>NW_026775550.1:0-5889017 GCF_031216515.1 Neocloeon triangulifer
GGATATCAGCCCAATATTTCCAATAATATTAATTTAACAGCAACCTTAAAATTAAGTCGTGCACATCGGCTTTATAGCCATTGAGAGGCCTATATAAATTCAATTTCTAAATATCTCGCTTCGACGATGAAATATAACAATAATATATGTTTTTTTTACATATTTATTCTATTTTGAAGACCGTTTAGTTGATATTAGCCCAATATTTCCAATAATATAAATTTAATAGTAACCTTAAAATTACGTTGTGCATATCAGCTTTATAGCCATTGAGAGGCCTATATAAAATCAAATTCTAAATATCTCGCTTCGACGATGAAATATAACAATAATATATGTTTTTTTCGCAAATTGATTCTATTTTGAAGACCGTTTAGTTGATATCAGCCCTATATTTCAAACAATATTAATTTAATTGCAACCTTAAAATTACGTCATGCACATTGGCTTTATAGCCATTGAGAGGCCTATATAAATTCAATTTCTAAATATTTCACTTCGACGATAAAATATAACAATAATATATATTTTTTTCGCAAATTTATTCTATTTTTAAGACCGCTTAGTTGTTATCAGCGCAATATTTCAAACAATATTAATTTAATTGCAATCTTAAAATTACGTTGTGCACATCAGCTATATAGCCATTGAGAGGCCTATATTTATTGAAATTCTATATATCTCGCTTCGGCGAAGAAATATAACAATAATATATGTTTTTTTCGCAAATTTATTCTATTTTGAGGATCGTTTAGTTGATATTAGCCCAATATTTCCAACAATATTAATTTAATTGCAATCTTAAAATTACGTCGTGCACATCAGCTATATAGCCATTGAGAGGCCTATATTAATTGTTATTCTATATATCTCGCTTCGGCGAAGAAATATAACAATAATATATGTTTTTTTCGCAAATTGATTCTATTTTTAAGACCGTTTAGTTGATATTAGCACAATATTTCCAACAATATTAATTTAACAGCAACCTTAAAATTAAGTCGTGCACTTCGGCTTTATAGCCATTGAGAGGCCTATATAAAATCAAATTCTAAATATCTCGCTTCGACGATGAAATGTAACAATAATATATGTTTTTTTCACAAATTTATTCTATTTTGAAGACCGTTTAGTTGATATTAGCCCAATATTTCCAACAATATTAATTTAATTGCATTCTTAAAATTACGTCGTGCACATCAGCTATATAGCCATTGAGAGGCCTATATTAATTGTTATTCTATATATCTCGCTTCGGCGAAGAAATATAACAATAATATATGTTTTTTTCGCAAATTGATTCTATTTTTAAGACCGTTTAGTTGATATTAGCACAATATTTCCAACAATATTAATTTAACAGCAACCTTAAAATTAAGTCGTGCACTTCGGCTTTATAGCCATTGAGAGGCCTATATAAAATCAAATTCTAAATATCTCGCTTCGACGATGAAATGTAACAATAATATATGTTTTTTTCACAAATTTATTCTATTTTGAAGACCGTTTAGTTGATATTAGCCCAATATTTCCAACAATATTAATTTAATTGCAATCTTAAAATTACGTCGTGCACATCAGCTATATAGCCATTGAGAGGCCTATATTAATTGTTATTCTATATATCTCGCTTCGGCGAAGAAATATAACAATAATATATGTTTTTTTCACAAATTTATTCTATTTTGAAGACCGTTTAGTTGATATTAGCCCAATATTTCCAACAATATTAATTTAATTGCAATCTTAAAATTACGTCGTGCACATCAGCTATATAGCCATTGAGAGGCCTATATTAATTGTTATTCTATATATCTCGCTTCGGCAAAGAAATATAACAATAATATATGTTTTTTTCGCAAATTTATTCTATTTTTAAGACCGTTTAGTTGATATTAGCCCAATATTTCCAACAATATTAATTTAACAGCAACCTTATAATTAAGTCGTGCACCTCGGCTTTATAGCCATTGAGAGGCCTATATAAAATCAAATTCTAAATATCTCGCTTCGACGATGAAATATAACAATAATATATGTTTTTTTCGCAAATTTATTCTATTTTTAAGACCGTTTAGTTGATATTAGCCCAATATTTCCAACAATATTAATTTAACAGCAACCTTAAAATTAAGTCGTGACATTCGGCTTTATAGCCATTGAGAGGCCTATATAAATTCAATTTCTAAATATCTCACTTCGACGGTGAAATATAACAATAATATATGTTTTTTTTACAAATTTATTCTATTTTGAAGACCGTTTAATTGATATCAGCGCAATATTTCCAAAAATATTAATTTAATAGCAACCTTAAAATTAAGTCGTGCACTTCGACTTTATAAACATTGAGAGGCCTATATAAAATCAAATTCTAAATATCTCGCTTCGACGATGAAATATAACAATAATATATGTTTTTTTGTTTCAAATTTATTCTATTTTGAAGACCGTTTAATTGATATCAGCGCAATATTTCCAAAAATATTAATTTAACAGCAACCTTAAAATTAAGTCGTGCACTTCGACTTTATAAACATTGAGAGGCCTATATAAAATCAAATTCTAAATATCTCGCTTCGACGATGAAATATAACAATAATATATGTTTTTTTCGCAAATTGATTCTATTTTGAAGACCGTTTAGTTGATATTAGCCCAATATTTCCAACAATATTAATTTAACAGCAACCTTAAAATTACGTTGTGCATATCAGCTTTATAGCCATTGAGAGGCCTATATAAATTCAATTTCTAAATATTTCACTTCGACGATAAAATATAACAATAATATATGTTTTTTTCGCAAATTTATTCTATTTTTAAGACCGTTTAGTTGTTATCAGCGCAATATTTCAAACATTATTAATTTAATTGCAATCTTAAAATTTCGTCGTGCACATCAGCTATATAGCCATTGCGAGGCCTATATTTATTGAAATTCTATATATCTCGCTTCGGCGAAGAAATATAACAAAAATATATGTTTTTTTCGCAAATTTATTCTATTTTTAAGTCCGTTTAGTTGTTATCAGCGCAATATTTCCAATAATATTAATTTAACAGCAACCTTTAAATTAAGTCGTGCACTTCGGCTTTATAGCCATTGAGAGGCCTATATTAATTGAAATTCTATATATCTCGCTTCGACGATGAAATATAACAATAATATATGTTTTTTTCGCAAATTTATTCTATTTTTAAGACCGTTTAGCTGTTATCAGCGCAATATTTCAAACAATATTAATTTAATTGCAATCTTAAAATTACATCGTGCACATTGGCTTTATAGCCATTGAGAGGCCTATATTTATTGAAATTCTATATATCTCGCTTCGGCAAAGAAATATAACAATAATATATGTTTTTTTCGCAAATTTATTCTATTTTTGAGACCGTTTTGTTGTTATCAGCGCAATATTTCCAACAATATTAATTTAACAGCAACCTTAAAATTACGTTGTGCACATCGGCTTTATAGCCATTGAGAGGCCTATATAAAATAAATTCTAAAAACCTCGCTTCGACGATGAAATATAACAATAATATATGTTTTTTTTCGCAAATTCATTCTATTTTTAAGACCGTTTAGTTGATATTAGCCCAATATTTCCAACAATATTAATTTAACAGCAACCTTAAAATTAAGTCGTGCACTTCGACTTTATAAACATTGAGAGGCCTATATAAAATCAAATTCTAAATATCTCGCTTCGACGATGAAATATAACAATAATATGTTTTTTTTTTCGCAAATTTATTCTATTTTGAAAACCGTTTAGTTGATATCAGCCCAATATTTCCAATAATATTAATTTAACAGCAACCTTAAAATTAAGTCGTGCACATCGGCTTTATAGCCATTGAGAGGCCTATATAAATTCAATTTCTAAATATCTCGCTTCGACGATGAAATATAACAATAATATATGTTTTTTTTACATATTTATTCTATTTTGAAGACCGTTTAGTTGATATTAGCCCAATATTTCCAATAATATAAATTTAATAGCAACCTTAAAATTACGTTGTGCATATCAGCTTTATAGCCATTGAGAGGCCTATATAAATTCAATTTCTAAATATTTCACTTCGACGATAAAATATAACAATAATATATGTTTTTTTCGCAAATTTATTCTATTTTTAAGACCGTTTAGTTGTTATCAGCGCAATATTTCAAACATTATTAATTTAATTGCAATCTTAAAATTTCGTCGTGCACATCAGCTATATAGCCATTGCGAGGCCTATATTTATTGAAATTCTATATATCTCGCTTCGGCAAAGAAATATAACAATAATATATGTTTTTTTCGCAAATTTATTCTATTTTGAGGACCGTTTATTTAATATTAGCCAAATATTTCAAACAATATTAATTTAATTGCATTCTTAAAATTTCGTCGTGCACATTGGCTTTATAGCCATTGAGAGGCCTATATTTATTGAATTTCTATATATCTCGCTTCGGCAAAGAAATATAACAATAATATATGTTTTTTTCGCAAATTTATTCTATTTTTAAGACCGTTTAGTTGATATCAGCGCAATATTTCCAACAATATTAATTTAACAGCAACCTTAAATTTAAGTCGTGCACTTCGGCTTTATAGCCATTGAGAGGCCTATATAAAATCAAATTCTAAATATCTCGCTTCGACGATGAAATATAACAATAATATATGTTTTTTTCGCAAATTTATTCTATTTTTAAGACCGTTTAGTTGTTATCAGCGCAATATTTCAAACTATATTAATTTAATTGCAATCTTAAAATTTCGTCGTGCACATCAGCTATATAGCCATTGAGAGGCCTATATTAATTGAAATTCTATATATCTCGCTTCGGCGAAGAAATATAACAATAATATATATTTTTTTCGCAAATTTATTCTATTTTTAAGACCGTTTTGTTGTTATCAGCGCAATATTTCCAACAATATTAATTTAACAGCAACCTTAAAATTAAGTCGTGCACTTCGGCTTTATAGCCATTGAGAGGCCTATATAAAATCAAATTCTAAATATCTCGCTTTGACGATGAAATATAACAATAATATATGTTTTTTTCGCAAATTTATTCTATTTTTAAGACCGTTTAGTTGTTATCAGCGCAATATTTCCAACAATATTAATTTAACAGCAACCTTAAAATTAATTCGTGCACTTCGGCTTTATAGCCATTGAGAGGCCTATATAAAATAAATTCTAAAAACCTCGCTTCGACGATGAAATATAACAATAATATATGTTTTTTTTTTTAAAATTTATTCAATTTTGAAGACCGTTTAGTTGATATTAGCCCAATATTTCCAACAATATTAATTTAACAGCAACCTTAAAATTATGTCGTGCACTTCGGCTTTATAGCCATTGAGAGGCCTATATTATTTATAATTCTATATATCTCGCTTCGGCGAAGAAATATAACAATAATATATGTTTTTTTCGCAAATTTATTCTATTTTTAAGACCGTTTAGTTGTTATCAGCGCAATATTTCAAACAATATTAATTTAATTGCAATCTTAAAATTACATCGTGCACATTGGCTTTATAGCCATTGAGAGGCCTATATTTATTGAATTTTTATATATCTCGCTTCGGCAAAGAAATATAACAATAATATATGTTTTTTTCGCAAATTTATTCTATTTTTAAGACCGTTTAGTTGTTATCAGCGCAATATTTCAAACATTATTAATTTAATTGCAATCTTAAAATTTCGTCGTGCACATCAGCTATATAGCCATTGCGAGGCCTATATTTATTGAAATTCTATATATCTCGCTTCGGCAAAGAAATATAACAATAATATATGTTTTTTTTCGCAAATTTATTCTATTTTGAGGACCGTTTATTTAATATTAGCCAAATATTTCAAACAATATTAATTTAATTGCATTCTTAAAATTTCGTCGTGCACATCAGCTATATAGCCATTGCGAGGCCTATATTTATTGAAATTCTATATATATCGCTTCAGTAAAGAAATATGACAATAATATATGTTTTTTTCGCAAATTTAATCTATTTTTAAGACCGTTTAGTTGTTATCAGCGCAATATTTCAAACAATATTAATTTAATTGCAATCTTAAAATTACATCGTGCACATTGGCTTTATAGCCATTGAGAGGCCTATATTATTTATAATTCTATATATCTCGCTTCGGCGAAGAAATATAACAATAATATATGTTTTTTTCGCAAATTTATTCTATTTTTAAGACCGTTTAGTTGTTATCAGCGCAATATTTCAAACAATATTAATTTAATTGCAATCTTAAAATTACATCGTGCACATTGGCTTTATAGCCATTGAGAGGCCTATATTTATTGAAATTCTATATATCTCGCTTCGGCAAAGAAATATAACAATAATATATGTTTTTTTCGCAAATTTATTCTATTTTTAAGACCGTTTAGTTGTTATCAGCGCAATATTTCAAACATTATTAATTTAATTGCAATCTTAAAATTTCGTCGTGCACATCAGCTATATAGCCATTGCGAGGCCTATATTTATTGAAATTCTATATATCTCGCTTCGGCAAAGAAATATAACAATAATATATGTTTTTTTCGCAAATTTATTCTATTTTGAGGACCGTTTATTTAATATTAGCCAAATATTTCAAACAATATTAATTTAATTGCATTCTTAAAATTTCGTCGTGCACATTGGCTTTATAGCCATTGAGAGGCCTATATTTATTGAATTTCTATATATCTCGCTTCGGCAAAGAAATATAACAATAATATATGTTTTTTTCGCAAATTTATTCTATTTTTAAGACCGTTTAGTTGATATCAGCGCAATATTTCCAACAATATTAATTTAACAGCAACCTTAAATTTAAGTCGTGCACTTCGGCTTTATAGCCATTGAGAGGCCTATATAAATTCAATTTCTAAATATCTCGCTTCGACGGTGAAATATAACAATAATATATGTTTTTTTTTCAAATTTATTCTATTTTGAAGACCGTTTAATTGATATCAGCGCAATATTTCCAAAAATATTAATTTAACAGCAACCTTAAAATTAAGTCGTGCACTTCGACTTTATAAACATTGAGAGGCCTATATAAAATCAAATTCTAAATATCTCGCTTCGACGATGAAATATAACAATAATATGTTTTTTTTTTCGCAAATTTATTCTATTTTGAAAACCGTTTAGTTGATATCAGCCCAATATTTCCAATAATATTAATTTAACAGCAACCTTAAAATTAAGTCGTGCACATCGGCTTTATAGCCATTGAGAGGCCTATATAAATTCAATTTCTAAATATCTCGCTTCGACGATGAAATATAACAATAATATATGTTTTTTTTACATATTTATTCTATTTTGAAGACCGTTTAGTAGATATTAGCCCAATATTTCCAATAATATAAATTTAATAGCAACCTTAAAATTACGTTGTGCATATCAGCTTTATAGCCATTGAGAGGCCTATATAAATTCAATTTCTAAATATTTCACTTCGACGATAAAATATAACAATAATATATGTTTTTTTCGCAAATTTATTCTATTTTTAAGACCGTTTAGTTTTTATCAGCGCAATATTTCAAACATTATTAATTTAATTGCAATCTTAAAATTTCGTCGTGCACATCAGCTATATAGCCATTGCGAGGCCTATATTTATTGAAATTCTATATATCTCGCTTCGGCAAAGAAATATAACAATAATATATGTTTTTTTCGCAAATTTATTCTATTTTGAGGACCGTTTATTTAATATTAGCCAAATATTTCAAACAATATTAATTTAATTGCATTCTTAAAATTTCGTCGTGCACATCAGCTATATAGCCATTGCGAGGCCTATATTTATTGAAATTCTATATATATCGCTTCAGTAAAGAAATATGACAATAATATATGTTTTTTTCGCAAATTTATTCTATTTTTAAGACCGTTTAGTTGTTATCAGCGCAATATTTCAAACAATATTAATTTAATTGCATTCTTAAAATTACATCGTGCACATCAGCTATATAGCCATTGAGAGGCCTATATTTATTGAAATTCTATATATCTCGCTTCGGCAAAGAAATATAACAATAATATATGTTTTTTTCGCAAATTTATTCTATTTTGAGGACCGTTTAGTTGATATTAGCCAAATATTTCAAACAATATTATTTTAATTGCCAACCTTAAAATTACGTCGTGCACATCAGCTATATAGCCATTGCGAGGCTTATATTAATTGAAATTCTATATATCTCGCTTCGGCAAAGAAATATAACTATAAATATATATATTTTTCGCAATTTATTTCTATTTTTTAGTTGATATCAGCCCAAATTTTCCAACATTATTAATTTAATTCCAACTTGAAATTTAGGTCATGAACATTTGCTTACTGAGCCATTGAGAGGCTTATATTCATTTGATTTCTAATTTTCCCTCTATGGCAAATAATTATAATAGTAATATCTTCAATTTTCACTAGTTTTAGCACTGCTGGAGAGCAAAGTTGTTGGCGATAAATTTCTCGTTCCCTCTCTCTCTCATCACCCAACTATCCAAGCCGACTAATGCATCACGTGGTCAATTTCACTTTTCGTCTCTGTATAGATGCAACACACCGACCTGGTACAAAAGTACATAAACTTGGTCTCGTTATGCCACTGGAGAAAACAAATAAATTCACCCCGGTGCAAAGAACAACAAGCAATTTATCACGCCGGTGGTCTGAAAAAAGTTTTTCAAGTACGTTCGCCGCAACATCTTTCATGCACTATCGCACCCCAACATCCATCAGTTTTTTTTTCTCGGTTACAACAATGGGTATATTTTGTGTTTGCGATAGGTTGTACAATATGAATGTATACCTGTGTGCGCTTACCGAGTTTTCTTCACTCTTTTCAGTCTGATTACCCTCCCGCAGAAATTTCGTCAGCAATTTTCCGGCGACGGATTTATTTGAAAAATGCCACTACCAGCATCGCCCGCCAGCCTTTCTCCGGAGAAACCAACTCGGTCCTTAACTCTTTTTTTGCGTCGAGCGAGAGAGCGGGTGGCTTTTTGTTTTCCCCGCTGGATCGAGGGAGTCGCTCTCGCTGGCAGCCCCTTTATAAATCTTGTGAGAACTTGAACGGCTGATATTCTTGCACACAGAGAGAGAGAGAAAGAACACAATGGCCGCTTTAATTAAATAGCAGATGTATGAGAGAGAGCGCGGAGCTAGTAAAAGGCGGAAAGGACAGACCGAGAAAGAGTAAGTTGGTTCGCACAAGAGCAGGACAGAGACGCCGAGTCTGCGGATTAGCTGCGCGAGAAGCGGGCGTTCTATCTTTTAACTTCTGCCACTGACACTACTGACACACGCAGTTTTACATCTGTGTAAAGGGCACGTTAGTTATTATATTTACCATCGGAAACTTTCAAATTAAATAAAATCGTGGTTAGAGCAATAAAATATGCGTTTTTTTAATGCGCTTTTTATTCTTTCAGAACTTCATTTGATGTGCATGATTTCAGAACACACTGGAATTCAAATTTCCTCTCAATACCAAACGGTAGTTGAACTAGTTTCCTGCATTTGTATGCATTTTACGTCCTGTTGGCAATTAAATTTCTACGTACGTTTTTTTCAATGACGTCAGCACTTTTCCAGTTAATTAACGTATTGTGAAATTGATGGCGCCGCTCCGATCTCTTTTTGTGAAACGGGTTTCTAATTGAAAAAAGAAGTATTCCGCCTTTATAAAAAAAATATTTACAATATGTCATGGTAGCGCATAAGAAGAACGCGAGAAAGAAAAGGGCTGCGATTATGATTTTTACGATTCACATGAAGTGATAAGCTTATTTGGATGAAGCAGCGCAAATTTCTTTATTTAATGTTGATTAATTCTTTAGTATGTACCACTCTCTCACAAGTAAAATGAATTGAATTTAATTAATTTTATTTTTTATATTTCCTCTCAATACACAGCCTTGAACAAACTAGTTTCCATATTTTAATTGCACTGGCTTTTTCCATATCCTGTTCATAAAATTTCCATGACATTTTTAATTTTCGTTTTCAAAATTCAACATTCAGTTCACATATCAATCTGTGAGACGAAATGAGGTTGTCAACTGTGTTATTCCTAGCATGCTTCACCCTCTTGGTACAAATTTTCCATTTCTCTTAAGTGATATTGTCCACTTCGTCAAATTAAATCACAGATGTTTCATTTTTTGGAGGGCCGTAAACTCCAAAAGAAGAAAAGTGAGGACTTGAGAAAAATTATTTAAAGAATTGATTAGAATTTTTTTACACAGCAAGGAAAACATTACGAAGGAAGATGATTATTATAAAATGCTGCGGTGCAATAAGATGCACTGCTGGTAAAATTGTTTTTAATTCAACTCGCAAAACAAAAGCATCCACGGCAAAAACATTTCCGCAAAATTACCAAACCAGCTCAAGCTTAGCAGATGACTCAAATTTGGCTTCACCTCCAATTGCTCCAAATGAAAAAACGGCAAGTGGCAGTGATTTGCAACCAGCCACTGGCGGACTGGAAATCAGTGGGGACCCAACTAGTATTACCGAGGGCACGCAATTGCTACCATCAACTCAAGAAAGTAGCTCATTTCCATCTCCAATTGCTGGAAATTCAAACGCAATTGGTTGGATTTGAATTTTTTTTTTAAAATATACTTTTTAATTTAAAATTAGAAAATATGAATTTATTGCACGATCAAGATATGTTTGTTTCTAAGTTTCAGATGAACTTGCCACTAATAATGAAATTACGGAATCTCCTACCGTGACAACTTATTCTATAACGAACGTGATAGACTTTGGCCAGACAAGTCAATCCTTTGTGACTCAGTTGTCATCAACTTTAACACCTTCCTGGACAGCATTATCAATAATAACGCCATCCTCCACTGACGCACGTTCATTTCCAACCAACTTACTTTCAGCTTCAACCACTTCAACACAAATTCCGACGACAAAAACATTAGGACCGGTGGATATAATTTTCATAATTGTAATCCTAAAATATATGAAATATATAATTAAAATTTAGCCTACATGTGGTCAAATATGCGGAAATTTTAAATGCGAATTTTTGGTTTGTTAATTTTATAGTTTATAAATATTATATGAGTATTAATGAAAAAAATTTAAAGACAGATGAGGTACAAAAAATGCAAAACGGGCAAAGTATTGCTTTATTTTTTAATTAATTAACATTAAAGGTAAAAATATTTTATAACAATTAGATTATGTAGCAGGAAACTTCCTAAAGTCTTGCGGCAGAAAGTATTTCATAAGCGGCAAAAAAGTGAGCTTTTGAGAGTACACATTTATGTATTTTGAATTCAAAATATTAGGCGACACTGGCAGATGCCAGGGCGTCCTGTTGTGCTCACAAAATGCAATTGCTGAGCGTCAGATCTGCCGATGAGCACAAATGTGTTCAATTATTAAACAGTATAATTTTTCCCAATATTAAAATTATTTTTTCTATAATTTTTTTGAACAGGCAATTTAAAAGTATCCGCAATATCTTATTGGACGAGTGGCTTCAGCGACTCCAATTGTGGTCTTTGGTGTTTTAATGGAAACAGCACGTTTGCTAAAGACATGTTCTGGCTTCGGAATAAACCAATTGATGCCGTCTATGAAAAATGCGTTGCTTTCGAAATGAATTTAGGGACCAATAAAAGTGGCCTCGTGTTGGCAGATTGCAGAGCATCTAATTACTATATTTGTGAAGTAATGAAAAAATTCAATTCAATCCATAGCTCCATGCATTCAATAATAAAAATTAAAATGAATTCCAGACCGCCGAGATCTCATGTCCGACGGAGACAACAGAGAAAAACGCAAGCAATAACTTTATGTAATTTTTGAAAATAATGCGATTTAAATCTATAAATCAGAGGTCAATTTTCAACTCTGGGGGTCATTTAATTGGTATCAAATTAATTTAAAAAAAGTAATTTCATATAGTTAATTTATTTGATTAAATAACAGATTCCACAATTTATGGCACTTGGATTAACTCGGAAAAATCAACATTCTTTCTTGGAAAGGCGTTAGTAAGTAACAAAAATAACATTAGCCAATTTTGTTGGACCTTTATGTAAGGTCACATGGCGTGAAAGCTTCACTCAGTGTGCACAATTTGGTTTGAGTCCTCTTTCGCTGGAATCGATTGATGATTTTGACACTTTAAATAATTCGATGAAAAGTGAGATACATGTAAAAAGAACTTTAAATTTCAATTCATAATACAATCACAGGTTGGAGGTCATACCTGAGATTTTGGACTTTGGGCACAAGGAGCGACTTCTCTAGTTTAAGTCCTCTTTGGTGCAATACCAGGGCTGCAGTACCTAGTTGGCCGACGGAAATTATCAACCTTAGCAACAAAACGCTCAACGGATTATTTGATTGCATCGTTTTTAGAGCTAATAAAAGCATGTCCAATATTACAGTGCAATATTTCCCGCTGCTTGCACTTGCAAACTGCAGCCAAAAGTATGGGCTGGCGTGCAAAGTACCGAATTAGAAATAAATTGTTTCTTCAAAAATTAAAATTTAAAAACATTTAAGGGGCCGCTCACTCCCAAGCCTTCTATTCGAGAAAGATGTCCTTTGCAGCTATTAAAAAATGTGAATTTATTGTATTCAAATTAAATTTTCTGTATAGATTATTCTGCAGGCGTCACTCTATGAAAACAACACTGGGACTCTGAAATGTATAATGTATTAATTTATTTTGTTTTGGATCAGAAATTAACTTCCTATCTATAATTAGATGCTGGTAATTACGGTAGATGGGTGCAGAAGTGCGACAAATTTTATGTTTTCAGCTTTGTAACAAAAAACTTCACGGTAAACCTAATTAAACAATTATTCTTTTGTCCAATTTCAAAATCGTCAGCAATCTCTCTCATGGGATGCAGCGAAAGCCTCATGTGAAAACATTGGATACAAACTGTTTACAATTGACACTATATTAGATCCAAAGATGACCTGCGTCAAGGACTTTTTCAAAGACAATCCACTGTCTTATAATAGGAATCACTGGATATCTGGAATGTTCTTGGACTCTCCAGAAAAAATGAAATACATGTGGTGCTCGAATTATGAAACGGTGAATTTGAATTCAAGCTACTGGGGCGTTGGGAATCCACCGACCGCAAAAGAGGACACATGTCTCAGCATTGTTTTTCTCCCAAATAGAGACCCGTATGTCGAGGCAATACCGTGCAAATCAAATTTGTCCTACATCTGCGAAGTAAAAAAATATTTTTCAAGGAATCTAGAAATAATTTCAATTAATTTCCAGGCCGACGACATGAAATCCACCACTTTTGCTCTATCCAAAAACGCCGAATGCAAGAAATTATTTAATGTCACTGATGGTGTTTAAAAAATCATTCCAAATTACATGAATAAAACAAAAAATTATTTCTCAGCTGACATTGATAATGTCCTCCTCAATTTAAATTATACACTTAATATGAAGGTAATTTTTCTTCTTTCTCTTTGTATTTAATTCAATTGCATTTATTTTTGTTAGTGTTACTTCAAATGCATGGGAGAGAGCTTAAAACTTGTTAGTTAATGAAATTTGGAAATGTTAATTTTTTATAATATAATTTGTCATAAGGTGAGCCTAAATGGCATTTTCATGGACGACGCCTTTTACAGACTCATTGAAAGCGTTTTGGACGCGGACGATGATACTACGGGGAGCTACGACAGTTTCAAAACTTGCCAGGATGGCGTGGCAGCACAAAAGGGTTGCGAGGCATTAGCAAGTTTTTTTAAATGCAGCGTGCAAAAGGCGCCAGCGATTGTTGCAAAAATTGTGAAGGAAAGCGCTTCAGATCCAACAGTGAATTTTGAATATGAGAAATGTTATTAAAATGGTAAAATTTGATTTTTAAATTTGTAGAGCAAAAATCCAGTTTCCTGCCTGCAATCTAATTGTTCAACATTTGATGATGCATATAAATGCACAGTAAATGTAAGTTAAATTAAAAATACTAAATTCTTTTTAACTCTGAAGTATTGGATAGCAAACAGCAATCGCTATGCTCACCAATGGCGTTGGTAAAATTGAGGTTGTCCATAATGGAATAAAATTAAAAAATTTACCATATAGATCCAGGCGGATTTCAGTATTTGGTAAATGCATGTGGCCGACGTTATGCATTGTCTCGTTCCTTTGTAAGTTTGTAGCTTCCGCTTGATGAAATATTTTTCTCAATACATTATTTTCTAGGAATTAACTTTTCAGTCGGTTATTCAAAAATGTTGTGAAGTCAACATGACTCTTGCATATTTTGACACATTTGAAGATTTTAAATGTTTCCTAGCGGCCGATACTGGTATATTTTTATACAAAAATCAGCAAATCTTCTAGAAAAAAAATACTTCAGCTCTAGGCATATCTAAATCGCCAGGTGGGTATATCATAGCCGCGACCAACATTGACTGTTCCCCTATGCACGCGTGGTGCCCTGGGAAAAATCCGGTTGAAAGATTTCTGTGGAAAAGTCGGCCTTCCTTTGATCCTCAAACTTATCGATGTGTTAAGGTTATGAAGGACACGAGTGATTCGACTTTATTGAAGATTGAGCTCGAGGAAGCACCTTGCTCAGGAAGCTCATCATATATTTGCGTGTCAAAGTAAACCACAACCACTGAAAAATGAAAAATTGTTTGGAATTTGAAGTTTTATGTTCACAACTCGATTTTCTTGGCTGATTTCAAGTTTGTAGCTGATAAAATAGGAAATGAGATGCCATAAAAACTGATTAACAAAAATTTTACAGACAGAATCAATTTTAAATTTTTATGCATAATTAGAATGAGATTAATTTCAATCGATAAAATAAAAATAATATTCTATTGGTACCATATATACTAGTATTTTGCTTAAAACTAGGACTCATACATATTTACAATAATTTTTGAGCATTCAAATTTCAAGGATGTTATAAAATTATTCCAAATTTGCACAGATCTCTTGGAAAAGTTTGAGATAAATTTTAGGAACATATAATAAATTTTAAATATTTAAGCATTAAAGGTTTTTTTCCAAAGTGAAAATAAATTTTGATTCACAACAACTTTTTATTGATTTTCCCCATTATTTTCATCCCTGAAAGATAATTGGCATAGAAGAGAAAAGTTTTCTTCTGTTCAGACGAAGAAAAAGAAAGCTTCATAGAGAGTGAGCCTGTCCGGTGTATTAATACAAACAGCCGTGGTCGCAGAAAACCTCTATAATGAGGGCTTTGCAGTGAATAGCACGTCATTAAAATTAACTCGTCAAGCGTCCGTGTGCAGGAAAAGTTGTAGGAGGCCGAGCTGCTTTTCAGGTACACTGACTGCAGCTCTCACACACACACGCTGCACAAAGAAGTGGCATCGTTACCTGCTGGCGAATCAATATTCATCCCTCCCTCGACGAGAGCTGCACTACTTTCCCAAGTTTGCATCCCCCACGTGTGTGTGTCAGTCGGTTATACGAAAAGGAGAGTTTGGCAAAAATCTGGCTGCTTCATTGGAAAGAGATTTACGGCCGAAAATAGTTTTCAAATTTATTGCCGTGCGCACCTCGGCGGATATTTTATTATTATTCCGCGCGGCGGACGGACTAACGAACCAACCCGCAACTCTCAAAAGTATGGTGTGTGTGCAGGGTGAAAATTAATTTCTCGCGCGGCTCCCCAAAGTGCGTGTGTATTCGCATACCGGTGCGGTGTTTTGCCCAATCAGGGAGGTACACGAAAATTAGATTCTCGCGGCTGGAATTTGCCGAGTAAACCAATTCGCCGGCAATTGCCGCCCACGCGAATTTAAGACACATGGGGCTCGTGCGTCACCCCCGCATACCCGGCGCCTCACTTGTTTATCGGTATGCAAAATACGCCCCGAGCACAACAGATCGCGGGTTAATTAGTTTTGCGGATGTTCACATTTTTAGTCTCGTATATATTTATTATTACACTTCAATTTCTCCTGGAAGATGTCCTTAAGAAAATAAAAATTAATTGAATGGAAATAAAACAGTTGAGTAAAAGGTGA
The DNA here is from genome assembly GCF_031216515.1 of Neocloeon triangulifer. Lineage (NCBI taxonomy): Eukaryota > Metazoa > Arthropoda > Insecta > Ephemeroptera > Baetidae > Neocloeon > Neocloeon triangulifer. Next base: position 16,084 of record NW_026775550.1, read on the forward strand.
TATGAAGAAATACAGTCTAAATTTAAGGGAAATTATTGATTGAATAATAAAAAGTTTTTTAATCCTTAGTTGATATTAAATATTAATTATTGTTCCTTAAAAAATCAATCATTCAAAAATATTGTTACGTATTGGCATAAGTATTGTTTCTAAATTCAAATTTACATCTTGATTAAATTTAAATTTAATAATTAATAAATTTACATTTAATAATTATTAAATTTACAAACTGCTCTCCCCTTAGAATTTAAATTTTTTCTCTCTTCCTTGTTTAAAGTTGTTAATGCATTGCAAATTAACTTTTATTATTAGAACAAATTAATTTAAAAAGTTTTAAAATAAAATTATTGTAGGAAAATTTTATTTTACATATTAAGATTGCTAATTTTTTTTTATGAACTTGAAAATTTAATACGTCTTGCTATACTTACATCACCTATAACCGAATTTCAATTCACAGCAATTCATATCAACAAAATATAATTTTACAGATTTCACAAATTCATAGACTGTAATAATATTGTGGAAATTCTGTTTATATTTCAGTTGAATAGACATATACACACAACAATTATTGTTTTTGCTTTGAAATTTGTTTGCTTAATGTTAAACAAACGAAGGCTAAATGTAATGTAAATTTATGGAGCTCTTCTGTGTGAATGTTTTTCCACTACATAATTATTCGTGAATACCTGAGCAAAACTTTCTCAACTTTGCCAAATTAACCACACAAGCCCGATCTGCGCGGAAATTTATCCCAGTGAACCGAATCGGATCTGCTACTTTGGAGGAGACTCCGGTCGTCCCGAGAGTGCCATTAGCATAAAATAACTAAGGTGCAAGACGATTGCATTGGGGACGAGTGAAGGTTGGTGCAGAAGCGATCCGGCCGATGTGCTTCTCCGCCATTAAGTTAATTAATTAGCAAGCAGGTCTCCTACGGCCGCCACAGGTGCCCGTCTCTCTGCTCGCTAATGAATACAAATTCGCTCGCTCTCAGGACGTGATCTCCGTTTTGGCATGAAAGGGCGCCGCGCCTCGCTCCTTTGGCCAATCGCGGAAAAATTACTCTTTCTCTCTCTCTGGAGGCAGACAGCGAGGCAAATTGCTTTCTCCTCGCTCACTCTCTCACGTTATTTGTCTGCAGCGCGGGGCGAATTACAAAATGAAATGAATCACTCCCCAGATGCCTCTTCACCTGTGCCCCACGTGATGCCAACTCATTTTTCTGCGCTGCCTCTGCAAGTTTCAGTTTGGCCTCGAGGCGTGTCTTGTCAGAGAGTGGCTTCAACACCCTACGCTGAATTAAATTCAGCGTTGGAAATTCGTAAAAACTTAATCTTGACTTTTTCTTACGTTAATTCAATCTCATATTTGCAATTTTTATTTTAATTTTATCATGCTGGATATTAATTTGCAAAAGGCTTAAGTGTTCGAACTGTTAATTTCTTTTTTATCAGTTTTTTATAATATGCATTTTTTAAATTAATTTTCCTATATAACTATTTCAAAAGTTAAAAACCAAGATAAAGGTTTATCAAATTTGAGATTCTTGGCGATACTAAATTAGCGACGAGCAAAATTGTGTTCAAATTAATAATTACCTGGTGCCGCGGCTGGAACGATGGTCATCTTGAGAACGGCCTCTGCTTTTGTCGCTGCTCCGGGACTGACCCTGCTGATTTTTTAGAAAAATTTTATTCTGAGATCGAGATTTCTCAGATTTTGGATCTGACACTCAAAATCACAACATCACCTGTCTCTTTTTAAACAATCACTGACTCCACTCCCTCAATCCTCATTTTCTAATTTTTTTAATTGGCACCGATCACGATTCTCGATAAAATTGAACTGAATGCTTTTCAATTTTCCTTCCTCCTCTCGCGACACATCTCTCGGCGCCGTCCAGACCAGTCCAGACTTGTTCGCTGTCGTCTTCCATGGGATGAGCAGCAGCAGCCACCAAGCTTGCCTCGCCCCCTCCCCCTCGCTGGCCTCACACTCACAATCAGTCCAAGGTCCAAGATTGATGGTCGTGTATGTGATGTGTGTGGTGAATTCTTTGACTCTCTAGACTTGTTTCTGTGATATTTTCGGCTTAAAATTACAACTTTTACATTTCGGCATCGCGTTTTTGGGTCGCAATTTTTCATCAAAGCTTGCAGAGGCCCGAAAGTTTCGGCAGACCGGCGAAAACACAGTCCCGAAGCGATCGATCAAAATTAGCAAAATCTCACATGATTTTGAGGTATGCATACAGATTTATGTACATAATATTATTATGCAAACCTTAATTATGCATACATTTAAATATATATCCTCGACGATTTTTAGAGTAGAAAAGCGAATCTTTTCTAATTTCTATTTTCCAGTGCAAGGAAAGCTTCCCTCTGAAAATCCAAATTCCGTGGATGATGTCGGAGGATAGAAGTGTATAACAAAGGCGGCCAACAATCGGTGCTCGAGACTGCGAGAATCTCTTCATTTTATTTGCCATTGGTATGTTTATTCGTTTAATCTTTCTTCTCATGCATAATCTCTTACTGCCTTATGGGTAGCCACAGGATCGTCGTTAACTTCTTATTTGTTTGGTGAAACTCTAAAATGACAAAATTTTCTGTTTTCCTTAATTTTATTGAACATCTTTATTAAACTATGGTTGCATTTCAGTGGCAGTCTGTTGATCGCAGGATCCACAGCCGAGAAACCAAAATTTAGCCCTGGACCAGTAGGACTTTTTTGAAGACATCCCACCAATCTGGCGGGCAAACCAGTCATCACTATCAAGCAGCTTGAAAGATTTTCACCCTGGTCAAGACCAGTCAGCGCATGACCTTCACTCAAGGTAGGATTTTTGCACTGTTTATACCAAGTGAAGGGGTTTTGCCGCTGACGCCCAAAACAATTCAACATTATTTAACTTAAAAAATTAGGTTCTTTTCTTGTAAGCAGAAAGTTTTAATTGCAAGCGTTCAGCACTGTGAGGGATAAGCTGCATTCTAATGCATAAAATATTTGTTTTAAAGAAGCAAAATGTCACTTTTAATAATGGTCCACAAAGTTTGAGTTAGGAAGTGATAATCACTGGTCGTACGAAGCTGTTGTCCTATGTCAAAATTTAATATTTTAATTTTGTATCTTTCCTACATTTAAACACATAAAAAAATTAAGCTACTTTTAGTGTTTGCAAAGAAAAAAAAATCAATATACATAGTTTTACAATTTTTTTTGTCAAAATCTTTTTTTTTTAATTTTAAGTTTCTAGAATTGAAGGAAATGAGAAATTTTACAAAAAAATAAATGAAAAATAAACCAACTTCGAAGCCTTTGCCTTGTTTGAATATTGAAATTTATTTACGCACTTTATGTTTATGATATGAAATTAAATTGCATTTATAATTGCTTCAGCTTTACATTAATCTGGGAACCAAAGAAAGTAAACAGAGATATTTCACATAAAGCTGGAGATCATTAAATTTTGATTAAACCATCCATAAAAGCCACACTGGCCATTCCGAAGAGCGATATTATTCAGTTTTCAGCTCACATGGCGCACTACAAAAGTGACCATTAATAATTCATGAGGATTGTTTTCCTTTTCTGTCGGCGCTCGAGCGCGAATTCTCATTCAAATGTCCATCAGTTTTACGAGCGTCCATCAACCTGGTACATTTTATGCTGCCGAGCGGGTTGCATACAGCTGCACAGTCCGTGTCCATCTGCCGAGCATAAATCGCAACGCTTTTGCAATTTATTCGCTCGCGCGCGAGGAGCTTTTACACTCGCGACTCCCGTTTATGAATACAAATCATGTTTCCTCCCGTGCAATGGCAAAGTCGCCGCCGCCTGCATGCCAATTTTTTGCAAAAATATTTATTCTCCGTGCGACACAGCAAACAAAACAACATAAGACTTTTTGTTCCTAAGTAGAGGAGAGAGACACGCCAAATTGAAAAATCATCTTGAACTTGAGCCAACAAAGAGAATCTAAGGTTGGAGTATTTTAAACTGTACAGCAATTTCGAACTTTCTGAAGATTTTTATAAAAATTTGTAGAAAATTTCAGTCTCTTGAGAGTTAAATTCGTACGAGGGCGATGAGGAAAGTTTCCAAACAGGGTGGGAACTTTCCAGTTTTCATTGTTGTCCTCCCTCTTCCGTCTAAAATCCATCATCTGATAAATATTTTTTTTTTTCAAAAGAAACACGTACCATGTTTTCAAGGCAAAATCGTGAACAATCGGTCTCGGGAGCTGATTTGTTTGTTGGCCGTAGAATAATTTGCGCGCAGACCAGATAAATCTCGCGGGCGTGGAAGTTGCCAAAAAGAGATAGGGCTGCTGGCCGCGTGCAAAAAACTGCGAGCGGCGAAACGTCGGCGGCGCCGGTCGAGCTGACAATAAATTGTTTGTGCTAATTACAAGCTGTCATTAACATCACATAATTGCGTTCTGTCACCAGCCCGGGACTTAATTGCCGCTTTGTTGGTGCGGCTTTAGCTTTTGATTTACAGAGCGGCTTTTCGGAGGCGGGGGTCCAGTTTAAAAATCTGCAATTAAACGTGATCATTTTCTTTTTTCAACTTCCCACTTGTCGATAGAATTTGGTAGGCCGTGGGAGTAATTAAAATGACCAGAAAATCTAAATTAAATTAATTTGGAAACAAAATTTTCCATAAGAATATCAGTGAAAATCAAAGTGAGAAAAAAAATGAATGTCAACCAAGAAGATTAAAAAATAATAATATAAAATTTAGTAATAGTAATTATATTAATTTTCTTAATATAAAAACCTAATTGGTTTTTTTTTTTTTTTTTTTTTTTTTTTTTTTTTTAATAAAATAAGTTTTATAAATGCGTTTTGATTGTATGTTTCCGGCAAAAGATTAACAAAGAATTGTTAATTGAATAAATATTTAATTTTAAAAGCGGAATAATTAATCATTTCAAAGCTCTCAAAATTAAAATGCGCATATGCCTTTATTTCTCAATTAAATTGCTTGTAACCTACTTTGTTTATAGAAACTTAACGAATTTGAGGGATAAAGGGATAATAATTTCGACTTAATTGTGTAAAAAGTCCGAATGCCAGTTGTTTGTAGAGTAATGGCGCATTCCCAGAGAGAGCCACGGCGAAACATTGTTAAACAAGAATTTACGACTCGTCCGCAGCAATTGCAGGCAAATTAATCGTTTGGCGCGCACAATGTTCACGCGAGAGAAAACGGCGTCTGAAGCACGCGCGAAGGAATTCCAAACGATGAAATTGCTCACTTTGTATTATGGACGCCGGTCCATTCATCGCCATGAAATATCGCCCTGGAAAAGGTACTTTGGAATTGTTGCCTTTGGAGCTTGAAATAAACAAAACAAGTCCAAAATTCGAGTGCGAGTTTAATCATCCTTATTTTTGTGGAAATTCCACCTCCGGCTGCGCGTTCAATTTGCACTTGGCTTAATTGCCGAAGCAAAAGGAAATTGCTCTCTCAGTTATTTGATTAAATTTCCAGCCGTAATTGAACAATTTGGCTGGGCACAATATTATTCTGTGAGGTAATTGCGGCGCATTATCGCTCGCACCACCATCGCTCTCACAATCGACGCAAGATGAGCATGATAAACAAAATGCTAAAGAGAAGCCTCTGCGCTCATCACGATGATTATCAAGTTATCCAACGGTCTCTCTAATTTTTTTTTTGCTGCGGCTAAAGTGTGATGCACAATGGTGTCCTAATGCATTGTGATTGCCGTTGACTGGCTGTTTATACTAAAAATATATACTAAAGCTAGCGGACTGAAAAGGTCGCGACAGTTACTCGATGGGTCTTATGGAGCAATGACATTGATTTTGAAAAATAACGAACTGATTTGTTTTGACTGCACGTCACATTTTTCTTTCCTGACGAAACTGTGACATACGTTTCTAGGCAGCGGGGTGTAAATTATTTTTGATTTTATTTTTAATCTGCTTCAAAATAATACGTTTAAATGGGATTTTTTAAGACTGGAATCAATCTAATTAAAAGAAAATGAGACCTTAAGCGTAATTTGTGTGGACTTGCATTTATCCTTGTCACATTTCTCTTCTTTTTTGCTAAGATTTGTAAAATTTAATTACTAACATCAAGCAAAGATTTTTTTAAATAAATTACATTCCAAGGAAACGATTTGCTTCAAAGAAACATTACCTGGACTTGGTTATAGTTTAAAAGTTCGCATGTTACCTGAAAGGATATTAAGTAATTTCATTAGCTTTTCACAGGTCTATTCACATTTCTTTTCATACAAAGGCAAAAGGTATAATAATTTACCATTTACAAAAATTTGGAAAAAAGTTAAATACAAGAATTTCTCACATTTGCAAAAGGACAGCTTAAGAAACTAATAAACTATTACAAACTTAATTTTCAATTTTATTATCTATTTATTAAACAATTTATTTGCTTGCAAAAATTTTTATTTAATTTTAGTTCAATATTTCTTTTTTATAATTGCTTAAACTTAATTTAAAATGTTTTAAATCATTAAATGTATTTTATGTTCTTACATTTTGATGAAAAATTTGGTGTGAGACTGAAAAGTACAAAAATATTTTTTTTTTATTATTACAAATTTATAATAATTTTTAATGTCAGGAGTTATGGATTATGCCGCAAATTATTACTTAAAATGATTTAAATTGAGCGTTGTTAGTTGATATGGGCAGCGATTGCCTCTGTGATACATAAATCATTAAATATTATTTGCAACTAAAATGATGTCTTGAGAATAGCGCTTTTTGATCAATAACTCCGGATATTTCAAGTGTCCTAAACGTAACTCGGGCAAAGAGAATCGTAACCAATCCAACCAACTAGAGAATGGAATGGTGCAAAGCTGGAAATCCCTTGTAAAAGTTTGATTAAAAGTTAAGAAAGGTATGCAAATGCATCGAGAAGTTTCTGTGCGCCAATCAAAAGTTTGTCCGCCGCAGGATGAAGCCCAAGCTCACTCAATTAGGCACAATAATATCATTCCGCCGGTGAAGTGTCGTCCTCCTCGTTTGCTCGTCTTTGTCAGCAAGATGTGCAGAGAGTTGGTCGGTCTCAAATTGCGGTTGCTTAAAAGTGATTTAATTGCTCTGGTGACAAGAGCGGCGACGAAAAGCCTTGCAAAAAAGTTGGAGTGTATATTTGCGACTTCATAACAATATAATCCTTTGTACAAAACATGAGAAAAGAAACAGACAGTGAGTCGAGTGTGTGTGACTTTGCAGAATTTCCATTTCACTCTTGAATAATTTCATTACACACACAAACTTCTCGTGCCGACAAGCGCTTCATCACAACCACTTATACTGCAAAGAGCAACAAATCGTTTTGTTACTTAAAAACCGGCCAGTGGCGGATGCTGCACAAAAAAATCGATGAAATAATCAGCAAATATTATCAATGCTTGTTCTTGGAAAGAAATTGCCAACAAAAAATACAGGTCCTGGTCTCTTGAAATATCTTAATAGCTTATTGAAAATAACATATAATGTAATTAGATTTAATTCAGTATTGATTATTTTTACAGCAAATTAGCATTAAAATGAACAAAGCGGAAAACGGTTTGTGATCTCTATGAACAAGCTGCTTTTGTTTGATCTTGATCTGCGATGAAATTTTGTACGTTTTTTTTATATGAATTGCGATTAATTCAATTTGTCTCAATTTTAGTATTTTATACCTTATTATTATGTTAATTAAGCTTTTAGAGGCGTTTGGTTTTTTAAAATAAGATAATTTCTCTACAGGAGGGTCTACTTTTTCTTATAAATAAGTTTTATTATTAAATGCTCGATACGCAAAATAATTATTTTATTCATTTCTAAGAGTGTATAAAATTTTAAAGTTTGTAGATTTAAAATGATTAATGAATCTTAAGTGTGCTAAATTAAATTATACATTATATTTTACAATTTTCTAAATGAAAAAAAATTCATCTACAAAATTTTACTTTTCTATCAAATATTAAATTTAAAAAAAGTGTAGAATTTACGTATATTTCACCATTAAATTTTGCTATTTACTGTAAAACATATGAAACAGATGCGCCACTCGGGACGAACATTATTATCCGGAGTTACATGCATTTGAGCACAGAACACATTTAAAATAAAGAGCAACCGCAAAAAGTCGAGTCTCTCGCTGCTGGTAATACGCGAATTACATTCTTGTTTTTGCAAGCGTGCAAATTAAGAGAGAAGAGGAAAATATTCGCCATATGGCGTTGGATTTTGCTCGCTTGACAGATGAACTTTTTGTTTGTCACCAGATCAATGCCCTTCGCAGTTATCAAATTGGTGGAGAGCGAAGAGTAATTAGGCGCTGTGAATTATTTATAAACAGAGGATCGACGCGTGCAGGCTGCGGTACTCTCGGCGCTCGTGCCAAAAATGTTGTTTGCGCCGTTTGACTCTTCAACGCCATTGATGAGACATGACGGATGTTGTTGCTCAACTAACGACTGTATTAATAATATGCTTAAACGGAATTAGCAACCTGTTTGGCAGGTGATTTATCGCTTGCAAATTTAATAATTAGAACAGCTTATTATTATGAGTGTAGAAAATTTTAAATTTAATAAGTATAAAAAAAAATGATTTAGGTGGTTCATGTTGCAGGCTAATTGTTAGATAGAGCGTATCGATGAATTCATTTTTATATAATTTGGCAAATTTAGAATGTGTATTATCAATTTGATGTGGTTTCTTAGTTAATGAATTTTTTTTTTAAATTTGAATTCTTTAAACATATAAATATTGACTCCAATCATAATTAATTAAAAAATTTTATAAAGCGCCCACTTTATAGTTCACAAGCAAAATTGTTTCTCAAGAATAGAAGAAAAAAGAATTATTTCCTTACTTCAATTATGTCTAAATTGTAAAAAAAAAATAATTTAAGAGAAATATGAACACTATAATATTGTATTTATTCATTAAAACTCAACATTTTCCTATGTTTTTATTAAATACACTTGAAATGAAGTAGGTCAACGTGCAAACCATTTACAACAATGATTATTCGCAGCATGTTCATTACATTACACCAGGCTTCGCAAACACACACTGCACCAATATGGACACCAAAGCAAACATTAACTTTGCAATCCACATCGGTCGCTAATCAAAGACCTGATGCGAGTTGATGTCCAGGCGCGTTTCAATTGAAATTCAACTTTGGAGGCGAGCTTTGGACTATTTTCATTTTTTGTGGTAAAAATTCTGACTGCTTTGCAAAACTTTCTAGAGTGCAGTTTCGGAAACACAAACACTCGTCAACACGAAATGAGTTTTGCAACAACACGTGAAAAAAAGCAGCGGCTTCGGTCATTATTAAATTCTACGGAAAGACGTGCCTGCCGAGGATTAGCGCAGCGGCCGGTCCAATAAAAGTGACGCAGGATTGAGCTGTTCACTCTTCTTGTCTCTAACTTGAATTGAGTGAGTGGCAATTATCGACGAGGGCTTCACTCGTTTCCGCCGACGGTGATTCCAATCATACAATTTTGTGCCTTGGGGCCACTTTGCTTCGGCCCGCAAATTGTTCCTCTCTGCTGCTCCAATCATTCTGATTCTGGTTTTTATAAAACTTCAGATGCAGAAAAAAATAGCTTCAAATGATGAAGCGAATAAAAATTAGTATAAACTTCCAAAATTTTTAACGTTGCAGTGTTTTATGAATAAATTAAATAAAATATGCAAGTCTGGCGATTTATATATTTCCTTATTTTTGTTTTTGAATAAAATTTCTGTAAAATTTCATTTTTCTCATTGAAAATACCAATAATTTTCTTTAATAAATTACAATCATCCCACACTTTTTGAGTAAAAAATTAAACTTATTTCAGTGATTAAAAATTAATTACTTGTTCAATTTTCATTAAAAATACATTATTTAAAAGATTGGATATTTTTATGTCAGTTTTCTCTCTTTATTTGGACGAGAAGCTGCAACGTTGACATTTCCTCCCTGGCAGAGTTCACAATCAGATCACAGCAAAAACAAGCTGCTCAGAATCAAGTGGGCATGCAATGTAAAGCTGTCATGCTTTTATACAAACTCTAATCCACGCCCATGCACGGGGGCTTTTTGAGCGACAAAATATTTATGGGAAGTTTGTGCCCGATAAATATTCAAAGTTCAAACCTCTTATCTTCTGCGGATTTAAACTCATTCAAGAAAAATATAAGCTTTATTTCCTTGAAGTTCAAAACTTATATAAGTTATGTGAAATTAAAAAAATCCAGACAATAGTTTTTGAAAAAAAAGTATGAAAATAAAATTTATTTAAAATAATCAACGCTTAAATGTGGGTTTTGAGAGTTCATACTTCATGTTCATAAAAATAACAACCATGGACCAGTTTGTGCAGAGAATTAGCTCCAGGTGATAATTTTGGACGTTTCAATTTACAGTTTTTTCCCTTAAAATTTAAGTAGCCGGGATAAATTTTAAAAAGAATTAATTTTTGCCTTCAAAACAAATAAAGTTATAAATTGATAACGTAGAAATTCAATGTTTTATTTGGCCTAGCATGAATAAATTTAATAATTTTAGAATTGATAATTAGTACATTCGCGGAATCTTGATTAAAACATAATTGAAATAAATGTTCTAAATTGCTATTATTTGTTTGTACACCAATGAAAGCCAAATCTTTCGCTCTCCTCTATTAGTAAAAATGTGTTGAAAACGCGTGGTTCTCATAATTAGAACTAACGACTTTCGAGAATTTTACAAATTAGCTAATCGACCGAGAACGATAATTGTGGCGCATATCTGCGGTTCGCAGCCTTGAACTTGGTGCGCGCGGCCGTAAAGCGGTGCCCAATTAGAGCAAATAATTTGCGATGAAAACGAGTTTTACGGCCGTGTCCACTGAAAAGAAGACGCCTCAATTCTATTACAGCACAATCTGGCTTAACTGTAACAAGAAGCAGCAGTTGTTGTTTTACAACACGAGCGGCCTTTGATGTGTGTGTGTGCGGTCCAGAGATCGATCCTGCTTCTGAGACGAGAGAACGTGTGCGGATCAAACAAAATTGCGCAAAAGCCATAGGTGGTGTTGGTGTGGACGGGGAGACCACCGCGTGCGTCCGACATGCAAATTGGCGATTCATTCAATTTGCAGGATGCTCGCCCCGGCCATGCAGATGAGGCTATAAAAGAGTCTCGGCCGACTAGCAAAAACACACACGTCAGTAGCACAGCGAAGGCTCCATCAGCGTGTTATTTTACGGCTGCATACACACCATTAACGTGCAAGGGATGCAGAAACTGCCGTAGAAATAAATACCTGGCGTTTGCATTCAGATGTCGAATAAATAAATGATGATTAATGGATTTTCTCAATTTTTTCAATTTTGATAATAATAAAGATAAAATAAATAAAAAATAAAATAAATTAATAACCTAATAATATAAGATTGGAGCTTGCCTTCCGCAAGCTCAATAAGGGCACAGGCCGACAAGACACTTTGTCTTGGCCTGACCAAAAAAAAAAATCTATGTCAACATATACAATATTACATTTAAACTTTATTTTGATTTTATAGAAAATAAAATTGTAATTAAAATTATGATTATCCAATAAAACTGACTTCTAATTTTATTTTTTAAATTAAATACTATATTACGATTTTATGGAAATGAAATTTCCTCGTTGCAGAAAATTAATGAATGATCGTTTTTTAAACTAAAAATTTAATTTACTTTGATTCTCTTAGCATTTAATTCAGCCATGTCTTTTTGGAACTTCTCATTTCTCTCGAGCAGCACTGGTGTGAAAAATATGAAAAATCCCTTTTAGTATAAAAGTCTCGCTTTAGCCTGGGCTTAAGCTGACGACAGCGTGCATATCTTTTTTGATACCTCGCAGCAACTTTTAATTTGCCAGCGTTTGCTGCTCCGTATGTAGGATAAAGGGTTGAGCGGCGGCAGCTGCGAAAAACTTAATTCCAGCGCACGCTACATTATTTTTCGAGTCGCTCGCAGTGACAGGCCCGCAGTGAGGTGCTAACCTCGGCTTGTATAATAATAATTATGATGATTAGGCGTCACTCAAAGTGTCTTTTAAAAATTGTGAAACTCGGTCGGCCGCGTCCATGACAAGCTGCATTATTATTATTCATGAGCCACACGGCCTCATCTCTGCGGCAAAATTGTATTTTTTCATCATTCTTTTACTTGACGAAAAATTCAACTTTCATGGTTACTTAATTTTTCAACTTTTGAAATTATTTTAAATTTTCATTTTCAACCTTACACACTTGTTTGTGTTTAACAGTGCGGAAAACAATAAAATTGAATCGAATTGAGATATGGAAATAGAAAGCAAAAAATCTTGAAAAAATTGTTTAGTGGAAATGTTCTAAAATCAAAACTTTTTCCGGACTAATTTTAAAAGTGTATGATGGATTATCACTTTAAGGCTTTTTTTTAATTTTTGTTAAAAAATTTTTAATAAGAATTTAAGCATCAGGAAACATTTTTAAACATCAAAATATGGACTTTTAACATTCGTAAAACGTGCGTTTTGTCTATAGGAATATCAATACGTTAGTAAATTTTTCTAATTTCTTGAATGGAATCTAAAAAAATGGCTTGCTTAAAAAGAAGATGTAATTTGATTCTAAAAAGCTGCCTTATTAAAAAAATTTAAATTATTTGACATTAAAAGATGCGAAATTTATTAAAAAGTTTTTTTGTGCAGTTTGCAAGTCTAAATTATAGGCTCTTCTCATTTTTACTGTTTTCATTGTTTGCACTGCACGATGAGGTTGTAATATTCAAATGCGGTCCATGATTAAGACTTTGAGGTCGACCGAAATCGCACCTTCTGCTCGAACAATGACAAGCTCGGCTGCAAACAGCTTCATCAGCGGCACATTATATTAATCCAATTAAACTTGTCGGGCGGAGATGCAGCAGCTTTAAACCGGTGCGACGCATTAGTGCTCTCGCTGCCAACAAATCGTTTTACATGACAGCAAAACCGGCTGTTTATTGCTTGTTTATCCTGCGCTCGTCGGAATTCGTCTAAATGTAAATTGCCGTCCAACCACCCGCGAATGTATGCTCGGCAAAGGGTTGTTTTTCGCCGGGCGAGGCGTTCAACTTGCGCGATAAATAATCCAATTAGCCCCGCGTGCTCTTTGTGGACTTTGGAAATTTGCCTGGCAGCTCTAGCGCGTCAATTTCTGTTTCGTGTTTTCTGCTGCTTTGCTTTGAATTGCTTCAATTCAGGAAATTTAAGCAGAACCCCTTTCAATTTAATTATAAATTCCTAGCTGTGTTTTTAATCAAGCAAAGTCAGCCTTTCGGAATTAAAAAAATTAAAAAATAGTTTCTAGTGCGAAGGGTTCAAAAATTAAATCATATTAATGGATTAGTTATTTTTGCAGGACTATGCTGGGGAATTCTTTTTTGGTGCATATTTAATTGAAAGCAGTTTTCAATATCAAGTGAAAGCCTTGATGCTGGATCAATTTTTCTCAGCGACTCTAAATGAAATTAAATTTAAATATTAAATTTAGCGCTCACAATGTTGCATTTACATTATCCCTGCCTTCATCTTAATCTTCTTTACTTGAACTAAATTTTATTTTAAATAAATGCTCGGAAATAAAAATTAGTTTAAAAAAAGAAATTTTTCCATTATTAACAACGGCAAGTCAGCCAAAATAATATTTAACTAGTACTCTAAATTTTGTTTTCAAACTTTTAACAATTAATATTTTAAAATAATTTTGTTAAATAAAACTTTATTTATTTATTTAATTTTTATTTAATTTTATTTATGTAACTACTTCATGACTATGCTTCAAAATGAGTCATTTTCTCTTTCCGGCGCACATATTTATGAAACAAAGTATTTTAAATATCAAGTAACCATTTGGTTTTGAGAATATGAATCGCTTAAAACGGCTCTTCTATAGTGAAATTTGTGCTCTTTTACTGTTTCGAACATTAAAAAATATTCTGTCCCTTCATCTTAATTAACCTTTTTCAAGACTTGAACTAGAATTTAATTTGTTATAATAATAATATTAATTAAATACATAATGAATAAATGTTTGAAGTAAAACTCTTGAGTCTTTGGTTAAGGCTATTCAGCTTTCGTGAATTTTAAAATCACAGAAATGAGTCTGTTTAAAGTTTGGTGAAATTACAAAATAGTTATAATTAAAATTTAGCGAGCAAAGGATAAGGCTCACAATCAGAATCGTTACTTATGCCCTTTTCCAGTGAATAGTGTAGCGATTAAATAATTTTAATATCTCTCGACCTTTTGATTTAACGTGAATCTCAAATATCTCAATCAAAATTAAGTCAGTTTTGCTCACGCTTAAGCCGTGAAGGGCACGAACACGCTTTTTAGCTTTTGCTGCAAATCGCAGCATCCAGATGCGAAGGAGATCTGGGATCTGCACGCGAGAGAGCGAGCGAGCGGCGTTATTGGTCCGAAGAGCGCAAGAGCCGGAGCGGGCGAGGGTTCGGCGGGCCGCTGGTTCGCTCCGTGTCAGTGTTGTTCTCCGTGCACCGTCGTGCTGACACCCCGCGGCTCGTGCGATCTCCGGTGCGCGAGACCGGCGCGTGTGCCATTCGGCCAGAATTAATTTCGGTTTGTGCTTTTCCGCCGACTCGCCAATGATTTTGTGCTCTGTTTGACGTGCGTCCTGATTGATTGCTTCTCCAGCAGGTAAGCTGCTAACAGATTTGCGCCGGCTGAGAATTTTTTACGGCCATCGACGTTTGCAAAAAAAAAAACGCGCCGGGATTACGAGCTTTACCATGGGGTCATGCAATGGGAAATTTATCCGACACAGAGGATTTATCGGACACGCTGCGTTGATAAGCTTGCCTATTTTTATGCAAAGAAATATATTTCAAAAAATTGAATATCAATCTAGGAAATGTTAAATTTTTCAAAGTAAAGTTAGAAAATCAATTGCAATTTTATCAATCAAAAGAAAATATTTCAGTTTTAATTTCGTTTCATATTGATCATAATATTGAAAGCAGATAATTGGCTGGTTGTGCTTTTTTTCTATTTATTCTTCTATATTTTTATTTTCAAGTGTTCTCTGGGGATTAAATTTACACTGTGAAAACACAAAGAAACCATATTCAATTCGATTATAAACGTCAAAAAATATAATTTATAATTGTTAACTAATACTAAATTTATACCTCGTCAAAATTTACAAATTTGTTTTTCTTTGTGGGCTTTATTATTTAAAAATTGATCTAATTTTCCAATTCAATTATTCCATGAGAGCTGCGCCGAGAAAAAATATAGCCGTAGCGAAATAATGACTGGTGTAGGGTAGAGACGTATAATTATAGAGCATTATTAAAACTGACCTGGTTTCCTCCAAGCCCCGATGCAGTTTGCTTTGATTGGAATTACGAAATGCTGTGTATAAACCTGATATCAACTGTTAAATATATTATACAAGCAATCTAGAATAATATTTTATATTTTTCTATTTGCTTCAAATCACTGAATCAATGGATACATAGAGCCGCAAGCAGAATTTTAATACAAGTGGTTTTTTATATTTAGCCTTATTTTAAAATAACACAAATAACAAATACCTAGAAGATTGTTTTCTTATTATATTTTAATTGATTTTTATTTGTCATTATATGTAATTAATTTTACTTTTTGTTTTAATTATTTGTATGTAATCTTCGCTTAAATTTATTCATATATTATTTAAAATAATTAATACCTACCTTGCATCATAACTAAGCTACATTATTTATTTGCAATTATAAATTATCCATTTGGCACAGCCTACATTTGATAATTTAGACAAAATTAAAAGTTGATAGTTTATCACCTGATTCGTTTTCAAGTAAAGTACATAATAGAAGTACAATTATTGTGATTCGACTGCAGAGAATAATTACAAAACACTCATTTAAAATAAAATTGATGAAAAATAGGTACTTAACTTTATTTCAGGAAATAAAAATACAAATTACTATCGATTATTATATTTTATTCCGTAATGACATATTTTATTGTAAATTGTGGCTATTTGTATTGGCCTCTTTATACTCAAGTATACAAAAATAGTCAGCAGAAAAAAATTAATGATGAAGCCCTCATCAGAGAGCTTTTCTAATGGTTTCTGTCATGCAGAACTCTTTCAGCGTAAAATATTAAACTGTAAAATCGCATGTAAATGCATGAGTTTGCTTTGATGTGCGAGATCAACGCAACGCAATCGGCGTTAAACCTGGAAATCGCCATCCAGCAAACAGCAGCTAATGCACCTCGGCCGCAAGTGCACTTGCGAAACAAAAAGGATGAATTAATTAACTCGCAACTAATCACGCAAATGGATGGATGGAGATGTAAAGTGCACTTAAAAGCAGGTTGCTCACTTTGAATCAACAAAAGCAGTAGTTTATTAACACATTTCTGCATGGCGTTTGGAAGTTTAGACAATGGGCTTATTATTATTTCTATAACATGATACCTTTTGTTAAAACAAATATTGAATTTTCAAATAAATGGAAACTATATTGTCAAAGTTGACCAATATATTTTAAAAGAGTCCAAAATTAACATTTAAATTGCTTTCAACACATTCAAAAATACTTATTTTTTGTCTTTGGTTAAAAAATTATATTGATACACCTGTTTTGTGTATTTAATCATATTTTAGTTATGTTAATTTAATTAAGTACCAAATATATCCGCAATTCTTCAGAGCCACGAATATGAAGACTAAAGCACCAACATAAGTATTGCAATTTGAAGAGAAATAATCGATCTATATTTTATTTTAAATTTTAATTATTTATCAAGACTTCATGTTATATTAACATTTAATTAATATCAGTTATCGGTAGTTTCTTATAAGAAAAAAATTTGAAATTGCTTTTTAGGTATTTTTGATCATTCCGTGAATTTTGAAGCGACATATAAACTGCACCAAAACACAAAACAAACGTTTTTTTCTACTGAATTATTTTTTATTATAAATACTGAACATTTCATACATAAGAGACCGATAAAGGGAATTGAGAATACAATTTCTGGTCTGCAATAAATTGAATAAGGCGCGTGTGCAGCAAAGTTCTTAGCGATAAAAGAGCACCAATTTATGATCACCGTATTATTTTTGTTCCTGCCAAGCGTAATTATTGACCTTTTTACTCCGCAAGCAGATGAGAATATGAGATGGAGAGGCACATAAAAAGTAAAGTGCATCAAACAAAAAGGGCCAAATACATAATAGCAAAAGCTCCGATATATGTAATAATTTTACTGCCGCCGCGACTTCTTCGTCTTTCAATAAAAGTTTTTGCGCAACAGCACTTTATATTTTGCCGCGATGCTCATTTTGTAGCGACGCCGGTTGGTTGATGTAATTTTCAATCAAATCCTAAGTGCCCCGCATGTACCAACTGGCAGTCAGGCTAATAAAAGGGTTGACTAGCCTAGGCAGCAGTGAGAGTGATCATCTCTTTATGAGGAAATGAGAGAGTATCAAATTCCCCTCGGCCTGAAGCGGCGCGATAACGGAGGAGAGGATATTGTCGCAAAGGCTGCCGTGCATGTACATAAATTATTGGCCCAAGAAATACACACAAACATGTGAGACGAGATCGAATCTTGCTGATAAATTTGCATCCTGTTGAACGGAGCGGCCTTGATGAGTGATTTCTAATTTAATTTCGCACTTGGCCAAACGGCGCGTTCTGATAAGGTTTGGCTCAAGTGCCACTTAAAATTTATGTTTAAAAATTCGGCTACCAAAGAGCGAAAGTTTCTAGTAACAAAATCTAGCTCAAATATAAATAATTTTTTATTAAACTAAAAAATTTGTTACTAAATTTTTTTTATATGAAAAATACTTAATTTTTAACAGAATTTTTAGTTTTTATTATTTTAAATACTTATAAATCTAATTATTTTTAATATCTTTTTAATTAATTTTTGCAAAAAAATTGTTCAGTTTTGTTACTTGAAACATTCTGTCCAATTTAATTTATTATTAAGTGCTGTTCTTAAATATTTATATTATATAGGTTAATTTAGTCTCTCCTATTTTTACTTAACATAAATCCAACGATTAGTGTATAATGTTCTTCCGATGATTTTGGAATAATTGTGCAAGTAATAGAAAATTTAGTTATAACTAAAATTTGCATGTCCATCAATAATTAATAATAAGTTAATTTTGGAAAACACAATTTTCAAGAACCCTTAAAGAGCACAAACTTCTTGCGTGCCAACTATTAAAACCAGAAGGCCTTTTACGTCGTCAGGATGGAGGCGGCTATGACGGTCTTGTTAAAATCGAAACGCAATTTGAATGGATCCAAACTTTGATGTTAGTGTGGAGAACTCACAAATTCATTTGCAGACGCAAGTTGGAAATTTCTGCGGCCGCTCGCTATATTTATTATTAATGCCCTCAAAGTATGCTCTCGAACGCACGTGGGGTGGTTTTGCGGTGCTATTATCATTTGAGAAGGGGTCGGCGCCCGTAAATCCTCCAGACAGATTATCCTCGCAGCCTCCAATGGATGTACATGTTTGCATTTCTGCGAAATTATTTATGCGACGTCTTTCGAGTCTTATAGGCAAAGTTTGGGATTTATGGATTGTAGGGCAGAAAAGCATTTCTAGGATTCTCGTATTTACCTTTTTCTTTCACTTCTCCAATGTCTAAAGATTTTTTGTTTTATATTAAAATTTTATTGCTAAAAAACTATAATTATTTAAGTAGATCATCAATTGAGGAAATTTAATTTAATATTTTACTGAGTGAGTTTGGTGAAAATCATTTTATGTAGTCAATTTATCGTTTGAAAATTTATCAATTAATACTTGCTTTATGTTCGCATCCTTAGAGGTTTCGTTACAATTTTTTACATTATTTAGTTAATTTAATAAATTAAAAATTGACATCGCACAGTGAAATTTACCTTTGGAAAAAATATGATTGAATCGATAGAGCGATAAGTAGTTTTTATTCATGAAGTTTTTGCAACAAGTTTTATCTTATATTTTACAATATTTAAATAATTATTTTTTTCAATTATTAAATTGATCCATTAAAATTTTAATAATTATATAAATTTAACTGTCGTAAAATGAAAAATATTTAAAAATAAAACTTAAAATAATTTAAAAATTTATTTACGCTATTCTTTTAACAACTTTTTGTTTGCAATACCTCATATTTCCAAAACACTGTTTGGCAATTCAAATTTAATTGGTGTTCTGATTATTCAATTTCCCTCGACCATTAGTTGTGTTTGTTTTTGCCGGCGAAACGCAAATTCGAGTCTCGCATGCATAATTCGCCTCTGGCGTTTTCTCCCTTTTGACCAGTCCCTTCAATTTCAAACCGAGAAACAGCAAAGCCATCTCTGTGTATGTGTTTTCCATTAGGGTTGCGGACGCAAGAAATGGGATTGGCGTAATTTCGTTCTCCGTGTGCCCAGAGAGCGACGGGCCTTGCTATCGAAAGCTCCGTGTTTTTGACCCTTGAAATCCTCCAGCAAATGAAATGAAACACGCCTCTGCGAGAGAATATACTTAAAAGGAAAATGAATAATGAAAAGATGCCTAGATTTATCGTCACCAAATATTTCTAAACATGTAAAAGACAGTGAGATTTTTCCCTTTTTTTATAATTCCTAGATGAGAAAAAAATTCTCAGAAATATATTTTTATTCCTAAATTTTAGGCAATTGTTAACACAAGTCCATCTTGAAAGTTTTAGTAATAAATGAGGATTTTATGGGGGAAAAAAAGAATCAGGCCTTAACCTAGTCAAGTAGTCAGTGAAATTTTCTTCATTTTGCTCAGGTTTATATTTAAAAAAAAAAAAAAACAAAATACAAGAATTTATGATTGTATTTAATTTTATAGCACAAAAATGCTAAAATTTCTATTTTTTTTTGCTAGAATGTTAAAGTTAACTTGTATTTTCTGCTTTTTAAAATAAAAAACAAAATTAAGGAAAAGGAAAGAATATTCATAATCCGGATGGATTTATCTTCCTCGGACAAAAAAAGAGTCAAGTTGATAATTCGAACAACTTTTCCACGCCGACAGAGATCATAGGGTACGTTTTAATATGCAAGTCGCAGTGTTTCCTCCGCCCAAGATTCGCACACACCGGCCATAAATATTGGCCGAGCTGGAATTAATATTCCGCAGCGCGTTTCTAATCACACTCACCGGCAAATGCAAAAAACGCCCGAAACAGCCGCATAAAAATTGATCATTACCAAGCAGGTTTGCCGTGGCGAGTGCGGAAAAAAAACAGCCGCTTCTTATAATAATACACGCCCGTGGCGATTTTCATTTTCGCGATTTAAATATGCACACACGGGTTTTTTCCTCCGACTCTTGACGCCTCGGATTGTAATCAATTACTCATCAATGAGATAATTGCTCATATTTTGGCGCACACGGAGAGCGGATTAATTGCCCCAGGGCAGCCCTTTTATCTTTCGCCGGACAACAATGCAACTTCCTTATAAGGGGAAGCGTGTTATTATGGAACAACCGAGCAGGAATTGGCGCTTCTGGAAAACACAAGAGAAATAGCAAAGGAAAAAAATTGAGTTGCTTCACCGCGCGCCCTCGGAAATAATTTCTTTTGACAGCGCATAAAAAAGACGTTATTTTTCAAAGCCTTGTGCTGGAATAAAAAGATTCATCAAGCAAAGTAGAATGAAAGATACTTATGCGTTTATAAAAGAAGTGTAATAATATTTTAATAAAAATTAACGCACTCACCATTAAATATAACTAATAATTAACAGATGTGAAAATTTACTCAAAATAAGCTAAATTTTTAAGTCCCACTTTTGACAATTTTCCAGCAAAAAAATTGTAATGAAATATACCATTTTTCCAAATTTCAGCGAAAAAAAATTTATGGAGGATGTTTTATTTGTTATTTTCCGGGCTCGGATTCATGTAAAGACAAAAAGGGATTTTTTTGTAAATCACAGAACTAAAAAATTGACCGGTATAATCTAGATTTTTAATTCTACTTAAAGTGAAATTAAATAATTAAATATATTCGCGAGAAAATGGAGAAAAAAATCATTGTCAGGACAACAAGCACTTATTCAAAAGTTTCAACTAACATAAATGCCATAATTATATTCACAAAATAGTTTGGAATTTTTTTTATTTCGTTCATATTAATTAATACTTTGAATAGTTCGTATTTAACTATAATTTAATCTAAATCTAGAATCTAAAAATTATTAACAATAAAAAAATAGTTGAAACAGTAAAATGCTCAAATCTTAAAACTCATACCTTTTTGTAAAGGACAAACAAAGTAAGGGAATTAAAAACCAAAACACGACGTATCACCATGGCCGTCGACTCGGGCTATTTTGAGCAGTTTAATGAAGTTGCCGACGCGTGATTGCTCGTTAAGCTGGGAATAGCGGAACTCCCTGGACGCGCACTTTGGAATTTCGAGGGAACCATTATTTGGCCGCTGCCGGGGAACAACTATTCATTATTATCAATCGGCCCCGGCACAGATTAATGGCCGGAGTGGGCGCGTGTCCATTATTATCCGTACACACATTATCGCACGTGAATAATTTATGCATGGGCTCCTCTCTTATTGGGCACGATCGTGTCGTTTTAGCCCAGCAGGGACAGACACGCTTGCAAATGGGGGCCGCCTTTGTTCCGCCGAAATGTTTGCTACCCGCGCGCCGTCATTTGCAATGCATCTCAATTAATTAGGCGTGCCACCACCCAACACATTCCCTAAACTAGCGGCCACTAAATATATTATACATCCTGAATAAATTTGCTGAAATGTTAATTCCAATCTTTTTTTAATTCGGTTTTAGCTTATACAGTAGAAATAATCAATTCTGCAAATTATATTGGATTGGTTAAGTTAAATTTATGTTTTTTGAAAGTATTCAAGAAGTTGTTAGCAAAAAATTTATACTGACTATAAAGTTTTATATGATGTTTTTAATTGACTTCTTATTTTATATGGTTATCAGATTAGACGAATTTATAATATTTTACTAACGTTCAACTGCAATGGATGACTGATTTGAATCATTGTGATGAAGTTTTCATACCATTAGATTATGATTATAAAAATGTGAAGACAACAAATTCTATAAAATGTTTATTATTAAAGAACAATTATTAATTCTCTGCCCTTAGCTGAAGTTCTTATAATTTTAATAATTTGTTTAAAATGAGTTGCAACAAAAAAAGGCAATTGCTGTCATCATGTTAAAAAAAAAACGTAACAAAAATAATATTTAATTTGATGTTAAAAATAAAATAAATAGATTTATGATTTATAACCAATAAATTGAAAATATTACTTTTAATTAGAAAACAAGTTATTTTTTTTTTAATTTGTTAAACTAAAGTAACTAATAATTAAAACAAGTTGTTGGTTTTTATTTAGAAAGAGGCTCGACGCGATTATTTTAAAAAGCTTTTATTCTGAACCGTGCTTGCGTCATTCACTCGCGCAATGTAAATAAAGTAGCTACATAATTACGCACGCGCTGCGAATTTTTTTCATTTTTGTATATTTTTTGTTGCGCGTACAGAAAACCCCATTACATCGATTTATTTGCTTATTTTCCGGTTCCGTACATTCTCAGTCTGGGATGGAGGCGCAGGATATGGGCCTGACAGATTCAAAGGCTTCATTACTGACGGCGAACGGGCGCGCTTTGCACGACGAGACCAAATTGAAAAATGCGTTCAGACATTCCAGTTTTAAAGAGAGCAGTCAGCAAAAAGTGACGTTCTTGATTTTTTGCCACTGCTCGTCTCTCCGTCGAATAAAATATAAAAAATCTGGCGCGTTTTGTTTTGACGTGAGATGAGAGCACGCTGGGGCGAAAAATCCATTTATCTGTTGTGAGTTGCGTCACATTTTGGCGCACTTGTCACATTTTGTTCAGAGAGCTGTGATAAACTGATGATAAAATACGATAAAATAAAATACAAAAATACACAAAACTGTTTTTCGGCGGATTTACTCGGTATTAATTTGGGCTCAAAAATATTAAACAAACACCATCAGTAGGAAATTTGTGATTCTTTACAAAAAAAACCTTTATCATTAAATCAGTGTTTGGGATTTTTATACAGATTGATGAAAATAAATTAATTTTCAGAAAAAAACAATCCTTGGAAATTTTTGTTTGTTTTTAAAATTAAAATAAATTAGATTTAGATACTTATTAAATTTTGCATAATATAATGATATTAAAAAAAATTAAAGCGAAAAAAAATGCTTATACAACAATTTTCACACGATTTAATACAATAGCAAAATTTGAAATATTTATGTACTACATTTGTTCTTGGATATTTATTAAAATATGGTTTAATGGAAACAACCTCTGCAGATCATCACGACGAATTAACAAAAAAATCAAATCTTCCTTTTGAAACTGCCCGAGGTGGCTTATATTTCAGTCTTCGGATGATGCATTGATCTTGATAAATCCGATCAGATAAGTGAACTCCCAGTGCTTATAATAACACGCCTCTCTGCTTTGCCGAAGCAGCAACGAGTTTTCAGTGGACACTCTCGAGCAATAAACAATATTCATCGTCAGGGAATGTGTGTGTGTATATTTTGTGTTGCAATCGCACAGCATGAAGCTGGGAACGGGTCGCCGGCCTGAAACCTTACACCACTTGAGACGAGAAGAAATCCCAGGAAACTCGCTTGAATTTTGTATCAGAATAATAATAATTGCCATGCTCGATGAGCTGAGAGAAAATTATAGGCACTTTGCCAATCCAGAAATTACAAAATTCAAAATTAATTCTCGATTGAGGGCGTTGAAAACTTGCTTTTATACACGGCCAAGCTGGAAAATAATCGAGCATGTTCAAAACGAGTCTCGGCAGTTAAAAATCAGCCAGAGTGATTTTGGTGAAAAAATATCGTTTCAGTTGTTTATCAAATTATAGATTTGACTTTTCTTGATAAATGATTATTTTGAAGACCTTTTTTTAATTTTAAATTCATGAATGCATTCCTTTCTCCAAATCTGACCAAAATATCACCGAATAAACTTAAAATCACCGCAATTATGCTGATAAATTAACATTTTATTGGACTTGTAAAATAAAATATTTTTGTTCATTGTAGTTTATTTATATTTAGATTCTGTTGAGCATGATTATGAATTGTTTACTGAATAAAACTAGTTAGTATAATAATTTGATAAACTCTCCCTCTCCCTAATTGCACTCACATGACCAGTGGCAGGATCGCTTTTCTTGCAAATGCGCCGGTCAGGCGTGGGTCATTCACTTTGATGATGCCTCTCACTTTGAGAATGCGAGCTGCTTTTGAAGTTCGCTGCTGCTGCAACTCAAACACTCGACCATTAAAATTTAATTGCGGCTCTCGCGCGTATATGTTGCGAAATTTTGCTTTTGCCGCCGCCGGTTTGTTTGTACTCGCAGAACCGCCCACGTACTTACTCGAGCACAGAGAGAGAGAGACGCTCCTCCACGATTCAATAATGAATTTTCTCGGTGCTTTATTCCAGGCTTTGTGCGCCGCGTGGACACAGAATAATATGCGCTGTGTGGCTTTATATTGCTTTCGTAAAACGCCGCTGGTAAATATAATAGTAATGGAGAGAGAAGAAAAAGAGAAATATCAGTTTTGAAGAGAAGAAGAGCTTTATAATGAAAAATGGTGGGTTTAATGACTGAGAAAAATAGGAAGGATCTACTGTACTGTATCATTACTGCTATTCATGAAGGATAAAACAAATACTTCAAAAACAGTTTTCAGTAAATAGTGCCGTTTTTAAAGACTACAATGAATGTGTTGCTAAAATACAATATTTTCTCTTTGGCTCTCCCAAAAAAATAATTTATTGCATTCAAAGTGCGTTTAGCATTTTAAAAATTTTTTGGAAAATTATAAATAATGCTGTAAATTCAGGATATCCTTTAATTATTATTGTTGTTTATTTTTCCAAACTGTTACATCTTTATTGTTTACAATCAATTGTTGAAAAACAATTAATTAATGAGCTTTCAAATTAAAATTTATATGGAAAAATTAAATTTGAATTTAATATCCAATTAATCTATTAGTTTTGTTAAAATATTTTCTGATCAAGGGAAGATTCACGATAGTTAACCTAAAATTCTGTTTTCCTTTTGAATTTTTTTTAGAGTCGTTGATTGTTTCCTAGAAAAGGCAAAATCATTTTTTTTCTTCAAAACAATTTACAACCAAACTATCCCAATGAGGAAAGGGCATCTTAAATGCAATTAAAATAACGCAATAAATTTAGTTTCAAGAAATGTTTATTTGGTTCTAAATGAGGGCAACTAAGCCCCATACATGAACTAAACCAAATAAATTGAAAAAAAAAATTAAAAACAAGGCAGAAGAAAACAAAATAAATTTGGGTTAAAGAATTTAAAATTTCTTTTTTAGTACTGCTTCTAAAAACATTTTCATTTGGTGGCAATGCATTCCAGAGCCTCTGTAGCATTGCACTTTTAAACAGTTTATTCATCAAGGACAAAAGTTCAAAATGCTGCTATTTCTTTTATTAATTAAAATATTTAAATCTGTCTCGTGTCAATCGTTTTCTGATTTTTTTTTATATCATATATCCCTTGGAAAATTTAATCTAATTTGGCAATTTATCAAATCCGTTTCGCCGACGAGGCGAAAAAAATCGCACCGGCTTTGTTTTGCACGCAACAAGGCGGATGCGCCGAGTAATTGCGCGTGCGGCTGCATTTATCTGCCTTTGGCTAGGCGAGAGGCTGTTGAATAATAGCCTCGCTTTTCTTGCATAGCGAGAAGGCAACGCACGCTGCTCTTTTTGCTCTCGATCTTGCCGATGATTTAGTATAGCTGCGCGTCTTGGGCAAAAAATTTCATCACAGGCCGCCGCCGCCGCTCGTCGTCGGTCGCCAGAGACGCGCTGGCGAAATATGAATTTGTAAATGGTGTTCCTGATGTTCCCTCGCGAGAGAACTTATTTGACAGCAGCTACTTCATAAAACTTCATCATTGCCTGGCGTGGAAAAATATGATATTCGGCGCGGCCGCCACTTGGACGCCGCTGCAATAAATCGTCGAGCGCCGTGCGTGCGTAAAATATGCGCGCTGACCCTTAAATAAAACTGCCCCACAGACAGGGTATTTCCATCTAATATTCCCTCGTTATGTATTGGAATGCGACTTGGGGGCTGTTTGCAGAATTGAATTTCGTTTCTTCGCTTTGGGTTGTGGAAATGAACCAGTTCAATTATATTTTTTATTTTCACCCAAGTCAGTGGTTGATGATAATGATAATATAATAAAGTATTATAAGTAGGAATTAGAAATAATTTAAAAGCTTTTTTGAAATTCATAGCTGAATATTAACCAGGGAATTAACGATGAATAAGACAAAGAGCTAAAAAAATAATAGTAAAAACTTAACTATTAATCATTTCTTTTTTCTTTGCGTATATTAATAATATTTTTTTAAATATTTAATATCTAAATTATAAGATTTTTAGTTAAAACAATTTGTTAATTTATTTTTTTATTTTTCTTTTTGTATTTTTATATTTGTAACACATGCAATAATTTTGAAAGGAAAATTTACCTTTAATTTCTTAGAAAAAACTGTTTTGATTACAAATATAAATGACTCGCATATCAAATAAGATCAATTATATATGCCAATTTACTCGGGTTGAGACAGAGACTGGACTGAGGTTCTTATATATTATTAAAATTTTGCAATTCAAACCAAAATATATTGAGATTGATTATATTAAGGACTCCTTATTGACATAGTCAAATCAAGTCTTTACAACAATGGTTTGTTAATTTCCCAATAATTGACAAAAATTATTTATATTGTTGTAAAGACTTGATTTGACTATGTCAATAAGGAGTCCTTAACGTCAAGATTATAGCATAATTAAAATTTTCATTACGCATAAGGTTTTTCCAATTGTCAGTCAACTACAGAAACTTAAGTTTATTGATTGCCCTTTGGAAATTGCAACTGTAACAAAAAAAAAGCGCCTTATCAAACACCAT
The DNA here is from genome assembly GCF_031216515.1 of Neocloeon triangulifer. NCBI lineage: Eukaryota > Metazoa > Arthropoda > Insecta > Ephemeroptera > Baetidae > Neocloeon > Neocloeon triangulifer. Next base: position 43,206 of record NW_026775550.1, read on the forward strand.
AATTGTTCAAATTATCACACTCTAGCACGCCTAATTACTCATTTTTGTGTGGAAAGAGTTATTTTTATCTATTTTTATCATCGCGTTTAAAGATTTTTGGAGGAAATGAAATTTAATTTAAATTTAAATCAGTTAATGAAATTTGTGCACATGAAAGTTTTTAAACGATATAACAGTGCAACTAATGAAGGTGTAGCCCGCAGCAAAAAAAAATGCTTTTTAAGACAAGTGATAAACTCTACTCATTGAAAGGGTGAAAAGAAATTACACACTTTTGTAAATTAAAGATGTTTTTTTTTTTCTCAATATTATTGCTAAAAAAATAAATATTTGTTGGTTTTGTTGTTCAATAGTTGCAAATTAAGTTTATTGGTGTACCACAAGGCAATCTCTGCCTATAACGAGAAACAATCATCCAAACATTCAAAATTATAAATGAAAACTACAAACACAATTTGAGTTAAGAAAAATACACAAATACATTATTCAAATCAACACTATTCACATTATAAAGTTAAAAATTGAATGTGAATGCAATGAGGAAGTAAAATACTTAAAATAAAAGAGCTACGGCACTTTCTAAATGCTCAATTCATTTCCTCTCATTTTCAATTTATTAGTAATGAAAAGTGTCTGGCGACTTGGTGCCAATACATATTTTTCTGCACTCTCAATTCCACAGCCCGGAAAAAAGCCGCCACGCGTGAGGTTCTCAGCGGCGAAAGCGCTTTAATATAATATCTATAAAACTCTGAAATGGATGGCGCGTGGGCGGGCGCGAGAAATGAAGAGCCGCCGCTGGAGCCCGGTCGTCGCTCGCTGTTTTTTTCCCCCGAGTTATTATTTCAAGAGGACCGAAAAGTAAAAAAAAGTAAAAACGGCGGCGACAGAGTCATTTATGCGCGTCCGCCGTAAAATCCAACGCGTGTTTACATTTTGAATTATGACACGACTTTTATTGCGAGTAATAAAATTATTTCCGCCGCATTCGGTAGCGAAGTTGCCTTAAAAAATAACACAGCGCCGGCCGATTAGTGACGACTCGTCGGAGCCATTCATAAAAATTTTATTAGCCCAATTCAATTAAAGCGCCGTGTTTTAGTTGGCCAGACGTTCATTGTTTCAAAAGCCACGCTCATGTACGCAATTTATCTTTTTGTTCTGAAAAATTTCGACTGAAAATTTTCAGTTAAATGAATTCAAATTGGACAATGTTCTTCAATTTGCATTTAATTTTTGCAACAGGGTTTTTTTATCGTTATTTTAATTGGAAATTAGCATTTATGTAAAAATTGCTTGTTATAAATTCGTTTTAAAAGTGAATTTTTCAGCTTGCGAAATTAGCCAATTATTTCAGACCACCTGAGAAAGAACTGTTGAAAAAAATTTCACTCAGGTCAGGCGATAAATTCTAGTAAATTTGCATTTTATGACTATTATGATTTGGAACAATGATTGATAGACCTTGTTAGCTCCGATCAAAATTCAAAACATCAACGTCTCTTTATCTGAAAACATGCAGACCGAGAAATTTTGGACCAAATTATAGGTTTGGATGGCATGAGCAGCGAACAACGCCCAGAGCTCTTCTCAAAATCATTGTAACGGTGCTCCAGTTTTTTGCAGGGCAAATCGTAATTACGTGAATTTTGGAGGAAAACCACGCAAACACTGGCCTGCGGATGCGAGAAAAAAAATTACGTATCTTCTCTCAGTCTGGTTGAGAGAGGAATTGATTTTCTCGTGCGGCGTCCAAAATAAACAAACACGTGCAGGTCAATTAATTTGAAATTGCAAAGTGAAAGACCAGCGCTTCTTGCCGCCAGAGTAATTAAATCGGCGTAGAGTTGCTGCAAAAAATTAAGGAACATTCAAAATTGGGAGTTCGTACAGCGAGTTTAATTATTTGCAGAGAGACGGAGCGCGCTGAAAATTGACCTTAGGCCTCGGATTTTTTTATAATTATGTAGCTGTCACTTTTCTTGCTTATTGAATCTAGAAGATGGACGGTGAAAGAATATGTGTGAAATTTAAATGAAAAACTTAGTGATGAAAATAATTTCTTTGCCTGCTAACAAAATTAAGGACTAATAAATTTGATTTAAACATTTGATTTAAATTTAAAATTTAATACAAATATTTATCTCATCATTTTTTTGGCACAATGTATCATTAGAAAGCAACTGTAGACCTTGAAAAACAGCATTCAATTTTAGAAAACATTTATTTATGTTGTTGTTTTTTTTTTGCATATTTTCCCCAAAATAAATTGGCTATTAAAATTCAATAGTACTTCTTATTTCACACATTTTGCTAACAAAGAAAATGAGAATTTTTTTTAATTAATGCAGGCCAGCCTCAGCCAGCCTCATGAAATCTTTTTTTTTTAACTTTTCAGTTAAGGGTCTCTTCAAAGATACCGAGATATGAATTTTTTAATTTAGTTCGCAAACACGACCTGCCTCAAAAGACCTTTTTCTCTCTCTCGTTAAAAATGGCGGCGTGCAAATTAATTAACTTTCGCGTGCCCCTTTACGTCCTCAAATTTACTTTCTCCTATGCGTTGCCTGGCATTTATTTATTTAAAGAACGAGTCTTTTATCGCCCTTGTGAATTTCCAATTAACGCTCACTTCAGGAGAAATTTTGTGGGTGTATTTTTGGATGTCAATATTTCAGTTCGAAGCTCTTTTGAGCGAGATAAATTAGAGGCGGCAAAATATTTCGATTGCTTTTAGTGATATGCCTAATTTCAAAGCGCATCTGCTACCGAAATAAAATAAACATGATGTGTGTTCCTTGCGTTGGTGCCAACGTTAATTAGAAACCGTGTTTTAGAAAATCAGATTTTTTTTTTTTAATTTATGAGTTTAACTTTTCATTTTAGGCTGGAAATAATTTAATACTTGGTGGATGTTTAACAATCGTTCTAAATTTAAGTATTCAAAATTAGGAAAGGTCGAATATCAACAAAGAAATATGATATTAATTGTAATTGTCCTATTAACCATTCAAAAACGTTTAATATTGATTCATAAATTTAAAAAAATCTATATATGGAATATTATAAAAAAAAAAAGTGAATTACAAACGAACTTTTACTCAGCAATTGTATGCATCTCAACCTCTGATATCGTCTAAAACGTCTAATATTTAGAAGAAATTAAATAAAATAAAATTTTAAAAGTCACCGCCAAAGGTCAAATAGAGCCAAGATATTGATTTTTAAAATAAAATAAAATATTTTAAACTTTTCCACGTAAAAATCCATCCAATTAACAATATGTGTACTTTCGACTTACCTGATTGCTAACTAGAAATCCATGAAACATAGCAAATCGATCGGTGCGCCGGCTTGCATTGGATAATATATTAAATTTTATTTTATTGAAATTTTCTTGAACTTAAGTTTAACTTTTACTCACTTACATACCTTATTTGATAAGTTTTCCCGCTGCTTGAATTTAGCTTAACGAGCCGAAAAACCAAGCTGGATTTGGCCAAAAGCGGGGCATTAAGACCGAATTTGTCACGCAATTGAATCTCGATTTGCTCAGCACTTGAAACTTTGCGAATCGACTGCCTGCCGCGAGCACAAGGACATCAAAAAGCGCCTGGCGCACAAAAGATACGGGCATTTTCCAGCTGCATTATTCCGGTGCGCCCTAATAATCAGCAAATCAATCTCGGCAGGTCGTGCACGTGACACACCAACTTTGCCAATATAATTTCTTCAATAACCTCTCGTCCGCGATTATATTCGCCCACGAGCAAGTACTACGTCTTTCCGAGCCGCAGAATTCAAATGCACTCTCGTCAGCCGGAAGTTGATTCTGCAATCCATCCGAGCTTGCGGAAATTGATACGAGACCGAGATTTTCTGTTTTATCTGATGGTGAAGAAGTGCTCGGTGAAGAGAGACGAGAGCAAAAAGGAGATTCTCTCTTGAAGGAACTGCTCATCTGCAATTATACAAGTTTTTTTCATTCGTGTTTTTAACCAGTTTCCACTTCAATGGGGGAAATTATCTCTCAGATATCACGATAAAACAAATTTAAAGTTCATTGACCTGAACGTGTTTGGCAATTCCACTAAATTAAGTAAGTTTCTAATTTCAAAATTTGTAGAAATGACTTTTTTATTATTTCAGCCCTTTTTCATTAACACTATTTCTAGAAGAAAATAAAAGTATTAAAACGAAATATGGAATTTTCAATTTTCTCTGCATAGAAAATGTGAACTATGTGCATGGAGAGCATAAAGGTCCATAAAAACTATTAGCCTAAATTTCTGGAAAGTCGTGAAACCTTTCTCGCGTAAAATAACTCGGCACACATATTTGAAACACCCCAGGCGAAGTTTTCACTGCCAACCATATAAGACTGGCGCGAATATGCCCATTTTTTACTGCGAACACGGTGGAATGTGCAGGTAGGTGAGGCTCGGGGTGAATTTACGCTCTCACACACACCCCACGGCACCCTGCGTCGAAAGAGAGAATGGGGCCGTCACCTTGAATGCTCGACAAACGGCGAAAAGCTAAAAGCGGCCGGGTCAAGCAAAAGAGAGCAGGGTGACGGAAATTCTGCAAAATGTGACATTTTTAATCTTCTCTCCGCCGACGTCCTATTTGCAACTCGCGAGAAAAGCGACGGCAGCTTCTTCATTATTCATTGCAACTTGCCGAGTGCGAAAAGAAACATTTATGTAAATAATAAGAATGTTATTTTAAATTTAATTATGAATTTTATTCTATAAATTTAAATATTATTTAACCAAATTTTTTTGATGTCTATTTCTTATTCAAAATTTATTACTTATTTTAAATAATTATCTAAATTTCAATTTTTTATGGAGTTGTTTAACTTTGATCACTTGAAATGTATGTTTATTTTTTTACAGTTGTAATAAAAATGTTGAAATATAGTACATTTTGGTAGCCATTTATAATAATCTAAAGAAATATAATACCATTAGAATTGATGTTGCAGAGTTGATTATATATAGGAATCATTAAAATATGATTAAACAATATAAATCTCATTGGCATTTTATACTAAAATTCAATCTTTTTTTAACAGCTAAAAGCTAATTTTAAACAAGACAAATGTGTACAAAGCACATCCGATTATTTTGAGTTTTGATTAAAAATCAATTTATTATGTTTTGAATTTAAATTCCAAACACCATGAATCAACCCTCGATCGTGAACTTGTACTACAAAATCAATTTATTAAGTTCCACATTTTCCATCTTTTGTTTCTTCGAACACATCATTTTAATTATTCTCATGCAAAACTGCAGATTGGAGCAAAAAGTGCATTTAATCTTTTACCAGGAAGATCTCAAGTAGTTCTTTCGCTTCTCATGCAGATTTGTTCACAGCGACCGTTGATTGTCGTCAGCTTCTCTGACCATTCAGGCAGAAGAGAATTCAAAGTAACATTATCCGTCGCAGAAAGCTGCAGTGACGCGAACAGGGAAACTACTGTGTGCGAAATGGCATAATTTCAATCGCCGCGGCATCTCTATCTAGATCAACGACGGATTAAACACGCACGCGATCTAATTTTTCTTTGTCGGAACAAAGTACGTTCGTTTCCCATATAAGTAGTTATATATTTTCTCACAACAATAATTGCGAACGGAGCTAAGAGGCTGCTCATCTGGTGGGCTTAACAAGAGAGCGTTTGCGCTCAACAACATTTTTATAATATATCGAGACCTTGAAACAAATAATGGCATCGCGAGATGCTTTTCACTAATCACAAATCAGATAAAAATGTAGGTGGAACGAGAAATTCTTTTTAAAGACACACCAGCTTGGGGTTAAATTTAAATTTTCAGATTGGTTGTATTCCAAATCATATCAATTTTTTGAATTTTTGTTTTGATATATGTTTTATTTTAATTTTTTAATTTATTGAATTGAATGATACAATATAGGATTAACGTACAAGATCCAAATTTGGTTAAGTTAAACACATTTTTGCAGATTAAGCAACTTATTCATATCACCCGTCAGCAGTAAATTTAAAAATTATAAATATGACAGAAGGTTTTTTCTAAATTTTATATATATGAATCAAATAGTATTTAACACGTAGAATTAAATAATTAAATATAAAAATAATACGAAAATTAAAAGATTAAGATCAATAATAATTCATTATAATAGCAAAATAATAAAAATTATGCTTAAATATTTAAAGTAAATTAGACTTTTCAATAAATTGTTTGTGCAAATTTACTTTCTTTAAAACTTTCTATAAACTTGAAAAAGCCGCAAATAATAGCTAATAATAGTGAAAATTTAAAATTTGACTCTAAAATCCTAAACTTTTATTTCTTTATAAGCTCAATTTTCTGTCCAAACCACATCTATTCAGAATAAAAATTTCAATATGAGTATGTATGCAATTAATGTAATAATGCACTAATATGTTTCGGTTCTTTTGTTTTCAGATGGTCCAAAGCATTATTCTTGTCAAATAAGGTGAGCTTACAAATTATTGGATATTTGACCTCCGAAGTTATAAAAAAATAGCATCTTTTACTATCAACAGTTAATCGGAGTTAATCCAATCGATAGACGGAATAATTGTCCTAAGGGAAAGGCCCGAGTTTGTAGCTTTTAATACCAAGTAAATCCTGACAATATGACTGTACATATTCGCAGCGGTGGCTTTTCTACATTCCCGAAACAGAAGGAGCCAAGAGAGGCAATTCAAAGTTGCGTGCCAGGCCGTTGCAGCCGGGCTTCTTAATATCTTTCTCTCGCAGACGAATTTGCATCGTCGTGAGCCGCAAAACTTGGTCCGGCACCTTTATGCGTTTCAACGGCCTTAAAGCGGGTAAAAGGGGCTGCGCCCTCGCACTAATTTAAACTTCCAAGCTGCACGGGACATTTGCATAAAACACACGCCCGTCCGTCTTTTCTGATGCCCAGCATAAATAACTTTCTGCGCAGAAAGTAAGTCTAGCTCATAAGAATGAGCGACGCCGTTGTTGGCAAATTGCGCGTGTAAATCTCCAGCAGCCTCTCGCGAAACAATAGAGTTTGTGTAAATGTGTTTTGTATGTTCAGAGAAAGAAGGGAAAAAAATCAAAGACGGGGGCCGGCTGCTTTTTGTCTCCCGTCGACATTTATGTTCCTGGTATTTTTAGAGGACAATATGATTTTCGTCTGATGCAAAAATTCCGATTCGATACTCATTAAGCGGCGGATTGTTTTTTGGCGCAGCTTCTCGGAAGCGGCGCACCTGCCATAGTAAATGAGACGTGCGACGACGGCAGGGCCCAAATTGTTCTCCAGGGGCAAAAATGTCATTAAGAGACGGTGGCCGAAAAGAAAAATGGCCTGCCCAAAGCGAGATGAGCTCCGAACAGCCTTGATTGTATCCGCCTCGCTAGTTCATCCTGGACCATCCGCTCTGTTAAAATGGTTTATTGATTTTATAGACTAAAGACTAGTCTAGAAAAACTGCTCAAAATTTAGATAATCAACAACGATTCTGCAGATTTGTTTATTAATATACATGACGCATATTTTAATATCAAATTTAAAACAGTCTTTAATTTATTAAGAGATTTTTAACTGAAACAGTTGCAATCAAAACCAATACAATTAATTTTTTTCATATTTATGATATGAAAGAAATGATAAATAGAATATAATAAAGATAATGTTGAGAAAATTTAAACTATTATAACTATTTATACAAAATAGGCTGTAAGAAATAAGTACAGCAGACAACAATGACGCACAGGACACAAGTTAATTTGATAAATTTAAATTCCAACACGATTGTTTATTTCCAAGAACAATGAATTTCTTATAAAGTTAAAATGTAAAATTATTTTAGCAGGATTTTTTTTTTTTATTTGATAGCACTTAAAAAATGAGAATTTTTTTAAAAATTCTTTCCAGAATATATCAAGAGGAAACACAAATGTAAATACTCATAAATTGTCTCTTAGATTTTTTACTTCTTCAAAGCGTGCACCTCAAACTCCCATGAGACTCTACTTTGTCACTCAAAGTGTCGCTCTTCTTTTTCCTTTCAAAGCTTTCAAGAGAGTTCCAAGCACCTCTTGCGAGCATTTCAAGACGCGATAAAATTTGATGCACACCAGAAAATTGAGAGGGGCCATAATTTCATCAAAAATTATTTCCCCAGCGTGTTAAAAAAAAAAGAAAGAATTTACGTGTCAACCAAAAAGGCACGGTCGCTTGTCAACAATATATATAATAACCGAGGAATGTTTTGATTGCCGGCTTATTAAATAAAATATTTCCGAGGCAGACACAAACGCAATTACCCGACGCACCTTCTTTGTTCTGGCGCCGAAAATGAGCGTAATTTATTTAAGGCTGTGTGCACATTCGAAAGAGCAGTTCAGGTGAGAGGTCACTGACAAAGAGAGTGTGCAGGTGTCGTAAAACGCCATTTTAATCGAGGCGATAAAAAATTACGACCCTTTTTGGACAGATGCTCGCTCGAGTTCGGGGTGCTGCGGTGACGCCCAATCAAACGCAAAGGTGAATCCAAGTGGATAACGCGGACGTAAAATTTGACGCCGGCCACGCGGGTTTATTCGTTTATTCGCTGCAAGGCCGTAAAATTTACTTTATTCAAACTGTCGACGTTATTCGGATCGACGCACCGACGCTTCATTTTCCACAGGCAAGAGTGATTTTTATTGTCGTCGTTAAACGGTGCAAACTTCTCACATCGTTCGAAACCGATTGCACTGCACGTAAAAGAGAAATTTAAACTGAATTGAAGTTTATTTAATTTCTCACTTATTGACGCAAATTGATTCCCTATCAGGTACATGCTTTGGGGAGAATCTTTTTTTTCTTATGTAATACAAAAAGTTAGTTTTTATTTATATTTCATAAATTTATATACTTATAATTATGCGGCATATTTTTAGATTTTAGAGATTAAAATAAAACAGAGCATATTTTCAGATATTAACCATTTTAAAGAAACTTCATGGCAATCATCAGATCAGAACGATGCGTTATTCTTTTAGCTTTTAGTCATGACAAGGTTAGTTGCAAAATTGTGTTTATGTTAGGTGATTTCTAAATCTAAAATTATAAAATATATCTTATTTGTAATATTTGATTGGGAACACATCTTACATATTTTCCGTCATTATCCATCCCTAAGTTGGATTAATTAAGTACCTCAAGACGCATAATTTTTACATAATTGATTAATTTCCTTTATATAGGAAATAAAATTTATTTAATATTAAATTAATAGATCCGTCTATTTTTCAACAAAGTTAATTGGAATATTATGTTTTATGTGAAAATATAAATTGGAATCCATCACTAATGGAATTCATTATATTTATTGTAAAATTAATTTAATTCAATCACTTTCATGTAATTATTATATTTATAATTATTAAAGCTTATTTTCCTGGATCCGAATTTAATTAATTATATATCATTGTACTCCATGGGACTGACGAGTTTTATAAATAGAATAGATTATATGAAAATTAATACATATTGAGCTGTAAAATTAAAAAAAAAAACCATAAAGGTAAATTGTTAATATGCATAAACTCTAAAAAAACTATAATATTTCAAATATCTTTTAAATTCTTTAATGATTTAATTATTTTAAAGAAATTCAAAATATAATTTGATGTCAATGAAGATTAAGATTAAAAGTGTTTAGCTTTAAACCCAACGTTATTAGTCTTCCTTGGTGATGATCAGTGATGATGTTGCCTTTTTGTCAATCAATCCTTTTCTAGAATTTCAAACAATTTTGTTACAGTCAAAAACGGAGTTTAAAAAAGTTACGAGTATTAAAGAACAAATAAATGCAGAGTTAAAATAGTTTTTGTATATTTTGCAAATTATACTTTAGAATGTGGTGTGGTGTTGAAATTGGACAATCCTTTCTTATTCGGGCTGCTATTTTTTTTTCTCCTCTCTGCACGTGCTAATTAATTTACATTATGATTGCGCACCTGGGGCCAAAAATGAGGTGCGGAGCCTCATTTCCAATTCAGACGGGCGTTCAAAAATTTTTGGCCCGGTGCCACTCGCCGCTATTTTATGGAGTGAATTTTATTCACGCGCTCATCCTCGAGCACGCTCTTGATGTGATAAGAGAGAAGGACTTGCGGCTTTGCTGGCAGCAAATTGCCGCCGATATTCCCAATAAAAAAAGGTGTGTACGCCTGGCGAGTAGTCAGCACGCGAGGCAGGAAAACTCGGCGGTGCAGTCTAAAACACATTTCTCTCGTTTTTCTGCCGCAGCCGCCGATCTTTGGCTCGCTCGCGGCGAGCGAAAGTCACTTTTGCGGTCGTTTCTCATCGGCGCGAAATTCGCTCTCGCCAACTTTCCGGACCGACGAGTGGCGATATTTCATCTCAGTGCGATGTAACCGCGGGATTTATTAAATTCCGGGGGAGCCGAGGTCGACTTTGTCGACTGGAATCGCAATTTCATTAGCTCGCGTCGATCGCAACTTGCAGGGTAATTGCATTATCTGTGGACAAAAATTTTTCTCTTCAAGTGGAAGAAATGACTGAGGAGGGGAGAAACTTTTCCTCATCTTTTTTCCAATCAGAAATATGAATAATAATCTCTATTGAATAACGAATAATTTTTTATCTGCCGATAAATTATGAAAAAGGAAAGTTCTGGTTCGGATTCTGCAATTACAATAAATTTGTGTGAAGTTAATCTCTTTTTTTTGGCACCAATTATTGCTGTGAAAGTGATTCAAATTTAATATAAATATAATATTATATTAAATGTTTATATGATATTACATTATATTATATTTATACATAACATTTATATTAAATATAATATTTATATTTATAAATTCTTTTACATGTAATAAGTATGAATTCAATTTAAAACAATTTATAAATACAGAAAAAACAAATAATTAAATTATTACCAGTCTGTAATTTTAATTGATTTTCATGCGTTTGATGGGAGTAATCGCAATTAATTATGTGAATGTGAAATAGTATTTTATTTTACAATACTTTCTACCTTGGCATTGCTTTGGAATTTGATTATTTATAAAAATCTAATTTTTATTACTCTATCAAGAAATGAATAAATAAATTGAAAGTTGTACCCTTTAATTAAGTTTGTAAAATATTATTTGCTAGCTATTCTAATTAAATAATAATTAATTGCAACATTCATATATGGAAATCAGAACTTTCTTTAAAAATAAATAACTGCAATTGATAATAAATGAAATAATATATAACATTAAAAATGAATTTTTTAAATTTATTTAATTGAATTACAGAATTACTTGAAATCTTCTTTGTTATATAATGTGAGGTATATTCATTTCAAATTTCAGAAGAAAAAAAATCTTTTCTCATTTCAGGATTACCTATTATGTATTACCTAACCTTAAAATACGCATTATCATTAACGATTAATTTCGATTTTTCATGTTTAGGCATTAATTTTTTTTAAAATTATTGCTAGGAACAACGCCCAAACAATTATGCGCTGCTCTAATTGAATAAAAAGTTCTGGCGCGGCCAGTAATTTTGCACAACTGAAACAAATCTTCCGTCTCCACTTGGTGCGAGTCGGACAGAAGCTGACGAAGCCAAATGAGAGCAATTTCGACCAACACGCCGCTTGCCTCATCGAAATAATCACGCACGCCAGCCAGCGCAGGGTCCGGTTCCCATTTTTAATTTAATCCTTCATCAAGTGGGCGAGCTGGGCGAAATGAGAGATGCCCTGGGGCCGGTCGACTAACCAAAAAACAACAACAGCCAAAATGAAAATAACATACTTAACATTGAAACCTCACTATCAGTCAGTCATTTACTTTCAACACACGTGTTGTTTTCGTTCAAAAACTACTCACCGACGGATCTAAATTAGTTCTCGGCTGGTTTTTGTTTATGGATTCGCAGTCGGGAAAACATCAACTGGTGTCTAGACACATAACGCTCTACAGCAACCGGAAAGATGCATGTCCTCAAAAAAGTGCCATTAGAATGAGAAAGAGGTATTTTACGCCGGCACTTGAGCTTGGAGATGTTCTTCTTGTCTTTTTTGCGAGCATTTGCGCGCGATCTTGGTTTTTGTCGTGACGGGGCGAGAAAAGCACCATTTCATGCGAATCAGCAAACTTAATGGCCTGAAAGTGTTTCAAATAAAAATATAATCCTGAAGTGTAATATAAAAATGAAGAAATTACTGGAAATATTTGTTAACAACATTATTTTCGTACAACTCTCTTGAATCTAATTTATATGGAAATAGATTTTCATAATTTAATATCTACGAGACAGAAAATTTGAAGAATAAAAATTGGCAATGTGCAATGTTCAGTGATCGCCAAGTATTTACGAGATTTGCCTGTCACGGGTACCACTATTTATTTTGTAAGAATAAAAATTTTCATTCTCAAGCGACAATAGATTGTGAATGCAAGCACTGCGGTAAGAAATGTTCACAATATCATATTCTTGAATGCAATGAACGAAAACTAAGCCTAAGAGAGGCTGCAAAAATCAGAATTAACTAATTTTTGTACTTTGTAATAATTACTGAAACAAGCTTAATTGTAAAATTAATTTTAGGAATACAAATTAGCTTTAGACACCCGTTGTACACCTAGTTGTGTTCAATAAATACTCTATCTATAATTTAATATGAAATTTTAAAATATAAAATTGATAACCACGTGCAATTTTGTTGAGTGAGACTATTGCAAAATTTCACAATCAGAGCTGCTATCTAGAATTTCAATAGAGCGCGTGCGAAATTGATCATAATTCCACTTGTGATAATTCGGCGATAAACAGGCCAGGTTGATGACAAGCCCTGTCAGGAAATTAGATCTGCCAAATCCACTGTAAAGCGCGTTATGTGGTTTGTCGCTGATTACGGTTTCTAATCTAACGCAAACACATTTGTCAATTAATCAATTCTGGGGGATTATAATTTGTTGTTTACTGAACCGAAATTAAATTTGCTTTATTGATATTTTCGTCGAAGCGTAATCTTATTTTGAGAATTCGTCTGAATAAGGGAAGGGGTAAACAAAACAAAACTTTTGTGTGTGTCTCGAAAGCTCCCACCTAAAAGAAACGGAGAAAATGTAGAAAAATTGATTTGAATATTCATCTCTTTTGAAAATAAGAATTTAAAAAAAAATTGTAAAAAGATAATAAATATTTGCTTAAAATTTTGCACAATGCATAGTTTCAATCACAATTTTTAAGTAATCTAGATTTAATTATCGGGACAACTAGAATTTTTTTTTAAAATCTAATTGAATAATTGGGCTCATTCTCACCCATTAGTTAAAGGTTGAAGGATTTTTTGGAGAGAAAATGAACAAAATTTTCCCCTGATAGACGTCATAATATGTCGCTAAAAGGATTAAATTTTATTAATATTTGGACAAATTAATTTTTTTTAAATGATCTTTCATATTGAACTTGGAATTCGGCATAGATTCCCATCATAATTCATAATTTATTTCTCCCTCAATTATAAATAAGCAAATATATCAGATAGAATTAAAAATAATTATTTTAAATTTATCTGAGGCGAAACAAATAAAAGTCTCTAGACAATATTCTAACAATGTTGGCGAAAAGTTTGAGATAGCAAAAGACATTTTGGTGTGCGAGGATATTCCACTCATGCAAGAGAAGCAGATTTATGTAACTCCCCGGAGCGCAAAGACTGCAACCACTTACCACTTTAATACGCTTTTGGATAAAATCTCGTCTTGCGCCGGTCCTATTAAATTTTTCACGGTTTGCTCGTGTGCGCGTAAACCGCTTTAAATTAGCAAGTTTTTGCCAAGAACGATCCCCGGCGGCGGGCGGATGGTTGTTTGTTATTCCGTTTGAGCGCGCGTTAAATGTTAAACTCGCAGACAACGAGTCTAAGTAAGCTGTGGGAAAGCTCAGGGTGTAATTAATTTATAAGGCCGGCCGGAGCAGCGATTTGCATTTTGTGGGCCGAGTCCGAGATTCACAAATGTAGACTGGAAACAACCGCTAGAGTAAAATAAATATGTGAAATCTTGCGGTGGACCAGCGCTTTTTCTTTCTCAACCCGCTTTTGTTTTTCACTCGCTTCTGCCAGATTTGAGGTTCCTTTCGCTATGTTTACACGGAAAACGCACTATTTGCCGTCAAATTATTCTTTGTTCAAATAATATGAATGTTCTTGGTTAGGAAATTTTATTTTGAATTCTAACAATAAGATAAATGCTATCCAATATCAAGGAGAAGTTTTTATTTCTATTATCTTTTCAGAAGAATAATATAGACGTACGTCACTGTTGTAATAAATTTTATGAGTTTTCTTAAGCCGTTTTTTATTGACACTGTTACAAAAATATTTATTTTATTCCACCTAGTATAAGCTTTCTTTATTTTATAATGCACTCAATCGTGCCAAAAGTTAAAAAGGCATCATTAATATTTTATTCCTATTTATTTATTAAAAAAAAAAAAAATCGCAATGTTATTATGGACACTAATTAAATGTCATGTCATATCACTCTGCTTTGTACTCATTTTCAGTGTCTCTTGCACAGATAAGGTCTCATTTCCAAGATGGCAGCGGCGCTGACTAAGTAAGAGACGACTTTGCATATAAATTGAACTTTGTCAAGTGCCGGTAATTAAGACCGGAATAAAGTCAACATCAAAGCAAGCGCGGCGTTGCGTGGACGCATTCCAAAAAGCAAACGCGTGCTCGTTCTTTTTTCTCGGTGAAATTCAAGTCCGAAAAAAAATGATACCGAGGGTGTCTCGTCTCGCAATTAAAACTTTGAAACGCCCACGCGCCGCAACCCTTTTATGCACTTAATTACTTTAATTGGATCAATCTCCAGGAGAGATAATTAAAAATGCCTCTTCTCAGGTGAACGACGCTGAAAAAGCGAGAGCCTGCTGTGTTTTTTATTTTTTGCAACCGATGACGTCATTGCGGCAGAAGATTAAATTTATCCCCCCGAATATGCCTTGCAGGATGTATGGAAATTCGATTCGCGCATTTTATCGGGCT
The DNA here is from genome assembly GCF_031216515.1 of Neocloeon triangulifer. Lineage (NCBI taxonomy): Eukaryota > Metazoa > Arthropoda > Insecta > Ephemeroptera > Baetidae > Neocloeon > Neocloeon triangulifer. The sequence goes on from NW_026775550.1 coordinate 58,273, forward strand.
GAAAGTGGGCCATTTTCTGTGAATTATATACCCACGCACAAGAGGCGCCGGACTATAAGAGGCCTCGTAAAAATAAAAGTGTCTATTTCGGGAGAGAGAGTGAATTTCCAATATTTCGCACTCTCAAAATAAACAGTTCGCAATTTAATAGTGACTCTTCGGACAAAAAAAAACAGTGCTTATTTTAATTTGAACCTCGCGATCAGGGTTCCATTATTGCGCCACTCTCCGCATTATTGCAACACTTGACGAAGAAAATAGCATCGGCAAGGGCAACGTTTTGCAGCACATTTTACGACGCTGTTAATTTTTATGCGAAAACAAACTGTGCGCGTGTGCCCTTTTATTTGGAGCAAACATTCTCGCCGGCGCGCCCACACCCTTTTATGATTTGCATTTTGTGTGATCTTTTAAGTTCGCGCCGGCCGCAATTTCTTCCGAACCGAATCCCTCGGCACTTAAATGCAAATTTCGCGAGTTGCCATTTACTATGAGGAATTCCGCCAATCATATAGAAGAAAATCAAAATACACTCATCGATGTGGTGTGATTTGTAATTTACTATTTCAACATTTTTTTAAATGTGGGGTTTAATCACAAGTAGCTTCAGAAGATTACAATTAGTAATGCAAGGTTGCAAAACTTTTGATTGGAATTTGAATACTTCATAATTTAATAATGACTGTTGCTGTCAACGTCACGGACATTTATTATCTTTTGGAAGTGCGGCCTCTTGAAACGTTCAGCATTGTGCAAGAGTCGGTTCACATTTTCCCCGTGAGATGAAAAACAAAAGTAAACATTAGCACGTTTTGATTGATGACAAACAGATCGAGTACTCGATTATTTGCGCCGCGTTTTTGAGTGACGCACAAGGAAGAGACGATTCTCGAATCTTGTTGTTATGCCAAAAATGACGTGACATTGTTTATCATCAAGACGGGCACTATCTCGGAACTCTTTTACTTGATCGTTATCAGTAATCATATCATAAAGATGTCGCCTTCTGACGTGCATGGAAATTACTTACGGCGACAGGTATAAATGCGCTGCATCTTGTTTCCACGCGACAGTGAAAAGTTATCAGCCTAGCGACTTCATCTAAACATTACATTTCAAGGAAAAATGAGGACTGCGTGAGTAAAATTTTCAATTTTTTTCATTTCAATCTCTAGTTTTATTTTACATAATTTTCTGAATTATCATGTAATATTAATGATTTCAATCAACATTTTCATTTCATTTTTGTTATGAATGTTTAAAAAAAGATCAATTATGAATTTTCAGAGTTTTGGTAGCTCTTGTGTGTCTGGCGTTGGTGTGTCTGAGTGAGGGGCTCCCTTCAAGGAACCGATGGTCATCCCCTGATCTACGCAAGGACAACGGAAATGGCAATGGCAATGGTAGCAACGGCAATGGTAACGGGAACAACGGCATCGGCAACGGTAATGGCGGATCGAACGGAGAAAATGAAAACGCCGGTGGCAACGGAAATGGAAACAATGGGAACGGAAATGGAAACGGTGGTCCTAATGGCGATGACCAGCCAACCACCGTTGCTGCTCCTGAACCAACAGAAGCCCCCGTCGAAGAGGTGACCTCTGATGCTCCTACTGAAGGACCAGTTGAAGAAAGCACCACTGCGGCTTCTGAAGCGACCACCGAGGGCAACTCAAACGAGGAGAGCAACGAGAGTGAAAGCAGCAGTGAAACATCAGAAGTGACAACTTCCGATCCTGAAGAACCCACCACTCAGGCACCAGAAGCGACCACCGTTCCTCAGAGCAGCTCAAGCGAGGAGAGTAGCGAGAGTGAAAGCAGCAATGAGGAAGAAAACGCAAGCAATGAATCCGGAGAGGCCAGTAACGAGCAAGGTTCTGAAGAGGCCAACAACTCCGAGGACGCAAACACTGAGGAAAACAAGTCCGAGGACAGCCGGAGTGAAAGTAAGGATTCAAACCAGGACAACTCTGAAGATTCCAGCAAGTAAAAAAGTTTAGACTGTAGTTTATTAGCTTGACTGATGAGTCATTTCATAGTTGCAATTTATCTCTGTAACAATAAAAAGCGCAATAATTACATGATGAAATAAAAGTCTTTCAAAATAATTTATATCTTGATGTACCTTGTAATGTGACTGTTTGCATTTATTTATCAATAAATAAAAAATTAAAAAATAAAAATAAATTTTATATTAATTTTATTGAAATAAAAACTTGAAATTATATAAATTAAATCTGAAAAATTTCAGAAGACTTAATTAAAATTAATAGCACTTAATTAAAATTACAAATTACCTCTCTCGGGGGAACTCGACCCGGAGGTTGTAACCCGCTCTTTTGAATTTCATTTAAATTTTGGCGAGGTAATTTGTATGCGCAGTTTTCCCTGCAGACGCTACGAAAACAAGATGACAAGCCTGTGTGCAGTTAATGCAAAATTCAAAGAGAACCGAGGGAACTTCTTGCGACTAACTTTCCGCTGCGCGTCTCCTTGGAGAGAATATTTCACGAATTGAATTGCATTTGTATGTGCGGTACCTTTCCTGCTCAAGTTCGAAAACAAGACGGGAGTTCCCTGAGCGAAAAACACGCACCGTGCACGTCTGCCGGAGAAGAGCGGAATGAATAAATTTGTTCGGATCGCCTGTGATACGACATTCGTTTCATTTTATATCGGTGCACATTAATTTTAAAATTATACAAGAGACACGTATTGAAAGGTCTCAGGACAATGAAAAATTTAATGAAGCAAAGTTTTAATATAATCGTTATAATTATTTTAGTTAAATTATTAAAACTATTAGAATAAAATATATATTGGTGTAATTACTAAATTATAGTTGCAAATAATGTTTATTTAAATTATAATTATCATATATTTTTATACTGTGTTGTATTACAGGTCCATATTATTAACTATTTCATTTTATACAAGTTAGATTTTTAATTTTTGCGCAATTAAATGCTTACCAAATTTTTTAATAAGTAAATAATTAGCAATAACTATAAATTTTTTATTGGTATTTCAATAGTTATTACTTTATGTCAAAGGGTTATTTAAGTATGTTTGTTTTCAATAAAGCGTTAATCCATACACGCAAGAGAATGAGAGATAAACAGAAATTCACTGATTAAGTAACTACATAAATAATGGAATCAATTAAACAATAAAGATAAACTAACTAGTACCCTGAAAAATATTGATATTTGTAAAAAGTTAAAAGAGTCACTGACCGATAGGCCAGAATTACTTAAATATTTCATAATGCGAGAAAACTGGAAGTTGAGTTTTCTTGGTTGAAAGGGTGGGCACGGACAAACCATTAGGGAATCACTTTGTTCTGTGGTGCGGTCATGGCTTTAGACTTACTGGCCGGCTCGCAGCCTGAGCTCAAGGGGTTGGTTCCGAGATGATGAAGAGCCAACCAGAGACTTTGACCAAGTAGTTACTGGTGCTGCAAGTTGTTTTGTGCTATTATAAACAAGAAAGAGAGGAATGAACGCAAGTGGAGTGAAAGAGCGAGAGAGGGCAATTATTATCTTCTCTCGCCGGAGACACAGAATAATATCAAAGCCGTTGGAGCGGCTTGTGAACATTTGTGCCCCGCATAAAAAAAGAATTTTCCGGCCGGCAATGGAAGCGCAAATGCCGCTCAAGTACCTTGTTAAAACAAATGTAACTTGGTTTTAGTCTCTCTCGGCTAGACCTTCCTTTCTCCATTGCTAACTACCATTCGCTGGGGTTGTTTTCGGCTCGCAATTTTCCCCGGCGTCATTTGCATGGCCGTTCAAAGCGTGCCGCAAAAAGAGGGTCTAACGAAGCAAATTAGATTCGCCGCAAAAAAAGCACAAACAGAAAAATTAATTTAAATCTTTTTTTACTGTAAAAAAAATTGATAAAAGTTTTAACAAGAAAAAAATCGTCGATGACCAATCAATATTCAAGAGGGTAACGCCTGACAAAATGTCACTTACAAAAGTGATTTATTCCGATTCCGTCCTTTTCGCGTTGCTCGTTTTTGCCGCTAAACTCGGGGCCAAACGAACGAACGTGCCCTTATCTATCTTTCCACCAGCAAGATGCACAAAAACATCTCCAAGAGCTCTAATGGCATTTTCCTCCTTTCCCCATACACGTCTGCCAAGTCCTGGTGCGCAAGGGTTGATATTTGGCTGCAGGCTGCATCTGTTGCAGCTCTCGCGTGTTGGTTTTGGAGCAAAAGTTGACGCCCCTGCTGCCCGCAAGCGAGAACAAGAGAGCAACTAATTGCGACACAGAAAAGGAGATTTATCAAATTTCGGAGCTCGCTTTCTGTCGGAAATGCAATTAAAAGTTGTCGCCGCGAGGAGGGCCAAGCTGCAAAAACACTTTGGTGGCAAATAATAATAAAAATATAATATGAAAGATGGCCGTGGGGATTGCATTGTTTAGTTTGCGAGAGCAATAACTGAAAGAGAACGTTGTTGGTTGTTTCTATTTTGCCATCAAATATTTATTTTATCAACTGTTGCTTATTCTTCATTAATCAAGCAAATGAAAAATTGAGAAAATATTTGTGAAAAACACAAACAAAAACAAACATTTCCATGTGTAATCCGTAGAAAATCTTTTAAGAGCAATTCAATTGGACATTGTGAATAAAAAAAATTAATTCATACTTATTTTGCAAACTTTTATTTTAAATTATTTTAAATATAAAAATTCCTGTTTCATCAACTTTATAATTTAAAAAATAGAAATATTATTCTGAAAATTTGTGATTTGGTTTTGAAATGGGACTAAAGAGGAGATCTAAATTCAAATTTAAAGAAGTTTTGAGCCTAAAAAAAATTTAACAATTATACTTCTTATTTTTTAAGTTTTATTTAGAAAAATAGGTGTTGATGATTAGGGTCAGGCCAAGACAAATTCTTGTCGGACTGTGCCCTTTTTAAGTGGCGCAGTAGGCGCCACTCAATTGTGTTGATTGTATTTTTTGTTTAAGTTACAATAAACGTTGGTAAATTTAATTTCTCTAATTGTAAATAACAAAGAGATATGCAAAATTTTTTAGTTCATTTGGATTATTGAAATAGGTTTTTCATAATTTTAGCAATAAATACAATTTTTTTTTTAAAACCAAATTTTTGTAAATATCAATTATTTGCTGATTAAATTAGCAGTTTAATTATCACGTAATATAATAATTTTTTTTTTAACAATTAATTTAATTCGCAGTCAAGCTACCTCTTTTTAATGCTGCCTGAATATAGTCACCAAGAATATTGACACAATTTCTTCTTGCAAATCGTATCGCGAAGAAATCAATGACAAAAACTTCCAGCAAACGCAATTTAGTACCAGAATAAATTAAACGCTAAAAGCAAATGAAAGTGATAAAGTGTGTTTTGCAACGCAAGTGTCTCTGCTGCCAAAATTTAGCAGCGAGTGTTTTGCTAATTAGCCTCTAAACATATCTCGCGTTTGCAAATCAGCGTGCGGCGGAAGGAATGGGGCACCTTTGCCAAAATTTCTATTCACGCTCGGATAATCCTATTATGTGGGATGCGAAAACCGTGTTGTAGTATCTCTAAAACGCGCGCTGATAGTGGAGGGAAGGGTGCCGCGATCCGAAAGTGGTTTTGCGAATATGATTTGAATTCATTGGCCTCGCGGGCTTCGCGAGCAAATCGATCGGAAGGAAGCTTTTGTGCTGCCGAGGACAGCAAGAAGATGTGCGAAGTTGCTTTTCCCGAAATATAACCACGCGCGCAGGCCAAAATATTTTCCCAAACTCGGCTCACACGTGTGGGGTGCAAAAAGGGGACGCAGAGCATCTTGCCGCGCGTGAAAGAAAATAATCTTTTTCGGCAAATAGTGCGGTTCTTAAGCCTGCTGCAGATGAAAGGATACCAAGCAGAGAGGAATGTTTGCTTTTTCTTGATGGAGAAAAAGCCGGCGAAATTAATTAAACTTTCCCTTAGCAGGGGGAAAAGCTCGTCTTCGGTTTGCCGAATATTGATTGCAAACTCTTTCAATCACAAAACGTTTCTCCGCTGATCTTCTGGAAATTTTCCTTCCTAATTTGAGAAGGATGAATGTATAAAATTTCTTATGAGAGAGATTTTTTCAAAGATACCGCAGGGTTTTACAATTTTTTTTCTCTGCACTTTTTTTATAAATATTTGATTTGATTGGATTAAGATCAGAAATTAAAAACAAAGAATTAAAAATGATTCAAATTATTTAAGCTTTTTTTCTACGGAAAAATAAAATATAATTAGTTTGATACCAACCACTAAAAATTTATATAATTATTTACGAATCAAATTAAATTGAATTAAGGCAATTAAAGCTGACTTTTATTTACAATGTTCTCTATTTAATGATTTAGTATGTAATTAAAAACCTTCATTCTGAAATAAAAACTAATTGATCTTAAAAAATTGAGCCGTAAACCAGAAATTGGAGATCCTATCCCCAGGCAAACTTTGACAGGCTCTAATTATCATTGGAAAATAACTTGCGAGAGGTCGTCTCATTTATTCTTTATGAAGAGACGCTCCTCTCTGTCTCGAGCCGACTAAGGTCGTCTATTCTTGGTTTATGGAGTTATAAAAAGTTTAATATATAAGGAGTCAAGATTTCATATATATAAAGTTTATCTCTATAAAAATCACCCCCGCTGCAACTTCCTGGCTCAGCCATAAAATCCCCTTCTGTTTATACACCCCGTCTGCGAATTCACTTAATTCCGTGGAAAAGTAAACTTGGCAGCTGATTGGACGCGCGCCGTCGGAAAATCAAATTACCGAGCCGTAATTGAGACGGATGGATGACGCAAATATAAATAAATATACAAAAAGAAAAATTAGGCTGATGGCTTAAAGAGAGTGAAATTGGCCCATAAAATTGAATTATCTGCTTCGAGAATGGGACATGTAAATAATCAGGACCGTTACTCACAATCCAACGGCCGGGGCCACTAATGCCTGCTTGTTTTTTTCCCCAGCAGCTCTCCAGAATAAGTATTCATTATGAGAAAGTCGAAAGGAAGGAGGGTCGCCGGCCTCCACCCCTCAAGCGAACCCACAGAACGACTGCCCTAAATAACCGGCGAGCACTCTCGGAAAGGAAAAGAGGGAACAAAAAACTGCTTGAGACACACCGGAATTATTATGAATGGTGCATTTTAGCCGACTTTCTCTTTCCTTCCCCACACTGCACTTGAGTGGGAAATATCGCAAAACTTATTCTTCTCCAACTCTCTCCCTTTCGACGAAATTTATCCACTCTGCGATTCGAAAATAAAATTATTAGGTCGTTGCGCAGAGTGGCGTTTTGTGTAGGAAAAGTGAAGGTGAGCAGCACGCTCGTTAAATTATCCGTGCAGCTGTCAAAATAAATAATCAGAATCGCGTACGTGCTGGTCGTTGGATGCTTGGGACTGGGCCAAGAAGTCATGAGGAGCATCAGTCGGACGCCGGCCAGAAGGAAAGCGAAACTGGTCACTTTATTGCCGACTTTGCTGTGTTTATTTTGCACTCTGCGCTCGACTAGTTCAATTACACTCTTTTTTTATTGTTTCATTAGCACCTGCTGCTTTGGCATCCGGAATCAATTATTATTAAGGACACATGAATTATTATGATAGGGATCAAACTTTAAAATTCTCTATGACCGATCATCTGTTTTTACAAAAATTGTTTTTTATTTTAAATAAAATATATGGCTTTTTTAAAATAAACTTCTTATCTGTAAGTTATTTTTAATTTATTCATATTAATTTATTTAATAGTTTAATTTAAATTTTTCACATATAATTTTATTTAAATAATCATTTTATCCTTTATAAAGAGATTTCCCGTGCAGATACCTTTTTGTTTAATTGATTTATAAATAGTTCATGTTGCCAGCAGCAGAATTTATCTTATAATTAACAATTGAATGTGCATAGTCCTTGGGCTAGATAAATTAGTTTGGATTAGGTAAATTAGTTTGGATTAATTATGAATAAATGTAAATAAATTTCTTGTGGTTTTATTTATTAAATTTATTTCAATGGGTTTGAAGAATGGTGATTTGAATTTAAAATTCGGCTTTTCATCGGTGGGTTTTTGTGAGTGATCACCATAAATCAACTCTCGATCCTGAACTTTTACTACAAAAAAAAAAAATGTTTGAAGAAGTTCATTGACTACTTATACAATTTATAGTTTTCTTCGTTTTCTTTACATGTAAATATTTAAACAGTAATAATAACAATTTTATCAAACTATTAATTAGATAAATATTTAATTACACGCACAGCCCTTCATTTAGGAAAGTCCTCTTAAAACTAATAATCATCTTAAAATTTAAAATTTTTAACTTTTTTTTTTTAATAAAGTATATTTATTTGAAAAGAAAATTACAAGTCCGGCCAACTCCAATCGGAGTTATCGGCCGGTGCTTATGCGACTAAAGCGCAAGGCTGAAAGCCAAGCACTTCAGCTCTATTCACATATTTTTACATGCGAGTTTTTACAAAAATAATATTTTATGAATAAATTACAACAGCGAAAGAAACAATTTTTTAATTTGAAATTTGACATCATTTTTAGAGCGCAGATTTTTTAGATTTTGTGGCAAAACATTCCACAATCTCGGATAGATATATTCAAATGTGCGATCGGTGAATTTATTTACACTCGGTGGCATAATGAGCGGTTCAAGTCGAGACATTCGCGTTTCATACTGGTGGATTCTTGGCACGCCACGGTTCTCGTCAAAATATTTCAGACAATGTACATTCAATTCATATATTTTATCAACTGGCAATATGTTCCAAAATTTAAACAAGTTTTCAATCGATTGTTTTTGCTTGCGAGTGCACATTTTATACAAAACTCGTTCTTGTAACTGTCGCAGAGAAGTTAAATTGGCGGAACCCCATGCGGGAATTCCATAGTTCAGATACGAGTGTGCGAGTGAGAAATACATAACTCTGCGTGTAGAATGATTGAGGTGCGCTTTTATAAAATTGAACTCTCGAATAATATTTCTCAACTTGCTGGAAATGTGTTGCAGATGGTATTTCCACGAAAAATCTTGGTCCAAGTGCAGACCAAGATATTTAGTTTTTTCAACTTGCGTTAAAGCTCCACATTTACAGCCGATCGAAAAATTATGCAAACATGTGTACTCGTGGCAAGTAATTTTTAATTTGTTCTCAAGTCTAATATTTGGGCTGCAAAAGTGCAAACTAACAGTTTTTTTCTCATTTATCATCAAACCATTATCATGACACCATTCAGTTATAATATTAAACTCAGATTGAATCACATCATGACAAATAGCAAAATTTTCATGGGCAAATAAAATAACTATGTCGTCAGCAAAAACAAAAATTACACATCTTTTCAATAGCGGGACGAGATCATTAATAAACAATAGGAACAAAATAACTCATTTTTATTTTAAATATTATACGAGATGATGTGAAAATAACGCATATTCAACTTTTGGCATTTGCAAAATAAATTTATGCAAATCTTCATTCAAGTGAAATTAATCATCCCCTAAGACCATCAAGTTTGACGATGAGGAAATTTCTTGGCCAAACATTATAATTGCATGGAGAATCTCGTTATAGTTTTTGAGAGAGCGGTTCTGCGATGATTTCTTAAGTGGTCGTTTGCGAAAGCGGGCGGAAGTAATGAGAACTGCTCGCAACATGATTATTAGCCTGGTGGAAACGACAGCATATTGTCCGCGCGGATCTTTCTTTCTCTGCAACTGGAGTCCTTTAATAACAACATCTCGAGAGAGTCGACAGTCGTTTGGCCGCGGCCCAAAACGAAAACAGGCCCACATGAGCACGGGGACTCTCGCGATAAGAATTAAGGGAAAAGAGAGGACAAGAGATAAATCAGTCGGCTCACAATGAAATAGTACGGATTGGCTAAATAAGCAGGAAAAATATATAAGTTGGGAGAGGCTTTCGCTTTTATTGTTATTGCAAACGACTTATTTGCTCTCGATCTTATTTCGAGAGGCACTCGGGCTGACGAGCCGAAGTTTGCCTCATTTGCTTGAGTGTGTGTTTCGACTAATTGCAGCAGACGCGATGATATTGATTATCGGCAGCTCTCGTCTCATCTCTCACGAAATGAAGATGAAAACCTCTCGAAGAGCCGCGGTTTTGCTGCCAAGGGTCTTTTTTCATGCTCAAAAGTGCTGCTTATTATTCAGAGGGTGGCGTTTTATCCAAGGAGCGTGGGTAATTATTTGGCCAATTTGGAATGGGGCGATGCGGATTTTTGGTTGAACTGTAATTGGGCTCTGATTTTCCATTTTTTAATTTTTTCACTTCTATTTATTCATTTTTTAAAGAAAATATTCAAAATAAAAGCATAAGTAAATTTTCCCTGTGTGAAAACACTAAATATTTCTTTGTGAACACAAAATGTAAATAATTGAACAGAAAGCTTCTGGAATAGGTTTGCTTTTCACATGCGTAAACTATAATTAATTTATTTAAAATAATTAAATCTGGACTAATTCTAAAAAAATTAAGAGAAAAAAATTCATAAAATCCAACTTGAGCGTCAGTTTTTAATTCCAATAATTTTTCCATTTACTTTTGCTGTCTTTTTTTTCTAATTTTTTTTGCGCTTAAAAGAAGACAAAAATCATGAAATGAAAAGTCGACTTCAAGCAAGCTGAGTGGATGGGATGATCATAAACCGTAGGGCGAATCAGAAAAGATGGAACCGACGAATATATACGAACAAGTAAAAGTTGCCCCATCAAATAACTTTCGGATTCAGTTCATCTTTCTGTTACACACACGCAGCCCTTATTTGAACATAAAAAGCACTCTGTTTACGACATGTAACGTAATAAAAGATCAGGAGGCAGCGTGAATACGCGTCTTTCTTACACTTTCTTGCCCTCGTTGCAACCTGCAGCCGTGCCAAGTTCTGAAAGAAAGAGAAAAAAAATGCCAATCGAGACGGACAAAAGTTTCGTCGATATTTCATATATTTTTGAGCGCCTAACAAAGGAATTCTGGAATTTTGAAAATAATATATTAATTCTAATTCTTTACTGACAACGAGATGAAAATGGTGATTAAGTAATCACTCTTATTGAGATTAACTTCCCTCAAGGCTCAAATTCTATGTGCGGGGAAATGTGAAAATTTGATGTGAACTATAAGTGCTAATTTGCATGTCCAATTTTGAATTAAATCGTAAAATTTCACGTTCTTTCTCATTCAATAATATAAATTATTACTTTGGAAAATAATTGTCATATAACTGAGTAAGAAATATTCAATTTTTGTTCAATATTTAACAAAAAATTTTCAAACAAAAACTTCTAATTGAAATTGTTACAACTTTTAATAAATCCCTCTCCAATTCCTTTCTTTTATTTCCCTGAAGAGAAGTGAATGTTTACAGTTGCAACGATTAATGTATATAATAGGGTGCATTCGCACCCACACACCTGCCTCCGTCCTCGTAACTCAACAAGCACCGAGATGGAGAAAAAGCAAATGCCTTTTTATAAAATGTCTCTGCACGGATGCTAATATTGAGCAAAAGATGAGCGTGTGTGAGTCGTTGTGGAGGAGCACAATGAAAGCGCCTAGTGTAATTGCGCACCGGGGTGGCTCGACCTACATATCGCGCACAAACAACCGGCGGCTGCGAGAGGTGAGCGGCCAGGGTGACTCAGTCAGCTTTGCATTCAGATGAGCCGCGGCTGAATTACTAGCTCCGAGCTAATACCTTTGCTCCAACACGGATTAGAGCAAAAATATGTGACAGAGCAAGAAAAATAAATGTGAAATCGTGCAATCAAACCTCTCTTTTGCTTAAATTTATTTTGTTGCAGAAAAGATCCAATTTAAATTTTAAGAAAGGCTCTGTTCAAATTGAGGTAGAATCAAATTTACTTAAAAAAATAAGATAATAATCGGAATTAATAAATTTTTAGAACGAATTCAACTGTTTTCTTAGAAGATTCTTAAAACGTTTTTATCATTTTCTGACACAAGAGTAATTTTTTTTTATTAACTCGCTTAATCAATTGATATAAAGTCAATTTTCTTATAAATCTTAAAATTCAAGGGGTAAAATTATCCGGCAAAGAAACGTTGTTCTTATCAGTCATTATTTGACATCGCCAAAAAAGATTTTTCAAAACCAAATTATCAATTTTAAGTTTGCAATCGGATTTTATATGAAACTATAAATTCGTGATTGGGAAGCATTCTAAAAAAGTCGAACTTTTCACTTAGGTTTTCTATCAAATAGTTCATTGCCTATTCCTAATTATCCGAATATTCATTGAAAACCGATTAATTATTATAAATTATAAATTTTTATTTTAATAAAAGGATTTTGGATTTTATAAAATTGACACATTTTCACAATAATTTTATATTATTATCTATAACAAAAGGTAGCCAATAAGAGGAAAAAAATAATATTTAATGTCGTTTAGTTAAAATTTATACATCATTTAGGCTGCGTATTTGTTTTGTGTTGTTTGTGTTTATTTAGGCGGCTGCTGGAGTGGTTGCGGCTTCAGTAGTCGCAATAGTCGCATCTGCTGCGGTCACGGTCACTTTAGTCAATGCGTCAACTTTTGCTTGTAATTCACCCAATTTACTTTCGTAAACGGACATCACTTTTTTTAGGAAAAGGTTTGTTCAGTTTGGTGTTTGAATTAAAAAATATTATTATTGATAACTTACTGTTCTTCACGAAACTGCAGACGTCGCTGTTTGTGCATGTCTTTTTTGGATCGACATCTTTAGGGTTGTCTTCTTTAGGCTTTTTTGTTGTCGAAGTTGTAGTTGTTTTTTTAGTATCTTTGCCACTGTCTTTAGAATCTTTGGCAGCCTGCACTTCAAAATTGTTGTTTTCGTTATTATTATTATTATTATTATTATTATTATGGTTCGATCGTCGAGCACTTCCAACTGCCAAAACGGACAAACCGATGAGAAGCAAGGTGCACAATCTAAAATTATTTTAAATATATAAATCATGGGACTATTTTAGATATACTTAGAAATTAAATTCTCAACAAACCTCAAATTCATGATGGAAGACGTTTGGATTGGTAAGCTTCTGACTAACAATAATTCAAAGAGACTGGATGTGAACTCATCTCGGTTTGAATAGTTCTCGCTTTATATATAATTCCCATTATCAAAATATACGTGCTTTCCATAGTATGAAATTCCAATTTTCTAGAGCGTGAATATAAACATGAAAGTAATGCATTATTTTATTATAAAAGACACGCACACTCTTGTTGACAAGTACTTCTATTTTTATGTGGTCTCTATAAATTATATTTTTACATCTTTTTTTTTTATTTCTGGAAATTTGTTCTGTATTGATTTCCTGTCAATATTCCGCTCATCAAATACATCATACGCTTCAAAGGCTGCAGCTCGCGGCAGAATATACGGACGATGCAATTATCTGAAATTCGTCGCATCAGCACATAATTATCTGTTTTACACGCTCCAAGTGCATCTCGATATGCATAATATAAGCCTTAATGCAAATCTCGGCCAAATGCTAATAGGCACGATCCACAAGCGCGCCAACCATGCATTGACACAATTTTCAAACCAAACCACAATTACGTCAAAATTGCATTCGCTTCACAGCGGCATTGATTATTTATGGGTGCATAATTGCTGATGTACGATAATTATACGCAGAATTGTACAATTTCCAAATTAATTTTCACATTTGGTGATTTATCATAAAAATAATTAGATAAGAAATGAAAACGTAGTATTGGGGCACTTTTTATTTAGCTTCGAACATTAATTTTTCTTTAATTCAAATTTTAAAATTTATTTCCAGTAATCTGAAGAGAAGAAGAAGAAAACTGTGGAGATTACATTCTATGTACATGAAATAGTGCTAATAGTAATAGATATTTATATACCTCATAAAAAATGAAGCAAAACTTTCAATGTGGATATAAATTGAAACTTAATTTTACAATATAAAACATCCCCTTTGTTTTAAAAAAAATTCTTGCTCCTTATAAAGCCGTTTTGTCAAAAAATTTCTTATATAATTTTTATTTTCAAATGTGTAGATCACGGGCAATAACTAAAAATGAAAACTCAAATATTATCAAAATATTTTACATTCAAATATATATTTTTAATTCTATGTGCCAATTTTGTTAAATATAAACATTTTATTGACTTACGCTTTTACATTAAATTTTAAATTTTTCGGTCACAAAATTTGATGCGAGTCGTTCTGGTTTCCAACGCAATCTAAAATTTACAAAATGAGCAAGCGCGCCTGTAGGAGTCTCAGCTGCATACACGCGTTAATAATGTATCGTTTTTTTTCACTGTCGGGTGGCTCGTTGCCGTTGAACTAAATTAAAACAAACGGGCAGAAAAGTCTAATTTAGCACCTTTTTTTCGTTATAAATAAAATTTCAATTTCGGTCAAATTTTTTGCTTTTGACGGCGGCACGCTGCTTTTTATTATTATATTTATCTATGCAACAGCTACTTTTTATGCGGTCCAATTCATGCTGGGCGATAAGCCTCTTTCCACGCAGCTGCAAAATAAAAATACACATCACAAAAAGAGCGCGAGCCGCATTATCATTTTGCCGCCGGTTGCAGAGCAGATAAAATGCTTTCCAGGGCAAAATGTTCTCCATCGGGATGTTAAACAAAATTGATTTGTGCCACAAAACTGAATTAATAATGAATTCTTGTTTTTTTTTTTCAATTTTTTTTTTGCAACCCACAATCAGTGGCATAATTCCTTCGTTACGAAGTGTGAAAAATGAATATGGGTAGTGCGAATAAAGGAGATGCATTTTTGGATCGCGGCGCCGCAAAAAGTGATTCATCTGGGGCGATGTCAGGCGATGCTAGGCTGACGAATTAATCTTCTAGCGACCCCAACTGACTAATGATGCTGCATCTTTCTTTCCGTCAGAATATAAAAGAGCCACTTCTTGCACTTTTGCTGGCCACTTTTCCTCCCACGATCAGACTTTGCGAACGATCACTCATTTGACGTTCAACATGCTGAAATTATTTATCAATAAAATATCGAAAATGTAAGATAAAGAAAACAGAATTTGAAGATGGATTTTTCTTGATTGCGTTAGTAGTGATACGGCGTAATTTAATTTGTATTTTTTAATCCATCTGAAGGCTCAATCTGACAATGATTAATACTATGTTATTCTCTCATATCGACAGCGCATCATCATATCATAATTTGTTATTTATTTATGATAAAATATCTAATGATCTTTTTATATAATTTTTACGTTTTATTGACTTAATTGCAGATACATAGAATGTCTCTTGCTTTATTAGTTTTTGCCAGCACTAATTAAAAATTTAATGTCTGTAAAATAAAAATAATAAAATTTTTAAATTAATTGTATGGAAAAACTTTTGATTTAAAAACCTTTAAATAAAATGTTCATAATCTTAACGTTGATTATTTTTTTATTCAATACAATTTAAAATTTACAATCAAAATCTGAAATTCCCCAAACCCAACCTATCCACATCCTTTTTAAAATCTTTTCTCCACTTTTATCCCTCTCTTTTTTAGTTTTCAGCTTGTCATCATCGCGTGGACCAAAATAAGGATATGCAAGCAAAATACTTTAATAAAGTTGAACCCAAAAATTAAAAAAAAAAAAAAAAAAAATGAATTTGTTGTGCCTTCCAGTGCCTTCTGCATCACTAATAAAGGGCACCGGCCGACAAGACTTTGTCTTGGCCTGACCCTAAGAAAATAATAATAATAATAATAATAATTATAATTAATGCAAACACATTAAATTTGATTTAATGCGACTTAATTAAAGCTAATTTACTTCAATTTTGAGCCAGAAACGACAGCTTTATACGAAAATAAATTTTCCACAGTCTATCTATGATGTTTGAATTACATTCCTCAAAGACAATATTAGTTTCCCGGTTGTACAAAATGAAACATGATAGCCGATACAGTTTCCTTTGAAAGCCGCTTTATTTATTTCTGCAAAGAGCAAAGAACCGTGTGCGTCTCTTTTGTCTCAAAGGCTGCTAGAAATTGAGTTTGTCAGTCGTGTTCCATCTTTCGAGCACATTTCTGTAAAGCATCTCGGCGTAATCCAATTTGGCTTGCGCTCCGGCGTCGGTTTGCTCTGCATCTTTGTCGACGCCCGGCCGCTCTAATTGTGCCAATTTCTCTCCGGCGAGCTGCTGCCGTTTCGCGCGCCTGTCAATCTCCTCCTCGACGATCTCCGTCTGTCTTCCTCTCATTTTCGCGTGCATGTCAATCTTGGCACGTACGTCGAGCGCCGCGTACTCCTCCTCGCTGGACACAAAACTCGCCAGGCCGACTTCCTCCAGCACTTGGACCGACACGGGCCTCGAAATCCACTCGAACTTTCGTTCCAGACGCAGCGTTTCGTCAGCATTCGCAAACTCCTTCTGCACTTCGCCAAACTGCAGGTCAGGGTCTTCGAACCGACTCTTGACCTTCCACTCAGCAATGATTTCGTCCAGGGTGGGAAGGGCAAAGTCCCTGTTTCGCCGGTGCCAAGTGGCCTCGTCCGTTTTGAATTTGAGTCGGAGAAACTCGAGGTTGTACGTTTTTCCGAGAAAATTGTACTTGGGTGGAAAGTACGGATCAGGGACGACCTTTGGTCTAGGTCGGTACAGACTCTTCAAAGGTGGCTCAGGTTCGATGCCGAGGACGTAGTTGGCCTTTTGGTTTTTCAACTCGATCTCGTACTGGACGATTTCGGCCTCTTTTTCTCCGATCTGTTTGTGTTTTTCTAAAACTCTTCGGGCGGCTTCTTGCTTTTTCTGCTTCAGGGTCTCACAGGCCGCCACCCTGGCCTTCCGAAGTTCCTCCAGTCGCAGGCCGGCCATGTGAGTGCGGAAGTCGAATCCCAATTCGGCCGTTTCTTGCTTCGCCTTCAACTGGAGGGCTTTCTTTTCCTGCACCTGCCTGATGTGCTCGTCGTCGTTCTTGCTTGACCTCGACCTGACTGACCTTTGGCCTTTCCTCAGGGCGGACGACTCTTTCTGCTTGAGGTCGTGCAGCAGTTGGCTCTGCCGCTGTTTTTCCAGCTGCTGTTTTCGCCACACCACCAGTTTTGCGTGCTCGACTTTGGCCCTTCGCTTATTTTCCGAATTGTCGCCAGCGGCGGTTGGGTCTTCGCACGGCCGGCGGTGCAGGTAGTCGACCCTTTCCTCGTGTCGCAGATCCTGCAAGTGCTGCTTCCGCTCGCGAACCTCCCTGGCGTGCTCCTCTTGTTCCCGGAAGTGGCACTTCTCGGCGGAAAATACTCGGCGCCTTCTTATCACCTCCTTAGGGCATTGCGTCTTTGTGCAAGCGAACTGAAAAAAAACACGAATTTTAAAATTTTTCAAGAGAATTTGTGATATATCTTACCATTTTGAAAGCGAGAGACTTTTCTTCGTTCAATTTTGGGCATCAGTTTTCTTGTTGAAGATTAAGCAACAATGTGAAATAAAAGCGTTTGTTGAGGAAAGTAATTTGTTGTTTCCAAGAATGGATTTTTTTTACACACATGTACTTTTCTTATTTTGAAGTTTATTTTTAAAAACAATTTAATGCTGATCATTAGATGTGTTAGAAATTGATATTAAATTTGAAATAAATAAACTCTGCAAAAAAGATTTTGCCCAAAGTATTGAATTTTACATTCACTAATAGATTTTATTTAAATAGACTGTAAATACAGGACAAATTAATAAAGAATAACTCATAAATTTGTCTTTATTTATTTATTTATTATAAATTGTTATATTTATTTTTCTCTATATATATTCAAAAAATATTATAATACAAAACAAAGTCAGAATAAAAACATTTTAAAATAAATTTACTTACATTAATTGAAAAATCTATTAAATTGTGATTACAAAACTATAATTACCTTAAAAATAATTTTACTTGCACTGACTATTGTATATTATGCAACCACATAGTCTTAATTATTGTAGTTAATTCAAATTCAAAAAGTCCATAGTTTTGGAATTAATAATAAAACAATTTTGGACATGTTAACTTTATTGTAACTAGCGTCAATAGTCAATTAATTTTAATCTGATTTTTCGTCAATTTTTGTCGGAAAAATATTTACAAATGATTGGTTTTAATTTATTTTCATTTGAATATGCAAACTCTACATCAAATACAAATATTTGAAAATACATTTACCTTCTCTTTTTCTAATGAAACGTGAAAAGGCAATTCCTTTGTAAAAAAAACTATCTCCCAAAAAATTGCATTGATTGAATTAACCGGATTTTTCCTCTCTTGTATGCTTCAGGTGGTCGACGGAGCGCAATGATGCACAACAAGCGAGTAACTGTGGACGTGGAGAGCTACTCAAGCGAAGACATGGCGGCGCACCACCATCACCACCACAACCATCACCAGCACCATGGGTCGCCACCTTTATCGCCTTCCCTTTCGCCATCGCCGCCTCTGCCTCCCACTCGATGGACGGCCCTAATGCAAGCTCGGAAAAACCGACAGGTACATTAAAATTATTGAATTTTGCAAACTCTACGCCAGAATTTACATTAAATTGAGTCGAACGTTTTCCGCCCCCCAGTGAGAATGTTTAGCACCCGCAAACCACTTTTGCCACCCGCGTCGCATTCAAAAGCGAAACTTTCACTCTAGTCGGGGGTTTCGGCGTCATTAAAAGAGAATCTCTGTTTTCAAAGGAGCGCATCCGAGAGGCGAACTCGGCGCTGTCGTTCTCCGAGTCGGGCGACTCTTGTCCTCACTGCCGGTGCGGCAGGTACTCGAAACTGAACCGGCACAACAGCACCCATAGCAACCACAGCGCGAGCACCACCCTCAACAGCTACAGCACCTCGCACAGGGGTAAGTCACTTTTAACCACAATGCGGGGCGCTCCCTTGCAAATGTCGAGCGCACGTGGCCCCGCTGCCGAGAGTCAAAGTGAGGCAATCAACCGATCCCGCCGCCGCACAGACCTTTTCTCCGCCACCCGTAACATTCATAACACACTTCTGCTCTCACGCAGAAGTGAGAGAGAACAATCAAAATCGGGACGACGACGAGGGCTCAAATTGCGGCTTGGGTGAGAGAGTTGGAGCGCGGTCAGGCGGTCCAACTTTGGCAAACCTACAAAAGCAGATAGCTTTAAAAGCAATTTTTTTTTAAATATTATTTACCTTTTAAATTTTTGTAATTATATTACATTTCCCCGATCGAGCGCTCACAGAGCATCAGTTCAACTCGAGCTCTCCTCGGTTTCATCGCAAGAATTTCTAAAATTGAACAACGATAGTCGCATACATACACTGTCCGATGAACTCAACGCAAACGCAATAATTAATGAACGCTGCGCAGTATAAAATATAATTCTATTTACATTATATTATATATAAAAACATAATAATTTTTTAAAAAATTTTTGCCTAAACTTTTTTTTATAATTTTAAGGAATGATATTTTTTTTATTGTAAAAAAGTATTAACAAAACTTGAGATTCTTGGGAATCTTGCTATTTTAGTCTCACAGATTGAATGTGGAAAACAATATTTCATTTTATTAATTATTCTTTCCACATTGCTTCATTTCAAGGCATCATGTTTTAAATAGTAATGGGTTTGGTTCAAGATCGTTCAAGTTGAAGTTAATATTTAGCATAGTGCATAACAATTATTATTAATTAAGATCTTTTTTAATTTTATAAAGAAGAAATCTATAAATCATCTTTCTGCTGTAAAGCTTTTAAAAATATGTTGATGGCAGCTGGCAGCTCATGATATAGTCAGCTATATATGTACTTGAAACTATAAAATTGGGTAATACTCACAATCAGCTGAAAATATTTATTTAAATATAATATTTTGAATCAGATATAAAGACTAACAAAAAATAATTAATAAAAATTATAAAATTATTTTAATAAGCTTGTGATCAATTGAATTCAATGTTAAACAAATCAGGGCCCTATTGTTCCTGATTGTTCTTGTAAAATCGTTTTAAACCAATTTAAAGCTTTGACGCGAATATACATATCAACCATTACCAAAAACAATGTTTATTTTGTTAATTTACTAGCAATTTATCAAAAACGAAAGGTTGTTTTCAAGAAGTTCTTCTTGGTTGTTTTGAAGAAATTCCACACAACAATCATTCATTGGTTTTATTCTTGTTGATCTTTTGTTACTTTTTCTTCTTAAGCTCCTCACAAACAAAAGATTATATTAAAAAAAGATTCTTTTTAAATATTCCTCCGAGAAACTGAATGGAAGTAGTTAAGTAAAAACAATCAATATTTGAATCAATTCAAACAAACTTTCCCAATTGAATACCGTTTGTTGTAAACATTGACAAAAAGCAGGTAATTCCGACCAAAAGAATTTCCACTCGAGGGCACTTTTCAGAAGTGCGTTTTCAATTTCTTCGCAACGAGCGCAGAGGATATTTCTTTATTTTGCTGCGAGACAATGAGAAATTCACGGCAGGTGCTTTTGCTTTTTAAACTCGATTTATTATTCGCAAAGTTCTCCTCGCGAGCACGGGGGACATAAATTCGAAATGAAAGAGAAAAAGCGCACCTTTCTCTGCCATCTGCGGCCCCACGAAAGGTGAGAGGAGCAGAAAAAGTACAAGAGGATGCACAATTTCCCATTCTACATTATTTGGCGATTCTTTGCGAGGAAGAAAGCAAGTCAAGCAAAATATAAACCGGAGAGGAAAATCGACTGCTGGGTCGTTTTTGCGCCGTTACACGTGCCTGCACGATATTCGCGCGTTTTTATTGGCCGAGTGGCAGTAAGAAAAGTTTTGCTGCAAACTAAGTGGACTCGCACTCGGCGAGCACGAACCGAGAAAGAATAAATGGACGGACGCTTTTGTTTTCGCCGAGACTTGACAAAAGAACAACTTTTTTTATTGTAACGCCCCAAGTAATTAACATAATGAAATAAGTTTTGCGAAATGATCGCACCAATTTCAGAAGTTTCCGAATTTCAAACTGGAGAAATTGATGAATAAAATTTCATGGAAAGCGATCAGCCGAGAAGACGGAACCATATAATGGCTTCGTTTGAAAAGGAAGGCGCTTTGGGAGAGCTCCAAATTTTATTACAAAGGTAATCGACGGGGAAACGCCCCTTACACTTTCAGCCGATTTTTTCACGCTCGGTTCCAAATTCCGGCTCATGTCACCGGAAATAAATTAGCCGCCCTTTTAACCAGCCAAATTGGCTTCGATTGGGCACACGAGGCCCTTTAATTCGCTGCCGTTTCACCTTATGCTTTTGGCTTATTCATTTCAAGATTCTTTCCCCTTGGGAAATATATAGAGCAGGCGACTTATTTCATAGAAATTAGGGATTTTACACGGTAATTATTTTACGATCAATTTTTTTAGCTTTGTTTACAATTAAAGGAAAGTATTGCATAAAAAGCTATTTCCCTAAAAATTGGTGATTTATTAATATAATTATTATTTACATTGTTTCCAAATTGTAACAAATACATTGTTTTGCATTCAATTATTTGAAAACAGAGGAATTGTTGAACAAAACGGCAAACGGCACAAAAGAATTTTGCTGAAACTTCCAAGATCGAAAGGACCCTATCCATCGCAGTTAGCCTCTTATCTAAGAATTAAGAAAATTTTAACTTAATTAAAAATAGGCGATTAAATATGATTGTAATTTTTAAACTTTGTTTTGAGGAAAAATAAATAAAATTTTAGATTTTATAAATATTTATTATTTTTAAAATAGCTGAGACCAATTTGAATTATTTTTTATCCATTAGAACAATTTATTATTTTTCCATCAAAAAATGATCCCCGATTTTTTTCCCTATCCCTTAACTTACCAATATCTCTATGCTATAGAAAATGGGGTAGATGTTCAGCAGTAAAGAGCGAATTGCTGCAACCGGGAAGACACATCCGGCGTGCAGGTTGCCTACCCTAAAATCCTCTCTAACACGCACCACGGCTCGTCCCGGGCAGGAAGAGTTTAATAAAACATGAGGGCACCTTTTTCCCAGTAAGCTCTCCTTTTATACACACCAAGGGAAAATATCGCTCGAGCGAGAACGCATCGATTTCAGGTGCCAGATTTTTATCCCCCCTCGAATATGCACTGGATATCGAAAACGTAGGCAACCCTCTTGACCGAATGAAGGTCTCTTATCGCATAACAGCTGCAACATGTGCAACTCGATTTCGGTTTTTATCACCCACGAGTGCAGATTGACGTGTCACCCCTTCTGCACGCGAGGCACTTTTTCGCCTTTTCCCTTATCTCTGTGTGGCAAAAGTGACAAGCAACAAACCGACTGGGCGAAATTACACATCTCCGCGTTGACCTCAACTGACGCTTTCCACATTCGGTCTGTCAATACTTTGTGTTTCGTAATCGAATTGCTTCATCTCCCACCTTTCCCTCTGAAACTTTTCTTTTTTTCCGTCGTAACCACGAGGGCGTGCAAGTGGAAAGTGGGCCACATCATCTCTAGCAAAGTTACACATACGTCGTCAGTCATTCGGTGAACAGTGTGCATTAGCGGAATGAACCACACGCATCCGAAGCTCCGTCTGGTTAATCTTGTTCATTTTCATCAAGCAAGACTCTGGAAATGATCGAATTGATGTCTTGAAATTTTCGCAGGGAAAACATTTTCCTCCTTGCAACGTTATACAAAAGACGCTCACTGAAAGTTATACCCAACTTGATCAGCCACTTGATCTAAAATTATTAAATGGGTTTTAGCACAAAACTTCGCAAATACTTATCAATATTATAAATAAAGAGAAGCATTTTTATGTTCAAAAAATTATA
The DNA here is from genome assembly GCF_031216515.1 of Neocloeon triangulifer. NCBI lineage: Eukaryota > Metazoa > Arthropoda > Insecta > Ephemeroptera > Baetidae > Neocloeon > Neocloeon triangulifer. The sequence goes on from NW_026775550.1 coordinate 81,146, forward strand.
AAAGTCGAAAATACGTTTCAAAACTCATCATCAGGTAAAAAAATTAATTAATTGACCTTCAAATTTCAAAACATTGTCTACATTAAGATTTCAAAATGTCATTTTTTTTAATGTGAGATGTGAGATATTGATTAATATAAATAAAACATTGTTTGTGCAATCTTTTATAAACCGAGAATTTTAGGTTCATCCTGCTTTTAGATAAATTCAGTGATGATAGGTTTTTTCTGAATTTTTTTAAACCAATGTTTAGCTTTCATCTACAGAAATTTAATGAAATCATCAGTTAAACATGCCTTATTGCGGAAAATCAACTTAACTTCTGAATTTATCAACAAAGATTTGAGGCTTAAAAAATATCGTATTATCAACTGACCATCTTGAGTATAGAAATAATTAAAATAAATAAAATATATAATTTTTATTATCATCTTTTTGTGTGAAATAATTAAAGCAAATCAGATGTGAGCGTTAAATTTATATTTTAATAGAAACGCCAAATGTTTTTTGACATTAAATGCTTTTGAAAGCATGTGAGCCCTCTCTCAAATTTGAGCCTCTTCCACGCCATAATTTCACGAAAAGCAGCTTAAATTGTCAGAGTTCAAACAAAAGCCGACGAACGAGAAATTCAGTGGGGCGCTCTCTGGCTTTGTCAACAAAACCACGCCGCAACACCTAAAATCGGCGTTTGCGACACACGAGGGAAATCACTGTGAAATAATGTTTAGGCAGCAAAGCAGAAATATATTTGCCTATCTAATCCGCACCTCGAAGGGAGAAAAACCTCCACTGATGATCTGAACAATAATTATTTGTACGCGTCATTCAGGCAGGCTTTGTTGTTTTAAAGCGAAAAACATTTACAGCCGACGATAAATTTCATTAGCCGCGAGTTTAATCCTTCCTTGCACGTGTTGGTTCGCCAGCCGAAGTGGGCAAGCAAATAAATTTTATTGCCCGCTCTCGCTGTAACACCCTCTCTATTCGTGTTCGTTCATTCACGTGGGTAGAATTCTCGCGAGCAAGACAATAAAATTTGCTGAAGACAGATTTGATGTATAAATAAAACGAGGAATATAATCTACGGCGTCTGCACAGTGTTTTTTTTTCCTTCCTCTTTGCACAATTTGTTAACGTCATTCATTCAATATCAAAAAGTCGATTTAAAAGCCAAATATGTCATGGAAGTAAAGAGATCGGGCTTTTCCTCGTTGTTGTTGTTTTTTTTTTTTTTTTATGAGGAAAAGCAATAGATCTTTACTTACGTAATCATTTCTTCAAATGACAAGTTTTTTTAACAAACCTTCAATGTTCCTATTTAAATTTTAATATTTATAATAACTTTATTAAAAAAATTATCTTATATTTATAATTATAAAATTATCAACAGACATTATTTTTTTTTATTAAATGTTTAATAACATATTTTATAATTGATTTTATATCAGTTATTATGTTATTTTGCCCAAAGATTTATGTACGAAATCAATTTACATTATATTATTGAGCTCCAAATAAATTAGCTTAATATAATTATTTAAATTATATTGTCTAAATCCTGTCTTGTTTCATTAAGCATAAACGCCATTCAACAATGTTTTAAGATCTGAGATGGGAATAGCCCTATGATATGTTCAAAAGTAAGGTAAACTTCATTTATTGATAATTGTAGCAAGAGAACTGATGATAACACTGCAAATTAATATTTTACTTCTTTAATTCAATGTAAAATATAAATTTTTTGTCTCAATTAAGTTAATTATTCTCACGACCAAGAAGTTAATCAGGGATGATTGATTCAAACTTGGATTGAAAAGACGCACGCGTCTGAATTTTTACTGGCAGGAGGCGAATGAAAAATGAGCTCGCGGCTGCTTGCTTTTTGTTTCTCGCGCGCGCCGAGGAAACATTTCACGGGCGAGCAAGATTTTTTCACCAGCAGATTTTCAGCAGACACTCGTTTTTTGTCTGGGGCGGCGACGGCACTCAGCCAGTGTATTAACGGCTCGGCGAAAATTACTCTCGTGACTTGAGGCGCACAAAAGTGACAATCGTCAAGGGTGAAAAACTGTGAAAAAAAGCTCAGACGTGTACACGTGAGAAAAGCATCTTTTTGCAAGTCAAGAAGAGACACGCGGAGTTTTTAGTATGAAAAAGTCGAAATTGCTGATTTTGTTTAATATTATTTTCTTTAATTACATCTCTAAAAATTAAATGCCTGTAATTCGGATGAAAAATACGTGGGGTAAAAATTTTTAATTAAGAAGAATTACTTCCATTTTAAGAGTTTGACAAAATTTTGATTTGGTTTAAAACATCTTGACTTCATTTTATTTGTCGCTGAAATATTTTGTTTACTTATGTGTTAAGAATAAATTTCATTTCAAAGTTTGATTTAATAATTGTGTTTAAAATTTTAACTAAAGTTTTGATGAAAATCAATTCCTATATATTTAAGAAGCAATTTACATCCAATATCTTATAATTATTTCATTTCTTTAATATTTTTCATATTAAATAAAGCAACTCTAACCTTTTGAGAATACAAATGAATTTAAAATGAAAAAAAAATATTTCAAACATAATATTTAGGAATTAATTACAATATTATATTTTTAAGCCCTAATTGCTTTGAAAAAATTGAATTATAAAAAATGCATCAAAGCATCAAAACTTTATTTTTTATTTATTTTATTTATTCTTTATAGTTTTTAAACTGAAATTCACCTATTTGTATTAAATTATTAAAAGAAAAACAAAAACTTTTCGCAGCAGTGAGTTGTCATTTATTTTATTCTCATTTCCACGCTGAACCAGCTTTATTTGAAATTATTGTATCCAACAAACACAGGCGGCATTATTTTCATTATGAAACTTTAATTAGCAGAATTAGAATGTGAATGGAAGCCGGTCGTAAATTCGGGCGCGCTTTAAAGGACTTTTGAAAGAGCTGCTGCTCGTCGGCAATTTTATGCGGCCATGATTCATCCGCGTAATAGTCGAGAGAGGCGCGCATGTAAAAAGAGAGACGCCCGTGCGCCGGTAGCTTATCTAAAAGACATAACTCAGCGGCGAGGTAAAACTCTCTTTTGCCTCCTCCCGAGAGGGAAGATTATTCGACGGTGATACATCTTACCTTTCACCACTTTTATACCGCGCCTCTCGCACCCCATCCATACCCAAATGCACCAGAGCGCAGCCCAAATTGCGCTATTACCACAAATGATACGAGCGAGTGGAAAATAAAAATAACTCACTTTTACTTCCTTCAAAGACCGTTTTGTTGATGAAAGAAAATATCATTTAGATGTTTTTTAAGACTATCGTTTCGTTTTTAAAGAGGATATACTAACAAGTGAGAATGGCATATTATTGAAGCTACAGAAATTTTTTCATTCATAAAAAACAATTAATCTCAAAAAATTTTATACAAAAGTTGATGTATAGAAACTACAAAGTTAAAGCTTAGGGAAAATATGGAGGAAAATGGTTTTTTATGAAGTTTGTAATTATTAGATAACTTTTAATAGAAAGAAATATTAAAATAATAATAATGCAAGAGATTTTTTTTTTAATTTTTAAGAATTGATCATTGTTTCTGATCTGAAATCTTTCAGCTTCCTTGCTAAAAAATAGATCAAACAAATTTTAATTATTATTTTTTGGTACAATTTCAATTAAGTTCTTGATGTTTATCTGTACACATTGTTACAATTAAATTGTTGAAATCAATTTATTAAAAAAAAATTATTGGACAAAACGGCCAAGACTAGCAAGAATTTTGCTAAAACTTTCAAGATGAAAATGACCCCATCTGCCGCAGAGACATCTTTCGTGTAGAATTTCACTTTACATCACTTGAAACTTGAATTTGAAGTGTTTAAAAAATTTCACTCATAATTAATTAAAGTTTTTTTATTGGAAAAACAATTTGGCTACATTTAAAAGTTTGTAATTACTTTGATGATGCCAGATGATTTATTTCTCCCATCATCAAACGGTTGCGCAAGTTATATATGGAGACCAGATTTAACCCACACGCCAGTGGCCGGCTAATTCTCCGAAACTTGAACATAGCTCTTTAAGTATTAAGCTCGTAAATCAGTCGACCGATGATCTCCAAACCGAATCCAATAACCATAAATTCCGACGGCGCAAATCTGTGTTTGCTCGCTGCGACTCTGGATCGGTCCAGTTTTAATTAACTCTCAAAGCCATCTGGGCTCAAGTGAGTCCAAGCACCACCTTTATCATAAACCTTGGCGTGTAATTACCGGCGCGCCATATTTTGTATATATTGATTGGCTGAAATTTTACTTGAAAAAGAAGCCAAAGAATGGATGGAACGGAAAAATGATTCGCAAATAAACACACTAAATTTCTTGCAACTTTCATTCGATCCAGACAATAAAGTTTGATCGCCTCTCTTGGTTCTTTACACGTCGGAGCAAACATCAAACAGCATTTTTTTTCCAGCCGAAATATAATGTTGCTACTTCGGAAGTTTTATCTTCGACTGCAGCTCCAATCCAGCGAGAGTGCAAACAAAATAAATTGCGCGCGCCCAACTTTTTGTTTCCCTTCCTGCTGAATAAACCATAGCCAGCTTTTCCTCTCTTTTTTCGCTTTTGTTGCTGCATACGCACGTCTATATATAATTTCAATCACACAACCCGGAGCCAAGCGCGGCGAAACAAAAACGTTGGCCGGCACAAAAAGCCCCGAGGTGTTCCTCGGCAACTATTTTGATTGCTTTTGTAACAAAACGTATACGGGCTGCCTGATCTGATAGGCGGCCGTGGCTTTTGTGGACCGGCTGCAGCAATTAATTCCAAAACTCTCTTGTATTAAATCCTGCTAAATTACACGCCTTAGCCACTTAGACTCGGTCCGCAGTACTTATGACCTTTTACTAGGAGCGCCAATTATTCGGACCGAAAACAACACACACGGACACATTCGTCGCACTGGAAGCGGAGTTCAGCTTCAACCGGCGGCACAACAGCTACTTTTATTGATCCGCGCCTGTCCCACATTTGCGTTCAGGGATCAATTGACTGGGTTTAAAAATCCAGCACGACAGAAATTCAAATTTTTTTTTTATTGATTGAAAATTTATAAAATAAAAAATGTACTTTATCACTATGAAAAATGAAAATTGTGGAAAATTAATTTGAGGTCTGTAACGATTTTTAGTATTGCCTCCCAGCATTAAATGTTTTAACTGTTTGACATTTTTGATTACAATTAATAAAATGTTGGCCGTTTTCCTTAAAAATGAGTTAATATGCTAAAATTTTCATTTATTATAATACTTTGTGGACATGCAAGAATGATCAGGGAGATATTATCAATGGAAAAAATCTAAAAAATCAATTTTCTTACTTAACAATTAAATATTGAGTTTATTTTGTGCTTTTATCAAATGGAAATGGAACAATTATTTTTGTTCAAATATGAATAATATGAAGATCAAATAGAAAAAGAATACTACGAAATATAATCAAAATATATTTTTAGGATATTAAATTAATTTTGTAATTGCGGGACAAAAGATTTATTTATAATTTAAAAACTTTTGTCACATATTTGCAGGTAATTAAATGCTTTATTCTTGTTAAAATCATATACACAATGAAATGATATTAAAATAATAAAAATTTACAGTAAAGTAAAGAAATAAAGAATAATTTTCAATAATATATTTTTTAAATGTGTAAAGAAATTAAACATTTAAGTCAAATCTGTTGTTAAATCTTTTAAATTATACGTTTATTTTTTGATATGCATTTGAGAACCACAATATTACTAATTTATAAGCGATACAAATCATGTTGTTAAGCTTGAAAAACAATAATCGCCTAAATATTTTTTCCTGACAATTTCAAATTACTACTTTTGCATCGGGTAAAAAATTGTTTAATTAGCATAAGGAATAATATTTTTACGTTCTTTAGTAATCAAAAAAGAGGCAGTTTCTATCTCTTTTGACCACAATTTTGTTTTATCTGTTCCACCTTTTCTGTATATTGATGGTTCCAATGAGTGCTTTCGTAACAAATTTAAATTAGCCAATTCAATCGCGAGTACACAATTATTGTAATCATATCACAAATGAAATTGAATCACTCCAACAGAGTTTGCAGCCAATATAATTACACCGCCTACCAAAAACTCGAAATTCAATTACAATTATATTCACAGAAACAAACACTCAATCAAACAGAAATTATTTCCTCGCCAACAACTGAACCGAACAAACTTTATACCACCGGGGCTTCATTCGGCGGCAAAGTTTGTATTAATTAACGGCGACGGCAACAAGTTCGAACGAACTTGGAACGTCTTCTCAAGAGCAGTCGATTTGGATCAGAGAGAATAAATCACCTTCAAGTGAAATCTCTGTGATGCAACAACCCTTTGTGCTCTCGGCCATTGTGTGCACCTCTTGGTGAACTGCACTTCTTGCAAAAGGGGCACAGCAGAAGCTCTTTAGCGAGGCTGCGCTCTATTGATTTATATGCCCAGTGCACAACACAAAGATATATACCTCGTGTGTAAAACAGAAAGAGAAGACTTTCAGCCTTTCACAGTGAAGGGTCGCCTCATTTTTTCACAAAAACTTTAGTTAAAAACTGGCATTTTATTTTTAAGGGCAGAATTGAATAAAATTTAGCATGAAAATTTCTTTAATATTACGTAAAACATCATTCATAAAATTTCTTTCTATGTTGGGGCCAAGAAACTATCCATTTTTTATAGAGTTCAATTCTTAAAATTTGAAATGTCTCAGTTCCTGTTGAAGTTACCTTAAAAAGTTTTAGAACCAAACAAGTAATTGAATAAAATAATAGAGTTTGAACAAAATGTTTGGGTCAATACGTCAATAGTGACTTATTTTGAATTGTTTTTCCAATCAAATATCACAAAAATATTGTCCTCATAGCTAAGGGTCAATATGAACTGAAACTTGTATACCAAAAGCTGAAATTTGAAGTTTTCTGACATTTCCATAACATGACAAAACATTCAGCTATTGAATTAATTTTATGGCAGCAGCTTTTTCCCAGTCATTTTATTTTTAAATTTTCTGTCATTATATTACTGGTTTTTCCTACAAATGTGGGACTCCAGCGAAAAAAAAGGAGACAGGAGGTGCACCATAATACCCAGCTGCGAGACACAAAAGGAAAGAAACGCACGTTGCACACACACACGCACGCGGAAGGGAACAGGGATTTTCTCTGTGTATATCTTTTTCCGTTCTGGCTTTTTCCCTACACGGCCCGCGAAATGGAATAAATTATGTGCTCGTTTCGCGAGAGGATGCTTTTTGTATTTTTTTATTTGTACACTTTTCCCATCCGGTGGAATTTTGCGAAGAGCTTTTAAAGTCTGATTTTCGGAATAAAAAGCAGCCCAGCGGCGCGCCCGGTGAATTGTGAATGGAAAGAAATTTAATTGCTTTCGCAGCTTTTTCATCCTTGCTTAATTTGGTTAGAGTGCACGAAAAAGATAAATCTGGTTGTTTTTTCTATAGCATTTTTACAACTCTCTCGCTCATTTTCTTTTCATTGCCGCGCGCCCACTCGGCGCCTCGTGGTTTCTTTTTAAGAAAACAAATGAAAACGCTTTCCTAAGTCTTCCTTTGATTGTGAGTACAAAATGAGAAATACAGACTGGATTTTAAGAAGAAAGGCAAAAAAAATTATAAATTATTTTACATACTTTTATATTCACTGTAAATCTGAATATCGATTGGTTTTTTAATCATCAGGAGAGAAGGTTATTATTTTGTGTTTCTATTCTCCATTCATATGTATTGAATGATCACAACCATGTATTATCCCCATTTAACCCACCACCTACTCTTGGTTATGTATAGTCATACATTTATAACTAAAGTTAATGGATGGTTCACAATATATTGTTTTATTTGAATTTTTTTACCAATACATATTAATAAGTTTACAGTAATGCTCTTTGGTGGAATGGTAAACAAAATATATTACAAATAAATTAAAATATTCTATTAATAACATTATGTAAATAATAGTTTAAAAATATTAGAACATAAATCTTCATTAATGTAGTTTTAAAATATTAAGTATTTTTACTTTGTAATTAAGTATAAATGCAAATTATAAATTATTTATATACTCTCCATTCTCGGCTATCTACATCAACTTACTTAATGTGTACACTGTACACTCCATAAAATAAAAGTAGAAAACTTGAAAATTATATGTATAAATAATTGAAATAAGGTCTTGGGAATGATGCTGAAATTTTCAAAGACTTTTTATATTTATACCAATTAATGAAATTATGCAGCGCAACTTTTTATTTCAACTTCTCAAAACAAATAAAACGGTAAAAATTCACCCTTTATTATCTCTTTACAGGTCGATTTATTAACTTAATATTTACACAATCAGTCAAAAAAAAATTTTTAACTCGCGGTCATTGGTCGTTGAGCAGAATAAAATATAATAAAAAATTTTGATCAATTATTGTAGTTTGGCAAGTCTGATTATAATAGAAACGCCTGCTCGCTTGTTTATTGACTAATTTTCACAAGAAAAATAGATTCGTTTGATCAAAACCTGATGAAATCAAATAAAGAAAGAGGAATAAGACGTCATTTTTAAAACAACTAAGAGCCAAGAGATTTTCCACTCACATCCTTGGGGCGCTGCTTTTGAGAAGATGAGAACATTAGACTAGGATGATGTAATTATTATTACACTCGCTTGAAAGCGCAGTCAAGCGAGCGAACAGATATTAATCCTTTGGTTTGTTGCGGTGGCGGCGGAGGCGCTTTTTAATTAAATGAATCGTCTTGGCCGCCCGCACCCACGGCTCGCCAATTCATCTCTCCATTTCCTCGCCAGCGGTGATTTTCGCCGATAAATTTATTATCACATATTCCAAAGTTCGCACAAAGATATTTATTAAACGGCCAGCGCGCGAATGTAATGAAGACGATGATATTAAGAACGAATTAATTGCGGCGAGTATCATTTGAAGATTGACCTTTGCCTGGCATTAATTACAAATCTGTCGGGTGAAATCAAGAGAGAGAAAATCCGCCTCCGTTAGTTATTCCTTAAATGGTGCGGCATTAAGGGGAATTATTACGTAAGCCGATGGATCTCGATAAAATCTGCATATCGCACTCTCAGGTGCTGTAAATGTTTTTGTACCTGTGATTTTAAAGGCGTGTTTTTCAGTGAAAAATTCGCACTCCCATGGAGCAGTATGCTAATTTTTATTGCACATGTTTATACCGGTAGACCCTCCCAGCGTGCGTTATTCACAAAAGAAAAAGAGAGGCGAGAGGAATTTATTTATGATCAAGAAGTAGGCAAATAAAATTAACTTTTTTATCAATTTAATGATGTTTATTATGTAATTTCAAAGATTGGAATGCACTGAAGGTTTCGTAATAATTATGAGATATAATCAAGTGTTACTTTATTTGTTGACTATAGTATTAATAATAAAACTCTGTTATTATTGGAAGATTAAGACATTTAAATAAAAATTGACAATGATTTTAAATTTAAAATTCAATAATATAAAATAATTCACATAAAAATCACGTTTTATAAATATTATTACAATTTTTAACATGAAAAAATTAGAAAAACTATAAATAATTTAATTATAATATATTTTTAATGATGTAAAAATATGCTTAATTAATTGTTATCAAAAGATGACCAAAATTTGTCCATTTTGAAATCAATATGCTAATTTGAATATTGTATTATTAATTTTGGAACGTTAATTTATTCTTACATCAGATGTAAAATAAAACAACACATTGAGCGATGGTTAATATACATATATTTTTTTTTTTTTTTATAAAAGATTGGTGATCAACTTATTTCTGATTGTCATTTAAAGACCACCTAAAAATCTCAAACTTTTAGATTTTCTCGACCAAATTCCAATTCATCTCACGACATAGGCAATTTTTTGGCTCATCAAAAAGTCTGCCAATTTTCTCCTCGAGACCTCCCGCCGTGATCTACCCAATCCAAATTCAAATTAAATTTTCCAACCCTTTGCCTCTGCTCTCTATTTTGTTTTGTATTGCTTCTCTTAGCAGATTTCTGCGGCAAAGATGAGAAAACGTGACGTGATTTGATAAATATTTCATCCCTCTCTCAACCCGTCTTCTTATTCTGCGCCTCCAAATGGCCGGCGAGAAATTCGCCATTCGGAAATGAAAAATGAATTATTTAATGCGCTGCACGGCAAGGGTTGATGTGTAGCACAACCCTTATTATATACGTGTGTGCGACGGCATGCATTGTGCGGCGCGAAAAACGACCCCAACACACATTATTACATCTTACGCTTGGTATCAGCGAGAGTGGTGGGTGTGACAACGAGACATGACGGGCACAATCGAGGGGCTCTTCCTATTCAGGAAACACGACGACGGCCTCAGAATGGAGAGAGGCGGGAAGAGAGATGCGATGTGATATTAGGAGATTATTAGAGGACGAGTTTCATCTATTGATTGATCCTTCGATTGCTTATATTTGTACACCTCATAACAAATATTACAGCTGTTAATTTGTTAGCGTGAATGAATGTTTTTGAAATTTTTTATAGTTATGTCGTTTTTGCGTTTTTAAGTATATTCCAGTTTCCGTTTTGATTTTTCAAAATATTTAACGTGGATTTTCTGAGTAGTGGTTTTCACAACCAGATTCTGAATCCACGTTGAATTATTTCTTTTGGAAAATATAATATAATAGCATCTCTACGAATCCGGCTGGAACTAGACTGGCAACACTAATTTCGCATAAAACAATCAACTTGTTGGTAGGTTTCATTGGAAAATAAGCTCAAATTAAAAATTTTAAGTGATCAACTCATATCTAATGACTGAATTTTGTTCAAAACAAGTAAAATATTTGTCTACACAATAAACTACGATTCCAAATAGCCTTTTTTTGCATTATTTGCAGCTGTTAATGTTATCCCGGGTTGTTTCGCGAATTTTTAGTTTTTTATTTCGATTATTAACCGGTATTATATCTTTTAACTTGAAACTTTAGGAAATAAAAGAATAATTCCAAATCTATAATTTAGAACGGAAACTATTTTAATAATTATCTTGTTAATTCTCTCACTGTGAACTGTACCTTTGGGGAAAAATGCAGATTTGCATGATCGAATTAAGAATTTTTGCACTTAAATAAAGTATTTTAAGAATAATTATATTTAATCAAATTTAAGGAGAAAAATCTGGGAGTTTTTATCATAAAAGTGATACCAAAAGCGTCCAAAAACCTCAATCTTAATAAATAAAAAGGTATAACAGGGCTATATAAATAATTTATAGATGGAATGCGTGCAATAAACTTAAAAAATACAAAATATGAGGCCAAATTACAATAAATTTTTTTCTAATTTTTTCAAGCATCAAATTTTGTAGCTTCTTACAAACTAAATTTCTTTAAAACGCTGTCCTTTTGATAATTTTGATAAAAATTAAAATGCATTTCATTTCCAAGATATAGGATAAAAAGGTCGGGCAAATTTTCTAATTGGATATTTAAAAAAAATCAGTGTATGATCGTTTTCCTTCTAATATTAAGGAAATTAAAAATAATTTTCTATATCCGATTTTTTTTTTTTTTTTTTTTATCATTTTTTTTTTAAATACTCATTTTCAAAATGTTTTTATCTAGAGAAACAATTCGATGGAAATTTAATATTGAATAAATATTAAAATTTTGACAATTTTTTCTTGGATAACCCCTAAACTATATATTTGTGTCTCATAAAAACAACTAAATTTTTGAGCTTCTCTACAATCTGGTTTGAAACATGAGAGTAGATATATATAAGGCTGGCTATTATTCTTGAGGATGTGCCGGACTGTTGACCGCGCGTATGTAGCAGCGGTGAAAGGGTGGCTCCTCTAGGACTCTTTCTGCGCCCTGCACCCAAATGTGGAGTGCGTGTGGTGCACGTATTGAGCCGTCGCTCGCCACTTAAGGCTGCAACAACAGGGCGAATGTGTGTGTACACGAGGCTCAAAAATTGTGCGGCGGGCGATCCATCTTCCTCAATATTATGCAGAAGCAGCTCGGCTCTTCCGTTCCGGCATCCGCCCCCGACCACCCCGCGTAGCGTCTCCGCTATATATATTGGCCGAGCGCGCTGATTTTTAACCTCAGTGCCTCGCAAACATCCCAAACCTACGCGCCTCTCTCGACAAATTGCCTGCTCTGCACTCGGCTCCTTTTTGAAATTCCCACTGTCGCTTTGGCCGCGAATAGACGAGGTAGGAACATCATTTATTCTACTAATTCAGATAATTTTTTAATGCTTGTAATTTTTTTCCTGCATGATTGACAATTACAGTGGTTAAATAATAATATATTATTTTACGTAACATATATAGACTGTAATTAAAAATTTTCACAATAAGAGATCGTTAACTAATGGATAGATTTTCTCTAACCAATATATTAAATATTAACCCTCTGCACCAGGTCGATTTATTTCAATTATTTACAGCAAGTCAAATCAAAAAACATTTTCAATTTTTATGATAGTTCCAAATACGTTGTCATTTAAATGGTATAATTATTGAAATTAAATAAAAAATATTCAAAATCTTTTAATAAAAATAAAATTATATTTATATTAATATTATGAAGTCAATATAATTATTTTCAGAACAAAATTTAGTTGATTAAAAATTTTATTAACTCCTAGCGTCAAACAAGTTAGCAAGTACAAAATAAAATTTTATAATTCGGTTTCATTACCTCTTTCTTGGTATAGAAGATGAATGGTTTTAAGCAAGATACACACTTACTCATAAAAGCAAGTGAAATATATGATAGTGTCCAAATAGCATTAAAATTATTGTATTATGGTTTAAACACGACGAAATTAACTGAATAAACAAAGCAAAAATTCAATTTTGTTTTGTCCAACAATTTCTTGTTTTCAACAATTTGTGTGTAAACAATGTGATGTAACAATTTGGACAATAATAATTAATATATAAATATGTTTCTTCTTCTAACAAACTTTGCAAAACAAAACAAAATTTATGAAACAAATTTTTAATATTCACTTCCTGTATGCGTGACTTGAGCCCATTAGAGCAATATTTATTATTTTTAGTAGAATATGTTTCGACAGCAAAATTTTTCATTAATTTTTTTAAATCTGAACTAAAAAATCAAATAATTAATGAATGAAATAAAATCAGCATTTTATACAATTGATGCTTTTGTGGAAAATATTTTTGAACCTTTACCTTCAAAATATCCCTCAACAAAAGTGTGAATTAAATTCTAGAACATACATTGTAAATATCTTGATCTCGGAATAGATGTTAATGATAACGGAGACTTTTAAACTTTGCCGCAGAAAGATTATAGAATCAAATATTACTTTCGGGAATTCACTTTATTTGACCATCAAAAATCGGGGCCAAACGGCGTTCGAGTTTATTTATTTTCGAAAATAAATCCAAGGGGCGAGCCTTCGAAAGCCTCTCTCGTGTGTGTTGCAGCGAAAGGGCATTTGATAAATTGGCGACGAGCGGGAGATTCCCAAGCGGCTGTGGCGCACATCTTTCAGGCAGGAGGAACAATATTATAAATCTGGCCGCGGCAGCTCTATCACCAGTTGGTGCTTAACTTTGGTCCAGGCCGCACACACGGCCCGAGAGCGGCTCTTTTCCTGAATAATTCAGCGCACACTCGGCGCCCGATGCTGCTCCGGCAAGATCGCATGATGACCCCGGCGGCGTGCAAATTGTTCGGCCCAACAGCCGAATCCTCCGTCTGATTGATTGACGTCTCACGAGGTAGGCCTTCCGCTCCGAATCCAATTTCTCTCCTTTTTGCACCAACCGATTCTCTAAATTGGCTAAAATTATTCCCCTTTTTTTCCTTTCGTGCGATTTCTTTTGCTAACAGAAGCGTATGCATATTGCTAGGCCAATAAAATATGGCAGGGTGGAAAAAAAGAAACGAATTTGAAGTTCTTAACAATTTATTCCTTTCATTTTATCTTTATTAAATGCGCTTATCTCAAAATTCATTAAGCACTTTCAGACCTAACAATAAGAATTTAAAATCAAAAATTAATCAAATGAAATGAAATTTTAAGCTGCTGTTTTTAACTCTTAAATTTTCAAGAACTGACATTCCCATTAATGTTAATGGCCACTGAAACTATTTGTCAAGAATTAAAATAAGCGAACAATAAACTTTGATATATCGTTTGCATCAAGAATATCCATAATATAAAACATTGTGAAAAGTATCAAGAAATAAGATTTTCTAACAATTTTGTCCAGAATTTTCTGTATTTTTTTTTTTTTTTTTTCAGAAATACAACTTCTACGCTTGAGAGAAATATTTCAAGTTAATACTATGTATTATAAACATTTGAATTTGAAATAAATCATGAAAGTGGCCGCTCTAAGTAAATTTTAATGAAAATTTAAACCGGGCTCAAGAACGCCCCCCCCCCCCCCTCCCACGAGATATTCTATATATTCTTCATTAATTCGGATGCTAAAAAGCAATCAGATGGTTTAACTGGAATAGTATCGTCGTTTCCGAGAAGAAATTATTGCCCGGGGACTTGTAAAATTACACACCTTGTAGCGTGAATAATTAAAAAGACTGCAGGATCTCTGACGCTAAGCAAGTCAAAGGAGAGCAGCTCTTTTTCTAACGTCCGAGAAAGAAAGAATACACGGGGCAGTCGCAGATGAGAGTTCAGTAGTCGCGGACACGTACGGCGTTCTTTCTTTTTCGCATTATGCCATCAGTGGCGCAGGTTGTTGTGAAAAGTGACGTGCCGTAATAGCTGCGTGGCTATCATGTTTTATCTGCTGAGTCGCATTAAGCAGCCATCAAGCACATCAGGTAGGAATTATTACCCGGCGTGATACACAACACCTTTGTGTGTACCATCGCCGCGCGCTCAGACATGTACTGTACATACACAATTATTTTCTCTTTTTAGATACACGCACGGGTTTTTCAATTTTCTTTTTTGAGCGTTTTTTACATTTATCATGGTGAATTCACGTCACAAAAATATTTATTTTAAGTATTTAAAAGATGAGGTTATATAAGAATATTTTTATATTTTTTAGCTCTCTGGTTTCAATAATTCGTTTTTTTCCGTTTGCAGTTTTATTAGTGGAAGTGAATAATGCAATCAAAAATATAAAAGAGAAGTAATATTAAAATATTTCTACTTCTGGAAATTTTTTGATGCTCTTAACATTATGCAAAGGAACTAGGTCTATAAAAAATTCGTAAATTGGTCCAAAAATTAATTAAAAACCCCCTCATTAAGTTATTAAAGTCTATTTAAGTGTTAAATTATAAAAAATTAAAAATAACTGATTTTTCAGTGTTAATCATAAAAAAAATAAGCACTGAATATGAAATTGTATCAATGTAGGATGACTTTTTTAACCCTCAATTTTTAATCAGATCGACACATTTTTATTCTTAAAGAACAAATTATGATCAAAACAGACACTTCTCTACAGTCTATATTATTAATTACATTAATTTGAAGCTACACGAAACTTCAAAGTGTGTAATGTTGTGTAAATGTTCCGTTTAGATGAATTTGATTAATTAACAGACAGTTCCATACGGTTAATTAGTATTGATGTTGCTAATTTGTTCGCAACGTTCCTCCAGGCGTGACTTTGTAGCTTGAAAATATAAGCACAGGCAAAAATCATTGCTCGCTCCTGCTCTAGCCCTAATATTTGCACAGATATGCAGATTTGTGTTTGTGCTACGTAGAATTTCTGGTCGGCTCCAGCCAGATAATGTGTGTTTGTGGCCAAACAAAACACTGCACGGTGAACATATATCACCGTTTCAGAGCGGATGGTAATTGCGAAACGACGCGTTTCGCGCCTCTGAAACAACAAACAAAATTATTTTCCGAAAATTCCCAAATGAAACACTAATTTTTTTACATGAGCCGAAACGCCCGAAACGGGGGGGTAGAAGTTCCCTAAGTGGAAGTTCCCGAAAGTGGAAGTTGCCTAGTAAAATGGAGGCAAAAGGTGGGGCCAGGGTAGCATGGGGAGGAAATGGGCAGCATCGACACATAATTTGACAGTAGCTGAAGCCAATGAGTGAATGGAAATCCACACATGTGTAAATGTAGGTCGAAATTGCGAATTTTTGCATTGAAATAAAAAATCGCATGTACATTGAGTGTGCCAGTGGAACCTCCCGAAAGTAGAAGTTCCCGAGAAAGCTACTCAATTTCCACTTTCGGGAGTTTCTACTTTTGGAGGTATATTTTTTATATTTTCTGAGCTTTTTAAAATTTCATAGAGTGGAAGTTCCCAAGTGGAAACTCCCTAATAGTGGCTTCAAGTATTGTCCGAACTGGAAGGCAGGTGGCGCTGTTGAATCTGCGTGAAGGCAGCAACACCTCTGTTTATCAAATAGTATTCGAAAAAGGTGCACTTGCTGGCAAAAGTGGCAATTTTTGTAGGTTGTGCGAGAGAAAAATACACTTTGGCAGCTCTGGGCCTGCGAATGAATGGAGAAAACATTATTTCACTTCTCGGCCTCGTCTCTCATCAGCTGAGATGAAATTATCTGATTTTGTCAAACAAAACAATAAGGCTTTTTTGCATTTGAGTTTTCTAAAAATGCACTTGCATTGCTTGTCTCACTGAGCAGAATTATTTTTTTTAATCTCCAAATCTCAAATGAGTTTGAAATAAAATCATGTATGATGATAAATTATTATGAAATTTTTTTAATTATTCTAAATTATTGGCTGCATTTCATAATTTTGATTTCAATAAAAACAAAACTTTAAGTTAAATCAATTGCTCATGATCAAATTCTATTAATCTAACAATCAAAATTCTAAATCAAATTAAAAATATAGTGGAAACACCAATAAAAATACTTCAGCCTTTTCTGAGTTTTTTATGTTTAGTTTTTTTTTTATTTTGCTGTGTGCTCATCGAATGGAAAGTAAACAAATACAAGAATTTCATAAATCGGCAATTTCATTGCTAATTTAAAGCCAATTTTTTTGGTTCAAAAAGGCACCAATTATTTTTCATTTTTTATTAAATGAAAATATAATGTATTCCATGGCTAAAATCTTGAAATATACATGTTTTGCGATTTTTATAAATATTTGTTAATATTTAGAGTATTATATTTAATTATCTGAACTCCAGTAGCAGTCACGAAAAAATTCTTGATACCAAATTTAATGCTGAAATAAAAATTGAACCCCTTTTTCAAAAATGAACCTTATATTTTAATTATAAGCAAAGCTATAGAAATTTGAAATCACGCTTACAAGTAATCTACAAGTTCTGCTTTTCTCTGCAGCAAGCTTACGGCTGGTTTTTCGCGCCGTTAAAATGGGGCGGGTCAAACAGTATGCATTAATTGCTCATTTCTCATCTTCCAAATTTTATGCATTATTTTTGCCGCATCTATGTCTAAAAATTTTAAAAAATATTCCAACGCGAGCGAAAGATAAAGTGAAAAACTTTAAAAAATTAGCATAAAACTGAATACTGCACTTTCTTTTGTTTATAATAGTTTTTAAAAATCACTGAAATTTAGCACATATTTACGCACAAAAACCCGTTGCAAAGCAATTTATAACTCTTTTTGTTTTTTTAATATTAAATTTGAAGTGAGAAACAAATGCGTCAAAAATGGAAAACTATTGAGCGTGTTATTAAGAAAACCGCTGGTCAGAATTTTACGAAAAAGACGTTTACCATGCAGAAAAATAATATTTTTTCTAAAATTTATCAAAAATCCATATTTTCGAATTTTAAAGACAATTTTAATATAAAAAATTTTGAGAAAAACAGGCAAAGTAAAGATATTTGTTTAGAATTAAATGATGCATGTCTTATATTTTGCTGTGCTTAGAACAATTGAAAACTGAAATGGATTTTTACCGCTATCAGCTGATTCCAAAGACCGTAGGAGAGACGAAAAAGATTATTATTTCCTTTTGCTGCCTCTCCTTTAACTTACATCATTATTAGTTCCGTATCTGACCGAAATATAATTTTTGGTATAAAACATCAAGTTAATTTAAAAGATTGAAAGTCATTCAAATAATTTTATTTTATATTATAAAAATAATTATGCTTCTCTATTACCCATTTTAGTGAATACACGTAGCTCTACAAACCTCTAACTAAGCGCCATGCACCTTTTGGCGATGCTTCAATTTTTTTTAAATCAATGTTTAATTTTTGGAAAAAACAGTTTGTTAATTTTTATTTGACTTTTCTCTAATCAGGAATTCTTAATAATTATAATAATAAGAGTAAAAATAGTTTGAATCCGGTATCCGGTTAATAAAGGCATTATAACCTTACAAGGAAAATTGTCTTTTGCCATATTAGGTTGTGTCAAAAATATTTTGTAATTAATGCTCATTGTAGATATTTTTCAGAAATTAATTGGATACCTGATTTGAAACAGAAATTTGATCTCCCGAAGAAAGAAAATTAATTAAAGCTCCTTGAGAGCTTATGTATATTTGAGAACCTAATTATTATACTTTTCGTCCATCAGACATGAATGAAGTACTTATTTTTATTTGCCGTTGGTGTCGTAGAACAGCATAGAACAGTAGACTTTTCTACTCCGAGCAATCGCAAACAGAGACAAATAAGAAAAGTGTTCAATGCTCTGAAATGTAATAATTAAATTTGAAATATCGTCGCTTACTCTCTTTAGAACGAAATAATTTTAAAACAAAATATATATATATTTTTTTTAGAAATTTAATATTATTATTTTTCCTTTGCATTTTCATATTCAAAAACAAATTTAAGTTGTTTTTATTTCAAAGTCAATATATAAATTTTTTCCACGGCGAAGAGGTGCCTTCACGCAGATTCAACAGCGCCACCTGCCTTCCAGTTCGGACAATACTTGAAGCCACTATTAGGGAGTTTCCACTCGGGAACTTCCACTCTATGAAATTTTAAAAAGCTCAGAAAATATAAAAAATATACCTCCAAAAGTAGAAACTCCCGAAAGTGGAAATTGAGTAGCTTTCTCGGGAACTTCTACTTTCGGGAGGTTCCACTGGCACACTCAATGTACATGCGATTTTTTATTTCAATGCAAAAATTCGCAATTTCGACCTACATTTACACATGTGTGGATTTCCATTCACTCATTGGCTTCAGCTACTGTCAAATTATGTGTCGATGCTGCCCATTTCCTCCCCATGCTACCCTGGCCCCACCTTTTGCCTCCATTTTACTAGGCAACTTCCACTTTCGGGAACTTCCACTTAGGGAACTTCCTACCACTCGCCCGAAACATGTGTGTTTTCATTACTTCAACATTTTGCTCTTTGCCTTTATATTAATTTTATTTTCCATATTTGCAGTTTAAAACAATTTCAAAGGGCGTTTATAAATTATATCGCTCAGCACGATTTTCCTCTCTCTAAAGGGTGCACGACTCGTTTTTTGTAAAGGCGCACAGAGTTGATTTACTTATTTGGTTGACGTTGGGCTGACAGCCAAAACTGCGTTTGCCATAGCCGCGAGAGAGAACCATCTCAACTCTCTTTACTTCCAGTGCAAAGCAATCTCTCGGCCTGATAAAATTTCGCAGTCGGATTTTCCTTTTCTCCGAAAGGCCGACCGAGAGAAGCTTTTAGTAAAATCCATTCTCCCAATGACAAAAAAAAAAAGGAAATGCAAACGCGGCTTTATTTTTTCAGAGACAATTTAGTCGATGCAAAAAAAAGCGTTTCCTTGTTATATATAGACCAAGAAAATACGTGGATTTGCATTGAATTAGGGCAAATGACAAAAAAAAAGAAAAAGAAAAAAGTGGTTTATCTGCATAAATATATTTTGGTTACATTAACGAGGCCTTGAAAATTTTGGTTTGTCTGAAAGATTTTTTTTTTAACTTTGGAATTATTATTTATATACTTTGAATTTAAGAATTTTGAAGCAAAAAATAAAAATTTTGCCTTTAAAATTGGGTATTTTTCCAATAAATATAAATTATTATTGAATTTACTTGATTATAAATAATATTCTGTGTAATTTTTTGTAAAAAGAGTAATTGAAAATAAAAGTTCAGCTGGGTGATTTATTTTGTTTTCAATTCAAAAATTGACGCTTAAATTCAGAAGCCTACGAGTTATTTTATGAAAGCACTTTATCCAAAGCTTTTAGATCGTGACTTCACTTGAAGCCAATTAATTACAAGCTCCGAGACGTCAGGAAAATTAACTTGTTTTGGTGTTTCGGGCACCTCTCTCTATCTCTCACTGCGTTCATTTAAAACAAGACCCATTAATTTACGCATATAATTAACGAGACTGCGAACTTTATTATCCATAGCGCCCTAACTAACTCTCTCTTCGGAAGGCAGGGATAAATTGGCGGCGACCCTTATCTCAAATTGACTTTTTCCATTAAGCAAATCGCGCTTGGTCATTAGGTATGCGCGAGAGACACTGCGGGTGCGAATTAAAATATGCGTTCCGAATTTATTGAGCGCTTGAAAATAAAGTCCGCCATACAAATCGTGGAACAATGTGTGCAATTTGATGGATTGGCTGGTGTCGGTCGCAACAATGGACCGATCACGAAAGGCGCTCGCATTCAAAACGTCTGAGGGATTATATTTTCCGCTGGATTTTGTCCTTTTTTTGCCGACGGACGCCGGGATATATAAAAAAAAAATCGGAGGGAAGAAAAATCCGCGAGAGAGCAGAAAGAGAGAGTGAATGAACTGCAGCTCTTCCACTGTCGTTTTTTCCGCCTTCATAATAAATCTCGTGTCTCTTTCCTTTCTCTCTCTTTCGCAGACGAACGTGTTTGTCCGTACCTTTCCTCTTTTTTTTATTTTATTTCCAAAACTCGCTGCTCAGCTTTTCCATTCAAAGGAGAGATTATTTGTCCAAAACAACGCACAAATCCGAACCTCATTTTTTTTTTATAAAATATATTACATGTTTTGTGTGTGTTTGGATTATATTGAGACGTGATTTGATGTTTCTCGGTTCGTTCGGCCATCAGTATTTTTGGTCTCGCGTGGCGTCCGGAATATTATTATTAGGTTAAGATACATTAGGCAATGATTTGGAGCCGGCAGCTGCCACAATCCAAACACCGCATTAATCTTGTATAAATTTAATCCCCGCAGCTCTCCAGCGTGGTTCGTTCGCAAATCAGCTTCCAATTTGCCTCCAGTCGCGAATTTTTTGCTGCTGCTATTTTTGTGGATAATTTTATTGATGAGAGTCGAAACGTGTCAGTGAGGTCAAGAAACTTGGCTTAAGAATGAAGCTAAAAATTAGGTTCTTGTTATAATTAAATTTTTTCAAATTTGCCTTAATGACAATCATTATAGGGACCGTTCATGAATGATTTAAGATGAATTGGACAGATTTTTTTTGTTACGAGCACCACTCTGATTTTTAGATATGTTGTTAGGGTTGATGAGAAACTACTTTGACCAAATTTTGAGACAAAAATTTTTAATACTTTTTGAAATATTCGGGTTTTTTGAAAAACTAAAAAATGCTTATATCTTTGCTCGTATTAACTTTAAAGTCATGAAATTTCACCCTAGTAGGTAACTTTTTGTTCTGAACAACTTTGCTGTTGACCAAAATGTCGTAGGTTAAAGGTCAAGGTCACTAAAATGCATTTTGAGTTTTTAAGGCCCATTTTCTCAAAAAAGTATATTTTTGATATTTTTTATGTAAATGCAAAAAATGTAGGCCGTTAAATTCTACATCTGGTCAGCAAAATTCGCGATGGCGTTATTTTTAGTTTTTAAGATATTTTCATGTAAAATTAAAAAGATGCGTTTTGCCGATATGCCGTATTTTGATATTTTTCTGTTTTTTTATTTCTAGGATGACTAGAGCAATGCGGTTTTCACTGTTATACCCAATTTTTAATTCTGAACAACTTTTCTGTTGAATAAAAATACCTAGGTCAAAGGTTAAGATCAGTAAAATGTATTTTTATTTTTCAAGGCCATTTTTCTCAAAGAAGCATACCTCGGATTTTTTCCGTGGTATAGGAAAAAATGTAGCCCATTAAATTCTACATCTGGTAGGTAAAATTCAGAATGGCGTTATTTTTAGTTCAAAAGATATTTCAATAAGTATTTAAAAAGTTCGTTTCCGTACATATTTTCCATAGTAAATTCTAACTTTTTTTTTATTTTTTGAAAACTTATTAAAATATCTTTTGAACTAAAAATAACGCCATTCTGAATTTTACCTACCAGATGTAGAATTTAATGGACTACATTTTTTCCTATACCACGGAAAAAATCCGAGGTATGCTTCTTTGAGAAAAATGGCCTTGAAAAATAAAAATACATTTTACTGACCTTAACCTTTGACCTAGGTATTTTTATTCAACAGAAAAGTTGTTCAGAATTAAAAATTGGGTATAACAGTGAAAACCGCATTGCTCTAGTCATCCTAGAAATAAAAAAACAGAAAAATATCAAAATACGGCATATCGGCAAAACGCATCTTTTTAATTTTACATGAAAATATCTTAAAAACTAAAAATAACGCCATCGCGAATTTTGCTGACCAGATGTAGAATTTAACGGCCTACATTTTTTGCATTTACACAAAAAATATCAAAAATATACTTTTTTGAGAAAATGGGCCTTAAAAACTCAAAATGCATTTTAGTGACCTTGACCTTTAACCTACGACATTTTGGTCAACAGCAAAGTTGTTCAGAACAAAAAGTTACCTACTAGGGTGAAATTTCATGACTTTAAAGTTAATACGAGCAAAGATATAAGCATTTTTTTGTTTTTCAAAAAACCCGAATATTTCAAAAAGTATTAAAAATTTTTGTCTCAAAATTTGGTCAAAGTAGTTTCTCATCAACCCTAACAACATATCTAAAAATCAGAGTGGTGCTCGTAACAAAAAAAATCTGTCCAATTCATCTTAAATCATTCATGAACGGTCCCTATAATTAACTACAAGATCCTTCAATTTGTTTTCAATGGCAGTTTTTTAACCATTTTTTCAGTCTACTTAATTATGCCAATTATCTCCAACCTGGATCACATAAAGTGTAAAATATGTACTTCACTCGGTGCCATAACAGTGATTAAAATTCATTTTTTTACGCAGTGTTTAACGTCTGGAGCCGTTCATGTGGTGTATTTTATCCGCACCAGCCGACCAATAAAAAGCCACTTTATTGTCGAAGAACAGGTGTAAAGTCATCAGCAGCACCATTAAAAGCAGCGAATCTTTGGATCGGTCGTTTCATCTTCGTGGGACCACTTTATAATTCAAGTTTCTCTCCTCTTATCTTGACGGTGAAAAAGCTTTTTTTTTTAATAATCCAACACACGCACTTCAAACAACAAAGCCAACCCGACTCGCGTTAGTCAGTTTGTTGGACAACACAAAAAGTTATTTGAATTTTTATTTTCCGAGTGCGGAAGTCAAAAGTTGAAGAAGAAAAAACTAGTGTGTCTTTTCTCACTTTTATAAAAGGATTTTCCTAGAATCGCTCCTTTCAATGGTGGTCCTAAATTTGTGCGCGTGAATTTGACACGGGAGTGTCTGGCGCGCTGTCATTCTTCTCGCGAACCAACACCGGCAAACAATTAATTAATCCAATTAGTTTGACTCGCCGCCCGGTGCGTCAAAAACGCTGATCGGCGGCGGTCCACAAACGCTAAACGCTTTTAATTCAAACCTGGTTCTGCTAATTGAAATTCCATTATCTGCACGGCACTCTAGCTGCGGTGACGGTCTCCATTAAATTCAAATTGATTTTCACGGGCATCATGGAAAAATCCATTAGATTAGTTATTTATGCAAATTAATATTTAAATAGATATTTGGTTCCAGGAATGAGTTTGAAATAGGATAAAAAACTTATACATGTTTTCAAAATCAAAGTTCATTACAAGAGGTTTTCATTCTAATTTTATTACTTCAAAAAAATATCTCTTCCATTTGTGATACTATTTTTATATTCCTTATCTATATTTTTGAAACATATACTCTTTATTTTTAATAATTTGGTTTTAAAATATTGCAATATTTATTTATTTTTAATTCAAATCACATATTAAATAATTTCTTCTTCTACACAATCTTTTCGGGAAAAGCAATAATATATATTAATTATTTTAAACGTGAAGCTTGAAATTAAAAAACCGTACATAAATGCAAATTAAGTTTGTAAAATCGTATTATAGATTTAATTTTTAATATATTAAAGCTTATTTTTTCCTATCCTTTTATGTTTTAATTTCACTATGTCCAAATCGTTTTCAAATTTCAAACGTATTCTCTCCTTCCATTTATGGTGTCCATCGAGTTATTTAAAAAAGTGCCTGAGATTGTCTTGATGGGACACAATAGCTTTGTTAAAGCAGAACAAGAGGCGCCTATGGTATACGCCAGAGCGAGCAAAGAAAAATTCATCAACGTTTCGGCGTGGGGGATAAAAGCAGCAGCGCCGGATAGGTCCATTCTTTTTGAATACATCTCTCCAAAATATACATTGTGTTTTGTTGTGTGTCGTTTTTGTATCACAACAAAAAGAGCGGACGATGGTCGTCTTCGTCGGTGTTTTGTCTTGGCCGTAAATTCTGTACTCGCCGGCGAGCGGGAGACAAAACCGCTGTTGTGATGCGTGTCATACACGCGGATAATGGCATATTTCAGTCGGCGCGGAATAACGTTTGCCTGTTTAATTTTTAATTATTGATCCTGGCCGATGGTTATCTTGAAGTATGACGCGGCTCGTTTTCTTTATTGTTCCCCTCGCGCCTTGATAATGATGCTGCTATTCGCGTGTAATTACTCAAGCCCGTTGCCACCACACTTCGCTTTTAAAAAATTATAATGATGCGCTCATTTGTTTTGTTACGAGAGATATGGAATTTGTTTCAAGGAAATATTCTGTGTTCGGAGCCGATTAAATCGGAAAATGTGTGTTTGGATTGTAAATTTGTTGATTTAAACAATTGTTTTGCACCGACAACACTTTTTTTAGCGTTCTCATCTCAGCTAAATTAAATACATATGAACTTGAGAGTTTTAATTGAATAGGATTAGGGATCAGAAGCGGGGCTACGAGGAATTCAAATTTCGTATCTGTGTTTCCGAGAGAATAGACAAAAAATTATTAGAAGTGAAAAATACGTTTTTTATGAGTTTATATTATATATAAACCTTAATTTAATTTGAATTAATTTAACATTTTAATATTTTATTTATAAGAGTGGTGAATGAATTTGAATTCAATATTATTATTATTTTTATTATTATTATTCTTTATTGAGACTTATGAGACATCGCGCCATGATGAAATTACTCAGTGCGACGCGCCCCATTTGCAACATAATAATAATAATATTAATAATTTATTTATAAAAATAATGACCTGTCGCAAGAGAATTAATGAATTGAATAAGAATTTACTGTTAATATTGTTTGTTATTGCTGTTGTATTTTTTTAATCTTCACAAATTAAGTCCAAAAATTACCTCTGGCATACAATTTGCTAAAACGCGGGGCCTCATGAGAAGTCCATGCCGAGAGATGGGCCACAAGCTAATTATCACTTATCACACAAAAATTAATCCAAAGAATGCAGCTGTTGTTTAATTCGGTTTAATTTTCCATCTAAATTTATAAAAGTTTTGCCAAAAGGTCTGTAAAGAGGTGATATGAATTGAACAAAAAAATTAATAATTGAAGATCCAACTTAAGTTATTTGTGTATCTTTTTTAAATAATATTTTTTTTTATATTACTATAGAATAATTCTCCTCTCTGACATAAAAAGCAGCATAATTAGACTGAAGTGGCTCTCATGTACTTTTTTATTATTTTTTTTTTATTGGAAGGATACATATTAATTTTTATTACAAGTCCAGCCAATTTCCGAAGAAATTATCGGCTGGTGCTTATTAATTACTTGAATTAAATTAATCAAAAGTTAGTGTGGCCATCTCATATATGCTTTTATTGATACATTAATTTGTGAAGGATGAACAAAATGAAAAAACACCAAGTGAACAAAATTTGTTATGATGAGAAATTTTTTTTAAAACAGTTGCATTTTTTTATTTTTTGAATAAAAGAAATTTACTTTGTAATTTTGGTTAAAACGCAGGTGGCAGATGGTTTTCAACATTGAGTAAATTCGCCACATTTTCACTTCAGTATGACCATAAGGATCGCAACTGACGAGCGGCGCCGCCTGGAATTTAATCATTCAAAAGCCGATGAAATCCGCTCTTTCTCTCGTCTCATTAGCTCTCGACCGCAGCTATCTCTCCTCCGCAGCGCAAAATAATATTGGAGCACCGTCTCTATGTGCGATGGTGTTGCTGGTTGGCGCACGCAGGCATCGCTCTCTCGTTTGTGGAGGTTTTTATTATACCTTCGGCAGCTTCATTATCGAGTAACAGAGAAGCCAAAAATGCTGTGTGCGGCGCGTTTAGTAACGCTACATTAGCCAGCAGCCAATTTAAGAATTTATAAGAGCGACCGACCATACATGGGCATTTTGCTCTTTTGTGCGAATTGAGACGTAAATAAAAAAATCCCTTTGCAATTTTATTTAAGCCTCTCTTCAAAAATAATTTTTTCGTCTGATTTAAAAGCACACTTTACTATTATTTGATATAAATTTAAGAATTTGCACTCTTAAGGCCTCAAAGTAAATCAAAGATTGGATTTGTCCCGCCTAAAAGAATAAAAACCTTTAGAGAAGTGTTTAAAGTTATTCTTGAAAGTGTTATTTTGACGAATCAGGACTCAAATTATTTCAAATATTTTTTTTTTACTTCAAATTGGAACCTTTTTGACAGTTTCATCATTAGGAAATTCAATTTTCTGATCTTTTATTTTCCACTATTTTAAGTGATTTTTTTTTTTCAAATTTGTTGGAATAAAAATCATTACCGAAGAGGCCCTTTAACAAGAAATGTTTTCTAAATTAAATCATCAAGCTATTCATCAAAGTTAAAAAACCGTCTCTATAAAAAGAATACCTTTTGTTCTGTGCAAATAAAACTCCGCCCTGGCATTTTTCCTTTTCCAAAGCGCCGAACATCACTATTGAATTTGGCGCATAAATCACTAAAGAGTCGGGGCATTAAAAAGCCGTAAATATTTACACGGGGTCCCTCGCCAGTACACCGTGGCCGTATTATTTGATTGCCGCTGCAGATATTCAAACATTTTGTATTATTTATATAATCGGGGCCATCGGCAGTTTCGTCCGGGATTGCGATGCGGCCCGTTGTACAGAGAATTGTACACACCCTGCGTACGAACACTCGCCGTGAGCGACGCATTAAGAATTAATTGTCGCCATATCCAGCCCTGGCGTGTTATTGCGCCGAGTCTCACTTTCAGCACCGGCGTCCCCAGATGGAAATAAATAAAGTGTCGGACAGACGTACACCCTCGGGAGTGGAATTAATTTCAGTCTGCACGCCGGGTGTGTGAAATTCACACACGTTTTGCCAATATTCATTCATTCGCTGCACGTCGCTTGGGTAAAAACTAAAAACGGTTTTGCCGAATTTTAAATTAAATTTTTGGTCTTTAATGTTAATTCGAGGACAAAGGCGCCGCCGCGTTGGCGAAAATCACTTATGCCCTATTGCTTTCGGCCTGCCTAATGATCTCGTGATGGTCAACGAAGAAACGGCTCCCTGGAGAGCTCAAGCATGAGATTAACAGCGGGAGCCCCCTTGGTTATTAATGTCCATTCAATAGGCCATTAGCAGGCGATTTGCGGCAAATAATTTCGTAACAAAAGACACGTCATGTACATCATATATATGAGTGTTTATTTTCTATTTTGAAAATTGAAACAAATGCTAATTTTGCTACACATTCTGTATGGATCTTTTTATTAAACATATTCAAGTCTCTGCCTTTTAAATATAAAAACATGTTTCATTAACTTTTGCTACATTATTACTTATTGTTATTTCATAATATAAACTCCAGAATAGAGAAGCAGAATATTCATATTATTTATTTCATTATTTTCCAATTCACAAAACATTTTGAACATATATAATTTTATGTAGTAATATATAGCTTTAAAAATTATTTTAAACTTTTTTGAATTTTTCAAGTGTTAAAAAAATAAATTCAACTATTAATAATAAAAATTAAATACAAAATCAAATAATTGATTAAAGAAAATAATCAAAATTATGGAAGGAAATTGAAATTCATATTAAAAATATATTCTTAGTTTTTTTTTAAACCACATAACATTAATTAATAATTGTTATCTCATTGTAGCATAAGATAATTGACTAGTTTTGAGATAATTTTACGTTTGCCGAAATAATATTCCTTTCATAAAGATATTAAAATTTTAAATTGACTTTATTCAGTATTAAAGTTATTAATGAACACAACAAATTATTGCAAAAACATTTGTTTTTCGTTATAATAAATTATGATATCCGTAATACAATATTCTTAAAGTGGGTTTGCTGTTTGATACACGAAAAACACAAACATGCTCGCCATAACTAACTTAACCAATCTACAGAGCAAAAGAGTCAAACTGATTTCAAAATAAAAACTAATACATTTTAAGCAAGTTGCGTGGGTTGGAGTTTGCGATGAAAATAAGTAGCAGTTGCACTCAGTAATTAACTTCAAATAATGATATTTTTATGGCCTGTGTGTACGTTGATCTCATTATATTTGTAAGCTCGCTTGGTTACGAGGAAATTTTTATTGTATTTACGAGCAGAGACATCAGCTGTAAGCAAAAAAGTAGAGACTCGATCTCGGCAGCTCTGCACTTGGGGAAACTCGATCGCACCATTTTTCACGTGCGGAAACAAGAAAATGTCATTTCGGTGCCGCCGCGTGTGACGGTAATTGCGCCTGTCTGATGCCAAAATTGGATAAAGCGAAAAAAAATTCCTCGCGCGGCAACAAAGGGCGCTGCAGGACGACGTGTGTCAGCCGAAAGCAATAATCGCTACATCATCAGTGACACCAAAGTGTCACACCTCGGGTGCGTGAGGTGTGCGCCCACGTGTGTGTAATTAAATTATACCCAAAGGAGACACAGAGTTCACTTAAGCTTAAAAAAAATGGTAAAAATTTACGAAGTCGGATATCCGAAATAGGGTTTCAAAACCCTAAGGCTGAAATAGAAAGGTTAATTCGTCTGACAGAATTGGAGTTTGACTTTATTGTTTTTTACCTTCTTTTTTAATTAAAAAATAATTCTGATAATGCGAATAATATTAAGTCGTGGGTTGAAATTTGTTTAAATAATAATAATAAATTCAATGAGTTGTTATAAATGTTAACTAAAAAGTCCATTTAAATCTTTAAAGTATAATCCATATTTGGAATTTAAATTTATCTATCAATTACTTATTATAATATAATATTAATGCTTTTTATAGCTAATTCAACATTTGAGAAATCGAATAACATTGGTTCTTATGGCAGCCTTATCTTAGAATGATTGAATCTTTTCAATCCTAAGATATTATGTTGTACTAGATGCAAAATAAAAATATTAGCGTTGGAAAAATCAAAACTGGTTCAGCGTGGGGCTGTAGTCAGGCGATCAAAGATCCTGTAAAAGCTCAAAAAATTGGCTTCGGTTGCCTACTTTACAAAAATCTTTGATCGCCTGACTACAGCCCCACGCTGAATCAATTTTGATTTTTCCAACGCCAATATTTTTTATTTTGCATCTAGTACAACATATCTTAATGATTGAAAATATTCGATCATTCTAAGATAAGAACCAATGCTATTCGATTTAATGGTGAATTGACTAAAATTTGAAGCACCCCCAAATGATTTAAATTGTACTACAAATAAAATAAACATCAGCATGACAGAGGTTGCTTCTCGGCCTTTATTTCAAATTTTTACGACGCCTTGCAAGTTTTTATTTCTGTCTGCTGGTGGTTTGGTCTTATTTTGCACGAATCTTAACGCCGTTTTTATTTCGCTTTTTTATTGTGTAAGGGAGAAGGTGCGTTCAGATGGGCGCCTCTCGCAAGCCAAAGTGAAAAAGGCCACTTTTTGCAACACTCTCGCCTCTGCTTGCTCCACCGGCCACATCGCAAGTTCATTTTCAGCGCGCGTGCTGCGCCCCAGATGCTTTTTTTTTCATATAGTTTTATTTCTCGCACATTTTACACTCTACGTACACAAGCTGCTTTTTGAATTCGCCAGACAAAAACAACACCGAACCCACATCACACAACAAGAGCAGGCGTAAAATATTTTGCTATGTATGGGTGTAGGGGTCAATTTTTACTCTCGCTGAGCTTTTATTTGCTATAGCTCAGTGTGCTGAAAAGATTCAAATCAGAGGCTTTCGTGACTTTAATTTTGACGTGAAATTTCAACGGGAACATAATTTGCATTTGGTTGAGCGGGCAGTAAATTTTGAAAAGTCTCCTGATAAGTTTAATGACTTACTTTGGAAAAAATTAAACCACGTTTTATCGCTGCTTTTGTTCAGCACGCGATTTACAATTAAAAAAAAATCTTAAAAAATATAAAATAAAATTTAAAGGACACACTTTTTTGTCCACAGACTCCAGGGCTCATGAGCGCTACTGTGAGGAGGACGATCAAGATTACGGAGGTGGAGGCAACGGCGGTGGATTTTGGGGTGGCGGTGCCTACGCTGACGCTTGTGGTGGCACTGATGACTCCATTCAGGTAAATTTTCACTTCCTACACTATATTTTATATTTTTTTTTTTTATTTATTAAATTTCATACAAATAAATTAAATACAATTTATTATAAAACTAAATAACATTTTAATTTATTTACATGATTTTAATATTAATATACGTTTTAAAATCTTTATAGTTATTTTAAATTGCGATTATTATTTAATTTTGCAATAACTTAACAAAAATATATAGTACTACATGCAGCCATCTGGGGACATGGTAAAGAATGAACAATCAAATTACATGGGGTGTTTTGGCAACTTACAGGCTATGTTTCAAATTTTTAATGGCAATTATTGAATAATTAATATTCACAATTATTGAATGATAAAAAAAATAAAAATAAATAAAATATATTTCCAAAGGCAATTGATTGAGAAGAGCTTAAATTAAAAAATCAGTCATAATCTCTAAAAGATCTCTTCAAACATTTTAAACAAATTATAGGTTATAGGTTTAATTATTTCAAATTGCAAGAACTAAACTCCTTATTTACAACCAAATTATTCTAAAGAAATTAGTTAGTTTCCCAATGGGTCAAGAAAAAAAGGACTTGGATTGTGAATAAAAGAAAATGTATAAAATTTTCATTGAAAAAAACTTTCATAATTAGCTTTTTAATTAAAAACTATTCTCTGAACAGTCCTATCATTATAGACAAATTAATTCCAACAAGCTTGCTTTATGTATATCAATAAATTTACTGTAAGTGAAACCTGTGTGATAATAAATTTAAAAATATTGCAAATAGTTATTATTTGTCCAGATTGTTATAATTCCAAATGTTCACATTACATTGTAACAATTTGGACAAAAACAACAACAATAACTATAGTAGTAGGGCTTGCAAAAAAATTATTAAATAATTTTGATAATATGGCTTAAAATCAATCAAATTTAGCTACAAAAATTAGCTTGTGGATCAAAGCAAGAAATTCCACGGCTCTCTGTAATATCTGTGCCCATTATAAGCAGGCTCAATTGTTGCCGAAATTCGCCAGCACCGGGTGGTGCGTTTGCCGAGGGCTTCGTGCCCGGAGCAGCTTAGCTTTATAGGCGTGCAGAGAGAATTTCCCTCTTGCTTGATACACATTGTGTTTGCCTTCGCAGGTCCTAAACGAGCGCGATATGAACTCGTTACACAAAACGGTGCCCGCATTAAGGAGGCACGACGTGAACACCGCCACCATAAGACAACACTACTACCCCGAGGGCGGCTGGGGGTGGATTGTGTGCGCGTGTGGCTTCCTCGTGCACGTCTTCACCACCGGCTTGCAATTCTCCTACGGAGTTCTCTACCTCGAGGCCGTCAAGATCCACGGCCACGACGCAGTCATGGATGCAGGTAATCAGAGTCAACCTATTTACCCCTTTATTTATTTGTTTGCCGGCGGCGGCGCGGCTGCGTAGGGAATTCGCCCTGTTTGCTTTCCGAGCCGTTTTGCGCCTTTTAAGTTTGTTTTGTTTGTGTCACGGCGAGAAAGAGCGACATGTCATGCCACCACCGCAGGCGGATTTCGCCACTGAATGAATAACTCCTCGTGTTGCGAATTTCCGTCAACCGTTGTACACGTATAAAAGAGTTCAACAACTCTTTAGACTTTCCGACACTTTTCAAAAAGAATTTCTTTTTAAAAATACAATGCAAATTATCCTGCACGATTTTTATGATTTTCATACCAAATTTATGCTCCAAAATCTTCAAATGCAGAATAATATTAAATTATAATTTAACTTATTATATTTTTTAAGTGCGATTCTTTATGATTTCACACCCTTTGCCCAAATTTTAAGTTAGCCGTTAAAAAAATATTTAAAATAAGTATGTTTGCTTTTTTTGTTAATTACTTATAATTGCTATTGTAACTTTTAATCGTTTGAAATCAAATATAAAGATAAGTAGCTGCCAAGTATGGTTGGAATTACTGAATTATATTTAAATTTCGCTAGAATTACTGTATTCGAAAATGCGGTTCTAAATATGCCATCGTAGCAACTATAGATGAGTTAATTTGAAAATATTCCTTTAGAGGCTTTGGATTTTTTAAATTTGCTCTGACATTCATTACGTGAATGGAATCATCCTGATTTAAATATTTGGTGCTAAATTTCCTTCTTTTATATTATGTGAAAGTTTTTATCGTTTATATTATATTTGATTTGAAGGGAATCCTATTTTCACAACGCAGAACTTACTTTCTGACCATTGATGTTACAAATTTCATCAGAAATTTCAAACAAAATGAAATTTTTTAATGAAACAAACGCCATCTTTGAATCCATTGAAAATCATTGACATGTTTTTATCGTAAATTTTGAAGCAAAGATGAAATTTATAAAAAAAAAATATATTTTAGTTGTTTTAAAGTTTTTTCTTTAAAACGCGACTTAATATGGAACTTATGTAGCATAACATTTGAGAATAAAAAATGACATTTTATTGAAAATGAAAAAAAATGCCATTTTTGAAAAATGGTTACACTCAAACAGAAAGTCAGGGAAAAATTAAGTTGGAAACAGTCAAATTAAGAAAGCTGTTATATAAATTTAAGAGACTTTTAATATTATTTGTCATTATAATTAAAACTGACAGAAACTAATCGTTCATACATACAATTTTACACGAAATTAAAAAAAAATGATTTTTAGAATATGATATTCACATTAAAATGAAAGTATCAAATCTTTGAAGATGATATTTTTCTATTTTTCAAAATAAATTTTACGTTGATTCAGAAAACCACTGATCGGAAAACGAATGAAACTGCCCAAATTTCAAATTTAGAAAATCGTAAAATTTTCCAACAAAATTAACATAATTGTTCAAGTTGTTGGCGTGTTTGTTTTACAAAATCGGTCGCACAACGCGGACGTGTGCATGCGAGAGTGCAATTATTACTTAAAGGGAGAGAAATGCAAAGAGGGAAAATTATTGCCGACGGAGAGAGTGTGGCGCCATAAAATTGTTGCGCGTTTATTCAAAGCGGTAATAATCACATTAATAAATGAGCATGCCTGCGAGGAATTTTTATAGCACGGCACACAACAAGGAAACTACACAAACGCAAGCGCCGCCGTCGTGCTGCACCGTATTTTTTTATGGCGTATAAAAAGGAAAGAGAAGAAATTCGCGACGGAGATTTGCAAACGGGGATCGCGTGATGTAGAACGCTTTCGGTGCAGCCGATGAATTTATCAAGAAGGAGATTTTTTATACCTTCAGGGTGGCTAATAAGATTTTCTACGGGATTAAAAGAGGTGGTCTTTCGATAGCATCAAGATAAATGAAAACAAAGCAGCTTGTATTCGCGTGACCTCGCGCGCAAAACAGCGTTTTGCTCTCCACGCCAGATGCGCAGATTGTGTCCGTTTGACCCATAAAAGAGTAAAATGTAGTGTAATCGGCCGCCTTAAATGGTTCTTATAAATAGGGAACTCCACGACCAATTTGCAGATACTGATTTTGGTCGAATGTGTAAAAGTAAGCCTCAAAAATTATGATAACTTCTTTTTTAATTCCACTCCTTCATTTTAAATAATGCAAATCAAAGCTCTAAAATTTATGCTACCTGCAAAACAATGGAAGTGAAATAAATTAATTAGAGTAAATTAATTATAAGTTTTTAATATCAGTAAAATTGGCTCAAATGCTGTTTATGATAAGAAAATCAGCGAGAAATATAGGCAATCAAATTTTTGGCCAATTTGTCAGGATGTGCGCAAATAAATAGCAAATCATGTTAGGTGTTTTCAATTTTTTGCAAATGGTAGACTAAAAAAACCTTTATAAATTATGCAAATAAATCGCAATTTGCTCAACAATCGCACATTTTTTAGACCTAGCTGTTAACGATTTGTCAACTCATACATATTTTGTAGATTAAATTTTCACTTTAGATTGCTTAAGATCACCAAATTTCAGATTATACTACTTGCTATTAGAAAAAAATCCAAACAAATCATTTAAAAAAAGCTGGAAGCGCTGAATTTTTTTAATCACCATCAATTTGAGGATTATAGTTTATTTTTACTAAAAATACCCTGTTTTCTGGTGCCCAAAAAGCTTTTATTCTAGTGAATATTACCAAAATTTAATTTCATTAATATCTCTTGCCATTGAAGACACCGATTAAAATTTTAAATAATCATCTTGTTAGTTTTTAATGTAATGAAATTTGAAGATCATTTAAATATTTCTAATTGAGTTTGAAATTAATAAAAAAAAAATTCCACTTCTATCCTTTCCATTAATTTATCAGGTGTAGATCTGTAAATAAAAAAATTGATCAAAATTTGACCATTTTTGCGTCAATTCCTTTCCCTTTTCCAATCTGTGCAGATTATCAAATCAGATACACAATTAATATAAGATTGGCGACGTTCCCCAGTCCGTATGTGTTATCTGCGAGTCCCTTTTGCTGCAAGCTGGAATGTACACAGATGGAGCGATGATAATCAACTTGTTGAATTTCTTGCTTTTTGTTTCGCGCTTTGCTTTTCTACCAGCGGAGCTCGGCGGAGCGAAAATGCTGAAACCGGCAATTTTCTTGGGCAATTGCGCGACCTCTCCTGCACCTCTCGTGTGCCTTTTCCGCACGTAACAATTATGCTAATGACTGAATTCATCTTTCAGACTCGCAGTCATTGTACTCGCGGGGCATAAAAGCTTAATGGCTCGTTTCGCCAAGTGACTTATGGCGAGCGAACTGCCGCGATCGAAGCAAACACGCCAAATAATAGTTAGGCGGCGGTGAAAGGGCAAAGTGCTAAAACTCCCCCCAGGTGCGTTGCCACGAAATGGTGTTGGGCGCCTTCTTAGCGCTGAACCGCGAAACGTGCCTTTAAAAAGTATTTAAACAAATTTGATGTGAGCTTCACAAAAAGAAAACAAGCTTTTCTTCAGATTCGATTGAAACAAATTAAAATTTGAATATAAATTTCCTGATTTGATTCAATATGGTCAGTGTAGAATTATTTAATTATTCCAAAATAGTTAAAAACAAGGTACTTGAAGAACTAAAAAAAAAGATGAGATTTAATTACAATCTTAAATAAATAATTTTTCTGAATTGTTCAATAAATATGTATAAATTAAAGTGCTCAAAATTGTATAATATTGGCCATATATCATCTGATAATCATGTATTGCTTTTTTAGGCAAAAATATGATTATAAAATTACATTTCACATCTTAATATTTCATTGCATAATTTTCATCTATTTTTACTATTATTGTCATTTATCCGTCCAAATTTTTACAATACATGGTTTACATCCACTGTTGAAATAAATTATTTGTAAATAAAAGGATTTGCCAATTGCTGTCGTCAATTAAAAATAATTCTCAATTGTAAAGGGACATGAATAAATTTCTAACTTGTTCTTATTTTAACATAATAGGATTTTGAATTGCGTGACTTCAATCGCTCTTATTTCTTTTTTATTTCAAAATTGATGCATGGACTCGTTATAATAGCAACTTGTTGACATGTTTATTAGCCAAGGAGTGGCAAGAAGAAAATAATAAGCGGGAACTGAAACCGCGATTAAATCACGCCAGCGCACAATGTCGGATTTGCATGAAAATATATAAATTAGACGTCGGCGCGTGTTTTAATTATGGCCGGGATCCTTAGCTGGAGAATATTTATATTTATATACATATGCAAATCGCACAGAGAGCAAGTGAGATGTTTATTACGGCGCTAATTCATTCCGTGCGAGGGTAATAAATTAGAATATGTGAGTGCAATTGAATAGCGACGCTGGTGCAAATTGTGATTTAATGAGACAGCCAGCTCGCTTGTGGCGCTGAATAAAAGTTTTCACAAAAGGTTTCTGCAGTTTGGTTGAAAAGAATAAAGGTTTAAGTTTAAATTGATACTTCAAGATAATTCAAGCACCGGCCTATAACTCATCCGCTTGGATTTGGCTGGACTTTTGAAATATTCAAATAAATATCGATGATGTAATTTGGGCAGAGAATGCCCGGTCATACATTAATAAACACAATTTGAAACTAATTAATATACCTACTTTATTAAAAAAAGGGATTTCATGTTAAAAAAAATCTTCCTTCATTAAAAAGATCAAATTTTGTTACATAATTACATCATTGAAATACCAGCAACTATTCATAATTATGAAATAATCATTATTCCTATTAACTAAGGTTATCCTCTGTTGGTTTAAAAATTTATTTTATTGCGTGAAAACATCTAGTTTAGATACAGAAAATTTTATGAAAAGCAACTTTTTTTAATTTTATCGGTAAAATTACGTCTAATTATATAAAATTGCAGTTAATGTGTATTAAAATTTTTATAAAACAAAAAGTTTATAGGGAAAATAAAAATTTATTTATAATATATTAAGAATAATAAATATTAGCATTACTAAAAATTAACCCCAGTCTTTAAACTTGTCAGTTCTCAAATTTCTACGAGTAAAACGATGAAAAAGTCAGCATCTCGCTGCCGTTGTCTCGATCGTGCACCGCTAGAATGAATTATGTGACCACTTTTCAAGCCTTTGCCGACTACCAAATTTATAGTTTTGATTTAGCACCTCGAGTCACGGACGGCAGCAGATTTATTTATAATTCATTAACGCGCGCGGCCGAAAAACGCCTCTGCAAGCCGTCCGCGCGCGTCTTATTTAGCAGCCGCTCATAATTTTAATAAACTCGCTGCCTCCAGACGGCAAAAGTTGTATCACAAAGAGCTTCTCTCTGACCTTGATTAAGAGGGCGAAATTCGCTTGTCTTGCCGAAATTAATGCGCGCTCATTTTGCTCGACGTAATTAAGTTGCAAGCCGCAAAAAAGAATACATTGCCTCTGTTGTTTTCCTCCGGCCGGTGACTTTTGAATTATGGCATTGGGTTTTGAAACTTTCTCAAATTGCTCCTGCGCTGCGCCCAAAGTATCCTGCCAGGCCGAACTAATCAAATTGGGAAGATTAATTTTATTTTGTGTTGTTGCTAATTTACTGCCTTTTCATTATTTAGGTTTCCAGAAAAGGAATTTGGAATCCAAGAGAAAATACAATCTTTTTAATAAGCATATTAAAAAAAAAAAATACTGATTAAAATTTAAAATCTGAGCTTCAGCTAAAT
Source organism: Neocloeon triangulifer (assembly GCF_031216515.1). Classification (NCBI taxonomy): domain Eukaryota; kingdom Metazoa; phylum Arthropoda; class Insecta; order Ephemeroptera; family Baetidae; genus Neocloeon; species Neocloeon triangulifer. The sequence goes on from NW_026775550.1 coordinate 119,071, forward strand.
GAATTTAATGTTTTAAGAAGAAGAAAACGTATTCCACTTTTAATTTGACTTTTAGTTTAAATTTAAGTTTAAATTAGACATGAGTTAAGTCCTTTTTGAAAAGAAACAAAATACAGCAAAGTATCTAAAACAAAAGTATTGTCTCTGAATATTCCAATAACTGTGAATCTGCTGTGAATCATGTCTTAAAATCGTTTGCAATAGTCTCGAGAAGGTTTTGTTTGCGAAGTCGAAATAAGTCTTGATTTTTATTAGTATTTTAATTCATAATGACTGCATAAAATCCGACTTCACAATTAATTTGAGCGCAAAAAATATTCAAAATAATAAAAATTAAATTTCCCAATAATATTTCAGAGCATGGAACAAAAAATACATTATTATGCTGGCTTTATTATTTATTATACATTTCCTAAATTCCTTGGGAAAAGAACTGTTCAATTTTTCCGACCAACACCCAAATGCAATTTTCAAAGATCAAAGAAGCCACTTCTGCCCTTGACGCAAAATAAGCCTGATGTTTGTGCATTACATACCTTACGTTGGAACGCGTTTTCGTTTTTTCCACCAATCAGTAAGAATCACAGTGAGTGCGTGTTTGTATCTCGCGGTTGGATGCGCCGGATCGGAGAACATCACAGATCCGTGGCCCAATTCGCTATTCATAAAGTTTCGCCTTTGATATAAACCTTTTCGCCAAAATTCCTACTTTTGATGTGAAAAGCAAGCCCTTTACAGTATCTCTCTATTTGCAATAAAGGAAGAAACCCCATCAAATCACAAAGTTATTTATTCACATGCTCTCTGTGGTTTTTTTTATTTTGAACCGCTGATATTTTTCTGCGAAAATCTATATTTTTGCCTTTTGGAATAAATATGTATTTTTTTCTAGTGAAAAGAAAAATGTTCTTCGGTTATTCTCGTGAAAAGACAAAAAATTATTAGGGTCTCCTTTTCTTTAGTTGGTGGTCGGTTTAAGATCATCAATCAATCATCTTCGACGGATCGTGCGCATGGCACGACGAATTTCACGTGGAGGCGTCTGCATGAATCAAGCAAGAAAAATGTGATGACTCTTTCATTTGTGCTTAAGCCTTTAGCCGCACACGACGACTGCCTTTTTAATACGAGAAAAGGCAAAATAATAGTGACCGAGTTAAGTTTTCCTCGTTTTTATCATCTTATGTTTTAACAAATTAATATCTAATTATAAACTGAGAAATAAATTGGATATTAGGATAAATAGAAAATAAGGTTAATTTGTTGACAACTTTTATTTTTAAAATTTATTAAAATTTATTTTCTTTTTTCTTTAAACAATTTTTTTTCTTATTTTATATTTTTATATTAAATTTTTAATATGAACAGATTCAATCTTATATTTTATAATGTGATTATTTAAAATATTTATTTAACCAATTTATTAAATATTTATTGTATTTTTAAGTAATGTAATTAATAATAAGGCGTTAACTCCCCCATTGATATTAATTGTTGGTATGTTGATAAAAACAAATCATCTTTTACTTTTAAATGGAGGTTCTTTGATTAAAAATTTATAAAAGCTGTTATATCTTTAAAAATTTATTATTCCTCTGAAAAAGTTGCATATCACGGACGACCCAAGATGAATAACCGTCTCTGACTTTGTCTGAAATTTGCTCTCTCATTTCTGCTCGCGTGCATAACAAATGAGCAATCAACGCGAGTAATCCTTTCGTCTCGTGGAGCGACTTCGCTGCGGTGAGAAATTGCTCGGCTTGCGCGCGTATTTATTCAGCAAAAGACGCACGGCGTCGATATTTCATTCCGCACATCTTTCTCTCCCTAGAACTCTCGAGAGGGCACAACAAAATATCCGTCGGACCGAGCGCGATGCTGATAAATAGCTTGTCAAAATAATCACGATGATGGACTGCACCGAGTTGACTGAGGTCTTTCGGAGGTCGGAGGTCGCCAGTTAATAGACGCGAGCCGCCATTTATTATTTGGGCTCCGAGTGTCACAAAAATTTTGTGCGCTCTTATATTTTGTTATAAAATTTTCAGGTTCTTAAAATAAATGACGTTTGCTTAAATTTATTTTTAGATTTATTAATGCCTTCTTTACCACTTGTATATAAATTTAATTTTAATGAAAATATGATGTTTGAGTTTAATGTTGGATTTTCATTGATGGCTTCAATTCATTTATTGTTTCATAAAATAAGTCCAAAAGTTCAACATTCGGCTGCAATTATAATTATCGCAAGAACTGAATGTTTGGAAAATTATTTATTGTTTATTGTTCTCGGTCAATAAAAAAATTTTAAATTTGAAAAAATGAAAGAAAGGGTTAAAAAGTAGCAGATGTCTGCTAAAACGCTCCATATAAACTCACCCTATAAAAAAAAACAATATCTCTTACAATTTAAATTCTTTAATTAATACCACAAAAAATGCTCCTTGCAAAGAGAGGAAAAATTGCTTGAGGGACAGTCTTGGAGGGCAGGTGCGGTAAATTAATTATTATACAAATATTTCAGGGAAGGAATGGACTTTATCTTTTCTTTTTTTGAGAAATTAAGTTTTTTGTTTTGTTTTGTTATTAAAATATATAAAGACCCAATTTCGGTCACCCTCTTTTATAGTAAAAAAAAAAAACTACAAAAATGAGTAATTGGATTTATAAAATACCACATTTTAACTAATTGTAAGTAATGAAAACGACAGAGCTAAAAAATGACAGAAAAATCAAGATTACACAACAATAGTGGTTAAAATTTCTAATTTTTTCCACTAATTACAAAAAAGTGCTCCTCTTCTTGTAAAAAAATTCATTACTGTACCAATGAGGAGTCAATTATAAGCAAGCAAATAGGTTGTTATGCTTTCCATTTGTTGGCTCACTGAGGTTTCATTACTTGCTTGGAATGTAATTTTTTTACATTTTTCTTACTTATTTTAAAATTAACTAAAATTTTAAATATCTAACAAATAACAAAAAAATCAAGAGGAATGCTTTGTAATACAATTCTTAAAACTGATAATGGGGTAAAATTTTGTTCTTAAAAGTAGAACAAACAATTTATAAGAATTTGTTTGAAGAAATTGACACTCGAGGAGATGTTCACGGAAGTAAAGAAATCGGGCTTTTTCCTCGTTGAAAAAATGGTTTTTATTAAAAAATTTAGAAAAGTAAATATGAATTAAATTTAAAAACTTTGACCATTCTTACACACTTGTACTACTTCTGCAATATTTGGAAAGGTTATATTTAAAAATTTAGGTTCTTTAATAATACGTAGATCGTATTCCTTCTTCTAACAATGATTTTATTTCATTCTTCTGGTGCTTTAATTGGTTCCGTTTGTGTTGCAGCGTGGATCGGCGTGCTTTGTTTTGCTGTGTCACTCGCGACGGCGCCTCTAATTGTTGCTTTCTGCCGTCGCAAATCGACTCGACTGACGGCCGTGTTTGGCGGCCTGGTGATGGCCCTGGCCATACTTTTTACCTCCTTTGCTCAGCAAATCCATCAAGTCTTCCTAAGGTAAAAAAAGCAAAACATGTTACTCGCTCGGGCAATATATACAGCCAAAATGGATGGCCCTTTTTACGCCGAGAGAGTCTGCAGATTACTCTCGCCGCAAAAAGAAGCGCATTTATTTTCGCTGCAGTCAAAACTTTTTAAAGCATCGATTTTGCACGAATTTGCCGTCCGCAGTTACGGGATCGTTTTTGGCGTCGGCATTGGCATGGTGCGCGAATCGTCAGGACTCATGCTGGGCCAGTACTTCAAGCGACGCAGGGAATTTGTGGAAATCGTGGTGCAGGCCGGAGGAGGCATCGGCATTACGCTCTTTTCCGTCTTCTACAAGGAGGCCATTGGGTAAGATGAAAATTTAGACACAATTAAGTTTCAAATTTATCTTATGAAAACGTAAAAGAAATATTTGGAGCAATATTTCAATAAAAATAATTTCCAAGAGTGGCCTATTTAATAAAACATGTCAAAAAATTTCTTAAAGGATTCAAAAATATACAGAAAATTAAAAAAAAAATTTTTCAACAAAATTTTGTGATAATGATTCTGAGAAACAGTTTCATATGAGAACAAAACAAGCAAATTCTTTTTGAAATTTTCAATGTATAAGATTTTCTTGATATTTAATCTGTACAAAAAACCAGTGGACAAATGTTTAAAAAAAGGTTGAAAAAATTTATTTACAAAAAAATACCGCAATTGTAATGATACTTATGCTTTTGAAGATTCACTCGTGCACTGTCTACAAATCACAAATATTCCAAATTGATTTTTTTTTTTAATTTCCTCTTTTATAGAAATATTGGTTGGCGTTTGGGCCTGCAAGCCGTGACAGGTGTGGTCTTCATTTCCTTTTTCCTGGGCGTCTGCTACCGTTCCGCCTCTCTCTACCACCCCCAGAGAAGAGCAATCTTGCACCTCAAGAACCAGAAGAAAAAGGTCAAAGAAAAGAAGGGCCACATTACAGTTGAAAAACCACCGTTCTTTGACTTTTCGCCTTTGAAAGTCAGGACCGTGCAGATTTTAATAATTTCTTCAGCAACTGCCGCTGTCGGTCTCTACACACCAATTTTCTACCTCGTAAGATTTATTTTCATATAAAATTTGAAACCAAAAAAATTATTTGTAAATTTTTAAGGTAATGCACGGATACAAAGAGGGGTTGGAAGACAGCGCCCTGGTCCTTCTGCAAACCTTTCTAGGTTTTGCCACTGCTTTAGGATGTGTTGGATTTGGACTGGTTGTGGTTCGGCCCAGTGATCAATGTCTCATTTCACGGCAGTACCTGTGCCAAGCATCCATGGTGGGAATAGGTAAAATTTATTGATTTAAAAAACAATGTTAAAACACACAAACAAAAAGGAAATACTTAATTTGTTATTTAATTTTTATTCACAGACGTGCACAAACATTGTTAAAAACTATAACAATATTATGCATTATTAACATACTTTGAACAAAAAATAAAAAATATATATTTTTCTTGTGAACACACTTCCATATGTTCACACAAAATATACGAAACAACCAACATTAGTTGCTTTACAAACAAGTATAATTATATTTAAAGTGAGAATAAATTAAACATTTATTACTAAAACATTTCTAAGATCTTTTTTTATTTATTAATAAATTTGATTTTTGCAATTTTAATTTAACATAAAATTTAATTTTTTGTTTGGCAAAAATAAATCGCATAATTCCAGTATATCATTATTTATTATTTTAAATATATAAAATCTAATTGATCAAGTCAATATATAACCAGTATATGAAAATAACTTCATTATGGAAATGAAGTAACCTAGATTTCACTTAATTTAAACAAGTGCATGAGGGTGCAAAGTAAAAATATTTTAAAAATAATAATTTAAATAAATAAAGCATCCTGAAATAACTTATTATTGAAATAAAATTTAAGTTTGCCTCTGGTTATTTCATTATTAATATTCTATTTTCAGGCGTTTCGCTCTTGGCGTTGAGCACTGTCCAGGGATATCACGGCTACGTTTTATTTGTTTGGATCTACGGAATATTCCTGGGTGGTTTTATCTACTCCCTCAAAATGTATGTGCTGGAACGAGTGCGCGCCAAACACTTCACTCGCACTTGGGGATTCGTCCAGGGCGCTAAAGCCATACCTGCACTTCTTGGAATTCCAATTACTGGTAATTCCTAATTTATAGAGTTAAATTATTTTAGGATATAAATTATTAAATTGGACTGCGATATAATAAAAGAATGAAAAAGATCAGCAGCATGAATTATATTACGGATTTGATTTTCTTTAAATTTTTATCAAATCCAGATCAGCCATTAGGTTTTATCTAAAAGCGCTTTTGTTTTTTTCTTGTTGGACCTGATAATAGCGTGATAATTTTAATAAGAAGTTTAATAGATCTTTTTTTTAATTTTCTCTCAATATTTTCATTTTGCTTTCTTGCTGTGAGAGAATGAAATCTAAAAAATAAAAATCCTATTTCAACAGAAACCAATAAACCTGAGATATTTGAACAAAATTGACGCCACAAATTGTTAATTATATTCAATAATGATGCAATCTGCTTCACGTCGATGTTTTGCCAGTTGCATAACCTTCACTCAAATTTCAGGTTACATCAACGAGAGCCATCCAAAGGCAGGCTACTACTTCTCCTCCTTCTTCACTCTTCTCGGCGCCGCTCTCCTCTTTCTCATGAACTGGTACAAAAGGGGTGTCGTGCAGCATCCGGACCCGACGAGCTGCCTGTCCTTCTCGGAGGCGCCGCCCTGTTCCTGCAGCACACCGACCCCGGCGCCGACAACCCCTGCGGCCAGCAGGGCGCAGGCGAGAATGGCCAAGAGCATTTCGTTTGCCACGACCCTCGACCTGGGAGACACGCCGCCCCCTCCGCCCCCTCCGGCGCAGGTGTCCGACCTGCTGGGCTGCATTTCCGAGGAGGCGCTGGTCAACCACACCAACTCGGCGGACAACTTCATCATCGACTACGACTTTTACCAGGGCCAGAACCACCACGACTCGGGTGGTTTTCCCGGCAAAAGACCCCTTCGACCGAACATGACCATGAGTCTGAGCGAACCGGAGAGCCTCGGCCGGAAGGAGGTGCTGGTCAACGGCCACGGTCCGCACGGCCACAATCACCACCACCATCATCACCATCACCACCACCACCACCGCCAACACCAGCAACAACAAGCGAAGAATGGCGACGTCCGACCGAGCAGACGTCCCGACGATGACAACGACCCGCTGCCCCACATCCTCCCCAGCCCTGCCTTCTGCCGCCAGCAGAGTTGGGGCGGACGACCCGTCAAGAACATCACGGTCATCGAGCAGCTGACCACCTCCGTGTGACCCCGGCCCTCTCCCAGTGAGGAGGAGAGGCACCCCAGGACGTTCAACGCAGAACCAATTTACATTAAATGCTAGTTGTTGCTTTAGAACGTTTTTCCTGTGACAATAATCGCGACGTTGTAATTTTTGTAGTTTCTCTTGAAAATTTAATTTGTGTGTGTAGAAAAGAAAAGTCATCTTAAAAAGAAAGAACATGATGTGTGTACTATTTGAAAATTTCAATGGATTTAACAAAAAAAAAAAAACAGACTTTTATATTAATATAATTATTAGATTTTGAAGAAGATTTGTTGTTTTCAGAGACAGTTTCAGAATCCTTTCAGGCACTTTAGTGCAATTATCACATAGTTACGCTGATTTCTACAGCATCATTAAATGAAACCTGGATTTTTCTTGAACGTCCTGCTACAAATAATGTTCAAGAATCATCATTGTCAGTGCAATTTTGTTGACTAGTCAGTGTTTGTTTAACTTTTTAATAGTTCAATTGCGACGACGCAAGATAGTAATTTATTTATTTTTGTTATAAGTTTTTAAGACTGCCACACATAATTCGAGACCTTCTCTTTAGCTTATAATAAGTATTTATCACGACAATCCAACTTTCCTGACAGTTTCAGTTTTTCTTTTCGATTTTCACAAATTTGCAACTACCGTCGTACCTTCCGAGATATTAAGTGGTTGTTGAGAGAGAACGACTTTAGTGTCGTTCTCTGTCGGATTAAAAAGTTCCAAATAGGAATGAATTCACGTTTAGGCGAAAAGTCTCTTTGTAAGTCACTTATTAATGTGAACACAGGGAAAATATACGCTGCAACCAAATTTTAGCAAGGTGTTAACTTTAGGCGAAAATAAAAATTATTAATATGTGTACATTGTTATATACAGTAAAAAATTAAAGAATCAAAACCTTTTAAGCTGCTACTTGTTGTTGTCGTTTCGGAAATATGCATTTAACGTTTAGTTTTAACGTGCACAAATCTTTGAAAAGGCAAGAAGTATTGATACATTATATAATATTGTATGAATAAATTTTAATGAGATTTTAATTCAGTAAGCAAATCATTGAAAATTATTTGAATCAACAAATTTTAAAAATAAAAATTAAGCAGAGAGATTATTTTTGTCTAAAGATAAATAAATCTAAATAATTAGAACCAACTAAATTTGTAAACGGAGGAAGAGTAAAAATAAGTTATTCAACATTCGCAAACGGAGGAAACTCACAAACAGCACAACAAATGAATGGTATATGTGACTTCTCGCGGTTGATGCCACACGCGTTTCGAAAAGCTATAAAACCAATGTAACTTTAGCTAAGCAACAACATCTGTGATACGTAGGGAAAGGAAGTGAAAAGTATAAACAAGTGATGGGACACAAATTTTCGATCGGTGATCAACATAATATAAATGTGATCAAAGGCAGGATCGAACGAACGATAAGTAGGAATCTCGCTGAGCCTAAGTGACAGAATTCTAAAAATTTTAATTGATATTATATAAATTTTAACGACGCGTGCTGATGCACGTAAGTATAAATATATAAAACCTTATGATATTATAATGTAAATTAATTATTACTCACATCGATGTTCCGATTTAGTCACGCACAGAAGACAAACGTTTTGTCTCACTCGTGTCAGTCGACAGGCTGTTTAGAGCTCAATTAATTGATTATAAAACTAGCTGTTCTAGTTGCGTAGCCAGAAAAACAGTATTCAAGTTTTATGTTTAAATAAAAGATTGCAATTCAATTTAAATATAATTATGACAAGATCTATTCAGATGAAACACCATTGAATGTTGTAAATATTTTCCTCTACAGACCCACTGAATTGTTGTAATTGAAAATCTAATGTTGAGAATTTCAATTAAACTTAAAAAAATTATAACATATTTTGTATTATTACAGTTGAACCATATAAACAGGTATCAAAAGTATCAAAAGCTCAAATTAATTTGTCCAAGTTTACTAACATTTACTAAAAAGCAATAATTACAATTTTTAAGGTCATTTGTCATTTTTTATTAAATAGAACGGAACAATATAAAATTAAACTGATTTTCGAGTACCCAAAAATTTTTGTTTCTCTAAAACAATATTTTTCTTCGATTCTGCCTAAATCAATTGACATAAAAAATTTTTTTTCGAGTACTTAAAATGAAATGAAGATGGCTAAATTTAATGACGTTACCTTTAAATTTTGATTGACTATACTGGATATACATTTTTTTATTAAATGATGAGCTAAAATGATACATTAAATTTTTTTATCAGGATTTTTCATCAGTTTTCGTTTTCCTGCCCAAAATCACCTTCATCCTCCTGTCCATCCTCCTCGTCCAACCACCATTCAAAGTCAAAGGTTGCGTCGAACCTGTTTGCGTCCAGGAACGTCTCAAACGGGGCCTGCGCCTCACTCGGCGTGTTTGCGTTCGCCGCCTCTGCACGTTGAGCGATTCGCCTTTGCTCCTGATACAGCAGTCTTGGCACGATCACGTGTCTGTAGACCCAGTCCGGGTAGCGAGGAGCGTCGCCCGATCCTGACCGCAACACGCTCCCTTCCTCCTCAGGTGAGGCGGCGGGAAAGGTCGGTAGGAAAAAGAAACCTGAGTCGCCCTGGTGCGGCCGAAGTTGATTGTTAAATTGTGACAATAATTAAACTTAACATCCGAAGAAATTATTCACTCACGGACGCTGACGAGTCCCAGAAGCGAAAAATAAAATAATTGCTTGTGGAGAGCACAAGAGGACTTCGAGGAATCAGCGCCTAAAAATAAAAATTGCAAATTATACGCAATAATAGAATAATTTATAAATTTATACCTGCATTCCCTATCTTTTGCAGATATTTTAGTGGAAAAATTTTTAAAAATGAGATATTTCGGGAAATATAAAGCAAATAAGAATATTATGATAAGCATCAAATCGCTTGGAATCCAAAAAATAAAATCTTCAAAGGCAAAAATGTGCCGACGTTGTAGATTTTGTTAATTGTTGCATTGAAACTCCATTTCTTAATTGTTGGCCTCTTCAGTAATTTAATAAACTGCTGTGGGCCTTAATTAAAATGTATATAATTTTAAGACATTAAAACAAACATGATTTGAAATTCTAATGGGTAGGGGTATTTAATATTCATCCAACCGCCTTTACCTTACGATAAAAAATATATAGCAAAAAGAAAAATATCCTGCGCTATTCCATAATATTTTTCAACCTGCCGCTGATATTTTTTTCTATCATCTCTTATTTAGGAAACGAATTATTTGCATTTTTCCTCGCTCACAGTTAAAAACATAATTGGACCTTTCACCTTGAAGAATCAATTATACAAATATACGGTGCGCGCGATATGTAAAGCCTGTTGACGCGCGCTCTTCGAGGAGCAAATATTTGCGAAGAGGAAACGCACCGGCTGCTAAAATGAGCTTGTACTTTTTTCACAATGCGTTTCTGTGCAGGCATTTAAAGCTGTGCGAATTCCGTCCTAACAATAAGATCCTGTTGTTCCGCACGGGAAAAAACGCATTGACGCCGCTGGCAATTTCTTTAATGACTATCGGACGTCGACATAATAACGACGACAACAATAATGACGTTGCGAATTTCATTTAACATTGTAATACGCAGTTTGGCCAGAAAGAAATAAATTTTATACGTTTTATACATGTAAAATTTTAAAATAAGTTACTATTAATTTGTATTAATATTAACATTCAAATACAATTTCTGTTATTAAACGTACGTGATTAATTTTTTTAATATTTCAACAAATATGACCGACCACCTCGAGTGCCAAAAGGTTCCACAACAACAACTTCAAGAACCTATACAGAAATTTAGTATGGAATTTATATAAAAATAAATTTATTTATTAAAACAAATTATCTTAACAATTTATAAAAATTTTAGAATAAAATTAATTTTTTTAATGAATTTAACTTATTAATGGATTATTTTAATAGAAACCAAAAAGGTAAGTAAATGACAATTCAAATAAATTGAACAACATTTTAAAATTAATCAAATTACTTCTAATTCTTGACTTTTTTGGATTTTCTCATGACATCAGATAATGTGCATTTCTTTCTGGGACATTTGCAATTGAATTCAAGCAATTAAATGTGGAAGATATAAATATTTTTTTCAATTATTCTTATACCACCCAACTTTACTGCTGATTTGATAAAAAAAAAAAAATTTATTTTATATCCAAGTTGATTTCAACAGTTTGTGAAAGCTTTTCAGGCGTAGTCAGCAGTTGTGAATTATAGTTAAAAATATTATGCATTTATGATTCTCATTGCAGGCTTCTTTTGCTTGCAGTGCCCTAGTGTAAAAAAAATTCACTGATTTAAGTATTCAAAAATTTTAACCCAGGTCAAAAAATAAAAAATTAGATAAATGAAGTGGAATGAAAATTAATTTAAATTACTTGCTTGCCGGAATAACTGTTGGCTAAATAATGACGTTAAAATTGCGGTTTGACAATCCTTGGTACCGCTTACGACAATAAAGAAATTCACTTATCTAATTTGATTAATCATTCGATTAGTACATACGAATGATTTAAAAGTATAATTTTCGAAAGAGGAAATGCATCCCAGGGACCACTCCTTAAGATAATTTCGCCAATCTTCTATAATTTAAAATTATTATTATATTTGCTTCGCGAGTCTCTGCGAGTGCGCGCGCGCCGCGTTTCTTGCGAACCTCGCTCAATCTGCAAAAAGTGGTTCTCGCCGCGCGAGACGGACCCTGCGAACCTGAAGTCAGTTGCGCTCGGCATGTGGGTCGCCAGGGCCTGTTCAATTCTGCTCGTCGCGGCCGTCCTCGTTTTTTCGGCGGCGGCCGACGGCCACTTTAAGCTGGTGGTGCTGCACAACAACGACATGCACGCGCGCTTCGAGCAGACCAACGGCCAGTCGGGCAGGTGCGCCCAGAAGCACCTGAGCACCAAGACCTGTTTCGGCGGCTTCGCCAGGGTGGCCCAGGTCGTCAAGGACGTGCGCAAAGCGGAGGAAAACGTCATTTTCCTGAACGCGGGCGACACTTACCAGGGCACCTCTTGGTACACCGTGCACAAGTGGCGTGTCGTGGCCGCTTTTCTCAAGATGATCGGAATGGATGCTATGGTGAGAGATCTAATTTTAATCATGGTGATTTGAATTTAAAATCGACTTTTCCTCGATGGGTTTTTGTGAGTTGTTTATTGTTTCAGAAAAAACAATATCCTGCTTTTTCTGAAACAATAAACAACTCACAAAAACCCATCGAGGAAAAGCCGATTTTAAATTCAAATCACCATGAATAAACCCTCAATCGTGAAATTCTACCACAAAACTAATTTTAATCATTTTTCCTCTTCTTGGTAATCCAAGAATCGGGGTTTTCCTATTCGATATCTATATAATTATATTTTTTTTTAGAGGAAAACAGCTCTTTAATAAAAAAAAATCAATATCAAAGTCTTAAGTAATTTGTGAATGACTTGCTTATTTTGAATTAATTTATGTTCCATTTTTAAAATTATTTAATTTTAATTAATTACTGCTAAACATGTTTCAAAATGTTCTATTGCAAAAAAAGAAAAATTTTTTGCCTGGCTGACATTATACGTACTTTTAGTTTATTGCACACATGCCTTAGGATTTTGTAGCACAAAAAACTTTATTGAGAGTCTTTCTTGGCCAATTTACTCGCCATTGAGGCGGTGTCGATAGTAGAGTACAGCGTGTAACATAACAACTCTCACTACAACTTCATTGTTACACACGAGCTGTGATTTCCCTTTCTCAGAAACTGCGTGCAATACAGTCGTATAACTGCTTCGCCTCACTTCAAACAATAAAAAAATTAATAATGCGCGCTTCGTTCTAAGTCACACGGCCAAGTATAGGCATCAGCTAATAATTTTCTCTGCCAGGAATGCCATGAAACGCAAATAATAATAAAAAATAAAAATAAAACATTATCCATTTTTATCTTTAGACTTTTTTATTGATTTGTTTATTTTTTGAATAGAGAGAGAGCAGAAGTGAAAAAGACCAACATTATTTGATCGAAAGGTTCAGTAGATTAAACCTCGCTGTGTGTCTCTTTCCTTCTTCCCCATACTAATGAACTAATTTGGCTGAAACAATTTGCACAAAACCCCTCTGAAAACTAAAATGTAAAAATCCCACTTTGGCTATCATCAATGACGGAAAAGAATAACAATGAAAAGAAATGGCCAGAGGTTCCAGATTAACGCACCGGCCTCTCATTTAATTACTCAAAATTTTTATTATGAAGGCAGTTTGAATTTTTTTTACAAAATGACTTGGCGATTTCATTCATTTTTAGCGATCAGTATTAAATTCTGGCCAGAAGGAGATTTTCGAGTCGAACAATTTGTAATTGTAAAACAAAAAACAATCGGGGAAATTGTAGTTCATAAATTTACAATTTTACTAGTAAGGGAAATTTGCAATATTATTTTTTTTAGTAAAAATTTTGTTTGCAAGAAAGGGCAGTTAAAATGCCATACCAGCATTTTTAATTGATAAAGAAATAACATTTTACAATTCAATTCGCTTGCTTGCTTGTTGGGTCTCGTCGGTGCCTGTGTTTCTATTTTCGCAAACACTGCCGCACCTGCATGGTGAGGCCCTTTGTTGTCTTTTTATCAACCTACAGCTAAATAAAGTTGTGCGGCCGCCGCGCTATTCATGGACATGTTTGATATTAGGAAAATGTAAAAAGAGACATCTGCTCTTCAAAAAACTTCCTGCACTTTTTTATTGATAATAAGAACATAAAATAAAAATTCAATATATTACGCCTTATTTTAAAGCATGTTACTTTTCAAGCAATTATATTGCAATCAAAAGCAAATTTTTGCAGAGCCTCGGTAATCACGAGTTTGATGATGGAGTCGACGGACTGGCCCCTTTATTAGAAAACATCACGATCCCAGTGCTGGCCGCTAATGTGGATGTGAGCAGAGAACCGAGTTTAGAAAAACTGAGACCGTCTGTGATTTTGAATGTGGGAGGAAGAAAAGTCGGCGTAATCGGTTATCTCACTCCAGAGACCGTGGTAAGCCGCACTTGAATATAAAAATTAAAAATCTAATTTTCAAATAAAAATGAAATAAATTATTTTAATTTTTCCGTGGCTGCACCCTAATTTATTTTATTAGGACTTGGTGCCGAGTGTGGGAGGAGTGGTGTTTGAAGACGAAGTGCCTGCAATTAGGCGCGAGGTCGATCGCTTGAGAGCGAGTGGTGTGAACATCTTAATTGCGGTTGGACACTCTGGCCACTCGGTGGACAAGAAAATTGCCAAAGAAGTGGACGGACTGGACTTAGTTGTAGGAGGTCATTCAAACACCTTCTTATACACAGGTAGCTTTCCTTTGCTTTTAAATACATTTAATTAATTTTATATTCTTATAAGATTGTGAATTTTCATGTGAAATTTAATTAAACTACTAATTAACGGGATTTGGATTTTATCTCTGAAATAATTTAAAGTTCATATCACCTTAAAAACTCTTTCAAGTTAAATTGCAATTTAAATGATAATTCCAGCATGATTCATGATATAAAAAGCTTACGTTGGAATTTCATAAAGACGTGAGAGAGCTTGTTTTATTTTTATTATATATATTTTTTTTAATTTGTTCACTCTGAATAGGTCGTCAGCCTGACTCGGATATCCCCGCTGATTTGTACCCAACTATGGTAGAACAGGCGAGTGGCAAAAAAATCCCTGTGGTTCAAGCGTACGCCTACACAAAATACATGGGCAGAATGGACTTGACTTTTGATAAAAACGGCGAAATTGTCGGCATGGAGGGGAAGCCAATTTTGCTCGATTACAATATAGAACAGGGTAAAATATAACCAGGCCTATATAATTGATAAAGTGTTAGCATATTTCATACATTAATCCTAGATCCAGATGTTTTACAAGAATTGAAACCATGGGCTGAAAAGGTCGCCAGCTTGGGGCAAGAAAAAGTTGGAAAAACCCTGGTTTTCTTAAACGGATCGCAAAACTCTTGCCGAATGAGGGAGTGCAATTTGGGAAATTTCGTGTCGGACGCTTTTATATCCCATGTATGAATGAATTTTGTAAATATTGAAATGAATTTCAGTGATATTTCTAGTACGCATCCACATACTCAGGAAGTGGTTGGACTGATGCTCCAATTGCTGTTCAGAACGGAGGAGGAATAAGGAGTTCCATTGAAGAAAGCAAGGTTCAGTAAAAATAAGTGAAATTTGATATTAAAATGAAAAGTTTGATTTCAATTATAAGGCCTCAGAAGACGGAACCAAAGGAGGTTGGAAATTTCTAAACCAAAATTATGCAAATTAATTTTTTTTTACTTAAAGGATTTGTTACAATGGAAGATGTCTTGACAGTTCTGCCTTTTCAAACAGGGGTTGTGACCTTACGGCTGAAAGGGGTGGATTTGCTTGAGACGCTGGAGGAAAGCGTCAAGTTTTACGATTTGAGCGGAGTAGAAGCACCTGGCCGTTTTTTGCAGTTTTCAGGCAATTAATTTACAAATAAATATTTAGAAATTTATTAAAAAATGTGTATTTTTATAGGTCTTAAAGTTACTTATGATATGTCTAAACCTCCTGGAAAAAGGGTGAAATCTGTGATGGTGCGTTGCGGGCAATGCCGAGAACCACGATACTCTCCGTTGGACCCAAATGTGATCTATGGTCTCGTAATGAGTCAGTACATCGCTGATGGCGGTGATGGCTATCACGTGTTGAGCCAAAAAGGCATGAATAAGACGATTTTAGGTAAACACCAATTAAAAAAATATAAATTGAGAAAATAAAAAAAGAAAATCCGTGCAGATACTGAAGAGAGTGTGATGCTGGCCAATTATATTAAACAGAAAAGTCCTGTTTTTGCCGACATCGAGGGGAGGATTACTTTACTAAACACGGAAACTGCAGACAACGGTGTTGCCTCGTTTCACCCAACATTGCCTGGAGCAATAATTGTGTTTTCTATCATTTTATTTTTCATTAAATAATTTTTGAGCAAAGCTCATGAGCACAACGTGGCTAATTTCAATTTTCCTTCTCTCTTCAAGGAGCATTTATTTTATGGCAATAATTCAATATTTAAGATTTTTAAGTGTTTGTGATATTGTTCTTTATTTTTGATAGCGTGGGTTTACCGCAGCGGCCGAGTCTCTTTTGATTTTGGGCGTTTCAGCATCTGCTAGTTTTAAACCATTTCTTCTCTCTTTTTCCAATTTACAATTTTTGTTTTCCCGAGAAGAAGTAATAAAAATAAATTTGAATAAATTAATCATTCTAAATGATTCAAAAATAATAATGATGCTTTCCTATGGGGATTCTCATATCAGCACGTTGCATTGCCGCCAAATTATTTTAAAAATAATAATGATCGTGTCAATGCTGCCCTCTTTGCCGCTTTTTTGACATGCAGAACCTCAACATGAAAACACAGAAAAGTCAGAAAACAACTAAAAGATTTTTTGATACATGTATTCAACCCGAAATTTTCCAATTTCTCTTGATTTGTGAGAATTTTAAAGTCTCACATTGAACGCAGGTACATTTTATATTTTGCATTGTGATAATCTGATAAAATGTTATTAGTGCAGTTAAAAGTGGTTTTTGCGGGTTTTTGTGAGATCTAACCAAGTCGCAAATTCACTGTTTTGATTCTCAGTCAATCCGTAATGGCAACTGAGGAGGAACTTGCAGACATTCTCGGCGCCCTGGAGGATGACGATGAGTGGAACAACCTTCCAGGAACATCAAGCAACCAGACAAAAGCCCCAGATTTAAACGCCTCGGTCACCAGCGACGATGATTGCGGCACAAAAGTGACAATTTTTGATACAGGTTTGTGCCTTGTGTATGATGTTCACAGTCTCAATTTGATAGAAAATAATCTTGATTATTTGTGGTTTTTAGTGGAAGCCAAAACTCAACCGTCTCCAAAGCACTTGCAAGCGCTGCGAAAGTATTTTGGTCACAACGCATTCCGTCCTTTGCAATGGAAAATCATCTCCACCGTACTTGAGGTTTCTTTAAAAATTTTATGATTAAAATTAATACTTATCACTCTACTTTGTTAACTAGGAAAAAAGAGACAGCTGTGTCGTGATGTCGACTGGTTACGGCAAAAGTCTGTGTTATCAATTTCCTGCAGTATTTTCGGAGGGAGTTGCAATCGTTATTTCACCATTGATTGCCTTGATGGAAGATCAAGTCCTTGGACTTACAGTAAGATTTTTTTCATTTCTTAAATGTTTTTTATATAACAAATAATATAGGTGCAATATTATTCTTTTTGCCTTTTCGCAGGTTTCAAACATTCCTGCCTGTTTTCTCGGAACAGCACAAACTTCAATAACATCCACCCTACAAGAGATCATGGAAGGTCGGCATCGCCTGGTTTACATGTCTCCCGAGTTCAGTTCTGGTGAAAATGGAAAATCTCTTTTGAAAAAAATGGCGGCAAATCTAGACGTTGTCCTCATTGCTATCGACGAAGCTCATTGCGTCAGTCAGTGGGGCCATGACTTCAGACCCTCTTACAGGTCAGTTTGGTTTCTCCAAATTGAAATTAAAACTCTTGAAACTCTTTACAGAAACCTGGGCAATTTGAAAGAAATCTTTCCACGTGTGCCATTTCTCGCACTGACCGCCACGGCCACTCCCCAAGTTCGAAGGGACATTTGCAAATCCCTGAAACTGAAATCCCCTGCAATGGTGTGCTCAGGCTTTGACAGGCCAAATCTCTTCCTGGCCGTCGATGTGAAGTCTGGGAACATGGCTGACGACTTGAAGTCCTTGGCCATCAAAGAAGGTTCGTCGTACAAGTTTGATGGCCCGACCATCATTTACTGTCCCACAAAGAAAGAAAGCGAGGCTGTCGATAGCACTTTGCAGTGTAAGAATATAAAATTGTGGTATTTGTATTCGAATTGAAATTGATAGAAAAATTTTATATATAACATTAGGTTATTCAAATTAATTAGATTGATCCTTTGTTTTGAATTGAAAATAATTACAAAGTATGATATTAAATTTATTTTTAACGTTTCTAGTATTGAAAATTTCATGTGGATGCTATCATGCTGGTTTATCATTCTCAAAAAGAAAAGAGGTGCATCAAAACTTTGTCAAGGACAAAATCCAAGTTGTGGTTGCTACGGTTGCATTTGGAATGGGCATCGACAAACCAGGTGCGAAGTTGCGACAAAATATTTTGCTAAAAATCTAAAGAAAAATTGCAGATGTGAGGCGGGTGATCCATTATGGTGCTCCTAAAGATGTCGAGTCGTATTACCAAGAAATCGGAAGAGCAGGACGAGACGGTCTTCCCTCCACCTGCCAAGTGTTGTACGCACAAAAGGATTTCAGACTTGCACAGTAATTTCTCAAATACATATAAAATTACAAATTTTACTATTCAACTATTCAGATTTTTCCTGAATGACATCACAAACCCAGCTCACAGGAAGCACAAGGAAGAAATGACCGCCGAGATGACCAAGTACCTCGAGGATACTCGATCGTGTCGTCGGCAGTTTTTGTTGACCCACTTTGAAGGAAAGTCGCTGAAGCTGAATCGCCACGAAGAGTGCTGTGACAATTGCATTCAATTGTAAATTTAATCACTATGCATTTAATGGTGTTGGTAATGAATAATCTTAAAATAGTTTGAAAGCCAAAGACGGTGGGAAGAAAATTTCTGCGGACGAATACGATTTTGCTCAAGATGCAAATATCTTCATCAAAGCTGTTCAGGAGGCTCAAGGGCTTAGCAGTTTGAGTAACGTGGTGCTTATACTGAGAGGTTCTAACAGCAAGAAGCTGAGTGGTAAAACAAGCTGCCCGTCTCATGGAGCAGGGAAGCACAAATCTGAGAGATGGTGGAAGAGCTTAGGTGAGGCTCGTCAAAATTTGTCTCAAAATAGTTGGCTTTAATTTTTAATATCCAGGCCAGATGCTGATCAGAGAAAAGTATTTGGATGTGCACACTAAGCAGTTTGCTGATTACGGAAAGTTTCCTGTCAATTACCTCAAAGTGGCCAACAAGGGCAAGCAGTTTTTACTCAAGTATGTGATTTGATATAGGTATGATATCGGAATGTTCTAATTTTACTTGGCAGCTTTAAGGAAAATCCTTTAATGAAACTGCTGCTAGAGATGCCCAGAGACATAAAGGCAATTGTTCAAGAAGATGGACACAGAAAGGAGAGAATGGGAAGCATAGCCACAACAACTATCATCAAGGATGATGAGTGAGAACAAAAGTAGGTTTTTTTAGACTGGCCATAACAATTTTTTTTCGTAGGGATGCTGAAATCAATAAAGATTTGGAAAGGTTCAGATTTAAAAAGGCCTTAAATTGGGCAGTCAAAAGTGAGCACCCAGAAGAGGAAGAAGAGAGTGAAGAAGACTCGAAAAAAATTGTAAGCCCTAGATAAATTTTAATGTTTCTCAGATTTTCTAACATTCAGTATCTAGCAATTGCTTTATGACGAGCTCATCAAAGTCAGATCTGATATTGCCAGTGATCTGGACATTATGCCTTACATGATTGCCAACAACAAAGGCCTTCTGGAGCTATCAAAACTCCGCCCAAGCAAAAAAGAAGACTTGGTTAAAAGTAAAATTTATTATTATAAAACTTTTTGGTATAAACTAATCCAATTTAAAAATTTTGTATTATTGCAGTTTCTGAATTCAACGAAGCCAAGATTGCTAAATTTGGCCAGCAATTGTGTGACATAATTGTCAAGTTTTGTACTGCAAAGGGCCTGAAAATGGACGCATTCAAATCATCTCGGCCGCCCACTTGAACAGTTCCTCTCACATCTTCATCCATGTCGGCAAATTCGGTCGATGACCAAAAGTTGGAAATCATCAAAGTGATGCAAAAACTAGGGAGTGAGTTGACCAACAGATTGACCCAACTTACCGACAAGCAGCGAATCACCTTTGTCGGCTTTGAGATTAATGACAGGAGCATTTCAGAATTGGAGCAAATCAGGCATGTTGGTAATTACTTAAGCAATAACAATTTATAATTGGGTTTGCAGAGGTGTGAAATCCTCAACCATCGTGAGTGACCTTATTGCTGCCATTAAGATTGGACTACCTGTTAATTTAAAGAAACTTAATTTGACCCTAAGAGATTACAAACAGATCATAGCTGCTAACCAGAAAGTGGGCCAGGGTAAGAACATTGATTAATGAAGAATTTTTTTTCCATTAATTATTCACACACAGTGGAGAGAAGATTGACAGCCATCAAAGACAACTGCGATCCAACTATAACTTTTGAGAAGATCAATCTTGCCTTGGCTGTCCACCAGTACGAGTGCAACGGAGGAAATTTGGTAAATTATTTAAGAGTAAAATAATATTTGTGCTGATAAAAATAATTGTAGTGCAAATATTTCCCTGCCGAGGACAAGACAAGATCTGTGCATTCCAGTGGGAAAAAAGAAGAAGTAGATCCACCCAAAAAGCCAAGACTTGAAGCCGAGTGCAGCAATGAGGCACAGAAATTGAAAGATCCGAGTACTTCAGCCACTGCGTCAAAAGTGAATCCAGCCAAACCAAGAACAAACTTTATTGAAATTGACTCTGATAGTGATGATGAATTGTTTGCTGCCGCCGAGATTCTTGAAAAGTCTTACGAGGAGGAAACAACGGCCCAAAAATCACAAGATCCACCCACATCCATGGGCACCAAAAAAATTCGCAAGCTGTTTACAAAACCTAGAGTTCAAATATAGGCGAATTTAAAAAGCATTTACTTTTATTTGAGAAAATTTCTCAATAAAAGGTTTATTTGTAATTTTCCACAATTTATTCTACTTGGTTTGCTTTACTCGCTTCCTTCAACTGCTGCAATTTTTTCCTCTTGTAATCTCTATTGCTGCTTTTACGTGCCTCCACCCGTTTCTTCTGGGCAGCAACACTTTTCTCGCCATTTAGTTTTTGATCTAACTTTTCAATCAAAATTTCTCGAGCAATTTTGCGATTTTCGATCAGATTCCTTGACTTTGATCCTTTGACTACAATTCCTATAAAAACATTATTTTTATAAAATTCACTCAAGCAATTCAAGCTCGTACCTGTTGGCTTGTGAATGATTAAAATGCAGTTGGTGTCTTTATGAGTGCCACTGCCTCGGATTATTTGCTCTTCAAGATCAGCCTCGTCTATTGTTGGAACTTTTGAATAATCAATGGTGCTCATGAAACGCACGATATTAAAGATTGGGTTTTGCAGAAGACTGAATCCAGTAAAAATCTTTTTCTCTACTGCAAATTGCACCTTGGTCTGCCTGAAATGAAAACCAACGTCAAATTCCATTTCAATAATTTTTATTCAAATCAATTAAGAATAAAATCTAAAATTACAAATTGCCCTCTCGCTCTTTCCAAGCAGCTTTGAGCTCTTGCATTTTTCTTTTCTTGGACTCATTTTTACTACTTTTCCGCTCCTCGATTCGTTTCTTCTGGCTTGCCACACTTTCTTCTCCGTTTCTGAGCTGGTCTAGCTTATCTACTAGCAATTCACGGGCTATTCTTCTATTGGTGTCCAGCAGTCTTGCCTGGTGCGCTTTCACAACTAATCCTGCACACACACAAAAATCATTGATATTTTGACAGAAAAGATTTATCACAAAAACGTACCAGTCGGAAGATGTTTCAAAAGCACACAGTTTGACCGCTTGTTGACATTTTGGCCACCTGGTCCATGACCTTTCACAAACTGTTCTTCAAGCTCATTTTCATTCAGGACCGGAACCTTGGAATAGTCGACAGTCTGCCGTAAAAGACATGGGTAGAGGTGAAGGGAATTTCTGTGGATTTGCCAAAAGAAGACCGGCTTTCGGAGAATCGACGAGAGAAACATTTTAGTCAATTAAATTACTCTCTTATTGTCGAGAAAAGCCTTGGCCCTCTAAAAAAATTAAATATTTATTATTTTAAATTTTAAATATGAATAAAATACAAATAGATCAACAAACCTCAACGTGAAACTGGATGTCTTCAGCGGCGTCAAGGTTTTTGAAGCTTTTGAACTCTTTCCTGATTCTCTGCTTGTAGTAGTCTCTGTCGGTCAGTTTGATCTGTTTTCCGTATTTCAGAATATTCTTGTACAGACTCAGAACCTCACTTCTTGCTGCACTCATCGTTGTCCTTGATTCATTGAAAAATAGCCAAGAGAAAAGAAAGAGAGACAAGTGTTTGCAAAACGCGATAACAAAAAACATGTGTTCTCCTTTGTTTACTGCCACGCCCCCTTTTGTCATTTTTTTCAGCCGGCTCTCTGCGTATCTTATTTGCGTGTAAATTGCTTACGATGGAGCTTCTCTGCAAAGTGCAGACTTACGACTGGGGCAGTCGTGACCCCAACTGCCACGTACACCAGCTGTCCCGCAAAAATGACCCCACCAGGGCTGCCGAATCGATCACAGGCGGAAAACTGGACCGACCTCACGCAGAAATTTGGATCGGAACCCACATCAATGGGCCGTCTGTCCTCAAAGAGAACGGAAAATTGCTCTCAGGTTTATAATAATTATTTTTTTTTTAATAATTTTATGATATTTCTCTAATCCGATTTTTCAATTTATTTATTTCTTGACATGTTATACATATAAATGGAAAAGTCGGATTGGGAGAAAATTGAAAGTCGGCGCAATTAAACAACTTATTTACTAAAACTTTGGCAGAATATATTACGGAAAATCCAGAGAGTGTCGGGGAGAAGACGAAGGAGGGGTTTGGGGTGCAGCTCCCTTTCCTGTTGAAAGTTCTGTCTGTGAGCAAGCCGTTGTCCATTCAGGCTCATCCCCTCAAGGTATAAATAAAACTTTGTTTAATTTTTGGCTAAAATGTAAAACTTGAACATTTTTTAAATCAGGCACACGCAGAAGAACTGCACGCCAAGTTCCCGGACATCTACAAAGACCCAAATCACAAACCAGAGATGCTGATCACACTTTCAAAGTTCCTGATGCTCAGAGGATTCCGACCTGTTTCCGACATCAAAAACTACCTTCAATGTAAGTGGGAATATAAGAAGAAAAACAAAATAATCTGTAAAAATATTCAGCTGTCCCAGAGTTGAGGGACGTCCTTGGTGCCGACAGCGCTGACTTCTTGGCTTCCTGCGATTCCGAAACAGCGCAAGCAGCTTTGAAACAAGCCTATAGGTCGCTGATGACTGCCTCTGACGAGAAAGTTAGCCATTGTCTTAATCAAATCTTGTCAAGAGTCAGCACTTTGGGTAGGAATTTATTAGCGACAAAACAAATTGAACTACCAAAATTTAAATATTACTTGAATATTTCAGATGAGGCAACTCGAGGTGCTTGTCTTGCCGATCTGCTGGAAAAACTGCACAGTCACTTCCCAGGGGACGTGGGTTGTCTGAGCGTCTACTTCCTCCAGGACTACGAAATGGCTCCTGGCGAGGCTGCTTTCTTGCCCGCTAACTTAATTCATGCTTACATTGAGGGAGGTTGGTATTTTTATATTTAAATTTGAGTATACATATTTTATAAAATTGATTTTGCACCTCAGAATGTATCGAGTTGATGGCTTGTTCTGACAATGTCGTCAGAGGAGGTCTAACTCCAAAATTGAAAGACGTCGACACCTTATGTTCGATGCTCGAGTACGAACCGGCCGACAATTCCGCAAACATGGACGTTCTCAAGCTGACTGAAAACTGCACAAAGTACATTCCTCATGGCATCAAGGACTTTTCCATCCTGAATATTATGGTTTGTGACTAAAAAAAATTCATTTTATTATATTTTTATCATTGATTATTTTATTTTAGTTGAAGAAAGGGGACCCTGTCACGACTGTTGTCAGTAACGGAGGCCCGACTGTGGTTCTCTCGCTGGGCTCTGCTTTGTACTCGGTGGACAACGGCCCAAAATTAACTCTGCAGCAAGGCCAAGCGCTCTTTATCAAAGCCAGCCAAACCCTGAATCTCCACCCTGATCCTGAACAAGAGGCCATTGCTCAAGTTGTAGTGGCGCAATGCAACTTTTAATTCTGTGGTAAGAAGAGTCTTTTAATTTTTGACTTTCTGTTCCTTTAAATATGAATGCTAGATTTTTATTTAACGCTGTATTTATCAGTAATATTGAGGTTGTTTGAATAAAAAAGTTAAATTTTTATCACTTTTTTATTGAGCAACAAAGTTTTCAACTGAAAATGATACTCATTGACGCAGAGTTATCTCAAGATCAATTCCATGTTTAGGTCTCAAAATCAAATCCGGGATGTAAACACTGCTCTTCTCAGGATCGACCGTTCGTAGCTTGAAATTTCTGAGCATGGTTGATAGAAGAGTTTTTTGTTCGAGCATCGCAAACTTTTGCCCTGAATAGAAAATCGATTGATTAAATTGTGAAATTTCAAACTAAAGCAATACCAATGCAATTTCTGGGTCCAGCACTGAATGGAATGTAGGCGTAAGGGTGTCGGCCAAGTGCAACTTCAGGCAGAAATCTGTCCGGATCGAATTTTTCGGGGTTGGGGAAAACTTTTGGGTTTAGGTGAATACTGATTATGTGCATGTAAATGCCTGTTCCCTTTGGAAAGGTGTAACCTCCTGATTTTGAAAGTTAATTTAAGGAGATACTTTAATTTTGTCCTAAAACTGACCAAATTTGAGGTCAGTTGTGACCTGCCTTCCAATCATGAACACCGAGGGCCGCAGTCTCAAGGTTTCTTTGATGACCCGTTCCAAATACTTCATTTGATTTAAGTCGTTCATTGTCGGTTTTCGGTCGTCGCCACCAAAAATTTCATCAAGTTCCTCCACGCATTTTTGCTAATTATATAACAAAAATTACAAGAAAAGTTACTTTTATAAATTGATGTTTTTTAACCTGGACATCAGGGTTGCAGCCAAGGAAGTACAGCGCCCAGCTCATAGCCATGGCTGTTGTATCGTGACCCTTATTTATATTAAATTTTGTATGTAATTTTTTTTAAATTTTTCATTATAAATTACCTCAAACATAAAAGTATCAACTTCTTCTCTGATGTCCTCATCCGAAAGTGTTCTTTTTTCGTCACTCACCTCCAATAGCAAGTCCAAAAACGCGGTTCTTTTCTTCACGCCTGAAATTTTAATTGCAATTAAAATTTGTTTTACTTAATTAAGGTGGCAGTTTTACCAAATTCGTCTTCGCCATGTTTCACTTTCCCACTAGCCTTGTTCTTCCGGAACTCTGTCTTGCGCTCCTGAATTACCTAGAGAGAGGACAAGAATATGACGTGGGATTGAATATTAAATGGGATGCGTGGTAATTTTATGCTCGACTGAAAACTTTAAGGCTTCCATTACATTATTTGTGAAGCCGCGCAAAGTTTTGAGACAGCGCTTGAAATTTCTTCCCGTGGGCGTCATATCGTGGATGAAGGCTGGGTGGAGCCACGGACGCAGCATCCGATGAACAATCAAGTCCGAAATTCTGCAAAGACAAAAAAATTTGTGATTCATAAAAAATTTCCAAGGAAAGCTTTTAAATTAAGTCCAAAAAGTATCGAAAGTGAACTATATAAATTAAGAAAAATTAAAGCATAAGTTTTTAATAATAATTTTATTGAATTTAAGTTATTGAAAATTCCAGATAAATAAATATTAATTTCAATTTACTTACTCGTACATTGCTGAAACATATTTGGATTCGCTGTCAGTTTGGGCATGCACGGCCGTTCCCATGGCAGTTTCTGGAAAAGTACAAAAGAAAATAAGCAGAGTGAGCGAAGACAAAATGAATTTTGCGCGTGAATGGAGACAAAAGCAGATTTGTCTAAGTGACAATATTCTCATCTCCGGGCGTGCGAAAGTCGGCAGGTGCGCGCAGAGTGGAATTCTCTCATCACTCACCGCAGATGATGTCAAGGGCGCAGTGGGTGACCAGCGGCACAATGTTGATGGGCCCGGAAGTGCTCTTTATCTTCTTCTTGACAACATCAACCAATATTGCAGTGTTGTCGCCGAAAACAGGGACAAATTGTTCCAAGATCTTGAAATGGAATGCTGGCGTGAGCATTTTTCGCCTCGAATGCCATTTGGAACCTGCAGGAAACATAAATGAATTAAATAAATTTATTATAACAGTGTTTTCTAACGACTTAGGAAATTATTTTTGTACTGATTTTATTATTGATGTTGGGCAGCTAAAAAAATTATTTTTCTCCATAAAACATGCGATTTTTTTGCACAAATAGAAGTGAAATTCCCAGGCAAATCAATCTTTAAGAAAAAAAAATGTTCAAATAATTTTTATTTAGTGATATTTCACAGATTTTCTTATTAAAATTAAATAAAATTTAATCTTTGTGCTTTCTTTGTTAGTCTCAAAATAATGACGGCACAGATTTTTACAATACAGCAAAAGACGATATATACTTCCGTAAGGCACGCTCCTCCAATTTCTATAGAAATAAAATCATTTTGTATTGAAGTTTTAAAAAGAATTTTCGAAAATATTAATAACTATTGTGCAGTAACCCAAAAGTATTGAATGAGAATTCATATGAATTTTTCCAAGAGAGATAATTTTACGCAAAATAGTTCAGAAGTTAAAAAAGTAATCTCAAAATACAATATTAATTAAACCCATTTAAGCAGGAAGACCAAAAATCATGCAGCTTTTAAATATTGCTTTAATTCTTACAATCCACGAATTTCATGATCTTTTAAGCGCATTCAAAAAATTGCCAGTAAATGTTTTGAAAAAGTTAAAATTTAATGTCCTTCCCAGATGCTTGTTGAAAATGTTGGAAGATAATCAGGGAAATTCTCACCTGTGCTGGTGAGGAGGCCAGTTCCAAGCCAGTCCGAAATGAAAGCGTACTCCAAGCTCTTGGTGATGTGTTGGCTGCTGGTGAGGATGATCTGCAGCGGAAATTCGCAACTTTGGCTTATTTTGAAACTTTCTAATCATCCGGTTACCTCGACGATGTTCGGGTCCAGGGGGTGGATAACCGGCGTCGGCCCCATCCAGGTTCGCAACACGGGGTAATAGGTTTTCGTGAGCTGCATCATGTATTTATACGACTCTGCCGGGAATAAAGTTGAGAGAAATTTTCAAAATAAAATGCAAATAAGAGTTCAAACACGTGCCATCGGGCAATTTTTCACCAGCACACGAAAAAGCAGTAAAATCGAACTAAAGCAAGAATTAAGGGGGTGCGCGAGATTGGCGTTGGAAAAGTTCCCATTTGCAAAGTGCGTGTTCTTCTTCTTCTTATCTGCGATTCGCAATGAGAGGAAATGCGCGCCTAAAGAGGACATAATTCTTGAATTGTGACACGGGGAGCTGTTTCTTATGAAATTGTTCGAAGAGCGCGCGGCGCCGTAAAGTTGCTGCGGCGAAAAGCTGCGCGGCAATAAAATGGCACACGCACGCACGTTCAGCCTAGGGGACTAATGAGCCCGACTATGCTTTCTAACGTGTGCGGCGGGTAGTATAATAATGTTAGACCCACACACACAAACATACACCTTTGCGGGTAAATAACAGAGGCGCACACACACGCACCTTCTCTCGAAGTCGCAAAGCTCAGGGAGTTGCCGAAAAGTGGTATCGCCGGCGGCCCAGGCAGTTTGTCCACCTCATGCTTGGTCCTGGTTAAAAGGTACCAGGCAGAGAAGAACAGGATCACCAGCAAAATTACTTCAATCATATCTGAAATCGATCAAAATCTTTTTTTACTCTTAAAGTGTAGAAAAAGTGATGTTACTGATAACATTAATTAATTATAAAAGACTGAGAAAAGCTACCATAAAATTAAACTTTAATAATGTTAAGAATTAATAAGTTTAAAAGCAAAGAGGGGAAAAGTAATAAAGAACAATAATTCAGAGTTTATTACAAGATCTAAGATCTTCTTGTCCTGCCAATGAGCATTAATTAAAAAAAGTTGAAATTTAGTTAAC
This sequence comes from Neocloeon triangulifer, assembly GCF_031216515.1. Classification (NCBI taxonomy): domain Eukaryota; kingdom Metazoa; phylum Arthropoda; class Insecta; order Ephemeroptera; family Baetidae; genus Neocloeon; species Neocloeon triangulifer. The sequence goes on from NW_026775550.1 coordinate 146,953, forward strand.
TTTACTGTTAAGAGTCTGCAAAAAAATTTAATGCCAGAGCCAGAATAATTTTTATATGCAAATTAAGTTTGAATTAAAAAACTTCCAGATAATTAAAATTATAATAAAAATTATTAATTTTGATAATATTTTAAAATTATAAATATAAATTTACAAACGTAATTATATAACCTTATTTCAAAGTTTTATTATTGAAAAATAAACAAAAATAAGCAAAAAAGTAAACAATCAATTAAAAATTTAACATAATTATACACCTACTTTTTTATCAGAGTTAAAATTCAAAATTTATTCTTTATTCAAATAAGATTATTAAAACTTCATAGATAATAAAAACATGACGTTTCGCTTGACGAGAGATCTGTGTAATTATATAATCTATTATAGTGTCTTTCAGTATCTTTAACAGACGCAATTTAATTTAATCAGCACTCAAGAGGTAGAGATTCCAAATTTTCGGATTGTCCCCTGCTGCATTTAAAAAAGCGAGTTGATGAGCAGATCAGAGATAGCTGGGGTTTTCCTGCGCTGATATAGCTAAATCCTTCTCTCACTTTGATTAATTTGATCCAGCGGGTTAATTAATGGAATCGGCGAGTTTCTCGTGAGATGCTGTTCGACGAGTGCAGCACAATAAATTTCCGCAGCTAGCCGTTCCGGAAACGCTCTTTTGTCTCGCGCGCGCCACAAACATGCAAGGGACGCGAAGGCCGGAAATTCCGTCTTTGTTTGTTTGTTGCTTCAAACGGACCGCTCGTGCGGCACAAGGCGAATAATTGTGCAATTTATATTCCACTCTGGAGAGATATACACACAGATATATATACCAATGATCGTCCGCATGTGTGTAATCACGAGAGAAATACTGGTTGGAATCGTGTCAGAAATTAGATTAGCTTGTATATGTTGATTTTTGATGGAATTTCACAGTAATTTTGTTTTGCGCTCTCCGTTCCCTGAAAATGTAATTTTAAGTCGGGGAAATAGACCAAGTAATGAAACAATTAATCTATCTTTGATGTTTGACCTCTTTTCATAGAATTCTATAAATTAAATCAAATATTTTTAATCAAAATATTTCAAGAATCATTTATTGAAAATTGAAAAATGATTTAAATTCTACATTTATGCAGTTTTAAATCCATTTTCTCTATTTAGTATTCTTTTTTTCAGATTTTTTAATAATGCAAACCTACTACTTGTGCGTTTGAGCACTTATCAATTTATAAAATTTTGTTTGCAATGTGCACCATATTTTTTTTTATATCCAATTTTTCAGTCAAATTGTCTTTAGTAAATCTTTTAATTTACCGAGTTTTAGTTTTAAATTTTAATTTTTAACACGAGAGTTAAAACTTGAGAGATAAATGAAAACATCAAAATATCACAAAATCAAATGAATTACAACCCAAAATTAATTTGATCCGTCTATCTTTGTATTGTAAACACGGGATCAACATGTCAGGTTTGAATTCATCGTGGGCGGATTTGTCTCTCTCTCGTGGGTGATGATTGATACTGGGCCGTCCATCAGCCGAAATATTTTAACGAGGGCTCGCGCCATAAACAGAGCCAGATTTAATTCGAAGCGCACCGACTGCAATTAATTTTGAGCGCGCGCACGCAAGTTCGGAGGCATAAAAAGTGTCATAAAAGCCGTGCGGTGGCGCATAAGTGGCCGTTTCGCCCAAACAAGGGCTGCTGCAATTAACAGGACAATAACAGTAATCCGAATGCAGAGGAGAGGCTAAAGAGAGAGATAATGTGCGCAAGTTCAGCCGGGGCAATTAAATTATTTGCGGATAAAGTTGTTCCAACAGCTGCAGTAGTTTCAAAAAAAGAATAAAATAAAAATATGTGCTAATTTTATTACTTACTCGGCTGGATGCACAAACGTCTGACGACCAATTAACATGTCGATCTCGACAACGCCTCTTATCGACGAGATTTTTCTTATCATTTGTGACGACACCCATTCGATAGCAAAAATAACTTATTTTTCCATCGATCACTATTGTTTATTGTGTGCTATTATAAATATTTTTAGACTTAAGATGAATTTTTATTAGTGTTTATGTATAAAATTTAAAGGCCATAATATTTTATTAGAAGAGGTTTTTGTGAGAAGGATCATACAATAATATTATATTGTTGTTGAGGTTGCGCATTTAGTGGTTAATGGTTTTTAATGACGATTTCTTATCAATTTAATGTACATTTTACAGTCGGCAGTACTGGATCTTTTGACCTTTGTAACATTAAGGCCTTTATGGAAACTCTTTTTATTATCTTCTCTGAGATTGATAGAGATTTTAGAGCTGAAGATAATCCAATTGATAAAATTCTTCTTAGCGTTTTAACAATCAATAGTGAAAAATTTTATCTTTTAATTCTGTTCGTCTCAATGACATACTTAAACTATTTTTAAATTTTAATCCAATTGTTAGAGACCAAAATTTGTTAATTTTTTTTTGTATTTTGCTGTTGAATACCGTCAATGGACTTCAAGTCAACAGTAGCTCTGACCTTGCTTTTAGGATTACATCCTAATTTATTTAAAATTTAAAATCTAAATTAATGTGCTAAAGTTGCACACTAGATGTGTTTAATAAAATCGTCTATCTAAAATAATTTGTTCTAATTTAAGTGTTCCCAACCTCTGGAAAAAGAAAAGGCAAAAGCATTTTTTTTTCTTACAATTTTTGAGAGGGTCCGTATCATCCGTGTGTGAAGAGGCAGAAACGACGGCACCGAAGAGCAAGAGAAAAATTGTATTTCACGGTGATGATTTTTCATTTGGGACGGTGAAAGGTCAGTCGCTGCCGCCGTCGCGCAGACAGAGTGACAAATAGTTGTATTTTTAACGCCATATCCGGCGCTTTTTGCTCTCTTTCTCTCTCTCCACTCCTCTAGGCTGCCCGTTTCTCATGACAAATTGTAACTTCTGTCCAGCAGCGTCGAGTGTGCACATGTAGTAGTCATTACACGCACTGCATGTCCGTACGTCATATCTCGCCAAACAAATAAATGACTCTGTGCGAACTCCAGCCCAGGCAACAACGCCGGCCGGAAATAAAGGGAATTTATCGGACGAGGGCAAAAAATAAAACAAGCAACGCATTAAAAGAGACAAACGAGGTATTATTAGCGAACTCTCGTGGCAATTTCGATTTTTCCTAATGACTCGTTTCTCGCCCTTTTTCCTGCGGTCCGGCCGGAGCTGCTGCAGCTGCAAACAAAATAAAAGTCTCCAATCTGGGCTAAAAGTGGTTTAATCCGATTATGGGGCAATCTTTGTGATTACCGCCACTGCTGGATTTATAAACCCACCAACGCTCAGCCAGACGCGAGCACACATGCAACACGAGAGAGCGGCGTTTGTCCCTCCGGGCACTCCAGAGAGATGTGATTAGAATTACGTAAAATCGCTGTAATTAGACTAATTAGTGTTCGCAGCTCGGATTTATCCTGTTCGACCTACCTACAAGCTGCAGTTTGCAGTTGAACATTTTCCCCACATAAGCGCATCATTCTGTGAATAAGCAGAAATTTTTTATAAAAAAAAATATCACCAGCTTTTTCCTCTGGTTGTATCAATATGTACAAAAATAAATTCATCCACATGTTCAGTTGACTGAATAATTAATATGTATGCAGCCCGCTTCGCAATGGTGTTTAGCAGGTTGCATTTCATTTTTATAAGTATATAAAAAGAGGAGAAATTTCTACAAATATAATTTAAAGATCTCACATTATATCTTATATCACTTAATTTTAACTTTGTTCATTATTTAAATTTCAGCATAGCATTTTTAAATCTAAAAAATGCTGAAAAATGCCATTTTCTCTTAAAATTCGCTTGGAAATTCGTTCTGGCGACGAGATTATGTTGAAAAAATTCATTCTGATCTCAAATAAGTGAGACAAAAATGAATTAAGGAAAATAAATACTTTATTGACTCTATCGTGACTATTGGACTATTTAAGACATTATTTAAGGCGTTATTTTGAATTTTGCTTAAAATTATTAATTTGACAATAGTAAGTAAAAAACTAATAAAAATATAATGCTTCATATGAAGGGACATACATAATAATTTTCTCAATTTTCCTTAAAAGGGACTTAAAAACTATAAATATATTTACAAAAAATTGGTAATAAGACTTATTATTAGCTCAAATATTTAATTATATTTTTTAATGGGCCTTGGAGTTGAATTGAAATTAGAAATAATTACTTTTGACATTCATATTAGATTTTTTTTTTTAGATTTTCTTTTAACAAAAGCATGGATTTCATTACTTTTGAATAAAAATACTTTACGTAGCAACTTGAAACTTACATTTATTTCTATATATTTTACAATCAATTACAAATGAACGAAAAAAAAACACTGAACGCATCCCTCATTCCTATGTTTGAACGTACGATAAAGATTTAGAAAATTAGCCGTAAAAACGCGAGAGGAAGCGGGAAAAAGCAAACAAGTCACTCGCCGTGATTTGCGGGCTGTGCGTTTCATTACGTGATTTATTACACAACTTTAAATCCCCGCGCGGCAGGAGCTAAGAGAGAGGCTGCAGCTGAGGCGATGAAGGGTGGCGAGCGATGATAAGACAAGTAATAATTCATCATCGCCGAAACTTTCATTACTCCCTCTTCCTCTAAAAAGCTATTAAATTAAGAAAAATTCCGTCGATCGAGAGAAAAAAGAAGTGAGTAAGTCGTCTTCTCTCCCCTGTGCAAACTAATCATGTAAGGAGTGAAAAAAAATCGCTGCAAATCTCCTTTTGCATTTATCACCGACACAAACAGATCTCTGCGGGCTTTATTTATTTGACAAACCAATCAACAGGTCTCGCCGCCTGCGAATGAATGATCGAGGTGAGCGTTGTGAATTTTTTTTTACAAAAAAAAAGTGCGGAACATGCGTGGAAGTATAAAGTGCAGGTCGTTTGTTTTTGCGCCGAGTGTGCGTGGGGCGCGAGGATTTTTGGCAGCCGGGCAAATGGCGCGCCATCAGAAAAACATAAAAAGGCGGCCGACGTTTTAATATAAAAAATGCGAGAGCGCTGAATTTGTAGTGCGCGCGTGGCAGGCAGAATCTGTAATGCGAAAGAGCATCCATCATGCTAAGCCCATTTTTTATTCGGCCCCATTATTGCCACGGCGCAAAAATGCGGCAGGTACGGCCGAGATGGAGCGAGTCGATTAGTATTCATTAGAGTTTTTGATCTTGCCCGTGCGATAAAAATACTCTATCATGATTTTATAATGCGCGCCGAGAAAAATAGCGCGTGTTCTGAACAAAAGTGCCCACAAACCGAATCACGTGCGACGGGGGTGGTGGAAATTGACTGTCTGAAGAAAGAAAGCTCAACGCAGGCTTTTTGCATGCAACGTCTATAAAAAAAATTTAATTGACAGAAAACAAAAATTTACCTGAAAAGTATATATTTTTTTAACAACAAACAGAATTATTGTAGGAACAACTTAATTAGTAGTAATGGTACTATTCCGCAGTTTATTATCATTACAATTATTCGTAATTATTATTCATGCAAGAAAATTGATTACAACTTGAATAAAAACCATATAAATATTCATAATTTGTCTATACTAAACTCGCTTGTGAGAATCGAATCCAAAGTTATCATTATTTATTGTTAGGGTAAACTTCAATACAAATATTTAAAATAATTAAAAAATTTAAATTTTAAAAATGTATCTAAATTCCTTATTCAAATGTTTGAATTTGAAGCTTAAAAATGAAAAAAGTTTAAATTTTAATATTTTAAGTAATAAATTTTTAATTGTTATGTAATTATCATTTAATATAGCAAATAATTTATCTCTTATCGTTTTTAAATAAATAAATTTTATTAATTTGTTTAAAATTTAGTAATATAAATTTTCTTTAAACAAAACTTTATTCATACATCTGATTTTCAGAAATATAATGTGATAAATAATCATTTGCCACTTCACAAAAAAAAAAAAACACAATAATTGGATAATTAAATTAAAATTGTTGGTACTTATTTTTTATTGTCTCAGATTCAAATATATTTCATTAAACTTATTGAGTGCAACTTTGTACAATATCTGCTGTTTTACACATTTTATAATTCACTTCCCAATTCATTACATTTTCCAGTTTTCCTTGCAATGAAAATTAGTTTTATTCTTTGCAGTTAACACATTGAAATTCAATCAGATTTTCCGCGTCCGTGTTTCACTCTGCATCAATTCCACAACCCCATTGTGTTGGGAACGAGTGCGTGAAAGATGAAGTAGCGAGATGGAGCAGACAGGGTTGTTGGCACTACCGTCATCATCGCATTACGCACCACCTTTCATGTGTGTGTGTGAGTTTGCATACGAGTAGTGTTTGTTTGCGTGCGTCGGGATTTAGATTGATGCGTGCCCAGAATGGAGGTAAAATAATAAATATAACACGGCGCTCTCGTCGAGTTCATATTTTCTTGCCTCGGCGGGCCAAAGCGCCGCGACCCAGTCAGTCTGTGCTCTTTTCAGGTGCAAATAAGGATAGATTGCCGTCGCGGCGGCGGCGTCATTACCGTGAAAGCATTAGCATTATATGGCATAGTACTCTGCCGATGCAGCTCAATTTGGCTGAGTGTGTTTGTGATTCGTCGCCGGATGGAGCAGGGACTCTTTGCCGCCGGCTGCGTCTCTCTCTCTCACTCGTGGATAATATTAATAATCATTTGTGCATACTGATGACAAGTTTGCCCGTGTGCAGTCTGCTAATTAAGCCTCTCGCTGCATCGCCGACGTGTAATTGCATCTGTGTGGGCCGCTTCGTGCACATGTTCACCTCTAATTCACTTCTGCTCGTTCTATGTGCAAGAATCCGCCAACAAACTTGAATGAAACTGCATCAATATTATGCTCCGTATTATTAAGATTTCGCCATGGAAACTGAGAAATCCTAAATGAAACCGAGAGGAAGATTTTTATGATAGAATAATAATTCAAACTTGGTTTTTTTTCACTTGATTGGAGAAAATAAATTGAATTGAATGTTAATAACACTTAAAAAATAATTCAAAGTTTTCAATGTTCCGACAAAATTTGGTAGGATCAATATAAATTTAAAAAAAAAGTATTAAATATTTTGCCTTTTTATTGAACTTGCAAAATTTCTTTTTTAATGTGTGTTGATTAATTAAGTCTGGTTGGTAAGCTATACATGTTTAATTATTTTTTCCCCCATTAAAAAAAAACTTCTAAATTTGATGGGGGATTAAATAGTGAGAAAAACGTTAGAAGTTCCGATCTTGATGCAAATTATTTTTATTTACCATGGAGACGATATGATATGATCCTCTAGATCTCCTAGAATTGTTTCACCATTAGCTTTTTGCAACGGCCCCAGTTCGGCGAGTAGGTCAAGGTTTCCAATCTTGACCTATGAGTATTAGTGACTTGTTCACCAGGATTGGCTGCCGATTCTCTACAAATGTAGAGATTTAAACAGCAGCCTCTGCAATTTAGGCAGTTTTCACATTACATGCTTTAATATCAAAATATATGAAAAGTATGCATGTCATCAGAGAAGTGTAGCGTATATTTGATTCAGAAACTCTACGCGTGTAAATTATTCTGTACATCAAATCGGGGCTTCGGGGGCCGAGCATGCTTTGCGGGCGGGGGCTGCGAGTACATAAATAAGGATGCAGCCAACGTATATATCGCATCAAATCCTGTTTATATTTCTGCTTAATAATAATACAATAATACGCGAACAATAACAAGCGCCGGCGTCTGCTCCCCATTGTGCGAGGGCGAGTGTGTATTTGTGCAGCGGCTTATTTGCGAGCAAGGGAGAGAGAGAGCATAGCAGGCAAACCGCAATCCTTTCATTCACGTGCACACGCTCTTCCTCGGCGCATCCCCTGTTTGTTGCCAAAGAGAGCTTCTTCTCAAAACGAAGGCACTATACTTTTTTGCCGCTCGCATGTAAGGCGCTTTTGCCGAAACACTTACTTATACGTTTGCTCCTTTCACAAGGAATTTTCCAAACTCTTTACATGCGAGGCCAAGAAATATGAGAAACATGGTAAGTATTATTAATGTGAAATATGAATAGATGTTTCAACCTTTCCAATAATAATGGCAATGGGCAGAATTAAATTTTTCTGCAGTTTTATCAAATTTTTTAAGTAATAATTTATTTACATTTAGAGCACAAAATTGGGGCATTTTCTATAACTGAAGTATTTAATAATAATATTAAGAATAATTTAATTGATGTTATTTATATAATAATGTTTTTTCAAGTTTTTGGTTGAGAAAAAGTAATTTTTCAAGTCAAGTCCACGGATGCGACTGATATTAACCTCAAAGCTTATTTATATTGCTCTGAATTAAGAGTAAACTTATTATTTGCTTTGGGGATGTCCGAGAATTTAGCATCGATATATGTCTGCCGTGCCATTTCAATATTATTTGTCCAGAGTTTTGTGAGCAAAACATTATGAAGTCTCAATCAAGAGACAATCACGGACAAATTAAAACTGGGCGCTACGATTATATATTTATTTTAGCATTTTATTTATATAACTGATAAAAATACATATTCTCTATTCTTTCCAAACTTTTTTAGATTAAACGCAGGGCAGGTTTTAAGAATTGATTTTTTATTTTAATTTGTATCAAAAAATTATTTAATAAGAAGAAAATTGATTGCAATCATACGTAGCAAATCAACTGCCATTAAAAAATTTAAATAAATCTATTATGAAATACCTTTTCACATAACATAATCAATCATTTTGTGTTTAGACAATAACTGTTTTAAAATTTTGTATATGGTTAGGCCAAGACAATGTCATGTCGGCCTGTGCTCTTTATTAGCAGTGCAGAAAGGCTTAACCCAATTTTAATTTTTTAAACCAACTATTCCTTTCTTACAGTTTAATAGTAAAGTTTTTTCATTTAAATTACATATATCTAATAATTAATTTAATTTTTGATCCATTGAATATGTGATTTATAAATAAACTTTTAATTTCTAATAACGCCTAATAACAAAAGTTTTAATTTATCTACAGATATCTCGGAATATATTCATGTTTTAGTGTAAATTATAAATTCATAATTATAAGCAAAAATTGGAACAATAAACAAATATGATTATTTAATTTTCCTTTAAAAAATACGGATTAATTTTTAATCAAAAATCCATGGTTTTATTGTTTGAATTTCACAAAAAACAATAGAATCCAAATAAACGTGAAACGCTGTTCGACGAAACTCGGTCCTGATTTGTCAGACTTTAACATTGTGTAGATCCGCATGTAAAACACGCGTTCCGCGCGGCGCGCGTACCTTCAATTAGGCGCCGGCGGAAGGAAGGGAAGTGCTGAATTGAGAGCGAGCTTTCGGCCGTTTCATTATTCAACAGGCGTCACACAGCAGTGTGTGATAATAATTGTTTCGCCAGCATTGCCAGAGGTTTAGTGGAAGCGAATATAAAAGAGACAGGCGCTGCTGCAGCCTTTAGGTATTTGTGCGCTCTCTCGCATGAAATAAATGTATGTATTCCGCACGAGGGCAAATAATATAATGGCGGGAGACAGAGTGAGTGGTCTTGGTCTATTCCACAAAGCAAATACACACACCACGAGCAAAGAAGTAGAAGAGCGAGGGGAGCACGTGTTTGCCAATCTTTTCAACACGCGCGTTTTAAAATTCATTCCGCCGTGATGATGTTTGCCCGCGGAAGGAATTTCTTTCAATAGATCGCGCGACATTTCTCTCGCGAGACCGCAGTGATTCTCGCGGAAAGAAAGTACAGAGATGAGAGTTTAATCAAACGTCGGCGGAGAGGCGTCGCCTATTTTTCCCAAATTGCGGCCCGCCAAAGAGCAACTCGAGACGCCGGTCTTTCTTTTTCCATTTCCTTTGATGGCTGGGTTTAGAGTTTCTAAACAGAGCGAGCGGCAGCGTGAAAAGAGCTAGAGAGGCGCCAAAAGATGAGATTCCGCCGGCTGCTGTGTATGACCCTTGACGGCTTTCAAAGAAAAGTAAGTCAAATTGAAAATCTTAAATTCCTCAAATTTCAATTCTGATTGAGGAAATGAAAGGCAGGTTTATTATTTAAATTTAAACATGTATGCAAAATTGAAGATACTGAATCGTTTTATATTTAAAATTATATTTAATTACGAATTTGTGCCAAGTCAATAAAAATAAAATGCAGCTATATTGATCCAGTAGTGCCTTTCTCAGCATTTCCTGAGATGATTCCTGACTACCATAACCTACAATGCGTGTTTAGTCAGTGTGTATTTTCATTGCAAAGGTCCCCACCTTTTCTTCGACCATTATTATTGAAGTAAGTATTATTATTTCGAGAATTTAATATTTTATTAAAATTTAACAATAAATTACATTTTATTTTTTGGCCTTGAACAAAATTTTTAATGTTTCTATCCAGTTCTAATTTAAGGATACAAAAACTAACTAAAATAATTGAATTATTACCGTTAAAATTCAAAAGATTAAATATTAAAGTGTTTGTGATATTGTTCTTTTTTTTCTCGATAGTGTGGGTCTCGATGTCGGGCGTTTTAGCAGACATCTCTGCTAGTTGTAAACCCTTTCTTTTTTTCCATTTAAATCTTTTTTTTTTTGTATTGACCAAGAGGAATAAATAATAATAATAAAAAAATCAATAATATTGAAAGAGTGTTGATGTAGAGAGAACTACATTTTGCTAGGACACGATATAAAATTGAAAATTAAAAAATCTATTTGATTTTTTTTTTAATCAATTACCTTTAATTAAACAAATTGAAATAAGACAATAAACTAAAATTCACAAAAAAAAACACTCACTCACACTAAAAAATTAACAATTTTTTAATTAGCATAAAAAATTATTCTAAATATAGAAGAGAAAAAGCCAATTTAATGTAAATTTTATTAAATTTTCTATACAATTTATTTTTAGTCCTATATTTCTGAGCGGAAAACCATTTTACCTTTTCTTTAAAACTTTTTCAAACAACTCTACGTTTGGCCCTTACTTTTCACGGCTTCGCCCACCGAGATAGAAATCAAATAACATCCCAAAATTTGAAGGTCTTCAATCTAAAGAAAAATTAGAGATTTGATGGGGAAACGAGTCGCATTATCTTTGGCGAGACTGGACGCGACTGCAGAGTTTGACGTGCGGCGTCTCTTTTCACTTATCTCCGTCGCAGCCAAATCCCCTTCTATAAAACCTCCAAAGGTCCTCTCTTCCCTGCTAAACCAGCAGCAGTCGGTTTTTTTTTATCTCGTGGTGCTCTCGTTTTTTTCTCCTCTCGCCCAGGCTATATAGCTTTATCTCCTTCCGTCGCAATTTGCCATTCGGTATAAAAGAAAAGGTGCAGGCTCAAATAAACTGCCTGCTGTCTTTGCCGCCGCCTGCGATGAATGCCTTTTTAAATTGTAAATAAAACGCGACCCCGAGACGAGAGTGCAAGAGAGTCTGTATCGCTCGCGTTCTGCTCGAATAAGCATCGCAAATTGCAATCTGGCCCACCATGTAAACAAAAACAAGAAGAAGTGAATTTTCATACTCTCTAGGCACAAATAATGAATATTTATTCGGGAATTTGCGGCCTTATCCGCTCGACAAAATTTCAGCAGCATCCCCTTTGCGAAAGTGAAATACGGCCGCGCCGGCTTACATAAATATAAACACCAGCCGCATTATTTATTAAACGTTCCTCGGCGAGCAATTTCACGGTGAATAATACGCCTGCGAAAATTCTCTCTTAGAAAACTTGGGTTTCTTTTCAAAACAAAATTCATTCATATTTTCAATGTTTTTTTTTCTATTCGCCAGTAATGTTATCTGTTTGTTTAGGAAATTACAGTAAAACGGCGGCGAGCTCATTTGTTGGACAAAGAGACTTACTTGAATGCGAAAAGCCACAAAGCCACGCGAGCGTCAAAACACAAAAAGCCCTAATTACAGACTGCCCGGAGAGAAAACTGCTCAGCAAGCCACACACGCTCTGTCTCTCTGACTCGGAGCAAAAATGGAATGAAATTAGAGCGGATTTGAGTGACAGACGAAGCGCGAGCGGCCATGCATGAGTTGAGCTCCGGATTGCATAAAGAGGCGGCAGCGAATTTCAAACGGTCGTTTTCTCGCGTGACTGTCCACTTTGACACCTCCCACAGGAATTGTCTTTCGCTGGAGAGCACAAAACTTTTCGTTCGCAGACGTGGCGACAATATTTAGTGTCCGGATTATTTTCACACACAAAAATATACGGACAGAGCGGATTTTACTCGCTCCGAATAGTCAATTTTAAGCCCTGCACCTTTTTATGAAGCTGTTTTTTTTTAAACACAGTGGACTGAAGATAAATATATATGTAAGCGACGGTCAGTTTTAGAAATTTGATTCCAACGCTGAAGGGCCATCGACGTGTTGATGCCAGACCGAGTTTGGTGAGAGTTAAAGTCAATTAGTCTTATTTTTGTAAGAATCTTCTATAATTGCAAATGATATGAACAAGGAATACAACAAGGCAATCTCTGCTCTATTTGAGATAAAAATCATAAAATTACTTTATCAAAACTAAAAAAATGTAAGAAAAAACACATAAATAATCTTTTCTAGTAAAGAACTAAATTTGAAACTACTCTTAGTAAAAATTATTTTTTTTTAAAGATTTTAGTCATATTAGGTTACTTTAAAAATTTTAATTTCACAAATTACCGATCATTGAATTACGTTAAAAATAAAAGCTTATTTTTTTATTATTAAAAGGACTTTATTGAACAATTTTATGAATTTTAATTCAAGTAAATTGTTTTTTCATTAAAGCATAAAATCATTGCTTTTCTTTTATTTGATAAATTTGATTAACTTTTGTTAAAAATTGGAAACTACTAATCCATAGTTTGTTTTGCGTGTTCAGTTTTTAAACTTGCACAATATAAATATGTATTTATTGTTTACTGGCATTGAACACATTGAATGATTGAGTAGAAATTATTAATAACATCAACTGATATCTTTACTAAAATGTCTTCAACATAAATCTACCAATCTTCCTGAATAGGATGAGGTTTTGTTAAATATCTACAATAAATTCAGGCTCAAACAAAACTCTTGATTTATTAACCTACAGAAATATAAGATCTTCTTCTGGAAAGGTAGAAAAAAATTCCAATTTACTACATTGTGTTTTCTTATAAGATCTCTCCCTAGTGTTTGATTGTCTTAAAATTTGAATAAATCCCAGAAAACTTCAAGCAATTTTATGGATTTAGGAAAATATACAGCTTCTGACTTTTACTTAAATGGCTACTTAAAGGGAAGTTTTAATTAAAAGTATGAATTTTTTATTTAGAAGAGAATGAAGCCTACTCTCTAGTTTTTGATATTAAAATTGCGATTTAAAAATTTCAATGTTTTACATAATTCTAAAGATGAAAATCAGTTCATTTTTTTTCCAATCGGCCAAAGCCAAAACAATAAATTTTAATACAAGATTTTCTGGTAGAAAAACAGTTGAATTTCTGCACATGTTATTCGGACGGCGGTTTTTGACATCGTTTGAGGTCATTCACGCACATGTTTTGCGCCCTCTGGTTAAAAAAAACCCCAAGAGCAATAGCTTGTGTGTGTGTGTGTGTGTGTTTCTCAGCGGTGGCGAAACCCTTTTTTGACTCAAGGCATGTACAAAAGCTGCATTCAGCAGAGAGCGGCCTAAAATATTCATAGACTTGCAGCAACCACCGGCGGCGTGTCAACATACCTTGGCTAAATAATAAGCAGCATGTCACCCGACCGCCGTCGCCACCAGCATCACCCCTTCCTCGCCGCAACGCAGCAAGTGTTTTACCATAATTGCACCGAGGCTCCCACTCTATTTTTTTACTTTTTGGCCGCAATTCTTCTTTTTCGGTTGTTTTCATGCAAACCCACTTAATCCATCCAGTACACCAGGTGCAGGTCTTTGACATGCAACCTCTCCGAGAGCATCAAAGTGGAGGACGCGTCCCCGGGGAATCAAAATATAGGTTATGCAATTTAATTGCGGATAATCAAGTTTCGGTGCGAAAAATTATGCAAATCCGTGCTGCCAACTGCACTCGGGAGAGAGAGAAAGGAAAATGTGAGACGCCCTGAGCGCCTGCCGGATGCGGAGTAGGCAATCCGCACGACACGGTGAAGAACGACGGGAAGACTAACTTAGTTAGCTCGGGAATTTTCCTTGCAGAGCTTGAAAATGTAATTTCTTATACACCCTGCAACGACTCTTCTTTAGAGCCACGATAGGCCGGCGATGGTGCCGACTGCTCTTTTTCAGGCCTACCTTGAAGCAGTGACAGCACTAAAAATAATTACTGCTTCTCGAACTCATTATTAAGGCTCATTCACATGCATTTCTTATAGGCCCATTTCCGCCAGCTAGCGCTTTAGCGGTGTTGTGGACAGACCTTAAGACCTGTGGCAGCTCTAGTGAAAATTTATCTTAAATTTGATATTATTTTGTAATTTTCATACTTTCTTGCCCCCTTAAAAATTTGTTATACTGTCATTTGTATTTCTAAGAAAATTAGCAAATTGAATTTTAATTGAAATTTTCAAACTGTAAAGTTTTGCTTATGATCGTAATATTATTTTCCAGCGCTTAATATCATGAGGATGTCAATATGCCTATGCCAGCATAATATATAAAAAAATAATCAAAATTATTTAAATTGTCAAGGATAACTGAATTTTAAAATACAATCAATATTAAAATACGATTATTAATAATATTAATATTATTATTAATACGATATTTGGAAAGTATTATTTATTATTTTATATTTTTGAACTAACAAAACCTTTAATTTAATTATTTATTAAAAATTTATAAAATATTGCCTCCTAGCACGACCTGCTAAATGAATATACAGATTTATAAATTTTGCTTATTTGTTAACTTTACAATACGTGCATATTTATTCGAGTCATCACAAATTAATTAACAAAGAACAGGTGTGAAGTGAGGGATTAATAAATAATGGACGAGATAGATTAAATTGCTTCTTGTGTGAGCAGCTAAAGGTTGGCCGACGGTGCTCGAGCAGGAGCGGACGGAATCTCTTTGTTCTTCAAAGACAGCAATTTTTACCTCTCTCCGCGTGTGCCGCAGAGGTAGAAGAAAGAAAACCGGGAGGATATAGAACTTCACACAGCGCCAGTCGAGTCTATTAATCAAAAACTACTCCGCCATCTGGAAAAGTTCTCACTGCCGTGCCGGCACTTCTTATTATTTCGGGTCTCGCTCTTTCTCCTTCGCCCACACCAAAAAAGAAGCCGGCAGTTCTGATTTAATGAACTGCTAATAAAACTTCCTGTAAATCAATCAAACTGCTTTCCCCTTTCGTTTTTTTTCTCCACCGGCTCTTCCCGCCACGAAATACAGCGTTGGTCCGCAAGCCAAACTTTGCAGACGCGTATTTCCACCGTCTATTTAACGCCGCCGCTTTGGGCTTTTTCGCCCGCGCAGCACACGAAATAAAATCAGGACAAAAACTGCAAACGCACCAACTTTCCGACTTTTGCCACTGAAGAGTTGGCTTGGAAAATGAAAGATCGTCTAGTTCATGGACAAAAAATATCATGAATATAATTAATTATTCAGGTGAAAAAGTTTTCATTTGAATAAATTATGCAGCATTTAATTAAATTGAATCGTGAAATGCGACATTCATTCCAGTAATAAATGCGAGTAAAAATGTGCTTTAATTTCAGTACTTTGGAATGAATCGTCAAGTACACGAAGAGCTGTGCATGCATCAGGTTGCTCTACCATGATGATGGCAGTTGAATAGAAAATTGCATTTCATTCATAAATACATTAAAATCTTTTATCATGAATCATGAATATAAACTTCAATATTTATACCATCCTTTAGATCTCTTTTCTGCTTAGGATAGAATGTACAATTAAATATTAAAAAGCATATCTCTAGTGGGACTAGTCAGTCTGCTATATCGTAATTTCAAATTAAATACTGCAACAAGCGGGAAAAGAAATTTTTAAATTAAAAAAAAAAATTACCATTTTTCCAATTTAATAACAACCATTAATCACATCTCATATTTTACATTTTCTATCCAAGCAATTTTTTATTGGCCATTCTTTAACATTAATAATAATTAAGATAAAACAGGAAGTCTTATAGCTTATAGCGCAAAATTTTGCAAAATTTTGCGTTTTTGCCTTGAAAGTATGGCTTCTATAAGGTCCAAGGAGTTGGACCGCAATTTCAATTTCTTTAATTATAATTTCTGAAAATTAGCTCTCATTCACAGAACTTGACAGTCGAAAATAAATTATTTTTTAGGGGGTTTTCTTTGCTGGAATTTCATGAAATTTTCATTTTGACTTAAAAGTAATTTAAAAAGCATAAAATTAGGATTCTTAAAAATTGAGAAAAAATGTGTGCATTGATGATTGTTAGAGACAAGAATTCTGGTAAAATATGGTCAAAATCAAATAGAAATCTTCTGCATCAGATAGAAATTTCATATCTAGAGCTTTCATTTTCAGGATAATTCTAGCACAAAACTTTCTAAGTTTCTTTAGCTCAAAACTTTTGCAACAAGCTTTATTTCCTATGATCTCAAGAAAATGACTCCACTTTAAAGAGACACTCGCAATTTAATCGCGAGTAGAATCAAAGTTGAACAAAAGCCGCCGCTTCTCCGATAAAATCTGTCTCTTGCCGCACAAGCAGCTGCTTATTATTTCCGGCTTGCATGAATAAGTGAGGGCCAAAGTGTGCCGAGAGGCAGGCACAGCAGCTTGATGGGAATTCTTAAGCCGCTCTCTCGGCGCCGCGCTTGTTTGGAGACGCGGAAAAGGCAAACAAAGAGCATGTTGCTCGGCGCCGCCGCCTGGGAAATCATAACGCTTTGGTTAATAATAAATGTAATTAATACAATTCGCTCGCAGGTATTGAAAGTGTTTGCGGCCGAGCGACTCTGCCGGGCCGGCTGTTTGCTGCCTGCGCGTATTAATATCAATTTCTTGGCAAAATAAATCTCGACCCTTTTTTCCTGCACTCCTGGCCGCCGGGGAATCGCCGTGCCACGCACGCGCCAGGTAATAAATCTTGCTTTTTTATATTTTTGATAATAAAATTTTCAACCGGGGGCCGCAGAGGTGGATGCTGCGTGCGAGTGATGAGTGTGCGGCGGCCGCGGCTTTCATTTGTTTCAATAGCGAAGCGCACTTAATCATGTTAACTCTCACGTGCACTCGTGTCCTGCCAGGACTGGATGGAAATCGATGTGATGATTCTGAAGGATGAAAGTCCAGATTGAAAATGACGCCTTATGCTTTTACTCGATATGCAATGACTGGGTTTCATTATCTAATTTGTAAAGACAAAAGTTTTCACTCTACTGCTGGCGAGGACTGCGTGTGCGAGCTATGTGACGAAAAGTGCACCCAATACCACCTTGAGTTCTGCAAGAAGAGACTTCACTCAATAAACTTTTACGCCACGATGAAGAAGAAATAGTGCAATTTAATTACTTGAAAATTATATCTGTATGAGTGTATCAAAAGTTGTACCCAGATGGGTTTAATAAATAAATAAATATGTTTATTTCATGAATAACTTGTAAGTTTATTTCTAATGTGAAGAACTGAATATAATTATACATTTTTTTAATTATGTTAAATAAATTCATTTATATTATCTACAGAATATTGAGAGTGATGAAATTATCCTCTTGAGAAATTGTTAATCCATTTAATATGGAGCAAAATATATTTAATTAATTTCTTTGATTTTAAAACAACTTGCTATAGCATCATTTAAAAAGCTGTTAGTTAAAAAAAGCATATTTTTTAAATTAAATGATAAAATATCGTGAATAATTATTTTAACATTTCAATAAGTTAATATTTAAAACAAAAATCATCGAATAAATATTATAGTATGCTTAGCAAAATTAAAATAATTTAAAGTTACAATTATAACTAGATTATTATGATTTTGATTTTTAATGTCATATAATAATGCATTTGAAAAGTTATATTCAAAAAGCCTGAAGTTTTTCAACCACACTAATGGCTTTATTTATTAGCCTGCTTAATAACGCTCTTTAAACTCTATCCATCTTAAATTTCCGACGTTTTCTTTTATCGCCACGAAATTTTAAATGACAAAACGATTTCGATAACAAGCTTTCCAAACACAAAGTGGGCCGGTTATAAAATTACGACGTTTTGCATTTACTTATCAGAGAGGGTGGTTCAGGTCGAGTTATCAGCTGGCTGGCAAGAAGGACACATTATGCTGCCTCAATTTATGCTTTCTGATAGTGTGCATGCAAGTGTGTTGAGAAATGCGCGTGGCCAAATAACTCAATTCGGCTCCCACTGCGTCGTCGACTGAATATGCGTATTTTTGTGAAGAAAATAAAAGTGCTCGCCGAGTGTGCTGTGCAAAACGATAGACATCTGCTTTGAGTTTCTGCGAGAGAGGAAGCGAATATCTCCATCTCTCCCGTCGTCATACATACATATTCTTTAAATACGTTCCACCCATGACTGCCTTCTGTTATTGCGTTGCCTGATGGAGCAGAGAACCTCGCAGGGTGTAGATCACAGCGTGGTGGATGCTGATGTGTGTTGATTTCTACCGGGGGTGAGTGCGCAGGAAATGGAAAGAAATGGAATCAAGTGCACGCGCCTTCTTATCTCGCGAAGTGAAACATGAAATTTATGATCGCACTTCGCGCCACCAGACGAGAGAGAGAGTGAGTGAGAGAAATACAAACCAGCCCTAGGAACGCGATTTTTTCGCTCATATTTTCACCACTTAAGCTTTTCTTAATTACTTATTGATTGTTTCTCAATTTAAGTGTTGTTCATCTTTACAACCTTATTGAAGATTCTTAATAAACATTTTAGTAGTTGCCGCTCTTAAGATTTATTTTTAGTCAAAACTAAAGAAAAAAGAAAAAAATTTATGGTCAAAATCCAAATTTTTTTTTATGACATTCACCCTCATTTTTTATAAAATATTAAGAATTGTTCTAGTTGAAAATAATTGCAATTCTTTGTTTTAAAAAACAACTTATAAAAACGAGTTTTTCTTCTTTTAGTTTCAGAAATTTGTTTATTGGGTTTAAAAACTGAGAACAACTTTGCCCCATACATGAACTCATCCATATCCGCTCCCAGGTTAAGTCAATTGCATTTTTTCCTCTGAACAATACGAAAAACATTTTTATCAAATCTTTGCGAGTTTTAGCATCCTTAATTAATAAAAAATTATATATTTGTGTCTGAATTGACTTTTTTAATAATTTGAGACCTCATTAAATTGCTGCAGTAGTTATTTATTGCCAAGAAGATTTAATACAAAAAATATTTGTAAGCAATGATAGGAATTTCTAATTTATTCTTTTATCAATTTGTGTATTTTAACACTAATCTTGTTTGACATTAGTTTAAACAATTATAATTCATAGTAGTGATATTCATCAATATTTTAAAAAAACGTTTGTTGTTTATTCTTCTCAATGCCGGGAAATATTGGAATTTTTAAAATGATCCATTTTTTTATTTCTAACTTCTGGACTGTGAAAAAGAATATCATGTATAAACATTTTTGAGAATCATGTTTTTAAAAACCACATATTATTATATTTGAGTTACGCAAACTGTTTTACTTCGTAAGTTTGCTTGTCAGCAAATGTATTGATTGATGATCACCAGTTTCCTTATTTCAGCCTCACGCTGCGGGAAAACGTGCCATCGGCAGAAACTGGAGAAGATGCAATGGATAGACGTACGAACGTTTCGCCGTCCTGAAAGTGTGTTGTTAGAGGAGAGATCGGATGCGGCCTGGGTGATATAATTTGTCGAGCCAAACGGCTGCAGCTCTTTTACTCTTATATTAAGCATCTTCTCTGTTGGCTGTAAACACTCTCGGGAGGGCCGTGCGCTCAAATTGAGAGATCAATAATGATGTCGTATTGATGATTATTGCCGGCGGGGCTAATAGTTGTCATAACTTGGCCCAACCGCACTTGCTTCCACGTATTTGCGCGCTAATACACTTTGAGCAGCATCTGCAACCCACCCGACACTGCTCCTAACTGATGATACACTCAGGGTAAGTGAGCGAAGGAATTGGAAATTTACGCAACATACCGCCGCGGCACTGCTCCATAAGCAAAAAGTGAATCAATTAGACAAACTGTCCAATTAAATTTTAATGACAATAAGAGTAACGAAAGCTCAGTTGTAAATAAATGTTATTCGGACTTTTTCGAATATCAGGAATTTTAATATACTTCATTGAGATCCTTATTAGCTTTTGTTTCAATTAAATGTAATGTAAAAATGTGGACATGAAATAATAAACAAAAATATAATAATATAAAAAAACATAGGATTTTTTTAATTTAAAAATTCTTGCCTGCTTCTTGCTATCCTTTCAAAATTCGTGAAAATTTTTTAATTCAGGTTGTTATTTTTATAACCCACAACATTGACTCGTTTTCAGAAAATAGATTTCAAGATTTAAAAATGTTTCACCAAAATACGACATTTTCATATAATAATCACCAATCAAGACAATTGAAAAAAATTTGCTATTTTTTACATTTAAATTATTTAGTTTTCTCATAATTTAATTTTGTTAAAATTTTATTAAAATTTTGAATGGATGTTTGAAAATTACAATTTCGTGATTTATTTTCTGAATAAGTTTCTCAAGAAATTTAAGCATTATTTCTTCTCACTTGGGTGCTATTTTACAACTTCATAAAAAGGTTGCTCATCATTTTTGTTTAGCCATATTTTCTGGAAGTCAAAATAATTTATTGTAATATACTATATAAAAATTGAACATTTTTATAGCGAATCAACAATTATTTTTTTTAAATTAATTTTCTAAATTAGAGCTTTGAATTGTTTCGGATGAAAATCTCGAAAGTGCTGTCCACTTAATTTAATTTAATCGAACTGCATTTGAAGGGGAGTCAATGGCAAATAATCCGCACCTGCAATCCAAAATGCCCCTCTTTGGCCTCTTTGATCAAAAGCTAGTTTGTCGTTTTGATCGCAGAAGCTTAATGCACTTTGCAGAAACTAGCTCGTCGCAAACGAACACAACACAGAATGACAAACAACGAGCGGCCCCCAGTGACTGCCGCCGCCGCCGCCTCGCCCCAATCATTACGCGCACAGTTGCATTTTATTCGCGACACAGCGTCGCATTTTATGCAGCGCACGGCCACACACTCAATTTGACACCTAACGAGTGGCCTTGTTCGAGGAAAGTGGAATGGAAACCAATGCGCGACTGTGCAGTGACATTTTTTCTATCTCTCTTACGCGAATCAAACACACGACCAATGTTAGATGAAAACAAAACATATAGTGACCTTTTTATGTAGATTTTCAATGATAAAATAAGTTAAAAAAACCTAAATACATTAAAAATTAAATTTTGATTTTATAAATTATTCTCCATTTACTTATTAACAAATGTTTTTAAATTGATAATTTTATTACATTCTTATATAATTTTAATAAAATTTTTCTACAATTTACTTACAGTTTAGTTTAAACAATCAATTTGAGTATTATTCAATTTATTGAGTTTTATGCATTTTAAACAATTAAAGAAATAAATATATACTCGTTTTCTAACCTTCATAATTTTCAATAAAACCATTGAAAATGAACTTCAAAAAGTTCGATGATATTGCCCTTTTTTATTTAATGTACTTACATTTAATTGAAGCTTGATTGTGTAATGAATCGCGTTTTTTTATTCTTTTTGAGTCAGACCGAGACAAAGCGTCTTATCGGCCTGTGCCCTTTTTTGAGCTTGCGTTAATAACGTATTTTTAATAATTTAATTACTGAAACAGAGACATAAACAGCTTTTGCAAAATGAAATTTTTAAATTAAATTTAGTTTGTTGAAAGCAAGAGCAATAACTTTCCACTCAGAAAGTCAAAATCTCACTTGCGTAAAGTGCGATGCAAATAATCCCCCTGCAGATTACATTCCACCAACCGGACAAATGTGCGAATATTTTAGTCGCAAACGCCCTCGCAAGCACCCAGTCTCATCCCATCGTCAGCGCTGCAGGATTGTTAGAGCGTCGTGTGTAAGTAATTATATTAAATTTCCGACAAAGGGGCCAAAGCCACCGGTGCTATATTTTCGCTCTTTGATGTTGCCGAGCTGATGATATACCTCGTTACGTCGTTGCTTTGTGCCTGGCCAAGGGATTTTGCTATACCGTGTGGGCTGCATTAAGGAGGGCGCAAGAAATAATGCCCCTTGCCCTACACATTCGTCGCATTAATTCTCACGTCGAGCCGAGGCGTCGCCCCCGAGAAGCATCCTTTTTGCTTCTGGGCGACAAAATCTTACATGTAATTATTTCCTATTAAATTTATGAATAAATGTGAACAGCGTCATTTGAATGTAAAAGCATGTTCGCAAATTTTTCTTTGATTTCGATATTAATTTTTTGTTGATTGTGAAATTTTTGGGATGAATCAGGGATGAACCTGGGATGAACAAAAAACAATAATATAAGAGGTGATTAAAAAAATAATAATGAAATTTTGTACTTTTATTTTTAATTTTTTCCTCTAGAGACATATAAAATTATCAATAAATATTACTTTGAATCATTAAAAAAAAAAGATTAATTCTTCACCTCTGAATTCTGAATCAAATTAACTTTTGCAGTATAGTTATTTGCTATCCATGTACATTATGATACACTGGCCTTTGTTATTTATTTGTGATTGGGAATCAAACACAATTTTGCAACTATAGTAATGTATATCCAGGTGAAAAAATTTATCTTGTGTAAAATTCAGAACTTTTACGGGACAGTTTTCTATGTAAATAATTGATTAGGTCCAGATTGCATTTTTTTATATTCAAAAATCATAAAAGTATATTTTAAACTTGTTATTGTTTAATGAATTTCCTCATTTCATGATTCTGTATGACAAAAAGATTGTAAATTACTTAAATTGTTTTAAAGGAATGCATTTATTGACATTAAAAATATATCTCTTAAACTATATTTTATTTTAATTTTATATCTTATTTGAGGCCAAGGGAATATTATATTTTCTTATCGTTTTTTTTTTGTTACCTCCAAGTTATTTAAAAAGTTGAAGTGGTAATTTGCAGCGCCCCCAGAACTCATTGAATGAGATAAATTCATATTAACTTTAAACTAAGATGATTGACCAAAATTAGAATGAAATAATTGTTAAATTGATCAAGATTTTGAAAGTAAAATCAACATCCTTTTTCTTTTTAATTTGGTAGAGACTTTACAATCTAATTTGCGCTAAAGCCCCTCATTAAATTAAACATGAAAACTTTTGAAAAACTAGGGAACTCTTCTTTCGAAGAGAGAAAAGATGAGTGTGGCGAGAAAGAGAAATTTCTCGGCCGAAAAGTTGGAATGAATTTGTGCATATTAGGGCGATGGCAATCAGAGGCCTGGCGAAAACGAGGCCTCTGACGCTTTTTGGTAGTAATGATACGCATCAAATTGAAAGGGCGAGAATTAAACCGAGTTTTTCTCCTCTTCTATATATTCAGTTTGTGTGTGAAATTTCCGCGAGGCGCATTGAAACGAATTTATATAAACGCTCGGATCTCCTTTACAGACGGAATTCATTACATTTAATGGCGCGCGATATTAAATGAAGAGGAATAATTTATGTTTTATTTATCGTCATCAATTTTAATAAAAAACGTACCGCGCCGGCGGATAAGTTCGTTTTGATTCCACATTCATATCGTCCGTGAAAGCCAGAGAAAGAAAGAGAAAAGTGGAAATTCAATTCGGCGCACGGTGAGAGAAAAAGGAGCAGAGCACACGCTAAATCAATATGCCGTCGTCGTGAATAACAATTTCAATAAAATGCGAGCGAGTCTCTCTCGCTCGCTCAAGCTATTATCTCCGTTGCTCATAAATTGCTCAGTCGTCGAGCGTGATTATAATGCTCAAAATTGTGTCTCCGCCTTATCCAAGCTGCGGAATTGAGGAAAGGAGTGTGACTTTGCCGCATTGTGTGTCATCCATACCGAATAAGCTTGTTCATGCGCCATTATTTTCCCTGACTTATCCACGGGAAAATCTATAAAATGAGATCAAGCTTGGTTAAATCATATTTTAATTATTATATTATTCGTCCCATTTTGTCGATAATGTTATGAAATTTTGTGCTTTAAAAAGTTTCAAATGCACATTTTTTCTCCTTCACAATATTGAAGTTCAATATTTCCACATAATTCATCAGTAGTTGAGTTTTTTTATTCATATAAAATAATTTTTATTTTATTTCACCCGCTTCAAAATTTCATTTTTTCTTGATTACAGATTTTAAAGAGATGTGAAAGGAAAACGAATTATATATGACAGAAGTCTTTTGTGACAGAGATTGTAGTTTAAAGTCTGCACTGACATTTATTGTAACAGAAATTTTTTTATATTATTACTTTTGTAATCAATTGAAGTGGCATATAATGGTCCTTATGTCTCATATCTTTTATTACATGGTAAGATATCATTCGACATACAAATAATAAAGACACATTGAAACTGGAACTCTTTCTAAGACTTCTATTGAAGTTTCCTTAAAATATTGCACTAGTATGTATGTAACAAGTAACCGTTTTAATATTTAATAATACTTGTTTTTGCTTTAATTAAAATAGTGTTATTACTATATCCTAATTTATATTAAAATAAAACAATCAATTGAAATATAATTTTTTAACAAATATTTAATATTTTATATTTTAAAAAATAAATTGTGTAAATTAGGAATAAGTTTGAATGAAACTTTAATGTTTATTTTGATAAAAAAAAAAATTTAAGATGCAAATTAAAAAAAAAATTGAATAATTATCGAGAAACGAGAAAAATCTAATATTACACCTGAACATGCCAATGAATTAAAAAAATTGGGAACTTTCAAAATTGCTCTTAAATTTATTCCCCTTTTCTGTATGAACGGCAAACCGAATTTTTCGCCACAGTGGCTGCTTTTCTGGAGAGGCAATGGCAGTTGTTTTGGAACTTGTAGGTTTTGGGCCTGTTTGGTTAATGTGGTGGTCTCGGTTGCTTTTTAATCGCCTTTCCCAGCTTTGGGCATGGCTGAGTGGGCAGAGGCAGGTGACCAGTCTGGCGGGAGCGACGTGTGTTGGGAGGCATTAGCGGAAAAAGAGGCACAACACACACTATATATACCTTTGGAAATAAGCCGCCGAGCATCTTCTTCTTCTACTTTTCCTCTTTCTCTGGTTCTCTCCGAGGGAATTAAGAAGGCAGTGGTGGGACCGAAACGGAGGCAAGGTTACAAATCAGCTTTAACGTGACTTGTATGGCTGAGGCGGCGGTGAATTTTTCACGAGTTCAGGCGCGCCTCCCAAGTATCCCGTTCAATTTGTCTCTTGTCTTATTTTATTCCATGTAATATGCACCTTTTTATATGCCACTTAAATATTTCACGCAGCTCGAAGAGAAAAAAAAACCAAGAGAGAAGAAGAAAAACAGCGGCCGGGCCTATAAAAAAAGACCATTGAGTCAGGTCATAGGGTGAAAACAATCGAAAGACTGTATCGGCAGAGAAGAGATGCAAAATGGACAGGGGTCCGGAGCGAAAGACCAGTGGAGAGACTGCATGCCAATGAATTTTTTATTAGAAAGAGAGAGCTTTGTCCGGCGAGACGTTGTTTTTCTTCATTTGAGCCGCACAGTTGCTACAGCGTAGGGTGCTCAAGTGCAAGTGAAACACAAAAGCTGCACAGGGACCAGGGACCGCCTGGCTGGGAAAATAGCAGTTTATAAAAACTTTTTAAAATTTTTAAAAAACATTTTCTGCACCCCCAATATTATTAATTAAAAACCAGACAAAAATTAACTCTTGGTAATGGGTGGATGTGTTTTATTTATCAGAGTACACAAAGAAATAACAATGAAGAAAAAAAACTTATGGGATTTCTTCAATACTAACAATAAGTAATTAAAAATTAATAGCAGGTCAAAGCAGGTCTAAAAACACTTCAAAAAACAGTAAATCATGTTTGTTTTTTGCACCAAAAAAATTAATGGAGATATGTTAGGAAAACAATTAAAAGTAATTTCATTTTATTTAAAACAAAGTAAGTGTGAAGGATGTAATCCTGCTTTATCACAGTCCATGCTGTTAACTTGTCTTAAATATTAGCTGCGCCTTTTTTAACATACAATATAAGCGCATTAAACTAAACAAACGTCCATACAATGTTTGAGTAACGCACAGACTGAATACATAAATGTTTTTAACTGGAGATAAAAAATTATTTTGATCCATTTTCAATAGTTTGATTGTGTAATCTAATTAATGTGATTTCTTGTATCCTTCGGTACGCTAACCAGAAGACAGAATAGCTACTTTTTTAAATTTTTTATTTGCGGTCTAATGTAATTTAATCCTGTAGAATATTTTGTGGCTCCAATTTGGAGCACATGAGGCAAATCTCTGTGGTTTATCAATCCTGGCGAAATTGTGAAGAAAAGCAAAACCATCATGTTGGCTTCACAAATATCACAAGAATTTTCGTTTCCTGGCTGAAGTCTTGCATTTTTTTTTCACCAGAATTTCTTTTATTTTGTATCTTATTTGCTCTCATGACTGGCTTGCTTTGCAACGCTCCGTCCTCTTTGTTTAAATAGGCCTTCAGTGCTTTTTATTTTAAGGAAACCAAAAGTTTTGCCTTTCATATCGAGTGCATATTTTTGTTTTACCTTAATGTTGCCAGTCCTGCTCCCTGATCCAGTCGAGACATCTGCCGTTGGGAAGGAGCTTTCATTTTCCACTGACCAGGTTGTAAAGCGCGTCGGTGGCTTTAAATAAATGCAGTATTCAAGAGGCGCATTGAAAGGAGTTTTTTATTTATTATGTATGCAGACGGACGGGTAGGCGAGCGAGCGAGTCGGCCTGCCAGGGAACAGCATTTTTATTTTTCCTCGCCCTCTTTATTTTGAGGCATAAAGGGAGAGGTCGGGGCAAAAGTGGCAGTCGAGGAGGAGCGCAGGTTCTTCTCTCTTTTGCACGAGCCGGCAATACAAAAGTACAAAAGTACATAGGCTCACGCATCCTGCGGCTCGGGAATTTACAGCGTGACACCGACGCACAATAAATTTGAATTAAAGGACCGAAACTGTGCTGCTGCGTGGGAGCACCGTACCTGCGAACAATAAAACTTCGCAGCTCAAAATTTCTATTCTATTTATTTGCCAGACTAAATAATGCAGCGGTCAATTACTGTATAGAATACACTGCTGAGTGAAATATATAGAGTTGTCCCTTCTTCTGTGTGGTGCATCCAAAAATGCTCTTTTTGGTCCTTCGGGAACGCTCCTCCTTGATTCCGACACTTTCCTATAAATTATTTAACTTTATCAAATGAGAGTAAAATTGTAAAGTTATAGATTTTGTGGCGAGTTTGAATTATTTTTGATTGAAAATTAATGTTCAAATCATAAAGTATTCCAAGCAAAGGACTTAATCACGTTTGAACACTGACAAAGAAAAAAAAGAAATAATTACTTGATTCCAAAAGGTGACTTCTACTTATTAAAAATTAAGAGATATTAAAAAATATTTATACTAATTTTTTATGAGAAAAAATATTAAGAACAAATTATTTATTAAGTTCTGATTTTAACAAAATTTCCCATATATTTTTGAGTAAAAATAACTCCCAAAACAATAAAATGGCAAAATCACAGAAAACTGCCCCAGCTAAGGACAATTATTTTGTCCAATAGAGTTTGAAGCTGAACTCGTTGAGCTCTTTTTTCCCAAACTAGTCTGAATGTAAAACAGTCAATGATCAACGCAATTATTTGGTGAGAAAAAAAATGTATGCAAACAGTTCTAGCAAACAGCTCACCGACACTCAATTGGAAAAAAAAATTTAAAAATTACTATCGCCACACTGCAGCTAAAGGGGAACAACATATATCAAATGTGTTTACTGTTTTCAAAAGTTTCTTGACGAACACAATTTTATCACAGAAGGAAGTGAGTTTCATTGGGACGTTAACTGTGCCTGCTGGTTTTTATACCTAACAATCAGCAGGAATATTTAATTAAGTGCCACTCATTTAGGAGTCGTGCGTACTTTTATCACTTTAGTTTCGAACAAGGTTCACTTTTACATTTTTATATTAAATTTGGTTTCTGATTGTGTAAGAAATATAATACTTTATGTTATGCAACATTTCAAAACCTTCATTTAATTTTAATCATTTTGGATGGAAAAAAAATACACCGATTTCCTTTTATGCCGTGGATTTGTTTCAACTTGATGAATTCGTTATTTTGTTACTACAATTTTTTTAAACCTTTCAAAAAATTATTATTATTTTTAATAATTAATAATAAACTTTGTACAAATTTACAGCACCAAATTTCCAAGTAAATTATTTACTGGTTAATATTTTATAAAAATTAAATAATTTAAATAAAAAAAACATTATAAACATTAATTAAAAATAAAATGAGTTTTTTTTAGTTACAACATTTAACAAAGTGTATTAAATCTAATTATTAAAGAGCGAGTAACAAAATAACTTGCCTGTCGACGATTTTTGTGACTTGTCACGCGTTGGCCACCACAAGCTATATTGCAGAAAAAACGCGCGTTTACGGCGGAACGTCTGCGTGTAATGGCCGCGCAGAGAAATAGATGTTCAGGATGGTCTATAAACCCTCTGAGAATTATATTGAG
Organism: Neocloeon triangulifer; assembly: GCF_031216515.1. Classification (NCBI taxonomy): domain Eukaryota; kingdom Metazoa; phylum Arthropoda; class Insecta; order Ephemeroptera; family Baetidae; genus Neocloeon; species Neocloeon triangulifer. Next base: position 175,795 of record NW_026775550.1, read on the forward strand.
AGACATTTATCTCTGGCATCTTTACTACGTATTTACTGCACATCACCGCGCGGCCCGAGAGAACATTATTGTCCGTGGGGATTTTGAGCTGAGACGTCATAACTCAAGTGCAACCGCAGCCACTAGATCACGTATTAAAATTGCATTACATTTATAACGCTAAGTGGTGCGCGCACTTTTTACAGACTGATCTGCCAATTGATGGTCAGCAAAATGATCGACGAGGGCAAATCAGATCCATCAAATATCTTCTCGTCTTTAAAAATCCGCAAATTTGTAAAGACAAAAACGAAGTGAAGAGAATTGAATTAATTCTTGAAAACCAACTTTTTTTTGTTAATATTTTTTAGCAACATTAGTGAATGTTAATCAGGAAATTTGTGAATGACACCAAAAAGGAAAAAATTTCAAAAGCATAAATCTACTGCAATATAAGAAATTATTTTCTATCAATATCATCCAAAATTTGACATAATTTAAAATTATTCTATTGGCCTTTTATCTGTTTTTTATTATAAAATTGATGTTTTTATTTTTTTTAAATTTCAACTTTAATCATTTATCTTTTATTTTGCGTTTATGATGATTTTCTGCATCCAAAAAATGATGAATCTTTGCAAAATAAAATAAAAATGCCCTACATTAAGTATTTTGTATATTTTATCCATGTGCATTTTATTCAGGAAATGTCTGTTTAATTAACACTTCTCTCATGCACTGTCTGAATATAAAGTGGGCCGCCCGCGATATTAAATTCCCCTGGCAGAGCAGAGCGCCGTCGAGATTTAATTAAGTAATAATGCGCCTCGACACTCGGTGTATTTGCCCGTAAAAAACACCGCCTCGTTCTCTCTTCTCGTCGACCCTTTTCTTCCTCTCTTCTTTTTCCACTTTTATTATATTCTTCACTGGGCATTTCTCGCTCGGCCGACACAAGTAAACAACAAATTCGCAGACGGCGAGAGAAAGTCGAGAATCCTATGAGATATTAAGTACAGTCTTAATAATAAAGAAGCCGTGGAGAAAAAAATCATCCTCTTTAGCGTCGAATGATAAAAATCATTTGCAGCACTGTCAAGAGTGCCAATTCCATCTCTTTTTCTCTACGGCAGCTTTATAATCGCTGACTCGGGTCAATTTTCAAGCTGCCTTTTCTCTCACCCACTCGACTGCTGGCTGGCCCGCAGCTTTTTGTGCCATAGACAAAGAATGGCCCTTTGAGGTGCTGCTCACTTTTCTCACGCCTTTCGCCCATGCCTTCTTTCTTCCGCTGTCGCACGTTTTGAAGTAATGAGCTAGACGAAGCTTTTTAATGCATTATAAGTAGTAAAGCAATAAGTCACAACCACGATAAAAATAAGATTTTTCTAGGCTACGCAATGTCTAGCCTGGGTTTGGTCTATCCTACGAGTGGTCAAGGGATATTGATTTGATTGATAAGGATTTATTGACAAAATTGATTGATTGAGAAATTTCTGCACCGCATGCACCGCATGCACCGCATGCACCGCATGCACCGCATGCACCGCTTGCACCGCTTGCACCGCATGTTCAAGTTAAATAAATAGTTAAAATATCAATAAATAAGTTAATCATATAGAGTAGAGACTGAAATAATTAAAAAAGCAATTGTGATGTATAATAAAAATCAAACAGTTAGCTCCTAAGCAATTTTGTACAGAGGTGCCTGGACCTTCCTTCATCGCGCCAAGAAACTTTCACTATTTTGCGGGCTTTAATCGCGCCAGAATCACCCAATTAAGAGACAAAGAATCGAGCCCGCGCACCGACTTCATCAGAACTATACATGGCAGCGGGTGGACAACAGCTCTTCTAAGTTACACCAATAAATATAATCTCATTCAATCAATTTTCTCAATTAATCAATATCCTTATCAATTAATATCCCTTGACCACTGCTTAAAAAAATGATTGGAACATTGTTTTGCAAGAGCATTATTTGTTTTTAATCTAAAATTTGGGTTATGTAATTTCATTTGTTATTATACGCGATTTTTTTTTATAATAATTCTAATTTTTCAATTTGAACACTGGATTTTAATACTTAAATTGTTCAATTTGGGAAGTTAACATTTTGATCGGCAAGCAGCACGAAACAATTATTTGAGCATCCTCAATTTTCATTAAAAGTTAATTAACAATTTGTCACATCCAGACTTCTGCTCTGTTTATCGCCTTTTTTATTTGAACCAAAAATAAAACAAGAATTCACTTGCCAACTTTTTGTTGTGCTTCTGTGCGACATATTATTTGTTAGCGAATTTGTTATTCTCTCTTCATTAAAAACAGGGCGGAAGGGTGCTCGCGGCTTATCTGGACGCATGCACGAGTGTGCGTGGTGCGCTCCGGCGACCGGCTGACCTGCAGATAACACCTTAATAGCTTTTAAAACCCACGACCCTTCATGCTAAAAAAAAAGAAAAAAATGAGAACACGTGACGCGGGGGAGAGAGAGATTTGAAAACAATGTCGCCGAATTATACATATAATGTATGTGCATGAAAATTCGAGTGGCCGGCTGCGATAACGTTGAGTGCAGAGAGAAAAATGATGGGTTTTTCGTTTAACGTGGCCGATGTAATTGTTTAAAATGAAAAATCTCTTTTTCCACAGTCCATATTATGGAAAATTATGCTGAAAAATCATCCGAAAGTCTGGAAAAGCGTGAAGTAAATTGCAATTTTCGAAAGAAAACAGTCAATTTGCCCCTCAATGTTTTTATTCAATTATACACACGGAAGTTAATTTTGAAACTGCTCTGAAATTCAGCAGGGTTATATTTCACGCGTATCCGCGCACTGATGCATATCTTAATCTTTCGGCGGCCGCGAATGGAAATTTTAATCCCGGGTGGGTTGCAACTTCATCTGGCTGATAGCTTTTTAGCTCTCTCAGCGAAAAGCACTCGGGAGAGGGCCCGGGTTCACGACCCGGTCGCCCCATCTATTCCCCTGCCGTGCTCTGCCGACTCTAAATCTTTCGGCGAGAAACAACTTTGTGTTTGTGATTTACCGTCGCGCTTAACACCTTGGGTGCAAAATGCAGGCTTAAGCTCAAAGCGAGCGGCGCCGCACAATTAGCGCGCAGGTCTTTCTCGCGAGGCCTAATGCGAGCTCTGAACACACACAGCCACTTAAAGTAAATCAGGCGAGGCGTTCCAAATTAAGTTAGGACACACGCCGCCATTAGATGCTTTTCCTGGCCCCAAAAAACACGACAGCGAGTTACACATAAAATTTTATATACGTTCGGAGTTCTCCACTCCGAATTTCTCTCTCGCCGGTCAAGCTCCTCACGTGCCCAAACCATTTTTCCTCTCCGCTTTTGCCTCTCGTGATTAATTGAACAGCATTTTACGCGTGAAAAATGCCGTAAATTTTTAGTGCAAATTGTCCCCACAGCGAGTGTTGCAGAGCAGAAACAATTTTTTGACTCGCCGGAAGCAATTCCACGCCGAGAAGCTAAAACTTCCTGTCTGTGTTGTAATTTTAATTTTCAGTTAAAACTTTTTGGCCCAATTTCAAAATTTCTAAAGCTTTTGTTCCTAAATAAGCTCTCGGGCGGAGAGTGTGAAAAGCAACAAGAGCGGGCGAAAAAAGAATTTGACTTTTTTCCTTCCCTTTTTGTTGCTGCCGTGTGGTAATAAGAAATAATTCTTCCTCGCAACCCTCGCCGTGGAAATGCCAGCCATTCTTTCTCGAGTGGCTAATTTTGTTGCCGAGTGGGAACAGTAGTGCTGGCCGGCATGATGTAAATACGGCTGCTTTAAAGGTTTGTTCCTCCGGGATGCAGGGCCTCGAATGTACCTTTCCTCTTTCTCTCTTACCTAGTAACCCTCAAGGGGCAGTCATAAATATTGCACTTACTAGAAAGGGGAACATGCCATGCGAACAAACATACTCGGCATGCACGCTGAATTTTTATCGCGCATTTGAATGTGCTGCAGCGCAGCCGGCTGGCTGTAAAGTGCGGTATTTATTCCTTGTTTATACCGCGCGCTCGCACCAAACCGCGCGTTCGGATAATTTCCTTCTCAGAAAACGTACGTTGCCCGCTCCTTTTAGCAACACGACTTATCAAATTGTGCAATAATCCGGGCCAATTATTTCCAAGAGTTTATTGCACATTTACAACGATAGCAAAAGGCAAAATTGTTTTTAGAGAGCCTATAGAGAAGCAATGTTGATATTATTTATATTTTGACATTGAGGAACCATATTATTTCAATTAACGAAAAATTCAATAATGAAAAATTAGACCAATTATTAAGTTTTTTTAATTAAAAAATTTAAATTGGAAAATTTATTTATTTATTTTACATAGAACGTTTAATTTATTGTATTAAATTATATTTTTTTACATTAATTTTTCATTTTATATATTAAATTGTTTTATTTTTGATTTATTAAAAATTGCAATTAAATGCTAGAGATAAAAAAATAAAAGCCTATTTAGCAAGGAAACAATTAACAAATAATTAATTTACAAAATTATTTAAACTTTTACTTTTGAGAGTTATCAAAATAATAACTTATAAGGGTAAAATTATTTAATTACAATGGTAAAATTTTGGCCAATTTATGATTTATATAGTGGTAATTAATTCATGGATATCAAACGTTTCAAATTCCATAAATGAATTTATTTAATGAAAGCTTCATTCACCCTTATTTTTACTAATCCCTAATTTAATTTGAAGGAAGAAAAGGTTTCTCCAAATATTTACTGAAACCCTAAATCATCCATATTTGAAGTTTGAACTCAAAGTAAACAGGAAAAAATTTATAGGATATTTCATCCAAATCTGTATCATAATTTAACCAGGGAAATTAAAAATTAAAATTCAAATTACAAAAAAAGCGGTGATATATATATTATATAAAGATATTCTTTTTGTTACGGCAAAAGGTTGGTGTTTTAAATTTATTTAATAGAAAATAATGTAAAGAACAATTAATAAAAGTTTACTAAACGAATATTACATGTAAATTTGCTAATTTGAACATTTTAATGTAGATTTTTAAATCTTGTGACCTAAAAAAGATACAAATATTCACACCAAGCAGAGAACAGACAAAGTTTATATGAAGTAAAATAAAGAAGAGGAGAAAAATAAAATCAGGGAAAAAATCCTAATTGCAATGTCCTTCTCTTATTCTCATAGTATTATTACAGGGGTTTGAGAGGAGAACACGTGCGTACACCAAGTGGAGCGCGGTCAGAATAAGAAAAGGGGACAATAAAGAATCTCGCCGGGGTTGCCGTGGATATAATCTGGGTGGAACATCTGCAAATGCTCAACTCTTAAGCCGCTGCTGCAAACAGCCGACGCGCGAGAGAGAAGACAATGAAATAAAAACCGCAGTTCTCGAGGGCGCAGAGAAGCTCACGTGGCATAATATTATCTGATGTTGCCATGACGGCATTAATTCTCGCCGATTGTTTCTTGCGTAGGTGTCGGCAGCCGGTCCGTCTGTCGGTTGGTCGGATGCTGCGATTCTCGAGGGCCATCGACGTACAATTATTGCTACGAGGAGTCGTACGAGGGAGCTTTGATCGGCGCCTCCTTTGTTCCCGACGAGACGCATTCTGCTGACCTTTTTTGTTTCGCTGTGCACAATGAAATGACTGGGTTCAGCACGAAAAAAATGATAATGTTGATGACACTTGACGACGACTAGGGCGTATATTTATTGCCGCCGGCTGTTCATTTCACGGCTTTGGCATGAATCTCGTTCGTGACTCTTGAAATGTGATGGAAAAATGCGTCGCAGTAAAATTAAATTATGGATTATTTATTTTCTTGCAGTCAGAGAAAGCTAAATAATGTAAGGAAAGAAGCAACAATTAGTATAAATTAGCAAATTATTATGATTTTTAAAGAAAATACAAAGTCAAAAGTTTGTTTTAATTATAAGCATAAAGATTTTTGTTATTTATGAGAACTTTTCAAATTGAATTCCGGGATAATTTTGACATCTATTTTCTTTCTAAAATTTGGATTGCAAAAAATATAAAATAATAAATAAAATTTATATTTGGTTATGTACCTAGAAAAAATATTTCCCGATTTCCAAAATATAATTTTTTTAATTTTTTTTTCTATCTTTCAGGCCAAAATAAACAAAGTTATTCAAAGAAAGCAAACAGCTCTTTCATGATTATAAGGTGGTAAAAAGTCTACAAGGAAATTTCTCATGTTTTATAAAATCAAACTGAAGACACCATTCAAATTTAGCAACGGTTCTCTCAAGCGATCATTAATCAAACACAAAACTTCTTGGCAGCCAAGTTACTGATTTTGTTTACTTTACGGAGGCGAAGACGGAAAAATTTCCGTTAATAAATAAACATGAATCCAAGCAGCGGTGGCTGAGGAAAGAAACTCTTGGGCGAGCAGCAAATTTGATGCTAATTTTCACCGAGTACAATTTGTGGTGAATTCATCTGTGAACGCGGAAAAAAACTGCTTTAGTGAAAAAGGAGAGGCAGAAAGTCGAGACGCATCTCTGCGTTTTGTTGCCAGTTAACCCAGCAGTTCAGGTTTCCTTGGCAAAAAATAAAGAAAAATCAAGTCTGCTAAGCACAAGACCCGGCCGCTTATTAAGTAGCTCATAAATGATTATTATTCCTGAGGCAGACGGGCTGCTGCGGAATATTCATAGAGCTTCTCTCTTCCTTCTCAACCTCAGCAGCTTCTCTCCGCCGCCGCGCCGTTATTGTAATGAAGTAATCACTGGAGGTTACACGTTATTATGATAATTATTATAACGCAGCCGCAGCGGCTAATGGAGCCGTCACAAAACTAGAAAGACACAACAACTAACTTCTTCTTTTGAGCAATTCTGCGTACATGTTTTCGCGGAGAGCAACTTTTCTTGATAATAATCGTTATTGTTCAGTGAGTGTGGTGTCGCGCAAAACTTGCTCCAGTACTTTTGTTAAATGGCTACTACGCGAATAGATTCAACAGATTTCGCGCCTTTAAACACACCAGAGACGTGATTATTATAGTTTTAAGAACAAAGGGTCTCTCTCTGCAGTTTAATTATAAAAGTCTGATTTCCTAGACTCACAATCTGGATTTTCTGACTTATAAAAATTTTGATGCAAAGTTCCTCCTGAAAATTAATTGTTGGAATGTTTGATTATCATTTTTCGAGACCAAATTTTCTTCCATTAACATAGATTTTAATTATTCTTTAAACTGCACAATCATCTGCACTATTTTTAACAATGAAACAATAAGATTCTGCCAAAGCTAATTTTATTTATCTATTATTTGAATTGATTTGAATCATTGAATTTATCTGCAAATTGTTAAGTGTTGTTTTTGCTTTAATTTCTCTCTGTTGATGTTAATTTTTTGAATTTCTAACAAAAAATTTATATAATAATTTTTTAACTGGTTCAAAACAATTTTAGTTTAAGCTTTTGATCATTTTCAAACATTATTAAAACCAATATTTTTGTTAGTATATTTTTGTTTACTCTGCTGTGATGAGGCGAGTCTCATTCATACCTCCACATTTTCATTATTTTTTCCACGCGAATAAGTTTCCCATTATCTCAGACGCAATAATGTTCCAGCGAAAATAACCGTGGAAAATAAAAGCTTTGGTGTAAAGCGGTGTGTAAATTTTGCATCCAAGTGGTTAAAAAACAAGCAGGGTTCTCGATAAACACCACGAGTTTTCTTCGCCGCGGGGATGAACGAATTTACTAGAGCGGAAAAGCATCATCGCACGGCTTGGTTTATGAAAATCGCGAATGAATAGCTAAATCACACTTTTTTTAAACAACTGCTCTTTCTCATTTTTTGTAAATAGAGGGAAAATACTATAGCGTCTTAATGCGCAAGCAGAAGAAGAAAATGATACATAGCGTGTGCTTGGAAAGTCCGTTCATTTTTCAACTCGCGTGCAGCAAAATGAAAAACTTACAAGCTGGGCGTTAAATTGGGAATCGTGTTCTTCCGCAGTGAAGTGTTTTTTTGTTTGAATATGAATCATGATGGCACTTCAAAGGCATGACAATTGATATATTTTAAATTATTATTTCCTTTGCATTAGATGAGAGTCAAGTCTGTGAAAAAAATTTAATTTTGTAATGTTATATAGAACTGTCTGAAAATGAGGATTATTGAGAATGTTTCTTTTTTTTATTAATAACAGAAAGATATATTTATCAATCATGACATAACTTAAAATTGTCTTCACTTCATTCTATTCAGAACACTTTTTTAGTTTCAATATAATTTAACTAAAATAATAATAATAAATTGGAGGAATTTAGAAGCGGTGATGTTAGCAACAACTTTTTCTTTATAAGTCCAGATAATTAAGGAATTGTAATTTAAACTTTTTAAATGTTTTATTTATTAATAATACATGAATACTAAACTTTTATTTTTAACAATTTTTTTTATGGTTTTCTTTTATTCAAAATTGTTCCTAAAGTTTGCGTTTTTTGTTAGGAACAAAAAATTGAATTGTAGGACAAGACAATATACAACAAAACTGGCTAAGATCTGTTTAATTAACAATAAATTTCATCTTATGCTGCTTAAACATATAGTTTGATTTATTTCATAAAGAAAAAAGAAGGCATGTCAAGTAGTACTTTGAAATAATATACTCGTGCGCTTAACGTTCTGAATGCGAATGCAAAGATAACTAAACGATGTCGGGGTAAAACCGGCACTTCCTCGAGCGACCACTGATGGTGCTTGCTGCACCATTCGTGGCCGCAGCTGAGAGACAGACAGGGCATCAGGTGACAGAGCAGCAACATTGATAGGAAGAGTCGTTTATGAGTAGCCAAGTGACACAGTTGCGTTTTGTAATATGTGCAAAGAATAAGGCCAAATAATTACATCAAACCTTTAAAAAATGATTAAAAATGATTTAAGAAAAAAAACTTTCAACTGATATTCTCCGCAGTTACCATTATATTCCCGGGAGTAGAAAATTTAGGTTAAAAATAATCTTTCTTCCTTACCGAAAATTTCCCCGAGAAAAAAATTACGTTGTTGCTAATCAAATTTTCATTACAGAATTTTGCCAATTGCCAATGACGTTGTATGACTGTGACCCTTCGACAGAGACGTCCGCACGCAATACCGCACTGGCGTGCATTTAATAAAAAAAATCTAACTTTCAGCCTCAATAGCGCCTTATGCGCCCACGGCTCCCTCTGAGCTCCCCCTAAATTAAACGTCTTAATGTCTGAGGGTTATGAGCACTTTAAATCCCTTTTTTTTAGATTTAGACACACTATATTATAAGATTAAACCAATCAAAAAATACACAAATGAAACACAAAACTATCATTCAAAATTCACGAACAAACTGTACTTTCGGCAAATCAAAAAATTAAAATGTAACACAACACAAACAAATGCATGAAACAAATTTATTTTCAACTCGCTCAAATCATTGCTTTGCGCAAAAAATTGGAGTTCAGTCCTTCTCAATTTTGGTTCTCAAAACCACATTTCATCCCTCCACTACAAAAAAAAAAAATTGCATCTCCAACTCGTAGGTATATCTGCTTCTGTTGTCCCGGGGGGGAAAAGCCAGTTTGCCATGGGACCTTGTCCACCCCATTTAAGCAATGCCTGCCCTGGGTAGCAGCGGAAGTAGAGAAAACTGCTGAGAAACAACTCCTATTTCTTGCGCAACGCATCCCCAAGAATTCGCTAATTAAAATTTTAAATTTCACAAACCAATTAAATTGTACAACTAAAATTAACTTCTCAAATTAATTCGACACAAATACCCTCCAGTGCTCAATTGAAAAATGTATCTTTAATTTTAAGTTGTGCTCAATTGAAAATGTATCTTTCAATTTATGTGTTCTATTGAAAATGTGTATCTTTGAAAAATTAAATTGTTGTCCTCATGTCACCGATGATCTTGTCTCCTCTCAGCCGGGGAGGTGTCGGGGTAAAACCGGCACTTCCTCGAGCGACCACTGATGGTGCTTGCTGCACCATTCGTGGCCGCAGCTGAGAGACAGACAGGGCATCAGGTGACAGAGCAGCAACATTGATAGGAAGAGTCGTTTATGAGTAGCCAAGTGACACAGTTGCGTTTTGTAATATGTGCAAAGAATAAGGCCAAATAATTACATCAAACCTTTGAAAGTAAGTAAAAATTGTGTCTATTAATTCTATTTACCCCAACCAAAATAATTATGAATTAAATAAGCAATCCCAGCATCAGGGATTATTCGTTTCCCGACAACGAAAAGGAAGTACAAATTAAATTTATTGCCATCTGAAAGCACAAGTCACTGGTGTCGCATTGCCGCCGAACATAATCAATGGCTCGAGTGTCAGAGGCTTGAATGAAAAACGACCTGCGATTGTGGCTTTCCAAACATTTGGCAGTTTGTGTGGCAGCGAAATTTACAGCCGCACGACCACCGCCTCTCCTCAGGTTAAAATTCAATAAATTTTACGAGCCCTTTATGACCTGCTAGTGGCTGACGGAGAGCACAAATGTATTTACAAGCCATCATGTTAGGCATCACGCAATTCCCAAAGTGGCGCGCCTCCGCCACCGATAGTGAGTGCAGCCGACCCATACACGTTATTATTACGCCGTCATTGTTTTTGCTGATTGAGTCTGGAAGGGGCTGCAATGCAAGCAAGGGGTGCATGTGCATGAGAGAGAAACTCTTGCAAAACAATAATTACTCAAGAGAGTTTGAATTATTTCGCTGGTCATCAATATGAAAGAAAGGGTTATTAGAATGCAAAGAAAATAATATCTTTGTGTGCGAGTTAAACTTCAAAGAAACAGATCTTCTAAGGTGGCCATACATCCAAGAAAAATCGCGGTCAAAATCAATCAATTAATTAAGAGCCCTGAAACTAAAAATTAGCGCCCATGAACTTAATATTAGCGCCCTGGAACTAAATATTAGCGGCCTGGGCCCTGGAATTAAAAATTAGCGCCCTTGAACTTAATATTAGCGCCCTGGAACTAAATTTTAGCGCCCTGCAACTAAATATATTTAATATAAGCTGGATATCAGTCGACACTGGTGGACAGGAATTTTTTGTTAGACGTAGAATGAATTTAGAATTTTGGAGCATTAATTTACATTAACATGTTAAAATCAAATTTAAAATAAGGCGAATATCTCAATTTTTAAATTTTGAGCAATAATTTTTTTAGCAAACAAATAATTTCGACTTTTGGTGTTCAAACATTGAATTTCATAGAAGAATTTGCTTTAATAAATAATTTATTGTATTTATAAAGTAGTCGTGAAATATCCTTTCACACACACGACAGTTTGGAGTGAAACGATAATCCGTAATTCCATTTCCATTGCTGCTTTTCAAATCTCTCCGAGTTTTGAATTGAAATGAGCACCATATGAAAAGGCAATTCGTGTAGATACCAATCAAAAGGCCACTATCGAGTGGATAACACGCATATGCCGAGGACCGGCTCTCGAGGGACTCGGCAGCTGCACACCCACTTTTCGTTATTACGCGCGCGAGTGAGTCACAGCTCTCTTCCTCTCTTTGTGATGGCGTGCCGGCAGCTTTAATTTGAATATGATACTCCCGGGCCGGTCGGAGAACACTTAAAAGTGGACACCTTAATTAATTACCAGCGCACCGGCGCGGCTATCAATGCTGCGGCTTTCAAAGAAAGGAAGAAAAAATGAATGACCACCGCGCCTTTGCATGCTTCGATATTGTAATCCAACGGTTTCTTTTAACGTGGAAAAGTGAACTTTTGGGTCAGAAAAGAGGAATCAATTATGCAAAACTTGCGAACAGACTGATGTCTTTCATTTGGTCCGATTTTATCGAAACGGTGAAAGAAATTGTTTTCAATTCTTATAAAATTTCAGGCATTATAAATAAAAAAGTTGATAAGAATTTAATTTGAACGCTCATAATTAAATTAAATTTATTTCTTTCAATAATCTCTTTTGAATAATGAAAATTCTTACTAATTTGTAATATTTTTATTAATATATTGAATTTGTTAGAATAATAACAACTTGTACTTTTGAAACTAAATCCCATTGATACAAAAGTAAAAATTTGTTATATTTATAATATTTTTTATTATATTTATTCATCTTTGTGTGTAACTTTTGATGACTTCTGATGATAATTTAATTCATCAGTATTAATTGTAAGCAGTAATAACGTAAAATCAATAGGATTTTTAAAAAAGATGTAATTATTAGATTGAAAATGTGGTGTTCCGTAGTAGAAAAACACCTATATTTGATGCGACGGGGCTTCTGCAGACAGCCTTTGTCATGCCGATGTTTGCTTTTTTGCACCATCCTTTTCCAAAATCGGGCTAAATTAGAGCTGCACAAACTAAAGAAGTATTCCAGGTTCTTTTATTTTACAATATGAAAATTATTTCTGAATTTAACAATGAATGCCTGAATTTAGTGAGAAACCATTTTTGATTGCAAAAAGCATGACGTTAGTACACACTATAATATTATTTTAAATGAAAGATAAAAATAATAATGTTTAAAATTTTTTATAGTACAAATCGGTACACAAAATTAGCATTTAAATTATATTTATGTATATCAATATAATTAGTTTGAAATTTTACTAAATATATTTGCAACAAACGTTTTAGATGAATTTGTGTAAAGAAATTGACACTCAACGCAATGATCATCGAAGTGAAGAAATCGGGTTTTTGCTTTTTTACAACGAGGAAAAAGTCCAGTTTAGATAAGGACTTAAATATATTTAGAAAAATTATAAATAAATATATTTAGATCTTGTCAATAAGCAAAAACTATATATTTAATTAATTAACTATCAAAATTACTGAAGTTCAGAGTCCACAAATTTTTAGCTTAAAAGAGTAAAAAATCTTATTTACAGTACATGGAAAATTTTATATTATTAAATAGAAAACTAAATTAACTGTCATTTTTCTTTGCAAAGTGCGAGTTTTTACCTCCGCTTAATAAAAAAAAAATAATATAAGACAATTCCAAATTTTATCTTTTTTATGGGAATAATTATTTTTCTGCACAACGAAGTTCCATTCAATCTCAACATTATCGGCTATCAACTACTCGATTTTCATACTTTTCCGCACATAACTATATTTAATACTCTACAATTTCAATAAATTCTATTGTGATGATTTTTTTATAAATTTAATAAATTTTGTTTAACATTTTGACTTTCTTACAGTTTTCCCAAGTGGAGAGCAAACAAATAACCTGCGTGCCCGTGTCTCTCTGTCTCTGTGGACGGAAGTTTGGCACGTGGGCGCGCGCCTCTCAGGATAAGAACGCAAGCGGGCGTTAAAAATAAAAACTTGGAAGTGTAGTGTGTGTGTGTGTGGAGGAATAATCAGATTTAGGAGGTTGGCGATAAAAGAAGTTACACCAGCAGCTCGGAGAATCATTCTCGCCGCCTTATATGGCTGTTTATAGGGGCGCAAGAGAGTTCTCCATTATTTTATTTTCTCTCTCTCTCTCTCTGTTCCATCCTAAGAGAGAGGGTGGCTCTTGTGGTGTGCGGCGGCACAGTATATAGCAGCAGTAGCGGAGCTGCGACACTTTGCGTGTTGTCCTCGAGTCCGTGAAAGCAAAGGAATTATCAAAAGCGAACAATCACAGCTCGAGTGCGCGCGGCTTATAATAATATTGAGAAGGCGGCGCCTTATCACGGTCGGAAATTTACATTTTGATTGCCGCCGCCGCCGCCACCGCGTCGTTATACGTAGCCTTGCACTCCATCATAAAAGGGCGCGCTCGACTGCTGCCACACGGGCGATTTTTCATTTTCCTAATAATAACCCACCCGGCTGCAGTGACTGTGTGTATTGATTAAAATAATCCGCACACGCCGTCACAGACTAATTCGCTCACCGCTTTGCCATCCCGACGAGAATTTTTGGACAAATGACGATGTTAGATGATCTTTACAAATGTCTTTCCAAAGCCGGCAGCTGCTCCCCTCGCAGAAAAATATTCTCCAATATTGTCACGGCATTTGCTATTTAATATTTTAATGTTATTTATTTCTCAGTCTCAGTGAAATAATTAGCAGTAATTTAATTTTTAATTAATGAGGTAAATAAGAATGCACACGGAGGATTTCTCTATAGCTTGATAAAATCTATTTAATTTAATTTAATCTGAAGTCAATGGACACCTCATATTAAAAATTTAATAACATTAAATACAATAATAAAAAAAAACATTAATTTTAATTATATTTTTTTCCTAAATTGTAAATTAATACCTTGTGGAAACTATTTTTAATTTTAATAAACTTTTAAATTTTCAATAAACAAAAAAAACTTTACTGAAATAAAAAATTATTTTTTGTACAGCACTGTTCTTAATAATCATTTTCTTATTCATGGATCATAATCAAAAAAATTCCCAATTAACAAATAATAAAAGTTTTGAAGCTCCACATTTTTGTAGAGTAACGTCGATCTGTGCAAATGCAAAAGTAAATTATTGCTTTTGCACGTCTCGCTTTGTCATTCAAAATGCAGCTCGCTGCGACCTCTTCTCGTCACTCCATAGGCGCAAATCCAAACTCAAACACTTAACATGATGCTAATAAAACGTCTCTGCAAGTCGTCTTGAAAGGAGACAAACTGCTCGCTCTGCTGAAATAAAATAAGGCCGGATGGAGGAAAAGCTCTCTTTCTCGTCTCTCACACTGCGGTATTTCTTCGTTTGTCTTTCTCCGACCGAGTGACAGTCTCAAAGGTGTCGGTGTGATTTAGAGCGACGTTCGCAAGCAGAAGGGACTTGCCTAGTCTTATATACAAGGGATGAATGTATAATTGCGAGCGAGCTTTGCCCTCTCTCTTATTATAATTGCCACTTAGCTCTCAAATTTGGCCTCTCGCAATTGAGGTCCGGCCAGAATTAAATTCCATCATCGTCTTAAACGAGCTGGGGAGGGATGGAGAGGGTTCATTGCGAAATCACATTATGCCCTGGCGGCCGCCGCTTTTGCTCTTTACGGCTGCCTCTGCGAGGGGTCAATTTGAGAGCCGGCAGGCCAGGTGAAAATCGCCGTGCGCGTTCGTCTTCCTCGCCTGATCGATCACCCCGCTGCAGTAACTAAGGGGGAAGAAATCGGAGAGCAGTTGAAGAAAAAGAAGTAGTGCACCCGGATGGATGCGATGCGGCTCTCGGCAGCCAACTTCCAGCCAAGCCCACTGGCCCGAATCCAAAAATCACACGTGTGCCCTTTTTGCCGAGAAAGAGGGCAAACTTTTAAACACCTTTATTTTTAAAGTAAACTGTTATTCTTCAAACAAGAGACAAAAACTATTATCAATCCAAAGATTTGTATGAAATTAAGACAGATTGGTGAAATTATTTAATATATTTTGGCATTTAAGATGAAATTTATGATTTTTTAATCCGGCGCATTTAAAATTGACGATTAATTTAATAATTTGAATATTTTGAAAATGATGGCGATTTTCCAAAATGATTTTTTTTAACCACCACTTACCACGTTCCAAACAAATCGCGTCTATTGGAAATTAATTTTATTTATTTTTTTTTTTTTTTTTTTTTTTTATCAAATTATCATTTATATAATAGACGAGTAGCAATGTTTGAGCTAAAATTTATCATTTAATTAGTGCTTTAAAATTGACAAACAATTTTGATAGACTTTTAATTCAAAAGAAAAAAATTTATGATTAATTTTCACTTTCGATGTGTAACTAATGTTTTTGTTTATTCATTTATAACTAAAATAAATTAAAGAAGATGGTATATTTAAATTTTTTAATAATTGAGCAGCAAGAAAAAACTTGAAACGGGAGATATCCTTATATCTTCATTGAAAAGATTGTTTTTTGTTGTCTTAATTTTTTTTTTCAACAAGCTAGAATAGTTGAAAACGAGTTGATTATTATTTTTATTATTGCAGCAATATTTATTTTATTAAATTTACTGGGCCATAGTCTGCAGACTAAAATGTAACTAATTAGATCAAAATCCTTGAATAATTTCGCGAATGGTGTTTTACAACGCTCTGCTTTAAAGTCAATTAGGCTCAATCAAAGGCTCCGAGCGGATAACAAAGTGTGACTGCGGCCACCGCACCTCGCAGAATACGTGCAGCACAAGGAGACTTGTTATTAGTTCGTCGTTTAATTACAATGCAGCGCCCATCGTCGCCTCCGAGCTGATTACCTGCCCGTGTGCTTCACCGGAGACGGACTCGACGCCTCTTTGTGATTCAAGAGACGGAGAAGAGCTTCAGTCTGGACCATGCATTGTTTCGCAAAATATTTGTCCAACGAAACTCTTTATTAGTACTTAATTGACACTTTTAATATGATGAGTTTGCACGAGAAATTTTTCTTTAATTATCTCTAGGTTTGCAAAAAAAAAATGTTACAAAATATTAAAAATAAACATAAAAAAATTCTATAAGAAATAAAAATATTAATTGTTTAATAAATATTTATTATTAAAAATACAAAATCACAATAATTTTTTTTATAATTCAATTTATTGATTTGTAATAGTAATAACTTTTTACTCATAAAACAATGTGTCTCCACTGCTTAATTTTATATCTTTCAACACTAAAATTTTTAAAGCTGCGAAGAGCCAAATTCATCACTAAATCTTATTGTGATGACACGACATCGTTGCAGAATAAATATTTTACGATAAAAATTAAAATTTTGGGGATGAAAGTTCTCTATACAGTTGGTATTTAATAAAATTGAACTTGCAGTGGCTTTTGAAAATGAATAAAAAGAAACTCCTAGGCAGATGAATTCAAAAGATTGTTCTATACCTGCAAGATGTTTTCAGTGGTTGTTAAAAAGAGCTGGAGGGATCTTATGGTTCTTGAGAAATGTTTGCCGTCGCGAGAGAGCAATGTATGGGGTCGTGGTTTAACACACAATATATCTCATATTATTTGCAATGCTCGCGACGGCAAAAGAGGTTCCGCTAATACAAGAGAGCTTTTGTGTGATATGCAGGGAGGACTAGACGACGGTGAGGAGAAATGAATAAGTGGCTTATTTGCTCTTGTGTTTCTCGGCAACGCATGCTTCACCTTATTTGCTGGCAAATGAAGAATATTATCTTGTCTTTCATATTGGATGAGCCCGTCTACTTTGTGACAATATTGAAACCGCAATAAGTTCCAATTTACCACTCGAGCTACTCAACAAAAGGGAAAAATGCGTTTTTATATATCTCTCTCTTCATATATAATACGACGAGGCATTCCTCGTGCGATCCAATTTTGACGAAGCTTTTGCATTGTAGACGATATTAAAAAACGCTGAGAGAAATCATCGGCACAGAAAAAAAGCGAATTGCGGTTTTATATTAAAATTGTTGCGAATCGGCGGCTGCCTGTTCTCTTGTCTCTTCGGTAATATAACACAATTATTCGTGAAATGAAATGAATTCACGTGCCGTCTGCGTAATCAGACAAGATGTTCCAGTCACTTCCAATTTTATCTGCCCGGTTGATTTATATATTCCGTGAAAGAAATGGAGAAATATAGAAAAACGCCGCTTTCTTCCCTCTCATTTGAAAGCCAAATTGGAGCCACAAAATAATTTTAACTTGTAAATTCGCCGCAGGACAAGAGGTTTCTTTTCAATTTTAATGCTTGTCCGAGGGCAGGGGAGGTCATTGGATTCATCTATTAATATTTTTACGGCGGGGGATGGTAACGAGCGTATTCCGTGTCTGCCGCCGCCCCCGGACTCTCTCTAATGTTTTGCTCAAAAGAAGTCGACCGGCGATAAAAAGCAGGTGAACGCGCGAGCACAAATGCCTCCCCCTTCACATCTAGATTATACGGCCAAACAACAAGCAGGAAGATAAACTTCTCATAATGCGTTTGTTTCTTGCCGCAAATGAAGTCGTGCACCAATGAAGATAAATTAACGCAAGTTGGACGTGGACCGGATGTGAGTGAAAACAATTAGAAGTAAATTAAGCATGCTTGGTAATTTTTAATTGTGACATTTTGAGTGGCAAGAAAAGAAACAATTAGTATAATTGTGAGCAACGTTAAACATCCTAAAATCCATCAAAAGTTTATAGTGAAAAAATTTAGATTTGTATAATATACTTGTTTTTCAGTTTCTACCATTTTTTATGTGTGCTTTTATTTTGCTCTTTTCTTTAAAAATATAAACAAAGTATTTGTATCAACAACAATAATAATGAAATTGCTTTATTTATATTAAAATTTTCTCAATTTTTCAATCTGGTTTTCTTAAATCATGAAGGTTAGCAGCAATTGAGAATATTTTATAAGAATAAGTTGTGGATTTTTTTTTATTTCTACTGTTTTATTTACTAATCAAAAGTTGTAAAAAAATTTATATACAATTCATTTATTTTTCTCCAAACAAGTCAGAACAATCAATTGTGAAAAAAATTGATTAGGAAAAAATAGGCACACTGAAACTCATAACATTTATATAGACTTAAGATCACAAAAAATTGTCTAAGCTACCAAGATCAAAAACCTTTTCCAATGAGTGTCCTTGGCATCATAAAAAAAAGATAGTCAAACGCTATTAATTGAAATATTAAATTTAATACATTATTCACATTATTGATTTGTAAAAATAAATTTTTCACAACGTCAACCTAATCAAATTGTAAAATTAAGATTTTCATGAAATTATTTTCTTTGCTCATATACTCAGAACTTAGGGCAAAGTCGCTGATAAATATTTAATCACTATATTATTTTTGGCCGCGCAACTCGTCTGCAGGTGGCGGCGAGCAATTGGTGCCACGAGAGGGTTTAATGGATTTGGCTGCTCTCGCGTCCACTGACCCATAGGAGAGTGGCTCTCTCCAGATTTATCAGCAAAACAATTTTTCCTCCAGATTTCCATTTTATGTGTGTTGGGGGCAGCGATTGATGGCGGCGTTAATGCGACGCAGACATGCGAGCGCCGTCTTGCGAGTGACCGACCGCCGACGGCGACGCTGGCCAATTACTGCTCAGGTACGAGATGATGAATATCTCTGCGATTTCTTTTTTCCTATCGCGCATAAATAACAATACGGCGGTGCGCGTGTGTTTATGGCCGGCAATTAGGCGAGGTGGCAAAGCGAGTGCGGCGCGCTCTGTTATTAGCGGCACCTTTGCTATCGAGGCATATCGAATGGCTCGGCGGCCGCTTTGTGAATTATGGCCCGCTCGCCCTGCATTAATTACTACAATTAGTGGGTGGGTAGTGCAGGTCGGAGAGTATAGGTGGACGGACCAGCCACTCTGTTGCACTCGCCGTTTGTTTGCGATCGAGCCCTGCAATGATTGGCCTGCAAACGCGCTCGGAATTGAGAGTTCAGTGATACCAAACGTGAAGGAAATCACAGCCTGCTTGCCTGGTTGTTAATTTAAATTTATTTATGGTTTATTTAATTAAACGCCGCAAGCGTGCAAAAATATATAACAAAAACAAAAATAATTCAAAATGAATGTCCGGTCGCTTACTATTCGTAAATTAATAGCATTTACTTCACCTAAATTGTTGCTGCTTCTCGCAGGCTTAGCTTCTTTTCAGAACAATAGTTAATTGAATTTAAAAATTTATAAACAAATTTATGTTTTACAATTAAGCTTTTAAGTTTTTAGTGTATGATAAAAAGTTAAAAAACATGAATTTAACTTTTTATTAAATACATTTTATATTTTGTTTTATTTTGTATAATTTTCCATATTTTACAACTTACAATCATTTAATCTTATATCTTATTTTCATGATATTCATTTTGTTACTTTGCTCCACATTCTTATTTAATTATTTAAAAAACATATATAATTAACACGATCTCATTCTTCACAAAATCTACAAAAAGACTTTGAAGACTGTGAAATTTTCTAAATTTGATAAATTTGATTCTAAATGTGAAGAAATGTTTGTCTTACGTTAAATTTATCACTGGTATAATTGAATTGATTAATTTTCTGAAATATTAAGACATCAAATTCTTCGTGAAACATCCCAATTTCAACCATTTGTTAATTTATATTAATTATGTTGGTTTCTTCTATTTTTCTAAAACAAAAAATAGCTGTCTGCAATATGAATTGTTGCAAATGTTCACATGTATTTATTACGTGTTTTGAATTTAGTCATTTTTTCCCACTCTCTATCTTCTATCTTTCCTTTAAAACTTTCTTATTTAAATTGTATAATTTTTAGTAGCATTTAAAAGCGAACAGAAACGAAAATTCAGGGTTTTCCAATTTTATTTAACATAAATGGTAGATTGCGTTGAAAAAGGGTGAGCTCTAGTTGCATTGGAACGAGAAGTTCGGCTCGGCGGTAGTCTAGGGGTTTAAGGGGTTTAATCGGAGGATGCTTTTTATTATTTGGATCGGCCGATGACTCGGACGACGCGACGGCGGCCGCGGGTGCGGCCGTCTAGCTGGGCTTGATGAAATTAATTAATTGAATATAAGCAAAAGAGCAAGACGAACTTGTGCGTCTTAGCTCGACCCGAGAAGCGGGTTCGCACGCGCTCGACGAATGTCGTCAAGTCGCCTGCGAGAACCTGAGTGGAATGAATATAAAAGAAATACACAATTCACTTTGCCTCCTACTTGGAGAAAGAGAGAGAGAGATTCCCTGCAGTTTATTGTGGGCTTTGTAAACTACAGAAAACTTGTCGCACGTCTAGGCGGCGAATGAATATTAAACAATATCTAATTTGGTTTAATTGTTTAAATAAATTTGATCGGACAAAGAGATGGCACGCGGGCTAATACATATTATTGATTAATCTGCTTATTTGATTTAATTATCGTTACAGATCTCCGCGCGAAAAAAAATTTTTGTTTAATTTTTGAACTTGACAAAGTGAAAAAATGATTGAACAAAATTAAATCTATGCATAATGAAATCAAAAATCGCACGAAAAAATTGAAAAAGTTTTGAGAGTTCATTGTCACTGCACTTTTTAGTCACTTCTTGTTTGCTGCTTTATTGTTATAATTCTGATTGTTGCTGTCGGCGGTGGCGGATGAAAATTTTAATTGCCAAACCTGTGGCAGAATATTTTGCTAGCGAACTCGCGGTAACAAAATTGATCGGAGTGATGACTCTCAGTTTATTTAGCCACTCTACGGGGGCTCATTTCGGCGCCGTGGCCGAAGGCCTTCCCGGAGAACGGGCTGTGTTTGGGTGTTTCGGGCGCCTGCTGCTGGTGTGTCGGGCGGGTTT
This sequence comes from Neocloeon triangulifer, assembly GCF_031216515.1. NCBI lineage: Eukaryota > Metazoa > Arthropoda > Insecta > Ephemeroptera > Baetidae > Neocloeon > Neocloeon triangulifer. The sequence goes on from NW_026775550.1 coordinate 197,056, forward strand.
GCATACACCCAAGGTGGTTGTGCATGAAAGAGTTTCAGTTGAGAAGCGTGGCGGCGGCCTGCTGCCTTTCCATTTAAGGTCTCCAAGAGGAAAGTATTTTTTCCGATTGCCTCTTTTATTCGGAACGGGCCTTCATATTTTGGGCTTAGGCCTGCTGCAATGCCTTTCTGCTTGTTGCTCAACACGTTGCTTTCTCTGAGCACTGACAAACCTTCCTTGAAAGGGTGATCCTGGTGATTTTTATTATATTTCTCTGCATATTTTTCTCGGCGATTGGCAACATTTTCCAGGGCTATTTCTTGCGCGGCGCGCATCCTCTCAATCATTTGCTCGACGTATTGTGCGTACGGAATGTCATCGTGCTGTTCTGAGGGTAGTGCGGGGTGCCTAATTTCGCGCATTAGGAAAAGAAAATTCGGCGTGAAATTTGTTGCTGATGAGATGCTTGAATTTATGCTGAATGAAATTGCGTCAAGATGCAGATCCCAATTTTTGTGTTTGTCGCAGTAGCACTTGATTTTCTTTTTCAGCTCTTTATTACTCCGTTCGCAGCGATTTTCACTTGGGTTATAAGGTGAAATTAGGGTGTGTTCAATTCCAAGTCGTTTGCATGTGTCTCGCCAAATTTTAGATGCGAATTGACTACCGTTATCGCTGACGATACGTTTCATAAATCCAAATGTTGTTACCCAAAATACTAATTTATCAACTAGTACTTTGCTTTTGAGTGAGCGGAGCGGAAAAATTTTTGTGTAGCCGGAAAAGTTGTCAACAAATACTACAGCGCAGGTATGACCTGATGAGCTGCGTGGTAATGGGCCAATTGCGTCAACGCTAATAACTTCGTTGATGTGCGTGTCTAATTTGCGGTTGTGCAGTCCGTACTTGACGAAATTTTTGTCTTTTACTTTTTGACAGGTAGCGCATCCTTTCACGTAGTCATCCACGTCTTTTCGCATATTTTTCCATACGAAATGAGATGAAATTTTTATCAGTGTGATGTGTTTTCCTGGATGTGCGCTCAAAACATCGTCATGGCAAATTCTTAAAACACTTTGGCGAAGGTGTTTAGGCAGAACAATTAAATTTTTTCCTTTTGCTGTGTATTTAATTACTCTTTTGTTGCTGATGGTATATTTGTGGTTGCGGCCGGAGAGAATTGCCTGTTTCATTTCTTTCAGCTCGTCGTCTTTTTGTTGCTCAATTTCCCATTCTTCATCGGTGACTGGAAATTTAGTATGTGCTTCTAAAGTGGTGAGAAGTACTCTGAGACGTTGTCCCATTTTAATTTCTTGCGGGGAAGGAACGACTAACTTGCTAGAATAGCGGCGTTTTGGCTCTTTTTTCTTTCTCCGTCTTTTCTCTTGGTATTCTTTGCGCGGGCGGCCTCTCTTTTTTGTTGGCGGCGGCGCGTCAATTTCTTTCTCTTTTTGCTTTTTTGCCCTCGGCGGCTGCTTTTGGTCGGTGCATTTGATGCAACTGTGCTCGGGTGGCTCATTATTTTCCTGCTCAAAAGTGACAATTCCTTCGTTTTGCACATCTTCTAAAGGAATTATTTTATTTCTGTCAGTTTGAGGCATTTTGTAGTCACTCGCAGATAAAACTGCGTTGCGAGAAAGTGCATCAGGTGCCGTCATTTGAGTTCCGGGCTTATATTGCAAGTGGCAATTAAATCCAGAGAGAAATAAACTCCATCGTTTGAGTCGGCCTGCAGGATTTGGATGTTTCATCAAATACTGAATTGCTTGATGGTCGCAGAAAACAGTAAATTTAGAATATTGGATGTAATTTTGGAATTTTGAAATTGCCCACACTACTCCAAGAAATTCAAGCTCTGAGATGCAGTAGTTTTTCTCGGCGGCGTTTGTTTGTCTTGAAATGTAGTGTACAGGTCGGTGGCCTTTTCCATCCAAATTTTGTGTCAAAATTGCGCCAATTCCATCTTTGCACGAGTCAACAAAAATTTGAAATTCTTGGTCCATTTTTGGCAAATTCAACATGCAATTTTCTGAAGTCAGAGCTGAAATAATTTTCTTCAGTGCGTTTTGCTGTTTTTCTCCCCATTCAAATTTTGCATTTTTGCGAAGGAGTGCAGTAAGCGGTGCAACAACTAACTGGTAGTCTTTGATGAATTTGCGGAAAAATCCACTAAGTCCAAGTAGCTGTTGAACGTTGAGCTTGTTCTTTGGTTGAGGAAAATTCAGAATGCATTGCACTTTTTCTGGGAGAGGTTTCATTTCTCCGTTGCCAATTTTGTGTCCAAGAAGTTCAATTTCTTTTGCTGCGACTTCTAATTTTGTTGGATTTATTGTTAATCCGGCGTCATGCAATCTTTTTAATACGATTCCAAGGTGTTTAACGTGCTCCTCTAACGTGTTGGAATAAACACAAATGTCGTCGTAAAATGCTGTGACGAAATCAAAATTAAGTCCGCGTAGAACTTTATCAATTAGCTTCTGAAAAGCGAATCCTGAACCAGCGTAACCAAATGGTGCGCGTGTGAAAGCAAAAAGTCCACGATGCGTGTTGAAAGCAAAATACTTTCTGTGCTCAGGTCGAATTAGCATTTGCCAATATGCGCCACTCAAATCAATTCTGGTGTAAAATTTTGCATTGACTTGGCTGAAAATTGTTTCCAAGTTGAGAGCATTTGGGTAGGGCCTAATTACTGTGCGATTATTGAGAAAACGCATATCGCAGACTAAGCGATATTTTTGTTTTTCGCCTTTTGGCGTTTTCTTTGGCACTAAATGAATTGGGCTGACAAAGTGTGCGTCATCAACTGGCTCAATTACTCCGTGCAGTAACATTTTATTCAGCTCCTCGTCAATAATTTCTCGTGTTTGAGCATTGGTTGGCCGTAGTGCTGCTTTGTATGGCAATCCGTCTTTTATTTCAAAGTCCAGATGAAAATCTTTTGCAAGTCCTGGCGCTTCGCTGAATAATCCCAAATTATTGTACTTCAAGAGCAATTTTTTCAGAACACCATTTTTGTCATTTTTAATTGTTTTTGGCAGTTCGTCTCGTAATTGGTGTTTTTCTTGCACTGATGCGTGAAGAGAATGCAAGTATCTTGATTTTTTATAGACGAAGCGAAAAACATTTTGTGGGTCCTTGGTGTGAAAATAACCTGAAGGGAGAATTCCAATTTTTGCGCTCGCGATGAAATTTCGACCAAGTAAAATTTCATTTGTTTGCTCGGCGAGCACAAAGCAAGGCATGTTAACAGTACCTGCTCTCCACTTTATTGGTAATTCAATTGCTGCGACGACTTCTGCGCTTCCACCCACTGTTGATAATTTTTTATTTGAGTACCAAACTTTTGCGCCTTTTTGTTTCATTTTCTCAAATAATTTATAGCCAATGAGTGTAACGTCGCTTCCTGAATCCAAAATACCAATATAGTGTCGATTGAGAATTTTCAGTGGAATTGTTGGTCGTCTAAAATCAAATTCTTTTGGTCCTTTCTCACGGAAAAATTTTGTCATTTTTATTTTGTTTTTCTGAACGAGTAATTCGCAAGCCTTGATTTTATTTTCTAAATTTAGTTTTTTATTCCTGCTTCTGCCCGAGGCCTCAGTAGCAGGTTTCTCATTCAGTTTTCCGCCTTTTTCTTATTGTGAGGTGTGGAGTCGCGCTGGCGTGACTTTTTCTCATTGCGCCTATTTTTAGAGCTTTTCTCGCTGCTGCTGTCTCTTTTCTCGCGTGAAATTTCAGTCGTTTTCTTAGCAAAAGCGGTCTTTTTGTCGCCGGACGAGCGGCGATTTTTATCTCGGTCGAACGAGCGATCTCGAGATCTGCTGCTGCTGCGATCAAACGAGTGATCACGTGATTTGCTGCCGAACGAGCGGCGCGAATCATCACTGCCAAACGAGTGGCTGCGATATTTTTCTCGCGATTTGGAGCGATTACCAGATAAATGGTAATTTTTTCCGCGGCCGGACGAGCGGCGGCGTGATTGCGAGCGAGAGAAAGATTTGTTTCGGCGGCGCGCGCGAGAGCGGCGGAGTTGCGGGTTGAGGGCTTCCAGGGGCACTTCTTTTACATGCGATACTCGCGGGTCGCTGCTTTTATTCGGGCCGGTGTATGCCAATGAAAATTCAATTGATTTTTCGGCCGGCGGCGGCGGCTTGTAAGTCTGCATTTTGTAGATGAGAGTCTGGACCATTGAAGCTTCATCTAATAATTCTTGCAAAGACTTAAAAGTTTTTCCGCGCATGTACGTGCAGTAGATTGGGTGCATTTGGGAAACGATTTTTTCCACAATTTTTTGTTCATCCGCGTCAGGGTCAATGATGTCAAAATAGCCTTTTATTTTATGCGCGTATGTGGTGAGCGGCTCATTCTCGTGCTGGGTGCGTTCTTCGAGCTCGCGCGTGAGGCTTTTCTTGTAATCAACGGCGGCGAATTCTCGCATGAATTTTTCACGAAATTCTCGTTCGCTGCTGCACTTTGAGCCTGTGCAGTTATACCAGAGCAATGCTTCTTTCTTAAGAACGACTGGCATTTTGTTCTTAATTAGATCGAGCTCTTGCACGGCGTGTGCTTTTGCTTGGCAGCTGATGAATGTGAGATATTCGTATGGAGAATTTTTGTCGCTCTTGCCGTAAAAATTTGGAATGTAGATTCTGGTGTAAATCTTGGCAAGGTCAAAAGGTGAATTTGAATTTCTATTTGATGTGGCATTAATTAACGCATTTGTTAATTGCTGGAATGGGTCTGATGGTGCTGAACCGAAATTTAAATTTGAGGCTGCTGCATCAGCTTGGGGTGGCAGTTGCGGCTGTGGCGGATGCCTCAATCCGTCCGGGATGAAATTTAATTCGGCGGTCACCCGGTCTAACTGAACCGAATCTTGTGCCTGTTGCAATTGCGCCGTGAAAGGTGACACGTGAACTGCATTGGCGTTGGAAAAGGTGCGAATGATCTGCTGCGGCTGCGGAGCCGTAGGAGAAATTTTCGTCGCGTCCATTTCACCTAATTCGCGCATGAGAGAATTCAAAGCGAACCGATCGCTGAGACTTTGTTTCTCGCCGCGGAATTGGTGTTGGTGCGGAGTGCTTGTTTTTGTTTCCTCGACCTTTTTCTGGGCATTTTCGCCTTTTTTCTCGGAGTCGGCGGACTCTGGTGGTACGACTAGGGAGTTTTCGTCACCCGCAGGTGGTGTAACTTTCCCGTCACCATCACCGGCGTCCGTCCCGTCCGAGAAAAATGTCGTCTCAGACAGTGGTTTGCCGTCCGCGCCGTCATTGCCCGGGGGCAGTTTGGCTTGCGGGGCGTCATCACCGTGGTCAGACATTGCTCTCCTCTTCTTTTTGGGTTGCTTTTTCAAAAATTGAATTTCGCCTGGCGGCAGAAAAGATACGCGGTTTGGTGGAGCAAATTCCGCAAAAACGGTGCTCGGTGCCGCGCCGATAATCTGCGTCGCTGTTTAATAAAAAGTCCTCTTTTTACTCGGCAAGAGACCCCACTGGAACGAGAAGTTCGGCTCGGCGGTAGTCTAGGGGTTTAAGGGGTTTAATCGGAGGATGCTTTTTATTATTTGGATCGGCCGATGACTCGGACGACGCGACGGCGGCCGCGGGTGCGGCCGTCTAGCTGGGCTTGATGAAATTAATTAATTGAATATAAGCAAAAGAGCAAGACGAACTTGTGCGTCTTAGCTCGACCCGAGAAGCGGGTTCGCACGCGCTCGACGAATGTCGTCAAGTCGCCTGCGAGAACCTGAGTGGAATGAATATAAAAGAAATACACAATTCACTTTGCCTCCTACTTGGAGAAAGAGAGAGAGAGATTCCCTGCAGTTTATTGTGGGCTTTGTAAACTACAGAAAACTTGTCGCACGTCTAGGCGGCGAATGAATATTAAACAATATCTAATTTGGTTTAATTGTTTAAATAAATTTGATCGGACAAAGAGATGGCACGCGGGCTAATACATATTATTGATTAATCTGCTTATTTGATTTAATTATCGTTACAGCATTCCGAGGCTAATTAATAAAATTCTATTAATTAAAAATTGCAAAGATGTCGTAGGACCAGAACTAAATGTTGATCTAGACCAATTTTCTTAATTTTTCCTTTACCTTTCGACTGACGCTCTCATTGGTAATTTCATTATTATTTAAACAATCTATGAGTGGCTATGCAACCGGCAGGACAGCATTGTTCGGCGCGTTGCTTTTTATTCTCCGATATAATATATCCCGCTCAGGTTTTATACTCGGCAGGTATTTAATTTCATTTCACGTTCAAAAACGGCTGAAATGCGCGGCCCATTAAAAAATATGTCCGATCAGATTTCCAGCCCCTATATTAACTGCACGGCAAGTGAAGGTTTTTCGCCCGCGACATAATTTTATCGCCGAAACAAGCGGGGGGACCAATTTTATGAGCTCCATAAACGCAGTTTAGGGTATAAATATATTTGCAGCGCGCCCGAGAGGGAAAGTCTCGGCTTTCAAATAAAGTCAGATGGGCACACGTGCAAAATAAAACGTCAATCGTCGAGTTTGCGAGAAGTGCCGAAGGTCAATAGCAGCAGTTAGCGTCGAGTGCATGTGTGATTTAGATTTAGCCCGCACTCTCCACCTCTCAGATACATGAAACGCTGCGCCGCTTTTACGAGAGAGAGAACCGATTTGAAATGCGAGCGCCGCCTGCAGATAATTCTTGATAAAAAGCCGCCATGCATTCGTATAAATTAGTCAGACACGGACTGCGATCCAACTTTTCTTCATTAAACGCCAAAAGTTAGTTTTCGTTCGCTTAGCCGCGAGCACCCGCCGCCGTTATTATCGCGCTTTAATGGGGATTTTTAAACGCTTCTTTTACTAGTCGAGCAAAGTTTGGCCGCGACTAGCCTAGTTTGTGTATCACATATGAATTTTTAAATCACATCCAAGATTAATTGCTTGATTTTACAACGTATTCTGCGGAGGATTAATTACAAAGTTTTTATACACAATTTTTATAGTTCAGTGACAAAAATTTTTAATTTAAACACTCATTTGAGCAATTAACTTTTTGCATAATCAAACATAATAAAAAAAAGTATTAATAAAAAGTATATATTTAAAAAAATTCATATTCCATACAATAATTTTATGTTTAAGTTTTAAACTACAAAAAGTTTTATATTATAACAATAAATCAAAAATATAATAAAATTTAATTGTAAACTAATATTAAAATAATTTTAAAATTTATTTACAGCCTATACAGTTCAAATTTGATGTTACTTAATTTTTAATACTATATTTTTTGTTTTTAAAAAATTTTACTTTATTTATCCAACAAAAAAATCCCTAATGCACTAATCTATATTGTTTCCAAATTATTCTCCCCTCAAAAATGCATATTTCGAGCAAAAATAAACAGTATTTTCCGCGGAGAGTGACGGCGTATTCTGCGGAGAATTAATTACTAAGTATGATAGTGAGTTATAATTTTTATAGTTCATTGACAAAAAATTTTAATTTAAACACTCATTTGACACTCAATTGAATTGAATTGAATTGAGCAGTAAACTTTTATTGCATAATCAATCATATTTTAGTAGACACTAAAAACTTTATTGTCCCTTTTGCAGGAGAATCTCATCATAATTATTATGATGATCTGATATAAAAATTGCTGCCCTGTAGTTAGTTTTGAAAAATTACAGATATTTGAATATTAATTAGAGAATTTTACTGAAAATGTGTGCATTCTTTGATTAAAAATGTTTTATATTTTATTTTCTTGTAATAAATAATCTTGGTATCATCATTGAAAATGGTTAATCAATCATTTCCCCTAACATCAAAATATATTTAGACGTATAACACTTATTTATTACGCCAACTTACCTTTTTTTTAATATTACAGAAAATCCACTCCCTGTTAATTAAAATTTTCAGAAATTCAGCTTACGCAAGTTATTCGCAACCGATAAATTAATATTTTTTTACCATTTATCAATTGGACTTTTAGAGGGGAGCCAAATTAATTGAATAAGTGACTTTTATTACCTAAATTATTCCAGTCCGTGCCTGCGTGCGTCGGAGAACTGTTTGTAGGTGGAACAAACACCTTCTCGAGTTACCTGCCAGCATGCATATTGGAGTTGGCGGCCGTTAATTCGACACCTATAGCCTGTCCGTCCGTTGTGTGGAGCGGCTTTGAGCGCCAAATGGGTGATTATATCGCAACATTGCGTGCCGCAAACGAAGGAGGAACGTCCTCGAGAGGGAGAGACGAGGGCAGGAAATATTTTCAATCAGCCCCTCGGAATATTAATATCGACCCGGAGAAGAAGCGAGGGCCGTGTGCCGCGGTTAATTATTTTCACTGCCACGGTACTTACTTAATTATTCCCAACTTCGACCAACTCTTGACCGAAAACTTTGCCAGGGGGTGGGGGTGGGTGAGCTTTCGAATTCTTGAATGCACGTACGTGTGCGTGGACTTTCAACTTGCAGGGGGTTGAAGACGAAAAACGCACCGGCAGTGGCGTGACAAAATCGCGTACAAAAAAAAAGAAAGAAGCGTTTTCCATCTCCTATGGATACTAACTCGCTGTCGTTTTTTGGCTCTTTCGTCGTTTACAGGCAAATCCGACACGGGATAACGAGGCGCCGTCACTCTCCGCGGAAAAATAAATACTGTTTATTTTTGCTCGAAAAATGCATTTTTGAGGGGAGAATTATTTGGAAACAATATAAATTAGTGCATTAGGGATTTTTTTGTTGGATAAATAAAATAAAGTAAAATTTCTTTCAACAAAAATATAATTTTAAAATTAAATAACATCAAATTTAATTGTATAGGCTGTAAATAAATTTTAAAATTATTTTAATATTAATTTACTATTAAATTTTATTATATTTTAGATTTATTGTTATAATATAAAACTTTTTGTAGTTTAAAACTTACAATTAGACACACAATTATAGTATGGAATATCAATTTTTTAAGTATATTCTTTAAATAAATATTCTTTTTGCAATAATTTGTTATACTATTTATTCAATACTTGAAGTACAATAAGCCTCCTGCTTGGCCAATCGGCATTAAAGATAGCACCAGTATAAATTATTTGTTAGATTAATATTATTTAGGTTAAAATTATAGCGAAATTAATACTAATTAATCAAGAATGTAAGGCGAGTATGCCTTTCTTTGGAATAAAATTGACACTACATGCGATACTAACAGTAAAAAAAAAAAAAAACAGATAATCAATTATTCAAATTTTATGGTGATCAGAAACTCCTGAAACAAGACAATTTAGAAACTGGAGATGCAAGGAGAAGCAAACAACTCGCCTTTTCTTTGTTTCTGTTTATTTTATTTTATTTATTTTTTTTTTTTTTTTTGAGAATTTCCAATGAAATCTACAATTTTTAATTATTTTCGAACCTCGACCAAGTTCTGCCCCTGCATTTCTCGGGGCTTGTCTGGTCCTTGGGCTAGTGCGTCTGGGGCGAGGGACTGACTCCATTGTTGGCTGGTGGGCGCGCCAGGGCCGGAATATCAATGACCAGAGCGCGGGCTTGATTATTCAACACTTTGTGCCGGGCCGAGTTAGTTTTACGATCGCGGCGGCGGCACTCAATTGCTCCTTACAGATTCTTTTGCGTGTGCCAGTTTCAATTTTGACCGACTAACTCGCCCTTTCTTTTTTTGCGCACCCCCGCCGTGCACGCCAAGATGGGAAAACTCGAGACTTGAATTGCAAATTTCCAGCGTGCCAGGACGCGCACCGGAACATGAAACAAAGGCGCGCGCGAGCTGAGAAGAAAATGCCAGAGCGTAATTGAATTTTCTTTCTCTCTTTCAGTTTTTCGTCACCGTCTCACACTGATAAATTTCCATCTCCGGAGAACTTGAGAATTAAATAAAAAAAAAAAAAATTGAAAAAAAAATTACAATTATTGTCATTTTAGAAACACTTTTAAAAATGTAATAAAATCAACAGCAAATGAAAATCAAAATTTAGACTTTCCTATTCAAAATGAATTATTTTTTCCCCCTAACGTTTAATATCTTTTAGGATTTTAATTTTGTAGATTAATTCCCTTTTATGGTAATAAAAATAACAGAGGTTAAGTTTTAAGTGTAATTTTTAACCAATAATTTTAATTTAATTGCTAAAAAGTGTCTTTTTTGACAAAAAGCAAATCTTCTGAAATTATTGAATGGGCAATTAAGAACCAAAATTTCAAATTGGAATAATAAAATTTTAATACAAGTGCACACCAATTTTTGCTACAAATGTGAAAAATCGAATGTTACTTTTGATTTACCGACTCATTGGGCCTTTCGCTGAGTTATGAAAATGGCCCACGCGGCGGCCTGTGCGACGAGAGAGTCCTATATGCAGGTCCGATGGCGTGACTGCGCCACCATTAATGGCTAAACGTGTGTGTGCACTCAGCGCTAAGCCCGCCATAAAAAGCTACAATGGGTCAAGCCTGCGCCAGTTAATCAAAAGGGTGACACACTCACATCAGATCAGAAAGCAAGCAAGCTCTTGAACGCGCTATCGCCTCAATAATAAAACACTCGCGGGGCGAAAGCTGAAAAAATCACGCGCCTTTTGCACCGCGCCGAGCATTCTTCAGATTGCATATTATTAAAATTCAGAGTAAAAAGTTGTGCCTCTTATTACGACGGCTGTTTTTATGACAAAGAGGGAGAGCGGGTGGTCGTAAATAATTGCTCGCATTTGCATGAGATGGACGTTCAGATACTCCAACGACTGACCAATGCGTGCTTTTTCACTGGAATTTCTTTCATCTTTAATGTGAAAACAAATTTTTATTGCTGCGGATGCTATCATTTTTGTTTATAAGTCGAAATTTTCATGGAATTTTTATTCTTTTTCATAGCCCGAGTTTTAATATATATATTTATTTTAATTCGTTTACTTTTTTTGGATTTTTCAGTTAGATTAGAATTGATTTCATAAAAATGTTGAATGTTTTTTTTTTAATATTTAATATTTTTTTAATTGATTGATTAAATCGGTTATTTGCAGATAAATTTAGAAGCAAGTGTACGCTTTTGAGGAGTTCACAAACGACCGACCTAAATTTTCTTGTTAAACGAGAACTAGTGCATCTCGTCAACCACAGCAACGATAAGCCTAAAGTTCTCATTTTCATTGAAGGCAAACTTTTCTTCTTTTGCGAGCCGTTTCTCAACTTCCTTTGTCTGCATAAATAACCTCCTTTATTTCAGCAGAATATATTTTTTGCTGAATAATATAAATCTTTTGTTTTATTTCACTATTATGCATAAAAACTTTTCAAACAAAAACTAGCGAGTAAAAAAAATATATAATATATTATCGCGTTTGAACTAAATTTATATCACTTTGTATGACCAAAAGATAAATATCCTTAAATAAATTTCATTGTTATAAATTATGGGTTAATAGACAAAATATAATTTTTTTGCTGCAACAAACTTAAATTAAAAAATTGGACAGTGTAAAGACAATTTAAATTATTGCTAAGCAGGTTGCTTGTTATGGAAATAAATTAGAATATAAAGTTGTTGCAGCATTTTTATCTCATAAAATATAGAAAAATCTTTTTCCTTGGTAAAACCTGAGTGATTTTCATCTGCAATGAGTTAATTAGAATAAAAATCGTCATTGCACATCGCGGTCAACGTGCGATAATTGGGTCTTTCGCGCTGCGCCTGCACCACAACCAGTAAACTGCACACGCTGTCAAAGGCAGCTTGTGCGGCACGACGGTGCGATATCATTAGCGTTATTAGAGAGCCGCATGCGAGTCGCAAACATCCGAAGATGGATTGCCAATTTAATTAATTATAAACCGCGCCTAGAGGCAACGAACCAACTTGGCAGAGAAAATTGCCAACCACTATGTAACGCTGCACATATCCATAATCCGGATTGCTCTAGAATGTGCTTCAGCATGCACTAATGCCGATGCACATCATGAAATGCACGTTTATTTTTTTGTTCCGACTGCACATGAGGGAGAATGCAATTTCTACTCTTCTTCCCCTACGGAAATTTTAATCATTCTTGAAAATATCTCAAGAGGGAAATTGCGTTTCACTCGCAGGGGCTGATTTATGCGTGCCAGTGGAGAAAATAAAAGGTGAATTACCACTTTTGGGGGCTACAGGAATTTTTAAGTGCCTTTTAAGACCGATTTCGTTACAAAATTATTAGGCCATCTGTGTTTACTTCCCTTCGCATCAAATACCAGGTAAAATTTTTTTATATAAATTGTATAATTCTTACTTTCTTCGACGGTAGAATATTGAGGTTGATTGTGTGTTACATGAAGAAAACGTTTACAAGCTTTTATTCTGATTTTAATACTGTACGATAACGAAAGCTAATTTAAGCAATGTACTTGGAACAATGTGAAACAACAATAGTATAATTTAATTGTTTTCAAAAAAACTACAATTTAAATAAAGTTATTAAAATTTATGCTTGGCAGGCCCGGACTGGGCCCACGGGCAGCCGGACCCAACCCCGATGGGCCGCGGCCCAATTTAACATTGGTCTTATGGGGAAAGGTAGACTGCGCCACCGAACTGGGCCGCGCTTCCTCAATGATATCGCCCTGTGGGCCGCGGAGCCCCAGTCCGGCCTTGGATCTGATGCCTTTCTAGGCATTACCTGAGATGATTCCTGACTGCCATTACCTGCAATGCGTATTTGGTCTATGTGTATTTTTAACGCAAAAGTCCCCACCTTTAAACCCAGTGTGACTTTTGATCGCAAAAATTTAATTTTGAGTTTTTGTGTCAGGGCAACATATGGATGGCCATTTTTATTGATCTGATGCCTTTGTAGGCATTACCTGAGATGATTCCTGACTGCCATTACCTGCAATACGTATTTGGTCTATGTGTATTTTTAATGCAAAAGTCCCTACCTTTGAACCCAGTGTGAATTTTGATCGCAAAAATTTAATTTTGAGTTTTTGTGTCAGGGCAACATATGGATGGCCATTTTTATTGATCTGATGCCTTTGTAGGCATTACCTGAGATGATTCCTGACTGCCATTACCTGCAATACGTATTTGGTCTATGTGTATTTTTAACGCAAAAGTCCCTACCTTTGAACCCAGTGTGAATTTTGATCGCAAAAATTTAATTTTGAGTTTTTGTGTCAGGGCAACATATGGATGGCCATTTTTATTGATCTGATGCCTTTGTAGGCATTACCTGAGATGATTCCTGACTGCCATTACCTGCAATACGTATTTGGTCTATGTGTATTTTTAACGCAAAAGTCCCTACCTTTGAACCCAGTGTGAATTTTGATCGCAAAAATTTAATTTTGAGTTTTTGTGTCAGGGCAACATATGGATGGCCATTTTTATTGATCTGATGCCTTTGTAGGCATTACCTGAGATGATTCCTGACTGCCATTACCTGCAATACGTATTTGGTCTATGTGTATTTTTAACGCAAAAGTCCCTACCTTTGAACCCAGTGTGAATTTTGATCGCAAAAATTTAATTTTGAGTTTTTGTGTCAGGGCAACATATGGATGGCCATTTTTATTGATCTGATGCCTTTGTAGGCATTACCTGAGATGATTCCTGACTGCCATTACCTGCAATACGTATTTGGTCTATGTGTATTTTTAATGCAAAAGTCCCTACCTTTGAACCCAGTGTGAATTTTGATCGCAAAAATTTAATTTTGAGTTTTTGTGTCAGGGCAACATATGGATGGCCATTTTTATTGATCTGATGCCTTTGTAGGCATTACCTGAGATGATTCCTGACTGCCATTACCTGCAATACGTATTTGGTCTATGTGTATTTTTAACGCAAAAGTCCCTACCTTTGAACCCAGTATGAATTTTGATCGCAAAAATTTAATTTTGAGTTTTTGTGTCAGGGCAACATATGGATGGCCATTTTTATTGATCTGATGCCTTTGTAGGCATTACCTGAGATGATTCCTGACTGCCATTACCTGCAATACGTATTTGGTCTATGTGTATTTTTAACGCAAAAGTCCCTACCTTTGAACCCAGTGTGAATTTTGATCGCAAAAATTTAATTTTGAGTTTTTGTGTCAGGGCAACATATGGATGGCCATTTTTATTGATCTGATGCCTTTGTAGGCATTACCTGAGATGATTCCTGACTGCCATTACCTGCAATACGTATTTGGTCTATGTGTATTTTTAACGCAAAAGTCCCTACCTTTGAACCCAGTGTGAATTTTGATCGCAAAAATTTAATTTTGAGTTTTTGTGTCAGGGCAACATATGGATGGCCATTTTTATTGATCTGATGCCTTTGTAGGCATTACCTGAGATGATTCCTGACTGCCATTACCTGCAATACGTATTTGGTCTATGTGTATTTTTAACGCAAAAGTCCCTACCTTTGAACCCAGTGTGAATTTTGATCGCAAAAATTTAATTTTGAGTTTTTGTGTCAGGGCAACATATGGATGGCCATTTTTATTGATCTGATGCCTTTGTAGGCATTACCTGAGATGATTCCTGACTGCCATTACCTGCAATACGTTTTTGGTCTATGTGTATTTTTAACGCAAAAGTCCCTACCTTTGAACCCAGTGTGAATTTTGATCGCAAAAATTTAATTTTGAGTTTTTGTGTCAGGGCAACATATGGATGGCCATTTTTATTGATCTGATGCCTTTGTAGGCATTACCTGAGATGATTCCAGACTGCCATTACCTGCAATACGTATTTGGTCTATGTGTATTTTTAACGCAAAAGTCCCTACCTTTGAACCCAGTGTGAATTTTGATCGCAAAAATTTAATTTTGAGTTTTTGTGTCAGGGCAACATATGGATGGCCATTTTTATTGATCTGATGCCTTTGTAGGCATTACCTGAGATGATTCCTGACTGCCATTACCTGCAATACGTATTTGGTCTATGTGTATTTTTAACGCAAAAGTCCCTACCTTTGAACCCAGTGTGAATTTTGATCGCAAAAATTTAATTTTGAGTTTTTGTGTCAGGGCAACATATGGATGGCCATTTTTATTGATCTGATGCCTTTGTAGGCATTACCTGAGATGATTCCTGACTGCCATTACCTGCAATACGTATTTGGTCTATGTGTATTTTTAACGCAAAAGTCCCTACCTTTGAACCCAGTGTGAATTTTGATCGCAAAAATTTAATTTTGAGTTTTTGTGTCAGGGCAACATATGGATGGCCATTTTTATTGATCTGATACTTGGTATTAACTTTAAGCGTTTATTTTGCTTATATTGATTTTTAATTTAATTATTATTAATATTCATTATTATTATTATTATTTTTAATATTTTTTAATTTTATTAAATAGAATGAATGTTCCTAAAACTCCTAGATTTTAGATACAATAAAATATTATTTTAACATGTAATTATGAAATCAAATGACTTGATCTACTCTGCAATAATACGCGTGCCATTCCCGCCGTTGATATGAAAATTTTCCCAGGTCAGAAGGTCGGCCAATCAGTTGCTTGGAATAATCCAAAGTCATCAATCATTTTTAAATGATTAGATGTAATCAAAGAAATTCTCAGTGCTGTGTGTTCAGTGAGTGCGGCGAAGCAAGGAAATTCGCATTTTATAAGTTTTTAGTGGACAATTTAGACAGAAAATGTCTTTGCGGAGTTGTGGGGACCACTTTTTATTAATTCTCAAGTGAAAAAATGTGTTTTGACGAGAAAGTGAAGGAAAATCAGTGTTTTGCTTCTTCTCGGGACTGCAGCAAGAGCGGCCGCAGCAGTTCAAGGTAGGCATTTTTCTCACCCCTGAACGTCCGAGCGCTTGCCCATGGGCAAAAATATAAAATCTCCAGTTCTTTGGTGATTTTGGATATATTCATCAAAATTAAATTTTAAATTCTAATTAAAAAATTATAATCATTACAAAATTAATCAAATGTCGATCTTTGAGTTTTCAAAGCCATAAAGTCTAGTCCGCAGCGTCATTTTAAACCACTTAATTGCTATAAAATATTTTAAATCGCAGCTTTAAACAGTATAAATCTTATTGTCTGTTTATCTCGCAAAATGTAGGTTTTTCTACATGCAACGAATTTGCCGTAGCTCGTACGGCCTTTGAAAAAAGGCCTCAAATGTTCGAGGGCGGCCAGCGGCCGCTCTCCGGAAGGGAGAACGAGAGAGAGACGTGCGTTCAGTTCAAAGGGTAGAAAAGTTCTAATTTTATTTGGTTTGCAGTTGTACCAACTGTACAATATTTAATATCAAGTTACCAACATCACAACAGAATTACAAAATGTTGTTAATTGAACTATATTGCAATTCAGAATTCAACAAGAACTTTGAAATTATATTTTCATGAACTTTGAAATTAGTTTATGCTTATTAAACAATTCAGAAGCCACCGAAAGCAAATATTTAACCATGGTTTGACAAATTCGCCTGTCTGTCTATCGGGGCGTGACACGAGAGCTACTCCGAAACTATCCAAAAGTTGCAAACTGCCTTTGTGTGAGGAACGTCGAGGCTGACGCGAATCCCCCTGATGCAAGCGATTTTCACGGCCTGCCACCCAGAATCAATTTGATAAACAAAAATTCCACTCCATTTCATTACTGCACTCGGTCTGCATGTTAAAAGGCGCGTCTCCTTTGTGCTCGTCGTTGTAATTCCTCATATATAGGAATTTGTAGTGGCAGAGAAGAGATCGACGGAGTCGGGTGTGACTCGAATTGTAATATCGCGCGCCCTCCGCCTCCTTTTCGCGAGCAGATTGAAATCAGTCAGTGGAAATTTATTCAAATTGCAGCAGCCCCTGCGCGTGAATGAGAAATTTGTGACAATTGTTAATTTTATCGGCGACACAGCAACTTCTTTTCACAGTTTTGGATCAATCGTTCGATAACTTGGCACTGCTGGGAGTTTTTTTTATGGACTAAGTTATTGATTGAATATTATATGAGATATGAAGGGCTAATGGTTTTGAAACTATTTTTTAATGCTATTGAAATTTTTGCTTGCAGTAAAAAAGAGCAAATTTAGTCATGACATTTTATGTTAGGATGCACGAAATCCGCCAATTATAATTTAGTTATCAAAAAAATATAAATTATTAAAAAATTAAATTAAATAAATAAAATGAATTAAATAAAAATAAAAAATAAATTAAAATAATTATGAATATCAAGAATAAGGGTTTATTTAAACATTATTACCATTAAAATCTGTTATTTCGGTAATAATAATTGATATAAAATATTAATCG
Organism: Neocloeon triangulifer; assembly: GCF_031216515.1. NCBI lineage: Eukaryota > Metazoa > Arthropoda > Insecta > Ephemeroptera > Baetidae > Neocloeon > Neocloeon triangulifer. The sequence continues at coordinate 214,297 of NW_026775550.1, forward strand.
CAACTACAAAAAGTGATTTTATCTGCAAAACTATGAAATGTGTAAAACTCAAACATGAGAAAAAGAGGAAAAATTGTTTTTAATTTAATTAAATAATTAATTTTATTGATGATGAATAAAAAAGGGCGCTCTTCTTCTTGCCAAGCAAACCCTTAAGCACAACTCCTTGGTGTGCTTTGCAAAGAATTTGAAAAAGAAAATATATTTAATTTATTTTCATCGAATTTTATTACAAAAAAAAAAAAGATATTATTTGCTATTGCAAATTGTGACATTTTTTTATTAATACTTATACGAATAAATCAAAAAGCACAAACAAAAATTGAAATATTTTGAATTCCCTGAGTGAGACGCGTCAGTCGCGAAACAAATGAATTATTAAATTAATCAACGCTGCATTCCGCAGTCGCTCGGAATTATGCGGTCGCCGTCGGCGCTCGAGTAGCGAGGGAGAGACAATTGATTTTGATAGTTTGCGTGCGCAAGATATCAATTACGCCGTCAAGCATTCCACTCGTCAATTATATGCAAATATCAGCAGTCGTAGTGCTAACTTGTGTAATAACATTCGAGTTGTTGGAAATAACGCGGAGCTGCCAAACGGATCCGAAAATAACCTGCGTCGAATTTGCATCTTTGGATTGTAATCCGCTCACTTAGGCAGCAGCGGGGGAATTTCGGTCATTGCTGATAACACGTGGATGGACGTGTCTGCTGGGGGTTGATTTTGACGAGAGAGAGAGAGAGGAGGGTTGTGGTCCGCGGTGGCCAGTTATAGAGCCTAAGCCGCCGCCGTTGGTGAGCCGAAAGCCAAAATCACAGCCGGATTTTTTGTTTGCGGGTTTGGTTGGGCGATTTGCTGATCACTGACGCTTGGAAATTATTAATTGGACATGACGTGATGTGAAGAGTGTCATGTCGTTGCACTTCACATTATATGGACACGCTCTTCTACTTTTATGTTAACAAATCGATGGGATGTTTTCTGCATAAACATAAATTTTATATTATAAAAATCTTATTTTACAAAGAGTTAATTTTTAGATCTCACTCAGAATTAAAGTATATTTTAAATATATTTTAAATTAAATATACATTTTTTTTATAATTAGCATTATAAATTATTATTTTGCCTCAAGAGTTGGGGATATTAGATTGTTTGATTTTAATTGAGTTACGGACCTGAAATTATCAAATTTGCAAGAAGTGTCAGATTTTCTTCTGATGAGCTGCTATAATTTTATTAACTGATCGATCATTAATTCTTACAAATATGTAAAGCTAAAAAATCAAATGATACCCATGAAGGTCAAAGAACTTCACCAAAAATGGTAATAATATATTCCAAATTTTTGACTTATTTAAAGAAAAAAGAAAAAATCTACATGTAAAGTTTCATAATTTATTTTAAGTTGTAGATGAATTTGATGATTCAGGGTTGATTCGTGAAGAATTTCATTAAAACTTTTGGCATTTGCTCGATGTACGTGTAACAAATTTGTTTAAATAAAACAATTGTCTGAAATAAATCGAAATAAAATTGTGATGTAACAATTAAATTGGAGAAATAAACAAAAACAATATAGAAACTTCTGTAATTAAACTTATAAATACTTTAAATAGGCAGGTATATTAATTTACAGGTACCTTTTTTTCCGAAATATTTACAGCTCAAAAAGCCCACAGACATTGTATGAAGAGCAGGATGTAATTTTTTTTATCATGTAAAACAATAACAAGTAGCAAAGATTAGTTGAAATTAAATTCATATGGAAATAAGAATGATAAACATTATTAAAAACATATTTAAACTATACCTCTGCTAATAATAATAATAAACCCTTATATTAACTTTTAATCCTAATTAATTCTCCTTCAAAAAGTGTCCACTTGGACACCTCTTTTGACCGCAAACAGCAAATTTCACTCTCAGCAATTAAATCACCCAAGCGCGCATAAAAGCGCAGAGAGAGAGCTTGAAACTCTCGATTGATTGAGTTTAACCGTGTGCGACCTTTTTGCCCACTTGAGATTGACTAAGTACACCAGGCCTCCCACGTGTGTGGGCCCCGACGAGAGCGGGTCGACGCCGTTTGGGCGATGAATAATTACACGATGATAGCGGGCGCTGTTAATCTCTTGACCGTAAGATGGATCCCTCAGGAAATGAACGTCGCTCGCACTCGACGACGCCACTGATAAATTTGCGACCACGTCAAAACGCTCTCAATTGCAAACTTCCAACAAAGGCAAACACCCAGAGGACGCGAGAGTTGACATTATTACCGACCAAGGTTGAAAACACTCGCAGACACATTAACTAGATAAACACACTCACTGCAGCCTTCTGGCTTCCCGCGAGAGATTTTCTCCGAGAACCTTTTGCCCTTTTGCCGCTGACAGAGAGATTGTGCGGCGAAAAATCAAACGGCTTAATTAGCACAGGTTTAATATTAGCTTTAGGATTAGCTGCGTGTGCGTGGGTATAGTTTTAGCTGCAACAGGAAAGGCGAAGACATTTTAAGCCGCACATTATTCCAAGAATGATGTTTCCTCATATTTGTCATTTTTCGTGGAGGATAATTTGGAGGTAAATATAAATTTACAGACAAATCGGTTGAGTGAAGTTATTTTGTTCAATTCTCTCATAGAATCAAACAGAAAACACGGCGATGGAGAAACTTATGGCAATTAGCTAAAATGAACAATTTAGTTCTAGAAAATTTCATGATTGTGTTGCAAGAAGTTTTCATTTATTCAAAAAGCAAAATTTTCTCAAGCAAGTTTGCTTACCATTTTGTCTGATTTCATCGAAGACAAATTTTAACACAAAAATACCTAAAAATACCAAGAAAATTGAACCAGTAAAAATAGGCGGTTTTTGCAGGAAAAAGAATTTATTTAATGCAGGATTTTGAAACTGGGCGAGAAAATGCTCTGAAGTGTTTTTAACACTTTAGATTTAAAAGCCGAAATGTAAACATTTCATTGGAAATATCAATTTTATCAAAACAAGCATCTCTCTGACCCTGCAGTTAAAATTTTTAATTTGAAAAATTTACGTTGCGTAATATCACAATTTGACTTTACATTAAAGGATTTTCAGAGACAAATTTCATTTATTTATTTTCCATAAATTAACTCTTACAGCAAAATTTATAGAATATTAATAAAAGTAATATTCAAAAGACAAAAGAAAATTTTAAAAGCTCTACTTTCTAAAGCAAAAAATAATGATAATAATTAATAAATGAAATTTAGTACCTTAAGAAGTAGGCACCAATCATAAAATTCCGAGTAATTCATATTTATTTTCAATTCCTTTCTTTTATAATCTGCTTTGTTCAATTTAAGCCACAAGGCAATTTACCTTTTTTGGATCAAAGTTTTTCATTCAAATCTCGTCTTTCGGAACGACGGCCATTTTTTTGGTTGGCCCTGCTGACGCGTGTGTGGTATTTTTGGCCGCGGCAATCTCATTTAAAAAGTACTCGGCGAAAGCGAGCTTCCGAGCGAAAGAAAAAAGATGAAAAAGCCTCCGGCGGCGGACAAAAAGCAGGACAGTAAATCAGAGCGAGAACTGCGAGTTGCCTACCTTCCGTCGGTGTTGCTTTTCATGTTTGCAGGTACGAAGAATCAAAAGAAATTTAGATGAGAAGACGAAACGGAGCAGCATCATCATCAACAACATCGTAATGACTTCAAAGAAAGAGCAAAAGGCGGCCTCGCGTTGATTTTTGTGCGCGTCCTCCCCGTGCAAAAAAAAGGGAAGCTCTTTCGACAAAGGCCTTGCATGTGTGTTCCGAAAGGTAGGCAGCAAAGAGCAACCGCACCGCCGTTTTTCTTTGCAGCTTGACACATTAAAATAATTATAAATATTTTCATCTTGCCGAGCGCGGTGCGGAAAAATGCCTCCGCCCGTTCGTTGTGGCGCGCCCGTAATGAGAATATGACGGAGTCCCTTTGCAGCTCGGACACTTGTCGACCCCGTTTTTGCTGCTTTTGCTAGCACCCCTTTTGTTCTCTGTGCTTGTTTTGTTTTTGTACATTTTTTTTTGCCTCGTTGCAAAATGCTGCATTTTATTGTGCTGAAAAAGGGAAAAACATCTGTTGGAGTTAATTAGTATTCTCTCTTCTGAACGCTGAATGGAGCTTGAAAATTAATGTTAAACCTTAGAAAAAATCTAAACTCTTCGATGTAATTAAAAAGCAGGGGAGATCATTTATGATTTCCTTTTAATTAATTTATTTCTCGTGATTAGTAAAAGTCCCATTAGGGGGAGAGAAAGATGAAGAACTTCAGGTACTTTTCTTTTCAATTACATAACCTTCCAAGTTATTGACCAAATAACTTTGATTTCATAGCAAATTATGTTTTATTGCAATATAAAATTTATAAAAATTATGTCTATTTAAAATGTACATTTAAAGTTTTATTTATAATTTTATTACTTTCATATTTAACTTTTTTTAAACTTTATACCATTTAAATAATTTATTTTGTATTTTTAGATTCGTATTACTGATTAAAAAATTCTTCAGCTCAATGCATGCCGTTTTAATACAAAATAAGCCATAAAATTTATTTAAGATAGATATATTATATTCTAGGTCTGTTCCTTACAGAGATTGAGTCAAAATGAATTTTAATACCAGAGCACTCACTTGGATTATTGGATTTAATTATCGCTGCACATATCAAGTAATTGTGGAAATATAAACGTAGATAATTACGATAATTATATGTCTTTAAGATTCCGATGTTGATTATGTGTCACTAAATGATAAAAAAGCTATCTTGATTGTTGGCTTTGTTAAAAATATTTTTTATTTTAAAACGATTAATGCGGATAGTTCAGATTTGTATTACATTTGGTAGTCAATAAATATAATAATATTTTCAGCAAATAATTTAATGGAAATGAATGAATCGGGCTTTTTCCTTGTTGCAAAAATTGTTTTTTATTTATTTACTATTTTTTTTTAATTAAAACCAATTTTTACAACGAGAAAAAGCCCGATTCCTTCATTTCTATAATCATCTCCTTGAATTTCAACTTCTTATCGAACAAATAATTTAATATAAGTAGCAAGATCGTAATTGGGAACAACTATTTAAATTAAAATATTTGTTAATAAATGATTCAGTGACTTTGTTATAATGATAATAATAAAAAAAAACTTTTAATCATAAAAACTGATGAGAAATTACAAAAAAAAATCGTGTGATCATTCTCCGGAACTTTATTAAATTAAAAAATTATTTTTATTTGTCCTGTAAATAAAATCACCAAAAAATTTAGTGAAGCTCAAAGGAAAATTACGACTTTCGCTGGTCCCAGCACGGAGTCATAGTTGTGCAAAATTTATATATCATAGGAAGAAAGCTCGTACATTAAAACTAATTGCCAGTCTTACTTTGCGTCGCTTGAAATAATGGCTTGCGCTTGGCGACTCAAGTTTCCGTCGCCGGCGCCACGTGCGTCTTGAGGGGCAAAAAGACGTGTTTTTAAGAAGCGCGAGTGCAAAGTTTCTGTTAATTAGTTTGGCACTCTCCGGTGTCGTTGTTGCCGTAATTACGGCGTTTTGTTCAAAGTTTGGCACACCAAGTCAGATTGCAGTGTGCGTGCGCGGCCGAGGTCGTAAAGAAGCGGCGTCGGATCCGCATGAATTTTTGATTTTGTTTATGCCGCCATAAAGCCGAGTGCCTTTACGGCGGCATTCATATTTTTTTCTCGCTCACACGTCCGTGAGTCGCGTATTATACGACTTGCGTAATTTGACTTGTTGCGCCGCACCCGAAGCGTGAATAGAAATTTTCCGCGGCCTGCTATAACGAGGTCGTCAAAGTTTAAACACCCATTTGCGCAAAGTGAGTGTGAAGGCCTCTTTCGAAACGAACAACACCGTTCGTCTTTTGGTCATACATATTTTAATATTATGTATATTGATTTTTTTTTACATTATTATTATTATTTAAAAAAAAATGTTTAGACAAGTAAATAAATATTATCCCCTATTTTAGAATTAATTGAATGTACACCTTACTTTGGATTTATTCGTGAAATATTATTTCAAAATAATGATAATCTGATCATTTTGTAGGGCCCGATCAAGACCAGTGCCCTTCAATGGTGGTGCAAAAGGCATGAGCCAATTTTTTTTTATAGAACAGTTGTTAAAATAGTCTTGCTTTCGTATGATTAGTATTATTTATTCTGCAAAGTTGATAAAAATTTTAAATTGGAAAAAGAGAAGAATGGGTTTCCAACTTGCAAATGTCTTTGATATTCCCGACGTGGGATATCAAAAGAGACTCAGCCACCGTGATAAGCACCATACGATTGGTATCCTTTTTAGAATTTAAAATTATTTCACGCGTTTTATAATTAATTTTTAACCTCATTTCTACACAAATATGGATGAGCTTGAATCAGTATTATTTATAAACTTTTAATGATACCAGGTTGACACAAGTTATAAATATTATTAACAAAAATTTTACAATTATATAAGTAACGAACTAAATGATGTCTTCAACTAATTTTATTTAAAAACTTAAAAATGCTTAATGATATTTTAATCAGTTTAATTACAATAAAAATTAAAATATTTTATTATGCTATTTATTCGAAAACTTGAAGTTAATGTTTAAAGTTAAAAAGCATTAAAAATAAATTTAACCAGCATTTTTCAACGTTAAATCTTAATCCTAATGAAAATAAAGAGTTTGTAGATGGTTTAAAAAAGATTGATTTCCATTATGAAGTGAAAATATTTTTTATTTTACGCCTTTTTTGTGGCAGCTTTTGATTTTATTTCATTTATTTTAATCATACACAAAAATAATTGTAACTTTTTATTCATAAATCAAGGCTCAAATAATTGAAACTGATTTTCCGTTGTAATGAAGAAACATCATCAATTTTTTTCAATAGAAAAAAGATTTATTTGATCTAATTTTAAATCAAAGAAGTAAATTATTCATATTCTGGTCAACTCTGCGAAATAATAAATTTGAAACGATATTTATGCTATTAAAATTTCATAGTAACAGTAAAATTCCTCGAATTCGGCAGGACAGGTGCTCCTCACAAGCCTCTCATTTTGCAAGCCAACAGTTTTGCCCAAGTTTGAATTGGTGTGCGCAGAAAGTGCATTTTGCAACAGCCGAGCGAGCGGCGACCGCACCTGGGCCAATTAATCGCGCCGGCATTTTCAAAGCCGACTCGGCGCGCGCTCGCTCACTTTAATTGGGGCTGCTGACGAATTGAAAATGTCACCGAAATGTGCTCACGTCCATACATTAACTCGTACAGTAGGTTCAGCCGTCACCGAATGAGCCTCTTTTATTTGATTAGTGACCGCGCTCGCTGATCAAATTTGCAGCTCGGTCAGCTTCAATATTCATGCAGCATTATTTCAATGCCCTGCTTCGTCTCTTTCGCGTAAATGAAACAAGAGTTGCCTTTCGTTTCGCAAAATACATGGAAAAGCGAATTCCGCATAAATATATGTAGGTGCACGCTTAATTTCGTGCCCCTCAGACTTGCGGTGAAAGCGGCGGAACGAGAGGCGCGCAAAAAGGGTTATTTTTGTTTGGTCATTGTTTCTGGGCCAAAGTGCCTCTCTGAAATTTGTGGGCGAGCACAAAGTTTGCGGTTTTCTTCAAACTCCACCTTTTTTGAATACAAGAGCCGAGTTATTGTTGAATGGAAAAGCGTTGTGTATAGAGCGACCCTCTAAAATTTTGACACACTGGAGCATAAAATAAAATGAATTTATTATGAATACACGCAAAGTTTCGTAGAGGTAAATTTCTGAAAACTATAAACAAAAATTCACATACTTTTCAAACGCATGAAATAAATTCATAAATTTCGATTAAATTTCCAAATTATTTTCCTCTTAACCTGTTTTTAACAAATAATTGAAGGACCTGTGCAAGAATCCATTAAGAAAGAAGACAAAAAATTGAAATCGTCGAGGATATTTTTTTTTTAATTTTTTTTTTCCTCTTTTAGTTAAACTTTGAAGGAAGTGTCGATCTCAAAATGTTAAGAAGTAATTTGGTTCAATAAGTGAATTTGGTGCATTATTGAATCATATCTCTGTTTTTTTTTTTTTCAATTGGGAAAGATGAACCTACGTTGAATCCCCTTTTCAACCCTTAAAATTTGTAAATACGCTTTTTGACATCAGTCTGGATTTTTCCTTTTTTTTTCAAATTCAAGAAAAAAAATCAATAACTTGGGGAAAGCCATTAATTATTTTATTACTTTAAAAGTTTTTGTTGTTATAGGCAGCTACGGATATCGCTTTAAATTAAATTTATTTTCATAAAATTTGCATCCCCAATTATTACAATTTACATTTGAAATGAGCTAGGAGTGAAAGGGTTGGTATATGCAGATGGTAAATATTACAATCCTTTCTAAGGAAATGCAATTCTGTCAAAAGTGAGCGATCCCCATTTCCCATTTCCCTTGCGGACCCCATTCTTTGACTCAGTTTCGGCTCGGCTGATGTTTGACGCGATAATCACCCCTCTCCCTGGAGTCTATTCGCGCCTCTCTCTCTCTCTCGCTGATCCTCTCATAAGAACTTGAGCACTTTCGGAGAATGTAAGAATGGCGAGTGAATCTACAAGTAGCGAGGTGCATACTAAAATTTCGGCGGGCCTCGCTCGCCGCACACGTTCTCTGGAATGACATCATGAATACTCTATTACCGCGCACCCCTCCGCGTGCTCGTCGTTTCCTCCAACATCTGTTGTTGAAATATTGATATTATGCACTAAAAGCCATCTTTATCTGCCCCTCCGACTTACCGACAACTCTTTTTTTTCTCTCCTCCTTTAGTGCCTTTAGGCTGTAAATTTCGAATGGACCCTGCGGACCGGCGAAAACAAGCGGTGCTCATTGTTCATCATGCGCGGAGGAAAAGGTACGAAATGGCTTTCCCACCACGAGGGGTTATTTTCATATTTCTTGCGTGCGCGCCTCTTCTTCCGAAGTTGGCGCGAGACAAGCTGTAGCCCTTTTAGCCGAGACCGGAAGAAATTCGCGTGCGCGCTCCGCAAATCTGGCTGTTACGTGCGAGATTTAAATTGAAATCTAACACCCAAGCCTGTGAGAAAAACTGCCAGGCCATGAAATGAAATCTTATTTTCTTTAGCCGCGAGAAGCAAATCCTTCTAAACTATGGCCTATCTGACGTGCTTTTTTGTTTTGCATTCAAACGAAATGTTATGCCGAGGAGAGTCAAAGTTAATTGTAAAATAGTTAGTAGAATTGTCGAGAAGTTTGCATATTTTTATCCTGGTTAATTTTTTTGCTAAACGATCAATTTTCATTCTTTCAGTGTGTTTGGGATTTTCTTGTTGGGATTGAAATAATTATCCCAATTCAAACCTTTAGATTTCAAATTATAAAAAGAATAATATTTTTATGGAAAATTAAATGTTAAATAATGAACAACAACTGAGGAGGATGGATTTTATTTGATATTTTAAGTATTTTACAAGAACCTTTGCTTGTGGTGGTTTCAGTATGTTTATTAATTGTATTTCTTTAAAAATGTAAATCTTTTTTACAGCATTTTTACTAATTCTGATCTTATATAAGGTTCTTGGATTTTCCTCGTTAAATTAAAGTATTTTATTTGCAAAAATAGCTCTTAATTTGCGTTACGATTATTAAAAATGCAAACATTTGAGCTAATAATAACTTATTTGCTTATTATTAATAAGCAATCTAGCATATTGCTTTAGACAGGAAAAGCCTATTTTTTCATTTAAATATGAAGTGCAACTTAGAGATTGGATATTTAAAAAAAAGTTTTTTGTCAAGAAGTTTTTGAAAGATTTCCATCAAATTTTCTAGTTAACCAGTAAATTTTATTTGCAGACAATTTATTCGCGATAAAGTTTCAATTGAAACTAAATTTTTGAACTAACCGTGGGAAAAACAATAAATGCTGGAGAAATCTCAAGAAATTGTAACGACGGTGAACAAAAAATTCAAACTTTTTTTAATAAAATATGTTTTTTAACAAAACAGTGAAATACAACGGTTCTGCATAAACTCCACTTGCAATATCACTTGACATTCATTTTATTTTATGTCTTTCTTTAAATCCAAACGGATTGCTTTTAATTAAATTTGAGAGGGAAGAAAAGAAAAGCCGGTATTATTTCCTGCTTTCATATATCCAGCGGTGACATGATCCGTATAAACGTCACTCCTTAATTCTGAAGCCTTAAAACCCCTCACTTCTCTGCTCTCGTCAAGTCATCAAGAACGTCGCCAGCCTCCCCAGAGTCAAAAGAGAGACACCGCGGAGGACCCGAGACCAGCCGACGACACTCGACTCGCTGAGCTCCGCTGATTTGACAGAGAGAGAGAGAGAGAAAGGTCGCCTCGAGGACGCAAATCTCACCCCGGCCGGCCAACTTGAGCTGCAATGATTATTCAATTTTGCCCCTCCACCCCACACAACATAATATAATTTGGCCCGGCACATACATATATAAATTCTAAATAGCTGCCGAGAAAGCAGGGGACACTCGCTGCGGCTCGTTTCAATTGTTCTGACACGTAATTACAGTCGCCGGACACCTTTCATTTGCAGCTCTGGAGAGAAAGAGCTCGGCGCTGCCACTCGATTACAATAATCATGCACCTCACGTTCCCGCAGGAGCTGCGGCGGCGGACCTGCTTTTTACATGCGGCGCGTCCTCCCACTGATTACCGCCCTGATTGAGCCCCGACGCGCGCCCAATGTCGGTCGCTCTCTGCACCTCTCTTCACCGCACACAAAGAGCTTTGTACTTTTTGCGAGGGGTGCAACAGAAAACAGGTCGCACCGCAGTTGGAAAACAATGAGAAAAAACGAAACGCGAAACAAGTGAAATTCGTAGCACATGAAAAAAGATAAATTTTTCTCTATTCATGAATTGAAATAAGTCTCAGGTGAAGGTTTTAGAAACTTATTGGTTTAATGAAAGTTTATACAGTTTGAAAACTAATACAATTACATACATTTTATAGAAAATTCAAATCACATTATAAGAATAACTATAAAAACATACATTTATTATTCACTTCTACAATTGCAAATTTTGTTTCTCTCTTGTTAGTGTTTATTAGCAATATGTATTTTGCATATTTCTTTAAAAACAAAAAAATAGTTTTATGAATATTTTTTCATCAGGTAAATAATTCATTTAAACTTATTTGGGATTTTGTTATTCAGCTAGAATTTCTCAGTAAAAATTTACGATGAAGTCGTTTTCTTTAAATCTAAATTGATTTGATCTTCATTTTCTTTTAATCTATTTTTTAATTTTTTAAAATCTGATTTAAGTTCTGCAAGATACTGGGGAGAGAAAGATTTTCCCCTGAGTCTTCAAAGGAATAATATTAATAAATTCGGTGTTTATTTGGAAGCTAAAAAAAAGATTAACACATTTCAAGGATGTTAAATCATTCAAATAAATTCCGATGCGGGACTAAAATAATTTTGTAGAAAAGAAAGATCTTCATTCAGGATTTAAAATAAACGTCAATTGCAAAATTATTGATATCAATCTCGCTAAAATTTCATTTTTAACCGATTTTACATGAAAATTGTTCCTGATGTTATTATTATTTAAAAAATATCAGTAGATCTGCTATCTTAAGTGCCTCTTCTTACTGATTTAAAAAAGACTTGCACAAAGCGCTGCAACCCCATTTTCAACTAAACGTCTAAACTCACCGTGCCAATTTTAATCAAATTATAAATATAGGTCACATGCACAAGCCTATAACTTCTTTTCAACACAGATAAAAAAGCATTTAATATTTTTCTTCTCACTAACTTCTGAAGCAGCTCCCTTTGAAGCGTTTATATTTGCCGCAATGATCTCCTCTTCTTCTTCTTCTACTCGCGGCTGCTCTTATATTTATTAATAAAAACAAGTTTCTTTTGAAAGTAATCAAGAATGTAAATACTTCCCGCGGCCATTTGAATAGGGCTGAAAAAATTCATGTATGCTCTGCGCTTTTCCTAGCAACTTTAGCTCTCCGTGCAGAGAAAAGTTGCGTTTTAATAAAAACGGCCGGGCGTGTATTTATATCGCAAACTATGGAGAGAAATAATGAAAAATGCATGAAACATGCACACAGCGTTGTTGCGGCCTCTCGGCTGAAATAATGCACCGCTCAGTGTTTAAAACTACAATGTAATAGCGGCGGCGGCGGCGGAGGCGGGGGTATTTTGCATATTAAAGTGGCTCAGACGGCGCGCGAGGCTGTTTTGCCGCTTCTTCTTACATCTCTTTAAGCCCCATATGGCGGAGTGTGTTTAGCAGTTAGGTAAACGACCCACACTTTAGGCAATATTCGCCCGAGTCTAGCGCTGAAATGTTCTCTTTCTGCATTTCTTGAGCCACTCCTTGCTTTGCGTTCTACCGCAAAATCAGCGGTCTTGCAAGAAGCCGACTTGACTTCCGACGGGCTTTTCCTCCTCCGCAGTCTGCGGTGTGTCCAAGAGAGCACAACCAACGTGCACTTGCCGATTTCGTCTTCAATTAATTGTGATTGGGTTTTGCGGTCGAGTGAAACGGAGAGAATACTTAGGCTTTATAAAGCAGAACTACGAAGAAGAAGTTCTCGATGATGGCAAATTTAATTCTTATACCGATTTTCCCCACTTTTTGAAAAGGTGTGCAGAGAATTAATAAAATCGATTGGATTATTTACTTAATTCTTATTTCCGAAAAAATTCTAGTTGCTGAGAGCGTGCAAAATGTCCTTGGTGCTCTTAAATTTTATCTGTTTAGACACTATTGACGTTGACCAAATAAGAGGCTTTCCAGCAAAAATAGATTTTAAAGTTAAAAAAATCAAAGTAATCAAATGAAATAGAGAAAAGTATGTACTCAAATTTAAAAGGAGTTTAAGAATTGTAATTTGCATTATTTTCGGTTAAAGTTTGCTTTATTCATATGTTGGAAAAGTTTTTTTGTTTGTAAACACAAACGGCTTGACATATCAACTTCAATTAATTATTTGAATTATTCAAAAAAAATTTAGTAAGCATATTTTTTTCGGTGTTTTATTTTAACCTTCTTAAAAATAACTTGAAAATTCACCAAATCACTTCATTTTCAGTGAATGAAAAAAAGACTTAAACCAAGGCTCGCTTCTTCATAAGTTTTAACTTAAAAAAAGTATTTTAGCAAAATTGGTGAGTTGCCTTTTTTAAACACTATTTCCTGTTTTCCGAAATACCGTTTTTAAATTTTGATTAGAAAAAAATAAGAGTTAATTTAAAGAACTCATGACCATGAGTCTTATTTTGCCTCATGAAAAAAAAAACGGTTTGAATTTCAATACTTCAATAAGCTAATAGTTAAATAGACCAAGGAAAAAGGCAGTGAAAAAATACTCGACCCGATGTCAAATGTCTAGTTTTCACAACCAATACTAAAATTATAAAAAATATATTTTTTCTTTAAATATAAACAAAAATTTCTTATAAATATTTGATGATGATGATAAAAAAAATGTAAACAAATTGATGAGGATGAAAAGACAACGAGTTATAACAAGGATTTACCTGAAAACAGCGAATGTAAATGAAAACACAAAACGCACATAAAAACTTTTAATGCAGTTAAGGATGAACGCATTATCAGCCTCGGCGTCTACGGCATCTTAATAAATATTTTACAAGCTCAGCGCAAATCTTGTTCGCAGAACCGCTAATAATCAACCCTCTCTCGCAGGATGGAGTTGCCCCCATCCATGTACTCACTCACACATTTTGCTAATGATGTGCAATTTGCCCGAACCCGTCTACGCAGATTGATTTGCAGCATGGCTTAATATCCTCTGCGCGAGCGAGTTCGATGCAGCGCTCCATATCTAGTCTAGCATGTAACCCTCTCGTTACTCGCTACGTACACACGCTCTAGCTTTCCCGAATGCCTTCGAGCAATATATAATTACAAATGGGGCAGAGTGTGGAAATTAGCACTGCACGCTCTAGGCCGCTGATGAAGATGGATGTGTGTGAATCCGCTTTTCATACATGTCGTGTGTACCTATTCCATATAAACGCAGAGTTTGCGGTCACGTGGGGCATGTTTTTCGAGTGTAGCCGAAATTGTTTTCCCGCCACTGTGATTCGGGCCCTGCCGGCAATTATGAGCTCGCCAAAATCGACCCTAATAAAACTTCCTTCAGGCTCGGTTCGAAAGTTGCAGAATTGTTTATTTACATGCTATGGATGCGAAATATTTGTGGTAAACAACCCCCTGGTAACCAAATGTTTGATTTCGATGAAAATTAATCAGATATTATGTATAGTGAAAGCAAATTTGTTGCTGTATTCAAAATATCAATTCCCTCGTAAACAGGTGTAATTTGATAAATCTTGAACTAATTGAAAGTTATTAATTTTTTTTGTTAAAGTGACTGGATTTGGGAAATCTTAAACTAACTTTCACTTTTTAGAATTGTTAGAATACATGCAAATGAAAAACCTGTTCTAATATATATTCGAATTTTCAACCTCAAATGATCGTTGAAAAATTTAATAGATTTTTGTTTTCGTTTTGAAGAACATAAACCATCTTTTATCAAGTTTTTTGATCAAATAGTAATATTGAAGTAAATTTAAGTTAAAAATAGTTTACGTTAACTTTTGTTCCAGAGTTTATGATAGCAATGATTTAAAAAAAAAGATGATGCTCTGTACTATTGAAAGTTAATTTTTTTGCTAGAATTTTTTTGTTATTCCTACGGTGCATTATAAAAAATCTGCCTAACAGGATTCACAGAAAAGTTTCACAGCACAGGAATTTTAAAATACCTCTTCATATAGCCCAGGAATTTAAAATGAGTCAACAAGTGAGCATGAATTTGTTGGCAAGTTAAATCAAAAAGATTTCTTTGTCACGACCAGTTAAAAATTTTGTTTTAATCATTTAAAAAATTCTCTGAATTTTTAATTTGATCTTATGAGCGTTACAGTTGAGAAACTTTGGAAGTTCTAATTAAACTTTGGGTACAAAAGAAAATCGATCAAGTTCCCAAAGGATGGTATTACGATTCTGAAATAACGTGTTGACAGACCTTTCAATTAACACCTACAGCCTATTATGTTTTCCCTTGTTGACAAAATTAGTCAAGCTTTTTCCATGAAGCAATTTTGTTTTCATTTCCAGGACCGGAGATTAAAAAAAACTGGCTTTGTTCATCATTTTTTTTAATGTTCAGTCTGAATTGATGAATCAGCTTTTTTAAGCTTAAATTCACTGAAGGAAACTTTTCTTTTAAAATAAAAATTTTACATTTTTTTTCACCCGTAAAGATGACAATTTTCTCTCTCATTAAGCTGGATTATAGGGAGAAAATTAATAATTTAAAATATAACTAAACGAAACTTGTTGTTAGTCAATTAATTAAATTAACTCAATTTTGATTTAAAGCAAAAGCAATATTTTGTCAGGTTATCGCAGGCATAATAGAATAGATTTTATGCTCAAAAGTTTCGTAAAATCCACAATATTCTGGAGAGTTCTGACGCAGGGATAATCCGGGAGAACACGAGAGAATTTTTTGCCAATTAATTCTCTGCCCACATCTGCGAACGCAAATAAACACAGCGTTACGTTCGTTCTCCCGTTTGTCCTGTTTGGCGAAAATTGTACAAAGATTGCAAGGCGCGGCTGCGGCAGGGCGTGCAATAATTATTATTGGACACATAAATCAGCGGTCACCATAGAAACGGTCGCGTAACAAGAAATGAAATTATTAATCACCGGTGCCGGTGGAAAGACGATGCAAGCACCGGCGCGTAATTAGGTGCATGAGCTGCGCGCCCGACTGTACGTCCGCCGTCATTGTAATTAGCACGGCCAACCGAGCGCATCGCTAAATTGTCTGTATGCATGTTGCTTGCGCAAATAATGCTCTTCGCACGGCAAAACGGCAAAAATTAATTTGCAGCTCTATTCCCTTACAGAAATAATATTAAAATTTAACTGGTTTAAATCTTTTTTATTCTCGGACTGTATAATTTAATTATTCAAATTAATACCATTTAATATTTATTGCATATTTAAATATCAAAGGCCGAAAATTGTTTGTATATATCAGCATGATAAAAAATGTCTTTTTAATCTTTCTTTTCCTGAATATTTGTGTTTTAGCTGATTTTTGTATAATTTTGTTTCAAAATAACTAAAGTAAAATGTAGGAAACATTCATTTTTTTTGGCTGGGAAAGAAACAGCAATTGATTTTGCTACAACTGGTTGAATAGTCAAAATAAAGAAATTACATCTGCTTGATCTGCTCACTGTGACAGTATTGAAAGCAAGCCTTGGTTGAGTGAATTTTACTGTAAAAATATAAATAAAGTGAGGTTAAGCAATATGTAATTTATTCTTCAAGAAGCTAACCTACAATGCACTTTGGAATATTTGTTCACTTTTTTAGTTGGAAAGCGTCAAATAATAATTTTATGTCAGCTTTGGTCTATTCTCTAGATTGAATAATATTTGGCATAATTTTAAAGATATAATGTTAAATACATAGTAAGGTGCAGAGGGGAATAATACGAGAAAATGTAAATTTTTGTTACTCATAATGGAGTGAAGCTGTTTAAACTCTAAATATTTCAAAGAATTTTGAAAGTAAATGCAATTGAAAGCTGTCTCCATTGATAGAATTTGTTTGAACATCTAGTCAAATCCTAACAAAAAAATTTTAAAATTAAATGTCTATTGCCTGCAAATAATTAATTTAAAAAAAAAGATAAAATAGATAATAATAAAAAGCATTTAATTTTAAAAAAATTAAAAGCTTGAACTTATTTTTGTACTATATTAATGAAAAATTTAAACACAAAAGGAGGAATCTTTGGATACTAAATTAGGTAAATAAATTTTCTACTTCATTGTATACTTTTCTTTAAGTAACTTTGAATTTTTTTGCGTTTTTTTATACATTTATATTATCACGCCATATCTAATTTATCTATTGGAAAATTAGGAATATGGTTAATCATGACGTGTGTTATAAAAAAAAATCAAAATAGAATAAAACAGCTGTGTATTTAAACTTACAATGCTTGCAAGCTAAAGTTTAAAACTAATAAAAAAAAAAACATTTTTGAATTGTAACTTAAAGAAGGAGGATTTTCTTGTGAAGGGAAAGTTTCACTAAAGAGAAACTCAACACGACATTTTTTTTTAGCTTGACAATAAATTGGATTATTACTTATCTATTGACCCAAAAGAATGTTTTTTCTCAATTAGTTAGAAATTTGAATAACAAAATTTCAATTTCTATGGTTTTGAAGACATGAATTCTTATCTCTAAACAGTCGCCAATGACATAAAAGGGAAAGGGATTTCCATTTAATCACATATAATAATATTCAACTTGCAATTTCCCTAAGTGAACGTGTTCTGGAATCATTTGAACTGCTCCTGACAGAAAAGCGTCGTTTAACACTTCAATAATATGTTTGCAAACTTTCTGGGGCAAAACTTTAACAGACGGAGCAAACTGCCGAAAAAGCAGCAAGGCGTTTCTCCTGCGACTCGCTCTCTCACATGCAATTCTCACAATGAAAAAGCTTGTTAGCTTCGTCATTTCACGCCCGCTTCGGGGCGCAATAAAAGCAGCGCGCCGCCGCCCTCCATCTACATGACAATAAAAAAAAGTAAATCCGTCGCAGACAATTTAGCACACACTCCCTCACACATACCTGAATTGGTCACAGATTTCCCGCTACTATAAAAAATAAACCCCGAAAAAAGAAGAAGAAATCGTACAGAGAGGCGACGGCGCACGCGCCACCCTCGTACATCTGCGTGAGTCGCCTAGGTGCTCCTGTGACTGACTCACCGCGAGGCTCAGTCAGTTGTGCGCTGCCGTGTTGACCTGTTCGCGAGGGAATCGGCGCCGGAGAGGCTTCGGACGTCGGCATGCGGCGCCTCGACTGCCTGCTGGCCGTGCTCTTCGCGCTCCTCGCCGTCAAAGGTAAATCTCAATCATCTTTTTAAATTGAGCAAAAAATCATTAATTCTTATTTAGGCGCAAATTTTAATTAAACGCGGAAATTCCCCGCCGAGCGAAATGAAAACTCAGCAGGAATTCCTTCTTCTTTTATGAATTTATTATTTTTAATTATAAACGCGGCAGAAAAAAAATATATATACATTCTCACCTGGACCAATTTTTTTTTGGTCACACGTGCAGAAAAAAGGGACACGATAATGAATTGCGAAAGAATGCGCCCCTTTTCCGCTGCTCTCGGCAGCCAGATTTTTTTTTGGTACAAAAACTTTTCTTCCCTTTCTCGCTGCTGCATAATTATTCACGCTGTACACCCGCAGTGCTCGCCTCTCTCGCGCGCCGCCTGACACGCAGCAATATATATAATTTCGCGCCCACCGTTTTCATAAAGTGCCTCATTCTTTCTTTTCATTTGCCAGCCTTTGTCCTTTTCCCTTTCGGCAACTTATTTTCTTTCTTCTCTAAAGCCGTGATTTGCCGAAATAACTTTTGTCGGTAAATATTTGCCCACTCTCCTCGCTCGCTGCCACTTTATTTATTTATTCGTGTTTGGATTTCCCTGCTTTCCGCGTCCTCTCTGGTAATTACTTACTTTCGGCGACGCGGAAACGAGTGTTCCTTTTCGATTTGCCACTCGCCTTTTCCGAGCGGAGAAAATTTGCTTGTGCCGCCGACGCACGCTTGCACACAGAGGAAAAGCTAATCAATTTCGCGGTTTGCGTCAGGCAAATACAACAAACGGATTTGTTGACGGCGGTAATTTGTGCAAACTTATGAGCGCACAGCATATATGAAACGATGGATAAAAAAGTAACGGAAATTTTCTCACTTTTTATTAGAATAAATAGTATTATTTGTTTATTTACTTTGGTTTGTTGAAGTGTTCCGTGGAATATCCTTCATACCTCCTATTGGGTAAGATTGGTTAACAACGCGAGAAAGTTCCGTATTATTTAAGTAAAAAGCTATAATTAACACAACATATGAAAGGGATTACCAAGATAATAATCTTCTCTTGAATATTAATGTACATTGAGCTCATTCATAGATATCCGTTTATTTTTTGTCTTCCAGCAAAGTAAGCAACACTTTTTTCAATTCGTTATATCATATTTTTATAAGGCTTGTTCTAAGGTTAAAAAAAGTTTCAATGGAGAAAAAATATGTGAAGATTTCCAAATTTAAAAGATTGAATTCTCTGAATGATATGATATTGCCAAAATACGTTTGTTTGAAGCAAAGTCATGCAAAATGCAGCCCTCACATAAAAAAATGTTGCATGTGTAGTAAATATAATTATAAAATAATTATGACATTTTAAGTCGTATTAAATTAAATTTTTTTAACTTGTGCGTTTTTCTGACACCCAACCATCCTAACCAAAACTCTCACGGAAAATGCATAAAATTGTTGGTTCTGTTCAAAATTGTTTGCTATATCACAAATCTTTCTATCGTTTAATCCTGATTTGTGAAGAAAATCCAATTCTTTTTTTTAACATATATTTGTTTACTTTTTTTTTCATTTTTTTTTTTTTGCATGAACTTCTTGACTTCTAATCTGCTTTAAAACGATAAAATCCTAATTCAATTTTATGATTAGAATCAAATAAACTAAGAATAAGCAGCACTCCCTGTGAGCGATTATATTTAATCCATTTTTACAAGAACCAAAAGTAAGTCAACCTATGCTCACCTCGGCAGATTAGTTCTTTTTGATTTGGAAAGTTTTAACCAAATATTTGCTAGTGCTCTTGTTTTTCCAATAAATTCAATGCATCCCTAACAATAGATTTTCTTCCAATATATATTTTTAAGCACATAAAATTTGAACAAAAAGAGAAATAAAATTTATATAAAAAATAATTTATTAATTTAAAACAAGTACAACAACTTTTGGAGCAAAAGCATGTCCAAAAACACACGTGGCATTTAACCCAATAGACTCTGACAGACATAAAGACAGATTTTTTGCCGGTGAAACGCGGCGGCCCTAAAGAGAAAAGTTTAAAAACCACCCGGCGCATTACTCCGCAGGCGAGCGATTATCCGGCAAATCCTATGCGTCACAAACGACACAATCCTCCTTGCTTTCCTACAGCAAGTCCTCCCCTCTTGACTCAAGCCGCAAGCTTTGTTGTTGTTATGCAGCCCGCAAAACCGACGGTACGCAGCGGTTGCATACGTACCTTGAAAACGACAGTCCACGTCAAACTCGGTCGTCCGCGAGACTTGCGGCGCGAAAATTGCAAAGCAGTAATTACTTGTCCGATGAAAGTTGCGACCGGGAATTTCTCCCTCGACGGCGATTGACGAGTTTGCGCCGAGAAACTCATTTAAAAGCGCTAAGTGCGTTCATTCGGCGTTAATCATTGAGAGGCCGCGCTGCTTACAAGCCAATTCGTTCTGCAATCGTGTTCCGAGCAAAAAGCAGCTTCTCTCTTTCTCTCATTCGAACGCTTTCATCTGCGGTAAAGGCCCTTCTTTGCTCCGGGTAGATCCTATTATCCTGCCATCAGCCTGGTTATTAAAAATGGAAGCATCCTGCCGTGAAATATCTGCTATTTTTAATTCTCATCCATTTCTATCAGCCGCGCGCGTCCCATAAACGAACGAACGAACGCGATTGCAATAAGCGCTCGGTCGATGCTCTCGCAAGCTCTTTGTTTGGCGATTATGCACAAACGGGTTGAGTTTCTAATTAAAAACTATTGTCAGCTCAGTAAAAACAAGGTTTTATCTTGGTTTATTCAAAATAAAAGGTTCATCCTCATGATTTATTGGTTTTTTTAAAAGTCGAGATAAAAATTTAATTATCTGTATATTATTTTAATATGAAATATTATTAGAAGTTGACCCACTTTTACTTAAAATTTAGATTAATAAAAATACTTTTTATCACAATCGTTAATTGACTCTGTAAAAACAAGTCTTTACAACAGTAATGATAAACATTTCCAATTGTGATCCAATAATTGCCAAAAATTTATCCTATTGTTGCAAAGTCTTGATTGGACTGTTAGGACTGGTTTTCCATTAAGGATTAAGGAGTCCGTCCTTAAGTGGAAATTATCTCTAAATTAAGAATAATGAGGAAAAAGGGACACCCTATTGACTTTCATTGAAAATTTAAGTAAACATAAATTGAAAGTTTTTAAACTGGAAATGAAGAAGTTGGGCTCTTTCCTCGTTGTAAAAACAAAAAATATATCATCTCCTCGAGTGTCAACTTCTTCAAACAAAAGTTTTATGCTGTTAATTTTATTGTATTTTTACCACAAAAAATTTTAACACAATTTTTATGATTTTTATAACGACCGATTACTTCTAACCTTTTCCTCGTTTAATAAATGCTTATTTTTAATAAAAATTTCCACTTAAACAATATAAAACACTCAATTTAATTGCACAGCTCGAGGCTCCTTCAAATTTTGTTTTGTTAAATTTCCAAGAACTTACAACAATACGCTCAAATAATAAGCCTAGCTCTGCAAAATAAAAGCAAAAACGCAAGTGAAACTAGAGTGAGAAGGGTTGAACAAAACACCGTGTTGGTAAAATAAAGCCTTATCCGGCTCTTTTCATTCATTACGTGCAATTATCCCCGTCGGCGCAAAATTCTCCCGTGTGTTTGTTCCTCATTTTCCAACCTAAATAGCAGACGAAAGCAAGGCACTGCACTTGTGTCGTGTGTGCACCACCGCATACATAATGTGCGTCGCATTTTACTATTTTCTTTCGTCGCCATTATCAGATTAAAACCGCACCAACGGTGCACGCGCGCGACCGGCGGCGCCGCCTTTTGTGGTGATTTTATTGAATGGCCTCCGCGTCTATGGTTTGTAATTTTATTCTGCTAAACGCGCGATAAATAGAGGTGGGAATTTAATTTCGTGGATGGCGGCCGACGACTTTGTGGACGCCGGCCCAACAATGAGATGAAAGAGAGCAAAATCCGCGCGGCGGCGCCACTGCGATTGAAATTTGCCATAAAGAGCGATCGTTCACCGTGTAATATGCTCAGAGGGGTGACCTTTAACCTCACACGATGACATCAAAATCGTCATACTTGAAACAATTTGTTTGAAAATCATAGTTTAATTAATAACTCCGCTTTTTTTTTTAAATTAAATTTTTAGAAATTTATGGATTTCTGCAAAAAAATTCGCAAATTGACATTTTCATCAGTGCAATAGTTCAAAATTTACTTTAAAAAGATGTGTCCCCAGAATCAAATTTTTCAGTATATTCAACAAATCATACCATTCTTTCAATTTCCATTAATCTGATATTTAATTGCAAACTTACCTTTCCATGGCTTCATTTCTAATCTTTTTTGTGATTCTGAAAACTGTAACACTGAGCGATGAATGAATGAATAATATCTGGAACAATTTATGTACGGTTTTCCTGATTCCAGACCAGATTACAAAATTCTCTCCATAACCATTTTGTATGCATTTACGCATTTTTTCCTTTTTTTTTTACAAAACACAAACTTTTGCGGATTCAATCATTTGTTTTGTAATATATTTATTTATCACTTCATTGATAGATAGTCAAATAAAAAGCCGTTCCTTTCCCTTGGGGAATTATTTTGAGTTGTTTAATTGTTTGAAGGATAACAGGATATTTGTTTTTCCAGAACAATTAATCGACTCCAAAAAGGGTGCACATTGAGGAAAAGCCAACATCACATTCAATTCACTGTGATTAATATTAATCCCCAATGGGACAGGGAAATGTCAGTTCCAGTCTCTTTGTTAAAAGAAATAGTTATTTTCCACGAGATTTAATGAATCTCTTGTAATATAATAGAATGTACTAACCAGATTTCATATCAAAGTATTTTATTCTTAATAATTATTCAAATTTTAATCGCGAGTACCTTACAATGGGTGCAATTTATGTTAAATGATTCTTTACTAAAATATTAAATTTTCTGATGATTTACAATTTATTCCATAATAAATAAGAAATCTACAAAAAAAATTGATACAAAATGTTCATTCCAATTTTTCGTAATTAAGTCTGAAAATGAAGCAAATAAAAAAACTTTCAGACAATTATATAATTTATTTATAAATGAACTCCAACATGCAGAGCACGGTTTCTGAAACGCATTCAAAAGCAATCCCTCGAGTCTTCCATGCAGCAAATCGTCAAATTCAGAAAGTTCAATTTACTTTGGTGACATTTGGCTGCGAACACACATTCGTCATTGTCCGCTCTCTTTGAACTGCGGCAACTTTTGGGCAGAACAAGCCAAGTGACACACGTTTCCGCCTCCATGAATGATTCACGCCAATTGAACGACCAAATTGGATTGACCCGTGGCAAAGTTGGACGGACAAGTTTATTAATTCTGCGCTGCATTATTGATGGGCCCGCTGGATGCCATAGGCGCGAAGCAGGAAAAGTTGACAGGGCGCAGGTTAATTACGTTCGTGACGCTTCGACGTAATAGACCCCGTGTAAAATGGTTATTTGCAAAGGTACCCAGGGTGTGCTCGCCGCCGGCGCAACTTGGCCCAACTCGCATTAATTTCCGCGGCCAAGACTTATTATATTGGACAACGTGCAGCCCTGGCTGTTTGTAATGCAAGAAGTAAGTCTTCCTTCTCCTAACTCGGGCATAAATAATTGCCAGCCGACCCAAGTTAGCGCGAGACAAATTTATCACAATAATAATAAGTCGTTGTTTGCTGATGCATAAATTGCCGCAACTTTTCGCACTCGCGAGCGCGCAATAATTAGCTCAAAAGTGGAATTCCAGCAATAAATAGACTAATTGAACTTTTAAATGGGTTTCTGGGTTTATTTGAATTTTATCAAAATAAAATAACACAAAAACTTTACTTAATATAAATTTGTTACCTTAAAAATATTATTTATAATAGATTTAACATTATATTTTAAGTTTTTTAACCTTTTATAATATTATTAATATTATTTTATTTAATCGATATTTGCAATAAAATTTTGTGTATTGATATAATGTTCTAATTCACTTGCTCTACCAACTCTTTTATTAAGGTAATTTTCTGTTCCAATTTTAAAAATTTTTAGAGATCACACGGAGAAAATAATTAATGGATGTATTTACAAATAACCATCAAAATTACTTTCCTAGCTTTGTTATATGAGTCATGAATGATTAAATCAATAATTTCATTAGTGCCCTATCAAAGATATTATTCAATTTTAAAATTGCTTAATTAAAAACTCTTATTATAAATGATATACAACATAAAAGCTACTAAATTTGAAACTAAAAGCTCAACGAGTAAAGAAATAGGATCTAACGGAGACGTTCTTAAAGCGAAAATAGTCTAAATCCTCTCAGAAAAATGATTGTATGTGTTTTCTTTTCTTGGTTTTACTGACAGATATAAATGAACGTTTCTGTAATTTTATGGGAACCAAATATACAAAATCATCAGTCATTAAGAATTGAAAAAAAAGTAAACAATATAAAATTGTAAAACTTCAAATTGTTATTTTATGTATTGCTTGTTTTAATTTTTAAATTTCCTGATTTCAAATGATATGCTGATTTTTTTGTTGCTCCTGCGTGTTTGAAATAACAAACAAACTTCACCTATTTTTCCCTTCAAAAATATAAATTAATTGTGGTTTTATTTCCGGTTGCACTATATTTCCTCAATAAATTTGCACATCAACTGACTAATTAACTTACTTTAAACACAGAACTTTTCTATCTCTCTCCCCCTCATTTCATTAAAAATGTCCGACGTTTTCAAATATTAATGGAAGTTTTGCCTCTCCCCCGAAATTAATAATTACATTATGCAAATAACGCCATTTCGTAAGGAAAGCAGGGGGGTTGCCGCATACATTAGCCAATTTTCATTCTCAAAAGACACTTGTTAGACTCCGCGAGACGCAAATTAGTGGGCCAGCCTCGGCAACTTTTTCGGCAAACTTTTGCAAACTGATCTCGGATTCCCACACACACTCTCTGGTTGGATAATTGGACCGTTCTTTACTTTCCTTTTCAACTAAAACTAGGCACGTTGAAAAAGTTTTCAGAAAGCAGGTTAAATCTGATTTTCATTTTTTTGTTTTCACTAAAAGCTTTTCCAGTTTTTTTAGCAATTTTGAATATAAGTAAATTGAGAATCTCTTTGTGGACAAAACATTGCAAAAAAATCTTGTTTTCTCATAAAAGTGCTAATTCGAAGAACAAAAGGTCTTGCCTGAAAAACCAGTGATAAAGTTGCAGCGTCAAAGAAACGAGAATAATTGCAAAATACACAGAACTTGAATAAAAGTTGCTGTTGGGGTACAATGAACGCACTGTGCCATGTGCACTCTTGCTCTTAATAGAAGAATTAACTTTGCTTGAAAAACATCCTTGTTATTTCTCTTCCGCCGGTGATATTATTATTTTCCTCCTCCAACTGTTTATCTAACAATTCCTCGTCTCTTCTGCAAACATAACATTCTTCTGCAATAATATATTGACTCACAGGTGAATAATTGATCGGGCGAGGCGCGTCTCTTCCGCAGCTGAGGAACAATATTGTTCTTTCTTATTATATGCTTGTTTTTGCCGTATCTCTTTTCCGAAAGAAGAGAACGCACACGTGTTGGCGGAAGCTTTTCACTTTTATTTTGTTTGGAAAGGCGTCGGAGCGCAGAAAACGGCAGAAAGTTTGATGTTGCGGTCGTGACTCATCTCGATCAGAACAGGAAAATTTAAAAGCACCATTTTTTATGTTATATCAATAATTTTCTTTAAGAAAGAAAGAAAGAAAGAGGCGAGAATTGAAAAGAATCTCAATCTTGAAATTGGCAACATCCCTATGAATGTCTTTCAATTTTCATAAGGCAGTTAAAGGAGAATAAAAAGAATGAATTATTAATTAGGATTATTAACAATTATATCATGTAACGATTTTAATTTTAAACTAGTGGCAATTTGCGTTTAAATTTTGACGTTTTTGATGATTTGAAAATAATAAGAGATTCAGCCAAGATGTAGGAAATCTGAATTACATAAAAAAAAATTTTATGATGAAAACCGAAAACTTTTAGAGTCGATTGAATATTTAAATTGATGCGCGTTTTTCATTTTAAAATAACTTCTCTTTCGTTAAGTTTTCGTTCCTTCACTTCCATGATCGTCTCCTCGAGTGTCAACTTCTTTACTATTTTTCTGTGCATTTTTTTTTCATTTCCAATAGTTTCACTCAACGCTTTAGGTATGCAAAAGCCGACTGCGCCACTCTTGGCTTCTTTTTCGAGTATCTTTGCAAAAACCCAAGCAGCCCCTTCATTCCGTTTGCATTGCTTGTGCATGGAATTACAGCAATCTGAGGGGTGTCAGTGCCGATTACGGTCGAGTAAATAAATTTTAATTTTCGGTGTGTCAACGTTGCACACGCATTTTCCGTCTATTTTGCAAACATGCAGGTGTGATTCTAGACGTGGCGTTTTTCCAACAGTCGAAGCGTAAATATTTCCACCGCATATGTTCAAGTGCTCTTGTATTTTAATGAGAATTTGAAGTAAGCGTGCAATTCAGAAAAAAAATATATTTTTTGTTATTCAATGCGAATTTTGTTATAAATATACCTTAAATTTGGAATTGGTTGTATTTATTGTAAAAAAATAATTTAAAAAAAAAAATTAAAAATATAACTTTTTAGCTCACAATCAGAGTAAATTTTATATTTGGTGCTTTCTTAATTTGTGAAACGCTGTTTCAATATTAAAAAATGAAAGTGATATTTTTTCGCTGCTATAAAAAGGGTGCAAAGAAACTTTTTTTCCCCCCAAATCCATTATTTGAATCTTGAGTAGCTGGAATCTCAAAATTGAACAGCCTTAAAGCCATTGTTGCTGTGTTTTGCCACCCAAAACCGATCTAATGCTGAAATCTGTCGAATTCGTGCCGTGCAAATGTTTGAGCAGCGATTTACGTCAAAGTGCATTACAATTAAATTGGGAAACAGCCGCGTGTGTAATGAGTTAAGCCTATTATAACCGGCGCTCGCAATATCGAAGGCATTTATCACTGCGGTGAGATGCCTCGGCTTTTATCGCCGGGGCGGAGAGACGCGCGCTGAAACATGCGAGAAAATCTGTTGCCTCGCGGCGCCAATCTCATTATTCCTGCCACTACTAGCAGGGGTGACGCAAAAATGGCGAAATCCGATCCGCACACACACACGGTGTTCGTAACAACGTCAGGCCTGTAAAAACACATTAAACACGGGCTTAAAGACACCCTGTGCTCAAAAGTTCCCATCAGGTTAAAATCTTTTTAAAATGAAGATAAAAAATGTTTCTAAAACTTATTTTCAACAAGGTTTTTCCTTTAATTAAGGAATTTCATACATTTTTATTTAATTCCATTTGTTTTTTTAATAAAAAACAATTTCTGCATCAAGGAAAAAGCCCGATTCATTCATTTCCATTTTTATTTAACATTCATTTTAAAATTCATGACGGAACCGATCTTAAAGTGGACCATATGAAATGTTTTTTTTTTTTAATTCAACTGGAAATTAAAATGGTGCAATCGAAATAATAAAAAAAGACCACCAAAAAGGTACGCGCACTTGGCAATGTTTAATTAATGTCTTAAAATAGTGTAAAATGATGTAAAATTCTTTTTTATATTTTAGATCATTATTTTTTATTCTTCTCGGTTGATATACAAATTTTTTCGCCCAAA
Organism: Neocloeon triangulifer; assembly: GCF_031216515.1. NCBI lineage: Eukaryota > Metazoa > Arthropoda > Insecta > Ephemeroptera > Baetidae > Neocloeon > Neocloeon triangulifer. Next base: position 242,081 of record NW_026775550.1, read on the forward strand.
CACTGCATTATAATAATTTTACTCTTTAATACTCAAAAGCGACTGGAAAATACTTGATTCTAGAATGAATCATCAAGCATATTAATCACAATGAAGTAGACTTTCTTGGCCAATCCAGGAATTTTCTCTGTTTCTTGCATGAAACTTATTTCAATACCAATTTTATACTTTAAAATATGAAATTATATTGATTGAAAATTTATTTATTACTCAATGAGTATTCATCATACATACATGTTAAAGCACACTTTTACAAATTTTTTTTATTATAAAATATGTAAGGCAAAAAATATTTAGAGCAAAATCATCCTAAAACGTGAAATTTGAGTCAAAAACTCTCTTCATTTATGATTTTTTTTTTCATTTATGCTGATTTATGCTTGTAAGGTCTGACAATAAAAAAGTTTAATGGAGTTGGAAATAAATATTGACGTAAGCAGAAATTTAATTTTACAATTTAAACACATTAGTAAGTAGGCGTACCGTTAATTAACAAAAATTCCTTGTCAAAGCAAAATTTCAGCCCGCAAGTTAAAATTCAGTTCGAAAATTTGAGCTGTGCAAACAGCTCGTTTTCAATAGGACCAATTCTGTTGGTAATTAGCCGATAATTAAAAGCAAACAAAGGTGAGCTCCAAGGGGCAAGTGTCTCAAGAGAGACTCACGGAGCAGGTGGGGGCGCGGATATTGTTAATTTTCACTCATTGTTCCGCAAAATACACACAGGTGAGAGACCAAACAGGTGTTACGCTTAATTAAAATACAACGGCCTCGGGAGGCTCGTTCGCCACAACAATTTTTCAGCCAGATTGCAATTATTCCTTTGGAGTTAACTCAAGACCAAAAATGTAACACGACCCTTGTGAAATTTGCGAATCGTATAACATGCTCGGGTAATTGCGCCTTCGAGCGGTTTGTTTTAAGCTTCCTCGCGTGAAGAGTGCGCGTGTTATATTCGCTCGCATGTAAATCACGGCGAGGTTTTACCGCAAAATTTATTATTTTCCCAGCACCGCCGAAGGTAAAGGAGCGATTTATTCCGACATTTATTGCAGTTGAGATTTTTGTCCGCCGCTGAATTTCGAGTTCTTGAAAAATTCCCAGGCGTTCCGAGCACGCAATCGGAGCCGAGACAGATCTTATCTGTAAAAAAGAGCAGGGAAAATTACACACATTAATAATAAGTAGTGGTGCGGCCGAAGAAAAAATAAATAAAAACACCGACAAACCATTTTTGTAAAAAAGTGCCGCACTCTATTAATTAATATACTTATAGTTAATCCAGAAATTACCCCCAAAAAACAAAACATTTTTACCGAAAACAATAATTTTACATTTTAACGAAATTTTCATATTTCTGATATTGCCTTTGGTTATTAAATTCTGTATAAAACTTAATGGAGCAACAGCATTTTTTTTTTACTATATCTAATTTGCTTAAAGTAAAAAAATGAAGCTCTTAAATTAGGTTCAAAATAAATAATTATGGCTTTGTAAATTTTGTGATCAAAAATTTTCCAATTTTATCATCTGAAAAGTTCTCAATTGTCTGAAGAAAAATTTCCTTTCCTGATAAAATGCAAAACTTCCCATCCTTGCCTTCTAATTTTGCATAATTAACAACTGTTTTCCACCAAAGTTTCCCTTCCGGAGAGCAGGAAATCCGAGCTGAATAACTTTTGCGATCGGCAACTTTTGCAAATGAGAAACGCGATACAAGCCTAAAAATAATTCAAAACCCGTCGCGGTGACCACGACTGCGCATCGACTGGTGATGTTTTGCACGATAGAGGCCGAAAGGTGTGTTTTCCGGAGAGAGGCTCCGGCGAAAATCGATTAATTTACCCGTTCCGAATTTTTCCCGCAAATAAATATCTATTAACGCTTCCCACGTGCGTGGCAATTTAATTACGGCGAAATCGCGGCTCGTGCTGGTTGTATCATTATTGCCGCCGCTGCTTTTTTATGATATAGAGGTCGAATAATTCGCGCTCACTCCCCGAGAGTTATTATTGTTCCCGCAGTCGAGGTGCGATAAAGAATGAGTGCGCCGTAAATCTAGATTTATTTTGCCGTGTGCGAGGTAAATAGCCCTCCACTTGGCCCGTGGTTCACTCTCACGATCAAAGCGGCGTACGTGTAGAAGCCCCGTATGTACAATTGGTCGGTGAACACACGCACTCCGAGCTAGACCTAACGACCATCCATTCATTTCCTTTGCCTAGTTTGTTCTTGCAATGAACGCTGAATCATTATTTTTTAAATCAATTCCTATACATTTTACTAATTTTATTTGCAAAGAAAATTTTAGAATTAGTTTTTTGAAAATATTCAAGACATTTTTATTGATTCTCTATTTTTCTTTACAAAAATGGGGGATAAAATTGACTTCGGCATTACAAGAAAAAATTTCCTCAATTGGAAAATTTCTAGATATTTTTCATTATTGATGTATTCAGATTTTTCGTGGTTGGGATTATTTTTTGTTAAAGAAGATAAAATTTGTAGAGCAACGATTTTTATCCATTAAAACATAACAAGCTCGTTAAAACCCCTAGAGATTGAGACGATTTAAATTCCAAATTCCAACACATTATGAAACAACTTGAGAATATGAAATTTATTTCATTACAAATTAAGTTGAAATAACGACTGAGAAATTTCACGACATAAACACAGGCTGAGGCCTTTCTAATGATAATTTATTATTTCATTTGTTTGAAGAAGTTGTCACTCGAGGAGATGATCATTTTTGAATAAAAATAATTTTTCAACGAGGAAGAGTCCAATTTCTTCATTTCTATTTTTATTTTATTTCCTCCATAGCTCAATTGAGACACCATAAAATGGCTTCGACTAATCTGGATTTAAATTTTTTTCATTTATCGTTGCTTTAATTGGGAACTCTCTAAAATAATTTGTATTTGATTCAATGATAAACGTTTTAGGTAATTTTTTTTTACAATGACGATACCTGACGAGATATCAAAATAAAAATTATTATTTTATTCCTGAAATTTCTCTGAAATAAATTTTTTACTTAAAAGAAAATCTGATTTGTCTAACATGAATCAAAATAGATGCATTTCCAACCTTTTCAAAATTCTAAACGTGGCCTTATTTGACCAATCAGTGCTTTGGCGCAAAATCATTTCAACTCTGTGATCGTTATTTGACACGTGCCATAAACAGGCATCGTCCCGCATTATTTATAATGCAAAAGCGGATTAAGTTAATTTTAGATCGGCGGTTGGCAGCAAACCGCACATAATTTATATAATATATCACAAATCGAGAGCGCACACACAACAGCCAAGTCTACTGAATCATTAATAACTGTGCATATTCAAACACCGACGTGCACTGAAAGTGTGCAACTAAAACTCGCCGCTACTCGTGTTGATGTTGACACTGCCGCAGTAAACGTAATAAAAACATATGCTCAGCAGCTTCAAATTGTAGTTCTTTCCGTATTTTAATTCTTCTGTCAATTATTTAAATATAAATGAACACAAATTTTTCAATAAAAAAACTTATTGAATAATGTAAGAAATTTCCAACTTCTTTTTAAATAATGGAAAATAAAACTTGGTATGCAGGTTCGATTTTCTTCTTTATGAAAACTGTTGACAATTTTTTTCCGTTTCTAACTATTTTACAGCTTTTTAAAATTCTAATTTAACTATACAAGATATTTGGACACAATTTTGAGTAATTTCAGTGGAATTTCCTGCTTTTCTTGCTCCTCATTAACTTCTAGCAATTCATTTTTATTCAAATAAATTTTTACCAACAATAAGACCTTAAAAATATAATTAACAAAAGTCTCTTCCGCAGACTCAAAAAAGACTCCGTAAAAATTAATTTTTTATCGACTCTTCCACCCTAAAATCGCCCACTTTAAAAAAGGCGTACAGATGATATTTTTTAATAATTGTGAGAAATTAATTAATCGTGTTTAATTTCTGTTTCAGGTAAATCCATTCCTCAAAACGAATTGATAGTGGCGAAAAACAATTGCTTGCTGTAAGTACAAATGAAATTTTCGCGATGAAATCTCGTTGCAGTGCGTTTTGCCTAATGAGTCGATCAAGGGCTTTGGGGAAATAAAAGGCAGCGGCATTATTTCCCAGCTCATTAAACGCCGACCCGGCTGGCTAATCTCGCAGCTGCCGCCAAGAAATCCGCCGCCCATGTTTTGCTTTCTTCCTCCGGCGAGAAAGAGAAATGCGAAAAGAAGGTCGAAAGATTAAAGGCTTGCGAGTCGGGCGGGCGACGTGTGTTATTTAATCCAGCGTGGAGCAGCGGCGGAACAAAAGTCACGTCTTTATACACTCGTCGCTGGCGGAGCACAGTCGTTTTCGTCCCTTTGTGTTATTATTACCATTACCATGCCCCCGAGTGCATTTACCGTCGAGCGCCAGCTTGCCGCTGCAACTTTTGTCGCACACGTCATGGAAATTAGCCAACGAAAAAGCTCAGATATGCAGGACGAAAGCAATTCGAAAATTAGCCTCTCGATGAAAAGAAACTTGACTGAAACATGGCACAATATCATGTATTTACATAGAATAAACAGAAATAAGCATTTTTATATTTTTATTACAATTTACTAACATATTAAATGGTTTTAATCTTTGTAATTTAACTTATGCTTATTTTAACTCTTATTATAATTTTTTGAATATTTCATTTTATTCTTCTTTTTTTTTGCTGCATTCAGATTCCAATGCCACTGTGTTTATTGAGCCAATAGTAAATAAAATATTTGTATTAAAAAGAATTATAAATTATTATATATAGATACATAGCTGATATTTCTGTCAATGACTCTGACAAATAGAATATAAAACACACCGCAGTTCATGATTGTTATTTAAACAAAATATTTTTTTAATGTGAAGATTTTATTATGTCTAAAATTGCAATATTACAAGTCCAGTCTAGCCTCCAGGCATATCGGCTGGTGCATCAGTCCACGATTCGAGTCATATATCACAATTTTATCAAGTTTAGTTCAAATATTTTATCAATCGGCAAATCATTCCAAAATTTACTTTTTGCTATCGTTTGCTTTTGCTTTCTTGCAATGAGCACATTTGCATAAAACTTTTTCTTGAGTCTATTTTAGAGCAGTTAAGTTCACAGAGCCCCATGACCCATGCTGATATACCATAATTTAAGTAAGAGTAGGCAAAAGAAGGTGTTGAATAATTATTGTAATAAGAATTACCAGATTCACTCGTAATATGTAAATTGGGAACTAGAGATTTCCGTTTTAGGCTTGGAAAAATGCTGTTAGTTGAAATTAGACATAATGTATGTAATATCTTTTTTTTTTACTTACGAGTTATTTAGCAAATTTGATAAAAGTGAAACAAAAATCACTTTTACTTCACCAGACCATTGATTCAAATGATATAGTTCTTGTTTTTTCTAATTGACATTTTAATTAATGCAATTATTCGTGATCAGATTCAAAAAGATATCTTTTTTAAAAACTATTATGAATAATTTAATCAAGTATGGGTAATTTAAATTTAAACTTGACATAGAAGCCACACGATTTTAATTCAAAATATAATTATTATTTGAAGACCACAAAATTATGTTCAAGTGAAGTTTGAACTTTTACAACGCGAAGGCATCTCCATAAATATGAAAATAACTCAATGTTTTACAACCGACACTCTTGGAGCGGGAAAGCTCTTGGTAAATATCACCGTCTCGCTACACCACTTTAACGCGTCTTTTATGATGGATTTTCTGCCATTTAGCCGGCGTGTGTCGCGGCGCAACTTGCGAATAAATCTGCAGCCCCACTTATTAGGCATCTATTTAAGGAGAGAAAGAGCAGAGACTTCTTCTTGGCTTTAATAAAATTCAGGGGAGCACTAAACCGGCAGCTTGACAAAATTTTAATTAATACATTGAACTTTTATGAGGCACACTCCATGTACAAAACGGGGCTGAAATATTCAGGCAGCTTAATTTTGGGGCTCCATTGTTTGAAGCCGACCAACACACAAGAGCCAGAAATTCGCTCTCGTGCCAAAAAGCGGGGGAGTCTAAAAGCGCTGGCCAGATTTACTTCTGCTGTGTGAGTGAAATTTGCATATTTCATCGCAACTTCAAAACGTTAAATATATGCATAAAGAGCCGGTTGATGGAAAATTTTGTAGGTTTTTTACATTTGTCTCGCAGAGAAAATTGTTCTCGGAAGTTTCGGCAATTCTGTATAAAATTTAAAACAAATCAAATTTAACGTTTTGCCGTTGAATTCGACAAATTGCCAGATTGTGACTTTAACATGGAAGAACGTCCTTTTCGCAACGAGGAAAGTTCTTTGCGACACATGTACGTATACTTACAATTGTGTTTATTAATGTACCACCGGGCATTCTCTGCCCAAATACATCATCCATACATTCAATATTATAAATTGCATTGATTACAAGAGAGAGAAATTACATCAAAAAATACAAAGACAGAACATACAAAGTAAATAGCCCTGAAATTGATATTGTTTATTATAAATATTACTTTTTGTTTGTTTTGTTTTTTGCCATCATTACAGACCTGTTCATGTCGTCAGCACTTTGTCGCTATTTATTTTAAACTAGTCTTTTATCTTAGACATAGCCTAGCTTGTACTGTTTTTCTTTTACGACTCAGGAAAGGTGGCCTCCTTATTGAACTTATTCATTTTCATTTATAATTGTTAATTTCTCACAGTAATTATTTATATTTATTCAAGTAAGATTGCATCAAATTATTTTTGAAGACATTAATATTTTCATTCAGACACCAGTTCGCCTGCAACGCATTCCATAAATGATAGCTCTGCATTTTAAAAGAAAAATCACCACAGTCAAAAGGTGGCAGCAGAAAAAGTTTGTGTGATCTAGCAGCTCTCGAATGATGCTCATCTCGCAATAAAAATAATTCTTTTAAATAGGGTGGGCTATTTCCATGCAAAGTTTTATGTGTCATAAGAAGTATGTTAAGCTGCATTCGCTCCTCAACTCTGAGAATTCCTGCTTTCACATAGAAGGGTGTAATTCGATCACCAAACTTGACATCATAAACATATCTTAAACAATTATTTAATGCAACATCAAGTCGTTTCAGACGCTCCTTTCTCACATCACAGTAAACTATGCTGCAATAATCTAAATGTGGGAGAATTAAACTTTTTAGCAACTGTAGCCGTACCTTTTGAGGCGTAAAATTGCGAAATTTATTCAGGTTATTCAAAGTGCTGTAAATTTTCTGACAAACAGTTGAAATCTGCTTATCCCATCGAAATTCTTTATCAAAATGAACTCCTAAATTTTTAAACGTGTCTACAAATTCAATATTAGAATTGTTAATTGCCAGCGGAGGAAGAACATTAAAGTTTATTAATTTATTCATTTGAGGAGAGGAAATTATCATAGCTTTAGTTTTTGCTGCATTCAATTTTAATCCATGCCTTTCGGACCATTTTGCCACATCCTGCAAAATTAAATTCATAATTCCTATTGCATCAGCTAGTTCTTTCACTCCACATTCAATATACAGCTGAACATCGTCCGCATACACATGATATTTACACCTGCTCTTAAAAATTCTGTTTATATCAATCATATAAAGTGAAAAAAGAAGTGGACCAAGCACTGAACCCTGGGGCACTCCACAATTTAATTCAGCCCATTTGGAATATTTTCCATCGCTGCCTTTTACTGCTTGCTTTCTGTCAGAAAGATAATTATTAAACCATTGCAAAACAGGCGGTGAAAAATTTAGCTGGGAAAGTTTTCTCAGTAAGAGTTTATGATCAACGGTATCAAAAGCCTTAGAATAGTCAAGAAAAACCATTAAAACAACTTTTTTGCGAAAAAGCGCTGCCCTTATATCCTCGGCTATTTTCAGCAAAGCGGAAGTCGTGCTATACAATTTTCTGTAGGCAGATTGAAACTCGTCTAAATAATTATTATTTTTTAAGAATTCCTGAATTTGTTTGAACACAATTTTTTCAACGACCTTCGATATTGTGCTTAAGAGACTTATTGGACGAAATTCACTTGCTTTGGAAGGGATGCGCACCTTTGGGATTGGACTTAGAATTACTTTTTTCCACGCACTTGGAAATACAGCCATCTGTAGAGATGAATTAATAATATTAGTGAGCGTTGGCATCAGAACACAGCAAATTTTCTTTATCATGCTAATACAAATTTTGTCATGCCCCTCAGCTGCCGAAGTAATGCTGAAAATTGCTTTTTTAATATCCACAGGGTTTGCATAAGAAAAGTGAAATGGTTCGTTATTCTTTATACCTGGAATTACATAATTATTATCAATTTTAGCAAGCTGGCTTTGGTCGCGCACTACCGTCAGCTCTTCTACCATAATATCTAGACTAACAGGGAGACTTGCATGATTATGTTTTGATTTTATCAAGCCCATATTTCTAAGTTTACTCCAAATTTGGCCTGAATTATTGAGGGAACTTAACTGATCAAAAACTCGGCTTCTATAAAAGGTTAAAATCAACTGCTTCACTCTGTTTTTAACAGCCCTATAAACATCAAACAGATATCGATTGTTTTTAATACGACGAGCAAGGCTCAGCAGACGATCACGGTGGGATATTTCGGACCTGATTTGCAAGGGAAATTTTGGTTTAAAATTTTTAGGCACACATCGCCTCTGCAGTGGCACAAATTCATTATAAAAATCAATGAGCATTTTATTAAATTTTTCAACTTTGCCATCAATCGTTAGTTCAGCTCCACATAAAAACCATTCAACATTTAACGCCTTCTCTTGTAGAAAATTATTATCTGCTGCAGAAAAATTCCTATACATTGCAAATTCACTCTCAGCCTCAATTATTTTTGAGTCAAAAATCGCAAATAATATTTCATGACTAGATAAAGGATTAAGCAATTTTCCGAAATTAGTGCAATTTAACATGTCCGAAACAAAAATAGCATCAATTGTTGTAACTGCATTATATGATATGTGAGTGTCTTTAATAGGCAACCGATTAAGACTTAGATCCTGCAATTCTGTTTCCAGTTCTTTACCTTCACGTGATCCATCTGCAAAATTGTAGTTAAAATCTCCTAAAACAATCACATTTGCATATTTAGCACTCATTTCATTCAATTTATTCAAAAAATTAGTTAATTTTGTTAGTCTGCTAGGGCGCCTGTAAATTACTGCTACTAAAATATTTCCATTCACCTGCTCCACTTCACACAAGATATATTCTGTAAGTTGCAAATTATTATTTTGCGGAGATGCCGCTAGTTTCTTATATACATCTTCCTTCCTCCAGAGACGCAAAAGTTTCAACATCAGAATAAAACCGCGTTTTTCACTCAAACTGATGAGAAAAATGAAAACTCGTCGTGACGAATTACACAAGTTTTCCAGTGCAACAGCCAAAGGTGAATTATTGAAATAAATTCAACGATCTTTAATTTCCATAGGAAATTTTCAAGAAATTGTCAATTTTATCTCCCGGTTCATAAGCGCTGCAGATATATTCACAATTCAAATAAATTGATTCCATATAATTTGTGCCTTCACCACACTTTTTACTCTCGTTTCGTGGAAATGAGGACACCATTACTTTCAACAGCCCGGCAATCGCATTATTCATCGCATTGTAATCGTTTCACGTAATTGGTTAATTATATTTTATTGTTTCTTGAGCGCACTGCCATGATGGTTTTATTGATTCCGTCGAGTCGGAGTGGCACGATTTCGCTCTAGAGCAACAATAGCGCTGCAATGGAGATCTCGGCGGCAGCTGCGCCACGAGCAAGACTTCTCACAACCATTGTTCAATTCATAAAGAAGAAATTACCTTTTGTTGTACTAAAAAAATAGTGAAAGGAGATATTTACAAAATTTATGATACAATTTCTTTTTTCCGAGGTTTATCTTAAAATTTTTAGTCATTTCTTGAGATAGGGAAAGAAAACGAGTCCCCTAAACTGAAATAAATTAACTTATTAAATCTCGTTTCTCTCAAATGAGAACAGACGAGCCTGAGGACTTGAAGAAATTGCGTAGGGGTTCCTTTGTGTAACCTAAATTTTTTTTAAATAATGTAATTAACCGTTCAATTTGAAGGAAGTCGCGAATTTACTATTGAGTATTTCGCACTCATAAGGGTTATAAGAGAGTTTCATCGAAGGTATGAGGGACCAAGAGCATTTTTTTAGAGTCGTCTTTCTTGGTTATTAAATAATGAAAATAAAAATAATTTAATTATAGTAAATTTTTGTAAATATCACTTCCTACTTTTACTGGCGGCAAAAAAGGAAACCTTTGATTATCTACTTTTTCCAGTGGAATGAAAATTTTTATTTTGAATTCAGTTTTATTCTGATATATTTACTCAAGCGACCATTTAAAATGCAAATTTTACTCTATTTTATTCAGAAAATCGTATATCCTGCAAAAAATTAAAGTTCTTTCTTCTGTCTCAAATTACCTCGGAAAGTTTTTAATTAAAAGTATTTAAGCCTTCCTATTAATCACCTTTTGTTGTTCTAATGAGGACGCGTCCTTTTATGCAGCAGAAGTTTTGCCGAGAAATTGTTGAACTTTGGCGGAGTGAGTAAGTCATCGCGCCGCGTGTGCGCACGCGGATTTTCTGTATGCAAACACGCGAAAATGTCAACATCATTCAACGAAGAAAAACTGCGAAACTTAATTAAAAACGAGGCACACATCCACACGCGAATTTGAATAAAAATATAATAAATAGCTGAGAATGCAAATCGAGTCGTAATTAAAAGTTCGTTGCTTTTCGCGGAATAATCTCGGCAGGTTTTTATTTTACCGCGGTTTTTGATGGAGCTCGTTAAGAATCACGGCGTTTCTCATTAAAAATCATGGCCGAGCAGGATATTTGCATTAAGTTGTATCGCCGCGCGCGCAATATTAGCGCAGAGCAGCGAACGAGACATTTGGCCTCAAAGTTTCTCTTCTTCTTCTTCTTCTTCGGCTCGCTGGTTCCTCTTCGCTCGCTTACAACCCATCTGGGGGGCAAAACTTTCGACTATCTGCTCTCACTGCTGTTATTTCCTCCCTCTCGCCGAGCCAGCAGGTCGCTTGTTCGCCTATGTGTGCCACCAGGACTTCATCAGGCACGGATTGACCCGAGAGTTGCTCGCCCGAATTTGCATTTCCTAGCGAGAAGGAAAGAAAGAATAAAAGAAAGCGAATATTGGATGGAGTTTAAGGAAGCAAACGGTATCTGAAAAGACATTGAGCCGCGTGCAGATATGAATGCGAGAAAAATGACACCATTATTACACACTCGAGCCGTATCGCTCTGTGAAGCGTCGTTACTGAAAAATCGATTTCTTTTAGTTTGCATGAAAATTTCCATCTCGACTAAAGTGCGTTTTGCAATTTCGTTTCATGGTATGTGGAGTACTGCACACCTGGATTGTGTATCTTTTTATAAAAATATGTTTTGCAATGTGTGACAAAACGCACCAGTGAAATACAAAAATAATTTTAATTCGGCTCAGGTATATTGTGAATTTAAAAATAAGTTTAGTGGTTTACACTTGACTGCAAATTAGAAGAGTTGTTTATAATATAGAAGTTTAATAAAATTTATAAATATCTATTGAACTAGAATTTTATTTTCAGTATTTTTATTTGATTTTTTGTGTATTGACTTGATGTAAGATGTTGTGTATTTCATGTATCTGAATGGAGAATAAATAAATAAATAAAATAAATAAATAAAGAAATAAATAAATAAATAAATAAATAAATAAATTATTACAAAGTTATAAAAATATAATTTTTTTCAAAGTTTAAAAATAAATTATTTATTTTTAATTAAATTATTTTTACTTTATTTAGTTTAAAGTCTCCTTATTGATGAATATTGGCTCAAAATTTTTTTAACTGCAATTTTAATTTAGTTTTAAATAAATAGATGGATGGCCAAATAAAAGAGGATTATATGAAACATCCTTTTCCAAGGGATTGAGTGCTTCCATGTATATATTGATTTGATATTTTGAAAATTAACGTCGAGTCTTGCAGGTATTTTATGTTAAAAAAGTTTAAAAAAAAATCGGCCCAAAATATTTGGCCCAAACTTTACAATTTATATTTCAAATACTGCCATGACTACAGAATAAAATTTTGGGGTTCATGGACATAAAAATTTACCATTTCCTAGCATTACTCTTATGAGAAATTTGCTATAGCCTCTTTATTTATCAATAAAGAGCCCTTGTAATATTGCTTTCTAATAATTTCTGAAATTCAAGTGTTTTTAAAAATAATTTTTTACAACGAGGAAAAAGCCAGAGTTCTTCACTGCCATCATTATCTCCTGGAATGTCAATTTCTTCAAACAATGTTTGTTTTTTTATTCAATAATTAATACATAAAACCTTTGACATTGTTATTTTACATTGTATAATGTTTACCTTCATTTAATTTCATTTTTGCGAAGATTTTTCATTAGCAATATACCATATAAAATTAAATTTAAAAATTTCAATATCTCCAAACGGTATAAATATTCATCTATAAAAAATCAAAATAAAGGGGGATATTCACACATTTTAGATTGTGAAAATCCCCCAATAACTCTTAAAAATATATAATTTATAAGATTTGGCTGAAATAAATCTACATAATATCGACATTTTTTGCGACTAAAATTGATCCAAAAATAGTCACTCGACGATTATTTTTTTATTCTCTCACCACCATTTGACGATTCATTGTCACTTCTAAGAAAAATTATAGTACTTCATCAGAATAATTGTATAGAAGTTTGAATTTAAAAGTTTTCAAAAAGAAATAGCAAACCTTTTTTATTTTATTGAAGTCCGTCCGTTCCTGGGGTCGACCCGCCCCTGACATCTCCTTCGCTCCTCATCCGCCCATAATAGTAATGGTCCATACGTGTTTCCACATGTTGGAATTAAGCGGCGGGCGCAGCGCCTACCAGCCCTATTATTAGGTACACGCGAAAAACAACTTCCTGGGGACCTAAGGGGTATTTATGCGCCGTTTTCTTGTGCGCCAGACGAACAAGGGGATGGACTCGAGGGTGGCTCCAGACAGATGCTGCTGGCTGGCCTTTCCCTGCCTCTACGCCGGCCTTGTCCATAAACTACGTCGGCTTAGGCTTTAATTTATGCCCTCTCATGTTGGCTTTCAAAGTAGTGCAACCTGAGGCCGGCCGGGCGGCAGGACGCGGCATGCGATGATTATGACGTCCTGGCCGCTTTACGATTCGACAGCATAAAACACGCCGGCCGCACGCCAACTGATTGAATAATTCAAGCGCAATTCCGAGAATGGCCGTTTCCTGCCCCGGCCGACCGCTCTTTTTATCAGCCCAGGCTATTTTTAACAGTTTATTTTAATGCGGATTGGTGCTTATAGACTGGCGTTTGATTGAAAATTTCTTCTTACTCTTTGATTAACTTAAATTAATTGTGCAAAAAACAATACAAATTTCAACTTGCATTAATTACTTTTATTTAAAGTGGACATAAAAAGTTTTTGATGACAATTTATTAAGGAGAAATTAAAAAATATTTCTTTGGAAAAGTGTTTGAAAAAAAATGAGAAATTAACACAATTTTTATACAATTATACTAAAATATAGTTATATAGTTATATAAGGTAAATCATAATTTAATAAAAGGTTCCTCCGAGATTATTATCGTTATTTTTCTTCATCTCAACGAATTAACAAAGATTGATTCATTTAACTTTCTTCAAGCTCATTACATTTGCCAAATTAAAAGCTGGGGTAATTTTTCAATTTAATGCATTTTTAAATGAAAAATATAATAGAGATTTTGTCATTTGCATCAATTTTAAATTTTACATCTTCCAGTTTGCTACATTTTATTATTTTCACTTTTGCAAATTTTATAATTGTTGAAAAATTAGTTGCCAATTGTGTTTATTGATCAATCACAACAGGCAATTACTTCATAAAAGCTGGTGATTATAGACTTTTAATATTTTAAAAAGCACCAGAACAAACTTTTCCTTTGTTAATTTAGAGCTCACTTTTAATCCCAGCCATCAATTCTGAACGAATTTCTTATTTCCCATCATAATTAGCCGTAGCAGAAAAAATATCTAGACTGTTCGTTGCGATGGTTTGATCTTTGAGAGCCTTTTCAGCATTCTATGTCCTGAAGGGAGAAGCATTGTGCTCATTATCTAGACTCCTCTCATCAGATGGGAACTTTGATTATAAAATTCTGAGCACACCTGAATAAACGAGAGAAAAATTCCAGCCGCCAAGAAGAGAAAGTTGCTCTTGCTCAAACATCACACTTTTTATGCTCTGAAGAGCGCCTGCTCTTTTTTAATATAGGCTTTTTGTTGCGCTGCCGAGTCAAACAGGTTGCCTATCTCATCCGCCTCGACGTCCGCGAGCGCCGTCGAGCGTGCATTATGCAGAGATGCTAGGCACGTTTTCTTTTTTTTTACTCCGTAATACAAAATAGACCTTGTATCAAATTTAATTTGACCTTTTACGATGGACACAAGTAATTTCTTTCTCAGAGTCTAGAAAAAGACTAAAATAATTATAAATCTTAAAAATATCGCAGTTCCTACGTCGGTTATGAAATTCCATTTTTTTATTAAACACAAAAGCTATAAATGAAGTGTCGGCCTTTAACGAATCAAAATTGCAGCCGTTGGTAATTAGGGGAAGAGTCAAGTACGAGGGCAGGTAATTGAAAATCGATAAATAATCAGGAGCGACGAGAGATTAGCGAGCGACGAGCCGCTCCTCGGGGCGGTCCGAGGTACATCATTTGCAGCTGCCATTTACAAGGGTTCACTGGGGATAATTGCAGCGTACATGGATGTGCTGTGGAGAGCTAGCGTATTGTTTGGCAAAACTGACCTCGTCCGCTCATTGTTGGCTGCCAGTGGCGTCGACCGGCCGGCGATATAACCCTTTAATATGAAGACCGCAATGGGGAGATTCCGCAAGGGGCGAAACTCCTCGACCGAGCAAAGTTGAAATAATTTTCGCGCGCGTTTGAACCCTTCCGGCCTGACGCCGCCGACCGTGTCCTGAGAGAATAATAAATTACAATTCACACGCACTCTGCGAAATGCAGTAAAATTTGGCGGGGATGAAAAAAAAACTATACGCATTACGACAAAAGTTCAGGCTTTAATATTTAAATTTTGTCAGCGGGTGCGTAATTCGTTTTTCGCCGAATCTGCGGAAATGCGGACGGCTGGTGACGATTGGATCGTGATTTTTGCGAAATGCACTAATCAGTTGTCAAAAGCCGGCGAGCGTTGGCCTGGTGTCCATCACGTCACGATTGGCCGACTTGAATGGCCTTTCACGGTAATTGAAAAAGGCAATATACATTCGGTGCGCCGCTCGCCGTTTCGGGCGCTTTCATTCGCAGCCGCCGCCGCCTTTACTGTGTTAATAAAAAACGACTTTCGACAACTGTTACGATAGGAAACTCCCCTATTAAGAGAAAACTACTGCACTTTTTCTATTCTGACAAGTGCTCAAACCTTGAATTTAAGTGCATTCCAATCAAATTGATTGATTGATCGTGACCGATAGTTGAATGATTGAAAAAAAAACAGAATACACAAAAAAAAAGTGATTCTGACACGCTGGAGAATAAAAATCAAGCAATATCCTTTATTTTTAATTTAATATGAGGATTAAATATTTTGAATAAAGACAGGTAGAAAAAAACTGATTGAGCAAAGTAATAATTATAATTTTGAATTTTTAAAAGAAATTTTTTTATAATTTTTCCATTCTGCTTCAACAGCGTACGTGGAATTTGTGATGAGTGATTAATGTGTTTGTAGTACCACTAATTAAAATAATTTATACTTCTCAAATTTGATCTTATCAATTAAATTGAATGTCTACAAAATTTATACCTTCTTTAGTATAATTTGCAATCCAACAATAAGAAATGTTATTAAGACTTGAAATTTACTATTAATTTATTAAATTCTACTCGGCTACCCTAAATAATGCATTAAAAACATAATATTTCAAATGTTTATTGATGTATTTTCAAGATAATTACAAAAAATTGTTATTATGTACGCTTATCACAGCAATAGTCATAAAAATGCGTGGAAATTTTGTTTCGCAATCACCATTATTTGGACAAAAGATAAAATGAAATTAAATCTCTAATATTCATGGCATATTTTACATTTTGTATATCCATTGCGTTTCATTCCACTGGGACCATTCATGAAATTTCGCCGTGAACGAGCGACAATTTCGCCTAATGCACCACTTTCTATAACTGAGACGCAGCCCCCATTCAAAAAGTTTGGGCAGTCAAACTTTTGAGATGCAAACTAGCCTGAAAGAAACGTTACTTTGTACTTAATCATTGTCCGGCGGCGCACTCGAAGTTTCATTAAAAATCATCCGAGCGTCCTTTTAATTAACCTGAGCGCCTTCTTGCGCAGAGCCTGCAACTCCGCCTCTTTCTTCCTTTTGTAGGGCCTACTTTTGTAGAGATGATAATAAAGATGCAGGAACATCCGTGGCAGCGGAGAAAAGAGAAGTCCGGGCAAAAAGATGACACGTCAAAGGTCCTGCGTCTTTAAGGGCTCGAGCGGCGGGGCCGAGATACGCCCCTTGAGGAACATCAAGATGCGACACGGCCAGGGTGCATGCAGGCGAGAGCCGCTTTATCTTTTCTCAGCCAGCCGCCGCCGGCAAACTTAGCATAATTGTGTCTTGTGGCGTAAAAGCAGCAGGCAACTTTTGTTTGCGTGCCATTTCTGAAAATGTTGTTATTTGTTGCGTCGCAGAGGAAAATGCCTCTCTTGTTCTTTATCCCCGAGAATTAGAAACGCCAAATTGCATTAGAGGAAGGGGGGCGATGATGAACTTGAAACTTTGTTTCCTGCTTTCTGAGCTGAAAATAATCCGCCGCTTCGACGCGGAGTGGCTCTGAATGGCGGGAGGGCCTAATTTGATTGCTCCACCGCGGCGGTGAGATATTGCAACGGCAATAATCGTAATCGTGTCGTGCGCCGCGCTTTATTTGTCTTGGCTCGAATGCGGTTTGTTTGCAGGGCGGTGGAATTCAAAACTTTACTAACATGCAACCGCCTACTGAGACAGAGTGAATGAATGGAAAAACAAGGAAATAATAGACTGCCTGCCTATTTTGAAACAAAAATTAAATTTAAAACTAACAAGAGAGTTCAAACTTTCAGCGTAATTGACGTAAAACTTTTATTTAATGAAAGACCACGATTTATAATATTTATAATTCCTACAATCTAAAATTAAAAAGGCAATATAAAGTTAATTATTTTCAAAATATTACTATTCCCTACGTGTTAATGTCAAGAAACTGGAACATGCTACATATAAATCCGACCATGTCAAGCAGCGTAAAACCTAAAATTATTTTGTATACATTTAAGAAAGAAAACCGTTTCACCATAATTCACTATAAAAAATCAATTATAAATTCGTGCATTGCACTTTTTTAATTTAAAATGCATAGGTATTAACACGTTTAAATGTTTTCCTTAAAAAAAATTTAATTGAAGTCAATTTTTTATATTAATTTACAGAAAAGGAATAAAAAATTCTTTGTACTCTCATTATTTTTGTATTTTTTTTAAGTCTGCACTATTCTTCCGCGGTCGGACGTATAAAATTTCTTGTATATCCCATGAAAGGCACACCGGTTGCATGTAATTCACATGGGCGGGTTAAAATCCGCCACCCGAGCTGCGGCATTCGTTTTCATGCAACTCGAGGGGAGCAGCCTAGCTGTTTGTTTGTGCTTCCAATATATGCACACACGCTCTCCGGCACTATTCGAGTGTGTGTGTGTTTCTGTATTATTGATGCTGTTTGCTTGTTTGATGTTGTTCGGGAGAATGTGACCTACTGGAACGTGAGTGTGTTTTGAGTTTCACTCCGCGTGCATCTCCGCCGCGTTGCATCAGACCGGCGTTCGTTATAATATGTCAAGAAAGGTGCATCGACATCTTGCTTACTCTCCTCAAGTGTCAATTATCGTTCCATTTTTGCCAACCTATTGCACTATACTTGTAGTACCTTTACAACTAGCGATTTTAATGGCGAGTAACAAGTTTAGCAATTACAGCGAGGAAGTGACGCAGCTGCAGTTTTTGAACCGAGATTACTTTAACGACTTTTGCACGTTTTTGCACAATAGAAATTGCGCAGTTGTTTTGCTCGTTTCCACACACAATCTTTTGCAATTCTTCTAAATAAATTTAATAATACTTTTAATTGATTAAAATTTTTGGAAGAAAAAATGACATTTCCCTTTATTTTAATACAAAATTTATAGATTGGTGAAAAAAGTTATTTTGATTATATTTTTCTTTACAATTTATTCCGAAACTTATCCTGACATTTGATCTTTTCAATATTTGTCATTCTGATTCAAAATTTGTTATATAAAAAACAATATCTCACACAAAAAATGCTTTTTTTTATATTCTTTAAACATTGCTTGAATTAATTTCTTTACATGCTTACGCAATTTTTTAAATTTTTAAATGAATCTCTTAAATGTGAATGCTGAATGCTGTTTTAGAGTTTAAAACAGAAATGTAATTAAAATATTTTAATTTTATTATATTTTCACTATAGAATTTGTCAATTTTGTTTTAATGGACCTTTTGTCTTTGCCACTTTTTTCGCTTAAAAACGACGTCTAATATTTGAGTATGATTAAGTCTAATTTTGTTAAAGAAAGACTCTCTCTTCATCTACCTATAACAATAAAAAATTTCATTTACGCAAAAAAATGTTTTCTTCGAATAAAGAAGATAAATTTGAATTGGTTCAATTTAACACAAAGCAAATATTCCCAATTCCAACAAAGTTTGCAACTTTTGTATATAAATGTAGTCGATCTAAAACAATCTCATTCGCGACAGCCATTTAACCGTCAACAAATTCCATTACCTGTCAAATCAAAACCTCATCAACTCGTTTTCCCTGGTGCCTCTTCTCTCCCCCATCGAAAATGCGCCACTTTCGGCTCGAAACAAAGCGAGTCTCCTACAAATAAAGCTCCGCCAATCTTCTCAAGTTTTAATTGATTTTTGGACGCATTAATCGAGCTGCACACACTCGCAGGGAATATTATATATAAAGCCGCGAAAATCCTTCTCGGAAGTTGTACAAAATTTAATCCTGCGGCGACTGTTCCGAGTTTGAATTCCACCTACTTTGCTTGTATCATTTCCAAGCTCTCTACTCTTCTGGCCAGATCTAATTAACTCAAACCAAATTAGAAGTTCTCCCGCCCGCGACTGCGCCTATTTTTTGCCCCAAACTTTAAATGGAGAACGTAAAAAAAAGCCTCAGAGGCGAACCAATTATACGAGACTAAACTCATCCCAGATTTTTCTTTGCACATCAAGCTGGAAATGGCTCGTCGCACCTTCTTTCCCTTCAATAAAGGAGGAAATGATCGGGCCAATAATAAATAGCCTGGTCGATGCAATAAACTACGCTTTGCAATTTCGCTCGGCAAGCCCGGGGGTACGTGTTGATATATATATTTTTTGTATATATGGGTCTGCCTCTCTTCTTTTGTCGTTGTTTTGGTGCTTTGGGAAATGGAACGGGGCTGGAAAATGCCGTCACCCCTCGGCGTAGAAGCATCTGCGGCCAGTAAAACGATTGGAGCGACACAATCTGGCCACAAGTGCCACTTCATATTTTAGAGTCCTTGCTCGGCCCTCGACGAGCCGAAAGGTGCACGTCGGTCGAGAGGTGGCTGCGTGGAGAGGGCACAAGGACACCTTTTGATTTTTACACGCGGAGAGTGAGTGAGCAATTACGAGCGCCATTCAAGAGCAAGAGCGATTTGTCACTGAACGCTCTTTTATCTTCAAGAGGTTCGTTCAATCGGCCTTCCTCGTCAGTTTGCTTGCTGAAAAAATTAATTCAACCTTTAGAAAAGAAATTGTCAATAAAATTCTTTCTCTAAATAAGGAAACAATCAGGTGACAAAAATTTATTTTGATGGTAAATGGAAGGCATTTATTTAAATCGTTGGGCTTTGGTTAGTAAAAATTTATTGCTAAACAATTTAATTGGCTTTTGATATTTTACCTAAACCAAGGCTCACGTTTTGCAAGAATGAAACATACATACGTTGATTGTTGTTTGAGCTGGGTCAAAGTAAAGGTGTGTCCAAATAAAATGCTCTTTAACGATCAAAATCTGCCCCTAATGTTGTAATGTAAATATATATTGAGGGCGATCCAAAAGGCTAACTTGACCCAGGCTAAATTAACCTGGCCCGGGTTAATTAAGCCCGCTATTCAATTTTTCTGGTGGGCAAAGTTAGCCCGGGGCTAAGTCAAGTTAACCTGGGCCATGTTAGGCTTTTGAATCGCCCTCATTATAAATTATCTATATTAAAAAAAAAAAAATATTTTTCATTTTTTAAATTTGACACTTAAGTTTAATAAAAAAAACTTATAATAAATTAAGTCAATGAATTTTATGTTTTATTTTTATATTATTTATTTTCATTTGCAAAATAATAATATATTTTAGTTTTTTCTTCTATTTATCTTTCTAAAAATGAAATACTTACAATAAACACAGTTTGCAAGTATATTTAATACAAAAAATATTTATAAGAAACATCACTTAACTGTGTATGTGTTAAGAGAATAAATATTCATTCGATGATGTGCATTGCTTTCATCAAATTATATTCATTCTGCCTTTTCTTGATTGTGATGTAATATGTTGCTGATTATTGTAATTAAAAATATGGGAAATATCTCCTGGAAGTAAGATTTTTAACAAAAAGAGAAGATTCCGTCGTTAGGCATAAAAATCTAGAATGAAACAAGAGTTTACATTAGCAGACATGATTTTAGTGCCTTTGCTGTTAAATAAATTAGACATACAAAAACTTCTATAAAACATTATTAATTTCTCTAAAATGTTTACTCCGCAGTTTACTCAATTTCTATGTTTAAGCCTGTGTGATTCGCAATTTTTCCTAGTTTGAAATCCAAAACCATGTTGTTATTTTATCCTTTGCAAAATCGGGGCTTTTTTAAATGCGTCAACGCAGTTTTACATCATGAAATATTACACTTTACATTTTTTATAAGCCCGTAGCTGCAATTCAACTCGAATTTCGCAACTGCGCCGAAAAACAAAAGCGCTGGCTGGATTATTAGGATTTCGCGATACACCAGGGTACATTGAAAGCCGAGGAGAGATAATAAATGTTAATCCAACAGATGAGCAAAGAGCGCGTGTTTGCATCTCTCTTTATTTTCCGAGCGCGCAGAACGTTTCGGCCCAGCCACTCATGAATATTGCACGCGGCCGAGCTGTAACTCATTTTTGGCCTGAATATATGAACTCGCGGATGATAAATCGCCCGCCGGCGTTAAGAATTGCAAGCGT
This sequence comes from Neocloeon triangulifer, assembly GCF_031216515.1. Lineage (NCBI taxonomy): Eukaryota > Metazoa > Arthropoda > Insecta > Ephemeroptera > Baetidae > Neocloeon > Neocloeon triangulifer. The sequence goes on from NW_026775550.1 coordinate 263,559, forward strand.
TTATCCGAAAATAAAGGGCCGCACAATCAAAGTCTTCGGCGAAAGTGGCGCGCGCACCTCGTAGCGTGATTAATTACCTCGTTAATTTCCACAAGGCCTCGCGATTATCGCCGAGGAAGGAATGACAGCTCAAATGAAGCGCTGCTTTAACGACTTGACACCCGCGAATACCGGCCTAAAAGATCTTGGTTTGAGCCGCTCTGATTAGCTTTAATTATGACTGATTACCCGTCCTAATTAATTTATACGCAATAAGCCACTCGAGTGAAGGCAGGAGACTTCAAATTCATAATGGGTTCTTTTAATTTATTAATATGAGACATGTGAGAATTATAATTTTGATTATATAATGTCATTTCTACCGAATTTCAAATTTAAGTCATTTTATTTGAAGAAGTTGACACTCGAGGAGAAGATCATGAAATAGGTTGGTACTTGAATTTGTTAGTTTTAAGAAGATTTTTATTTTTATGTTAAAATGTGGTTTTTTCAATTTTGCTGATTTTTTGTATTTTTTCTTGCTCATGAAATAGGATCGCAGAACGTGACCGAAACTGGTAGAGCCGTTTGTTTTTAAATAAAAACAATTTTTTTGCAACGAGGAAAAGCCCGAATCTTCATTTCCATAAGTCATTTTAGTTTGGAATTTGTTAACTCCACGACCAGGAAAGGTTATTTATCTCAAAATGTGGTGTTTTTCTCCCATAGGGTGTTAGAAAATTGATGAATAGACATTCCGAGAGTTGAATTTTAATTGAATTAATTTAAATCATTGCGCCACTCCAAAGGATTACAAAAATCATTCAATTGCAGAGGAACTGCATTAACGATTTTGCTAATATAATTTTTAACTCCGGAAGGAAGTTTTTTTTTAATTGCACATATAAACATAAAAAAATATAATAGAGATTTCCATAAAATGTAAATGATATTAGAATATTATTTTAAATTAGACTTTTATCATGCCTCTCGCCTCTGCGCATATTATTTTTTTACATCCAAATTTTTCATATCTTACCATGCACCCGCAAATTAAAAAAATTCTCTATCTACAATGAGAATTTTTCTAAAAAAAAAACAAGTAAATAGCTAAATAGATATACTAGTGGGAAATAAAAGTTTGTTGGCTGCGCAGCCGACCAAGAACAATGGCAAGCAATAATATAAATTAGGCGCACTTTTGCGCACAGACCATATAAGCGGGTAGTGCGCGTTGCTGCAGATTTTTAATTATCGTAACTCTGGAAAGCTTACATCCTGGATTACGTTTTCTGGCCGCCTCCACTGGAATTATGTGCCGTGTTTTGCCTGCTTTTTATTCCGACCGAGATCAGAAATCCGAGATTAAATAACACGTGGCAGAGACGAGTTTTTCGGGCTGTAAGGAAGCGCGGCTGTGTTGGTTTGTTGCGCGGCGCAAGATTACTTTTTGCACTGTGCATTTTGATAAAGGTCTCGTTCCTCGCGTGCAATTTGCCTTTTCCGCCGCCGCCGTTGGGCGAAATTTTTCCCGCACGAGGAATACGAGGCGCGGATAATTTGATAAGATTGGACGGAGGAATTGGAGAGGAAAATTAGGCTCGCGGAATAACAAAAAACAGGTCTGCGAAAATTTGCGTGTGCGTTCCTTTCTTTCGCTGCTTTTGTTACCTGATATACATATTCAATTTGTTACTCAAAAAGCCGGCATTTGTATACAAAATGTACGCGTGTCAGCCCCTGTCAAGTAGGCTTTGGAAAGATGAGCGCGTGATGGAAATGAAGATACTGCTCGTAATGCTGTTCATTAAATTCGCTTTTTATTGTGACGAGAGTGACGCACACGATAGAATGCTTTTTTTCCTCCTGGCAAAATGTGGAATTTCAGTGATGCTGTCATCGAAAATTGGATTCTCCTTTTTAAGAAATCAAATTTTAATAATGCCTGATTTGCTAAATTAATCTTATTTTGTTAACCTGCGTTGATATGACTTATACCTACATTTAATTTAACATTAAATTATAAATATTCAACTTGCCCTCCAATTTATACATTTTTCATTTGGAGACGATTTGGATATTGAAACTCTAGTACCATATTACATCTTAATGCATAATATTAAGATCAGTCGCATTCGTCCAAATTAAGTAGAAACAGTTTCTTGTTTTGTTATTAGTTTTTTAATTGTTTTTAATATAAAAATCAATGAGTTAAACGTAAAATATAAATAAAACTGACAATTTAATAAAAATTTAAAAATTATTATTATCAATTTGATCATTTTTTAAACTAATAAGAATTTACTTTGATTTAGTACTTATGACTAAACGCCTTTTAATTTTGGGAAATTTTCGCCCTTAATTAAAATTGTTTATTATCACAACAGGAATTTTCTAACTTTTTACACTGGTTTTGTCTCAGTATCTCGCGTCTCGGAACGTAATTCCACGTAAAAGGCGTTTAGTCATAAGTACTAAATCAAATTATTTCCCGTTCCGAGTGGTTTCTTTGGGTTTTAATTTCTCAAAAAATTTACTTTTTATTTTTAAAACCTTTCTTAGGTTTTTTTTAAACGTTATATTATTAAAAGCTTATTTATATGGATAAGCGTCAGCGTCACAATCCATAACTTTTTGATATTACGCAAGAAATTCGAAAGGAGAATAAAAAAAAAATTTGTGATACACAAATCTAAAAATAAGGTCCTCATACCTCATGAATTGTTGGTTTAGGTAAAAAAAAAAACGTATTTCAAGTCTATTTTTGCACAGACGCATTGTCAATATGAATTTTATAGCAAACAAAATTTTTAACTTTTAATGCGTGCTTGAAATTAATAACTATTGGTGACTTATTTTATGTTTGTTTGTTTCATACTTCAAAATCTTTGTATTCTTAGCTGAAAGCTTTTATTTCTCAAAAGACTGAAAAATTGCGTTTTCAACTGACTTCCGCTGAACTCGACCTGCGTGTCATTCATCGTACAATATGCAATATTTACGAAGAGCAGGCCAAAGTCTCCCAAGGAGTCGTCTTTTCTAATCCGGCCGTCGGCGCGCACATCAATTACAAGAAGTTGGAATTAGCTGCTAAATGATGCATTAGGCCGTTAAGGCTGAATTTTAAATGTTGTGCGCAAACGTCTCTTTCCCGTCCAACTATTGCAGGAAGAAGAAGAAGAAGCAGTGGTAGAATAATGACGCGATTTATCTCTCCGCTCGAACATAATGCAAACCGTTATGACGACGAGACGTGTATATTCGCAGAGAGCAAACTTTATTCCAAAAGAGAGAGAAAGAAAGGCAGCTTTGTATTTATCTCTCTTCATATTCTGCGCCCGCCTTTTTACGAGTCTTTTATGTAGTTCTTCAATTGTATCTGCATTTTAAAGGAGATATGTATAAGTCTAGCTGACTGTGCGCAAAAGCGGCGCGCGGGTGAGGGAAAATGTAAATTTCTTAAATACCATTACCATCTATGAATAATTTTGAATAGCCCCGCCTGATGGATCTAATTTGGCCTCTCTTCCGCTCTCCCTGCTTTCACTGCTTCTTCCCACCAACGCACTGCACTCGCATAATTTTTATGCAAAATTTTCATATTGCTGATAAGCAACGAGGCGGCCCCTGAGGCTTTATGCACTTCCATTTCGTCGGAGATTTTATCACTTTTCCTCTCATGGCCCTCGCTATCAGCTGGAAAAGTGGAAATTGTAACTTTCTGCATCTTGCAAAGACACAATTTCGTTTTATTTTTGCTGAACAGACGTATTTTTCTTCCAAGATATAAATACATATTACAATAATTTGAGATTAAGTATTAAAATTGTGAAATGAAACAGTAAGAAGTAACAGAATGAAGCTAAAAAATAAATGATCCTAATAAAAAAAAGTTTCACACTAAAAACAAGTTTGAGTATAACATTAATTTTAATCAATTAAAAATAAAAAGCACCAATAATTCAATTTTAATGCCCGAGTAGTGACTGTAAAGCCCTAGTTCTTTCCGTGAAAGTTGGGAATTGCTTTTAGCCAAGACTCGAAGAGGTTATTGTTGAGCACTACAAGCATCTAGACAAGTTTGTCTTGTCCAAATTTTGTTTTGTTTTTGTCCACAACAAATTATACTTATGAAGGATGGCAAATAATTTATTTGCCATCCTTCATTAGTACGATTTCCATTAATTGATTTTGTTAGCTTTTCTTATAAGTTTTAATTAATACTGAAGAATTTCAACTTCTTATAAAAAATAAAATACAATTGTTGGGAAAACCTGACGATGAGTTGTTAATCTCAATTATATTCGCTTAATGCTGGTACAAATCCTGAAAAACTAAATAATAATTTAAATTACTTGCATATTTATTGCAATTTATCTTTACAATTACAATAATATGCAATATAAATAATAATAATAAATTAATTTTAAGTAAATGGATTAAAAATTAAAATAATAAAAAAAATATTTAGAAAAAATAAAATATTTTAACATAATTAATATGGCATTTATATTAAAAACTTTGATTAAATGAATCTTTTTACAGACAGTTAGTGCTTTTTAAGCACAAATAATTATCAAGCTTATTGCAGAAAAAGAGCTTTTGTTTCCCTAGTTAGCGGCGATTAAAGAAGAGCGCGGCAAAATGAGCTGGGCGCCGGATTAAAAGACTGTTCCTTTGTTGTTTCTAGCAACACTAGTACGTCTTTAAAACTTTTGCTCTCGAGGCAGCGGCGGCGGCGGCAGAGAGCTAAAAAAAAACGCGCGAGAAAAGAAAGAATAAAAGAGACGAAGGCGAACTTGAGACATTAAGGCGATGCAGCCATTTATCTGCTCTCGCCAGGGAAATGTAAATGCAGGCAGGAAAAAAATCACATTTTAAAAAGGGAGCCGGCGGGAGTTGTAATAAATTTCTAGTAGCCGGCCGGCGCGACACTATATACGAGATGAATTAAGAAGAGAAAAACCTACTGGGAGGTAATTCGCGCCAAATCTTTGTTTTAGGGGTGAGAAATAATTTTACTCGTTGATTTTCGGAGCAATTTTCAGCAGAAAATTAGAATGCATTGCTGACAGGCACTTTTTTAACACACGTCCCGGCGCGAAATTAAAAGTTTGACGTGCGCCGAGCTGCAAGTTGCTTATGAATTCGAACAGCGTCCGGTCGCGCTCTCGTGCGCGCTGCACCGATACGGAAAAAAGGCAGCGTGCTAATTTATTTACACAAAAGAATTCATCTCGCGCAGGAAATTAAATCATGTAGCGCTAATTGTCGAGCAAGAGGAAAACGGAGACGGAATTTTAAAAACGCGCGCGCGCGACTTTTCATTTCAGCAGCCCTCGGCAGGAAACACACGTTCGCTGCTCTTTTCTGTGATGATGCGAATTTATGGGGCCGCGCGGGATTTCTCTGGAGGATTCTTGGTAATTAGCTTTATCCGTAACCGGACAGCAGACGAATAACCTAATAAAAAGTAGTGCTGAATTTTTGACGGGACATTTACATTTTCGCACGTGCCCGGCGCTAAGCTGGAATTAGGCCTGGTGACAAAAATACATATGGAAAGTTCCTCTCGGGGGAGATTTTTTTTGCTTCAAAACTTTCTAGAACTTTTTGACGACACGTTTCACGAAAAGCAGGGCACTGATCAGAAATTAGACGCCTACACACTGGTTTCTTTTGAATAAATTAGAGTTACTTGAATGTCCAAGCGCGGTTTTTTTTTGTGTAGATTAAAAGATTCTCGATTTATTTCTCAGAATTATCGAGAAATAGCACAACATCTTTACATATTTTCAAATAAGTGCACTGCAAAATAGCCAAAATAGTAAAGTTAAAAGTTGATTTTAGAAAATGGAGAAGCTAAAGACAATTAATCAAAATCAATATTTTAATCTAAATCATAAATAATTCGCATATTTTCATATTAAAAATTATTGAATTTTTCATTTGTTAGAGCTGTTATTGTTTTTGTAAATATTTTTCATTTAATTGCAAATTCAATAGCGTGCATTTACAAAAACCTTCCTAACATTAATAAAATAATTTTCAAATTTCAAACTTCCTAACGAGAGAGAGGATGAGTTCAATTTATTTGGTTTCAATTAAACTACATGGCATCTTGTTTATAATTTTTCACACATAACACATACACATTTACCAATTTAAAAAACTTATGGATAAGAAAATAATATAATTATTATAAAACATTTTTTATTAAAAGTAGAACAACAAAAAATAAAAATTTTAAAGACTGGATAAAACCTTATAAAAAATTAATGTTTTAAATTTTTTTCTAGCTTTATATTTTAAAAAATGCCTCAACAAATGAAAGAGCTATAAAATTCTTCATTAACCAGCTATTCCTCCTTCCATATTTTTTTTCTTCAAATATGGGTTTTTTTTACTTTTCAAAAATTACCCCAGAAAACTTCACCCTCTTGTCTTGATTTTTTTTTTTTAGCTCTCTTTGGTTGAATAGAAAAACGTCCAGGTCCGTTTGAAATGCCGGAGAGGTATAAAGAGGCGGGCAGTCGGGGCGGCCCAGCGTGCAGTGCCGGAATCTGGTGGGTTAAATGATGCGTGTCTTGAACAGATTGAGCAACTCATTGACCGCGTAATGCGGCGCGTCTCCTCCGTGTGTAGCTGCGGTCGGTGCACAATCGGTGCCTCCTTCGGCAACAATGGCACGTCGGGATAATTAGACGGTATTTAATTAAAGTCAAGAGGCAATTCCGGCTAATGGTGTTGGCAAATACGCGTGACTTTGTGATTAACAAGCGTCACTGGAGCGAGTCCAGAGAATACACACACAAGTTGCTGGTCTGATTTACGACGCGTTTAAGCCGCGCACCAGCAATTAATTTCAACCGATTTCCATTCAAACGAGGAGCATCAGGCTCGATTTCTTGGCGGTCGGTGAGCAGAGGTAATAACACTTGCTGGGGGGAAACAATTCAATTGCAGCGATTCTCTCAATTGCTCCGTGATAATGACGGCAGAGTCAGGAGAATGAGAGATTTTCAAAGTTAGTAGGGAATCCAATTACAAGTAAATCGAGCATCTAGTTAATTAATTCCTGTATAATAAATTTTAGATTTATTATTATTATATTAAATATTTAAAAAATTTCCATAATGTATCAATAATTTGTCTTAATTTTGCACTCAAATAATGGAGGAATGCGTGGAAACCTATATTTGATTCTAATTGTAAAATCTCGGATCACAAAATTTTAAAAAAGATGAAAATATATTTATAAGTCAATCATATTTTTTCTTTTTCATATTACTTATAAGTTGCTGAACACAAATATAAACTCAAGAATCTATTTAATTTTTAGATTTGCCCCTAGCTTTGGTAGAATAGTATATATTGTCACGGGTTTTTGTAAAAATGGCTTGATTTTTAATTTGGTGAATATATTACACTGATATTATGTAATTTTGGATATTTTAGGCAGCTGAAAGAAGCGTATTTTGATTCAATAATCTTGTGTCAGAAAGAAAGATTTTTTTATTATAAGTATCAAAATAATTGATTTAACACATTTAAATTAAATTAAATAAAGTTTAAATTTTAGAAGAGAGAATTTATAATGCAATATTCGAAAAATGCAACATTAATTTTGATAGCAACACAAGAATAAATTATTGAAAGGTTAAAAAAAAGTTTTGCTTTATGAAATGTGTTTGTTGTTTCTGAATCTTGGCTTATTCTCAAGCCCCAACAATTTTTTTCAAAAATTACAGTACTTATTAAGTTCTGAAGTAAATTATTCATTTAAAAATACGGATACTCGCAATTCCCAGCATTTCACGTTAAATTTGATTTATATAAACGAATGAATCGCATTTCATTCTCATGTCTCGTTCTCATTCCATTTAATTTTTCACTCGCACTACTATTTAGCTCAGGCTGACTCAGCAGCGGAAGGATTGAACCCGTTTTTCTCTTTCACACCCTCTTTTAATATTCTCCGAGTCAAGTCATCCTTCACAAGGCAAGAAAGTGCACAACCAAGAGAAGAGAAATTCACAGCTTGAAAGAGGGGAAAAACATTTACTCGCACAGCGCAGTTCATTATTCAAAAACGCAGCAGACAAACAAATAATAAATATGCTGCACCAGCATTAGAAATTCCACCTGCGTTTCGCCGACTAAAATGTAAAGCACAAAAGTCATTAGGGGGGCGAAAATACGAATTAGGGGGAGAATGTGTTTTTTCCTCTCTTGAAAAACGGCAACCCCAGCAGCTCGCATGCACATTTCCAATTTCTTTCTCGGCTGTCACATTTTCATGCATCAAACTTGATATTTATATTTTTCTCCCTCTCGAGAGGGGTCATTATGGCTCGAATATTACAACAACAGAAACACACACAGCTGCTTAAATATTATTATGCGTATATAATTCATCTTTCTGCGTGTCACGATGAGCGTTATGCGCCGAGCAGGATGAAATTTTCCTCCGCGAGCGAGTTTCGGTTGCTAAGGCGCCCAACATCAAAACACGTCACGCGTCGGGCCAGACGAGAAAGTAGCAACAAAACATGAGCCCCGAGGTAGACAAACTCGACTGCTTGTTAGCTGTCAATACTTTAGGCAGAAGTAAATAAAGTAGCCGGATCCATGAATTTTGCATCGCGGCAATATCGATTTCTTTTTAATACACACTCGCGGTCTCTGCACGGCTGGGAAACATAATATTTCAAATCCATGATCAGTTCGACGCACCTCCTGTAAATCATGCAATTATCATGACAAATTTTCCTTTTTTAAATCACATAAGATGCTTTAGTCAATAAAACAGTTATTTGATATCATATATCACATGCTGATCATTCAAATTTGCATTATATTCTATAATAATGATAATTACTTGCACTACTTCTTTATATTGATAATTATATTCGTTTAAATTCTTCTACAAGCCAGTAAATAGTTAATATACACGAGAGTACAACGCAAAATGAAATAATCCACTAAATATTATGATTATCTCCAAGATTAAAATAAATTCACACTGAGAAAATGGTTGAATTTAAAACAAAAAACTAACGTGTTTAAAAACTATCTTTTTAGATGGAGACAATTGTTTGCCATTTTAACTCCTTGATTTTCAGAACTTGTGATTATTTTGTACATTTTCTAAGTATTAAATATTTCTTTTCAACTTTAAAGACGACGTTGAACTTAAAAATTAAATTAAAATCAAAGTTGGTATCTTAATTGTAAGATTTAATTAATTAAATCATAAAATGAAAATATTTGTTTCAAAATTTACAAGTTTTGTTAGCAAAGGATCCCTAGAAGCGCGTGGGGCTAAAATTTACGATTATACTTTACAAGGAATTCGTCGAACCTACTATGGATTCGGAATAAGTTGCCGGTAAAACGAGAAACCGCAGAAGCGCCTCGTCGCTATAAATAATGAAGCGGCAAAACTAGAATTTCTTTCATTTCCCCCGAGTTCGGTGCAAATTGAGCCGGGACCGGCCTAATTGTCAGGTAGACACACTTTTCACAAATCTCTCGCCGCGTGTTAAGCAAAGAGTTTACTTTTTTCGTTCGCTCGCTCGCATCCGGGCTGCACAATGAATCAAAGCATGAAAGAGACCGTGGGTTATTTTTCCACGTCGCTCTGTGTTTTCGTTTTCCCTTTCCCTTTTTGTCCGTGTTTTTTGATTTATCGTGCCGGTACATGCCTCTGCCCAGCGGTATGACGTTGATAAAGAAACACCACGCGTCCAGAGAGAGAAAGAAAGAGCCGGCGGCGGCGGAGCAAAGAAAGAGAGCGGAAGGGCCGCGCCAGCATCCGAAAATTGCTCTCGTAAAAAGTTGGAATGCATAAAAAGGGAGAGAGGAAATGGACGCGAGATTCGTATTGACATTTTTATGCGCGCTGTGATTTGAGGTAGAGGGATGCCTTCGGTATCAATAAAATGGACAGCCGAATATAAATAAAATTGGCTGCGATGCCTATTTATTTTATTGTGCGACGCACAAACACGTCGACAGCAGACGGTGCATTATCTCGGCCCGAGATTTCAGCCGAGGGGGATTTGCACGTTGATCCGTCTTGATGCGGCTTTGAAGAAAAGGCTAAGGATAATTTTGTAGAAATTTTTACTTCAAAAATTTATAATATAAAAATAAAATTTGCTTTCAAATAAAATATAATAAAAATTATGAAGCAATAATAAAAATGTTAATTTTTTTAATTAATTTTTATATTATTTCATTATTTTTTTGCATTTAAATTTATTTATTCAGATATCAAAAGATATTTTTAATAAAAATAATACAAAAAAAACAATTTCAAATAAAATTAACGTTCTGGAACTGTCCATTACAAATATTAAGATTAAAATAAAATCAACTAGGTCTTGCGACTTATGAAACTTGGATTAAATGGATTTCGATTATTATAATAAATATATTGATATTTAGAACATTTTTATATAACACAAAAAGATTACGGTGTCATAAACCACAAAAAAATCTTTTATTAGCCATCTTTAACTCGGCATAGGTTTAATAAATTGCAGTTGGTCCGAGAAACTTAATAAGATAAAATAACATTGAATTTCTGTCAAAAATTAATAAATCGTATAAGCAGACGTGTTTCACAATTTTTATTACGATACACTTTGAGATACATTATAATGGCAACAAAGATTTCATGGAACTTAGAATTTTAATAAAAATTCTGCAACTTCGCAGGCGTAAATTCTCTTTTCCAAAAGAAAAAATAATAATTTCAAATTAAGGAAACTGTTGTCCAGTTATTTTGAATTATCATTATCATATTCAATAAAATTACTACGATAATATTAAGGATATTTTTTCTAATTGTAAAACTTTATAACTGGTACTCGAACCTATTATGGAACTAAGAAAACAAGGCCCTCTAACCCAAACGTAATTACAATTACATTTAGTCAATTCACTAAATTAATCTTTGCATTTTCAAATTTATTTAATTATATATAGCAATTCAATTTTATCTTAATTCCACTTTATTGATTCCTTAATTGATGCCAACCACATGTACACATGCACTCGAATAAAATAAAAATTGTCTCAAAAAAATTGAAAAAGCATTCAGATCAGATTGGATTATTATTAAACAACAATTTGTGTGATTGCAAGGATAATTCAATATTTAAACTTTGCCTAAGATCGGAAAGCAACTGTCACTGGTTTTAAAATATAATTTGAGAAATCCTTGTGAGATTGAAAACATCACCAGATTTAATCAGAGCGGATTCGATTCGAGATTTATCCCAAGCGCGTGCTTTTCCCCTCAACATTATTGGCTCCCCAAAGGACTCCTCGAAGTTTGCGAAGAGGCGAAACTTACTTGGTACTGTTCGCAGTGTGATGTATGAACAAAAAAGACAATGAATTAAAATTCTCCGCAGAGCAACGGCAGTGGAGAAGTGAAGCTCTGCTTGCCAAAACTTGCTCTCCAGATTATTCTTCCTTTGTCGGATAGCGAGCGAAAGAGCTAACACGATTTGTCTCCGGGTTGATTGCGCGCCTGCGAAATTCACTTCTCGAGAAGAAAAAAAAACGGACAGTGGACGGACCCAACGATTTCTATTTATTTATTTTTTGACCGATTGTTTGTCGACGTTCCTCTCGCGATAAAAGGCGCGGCCGACTATACAAAAGCTGCAAAACGAAAATATATAGCACCTTTCACGGAGATAACAGCAGCAGAGAGTGGAAAAGTTTTCCTCTCGGCGAGGAGTTTATTGTGCGCAGACATGTTATACTCGGCACTGCCATAACGGATAGATAGATAGATGCTTTTCCAGTTAAATAACATTGTTGTGTTCTCTCTTTTGCTCGCGTTTTACTCAACAACACAGTAGCGGGTGGAGCGAAAAAGAACATCGACACACACACGTGCACACCACTCTTTTTCCCTACTTTTATTTTTTATTTCTCGGTGCCGCCGCCGCCAAAGAAATCCATACATCATTTTTCTGACAACCCAACTAGCCCTCCCCGCCGTGTAAATACTATATGTACACATTATTTCACGGGACTCTTCTTTCGCGTCCGTGTATTTCTTTGCACAATAAAGGAAAACCTCATGCACTGCCTGCCAACGGCACACCTTTCTCAACTTATTGCGTGGGAGCAATCTAGAGGAATTTTTTATTTGTTTCCTGAGAAATCACATTTTTTGCAATATTTTCAAAGTTGGAGTTCAAATTTTGATTTTAAGATTTATTTCAAAGCAAAATTTACCAACCAATTCTTGAATATTTTAATTTTTCGTAAAATTAAGCATCAAATTTGGCCTGGCAATTAAGCAGTTTGTGATAAATGGCAAGAATCGTTGTGACGTCAGTTTTTAAACTTATTTATTGATATATTAAAGAATACAAAAAAAGGGGCCAGAATAGTGAATAAATTTTTGTGGTTAGCGTTAATTTCTTGTACAAAATTTAGATATTATGCAATTTCTTGACGGATATGAACAGCGGGGTGCCTAATTTACACAACTTTATTCACTTCTGCTGGTGTTTATTTATTTGTTTCAATGAGTATGTATTGTGTTCCCTTTGCCCCATTTAGGGAACACATTCATATTAAAAATGAGTAAGTACAATTATTAACAATTGAAGAATGTAATTGAAAAACATAATGAAATATTATAGCTACTGACAAAAAAGTTATGAATTTTTTTATAATTTGAATGTCATGGGCCGTTATATTAATTGAAATTCTTATATCAAGATAAAATTTCCATCATTCAAAATTGCCTCAAGCAAAAATTCCATTAACAAAAATTACCTAAATTGGATTCTTCGCCCAAAACCAATATTTTCCTTTAAAGGTCACATTTTTTTGCTCACAGCAAATTAGTTTTTAACATAAATTGCGTTTCCACGGCAACTCATTAGCGCAAATTGTATTTTTCACCCAGCAAAATTTCCACGGAATTTCAATCTAATTTGAACAAATAACTTAAATTAAGGTAATGTTAAAATTCGTAAAAATATAAATTATGATAAAAAATATTCTAGAACAAAAATCAGCTAGACGATCGCAGCTAATTTTGAGAAGCCAAGAGCACCACCTGCTTGTTAGTTGTACTTTTTAGCCTCTTTCGGGTGCCGTATTTTATCGATTTCGGCCAAATAAATAATAAAGCGCGCTGTCGTGGATGAATAGCCTTAAAGGATAATAACGATGGCGGTCGGCACCCCTATTTTCCAGACAAGATAAATAATAATCGCCACACTCGCTAATAATAAAAAAGCAGCCGCGGGAAAAATCGGAAAAGAAGCAGCCGCGAATCGATGCCGACAATGGACGAAGACCCCGTTTTGGCCCATTCATTCTTTTTTCCGCATTTTCGCCTTTCCAATCAAGCCAGGGGAGGAGGGGGTGGAGGGAGGAGTTCCCACGCGCGAATAAATCAAGTCGTGTGCTGGTGTGAAATCTCGAGGATTTCATTTCACGCACACACGGAAATGTTGCTGCACACAAAGGCGTGGGTCTTCGGCGGGCACACAAAGGCGCGATTTCGGTATTAATCATCTGCGCGCCCGAAAACCAATAACTCGATCGGCAAAATATTAGATTCGCATTGTCTGGTCGGCAGGCCGCGCTGTTTATCGGCGGATAAATTTGGTGCGTGAAATCCTCTTCTCTTTGCAATCCAAAGCACATTTTTTTTGTTCTGCGCAGAGTGGCAGCAGGCCATTTTTTTTCTTCCTCCAAAGCTGCTTTGTTGCGCGACGTAGGCACGAAAACGCCTTCTTTCTTTGTGCTTTTGTTGCGAGTTAGAGCGAGATGCACCAGGCAGGAAAAATGTAATTTTCGTGTTCATGCCAGTATACTTGTGGCGAAAGATGAATGGCGAACCCATACTTCTTATTTTTCAGTGTCCCGCGCCGTGATAAATCTCCCCTATAGGTGTGAGCAGAGGAAAGGGTTAATAGCCCACTTTGCAGCAAAATCCGAAAATACTAAAAGCTCTCGGGGAAAAAATTTATTTATAAATGTCTGAAAAAGATTATTTATTGCCGAGTGAGATTGGGAATTCATGGCGTAGCTTTCATAGGTCAAAAAAACTCTGGAAATTGAAATTCTAGTATAAAAATAAAATATGCTCAGTCATTGAGGTTCAAATCAAGAGCGAAACATTGATTTTCATGATTAAATATTTTAAAACGCCTTCTCTGATGGACAAAATTTCAATTTGTAGTGCTTTTTATTTTAAAAGAAAGTGGAAAATAACTGTTAAATTGGTAAACTATAAAAAATAACCATTTTTATAAATTAATATTTTCTCATTTTACTTCAATAAAATATTATACCATCTTATTTTTATTTTCTTCTCTTTTCCCTGAACTCTATAATAAAAATATAAACTTGAACATCGTAATCCACAAACTTTTGTGTGTCACCTTTTTTTTCCAGTTTTAAGAGATTCGAAGCTTTTAAGCTGGAAATGATAATTTGAGAAACTCCAGCTGAATTGGTGCTAAATTTCGCTCACATCTGCGGAGTTTTCCCCCCGACGCCATAAAAATGCGCAATAAAAAGTTTGTCTAATTCCATTTCTTCGATTTCCTCGCCCCTCGAGCGCGCACCCTCGAAAGAAAAAAAACCCGTAAAATGAAAGTTGCACGAAATCCGACAAATATTTAGCCAGCTGCGCGAGGAGGATCCACTTTCCATAATTTGCTCCGATGAATATTTCAACCTTGTAACACTCAGGGTTACTTTTTGATTCAGATCCAATAAGTGGGTTCTGCTTATCCAGAAGTTTAAATTAGCTGCTCAGAAACTTAATCTCAAATTCAGAAAAGATGCACAAAAAGGTATATTTCAAATTAAAGAACTAAAATTGCAAAAGAAAAGAATTAATTTTTAATTTTAATTTTAAACGGATTTTAATTGCAAAGCGAGTCAATGCAAAAATAATAAGAAATTTGTATTTGCAAATTAATTGTGATTTAACTGTCTGTGGTTAGTAGGTGGGGCTAATTTGTGTAGAAAGTGTAATGTGTAACAAAATATCAATTTGGAAAAATATAATAAATAATCAAAATTTCACTCGACGAGCGTTCGGATCGAGTTCACTTAAAGGCACAAATGAGAGGTACTCATCGTGAGCTGTGTGTCGAGATGGTCTCGGCGAGGGGAGCGACCCCTGATGGTGTCGGTGCTTCGAAGGTCGACCTGGTGTTCGGTCGGACGACCGCCGGCTGAGGGTGGTTGGTGACCGAGGTGGTGGTGGTCACACGTGAGCACGAAGCGCTGCAATTGTCGACAGCGCTCCATCCGCAAACGACGCTGGCGGACGGCAGCTCTGCCGGGCCGGACAGTTGCGATAATCAACGGCCCCACAGGGCACCTGGGTTGTGCAAAGAATTTGGTTTAGTCGACGCGCCCAATTTTCAAAATGAAACAAGGGAAGGAATGGTCCAGAAGGTCCATTCGGGATGCCGCCCAATTAAGGGAAAAATTCTGAAAAGCAACTTACGTTGACTCTTCTCGCAGAACGTTCGTATCCTCCAATTGACAAGAGGAAGCGGCCAACCTGCTGCTGGCACAGCAGAGGCCAGGTGGTGTTTTCACAACCACTGATCGTGGGCGACTAAACCAAAACTGCACGAGGTCAAAGACCTTTACCCGGGAGTAACCTGTGTGCTCTTTATCAGTGCAGGTGGTGGGGGCACTGTTTGGCGGCGAGTGCAAATGCACTTCTTTCTCTCTTCTTCTTCTCGGCACCGCGCACTCGACACTTCTCACACGCAGAATAAAATGTTGACGACGAATAAATTAATTTAAATAAAAGTGTTTGTGTTTTTGTGTGTTCAAGGGAAAGGATTAATTGAGAAAGGAATATTCAGTTTTAAACAATAATTCCAAATCAAAATTCCCAATTATTGTTACAACCTCAACGAACAGAGAGAGCGCCCATTACACTGTCGCGCTCTTTTTCCTCGTCTGTTGAATTATTTTTATTGTTTCACCCTTGTGTGTGTGTGTTTGCATAGCTGTATATGTATGTATGTGATTTGATGCAATTACCAGCACGCCATGAAGCTTCAAACGCACAGGAGTATTTTGCGTTACCAACGAGGCTAATTGGTCGTTAGCGAAGAATTAGCAAAATGATTACGCTCCGATAAACAATAGAACGTAATGGGGTGCACTGGGCGTTGTTTGTAGCGTATTGTTGTGCTGGGTCCGCAGCCAGTCAAACACGTTCTCGCGGCGGCGGCATTCATCACGAGGCCGGATCTTTGTGGCAGAGATTCAGTGTCGCTTACCCGGCTGCCCATTCACTTGTCGCGGCGCCGGCTTTGTGCGAAATTGCGGCCTCGTAACTAACTGGCCGACGCCGTGCGGGTGCATTTGCGCCCCAGTCATGCTGATTGTTATCCCTAACCAAGGACGTGCCACATCCGCTTTCCAATACGCAACATGTTCCGGCGCCCTGATTGAAAATTGCGAAAATTGCTACTTTTGGTAGGTTAAAATTATTTAAAAGTTATAATTTTTAGCTATTTATTTTTAGTAATTGCTAAACAATTTAAATTTTATGTTCACGTTTTTATCAATATTTAATATTAAAAGATATTTTATTTATTGAATTATTTTTATTCATAACTTACTTGATAAAATTTTATGACTCAATCAAAGAGTAAAATTAATTTCAATTTTATTTAAACATCCATGAGCTGATCATAACGTTGTAATAAACTGAAAAATATCTCTGATATGAATGTTATTTTTTGGGTGATCATCATGATATTAAAATTCTTATTAAAATGAAATATATCGAATCATGAATAACGAAATTCACTCTAATTATTAAAATTTTTAAGTAATTAGATAATAATCATTTAATCTAGCATCCACCTATTACTGCACTTCTATTGGATAGTTTTTTTCGTTAATAAAGTAAGAAAGTGTCATCAAATAAGTACCCAAAAATATATACAAAAGAGTCTTTTGTTGTTTATTTATTAAATTTTAGTATACAATTTTTATTTACATTGAAAGAAAAAACGCCTATTGGGAAAGAAAAATCGATTTTTAGACAAAAAGGCACCTGCACAAGCACAGATTCTGCTAAAACGTCTGAGATCAAAAAGATCCCATTCACCACTGTAAGCCTTGGTTGTTTTAATATCTCCTAAATACATTAGAATTTAAATGATTGAAAAAGCTCTAAAAACTTTTTCTGAAAAAAAAAATGTTTTAGTTTCCAAGTAATCTTTAATCTTAAAGCAAATTAAGATCTCAGGGAGGGTATTAAAAATTAAAATTTTACGATCATTGAGCATGAATATTCAAATTAAATTTATTCCCTTTGATGACTTTTGCTTTAATTTTATTTTAATCAAATCCATCAAAAGAATCACATTTTTTTAATTCTTTACTGTGGTAACTAGAAGATTTTATCACCCCCGTGAAAGGGCCCTTTAAGGAGATGCTTTTAAAGTTCTCAAGAGTAAAAATCGAAATTCTCATTTGCTATCAAAAATTCTTTCGGACCACTTGGCGCACGCTGCGACCGCAAAACTAGTTGGCGGATGAAAGAGCCGGAAATCCTCGGCACCGAGAGAGAACAATGGTCTCTGGGTGGATGCCTATCTTCGCCTCTAGCTCGTCGGCATTTTATGCGAAATTGAAATTAGCCGAAAAGTTTTAATCGCGCGATCAGTGAGCGAGAGCGAGAGAGAGAGAATCCCCGTCCATTCAAAGTTGAGCCGAAGAGAGAGATCTGATGAAAGAAAAGCAGAGCAAGAACAAACGGCGTCTCCTTATTGGTATTTTCTCGACCGACGGAAGCAGAAAGGGTTCTCTCTTTCCTTAAAGAGGGCAAAAAGCAGCGAGAATTTCGTGCTGCTTATGAAGATGCCCCCGAATCGATTCATCGAAGCTTTATATATATTTATAAGCGCCAAGCATTGTGCCCGATCTCGCCACCAAATCCCTGGAAACTTAGTTAGAAGAATGTCCCTCGTCTTTCTTTCACTCTCTCTCTATATCACTGGAAAGAGAGAAATGGAAAATTGCGAATTAGAGGCCCGTTGTTGAGAAATCAAGGTCCGTGAAAGGAGATTTACGCTTTCAATCTTTCCTGCACTTTTTCTTCTTCTTCCTCTCCCTCTCTCGGTCGGTCGCCCCGGCTGGCTTTTTCTATATTATAACTCTTTCATCATTTTTTTTTCTTGCGGGCCCAACTTTGATCCACTTTCGATTCATGTTGGCCATTTTGTGCTTCGTCGCACCGAAATTGTGTTAATCGCGGATGAAAGAGAGAGAGAGGCTGCGGTTTCTCCTGGGCGAAACTTTTTGCTGGCGTCGCAACACCAAGCTTGATTAAGCTCAGCCTCCGCACCTTTCAAACGCTGTTCCAGATTGCGCTAATTGACGCTCAGATATTAGTTAATTACTGTTCAACGCACATAAAATCACTCAAGTCATAAGTTTACAGTTTGCAAATTAATAAACTGGCTTTCAACAATGGAAATAACATTTCATGCGTGTTTCCTATTGAGAGAATTGAAATTAAATTAAATATAAACTCCACTCGGATCAGAAATGCTACAAATATGCGTATGTGTTGAATAAATATAAACTTAAAACGACAGAAAAAACATAAACTCTATTTTTTTCCAATGAATATTTAAAAAAATCTAATATTAATATGCATCAATTTTTTGAACATACAAATAATATTACATTCAATGCTAAATAAATTACACTTTTTTATTTATATTACATTAAAAATAATAGCAATTTTATTATCGTTTTATATAATTTGCTCAAAGAATGACTTGCTAAAGTTAGAAAGTTAATATAAGGATTCCCCGCATCTTCATCTCTCACTGATCAGTGTGTCTTGCGTGTGTTAACAGGTGCCGCGAGCGTTACGCTTTTCAAAGTGGAAGTGCCGGATTTCAAGAGGGTCGGCGAATCGGCCACGCTGCTGTGCAATTACTCGCTGGCCGACGGCGAGGGACTTTACTCTGTCAAGTGGTACAAGGACAACGAGGAGTTCTACCGGTACGTGCCGAGATCGCGGCCCGCCATGCACAGCTACAAAGTCGAAGGCGTTGAAGTTCAGGTAGGTCGGCACTCGCTCTTTTCTTTTTTCATCTCCTTCAGCGGCTTTAGCTCGGCTGTCATCCCTTCACACTGCGCACTTTTGCTTGTCACCGACTGCTCACTTGAGCCTGTGGTGAATAATGTAACTGGAATTTTACACGTCGCCTCCAGAGAGATCTCCTCCTGCCGTGAAATGTTTGCCCACTTTAATTAATAACGTAGAATTATATTATTTTCACAGCATTGACTCTTGACAGTGCTTTTATCTTTACGTAGAAAAATAAGTTGAAGAAGAATTCAATTTTTATGTAGTTTATAATTCTTCGAGTTGACCAAACACAATTGTTTGCCAAAAACTAAAATATTTGTAGCTAAATTTTGATGCAAAAAGTTTGTTTGTTTCCCTTAGAGTCACCGTTTTTTCAAGCCCAAGTTTTAGTTGAAAAAGTCCCAGGTTAAAAGTCGCTTTAGGTCAAAAATGGTCTTTTTTTTGGTCAGGCTAAGACAAAGTGTCTTGTCAGCCTGTGCACATATTGAGATTGCGGACGGCAAGCTCCAATCTTATATTATTTGGGTACTTATTTATTTTATTTTTTAATTTTTTCTGTCTTTATTATCATCAATTTACAGTACTAGTACATTACTAGTACTGTACTAGTACATTACTAGTATTGTACTATAGTATATTTTTTTTCAGGTTATATTATTTTTCTTAGCCTCTCGTATATTTTGAATCAGATTCACAGCACAATTTGCAATGAAGCGTGGTCTGAATTGAATTGAATTAGATTAAAAACAAAAAATTAGTACAGTTTTTGTTTGTTTCGCCAAGAATTTGAGAATAAGTGAAGACGTTTATAATCACAAGAAAGAAGCTTTTGCTCGCTGAAAATATAATTATAAATTAACAAAATGTAATGTCAGTTTTGGTCATGAGATTTGTTATTTTTACAATAAAAAGTTATATCAAAGAGAGAAAACGCCTGTTTTCAACTGTTCACAAGGAACAGTTTTGCTTTTAAAGTAACTTTTGGCATCATTCAAATGGCAATACGAAAAAGCAGCACTTTGAAATTCTGCTATTTTTGAACGTACTCCACGCGGAAAGGATTTGCAAATTTGCGAGCGTATGACGTTGACGCCGCGCAAAACGGCCCCTGTAATTTCCCAGCGAAATACATGCATGTCGGGCAGGTTGCATACCCTCGGGGACGAATGGCACTCGAAATAGGCAGCGACAGCGAAAATCTATCTGCGTTCGCTCTATCCAGGCGAGAGATTGATCTGCGAGTGCGACAATATCAGTGTGGGGAACGAGAGCGTTTCGCAAGAGATTTCAATTTCTACCTCGATAGAGTTTAGGGAATTTCAGTGAGCCAGAAAAGCTAGTTATTGTTATTTTTTTTCTTTGTAGAGATTATACTGTCTTCCGTCGGGACAATAATTTTGGACATTTTTCAAGTTGAAGGCTTCAATATTAATTTATTTATAAATAATTTGTCATAATCCGAGCAAATAGTCTAAAAAAAAGTCTACTATAGGCAATCTTTTCAGGTTTTATAAAATTAAAAATATATGTGGAATAATTTTATTTTATTTAATATACAAGAACGTACTATTTTTCTATGTAGAGAAGGCAATTTTATTTAGATGTTAATTTGTTTCTGAAAGAAATCTTACTTATAAATTTGTCAAAACAATCATTATACAGGGAACATAAGTGAAAAATGTACCAGTCGAAAAAAATACTGTAAAGAAAATTCTCAAAATATTCCAAAAGCCTTTTTTTAAATAGGCTAAGAAATTTTTTTTTAACTTTCTCATATTTTGCAGCCAAATGTCACAATTTGCAAAGATCAAATGTCAGAATGAATCTGTTAGCGCATTAAATGCTAGTTGAAAACCCTTTCTTCTCTTTTTTTCCAATTTAAAATTTTTTTGTATTGACCAAGAAGAATAAATAATAATAATAATAATAAATAAAATACAATTCCTTCATGTAAAAAATTAAAAGTAGGTTAAATAATATAATAATAAACAAATTGTTTGCCCTCTTTTGTTATAAACTTCTGCTATTTTTTCATCAAGGGCCAACAGAGGAAGCCCTTTGCATCCTGACGTTGACTGATTTCGTTATTAAATTCCGAGAATAACTCTCAGCGAATCAAAGTCCAAAGCAGGCAAGGGCCCTCTGCTATATCTCACCCCACTCTAAAATAAAAGAGAAAAATGCTTTCCTCGAAAGCCCTTTGTGAATTTCCATCGCTATCAAGCAGTCCGACGTCGTCCGTGAATAACTCATTCAGGCTGCAGAGGACACATTATTCTCACGGGCAGGTAGACGGATCGGGTAGATGCATATAATAAAAAATCATTTGAGAATTATCGCACGAGAGAGAAAGAGAGAAACTGGAAATGTGACTATCATTTTACGCCGAGAAAAATAGCTCGTGGGTATATAAATCATGCCAAAATTTATACACGCCACGAGCTCCTTAATATTATTAGACTACTCAGTGAGCCGCATCACGCGAGCAGGCCAACAGTTAAATTATTGTTGCTGGCGAATCGATAAGTAGGAGAGCTAAGGCGGTGGCCAAACTTCCATGTCGTATAAATTCTCACCTCCGCCTCTCTTCAGTGGACCATCTTTAGTCCGAAAATGAAATTTCAATGCATTAAATTTTTAAATTTTTATTTTTGCTTATTTTTTCCATTTATTTCAAAAATTTTAAATGTTGACAAACATCGATTGTTGCAGGGAGGGAAAAATTGAATTGCTGGACAATAAATTCGGCACCACTTGCACGAAATTTGCTAAAACTTCCAATATAAAAAAAAGCTACGGATATTAAAAGCTGCATGAGATCAATGTAAATTTCTAGGCGGCCAACAATTGGATTTTTTACCTTCTAATATCTAAGGAGAGTAAAATAGTAAAATCCTATTTTACTCTCCTTACTAATATCTGTTGAAAAGCCCGAATTAATGACTTCAATGAGCCTCTGTTGAAGAAATATTTGGAAAAAATAAACAGTTTTCAAACTGTTTCAAACGATTTTTGTTTGTGAAATCTCATTTTTTAGTCGATGCTGAATTAAGGGATGCTGGAACCTAAAATTTTAAGTTTTCAAGAGTTAAATTTTACAGGACAAATGACAGTCTGGGATCATTTCATATGCTCAATTTCATAGTATTTTTTTATTTGTGACACATTGAAAATTGTCCCAACTATTTTAGGATGCCTTTTAACGAAGACATTTTTTGTTTATAGCTTGGTAAGCTTTATTAAAATACCTCTCACATAACAGTGGTGGCACCTATTTGTCCAAAATTTCAATATTTCCCTACCAGCAATTGTTTTCTTTTTAATTTCAAATTGGAGCATAAATTTTGTCAAATAAACATTAATTATAATAATATCAATAAAGTTTGCAACAAGAACGATTTGGTTTTTGTACAAATTCTATTTGTCAATGAGATAAACCTCTCCACATAATCTCACTATCTATATAACTTTGTTGTTTCATCCTAGCTTTTGGTAAATTTGATGCTGATCATTAATTTAAATTCTAATTCCTTTTTCGTTCCAACAAAAGTTGCGTGAATAAATCATTATTTCATTACAAGCCGCTTTGTTTTATTGCTCTTGCTAGCTATGTTTTGCGCACTCTCATTGTCCGCTCTCTGTACACTCGTGGGTGGCGATGATATAATAATAATTTTCCACGCCGCGTTTAGTCCACCCGCTAAAAACTCATAAACACATACCCGGGTATGGCAGTGGCTCTTTGTGTGCCGCGCGGTGCTGATTAAAGTGTTTATTTTTAATTCCCTCTCTCGTTCGCCAGTGGCATTTCACGTGCGCGCAGCAAACGTGGTGGGTTTCGAATAAGTCCTCAATTTGCTCTTTTAAGTTTGTTTTTCAGGAAAGGATAATTATGTAGAACAGCATTACAAAAAGGTTAATTAATTACGCATGTTAATTTTACTCATATTAAATATTTCAAAAAATTACAAATTTTTCTGGCACAAAAAATCTATTCCCTGTTATTTACACATAACAAATGCCTGAATTTTCTATTTATCAGCTAAAAAGAATTTTGAACCAAAAAGTGGCTAAAGTATTTTTTTAGAGTGCCGGTTAATTTATGAATATGTACATACTTACTGTTAGGTGTGGAAAACTGACAATAGATAATAAAAAAATGGTAATAAAGGTTTTTAATCGTATCATGTTTAACTCAATTTAACGTTGGCTTTAGCTCTAACAATAAGTCGAAAGTTGAGCTAATTATATTCTTTCTTGCCCTCTGCGAGCATTATAAAAATTGGCTAATAAACCAAAACTAATTGTAAGTCCTTAATTTGTTTAAAACTTCATAAAAAAAGTGCTCGACGCATTTCTAAAAGTTGTCAAATTCAATATAATTTTTACAATGTCACGAAATGTGGATAATTTATTAATTCTACAACTTCTTATTATGATATGATTAGAAATGACCTCAATTTGCAGATATATTTATTTTAAGGTACATTACAATTAAGCAGATGAGAACCTCATAATCCATATAGAGATAAAGTAATTTTAAATTAACATACATTTGTGATAATATTACTTAATGGTCTTTAACGTCTCTTGTAAAATATCTTTGTTATTTATATAATTTGAAATTATAAAAGGATAAAAATAAATTATCAAAGAATTCAGGATTAATCAGTTGTTAGATTGCAACGCCCTAAATAAAACTTTATCCCCGATCGCCAGCAAAGACTATAATGCGGCAAAATTGGGAGCAGGAAGGGAGGCGGAATTAAGCCGTACAAATTCGCTTGATGACGTGCCCCGTGCATATTTCAGGCCTGATTGTTTGCGAGTGCGTGCACTGGTTTATTGTTATTATTCCGGCGATCAGTCATTATACACCGGCGGCAAAAACTCATTGTTTGGCAAAGCCCGTGATTCACAGCGAGAATTAAATTACGCCATAGGACAATTTGCAGCACGACCAGAAAATGAAAATCATAATGATCACGAAATGTGAACAAAATAATAATAAATTCCAGCGTTGGCCAATTGGGCGATGCGGGAAAAAAATTGCAAATATGCGAAACTGACCAGCAGAGTCGTGTAATCAAACATCAAACAGCAGATAAAAGGGAATCATCAGGCAGCACAAACACAAACAAGCCAAATCCACCGACTACCTGCTCGGATCGTTTGTGAACGGAAAAAAAATGTAAATAGACAAAAATGCTGATGGCCACGAACGGACCACAATTTGAAATTTGAATTATTAGTGTGCGGCGGAAAGTTTGAGTTAATTGAGGCCTGCGGAGTTGTTGTCTCGACCGATATCTCATTACAAGCCTGACTTGTTTGCTCGAGGCCCTTTTGCCATTTCGGACGCACCACCTCTTTGCTCTCGCGGTGGCACTCGATTAAAGGCGGCAATCAAGTTAGGGTTGCTCGCCAACTTTGTGCAAATTAGAAATTTCACGCTCGCGGATTCGCAGACTGGGTTTGACTTTTTTCTTTTTGAAACGTGCAAAAAAGCTTATGAAAACTTCAATTTTTAAATCCGAGGTTCTGTTTTCTGGGGAATGTCTTCACTTTTTAGAAATAAGCATTACGCAACTAATTAAACCGCTTTCAATGAAACGGAGATTATTATTAACAGAGAACGGCTTTTTCACAGTTAATAATCTGTTAGTAATGAGCAAAAAGCGTGCTGCACAGCTTAAAATATTATATTTCCTTGCACCACACGCCTGTATTGTAAGGAAGTAGCATTCAAGAGTCTGTAACTATGGTCATAACACGCTTTGCGCGATTGTGAGTTTTCATTTAGCAAAGGTAGGCACTTTGAAACTTTATATACCAGCGTTTGATGTGAAAGGAAATAAATAAACGTCCTTACAAACTAGACGTGTTACTATAGTAATTAAACATTTTCTCTTTATTCCTTCAAAGTAAATCACGTTTTTAGCTTCATTTTATTTGCTTTTTACTTTGAAATGTCGTGGAAAAGATTTCTTACAATAAGAACTGCAAAAATAGCGTAACAATAGTCCTTCATCAAATTGTGCGCCATTAGATAATTTTGTGAAATTTTCCCTAACAAAAAAGGTTTGTAGTTTAGAAAAAAAAACGATGAAAGGGACTTAAGTTACAATTAAAAGCCTTATAATTTTTTTTTTTTAATTTTAAACATTGGAGTTATTATCTTCTCCACACATTATTTGTCTTCAAATTTCAACTTCAAGTAATTTTTTGCTTTGTTAGTTTTCCATTTTGTTTTTTTATCACACCTAACACCTGCATAGTTAAAAATACACAGTAAAATTGATCATTTGGTTCCATGATAACTGATTAAGAAAATAAATAATGAAAACACTGAAAATAGAATGTAATTTTCCTTTCTAAAAAACTCACTCACAAATTACAAATCCATTTCTGAAAGATGAAAACGCCATGAAATTTTTGGTATGCTGTATATTGTTTTCTTTTTTTACCTTACAAATACATCTCGTAACCCCACGTGTATCATCTGACCACCCTTTTGTTTGTTTCAGCGCCACTTCTCAAACAACTACAACGTGCACCTGCAGTCTCTCAATTTGCGCTCAAGTGGCCTCTACAGATGCGAAGTGTCCGCGGAAGCTCCTTCTTTCAGCTCCGTCAACGGCGAGGGTCGCATGGAAGTCGTCTGTGAGTCCCCCTTTTTTCTTCCACATTCGATTTTCCTGCGGCCGATTTTTGCCACCGGGTGTTTTCTGTTAAATAATTTATTGATCTCCGTGCAAGCGACCGTGACGTCCGCCGGCGCTTTGATTGATTTAACTTGTTTGTGTCGACGTTTGCAGACTTGCCAAAACACGACCCGCTCATGGACGGTGGCGGGGTGGTCTACGCCATGGGTGACCTGGTCAGCATCAACTGCACCTCCAGCAAATCGTTTCCGCCTGCCGAGATGCGATGGTACATCAATAACCACCCTGTAAGTGTGAGAAATTATTCGTTTTAAATAAAAGTCCAAGGATGGACAAAATCGTGATCTTCTTTTCAAAAATTGCTGCGATCGCGATCGCGATCAGATCGCGATCGCAATCGCAATCGCAGACCAATTTTTGAAAAGAAGATCGCGATCGCGATCGCAATCGCAAAAGTCATTAGAATCGGCCATCAAATAAATAATGTAGTGTATTAAGAAATTATCGCAATAAAATCGCAAGATCGCATGATCGCGATCGCGATCGCATGTTTTAAAATTTTCAGGATCGCGATCGCAGATCGCAACACTGCCGCTGATCGCGATCGCGATCGCAAAAATTTGAGATCGCGTCCATCCTTGTAAAAGTCAATATAAAGAAATTAAGGGCCATGCAACTCTGGAAATAAATTTATCCTAAAAATTATATGAAGAGGAGCGATATTTCCATGTTAATTAACAAATTGTCAATTTAAAGCCATAGACAAATGTCAACATGGATTTAATATCGACTTTCACTACTAAATTGTTGTACAGCTTGATGATGTGGTAAGAAAATGGAACAAGCAGAAATTAGAAATATTTATTTAATAAAGCAAGTTAATATTGTTCTATTGAAATTAAATATATCAGGAAAAAATCAGTAGATAAGGTTTTTTTATTGAAATACTTTGTAGCGACTAATTAAAAACTATCTTATTTTTGAACTGCACTATAAAAAATCAAACATTAAATTATACTAAAGTGTATAATGTTCATGACTAAAAGAATATTAAATTATTTTGCTTAAAAAACGACAAGAAAATTATAAGTTTAGAAATAATATATATAAAATGTCATGTGTAGACTTAAAATTAGGAAAAGCTGCATTGCGTTCGCTCCATATATAATTTATGGAGGTAAAATCCATTAATACTACTCATTCTACAAGTATAAAGTATGTGACAGATTGAATGGCTCCTCTAAATTACCTATTTGTTGCCGAGATATTCAAATTTTTGTATAGAGTTTTTCGATTAAAGGTTAGAAGGGTCAAAACCTTTGTGTCGAGAGTCGATTTTGATTCTAAAAATTGAATAGGAATGCAATTAAGTTTCAAAAAACGAAAGATGGTTTTCACCCCCTTGGATTTTTATATTTCAATAATAATGCATAAAAATCTTTTATATGTTCTATATTAAAAGGTTTTTACAATGATTTTTCAAGACAGTTTGTAACAACGGAGTGTTAAAAATAAAAATATTTTAAAGATTTTCATCACTTTCCGGCCCTTAGATTTAAGTTAGCTTATTTTTCCTGGCACTGTATATAATCACTCGAGTGTATACGCGTAATACTTTTTCCGTTCCGCCGAGATTTTATCTCTCTGCTTTTATGTGTTGCACGAAGAAGTGCTTCTGGCGAAAAAAAGCAGCGCCGAATTTGGCAAGCCGGCCGGGATAGCAAGCTAATTTTCGCTGACAGACCGTCTTTCTGTGCGACAAGCAAAAACTAGCGGAAAAGGCTTTTCTGGGCGCGCGTGCAATCAATACCCGCGCGAGAGTGTACGGCTCAATTACTTCCTTTAATCCCCAACGATATGGCCCATAAAACCTCTCTCGCTACTTTTTTTGCATCGAGTTTTCGAGCTCAAAATCTCAGACTGCGAAAAAAATATGTATAATGTAAAAAAGGAACTTCTTGCTTGTGAGATGATGCTCCATTAAAGCGATTACGACAGCCAATGACAGGGGAACAAAGAAACTTGTGCACAGCGGCAGCTTTTAAGCTTTTTTCCGGCAAAAGACGCAGGCACCTCTCTTTCTCTTATAACGCTATTTATTTTCGTCAATACAGCAAGAAATATACAAATTTCGGGACAAAAAGCTGCTACTCCTTTGTGCAGTCACTTAAGACAGAGCGCAGAAATTTGCTGCTTATTATTTATGAATATACAAATAAGATTTTCCCCAGCAGTGCACTCTCTTCCTCGGAAAAAATGTGTTCGAGTGATATTTTATGGAGGCATTAAACAAGAATCTTCCATCATCTCGGCCTGCTCTCTTTTTGATTCCCTTTAGATGCGCAATAAAATATTCAATAGGCGGCCTTGTTAAGACGTGCTAGTCGCGGGGATTTCCATGTCAACCTCAAAAGGCGCCACGGAACGCCTCTCGCACAACTAATTACTTTAAAAGTTTTCCGATTATGGCGGAAAGCGAGATATTTTTTCGCCGCTCTCTCCAGAGACAGAGACTTTGATTCTTTTCGTGGAAAATTCATCGCACAGAGTGAAACCGAAAAGCCACCCTCGGTCTGAGTGACGTGCAAAATGAATTTGGTTTGCTGCGTGTGTGCATGCCAGACACGTCAAGCCTCAAGAATGAGAATTTACGGCCATAAATATATTGTTTTTGCGTTCCTTTTCCGGCACCCGGCGTTTAACCAAATCAAGAAGAAAGGAACATTTTTTTCAATTGTGAACAAAAGGGGATCACGAGCAGGTTCTGCTTAAATCAGCCAATCATTTATAATTATTTTATACTCAAAATTTTCTAATTTTTCTAATAAATTGAACTGAACAGAGAAATCATCTCTACTTTTTTATGATCATTGCATAAATTAATTGTTCCTCTTTAAATTCAAATACACTTTCGACTTTTGTTATAAATGTGGGTTTTTAAATACTCGATTTGCATTGAAATCATCTATTTTTTGCTTAGAATAATTTGTTACCTAAAATTTGAACATCATGGCAAATAAAAATTTTTTTAAAAAAAACTTTTTCAAATAAATATCAATTATACTTGAAGTATTAAATTAACTAATGAAAATAAATTTAAAATGGCAAAATTTATAAATTAAGTTTGTTTTATAAATGCAGCTAAATTATTATACTTTATTTAATAACTAATTATTTACAGTTTTTTTTTTAAATATAAGCTAACCACCTTTTACATAATTATTTGTACGTAACTGCAGCTCTGTCTCTCTCATACTAATGTATAAGCAATTAATAGTGAATGTTTGCCCGTCAGCATGTTTATTTAGGTGCGAATGGACGCAGATGGTAAAAAGCCGACGGTTTTCGCATGCCAAATTGTTTCACTAATTTCAGGCCACGCTGAATATTTAATTAGGGCCGTGATTGAGCGACTGATTGAATCTCAAGCGCTCATCAAATATTCATCCGGCTATCGCGCTCGCTCCCCAAATGAGCCGAGCTAGGGAAGCTTTGGGCTGGGCCTTGCGATTTTTCACCTAGATTGATAAGGTGCGCCTCGCGGTAATAACTAATAGCGCCTCATCAAGCTTTAACACGCGGCTAATGCCAAATCGATACACACCTGCCTCGCTCGGCCAGCCTCGAATAAATTGCACCCTCGCAATTTGGACACTTTTATAAATTGCGAGCCAACCCTCCGCTCGTCTTCTTTGAACGTGCGACGCTTCTTCCCCGCCGCCACCTCAGCCCTAGAATCGCTGTGTGTATAAATTTGAATTGATTTTTGCCCCCTCAAACTGCTGGAATCCGAGAGCCAGTCCGGTCTGACTTAACTTTTAGAAAATAGTAAAATTGGCACAAAGTTTTTCTAGTGATGTGTCTAATTAAGATGTAAGAATATGCAATTAGAGGCATATTTAAATTTGGTTTTGTTGAGGATCTAGATATAAAAATAAAAATGAATAGAAAAAGTGTTGAATGAACTTTGAAAAGGAAAATTAATTATTCAATTGATTTAGCAACTGCAACAATCGATCATGATTAAAAAAAGGTAAATCAGGATTTTTTTCCATCAACATTTTTATGGTCGCTTTTTGTCTAATTATTTACATGAATTTTACACAAAATGAGCGGCAATTCACCTAATATTAAATTAAATTAGCATTTTCACATTAAATAATTACAAAGAAAAAAGGAAGCTCAAAGGATAAAATTAAGATTAAATTAAATACAAGCAGTTTTGGTTTGACAAATTAGTTATTTGAGCTTTGGAACTAAATTTGCCGCTCCTTAATTATTATTCTTTCTGTAATTAACAAAATATTTTGAAGACAGCGGTACATTGTTAAAAATTTATAAAACATCCACAGCAAACATTAAAAACTCTCATTATAAGTGGAACGGTTGCAGTTTGAAAAAGAGATATTTATATAAGCGTATTATTTTCAACGTACGTGAAGTTGGCGATATCGCCAGCCTTTGGACCAGATTTTTTAAAAGTTGTGAACCTGGCGATATCGCCAGCTTTCAATAGAGATATAAAACAACATTTCGGACAGTATAAACACAAAAACAAATGTCCAACGACATAAAACATGCGTCCGAACAATACAAGTGATGGTACAGCTACAAAGCGATTTCAGGTGTTCCTACAGCACGTTTCCAGTAGAAACTCCCTGTGCCGCGACGCCATGCACCATTTCGGACAGCTCGTGCACCCAGCTATCCGAATTGGTACATACTAAGGTGCTCCCACCCTGCAGGGTGAACGAAAAACCACCCCTTAGGTAAATTTGAGCTAAAATGTTCACTTTAAATCGTTCGGACGCCCTTGTGGCCATCCGGGACACTTGTGCCGCGACGCCATGCACCACTTCGGACAGCTCGTACACCCAGCTGTCCGAATTGGTACATACTAAGGTGCTCCCACCCTGCAGGATGCACGAAAAACCACCCTTAAGATAAATTTTTGGTAAAAAAGTAGCTTTAAATCGTTCGGACGCCCCTGGGACCATCCGGGACGCTTGTGCCGCGACGCCATGCACCACTTCGGACAGCTCGTACACCCAGCTGTCCGAATTGGTACATACTAAGGTGCTCCCACCCTGCAGGATGCACGAAAAACCACCCTTAAGATAAATTTTTGGTAAAAAAGTAGCTTTAAATCGTTCGGACGCCCCTGGGACCATCCGGGACGCTTGTGCCGCGACGCCATGCACCACTTCGGACAGCTCGTACGCCCAGCTGTCCGAATTGGTACATACTAAGGTGCTCCCACCCTGCAGGATGCACGAAAAACCACCCTTAAGATAAATTTTTGGTAAAAAAGTAGCTTTAAATCGTTCGGACGCCCCTGGGACCATCCGGGACGCTTGTGCCGCGACGCCATGCACCACTTCGGACAGCTCGTACACCCAGCTGTCCGAATTGGTACATACTAAGGTGCTCCCACCCTGCAGGATGCACGAAAAACCACCCTTAAGATAAATTTTTGGTAAAAAAGTAGCTTTAAATCGTTCGGACGCCCCTGGGACCATCCGGGACGCTTGTGCCGCGACGCCATGCACCACTTCGGACAGCTCGTACACCCAGCTGTCCGAATTGGTACATACTAAGGTGCTCCCACCCTGCAGGATGCACGAAAAACCACCCTTAAGATAAATTTTTGGTAAAAAAGTAGCTTTAAATCGTTCGGACGCCCCTGGGACCATCCGGGACGCTTGTGCCGCGACGCCATGCACCATTTCGGACAGCTCGTACACCCAGCTGTCCGAATTGGTACATACTAAGGTGCTCCCACCCTGCAGGGTGAACGAAAAACCACCCCTTAGGTAAATTTGAGCTAAAATGTTCACTTTATATCGTTCGGACGCCTCTGGGACCATCCGGGACGCTTGTGCCGCGACGCCATGCACCATTTCGGACAGCTCGTACACCCAGCTGTCCGAATTGGTACATACTAAGGTGCTCCCACCCTGCAGGGTGTACGAAAAACCACCCGTAAGGTATATTTATGGTAAAAAACTAGCTTTAAATCGTTCGGATGTTCCTGCGGCCATGCGGGACACTTAAATAAATATATAAATATATAAATATTATATATTATTACGGTTCAAACTTATATTATTACGGTTCATACTATTATTTATGAATATTAATTGCGTATGTTTTTGACAAACATTTTTTGACTTAAAAAATTTAAATCTATGAGCATTTCCGAGTGAGATTGAGTGGGCTTTGGACAAAAAAAATTACCATATCTTATTTTAACATATGTCAAAGTGGGTGTCTGGAGGGGCCTCCTCGCCAATTTTAAGACCTCAAAAAAGGGGCGTTGCCCAAAATTTTGGGGGTTGAAAAATGACCCGAGATTTTTTTGATTGTCCATAACTTTGGAACGGTTTGGGTTAGAACAATGATCTAAACTGTTCCTGACCTAACTTTTTACGCTAAACAACTTTGCCGTTGACATAAAAGTCGTAGACTTAAGGGTAATGTCACTTTTCGGAGATTTTTATATAAAAGTAAAATTTTGCCGATGATAGCCCCCTCCAATTTTTTTGGTAATATAGGAAAAAATGTAGCCCATGAAATTTTACGTCGGCCCTGTAATTTTCAGAATGGCCATTTTTTCCGTTTTTGAGAAAATACAGGCTAAATAATGAAAAACGTGCTTTTCCGAGGCATATTTTTGGATAAAAAAATTTAAAAACCTGAAAAATCAATCAAAACTACGATATATCCTAAATTTTAGTTATTTTGACTGTAAGAAACATAAATTATTTCATATTTATTAATTTTTAAGATTTTTAAATTTTTTATCCAAAAATATGCCTCGGAAAAGCACGTTTTTCATTATTTAGCCTGTATTTTCTCAAAAACGGAAAAAATGGCCATTCTGAAAATTACAGGGCCGACGTAAAATTCCATGGGCTACATTTTTTCCTATATCACCAAAAAAATTGGAGGGGGCTATCATCGGCAAAATTTTACTTTTATATAAAAATCTCCGAAAAGTGACATTACCCTTAAGTCTACGACTTTTATGTCAACGGCAAAGTTGTTTAGCGTAAAAAGTTAGGTCAGGAACAGTTTAGATCATTGTTCTAACCCAAACCGTTCCAAAGTTATGGACAATCAAAAAAATCTCGGGTCATTTTTCAACCCCCAAAATTTTGGGCAACGCCCCTTTTTTGAGGTCTCAAAATTGGCGAGGAGGCCCCTCCAGACACCCACTTTGACATATTTTAAAATAAGATATGGTAATTTTTTTTGTCCAAAGCCCCCTCAATCTCACTCGGAAATGCTCCTATATTAAATAATTTGCTAGTTATGTAAATTGCATTTTTATTTTTTAAATATTTGACCAGCATTTTATTTATAAAGTGATAAATTAATGACAAACTTAAAATTAAATGAACTTTAGTTTCAACTTAATTAAAACAAATGAAGTTTGCTAAATTATTATTATTATGTACAGTTTTTGCATGATTGTAAAATATTGTATTTCACACTTTCTTTTTTCATTATTTTTTTATTTTACTTGCCAATTAAAGAAAATTGAAAATTGTAGTTTTTTATTTATTTATTAAGAGTTAAAATGAAATTGTATTATATATGCTGTACCCAAGCATACATGCAGCCTTGGGATAGCTTAAATCATATATGCAGCATTCTCGTAAATAATGTCAATATATTCTTTTAGTTAATTTATTTCATCAATAAATTATATTTATTATTTATTTTATAAATGAATTATAACTTTTATTAAAAAATTCATGTGATCTAAAAATTTGAACAAATTCACTTCAATTAAAATAACAATAGCATTAATAATTAATTTGTCTTGTTTGTTATCAAAGCGCGGTCATTTCCGGGTGGAATTATAGTCATTGTAATTTGTTTGTCAAAAACATACGCAATTAAAATTTATAAATAATAGTATATTAAAAAATTTTATTGAAAAAATTTTTTGAACCGTAATAATATATAATATTTATAATTGTACAAGTGTCCCGGATGGCCGCAGGGGCGTCCAAACGATTTAAAGCTAGCTTTTTACCATAAATTTACCTTACGGGTGGTTTTTCGTACACCCTGCAGGGTGGGAGCACCTTAGTATGTACCAATTCATGAAGCTGGGTGTACGAGCTGTCCGAAATGGTGCATGGCGTCGCGGCACAAGTGTCCCGGATGGCCGCATGGGCGTCCGAACGATATAAAGTGAACATTTTAGCTCAAATTTACCTAAGGGGTGGTTTTTCGTTCACCCTGCAGGGTGGGAGCACCTTAGTATGTACCAATTCGGACAGCTGGGTGTACGAGCTGTCCGAAATGGTGCATGGCGTCGCGGCACAAGCGTCCCGGATGGTCCCAGAGGCGTCCGAACGATATAAAGTGAACATTTTAGCTCAAATTTACCTAAGGGGTGGTTTTTCGTTCACCCTGCAGGGTGGGAGCACCTTAGTATGTACCAATTCGGACAGCTGGGTGTACGAGCTGTCCGAAATGGTGCATGGCGTCGCGGCACAAGCGTCCCGGATGGTCCCAGAGGCGTCCGAACGATATAAAGTGAACATTTTAGCTCAAATTTACCTAAGGGGTGGTTTTTCGTTCACCCTGCAGGGTGGGAGCACCTTAGTATGTACCAATTCGGACAGCTGGGTGTACGAGCTGTCCGAAATGGTGCATAGCGTCGCGGCACAAGCGTCCCGGATGGTCCCAGAGGCGTCCGAACGATATAAAGTGAACATTTTAGCTCAAATTTACCTAAGGGGTGGTTTTTCGTTCACCCTGCAGGGTGGGAGCACCTTAGTATGTACCAATTCGTGCAGCTGGGTGTACGAGCTGTCCGAAATGGTGCATGGCGTCGCGGCACAAGCGTCCCGGATGGTCCCAGAGGCGTCCGAACGATATAAAGTGAACATTTTAGCTCAAATTTACCTAAGGGGTGGTTTTTCGTTCACCCTGCAGGGTGGGAGCACCTTAGTATGTACCAATTCGGACAGCTGGGTGTACGAGCTGTCCGAAATGGTGCATGGCGTCGCGGCACAAGCGTCCCGGATGGTCCCAGGGGCGTCCGAACGATTTAAAGCTACTTTTTTACCAAAAATTTATCTTAAGGGTGGTCTTTCGTGCACCCTGCAGGGTGGGAGCACCTTAGTATGTACCAATTCGTGCAGCTGGGTGTACGAGCTGTCCGAAGTGGTGCATGGCGTCGCGGCACAAGTGTCCCGGATGGCCGCAAGGGCGTCCGAACGATATAAAGTGAACATTTTAGCTCAAATTTACCTAAGGGGTGGTTTTTCGTTCACCCTGCAGGGTGGGAGCACCTTAGTATGTACCAATTCAGACAGCTGGGTGTACTAGCTGTCCGAAATGGTGCATGGCGTCGCGGCACAGGGAGTTTCTACTGGAAACGTGCTGTAGGAACACCTGAAATCGCTTTGTAGCTGTACCATCACTTGTATTGTTCGGACGCATGTTTTATGTCGTTGGACATTTGTTTTTGTGTTTATACTGTCCGAAATGATGTTTTATATCTCTATTGAAAGCTGGCGATATCGCCAGGTTCACAACTTTTAAAAAATCTGGTCCAAAGGCTGGCGATATCGCCAACTTCACGTACGTTTATTTTCATAAATGTTTTTAAATTTTGTCAATTTTTTCACTCTCTTATATCATTAAATTAATTTTAGTTCTGAAAACAACTTAAAAACAAAAATCATATGCAGTAATTAGTTTTATTGGCCTTTTTAATTCCACTGGAAAAGGAAATTATTTTTTAACATTGGAGAATAATTTTAAAAATCCCAGAGTTGATTTTGTATATAAGCCTTTTTCAAGGGGTTCCTCCAATTTTTTTTTCTTCTTTCACGCTGAATTTTCTCCTTTTCAAATGGTTTATGAGAACGTCGTGGTTCTGCATGGAAATTTACAAAATTCCTAGCAAAGACTCTCAGATAGCATCAAAACAGAGCAGGACCGCATTCAACCTTAATGAATGCAGCGAGATCCTGCTCTATTCGCGCGAAATTCACCGCAAAAAGAAGAGTGAAAAAGGTGGCTGAGGCGACCTCGGGAAAAAAGAGCGAGAGCGACCGCAGGTCTGTTAGGGCGGGTGGGCTTTGAGGGTGGCGAGAACAGAGTCAAAGGCCCGGGAGAAAAGGCCGACGGCATTAATACTTGATCAAGCGCGCGGCCCCAATTGATATGCACCCGAGCTCCTTGCGCTCGTCCGCAAAGTTTGCGCCAAGAGTTTGACCATGCCGGAGATATTTGACCCTTTCAGCCCGCCGATCTCTTATAAATTGAATAAACAAGCGGCTCGGCGGCCCGACACCTCGGCTCGGGCTGCTTTTTATTTGTCGCACGTCCGCGTGTCTGCCCTCCTTGGCTGGCTGGCGGCAAACGGCGCCTCTCAATTATTTAACAATATGTCGCAGGTCTCGGGCGACAATGTCATCCACTTCGAGCCGGTGGTGCACAAGCATGGTCTCGTCACCATCAGGACGGGCCTCCGTTTTGAGGCCATGGAACACCACTTTGTCAACGGGCGCATGACCGTCAAGTGCACCTCCAACGTGAGCCTCCGCAAGCCGGAAAACCCGTTCCAGCAGAACGTGCCCTCGCTAGACAGCAAATGGGTCATGATGGACTGTGAGTACTAATTAAATATAAATTGCAAACATTTTTTTTTTAATTTATCTCATTTTTTTTAATACTTTGCAAATTTTTACATATTCCTCATTTTGGGAGAAGAAGAAATTACTACTAGAATAATGCAAAATGCTTTTTAATTTTAAGTAATAGAAGTACAAAAAATAATAATTTGTAATATTTCAATGATTTTAGAAAACATTTAAATTGTTTTGCTCCAATCAATTAATTTTTTCTGCTTCAACAATCTGCTTTTACAAATTGAGAATTTCTAGGTCTTTTTTTAATTTAGGCTGCTTATAATTTCGATTTTTGTTCATTTCTTCCCAGCAACACCATTGCCAAATATTGTTACTCGTTTCTAAAACATTTCGGGCTCTCACAGAAAGGAAAGAAACACAAAGTCTCTCGCTGTGTGCCTGTGTGACATCAAAGAAAATATCCGAGTGGGCGCACCTCCGTCTCTAAAAGCCATTATTCCAGACTTCTTCATTCGAGACACTCGCACGCGCATTTAGGGCCGGCGCACACAGAGGCGTAATGTAATTAGAGCTACAAGTACAAAAAAAAAATGTGTATTTTTGGTATTGCTGACAGCAATGCAAAACTTTGAGAGAGAAAACATAAACTTCAGAGAAAAATAAAATTGCTAGTGCAAATATTACATTAATTACCTTTTCACAGATTATCGAAATTTTGTTTCTCCAGCTTCATTACAAGTTAATATCACATTTAATGTTTAATATTTAAATTACAGAATAAAATTAAACATTCAAGAAAACTTCCATAATTATATTAGAAAGTTTTTTCTGATTTTGCTTAATTTTAACAAATTTAGCAAAGAATAATCATGAAAACATTTTTCCGTAAATAATAGATCCCAAATATCCAGGAAAGGCAACTAAAATTATGATCATTGAGTTAAGAAATAAAAATATTGTAATTATTGATAATAATTAAATTTTTATTCACAATTTCAATCAGGATTTTTGATAAGTACGTTTTTGTTTAATGCAGAAGGCTATTTTCTTATAAATACATATCCAATAAATATATAGACAATTCCGTGGTTAAGGTTTAAAATTTAACTCAGCTTTTTTCGGTGGATTTTATCGTCGTTTATTGTTTTATAGTAAAAAAAGTAATGCTCCGCGCAGGCATAAATAAGTTATAATTCATTAATATATTCGTTTGTAAAATGTGTGGGGTAAACTTATAAATATACATACAAATTAAAAATTTAGTGTGAAGCTGTTGTTGTTTTAACGAATTTGTTTACTTTAATTTGATCACTTGTTGTGTTTTAATTTTCCTATTTACATTAAAATTAATTTTTTGAAGAATGTGATAAATAAAATTTTTGCCATCTGACGATTCTGATTGATTTGTTGCAGTCCTCGGAGGTGCGTCGGGCGTGTCGGCCAGTCCGGCGCTGTTGTTGGCGTCGTTGTTGCTGCTCCTGCACCTGCTTTTCAGCCACCGAGTGCAATAACCCTGTGAGCTCGACAAACTACGCGCGAAGTACGCACGGATGAAGGACAAATCATTCTTGGTGATATTTTGTTATAAGTGATCGAACGAACGCTGCGTGTTGAAAGTGACTTTAGAAAGGTATGAATGTACACACACAAAATAAACACACACACACACTTGCATCAACAACAAAACGTGTTCCATCAGGCACCTATTTAATATTATATATCAATGGACTCGGAAAAAATATCATCGTTTTTTAGGATCGCGCACACTGTTCCTGTTCCTTGTGAATATCTGAGTTGTTTATCGGAGTAAATGGCGAAAAATATAGAGAAATTAAGACATTTGCGGAAATTACCTGGGTTACCATGACTTTCATTCTGATTAATACACCCAACGACACAGCAAGTTGTTTACAATTATTGGAAATAATTTTTAGTTTAAATTGTATTGGTTGCTCGTTTATTAATTTATTATACTTTTTCAATCGGATACAATTAGACTCAACATCTATTCCAGCAGACAAACTCTACTATGGAATTGATTTGTCCGACTCAAGTGAGTTTGCAGTCCTCTGCAGAGATTTTCCTCCTCATTGCCAGACCTCCTTTTAACCACAAGTGCAAAGTTTGACATCCACTTTTCACCAAGCAGCCACCACTTCTGCGACCAATTAAACTTGACTAACTTTGAATGCATGATCGTGAAGAAAATTAGGCTAAAAATTATATGAATTCCAATAAAGTTTAAAAAAAAATTAACTTCTAAAATATGCACAGCAACATTAATAAACTAAAAAATCAACAAAACTCTAACTGAATTTTAATAGTTTTAGCAAAGGTATATTGTCAAAATGACCAACTAGAATATTAAATATGCAATTGGAGAAGATTATTAACATGGTCATATGAGCAATGGTTCAATAATATTGTGTGTTTGAAAAATTCAGTTTTTTTTTTTTTGTACAATTTTAATATTTTATTTTGGGAGACAATAGCAAGTTTTGACACAGAGTTATCAGTAAATTGACCAACTAGATTAGTAAATAATTTATTTAAAATAAAAATTCTGAGAAGAGAATCGCGTTGATTTCAAAGCCATTGTAGCAATGGTTCAGTAATAATGTGTGTTTGAAAATATTCAGTATATTTTGAAAGACGTATGTTTGTGATTTTATTTTTTTAAATTTAGAGTGGCCACAGCAAGTTTATTTATCTTTGTTTATTAGGTTATAGATTAAAAACTATTAATACTATAGAGAAAAGACTCGTGAAAATGTCTCATGATTTAAAAAAAAAAATATATATATAATTATATAAATATAATTTTTTTATTTTAAATTCCTCTTGAAGATGATTGTAAAAAAATCTCCAAAGATTTTCATTTTAAGGTCATATTATGTTCTAGAGAAGAAACTGCTTTCAAGCTATTAAATTTTTACCATTATTGTAACAATTTGAATAGCAAAAAATTTGTATTCTGGAAAAGAAATAGTGTTAAAGTCTGTTAAAAAACCTGCATATACAAATTACAATGAAAAATATTAGCAAAGATCCATTATCAGAATTCATTTTGAAAGAAACATACTTAAACATCATAAGACTTTTTAACCATTCTAGTTATTACAACACAAAGCGGTGTATGTTAATTGGAATTCTATTTATTATTTTTCCTTCCCAAAAGCAATCTTCTTTGAGTGGATCGATAATTTTTTACAGTTTTTGGGCAAAAGGTAGGTCGCAGGTCGTCTGGGCAGCTCGGCGGCGGCGGAATCTGTGCTGCAGGCGAGAGAAGCGATCCGGAGGAATTGGCTTGTTATGTCGTCGGCGGTGGAGAGAAAATATTTGTACGTGAGCGGAATGGGTGCGACAGCATTTTAGCAGCGGCAGATTTTTATTTCACTATGTCATGAGGATTCGTGCTTTGATTTTTTTTTTCATTTTTTCGCAGTCGGTGGAGCCGCGGAAAATAATTCATGTGCCATCATCGAGGGTGTTGTACAGCACAACGCACACGGATATATAAATGGCAAATGTATGCGCATCTCTCACTCATAGTCGGTCTGCAGAGCAGCGTGTTGCTGCGTGTAAATAATGCACGCTGCGAATAACACACACAACGAGGGCGGATGAAATTATCGCATGTATGTAACATATCGATTAAAAATGCGCGAGTCGTGTTCCCTGCCGAGCTGAATAGCGAATCGACAGCTGCGGAAATCTGACCGATGAACTTTTTGGCTTTCGTTCATTTGAATACATCAATATTCTGTAAAAACATGATATTTATTTTACAAAGTTTGTTGCAAAAAGAGAAAAATGCCGTAAAAATAACTTAGTAAAGCAAAAAAATTTGCAAAACTATGAGCGCGGAGTGGAATTGAAAAAATTTGAAGTGTTCAACACCCATAAAATGCCTTAAATTTATGTGAAAATTAAGAAGAAAAATAAAATTGATGAAATAAAATTTGAATTTTTAACCGACAGTATTTAACCAACAATGCAGTTCGCTGTATTTTCCTACAAAACAAAAATTTCATATCATTTTCACCCCCCCAAAATATAGGTAGCAATTTAAATTTTGAATGGCAAGGCTTTAGAGAATGAGAGTGAGATTAATTTTGTACTTCTAATTGTTAGAGTGCCTTTTCATTTTGACCCTTTTTATTCATTAATACCAAGAAGATCAGATTTTATGACTGATATCAAGATAAAGAAAGACATTAACAACCCTGTTGAAATTTTGATGAATGTACATTTTTGATAGGAGAACTGCCAAGCTGTTGACAATTTCCCATTGTAATATTCGATTATTAATTATTTCAATCGTGCCTCAAAATCGTTCAATTTGCTGACAACCACGCACTAAAAGTTTAATCAAGTAGAGTTTTCAATTTTATCCAAAATTGGTATTTGCCACCCGGCCGCGCTTGATGTAGGAAATTGAATGACTGCCGGTTGATTGCCCTGCTGCGAATGCCGATAATCCAATATTTTTTTGCCACAGTTGCTCATAACATTTCATATTTTTGCTGGTAGCAATGATGACTTCAAAGCTGCGCCATAACAAACAACGTTCAGGACAAAGCGACGGTTTTACAAATGAGAACTTTTCACAAACAGAAAACATAATTAATTGCTGTTCTTTGACATGATAATGGCTTTTTACTTTAATTTTAAGTTCTCTTTGGACAAATGTCGATTTAAATTCAATATGAAGGTCGTAGAAAATAGGTGTGTTAATCACATGTAAGCATCACAAGTCTTGAGATCAACACGTTTATGTAACAATCGCGCAATTTCTATTATCTAAATGAGCTCTACAATTTATTTTCAAAACTTTTAGTAATCAATAATATTAATTTTTAATTTCCTCACTCAATTATAATATCAAAAAATAAAATGGTTTTCAATAACAGAGGCTACTTTTTTCACAATAAAATTATTCAAAACAAGGAGTATTAAAGTTAGTTTTAATTAGCGAGGTAAAACAACTCAAATTAAAATGAATTTATCTAAAATATAATTATGCCCACCGGTCAAATTTCCTCAGTCAGTGGACGAGCACACTGCAGCATATGTGCCACGGAATGAGTGATATTGTTAATTTAATCGACGCAAAATGTGGTGTTGGGTATGCGTTTTTTGTACATTGCACAAGACTGAGTTAAAAAAGGGCAATGACGAAATCAGTGCGTTCATTGTGCATCACGACTTCTCTCTGCGCTGCAGTTTTGCATGATTATTCGCAGCTAGGTGTGCAACACGTGTAAAATTGGCAAATGAATCGGCGGGTGGCGCGTGTGCTTAATGATACAGCTCGCCCTATTCCCACTCCATTAGTGCCGCTCGCTTTCCCGACATTCCACCGGGATTTGCTTCAAATTCATCACATATTACACACAGCAGCATCACACACCCCTCTTTTGCAGTCCCTTTTTTAGCTGTGTAATCAAAAAACACCTGTTCTCGTTATTCGACCCTCATAGTTTGTTCATTTTGCATTAGCATAATAATCAGTTGGTTAATTATAAGGTGTAAATTTCAAGAAGAAGCAAAAATGTCAGCAATTAGAAACATTTATTATCATAGCTATGTTATCATAAAAGTTAATTATTATTATTTATTTATAAAAAAAATTAAATTAAATTACATACATTGGTTAATGCACTATAGAATTTTAAAGAAGTTATTCAATATTGTTTAAATATAATTACGATTGGCCCAGTGAGAGAGTAATAGTTGTTTGCACAGAAATAGTTTGTGACACCAGCATCTGGCACAATAGTAGCTCTCTTCGCCTGCGCTTCCTGATAAGGGTTGGATCTACATTGAAAAAGAAAATCATAAGTTACAAGTTGAAATATGTCAAAATTAATGTTTTATAATTCCTGTTATTTTAAAGTATTTTAGAAAAAAAATATTTATTTTATATAAATTCTAGATATATCATATTTAATTTTATTTTGTTTTTTTATGTCTTTAATTTTTTTTCTTTTATTAAGTTTTAACGACTTTTAGTATTATTTTCAATTAAATTAAAGTTATTGAATTCGGATATAAAATAATAAAAAGTTTTAAGCAATAAACATTAAAATATCTGTAATCCCTAATGTGATGATAATACTTTTAATAAACAAATTTCGTTGCAACTCAAGCAGTACTTTTTTTATTTTCACGCATTTTCCCCCCATTGATTCACACCTCGCCATATCCATGAATCCATCTCTCTTTGTTGGAATTTCAGGTGCACGTTCGCCTTGGTGGATATGAAGCTGCACGTTATTTTATTTACAAATGGATTCCATTAAATACTATGGATAGAGCCGTGCTAGAAAATTCGCATCAACAATAACGGTAAGTGGGTTCGCGAGCAAAAAAGCAAAAGCAAAACAAATATTAATATTTCTCGCAGCTTGACAGCGATGATGCGTTGCGCAAATGATGATCTGGAAATGATATGTATATGGAGAGAGGTGCATGTGTACATTTAATAAATGTAATGAAAGGCGGTGTGTGTTATTTGTGCTTCAATATTAATAAAAAGGTGCTTTTGTGCGGCGCGTTTCACTTCACTCTGCTGATTCCCAATTTTATTGAAAGTTGTTTTCACAGCACAAAAACCTATTCATCTTTCATTTCGCTCTGCCTGCCATCGCGCCCCTGCCGAGAGAGAGAGAGCAAAAAAAATCATCCCGGATACACATTTATATTCGACTCCTTTCCATCGCCGGCGGCAGCTCCGACCGACTGCTGTTCATTTCTCCATCAATAACTCTTTTTTATTAATCAAACTTGTCGGCCGGTGCATCTCTAATTGGAAAGTATATGCATTAGCCAGATTGAATTAAATGCCTTTCGGCGCCTGTTAAATACCACCTGTCGCAAAGGCAGCTTCTCGTTTTCTCTCCTCTCTCGTATTATATTATCGCTTTTTACGTGCTCGTGTATATATATTCGGGGTATCAAGAAGTGCCACTCGTAGCGCTCGAGCCGAAAAAGACAGATGTTCGCGAGAGATTTATTATTCTGTGATGCTGAAAATGAGAAGCACGCGCCCATTCAAAGGCAGGATTTGCAGCTTCCGCGCTCAGCCGCAGTCTAACGAAAGAGCGATGTGTCTGACGAGTCGAGTGTTTGCTTTCTCTGAAACTGGAATTGCAATAAAGCGCCTCGTCTCCTCTCTCAGTCAGTGTATACGCTTTTTCCAGCATTTTATATCTTTAAGTATCCGTATCAAATTAAATTCTGAATATTTTTTGTAAATTTTAAACAACAAGCCAAACTTTTTTATAATCGTTGAATCACTAGGAATCTATTGTAAATCAATAGTTATTTCATTTGATTAAGAAAATTATTTTACAATAAATTTATTAAATTTAAGTAAATTAGGTTTCACCACCATAATTTTATATATTTTGAAATTCAACTTTTTATTGCCACGCACTAAATTTTTGAATCTAATTTTAAGCATAAAATTGAACGATGTTTCTTCTTGAATTTGTTTTTCCAAATCACCATAATTAATAGTAAAAATATTTACATCAAATCAATCACTCTCATCATGAAAGTTCGCTGAACAAAATAAACAACTAATAGTGCGACACAAAAAACTAATACCTAGAATCACTATGCATATAAAATCCTGTCAAGCCTAAATTTTCCGCGTGGTCTGAATTTATATGAAATTAAAAGGCCTCCCTTTTGATTCAATCCATCACTCGCAAGCCCGCATTATTTGCTCATTATTAAAATCAGCAAACATTTAAATCCAGTGCAAACAAATTAGAGCCGCCTGGACAGAGCGGCAAGAAACGGCCATTGATTTCGCAGCAACTGTCAAACGCAAACAGCGCCAAATTAATGGCAGAT
The DNA here is from genome assembly GCF_031216515.1 of Neocloeon triangulifer. Lineage (NCBI taxonomy): Eukaryota > Metazoa > Arthropoda > Insecta > Ephemeroptera > Baetidae > Neocloeon > Neocloeon triangulifer. Next base: position 307,841 of record NW_026775550.1, read on the forward strand.
CAAAGGCATTATTTTATTTGCATTAGCGTTTCAGTCGCCGCTAAATATTTACATTTGCGAGCTGCCGTTTTCCACCCAGCCGTTGTGTGTGGGCAAAACTGTCTCGCTGGAGGAATACACAACTGAACGCTAACGGGAGGGAGAGCGAGAGAGTCTAGTTGGCTATATTTTTGGAATGCAACAAAAAGTGCTTCCCAGGAGTCCTTTGAGCGGCATGTATAAAAAGTTAAAAAGGGGAAAAGGCCGTGCCAATATATTCTCTCTCAATATCGAGATCACGCGTAAACGCTGAAAACGTGGCGGGCAAAAAATGGCCCTGGTATTTTTCTCTGCGAACGCTCACGGCTGCCTGTATCATTCGCCCTCTGCAAACGCGCAGGGCGGCGGATTCTAGGCACGCGGAAAATTTGTATAATAGCACCGGAGAGACGACTATTTATTTCATTCCGAACGAAAAAGTTTGGGGAAAATTCTTTATTTCCATGGAGATGTGATTCAATTAGGGCGAATTCGGTGTAATAAGAAAACAACAACTACTATAATGGGCATGGGCACTACTTTCATAAATTGTGCTTCAGAAAAATAATATCCATTATTGTTATGTTAGTTTTGTCAGATGTTGGGTTGTTGGAAAAAAGGACATGGTTTAAAATAAAACTATTTAAAGATAAAATTCACTTAGGATAACAAATAATAATTTAATTACTAGTTTCTTATTTCAAGTACTTAATGATAAAACCTAAATTTAGATGGTTAAAAAGGATTGAATTACAAAATGTGAAGATTCTGAAATTCCTTTTCTAAAGTTAATTTAAAAATGATATCATTTCGCTCAATTTTCTTTTAAGGTGTTTCTTCTACGGGGTTTTGGCCAAAACTAGAAATGCTGCAATGGATTTCAAATGATTCAGATTACAAAAGTTGAACTATTGTGTGTTAATGTATCAAGTATAAAAATTATTTATTTTCGCCCCATCGCTTCTTTACAGGGGGCCAAAGTTATGTCCGAAGATCGAAAACGGGTAAAAATCCACGTTTTTCTACCTTCTTATGCTCGTAACTTTCCATTTTGCAAAGTGAACTATATTTTTCTATATAGCTTTCGATTAGCAAGATGTTAAAGTATCCAAAAAAAGCTAAAAAATTATAACTCTTCTGTCATTTTATCACCTCCTGAGAAATAAATTTTTCTAATTTTAACGGGCCATTTAGAAATGCTAATTCTCTGCGGGTGATAAAATGACAGAAGAGTTATAATTTTTTAGCTTTTTTTGGATACTTTAACATCTTGCGAATCGAAAGCTATATAGAAAAATATATTTCACTTTGCAAAATGGAAAGTTACGAGCATAAGAAGGTAGAAATACGTGGATTTTTACCCGTTTTTGACCTTCGGACATTACTTTGGCCCCTTGTAAAGAAGCGATGGGGCGAAAATAAATAATTTCTATGCTTGATACATTAACACACAATAGTTCAACTTTTATAATCTGAATCATTTGAAATCCATTGCAGCATTTCTAGTTTTGGCCAAAACCCCGTAGAAGAATCACCTTAAAGTTGCAGCAATTTCTAATTTAAATGAAATTTGTGTTGAAGAAATATAAAATCTATTAAAAAAACTGTACATATAACTATTTTTTCATGAATTTAACAACCCATTGGGAAGATTGAAAAATTGTTAAAGGAAACACTAGAATCCACTTTCCTGCGAGGCTAGAGGCACACATACTCACGGAATAACAGCGCGGGCCTAATTTGCCAGAGTACTGGCGGGCGTTCGGGCTGATTATTTATTTAGAAATTAAAATGTGGGACGCGAGCTGGTGCATAATAAATGGGAACGACCTTTTGCGAACCAATCAACCCAAGCTTTTTACCGCGCGCTGCATCGGTAGCGTAACGACGAGCGACTCGCAGCAATACGAGTGCACGGCATATTACGAGCTTTGAAATGCCGAGCCCGCGAGGACTCTGAGCAATTTCATCTATTTGCCAACAGCTCGCTTTGTGCAATATGCATGTCTGCCTCCTCAGGTAATGGATCATTGCAGTTTTATGAAAGTGCAGACTGTCTGTCCCGCGACTTCTCAGGTGGAGCAGGAAAGCAATTTAATGATATGCCCCGCGGCCGATTGATTTGACAGCTCACAGGAACTTACTTGTTGTTGTATTGTTGTTCTCTTTTTCAGTCGGTGGAATTTTATTTACGTCTCTCCGAGCGGCAAAAAGACGTGAATGGAAAAGGTTGTGTAATTCAAATTCAATTGGTGCTTGGTGCAGTTTTATCCATGTGCCGTCTTCCCAGTGTGCATGCAATTCGCTTTCCAACTGGGTCAGCCAGACGGTCGTGGCCGCGCTTTCATTCTCGATATTAAATTGTCAAGACAATCAGAGGAAAGATGCAGAACGTGAGAATATATTTAAATTCATATTCATATACTTGCTAAAATCAAGTGGCATTAACGTGTAAACAAACTTCATTTTTCAGACTTGCTCAAATTTTCTGTTTCCTTTAACAATTTTAAACTTGTCTTTGAAAATTAAAGATCTGTACATAAATTTTTTTATAAAAAATATGGGAGTAAAGCAAACTTGTTTTGTAGAAATTAAAAATTGTCTTGCAAATTTCAGTCAATTGACAAAAAATTGCATATTTCTCTGTTCCAAAATTTTCTTCTTAAAATTTCTAGGAAATACTTAAATGTTTGGCAATTAATCAATAACAAATAAATAATAAGTATTTAAATTTAAATATAGTGAATATTTAGCCTTTAGGGCACCGATATCAATCCACAAGCTTTTCCAAAATTCCTAGATTCTTTATTCAAAAATTTATGAATAAAGATATTATCCTACCACCTTAAGGTTGCCAGAAATAAATTATCACGCCAACTTGGCAAATTTCACAAATGCTTTCACGCTAATTAATAATATTCTTAATTAATTCCACCACCTGGCGTTTCCTTACTTTTTTTGCTTGCAATTCTCAGAATATTTATATTTGTCTCCGACCAAACAAAATGCAAACACAGTGAGGCGTTCTCCTCGCCTCCAATTATACTCGAAATTACCTCCTCGGGCGAACCCCAGCTCTCTTCTAGTTAAATGAGAGAGAGGCGCAATAATTAATTTTATGCAACCCGCAGGTCAGGCGTGTTTCTCGGGTGGCATAACAAGCGCAGCCGCAGGCGGTGGTGGCCGAGCAGGAAAAACGAACGGCGACTCAGCGAAATTCGATTCGAATAAATGAATGGTGGTGGCAAATGGACGGTGAAGAGCGGCTAATCATCGCCGAGATAAAATGCAAGAGTACCTTTTCAGATTTAAATTAAGTCAACGAGCAAATTGCCGCGGGCTGTTTCGGCGTCAGCAAAAAGGCCGGAGATGGAGGAGATAGGGCTGGAATTGCTGAGCGGAAAAATGTATGGAGATTGTCATCGTCGTCGGAGGTCGGATTCGAGCAGCAATAATCATTCGCCGCCGCTTTTGCCGTTCTTTTCGTTCTCCTCGAGCGGTTATTGTCGTCGTTTTCGTCGGTAATTTTATTTTCACTTTGGTGATCTCGCGTTCAGCTGCGCCATTTTTCCGTCCACGGGCACGCATTATGTTACTTATCACGTACCATTTCATCAGATCTTTCTTTACCCCCTTCGGCCCAGACGCGCGCAGGTAAAGGTGGTTCGCTTATGTTTTTTTCCCTCTCTGCCGTGAATTCTCGCGTGCCCCATCGAAAAACACACACGGAACCGGCGCCGGTGTTTGCCAGAGCAGAAAAATGGAAAAAGCCGCCGAATGGGAAAACCTAATCAGAGTGGAAACACACACGTACACATACGCGCGGACAATCGTGCCGAATCGCTTTGAATTTCGAGTTGTGTATCATTTGCTCTCTCAAAATTGGATGAATGCTCGGGGGTTGTTTTTGTTGATGCGTTCCGTTATCAAATGTGACAAATAATGCTTGTTTGCACACGCATCGTGTTTGCGAGATAAAGGTTAGAACTGGACTGAACTGGAAAAAGTCTCTTTTTTTACATTGAAATAGTAAAAATTAGAGCCAGAGATTTTAACAATTTTTAGTATTAAAATTTTTATTGCTCGGCAAATTCGGTCAAAATAACTGTATATTATTGTTTATTTGTTATTCCTATGTCAAGTCAAAAAACATAACAAAAAAAATTATATATTGCAATATTATTATTTATTATTTATTTATTTATTTATTTATTTGAATTTATTATTTTAAAATAACCTAATTTATGCAATTATGCTCTCAATGGCTTTATGCAGTTTCAAATGAGTTTTTTTTTAGTGACTTTAAACTTCTGAACTTATTCCACTTAGAAAAAACTAAAAAAAAAAAAAAATATTAATGACTTCCAAGGCTGATAACTATCTATCTTAACGTTTTCCTCAAATTATTTCTTATTTTCAAAGTGGAATTAGTTCAAAAGTTTGATGTCCCAAGAATAACTCATTATCCCCTCAATTGAAACCGGCAAAAAGCCATTCACTGCACAATAACCAAAATTTGATGATTGTGCCCAAGGCTTATAACCCTAAATAATGCAAAAATTAATTAAACGTTGGTGATGATCATCGTTGTATTTTTTCATTCCAGAAGTGGACAAGGTTCATTACATTTAATTTTATTCTTATGCACAAATCCACACGTAAAATGTAGCTATTTTACAAAAATTATAAATTATCGCAAAATGCATTTCATTAAATTCAAATATATTATTATAATATAATAAATTAATACTAATCTTTGCATTTTGCTAACTCATCATTAAAGAGCTTTTCCAAAACTTTTAAAATTGAATGATCTATAAATTAGTGAGTTTCTAGATATCAGAATTTTGATGCAATATCTTGATAAAGATATTTGATTTAATTCAATTATCATCTTCTTGCTTTAAGAGTCAAGTTATAATTAACATGGATTTAGATGAATGCGATTTGCTGGTAGCATGTGAATGAAATCCCCGAAAATAAACTTTTTTTTATTAAAACCCTTTTAATTACTGGAGTTGATTTGAACGCAAAAAAATTGCCTTTAATATGTACAGGATATTTCACGCCGGTCGGTTTCCCTTCCCGTCTCCTACGCAGGGAGGCTGCTGAACGCCCTGGCGTGGCCTTTATTCGAAAGCGTGGGAGGACTCGAACAGCACACAAGTCAATAATGTGTTTCCCACTTTTTGCCGGCGTCGCGTTTGCAAACGCGTGTGTGTTCGTATTTTATTCTCGTATAATATATATGTATTACGAAGTGGGCCGGCCGCCGAGCTGCTTTTTACCTGGCGCTTGTTTGCGGAAGATAAATCATAATTTTCGTCGCTCTACTAATTGCTCCATATAATGATCCCTCAAGGGACCTCGCTTTATTCGGGCTTCTTGCGGATTTTGCGAGTTGGAAGGATGCCCGCGGAGCGACCGGTGTGGCGTTGGTAAAAAGAATAAAAATGGCCGAAAATGCGAGTTTCGTTTGCAATGTAAACGAATTTAATTGAAAAATGTTTGCGCATCATTATTTATCGTCGGTGCCTTTGATAAGTTCAGAATGAGATCAAACAACCATTTCCGATTCTTTTTTATGTTAACTACTGTTTACATGGGATAAATGTAATATTATAGGCGGGTTTTAATTTCCATTGCCGAGTGTGGTCTAACAAAAAATAATTTTCTCGTCAAGTTTATCATTAGCTTATTCAAATTGGCTAGGCTTTATAAGGTGATCAATTAAAATAGTAAATGTGTATCTTGCTCGCATCTTTTAGGACAAATTTTATCCTCATCGAGAAACTCGCTGCCTGATTAATTAATTAATTAATATTTCCTTTTCCGATTTACGTACTCGTTAGTTTTAAATCAATATTGTGTGCTAAATACAATGATTCAAAAAAATTAATGATAGGGGTTTTAAGTAATTCAAATATCAGAGAAGGTAGGATTTTAAAAATATATATATATATAATATCAAATTTAAATATCTAAAATGTCTCGTATTAAACTTACTAAAAATAAAATAATAAAATTGATTTTAATTATTAATTCAAATAAAGAAAAAATTTACCAACAAAAACTTTTAAAATAAGAATTTTAATTGGTTTTAATAGACTAAAAAATTATGGCACAGCCTAAATTCTATTTTTTTTTTCTACAAATTTTACACTGACTGTGATCACCTCTTACTAAAGTAAACTCATTTAATCTCTCCATTTCCTAATGCAAAAGCCGAAAATAGTGTGTATAATTGAAGTGTGCGGCGCGAAGGAACGACGAGGTGCAACCTCAAGCAGGAGAGTGGAAATGCAAATAATAAATGATCTGCATTCAATAGGCGAGTCGGCGTGAGGTTGGATCAATAGTGGCGTAATACATCCGAGAGAGAGCGAGCGTGCCATCAATCTGCTCGAGCAAATATTAGAGGTGAGTAAACACCGTGAAAACAGGATTGTGTGTATTTATGCACGTAAGAGCGAGAGACGAGTGGCTGACGTTGCTTGGAAAAATTATCTTGTCATCTCGGAAACTTTTGTTTGCATTCGCCCGGCTGACAACTAGCCCGCGGGCTATTTTTTCAACTGAAGTGGGAAACGAACAACAACTTCTTTAAAGCGGATTTAAATGGATTTTCCTCCCTGACCCCTGACTAAAAATGGCAGTTTAATTTTAGGGTGCTGAGGAAATTGAGGATCAATAAATAAAAAAATACATTTTTTGTTTGTTTGGTGTTTTTATATGAACGTTTGCGATTCATTTAAAGGTTAAAATAGTTAAAAAAAATTGTCAAATAAAAAGGTTAAAATTAATGAAATATGATAAATTTAAACTTTTTAACCAATAATCGTATTTCGTCCAATGGAAACGAGGAATTTTATATCTAATTGTGAATTTAAATTACCAAAAAATATTGCATCATAGGGAATCAATTCGTTTGGAATATCATTCTGAAGAAAGAATGCTCAATAAAGAAAAAAGCCTTCAAAAATCGGTCATTTTCATTTTATTGCTAAGGTCCTTCCGCTTTTTTTTTCGTAGTAGTTTTCAAAGAATTCATAAAAGATCTTTGACTCTCTTTCACACGGGTCGCGTATTTTTAATATCCTCTCCGGTGCTTCCTTTTGAAGCGGGTCTGGACGAAAGTTGTGATTGCTTTCGCACCCCCTGATTATAAATTCCACCATACTTTTTGTTCTTGCGGCCGCGCGAAGGGGTGCAGAGAACACGGGGGTTGAAGTTAAAGCAAACAAGGCGCCGGAGAAGCGAGAGAGTTGTTAATCAAGGAGTGACCACTAAGTCGGGCCAGTGCAGGTGGAGCGGCCGCAAACTTTGAGGTTTGCGCCCGCAATCGACAGCGCAGATTTCTCTCTGGCTACCGCCGGATTTATCATCCAGACTGTTTGTATTGGAAATAGTTGGATCTTTCAAGAAACGAGGCCAGCAGGATGGACTGGACGTTTTCACAGCCGCGGCCGCACGATCAGCATCCGTCTAATTAAATGGATTGCAGTGGATGGCTGCCAAAATTTACAACTGCTCCGGGCAACCTGTTGTAACAAATCCCTGGAAAGCTGCCATGTCCCGAAAGTTTGCGGACCATTGTATCTATACGTGACATAAAATTTATTTGCGCGGCCTTTGCATTAATTCAATTTGATGAATTCCTGTTGAAGTACAAGGAAAATCTGGCGGTCCAGCCACATTTTATGGCTAATCAAATGAACCTGCTGATTGATTGATTATCAAAAGAGCATGTGTGTATAGTGTATCGGTCTAAAAACAAACAAAAAACACCGGAGTTCTCTCAACATGTATGATCTGCGTGTTCGCCGCTAATTAAGTAAATATTCCATGTTTCAGTCAAAGGCAAATGTTTATGTGCATCAAAACGCTATAATCAAACGGCCACACCAGCATAAATAACATTTTTAATAATTCACGTTAGCGGCGGCAAGCCAATGATTTATTAAAATTAGATCGGGAAAAATCGACGGCAGACAAGAGCCGCAAAATGAATGAGTGCCGATTTCGCTTTTGATAAATGAACGCGCAAATGATGATAGATATATTGCGGGAGATATTCATCCTCCCCGTGTGGTTTGCGCTTTAAGTTTGCGGCTCATTGTAAATATACATTAATTCACTCTAAAAGGCGGAATTATAGGAAATATACAATTGCATAGGGATAGGGATTGCGTTTCCATTACACTCATAAATCTAGATTTAATAGATACAAGTTTATATCATTTTTAGAATAGTTTTTAATATTCTTTTACTTCAAGTTTATAATCATAAAACTAGATTATCATCAAATTTATACACTAATAGCGATAAGCACTTGAGAATACTTACACATTAGTGGCATTGATTAAAAATACTGATTATGCCCTGATTAATTTAATTATTTAATAATATTGTAACTTATTAATAAATATAATAATTTTAATGCAATCTTTATTTTTTTTAAAATAAAATACTAAAAATAAAATTAAAATAAAATAAGTTACACTAAAACTGGTTATTTGCCATTTAAAAAATCAGTCTTAAATAAATATAAATATTTTTAAATTTCATTATTAGAAGGCAAAATAATATTGGGGTTAAAAATTCATAAAATAAAAGTTGTTTGAAGAGTTGACACTTGAGGAGATGATCATGGAAATGATGAAGTTGGGCTTAAAATAAAAACAATTTTTTACAACGAGGACAAGCCTGACTTCTTCATTTCCAAAATAAAAGTTTCACAAAAGTATTTCTCTCCCTGCAATCTTTTTAAATCTCCAACAACATCCATTAATATAAAAAGCAAATAATATTGTAAAAACCAGCGTTCAGCACATACAGTCTTTTTAATAACGAGTATTTTGCAAAATGAACCAAAGCTTATCAATATATTATGCAAACTGCAATATCAATTATTTCATTCATAGCTCCATATAGAATATATAGCAAGAATGCAAAAATGGCTGCAGGCGATCGTTTCGCTCTTTCAAATTCACCACCGATGGATGAGATGTGAGTGTGCACACGAGAGCTATTGCGAAACACATTAACTAAATGCCGAGCGCCGGATGAATAGGGCTGGCAGCAAAGCTCGGCGGATTGTATCTCTCTTTCTCTCGGCGCGCTCCTCAGTCAACACAAGAGAGAGAACGTCTGCCGCATTCATATTGCAAAGATCAATTACAAGAGCGTGAATTATTAATGGCGGCGGTGGGATTTACGACACAAATTAACTGCGCCGGCCGAAACAGGGACTTCCGCCGCCCCATACACTTAAAAACGCGCAGAAGAGAAAAACGCTTTTGCGTCTGCAAACAAAATGCTTGTTTGCTCTCGACGAGCCTCTCTCGAGTGGAAAAGAGGCCCAATTGTTTTGACACAAACACGCTGCCTGAATGCGCGTGAGAAACCGCCCTTTCGCCTCTTCCTCCCCATGCAAAATTTAAATCGTGTGTGTGTATATTACGTCTGACGGTCTCGTTTTTGTTTCAATTTGAGCCGCTGCTTTGACGACGCGCGGGTGAAGGGTGAATGGAACGAAGTAAAAAGGCCGCGGGGCGACGAGGTGCGGTTCCGTGTCTTCTTTTCTACTTCGAATCGCAGGAAACGCTTTCCAAGAGCACAGAAGAAATAAATACGGAGCGAGGTAGGATTTGCAGATACGATGCGTGAACGTAATTTTGTTTGGTCAATATTATGTAGATTCAGAAAAGGGGTTGGTAATGCAGTACAAAAAACTTCATGTATTTGAGCGTGCAAGAGGCAAGAAAGAAACGTTTCACAGAATTAAACTGAATTTTTGCTGGTAAATGCGTTTTAAAACTTCTTTAATTTGTCAGCGTTGGAAGTTGGAAATTTAAATTGTCAATTATAAAAATTTGGATTTATATACTTTACTTTTTTAGCAAGCTTTGTGAAAAAAGTGCATTTTATAGGTAAATAAAATAAATTACTATATATTATTAATTACAACAGGTGCTCAAATATCTGGAAACCTTAACCTTATTGGATTTAAGACCATCTACGAAATGAATGGAGTATAAAGTATAACGTTTTTTTACAGAAAAATAGAAAATTTTTACAATCATATTCTCCTGCATGTGCTCAAAATGGAATCACCTTCATAGTTTTGAGTTATAATTTAAGCAATCAGGATTTTTCTCTGGCATTATTAAAGAAGAGAATAGTATTAACGCAGAGTAAAATTCCACCCGTTCGACCGGATTGAGCCGATGTTGCATGAAATTAGTCACCAAACAATTACCCCATTCAATGAGCACGATCGCATTATACACCAACGCGCGCGCGTCAAACGTTGGCAAACACAAACTCACCACATTTGCAGTGAACAAGAGAGAAAATATGTATTAATGTTCTTGCAGAGTTTATCAATAATTCTATAATTAGGAGCAGAATCCAGATTTAGAAACGTGAAGAAGGCCGTAAATTAATTGGACGCTCGTGAAAATTCACGCAGAGTCGCGTGTACTGAGGAACTGTAATTGCAGCGTCAAAAGCAGTGCTTTTCAATTACCCCGTATGCATTTTGTGGAGTATTAAATTAATATTGATCAAGTCTGAATTCAAATGGGCCTCTCTGCACGCCACAACAATGAGTGCAATTCCAATCGAGAGGTGTGTGTTTGCGGACTGTGAAGTGTGAGAACAGCCATAATTGATTTTTCCAGCCACCGCACACTATTCTCCTCCAATTAATTCCCACACATTCACAATTTAATTAAAATTCCTTGTATTTTTATTTCCAATTCCTCCATACTGGCACGAGAGCAAAAACATAATCTGGAGGAAAAAAAATACAGATTCAACGGCCGCTTGAATACATTTTATGAAACATAATTCAAAGTAGCCGGCCAATCAGGAAAGGCGCGCTTAACTCTTTTAAAGGGTTGTTATCGGAGCCAACACTTGAGCTTGCATGAGGCACGAACCCTCTCAGTCGACCGCCGCCGTCGTTTAATGTTTCTTTCTTTTTTCGGAGTGAATTTCATTATGCAAATCAATTAACACTTGGAAAAGCAGCGCTACTTTTGAACGGGGAAAAGAGAGAGCGTGCAGTGCTGTCGGTCGCTGCTGGGACGGAAAAGAGGAGGGCGCGCGCTTTAGAGGTAATTGATCTCTGATGGAGGCTCCTTGGAGGAAAGGCGGCGCACACGGCGCCGGATTCATAAATTTCGTGGTCTCGCGGGTGCCATGCACGTCAATCAAACTTATTTATTTATAAATCAAAGGCTCAGTCAGCTCGCAGATGAATGCAGACACACTAAATAAATCCTCGGAGGGAAACGCATGTGTCAATTTATTGAGTGACAGAGTGGCGCCGAGCAAGTTTTCCAAAAACTCCATTACGTTCTGATATATATTCAAATTACTTCCAATATTATCAGTGTAGGTTCAATTAAATTGTTAAAGTAAATTATAGAAAGGTTTTGATTAATTAAATTATTTTATCTATGCAAACAGGAATTTTCTGAGTAGTTATTTTTCAAATATATATAATTTTAGTTTGGCCTAAATCTATTCATCGAGGCGTAAATCGCAAAACCAAATCTGGCGTGCAGGGCCCGGTCGGGTCCGCTAAATTCAAAACGGAAGCGTCTTATCAAAGTTGCAAGCACAACTTTAATCTGGAGTAGGGCAAACTTTCGGCCTGCAAAGTTACACAAGTATAATTAATTACCCCTTAAATCCGATGTCAAATTATTGCAAAACAATATTGCGTTGTTGAAACGAACCTAGGCAATTTCTCGGTCCGCCGCTAAATGGAATGTAAGCATAAGGGTGCCTGCTTTCCGAATTTTCAGGCAGAAATCGATCAGGATCAAATTTATTGGGCTCTTTGAAAATATCTGGGTTGCGGTGAACGTTATAAATGTGAATGTTGACTGCAGTGCCCTTTGGGTATTCTATTTCATCTAGAATTAATTTTGTGGTTATTACCTCAATATGATAGTGTTAAAAATTTACCTAATTCCAAGGGTTCGTCGAGAAATCTAGAAATCAGAGGCACAGGTGGACGGAGCCGTAAGGTTTCTTTCACTACTCTGTCCAATAAAGTTAATGAGCTAATATCATCAAAACTTGTACTTGATGAAATTAAATTTATTTCCTTAAAAACATCCTCCTGAAAATAAAACGAAATTTTATTGTAGAGAAATAATATTATTTAAATTTGTTGAAATTAGCATAAAATTTAAATTTTTAATGGTGTAAAATCCCGTTTTATACCTGGATATCAGAATTGCACCCCAAGTAGAAAAGCGCCCAAGATATCGAGCTGGATGTTGTGTCGCGACCCTGTAGCAAGCAAAGCAAGTTGAGCATAAAAAGTGGAACGATCAGAGTGGAGATTAAATTGACAGTTCGATTCCATTTGCGGCCTGGGTTGCACTCACTCGGAACATAAAACTGTCGACTTGCTCACAGATGTCTTGATCTGATAGGTCTCCGTTTTCGCCCTCACTTAGCTCCAGCAAAAGGTCCAGAAAGCTGCGGCCATTCTTTGCACTCATTCCGTCGGTTGCTTTGGGTGATTTATAATTAATTCAATTAAAATAATCTCATTTTATCTTTAAAATGAATATACTCGTTTTCTCCTCGAGTTTTTCCATCGAATTCGGCACGATTTTTATCTCAGTCAATTTTTGCGCCCTTTCCAGTCGCTTCTCAGCAATAATCTATATTTTACACACATTTTTTACATTAAAGAAATTATCCGTCTTATTACATTCTTTGATTATGGGCACGTACTTCTCTCATGAAGCCGTGCAAAGTGCGCAGGCATCGCCTGAACTCGATTCCAGTCGGCGAGACGTGGAAAATACACTCCGGATGAAGCCACGGACGCATGGAGCGATAGACAATGAGCCCCATTATCCTGCAAAGGGATTTGCAAAATGAATGCAAAACACGCCGCGTGTACTGTATATGCATGCACAATGGAATAGGAGAAGCGCGCGGCGTGTTAGGCGTGAAAGACAAGAAGAATAAGCAGCCGTTTGCACAACCAAGAAGCTCTAATGTGCAATTGAATATGTCAGCTCCACTTGCTTAGCTCACGGTACAAGCGAGCAGAAATGTGATGCAATCAGCCCCTGATCTGCACACGTAAGGTATTCATACTAGAACTTCCGTCTAAAGTACATGCCATGCAATCTTGCGAGTACAGCACAATTATTGATTTTTATGGTTTTATTAATATCAGTCATATCACATTAAGAATACAATTTTATAGGTCAATAGAAAAAATATATATGAAAAAATGCTTTGTTTTTTAAAAAAGGTTAAAATTTTTAATTAATAATTTATGTAACAAATTAAATAATTTTAATTAAATTTAATAGTTTTGATGGGACTCCAACTGATGAATTTATCCACTTATTAAGTCGGCTTTATTTTTATTAATTTTAATTAATTACAATAAAGGTAAAAGCTTTTTTATTGGAATTAAAATAATTAATCCAAGACAACATTAATAAGAAACTAAAAAAGGAGCTACTTGGAGTTTCAACTTTTCGTCTAACCTCTGAACGCAATTAACAATTTCAATGTGTTGGGAATCCTGTTGCATGGCGTGAATTTTCCTCCCAAGAGCAACCTCTGAAATAATCAGCAAAATATTAGCCAAAATTCAGGCTGAAGCGATTAGCATCAAGAGCAATCAAGTGTTTTCAGCTCTGCCGACTTTTTCAGCCTCTCCAAAGCACACACAAAAAAGCTCAAAATTCAACATTGGCGCAATACAACGCGTTTCATTGCTGAACACACAATACAACTTGTGTAATGTAGCGAAATGCGAAAAAATTATCTCTCTCTCTCTCGCTCGCAACGGCACAAAACAGAATTAATGGAGTGCAAAAAGCGCGAGCACGGCGCCTGCGAAATACGACACATAGGCAACTGGCTCGACGGTCCGGCGGGTGTGAAAAAATTCAACGGGGGAATCAAAAAGGGAGAGATAATTTGATTCTAATTGCCGCTACACACACGTCGATAATTTTTTGCACCGCAGATGATGTCGAGGGCGCAGAGGGAAATCAAGGGGACAATATCGATTGCAGGCTGCTGATCGGCCAGAAGCTCCAATTTTTCTGTCAGCACAGCCGCGTGTTCGCTGATCGTCTGCAGGCCCTCGAAACAACTCTCAAAAGACGGCGTCAGGATTTCCCGTCGAGTGTCCCACCTCGGACCTGTCACAGTGGAAATAAACAGGGGACAAGTTTAATAAATCCATTTTTTAATATTTCCGCCGAGAGGCAGAGATGGGAAGACGCGGGATCAACAGGTGTGTCACCTCTCTTGTGAAAACACAAACATTCTTGTATATGAAACGGTAGAATGTTTTTTTTTTATCCGAAAAGAGCTGCTGCACTTTTTACTACACTATAGTACGCTTGTCGCACACAAAGCCAAACAGTGTAATGACTTCTGCCAGCGAGCTCAAAAGCTTTCTTTTTCTTTCTTTCTTTCATACTCACCATTGCGGGGGGAGAAGAGGCAGCTCTCGACGAAGCGGTAATCTCGACTTTTCCGCGTGTTTTTGCCGCTCGCCAACACTTTCTGCAGAGAGCAAAAGTTTTAATTGACTGTTTTTCTCGGTCATAAAGTGGCAAATTAGTTTTGTAAATAATGTGACATAAAAAGCCACAACTACGTGTGTCAAGAGAGCTCTGCTTTTTTTCCTGCGCTCACCTCTACGTGCTCGGGCAACAGCAGGTGAACCACGGGGGTGGTGAAGTGCCACGTGCGGTACAAAGGCCAGTATTCACGAGCAAACCCGTTGTACTTGTCAAAAACTTCTTTAAAAGTAAAAATTATAAATATTTGAGAAAAAAAAACTGCAATAACATGCAATTAACAAATAAACAAATAAAAATGGGAGAAAAATATATAATAAAAATAATCTAGAATCACTTACAATTAAACTCTGGAACTTAATATATTTATATGAAATAAAAATATAAAAATAGAAGCAGGAACTTTTGATGCTGAGTGTAATTAAAAATTCAAAAATAAAATTTCTCCTTAATTTTATAAGGAGATTGACACACAAATGCTAATTTTATTGACTTCATCTTATATTTTTTTATGTTTTTGAAACTGGCATTAATGAAAACTGGTTAAAATCAGTTAAATAGTTTTGCTAAATACCAAGCAGCCTTCTTAATTTAAACAATGCGATAAATAATTAAATGAAATCAGATCATTCATCAACTCGAAAACTAGACTGTTTTTTTTTTTTTTGCATCATCTATCCATATTTATTTTACCAAATTAATAATTTAGCACTATGTGCCCCAATTCATTAATAAAATTTGAGCAGTTTAAAAAATGGAACAGGGCTTCGTTCTGGTATAAGTGGAGCTCATAAAATATTGAAGTTTGTAGCGTTAAAAAAATTCAGCATTTTTTTTTTTTTTGTGTTTTGAAATAAATTCATCTCTCTGAATGAGGGAAACCCCGGTTAATGACGATATATTAAATTTTTTCCAATGACAATTAATTACGTTTCATTCAATTAGAGTTCCATTGATGGGAATAATAAATTAGGCTAATTTGTAATTGAAGCAATTTGAAGCACTCAACCGCTTGGAGACCCTAAAAGGGCGAATACGTTCCCAACGAACGGAAGCGCCGGCGGCCCCGGCAGCTTATCCACGGGGTGTTTCCGTAATCTCGCCAGGCAAAACGCAAGCAGTGCCAATACGCTCATTATAATCAGCATGGTTCCGACGAACCTTCCTGGAATCCGTGAGCAGGGGGAATGGTGAAGATGAATAATTAATTAAGGCACACAAATACCAGAGCACATGCATTAATTCGTCCTGCATATTGCGCAACATCTAGATCGGAAAGGTCAATGGACCGTGTTTAATCAGCGTGCAATTCAAATATTTACCCACCCTGTCGCTGCAGTATATATCCTAATTATGCAACACGTGTATATTGGCAGCTGGCAACAGGAGCACTGGGGCAAACTGCATTAGCAGCAGTCTCAGCATCCGAATCCCACCAGCAGAGAGAGGAGAAATTAAAATCATGCATACGGCCAAAGTCGGTTTAATACTACATAATAGTGAAATGCGACTCTTTGGTCAATGATAGTCCCCCCACTTTACACATCCACGCGTGTATTATTTGGTAACAGACAATTTAGAAAGGACCACATTTGTGTAATTAACCTCATGCTCGATGCATGGCGCTGAATTGTTTAGAAAGTGTGTCGTAATATTATTCTGTGCTGCCGATATTCAATAGTAAAAAACGAGTCGTCATGCTCCTTGACGATTGTCAACCAGAAATTTCTGGTCCGCCCATATACAACTTTAATTATCACTATTCATTCTCAAATTGGTTAATCACATGACACAGCATGAAGAAGTAGTTAAAAATCAACATTGATCAATACAACTAAAAAAAATCAAGTTAATTACTTTTGTTAAAAATATTGAAACAACAATATTGGTTTTGTACAACGGGTTTTCTTTCACTTCAGTTTGAAACCAAATTTATTGCAAAAATAGTCCAGTGGTTACAATCAAAGGAGTTTAATTTAACGAAGCCTGACGCAGTCTTCTGTTGTAGGAATAAAAGGTAACATATCAGTACAAATCAGTCATTTTTTCGCCACCTCTCGGTAAATGTGCACCATTTCAGCCACCAAGCTGACGTTGGTGGTTTTGACGTTGAGATCCTGAGTGCCCATGCTGCAGGCTGGATTGTGATGCACAAGAACCGCTTGGCTTTGCCTGGCTGACGCGTGGAACTCAAAAGCACCGGTTTTCTCGAGGATGCGCTGCAAATTTTTGCCGTCCACTCCGCAGCCAGGCATAATTGTTATCCGGCTTCCGGCCTGATTGATCAGCAGTTGGAGAAGATGGATGCCTTCTTCTGCTGTTGCAGCCTGAAAAACAGTAGAATTGTAAATTAATTTTTTAATTAAATATTAATTTGAGATTCTAAATTTCTTTTTGTTTTTAAATCAACTCACAAAAAATGTTGAATTTATTGTTTTGTTAAAATTCACAATAAATTTTCAATTCAATCAATTTTCTGAAATTCTTTTGTCAAATAAGTAGAAATTATAACTTATTTTGAGAGATAATTTTTGTTTGGAAAAATAATTAACTTTATTGATGCAAATTTAAAATATAAACCAAACTCACATGTCCACTGGTCAAAATTCTATGAAATCCAAGTTTAATTATATCTTCAAGAGCTCCGGAAGGGTCATGGGTCCAGTCGAAGGCCCTGTGGAAGGTCGTTGGGGTGCCTTGGGGTAGAGAGTTGATAATTTTTTTGCAGGTTTCGACGTCGACGCACCCATCGGCCGTGAGTGCGCCGAAGACGACGCCGTCGGCGCCGGCGTTCAGGAGGCTCTCTGCGTCAATTTGGATGGCCTCGACCTCCTCGAGCGAGTACGTGAAGTTCCCTGGACGTGGACGCAGCATGACAAAGACAGGAATGCTGACGGCCTGTTTGACCATCTTGAAGAGACCCAGGGAAGGCGTGAGGCCACCCTCGGAAAGGGCGCTGCACAACTCGAGACGCGAGGCGCCGCCCTGAACGGCTGCCACGGCCGACGCCAGACTTTCCACGCAAACTTCCATAACTGAAACGTAGAAGAGAATCATTGGGAATTCCAGAAATTAATTCAAAAAAAATAAATAAAGGTATCAAATTTGTATTGTTTAAAATTATATTTTTTATAAAAACAAATATCTTGTGGCAATCAATGTAACTCTATTAATAGTCTAAAATTATTCCTTCAAATATATAAAGAAATGGCAAATTTGAATTAAATATAAACAATCCCAAATTACTATACTTTTAATAGCACTACTTATAAAAGTTTTTCTTTTGACTGAATTTTAGTTCTAATTATTAGTTTTCATTAAAATTTTTGAGCCCTTTTTTTGAAATAAAATCCAAGACCGAAACTTCTATCACGTTATTAAGTCATAATTATATAATCGATTATAATAAATCATAAAAATCTTCAAACTGTAAACAACAATCCGGAAAAATCAATATTACCGCAAGTAATTTTGGATAATCTGAAATCCAGAAATCCGCAGAGAGCCGTGGACGTTTCGAGTTGTTTTGGCTGGAGTTTGCTGGTGTGGCCGTCAGAGGTCAGCGCAGGCCAATCAGCTTGCTGGCTTTTGCGTGTTGTTTGCGAGCGTGAAGCCAGGTTCACAGGTTCAAACGGTTATACCGGCAGGGGGCGGGGATATCGGTAACCGGTTGTTTGTGGAGCGGGGTGGCGCGACGTATTTTTATAATTTGAATCCAAAAGCACACGCGAATGACACCCGAGCTGGAATTTATAGTTCACTGCGTACTACCTTTTCCGCGTCTCAGGAACTAGTATTTTTATGCATGCATATTTAATAAAATTAAAAAATATATGTCATATTTCATCACCTTCTTAAATTTAAATTTAGAAATAATATTATATAATTATCAGCAGAATATTTTTACGAACATGGTCAAAATAAAATAAGTGAATTAAACCCAAATAAAATAAGAATATTACGGGCATTCATTTTAATTAGGCTGTGGTGTATTGTATGAGATCAAAGTATAAAAATGTTTTGGTTTAACACAAACGCGGAAGGTAAAATTTTTATAATTTTATTGAGTTGATATTTTTATAATTATAATTTTTTTTAATATTTGGATTACGGTCATATTTAGCACAGATGATTATTTAAAAGAGCCTTATTGATTCCTTCTTTTACTTGTTTAAGTCTCAAATTTTTTCCACTGTTCTGAACAAATTTATACATATTTTTTTTTTTTAAATTTTACAAGCTATGTATTCATAAAAGAGATATTTGCCTAATAGCTTCCTTGTTATCTTTTATATTTAATCAAATGTTGATACCAATTTTTTGAGATTGAAAAATCTTTTATATATTTCAAAAATTTAATTATTCGGATCAATAGGACCAAAGTTACGATTTTTTGAGTTTTCGTTTTTACAGAAACTTGAACAGCGCAATAACGCCGATGTCTCTCTTGTGTGAGACGACCGCGGCTTTTTAGTCCAAAAATTTTTGGGGCGGGTCGCGGAGTTTTTATTAATTATCTCGCCTGCTAATGAAGTAAAAATTGAGAAAATTCACAACTAAGCTCAAATACATCTATTGTTTTTTTATTGTGAGAATTCAGATTCTGAAACAGCTATTCAAAATTATTACAGTGTTTTTTCCACTTCAACTTTGACTGCAGCACATAGATTTCAAGTAAAAAACACAAATAAATTATGATTAGTTGCTTAAAGACTTGGCTCAAAACACTTGAAGCGTTCTTGTCAATGGCGTTAATAGAATAATTTAAATTTAATTCAACCTTCTTAAAAATGTGATGTTCATACTAAACTGCCGAGCGCAAATACTTTGCTCCCACTGGTCCGAATCGCATAATTCTAACGATGGTTGATTCAAAATTTTAAGCTCCAGAGCAAGAAGGTATTGTTAAAGCTCTAAGTGCCCTAGGTCACCCGCTGCCCTCTTGACCTCTGGTTTTTAATTTCAAATTAACTTTCATCAAAATTTGACAATTTTAATGCTGATTTCAACAAACCTAATATTGGCCGTATCAAAAATTGTGCACCCACATAATTATATTTTGTAAAATTAATAAATAATTTAGGAGAATAAGTTAGGAGCGCATTCTCATGCTATTTGTATATACGCTTTGTGAGATTTTCAACATTTTTAAGTCTCCTTGGATCACCTGTTTTTTGTGTTCTCTATTGTTATTGACGATTGCCTATACCTGACATGCTTCCTTCTCTTCTTCCACCCCCACAAAAATCTCCAAAGCAGGCAGCAGCAAGCGACCGATCTGTTTAGTTAGTGAGGCCGCGGCCATCCTCTGATAAACAAGTATGATTCTCGCCACTCGTCTTGTGTCGCGGTCGATCGTGACAAAAATATTTAAATAATTAAAAAAGTGAGTGTAAATATAAGGAATTTATAATAATTATAACGTGTTTAAATTTTCCAAACTTTATTTGAAATAAATATGAGAATAAAATATATATAATTTTAATTTTAACAAATAATTATTGATAAAAGCTGTTAAAATTAGTTAAAATTGGAAAATAAATATAGTTGAGATTTATGAATTTTTTTTACAATTAGCTTCTTGAACTTATGCGTGTTATCATCGCGGATCGCGAGTTGACCCAACCACGATGCACCGGGCACCCATAAATAAATAATTATTTTACTATTTTTAGCTTCTTTAATCTTTATATTGATAAAAGTTTGGGAATAAAGATTTTCGCTTCAACTATGCAATTTAACGACCGCGCAGAGTGCAGAGCTATAGGATTAATTGGATTAAAAAATGATTTCAGATTAAGATTGCATTATGCTTTCCGCAATTGCAATGGGCTTTTTTTCATGTTTGAATTTTGAAAAATTTAAATTACTAAATACTAAATTATGAGAATAATTAATCGTAATTAATAATGCTTTTTGAAAAGAATGCAGTCGCAAAAAGGCCAAAATGGGGCAATTGCCCCTTTTAAAAGGTCGATAATTAAATAATTTGACAATATGAATCATCTATTGATATATTGAATGATATAATATGATATTAATGATATACGCGATCGAGCGATCTAATCCTTGCAGCCTAGCGGACAGCGGGCTCTACTGCCTGCGGCCTGCGGTACTTTTGCTTTTGTTAAAAAAAAAAACAATTGACGATCGGCCGATAACCGGTTGTTGTTACGATCTCTGAACCTCAGAAGCTCTGAACCTGGCTTCCCGGGCCTGTGTTGTTTGTGAATTCGTCGCTCCAAGCTGTCTCTCCTGAAGCCGACGTGGCCAGCTCGGAAGCTCACTCGCCCAGCCGCTCTGTCAATTTTCCAGCCTTTTCCATTCCAGACTCCTCCGACCCACACAATGGCCCCGAAACAAAGAATGAGAATCGCCAACGAGAAGGCCAGCAAAAATGTGACCCTTCGAGGGAACGTCCCGAAGACTACCGTGAGTTCCAAAATCGAGCCCACAAAACTGCCTTTCACATCTGCACACTGAACACGTATTTCGTGTTTGTCCCACTTTTGCGAATATTTTATACTTTTTTGCGAATCTTTTGGCTTGAAATATAATATTTTAATTATAATCTGCCATAAAGTGTAATTATTTGATCTTGAATTGCTAATTTTCGTCTGAAAATTGTTCCATATGCGTGGCGCTGTTTCCTTCGGCATTGACCCTTGATGCCTCCAACTTATTTGCTTGTGTTTTTACATTGAGTTAAATAAAGGCCAAAGTATGTAAATACTTAAATAAATATATGATACAGAATATAATTTTTAAATGGAATATTTTGAGGCCTCGAGCCTCGATCTCTTTCGAAACTTCCTATTCTTTAAAATTATAATTTCTATCACTAATCTTGGCGACTTTTTTCCTGCAGAAGAATAATAATATATTGATATTTAAATTTCCAGAAACAAAGTGATGAGAAATATCCTGTCGGACCCTGGCTGCTTGCTTTGTTTGTTTTCGTCGTTTGTGGATCAGGTGAATATTTTGATAATTCCAAATTTCTTGTTATTTTTTGTTATTTTTTTTAAGCCATCTTCCAAATCATCCAGAGTATCAGGATGGCGTAAACTGTTGTGATGGCGTCTATGCTAAATTGAAACCATTGGACTTGAATGTGGACGTGACAACTGTAAAACAAACAGATCAAACTTCCGCCTTCAGCGACTCAAATCTTCTGTCCACCTCACTGCAAATTGAATATTCGTCAAGAAACAGCACAAACTTCCTGAAAAAATTATTCTTTAATCTTCTCACAATCATTCCCAGGGGTACACCATTTCAAAAGTAAAACAAAAAAATTCAAGTGGGCAGTTTATATAAAAAAAAACTATGGTGCCCTTTTCCATTTTTGTAACTGACAGTACAGCATCAATTTTCCAGTGCTTGAATATCATATTGTAAAACCCCTCACTTCTCAAGAAAAATTCTTTGTTAATTTATAATTCGCGATTTTTGTTATTTAAATTTTATGTTTGCACTTAAAATCAATTAAAAAGAAAAATTGAACAACGGCTGGAAAATGTCACTTAAATTATTGCAGCAACAAATGTATGCAATAAAATGTTGGAAAAAATTTACGTAAACAAACTCTTTAATTCCGTATAAATATATAACTCCATATCACCTTTTATTGAAATAACAGTTAAATGCAATTGCCAAAACAAATAGTCTTCATCTCTTTATGGCCGCCCTCCAGTACCACCTGCCAGATCATAGACGGCCCTGGCGACCTCGTCAGCCAGGCAGTCAGCTTGTGACTTTGACGAGGCTTCAGCATAGACTCTCACAACATCTTCAGTCCCTGAAGGCCGAACAAAGGCCCTGCCCTTTTCGTACAACGCCACGGTGGCGTCAATTTTGTCCTGCAGTTTTTCTGGCAAAACGCATTTTCGCTCTGCATCAGTGGTTGTAACCACATTTCTGTCCTTGACAGTGACCTTGAGCTGTCTGCTCGGCAGGTCAGTGTACGCCGTGTCCCAGTCGGCAATGCTCCACCCCTTGGCATGCAGGATGGTCTCAACTAGAAGCAAGTCCGACAGCGCGTCTCCGACAGTTTGGTTGATCAGCTCGCCAAAAAGAAGCAGCTTCTGTGCCGCTTTATTCTCCGTCTCTCCGAGGTTGGTGTCCTCGACGGCTTGTTTGATGAGATTGGTTGATTTTTGGCTGTAGATGACTGTGCCGTGGCCATTGGCTTCAAAGTAAACACCGATGTCAAACTCGAGGGCCTTGTGGTGGAGGTGCTTTACTCCAGTTGGCACACAAGCCACTGGCACCTATGAGAAAGGACAAGAATCATTAATATTAACAAAATAACCTTTATTATGTATTGAAAAAACATTAGATTTTGTGTATTTAGAAATTAAATTATAGAAAATTGAATTTGTCTAATTTTAGTATTATTAAAATTAATTTAAATAAAATATTTGTTGTTCACCTTCAGCGTCTTGGAAATATATTCTGTGGAGCTTCCGTTGGCATAAGCTGTCTGCACAAGGCCAAGATTAAGTTTCAGTTTGGACGCCGCTACCAAATCCATCAAGTGTCCTGCTACCAAAGTGGCAATTTTGTCTCCGTCCAGTAGATGAAATTGATTGGAGCTGTCGGTGTAGAAGTAGACGATGCGATCAGCGTCGCCGTCCACGGACACTCCACGTTTGTCTACAAAGAGTTTTACGCCTTCTGGAATGCATTGCCTAACCTTGACAAAGTCAGCACCACAGCTGAAATTCAGTCTGCCCTCCCCAGTATTGTACATGGTCACATTAAGCCATTGTTTCAACATTTCGTTAAACTTGGCCATCTTCTGAGCGCCAACACCGTTTGCTCCGTCAAAGTTCAACTCTGATTTGTAGTTGCCGTTGTCTCTGGGCAAGTTTTCCATCTCTTTGAGCCTCTCGAAGGCGCTGGTGATTCGATAGAAATATCCCTCTTCAGTGGGCTTGCCCAATTCTCCGGAAGCATTTCTGCTGGCAACCACAAAGTGCAGAATTGGTGTGGACACGATCCCAATATCTTTGACCTCGGCGCCAAGAATTTTGGCTCCTTCAATAGCTGCATCTGCTAGAGATGGACTGCTGGATCTGGTGTCCCGTCCGACAAAGACAAATGGACTCTGGGCTGCGTCTTCTAATGAGTTTCGAGATACCACCGCAGTCAGCAATTCGACCAGTTCAGTTTGGTTTTTGGCATTGGCAATTTCTGTGGCTATTACTTCCCATTCCGGCTCCAGCATCTCGCCCTGAGGATCACACAATTTGACTCCATTGTCTTCCTCCGGGTTGTGAGAAGCGGTGATCATGACTCCAACAGCCGCCCTTTTAACTGACGCTCTCAAGGCGGCTAACAACCCCATACGGTACAAGACGTGGGGTAGTTTCTCAGCTCGCTCGCGGAAACCGGCTGTTCCATACTGGATTGTAAACTTGAATGAATTCGAGTTTACATACTTTTCTCCCTGTGCAGCAGCATTGATAAGATTTTCTTTGCTGAACATTTTGAGTCTGGAAAAAATTGTTAGTTTAATTAAAAGTGGCAAATAGAACTCTGAAAATAATACCTTTCAAAGTAAAAGTTGCGTGCGTGTTGAGATACCGTTCGAAGAGCGGTCTGACTCGCCTTGAGTAGAAGAAAGTTGTTGCTAATCAGAACATACATCCAGACGGGGGCGGAGCCATATTTTTTTATAATTTGAATTTTCCGGGACGTGATCTTTCATTTAGCCAACATTATAAAGTAATCACGCCATTAGAAAAACTAATTATATCAATTTTTCAAATTAAATACATTATATATGTTTAATATAACTATTTAAATATAAATTTAATGGAAAAAACTTCTATTTGGTGATATAATATAAATTTTTAAGATGCAGACATAAAAAACTTTGGTTGGTGTCAGTGTCGACAGCTGAGTCTCCCTCCTCAACACCCAGCCGCAAGCCGTCAACATCCTGCAGCTCGGCTAATTTTGCGAGTTTCGCGAGCAAGAACCTCCTCTCCACCTTTTTGCATGTTATTTTGCACTAACATCGACGTGTAAATATGTCTGTGATAAGTTTCATCGAGCATTATCAACGCAGCATAAAGAAGAGCGAGGATGACGAGGGCAGGGTAAAGAATTTCGCTTTCATTGTTAGACTAGAAAACCGTGTGTCCCTCAGTCGAGTCAATGCCGATGACAAGTGACAAGCCTTGACGTCCATATGTACTGTACCTTAAGCTACTGCTACACGTACTGAAATCGGGTCAAAGTCAACCTCATCCGATCGTGCTGAAAGTGCGAACAGGCCGAGGCTGATATAAAAATAATCTTTTAATTTAAAATAGAAAATTCCCCTGTTCTCTGTCGCTCTTCACATTGGGGAGAAACCGCTCGCGTACTACAACTTCGACAACTTCATCCGTCTTACTGATGACGCTAGCAAAATTTTATTGTTTGTTAAAAAATTGTTTTAAAATTATCATCTCTTATTTTCAGTTCCTTCTTTCTGATTACAAAGCGGTCGCATTATAATTTTTTTTAACAATTTCTTTTTAATTATATAAATTAAAACTTAAATGATAAATTAAGTTCTATTTTTCACTGTTTCAGCTACTACACTGCCTTGAAAAGCTTGCAAACTTGCATGTAAAAGTTTCTGACCTGCAAGCAACAGGGATCGGACGCACCGTTAATTCTCTACGTAAAAAGCCTGGAAAAGTTGGAGAAACTGTCCGAGCCCTAGTGGCCAAATGGATGGAAATAGTGGAGAGCAACATGACTGAGGATGAAGAGGCCCAAGACCAATCTGGTACAATTTAATATTTAGTTAATACGTAAAAGCCTCTATTTTATATGCATAAAAATTTAAACCGGAATTATTCTATTTTTATATTAACACTTTATGCTAGTTTTTTTTTAAAAAAGCCTATATGGTGCTCTCTTCTGCTTTTAAATTTTTAAGAAATTTGTGTGAATTGCATACAGAATTTCAGATTTTGCTAATTCTGTACAGGTGACGAAGGCCATGCCAAGGAGAATGGCCGTCCAGATAGATTACTCGAAAAAAGTGTACTCTCGCCAGAAAATGGCACTAAAAAACACAATGGACTAGACTGTAGTGATAAAAATAAATCGACACGGAGCCACCAATCCTCCTCCCACCGTAGCAGCGTAAAGGAAGAATTTCACAAAGAAGAAAAATCAAAACATCGACACGGCTCAAGTGTGGATGACCGGAAAAGAACAAGTTCCTCAGACCATAGGCTAGACGCCTCAAAATCGAAACACAAAAGCAGCAGGGAGGACAAAGACAGGGATAGGTACTCATCGAATAGCAAGAGACCCAGAGAAGACAAGTCGCCAAAAAAAATTAAGAGAGAGCCTGTTGACGACGAGTTAGACAACCTGAATATGAAAAAACTAAAAATCTCCTCCCTCAGTGAACCTCCAAGAATTAAGGAGGAACGTCTCAGTCCCAGTTTAAATGCCGCAAGTAAATACGAAAAGCGCTCTTCGGTGAAAGTGAAAAAAGAAATTAAAAAGGAGAAGGAAAGTTCTAGTTTTTCCAGCTCTTTTGACATGGACGTGGTTATTCCTAAAATGAAGCAGGAAGATGCAAAGAAAGTGAAGGTTAAGAGTGAACGGCTAAGTCCTCCTCCGGGCTCCTCTAAGGACAAGGCTAAGCCATCGACGTCGAAGCTACATGCGCATGTGAATGTGAAGAAGGAGGTGAAAAAGGAGAAACATTCGGACAATTCGACAGACGAGGATGGTGGTGCGAATGCTGGCTTTAGTTTTGAAGATGCCTTGGGAAATCTCGATTACACTCCTACCAAGAAGAGTAAAGAGAAGAAGAAAAAGAGTGTTCCCAAGACATCATCTGTGTACAAACCCCTTCCTAGATCAGACGTATGTAATTCCATTCAATTGGTTTTTGGAATCTTACAAAGGCTCTTTATTTCAGGAATTAGCTTCATTGCTAGACCAGCCTGCCCTAACGTACAGACCGTTGCCGCATGTCCCACTGAAGAGTTCGAAACCCATTATATCGGAAGCTGACGATTTTTCTGATGTGCTAAAAAATAAAAACCAAAGGTCAGTGTCAGTGATAGATTGGTTGAGTATCTATTTGAAATTTAATCTTATTTTTGTCCTCAGAACTAAAGTTTATTCGGGGATGAAAGCATTTCATGGCGAAGTACCCACTTTGCAAGATTTGTGCATCAAGATACTGCAAGATAATGTTGATGGTTGGTCATTTTCTTTATAAATAAAGATAAATTCTCATTTCATATTTCTGCACAGCTTTCGAGCATGTAGGCAGTGTGCCATTCTTTTTGCTCGAGCCAGTGTTTTCACGGGCAAATGCATCGCAGCTGGCTCGCATAGAGCACTACAATCCGCAATTTGTAGAAGATCTTGACGCTCTATGGGAGTCTTTGGTCAGCAATGAGTTTAAGACTGCTATCAGGCAAGAATATGAATGCTGGAGAGATGTTTATGAGGTTGAACAATTAATTTCCATAGTTTGTTCCATCGGTTACTTACAAATTTTCCTTTTTTTCTATTTCAGAGATCGCTTTCTGAAAGGGAAGATAAAATGTCTCAGCTCGCTGCAAAAATAAAAGCTAATAATGAAG
This sequence comes from Neocloeon triangulifer, assembly GCF_031216515.1. NCBI lineage: Eukaryota > Metazoa > Arthropoda > Insecta > Ephemeroptera > Baetidae > Neocloeon > Neocloeon triangulifer. Next base: position 335,070 of record NW_026775550.1, read on the forward strand.
CCAGGAAAGCTCCACAACGAACCACCAAGTTAGCTTTTGAACACTCTTTGGTCAAGCCTCCTCGGAGTGTACGGAAACAGCAGGTATCTTACAAAATAATTGTGCATTTGTCTGTTTTTAACCTATAACTTTTTCCAAGGAAAAACATGGGACTGCTAGAGGATCTCTTCCAAGCAAAGTTTCTCAATCTTATGACTCGAATGAGGCTGGCCCGTCAGGAATGTCGTCCAAAGAGAGCACACTTGCTCGCACTGTCGGTCTCTTAAGAGACGGTCCTTGTAAGTCAAAAAGAAACTTCGATGAAATATTCTTCAATGCTATTGAAATTTAAAAATCCATTTGCAGCTACTGCGATCAAAGGTAAAAAGAGGCCAGCACCATTGATGCAGAAGACACTAAAATTCATGAAGACCAATTTTAGGCGGTGAAAAATTTGATTTTATTTATGATTTATGACTTTATGAGTGTTATCATTGAATTTTGATTAGTGTCCTAAATAAAATATTTCAATTTAAGGCAGATCATACTAAGTGATTTCTTTTCATATGGTTTATTTTGCCTAGATATCTCGCATCTTGAATGTAAATCATGCTGTTTTTTTCCAATTGAAACTGATTTTTGCTTGATCTCAGTAATTTCAAATATTAATTAAAGAAAATCGTCAAAATTAATTCATTTTGATTAATATAAGGGAGATACATATTTTCAATCTGAGTAAGTATGTCTATGCCAAAATATTTTTTTTATTCTGAAACCATTTCTTCTTTTTAAAGAAACACGTGAAAATGGTAAAAAAAGAACTAAAATTATAAATTCATTCAATTGAAAGCTAATTATTATCTCTATGAATAAAATTTGTAAAATTTATTTTCGATCAGTCATTCCGATTCCTGCTTAATTGCTTGAATCAATGTAAATTGAACAATTATATAAGTTTTTATCATTTTATTCCAAGATAATTAGCTAATATTTTAATCAATTGCAATCTTTTCATATTATTTAAGCACCCGTTTGACATAATAATTAGTACTTTCATAGGTAAAATTAATTTTATAAACAATATTTTTACTGACAGAAAATAGTTATGCACAAAATAATTTTTCCTGACTTTTTTTACGGCTTAAGTCTTCAAAAAACTTATAGATAATATCACAGGGTTATATTTAAGTATCACCTTGTATAAAATTTCCAGATTTAATTTCATGAGGAACGTGAAAACCTTGATTTTACGATATATGTAATATTTATGATATTTATGTAAAAAAAAACACGTGAAAAAAAAACTATAATTATAAATTCATTCAATTGAAAGTTTATTATTCGTAATTATTATCTCAATGAATAAAAATTCATTTGTATAATACTTTTGAGAAAATCGATCGATCATTCCTGCTTAATTGCTTGAATCAATGTAAATTGAACAATTATATGAATTATATATAAGTTTTTATCACCTTATTCCCAGAAATCCAAGATAATTAGCTAATATTTTATTCAATTGCAATATTTTCATATTATTTAAGCATCCATTTGACATAATAATTAAGTAAAATTAATTTTATAAACAATATTTTTTACTATGACAGAAAATTAATGCACAAAATCATTTTTCTTGACTTTATTTATGGCTTAACTCTACAAAAAACTTATAGATAATATCACAGGGTTATATTTAAGTATCACCTTGTATAAAATTTCCAGATTTAATTTCATTAGGAACGTGAAAACTTGATTTTACGATTTATGTAACATTTAAGTAAAAAAAGTTGAAGCTCAATTAATGGCATAAATATCTGTCAAATTATGAAAATATTTATATTTTTTAACAAAGAAAATGTTGAATTTTCTAATTCCACGAAAAAATTTCATTTATTTCCACTCTTTTGACCCGAAAAAATGAATTTATTCCATAAAAATTAAATAAAATTAAATTCATAGCAAAAAAAGGCGCGAGTCCCCTTGTGTGCCACTTCCCGCGCAGCGTCAAGGCAGGGCCCTGATTGGTCGAGCCGGAAATCTGAACCGAGTCGATGTCGTTGGGTGGCGTGCAAAAATCTTTCTCTTGCTCCCTGGACACCGAAGTAAGTATAGACGCATTTCCTCATATCTCTCGTCAAGATAAATTATTTCATAGATTTTTCATATTTTACGACGAAAAGAAGCTCATTATTCAAATTCCAGCCCTTTTATACACTTGCATCGACGGTTAAAATTTAATTTCCGTTCGAATTTCCGTATTCTTCAAAGATTTTTCGACTTCTACTATGTTTCAGTTTCACATTCTCACTCATTTCATGTTCAAAAATGATTAAATTTGAGCTGGCTCGTCGAGACCCCGCTGACATTACACATTAAGGCCCTGTTTCTATGGTAAAAGTTACCGATCACACCACTTTTTATACATCAAACACAAATTTTTTGGTCCTAGCGATCACATGACGTCACAAACCGGAAGTGCGCAGCCGCCTTCCGGTTCGAGCAATCGCGTCCCAATCGTAAGATTTTGTTTTATTTTTAATTAATTTTACGCGACTGACAGTCAAAATCATGTGTCATTTTCAGATGCAAATTTTCAAGATAAATCGAATTCTGTACTTACTTTTCCAAAAATTGGAAGTTAAATTAATTTATTTTGATAAAAACTGAAAAAATCCGGCTCATTTTTCATTCAAAGCGACCTGCTGCAAATTTTAACCGGAGAGCATGGATGTTTACATTTTTTTCCCGCTTCTCAATGAAATAAACTTTTGAACTGTCCATGTCAAAAGGCGGCTATCCAACCTTACGGGGTATAAATCGGCTCTCAAAGTATGCACTTCCGGTGACTTTTGTCAAAATCACGGTGGCAGCCCTTGCAGCGTTGCCAATCTTGGTTGCCAAGCAACCAGCAGGCAGTGGCCGGCCGGCAAAAACAATGGCGCCTGCCGCGACGAGTGTAAATCGTAAATAGTGCTGTTTATTTTTAATTTCATCAGTGAATTTGATCATTAACGAAATAAAGAGTGACCCTAAATCGTAAAAAATAGGTACTTACGCGAAATTTACTTCTATTTCTCGTGAACCAGAGTGAAAATTATGAATAAACTCGCTCTCAAGCCTCTCAACTTTGGCCTCGCTTCGGTTATCACCATTCAAAGTAAGTCGATTTACTTTTCTGAGGTCTGGAAATGCACTTTTCCAACGTAAAATTTAACGCAGAATCGCCTGGTCACATTAATTTTGCGATTTGGTCGGCCGCCGACTCGTACGCGGCCGAGACGTCACTTGCCACTGCCGCGTTTCATTTGGTGGGTCTTCGTCGGGGCCACCTTCGGACGAGAGCCGCTCGTTTCGATAGACTTTTGCGCGAATGCAGTATTTTTTTAGAACGCGTTAAAATAAATTATTCAAAGTTTCAGCATTGATAGATAATTAAGCCATGTATATTTTGATATGCTGGTTTTAAATAAATTTTGACTAGGAGCGAAGTTATTAACGTTTCCGCGAGACTTTTGTTTTTTTAATTTTAAAATTAGAAAAAAAATTTTAAACATAAAAACCCTAAAAGAAAAATGTTGCCAATTAAATTTCCTACAATTTCTTTCACAGGCTTGATAATGTCAAAATTTTTTTTACTTATGAACGGAAGGCTTAAAGTAAAAATATAATTTTTTAACATAGAAGAAAATTTTTTAGAATTTTTTTGAGATGGCCAATCGATTGGAAATTTAATTTTGACTAGGGTGAGTAAATTTCATCAAAAAATATTGAGCTGTTTTCAAGTTGCAGCTTCCTTTTTCATGAGCGCACTAATGCCGCCTTCGTCTTCAAAAGCGCTTAGAGGTGCCATCACATTTTAATTTCTTATTTTGAAACGGCGCATTATTTTTTGATGAAACATTCATTCTTAATTCAAAATTAAATTTCCAATCGATTGGCCATCTCAAAAAAATTCTAAAAAATTTTCTTCTATGTTAAAAAATTATATTTTGACTTTAAGCCTTCCGTTCATAAGTAAAAAAAATTTTGACATTATCAAGCCTGTGAAAGAAATTGTAGGAAATTTAATTGGAAACATTTTTCTTTTAGGGTTTTTATGTTTAAAATTTTTTTTCTAATTTTAAAATTAAAAAAACAAAAGTCTCGCGGAAACGTTAATAACTCCGCTCCTAGTCAAAATTTATTTAAAACCAGCATATCAAAATATACACGGCTTAATTATCTATCAATGCTGAAACTTTGAATAATTTAATTTAACGCGTTCTAAAAAAATACTGCATTCGCGCAAAAGTCTATCGAAACGAGCGGCTCTCGTCCGAAGGTGGCCCCGACGAAGACCCACCAAATGAAACGCGGCAGCGGCAAGTGACGTCTCGGCCGCGTACGAGTCGGCGGCCGACCTAATCGCAAAATTAATGTGACCAGGCGATTCTGCGTTAAATTTTACGTTGAAAGAGTGCATTTCCAGACCTCAGAAAAGTAAATCAAGGCACTCGATCTATCGGCAAACCTTGTCATACAATATTTCCGATTTTAATAAACTGCAAATTCGAGAATAAAAAGACGGGAAACGTTGTTTATCAAATCGAATGTCTAATTAAAAGCAGAATAATTTTAGTGTTATTTAATAAGTCAGTAAAAACCATCTTAGAGAATAATTAATGTTTTGAATTTTGCGAATTTTGATTAACAAAACATGTGATTGACGATGTGGCAAACCAGCAGCGCACAGAGCCACTCTCGCTCCGCTCGCGACGGTGGCGCCGCGTGGTGGCAAAACGCTCATAGAAACTGGGCCTTAATTGCTCTCAAATTTCGATTTCTGATTTTGGCCCTTTGGTTAAGTATTTTTTTTCTTCTAAAATTTGAATTGCCCAAATAATAAGTACTTTTAAACTTTTAATCCTCTTGCGAAAATTCTGTAAAATTAATATAAAAAATTTTTGCGATAAAAATCGTCTTCATATTTTAATTATCCTCTATCATTGCCTATATAATGTCTGGAGATTTCATTTTTCAACGCATTTTTATTCTAGACATTCCAGTCTCGCTTCACAAGTCTCAAGTTTCTCAATTTTTTACATCCATCGTGATTTCCAACTTTCCTCCCCCATGCACGCGTTGAGCTGTCGTCGCGTCTGCAAGCGCAAAAGCGACACAAGATTTAAGCGTCTGAACGTGTTCAAACACGATTTTCGGCCTTCCGCTGTTCCTTGACCGGCGATTGGTCGCTTTCAGCGCTTTTTGCCGCATAGCAACAATTTCCTCTTTCACGGGATTGGTCGATCGTCGCCAAACAGGATTTTACGAAAAATTGTGCGACCTGACAAACTTCGGACGAAATTGAGTTGCCAACTTGTTGCGTCATCATATCACACTCCAATTTTTCGCTTCCTCCTCCCGATTCATGTCTTTTCAATTTGTAGGTGGTAAAATATAAATTATTTCCAAATAATTTAAGATATTTTTAAAATGTTGCTTCATTCTTTTTACAAAACTATGGCACTAAAGAAACTTTGTCTCCTTAAAAAAAATATACCCAGGCCATAATGCTATTTTTTTTTCATGGATTTATCTCAAAATTGAACTGTTCGTTCCTGAAGATAAATAATTATGATCCAAGAAATTAATTTTTTTTACGAAGTACTTATGACTCTTTTGATTGAATTTTGCTAAATGTGAAATCTTTTGAAATTATATTTGAAGTTTAATCTCTACAAAATAAATTTTGGGATCGATGAACTTAGAAAATTTTACCATCGCATAATCGTAGTTCTTTTAAAGGAAGTTGCTTCTCATCTTTCCTTTTTAAGTTTTTATCCTTCCAATATGCTCCCTGCTAAAATCGACGAAGAGTGGTTTACTCACTGACAAACATTAATTATTCATTTTCATCTTATTTATCAAAATCTTAACCTATTCGTTATCATTGGAATGGGGACAAGTTTATTTCATTTTGCCGTGTAAAATTTTTCGCTATAGCGACTATAGCGTGCACAAAAAACTTTGCAATTGATTTAATTGTTCATGGTTTTGGTCGAAAATGGACGTTTCTTTTTGCAGATGATAAATTATGCTAAGCTTGTGCAAGAGCAATGAATTTAACAACATAATTCAAAAAATTTCAGCTCCGATCTTTTATTTAAATATTTCGAGCACAAATGTAATTCGAACGATGCAACCTGTTGGGCATAGATGCTCACCAGGTTGCATAAGTTAGTCTTTTTAGTGAAATTTTATTATGAAGTTGAAATAAACAGGAAAATTTTTCAAGGTTGGACCTTTTTGTGATTGCAATTACTAAAATTTTTGAAAAGAGATCTCAATCGCATGCGATCAAATGTAATCACCTTTTGATCAACTTTACTCTTTTAAAAATGGTCCTCACACATCTTGAGAGGGCAAATGACTGAGTGAGTTGTAAGTTTTTTTTATCTTATAAATGTTGGTTTTGAAACAATAGTTTAAATTTTACAGTTGGTAAAAATTTTTACAGGCATTATCTTGATTACCTAAAAAAATTCACTTTTATGCTCATAAAAAAAAAGAGATTGATAGAGCAATCGCAAATTTGCTGATTGATTCCACAACTTCTACTTTATCAAACTATAATAAGTTTCAACCAAGTTTTAAAAAAAAAAAAAAAAAATTTGATTTTAGGTTTTGAAAGGATTCTATTTCAATCATGGAACCAACCCGCCGTCCCATTGGCCGAGCTCGGGGCCGAAGCACCCGAGACATGTCTTCAGCCTCCTCTGACATCAGCAGCGTTGGGGGCCTCTCTTCCTTGGAGGCACCCCCTAATATGCCAGCGACTAGTTTTGGTCGCGTCCCTGGCGCCCCTTCAATGGCTCCTCCGCCACGCCCGAGGAGCCCATCTTCACTCTCCACTGTCTCAAGCCTTGCTACCAGTAGCAGCTTCCGCCCCTCGTCCGCCAGGGGCTCAGAGATGTCCGTCCTTAGGACTCGACCTGAAGCCATCACCAGCAAGAAAGGTATTTGAAATCAATCTGTTGTTGCTAATACTTAAAAAATTTAGTTTTTCTATTTATTGAATCTTTCTTTAATACACACTACTCGCATTTGCTTAAAAGGCTCTACTGGTCAGCCCATCAACCTGATGGCTAACTACTTCAAACTTTGCAAAGTGACCAACTGCACTTTGTACCAGTACCACGTTGACTTTACACCTGAGGAGGATAGGCCCAAAGTGAGGAAAGCCCTTTTGAGGAAGCATGCTGAAGAACTCGGTGGCCACCTCTTTGACGGCATGATCCTCTACTCTGCCAGGCAATACAAGAATGAAGTATATAAAATATTCAATATGTCGATCTCCTGCAGGATATTGAAAATAAAAAATTCCAGCCTTACCAGCTTCGCAGCACCAATGATGATGGATGTGAACTGATCATTACCATCAAATTGACCAGGATGGTTGAAAAGGGTCACCAAGAGTACATCCAGTTCTTCAATGTTCTGATGAGGAGGTGCCTCCAGCTGCTGAATCTGCAGCTTGTTGGCAGGAACTTTTTTGATCCTCATGCCAAGGTGAATAATTTTGAAAATTCGATTTTTTTTGCTGCATTCAATTTTAATTTTAAAAAGTGCTACATATAACTTTTAATACATAATTACAGGTTGTGATGGGCAACCACGGCATGGAGTTGTGGCCTGGCTACCAGACTTCCATCAGGGAGCACGAGCAAGATATTCTGATGTGCACTCGCATCACTCACAAGGTTATGAGGACTGACACCGTCCTTGACCTGATGGTGGAAACCCAGAAAAAGGGTGGAGACTGGCAGAAAAACTTCTGCGACAGCGCCCTTGGCTTGGTGGTCCTGACAGACTACAACAACAAAACGTACAGGATTGATGATGTTGATTTCAAAGTGTCCCCTAGATGCAAATTCTCTCTCAGAGAGAAGGGTGAGATCTCTTACGCCGAGTATTACACTCAGGTAGGTTTTGCACACGGCAGTTGATCCCATAAATATATTTAAAAAAATCCAAAATTCTCATCTAAAATTTTAGCGCTACGGCATCAATATCAGAGTGTTGGACCAGCCTCTCCTGATCACCAAGTCTAAAGCCAAGGAAATCAGAGCTGGGATGTCAGAGACGGTCTTCCTGATCCCTGAGTTGTGCCGTATCACTGGCCTCACTGACCAAATGCGCAGTAACTACAGGTTGATGAGTGCTCTTGCGGAGCACACAAGAGTGGGACCTTCAAAGAGAGTGGAAAAGATGATCCAGTTTGCCAGGCGTTTGATGGGAGAGGACAAGGTATATACATTTCTTAAATAAAAACAACAAAATCCTACGAAATTCTCCTTTTGTTAGATTGTGAAGGAGCTCTCAGACTGGAACATGCAGATCGAAGATAGCCTTGTGCAGTTTGAGGGCAGGGTGCTTCCGCAAGAGAACATCATTCAAGGACGAGAAGGCAGAGAACTGCGCTACCCTGCTGGCCCCACTGTTGATTGGACCAAGCAACTGAAAAGGACTGAGATGCGAGAGGCGCCCCACTTGACCAACTGGGTGGTTATGGTGCCCAGGAACATTGAAAGGGAGACCTGCAACTTTGTGAACGCAGTCATTGACGCAGCCAGACAAATGGGCTTCCAGATGGATATTCCGAAGCGCTGGGACATGAATGATGACCACCAGTCCACTTATGTGAACGAGCTTGAAGAAATGCTCTCCCAATGCGTGCCAAAACCCAGCTTGGTGCTTTGCGCTGTGTCGAACAACCGCGGTGACCGCTACAGTGCTATCAAGAAGAAGACCTTGGTCGACCGCCCTGTTCCAACCCAGGTGGTCACAGTGAAGGCCATGACCAACAAAAACCTTCAATCAATTGCCTGCAAAGTGGCAATCCAAATCAACTGCAAGGTTTGTGTTTATTCTCAATTTAAAAAAGAAAGCTAGAAATATGAATTTTTAAATATAATTCAATGCCGACGAGAGTATTAAACATTTTTTCTTGTTGAATTTTTAGGTTGGTGGTGCGCCTTGGGCCGTCGAGATGCCTATGCGTGGCACCATGTTTGTCGGCTTTGATGTCAGCCACGACACCATGAACAAGAGCATCTCATATGGCTGCATTGTGGCCTCTTTGAACAACAGCCTCAGCCGCTGGTACTCTGTGGTTTCAGCCCACAAGTCTTCTGAGGAAATGAGCAATGAGGTGTCTGTCAACCTGGTCAAGGCCCTAAGGAAGTACCAGGAAGTCAATGATGGCCACCTGCCCTCCAGGATCATCATCTACAGGGACGGTGTTGGTGATGGCCAGATCCCGTATGTCTGCAAGCATGAGATTTCCTTGATCAAGGAAAGGTTGACAGAGATGTATCGTGGCGATACCTGGAGGATGGGATTCATCATTGTGTCCAAGCGTATCAACACCAGGTTGTTCAGCTGCACTCGCCCAGGTGCCCCTCCAACAAACCCACCTGCTGGCACTGTGGTTGATGACTGCATCACCTTGCCTGAGAGGTGTGTATTAAATTCATACAACAATTAATATACATTCATTTTAAATTTCATACATCTAAAAAATGATAAGTTTCTTTCATTTCTAGTTTAAAGTTTAAATCATTGTAATTTTGTAGATACGACTTCTATGTCGTGAGCCAGCATGTGAATGAGGGCACTGTGTCACCAACCTCCTACCATGTCATCTCTGACAACACTGGACTTGACCCTGACAAGATGCAGCGACTGGCCTATAAAATGACCTACGTCTACTTCAACTGGAGTGTAAGTGTTACAATTGAAATGAATGGAATATTTCAACTATACTATAATAAAAAAAAATGTTTTTTTAGGGCACTGTGAAAGTCCCAGGCCCAGTGCAGTATGCCCACAAGCTGGCTGCAGTGACTGCCATGTACCTGCATCGTCTGCCAAGCCCTGAAATTGCTGACCTGCTGTACTTCCTTTGAAGATCTTTTTAAGTTTTTCTGCCTAGTGCTTATTGTATATTTCTTGATTCTCATTTTAATTTCTGACGCACTTCGGCTTTTTTCAAATAACAGTTTTTCTGCACTTTGTATGGAATTGGTGGCAAATAAAAAGTAACTAGAAAAGTTTGTTATTTCATTTTTTTTTAACAAGACCAAGCCAAAGGAGAAAAATATTTTGTTAATTATAGAATCAATATTGATTTTTGTTATTAAATTAATTTATTTTCATTTGTGCAAAATATATAGCTCAGATTTCGCTGATCTCTGGCTGATGCTGCATGTAATAACAAATTTTCAAGGGTAGTGCGATTCTAAATTTGGTTAAATTGTGAGAAATATAATCAAAAGATAAAAATCAAATGCTGATTGGGCCTGCTAATACAAACAAGCTCTTTATTGAATTTTTGTTGCACTGTATTTGGAAGAGAATTTAATAGTGTGCTCAGTTTTTTTTAACATCCAAAATTGCTTGGATATTTTTAAACAAACTTGCTTTTTTGATATTTGCCGGTGGGACTATGTTCAAATAATAAGAATAATATTCTTTACAATCAGAAATTTATGATTTTCAACAACAAATCTTTCTTTATCATGTTGTAAATAGCATTCCTCGGAATTCTTAGTTTCGTTCATTCACAAGTTCAAACTTAGCATTAAGCTTGAAAAAATTATCATCCTGAATTATACTAAAATAAACTCTAGAAAGGCACAAAGAAAATCTGCACTAAGCAAGTAGTTTTTTGGTTAGAATTTCAAACACCATTCTCCTCCTTAACAGCGGCATGTCATCCTGAGTAAAGAGGTATTTCCCCCGTCGAGAAGCAGCCTCCGCAAACATGCACGCAAACACACCACAATCATAACCATTGTGTTGCTGTGGAATATCCTAAAATTATAAAAAAAAATTAAAGTGAGTCTGTTTCTGTTGTTACATGATTTAAAATCACCTTTTCCTGCACAACCTTCCAAGACGATGTGTCATAGCGTGCTTTCTTCTTATCAAGACTTTCGTCTTCCAAATATTTTAGTAGCAACTAAAATTGTAAATTTGAATAAAAGTTAAGAATAGATTACATGCCATAATATATTCTACTTACTGTAAGAACAGCTGGATTTGAGGTAAGCATGCTATCAAAATAGTGGGCAGTTTTATTCTTCATGTCCAGAATTGACATACACCAGTGCACTCCAAGATGAATGGGAATCACAATGAGATCATGTGCAAAAATGTCCACCTGTGGCAAACAATTGAATAAATCAATAGAATAATTTGAATCTTGCTTGTGTCAAAAAATTAAAAACAAAACATGCCTTTTTGGTCCACCGTTTCAAAAGTTGATGGCCACTCTGACGCAGCTTTGGGTAGAAGAAAGTGTTGAAAGTGTGAACTTTGGGGTAGTTGTCGAGGTTTCCCCTCTCTCGAATGAGCTCCATGTAGAAATTGATCACCTTAAATTTGAGAAATTAATACATTATTTTAAATAAACTATCTAGCGTACTTCATCATTCAGCCAGTTCCGATCGGCAAGAGTGCTGATGTCTTTGCGAGTAATGTCAGTATTGAACCCAGACACCAGCACTTCTTGCGGAGGTCTAGGAAACAAAGCTCTGTCCACGATTTCCTGAAAATCCGTTTTGAATGAGTAATGAGAAAATAACTATTTCTTTAATGTACATTAGCCTCGTCTGGCAACTCTGGCAGCTGCTCTTCTTCCTCGAGAAATTCTTCCTCCTTTTCAGTATCAAACAGGGCCAAACGAGCAATGCACTTTGAAACGTATTGTGCCTCAAACGCGTTCTTGCTGTGTCCTTCAGCTAGCTCATTCTCTTTCTTGGCCTCTTCAAGTTCTTTGGTAAGTACTTGCTTCTGTTTGCTATAGACAATTTGGCTAGAGACAAAAACGCATAGAGCAAAATCTTTAAAAATCAAGATTAAAAACTAACATATCTTCAGCAAATCCTTCCCTCATGCTGCTTTTTCCCTTTAGATATTGTGCATAAGTATTTTTGACCGCAGGAGGAGTCTTCAGCACTTTGATGTCGCTGTCTAGAGTGATCAAGTCCGGTACCTTTGCTTTGGTTAAAGGGACTAAAAAAAAGTTAAAAAACTGGAAATTCGATGCTAAAAAGGACTCACCAATGTTCAGTTTCTTTATGTCTCTCGGCTTGACGTCCAGATACTTCTTGTATTCTTTTTCATCGAGAGTCAGGTCAATCAGTGGAACTTTCTTGGGCTTGACTTGATCCTTCATGACAAATGGCCTGCTGCAGTATTATTTTCGTTATTTTTTTTTCTTTTTTCCCAGTACCTGAACATTACCTGAACGTAGGATTCGACGCAGTTTCCAAGATCAGTTTCCTATAGTCCAGAACCTCTTGATGATTGTAGCCATTGGAGAGATTAGTTGGTCGGATGCACTGACGAATTATTGAAGATTGCACATTTATCCGTTGACTGTGGTCGCTCCTCTTAGGAGTGCTAGAAAACGGATTCTTAGGATAATGGAGAACGCGGGTCTTCCTCCGAATATTAGGGTTTGTCCAGCTTTCTTCATTGTACGAAAAATAAATATTTGATTAAATTTTTCGCACTCACAAACTTTTCTTACTGTTTGAACCCATGGTGAAGCGTTGCTTGTATGTTTCAGTAATCTGTTGATCATGAGTCTGCTTGGTCCCCAGGGGTATTCTGGATAACCCTGGATGAAGTTTGCTCGTAATAGCGCTTCCAGCTGGGTTTGGTAAAATGCGAACCTATTGTGTTTATAATGGAATTTGAATTCTGATAAAATAAAAATAGGCCTTACCTCAGCCTCAGTATTCTCAGGTTCAGAGGGTTTTTTGTTAAACATTGTGAACGTCGGAATTTTGGATGTGGAGGGAATCTGATCGGAAATTGCTGGGACAAAATGAAAAAAAATATTTTTACAATACTCAATAAGAAAATCTTATTGTTTACCATTAGCATTTCCAGAACCTGAGCTGCCAGCAATGCCAGCATCAAGTTTTGACATCTTCGGAACTTGGTAATTGTAGTGTGGCAAACCTAGATCCTCTTCATTGTTTGGATACCTAAATTAAAGTCAAAATTTTATATTATTCAAGTCGTGTATTCAAGAAAGCATCATTTATATCACTTTGCAACTACACAATAAACAGTTAAATATTAATGGTATTTTGAGTTTAAAATAAATGAACGTATGTATTTACATAATAAATAATGTGTGTCATCAATACAAATTATTTATGTAGCCCTCTCGACAAAGCATTCAAATTATTACCCAGAAAAGTCGCTGCTGAGAAAACTGGCCGCTCTCTTCATAGAATATTTTGCCTTATTTGGCATGATAGGTGCTAAGTATTTCTGCTAAAAATGTTCTAGGAGGGCCTTCACACATTCCTACCTTCTTTTTCGATTGCGTTCTTTGTTTGGACTAAAAAATTCAACGATTCTTCCAACTACGCTGCGAACGCCCTGGATCATTTTCAATCCCGCAAGGTCAGTGGATTTTTTACAGGTATCGGTGAAGTGTCAGAGAGAAGCAATAAAAACGGTAGAAAATCCGACTGTGTGCACAATTTTGCTGTTTTTCATTGCAAAGCGAGGTGAGTTGAGAACAAACGTCGCAATCGGTCGCAATGGTAATGGTTGCTGGTTGCTGTTGTCGCATTGCTACCAGCCTTCGAGAATCGCCCCTGAATAAATTGCAAATTTTTTGAATGGTATATTTTATTTTTTTTATATTCCCTCGTAAATTTGTAATAAATTAAATATTGTGAAAAATTTTGCTTTACATCGTTGGGGGGGGGGGGTAACTTTAATGTTATTTAACTGTAATCAAGTTTCTCATGTTTGTAGCTCGTATTAAATTAATTAGAGACCCGCCCAAAATTCTGCCTATCCTACCCCGCCCACCCAACTTTATCACAACAAAAGAACAAAGCAGATCATCAGAAGACAAGACAAAGGGATTCCATGGAAGCAAAATTATAAGTTAATGATCCAATAAATCAATGAACTAAGCTTAATTAAAAATACACAATAAATCAAGAGCTTTGCGTAACACAAAATGCCTGGTAAGTTTTAAAATGTAACCCTTACTGCAATACATAATATACATACGCATGTCACAATGATTGGATTGAATTGAGATTGAATTTACAACTTTATTCTATTTTTCTACATAATATGAAAAAATTTATTTAATTAATTTTTTAATGTAAGAATAAAAAATTGTGAAAGGTTATTTTTTTAAATTATTAAATAAAATTCAATTAAATGAAAAAATGAATACTTATTAGCTTTGCTTCTCCTTGCAGATCTTACTTTCTTGAACCACAATGTCCGTATCAATGAAAGCTGCATCAAACTGCGGTCGTCTGAGCTACAGACCTTCAAACTGGAGGGCGAACCTCTGGCTGCATGGCTTTTGCGAGCAGTGACATTCATTGACTTGACAACTTTAGGAGGTTTTCGTCAAATTCCTACAGACATTTTTCAACTTCAATTGTTCATTGTAGGTGATGATTGTGAATCGAATGTGGCTCGACTCTGCCGAAAAGCAAAAAATCCCATAGGCAGTGATATTCTTCAGCTTCTGCTTGGTCCCAAAAACCAGAGAAAAATCACTACAGCAGCTGTTTGCGTCTACCCTGCAATGGTACCTTATGCAAAGAAGAATATTGATGTGATCGGTGCAAACCTCCCTATTGCTTCAGGTGATTCTCTTCATAATAAAAGAACTATTCAAATTTTTGCTTTAGTTGCTGCTGGTTTTCCAAGTGGTTTGTTTCCTTTGGAAACTCGTCTAAGAGAAATCCAGCTGGCAGTGGAGGCCGGCGCAACCGAGATTGATATTGTTGTTGAACGGCATCTTGTGATCAACCAAAACTGGGCTCGTAAGGATTTTTTCCGGGATTAACTAAATAAAAAATTTTAATCTAGAACTGTACAATGACACTGCTGACATGAAGAAGGTGTGTGGAAAAGCCCACATGAAGTCGATTCTTGCTGTTGGTGAGCTCGGAAGTTTGGAAAATATTTACAACGCCTCTATGGTCACCATGTTTGCCGGCTCGGACTTCATAAAAACCTCAACGGGTAGATTTTGATATTTTTTGTTAACCGGCTTAAAGTCATTGTTTTAATATAGGAAAAGAAGCTGTCAACGCTACATTGCCATCTGGTTTGGTAATGTGTAGAGCCATCAGGGATTATTACGCATTGACTGGACGAAAGGCAAATATTTCAAATATTGAGATGAAAACTTATCCTAATGTCTTAATAACATTAGGTCGGACTAAAGCCTGCTGGTGGTCTACGCACGGCTCAAGACGCTGTCGTTTGGATGAACATGATTAAAGAAGAGCTCGGTTTGGATTGGTTGAATCCCAGCCTCTTTCGAATTGGTGCCTCTGGCCTTCTTGGAAACATTGAGCGAACCTTACTGGAGCTAGCAACTGGCCAAAAAGAGCCATCATTCATTCCAATTCCAGCTATGTGATTTGATTTTTTTTTCGTTAACAGATATTTTTGTGCCATACTAAGTTTTACTGACAATTTTCATTTCATGGGACCAATATTATATTTTAAAACCAGTGTTGAAGATAACTAAAAGATATATATTTTATCCATTCTACTAGTTTGTTTTATTGCGTGGACATAATGACAAAACATTTTAAGTCGTGAAATTATAATTTACATCAAAGGCTAAGACCTGCAATCTTGCTTGCTAAAACTACGAAGCAACAATAATTTGGCCGTAAGTATTTTGATTTAAGTAATCAAAACAAATATTGCTAGAATAATTTTTTTCAACCTCTCTGTGAAAGTTTGAATATTAAAAATTTTTCTTCCGTACAATCATAACTTTGAACGTCTCACATTAATATTTATTGGTTTAGAAGTTCTTATCATGACTTGGGACCTGTTTCGAGTTTTCATTTGAACTGGAGTGGCAACATCAAACAAATAGGTTTCAATAGCAATGAGATTGACATTACTTTCTTAAAGACTAGCTTTAGTGCTTGCAAATTTAATTTCACAACAGCGCTCATCAATTAAGTATCCCAATTAATTGAAACATCTTATCTCATTTCTTTTAAAAAGTTAGATGTTTTAAATTTTTGGGGTGTATCTTCTTTTCAACAGCAAAAAAGTGAAACCAAGCACTTTTTGTGTGTCACACCATCCATTTTACACAACGGTAATATAATAATTATATCTTTGTGTGTATTGAATAAACATTATTTCATTTAGGAGCTCAGCTAGGATAACACAATTTGACGTAAATATATAATGATCATGAAGTACTCACAAAGGCAAAATTGTATATAGGTGTAACAGCATGTAGAATATTGTGGTTATATTTTGTTAAATTGAGGTTGCCAGACCCAAACAGCAAATCAATAGTCAGTGCAAGTTGGCGGCTTTGCAAAATATATAATAGACTTGTGTAGAAAGAACTTCACAAGCATGGTGAGAGGTACTGTGACATTTTTTGGTTTTGGCTGGATATATATTTCGGTGCACAAAATGTGTGTGGAGCATTTTCGGCAACAAAATCTTTAAAGACAGTGTAAAAGGAATTTAATCCAATTGCGATTGGCATGGAATGGTTTGCTTTAAACATCAAGTAACACCAACATGCATCACAATATCAAGTTAAAGAGAGGTTGTTTCTAATTATTTGGCAAGTGAGATTGGCTTACAAATTTAAGTTACAATTGATTGATTTTTCACGAAACTGTCAAATTGAGATCAGAAAACAGAAAAGAAAGAAAACCAAGATTTGAATTATTGGTGGAAGAAACCTGATGAGCTTGCAGTCATTTTTGCTTATGAGTTAAAACAGGAAAATTCAACAGATTTTTGTTTCATTTTTACCCTCAATATTATTTGAAAAATCAACATATTATAAAAGATCACACTCAGAATTATGCATTTTAGAAAACAAAGCAAAATAGGAGCAACACAAGCAACTTCCAAAATATTCTGTAAAATGCAAGTTCCTAAAAATAGTGATGGAGGAAGTTTAGTTGCCGAGAGACAAAATTCCCCTGTTCTCCAAGGCCTCTTTCAGAGTGTAGAACATCTGCAACTGCTGTTCTGGCTTCATTGTAAGCACCTTAATGCATTTGAAATTAATTATTTGTTATTTTAATTGGGCATCGACTTACTTGCTGGAGCAACTTTTGTGGAGAGGTCGTCATAATGAAACTCGATATATACACATTCACGAAAGTAGCCATCAAATATTGACAGTCAAATCTGTCCATAATGCCACCGTGTCCTGGAATTATGTCGCCAAAGTCCTAAAAATGATAAATATTAAGAAATTTTGCAAATTAGAGCAGTACTAAAATGACTCACTTTGATCTTAAATGCTCTCTTAAATCCACTGGCAAAGAATCCTCCAAAAGGCCCAATAACACTGCTGAAGAATGACAGGGACAAGGAGTGCAGCAAGAATGGATAAATATTCCAAGTTTTTCCAAGCTGAAAAAGGAATGTCAAATTTGATCGGCTTATATTATAGACGCAATCTTACGATGACGTATTCCTGTGCCCTAAACAGAGGAGACGGTTCACACTCCATGGTTGTGCTGCCCAGAGCTTCACTGTACGTAATTGGGCACACAAAGAATGGGTATTGGCAGAGTACATAAGACAGCTGCAAAAGCACTTGATGAGAAAAGGCCAAAAGTAACTGAAAAAGTTACCCCAAGACCAAACACCACAGTTGCTAGTCCTCCACCGATAAATCCCTCCCATGTCTTCTTGGGAGAGAGCTGGATGAGAGGTGTTCTGCCAAAGAAGAACCCAAACATGTAGGCCATAACGTCATTGCAGACAATCATCGAAACGGGCACAATGAACCTGAGGATTTAATTTGATTAAATTATACAAAAAATTTATACTGATGGTGAATGTTGTACCATATGAGTCCGTTGAAAATGTTCTGGATGATGAGATAGCTCTGTGTAACAACTATGAGAAGGGCCACATGTGTCCAAGCAAACAGCGAGAACTGTTTCATGTAATACTTCTTGACCAGAGACAACACGAACCAAACAAAACCTCCAATGTACAAGCAGAACGAGAAGAACCGGTGGTAGGTGACCAGAACTTTGAAGAAGTGCTGAAAGAAAACAAAAGTTGAACGCTTGGAAAAATAATTTCAGGATTAGAGCGTACTTCAGGAGTTTTTTTGAATATACTAAATTAATTATACATACACTCTGAAATTATTTACGACTCATAAGCCACTTCTGTAAAACGACATTAAAACAGTAGAGGTCCAAAATAAAAATTACATAACTTCAACATAAATCTAATACTAAACTGTCCTCTAAGCTAAACTACAAGCAAGTTAATTAGATTAATTAGTAACTATATCGTTCCTTACCATTGAAGACTTGCCATTGAAAGGTAAAATAATTTTGTTCAAATTAAAAAAATTAACCATGCAGTTTAGATTAGGTAATCAATCTGATGCAGTCACCAGAGTAAGTTTGAATTACTTCAGACACTCACAGTTTTGTTGATGGCCATGTCAAAGTAATCGACCAGGCTCTCCCCGTAGAAGAAATAATTAGAACAGAGAAGGAAGTACCAGGACAATGATCGGAACCATGGAAGTCCGTGAATGCGGTAAACCGAGTACCCAATGTTGATGATTTCTGCAAAGCACTTCACTTGGACCACTAACGTCTAAACGAGATAATTTAATTTATAGTAATTCTTAGTCGATCCAAATGTATAAATACCGTGATCATCAGGGCATAAGGTCCAAGGTAAATGAGGAAACAGAATCCAAAAATCATTAGCCAAGTGAAAATTCCTCGAATAACCCAGTTTCTCCATCTGTTGAACATGAGCATAGTTGTAAAAAGTTTTAATATAATTTTATTAATTATATGCCTGGGTGAGAGATTCTGTAGTGCACTGTCAAGTGCTTCGGCCGTTTTGTCGGATCCTTGCGGAATCGTCTTGGCCAGATCGTCGATCTTTTCGTCCAAGCCCTTGTCATCTTCGGAATCGATATCCTCTTTCTATGGAAAAATAAAATATCAGATATGAATATGAATTGATGAAAGGAAAAGAATGAAAAGCAGTGTTATTGTGTATACATAAAAAGAAACACTTGTTACAATCAAAATTGTCACAATCTGGTAAACAGTTTCTTAATTTTATCACATTAAATAATGAAAAAATTCAAATCCACTGCACTGGCAATTACACTAAAAATGTTCTTATATTGCTCAATGAATCATCAAATTGGGTCTTTCACAGATCATTAATATTTTAACAGAAATCTGAATTGCCTCTGGTCTTTTTTGCTAGCTTTTATCAGTAAATCAGGTGTTCAGATTTGACCATTCGGAGCACCGCTTTTATCTATGTACAAATTATTTATAGCTGTAAATAACTCGTTTTAGATCAAATGCAACACGACAACCAATTTTGATGTTATATAAAGATCAAAGTTTATTATCAAACCAAATATTTGATGACATAATTAAGTTAAAAATAATATAAATACCCCAAATAAATATAAAATTGGAGCTTTTGCCTTTCGCACAATCAAAAGAGAGGGCACAGAGGACGATAAGAAACTTTATCTAAATAATAATAATTACAAATTTAATATATGCAAATAATTATGACAAGACACTTCAATTGAAAAATTAGCATATAGCTGCGTGAGCTGCGCAAAAACGGCAACGTCGTCTGTTTGCGACTTTGAGCACCGTTTGCAGGAAGTAAATAAACGTATTTTAAAAAAGTTAAAAACAAACCTGACTGTTTTCGGCTGAGGCCGTCTTGTCGTCGACCGGCGAAACTTCGCCACTTTCGGCGGGCTTCCTCTGCCTGATGTCTGACATTTCGGTGCTTATTCGCGGGTGATCAATATAATATCACTGAAGCACCTCTCGGCAACGGGGTACGTCGTCGTCAGACGCACGGTGGTCGGTGATCAGCTAGAACATGTCCCGCTGCGGCTGTCCGGGCAGAGCGTCCAGCTTAGGATGACGTCGTCGAGTGCAGCACTAGAGACGACCGACTGGAGGCCTCGATTAGTGAAGAAGTTCGTCCTGCCTGCCAACCACAAAGCAACCCCTTAAGGTGTCCGAGCTGGGCACGGCGCATGTGTAAAGTGCCGAGTAAAAATAAAAACCGCAAGCGAGCGGTGCGGCGGAAGAAGCCTTTGCGCGTCGCCGAATTAAGGCCGAAGTGGCCAACCTTGATCTATTGATTGCAGACGACCACTTCTGCAAATCCAGTGTCCGAGATTGTGTTTCTCTGGTGCCAATTCACGGCGATTCCCAACCTGTAAACACGTCCAGCTGATCTCTCTGGAAAGGGGGAGTGGAGGGGGAAGAATCAGGGCCCGGGTGTATCGACTGGCGGCAAAGCGCATGCCGCGACCGCCGTTCTCCAATAATATGGTTCTCCGCTAACTTTCTATCAAACTATCGCGGACAGCCACTCACCATCTGGACCAGCTAGCGTTCAATGAAAATAAAACGGCGCCCCAGTTCGTTTCCTTTGATCAAGCGAAGATGTTGATCCGCGCTGCTTTTGCTTTGCTCCTTTTCCACTCGGCGAACTCGTCTTATCCCGACTCCAATGTCACATGTCCGAGAAATGTGAGTGTGACTGGACTTATTCTGGCAAGAGGAGGAAGCAAGGGGATCCCACTGAAAAACTTGGCTACCATTAATGGAAAATCTCTCCTGGGAATATCTTTAGAAAAGATGAAAAATTGCCAAAGTATAAAAAATATAAAATAAAAATTAAATTTTACAATATTTATTTTAAAATAAATTTTATTGACTTTTAGAGTTTGCTGAAATTTGGGTTTCCACTGATAACAGTTTGATTGCTAATGAGGCTGAAAAATTTGGAGCAAAAGTACATTGGAGGTCGGAAGCGTCAGCCACAGATACGGCGTCTTCACTGCTTGCCTTACAAGACTTTATCAGAGGACACGGAGGTGCGGTGACGGAGTATTATTTTTAAAAATACACTTTTTAGTCGACCAACAAAATAAACACCGTCGTATGCATATAATTATATAACAGAAATCCTAAAGTAAACCATTTGCAACTAAAACCGCTTTTCCCTGCTCTAGAAATTGAAAGGCTTCGGTTGCTTCCAAAAGCTATGCATAATCTATTTTTATATAACGTGTTATAAAAGAATAATAATAAAAATGTAACCTTTTTAAATAAAATAATATAAATTGTTAATTGTGACACTAAACAAACGCTTTTTCAGCAGAAGTTGATAGAATTGGACTAATTCAATGCACTTCGCCCTTTCTGAAAGAGAAATACTTAAATGAAGCCTTTGAACGATTACAACATGGTTACGACTCTGTTTTTTCAATTACGAGAGAGTACAAATTGAGGTGGAAGGAAAATACCAAAGGTTAATTATTTATTTTTTCTTTCTATCTTTTCAAATTTTTAATTATTTTAATTATATAGATCAAACTGTTGACCCTGTGAATTTTGATCCGGCACAGCGACCACGGCGACAAGACTGGTCGGGGGAGCTGGTAGAAAATGGAATGTTTTATTTCACACGGAGCGATTTGGTGTCACAGGGCCTCATTCAAGGCGGACGGTACATAATATTTACCTGTGCCAAATATAAGCGAACGTGTGAAGATTGTCAAAATTTACAGAATGGGAGTGGTTGAAGTTAATAAGAGAGATAGCTTGGAAATCGACAACCCAGCAGACCTTAATCTAGCTCGTTATCTCTTCGGTGAATGAAAGTAATAGGATTGGAGCTGTTATTGAGGCGGAGAGAGATAATTTTTTCATCAGAAGGGGACTCTCAGTGGGAGTAATTCACCAACATGGCAGCTGCGACAAGTAGGTTTGGCCTGTGCTGCTTGATTTAATTATTTAAAAAATTCAATGAAGTTTAAAAATCAAATTTAATTGATTTCAAATGCGTATTTTTTAAATAGCAGATGGAAATATCAGCACTCAAAATTCCAATGGAGAGAAAATGGTAAAAGAAGGTGCAAAAGATTATCTGACTGGACTCAGCTATACAAAATTATTTGAATATGACTCGATTGAAATTGATTTAGCGCCTGAAAAGAAAGGCATTTTCAACACCTATCAAGAATATTTTGTCAAAAGCAAGGTAAAATAAATATAATTTAGAATAATACAAAAATTGTTTTAATTATTTCAAAGAGACTGGCATCCTGTGTCGAAAGGAGATATACAGATTTTGTTTCATTCCATGAAATTTTGATAGCCACCTACCCATACAGACTAGTACCAAAACTTCCTCCAAAGAAAATGATGGGAGGTAAAATAATTGATATTTTACATCGGATATTTAAATTTTTTTCTTACTTAATTAGTGGATGTAAAATTTATCGAGGAGAGGCGCAGAGCATTACGGCGGTGGCTGACTTTGGTGTCCCAGCACCCGGTGCTAAGTGAAGATCCAACCACAAGATTTTTCTTAACATTCACAGGGCCCAAAGTGCACAGCAAGATTCTAGAAGTTTACAAACGAATGCCCGATGAGTTTACGACTTCCTTTGACGCGTCAAAATCAAAAGTTGGCAATTCGGTGGCTTTTTGTGCTAATTTAATTTATCTTTTTTATGCAGGAACTTGTTGAATCAGTCAGCCCTTCACTTATTGCAAGCAGCCGCAGTCAGATCCAAGTAATTTTTGCTGGAGTATCTCAACTGAGGACAGTTGCTGAGAGAATCGCTCAAAGATCCCAAGAGTAATTAATGAAATTTATTTAAAATTAAAATTTAATATCATTTTTGTTTCCAAAGTTATGCTTTGGATGTGGCAGAAATCGGAATTCAAATGTTGAAAATGGCAAACGACCCTCAGAGTGCTTCTGAATGGGCTGCAAGCGGTAGTAACGTTTGGGAAGAGACAAAAGTTGGCTTCAAAGCAATTGCGAAGTAATTTTAATTATTTATTAAAATTAATTTAAATTGAAATCAAAATTAAATTATTAGTGACTTTTCCGACTTATACACACAGGCGAATAATCAGGCCATGGTGCAACAGGAGGAAGTGTGTGAAAAATTGAACTTGCTCCTAGATTTGCTAACAGCGCACCAAATGTTGTGCGAGCGACACGAAAAGGGTGTTGCTCAAGATCACCAACGCGCCCTGGACAAAATGCTGGCATTCAAAAAGGCCAAAATTCAAAAGTCAATCAGCGGAAGTGAAGTAAAAGAATTTAATTTAAATTTTACAAATTCAACTTTAGGATTTGTATTTAATTTTAGGGTGAAACGCTTGATCAGCTAGAAGCTCGAATGATGGAGCAAGAAAGCGTGATTGCGGACATAGAAATGCGAAGTGCCTATTCCTTGCATTGTATGAAATTGGAAACGCAGCTGGTGCACACTTATTTAGGGATTGTGACGGAAATTATGAGCTCGCTCATATCTGTCCAAGTTATTGGACACAGTGAGGTGAGACCAGAGTATGATTTTTTGAAATTAACAGCATAATTCCCACAGATGGCAAAAGTTTGGAAGACGATGCAGACCAAATCTTCTGAAAATTTACCCGATATCTAGACCAGCCGGGAGTGAAATCGACAGACTTATTTGAATGATATGTTACGTTGCATAAAGTATTAAATATCTATTTTTGTTCATAATCAACAACACAGGACTTACGCAGTTTCTCCCTCTTTGCATTTGTTAAAAAAAAAAAACAATTTTTCTAAAAACATAAAGATTGATTTGGTTTACAATTACGCGATATTTTTACGGATAAGCTTGATTTAGTAACTTAAAATCAAAAATTATGTTTTGGTTCAGGAATAATTGTTATATTTTCTTAAATTATTTTTATATATACTAGAATTATTTCATATATCTTGAATTTAACAAAAAATAAAAATACGCTTCAGAGATACAGTTAAAATATCACCTTTCACAATTCAAGACGCAGCAATTTGCTTCAGTGGACTATCCAGATATTCCGCAATCGCCTCAGCCTTGGCCTTCAGGAGACCAAACGGGACAGTGTTCTTAGCATACAAACAGAGCAGGAGGTTGGCCACTTGAGTAATTGCAACTTTGCCATCCTAAAATATAAAGAAAAGGGTTATTTAGAAAAATTTCGAATCGGTATACCATTCAATAAGATATTGCAATTTTTGCAATTTTGGCTTTAAAAATTACCATGCACTCCATCATGACCAATTGAAGGGGATCCTCTAGGAAGGCCGATTTTCCATTTTTCTCATAAGCCGACCAAACGTTGCTGGCGATGGCTGCTGTCACCCTGGCATTTTTGTCTCCATAGCCGCTGTAGGCCAGAAGCGCACCTTCATGGTTCAGCAGCCTGAAAACAGAAGCAGAGGGTAGAAAAATTGTGGATTTTTTTTACATCACATGACAAGAACAAAATTGGCTGAACTTACAAGGTATTTTCTACACCTCCAGTATTCGCCTGGCTGAGAACTTGGGTCAGGGCTTTAGGTTTGAGCATGACGATGGAGTTTTTAATTATTCAATAACAACTCAAAAATTTTAATCGATTTACACCTTTTCAAGTAAATTCAATTCAAAATTCAAAGCCAATCTCTCTCTCTGCTTTCAACTCAAGTCAGAAGTCAACGCAAAACAAGATCACGTGATGCCACGCCCCCTCCAAAACGTAAACAAACCTTTCGTGTGGTTTTTCTCCGCCTGGATTGTGACTTGAATTGAATTAACAACAAGAACACTAGAGAAACTGTTATCGTCCCAAATTGAGGTCAGACTTCTAAATTACACTTGAAGGAATATCGAACCGTGCTAGAGCTCCAGGGTGGGTCCGAATATCAGAGAAACGATTCTAGAAACGATTCTTGAGAAACGTTTCTCGAGAAATGATTCTGGAGAAACGTTTCTCGAGAAACGTTTCTCGAGAAATGATTCTAGAGAAACGTTTCTTGAGAAAAGATTCTCGCGCAAAGATTCTCCAGGATCGTTTCTGCCTTTATAATTCAACTAAAGAATCGATCCTTGAGAATCCTTGCGCGAGAATCTTTTCTCGAGAAACGTTTCTCTAGAATCATTTCTCGAGAAACGTTTCTCCAGAATCATTTCTCGAGAAACGTTTCTCAAGAATCGTTTCTAGAATCGTTTCTCTGATATTCGGACCCACCCCCAGTCTTATTTTGCGGTGACACGCTAGAGACGATCGAGAACCATGGCTTTTTGCATGCGAGGCGTCAACCCTGAGCACTACAGGGACCATTTCAAGTCAGGTAAAATTTTCAAAACTTGATTTGTACATAATCCGGCTAAATTAATTCTGTTTTGAATTTGATAGGCGTTTACGTCTGTGCTGAATGCGGAAATGAGTTGTTTTCGAGTTTGTCCAAGTACGAGCACCACACTCCCTGGCCCGCTTTCACCGACACTGTCAGGGAAGACTCTGTGTCCAAAACACCAGAGCCGGGGAGGCCCAAAGCAATTAAGGTATTATTATACGTTCAAGATTAGTTTTCATTCTGTAATTAAATTAATATTAATTAACAAAGGTTTGCTGCGGCAAGTGCGGTGCCGGTCTTGGTCACGAGTTTTTGGAGGATCGAGACGACGGGGGGTCGAGATTCTGAATATACAGTGCCTCCTTGAAATTTGTGTCGAACAAAGAAGGTAAAAAATCATTATTTAAATTATTATTTAACACATTATTCATTTTTTCAGGTTCGGCAAAGGATGGAAAGGAGGAGAAAAAATAATTAGGCTGGCCGTTGGGATTTAAGTCAAAATAAACAATAGCTTTACTCGAATAAGGGGTGAGATTTTTGTCTTGGGGCGCAGATTGCCTCACGTATGAAGCTGTCTTTCGAAGCTTCACCAAGCATTGAGATGGCTGAGGTTTGAGGGAAACTCGTCAAAGGCCAAAAACACCCAAAATAAGATAATTAATATAAGCTAAAAGAAATGTTCACCAATCTAAAGCAAACAATTTTTTCTTGTAATATTATGCTCAAATATCAATTGATTTTAATTTTTTTCCTTTATCTATCATGATTATTGATTGATCTTAAAACCTTATCAATTTATAAAACACAATTTAGGTGAAGGGTGCTGTATTTTTTCCAAAGATAAAAATTGTATTTTTACTGCGTATGTTACAAGCACGCTCATGGTATTATACGAATCACTCATTTATTTTTAAGCCAGATTGAAATAAATGATTTTAATTGATATAAAAATCCACGTATCTTCTTCAAACTTGACCTCCTTTACCTTTTTGTAGTTTATTTAATAATTTACCAAATATTTATTGTTAGAAATTATTTTTTATACATATATCCAAAAAATTATTTCCTTATCTATACGAACTCCTTGTATACCGTTGTATACAAAAGTCAATTAGTAAAAAAAAAATTAAATAGTAAAACAATGAAAAAAGCAGCCACAGTTTTGAGTTCCATCTTTTGCCGGCAGAGGGCCGAAGACGTCGAGAGCCAGCCGAAATCTGCCGAAGGGGAAGGGAGGGTCGTCGACGAAGTTGTAAACATGGAGGACTCCTGCGATTAAAAGTCCTGAGCTCGATTTGTTTTGAGCAAACGGGACGATTCCTGAATGCGGGGCTCCTCCAAAAACAGCCTATTTTGCTTTTGGATCGTTTATCCGTCTTCTGGGGTTGCATTTGTCTCCCTCTGAACTCTGCATTCAATTTTGAGGTAAGTTCAAGTTCATCTTTCTATGTATTCAGCGCAATCCTCCATGCGAATCGTTTGTGCAAAAATCACCTGATGGCAGATTGCGGTAATTATTGCACAGTCAAAATTAATTTTTTTTAATTTTTTTCCGAGCATGTAGAAGCAATTTAGTAAATTAAAGTTGAAAAACGTTTATAAATTGAGTGAAGGATTTTAAAATTTTGACCCTTAATCATACGGAGAAGTAATCGCCATTGAAAGTGATTGAAAGAAAGCAATGCATAAATCGTTTATTCTAAAGGATAAATTTGGGTAAAACTAATAAATTTACCAAATTTACACATCTTGATGCAATATAATAACGAATTATTATCAATTTCCTTTTACAATTTCATGGATTTTTTTATTAACTTTTTATTTATCATCATAAATAACAAAAAACAAAAAAATTTCAATTGCATTCCATCAATCTTGTATATAATGTATTAAATACTTTTGTAAGTAAACGGTTTGTTAGGTAGATAACTAGTGAATTGTAAAATAGTTCAGTTTTCAAGAAAGTATGTAATAAAAAAACCACTGGTGTTCTTTGCTGCAAAATAAATTTTAGACAAATGCATACAATAAATTTAACTAATTTCTAATGAATCAAAGAAAAAAAAAAGATATTTTAGGGAACTGGACGTTATAATTTAAAATTTTTAAAATTACAATTTTGGTTCAATTGAAATATTTATTATTTTATAAAATGCATTCCAAAGCAATGAACAATACCAAAGAAAATCATCAGCAAGTCTTAAACTTCATCGATGGAAAACTATGACTTAAAAAAATGAAATATAATAAATTATTAATTTAATTTCAATTTGAAACAAAAAAATTTTAAAATTTTCCTTTTTTTTGTATAAATTTATAACAGTTTTGGCGAAATTTACGAATTATTTTATTTCATTAGAAGAAAATATACTGCCTTTGCAAATTTCCGCCTGTCGAGGTCCATATCACACCAAATCAACAAATATAAATGATAAATTGTTGCGTGCAAGTGAAGCAATCGATCCGCTCGTTGTTGTTTTTTCCTGCACACGAAATGCTTGGTACAGGTGCGGATTTTCAGACACAAAATCTGTTCGCACATTTTTTTCAACGAAAGCAAAACTGCATTTGTAGCCTTGACCGCGGCAGCTGCATCCTGGGCAAGTCTATTTTTGCATCCCTCGCTGCGTTCGTTCTCCACTGGGCTTGACCCAGATTGTGGGGTGGTTGGCGGGACGGGAGGGTGGGATGCTGCATAGCAACCCACCCTGGTGCTGGCGCGACGCCAGCCGAGAGCTTTTTCCTCTTGACGACTCCGCTCTTTTTTTTTGTTGCCATTTCGCTCGTAATTGGCGCGGTAATGCAGCCATCAAAATGAGGCCCGATCATTTTCGCCCAACATTTTGCTACTTGTTTGTCTCGCGCGAGACCGAAACTTTTGTTGCTCTTTTAAGTCTTTCCAGTCTCTCTTGGCATCCGACGCAGTCAGACTCGCAGAGTGACTTTTGCGTTTGACATTTCCAGAGACGTAGAAATAAAGTCAGCCTGCCGAAAACGTTTTTCTCCGTTGAAGAAAAAGAAGAATCAATCTTCATCCGCGCCATTCACAGAACTAACGTAAATCACTGCAAATTGAACTATAAAATAAATCAAGAGTTTATTGTTCAATTTTTGGAACAGCACGGATATTTAGCAATCAAAATTAAAATGATCTAAATTGAATTTTTAATTTATTTTTTAAATCATTCTTTTTGAAGGTTAAAGGAAATTTAAAATTCACGAATTTAAATTTAAAAAAAGACAAATAAGCATTCACCTTCTAGATTTTCAAACATCTTATTTTAAAAGCAGTCACTTTTGTGTAAAAATAATTATGATTTTTTTTCCTATTGTTGCTGTTTTTTTTTTTCAATTGTAAAAAAAACCTTTTAAAATTTGAAAAATAAAATTAATTTTTTGGAGGGAATCATTTGAATTGTAGAAAACAGCGTATCTCTAGCAAAAACTTCCAAGATATAAAAAAGGCCCAATCACTCTCGGTTTTTCATAAAAATATAATTTAATAATTCAAAAATCATGCAGCCAAACTTCTTGGCTTTTTTGCATAAAAATATTGAAAACAACAACTTTGCTATTTGATTATTCATTTCTTAAAATATAATCAATAAAATTTAATATAACTATAACTTTTACTAATTATTTTTATAAAAATTATACCAAAACTACAAATTATTTATTGGGATTTTATATAATATTCTCTGTTATACTTAATAATAATCTTATTTGGATGGAATAGATAAATGTGCTATGATCCCCATTGCAAACACAATCTTCTCTCTTTGTTTGCTCTTACTCATATTACTGCAAAGAGCCCCTTGCGGGCATGTGTCTCTGCTCTTTATCTGATCGAGATCAATGTTTCAATCAAGCCAAGCTCCCCAGACTGGATTGTCCCCCAGACCCAGACATGTTTTTCTTCTCACTCCACCTCCTCTTTCTGTGCGCATCCGAACAGAATCAAATGTAAAAAATTCATCGACACAACCATTAAAAATATCGATAAATGATCAACCAAGTAGGCCTTCTTTCGGGTGAGGAAAAATGGTACTTTCATTTACTGAAAAAAAAATTTCAACGATTTAAGTCTGGCAAACAATGTATTATGTTTAAAGTTTATATTTTGTACTTTTTTTGTAAAAATCTATAAATTATAAAATTATTTATAATAATAATTTAAATAATAAACACAGAAGGTTTATTAATTTTGTATTAATTTTATCATTGATCCGAATTTTACTAAAAAAAAAAAAAAAAAAAAAAAAATCATTTTTGAAAAATAATGGAAGCTGTTTTTTTTTTAAATAATTTAAATTTAAAATTTTCGAATGGTTTCTATACAGATGTTTTTGTTGTTGACGTAGAATCTATTTTAATCCTTTTTATATAATTTCTCTATAAAGATTATAATTAAAAGTTTGTTTATGTTCTTTGACAAAAAGAATATTGTAAAAAGTTGCATTGGCACGAAGGTTCAATCGCCTGGCGCGGTGATTCAGCAACAATTTTTCGGCGCGTTCTGCACGCTTCGTTTCACCCCCTCGCTAATTGCAAACCGCGTGAATCTGGACACGGCTCTGATTTTACAACTTCCTCGCATCGATTTTCGGCCGCGTTTTTATATTTGCGTGCGTAATTAAGAGGCGGATATTGCGACAGAGGGTCGATTTCGAGGGATGTGAAAAACCCTCGAGGGTCGCCGCCTCGGCAAAACTGCAAGTCCTTGAGAGAGGAAGCAAAAGAGGCTCTCGACAAGCGTACGGACGAGCGAGAGGCCAGTTTTGTTGCCTCACAAACATCAACAACAACGAATTGCACAGAAAAAGCGACGCAGGTTGTTCGAAATGCGGGTCAGCATCTGCTCGGAATTACGCTACTTTAAATTATACAATAAAATGCGCGCTCTTGTCCGCGGCCAGCCAGCGTGCCGACGGCCCGTGAATTTCCACCAAGGCTGATCCTTCGCCTTGAAAAAACCACGCGCTCAAAGTGCAACGGGTGCGTTGCTCTTAACGCTCCGGGAAATTTTAATAATTTGATATTCTCATGTAAAAAGTGGTTTTGTTTGTTTGGCAACAAAAACGTAAATCAAAACATCTGCGTTCTTTTTTTTCAAACAGAATGAAGAATGCTAGTATTTTTACTCTAATCCTAAGGAATATCTTTCTATTTTTAAGAAAGGACATAATTGAACGGTTTGATATCTTTCAATTTAGATAATTTTATTTTTTAATTTTAAAATGCTAAAAATTGTGACCAATTTTGGTAAAAAAGGCACTAACTAACATTTTTGGTGATTTGAAACTTTTAAATCAGCTTTTCCTCAATGGGTTTTTATAGTTGTTTATTGTTTAAGCAAAACAATTTCCTGCTCTACATGTTTCGGCTGCGGGCTGAAGCCATGATTCATGAGCTGTGGAATCATCTTGACAAAAATTAGAACAAAAATAAATCTTTTACAAAATATTTTCCTTTTAAATCAACACTTTTTCTTAAAAAATTATTCAAAGTTACACTTTTTTCACCATGAATCGGTCCTTGAACGTGAAATTCTACCACAAAAATTACTAATAAGTAATAAAAAATTCTCTTTACAATTTTTTTTAAAGATTTTTCTAAATTTCATCAAGCCTCATTACGTAAAAATCAGCCTGATTTATTTTGATGTAATTTATTTAAGAATTTTTGCAAATAAATGTTATTGTTGTTTATTTGTCCAAATT
This sequence comes from Neocloeon triangulifer, assembly GCF_031216515.1. Classification (NCBI taxonomy): domain Eukaryota; kingdom Metazoa; phylum Arthropoda; class Insecta; order Ephemeroptera; family Baetidae; genus Neocloeon; species Neocloeon triangulifer. The sequence continues at coordinate 366,023 of NW_026775550.1, forward strand.
GTTACATCACATTGTCAGTTGAGAAATCATAGGATAGCTTAGAAAATTCTCCTAAACTGACTTTTTATTTTACAAGAAAGTTATAAAATTATTTTTGCCTGATTAAAATTAATGAAAAAGAAAATTTCATAAAAAAGTCAAACTTTTTTCACACAAATTAAGTTAGTAAATTAAAATTTTACATTAGGATCTCTAAATTCACATTGTAATTGAGGAAAACTGTTCATTAGACAAAAAGAAAATTTAATAATTATGTCATTTATATTTTTCTTCTACGATTTACGCAGTTTGTTGTGGAACTTTGTAGAGAAGCAGAAACGATTTAAGGTTATCTGATTGTGAGAACTTGAACTTGGAGACGCGAGGTCAAGTTCTGGTCATTATCATTCTCGGAAAACAATATTGCACACACATAACAGTGCTTCGCTCTTGATTCGCTCGTCTCTCCCATGATTTGAGGAAAAAATGAAAGATCAACTGATAGGACCGTCTCAAACTCGTTTGTCGTGGGAATTTTTCCATTTTTTCCCACTCAGTCTGTCAAGAGAGCAAACAAACAAACACGCGAGCAATTTTGCTTCACATACCGAATTAAGAAACGAAAGAGGATTAAAAATATTTAAATAAATGTCGCCGTCTGGCTTTTTTATTTCATTAATCCGGCTTAACTAGCGTTTGTAAGAGGAAAGTGAAGTAGCGTCTCGTCTGTGTTTGGATTTGGCTCCAACACGGCCAAAATAAACAGGCATAAATTTAAAAGCTACCCCCTTGGTGCGTCGGTTAAAAGCGCCTCAAAAGCAGCCCCTTCGTTTCCAGGGGCTATTTGTGTTAGCTAAGGCAGGGGAAGCCATCCGGTATTAAATGTGCTTGTTTTAGGAAATCTTCAAAATTCCAAGTTCATTGTGGTTGTGAGAAAAAGGAAAATATTATTCTTTTGATAGTAAGGCATTGTTTTGAAAAGAATAAAACGTCAAGTCAAAGAAATTTTATTTGGTCTTAAGAAAATGGAAATATTTTCACTCCCCGAATTGAAAAATTAGTTTTTTTCAGTGAAGTTACTACTTATTTTTTACTGAAATTAATTAAAAAAGTTTTATCTTCAAAAAACTTGTTTAGGCATTTTTGTGAGTTTTAAGTTAAGTTTATTGGAATTCGTGCACAGAGGGAATAAGTAATCACAAGGACATTTCAAAATAAAAATAGAAGTTAAAAATAGGCTCTTCTGTCAACTTTTAGCACGCGAATTTTAAGGGCGTGGCGTCTGCCTCATCTCAAGTTCAGCGAGTAGGGAAAAACACAATCGAAAGTCTACCTGCCTTCCATGTTAATGAGCAAAACTCTTAACCGGCGCCGGATAAATTTCCCCTCTCCGCGAATATTTTAATCGCACTCGGGCCGGCGAAGAAAGCGTCAGAACGGAAAACACGGGGGTTGCGTTTGAAGGGGTTGAAACTGCGGTCGGAGACGTGCGGAGAGGCTCATTGCAGCAGCTGCATTAAATACAGCCCCGAGATAACGAGCGGCGTGAATTATTTAGTCTCTTTTTGTCACACTTTTGAAGCCGTGCAGCCGAGCAGACGAATCTCACGTGTGTGGTTTCATCTCATGTAAGCTTCCTTTTTAAAATCACGCTTCTTTCCGCAGTTTGCGATTTCCCTGTCGGAGTCAAAAAGTGTAAAATTTGTTGTTTACGACCTCGGCATTTCCTGAAATCGTGTCGTTCTGCTGTCGATTTTGATCGAGTTTTCGTTTTTTCTCAATTAAATTAACCTTTTCGTATTTAAAAAAAATTCATGTTGGTAAAAAAATATCTTAATCTATTACTCATTTGTATTATGAATATTATTGAATTATTTTATCAATCTCAACTATAACTGATAAGAATAAATAATAATTATAATCATAATTTAATTAAAATTAAAAAAATATGACAATCATTTTTCTTCTCAGTTATCCAAAAATCATTTAAACCCGTGTTGCAAGTGAAAACAACCTAGTGTTTCCAAAGCTGATTCACAATTTTAAATACAAATTTGCACACAAAAAAGTTGCCTGGGATTATTTGAGGTCGGCGACTTCCAGGTTGCATTTTTATCAATGTGCGTGAGAAGCGAATACTTATTAGCGCGAAAATGAAAGTGTCCTGAGCTTTAATTTAATTAATCTAACGAGCTGCTTAATTATAAATAATTATTTTAATTATTTAGATTCAGATAATTCTATTATAATAATTTTATTCATTCTCACTGCGAAAAGTCAAACTGGTGAATTTCAAGTTTTGATGCAAATATTTAATTGGACTCGCGCCAAGACAATTTCATTGTATGATGTCACGCTGTTCAAATTAGCACTTAGACTAAATTTCAAGTTTTTTATTTTCTTCTTAGTGTTTATTGATTAAAAAATTTTGCATTTGTGAATAAAAACCAACATAACTTTGAAAGATACCCTTTTTTCTTTATCAATTCATAAATATCCTAATTCTTAAAATTTAAATTGTATTAATTCAATTTTGCCCAAAGCGGCCTTTTTATAAAATGTGTAGCAAAAAATTAGAAGTTTCTGAAAGTTCTTCTTAATTGCAAGTGAAGATTGTCTTTGCTGCGTGGGCACGTCAATTTTGATGAGGATATAATGCTTCCTCTGAAAACTTCAGCATATTAAAATAAATAAAGAGCATGAAGAAGAGCTCGAAAGTTTCCCAGCGTAGTATTGCCCTGCGAATGACTCATAGGAATAATCTTGCTTTCAAGTGAGCCGGAATCGAGTTCACTAAAACTCACAGCAGTGCATTTTTTGTTGTCGGTAAAAAATAAAGTGCAAATTTTTAAATTTTAATAGCCGTGATAACAAATTCTGCTTGTAAAAATCTTGCAATTTTAAAAATTATGAATAATAAGAAAATACAATAATTAATTTATTGCAATGTTTATTCTTAATTTTGAATTAATTTTTGTATAATTTCCGCTCAAATAAAACGTAAATAATTAGGATATTGTAAATTTTTTGAAATAAACAACCGTGATTTTTTGTGTGTTGCAGGTCGAGCTGCCTGGAAACCCGCCGGTGGTACATGTTAGTGCCGGAGCGGCGCCGGCGTCGCCGTACTTAAGGCTGGCTCGGAGCCCGTCGGCCGTCAGTGGAGGATCGCGATTCGTGTTGTTGTGAGAGCGGCCGTGTTGGATCTGCATGCGAAGAAGCGGCGGCCACTGAGTTCTGACAGACACTAGCTGCGATGTGGGCCACCCTGGTGACGGCCGGCCTGCTCGGCCTGGCCGCCCTGGCGAGCGGCGACCTGCCGCCGGAGCACGACCGACCCCTGTACGATGATCTCAAAAACGTGATGCCCTACGAGCCCGTCATCTACTCGCCACCCAACGTCAGTGTCGCTTACAAGTCCACCACCAAATTCAACCCCAAGGGGATGGGACACCTCTACATGGTCACGTCCATGTTCATGCAGTACATCCAGAAAGGCGACCCTTTGCCGAAAGGTAAGCTGAACATTTTTTTATTACGTAAACCTTTAAAAAAAAATCGCAACCAATTAATAGTTTTTATTTTATTTTTCAAAAAATCGGTTAAAACCATCCCTGGTGAAAAGCAGGTCGTTGATTTTGGGATCATTGAAAATTTAAAACACAATACAACGAATTTTAATCAAAATTTAATAATTTGTTGGAGGTTTGAAGTAAATAATTTGTCTTTGTTTGATTTAAAATAACTAATTACTTTTAATTTGTTTATTTGAACGTAATCACCGAATCGAGGGCCAAATTACTATTTATATTCTACTGCTTTTGTTCTCCGACGAGGCGGCTCTTGAGGTTTACGCTCTCAAGGTCCCTTCAACGGAAATCGGCTGTCTGGTCTCAACTGAATGACCAGAGGAATGCCCTTGTGTCTTTGCCCGAATTGGAGCAGAGTGGGCGAGACTTAATTCTAACCTGAAATTATGTCCACTGCAATTTGCAGTTATTTTGCGTAGGCTTTAGTTATGACTTAAAAGTTGCAAAGAAAAAATTATACAAGTTCTCATAATTATTGAAAATTTAATATTACATTTTATTGTAAAAAATATTGTTTGCCTTCCGAAGTTTCAAAGAATTATTTCAGTATTTGTTTCCCCCAAATGCACCAGCCAGCCTCATTCCTCTTCATAATCAACCCTAAGCAAACAAATATCTCAAACCACTCCCATTTGAGCCTCCCTCTTTCCTCCGAGGGATGCGAATGCTGTGAAATCTGCCTCTCTTGGTTCGCATTTCCAAGCATTATGTGTCCTCTCGCAACACGAGAGCAAAGGAGCAGTCTTGCTACATAAAAAGGAACCCTTGTGCTGCGTCTGGTGGAAATTGAAGAGTGTAAAAAAGCTCTCACGTATCTCCCGTCGTCTCCCATTTTTGCTGCGGTGGCTGCTAAACACCTGCAGTGGTCTTGGGTTGCTCCTGGTCTTGAGGCTGCGTGGCATTGAACGTCTCTTTCTTTCTCTCTTTCTCTCCCCGACAACAATGAATGCACCGCGGCCCGTATCAAGGAATTTGAACCAACCCCCCGGCACCCCCACCGTCGGGGGTGAGAACGAGAAAAATAAATATCGTCTGAAAGTCTCTTTGGAGATCCCGAAAGAAGCTCGAATTGATAGTGTGCACCGGATTTGAAGCTAGGGGTGAACGCAGAGGGGTTGAACGGAGCCTAGGGACGGACTCTCAATTCCAAGTTTATCCACTTTATTTCATCGATACCATAAAAAAATCATAGTAAACCTTGTATTGCTAATTCTGTTTAAAAAAAGATTCAAATTAACATTTTTATTTTGCTCGCAAAAAAACTAATAGCTCTAAAATTCTAATTAAATTGTTATGGAATTTTTCATAAATAAGAAGAGCTCTTGAAAATTAAAAAGAATTGGACTAATAAAGAACAGCAATAAACATAAGTATAAATTTTTTTAATTAAAAACAACTCGTATTTTCATCTTTAGTAATTTCACTTGCCAGGTAAAAACGTGTATAATAAATAAAATAGTAAATCGCAAATAATAATAAAATAGCATCGTTCGAGGCCACATCCATTTTGTTGCCACGAAGCCGGTTTTCGTGGAGCTCGCATCATTAATAAAAAGGAGCTTCTTCGTCTTCTTCTTCTTGGCCAGATTATTAAATTCAGCCCGAAGCGATCGTGGAAAAGGCGGCGGCACACGCATCACTGACTCACGTTCGCTGGTATCGGCAAAACCAAAACTTTTTTTGGAAATATAATCGTCTTGGGTCGCGGCCAAGCTGAAAACATCAACCGATAATCGCCCTAATGCATCCCATGGAAAATTGTTTAAAAGCAACAATGCGTGCATTACTATAGCTCGTTTTTTTTCACGGTCGAGAGCAACCAGCTGAGAAGGCTGCAATTAAAATCAAGAGACAGCGCCCAGGGCGTAGCTCAGTCGGTTGTAATCTCTTGACCATTTCGAGGGGTCGACCCGCAGAACAGACCGTCGCAGTAGTAGCGGTTACTCCAGATAATTTCACAGCGATGACGCAAACGTGACCGTCTTCTTCTGCAGATGAAAATTATTGCTCCACAAAACGCTCTCCTTTTGCCACTTTTTTCAAAACAAAATTAAAATATTTGACTCGAAGGTCTTTGATACCGGATGTTTTTTTTTTATATTAAATATGGGCAGGAACTTTTGAATTGTTTTGAATCTTAAATTTATTTACTGATTTGACTTGGTCATGACGAGCAAAGCTTTTATCTCTATTTTCCATTTTGTAACGGATATGCTTCTCAATTCGAGTGTCTTTCTTGAGCGGACCTTGAATAATTTCACCCAGAACGAGCGCATACTGATCACTGGGATGCGGTTTCTTGATTTTATCTTAAACGGTCGTAAATTGTGCCGGCAGATAACATCTGCTTGTTAAGTAATCACGCTTTAAAAAGTGGAATTCATTAGGAAATACAAGGTTCAATTCAATATTTGTCAAAAGTTTTAGAAAAATGACATGTACAGGAAGGAATTGGACTTGTTTGACATAAAAAAAAATAAAATTTGCACATCTCACTTCCTCGCGTGCCAAAAATGCTGCATTAATTGAAATGCGACATGTTTGAAAAATCTCTCACGCCGCGCTTATGCAACACAAAAGCCGCCTAAATTTAGAAATGCTCGGCTGGTTCTCTTTGTGCTGATCACATTCACTGGCTAGAAAAAGTATATACAGTGCAAAACTTTTTTATGATGTGCTCGCTGTGCCGAGCGAGCACTTCATCGCTATGCTTGCACAAAAGGGCGAATTTTTTTATTGCGCTCCTTTTTTTCCACGTTCGAATCTGATTCGCTTTGATGTGAACTAAACCCTGGAAAACAAACCACAGCCGCCGAAAGGTGCTCCAGCTTTTCATTTCGTATATCAGAATATAAAGAAACTCCCGGCGCGAAAAGTTCGCCACAGGCGCGCGGTTGAAAAAAGGAACGAGAAAGTGGAGCGATTTTATATAATGTAAAATGCAGCTTTTGAACTTTCTGCATTATGCATGAAATGAGCAGCTGCCGAGTTTTAAGAGGGTTAGAAATCTGCTTGAGAAGCAAATAACTTCTTGTGTTTGATGTACGCAAGCAGGAATTAATTATGACGGAAAATTCGTTGGCAAAAAATTTACTCTGATTACAATTTAGGATTTTAAATAAAATATAAAAGAATCTTTTAGAGATCAATTATTTAGTGGCCCAGATTTTTTATTTATTATGAAATATTACATTTTTTTTTTCAAATCAATAACCAAGAATAAAAAATGAACATCAAAGGACAGATTGTATGAATATCAAAGCGGCGAGAAAAGTGTGTTTATCCAGCACACGCCGGGCCAGCTGCGACCAAGGGAATGTGTTTGCTTTGAAGAGGGTCCAGAGAGAAGATTGCGCGCCGCACCAAATAGAGCACCATTCGCTCCACTTCAGCACGTCAAGTTTCGCTTATTTGCTCTCGTGTCATCTCGACCGATTGATACGAGCTGTTTCAAACGCACTTGCCCCCGCACAAAGGGAAACGCAAATCGGGAAAAATTGCATCAAGTCAGCCGCACGTGCAGGGGATGGAAAATCGATGTCGGCCTGGATGCTGCAATGACCCATTTTACTTTCACGATTAATGGCGAACTTGAGGCCTTTACCGAGCTTGCAAATTGCACATTGTCCCCATCTGGGGCAAACATTGCACTGACCGATTTCCAGCAGCAGCAACAATGGCCAGTGCTGGCTTGGCAGAAGCTCGTGCGAAATTCTGCTGGCGTCGCGAATATTGTTCGTGGCAATTCCGGTTGAATAATTTATCAAGAAGAAGTGCATTTACTTCCGTCCGATTTAGTACTTTCATTTATTTTAAAATGCCAGCAGAGCTTTTTAACGTGACTTTTATAATAAATAATATTGGTTTGCAATAAACTGAAAAACCATGATAGGCTAGTTAAATGAAAGAAAAGTCGAGTATTTAAATGTTTAAATTCATTGCGAATCAACATTTTTGCAGAGTTTTGTAGTTTTTCAGATTCCTAAAAAAAAAATAATAATTCAATTTCTTTTCAACTAAGTTAAATAGAGCTTATAAAAAACAGAAATTTAAATTTAAAATCAACTAGAATGAACTAATTACCTTTTTTTAAACAATTTGCATTCTATTTTAATATTTTTTTTATTATTTGAAGAAAATTGATTTCACAACAACAATAGTTTTAACAATTGCAAGCGCCACTTATAAATCTGAGAAACTGGATTTATATTTGAAATTTACTTTTTTTTAATAATACAAGTTTTTGAAAACTTTATTATGAACCAAAATTATGATCATAATTTTATCAAATTCAAAATTCCCAAGGGAGACAAATTTTAGCAACAGTTTTGCTCTGAACGTGTCTGTAATCTCGCAGGCCTAAAATAAATCACTCTTCGCCCTCATTAATCTTCCTCGCCCGTAAGTTGCCAATTCAATTTCCACCCAACATCGCTCACTAGCAGCCTTTTCCAGCAGCGGGCTTATCAGCAACAAAGCCAGTTCCGCGTATAATATATTTTCGAGAACTTTATTTTCTTTTTTGATCCGTTCCACGAAGGGCGCGAGAGTGGGTTTGTTGTGGTGCGCGCGCGACCTGACCTCCTGCAATCGCGAAACACGCGCGCACCACCCCATCCAGGGGCTGAGGCCGCGTACATTTGTGTGTGTGTGCGTCGAGCGAATCGATAATGGTACACGCGAAAGACGCAGTTTCCACCGCCGAGTGTAGCAAGCAGACGATCTGCCGTCGACAGAGGCCCCTATTTTGTTTTGGTTTGTGCGCCGCCTATGCTCTGCGCTGCTCCTACGTACACACACAAACACTGCTGCTGATAGTGTTAATAAAAATGCCGGCGAGCGCCACATAAAATATCGTCCTCGACTTCCTTTTCCTCTAACTGTTGTACACCGACGCGTCTCGTTTAAAAATCTCCTTTTTTTATTCGTCCTCCGTTGGAAAATTAGCAGAAATTAGTTTGTTTTTTGTCACCGTTCTCACATTTGTCCAGGAAATGTTAAAATTTAGGATGGAAAACTAATAAATTCCTAGTTAAGATCAAAATCTTACTGAAATTTTGATATTATGGTACGTTATTTAATTATTGTTGTTTATTTGTCCAAATTGTTACATACAAATTGTTGAAAACAATTACAAAAAATTATAAAAAAATAATTTTTTAATTATAACAGAGGGGAAAAAACTTGACAAATTTTCTATATACAATTTAATTAATATAATTAAGGCTTGGAGTAAAAGTTTCTTTTAATTCAAAACAGAAAATAATTCCCAAAGAACTACTTAATTATGCTTATAATTGTACAAGAATTCTTAAGAAAATTTCGGTTAGGAGAAAAAGGGACAGTTTTAAATCCAGAGCTCAACAGTGAGCAACAAGCAATCAATGACCTGAATTGAATTTATTTAAACTTTAATTTAAGCACAAACTACTTTTAAGCAAAATGAAGCTCATAATTAATACATTTTCTTTTAATTTTTGCTTCAAAAGTAGATTGTTTTTTTTTATTTTTGTCTTTTACTAGGATTTATTTGATCCTTTGCGAGGCCTTCTTGTGTATGTTTGAAAAAGTTACGAGCTGAATTTTAAGGCGTCATCCACCGCAATAATTATTTCACCAGACTGACTGAAAATTAATCGCGGAAAAAGTCGTGCTGGCAAGTTTTAACTTACAATCTGCACAGCTGAAATATTAGCGGTGCCCACGCGAAGTACCAATTACAATTATTATACTTGTGCGATGACGACGTATGCGTCTTTTTCTTTTTGAGAAGGACCTTGGCTGCAGTCGAGATCTCAACCCTTTTCCTCCTCACACCAATTATTCAATTTGCCGCGACCGACCAGCTGTTGCTGACTGAAAACTTTGCATGGTATTGAAATAATTCATAATCATAACGCTGCTTGAAAAGAGTCTGCACGTAATGAGAGTTTTTGCTGAAACACAAAAGCTCGTTTGCTTTACATGCAGCTCTCCCCTCACAATAGGACACCAACGCTTCTCCTAACTGTACACACAAGAGAAGGCGGACGTGCGGTATTAAGTTGTTATTCAAGCTTGTTCTGACTTTTTTGCATCAATGGTACTATTTGCACTGAAATAATACTTTTTCTCCCTCGTTTTGGAATTTTACTCTGCTCTCTTTACATAAATTGTTACTTTTCATATATTCCCAAGTGATAAAAAAAAACCGTGGGGGGCTGAGTGCGCCTTTTCCCACGTGCACTATTCCTGGCCGAGAAGCTCACAATTCCGCGGCGCGCACGCTATTTTTGAATCGGAATTAGGCCGTCCATATCATCCTGCCTAGAGAGATTCCCTTTTGCCTGAGCAATCACGCAGAGTAATCGCATGAAAGTTTGTTATTTCATGCCGAGTCAATTTTGCTAAAAATCATTCGAGGCGACCTCTTCAGAATTGCTCTTGACGTTTCTTTCTTCCACTAAAAAAATAAACTGCTTGAACTTTATTTCTGGCGTAAACTTGCAACTTCTTGCTGAAAGGCCCGTTAAAACTTGAAGCTGTAAAAAAATGAGGAGAAGTGCCTTTGCGTGTCCATATTGCACTTTTATTAGATCCGCCGTAAATTCACTTTCATCACTTTTGAAGTAACACGCCAGCCTCTCTAATTATTTCGTATATTACAATAAATGAAAAGATTTGGAAGATTAAAATGCTGTGAAACTCATGGTTGGCCGTTTTATAAATTTACAAAATCTTTGATGAAAATCAGCCAAAATTCTCGCTGCTCCTGCATTATAAAATTGCGAAGTAATGTTAATATCAACACCGATTCTAATTAACTTCTTGCAAAAAATCGGTGTACACGAAACTATGTGTGCAGCGTATGACTCAAGTATTACGTTTCAAGGTTCGATTGCGGGTTCAGGCCTTTTTCTTCCATGCCATAATGAAAAGCGTTGCGGCTCGATTATTCTCGCCTGGCCGCATAATATACAGAAACTGCATTATGCTCTGTGCGGCCGATTAAAAACATAACTGGAAGCGATCAGTCCGGGGGCAGTGAAAAACTGGTTTCAAGTGTCGCTTGCTTGGGCGTTGCGTGCATGCAGTTGTTTCGCAACTCGCTCTGAGGTAATGCACAAAAAATTTGGCACCAACCAAACTTGATTTACCGCTGGCTGACGGAGAAAAGCAAAAGGCGTTTCTGCAGGAGCCAATCGGACGGATCAATAAGTTTTTTTTTTGCGTTTCCGAGGGAGAATTTATCTCCGAACTTCTTATTGTTAGATGACTTGTTCAAAATTTAAGCAGATGAATTAGTTTAAAATAAAAGTTTCATCAAAAAAAGTTTTATGAGCATATTTTTGGAAAATTTCATACACCAGAGAAAATTTTTTCAAAAATAATAATATTTTATTAATGTAATACAAACTGATACAAACAAAGAATAAATGATTTTTTTTTATTTTTTTTTTTTTTAAAGGAAAAAGGGTATGAATTAATTAAAAATTTTGATAATGAAAGGAAACTTATCTCGAACAATTCAAAACTCCTCTTTTCTGAACTCTATAAATCACTGAGTCCATATAAATGCAGAGTGAGAGAGCGATTTTTCAACAGACGAGGTCAGAGGTTGAGCAAAATCAATTGATCTCTCTCTGGTCCGTCCTTTCATCTTCCAGAGAGCGAATCTGACAGCGGCCCATCAGGATGCAAATTACAACCCAATTCACGCCTAGCCCTCGATCATTATCGCAGTGATGCTCTCTTGGAAGTATAAAGGGCTGGAAATAGCTCTAGGGTTGCGCTCAAAATAGCCGCATTTTAATCAATAGGCTGCACAATCACCATTATTGATGGTTCGCCCGCCGACTCGATAAACCCGTCCGCCCACCTGCGCGTGTATGCTCGGCGATGTTGATGAGGTGAAAGGGGTACACAGCCCGATGACGCAAGTGCAGTCTTTTTTTTTACTTCTATGTACGAGAAATACTACCTGATGCTCTGCTCGGTCGTGCATTTGTATTTTGCTCAGGCCGGAATTGAATGTCGCCGCAGCGTCCATATTCGGCGCTGGAACAATGGGCGCCTCCATTAATAGGGCCTGTGTTAATTTGCGTCGACAATGCTCGAGAGTGGCGATAATGGAGAGTATTTTGCAAAATTAATTACTAAATAAGCTCTAGACGGGTGGAAATCATTCTTTGTTCAAGTCAAAAACTGTGGAATTGTGCACTGAATTAATTAATCAAAACGACCTTTGAATTGTGGTCTATAAAAATTATTCAGTTTCATAATATTTTCTATTTATTAATTGAGAAGTATTAAGATTGATTTATTTATTTAGTTAAGCTATTTATTCTCCATTCGATACAATCATGAATACACAGCAAAAAAAACTGCAATAAAAGTACGCAGAAAAAGCTGAAAATACATTTGAAAAGAAACATACTGTTAAGAATTAAATTAATTAAAATCAATTAATAAGAAACAATTAATAAATTTTTTACACTTTCAAATTTTTGGAATTTTAATTAAATTTAACTTAATGTGTGAAATTTTTCCTCATTAAATATTACAAAGAAAATAGTGCAAGCCTTTGAGCTTTGCTGGATTTTTATTTATTTCAGCCAAAAGTAAATTTGCTTGCTTTAACTAGCATCCATGCTCTTCATCTCTTGGCAAACACTTGACCGGTGAGAAATCTTGCAAGTGTGTATATTAAAGTATCGCGCGCTACAAATTGCCTTTCCTGAAGAAGCTTCCTTTCTCCAGCAGCGCAACTTCACACAACGTGCCGGAGATAGACGTTGTCTGGCTTCGTTGTCGAGCGATATTATATTATATAGTAAAAAAATTCCTCCGAAGTTCCTTTTATCCGCCTTTGCGCCTACATATTAATAATAAAAGAAGAGCTGACTAAGCCGAAACATTTAATAACGTCGGCTAAAAGCGGCGCAGCATTCTTTCCTTCCCTTTGTCCGTCGACGGCGCAACGCACTCTCTTGTATGAGCAATTTTGCTTCACAGAGAGACGACTTTGATCAAACTTTATTGACATTAATTTCACGCGGCAGGAAGCGCTTAATTAAACAGTCGCCGCCGCGCAATTATATACCTCGACAATCTCCATCACATGCGCAGGCTCGAATTTGTAATAAATATTCATCACTTAAAGCGGCGCTTCACTAAATTTCCAACTTTTTCCATCCGATTCAATTTGTATATTGTTGGGTCGACTTTTGCACACGCATCGCAGCGGCTGAAAAACGTGATGGAAATTCAAATCGGCCTATCTGCGTCACAAGGCAAGGAAGTTCACGAGTCTGTTGCTTTTAGATAAATCAGGAAGGAAGAAAGCCTTTCTTTTGTCTCGAACCAAGCGGTCGATGTGATTTTGTACGCTTGTATGATTGTTCGTTTATTATTAAACAAACGAGACGGATCCCGCTGGCTGCTGCGTGGAGAGAGAGATGCATCACCGCGTAACGGGATTGTTGCAGCAGTTGAGCGATCCATTCGAATTATGTTCGCCTGGCGGGTTGCAACACGCCTGCCTCTCTGCGTGCAATTAGAATGCAAATCAGCAGTTGCGTGCAGCCGCTTTGGCGTGACTTTTGACTGAAACCTCGGACGGGCCTTTTGACTGCCAAAGTGCGCTAATAAGTTTATACAAATTAGTATGAGCTTGAAAATTAGTGGTAAATAATTTGAAACTTATGAAAGCTTCAAAGACCACCATAATTTATGATCTGCTAAAAAATATTTATGGAATATAAAGAAAAGAAAAATAATAATAATGTGATTTTTATAATTTTGGAAATGGATAGATCCGGGCTTTACCTTTTTGCGAAAATTGTTTTTATTCAAAAACCAGTTTTGGTCTCGGTCTGCAAACCTATTTCATGAGCAAAAAAAAAATCAGCAAACTTGTAAAAAACGCCAACATTTCAACTTAAAATTAAATATTCTAACAAATTCGACAATTTGACTAACAAAATAGGTTGATACTTGAATTATTTGTTGATTTCAAGATTTTAATTTTTATTTCATTTTGAATAAAATACAATTTCTCTTTATTTCCATGGTTATCTTCACAAGTGTTCACAAGCGTATATTTCTTCTAAAAAATAAAAAAAAATTATATGATTGAAAAAAAATAGTTGCACCCAATTTGAAATTGTGATTTATTTAAAATTTCATGAATAATGCATTAAACTTTCCTTATTATCTGGGATTAAATTATTAAACGTTTAATGATTCAACAGAAAATACGCAATAACCCACTCAGCACAAGCATAATAAGATTCTTATAATTTTCCTGCAACTGTCTGTTCGTCTTGAAAGCCGGAGCTCTTAACTATAAAGTCTGTCACGTTGCTGGCGGAATGTCGGTCGGTCGTGTGTAATGTGAAAAGCGGTGACCTTATAATACTCGCGGCAGCGCATTATATATACTTTTGTGAGGAAAAAAGAAATGTTTCTTTCTCCGCAGGTGCACCAACAGCTGAAGTGACCGCGTAAGGCCTCTTTCAACTGTTGAGCACTCTTGAAAATTTTCAGCCGTCGCGGAAATATAGAAGAATACGAGTCACGTCTGTCGATTAGCGAGACCGTAATAAACTTTTGATTTGCTTCGATTTTATTGCTTTGATGCGGGAGAGACTTTCGCACCGTTCTATTTACTCCGTATCGATCTGGTTCGAACGGGGTCGCGTTTTTCCAGATAAGCCGAAGAAGAAGAAGAAGAAGTGCGAAATTAAACTGAGTGGAAAGTTGTGCAGGAATAACTTTATTTCCTGCTTGATCTGATTTCCCATTTGCGGCGGCCTGGATTGATTTCATTCAAAGTTTGATCCAATTGTCAGTTTAATTAAATTTTCTCAGAGTTTTACTCCTTCAGGGGAAATTGAATTGTTTACCAATTGATTGTAAAATCTAACTAAAATTTATTTTCTTTCTCAAGTTTTCTATCCATTGAATAGTATTTGAAGTGAAATATTGATATTATTCAAATTTTGGCCATATAAACCTCTATTTTAACATTTTAAGAGAATTTATTCGAAAGGTTCCCAGAAAGGTTTTATCTACTAACGTGTCTTTTTAAACTTTCTGGATTGTTGCTAAGTAATATTCAACTTAAATCCGTATAAAAGCAATTATTATCATTTTCTTCTTTTTTTTTAATTTTTTTTTTTAAATATTGTTAACAGAGGATATAATGCCACCTTTGTGCCCATATTAATTGCAAAAAACCTTGATGTGGAGTAAAATGAGAAAAAATCAATTAAAAACTGCGGAGTAAAACTAAAAAATAGAGTAAAATTAATATTTAAACTTAAAATAAACATTAAAATATAAAACTAAAATAAAATATCTGAACCGACACCTTTTGAACATTTTTATGCAAATAAACTTGCATGAATATTAACTTCATAAGCTTTTGGATTTGCACAGAGGATGAAAAATATGAGCTTTTCCCTTAAATTGCAATTTATTTATTAATATTTTATAAAAATATCTTAAAGAAATTTGCAGTAAACCTTTGGTTTGGTTCCTTGAACCGGCCCAGATATAAATTTTCGGCTGTGAAAAGCGTGAGGGTGCCGGGGGCGCGCGAGCTGATTATCGACGTGCCCCGATGCAGTTGTTCCGTTCGTCGTCCTGCTCCTCCCACCGCGGGCCAGCCAGCCAGAACACTGCAGTTGTTAAATAAAGTGAAACAAAAAAGCTCTGACAAAGCGAGAGAGGATACATTAGAAGGGCTGATGTTGCCAAGAGCAAATAAGCCATGGTCGAATGTGGAGCAGGCAAGGGTCACGCTTATTATTATTATTTATACGGGCAGGCGGACGACGAGTGAGACGCAAACATTCACGTTTCTTTTGAAGGCGGTCGCGGGGAAATTTCCGATTCATTCTAATATTTATTCAGCCTTCTGTGTATGGATTTGTTCGTATGTATATGAAAATGTGGAGGTGGGTTTTATTTTTGGAACAAACGAAAAGAAAGAAAGGAAGGTCTCGTGTGAGTCGTAAAACCGAAATGGAGATTAGGCCGTGTCGCTCGCAGTTATTCAAATGGCTCGAATTTATTTGCTGCTCCGGGAAGAGGACGCGTGACTCTATGGCAGCGGCCAAAAGCTTTTCCACCGACTGGAAATAATTTTTATGAGGCGTAATAAAAGAGTGCTCGCTGTAAAACAATTTTTCCGCCGAGCGTTTGTTTTTATCAAAAGAATTCAATTGGGGCATTTTGAACAATGAATTAGTAAAAATATAAATATAGTCCATTATCTTTGCTGATACAATTGTTAAAGGTTGATTACTGATTAAAAATTGATTGAAAATTCTGACACAGAAAATATTTTCTCTCTCTAGCCACTTCTAATATCATAAATATAAATTGATTTATGTTTTCATATTATAAATTTAAAATTGTTTCATTGCGCTCTTGATGAATAATTAGTCCGTAATTTCTATCTCTTGTAAATTAAGTAATAATTATTTTGAATAATTTAATTTCAAATTTGATTTCTTCCAAACATTTTCCTTGTTCCAAACCATTGGGAGACAAAAAAATTGTAAATTTTATTTAAAAAAAAAATTTATTTTTTTTATTTGCCAATTCGCATAAATTTTCATATCAAATTAGGAAAGCAGGTATAATTTAGTTCTATAAATTTGCTAAAATTATAGACAGATGGAAGCAGATTGCGATCGGGGCTATTAAAACCGGCGCCTGACGGTCGCTAATAGGCACACATACATTTTGCCAGCGCTAATTAAGTTTGGGAAAACAACGAGGCGCGCACTTGTGTGCATGCTGAGAGATGAGAGAGCGGCCGCTCGCGCACGGAAACAAATGTGTCAAACGAGATAAGATAAAAACCCAAACAGCTGCCAAGCCGTGTGTGCATGAAAATCGCAATGAAATTTTTCTCGTATTTAATAACGGGCAGCTGGAAAAAACCCCGTCCAGCTGGTTCGTCAAAGCTTGTCTCGAGTTATTCCAAGTATGGAGTGGCTTTTTTACAAAGAAATTATATATTTGTGATTTGCGGCGGCAGAACAGGAAGAGAGCGCCGCTTTTCTTGGATTTGTACCGGCGAATGACCTGACGAAGAACAAGAAGGAAAGAAAGAAAGGCATTGTCTTTGACAAGCAACAAGAATGCAAATGCAAGGAAGACGGATCTTGCGCGGGTTATTTTTGTTTTCGTTTCACACGAAGAAGCAATAATATGAATGTGCGGTGGATAGAGTTTCGCAGGGTTTCATTCATTCTTACAATTGTTGCGGAAATGAGCTTGGGAAATTGATCTATTTTTATTGCTTATTTTATTGGCCAAGAGAGAATACGCAGGAAATAGTAGAGGACGATGTATTTTTTAATTTTATATGCTTTAAAACTCGTTAAATTTCCAAAATAAAATATTTATTATCCACAACTTAATTGTTTAAAAATCAAAGTTTTATTAAAGATCAAAATCTATTTTTCCTCAAAATGCTTGTTTTGAATTTAAAACAATTTTAAATTAAATAAATTTATTAGTATAGCTTTATTTTCAACTGAATTGAGAATTAATATTTTTATTTTTAAATTTTTCAAATGCACATAAAGAGCTCAAACTTGAGATGAAAGCTGGTTGAAAGATTAAAACCACATGTCTGCATTCTCTGTATTACATTCGGCGGTGGTTTGCTCGTCTCTTCCTGGACATGTGTGCGCGGATGAGTAAGTGGCACAATATCCGAATGCACAAGCAGACAGCCCGCAGATGTGCTTTCGGTTCACCCTTGTGCGCCAGTCTGCCCTAGTGTTAGGTGAGCGAGAGGGAGAAAACCAAGTTGCAAATCCGATTAGTGAGCTTTGCGACACGAGTCAATTTATTGCCGAAGCCGCAGTAAAACGAACCGACTCTCTATATGCTAAATTAACGCGAGTGCCGGCAAACAGGAAGAGATTTGCACGCCAGGAAACGAGAGACAAGAAGACCTTTGACATCTTTATTTGTTCAATATTTTTAATTTTTTTATTCCTGAATAATTAAAATAGTATAAAAAAAACTATATCTGGTTAAAATTCCCTTCATGTGAGTGGGTCAATAAATTGTTTAATTAAATAGCTAAAAATTGTCTGAAATTTAGTGGTTTTAATGGCAATTACTTATATTTGCATTAATTATAATTTTCAGAGGTCGAAGTTACAGAAAAACTTCAATTGATCTCAAAAACTGATTTTTATTTTTTTTTTAAATTCAAATTGATTTTTTTAATGGGAATTTTCAATTCCCTGACATCTGCCGGATTAAAATTTATGAATGGTTTATCAAATTTACCCCAATTAAGGTGGAAAAATATAATTGAAAGAAAATTTGATTACAGAGGAAACGTTTTTCGGGTACAAAATTGACACCTTGGAAATTGAGCAATTTTTTTTTATCTGAAACCTTTGATTTATCTTTTTCCATGCCCCCGTGACGCAAAAGCCACCCACATTCCTCTGTACACCCCCGTCGACCTTGTCACAAGCCGCACTTCCTGCCAAAGTCACACCGCCCGTTGAGGTGCGACGAATTCATTCATTCATTCGCTGCTCAGCATCTGCGCGTGCACCCAAACAACAATAATCGTCGGTTTTCTTCTGTCACACGGTTTCGCGTTTCCTTCCTGCTGGGGGGTGAATGAAACTTTATCTGCCGCAATGAGATGCCCGCATAGAAACACACAAAACCAGGTCACGTGGGTCATGCGGCATTTCAACCCTTTCTCGTCTCGCCGTCGTTTGGCTCGAGATGAAAACTGTGATGAGCCGCGAATGTACTGTGTATTCGCGGCTCCCTTTCGCTCTTCATTTCCACCACGACGAATGAGCCGAAACGCAAACAAAGCGAGAAATAACACGGACGCCTTCTGCATTGGTGCCAGCGAGAGGTTCCGCTCGCTTCCTCGTATTGATTTGGCGTGCGTGCGTGACCGAGTGGCAGAAACGACCCTTTTTCGCGCCCTCCTCCGTCTCGTCTATAAATTTCAAAATTATAAAAATACAAATTATCCACAATTAGGCTATTGCAAAATATCAGAGGCGTTTGCTGGTTTATTCTAAAAAAATTGTAAAACAAATGTTGCCAAATTACTTTTATTTTATTTAACTTTTAAAAATTTAAATTTAATTATTTGCTCTGGATTTTTACGCCTTTTTCTTGCAATTCTATAACAAGCAATTTTTATTTAAATTTTACTTTTTATTCCTAACCTTTCTCTCTCCCCTTTTGTCAACATGCAATTTAAAAAAAAAACGACATTTTTTTTATTTTCTTCAACTTTTCAAGGAATTTTCAAATTTACATTTTGCCCTGATTTTTTTTCTTGCCCATGCACATTCATTCTTCCTCTCTGTTGTGTTTTTGTTGTTTCTGCGGCTTTTGCGTTTGTCAGGTGTCACCGGCGTCGGCCGCATTAGTCACAGTTCAGCCTCTTGTTTTCCGAGCTGCGATTGTGATTTTGATGCTTTTTGCCGCTCGACTGCCTTCCTCTTTGATGCACTCTTGCGGCTGGTCCACCATATCAACTTTTTTTGCCTCCGAGCTGCAGCCAAGCGCGAAATTCGCCGAGTTCGAAATCCCTGTGGGTTTTTGCACGGACAAGAATATACGTGCGTCCGATTAGGTCTTCCTTGATGCAGCTTTTCTCGCCTCGATCGCATTTGCCAGACACACAGATATAACAGTTAGATATTTTACAAACGAGAAACCGCTATGCAGCCGCGACAGTGACTCACTGCGAGAGATTGTGCTCATTTTGTATGCACGAGCGTAATGATGATGCACTTGGTTATTTCCGTGGGTAAATTAAAAACTAACAAAAATTTAATTTAATTAGGATAAATTAAATTGCCATTTCAATAAGCAAATACTTAAAAAATGTCTAGAAACAGTAGGTAATATTTATGAGGTTGTGGTCAGCGGTCACCAGGATGTGTGAGGAAGTGAATGATATTATAAAAGTTTTTCCCTGAGGAAAATTTTCTGGAGTTTCCTCAACTGAATTGTGGTCGCAAAACTTTTAATTAAATGTTAAATAAACATAATTATTTCCCAGTTAAAAATAAGGAAGTTGAGTAAAATACTGAATTCCAATGTTATTTTGAACTAATAATCAATCAATTTTAATTGGATGGCTGAGGTCACTTGGATAAAAAGACCTTCTTGACTCACAAATCAATTCTGCATCTAAATTCCAGATTTTATTATGATCTCGCGTGATCACGCAACAATTGATTGATTGTCCGACTATAGAGCTTAGGAATGTTTCTCTACGTTGAACTTTTCCAAGGATTAAAGGGATAAAAAAAAACGTGAAACAACTTAAATTATTACTTTGAAATATTGAAAAATGTGAATTTCTTTAGTTAAAACTTTGCTCCTTGTTCAAATTCCAGGCTTCCTGACTGTGAAGCAGGGTCAACTGGACGTGGTCGGAATCAAGGAGAAGCTGAAGACGGACTGGCCGAAGGTGCTGCACCACTATGCAGGTCCGCTGCTCTTGGCCATGGTGACCCTGCTGTTCGGAATTGTGATGCCCTGCGCCGGCTTCCTCTTCTGCTGCTGCCGCTGCTCAGGAAAGTGCGGCGCCCGTTCGCACGCCTATGACAAAAAGCACGACCCTTGCAAACGCGCCTTCCTCGGCATCATCCTGGCAACCTTTGCCACAGTCATTCTGTAAGCAATTGATTTTTATTTACAAATCTTTTACCAAATTGTGGAAAAACTAATTAAGAAATTTTGCTCTTAAAAAAATAATTTAATTGCTTAAAACAAAAAAAAAATATAATAATAATAATAAACAATTTTTTAAGGTTTGGAGTTGTTTGCGCGTTTGTGACGAATGAATACATGCACGACGGCGCGCATGAACTGCCGGACAATGTGCGCACTGGGCTTGGCGACACTGAGCTCTACCTTTCCAACACCAAGGAGGTAATGATTTTGCGGGATTTATTTTAGTAAAATTATAAAATTTGTTGAATTGCAGGAAGTGAACACTCTACTAGTCACTAACTACAGAGAATTGCAGACTGTCCTGAATGACATACTCGAAGGTTAGTCCTTGCCTTATTTTATTCAAAATTTGCAAATTACCGCAAATAACAAATTTTTTTTACCAGTTTTAAAATGAGGAATAACAATACTTTTCAATTTTCTTTTCTTTTCTGGTCAAAAGTTCAATAAAAATAATCCACTTGCTTTTTTTATCCAAACCAGGTAGTGGCCAAATTGTCAAGGACAAATTAGCAGACGTCTCAAAGGCAGTCGCCCTCAATAATCTGACGGCGATTGCCACTGGACTGACCAAAATCAAAGGCGATCTCTCAGACATAAGCACCATCACCCGAGAACTGCAGCAAAAAAGCCAACAGCTCAACGCCGGTATGTATTTTTTCCTCTATCGCTACCTTCCGATCTTTTTGAAGATGACACTTTTCTTTTTCCCCAGGTCTGGTCGAAATCAAACAGAAGCTGACGCAGCGTCTCCGGGAGTGCCAACAGCCGTGCCGTGAGGCCCTTGCCAAGTACAACATTCACGGGCTCTCGGCAAACGCTGACTTTAGCAGAGTGAGTGCAAAAATCGAGTGTTAATTAATTTGGAGCTTCGGTCATGGGAAGTTTACTAATTCACTAACTCTCCTTCTTTTTCACGCAAAATAGTTGTTGGACAAATATGTGCCAAAGGTATACGTTTTTTCACTTCTGCAGAAAAAGCATGACTCTTATCAAAAATTATGATTGCAAATAAAAATTAATTGCATGGCAAACTTTACCAAGTGTGTTGTTTGTTGAACATTTTAAAGGTTTAGCATAATATCCAATTCTAATTTTGGTTTTCATGCGTTTTCAGCTTCCCAACTTGTCTGGAAACTACCAAAATATTTCCCTGTTGATTGATTCAAACATCGGAAGGGAGGTTATGAAAGGGAAGAGAGCTTTTGATGAGATTCAGTTCAGGATCCAGCACGAAGTGAACACTACTATTCCTCGAATCAAACAAGCAATTCAAAATGCTGGTAATTTCAATCAGAGTTTAGTGAAGCTTCATCATTTAACATTGGCTTTTTATCAGGCAAAGCTTGTGAGGACACTGCTCACAAAATCACCAACGTCCTGGACAAGGTCAACCAAAAGATTCCTCAACACGTCAATGGACGAATCAGTCAAGGAGAGCGGTACATCAATGAATATGCCATTTACAGGTAATTTCATTTATTTGCACGAAGAGCCAGAAAAATAATTAAATTTCCATTAAAACACAGGTATTACGTGGACACCACCGTTAGCTCGCTGCTGCTTCTTATTCTCGTCTGCCTCACCTTTGGTCTCTTCTACGGATTTTGCGGCAAGAAAGTGGATCTCATGTACGGCACTGATGACTACTGCTGCAACAAGGGAACTGGTGGACGATATCTCATGGCGTATGTTCATTACTTTGGTTTATTTAGCAAATATTCAATTTATTTAATTGTGCAGTGGTGTCTACTTGATGTTCTTGTTTGCGATTGGATTGGCTGCTGTGGCAGTGATGCACCTGCTGGTTGGAATTGTTGCTGAGAAAACCGTCTGTGAGTCATTGAAGGAGCCGTCGTCTGACAATCAGGTCATGACCCTGGTCGATCAGCTGGTCAACATGGACCACGTCTATCCCAAAGGCAGCACTGCTGGCATCAATGTCACTCACATGATCAGGTTAATAAAAAAAAAAATAATTTTTTTTTGTATAATGTAAATCAGTTCATATTCTTTTCCCATCATGATCAATGTGTTGTTTTACCATTTCTTAAAACTAGGTTGACATCACTTTTATTCATATTTTTAGTTCTTGCCACCGAAATGAGAGCATGTACCAAGTGCTGAACCTGGAGGCCGTTGTCAATGTGTCCCAAGTGTCTCAATTCCAAGTGCAGTACGGCATAGTGGACGAAATGGCAGAGCTGCAGAAACAGATCAAGCTGAGCAACGATGTGACCATCCTGACTGCGGACGCCAAAGTGCGGTTGTTGGACTTGGCTTCTTCGTCTCTGTCTGACATCGACTTCACTGCGTACAACGACCTCGTTGAAAATCAGATCACGTCGATTGACCTCAAGAAGTTGGCCCATGTCATCAACGAGACCACCAAGAAACTGAAACCGGACAGGGACGCCGTCTACTTCTCGTTGATCAACGACGTCATGTACATCGAGTCCTTCCAGACCAACGTTGTGGACAAGATGGTCGATTTGTCCAAGAAGCTGCGAGTTAGCACCAACAACTTGCAGGAAGATCTCAAGTTCAACCACACCAGTCTCAGACAGGCCATCCACCAGCTGCTCAGAGAGGTTGATGACGCCCAGGATTATCTGCAGAAACAAGGCCCCGAAGAAGTTGTCAAGGTAAATCAAATGAAAATAATTTGTGAAAGTCAAAATTCAAATTTATAAATTCAGTTGGCCCAAATCTTCGTGGATGAGTTCACTCAACACATCAACAACTATCTGCAGAGAGTGGTGAGAACAACCAAGTACTCGATCGGAAAGTGCTGGCCAATCAGCCAAGCCTACAACGCAACTGTGATATCAATGTGCAGCAAAGTTGTGAATCCATTTGTAAGAATTATTTTCAAGCTAACAAGTATTATAAATTTCATTTTTTTTAAATAGAATGGTTTCTGGTTGAGCATTGGCTGGAGCTTGGCGCTCTTCCTGCCCTGCATCCTCGTCTGCGTGGCCCTGGCTAGTTTGTACAGCAAGAGCAACACATACCTGGGGCCTCTGGACACGTAAGTCTCGAACAAATTTAAGAATGCATTTTCACCTGCTCTACGTTATGTGTTACACTAATATATAATATCATTATTTGTAATTAAAACAAATCAGTCGTCCAGTTACTACATTTTGAGCTTTCCATTGTTATGCTTATTAATTTGATTTATGAGGAGCAGGTACTTTCCTTGAACACTTTGTAATTTTTTTTTCGTTTTTGCAAAGAAAGTGAAAGTTTAATAAACCGTAAATAGGTGCATCTCTAAAATTAAATAAAAATCACAATACACCTGACACAGTTAAGGTAGGTTTTGCCTGCAGTAACACTTGTACCGTCTGTTTGCAGTGACATGTATGATGCATACGGTGATCGAGATAACATTCCACTGAAGTAAGTTTATGTTCAGCTTGTTTCGTTTGCATCCATTTTTTTCTCTGTTTTGAGCCGCTGAATCCTTACTTTTCTTTCCGCATGTCCATTAATTTTATTGAAACCCCTTTCATCTGCTTTCTTATAATTACCGCATTTTTACGTACGAACTCAATGTTATAAAAAAGTCGATGAGAATCCCTCCTTTGAACGTAAATCTCAATTTAAAATGGGTGCTGCAAATTGAACATATATATAATTTTTTTCAAATGCTGCTGCTGATTTAAAATTCAGCTGCTTGCCAAAAATAAAAAATAAAATTGCATAATTTAAATTTAAACAAAGCTCATTCTGTCATGATTTATCAAAATAGCGTAGCTGTGTATTTTCTATTTTTTCGCTCTCATATAAACCGCAATTGAAAACTATCTCTTTCTGTCCTCCTGCTTTTGCCTTCATTACCCTACTTGAATTAGCTGTAAATTTGAGCGAAAACATAAAAACACAGCATGCTAAAAATTGGAAAAATGGCTTGTGCAGCGTTCATGACAAGAAATATGGAGGAGGGGGTCACCATCGCAGCAATGGGGGCCATCAGGCCTTCCAAGAAACATATGAGAACCAGAATGGATACGATGGCGATTACAGTGGCGGTGCTTCCGGAGGCGGCCATGGTGTCGGTGCTCGAGGACGCAGACCTATGACGGGCGAGGGCTCCAGATACAGGGACGCTGCTGCCACCCCTAAGTAAGTGAAAATTGATTTAAAAGGAAGTAAATGAATCAATTTAAATTAATTCTTGATAAAAATATTAATTGAGGAAATTGCATTATTTTTACTTTTTTAAAGACTGATTATTTCTTCCCAATGAAAAACATTACAGAAACAATAATTTAAAACTTTTTAGGCACTGGGACTTCCCCGCTGGCGGCCCTCCGCATTACCGCAGCCCACCTCCCGGGACTGAGTACGAACGGCCTCCTCCCTACTATTATCCTGGTCCTGGGTAAGCAATGTTTTCACAAGTATTGCCTCCTTTTGCATTCAATCACAAACTTACAAAAGGTGAAAATGGATGTTTGAAGCTCGGCACTTGCAGAGATCGAGGCGCAGGAATGTATTTTTTTCTGCAGCCGAAATTTGCATGCAAGTGCCAGCTTTTTTGGTGCTTGGAATACTATAGCAGTGGTGCTACCGTTTGTTTCCCACCCCCGACTAATTAAAAATGTTTGATTTTTGCAATCAGAGTATTTGAAGTTTTACAATTAGTTTCCCTTTTTGGCAATCTTTGTAAAGTTATTTGATATATTAAGGCTCGCTTTCTTTAGAGAGCTCGCGATTTAGAGTTTTTTGCCTTTTGATAGCCACTCTCGTAACTTGTTGTTCATGTGGCTCGCTGCTGCTGCTGCTGTGATGTGTGCCCTGTAAATGAGAACAGACACTGTGCAAGTTGATTTTGTACGTTTTCTAATCTGACGAGATTATTATATATTACAATTTTATATTAAATTGCATTTGTCCAAACTTCTGACTTGCGTGTGTATGCCCAGTGTTGCGGTGGCGAGCGCCCGACTGCCCCCTGACGGGCATCAGCCTCCCATCCCACACACCAGAGTAAGAAAAAAGAGCTCTTGAAAATCTTGTTGTCAGTTTTTGAAATGAGATGCAAGACGAGCAGTGTCCTCCCTGTTTACTCTAGCTTCAGACCTTCGTTCGTACATATAATTTCTCACAACACACACTTTACCAAAGAACGAACCCGTCCTGATTTCAAATTGATCAAAGTTGCAAGCATGCTTCATTTCACTCTTCATAAAACCTCTCAAGCGCTAGTTGCAAATCTGTGTTTTTTTATTTGATGCTAAAGTAATTTTTTGGAATAACCGAAGGTAATAGTTGTTTGCTTTCGAAGAAAATTCAACGATTTCAGCACTCAAATTTAAAAGAAAATCTCCTTTCTTTTGCAGTTCATCAAGTTTTCTCGATCTTTCTAAAAGTGTAAGGCCACGACGGAATATTACTTATTATTAATGTATCGCAAGCTAATTGTTCAAAATCGCCACAAAATCATCAGCAAAAATCCTAATTTACACCCTTCATACACAAATACACACACGAATATTTATTCAAGATCCGGCTTATTTTTTATTTATTTTTATATATATAATCA
The DNA here is from genome assembly GCF_031216515.1 of Neocloeon triangulifer. Classification (NCBI taxonomy): domain Eukaryota; kingdom Metazoa; phylum Arthropoda; class Insecta; order Ephemeroptera; family Baetidae; genus Neocloeon; species Neocloeon triangulifer. The sequence continues at coordinate 391,892 of NW_026775550.1, forward strand.
CTTGTAATTTGCAACTGGTGTTCGCAATTTCATCTCCCAAGCAGTCTCTCTCGTTGGTAGCTCTGGCCAGTCTTTCTCCGATTACAGCACACACACCACAGCTTAGATCCGAATGCAGCCTGAAGAGTTTTTGGCAAATTCCTAAATCCTGAAACACCCTGAAAAAAAATCAATATTTATTTCATTACTCATCAGCATGCTGCATGTCATTCAGAATCGAACCATGCTTTTGTGGAAAGAGCGCTTGTGGTGTTTTTTTTTTAATTTCTCGGATCGACTGACCTTATTTTTTTTCCTCATTCAGGGATCAGAAATGACAGGCTCCTCCTGCCGAAGCAGCGCAAGTAGCAGCGACGGAAGCTCCGGGGGCACCGGCACTACCACCACCGCTGGAACACCAGCCGTGCACACATACCAGAAACTGGAGGCCCTCGAGAGCAGACTATATCATGGAGGAGCAGCTCTTGTGCCGGCATCCACGTGGCGCCGTCAGCCACGTCTAAACCCCTCCCGCCCCAGGACGAGCTAAGCTCAAATCATTGTTCATCTGCCTGCCCCCGACTCCGAACTCTTTGAATTCTCAACTCATTCCCGAAGAATCTTTTTCCCTCCCGACCTGTGCCCGGAAAAGACACTCGATCGTTTGCCGTAGTCTTTTTAGAAGAAACCTCTCTCGATGTGCCACATTTTTTTTAATCCTTGCGCACCACGCATGTACATATAAATATTATGGAAAAGAAGAAGGAAAGAACAGTGTAGAAAATTACATCGTAATATTTTATTATTCAGTCTTTCATGTCCGTTGTTGGAAAAGATTTCAAACTCACTGCTAGGGCATAGAATCTCATTCTTCAACCAATATCGAAAAATAAGATTTTTGTAAATAATTATATAAATAATAATAAAGAACTGGCAGATCTGCTGTCAACTTGATATGCATATTGTTGTGAGATGTAGCGATCAATTTACTGGAGCTGAAAAACGTGGAAAGTCTCACAATCAGACAAGACCATAATAGACTTATAGATGTAAATTTCTTCTCACTCTTGTAGACTTTTCATATGTTGACTAAGTAGCATTAGCGAAACCCAATTATTATTATTACGAGTAATAATTATCCAAAAGACATTTTACGACTCTATAATGGTCTCGTGCGTGTGTTGCGAGTGTGCCTTTGGAATATTGTGAGCTGCCGAGTGAAAAAAATAATTGATCGGAAGAGTGCTATGAATTCAATATAAAGTTTGGCTTATTTCAAGTCCACAACTTTGCAAACATTCTGTGTGTAAATAGATGAATTTTATCTTTTATCAAGTGATACTTGTAACAACTTTTTCAATTTGATGAATGCACGTTTTAGAATTTTCTGCTGCATTTATATATGGAACTTGAGGAAATTATCTCTCTAAATTTTAACTCAAAAAGATAAAGAAGTGCAATGCGATAAAAGAAAGGAAACATTTGTGAAGGCTAGTTAATTAATTATGTGCAAAGATGCATAATTGTGTGAGCGAACAATTTTAAATTATAAGATTTGATGTACATATGAGATTGAAAGTGTTGACTTCCACTCATCATAGAATACGATTGTTTTTTTGTCAAACACATCTTCATATGTATCTGTATGATAATAATAAATGTATGCATGTGCAAGATAATTGATTTATTTTAATCCAACACTCAGGATGTTATTTTAAATCAGAAATATTTAATTAGATCCTTACAAAAATTTAAATTTTCAATACTTTTGTGACACATTTAAAATTTCTTGGCCATGTAGAGTCCCCAGACATGTTCGTTCCTGTCGACCCAGTTCAATTTCTTCGTCCATCCGTTTTCCAAATCGTTGAAGTCCTTCTGGGAGAATTCCTGCTCAGAATAAAAATTTTTAATTCACCAAAATTTCATTTGCTGAAGTTCTTACCGAGATGAAAGACTCCTTGATGCTGTTGAGCAGGTCGAGCTCCCTCTTCATGGTGGAGACAAACTCTTCGGTATTGTCGATGGCCTGGACCTGCTTCCAACCTGCATCTTCCAACAGCTTTCCGTACTTTGGAACGGTCAACAGACGGTAACCACGTCCGGCCACGTAATCCTCGAACTCTTCGCCACATTTATCTTGACCTCTGGCATAGTCGGTGATCAGCAGTTGACCTCCTGGCCTCACCCATTTCTGAAGATAAACGCATTATTTTCGATAATTATGTAACATTTTTTGTGTTTGGGACAACAACTTACAAAGAGATTAGCGAAAAGCTCTTCTTTGTTGCCAATGTGCAGAATGGCGTCACGGCTGTAGACGGCGTCGAACGATTCTTCGGGCAGACTGACTTTCAGGACGTCAGCGACTTGGAACTCAATCTATAATTAATATATTTTTTAGCAAAAAATTTATTACTTTGTCTTGGGGTTTTGGGAATTATTTAAATAATTTATGTCATTTTATACCAATTTTCATTTTAAAAATTTATCAATTTCTATATCAAATTAATTTTTACCAATTTCTTGGTCTCTTCGTCAAGCTCGCCCTGGTACTGCTTGGCTTTGTTGATCATGTTCCTCGACAGGTCGAGTCCAAGGACTTGGACGCCGTAGGTCTTGGCCAGGTAGAAGGCGCTTCCGCCTGTGCCGCAACCGACATCAAGAACTCGCTGACCAGGCTTGAGGTTCATCTTTTTCGTCAAGCCCTGAATAAAGAATAATAGTAGTTTATTTATTTTTTTAAATTTGAAATATGTAACAATTAAATTTTTGCAGTGATAATCTAAATCACAAGGCGTAGAAATTGAAATCAATTTATTTTACTAAATTTCTTAAATAATTAAATTTTTCACAAAACTTTTCCTTTAAACGTGATTTAATTTTTTATGCTTTCAATATGCAATCGATGCGCCAGAAAATTGCTTGCAGTTGCAAATGATATAATAACTGTTGACTTTATGATTATAACTTTTATTTAAATGCCATTGAACATTAGCATAGCCGAGCATAGCTACAAAAAGTCATTCGTCCAGCAAATTCTTTGCTTGCTAGTCGTGTAATTAATTTTTATAGCATACAAAAAATAAATGTGAGCAACAAATTTATGCTTATCTATTTTATTATATTTAACTTTTAACACCCAACCAAGCACAGGAAAACTTTTTTATGTAATACTTTCCTTGAATATTTTTTTCCTTTTACCTCAACCATCATATCATTCTATTAAGAATACCAATTTTTCTCTTTTAATATAAAAAGCACGTAACTTTTTTTCTCAATAGAAATAGAAATTTACAGTGGCTCCGATTTTTATTTAATTTTTTTTTCAGTACTTCCTGCATTAGCAATTTTTTAGCTTCATTATTAAATTTAAAAAAAAAGAATAATAATTTTTTAATTACCATTAAATAGTAATTAAATTGGATGCTGGTCAGTCCAAGCATCACCATTGGACTGACGATTGAAAAGTAAAGTTAATAAAAATACTAAAAGATGCAGCTTTTCCTGAAGGGATTTAGAATTGACTTTTAAATTATAATAGAATAAAACTTTGAAATTTATTATAAATTAATATTTTTTTTTTAATAAATTACCTTTGTGGTTCCCTCGCCACCGGTGCTGACGTAGGTCCTGCCGAAAATCTTCTCATATCGCGAAATGCTGTGGTCGCTATACTGGTGGCTGTCCAGGAATTCTTGAGACGCGTTTCGTTCGCCCATGGTCTTTGTCGTGGCTCTAAAAAGTGAAGACCAAACGAAACGCCGCGCCAACTTTTATACTGTCAATTAGAACCGCCCAATGCGGATGAACGCGTGACGGAGACGTTCGTCCCGGAGAAAAAATGTCCTGATATTCAATCTTTGACCCTTTTGAGATGGCGTGATTTTTTGAGGTCACTCAAGCAGATGCAAAAAAATCTGTGTTGATAAACTCTAGCCTTTGTTTGATTAGCAATAATGAAGTTCAAATTATAAATAAAATGGGATATTTTCGCAAGAGAGGGCTTTTAATGAAAAAAAAAAAAAAGGTTATTCCCAATTATTTCTGCGTTTGTAGTTGCGGCGCCTCGTTGATTAGATGTGATTAAGGAATATTGAGAGGGGATTATTGAGATATTTTGAGATAATAATGTTCTCAAATTATTTGCAATTAATTTTAAAATACTTTAAACTTATATTATTTATTCCAACTTTTTTCTATCACGCTTTTTAGTTCCTGTTGAAAAAATGTAAAGTTGTATCAAAGGATAAGAGAGTGGGCAAAAAATAAATAAAAGATAATATGTTTTCTATAAAATAATAAACATAATAACACAATATCAATCAAGATCGACGTGTAATAAAATGTGCTGGCGTAAAAATGCGTTTTAAAGAAATGTGAATATTTACAATTTTATGAGTAATCTTTATTAGTGATTTTTTACGTTCAAATTGATCTTTGAGATCTTTGGAGAGCATTATTTAATGTACTATGCGCTTATGAAAAAAACGTACTCGTATGTTAAGAGACAAAATTTGTCGCACTTTATGTATATCATGGATTTATTATTATCCTAATAAATCAATGTTATTTCGCCGCACTGAACTTTTAAACACTCTTGTCCGTGCGCACAACTGCAGCGCGCATATAACGATTCAGAGGGGAAACAAAACAGTCGCATCTTGTATTGTCAGACACCAAAGCGCCTCCGAACTCCGAAGCAGTAACATCGGATCTGGTGTCAAGTGGTTTCACAACGAGCAATCGTTTTCGTCCAGCAAGAAAGGTATATAAAGAAATTTTATAAGAACCTCTTGTTAATTTTACATGTTAGCCCAGCCTTGACGCTCACCATCAAAACATTCGTCTCTTTTCAGATTGGTCGCAAAATTAAAAAAAAAAAAAATGCAACAATCAAGAGGAACAATTTAAAAAAAACTGCAAAATTTTAATTTAGGTAAGATTAAAAAATTTGCTTTAAATCTAGGACTTATGTTTGCGCTTTCCACGCTCTGCTCGCCTTTTAATTTTGAAAAAGCAAAAAAGTTTTACTTCCGTCGCACAATATAAAAGCGCATAATATGCGCAGCGAAGAATTTTACAAATTTTTAGATTGACAGCATGTATAAAAATTCATGGAATTGCATGTTGTTGAAATTCCACCAACAAATTCTCGGCTTGAGCAAATTCATTAAATTTTTTAAAAAATTATCCAGGTAGCTCTCGGCTACCTGTGTGAAATAAATTTGTTTTTGGCTCGGTGCACGCATCGACCTTGTTGCAGCCGCACCGCTGACGGAATTTTGGCCGGTCGGGTGGCAAATTCTCCAACAAATTTGAAATTTAAAATTTTTTAACAGAGCTGAAATGTTTTGTGTTGATAATAATTTGTTCATTCTCTCAAACTTTGTGAAGTTTTTGCGTAATTGTGTGATGTTATTATGTGTCTCATATTTATTTTATCTCCATAAAGGAGATTTTTACTTATTTTTAATGTCTCTCTACGTATTTTGTGCAGGCAGGGTGGACGCCATGGATCTAATAATTTAATTGGGTTTTAACTAGTAAAGCAACGGTTGACGCGCTTAGCCGATTTTCTGCTTGGCCATCACCGCATATTTATATTACGCTTCGCACTCACAAGTCTGCATAAAAATTGCGCTCGCGCTTGACTTTGCTGTAAAAAGTTTGCTGCACACAATTGAAGTTTTGCGCAACCAAAACTTCGCCAAGGGAACGAGGAACTGTCGCGCGAAATTTTTTTCGCTCGCTTGAAGTGTCCACAATTAAAATTACATCGCTATCATGTCACAAGTACCTGATAAAATAAATTGATTTTACTCTTTACAATAAAATTTTTTCCTTGCCAAGTTAAAAAAATTAATTAGAGAATTGACTGAAAAATTAAATTTACAAATCGGCAAGAAATAAAATTTATATCTTCTTGATTTTCTTTATGAGGAGTACTCCAAAATTTTATATGATTTTAATCAATTATTTCTGTTTTTTTTTTCAATTGTTTCAAATCGTTGACAATTTTAAAAATTAATATTTCGGGAGGGAAACATTGAATTTTTTGATAAAGCTTCAACCTCTGCAAAGAATTTAGCTAAAATATTAAAATAATCTGCACCATTTCATCACTTTTTTTTAATTTTTTTTCTTTTTTTTGTATGAAAAGAAGGCACGCACCATTATTTTTCGCCGGCCGCGAGTCTGGCAAAAGGTGCGTTCTCGACTTTTCCCTTTTCGCGGTGGCAACCGCGCGGTATAGAGGCGAGGGGCGCGGGCAGGCTTACTGCATTTATTTAATTAATTTCTATACTTTTGATTAATTATTCAGAAAGACTTAAATATTCTCCCTCTGCGGCCTCTGCTATCTTAAATATTTTTTTAAATTTAAATTAAAATATTGAATTTTTTTTGATTAATTATTAAAATGGACAATTTATAAAAAATTTGCTGCCGCTATTTGAAGTTCATATTGCGACCATGTTTTCAGGCACAATGACGTTCACGTTTACATTATTAGCACGACTTTTGCCAGAAATCGCGTTCGGCCTGCGAGAAAAAAAGCAAAAACGACAACGGTCAGCATCAGCAGAGAGCGGTTGGCCATCGAAGTGAATGTATAGAATGTATGAATGTACTGCATCAGATTTGGAATCTGAATCGTCCCAAGTATTGGCAGGCAGTTTTATATAAGCTGGATGTTTTAGCCTCGGGCCGAAATGATAAAAGAAGTTCCAGAAAGACGCCACGATTTTTCAATTTGGGGTTTGGAGCAGTTCAAAATGGTTCAGACGAAACCAAATTTTCTGTACGAAAATGCGCACTTTTCTGATCTTTTGGCTGGCTTTTAAAATGCCAAATATTTTCAAATAAATCACATATAAAAAATAAATAATTAACATAAATAAATTTAACAATTTTGTTATGAAGCTACATAATTTGAGGGTCATCGATAACTTTTACCCATATAGAAACAATGCCTGAAATTTTTGCTGTAAAAAACGTAATGATTTTATTTATTATTATTTTAGTAGATTTTTTTATCATAATATTACGGGATCTGGGGGGTCAAAATTAAAATCCCAATAGATTGATGATCTACAAAATATTTCATAACTTTACTAGATTCTTTAAAAATATCAAAATTCCGGCTGGAAATAAAAAGTTCTAAAACCCAAATTTTTAATCTCGGAATATAAGTTAAGAATTTAATTTTGACATCCCCCGTACTCTCACCAGTGCTATAATTACAAAAATTTTTTTCAGGCAGTGTCCATGATGCCACGAAGTTCTCAAAATTGCCTCCTTCTACCGACACGACGAACGGTGCATGAAGAAAATGGAGGCGCGTATGAACTGGTAATGCAAAATTTTTCCAAACATTTTTAATACAGCGGAAATAATTTCTTTTTATTTAATTTTAAGGGAGCAAGCGCACGGCCGTGCCACGACTGTGCAACGCAGCCAATCAGTGTCAGACTTGGATAATCTGGAATCTGAGCTTGAAGCTCTTCTGGTAAATAAATATTAAAATATTTACGACGCTGCTCGCTAGCAGCTGAAATTTATATTCTTGTGCTCGAAAACCCTGAAACAAATTAAAAATTTAGTAAAATTGATTTGCAGGATGACACTGCATTTGGAGAGGATGACACGGAAGTGAAGACAAGTAGGTCCAAAGTAGAGGGAGGCGCTGAAAGATTCCTCGACATAAAAGTAAGTTTAATTTTAAATTTTAATATTTATTCTCGTAAGCACTCTACAAGGAAGCATGTTGCTGGCAAGCGCAGACGTAAATCTGCTGCGCACATTTACCTTTAAAATTTAATTTTAGTGCAAACAAAATTAAAAAAAAAACTAAAATTCTGATAGTGCTGGAAACATCAGCGGAGGGCGGTTTTGCATCGCAATAAATTTTCCCTGTGCCTTTTACGCTCCGCTCAGCTGCACATCCCTTATTTGTACCCTGAGTTTGATTTGCATTTTTGGGGTTAATAATATAATGGTCTTCTCTTCAATTTAAAGGTAAATTAAATTTTAATATGTAAAACCAAAGTTGGGCAGAGTGACAGACACTCTCCGCTCTGCACTCTTTGAGCAGAGAGCGAGTGCAGATTTTTTAACTTCGAGGTGCGAGCAGTCATTTGCACTAAAAAATGCGCTCAACAGAGCGGTCGTAATTTGCAAATTCAGGGAAAAAAATAACGAAAATTTGCCCAAAAATTTAAGGTTAATAAAAAAGCAAACAATACAAAAATTTTCGTCTAAAGAATTTAGTTGCAATTTAATATTGCTGAAACTGTTTTTAAATCAATCACTGTAATTTTTGTTCTTATAAAGGCGCAAAAAAATCTAGAAATGCTGGAAAAAAGATTCGATCACAAGATTAAGCGCATTGTGCGCAGCCAAGAATTTTTCAAATTTTTAGAATGACTTGTATAAAATGTTGTTGAAAATGCGAGGAAAAAAATTCCACCAACCAATTCTCGGCTTGAGCAGTTCAGAAAATTCATTAATTTTTTTAAAAAAAATTATCCAAGTAGCTCTCGGCTTATACCTGTGGGAAATATTTTTTCTCGGCTCAGTGCAGCGCCGCACCGCTGACGGAATTTTTGCCAGTCGGGTGGCAAAAATTCTCCAACAAATTTGAAATTTAAAATTATTTACAGAGCAATACATTTTGTGTTGACGATAATTGTTCATTCACTCGAACTTGGAGAAGTTTTTGCGTAATTTTGTGATATTATGTGACCAATAGTGAGTTTAATTTCATTTATTTATTTTTAATGTGATCTCTCTGTGAATGTGCTGGCCGGGTTGACGCGCTTAGCCATCACCATGATTATTTTGTATTACTCTCGCGCTCTCAAGTCGGTATAAAAAATTGCGCTCGCGCTTAACATTGTGGAAAAAAGTTCGCTGCGCACAAAATTGAAGTTTGCGTGAACGAAACTTCGCCGAGCGAACAAAGAACTGTCGCGCGAAATTTTTTCGTTGCTTGAAGTGTCCACGATTTAATTTACTTTGCTATCACGTCACAATTAAGTACGTGATAAAATAAATTAATTTAACTCTTTAAACTCTTTAAAATTACATTTTTCCCACTTGAGTTGAAAAAACTAATTAGAGAATTGACTGAAAAATTAAATTTACAAATAATCGGCAAAAAATTAAATTTATATCTTCTATAAATAAGGCACCAATATTATACAAAGAATTTTGCTTAACTTCCGAGATTAAAAAGACCCCATCCATCACAAAGAGTCCAGTATGAAAGAAGAAGATTAATTATTCATCAAATTTTAAAAATGATTTTCCTCTTTTTTATCTGATTTGAAAATTTGCAAATTGATAACAGCAGTGATGATATTTTATTAAAAATAAAAAATATCTTCATAATTTTCTTAATTTTTTTTTATGAAAAAAAAACGCACACAACATAATTATTTTTCGCTGGCCGCGCGGGTTTGGCGAAAGGTGCTCGACTTTTCCCTTTTGCTCTGGCAGCCGCGCGGTAGAGGCGAGGGGCGCGGGCAGGCTTGCTTCATTTACTTAATTATTTTCTCCACTTTTGAAAAAATTTTCAGAAATATAATCCTCCCTCTGCGGCCTCTGCTAACTAAAAGACTTTTTTTTTTAAATTTCGACATTCACCTCGAATCTTTTTTTTTTTAAATTATGAAGCTACCCTGCTGAAAAGCTCGGGAATCAAAATAGTTCCGAGAACTATATTTTGGTTCCCCAGTCTCCTGAGAACCATCGAGGCTTTGAAAGTAAATTTAATTTTAATGTAAAACTTAAAAAAGTAAAACATTACCACTTATAACATCCACAGCTAACGAGCATCGCTCTCACTCGAGAGTCCAGATGAGACGAGCAGTGTCGAGGCCATCGTCGACAAAATGTTGATAGCAGGTGTCAACCCGTCTCGTGACACAATCGGCCACTTCTTCAAGAACGTTTTCGGGCAAGTCGACTCTTACCTGAAAGCTAAGGCCATTTTACAGGAGCTAGTACAGGCCTCGAAGATAATCAGCGCGCAGAGTAAGGATATTCCATGTTAAGGAAAGTACGGAGATATTTTAATATAATTTTTTTTCAGAGGTCAAAATGTTCTTCGAGACATCGACCAGAATGCCGCGACTGCGGAACCGAGAAAATCTATGTAAAATCCGAATGCTCTCGCTACGCTCTCTGCATCTGCATTGACTGCTTCTCTGCTACAAAATTCAATGCGTGAAAGACGGAGCTCTGCCATTGTCCAGTATCAAACTTGAAAATCTTGAGATTTTTTGAATTGTCCATAATTTTGAATTGATTGAAATTATATTACAGACATTAAAAGAGAATTTAATGTAAGTTAAAGAGTTAAAAAATGACTCAAATAGAAGTGCAATTTTTAATTTAAAATAAACTGAAACTTATTTGTATAAAATTAAAACATGTGTTTTTTGTGTGTTATTTATTTTACAAAATGCGTAATATAAAAATTAAGCAAATATTAAATCTTTGCTGACATAAAAGTTGAACTTAGCCAATCAATTGTAAAAAGTTTCTTCAAAAGTCCATCAAGTACCGCAGCAATAAAAAAATGGGAAAGTATATAAAAGTTTCAAAAATATATCGATAGCAAAGATTAAAAAGAGGCAGTTTTTAGCGGTTTTTAGAGAAAAAGATCTAATTAAATTTTTAATATTAAAAATATTATACAACGCTGCTGTTTGGCCTGTTTGATCTTGGCTCAAAGCGCTTTGAACACTATCAATGGCGATTCCCGCCAGCTAAACAAATTCAATTTTTCAAAATTCTTCGCGCGCGCCACACTAGAGACGTCTGCTGAGGAAAAACACAATTTCACCTTGCTTTGCTGCACGAGAAGACATTGATTCACTGTAAGTTAATTTTTCGATTTTCAATCACCATTTCCACCAAAATTAAGTTGTCTAGTGAACAATCTCTTTGACATTAACATTCCTGACCTTCCTGTCGGGTCGCTCCGATCACCAGAAAGTTCGCTGGTTTGTAAAAACACCTGCAACTCGCAAAAGCAAAAACCGCATCCCTTTCTTCTCGGCTTTTTCGACTGCCCAATTTGACAATATTTTTTTGCTTTTAACCATCTTCTAACGAATCCATCTCCGATTTTAGTCCGAAATGGCAGTTGTCGGCCGATCTGCTCGCTCTGCTCTGCGCCTCCTGGCCACCAAACCCCTCGGCAGGACCGCAGTCCGACGTGGATATGCCGATGGCAATGAGATGTCCTTCACCTTTGCCGCTGCCAATCAGGTCAGAATTCAAATCGAAAATTAAAAAAGGAGGTTTTAATTTGAATTTTTTCCCCCAAAGGTATTTTACAACGAGGCCAATGTGAGGCAAGTGGACGTGCCCTCGTTCAGTGGAGCCTTTGGCATTCTGCCCAAGCATGTGCCTACCCTGGCAGTCCTGAAGCCCGGCGTTGTCACAGTTCTTGAGGCCGACGGCAGCCCCAAGCGTTTCTTTGTCTCCAGTGGCTCCGTCACCATCAACGATGACTCCAGTGTGCAGATTTTGGCCGAAGAGGCTGTGCCAGTTGAGAACCTGGACGCGGCCGCAGCCAGGGACGCACTGAGCAAGGCCCAGAGTGCCTTGAGCTCTGCGTCCGGAGACCAGGCCAGAGCCGAGGCGCAAATCGCCGTCGAGGTTGCCGAGGAAGTGGTCAAGGCGTGCGAGTAAATTTTCGTTACGAGTAGAAGAATAATTGTTGTTGTTCACCCATTCATTCTGTGTTAGATGAAAGTGAATTAATTAATTTGTAAATAAAACACTGATCCATAAATAGATTCAAAATAGCTTCATATTTCTGCGAAAATCTCGAACAGTTGTCAACAAGGGTAAATATTGGCACTTTTTTTTTTTAAAAAAAGGAAGATTTGTAGTAATTAACAAAAATTCGAGTTATTAGCCAAACCAGTGATTTCCCATGCAGTCTCGGGTCCACGGTGTTTGACAAACCCAGCACCATTGAAGCCGCACTGGGGCCTTTTGTGCAAATCATATGCATACATCCACCTATAAATCATAATTAAAAAATTAAATGCTAAATGTTAATATAATTTTGGAAAAAAATGAATTCATTAATTTTTTAAACTCATTTTGAAATATGTACAAATTTTTTTTTAATAGAAAAAAAAATAATACTAGCATCTCTTTCAGTAGGCGTCCTGCATTTGGGACAGGGTTTGGTTGTCACTTTAATTGCCACTTTGCTTGCTTCATCCCAACGGGCCTACAAATCACATCTTAGTTTTTATTACAACTAATTTGCAAATATCAAACCTGAGCAGCTCTGCCTGGGTCTACGCTGTAGCCGGACTGTTCGAGGCCCGTAACTCCAGATTCAACCTCTTGGCACTCGCCTATATGATAGCCTTGAAGGCAGTTTCGGCAAAAAACAAACTAATGATCAATTTTTAATTGATTCTCTATTGAATGAAACATGTAACTCTAAACTTACGCCGCAACCACTTGCGCATGCAACTTTTGTGCATCCACCGTCGACCAGAATTCCCATTCCGCATCTAGGCTGAGGACAAAGCACCCCACCAGCTTGGAGAACAAATCTTCTTCTGGATAAAAATAATTTCATCATTAATTTAAATTTCAAAATCCATCTATGCATGGTTCCATTAGGGAAATTTGAGAATGGTTTGGGATAGAATTTGTGATAGAAATGCTAAATCAAGTTATTTGTTGAGATAGTCAGGGTTAGCTGTTTTTGGGAAAAAATATGTTAATCAGTTCCCATGATTTACCATTTTTAATATTGATATTTAAAGAAAAGTGGCATATTTTACTCTATGCTCAAAACAAGAAAGTTTAACACAACTTTTTTAAATTTAATAAACATCAAATTTAGTCGTTAAGTGAAATAAATTTATTTCTTAGCTTATTTTACCTCAGCATCACTCGAAAGTCTAAAATGATGAGTTTCCTCAATAAAGGAATTTTCACAGCCAGCTGGGTATGGTAAGGTGTAGCCCAGTTCGGGGTCCGAGCCGAGTGGAACCTCCTTTCAGTCGAGAGCTACAGTAGTGTCAGAAACAATCCATGCAGGTCACGGAATGTCCCTGATGTTTGTCTTAAACAAGTAGAAGGCTACGGCCTCCTCATCCTGAGACAAATGCTCGGCATACCGGAAGAAAAACTTCGAGAACCGCTGCTGTCCTGCACACTCCGGAGAACTTCGACCCTTTGAGGCGTCAGCACGTCTTACCAGCAGCAAGGTTTACGCACCACGGTCGCAGCAAATTGAATTAAACCCGTTAATGAATGAAAAAAATGGATGTACTAAGCATCTTAAATTAAGAATTTATTATTAAAAACATTTTGTTTTTAAATTCCTTTTATTATTATTGTCTTTCACAAATGAAGGTGAAGTCTGATTTTAACTTTTAAATTCGGGCTGGAATCAGTTTAACGAAAAATAAACCCCTCCGTACATCACGTGTCTAGACCAATGAGCGCCTTTTAATTTAATAAATTTATTGTATTTTTATTTAGGCCAAGGGTGGCAATACATGTGTCAGCGCGCGCGACTCCCTCGTATTCAGGTATACGCAATTCTCCTTGCCTAGCTGTTTATGCTAGTCTCTCTTTCTATGCGCGTTTTTACTACACACATAAAAAGAACTTACAATTTATAAAAATAAAAATTATATTAAAACCAGATTAAATATAACCCCCATAAAATTCACATTTATCTAGAAAGGAATAAAGATAATAATATATCTACATATAAATAATATTTTTAGACTAATCGAAAATTTGATTAAACTTTTTATTTTTATTCATGTATAATTAATCAAAATATTAATTTTCAGAAATTGGGTGCAACTTAAGTGACAAAATTACTTTTGAATCAAGCAAATGAGAGTAGAACCATCCCAATCATATTCATTGAAAGTGCAAACGCAATTTTCATCTTCCTCTAAGCATCTAGTACAGAAAAAGGTCTCATGCTGGCAGCCTGCTTGGAATTCGGCATCGAAAGAGCACACTTTGCAGAAATGTGTCTCGATGTTCTCGTGCTGGCAGCCGGCTTGGATTTCGGCATCGAATGAGCACACTTTGCAGCATGTGTCCCGATGTGTCCAACAGAAGAACACTGCAAAATAAGATCATTTAGACTGTAAATTCAAATACATTATATTATGATTAAATTTCAGTTTCTATTGCAGGTTTTAAAATTATAACAGGAATAATATAAGAAGTTAATTCATAAATATCTTCACGCACAATTCACAGTGTGTGATCTCATCTTAAAACATTATTCAATAAAAACTTCATAATATCATACCCAAGGGGTGAAGAATAGTTGAGGCTTGTGCGCATTGATGTAGGAACGTTAACTGGTCCTTCAGTGTTAATCCTGGCGTGGTATTATTGATCAATTGCAGAATTCTATGAAGGAAGTCGTAGACATTATCCATGGGAAGGTTGTCGCCTCCTCCTAGACTAGCCGAGCCGCCATCATACATCTTCAGCCTTAGGGCGCTCAACAATTTGGAAACGGCATCCATGTCCTTCGGAGTTGGCTGAATGAACTTAAACACAAAATCTAGTCAAGAATTCAAGGGGAAAAAATTGATGCTTACAATTCCTTCTTTCAGTTTGGAAGCTGCAAGCGCAATGTGGTCAATTGATTCATCATGAGCGCCATCAGGATCTGTTCTCTTTACCTTCTTCTTGCTATAACAAAACAAAAACACACAATTTCAAAACATGCAGATATCAATCTTTAATGTTGTAATAAAAAATTATTATAAAAACAAATAATTGAAATAAGAGAAGTGCTTTTATAAAGAATAGTAAAGTGAAGACCAATCAAATTGAGATATAATAAATATGCTGTTTTTGGCATAATATTAAAAAAAAAAAAAGAAAAAATAGAGAAATAGCTACAGCACCTAAAAAAAGTTAAATGAATATGTGAAAGCAGAATTGATTTAAAATGAACTATTTATTTTACTCACATGCAGCGCAACAGCCTCCTCCTGGACCAGGTGCAGTCGTCTTTGATGCATTTCTTCTCCTTCAGGCGCACACATACATTGCAGAAGAAAGTTTTATGGCCATCGCAGTCGGAACACATAAATGGGCTACTCAAAAGAGAGGTAGTAAAATTATTTAAGTAATATTGCATTATAGTACCTTCCCCCACAACTTCCAATACTGCACTTTTCCACTTCGCCCTGGTCACGGTTGCAATGGCTATAAGAGAAAAATAAAGAGGAATATTAATGATTTAAATCATCTGTTAGGCTTTAATTAATAGGAAAATGAGGAATTCTTAATAAGGACTAGCCTTAGCACAATAAAAAAACCTACCATACTCGTGTATCACTTGGCAGGCACGTGCAAAGTTGGCCAAGAGGATCTGCTGTTCAGAAAGGCATGATTCACCAAACAGTCTGATCACGTATATTAACATTGTGAGTATGTTAGGGAACTTCAATTTTTTCTTGGAGTTTCCTTCCACACTGTCGATGCTGTTGTCCAAGGCACTGAGTATTTCGTCTGTGGACGATAATGTCTCGTCGGACAAGGGTTGGGATAAGACCTGCAAAAATATTAAAAAAAAAAATTACAATATAACAAACCGCGGCGAGAGTGAGCAGCTTTTGGTATAAAAATCTAACCTTTGTGGTCTGGAGGTCACGACGAGCCAAATTCTTGATGGGATCCATTATTTTTTTAAAAGCGACTGGTTCCATTCTCTGGCAAAAAAAAGAGTACTGCAACAAATAAAGCGCCGTGTCCTGCGTGAATCGCCTTTTTCCGCCTGTGTGTCAACAAAGAGGGAATAAGTGAGACGTGCATCAGAACAGATACGAACACACAAAGCGCACTTTGTCCTGGTACTACAAATTTAGTTTATTGTGAACCAAACGTTAGAAGATTAAAATGCAGGGGTTTGCATAAGATTATACTGACTGATTTTTTAATTGTAATTAATGATTTATATTGTTAAAATTATTTCTATTTGTTAATGTGTAATTGTTTAATAATTTCTATGGCTTGAATTATTTAAAATGCTAATGTGTATTGTTTGACACAATGCAGGTTGGCTTACACACGGGCTTGCTGTACAAATAAATAAATTTAAATTAAAATTAATATTTTAAATTTATTCGTTTTAATTAAATAAATTATTATTTTATAGTGTTTTAGCATAATAAATTTTGACAACAATTTTGGCAGAATGGGTAAAATTCACAGACTCGATATTGTTCTTTTACTGTCGTCTCTTGCAATTTTCAAATGGGAGCGCGCGGTGTTCCCTGGGTATGCCGGCTGCGGCTGCCCTGGAAACGTCCTTCCTGGGAACCCGGCGGCTCCCTGCTATGCAGGTCTCTGGCGGCGGACACGTTCGTACGCCTTCGTACAAACGCTCGCTGGCGGCGAGCCTCGTCGGCGCCCGATTCCTCGGACGTGAAGGAGCTGGCAAAGCTGCTCCGATTGGCTTCGGACCGCTCAGCCGCACCCCTGGCAAGGACGAGGGACACTGGTGTGTCGCTCGAGGGGCTCGGGACGCAGTCGGCCTTCCGGTTGTCCTCGTACGAGCCAGTGTCAGGACAGGACAGCGGTCGGGGGGCCTTCGGACAGCTTGGACACGGGCGCGAATTAAGGAATCGCGGACGGGTGTTGTCTGAAGCTGCACTGGGTGCCCAGGTGTGCATGTCAGTTTTCTGCCCGAGCCAGCGGACGGAGCGCCTTTTACAGTGCGGGTCGCAGGCCGCAGCCCGGAGGGTCATGCGAAACTCATCCACAGAACTTTCAGATGCATATAGAAAGTTCTGTGAATTTGCAGTTGAATTCTAAAATGCCTTTATAAATTCCCTTGAATTGAAATGGAATCCCATGAATTCTACAAGCTAATTCCGATTGAATTTATGGAATTTATTATACTAATTATATTTATAAATTTAAAGCTACTTTAATTAAATATAAATTTAAAATAAACGCGATATTTATTTTTTGTAAGAATTTAACTCAAAACAATTGCCAGAAATTAAACAAGATCAATTCAAAAGAAAGCCCTTAAATAATTAATTTAATTGTAAAAGCCGAAAATTTAATTGGAATAATAAAAAAAACAATGAAGTTCCCCGATGACACAGCCACATGAGCCACAATCAAAACAAAAAAATTAAGAGAGGAATAAAATAATTATTCCACACCAGTGCATTTGTTCAGAGTTCGTCGGGGAATGCTGTTGCATTGTGCGACAAATCTTCACATACGGCCTTCATAAATATCTAGAATAACAACAATTCCGTGAAATGCTCCGCGCGACATTGCTAGCATTTCGAAGTAGCACATTTCAGTTCTTTTGCATTGTACCCGGAATATTTTTAGGATTTTAACATACGTAATTTATGCAGGAATTAACAAATTATAATTTAGTTTGAAAAGAAAAATAATCAACAATAAAAACGAAGAATTATAATAAATTGATGCATGCCGGCTCGGCCGGCTCAGATTTATATGAATGTACCGATGAATGTACGTAGCTCAATTTTGTTCATAATTTACGAAGCGGCGGAATGAATAAATTTATTGATTGAATATAATTTCTATCTTACCGAATTTCAGAAGACAAAGAGCTTCACAAATTTAGACCAACTTGTTGATTAAGTCACACGGACGCGAGACAAGTGACAACACGTACGGGAGTACGGGACTGCTTTCATAGAGAACAATGTGTGGTCTGCTGCTGCTATATATACCACCCCCCACTCCGTGCTTCCACCCAAGGAGAGGGAATGTTTTTTATTCTCCAAAACAAAAACCTCCTCAAAAGGCGTTTCATTCCGATCGGGAGAATAAGAAGTCCCTTCCCCCCCTCGCGTTCACACGTGTGGCAGCGCTGAGATCGCCGAGTGGGCTTTAAAAATCGCCGAAACATTATTCGGATTATTCCACGAATAATTTAATGATCATAATACTTATTTTGTTATTTTTGATAATG
This sequence comes from Neocloeon triangulifer, assembly GCF_031216515.1. Lineage (NCBI taxonomy): Eukaryota > Metazoa > Arthropoda > Insecta > Ephemeroptera > Baetidae > Neocloeon > Neocloeon triangulifer. The sequence goes on from NW_026775550.1 coordinate 409,875, forward strand.
ATCGTCAATATTGATCTGATTGATCATTTTATGCCAAGACAAAAAGGTTTGTGATTGATCATATGATCATTATTCCTGGAATAATAAAATGGCACGTTTTCAAGAAAAACATTTAACATTACCCTTCTATATCCTGGACCCACCCAATTAAGTACATAATATAATCATAATTCCCGGATGAATGATCAAATCTGTATATAATATATGGAAAAAGATTTCGGAAGCCCACTCCGCGATCACAGCGCTGTCACACCAGAGGGGGAAGGGACTCATTGCACTCATCTCCTCTATCTTTTCAGCGCTGTTAGATACTTAAATCATGTATTTTTTGATATGCATGAAAGAAATTGTAGGAAATTTAACTGGCAACATTTTTTCTTTAAGGTGAGCAACTTTTAAGAAAAATTGCCAGTAGTTTATTAGCCTTGTTAATTATCTGGTTTGCACCCTCCCGTCGATCATCACTATAGCTTTGAAGGCATTGCTGTGATATATTTTGGCAAGTGTTGATGCACTCGGTAATGACCAAATCAAAACACTGATCCATTAATAGATTCAAAATAGCTTTATATTTCTGAGAAAATCTCAAAAAGTTGTCAACAAGGGTAAATTTATGGCAATTTTGTAAAGGAAGATTCGTAGTAATTTACCTTATAAGTTCGACTTATTAGCCAAACCAGTGATTTCCCATGCAGTCTCGGGTCCACGGTGTTTGACAAACCCAGCACCAGTTGAAGCCGCACTGGGGCCTTGTGCAAATCATATGCATACATCCACCTATAAATCATGATTAAAAAATTAAATGCTAAAAGCTAATATAATTTTGGAAAAAAAAATGATTTCATTAATTTTTTAAACTCTCATTTTGAAATATGTACAAACTTTTTTTAATAGAAAAAAAAATTAATTACCATCTCTTTCAGTCGGCGTCCTGCATTTGGGACAGGGTTTGGTTGTCACTTTAATTGCCACTTTGCTTGCTTCATCCCAACGGGCCTACAAATCACATCTTAGTTTTTATTGCAACTGATTTGCAAATTTCAAACCTGAGCAGCTCTGCCTGGGTCTACGCTGTAGCCGGACTGTTCGAGGGCCGTAGCTCCAGATTCAACCTCTTGGCACTCGCCTATATGATAGCCTTGAAGGCAGTTTCGGCAAAAAACAAACTAATAATCAATTTTTAATTGATTCTCTATTGAATGAAACATGTAACTCTAAACTTACGCCGCAACCACTTGCGCATGCAACTTTTGTGCATCCTTCCTCTACCAGAATTCCCATTCCGCATCCAGGCTGAGGACAAAGCACCCCACCAGCTTGGAGAACAAATTCTTCTGCTCCAAAACGTTGATATTGCTGATACTGGATAAAAAATAAACTTATCGTGAATTTTAATTTCATAATTCATCTGTGGTTCTATTGGGGAAATTGAGTAAAGTTTGGAATAATAATTGTGCTAAAAAAATGGTAAACTATAAGTTAATTATTTGTTGAGATAATCAAATTTAGCTGTTTGTGATTAACAATGGCATATTTTCTCAACAAGCAAGTTTAACACAAAACTCTTATTTAGTTGTAAAGTGAAATTTATTTATTTTTATAAATTTTATTTTACCTCAGTATCACTTAAAAGTCTAAAATGATGAGTTTCCTCAATAAAGGAATTTTCACAGCCAGCTGGGCATGGTAAGGTGTAGCCCAGTTTGGGGTCCGAGTGGAACCTCCTTTCTCTCAGTCGAGAGCTACAGTAGTGTCGGAAACAATCCATGCAGGTCACGTGGCCTTCGATGCAAGGGAAAACCAACACAGGGTTGCTAAACAATTTTAAATGACCAAATATTCAAAATTTGGTTTCCTTAAATTTTTTACCTAATTTCCGTACATGCTAAGCATGGAATGTCCCTGATGTTTGTCTTGATCAAGTACAGGGCAACAGCCTCCTCGTCCTCGCCCTGGGACACATGCTCGGCACACCGGAAGAAAAACTGCGAGAACCGCTGCTGTCCTGCACACTCTGGAGACTCGCAGTGAACTTCGACCCTTTGAGGCGTCAGCACGTCTTCCCAGCAGCAAGGGTCGCGCACCACGGTCACAGCTCCACTCTTGCAGTGACTGCAACGCACTCTCAGCTTTCCGGCTCTCATTCCTCTACACACGGCGCCACAATACACGTAGAAATGGGCTCGATTCTTCTCGGTTTCTGCAAAAATTATTATTTTTTTACAAAACTATCTTTTAGGTCCTTTTAATTTTTACCAGCTTTGTCTTCAGACAGTCCAAGCATTTCCCTCTCCTTCGCAGTCAATTGGAGGTCCATTAAAGTACCACACATGGGCTTTGAGCCCTCAGCAGCAGGATTATCCGGTGACTGCGGAAAGGTTGGAACAGCCCTGACCACTCTTACTGCGTGAAGGACACTTTGATCTCCTAAATCGCAATCCTGAAACAGTAATTTTTATGGTAATGACATGAAAATCAAGTATCAGCATTTAAATACCGCTATTATTGTCGTGTCGAGCAGTTCTTTGCCCGCAAAAATGATTTTCACCTCTTGGGGTTGCATGCCAATTTTGGGGCCGACGAGCTCTTTCACGTCTTTTATGTCCATTTTCGGGTCTAAGTCGACGCTGACCGACTTGCCTGTGTTGGTTTTTATGTAGATTTTGAGCGTGTTTTTGATGCTCTCGGTCCCTGAGCTGAAAATGTGCAACATCCTTTCTAAAATGCGTCTGAAAAACTCAAAGATAAAACTCATGACGCAGGCTGTCTTAATTTTACTGCGTTTGAATTCCGCGCCCCCAGTGCCCCCACCCCAACCCCCAGTCCCTTGCCCCAGTCGATTTTGAGATTGACTACCGAAGACGTTTCAGTACTGGCAACAAAGAATTACATATTTAATGTGTAAAAATGCAAATTAGAGTAAACAAATAATTTTCTTTGAATTTTTGTTACATGTAATTATGAAAAATAGTGAAAAACACTGAATAAAAAGTGTTTTGCTTGACTCATTTCACCGGCTACCACCGTCAGCCATCTTTAATAATTTCATCCAAAACATTAGGCAGCGAAAGGTAAAGAAAAAATTAATTTTTATAATGTTCCTGAATTATTTTACACCAAAAAAGCATTATTTCGTGACAAAAGAAATTTATTTTCATATTTCAAGTGTATTTTTGCCGATTCTATAAGAAGGATTTCACAGAATTATAAAAAAATTCAAGCCATCTTGATACGTTAGTCACCCTTCCCAGCAAAAACCATTTGTCTTCAAAATTTAAAACTTGAACCCTATAAATTATTAATTTTTTGCAAATCTACAGGATGATTGTCCGACCAGTTCTTGGTTCCCTTAGGAGGTTGGCCTCGCAGGATGTGGTGAGCCGCTGTCTGTCAGTCAACGTGCCTGCCCTTGCCAAGGCGGCCGACCCCGTCCAGCAGCTTTTCATCGACAAAATCCGCGAATACGCACAGAAGAGCAAGTTCGTCTTTTCAAAACACTAATTTTGAAGCATTTAATTATCAAATCGGTTTGTCTCAGGGCTGCAGGCGGCAAGTTTGTTGACGCTTCGCCCGAAATCCAGAAGGAATTGGCCAACGATTTGGAAAAGGCCGCCAAGCAATACGGAGGTGGCGCAGGGGTAGATATGACCAAGTTCCCTTCTTTCCAATTCTCCGAACCCAAGATCGACCCCATCAACGCCCAGTCATCATAAACAATTATATAATGAGTAGCCATGTTATGAAATTTGGAACAGCCCTCAAAAGATCCTGGGCTTGTCGAATTTGTTCTTATTGTAAAATAAACAACTGTTGTTAGTAGTACGGAATCAAATTTGTATCAAACATTTAAATCGACCATGAATAACCATCAAGGGTAATTGAGGGCGCGGGGATCAATCCCGTAAGCTCCTTTGCTCCACTTGTCAAATTCGGTGGAAGAAGTGAAGATATTGATCAGTTTTTGACCCAAGTCCAATTCCATCTCCGCCTGCTGGGTGATTCTGCACTGGTAAATATCCAGGCAGAGCTATTTTTTTTTTTTTTTTTAGAAAATTTTTTTATAATTGAAATGATAATAACCTGCAAAATTTTATCTGGCGAGACCATTTCCTCAAACATCATTTCGTATGCATCGCGCTTCCAGATTTTAGCCAGGTATGTCCACAGAGACAAAATCACCCCAGCGTACATTCCAATTAATCTGAAATTTCAAAATTGAAAAACGAATATATTCTCATTTTGTTTTAAAGATAAATTACCCTCCGAAATTTTTAACAACTCCAAATAAGGGTGGGTGCGCAGAGAAAAGGAAAATGTCCAGAGTCTCGCAGTCCTTCGCAAAGGGCAGTTTTGACAGGTGCTGCCTGTACTCGTCTGTGTCACAGTTTTCCGACAGCTTCCAAGCGAATTTGTCACTTCCCTCCACCCTTACCAGCTGGACAAGCAGATCATCCACCGTTGGGTCTCGGGCCCTAGTTACTTTAGCACGAAATTTACGTTTTCATTTTGCGCAAAAAGTTTTCTAATAAAATTACGCATGAGACTCTTGATGTTGCTTGAAGGGTCCGTTCGGTGGAAGTGCAGAAATTTGGTCAGGATGTCTGGTAGCAGAACGGGTTTTGCCGTTCCACCTTTTTCAACCATTTCGGCCAACTTGCCGATCAAATTTGGCAATGTGCTATTCGGAGGGGGTGCTTTGAGCATGGTGGTGTGGTCATTGAAGTCCTCGTCACCCTCGACCACCCTCTCCACAACCCATTTGATCGTCGGTCGAAGCATCGTCACTGAAAAGACGATTCTCAGTTTTCTTACAATTAAATAATAATTCAATTACTGTTTCTCAAAATTTTTGCGACTTCCGATCTTGGCATGGCAGTCGACCACTCTGTCAAAGAAATGGCTGGAAGTTCAGCAACCATTATGTCATCATGGGTGAACTCGTTCAGGAAAGTGTAAGCCGCCCTATTTTTCCCGTAATGGTTTTTCATCAGTTGAAACTTACGGTAGCTGATACTGTTGACCGGATAAATTATTAAAAATTTTTATATAAGACTAATGAAGATTACTGGTGGAAGGTTGAGACTCGCTGGTGGTACATGTTTCCGAGGACGGGGCTGCTCAAGTCCAGACTTAGGTACTTGATGTGGTTATGCTGCGTCAATGAGTCCTCCAGGGTGTAGTAGATCAACGGGGCAGCGATAAACATGAGCATGGCCAAGATTGCAAAAAGACCGACGACGGTTTTCAGGCCAGTCCTGAGGCGCCGGTTCGTCATGTACTTGTATTCATTCACCCGTTCACACTAAAACAGATTTGATAAAAATAAGAAGAAAAATATTATTGTCAAGTAATTTTGAACACAATTTATTTTTGTAACATACCTTCACTTTAAAAACCAGGTCAAATATACTTTCAATGAGCACAAACTCTTCGCGCGTCAGCAGTGTTTTAGTGAAGAAAAAGTCAATCGATCTCCTCACAGGCTCCAGAAACGGAACACTGCTATATCTATAAACAAAAACCAAATTTAAATCATTTAAATAATAAACTTAATATTCATATACGCTAGAAAAGCGACCATGTTGATTCTGCTGAAACTTTGGCACAAAATGCTCACGGCCGAACATCTTGAGTGGCACGTCCGAACCTGGTAGGCTGACAAAAGTAAATAGATGCTTTGCAGGAAGTAGTAGATCTGCTGTGAAAAGTAGTGGCCAAATTTCCTGCTCAAATATAATATAATTTTGAAAAAAAAAATGAGGTAATTAAAAAAAATTGTGTGCCTGTGAGTGAATTTGGGGACAAAGTGGAAGAGCCAGAAGTGCAACGCAACGTAAATGATGGTGTGGAAAACTTTTCTGCAGCCAAACGCGGCGCTAACGTAGAAAATCCGGTCCAGGGCCATTCCAATCAAGTGCAAAAATATTACAATCAGGAAAGTCACCGGAACAGAGTCCGAGTCAAGATCAACGACCGACTTCTTGTCGTCGCCCCTGGCCTCTGCCTGAAATTTATTTTTTAATTCGTCAAAGTGATTTATTTTGATTCATGTCAAATTTACGGCAAATGAGCTGAAGCTGCCAAGGACGATCGTGGTGCTGGTCACCTGGAGTATAAAAATACAGGAGTAGACGTCGACGAATGCAACTCTTTGTGATTGGCTTTGCAAGCTCAGCGGCGCACTCCACAGTCCGATTTTGCGTAGAATTGATCTATTGGTTAGAAATTACAATTAGCAAGACTCAAAAAATAAATTTACGTATTTTACTTGTGCCAAATGGCAGAGACAAAGAGGAAAGCTTCCCAGTAAGCAGACCGACCGCCAAGCCGAGAAATCACTGCCTCTCCGAGGTAAGGCGCAAAGCCGACTTTAGCTATAATCTGGACAGGAAAAATCAGAGATTTTAAGTTAATTATTTTAATAGCAAACACTTAAAACCTTAAAAGTAATAAAGAATATTGCGGATGCCGGAAAAAACTTTTTCCGTTCATGTGTGTAATATAGAATATATGAAGATCTCTTATTGTTAGTGGAATAAAATAAAACGATGAATTATTTATTTTTATATTTCATTGGAATTAGAAATCAATTGACAATTTTGTTCCTGAAACAGAGGTAATCGTAATTCAGTATCACCTGGAATATCAACCTTTTTTGATAACAAATAATTATTATTTAAGACTTTTGCACTATTTATTCTTCAATTTTATGAACTCTTCTCTTGCAGTATGCAAGACACTTTACAAATATATACATTGAAGGTAACCAAGGTTTTTTGGTCTTCGTTGCAAAAATAAATCTCTTCTATTAGACTTCAAACTCAGTAAAGGTTCGAGAGGTCTGTTAGGAAATTAGAAATCCTCCAATTCAATATTTTCCAACTCAAACATTTCCTCAAATGACGGAGTGGTCAGGTTTGTCTTGGAGTTGGAATCAAGTCCGTGGTGGAAGAGCATGTCTTCGAGCTCTCCCTCGCGCCACAACTCGTGGCCTCCGTCAGCATCAAGGTCCAGCAGACCTTCGAGAGTCTTCTTGTAATCTTCAGTCTCTTCAAATATTTTCGGGTATTGTGAGGAAAATGCTTTTCCATTGGCAGAGGTGGAGGAACGTGTCACTTTCCTTGAAAAAAAAAAGATTAATTAAATTATAAAAAAATTTAATTTTAAGTACGGGGTGTAATTAGCGTAGTAAACAGGTGGCGGTGGCAAAAGGCAATCGCAGGTGTTTCCCGGATTGAAGGGAAGGTCTCGGACAAAGTTCTGCTGCATCAACAAACTCCTGTTTCCACTCATAGGCAGAGGAGGGAATTCTACTGGGCGCCGCAGACGTCCGTTGTAAACGTCAGGCATGTCATTCGAGCTGGAGCTCGGCAGCAAGAAGTTCAAGTAGGCATTTCGATAGCCATTGTAGAAGTAGGACTCGGGAGCGAAGTAGGGACCGAGACTGCTCTTTGGATATTTGTAGGTTGATTTGGGCAGTTTGGTCTTTTTCCCTTGCAAAGGGACATCAGAGGTAGCCTTAGGCTAGAATAAAAAAAAGTAGGAATGAAAAAGAATTACATTGATTTTGTCATTTTTACCCTTTTGGTGTATTTCCTGGGGGGTTTTGGGGCAGCAGGAGTTGCTGTTTCTGCAGTGTTGCTCTTCTTAATCTTGGGCACAGCAGGTTTTGCAGACTTTTTAGGTGTTTTCCTCTCTTGCAGGAATATTATGTCTGCTCCATTTTTCTCCATATCAACTAGACTGAAAAAAATAAAGATCAAATAAATTACAATAAGACAATGAGAACGAAAAACAGGATTAATAATTTTTCTTACAATTTAAATTTTTTCTTTGCAAAAGTGAAGGAAATTTTATGATTTTCAAGAGATTTAAGTGAAAAAATAAAATATTTGAGAATTTTACTTACTGGAATAATGATGAGACTGGGAACTCAACGTTAGCTGGCAATAATTCAATTAATTGCCTAAATTAAATTCGAGTTTAAATCTGCGTGAGAATTCAGCGGATTCCAAATTATCTGATCAATTAACGCAAAATTTTAAACCTCTTCTTATGGAACGTACGTGCGCCAGAACTAGCTTGCGAATGCAAAGAGTGCAAAGCAAACGTGACAGAAGAGAGACAAAAGTGAGACAAATGTGAGACAAATGTGAGACAAATGTGAGACAAATGTGAGACAAATGTGAGACAAATGTGAGACAAATGTGAGACAAAACAGAGGCAAAAGTGAGACAAAAGTGAGACAAAAATTCTTTCCACACATGCATGGCACGTGCATTCTTTGCTTAGTTTGCTTTTCTGTCAGGCGTTTGTGATTTGCCCGCTTCGCTGCTGCTGCTGCGCGAATCCTAATGTTGCAGGTTTGGACATGAATCGCGTCGTTACCTTCTCTGTACCACTCACTACGTCAGTGGCTGCCAAAACTTGTACGGCCGGCTTTCGTGGTTTTGTACAATTTTTATCATTGCATGAATCTCTTTGTACAAATATATAATAATGCAATGAAATGTACAAAACTTTGAAGTTGGAAGTGGAAATTAAATTAAGCATCAATTATGGAAAGGCATGTCAGTGATATGAACGACTGAAGAAAAAAGATTTTTATGCTCTTTTGCTTAATTCCCTCACGAAAGTCCGGTCTTTATTTTACATAAATTTGAAAAGCAAAGAAATATGCAAAAAAATATAATTTAGATTTTGCCGGATTTTGCGTTCAAAATATTCATAAGTTGTATTTTTAATATTATATAATTTCTGCATGCGCTAGAAAAAATATTTAAAATTTCTTTGTTATAGTTTAATCACAGTGAAAATCACGATACAAACAGATCAGATCTGTATTTTTTTTATAAATTCAAAAAAAAAATTCATTATATTGCTTGGAAATTCTTTTTTTTTAGAATTTAATATTTAAATAATAAAAAAATTCAAAAATAAAAAGGGGAAAATAATTTGAAAAAAAGTATCCTCATCTCCTCGTTGCCTTGCAAAAAATTTTCTCAGGTCAATAATAAATAATAATTTCCTTTATTTGAGTTAAAAAATAATAATTCTCACTTATCATGTATATAAATATGACGGATAATTAATCATCATAATTAGGCATTTTATTTGTTTGGAAAGAATGCTAAATAAAAATTTACAATTAATATCCAATATTTCAAAATACATACTTTTTTTCTTAAATATCAATATAGACCAATATTGACCTAAATATTATAATTCTGGTGTGGTTATCACAATTAGCTATTATCTTCTTTAATTAATCCTACCCCCCCCCCCCCCCGCCCCCAGGTTAAATACGTTTTTCTCAAATTTTTAAGATTTTCATCTCCATGCAATTTTTTTGTACATTAATTTTTTTTCTGGAAAAAATTTTTATTCAAAATAAGTTTTTTTTCTTATGAGCATCACTTTCTTATTGTTAGTTCGAAAGCTGTCATTTCCCCCCAATAATTTAATAAAAGGGAAAACTATAATTTGTGGCGGCATCGATCCTCAATCTGCCTAAATAATTTAATCTTGTTTTTGTTGTTTGTACCAATTATTGTACCCTTTTTTTAGTCTTTACAAATTAATCTTTCCTGCAACAACTGTTTTCGCGGGCCATTAATTAAAATAACACATTTCCATTCTAAAATACTTAAGGTTGATTAAAAAAAATTATACTCACTATGCTGAAGGAAACGACGATGAGCGCGTTCCAGTAGTAGTTGCTGGGTCGGGGGTGTTTCTTGGACGCGTAGAGCACGGACAGGGGCAGCGGCAGCGTGTAAAAGGAGCAGTAGCGGAAGGCCTGAAGGTAGAAGATGAGGAGGAAGCTGAGGTACTGCGAGTGGGCGCGCAGACACGTCCACGCCGCCTGCAGCAGTTGGATGGGCCGCGGTTTCCACAGGATGTTGAACAGGTTGTTGGACTCGTACTGCGTCCACAGACTCTGCAGTTCTTCCTCGCTCGGCACACTCTTTTTATTTTCCTCCTCTTCGGGTTTCTCCAGCAGACATTCCTCCTTCACGTCTTTCAGCCGGTCCAGGAAGCCGAACTCGATGAAGCGGAACACAAGGGTCGTGCTCCACAGCCACTCCGTCAGACTGTACGGTGTCTTCTCAGCCGGAGTGTCTGGTGGAATTTCCACAACTGAAATTTTTAAATTAAAAATAATAATTTTTGAATGGACAGTAAAAAATTACTCCACCTCTCATCAAAACGGCGTTTTTCAGAAGCGACTGAGACTCGAGCTTTTCATTACCTTTAATTAAAAAATTAGTTTTAAATAATAAAATAAAAATCATTTGAATTTTACAAAGTCTGGATTCCATGTGGTTTTTAAGCTTGGCCATGTAGTCGGTTTTCTTTTTAATTTGCATCTGTGCGCCTTTGGCTTGCAGAATCGTTCCCCTAGAGTTAGAAAATTTAATTTTAATCATAATAGGTATTTCATTAAAATTTTTTAATTTTTATACCAGTCGTCAAGTGAGTTTCTTGCAAAGTATTCTTTCCTCACGTGTAAAAAGTAATGACTCTCGATGAGCCTGCGAGTCAAGAGGAGCAACCCTAGATATACGGCGTCCAAGTAAAAGGTGTCTGACATTTTGTGCACCAAATCTGTATAAGAAACAAAATTAAAATTTTTTCTTTAAAAATTATCAAATAACCTTGAGCAGAGGTTTTTGACTGAAATCCATCTAAGAAGTAGGACCAGTCCATGACGACGACACTCAGGTAAGGCCTGCCGATTTCGGCCTGCTCGATCATGGAGCAGAATAAAAATTTGGCGCTGATCACCAGCAGGGTGTAGCCGAGCAGGTACTGGAATTTGCGCCGCGTGTGTCGGATGCTGAGGGTGTAAAGCGAGGACGTGCCCAGGAACAGTAAATAGCCGGTAGTCAAGATGTAGCCCACGGAGAACAGGTTGGCCGTGAATATGCTCGACAGGAGGACGAAGAGGAGCGTGAGGATTGGAAAGTTGGGCAAGAGGATGCTCTTCATCACGTCCAGCCACGTACTGTTGAAAATAAAAATAAAAATTAGAATTTAAAGGCGCCTGCAGATTTGAGAGTTATGCAACCGGCAGGGCATTCATTCGCGACATGTTGCATCACCTAGATTTGCAGGCGTTGAAATCTCCGGGAATTCGCGTTTAAAATTTTAATAAATAATATTTATTTAATTAATTTATTTCATAAATAATATCTATTCATTAAAAGAAATACATATATTATATTTCTTTGATCTCGAAAAATTAAACTTTAAATTAAATTCTAAATTCTATTTTTTTTTAATCATTAATACTTTTGTTAAATTATAATTACTTACTCTTGGGTCAATAAATAGTCATCAACTTCATTTTTTACTTTGGGGTCATCAAAAGTTTGCCATTTTTCGTCATTGGTGCCGCCGTACCTTTCCCAACGTCCCTCCAAGACCCAAATCTGTCTGCTTATCATAAGTGCGACAAAGAAGTTCCCTGATATGAATATTTAATAATTTGGATATTAAGTTTTGGTGTATATAAAAATGGCCTACAAAGCATGTCAAAGCCCTTGATGTACTTCTCAAGTATCTGAATATGAAGCGATCCGGGCAGTGAGCCTTTCAGCATATCATCCATCAACGAAAATGTCTGCTTGGTCGTCGAGTGAATGGGTTTGACGCTGGCTTCCATTATGTATTTGAAAGCCAGGTACATGCCAACCTGGACACGCACAAAAGGCCAATATTTCTGCAATGAAGTTCTTGAGAGGAGCGTCAGCCAGAGCATGGCGCAGAGGCCGACGTCCAGGGCGTTGATTCCGACGCACAACTGCATCGCGATGGAAAACCAGCAAATCTGTGAAGTTAAAATTTTAATCTCTCCTTTTGTTGTAATAAAATTATATGAGTGGAATATTTACCGAAACGCCAAATTTGTAGAAGCAGAAATTGTAGGCAAACTTGAAAAACTGCCAGCAACCATGGTCAGCGTCCGAGCGCCGTATTTGAGGGAAAAGGACGCACATTCTTTTGCCGTCGAGTACGGCCAACTCATGCATAGCACAGCTCATAAAGATCAACATCAAAGTGACTGAAAAATTGAGTAAAATTAATTTTTTTTTTAAAAAATTGAGAATTTAAAACCTATAGAGTTTAAAATCTGCCTGGCCTCTTTTGAAGCCCAATCTTGGCCTTCCGGGTCCTGCTGCTTAGATAGAGCTAGTTGAATGTCAATCTGAAAATTTTACAGCTTAAAGAAGAAAATTCTTTATTCAAAAATAGTTTTTACAGTTTCATTGTTGCTGGGCATCTCAGGGAAGACGATGGGTTTGATCTCAAGAAAAATCATGGTGGCGGCCATGAAGAGTCCTATGATCTTAAGAAGCAAATGCTGGACTTTTTTGTTGCAAAAAATTGCAGCCACGGCCAGGGCAAAAAGTGGAATGTTCACTTGGTAAATCTAATTAGAAGGCAAATGTCATTGTTTTTACTACTTTTGACTGAAGCGAACTTTTACATGAACACAGCAAAAGGCCGCAACGGCCAAGAGAGCAACTGCACCATGATGGTTGGCATAGGTGATGGCGATGATTCTCTCCAGGTACCAATTGGTTCTGAACAGCGTTTTGTCGATTTCATCCTTGGATCCCCGTCTCACAAAAGAGCTGAACTTTCGATAAATTGTGTCTGCTGCACTAGGCGGCTTAGGTTCAAAGACGGTTTTCCTGCGTTCTTGACTCGCCATGACTGATGGAGTTGGCTGCATTTGAACTTTGCGACAATTAACGTTAAGACTTTGCAGTCAACAATGAAATTTTTAAAATCGGTTGCCTTACATAACTATTATTTGTGATGAAATATAAGCCAACAATGAAATTTAAAAAAAAAATATATATATAAATATTTTTGTTACTGCAAAAAGTGCAAAAATGTTTTATTTCATTGTTTTTATCAAAAGCACTAAAAATATATTCAAGCTGTAGTTGTAGCCCAGTCCACAGTCTCATTAAGAATGGGCATTTTAAAAGTTTCCGACAAGATAGATAGATTCTTGAGATACTTCTTGAACTGCTTCGGATCTTGAGTAGTGATGAATGAGGCGGCACACTCGCACCGCAGAGGCATATTTTCCATTTTAATCTGCTGACACCTTGAGCACTGCAAGTCTTGCAGATTGTACGAAAGCATGCGCTTGTTGAAATTCTCCAAAAGCAGGAATTCGACTTCTGTTGGGGTGATGCCTCTTTTGCAGCCTGGACACTCCCATGGTAACCTAACCAAAAAAATTAGCATTCAAAACAAAAACCTAAAAAAAGTCTGCTCACGTTCTATCATCTGGATCTTCAAGGTCCTGCCATTGGCAATGTTTAACCAAATCCAGGTCAAAGCAGAGACTGCAGTTTTGACAAAGCACGTCAGGCAACACCACAGACTCGCAAGGGTCCTTCCAGTCTGCTTGATCACTGAATTCACTGACGCCAATCAACCGCAACATGTTTCTTCTTAAAGCGCCAACCTATTAAAAGAAAAGATTTTTTTGAAATGTATTACATAAGAAAAATAATAAATTCCTACTTCTAATTGGACAGTGCTGTCAAGCTCTAAAACTTTGCAAATAGCTTTTGTGAATTCCAGAGCAGGAGGGCCGATGTCACCACTCAACTTTGCCATGTAATCCCCATCTTTGCCTTTAACACGTCCTAGGTTTCCTGGCAATTTTCTATTGAGCTGGTCAATGATGCTAAAAAAATTAAAATAATTAATTAATTGTTAAAGCTATAAAAAGAAAATAAGACTCACTGAAATAGTTTTTGCCCTAAATCGCCTGCGATGAGGCTTTTGGAATAATCGGCAGCCGATTGCTGCACTGATCCAAGGGGTGCTACTTGCGACATGGTCCTCTTTCGCACTGGGGTGTCTTCCTTGCCAAGTCGCAGCTCCTGCGCCTCAAGGAGTTTTGTGAAAGTGGCGCTGACGTAGCCAGCCACGAGGGCGTTGAAGTTCTCCCGACAACCAGCTTCTTTTGGCAGACCCATGGCCAAACTCCACTCCATCTCGATTTCTGGTTCGTCTTCCTCCCCTTCACTTTCGCGGTCTTCTTCGTCCTCGTCTCTGTCTTCGATTTCATCCATGCCTATCTGGCTCTTCGCAGGTGACTTCAAAGTGGAGCTTTGTTCTTCCATCATCGTATCAGATATTTTTCCTTTCACACCAGCATAGTTGGTCTGGAATAAAATGTATTAATTAATGTAATTGCAAAGAAAAAAAAGAAACTCACTGGTCCCAGCCACATGAGGTACTGCCAGCAGTCCTTGAATTTGACGTCGATGCAGTGGAAAAGTTCTTTATTGGAAATGCTGTCCACAGCAAAATTGGTGTAAGTGACGGCATCCTCAATGCTCGTCTTTTTGGTACTAATGATGATACGGTTCAGATTTGCAAAGACGACAGAGCTGCCCATTCGCCTAAACTCAGCAATCAGCTGAGAGTTTAAAACGTTGTTAAAATTCTCAATTAAATAATTACAAATTTATTACTTGAAGGAAAAGCTTCTTTGAGAGCAGCTGAATTGCTTGACGCAGAGCTGGATCGTAGAGCAAAGTGTGTGGTGAGCAGAGCCAGCTAAAATTTTTATTTGGTAAACTTAAAACCTAAAAAAAAATATAATCTTACTGGTAAAAGTGGACAAGTTGGACATCAGAGTAGACGTTCTTGTGGACAATGCAGTCTCTCAACCAGCCAGCAACCATGTTTTTCATGACCCTCAGGGCACCGCTGGAAGTAGAGGTCTCACTAGAAACGGTCGATGAGGGTCCGATCGCTGAACTCGCGCCTGCCAAAGAGCTCACAGACACTGGCTGGGCTCTGTCGAAAGCAACACTGGAACTTGTGCCTATTGAATTTGGAAAAGATATAATTAATTAATCAAAATTTATTTGTAAAAGTTCACCTTCAATATCATTGATGTGCTCAGACTGTACAACAGCTCCAATTGTAATTGACTGGATTGTCAGGTCCATGCAGATGGTTGAGTAGCAACCTGGATTGTTCACTGTTACAGACATTCCATCTTCAGTATCTGCCATCAATCTACAATTCAGAAATTACTTAAAAACTATCAGACTTCAAATGAATATTATTACGAGTAATCGTCGGCTTCCTTGCCACCTAGATCAGGAGTTTCGTAATTGGAGCACCAAAGGATGAAGTTGTTTCTCAGCAAATGCCGTGCGTACATGAGATCAGTTGCAAACAGAGCTGCGTCACTGTCAATGGGAGGTAAGTTTCCGAGCGGTAAGTGCAGATATCGACACTGCCTGGTCCGCACCTCGAGGGCCAATGGCATGTCGAGATATCGCTTGAGCATAGCTCGGGTGCCGAGACGCTGCCAGTCCAAGCGAGAAAGCATTTCATCAGAGTCTGCATAGTTGGTGCCTGGAGGCTGCGTCTGCAGTTGGACAACTGGAAACTCGTCCAGGCCAGGCATCAAGGACAAAACGTCCGAGAGACCTAATTTCACGGTTTAAAAATGGTGGTCCGTTTGAAAAACAAAATTTTTACTTAATGTGGATTGAAGAGCAATCATGGCTGGGCCTTTTTTCTCTTCTTTGAATCCCTGGAGAGCTCTTTGGATACTACGGAATGCAAATCTCAAGTCAGTCTCCACTCTGACTTCGTAAGTGAGCTCAGGAGGTGGCAAAATTTTCTCGTTGGTGCCATCATTCAGTCTAAGTAAAGACAGAATAATTTATTAAATACAGGTTTATATTGCTGGTGAATTATTGAAAAGTAATTTTTCCTGAATTGTTTCACTTGCCTGGCATTTCTCTCTGCAGTGTACAAGGCACTGATGTTTGGCATCTGGTTGGTGCGCACAGAATCGACAGCAACAAAAACTGCCTTCTTCAGTGGAGGCATGATAATGCAAATCAATGCCCGAGGACTTGGTGCTGGCGCCCTGAATACACACATGCATAGGGAGTGCACCGACCCAGGAGAAAGGTACGGCCCTTGTCCCAGTTCTTGGCCCTTTGACGACAGCTGCTCCAGGGTGAAAGTATTCTCTCCAGCCTGAGAGTCAAAACCTTCAAAGCCTCGGGAAACGCCACAGACGCAGCCCAGCTGCACCAGCGCTCGGAACTCAAGCGGAACTTGCGTTTCGTAAACACCGATGATGTCAGGCATTGAGAGGTTTCCAATTAAGTTGCTGAAGTATCAAAATTTGTAACGGCAGAATAGATAAGAACAGAATAATAATTACTCGCTGTATTTTTGGAACTGCTCCTCAGGTACTGTGTATCGATACAAGTGGCTGACAGGGTGGCCCCGAGGAAGACTCCTGTTGACAGAACGCCAAAGTGTGCCTTCTTCATGGGCTCTTTCCTCAGGCATTGGAGACCTTTGGTTCACATAAAATATTCTAGGGACTACAAGTCGAATCTAAAAAAATTTGTTTCAAATTAATAAATAGTCCAATTTAATTTTATTGTAACAAACCTGGTGAAGTTCAGAGCCGACAAGAGCCCAAAGTTTGAACACGCCTGGTTCATTGGTTTGGGCAACTTGAATGATTTGCCAGGTGGAAGTCAGGAGTGTGTGTTGGGCTCGTCTCAAAAATCCACCAATGGTGTTTGTGGCGCTTTTAGAATTTGAGATTTTGTTTCCAACATTTTTTCCTGCTGCACTTTGATTGCCTCGAGTTGCTGAGAGTTTTGCTCTTAATTTCATTTGACGTCTCTCCTCAGCCATGATTTTCCACTTCTTCTTGTGATACTCAAGCCAGACTTGGATATCATCCTAAAATATTTTACATTAATTGAAATGTCTTTAGCCTTATGCCAATCTCATACACTTGAGGAACCAGGCCGTGGAGGATTTCCTAAAGAACTTCTCCAGTCTTTTGCGCCCCCTGTAGAATCCGTAGTTCCTATTTTTCTCTTTGTGCAAGTAGCAACAATAGGTGCCTGGCCATTTCCTTGAGGCCGATCCAAGTCCTCAACATCAACCACATCATTCGTGTTCTCATCATTCTGAGGAATAAAACAATTAAGGATTGAAAAAAAAACTTAAAGATTATGAACTATAAAGTTTTCCGCTCGGCTTTAGAATTAGTAAACTTTGCATGCCTCATTAGTGAAGTTTGCCACTGTTGGAGGCAGCTTCTGGAACATGGAGTCGATTTTCCGCTGCTTCCGTGAGTCACCCTTTTCAGCCATCTTTCGGTGCAACCAATCTGGATGGCGCACTCTCGGCACTGGGTTTGCCACTCCTTGCATTGCAGCTGGAATGGTGATGATCTTCTGAATGGAGCCTCCAAGTCTTTCAATGTAGTAGCCCCAGTCCAGAACTGAGCGAATGTCAAAGTCTTCCAAAGTCGAGTCCTTCAGCCATCGACACAGATAGTGTCGCTTGACGCTCTCCTCTGCTTGGAAGATGGCCACTGGAACGGCTCTTTCAGTGACAGGTGACCCCTCAGGCTGCCTTGAAACAATAAACCTACACGCCAATCCAGCGTCCTTGACCATCTGGTCTCCGAGGAACTCGGCAAGTCGCTTGGCTGTGCTGATGGAGGTTGACTTTTGTTGGCCGTAGTCTTCCAGTTTGCGGGACATGCTCCTGTTCTCGGACACCAACTCCATCAGCTCAGTATCAGACAGGTTGCTTGCTTTGGTGTACAAAACGTCCAGCCAATAGTCGGCCACTTTGGCCACATTTGCGTAACAATCGTCCAGACTATCACCCTTGAGGAAGGCTTCGAAGACCGCACTCTGGAAGACCTTGATCAGGCGTAGCTCCCCTCGTCGCTTGACTTCAAAACCTTTCAGCTCGGCCAGCGAACCGTCGTCATTGAACACAGCATACCGCTTCTTCAGTTTTTTGCCTTCCTCCTTCGAGGCTGGCAAAACCATGGCCCTGTACGGCCCGTCAACTTCAAAGAAGATGGAGTTCTCACTCTTCATCTCATACTTCAGAGTTTCAGGGTCGACCAGGGTTTGATATTGGTCGTTGGTATAGTTTTCTCGAACCATGAGATTGAGCACTGCATTTGGGTAAGAGACAACAATCTTTGACTTTTTTGGGTTAGTTGTTTTGATCTCAAAGTTTTCGGGGAATGTTGCTGGAAGAACACACCAAATACCGTCCGTGTCCAGTTCAAGAGGTCTTCCAACCTGAACATTTCAAGAAATTGTGTTAGTTAAGGGTGGAATTAAATTGTAATTCAATTTTGATTTGATCTTTAACAACAGAAAAGAATCCTTTTTACCTGCTCAATGATTTCTCTGGCCTGTCGGATGATGTTGGCGCCTGTGTGACACACAATGCCTGCCATCTCCATGCTGTACCACCTGGCGCCCCTTCTCATTACATAACCGTAGAAGGAGTTGAGGATGCACTTGTGCGCCAGTTGGAGCGAGTCGTAGAGGACTTCCCTGTTCTTGGCCGACTTGATCTCTGCAATGTCCCCACTGGCAATGGCCTGGGCCACCTGCTTCTTGGCCAATTTGTTCAGGCCCTTGTACTCGTAGCGCCGGTCACGAAAAGCGCGCACCGTGTCAACGTAAAAACTGTTTTCCCTCTGGCAAATGGTGGTGCAGCGCTCCTCAATTCGCGTAACCTTGGTTTTCTTGTAGGCCGTGCGGCAGTACTCACTCAGACGCTTTTTCTCAAGAGCTGCTCGCTCCTCAGGAGACAGTTCGTGCAGCGCTCGAGGGCGCCCACCTGGAAATACTGAAGGAAAGCGCTCTGTCTCAAGCTGGGCGCGAATCCTCTGCAACTCATTTAAACTTGCTGGCACTGAAGGAATAAGATTTAAAAATAAATTAATTATCAACAAACAGGGCTTCGGTAAGAAAATTTACAATGTTCTCCGCGCCAAGTCCAGACCATTCTCCTCTGACACTTGGCATTGGGCCTGTTGAAATCGCAAGCGGCACAGATCATTTCATCAACCATTGCCGAAGGTTGCAGACGGTTTGTCAAAATGATGTTAGGGTACATAGCAGCTAAAATCATATAATTTACAATCTGAATATTATTAAATGCAAATTACACTGACCAACGTCAAGATGGTAAATCATAGGGTTCTCAATTCGATTGGGTTTGTCCCTCAGTTCAGCCAGCATGCCGACAATTTCATCGTGCACCTCTTGAAGGTTTGTGACTTCACTAAGGGCAATTTTCTCTTCTTCAATCAGAGTATGCTCCAATGCCCTTTGCACACCGTCGATCAACATTTGCAAAGCGTCTGGTTCCTTTTTTTGGTGATTAACATCACGCACTATTTTTTTAATTCACAAATATTTACCAGTCTAAATCTGCACGGCAAATCCGACCTAAAGACTCCACTCTCAAGAGCTTCAACGTGGCCACCAACATATGTTTCAGAATCCAAGAGTCTGCCATCCGGTGTAAGTTTGTTAAGAGTTTCCTGTTGTTTATTTGGAAACACTACATTTGCTCGGTAAGCTTCAACCATGAGCAGCGACTCGCACAAAGTTCCAGATCCTTTTCTCAATACCTTGATTCAACATTATTTTTTATAATTTAAGTATTTTTAAATTCATATTTTGTTTTTACCTCGTCAGGATCACGAGGAATAATGGTGCAGAGAGCAAAGATAAATGGGTGGACGTATTTCATGTACAGGTAGTAGGTGGCGACGGCGTCTGAAACGGAATAGCTGGCAAGAACACTTGGATTGTTGATTGCCATTGGGCACATTTCCTCAGGGTCAAGTTCAACAGGGTCGTATCGCAGTTTTGCTTTTGCCACTGCCTTCAAGCCTTGTGAGCCCATCGGCAGATAAGAGTCTCGCTTCACCCAACTTTTGGAATGTAAAAATAATGAATTGAAAAGATTATTTTCATTTTCAAACAACTCACCAGAGACAATCTAGATGGCTTGCTGCACGACATGAATAAACGCCATCATTTCCCTTTGCAAAGCCGATTTCCTGCTGCATATCTAGTCCGTGGTGTTTAGCCCTGGCCTCCACAAATGGCCAATCGAAGAAGTCTCCATTGTAAGTTACAAAGACATGGGGCCTGACTTCCAAAATGTGCGAAAAGAAGCGCTCGATCAAAGCCTTTTCGTTGGGAGCATTCCAAATGGCAAACATGCCTTCCAGGTCTGGACGAGGCGAGTACTCAAAGTCTTCAATATCAGCAGACACAATTTCTCGATTAGTGATCAGGAATCCCTGTAATCCATTTTTAAATTTATTAACAAGATCTATTAAGAGCAATAAAACTCAATACTAATTTTTGAAACGTTCTTAACAAACCTGGCCATCGATCATGTAAGAGATCATCATGATTTGATCGGTGCTGGACTCGGGAAAGCGCAAAGGCAGCTTGGTGGTCTCGATATCAAAGGCTAGCACGATTGGCTCAGGCCATTCAATTAGGTCAGGTCTGTGTACGATCTGGGGTGGTACAACAGAACCTTGACTTTTGACTGTGTACCAACGGCCGGCAAAAATTTCGTTGTCAATCGACACTCGGACAGAATATGCAACGTCATATTCCCTGTAATTTTTTGTATGTTAAATTTTTTATTCTGCAAATAAATCTATTGAAAATCATACTTGATGTCCCTAATGTAGTCAAGATATTCCCCAATGGTTTTTGATCCAGGAGCATCCAAGTTGCTCCCACCTGCCAACATGTCCTTCTCGCTGTGCTCCTCCCTGGACAAGTTTGATGTCAGCAGACTCATGTAGTAAGTGTCGTGCTTCTCCCTCTCCTTGTTCAGCTGCACAATTTTGTCCAGCTCCTTTCGCACTTTGACCAAGTCATTTGTCGTCATGAAATTTAATTTCAGAAACTTTTGCTTCAGGCCGACCAAGTGGTTTGGCTAGAAAAAACATAATTCCTTCGATTAAAATATTTTTGCAAAAAGTAAATAAATTTACCAGATCCAGATCTTCCTTGACAACTTTCTCTACCGAAGCAATCAATCCTACAAATCTCTTGGTCAAATATGTTCCAACCCCGTCCAGCTTTTCTCTATCCGCCAAGACAAGAAAATAGGGCTGATAAGGGAGGGACGCTTTAAATCGAGCTCCGTCCTCCTCAATGAAGTAGAAGTCCATGGCACTAACCAGTGCTCCCTCAGCATTGACAATAGTCGCCTAAGGAGATAAATTAAAAAATTTTAATATGCAAATCAAATTATGTATTATTCAATATTATTTACCACTCGCATGTTGATGAGGAATCCAGTCCTTTCTCCAACCACTTCATACCTCTCGAAGCCATACTTTTTGTCGACCAGATCATCGTTGATCAGTCTTTTCACTTGATTCTCGTTGTTCCTATGAAATAATGGAAATAATACATATAAAGCACTTGCAATTGATAAAAACAAAAATTTTACTGCTGGTTGTTTTCGCTGCGGAACTTCAGCGGGTCGGCGCGAAATTTGCCGGTGTTCACAGCTTTTTGGAACACCATGATTACTTTGCACAATTTGTTACTACTGCATTGCTCTTTATTTGTGGAAATGCAATGCTCCTGCAGAAAGCGAAGTTAATTTGTCGCGGCCGACACAGGCCAGGAGAATATTTCTCAAAAACCGGACAATGCTTTTGCCTTCAACAGCTGGCTCAAGTTTTTATTCCCGCGAGAATGATTTAAAACAAGAGACAATCGGAAGCAGCTCTCAGACGCGGTAAAATGTTTTTTACCAATAAAATAATATTATTCCTAGAAATTTTCATCGGTTCTGTTCATTTTGGATTTTTTTAACGTAGATAATGTAATTAATTTTTAGCTTCACAGAATTAAAAAATTGGTGGAGAATTAACGTAATAAAATAGTTTTTATATTTTTAAAATACTTAAGATTTTTAATACATTTCCAAGGCATTATGCTAGTATGCTTTGTGCCTGCCTTTATAGGGCAAGCAAGTTTTTCATGCTCAAAAAACAAAATAAATCACTTACAACAGTGTTCAAAGGCATGCACTATCGACCCCACCGCAGTATTACAACATTTAAGACAGCAATGCGGAATCTCTTTTTGTTTGTGATTTTCTGCCACAATAAAATGATAAATAATTTATGCAACAATACATCCGAATACAATTTAATAAAGCGATTCTAGATATATTGAGCTTTATTAATATAATATTTTGTAATACAATAAAATATCTGATCTCAACTCGACTGGGAATTTTGTCATTAACATTTTAATAAATTTAGTCTCCAATGGTTATATTTTAAATTTATGACCTTTATATACTGCAAAAATCAGGACAGGGTTGCGAAGAACAAGGCAGTGGAATTGAAATCAAATCAAAACAGGACTCGTAGAAAAGATAGAAGGGTAAAATTTTTTGAAGCTATTTGTACGTTGATCGCAAGCGGCGTCTTGTCATCTGCATTTCATTTGCCTCAGGAATCTTGAAGTCAACTTGTTCGTCCACCTTTGACAGAATAATCAAATTAATTACAAGAAAACGATTTTACTCAGATTTTTACGTCATCATCAAAAGTCTTGCACAGCTTGCGCCTAGAAACACCCCTCCGTTTAGCAGACTTGGTAGCATTTTCAGTTGGCAGAGGAGAGTTTTCTTTCTCGACATCATCCAGAGTTGGTTTCTTCTTCCTGCCAGTGCTCTTGCTCCTGACTTCCTTAGAAACACTCGAACTTTCCATCTGAAAATTAATGGAAAATTTAAATCAATAAATTAATTAAAATAAAACTATAATTATACCTTGTTTTCAGAGGAACATGACAAAGTTAAAGAACGAACAGAGTTGCTCAACGAGACCATGGGTGTCTTAAATTCCTGGAACAATTAATTTAAATTACAATGCCAGAATTAAAAATTCCCAGCAGTCTTACTCTCTGTGGTGTGATGTTCTCAAACTTCTTGGGAGTCATTCCCATCAGCTGCTTTTGCAAGGCTTGCACTTCTCGTCGTTCCACGTCCAGTTGTTGGTTTTTGATTCGCAGATCTTCTTCACACTTGGCTACATGTTGATTTCTCCTTTCCTCCAGCTTCTTAAAGTCTTCAATCGACAACTCCAGCTGTTTCTTCAAAAGGGTGTTTTCCTTCTCCAGCTCTCTGCACTTGGTCGGCATCAATTGGAATTCTTTCTCAATGAAATTCCAAAGCTCCTCTTCATTGTGGCTTGCAAGGCTATCTCTGAAAAGTAACAGTCTTGATATTTGAAAACAGCCAAGGAACCTTTTTTTAATACCTGGCTGAAGGGTGATATTCGTTTACAATGAAATTGGTCAGTTGTTTATATTTGTCACAGTCGTGCTGCAGTTTACGTAATTTCTCTTCGAGTTTCAACCTGTTATCCCTGCTCTTTATCAGTCTCTCATCGGTAACGACCTTTTGATGTGACAGTTCCTTTATTTGCTTGAGCAGGTTCTTGACCTCTTTAAATTAATCACAAAGAAAAGTTTTTGTATTCACTTGTAATTATAAATTTTACCGCTTTGAAGAGCTAGCACTTCGGTTTGATAATTCACTTCAGCCAAACGGTTGGATTCAAGCGTAACATGGTGAACACTCTCTGCTTGTTCCAATTGAGCAATTACACCCTTAAGGCTTGAAATTTCTAAAATGAAAAAAGAAAGATTTACATTTTATGTACATATATAAATTATGCACATATACCTGAAGAATTGTCTTGTATTTTTTCTTGCAGTCTTTCAATCTCTTCATTCTTCATAGCCAAGTTAGATGATAGAGACTCAAAATCTTCTTTTGGCACAACTAAAATTAAACAAATTTAACAATTGAAATAATTAATAAATTTTTAGAAAAATTACCTTGATTCGCAAAGTCTTCCAGCTTTCTCTGAAAAAAATAGAACCATTTGTGAAAATAATTATGGGATTAAAATATTAATTAATACTACCTTGGCGTCTGCAAGCAGACCATTGTAGTGTCCCTCTTGCAAATCCATCCTTTTCTCCATCAGATCAATTAACTGGTTTTCTTTATTTTCCAGAGCTTTTTGGTGCGACGCTTTCATTTCCTGCATCATTTCGTCAAATCCGGCCTGCAGGTCATGTCTAATGTCTCTCTCTCTAACGTTTTGCTCGGATTTTAACAAAGACAGAGACTCTCGAAGCTTTTTGTTTTCCTCCAAAGCAGAAACTAATTTTGATTGGAGCTCCTCCTTAAGTTTCCTTTCCTCGTCTAGCTGCTCCTGAGTTACCAGCTGCAAAATAAAAAATTTAATTCATGCAAAAGAAAAAAACAAGCAGCATAAACATACAGATTTGTTGGAAGAATCGCCATCACTATCAGAAATTGAGGCTATCATAACACTGGCTTCTGCAACACTAGGGTTCACTGGCAATTTCTTCAGCACTGGCAAGGGCTTCGGCGGTTCTTTGAACAGAACAATTCGGGCCACACAAGAAAACTTAAGAACATTGTGAGTCTCTTCAAACAGATCTGGAGAGGTATCGATGTTGACTAATAAGCTTTTTGGTCCAGAAACACTGAGTAAAGGCTGAAGGATCATGGTCAACTTGCTTTCTCTATATGGCACAATCTGCAAAAAACAATTTAGTATACAGCTGTAGATTATTTTTTAAATTATTACTGGTATCTTTGAGCTTCCCAAATCACTCTGGCCCTTGAGTTTCAGCATCTCCATACATCTTCCGAGGACCAGGAGGGAAGAGTTGATGTTGCCAGTTTCCCTGGCCCTGGAGTTTGCTTTCAAAGTTCCTGCCTTATCAACACGCTCGGAACCTGCAAGATCTACGAAGAAGAATGTGGAAACGTGGAAGTCCTCAACGTCTGCAGCCGGTGACAAACAGCCAGCTGGAGTAGGCGCTGCTGATCGATCAACACGTAACAGCCGAACTCGAAGAATGCAGTGTGAGCGACTGCTGGAGATGTTGAGCAAAGTGGCCATTGTGGTGCGCTGACTGTCTCCGAACTTCAGCACTGCATTTGCCTCCTCAAGAGAAGTGACATGGACTTCGATGTTGTCTGCAACGAAAGATTTATAGTAATGCACAGCTTTGTTAAAATAAAATCTAAATTTATTTTGTCTTGAAAGGTTATCAAACACACCTTGGGGGCAAAAGTTTCCAGCACCATCCATTGTCAGCTTCACAAATGTCTTAGTACTTTGTTTCAAAGGAGCCAACAAGTCGTACACATGTTCATTATACACCTCAAGCATTGAAATCCAAAGAGAACACCTTGAGTCAGTTTTAAAAACCTGTGGCAGCTGACCAGCTGGGCTTGATCCTATGCCGAAAAAAGAAATATGCCGGAGACGTACTAAAAAAATGTGAAAATTTTTACCCAATGATCCTGGTGCTTCACAAAACGTAGAGCTCAACGCAGGAGCAAATGAAATTGAGAATTTATCAGTGGATGGAGGAATGTGCTAAAAATTGTAATTATTATTTATAATCAACCAAACTTCAACACCTTATTTTTATAACATACTGTGATGGGGCTTGCGCTGAGCAGAATGTTCGCCTTGATACTATCACTTTGCAATCTCTCTTGTGCATTCCTGATCTGAGCTTGCTTGAAATTGATAGGGCAAATTCTTGGGTTGTCATCGATTGCAGACCCAATGCTGTCGAAGATGTGAGACATGGCTCGTGGAACAAGGCCAGGCTCACGAGTTGTACCTAAAATGTGATTTTTTTTTACGAAACGCATATTATTTTTAAGACTTTTATGTACCTTTGACTGAGTATGTTTTGCCTGCGTTTGTAGTGCCATAAGCAAACATCAAGCAGTCTTTTCCATTCAAGAATTGGTCAACCAAGCCTTTAGCCGTGTTCTCAAAAATTTCCGACTGACTGCATTTATCACTGAAAATTTTTGAAAATCTAAAGATCTCTGGGCCTCGGGTATTGCTTGTGACTTTAAGCTTCATATCATCCTCGACCAAGTATGCCTTAACAACAAAAAAATGAGTAAATGTTGTAAGAGTGTAAAAGTTTAAAACATACAGCACTGGCTTCTGCTTTGTTGCACGGTTTGATGCGCAGACAAACGTGCAGTTTGCTGCTTGTTCCTGCTTCTGCGGTAGTCATCCTAAAAGTTTTCGTTTTGTCAGCTAAAATAAAAACTATATTTAGTGGAGGAAACAAGATAATGTGGCTGCGGTGCGCGTTTTTCATGTGTCGCAAAGAGGCAGTAACAAAATTAAGTTTATCTAGACTTCAACTACTTACTTTTACATCGTTCGAGCAAGAGCTTGAAGAAAAAGATTTAGTTTGTCAAATTAGATTGAAATTACACAGCAACTGAACGAATTTTATGCTTAAAACAGTCAAATTTCGCCACAGCGTGTCAGTCAAGTAGAAACAATGCCGATCAGTTGATAAATTCGAATTTGGCGCTCTCAATTTAAATCGCTCGCATGTACCAATCAGAAGCCGGTGTTATGTTTTGTCGAATTCCAGGTGGGCGTGTCATGTTGACGTCACTGGGAGTTAATTTACGAGAAAACTCAAAGACATCTGATTGATAAGAGTCGGTCGCTATCCCGCAGGTTCCGTCGCTGTGTTTTCGCATGTTCGGTGCTCCGTGACAGCTCGATGAGTCCTGGCAACGAAGCGGCTCGGCTCAGTTTGACTCACACTTTTGCGATCTCATCTTTAGGGAAGAAAATTGAACGTTTTTGAGGGCTGAGTTCCAAAAATTCCAAAATGGCCGATCACCATGGAAATTCGTCCAGCAATCACATCAGTCAGGGTAAATATTTTGATAATTTTCCATGCAAGATCCATTCAAGGGGGATCTTCAACAACTTTTCTTTAAACGTCTACAATTTTATAAAGTATTAACATCAAATTCTCCGCGTGAAATGTTTGCTGAACTCCAGCTAGCGATTCGTAAACAATTAATTTTGGTCGTGTTTTCCTGGTCATGTTTTTATTTAAATTCGCTTTTTCCTCGATGACAGCACCACGGTATTAGCGAAATAAGACTGACTGTTTTTATTTCTTCCAGTGGACCGCGGCAGGCTGAGATTGTCTTTCGACTTCCAAGCTAATAGCACTCCTCCTGGCCAAACCATCCAAATTGCTCCGCAGATAACCACAATACCGCAGCCTATCATGTAAGAAGTTGTGCCTGATTTATCATCAGTTTATCACCTCTCTCTCTCTCTCTCTTTTCAACCAAATCGATATTATTGTTTCTTTGTGACGTGGCCATTCAATAATTTATTTGCACCAGCAGAGCACATCCTTTTTATTACATTATCTCATTTATATAATTATTGGCTATTATTTAAAAAAAAAAAATCCATTCTAAGCATGCCAGTGACGGTGTTGGGCGAGCCACTTATTTATTAATTGTCTCGGCGCTGTAGTGCTTGTTGCGAACACGTAGTCTCGAATTTGGGGCTTTTTCTGTTAAGCGTGGTTGTTTGTCTCTCTGTATGCACAGGGAAGGCAGGGCATCGTCGGCTGCTGCTGCTAGACCAAACCTTCCCTTACTTAAGTCCCCAGAGGAGGGCAGAGCTGTCAAAGCAAGGCAGAGAGCAAGGCCCTTCCACCAGACTGAATTCGTACCTGAAAAGGCTCGGTGAGTTTCAAGCACGCTAGCTTTGCCCGCTCTCTCGCACAGACTGCTCTTTTTTTTCCTGCATCCCCTAAAAATTTAATGCTCCTCTTTGAATTTCCCGAGGCTGCACCACGGTGTGTATTGGCATTCTCAACACCTCTGTTTTTCTGTGTTGCACGTTTAGATTTTTTGATTTAAATATATTGTCCGTGGAATTCTTAAAATTTACATCTTTTCCAGGGAGAGATTCCGGATTTGCCAGAGCATCCACTCAACCGGCACTTTGCAGCTTTCCCCTGATCTTGTAATTAACCATTGAGAATTTTACATTTCTGAAATATTCTCAGTTATTTATTTTTATTTTTCAATTATATACTAAGTCAAATTGGTCTCAGGTGTACGATTTCACATCTGATGACTTGCAAGACATGGGTGAAATTGGCCGAGGTGCTTTCGGAACAGTCAATAAGATGGTGCACCTTAAAAGTAACACAGTCATGGCTGTGAAAAGAATCCGCTCCACTGTTGACGAGAAGGACCAGAAGCAGTTGCTGATGGACTTGGACGTTGTCATGAAGACGAGGTGTCCGTACATTGTGCAGTTTTACGGTGCACTTTTTAAAGAGGTGAGATTTTTCTCTTTTTTTTTGTAATTTTTTCTGAAACCTTTCAATGTTACAGGGTGATTGCTGGATTTGTATGGAACTGATGGATGCGTCGTTGGACAAGTTTTACAAATTCATTTTTGAGAGGCTCAATCAGCAAATTCCTGAGGAAATTTTAGGAAAAATAACGGTTGCTGTAAGTTTAAAATGCGTTTTACCTGCGAAATTTAATCTTATTTTTCTCTGCAGACTGTGAATGCGCTCAATTACTTAAAAGAAGAGCTGAAAATCATCCACCGTGATGTCAAACCGAGCAACATTCTTCTCGACAGGCGGGGAAACATCAAGTTGTGTGACTTTGGAATATCTGGTCAGCTTGTTGACTCAATCGCAAGAACGAGGGATGCTGGCTGCAGGCCGTACATGGCTGTGAGTGAATTTTGAAATATTATTAAGCTATTATTGACCTTCTGTCCCCTACAGCCAGAAAGAATTGACCCTCAGAGGGCAAGGGGCTATGACGTAAGGTCGGACGTCTGGTCATTAGGAATAACTTTGATGGAGGTGGCAACAGGACGCTTCCCCTATCCCAAGTGGAACACAGTTTTTGAACAGTTACAACAGGTTGTCCAAGGAGACGCTCCTAAGCTATCCGCCAACGAAAATGGAAACTCCTTCTCGGATGAATTTGTTTCGTTTGTTAACACTTGGTATTATAATCAGTATATTCATGATTGAATTTTATTTATAATTGGTTTTTATCTTTCAGTCTCATTAAGGACGAAACTCAAAGACCGAAATACAATAAACTCCTAGAGCATCCTTTCCTCCGGCAGAGCGATGCATCTAACGTCGATGTGGCTGTGTATGTCAACGGAGTAATTGAGAAAATGGCAAACAACATCAGGCCTTCATTTGATGATCCCTCGTACTAATTATAAAACTTATAAAAGAAAACTCCTCGCGCCTCCAGTCCTAGAGGAGATGCACCAATCTATTAGTATTATTGTTGAATTATGCATTCTGTATTTAAATAGATTTTTTATTTTCAATTTGCCTGTTGGAATTTTTAGATGAACTAAAGCAGCTGCTATCACTGTTAATTTCCGTTGTTTTTATCACTCAAATTTTTTATCGGGAGTTATTGCAACTTATCCTTGACTCAAAACTTATTATTTTTTTTGCCATTTAATTCATTTTAATGTGTTGTTGTTAACCAAGCCTTAAACGCAAATGTATGTTAATCACGCTCTTTCAAACTGCAAGTGGTAAGCATAGATGATTTAAGAATCAATGCTTCTCTTAGCTCCACAAGGTCTCGCAATAATGCAACAAGAATTGTAAATTAGCCAGCATGACAGGATCATGTTTGCCAGCAGGGACCTGAGTTATTCTAAAGGCCGCCCAACTGGAATTGTACTTTGTCAGGGCACTGCCTGCTATACAATAAGTGAAAAATAACTTGTTTTGAGGAGAAAAACAATAAATTGAAATATTGTATCTGAATAAAAGCACCGTCTTGTGATTTATAAACAAAAACCAATGCACATTACAATTTTCTTCATGTTTTATTGTTTGTATAATCTATATTTACACTTCTTACTTATTAAATTTTGTGCAGCTTGAGGCAAGGCCCAATCATCAGATTACAGATGAGAAAAATTATTCTGCCTCGAGCCCAGGGGAGGGCGCGTAAAGAATACAAAATTAAAATCGAACAGTCAGTCAGTAAAACTGTACCTGGGGCACTAAAGTTAGATCAGTGTATCAATTAATAACAAAAAAATAATACATCTATGCATGACCAGATATTTTATAAATAATATAAATGACGCATCTATCAAAGATGCAGACCAACATGCTTGCAAATTTGTTTGACAGTCCTTGTCAGTCTTCTATCACAAAAATGATAAAACACGCGTGTAAGCACCATCTCTGCAGCCAGCCGGGACGGAGTTGCTAGCGGTCCACTCTTTTAACTCTTTCCGTGATGCGAGTTGGTTTTCTGAGCTTTCTTTTTCCTTTGGGCTAGCATGTCGTAGAACGGATTATGGCTGATGCTTTGCCTATATAAATAAAACAAAAATGGTTCTTTCAACTTTTCCAAGACAAATCTCCAACAAACGTACCTAACGCATTTGATCCAATCGTCTTTTTCCTCTTCAGTTGCGGCAGACATACGGTAAACAGTGTGCTTGCCTGATGAAATAAAATAAAAAATCTAAATTTAAATGACGGGTCTTCAAAATACCTTCAACGACTTTTCCCTCTGAATCTGTTTTGCAGGCCTTGATAAATTCAGTGCCCGAGGCGTGCAGCTCAAAACAGTGCGGCTTCTGACGGTCCTGCGCCTCTCGAACTTGAATGTTCTCCAAGGGAATGATTCCCCTTGGTTCCTTGTCTGTCGTGTATTCAAAGTAGTAGAGGCAGTTGTCATTGAGGATGAACCAACGCCTCTTCCAGCTCTTGATGCGGCCACCCTGCTTCCAGAGCCAGCCCTCTTTGTCAGGGTTGAAGAAGGTGTGCATCAAGTCGTTACCGTCGTCCTCAGGAATTTTGAATGGTTCAGTTTTGATACTCTCATAAAGACTCTGAAAACAATGCGAATTGATTGATCGCAACAAATAATATGAAATCTAGGAAAACAAACCTCTAAAAGTTCACGAGGTAGATCGCCACCATTGTTGATTCCCCTATTCATATTAATAAACTGCTCTACTGAGGGTTTTTCTTTGACACTGGGGTTGTGAAGACTTGTATTGAGCATGATGATAGCAAACGAAAGAACATAACATGTATCTGTTGAAGAAAATTTATAACTACATTATTTTTAATCAGAACAACTGACATTACCTGTATTCGTAAAAATGTCAGGATTATGTTTACAATAATGCTGCGCAAAACACTCCATCATGCGGTCAATCTTTTGAGCTTCTCCAGGAAGACGGAAACTCCACAAAAATTGCCTATCAAAGATGGAGAAAATAAATATCTGACGGGCTTTTACTTTTTTACAAGCATCATACCTTAGCGCCTGCACAAGGATAAGATCAGAAAAATCGTGCAGAGCCACAAATGCACGGAGAACGGCTTCGTTGAATTCACTGCGCTCTCCCAGGTAATCTCCAATGGCAGTCTTGTTGAGGCCTTCGCCTTTGTACAGGAATTGGGCGACGCTCTCTGCAGTTCCCTGAACCAGGCCGTGTTGAATTAGGAACTCGAGTCCCTTCTTTGGGTCCATGTTGAACTTCTTTCTGCCCATGGACATTTGCTTGTTGTACGTGTTATTTTTGCTGGAAGCAAGGACATGAAATTGGATTCCGGTGAAAATACTGAAAAATATACCTCTCGTCCGCCGATTCCATCTGCTCCATCTCGGAGACCACCTCGCCGAGCTCATCTTTGAGTTGCTGAAAAGATGCCAAATCAAAGTTGACAGTGCAGAAAATAAAAATATCGAAACTTAAGCTAAGTTAGTGCATGCGTTTAGAGTGATTGGCCCAAAAGGAAAAAAAGAACAATAAATTTATTGGAAAAAACACGAGGATTAGTGCTTGAGAAAGTAAAAAGATGAAAAACAAACTACTGAGATTGTGATGAGCTCTCAACTATAATTTTAAGAGTGGGTGGCATCAATCACCAAAGGAATAGGAGTGAACTGGAGTGCGTTACAATCGTCATTCCCATCAACCAACAAAATTACGCTAAAACATAAATATTTTTACACTTTTTGTTCAAAAATAATAACTTTTAAATTTTTATTAAGTACAAATATGTGCAGGAAAACACACAGAAAATCAGACAAATAATTTCCAATCAAAAAGAAACAGAAGTACCAAAAATTAAAAAAAAATCCAGCAAATTTGGAGAGTTGGAATTAAGATGGGAGGTCATCCTTGTTTGGGTGTATAAATTTTTGTATCTCAACACAAGCCAATCAGCTATCAAACTTGCTCACTTCAAAGTTAAATAAAGTTTTAAATCAGCTACGTTAGAAATAAATTCCTATTGATTTTGTTAAAAATAATTTGTTCAATTTAAAATATCAACCACAAGCTTGATTAAGTTACAATTTTGTAAAACGTATAAAAAAGAATTGTGGTTTTTTATTGGAAAATTTTCTCGGCCGTATCTACAAATTTTATCAAAACTTTAAAAATAAAAAATTACTAAAAAAAGGTTGCAAGGGTGATTAGTTTGAAGCTGGCTGGAGTGGGTCGGTTTTGCACGCACGCGGGAAGCGATAGAGGGAGGACGTGGGCTTGAGGTGCATGACTGTGTACCGAGACATCCAGGGTGGAGTGATGGGTGCGGGAGAATTGCAGGGTGCGCAACCAGCGCGGCACATGGTGGTGCCCGGGGCGGTCGTCGGGTGCGGGCTCGGCGGTGCTGTCCTCTCGAATGCTTCCCTGCAGGGGCGGCCGGCGCTTCTTGCGATCCCTCCGCAGGGAATTGAACCAGCTCATGAGGAGGCCACCCGCACAAGCGCGCTCAAGCACTACACCCTTTGAAAGCACACCGCCAATTTCTGGCCGACTGCAGTCACAGAGTTTTTTTTTCTCTCTCTCGTTCTGTTGCTTTCGTTTGTATTAAATACTAATTCAGGTCGGGCGGGTCAGTCCCCATGCTCAAGATGAGACACAGTCAGTGATGAGAAAGCCACCAACCAATAAAAATTAAAACCAATTACTAATAACCAAGAGGAGGAGGAGGAGGCGAGTGTCAGAAACGAAAATTAACAAAAATATATTATTGTATAATATAAAAAAAAACTCGATGCCTGAGTCCGGTGAGTGTCGAGGGACGTGAAATATGAATTAACTAAAAAGTGACCACATCACCCTGGGCACTACGCTTAGGCGGGTCCACCGTCAATTGTCCGAAAGTTTCATTCAAATAATTCTTTGCTTGTAAATTGAAATTTCCAAAACTCAGGAGCCATGATTGAAACACGTAAAAGGCGATAAGTCAAAAGTTAATAATCTAATTATTTCCCTTTTCAAGTGATTTCTTTGGGTTTTGAATTCTCAAAAAATATATCTTTTTCCTTTGATCAGATAAACATGGTAATCTTTTTACAAAAGAAAAAGAAAAAAAATAAAGCGTTGCTATTATTCAACTTTCATTAATAATAAAAGTCTAACTGTAATCAAAGGAAGAAGTTTTGGCTCAATCCTTGTTTAATTAAATGTATAGATTCTCTCTTTTCGGACAAGTGATGGGTCCCCGCTTTGGACAATCACGGGCTATGCAATGAATACCTTACCTGGATCTCAAGCATGAGCTCCATTTTGCGCTTGCGAATCTCCAGCAACATCTTTTGCTGCTCGTCGCTGAGGTCTGCAACAACAAAACATTGCACAATTAGCGTGGCAATCATTGCGGCTTCGAGTCTTACAAATCTGAACAATAAGATGCGCGCGTAAGGCTGCGGTTCGCACGTCCTCTTTCCCCAACCCTTTCTTTCTACGCCGTCTTCAATATGCAGACGCGTTTACTAAAATGTAAAGTGCGTGAAAGCCAGAGCAGTTTTCGCCCAAACACCCAATGGCTTATCTCTAATCTCTCGCACGCAGCTGCGCATTCGTAGTTGGAACGACAAAAGCCTCTTTGATCTAGGCTAACAATAAACAACGGTTGTTAAAGAAAAGTGAGATAACATAAATAATTTTACAAAAAATTGAAGTTACAAAACTGTCGATCTAGTTTTTAATTAATAGACACATTTAATTTAATTCAAGATATAAATCAAGGCAATAATACAACATTTTCAGTCATCCCTAAATTCTATCAATTTTTTTATTGAATTAAAATTAATTGAAAATAATAATTATAATTTTATATCCATGACTCCTTAAGGTTTTTCAAAACAAAGGTGGTTGTAAAAAGTAATTAACGTATAATGTTACACATTAAATTTTAATAATATTTGATGATTGTGCAAATTAATTTTCAAAATTTAAAAACTATTTAAAAAAAACTTCAGCTTTAAAATACATTTATTAATATATTTTTTATTACACTAATAATTTGTTCAATCGAAATAATTATAAAAAACGTTTCTTTTAAAGTAATTTTTCTTAATAAAATATACAATCTTATGTTTTAGAGAATTCGTAAAAGTGTTTCAATCCAAAACAATTTTAATCTCATCAATGTGGTGTAATTTGTCCGCTTAGAAAGTTGAACGAACGGTGATGGTCAAATATTTGAACAAATTCCATGGCACACCGTCGTGTCATTCACTCGAAAAATGATGGGAACGAACTCGACCGTGGCGAGGCACATTGAGAGTGAAACGAATATGGATCGGAAGTGGCGGTCTGTATTTTCCCAGCAGCAGAAGGACAGACCCTGCCAACTGACTAATCCCCTCATGGAAAAGTGAATGAGACGTTTCAGACGACCTTTCTTTCTTTCATTTGATCCACGAGGAAAAAAACTCTCAGAGAGGAAAACGCGCGCGATAACAACGAGCGCGCGTATCAATTCCGTTTCCTTTCGCAGTGACATTCACACAATCTCGTTGCATTTCATTAGCTTCCTCCGCATGATTGTCGCAAAAAATAAATAAACGCGCTCAGCATGAATCAGCCTCTGCGCGTTTATCTCCTCCGAGGCTAAACAACGAGTCAGTGCGTCACTATCATTTTGATGCGAGATTACGGCGGCCGAAATGGGGCATGTTCTTGCTTGGCAAGAAAGCAGAGCACAATTGAATTGTAATTACACAATTTCACTTTCTTCGTACGCTCTCCCCTTTGATTATCTATAAATTTATGCGGTAATTGCGGGTAATTGTGTACAGATTGATAATAATTTTTTTTGTTAGGAAAAACTCTTTTTTAGGAAAAATCAGCAAAAAATGTGATAAAAATAAAAAATATTTTGGATATAATTAATAAAGATTACTTTTCGCTTATTAAGCAGTAAATATTTCATGATATTTCTTTTTATTTAAAAAATTAATTAATAATTAATATATTTAAGAAAAAGATTTTAATTTAAACGATTTAAACATAAATCAATTTTTGAATAATTTGCAATTAAATAATTTTCAATGAAATCTGGAAATTTCCTGTAATACGAGAGATTAAATTTCTAGTTAATCAATATAAAACTCTCAAGATAAAATTACTACGCAACAATTTGCGTTATCGGCCGGCGATGAAAAACGGCCATTCATCATTACCATTAAAGCACACAACAAACAGCCGTTGTTTCCGACACGGCCTGGTGAATTTTGATGCAGAGCAATTTTTCTAATTTTAGTTCCAGCTGCAAACAAGAGAAGAAGGGTGTTCGCCAACCGGCGTTCCGAGTAACCAGAGCTAATTTAGCGCCTGCAATCGGTCTGCATCTGGCAATTAAGCGAAAAGCTGCAGACACCCTTAATGCTCGTCGGGCGTATTAAGTGATTAAGTCAGACGGGGCCGTGCGACATCAGGGCAAATTAAGAAGTAATGAGAGAGAAGGAATTCAGGGGGGTTGTGTGGAAGTAAATTGAACTTATTTCCATAGGAATTTATTAAATTCCTTCTGCATAAATAAAAAGTTGTAAATTAAAGGTATTTTATTTGCCATCAATATAATCGAAATGTAATTAAGAAGTTATTAGCAAATCTAAAAATCGCTGCACTCCAAAAGTTTTTTTTTTACAATAAATAGAATAATTTAATTAAAGGTTAAAATTTTAGTAAGAAAAAAGTTCTTTTAAGTATAAATTTCCTTAATAATATTATAGTAAAATGAATATTAATAATTTGATAACATAATTTTATTTAATCCTTAAAATTTACGATCACTCTGAATTTCAAATGGAAATTTTTCTTCAAATTATTTAAATAATAATCTGCTTGAAGCATTCAAAAAGTGTCAATCAGCAACAGAAGTTTACATAAAAAGCCTAGAAAAAATATGACTCAATTAAAAAATATCCAAGAAAGCAAAAAAATCTAAAAAAAGTCTCAAAAGGTTTTATTTAAATAAGAAAGAAACAATGTCAGAATGAGTTTGGGAGCAAAATAAAGAAAAATTTGAGCATTTTATAAATTGCAAAGAGACAAAATTACCATCGTATTATTCATATAAATATTTCTCAAATGTCCGTGCAGTTTTTATGATAAAGCTTCACGCAATTACATTTTCCAACATCCTGCTCTGTCGTGAATCATGACTCATTTTAATTACAAATTGCCAGCAGGTCAAAAAACGAAAAAAAAAAAAACAAGCACGCTGGGAATAAAACGATTTTATCACTGCGGGCGTGAGTCACAATCAACACACGTGCGAACTGTGTAATTTGGGATTAAATTTCCCCCTCAAAAGTTTCAAAGTTGTCAAGAAAGTTTCACCTGAGGGCTCGTCTTTGTTGTGATGAGACAGGGCGATATTATTCTGTCAACATTTGTGAGGATTTCTATTTTTCGGGGATGGGCGCCGATGAAGCGCTTATTATTTTCATAACCGTATCCCTGCCGAGAGTATTATTTACTCAAATTGTCACTTCGCAGAAACCGTGACGTCACGCCCTGGGCAAATAGGCGACGCACTTCCATCAAATTTGGACAAGAAAATTAAAGAAGACGCCGACTGTTCTCTGTCAATTCCGCTTCCCTGTGCCTCATTTGGGCCGTCGATCCTAATTTGCTTCTCCGAAAACGTTTATCTCGCTGCGATTTTGTTTTGACGCTGAGACGACGCGAACAGAATATTAAATTACTTTTTTGTTGAGTAATTTAATATTCAATTCTAGTGGAGAAATAAAAAGGAATCTCTGCGCTCAAAAATTTCAATAATACTGAAGTTTTAATCCATGATTTGCTTATTAATTAATTTAATTAATAAGCCGAAGAGAAACAGAAGGAATTTCGGTATTTTGCAAGTTGAAAAAAGATTGCTTTTAAATTAGATTAAAGATAAAATGAAGGAAAAAATTTAAAGTTTTGAAATTCCACATCCGGATGATTGGTTAAGAAAACGTCCAGAACTCTTCGGTTGCAAGATTTGTGTCAGAATGGTGTCACATCCTCATAGTTTTAAAATTTTTGCACTCGAACAAAATTTGCTGTTATTTGTTAACATTAAATATAATTAAAAAAGGCGAATTAATTGTAAATATTTAATTGAAAAATCCATGTTAAAGACTAAAATAATAAAATGTTGGACATTATATAATTTGGGAACAATTAAAAGAATAATTTATTTTCATTCCTGAAAATTCTGAAAATTTTGTAGTTCTAAAAATGTAAAATTTATGTAAAAAGAGAATTATTATGAAATTGGTTCTCAAGAAAGAATCTGATTTAATCAGTTTTTAGGTTGAATAAAAGAAAAATTTATATTTCAATGTAAAATGTGAACTTTTGGCAACATATTAAATGTAATTTTCTAAAAAAAAAAAAAAAATAACGATACAAATAGCAACATCAAGATGAATAAAATTAATGCAAGCCAGTTTTAGTAAGCAAATTGTAAGATGTTAAATGGGTTTGCTTGTTTCATTCAATTAAAATGACGAGTTCATTTAAAAAATGATAATTTATTCCTAAATTACAAATTTAGAACTTTTAATAGAAAAAATTGTATATTAATAATTAAGGTGATTGCAAATCACCCAAAATGAAGAACCAATTATATATCATTGAAATTATTATCAACTTTTTTTAATAACAATAATTTTTGTTTAAAGCGAGTGACACTGAGGATGCGAAAACTGCGCGAATGCAAAGATTGAGACTTTTAGAGGTCGCACGCGAAGCAAAACTTAATTCGCGAGACGGACCACTTAATAAAATTCTTTCGGCGGATTTTTAACAGTTAGGCGAACGATTCGCCGCTCACGCACGCAGTATTAAAAAAAAAACAACACCCAAGAGTACCCGACGGACTTCTGCAATGGATCGAACGCGTTGTGTAATTAATTAACTCACAACAGGTTTGGGCAAGCGAGTCTCTTTACTCGTCCTCAAGCCTTACAAAATAATCCAAACGGATCGAGGATCGGACACTCGAGTGCGTACACAGGACACGACTGATTTGCATGCGTGTGTTGGTGCAATGAAAGAGAGGCAGAAAATTGAGATGGCAATTGAATGCTAATCAGCAAACGCAGGGGCAGCAGTCGCTGACCGCCACTTCCTCGAATCAATGCCCTGCCCGAATGTCCGAAATTATTAATATTTCAAATTGGCGTTGCCCCTCGCCAAATTCGGACGAATTTCTTCCTCCTCGGGCGAGTGAGATAATTCCTGGGCGGGATGAACATATTCGCGGCGATAACTGTTCCGCGACCGAGATTGTTTTCGTCACGGAAACTCGTTAGATGCTCACCTGAGATGTTGAAAGTGTCCGAGGTGTTCATCTTTTTGCTGGCTAAAGCGTCATTGTAGTCCTTCCACATTGAATTGTACGCGAATACGAATCGCAAAGCCCGTCAGATCAGAGTTTACCTGCGACCATCAACAACAAATCGCTGCTGCTGCTCGCGACCACCTTTGTCTTCTTTCAGTTATTTTTCTTGCAGCAGCCGTGCATCCCCACCCCTCTCGGCCCGCATTCCAATTTGGCGACCCTTGAGCCACCTGCCGGCGAAGTCTGAACTTGCTGTAAATGCCCAGGGATCCGGCCCTCATTGGTCGGCTTCAGTCGTAATCCGCGTTGTGATTGGTCCGTCGAGCACCAAAGCACTGCAACCACCTGAACCACAGCGTGTGTCAAATTTCGCACGTTGGCAAAACTGCGTAACATTGGTAGATTGGTAACCTTTTGGAAACTGCACAAGTCTGAAATTTCATAACAAAGCTGAAGGTGTTCGGAAACAATTCCGTGGCTGCAGGTTTGAGCACCTCGACTCTGAAAATGCCGAGAACAAGATTTCTGCCAAGGGCGTGTGGAATGTCGTAGAAAGCAAGATGTGCGACCCGGAAAAGCCCTTTGTCTGCACTGAGCAGGGCTGTGGGATGGTATGTAAAATAAAGTGAAAGGTTAACGCCGACACACTTTAATTACAATGAATTTCCTTGCAGAGCTTTACCAACGAAGATCATCTTACAGTCCACAAGAAGAAGCACGACATGTGCCTGTCAATTGCAGGCAAAAACAGCTTCATCGGTAAATTTGCTCGTTTTTCTGCTAAATAAATTATTACAACTTTGTGTATGTTTTTCGGCAGCTGACCAGACACCTACGCCTACACGGTTCATTAGATACGGGGAAGAGGTCGGTCTGTTTCAAGACCTACAGAATGTTAACCCTTTTGAGGAGCAGTTCAAAAAGGCGGCCGAGGCGGTCAAAATGGGAGAAGCACCGTTGCAGGTCTTTCACGTAGCCTTGATCTTGTTCCTCAATTTAAATTTAATTAATTTCAGCCAGAGCCGATGGCAGGTCCAATCGACGACGCGCTCCATACTCCTCAGGTGTTCCCAATTCGCCACATCGATATTATGTCGACTCCGGAAAAAGAGCTCGAAACGAGTCACAGAGAAATAGAAATGCTGCCTAAATCTACCATCCTATTGGAGTCGGAGGTGCAGAAATCTGCAGAGCCTTTGGTCGAGCCGGCTCCTGCTCATATGGTTCTCGAGGAAACCCCTGCGACAGTGGATTCTAAAAAGTATCTGCCCATAATCCAGCTGCCAAACGGCAGGTTTGTAACAATGAACGGAGAGCCCGTTGAACCCACGACAATGCCCACTGTGGTCATCCAATGCAGCTACACCACTACACCAGTCGATGTGGGTTTAAACGTCCTACATATGTTGCATTTAATATTTAAACTAAATTTTAGCAGGCTGGAGCTATGGTAGCTGAAAACTTAGTACCTGTCTCTGCGAACCACATTCTGGCTGAGCCAGTTGCCGGTCCGTCGAATATCCACATTTTGCCCAAGCCTGTCGCCCCTGCACCACCACCTAAACTCTCTTTGGCTAAGGAAGTACTTTGTCAATCCAATATTTTGATATTTTGGTTAATTTGTATTTATAATTGCAGAAATTGAAAGAAAAAGTGAGTCGGAAACGAGTAGCTGTACCTTCTATTGTTTTGAATGATGAATCTAATTCAGTAAGTACCAATGAAAATTCATATTTGCCAGATATGCCTTCATATAATTTATTTTAGCAACCATCAAAACCAGTTAAAATGAACAAATCTCAGATCTCAAAGAAAAATGTAGACGACAAAGCGTCAAAAAAACTGGAGAGAAATAGGTAAGGATTTTTCATTTTGAAACCATAATACATTTTTCATGTATTTATTTTTTAATTCAATCCAGAGCTGCTGCTGCAAGATTTCGAAAGAAGAAAAAACACTTGGAGGGCGCTTTGCTGCACAGGGTGCAAGAGCTGGAGGACAAAGTTAAGGACCTGCAGAACGAGAACAGACGCATTACAAACCAAATGATGTTCTACAGAGCAGAAGCTGCAAACGCCAAAGATCTCTTACTCGCCCACAGAGATTGCTCTGTCACTAGGCAGCTGAGCAGAAGTAAAATTTTATTCTCTCGATTTTCAATTTTTATTTCGAGTTTTATCATTTTCAGCTGAAGTCATTGCTGTTGTTGATTCGTCCACCCAAATGCAAGAGGTGGTCACCACACCTGCACAAGAATTGGTCCACGTCGATTCAACAGCAGAGTTGTTTGATGTACGGCATGTTGAAAATAAACCACCTGAAACACCCATATCCGTTCGACGAATGTCTTCCAGCAAGGCACCTAACCTTGCTCCTCTTATGATCATCAGGCCCAGCAGTGTTGAAGGCAATGACAGAGGAGTTCTAAGATTCACTTCTGGCGATTCTGTAATTGTGGAAAATGTTCAACGCGCAATTACGGATTAAATGCTCTGTATTTTTAAATGCTGAAGTGAGAGATTTTGAGTCAATATTCATCTCACTCGATGCTGTGTTTTGCATTTTATGTTGGGATTTATTTAATATTTTCTGTCACGATGTACTTCTTGATAGTCAAGCTCTTCACCCTGATAGGTGCCTTTAAAAGTGCTAATGTGTAAACTCTATTAGAATTGATATTCTAACTTCCCATTTAAATATTTGACTCGTAAAATCCTGCAAGGTTGAATTTAACAAATTAGTCTGCTAGGTCCTATTTTTTGACCCCTTCTCCTTCACACTGTCAGAAAAATGTTTTTGCTTCTTTTTACAAGTAAGAAATAATTGGCCGAAACCGGCT
This sequence comes from Neocloeon triangulifer, assembly GCF_031216515.1. Classification (NCBI taxonomy): domain Eukaryota; kingdom Metazoa; phylum Arthropoda; class Insecta; order Ephemeroptera; family Baetidae; genus Neocloeon; species Neocloeon triangulifer. Next base: position 451,170 of record NW_026775550.1, read on the forward strand.
GATTTAACCCATACAGTGTTTTTGTTTGATACTTTTATATATTTGCTTCCAACTGTATTAATTTATCGTTTGTATGCATTAATTTGATTCAATAAGATGATCAGAAACAAAACAAATCGTATGTACAAATTTTATTAAAAAATAATTACCTTTTTTGACAATGCAGGTCTTTGCACAAAATACAACCAAATATTAACCAAAAATTTTCATCTGAAAATCCGATTTTGTAAAATAAATATTACAAGTCAATAAATACATGTAGATTTTGCTCAAAGCTTATTTGTTAAAACAGTAAAATCTGGTATTTTTCTCCACTTGAATACAGACAAGTGGATCATTATTACGTATCTATTGTTAATTTTCAAGAAATGCGATTATTTTTGCTATTGGTATAATTTCATTTACAATCATCTAGGCGTGTAATGAACTGGTACACGAGAGGTAAAAAGTCACTTGGTCTCGTTTTAGGCACAAATTTTAACACCTCGATCACGACTTCCTATGAACTGTGTCAGGTATAAATACATCACAGACGGTTTAGCAACTCGCTCTACACTCGTCAGCCGACAATTCTTTCAATCCACCCAACAAACTTCTGGATGTTGGTGTACACTCCTGGCAAATGTTCCCTGCCGCAGCCGATACCCCACGAGACAAGACCAATTAAAACTCGACGACCGTCCAACGTCGTAGTCAGTGGTCCTCCAGAATCGCCCTGAATAAAATTACAATTTTCCATTAAATTATGTTCATATTATTTTAACATTAACATTTTTTTAAAATTTATTTCATTTTTTATCTGGAATATATGGTTTTCTAATTAGAAAACCACTTATGTGTTATATTAATAATTAATATAATTTTTATTTACCTGACAACTGTCACGTCCTCCTTCTTTGTACCCGGCGCAAAGGAAGACGTCGTGAATCGTTTCCCTTCTGCCAGCCGCCCTGAACCACCTTTGACACCTGTCGTTGGTGAGAACCTCCACGTCCACCTCTTGCAGCACACTCGGCACCGAGGACACCCCTGTTTGTCAAAATTACCTCTCAAGTCTCTTTCTTTTTTTAAAAACAGTAGAAATGTTGTACCGTGTCTGGTGCGGCCCCATCCAGCAACCGTTGCCTGCTTGCCTACGAGTTTCACTCTTGAATTGGGTAGACACACGGGAATGATGTGCTGTTTGAATGTCACCTCGCGCTCCAAACGCAGCAGCGCGACGTCGTTTCTGAAGTCGGTCGGATTGTACTGAGGGTGTACCTGAAGTGCGACAGTAGTTGTAATTAAATTATTTTTTCAATTTCATGATATGCTGATCGATTATAGACAAAATAAAGGTGAAAATTCTTTTAATTTTTTATTTCAATTCCAATCCAAAATTTATTTTCAGCAATGTATCTTTGCGCGGCGTATTATGTTTTTCTGATGCAAATAAAATGTGTTATTAAAAATGATGTTATTTTTATTTTATAAGAAAATGTGTTTGTTCAGATTGGTTCAGATAATATAATGAAACTTAATAAATGTAAAAAACTTTTTGTATATTTTTTTATGAAAAAGGACATCTTTTTTAATGAAAAAGTATGACTTTTTTCATAAAAAAGGATGTCTTTTTTGATGAAATAGGACTTGTACTATTTTGAAAGCTTTTAAATTACGTTTTTGTTAAATAATTTGACAAAAAAAATTAAAAATTTATCTTTGCTTTTAATGATAAAAAACTTTTCCAAACCAAGACTGACAAACATTTTATCAATAAAAAAAAATTTAATTTTAATATCCCAGCTTTACCTCTTTTCTTTCAATGGCGTATTCCTCGTGTGTTAGGCGCTCGGATTGCTCCCTCACATCATATTCGCCAAGTCTGACTCTCAAGTTACTGTTTGAAGTTCTGCAAAATTTTTAGGGCATAAGCTAATTAAAAAGCAGCATTTTTTTTTTCATTTTAATTCATTAAGCGATATAAAAGCTGTGCTGAGCTTAAACAGGATCTTTGGCATATTAATGGGGGAAAGAGAAATGGAGAAAGTTGGCACTTACGTGGCTACACAGTGCGCCGCAGTCACCACCCACCGGTTGTTGAGCAGCGCGCCTCCGCAAGAGAGCTTCTTGGACAGGAAGCTAGATTTGATGATGGCAGCCTGAAAAAGACGGATAAAATCAGGCAAAAAATGATTTACAAAAGTTTAAAATAATTAAATCAATTAAATAACTAATCAATGAAGATAAAAAAAAATAACATAAAAAAATTCAGGAAAAATATCTAATTTAATAAAAAAATTATTGTTGATTATTTACCTGCCAAGGGTGGCTGCCAAAGGACGTGCTGTGGCCTCCAACGATGCGGTTGCTGCGCGAGTAGAGCTCACCGCAGCCTAAAATGAAATAGCATTTGGAGCGTAAGTCGGGCGGATAAATTAAATGGGATCTGATAATTTTCTCAGTCGAGAGTCGCACGTGTGATAAGAGGAGGCAATCGTCAGTCAGAACATATAAAAGATCACAAACAAACTATGTCACAACGAGAGAGAAATAATAATGTCATACAATAGGAAAGAGGTCGTCGCGCTCTTCGTGTCTCTCGAAAATCATACAGGCGCGGCATCGTAAAGAAGCGCCGACGACTTAAGCTCGCTCATTAAACTCACTTTCTTTTGCTCCACATGTGCAAAAAGGCCGAGAAATGAAAAGTTTTGGCGAACACACAGGATATTGTTTGCTTATTGTAATGGCAACAGTGAGTTAACAATGGGATGCAACGCGGTCTGTGTATCATTCTTTGTAAACAAAGCAGAAAGTGCTTTGTGTGTTTAGTGCTGCTGAACGACAGAGGTGTCCGCGCCTTTTCGAGAGACGTGCAAGCTTTTGTGGGTGAGGCTCACCGAAATATAGATTTTGCAATTCAATAATTTTTATCCAAAATTATTGATTTCCATTGATATAGAAAAGATAAGCGGAAAAATTTGCAGCCAAGAGAAACAAAGCTAAAAAAAGAAGTTGTGCTAAAAATCAGCCGAAATCAAACGGTCGCGTCTGGCTTGAGGTTGGTTTTAGTAGAGGTCCTTGGTCGATTACATGTCCAAGTTGCTGTCCTGTAGTCTGTCAGTCAGTGTTAAAAATGTGTATTTGTAAGTTATCTGGATTAAGCAAAAGCTGGCGGAACGCTAAAAAAAATATTACAAACAGTCTTAGCAAGAGCAAAAACCACAAGTAGCCATGAAATAAATATGAAGGAATTTTTTGCTACCTTAATTAATTGATTTGATGTATAAAAAATCAGAAAATTTTTAGAATTTTTTTTAGTTGTTAATGAAGTTGGTAAAGGTCAAATTATATTGTAAAAATTAACAAACGTAGTTAAATTTAACAAGAATTTTGCCATAATTATTTAGATTCTTTAAAAATTTTCAATAGTTGAAGTGTTAAAATAAAATTTAAATGTAACTTAAAGCATTTAGAATAATTTAGAACAATATATAGATAAAAGAAATAAATCATAATAGTCAGCAAAGCAAAGTTTTTATGCCTAAATAATAGCAATTTTTATCCCAGTGTGCAAATAGCGTCATTGTGTGTAATAAATTATTTTTGAGAAGTTTTGCATGTGTAGAGTGTGTGACTGCAAAATGTACCCCTGTAGTTGAGCTGCGCCGGCCCACTGGGACGGTTGAAGTCGTCGAGTGGCGGGAAGTCTGGTTGTTGGGGCTGCGGCCGATACGGCGGCCGGTCGTTGAAGCCTCCTGGTTTGAAGATGTCCGGAACGTTGTTGACGGGCTGCGGCCTGTACGGCGGAGGCCGCGATTCACCACCACTGGGCCCAAAGAAGGGCCGGTCGTTGAAGTTATTGTCAAAGTTATTGGTGGACGGCGGACGGTTCAGTAGAAAATCGAGAGCTGATACGCAAAATTAATCATACATGGCCATATTCAAATAGAAAAAAAACACCCTCTTGAAAAAAGTTTATCCAAAAATGGTCAAAATAATTAAAAAGTTTGGTGATTGTGAGTGTTATAAAAAAGTGATAAATTAGTTTGGCTAATTATTAATAGATTTGATGATTTTAAAAGTCAATGGTTGGAAACTTACTGGCATTTTCAAGGGCAGCGACTGCGGGGGTTGAAACCTCGTTGCTGGAGGACAGTTTTTGGTGAGGGACGCAGCAACTCCAAATCATGCCGCCGCTGCAAAGGTCCAAAGGTTTGCTGTTGCTCAGAACGCAACTCAAACTCAGGCCGCACTCGAACTTCTCTCCACGATACCAGCATGATTGGGGTATCACTGAAATGAAAATTTAGAGAATTTAATCATTTTTATTAATTTTATCTTTTTTTTTAAAAAAGAATTTTTATTTTCATTTCATTTTTTTTTTATGATAACCAGAATATAATTATTTTAAGAAGTGAAACACTGGTTGCGAAATATTTGTGTATTTTCTTAAGTGACGTTAAATATAATTGAATAATCGCTGTCATTTTTCTATTTCCTGATCCTGTTCCACTGTAACTTGTTTGTCAGCATTTAAAAGTTTTCTCTTCGCCATTGCAAAATTTGCAATCGAAAGATGAGTCACGGTCGTCGAGGACTCTTCTGGTCAATGGACCTGTTGTCTACCTGAACAGTCGCGTCTCTCAATTATGGGCGCGATTACATTATTAGAAGGATCAGTGAAAGTGAATGGGGTTTCCCAGGCGGCTGCCTTTTGAAAGAGTGTCTCCTTTGAGAGGTGCGCTCTTGGCTTTCAGGATGCTTATTTATTTGAACCCTGAGCACACTTTCATTTTCTCAAATAGCTGGAGGTGGCCCCTTATCACTCTATACTAACTATAATTGTTGCCGCTTTAAATAAAGTGCGCCGGCTTTCACTGCGGTTGTGATTCACAACAATTTTCCATGCGTTTCAGTTGTCATTGTGAAATTTCATTTAATTAAGAAATTTTCTTTTACTAAACCCAATAAAAGTGCTTGTAGCCAAAAAATAAAATATTTTGTGAGTGCTCGCTCTCTTTAAAAAACTATTCTTTTTAACCTAAAAGTTTCAACTTTGCTTGTTTATATAAAATACGAACGTTCCAATTATTCTTCTGTGACGAAAACCAACGTGCTCATCTCATGAAAGACGCGCGGCCTTTATAGATTTTGTCACGAGTTTTTAATGCTTGTTTCACGCTATAATTGTCAGAAAAACTACTTACGTAGTTAATATATATTTTAATTTTAAAATTCGCAAGTTTTTCTAAACATGAAAACTTTTCCCTGGCCCCTTTTAGTTAAAAAATTAGCCCCAATCATTTCCGTCAGAAGAAATCTCTCTTACTGTCGTTAAGCATTGCGGCCAGCCGGTCTTGAAATCTCCTGGGGTCGCCGTCGACATTGATGTTGTCCCAACTGCTCGAGTTTCTGACCAGAAGGTTGACGAGCAGCTCGTAATCCCTGGACGGCCGGTGGTACTGCTGGAAGGGCTGGTCCTGCGGGAAGGGTCGTCGACCGCGGCCTCGGTGTCTGTACGGGTCGGCGTCTTCGGCAGACACGGCCGTGTCCAAGAGACCACCACTGAAGCCGCCAGGACCGAGGTGGCGCGCGTCCCGGACACTGTCGTCGTCCGACTCAGGCTTTTCGGCCAACTCGTCGTCGATCGCGTCCCGGCGCTCGGGGAAGCGGACACTTAGGGCACACGTGAGTATGGCACACAGCAGCAGCAGTCGGACGGAGGAGGCCATGGTATGAACTGCAGAAGTCACTCGCGCCACGACATGATCGGCGTGCACCTCGAGGAGAAATGTCTGCAATCGCCGCCGAGTCTTTCTTTCTTCCTTTCCCCACTTGATTTTGGTTTCATCGCTCTGGTGCGTGCGTGTAGAAGGGGTTTCCCTTGCTTGCGCTCTAATGAAATACACCGCCGCGCATAGTCAGGGAAAGTTGTCCTTATGGTAATTGCGGCGGAACAATGCTGCACATGGGCTAGCTTGGCATTGGCCGTGAATCATACACTTGGTCATAAATATCAAGGCAGATGCGTTTTTTCGTTGCAATTTTTCCAGCAGGTGTTAATTATTGTTGTGAATCAGCTCGAGGAAGACAAACTAGATTTTGTGAATTGATAAAGTGTCGTTGAACTTGTCTGATGTTTTAGTATGAATCCTTTCAATATAAACTATAATGATTATAATAAATTATGAGGACATTATAGCAAATAGCAAGATGAATAAAAGATTTTGATTTAAAAATTAAAATTACTATTGGATAATTTTTTAGTTCGATATAATAATTTAACCATAGATTTAGTAAAAATAAAATCTAAAAAAAAATAAAGTACAAAATTTAATTTAATAAAACTTTTAAATAAGTTTTATTTAATGTTTAGTTAAGTTTATTTACGTTAAATAAAATTTTAATTCATACAATAACATTTAATTTTTATTTAGTTATAAACAATAAAATTCCTATTAAAAATATAAATACAAAATTACAAATAAACGCTTGATATTTCACATCAATAAAAATTGAGTTGTAATGAATTATAAATTAATTAATCATCAATATTATATATAAAAACCCAATTTTTTTTTTAATTTTCTGAAGTATAACCGCAAAAAGGTATTGTTTAGAATTCCTAGATCTGCTTGTAATATATAATTTGTATTCTAAAAACGAACAAATATTTTCTCACAACAAGCAACGTCTCCTGATTATGTTAAATAATTATGCAGACGCTTTGCTTTGTTCCGACTCTGAAATATTCGGAGAGCGTGCCGTCGATTTTATTGTTGAAAAGATGCGTTGGTGCATCGTTTGTTTGAATGCAAAAGTCACCTGGCCTAGTGATCTAAAAAATTAATCACGATCGCATCTTCCCTCGTCATAGAGCGAGATGCACTTGTGCATAAACGTGAAACTTAATTATTATTATTAAATACGTGATAAATTACACATTAGACATCGATTCTCGTCGCGAGAGTGGCTGCAACTCTAATTAAAGCTAAACGCCGTGAGATCGAGTTTATTGATTTATAGCAGCTTCAGGAAAAGGATATATAAATAGACTCGACCTGCACTGCCAGTTCTGGTCTTCTTTGGAATTTTTGTTTTTCCTCTGCAGTTGGCAAGAGAGACACGTTGTTGTCAGAACAAGTAGTAAATTTCATGCCCATTTCGGCTTAATACCGAGACTTGGTATTAATTTATAGCTTCCACGTTCCTTTAACCACAGTTTTGTATTATTATTTCATTCCAATATAATGTTATTTATTTATTTATATTGCTATTGGGCGCAATTGTGATGAAATTGAGGGGCAATTGGAAACCGCGCATCCTTGAAATTGCACTGTTGTTTTTTGTGCGGTTGAAAAAGCAAAAATTAATCGCATCGGTGCTCTTTGTTTTTGTATTTCCGCGCCGAGTAAAATCGTAGACGACGCGTAATTGGGTTAAGCAGTGAATTAAAATACATTGCATTAGAAATCAATCACACTTTTATAATCGAGCAAGTCACTCTCGAAATAGCTCCTCTCTAGCAGCTTTCCTTCAGTGAAATTAGAATGTCAATATACACGACGCGTTCACTCTGGCTACTCATCACGGAAAAAACCGATGAATGAGACTTCACTATTTGCATCGCTTATTTTTTGTCAACACGTTTTTAATCCTAAATGTTTTCTAATTTTCTAATAGAAAAAAGCAAAGTGTCCTATAAAAAACGAATAAATATATTTAATAGGTAAAATTTTGAGGAGAATAACGTTTTTTTTTTAGATTTTAATAAATTTAAATTTATGACTGTTTTTAATGAATCATCAAATCACAACTTTTAATTAGCATCAGGCACGGGTAAAAGTGCAACGTGTTGCAACCTAATGTGTTAGATTACAAAAAAAGCAGGTGTTGTACTTACAAAAGTCGTCGATGAACCTGGAAACGTTGTATCCACTGGCGGATGAGGAAGTTTCGAGGGAATTATTGTTGACACTTCCCATGATGCTCAGCGCGGCAGCTGCGAAATTAGCGAAAATATGGTTTGTTATAAAAAGCACGCACGCGTGCATTGCAAAACAATGCAAGAGAGCAAAGACAATGAGAGCACAGATGCGACTCCTTCAAACATTCAGAACGGAAATTGCAGTTGGGCAAATTTGTAGAAAAATTAACAGCAGGTGTAAAAAATATAACACGTGTTTGCATGCGAGACATTTCCCAATACACGGATATGCAGTTTTACCACTCAAGCACCTAGGAATTGAAATTTCTCCCTTATAAATTGTCAAATAAAACAAGATTGAATTTAATTGATTGTTTTTATTGAAATTTTTTTTGGTATACTTAATATGAAATTTTTGTGTAAAGGTTAATGAAAATTTAACAGAGTCAAATAATTTTAGTCGAAATAACTTAAAATTTAAATAAAAACAAAATTGAGTACAAAAACACTTTGCTATTTTTTGGGCCAAATGAAATAATTGGGAGGGAAATAAGAGTCCGTTTTGAGAATGTTAATTCAGTGAGAGTGAATGCGATGAACGTGATTTGTGCGTGTAAGTGAGCAAAATTTCGCATAAAGCTGTTTTTGCGGTTGCTTGCCCCCGCGCAAGAATAAAAGCGTTTGTTTTTTGCATTGTTGCAAACTATCCACTCGTCAAATTCAAAATGCTTTCTCTAAAAAGCGTGCGATTATAATAACATAATTGTCTTACATCGCTCGATTTACATGCGTGAGAGTGAAAATAATAACACTTTCGTTTGCGAGATGCTTATCACAGAGAGCGCAAAGAAGATATAACACCGAAAAAATAAAAATTAATTAGTTTTATCTCACCGTTGAGAATCTCTTGGGCGTCAAAGTCTCTGGCTGATTCACCCACGGCCGCAGCCGAAAAGCTCCCTGAGATTTGGCACAGCACCAACATGACGAGGAAGATCCTCGGAAGAGGACCAAAGTTCCAGTCCTTTTTGGTAACTTCATTTTCCATCTAATTTAAAGGAAATTCATAAAAATTAATTTAACATAAAATATTACAGTACAATATATTTAATTTAAAACAAAAAAATTTGTCTGTAATAAATTGTAAGGGATTATAAATTAAATTCAAAATGATTTCGTATTTTAAACTGCCACTTTTTGCAAAGTACTAGTGACAAATTTTCAATTTTTTTTCTATTCATCTGGGAAGTTAATGATCTTTCTAAGAAGAAATTCTTTACTCTTTACATATTTTCAAGCTAAATATTATTATTGTATACTGGATACATTGTAACTAGGGTAAGAAAATAGTCTCACAAAGATCATGCGCGTTTTTTTTTTGCGTTTGTATAAATTCTGGGTCAAAATAATAAGAAGAGCGATATGGGAAATGCTGCGTTTTGCAGTACCGAGAGATACATTGAAAATAACCCCGCCGAGCTATATAGATGAACGAAAAAATTTAATTTAATTTCCAGGACGTTCGCACGCCAACAATGTTTGGAGAGAGTCGGCGGCTCATTGTCTTGTTCTCTCTCCCAAGCGGATGGGTTGTGCAAACGCCGAACGGTGATTGACACAACCCTTTCACTCGGGCCGGACAGAGTTCAAAGTCAAGGCAGTACCGGCCTTGTCTATTGAACCAGCCGCGAGCACCGCTTCGGCAAACGTACAGCCGAGGAAAGTGTGGACAATCGTGACGGAAGAAGTGATTCTTATATTTACCAAGAAGAGGTTTCTTTTCCTTTCAAAATTTTTAAAGAAAATTATTGAATTGGTTTTTAATTTAATGTTCTTAAGTTAATAAAAAGTAACAAATTAAATTAAATTATTTACTTTTGGCTTTATTCCAAAGAGTGAAATAAAGAATTACATCTAATATTTAATTATTTTAAAGCAGAAACAAATTTAAAATATATTCATTGCATTCATCCTAAATTTGAATCACTACAATGTTTTTTAAATTAAACAATTTCAATTTACTAGAATTATAATCACTTATGCAACTTACGTAAATTTAAAAAGAAAGCAATTTTCAAACAAAATTTTCTGTTTAAAACTTTATGCTTAAATTATAGATTTGTAAAAATACATAAACGTAAACATGATTTTAAATTGGCTTGCAAGCAAATTAATTCACAATGTTATGTAACGCAGGCAGGTGCGTTGGCGCTTCATCAAAACAGACTCGCTCATTAAAATTTCATCTTGATTAAATTTGATCAGCTGGCTAGCGCTGGAGAAAGTGACCGCGCGAACGTGGAATAATGTTTGCGCGACGGACGAGGCGCAAAAGAGAAGAGTAGTTAAACAAGCGAGTAGTTAGCATTGAAAGAGCGGCATGTGTATATATTGAATGCATTTGAGGCGGCGCAGGTGACCTCCATCCAGGCCGGCCTACTTTCTTTCCCACGGGCCCTCAAGTGGAGAAAGAAGAAGAAGCAGAGATTGACTGGCCGACTGACTGAGAGTAATCTTCAAGTTCACGGTCACTTCCACAAATTGATTCTCAATGCAACACAATTTTCGATAATTGCCGAATCGGCGCCGCCTGACTTAATGAAAGATCTTTATTAATCCTCGGAGAGCTTTCTTTTCGTTTTAATTTTCGATAGATTTTGTATTTTTAATTTAATTCAGTTTTTCTTTTCGTGATTGCAATCAGGAGTTAACTATTTATATTGTTCACGTCGAACAATAACTCTCAAGAGTTATCTTTAGGAAAATGCCAAAGTGACTTTCTTTCGAATACACAGAGTCGCGCGCCGCGCTCGAGGCCTATTTAGAGCATGAAAGTTTTTGAACCGAACCTCTGGAGGGGACTTCTTGGTCTTTATTAATTATGTCATTCTTTTTGCCAGCTCTTTCTCTCCTTTCGAATATATACACAAGCGTGCGTCGAATTCGCGCTGATGAAAGATAAATGCGCTCGGCATAATAATCCATAATACGGAGGGAACACACGACACACTGTCATTATGAGGCGAAAACCCGCCATCTCCGCATTGTACATAATAATCGACTGGAGATAAATTACTTAAGGTGCAATATAAGCTGACTTGCAAATAATATTGTAAAATAATTCCCAAAAATTATCTCCTAAGGAAAATTGGTAGTAAAAATGCTACTTTTAAAAAAATTTTTATGCCCTGATGTAAGATGTAGTATTAATTTCAATTTATCATTACAATTGAGAGTAAAATTTATTCAATAAACAATGACATAGCACGTTTTATTCTCTTCATTTTTGTCTTGAATTCAGTTCAACGAGAAGATAAATAAAATTTTGATTTCTTTCTAAATTTAATGAATCTTAATTTTGATCCTATACTTAATAAATTTTCCAAAAATAAGAAATCTGGGTCTTGTCGTTCTTGATTTTCGCTTCTCTCACTCAATGAAAATTGTATTGTAAAACCACACTACTGTGTCAAATCAAATTCAATGCCAAGGCAATTTACCTACTCTTCTTAACCACAGCTTTTCAATTGAATTTTCTCTCAAAACTTTCATCTGAGAATTTTCGCAGCTCATTTAAAAGCAATTCAAGGCAAAAAATGAAAAACGCTGTGCAGGAATTTTTCACTTTCTTTCTTTCTCTCTCTGAAAACCGTTCAGTGAAAGAAATAAAAGACTCGCACGATTTACCTCTGTTCGATTTATATAGATCATAATTGAGAGTTGTTAATGGTAATAATTGCTAATTGTATTCAGACGAAAACGTGCGCAACTCACCTGAGCGAGAGGGATGGTCACTGGAGGGGGAATTGTGCAAATTTCCGGCCGATTTTTCGCACTGATGGATGTTGACTAGAGGAGCGATCGGCGAACACTACTGACTACCTAACCATTGCCGATGAATGGTCAGCCTCCTCAGGATTGCTCTCGCACCCTCCTACTTCTTTCTCTCTCGCGTTGGTGCTGCAAAGTAGGTGCCGCGCCGCCGATACGGACGACGAAAGAGAAAACCAGCCATGCGTGCCCGCGACTAATAAAAGTAATCGCAATCAGCTGACGACTCGCGCTGCATGCCAATTTTCTCACTTGTTTTTTTCTACTACGTTGTATTTTGGCGCATACATGCGAATGCCTAAGATGTACACAACTAGATTGAGTGCTGTTTACTTGTCCTAATTAGAAATTAATATCCATGATTCTTGTCGACTCGATCGTTTTTGTTTCAAATTGGATTTTTTTGCATGAATTTATTTTTTAAATTTGTTTCATTGATTGTTTGAAATGAATGGGAATAATTTTTTTATAAGTTGCAAATTATTAATGTTTATTTCGTTCAACTTCGCTCCATACTGGAAACACATTCATATTAAAACCCTAGAAAAGTAAAAATAGAAATGTAGCAATCTCAATATTTTTATGAAGAGAATGAAAACTGAATGATTTTTTCCACAAAAAGTTTGCGATAAATTTCAGCAATGAAAACAATATGATATTTTGTGCAACGAAAAGTCTTTAAGATGTTTTCTTTTCTAAAAAATCTTATACGACCAGAGAATGTGTGAGAAAATATATTATTTAACTTTCAATTACGTTTATAAGCTAACATTTCCTTACCTTGTTGTTCCAAAGCGATGATGAATGAATGAAAATGTATAATTATTATCTTCAATAAAAATAAAATAGGTAATTGATATTTGTTAAACAGTTTAAAAAATTTTACATGTTTGTATTTTTGGTGCAGTTTTTTTATTGTATTTTTTAAAACATTTTATTCATTTATTTTTATTAACAATTTATTTCGTTAATTTAACTTATTTATTCATAAAAAATATTTTCTTTACATTTTCTGTGTAATTTTGATTTTGTTTTTTTGACAGTGAGGTACTTTTATATTTTAAATATTTAGAAGATTTGCAATTAATTATGAATGATCTTCTAACTAACAGCAAAGTGTTCTCGGTAGAGTCTTGGTTTCTTGATATAGATTATTTTTTATAAATTTGTGCAGATATATGCGATATACTCAATATGAATCAGGGAAAGTAAATGACTACTGAAGTGTTGAACAATTACGCATGCAAAGTTTGAATGCTTGCAGCATAACGGAACCGCGACACACTTTTCTTCTTCATTCCTCATCTTCTTTCTTGTGTCTGTACCCGACCTGGCCTTGACCTTCCGATGAAAGTGTAAACGACCACTGGGCACACACAAAATTTCGATTTCTCCTCTGCCATTGGCAGTGTCACTCTCGGTTTTAGAAAAGCGCCCATAAAATTTATAAGCTATGAAGTCGTTTGTCAAATAAGAAGTTTCGTGCACTGGCGAGATCTATGAAGGAGAAAATAAATAACCATAGGCCGCATAGGCGGCATTGAGTTTTTCAATGTGCTGTTGTTATTTGATTTATTTTTTAAATAATATGATACCGAAATTAGTTACCAAATTGGATAATTAGTGTGTGTTTTTTTATTAAGGGAATAAGAAAATTAAAAAAAAAACATTATATTTCAGGTATAAATACTCATTGTTGTATTTCTTCGAACCAAGCTCATATTGAAAAATTTCATTGTTTTGATCTTTTTAAATAATTAATTATGGTAAATAAGTAAAATTGTGCTTTGATTGAGCATTAATCGAGTTATTTAACGATAGTCAGAGATTTTTTATGCACAAAACTATACAATATAATTGTTGTACATACTTAATTTGATTACCATTGAGGTTTGTTTCAAAATTTTTTCAATTACAAATAAATGCAATAAAAATTCATAGAAGTCTCACAATGAAAATACATACTGAAAAGAGATTAACGTGATCGTTTTGCAAATGAATGCAAATATTACCAGATGAAGATCGTAATGTAATATAATATACAATAATTGAAATAATTCTATTAGCAAATATACATTCAATATTAGACAAGAATCAGTAGTTTTCCAAATTGTAATAAACAAATAATTTTATAAAAAATGTAATTTAATAAATATTTTTTATTTATTTTTTTTATAAAATATCAAATTAAATTACTAATTTAGTAATAAATAATAAAAACAATATAATAAAAAAATTGTTGAAGATTTAAAAAAAATTATAAGTACACAAAAACTATTCAATCATGGCTAATATTTTTCGTATAACAAAATACATTTTTTGAATGGAGCGCGCGATTGGCCGTAGCCCGAATTGAAAAAGGTGCTGATAGCAGCACCGCACAAGAGCAGTAAAGTTGTGTTCTCTTTCTTTGAATCTCAGCGTGCACCACGCACCACGCATCTCACTCAGTCTTTGCAAGGGGTAAATTAATCACACGCACGCTTGAAGATGACAAAAATCAGCGGCCCTCCACCAAGAGGATCAGACAGGCCTCCCAGGAAATCAAACAAAGTGAAAAAAGTCATCGAAAGGGTACGTAAAATAATATTCTTTTACCTCTAAATATTATTTAGTGTAACTACATAAAACTTTCGTCAACATACAATTTAACCGTTATGGTATAAGAGAGAAATCCGAATTTTACCAAAATTTGTTTAAATTTACAGAAAAGTAATTAAATTTATTTCACATTTACGAATGTTTTTTCTTGCCGCTGAATTCACAGACGAAATTCTCTGCAACTATTTTGTTTTTATTCATTGTTCAAGCAGCAGCAATTCGCGCCGATCCTGCGCTATCCTCAGTCAAATATAGCGATAAAGTGACTTTATGTAGTGGTAAAAATGACTTTCTGACGAATTTTTGCTCCGATTCTGCAGAGAATTCTTAGTCTTGCACTACCCAAACGCCTCAAGAATCCCAACCTCGCTGTAAATTCGCCAACAGCCGCTTCATCTTAGAATTCGTCACGGCTAACTTTATGATTTCACACAAAAATAAAAAAATTATATTCAAGAGCTCAACACATTAGAAACCTATTCAAGGAGTTCTTGATAAAAAAAATTAAATCAACAATATTTTCGCGAAGCCCTAAAAGATTAAAATTCTCACCAACTCATAATATTTGTATTTTTCTTGTTTATTTTGCTATACAATTTTTCACCATTCGCTAGAAAGATTTTGAATATTCATTTGGGATCTGTAAAATTATTAGCTTTTTAAAATAACATGTAATGTTAGTTTTTGAATTGATAATCGGAAAATAAGAAAAAAAAAATTAAAAATTAAATTGGAAGAAGAATTCCTTTGACTTTTGTCTACTGTATTTTAAATTGAAAAAGATAACCTTTATAATTATTGGCGTTTATTTAAAGCATTAATTTGTACAAATAAACATCAATAGCAATAATACTTAATTGTTTTTTAATTCGATCACCAAGAAAAACCTTGACTAACAAATAAATTATTTGACACTAAATTCAGTTCTCAAATTCTGACGAACAAGCAAATAATTGAATTCAGCTATAAATTGTTGTATTAATTTTACTTTCTTGACGCAGCCTCCGAGAACGATGATAACTCGAAGCATGGCCCGGCTTATTCCCCTCATCTTTGCCGGCCCCTTGCAGTCGGTGAAGGTGCCAAAAAGCATGGCCAGGAAAGCTCAAATTGCTGATCCAGCGGCAAGTCTTGCTCCTCTGCAGCTCGAGAAAATACAAAATAATACTGATACAACAACCCCCATGAATGCTGGACCAGTTGAGAACATCCATGCTGTGGACGAGGAGGCTGGTGCAGTTGTTGAGGAAAAATTGATTCAGGAAACTGCCAAAGGAGGAGGTAGATTTAATTTAATATTTAAATCAAATTGCTGATGTTGACAATTTACCTCTTGCACCATTCAAATTCTATTCACAATCGGTACCAATTTTAAAAATACATCAAGCCTGCTGAATATTGAAATAATCATTCATCAATTTTTTAAATATCTCTCAATGAAACTAATTTAAAAAACATATATTTTATCAATTACAATTTTCTAAAAAGGCAAATTGAAGAGATAAATTGTTTTTTATTAAAAATATTTTTTTCCCAACTCGTGATGTAAATTACATCAAGTTTTATTTTTCTCATTAGAAAATCTTGACGATATGTCGGAGGTTGTTACGTCCACCAGCACAATGGAGCTAATCTTGTCCGACTTTGATAGTGTCATAGGTAAAAATGATGATTTAGTTTTAAGTTTAAATAATATTGCATTCTATTTCCGTAACAGAACTTAAAAAACCGTATTAAGCAAGCAAAATAATTTTTGTATCAAATAAAATAAGAGACGTATCTACATTTTTTGTGTTTGACATCTGAAAAGCGCCATAATCATACATTTTTGTTTTTTCTCAAAACCATGTATACAATGAGACATGAAGTGGTTGATCGATTTTTTTTTTTTATTTTTAAATTCAGGAGAGGGTAGTGCTGCCTCCAACTCTACTGATACAACCACGGGCGAAGCTGGCGAGTCGCAATACCAAATCACCTCTGATGAAAGTGTCGGTTTCGAGTCTGGAAGCAGCACTAATTTTCAAAACGTTTCTGGCGCGTTCCAAATTTTTGAGCAAAATCTGGCTGATCACTCCAATGCTGAATCTTTCACTGGTAATTATTATATTTTTTAATTTTAGCTATTTTCTTTAAGAGGGATTTTGTGTGTCAAAAATTGAATATGTAATAGATTTTTCTTTATTTACACATGATAATATTTTAATAATGAATAATTTTAGTTGAAGACCACAAGAGCACTGTGTCTGATGAAGAGGCGGAAGGGGACACCAAAAACGCTGGCCCTTTGCGAATTTTGAGTAAGTCCATCTAGGAAAAGAATGGGAAAGAAACAGATTTTTTACATTAAATTAAAGATAATTTGTGTAACTTTTTACCAGGGAGGAGGTTGAAATTTTGTATTTGTCCTGAATAAAAATTTGTATGATTTAAAAACGTTTAATGATCAATTAAGTGCAAAATTTAAGTAAATGAGATGCATATTTTATTGAGTTTTGAGATCAATTATTTGAGGCATAATTTGTTTTTGTTTTTTATCATAAATTTTATCGATTGTTATTCTTTATCAGCTCCATGTGAATCAAACTGATCATCTTTGTACTGTAAATATTTAAAATATGATCATTTTTCTAATTTGTGGAACATAGACCTAAAAATATTAAGAAATAATAGCAATCTGTTTCACAACATACCAAATAATGAACAATAGGAATTCCTACTAGTAAGGTTCTTTTTCAAGGAGGAGCAATAAAGCATTGGATTTTTTATTTGCATTGAAAGTTTAAACTAAATAAAAATTATGAATTTTCTTATTTCACAGAAGAAAAAGTTTTGTCTACATTATCTTTTCCTCTTTCAGCCAATATAACATAAAAAAGGTATGATAATAAAATTTAGCTGGGCAATGTTTCAATTTTTCTAATATTAATGTCTTGTTGAAGATTTGGTTTTACAGCCTTTCTAGTTCTGCAACCTGCGCAGCACGGCTGCATGGCGGGTGTACCTAATACAGGAATAATTGAAAGTCTGCGCGTTGAAAATTTATGATTTCTGTCTAATTTATTAACAACATTAGTGATGTAGTTCCACAATATAAATAAAATTTTACGATGAAATGCATAAAAATCAATGGTCTCTCTAGTACTTTCCGCAATAACATTACAAAGATTTTTACTGAATCATGAGATCTATGATTTTATCTAAGTTAAAAATAAATTATTGTCTTGATGCAGAACTTTTCGTTACACATATCCTAATAATTAAATGAATTTCTCAAACTGTACACAAATTATTCTTAAAAATAATATCATCGATCTTTTTGATTTTGTGCATGAATTTTCCGTGAGTCAATTTTTAGTTTACACAACTTCTTAATTAATTCTGTCGGTCAATTTTAAATTACACGAATAAGTGGAGAAATTGGCGTTTGATATAAAAGGAAAACAAATATTTCATACTAAACTATGGCAAAGGGTGGTAAAGTCGAAACGATGGTACTTGTCCAAGTTTTTGTTCTTCTCTCTAAAAGTCAATGGCACTGACATGGTATTTTTCTCTCTCAGAATCTTTCGAATCAGAAAAAATTAAGTAAATGCAATTCTAGTCGCGCTGATATTCGGCAAGTCTCGAGAAGTTCGCAATTGTCTTTACAATCCAGCGGGACGTAACAGCAACTTTGTGGTAGATTCCGGGCTGGTGGTCCACTGCACAGCCAAACCCTGCAGATGTGATGCCAGCCAAGGTCCATCGACCATTGTAGTTCACAATCAAAGGTCCACCAGAATCTCCCTGGAAACATTAACAAATTAAGATTAATTTGTTTATTCTTCGATCTTTAAAAATAATTGACCGATTCAAATTTAAATTTCTTCAAGTTATTAAATTTTTTTACTAACCAAGCAGGCGTCCATGTGTCCATCTCTGTGTCCAGCGCAGAACATTTCTGAGAAAAGCTCCAGTCTGATGTTTTTTTGTTTGTGCCACATCAGACATTCATCATCCCGAAGAATTGGAACGGTCGCTTTTTGAAGAATATTTGTACCAGTTTTCCCTGTTTGATGTTTTTAATAAATTTTTTTTGTATTAAATAAAATATAAAAATTTACCATAGGAAGTGTCCGTTTTCCCCCACCCTGCAACAACCCCCGTCTGCCCCTGGAAGGAAGTTTCCTCTCTGGGCAGGCAGATGGGCAGAATGTTTTCCTTAAAGTAAACAGGTCGCGCCAACCTCAGCAGAGCCAAGTCGTACCTGACCAAAAAATTAAGTAATGTTATTTATAAATCAGTCAATATTTGAAATAGTGAAATTTAAGTAATTTTTACCTGTCCGGTTGGGCCACCCTGTATTGGAACTTGGGGTGCACAATTTTCTGTGCAACCTTGTGCAACTCTGACGGCAGAGGCTCCTCATACCTGCCAGTGTCCTGGGTGTCATATTCGCCCAGGTAAATTGTAATGTCTTTTAAACGGGCCCTGATAAAAACAAAAATTAATATAAATTATTAATAATTTTTGTACAAAAGACACCACTAAATTGAAAAAAATTGGAGAGTAATAAAAATTAAATAAATTTCAAACTGATCGTGAAATTAATAATACCTGTGAATGCAGTGAGCAGCCGTGGCGATGAATTGTCTGCTGACTAAAACGCCGCCGCATTGGTAGCCAGATATCCTTATGTGCGCCTGCCACGGAAACTCGCCAAAATAGGCTTCGTCGCCGCCGATTATTCTTTTGCGGAACTCTTGGATTTGCGGAACGCCACATTCTAGAATCAATAAAATTTAAATTTTCAGTTATTTAGAAAAATATTTTATCTAATCTATTATAGTTACTTTTGACGCTTTTAATTAACTTGCACAGATTGGACGTTTTTTGTTTTAAATTTATAATTCATCATAAGTTTTCATTTTAAAATTGTTTAAAAATTAAAAAGGAAACATATTACATGAGATTGGAAATATGAAACCTGAAACCAATGTTTGTAAGCGAATCAAAATATATAAAAAAAATAGCTTATCATTAAATAAATCTTTAAAACACATAAATTAAATGCAATTCCATTATTAAAATATTAATTAATATTATTACATTTCTGTTGATGTTTTATATTATTTTTATAAATAATATTTAATAATAATAATTTTATAATAAATATATTTATAATTGATAACATTGAGGATTATAAACAAATATCAAAACTTTGGTTTTAGAATTTCATTTACTTTATAAAAAACTTAATTGTTTTTTCTATAAATACGATTTATATTATAATTATCACTGAACGATCGCTTAGTAGTGATTTTTTTCTACTCAGCCTGAGGATCCAACTTAAAATTGATTTTTTTTTAACTAGAAATAATTATTCAACGTGACATGAATGCCCACATGAAATTTCGCTCCTTTAGTTTCAAACTGCATAACAGCAATTGAGACGCGCAACTTTAAATTTGTTTTCCGAGTTATAAATCCTGGTGAACACTCTTTTTTTTCACTCACCGATTTTCCGAATGGGCGTGAGTTCGTTGGACTCGTCGTGCTCTCTGCGGTAAGGGTTGTTCCTGAGGGCGACCTCATTGTAGACGGGCGGGCCTGGCACGTCAGTGCGGACGGAAATGCGCGCCGGGACACAGCAAGTGACCAGCCAGCCGGGGCCTCCGCACCCCCGCTGGAACTGGCCGCCAACCAGCCAGCACGCGAGGCTGAAGGTGCACGCGTGCAAACCTCCGTTGTAGACGCACGAGCTCGGATATCCCAGCAAGGACACCAGCACGCGACCACCTGAACAGTTCAAACATATTGATTGATAAATAAATTATTAGCTCAAGGAAGTTCAGTGAACAAAAGAAATAAGTATTATTTTCAATTGAAAGAAAAGTTAATGTTCAATTGAATAAAAATCTTTAAGTTATCATATTATTTCTTTTTTAGTTTTTCTGATATCAAAATTTTTCAATGTGTATTGACCTTATTTGTTCACTACAATTAATGTAGGAAATTTGATTTTAACAATGACAAGGCAATCGATGATTAATGATAACAGTTGCAAAAAAAAAATTAAAATTTATTAAATAAATGAATAAATTAAATTTTCTGTATTATGAATAGTAAATCATAAAATTTGTCCACCTTATTCAAATTGGAAGTCTCATGTTTGAAGAACTTTCTAACTGGAACTTTTAAATTGTCAAATCTTGAAATTTTCACATGGCCGGAGTATTTTATCATTTTTAAATCATAATAAAATCTTAAATCCCTTTATCGTAAAATAAATGGATTTTTTATTTATTTTATTTTCAAATTAACACTTCTTCATTTTAGTTTTCTCTATTGTCAATTAATTTAATATATATTTTTCAAGGTCAACAGGATCAATGATCGACTATGAACGTTTTTTTTTTATGACGAGTGCCCAGAGATGATTGCGTTTACGCTAATAATTTCTATCTCGATTTCTTTTCCAAGAACGCAATCAGATGCCCTGTGTGTGCCGATTTGTAAGATGATTCACGCGTTTATTGTTGGTGGCCCAAATTTAGGAAAAACGGCACACGGCGCAAGAGAGAGAAAGAGACGTTTACGACGATAATGCTAATTTTTATAGCCGCGCACACCGCATAAAAACTCGTCTCCAATTTTCGAGAAGTAGTAAAATTATCGGTGATAATAAAGCGGTTGTAAAATAAGAAGTCCGTATAAGTTGGAAGTGCGGACCGAGTGAAAAGGGAAAAAACACCTGCTGCGCGAAGATGGAACGATTTGCACGTCTCAGAATTTCATCGCAGGGGATCGCCCGCTGATTGCACGAGTGGTCACAGTTTTTGACAATACATTATAATTATAACACTGGAGAAAATTAGGCGATTTTTTAAAGTGAAAAAAAGCTTGAATTTGATGATGAGATTTTGATATAAAAAAATATTTATAAATTATAATCAAATCGGTCTAATTCTAGATTGTGAGTAAAATTTTATATAATTGTAATAAATTGAAAAAGAAAAGAGAGAAAAGATTTTAATTAATCTAAAAAAACAATAGGTACATAGGAGATTTTTTAAATCATAGGGAGTCTGTGCAATTTAACTGTAAAGTAATTTTCAACGATTTTGTGGCTTCATTTGGAGATTATTTTATTACAAAATATATGATAGATAATTACAAAAGATTTAAGTTTTTTTTACTGAAGAACGGTGTCCTACAGTAATGTTAATGTTTTACGTTATATTAATTTTATGCCAAACTGACCCAAAATAGTTATTCAAATTAGTAATTAATTAGTTTCAATTATGCAGTGCAACTATAAAGAAAAATTTGAGATTTCATGGTGGTTGTTAAGAAGAAAATAAGCTATATTTTTAAGTAAAAAATAAAAAAGGTTGTGCCTCAAAATGTCTGAAAATGTCCTAAAATATGATAACAGAATTAGTCCTATAAAATAAGGTATTTCAGAAGTCTCATAACCCTGAAGTGCATAAAAAAAATGTCCTGAAAGAAAATTCTGAAATTTAAAAGATTTGCACGTTCCACGGTTCCACTAACAATAAGGTCTGATGACAATAATTGAATTTTGAATTTCAAGAGCCGAAATTGAATTAGGAAAAAATAAACTTACTCTGTTTCAATACTAAACAAAACCTCTTTCTTTTCCTAGCGAAATTCCGATCACGGAATTTCATTTGATTGAAATGAGGCTAGGCCTTAAGGATGAGTGTTAGTTACTCCTCCGCGCGCCTATCAATCATAGCTCAGTGTCTTAGCAGGTACGGTAAAAGCAAGCGCGGTAGCACCAAGAACGAGAGATGAGCTCACGAGGAGGAACTGTAGTTTTTCGCGGCAAAAGAGAGGCGCTTTCTTTCTTTTTATTTATATTTCTTCGGGGTCCATTGTTGCGCTCGAGACTCTCTCGCCGGAGAGGCCTTATTTTTATCGTCCTTCACGTGGCTTTGAACTTCGTGATCGCAAGGAGAGGAGGGCCGACCTTGCCTAAGGCTGGCTTTTGTGCCACATCCGACTGTGGCGAATTCAGCCCTGACAAAAAATAACAGATGAGCCCATTTTCCTCTTCTCTCCTCTCGCGCGGCTCATTATTTTGTAATCGTAGCACTGCATCTTTCTCTCTCAGCTCCTCTCTCTCTCTCTTTCTTTCGCTTTATCTTTCGGCTGGACCGTTGGATTTATAGCAGCGCGTCTCGATGTTTTACATGCTGCAATTGCTGTGTAGGCTGCCCATTAGGAGGGAGACGTACGAATTTAGGTCTTGTTGCCCAATATATCGAGAGGGCCAGCCGGAACTTAACCCAGTAGTGCGCGCTATTCCTTGCATTTTAATTTAATTTAAGAAGACGTGCTCTTTTTTCAACATTACTGTAATTTACATATTTTGATTGCGAAAGCCCTAAATAATTGATTCTATGGTCAATGAATTTGAACCTTATCTTAAGTTTGGATTGTTTGTAAAAAAAATTTAATTATAACATTAGTTTTTTGTTTCATTCAATAACAAGTTTTTTTGTTTGAAGAACACGTCAATAAAATTCGGAATAAAAACAACAAAATTTTGTTATTAAAAAAATATGTGAAAGTTTATTTTTATAAATTTTGGCGCACATCTCCTGTCAGCAATAGATTGCAAAAAAAAAATTGTCGCACTATAAACTTTTTTTCTGAAATCCCTGCTATGAATTTTAAGGGTAGCATGAAAACATTTGTTATTTAATTTATCAATTTTATCATCTATTTATTCACAACAAAGTGCAAAATATTCTACACTTTTACTAATTTTATCATGATCAATTTAAATAATAAATATAGCGTTATGTTATCAATGGCCACGATACAATAACTATTGAGATTATATTAATCATTGATTAAATCAAGGTTACCTACAAATTTAATCATAATGTAAATTGAAAAACTTGATATTTATATTATTTAATGAGCAATTTGCTGCACAGAGTTGTATTCAAAAAATTAAATGTATAAATGATAAATATTAAATATAAATCAATTTAAAAAAAAATTCAATCAAGTAAGTTATAAAATGATTAATAAAGTTAAAAATATTATTTAAAAAAAAGTGGTTGCATTAATTAAAATGGTGTTTATGTCAGAATATCACAAACATCAACGTTATCTGAAGCAATTGACCTAATAAGCAGGCAAAAATAATGCACGCGGCAAAAAGAGCTTGTTCTAATTTCCTCGATAATTTTCAATAATGATCCGAAAATGACAAAAGCGATGCGGTTTGATGTCTTGTGTGAGCCGCGCTGACAGAGAGTGTGTGTGTGTGTGAGCGTAAAAACCGAAATTACGGTACATAATAAAACTTTCCATTGCTCACGGCTGTATCAAAATCTCATTTTTTT
The DNA here is from genome assembly GCF_031216515.1 of Neocloeon triangulifer. Classification (NCBI taxonomy): domain Eukaryota; kingdom Metazoa; phylum Arthropoda; class Insecta; order Ephemeroptera; family Baetidae; genus Neocloeon; species Neocloeon triangulifer. The sequence continues at coordinate 474,882 of NW_026775550.1, forward strand.
TTTTTTTATGCCGCGCGATGAAGGATGCACGGACGGTCGGCGCTCTCGCGTTTTTGCAGCCGATTCAAGGTCATTGCCTCGTTTTCACCGAAAATAAAAAAAAGATCGAACGCCGCCTCGGCGCGCATCAACGCCGAAAAGAAGAAAAAAAAACGGAGGCTCCGATCGTCATTTGTAATCACTTTTATCGCAATTGATTATTATGGTGGGCGCCAAATTTGTTAAATGCTCGTCTGGAAAACAACAAGAAGAGAGTTAAAACTTTTTTATGTTTGTTGATTTTAAACTCCGCTTTTCATCCAGGGGTGTTTAATTGAATTTTCTATTGAATTTTACAATTAAAAATATTTACAATTACTTGTTCTGCAGGATTTAGTTAATTTGATAAAAATAGTACCAATTTTTTTAAAAAATATCTTTAAAATATAAAGCTTGCGTTTTTTACCGTTAAAATTAAAAGAAATTAATCCTCTATTCTATTTCCATTGATTTTGGCAGGTAAATATTAGATGAATTTTCAATGACACTTTTTGAAAAACATGAATTCCACCTCAATTTAATTATTCAAGAACTTCTGTGTATTTTTTTTTTTATTGAAATTGTTTTTTGGGAGCGAACACAGCGGTGGCTTTTCCCCCCAAAAACAAGCGTTTTTGCGCTCATCACGGCAGGAGTATTGTCGGAATTCTTGTTTTTGATCGTTGTCGATGCCAGTGAATAACGGTTTCAATTTCCTAATCCGTCTCCAAAAGACTTTATCTAGATTTTCTGGTGCGTTTGGTGATGCGTTCAGCCAACCATAAATCACACGCGAGACCAATTGGTGAGAAACCCAATGTAGAGGAATCAGAATTTCAAGAAAAGTGGAAATTATCGAAATCAACAAAATCGCAAACTGTATTTTCTTGATACCGAGCAGTCACAGTTAAATCATGCATTAAAAATTAGAAAAATTACAGTTTTTCTCTGGTTCTCACAGCTCAAACTAACAGAATTATTTTTACGAGTTCTCTGAACTGAAGCCCCAAAGAAAATGTGTTCACACCTGTTTTCGTCAAACTCATTAAAATAACATTTTTTTGAGAGGCAACCTTTTGTGATAAAACAAAAGGAAAGCAAATTTTTTAATTTTTATTATACTTTGCTCACACAGTGCTAAAATGAGTTTTTTTTTGCATGACTTAACTCTGTAAATATCGAATAGATGCGAGCTTTCCGAAAATATGAGTCTGCTCAATTTCCGGGGTCATAAGTGAGAGCCTAAAAGCACATCCTTATAACTTGTTAAACAAAGTTCGCGCTTAATACCATCATGAAACAACATTTAATTGAATTTGAGGTTTTAATTTCTTGAAAAGATTAAAGAAATTAAAATCATTTCTAAATATATCAAAGAAAATCTAAAATAAGATTAATTTATTTTAATTTACATAAAATCCTCAACCATGAAATTTTAAGTTTAAATATTTCATTAAATGACCAGCAGGTTGCCTACTTTATAAATTTAAACAGAAAAGCCTTGGAAAATTGCTTACAATGTCCCAAACTCCTTTGTGAAATTCGAATACTTAAATTCAATAAGTGAAAATTAATTGGTTATTTAAAACAATTTATAAATTCACAATTTACATTAATATGTTAAAAAATTAATTTCAAATTTTATTTTGAATTTAATTGAATAATAAAATTACAATTGACTTCCTTTAAAATCATTATATTCAATTCGTGCCATTTAAGGAAGAGATTAACTGAGTCTGTGATTAATTTGCATACGTATTTACAGCACGTTTAACGCATTATCGCCTTTCTAAACTACGACAGCTGGACTTGCCGGTGCATCTCGCGGCTTCACGGGTCAGTGCAGACAAAACTTGTCCGTTATTATCATTACACGTCGCCCCACGTTCAAGCTGCACAATCCAACCGACCGACACTTGTTCTTTTCACATCGCACCACAAAGAATTATTATAGCATGAGAGAAACTCGCGGTGTCTCCGGCACAAGGAAAAAAAAATAATGACGATTAAAATAATTTCGGCGGCGGCGGCGACGAAAGCCGGCGGCCGGTCGAGGAGCGACGCGTGCTCATTTGAGCAGCACAGTTATGTTAAGAAGGACAGGTGTATGTGTATTTTATCAGAAGCAAGCGAATTATGATCATTAAGCTGTTTACTCACTGGACACGGACGAGCTGCTCGGGCTGGAGGATGACGTTGAAGATGACGAGAAGATGCTCGACCCTGCGGCGGCGGCGGACACCAGTGACGCGAGAGCCACAAGCACGAAAAGCACCCCTTGCTGCCCCAAACCTGGCAGGCTCATATCGCCAAACACGGCAGGCACTGCTAAAAATATACAAAAAAAAAAAAAAAAAAAAATGTTTATTTATTCACTTTCAAACAAAGAAATCTTGATGTAATTTTATTATAATTAGTTATTTTTTATTATAGTTTTAATTTAATTGTGTCAAATTTAATTTAATTTTGCTTAAATTGAGGTTCTTGAAGTAAATGATCTGAAACATTTTAGTTAAATATTTCAGAAAAATGATTACAAACGATTGAAAACAAATTGGCTTAAAATTTTCAACCAAATTTTATGAGCGCACAATATTTGTCTTTAATTTGAGAAAAATATGATTATTTATTAAAATAAATATGTCAAATATTTTGTAAATCACGTTTTTTTTTATGTGATTTCTTTGGAAAAGTCAAAATTGAACAAAAATATCTTTACATCAAGCAGAAATTTTGACTTATTGTTAGTCAACTTTTTTCCAGTAATTTATCTCTTTTTCTCTGTAATTTATAATTATTTCAGTTTACTCTTTACATTATGATTTATTTGAATTTTTAGGTTTGTCAAGATTTGAGCCACAGAGAAAAAATTTTGTAATGAAATGAAGACATTGCAATGTTCTCAAAATGTGGTAAAAGGTTAAAAAAACAGGCTTTTTATTGATTTTTCGATTTTTCTTAAATATTTTTTAGAATTAAACTGTAATTTTTTTAATTTAAACAGTTCTCCAAAATGTCCACAACTATGAATATATTGCATTTTCTTTTATTATTCGTCTTGTTTGTAAATGAAAATCGGCAAAATGAGGAAATGGCGGAATTTTATATTCAAATTTCCTTTCGTATTGAATTGCAGGCGTGGGCAGAAGGTGGCAACGTGATTGCAGAAAGAAGGATGTGATGTTGTTTGTGATCTCTGTGTGTTGGAGTGAGTGAGCTTTTAGCAGGTGCCTAATGCGCGAGGGACTAACTAGGTCGGCAGGTTGGCGAGCAAACGGTCGTGATCCCTCGCGTCTCAGCTGATGGAGCGAGCAAAAAAAAGTCATCGACGCTTTTAGCAGAAATAATTTGCACTAAGCATCTGCAAATATGCATAAAAATGTTTGCGTTTGACTAAGGATTATAAATTAAACAAGAGAAAGAAAGATTTGCCTTTTTTATAAAGATTTTTTTACTTGGCAACACTCTTTTCTTTACAGAAAAACGTTACTTTGCAATAAAATTTTATGTGTGCTCTCGTTTTAGCGACGGTAAAGATTTGCCTAAAATGCACGTTTACAAGCGTTGCATCATTTCCTTGTGACCATGCCAAAAATAAATCAAATAGATTAATTCCTTCGTAACAAAAAAATTATATTAATTTACCGTAAAAAACAAATGTTGCTAAAAATCTGCCACACTAAATTCATGAAAATTTCTTCAAATCATCTTTTAATCACCGGAATTATGTTTGCAAAATAAAATTATGAAACAGCTCGACATTAAAATTAGCATTGAACTCGAACGAATTAAGTGATGAGATGCTAAAAAAATGTAAATTTTAATTCAACGAAAGCACGTGATGCGTCTGACACATTTCACTCCACGTTGCACACAACGAATTTTCATACATTTATATCCCTTAGAGTTTCATAATAGTCGCCTAAATTTAGTCTCATTGGAGGAGAGAAGTCCTAGATTCATGTCACGAAAGGCAAGTTACAGAATCAAGCGATGATGATTGCGGCGAATTATATTATTTGCTTTTCTCATTCCACGTCAGAGAGTGAGTTTGAACTGGGCTTTGCTCAAAGTGCATGACCGATGCCATCTTTTCGGTCCAAAAAGTAGAAATGGGAGAGACTCGGCGCGAGAGAGAGAGAAAAAGAAAGAAAGAGCAGATCGTAATTTTATTCCGCGTACCAACTTTTATCAAATGATTTTATTCTCCCGTGACATTTTCTGCAATTTCAGTACACTTAAAAGAAAGTAGGACTGAATTTACAATTTAAGAGTGAAACGAAAGAAAACAAACTTTCTTAAAGGAAAAAATAATCACTAGTGTATGATTCTATTGACTATATTGAATGATTATTTTTATTTCGTCCAAAATTCACTTGAATCAATTTGAACATTTCAAAATATAATTGAAATAAATTTAAATATTCTGATTACCAATAAAATTAACATTTTATAAATTTTATGATTTTCTATACAACAAAAATTTAATCTTTATAATAATAATCTTGCACTTTTCACTTATAAAAATACTCTTCACCAGTCTACTTGATTTATTTCATTAATTATCTCTCATATTATATTATGTTAATTTCAATATAAATTTATGCCAGTTTATGATAAGTGGACTTAGATCTAAGTTTTAAAAATTATACTGCCATTATCGATTCCGGCATGTTCTTGCAATTTTTAACGATATAATATTTAGTGAGTGTAAAATAAATAATTATTATCCAGTTTGATGCTCTTAAAATAATTTACATAAATTTGACCACAAAGACATTAATATTGATTATTTCCGTCTAATTTCCGTCCAGGATTAATTATCATATTTTCTGCATTTCAATATAATTATTGAAAATACGGATAATATATCTATTATTGCTTTTGTATTTATCCTTCGCAATTTTTTCTTTTTTTTTAATCAAGATAATGTATTTGAAAGAAATTGCCAGCCAAAAGCCAAACCATGAGCCAAGCACATTTATCCAGTGCTGCTATAATTTATTTTTTATTAATTTTTTTACGTGTGAATATCTATAATTATATGATACCATAGAAGTGGATGAAGCAAAATTGATTTCATAATCTAATAGAAAAAGCCATAAGTGTTCAGGTTGAGGCAGAATCATTTAAATTAAATTCTTTTTCCACATAATTCAATAACCAGTATTTGCAGCATAAATTATTTTTTAATAAATTGCAACAAATTAATTTTATTATATAATTTTGAATTATTATAAAAACACCAAAAAAGTTTAATAGAAAAAATTTATATAAAGTTAAATTAAATAATTTTAATTTTTAAATTAGTAGCAATTTACTTTTAACGTCAACATACACTTTTATTATACTTTACGCTTATTTGCGCGAGTGAATTACTGTTAATTAAAATACGAAATAAAAACTGTGTGTACACGCATGCATCGATAAGTATCCAGTTTAAAGCGTTTTGCGATCGTGCTGCATAAAAGAACAACGAGAGAGAATTATATTTTTTATAAATCTATCTACGTTCGTATAAGTGGCAAAGAAAAATATAATATCGAGAGCAGCACCGCTACTTTTTGCACGGATGAGTGGGAGAAGCGAACGGAAAATATGTACACATGCTAACAGATAGAAAAACAAACAGACGCAAATGATATAAAACGCGCTGAAATGTATAAAGCAGCTGATGGGCCGTTGTGGGTCTCGGGTCTTTATTACACACACAGTAAATAATGCGCGGCGGACAGGATTGTTCTTCAAGAGAGACAAAAACTCCTCCTGTCCACGCAAACTGGTTTTCCGCTTGCACTGTTTTTATTTTATTATTTTTCTGCCACAAGGGCTCCTCCAACTGTAAAGAAAACTGAGGTGACTTTGGAGCTTTGGTGCTGCTTAGCAAAAATAATAAAACAACGAATAAATCCAAACTCGATCCACTCAAATTAATATTAAATTCAAACATTTTGTTAATTTCCTATATCAGAAAATATTTTCAAGCAGATAAAACTTCATGTATTAATCAATTTTCTAATTCCTTTGATTGCTAAAAAAATTCCAAATATTTATGGTTTTGAGTCAATTTTCCCTCTAGTCATTTCCTTATTTTCCTCATCAGCTTTACAATGTATAATTGGCAATTTAACCACGAAACGTGAAAGGATGATTATTCCTTCGTAACATTTTGTATGATAACACGTGCCTATGGAAATATTTTTTAAAAATTCAGACCACTTTGAAAGTATTGAACAAGCCGCCTCTTTTTTAAACGGAAGAACCAATTAATTAGCAAGCCAGTCATTAAGATAGCATCTCTCAATTCTCGGCTCCTCTTTTGGCGAGGAGCGAGAAGGAAAAAATTAATGAAGGAAATCGAGAGAGTCCCGCTAAGAAATCGCACCGAATTATCGTAATAAATTTGAAACTCGACCAAAGACGGCTTTTGACAATTCATTCCGAGTGATCCAGTTCCTCTCTCGCTCGAAAGTGCTCCAAATCGCAGGTGAATATTCTGCGCCAAAAACGACGCGCGACTTTAATTGCTTGCGTGTGTTAATTTGTCTTCTTCATTTTGCGTCTCTGTGAAAGAGAAAAATAACGAATGGAGAACAAAGTGTTGCACGGGAGAGGAAACGAAAAGAATTTCGTAAGCATTCATATGTAGGCTAATTTGCATGTGGAGCACGACTTTTGCTGCAACGCGGAGGAGAGCGACGATGCGCGGCTAATTTCTCTTCTTGTGTTTTTATTTTGTAAATTGCGTATGAATCGAGAGATTGGAGGACACACGCGTTTAGAAATGTTTCCTAATAGTAGTGACACATACCCGTGGGAATGAAGATGTTCTCTTAATTTTTAATTGGGTACATGTATAATGAGGATGATAATTAGCGAGGGCGTCTATTTGGACAATTTGCAGGAAAAATTGCTGGAAACTAATTATCATGATCCAAATAAAGCAGATCTAATTATTATAATATTTCTCAATGAACAAGTTTTTAATCTGATTTTTGATCCTTCAAAAGATTCCACAAAACATAACAAATGATATGTTAGAAATAATTGACACAAATGCAATCAAAAAAGAAATTTCCCGTTGATGACCTGCGCTGGAAAACCAATTCTCCAAAATTTAATCATTTTAAACCTTTAAAATTAGTTAAAATTTTCTATACTTTTTTAAAATTTGTAAATAATTAATACAAGTTAACATAATTTTAACTATTTTTACCGCCTGGGAAATTTTAAATTAAAAAAAATTAATTTTGCCACAATTTTAATTTAAAAAAAAAAACAATTTTACTTAAAATAAATTAAAATAATGTTATTTCAAATTATTATTTATTCTTTTTAAATTTTGAATTTTTCCAATATTCAATTTTTGAAATAAAATCATCCATATTGAAAAATTTCTGGTCAGTCATGAAAATTTGTGGCTCGCAAGCAACAAATTTTTAATTTTTTTTGTATCCATCAAATAATACAGGATATAAAATTAATGCATTTAATTTTTGCGCTTCAAATCATATTTTTACTGCTGAACGTAGAAAACGCTAATTTGAAAGATAAAATAAAAAGTATAATTATATACTATGATCTCCATGATCCACATTTCAAAGTAGAAGCAATTTGAAAACAGATAAATTAAATTTTATAGCGTGGATTGAAGTAAAATAACTTGTAAATTTTTCTTTCATTTCTGGCCCTTTTCTGCTATTTAAATTTTTTCCAAATTAAATTTTTCTCTTCATCAAACTTCACAACCTCATTTATTCAAACGCAATTTCCACGTCGTGCAATAATTAACCCAAAAAACGCGAGAGTGCAAAAATTCGACGCATGTGGGTCGGGAGACTTGAACTCCCGCAACAAAACGCCGCGCAACAGAAATGAAAAGAAATTCGTCCGAATAATATTTGTGTGTCGTTTGCATACCTCGTTAGCCGCGCCGGAGTTTTTTGTGCTGAATTTCATTCCTCGCGGCTGGAAAGGGCCAAGTGTCGGAGGAGCGAAGAAGCCGCGAAAGGCGCGTTGCGAAAGGTAGGTCTGACGCCGCGGCATCCGCGCGCCACTCGAGCACGAGAGATTCACCGTTGCTCTGGATGCAGTCTGAGCACTACTGAGACTGAGCGCTCGCCTCTTCGCAGCACCACAAACTTCTACTCACTGACCCAAAACCGCCTCCGTCCCCACCTGTATTATTATTATTATTATTTTGCCGCCGCTCTCAACTCGCATGGCATTGCCTCCGATTATACACCAAGAGCTTTATTAAAATCCCTCCCTGCCTGCCCAACCGACCTGACGTCAAACCCGACTCTTCGCCTAATCGAACCTTAATTGCCTTAATTCCCTTAATTGTCGAGCACGGTTCTTCTTTCCAGGTTTTATTTGCACGGTGTTTCAGGGTTTCTGTGCAAGCCAGATTTAATATAAATTTATTTATTTTCATTTTCAGAAAAAAAGTTGGTTTTTATTTATAATTGTAGTTTGATTTTCGCATTTTTATAGAAAAAAGCCTACATGTTTCCTGCTGTAGGTTGCAGCGGCGATTCATGAGGTGTAAATTATTTTGAAAAAGTAGCATAAATGTCAAGTTTAGATCTTAAACGAAAAAGTCCCATATTGAGTCGTTTAAAGCCAAGAAATATTGACAAAAGCTCTTTTTTTGAACAAGTTTTCCAGAAGTAAACTAAAGTAATGAAAGGTAAAATATATTTTAAAATTAATATTCTTTAGCAATTTATGACGGCATGCACTCATTTTAATAGAAGAACAGATACTTTCATAAAATGTTCTTAAAATAGGCCCGAGAAATAACAGAATAATATGTTTTTATTAATATTAATTCTAATGAAATAGATTTAATCTCAAAAAATGATTTTTATGTCAAAAATCTTTGTTAAATTTATATATTGAAACTTTAAAATATTTTACCTAATTTAAAAACCTTTTAAAATTGTAAGTTCCTTTTTGTATAGGTTTTTTACTACCGTTTTAAAGTTTGCACTCAAAGGTATTACTCAAAATAATAAAATTGAATATCTCTGAACTCCTTGTCACTCAGGACTTGGTTAGAAATGTTAAAATGCGTTCCCTATATTTCTGTTTATCCCGTTTTTTTTTTAAATCAGAAAAACGGAATATGTTTTGGAAGTTATGTATTCTTTTGTCGTTTGAGGATAATAACGTCTCGCAGCAGGGTGGGCTCAAAGGGTTCATTATCATACATGACATGACATTATTGTTCCACAAAATGCCACGCACGACGCATTCCAAGCGAGATGAACCAAGGTCTTCTTCGGAAATATAGGTCTCGGATTCCTTTGTACCCCAAAACAGCTTCTAGCATTTGATTTTATCAAGCAAACAATATAAGGGCGGGAAGCTGATAATTATAATGTGGGTAAAAAGTTTTAGTTTATTAGGCAACAAGTCTGACCATTGTTTATTAATTCCATTAGTTTCATGCTTCCTTTTCTTTTAACGTCAATTTTCATTCGAAATTCTATGGCCATGCGAAAATCTATGTTTTCACAAACTTTTATAATTTTAATTATTTATCTTCAAACATGTTAAAACATTAAAAATCATTTTAAAGAGAAAAATTGATTGAATTTGAGAATAAACTTTTAAATTTCCTCTCTCGATCTCAGCGCTAAATTTTGATTTGGGCCGTTGGGGTATTTATTATAAGTTATTTAAAACTTAAATAATTTAAATTTCAATTAAAAATTATAGTCGCTGCTATTTTACAAGGTAGTCTGAGTGGAGTGATGTAGCAAAATAGTCATATTAATTTAAATAGAAGATTCCTTCATAAATACACGCACTCACGCACTCAAGGCCTCTCACGCACTCACGCACTCAAGACAATACACACTCACGCACTCAAGACCATACGCACTCACGCACTCAAGACCTCACGCACTCACGCACTCAAGACAATACACACTCACGCACTCAAGACCATACGCACTCACGCACTCACGCACTCAAGACAATACACACTCACGCACTCAAGACCATACGCACTCACGCACTCAAGACAATACACACTCACGCACTCAAGACCATACGCACTCACGCACTCAAGACCTCACGCACTCACGCACTCACGCACTCAAGACAATACACACTCACGCACTCAAGACCATACGCACTCACGCACTCACGCACTCAAGCACTCAAGACAATACACACTCACGCACTCAAGACCTCACGCACTCAAGCACTCACGCACTCACGCACTCAAGACCATACGCACTCACGCACTCAAGACCATACGCACTCACGCACTCACGCACTCAAGCACTCACGCACTCACGCACTCACGCACTCAAGACAATACACACTCACGCACTCAAGACCTCACGCACTCAAGCACTCAAGCACTCACGCACTCACGCACTCAAGACCATACGCACTCACGCACTCACGCACTCACGCACTCAAGACAATACACACTCACGCACTCAAGACCATACGCACTCACGCACTCAAGCACTCACGCACTCAAGACCTCGCGCACTCACGCACTCAAGACCATACACGCACTCAAGCACTCAAGACCATACGCACTCACGCACTCACGCACTCAAGACAATACACACTCACGCACTCAAGACCTCACGCACTCAAGCACTCACGCACTCACGCACTCAAGACCATACGCACTCACGCACTCACGCACTCAAGACAATACACACTCACGCACTCAAGACCATACGCACTCACGCACTCACGCACTCAAGACAATACACACTCACGCACTCAAGACCATACGCACTCACGCACTCACGCACTCAAGCACTCACGCACTCACGCACTCACGCACTCAAGACAATACACACTCACGCACTCAAGACCATACGCACTCACGCACTCACGCACTCAAGCACTCACGCACTCACGCACTCAAGACCATACGCACTCACGCACTCAAGCACTCACGCACTCAAGACCATACACGCACTCACGCACTCAAGACCTCACGCACTCACGCACTCAAGACCATACACGCACTCAAGCACTCAAGACCATACGCACTCACGCACTCACGCACTCAAGACAATACACACTCACGCACTCAAGACCATACGCACTCACGCACTCACGCACTCAAGCACTCACGCACTCACGCACTCAAGACAATACACACTCACGCACTCAAGACCTCACGCACTCAAGCACTCACGCACTCAAGACCATACGCACTCACGCACTCACGCACTCACGCACTCAAGACCATACGCACTCACGCACTCAAGCACTCAAGCACTCACGCACTCAAGACCATACACGCACTCACGCACTCAAGACCTCACGCACTCACGCACTCAAGACCATACACGCACTCAAGCACTCAAGACCTCACGCACTCACGCATCGTGAGAAAAAATTAATTACAGTCATGGTTTAATTTGATTAAGACCAAAAAACAAATTCAGGATGTTTATTAAATACGTAATTTAAGTTTCATATTATTGTCAATGCTAACTGGATTTTCATTAATAAGAATTTTTAATTTATCATCATTAAGCTCATGATTCCCCCCTTCAAGTGACTCTTCAACAAAAATATATTAATTATGCAAAATAAAACCAGCTGGGATTAGTAAATTTGAATAAGCTAGCAGGATTTTGAATAAGCCGAGCATTATTTTGCATATATCGAATGTACTTGCGGTGCGGCGGCGGCGGTGAGTGAGTGTGTGTTTTACCGTTAAGAGCCTTTGCGAGTTCGCACTGCTTCCTTTCTCTGCATTGGGACGCACACACGTCTGTCTAAAATAGGCAGGTGCACCGCCGTGCTCATTGATCGTGAACCTTGCTTGCGTGTCCTTAAATTTATTATAAAAACAATTACGTACAATTACGCAGATTATCCAAACGGTGCCGCAATTATTTGCGTTTTTTTTTTTACGCAAAAAGATCTCGCCTATATTTTCGGGCGCGCGAGAAACTCGCGGTGAGGTACGACTTCCTCTTCCTTTATGTGTTTTCGTCGTAAAAACAGGGGAATGCTTCTAATTGAGACGATAATTAATGGCTTTACGACTGTGTTTATCTCACAATAAAAGCTCATTTGCTAGTTCAGTGGGCCATGAAATCTTTTCCAAAGGCTCGCGCGTTTAACAGTTTCTTGTTCTAATAAAACAAAAAATAATAATTAGTGAACTGCAAATTAATGTTTACTTACTTTAATTATTGTTATTATGAATTTTTGTCTGAATGGAAAAGTGAAATACTCTAACATGTAATTATGAATGCTTTGCTTAAAAAATACAGTGTTGATTTCACTACCTTGCTGCAAAATGTTAACAAAAATTTCATATTTCATTGATGAGAATTGAAAATTGGCCCAAATTTTCATTTTAACTTTATTATTATTATTTTTTTGCATTCATTATTTTACTATTGGTATCTATTTCGATTTCCGAATGCTAGAAGAAATAACTGTATATATGTCTCAAAATTCATTAACAGACGTGATTTTGAAAGTGCTCCTAATGTTCTTTAAAATGAAGACTAGCCTTGATGATGTAAAGTGTGGTCAAATATTGATTTTATTATAATTTTGTTTTAATTATTGAATTCCTGCATGGCTATTTTCATCAAAAAGCTTTCTTTGCTTTGTTAAATTAATAATAAAATTTAAAACTTTATTTTATATAAATTATAAAAAAAAAGTATTGGTTTATATGATTTAAATAAAATTAATAATTAATTTTATATTTTTTTTAACAACATAATAATAGACTAATGCAAATTAATAAAAATCATTTCACTACTGTTAATAAAAATTTCTATCTTCTTTTGGTTCTTTGTTCAATATGTTGAATATCACAGAGGAGAAAATCGGGTTACATGGATGGGTGGTGGTGAGGCTGGATGTCTCTGCTAGTAAAATTTGAAAACAAACACAATGGGGCCGATTTGCATATTTGTGAATCATTGCCCATCGCGTTACAGAGGCGCGAGAGGTCAAACCTCCCATTCCGAACCTTCCAGCTGCTCCACTTTTTTAGTTCAAAGTGTTTTGCGAAATGAAAAATGATCACTTCAGTCACTTCAAATCACAAAATCGATAATTTACTAATATAAAATGAAGTACTTAAATACTTATTAAATCGTCTAATTTCTCATTTTAAAATCTTGTTTAATTTAAATTAATTTCGTCTAAGATTTTGAAGTTGTTGAAGAATCCGTACAGTTAGAATTGGACGATTTTTTTCCTCAAGCGTTTGTGTCTGGCATGATTTGAAATTATGGAGTGCGAGGCAAAAAACGCGCATTTATTATTCTTTTTTTCGTCTCTGAAAATCCAGGACAAATAATGGTGTGCAAGACAAAATGATTGTATAAATTATTAAATTCTCGCTCCGAATTTTTTTTTCTGGTGGGCAATAAAATCAAACTGATGACTCACGCGCGGGCGAGTCTCTCAGGTAATTGGATACCCTGGCGAGGATGTCCTGATCCTGCGTGATGGCACATCCATCTTTCGCCTAAGAAAGAAAGAAAGAAAGCCGCGCGCAATTTCGGCGCTTAATTCACTCGCACGCACGCTTTGGCCGAAGAGAAGGAATGTTCATTTGCCAGAGACGAGTTTTCTTAAACAGACATGCACACAGCGCCTTTTGTGCCGAGCCGAGTTTGATTTATTATTAATCTCCTTTGCTAAACACGCTATTGTCCTCTTTAGAATCGACGTGTAGGGAAAAGCGAGTTTTGGCACAAACGACGTCAGCACCCATTTATTTGAATCTCAATAAAATAACTCTCTAATTTAAGTTCAAAACGTTAATTAAATAATTGTCCATGAATATGTGACTTTTTATCTAATTTGATTTATTTCATTCAATTGAATTTAAGAAGCTTCAATTATGATAACTTAAAATAGAACTTTTTGAAGGAATTGCCTAAGTAAATTGATTTTGAGTGCTATTGAAGAATTTTGTTGCAATATTAAAATATTATACATTGTAATGAAAAATACAACGAAAATAAATCTTCAGCTACGCAGAAATTTTAAATTTGTTCAATTCCGCATGTCAATTTAAAAAAAATTAAAATTTCAATAATATTTGATTGAAGATTGATATTTGAGGAGATAATCATGGAAGTGGAAAGATCGGGGCTTTTCCTTAATGAAAAAATTTTTTTATTCATGAGTGTTTTTTATTAAAAACCCTGATCTCTTCACTTCCATAAAATTATTTCATTACTTTATTGACAAAAATTTGTGAAGTTTACATTAAATTAAATATTTAAATTTTTTGAAATTGTATTAAAACTAAAATTGTGAAGCTCTATCATTTCAAATTGGAAAATTATTAGTTTTGATTGCAAATTTCTAGCCTCCCACAAGGATAATTTCCACTTCTTGCAAACAATCGCGCAGTGATGATGTATGATGGGATCAAATGAATTGCTGTCCGTGACCAGACAATCACTCCGACTTGAAATTGCCGTGATTTACTCTGAAGATATGAAAGTTCCCATATCACAATTTAATCTGCATTTCCTGCTCACGGGAGAGAGAGAAAGAGCTCCACTTATTCATTTGCCATCTTAATTTCAATAAATCTTATTTCTTTGAAGATTTTCAATTTAATCTCTCTTGACATTCTCGCTTCCAAATTTGCGCATCCTCATTTTCGCGAAAATAATTATGGAATTGGCCTCTCGTGATCTCTCTTTTTCTTCTCCGTCGGTCGTTGGAGGCGCGGAGCCTCTCCGCCCCCACACCAGACCCACCTTGCAAGGTATGCGCGCTTAACCCGATACTCCCTTTACTGTACTTTTGCATACTTTACTTTTTTGCCCTGCTTATAATATACATACATTGTATATAGGAACGAGTCGCCGCGGCGGCCCAGTCACCTTCCGATGTGAAAACACGTTGCGGTGGCCTGGCAGGGAATTAAACGCCGCCGAGAGACAATGATGAAATAAAAGCGGAAAAATGCGAAACAAGTTGCAGAACGGGAGCCTCTCTCATTCATGCATCGCTGCATGAATATGCACCGATGAGAGACCTTATATGCATTCTCATTTCAATTCATGGACGTGCAATTGTTCTTCTGCAGTCAACATTTTTATACTTTTTTTCTAATTAATAGATTATATTTTTCTACACCGGCCGCACAAATCCAGAGGGAATATATGAGTGATGAGAAAAGTGTGTTTTATAGAAAATAATTATAATCATCTGCAAAAGTCGCCTTATCTAATAAAGAAGTAGTAGTTTTATTTAACAACAGGGGCAGAAAATATTCTATGTATTAAAAATTAACGACAAAAACATTGTAATTTATTTTTTTTTAAATTTATTTTTCAAAATGTAATGAAAATTGATAAATGTCAGCTTATTTTATTTCAACGGCTCATGAATTAGGGTTGCAACCGAAACTAGTAGAGCAGGGATTTTGTGTATATTCCATGCAGAAACAATAAAGTTGCTCATCTTCACTGAGGAAGCCGGATTTTATTTCATCAAAAATGATCACCTCGAGTGCCAAAAAGTTCCACAACAACAACTTCAAGAACCTATACAGAAACCAGAAAATACTCATAATTTTAAATATTTTTTGTTCAGAAATTAGGAGTTTGCGTTAATATTTCAAAAACACCACGGTATTTCATTAAAAAATTGGGGTAGATTTGTTTAAATAACAAAAATTACATTAATTAAATGACAAACATGATGAAGAATCTGCCCATATTCAATAGCAGAACTGAACAGAACGGCTCTACCATTTTTAGCTCAAACAGCTAAAATGCAATTAATAATAAAAACTTATATAACATTATAATATTTTCATAATTTCGATAATTAAGAAGTTTTATTGTTTTAAATCTGTCTCATGTATAAAAGATTTTTAAAAGAAGCAATTAATTTGTATTAATACGTTTGATTAACTTCAAATACATAGAGCACAGTGTTTAATAAATGCTAAAATATCTAAGAAGCTCTCTTCTCTATTTTCTAAAATTGCAAAAGAGAAAAATCCTAATTTATCACGCATAATGCACTCACTTTCATATTTCCATCGCTATTATATTAACAAGCATAAAATTGCGACCGGCGGCGACGCATCATGATAATATTTTCTCCAAATCGTTGCACCACTTTTTCGTCCCAAAAGTGCATCTGCTCTTTTCTCTTCGCGAGAGAGTAAAATATTGTATCGGATGCAATTTGTGCCCTGGATATACGTTTAAGAAATAACGAAAGGCGCCCTCTTGTTTCTCTCTCTCACCTACATCTCGGCAGGCAGGGTGTTGCGCAACACGAGGATCTTTGCTCGCTGGTCCAGTGCCTCACTTTCCGCCTTCGCTCTTGTTTGCCATTCGAGGTCGCAGGTCAAGCGCGCTGACACGGAGACACAACACACTGTCATCCGCGATGACCAAGCAACAAAAATGCATTTCAAATTATTAATACAAGAAGAAGTCGCTTATTTATTTTATTATTTATGAGGAGTCGCGCCTGTCAACTTCGTGTTAGTCTTAGTCGCGGCCACAATAACGAGAAGAGTGAGACGGATGTCGCATCTTAATTTATCTCCCTTTTCACTCCACGGCATTAGACGATTCCTGGAACAGGGATCAAAAGCAGGATATGCATTTTTAGACCGTAGCGAAGCAAAGCGTGCCAGAATAATAATCATAAATTGGTTCTGTAATCCTTCAATTATACCTCTCATGAATATTTTAATAGAAAAATTTCGATTTTACTAATATTTTTTAAAAAGGAATTTAAAAAAAAAATCCCTGAAACGTGAGAGTGGCAATAAATTATATTTGGAAAAAGGTTGGAGCAATATTGATTTAAAAAATTACATTGTTTGGAATAATCTAGAGCAATTTACGATTTTTTTTTTAAATAGCACGGGTTTTTTGGTCTCCTCTTTTTAAAAATGTAATAACTTTTTAAGTTTTATTTCTTGTCTGCTAATGTATAGAAAATTGACAAAATCTATCGTCAATTCTGGATTTATCTGAGTAAAATTAGCATAAACAAAATACATCGGCCAAACGTTTGATTGATAAAAGAATTTCTTTTCTATGCAAAATTAATTAAAATAAATTTTAATGGCCTTTTGTTTATATCTGAATAGATTATGTTGTGTTATTACACATCATGATAGTCATCATAAGGGACTTATGAACAAAAACTAATTTTTATTATTTCTCATATTATTTTCTCATAAATTTTGGTCCCAAAGTTTGACCAGACTAAAATTTTTCACTTCCTTTATATGTTTGAAATTAGAAGAAGAAAAAAAATCAAGATTACCATGAATGACCCTGAATAACCTAGAGTTCTTATACTTTTTTTTTAATTGTGTCTATTAATTCTATTTACCCCAACCAAAATGATTATGAATTAAATAATTAATCTTAGCATCAGGGAACAATTATTTCCCGACAAATGGCGCCCAACTAACAGCCCCCCGACCTATGATGTAGTTATCTTCATCCTCCGTGACCCATGCTGTAGATTTTTTTATCCCCCACAACCCCGCTGATCGGATGCATTTTATCCGTTCACCCCGCGACGAGCGTGAAACCCCATCATCCGCCTCCACGCCGAATAGTCCCATTTAGCCCATCAGCCAGACGCCCAAGCGTCGGTCATTTGACGCCCCTGTTTGCATGCGCAATGTGAGCCGTACTTGCAACGGTTTTTCTGCTGCACAATGCCACCGAATAAGACAACGATACCCCTGCTCCCCGATAATTTCCATGGCACTCCACATGAAAATGCTCGCGGTCATGTCAGTATGTTCAAAAAATGCCGAAACATAGCTGAGTGGTCCGACCGTAAAGCTCTTGCGTATTTCCTGTTCACACTTCGTGACGATGCTGGCGATTGGGCCGATTTCCATTTGGCCAACCCTGCCAATGCAAACAAAACATTAGACGAAATTTACGCCGATTTCATTGCGCGTTTTTCACTCACTTCCAAATTGCACGCAGAGCACTACCTGTCGAACCGCAAACATCAGCCAAACGAACGCCCGGAATTTTACATCCATGACATGGTCCGCTACGCTCAGAAAATTGACCCGAATTTCCCCGAATCTGCCTTGGTCCTGCGAATAATTCATAATTTGCAACCAAGTCTCCTCCGCCAACTTGGCGCTCCACTCCCGAAAACAATTACCGAATTGCTTGACCGTACCACAACTATTCATGGCTTAAATCAATTGGCCAATGGCACATTCGGAAATCCCAACAAGAAAAAGGTTCACTTTCAAGACGAGCCGTGCGAGCCGGTGGAACCTGACCCCGTCGAGAAAAAGCGAGCCCGTTGCTCCCACAACGCGCAGCTCTCTTCAGTAGCTCTGGATGACAATTCGTCACAAAAATCAGAAACTCAGACGAATGAATTTTCGGCTCAACTTTCCACTTTAACTCAACAAGTTACAAGTCTCCAAAATTTGCTCCAGGTCCAGAGCAGCCAAAACTTTCAGCTTTGCGCCTTCTGCGCCCAATTCGGCCACACTGAAGAGCACTGCTTTTCTCAAAAATTTGCAGCAATGCAAGACGAAAATAAAAAGCTGCACGCGATGTTGGAAAACTGATAAGGAGGTCTGCCGATCAACCCCCAACGACAGACCTCCCAAATCAGCAACCCTCTCCGATCATGACGTCACCTCAACCCGTCACACCCTCTTTTCTTACCCCTGACGATTCTGTGGGTAAAAAATCACTCTACCTATCCCCATCCCCTTCTCCTACCCCTCTCCTTGCCGATGATGCTGTAAACCCCGCTGCGACGAGTTTAAAATCCGGACCCCAGACACCTCAATTTGGCCAAAAATGTCTGGTATCTCCGTCACAAACTCCTCGCCGTACGGTTAACCGTTCGAACGCAACCACCCAATACCAATACCCTAAATCACCAAAAATCAACCGATCAATTTTTGGGCATCAATCTGGACCCCTGGCAGCTGAACATTGCCATGTATCTCCAGCCAATACAGCCCTAAATTGTGTTTCACCTCCTATCAACATTTCCCAAACTTCCATCCCAAAATTTGACCACCTGAATGATCCTCTCACAAATGAAACTCCGCAGCGCACAATACCGCGCTTCTTTGAGGCGACCGATAGGCCTCCCCCCTCCGCCAACAAAACCCCCAAAATTTTGACTCCAAGTGCACATCTCATTGACCTCCGCAATAAAAATGACTCTTACGCGTTCCCGGCCACCGATAAGCCATCTCCACGCATACTTGAGACAAGTGCACTTCCAATTTCACAACAAACAACAACCGCGATCTTAATGAATGACAAACTGAAAAATGATTATCGCTCCACTCAAGCTTTCAGCGCCTCCGATGCGCGCTTGCCGTGGCCGTTTTGTGCCACTGATCGACCACCACCTTCTCCTCACGAGAATGCAAGAAGAAAATAAATCCTGAATTTATTTCCAATTAGAATAGTGGGAATTTTATTGCTGCCTGAGAATTAATCAGTCAATTTTCAATAATAAAAATCAGTAACAAAATCAATCCTAGTACCAAAAAATGAAAGGAACACAAAAAACAAAAACTCCATGCAATCAAATGATTTAGAAAAAAACAAACAACAATAACAAACTTTTAACTGATGTTCTCCGCAGTTACCATTATAGTCCCGGGAGTAGAACATTTAGGTTTAAAAATAATCTTTCTTCCTTATCCAAAATTTCCGCAAGAAAAAATTACGTTGTTGCTAATCGAATTTTCATTACAGAATTTTGCCAATTGCCACTGACGTTGTATGACTGTGACCCTTCGACAGAGACGTCCGCACGCAATACCGCACTGGCGTGCAATTTAATAAAAAAAAATCTAACTTTCAGCCTCAATAGCGCCTTATGCGCCCACGGCTCCCTCTGAGCTCCCCCTAAATTAAACGTCTTAATGTCTGAGGGTTATGAGCACTTTAAATCCCTTTTTTTTAGATTTAGACACATTATATTTTAAGTTTAAACCAATCACACAATACACAAATAAAACACAAAACCATCAATCAAAATTCACGAACAAACTGTACTTTCGGCAAATCAAAAATTAAAATGTAACACAACTCAAACAAATGCATGAAACAAATTTATTTTCAACTCGCTCAAATCATTGCTTTGCGCAAAAAATTGGAGTTCAGTCCTTCTCAATTTTGGTTCTCAAAACCACATTTCATCCCTCCACTACAAAAAAAAAAAAAAAATGCATCTCCAACTCGTAGGTATATCTGCTTCTGTTGTCCCGGGGGGGAAAAGCCAGTTTGCTATGGGGCCTCGTCCACCCCATTTAAGCAATGCCTGCCCTGGGTAGCAGCGGAAGTAGAGAAAACTGCTGAGAAACAACTCCTATTTCTTGCGCAACGCACCCCAAGAATTCGACAATTAAAATTTTAATTTCATAAACCAATTAACTTGTACAACAAAAAATTAACTTCTCAAATTAATTCGACACAAATACCCTCCAGTGCTCAATTGAAAAATGTATCTTTACTTTTAAGTTTTGCTCAATTGAAAATGTATCTTTCAATTTAAATTGTGTTCTATTGAAAATGTGTATCTTTGAAAAATTAAATTGTTGTCCTCATGTCACCGATGATCTTGTCTCCTCTCAGCCGGGGAGGTGTCGGGGTAAACTCGGCACTTCCTCGCGCGACCACTGATGGTGCTTGCTGCACCATTCGTGGCCGCAGCTGAGAGACAGACAGGGCATCAGGTGACAGAGCAGCAACATGGATGGAAGAGTCGTTTATGAGTAGCCAAGTGACACAGTTGCGTTTTGTAATATGTGCAAAGAATAAGGCCAAATAATTACATCAAACCTTTGAAAGTAAGTAAAAATTGTGTCTATTAATTCTATTTACCCCAACCAAAATGATTATGAATTAAATAATTAATCTTAGCATCAGGGAACAATTATTTCCCGACAATTTTTAATCTTTAAATTGCACCTTAAAGAAGTGCAGCGTTCAAAATCCATTTATTTACTCTTTCTACAATATTAACTTAAAAAATTTATTGTACACAATATGACTTTCACAGCAATCGGATAGGCAATGGAATTATATCTCAAGTATAGGAATAACGAAATTTAAATTCTATTTTGTAAAAAAGGGTTTATTACTCCATTTAAAATTTACAAAGCTTACAGTTTAATCCCACATTCCTTTCTGGCGGGTACATACACACATTATTTTTTCAATGAAATGCACAATTAGTAAATTTTTTTAACAATTTACGACCGTTCACGTGTGGCATAAATATTGGACGTCGTCTCTCAAAAAATTAAATATTACCCACTTTGTATTTCGCAAGTATATAAATAGAATAAAAATTATTCTCAGCACTGCAGATTGTGAAAAGGTGGAAAGTCGCCACAACAATTAAAACTTCTCGCCACGGCTCTATAGGGAATTAGAAGGGTGGCCGAAGCAATGACACGTACGGCAATAATTTGAGGTCCATTAATTGCGTCCGTACCAAATCCCAGATTATCAACCCAGTAAATTTGAATGTCCTCTGGGCAGAAATCTCTGGATTGGTGTCGGAGCGCAACTGTATCACACACTCCACAGGTCACTTCATTTGTTCTACAGAGTGCTTAAAAATGCTTCTCTTCTCTAAAAAAAGTTTCAGTCCTTTCAGGGAGATTTACTTGTTGATCACGTGCGATATCCAGTCGACGGTTTGCGCCACTCGGTGGTAAATGCCAGGTTGACCTCTCTGGGCACACGAGTACCCGGCCGACACAATACCAATTAGGTACCACCTGTTGCTCTTTTCCATCATCAGGGGACCACCGGAATCACCCTGAAAATTTTTTAATACCAATTAAAATTGCATAAATATGGATGAAGATGTACCAAGTTTAGTTTGCTTTTGATTTAATTAATAATGTCATAATTTAAGATTATAGGCTGACGATAGTTTAGCACAATATATAAATCGATAAATTACAATATTATATTATTAATATCTTCTGGCAAGGTTTCTTAATTAAAATTTAAGTAGTAAAAAATATTTATTACGTGATGTTCTTATTGAAATAATTAAACAGTTAATCTATAAAAAATGGTTTATTAAATTAAAAAAAATTTAATTCATAAAACAAATAAAAATGATAAAATCATTGCTAAAAAAGAAATATTAAGATAAATATTATTTATTTTTACATTTAATAAATGCTATGAGTATTTATTTATTTAAAATTAATGTAGTGTAATAAAAATATAAATGAAAACAATTTATTTTTCTCACATCACGTTGCTGTGGGAATCTAAAATTTGATTTGAGTTTTTTTGATAACTTTAAATCTTATTTAGAAACTCAAATGTTTCAGAAATGCATATGAAGTTCTGAAAAAATTATATTTGCTTTCAAAACATTTGTACATTTTTAAAACCATTGCCTTCTTAATAATGGGAATTTAAAACAGCGAGTTAATCAAAATATTCTGACTGGAACAAAGTTTGAAGGTCGAAAAACGTGGATCTTTGACGTTCAGACTTCAGACCTGACTTTTCATTAAAAGGCAAAATGGATTTTTCTTTTTTTTTATAGTAATAATGCCGCTTCGAAACAAAATGGTCTATTAAAATTTTAACTAAACAAAAATAATTATGTACCTGACAGGAATCCTTGCCGCCTCCGCGATAGCCGGCGCACATCATTTCATCGTAGATGACTACATTGATGCCATTGGCTTTGTGCCACCGTTCGCAGAGTCTGTTGTCAATTACTGGCACATCAACGGCCTGCAGGGTCTTTGGCCTCAGCCTCGAACCTGAAAAGTACAGCCAGTGTTGAATGAAAACATATTCGTCGTATTTCATCACTTCTTTTGTAATTAATAGAGAGAGCAGTTTAATTAGAAAGCACCATAATTCAACAGAAAAAGAATTTCATCTTTCTATTTTTTATTAGTATTTGTTGATTCGATTTCTGATTGTGAGGCGATCGATTAATGAGAATCTTGAGGAAAGGCCTGTAGCTTCTTTTTTTTTTAATTCCGAACCGGGCGCCACTGGTATAATTAAGGATGCTCCTTTGATTTACGAGTGGTCGCCGGAATTACATTTTCTGGTCTGCCGCGCGAACGCGGCGCAAAGCGACGAGAGAGAAAGTTACCAAAGTAATTTATATTCTCTTCATTAGAAAAGTGCGTGAAAGCGATGCATGTTTATTGAAGTGCGCAGAAGGTTTATTGTCGAATCACAAGAAAAATATAGTAATTAAACTTTCAATCTCACATTTGACAATGGCGGTTCCCACGCAAACTGCATTAGTTATCAAAACGAGGCTTTTTAGATTATCGTTTTTACGACTGGGATGGGAAATTAGAAAAATGTATATGAGGAAAATGAAAGTTCTTTTTATCTTTATTAATTTACAACCGTTAAAAGCTCATCATCATCCAAGTCCTTATTTAAACTTTTTAATCTAGTTGTTGGTTGTTTGTAGAATAACAAATTTAGGAATAAATTTTATAATTTAATGGAAAAATTACAAAAAAATTGTCCATAAGAGGTATAAATATATAAATTAATTCTTTGTTTTGTAATGACCTATTTTTATTATTTTTGATTTTTTCAACAGAATTTATACAACATTAAAAAAAGTAGACTGAGTGTGAAGTAATTTTTGTATTAATTAAAATTCTAATTTTTAAGTAAAAATCTGGTTATAATAAGATATAAGATCTGCTCTTTAAAAATGGCTAATAATTAGAGGAAATTTAAAAAAAGTCGGTTTAATTAATTTTGTTACCTGCTTGCAAGGCGCCCCATCCAGCGGCCCATCCAAACTGGCCGAGGAAGTCCTCGTTCTTCTCAGGCAAGCAAATTGGCGCAATGTGAGGCATGTAATGGACGGCCCTGTCCAGCTTGAGCACTGCCACGTCAAAGCGGTCAGCCTGGGGCGTGAACTTGAAGTAAGGGTGCACCTTGATTTCGCGCACCCCATAAGTGAACGCCGGCAGTGGTTCCACTTGGGAATTGATGATGTAGTCACCCAGGGTCACTTGAACCTGACGCGAGGTTGCCCTGAACAAATTTGAAGTAATTAATTTCAAAGTTGATTGATTTGAAAAAAAAAAAAATTACCTGGCCACGCAGTGCCCAGCAGTGACCACGTGGTATCTATTGACTAGAGATCCTCCGCAACGGCTGGATCCAATTCTGATATACGCCTGCAACACAAAATTCTCTATTAATTTTTTTTTTTAAAGAAAATCAATTTTTTGATTTAATTTATATATTATAATTTTTTTATTGTTTAAATTATAAAATTAAATTAAAAATTATTTAAAAAAAAAACTTTCGGACCTGCCAGGGAAAACTGCCAAAGCCGGCCTCATCTCCGCCGACGATTCTTCTCTGCGCTCCCAAGTTACCCTCGCCCAAGGAAACTCCGCACCCTGCAACACCGATCACGAAATTTGACGTCACCCTCGCAAAAGAACCTTGCGAGCAAAGGTGAAGCGGTTTTAATTAAATTATGTTTAATGTTAGATCAGCATTCCGGAATTGGCGGCTGAAATCTAAAATGTACACAGATTATTAGTAAAAACGAAACAATTAATACAGAAAAATAGGCTTTCATGAATCTGTGCGGAGCAAAGTTGATGAAACAATCAAGTTTGCTCCGGCGAGATAAACAGAAAAAGAACTTTTACAAAAATGAGCACAAAAAGAGAACACCCATACCAGCCAGTCTTAGAAGACAATTGCCATTATTGTAATTCAGTCAAGACACACAAAAGTAAGGATGTCAACGTCTTTGTTTGTTAGTGCGCGTTTTTATTTTTGCGTTCAAAGTAAGGAAATGTATTTTTTGCAAGTAAATTAATTCATTTGTTTCGCGTTCACCAGATCGGAACGCGATGTTACGTGAAAGAATTAAATTAATTGCATCCACCGGAATTCTAATTAAAGTCTAATTAAATTAATTCATTCATTATTACGTGAATGAAAAGAAGAATGAACTTCTGCAAAGACATTGTAGGCAACGAGTGTGGCTTCCCTGTCGTGCCGGTTGCTTGCGTCTCAGGGTGCGGTGGAGCGAGAAAGTGTATTATGTGTGCGAGTGTATTTGTGTGCGTGAAATGAAAGTAGTTGTGTGCGCCGACGAAAAAATTTATACACAAGGTGTTCAAATTTCTAATGATAGAAGTGAGGTGCGAGAAGTGCGTTGGTGCGTGCATTTTCCACAAAATTACAAAAATTAATTTATTAATTTTACAATAACAAAAAGACAATTAAACAAGTTAATTATAGAAAAGTCTCAATTTACATGATAGTGCACTTGTGAAATTTGTTTCAAAATTAAATGTCCGTGGAAACTTGAAAATTATTTTTAAATGTTTTTTTTTTCAAATTTAATAGATTCGTAATTTTATTGCATGAGTTTAAAAGCGTAGTTAATTGTGATTTTCATCTGTGCGATTCTGACTCATTGTCAGTTAGAAAGTCTTTCTTTTTCCATAGTGCTCGTGCAGTCAGCAGTTGGTGACAATGTGTCTCATGGTCGTTAGCAATTATTAATGTATGCGATGCTCACTTTTTTTCCATTTTTTATTAACGTGGAAGTTTCCCACAGCGAGAATTATTTTATTTCACTTGCACTGTCAGTCAGTTTAAAAGGGGTTAAGTGTATGATATACTAAATGTGATTCTACTGATGGAAGGAACTACGGTCAGAATAATTGCTGGGACGAAAAACTACAAAAATATTGTTCAGCTCTAAAGGCCCTCTACGTTGATTATTGTTATTCTTGAATTTGAAATTAACTCAAAATTTAATGACTGAAGTCGACTTTTACTCTCATGGAGTTCAAATTTTATCACTCTAAAGGGGATAAATTTAAACTTTAAGAGTCTTTCTTGGTTTCTAAATCACTAAATTCGATCAAATAAGTAAGAAATTTTTAAATTCTAATCTTCTTTCCCCTTGATGGTTTAAATCTTTTTGGCAAGAAAAGATTAATTAATTAATTCATGAATCGCTAAATTAAGATTTCAGTCATCAAAAATGGTTTCTACTTTCAAATTCATTTTTAGAGCAGAGAGGTACATTAAAAAAGCTACAATATATAAGCTTTGAAATTTACTAAGATTTTCTTATTTTCAGCTAAAAGCACCCAAATTTTGTATAAAATCCAAAAGCAAAAATCTATAAATTAAAATAAAAAATTTGTTTGACTGAATAATATATAATTTTTTTTTTAAATTCGTGGATTTTGACTTTCGACCCAGCAGTAGAAGGAAATTATTTTTTTGTCAATTTGATATTTTTTTGCGTGCGTTTTGTGTATTTTCAGTCCTACTTACTGGGGTCGTTAGTCACCGGACCATTGACGTAGTCATCTAAGTCTTTGTCTTCCAAGTCTGGCTGTTGGGCGATCGAGTTGCTGCCATGATCGTTAATGGCCAGCGAGTCGTCCGACTTTTGTTTGCGTTGGCAACACGCAAACATGAATCCGCCGCAGCTGCCCTCGATCAACCCGCCGGACATCCAGCACAAGAGGAAAAACTCGCACTTGCCGGCGAAGCACAGGCTCTGGTCGCCACCTACATTGAACTGCTGCTGTTGCTGCTGCTGCTTCACCCTGCTCGCTTCTGAAACAGGCGGCCAGGTCAACACCCAGCTCCACACCCCTGCCTCACACCAAATCCGAAAAAAGCATCAACTCGATCAAAACAGGGTATTAAAAAAAAAAAAATTTCGCAGGGGTGATGGAGTATCGCGTTTTACATCCAAGTCCAAAAACCTGAAAATTTTGCAAATTTTCTGCCGAACTGGAGATGAAATATATAATAAATAGTGCAATCAAAGCTAGGTTGCAAAAACATAACATTAAATTGCAATTTTGGTAAAAATATTACATTCAAAATGTGTAAAATAGATGTTTTTATCATTAAACATTTATATTAAGGCGGAAGTAAATTTTAAGGTTTAAATCACAGAGTTTATTTAAAATTAGCTTATTTTAATCATTTTCCCTGCTACAATATATCGTTTTCTGATACATGTTTTATTTGAAAATACCGAAATCCGGCAAAATCAGGGATGGGAAAATTATTTGTTAGAATTATGTTCTATGCCACAATTAAAAATTCTATTTTTGTATTTTTTAAGATGAAAATTAACTATTTTCAAAGATTCGTGCAATTGAAATAAATAATAAATTAAAATGAATTTCGGGCTTAAAAAAATTGTGATTTCCCTGAATTTTTAACCACATTTCTACCCATCTTGATAAACATTATAATTGATACAATTGAAAATTCTAGAAACTGCATGAGCAATTTATAATTTTTTCAAAATGGAAATAATTTTTGCAACCATTTTGCTTATTTGCATGTCCCAAAAATCAAGATGAAAACTTTGTTTAAGTAAAACTTTTGCTCCCACCTCTGGAGTCGTCCTGCGAGTAGTCCTGCAAAGGGAACTGCGGTTGTTGCTGCGGAACGCCCGGTCCAGTGGGGAAGTTGTTGTTGGAAATGTAGTCAGGGTCCCTGAACACCAGCCTCGGGCTCCTGGGCCCGGCGGGGATGACGGGGGGCGCGGCCGGGGCCGTGGCGCCCCACGGCTGGGGCCGCTGGTGGAAGCCGCGGTTGCCCGGAAAGCGGACGTAGCGTCTCCAC
The DNA here is from genome assembly GCF_031216515.1 of Neocloeon triangulifer. Lineage (NCBI taxonomy): Eukaryota > Metazoa > Arthropoda > Insecta > Ephemeroptera > Baetidae > Neocloeon > Neocloeon triangulifer. The sequence goes on from NW_026775550.1 coordinate 502,550, forward strand.
CGAGGCGGCTCGAGGCGCAGGCCCGAGTTGTTGTAGCGGACGGGTTGGAAGTGCGGCGGCGGTTGGAAGGCGGCCGAGGCGCCGCGGGCCATCATCACCTGCCGGTTCGGGAAGGCGACCGCGGCGATGGCCGCGTCGGCGGCCGCGTTCGCCGCCTCAGGCGATGGGAACGTCCACGACGCGCTGGCCGCCACCGAACAAAAGGCCAACACCGCGGCCACCGTCCAACACATCGTCTGCTGCCCGCTCATTGCCCGCCGCTGTCCACTCCTGAAACAAGCAATTTAAATTTTAATTTACTTGCATTTTTTGCCTGTATTGATATTTTTTATGTTGAGCGACTTAATTATTTTATGTTAACGAAAATAGATTTTAAAGATTTGTGTTATTCTCGGGTCAATTCAACTATATATATTTTTTTCACAAGTTTTATTTAGAGAAAACGTGATCAAGAGTGTATGGAAAATTGGTAAAATGTCTATAATTTCTTTGGTTCTTGTAGCATTTTTGCAAACGAGTGGGTTGATCTGTGTGATAACAACTGTAATACCACTCGTTTTAATTTAATCTAATCATCTATTTAGAAAAGAGAACAATCAATATTACAAGTTTTTTCTCAATATCCGTTGTGACTCTCATTTTTTATGATAGAGAGCAAGCGTAAACCGTAACATTCATGAATTATAATAATTATAATACAATATTAAATTAGCATTGGTAAGTGCACCTTAGTACTTCATTTAATGCATAGTAATTATGTACATGTGTTTTTAAAAGATGTAAATCGATAATTTATAAAGATGAAATACAACATATTTTTACCAGTTACAATAAAAATAGTCTAAGTTAAGCTGTAATAAGCACAACTTCAAGGGAAAGGGCTTGTGTTACTTTAACAAAACAATTTTAATACCAAATCTTTAATAATCTTTTAGCTTTAATGTAAATATTTTTTTAATAAAGTTTAATATTTAAAATTTAGTTTATTTAAGTTATTTATGCAATAAAGACATTATAGCTTATAAATAGTAAAATAATTATTTTAATTGTTGTTATTTCTTAACCATTTAGAGGGTATTAACAACTTAGTCAGTATCATGTGAAAATAATATTAATGCAACAACCACCATCTTAATCAGCTATGTATAAGATTGTAGAAATGTTAATTTGTTCCGTAGGTGTCTTTGTTATGTATGTATCAATACTGAACCATGTATTATAAATTGCAGTGTAAACCCTTCTTACATCATTGGAATAATGAATTATCTCATTGTAAATGGTGATATCAATGATTTTAAACTTTCTGCGAGTAATCCGCGTGATCTCTTTCAATTGCCTTAGGAAAACTTATGAAAATGGATCCAATTTTATTAATGTTTAGAGAGTCACATTATTAAAATTGGATCCATTTTTTACTTCATAATTTTTTCCAGGAAACCGCGCGGATTACTCACAGAAAGTTTAAAAACTGCCACCGCGTAGGAAATTTTATTTTAAAGAGGTGAACAATGATTATATTAATATATTTAGAACTACTTAACAAACCTGATAAATTGAAAAGAAAATTAATTGTGGTGCTTTTGTTACATTTATCCACTTGAAAATATTTGTTTTATTCCGTTACAATTCAATTCGACTCTAAATTAATTTTAAACTTTTCGATATTGAGGGATTTATTCCTATGATTTAAAATGAAACATGATAAGCCTGTGATCTCAAAGGAAAAAAAATTAAGTTGGACCAACCAGACTCATTATATATCTGTTAAAAGGATCAAATTGGCGGACAAACCAGTTAGGACGAGATATGGTGACTTAAAACGCTTTTTACGCGCACTTTCAAGAAGTACAGAGAAGCATAAAATTTGCAAAGTGGATTGTGTGCCCTCGCAATAATAATAGCGGAGGATCATTTGATCCGCTCCAAGTGGTCCGAATATTGGCCAGCGTGCAATTTATAGAAACTGGTCTCTTAATATTGGTGTGGCCTGGCAAAAGCTGCAGATCCTGATCGCGTGACACAATTATTCACTTGTCTGATCGTCTCGTTCGTTTTGCACGCGAAAAATAAATTTGCTCGCACACACTTTGCACAAAACCGTGGGCCGTCGCGAGTGAATGAGTGCTTTTCATTCTAACGGACGCGCACCTTATTTAGTGAGAGAAAGAAACGGCAGACGGACGCAAACGGACCTCGGTGAAATGCAATTTTTTTTTCACTTCGCCTCGTATAACTTCCTGTACAGTTCTGAAAATTAAAAAATTGCATTGTTTCTTCAAAACAGATGCAATTTTTATATTTCTGACCGCGGCAAAGAATAATTTGTCGCGCTTCACTTTCCAAAGAGAAACTCATTCTTTCTTTCCTGCATCAAAACGCAACGAGCATTATGCAAAATGCATGTGAGTTATTTTGAGTGCCAACAAAAGTATTGTCTCCCAGTGGACAAAACACTTTCTTTTACATTATGTCACTCGCGCGAGTTTTGAAATAAAAATGCGTTATGTATAATGTATTATTTTCCATCCTCGGAATTTCATTTAAAATAATAAAACGGAATAGAGCAAAGTGCGTTATCACAACAGAGCCCGCACATTAACAAAATGTGGGAGACTGAAATAAATTTCATTTCCCCATGTACAAACTTTCTATATAATACAATCTGAACAAAGATAAATAATAATTGATATTTCCGCTTTAGGAATTTAAAAAATATATTGAGGATTGATTGAATTAGATCAAGAGAAAGAAAGTGAATAGTTACAGGAAAACTTAATTCAATGACAAATTGGCATTAAAAAAATTAAAAAAAAAAGAAACAATAAATTGTTTGTGCAAAAAATTTAAATTGAAGTGCTTCGATATACAGAAAATATAAATAATTCCAAATAATGAGGAAAATAGTTTTTATTAAAATAAATTTATTTTTAATTTCTGTTAATTGACTATTTACTTTTCCTAATTATAAAACTTCATTCTTTAAATTAAAAATTGTATTTGTCTGTGAAAATTAATCCGCCTCTCTTTCTAGACCAAAGAGAGTCAAATATTCAGATGCGTTTCCCTTTCCTTAGTTTAAGGTCTGAATTGTTTAAACAAATCCTTTTTGTTCACAGACCGCAGTCATAAATCTTAATTTTTCCGCCAACTTTTAGCTAATTGCACATTTTTCACGCAGAGGAGCGTGAAGAGATAAACTTAAAATTAACATGAGAGGAAATAGGAAGGGCCGAAACTAATGCAAATGAGATAAATTTGCAATTCTCACGAACTTATACAATTCCGGGAAGAGATTTGAACCGACCCATCCCACGCAAGTATGATAAAATTTTGCCAAAAAATACGCGACAAATGCTGGCCTTGAATAATTAGCATTAGTAATAAGTTAAAAGTTTACCTAGGTGGATAAAACGTTACCTCGCAGCAATGTCGGTTTGTCATGATCGGCAGCAGCCTTTGGGAAAAAGCAGCCGACCCGGTCACGATCCGGCATCCTTCCTGTTCCTGGCTTTGCCTTCTTTGATTTACCGCGCACCACAATTCTTTGTGCTTTTTCTAATGATATAATAATAAAATCATGCACTTAAAAAAATACACCAACGCCGCGGTCGTTTGTCATTTCGCGCGTGAGTTTGCCAGGAATGAGTTGGCACGACTCGCCCGGCGTTTGTGATTTACGCCCGCCGCGCTCCAAACCTGATCTGGGTTCGAGTCCCCACTTGAGAAATTGAGAGACCCGCCGAGAGCTGGATATTATTTGTGTCAGCACGGATGACTCGTCAAAGCAGACTTAATTTGCCGCCGCGATTCGGACGACAGGTCAAAGACGAAAAATGTGCCACCGCCGAAGTAACGAAGAAACCACCAGAGCGTGCAATTTGAAGAACTATGAGAAAACTGGATGGTTAAGTCGGAAATTTTCTGTAGAAATTATAATTATTATAAAACTAAGCTAACTAAAATATGAACATTATTTTCCTTACAAATTTATTAAAATTATCGTTTATTTTTACCACGCAATTAGCTAAAGATTTCTGTTAAATATTTATAAATATATTAAATTTTTATTTTATTTTTTCACTATTTTCAAACGTTTCAAAAGTTTAATCAAATCAATGAAAAAAAAAATGCATTTGTATATCATAATAAAAACAAGTAATTTGTACTGATGTACAAACTTAACAATTTTAGATGTGGTAAAACAATCAATATACTATAAGATGCAATTCCACTTAATACTTGAATCTTTACATACTTAAAATTCACTTTCTTTTCGTTCTGATAAATGAATATCTGATAAATTTATTTCTAAAATGAATAATGCTTTTGATGCTCTTCCAGTAAATAATTTCTGACGGATGTTTCTGGACGAACAACAAAAAATATTTTGTAATAACTTTTTATCTGATAAGGGGTTCCCATTAAAGTTCTATTCAATAAATCTGCAATAATCTAAATAATTAATATTCATTAAAAATTTAATTTTCCCATTGGTGCAGGTCACAGACACAAGACTTTATGTCATTCACTGCATTGTCAGACAGTTATTTAAAAAGTATTATTTTTTTTTCAGTCTTGCAGGGCCTTGATTTAATTTTGTTTTCGAGTGAAAGAATTCGTCTCGAGAAAAAACTACGTGAGTCACTTGTGAGCAGAAGTGCATCCTGCTGATTTTGTCTCTCTCGCCGAATTCCTGCGTTTAAAATGCGCAGCGCAACTTTGCCCTGCAGACCAATTGCAGACTTTTTTTGCATTTTATATTCATTCACCGCCAAATGGAGCATTTTTTATTTTCAGTATGCGAGTTGCGTAATTTTTGAACGACTCGAAACGAATTCGCGGAACGCGTTCAGCCTCTGTTGTAGTAATGATCGTTATTAACATACACAAAAGACCAGTTTTGCAAAATCCATGCGGGAGAGCGCATCTGTGGCTCTCGGGGATCGAATAAAAGCACCAGGGTTCAATAAACCAAAATCACGCGAAAAGCGAGTAGCTTTTAACTATACCAATAACGTTGCAGAGATCTCTTGGTACAAAAAGTACAAAGAAAAAAACGTGCCGAGGTCAAACCGTCCACTTTTTTTATGCTTTGTTTATCTCCAACGTTCGTGTTCAGCTTTTGCGTTTCAAGTTGTTCATGAGGTAAACAAATTTGTGCTTTAAAAGTGAAGAAATTGTAAAAATTACTCTATTTCAAACAAAAGTCTTTAATTTAGAACTACAAAATTGATTGATAATTATATTGCACAAACAAAATTTAGGCTTTTGTCTTAATTAAATTTATTAATAATAAATACATCTTAATTTTTTTTTAAAAAAACGCTTTCCATTTAAACAATAGTTTTCTCCGTTCTCAGTATTTTTTCCCTTTTATTGTAACAAATTTTTTATTTTTTATTTTGGGCAGAGATTGCTTAGAGGTAAATGAACCATCTCAACATAATTTTTTATTTGGATTTCATGCACCGGGCTCTGATTATTTTGATTATTTGTGTTCCCATCAAAAAAAGAAGAAAATTATTACGTAACAATGTTTTTATTCCTGTCTTTCAATTTCCAATATTGATTTTTGAAATTTTATGGAAGATAAAAATCCGTGTTGAAAACAATATATTTAAAATTCCCTGTTCAAGTCTATGAATCAAATTAAAATATTTATTATTCACATCTTTCAACAAGAGAAATTTCACAATTAAAATAATCACAGCGCCTTTTGAGATGCAAATTAAGTGATAACTCAGCAAGATTGGCGTCTCTCGCATTTGCCAAAAAGCGACAGGCAAAGAGAAATCCTGCGACCTGTGCCCTTCCTGGTGAACCCATAAAAGGTCTCGGATGCCTTTTCCTCTCTTTTGCATGAAGTCATAACCTGCACATTTCACCAAGAAACAAACTCGTCTCGGAATCGCACGAAAGGCGATCGACGACGGTCAATGCCATCGATTGAATGAGATGAGTTTTAAAGTAGCCCGTGAAATCGCGTTTGCTGAACAAACACATAGAGAAGAACGTGCAGTTTCACTTTCTTTGCCAAGGGTAGCCAAGTGTGAATCTCGCGGCAGCACAGCCGCGAGCGCATAATGTAGAAATGAGAGATTCACTCAGGTGATCACGAGAGAGGCACTTCTACTTTATCTCGATGATTTGCACTTTTCGCAATGTGATTTTATCATAAAATTCGGGAGCACAGCAAATATAGTATGAAAATACAACAAACACTCTTTTGAAAATTAACAGAGAAAGCCGGATTGATCAGAATTCCGAATTGGAAAGAAAGTGACAAGTGTACGCATGAGAGGATTCGAATAAATATTGAAAAATAAACTTACAATTGATTGCTGCGCCCGGAAAAGGCGTGTGTTGGTTTTACAAAAGCAAAAAGATCACTACCACTTTCGGAAATCCAAGCGCGCCGACGAAAACTCTCGTTTTCCTCCTTCTCCTGATTTTTCTATGCATCCGAACCGTTTAAAAGGGAATTATTTTCCTCGTTGTACGTTTTTAATAACAAACAAACACACAAAGGGAGGAGAGGGCACTTCATCTGCAGCCAATAATGAGACAGTGCGCAAATAATAAAATGATCACGATTCTCGCGAAGGAAACACACGGCGCACGCACCCTTCCTCTTTTTCTACAAAAATTATTCTCGTTCAATTGTAAAAAAAAATGTTGCGAAATATCGAAATGAAAATGAAACATTCAATTGTATTTCAAAAAGCCCAAATTTTTGTTTAAACTTTGAAATGAAATAAATTAATATAAAAACACTCACATTGTTATTCAATAAATCCGCAGGACACTACTTATTCCACATCTTAGGAGCACTTAAATGTTATTCACTCACCATGCAGAGAAAGAAAGCAAAAGTTCAAAATGTGTGCGCGCGGCGAGAGTGAAAATGAGCGACTGCCGCGGCGGAATTCCTCAGGGCCCGCACCAGCGCCCGACCGACCGACTCCCACTCGAATGAAATAATAAAGCACCCTTTGATGAGTGAGTAAGCACTTTCACTTTCCCTACCTAAAGAGCTTCAGCCGGAGCGACGATGAGGTGGAAAAACATCTACTCACATATAATCTCCCGCAGGAAGCCATATCATTATCTAACTCACCGAAATGGGAAATCCCAGTTGGTACACACATGGAATCTCTGCAGGTGATTCAGGACATTTGCTCGATTGGCCCATTATTAGACAAATCCTGCTAAAGCAAATCAGATAATATGAGACTTGCACATCGGCAGTTCCGAAGATGAGCAAATTTTTTCGAAATATTTCATTTTACCACCGGAATGGAGATAAAGTTTAGTTTGGTGGTGATAAGATAAAAATTTATTCTCAGACGTCAGGATCATATTTTTTAAACAAACATACTCTGATAAAAATTATGTTCACATATTTTTTTGCTGTTAAATTATTGGAGGAGATATAATTTTTTAAATATTTTAAAAATTTTGTTATATCATAATTATGAGAATTTATGTTGACGTTATAAATTTGAATTTATAATTTCATAATTTTTTACCAATTTCTGGTGTGATTTAACTTAGAATTAAGTAATTAATATTGACAACCAAAACCGGCATCATGGTTCACAAGCGTTGTCCAACAATCTTGTAAATCATGCTTCAATACATGATTGTTTGCAATTCAGGTTAAAAATATAATATTATTTTCTAAATAATATTCAAAATTATATTTAAAGCAAAATTCATAAAAAACATAAAAATATATATATTTTAAAATTTAATTTTAATTTTTTATTACAAGTAATATATAAAGAATAAATTGAAACATTTTTATGTTTATTAACAGTTAAATTTTCATGCTTTAAAAAAAATATTGACAGTAAGTTTTATTGAACAGTTTTTAGATTAAATGCAATCAAATTATTTGGGCTGTGCCTGCCAGCGACAAGTTTTGTTTTTGAAACATTAGCAACAATTTATACAGATGAGGCAAAAATTACTTTGAACATTAAATCGAAAGCGCTAAAAGTCAAGAAAGTGAATGCAAGTTTGTTTTGGCGTGTGAACGGTGACTAATGCACTTCTTGAATGGCGTATTAAGCCACATTAATTTTTCCATCCTTTCTGAATGAATCGCTATAGCCGTGCGATTATGATAAACGCCCGGTGGTGCCTTTTTAGTGACCAAGTATATGAATTTATACTGAGAGAAGCAACGCACGACTCTTTTACTTTCACCTGATGCGAGTGAGTCTCTTGGTCGCTCGCAAAGACACATGCATGAAGTCACTCTCTCCCAGACGGATACACAGATGTGGGCCATGCACACTACTGCACGCTGCATTTTCATCTCTTAATATTATAAAAACAATTTTCGCTACCAAAAACCGTCCATTTTTAATCATGCTCTGAAAAATTTCCGCGTGATTTGCCTCTTCTTTGGTTAAAAGAAGTCTCATGTAACCGCAAGTTTCACCGTTGAACATCATTTTTCACTTTCTTTCTCTCGCGGTCTTCCGATCTGGCTGCTAATTGGTAGAAATCTGAATGTGACATTTAGCAGGCAAATATGTATGGTCATCTCTCGGACGTTTAATTTTGGTGACCACGTTGGATTTTATATCACTTCCTGATGTTACCAAAATAGGCGTTGCAAAAATTTAGCAATAATTTTTATTTGGCAAACTCTTGCCACGAAAGTGATTGCGCGAAAATTTGAATGTAAAAATTATGCAATTTTTTTATAATAATCATTATCATGTGACATAATTTAGTGATCACTGCATACAATGTATTGGTTTTCATTTCATCAGATATTTTAATAATATGCAATTTTTTGTTAGTATCTTTGGCAGTATCTTTGTTGGCAAAACAAAATTTAACAACATAAAATTGTTCAGTTTAACAGACTATTTAAAAAAATTTAGCTAAATAATCTACTGAAGGAAACTACATAAAACCAATTTTTATTAAATTAATAATGTTAGTTTCATTTTAATTACTAATTAAGTCCAGTTTTCTCTTCATAATCGTTAATAAATTAATTGCGTGATTTTTTTATTTATTTCCGTTTTATTCATTAAAAACTCCTGAAACGTACTCAGCTAGTTCTTCTAGTTTTTCTTTTTTAAGAGACCCGACATTGAATAAGAGACATTTCGTAGGTTTTCCCTTTTTCTCGTTGCTCGGCACAAAGCCTTTCCTTTTTCTCCAGATGAACACCTTATGCAAAACTGGGACGCTTTTCTCATTTGACTGCTGCAGTCTTACTGGAGAGAAACTCTTCGGTTTATTGATTTAGCCGCGCTTCTGCGCCGTCAACCAACAAAAAACTCTCTGTTCGTGTGTAAATTTATTTATGGAACCCATCGGCAAATCAGGTTGTATTTGTCCACACAATTACCAGCAGAATATTAATTTGCTCACACAACAATAATCTAACGCTTGTTACATCTGTCAGTAGCCAAGAAAGTTGCTCATAATATTAATTTAATGCACTTACAGAAAAATAATTTTATATTTAGGCCCACATGATTTGTAATTCCTAAAGTCAACAAATTTGTGATTTCTTCCGTTTATTTGTTTTTAAACAGTTTAAATCTTCGTTTTTAGTTTTAAGTTTAAATTAAACTTCAAATTAAAAAAGAAGATTATAAAAAAAATAACGTTTAGAAAATTTTGAGCTATTAAAATCCCTGTAGATTTGGACAAGGAAAACTTTTGATTTTTGAACATAATTTGATAATTGCAATGACGTAAGGGTAAAAAAGATGGGCAGCAAGGAAAGTCCAGAAGGAAGGCGGTTCGCCGTTAATTTGCGTCTCAGCTAAAAAACGCCACCCGCAAAACAAATGCGCACATTCGGAGAATTGCGAGTGCACGAGAGGAGATCACGCTTTTGCATTATTTTGCTTTTCGACTCGCGCGTGTGCCTTTGAACCGAGATGACCCTGAAAGTCGCCATCAACACAGAGAGATGTATAATTTATTCGCAGCTTTATAGAAAATGAGAAGAAAACGTGTTTGCCCGATTATATGATACACATTTTTCCTTCTTGCTGTGCATTTTACAAGAAGTCGTTAGCAGCAATTATTATTCTCTGGTTTTTTCCACATTCAGATTATGTAATATTTTGACTTATTGGTTTGAGGAAAACAAACGATACGTTCGGTCGGGTGTCTTGGATGAGAGCAGAGCAAAAGTGTTTGTTTATTGCTCGGTGGTAAAAAGAAAGGGAAACTGACAATTACAGAAGTCATTATCCCACATATGAGATTTTTGTGGTTTGTCTTCTTGACAAACGTAATTTATGAAAGAATAAACAATTTCACTTTTTAATATATTATTTAAAGTCTTGTAATAGAATTAATATCAAATAACAAAACCCGGAAGAATTTTTTTCGCATTTTTTTTATAATTCAAAATGAAACTAAAAATAAGCAATATTCCAATTTTAAAATAAATCATTTTGAGCTAAAACTGGCTAAAACGGATAAAATTTAAATAGGTGCTTCTATATCAAAAATAGAAATAAGTAAAATTAAATTTGACTTTTTATAATATAAAATATGAGAACTTAAGTAAGGCAAATGATAAAGTTTCGCCTGGAGAACAAATCATTTCTCTTCGTTTCATTTAATTTTTCTATCTAAAATGTTAAAATAATTTAATAAAATCAGCAACAATAATGAGAAAAAGTAAAAAAATTTGTTTCAAGACTGAGGTTTAAAATTATGACTTTTAAAATTATAATGAAATGGTCCACAAACAACAAAAAGGAGAAGCAACTAATTTTACAAACTTGATTTTCAGCATTTTCTATAAATTAAACCGGTTATCTCTATTTATAATTTTATAATCTCTATTTCAAGCACAAAAATGAGAGTGAATGTAAATTAATTAGCCGCCACCTATGCCTTATTTCTTTCTTTTTTTTTTGCTCAGAAGACCGTGATCAGAAAGAGGTAGAAAGTTTGAGAGCGATTGGCGCGATGACAACATCCAATCTTTCTCTCTGTGAGGTGCGACCAAAAGCGACTTTGATTCGTTTATAGACGGCGGAGCACCGTCGAGTGGTGAGGGTCACGGTCAGCGAGAAAGTCTCTCTCGTGTTGTCGTCACGTGACCAGCGCAGTCGGTCCCCGTCCACTCTATATAGCTGGGCATCGCGGAGAAAGTAATCACAGGTGCTCATCCCTGGTGATAACCATCTCTTTTTTTACTCTCGCTTCTGCCGAGCGTTAGAGAAACGATTACGCTAATTAATGTTGTGGTCGCGAGAGCCAACAGCTGAAATTAAATGCGTAATCTCTGCTGGACATTTTTCTCGTATTGAAAGTTGCTGCTTGGGACGAGCAAAGTAATTAAAATACACGTACCAAGAAATGTACTCCGGTGTTTAATCTGGGTCAATTCTCGGTGCGCTTATCTTGTGAGATTTGTTTGAAAACGGACTGCCCACAGATTTGGTCATTTATAAACGTTTAAACTTTTATAAGAAAGTTAAATTTACGACAACAAAATTTTTATCCTAATTAAATTTTAGCTTAAATAAATTTATATTATTTTTGAAACCATCACTTGTGTTTGGTTTTGTTAAAGCTTTTAAATTATAAAACTTATTTATATAATCTTTTATTGCTATTTTTATTTAATTTTAACATTTTAATTTTCATTAAAATATTTCAAAATCATGATATTGCTAAGAAACAAGATAATATAGATCAAACCAACCATAATTTGGTAATGAAATTTTCTGCAAAAACTAGACCGGTCGAAAATTTACCTTAAGATGATTTTGTAATTAATGTTAGTTGAATGTAAATAAATGGCGATCAAAAATGAACACATTTTTTTCATTTTCAAAATAAAATTCGTGATATCTGGTGTTGTATAAATTTAACCCCTGGCAACTTCAATTGTTTCGTTTCTGAGAATTTTTAAATTTTTATTGTAATGTGCAAATGGACCAAGGAATACGCAGTAATAAAATTTTCACGGCGGCACCCACAAATTGAGTTCTTCCAACGTGTTCAATTTTTTTCATATTTAGCTAATGTAATTCTTTTCAAAAATGCCGCCTGCTTAAATGACTTCGACTGTAACAATGGCACGAACTAATGGAACAGTCGTGATTGTTCTCTTGACGATATTCTCACATGCAATCAAATTATGAGAATTTGAGCTCTTTAGTAGTGAGATTTTAATCCAGTAAATTTTCTGCACGAAAAATAACTCAAAACTTTCAATTTTAATCTGGATCACAGAACTTCAGAGTAATTATTATTTACTTTCAACCCTTCCAATTATTAAAAAAAAAAACATCTTGATTAAAAAGCCTCAATTTTTTTTAAACTTTCATTATTATAGGAGGTTGAGAATAATGAGACTGTATTTAAAGTCAGGTCAACAAAAAATGATTTCAATAAAATTTTTAATATGAGATTTTTCATATCGATTTCAATAACATGTTTTTAAAAACAGAATTTTTTAGAGAATTAACATTCGCATTGGAACAAAGAGCTTTGCTTTTGCACTGATGTAGGTCAAATGTGAAGACGCGGAGTCAATTTCCTTTGATTTGAATGTGCTCTCTGAAGTAACTGACGGAGAAACAATCGTCTCTCGTGGCGTCTATTTGGGGCGTGACACGCGATGATGGCTGGCGAAGAAAGTGACATCACGAGAATGCTCAAAGTCACAATGCACCGGAACCGCACATCAGCAAAAAAGTTATATGCACGCAAATTTCTCATTCTCTTATTTTTTCATTATTTTATTTTCGAATTAAAAGAAGCAAGTATTCTTCAGCGGCCATCAATGCAGAGAACGACAAAACATCTTTTGTCTTTCGGATGTTTTGTAACGTTTTTCCTTATCAAAATTATTTGGAGAACGCATTTAACGTAATTTTAAAGAGCTGCAGTTTGTCTCGCCTTGGACTAGATAATGTGACGTGAGCGGTGCTTTTTGTCGGACGACGCGTCATGTTGGACGCGAGCGACAAGCAGCGAACCCGAACAAGTTTGACCTTTTTGCCAAACTATGGGAAATTTCCACTTTTGCAATTAACGTTCTCCGCCGCGTAGCCTACAGCGAATTGCTATTAATTAATTAAGTAATTCAAATTTTACTAAATCATTCAAAAGAAATGTGAAATTTTATAACGTCAAAGAAGCTTTATAAATGAATCATCATTTTTTTAATTTTAATAAATATTTATTTTTAATAAAAAATAAAATTAATCAATTCTGACTGTTCTTTTAAAATCTTGGCAGAAATTAATTCTGATTTCAGGAAATGCAAACAGGAATTTCTTAGCACAAATTAAATGAACACAGAATAAACCTTTGATGAGATAATTTTAACATTGGGAATTTTGAAACCACTTTCCATTCAAAATTGCTCGTTAAAATTTCTGAACTACTCCTGAATAAAAAGAATAACATTATATTTATGATTTTTTTTCTTCCTTCAAAGGTTACAGGATGCGGACTTTGTTAAGTCCAAGGATTCTCATAAATTGGAATAATTCAGGCCCATTAACGTTCATTCTCTAACTAACAAACTGGAATTACCTCAACGCATAAGTGCTCATTTGAATGTCACAATACGTGAAAAATGACACAATCAGCAGCGCTTTGAGCTCCACTGGAACAACAACCATCATATTTAATGCATTCACCTGAAAGGCTTTTCTTCTCCATAGCCTGATACATGACACTCTAGTGTGAGTTTTCTTCGGACTTGAATGTGAAAATGGATTAGAGAGAAAAGACCGTAATGAATGTGGAAAGTAAAAGAGACAAACAGCTCTCTATTGAGATGGACAAAAATAGAATGCTCTCGCCTTAAGTGAAAGAGATATTCTCTCCATCAAATTCACATGAAAAATAAGAAAATGTTATTATTTAAAAAAATTCAGCAAACATTTCACTGATAAATATTTATACAAAATATTATATTTTTCTCTTTCCTTTTCATCCGAGCAGCGCCTCGTTTCATTTGCGCCACATCAAGCTGCATCATTATTATCATTCATTAATTTAATTGGTGAGAAAAAAGATGAAAACAACGATTGCCTGCGTCGTCTTTTTCACACCGGTACGCCACACGGCCGGCATGATTCCCATTGCCTTCTTGCAATTATAAAGTGAAGTGGAAAGAGAGAAAGAAAGAAAGCTTTTCCCCACATCTCTCATGTGTCTCATGTAAATGCATCTCGCAACAGATTTATTTGGTGCATCTCGTGCTCTTTGGCTTTGAATGGCATAGGAATGATGCCACGCGGCGCCGTGGATCAAGATGTCCAATTTCCGAAATCGCTTGTCCGGAGCACGCAATTCAAATAAAGAGTTTCATCTTGTTTTTTTCATCTGCACGTTTTTTTTATACACACACAAAAAAAATGTGTTAATTTACTTATTCGGCTGTTTAAATTTTAATTTAGTACAAATCAGCTTTTAAATTGAGATTCGTATTACTATTTTTTAGCAGAAGCCAAAAGTTGAAAATTTTTAAATTTTATATTATTATAAAAAGCAAATTATGAATTGATACAACAGAGATGAAAACATGTAACATAGGTTTGTTTACATAATTATATGAAGAGAGTAATTAGAGCTAGTTATTAATATTCAAACAATATAATCAAATTAAATTTTAGCTATATAACAAATTTTTACTTGCAACTTTTGCAAGTCAACTGTTTATCAATAAAAAATGTAAATTATAAAATAAAATATATACATTTTATAGAATAAAAAAAGGAAGAAAATATTTTTATACTTTAATAGTTAATTTTAAATATAATTTTTGTCTGTAAAAATTAATTGAATTTAATAAAGATTAATTACGAATAAATTATTTATAATTTTTGATGGAGCGCTCTTTTAAAAAGTTCACCGCTTGTAATGGAAAAAAGAGAAAATTATACAGTTTATAATAAAAATACGCTGCTCTTTTCAATTTAAGGTTAGATCATTACTATAGTTCTATGGAAGCGAAGTAAAAGTGTATCATCTGCCGGCAGGCTGTTAATTTTTGTAGAAAAGAGAGTGAAAGACCAAAATATATATATTAGATTACAGTTGCAGCGTGCGGTAGCAAAAGGTATCATTTTGAAGGAGCACTTTCACGTGCGCGCGTGGATAAGGTGAATCTCTATTTTTTTTTCTCTCATTCTACCTCCGGGCCACAATTCGGTTTCATATTTTCTACTGTTGCATGTTCGCGCTACCGGCTGTTGCTGGGAATTAAAAGTTAAGCGTCGTCGTGTGATTTGAAAAGGGAAACGCCGCTCGTTTATTATCGTCGCAGCACTTCCACCGCTTTTGTAACAAACTCATAAAAAACTTCAACTTGTGCGCATCGATCGTTTTATTGCTATCATCGGGAGAAAACAATTCAAACAAACAACCGTCCATCCTCCTGCAAAACGATAAATTATGAATGCAATTTTGTCTGCAGCTACAATGTTGCTAAGCAAGTGAAGGCCACGGAGAAATCATTGCAACATGTTCGAAAGGAAATTAATACATTTTGTGGTCATGTATGTACGTGAACTTGAACTATAGAGGTAGTGATTATTTGCAGAGAGCTCTCTTTTGATTAATACTCGCGAGCAGAAATTAGAGATAACGTCTTGATTGCTGGGTGAGCTCAAAGCTTTGCGGAGAGATTGTTAATTTGGATGAAATACTGCTCTGGCAAAATCGTAAATCACTGTAAATGCCACTGTTGTATTTGGGTTGAGAGACGGGATGGGAAAGAAATTCAAGAAGACGCAGTTGAATCCAATTCTAAGTAAAAGATGAGATGATTTTTTTTTTCTTTAGATTTGGGAATTTAAACCCATTTTAAAAATTTAACTTCAACTTGATGATCACCTCAGAAAAAATTAAACCAAATCAAAAGATTCATTTGAAAAAGAACTTCAAGTTACATTCCACAATGTTGACTTTTTTTAAACAAGTTCTTCATTAAATTAAGGCACGCAACCTTGCCTCGTCCTTGACTGCGGTGCATCTTGGCGCAGGTGCGCGGCCCCTGAGGGCGCAGATGGATGCAATAAAAAATGCACCATGAGCGGCGGAAGAGAAAATACGTTTTTGGTTTTTATGTGCACAACCTAGTGCGTGATGTTTGAGTAGGAAACCGCAAAGAGAAGAACAAAAGGTGCAGCCGTAAATCAGCGTTATTAAATTGTTTGATTTTAGCCGGCGAAAAGGCAAAAGAGAGGAAATTAAACCAGAGAGGGAACAAAGTTTCTCTCTCGCGCGCGCGCATATTAAAATGTAATGATTTTTTTCGAGCTCTCTGGAGTAACCTTTCTCTCAAGTCAGTCAGGCCTACATTGATCGGAGGCGGGTAAACCCTTCTTGTTCTCGGCGCACACCACTCGCACTCTCATTCAAAAGTGGAACAAATAGACCGAGCCGCGGTGACTAAAAGGCTGCATAGAGATTTGAACGCCCGGCTAATTGTCCGTCCGATGAACAGTGAAAGGTGTAAAAAAAAATCATGATTTTGAAGAATGAATGGATTTTTTATTCACTTTTACTTCTTTCTAATGTATTCTTTAATACAAAACAACAAAGGATAGCTTTTACTGTTTTAGTGTGAATAATAATTCACCCAGGTAAAAAAAAGTTAAATTTAAAATGATTTCAAGCGGAGAACAATAAAATAAACCTGGAAAATCAAAATCAGTAATCATTAGATCAATTTTGATTTAATTTAATACAAAACCATTAAATTAAAAAAAAAATATTTTTATGATTTAAAACCATTTAATTTACCTACGATCTTCTTGTAGAGTTTAATTTAAAAAAAAATCAGTACACTAAAATTTGGCTTTAATACAAAAATAAAATGAATTTTTAATTTTTAATTAAAACCTTTTTTTAATTTCTTGATCAGAGTGATTCTCATAATATTTATTTTTACAAAGAATAAATCCTTTCATTTCCAAGCCCTTCAAAGCTTGTGTTTATTCTCACTTCTTAATTTGCAATTTTCTTTTCAAGGGCGTCGCTGTGAGAAAAATTAAACAAACCATTGTCTCTTCTTTTTATATAAATATGTATACAAAAATTGTCCACATTAAGCGCAAGCACTCGACGTTTGCATGGGATTTGAGATTCAAGTAGGCAAAATTCACACAATGACAAGGAGCAAGATGACAATTTAACCGCGCAAGAATTACTAATGAAGTGAAATTTGCAGCGCACCTTCTTGAATAAGCAAAGTATGCGCACCTTTTCACTTTTTAAAAATGCATTTGCATCAAACGACAACGACACGCGCATTACTAATTACACACCACGTGTTTTCTTGCCATCAATGTCTTTTGGCTCCTCTTTAAAATAACAATTGTGTGCTTTCTGGGTAATGGTCGTGAACGGACTCGCTGCGAAAAACCATCAAGAATGCCCGCGAGGCGAACATGCACGGCGGTTTTTTAAACTTTTAATTTGCTCTTGTCCCATGACCTTAGCAATTTCAGGCGCGCTATTTTCCTCTTTTTTCAGGTCTCCTCACCACGTGAGATTTTTCGCGTATATTTTGGCAGAAACTGTATCGGAGTAAAAGAGAAGAAGTGCCTTTGTATGGTGCGGTGAGTGCACTTATCACACCTCATTGTGCTTTTTACGCTCGACGTGTTCGCTAAATCTCTGCTTTTTTATAAATTTCATTCTCGACGCCAAATTCCGTTCCACCGGAGTTCAAACTCTGTCTTGCACTCTCTAATTATATACATCAATTATTTCCTCAGAAAAATATTCGCGTACATGTATATTTTGAAGAAGGTTTCACTTTTGAAAAGGGAAAATATCAAGGCATAAATTATTTAATTATCAATTAACACTGCAGAAGTAAAAGTAAATTGCTCAAAATTACCCATTACCAAATTAGCAAGTTATTAACAGACAACTTGCTATTTTTATAAGTATGTGTTCATATGGACCTTAAAATCGCAAACAGTGCGTTTGTTGTACTAAAAAAGCGATGATTTGCAAAATTACACCTTCAGAAATCGGCACATTTCTTTTTTGACGGACGTTTGATGAGCATAGAAGCTTTAATATTGCGTGATTTGGCACAGTCATTTTAAATTATGAAACTGTCAACAACCGCCAACAATAAACAATAACAAAAGTTATAAAGTAACTTAATTCAACTTGTTACCCTCTTAATTTTCCGTTTAATTTATATACACTTTAATTAATTAAAAAAAATACGTTTCAATGTAATTTGTATAATTTGATCACTTTTTGCAGTGTCTGAAGGTTTTTTAATCTAAAGATCTTCCCTCAAATGAGCACCACCCAATTAATTATTTGAAAATCGGCAGACCTTGTAAATCTTCAAATATTATAAATAAATAAAAATCTGATTATTAATTATTTAATTAGTTCAGATAAATAAAATTTTGCCTACCTTTTGCTGCATAGGGAGAATGGAGATGTGCTGAGGTATGTTTGGCATCCCTTGGCCCGCCGCCGGAAGGACTGCGACATGCTCAATTGAAACGATTCAAATCCGAAAAGGGTTTACAGAGAATGGACCAGAGACAGACACCGGCGTTGATCCATGAACGAGGAAAGTCGACTTGCTGGTTTCGAGTGGAATGAAGATGAGCAGCGATTCATGAGCGCCGCGGGCGGGCCAAAAGGGTTGCCAGACTGGGAGGGTGGGTTTTTCTTGTTGAGTCTCACCGCGGCGAGACGGATTGTTTGGTCAGGCAGGTGAGCTGGGCCAACACCAGAGGGAAACTAAAAGTCTCCAAGTGGAATCGAGACTCGGGATAACCCTCTCCTCTTTCTTTCTCTCCGAGACGGGAGAATTTTATTCCTTCATTTCGCCGCTCCTCCCCGCCCCGGCGCAACCAGATTAAAATTTTATACATAAACGTGTGCATTGTGTAGTTCCTCAGGTATGATGCAGCTTTCTCTGCCTGCCACGGCCAAGGCTGCCTCCGAAGAAAGAGAGAGCGTCCGCGCCGCCGTACGATGCGAGAGTCTCTTCTTCGGCTGCTCTTTTTATTGCACCAGCCGCCTTCCAAATGCGTGATCTCTGTGACATACTGCTCGCGGATTTTTCTCCCAATTTTTTTCATTGTTTTTTTTCTATATCCACCCATACAAATTTTGCAAGCCAATTCCTGTGATTAAAATCTCTCAATTAGACACAAAAATGAACAAATGAATATTTTAAAAGCAAAATAATTAAGATCTCTCTACAAATTACTCTATACAACGTTCTTATCATTTTAATCAAATTGATTTGAAGACAATCCGTTTCAAAATACATTGTTGGCTTCAAGATTTTTAATAAACTAAAATAATGAATAATAACCTAACTTCACACAACTTTTTCATAATATCATTTATGAATAAAAGAAATATAATAAATTACAGATAGCATAGAAATATATATTTATAATTAAAAAAATTTAAACATTAAATAATAATACTTATATTTCAATTATTAAAAATGTTGTATATATATTCTATTTTAAAATAAAAAAATTTTTAATTTTAAATAATATTAAAATAAAAAAAATAAATGGTATAATTTTTGGAAGACATACAGAATAAATACAACATTTTATAATTTTTTTTAACAATTATTTATGGTACATAATATTAACTAATAAATATTAAAAATTACATTTTTTGTAATTTCAAGAATGTTTTTTATTAATTTTAAATTTAATATATTATAAAATTTATAAATTATAACGCATAATTAAGATGATAGGCTTTACTGCTAACTGTTCAGTTTTCATTAATTCCCAAGAAATTATGTTATTTTTATAACTCACATTCAAAATATGAGGCCTATTGGAATCACAATCTATTTTGTTACAAAAAATTTTCAGAAATTATAAGTATCAAGAAAATTATGTAAAATTTTAAATACATCTCTCTTAACAATTAAGCTGTTAATAAAAACTGCGTATGAAAAATTAATTAAATATCTTGAATTTCTCTCTTTTTCACCATACAATAGGTTCAAACAAAACTTATTTAAAGAAACTGAAAAAAAAAAAACATAAATTGCTGTTGGTCCTCTCAATTTAGCTAAATGCTATTCTTTTACCAAGCATTTAGCAAAATTGAGAGGACCAAGTGCAGAATATGAAACCGCACTTTATGAATCATACAAATAAACACAATTAATTTAATTATACATAAAAATAAATAAAATTAAATACATAACGTTGCAATACTTTTCGTTTTCTTAAATATCTTATAATTATACAAATATTTAATTCTTTCGTTGGAAAATTATCTTAAACATTTCAGGGCCTGATATTCAATTTTTTAAATTAAAAAAACTCTCATGAGGATGATGCATTCTCAGTTTCACCTTTGAAAATCTCTTTGTTCTTTTCCGCGCCCCAAATAAAATAGCGAGTGCATTTAAATAAGCGAGAATAATGTTGTAAGCGTAAAAGAGAAGAAGAAGAGTAAATCACGGCAGGAGAGCGAAGGCGACTATAATGATCGGATGCAGAGTGTGTTGTGTACGGAGTATAGTGTTTTAGCGGCGCGCTCTGCAGAGGAAGAACTTTCAGGTCATTATGCAAGTAGGTCGCACTTTGTGTGAGAGAAACCAATATTTTGTTTTTGCCTCGTGGGTTGTCACCTCGCCTGTCATTTCGATGCTGCGCTTTGTGTAAATTCAAATTTATGTAATTGGTCGAATGCTAGTCCTGTCGATTAATCTAAAAATATAGTAGGTCCCAACAACCATAAAAGAAGCCATCTAACCTGCAGTACGACGACAGCAATATATAATCTGAAATTCTAAAATGACGAGGAAAATATTTCTGCTCCAAATAAGCAGGTTAAAAAAATTACAATTCCGCTATGATTAACAAAACGATTTCGCACTAATATAGTCATTTTAATTCAGTTATATACTATAATATATAATATAGCTGGAACAAAATTTCAATAGTGTTTTATCACTTTTTTGAGCAAATTTCTGCTATAATAATCAAATATTTATTATTTTTATTAAATTTGTTTGAATACCTTACAATTTTATTTCATGTCTTTACTGTATAATACAAGTGTACAGAAAAGCAGCATTATTTTACATTAAAACTCAATTCAGCCGTGCTAGTTATGCATTCCGCTCTGCGTCCGTATAAGGACGGTTGCAGCCATGTCCGTAAAAATGCATTTTTTTAAACAATAATTAAAATTAAAAGACTAGTTAATAGTCAATGTCCGTTGGAATGTTGAATTTTAAAAAATAAAGAAATAAAGCAGAAATTAAAAAATGCTTTTAGATCAAGAAGCAATAATGACTTACTGTATGAATAATAACTAAAATAAATGATCATCACGGATCATCATAATCATAATCAAATGGGGGCCAGCAACGTTATCAATTTTTCATTATTTGTGGAATAATGAGAATAAATGGAACCGATTTGGATTGGATAAAACAACAGTGAAAATAAAATTTCACTGCTGGACTAAGACCCCACTTTATCACACTGAAATTTTTTAATGGTCGAAACTAAAACGCTAATATTTTTAATTATTCAAAGTTCAAACACTCATATCTTTCCAATTAAAATTAATTACATGAATTTTAAATGCAGAATAATAATACATTCAAATAAATTCTGAAGTTTAATAATTGCACCAACGGTTTATGCTAAATAAATAATTAACAAATAACAATAAAAAATCAATTATGCGTGTATCATATGTCTTTGCTACTCTTCAGCAGAGATTAAGGAGAAAAATTGATGATGATAAATTTTAAATAAAAAAATTCAGAAAGGGCAATTTTATCATCACACCCGCATCATAATTTCATAATATAAGAAGAAGTATCTTTAAAAATAATTCGCTTTGTTATGCAATTTGCTGCACAGGCAAACGAAGTCATGAGCTGTGATACATGTTCATAATAGGAATTTTCTTGTTTCTGATCTGATTTCCGATTGGCCCAGAGATGAAATTCTTTTTCCTTGCCTTGCAGAACTATATGCGCAAGTGCAAGAGGAACTCACAAAATCTCAGAGAACATTCATTGCTTAATTATTTTGCTTTGCTTGCAGGTAAGCGTAAGCTGGGCAGTTCACCATTTTAAACTTGATTTTTCTCGTGAAAAATTAATTTCCCTTGCAAGAAAAGTGCTCGCGAATAATTCTGAAATTCGTTTTGCTTCAACCCGCGCGTTCTTGTCCTCGCCGGTCCATGGCAGAGAATTCTGTAAACGACCGTGTCATTTTGCTTTTTTTGCAGACATTTTTCGTGTTACTAGTGTTCGTTTTCATTCCGTTCTTCTTGAAGAACGTTTTGTTGGACGACCGTGAGGATTTCGTTGAGGACCTAGACTGATCAAAAGGTAGGAATGTCTATTGCTAATTAATTTTCATAAATTTACACACCCCATGTTTTTACATAATCGAGCAACAGTTATGTCTGCATAATGTAAATTCCAAAAATGGGTTTTAAGCTGCTTAAAAGTTTTGAAGAAAAAGATCAATGCAACACTCTTCGTTTTATGTACATGTCTTTCATAATTTCGAAAATTCGCATGACAAAATTTAAGTTAATTCATCCTTTATCCTTGTCGAACAGATCAGTTAAATCTCCAAAAATGGATCCATACCACCGAGATGTCCAGAGAGGCAGAGGCCGTGGACAATTTGGACAAACCAATTTGCCCAATCCAACTGGAGTGGCCAGTGGCAGTGGTCCAGACCAGAAATACTCGAGTGGCTATGGTTCAGATGGGTTCTATTCCACTCTCGGCTCATCCAGCATCGTAAGTTGTAAAAATTCAGCTCGATCTATTTTGAAAATTATGCAAATAGGACGCAGCCTCCTGTGCCGGTGATGACACAAGGAAAGTCATTGAAGTTGCAGCTCCCGATCATGATACTCGTCCTTCCTCTTTGCTCGGAAGAGGTCGAGGAATTGTCGAATCTCAACTACGGCAAGAAGCTAAAATTGGCACAAGGTATAAATTTCTCATTATTGGAATTAAATTTTTATACAAGAAAATATTTTAGGTCTCTGCAGACCGCTCAACAGCCCATCGAAAACTTGATGGGGAAACTGTCCCTTGAAAAAATCGAGAGCCTCCCTCAACAGGAACCCATCCTAAAGCATGGAGTGCACGGTCAAAGGTGTGCTAATATTTTCATTAATTACGTTAATCACTCTTTTAATATGACATTTTGCAGCATTGACTTGTGCACCAATTACATTCACTTGAATTTGATCCAAGATTTCAAAGGGGTTTACGAATACGAAGTCCAGTTTGAGCCTCAAGTCGATGCTCTTTATGTTCGATTTGAGCTTCTGAAGCAGTTGAAGGACTTTATTGGCACAACTAAAACGTTTGACGGTGTTATGTTGTACCTGCCCTTTCCCTTTGAGCAAGAGGTTATTATTTATTGAGAAATTTTGTTATTTTCAATTTTATTGCCTATTTTACAATAATTAATCATATATGCAACTTTTAGGCCAACTCCTTTGATCTTCAGCACCCCTTTGATGGATCAGATGTGAATGTGAAAATCGTCCTTAGAAAGAAACAAGCCATGAGAGATTGCATCCAGCTTTACAATGTTCTGCTGAAAAGAATCATGACTGAGCTGAAGTTGGCGCGCCTCGGCCGACACTTCTTTGATCCGAGGGGAGCCAAATTGATTCCTCAACACAAGTATGTATACAAAATTTTATACAAATTTAAAAAAAATCATTTGTTAAAAAGGCTGGAGGTTTGGCCTGGATATGTGACTGCCATTGACGAATATGAAGGTGGGCTTTTGCTTTGTTGCGACACATCTAGTAGGGTTCTGCGCACCCAGACTGTATTGGAACTCATGTAAGATTTTTTAAATTAAATCAATTTATATTATTTTTTCCAATTTTATTTAAAGGTATGAAGTTTCCATGAAAGCTCGAGAAAGATTTCAAACTGAAATGAAAAATATGCTTTTGGGAGCTTGCGTCCTGACCAGATACAACAACCGCCTCTACAGAATTGACGACATTGATTTCTCTCTCAACCCTACCTGCACCTTTGACCGATACAACGGAGGGTCAATCTCCTTCAAGGAATATTATCTCAAGCATTACAATTTGGAAATCAAAGATTTGAGCCAGCCCATGCTGATGAGCAGAATTAAAAAGAAGCAGAAAGGGATGGAGGTTTGATAAATAATTTCATGTTATAAATTGATTACTCAAATAAAAACATATAATTTATTAAGACATTGGAACAAATTGTTGTCCTGGTACCAGAACTTTGCTTCATGACAGGACTGACTGACGAGATGAGAAATGACTTTAAAATCATGAAAGATATTGCAGTTTACACAAGAGTGACGCCGAACCAGCGGCACTATGCTCTGCGCCAGTTTGTTAATTCAGTGAGAGGTAAAAAGAAAACTGAAGAAATAAAAATTATCCTCAGTATATTTCAACTCCATTTAAAGGCAATGCCAATGCAGCTGCAATGCTTGCTAGCTGGGGCCTTGAGCTGGACTCGAAAACAGTTGAGCTTCAGGGCCGAGTTGTCGATAGGGAAAGAATTATTCTTGGAGACGCTGAGATTGACAGTGGCCCAGCTGCAGACTGGGGGAATCAGTTGTCCAGGGGAAGGGCTTTTGAAGCAGTAAGTAGAATACAATATCCAATTTTTATTACCATATAGATGTGATCAGTACATTAATTTAATTTGTCAAAATTAAAGGTAGACTTGAAGAACTGGATTGTGCTTCATTGTCCTCGAGACGAGAGGTGTGTGAGGGACTTGATCATCAATATGCTGAAAATGGGTCCACAAATGGGCTGCAAAATTGAGAGCCCAGATCTCGTTCCTTTGCCTGACGACAGGACTACTACCTATGTTGAGGCGCTGAGAGATGTCATTGATGGAGACACAGAGGTACTTTATAAAAAAAATGTTTCAATGTGAATTAATATAATAATTACCTTGTCTATACTTTAGTTGCAGCTCGTTCTGATTATGTTTCCGTCCACCAGAGACGACAGATATGCTGCCGTCAAAAAAATTTGCTGCTCAGAGTTACCAATTGCTTCTCAGGTTTAACAATTCTAAATTTCTAACTAAAAAAATATTTAAAAAAAAAAAAATTATTTTTTATATATTTTTTTTACTGTCAAAACAGGTGGTAATTAGCAGAACCCTTTCAAGACCAGACAGAGTCCGCTCAATCGTCCAGAAAATTGCTCTTCAGATTAACTGCAAAATTGGAGGCTCTCTTTGGAGCATCAAAAACCCCTATGTGAGAGATAATTATTTAATCAAATGTTTTCATAAAAATCTGGTCATACTTCTTTAGAAAGGCTGTATGGTTGTTGGTATTGATGTCGCCAATCAGAAAGGCCAGCCTAGTGTGACTGGGTTTGTCAGCTCTTTGAACCCAGCCCTGACCCACTGGTTCAGTAAAGTAGCAATCCAAAATTCAACTCAGACCATGAGCAATGCACTCCAGCCAAACTTCATCAAAGCTCTCCAGCGCTATCATGCTGTAAGTATATTAGTTAAAATATAACCAGTACAAAGCTATTTTTTTTAAACCTTTAGGCCAATGGCGCACTCCCTGACAGAATTTTTGTTTACCGTGATGGGCTCGGCGCTGGGATGATGTACAACGCTCTGGAATGGGAAGTTCAGCAAATCAAGGATTCTTTCCAAAAACTGTCCTCTGAGTACAGCCCAAAGCTGTCTTTCATCGTTGTCCAGAAAAAACCAAGCACTCGTCTCTTTGCTGTGAAAGTAAAAATTAAAAATTATTTGTTTGAATAAAATTTTTAATTTTTTAATGCTTTAGGGGAACAACTTGGACAACCCTCCTCCAGGAACCATTGTTGACCACACGATCAACGAGAGGTACAAGTACGACTTCTTCCTCGTCTCGCAAAACGTGCGCCAAGGCACTGTGAGCCCTTCCCATTATATTGTGCTCTACGACAACTCCAGCATCAGCCCCGACCACGTGCAGCGCTTCTCGTACAAATTGTGCCACATGTATTACAATTGGCCAGGCACGGTCAGGGTCCCAGCACCATGTCAGGTATTAGTGCGCGCATATCTGAAAGAAATCAAGTTGCAAACTTTTATTTCTCTTTCTAGTATGCAAACAAACTGGCCACTTTGGTGTGCATGCACACAAAGAGAGAACATCACACCAAACTGGATGAGCGCCTCTTCTTCCTGTAAAAACCTGATGTGAGTTTCTTCATTTTTATTTTTTAATAAAAAAGCTGGAAAGCTGCTTTGGATTTGTTCAAATTGACACTTTGCAAGAATGCTTATTGTGGTGACAATTTTAATGCTTTTAATCTGGATACCCCGTTCCAATTTGAATTGTGAACATTTTCAAGTTTAATTTTTATGATCTGATTGTGAAAATAAGTGCAAGTATTTGAAAATAATAAGACTACATATGTAACAAGAAACTAAAGAACTGGTCCATTTGTTCCTGTCTCATTTTCTTAAAACAAAACAGCAACTTGTTTCTTTGTCTATGTAACTTGATTCAATTTATTTTATTATCATTGTCAAACTGAATTGAAACTATCCTCTTTTCAGAACGAAAAAACAATTTTTAGTGCCTTTTGCCTTTTCATTTTTAGACGCAATTAATATTTCAGGCTCTTAAAATTTTTAAAGATGTAATAAAGATGTTAACAGGAAATACATAAAATTAGTTAATTAGCTCACAAAAACAGCCTTGCTTTGCTGGGCTATATTTTTTAGTATATCAAAATACAATATTTTAGCAGGGCCATGTGTATCATGTGTATGGGCACTTGATAGTTGTGTGTCACCTGGTGTCACCGTACACCAAGTTTGGCAGGACTTCTTGATTTTTTTTGTAAATAATTTGTGTAATGTTGTCAGCATTTGTACACTAAACAAATCAATAACTTAGTAATATTAATAAAAATATATCAAAAATTTTTAAATGCGGATTTTTAATTTTTAACTGTAAATGTAATTTTGAATATATTTTAGGTGTATAAATAGGTTATGTAAGGTATTTTTGATTGAATTCTGCATGCGAGACAGAAATGATATTTGTTACAAAAGAAAATTCAATATAAATAATATAATGCAAAAATTTTTACTCTAAAAAACTCTATAATTCATATTTTTTAAAAAAAACATGATTCCAAAAAAGGAAGACAAAATGGGAATACTATTTTGTGAGGATTATTTTAATTCGACTTAAAAATGTAACAGTTGAACAAATTTAAATTAAATTTGTACACTCAAATTTTTTATGATATAATGTAACCTGTGCACATCAATTACAATAACGTAATTTTTTTATAACTGTCTTAATATTTTGCTATCTTTTTTTGTAATTAATGGTAATTAATTCTTTGAGGAAATTAAAAGTGAGGTTCGTCAAACTATCAAACTATGAGGAAAGAGCAGGACACACAGAAAAAAAATAACTAAAATAAGTATAAATGGCATAAATGTAGCGAAAAAGAATTAATGCGCGCGACACTGCGTATAGCGCTACCTGTGATT
The DNA here is from genome assembly GCF_031216515.1 of Neocloeon triangulifer. NCBI lineage: Eukaryota > Metazoa > Arthropoda > Insecta > Ephemeroptera > Baetidae > Neocloeon > Neocloeon triangulifer. The sequence goes on from NW_026775550.1 coordinate 530,082, forward strand.
AGACGATAAAATTTTTCTCGCCATAATCGTTCGGCTTATTACGTCAACTTCCGTGCGAGGCGCAGTCAACACTCGGCGGCCCCATACCATGGCATACACGACGACGCACACAACCAACCAACAGAACGAATGAATGTAATTCGAAGCCATCTTGGAGAGATAAATCAACACAAGAGCGCTCGCAGCCGTGTTTATTTGTTCGGCAGTCGGTCGTCGGCCAGCGGAAAGCGTTCGCCGAGTGCGTGCACCGGTTCGGCAAGTCGGCAGCGGCCGTTTTGAGTCGGCATCCGAGGTAAGCGACGCCGAATTTCGCCACAATCGGCGTGTTTTGCCCGCGACTCGGCCCGTGTTTATCGCGCGCCATCAACATCTTGCCCGAGCCGAGCCGTTTTTCCGCAACTTGAGCCTCCCTCGCGCTCCTTTTTCTTATTACTTGACTGCAGAGTGGCGGCCGGTGGCCGCCTCACGGCCGTTGGCCGCCGGTGGAGCGTGCCGCGGCGGGAATTTAAACCGAAAGCGGAGGAACGGATCGGCTGGCCAAGATGGCGGCGGCCGCCTATGTGCGATGCTTCTTTTGCGGCCGCCTAGAGACGCCCATCGGCCGCCGGCGCGGCCGCTCTCCTTGAAAAACTCGCCCGGCGGCCGATTTGCGTCCGGGGGGCCGCTTTGGGGGTTGATCGCCCCACGCAAGGGGCTCACAGGGGCTATTTTGGTTTGACCGACGAGCAGGGATCTCGGAGGTCGGCAGTCGCGCGGGGGAAAGCGGTGGGTTGGCCTCTCGTCCGGCCCGGCTCCCGCTTGCGTCACCCGGCCACCCGTTCCTCGTAGAATTCGTCACTTCAGACAACTCGCACGTTCTAGATTTACTTTTTTTCATGTTTGTCTGTCTCTTTTTCAATCAATTACTGTTATTTTACTTCATTTCGCCGCACTTTACACAGACTTCCTGTTTACCTGTCGACGTCTCCGTCTCACCTAAATGTTTTATTTTTTAGTGATCATTCTAATTTGAATTTTGTAAATTTTTGAATATCTATTTTATTAATATGTTTAAAGAAATATTTAATTTTTTAAATTACCCGGGAACTTCTTTTAAGCATTGAATTTATTACTCCAAGTGTTGGAAAAAATGCGGGGTCACTCCTGCCGAGCAGTCACGAACAGAGCAATTTGTGCATCATTATCTTCTCTCTGTCCGTGGAGAAACCTCGCCTATATGTATCGTGGTCACACACGAGCTTCGAAGGCTTTCCTCGATTTCCGATCTTTCATTCCCTCGCACGGCTTCATCCTATTAATCTTAAATTCAACATTTTTATTGGCATTTTTTTATTGTTTACATTCAGATTATTTAGTTAATCCGAGATAATTAAATTAAGCAGACCGATTAAGTCTATTTATCATTGGGAGCGCGGTCTTGGACTATTATAGACGACCGCGTGAGGCCAAAGAGCCCAAGGGCATTTCACTTTTGATTACCCAGCCATTCTAGGCGATTCTTTATACCTGCGTACAAAGCCTTAGTAAATATAATAATGCTATTCATGGAAGCGACGAGAGGGCGAAGACTTTTTTAGTGCCCCTATTCAAACTTCCGGTTTCAAAATTCCCGTGACAGAAAAATAAGGAGTTTTATTATCACTTTCAGAATTCGTATGATATTTGTACATAAGACAGGATAACATTAAAAAAAGTCACTTGCGCTGAGTTTCATAATTTATTGGATTTTTTTTTTAGTTATTTATAAATAACATTATTTTAGTACATTTTGATTTATATTTTATATATTTGAAGTCAATTGCTTGTCGTCAATTATTTTATCATAAAATTATCTATAAATTGCTAGAAATTAATTTTTTTAATATTTCGGTGAAATTAAATTCAATGAATATTAAAATATATATTTAAAATTAAGATCTAGAAGAAAATTTTTAATTAATTTTATTTTTCCAATGTAATCTACATAATAAAATCTGGCAAACATATATTTATATAATTGAGATTTTTTTTGGAATATAAATAAAGTAGAAGTTATTAGATGAAAATTTGTAAGTTTTAACATAAAAAGCCGCTTAATATTCAGTTTTTCATTACTCATAAAGTACAGATAGTGCATTCAGGCTACCATTTCCTTGCTTAATCTGGTTAGTTGTCACCAAAGTGACTCATCAGTCGGGGACACGTTCGTCAAAAACTTCATTTTTGGCATTTCCGTCACTCCTTTGGGCATTTTCAACTTTTTCCTCAAACGTAACATTTTTGAAGGTTCATTTGAGTAGAAGAAGAAAAAGAGCCGCCCCATGTATATCTCAAGTGGTGGTGCTCTGCTTTCAGATAGACAAAAACATAAAGTCGGCGGAAAATTTGATGGGCGGCGGATCGGTCGTGCAGGAGAGGATGAGCGACGGTTGTTGTTCCCAAGAGCAGCAGCAGCACCGACGAGAATGAGAGAAAGCAGCAGCAGCGGCGACGCGGGCCACGCCGGCTGGCTGCGCTGGATCACGGAGGCGATCCACAAGATCCGGCAGCAGAAGCAGCGGCCCTCGCTGGAGCGGATCGCGCACACCGTCAAGCACCAACACCCCAAGGCCGACGAGGACTGCGTCGAGGAGCACGTGGTGCGCGCCGTGCGCGACGGCACCCTCGTCAAGGTGGTCAAGAAGGGCGTCGTGTCCTTCGTGCCCCCAGAGGCGGCCGCTCTCTCCAACCGCCACGTGACCGCCTCGGCCGACACCGACCTGACCAAGGAGGTGTGTCGCGCCCTGCGCGAGATTGGCGACAGCTCGTTGAAGGCCATCGAGGCGCACCTGCGCGACACCAACTCGGTCAGCGTCGAGGACGACTCGGTCGACCTCACCGCGGTCATCAAGCAGTCGCTCAAGCGGGCCGTGGCCAAGGGGCTGGTGGCCCAGGACGGCCGCCACTACCGGGTGCTCGAGTTCAAGAGTCCGGCCGGCACGCCTCGCAAGAGACGCGCCTCCTCGCCGGAAAAGGAGCCGCCAAAGGTACCAACTCCCGAAATCATTTTCTCTAAAAAAGACTTTTTTGCCAAAGAAAATTTATTAAACAAATGCATGATTTGTGTAGACATTCATTCATAATGCTTGAATTTGTGTTATTTGTTTTCGCTATCAAAGGCCTTTGAGACTAATTGCAATTACTAAAGTTGTTATCGGACTGTTTAAATGTGCGGTACGGATTTTAGAGTCATTTTATAACCAATTTGTAACTCTTCAGTATTCAATCAAGCACCAAGGTGATGGTCAATTATGAACTTACTAAAATATCCAGGTGTGTTGGGAAGGCCTTTGAAATTAATTATAGTACTTAAATTTTAGTCTCACTCTATCAAGACTTGTATTTAAATCATAAAAACTTTATGAAGAATTGTATAAACAAAATTTTTCCTTGCTTAATTGTAATACTATACATCTAGGAAAGTTTGGTTATTAATTTTTTTTTTTTTTTAATTTCAGGACATGAGTCATACATTTTCTGGTTTCTTAATTGAGGTTGTAGTTCATTAGTGAAAAATATGCAGAAGATGCACGCATTTAGAAAATTATTGTTGAAAGGAAAATACATTAGGTAGATTAGTGAAGATTCTTCAAAGTATTATTTGAGTTTGATAGAAACATTTTCATTGATTTGAATGTAAAAAAAAACCACATAAATCCGTCTACACAATGATTGCATACTAAATTTAATATCTCTGTGAAGCATGATTTTTTATATTTTTTGGAAATCGATTGATTGATTTTGATTTGTCATAAAAAAAAGATTGTGATAAGTCGCAGCAGAAACAAGCAGCGTTCGGTTTGCTAACATAATCGATGCACGGCAGCTGCTGATTAAAACACCAGGTGCGCTCGCGCTGCTTGTTTCTCTTCCTTAACTTGGCTGTCCGATCATGCTTGCAATAGTGTTGCATCCGCTCGCTTTTGTAGCATTTTTTTTCTATTATTATAAATTTGATTCGAATAAAATTGAGTCGAATTTGTCCATGTGTGTTGATGTTTTACTGATGGAGTGCCGCTTGCTTGTCAATCAGCCGCCGTCGCCTACGTCCTACTGCAGCGAGTGTCTTGGCACGGAGGCCCGAAATGGCAGCGGCCAGCCCGAGGAACTGAGCCATTGTCACTTGTGCGCCACCTCGGCCCACGTGTCCTGTGTCGTGAGCGATCCGTCGCTAAGGGCGCGTCTCCAGGGCGTTCAGTGGGCCTGCGCCCAATGCGACGAGTGCTCGCACTGCGGCCAAGAACCCCCAGACAAGGTTCCATTGCAATCTCTCTCTCTCCTTCTATATTTTATACGAGTTCATTAATTCAACATTCGCACTCTTTGAATATTTTTAATACATATTAATTTGGATTCTTACTAGAGGTGTATTAATTTATTAATATTTAGTTGCTAAGGCTTCAGGAATTATCATTAATTTGGTTCATAAGAGAGCTCGATGTGCTTTAAGGCCGAAAAGTTGAGTTCTCACGAGAGTGGAACAAAAATCTGTCGAAGATCTTGAATGGTCATTTACAAATATGACCATTTTAATCAAAATTACTTGTTAGTAGATCAAAATTGCTATTTTTATCTAATCTGCACAAATTCTTCCGGAGTCTAATTTATTGCAGTCAATTTTTCTACTAGTTATTTTCAGCATGGCATAGTTTTCAATTTTCAGTAAAATTTTATCAACAATGGAAGTTGCATATTTTTAAATAAATTTACTCGACCTATTCCTAAATTTTGTTTTGAAATTTAATTATTAAGTGTAGGACAAAGCCAGTTATTGCTTTTTGAAAACTGGCTGTGTTCTGGACGAAACCTTGAGTTTGCTTCTTGGTCGGTCATTTTTATTTAATGACCATTTTTGTGTTTCTCAGCCGTTTGGCGGATTTGTTGGTTGGTGATGGTGATTATTGCTACTCTAATGTGGATATTGGATTGCTTGTTATTAGCTTAATTTTTATTGCCCCAAATTTGACAATTTTACTCACACACTTTTCTATTTCGTTGTTGCAGAACTGCATTGTCAAATGCACATTATGTGCGTCGAGCATTCATCTGGAATGCGCGCGGCTCGGCAAGAAAAATAAGGACCCCATTGCATGTGATGACTGCGCCATGCCAACCCCAAGAAGAGGAAGACCGCCTAAGAACCAGAGCCCCAGCAGGTAATGAAAATGAAAATTGTTTAAATTATAGTTTTAAGTTTATTAGGTAAATAATTTAAATTTTTATTACATCCAATTAGTTTTATCCTAATTTGGTTATAAATTTGTATTGAACCTTATTGAAGCTAAAATACTGCTGGTCAAATTATATTAATTCACGTGAATTTATTTATAATTTGTGTTGCAGGTCTGAGGCAAAGGAAACGCCAAAGTCAAGCTGTAAGAGCCGGGGCCGAACGCCTAAAGAGAAGGACAACACTCCAAAGCGTCAGCAAAGACACAGCAGCAGCTCAGAGGGTAATGATCTTTCCACTTTATCTCCGCCAGCCACTCCCCTTTGCCAGGAGGAAAAGAGTGTAAAGATTTCCAAAGAAAAGCAAAAGTTCTTCAGAGCCAGTTATGCAGCCGAGCACCAGCCCAGCAATGGTCGAAACAAATCGTCCCCCCAGAAGTCGACCTCTCAGTCTCCCCCCGCCTCCAAGGCGTTTGCAGCCGAGTCCCTCAAAGCCACCCCCGACACCACCAAAGACCTCAGGGACAGCTTCAAAGCCCCGGGCAACGGCCCCATAAAGAATCTATTTGATGGTCTGAGCCACATGTTTTTGGCACCGTCCTTCACCCGCCGACGCAGCAACGTCCCTAATTACTCACTGACCCAGAGAAAGAAGAATTCGACGGACAACTCGAGCCCTGAATCGTCACCCAACAGTAAAGCGGCTTCTCCAGAAATCCCGGAACCAAAGGTTCGAAAGGTCAGAGTTTCTGAGCCCAGGAGGGAGGAACGCGCCTCGAAGAGGGACAGCAGTCCTGAGGACAGGCGGTCACCCGAGAGGGTCAAGACGATCACCCTGTCTCCGTCCAAGCTGATCAAGACTGCAGTCAAGAGCAAAAAACTAGAACAGGAGAGACGGAAGGAGTTGAAGAGGGACGTTTCCTTCCTGGATGCGGACGCGCCTGAAGCGGTGAAGACCAAGAAAAAGAAGAAAAAGCAGGAGCAATCGGCCGGTTGGTAGCTGTTGCTCGCTCTGTCCCCTCATCTAGCATGATTGGCTGCCTTAGCTGTGCAAACAGACTGCTTTTTCCCCACCTGCCCGATTTTATGTGACCGATTAATTAACTCTCACCACACCACCTTCTGGCACTCCCTCCATTTAACCAACCAAACCTGCACTCTTGCGTGTTAATAATATTAATAAGTAGGCTTTGCTTCCCTGCGACTGGCTCCTTTGCTTTTCAACCTCCTCCCAAGTGGCTGACCCTGGCAATATGTTTGTCCCTTTGTCACATCAGTTTTAAATGTTTCTTCGGCCCTTTCATTAAGTGTGGGCTGAAGGCTGGCACTGCTTCAATGTACCTATGCTTAGCATGATCGTTCGTTCATTCATTCACTATTCCTCATTAACTTGCAAATGACTGGAGGTGCCAAATTCTCTATTTGTTGGATGCTTGCAGGCGAGTCTGAAAACGAAATTGAGCACAGGCTTGTGTTGCCAGCTGGCGTAACTCAGAGGGACGTCGAGACGTTCAAGAAGGCCCAGGAAAAGGGCAACGCGGTAAGTAAACAGGAGAAATAATTTTATTTGAGTATTTTTTCGGCTGTCTATTAAAATTTAATAACACAGAAAATATTCATCTTTATTTTTAATTTTTAGGTAAGTCTCGAGGTTGCTCCTTCAGCTGACTTGCTCCTCTCCACTGTTGGAAACTCTGGCACCCCAACGGCCGCGCCCAGGTGTCCGGCTGCAATTGAGTTCGGCAAGTACGACATTCAGACGTGGTACTCGTCACCGTACCCTCAAGAATATGCAAGGCTCCCACAGCTCTTCCTGTGCGAGTTTTGCCTCAAGTACACCAAGAGCAAATCAGTCTTGACAAGACACCAGGGCAAGTGCCCGTGGAGACACCCACCTGGAACAGAAATTTATCGTCACAACAGCCTATCAGTATTCGAGGTCGACGGCAACGTGAATAAAATTTACTGCCAGAATCTCTGCCTGCTGGCCAAGCTTTTCCTGGACCACAAAACCTTGTATTATGACGTCGAGCCGTTCCTTTTCTATGTCCTCACAAAGAATGACGTTAAGGTAAAAGAGGATTTTGTTATGCAAAAAAAAAAAAAAAATATTAATCCAATATCAACCTTTAGGGCTGCCACCTAGTGGGATACTTTTCTAAGGAAAAGCACTGCCAACAAAAGTACAATGTGTCTTGCATCATGACAATGCCTCAGTACCAGCGGCAAGGATATGGACGATTTCTCATTCATTTTAGTAAGCAAAACATCAAATCTGCTTAGTTCTTGATTTTTATTGCCTCCTGTGTCATCAGGCTATCTTCTGTCAAAACACGAAGGACAACCTGGCACTCCAGAGAAGCCTCTCTCAGATCTTGGACGGGTTACTTATACGGCTTACTGGAAATCTGTTGTGCTCGAGCAACTACACACTGGCTACAAAAAAAGCGACAAACCTCTTAGTTTGAGAGCCATGAGCAAGGAAACTGGCATCTGTTGGCACGACCTTGCTGCCACCCTGGCCATGTTGAATTTCATCCGTCGAAGACAGGACGATGAAAAACTGGTGCTATGCATTAACTGGAGACAGGTTGAAGATCACTGGCAGAGGATTTCGCATAGCAAGTCTCGCATACCTTTAGACCCTGAGTGCCTCAGGTGGACGCCATTGGTGCCTGCTAACGCCGTTTTCAAGGATGATGATAAGGTAAGACATAAAATTTCTTTGCGATTTTAGCTAAAATAATTAAACATTTCATTGCACAGAGTTTCGACGACGATTTGGAAGACGAAGCTAATACGCCTATGATTCCAATTGGACCTCCAATCATTGTTGAAACACCAATGGGTGTGAAGAAGAAGGGGAAGAAGAAGAGAAGGACGCTTGCTGAGAAAATTGCAGAGGCCAACGCTGAGAGCAAAGAAAATTTGCTGAAGAAATTGGTAAGAAAATCAATTATTTTCATTATTTTATTTTTAATTATTTTTAACAGATAAGGAAACGGAGCCGAGAAGTTGCTATCGAACATGAAGAGGAGGATGAAGAAGAAAAGACAGAAGAAGAAGTGGCTGTTATAGATGAAAAGCCAAAGAAAAGGCAGCGTTTGCAGTCAAGCACTGAAAAATCTGCTGAGCCACCAACGCCTGCCAAACCTATTGCCCAAGAAGGCCCGAAGAAGAGAGGACGTAAGCCATCAGTGGTTCTTCCTGTTGAACCTCCCCCTCAAGAGTCGAAGCCAAGAAGATCTTGCACGAAGAAGGAAAAGGCTCCTCCAAAAAGTGAGCTTTAGTTTGTGTTTAATTAAATAAATTTATAACAACTTAATTTATTCACAGGTGAAAGTGAGAGTGAGGCTGAGGAAGACGAGCAGCCTGCTTCGGAACGTAGACCTAAAAGAAGGGCAGTTTTGGCTGTTGCAGAGGCAAAAAGCAAGAGAAAATCAGACCGACCAGCAAGATCGGCAAGGAAAAGGTTGTACCTTTTTTTTAAAGTATTTGTTTTGTTAAATTTACTAATTTATTTCAGTGTTGTTGTTGATGAGCCTGAGGAGGAAGAGGATGATGGTTCCCCAAATCTGGAGCCTGAACCCCCTATTAAAGAAAACAGCAAGCCCCCAAATTCTCCTCCAGTGTTAGAAGAAATCACTTCCATTGAGGTCCAACCAACCACAACGCCTAAAAAGAGAGGTCGACCAAGCAAGAAGAACAGCAAACATCGACGAGGTCGAAAGAAGTCTAGAGGAGTTGCCGATAAGGTGAATTAATTTTCAAATTATTTCAGCAGAAAGCTTATATCTTTTGTTTTTCGTTTAGATGGACAATGATGATTTTGAGGCTGTGAACATAGAGCCAAAGGAAGAGAAGCCTGATGAAATAATGAACGAAGATAACGAGGAGGACAGACGTTCAACCGATACTCACATTGAGGAGGACGAGAAATCACAAGAGCCGCCTGCCACACCAAAAGAGAGTTCAGATCACGAAGAGGAGGAAGACGAGGAAGAGAAAAAGTCTGAAACTCCTGTCAAAATGGCAGAAGACAAAGAGTCTTCTTCTCCCCAAGCAAATGAAAAAACTGAATTGGCCAAGGAAAATATTTCTGATGAGCCGAAGGTAAATTTTAAAATTAGAAAAAAGTTTTGAATGTGATTTTTAAAATGAAAATTTTTAGAAGGAGTCTAGGCCTGAAGTGGAAAGGATACCCTCACCAGTTTCACAGAAAGAAGAGAAATCTATCGATGAGCCAAAGCAGCCTTTGAATCATCCTTCCCCTCAAACATTGATGCACAATGGTACGGAAGAAGCCACAGAACCTCTTGCTGTAGAGACAAGGAAATTGGCAGATTCTCCTCCTGAAAAGCAGCAGATTTCTCCAGCAGTTGCCCAGCCCAGTCCTGTGCCAGTTGCATCTGTTCCGTCTCCGATGCCTCTTTCAATCTCGCAACCTAGTCCCAAACCTCCAATCCTGCATCAGGAGCCGAGTCCCCAGCAACCCAGTCCAGTGCCGCAGCCAAGTCCTGCACCTCAGCCAAGCCCAGTTATGCAGCCGAGCCCAGTAATGCAGCCAAGTCCAATTTCAAACAGCCCTTCGCACCGACCAGAGCTTCCTAAGCACAGCCCGAACGTTGTTGAGCCAAGATCTGTTGAGACAATCAAAAGCCCAAGGCCAAGTCCTGTACATCAGATGATATCAAGTCCCCGTCCTTTGGTCCAAGAGCAGATCAGGAGTCCGCAACCTGACCCTTCTGCTTTGAAGGTTGCAGAAAGAATAAGGCTTGAAGTTACCAGGGAGGATGCTAAGAAGGTAAAGAAAAGAGTTAATGTTTTTAGTCAATAGCACTCGTTTATTTATTTATTTTTTGAGATGAATGTTTGAAACATAATATAATTTTATTTTGTAGGCCAAACATAAGGAGCTAAGCTCACATGCGGTGATCAATGTTGATGAGCGTCTGGAGGACAAACAACCGGAAATGCCTCATCTCGGAGTCTTCACTCCGGATTCGACCACCAATTCTGTTCACTCCATGCATGGCTACGGAGGGCCTGCCTGCAGCGAGTTGGACCACCTGAGCATGGAATCTCCTGCCTCTGTTTCGTCCAGCGATATGCAGCCGGCAGTCGCACCTCCATCTGTGGAGATGGGCCAACCCAGTCCCCAGCAAATACACCACCACCATCACATGACTGCAATTCATCAACCACCCCCTCAACAAGTAAGAATATCTAATTTTATAAACATTGATTGACTTAATAATATCTGGACCCTGCAAAATTTTACTTAACCAATTACTCTTTTATTAGATTTATCCGCAAGTGACATCCGAGTGTGCCCACCTGCAGGCGCAGGTTTCAATCCCGTCGCACCGGCCGACACCTCCAACCTCTTCAGCAGCCTCTAAATCTGCGGCCGTGGTGCCTCCCCATCCTCACATGCCCTCTCTGCATCCGCAGCAGATGATGCATCACCATCCCCAAGCTGCTCCCCCGCAGCAGCAGACACCTCCTCAGTGGCAGTACCACCCGGCAATGCAGCCTCAGCACTACCAGACCCACTTCACGCCTCAGCAATACGCAGTCAGCATGCAGCAGCACCGGCAGCAACCACAGCAGAGGTCAGCCTGTGCTTCGGCACCCTTTTACATCCAGACTTCGGGTCAGCAGGTCACGCAGGCAGCCAATCCTAACTCCTGCAGCCTTGCCAAACTGCAACAACTGACCAACGGGCTGGACATGGTGCCTCCATCACCTGGACTTGCTTCGTCGCCAAATCACACACCTCCCCCATCACATCACGCCACCCCTCCTCCTCAGGTCATTCCTCAGCCGCAGGTCACACTGGCCAACTATCACAAGTAAGTTTTTTAGCAACAAAAAATTTAAAAAAAGCTTATTATTTATTCTAAATGTGCATGAATTTCAGATATTACCCGACAAACGCTGCGGCCGCCGCCTTGACTGCCAGTCGATCAGCGCCCCGTCAGGCAATGGTGCAACGCAGTTCTCCAGGTCTGATGACGCAATATCCGTCGATGAATGGCTTTCGAATGGCGGCTGCCCACCAGCAGGCGCCCGTCACCAGCTACATCACAAACCACAACTTCATCAACCAGGCGGCGCAGATCCCGATGCAGATGGGCGTGATGCAGGCGCAGTACCAAGACCCGACGGCCGCTGCGGCCGCCACACAGAACACGGCCGTCTACACGTACGGCTACATCAACGGTAGTCTGATGCAGCCCCTGAACGGCACCATGCGCAGGTAGCAAGACTGAGACTGTGTCGGGGTCATACTTTTGTGCGCCCCTTGACAACTTTGTTTTAATTTTAAGTTTTTTGTTTCTCTAATCTCCGCACTCAAACATTTGAACGCATCGAGCCTGTGGATCAATGGCTGAATTGAAATACTGGAAATTTCATTTGTGTTTTCGTTTCTGGACTCCCAATCTGGCCCAGATTGTTGGCACTGAAAAGATTTTAGACAAACTTTTGTGTTTTTTCGCACCAGTCACTAGCCTATCAATAGAATGCTTTTAATCAATCCTGATCGACCCACACTCGAGCCGCAGTTGGTTTCAGTGTCAGAGGACTTATTCAATAATCTCAAAACTTGCTGGGCCAGCTGCGGTTTAGAATTAATCATCGCACATTGTAGTTGGAATAGAGCAAATATTATACTAGAAGGAATAAAAATATTTATCATACTTTTTGTAACAACTTAATACATGTAAGCAGAATATTTTTATCTTTGTATGTGCAAACAGGTACAAAACATTTTAATAGTAACTCACTAAAATATATTATATTACTGCGGTAGTAAAGAATGAGTTAACTATGCAATTAATCTAATGTGAAATAAATGATGGACTATTTTTAAAAACAAAAATACCGCTCTCAAAAGAAATTCTTACTTACTTATTGTTAGGGAAGGTTCTTTGTGTGTTAGCAGAAAAAATAAAATAAAACAGTGATTTATGAAATGCGCCGGGGTTGAAAAGAGGAGATGTTGAATATAATATAAAAAATTGGTTCCTGAGATGAATATTCCAAATTTTCTAATGAAACAAGATGAAACGTGCAGCCTGAATGACGTGTGTACTTTTTGCGTGCGAGGAACTGTAATTTCAAAATGAGTCCTTTCTTTTTGTTGTAATCTCTCCATTATTTATTCTGTAAATTTTGTGAAAATCAAGAATGACTGTTATCAGTGTGATGGATGGTGTACCTATCAAAATAAATACGATGAAAATAATCTTAATCCAAGGAGAAGGCTAGCACTACACAGGCCTATTGTTGCCTTACTTAGTGATGATTAGACATGATGTTGAAAGTGAGAGTGAAAATGGGAGATTTTTCGTACTCGTCTTTACTTTTCCTCTTTTTCTGTAGAAGCTGTACATGTAATAGCTAATAAAAGAGCTGTTGAATATGATTAAAACAATAAATTTTATTTTTTCCAAAAAAACATTCACCGTCGCTTTACAATGCCTTTGTACGGTTTGGGTGAAAGGGTGACGCCGTCGTAGTGTTTCAAATTCTGCACTCCCTCTGCAGTAGCAGAAAAAGTGAATCGTTGCAGCAATCCGGCCAGAAAGAGGAACAAACTGTTTCTCGCTTGAACTTCTCCAATGCACCGCCGCTTTCCTAAAGACGTACAAATAAAAAATAAAAAAAAATAATAATAAGAACTTAAGACTAACCAAGCCCAAAAGGAATAAACCATTCGTCTTTGATGATTGCGCTTTGATCTTCATTTAAAAATCTTTCGGGGCGAAAATTTTCAGGATCTTTCCAATGCTCAGGGTCCATGTGAACGCTCCAAATGCTCATCAGAACAGTGGTGTCCTGAGCCAAAAATATGAAACTTTTAAGATAAAAATACTTTTTAAGATACAACCTTTGGTATATTGTAGCCGAGAATTTCACAATCTTGTGTCGTCCGGTGAGGAACGGCGATTGGAGCAACACTGAGAAATCTCTGCACCTCCATAATGAGCGCCTCCAAGTAGAGCATTCTGAAGAAGCAAAATTTAATTATTTTACATTTTGAAAATTTCATTTTTACTTTGGCCGATCGGAAAGTTTTGGCAGGCGCCCCCTGCCAATGACCGAGTCGATTTCGGCTTGCACTCTTTTTTGCATTTCTGGATTTATCAGAAAATAAAGGAAAATGAATCCTATTGTGTTGCTCGTTGTCTCTGAACCGGCCATGAACAAGTCCATGCTGAGAGCCAAAAGCTGAAGGTCTGAGGAAAATAAAAAAGATTCTCATTTAAATTTTTTAAGGTTATATTTAAAGACCATTAAAATCTGTGTCTTTCTCCGAGTTTATTTCATCCAAGTAAGCGTCGATCAGGTCGTGATGATTCCCCTGCATGTGGGTTCGCTTGTGATCCTGCAGTGTTTCCTAAAATGCAGTTCACAAAATTAAAATGTATTTATAATTTTTAATTCTAACTCTGAGAAAGCTGTAAGTGGCAGCGAGGGTGGCAATGTGGTCGTTGTAGCCAGTGCGTCCGGGCATCAGGTGGCGCAGAAAAGGCATCTGATTGATCAACCCGCCGGACATGTCGAGTGCTCTGAACGAGGCGTGCTGCAGCTTGAACATTTGGATCAGCCTGGGGTCGTCCAACTCGAACCGATTGCCAGCCACCACTGCCCACAGACTGTTCAAAATGCTGATGTCGCACAAATTGTGCAGCTCGATTTCCAAATCCTACGAATTCAATATTTTAATCAAAAATATTTGCGTTAGAATGATAGCAAAAAAAGTTTTTTTGATGCGCTCCAAAACGAATTCTGATAAATAGATCCCTGCAAATTTTGTCACTAACGTAAGCTGTTTTTTTTTTTTACATATAAAAAATAAATTTAATAAGGATTTCTGAAATATCTTCTCATATTGTATCTAAATATCTAAAAAGATTGAATTTAACATCAGAATTTTCATAAATTTTAATTTTTGTAGAACTTAAGAATTTTCATTATTACTGTTCGTCTCTGGAGTTTTTAATGATCATCATCATTTTAATTAAGGGAAAATTTCTTTCTCATAAGAACGAATAAATAGAATTAACATAGATTTAAAAAAAAAACGTAAATTACGAAATTAGGATATCCAAATAAATTTTTTAATTCTGTAGAATTAGATTATGAAAGACCTTTTTTGGGCTTATCTTTTGGTAAAAAAATACTTTGCCTGGGGAATTTTTTTATCACAAGTCAAACCACTAAATATTTAAGCTTTTTCAAAGAGACTTTTTCACCAATCTAAAAGTAATTCTAGAAAAATTACTACCTCGTTGTGCGAACATTTGTCGCTTAGGTCGTGAACGAGCGCCTCGACTTCTTGCAAGATAATGTGCTCCATGGAATTCACGCTGAGACCCAAATTGCGCAAGTGGCGCGTCGTGAATTTGCGCTGCTTGCTCCAGTGCTCGCCGTCGACAAAAACCAAACCTTCAAATTAATCTTTTAATATGCAATTATTTACGTTTTTAATTGAAAACCTAGTCTTTGGTCAAATGTTCGCATCCTGAAGAAAAATCCGTCGGGCCGGCCGTCGCAGTCGTCCCGAGAGAAAACGTGTTTGACCGCTTGATAGCCACTGACCACGACAATGCGGTCCTTGCCTAGCTTCAAACCAACAAGTGGTCCGTACTGCTCGGCCCATTTGGCCCAAACGAGGTGGCAGTAGCCCAGAATTCGGTGTAAAAATAAAAACTGCGGGTAGCAACCGACAAACGGACACCAGCAGGGCCCTAAAAAATAGCTTGTAAAACATTGCACATCCATTGAATTGCTTTTTTTTCAATTTTAAAACAAGTTATTATTGTTGACATGACATACATAAAAGCACGAAATATAGAGCAACAGATTTTACGTAAATAAAGATCATGCCATTATATCACCGAACTAGAAATTTTATTTCAAAATTTTATTCGATAAATTCGTCTTTTTAGGTATTTTTTTAACTTATATACTCCAAGAAATATAAAAAACATAAAATGATATTCAAAATAAATAAATAAAATAGTAAAATTATTTTTTTATATTAAGTTAAAAAAAATTATTAGCTAATTAATAAAATGTTTTAGATTTTTTTATCCTTTAAGTTCAACATTATTTAAAAATAACAGTTTAAAAAAAAAATGATGTGTAAGAGATTTTTAATTCCGGAAGTTCAAAGTATTTGTGAAAAAATTTATACCTGGTGGGAACCCTTTTGGCTTAATAGTGCCCCAAACGGCGAAGGAGCAGAAAAGGATGAGGGCGCACGCAACCACTTGGAGCAGCATCCTTTCTGTCCGGCGGTCGGTCCGTAAGTGTGCCGGAGAAAAGATGCATAGATGCACTTGTTGAACACCTAGCAACACTTGTAGCACCAATGGGAGTCACTGACTCTCCAGATTTACATATCACGTATCTCTCCATCTGACCTTCATCCCTCTGCGCCTTTGTTCTGAACAAGCCGGAGACCAAACTCTTTCAGATAAATCACAAGGAAGTTGACACCTTTTCTATTACGTCGAAACATTTTCCTACGTTTCGTGACGTGAGAGTCTCGGGCACGTTTTTTTCTAATGAAAGGAGAAAACACTGACCTTCCGAATATCCTCATGGTTCCGTTAATTCTTTTGAGAATTATTTATCATAAATTTTTCTATAGAAATGCGGCAAATTTTTTTAATCAAATTAAGGACGCAATACTTGTCCTGTTTTCATAAGAAAAATTTAGCTTGTTAGTGAAATTCACTTTACTTGATTGCATGAGGATGTAAGTGAAATGACTAGAATTTTTCAATTAAATTCTTTTAAAATTATGGATTAGTTTTGGGCAGTTTTTGCAATTTTTCCGCAATTGTTTTAATCTGTGTAATAAGTGTTGTTATTATTTACATCAAAATAATTTAACGGTGCTGAAAATAGTATTTTTGCTCACAATTAGAAGTTTCCTTTACTCATATTTTGAACTTGTTGAGAAATTGAGATAGAGGAATTTTTGAAGCCCATAATTACGTACTTTTCTTTCTCTTTCATGGGCCACCCGCATTGAAGTAATGTTTAGCGGCACAGTTTCTGCGACTGAGTAAGGCGTACTTAAAAGCAAAAATTTTCTAATTAAATAATGACTCTAGTGGACGGTGCACTTGTTTTGGAGTGTGCAGGACAAATTTATTGATGTCTGCTTATAATCCTGGACTGAATTAATTTGATGTAATTTTGTTAATTTTATTCTTTACTCCTCAAACGGTAATTTTGAACACTAATCTTTCTTTTCTTTTTGAAATAATAAAATTGTTATGATAAAAATAAATTGCTGGAAAAACATCACACCAAAAACAAATTATGCTAATGCTTTTTAAAAAGAAATCTTCTGGCACGGCGAGTTTTGGGTTGATAAATTAGGCCTAATTTTCATATTTATTTATTTACTTATTAATGTTGTTTTCTGGTTTTAATTAATGCAGTAGATGTGAGTGCACAATGAATAAAATAACAATTCAGATCGTCCAATAATTCCTTACTGTTCTGTAGGGTCTATTATATATTATGAGCTGCATGGAGGCTGGACTACTTATTTCTTTTTCCCCTTTGAAATATTCAATGGTGACGAGCTAAAGGCATGCCAAATTGAGATTCAAAGAGAAGAGATCAGACGTAGAGTTTTATTTAAACTGCGTGAAACGAAATTGAGTGCGGAACGCGCGATTCGATTTGAGCTTTGAGACAAAGGAGTGAACGCCGAGATGCAAAATGCTTTCCGGTCCAGCAGGCCGAGAGGGGCGCGGGCGAGCGGCGAGTGGTGGGCCGAGGAGGGCGTCCGGGACGGTGCGCGGCGGTCGCGGTGCGGAGCGCACTTCTTCGCGGGACTTGAGCACGGGCGGGCCTGCATCTTTCGGGCGGGATGAGGCGTTTGTGGCTCGCAGCCTCGCTGTGCGTGCTGCTGGCCGTGGTGTTCGGCCCGCAGGTGACCTTGGCCAAAAAGGCGGCCGCCGAGGCCAAACCGGCGGCGGCGGCCACGCAGACCAAAGCGGCCGAAGCCTCCAAGATCGAAGAGGTCACCGCCAAGCAGCTCGAGAAGATTCTGCTCGACAAGGACTACGTCGCCGTCTTTTGGTGTGAGTAGGCAACCTGCCGAGCAGCGCCCCCGACCGTCCCTGCCGCCGTCCGCACTCTCGCCGCCGCGCTCATTCGCTCGCCGGCGGCCTGCCGATATTTTTAGTGAGCTTGCCGCCAGCTAAAATCTATTCTGAGGCTCGCCAGCCTAAAAAGGCGCCTCAAAAAACAATCGCCGAAGCAACCACCCAATTTCATTTGCCCCGCAAATTTCCGCCCCGTTTTTCCACCTCGGAACCGCGCAATTCCGGTTGCTCGATTCGCAGCCGGCCGAACGGACCTGCCCGTTTTATATATTTTATTCGATGATCTTCTCTCGCGGGGCATAAATCGCGGGCCGAGGGTGTGAGCGCGCGTGAAAGTCCCGCCGCGGCTATTTCGGGCGCATCTGGCGATGTGGAACGCGCCCGCGTTATTACTACACCCACCTCGTTCCTAACTCATTGACCTGTTATTATTATGTATTATTAAAATAATAAACGGATTGTGAAGGCGCCGCGCGCGGTTACACGCGAGAGAAAGGGTTGCACGCGTTTTTGACAGTGCAGGATCTGCCGAGATTTGTTTTTGATGGTGTGATTCAGAGATTATTTGCGGCGGGCAACCATCACCAGAATTAAAGGGACAAGAATGAGATTTCCTCCTTGTTGCACGTCACAAGGAGGCGCAGTAAAATGTTGTATTTATATTTTGCGGTTTCGACTTCTTTGATGGCCGCCGAGTGAAAGAGCCAGATCGTAAAAATCAAAGTTATCAGCAAAGGTTAAAGCTATAATTTTCAATTTTGGCAGCAAACTTTAAATCGTTTTTGAACGTCAAGTGTGATTAATTGTGGAAAACAAAACTAACGTGGATCGTGTTTGTAAATTGGGCACAAAAATAAAATAAATTTAGTAGTTTTAAACAATTTAAAAATGAATGAAATTATTGTGCCTTATTTCGTCATTTCCAAAACATTTAGTGATAAAAAAAATCATTTTTACAATGAATCAGAAACATCTTAAACAATCAACAGATGGATATAAACTTCATAAATAGGATTAGGATTAGACAAAACAGCTTGTCTTTCATCTTATGACAAGAGGTTGGAGAAAACTAGTGACATGAGACATAAGTTTTACTCAAAGTGTTTTAATAGAATTTCAAATTTTTATAAATTTCTACAAAATATTATATATATTTTAAATTAAAAAAGGATACAGATAACAAAAAATTTAATAAAAAAAGACCACACTGAATAATTCAAAATAAGAGGCAAAACTAAAAAAGAAAAGATAATAAAGGTGGCAAAGGCCTTGAGAAGAATGCCAAAAATACCTCAAAACAAGATAAACCTGTCACTCAAGCTTGCCCAAAAGAATGCCATCGCTTTGATTGGTTTGAAATAGAAGTAATAGAAGAATCGAGAAACTTGGAAATTACCGAAATTTTACTAAAGCTGTAGATTTCAGAATATAATAAAATATGAGTATGATCTTCATTAATTAATTTTTCTATCGTTTGGTTGATTTGTGTAATATAAATAAATTTGGATTAATAAAAGTAATCAAACCAAGAAGATAAACAGAAAATTTTGAAATTAAATGTTTATTTAATTATATAATCATCTTAAACTACACATTTAGATGTGCCTCGAAAGTTCTAAATTGTGACGACAGCAATAAAATGCCTTTTAAATTTAGCCGTGAATTTAATTAAATTGAGAAGAAGAAAATCACGAAAAAAAATTTGGACTTCTAGATGCGCCTTATTATTATGAAAACTCCTGGAGTGTTAATTTTAATTGATAATGAGAACAGCATAAATTTTTGGAAATCCCAAAATTATCAAATCATCATTTCTGTAAAAAAAAAAAATATATAATTCAAACTAATTGAATAATTTATATTTGTTGGTTTCTGTGATTGCAGATGCAAGAAGTTGCCACACGTGTGACAAAGTGCTTGCAGAGCTAGAGAAAATCGACGATGACACCGACAACTTTGGCGTGGACTTTGTCAAGATCAACGACAAACGACTCGCCAAGCAGTACGGAATCAAGACCTTCCCTGCTCTCACCTACTTCCGAGAGAAGGAGCCCATTCTGTATGAAGGTGAGTTGGGGGGAAAAAACAACAAATTTGCACCATTGAGCAACAACGGGGTTGGTTTATTTGTTTGCGAATTTCGCGAGAGCTGCGGGGAATTCGTGAGAGAGTTTGCACGACTCTAAAATTAGGAGCCCCTGCTTGAGGGTTCATGACATGTTTAACGCGCCAAGGAACTTTCTTTCGACAACAAAGCGGCCACTATTTCACGCACCGGCTGCAGATCAGCTTTTCAATTTTATTATACGAATGAGATGGAAATAATATTTTGACTGGCTGCCAATTCGGCCTCTTTTCGCCGAATTGACGTTCCTATTCGCGTTTTATGACGCTTGAAAAAGTTATGAGTTGTTTTCTTTGGACGGGGTTGTTAAAAAAGGAGGGTGCGACGGGCTTGAAATGTGATATAAGTGAAATTTTGAAGGGATTTGTAAATAAACAGCGTTTTGAGCGTTTTATCTTGGTGGCTTAAATAGACATATAAATTAAATTAAAATTTCATGATCAAACACATCAAAAAATCACAACAAAAAATATTATATTTAATGCTGTTTATTAATGCAATTGTTACAATACATTGTTATATCTTTTAAATTTTTTATTATAAATAAAAAATATTTAGATTGCCTTATAAAAAATTATAATTTAAAATAAAATAAATTATTTAAATCATGAGTATTTAGAGATAATATTAAGGTGATTCTTCTACGGGGTTTTGGCCAAAACTAGAAATGCTGCAATGGATTTCAAATGATTCAGATTATAAAAGTTGAACTATTGAGTGTTAATGTTTCAAGTATAGAAATGATTTATTTTCGCCCCATCGCTTCTTTACAAGGGGCCAAAGTAATGTCCGAAGATCAAAAACGGGTAAAAATCCACGTTTTTCTACCTTCTTTTGCTCGTAACTTTCCATTTTGCAAAGTGAACAATATTTTTCTAGATAGCTTTCGATTCGCAAGATGTTAAAGTATCCAAAAAAAGCTAAAAAATTATAACTCTTCTGTCATTTTATCACCCGCAGAGAAATAGCATTTATAAATGGCCCGTTAAAATTAAAAAAATTTGATTTCTCAGGGGGTGATAAAATGACAGAAGAGTTATAATTTTTTTGCTTTTTTTGGATACTGTATCTTCTTGCGAATCGAAAGCTATCTAGAAAAATATAGTTCACTTTGCAAACTGGAAAGTTAAGAGCATAAGAAGGTAGAAAAACGTGGATTTTTACCCGTTTTCGACCTTCGGACATAACTTTGTCCCCTTGTAAAGAAGCGATGGGGCGAAAATAAATCATTTCTATACTTGAAACATTAACACACAATAGTTCAACTTTTATAATCTGAATCATTTGAAATCCATTGCAGCATTTCTAGTTTTGGCCAAAACCCCGTAGAAGAATCACCTTAATTAATTTACATGTAAAAATCAAATTATTTAATAAAAATGAAAACCTTTTTCCAAAAAAATGATTTAAAGTTAATTACAACGTTTTTGATATTATTCAGGCGATTTGATGGATGAAGACTCCGTGCTGGACTTCTTGACCAGCCTTGAGGCCATGGACCTGCCTGACCGCATCGAGGAAGTCAACTCCAAGATTCTGGACAAAATAGTCGAGGATAATAACTATGTAGCCGTCCTATTCTGTGAGTTTGCCTGCTCAAGCCACACTTTCGATTCATATAAATATAATTTAGCCGTAGTTGCACGTCCATAGTTGAATTCTCTCGAGTTACATCTGATAATAATTTTTTAAAACGATCAAACTTTTTGGAGTATATAAAGTACTAACCCAGCTCATACATTTATTTTTGTTCTCGTCAAATATCACAACGTGTTTTTGTCTCGATGCTATTTTTAGCAAGTTGTCCCACTTTTTAACCGTTTTTTATTTTAGTTGTGTTTTCAGAAGAAAAAAAACACATTATATATCACATAAATATTGTGTCGTCTCGATTTTTACATATTTCCATACCATCGGCACAAAACGAGTAATACATTTCACGGCATGCAACCTGCTTGAACATTTTAATGATTTTCATTTTAAATTTTATTTCAAAAAAATTCACCTGCGCAAATATGGCGACGTCAAGTTTTCAGCTAAAGAAAAAAATTGATGAAATTTGAATCTGACGCACACTACTCTTCTCGACCAAAAACACACACAGCAGAAATCAGTGTATCCTCTCAACATAAGACTCTCAATGTCTTGCAAGATTAATAAGCAAATTACAGCTAAGCGGCGGAACAAACATATTAATTAAGAGTTTCAGTGTAGGGCCTACTCTCTCTCTCATATACTCTCTGCTCTCTTTTTCTATCTTGAAACCCAATGTATCCTTTGTTGTGACCCTCTTGTGTGATGTGTTGCCGTGCTGTCTGTAGGTCTCAGTGAAGAAACTTGCCCACCCGGGGACAAGAACATGTTGAGTAAGTACTTTAGATGAAATTCGCTGCAGTATTATTTTTTTTCTTCACATTCTTGCATTCATTATATTTGCTCTTTCTCTCACGTCAGTATTTTGCTCTCATTTTTATAATAATTTCTTCTCTGAACCTGTCTCCAAAGATTGTACAAATCTCCACAACTGTGCAACTTCACCAAAGTTTGAAAAAATTTATTACTTTTCACTGGATAAACAAAATTGCACTCCTCTCATCAACTAACTTTAAACTAGCTTTGAGAAATGTTACGTATAAAAATGAATTGTGACCTCTCTCTTTTTTTCGGACAAAATCGATCTTTGCATTTCTCTGTTTGATTTGTCGATCAAAGTTCTGTTTCAACCTTGTCTTCTAACATCTCTCAAAAGCTAATTTCGTCACCCTGCTCGAGGCTCGTCTGCTAGAGGGCGCGGACTATTCTATATTCTCTCGAGACAAAAGCAAAAGTCGTTTCGCAAACAATTGTGAAATTGTCTAGCTCGGACTTACACAAATTTTACTTTTCCGAACGGTCTGAGTCGTCTAGAGACGCGTCTGCTACTCTAACCGAGATTAACCCACGCTCGTGATGTATATAAAAAAAATTGTATTAAAAAATCTTTCTTAAACACACACGTAGAAAGTATAGAACACACTAAAGAAAGGGCCTCGGGAACGACGACATAATTCAAAAGGGCCTCTTTCTCCTTCTCTTCAAACACTCTGCAGTCACATTTTACAAACTTTCTTTCTGGCTGTTCCTTTTGCTTCAAAAGCAAGCTTGTTCCAAAACGCTGAAAATAAATTTCGCTCTCGCGTACTCTCCGCTGCTTCTCTTATAGTTAGTTGCGATAATTAATCGCTTAATTTTCATGTCCCGCCGCTCTGGTAAATCACTTCTGCTCGACTGCTTCTCTCGGATCTTGGCCGCAAGTTAAAATTTTGCTCTAAATCTTGCTATGGTTAATTAAGTGATGAAAATCTGAGCGCGATCTCTCCTATCTAAAGAGGTGCCAGAGCGGGACGAATGTGAAAAGTAGCTAGACTAGAGTTGACACTCAGAAATTGCTCTATGAAAAAGCAACACTGTGTCGGTGTGCAACATTTTATTTGCGGTTTAATTGTGTGTCCCAATTTTTGTGCTTCTCCTTTTTTAAATAAATAAAAGAAAGTGCCCTCGACCAAGCTCTGATATAAAGAAGAAAAGCTGATTGACTTTTTGCCGGTGTATAATTAATGGTTGGTCGATGTCACACGCACGCAGCGATGCTCCTCTCCTCTATTGTGTTGGTGCTGGGCACTGTGTGTCCTATAGATAGATAGACAGCTCCACCTCTGGCTGGCAGCCTATTTTTATCCTACGCGCCACGAGCACAAACATTCTCAATGGATCATTTTATCTATATAATAGCCGAGGAATTCGCAACGACCTGCCCTCCAAAATTAATTCATAAAAACCAGAATGGAATCAGGGAAAAAAATGAAATAAAAATTATTAACGAAAACCAAACATAGCTTTTTAAATCAAAATTGAGGTTCTAATATCATCCATTTGAGTAAATTGCAACCTTTTTTTACCTCAAATAAATCATTTTTAGCTTTATTTATATAAATTTTCAACCAGAAAAATAGCTTCCTAAAAAAAAAAAAATTCCTAAAAACGGCTTAAAACATAAAATTTTGATGTTCATACAAATAATTACCACAGGCTATTTTTACCATTAATGTTAAATACAATTACTTTTTAATTATATAATATTCAATATGAAATAAATTCATTCCTATTTATATTTTTTTTAATTATTGGCTGGCGGTGTTTGTTGTTATGGAAAAAATTAGTTGTGTATCCAATCTTTCTTATTTCCAACTCCGGAAGTGCGGTCGCGTGTTTGGACTCCCTCGTCAGATTAATGGGCCAAATGGCACGGTGCTGGCCCACTATACACTCAAAAGCTGTTCTGGTCCAGACCAGCTCCTCGGAATATTATTTGGCAATTATTCGAAAGAATGGCGAAAATAAAATCTTGTATCGGGGCCAAGTTCAGGACTCGGGTGTCCGGTCTGGCTGATGCGCGCGGTCCAGCACCAAACACACACACATGCGGGAGGCATCTGCTGTTACTCACCCTGCGCTTGGCCGCGCGCCAGCATTATTTTCTTTGCCCTCCCCCCACCCCCATCCGCTTATGCGCATTAATTCGATTGACAACCCACGGATTAACAAATGAAATGACGATTTGCGTTAAAAACGACACCGAGTGAGTGGCACAGCGGAGAGCCAACTTTCTCGCAGTTTAATGGGCCGTGAGCGGCGCACTTGGAACGCCGCCGGGTTTAAATAGCCACCCCAGAGTTGTTGCACTCGCTGCTTATCGGGTTGCGTCCAGCAGCACTTAAAGTGTTGACGAAACTAGGTCAATAATCTGTGTTAAAATATTAAATTAAATTTAATGTAAAATTTTTAAGGAACACGCAAATCGGCAATTCTTCTTTAATTTTTAATAAATAAATAAATTTCTTCCTTTGATAATAAATATCCCGAAAAATTAAAACTATACTTTGTTCTCTTTTGTAAAATATAAATACTGTGCCTTCCTCTTTATTCACAGCTGGTCGTGCGTGTCACGCGTTGCAGACAAATTGAGATTTTAACTAAACGAATGCACTTGCAGATAAGCCAGAGTGCAGAAAATCTTATAAAGCACTGCAGGAACTGGAGAACATCGACGACGAGGCCGACTCGCTGGGAATCGGCTTCGTCAAGATCGCAGACGAGGAATTGGCCGAGGAGTACAATCTGGGCACCCTGCCTGCTTTGGTCTACTACAGACACGGAATCCCCATCATTTATGAGCGTGAGTGAATCCGTCCAACTTGTGGTGCAAGCGCTAGCACACTGCCTTCGTTATTATTATTTCATCTCCACGGCTTTGTTGTTATGCAACCCCCATTATGATGTTAATCTCTCGCACGTCTTTTAATTAGCAGCCTAATGCTCGCGTTTGAGATTAAAACGATCGGTCGCTTTCCGCAGACGAACTGACCAGGGAGGAGGACGTCCTGGAGTGGCTGGTGCAGAACAAGTCCACCGGAGACGAGGACGACGTAATTGAAGACGTCACCATCCGCTCCCTCGAGACTCTCATCGATTCCGTGGACAATCTCGTCGTGCTCTTTTGTAATTAATTAAAAAAAAAAAATTTTTTAGATTTTTAAATTGCAAAATAAATTTTTAGACGACAACGACGATGATGAATCCGAGACTGTGTTGAACGAACTCGAGAAAATTGATGACGAGTGCGACAGGTACGGAATCAAGTTTGTCAAAATCGACGACGACAATGCAGCCAAGGAGTTCGGAATCGATGACATTCCTGCCCTGGTGTACTTCGAGAATGAGGTTCCCAACCTCTACGACGGTAAAACATGAAATATATTTTTATATTTATTAATTATTTAAATTATATTTAGGCGATCTTGAGGATGAAAACGAGATTCTTGAGTGGCTGGTTGGTCAGCTGAAGCAGGACGAAATTGAAGACGTGACTGACGAGATGCTGGACAGACTGATTAAAGAGGGCAAGACCATGCTGGTCCTCTTCTGTGAGTTGCAGATTTTTTTTTTTTTTAGAGATATGCAAATTTTGATTGACGACAATTTTGCAGACGACAACAATGACAAAAAGAGCCAGACAGTGTTGGGCGAGTTGGAGAAAATCGACGACGAGTGCGACTCGCACGGCGTTGTTTTCGTCAAGATCGAAAACGAGGACGAGGCGGCCGAGTACGGCATTGAAAAAATCCCCGCCCTCGTCTATTTCGAGAAAATGATTCCAACATTGTATGAAGGTATGTGCGTATTCGCTTTCTTTTTCGCACTCACTACCACCGACGACGAGTGAGTGACTGACAAAGAAAGGAAATGAGACTAAGTGACTAATGACCGCTCCCAGTGCGTTATTTTGAGCTAGACAGAATTAAATTATTTTATTTAATAAATAAAAAATTAATTAATCCTGAGTTTATTGAAAGTCATCATCAGAGTGCAATTTTTCAAAAAAAAAAAATATATTTAATTTAACAATTTAAAAAGAAATATGGTTAAAATTATAAAATATTTAAAAATAAGAGATTTATAATTAAAACTTAAAAATTAATTTGTTTTTGAAGATAAAAGAGGAATTAAGTGTTTGGGTTTTTTTTCACTGTTAAATTGTTTTTATTGAAAATCAAGCTAAAGAGCCGTTTTGTAACAATTTCTACAACGAAAAAAGCCCGATATCTTTAAATTTTATTTAATATTTGCATTTAAATTTTCAATTTAAAAAATTATAAAAATTAATTAATATTCTTTATAAAGGAAATTTGGAGGACGAAGAAAAGGTGCTGAAATGGGTGGTGAAGCAGTTGGAAAGTGACGAAATTGAAGACGTCAATGACGAAATGTTGGACATGCTCATATCCAAAATGCCCAACCTGGCCGTCCTGTTCTACGACAAGGACCAGAAGAAAAGCCAGAAAGTGCTTGCCGAGCTGGAGAACATTGACGACGACTGTGACAAAAATGGAATCGCCTTTGTGAAGATTGACGATGACAAAGAGGCCAAGGAGTACGGCATTGACGCGCTCCCTGCCCTGCTCTACTTTGAAAAGAAAATTCCTCACATTTATGACGGTAATTTCACGCTAGTTAATTTCTGTGCTGAATTAAAAATGATTTTTTTAAATAAAGGTGATCTACTCCAGGAAAATGAGCTGCTCGAGTGGCTGGTGCACCAGAAAAAGCACAGCGAAATTCCAGAGATCACTAACGAAATGATGGACAAGCTGATCGACACTATCGACTTCTTGGCCGTACTTTTCTGTAGGTGCTTAAAGCATTTTGTGGGATTCCCGGACAATTTAAAAATATTGAAATTTCGTTACAGACGACAGAGACGACAAGCAGGACTTGCGAGTGTTGAATGAATTGGAGAACATCGACGATGACCTGGACAAGGAAGGCATCGTCCTGGTCAGATTGGACGACGACAAGGAGGCGAAAAAGTACGGCATCGATCACTTGCCGGCGCTCGTTTACTTCGAGGAAGAAATCCCTGCTATTTACGAAGGTACAAATAATGAACTGAAGTTAGGCAGGCCCGCTCCACATTACTGTTGGGCGGGTTTGCTTTGCGCAGGGGTTAAAGATTTTCAATAATATTATGCTTAGAAAAATGTTTGTTTTTAACTAAAAAAAAATGGCTAATTATATTAAAATAAGTTATCTCTTTTACTATCTGATATATGTTACTAGAAAATTAAAAATTGAATTCGGAACAAATTTCAGGAATCAAATTTTTTTTTATTTTTCGCAAAGTAATTAATAATTTCTTCAAATTGTTGTTATTTTGTAAAGATTTTTGAAAAGTTCATGAATCAAATAAATAAAACTAAATGGTTAAAAACAAAAATTATAATTTGAGAAGTAAATAATTAAAATTTTGTTTTTACAAAAACATATATAAAGTGGCATAAATAATTACAAGTAAGAAAATTCCAATTTATTCCTTGTTTAAAAAAGCCTTCCTCACAAAGTATTAAATAATTATTTTAATTTTCTGCAGGCGATCTGCTGAATGAGGACGAAGTTTTGAAGTGGCTCGTTGAACAGAAGACCACGTCGTCGATCGAAGAGGTCACCGACGAGATCTTAAAGAGGCTCATTGAGCACCACGAGTACGTCGTCGTCTATTTCAGTGAGTGCACATGACGAAACGTAAAATTTATGCTCTATGAATGTAATTTTATTTTCAACAGGCGGCGAGTGTGACGAGGAAAACGACGACTGCGACGAGTTTATCGAGGCGTTGGAAAGCATCGACGACGAGCTGGACGAAACGGGCATTATTTTCGTCACTACCGAGGACATTGGACTGGCCAAGAAAAATGGCATCAAAACATTCCCTTCATTGGTATTCTTCAGAAATAAGGACCCTCTTCTTTACACTGGTAATTTCAACAGAACAAAATATGAATTTTTATTGTTGAAAATTTCTCCCATTTTTTTACAAATCATTTTAAATTTGGGTGGGATTGATATTTTGATAAAAGTTTATTCAATTTTGATACAAATTTTACTTACACAATATTTTTTTTTATCAGGTGATCTCGAAGATGAAGACGAAATTCTCACCTGGGTGACCGACGAAGAGACCCTGGAAATCCCTGGCCGTATCGAGGAAGTGAACGTCCGCATGCTGGACAACATTTTGCACGATAATGACAACGTCGTTGTATTTTTCTGTGAGTTTCAAACTTCAATTTAAGTTTCTCCCTGTGACGAATTTCCCGTGTGCAGACACAGAGGGCGACAAGAAGGACCAGAAAATCATTCAGGAGTTGGAGAACATTGATGACGAGTGTGAGGAAAAGGACATTGACTTTGTCAAGACCTCCGACGAAGGCATCCTCAAGGAATACTCCTTGGACAAATTGCCAACCCTGGCCTTCTACCGCAGCAAATTCAGGACCATTTACGAAGGCAACACGATTTTCTGCTTTAAAACTTGGATTTTTTTAACCTCTAACTGCAGGTGACCTTATGAACGAGGAGGCCATCCTTGAGTGGGTCCTTGGTCTGCACGGTTCAGCCCACGCCATCATTGAAAGCGTCGACCGCAAGACCCTGCAGACGCTCATCCACGAGGTCGACCACCTCGCTGTCTTTTTCTGTGAGTTTTTTTAAGAAAATTAAAATACTACAAAAAATTTAAAAATGAAATTCTGGCTCAACCTTTTTGGCAAAAATCAAAATAAGTCAGTGCAATTCTGCAATTTTAATTTAAAAACTTCCCAATATTATTTTCATAAATTTCTCCCTGTTAATAAGTATCAGTTGTCAATTTTTCAACCAAGTTTCAACTTTTAATGAAATCCACTTCAAGTGTTAATTTTCAATATAAAATAAAAAGGTTTTTTTTTTTATTCAGACGGACCTGACTGCAAAATGTGCAACCGAATTTTGGAGGAGCTCGAGACCATTGACGATGACACGGACAAACACAACATCCAGTTTGTCAAGTCGACCGACGCCAAATTGGCCTCCGAGTACGGAATCTTTGACTTCCCGGCACTCGTTTTCTTCGACACCGGCGTTCCAATCCAGTATGGAGGTAAGAGCCGTTTCCGTAAAAATAATCTTATCTCTTCGTCTTTCTCTCTTTTTCGTTAATTAATTTCAGCTCTATCAAGGAAAACAATTTCAGGCACCTCTTGTACAAAGAATTCCCTTTTAATTTCGTGCCCATTTTACAAATTAAATTTTCAGGCGATCTCAAACACGAAGCTCGCGTCCTGGATTGGCTCGTGAGAAAGAAAAGTAAGGGTGTTACTCGTCCCACAGGTACCTGCTCACCAACACTCGCAGCATCCAAATGAACCGAAATTGCCCATTTTTATTTGTCTCACTGATTAATGAAATCGCTTGTTGCAAAATAATCAAGCAAGTCAATGGCGAGAGCGACTTTCCTTGTGACGAAGGAAAAGCAGCTCTGGCCACTAAAAAAAAACCGATGTTGTTCTGTCGATGTGGCGTCAATCACACCCAATGGATGCTGTGGCTGTCTCTATGTGTTAACCTGACCACCTCCTTCGTATTTCTATTATTCTCAACTGCATTTCCTGGCCATTTTGCAATTAAGAGGGATAAAATTTAATTCGATTTTTATAGCTATTAAAAACAATAAAGCTTTAAAATTTTGGAATTAACGTAAAATTTACGCTTGGTAAAATAGTTTATTAGCTTTTTTGAGCTTTTGCGAATTAAAAATTAGTAGGTTAGTACGATTTATTATTATCTTGGCAATTTCGGGAACTTAATTTCCTGGCCCTCTTTTGGCTCGTATCCAAAACTGGCAGGAACTGCGAAGGCTTTGTCAAAA
Organism: Neocloeon triangulifer; assembly: GCF_031216515.1. Lineage (NCBI taxonomy): Eukaryota > Metazoa > Arthropoda > Insecta > Ephemeroptera > Baetidae > Neocloeon > Neocloeon triangulifer. Next base: position 559,822 of record NW_026775550.1, read on the forward strand.
CACGTCTAATGCTAATTTTGTATTCATTAGTTGATGATGACGAAGATGACGACGACGATGATGATGATGATGATAATAATGACGATGATGACGAGGTACTAAATTGCTCTTTCAGTTTTTCAGATTTGCAAGCAATCTTTTTTGAAAATGGGAAAATAATCCAATTTTAGGATGATGAAGATGACGATGACGAGGACGACGATGGTGTCGCCGACGACGACGATGATGATGAGGTATTGACACCTTAAAGCATCATCTGAACCCAAAACACGTCAATTTGTCAAACCCTAACCATTTTTTCGCATATTTTACCGAATTGTTGAATATTTAAGTTTCTGAAATTATTAGGATGATGATAACAATGATGATGATGATGAAGATGATGATGATGGGGATGGAGATGATGACGACGACGACGACGACGATGATGACGACGATGATATTGTTTTAGGTACCGCAGGGAATGCTGCCTGATGTTGAAAATTAATTAATTTACCGTCTCTGTTGATTTTCATCACCGATTTTTCGCATGATCATTTTTTATGTTTTTTCCTCAAGACTGTTTAAATGTCTGTGTAAAAAAAGTAAAAGCTGTTTTAGTTTATTAATGGCGCGTGCCAAACACAATTTGGTTGATTAAAATTTATTTTTAATAAAAATAAATTAATTAATTAATTAAGTTGTTTTGGCAGACAATTAATTTTGTGTGTTAATCGATGTGCTCGTAATCATCATTTCAGCTTAAAAACACAAACATCTAAGCAGTCGCCATGATTTTTTTTTATACCTTGTTTAACTTCTCATTTTTTCTCTAAATTAATGATTTTTTGAGTACTTAATTTTGAGTTTAAAAACCTATTATCCCAGCGTTTCACAGCCAGCGGAGCACATGGAGTTTAATTTTATCTGCGTCCGCTAAGAGTGCAACGCTTAAATGATTTAATCTCAGTTTTTAAGTAATTGCAATTTGGACTAGTGAGTAATATTAGATCAAATTTCACTTAATTTAAAACAGCGTTCGGTGCATGACGATAATTCTATTTCAAAGGTTTCATTTTGTAAGGAATAATTTTAAGCGAATTAAGGATTTGTGCGATGCACCCCTTTGTCCGTCCTCACCCTCGATTTGAGATTTTTGCCAGTGATGAATTTTCTTTCATGTCTCTCTCTGTCTTTTGATTCCAGTGTCCCAATAGTCTCTCTCTCTATCTCATTAAGTGCAAAACAAGGAAAAAAAGAGTTTATGTTGAGCAGGATATACTCTCGCTCGCTCCGATAGATAAGGCAGCATTTTGTCTCGCACAGACACACGAGAAACAAACACGATCAAAACAATTAAACACATTCTCATCATTCCTAAAAAAAAAAAAAAATAAAACAATCATGCATTTCGCATGCACATTCCGTCGTAAAATGTAAATCTGTCATACAAGTCGCTAATGTGATTAAAACTGCACAAAAAGCGCCACTTTGCGTAGTGAGAATTAGTTCATAGGACTGCTAGTTCGAACATGTTCAACTCTTTTTAGCTTTTTTTATAATTAAATCTGCCTTTTAGACTCTAGAGTAGCAAGAGATGTGCATGATGGATTAGTTTGCATGCGCGTTTACATTTTGAGAGGCCGTTAGTTTTTAGTTTGTTATAAACACAAGAGTTTTTATATAGGCAAGATTTTCCTACACTTTTTGGTTTTCTTGGAACAGAGCTTGTCTGTGAATCACACAATCACTAACATCAATAGACCTCATCAAATGACTCCCTTCACATTGCTCAGAGTGGCAATTTAATTTTACTCGAAAATTTGTTGTTGAAAAGGCAAAAAGTGTACGAAAATTGGCAAAAGTAGTTAAAAAAAAGAGAATATTCAAAGAATGGCCACTCTGATTTTGAGGATGAGGTCTATTGTGTTCATTCATCATGAGAAATCTAATCGATTGTGTGATTTGCAGGGAAAAGCTGTTTCTACATGGGGTTGAATGATGACAAAACATCGAATCCGTTTTCGCCCAAGGAGCTGCAGCCTTTTAAGTGTTGCCCCTATAAAGACACTGGCAAAAAGAAGGGAAAGAAAGGTTCCGAAAAGTCCGGCAAAGGTGGCAAGGAAAAGAAGCCTAAGCATTATGTAGCCACTTGGTGGTAAAGCGTGTCGCCATTGGCTGATTAATTAATTTAATTCTCATTCACTTTTCATCTAATTGTGATAAGTAATCAGCAGAATAATTAATAATAATTTTGTTTACTTTCTCTCGGCACTTTCTCTTTTTAATCTATGCTGCATCTCTCTCACTCACGCAAACAACAACAACAAAAATCAGCAAATCTGTTTTCGGAGCATTTACTCTTGAGCTGTACGAACTAATTCCTGTCCATCTCATGTCCTGTAGTAGAAGCTATGTAATTAAAAACAGACAAAAATTGTAGATCGTAGCGAGTTTTGACGCAGCACATTGCTTTTTTCGGTCGCTCTTTCGCAATAATAGGTCTTCATTCCGACTGAAATTTCACATATGAAGGCTGTGATGACAATTTTCTAGTTACAAAAAACGAACGGTTGGCCAAAGCTCGCTATTAAAAATGAGGAATTTGGAAAAATTTGTAATTTTGGTAGAACCAAAACTGACAATAATAATTTTTGTACTCGGAAAACTTACTTTTTACCATGGTTGGTCTATATATTATAGCTTTTCTGCTCTGAAATTTTGTTTCTAGCAATTTGTGTTTTGCAAACTGATATCAAGAGCATGAATGTTGTTTTTTGATCTGCAGCATGTGTAATATATACATTTATTAATTCACCACGCTACTATATATCATACAGATTGATATAATATATATTTTGAGATCGGGTACACATCGGAGCTTGTGCAGCTTCGCAATTAATTAAGACAAACAGAACTGCGCCTCAGTTGACCTGAGTGCCAAAAAAATGAGTCAAAACATCCAGTCAAACGCCACTCGCTGCTCACTTATTGAAAATAAACCTTTGAGCGCCTCCTCGCGCAAGAAGTAAAACCGAGCCAAAAACTCTTTTCTTCCCTTGCTGATCCATGGCCCTTAATTTTTTTTTTATGCCTCTCAAAATGGAGAGAAAATCAAAAGAATTTTATCAAATCCTGCATTTGCATGGTGTCTCATTTTCCAAATCTCACGAGCATCTTGGCCGCCGGCACTACGTTTATTGCAATAGTGTCGCGGCTCATTTTGATCATTAAATTAACTCTTTTGACACCGAAATTTAAAAAAAACCTCATCAACAACTCGCTCCTGGCACAAACAAGTGAGTTTCAAATCCCTCAATGAGTATCTCTGCCCAGCACCCGACTTCCTTTTTTTTTTGAAAAATTTCAATCCTATGAAAACATAAATCATAACTTTCCAAGCACTACAAAAGGCACTTTGCAGGAAACCTTATGGAGAAGGGAGGCGTCTTGAGCTGGATTAAGAGCCAGAAAAACGACCAGAGCATTGAGGAGATTGACCGGGATCAACTGCTCAAGTTCATTTCTTCAAAGGACTTCTTGGCCGTCATGTTTTGTAAGTTGCTCTTGCTATAAATTTGAAAGCCACGTAGGCAACCCGCTTGGTTTTCTTGTCTTGCAAGTTGCTTTTTTTCACAATAAAAAAAACGCGCATTTTTAACTTACTTTAAACTCGGAATGAATCACAAAATTTCATTGGCTGATTTAAATAAAATTAATGGTAGCATATAAAAACAATCACAAATTTGGCAAAACTAAAATGACGTTCCACTTAAAATATTTAAATATATATATTTTAAAGATATCAAATAAGAGAGGACTTTTAAATTACAGTTTTCAGACATTTCCCCTCCTAAGTACATAACAATTAATTCAGTGTACATCAAACATCAATCATACTGCGCACATTGTGTATATGAATTGAATTCCATTAGATTCTTGAAACCTTTCAGTTGTGATTGAAAAATTATATAATCTTAATTAAAAATAAAAAAGCAATTTTTTTTATTCTCTATTGTTCAAAGTTCAAAGAATATTCTGTTCCAAATCATTATTAATTATAAAGAAAGAAATTAATAAATAAATTTATATTTTAATGCTTAAATTAAGTATTGAAATAAAATATTTATAAAATTTTGTAATATAATTTTATTTTATTAATTTATAATAAGAAATTTTTTAAACTAAGAGAATTATTTATTATTTATGATTCTGAAAAAATCTATATTCGAATACATTTTTTTCCACCGAAGCCAAGCAATCTTGTGTTTCATGGCACCTGACGAAATAATTTGATATAATTTAAAATTATATAATGATTGTTGCATGAATTATTAATTTTAAATAAAATAATAAAATTAGCATACTTAAGAATTAAATACATTATCTAGAAGGATTTATGCACTCTTTAGTATCTAGGATTGTTTATTTCATGTTCAAATAGAAAAACAGCAGATTCTGGATGGATTAAATGAATCTTTGATGGTTTTATTTGATTTTCTTTTTCTTCCATCAAAAAATGAGATTCTCAAAACTTCTCATAGAACTACCGTTTTTAAAATTCAAACAACATGAAATTGATTTGTTTTAAATTTAATTTCAAGACAATGATGAGGACTACGAGGCTCACAGAGTTTTGAGGCATTTGGAGCTCATCGACGACGAGGCTGCCGAGTACGGAATCAAATTCACCAAGTGCAGTGATCTCTTAATGGCCAAAAAGTTCGGTTTCCGCGAACCACCAGGCATAGTTTACTTCCGCAAAGGAAAGCCAATCAAATACGATGGTAAATGGAAAAGTTTTAAAAATAATTTATTAATTATTCCCAAAAATAAAAAAAAGGTGACATTGATGACGAGGAGGAAGTTCTGGACTGGCTGACAGACCCGGAAAATATGGAGCTGAACGACCACATTGAAAAAGTCAACCGGAAAATGTTCACCAAAATTCAGCAGAGCTCCGAGTACGTCGCCGTCTTTTTCTGTAAGTCGCGTCTCGTTTTTCTTTTGGTCTTTACCAAATTTGTATGCAGACAGCAAGGATTGTCAGCAGTGTCCGCGAGTGTTGGCCGAGTTGGAGCACATCGACGACGAGGCCGACGGTGCCGGAATCAATTTCGTCAAGATCGACGACCGACAAATGGCCAAAGACTACGGAGTTTTCGCCCTTCCGGCCGTGCTCTTCTTCAAATTGGGCGTCAAAGAGCCTGTGATCTACGCAGGTCTTTGTCAAAATATATATAATTTTTTTCGAAAATAATTGATTTTCGTCAGGTGACTTGTACGACGAGGATAAAATCCTGCAGTGGCTGATGACCCAGAAAGACCCGACGGGCGAGGTGATCGAGCACTACATGGGCGACGAATTGCGCCACCTGATTAACACGGCCGAGTCCATGGCAGTCTACTTTTGTGAGTATTTCAAACTAGAATCCGTCAGCAAAGGATCAGAGTATATATAAAAAAAAGTATAAAAAAAACGTTGGTCTGACTCTGCTTAAAATTAATTCAGCAAATTGACGCAGCCTCATTCATCGAACTAAAAAAAAAATAAAGTATATCGCAAACGAATTGGCCGTAATAATATATATAATCAAATCCAAAATTACGCTGCTTTCAGTGTCACTTAATTATTTGAGCTGCTTTTAAAAAGCATTTGACTAAAAATCTGTGTTTATAAATATTAAGCGACGTCGTATAATAAAACTGTGGTATAATCTCACTAATAGGGAATGAAACGTTTTGTGAAATTTGCAAGCGTAAAAAACACTTGCATAAAAGCAAGAAGGAGGCCGAAGGTGCCGCCCCCGACGACCCCAATGATCCTGCAAGCCCGACGGCCGCAGAAGAAACCCCTCAGGATAAAGCGCCCCACAAACGACACCGCGGTACATACCAAAATCAATTGCATTGAGGCTGAATTTAGATGACAGATGATTTTTCTTTCTCATTCCCCTGATTTTTCTAGTAGCAGTAGTTGATGGCCATATTTTAGACGTATATATATACTTTTGGTCTGTAAATATATATATTAGAAACCCAGATCGTGTGACAAAATTGTATATTATCCTCCGTGGTGAAACAGAAAAAAAATACACACATCTAAAAAAAATATCTATAAAAAAAACTTATATCTCGGATTCAAATTTCATCCTATGTCCGTTTAACAACGGAACTTAATTAAGTGTTTTTTATTCGTGTTTTATCTCTATGTCGCCATATAATCTCCATGTTGCCATATTTTCACTCTCTTTCTATCATCTATCTGTTGTTTCTAGTGTAGTTTTGTGTGACAACCACTAATACAGTTCGTTGTTTAATACTCAATGTGTGCCGCCTCTCACCTAGTCATTTTGAATGAGATCTCTCTTATTTTATGTTCATATCTGTTGATCCTCCTCCTTTGGCTCGTTTTATTAAGGGTTCCGTTCACTTTGCAGACAACGACCAGTGCGAACAGTGCGCCAGTATTCTCGAAGAGTTGGAGAACATCGACGACGACTGCGAAAAGTATGGAATAACTTTTGTCAAAACCGAAGTGAGCGAGCCAATTCAATACAATAGAACCGAAATTGATTTTTTTTTTCAAATGCAGGATTACAAGGTGGCGCAGAGTTACGGGATTTCCGACTTCCCGTCCTTGGTGTACTTTGAGAAAAGCACGCCGAGCGTCTACGAGGGCGACCTGAACGAGGAGGAGGAAGTTCTGCAATGGCTCATCACTCAAAAGGTCGAGGACCGAATCGAGTTGGTCACCAGAATCATGCTGGAAACCATGGTCGAGGAAGTGGAATACATGGCCGTTTATTTCTGTAAAACTTTCAAAATACTTAAAAATCCAATATTTTATTTAAAAATAAATCTAGACAAACACAACTGCCGTCCGTGCGAGGAAATTTTGGAAAATCTGGAGAACATAGACGACGAGTGCGACGCCTACGGCATTCAAATGGTCAAAATCCATGACAGTGTTTTGGCAAAACGGTACTCGATCAAAACGTACCCAGCGCTGGTCTACTTCCGAAATGGAAATCCACTCATCTTTGACGGTTGGTTTTAAAATAAAATTGTAAAATTTTAATATAAAATTTGCATTCAAGGCGACATGATGGTCGAGGAGGACGTGTTTCAGTGGCTCATTGAGGACGAAAATCGCGAGCTGGCCGACGAAATTGAGGGGGTCAATTTGAAAATGCTCAACAGACTTTTGGACGATTCGCCCTTCCTTGCCGTTTTCTACTGTAAGAGATGATTTTATTCGGAAATTCAATCTGGCCATTAAATTATACATCATATAAATTGGACAAATATATAAAAGTTAAAAAAAATAGTAAAATATGAAAAATAACGCGCACATTTTTCAAAACAAGTCATACAAATTTCTGATTAAAGTTTTATGAATTCTGGGAATCGAAACAAAAATTAAAATTTATTCGTATTCTTTTTAAGAAAAAAATAATCTCTTTTTATATTCTGTGATCAGATCTGGAAGATAGCGAGGAATGCGACGATTGTGACGAGATTCTGGCTGAACTGGAGGAGATTGACGGCGACGCTGATGACTATGGCGTGGACTTTGTCAAAATCTCCGACCCCGAAGCGTTTACGGAGCACAACGTTGTGGCCGTGCCAAGTTTGATTTACTACAGAAAGAAAACTCCGCTCGTTTATGACGGTTTTTAAAATTTAACTGACAAAGTTTTGTTTACAAATATTTTTTTGGTCACTAATTTAGGCGACTTCCACGACACTGACAGAATTCTCGGCTGGCTCACCTCTCAGGACATTTTCGAGCTGAAGAACGAAATCGAGGAGGTCAGCCGCAAAATGCTTGACAAGCTGCTCGAGGAAAATGATTTTGTCGCCGTCTACTTCTGTAAGAATTCAATTTTTTTTTTTTTTTTAATTTAAAATTTCTAATTTTAAATTCAGACGAGGAGGACAGTCCGATTTGCGAGAAGGTCCTGGCCGAGCTCGAAACTGTGGACCAGGAAATTGACAACCTGGACATCACTTTTGTCAAGATCGCAGACGTAAAGTACGCCCGCAAATGGGGAGTCACAACCTTGCCATCTCTGGTCTACTTCAGAAAGCGCTTCCCCAGCATCTACAGAGGTAAATTTTATCTCAAATTCCCTTAATTAAAAATAAAACATTATTTTTTTGGCCTCTCACCATTTTTTTTGAAGCAAAAAAGTCTGAGAAGTTTTCAATTTCCACACAAGTTTAGTTTCACAGGCAAAATTTTCACTGAGCTTCACTTTTTTTAATGTAATTTTATTTATTTCATTATTTATAATTGTAGTTTAATAAGAATTTGATTAAAACTATTATTTGAAGGTGTCTTAACTGATGAGGCCGACGTTTTGGACTGGCTGAAGAAAAATCGCTTCCGCAGCCCAGAGCTGAGTCTGTTCATGTACGCCACGATCGCCATCGCCCTGGCCTTTGTTCTGTACACGACTTTCCTGATGACCGTGTTCAACAAACCCCCTCCGCCGCCGACCCCGCCTCACCCCAAGCAGTCTTAATTAATCAGGCCGCGCGAGTTTTTTTAGTCAAAAGGCCACCGGTTGGCTTCGGAAAGAGAAAGCACTGAGATGCGTTATTTTATTTTATTTGCCCCTAAACAAAAAAAAACAAGGAAATATTTTGGACAAATTCTGAGATACGGTTTTGATGGTTGACGACGAGCTGCGAGTTTTTCTTGAAACTAAATTCCATGTTAGTTTTTTAGAAGAACTTTGTTTTGACAGTTGTTCGTAGATGTGTCAAATTGTCGGTAGAACTTGATAGTTGAATTTGTTGCTAAGATTTGTAGAGAGTGCCGGATCTTGATTCCAATGAAAATATCTGAATTTTTTCTTTCCCTGTGGCTGAGTGCGAGCGAGAAATGCGTGGGTGCGTGCATGGAACACTTTAATTACGTTCAAATAGTTATGTAAATACGCGACGAGACGTTCGAGGACTGACAAAAAGTGCACATTAATAATTGCAGTCTCCGTAATAAAAAAAAGAATTATTTTAAAACCTACTTTTGTAAGCAGCGTCTGCGGCGCGCGATTCTCGGCTGTCGATTTTTGAACACTTAAAACGGCCTCAAGATGGTGAGATGAAAATGTGACAAACCATTTTATTTAAAAATAAATGACGTACTTTGTACAAAAAAAAATATATTTATATCTCCAATATCATTTCCTACTTTTAACCTTGCAAAATAATGGGAAAAAGAGAAGCCTCAAATTTCAAATAGCTGTCATTTCCTCAAAAGCTCCTGCCGGATAGTAATTAACGCCTGCAACGGAGGGAAACGTGTGGTTAATTTATTGGGGTCGCGCGCCAATATTTCGCGGCGCCTCTGAAGTTTCATCCCCTGCAGCGGTCCGACTCTCTGGACCAAAAAGAAAGAACAGCAAATCGTGCTCGAAAAATTCAATATGAAGGTAATTAGTGGAAAAGGTGCGATTAATCAGGAGATGATTAAAATACGCCCCTTTTCTAGCAAAAGGGTGAACTATTAGCTAATGAGCTTCCCTCCCTTCAGTTAAAAAAGTAATTAATTTTTAGATCAGTTCCAAGCATGCGGATGAATTTGCAGGCGCCAAGAATATGGCTTAGTCATAAATTATTGAGCTTATAAGTATAAAATTGTAAGTTTTACTACTATTGTTGCCCTCATTGCCCTTAAAAAATTTTTCCTCTCTTTGATAATAAAAAAAATCACAGGTCGACAAAAGCATATTACAGACTAAATTTATTTTATAATAATTTCAGAAGTGGAACTATCCAATAATTAAAATATAAATTAATTTTAATATTTTCAGCTAAAACCTGTAAAATAAATTATCTAATTCTTTAAAAATTCATTGGCTTAAATGTAAAATTTATAAAGAACTTAAACAAAATGTAAATAAGATATTAAAAAAAAAAATTTTAAAATTTTAAAATAAAAAAGAAATAGTTAATAATAAAGGCTTTAAGTCTTTAAAAATTTATAGATGTTTGTTAATTTTATTTATAAAAAAATTCCATCATATCGTTTCATTCAAATCAAATGATTCACAGATATCTATTGAGATTATTTAAATTTTGTTTAAAATTGTGACATTTTCGCGAGTTTATAAATGCATTTTAAATATATGAAAAAGCCTGTAGATTTTATTTTATAAAAATACCGAAGGTATTCAAGAATTTTTGCTGTGGATTAATTTTGTCTAATCAACAAGGTCTGCAGTGCTGCCCGGTCAAAATACAAAAACAGATCGATCAGTCAAACTAATGAATCCGCTAATTTAATTTCACGCCTTGCCTTGGAATTAAAAAAATTAGCCACCGTTTGAGCCACCGTAAGAATATTATCAGTGCCAGCAGGGGCGCCATCAAAACGCCGTCCCACCTCAAAAAGCGTGCCATTAAATAAACCCAATTAAATTATTGCCGCTGACCTTTTTGCGGCCCGAGTGTACAAGACAGATAGAGATCGGCCGCGAGCCAACAATATAAAGGCGCTAATTTTCCCCCGCAAGAGTGGACCTTTGTGCAGTGTGGCACCCCCGCCGATTCTCTGAAATTATAGCAATAAAAAATAATCTAAAACCGAGGTGCAGAAGCTTTTCTGTGTTGCGGCCGCCGATATTGCCTCGTAAATAAGAAGGGCGCTAAGTAAGTCTCTAATTAAATTGTAGAAGTAGCCGCAGAATTTCGAAACTTGAGAATTTATTGCGATAAGATAAACACAGAGTGTGTAAAGATTTTGACAAATTCGTGAAATATTGAGAAGAATCGGGCAAAGGAAAGCAATAAATTTAAAAGCAGTTCTCGATTGAGTTGTAATTTTTGCTAATTCCATTAAATTAAAATTTAGATTGAGGAAGTGTTGATTTCAAAAGTGATTATTACCCAAGTGGAATCAGGTTTCCAACTCTAATATTTATATTTTATATACACAAACTGTGCTTAACGGCGCGTGCGTAATCTGTTGGGAAAAAAATAAGGCAACTCATTTTTCATTTAATTCGCTTTTGATATAATCCGCAAACAAAAGAGCGGAGACAAATTTATGCATAAATTAAAAGGCGATGGCGTCATGTCCCGTCTGAAATATCAAACATACAAAAAAACGCTGCTAATCCAAAGCGAGATATTTATATATTTTTATATTATATCATTTAAGTTGATGTTAGAAAAATAACAGATCAGCTTGCAGTCTGAAAAGTTAGAGTGAAACTCAATCCTTGTAGCCCGGCTAGGCTCTCTTTTTTAATACCTGTGCATCGAGCGGTGGCGGCGGCGGCACGCGGACTTAACAAAATAAAACCGCGCTCTCCTGTATAATCCCTTTCCGCCTTTTATCTATAACCTCTTTTTCTCGCGCGCACAAATTGTTTTTATTACGAGCAACGCCGCGACCGCAAATGAGCATTTTTCATTGAATTCGAACGATTTTTTCTTCAATAAAACTGGTTAAAAAAGGGGTTTTCAATTATTATATATTTTTGATGTAATCACGCAGGAGCTGCTGCTTCATTCAATTGTGTCGCTTCTTCAGAAACAAGTCACGTCACCCACAAAAATTGCCCGCCGGATTTGATTGAATGCCTGTTCTTTTTATATATATATGAAGCTTTCGTGCACCTTTGGCTCTTGGGCCGATTTATTTATAAGGCAATTAAAACTTTATATCAATTGAAAGCCACGCGAATTTTAAAGAGGGTCGTAAAATAAGTCCATAAAAGCGAACGATGTGAAAACCAGAAGCTATCATCGAGTTTTTTTATGTTTGAATTTTTTCTTAATTAATGATGATGTGATGAGGCGCAAATGGCTGATCGCATGTCGCTTTTGCGCTTTGATCAAAACATCAAAGGAAGTTTCAGATTTTTGACATGATATTCATAAAAAAATAAATCCATTTTGACGATTGTGGAGGGACGGTAGAAGATTCCTTAAAACCTTAAAAAAGTAGGATTAACTTTCTCTTTATCTAGTGCCATACATATATTTAATTTTGATTGATGAATTTAAAAATTTTAAAATTAATTCATATGAATTTTAAGTACGTCGTCTTCGACACAGATTTAATTTTTGTTTTCTGTAGCGGAGCCTTTTAGCAACAGTATAGATATTATTTCAAAAACTATGTATATAATAAACAATATTATCATAGTTATTGACTAAAACAAATATTTACTTTAAAATGTTTGTCTTAAATTAATAAAGTAAAATAAATATTGAAATAAACTATTATAAAAATAAAATATAAAAAAAGTAAAAGTATGGCTAAACAAAAGCTTATTTTATTTACATTAAATATTTTTAAATATCTATAACCTACATTAGTTCCTTTTTTACTTGCAATTGTCACACGACTTAAATTTAAATTTATTTCAATTTTGAGTGAACGGGTTTTATATACTGCATTTTATTTTTGTGCGCAAAATAAGCTATCGAAGTCCGTTGCAGCGGATTTCTCGCCAAAGTCAAATGAAATCATGGAAAATTTTAACAACCTTCTCTCCCAATGTGATTTTCCATTTCTGTTTGACTTGTTGCGAGAGAATAAATGAATTGAATTGAACCTATTATAATTTTAAAAGCAAAACAATAATTCCCTTGATCCACCACCACAACTGGAGCGGCAGCGCACACGCCAGGTCGGACCTGCCTGCCTGCCGCCCAGGGTGGGTCACGTGACCCGAGTCGCCTCCCCCATCGGCGGGGGGGACACGCGTGTTGCGGGAAATAAGTGGGCATGCGGCGGCCGCGGCTCCTCACACCGGCTGCGAAGCTCGACCTGAACACATCACGTATGCACCATGGCCGACATGCTCCGCTACCTGTACGCGTACCCTGACGAGCAACACCTCCAGCACTTCTACCCGCCGTCGCCGCCCAACTCGGTCAACTCGGTGGAGACGCCGCGGCCCAAGATGGTGCTGGACACCTTTTCCGACGGTTGCCACACGCCCAGTCCGGCCAGCTACCGCTCCGTCAGCCCCCTCAGCGAGGACTTCGAACTGTCGAAAAAGGTGCAGTACACGCCCCTGCTGCCCCCGATGTCCACCCTGAAGGACCCCAGGGTCCACAATCCGCAACCCGCCGTGATGATGGAGCAGCCGCGCGTTTTCAGCCAAGAGCTGCCCATCGGCGAAGACGAGGACGACCTGGAGGACTTTGACGACGAGGACGACCTGGAGGACGACGACAAGTCCTCGTCCTCCAAGGGTAAGCGCCGCTCCTCCAAAGCCGTCAGTCCGGTGGTGATGAAGAAGCGCAGGTTGGCCGCCAACGCCCGCGAACGGCGCCGAATGCTGAACTTGAACAACGCGTTCGACCGACTCCGGACGGTCCTGCCGTCGCTGGGCAACGACCGGCAACTCTCCAAGTACGAGACCCTGCAGATGGCCCAGAGCTACATCAACGCCCTGTACGATTTGACTCAGTGAGTGACCGATTCTCAAAAACAGACTGAACTAATTGCTCTTTTATTTATTTGTATACGTCGAGTGATATATAAGATTAATTCGATAAGTTTTGATAGAAAATGTAATTTTGTATGAGAGTGATTTGAATGAGTGGTTTTGCCTGAATGATCAAATGCTGCTGCTGTGCGTTTGGCAATAAACTTGATGTATGTTGTATAATAATGTGCCATAAATAAGTCAAAAGTGATGTAAATAAAAATTGTACAATTTTTATAATGTATGTAAAATGATACTCAGAGATTTTAAGTCCTTGCTCAGTGCTTTCCTGCCATTATTGTTTAAGATGAACGAAAAATCGACGAAAATAAAAAGAAAATTATTTAAAAATTCACCTCTTTTTCAATTACCAAAAATAAGAACTCCTTACAGAACAAATTAAGACCGACTATGCAAGAAATGACCAAAGAAAATATCTAGAATAAAATTGCTTATTTAATTCTTTTTTTAAATGCTTCAATTAAATTGAGTAGAATGGAAAAAATTTCTTTTTTTATTAACTGCGCATACAGAAAGATTTCTATAAAAAAGATAAAATAAATAAAATAAAACCGCACCTCTATACAAGATGAGTGGCGAAAAATTCAAACACTTTTCAAATATCAAGTAATTACCAATGTAAAAACCCGTGCAATAATAAAAGATTTACCTCTGGGCAGATTTTAAGAACCGTACGTATAAAGTTATTGAGTGACAAGTACGTGCATGTACCGTTGCCCACGTCACTTAGTCAACAATACTTTTGAAAAATCGCCATTCAAAAAATTTGCTGTGGTGTAAAAAGCGGCGAATTTTGCATCGGAGCCAAAGATCACTTGTTCTTGATAAGATTCACAAAGAGCCTCTTTTCCAATGATGTGCAATGTTGGAATTTAAACACAATAATTTAGCAAAAGGCCTCTTAAGAGAGTCATGCATGCAAAGTGTGCTGCAATTACATGCGCAATTACGCCTCAAGAAGTTGTGCATGAAAAGAATTAAACGTTTATTTGAGCACAAATTTGTCTGGCACCTTCTCTTTTAATACGATAGCTGCTGATGATAATTATTGACGTGATAGTCGAAAAGGGCCAGACAGAGTGATACGTGGGGTCCTCTCTTTTTATTTTTTAATTTCGACGCGCCGCGAGAACGGCTGGAAAGGTTAATAAGAATGCTCATCCGAGGGAGGCTGAATATTGGAGCTGGAGAATAAAATATACTGGAAAAAAGGTGAAATGTGAAGCACCGGGGTTAATATCAGGTGTCGGCCAAAACGGCGCATCACGCGAACTCGTCAGAAGAAGTGTAGCATTCTATAACATCCATTCGCCCCTCGGCGGTCGGCCGTGAAATTGGCCAAAACTCGACGGTTCCTCCTGCCTTTTCTACGGAAGCTCGACTTTCAAAAATTAAATAAAAAAAGCAGAGGTCAATTATTTTCAGGCCAGTAGTTTTTGACACACAAAATTCAAAAGAAGATCAAAATAAAAATATGGAAAAAAATTATTTACAAAGAGAAAATTTTTGATTTGCTATTTTATCAATTATATAATTTAAATTTTTTTTATTACACTGCTCACGAACAAAATTACTTATAAAAATCCTTAAATTAAAACAAGAAAGGCCTGAAAAATTTTATATTTTCTTATTCATGGACTTAAAATGAGTTCTGGAAACGTGGATCATCAAAATTTTTGCCTAATTTCAGATTTTAAATACTATTATATTTTATAATAAAAGTAATATTTTGGACTTAACCATCAAAACAAAAACTATGATTTTGTTACATTTTTGGGCCAGTTAGAGGCAATTTAAATATTCATGGATTATTTTAGAATTTATATGTATATTTTTTACTCTGCTTATTACTGTTTTTGAAATATGTGTAGCAAAGGCAAACTAAAAAATGAAATTACAAGAAGTTTGCTTTTCAATTTTTCCGAAAAACTTATATAAACAGATAAATTTGATTTTTACTGTATTCAAACAAGTGATACAAGGTGATTTTGCATCCGCATTTTCGCTTTTACATTTGTGTGATAATTTTTTATTTGTACTCTAAGTTCATTGTTTTCAAAATTTTATAAAAAATTAAGTTAAATAATTTAAAATGTGCAGGATTTTAGAGCAAATCCAAACAAAATGAATTCCAAAGATTCATAATTTTATATTATTTATAAAATAATTTGTGAAAACAATCTGCTGAGAAAATATTCAATCAACTTACTTGTTCACGGCTTTAGCTGGTAATAAAATTTGAGAATCAAAGTATTCATATTTTAACAGAGAATTTTTCACCACGTACTTATAATGTTATTATTTATTATTCTCAAAGTCCGTAGATAATTTTAAAAGTATTTAATTTATTTCCTTTTACGGTTTATTTTGGTGTATCACTTAACCAAATTGTGGCTTTTGCGTTTAATAAGCAACAAGCGGGCGGCCGCACACCATTAAATTTGCATGTACCGAGGAGCAGATAAAGCCCTAAAACTCCTTCTCATCTCGGCACCAAAACAAACTCCTTTTTCTTGAAACCAAACACTCTGGCCCGGTCGGTCGGTCTGCCAACAAAAAAGAAATTCAATCCACAGCGCTAGAGTGGCACGGCAGTTTTTAAAGATATATTCGCCAGCCAGGTATTGAGTTTATATGTAAAAATATAACGCATTGCTTAGATAGGTAAGAAGAACTTAATCCTCTGGGGCCTGCTCTCGTAAAACGGCTCATTTAAGGGCATTTAGCGCGCTGTGTGTGCCAATAATAATTCGCCCGTATTAATTTTCAACAAAACTCGATCGGGCCAAATTTTCAGCGATATTGAATTTTGTAATTTAAGAAACTCATTACTTTTAGTTGGAAAAAATGTGAAGGATTTTAAGGCAGGGCCCTGCGAGAGCGTTGAATATTCATTAAAAATTGCTTCCTTCCTTTTCTTAATATGCTCGCATTAAAAATTTTGGGCAAAAAAACGCCCGGGTGTTTAAGTAGTCATCAGCGTTTTGTTTTTTGTCAAGCTTTCCTGTTTGACTTTTGTACAAGTTAGGAAGAAAACCCTATAAAGGTTAAGAGAGGAGAGGCACTTCCTCCGCGGCGCTGCTCAGGTAGCACACAGAAATGATATGATTGAGATGAGTTTCCGCTCCGGAGAGAAGGTGACCTGCTCGCGACTGCCTTCAAAACGCAGCAGGTCACAAAACCACTCCCTCACACAAAAAGCAGTCGTGAGAAAATTATTTTCTAGAAGGGATTTAAAAGAAAAATCTCATCCCTTAAAATTTTATAAAACAATTTCTTCTCAAAATAACTAATCAAATATATAGAAATATAATATTATAATAATAATATTTATTATTTTATTTACAATAATAAAAAATTGAATATTTTATATGCTTACGAGTCTTATTGTTTTTCTCACTAACACACTTATAGGACTTATAGTATAACTCGATCCTTTAAGATGCAATACATCCGTATTTTTATTTTAAATATTGATGGGAACATTGAAAATCTGTTGATTTATGTTAATTACATTAATTTATTTTTTGTTTTGTTTTTATCTTTTAATATGATTTTTAGAGGCTTTTTATAATTACTTTTTAATTCCAAAATTGTTCTTTCGGTCCATAATTAATATTAATAATTTTTAATTTTTATATGTTTTTTTTTTACAGTTCAACTAATGATTGCGATATCTGTTCCATCAAACTGTGGCCAAGAAAGAACAATTTTTTATTTCAAATTATACTTGCGGTACAGAATCACTAATTAAGTAAATATAAAAAAATATAAATATTCTAAAAAAGAAATTTCTATAAAGATGTTGCACAGCTTGCAGGGGTTTTTCAATTTGCAACACACTATGCGTAAATCTTTCAATATCATGCAGAATAGAGTTTATTTTTCAGAAATTGATCAGTTTAATAAAATAACAGCAGACCCAAATGAGATAAATGAGCTATTTTTAGATGATTGGCGCGAACTTTGGAAATTCTGCTCTAATCTTTTCGTACAGATTTGACCAATTTGACCCGCTCTGGGGAGTAAATGTTTACGAAAATAGATCTTTTGGGTCAAATAATGTCAATCGCCGAGCCACTCATATAAATTAGCTTGCTCGTCCCGAACTGCTCTGCACTTTCAGCAAAAAGATGAAGGAATTCAGTGCTCAATGCATTTGGGCGCTCGTCCTTCTCTGCCTCAACTTGAGCCCTGTTCTACTTCAGGTTGTCTCCGAGACAGAAATAGTGAGTTTTTTCTATAAAATTTTATATATAATTTTGATAATGCATTAGGTGAACGCGGCCGAGTGCTTGAAAAACAGGAAACCAACAGTGACGCCTGCCCCAAGTATTTTTGTTTTGAGAATTTTGCAATTTTTTTATAATGCAACTTACTTTTTATTTTAACGACTTAATTGATGCGCTAGCAAAATTCCATCCAAGCAAACCAATTCGCTTATCTTTATAATAAAGTTTAATTTTTTCGGAAGAGAAATGATGGCTCAATTTTCATCACAAAAAGAGATAAATTATTGATTTTCATGAATATTGGGACATTATTTTTGGTTTATAACACATTATCTGAATTAAATATTATTTTTAAAAAAAGTACCAAATTTATTTAATATTTTCACATAAATGAAAATTATTTGAAAAAAGATGAATTACAAACAAATATATAATTATTATTTTTTTTATTCAACATACCTATTAAACCTATTAATTACTATGTGGGCTTCTTCATAATTATAAAATTTTAGTTTTTCGTCACGGCGAGGAGAATTTAAGTTTTGAGGATTGCGGAGTGTGGATTGAACGTGAGAATAATGGAGGAATTCCTCCTTGGTCGCTCATCCTCAGGGTCAAGGGTTCCGACCGCCACTGCCGCGGCTTGGTCATGTCTGATGAAAAGATCTTCTCATTCGGAGGTTTAAAGACGATAATTTTGTCTTTCAAAAATTATTAATTACATTCATTATAATCAGATCAATGTGACGGAGTTTATGAAGATTTCTTGAAGGATGAGACCGTTTCCATTTACAAACACCCGTGCCACAACAGACACATTGCAAACTCATGCTTTCTTGACCAGACTCTGCAAAGACCAGAGGTGCGCAAACTAAAATTATTTACTGAGTATAAATTAGGCCAAATGTTTCCATAATTATCAAAAATCCGGATACATTAAAAATTAAAAATGAAGCAGTTTAGCAGTTGAAATAAAAATATGCTTCAGTTTTCCGGTGATGAGGAACGATGTTTTGTATTTGAGAGAGCATTTTTGTCCAAGATTTGTGATCTTCTAAATCATGATAATATTCGTTAATTTGAACAAGGTGGAGAGTGTTGTGAGGGTGGCACTCAAGTTTGGGCCAACTTACGAGTACAATTTGACGGTGTGGTCGATCGAAAGTGTTAGTATTTCAAACTGGTGGAAGCCAATCTGCTTGTGGAACCAAGACAACCTGGATGACCCGTCGCAAACTTTCTACGCCAACTGGTTTTCCTCGGTAAAAATCAACCTAATGGCTTTCAAAATAGTCTGAAAAATATATATATATATATGCCTGACAGGGAAAACTTTTGAGAACCAACTTTGAGAAAACCACAAGTTGCGCCATTGAAAAAATCGAGAAATGGAAGTGCGACTTGTACGAGAATTCCATTTGCTTTCCAGCAATTGACTGTGAATGCAAATTAAAGTCCTAATTCCGTTTCTAAAGGAAAAAACTTTCTCTCCGCAGCGACTGCAATGGATTACATGATGATCGAAAAAGACAATCGATTCTATTTAAGGGCGGTTTTGGCAAAGACCCTCGAAAAGGGTTTCCACGTTGCGGGGCTCGACCTGCTGCCGAAAACGGCACAATTAGCCGCGCTGGCCAAACACGCTGTGCTGCCGCCAGTCCCAGAACCCAAGAGCAGAATTGGTTTTTATTTTTTTAAATCATTGCGTTGGTGAAAAATTTTAAAACCTGTCTCCATATAGATTTCGGCTCAAATCAGAGTTTTCCAAATTGTGGTAAAACTCAGGAGGCGACAAAACACCCTTGGCACGCCACTTTGACCGTCTCTGGATTCACCGTTTGCGGCGCCACCTTGATTTCCAACAGGGTCCTTGTCACTGGTATCTTTTCCTTTATTCGTGAATAAAATCTAAAATCCCAATTCTCACACCAGCTGCCCATTGTTTGATCAATAAAGATGGAAAGGCCGTGCCTGCAGATCAGGTCAGAGTGACTCTAGGCCTTCAAGACTCACTTAAGGTGGGCGAGGAAGCGCCACAAACAATCAAGGTGAGACCACATTTGTATTTTTAATTTCAAATTCTACCAATTAATTTAAATGGCAAAGTCATCTCTAAAAAATCTACACTAATTCTGAAAGTGTGATTATGAAATCACTTTTCCCCAATATAGAACTTCAATTTTTACCAATTAATTTGAACACAGGCCACTGAACTTGTGGTGCATCCTGGTTACGAAGACGACGACTGGAAAAATGACATCGCCCTGATTATTTTGGCCAAAACCCCGACCGCCCACGTGCAGCCGATCTGTCTGTGGAATGACGACTACCACCTGAAAAAAATCGTCAATAATACAGGAAAAGTAAAACTTAATTAATTTAAATTCCATGATATAAATTATAACAGTTTAAATTAAGTGCATTTTAACAGCAACGGCGATTAAATTGACTGGCAGTTGGTGTGTAATTATGCTAAATAATAATAAATAATAATAAAGTGAACGAAAGATGGTTTTTAAATTCAAGAAGGGTGAAAGGGCCAATAGGATTGGGGTGGGAATATATAGATGTGCCTAAATGACTAATATATTACTTCTGTCGCGATTTTCTTAAATATTTATGTTGTGATGTTAATTTTTTAAGGCGAATTTAGATTTTTTAGGACTTTCAACGACGTAATTGGTTGCCTGTGGCAAAGCCGTTTTTTTAATTGTATTGTAATTGAGCATTGTGGAAGAAATTAATTTCAAAACGATTTATTTTAAGCCGATTTTCTCTGTATTCAATGTGGTGACGTCGTATTGGCTGAAATTAAAAATATTTCAATGTAAATCAATTAATAAACATTTTTATTTTCTTTTAATTTAGTTGAATTTTCAATTTTTTTATTTTTTAACACTGGAATTTTAATTTTTAGGTAATTGGTTGGAGCAACGAAACCCTGCACCAGACTGAACTGAGGGTGACTTTTTACGGCGAGTGCTTTCAAAAGGCCAAAGCGTTTGTCGCGACCAACGTGCGTCCCGGAGAAACCTTCTGCGCCTCTCCTCTGGCGAACCGTGAGTTTTATTTTTACCTTGTTTATTCGCAAGAAACGCATTTTGATTGAAAATTTCATTCAGAAACGAGTGTGTGTGAAAAAGACGTCGGTGGCGGATTCGTCGTTGCGAAAGAGGGCAGACACTTTTTGCGCGGCGTCGTCAGCGTGCAACGCGTGCGAAAGATGTTCTACGGCACCCCTACCCCTACCACATGCTACCCCTACGCTCTCTACACCGATGTCACCAACTATGTCCCGTGGATCGTGGACAACTCGCCTGACATCAGCGTTTAATTCAGTGCGATAAATGTGAACTATTTGAATTCATATTTCATTTGTGAAAATTAATTACAATTTACAATTAGAAGTTACAACGAATAATCTTGATTATTTACTGCGTGAAATTTGCAAATCCCCCATTTTTAATCGATAAGAATAACAAAGGGTTTCAATTAAATAAAGTAAATATTTATGTTAAAAAAATTAATTTACGCACTTTGATAATATTACTACTACCACGTCTAAAAATCCACTTAGGAAGGTTTACATTTAGTCTATTAATTAAGGATAGAATTAGGTATGATCGTTTTTGAATTTTAATAATTTCATCAAAATTAAAAAAAGGTAATAAAAATTATAAAATTGTTAAAATTAGATAAATAATATATAATATTATATAGTAATGTGAAATTATTTTAAAATTATTCCAAAATTATAAATATAACAATATAATACAATATTATAATATGATAAATATAATTTTCAATTTTAATTCAATGCAGGCTTAATAAAGTTTTTTAATGTACAATAGCAATAGCTTTGACTCTTCATTGATATAATTTTATATCTTTCAGGGAAAATTAAATGATTTTAAAATTTCATAAATCTGGATAAATATCTTAAAATTGGTACAGAAAAAATCTGTCAATCTCACAGCTAATTTTGATGAAAATAATTAGGAGTTTATTCAGTTTATTTCTACAAAATAGTTCCTCTTGTCTCTTTAATTCAATTTGATTAAAAAAGTACAGAATTTTAATTTTAAATATATTTTTTTCCATAAATTAACAATTGTACAAGGGTCTTAAATTGTTATGGCTTTTTTTACAAGAAATATTTCTTGACCATGGAATTAAAACGTCCGAGCATTGCAATTTCCGAGGGTTATTGTTAGTCTCTCTTCCTTGTGATTGAAGAAGAAAGAAGCGAAGATTACATGGGGTAGATATTTGGCAGGTAGAGGAAAAATTGTGTTTGGGTCATCAGCGGAGAAATCCATCTCACCTCAAAGGCGCTCGTGTTCGCGCGCCGCCGCTGCTGCCAGGTATGCATTTCTCGCACAAAAGAGATCGAGGCGTCACTTTTCATTCCAGAAAAAGGACCCAGATCAAGATTCCTGCTCGCTCTATGTGCCCTCGCCAATGATTAACTTAATTACAAATCTCTTGTTTAAATAACTGACCCTTCTATCAAAAATCACGCGCACGACTGCAGCTTGTGATTAAGAAATTTTGTTATTGCAGTGTGTGGAGAGATAATGTGTGGAATTATATGGACGAGACGAAGTATGCCTGCCCATCATCCTTGCAGATATACATTCTCACCTATTAATTTTTTTTCTCTCTTGCATTATCTAGCGGCGTGCGTCTCTAGTCCGGCGCTATCTCATTTACTAAAGTAAATCTGTATTAATTTGTAATTAACGATAGTTCCTTTTGTTGGTTTTTTTTCTTCCAATTAGGTGAAATCAATTTATGGCAGACACGCACCCACACAATATCGATGAATGGATTGTGGGAAGGAGATAAAGGCTCAAGAGTTGAGTTGGGTTTCATACAGAAATGGTAGTCTAATTAAAAAATAAGAGACGCCAAAATGGAAAAATCATATCTTTTTAAAAATGTTTGGAAATCCAACTGCATAATTTTTTTTTTAAATAATTTTATAAGAATTTAAAATTAAAAAAAAATAATAATAATAATTCAAAAAATGTTAATGCCTGAAATAGAGCAGCAGATCCTTTTTTTTCATTTATTCAACGCCGGGCATAAAACTTTAATGAACTCTCAATCTTGAGAGTGAAATTTAATTTAAAGTGAATCAATAATTTTTTTTAATCATCTTATCATTTTCGAAATGTGTTTCATTTTATATAATTATGGTTTAATCACTTTTTTGAAATTTAATGCATTAATTTCGTGTCAAGTTTTTTTTATATATGAACGTTCTCTGAAATTTATTATGATAAAGAACAAATAATATGAATTTAATCCTACATTCAAATTATTTTCTATATAAAAATTACCATTTCTAATATTAAATTTGTATGTTGAAATTTATTACTTTTGACTTAAATTTTATAATTTCTCGTAAGTTTCTGATTTAAAACAAAACCTCAGCAAATTGACTTCATTTTTTTTTCTTAAAAGTATCCACATCATTTTTTTAATATTTTGGCGCCGAAATATAACAATCACAAGCGCCTCTCCATTGTTATTTTGAGCTTTTATTCTTCCGGCACAAATTGACTGGTTCTCTCTTGAGAAGGAGGTAAATAAAAACTAATAAAACTCGCCGGCGATCCATCTTCATTGGGATCACGTTCGAGTTGATTAAGTTGTTACAAGCCTTCGATGAGTGGGTTGCTTGTGAGTGTGTGTTTTAATAAACTTAATGCCCAACATAATGAGGAAGGGCAGCTCTCTTGTTATATATTACAGGTGGTCAGTCCCAACCCATACTAACACATTCTCATTTCTGTCGTGCCGGACACGCCTCCGTTTACCGAAAAATATATATAAATTACACGCGCGCCTCTCTCTCGTTTTCGGCTGGCACGGGCCACACTCGATTTACTTTAAAATTCGCTTCTCCGGCCAGGGGTTGTTTGCTTTTTTCTCGAAATGCCCTCGCATCAATCTTTCGCAACGCCGACCGTAATCATACCTCACTGATTATTTCAGGCGCCACTGACCGATTGAATTTTAATCATTTTCGTCCGAAAAAGGGTCGATATGGTCGATATACGCGTGAGAAGTTAATAAAAAATAAGGTTGCGAGCTTCAAACTCCTGATTTTAGAAATTAATTAAAATATAATAAAAAAGAAGGTCAATTTGGTCTATGGATCAAATTATTGGAGGTGAATTATGATCACTTTTTGTATAAATTAATATAACTTGAATTCAACTCAATCAAAAATATTAATTACTAGAAAAATACAAAAATAAAAAATTTTGTACTTACAACAGGACTTCTTTTTGCCAAAGTCGAGGCCAAGGGGATCTGCAAAAATTGAGTTTATTGTCTATTGTTGTCTATAATATTTCAGATGAATAAATTTCTCCAATCAAATAAGTGCAAAGATTTACTAAACAATATGTCAATAATTTCCGTCAATCTAATAATAAACAAATGCAACATTCTCATCATTCTAAATTGGATCTACGATAAAATTCGAATACAATTGACAATGATTAAATTGATATGAGATAAGAAAATTAGCCTAATTATCAAATTTTAAGTAGAAAATAGAAGCTCTTGATGATCTTGTGTGTTTATAGTGTTTGTTTTGTGTTAATAGTCTATTATCATGCACTGAATTTGATAAAATATAAATAATACCCTTTAGAACTGCATACCAGCATCCTGAAGGTCTTGAAGAAGACATTTTTTCCGCAATTTTTTAATTGGAAATATATGCCATAAACTCATACGTTCGTCACTCACTGTCAACAAAAACAAAACCAACTGGTAGTGAGATGCACACAATAACAACTGATCCCCCCTCCCTCCTCTTCTTTCTGCACACATCACACATTTCCATTATGTAATGAAATCTATGACCAACTTGGTGCTTTATTTTTCTTATTTTTATCCCACTTGACGCATTCTATGTGCGCTGTTGCCTGTTGCCAGTGTTGCATTTTGTCTAATTTCATGAAAATTTCTTCTCTCACCTATTTATGATTTTATTGTAATTTTGCAAAACTTTCAATTATAAATATTTAATTAACCCACAGTGTCGCTTCACTTTTTAGAAACATAAATTAAGCATAATATATTAATTATATTTGAGTGCAATTAAAAACAGTATTTTATTGAAAGCATTATTTTTTTTTTAATAATTTTTGTAAATTTTATCAGATTTCCATAATTTGGAGCTTCATCTAATTTCTACAGAAAATTTAATGAATTTTATTGTAATTTCATTATTAAATCATTTTGTTAAAACAAGTTTCAATAGTACTGAAATAGCGTTCTCAGTTTTTTTCCGATCATCGTTCCAAAACGGGAAACCGTTACGTGTTTGCTGACGCACGTTCATTGCGATTGATTAGTAAAAAAAATTGATTTGCTCCTCTTCCTGCCACAAATTGGATCGAGAATGAGAGCTCAATCTGCCCGATGCTCTTTTATTGATAACCTGCCTGCGAGCGTGCAAAATCCGATTTTGGAACAAAAAGGGAGAAGACGAAGGTAGAGCACCGTGCTCTTTTCAACCTGACCTATTTTCACCCAAAAGGTGTTTGCTCCTTATTTCAACAATGGGGAATAACAAACAAGAGGTGCGCGACGCTTATAATTCAGGTCAAATTTGCGACGGTCTTTTATATGCGTGCGGAAATGCGAGACAAAACAAAATAACGAGACTTAAGGGAGAGTTCATTCATTCTGAAGACCATTCAGCCAACGGAAAAGGGCAAAGATGATCAACCAGGTTAATGGCTTTGTGCCACTTTATAAATACAAAGGGAGAATTTTATAAAAACTATTATATACTAAAACTGTCGTTTCTGTGAATATTTCAATAAAAACTTTTTACTGCAAGATTTTAAATTTATAAATTTCATTTATCATAATATTAGCAATGAGCATTGTGCAATATTTTGTAAAAAAAAAAAATTAAAATTTTTTATCAAATAATCAACGATGAAAAATAATCAAATGTTGCAACGACATGAGTATAGAAAATAAATAATTTAGCCAAATTAATAATACAAAATTAATAATTATTTTTTAATTATATTCAAAAATTTACCAGTAGTTTATTTATATTCAATAATTTATTAAATGTAAAAATTGTTTTTAGAACCTGCTGGAGCGAAAAAAATTTGATTCTCGGCGTGTGTTAATAATTTGACCTCCGCTTTTGTGCTTCTCCGTGTGATCCAAGCGTGAAGAATCGCACGGACAATATTTCATCCCCTTTCCTGTGGAAAAAGGTGAGAGATAAAAGTGCTACCTGACGCAACCTGTTAGACATTTGAACCTTTTTGCATTTTCTTAATTCTGATCTCACAAATAGATGCACCCTTTGCGCGTTTTTGATAATGATAAAAGAAACACAACCCCCTGCTCTGTTCTCGCGGATAAGAAGGGTTTTGTATTTAACATGGGGTGCAGAAATAGGAGCCGATCAACGAGGCATGAGGGTAAATTATCACCGGAGGTGGTGACAAGAAAAACCGCATCAATTCCAAGAGAGAAAAATATCAGAAAAGACGCACGCTGCGTGAGGTCGATTACGCCTTTTCGCAACCCTTGTTTTCGTCCCCTGAAACAAAATCCGTATACCTGCGATGCACCACTGACCTGAGGGGGTTGAAGAAAAACACGTGTGCGTATAAATACACCTGCTGAGGAATGCAGCGTGCCTTTTTTCAATAATTTCGCCTATAAATTAGCTAATTTTTGGGGGCACGAGCTGCGGTCGTTTCCATATTTTAAGCGATAGGGTTTTTTCCACATAATGATGTCGTCAATTTTTATTACATGCAGCACAGGACTGCCCAGTTTCGGTCGGGCGCACCGTGGATAATTTGGTTTTATTGCATTTCAGAGGTAGAAAAAATCCTAAACCTCTGTCATTGCTTGGCAAGAGTGGATTGATGAATGTGTTTTGCTGCTGCTTTTTTATTATTGCTACCGACAAGATGGGAAATAAGACCGCCAAGGGTGTTTTTCAATACTAATTTGTATTAAAAGGATTTTTTTTGTTAATAGAAAAAACAAAATATCAACTAATATAGTAACGTAGGAAATGAAGGTGCTCTAATATTTGGCCGGATCTTCAGATTTTTGATATATAAATATTGTGGAATTCAGACTAAATAATTTTCTCATAAAGTAAAATCAATCAGTTTTGCTCATTTTTAGAAATTTTCAATCCACTGGCTTTTGCTGATGGCTCTTCCAACTTGCAACCTTAATTTTTTTTCATTACAAAAATGAACACCTCGAGTTTCAACAGGTTATTCCACACTACAAATACATACAAGAACCTTTATAGAAAGTTATTTTCTAATATATTTATAATTTTGTCAATCTAACCAGGTCTTGATAAACCAAATTGTACGATTTACCGAACGCAGGTGTCCCAAACTATTGAGCTGCGAACTAGTGAGCCCCGAACAGTTTCACTTATATTTATTCGATTGTTGATTGCTTGATTTGCTGTGACGTCACGGAACAGAAATCGCAACCACCCTGTTTATCCAATTCACCTTACAATTTACATCATCCATAATGTTCATGGCCATCGGCATGGAAAATAAAATTACCATAATTAATTAATAGATTTTAACTTAGCAGTTTTACTGCTAAATTCAAATCTTTTTCCCACTCATTGACTTTCCCATGATGGATGAAGGCAAAAGCTCAGCCATGTGTGACATGTAAAATCCCGCCAGAGCTAATAATCGCTCCTAATTATTTTTAGTGGTAGACAAGTTAGACAACCTAACAAAATATAGAATTCTATAAAATATATGATTTGATTTCACTTAAAATTAAGAATTGATTACAATTATTAATTTTAAACTATTTAAAATAAAAATCACTGGAAATCAATAGTATTTTTAAGTTTATTTTAAATATCTTTAAAAAAAATGATTTAAGATTGGTACCCTTCGATCTTACTTCGACACAAACAGATCCTCAATCAATCACATGTTTGCCTGTTTGGTGAATACTTTGGTCTTGTTCTGTTGTTCATGTGGTATTTTCAACATAGTTTTAAATTTTTTGGTCATGGCGGCCTCGCTTTTTTTGGTCGTAACTCGTATATCAAGTCATCGGGGTTTGCGGAGGCCTGAAAGTATCGGCGATAGGGCGAAAACGGGCCCAAACCGACCCAAATCTCACTTGATTGAGGTATGCAATGCGCACACATAATACATACATACAATGAAATACTTCCTCAATTTTTTTTATAAGAAAAGCAAATTATCCATAATTTCATTCCATCTAATTTTCCAGCAAGAAAATCTTTGAAAATCTTCTTTGGATATTGAATGGTGTGGGTGTTATTTGAGGATAATCGTCAACCGGTCTGCATTCCGTGCTTGACCACAAATTCGATCTCTTCCTTTTTGCATCGTCTTTGGTATGTTATATCTTAAAATTATTGTATTGTGTCATCAAATTGAAATATTAGTTTTATGGTTTCCACAGCACCCGCTGTATGGTTGTTAAAAGGGCGAGAGCAAAAACCCTCGTCCCCAACTTGCGAATGCTGAGTTGCCTGGCTACAGCACCCTGGTGTCGGCCCTTCTCACGCATGGACCCAAGCCAAGGTGGCTGAGGCCAAAGAAGAAGACGATTGGAAAGTTAATTAGGTAAAAAAAAAAATTAATTTTTCTCTTTAAGAAAAGACTGCACTTCTTAAACTGTAGTACTCCTTTTTTGTCTGCTAAGGAATCTGAAAATGACAAAATTAGCACTTTTTGCTTAATTGAATTGAATCTCTATCAAACTTGCCATCGTTATTGAAATCAATTTCTGTATTAATAAACTTGATTGAATTTCAGTGGCAGTCTGCGGATTGCAGAAATCAACATTTAGCCCCGGACCAGAGGGAAGTTTTTGAAGACATAGTTGGGCAAACCGGTCATCATCATCAAAAGCAGCTGGAAGGCGACCCTGGAAAGATTTTCACCCTGGTCGAGACCAGTCAGCGCATGACCTTCACTCAAGGTAGGATTTTCACACAAATTTTATTATTATGACCAAGTGAAGGGATTTTGCCGCCGACGCCCCATACAATTCTTGGTGCTTCAATTTCGACTTCGCATGAAATTGCTCTTTTAAAATTAAGTTAAAAGTCCCTTATTTTCTTGTAGGTATATATAGTTCTATATAATGTTTGAATTGCAAACGCTCACGGCGAGAGATGAGCTGCATTCTAAGTTTCACAGCCTTATTTAAATCGCATTTCATTTTCATGGAAATTTGTCTTGAGAGTTTTTAACTTTCAATAAGTTTTTCATAAGAGGAGGGTTTTGATCTTTCCTTTGAAAGGAGGTTTGTAATTTTTAGAGACTTTTCTCTCAAGCTCAGATGGAGGTCAATTTAATTTTAATCCTGACCTATTTGGGAGCTTCTGAAAGCACTTTTTAAGCTCCAAAGAGCTTTGATTGGAGTTCTTTCCATGTCATTGTGGACAGGCCTGATATTAAACCATCATCACCACAATTTACAACAAGAAAAAAAGAAAGGAATAATTTTAACTATGCTGCAGAAAAGTTTTTTTTTTAAACCAGGGATTGTCCTCATTGAAAAAGTAATTTACTTAAAACTAGCTGCTTAACTACAGTTTCTACTGATAATTGCCACCCTATTTCATCGCAAAATTAGAATAATTTGAAAAAAATAACCCACTTTTTATAAAAACATTAATAAAACTTTTCAACTCAATTGTTTTTTTGCGCATTGCAGAACTGAACTTAAAACAGTAATTAACTGAAATTTTGAATACAATTTTAACTTCTTTCGTAGGAATTTTTACATCCCGAATTAAAAATTTTGTAGAATGAAAATTTCTTCGAACATCGAAGTATATTTTTAACATTTTACTTTTGACGTAAAATAATTATTAAGCGTCTCGCGCCGGAAGGAAAATTTTGACAAACACGAATCGCTTCCTTCCTCTGCAAGCAAAGGAAGAATTAAATCAAGCACGACCAATTTTTTTACATATAATTTATGCATTTATAATTCAAAGGCACGCGAATTGCCACAACTCAGCTTTCCTTGGCGCGGATATCTCACTTCCTGGCCCGATCGGAATTAATTTTTTTCCTTCCTTTGATATATACGGCACGGGGAGGTTAATTGCGCTTTCTTTTATTGCCCTGTTATCACGACACTCTGATCTGGATGGGGTAAAAAATAACATTATAATGAGAGTGTGCTTTGGCGCGCGCGTCCTTGTCACCTGCTTTTATTCTCTTCCGCTGATGCACTCGCGCTAGCCGCGATTCGCAGCACGCGGCCGCCGCGTGTGCCTCGGAAGTTATTCCGTCAGGTGCCATGATTCACGAGATTGCTTGGCTTCGGTGGAAAAATGTATTTGAATAGCTTTTTTCACAATATAAATAATAAAAAAATCTTAGTTTATTATTTACTTTTAAAAGTAAAAATTAAAGATAATTTAATAAATATTTTATTTTAATATTTAATTTAACCATATTTAATCATATTTAAAGTTTATTTAAATTTGTCGATTTCTTTATGATTAATATTTATTTATTTTAAACATAATTTACTTTGAACTTTGAACAATATAGAATATTGAAATTAAAATTTACTATTTTTATTTTTAATTAAGCAATATATTGTCAATCGCAATCAAACCATACACTTCAGGAATGGAATAAAAATTTCATTTTCAAAAGCAGTGCTTGCACAGTAGTGTGTGATGTTTATAGTTAATTGAATTATTTAAATTAATATTACGTATTTAAAAGGGGGAATGTCTGAAAAAACTTTTATTTAAAAGTACTCTTATTTGATAACTTGAAAATATTTCTACAAATATTTGAAGTTTAATTTCATTATAGTTTTTTAATGATTGTTTTATACTAACAGTAATTTTGTTTAAATCAGCTGATGAAATTTTGTGATATATATATTTATATTAGAAGTTCTTTAAATTTTTAAAATTTACTCTCGGTCTGGTGGCGCGCGCAGGTGAAATTAACTATGGGCCATTCTCTGTTGGGGTACTTATTGTATTTAAATATCCTGGTTTGCTGTGATAAGATTTTTAAAGACGAAAACATCTGCCCCTCTGTTTTCGTCCCGCTGCCTTACTTTCATATGCACCTTTCGACTGCGTATTGAAATAAAAGAAATGTGAATAATTTTGCGCACATCATTTTATTCAAATTCGTGCCTGTTTAAGTCGGCAGGCTCGAGAAGCGAAAATTGATAAATATAACTCTCTTCAGGACGTAATTAATTTCCCCGCGGAGATAAAACACGCCAAGAACAACACAAAACAAATTCGACCCACGCGCGCCTTTTCTATACATTAGACCTATAGAGCGTTATTTTTTCGTACAAAATTGACGGCGATTTTGGCGGATATTTTATGAGGCATTAAATTTATCAGCATTGAAGATGAAGTATTTTTATAACAGCGCGACTCTTAGTGCGCGGAAGGTCGAGCAATAAATTTTCTCCCAGAGGCGTTTCATATTTTTACGAGTGTTCTTA
This sequence comes from Neocloeon triangulifer, assembly GCF_031216515.1. Taxonomy (NCBI): domain Eukaryota; kingdom Metazoa; phylum Arthropoda; class Insecta; order Ephemeroptera; family Baetidae; genus Neocloeon; species Neocloeon triangulifer. The sequence continues at coordinate 591,053 of NW_026775550.1, forward strand.
AATAATAGACTGTAAAGTGCGTGAATTTATTTCGTTTTGGTGCCGCGGAATTTTCTATTATAAATTTGGCAAACGACCTCTGGTGCGGACAAATTGCATTTGGATTCGATTATGTTTGTCTGCATCTTTTTTTATATAGTGTAAAAAGTCTTAGCGCAGATTATCATTCCAAAAGTTTTGGCCAAAAAGTTTTTTACCTACTTTATTAAAATATCAGTAATTTTTCTAAATAATTAACCAAAAAATCAGTAAAATGAAATTTATTTAAAATATTAATTATTGCTTATTCATGTGATAAACTTTCAACTTTTGAAATGTAATTACAAAAATATACGATTGTTAAATACAAATAAAATTTAAAATGTTTAATTTAAATATAAAGTAATATTGAAAGGAAAAACACTTTTATTTAATTTTTATTGTAATCCTCGGGGTTGACAAACCCGTGGACAAACATTTTTTCTATACTCGGGTGGTGTTGAAAAATATTATTCTTTATTTTTTGGCACAAAGCAACGGTTTTGGTGCGGCTCGGCGGGCCTGCTAATTTATCTTTCACGTTGGCTGACAGTATTTCATCGGCGGGATGACAAGATGATGGAATTATGTGGCCATTACGAGGCCATTACGGCAGACAAAGCGCGCAGCTCCCCTGGCGCCCCGTCACTACCTCATGCCAAAAGAGTTATGTCGCGGAAAATGCAAACATCACACAGGCTACCTGGAACTGCTCATAAGCCACGGCGTCGGCCGCACAAAGAGATTTTTCCAGGCGGGGGGCAAAAGGAGCCGCCGCTCACATGGAAACCAATCAGGCCCATTCAACGCCGGCATTGTCCGCGTCCCATAACATTTTCTCAAGAAGTGCTTTCGGGGATGCCAAATTCGTGAACAAACACAAAAAGCGTAATTTATATATTGGAAAAATAAAAAGTGAGCAACAACCGCATTATTTATCAAAACTGCTCCTCCGCTCTGTCTGATCCATGAGTATACCTTAAAAATAAAATTAGTTTCTAAAACTGATCCTTTTTTTAAAATTGATATATTTTTAATTTTTAATAAATATTTTATTTTTTGTATAATTTCACTGTGCATAATCAATTGGAACCGAAATATTCATAGTGCATAAGTTTAAATTCTCAAATTTATAAATTAAATGTAAATTTCACTCTCGTTTTGTGCTTTCACCCTATTTATAAATTTAATTGTTATATTTTTGCAAACCTTTGGTGTCTATTTGACAGATCCTTGGGCATTGAAATCTGCCAAAAGAAGATACTATATCTGATCCACTCCAATCTCATCGACAGTTATGAGCCTCTGAAGATTAAAAAAATAACTGTGGATTTTTCGATTTCTTGTCGATTTAAAACCACAGCGAATATGGAAAAAAGAAATGACTGTCTGCTTCAAATATTAATTCGCAACAATCTGCATCATTTTTTTTATTATCAACTACACAAAAAAAACCAGTATATTTTTTTTCTTTTTAATTTAATCAAAAATTCAATATTTTCCTGCGCGGTGCACGAAAACTGCAACTGAAAAGAAACAAAAGGCAATATTTATGTAATTCAAGGAAAGTTTGTAAATTTCCTATGTATTGATTTTGATTTGCTTTGACTGCGAGGCATACAAATGTTTACAGGTGAAAATATGGTTGTGTTAATCTTGAACCAAACACGTTTTTTTTTTGCATATCTCGCGACGCGCAGTAATCAATTTCCACAGTAGTTGCTGTTCTTCTTGAACAGGACATAAATATTCCGCCCTCCCAATTTTGTGTTCCAGCGCAGGTGCCTTTCTCTCTCTTCTCTTTTATGCTTGCAACAGCACACAATGGGGAATTGCGGAAATTCGAGATCGCGATTCGGATTATAGTTTATTGCGTTTTGCATGCTATTAGGCGCCTCCATTCAGATTTGGCCAAACACATTACATCGTCGATTCACTCTCGCCAAGCAGCAATAAATTCACCCTCGATTTCACAGTTTGCTAATTTCCATAGAATCCCATGTTGGTGCAAAAGACAGATGCGAAATAAATTTATTTATTTTTGCCCACTGATGTATTCTTAACAATTCTGTGTCTTCAAATGTGAAAGGCTATCAAAAGTTTCGGGAAGTTTTTTGGTAACTAAATTTATAAGTGTGGCATAAACCTTTCTTAAAATAAAAAAAAAATCTTTTTTTAAACTGTTATATACTTGTTTTATATATATTTTTTTTTTAAAATTATCATTCGTTTCAGGGTAAAATATTCTGATAAAGTTGTTTATTTTTCAAATTATATAAATAAGAAAAAATATTACCCGGAAAATTGGGCAAAATTTTCCGATCTTCCTCTTGATCAGTGAAGTACTAGAGATTTCACGAACAATCATTTAATGTTTATTAACAACAACATTTCTGTTTGTTTATTTAAGATTTAAAATATAATATTTTATCGACCATTATTTAGTTTTATTTTAAATATGCGTTTTACGCATTAAAATTTTTATTTAATATAATAAATTTTTGTTTATCCTAATTTATTTTTTTGTTAAAATTTTGACTACATCTAAAAAATTTAAATTATAAGTATTTTCTGGTTTATCCTCTAATTTTAAAAATACTATTCATTTGAAAATCAAAATTCTGCTGTTTTTGAATCTATTCGAAAAGAGAAAAATATACATTTATTTAAACTCATTGTCAAGTTTAAAAATAATTATATAAAAAATTAGAGTGTATCGCGCTATAATTTTAGTACAATTTTGATTCCAAAATTTTTAATTTGAGTGAAGCACGCAGAATTTAAGTTGTTGTCCTTCGTCAAAATGTATGGAAAATTGTTATAAAGTTAATAATAATTAAGACTTTTATTAGAGGACAATAATACTGGTTTCCCTTTTCTTTTTCATATTGATCCTATTATGCGGCGTTTTAATTATTAAAAGAAATTAGAGCAGTATGCAATTAATTAAAAATAATAATTAATTCTGCTTTTCAATCTGTCCCACACTTAGAACACTTCATTATATAAAATTCTTGTAAATTAACATAATTTTAATGTGTATTTTTTAGAGTATACAACTTGTGGATAAATAAATATGGTTTAAACCCATAAAAATAGCCCAGATTTTTGATATAGCTAAATTTATTTTACTTTAATTTCAAAGACAATCGTAATAAGTTAAGTTTCTTTCCTTGAAGGAAATTTCTCTCTTCTCGGAAGCAAATAACAAGCCTAATTTTGTGGTTAGGCGAAAGAATATGAAAGAAAGAAAAAATTGGTGTCGGCCGATGGAGGAGCGTGTGGCGCGCGAAAGAATCTATTAAGAGGGCTGGCGGCGCGTCTTTACATGATCGGGAAGCTGCCCATGATTTGAGAGAGAACGAAAGTGATCTGCACGCGACAATTCTCGCCGCCCTCTGGGTGCCGCCGCGCGATCATAATCATCGACAAACTACTAATTATTTTCGCACCGCGTTTTGCCCGCCGGCCGTAAAAAATGGTCGCACAAATGCCGCGTCGCTCATTAAGGTTTTTCACTCCGTGTGCGATTGGGCGGATCAAAGCGAAATCTGAGAGCTTCTGTTTGAATAAATTAGCCTCAAATTGGACACCATAAGACATAATTTGATTCGGGTTTGTTTCATGTCGTGTTGAATACATATGCTCTCATTTATTTTTTGCGTGCATACTTTACATTTTTATCGACTTGTGTGGGAATCTAACAAAAAAATTATTCGTGCTTGTTTATTTCTTTGTAAGAGTTTTGAAATCACGTGATGAGCTTAATAATTTCGTTGTTTTTTTTCTACTTGAAAATATGATTTATTTTATTTATTATAATTAATTAGCCATTTACGTACTTATGTGAAAATTTATAATGTTTTTTATTTTATTTGAGAGAAAAAAGATGTTTTTGATCTAATTTTACAAGTTCAGCCATTTTACAGCTGTTGAATGAAAAAAGAGTTATTTTCAGCATAATTATGATTATAATTAACAACATCATTATATGGATAACATTTGAGGTCCCAAAAATACCCCTAATTGTATGTAATCACATTTTTTATACTTTTGAATTTAATCCTATTTTGTAGCGTTTTCAATATTAAAAGAAATTAGAGCGGCTTTCTTAAAATAAAAAATGTGTTAATAACGAAATTTAACAACAAATTTCATCGTCTCTTTTGTTAGTTTATCAATTTTTGTTATTTAAATTTGATTTGCTAGACCAAAGGGCACCACCACTAGAGTAAATATTTTTCTAAAACTTCTGACAATGAGGTTAAAATAAGACCACAATATTGAGCCCTATTCTATAAAAGTTGGAAAATTAATCGCATTAATTTTCATCAATTTCTTATTATTGTAAAAAAAAGTTGAATTACAATAATAAAATAATGATGAAATAATAGGGTAAAATCAATCTATATATAATTTATACTTAATAGTCAATCAAAAATTGACATCTGTGTGAATAAATTTTCTAGAAAAGGACTTTTTGAATAAAAGTTTTCCTGGTTCAATTAGTTGGAGTATTCATGCATTTGACGTTAAATAATTACAAAATTAAAAAATTATGTAACTTTTATTCCGAGAAAAACTTAATAATTTAAACAGAACTGGTAGAGATCTATAAATGCCGCTATTTTAGAATTAAGGTTCTTAGAAAATTGATTAACAAGGCATATTCACGCGGCCATTTTTAATTACTGGTGCAACTCATCTCCATTTTGGTCCGTTTATTTCGCGGCTTTCTTTTTTTTCTCGTTCTTGTGCGTCAAAAGAGCAAACATAATTAAACGAATTACAAGTGATGCGCGAGCGTGCGAGAGAGGCGTGTATAATTAAGCAATCGGCAAAGTGTAAAGATAAATTGCCGTAATTAGGCACAATTCCAGCCGGTACTTAAGTAATTGGAGGACGTGCAAGTTCAGGCACAAGCCGATTAAATTATCCTTTAGCGAGTTAAAGACCTTGGCTTTATTCTCTTGCATGCTGATGGGCCCCAAATTGTTGGGAGAGGAAAATAAGTTTTTTGCACTTTTTATCCCAGGGCAAAAAGGCGAGAATTTGTCATCCTCCACTTTTGTTTAACCGAGCAGCACGCACGCGTACGCTAATCTTCTGTCATGACTTGGAGGAAAAGGAATAGAAATTGTCCCCCTTGTAATCATCAAAGATTTTGTTAATAATAATGGTCAGACTTGCGCTTTTGTGCGGAAAATTTTGCACGGCGCTCGTGCTACTCTGTGTCAAATTTAAACACAAAAAATCGTCAACTGCATGATTTTTTGACGCGACGCGCTCGTGTCTCCGAGGCCACCAGACCCACGCGTTTGAATTTGGTTGACAAGTTTTCGAGCAAGGATAAGAAAATTAATAAAAAGAGTAGTTTTTTTATACCAGACACATTAATATTATTTGGAATATAAGTTTTATTTATTTTTAAAAACAAAACCTTTATTTTTAATTTTATTATTATTTTTAACAATTAAGGATATTTAATTCTAATTTATTAAATTTTTTCTTTCTACATCTTCAAATAAAATACAATTGCAAAGAGGAGGTGCAAAAATATAATTATAATGAAGTATTTTAAGGCTAAAATATTAACCACAACGTACACCAATATAATTTAAATTTCAGTCAAGTGAAATTGAGCAAGGACAAAGGAATTTACCTGAATTTTAATTATTTGCTTAATTATGTAATTTAAATTTTTTGAATGTTAAAAATATTGACAAATCAAATTAATTTTTAATTAAAGATTAAAGTTCTCTAATAAATGCAGTGCATCTTGGAAAGTAATTCAAGTATGATGTAAATTTGAAATAAAAATTGCTTAACAATCTCTCACATGAGGTGATAATTTGATGCGCGATGATCATCTTTATTTTTCTTTCAGCAGCCCCTTCATTCTTTCTCTCGTTTCCAGCAGTTCTGACTTTTTTCTTTATCTTTGCGGTTTCCATTGAGGGTTCTTATTTTATATTGGCTGCGCGCGTGAAAATCAACGACACGCCGCGTTATTTGAAAAGCCAAATTGGTGCGTTGATCATTCTTGTTAGCGAAAAAAGGTGTAGAACTAATGCGCTAATGGCACTCGGCCGGCGGACTAGCAATTTCGACGCCCGCTCTATACTTAGCCGCCTTATTGGTTTTTGACAATCGCTGTTCGAGCCCCAAATGAAATAATTATTTCACGCACAATCGGCATCCTCGGGGCGAAAGTAAAAAATTATAGAAGGAAATAAGCAGTGCGAGAAATAAAGGCATGCGATCTGCTGACAAATGTTTCCTGTTCCTCCAACCTTCATTTAAAGATACAAAAATTCTCATCTTAAGAGAATCACTTTTGGTTTTGATTAGAAACTATAAATTTTAGTACTTTTTCTTTGTATTTTTTCACAAATAAATACTTAATAATTTGAATTCGAGAAGCCTTTAGATGACATTTAAATTTTTTTCTCGCCATTTATGCTTAAAAAGCTTAAATCAAATCGTTTCAATTTAACTTTTTTTAATTGAACTAAATCAAGTTTTAAATGGACTGTGTGGTACACCAAAAATATTTATATTTGCACCCAAACCTTGTTTTTTTTAATCAATTTTTAACTATTTCCTTTTAATGTCTAATTTGATAAAAAAAAAAAAAAAAAAAAACGAGTCAAAGAAAGGTAAAAAATTGTAAATTACAAATTTAATTAACAAGATAAATAACTTATGAATTTAGTTTTAACTTTTAAAATTTAAATGTCCTGCTTTTTCTCGCAATCCATTTGCCAGCGAATATTAAAGATATTTTTTTGCCTCTCATTTATTGTGTGTTGTATAAAAATAATTCGGACAAGAACGAAACACAAAATTAATATATGACGTTTTGAAAATAATTATAATTTTTAGTAGTTTTGTTAATTCCAGCATTTTTTATTCTTTAATACTATGGTAAGAAAACGTCGAATAAATTTGTCCAAATATCATCACGGGCTGAAAATAACCGCGACCATTATTGTGCATTCAACGAATTCTTTGTTGCCCCTGGAGGTTCCGCAGGTATACTCGCATCATTTGACGGTTCCTCCCCGTGAAGATTAAAGCCGCACAGAGGAGCCGCCGTATCAAGCACAATAGGGGATGAAAATAATAGACCGGCCGCGGGGAAGCTCATTAGTGCGGTTTTTGTTTCTGGCCGCGATTACGCGCAATGAGGGCAGGTTTTCTGCCTGCGTCATCAGGTCTTGTTAAGTGCGAAAACCAGTTTGAATAATTCGTCCCGCTCATCCTGCCTAATGAGAAACAATGGGCATCTCTTTTGTCAGCTTTTTTTCCATCAAAATGCTAGACTTTTCGTGTATCTTTTGTGCCGAGAGTAATTGGGCGACAATGATTGTGTGTTCTGCATCATTGTCTATGCTCGCGCTAGATTTTCCTTTTCTCGGACAAAGAAAATTGAGGCGCCGCACGTTTAAGTAAAAAAGTGCGGCGGGTGATGTGCGTGGCAAATCTTTAAAAAGGCCGCTAACGAAAATCGTCATGCCTCTTGAGACAGACACTTGTTTATTGCCCTTAGCATGTTTTATCAGAGATAAACTGGCTTCCCTTTTGTTTTTATGATATAAAAATTTTGGTAATTCATTTAATTATCTGAGGAAAAGTCGTATTTATAGAACTGAAAATTTATTATTCAGCTTTTGCCTTGATCAGTGTAAGCTTTGTAGTCAATTCTTAAAGTCTTTTTATGTACATAAGAATATGTTGTACAAAAATTAATTAAAATTGCAGGTTGTAGTGGAGATATAAAAGTGAAAAAGGCGAAATGGAAAAAAAATCTACGATAGAATCGCTCAAAATAATGCATTTTTTTATATTAAACCTACCTCAAGTTTCTGTTTTTATTCATTTTAATTTTATAATTTTGTAAAACTTGATAATAATTTTACAGGGTTTTTAGTTACTTTGTTTCTAAATTTGAATTGCTAAAATTTTAAATGTTTCATTTAAACAAAATTTATGATTAATGCAAAAAGTGCTATCAAAATGTAGAAAAACTTAAGAATGTTTCACGCATTTTGTAAACAATTTAATTATTATTGTTTTTGATCTTATTACTAACGCAAATATAAATGTTTGGATTAATTCATCCATTTATTATTTAGTTGATTTTAAGTTTCTCGGATCTCGGTTGAATATGCATGATTTGCGCGGGATTCGTGGTCATTCTTGATATAAATTTGGGGGATAAATTGAAGATGCCAATGACAATTATATAAAAATACATTAGAAAGTGTAAAGTGGGCTTTATTATGGATTATGAAATCTTCATTTCAATTGACTTACCCAATTATGACATATGCTGAGGCATTAAATAAAATAAAATATTACAAAAAGTCAATACCTTGTATTTGTATTTTTGAGCTGAAACTGAAATTTTTTGTCAAAAATTAAGAAGGAAAAATAAAACACAATAATATTATATTGTAATCAATGCATGAATAATAAATTTAAAAATAATAATATTTGGAAAAATAATTTATTTTATAATTATTAAAAATCATAGTAGCAAAATAAAATGTAATTTAAAGCACTCTAAACTTCTTAATTTTCAATTTCGTCGCTTCCTGCTGTTTCTGGCGCCCACTCACGCGAAACCCGTCCGTGTGGTCTGGGCAGACTGAATTCGTTATGCAAAACACCTCCGTGATTTATCAGCCGCAATTTATCATCGATTCTCCTTTGCGCAAATATAAATCGCCGTCTAATTTCTAATAAAATTTCCATCTTACTAAAGTGATTTAGCGTCCGAAGTAAGCCCGGGATTGAAATTGCCAGCACACGGGGGCAACGATAATAAAATCATATAAGTAATTTTTTAACTTTTAACGAGCGCGCGATCATTACTGAACTTTCCGCGCACGCGGTGGTCCCCTTCGGAAGAAATAAAAAATAAACACACCACGCAGGCAGCACGCGCATTTGACTTTGTAATTTTTCAATTGATGTAAATTACGAGAGAGAGACCCGGCTTAATTTTTAATTCCTGGTCGCGGCGGCGTCTGGCGCGGGGCCAGTAAACCACTCGTAATTGCTTAATAAGGGATTGATCGCCGAGAGCCAAGCAAGGGGCATCCCTTTTCTCATTTAATGGAGGCGGCCGCTAATCGAACGCTGCTTTTCGGTGATTTATTCCTGAAATTTGGCAAAGTATGGCCTGAAGCGAGACAACAACCTAATTTACCGTACTGCATGGGCAGACTACAATAAAAAAATTTAAAAAAAAAATCGAATTTTGGCCTCAAGTTTTAATTTGAAAATAGATTCCAGTTGTTCTTACAACACCGGGGATTTTATTTCTAAAAATTTTTGGAAGTAAAATAAATGCAAGGAGGCACTGATTTAAATCAAAAGTAGATATTAGTTTTCTTAAAGAAGAAAGGCAATTTTCTTCTTATTTTTTCAAAACTATTTGTCAAAAATAATAGCAAACTTGAAATTTTGCAAAGTCAAATAATGTTTTAAAACGTTTTTACTTGAAAAGACTTTCGAGTTACAAAACTAATAATATGATTTCTTCGAAAGTCCACTAGTGTTTTTTTATATTTATTTATTTGTTCAATTTCATAGATGGTGTCTGGTTAAGATTTTAAATCGCCCTATCTCTCTTTGTTAATCAACTATGTTTGCACCATGAAAACAATTGAATTGTTTAATTTTTCATCTTGTTGCAAAAAACTATTAAGTAATTATTGTTAAACTTTTTGTAAATAAAAAGAAAGTCGTTTTAATAATACTAACTGTATGCAAAACTATATAATTCTGGGATCATATCATAATAAGAAGTAGGCTTGCAATGAAGTGTTTCAAAGTTAATTCATTATTTAGCTTGTTTCAGCTTCAATGAAGGAAAAATGAGTTAAAAATTTATAATTAAGCTTGACGCAAACAATAATTACTGCACTATCTTTAATTGGTAGACGTAATGAAAATACAATAAATGTACAAAACAATTTGAAATATAAAAATATTTAAATATTATGGTATTCAAAATTCTTGTTAAAAGCCTTACGTATTATAATATATAAAAAATAAAAATAATAAAGAAAAACTAATCTTTTGCAATTCACTTTTTATTTTAGTATCCACCTTGCTCTACGGTAAATGATTCCGACAATTTTCTTCAATGCCCAGGTTGCAACTTTTATACAGAAACCCAATCGCATTAAGGCAAAAGGGGTGTTGACGGTTTTATAATCCTGAGCGCGCGGAGTCAATTTAACAAAAATTTATATTCGAGCCTCTAATGAAAAAATACATCTCGAGCCGAATCAAGGGACACGCCAAACAAATTTGTTATATTTGTCTGACGTCGGATTACTCGCGATCGGCGCAATTTATTACCCCCTGAGAAAGAAATTCCCACCCACAGTCCGGCCAAGATAATTAGCCAGTTTACTAATTGCCACCCTTTTGAACCGGCGCGCTAAGAAATAAAGAGCTAATAAGAAAAAAAATATCATATATACCTGCGCCTTTAAAAAGCAATAAAATCTCGTGGTAAATTAATGATAACATAACTCTTTCTCTTAATCATGTTTCTTCTCGGCAGTCTTGGAGGTCTGAAGATAAAAATTTGGTTGGGAGAAAATTATCCTTAAAAAAAAATTGACAATTTTACGCAGCAATATAAAAGTATTAAAAGAAAAAGCTTGTAAATTTAAATAAATCCATCACAATAAAATAATATTTGCATATTTATTTTATACAACTCCGGAAAACAAAAAATGGAATAAAAGAAAACGTGTTTATGGTTCAGAGTGAAAAAAAAAATGATAAGCATCCGAGGCAAAAAAAAATGGACCGATCTCTTTTCTGTTCTGTCGGTGAAATTAATTTGCATTTTATGATGGGTATATTAGACAACACATTCGCATGCCCCACCGACCGGCCGGACAGTGTGATATACATCAAAGTGAGATACACACACACTATAAATTTGGCGCACTCGTGACACACGTACACATTCAGGAGCACACCTGTGATGCTCTCGTTTTTCGTGCGCGCCGCATTTTTCGCATTTTGGTACATTATTATTATATTATTTTTTCGGTCTACCTGCCTTGAACATGATTGAGTGATTGTGCGATGCTTCTCGTATAATTCAGCCGACGGCGATTAAAAAAAAAGGTCGGAGTGTGGAATAATTGGCATTCCTATAACGTTAGTTCTGAGAATTGACTCCTTGGGTATATTTTATTTTAAATGTGAGATCAGAATTTTAATTTTGATAGTATACAAAAATTCAATTTCTATATATTATATATTTAAAATACAATTTTTTTTTATATAACTTAAAATGTTTTGTCATTCACTAAAAAAGTGTTAATTTGTTATAATTTTAAATCAACATTACAAAATAATTATTGAAAAAAAAAATGATATCGACTTACATTTTTGTTCTGTTTTTTTTTTTTTTTGCTTCAAAAATTTATATAGTGGCCAGCAGGATGATTTTTTTACTCTAAAAACCATTGCGCACGGTTAAAAAAATTTTAATGTTGGATAAACAAATGATATTATCTACTATAATGGTATAAATTAAAACTTAAAATTTATTAATTGATCCAAATTATTACAACAAAAGTCAAATATGTCAAAAAGATCATGAATTTATTAATGTAAGTTGTTCAGTTATTTTTATTTTCTTATTCTCAGCACATTTTCAATGAAAATTTAATGTTAACAGTTTATATTTAATCCAACTGACTCTTTTTTTTCTTGGAAAATAGTTAATTGTAGGATCAGCTAGATAAAGAAAAGTAGTGAAAAATAATTGTTTTGAATTTTCAAAAAAAAAGCTGTTCATCAAGTGAAAGTTTTACTCTCTATTAATTCCGTGAAACTTTAATTCAAACCGCAATGCCATAATTAATCTACATTTGTCTGTTAATTGAATAGACCTAAATTTTTAATATTTTACTATTGGTTAAATGATTTAATATGCTATAATGAATTGAATAGAAATATTTATTTTCACTTCCGTCAAATACTTTGAATTCCTATAATTTTACACAAATCTCTGTGTTATGAAACCATGATTAAAAAGAAAAATAATAAAATTTTATTTCCACGCTACCCACACATGGGCACAAAAAATTAATATTACCGCGAACCGTGAAGGCTGCTGATTGGGACGCGTGATAAGAGGAGGCCGAAATCATTTAGCGGCGCGTCGCTGTAGGTGAAAAGCCAAAGCAAAAGAGATCGAGTGCGTGCCGGCGCCGAATATGCAGCACGCGACATCCTCGCGGCTTCGCCAGATCCTTATCCGATAAATTCTGCATGCTTTTCGCCAGCAGCACCGGTCAATAAAAATGAACCAAGAAAAAAAGCTCCCGGACAGGCAGGAACCGTGAATAAGAAAAAGAGATGCTTGACGGAGATACAGAGCGAAGTGTGTGTTTATTCGGCGAAATCACCTTCGGACGGTTCCTTTCCTAATTTCGCAAACCGCCGACGATCTTTTACGACTCCCGGACCAATTTTATTACTCAAATCTACTAAAAAAGCTCAATAATTTATCACCAAGCAAGAAAAAGTAAAAAATTCTGAGCGCTTTTTAGAATTTACATAAACTAAAAGTAACTTTTTTTGTAAAATAATAAAAACGAGGGGTTGATACAATTTTTGTCTCCCTCGTTGTCTATGAGACCGTAAATTTAAAATTTTTATCTCTCTCCGTAGTTCTGACCCAGACAACGCGTTAAATCTTGCGCACTCCCGGCGCGGGTCATTTGTAAGATTAGAAGGCGAGTTTGGAGAAAAAATGTTCGACTGCATTCAGCCCGGCTAAAGAGAGGAAAAACACGGTCAGCGGCGTAAAAAGAAGAGCCTCGCTCAGATTATTATCTCCTCAGGTTCATTCAGAACCTGACGCGCGGTGTAAAATACACTCGTTTCTGTTCTCACCGTGGTCTTAAATACGTTTTTATTTTTTATAATGTGCATCTTGATCTCTTCCGTGGAATTTTTTCTCCCGGAGCTTAACTCTTTTTTCCACTCGTGTGAATATTTAAGCCGAGCGATTATTGATTCTGACAACCTTAAGAGGATGCAATTAATAATAACGCACCACCCGCCGGCCTCGAATTTATTTCTCAACTTCCAAAGGGCAGCCAGTAGGATGTGTTTTTTTTACATTAATTAATTAATAAGGTTCAAATGAACAGATGGTTTTATATTTTAGTCTAATATTACTAATAAAATACAAGAAGTTGCCAAAAAGCGGCTTTGGCTCTCATTGAAAAATTTTTTGTCACTAAATAAAATGGCTTGATAACGGTGAGAAAAGAGTAGAAAACTCGGAGTATTAAAAAAAAATTATCTGTTGATTATGTTTTAAATTTGCTTCATATCCTAAATAAAAAAATTATTTTAACTCGTACGATTCAGATTAATTTTGTCTTGTAATATATTTCCCCGTATGAATAAAAACATAAAAACTATTTAAACTAAAATTGACAAACTGTAAGTATAGCTGATATTTAACTTCCATGATTTTAATCTTTTTATTTCTACAGAAAAAAATGAGTTTTTATTCTCTTTTTTATCGTTTATTTATTCCTGCTCATGAAATAGTGTTGCAGAGGTCGTGTCCGAAATTGAAAAAGTTTTATTGTTGGAAAAAGAAACCTTGTTTTCAATGAGCAAAAGATCGTTGTTATTTGATTTTTAATTTTTTAATATTTTTAATCTTATCTTTTATAAAACTTTAATAAAAATTTTTTGTTACATTAAAAAATTATTGGCCCGGTCTTTTTAAGTTAAAATAATTATTTGAAATTCTTTCTTTTTAGAAGTATTTAAAGAGATAATTATATAATTATTTTTATGCTAAAAGATTTGAAGATATAATATTTTAGATATTTAAAAAAACATGAATAATCAGTGCACTTCTATTGATGATAATCACTGATACACCTTTCACTTTCATAAAAAGGATGAAATTCATCTGAAAAATTTATTTTCTGAATTGTTTAAATTTAAATTTCATTGCATTTAAAACTTCATATTATAAAATTATAAAATTTTTAATGAAAGTAGCAAATAAAGATTTACACAATAAGACTAATTTTAATAGGAAAATATTCTCTTTGTAGTCGATCTTTAAAACGGTTTTGAGCTTGAAATATGAAACTATTTAATTATATGGTGGGATTCAATCCACTGGATTGAATTTAAATTCGGCTTTTCCTCGATGGGTTTTTGTGAGTTTTTATTGTTTAAGAAAAACAATATCCTGCTCTACATGTTTCGGCTAATTATACTTTGGAAATTCTGTGTTCAAAAACTTCACAGGTCAAAGCCGCTCCATTTTCCTTGTAGAGTAAGATTGATTTGCTCCTTTGCTAACGACGTGTTGACCAGACAGTGCGAAATATCATCTGCTCTCACATCTACCACCTAATATTTCACTTTTCGGGGCGGGAAACAAACGTCCGGCTGGCGTCTTTTTTCTTATTGACCGGCAATAACAAACAACCGGCGCCTCTTTACGAGTCCGTCGGCTCCTCATTAGCCGATCGCGAAACAAATAATTCTTGCAGCTTATCTCGAAAAAGGTTGTTTTTCGCTCGCAGCAGCATCAATCAACCAACTTTTATTGACTTTGGCAGCAAACTGACCACAATAGAGAGGAAGTAGTGCAACCTTATTTATTTTTTCGTTTTCTATTCGGTGGAAAACAAATATTTGCTGTTGAAAATCGTCCAGATCATAAATTGTGGAAAAAATAGAAAAGGTGTTGCCACTTGAAGAGAAAAAAACAAACAAACGACCCTTAAGCACAATGGGTCTTTCCATCGCAATACATTAATTCAAAATGATTGTTATCGCGTTTCTTTCCCGTTCATATACTTCCACTCGCTTTTATATTTATTTCCAGTGGAAATTTTTACCTCTTGTAGATGACGAAGATTAGAAATTATTACCTTCGAGTGCGCGAGAAGGCATTAAAATATTGCTACTGCCGCGAATAGATCTTCTATGCTTTTGAGTGACGACCTTTGTGAACCGACGTTGACGCATAAGAAAAAGACGATTTGATTGCTAAAAATAGCTTAAATTTATCGTCTGGTTTTCCAATTATTTTTCGCATTCATAATATTGGAACTTCGGAGAGCTTTGAAAAGGGAGATTTTAATGCTGGGGGCTGAATTCTGTAATTTTATAATTAGAAAAAAAATTTAGTTTCAGAAATTTGTTTATTGGGTTCAAAAACTGAGTGCAACTATGCCCCATACATGAACTCATCCATATTAATGACAAAATAAAAATTTAAAAATTTGCTTCCAAGTTGATATAAAATATACTGGAATTTGTTGTTATTAAGCTTGAAATATAAACAAAAACAATTACACTTTTTATGCTGTAGGATATAAAGTTCCATATTTATAATGCTTTTGTTGGTTTATTTACTTTGAGTTTGTTCAAACATTAAGATACACAAAATTATAAGTTAAGAAGTTACGTCATTTCTTTACCTCAGCCTTAATTTACAAAAAATTTGCTTCCTCTTTTCTTTATATTATTATTCAAAGTAAAGATGGCAAATGTGAAATTAAGCGTTATTAATTTTTCATTTTTATTTCATTATAAAATTGTTTACGAATGATGTAATTTTTAAATTTTTTTATTTAATTCATTTCGATACAGATTAAAGTAATAACATCGAATTTTATGACTATTGATAACTATATAAAAAAATTCCATAATATCCTCTGCGTATTTTCTTTTATTTCCTCGTGCTGCTTTATATTGATTCAAAATTTCTTCATAAATATAACTCTGATTATTTTAAATCAAGAAGAGGAATAATTCACCCATTATACCTTAAGTTGATAAAGTTTTCTCGGAATGAAAGGTACAAATGATGGGGCTGAAGTATTCTAATTGCAAAGGAAAGAGTGCGTGCTGAGACAAAAAAAAAATACAAACGTACCCTTTCCGCGCAACACCAAAACAATTTCTCCGGGGTCGGAGAGATGGATGCGTTTTGTAAATGAGTTTTGGCAGGTACGAGCCGCTCTGTGATTACCCATGCCTAATGACCAGAAGGTCGCGTGCGATATGCCCGACGTATAAATTTGTATTATTTTTAACACACGCGCGCATTTTAATATTCGGCAGCCGCGAGCGACGGCGTAATGGGTGGTCGACCCAGCACTTCGCTCACTTGTTAGTCATTTTTATTCCGACCTGCCTTATATGCGTGTAATCGTGAAGGGTGCCCATTCGCATTAATGTGGCATGTCGGTGTGTGAGCGGCTAATTCATTTTCCTGCAGCACAAACCGCTACCTGCATTCAAATCAGTGGCAACTTTCTGTCCGCCGAGATGTGCATCGTTCTGGTGCATTGAAAATTTGTGTGTTTGGGTTTGCTCGTCACGCGAGGCTCCGAGAGGAATTGATGTAATTCCACTTCATTATGCATTGTACTGGTGAAACAGTATCTTTTTTTCTTGAAATAGCTTTTGAAGCTGAAATCACAATTGAAATATTCAAACTTAAGTGAATGTTTAACTAAAAATGGTTAATTACAGAAAATTTTAAATTTTTTAAGTTCTTTTTCGAAATCAAAACAGCATTATTTTATCTGCATCTTCTGATCAATCCAATGTATTCATAGATTAGAAAATTTAGAAGAGCATGCAATAAAATAAAATAATAAATAAAATATATATAAATTATGTGATTTTTGTAATATTAGTTAACGAACAAATAAAAAATAATATGTAATTTTTACTGTCCAAAAAAGTCTATTTTTTTTTATAGAATTTTGTTGAAAGTTCTAATTAAATTTATATTGGTGGATCATTGTGGGTTGCGGATGATGTAAAAAAAATATATATATATATATATATATATATATATATATATATATATATATATATATATATATATATATATATATATATATATATAAAATATTATTAATTTTTATTCATATATTTTAGGTATTTTAGTGTAATCTAATTGTATGCGATTTTTTTAAGTGTCTCAATTCAATTTTGCTCTTTAAAGATTATGGAAGCGCGCGGATTTATTAATTTTTAATTTTTTTACTTTTTGTTTAAAAAAAAACATCCATTATATAATTTAAATTCTATCAAACTATGGTCAAATTTTTTGGTAATAAAAATAAACAACTTATGCAAAAAAAAATCCATTCCCAAAATTTCACAAAAGTGTTTGAAAAATAATTTCATAAACTTTTTGTGTTTGACTTTTGTGGCCTAGGCCAATATTTCTGATCTCAACATATTCTTTGTCGAAAGTTATCTCGTTTTTCTGTGAATCACAGTAAAAATAAGAAGTTATTGTTTTTCTTATTCCAAAAATTCAAATAATAAGACAAATATAACGCAGTACTTACATTAAGTATAATAACTTTTGTCACATTTATTCAAAAGAAGGCAAAATTTTACCAGTCTTGCAATCGATCCTTTCAAAAACCACAAGAATACTCAATTTTTATATCATTTCTCAGAACTCAAGATCAAAAGCTGCCGAGAGTCTCTTGGCGTCAAAATGTATCATGACAAAATCCACTTACTTGATTTACAACTTTCCTTCCAACCGACACCGCCAACTGACTCTCCGGTATAGATTTGGACAAGATATAAAAATTTCGGTTATGCTCAAACAAATGCTAATTTCTAAAACCAAGGCGCCCCCAAAAGTCTTGGCGTAAAACCGCCCTCTCTGAAAGTCGATTATATTTTTACTCTGCACGTGCGCTCATTAATTCTCGCGCTGGCAAGTAAAAGTTTTATTGTTGCCCATCTGGTGCGATGGCTCGGTTGATTAGTCGTCATTATCTTATTCATTTCGGAAGTGACCAAATCGCGCCAAAAGAACGCCATATGGGGCGAGACATAGAAGGGGGTTGTTTTCTTTTTTTCTTTCTACTTGCGCATATATAAATTCCTGTGCCGAAACGGATGTGCCGTTTCCGATTGCTTCTCTCTTTCTGTAGCGCAAGGTGCTTCGAATGTACGTACATACCGATCGGAAAGAAGAATAAGAAGGCACCCCCCACTTGCTAATCAGAGTCGCATCCTGCAAGGTGCACTGCATATAATTGAGGCGCGCGAGCCACCCTGCGAACCTGCACGCGCCACCATATGGTCTGCGCCTGCACGACCCATTGTTTTTGTTTCTCTCGACCAAGTTTTATATTTATTGCTCGGCGATTTCTCCCTTACATGCGCATCGACCCTTTTCTACTTTTCATTTCTTTTGTTGTTTTTGAAAATTTATTGCTTAATCTATTTTATTTTTTAGCTGTAAATTTTCCGGCTTTAATCTCAAAATTTATCATTACTTTCAATATTTTCTTAGAACATCTTTAAAGTGGCCCATGAGCCCTGAGAAAATTAGAATGAATATTTTCAATTGATTCCATATAATTAAATAAATTAATTCATATTTTCAAGCAGCTAATTTTCGATGGACTATTATTTACAATGTTGCAATTATTCTGTCACACGAGTCAGCATTGAAATTATAGATAGAGAATAATTTAATTATACAATTAGAACCAGAAAAGAATCAAAATAATTAAACGGTTTTAACTGTTTATTAGTTAAATTAAATTAAAATAAATTATTTTTTGTTAAATTGTTAAATTTAATAAAAATTAACATAATTATGGTTCCGTTAAAAATAAAAAAATTAAATATCAAATACAAATAAATTTCGCCAAACATCTCTTATAATTAAATGAAAAATTATTATAATTCTATTGCTTTTCAATAGAAAAAATGATTCTTCAATTATCGACACTTTATTTAATTTATTTTGATGAAAAATTAATTGCACATAATCTTATAAATGAATTTTTGGCTTTGAATGATTTATAATTTTGAGTAATTATCTCCATAATTATATTATTTCATAATCATTGAACACAAGTACCTTTTTCCTTTTTTCAGTTTCTGTTTTAAAAAGAGTTCTGCAATAATCTTAGCAATATAATTGAAATGTAAAGTCAATTTTTTTTCTTATGCACTTTATATTTTTTTTTTCTAAGTATCAATATGGTTGCTGCAATTTGGCTTGTCAAACACCATTTTTGAGTGTGACAAAATAATTTCGCGAGTGCGCGCACCTGCCTGTTTTTTCATACGAATTCGGACAGAAAAGGTGCAGCAGCCGAACAGAAGTAAATGTTCGCGAGTCAGGCGCAGCTTAAGGGTTACTTTGGTCGGTCGGTTGGTGCGAGGATAATTTGAGACTGGCTGCGCCGGCCCGCTAGCCACATGGCGATGAGCTCTTTCGGAAAATAGAGCCTGCCACACGCCACTTGATTGAACATCAGCCGCCCTACATTACTCGCGCGTATCTTTTTCGGTACTTTTGCGCCGCGAATCGCATCATCCCAAGAGCTAGGTGGCTGCACCATCATCTGCTCACATCAAAAGCCACCCATCGTGTGTCACTTGCGCTGCTCACGGTGCCACCCTGGAGCAGAGACGAAAAAATTGTCATACGTAAAAAAAAATTGATAAAATTTGAGAAGAGGTGCCAGAATGTTGTCACGGTTATAATCGCTACGTTGTCTTTTTATCTGTTGTATTTTTTTTTAATCAATTTTAAATCTCGCTTAAATTATCTATAATTGAAATTTGATAAATTATCAAAATCTAGGGGATTAAAATATTTCGTTTGCGATTTTTGTAGGAAAAAGACAATAGTTAAAGAATGAGCTTCGTCAGCTTATTATCAAACCGAGTGAATTTAATTTTATTTCTGTGTTATCCATCATTTTTATAAATCGTTTTCATTTTAAGGAATTTGATTTTGGATTAAAATCACAAAAACTTAATTATCTGATTTATTATTTATTTATTCTCCATTAGCTCTTTTGAAATATCAAAGATAATATTTTGCTCAAAATTTTCCTAGCTAAAATCAATAAAAAATATCATCAAATTGACTTTACCCCGCTGTTAAGTTGGAAAAATGAAATTATTTAGAATAGCTAATTGAACTTGTGCTGAGTTTTTGTAAGACGTTTTAAATTAAATTTATCATTTTTTCATTTAAAAAAACATCACGGTCTCATTTTATTAATTCATTTTATTCCTTAATAATAATAAATTTGTTTGAATCGAAAGAGAGGAAAAATTGATAAACACTGAAGGATTTGAAAATTTTATATAAAATATTATAAAAAAAGTATTTAATTTAATCTCATTTTATTAGGAGATGACGACCATCAGAGGGAGCTCAAGGGGTTTCATCTCTTCCTGTTTGCGAATTAGTTTCAGCAATGACGAAGGTCGTGTTACACCGTGCATTTTACATGATGCGTCATTTCAAAGCGGAAGGAAGGATCAAGAATTTGATCAACTCCGAAGCTGCAAAAGTTACGCTCGTCACTTTCGCAAGTTCACTCTTTTCAAGCGTTGAAGTCTTTTTGTTGTGCTGCTGTCTGGCTGGATATACAATGAGAAATTATTATTTCAAATCCGGCAGCAGCAGCCGTAACAGAAGAAGACAAAATAACTTTTCCGACCGACAACAGATGCAAGGCGGGCTGATGGGCACGCGACTGGCGCGGCCCCAAATTTTTAATGCGCCGTTGGGAGGGTCAGTGTAGTAGTTTGTGCGTATCCGAATCTGCAGGTGTGGAGTCGTAAAACGAAGAAGCGAAAGAGAAAAAAAGCAAAAATCCATAAAGTTTCGGTGGGTAAGCCTCTCTCTGTAAAATTTCGGCTGATTTTTTTTTCGTGATGGGCGATAAATGCAAAAGCCGCAAGATCCACTTACGCAAGCCGCTTTTAGGGCTTCGATCGAAAAGTCTTTTATGTTTATTAACTGCCCCTGAGGAAATATCAAAGTCCTGCTGGATCACGTTTCGCTGCCTGATATACTCGAGGTCTTTCGTGTCCTTTGGGGAGATGTTCGGCCGTAGTTCCGCATTAGGTAGTTCACTTCCTCGAGTCAACGTTTTCCCATTCAAATTAGGGCAGGTCTATCATAATATTATAAATTATAAAACTGCCCTGATAGAGAAGCTCGAATGCGTATTTAGAAGCGTCTAAACGTGAGAGGTTGAAATTTGATCCACATTTAACTAACTAGTAAAAACATTTATTGTTATTTTATTGCTATACCATTTACAACAAAGAGAAAAAACTACAAAAATGTATTTTATACAATTTTTTTGCGTAATATGATAAAAAAAAAGAACCACTTATATTTGCTGCCTAAAAACCAGGTTATTTAATTTCATAAACGTCTAAATTCTGCAAAAAAAAAAATAATTACCAGATTTTGTTATTAAAATCTAATTAATATTAATTATATTCATCTAATTTAATATACTTTTTTTTTTTTGCCCAACATTGCTTAACTTGAAAAACCTTTAAAAAAAGGAATCTAATCCATAAAAAATGTAAACAGAGACGAAATTTGGCATCTATTTTTGCATGTATTTTATTAAAATCACCAAATCATGAAATTGACTAGTTCGTTTTGAGTAAAATATTATAATAAGTATTAATAATTATGATGCAATTTGATCTATGAACCTGTCATTTCACTGAATTCGTAGATGTTTTGAGAAAAAATTGTTCATTTTTTAAACATAAATTTGTTTCAACCAAAAATCTGAGTCAAAATTTACCCAGACAAAATATTGACCTGCTATAGTCGGTAAATAAAAAAAATAGTAAAAGTTCAGACAGATATTCAAGTGGCCTTAAAAAATAGGCATAAAAAAACGTGTCTGAAGAATCGTGCAAGTGTAATGATTTTTTTTTTAATTCGGCGGCCAGACGGTTTTTTGCGTTGGAATAGAGTTTAATTGTGAGGCGGGCGCCTCTCTTTTGATTCTTTGATTGAGAGGTGTTTTCGGTAATGAAAATCAAATAACATAGCTTTGGGATTTCTATACCGCTGCTTTTTCTCATCGCGGCGCGAGCGCTAATTATTAGCATGCGGGTGGAATAAAATCCCAATTTGAGGTGTTGAGGTATGTAATTTCACTTGTCAGTCTATGTGTGGTCATGGTCTGAGTGCTGCATGTGGAAGGTCGGCGCCTTTCGCTTTTCGGACGTGGAAAAAATCTGTTCCCACAGCACGCAATTCTGGTCAAAGTGCACGTAAAGATGTATGAAAGTGTCCGAAGGGTGAAATGCGAAACTTTTATACTGCCTCGGCGATGAACTTTAAGGAAATCTGTTATATAATTATTTGAAAGTCTGGCTGGCGACTTAAATTTACACAAAATGGATGCTTAAAGATATTTAAAAAAAAAATTAAGCCACGAATTATGTGCATTTTTTGATCACTTTCTACGAATTCTTTGCATATTTTCAAATTTGGTGTTATTTGATTCCAAATTTATTACTTTTACTTCCGTTTAGTGTTTTTGAATATCAAGACTGGAAATCAAATTTATCAAAATTTATCCAGTGCCAACAGGCTTAGAGAATTTTTAATTAAAAACATCCTCTCAATTCTCCTTTAAAAAAATACGAGATATCAATTTTTTTTATAAAAGTCATCTTGAAACAACTCTTTTGACAAAATTGTATTCATTAAAAAGTTTTATAAAACAGAAAATATAGAAGCAGCTTACGAGTGATTTGTTTCAAAGTGAAAAAGAATTTTCAGTTTATTTAAGGTATTTATTTTTTTAACCAATGTATTTTTCTTTTCAACTACAAATTTTACAATCACTTTTTATTTTTCATGAACGGTCAGTCTGCGAGTTTCATATATTTAAAAGTTTTTTTCCGGCACATTATTTCCAATTTGACATGCGAAGCGCAAAATCGTCCGCGCACATCCGGCATAAATAAAATGTCACAACCGGGAAGAAAGTGAGTCGTCAAAGAGGCCGGCGCGCGCTCTCGGCCCACTGGTCAGTGCAAAAGCTCGTCGAGCGCGGCGATGTAGCTCTGGGCCATCTGGAGGGTCTCGTATTTGGACAGTTGTTTTTCGCTGCCGAGCCCTGGCAAGACGGTTCTCAGTCGGTCAAATGCCGTGTTCAGGTTCAACATGCGCCGCCGTTCACGCGCGTTCGCCGCGAGTCTGCGTTTCTTGACCACGACTGGGTTGGTGGAACGTTTCTTCAGGGAGCCACTCGATCGCCGTCGGCCTGACTTTTTCACAGGGTCGCTCAAATTTTGCGAATCTGAAATCATTGGTTTTATTTTTACTATTTCGTTTTAGTTGAAAACATGTTCAAACATTTTTTACAATTTTTCATGAAATTATTCCAGCTTGAATTTAAAGTTTCTTTTGTATTTGTGTTATTTCCCTTATTAGTATAGTTTATTTTATCAAGAAAATAGCGTAAAACAGCAAATATTTCAAAAGTGATATCAATCATTATATTAAATATAAATTTTAATTTATAAAAATACTAAATATATATTTAATTATTAATTACTTACTTTTCAGACAATCAAAAAGAACGAACACTCAATTACTTAATAATAACCCAATTGTTCAGCACTGACAATGAACCAACAACTCCAACTCCACAAGAATAATTTCTTATAATTAGGTAACATTAATCTGATAAAGCAGAAAATATAATTTATTTTTGTATTGAATTATTTTCTTTACAATATTCTATATTTTCGTCATTAAAAATTAATATGCGGAATAACATAAATATGAATTATTAACAAATAAGATGAAAAATGAATTAAATATTTAAATAAAAATAAACAGTTTTAGTGTTAAATCTATTTTAAATAAAATTTAATATTATAATAATTTAGTATAATGATTAAAGTTTTTACATTTATTTAAAGTAAAATTCTTTACCATCTGAAATGAATGATTCGTTGGAAGCCAAACTGTCCTGCTGGTTCAAAAAGTGTCGCTCCTCGTCTTCGAAATTGAGCATCTCCTGTTGGCCTTGCTGTCCAACCTGAAACGTGTACTGCAGCCTGAAGTGCGTGACATCGTCGAGTTGCCGATTCTGGCAGGGCGACGAGCTGGACGACGGGTCACTCGAGTCGAAAATCATCTCGATCCGACGGTCTAGAAAAAACTGAGACAGACCGAGCCACCCTTGGACTGGTGGTGGCGAAAGGGGCGCGAATTGAATAATGCGGAGAGAGAGGATGTTGTAACGACCGGCGGACGACAAGTGGCACACGCGGTGGGGAGGGATTTCGTACGCATGATTAATTGTTTGTTTTGCATTGTGAAAAAGTGCTTCAGATATGAGCACTTTGTTTGCACAGCAAGTTGGTTATTCACGATTCGGAAGGGGTAGCAAGAGATTAATATTTAATTGACCCGACTTGATTAGCTTTTCCCACAGAGATTTGAAGCTCAGTTTTTTACTTCTTATTAAAAATTACGAAAATAAATTACACGTATTATTTATAATAAATAACAAAAAAAACGTAGTAGAAATTAAAACTGTAATTTTATTGTTGCTTACAAAGTAGGCATTTTATTTATATTATTTTTAATTAAATATGCGTTATTTTCAACACCAACATTATGAAATTCTATTGAAAAAATATGAGATGATTTTTTCAAATTTAAATTTAATCAATTTAATTTGTAAATTTATTAGAATATTTCAAATTTCAATTCCTCTTCTAAATTATTTTTTCTTATTTTTCAACTGATTAAAAAGTTTTTAATTACTTTTGAGGCTTTTGAGAGCACCTGAAAACCTAATTAAAGTTATGCAAATACATGCACGGATTAATTCAGTTTTTGCTCTAATATAATTCGCACTGCAAAAAGTCGAAAGTGCGCCGTAGGTGTTGCTTTCCCGTGGCCGGAGGCGGCGCCCCGCGCGTTAACGAGCGCACCTGAGGAGGCACGCGACAGGGTCAGGTGGCAGGCGCGGTTCCCCCTCTCGTCCCTCGCTCCCTTGCTCCTTCCTCGCTGCACCGCGCACTAACACACATTGCAATTGTTAGTAATACAAGAGAAGTGTGCGTCACGCGGTGATAAGATCGCGACGCCGTCCAAAGCCATTTACGTTCAACTACTCATTCGTACAATTGATGGTTTGCCTATGATCAAAATTAAGAAAATGTTGTATACAAGTTTTAATGAAATTATTTATTGAAATGAAATTTACAAATTATGACGTTCAATTAATTGAAACGTTTTAGATAGCCTTATTTTTAATTTATTGCATTTAAAAAAATTAATATCGACGCAACGGAATCCCTGCTTGCTTTTAACAAAAATAAAAATTATTTAATAAAGTAAAAAAATTAATAATAACAGAATTCTTGTGGTTTTGGCAGTCATTTTCATGCAGAAACGATTGAAGTAAAAATCGGTTCTAAAAAGAAAATATGCAAACATGAAATAAATTACTAATCTGAATTATACTACTTGGAAAGTTATAAATCAATTGAGAATAAAAGTATGAAATTTATTGGAAACTTAAATTTTATTCACACTGCGAAATATCAATTTTAAAGTCAATTCTATTTTTCCAACTTAAGTATGATTGATATTAACTTTTATTCACGAAATTTAACTGAAGCCAATTTTCAGGAAAATTTTTTTTTTTAAGTAAAAAAAAATACAACAATTCTGTTACCCAAATTTTCACAATTAATCAAAAGGATCTAAAATATTTTTTTTACCATTGCCTCTTATCTCAGGTATAAAAATAATACTATTGAATCAATCGAGCACCTCTTATGAATAAAGTGCATTAATTGCAAGAATGCAGTTCTGACTGGGTTAAGCATGAATATGCAACGCGCCCAACACGTTTGCTGCACAGGCTGCAGCGAACGGACAATCTTAAAATTTATTTTCACTCTCTCCGTCGTGCTGGTCAACGAGCTAATGAAATTATTGGAATGATGGTGCAAAAATTGGCTTATTTCTTGAACGCCAGAAAAATAACAAACAAGACCACCTAGGTGGCTGCGCGTCGCTAATTTCACGCGGTAATTCCGCGGGAGAGCAAAGGTGTGAGCACGTGTTCGAAATCATCAGTCCGCAGCACAATGGATGCTTAATTTTACAAAGAATAATGTATGAAGAACGAAAGCTACTTTCTAAAAACTTAATCGGAAGGGGAGAATCGGGCGAGGGGTTGCTGCTGTTTCTATTTTTTTCCATCTCTCGAGCTCAGGTGCTGCTGGATGAGGAATTAGGAATTAAGGCGGTTTAATTGCGACCTCCTCGCAACAGATGTGTAATATGCCGCGACCGCCATTGCTTTTTTCTGATACACGTGCGCCTGCTTTTATCATCATTTATCCCAACAGAGCGTTTATATGAGAGCGTGTGCACTTTTTTATGTGGTTAGATAGACTCGGCTCTCGACTTCTCTCGCCAACTTATCCGGTCGCGCGTTTTTTTGTATGGAAATAAGCGGCCGCAAACTATGAAATGAGATTACGGGTGGAAAAATGAAGACTTTTTTGCTCCGTGTGTGCTTTGAGACTCAACACCTATTATGGTTAAACGGCGCAAAAAATCAATTGCGGCATGAGATGAATTAAGAGAGTAAAATCGGTTTTAGTTTTATCTCTCAAGCATCTCAAAACACGCGAAATTGTAGTACTTTTTCAAGGTGTTTCTTCTTATTTATGGCGTATCAGCATTTTTAAAGGTCGATTCAGTCCTGATTATGAACTTTTTCAAATCTGTTTCAGTGAGTCAGTTAGCCACCCACAAGATGAGTAACCTTAAACTTAACGCTCTTAAAATCTTAATTTAAAATACAAAATCAAGAAAACTTTTTGCAAAAGTAAAAGTTTTTTTAATTGCTGGCGTCATAACTGTCTGATACATTTAGAAAATCTATCAATTTTATATTTTGATTGAGTTTTCCAATTAAATGTTTGCACTACCCATGTGATTTTTTTTATTAAAAATATTACTTTAATGCCAGCCTTTTGGCTGATATTCAACCAAAAGTTTCTCCGTAGTGTGCTTTGCTAGATTAATTTGCGTATCAGCGCGAAAATGCTCGTTGATATTTATAACGAGTGAGTATGAGCGAAAACATGGCAAAAATTATACATTTTTTAAATCAAATTTAAAATTCATAATTCCGAGCAAGCCTTATTTCCGATATTAAATGCAAATGAATGTTACCGTTGACATGCACATAGATTTTTTAAACAGAATTATGATCGGTCACTTAAAATTACTAAATTGAGTCAAATTTTAATTTTGGCACTAAAAAATCGATGCAATTGAAAATTGAACCAAATTATTCCTGTCATTTAAATTATTGATTGGGAAAGCTTAAATGTAACAAAAAAAAATATTTTATTCCGTTGGAACGAGAACAAAGTCATTTTTGCTGGACAAATTCCAAATGATTTTCTGAATTTAATAATTATGAAGCGTCAATTGCTCAGCGTCCAGCATCAGCAACTGCTGCGCAATGAAAAGTAATTTTCTAGAAATTCGAGTCAGGCGATTAAACGCCGAGTTTATTATTTCCTCGGACCTTCCTTTTTTCATGCGAAATCGCCAATTATATTAGACACATTCCATATGGGGGCTCGCATTATTAGCTCTTTTTTGCCGCGGCCGCTCGCTCGCACGCTATCTATATTTTATGGCTGCACGCGTGTTAGACGAGGCAAAATAGCCGCGGCATATTAGCGCGCGACAGCGCGGAAAACGAATATTATTAAAATAATTTGATGGCACTGCGCTGTGCGAGGCTAATAAAATTAGCTGGAAAAATTATGCCTAATTACATTGAATGCGCGAATTGCGCGCGCCCTTTATATCCTCTTGATTCTCTCTCTCTCGTGGAGCTAATTGCTCAATCTTTCGCCGGCTTCGAATTTCAGCCTCATTAAACGCATGTCAGCGGTAATTTTAACTCCTTAAGCATATTTCAAATTCTGAGACGTCTTGCCGAGAGTAATTGACACCGTCAGCGCGCATTGAGTCATGCGATTGTTGCCAAGCACAAAATTTTTTTGGGCAAATATCAAACTGATATAAATTCAAGCCCTTATTAAAGGTAATTCTAAGCTTATCTAAATTGAACTTTTATTAAATAACTAAATTAATTTAGTGTTTAAGTAGAAAAGAACAAAGTATTTTATTATTTTTTTCTCGAAAGATGATATTTCCTACTTAGAAAATTACAATAAATACGGATCATACTTAAGGAGATAATTAGGAACTCATTTCAAACAAATAAATATTTGTGTACAGAGACAACTCGATTCTTTCCAATTGTGCGCCATGGTGCATTATTTGGAATGGAAGCTTGTATTGCTGGAAAATCAGACAGTTAATATTTATTTTACAGATTTTTGTGTATCTTTGATTTTGATTCAAAATATGGACAACAATGAAGATGATCCACCAATTAAAAATTATTTTAGAAATTTGAAGACTATATTCTTTTGGGACAATTTTATCACTTTTTTTACATATTTTCTTGCAGATTTTTTTCATTTCCACACTCAAAAAATTGTGTTTTCTTGAAAATTTTCAAACAAATGGTTATTTTAACAAAAATTAATAAATAAATAAAATAAAGAATGATTTTATAACATTGCTAATGTGATAATTTTATTTTAAATCAATAATATAAGCAGGAATAATTTAATAAAAAAGCGATGCTTCCCGGGACCTCTTTTATTGAAGTTCCAAAACGAGTGCCTAAATACCAGGGATCAATTTTAGATCAACTGATATTCCCATATTATTATTATGATTAAAGTAATCCTCATGTTTGTATCTCAGCATATAAAATATAATTTTTGTTCAAGTAATAATAAAATTAAATAATCACGTTTCAAATTTACAATTATATTTACTTTGCTTTTCAGTTTATAAATTTTCGACGCGTTTTTGCAAAACCTGTCGATTTCTGGAGCAGGAAAAGTAACGATGGGTGAGCAAAAAATTCAATTTCCAACAAAGGGATTAAAATGACATTAGCGCCGTTTTCCTCTTTTTTTGGGTCTGCCGCTCCGTCAGTCCGAATTTGATTCAGCTGCCTTTGCTGCTCGGCAGCGAGTATTAAGTGCACACAAAGACCAAGAAGTGTAGATTATATCTGAAACGTCATCAGCAGTTTGTCTCTGGCGCAATTTCACGCTTGCTTTTCCTCCTCCCGCGCACTCTGCAGGCTCAGGGTCAGTCAGGGTGGCTCCTGATGCGCGTGGCTGTCGGGCCATCTGTTGTCTATTTGGTATTAGAAGACAACACACACACGGCCTGGGGCGGCAGATAGACCTTATGCTGCACCACTACCGCTATTATTGTCGGCAAACACACCGGCCTCTGCAGTAGCAAAAAGGCTGCTGTCGAAATTGTTCATCCATCGGCCCGGCCAATATTCGCCGTAATTACACCCCTGCATAGGCCACTGAGAGAGAACCACTCCCTGCTCTTTTCGTGCCGCGCCGTGGATCTCTTTGATTGTATGAAAATTGTTAAATCATCGCGAGAGTTCGTCATCATAACAGTTTGATTTGGTTGCGTTTGCAAAAATTAATTCTAAATTGCCACCGCTTGCAAATGAGATGTTGACGATTTACAAAAAAAAAATGCTTCAGAATACCGAAAATTTGCATATTTATATGAGAATTCACTTTTATTTCCTTTGAAATTCTTAGATGTCAATGTGGATTCGTAACCAAGATTAGCTTTACAATAAGCTTGAAAAAAATAGGTGAGTTTTTTGGCAAAATAAGTTAAAAGTAGGTTATAAAAAAGGAAGTAGGTTTGTAAAAAAAAAATAGTGTTTAAGGAGACAGATTCTTTTAATTGAAAAGTAGTGATTGATATTTAGTGAAATTGTTACATATTTCAAATTAGCTGATAAAAAGTGAAAATTTTGTGAATTAACTGGTTCTTCATCTACTTATATGTTTTGATTTTAGTGCATTCTCTAAAAAAATTAATTTTAACCAATAAAAGGCATATCTGTGGGCCTTTTATTAGTGCATTTAGGACAAATAGTTGCAAATGATATTTTTCTGAATAGGGGTCACATGAATAACAATAATTTTTTGCAAATAAAATAGATTTCTTTGTAAAATTAATTTTCTGCTAACAATAAGTTCAGTGAATGAAATGAACACGGCAACAACGGTTTATTCCTCATCATTTTTTTCTTCATTATTTCATCCTTTTTAATCTTTTAAATTTTAAATGTATATAATTACATGTGTGCATATTGCATAATCTTTGTATCAAACCCTGCTCATCAGCTCTGTTATGTTGGCCAAAAAAAAAGATGTCTACCTCCCAGAGCCATAAGGCCCCATGGCTCTGACGGCAGCAGTGTACCAACACTACCAACATAATTTCGGGACGAGCAGGGTTTGCTTTGTATTAACTATCACAGTTTTTGACAAAATTTTAAAAAATCAAATTTTTTACCAATGTTTATTTGAATCAAAGGCTGCGCATCCCAAAATTATGTTGGTACACGGCTGCCGTCAGAGCCATGGGGCCTTATGGCTCTGGCGGAAGACATCTTTTTTTTGGCCAACATAATAGAGCTGATGCTCGGCCTTTGATTTGAATAACATAACGTTTAATTCTAAGACATTAATATTTATAAAATATTTTAAAATTACATTTATTTTATACATATTTCAAACTAAAAAGATTAAAACTGAAAAAAAAAATTAAATATTTAATGAATGATATGTATTATGTATAATCAATTATTGAAGTATTTTGAGACAGTTGAATATTTTTGTACTATTATGAAGACATCATAATAATTTGTAAAAAATTAGTTTTTAAGTCGTTAATATTCGATTTACGTAGCTGAAATAAATGATAATAATTATAGTACTTCATTAATATTTATAAACTTAATATTATTTCTTTTAGTATGTTTAGGTACGGTTAATTACGCATTTGGTTGAACAGCAGTTGATTTTAAATGCGAATCCCAAGGATAAAATCTTTTATACGGAAAATTGATCAAAAAGCAATTATAGTAAAAGAATGAAAAAATAGGTCAAGATCGCAGTTTTTTATTGTAAAGGGGTCAGTATAAAATATTACATCGTAATCGTTGTTTTGTTCTCCCCCAATGTAAAGTAGTGCAAATCGCCCTTGAGCGATAGTTACGAGTGTGTTTGCAAACAAACAACAAAGAGCGCATAACAAGTTGTTGAGCCGGTCTGTCTCACTCATTCATCTCTGCTCGCTCTAAAGCACCCTTTGATCAAATCTCTTTGTTTGTGCCACACAGAAAAACTGGATTACTCACATCACATTACTCACCCAATAATAAATTATTTACAAACTAATACTCTAATTTAAGCTTTGAACAATTATTTGGATTTTATTTTAAACATTAATATAAATTTTAAAGTTGTGCGTTTTTTTTTTGTAGAAGTAGAAAAATTTGTTAAAAAAGTGGTCTTTTCTTAACCCTTTTACCTCTCCTCTGCATTTCTTTCCAATTAATGTGTCGCCATAACAGTAAAATAAATAATCAAGAACAGGCCCACAATTACCATAATTGAGCCATCTCAAAAGTTAAAACGGCGCAATTTAATTTTATTTGTACTACTTAATTTGTTCCCTGACGCAAACTAGAAAACTAGAAAGGGATGCGCCTCGTAAACACAGCCCGAGGGGTGATTCGGGTTGACATTATGGACCATTCAGAATTGCACCACCTGCCGCGAGTGAAATAATGCAAGCAATGGGATTTGACATGTATATTTTAAAAGAAGAAATGCAGTGGATATAATTATAAATAATTTTAATTTCTTTTCTTTATTTAAAATGTTTTTTAAAATTTAAAAATTTTATTTCATGAAATTAACCTAACGGTTTTCTTCTATATAAAAAAATCTTAGACCTTTGTGCAATTAAAAATAATAAACAAATTCCACGGCTGTGGATTGAATTGAACAATCAGTGCGTGGCGATCCCCGAAAATCCTTTAATAACATTCGGCCTTTTCTTTAATTCTTTCTCTCCCTTTAATACTGTTACAAATTTTTCTACCTGACCCGGTAGCGACGAATGAATGGAAGTTATTTCTTCTTTTTTTTTCTTGATTCGCCCGCGCTGAATGAGATTTCTGACTGCTGTCGGATGCACCCCGTCGCAATCATAGCCAAAGGGTGAAAGGCAGGCACGAAAATAATCGGCGGCCTATTTCCGTGCTAGGTGGGAATTAAACAGAGCCTTCATTTCCACCTCGGCTCACAAAATTATAGCCTGCGCTTGATGAGCGAGGCGGAAGGGGTGGCAACTTAAACTGCTGGTCAATTTTTTCAATGGAATAATTCAAAAGGATATACACAAAATCAATACAAATAAATCGTTTCAATATATTTTTAATTATCTGCCTTTTTGAGGATCAGAGTAAGTGGTCAAAATAATGGATTACTCGTACTTATTTTTACAATAAGCGGATGCACAGCTATTTTTTTAACCTATAAATTTACTATTATGGACTTATGAAAATAAATTTAAACTTCATTCTTATGCAAGTGTTTCATGGTACTTCAGTAAAAGATGTTTAAGTTAATTAAAAACTTTAATATAAATTTAATTTTTTTAAATTATTCGACTTTATTTTAAACATTTTATTTATTTTTTTTTATAAATGTTTTATTAAAAATTTCTTAATATTGTTTGTGTAAATTCCTATTATATACTTCAGTATGATTTTAAGATTAAAATTAAATTTAGTGGCAAGATAATTAAAAATATAAAATAATTATGTCAAACCATCCCTTATTGAATTGTTAACATCTCTGAAATAGATAATAATATACTCCAATTTCTAGGTTATATTATACAAATTAGAAATTTAAAAATCTATAATGGCAACTTCAAGTGAGATAAATTGAGCTCTGAAATTTTCACATAGTCTTGTGTCTCTTTTTGGTATAAAATAGTAAATATATTTTGGCCCTCTCCTGTGTTAGCTTCTAAAAAAAGCGGCTTCTAGATAATCGAATTCCCTGTGAAATCAAGGAGGCGTCGCTTTATTTACACTTTGGCCCTCGCACAATTGAGCCATCAAAGGAGATGTAAATAGCAGGCGCGAACGAAAGGTCGCGCATCGAGGAAATTATAAACCATAATAATCAGCGCGGCTCATTTTTCCAACATCCTGCCGAATTTTCAATACAAAATTGAGAGCCTTTAACGAAAGAGGTTCGGGCAGCAATTTCGAGAGAGTAGGAGGGTTTTTTGTGCATCGCACGGCGGCTCTTTTTTTCGGCGAGCGCGCATGCAATAATAATAATCGCACCTTTAAGCAGCGCAGCTCCTTGGCCGGGCCTTATCTTAATAACAGTAATAACTTAAGTGAAGGTTGTAAATCTTGTTAGAGGCGATGATTGGCGGCCGAAAATCAACAAAGCATAAAATTGATGCCGAGAGAGAGTAACAAGTGTGATGGCCAGAGCTGATTATAACACTTTGGCCATCGAAGAAAAAAAATGAATGCGGTGGAAAAAGGATTCAGGGCGGGTGCCGAATTTTTTCTGCCCGTCCCTTCCTGCTGAATATTGAATGAATCGGTAATCAAACACAGACCGCCTTAATAATGTCGATAACCAAATACAATTTAAATAAAATTGGAAATTCTTTAATAAATTCTAAAATAAAAATCTGAGAACAAGGGAATAATTGCTTGCAAAACTAGTCTAGACTGGCAACGTTGACTTGTTAGAATTAAAGTTGATTATAAATGCAGAATAAATAAATAAAATAATGAAGGATAATTCTACGGAAAATGAAAATTTTTAGTGGCAAAAAAGTTTCTTTGGTAAAGATATAAATATAAAATTGTTATTGTTGTAAATTTGTCCAGATTGTTACACAAATTTTGCATTCAAAGGAAAAAAAATGGTTGGGAGGAAACATTAAATTTTTGTACAAAATTTATAGCAAACATTAACTTCCGAGATCAGTGAACTCCAAATATATTTGATCAAAAAGTACTAAAAAAATGTGTAATGAAAAATAATACATAAATTTTACTTAAAAACGTTTTGGTAAAAGAAATAAATATATTGTATTCACGTAATTAGTGATAATTAATAATACAAAAAAATTCACAAGCTCCTCCTTAATTTAAATAGATAGTTGCAAAATACGATTTAGAATAAGTGAAGTAATTTTAATTTCCAAAAAAATCTAAAACCACATGAAAAAGTGTCACCTTAATAAAATGTGAAATAAAGTTTGAATTTTTATCTGAAATCAGCTTGGTTCACATTCTCAATTTACACCGCGTGTGTATTTTGTTGGCGAAATGTGCAGAATTTTCAACTCGAGTGGTTCTCCGTGCTGCTGCGTTTCGTAATTGATGAGTGGTGATGGTAAATTGAGACCGTGTGGACCAGACAGAGATTCCAAATTTCGTCACGAAATAAAAGTGCTGTGTGCTGAAAGTGCGAGCGACGTGTAGGTTCGCAATTTCGGTGGTCCATCCACCACCCCTGCAGATTCGATTGTGCCTTCAGCTCGCATTACTCGCGCCTCGCCGACCTCCAACATCCTTCGCACGCAGATTTCTAACTGGGCTCCTTTTAGAAATATGGGGACGGCCGTACTTTGTGGGGGAGTCTGGCGAAATGTACGATTTATCATAGTGGCTAAGAGTATCTCATCCGAAGCCCTTCCTGTGTCTACCTAAGGCAAACTTGACTTGTTAGACATGCAATTTTTTTCTATTTGATCGAAAATTAGTTTTATTTTACCTCTCCAGAAAGGCAAAGACCTAAAAAATTACAAATCGATCAAAGTAATTGATTATAAAATTTAAATTTTGCAAAATATAATCATTTTTAAAACAGCATTACTGACACTTTCAGTGAAGAACTGTTTGGTTTTGCAGTGGATTTGGGTTTATTTGGTTTTGGAAATTTTAGCAAAAGTCGTGCTATAGTTTGCCCTTTTTTCCCTCCCAGCAGTTAATTGTTTTTGATTATGGGTTTTTTTTGTAACATAATAATTACATTAAATTGTTTCTGCCATTAACAAATCGATTCCTCTGTCAAAAAATTGAATTGTAATAGATACTCGACAATTAAGGTGGCATTGGTAATTCAAATGGCAAATTGGAAATTTTGCAAGAACAAAATTCATAACGCTGATTTAGAGACTTTTACTTCTGAGAGTCAATTTTCCAAATGTAAAAATAATATCATCTGATCCTCCAGACCACCAAAATACGGTCCGAATAGCAAAAATTAGCAAAAAGGGCACGTTTATGTAACTTACATGACCATAACTTAAAAAGTGCTAATCCAATTTTTATTTTCTAAATACAAAAGAAATAAAAAATATAATTTACAACCAATTTTAAAAATGATTTTTTGAGCTAAGAAACAACAAAACTTGAATTACGAAAAAGCACTCAGAATTTTAAATCTCAATAATTGAACAAAGATGGTATAATTTTTTTAACCTGGTTTTTTATTAGTTGAAAAATAAACAAAAAAATCTTATTCTGAGTAAAAACGTTTACCACGAAATTGGCAAAATTAAAAGATCTACAAATACATTAAAAAATATGCATATGCATGCTTTCTACGGGTTCAATAAACGGCAATTAGCAATTATTAGAGATGCGGCTTCTCTGCATAGGAAAAAAGGGTGAATTTTATACGCACACGTGTACGAGATAAAGTTCAGCAGGGCAGGCGAGATCCGAGCCGACTTATCGAGGTGCGTACATTTGATACCGTGCAGGACAAAACTAACCCGAGCAAAGAGATCGTTTAGGCTACTTGAGTGTGTGTGCAAAATATGTATCCAGCAGCTAGCATAGGACGCAACACAAACTGAGAAAGAGAGATTGAGAGGCGAAGCAGGGCACTTGCTGAAAGTTAATCCGTCCGACTTCGGATTGAGAAATTCAAGCCCTAGCAAAAAAAATTAGCATGCCTCTGTGACTGTCATACTTGGTCTAGTAGTCGGACACACAAAATTCGTAGGAGAAGAAATGGATCACTTAAAGATCTTTATCTCGACGGGGCCACGTATCGGATGACGAGAGGCAAGTTTGTGTGTAGTGTGGCTTGAGAGATTTTCAGCATCCAACCCGATCTCGCCTCCCACAGTACCTGTTTTGTTATTGTTTTACGCCGGTGTTATACGGGAATTACCGTCTTTTGAGAGAAACTCGAGAGGATTTCTGCACAAAAGTATTATAGATAATTATTTTGCAATAATATTTGTAATTTTAACATAAAATTAATTTTATTCCATTTTTCTAACACACAAAAATAGGCTATCCCTTCGTTCTTAACTTTTATCTCTAAAACAAAAAATGATATTTAAACATTTAAAATTATTTTATTATTGCTGTAATGATTTATTTGGCCTGAAAATATGAAAAATTTCACTCATTATTAGCAAAGTAAGAAATTAATTTAATCAAACGATGGGGTCTTTTAGATACCAAAAGTTTTAGCAAATTTTTTCTACTGGTGGTGCCATTTTCTTCAACAACTCAATTTTTCCCTCCTATATAACAATTAATCATATGATTAATTCTTCAATGTAAAATTTTTATAAATATTTAAAGATATAAATTAATTTCATTTTTTGCTTGGTGAATTTTTTCAAAAAAGAATGGTCTTCAACTCCTTGTACGTATCCTTGTACAAAGTGATACAATACCTCTTCTTTAAAATTAAATATAACTGTTCTTTCTAGTGGTGGTGCTGTGTTGTCAAACAATTTCTAATATGTAGAACAAATACAAAATAATGAAAAATAAGAATACAAATCATTTAAAACTAAAACATAATATATAAAATTTATTATTATTATGTTTTATAAAACTTATTTTTTATTCAATATAATATAATTACAATTTATTTCAAATTTTAAAATTGATTATTATATTTATATTTTTAAGATATTTGAATTTAGATAGTTACAAAAAGTTTTTTTAAGTCTCTAATTATTAAAATATTGTCATATATTTTATTGATTAAAAATATATTTATAATTGTTCAAACAGAATATATGGAAAGCAGTAATGCTAAAAGTATATTTGCCTGTTAGCTCTTATGAAAGGAAAAATGCTTAAAAATATATATTTAACATATAAAATTGAATTATACATCTAATAACTAAGCAAGATTAAGTACATGAGAATATGAAAGTGAAGGTATTTATTTAATACCAACCACTTTTATAAATAATTTTGATCAATAGCTTATAAATACAATGATTTCAATTGTTTTCTGCTTGTTTCTCTTGCATATCAATTCAAATAAACGATTAAAGATAGGGTTTCTGATAAAGTCAAAATGTCAAATCAGTCTTAATCAAATATTTGATTGTTGCACGTTTACCTTTTTTCAGGAAGCTTTTAGAAAAATGTTTGATTGTTTCAATCCCACTTTCTTTTTTGATAAACAAATGATTGAATATTTTTGTTATGCTGCATCTTCAATTGCCTCTCGTGGTACACCAATTAATAAACTTTTCAT
Organism: Neocloeon triangulifer; assembly: GCF_031216515.1. Lineage (NCBI taxonomy): Eukaryota > Metazoa > Arthropoda > Insecta > Ephemeroptera > Baetidae > Neocloeon > Neocloeon triangulifer. Next base: position 628,505 of record NW_026775550.1, read on the forward strand.
TTACGACTAAAGATCAATTAAATTTTCTACACTCTTTTGCTGCTCGGCAACTCTTAACGTCTTGATTTTGTGCAAGCATCTCCGCTCTCAACAATGAAAAAGTCATTAAAACGCACACAACAGAGCACGACGCGCGAGATAAGGAGGAAAAAATCGGACCACTCGTGGAAAGTCACGCTTGCCAACAATTCGGGGCCGCGTGAGCTTCATTAAAGGTGTTGCGCTTATTTATTCGCATCCATCGCCATCAGCCTGACAAGGGTTGAAAGGTCTCGTTAATTGCTTATTGGCTCTGTTCAGGCCCAAGGTTAAGCACACGTGAGTTATCCACGTATCTCCGCACATTTATCTCCGATAGACGTGCACACTCGAGAGAGAGACGATAATTTTTTCCCATATGAAAAAAAGGAAACACTCGAGAGATGTTGCGACGATACAACCTGACGAGGAAAATATTAATAGAGAAAGACGTAAAAAGTAACGACACACGCGCTTAATGGCACACGTTGCGATGAAATAATTAATAAATCTGCCTACTTAGTAACGCCGCGCCGAAGACATTTTTCCCAATTAACTGACGTGCAGACCACCCATCTAACGCTAAAGAGGTAATTTCTTCGGCTCTGTTTTCATCTTTTGGCACAGCAGTTTTGAAAACCTGATTGCTAATGGAGAAGCTTAAAAAAAAGTAATATTATTATGTAATGGAACATTTAAAGTATTGTATCTAGCCATAAAAAAATTAAATTTAGACGTTCCGATGAATTTTCAGAATTTTTCATTAAAATAAATTATATTTCCTTCTTTGGTTTCAATTAATCTTGGGAAAATAAGATTTTTCAGCTGCAAAGGTTGACACTTCACAATGAAATAATTTTTTGTTGTTAATAAATGCTTATGTATCCAAATTGATCAAAATTTAATTGTTGATTTTTGGTTGTTTTTAGGCGGAAATTCTGAAGTCAATTGTGTTAAAAATATTTAGCATAATTTAAAATAAAAAAATTCTCCATATCGCTTTAAGTGAGCGTAGATTATTATTTTGCACTCAAATAGTTAAAGTGGTTTTTCGTTTTTCGTCTATTAGGTGATTATATATTCTTCAAGGGCAAAATTTAAACCGTCACTTTGCCACTCCTACTAAAAAAGTGATTAATAGCAGATTAACAGTTAAAACTCAATACATAGTGAAAAAATTTAACGTCTATCTATTTTAAATTTCAAATTATAGGATTTTATATTTCTCGTAGAATGTTCAGAGAACGTTATCTTTATAGAGCTAAAGATTAATGATATTATATTTTAATTTATGCTTCAATTTTTTTAATGTATATTATTTTTTAAATTATAAGTAATTTATATTAATTAAATTCAAGCATTTTATAGTTTTATTAATTAAATATTTTTAAAAAAATATATGTTTTAATTTAATTTTTACGGTTATTATGACAAACTGGAATCAACCATTAATTATAAAATTTAAAAAAATGTATATAAAGTTTAGACTATGCTCTAATCAGAAGGTGATGATACTAGAAGCATAATGAATGTAGATTGTACGATTGCAGTAAAATATTCAATTATATTCTTCCCAGTCGATGAAAAATTTGAATATATAGGGAAGAAAAATAAACGTTAGAAATGCAATAATAAACATATAGTTTTGCAAACGCATTCTCAATCTAGGTAGAAAATTATCTTGCAGTTTAAAATGTAATCACTAAAAAAAAACTCTGCCTCGTATATTTTTCTTAATAATTCAATCAGTCGCAGTTTTTATTCAATTAATCAAGCGAGGGCGGCGGTGAAAATCACAGAAAATTAGAACGGCCCACCCTGAGAGCGTCAATATTTTTGTGCGCCCCCGCACAAACGCTCTGACTTTTTGTCCTATTGCCGCGCACGGCAGCCCTAATATGATTAATGATCTCTTCTCTCATGAATGAATCTGCGAACAATGATACATTCAATGATCGGCGGCAATTAAAGCACCGTTAAAAACGCGCGAGCTTTGTGTCGCCGAAATTGAATTTTATTCATCCCTCGCGTGTTTATTGCGGTACAGATCCGGCCTTAGTAAAAACAGCCGCAGCTTTTTCCATGGAACGGATGGAGGCCTGATGACACGCACCGCCGCGCCGCGTCTTGAAACCCGACCTACCGCAACCCTTTGATTATTTGTTGCCGCACTAATTTGTCATGTAATCGCGCCACTTAGCCTTGACCTGCGGCCGTATTGGGTGACAAGTCGTAAGTCATGTGAAATAATAAAAAAAAACTGAATTTTTCCGAGGTTGTCTGGTCCAAAGTGTTGTTGAAAATTAAGAAGACCTTATTTCATAATTCGGAACTGGTTTAATTATATGTTTCAATTTAATTTGACAAAAATTTATAAATTTTTACAAACTAAAAAAAATGTGTAAATTCCAAAGTTAGAGAAAAATTCAATTTAATTCCAAAATTGCATTTATAAATTATCTGTTATTTTCTACTATTTCCTACAAAAAAAAATCTAGAAATTTCATGAATTTCAGGCAACTCAGTCACGCATTAACAATTAAAAAAAAAAAATGGGAGCAAACTGAAATATTTTGAAAAATTTATTCCTTAATCATGCCAAAGTTCCTAAATAATGTCACTTTTTACCGCGATCTTGTTACCTGATTTTTGAATAGGTAGAATTTTTATATTTTTACACCACTCAAATACCAAATATGCTATGTTAGCTTAATTTTTTTGTACACATTAAATCGATCAAATCGACAAGAAATGCCTTAAATTATTGACAATAACAGATTTAAAATTAAAAAAAAAAACTAGCTTACTTTTATGAAACCAAATAAATCTGACAAAAATTTGTTAAAACTACAATATTTTCTTTTTTATTTGCTACCATAGAAATATTTAGTAAGCTTTTTGAAAAAAAATGTGTCTTGACCTTTTGATTAAAATCTTCTGTAAAAAATATTGAAAAATTAATTGGATAAGCAGAAGCTGCAAACATCTGATTTTATCAAATGCTTTTCAATTAAAACTATATCTGACGATTTCAATCTGATCAAGTGTATATTTGAAAATAATTTGACACATCCTATCTGATCAGAATATCAGCAAGTCAACAAAAAACAACTTGTCAAAGGGAAACGGCGAAAAGGCGTAAATTGCGTTGGCAGAGAGAATGAAAAGATCTCTTCTTTTGACAGAGACGTCTGCGGCTGACTCTCCTCTTTTTCCCATTCAACTCGAATTTCACCCCCTTTATTCGATTGTGACGAGCACGTGAATCAGCACAAAATCGAGGGTCATTGTGAGTGTTTGTACACATGGAATATCTCAATCACCGCGGCTTAGCCCGCACGTCTAGCCCGATTATGTGTATTTTGATCGAGACCTTACTTCTTCAGCAGCACCCATTGAATTTCGTTGCGTTTGACTATCAGAAAGTCATTAAGTTGTTCAAATAACAATATTTTATTTTACCTGCCACGAGGAGTGACCGCGAAGTCATGCCACAACGCGCGCCTCTCGATTGCCCGCGTGTAATAATAATTCCTGCTCTTGACGGAAACACAATCGGGGTGGTATTTTATTTTCACAACTTGCGAGAGGCAATTACCATCGGCGCCCCCGTGGGAAATTGCCTCGCCTCTGCAATAAAGAAAATTTATTATGTTTACAATTTTTGTGGGATAAATTTAAAAAAAAAATTATCTTGCTATGTTTGCAAAATTAATTTTCCGAAATCAGGGGTTTGTTAATTTGTATAGAAAACCTGACGATTGAAAATAATTGCGCGAATACACTGATTGAATCAGAATTTCCTGGGAGAATCTAAATATGAGCGATTTTCCTAGCCTGAGAAATTTGACAGCTAAATATCAAAGATTCCAAAAATAAAACCTATTTTGACCATTGTGGATAATTTAAACCAGTAAAATTTTTTCATGAAAATTAAAAATGTTACTTTAAACTAGATAATGCACCCTTATTAAAATAGTTCTGACTTTTCCAACGGGAAAAAAGTGACTCTTATTGTTAGTTACGATGAATAAAAATGTTTATGAGTAAAGGTAGAATTTGAAGAGGTCCGCATTGGAAAAAAATCTTTTTTATCATCAAGCAAAACGGCCTTGCTATGAGTTTCAGTTTTAATTTAAACCCCTATTTCATGAAAATGCAAGAAATTAAATCATTTTAATACTCATTTTTTCAACAATTTCTATTTTGTTTCAGATCTTGATAGCAAAGGAACAATGGAAACTATAGAAATCTCCAACATCTTTGGTGAGTTATGAATATTTTTCTCTTTAACTTATCAAGCTTGAATTAGCTGGTAAGAAATTTATTTTATTGCGACGTCGTTGTGAAATTCTATCGAATCAGGCATGAAATAGGCAAAACAACAACACATCTAATGTTATCCCTTCGTGCATTTTAAAAAAGAGAAAAAAGGTCGCGCCGCAGAGCGAAAATCCATTAGCGGGATTGAAAAGCGCGCGCCACGAGATAAATCCTTTTGCCGAATCGCGTATAATACATTTTAAATTATTAAATTACAAGGCATGCCTAAAATAATAACAATAATTCTTTCATTCCACGTGTGTGTCTCTCTCCCTTTCTTTCTTTTTCTCGTTGATTTCAATTTCCTCGACCCATTTGTGGAGTAGCAAGAGAGGGGTCGGACCTCCCATAGATGCGTATATAATAGTCCGCCTGAACCTATCAACGACACACACTGCTCCGTGGATAATTGAAACTTATGCGAAATCCTAATGATTCGTCTACCTGAGCAAAGGTAGCCGCGCGCACGACAAACCCTAGCAAAGGTTTAATGACTTTGCCATCAACTCTTTCAATTTTTCGAGCCGCCGCTCGGTGGTTTATCTTCCGTGGCTGTGGGCGGTCTCATTACTCGTGGCCCTGATTGACCTGCAGAAGGGTGCATTCGAACCATACATTTCGAGCAGGAATGGAAACAGGAAATGCGAGTCGGTTTCCTTTCCAAATTGCTCCAGATCTTCCAAACCTCAAATTTTTACCAAATAAGTTTCAAAAAAAATTCTGCTGTAAGGTTGTATAAACTAAATGATTTAAATTTAAATAAATTAAAAATTATTAATTTTTAGATATTTTCATTTTTTTTTAATTACTATTTTGTATTTTATAATCTAATTTTTAATATGAAATTTTCAGAGTTTAGTCTTTTTTGTAAGCAAAAAGTGTCATTGACAATTTATTAATTATAAAATACAGTTTTAATTATATATATTTTTTTGTTAATTTAGCTGTTGACTGTTGTCCCTAACTTTATGACGGAAGTAGTTTCTAAAAAACTTAATTAAATTCAAATAAAACAGTTCTTATAAATAAATTTTCCTTCAGTTAATTGTAATTCAATTTAATTAAGGTTAGAAAAAAGGAAACATAAAAATGCTGATATTCAAACTTTGATTTTTAAATTCATGTTTCCCGCATTTGATTAACTTTTTTTTTAATCTCACCACCTTTTCAAGAAAACTGACCTTCTCTTTATAGAAAAATCAGTTTAACCCTTATAATGATTATGTATTTTTTCACGCATTCACGAATCCTTGAGTCTCACCGCGTCTTCGAAACGCCCACTTCTCAGGAGAAAACAATTAGATTCCACAAAAGCTTGAATAACAAATGCTTAGTCATTAGTCGGACAATATTTTCACACTTTTAGGCGAGAATCCATTTTCAGGGTCAATCCATTTGTAATCGTCTGCGGCGAACCCTTTCTCACCGCCAGACGCAGTTCATTTAATAGGCGGCCCGTCGATTGATTGATCAACAATCAACGCGCGGCTTATTTCATCCTTTCTCTCTCTCTTGTGTGAACTATAATTTGCGATGCGAATCTCACTGTGAATATACAAATATTGACACGCGGCCTTCGTTAATTGCATGTAATGTCGGCGAATTTCCTGATCTCTAGTCTCGCAATTAGCCATCACGTCGATTTCTAGACCCTGATTAAATTTGAAATGTTTATCGAATGTTTTTTCTCCCCAACAGATCAAATCTCTGATCTCCAGTAAAGCGTTTCCAATGAAATATAAATTTCTCTCGCTTTTAATAATTTTTTTTTTAATTTTATAAAATTCTTACATGAACTGAATAATCAAATAAATTAATGGCAATTAATGGTAGAGAACCATAGAGAATTTAATTAACAATAAGGTCATTTATTATTTGAGATTTTCGCTGATATTCTAATTAATAAGCTACATAATTTGAACTGTCGAAAATTGATTTTCCGACCTTTCCAATTAAATTCATGACGTTAGCTATCAAAATTTGTTTAGACTCTGATTATGTCTTTTTTTAATTGTTTTAATTAGGTTTTACACTTTTTTGTGACAAAACTTTTAATTTAGTTTTTAATATTTTTTAATTCAATATTTATTTTTTTTTTCAATTTGGTTTGGAAAAATTTTTAAATTGATCCTCCAAGAAAGATTTGCAGATAAGAAGATGTTATAATTTAAGCACTGCCCTTTTTTTCAAATTAATTCTGTTTTTTAATCCGGAGTGAGAGAATTTAACAACTTGGATTAATTAACTGCTCATTTGCTTGGTTATAATCCCTATAGCTTTACATGCTTAATTGCGGATTTATATTTGAAAAATTAATAAAAATTGTCTTGCTTAATTTTAAAATCATTCATCCTTTAGAGATCAAATTATTGATCAAAATATTAAATTTTCGAAATTTTAAAGACTTTTTTGCTACAAAGAAGAACTAAATAAAATCTTTTTGGCATTTTGGCTTATTTTTATTAAAGTTTTTACACAATTTAATTTAATCCTTTGTTAAAATCTGGTCAGTTCGTTTGCGTTAAATTCATCGTTTCAAGTTCTTCCTCATCCATTCTGGTGAATTCGGACAACTCTTGCTTTCCGAGTTGGTCAGGTTGGACGGCGACGAGTCTCTGGTGCTGGTGGACGGCAGGGTCCTTTTGTCCACGTTCAGGTCCACCAGCAACGACTGCCTGCACAACTGGGACACGGTGCTGAGACACTGGTGCTCCTTCTTGCGCAACCGCACCTTTCGGAACTTCGAGGCCAAACTGGAGAATCCGAAGAGCAGCGAGCCGGACGACTTGCGCACCGGCTTCATGTCCGACACGCTCTTGCTGGCCTCCAGGGTGGTCGACGGTGCTGCCGCCAGCCGGTGGAAGGTGCTCGCCTCCACGTTGATCATGCCGGCGCTGGCCGACTTGGTGATGCCCTCGTTGCCGCCGAGCAACAGATCTTCGTAGCTCGAGCCACTGCCCGCGCTCGCCTGACTCAACCTGCAGCCAGGTTCGCCCAGAGAGGCACTGATGCTGCCAGGGCCGCGAGACAGGAACTCTTCTCTGGCTCGTTTCAGTTTCAAGGCGCGTAAACAGGGTGCTCGGTGAACCCTTGGATTACCCAACTGAAATTAAAATAAAAAAATTATAATTTCCTTGATTAATTAAATAGGATTTCATAACAATTTAACTTTTGAAAAAATAGATTTAAATTTAAATTAGAAGAAAATTAACTTTCAGATTGTGTGTTAATTTTCTAATTTTAATAACAGCAGAAAATATCAGAGATCAGGTTATGCTTTTTCTGTAATTAAACACGGACAGAAAAATTCATATAAAGTCTGATGCATTAAATTGAGTTTTAATGTTTCAGAATTATATTCCGTTTGGAATTTTTATTAAAAAAAACTTACCAGTTGAGGACTGGCTGGTTTTTTGCGGTACTCTTTCAGAGTTTGGTCGATGGACTCGTCCAGGGGCGACGGTGGAGGATCCTTCAGTGGTGGCAAGTCGCTTTCAACTTTGATTTCCAGTTTGGGCAACTCAAAGTGCTTTCTGGACGGAGGAGGGGGTGTCAATGTAGATGGTGGTTGAGATTCTAAAGGCTCAACGGTCAGCGCCACGGGACACTTGATCAGACCGGCGCTTGAGGATTTCAGCAGTGGTGGTGGTTCTTGCGGTTCGTGAGTTTGAGGAGATCTTAAAATTTTAATAATTAGGATGGATGAATAATTATATTACTCAATTCAAACAATATTTTCAAAAGAGTTAAGTACACTACTGTACTTTAAATTTTGATTATTGAATTGACAGTGATCACAAAATTTAAAGTAAATGTCATAATTTTTAAAGAAACGTTAAATTAATCAATATTTCACTTTTATGTATTTGAAATTGATAATACCAAAATTAGTTAAAAATTAAATAAATTATAATATCATTTATTTATTATCTGAAATAAAAAAAATTATAAAATATATTAAAGCAAAATAATTATTTAATATAAGAAGTAATAAATTTTATTTATTTAATTTTCTAGTTTTTAATGAATTACAATTTGGTCAAATAAACAACAACAATAAATGCACTCAATTATTATTATTAGTACCAATTAGGACTGTAAAATTGATTGTTGATAATATTTGTGTTGTGTAGTAAATTTATAATAATGCAATTTATGCATTTTAAGAAAACTCCATATTTAAGCAAAAATTAATTACTCCCCTTCTTTTAACTCCTAAATTTTAAATATTAACAAAAAGCACTGATTTGCAAACAAAACATTTTTAAGTCTTTTTTGCCGAGCGCTTCAAATTTCAAGAACACGCAATTCAAAAGAATTTAAAAAATCGTCCAAAATTAAGTCAAGTTTTGATTAAAATAAATTAAAAATTACCTGATGGCGCCGGCGCTAGCTGACTTTTGCACGCTCTTCCTCCACCGAGCACCTGTGAATCCGTCCTGGAGCGCCTTTTTAATGTCGTCCTGGTACTTGGTCATCTGCGCCTTGACCTGGCCGTCCCTCCGCTCCAAAACGGGCGACCTCCACACCGGGGTCGACGCCCTCGGCTCGGCGCCGTTGCCGCGCTGGTTGTACTTGGCCACCATTTGTTTGATGCTTGGAGACGTCACCTTTGGCTCACCGTTGGCGTTCTTCCTGCAGGGCGTCGGCGACCTTGGGAAGGGTGGCGGCAGCGCGCCGTCGCCCAAAAGGCGTCGAGGTCTCAGGGGAGAACTCTCAGGAGAACTGCACAGCATTTTCCGCGGCAGGGCCGGCGAGGCCGATTGCGAGTCGCGAACTCTCCTCCAAGGTGGCACGTCCTGTTGTCTCTGGTCTGAAGAGGAACTGCTGCTTTCGCTCACCACATACCCTATGATCGAGTCGTTCGTACTCTGGACCGGGGAAAAGATTTTCCTCGTCGTCGGAACGATCACGCTCGGTCCCTCTTGACTCCGGTAGGCCACGTGGGTGTCCGACACCCTCCTCGTTTTCAGTTTGCTCGCCTCCGTCGTCGTCACCGAGGGCGAAACGGAAGTGACGAATTGCTGTTGTTTCCAAGTCTCTCTGCTTTCGGTGCGGAAGTTTTTGCTCCTCTTCAGGCTGCAGTTCCTCACAGGCGTGCGAGGTTCAAACTCGGACGAATCGTCCGGGCGACCCGAGGGCGGTTTCGTTTCGCTCAGGTCGTCCAGCGGAGGGTGCTCCTGCGAAGTGCTCTTGCGTTCCAGGGCGGCCAAAACTTCGTTCGAGTAGGATCCGTCGGATTTGCCGAATTCGCTTGATGAGGAACTGGTGCTGCTGGAACGCTCGCTCTGCACCTGGACGCGCCGCCAGAACGCCTGCGGAGACGAGGGCATTTCTTCAGGTGGCGGTGCTTGCGGCCTGTTCAGTCGCACGACAAAGGTTGCTGTCGGAGATTCACTGTCTTCGTCCTAATGAAATACAATTTGTATTGTCTGGTATCGTCAATAAAAGTTGTACAAAAAAATTAAATAATAAAAACTAGAATACTTTATAATAAGAGGTGACTAATTATGAAATTAAACATCGAATTTGTAACAATGTAGATAAATAAACAACTACAATAACAATTAACTATGCAAAAACAAATAATTATAATAACGCTAGTAGTGGTGCCGTCTTGTCCAACAATTCCATTTTAAAATAAATTTGTGTTCAACAATTAAATTCAAACAATGTGATGCAAATTTTTTTTACAAATAAACAATAATAATTATAATAATTTTTATGGACTTATACAAAGTACAATGAAGCTCAATTTTATCATAATTTTCGAAGGTTTGTGGAAAATCATTGATTGTGCATTAATTGTTAAGCCTAATAAATCATGATAAATAAATTTACCGTTTTTCACTGAAAAGTATCGCTAAAATCCATCTATTTTTTCTTTTCTATTTGAAGAAATATTATTCCAAATAAAATTACCTATTTTGTTACAAATCACTTATAATCTTTTTGTGAAAACATTATTTAAAGTAACAAAAACTTTGTATCAAAATCTTTATATTATTTGGTACCCCACATCCCCCTGAAATGCCTTATTTTTAACATGTGAAATCTCATAAAAAGGCAAAAATTCATCTCAAGCGCTAACAATAAGTGTAAAATTCATTATCAACCAATTCTGTATCAATTTTCCTTTTAGTAAAAATATTTTTATAATTTTTTACCTCTGTATTTGTCTCTCGCTCAGGACTTGTTGTAGTTTCAGCCTCTGTATCAAAATTTAATCTTAGTTAATAATGAATTACTAAAAAATTACTCTATATCGACCTTTCGAAGCTGCACAAATTTTGTTCAGTCCTTGCTGCAACTCGAGAACTTTGCTGGTCAGCAAGTGCGGCAGTTCGGCGAGTTCCTGCGAGCTTTGCTTCTGATGAATCACCCTGCTGCGGCGAGGGGACGACGTCTGTTCGTAGCTCCTTTGGCTTAGGCAACCCAGCGAGGCCGACGTGTGCAGGTCGGTTGTCCTGGTGGGCACTTCGCGTTGGTTCCGCGAACTCAGCGCCTTTTCCAGTTTTTCAGCCTGGTTTACTTTTCAATGAAAATTTCCAATTTTTTTACTATCTACTTGCCAGAATGATGAGTTGGGCCGAGAGAGCTTCCACCTTGGCCACAGGGTCGACGTAGGCGCTGTCCAGGCGAAACTGGGGTGGACAAGCGGCCGCCTCCTCCTCAACACCCTGTTTCAGCAGCCGCATGTGGTCCATTAGGCTTTGTGCCAGCGACGCTTGTTGCTGTGACGCTTCCTCGAACGAGTCCTTTGAAAATAAATTAATAGCTCTCAATGGACCTAGAGCGAATTTATAATACTTGAAGGGCCTGCGTTTGCATTTGCAGTCTCTCCCTCCGAGCGCCCAAATCGACCACGCTCCGCCTCAGCCGTTGCACCCTGTCCTCGCAAGGCTCCTCATACCGGACTGAAATTTAATTATTATAATTAAAATTTAAAAAAAAAAATTCGTTTACCGTCTGTGTCTCTTTCCTCTCTCCGAAGCCTTTCTAAAAAAATGATTTTTTATAGATTTTTTTATTAAATTAGGAATATCTTTTAAACAAACCTAATTGTTTTTGTTGCGTGTGAGATACGTCGTGCATTTTCCTCTCAATTTGTTCGATTTCCAACTCCAATTGCCTAAAATTTTATTCAATCACACATTTTTATTGCAATATCATTAGTAATTTAATCGAAAAAACGGCATTTCTTTCACTTTTGACTGGTGCATGCTGTGCCGCTGAACAGCACAGCTCGGCCGGTTGCGTACCTGCATATCGCCTCCTTCTCCTTTAGTTCAGCGAGCAACTTCATATTTTCCTCCAACAACTGGTGACTGCTCGAGCTTCGTACCGAGTCTGCTCTTTTGATGTGAATCTGGCCTTCACTCGTGCAAATGTCCTCTCTTCACAGTTTTTTATTTAATTAATTAGTAGATTTTGTTACTTTGATCTTATTTACTGCGTCAGCGTCATTTTTTCCTGCTCGGCCGTGCTCCATTGCGGCACTTCGGGCTGAATGCATGGAATGGACCTCAACGGGGCCGTAACCTCTACAGTGGCCTCCACGTCCACGATCACAGCACTTGGAACGTCCTGAACGGCGATCGGTGGCCGTCCAATCGGAGGCCTCGGCCTTGATTTGCTGTTTGACCGCGAACGTGGCTTTGACCTGCTGTCTGTCCTGGCCCTATTGAAACTATCCGCCCTTAATCTTGGCTCCGATGACATTCTGTTTTCTGAAATAAAAATAAAATTAATTAAAATTTATAAAAAATGTTTATATAACAAATCATGATAATTATATAATGGATCAGTGTTAAAAAAGGTTTCGTATGTCATATTTTTTTAAATTAAGATTCTCTGCAAGAAATGTAAAAATTTAATTGAATATTTACTAAAACTTACAAAGAAAATAGGTAATTTAAAAATAAAAATTATAATTTTATAAAATAGAAATTAATTATGATGAAAAAAATTCTTCTATTTATTGTTGCATGAAAAATAAGTATAAAATTCTAAAATTTCTGATCATTTTCATCGATTTTCATTTCCTCGAACCTTCCAATTCCGCCTCGAGCGCCTCAACGTCATTCAAAGACAAACTGGAAGGCTGACTTTGTACTATCAAGCTTGAGGCGGTTGTTTGTTCGGCCACACTTCCCACAGACTTGCACCTGATGAGATTTCCACCCTCCGCCTCGCCCTCAGGGTGGTATTTGGGGTCCAAAAGGGCGAAGGTCGAGGCTTCGGGGGCGATTCCTCTTTGCTGCTCCCACTCGAACAGTTTCTTGGTGAACTGCTCGGAAATGCCGTGGAAACGGAAGAAACCGGTCGAGGTCTGGATGAGCACCTCCTGCTCAGGGCCGTCGCGACCTTCGCCAGGGTACATGGCCCTGCGCATCCTCTCCAGTCTCGCCTCTCGTTCCAGGAACTTCTCGCGCTCGCGCTCCAGTCTCTGCTTCTCTCTCTCCACTTTGCCCAACTCCTTCTCCAACCACTGCAGCTGCTTTTCCTTTTGCCCCACTTTGACCTTTTCCGAGTCTTTCCTGCTCAGTCTTGGACTCAGCTTCCCCTCTTTTATTTTCTTCCACTCCTCTAATTTCCGGGCAAACTCTTCGGGTAATTCTCGGTGCAAATCGTCCTCCTCTTGAGGTGCTGCTTTGCCTGATCAAATTTTTTAGTTACACAATTTTGATTATTTATTATGAATCAATTATTTTATGCGTTTACCTGAAATCGCTCTTCTTATTTGCCACTCGAGCAATCTTTTGCGAAACTGCGGTGACAAGTGATAGTGATTTGCGTCTTCGGTTAACCTGTCTGGCCGCTCCATGTCTCCAGAGGTGCTTTTTCTTCTCGCTCCCTTTGATTGGAAAGTTAAATAGATAATTTAAAAATATATACCAAAATGCAGTGACATTAACATTTGGAATTACAATAACCTTGATGTCATCGTGCTGGGAAAACTTGAAGCCTCCAGCTTGGGGGCTGCTTGGCATTGAAATGGCGTTAGGTGCCTCGTCATATCTCCGTGAGGTCAAAAACGCCTTCTTAACTTTGGTCCATTTCGAAGGCCTTCTTGCGACGGGCGGCGAAACTCCCAAACTGCCACTTCTTGGTGCCGAAATCTGAAAAATTAAAATTTCTCCACAAAAAATCTTACAATATAATTTAAAATTAAAAGTTATTGAAGAAAAAAAGAAAATTCAAATCGAATGAAGAAAAAACTTGTGAAATCTGTCAGTGAACACAAAATTTAATTAACACCGAGTTTATTCTTTAAATCCGTTTCATATGTAAATTAAATAAATTTACCTTTCTCTGGAAGGGTTCTTTCCTCGGCTGGCAAGCTGCAAAAGCGTTTTCGGCGTTTTCCTCTTCGGTGGACGGCATGGTGAGGGTGAGCACGGGCAGTTTCTTGTGCTGGTGCTCGGCCCGAAACCTGTGGTGCTCCCTCTGCCAAAGAGGCTCGTCCTCGAGCTCGTCGTCACTCAGTCTGGCAAAGCCGGGCACCGTCCTCCTCTTCAGACTGCCGCGGCGCGTTTGAATGATGTTTTTCACTTTGCTCCACGGCGTCTTCAGTCCCGCTTTTTTCTCCAGTTTGGTCAAGCCAGACTCCTCGTGGGTGCTGTCTGTCGATTTGCTGCGCCGCTCCGTTTCCAAGTCGGTCGGCGACGTCGACCGGCACATGAGTTGCTCTGATGGTTGTCTCAATTCCGAAGACTCTGGATATTAATTTGAACATAGTTTTTATTTTATATTTTAATTTATTAAATAATGTAATATTTTATTATAACTTTATGATGTAATGGAATGTGAGAATGAAGTGTAAATTATTTTGTCTCCATTAGAGTTGATAACGTGCATGGTATAATATAAAAAATGTGCAATTACGCTATGGTAAATTAGCATATATTTAGAAGAGAAAATTCGTAATAGTAATAATTTTAGTCTATAAAAAGTTTTAATTGTTAATAAAATGTTTAAAAAACTCAATAAAAACAAAAAATATAAAAAATAATTAAATTAAAAAATAATATGTGTTAATTAAATTTGTTAAAAATTAAACACATTTTTAGATATCTTTAAAAATTATATACAAACTTAATTTTAAAGACGAGGAATTGCATATTTGTATTATATAATTTTCATCTTCCATTGTCTTTTTTTAAATTAAATTAAATACTTTTCGCACTCTCTGGGCACGCTACAGGATAAATATTTGAAAATTTTATTCCTATGAACAGAAATTTAGGCAATATTTTTTATTAATATTCATAATTATTTATTTATTTGTGAAATTGATTAAATATCAAATTTTTATACATATTTTAAAATTTTTCAATTTAATGAGAAATTAATTGACCGATATATTATTCATTCATGTATATAATGGAGAAATAACAATTTTGCACACAACAGGTGCTTTATTTTTTGTTCGTGTGGTGGAGAAGGACTGACAGTGCGCTCTCTTCACTGAAGTGTCAAGTCACCTGTCATTTCTCGAGGGCCAATCCACGTGTCTTGCTGAACGCAAGTGAGACTAACTCTATTTTTAAAAGCCCATTAAACAGGCATCCGAAGCACGATTGACACCGGCCGATTATCCACGCGCTTTTTGTCAAAGCGAAAAGCCCTCGGGGGAAACTACTTTGCAAACAAATTGCACGCTTTCTAATTACGGGCGCGAGAATCGCCCAAAATAGTTCGGCAACTGACACGTTCATGCTCTGGATGTATTTTTGCGTCCGAGAGATTTACTGCCTGCGAAATGAGTTTGAACCGCGACGTCTTGTTGGAAAAGCCATAAAATGCGGCGCCCTCTCGAAAAACAAATATTTGCAAATAAATATTTTTAATCTGGGCCAAACGGCAAATATACGTGCTAAATAGATTTGTTTTCACGAGAAACATTTTTAAAAAATAAAGGAACGATCGCAAACGCGCGCCCACTTGTGATATTTATTTTGACTTGTGCGCTAACAAGGCGTTATTTTAAACCGCGGCTCTGCCCGTTTATATAAGTATATTTTTGGCAGATGATGATACTTTATTCCTGTCCACCGGCTGTACGAGAAACGGTGGCGGCTTCCTGCATTAAAAATTATCCGGCGAGGACCCCGCGAGCAAGTGAAGAATTTTTCTTGCAAACTCGCGGCGCATTTTTTATTCTTCTCTGGAGACGACGCCGCCCCGAGAGTGGAAATCAGTTCTAAGTTTAGCGCTCTGTATTTATTTACAACTGCGGCGTTGAAAAGATTTGCACTTTTGCTCGCGCGATGATTTCGTTAACCCAAAATCCGAAAATGAGAGCGACGCGCCCAGCTGCCGCAATTACGTGCGCGACTTTCGGGGCGGTCGCGGCCAGCAAATCGGGGATTTGTCACGCGGCGATTTGGTAATAAAATAGTTTATACTACACAAGTGGATCCAAGCGAAGGCCGCGTGGGTAGCCAGCCCCAAGTTCGCGGTCCGAACTTGCAAAGACCATAAAAAAGGGGCCAAAATAGACCCAGCCTCCGTTAATTTGGTCTGGATCGTTAACTTTTTTTAGCAAAGCTTGAATCTGTAGAAAATTATATACTCCAGCGCAACTCAAATTTCCCAAAATTATTTAAACTGTAAAATGCTGCAGACCAGAAATATGAAGAAGAAAAATGCAATTTTAAATAAGCAATCATAATTTGTAAATTATGCATTCGTTGCATTAATAAAAAATAATGAAAAAAGTTCAGATACATATTATTGTCTTAAAATTGAAAAGTAGATTTTACTTTGAATGACGCATTTAAAATTAACTTATTAAATAGTTTAAAAAAAATTAGCATAATAACGTAAAAAAAAGATAAAATTACCTTTTTAATGAAAATTTTATATTAATTTTATTTTTAATTCAATTTTTTTATGAAAATTTTTTTAAATTATTATTTTTTTTTAATTAAAATACCAGAATTTGACTTGCATGTAAAGTCATTTTGTACTTACTTTCTATAAATGTGTTTGTCGCCTCGCTGAGTGCTGTGAAGTTGAGTTCGATGTCCAAAAGATCCTCATTGGAGGACGAAGACGAGCTGAGTAACTGACTTGAGCACAGTAGCACTGATTCTTCCGCACCAACACTGATATCACGGCTTTCCACTGACGCTTGAAGCACGTGGCCCGTCCTGTCCGGACAGAGGCCAATTCCACTGTCCTGCGATCTTGATTCTTGAGGTTCGATTTGCGCTTTTTCCCACCTGGAGTTCAAATTATGAAATTTATTTTTAGGCGCCAATATGCGATTTGTAGTTTTTAATAAAGTTTATTACAATTCATCAAAGTTATAAGAGAAACATAAAATTTATGAGACAGAAATTGAAAGGAAGGGAAATAAAGATGATGAATTAATTACATTGTGTGCCACTATCTCCATTTAAAAATACAAATTTGTTAGGTATTAAAGAAAAAATATTAAATTATTCTAATAAATTCATTCCAAATCATAAAGGTTTCTTATCTTTTTAAAAAAAACGTAACGTTTTTTAACAATAATAATTTAACAAATTCTCAAACCTGAATGCTTCTTTGACGCGCGTCCACTTTGACACTTTGGCTTTGGTGGGGAGAGTCCCGTCTTCTAATTCCTCCGAGTGCTGCCGGTCCAGATCCTCAAACGTTTCCAAAGTTTCTGCGTCCTCTTTTTTCTTGTCCAGCAGGCTTTCTTGCGAGTTTTGCGTTTGAGCCAACAGTTGCTTGTGCATTTCCTGCAGGGCTCGCAAATCTTCCAGGTACTGCACGCGTCTCTGCAGTTTGTTGTTTTGTTCCTTCAGGTCACCCAGTTGCTCCATCAACTTGCACAAGTTGTCCAAGTGATCAAATCCAACCTATTCAAATTAATAGGAAAAAAATAAGTCGGAATATTTCTCAAAACTAGTTCAGTCAATTTTTTGTAATTCTTTTGAAATTGTTAATGGTATTATTATTTTTGTTGGTTTGACAAAGTTTTGCACAAAAATTCATATTGAAAAAAAAACAATCATATAATTTTTTTTAATTTTATTCCCATTTAATTTTCTTTTTAATATTTGCGCTTTCAAGTCCTAAACCTTGACTCGCTTAAGTCAAATTGCGTCCGGCTGACCTTCGAGGGCGCCTCCAGGGAGGTCTTGGAGTCGGCGGGGGCGGCCTGGCTGAGGGGTCGCTGCTCCTCCTGCGGTTTGGGCAGCGACATGAGGTACTCGAGGAACTCGTCATCCTGCCGGAACATTTCGTCGGACGCGTCCATGGGCGTCCGCAGTTGGTGTTTGCTCGCGACTGGCGGCTCAATTGGCACGCCACCAAGTGTAAACCGAACGTTCCCCTCAGTCAGTTTTGTGAGACTCAAATTTAGAGCAGCCCTACCTTCGAGTGTAAATATATATAAAGATGAAGTTGGGCGCGCGCGCGCGCACACATCCTCGAGGGTTAATCCACGCGTAGTGTGCACGCATTATAAATTTAGACCATTAATTGGAAAGATCGGCGCGCAGGATTCCCTATTCACGCATTCCACCTGTCTTTCGCTTCTCCATAATATGAAAATTATGCAAGAAGTTATTTCTAAAACCTATTTTTTCTTCTGACAAAAATAAAAATATTGACAAGAAACATCAAACACTGAGAAACTTTACGGCATGATCTTAATCAGAATCTGGAGCTCTGCGAAATAATCTTCTCGATCTTTACTTTTTTTTTGTTCCTTCATCTAAAAATGTTCAAAGAGATTTTTCATTCTTGATATTAATCGTCAGCAAAACTATTTACACTACCATTAATCCTTCAGAAAAAAAAGGAAATTTCAATGTTTACAATACTTAACATATCTGTTAGAAAATTATAATAATTAATTAATGCGATGAATTGGCTTCAATAATACAAAATTTTATTTAAAAATACTGAGCTTTTATATATCCATAATGGACATTTTCTTGTTAATTTAGTTGAATATTTTCTTTTCAAGTTCATTGGAGCACCCCGAAAAATGACATTCTAAAACAGTTCTTCCTCCGAGAAGTTCATGCACATCCGAAAATAGCTCGCGCGCTTCGCTCATTGTATGCATGTAAATCCGTCAGCATTGCGGCGTTATTTACTTAAGCAGCGGACAAGTTGGGCGGGTTGAGATAAAAGTGGTGCAGCTCGTCCATCGCCACCTTCGAGATTGCCCACAGTTCAGGTTGCTCGGACTTGAAGTTGGCGTACCACGCAGCGACCGTGGGATAGGGCGAAAGGTCAAAGTCAATCGCCTCCAGGCAGAAAATGCCGGTGACCAGACTCAAATCGGCGATGGTCAAATTATCTGCAATTTAATGTACAGAAGATTAATTAATTTTATGTTGAAATCAGTTTTACACAAAAAATAATTATTAAATTTAATACATAAAAAAAAAAACGTATTTAGATTATAATTAAATGTAAAGAGGAGGATTCAACAATTTTTACAAATAAATCTAATAAAAAATAATAATAATAATTAATTATATAAAAAAAACTATTTTTTAATATTTTTTATTTAAATTTATATAATAATTATTAATCAATTAATTAAATAAATTTTCTTTATATTATAAACAACATTTAAAAAATATAAAATTTTAATTCATAAAAATTAATTTAATTTGTACCTCCTGCAGCATATTTGGTGCTTTGGCGCTTTTGGTACGTTTCAAAGACAGACAGAGCATTTTCCGCCTTCTTCTTGTGCTCCTCGGTTCGCGGATATCCAACAAACACGGGACCAAACTGAAATTTTGGCATTCAACAAAGTATTCTTCTTTGAATTTATTTTTACAACCAACCGTGTATTCGATGACAAATTTGTAGAGCGTGGAGATGTTGAAGACAAGCCTGTGGTTAACCAAAGCTCGTTTCTGCGGGTCCTTTGGGTACAGTTGGTTGTCAGGCGCGTACTTGTCGCAAATGTACTGCATCATCGCCACACTAAACATTTTAATGCAATTAAAAAATAATTTACAAATTATTATTTAAAATAAACCTTTCACTGAGATAAAATCCGTCATCGTCAAGCACCGGAACCTCCTTTTGGGGATTTTTCTAAAAATTCAATTTCATTTTAATACTTTTTTCCAAAAACATATTTCTTTCTATTGCACCTTTGCGTATTCGTCGGTGCGGTGTTCTCCCTTCATGAAGTCGACGTTAACGACCTCATGGGGCACGTTGAGGGTCACCAAGGCCATCTTGACGGCCATGCTGGGAGGACTGTCGGACACCGAGTACAACTTGAGTGGCATTTTGGCCTGAAAAGAAAGAGTTTCCGTTTCAGTCACTGATTTCGTCGCGCTCAATTATGTAAAATATAAATGCACTGTGGGAATCAAGACGTAGATAAAGAACAAGTAGTCGGCGCCTGGAGAGACCAGTTTATGAGGAGGCCACGGTACGCGCGCTGGATATTCCCACACGCCCGTGTTTTTTTATTGAGAGATAATTTTCAATACTCAAGCTGGCAGTAAAAAGGGGCAGATAAAGAAGCAACAAATTGTTCGCCAAAAGCAAAAACTGAAAAAATTAATTAATTCCTTATTCCATATAAGTTTCTGTTTCAATTTTGAATAATTACTCTTTATTTAATTTGATCCATTGATATATAAATTCAAATTTTAATTCTACGAGCAAGTGAACAATAGATTCAAAAGAATTTTGAGCTTTCTAAATTTAAAATAAGAGAGATGCGCCCATTTAAATGATACTCACTTATTTTGTTACCTGTGGATTGGAGAGCGCGTTCGACTGCTAGGTGGCAACGCCAAAGGTGAAAGAACAACTTTCAAGCCGGCTTTAACGAAGCCCCTAAAATATTTACTTTCAAGGTTACGCAACCGCTATCGAGCTGCTAGGCCACCTGCTGAAAACGGACTGTACTAAAACGCGACGAGTAACCCTTTAACTCCAATGCAAAGAGCGCCAGAATTGCTTCTCACACGCACTTTTGTTCAAAAATTAAATTTTTAATCAAAATACATTTATTTTTAACCTCAAATTTTACAGTTTTTGGTGGAATTTCAGTAAGTAAAGGTTATTGAAAAGGGCAGTCCCATTGGAATAGCTGCACCGGTAAGGATGACTTTGTCGTATGTTGGGTCGTAGGCGATTGAAGCATCGATACTGATGTCGCCGGTGACACCAGTGGGCACTTGGCCGTTGTTGCCCAAAACCTCGATTTTGTCCAGCAGAAGCCCTTGCAGGGCTGCAGGATACGCGTGGTCCACGGTTTGAGTCAATGTGTCCTTAAAATTTATTTTTCAATCACCCTCTTTTCCATTTTGACTTTCATGAAAAATTGAAAACCGAGCAAACGTCATTGCAAAGAAAAATAAAAGACAGCTGGTCGCCTTTTGAGATCACTTGCCCTATAATTGTTTCATTTTTTTTACTTTGCAACAAGCTTCGTCCAATTAAAAATTTTTTACTCTATTTTCTTTTTATATAATAAGTAATTTCTCAAACCTGGGCGAAATTTAAGGTGCTGTAGTGGTAGGTGCCGCCGGCCACGGTGTCGATGGACTCGCCGTCGTCCCAGAAAAGGTCGCCGACGGCGTTGCGGGTTGCGTCCAGGGCCACAATCAGACCGAACGCGTTTTGTCTGCTGAAGACCGTGTTGTTTGCCGGCTCCTGGGTGGGCAAAATGCGACCACTCCTCACATGCAAGGGGATGAAATCGTAGGGCGCGTCAAGCAGCATGTACTGGCCGATTGAAGTAATTTTTTCACCCTGAAAAAAAGATTTCAAATTTATCAATTATTCGAATTTAAAATTATTTACATTGCATTTTACTACTTGATTTGAATTTTATTTTTACCGTGTAATAGTCGAACCAATTTCCAGCAGGGAAGTACGCGGTCACTGTGAGCGCGCCGATATCAAGAGCCGGACTGACCAAAAGCGAGTCGCGCCACAAGAACTGCCGGTCAATGTTCCACGTTTCTTGGTCACTCGTGAATCTAATACATTTTATTTCACAAATTCTTTCCTTTTCTGCAATTTTTTTTAACTCACTCCCAAGCTAAAGATCTGATCACGGTTCCGTCGATGCCCTGATTGGCTCGGTAGAACGAGGTGTAGAAAAAGGGCAGAAGGGTGTACCTGATGTTCATGGCTTTCCTTGTAGACTCGCCAACAGTTGCCGGCCACGTGCACGGGTCCTGATCAAGCGTGCCTGATAATTTAAATTACTTTATTAAAATAAATTAAAATTAGAATCAGTTCATTTAAATTCCCCAGGTTGGAAAATTTGTGAATTCAGGTTTGGCAAATTCGGAAGTGAAAATCGGAAATCGGGAAACTTTAAAATTTGCAATTTTGCATATGAGACTCGCAAATTATTATTTTAATTTTTTGCATTTCCAAATCTGAAAGATTTGGCATGGCAAGTTACTTTTAATATAAAGTATTTATTTTTAATTCTTCCTAATTTGCATTGGAGAACTTCTGCACATTTACCTATGGTGTTGTGATTTCTGGAAAATGGATAAAATGCTCCAAGCTCTTGCCATCTCTCGCACAAACGCTCTTCCGAGTCGCCAAAGAAGCCACAGATATCGGCACCAACGTACGGCAGACCAAAAATGTTAAAGTCCAGCAAACCTTGAATTAAACTTGTTGTTTGAATGAAACTTATCTCGATTTCGCCCCTTTACCAACAACTGAATACTGCATATGATCCCAGTAGCCGTAATTGTCTCCGGTCCAGTGACCGCCGAGAATTCCGCTGCCCACGAAACTGGAGCGAGTGAAAACCAACCCTCTCCTGTTGGTTGCCGACTGGAGAGCACTGCGAGTATTTAAGCATTAAAAATATATAATTTTTTTATAAATAAATTGATTTTCCGTTGAAACTAACACATTTTTTTGTTTAGTTTATTTCAATTAATTTCAACTTTTGTCTCACCGTGAGGTGGGAATGGTTTCTGAATAGCCGTATAAGTTGTGTACATCGTAATGCCTGAAAATTCCATTGTCGCCTTGCGTGGTTGTCAAGCAAATCGTTTTGTCATTCAGCCTGTCGGTGGGGCCAAGTCGACCAGCCTCTTTAAATTAAAAAAAAAATGATAATTAATTTTCATTCAATTTGATTCAATTATTATGATGGAGGTGAAGAACTTGGGCTTATTCCTTGTTTTAAGAAATTGTTTTATAAAAAAAAAAAAAATAAAAAATTTGTATTTTAATAAAAACAATTTCTTTCAACGCCCGCCCGAGTTCTTCACTTGCATGATCATCTCGTGAAGTTTCAAACAAATTCAATAATTAGTTTAATTAAAAATTATACTTGGAACGTAAGGAGGGTCATCATATATGCTCGCGGGGCAGGAAAGCGTGTAATCGCCCTCGGGGTCAGGAATGTTTGTGTTGAAATTAGAAGGTTCGTTCATATCCTGAAATTTAGATTTCACATCAACATTCTTTCTAATTTTAAATTTCATACAATCCAGAGGCCATCAAATCTGAGTACTTGGTAAAAACGCGTAATTTCGTCGATCCACCAGTTCAGTGTGCCGGTGCGGAAGAAATCGGGGAAAGCTACCGGCTCTGGCGGCCACACCTGCACACATTTTTATTATTAAAAAATGGTATTATTTTTGTTAATTAGAAAATATTAATTATTAATCATTAGGACGATCCAAAAGTCTCCATTCGAAATGTACTTTCTTTTAAATTATTTGTTCTTTTGGATCGTTTTTTATTTTTAAATTTACATTTCCAAAAAGAATGTTTCCTTCCGCCGTGGTAATGTAAGCGTCCGCCCTGAGACCCCTTTCGTATGTGTCATAGCCTGCGCGGTTTCCAGGAATGGCAGGGTCGATGATCGGCACGTAACGCATGCCAAGAGCCCTCTGCTCATCCACATATTCGGGGAGGCCAACAAAATTGACCGGGTCGATTGTGAAGTCCGCTTGTTGGTCCATTGTGTCAATATCTCCGTAAAAAACGTCCTAAATTAAATTTGAATAAGGAAATTTTACTGCAGAGAAACATTATTTAAAAAATATTACAATTGGAATGTTGCAGCTTTTGGTCCTAGCGATGGCGTCTTTCATGTTTTGCAAATTGTTGTAGCCGTAACGAGAGAGTTGGAAGCCGAATGACCAGTACGGCGGCAGGAAGGACCGTCCGACAAGAGAAGTGTACTGCCGCGTGACGTCCTCGGGTTTTGGGCCAGTCATCACGTACAAATCGAGAACTCCTCCAATTGTCCTGAAAACGACGGCAGGAGCGCCCGACTGCAGAATGTACTCTGAAATCGCCAATGTGCAGGTAAATTATTATTAATCGTTTCAAGTTGAATTTTTCATTCATTTTGCAATTGTTATAAATCAATTTTTTGTATACCCTGCGCATTGCTGTTGTAAAGCAGCACCCCGTGCGCATTTCCGTCGGCTTCAATGACCGAGTAATAAGGGTGAGTTCCATACAAACTAGTTTTGGCCTGAAATTATCATTTGCATATTATTAAATTCAAAGTGGTGCCGATGCCATAATATGACATAATGATTAATTTTGCTCTTATCAAATTTAATTCTGTTAAACCTTTATATAATGTTAAGAGCTTTTAGCAAACATGGGAAATTTTGTGTGATAAGATTGATAAGAAAAATTATTACAAAAGGATTTGGTGGCTCGTCTCTCGCCCAGAGTGGCCAAGTCGAGTCGTCCAACTCGCGGCGGAACGTTGGATGATAACTTTCGCCCAATCCATAAACGTTTCGCGAGGGCAGCCTGATAGCCAAACTCAACAATTGGTCCTCGAAAGTGATTCCAGATATGGAGGTGTCGAATCTGTTAGATAAGAGGATTAAATTTACCATCAAAACACTTCTGAAATGAAAATATTTATAATTTCATTAATTTTTTTATACTACAACGAAATTTAAATAATTCAATATAAAAATTTTGAAAAATTTTAAAATTAAATTTGTAATTTTAATAAATTAATTTAATTTAGTTTTTAATTTTAATTTTTGAAGTGCCTGTTCACAATCATCAATTATTAATTATTAATAATATTTAGAAAAGGAAAAAATGGATTAATTAATTACATGACTGTCCCAGTAGATTTTCTAACTATCCGTAAGAAAAATACCGAGCCTTCCTGCTCAGGGTAAATGACATCGAATTCATTTGTTGAGATGGCCCTCTCAGGTGGGGCATTGTTGATGTTAATTGGCACTTCGTATCTTTGATTAACCGGATCGTAGAACTATTAAATTTTTTAATTAAAAAAGAATTTTATGACAGCAAAATCTAATTATTACTCTGATTCGGACTGAATTTTCTGTCAAAATGGTTATGTCAACGGCGATGTTGTCCACAGCCATTCCATATAAAGCAGATCCGAATTTCCTCAGAGGAATGGTAATGGAAGCGGACGTGTTTGTTGCGGCACCGGCCACAACGTAGCCGTAGCTTGTAAAATCAGGCATCCAGCAATTGCTGCCGTCCCAAGTGCACGGCGAGAAACAAGCACTTTGCGGGATCGAGTAGTCCGGGTTGCGTTCTAAAAGTGATTATCAAAATGTACTGCAGTAATTAAGTTTTTTTATTTAAATTTACGGTTGTATGACACGGCGCATTCAATCTGGTCCCCGGCTCTGTCGTTCCTCGAGAGGGTCAAGTGGGTGGTTTGGTCAAGGGGAATATTGAGCTCCAGTAATTCGAGCATCTTTTTAATTAATTCAATTTAAATTTTAACAATAGAAACTTTTCTAGTATCTCACTTTTAAATCTCTGTGATAGTGGATGTGGCCGCGTCTAAGAAGCTCCCCATTCAACCTAACGAATCGAGGCACATTTTCTCCAGGGTAGTTGTAAATTTGTACCCGGTTCAAAATTCCGGTTGAACTCACTTTTGGCGAAATACTAATATCGGTCTGAAAATATATTTTATATTCTCTTATCATCATATTATAAAGTATCAATTTTACCGTTGTCGTCGAGAGCTGGAAAATTTCATCACTGCCTGCTGAAAATTCGTTTTCGTCCAAGACAGCCACGTAGATCATCGAATTAGGTCTATTTGAGCCCCTCGGCTCCTCATAGCTCTTTAAACCAGAAAATCCACGGACAACAGTGCAAGTCTCTGCACCAGAAAATCCCAGCGATTCACAGGTCTTCGCATTTTTGATAGACACTATTTAAAAAGAAATATAATAGAAGTGTCTTTTTGCAAAATATGCTCTCAAAATATTGATCAATTCAAAATAATTATATCAAATCACCTGACGATGCGCTTGCATGTGATGCAAGTAAACCAAATATTAAGAAAAATAAGCCCATCGTTTCTGCCTAAAATAGTAATTTTTTTATTTTTTATTGTAAAATTATAATCACAAAGCTGCTTACCTGCTCTACAAACAGTCAGATACAGAGTGCGGACGTGTAAATCTCAAATGCCTCGAACTTGATGAACCTGGGATCAAATTATCAGCAGCCGCACGATAACCTTCTTTCATATTATCAAAACTGATGTGGATATAACGTAATGATTATTAATTTTTTTCATACAGTTTTTTCCAGCCGTTCATTAATGGTGTTTAGTATACACAAAATTCCAGTGGAAAAATTAAAAATTGATTAATTTGGATAAGTATATTATTGTTTGGTACATATTTTAAATAATGACACATGGGAACGAATGCTGTGAGTTTATGCTAAATTTGTAGCTGTATCCCCCTTATTTGCTCTGTGTGATAAAAACTGAAAAACCACGTCGTTGGTATAATGAATATGTTAATTTTTCATTTTATTATTGATTTTTATTTAAAAACTTCAACGCCACAATTGGACAAATTAATAATAATAATCAAGACTTGTCTCATTTGTCTCTCATCAATTTTTTATTAAACTTTGCGTCCCATACAATAAACTTCTGCGCAGCGTGGACTTTTAACTCCCAAAATTATATTTAAAGCTGTAAATGATCTAAAAAATGCACTTGTACAGACAACTTTGCAAATACGATCCATATTATATAAGAAAAACTCAATCAAATCTTGTCAAACTCCTTGAGTATGGGAAAAGACCTTAATTTTACAACTTGCCTATTAGACGTTGAATGTTAGTCCCTAAAAATATAGTTATTTTGCGTCAAAAAATCCACGAAACCCAAAATTTTTTATTTCAAAATGTAGGTTTAAGTAAATTTATACCTTGAAAATATAGCGTACCGCTTTATTTCTGGTTCATTAACGTAGACGAATTTATTAAGAATTTCATTTTTCTTCGCAGCGTGGAATTTTAACTCCCAAAATTACATTTTAAGCTTTTAATGATCTAAAATATGCATTTGTAAAGACAACTTTGCAAATAACATCCGTATTATATAAGAAAAACTCAATCAAATCTTGTCAAACTCCATGAGTATGGGAAAAGACCTTAATTTTACAACATGCCTATTAGACGTTGAATGTTAGTCCCTCAAAATATAGTTATTTTGCGTCAAAAAATCCACGAAAGCCAAAATTTTTTATTTCAAAATGTAGGTTTAAGTAAATTTATACCTTGAAAATATAGCGTACTGCTTTATTTCTGGTTCATTAACGTAGACGAATTTATTAAGAATTTCATTTTTCTTCGCAGCGTGGAATTTTAACTCCCAAAATTACATTTTAAGCTTATAATGATCTAAAATATGCATTTGTAAAGACAACATTGCAAATGAGATCCGTATTATATAAGAAAAACTCAATCAAATCCTTTCAAACTCCATGAGTATGGGAAAAGACCTTAATTTTACAACATGCCTATTAGACGTTGAATGTTAGTCCCTCAAAATATAGTTATTTTGCGACAAAAAATCCACGAAAGCCAAAATTTTTTATTTCAAAATGTAGGTTTAAGTAAATTTATACCTTGAAAATATAGCGTACTGCTTTATTTCTGGTTCATTAACGTAGACGAATTTATTAAGAATTTCATTTTTCTTCGCAGAGTGGAATTTTAACTCCCAAAATTACATTTTAAGCTTTTAATGATCTAAAATATGCATTTGTAAAGACAACTTTGCAAATAACATCATTATTATATAAGAAAAACTCAATCAAATCTTGTCAAACTCCATGAGTATGGGAAAAGACCTTAATTTTACAACATGCCTATTAGACGTTGAATGTTAGTCCCTCAAAATATAGTTATTTTGCGTCAAAAAATCCACGAAAGCCAAAATTTTTTATTTCAAAATGTAGGTTTAAGTAAATATATACCTTGAAAATATAGCGTACTGCTTTATTTCTGGTTCATTAACGTAGACGAATTTATTAAGAATTTCATTTTTCTTCGCAGCGTGGAATTTTAACTCCCAAAATTACATTTTAAGCTTATAATGATCTAAAATATGCATTTGTAAAGACAACATTGCAAATGAGATCCGTATTATATAAGAAAAACTCAATCAAATCCTTTCAAACTCCATGAGTATGGGAAAAGACCTTAATTTTACAACATGCCTATTAGACGTTGAATGTTAGTCCCTCAAAATATAGTTATTTTGCGTCAAAAAATCCACGAAAGCCAAAATTTTTTTTTCAAAATGTAGGTTTAAGTAAATTTATACCTTGAAAATATAGCTTACTGCATTATTTCTGATTCATTAACGTAGACGAATTTATTAAGAATTTCATTTTTCTTCGCAGCGTGGAATTTTAACTCCCAAAATTACATTTTAAGCTTATAATGATCTAAAATATGCATTTGTAAAGACAACTTTGCAAATAACATCATTATTATATAAGAAAAACTTAATCAAATCCTTTCAAACTCCATGAGTATGGGAAAAGACCTTTATTTTACAACATGCCTATTAGACGTTGAATGTTAGTCCCTCAAAATATAGTTATTTTGCGACAAAAAATCCACGAAAGCCAAAATTTTTTATTTCAAAATGTAGGTTTAAGTAAATTTATACCTTGAAAATATAGCGTACTGCTTTATTTCTGGTTCATTAACGTAGACGAATTTATTAAGAATTTCATTTTTCTTCGCAGAGTGGAATTTTAACTCCCAAAATTACATTTTAAGCTTTTAATGATCTAAAATATGCATTTGTAAAGACAACTGTGCAAATAACATCATTATTATATAAGAAAAACTCAATCAAATCTTGTCAAACTCCATGAGTATGGGAAAAGACCTTAATTTTACAACATGCCTATTAGACGTTGAATGTTAGTCCCTCAAAATATAGTTATTTTGCGTCAAAAAATCCACGAAAGCCAAAATTTTTTATTTCAAAATGTAGGTTTAAGTAAATATATACCTTGAAAATATAGCGTACTGCTTTATTTCTGGTTCATTAACGTAGACGAATTTATTAAGAATTTCATTTTTCTTCGCAGCGTGGAATTTTAACTCCCAAAATTACATTTTAAGCTTATAATGATCTAAAATATGCATTTGTAAAGACAACATTGCAAATGAGATCCGTATTATATAAGAAAAACTCAATCAAATCCTTTCAAACTCCATGAGTATGGGAAAAGACCTTAATTTTACAACATGCCTATTAGACGTTGCTGTTAGTCCCTCAAAATATAGATTTGCGTCAAAAAATCCAATATTTTCCATGGTGTAAATTTTTCAAATTTTCTTTGTTGACTTTAACGCAAGGATAATTAATATTAAATTTAATGCATGAAATTATAGCAATATAAATTAATATAGAGCTAAGTTAATTCTGTTGTAAAATAATATGTTAAGAAGTAAGAAATCCAAAGTTCACACTGCAAGACTTTTTATTTTTATTACGCTCATTTTTAAAAAAAACAGATATGATACCTTCAGTATAATTATGTGTTTAATTGTATTCATTAGTAAACGGGACGAAGGATAGGCCTCACAGCGAATCCAGGATTGGGACGAGGGATAGCTTGTTCAGGCTCCAGTGGTTTGGCTTGAGGAAGAGAAGGCACTTGTCCAGGCATAACGGCAAAGCCTGAGCAAGGGACAACGACCTCAGGGACAATTTCAGGGATCAAGGGCCTGGTTTCGGGGCGGCCAACAAGTCCAGGAAGGAGCTCAGGGGTAGCAGCTGGTGGCAATAGAGGCTTGGTCTGAGGGCGAGAAATCACTCCAGGGATGGTTTCGGGAGTGAATGCTGGTGGCTCGAGGGGCCTGGTCTCGGGGCGCCCAACGAATCCTGGCAGAAGCTCTGGGTTGAAAGCAGGGGGAAGCAGAGGCCTGGTCTCAGGGCGAGAAATCACTCCAGGGATGGTTTCGGGAGTGAATGCTGGTGGCTCGAGGGGCCTGGTCTCGGGGCGCCCAACGAATCCTGGCAGAAGCTCTGGGTTGAAAGCAGGGGGCAGCAGAGGCCTGGTCTCAGGGCGAGAAATCACTCCAGGGATGGTTTCGGGAGTAAATGTTGGTGGCTCGAGGGGCCTGGTCTCGGGGCGCCCAACGAATCCTGGCAGAAGCTCTGGGTTGAAAGCAGGGGGCAGCAGAGGCCTGGTCTCAGGGCGAGAAATCACTCCAGGGATGGTTTCGGGAGTGAATGTTGGTGGCTCGAGGGGCCTGGTCTCGGGGCGCCCAACGAATCCTGGCAGAAGCTCTGGGTTGAAAGCAGGGGGAAGCAGAGGCCTGGTCTCAGGGCGAGAAATCACTCCAGGGATGGTTTCGGGAGTGAATGCTGGTGGCTCGAGGGGCCTGGTCTCGGGACGTCCAACGAATCCTGGCAGAAGCTCTGGGTTGAAAGCAGGGGGCAGCAGAGGCCTGGTCTCAGGGCGAGAAATCACTCCAGGGATGGTTTCGGGAGTGAATGCTGGTGGCTCGAGGGGCCTGGTCTCGGGACGTCCAACGAATCCTGGCAGAAGCTCTGGGTTGAAAGCAGGGGGCAGCAGAGGCCTGGTCTCAGGGCGAGAAATCACTCCAGGGATGGTTTCGGGAGTGAATGCTGGTGGCTCGAGGGGCCTGGTCTCGGGACGTCCAACGAATCCTGGTAGAAGCTCTGGGTTGAAAGCAGGGGGCAGCAGAGGCCTGGTCTCAGGGCGAGAAATCACTCCAGGGATGGTTTCGGGAGTGAATGCTGGTGGCTCGAGGGGCCTGGTCTGGGGACGTCCAACGAATCCGGGAAGGAGCTCAGGAGCCGCAACAGGGGGCAACAGAGGCTTGGTCTGAGGGCGAGAAATCACTCCAGGGATGGTTTCAGGAGTGAATGCTGGTGGCTCGAGGGGCCTGGTCTCAGGGCGAGAAATTTCACTAGGGAGAACATCAGGGTATACAATAATGCAGGGGGCCGGGGCGACTTGTCCAGGAGCTGGAGCCCTTGATTCGTATTCAGGTTCTGCTGGCTTCAGAGAGGGAACATTAATAAAGCCCGGGAGCGTCTGACCAGGAACGAGAGGCCTGGCCTGAGGTGCAGCTTGGCCATTGATGACCAGAGCTGCCAGTAGCACTGTGGTGGCCACGTAACGTTGCATTTCTAAATGAAAAATTATGTCAATATATTACCAATGGAAGAATTGAATCAAGCGTTTCTTCTTACCTTAGTCCGTTTGTCTGCAGTGAAGATGTGGTGCCTTCTCCAGAAAATGGACCGCTTTTTATACTGAAGCGCCCCACATTTTGTACATCGATATTTTTGAATTGCCGTCATAAATTTTTGTTTTATGTTCAATTTTGATAGTCGCTAAAAATTATTATTGCCGGTCTAACTCTTTATATGCAATAAAAACATAAATTTTACACCTCCTTAATCGCCGCCACTCACCATCTGTGTGGATTAAGTCAATTGCAAGGTGCAATTAATTGCAGATATTTGTTTACTATACAGTGCTATAATTTAAAGAAATTAAGCGATGCTGGTGACAATGCAATATAATTCTGATCCCACAATTAAAAATTATTTCATCAAAAAGGTTCACTCTGCGGTAGCGTGCAAAAGATAATTTGTATCAATACACCTTAAAAATGTAGCAATGAAAAAGTAAGCAATAATTCTAAACTTCATTATTTCCAAGGGATTAATTCGACAATTGAGCAATTACCGTGTAATATACATCCGAAGAAATTAAATTTCTTATTATTTATTATTGGATAAAGATAAAAAAACTAAGATTATTTCATTCGAATAAATTATGTAAATATTTATTTCGTAAAAAGGTTCATGAAGATGACACATGATTGAGGATTACAAAGCGCTTTGTCTTGCTTTTCACGCGCTGACGAGTATCTAGTCGAGTGAGATGACCTGGGCCAGACGTGGCGTGTGAGGTGAAAGGCGACTCCTCAGGTGCACAATGTCAAAGTTGTTGACCAGCGATTCGCCCTCTCCTGAATGCCTGCGTGCGAATTGAAAATGTTTTGTGCTTTTTTTTCGTTTCTCTAAAATTAACTATCCTAATAGTAGTGGTTCGATGCTGAATGCGTTTATTTATTTCTTACGCGGTACAAAACTTGAGCCTTGTCGTTTCCTTAAACTTAAATTTTATCTTTTACCAGCGTCTTGAGGCGAAATTTGAAGCAGCATAGTTTTGATTGACGTCGTCCTGCCTCACTCGCGAATCTGGTAAATCCTGAAATTATTTCAATTTAATACGTTGGATATTTATTTTTCTTATGTTTTTTAATACCTCAACTCTGTATTGCTCTCTAATCACAGCAGTCGTGTAGTCCTTGAGGTTGTTCACAGCACTTTGCTCTTGCGGGCTGAGAGGAGCGAAAGGGTGCTGATCAAATACTTGTGTGGTTGCAGCTGCAAATACAGGCTCGGGCACAGTAATTATGAAGGGACTTTTTCGCTTCTGTTGCTTTCCATTTGAAAAGTCGTAGTCTCCCTGATCTTCACCGCTGAAGAAATCAACAGCATCTGCTGACGGCGCGCGCTCGTATTCTTCGGCCGAATCTAAAATTTTAAAAAGAGAACAATCAATTTAATATTTTTTATTAATTATATTTATATTTAATAAATTTAATTAATTATGTTTCAAGGGGAAACTAAATGTGTAATTCTGAAACGGGGCGACAACAATAAATGTTTAAATTGAATTAAATTTTAAAAATTATCATATAATTTGATTAAAAAACGTTGTATTTAAATTGAAAACTAATATTTCAAGAATTGAAGTTTCTTCCTCAGTTTCGGAATTTTATCCTAATAAAAATTATATTTTAAATCATTTAATCATTAAAAAAAAATTACTTTTGAAAAACTTTCCCTCCAAACCAGTTGGTTTTTTTAAGATGGGGCTCCAAGCGATTTTCACGGACTTTTCCTTATCACCGCTGTTCTCCTTGCCTGTATTCTCTCCGTGATTCTTCACTTTGACTGCACTCTCGCTCAGCCGTTTTGAACCGTAATATTCCGAATACGCTCCTTCCAAAACTTCGTCCGGCAAGGTGTAGGCACGTCCAGACCGAGCTTCAGCGTAACCTATTTTATTAAAAAATCCCCTAAAAATAAAATTAAATTTTCAGATAATTAAAACTCTACGTGTTTGCGTGGTCGAGGCGGCGGCGACTGGAGTCGGTTTGCCGTCGTTTGTGTTCAGAACCCTGTAGCCAATGTCAGGGCCGGCCTCGTACTGGACAAAGTGCATTTTTCCGTCCGTGTCCAGATACTTGTACTCGCCCTGCACCCTGCCAAACACGTCCTTGTTCTCCGAGCGACTCTGGTGGGGCGAACTGAGACAAATAAATTTCAAGTGAGGAAAGAAGCTATGCAGCCGGCAGATCGTGCGAGCGTGCACGGTTGCCTAAGTCGGACTTCGCAGGCGGCTGACTAATGAAGCGTGAGAGACGCACCTCAGTTTGAAGTTGTACGACCCGTCGCCGTTGAGTTTCGAGCTCAGGTAGCCCCTGGTGCCCTCATAGGTGCCGAAGGCGGCTCCAGGTCTGCTCTGTTTGTAGTAAGAGGCCTCGTTGGCGGGGTTGGGGTCGGGGGTGTCGTTTTGCACAACAAAACCGGTGTCTTTGCCCGCCGTGTAATCAACGGTTCTCTGAATACCTGAATTGTAATTCAAAAAAATTAATCTAAATCAATTTTTTTCTTTTCAGAAGTGCAAAAATAAACGGAGATCAATCAAAAATTTTTATCGAAAATACTTTTATTTGTGGAACAAATTGTTTCAATTGTTTTATATTATTTTGTTTACAAAAATCAAGGTAAAAACTCGTCTTCCACTTTTCGTCTACTGAAATTTTTTCCAATTCTTCCCTTTCTTAATTTTTTCCTCATTTTTGTATGAAATGAAAAAGTTGAAAAAACTTGCCCATATCATCCGTGTAAAAGTATCTGCCTCTCACATCTCCATTGATGTCCGATGCCACTCTTTGTCCATGCGTCGGAGCTTGGAAGTTGAAGTCGTAGATTTTCCTCGGGTCAGGTCCCGTGTTACCGTCGGCATCTGGGACCTGCGCCAGGGTTGTCGATAAACCCAGACACACGGCGCAAAAAAACACTAAAAACTGACGAACGCACATTTTTTTTTTTTAGCAAATTTCAACCACTCGAAAGGAATAACAAATTTTACCATATTGCACAAATTCACGAACAAACACTTGAAGAAGGAATTTTCTCTGTCAGGATTTATCCACTTTTTGAGTGGTGCTGAGGAGGGATCCGCAGCTTTTATAGTAAGACGCAGGGTGGGAGATAAAATAAATGAATGCTTTGCGGATGTGTGATTTGAAATACAATCGCGAAGCAAAAGAGCACCCGCGAACGACCTCCCAGCAAACTAGCAGTGCGTTCATCTCACCGCCGAAACCGCAGACTTTACGCGCGCGCACCGCTAATTTATTCTCGCAATTTAATTTCTGGTGGGTTTATCATTGAACTTGGAAAAATACACTCACACACACAACACGAGCCGACTGAAGGTTTATAATTGCGCGTTTTGCTTAATTAATCAGAGACAGGTATTCTCCGGTACTCCTTAAATACTCTTTTCCTCGTTTTAATGTCTTCTTCCTATTACTCTTATCGTTTCGGCTAAATATTTAACTGATTTTTTTTTTAGTTTTGGAATTTGTTGAATATTCACATTTTTATCAAGACAAAGTCTGATTATTTATTAGGAAATTCTAAAAATAATTAAAGCAAATTGCCATTTTCAATTATTGTTAGAATTAGATGCACAACGTGGAGTCTCTTCCCAGATCAAAATTTTATCAAAATTTTTAATAAATCATCTAATATTTTCATCTGTTTTCACCCAAAAACTTTAAAATAAATTTGATATATTAAGCAACAAGTTCTATTATTCGCAAATTATGCCCAAGAGAATTGATACGGCCATTTTTCTAAAAGAAAACCTTTTCCTGGGAATAGTAAGTTAAAAGGCTTTTCTGCCAATTTTAGTACAATAATATTTTTGGTTTAGCCTAAAATTAATTCTTCAACTAAGTTTCAAGCTGCTTCAAATAAATTCCATTTTAAAAGATTTTACCAAAAAAAATCTAATTTAATAATTTGGTATAGATCTATGCATTCTTTTTCATTGTTGCCGGCGCCGTCCCCACAAGAAATTTTGAAAATTGAGGTCTATAATTGGTAATAAAAAAGTTGCATGGATAAATATGAACCATTATAAGAATAGAGTTTGTTCCATTGACCTAAAAAGTATATATTCTATACGTTCATTTAATAAAAAATTTCAAACGAAAATTGTGTAATTTTTTTGTTAATTATAATGCACTCCGACACAATGATTGTTTCAAACTTTTGCATAATCTGCAGAGAGTGACGCAAACAATTCAATCCATATCAGCAGCATTTGATGCATTTTCACGAGCAAGCGCGTTTGGAGGAAATGCTGCTTGCGCGGCGGCCGCATACATATTCAATTAGCAGGAAACAATTAGATGTGTTATTCCCTGTCTCGGTGCACCTTGAGCCACTTGCGGCCAAACAATGCCCTGACCATCTCTAATGCCATAAATTTGCTCTGCGCTCAGGCCCCAAGGTGACTCTCTTTGACTGCGATGAATAAAGATGCGCTTTTTCAGCAAAATTTGAGCCGTTTCCGGCTGATAGCTGGAAGATTCGACAATGACTTATTCACATAAAAAAATCAACATAAGCTATTTTTGATGAACATAATGAGTGGGTGTTGTTTAAATGTTTGATTTTCTTTGATTGCTCAACTTTCTAATGCAAAAAAAAAGAGATTCAGATCTTTTCTTTACTTTATTGAAGGTCGAACTTGACTATGGCCAAACTCGTCAGTTTTAAAATAGCTAATTATTTTTGAGGTAAACAAACATAACAATACAATAGTATTCGATTGTATTTTCAATTTTTATTTTTAGTAAAAATTCCGACTTTTTAATTTCATCATTCAAAATTTTAAAACTTCTGCAAATGGGAAAAATAAAATTTGTATGTAATATCTGGCCAATCTCAGCGCGGACCTTTCTCAAATATTTACCGTTTTATTTTGTGCTGCTGTTTATCTTCAATTTACTTTTTTGAGCAGGTCAGAATGAGAATCAATATTGGTTTCTTTTTTAGTTTTGGGAAAAATTATTTGAATAAATTTAGGGTTGGTATTGATTTTTATTTCTTTCTTGACATACATTAGTAGTAGATACATCATTCAGTAGTAAAAAATAGAATTCAACT
Organism: Neocloeon triangulifer; assembly: GCF_031216515.1. Lineage (NCBI taxonomy): Eukaryota > Metazoa > Arthropoda > Insecta > Ephemeroptera > Baetidae > Neocloeon > Neocloeon triangulifer. Next base: position 664,431 of record NW_026775550.1, read on the forward strand.
GAATGTTGACATGCAAGAAATTAAATCAAACGCAACAAATTGTGCTAGGTGCGCACAAACATTAAAGTACATTCTTCTTCAATCATTAAAAACTAAAAATCGGAGTCAACTGCCATATTCATTAAGGAGCTAGTGCGCGTTTTAATTTTTAACGAAAACTGAGATTACCCCTAGAGTGAAAAAAAGTAACAAAACTTAAGGAAATACTTCTTCTTGTCGGTGATGCTACAGCGAAACGAATGATTAGACAGAGATGATGACAAATCTGCATCTGGTTAATTAATTTTGCCTACATTTAAGGCTCGTAACAGTTTTGAGGAAGGGCAAGTGTATGTACTGCGTCAAAAATCAACCAGTTCGAGTTACTATTAGACAAAAGAAAATAATTATGTGGTTATATCCATACGAAGAAAGCCGTGAAGCAACAACCTATTACAACTGGTGGTATTCCCGAATCCCAATTAAGTCTTACTTATCTGAAAATATTTATGTACTGCTACAGTGTAAGCGCCTTTTTACAATATTCAAGCTCTTTCGACAGATCAATATGTTTTGGCATTTCCTTGACAAATCAACATCTTTAAAACCATCTAACTGGACTTGGCTTCTCACAAAAATTCGCCAGCACATTCAACAAAAATGGATTACACATTATTGTATTGCAGTAAGATGCACACACCCATTTTCAATAGAAGTTGTTTTCGTCCTCCTGATTTTCTGCTAAGACACGGATCTACATAGTAAAATACACAAGTCCCGCAAACGAAGGCAGGGAAAGCACCATAAATGTGAATTTTCAATTTTACACATAGTATTATAGCCAAGGTGGATTTTCCAATGTGTTTGAATTGTTGTCAACGTGTACGTAATACTTTAGGCATCAGAATACAAGATATTATCCGGAGTCTGCAGAGCCGGTGGAATAAACTTTTCACTAGTTATTTTTGATATCAACCTACTCGGCGAGTGGAAGGGAAACAGACCCTATATTTGAAGCAGGATTGTAGCCTAATATATAATATTTTTATGTGCCTCTAATTACTTAGTTAATATTTTGTGGAGAAAACTACTCTTTGCGGCAGAGCATTGTCGATTTTCCCCACCTGGAGTTTATCTTTGTGTCGAGCACAGATATAAATAGGTGCCCTTGTCGAATCACAGTGACTGAACCACTAATTTAAACGTCTGATCTAACAGCAAGATTAATTAATCAAGTTTAACAAAATGGAATGGACGCTCCTTGCGAGAAGTCTTAGAGACAAATTAATCTTATTTACACACAGGAGGCACCGCGCATCGAGTAATAAGATTCGTTAATATTATTATTGTGTATTCATTCGATTGGGACACCAAAATACCTCATCAACAAGTTTGTGATTTTCATTTAGATCTAGTAAAAATAATCTTAAAGCATATAATATAGTGCTCCGATTCACTCGAATCCTATCACCGGTCGAAACGGGCCTTTTGAACAGGCCAGACCATCTTGCTTTTTTTGTTTTCCAAAAATTGAGGGCAGAAATTATATAAATTGTGCGAACACTTGATTGAGATTAGAAGAAAGGACACACAATCAAGCAGCAGATTTTTTTTCTCTTTCTCGCAATAAGACTAGCAAGGCCAAGTAAAGGAAGCGTACAATTGGTCTGCTGTTTAACTCCTCGAGATGTCCATAGGAGAGTGCGGAGAAGTGACAGATAAGGTCGGAGCTGCAGACCCAGGGCTTGCTGGAGGCACAGCTGGCTTCACGAACCTTTCCCTCGGAACACGTGGCTGCAGAGAAGGAGAAAATCAATCAGCAAAATTAAATTACTAAATAACAATAACTACATTGAGCTGATTCCCTGGTGTTCCTGAACTGGGGTGATGTGGTGGTGAGGACGAGAGATTTGTGTTAGGTGGAAAGGGTGACTGCTGACCACATGCAAAGCAACGGCCGGTGTTGCTCAAACCACCAATACCTGCAAAAAACGCATTCAAATTTTTATTTTGAAATATTTGTCATAAAAGATTTTAAAAAAAAATAAAAATAAAAAAGATAAAAAAAAACTTATATAAAAAGAATAAAGAAACCTATGTTTAATTTCGCTTTGTTTATTCATCTTTTATTTACCTGGACTGAGAGGGCGAGATGAGCTGGGCGAAGGATAAGGGACTGGGCTGGAAACTCTGCGGGGCCGGACACCTGGAGGTGCTGCAGCCTGATTGCCACCAGCCACCCCGACGATTATGGCCTCATTGTAATGGCGTTCCTCCTCCATTTCCAAACTCGACTCGGATTCGGACAGGTGGCGGCAAAGCGCCTCCCGTCTGTCCATCTCCAGCTGCAGCTTGCGTTGCAGACGCAGATTCTCCTCACGAATGTTTCGCTCCTCCGTGGCATAACGCTGCATTTTTTCAGTATCTGTGAATAAATTTTTTCAAACAAAGTGTTAACTGAGATTTCGGTAATCCCTACGTTCTTGTTGGTGGATGGAGAGAAGATTTTTTAATCGAACCACTTCAGATCTCAGAGTTTGAATGTGCGAACTCAGGTTAGCAGCTGTGTCCCCGTTGTTTATGTCCCTCGGTGAGGTAGGGTCTGACACGGGCTGATCCAGCTTAATTTGAAGTGTTCTAAACAAATAATTTTGATTAAATTTCAATAGTTAAAAAAAAAATAAAAAATATACGTTTTTTTAATTTTATTATAATTATTATTTCCGCTCAAATTTAGACAAAAATTGAAGTATGGATTTTCAACTAGCAAACGTCTTACATCAATGATTCATTAATGCCATTTAAAAATTTTCTGCTTTTAATTTTAAATTTAAGTTCAATTACTATGATTGATTTTTTTTATTAGTTTTAAATTAAAGTAATTTTTGCATTAATTTTACAATAATAATTTTCCTTATGATTTTAATAAAGTGAACATTTAGTAATTTTCAATTATAGACAAACCTTTTTTCGGCTTCCAGTTTGTCCATCCTTTTCCACAGGCGATTGACAAGAGCTTCTTGCTCTTGTTCCAGGGTGTTCTCCAACTCAACTTTTTCTCTGCGCAGCTGCTCCAGGTTGGACTGCTTGGCTAAGGTTTCGGCCTCAAGCTTTTCAATCTTTCTCATCAGCTTGTTGACCAAGCACTCCTGCTCCTGTTCCAAAGTTTGTTCCAGGCGGCACTTCTCCTGGCGTAGCTGCAAATTGACGAAAAATTACGTCAACTTTGTTCTCGACAGAAAGCTTTTTTTCATATTTCACAGCCGCGTTCGAATTGATCATTTGCAATTCAAAGGCGGCAGAATTGAATATGGAATGTTTATGCAAATGACGGGCACCACTTTTAAGAGCAATGTGCGAGGTCAATTATATATACTTCTCGGCATGTGAACTCAGTCAATTCAAAAGTTCTATTCAGGGAAAAAACTAGACCTTTTAAAGTGTTTTGCCACTTTTAAACAATCATCTAAATATAAATTTTTGTAATTGTTTATTTTATTTTAGATATAATAGAACATTGAACTTTTACTGTAGTTTTCGAATTAACTTAATCTGGGATATTGAGAATAATTTAAATTTATCCAGAATTGATATATTGAAAGTTTTACTACTAAAAAAGACAATTTAGGGCCGTCGTCCGCGTAATTCTGATATAAAAATTGGCATATATTTTATTTCTTTAATCATGGCTCTTATCAATTAAAGTTGGGCTAATTAATGCATGTTTATATTCCGCAAAATTTAAAGCGAGAAATTATAAAGAGCAATCATGAATCGTATTTTTTAAAAGGGGTCACGACACATGACTATTCAACAGATTTCTAATGCCATTATTTAATTTAGGCTGCACTTATTATTCTTTTTTGACCATCATAAGGCCCACTTTCCACTTTGGAGGACCAGACAGAAAACTGATCTAAAACAAACCTGGTTGAGCTTGCGAGACAGGTCGTTGGTGAGGCACTCCTCCTCCTGCTCGTAGTGATGCGCAAGGGTCTCCTTTTCCTTTTTCAACGCCTGGATTTTCTTCAGCAGGGTGTTGCTGATGTACTCCTCTTCCTGCTCAGCCCGCGCTTGCTAGAAATCACGAACGAAAATAATTGACAAAAAAAATCATCGGAAAAGAGCCAACTCACGATAATGACGGAGGCCTGTCTCAAATTCCGGTTCTCCTCCTGCAGGGCCTTGACCCTCAACTTGTACGTCTCGAGCTCTACCTTGAGGACCCTGTTCTGCTGCTGCAGCGACTCGATCCGCTTGTGCAGCTGCTCACGGGTCACGGGCGACGGGGGCATCATGATCGGCCCGCCGCCGTCGATGGAACTCGAGTCGCTCTCGCTGGCACTGTCTGCCATGCCTTCTACAATGCGTTCGCTCGCCACGGTGAAGTTTTGTGCTCCGAATTCGCGTGAAGACAATTCGATCGGCTCACAATTTGCGTGTCTGCGTCCCGCTTCGACCACCTGCCGACTCGTTCGACCAACCTGCCACGAAATTCGGCGAATTCAGGCTGAAAAGTTCACCACTCGCCTAGCGACAAAAAGAGAAGCGACTGCGTACATGCATTTTCAGCTGTGACTGCTGAGGAATTTTTCAAGGAGATTTTCTTTCGGTCCTTCGCGACCACGCCCCCTTCTCAGGTAAACGCAACAAACGCACGTGAATTTAGCGTGTGCTGTAGTTTTGTCATTGATTTTGCGAAATTTTTGCACAAAAACGAGGTAGATTTGCGCAAATTGATTCTCAAAACATGCAGAAGGACGAGAGGTTCAAACATGTCGCTTCGGATCCGAAATTCAGACGCCTGCCGCAGAAGGACCGAAAAGTCAAAATCGACAAACGCTTCCAGTCGATGTTCCAGGTTTTTTTTATTTTCTTTAATTTGCACCCAAATAAAAACTTTAAAAATTTTCAGGATTCGAAGTTTAAAGTAAAGAGCGTTGTGGATAAAAGAGGTCGTCCAGTGAATTATGCCAGTACAGAAAATTACAAAAAATATTACGAGTTGACGTCGTCTTCAGAGGACGATGACAGTGAGGCGGAGGAGAAAACTGCACAGAAAAAAGTCGATGTAAAATGCCATAGCTTTCAAATTTTGGCCACATTTATTTTATTTCAATTTTTTTAGAAATCTAAAAAAGTGGAAGTTAAACGTCCAGAGAAAGATGAAGAATCAGAAGAGGAATCCGACTCATCAAAGGTATGTATTTCTTTTTTCCTACAATTTTAAAGGCAAACCGAACAAAATTTTAATACTCCAGGAGGATGATGAGGACGAAGAAGAGGAAAATGAAGATAATGAAAGAGCCCTGGAATTAGGAAAAGCCGAGAAAAAATTAGTTACCAGCGAGGTGCGCCAAAAACTGAAGGACCTCTCGACAGATTATGCACGAGGAGTTGGGCAAATCTGCAGTGATTCCTCATCAGATGATGAATCCAGTGAAGAAGAAGGCGATGAATTTGAGGTAAAAATCGCTTTTCAAATTGTGCAGCTTGACACTGAAATTGGTTTTGTAGGAATTGGAACACGAGTGGGGAGAACTTGACAAAGATGCTGAGAGGACCGAAGAAGCTTCTTATCGCCTGGCCGTTTGCAATATGGACTGGACCAGAGTCAGATCCGAAGACTTAATGCTCCTCTTAAACTCATTCCTTCCTGCTGGTGGCTCCATAGAAAAAGTCATGGTGTGTTACCGAAGTGATATTGAAAAAAAGAACATGTTTCTAAAAACAATTCCGACAGGTTTTCCAATCTGAGTTCGGTAAACAGTGCATGAAAGAGGAAGAAGTGTCGGGTCCTAGGGAGTTGTCAGAAATCACCGCAGATGAAACAGGCGAGGACAATTTTGACATGGAGAAATTGCGGAAGTACGAGTTGCGTCGGTTGAAGTATTTCTACGCAGTCGTAATTTTTGACTCGGTGGCCACAGCGTCTCACGTTTATAGCGAGTGTGATGGAATGGAATTTGAGAGCACTTCCACCAAGGTGGATTTGAGGTTCATCCCAGATGACTTGACTTTTGACGAAGTACATTGAAATCAATTTTGTTTTTCAACCATAACCACAATTTATTTCAGGAGCCAAGAGATGAATGTGATACCCTTCCTGAGGCTGGAAAATATGTTCCTCAGTTCTTCACTACAGGAGCTCTAACTCGATCAAATTTTGAACTCACTTGGGACGAGACGGACCCAAGGAGAACTGGCATTAATAGGAGGGTGTGGGCAAATAAGGACAAAGAACTGGATGAGGATGTCATCAAGACTTATTTGGCCTCAAGCACTGACGACGAGTCCGACAATGGTATACAAAAAATCTAAAAATTAATTTTATTGCAGAATTAACTATTAAATTTCTTGATTCTAGAGAAAAAGAGTGCTGATGTGTACAAAGCACTGCTGCAAGAAGATGAAAAGGAAGACAACAACAAAGAAATGGAGATCACCTGGGGTGTCGATCTGCAAAGCAAGGTTGACGAGAAGGCGGCAGAAAAACTGAGGAAGGAGTCTGGTCTGGGTGCTTTGACACCTTTCGAAGAACTGATGCAGAAAAAGAAGGAGAAGAAAAAGCAGAAGCAGTTGGCCAGGAAAGCTAAAGCTGATGCTTCTGATGACAGTGAAGAGGAAATAGTTGAGGGTGTGCCATTCAGCGACGACGAATTGCCTTCAGACGCAGAGGATATTAAGCGAGAACTCATGATGGACAATGAGCCAAAAAGTAAAAAGAAGAAGGGAAAGGGAAAGAAGAGTTTGAAAAAAGAAGAAGTAGTGGATGAAAAGAAAAGGGTAAATTATAGAAGTTAATAAATTATCAAAGATAGATCAATTATTTTTACTAGGCTGAGCTTGAGCTGTTGATGATGGATGGAGACAATGAAAGGCATTTCAACTTTAACACCCGTGTTCCTAAAAAGGCGCAAACAGATGATGACTTTCAGGTATATTGAGGAACTGGAGCTTATATTTGCAATTAAATTATATCTAAATAGGTTGATGTGGAAGATCCTCGTTTCACTGCATTGTTCACATCACACCACTTCAACATTGACCCATCCAACCCTAGCTTTAAATCAACCAAAGGAACTCAGGCTCTTGTTAATGAAAAGTTAAAACGACGAGGAAATCCTGAGCAGGTCTGAATTTAATTTAACTTTTGCTAGAGCGTAAATTTATTATTTTAATTCCAGAGCACGCCGCAGAAAGAAGAAAAAAGGCCGACTATGAGCTTGGAAATTTCCAATTTGGTTAGGAGCGTGAAGAGAAAATCTGGCGAGAACAAATTTGGAAAGTCAAAGCTAAAGAAAAACCAATAAAACTTAAGAAGTATACTTTTATTGAAAACAACTTAACTCATTTTGTTATTTAAATGAAATTTTCTTTCCACAAAATTTAGACTAGATTTTTGCTTAACTGAATCATATAAAATTAAAAAAAAATCAACATGGACTAATATTACATTTTAAATAAGATATTCTGCTTTAAGTCTGTTTAAGTCTATAAGTTTACACAAGAGTCTACTGTTTTAGGAAGATGGGAATACAAATCAAAATTATTTCTTGTCCTTTTTGTCCTTGTGCATGAATATCAGACAGTTTGATAGGACATTCATGTACCTCTCCCACGATTGCTTCAGTTCAACCTCCCTAAAATTGATCCAACAATATTAAAAACGTTAAAAAAAAACAATTTAAAATTTTTACCTCAATGCGTCCATTTCCAACGCAGACTGAGTGTATGCGGAAAGGAAAATAGACAAGTCTGCTCTGGACCAATGTGCAGCATACCACGGCTCAAGACACTTCTCGACCAAATCCACAAACAGGGATCTCATCTCTCGACTCCTGTGGAGTCCGCATGAAATTCCCAAAATCGCTCTGGTGTAGGTTCGGAAGTTGTTCTCCACGTCCACGTATATTTTTTCCAATAGCTGTGGACGGACCTTAGTGCAAACCAGACTAAAAAAATTACCATGAATAAAATTTCTGATTTAAAAACTAAAATATTACTGCTTGTGCTCCCGGTCCTTGTCTAGCATGACGCGCAAGTCTTTGAGATCGAGCAGAAACTCTCTATCAAATTCAGTGTCATCTTGCTCAGGGCCCTGCTCCTTGCAAGTCCAGTTTGCCATGATGGCATGGGCGCAGTGGCTCAAATCGTGGAAGGATAAATACTGGAGTTTCCGTTTTGAACAATCAAAACGAAGGCTGCCTAAGAACACGACTGCGGCGTAACTTCTAAAAATATAAATTAATTTCAGAACTTCTTTACAAAAGTAAAAAAGAATTCAATTTTACTTTGCAAGGTCCTTATCGAGAGCAAAATTGTCAGTTATATTCTGAACAACTAATCCTGGCATCTCTTCGACCACTTTGAACACTCGTTTGGCATTATCGAACTGTCGTCTGCAAATATAGAAATTAAATCTTTCAAATTTTGATAATAAAAGTAAAAATTTCACCTGCAAGAAAGGATATTTATTCCTGTTCTCTCACTCAAGTCATCCAAATCCTTCCTGTTTCTGGCAGACAACTTTTTACCAAGAATGTCTCGGTAAACAGCATCATCGAATTTGTAATATCTGAACAAAAAGGTTATGAATTAACATATTTTTTTTTAAAATACACATTTGTGAGACCTTTGTATGAGCATGCTCATGATTTGAGGTTCAATTTGGAATTCTAGCTGGTGGTCCTTGATTTTGACTGGGTTGTGAAGCAGCCGTTCGAGCAGGCTGTATGTCCGATAGTGGTCCTCGATTTCACTCTGCAGCATTTCCACATTAGAACCTTGCTGGAGGAGAGCTTTTCCTTTCAATTGGCAAACTGCCTCTATGGCTGTAAAATGTAATACCAAATTTTAATGCCTTTTAAATATTTTTTAATTAAAAAAAAATTATACCTGAAACACCTTCAACCCAAAGTTCGTATATTTCATTATCAATAAGTGTGTAGTTGCTTACAAATATTTCCATAGTTGTGGAGAAATCCATGTTGATATGGGCCTGTTATCAATCACAACAGAAATATTAAATTAATACTGTGTGGTGTATAAAATGTATGTATTACATTAACTAAAATATAAATTTATTACATAAATAAAATGATAACCACAAAATTTAATAAGGGTTGATTACTAAAAAGGCTGCAAATTATTCTCTTATCAGCGCGTTTTGTTATTTTCGTTCTTGATATTGGGTAAGTTTCTTGTAATTACATAATAATTAAATTATGTTTACTTTTATGGTGGATATCGGTGGATATGATGGGCGTGGACATCTGGTGGGGGGTTCTGAATTCTGAAGTTTCTGTACTTGCCCGAGAGAGGAGATTTCGGGGGTGTAGCGCAAAGTAAACGCGCGCAAGATATCCAATCGGCTCTTGTCAGTCCTGTCGTCTCTTATGTCTTGTTTAATAATGTCTAAATTCGTCGGCTCTTGTTGCTTGGACTCTTGGTCTGGCGAAGTGGCGAGGCTCCGGAGTCTGCACGCTGCACATGACGCATGATCGCTCGCTAAGCTGGAGGGTTCATTTGTTCATTGCAAGAATTTTGTGCGTAGGTATGAATCATAAATAATTTTTATATTATATTGCAATTTTACCATTTTTAGATAAAGCGGGCTTATTTTTTGCAACTGGCCTGGAAAGTATATAAATCATATGTAGCCTAGGCTATTATTTATTATAGCTATAACGAGCTATAATAAATAATACGGCTCTAAAACACACACACTTTATAACGTCTGCGGACAAAAAATAGCAAATTATGTATTGCATGCATATAATATTATTGTGAATTTTTGTGATGCCCTCTGGGCCAAAAGGAGAAATCGACTAAAAAAATTGAAACTGCATGTTTTTTTAGATTGTCTCAGGATGAGAAATGCCTGATTAAAATATTAACAAAACTTCATATTTTCCTTTTATAGATCAAATAAATGAGGAGAAATGTTTCTTAATAAATGATAATTTAAAAGTTTGTTAAATTGCACAATTATAATTTTACATTGTGCATCAAACATACAGCTAATGTTGGATTTTTTTTAAATTTTACAGAAGGATTTTGTCATCCAAATCGAGCACTAGCACTCAAGTTAAATATAATGGACTATGTTGGAACCGATTTTGCACCAAAGCTTTCCCAAACATTTGAACGTAGCAACAGAAGTCGATTGTCCATAAGAAGAAAACTTGGATTGCGCAGAGGGACTGAACAATCGCATGTACAGCAGGAGGAAACTCCATCCGAGCCTCAATTTAAGTGCCTAGTCATAAAATCCAGCAGCCTGTTGTCAAGGCATGATAAAATTGGTACTTACGGCAAAAAGTCCAATGTTGATAAAACTCGAAATGAAAGAGGTTCATTATTTTTTTCGTTTTTTTTTTCTTATATTAACTTCAGCTCTTTCAGTACCAACTGCTGGCTGGAAATTGCTGACCGATGAAAATGGGATTTCTTCATCATCAAGCAAACGCCCAAAATTTGCTGCCAAAGTTTCTACCGAAAGCGAGACTGGAGGACGAAAAGACGAAAGCAGTGAAGAATTCAACACTCCGACCACGAGAAGGAAAAAAACCATCAGAAATGAAAAGAAAAGTTATCTTCCGAAATCCAGTGAACTTGAGGCCAAAGGCTTCTGCAGAGTTTGCCAGCTGCCTTTCATTTGCATCAAAGATTCTGAAGTGTCGGAGCATGTCAGGACATGTGAAGTTTCCGAGGATTCATTTGGTAATTATAAATTTTCATATCGGCGCCTTTATTTTTTATTTTTTTGAGCAAACTTAGATAAACCAAAAGTAAATTGCAAAGTCCGTTACTACCATTTTTTTTTTATTCTCACATTTTTTATTTATTTTTATGTACCCCACCAAATGCAAATGTTAAATGAAAAAAATAACTACGTGATTTGTTTGCAATTGATTTTTTTTTCAGAAACAGAATGTTATGATGGCCTAAATTGCAAGTGTCGAGTAAGGGCTCACTACTCAGAATTTAAACACACCTGGCTGGCAAAATTTCGAAACAATTGTGAACAATCGACAAGTTCATCCAGCAAGCGGAGGAAGCCCGTACAGATTGAAATTGATGGCAGCCTAGAGACTCCTGCTTGTGCACCACAAGGCATGCCATTTGAATTAGCAGCAGTGTCCACTTATTCCACAAAGGTGTCAGAAAACCCATTTCTGGATTCCGATTTTGAACACTCCCCATATTTGCCTCCTGATTTTGGTGCAATCAACAAGGACGATTTTGTGGAAACTGCTGCTGAACTTCTGGAAGAGGGGCAACCAAGTTCAGGCAGTTCCTGTGCCTCTGACAAAGATAAACTCTCCGTGAAAATTAAATGGAAAGGGCAATGTTTTGATGTGAGTTTTTATATAAATTTTGTTTAAATAAAATTCACTAATGTTTTTAATTTTACACACAGTTCAGTTTGGAGGATTGTGACAATTTCCCAGCAGGTTTGGCCCTGAAAGTTTGTGGAGGTTGCAAATCCATGGCTTTGGAAATTCGGTGCAAAGAAGTAATTTAACTTAAAATATTTTCTTATGTTTTGATAACTCAATCTTCTTGATTCTCTTTTTTATTCCAATGAACAGGTAGTGGGTCAGTACTATCGAGATAAACAAGGAGGTGAGCAACTATTGTTGATAAAGTTCATAATTTAGATTAGAGTATGTACACTTTTTAGAAGCTGCAGAGAAGGATGAGAAGCCAGCTTCATTTCCCATTAAGAGCAGTAATACATCTTCAGCTCCAGACTGCAGCTCGTATTTTTCTGCGAGCTCATCAATTGGTTCTGATAGTCGATGGTCATTGTGGAAACCCATCAATGCATTTCGGCAAGCTTTCTCGAGTTTGTGGGTGAAAAGAGATAAGTGAGAATAATGAAAATGTTTTTAAGTCTCATGGGAAAAAGGAATTTTGTATAAATATTATTTTTTGATAAATAGATTCCTTTCTGGCCCAAACAATGCTTTTATCCTATTCTGTGAGTCGCAGTAAGTTTTATGTGTCGCAAAACCAATAAACTTAAAAAAGGCATTAAATGGTCGTTAATTTTGTATTTTATGCATAATACCTTTCAATGTTGAGAAAACTTTTGGAGAATCGTAATTAATTAAAAATTTTCGATAATCTTGGAGATAGAAGAACAACAGATATTAAAATCACTGATACTTTTTCTCATTTTATTGATAATAAAAATTAAAATGTTGCTGAATAGTTATGCTAAAAATATTCTATCATAGAAAAATACGGCGCTACACTACACTAATTTTTATTTGTATTGCAGTCGACTTACTGTTTGTGCTGTTTTTCTTGGCATCATTATTTGCAGTTGGGAAAGTCAAGGAAAGAGGCCATTATTTTTGCTTTGTGTGAAATTGCAACGTCTAGCTGCGCAACAAACTTCAATAATAATATAAAAAGAACAATAAAAAATTTTAATGTTTTAATTGAAGGATAAATTTATTTAAAGATAATATGAATATATATTATGTATATTATCATATAATTATAAAAAAGAAAAGTCATTTTGAATTGCTTGCTTGACCGTTTGTGTGAGGTCCGTCGGGAACCATTGCTCGCTGCGCTGCCATCTCCATCAGTCTGCTTCTTCTTCGGGTGTAATGTTGCCACAATAAAATCTGCTGATCATCAATGAACTTTGCGCACTGCGCCTTGCCTAGTTCAGCTCGGAAATGCTCGTATTGCAGCAGCTCCAAAAAGTACAAACATGTAGGGTATTTCAAATACCTGAAAAATTCACGCATATTAGTACATTATAAAATAAAGAGGTGAAGATATTTTACCTAGCATATTCAGGTTCTCGCCAGTAGAGCAGGTACTTGAGATAATTGATAAATGCGTTTTCCTTGAGATATCCTCTCTGAGCCAAGAAGTTGAGATAGTTTGGATTGGCTAGGCACTGTACAAACTCAAGCTCAACCTTCAATGAGTATAAATCTTATAAATACTAATTAATTACTGCATTCGTGAAAATATACCTGGAACCTCATTTTGTTTTGGTCATCACTCTCACCTACTCCTGAAATTACAGTTTATGAACAAATTAGTTTTGAATCATAATATAATGTATCATAATACATATTTATTTCCTTGTGGAAAGCAACCACTTTTGCATACCTTTAAGGGGCATCATTGTTGCAGTATTCAAAGCCGTTTTTCTGCAATTTCTGCAACTTCTGCTACTTGAAACTGGATTTGCAAAGTTTTTGTTGTCGAGGTTTTGTTTTTGTTATGAACACGAACACCTTTTAACCACACCCACTCGTCCAAAGTCACAAAAAATATTTGGCCACCACGTGTCTCTAGTGTCGCTTCGTGTGCGCGAAATACAAAACAACCAATCAAATCCACCAACCAAGCAAACATCGAGTCCTGATTGGTCCTTTTACGTTTCGTTCGGCAACAGCTTGACGACGGCCTTGAGAAAAACAACAGCAGAATGGCAAGTTAAAAGATCGACCCACGTTTTGAAGAAACGAGGTTGCATCATTAGCACAATAGGGTGTAATTTTGGCAAGGAAATCAACACAAACGTTTATTTCTTTTGCAGTTATATAAAAATTGATCGGCGCAGACCTTCACCGAATGTAAAACATCAACGACATTTGTAAAGTCATCATTGGAAATTGACGCGCGGGCCTCGCGATTGTGCGCCCAGTCCAGGGTGAGAGATAACTAATGACGTTATCAAATTCCTTTTAATAGCCACTTAATGCGATTACATTTTTCAAAGAAAAAATTCCTTGTATGTAACACCTTTTTTTTATCAGTTTTATCATTTTTTTTTACTCTCAAACTCGGTAACTATGCCCCTTACATTACAGATATGAATGAACCCAATTAATTTTTCACAGAGGACTTTTCCTTCCAAGTTGATCCGACAGCCGTATGCACTGAAGCTCAATCATGGAATATGACGGGAGTGATTTTGCGCCGAAGCCGTCTCGACATCTCATGTCGAGCAATCAGTCCGTCAGGTCATCCTCCAGCAGGTTGTCCATCACTAACAGGAAAATGAGTCTTAACTGGCGACGGACAAACGAACCAGAGCAAAATGAGACACAATCAATGGTCGAGCCTCCAACCCTAATGCCACCTCAGCCCAAAGGACTGTCTGTCAATAGGAGCAGTCTAAATATGCCAAAGAAAACCAATGCTATTGATGCTCCTGCTACAGAGAAAAACAACAATGGCTGCAAAAAGTCCCTCTTCAACAACCCTCAGCCTGGTGAGGATTTTTTATGATTGATAAATTGTATATTTAAATTTGATGTCTGAATTTGTATTTTTTTTTTTTTTTTTTTTTATTAATTCAACCATTGAAATTATTGTTCAGGTCCATCTGGTTTGTCATTGATGAATGATGCAAACGAGAACAAATTTTCTCCTGCGAAACGCCCGAGATTAAAGATTCGATCAATAAATGAGCTCAAATCTCCAAAATCTGTCTTGGCCATTCTCAAAGAGGATGATACTGAGGAGACTAAAGAATCAAAGGAAACAGTCACCACAAGTACACCTTCAAAGTCTCCTAAAAAACGAGCAGCAGTAAAAACACCAAGAAAGAAAACAGGGCCAAGCCCTGCAAAGTCCAACATGACTGTGTCTCCCATGAAATCCTTCGACGCCAAGGGCTTTTGCAAAGTTTGTCAGCTGCCTTTAATTTGCATCAAGATTTCAGAATGGGACCACGTGAAGAAATGTGAAGTGCCAATTGACAGTCCAGGTACTTGATTAAGCCAATACATTTGTTAAGGGGAGATTGTTTAATTCATTTGTTTTCTTACTTTTTGCAGAATGTTATGATGGCAAGGACTGCAAGTCCAGAGTGAGGACCCACTACCTTGATTTCAGACACACCTTGCTAGCCAAACTGAGGAGCGATGCTGACGAATCTGGCTCGTCTATTCAGGTTGAAATCATCAGACAAGCACAGGCTTCTGTGTCAAACCCTGTCGTCATCCAACAAGAGGTTGCAGTCGATTTCAGGTCGGTCTCGACAAATTCAAAGAGGGTGTCCAACGACAATCCCTTCCTGTCTGATTCCGACAATGAGAGTGAGCCTGACTTGTTTGCTGAATACCTTACGACTGGAGACAGAGATGAATCTGCGTCCGTGAGTAGAGCAAAAGGCCAAAGGAAAAATTCAGGCGTAGTTCGGGAGAGTGTTGATTTCGAAGAGGCCACTGATGATTCTGATGAGCAAGAGGGTGTCAACAAAGCCTGCTCTTGCGATAAAGACAAAATATCTGTGACAGTCAAGGCTAATGGAGAAATGTTAAATGTAGGTATTTTATTTATATAAAAATAAATGGTTTCATTCGAATTTCACATAGCTGCTTGCTGACGAGAATGGTTGGATTGGAGACGAGAATTGTGACGACTGCCCAGGTGTGAAACGCACAATTTGCAAGTGCAGCAAAAGCATGATTTTACAAATTCAGGACAAAGAGGTAAGCTGTTGGATTCCTTGATATTAATTTTCTAATTTTTATTTTCTTTGTCAGACATTTTTTCAGAAGCAAAAAGAAGGTGAGAGTTTAATTAATTTTGTTTGTTTTTTAATTTAAATAAGAACAAAAAATTTTAGCTAAAGAAAAATGGGCTTCAATTCCTATTATGACCAGACAAGTTAGCAGTGATGCTTCTTCAGTCAGCTCTTTTTCCTCGACTTCCTCTACGTCATCACTGGAAACCACAACTCGTAAAGTGCCATACTGGAAGCTCATCAAAGACACTTCCTTTGCTGTCGACGCCTTCAACCATGGCAAAATTCCACTTGTAAAATATTACTTCCTTAGTCATTTCCACTACGACCATTATATCGGACTGACCAAGCATTTTACAGGAATCATTTATTGCAGTCCAATCACAGGTGTGGCTTGCCACTTACAAATTTTATTTCTAAAACTTTAACTTTTTTAAATTCCAGCCCGATTAGTCATACAGCAATTTAAACTTCGGGTTAACCAGATCAGAACTCTCCAGCTCGATGAAACTATTGTGGTCGATAAAGTGAAAGTTACAGCTCTAGATGCCAATCAGTAAGCTGCTCATTTATCAAGCATAGCAAATCTAAACTTAAATTTGCAGCTGCCCTGGCTCTATTATGTTCCTTTTCCAACTGTTGGACGGAACAAATATTGTTCACACAGGAGACTTCCGCTTTTCTCCTAATATGGAATCCTACCCTTCCTTTTGGAACATCGAGATTCATCACTTGCATCTTGACACAACGTAATAATTATTTTATGTCAATATTACCCAGGTATTATTTCAAAATGACCCTCTTCAGCTACTGCAATCCAATGTACGACTTTGATTCGCAAGAGGAGATTCTGCAAAGAGTTGTTTCTCTGGCCGAGGAGAAGCATCTGAAGTCTGGTGAAAAGTGCCTTTTTGTCTGTGGCTCGTATACCATTGGTAATATTTTGCTGACGGATTCATCATAATAATTTTATCACGTCTGGCTTGATTCCAGGCAAAGAGAAAGTGTTCTTGGAAATAGCCAAAAATTTCAATTTGAAGTTCTTTGCTAACACACCAAAGAGGCGGATATTGAAGCAACTTGAAAACTCTCAAATCTTGGATCTCATGGCCGAAAATCCAGAAGAAGCAACCATCCATGTTGTGCCAAATGGAAGCATTAGCTATACGGTACATTAAAATTAATATTGATTTTTGTCCTTTATATATTGATTTTATTTCAGTACCTGAGCAACTATCTGAGTCAAATGAACAAAAAGAAACAAAGATTTTCTGAATTAGTGGCGTTCCGACCAACTGGTTGGCAGCACAGTGCAAAACGTGCTGAAGCTTACAAAGAGGATAAAAGTGGAAACATCACAATTATTGGTAAGTTTTCATGTTTTTGTGCTTTGACAGATCTAACTTTGTGTAAATATGTAGGCATACCTTACAGTGAGCACTCGTCTTTCTCTGAGTTGCGGAGATTTGTGAAGTTCTTGAAACCGAAGAAAATCCATCCAACTGTCCGTTCTCAGGGAATGGCCTGGGACGTCATCAAGAACACTTGCACTCAGTGGGTCAAGGATGCCTCGTCCAGTGTCCAAGCTACTTCCAGAAACAAACTGCAGCGATAGCCTTTTTTGAAATGAACATACTTCAGCATTTTTGGCTTAATTTTATAGTTAGCAGCCCAGCTATTATTTTCATTTGCTTGTTTTAAGAGGGATGAAGTTGCTCCAGACCTAACAAGGGCGTTCAGAGAATTATATATTTCATGCCATGGACCCAACGACTGAATTTTTTGTATAATTTAAAAAAACGCACTCTTCCACTCTCAATTGTAGTGCACATATTAAGAAATACAGGAAGAGAGTGGCGCAGCCTAAAAAATAATGATTTTCAAATTGAAAACTAAAATCATTCATAAAATATTTTTAACTAATCAACTTCATTCTCTTAGTGTATGTAAGAAACTATGTCCTATTTTGCTCTCGCTGTGCTTTTTCCTTGTTGGACTTGACTTAATTTAATTATTAGCATTTATATGAATTGCCTAAGTTTTAGTCTGATTTGAATGACGCCACAGCCACAATGAACAATTACTTAATGTTTGTTGATAATATGTTTGGAATTGGAGACCATCAATATGTACAATCTCATAATCAGATTTCAATGCTGAGATTAGCCACATAGCCACACTATTTTATGTCCAGGAGAAAAATTGAGGCAGCCAGGCCAGGAGGGGTTTACTTATAAACCGTTTGTATTTACTATTAAGATAATTATTCCCACCATATATCATAATTCTACTAAAATGTTATATTTTTATAAGAAAATCTAATAAAGGAAATAAATTTACGTGCACATAGTTCTGTAATCTGTCAATAATCTAATAATTTATAAATAAAACGAAAGCAGAATTCTCTTAAAAATAAATAAAATCTTTAACCTCTTAATAAAAATTAAGATGAACGTAAAATTAAATTTTAGGACCTGATGACAAAACAAATTGTACATCATGATTTGATCTACGATCAATGATAACATTATAAAACAATTCAGACAAAATTTACAACAATTACTAATTTAGATTTTTTTATGAAAAGCGTTTGCGTAAATTCCCGAGTTACAAGAAAATTTGCCGCGTTTTAATGCCGGATATCGATCCGAGCGATCGCCATTTGTTTTTCCTCTCGTATTTGTAGACCGGCCATTTTACTCGGTCTGAAGGTAGGGTCCTTGTCAATTTTTGCCCAAATATCCACTAATCACTCGTAATTTCGCGTAAAACTTGTAACCGTAGCTGACTTAAGATCAAGTTTCTTCTGTTTAACCTATTATTATTGTCATCTGCTTTCTACAGCAGCTCTAAACCACGTTAAACTCTTGTGCCCTTGAGGGCTATCGATTTGTGTGCCAAAGCAGACTTTGCCTCTAAAAACTCAGACCCGTTGGTTGTAACGGGTCCAAAATTTTTCTGTTTGAAAGACCAGCATTTTTTAAGTGTGCATAAATAATTTGGGTTTCCCTAAGAAAACATTCGTGGCGGATTTTCTAAAAAAAATGTAACAATGCTCTCTCCGCACCGTACCTAATTTCTAAGACTGAGAATTCATACGGCCAAGTATGTTCTATCACAGGTACTCCCCGCCGTCTATGAGAGAGGATGTCCTCGTCGGACAAAGACAAACAGCAGGAGGGCCCGTCCAAGGCCGAAGAGCAGAAAGAGGCCAAGAAGAATGCCTTCAAGAACGATGGCAGCTTCTTGGAGATGTTCAAGAAAATGCAGGAGGAGGCGGCCAAGAAGGAGCAGAAGCCCGAGGACTCAAAGTCCCCTAATATTCCAGCTTCCTCCTCCTCATCGTCCGTCTCATTGTTAGACGACGCCGAGAAGCCGCCCCCCGTGTCTGTGGGCAAAAGAAGGGGCGGCCGAGTGTTGCCCACCGGACAGGTGAAAAAGCAGAAGAACGAGGGCGAGGAGGGTCAGGGCAACGCGCCCTCCAAGGACGCCTGGTCGGCCTACATGGCCGAAGTAAAAAAGTACCAGAGCTCCACCTGCGAAGAGGAGGGCAAGAATCGGCCTCTCGTCAAATAAAATCAATGAAAAATAATACGTGAACATAAAACAATTATTACTTAAAAAAAAAATCAACGAAGTGTTTTCCGATGAATGTCTCACATTAATGTATACTCGCAAAATTATCAATTATTGCACACTAAGGTTAATTAAGTGAAAGTGGACACTTACAATTGCTGGTTCTTCAAAGAGGAAAATTGACTGATTGTGTGGTTATGTCGCTTTTGGGACAGTATTTTAATTTATTTCATAAATAATATGTAACTACTACGCTCTTGCAGAATGCCCGAAGCTGTCATGTCTGCTACCAAGTTGGAAACGGCCCCCTTCGACCCCCGTTTTCCCAACACCAACCAGACTAGGTATGCAAGTTTTTATGAAAAATGATTTAAGATAATGAAAAATTATCTTCTTGAAGAAGTTGAGATGATCAAAGAAATTAAAAATGAATGAATAGGATTTTCCTCGTTGCAGAAATGGTTTTTTATTCTAAAACAAATCAAACAAAACCCGATTCATTCACTTTGAAAAATTATCTGTCAATTTTTGAATCGTTTCTTTTACCAGATTAGTAAAATGAAGGCACATTGTGCTCTGACCATAGATAAGAAATTAATTTACATCAATTTTTTTTTTTTTTTTTTTAAAACAGTCTTGTGGAATTTTGAAACAATTTTTCAATATAATTAATAATTTGAAGTCGAGGTTTGATAATTGTCTTTTCTGTTTGATAGGTACTGCTACCAAAGCTATGTAGACTTCCACCGTTGCAGGCGAGTGAAGGGTGAGGACTACGCCCCGTGCGAGTACTTCAGGAAGGTGTACAGGAGCATGTGCCCAAACGCCTGGATTGAGAAGTGGGACACTCAAGTGGCCGAAGACCGCTTCCCTGGCAAATTGTAGATAAAAAAAATAATTGTTGATTCCCCACTTTGCTTAGTAAATGAAGAGATGTATATTAATTAAAACATTAACTCACGGAGTTTGAAAATAAAAATGGTACTTTTCGTTTTAAGTTAAGCCTGTGGATCTTTTAATGTTAATATCATTTAATCTTTACTTAGTAGAAGTTAATTGTCCACATTTATTAAAATAAATCGGGCACAGCTCACGATAATTATGATATTGATACACTCATGAAAGTACAAAAGGAAGCGCCTCTATGACAAACAGGTCAGGTTGCATTCCTATGCTCTGCAAACAGTTTATGGAGCTCCTCCGAGAAGACCTGGTAGAGGTTTGTTCACACTTGCCTAGTTCCCGGAGAATTGGTAGATAGTCAAGTGACACTCCTTGGTGATCCAGTTGGTTGTTGATTGGTAGCATTTCTGACATGCTTTTGTCTATCCTCGAGTGGGTCGTCAACCACCTTAATAAATAACATGGTTAAATTCAGTTTGTTTTAATAATTTAAAAAGTAAATATACCTTTGATTTGATTCCCAATATTCTGTTCCCAAACTACCCAGTCTGAAGTAATTCACCATTCTTTGAGCTAATTCATATCGGATTTGCGGTCCGACTAAATCCGGAGGTGACTCAATAGCCAATTGGTCACTCAACCCAGGCAGCAAATTATTCCTCAGGTGGCCACCAAATTGACCCTTTAACAATTTATATGCATTAGCAAACAGCCAAATTAAAAGAAAATTTTCCAAAACCTGTAGGATATCTAAATTTGCAAAACAGTCTGCGCGCTTCGAAAGCGATTCGATTTCTTCCAAGGTCACTGCAACTTTTTCAACCTCGACATCTACAGAATTTTCTTTGGTGGCACATAGGGGCTTCCTTTTTGATACTTTGGGTTTTGTTTCGCAAGATTTCAAAATGATATTGTCAGAATCCGAGTCGTTGCCCCACGTGCTGTTCAGCTTTGTTTTCTCTTCAGCTTTGCTGTCATCTAACTCAGTCTCTGATCTGTTAAAATAAATAATGAATAGTAACAATTTATAAATAATGAAAATTTGATTAATTACATTATAAATGAGAACGGTTTGGTTTGAAGTCGCAGAGCAACTTGCTCCAGATTGAGGGGAAAATTCAATTGACTCGTAAACTTCTTGGGAAAGCCGCCTGAGAGGGTAAGGAATTGAGCAGAAAGGAGAGATGAGCGCAGATCACCTTTGTTGCTCACGACAAGTTGCTTCATGTTGTCCCGATCAGTCTCTTCGCCCTCCATCTGACAGATGTCCTCAATAATGTCAACTGCATAAATGAAACATTCATCAGTGGGAGAGGAAAGATTGTATTTTAAATTTACTAACCACCCTTGCTGACAGGCACCCTCTCGTACTGGAAGTGAATGCGATGCTGTCTGGTCAAGACGAGTGAACAGTTTGGATCATTGCTGATTAAAATTAAAGGCCTTTTAGAATTCTCTGCCAGGGAGTTAAGTGCAGCCATAAAACCTTCATCTTGATCTTCAAATACAATGTCAACCTACATAAAAGAAAATAATTAAATTTCCTAGTAACTAGCAAAGACTTACATCTTCGACTAGGATCAAAGAGAGAGTTTGTGAAGACTGCTGCGAATCAGTGTTCTGGCTTCTGCCTAGAAATATTATTCAATAAAATTTTTTTTGTGTTCATCTTAATTTTTAAGAACCTTTTCCAAAGAAGGAATGGATAGAATCTGGATCTACTGCTCCACTTCGAACTTGGTGCGACTGAGTTGCCTCTCGAAGTTCCAATAGAATTTTCTTCCCACTTCGCTTTGAAGATGCATTGACTTCAAGAACCTATAACATCTTAAAATAAATGAAAGGTTCAAAATTGTGAATAAAATTATACTTTGAAACCCAATTCCTCTGCAATTGCATAAACAGATGCCGTTTTTCCCGATCCACTTGGCCCAACTAACAAGACAGTGTTTGCTGCCCTCTTCCTCTTCTTTTTCTTCTTCCCCTGATTTGAGTCATCGTCATCATCGGACACAATAAAGTCGTCCATACTATCTGATTCCGATTCTTAAAATAGAAAAGTGGTAAATTGAGCTGAAGATATTTTAATATTTTTAAGGGAAAATCTACCAGATTCAATACTAGCCACTCTGAGACCAGAAGACCTGCTGTTGTCCGTCCACCTTTCCAGCCACGAACGAAGCCTGTTGACACTCTGCTCATTTCCAACCACTGCGTCAGCCAACTTTGGTTTGTACTTTTCACACCAAGACTCGCCATCACCGTCAATCTTGCCTTCGAAGGGCTTGAAATTGACAAAAGCCTTTGCTGTTCCTACTGGTGCCAGGTGGAAAGGTGGCGGCTCAAAGTTTTCCTTGTTATCCTCACAGGACGAGAGGCTCAAAAGTCTTTTGGTCTCCTCTTCCTGCTCTATCTTTTCCTCAAAGTGGCCAATGTGACTTATCGGTGGGAAGAGGGTTTGAATTGGAGCTTCAGGATCTTCATCAGCACTGCAATAAACAAAAACAATTGAGAAAATGGTGTAAATTTTGGTTTATTAGTTCAAACTTACAATCCAATAGTGTGTTCTGTGGGGGCAGCTCTAATTTGTGGCATGGGTGAATTTTGGAATGCTTTTTTTGAACTGGGCACTAGAGGACTGACAGCAGCAGCAACATTGCGGTTTCGCAACAGGAAAATTGGAGCCAGCTCTGAAAATTGTAAAAAATTCAATACTATTATATCCAATTAATATTTACTTTGGCTCTTACTACCTCCTGCTCCCAATCCAAGTGACTTGCTGATTTGCTTTTTAGCAGGCCTTATCAATTCAACCTCAGAATCTGAAAGAAAACAAAAAATCTTGAATGGAATTAAAATAATGGAAGGGACAAATGAATTATATAAATGTTTTGGTCAGCGATCAAAGTGTTACAGTCACAGTGAGCACAAAAGGAATCAACACGGTAACTCGACTTTCAAGCAAATCACTCCTTTGCTTCTCACATTATAATCATTCCTTTGTCAACTAGCAAAAAATAAATTTCATTATAATAATTCACCTGACTCGGAGCTCGTGCTGCTCCACCCACTGTTGGAAGCCTCACTGACAGTTTTGGCAGGACTGAGGAGCCGCACCCGCAACTCCCAGAGCCTCTTTTTCTTCATCGTGCCCATTTTCTTCTTGGGCGTTTCAAACGAATCCTGCTTTATTGTTGCTTCCTCAGTCACGTCCAGGACCTCGATGGTTTCGTCCTCTTTGGGACTCTTGGAGCTGACCTGCCGACCAGCAGGACCCATAGACCGCCTGGTCCGGGCGTTGGGTGGTTCCGGGTGGACATCGGCTGTGACGGTTTGCACCTTGGGAGCTTCAAAGGCCTCTGCCGCCCTTTTCAAAGCTTCGTCTCTAGATATGGGAGTGAAGTAGCCAGCAATGGAGGATTTTTTCTGAACTTTGGGTGCAGTTTTCTGCGGTGAGGACAGAGGCGTCTCGTCACCACTCTCCCGTTTACGTTTGTTGCCTTTCTTTGAGACAAAAAACTCCTCCTCAGAGTCAACCTCTGGCTTTTTTGTGGACATGAGTTTCTCAAGTGCATTGGGCTTCTTATTTTCTTCCATCTTTTTCAGCTCAACTTCAGGAGAACTTTTTTTATTCAATTTTTTCTCCTTTGGTTTCTCTGCAGGCAGGTTAGCTTTAGGCTTTACTTCTTCATCACTCCCTCGCGTTCTTTTCCTCGACGGTTTCTTCTTGTCGGATTTGAAAATATCGTCGTCGGAATCCTCTGCTTCTACCACTTTGATTTCATCTTCTATCACATCCTTCGAACCAGATTTTTCAGACTTTTTACTTCTCCCGGACGGTTTTGCCTTTGATTCAAACACATCATCTTCATCGGAGTCTAAAAAAGACTTGGTTTTTTCTTTTGCCTGTCTTCTTCGACGAGACCGAGGCCCTACAGATTCATCATTTTTTTTGCCATCTCCGTCTTCGAGAAGGTCAACGACTGCTTCCTTTTCTAAAGACGGATTTACTTTTGCTTCTGACCTTTTCTTGTCTTTTTTTCGGGGTTCTTTCTTTTTCCTTTCACTCTCAGAATCAGAGTTTGCGTACTTCTTTTGGCTCATAATCATTTGGAAAGCGTTTGGTTTTGGTGTCACCTGAGGAGTGGACGGAGAGTCTATTTTGTCAGCAAGTGGCTTGTGTCCGTTGACTTGGACCTCCTCGTCTTTGGCACCATTCACTTTCTTCTCTTCGGAGCACTCAATCACGTCATCTTCAGACTCTTTACTCTTCTTAACCTTCGGTACAGATATGGATTTCCGTTCCTTTTTCCTCTTCTCACTCGAATCATCCGTCTTTTTGGATTTGTTGGTGGTGTTGATTTTCGATCCTGGAGCAGGTTTCAAGTTGGAATTTTCACTGACATCGTGAAGAGGCTCCTTTGACGAATCGACTTGCTCTTTGCTGGCCGCATTCGGCGAGGAAAAATAGTGTTTCAAGCTCTTCATTTCTCAAAACCTTGGGACCGCAGGAGGTCCAGTGAGGAGTACAGAAATAAATTGATTTCGCCTGCAAAATACAATTTTTTTAGCTAAATGAAAATTTTAACTGACTTACGAAAGTTTGAAACACGTTTAGGTAGCGAGAACAAAGCGATTTTGGTTATCATATAGTGATAATTCTTAATTGTTTACCTCGAAAAGAAGAATTCCGAGTCAGCAGCCGGCCATTCGCAACAAATTGGCGGGATTGGGGAAAATCATCGGCTACGGCAACGCGATCGTCATTTGAAGCGCGAAACTGCGCGGTTGGCGACTGAATTGTCGTGAATTTCGATCATTTGTTGTGGACTTGAATATTAGGAAAAATCGTCATGAATTTCGTACTTTTTTTTCTTCTTTCGTACTTCGCCGGGATCGGGACCTTGGTGGTCATCAGTAGATCACAAGAAGACATCGCCGGATGGCTCTGGTCTCGTTTCAAAAACCTTTTTTGGGCCGGTTCCGAAGAGGAATCACTATGGGCCATTCTAGGAGCAATCACAGCCACATTGATCATAAGCTCTGCAGAATGCTTGCTTGCTGGAGGTGGCATCGCTCTCGCGAACAGGTACCTGAACATGCTGATCCCTCCTCAGCAGCAAAACGTTGGTTTACCTCCGCTGAATCCTGCGCTGCAATCCACATTTGGTTTCTTCACGAGGACATTTCTTGTGCCTTTTGGGATGTCCCGAGAAACGACTTCTGCATTGGCAACGAGGGATTTCGACGAGTTGAGAGCGGTTGCCTCTGGGGAAGAAATTGGATTAATCTGTGCAGTAAATCAAGTTACCTTTAGAGGAGGTTTTATAAAATATTTGTTTAATATATTTGTTTTTAAGAATTTCTTTTTCTGTAGCGAACAGGGGTCTCCTAAATAACATCCAATCCTTAGCCGAGCAAGCATTTGTTTTGATGCTTAGGTCTAAACGTGACAACGTAGACCAATTGAAATATTGGGACTACGAAGTAGATCCGCTTTACGCACCTTTGATGGAGCGCCGGTTCGGCGCTGTTCCGAGAAAATTCATGGTCGTATTAGCGGTGAGGCTCAACATCCTGGCCGCCGAAGTTGACATGCGTAAGCTAAAAAAATATTTTCCTCTTAAGAAATAACAAAATTATTGAATTTCAGCAAAACATCAACTACAGACTCTGCTCATTAACCGCTTGAACATTCCTCCCATTCCTGCAGCTCAATAAATAGTTGGATTGAATTTCGTTGTGCGGTGTATTCACTTACTATTTTTATTTTTAGGTAAGCGTCTATAAGCGCCCTAATTTTAAATTTAATCTTGAAACTAAGCCTGCTGCTACATACTTTGCCCAAAGTTTTCTCTCGTTTTTCGATCAAAAATCCCTCATTTCGACCGTTTTTTAATAGAAAATACCCACACGACCCACCACTATGTATGTATATTTTAACATTAAATTAGAGTATATAAATTCTTTTTTCTTTCTTAAAACCAATCTGTGGAATTTTGAAACAATTGCAATATAATTTTGTATAAGTTTAAAGCCAAGTTTCGATAATTAAATTGTCTTTTTTGTTTTGATAGTTCTTAAGCTGCTACCAAAGCTATGTAGACTTCCACCGTTGCAGAGGCGAGTGAAGGCCAGGTGAGGACTACGCCCCGTGCTAGTACTTCAGAAAGGTGTACAGGAGCATAAGCCCAAACGCCTGGATTGAGAAGTGGGACACTCAGGTGGCTGAAGACCGCTTCCCCGGCAAATTGTAGATATTAAAATAATTGTTGATTCCCCCACTTTACTTAGTAAATGAAGAGATGTATATTAATTAAAACATTAACTCACTGAGTTTGACAAAAAAATTGTACTTTCAGTTTTAAGGTAAACCAGTGGATCTTTTAATGTTAATATCATTAAATCTTTACTTGTTAAAAGAAGTTAATTGTCCAGTTGTCCACAATTATTAAAATAAATCAGGCACAGCTCAAGATATGATATTGATACACTCATGAAAGTGCAAAAGGAAGCGCCTCTATGACAAACAGGTCAGGTTGCATTCCTATGCTCTGCAAACAGTTTATGGAGCTCCTCCGAGAAGACCTGGATGAGGTTTGTTCGCACTTGCCTAGTTTCCGGAGAATAGGTAGATAGTCGAGTGACACTCCTTGGTGATCCAGTTGGTTGTTGATTGGAAGCATTTCTGACATAGTTTTGTCTATTCTGGAGTGGGTCGTCAACCACCTTGCAAATTAAACATAGTTAAATTAAGTTTATTTTAAGAATTTTAACAGTAATTTACCTTTGGTTCGACTCCCAATGTTCCGTTCCCAAAATATCCTGTCTGAAGAAATTCACCATTGAGCTAGTTCACATCGGATTTGCGGTCCGATTAAATCTGGAGGCAACTCAATAGCTTATTGGTCACTCAATCCGGGCAGCAAATTATTCCTCAGTTAGCCACCAAATCGACCCTTTATTAATTTCTCTGCATTAGTAAAAAGCCAGATTTAAAGATAATATTCAAAACCCTGTAGGATATCTAAATTTGTCAAACAGTCTGCGCGCTTCAAAAGCAATTTGATTTCTTCCAATGTCACTACAACCTTTTCAACCTCCACATCATCAGAATTTTCTTTGGTGGCACATCAAACTTTCTTTTTGAGACTTTCGGTTTTTTTCACAAGATTTCAAAATGATATTGTCAGAATTCGAGTTGTTGCCCCACGTGTTGTGCAGTTTTGCTGTCATCTAACTCAGTCTCAAATCTGTTATAATAATTAAATGAATAAAATAACAATTAATAAATTATGAAAACTTGATTAATTACATTTTAAATGAGAATGGTTTGGTTTGAAGTCGCAGAGCCAATTCCTCAAGATTGAGCGGAAAATTCATTTGACTTGTAAACTTCTTGGGAAAGCCGCCTGAGAGGGTAAGGAATTGAGCAGAAAGGAGAGATGAGCGCAGATCACCTTTGTTGCTCACGACAAGTTGCTTCATGTTGTCCCGATCAGTCTCTTCGCCCTCCATCTGACAGATGTCCTCAATAATGTCAACTGCATAAATGAAACATTCATCAGTGGGAGAGGAAAGATTGTATTTTAAATTTACTAACCACCCTTGCTGACAGGCACCCTCTCGTACTGGAAGTGAATGCGATGCTGTCTGGTCAAGACGAGTGAACAGTTCGGATCATTGCTGATTAAAATTAAAGGCCTTTTAGAATTCTCTGCCAGGGAGTTAAGTGCAGCCATAAAACCTTCATCTTGATCTTCAAATACAATGTCAACCTACATAAAAGAAAATAATTAAATTTCCTAGTAACTAGCAAAGACTTACATCTTCGACTAGGATCAAAGAGAGAGTTTGTGAAGACTGCTGCGAATCAGTGTTCTGGCTTCTGCCTAGAAATATTATTCAATAAAATTTTTTTTGTGTTCATCTTAATTTTTAAGAACCTTTTCCAAAGAAGGAATGGATAGAATCTGGATCTACTGCTCCACTTTGAACTTGGTGCGACTGAGTTGCCTCTCGAAGTTCCAATAGAATTTTCTTCCCACTTCGCTTTGAAGATGCATTGACTTCAAGAACCTATAACATCTTAAAATAAATGAAAGGTTCAAAATTGTGAATAAAATTATACTTTGAAACCCAATTCCTCTGCAATTGCATAAACAGATGCCGTTTTTCCCGATCCACTTGGCCCAACTAACAAGACAGTGTTTGCTGCCCTCTTCCTCTTCTTTTTCTTCTTCCCCTGATTTGAGTCATCGTCATCATCGGACACAATAAAGTCGTCCATACTATCTGATTCTGATTCTTAAAATAGAAAAGTGGTAAATTGAGCTGAAGATATTTTAATATTTTTAAGGGAAAATCTACCAGATTCAATATTAGCCACTCTGAGACCAGAAGACCTGCTGTTGTCCGTCCACCTTTCCAGCCAGGAACGAAGCCTGTTGACACTCTGCTCATTTCCAGCCACTGCGTCAGCCAACTTTGGTTTGTACTTTTCACACCAAGACTCGCCATCACCGTCAATCTTGCCTTCGAAGGGCTTGAAATTGACAAAAGCCTTTGCTGTTCCTACTGGTGCCAGGTGGAAAGGTGGCGGCTCAAAGTTTTCCTTGTTATCCTCACAGGACGAGAGGCTCAAAAGTCTTTTGGTCTCCTCGTCCTGCTCTATCTTTTCCTCAAAGTGGCAAATGTGACTGATCGGTGGGAAGAGGGTTTGAATTGGAGCTTCAGGATCTTCATCAGCACTGCAATAAACAAAAACAATTGAGAAAATGGTGTAAATTTTGGTTTATTAGTTCAAACTTACAATCCAATAGTGTGTTCTGTGGGGGCAGCTCTAATTTGTGGCATTGGTGAATTTTGGAATGCTTTTTTTGAACTGGGCACTAGAGGACTGACAGCGGCAGCAGCAGTGCGGTTTCGCAACAGGAAAATTGGAGCCAGCTCTGAGAATTGGAAAAAATTAAATGCTATATCAAATTAACATTCCTACGGCTCTTACTTCCTCCTGCTCCCCATCCAAGGGACCTGCTGATTTGCTTTTTAGCAGGACTTATCAATTCAACCTCAGAATCTGAAAGAAAACAAAAAATCTTGAATGGAATTAAAATAATGGAAGGGACAAATGAATTATATAAATGTTTTGGTCAGCGATCAAAGTGTTACAATCACAGTGAGCACAAAAGGAATCAACACGGTGACTCGACTTTCAAGCAAATCACTCCTTTGCTTCTCACATTATACTTATTCCTTTGTCAACTAACAAAAAATAAATTTCATTATAATAATTCACCTGACTCGGAGCTCGTGCTGCTCCACCCACTGTTGGAAGCCTCACTGACAGTTTTGGCAGGGCTGAGGAGCCGCACCCGCAACTCCCAGAGCCTCTTTTTCTTCATCGTGCCCATTTTCTTCTTGGGCGTTTCAAACGAATCCTGCTTTATTGTTGCTTCCTCAGTCACGTCCAGGACCTCGATGGTTTCGTCCTCTTTGGGACTCTTGGAGCTGACCTGCCGACCAGCAGGACCCATAGACCGCCTGGTCCGGGCGTTGGGTGGTTCCGGGTGGACATCGGCTGTGACGGTTTGCACCTTGGGAGCTTCAAAGGCCTCTGCCGCCCTTTTCAAAGCTTCGTCTCTAGATATGGGAGTGAAGTAGCCAGCAATGGAGGATTTTTTCTGAACTTTGGGTGCAGTTTTCTGCGGTGAGGACAGAGGCGTCTCGTCACCACTCTCCCGTTTACGTTTGTTGCCTTTCTTTGAGACAAAAAACTCCTCCTCAGAGTCAACCTCTGGCTTTTTTGTGGACATGAGTTTCTCAAGTGCATTGGGCTTCTTATTTTCTTCCATCTTTTTCAGCTCAACTTCAGGAGAACTTTTTTTATTCAATTTTTTCTCCTTTGGTTTCTCTGCAGGCAGGTTAGCTTTAGGCTTTACTTCTTCATCACTCCCTCGCGTTCTTTTCCTCGACGGTTTCTTCTTGTCGGATTTGAAAATATCGTCGTCGGAATCCTCTGCTTCTACCACTTTGATTTCATCTTCTATCACATCCTTCGAACCAGTTTTTTCAGACTTTTTACTTCTCCCGGACGGTTTTGCCTTTGATTCAAACACATCATCTTCATCGGAGTCTAAAAAAGACTTGGTTTTTTCTTTTGCCTGTCTTCTTCGACGAGACCGAGGCCCTACAGATTCATCATTTTTTTTGCCATCTCCGTCTTCGAGAAGGTCAACGACTGCTTCCTTTTCTAAAGACGGATTTACTTTTGCTTCTGACCTTTTCTTGTCTTCTTTTCGGGGTTCTTTCTTTTTCTTTTCACTCTCAGAATCAGAGTTGGCGTGTTTCTTTTGGCTCATAATCATTTGGAAAGCGTTTGGTTTTGGTGTCACCTGAGGAGTGGACGGAGAGTCTATTTTGTCAGCAAGTGGCTTGTGTCCGTTGACTTGGACCTCCTCGTCTTTGGCACCATTCACTTTCTTCTCTTCGGAGCACTCAATCACGTCATCTTCAGACTCTTTACTCTTCTTAACCTTCGGTACAGATATGGATTTCCGTTCCTTTTTCCTCTTCTCACTCGAATCATCCGTCTTTTTGGATTTGTTGGTGGTGTTGATTTTCGATCCTGGAGCAGGTTTCAAGTTGGAATTTTCACTGACATCGTGAAGAGGCTCCTTTGACGAATCGACTTGCTCTTTGCTGGCCGCATTCGGCGAGGAAAAATAGTGTTTCAAGCTCTTCATTTCTCAACCTTGGGACCGCAGGAGGTCCAGTGAGGAGTACAGAAATCAATTGATTTCGCCTGCAAAATACAATTTTTTTAGCTAAATGAAAATTTTAACTGACTTACGAAAGTTTGAAACACGTTTAGGTAGCGAGAACAAAGCGATTTTGGTTATCATATAGTGATAATTCTTAATTGTTTACCTCGAAAAGAGGCAGCCGGCCATTCGCAAAAAATTAGCGGGATTGGAGAAAATATTTGACAGTTCTGCGCAATGCGATCGTCATTTGAAGTGCAAAACTGTGCGGACAGAGACTGAACCATGGGCAACGTATTGTGTTGTTTAATTGTTATTGGGGGCGCAATTTGATTTAGATTTTGTCTTATGTCCCAATTAAGGATCTTTTATATTATTTATTATACTTTATCATATAATTGAAAGATCCTTGTTTTGTCCGTTTTTGTGTGTGTGATCTTTTAAGAATTGAAATTTTGATATATGTAGCAATTCTGTCAATTCCTTATTAAATTTAACCCTATTTTTAATTCAAGATATGGAATTAAAAAGGAATTGCTCGTACACAGAAAATTTAAACAAAAAATTTATAATATTTTATGTACTACAAACCTTTTGAGCTCTCTTAATCTTTTCTGGAAAAGGAACCCTTGAGGGTAGAATTCTCGGTGGCCGACGCATCGAAGCACCAAAGCGATCTCGAGTGTGTGGCTTCCAGGCCACAGAAAAGGGTTGTTCAAGAGGAGAAAAACAAGTCAGTTGTTTTTTGTGGTTTAATCCGAACTGAAAAATATTTACAAAAATTAATATCCCATTGAAATAAAAATACATTTTATTTATTTGGTTTGACTATTTGAGTTTGGTTGGAATGAAATTTGGTTGGATAGAAAAATTAATTTGTTGTTCGAATGTTAATTAATGTGGCCAACATTGGCTTGGTATTTGCAAATAGAAATAATCAGAATTTTACAAAACATCTTAATTTCAGATCATTGAGAATTCGGAGAAAATTAAAATTAACATATTCATTGTGAATCAATTCAGAAAATTTGCATAATTGAAAATTAAAGATTAATATTATTAAATTTCTAAACAACCTGCCAAAAGTGTCATCGCCACATCTATGCGCTGAAAATAGTTCTAAGAATCTCTTCTCAGAATACTTAACGCAAAACTAAAAGAATACTTGAAGTTTTGTGCAACTGTTAAAATATGGAGCACCTTGAAAATTGCTAACTCGACTAAAACACATATAGACGTTAATATTATTAAATTTCTAAACAACCTGCCAAAAGTGTCATCGCCACATCTATGCGCTAAAAATAGTTCTAAAAATCACTTCTCGGCCTACTTAACGCGAAACTAAAAGAATACTTGAAGTTTTGTGCAACTGATAAAATATGGAGCACCTTGAAAATTGCTCCCTCGACTAAAACACATATAATAGACGTTAATATTATTAAATTTCTAAACAACCTGCCAAAAGTGTCATCGCCACATCTATGCGCTGAAAATAGTTCTAAGAATCTCTTCTCAGACTACTTAACGCAAATCTATAAGAAAACTTGAACTTTTGTGCAACAGTTAAAATATGGAGCACCATGAAAATTGCTCATTCAACTAAAATATCAAGGCATAACTGTTCTCAATTTTTTTTACTATTATTTTATTTCACTGCATTATGCGCTGAAAAATATTCACCTTTTTTTACACACTTACACATGTTGTGAATAATTTGTTTCTTTCAATTGAGTTGGCATCAAGGCTTTTTTACTAAGTAGTCTTTGAAATGTGCCAAGGTTTCTCCATTCACTGAATACAATAGTATTACTTGTGCAATTAATCAATTACACTATCTCGTACTGGCGTTTTTATTTCTTTTTATACTCTCGATAATAATAAATACAAATCATAGCAGAAAAACAAGCATCAAATTTACATCATTTATCTAAGTGAATTTATTATTCTCTCTCTTTTTCGACATTCTATAGAAATTAATCAAACAAAAATCATTAATTTACCGTATAAGATTGGACAAAGTAATAGTTCGCCTATGCAATTTCACGATTTTCGCATGAAGATTAGCAACATGAGGGCAATTCCACTGGCTAGTCGCTTGGCGACTGATCTCGATTTCCACTTTTTAATTAATATATCATCATTTTTATCGCCATGGAAAACACAACAACACATAAAATTGGCGCACCTTTTCTTCTTCTTTCAATGTTTCTCCTACTTTTAATAATCTATTTTTATATGTATGGAAACAAACAATCGCATAATAATTAAGTCAGAACCCACTGGTTATTATAAAATAAACATTCTTTGTTAACGGTTTCACAAACTGTTTCGTCGTTAGCACACTTCTTCTTTTTCCTAAAATAATTCCCACGTAAACACTTTAAATATCTTCACGTTCTAAAATTACCAACTTATTGGCCTTTGCTTGTTCAGCTTCGTACAGCTTCAGGGCCAGGCCACAGTTTCGCCTCTCTGAGTGGCACAATTGTGAGGCCTCGCGCTCAATGTCTTCCAAAGTGGGAGCTAGACATTCACCAAACTTTTCAACTCCTTCATCGCTTTCCAGATAACTTACCAGGAATTCTAAAATTTGAAAGTTTTTTTATTTTAATTTTTTATTCTAATTTCATTTTTACCGTATCTCAGGACGCGTGTACGTCCAATTGGTCAAGCACTTCCCCTTGCTGCAGCCTGGACGTCTTCTGTCTGATAACTGTGAGGAGCAGAGCATTCGGCATCCAAATAATACACGGAGGAAATTGACGACGAGCTCTTGGAACTTTCATTGATAGCCAAATGAAGACGGCCCGTCTCCAAAAAAACTCCAATATCCAGATGCGTCTGTGTAAAACATATGATAATATAGTTAAAAAATTTTGAATTTTCCATAAAAAAAAAATTACCTTTGATCCTATTACTTTCGATATGAAAGAGGTTTGGCAGCTGGTGCTCATTGTGAAAGGAGCGTCCCTTGATTCAGCCGTGGCGTCAATTTGCATGAACAGATTAGAAGGAAAAAGGCCGTATTTGCCATTCATTGTGTGGCCTTGCCACCAACTCTTATGGTCCAAGCCAGTTGCAAATACTGTCAATTAAATTATATGTCATTTAGGAAATGTATCATTTTGCACCAAACAAAAAATGATGATACTTACAAATCTGGCCTTTACTCAATGATAGCTCCCCTTCTTCCTCGGCCTTGAAGTCATAAAGAGCCCTGATTTTGATGAACTGCCCTTTCGAAGCAGCGTATCCCACATTCACATCATTTTTCCTAAATTAAAATCAATCGGGGATGGAAATTTATTAATTTTCATAAATCAAGATGAAACGTTTTGCTGTTCACATACCTTTCAGTTCCATCTAAACCATCACCAACAAGGACAAGCAGCTCCTTCTGTATAATGACGTCCTCCTTATATGTTGGATAATATTCGGTGATGCGAATCTAAGAGAGAAAAGTAGTAATTAAAATTTTAAATTGGAAAAGTGTACTTTAAATATAATAAAATCTTACAGTATCGCAATGTCAGTATCGTCTGCGGTAAGGTGCTGATTGCCGCTTGCGCCTTTTGCTGGCGTTTCACTTGAATGTTCATTATGCTGCAGGGACAACTTCTCTTCAATCATATCACAGGGAATGGCAGGATTCAAATGCTTATAAACATCCAGAGCTAGAATTAAAAACATTGATAATGTAAACTAAGAGCAAATTGAGATTGAAGCATTTTTATCTTGTTATAAAATACAAATTTTAAATCTTAATTTACTTTAAAAAAATTTTAGCAAACAATATTTTACCGTCCACAACAATTATTGATTCATCCAGGCGGCTGTAAACGGAATCCTCTTTCACTTGATAATCAATTTCTTCGAATGATGCGGGTATAAGACCAACTGTGGTAGGGTGTTGTGCAGATGCTGCTTTCCACCATCGAGGGTTTGGTGTCTCATAGACCATCACTGCAATATTTAAATTGTAACTTTTAAGAGGAAAGATAAATTTTAACCTTTCATATACATACATTTTTCACCAGCCTCAAAGGACAGCTCTTCAGGGGCGACAGCAGCAAAAGGTCTTGTGGCCTTGACCAGGAAACCTGAAAAAATCAAACAAATTTTAAGTGTTAAAAAAGGGTGCAAATAATTTATTTAAAATTCAATTCCATTGGCGAGTGGCATATAAAACAAAATAACAGAACATGCAGCTGTCTTTATCGTCCTCTCTACGTGTGTGTTAATTATTATCTGCGCTGGCTATTGCATTTTAAGGTGGGACCTCAATGGACCACACCGGGCCCATTTCATTAAATTCCCTTTAATATGCGTCTTCCCGCTGTGCGCATCAATAATTAAAAAAGAGCATGGAATTGAAAGAAACTAAATATTTAACTTATCAACAACTTTATGATGATGAATTAGAGTTATAATATAACCCCCTTCAAATTAAACTTTGAATTAGTAAGAAGAAAACCATAATAAAATAAATCAATGTCACTCACAAAATTGAATATCAAATTCTATGTGCGTAAGTTAAAAATTCTTCTCGCTTGCAATAATTGTCAAGGTTATATTCTGTTATATTCGATTGGAATTTTTTCCGTTACAGAGAAAAACATTTGACAAATTCGAGAATTCCGGTGTGTGCGTATGCAAAGTTTAAAGTCAAGCAAACACACGGCGCACACACGAAAGGCACCCACGATCAATCGCTGGGCGGAATTTTGTTCGGCTCACACTAAGTTTGCTTGAATCGGGTTCTACTCAGGTGAACGTTGGCAGCTACCCAACAAGAATGCATACATTTTACTCCGCATTATTTTTACAATGATATTATACGTATCTTTTAAATAAATTTTGTTCACATCAGATGGAGAATGTTAGAGCTGAAGGCACCAAATTCTGCCGCTTATTGATTGTAAGTGCACGCTTTTGCATAATTCAACTTTTTAATTTAGTTATCGAATCATGAAATTTCAGTTTAAAAATAGATTAAATTGTATAAAAGGAAAGATTTTATGATTAATAATTTCTTGTGGCTTTAAGTAATTTATGTTTTTTTAATAAACGCTATTTTTTAATAATTTTATATTTTACTCTGGCAATTAATATTTCACTAAATTTTGTAACATAATAATATTTTCAGACAAGATCTTCTTTTAATTTAGGCAATTCACAAATAAATCATTTTAATTTACCATTAGCTTCGACAATTTCATTTTCAACTTTCGGCTCACAAGCTGCTCGTTCGGTGGTGAATTGGGTTCCACGCAGGTAAAGCTGCTTTCGTCTAGATTGATTTCACTGATTTTTCGGACGAGAGACAACCGTGTTGTAGTCTTCTGGCTGCTGTTGTCTTTCCCTTCTAACTGCGTTCCTTCAACTGTTTCATCTGGAAATATCACGTACATGATAGTTTTCTTTTTAACATTCAATATTTTTGTCACTGCATGATTTTTTTTTTGTAAAATTTTCATGTTCATATATGCATCATGAGCCTGAAGGACAGAATTTCAATAAATAACGCATCCTGGCTACATAATTAGTTACCAAAAATAAATCAGCTTAAAAAAGTTTCTAAATAAATGTATTACAGTAATTTGAATTCATTAAAATAAAAATGTAATAAAAATCATTCCTGTCTGCAAGAGGCAAAAGCCAGTCAGAGAGAAGGAGAGTGGACGTTTTATTCGCAATTAATTTAGAGTTTTGCATTAAATATAACTTAATAAAGGTCATAGGAATTATAGGGAACGAATTAAATGTAATTCTAAAATATTAGGCAATTACCTAAAATTTTGTAATTAGTGAAAAATAAAAATTATGATATTGAGAAAATGTGGAAAATGTAAACGGAAACAGTATATATACAAAAATAATTTTACAGAAGTATATCCATAGATAATTATTTAAGAAAAATTTTGACATCAATAAAATGATTCAAAATTTAAAAGCTGCTTTATAAATAAAAAAAAAATAAAGAAAATACACAGGTAGATTATTTCGTTGGCGAGATTTTTGAACGATCAATGTAAAATGAAATGATGGACGGAGCCTAGCACTCGAGACCAAAAGTACAAAGAGTAGGACAGGTGATGACATCAGCACTCGCATTCCTATACACATGAACGTTGTAAAAAAAGTAGCCACCGAAATCAAAACCATTTACGGAATTTTTATCCTTGCATATTGCTAACAAGAAAATGCCTACCTGTTTTGTGTCGAAGACACGAAAAGTGCTACATTCCGCAAGCGCCTTTCGCAAGCCGCGCCACGCGCCACCCACGAAGAGAATCTGGTGGTGGTGCACGAGAAAGTAGTTCAGAATCGTACAGAAGATAAAAATATACTTCAAAACATTTTACACACGACGTTCTGCTCGCAGGCTCTGCATTGCTAAAATTTTAATAACATCCAACCACCTAATAAAGGACACGATTTGATGTTAATTTTTCTACATTATTTTCATTTAATTTATTTTTTCTCTGAGTAAGACAATCACGCTTTCTCTATAGGAAAATATAAAAATATCAAATTCCTGCGCTTTTTATTAGTGTACACCTGTGTAAACACTGTGGAGGTTTTTGTCTTCAAATAAGTTTTTTTACTGCAATTATTATTAAATTAAATCCGATCATCAAATGAATTTCAAACGAAAAAAAATATTAATACGGATGAATTTATTTTGAGATCGAGGATCAAGATTTACCTTTGTTATGTGTTTCTTTTGTTTTTATAATTATAATTTAATTATACATAATTACAATAAGTTTTAAAAAACCGAAACAACTATAATATAAATAATGATACAAATTT
This sequence comes from Neocloeon triangulifer, assembly GCF_031216515.1. Lineage (NCBI taxonomy): Eukaryota > Metazoa > Arthropoda > Insecta > Ephemeroptera > Baetidae > Neocloeon > Neocloeon triangulifer. The sequence goes on from NW_026775550.1 coordinate 701,985, forward strand.
AATACATACCTCTCGCGGCTCTCGCTGTTGCTCAAAGTTCTTCTACACAGCCTTAACAGGGTGACGGCGTGAGTGGCAAAGATCTGTGGTCTGCAATGTCTGCATGCAGGTTTATATACCTACCCCCACTCCGTTTTACACCAAATAGCAGGCTGATCCCCGCAACAGCAGCCAAGAGTGCGGTGATCTTTTATTAATTTATACCATTTATTCAATAAAAAATTAAATTTAAGTAGTAAAAATTTATACGAAATCCCTGGCCGCTGTATATCGCTTATCCAACTTTGAATTTGAAGTGTGATTGAACAGAAACATTTCATTCTTATTCCCATAAATTATAAAATATTTCAAAAAATTAATTGTGTGCATTTTCCAGACTTTCTTTGGTCAGACCTTTGCCCTTTTGTGAGCTTTGCAGAAGGCAAGCTCCAATCCTGTAAGACTGAAATAGAATAGAATGGTCAAGTTCTCATACAGAATTGGAGCCCATCCTGCATTCTTACATCTTATTTATTTAATTTCAACGTTTCAAATTTAATTCCAAAGCAGATTCTACTTTATACTTACTTACTTTTCATTTCGTCATTCAAAACGAATTGATTTTGGTGCATAATAAATAGTCGTCATGAGACTTTCACGTTGATTAATGAAACGAAATCAAAGTTAGCAAATTTACATCTTCAATCTGCAGCACACACTTCCTGAATCATCGCTGGTTACTATTAGAAATTAAAAAAAAGCCTAGAAATCTTAGAAAAAAACGGTGGTGTCGCGTTTGTCAACATTTTCAAATGCAACATATTAAGCTTAATTAAAGTTATTTATATAATTTTTATTTTCTAAAATATTGTAATTAAATTAAGATATTACTTGCCTATTATTGTTGTTAAAAAATTTCAAGGTTTGTAAAAACGCTGAAAGGAAAAAAACAATCAAATTTATTTGGTGATAAATTGTAACCATTTTTTATTTGAACTGTTTTTTTACAACATATTCCACACAGAAAGTTTGAATAAAAGGACTTCATTTTTTTCCACAGTGTTTAATTTCTTCAATTCGAAGACTTTTGGTTTTTGAATTTTTTTAGTCATGCCACTTTACACATTTTTTGATGTTTCTTTAAATACTGAACTCAAGATATAGATCACTCTTTGTTTAATTAAAGACAAACGCAATTCAATTTTTCGTGTATATTTATCAGTAATTATTCTGTAAGCATTTTTCACCTGGCCATTGTTCTTCGTAAACATTAAATAGAATTAAACAATCAATATTATTTTCTGTTAAACAAGAAGACTAAGGAATGCAAGTGTAATCATTTAATTTGACTATTCTTTTGTGTCGCAACTGACAAGGGAGAGAAAAACGCAATCGAATTTTGCGCTTTTCTATAATTGGGCATAAGGCTTTTTTTTAAGTTATAGCTTGAGCCCCTCATTTAAGCAGTTCTCACGAACCGAAAGAAGGTCCGGAACCTACAAAATGTGGGCGAAAAATAGGAGCAAGAGGAAAGAAAGAGATTCGGACTTTCTTTTACTTTTCTTCACAATAATATAGAGAAATCAAACGCTTTTTTAACACATAATTTAGCAACAAGAAGGAAAAAATGTCATGGTACCGTTGGTTTTTAAATTTTAACTCTTATTTCACAACATCTCGTTTGCTTAAGCTGACTAGATAGGAGCGCAGCTTAATTATTGTTTTGTAACTCTGCTTGTTATTATTGATTGTGTACAATGCACTCGCTTTAACCCTACTTTACCCCAAGTAATTAATTCGTACCCAATTTCAATGCCGCGATTTCCGAGATTTTTGTTTTAGAGAATATCGTTTTTTTTTATTCAAGACAGATTAGAATAGAGTCAGGCTTGGTTCGCCTTTATCAACAAAATCGCGTTTTTCAATCAACAAAAAACTGATCACATTTTCGTTTTTCATTTGACAGGAGGTGAAATTATTTTGTGTCTCTTTTTGTACTGTCAAGGCATAACTGTTCTCAATTTTTTTCATTATTATTTTATTTCACTGCATTATGCGCTGAAAAATATTCACCTTTTTTTACACACTTACACATGTTGTGAATAATTTGTTTCTTTCAATTGAGTTGGCATCAAGGCTTTTTTACTAAGTAGTCTTTGAAATGTGTCAAGGGTTCTCCATTCACTGAATACAATAGTATTACTTCTGCAATTAATCAATTACACTATCTCGTACTGGCGTTTTTATTTCTTTTTATACTCTCGATAATGATAAATACAAATCATAGCAGAAAAACAAGCATCAATTTTACATCATTTACCTAAGTGAATTTATTTTTCTCTCTCTTTTTCGTCATTCTAAAGAAATTAATCAAACAAAAATCATTAATTTACCGTATAAGATTGGACAAAGTAATAGTTCGCCTATGCAATTTCACGATTTTCGCATGAAGATTAGCAACATGAGGGCAATTCCACTGGCTAGTCGCTTGGCGACTCATCTCGATTTCCACTTTTTAATTATTATATCATCATTTTTATCGTCAAGGAAAACACAACAACACATAAAATTGGCGCGCCTTTTCTTCTTCTTTCAATGTTTCTCCTACTTTTAATAATCTATTTTTATATGTATGGAAATAAATAATCGCATAATAATTTAGTCAGAACCAACTTGTTATTATAAAATAAACATTCTTTGTTAAGGGTTTCACAAACTGTTTCGTCGTTAGCACTTCTTCTTCTTTTTCCCGTAATTTGCATCAATTCCGCTTACTCTTTAAATTATCGATTGCACTATATTCCGCGTGCGTGCATGCTTTTCTCGTTATGTTAACGACAAAGTTGTTGTTCTCTTGGTTTAAAGCTTTGATATCAGTCTTGTGTGAAAATATTTCAAATGTCCACTGCGTGCTCGGGAGTTTTATATTTTTGCTCAAAGTTATAATTTATAGCTACTCATTTGGACGAAAAAGGAACGATTTTCGTCTCGAGAAAATTTAAATTTATCTGCAAGGTGGGGAAGGAAAGACAGAACGTTTGAATAATGCAGTCAGACCTAAGTATAGAGGAAAACTACGGAGTATAAATGGAATAAACGACTTCGCATTATTTCCTGCGTGCAGATTAACAAACAAATATGAACACTACTAACTTATGTAAATCTGGAACAACACAATCGCGATCAATTAAAAAGAGTTACTTGTAAGAAAAAATAATAATAATAATTATATAAACGATCACTACAATCAAACAGTTCGATGTACCCTTTATGAATGAATGTCTTAATATCACAAGTTGTTTTCTTTGATTATAAAGAAGAGGCTTCGCATAAAAATTCCTTGCTCGAAAAACCTATCATCGTAATAATTATTCGCTCTCGTCAGTGTAATCGATCGTTTGATTGATTTTCCCTAACAACACCCTGCTTTAAACAAGGAGAGTTCTGAACAAAAAGAAGCATATAGTGGCGAATGAAACCAAAACACATCGCATTTTTTTTTATCATAGTGTGTGACCCGGAGCCAGCCGGGAGCGGATAGCCAGTCTCTCAGATCATTGATTAGGTATCACAGCTAAGAAAACCATTCGTGAAGAGGCTAAAAACGCGCTGCTGCTTTTCATGAATTTGATTTTTATGTCTTGTACCAGGCTCACACGTCTGCTAGTTGAGCGTTTCGGGTTTTTTTATATCAATTACCACCGTCTCGGAGCCTGCACATTTAAAAATGGATTCATTATAATATTTTATACTTTGTTCCAAACAAAAATAATCGATAAAAAAGTAGTTCACATGACGAGCCAGAATCGCGGCAGTAAAAATGTTTCCTTTTATCGTAATACTATTTTAGTATTTAACAAGTTGCATCGTGGTTTTGCAAAATCGGATGCGACCAGGTTTGCTTTTGCCATTTGCTTAAGTGAGCCTGTTGCGGCTCGGCGCCCAACAGACAGAAAATTATCATTGAATATTACATACGGCGGAGATCAAAAAGTGTGCGCAGCGATTGAATACATAATTAATATAATCAACAAGGCTTTTCACTGATGAGAGTACTTCTTACTTTTGGCAGCATTTCGTATATTGTATTCCTTTTTATATCAACTAGTTTCAGGGCGCGGAGCAAAAATTATTTCACACTTTCCTTCATAAATGTACGCTGGTAATTTGTTTTTAATTGTCGCTGCAAGCCCAAGATTAAGCCTGTTCGCCTACGACACATTCTTTCAGTGGTTGGCCTCATGTTCGTTTCTTACTTTTTAACAGTTACTTTTCCACGCTTTGAAAAATTCAACAAAGAACACCAAAATGCATTGCACAGTGTGTTTGTGTGTTTGTCTAACCTTTCTTGCTGCGTTCGGCGTGTTTTATTTTACATTTTTTCTGAAAAAAGTGAAAACTGAATTTGTTTTCGTACCGGTGTGAGAGAAATCATCGCAGTTACCCCCAAAAGTTGTGTGTGTTTAGTTTAGACGTGTTCATCATCTCGTGTGTGTTTGTTTGTTTGTCAGTGTTCAGCCACCTACTTGGAAATTCCCCCGATCTCAGTTGGCATTTCGTACAAAATCTCGAGTTATTATTCTTATTTAGGATACCATGAAATATATTTTTATATCATTAAGCTCAGCGCGGATCCACTTGCATGATTTCAAATGGGCGGAAGGTTATTTTTCACGTTTTTTTTTATGTTTCATCCCTGGAAATGGCCCCGTGCGCAAAGAGATCGTCGCTTTCAGCTTTAACTTAAATAATTCTTCACTTGGGGAAGAATGCAAAATTTCCTAGGCATATTACATTATTACAGAGGAACAACAAACAGTGTGTGTGTGTTTTTCATTTTCAATCATATTATAGCAGATGTCCGATGACAACAAATGTGATTTGCCTTATGTGTATATAAAACCTTAGCGTGTAAAAATGACAAAGAAATAAATATGTAATTGAGTGACATTGAGTGGTCATGACTTATCGTCTCAATCTAACTTTGACAAAAAAAAATAATGAAAAACTCGAAAGGACATAGTTAATTATTATACAAGGTGAATATTGTTACATCATTATTTGACGACATAATTTTTTCTTTCGTTTTTTTTTCAATATGAGCATCCTAATAGCACTGCTAAAAAGGGGACGTCATTTAATTTTTTACTCGGCCCCAAGTCAATTGTCAATGGACTTTGGTCAAGTTCGTGTCTCTCGTCCCCTTTTATTTGTGAAATGCACCCTCCGCCTGTTTAAGGACATGGCGACGGAGGGTGCTCGAAACGCTACTGTGTAAAGCGTGCTACTTTTATCATGCATAGTCCTACGAAGCACAATACTAATATTTATAGTAATTAAATGAATTAGTTATTATCCACCTACCAAACCGCATGAATATTATAATATATTTGAAAATAACCACGAAAAATTCGTTTCTTTCGCGTACTCCTTAACTCTAAATCAATCAAACGGAGGAAAAAAAATGAAAATAATAAGCAATTTAAAGTAACAGTTACAAGCACAGAGGTCAAATGAATCATTGATTTTAACGTTTCGGTCTCTCTAAGGAATATACTGGAGGCCGAAATCGATTAGTACTGCGACGACTGTCTCGTTTCAAACGAAAAACCCTGTAGAAAAAATTCAAACTTGAAACACATTCAAACCTTGGCTAAGAAATGTGGAATTTGATTTAAAACTGGCTTGCCACTGACAAGAGTATTCCAATAATTTCAAGTTAAACATTTTTGGATAAAAATCAGACTGATTTGCAAATATTTAAAACTTCCTACCGATTTTTAATTCATTGCAACCTCCCCCCATATCATTAATATGGAATCAAGAATTAGAGGATGAGGGAAGACCACCATGAATTAAAAAAGGTGAGAAATATTGAACATTCGCAATGCAGCCGTTTCATCAGAACATTTACCCTGGAATTGTTGGACTAGCCCCACAAGAGAAAGGCCAATTTTAAATCAACATCCACATTTCCAACCATTGTGGTTTAAAGGGTCTATAAGCTGTAAATTAAGATGCCTCCTGTGCATGCAACCAAGTGGGAAATCAATTATGGTCCACCTGTCTACTGCTGGACGGCGGCCGTTTGCCCGTAGCCGTACACATACGGCTGGAAGTAGGTTTGCTGTTGCTGTTGGTTGCCTCCGCAGGGCGGCGGAGTGCACTGGAAGAATTTGCTGTTGAGCAGCGCCTGCAGCTCCGTGTGCTGCGGCAGGCTGCCGTAAAACTGAGCCTGTTGCTGTTGGTGGGCGCGCTGGGCAGCCTGCTGTTGGGCTGCGCCGCTCCAGTGACCTGGATGGGGTGCCTGCTGCTGCACATAATGGGCCGACGGCTGTGCAGCCTGAGCCTGCTGGTGAGGGTGGTGGAAGCCAGCACCTCCATTCACATATGGGGGTCTGCCTCCCTGCTGCATGCCATTGGCAAAGCCACCACGGCCACGGCCCATGTTGAAGCGGGGGGCGCCGTTGGTCACGGCCTGAGGAGTGCTGCTGCTCTGCGTGTAAGTGTTCTGCGAGCGGTTGATGCCTCCGTTTTGAGAGTTGCTGTATCTGCCACGGCCTGAAGACAAATTAATTAGATTAATTGGCTGGCTTAAACATTGATTTTTTTTTTACAAATTCGAGTAGTTAACTGACCTCTGCTGCTGAAGTTGTTCCTTTGTTGGGCAGCCATTTCCGCAAGTTGAGGGTTGATAACTTGGTTGGCCTCACGCAAGACAGACAGCAAATCTCTGGCCTGCCGGGCATTGTTGGCAGTGAAGAAGGCATAAGCCGTGCCTGACCTCTGGGACCGTCCTGTGCGGCCGATGCGATGAATGTAATCTTCTGACGAATTGGGATAGTCAAAGTTGATGACAAACTTGACATCCTCAACATCTAAAGTACAAAGGTATAGGTTACAATTATTGCATTATGTTAATTTTAATAGATTTTACCAAGGCCTCTGGCAGCAACATCCGTGGCAACCAAAATCGAGGACTTTCCATTACGGAATTCTGTCAGAACATGATCTCGTTCTGGCTGGGATTTATCCCCGTGAATGGCGATTGCTGGCCAACTGTTAATATGCAAATTTGCAACTGTTTAAAAATTACCGTGTTTTATCTTTTAATGCTTACCCTTCACGCCTAATGGCTCTTGTGATGTCATCAACTTTCTTCTTCGTCTCTACAAAAATGATGCACTTGCTTTCTCTCTCCGAGCAGATTTCTCTCAACAAAGCAGACAACCTAACATAAAACATTGATTGAAACTGTCAAAACCTACTTGTAAAATTTACTTTGATGGTTTTTCGTGCTCTTGGCAGACATCAACAATCTGACGAATGTTGTGATTAGCAGCTGGTGACAGAGATCCGATGTTTAGATGGATGTAGTTCTTAAGGAAATCTTCAGCAAGAGCCTGAACTTCTTTCGGCCAAGTTGCCGACCACATCAAAGTTTGACGGTCAGGCTAAAAGCAGGAAATTATTAAACAAGGGGGCCCAAAAATGAAATTTACATAGTTATCATTACTTTTTGGCGGACAATGCATAGCTTTACACTGCTTATTAACGAAGGATCTATTTTATTTCAAATAAATGGCGTCCCTAAACTCACCCTGATCTGATCAACGATCTTTCTGATTTGGGGTTCAAAGCCCATGTCCAACATGCGGTCAGCCTCGTCCAACACTAAGTAAGTACAACGGCGCAAATTTGTTGTTCCCCTCTCAAGGAAGTCAATGAGTCTGCCAGGGGTGGCAATGACAATCTCAACGCCACGTTCCAAGTCGCGGGCCTGAGGACCCTTGGGAGCTCCGCCGAAGATGCAGGTGTTGCGGATGCTGGACGGTGACCCAAAGTCGGAGGCCACTTGCTGGATCTGCTGCGCCAACTCTCTAGTAGGCGCCAAGACTAATACAATAGGGCCCTCACCACGCTGAAGTCGAGCCTGATGGTTGATGTGAACGGCCGCTGGCAAAATGTACTAAGGAAATGTTTGAAAAATATAGATTAGGATCATAAAAACGTCTTCAAATGCTTACAGCAAGAGTTTTTCCGGAGCCAGTCTGCGCAATGCCGACCATGTCACGGCCGCTGAGAGCAATTGACCATCCTTGCGACTGAATTGAAGTTGGCTCGTCAAATCCTTGTCGCATAATTTCGCGGTAAATGTACTCGGGGAAGCCTGCTTCTTCAAAGTCCTGAGTTGGGTTGGGCACTTCGCTGCCCCGCACAGTGATTTGTTTGTTAGCTCTGAAGGTGTTGACCTCTTCAACTGATCTGTAACATTCAAATGCTTTGTCGTTAACAAACTGTCCGCAAAGGGCAAGTTGTATAATTTAGGGGAGATCGCAGCAACTGCTTTTACCATGAGCAGAAAAATCGAGTGCGGCGATGGAAATTGATTAGATATCAAGAAGAAGAAAATAGGAAAATTACCTATCTAATACAGGTTGCGGAGGGGTGAAGAAATCTTTAGGAAAGGGTGGCAAGTCTTTAGCGTCCCAGACAGGCTTCTTCAGTTTCTCGCCTGCTTTGCTCATGTTGTTGTTATTCATAATGTTGTTTTGCTGGGGTTTGAAGGTCTTTGTGTGGTGGATGCCCTCGCCCACCTTGAGGGCTTGCAGGTGTTGCATGCCTGCACCCGAGCCATTCCCATTACCATTGAAAGTATGACCCCCGTGGTGTTGTTGGTGATGGAACTGAGGGTGGAAACCGCCGCCACCCCTTGGAACATATTCGTGGCGTGGTTCCCACACACGGCCCGCACCTCCTCGGCCTCCTGGATACCTGCGGAGAAAAAATTCGTCGATCTTTTATTCTTTTGTTTTTATTTTTTACACGGTTTGATAGAAATTTATAAGCAAGATGCTCATGAAAGAAATAATACACAAGTAAATTTTAAAATCAATTTCCGACGTAGATATTGTATCATTAGCTTTTTTATAGAGTGGCAGATTCTTTATGCAGGTCAGTGTATAAGGTTGTGCATTCCTACGCATTTTGACGAATCTCACTAATCTCAGAAATGTGGATGTGAATGTTTGCAATGCAGAAAGAGGATCCTCACAAATTAACAAAATGCACAAAATGGCGGAAATTTTTTGATGGAAATAATGACCAAAATTTGGTCAAGTTCAGCAAATTGGTTCGAGTAATTGCAGCGATTAAGTTCGCCGGTCAATAAATTTTGGGGCTTACATGATGCAGGTACGCGGATTTAAGCCGGCACTGGTTGTTGCTAAGCAAAGGTTGTTTCAGGTGCCGTCTGCGGTCTGCCTGCCTGCCGTGAAGGCCGATTATGGTGCTGAAATTCAAACTCCAATTACTCCTCTTTTTTAGAGGATACGAAGAATGTTTTGAACTCAAACGACGGAGGATGATTAGAACAAAGAAGCGTACCAAAGGAGGTGAGATTTTTTGAAGTATTTCACCCCTTTTTACATGGATTTTTACGAGGATCAATGTTTTCCACGGCGATGGGCAAATGGCCGGGTTGACAGGTGAGCGCTGATTGGCTGACGACTGTCTGTCTGTAATTTTCATCACATGCGCCACAAGTGGCCCAGGATGGTACCAATCAAAGTGGGGTGTTAAAGAAAGAATTAAGAAATACATTTGTTTTAATTTTATTTTTGCCAAATTGTTACAGTAAATTCAAAATTAAACAAATAAAATCGAAATAACTAATTTTTTTTTAAGATTTTTTAGTCAAATACAGGATTTTTACGCTTTTTTACATTGGTATTTTAATTTTAAATCGACTTCCAAGTAAAACGTTTCTTGAATTTTACCAGCTGGCAAGTTGAAGAAGGTGTTGTTGACCTCACAAGACAACTCTGCAGAGAAAGCAAAATAAATACATTAAATGTATAATCCGATCTCGGGGGCCTGACTAAATGCCTCTTAAAGGATTAAACGCTCTCTCGCCTTTCTCTAAATCACCAGATGGACTTTAAATCTGATTAAAACATCTCTGCGTGTCACAAAAGCACTCGCAAAGTGCGAGGTAAAATTCAACTTGATTAAAAGATAAAAAGGTACACTCCTGCATATTCAATAAATTATTATCAATTTTAACTTTTTATAATGACATATAATAGGCCAAATTAATTTCTACGATAGTAAAATTTATTCTTTTAGATAATATAATCAGGCACAATGGCTTACTTGTGCTGCTTCTGTCGCAACGTCATGGATGGATTTGCTTCGTTTTCCGGAGACGAAAGAGTTGAAGTCAACCATCCTGTAGTCTTGGATACGAATCACATCGGTAAATTTAAGGTCCTTAAAAATAGAGAAATATTTAAATTTAAAACTCCCCAGGACATGAGGTAGTCATTGTTAAAAATGGTACAAGGATTTGCGGTGGTGGTGGCGCACTGGCTAGCGCTCCTTTGGTGCAGAACAAGTCTTATTTTGAAGCCAAGGTGCAACAGTCAGGTAAAACTAATTAATTTTTATTTGTGCAAGCCAATCTCAAATAAAAATATGTGTAGGAATATGGAGTGTGGGGGTCGCCACGGAACTGTCACAGCTCTCGTCTGCCCCAGGTGGAAGTGATAAGGAATCTTGGGTCCTTTGCTCGGACGGGGTTGTTAGACACGATGGGCAGGACATTCACAAACTGGCGGACATTCCTCAAGAAGGCGACACCATTGTAAGATTAATGAAGTGATGACTTATGAGCAAATTCTATTAAGCTTGGTTGTTATTGACAGGGAGTTTCCTACGACCACATTGAACTTAACTTCTACTGCAACGGCAAAAATCTCAACATTCCTATGAGTGGCATTCGGGGAACAGTTTATGCGGTTTTATTTGGTATGGATAATTCTCTTATTGAGATAAAACTTGCTAATCTAGGTTATTTGCAGTTGATGAGGGGGCGATCATGGACTTTGTTAGTGAACACTTTAGTTACCCTCCACCCCCTGGTTTCGAAAGAATCTTGCTTGAGCAATCTCTTTTATAGTCACACCTCAGATTGTCATTTGATCTTTAACACTGTTTATTAACTTTAAGTACTAAAAGACTGTAAAAACCGCATTCCTTTTATGCATCAGTTTGAATTGCGCATAAATGTAAAGTGTAACTTATTTAATATGCCTCTGTATTATGTGAATCAAAATACACAATGAATGGAAACCTCTACAGCTGAAGCTTAAATAAAACTTTTATTATAACAGCATAATATATTTAAACAAAATAAAAAAAAGTGTCAAGAAAACAACCTGATTTGTTTAATTCCCGGCAATGTTTAACATTTCAGAAACCTTTGTTATTTTCTCCCTTGGTTTCCCACTAGGCTTACCTCTGTTTTGCTCTTCGGAATCAATCTTCTCCCAATCCTTGAAGGATACAACTTGCACCCCTGAATTATTACAACACATAAATTAAATTTGCAAAATAGAGCGTGATAGAAGAATTATACCTTTATTGTCTAAAATTTTTGCAGCTTCCTCAAACCCAGGCTTTCTGATGTTAGAATTAAGCGTCCCATCCTTGATGTCTCCTTCAATCACCCTACCGAGCTCAAAAGCATTTCCCATGGTGTTGACAATAACGCCAACGGGACCAGTGCCAACCCAGCCTCCACAGTAGACTCCTTAAAAAATTATAAAATAAATCCATTCTCTTGTAAAATAAATCTCATCTTTACCTGGGAGACCCTCCACCCTGCCTTGGGAATTCTTGATAATTCCCTGCTTCGGATCAAACGGGATATCTGGGTCGGCTGCGAACGCTTTGTAGCCAATGCTCCTCAATGCCAGACCACACTTAAGTTCTTCAAATTCATTGGTGTTTATCACAGACTGAGTCTCGCTCATTTCTCCATTCAGTTTGGTAACAGCCAGTTTTACTGCACCCACTTTTCCAGGCGTTGAAACACTCGGAAGGAAGGCGACAGGGTTGCGGTAAAAAATTGGCTCAAAGCTCCTCTCTGCCTTCTTCCATGCCTCGACCAATTCTAGTTTTGGCTCCATTGCAGTCTGAGTGAGCAACTCTATCAGTCTTTTTCGAGGTCGAGACACATCTAGAATTGCAATGTAATATTCTCACTATGACAAGTTCGACAAAAATTAAATTACTTGGCATAAATTCTTTGACCCCTTTAAAATCCTCCAACCGGAATACTGTTTTACAGTTTTCCAATTTCACCATTTCTCGGGCTTCTTTGATGGTGAATGCTGCTTGCAGGGGTCCTCTCCTGCCAATAAGTAAGACTCGCTTAACTCGACTCTCCGAAAGAGCTTCTAGAGCGTGCTGGGTTATGTCAAAAGACTATGAAAATAATATTTTTATGAGATGAAAATTTCAATTTTAAATCCAGTTGCTACCTTAAGTTGGTCGATGGGAGCAAGCAACACTCTGGCCACATCAAGAGCAACATTTCCTTGGCCGAGAACAGCCACAGTGTCAACACTTAAATCAGGATTAAGTTTTTCATCTCCAGGCTGTCCATTGTACCATCCAACAAAACGGCGTGCAGATAAAATGTTTTCCAGGTCTTCACCAGGAATGCCAAATGTTTTATCTTGTGCAGCGCCGTATGTCTAATAATTCATAACCAAATTAGTTATATTTAAATGTGGATTTTATAAATGAAATTGAAAACCATAGGAAAATTGTAATACCTACCAAAACCACAGCATGGTAAAGTTCTTGCAGGTCTTTTAAAGACATATCCTTGCCAAGAGAGACATTTCCCACAAAGCGAACTCTGGGATTTTGAGCAGTTTTTGTAAAACTATTGATGACATTTTTCACTTCAGGGTGATCCGGAGCCACTCCAAATCGCACAAGACCAAACGGGACAGGCAATTTTTCATAAATGTCAACCTTGGCATCAGGCAAGGTCTAAAATGATTTATAATATATTATTTAATAATCTGGCTGTTCTCCTAAAATTTTCTGTTACCTTAATAATGTGTTGAGTAACGTAGAATCCTGCAGGCCCTGAGCCGATGACGCACACCTGAGGCCCGTGTCTAGGAACACTGGTTGACAGTGACCTCAAATTTATGTGGCGGGCGCAGTTTTTCAATGCGAATGACCTCTTCATGGTGTTGGATTATAATTATTTACAATCAGCAGTCTCTCTCATAACAAAAGTTGATTGCACCAACTCCTCGTTGTGATGACACTTCAATGCAGGCCTCCAAAGGGGTCAACACAGCTTCATGCTCGTTGGATACAAATGAATTCACTCTATTCGTACGATCTAAATAACCAAATGATGAGATCAATGTTTTATCGAAGGCAGCAAAAGAGGAGATAATGAGGAAAAAAATATTACATAATTTTTCCGCTGCAGTCCTGTGCCAGAGGGGTGGCCTTGTTTTGATATTTAAATTTGCCTCTCTCAAAATAGGTCTGATGCGCGTGCGCACTTTGATCATTTAATTTAATTTTGCTAGCTGCCCGGTAGGTAGCGCGGGTGTTAAAATTCCATCTCTTCAGCGGACCGCATGGATTGTTTCTCTCGTAGTTTCTTTATGTCCATTATTTAGAGATTAAATTATTTCCGCAAGGAAATTTTTATTAATCGCCAGTTTGGTATTTATTGATGGTTTTTTTGATCAAAATTATTTTTAACATCATTCATAATTTTCTTTTCCGCAGGTAGAGATGTCGGTAAGACTGATTTGCAACCGCGTTTTGGGCATCGCAAGGTCAAGAGTTACATCATCCTCAACTTCAACTCATTCAGTTAGCAGGACCCTGTTTTCAACAGCACCGAATGCAGATGATGAGTCTAAAGACCACTCAAAATTGTATGTTAAAATTTTGCAGAGAAAATCCTTTGAAATAACGTACCCATGACATATTCAGAAGCTGGGGTCGTGCTCGATCCAGAAATGACGACGATGAGGATTTTCAAGAGAGAAGAGGTCCTGCGCGACAAAACAACTTCCGTAAATTCGATTCGGGGCGAAGCTCCTCGTCCTTTGGGCGCGATGACTTCAGGGACAGATTTTCATCCAATCTTGGAGGTGGATTGCGAAAAATTGAATGGAACGACGAGCAAATGGAGGACTGCAAAAAGGATTTTTACACTGAATCAGATGCTGTAAAAAACAGGTTAAAAATTTGCTAATATTATATTTATTCGAAATGACTTGTAATTTTATTTTGCAGGTCACCAGAAGAAGTTTCTAAGTTTAGGTCTATGAAAGAAATAACCGTAAAAGGGCGAAACGTACCAAATCCCATCCAGGCCTTTTCAGATCTAAATATTGATGAAACGATATTGCAATTGTTATCGTAAGAAATGTTTAAGATCTTTTTAGATTAGTACCCTTAAAATGTGATTTGTCCTCAGGAACCAAGGGTATGAAGAGCCCACACAAATACAGTGCCAAGGCTGGCCAATTGCTTTGAGCGGACGAGACATGGTTGGAATTGCCCAAACTGGCTCTGGAAAAACCCTTGCGTACATACTGCCAGCCATGGTTCACATCGCTAATCAGTCTCGGAGGAAGATAGGCGAAGGTCCTATTGCCCTTGTTCTTGCACCAACCAGAGAACTGGCACAGCAAATCCTGCAAGTGTGCAAGGAATTCGCACCGCGATTAAGGTCGACAGCCGTTTTTGGTGGTGCTGCAAGGGGAAGCCAGGTAAAATTGATCACTTCACACAAGAATTAGTAAAAATTGTAAAATATCAGGGGAGAATACTCAACAACGGAGTTGACATTTTGATCGCAACTCCTGGGCGTCTCATCGACTTCTTGGAAAGCGAAGAAACAAATCTTAGGCGGTGCACTTACTTGGTGTTGGATGAAGCGGACCGTATGCTGGACATGGGCTTTGAGCCCCAAATTAGAAAAATTCTAGGTCAAGTCAGGGTAAGTTCTGTAAGTCTACGTTCCAGAGAAAAAAATTAATAGTTGAAATCAGCCTGATCGTCAAACTCTTATGTGGTCCGCAACCTGGCCAAAAGAAATAAGAGAGTTGGCTGGGGATTTTTTGAGTGACTTCATTCAGATCAACATCGGCTCTCTAGAACTGGCTGCCAATCACAACATCAAGCAAATAATCAATATTGTTGAAGAGCATGAGAAGGATGAAAAGTAATAAAATATAATATTTTGGAAATTGGAAATTTTAATAAAACATTTTAGATTGCAAAAGATTCTGGAGGAAATTGGACAACAGGAGGAAAACAAAAGCATTATTTTTGCCCAAACCAAACGAACTGTGGACAAACTTACGAGACAGCTGCAAAGGACAGGGTAAAGCTAGAATTGCAATGCATATATATTATTATAAATGAAATAAATTGTAGTTTCGGAGCTTGTGCCATCCATGGAGACAAGTCACAGTCTCAGCGAGACTCTGTTCTGCGAAGCTTTCGCTCCGGACACGACCCTATCCTGATTGCCACAGATGTTGCAGCCAGAGGCCTTGGTAAAGATTGGAAATAATTAAGAACATGTATGTATTAACAGAAAAACAATGTTTCAGATGTAAGTGACGTCTCATTTGTTATTAACTACGACTTCCCTAACTGCACCGAAGATTACATTCATCGTATTGGACGCACTGGTCGTTGCAACCGGAAGGGTACTTCGTACTGCCTCTTCACCCCTGACGATGCTAGGCATGCTAAAGACCTGGTTTCCATTTTGCAAGAGGCGAAGCAAGAAGTTAACCCTCAATTGATGCAGATGGCTAGCGCTCAAGGTGGATACAGAGGTGGCCCAAACCGCAGAACAAGTTGTAATTTCAATTGAAAAACTTGTGAAATTTGAATCATAACTATTGTTTTTGTTTTTTATAGTCTCAAGATCCAACTCCTACGACAGGGGGCAGAGGCAGCAAGGCTATCGACGACCCTCAATTAGCTTTGATGATGACGATGATTTTGGTTCGAGGAGACCAAGGAGACGAGATGATAGGTGGTAGTTAAAGGACTTGTGCGCAAAAGTAGTTCATTAAGTGTTTTCAATTCAAAGTGCGTCTTTTGTGATCATTCCCAATACATAAATTAATCATGGAATTGAACGCGTCAGTAAGAGTAATAAAAAAATATGATTTATTTAAAATAACTTTTTATTATTTAAAACCATTTAGATTGTTGTCATTGATGAATTAAATGGAAAGGTTTGGTAATAAAAATTCATCTTTATTGTTAGCTCTGGAACAGAGTGTTACACTGTCGTTGGCTGTAACATTACATCCTCGCCAGATTTTTATAAAGTATAATTATCAACTTACAAACGTAAACAATAGTGGATTAACGCACTCCTAACTGAAGGCATGGAAAGGTTTTGCACAATACTGTTTTGATTACCACCACCAATGAACCAGCTGTACATGCGCTCGAAGAGAGAGGTCAACGAAGGCAACATCAGATTTAAAAATTTCAAGATTTTTTTAACGAATGGTCAGCTTATTCTAAACTTGAAATTTATCAAACCGTACAAAAAGGAGGGCGTGTATTCTTTCTTTCGTATTAACGTAACAAGGAAGTTGTCGTCAGTCAGTGCATCCAATATTGCCATGTACAATTCGAAAAGGCCAAGCGGAGGACAAATTAAAAATGAAAACAACTTTATGCAATTTTTGAAGTAAACATGAGGATTAACCGGTTAGTTACTCTCCTTTGACTTGGCGCGATTTGATAACGTCTGCTAGTTCCTGGCGCAGTGCGTTCTGCTGGCGCTGCTCCGAGAGTGGTTGAACCGAGCGCAGGCCGTTGACAATGTCCTTGGTCTTGCCAAAGTAAATTTCGTTCAGGGTATTTCTTATTTTGTTCTCCATGTCTTCGACCATGCGTCCTATGTTGGCAATGTGAGGCGACGCTTCGCTCACAGTGGCATCTTGAGCAACCTGAATAAATGAATTCCTTTAATAAATGCAGTCTCATTATTTTTGAACTGATGTACCTGACGAGTTAGACTTCCCCCCAGATTCATTGTGCCAGATCCTTGTTTGTTGGTTTGCAACCAGAGCATGGCAGTGGAAGTAAGTTTGTAGTGCGCCGAACGGCCTCCAGGCTTCTCCTGGACTTCGAATACGTGTATCGAGTCCCAGCACCCTTTAATTTTCTTGGATCCATCTCCAGCTTTCTTTATAAGAATCACTCCTGAAAAAAAATTTGTTTTCAAATGACTTTAAAAATGTATTAGAAATTACCAGCAAAACCGTGGTCCAAATCCCACAAATAGACGGAAGACACTCCGCCCTCAAAATACATGTCTCGATACTGGTCAAATGCATGATTGGCATCAATTTCAAGCTTCCTCAGGGTCTCTGAGGGCATGGATCCATCTTCAAGAGGTGGATCGTAGGTGTTGCTCCACGGCGATCTAAAATTGAAACAAAATGTTCAAATTATCCCAAGTAACAAAATCATCAGAGGTATAAATAAAAATTAGGTAAAATACAATTAAAATATTAATTAAATTAATTTGTTTTTTCTTTGCTTTGACCGGTACAAAGACAAAATTTATACGAAATAGGTTTTATATTACAAAATTTTATCAAAGCATTAATTTGAATTTTTAAAATTTTTAAAAATATCCTTATTTTGTAATAAATTCTTGGAATCTAATGTTCATGATTATGACTAAACACTGCATGGGGTTTCTATAAGAGATCACAAGACTGTGGGCGAGTAGGTACGGACCTGTATGAGTCACCATCTCTGTTGTAGTCGCACAGCAGGTAGTCTCGTCCTGACTCGCGGTCTTGTGCGATTTTGAGTGGCTGGTCGACCGACGACAGCAGATCTTCGCACAGGCTTGGCACCAGGTCAATCAGGTCGCTCAGGTTCTTCTCAATCTGCTGAGGCGGCAGCCGCCGCATCAGGTCGAGGGCGCAGTCCAGCTGCTGTTCCGTCTGCGCAAAAATGAGTCACGCGTTTAAATAAATAAATCTATAATTTTGTCAAAGCGAACTGCAAGAAATTTAGAAAATTATTTACCATGATGCCAACCCTAGATGCTTTAGATCAGCGTAGACGCCTTCTTTTCTTATCTCGGCTCCTGCCACTTCCTCGATCCGTCCTCCGCCCTGCTTATCGGCACGATTCGCCACAACACACTTCTAGCGGTCTCGGACTAGACCGAATTGTGACAGGAACCAGCAGGCCACTCGATGCGACACCGACTCAGGGTTTCCGACACTATATTCTGCGACAAATATTCTGCTGTCCGTCTTCTGCAAATAAACTCGAGGTCCTCGCCCTTTTTTGGCTGTCAAGAACCGCAAGTTTAGCCAACCTGTCGGTTAAGTTACAAAAATTCCTGATTTCTGATTTTACAAATTATTTTATAGAACGATTGCGACTAAATTGTAAAATTTTGCTTTTCAAAAATTTGACTTCATAAACAAGGGTAATTGTCCAGCAAAATCATTTCAGCATTAATTTTTGTTTTAAAACTTTAAACTTTATAAAGTTGCCGTTCCGCAGGAACAGCAGCAGCTGCGCTGCGCTCCGGAGCGCCGCATTCTTGCAGGGGATCTTTTTGCATTTTATTTAATGCGGACTTGAGAGAAATGGCTCCGCCAAACAGACGTGGGCCACAGAGCCGTGGCCCGAAACAACAGAAATTCAGCTTCAAGTTGTTAGAAAAGTATTTTTCCAAGCAATACCTGCTCTCGCTGGTGTTCGACCCTCGCCAGTTATACGTCACGGCGCCGCTTTTCGTGCTGCTTGAGATTTTCATCAACTATCTCATCATCCAACGTGTACCATGTAAAAGCACAGCCGGCTTCCGCAAATCTTTTGATTAATCAAAAAATTGAATTTCAGACACGGAAATTGACTGGAAAGCGTACATGCAAGAGGTGGAGGGAGTGGTGAATGGCACCTTCGATTACACGCAGCTCAAGGGGGACACTGGACCGCTTGTCTATCCCGCAGGCTTTGTCTACATCTTCATGGGTCTCTACTACATCACGGACTTTGGAACCAACATCAGACTAGCCCAGTACATTTTTGCTGGCCTTTACATTATTAACCTGTTGCTCGTATTTCGAATATATGGACGAAGTAGAAAGGTTTTAATTTATTTTGCGTTGAATTATGAATAATTTTTTAAAATGTCATTTTATTCAGGTTCCTCCGTTCATCATGGTGTTTGTTTGTCTGACGTCCTATCGAGTTCATTCGATATTTTCACTGCGACTCTTTAACGACCCCGTTGCTATGCTCCTTCTCTACGCCTCTCTCAACCTCTTCCTCGACGACATGTGGACCTTTGGATCTATTTTCTTTAGGTTAATTGAAAAATTACTAACTAAGGGAGGTGAAATTAATAACAATATTTTTCAGTTTGGCTGTCTCCGTCAAAATGAACATTCTGTTGTTCGCACCAGCACTTCTTTTGGCCTACATTGCCATTCTTGGCTTCAAGAAAACAGTCCTTCAACTTTTCATTTGTGGCCTTATTCAGGTAATTTGTCTCTTTATGTGAACTTAGAGAATTTTTACAATTCATCAAGCAATGAAAATGTTGACCTGAAGGAACAGAAATGAAGGGAAAATAAATTTATAGGATTAATTTTAATATTTTTGTTTAGGCCCTTCTGGCTGCGCCCTTTTTGCTCACAAATCCGACTGGCTACATTCTCGGCGCCTTCAACTTGGGCAGAATTTTCCTGTACAAGTGGACGGTCAATTGGCGATTCATCACCGAGGAGCTTTTCGTCAGCCGATCTTTCCACTTGGCCCTGCTGGCGTGCCACATCGTTCTGCTCCTCTACTTTGCTCCGACCTGGCACACGTTAGTCTTGACTTTGAATAATTCGTAATTTTTCCTAATGACGTAATTTTGTTCAACAGATACTTCAAAAGTTACTCCCGACTCAGCAGCTTGGAGACTCAAGTGAAGGCTCAGTTGAAGAAAAAAGAGAAGGCCATGCTCAACACTAGCAGCTCTTCGCAGCTGTTTTTGGCCCCTCTGTTTGCGGCCAACTTTATTGGAATGGTTTGCGCCAGGTCTCTGCACTACCAATTCTACATCTGGTACTACCACACTCTACCCTACCTGCTCTGGTGCACTCCCTACTCAATGTGGACCAGGTAAAAATCAACAGCATTTTAAAGGAAATGATTTATTAACTTTTTAAAGGATTAAAATCTCTCTTTACAAACTAATTCAATCTTTTTCCATGACATTACTCATTCTTCAAAATATATCAAATAAATTTTATCAAATTTTCAACAGATTGGCAATAATGGGCATAATCGAGATGTGCTGGAATGTGTATCCCTCAACGGATTGGAGCTCTGGCGCTCTCCACATCAGCCATCTAATTCTGCTACTCGGACTGGTGCAGACCCAGTCGGTCGTCTGCAAAACAATACACGACGCAGAACCATCAAGTGCTGCAAACCCAACTGCAGCCTTTGCAGAGCCCAGTGTTGCTGCCCCCGACAAAAAGAAGAAAAAGCAGAAGAACTACTAACATTAAGAAGATCCCTTGTAATTTTATAACTAGGGTCGGCCAGAAGCGATGCATGATTTTTTTCCTGGCCTCCTGTACTGATAAACTTGATAGTCATTTGAAAAGACTTTGTACATATTTTATAAAAATTTTGCATGACTTTTATCGTTGTTTTCCGAGTGAATGTTACGTCGTGTGCTGTAGATAAATGTGAAGTGACCTGTGTGCTTTTGATTTGTTGTTGATGATATTTTGGTTTTAATGTCCCTACTGAGGGTGTGTTCCAGTGGAGCAAAACTTGAGGATTTAAGCATAAAAATAAAAGTTTTGTACCAGCAAAATTAAATTTTTGTTTCCGTCAAACCTGAAAGAAACTTATTTATGAATTTATTTGAAAGAGGGTGCAAAATGTATTGTTTTATTCATTATAAAACGTTAAATAGGTTAATTTTATTTTGGATGCAAAAAATTAAGCCAGGAATTTTTTTCTATTTTGAAATTTTAAGTGTGCGAGTATAAATGACGTACATAATTACTGTAATTAGCATGAAAGGCATGGTAAATTTCAGGATAAAGTTGAATTATTTTTATACATGCAGATTTGTTTAAAAAACAATTTGTAAATTGAGGCGCATACAAGTGAAAATCAATTTTGTTTTTCAAAGCTTTGCATATAGGTCTAGAGCTATGACAAAACAAAAATAATGCTCCACTTAAATTCATAATTCATTTTATTGGTTTAAAATTAGAAGTGCTGCATTGTATCCTATAAAAACACCTTTGAAATTTTTAAAATGGCGTTCATTTTGAAGATTGAGGTAAATTAATTGAGTCAAAATTTTACTGACTTATAACATTATGATATGATTCTACACGTTTGGTGACTGTTAAGAAGTTCGGAAAAATTTTCGGTCATTTCAAAAGTCGGTTAAGAAAATTTAAAATTTATTTAAAATTTGTACGTCAATTATAAAAATTAATATATAACACTACATTTTTTATTTTTTTCTAAAAATAATTTTTAAAATTTACAAAAAGGAATTTTTATACGTGTTTACAATTAAACGTCACCATATACTTACAGACATAAATATTACCCAATAAAAATATGATTTATTTTTCAAAGAGCAAAATATTTTACGTTTTGAGTTTCTGCGCCGCCACTCATCAAAAGATAAAAAGCATCATGCGGCTGTAAAGAAGAGAGTAAAAAGCGTAAAAAGTAACTCATGCACACATCAACCAACCATCTTTTAAGTGTTTTTCATGCTGCAACTTGTAAAATTATGTTTTGTACACGCGCAGAAGAAAAGAGGAAGTTGAAAGCGCTATGTGAAATTTATTGTGAGAGAATGGAGAGCGCGGAACATGTGGCAGAAGTTCATTGAGGACAACAGTTGTCAATATGAAATTTTTTTATATCAAAACATTCCTCATAGTGTGCTGAACATTTCTCAATAAGGAAAAGCCGGCGCAAATGAAATGGGAAGTAATGAGAGTTGAAATAAAATTAGGCGTTTATTAACTACTTTTAATGCATACAGATGTAAAAACGCCACCTAGACGGGAGTTTCCTCTTAAAAAACCGTCACGCCACATGTAGTCAGAACTAGCATAAAAATGGGACAGTTTTATCGATTTAAGGCATTTAAGGGCGATATTTTTGGGTACTCTACAATCCTGATTGAATTTTGAATTAATTGATTTTTGCAAAACTCCCACGTGAGGGGAAATTGCACGCACACCACAAACCAGACCACCCCACAAACCGGCAACTCGGAGTTGGGCAACCCCCAAGAATAATTTTTGCAGAAGCCGCGAGCGAGGGGTGGAGGCGCAGCGAGGTCGAGGACGTGGGGAAGGCCGTGCGGAGGGCGAGGACAAAAGGGCGGCTGTGTTCGTGGGGGGGCTCCGCAGGAGCCCCCCCACGATCCCCGCCCTTTTGTCCCGCCCGGAGCCGGCCTTCACCACGTCCTCGGGCGAGCGCGCCTCCAGCCCGAAGCTCGCAAACCCACAACGTAGTTGCCCACAAAAGGAGTTGTCTGCAAACGGACTTGTAAGCAATAGAAACATAGATATTTGTACTTTTTATTTAAAAAAATCTGATTTAATGTACCTAGCGACCCTGAGCTGAAGTGTATCCTCTTTTTTTAGCTTCAAGTTGTGCGGTAAATTATGCTGCTTTTTTGGCCGTCACCCTTAATTTTGGAAATATTTTCGTGATATCTTCACAAATCGATATTTTCGTAAAATCGTCCCTTTAAATGTGACGTCCTTGCTCTTTAATTCGTCTTTCATCCGCCAGGCATCGCACACGCAGTTTCAGTGCTGTGCATAATAGCAAATAACAATGGGAATTTTCAAATTTAATTTCACGATTTTTTTACTTTCGGAACGTTTGCGCGCACAAATTTCTTTTGGAAACTCATCACAGTTGGCCCCTTTTTCTATAGAAAATTTTCATTTCAAAATTTACAACTGTTGTCCTAGGTAGCCTTATACCCTTTTGTAATACATAAAATCGGGGGAGGTGAGACATTCCGCCGATTGGAAGTTGGAATTGCGGTGTGTTTTCGTGTCGTATCTTGTACGGATTTGTGATGCAGACCTGCAGAGACACTACAGGCATGCAGAAATACCAGCGCTGAAGGGGTAAACAGGGAAGTAAAGAGGGGGAATTGGAGAAGACCGAGATCACAGAGAACACGAGACCAGAAACTTCGACCTTATTGCCGCCAAAAAAAGCTTCTCGGGACGCGATACCAGTCTTTTCTCAGTCCTGTGTGCCTGCATTTCGAGCTGCGCGTGTGGCGGACTGGCGGATTTCTCGTCTTTGGTACCTCCAGTATTCGGCACTTAAGGGCTGCAACCCCGGCCGGGACATCCCTCTGAATCGACTTCGGCATTTTCGCTTGTCGACCGTCGACCGACAATATCTCGCCAGATTTGACCGATGGTTTGCACCGGCCGCTGGAGTTTTTTACGGTAAGTGCGGGTTTTTCTGCTAATCTGCATAATATGCGATCAGATCAAAAAGCGAACGACGATCGTCGACAAAATTAAGAGCGAGGCCAGCTAACACAGACCCCAGCGCAGTGCGTTGGGAACCGTAATTTTGTTAACTTATTAGTTGAGTGTGTGGGACAAGTTATACCTCGTTAGCAAGATAAAGAAACAAACAAGAGGTTGGTTTTTCTATTTTTTCGAAAATGTTTTTCGAAAATTTTTCCCAGATAAACTAGTAACTTTGGAGCAGTATAGCTCCGTAACCATGGAGTTTAAGTACAAAAATTAACTCCTAAAGGAACTCTTGATAATTGCAAATGTAATATAAACTTAAATATTCTGATTATTGTAAGAATCATTTTTTTTTTTGCGGTTACTGGAGCAGTTTTCAAGATTTTGAGGGCCTGTTTTCAAGCAGGAGAGTTTTCTCTCGGCCACTGCAACGCGCGCCCTCATGCTGGCGACGGGCCAGACGCGTATTTGCTCCCCCTTTACCTTTCGCCAGGTATCCTAAAAGGGATACGTTTGCAGGTAACACACAGAAGTGTGCTTTATTGTTAAAAAGTACGCAGGCAGAAAAAATATTTTCACCCTGTTTCGTGCAAGCTGAGAGGGTTCTTATTTTTCTTGCTGAGCAGAGTTTACACTTCACAGAAACGAGTGAGCGAGCCTGTGAATAAGCGCATCCCGCGCAATTATGTTCATGTTCATGCACAACTTCCACTGCATGATTTTTAAATATTATTTGGGAGTAAATTATTTTTAGTTTCAAACTTGAAAACTGAAATTTTCTCAGAATAACAATTATATATATGCAGACATGTGTTTTATGATTATCTTAAAGAAATAAAAATTATGAAAATATGCTATGCAGGCAGGCAGTTTAAAAACGCCATCAAATTACTGAAGTGTATAAAATAAATTAATAATATAAACAATTCTAATATGATATCAAACTAATTAATTTACAATTTAATATTGTATGGTTTCTATAAATTTATAATTCAAATTGCAAAATATGGTTCAATGCATTTCAGTTGACTGGAATTTTAATAAAAAATATATTATAATACAATTATAAATATTAATATAAATCACTCATAAATTGTGTGGCGCATCAAATGAACACGTAACTTGAAGCAAAACCAAAAGGAAAGATGAAAAAAATACGGTATAATAGCCGCGTGCGCTCACGATATCCTGAATGTCATTTTAATTTACATTGGAAAAAACATTCTTTGCCAGGTTTTTTTCGAGAAATAAAATTTTTATGGAATAAATAATGAAATTTAATTAAATGAATTGAATTCAAGTAAACATTAAATTAAAATTTAAGGCTCACTGCAGCGGATGGGGTCTTTTTGATCTTGGGAAGTGTTTACAAAATTCTTGTTAGTGGTGGTGCCGGTTAGTCCAACAATTCCTTTCATTTCCAAATAAATTGTTTGCAACAATTGAATGTAAACAATGTGAAAAACAATTTAGACAAATTAATAGAAACAGTAAAAATAATTGTAAATTTTTAAGAACTGAAAATAATTTCAGAGATTTCAATTTTTCATACCTTTCTTTAGAGAAGAATTTGTGAATATCAATCACATAAAAACTGGAATGCAAATGATAAAATTCTAAAATTAATTGCTTTATCATCAATCGTTATCAGAAGCCAGTGTTTATTAAAGGTAAGAGTATGTCGAATTTATTGTTCATTAAATCTGTTTGTGAACGCGGCTGGTGAAAATTCAACTGACAATGTGTTGTTTTTCTACCTGCACATTTTTTTTTTTTTTTTTGCCAGATGACTGAATTCTTTACTCACAACAATAAAAACCCTGACCGCGCCGCTACCCTCCTAATTCTTTCTTTCTATTGTGTGACGTTGCATTGACAGTGCAGTTGACCATGCTTTTAAAAAAATCTCACTCCCGAGAGGTAATTAAGCGAGAAAATCTGTTTTGGTCGCTGTAACATAAGACTCAGTAACACCTCCACCTACAGATACCCGGAACTAAAATTGGGACCGCCCTTCACCACAGAGGGTTGTCACGCAGGTTGCATAAAATAAGGAGTTAACAAAAATATCTCGTCCGTTTGCGGGCCCCTTAAATAGTTCATTTTATATTCTTTTCAACGATGATTCTATAGAATCAACTTCCAACTGTCAAAATATTTTAAAAAAATGTGTTCACAAACTTATAGATGATCAAATTCTTGTGCTATTTTTTTAATTAAAATTTAAAAGGCATGATATATGTTATAATTAATGTGTATGAGTTCTTTAATGTTCGCATATGATCATATCAAAGAGATATTTATTGAATATTTATGTAATTTTTCCTTGCGAAGATTAATTATTAAGTTTTTACGATTTTCCATCATGCACCTCCAATCTGATTGAAGGATTATGTTATAGTGAAGGTTTAATATTGTTTACAGAGCTTGTAAATGTGCATCTTGCCCTTTCGAAAGGATAATATCCCACATTTTCTCATTTTGAAATTGCTGACGACAATAACGATGGTGAGGCAATTGGAAATGACAACATCAACAACAACCAGAACATCAACGCCTTTATCCTGTAAGTATCATAGAGGTTTCCCTATCCTCGATCTTTTTTCTAAAATTTGCTGAAATAAAAATATTGAAAATGGTTATTTCTTGCAACAACGCATTTTTTGCATAGAATTTTTATAAGTATAATATTAATGTGATAAAGTTTTCGCACATAGAAGTATGTGTGTGTGTGTGTTTTTTTTTTTTATAAACTTCTTTCCCTGATCCATCTAACTTTTATTGTCACTTTTGACATATTACATCTCAGGACACGGGGGAACGTTCTAAAATTAATTTTTTTTTTATAAATCCTGACCAAACGCCGCAAAAATCGTGGCCAAAATTTAATGCTAGCTCCATTAGGATGCATGATCCCCAAGTATTTTTTTTACAACTAACCTATAATTATCACAAATTTTCAGAACCGTGGCAAATTTCAAAAAGTTTGACGCATACGTCACCTTTGTAGCGGGTGCGACGAGATCCCAATACACACTGAACTGTCCTTTTGACGCACTGGACATTGAATTGCGGACCACCAGAAAAACCGTAAAAAGTATTTTGAGCCCTGTCCAACCTGATGAGCAATCTGAGGTGTTTGAAGAGTTAAGGTACCTACTGAAAAGAGAGGAAACGAGGCGGTTCATGGCTCGAGGGCACACCATCATCCCAAACTTTGTAGATAATATTGTAGCAGGTAACTTAAAATTTATGTTTTATATTTTTTAATTCAATATTTCTCATAAAATAGTTTCTCAAGACCTTCGCAATACCATCCATAAATTCAATTGGCACTTGAATCATAAGGCCAGAGCACTGTTATTGCCTCGAATGGCATCTGGTGATGTGACTGACCTGGAAAATGTCCTCATCGCTAACGTGCTTGGTAAAATATTTTTTCGGACACGCCTTACATATCATTCTGTTATCCTAATATTATTTTTTGTTATTGTAGTTGACTTCATTCCAGAATTGAAAGGCCCTGAGAGAGATTGTATTACAACATGTAAGACATATCTAAAGTTATTTTTCATCTCATTAATTATAATTGACTCCTTTTACAGTTGTCTACAGGGATAACCAGAAGCAAACATTATTCAGTAATGTATGTTGTTCCATGCCGGGACTAGTCCCACCTCCTGAAGGCATCAAAATGATGTCTCCTCACTGAACTGCTTACTCCATGCTTTACTTCTGATGGCACATAAAAGGGTCAGTACTCTGCGTTTTAATAATTAATTTTGGTTGCATATTAAAGTTGTTTTTTATTTTAGTTGTATAGATCTTTTAACCAATTGATGTGGAAGTGCAAAGCAGGCCCACTCCGTGATCTACTCTACGACCTTTACAGTAGTTCTGGAAAATACAGCCTCGAGATCCAAAGTCTGTGGCAACAGACTGTGGTCAAGTAGTATGTATAAAATAATTAAAAATGCATTATACAATTTCAATGTGTGGAAATTAAATTTTCCAGCCTTGGGCCTATCAAGGATAACGAGTGGAATCTAGTCTCCCAGTGGGCTCTTGAAGTCTTCAGAATGGAGACAGTACTCCAGCGAGTCGAAGAATGCACCTCGTGCCCCAGGAAAGAAGCTTATTTCGGCCTGCCTCCGCACGTGACTCCGGCAGAGCTGGGGCACTTCACTGGGAACTTGCTGCCCACCGAGAATTGCCCTGAGGAACATGTAAAAATTGAATATGCTCAGTAATAACCTTTTATGAAGCTTAAATTTTTTAGTGCCCAGGCCAACTGCACAGAAAACTCTTGTTAGCAAGAGATGTGTTCATTGCTGACTTCACTTTCCCCAAGTTCTCATCTGACCAAAACTTAATGTCGAAGCTTGAAGAACATGGAATATGCTGCCAAAGCAGATTTCGTTTGATGAGACTGTTCCTGCCTTCGACTTACTTGGTGTAGGTAAGTGCACATATAAAATTAACAATTAAACGACATTGTAAATGTGTGTTTCAATTAAGAATATATATTTATAATTAAATGTATTAAAAATTGCAGTGGTCCACCAAGTTCCTGCATCGGAGAGACACATACTACCAAGAAAAATCTCGCACAGTGCCACACCTTTCCTCCAAGCAAAACACAACACGCCAGTTCTGGAAGAAAACTTTCATGGGGAATGGATGGACGGTGTCCAAGTGCAGACCACACCAGAATACATTTTTCTCGAGTTTCGTCAGGGGGAGCCTGGTGGAAGGTGTGCGGCAACATCTATGTTCATTTTAACACAGCAAAACTCGTCTAGCGTCTCTAGGTTTAAACTGGTTTAATTAATCCTTCTCATATTCGAGATTTTTTAAATTTATGTTCATTTTAACACAGTTAAACTCGTCTAGCATCTTTAGGTTTAAATTGGTTATATTCTCGTTTAATCGAGAATTTTGAAAATAAATGAAGTTTATTCTACCACAGCAAAACTCGTCTAGCGACTTTTGGTTTAAACTGGTTAAAATAATCCTTCTCATCTAGTCGAGATTTTTTAAATTTATATTCATTTTCACAAAGCAAAACTCGTCTAGCGTCTTACGGTTT
The DNA here is from genome assembly GCF_031216515.1 of Neocloeon triangulifer. Taxonomy (NCBI): domain Eukaryota; kingdom Metazoa; phylum Arthropoda; class Insecta; order Ephemeroptera; family Baetidae; genus Neocloeon; species Neocloeon triangulifer. The sequence continues at coordinate 730,458 of NW_026775550.1, forward strand.
AAACTGGTTAAAATAATCCTTCTCATTTAGTCGATATTTTTTATATTTAAATTCATTTTAACACAGCAAAACTCGACTAGCGTCTTTAGGTTTAAACTGGCTTAATTAATCCTTCTCATTTAATCGAGATTTTTGAAATTTATGCTCATTTTAACACAGCAAAACTCGACTAGCGTCTTTAGGTTTAAACTGGTTAAAATTATCCTACTCATTTAGTCGAGATTTTTGAAATTTATATTCATTTTAACACAGCAAAACTCGACTAGCGTCTTTAGGTTTAAACTGGCTTAATCAATCCTTCTCATTTAATCGAGATTTTTTAAATTTATGCTCATTTTAACACAGCAAAACTCGACTAGCGTGTTTGGTTTTAAACTTATTAAAATATTGCTTCTCATCTAATCTAGATCTTTGAAATTTAAGTTTATTTATCACAGCAAGACTCTAATTTCATAAAATAACTGATGCTGATTGTGGTTGAAAGAAATATTATCGGCTTGATTAAGAAAAAGGGCGCTATTTATAGCTTACAAGAAGGGCTGACACAATTTACGCCTGTTTGCAAAATCGATGGGATGCAGGTGCGCGCGGCCGCTGGATGATCGCCCGCCCGCCTCGCGTAATCTCTCTCGTATTGTGTCGTGCGCCTGCCGGGATGCTGTGCCGCATCCATCGCAGCGCCGGCGCAAAATAATCTTCACGGGTGCGAGTGTGTGACCGTCGCGAGCGAGCACCGCTCAGTCCGCAGGGTCGGCCTGGGCATGCAGCCATGAAGGACGCTCCTGTGGGCCAGGCCGCGCCGGCCGCCTCCGAGCAGCAGAGCTCGGTGCGCAGCCAGAACTCGAGGCTCGGCCTGCTCGTGGCCGCCGTCTCGACCGCCCCCGACGACGAATTACCCGACGAGGAGCACGTCCAGCCGAGCCACCAAAAGCTACGGTCAGTCACTTGATTGCAGCCAGTTGACCTTTCATAGTTAATAGCAAAGAGTCATCGTCTCTCGTTTAATTTTTCATCAAATTGATTTTTTATCAAATTTAAGACAACAAATTTTCAATTGAATTTTTTTGTTTTTACTTATATTATAAAATTAATATTTCCAAAATGTAAACAACAACATAATTATTCTTTTGAATTACTTGTTCTTATGATTTCGTTTTTATTTTGATTTCAGTTACTAAATTACGCATAATTTTTACTTGAAACGACCAGCGATAATTTTTTTTCTTACAATTAGACCTAAACCTACAGTTTTTTCAACCAGATTGATCTGGAACATGAAATTTTTAACTTTTTCACGAAATTGATTGAATCATTTGTTATTAGTTTTTAGAAGGAAGACTTTTCATAATGAATTTGTGGGATTTTTATAGTTTTATTTTTTTAGGACAAATTATTTCTGCAAAAGAAGCAGAGAAGTGACCATGGCAACATGTAAGAGCGCTTTTTCTTTGATGTTGAAATGTATTTAAAAAAAAAGCTCCGCACCACCTGCTGGCATCAATTTTCAGCTGAGTTTATTTTCAAAAATAATCCGCCTGCTTGTTGGCCCTCGAAAGAAATGGATCCAGGAACACTTGTTGGGTGTCTCAGCATTTACACATAATGAGCCGAGAGTTCGCGACAGCCGCGCTCTGGCCTTTTATCTCTCATCGTTTTCCAGAGAGACGTTCTCTCTGCCAGCTCTTTAATCTTAAAGCTCGTTTCTGCGACGACAACCGAATTCATAATTCTCTTTCATATTAGCGAAGACAAAGTTTTGACGCGACACAAAGTTTTCTAGTGCTTACGTGCTGAGTTTGCCAAGAGGCTTTTGTGCGTGCGGAAATGTTCCATTTGGAGACGCAACGGAAATAACGTACTGACATTTGACCGAGAAGAAGGAAATTCATCTTACTTTTGCTCAAAAATGTCATTTTGAAAAGGCGCCTTGGACTCTGATAATTTTTTGTTATGAGGTACAAAATAAGGATTTTTGTTATATTTCCTTATGTTCAAAAGAAATTTTAATTTTTGCAAACAAATTTGAAGGACAAGTCAGGCTTAAAATTTTCTAAACCATCAAAATTTCGATGAGAGACTATCGCAGCAAGTTCTATTTTAACTATGCAACCTTATCTGATAGGAAAGCAAGAAAATTTGAAAGAAATTTCAGCAAATATAAAGTTAAATATATACCATACCATAAAAATTTTAAGAAAATGTTTTTCCAAATGAAATTTTTCTCAAGGAGAAAAGATAAATTTTAAAACTTGATCGTAAATGAAATTAAATTCGACATATGGCTTATTTTTTTATACTTCATTTAAAAAAAAAATCAATGAATTTTTTTTCTCAACACCACAGGATTTTTTATGTTTTATTTGCGCACCAGGGAAATCAGGCGGCTCATCTGGACTCCCGTCTTGCACGCGCGCCCGTTAAGCCGAGCGAATTTACGACGCCTTGGGTGAATTATAATTGGACGGAGGGAGATGACACTCTCAGTCAGCGAGAGCAGAGTCTTTTAAATTATTAACACGCCCCGGCGCACAGGCAGGCAGGGGATTTGATTAGCGAATCAAATTGACGTTGGCGCGGTTGAGCCTCGGAATTGGCAATTTGACGCGAAAGAGCAGCCTCGCTTGCTAAATTATGACTAGTCCAACTTTGCGGATCGACATGTTAATTATTTATGCAATGGAGTGAGAATAAAAAGCAAAAAGGGGTCGAAGGAGAGATGATCGATGGAGGTAGAAAATTGATTTGATCTTGAAATCATGGATATTCAAGTTGATTCAGATTGAAAAAGTTAATCTTTATTTTTGGAAACAAATGTGGAGCTTTATTTTACTTCAAACCCCAACAGCCAAAGCTGACGAATTTTTTAAAATTTTCTTATCTTATATGGTTTTAAATAAATTCATCCAGGTGCCAACGCACAATAATAATTATTTTTTTCTTTAAAATAATTTCGAAAGCATCGTTGTCAAAATACAACATTTAAGAGAAAGAATTTTGTTACTGTAATCCATTTTTTTCTGACTAATTTTTGTGCTTCCATTGTAAGTAAAAAAAAATATGGTAAAATATAAAGGCTGGTACAGGGCAAATAGAGGGCAGACCTCTAGTTCTTGAGAAACTGAGCAACTTGTTGTCTGGTTTTACACTGTTTATTTTTTAGTTAAATTCAATAGCGAAGAATAAAAATTATCAGTAAATGTTTTACTTTCAACATCGTCTGAATTTCAATTTCCAAATTGAAAGTTGACACTTAAGATGGATGTCATGAAAAATTGAAACTGGGTTTAACCTCATTGAAAGAAATGAAAAAGAAGGTTTAAATATATAACGAAATAACCAACTTGAAAATTCGTTCTAATTTCTAATAACATGCAATTTTTATTTTCGGAAATATTTTTCTTTTTAAATTTACAATTAAGTTGAATATGTACTTTTCCAAACGTATATTAATTCTTGTTAAATATATTCCCAGGGGTATCTTCCGCGAAAAGGAAATTCATCAGAGTGAGTGTCGCTTCTCCATGATGAAATTTCCAGTGCCTTCATATGCAATAACCGCGGACAGACGCCATTATTGGCGGACAAAGGGCGAAGAAAGAAAGCACAAAGGACGAGAAGTGCGTTGTGTGCGAGAGCCAGAGAGTGCAGGGGGCACCTAGAGAGAGGTTACTGCACATATCTTGTTTGAAATAATCTGCGAGAGAGCGTCCATTATTCAGCTCCCCGCAGGCAATAAATCGAGAGCGAAGAGGCTGCACGCGAGATAAATTGCGAGCAACTAGTGCTGGCCGCGAAAAGCGCCCGAGAGATGTATAAGGGTGAAGGCTGGACGAATTAATGCGTTTGCAATGTAGCACAATTACCTCGTCTTTGTCGATTGGCCAATCAAAGCTGCATCACCCTTTGATTGGCACTTCGCACTACTCATTCTGTCACTCGTTAAACCCGCCCGAGTGCTGTCTCAGCTAGTAAAATAAGAGTATAATTTTCGTAGTCTTTCACTCACAGCCACATCGAGTATTTATTTTTCAATTGAAAGCTTCTTAACCTGAGGGTTGAGACTCAGTGTTGAGATTTTAACTATGTCAAAGAGCCATATAATATATGTAGAATAAATTAAAATTAACTTCCGTCCTGTTTAATATTGAGATAATATAAAAATCTATTTTATAAATTTCAAAAACGATATATCAATAAACACAATTTGCAACTAAAACAGGGAGGGTTAAATTTGAAGGCTTGGTCTTCGCGGTCTTCAGACGTGCCGCATCTAAGTTTTTTCCACAACCATGTTTAATATTATGGTTTTGCTTATTTATCTATCTTATTGTTATAAAAATTGAAAGATAAACAATTTTTTTGTTAGGGAAAATAAATTTTAGTTGCAAATTGTGTTTGTTAATGTATATCACCGGGCATTCTCTGCCCAAATAGTAATTTTATTGTTTTCTTTGCAATTTAACTAATTGGAGGGGGTGGGGTTGGGGTTCTTTCTATCGCTTTTTCAATTGATTTAAAATTATTAATGTACAAGCGTATTTTTTCAGGTTGAAAAGTTGACAATTTAACAGTCGTTTTAATCCAAGATTGATTCAATTTATTGGATTTATATGAAGAGGAGTAAAAATTTGTATTATATTTGTAAAATTAAGTTCACTTCATTTTTAGGGAAAATTCATATTCCAAGTAGTAATGCTCAAAATACCATTTTTTTCGTCAATTAATTCAATCCAAATATAAAAATATTAATTATATAAATTGACAATTAAGACATATCTTGCCTTTTCTTGATTGCTCCATAAGAAATTATTGTTTAAATTTTACTATTAATAAATTTGTACTTCACAGACATTTTAACAAAATGTCGTGAAAATAACATTTCAAAATTCCATACAAAATTTAATTTTTATTAGAAAATTTACATTCTGTCATTTAGTATATTTTAGGTCAAATTATTTACATACTAAGAAATATGCATAATTAAACGAAGCTCTTCGAAAACGTTGCAAATTCTAGCGGGCAAAAAAATACCAGAGAAAAGTTACTGTCTGAATAAATAAAAGTGTGGCGGTCCTGGTGGCGAGGCAAATATTTGCATGACAGCGGCGAAAGGGCTGCAAAATTAAAAAGCAATTAGGGGCGGTGGCGAGTTGGGCAGCGGAGCGAGCAAGGGTGGCGGTCTAAGTCGGCTTTGCACGCTTCCAAATGAGCTGCGGCCCACTTGCTTAGCGTCGCAGATGGGTCAACGGGATTAAAATTAACGCCGCCCCCAGCGAGTCAACAGCACGCGTGGTGAGATCGATCTATCTCCGCCGGTTGCCCCAGTGGCACAGCTTCCTTCTTCCCCTCCGCAGCAATAAACCACCCTGCCCGAGACCGAATTTCGGATTCCCGCGGCGATTCCGCGTCCAAATAAATTGATACGAATGGCCCTTTCGAGCGACGAGTGCGTCCTGTTTTTCGCTGCCCGATATCGACGGTCCAGGACGTAATGGAGTTGAGAAGTTTTGGCAATTCGGCCCGGCTTTGATGAATGGTTAGCGCGACGTGACAACATGCCAATATTGCGCTGGAAACGTTCGCCACCCCTCCACTCGATTGCTTCACCTGTTGGTCCAACTGTGAAAGGCACTTAGTGCAAAGGGATTAAGCCAGTTTGAAAAGCTCTTTATCAATTTAACGGAACCTTCTCTGACAGGGTTTGCAGAAACTCGTCAATTCTTAAGCTTAAAAAGTGTCTTCTGAAGAAGAAAACGAAGAAAAACAGCCTGCAAGAAACTGAACAAAAGTTTGATTTTTTTGCAAACCCGGTCGGAGTTTTATAGAATTGGGACGTTTGAAATTGAGTTATTTTTTAGCAGCCGAATCAAATGGTTTCTTTTGGTGTTCATTCTACCTCATAGATTCAAGCAAACTTATTTGTACTTTTAACTGATTTTAATTTTTCATTTCATAATTCAAATTAAGACTCATTTATGAATAATTAACAGAGTTCTATGAAGGTTGATGCCCACAATCAGTTACATGATAACCTAAATAAATTTTTTTAAATAATAATTATCAATTATTTACTTCATTACCTTCTTGGAAAATTGATTTAATTCATTTAACTATCAATTTAGAGTTTTAGAATTTCCTGATGTTTTAGGTATGGAATGAAACTAAAACCATTAACGTTTGTCGCTTTTTTTAAATTTTTTCTAGAAAGACGAACAGGAAGTTGATTTTCGCCGTGCTCGTGTTCCTCGCCAATGCGATAATTGCGAATATTGCCTTGTGTAAGTTAGTAAATTATGTACGTTGGAACTATCTTAAAAAACTTCAAAAACAAAATAGCATCTTTTTATTTATTGCGAGAAGAGTAAATAATTTAAGAGTAAAATTGTCAACGCATTAGAATTTATGCAATCCGCCCGACACGAAAGCTTAACACGTTGCCTAATTTGCTTGTCGCAGTCATTTGGCGGGCGAAGCAGGAGGACGGCAGCGGCGTGTGCGAGCAGCCCGCGTGCGTTTTGGCCGCGGCCCGAATGCTGCAGCGGATGGACCTGCACGCGGACCCTTGCCACGACTTTTACCAGTTTTCGTGCGGCAACTATCTCAGGAGCCAGGAAGTGCCTGACGACAACTTCCACCGCTCCATGCTACAGGAAATGCAAGAAGAGGTGCTCGCCGTGATCAAAAGTAAGATCGACTTTATAAACAAATTTATTTATCTGTTGAATGGAAAAACGTTTTTCCGCATGCTTCATTTATAGCGCTCTAAAAATCAATCAGAGATTTCCTTGTTGAACAAAGTGATGAAATTAATTGCTAAATTTAATGTTCAGAATTAATGTGAGTCCTCAAATGCTTTAATTTCCATTAATTTTTTAGAATTTTTTACAATTTTCATGGATGCACATAACAAAGAAGCTTCTGAAACTAAATCATTTCCTTTAAAAAGTAAAATTCTGTAGTATTAAAATTATATTTATGGTGATTTGAATTTAAAGTCGGCTTTTCCTTGAAGGGTTTTGTGAGTTGTTTATTGTTTAAGAAAAACAATATCCTGCTCTTAAACAATAAACAACTCACAAAACCCATCGAGGAAAAGCCGACTTTAAATTCAACTCACCATGAATCAACCCTCGATCGTGAAATTCTACAACTAAATTACTATTTTAATTTGAATCTTATTATTGAATATTTAAAAACTTGCATTTTTCAATAAAATTAGATTAATTTTATAGTCATTTACTGCAATTTTTTTTATGAATTGTTAATTTCGACAGAGCTAATTGAACAACCATCTGCTGACGACGAGAACGAAGCGATTAAAAAAGCGAGAAAACTTTACGCCTCTTGCATGGACCGTAGTAAGTCAATTCGAAAACCATTCAACGTGAAAGACGAATTTTGGAATCAAATTTTAGATTTCCGAACTTCGCACTACAAACAATACGAAGACCTTCCGGTTTTCGCACTTCTCTCCGCAGGCCAGTTGGGAATGTGGCCACTTCTTCGGAAGGCGCCCTGGGACCCAAAAGAATTCCAGTTGCACAGACTGCTCGGCGAACTGTCCGTTTACCAGGTTCACACCCTTTTGGAAATGTACGTCACCCCTGACGAGAAAAACGCCTCGCAGTACATGTTACAGGTCAGAAAATCAGAATACAAAATAGCAATGATAAATTTGTTTTAAGTTGCCACTTTTTAATTATTTGAATTTTTTTTTTTTTTTTACGAAAAAATATGATTTTTTTGAGAAGTTGCTGATAATAAAGGCGTTTTAACTTTCAATAAAATAAAATTTTTTGAGGTTAATTTATAAAAATTTAGATTGTTGTTTCCCGTTCTTCCCTTTTTATACGTTTCATCTATAATTACAAATTTTTCGGATTAAAGCATTCATTTAGGCGTAATGCAATAATTATTTTCTTTAAAGTTAATTGTTGTTGTTTTTTTCATGATATTTTTACTTAAAATTCCATTTCAAGCTTCTCTGATGCTTTCTTCAATCTAAGAGAAATTAAAAAATGTTTTAAAATTTTAATTACATATTTTTGAATGTGTAGTTTTACAAGGGACAGCCTGCAATCGAAACGGCCTATTATTTGAACGCGAGCAACCCCGACTACGTTCGCTACTTACGATCCTACCGTCGATTGTTGCGCGAGTCCGTCCTGCTACTGACGCAGGGCAACCAGGACTCGCTCAAGGACGCCGAGGACATTCTGCAGTTCGAGAGCAGTTTTGCCAACGTGACCGAAAACACCAAGTGCGCTCCTCTTTTGGCAAATGGGACGGAAGACCCAAATGCAGACGAGCTCGGAAGAATGACGTTGTTTGAACTGCAGGAAGCGGCGCCAGAGGTGTTTGAAAATAAATTATTTAAAAAAAGAAAAATGAAAAAAAGAAAAAATTTTCTTATAAAAATACCTTAGATTATAAAACAGTGCATATTTTCAATAATTTTGAAAAAAAAAAGATGATTTTTGGTTCTTTTTTTTCAATAAAATATTTTCTATAGTTGGAGTGGCCAGCAATGTTAACGCACACATTGAACCGTCTGGACGTGGAGCTGCCTGTTCCACTATCAGAACTGATCATCTCCTTTCGGTGTCGAGGGTACTTGGCTGATTTGGCTCGGCTTTTGGAAACCGCCGACTCGAGGCAAAATTGATTTACCTTAAAAATCCCAAACTACGCAAATCTAAAATTTAACAGGACGGTGGCCAACTATCTGATTTGGAGGTTCCTCTTCAAGTTCATGCCCTACCTCGGCAACAAATTCCTGCAGATCTGGATCGAGTTCCGCAAAGACGTGCCCGACGCCAACGAGGACAAACTTTATCTCTCTCGGTTAGTTTATTTTCATTAAAGACACTCCCCGGAAGCAATATTTATTTTTGAGTTTGGAAAACTTGAAATTGTCACCAAAAATCAAGTTCACGATTGAAAAATTTGAACTCCTAATGGTTGAATCAAAGGTTCATTTTTTCGATTTTTTTTTCCACCAAAAAAATCAATAAATCAGCTTTATTTTTTATACATTCAGTTTGATATAAATTTTCTTAAATTTTTTGGCAAGAAAAGTTGAACCCTAATTAAATTTGATAATTTTCTAGATGGAAACAGTGCGCAAATATTGTGAATGAAGGCCTCGGACTCGCAGTTGGAAATCTTTACGTTCGATCGCCTTATTTTCAAGCTGTGGATAAAAAGGTTTGAAACTAATTCCAGCTCAAACTATCAAATCAAAGCGTTTTTTTTTCAGGCTCTGAAGATGATTAAGTACCTGAAAAAAGCTTTCCGAAGCGTAATCAACGAAGAAGACTGGCTTGAAGAGGCGAAGAAAAAGGAAGTCATTGAAAAGGTGAATAATTGAATAATTTTCTCCTTTTCCGGAAACGCCGAATTTTAATTTTAGTTGGACTCAATGGGCAACAAAGTGGGTTACCCGAAGCACATTGAAGACCCAGTCGCTCTCGAGGCGGAATATAAAGAGGTACGATTGGCGTTGGCAATTAATTTATAAAATTAAATTTTCTCTCAAGCTTAACTTATCGGATGGAAATTTCTTGCAAAACATGTTGATTCTCAAAAAGCACGAAGTTTGGAAGGAGCTGCGGAAACTGACGAGGCCCGTCGATAAAGCAAAGTATTATTTTTTAAATAAATAATGTTATGGCTCTTATAAAATATATTTTCCATCAGAGAATGGCTCATTCAACCTCTAACGGTCAATGCCTTCCACAACCCGACCACCAATGAAATAAGTAAAGCAAAATTGTCCGCAAATTTTAAATTTTCATTATTTTAATTTTTGCAGTTTTCCCTCTTGGTATTCTGCGCCATCCAATGTTTAACTTGGATTATCCAATGTATAATATTTTAATTGAAATCGTTCGAAAATTAATAAAAATTTCATTAGGTACTTGAATTTTGCAAACATCGGCGTTGTCATCGGACACGAAATTACGCACGGCTTTGACAACCACGGTGAGAAATTCGACGGAAAAGTAAAACTTTGCTCAAAATTTTCTTTTACGTAGGAAAAAAATACGACAAAAACGGGAACATGACAAACTGGTTTACCGAAGAAATGACCGCGCGTTTTCGCGACCGGGCAATTTGCTTCGCCGAGCAGTACTCGGAGTTTCCTCTTGAGATGGTCGGAAAGAACGTGAGTTTGGGGAAAACAGGAAATTTCGAGCGAAATATGCTAAATTATTCGCGATCAGGTGGACGGAAACGAGACCCTTGGGGACAACATTTGCGACAACGCGGGGCTTAAACATAGTTGGCTTGCCTATAAGGAATGGGTTCAGGATCACGAACCGGAGCACGGTCTACCTGGAATTCCATTTTCTGTGGACGAAATTTTTTTCATCAATTACGGTCAGGTATGAAAAATTAAGCAATAGTCATTATCCATCTTTTTCAATAGTTTATAATTAAATTTGAAAATAAAATTTAAGCAATTTTCATTTTCTATTATTGTAAAATTTTCATTGTTTTTATAATTCTTTTTTTTATATAAAATTTATTTTTGTTATTTTTCTATTGTGGACAATGTTTTCAAATATTAAATGAATATTTAAAAAAAAAATAAACCTTTCAATTTGATTAGATTCTACAAAAAATTTAGTTTGTTGAATTTAAAAATTATTAGTTATTTTTATTCAATATTACTGTGAAATTTTCATTGTTTTTAAACTTGTTTATACATAAAACTTATTTAATTTAGTAATTTTACTGTTATGAACAATGTTTTCTAATATTAAATTAGTATTAAAAAAGGAAAAAAAAATTAACGCATCCTTTTCTTATTGATTAGATATTAATTTAAGAAAATAGGATGGAAATGTTATAAAGAAGAAAAAATATGCAATTAAAAATATCATTTCGAAACAGCACTAAAATTTGAAATAATTTTTAATCTACTAAAAGAGAGTTAGTTTCACCATATATACGCAATAAGGTAAACTATTGCCCCATTATAATTAATCGAATTTTATTATTCTTCTCAGATTTGGTGTGAAGTCTTAAACAAAGAGGGTTTCGAGCAGTACACGCGAGACATGCACAGTCCTGGACGGTACCGGACGATGGGCGTCCTTCAGAACAATGACGACTTTGCCCGGACGTTTCGGTGCCCCGTGGGCAGCCCCATGAATCCGCACCACAAGTGCCGCCTTTGGAGTTGAGCACCCCCTCTAAAAAAACAATTGTGTATTTCAATAATTGATCTCGTTTTTGCCGACTCGGGCAATTTCTATGATTACAACTTCCGGATCTATTTTTTGAGGTTTTGCTAAAAAAGTACATATTTCATAGCCCGAAAAGTACTTAAAAAAAGAGGTGTTGAAGCCGCCTCTGGTTGACTAAAAATTTCAACACTGCTTGCTGTACAGTATATATTTTTTCTAAGGAAAAGTATATAATTTTAAACCTAGACAAATGCATTTAGAGAAGAACAAATTTTAAAACGAAAATGGAGTTTTTCACCTCATCATGTAATTTATCATTAGATCGGCTTTCAATCAAAAGAAGATTAATTAAAATAAAAGAAAAAAAAATTGTCACCAGACACGCCTCGTTCAGCCACATCAGATAGTGAGTTAAGGACCAATGTACATTAGCTAGTCTTTAGAATAACAAAATCTGCTTTATGTCCCCAGAATAAATGAAAATACGAAAAAAATCCTACCTTGTAGTTTTAGAATTTGATTTTGCTGTCCGGATTGACGAGGGTTTTCTCGGCCAGAGCCACCCTAGCCTTCAACAGGTCGCTCTCTGCCGAGCCCTGGCTGCTGTCCAGGATGTAGCGGTGCAGGAAAAGTCGCATGCCTTCTCTAAAGAGTCCCAGTTGGGCCGAGGTTGGCACTCGAGTGAATGCTTCGATGCATTCCTGCTCTTTTTTAGCCAGCAGAAGAGACAACAGGACTTGGCGGACGAACCTGACGTGCGTCTTATCCAAATCCGAAAACTCGATCACCTTAAAAATTAAAAATAAAATTAACATTTCTTTAAAAGAAAAAGATCAAAAAGCGATGGTTATAAAAAATGTTCTCAATTGGTTGCCAGAAAGAAAATTTTAAATTAAATAAAGTAATAAAATGTCAAATGAGGATTGAAATTATTGACAGAAAAAACATTTATTTTTTTCCACAAATTTTGTTTTCGAATCTAATTTTATATATATAAAAATAATAAAAGAAACTTACTTTAAGAACGGCTAGTGTCAGTCCTCCATTCAACACTAAAAATGAAGTAAATGAGGCCAAGTTCCTTGCCACGGACTTTGATAAAGTGTTCAACTCCTTAATTTTGTCCCAAATTGAGCACTGAACGGACATCTGAAAAATAACAGTTTAAAACTCAAGTCTTCAATTTTATTTCTCAAACTATTACTTTAAATTTTCGGTCATAATCACAAAACTTTTGAGAGAGGTGTGCATAGTAAGGGTTGAAATTTTGCTCTTGAAGGCAGCAGTCCAGAATAACATAAGGGATTTCTCGTTCTTGCTGACCTTTCACGCCGAGGTGGAGCAACTTATCAAAAGCGTCTATGAAATCCTGTAAATTTCAATTGATTTGATTTATTTTTTAAATTTTCCTAATTTATATTAAATAAAACAATTTATAAATATTTTATCAATAAAATAATATAAAATTAATTATATTTTTGTAAGATATTACTAGTTTTGGATTTCGGATATTTTTATTACTTTCATTAAAATTGTTTCAATGTTAATTAATAAATCACCTCAGCTGTCATCAAAATGCAGAATATATTTCTGCGCAGATCCGTGTTCATTCTCTGCTTTCTGGCCAACTCCAAAAGTTTGTGGCTAAACTGGGAAGAGTTTGAAGAGCTGGCGGAAGACTTTTCGCCAGGACCTGCTCCTTGCCACGCTGAACCCACAACCCACCACTTTCCTTGCTGTTGCGCTAATATATTCCGATATTTATTTGAAATTGAATGAAATTTCAAAATAAAAATATACCATTCAGAAGGTCTTTCATGGAAATCTTCAGCTCGGACACTGAAGATCCCGCTCGTAATAGAGATCTCAGTAATTTCTTCAGTCTGTCAACCAAGTCAGGGTCGTAATCGGGAATCTTGGACATGTTGTTATTTTTTATAGCCATCAGGACATCCAGCATGAATGCAACCCTTGCACTGAAGTAATAAAAATAAGTAAAAATTAACTGAAAAATTGTATTTGAATAATACTTTTCTGCTTTGCTGGAAGACGCCTGCTTTTGCAAATTCAAAATCACGTTTTTGAGAGCAGCTGGATCGTCTTTTCTGAGAGAAGGCCCAACAGTTTTCAGAATCAGCAAAATCAGCTCGACATCCTTCTCTTCGAAATTCGCACTCAGCATCTCCAAAATGTCAAACATCAGAGTGCAGTGGAAAATCTGATTGGGAGAAAAAATAAATATAAAAGAACCAGAATTAATTATTTTAGAGCTTACTTTGAAGCAGTACATAAAGCACAACATCTGGAGCAAATTGTTCAGAGTTTTGTCTTCAACCTCCTTGTGATTTACATAGGCCAAGTCAAATTTTTCAACTGTAGACTGCAAAAATGGTGCGCCTAGAACAAGATAAAATTTAAATTAAGTTAATTTTAAATGTATATGTTTGAAATTATTTAATTTATATTTTTTCAAAATTAAATATAAGAGACTGGGAAATTGAGCAATTTCAAGTGGTTTATTTAAAAACTGACCTATTTCTGCACCAATGTGGGCATGCAGCAAAGCAAGAAGGCAAGCATGTTCTGCAACCATTCGTGGCGGAGTGATTGAGCCGGCAGGGGCCAAGGCGTGCAAAAGCTGTCCGAGCACCTCGTTGGCATCCCCTCTGCTGTTGGCCTGAATGATCTGCTCCATCTGAGACGCCACACTGGCCATGTTGCTTTCGGCCACCCTGTTCAGCAAACCCTGCATCTGCCGCTTCAATCGCGCCAGTTTTACAGAATTTGTCGATGTTGCCCTTAATGCTGGAGGAATGTACTTTCCTTCAGTGGCCTGTTTACAATTTAATATATTTTTTATTCAAACTTTTATATTATACATCTTTTTTTTATAATTTACTTGAACAACATTTCCTTTTTTGTCTCGGGTTCTGCCGTAAATGTCCTCCCAGGTATCATCTTCGACAAAATCCTCGTCCTCAATTTTTTGTTTCTTGATTTCATTTTCTTCCTCTACATCATCCTCAAATTTGACCCTCTTTTTGTTTTTATCCTTTTTGCCTTCAGATAGCTGAACTACGTCCTCTTCCTTGAATTCTTCCTCCAGATTTTCAACCTCACTTTCCTCACTCTCGTCACCCAAAATACTTTCTTCATCTTCGTCTCCCAATAAACTTCCTTCCTCTTCCCCAAGTAAATCTTCCTCTTCATCAGCTTCTTCTTCAACCCCACTTTCTTCTGAATTTTCTCCTTCCACATCAACAATTGGCTTCTGCCTTTTCTTGCCTGTGACTTCAGCCAGGTCATTTTCAAACTCTGAGTCGGAAGATTCAAGCAACGTTGGGTCTTTCTGCATCGAAGACATTTTTTCGTCATCACAAACTTCCAGCAGATCTAAAATAGAATGAAAACATAATAAGAAAGCAAATGATTAAAATGTTATTTTAGTTACAGTCAAGTCCTTCGTCAACGAAAGACTTGGGCAGTTTCTTTGATTTCCTCTTGTTCATTTTCATCAATTTCTCCAGCATTCGGATGTTCCTGTCTTCCTCCTTATTCGCGTCCAAGAGCTGCTGAACTCTTTGTTTCTGCATGTCCGCCTCCAGTTTGTTCTTCTCTTTGCGGAAATCATTTGAGTCTTTCTCTTCGTCCGTTTTAATTTTCTTCTTGATTTTTCCCTCCGATTTTTTCGGCTTTTCTTTGGGAACCAACTTTACCATCGGCTCCTCGAGCTCATCACTGTCCACATCCGAATTGTCGTTTGGCTGGACAGGTTGCTGCTGGATTTCCCTTTTGCCTTTATGCGACTTGTTAAGGGTGTGCTGCTGCTTCTTGACCTTCTTCGCCTGTCGTTTTTCTTTCCGCAAATCTCGCCTGGTTTTCGGAGCATTTTTCCGCTTTCCAGGTGGACCTCGAGATCCTGCTCGGCCGCCTCGGCCTGAGGGTCGATTTTTAACTTTCATGCCGATCTGAAATGAAATGAGTCATATATAAAAATCTTCCAATTTTAAAAATTAATTCTTACATTCTTCCAAAAATATCAATTAATACAAAAAAATGACAACGTTCTGAGATCGTTTTTCAAAGCTCTCATTCTCAAAATCGTGCCCACGTGAGGTTCTGCGTTCTGCCGGTTTTGTTTACCACATTGTTTGCAATTTTGTCCGATGATGGCGTTTTAAACCGGAATACCGAGCTCTGATTGGCTCTTGGTTATCTTCTCTTGTTGTCTTGATCACCATTGGTCAATTAATTTCATGCCTGCCTGTTAAACCCACCATAAAAACACGTGTTTTCTGAATTTTCCCATCTTCGGCAAAATTTTTGGCAACAAAAGCTTAACCAATCTTACTCTAGTTAGTTTACATCATTTAATTTTTCGAGTTACTTGTAAAAGAACAACATGGACGAGGAAATCATGTCGGACGATTCGGACGTAGAAAATCCAAAAAGCCATTCCAAGTTGCTTTCGGCGATCTCCAAACTTGACTACACAGAGAGGTATTTTTTTTTTAAATTTATTTTTATTCTCCAAATTTTTTTAATCACCCCGTTCTGTGAGCAGAATTAAACCAGCCAAAAGGAAAGAACCGAGCCACCAAGTGTCCGAATTTCACCTGGCCAAGGTCAGGAGGTCCAAGGGCAAGAGTGGAGTTGATGTGTCCGAATTGGCAGACGCCCTGAAGACCTCGTCGACAGTGAAAATTCGCAGGAAATTCCAGGAGTTGCAAAAGAAACCAGCGACGCTTCCGAAACCTTTGGAGAAAATCTTTGCCGACAAGGTTATAAAATCGTAATTATTTTTGTCCTTTTTATTCAATTGAGATTTTTCAACAGGTTCAAAGAAAGGAGGGTTACGAGAAAGTTAAGGCAGTGCTGTCAAGGTGGGATGACGTTGTTGAGAGTAATCGAGTAGCTGACAAACTCGAGTTTCCTGCCAAAAACCAGGATGTTAAAGTTTTCGAGACCAACATCATGTCTTCTGTGACTGCTCCGAAAACTGATTTGGAGAAAAAGGTCTACAGTATGCTGGAGCAGAGTGGGTACATTGCTCCCCAAGCACAGGTTGGATTGTGAGTTTATTGAAAAGAAATTTAAATAAAAATTTCTTAAACAGGAGCCTGAGGTTGACGAGTATCCTCTGACTTTGGAGGAAGTTCTGGCCAAGCGAAGGGAGTTCGGTGACTTAAAAAGAAAGTCCATCCAGCAGCAAATGAAAACCTGGAGGCAGAACAAAATCAAGAGCAAGAAGTTCCACCGAATTCTGAGGCGAGAAAAAATGCGGCAGCAAATCAAAGAGTTTGAGGCTCTGAAGGAGAAAAATCCAGAGGAGGCTTTGAAGAGACTTGATGCCATCGAAAGGTCTCGAGCCGAGGAAAGAGCCTTGCTGAGGCACAAGAATACTGGTTCGTGGGCTAAAAATCAGCAAGTCCGAGCCAAATATAATAAAGAGGTAATTTTCCTTAAATTTTCATTTAAAATTATCATTGGAAATAAATCCTTATTTTTTAGGTCCGTCAAGTTTTGTCCAAACAAATTGAGCTGAGCAGAGAGTTGACTCAGAAAATCAAAAAACCTGGTGACGAATCTTCTGATGAAGATGATTCTGATGCTGGGTCTGCTCTCCCCCATCCAGATTTGATGTGGTCGGAGGGAAGCAATAAAGATGGAAAGAAAGATGAGATTTCCAATTTTGTCAGTGGATATAGAAAATTCTGGGAGGAGCAGAATAAGAGCAAGGGTGAAAAAGCTCTTGAAGCTGAGGAAGGAGAAGAACTAGAGCCTCCGCAAATAATGGAGCCCACTTTGCCTGATGTCGGCACTGAAGTTGAGGAGGACGAGCGTTTGGAGTTGATGGAGGATTTGCTCGAGATCAGGAAAGACCAGGAGAAGTTTGAGAATAATCAGACTGGGAAAAATGAAACGAAAAGGTCAAATAAGGGACTTAAAGTGAAGGAAAGGAAGAAAAGCAAGAGCGGATCGTGGATGGTGATCGAAGACAGAAATAATACCAACGTGATAGACCTTTTTGACAAGTTGGAAGAAGAGCAAGGGAGGCTGGTGGAGAAATCTCTTCAAAAGATGAAGAAGGCAGCTGAGGAAATTATCACAGTTGACGATGGAGAGGAGGAGGAAAATTCTCGAAAAGGCAAGAAAGGAAAGAAGAAAAAGGCAGCAAGGGAAGAGTTTCATCCTTGGTCAGTGGAAAGCCTGCGACAAACAGAAAGACCAAAATCTGCCATCGAAATTTCAAACACCGAGGGCACTTCTCGAGAAGGTTCGGCCAACGAGAAGAGAAATCTTTTGAAAAACTCTCTGGACAGACCTGTGGAAACAGAAGATGAGAACATCGACCCGACTAAATTCCTCAATCCAAAGCCCTTGAAATCTCGGCAGGGAGAGATGATTGTGATTGGAGGAGAAAATTTGGACGAAGACAGATTTTCTGAAAAGCAAAAGGCAATGCTGGCGGAGCTTTTTGCCGATGACGACGTGGTTGACGAGTTCCAAAAGGAAAAGGAAGAGTTGGAAGCGGCCAGCAAGCCCAAAGAAATCGACATGACTCTTCCTGGCTGGGGTGAGTGGGGCGGAAGCAACACGCAGGTGTCCACTCGGAAGAGAAAACGGTTCATTCTTAAGCCCAAAGTGGAAGCGCCGAGGAGGGATAGAAATTTGAGGAACGTCATCATTAATGAGGAAAAAGACTCTGGAATTTCTCAGCACCAGGTAAATTATGAAATTATTAAAAAATTCGGTGGTTTAGATTAAATTTTTTTTCTTGCAGGTTAATGAATTGCCACATCCGTTCACAAGTGTGAAGGAGTTTGAAGCCAGTTTAAGGGCGCCTGTTGGCCGAAATTGGGTGCCAGAAACTGCACACAGGCAAATGATTGCTTCTCGAGTCATCACACACGCTGGGCAGAAAATCGAGCCAATGAAGGAGGACGTGCTAATGAAAGAAAAAAAGAAGCCGTTGATTAAGACGGTGAAGAAATTCAAGAAGGGGAAGAAATTTGTATGAATGTGTTTTGTATTGAAAATAAAACTGCAGATAAGTAATTGTAGTATTATCCAACAATTAATTTGTTTTCTACTTTTATTCATTTAGTATTCACTCACTGTAATGCGATTCGATGCAAACAAAAATACAGTACAGTTTTCGTCAAAATAAATTTATGTGAAGACAAAAAAAAATAAAGAGCATTTGTGGGTGCGTGAGACTGCCATTTTGGCATTCGTTGAAATAACTTAACAGTACGAACACATAAGTTACGTGAATTAATTCAAAACTGTCGGATTTTACATTTTGTCTATTTGGTGATTTTCCAAATGAGCGTGTTTTAAATAGACAGCACTGTCCACCCACCTAACCACAAAAATTGCAATAGTTCTTTTTAACAGGCAGAGGACTTTGTAAATCCACCATATGCTCATCTCCTACAACATTAAATGTTTAATTAATTGCTTCCTATCAATCAGAGCTGGGCACCTGCGCACCAGCTCCATCCCTGTTGCTCTGCACAATACATTTATAATTTTTCTTCGACAATAATTTAAAGATGAGTGAAATTTGTATAACAGTTATTTGATAATTATCCTACAATAGAATTATGATTGCAACGAGAGAGAAATTTGAATTTTTTTTTAAAGCTTTTTTGACCTAAACTTCTAGCAACAGAAATGGAATTTGATCCCTACTCGAAGGCTCCGAAATAATTTGTGCTGCTAAAGAGTCTCTCTGGAGCATTTTGGAAACATTTAAATTTATCCAATATACAAATATTCAGGTAAACGTCGATATAATTATATGTATCTGCACTTTTAACATCATGGGCTAAAGCATAAATGGGAAAAAGGTCCCAGTTGGGTCGAGACAACACTATTTCTTGAGTTGGTTGAGCAGAAACATTAGCAGATTCACGCAAAGCCAATGACAAAATATCAGTCAAATAAATTGGCAAGGGACAGGAAATTTCTAATAAGTTTGGGCGTTTTTGCACCGTACATTTCATATTACATGAATAATTTTCCCTCCCTTTTCTTTTCTTGCTCCGTTTCAGTACATCCTCAGACATAATATGCATGTTTGTTTAAATATATTAGATTGAAGGGGTTAATTCATTAATTTCTGGGTTTTATCACATTGGTTGTCTGCGGGCTGATAAAGTGTTGCAAGAGGAGCAGGCGTTGGCATCGAGAAAAAAGCTTCATCTTTGTTTTCCACCTGCTGGTTGTTGATCGAGACTTAAACTATAACAATGTACACGGTTTGTCGGACACTTGGCGCGCAAGGACACGGCTACTCAAAAGTCTTTTGGTCCCGGCGGCGCGCGTGGCTGGAATGCTTAGCTGTAGGTGATCGACTGTGGCACACCGTTGACAGTCTTCGATTTGAGAACGTCGTTTTCAAACACCATTATCGTTTCCTTCCCATTTTCAGTTGTTCTGAAATCAAAACAATATTAAAATTTATTATTAAAAAGAAAAAAAAACTTTAAAAACAAGAAATTTGAGTCCATTTGAATAAAAAAATGTTTTACTTTGTGGTAGAGATCTTTTTGTTGTTGATGAATCTGGTGGTGTGGCAAGTCCTCTTGACGTTGGAGCCCGACCTGGGACTGTTGCTGAAACTGCTGTTGATGGTGGAGAAAGAGGTGAAGCTCGAGGGGCTCATGAGGTCGTCGAACGGTGACATGCTCATGCCCATTCCGCCGAAGGCAAAGCCGAATGGGTCGAAGCTGTTCAGACTCTGAGACTGACCCCTCCTCGGAGGACCTGTTTCGAAAATACACGTTTTTATTACAAAAAAATATAAGGTTTGATTTGACATTTTTACCAAAGAAGCTAGGGAAGCTGTGTCCGAAGAACTCTCTGAACACCTCCTCGGGGTCTCTGAAGGTGAAGTGGGGGTAGCCGAAGCCAAAGTCATCCTCGTATCTACTCCTGCGGGTGGCGCTGCCGCCGTTCAGACCCTCCTTGCCATACTGGTCGTAAACCCTACGCTTCTTGTCTGAAAATAAAAATCGCAAAATTAGGGCGGTGAATGCAGAGGAAAATTTTTCTCATTAACCACAAGCTCTAACAAAAAGGAAATGGAAATATTTTGCGAGCTCCAAAGTAGTGAAGTGTTGATTAAATTTATATTTTAAAAATATTTCCACCTCTTGTTAGTTGGAAAGTTTGGAAGAAAACAAACCAAGGCTGAAGCTGGCTTTTGCCACAATAAAATAAGCACAAAGAAAAGCAAACTAAAATTGAACAAAAGCCAATTCCAGCCGGGGGGGAAAAAATAATTGTTTAAGCGGAGTGATTTGGGTTGTGTGGCCGTCAAAGTCTGTTTGTCTTGTTTTGTCCTGTGGAGCGAATTTTGTTAATGGGCAAACTTTTTAGGCTGCTCTAAACTAAACAAAAAACGATTAAATGAACAAATTGGCATTAATCGGTCAGGATTAGTGTTTTTTTTTTTTTCTAAAAAAAGCAGGCAAGCGCCGACTATGCAGCAGCAGCGGCAGTCAGGGTGGTGGAGAAAATACCAAAGAAACGGTGGAAGGGCGACTCAAAAAAGCTCCTGGCGTTGAAGCTACGGGTGGGTCTGGTGTACGAGGGCTTCTGGTGTCGTTGGTCATACAAGCGCCGCTTATCCTCTATCAAGAGAAAGAGACAAGGAGTTTTACAGATCGAAAGAGACGTGACGACATTCATATCGATAGAGAAAGAGAGAAACAGCTAAAGAGTGAGACAGAGACATCTCGCGTGCAGCAGAGTGCGCAATTTCTAAATTTATTGCTTGTGTTCTAATCTACGGTGTATTAAAAAAAAATATGATAAAATTTGATCAATTTCAATGGCAAAAATCTCCAAACCTTATTATTTATTGTGATTATTCACAGATTTTTAATTGAGACCTTAATTGAAATTATATTATTTAAAAGTATCGAGAGATTTTTGCAGAGGAAATGAAGAAAAATATTGATAGTTTACCGTCGACAAGGACTTCGTAGGCCTCTGAGATCTCTTTGAACTTCTTGGTAGCCTCCTCGATGTTGTTCTGGTTTTTGTCTGGATGCCATTTCAAGGCTAATCTCTTGTATCTGGAAACATGCATTAAAAAGGATTAAAAAAAGTAAACCCCATGACTTTCTTCATTTCTTTCTTATTTATCTCGCAGCTCGACAGACAATGCGCTTTTTCAATTTTCTTAAGCAGTGTAATCACTTGTTTTATTATTTCTGTTGTCTGCGGCGCACAATGGACTTTTTTTTATCTCAATCAACATGCGCGGGACGCGGCCAGGAAACGCGTTGGTTATTCCGTGCACACACTTCTTTTGATACCCCCGACCGTCCCACTCAAAGTTGCATGCATTAAAAGAGATTTTTTGTTCGAATTACATCCATTGTTTTATTAAAAAAATAATTGTCTGCACAATAAAATTGCGTGTGAAATGAATTTCACTATTTTCAGCCTTACGTCGAATCAGTTTTTAAAAATAGTCAGACTTTCTTTTTGTGTGTAATTTTTTTAATTTCAAAAAGCAAAAATAATTAAATTTAAAAATATGATTTTAGTTTTCAAAATTACTTAGTTTTGAAAAAAAAAAATGCTTTAATGATCATACTTTTTTATTCTTTGCCCACTTTTTTTATAATTTGTTTATCTGTTTGTGTTTTTTTTTTTTTTTTTTTTTACTCAGAAACAGTGAAAAAACCGTTGCTTGAAAAACGAATTTAAATATCCAAATTTGAACTTTAAATAGGAAATTTTTAAATTCTTTTCCAAACAGATTCAGATTTCCAAAAATATTATTTTTTCCATTTCAATTTGTCTTAATTTTTTAGTTTTCAAAATAAAACAATAATTTTTAAGAAACAGAAATCCAAATCTGTATTAAAATGAATTAAAATTTACAGTTAAAAGTTGAAATTTGGACATTTTTATTCGTTTTCCGAGCATTGTTTTTCTCGCTCAGTTTCTGAATCCACGTTAAATTTTCTTTTTAGTTTGTTTCTCTGGGGCATACAACAAATATTTTAGGTAATTATTAATCTTGAATTAAAAGGGATGACTCACGCTTTCTTAATTTCAGCCGTGGACGCTGTCCTCTGGAGTTCGAGTACTCGGTAGTAGTCCACCATTGTGATGAGCCGAATCAGTTGCTGAAACACAAATAGCAAATTCCTGTTAGTTTCTGCACACGCAGGAGGCGAATGGGTTTGTACCACTAATTATAAGCGAGGGGCGCTCAACGCACACACACACCAGAGCAGCAGGTGACATTAGAAAACAGCCGGCCCGGTGTAATTTTAGCGTATGAATAGGCTATTTTCAAGAGAGCCGATTCTCTCTCGCAAAATAATGATCGAGGCAGTGTGACGTGCACAAAAACTGTGTTTATTATTGCGGAGGGATTTTCTCAAAATAACTCTGAGAGAAACAAGGTTGAATTTAAAACGGAAATAACTCAATCCACAATTAATGAAAGTTTAAACAATTAATTAAAAATAAAAATAATAATTGTCTGCTGTTTGATTAGTAAAGAGCCAATAAGATAAATTTACTATTGCGGATATATTTGCTGAAATAATTCAAAAGATAAACTAAAGATAAATTAAGCACCAAATTAAGTAATTTAAAATGCAGTCATAATTTTTTTGCCATTATCAAAGCCAAAATGATTTCTCTTTGACCCTTTAAATAAACAAGTTTAAAAACAAAATTTATTAATTGAAATGTTATTATTATTATTATTATTATTGTTTATTTGTCCAAATTGTTACATTAAATTGTATACAATTGTTGAAAACAAAACCAAACTTATGAATTTAAAGCACGTAACTATTTTTATTTTATTAATTTAAATATTGCATTAATTATTTTGAATGTTTATGTCACTCGATGCGATAACAAGGCGCGGCCAAAGTTATGACGAAAATTGACGCGGGAGTTCTCGCGAATTATCCGTGCAGAGTAATCGACAGCCTTGGGCTGGCTGCAATTTTCTTTTAGTTCCACTTTCGCAACAAACTCGGGCAAAAAGTTATTGTGCACGAATGGGAAAAGAGCTATGAACAATCAGTGCGCGGTTACGTGATGCATTTTGCATTGTATGTGCACGGACGGTGTCATTATCGCATAATTTGCCTGTCAAACTCGAATGGACTCGGCGTGAAGAATGCAATTCTCTGGAATTGCATCATTGCATGGCCGTTTTTCCGCCACATTATGGATTTGCAAAGGCCAAAGAAAAGAAGGAGATTGAATTTGTGATTGACACACAGTGAAGCGAAAATGATGCGAAATGAGGAAAAAACTGGGAACCCATTACATTTTTGTTTATTGAAGTATTAGTTAAATAAATTTAATTTTCATAAGAGTTGAAATTAATTTTATTAAATTTAACGCTTGAATTTTATTTAATTTTAAATCAAAGGCCGAGCATCAGCTCTATTATGTTGGCCAAAAAAAAACATGTCTTCCGCCCGAGCCATAAGGCCCCATGGCTCTGACGGCAGCCGTGTACCAACATAATTTTGGGATGCGCAGCCTTTGTTTTAAATAAAACATTAATTTTGTCAAATGTTGACTAGTTTAGAGATTAAAGTAAGCAAAAGAAAGAAAACTAGAGTTTAATCAACAACTTTAATATTTTTTCTGTTCAGAGAAGCTGATTTGAAATTCTTATAAAACTGAAGAATCTATTTAAGTAATTGAATAATTTTTCTTAGACATGGAATAAATTTTATAATTTAAAAAAAGTTTAGCTCTTAAAGATGATCTAATTTTACACAAATGAGTCTTGACAAAATCAAAATAAAGATAAAAAAATATAACAAAGTTTATTTTTTATTGTTTGTTTATTCTTCACAAATCGAGTCTTGAAAGAAAAAGATTACAAAATTTGAAGGAACAATGCATTTTTTTTAAAATTTTTAATTTATTAGGCGCAAATATTCAATAACAATTAAGTTTTGGGACTTTTAAATTAAGCAAAAATTTGATTGGCTCTCTGTGTGTAAAATTTGAAGCTGCAGATTAACACCATTGCGTGAAATCCGCCCATTTGAATATAAATTGCGCAGAAACAGGTGGCGACGAACCGCTTTATCGATCACCGCGAGATAATTAACGGGCGATAAACGAGCCAGAAAAGCTGTCTGTACGTCCGTGAGATCAAACGATTTGCGCGCGGATAATAATTTTGATCGGCCGGCGACTTAATTGGCAAACACCCGAAAATAGACGCGTGGAAATAAAACGCCACCGTTTGAGTTTACACTTGCAGCACGTAATGTTGTGTGACCTCGAAGAAGGTTCATCTCCAAAAAAGTGTGTGGCGAATCCACTCAAGGTTGCGTGAGAAAGAAAAAGCAACATTCGTCCATCGACAACAAACAATCACCTGGGCGGAAAACGATGATATGCAATCTCGAGTCGGAACTTTTTTTATATTATTTCTTTCTTCGTTTTGAATAAACATAATGGTCGATTAGACGCCCGTAAAAAGCGCACCAGCGGCCGGAATATTAATTAATTGAATTGTCAAGACCGGATTTAATTCGAAACGGTGTCAGTGGGGATTTAAATCTTGATTAAAAAAGTAAATTAAACGTGCTCGAATTCGGACACTCGAACAAGAAATTCGATCTACTTCACCTCCCGCGAGGTTAGCCCGACTTTCCAGTTAGTAAATTGCGTGGGAGAGTAATTCCGCACCGAAATGAATTCCTCCCTCGTCTAGTCATTTTATTTCTTTGCGCCGTTTCGTATTTCATCGTCGACGCAGAAACCGTACATATGGCTTCGTTTGAATTCTTTTGCAGAAGAATTATATAATAATTTATTTGACTGCTTAAAAATAAACAAAAGTTCAGAAATATTTTACATGTATCAGTCTTTTTTTAATAATTTTCCATGATTATTTAATTTTTATCATAAAATATCAAAAAAGTTAGATAAACACAAGTTAAACTTGTTGAAAAATAATTAAACAGTACCTCATCTCCAAAAATGATTAAATAATTAAATTAATTATATATATGAATTTTATTTATTTTTATAAAATACACATCAAGTGTTTATTTCCTAATTTCAAATTATTAAAACAAATTAAAAAATTTATCTCCATCATTAATTGGAAATCGAGGAAAAGAAAATTACCGAAAAATCTAATCTTTTTCCATCATATGTGGCCAATTAAAAGTTTACCCTTTTAAATAAAGTTAATAAAACTTTCAGCCAAATTGATTAAGGAAATAAAAACCCTCACCAAACACGCCATGCAAATTTGCCTTATTAGTTTAACCGCGAGTCTCTTTCAGCTCGTTTTGCACGAGAGCGAACACGGTTGGCCCGACGGCGCAGACCGATCGATAAAAAGCCTGGTTTAAAAATAAGTTGGGCAGGTCAAAGAGCAGTGCACTCGCGCTCGTCTCATTTGAATATCGAATCACGCGACGGAGCTAATTGATTACGCCCCGGCGGGAAGTAATTATCAAGTGCAATATAGGGTGGCGCTCGATTTGCATCAGGAACATTTTTTTTCCGTTTGTTCTGCACGTCAGGCTGGACGAAATTAGGCCTGAAGTAAGAAAAAGGGAAATTGTGTCACCATCACATGCAGCCGGAATTATTAATTTTTGTTCTGAGAATAATAATTATATTGAAGAACAATATAAAATGGTGATTATTTCGTTTCCTCTTGAAAGTGAGTGATTATCTCTTGGGTTGAATTATTAATTTTATTGCTTTATCCTGTTATTATCTTTCGTGAATTATACTTTCCTTCATTGGAAATTTTTACCTGCAGCAGGTGAGTCAGAGATTGAGCAGAAAAATAAAATGATTGCAGTGCTTTTTGAAATTAAATGGAGAAGGACAATTAAATTTTAGATTATTTATTGCATGAAAAATTGTATAAAATGAAGTCACTTAATAAAAAGCGATTAAAATTAAGAAATAATCATTTAATTTTAAATATTTTCAAACATAAAAAAGTTTCAATATTTTAAAATTTCTAGAAAATGCAATTTAATTAAAATAATTGATTTTATATGTTTTCTATTCTCACAACCAAATATGATACACAGAAAACTCTGCCCATATTGATATTATTTTTAATTTCGTTTAAGTGCGAATAATAATAAAAACAGCAATAAAAGTCAACCCTCTAAATCAAAAGAGTGAATAATTTAATTTATTTTAAGCCCAGTCGGCATTTATAAATGAGTAAAAATAAATCTCGAATTCGGAGGTCACCAAAGGCTGGCGAAGAACGAACCTTGGCCCTTCGAAAACCGATCGAGCAAATCAACGGTCGCGACTGGGAAAAAAAACAGTTTTCGCACGTTGGCGGAAAACGGATGGCTGTGCCTTTTAATTGCGGCCTGATGCCATTTAGAGGCGACTCGAGATCGCGAGTGGGTGACGACGAGATGCGACTACGCCGGGTTGCACCATCCGTCGGCAGGTCACCGTACACCACTGACGTCACTGACCTGCTAGATCCTTTCAGAGACGCGAGAGTTGTCAAATGTCTTCGCAAAAAAATTACACAATTCAAGAAATTAGCCCGGGATGTAGTTTGAAACTTTTCAAATTCATTTCATACAACAATGGAATTTTCGAAACAATCACTT
Source organism: Neocloeon triangulifer (assembly GCF_031216515.1). NCBI lineage: Eukaryota > Metazoa > Arthropoda > Insecta > Ephemeroptera > Baetidae > Neocloeon > Neocloeon triangulifer. The sequence goes on from NW_026775550.1 coordinate 757,288, forward strand.
TTATCCAAATTATTGACTACCAACGTAGTAAAAATGCTTGTTTATCTGATCCAGTTTTGAGAATACAAAATCCGTTTTGTGAACTATTTTTATCCCTTTAATCAAACAATGGACGAAAGGGATTGAAAACAGCGCCTTTGGCTTGAAATAAACCGGCTCTTGAGAGAACGGTCTGTTCACTTTCATTCAAAACGATGGAAGAGGATAAAAGAGATTTTTCGAATTGCAGCAGCTTTCAAAAGACACTTTATCCTTGGCGTGTTATCAAATTCTCACATCCAGGGCGGGAAACACCCATAATTGTGCTCTGTTGCGACTAAAAAATGAGGTAGCAACGACATTTGAGCGAAAAAAAAGGTCGCCCAAAAAAATAATGTGAACGCACTCGGCTTGAAATTCGTTGAAACGCACTTTTGAGGAAACGGGACGGTCTCTCGAGCACGGCTGGAGAGAAGTGCATCATGATTTGCGTCATGCAGCCGTATAATGCTCCATCTGCGCTGCAGACTCGGTGCCAATTCCGTGACTCGGGAACGTTTTATTTATGGCCGTTGATTTTTCAGTGGGTACAGCACATAGAGAAAGAGATAGGCATAGAAAAGAGCGAGTCGGTGCAAGGGAAATAACGGTCGGGGGAAAAAATGATGACTTGCGCACAGTCTGCAATTTCCGGGTCCGCATTGCCCTCAATTTCAATTAAAATTTATAGTCGACAGCAAGAAAAATTTCAGCAAGATAAAATGAATTGTTCAAGTCTTACCATTTATCTGGATATTTTTTCCAAATTTATTTCCTTTGTTGATGTATTAATTTATAACATTTTGTGTCATTATCTTTTAAAAATAAATAAATAAATTGATCATGTTACTTTTTAAATTTTCTGTATTTTGTATCGTTTTGTTTAATATCTATTAACTTATCCTTAACAAATTAAATTCATTTTTAACTGATTTTTTTTTTAATTATTCATTAATCCAGTTCGAAATGATTCAAAATTATATTGTTTTTTTTTTTTAACTACGCAATTTTTTTCTCGCTAATAATTGAATTCCACATATAAACGTCAGGTTTTATTCCAAACCTTAATCAAAAGACTTAATAAAAACCCACACACACTCGCGCATAAAATATAAACGTTATTTTATTCATTTTTGCATTAAACGCGCACGCATTTAATTGCAACGTTATTTCCTCTCCATAAAAAATGTCACCACGCGTTCCTCTGTAGGAAGCAGCGGTCGTCAGTGTCACGGGCCGGCCAAGGTTGCCAATCAAAGGGAGATCCAAAAGTAAACAACCGTCGGCAAATAGCAATAATATATATAAAAGCGTCATCGGCGATAAGTCTAATTATGGTCGGTAACTGGCACGAGCAGAGAAGATTCACGCTCGGCCGTCCGTGTAATCGCAGTTCAATATTTATTCGGAGCACTCGACACCAACGAAAACCGACCGAGCGCGACCGAGTAAACAAACAAACAAACAATCGATTCGGCTGCACGCGTGAGAGCAAATTAATTTTAATGAAAACGTCTCCTAATAAATGCAGCAATTAAAAAGATACTCGGAGGCGTGGTGGAATCCATTGTCAACAAATAAACAAACGCAAGACGCAAGGTTGACGCTAAAAAATGATAATTGAGATGCAAATCTCTTGAGCAGAAGTGGCGTTTCAATGAAACTCAACTTTTGCTTTCCATTTGATTTAATTCCGCACACGGAGAAAAAGGCTCGAGTCACGCAAAGTTTGTCACGCTGGGAAGATCGTTCTTGAGATTAAAACTTTATATTAACTCATTCAATCCAACTTTCAGAGCTTTAGTGATAAACTTTTGTTATTGATGAAGTTTAGGAGAATAACCGAGGAATTGATTCTATTCTTAAATCTAGAGCAACTTTTATCGCTTCTGGAATCATTTACATGGTCTGCGTAATTTGATGTAAATTATTACATTCATTTTATTATTTCTGGTCTTTTTACAGCTGCATATTTAGTTTCATTGAGAAAATTTCTTAATTTGAGCTCTGAAAGAAATAATTTTATTTTGAACAATTCTAAATTTTGCGCAATTTTGAGCCAAAAATTATTAAATTTAGCAATTTATTCTTGTCTTGGTTTTTTTTTTTACCAAATTTGGTCACAAATCAGAGGCCAAGCATGCAGTTTAATAATTTAATGTCGTCTCGGTTTCTTTTTTTAAACAATGCAGAAGAATCCAGAGCGGGTTCGAAGAACTTTTGACACGAAAAAGCGAAAAATTCAATATTAAAACCATGAGTCTCGGTAAAGAGCCCATTATTTTTCAAGTCACATTTTTTTCCTCCGCCGGCAGATAACTTTCGTCGCTGCGGTGAATACGCTTAATCAGCCGCGTGACAAGCGGGTTAAAAAGCTCGCTCGTGTTTCGATAATGAACTCGATCCCGAAACTGGAACGAGAATAAATAAAAAAGCGAGATTTATGAATGTGAGACGCGGCAGGAGAGAAAAGTGGCGAAAATAACAGACGCTGCAAATTTAACTTTCTCCCGATAAGGCCTTTTGTAAATTTTTGCGAGCCGCCGCGGGACCTTTTAATTTATTCGCTCGAAAGTAAAATCAAAAGGTTGTTTTTTCATTTTTTAACCGGGGGCTACAGGTCTCGGCAGGTGGCAAACGATCTTTCAAGTGATGCACGCAACGGTCCAGACTAGGGCACGGGCAGCACAAGTCCGCCCCGAGCAACACTCTCGCCTTCGAGAGTACGGCAGAAAATAATTTCCAGAGCTCCCGATTAATATAATACTTGAAAATCGGCTTTATATAGCCTTGCATTCCAACACAGAAAACGGGTTTCAGAGTGAAATATTTTCATACGAATGAGAATTGAATCAATATTATTGAACAATATTAATTTAAAATTAATTTATGTAATAAAAATCAAAATATTTTATGAAATTTGCAAATTGATTGGATTTTGGTGATTAGAATAAAAATGATTTTCCCTCAATTTAATCAATCAAAGCAAAGTAATTTTTTTCCAGAATGAAATGGATTCAGTCAGTTTTGTGACAAGACTTATTTTTTTGCAAGTGGGCTCTGCATCTTTAGATAATTAAAGTTAACCAACCGTGCAACGAGCCTTGGTTTGAAGGTTTTGAGAGTCTTTATTATGAAGTTCAGATGAAGTTGCAAACTCAATTCGCTTCGAGCTAGACGAAGAGGATAAATTAAACCCACACACAGACGCTTCGGATGAGATCACTGGTCGTCGTCGACTTGTGCTCCGAACATTATAAACTACAAGTTTTAAATATCTAGTCGGTCTCTCTGCTCGTGTCTGCGGCTTTTATCTGCCTGTCATGTTCGCCGGCTTTGTTTTCGCTTTTTGTTCCGTCTAATTGAAGCGCCCACTTTTCGCTCTGCGGCAATTTTTCTCTCCGAGGTACGAGAAGTACGAAGTACGTTCGCAGGGCGTGATGGAATGACCAAAGCGCCAGCCAGGTTCTTGAATGTTTGTGCTGCCTTTTTATATATATTGTTCGTGCAAGGTCGACCACATTGGAAACACACCGCACAGAGAGAGAGCCTCCTTAAAAGTGCTGCCCTTTTCAGTTTATCAGACGACGGGTCGGGTCTTTCTCGATATACCGCGGCGAGAGGACTCTCCGCAGATCTTGTCATTGAACTTGCTGTTGCCAGGAAGGGACGTGTTTGCTTGTGGAATTTTAAATGGCATTGGAGAGTGATTTTTAAATTTAAAATTTAAATACATCCTTAAAAGGCTCTTTACCTGTAAAGAACTTGAATAAAATTGTTTTTAATAAATAATTTCATCTTTTATTCGCTTCACAAGATTTTGTTCCATTTAACTTTTGGTAAACCAATCATAAAATTAAAATTTATTTCTTCTTTTGCCATATGAGTCTTATCAGCCATAAATCGGTTTTAGCGACTTTTTATGTTTTGATAAATTTAATTTTTGATTGAACTATCATTCGTAAAGGTTGTTTCTATTGAGACATCATAGGAAATGGATTTTATTAACATAAAAAAATATTATTTTTTTTAATAAGCATTGCTTTTTATGACGATTTTCCAAACTAATTTCTTGCTCAAAAACTGCAAAACTAAAATTTGTGAAACTTTCATCAAAACTTCTTTAGATCACTTGAAATAGGTTTCAAACTAACTATCTATAATGATATATCTGAAAATATAACTTATTGGAAAAGATGTGGGAAAACATTTTTAATTAAGGTTTATACCTGAATAGAACAAAACTATCCTTTGTGAGAATGATATTTAATTAGGACATTTTCAATTTTCCATCATTTATTTGAATTTAATTATATATTTTTTATCAATTGGTGCGATTGATAACTTTAAAAGTTTATAATCCAATAAACTATGGATTCAATTTAGTTGCAAATTATCAATTTAACCTTACTTTAGAGAAAATTATTGATTATTATTTTTTTAATATTGAGATATTTCTTTGATGACAGGTAAAAAAAGCCACTTAGACATTTTTCTGCTCAATCAATCTCGGAGAACGTTTCAAAATAAGGCAACAGGAACTTGTATGAATAAGAACGAATGGACGCGGCAGGCCGTCTTGGCAAAAGCGAGCGAGCGAGTCTGACTTAGAAAGAAAATAATGTGAACCCGTGACGCGGTGCAAGGTCAAGAATGATGTCGTGCATGCGTGTTGCATTTAATTTGAGCCGCCGTTGCTTGGAATAAATGTCGACACGACCCAGCGTGGCTGCAGGGGACTTTTTTTCTCGACCACGGCGGACCCCTCGGTCTGGGAGGTCGCCGACGGTAAATATAGAAAGCGCACCATTTCCTTTTGAGCTAGGAGAACACGTGGTCGGTCTTCGGAAAAGTCTAATAATGCACGTCGTCAAGTGGGCCACCGCGAACAAGAAGGCTCTGCTGTTTGTGCAGCCAATTAGGCTGATCATCGGAACGGAGAGTCAATTGAGGTCCGAGCTGAATTGCCTTTTTCAAATGAAATCGCGCAAGACAATTATTTCTGGGCGCAGGATGTGCAAGTCGATCTCGACTGTATTCAATTTCTTGCACGGAACAATGTCCGATTTTGCGAGCAAAACAATGCCCATTCAATAAAAGTGCTGAGCAATAACTTTTGCGTTTTTTTCTGCGAGGGCCGGAACCAGTGTGAGATAGACGAGGACCTGATTTTACTGATAAAACATGATTTTGTTTAATTTTTACGGTGAAAAACCAGTGACAGGAAATAATTGCACTGATATATTATGTATATTACAGAATCAAACAACAGATTAAAAAAAAAAATGATTTTGTTGTTGTTTTCATTTCTTGTGTAAAAAACATTAAAAGTAATTAAATAATAATAATCTGCTTCAATAGAGATTAATTTCAATTGAATAATAACTGGAATTTCCCAGAATATTGGAAATGAAGCCATTGAATAATTGAAATGGTACAGAAAAATGACGCTGTTCTCGCATTATAGGGGTAAATTTTCCTTAAAAGTTTTTATTCGATGTTCTTGGAAACTTAAAAAAAACTAGAGATTAAAATGGAATTCTATTAATTGTTTATTAATATTTAAAATATTACAAAAATATTAAGGTTTAAAAACTTTATTTTTAAAGGATGTTTTTCCAGCATTATCAAATTTCTGAATAACTTAACGTCCAAAAGTTAAATCATTTCAATTTAATAAATATGTTAATTATCGCAGTGATGACCAGCAGCAGATCCTGTTGATCGACGCCAACACATTTATTTATATTCTCGCAACCTTGGACGTAATTTGAATAGAGAAAGAAATTCGGGGCCTGCTGGCTGCTGATGGCAATCGCCGATCCCTATAGAATGCAAATCACCGAGCGTGCGAATTTTCGAAAAATGGCCCCGACCCCTGCAGTGCCACCTTTTCGCACTCACAGGTTGTGGGAGAAAGAGACCTTCCGAGCGTCCGTCACCCTTTCGAAAACTCCCCTGCAGTTTCAGCAGCACTTTGGCGAGTGAGAGAAAGAAAGAAAGAGTTTGGCGTGCGAGTGAGTCACGAAATGCACACGGAACGATTGTGGGTGTCGCGGGTGGGACGCGGTACACGACACAAAACAGCAGGCCCACCACATGGTGGGCTGCATCTTTGTGGGCGACTCTGCTCGCTCCGAAAAGTGCAATGGTTGGTATAGTCGGGTGCAATTCCTGCATCCAACTTCGGTAATAGAAATTTAAAATTTACATCAAATTGTAAAAATTGCTTCTTAAAATTTTAATGAATATTACTAAGAAACACTGATAAAGACTTTATTAAAATTTTATATAGTAAAAAATAAATTAAAATAAAAAAATAAATGCCATTTATTAAAAAAAAATTTAATAATAATTGATTGTTTAAAAGTTAATTTTCCTCTTCTGAATTATTTGAATTGCCTAATGATAAATCAATGAAGACAATGCAACCAAAAACTGTTTTTATTTTGCTAATTTAAATAGTTCCACCGAAAAATTTCTTTTCAAATATTTTATAAATAATTTAATTAAACCTCTAGAATTAATTTTGAGGTTAAGCCCCTATAATCCTCCTCAAGTTCATCGTTAAATTAATTGGACAGTGCCTTTTAAATTTTTCCTCCAATTTTTGCAGAGGCGGTTAAGGTGCTGAGGTTTTTCCACGAAAACAACCTTCCAGCCGAGAAATTAATCAAGACCTCACATTAGCAGTCAAAATTGTTTTTCTCCAAATGCTCCTCAAAGTTTTTCTCTCGCGTGCGGAGTTGGCATTGGTACCTGTCAAGAAGGTCGATCCTCGCTTGCAGCCCAAAGTGGATAAAATGTTATAACGGCGAGTGCGTTACGCCAATGGAGAGATTAAATAATTTTACGACGCCGGCCATAAATCCAGATTAGCCGCAATAAAAGAAAAACGGGCGATTTGTGCATAATTAAATGTATGCGGTTTGCTTTGACACTGTTTGCCGACGACCAACTTTGGCGCGAATGTGGAATTGAGTTTGTATTCAATGTTAATTACGTTATTTCCCCGTTTGTTGGGCAATATTTTGCCGCAAAATCATCTCAAAACAGAATCTTGGCAACAATTTCGTGTGGCTATTAATCAAAGATTCTCCTCGGACTTGAAAATTTTATAATTATGCAGTTCTTTAGTAGAAAAGTATTTAATAATAAATAAGATCAAAATCCTTAATCTGAGGAAGAGATAATTTTAAAAAAAATGCATTAATTAAAATTAGGGTTTAGCAGGTCTTTAAGAAGCAGTTGGTGCAGACAGAAAGCACAGCTGGTGCCCACTTGAGCCACCGCAAAGCGCGTTTTGCACGCCTTTTGCTTCCTCGGCGTGATTTTATCATCGCAGCAGCCCCTTAATTTCAAGTCGGCGGATGAGCTCATGCGGCTCTCTGCGTGTTTGTTTCTTGGCTCCGACTTTGACCCGCGCCAGAGCAGGCGACTTTGCTCCCGTTGGCCGCGGTTTTATTGGAATTAATTCGTCTCACGCTTGATTAATCCGCGATTTGCGCTCGTCATTAGATTTGCTGCTAATTTCGAGGCCACGAGTGCACCGCCTAAATTGGTACTAATTCAAGAAGTGTGAACCAACCTCTAAGATCTCAAGGTGAATTTGTATAATATATATATTTTTAAATTATATTTATTTTTTCGCAAAGTGTTGAGAGGAAATTAACGACTGAGTTTTACGCTTGTTTGGAGGAGAAAAACGTGAGGGGGTCATAAATTTCACGCCGGCAAAATCTAGTTTTACTGTTTCTATGTTGGCGGCTGGCAACCCGTGTGGCATCTTCTCCAAGCTCTCTCTGGCCGGCGATTAATTCTTCGGATGAGCTCACTGCCACGTTCTCGATAAATAGATTCCGAATTAGTTCGGGACTTCAAAGTCGAAACTGGGAATCAAGGTTTTCGACGACCGCACAGTGACCCTGCCTCGGCGCAGTCTATTCAAACTCTCTCAAGTAGAGAGAAAGGAGGATGCTTGGGAAAAATTGTCTGCGCGGCGATAGAAAATAAATTTCGTCTATTCCGGGCCGGGCTATCTTTAGCGGTGGCACAGCATCGTCGTACAACAAAGGGTGCTTCGGAGCTCTCACCGCCTTTGGGTTGTGCCACCCGAAAGCAAAAATAAATTGGCTCCGTCGAAGCCGCGAACGAAAGAAAGAAAGAAAGAGCCACTTGCGATCGACAAACTGTCCGTCCGACTAACTCTTCTTCTAATTGCAACATTAACTAACAAGAGCGTTCATCGCCAGGCCTCATTTCTGACCGCTAATTTACTACAGGCGGTCTGTGCGGTTTTAATGATGTTTAGAATGCCACTTTTCAGGAGCAAAATGGTTCACAGAACAAGTGTTAATTTTTTGCTTTTAAGTGCAGCCCTTGAAAGTCCTAGTAGATAAAACGCATTGAAAATTTACTTTTTTATTAAAGAATATTAATTATATTGAAAAGTCGTGAAAAATTTAAACCGGGTGAACCTCGTTGCAAAGAAAAAATGAAAAAATAAAGGACAACTGACCCCAAAAGGCGACTTACTTGGTACTTTGAAAACAGAGTTTTGTCGTGTCCAAACCAAAACTAATTGAAGGAATTCTTGACAAAATAAAAATTAAATGGGGAGAATATAATCTTAACAGAAATTAATCAATTCCTTTTGGGATCAGTTGTCCTTTATTTTTTCATTTTTCCTTTGCAACAAAGTTCGCCCGGTTTCAATATTAATTAAATTTGGAATTAAAACGCTCATCATAATATTATAATTTTTATAAGCCTCAATTTAAACTTTTCAACCAAAAATGCTTATTTTAAAAATTATTTTCACAATATTTCCCAATGTTTTGTTTTAATTACTGTGAATTTTTAAAAAGTTTCTAAATTTCAAACAAAGGGTTTATTCAAAACTGTTTGGAGAAAGTTACTGTTAAGGTTCACCACACTCTAAAAAAGTCTAGCCAGCAAATATGAGGACAACTCGGCGGCTCTGTCTTTAAATTTCCAGCACCTCGCCTCGCACGGTCACCAGCTGGACTTTTCAAAGCTGCGATAGTGGAAAGGAAGGCGATAATAATTTTGGTCGTGGAAAGTAGCCTTTATGGCTTGTCTCTGCGCTCGTGCATGTGTTATCACCGCGGCCGAATGAGGCCACAAGAGAGGTGTACATAAATATTAAATGTGTGTTGCTGCTTTTTACCATAATACACACACAACGTGGTGTGATAATCAAAAATTCTCTGGGCGAGTCACGATGCAAGACGACGAGGAACAAAGATACATTTTTTTTTTACTCTCGTCTTCGGGTCCGGCAGCAGAGAATAAAAAAGAACCTCGTTCGAAGACAATATCGTGTGCTCGGTTTGTCTAACCCATTTGGCTTTTTGACGCGTGCGTTATTATTCAAACCGAAATAGCGGCGGCTCATCTGTGTCGCTGCGTTTGCTCTCGTTGTCGAAATAATAAACTCGCAGCTCTTGATCGCACCACCAGAAGCTGCAACGATTGAGGATTTTGTCCCCGCAGACGGCCGCACACTCATTAATGAGAGTTGTTTGTTTTGGTTGGGATGAACGTTGACCTACTCTGACGCAGTTACTGGAAAGACTTTTCTAATCGCACACGAGTATAGAAAGAAGAGGAGACCCATCATCTGGCCGGTTTATAATCTTTGAGCTTTGATTGTGTGTTGGCAAACGGTACAGAGTAAATAATTCGTTCTAGTCTCTGATCAAAACAGTCAAAGGGAGAGATAAAAAGAACAGACAAATTTGAGAAGAATGAAAACGGAAAAATGAAAATTATATCGGCTTTTCAAAACTTAAAATACGATTAAATTTTTTTTTTTAAATTAATAATTCCGATCTTTCAGTATGTTTGCATATTGAGATTAAAAAAACCTGACAAAATTATTTGCACAACTACATTGTCAAGGAGTTTGCGTTTGTTTTCAGCCAGACCGTAAAATAAATCCAACGCCACTTGAAAACCGAGAAAGCAGCTAATTTTGCACGCAAGTGTCTGTTGATTTTAGGCCGGGTGAAAACAGCTGCCGAGGCCAATAAAACATACCATTGACATTGCTCGATTGCAACGGCGGAGCTTTGGATATAGGGATGCTCTCGCGCTGCCGCTGGAGTTGCGCTAAATTTAGTCCACGCCAAGTCGGGCCATGCCAAATTATACTATTTCTGCACGCGAGAGAAGCAGCGGCCGTTTGGTCAAAAGCAGGTGCCTTCGAGAGAGAGAGAGAGAAAGACACGTGTGTGTGCTCTGAAGAAAAGAGCAAGTGGGTAGCGAATTTTTCAACTAATAAAAACGGGGCGATGAAGAATTAGACGGGGATTTGATGCTAAGTCGCGGCTGAATAAATCCAAGGATGCTGCGCGATTCATCATCTTGCTTAGAAAATGTCTCTGACGAGGCACAAAAAATGAGGGAATGTGATTTATTATTCTCTTTGATGGCTCATAATCTTCTAAATTTTGCTTAAAATAAATATATATAAAATTGAGAATAATTTTACAAGTTCCGATCGCCAGAAGCGTGAATCAATCTTGAGCCAGTTTACAAGCTCGAGCCAATGCAAGATCGGCGTGAAATTGGCGTGGTCCTTGACTTAGTTAATTTGCCCGAAGACAAGCGCCCCAGAACAAACAGAGCCGAAGAAAACAATAAAAGCGCCAACATAACAAAGTCAAGCTCAAGAGGCATGTGCAAATTTTTTTTCCGCCACGGCAGCAAATATTTAGCATCGTCGTTTTAATGCTTTGTTTACTTTTATAAAGCGGCGAGTGCAACTCTTTCTTCCTTATTTGTAAACACGCGCGCAGACCGTCGTGAGACTTCCATTCAATGATAGGAAATAAAGAGAAGACGCCATACTTTCGGAACCACTTTTTTCACGAATAAATAAACGAGGAGAAGTCGCTCATCTCGCGGATCTCTCAAAAATACAGATTTCATTCGACGCGTGCTCGCATATTATGCTAATTACTCGTATAGTTGTTTCCCGTGACCTGAAAAGTCTGAAAGAAAGAATAAGAAAGCCGCTCTTTCGGCTGCTTTTATTGTCACTGGATGTGACAAGCGAGTGCATGGCCACGTTTTGCTCAATGTCCAACCGTGGGCGCGCTCGGCGTGCATTAATTAATCTGAAAAAATATCGATAGTGTTTTTATCTGTTGTCCTCGTTTTCCGATTGGATAAATAATAAGTAAAAAAGCGCGCAGAAAGCCTTGGTTTGCTGATAAAGGCTGCGCGGATTAATTAGAGTTATGGTGCAAGTTGACGAAGCTTATCTTAATATGCTCTGTGGGGGTCGCACTTGGAAGAAAAACTGTTTCATTTCGCCACGTTAAAAACTAAAATGATAAAGAAAATCAACGTAAGCATTTGCAAATTGAAGTACAAATAAGTATTGAAGAACAAAAAAATATTCAATTAAAAAACTTTTGATAAATTAAAATGTTACGCGAAACTAAATCCACAAATGGGAAGATTTAGAGATGTTGTTTCAGGGCAGAAATGAATTATTTATTATTTATTTTAATAATAATTATTTATTAATAAGTGCACTTTTCTGAAAATTTTAGATAAAAGCACGGTTGATTGCTTTTACTTGCGCTGTACTTGTTCCACAAAATCGATTTGTATTACGACAGCGAGCGCGGCAAATCGCGCAAGCAGGCCACTTACTTAAAATTGCTGCTATTGCGGTGTTGAATGACATGCACGAATTTAGATTTCTGCACGGGCGGCTTACGTAAAAAGTGCAATTGCTATTGCAAAGACCGATTTCACTTGCGGTATAAAGAGTACAAAAAGCGTAATTGAAAAATAAACAGACTGGCTCGAATAAAACCAAGTTTTTGTTCAAAGATATTTACAGTGGCGTGAGTCAGAGACTTAATTATCACGCGCGTGGGTATAATAATTTCTTCTGCAATTAACCACTGTTATAATTACACCTGCTCTCAGCTCGAGGTGCTTCTTTGTCGCGTGCGTTCAAAGCAAAATTCATAAATGTATCCACTACTTTCTCTCTTTGCAAATTGAATTTGGTAAAAATTGGATATACAGATTTGCACCTCTAGCGAAAGGAAAAAGGGAGCATCCCAAATAGGAAATTTCTCCGCCTCGAATGGTAATTAATGATCGGCTCTGAATTTGCTGCGATCAAGATAGCGTGAAATTATTAAGAAGCTCTCACTGAGTAGAAATTTTTCTTTCTTCGGTCAATCGGTTAAATATTGTCAAGAGCTTAAGTGCTCCGAGAGTGATGCAATTCGCCTTAGCATAAAAGTCTCACTTATCGCCTTTAACGCAACGCTTAATCCTCTTCGGATGGTGAGACCTTTCATGAAATTCCAGTTATCTTCACGCAAGAAAAAGCAGTCCGTCAACACAGTAAACAGCAACGTAATCACAGACGGTCATAGTCATATCGAAATGAAGAGTGCACTCTTTTATCAGCTGTATAGAAAGATAAGAGGCTCGCGATAAAAGCTCCCGTGCTCTTGGTTCAAATATTTAGAAACAACTGCCGGCAGTCGTCACCAGAGTTAATTAGGAGAACGATGCTCGGTCATTAACAAACACCGATCTACTTTCAAAATAGAACCAAATAAATTGACGAGAAAACAAAAACAAATTAAATTCAAGAAATTTATAGAAATTTCAAAGATTTTACGATTTGGTTTAAGTAATTGAAAAGTGCAGGACTAAAATTAGTTATGGACTTGTTTCCAGACTAATTAATATAAATTATATAAAAAAATTAGATTAATTCAAAACAATCGGGCAAATTCCTACCTGCCGGTGTTGTTAGTTGCTCGGGTTACTCCATAAGAGTAAAATTGTGCAACGGAGGGATTGGTGTAATGTGTAAATATGTGTGAGGTTCGTCTGCGAGCTGCACCCAGGACCACGAGACGAGTACGACTGAACCAACACAAGGCCTGAAATAACGCGGCCGATCTCTTTTTGGGGAGGGGATGGCCCGCCGGCCGGCCGCACAGAATCGGGTGGTACCGAAACTTTTCGGAGCCAAAAATGCTTTTTATTTTTTATTACCCAGGCGTAGGTCGCTGAGGAAATTATTTTAAATTTTCCAGCGCCGGTTATGGGAACCGAAACGGTAAAGCAATGTCGATGGCCACCGCGGTATTTACCTGGCGAATTAGTCTCGTTATGGACAGCACGAACCTCAGAATCATAATCACATGAAAATTTCCACCGAATTAAGCGAAGATTTGCATTCATAAATTTTAAAGCAGCCTTCAGAATATAAATTTTTCACTCACTTGGGTGACACTGAGGAGAGAGAAAAACGCGCACTTGTGCACAAACCTTGTAATTAATTATCAACTGCTGGTGTCGGCTCTTTACATAATAAAATACAAGAAATGTAACGAGTTCGGTAAATAACGGCGTGCATTTCGACTAACCCACATGAGAGAGGTGAACAAGCCTATTCATTTCTCAACTTGGTTAGATCAACATCATAACATAACGAGCTGCTTTTGAGCCTACACTTTCGCGCGCACTTTCAGTCTTGTTTCGTACATAAATAATAAAATTTACTGCTCACCTTAGCGGATGAAAAAAGCCGGGTCGGATTCCGATTAGCAGATCATATGGTAAGACAGCGCTCGAACTGGACCTGAAACACATTTCAAAAAAATTATCATTTGTTTTGATAGAAATATTTATAATGATTGAAGACAGTTACACACTTTGGTGCGGCAGAATTTTGCGGTCGACCAAAAGGAATGGCGAAAAATCCTCTAAAGAGGCCCCTTAACAAAACCACAGGTGGGTCAGAGCGAATAATTTGTGTGTGTTCGACGGTTGAGTGGGTAAATATTAAAGTTTCCTTTAAAGAAAGAGACCCTGACTATTAAGATGCTTTTGTAAGGTTAAAGAATTCCCAGACTTCCGTTTATTAGCTGCGCTCTTAGTCACCGAAAGTGAGCTTCTTCATGATAATCCCATTTCCTAATGAGAGTGAAAGATTTGTTGACATTTCATCATCACCCAAAAGTGACTCACTATTATATGTGAATTTCCAGACAACCCACCGACCACTCCTTTGTTATTTTATTTTCGTTTAATAATTCATTTTTGTATCTTTTAGAAATGAAATTAGCTTATACTAAGAATTTCTCTACCGAATTTTTATTCTCACGAGATATGTTTAGAAAAAAAACAGGCAAAAAGAGAGGTCCATTGTTTTCGCGGTAGGTCCAGAAGCAGCGTATCAGCAAAACAAAACTTTCCCATTAATCTAATTCTCCACGCACGAGATGTCGGTCAGAGAAGAAAGAAACACGGTGATGATTCACGGTAGTCGCGTTTCCGCAAGAATAACTGTTTAACGGGTAATTATAGATGAGCGCAACAGAATAAATTTCCATTTCGATATCATGCCTTTTGTGCTTTTATAATTGAGTGAGAAACGATTATTGACTTTGGTGCACAGAAATATGTATTTGCCTGAAGACTTATTTAATTATTCGAATCCTCACAAAAATGTGAATTCAAATCAAATATTAACTTTATATCTTAAAATAATTCGCGAAAACAATTTTAAATTATAAACTGGCAGCATTTTTTTTTTAATTTTTTTTATTCGCAGCGATGATGAATCACAATTGAACATTAAACAGCAATAAAGGAGTCTAATAAATCAACGTTTCTGCGCTGATTACTGGAGCAGCGTCATTAAGTTGGCGTGAACAACGCCGTCGAGCAGAGGCGAATATGGTGATGAGTAATAATGATTATCATTATATTTGAACGGTTTTTTCGCGCCTTCGCACATTCGCTCTGAGGCAAGTGAATTTTTACAAGCCTTTCTTTCGCCGCGCACCGCGATTGCACATGCATTAACAAGAATAATAATACGTGTATCGGTTTTCTCGCGTTAACTCACTCGCGCCGCCGCGAAATCCAATCGTCGTTGGCGCACATGCCCCCGATGACAGTTCAATTTCAACGAGTGGGTGCAGCGCAGGTAATCGAATATGCAAAACGCAGGCAGGATCGATTTACTCTCCGATTTATTCTATGATTTGCAGAACAAATCACAAAACTATTTGATTTCAATGAAAAAAAAAATGATAATAAAATTAATACTAAAATATCAATGCAAGTAAATTACATAAGAAAAAGGTTCCACATCGCATATTTGGAAGAATAAAAATAAATAAATTTAAAATTTGCTCCAAATCCTAAAAATTAAGTTTGGATTTTGGAAATTACAAAATATATAATATAAATGACTTGATTAAATCTTAATAAAAAGAGTTAAAGTAAATTTAAAAGCTAAATTTTTTACGAAAACCTTGGAAACCTTAGACTTAAATTATCTTGTTTCCATTGCTCAAATGTTTGTAACACCTGATTATTGTGACGCATCACAAAAGTTCATTATACTCTCCTTTTATATAAGTGAATCGGAAAACAACACGGAAAATGCATCTGGCCGAAAATAGCAAAGTGCTGTTGCGAGTTGGTGCGAACACGACACTTAACGGAATTCGGTGTCTTCCTGCCTCGGGGGGAACAGTCGTGTCCGACCAAACTTGCATTATTTTATTTCGTTGTCGGCCGCGAAAAGCAAAATAAGAAGGTCATGCAGGGTCACCGCGAGAAAAAAGGACGCCGCGCGCTGCCTCAATTAGAGATAATTTCGGTGCCGAGCAGCAAAACAAAAACTCCGGCGCTCCCTGTGAGAAAAATTATAATAATTGCTCCATCGTTTGCTGCAACAGCGTGTTTCGAGGATGTTACATTAATGAAAGAAAGAAGAAGAAACGCAAAAAAATTGTTATTTATCTGGACACTCTTTTGAACGACCACGCCTTTTGCAAAATCAACAGAGAATCTAGGAGGAAAGATTGCCTCTGACCTCCAGGCGACAAAATGGTAGTAAAATTAATTTACGAAGGCTATTTACGAGCAAATGTTGTTGTTACAAGGGAGGAGAACCTTCTTCCATGGGGTGCGAGAGTTCGTAAAGATATCCAAGGCCAAGGAGAAGATAGGGGTATCTTTAAGTGTGCGACCTTGGGGGCTGATGACAAACTTTATTTACACTTAACCGCACGCAATCGGCCGCAGTTTGATTTTCGCATGAATGGAGGCCAAAAGTAGTGAATGAGAGCGCCGCCCTTGTGGAGAGAAAGATAAGAAGTTCAATCAGACTCTCTTTCAGAAATTTGTCATGAAATGGAAAAAATTGGAGCTTTGCATGTGAATGAGAGAAAACTTTAAATTTGCTGGATTAAAAATATTTTACAAATTTTTATTCAGCTTTTGTTTTCATTCTGAAATTTACAAAATAATTTTTATAACTTTCCGTTTAAATAATATTTAAAAAAATCTTTGTAATTCAAGGGATTTCAATGCAATAAAGCATTACAAATGACCTCATTCAACAGAGTATTGAAGGTTCCAATTCAAATTATAATAATAAATATGCTCACGTTATCTTCCTTTTATCGGCGCTTTTAAGGTTGATAGGGTTACACGGCAAGCAAATTCAAGACTTGCAGCGGTCGTGCTGAATATAAAGCAGGCAATTTGAATTTATTTCATACTTTTTGCCATCAGCTGCGCGAAATTCAAACAAATGCACGCATGATCTCGTCTCACAAAGAGCAGCTCGCGCCATAAAAGGCAAACAAAATTGAATTGCGCCTTATTTGTTCCTGGGAAAGACGACGGGACACTTATTGCAAACGAGTCTTTCTTTCTGTTGACATGCACAGCTGGGGTTACAAGAAGAGGCGGCGTCCTTACTCGAACGAACGAAGACTTACTTCCGGACGCACCGAAACTAAATCGAGTTGGATGAACCTTTAATTGGGGTGGTGCCGCGAATGAGAAAAAGGGCCTTTCGAATTTCGGTTTCAATGCTTTTCGCAAACTCATCCAACTGCGAGGAGAAGAATAGTAAGAATACAACCTTTTCGCGTGTGCGGTCTGCGAGAGAGCCAATTTTGCGGGGAGAAAATGAGAAAAAGGACATTTCGCGAGGCAAAATTGAGTGTGAAACGGAGTCGAGAATCAATATTCCGAGGACAATGGCCTATACAGTTATAAAAGCTGCATCGCGAAGGAATGAGACACACATTTCCTTTTCTTGTGCACGTAATTAAAAAAATATATAATAACATTAACGGGTGCATCAGAGGAATTCGCAAAAAGGAGCTGCTTTATATGGGGCGCCGAGCCAATCAGACTGCGGAAAATCGATAGAGAAGTAACAATGCCTTCCCTATACCAGCTCTGATGAAAATTTCAGCGCACGTACGGAGAGTCTGCAGTACACTTGTGACCGCAAGCAAACTTTTTGTTCAGGCTATTTTCGCGTCGTCTTGGTTGGGCTCCAAAACGGATTATTCATACACAAAGTGCGTTTTTTTTCGTCGCCAAGCAGCTTTTTAATTGAATTCCACGGCGCCCGTTTCCACGAACAAAAAATCATTTGGCACACACGAGTGTGAAACGTTTTGGTTAAAAAAAATCCGATTCGAAGGCGGATGGAATTAAAAAGCTCATCCACCGGAAAGTTCAATTTTTTGCTTGACTTTGGTCTCGTTCGAGTGGTTAATGAACTTCCGCTGGACGCGTAAATGCAGCCGGTCCATTTGCATAAAGTGCATGTCGGTCAATAACGAAGGCGGCCCCCGCAAACAAGTCGGTGGCGAAAGATAACATCGCAAATCGTAATGAGGGTTCAACGAGACTCGGAGCAGCTCGATGATTTGAGGGACTTAAAATTAGAAATTGGCGCATTTCCTTGACGCGATCATTGCGGCCTCTGGGCACGTTGCCATGTTACAAAAGTTACATAATCCACGTTTCGGCAGTTGTGGGTGGTGCACGGAGAAGAGAGGAAGACACGCGAGAGGATGTGATCAAAATCGCATCCTTGTGAATGATAAGTTTTAAATTTTCTATAAAAAAGGAGGATATTAGAATGGTTTTTTATGCGATTAATAAATAAATAAATTTATATTGGAATTTAAAAGAAAAAGCTTTAAAGCAAACTCTTGCGATTAAATCAGAAAAAAATTATAATTTTGAATTATTATATTAAATTTGATTGAAAAAAGATAAAAGCTTTAAGAATTCATTAAAATAAGTTTTACACTCAAATATTTGTATAAATTTTAATTTTTACATCAAATTCCAGACTGTTTAGTTAATAAATATTCCATATAAGTCTATAAAAAATTATAAGTGCGGTGTAGCAGTTTTGAGGCTTCAATTCTGATTTGAGCTTTGCATTTCATTACTTTTTTTTAGCATTAGCGCGGCCGTTACGAAAGTGTGAACATACTGCGCCGATCCAATTTCCACAGCACCTCCCTGTTATGTCAGTCACCTCAGTGTCAAGTCGAATTATTCAGCATTTCTTGTGCACAAGAGTAATAAAATACCCCGCAAGGTATGACTTCTTGCATTTCGCTTTCTTTCGCGCAGAAGGTGGACGAGTTAATGGGAGATTGATTTCCAATTTCATTCATTTTACGCAAACTGCTCGTTACATTGCCGAGTGAATGAAGCGCATTGTACGTAAGCACAGATTAGAAAAGGCAATTTCTTTGGTGAATCGCGTGTCCGATTATCGTCAGGGCAATAAAGTAGTCTTTCCACGCGACTGCTCTTGAAAGAGCAAGTAGTCAATAAAGGCCCTTTTATTTTTACAGCCCTCAAAATCACCGGCTTCCGAAAAAAAAGAAAGGCGTGTAAAAAGATTCCAGCGGAAGAGAAATTGCGCGCAATTATTATCGCGCGTGAAGATGAAAACTGCGGAGCGCGCACGAAAGTGAAGAGATGAAAAGTGACACGGCGCCTGCGTTCGTAGTATTTGCGCCAGGCCTCGTTATCGCGCACGCAGGAAACACGCAAATGAGCCTTTCATTGCACTCCAAACACATAGCACAAGTTATCGGTGCGCATCTTTTGGCAAATAGTTGGATGACTTAAATAATAAAATCAACTCTTGCAAGTCTCTATTTGATCTCAGGAGCTTTAGCAAAATTCTTGCAAGTGGTTTTGCCATTTTGCCCAACAATTCATTTCTTCCCAAAATAAATTGTTTTCAAAATTGAATTTTAACAAGGTGATGTAGAAATTTTGACAAATAAACAACAATAATAATAAGAATTTTGTTATAAATTTTATATCAATAACTATTTTTGAATTTATACTACATAAGTGATACTAAGGAAACCTTTTTTTATTAATTCCAAATTTGAGTAGAAATTGAACAGTTCCTTTAATGCATGATGGAAAAAAATCGTCATATTCATGGTAATGAGTTTGAAGATTTTTTGCTAGTTTGACAAGGTCTCTGATTTGCGCGAGGTCAAGATTGACAATATTTTTATTGTCTAATCGTTTACGCGATTAAATGATGCAAAAGCGAAGTTTGTTGTTATTACATAAGTAGCTCAGCAGCTATTTAATGACTCAATTGGAGAAACGAGCTGTGCACAATTATATACCGGCGCAAAATGAAAGGCCGCATCGATTGCGATCGGTAAAGAGAGCGGCAACAATTATTGCGATTTGTTACGAATTCGAATTGCTGGTTGTGCGCGTAGAACACAGTTAAATTAAAAAGATAATTATAATAAAACATGGAAATAATAAAGAGCCCTTGAAGATCGTGTCCTCAAAAAGCGTGACCGAAAAATATATTTGTTTTGCATTTTTTTTTTCAAAAAAAATTTTTTTTTTACTCAATTCACAAGTTTTTAACAAGTAAATGTGATTTGGAATTCAATTGAACCTATAGCAAGATGAAAAAAAGACCAGCCCAGTGGGGTTTTGAACCCAGCATGGCCATATCTCAGGTCTGTAGGTACCTTACAGCCTGAGGGTCCTTTAGCGGGAGTTCTCCACCCACTGGGCTGGCCGGTGCACCAAAGAATGTGCTGAAAAAATCGGCTTATCAACAGTGACAGACCAATGGTTCGCGCATCGCAACAGTGAAACATTACTTTGATTGTTGTTGGAGCAACAATCAAAATTGTCTCCAATTTTCGTAATGCTTGATCCTTTTGTGGTCGAATTTTTTTTCGGCGGCGAATCAAAATTTAAAAAAAAAAGATTGCGAAATTTCCAAACAGGAAATAAAAGAAAAAGGGACCAAGGAAAAGGAATCGACGGCTGTTAGGTGACCTTCCTGAGTCATTTGAGAGGAAGAAAGAAACGCACACCAGGAAGGCGTGAAAACCGCGACTTTTCAGTCCATCTGGGATTACAAACAGATTTAAATGATCAAATAAAATTTACAAAAATATTGTTGGATTTATAGGAAAATTCAATCTTTTGTCGACAATAAAAAAGCGAGAGTCAACCAAGAAGTGCACAGATTATGCAAATATCGCATAACATGAATAATCTCTGTACCGTTCACACCTTAATGCATGACTTACACAAAGGAAAGTATTTGCACCTCGTCCTTGGCCTATCAATTCGATTCACTCGACCGCAGCCAGCACAGGAACAAAAACAGCCAAGTTTGAAGTGTTTTTTGCCTCCAAAAGTCGCCAATGGACTACTAGAAAATTCGCTTGAAAACGGTTGCACTAGAGAGCATAAATTTTATAATGGCAGGTGCGCACCCCCTCCGAGCATCGAACCCCTCACCCTCCCTCTGTTAAAAAAGTACAATCCCTTCCCCCATGCGCGATTTAAATGGAAGAAGATTGTTTCAAATTTTCGACTGACTCTTCCGAATTTCGTTAATTAAAAAAGCGACGAATGGCGGTTAATGGTTTAAGCGGATGACTCGTGCGCGTGATTTCCTCTCGTTCGAGAGGGAAACATGCCATAGCGATCGCGAGACAAAAACAAACACACGGTGTGGCCTTTTGACGAAAGTGACGCGCCGAATTTCGGCCGAAAGATTCACTTACCAATGTGTTTAGGGGTGTTGGTGCGCGGGGTGGGCGGTGAGCAAAAATTTAACCACCTACGAGAAGGTAAATTAAATAATTTGCAGCCAGCAGCCCGTCTTGGAGCAAGAACTCAAGAAGTTGCTGCTGGGTGTTGTATGTCTGTCGCCTGCGCTGCTGCCTTCCTCGCTCGACGACCCCCTCCTTATCCCACCTTGCCTTGCATTCGGCGCCGAGACGAAAAAGAGAGCAAGCTGCACCCACCAAAATCCACCTAGCGGCGGCAACGATAACCATGCATTGATCTTGAGTCAAAAACTTTGATTGCGACATCTAGATGGGCTTCCAGCTTCCGACATTAAAACCCAATTAAACCAAAACCGACCAAAACCTTTATGAATTACATAAACCAGAACTGTTATTTGAAACAATTTTTACAATTTGTATTTATTAAGGAATGAAAATTAATGGTTCTCATTTCAAAGATAAAATCAAAATTTATTTCAATTATCAAAATCTTAATCCGAGCCAGAGTCGTTGTCGGAGCCACCTGATGCTCCAGAGCCTTCCTCACCTCCCTCTTCCTCGTCGTCAGATTCACGAAGCGCTTTAGCTCGAGTTGCTTTGGCACCTTTCCTTGTTTCAATGTCCGAGTCATCGTCGTCCGACGAGTAAATGTTCTGCCTCTCTGTGAACAAAAATAAATTGTTTCAATAACTTGTTGTTAATTATTTTTGCAAACTTTTACCTTTTCCTCCTTGTTTGTACTTCTTTTTGATAGCAGCCAGTGAAATGGCATTTTCGTCGTCAGATCCATCCTCGTGATCAGGCTCCAAGTAGTTGGCGCTGAGTCCCCTGCTTGTTCCTCTTTCTCTGACTCGCTTTTGTTTGCTCTCACGCCGCATTGAAGCTCTCAATCTCTCCTCTTCTTTCTAAATTATTGAAAACAAAATTACAATTTGATTTTTTTTATTGAAAGAGTTATATCAAACCTTGATCATCTCCGTTCTGTGTGCGTCAGGATCCTTTCCAACTGTTGACAAAACTTTAATTCCTGAAACCTTCTGAGATCTATCGGCCAATGAAAGGGTCATCTTGCGATGGGTAAATGACTCGGTCGAATGGGGACGGAAGCTGAGCTTCGTGCGGAAAACAGCTTGGCCTTGAAGACCAGTTCCTTGACGGATAAACAAGTGGTTGTGGTCGCCCTAACAAGAAATGGGTCATAATTTTCATAAGATCCCAAAAGTAATAAAATACCTGCAAGGGCTGTTTGTAGACGTCAAAAATTTCAGAACCCAAGTGAAGCGACATGCTGCCGTCTGACCACCGAACAAAACGAGCATTGCTCTCTTTCTGGACCGATCCGTCTTCTGCAAAGTAATCCCTCCACCTGATGGTATTTTCCACTTTCAACTTAAGCCTGCGAAGTTAGTAAACATTAATTATAATAGTTCGAACAACTTTAGAGGATATTCTAACCTAGCTCTGCCCTCTTCATCAAGTGTTTCTTCCTCGTCTATTTCATCCTCATAAGTCTGTGGGTCAAAAGGTCTGGTTTCAACTGACAAGAAGTTGGGGAGTTTGACAAAATGAAGCTCTTTGCCAAGATCCGTGGTGATTTTGGGAATGTCGACCTCAATGACTGTCTCAGGAGGGGGTAGTTCCTCCTCCTCTTCCCTTCTTTCTTCAACCTCCTACGTTCAAATTATTTAAATCAATACTTCTATAAGTAAATTCTAAACTCACATCATCCCCTCTTTCCTTCTCTTTGTCCTCCTCTTCTGCACCACTTCCAGCTGGACTGCGTCTTTCTTGGGGTGGTTCGTCTTCATCATCACTGCCTTTTTCTTTTGGAGCAGATGTTTTCGGAGCATCTTCGTCTGAGCTGATGTCGTCAGCGTCACCAAAAAGAGCAGCAGCAGTAGCTGTGCATTTTAAGTTTGATTTTAGTTTTTAAAAATACATGGAGCAATAGATCTACTGACCATCGTTTTCCTCTCCACTACTGGAACCAGCCTTTTCTTGGCGTTTATTTGCATCAGCATCTGAGCCACTGTCGTCACTTAGAACAGCACGCTTCCTTTTACTGCAACAAAACAAAATAATTCCATAATTCACTTATATAAATTAAGTCGGCATTTGTATTTATTTTCAATCAAAAATTTGCAATTACGTTGCTTTCTTTTTCCCTTCAGCTCCTGAGTCGCTGCTCTTAGCACTTCCGCTTCGAGAACCTCGAGACTTAGGACTCGCACTGGCCCTAGATCCACTTCTGCTCCTGGACTTTCGTGATCCAGACTGAGCACTTCCGCTCCTAGACCTTCTGGAACCACTGCCTGACCTTGAACGAGCCGAGCCGCTCCTGGATCTGCTGCCACTCTTTTTGCTTGCGGCACTTCCGCTCCTCCTACTAGCAGGACTGGCACTGCGGCTTTTTCTGCTGGCGGGACTAGCACTTCTGCTCTTCCCACTTGTAGCACTTCCGCTCTTTCTGCTCGCTGGGCTGCCACTTCCACTGCGGCTCCTTTTGCTGGCTGCACTGCCACTGCGACTGCCGCTTCCGCTCCTGTTTGAGCCGCTGCCAGATTTACTTGAAGCCCGACTGTTCCTTCCACTCTGAGGACTCGCGTCCCTACTTCCAGCTGGACTTCCTTTACCACCTTTCAATAATAACTATGAATTAAATAACCGTGTGCTTTAGTTAAAATATTAACTGACTGTTTTGTGCTGAACCTGCGGGAGACGAGGCTCTGCTTTTTTCTGCGTCAGATCCAGAATTATTTCTCGGACTGCTATTTGCTGAAGAGCCACTGAGAAAAAATTTATAAATGATGATTCCACTAAAGTTTATAATATATTTATGAACCTCTTGTTTCCTGCTGGGGAGCTTGCAGCAGATGAACCGGCGCGTCGTGGAGGACCTTGGTTTGCTGGAACTTCAGGGGACGCACTGCGACTGCTGTCGCTCGATCCACTTGAATCACTGGACCCTTTTCCTCCTGAAAATTTAAAATAACTATTTACAATTTTCTGATCTTCTTTGATTATTGCAGAAAACCAAACCTTCAGACTCGGCATCGCTATTGTCGTCGATGTCCTTTGCCGGCGGCATGTTTTTTCACTCTTCTGTAATTTGTTCAATAGCAGTAAAATTTCTTGTGCATGTATTACGCCTGAGAAGATAGGAAATCAACAAACTTGATTATGAAGTTATAAGAAAATTGCCAACCCAAAGAGTGTAAGAATTGTAAATTAGAATCTGTTTATAAAATTTTGCTTTGATCTGTGATCTTTCTTTTTCGTAAACATACCGAAAGTGCCGATTTGCCGAACGAAGAACGAAGGTGGCAGCACAGGAGGATCATAACTGCCAAAGTAAATAAAAAATATGCTTCCAATATATATTTCTTACGTTACCATCTAAATGATTTTAAATTGCAGAAATCAACAATAAAATTAAAAATTTGGTTTATATTGAATTATTTCAGAAAGTATAAATTTATTTTAAATTTATTTGATTTGAATGAACTTTGTTATGTTTGCTAAACGAGCAGCATCCAAAGAGCCGAGTCAGCAGCCGAGCGGCCCGAGCAAAGCCGAAGATGATTTTCGCGGGCAGGATTTTTCGGAACTGAGCACCCCAAAGCTGTGCCGAGCAGACGAGCAGAGCAAGGTCATTGCACCTTGAGAATTTTCCTCTTCCCCTAATTCTTCGACATCCAACTCCGACCTAGCAAGGGTCGAAATCATGGCGAATTTGCATTTGGCAGCCATTTGAGCGTCGTTTATGCTGTTGCATGAAACAAAATCTGAAATTTGATGCGATTTGAAGTGGATAAGCGGCGAAAAAGGCATTTCGGAAGGCACGCATGTTGGTAAGTTGACGAAATCGTACATGTTTAGGCAAGTTTTCGAATTCGAGAGCATTCGAGAGAGTGAGCAATTTAACATATTTGTTGCGCGTCATTCTCGGTCCGTAAAATGTCGGTGTTTTGGAGAAAAACTATTATCAGCGATTTTATAACGTATTTACGGTCCTGTTTGCATTTTATTTTTGAAATTTTGTTGCTAAATGTTTTAGGAGGGGTATTCGGAGCTTCAAATACTAAATAATGGAGTTTCGCGAATTTTATTTTTGCATTCGTTAATTGTATTTTGCCATCACGAATATCGTTTTTTTACGGCTTGTTGAACCATCTATAGATCCACCGTAATTTGTATACGCGACTTTTAATTTCCTCCAATTTCGCAAAGCTTTAGCCGTATCAGCAAAATTTAAGCGCATCATATTTCCTCAGACAGTGGCGTGCTTTTGCTAGTGCACCTGATCTTGCGCTCATGATGAACAAGAATTATCTTTCATTTTTCAGACATGGAGACTTTAGGGGCTGCAAGACTGGCCAAAGACTTTGAACGGATTCGTAGAGAATGGCAAGCAATCGAGACACTGCCAAAGCCTTTAAGGGCTGCGGATTTGGAGAAGCTGAAAAGTCACACCCAGGTAATTTTAAATTTCTGTTTTCTCAAATTTTTATTAGAATAGTTAACAAATATAATGGCATTTCAACAAAGCTATTAAAAAAAACTTGTTAAAGACAGAATAAATAAAATTTATTAATAAATTATTTGGTGATGATTAAAATTTTTAAATAATTAATTTTTTTTGTAACTAAAATGCCGTTTAGTGAATCAAGACAATATTTAATTATATTTTCTTCTAGTTGAGCGTATATATGTAGCTATTTAGTCTGAAATTTATTTCAACTAAAAGAGGGTCATTTACATACTGGAAAAAAATTTGACCAATAATAAAAATGTAGATAACCATGAATCCTTTAACCTTATTTCTCCAACTTATATAAATTTTAGTAAAAATAATTTTCATGGTTTTGAGTTTTGAGATAATACATTAAAATTATGAATATAGTTTAATTATTGTTTATTCATAATGAAATTATCCCTTCAATTTCAGAGATTGAGCATAGAAGTAAAGGAAATCTTAAAAAATTGTGAAGACCTCTTCAAATCTGGAGAAAACACCATTTTTCTCGTAGAACAGTGTACATTGCTGAAATTGAGGTATTTTACATTATCACATTATCGCACGTTATATTATACAGTACTGTTTTGCCTATGATTTTTATTAAAAAAAAAAAAAAATCTATCGAAGAAGCTCTATATTTTTATTTGAAATTATTTTTTGTTCATCATTTTCTAGTATTGATTGTCAAGCCATGAAAATGTTTGGACCTGATATGGAGGAGTCTGGTGCTGAAGATTTTGACCCAACACAAGGCAACAGCGTTGCTGCCAGCTCGACTGCATTCTCAGATCACAATGCATACGCACCCATGGGCCGAGGACAGACAAGCGCCGAGAACTCCTTGACTTGCGCTGGGCAACCCCCTCGACCTGTAGGAAGGATAGTGAATCAGACTTGTCAAACATTGCAAAATAATGTAAATTGATGATATTCATATTTGAGTAATCATTAGGAAAAAATATAATAATACACAGGTTCCTCAAAAGCCAGGGCTAATGTTTACACCGCAGGCAAGAGTGGCATTTGCTTCGCCACTTCAATACCTGCCAAGACAGCCTTTTATTCAACCTGCTGCTCAGCCTTATTAGTAAGTGTTATTCTTGTAAATTTGTTGTTCAACGAAAAAGAATTTTATGCTTATTCAATTATTACAGTTGTAGAGTATTCATATTAAATTTTATTTATTTTTGACAGCAATTACTCGTATGACACTTCATTTGGATACCCCTCTCAGCTCAATCCGTATTTTCCTGCGCAGCCTAATCCATATTTTGCCTATCCACCAATGCTCATGCAGCCACCAAAGCCTGTTAATCCTCCTACTGTGATTGAATTAGAAGACTCTGATGAAGATGTGATCCTTTCTGAAGTTTCAACTGAAACTTCAAAAGTTTCCAGCGAAAATGAGAAAGCTAATGAAGTTTCAAATAGTCAGGATAACGAAGAGAATCAAGCAGTCGCACCTGATTCAGCGTCACATGGCACAAATTCACCAACTCGCATCGACTTGACTGATGACAATCTTGTTAACAAAGATGTGCTGGAGGCTCTTGCAGACGAAAATTTAGAGTTTCCTGAACTTGACATTCCTATTGAGAAGCCAAAGATTTCAGCAACACCTATTAAAGATCCCAGACTTGCTCGTCAACAATTACCCAAATTGGCGGCACCAACCAAGGAGGCAAATTCAGCCATCAATTTATTGTCTTTGCTGTCCTCTCCGCAGAAGAGCCCACCGAAAGAGATATCCCTTGTCAGTTCATCGAGTGGTGTGTCTCCACCAAAAAGCAAGATTTCGCTCTCTGAGTACAGACAGCGCCAGGTGCCTGGCATTGCTGCTCCTGGTGGAGGAATAAAAAGGTCTAGCCCAGTGAAACCAGGAACAACCCAGAGAAGGACTTCTGGCAAGTTCAATCCGCCTATTGGAACCAACTTAATGTCGTCGCTGCGCATCGACGATGTTGTTCCTCTTGCCAAGCCAAAGCCTTCAATGTCGAAGGAACCAAGTCGCACCTATCAAAGGACTTCTCTGCCAACTGAGACTTTGGCCAAGACGCCAATCGTACCCAAGCCAGGAATTCTGAAGAGACCAGTGTCGGAGACTTCACTCGCCTTTTGTGCTCAGGAAAGCAATTCTTCTCAGGCTACAACTCAACCGAGGGTGGTGTTGGAAAGATCCTCCCCTGCTGCCTCCCAACAGGCCTTGATGATAAGCACTGCTAAAGGGAAACAAAAGAGCCCGCCTGGTGGTCCATCTGCAAGTGCAAACCCAAAGAGGTACTTCAAGGACTACAGGACCATGCACGATCCTGATTACTACTATGTTACAACCAATGAAGACAAAACTCGGTGCCTCATCTGCAGACAATCATTTAAATTAATCACAAGACACTACAAGGAGAAACACAGTGATGCTGAGGTAAATGCCAATTCATTTATAAAAATTGTGGAGGAGTAAACAATAATAATATAAATGCAATTTAATAATGTGTGTTACCTTAAAGAAAATTATTGAAAAATCACTTTTTTATATTCAATTATCATACATATAAAAGAATTATGTTATTAAATATAGAAGTTTATATTTTGAAATATATTTTTATAGGTTCTGATCTCCAGGATTTCGTCCCATGATTTGCAATTGGCCGAGGAAGAGTTGTCCCAGGGAGTGGAACCTCCAATACAAGGGCAATATAGGTGTCGCCTCTGCCCTGCCATGTTACAAGATCTCTCCACGTGTGCTGACCATTGCACTTTTCACACTGGCGAGTACAACTATTGTTGCTCGGGGTGTCAAGCATTTAGTTCTCCCTATAAAGACGGAATCAAGGCACACTGGCGCAAAATGCACAGTAACATTACAGATGAGCCAAAGACCATCTCTCTGAATGCCTACCCTGCTCCTATTAAGCCAAACATCCTGCTTGGACATGTTTGTCCCATTTGCAACTGGTTGCAACTTTGCAAGAAGAGGGTTGAGCGCCACGTCGAGAGCGTCCATGGGGTAGACGCTCTTAGAAGCAACAGAATTAAGTCAATCAACATGGTCATGCACATTCCTGATGAGGACGAGGATGAAAACGTCAAAGAAAAGATTCCTCTGAATAGAAGAGTGAGAAGGCGGAAGCCTGTGAATTACAAGGAAGATTCTTCTGAATCAAGTGAGACATATAAGTCACATTGAAACATGTATAAAAATTCCTTTATTTGTCAGGTCCGACTTCCAGCAAAAAGAAAAAAGGCCTACCTAAGACTAGCAAGCAGCGTAAATCACTTGAAGGTTCGTCTGATTCTGTTGATGACATAATATTTGTTAAATGAGTTAATGTTTCTTCTATAATATCTTAAAATTTATAAGTTCATGATGAGTTTATAAATCAAAAACTGTCAAAAACTATATTTGAAAGAAAAATACTTTTAAATTATAATTATATCAATATCCAAGGTATTAATTATTTTGCATGGTGTATATTCAGTTAAGTGACTATATTGTTAATAAACATAAAGCCATCAAAGTTATTGTTCTGGTAGGAGTAAAAATCTTTCAGTTGACTAAAAAAAAACTGTTTCAGTTGACCAGACCCCATGTTATGTATGTAGGGAGCCATACCACATGACTACCAAAAGTTCCGACTGGATGGAGTGCATTGGATGTTGGCAGTGGCTTCATGTCGATTGCAGCCCTCACAGTGATACTTGCCTGAACTGTGGCACCACTGCATTTGCAAATATCCAAGTTCTTCAAAATTTGGTTGCTCCTGCCGCTGATATTCCACATGTTGCTGCCGAGGTCGAAATTAGTACAAATTGATATTTTTCCCTGTGTGCCACACTTTTTTTCTCATTCTTCAAGAATATAATTTAGACTAAACAATTTTGTTAGTCAACATTAAAATCATTTGATGATAATACTCCCCAAGTTTACATGCCATTTTTTATGGTTTGAAAGTTTGCTTTTTTGTTATATAACGTAACGTGATGGACCAAAAACAATAATTTCATTGTACGTTTAAAACGTAAAATAATTTGTGTCAATGAATTTTTCAAAATAAAGTATTTGAAATCATTAAATTTTTCTTAGAAGTTTTGATAATTTTGACTTTGTTGATTGATACTTGAAGCAAAAATTTAACAATATAATTTGAGGGAATTATTCTTTTGCTTCAACTATTTTGATTTAGTTGCAAAATAGCCTAATAATTTATTTGATATTAATATTTGTATGTCCTAACTAAAGGTTTTAAAATTCATTTTCTTCTTCTTAATCTTCACTGACGTCGTAAAGATTTTTTTTGTTCGTAGTTCTCAAAAAATTTTTTAATATATTATTCCTTCTGCAGAGGACTGCAGGTTGCATACCTCCTGCATAGGTGGTGCGCGCCTTTACTAAATGCCCCCTCCACGCGCCACTTCCTCCCACTCCCACACACCACCGAATCGTGAGAAAAACTCGAATGCGTGCCTCAAGTGAGAGAGACAGCGAAGGAGCCGCGCGAATGCTCAATAACATTATATTCGACAGCATCTCTCTGCGGTGGAATTCGTCGGTGCCGACTTGGCGGATCGATTCGGCGCCGGTGTCCGAGGTGATGGACGAAATCGTTTCGTGCGCACGAATCGGACAGTGAGAGTGGACGCCGTGCACCTGCCGCCAAGAAGAGATCGAGAGAGACCTTGAGTGAGGAAGACGACGAAGCCTGCAGCCGGCCATAATAACAAAGCCGAGTTGTTTTTACTCGTCTGGTTTAGTGAAGCATGTCAGTATGGCCGGGTTGGATGCTGTGTCTCGACTGCTCGACAGGAACAGGGAACTGATTTCGCGCGAGCTCGAGTCGACCAAGATCCTCGGCTTGCTGGTGAAAAAGGGTGTGCTCTCGGTCGATGAGGAGCAGGCCGTCAACAGCCACACCGACGCCAACCTCCGGTGCGACGTCTTCGTCAGGGTGCTCGCCCAGAAGGGGTTGTCCGCCTTCAGGGAGCTGTGCTACGCCCTCGAGAAAGAGTGTCCTCATGTGCTCACCAGCCTGCTCGTCGACGCCGGCAGCAATAACGCTGCAACAGGTAAAAAATGAAAAATTAAAAAAAAATTCAAAAATGATCAGCAATTCAAGAGAAAAAATTTTAATTTACAAGATTTAAAAATTTCGTGTAGAATTTAATATATATTTTTTTTATTAATTTGCATATTATTTTTCTGAATTGTAGAAATAATTAAAAAATGGCATTAATAAAATTAAATAATTAATTTTTTAATGTGCTGCTTTCAGTGAAATTCATCTAAATGTTATAATTTAAACCTTTTTTTACATTTCCGCTGCATAGCGTCAGCCGAAGAAAATTTTTGCTGATCGTCAATTGCAAATTTCTGCAACACCAGCGTTAATGCGAAATTTCATATCAAACCGATTATTCATCACGATCAATGCTGATTTATGAGTTTCATTCATGATTTGCATGCGATCAGCGACGCGTCGTTCGTGATTTCCCACAGCTTGCTTTGGTCGGCGGTAATTTGAACGCAGGATTCTTGATGGGAAATCACACGAGCTTTTTCGTATCGTGCGCATATTATATTTATTTTCACCGGAGACGCGACTCGTCGCATTATGGAAAAAAATTCATAAGCGATTCCAATGCTCATTCGGTGCGTACCATGTTTTGGTTTCTAAGATTTCGCTCCTGCGGCTTTGACGAGTAAGCGGATTAAATCACTCGGTGGCTCCATGGATGGAAAGGAGATTTGGATTTTTGGGCAATTTAATCAGTCCGAAAGATAAATTTTACTCGGAGACTGTTTTTAAATTTTTTTCTTTCTGCAAAGAGTTTTTATTTTTGAACGAATGTCTCAAAAACTGGAGCGTTTTAAATTTAATTTAAAAAAAATTTGCGCATAAATTCAGTCGGAATAAAATTAACTGAAATAACTAAAATTCATTCAAATTTTTCATTAAAGAACCCCAATAAATTATCTACTTAAATTTAGTACGACAGCTCGACCTCAAAATTTCCATTTTAACATTTTGGCCGAAATTTGCAGTAATTGGAAGAAATTTTCAAGGTTTAATTTTTCTTTTCTTATTTTATGAAATTCCAAATAATTGCTCAAACTCTTTTATTGTAAAAAATATATAATAAACTAAATTAACGTTGATGTTGCTGGTTTTAAAATATTTATGTATCCATGGAAGAATTCCTCAGAAAGCATAAAATTTCATAACTTTCATCATGCTTTGAGATTTGAAATTGTTATTTAAACATCATGAGAATATCAAAGGAAGGCAGTTTTTAAACAAACAGTCGATCCGTTCCGATGAGAAAGGCGTTATTTGTTATGCAAAATTCCTCTTTCATTCATTTCCTGCGAATTAATTTCCATGGCGAGAAGAATTTGAAGAAGTGTCGATGGCAATCGGCAACAGCTGTTTGCGCTAAGAACAATGAGTGGAACGAAAAAGCGAGAAGATTCACTGGTTTTTCGTGCGGGCTGCGCACAGGATATGCGTCGACGCTCAAGATAATTGTGAAATTGCGCCTGCCTTACGAAAAATTAATTATTAATAGCGTCGAGCGTGGAAAAGAAGAGAAGAATGAATTGTTTTAATTCCGCGCCGAGGTTGAAGGCTAATGACGGAGCGATGGATGGGAAGCGTTTGTCCGTCCGTCTGTCCGTCAGTCACCAGTTTTCTTCGGCCGTCCGAGTCGTTCTCCGTTTCCTCCTCGTGATCGTTTTTATTTTTTACTCCGTATTGTGCCTCGCATTAAATTAGATATTCTTTGTCGAGCGCGGCCTTGAGTGTGAGATTTTTCCTCCACTCTTTTTTTCGGTCCAGCCTGCTCTCGCGGTCCACTTTGCCGAGCTCCACATTCATTTCTGGGGCTGCCTGCGGACGAATGCATGCACGACTTTTGTGTTTTGACAAAAAGAAAACGTGCCGGGGAATTGTTGCACCGGCTTAGATTTTGTTTTGCTTTTGGGCCTGAAAGTTCGCTTCCTGCGGGGAAAATCGTTTCACCCTGAAAGTTTTCACGTTGTCACGCAGCAGCGAAACGAGAGATGAAAAGCGTTTTTAATAAATGACAACTTCTTTTATACGCGGCATATTATATTATTGTTTTGTTATAGTTTTAATCATTAAGTGAATCTATGCCGATTTTATGAATATTATGGAATGTAAATGAAAAGTGACTTGCTATATTTTTTTGCTAATCACTTTACTAATAACCAATAGTAGTTTTTTCTGCGGGTCTCTTTTGTGTTGCAGAAAAATTATATGTTGAAATTTTTAGATAAAAACATAATCAGAGTTAAAGGAAATCAGCTCAATATTTTCTTATTATTTTTACTTTTTTTTTAAGTTGATGACACATTTACCTTATTTTATTAATAATACATATTTCCTGATTTATTTTTATTATTAAAAGTCCAAAATCAAGCCAGTTTTCAATGGGAAACTTTTTTGTGTGGAAATGCATTCTTGTTATTCGTCGCTAAACAACTCACGAAACTCGTCAAGGAAAAAACTGACTTAAAATTCAAATCGCCATGAATCGACCCTCGATCGTGAAATTCTACCACAAAAATACCTCAAATTTAAAGAATTTGAATTTTTTTTAACTTCTTGCATGATTTGAAAATTTGACCATAGAAATACCCTTTTTATAATGACTTTTTAATTTGTGTGCATAAAATACAATGCTGTGAAATTGTATGTTCATATTTCTGATTTCCTTTTTTCCAGGCGAGAAAAAGCAAATCGAGCTGCCAAAGATGTCGGAGAGCCAAGTGAACGGTGGCACTCCTGGCAGCGGCTCGAGTTCCTCGCTGTCCCTCAGCTCTGGCAACGGAGTTCTCGAGGAAAGTGGTGATGACATCGCCGAAAAGAGCAACCGACGCGATGCATCTCTGCCGTCGCCGCCACCGCAGCAAAGGTGAGTGCTTGGGCAATAATTGGGGGTCCTTTGGTCGACCACAATGTTTGGCACGGTCACTCACGCAGGAATTTAAATTGCTGCTCACCCACCACAAAACGCTTTGTTTCCTCCTATTTTCAGTCGAGCATCTCCCGATGAAAGAAAACAATTGACCATTTTTGAAGATTTTTATTTTAATTTAATAATTATCAAGAAATTTCAAGTGAAGATCGTAAATTATTTTACCCCTTCCACAGTGAATTAGTTTAACTTTGAGCACTAACGACGGTTTGGTTACAATTTACCAAAGTCATTCTCGCCTGGTAATTTGTGACTCCACATGTCAGTCTTTCTTCCTTCTTGATGCGAGGGAGGATTTTTAATGCCGGTACTTGTCGGGGGAAGAGACATGTTAAATGTTATCGCAGCGGAAGAACCAGCCAGTCAAAGTGTCTTAAAAGTAAATTTAGCCCGCACCATGCTGACACATGTGTCGCACATTATGTTGCAGATTTTGCTCTCGTCACTCGCTGGAGCCGAAAATAGTTTTAAACAAAACTGAGATTTTATCGCTATTTAGTATACGTTGTGTTTTTTCTCTGGCAAATTTATATTTCCGGTGTGCTTCAAATTTAAACAAGAAATCAGCGTGGAAATTTCTCATTTTTAAATGTTTCTGATAAAAAATTCAATCTAAAAAATTAACATTTTAAAGAAATTTCTTATCATAATATTATATTTTACGAAAATTTATAAAATGATTAAGGTTTGAAGACAATGAAATTTAAGACGAGAAAAAATTCTATATTTAAAAAAATGAATGTTGGCTTGTTAAGAAAGGGACAACTTGTATGTTGTGAGCTGGGAATGAATTTTACAAGCTCTCCCTTTTGTCATAGATTGCATTTCTTAGCGTGACGCTCAGTCAGTCAGGTTGAAAGGTCTGCTGGTGAAATTATGATCCTGTCGCTCAAGTGTGCACAGAGTAGCAAGCGGTGGCTGGTAATTGGAGCCACCGTTGTCACTACACACATGCATTTTTATTTCTTTCTCGCTGGCGAATGCAAATAAGATTTCACGAGTGCCAGATGAATATGTAGTGCATGGCGCCTTTTGTTGATTTGTTTAAGATGTGCGGCTCTTCCTCGCACATAATATTCCTTGTTTAAAAAAAAAAACGTCTGCTGCACTCGTCGGAGGAAAGATTGAAAATCCAAGACACTCCAGACGCCCTCGTGAAAAATGCCCTCGGGAGAAAGATTGGCGTGCTTGGGATTTTTCGAACACAATGGAGATGGAAATCTGAGACTGCTGCCGGTATCGAATTTTGAAGTGAGGTGAAGCAGATCATTAAGAGGGAAATATCAGTCACGAGAGAGATAAGAACAGGGGTTCTCGGAAATTCTCGGGATAATTAATCTTCGTTCGAAAAAATCCAAGCCCACGTTATAAGGAGGGTTGATAATTGATAACCTATTTTGATATATTTCCTTGTTTTATAAACTTGATTTTTTTAATTTTTCAAGCTAAGATATACGTTAATGAATTTGATTAGTTTTTATGTAAAAGAAATTAAGCTTGAAATTAAAAATAAAGAAACAGCAAGTTTTGTTATAAAAACTTGGAAAAAATCAATGATAATGATGATAATAATAATCTCACTGTCAATTTTGTAAAAATAGAATTTTTTTTTTTATTTTAAATCACTTTTGATCAAATCTGCAATGATCTTAATTTATTATTATCAAATAATAAAAATTCATAATATGAATTGAATTGAATTACAAATAATTGAAATAATTTACCTGGGCAACCTGTCAATTTTTTCGTGGTTTTATTTAATTTTGGACCCCATTTCAGCAAAAAATCCATAGCCGGCTTTGAAAGTTGAAAACTTGAATGCTTGGCCGGCGGTAAAAGAAGTGTTGCCTTTGCGCTCTTTTAGTCTTTTGAAGTTTATATCTTGCCTATTTCGAGATGCATTCAAGGCTCAAAGTTTAATTATTTTCTCTTCCTGGGGCGATCTATAAATGACACATTTACATCCTGCACACAGGTTAGGGTGAATCTTTT
The DNA here is from genome assembly GCF_031216515.1 of Neocloeon triangulifer. Lineage (NCBI taxonomy): Eukaryota > Metazoa > Arthropoda > Insecta > Ephemeroptera > Baetidae > Neocloeon > Neocloeon triangulifer. The sequence continues at coordinate 792,748 of NW_026775550.1, forward strand.
CAAACGGTCTCGGGTGCTCGCGAGCTGGTCGTTACCTAAAATAGCTTTATAAAGAAGAAGAAACTCGTGAGCGCTGCATCATCATAGGCGTCCTGGCCGAGAGAGACTCCCACTGCGCGTGTCCGACCAACAATGAGAAATTGAACCATTTCCACTTCATTGTCGATTCCGGAGAGCGTTTCCATCTTTCTCTGATGGAGTAATTTTTGGTGTAAATAAATTTTCATCTTTGGCGAAGCGTGAGTCATTTAAAATCCAAGGTGAGGAGCGTCACGAATAGCGAAAAAGGAGGAAGAGAAATATTATCATTTTATATATTCTCCGCCGCCGAATGCAGCGTTTATCCAATTAAAAGTAAATAAATTGTCGCCTGTCTTCGTGGAAGCGCTCGCGAGACTGGTTACGGGACATTGAATTGGTAATTGTATCATTTGCCGCTTTTCTGGCTTGCAACTTGCACTCGTCGGCGGGGCCAGTTTTTAACCCGGTGCATTATTTCTCTCTGCGACCTGCAATACTGGCTTTGCTTGGTGCTCACTCGGCTGGCCTTGCTCCACAGCCATCAGTGTGGGAACACTCGCGGCTGCTGAACTTGACATTTCACATCCCTTTCCACGACGATACCAGAACTGCTCGCTATTAAAGGTTCTCGCCGCGCGTTTTCAAACAATGCCGAGAAAGGAATTCAGAAGCCATCAATCACAAGCCCAAGTCACTTCAAAAGGAAAATAATGTATCGTAAGCTTGTTTAACAATAAGCAAATCAAGAAGTAACATTTTCACAATAATTATTTAAAAAAAATCATATAAGTTGAAATTTGAAATTTAAAATAATTTTTTTATCATTAACACCTTTTTAGAATTTTTAATTCTAATTTTTTCAATCCAAAGTACAGAAAGTTGGTGCTTAATTTAAATTAGAAAAAAAAAATAATTATGTCAGGCTCAGTGAAACCTACGAAGGTATTTTCCCCCGGTAAAGAGAAGAAATTAATTTATAGCAGGAAACATTTGCGTTTTGTCAGTTGAGTATTTTTTTTATATCACTTTTAAAAGGGTTTTTTGTTCAAAAAATTGTGCAATATTTTTTGCTCAAAATTGCACTAGGAAGAAAATTATTTTATGAATAAAATTAAGCTTGCTTAACATTTTTCGACCCACTTAAACCACACTGCAGAATACAAAATTTAGCAACAAACAAAAAAATCAAACACTGATTTGACTGTATCAAAAATCGTCTAGAAAAAAAATTAAAAAAAAATATATAGTCTCAAATTTTGTCAACCCCATTTATTTTATTTTATGAAAACTTCTATCCATTTTGTAAATGGCTCTGTAATTTATTTTCCTTTTCATTAATTATACATTTTTTTTATTCATTAAAAATCGCATTAAATTGTAAATGATTTTCATGAGAACTAAAAAAAAATTGAGGCTCTTTGTGAATTTCGGTGATCCCAGGTGGAATTTTTGACTACTCAGCACGACCAACAAAGAAGCAAACTCCCTTTTTGTCCATTCTCTTCAAATCCAATTCGCAACAGTTGGCTTGGTTTTAAAGGCTGCGCTCGGATGTATACATTATTTATTTCTGGCAGGGCAATTCATCCATTGAGAGCGAGCGAGCGAGGGCTGGCTTGCTGCATCAGCAGCTTTGCTCCTTTTTCATAACATAAATAAGTATTCAATAGGCATCAGCGCACTGGCTAGCTGGGCTACGTGTTGTTTTTTTCCCTTAGTATGTAATACGCCCAAGAATGTGAAAGAAGTTTGTGTGTGTGTGCATCTTTTTTTTTTTGCTTCTCCTGCCGCCTCCTCGTGCATGAGAATGAGGGAAGAGCCAAACAAGTGTCGGTGGTTGTGACCAGGAATATTAAACGAATCTTAAAAGTTTCGTTAGCCGACCAGGGGCCAGCAGCAGTTGCGCTCGTAAAGAAAATAACGCTGGCCGATCTCCGGAGAGCGGAGTAAAATGTGTGTTTGAAGGATAAGAGAGGTCAAATAAACCGAAATGCACCAAGTTGTGCTACATTCGATTGAACATAGTCTCAGCAAGATAATGGAGAGCAGAAAGCATTGAAGCTACTAAAACATTGAAAGCACTTCCAAATAAAATGTGCTGAGTAATAATCCATTTTTACAACAACAGCCGTTTTTGGTGTAAAAAAATTACCAGTGCTGCAGTTTTATATCAAATCAATTTTAGCAATTAGTTGAAAAAATGCATCTTCTATAAAATTTAGGGAAATTTTTAATATTTCATAATTTTCTCAAGATCTTATATTTTTAACCTGCTTGATAAAATGGTGTTTAAAAAAAAATATGGTTCTTTAAAATCCTAAGTTTGGGAAAGAGTTTTCTATTTATCATAAAACTATTTGATTGTTATTTTTTTTTAATTGATAAAAAATGTATTTTTGTTGATTTGAATTTAAAGTTGGCTTTTCCTAAATGGGATTAAATTTGTGAGCTGTTTATTGTTTAAGAAAAAAACAATATCCTGCTTTATATGTTTTGGCTGCGGGCTGCAGCCATAATTCATGAGCTGTGAAATCATTTTGACAAGAATTAGTACAAAAACTAATTTTTAAAAAATATTTATCATTCATATTAACACTTTTTCGTGATAAAAGTATTCAAAGGACAATTTTTTCACAAAATTTGACCATTATATTAAAAAATTCCCCACGAAACATGTATTTTCTTTGAAAATTAATGGAATTGTTTATAATTTTTATGATTTAATTCATTTTCCAGTTTAATTATTGCTTTTTCTAATGAATCAAATTGGAAATCCGTTGAAAGCAAACCGAATTCCAAACAAATCTAATTTGTTGCGTTTTTCAACTCATAAACGGAAATTAAAAAATAAACTCGGCATCTTTATGCGTTCTTTCACTTTGGCTGACAAGCGAGAGAAACCGTGGCTTTTGGTGGAATCCACCGCCATAAAAGTCTCACATTCCCTGTTTCGCTAATAAAATCTTCGCAGCCTCTCTCTCAGAAAACACAATGTTGCTGACGGAAGACGCGTCTGCATTTTTCGCAAGTGCCGAAACTCTGAAAATTAGCAACTCTGGGCTTCGTTTTACGACGCCCACCAAAGTAAGCGGTCATTAAATTTATTACTGCGTGTAAGCGGCCAATTTACTTCCAAGCACAATTGTAAAACAATTATTTTTGACTAATGAAAGTAAGAGCGGTTTTTTCCAGCCTTGGGGCCGATTAATTTATTTCAATTAGGATCGGCAGTCGGACACGAAAGCCGACTCGCATGCAGCTCAAAACATCAATCTTGTCTGACAAACCGTTTTTATTTTATAAAGTTGTTGCGAGTGACGGAAACGAAGCATGTGGGCAAATTGCGTCACGTGCCAGAGGCGTTGATACAATTTCCAATCGATGTTATCTGGTAATTGAATATCTGTGCCTTACTTTGGCCCAAACAATACAATGCACTTTGATTGCATTGTGCTCGGGCCAAATCAATTTCTCCGTCTTTGCCATTGTCGCTCTCGCAGATGCCGGCGCAGGATTAATTACGCATGCGGCGATTCTACTCATCACGCTCTACAACACACAAGTCGGCATCATGTGGCGCGTTGAACGCTTTTTTGCTCTGCTATTCATATTAAATCGACCCGCATGCATTTTCAAGTGCATTCATTCTGAATTAGGATAATGCTGTGGCGAACATTACATTTAATTTGCCTCTTCTCGTTGTACGCTACATGCAGCAGTTCTCGTTGTGCTTGATGTGGGTCAATGTCCGTTTGCTGTAATCAGAATATATAAATTTGTCCATTAATTGCAAGTCAGCAAACGACATATTGTATTTTGTAGTGACCCAGAAAATGCAAATAGTAACTTTGTTGCCAGAAATTAATTGATAAATACAAAAGGTTTAGTAAGAAAAATTAATAAAAATTTTATTAAAATAATTATTTTGGTTACTGAAATTTTTTTAATTAAAACGACCATTTCGTATCTTCAAATTTTATATTGAAATACTGCTAAATATTTTAAATATCAAAATGAGAAAACATTATTTCATAAAAATTTCTAAATTAAAATTATGCATTTTGTTAATACTGAATGTAGCTGAAATACTGAAATAGTTTTAAGGAGGAAAATGATGAAACAAATAATAATAATATGATCAAATAACCAAGTTTCCTTATATTTTAGCGATTATCATTATTTTATAATTTCTAGTACAACTGAAACAATTTAGAAAAATGATATTATCTTCCACTTTTGCTTCAGAAATGTTTTAGATATATAAATTTGAACGCTGGAAATTGGTTTATATAAAAATAAATATTGCACAACGGATTACTCGTTTTTTTACAGTATCAAAGATCAAAAGCTGCTAAAACCTGGAAGCTGATCCGATTTTGTGCGGAAGCGGCATGGAAACCTTTCAAATCCAGGAGGTGCCTGATTGGCAATCAAACCCACGTCTTCCCCCTCATCCGTTTCGAAAGGAATCAAGTCCGTTCACTGTTCCTGATGTAAAAGCTGAGATATTAATATATAATTTTATTAAATCTGCACTCCTTCGAGTGAGTAAAATCCTTTTCTTATAACATCAGGCAATTTAATTTTCACCATCCGCCCGCGCCTGTCACGATTCAGCCGCATCATGCGTGAAAAATCGAAAGGAACTGCACACCGATTTCATCGCCGTTTGCTAATCGGTTGAATGGCGAAAAAGTCTCTGTTATTCTGAAAAAAAGGCAAATTTTAAGCTCAAAAGTCTCACATTCGGGTCAAATCTTTGTTAAACCCCAAAAGTAAGCTAGTAACTTTTTACAAATTCTGTAGACAAATTAAAATTGTTTGATTAAATTATAAGTTTGGTTATAATATTTAATACGGCACTGATTTTTTTTTTAATTTTTGCATTTTGCAGGCACCGTGCATTCTCTTCATGAAACATAAGTTCAAAATTTCAAATTTTTCCTTAAAAAAACAAATTCTTTATTTGAAACTTGTAAATTTGCATAAGCTTTATATTGTTATAAAATAGTAATAAATTGACTAGAAAATAGTAAAACGTTTGGAAAATAGTGAGAAATTAAAAGCCTGAAATTTATCCGACAGTCCCTGGTAGTTAAATTTAATTAATTTAATTTAATAGCTTATTCTTTTTACAGAAAACGCTTGAAATTGGCCAAGAATTTAAAATAGTATTTTATTAATGAAAATTAAAAAAGTTTGTTTTTAATCTCATTTATTATTTGGAGCACTTTTAGCACTTTTTTTTATAAACTTGCATTGCACAGGTCTACTTATTTTATTGCATTCATGGTTCGGCGAGCTGGTGCCACCTGGGGGTGCGTGGCCGCGGCGGCGAATGCGTGCTGCGACCTCACGGACGTGCGTGTCACTAGGCCCAAGAGGAGCGCGAGACAATGTCATGGACCAAATTAATTTCATTCATCCCCCGCCGCGAGACAGACGGGCCTCGGAGCCTCTCGCGCCCTCGAATCCGATTTTTATATTTCTTCATCCGACCGACTTTTTTGACCTGAAGCGGAATTCAGTTTGACCCCGCCCTTGGATGACCTCCGAACTGTGCAGAATGGTGAGCATCGTCGAGGAAGAGGAGGACAGGAGTCCGCCCAAGTTCGTCAGCTACTGCTCGCACACCCTGGCGACGCCGACGGCGCCTCCGCCCGACTACCCTGAGATGGGCGAGGTGGCGCTGCAGGTCAGGTGCGACCAGCAGGTGGTGCAGTCGTCGTCCGTGTGCACCGCCACTGCCTCCTTCGAGCACCAGACCTGCTACTTCAAGTCCAAAGTGGGCCCAATGCTGCCCGTCAACAATGCCCTCGCGATGCACCGATACAGCCAGCAGTACATGCACTACTACACGCGGTAAATAAGCAGAAAAAAATTAAAAAAAAAAAAAAAGATGTGTCAGCTGAACCAGTATACAGAGTTTAACATAACTTTTAAAATTGCTTAAAGTCTATACCAAAAGAGCAGATTAAACAATTTTCAAATTCTTATTATTTATTTGGAAAGAAATGGAAATTCATAATATAAATTTTCTGTTTGACTTGTTGCGAGAGAATAAATGAATTGAATTGAATTGAAAAAAAATTAAACATACAAATTTTGGTTTAAATTAAACTGTTCAAAAAAATTGTAACATCAAAATGGACCAAATTTTACTTTAAATTGAGAAAATAATTTAACTTATTTCAATTATTTACTATTATTTATTCAAATAATACTCTATTAACTTGAAAATTAATGAAGCGTTTCAATTTTGAATAAATACGATTGATTATTTGACTAAAATGATTTTTTATAATTATATTTTGTTATTAATATTCTGCGTTTTTTTAAATTTGTGTGTGTAGTGTCTTGCTTGCGTTGTTAATTTATTAAAGATTTAATTCATTTTCCAAGCATTGGTTTTCTCGCTCAGTTTCTGAATCCACATTAAATTTCTTTTGGTACAATATTTTATTTGTAAAATTTACAAATAAAGTTGATTTTTATGTAAAGTAGCAGTTTCTCAATGGGTTTTGTTAGGTTTTTTTATAGTTTTAAAGGATTTTTATTTATTTTTCTCGCTAAACATGTATAGGAACTGCCATTTGTCAATTAATTAAACTTTCTTTTTAAATTTTACTGATACAGAGATTGTTATAGCCGTTTTAATGAAATAAAATTTATTTTTCATTTAACACAATTTCATCTTGAAATTGCTATTTAAAAAAATAGGGCAAATTTAAAAAAAAAATTGCACAACTTTCGTTTTATTTAAAACTTAGAGAACACTAAGATATTTTGAGATGAAATCTGCGTATTTTTCCGCGAAGTAGCGAGTTACTGCTAATTTAGACACCAAGTTGTCTCTCTAATTAGATTTGCGTGTCCGCACTTCTTCTCACCTGCGACTTTTGTTTGTGTCCATGTGTCCGTCTGAGCGCGCCTCCGCCGACATAGCAGACCGACTTACTTGCGGGGCCACTTCTAAATTTATTCTTTTTGGCTAGGCTTACCTTTAAGCCGCGCGTCTCGTCACCTCTGCACCACACTTTCGGCTCCCCAGCTCTCGACGCGAAAAAAGACGCCGTCTACTCTACACTTTGCCAAACGGGAAATCCCAATTACACCGCTCGCGCAATTGAGTGACAATTCTAATGCGTCCCACCCCGCGATTAATAAATTGGACGGCGCGTGATTTACGACAGCGTTACTCATCCGCCGGTTAAATTTCATTTCTTTTGAAAAACTCCTCTTGTGAATAAAAATAGCGCAATAGTGGCTTTTGCCAATTTTTTTGTTTGATTTTTTTTATATATATTTGCTTGGGATTTGAATATCGAAAGTTGCCAGACTATATAAAACCCACACCGAACGCAAATTTAGGACGAGAGACATTGTAAACAAAATCGCCGCTTGGACTGTTTTCTGTAAACTTTTTGCCGCAGACTCTCGCTTCTTTTCTTGGCGTAGACAGCGACGTTTTGCACACACTCGGCGGTGGTCGTCCAACAGCTTGTGTCACCCCTAATGCTCGAGTGTGCAAAAATTATTGGCACGCCTGCTGAGACCATTCGCTTTTGTCAGGCACTAAAAAAATACGTATTAATGCCAAACGCGTACAGCTTTATTTGAAATGGGCCGTTTTGTGGTTCTTTTTATACACCGACGTTAAAAAAATATACTCGGAAATAGATTTTAATGATAAAAAAGTGGAGAATAATGCTGAAATATACAAAATAGTATTTAAAAAAAACAACCACCTAAATGCCATGAAAAACATTTAGCTTTTTCACCTCGCCATTTATTAATTTTATTTATTGCTTTTAAAATTTTTAGGAGTGCTCAAAAAAGTCTTTACCTATTTATTTTTAAATTCTGAGACCATTCTGTTTAATTTTATCCTGAATTCTGACTATTCATTAAATTAAAATGTTTAATTCTATTTAATTATTTATTCTCCATGCAGATACAATATGAAATACACAACATCTTACATCCAAGTCATTCACAAAAATTAAATTTGAATATTTAAGGGGTACGTTTTAAAATTATTAAATAATATTTGCTAATTTATTTTTTAACTATTTGAAAGACGTTCTTTTAAATTCCTAGACTATTTTGATACCTTCTAATGATGTTTTTTTTTTAAGAATTATAATTACTATTATGGGACTGTTGAACAATATTTACTGAAAATTAAATTACAAACTTCTAGTCACTTCAAGCTAATCATTTTTTTTTCATATAAAAAATTGACTTTTGAATTATTGTAGTGTAAAGTGTGAGTTAATTGTCTTCACTTAATTTTGAAAACTTTGTCATAAAGCTTTAAGAATAATAATAATAAAATTTAAAACTAATTAATTTTATCTTATGGAAAAGCCCGTTTCTTCATTATCCATGATCATCACCTCGAGTGTCAACTTCTTCAAAGAAATTTCAATTTAATTCTATGTAGATGAAAATAAAACGTGCCGATTTCATTTAAATTTTTCACTATTGCTTAAAAATTAGAAAATTCCTTTTTTCTACAATTTTTTGAATTAAAATTTAAGCCTAATAAGTCTCCATTTTTTAGGCAAACCCAGGCAAACCTTTTTATTTTTACTGAACACGTTTGGAAAAAACTTTATTCCTCAGCATTGGATTGGCTTTGTAAATAATTTGCAACTAAATTAAAACCTACAAAATTTGAGTCAATATTATATATTAAAACTGGTGTTAGAAGCAGCTGGAAAAGCTTTAATATAGTGCAAATTTAATGATCAAAGCATTTGCATTGCAAAATTTCTTCTGCCATTGTTGCCAACGCAGCTTATTCGGACTAATTAAAGATCCATTTTTTTTTATTTCTTCCAAATTAAAATTTTTACAGTCATGTGGAAAAAATATGATTAAATTTTTAACAATTAAATCTTATTTAAAGTTTATCAACAACAACGTGCCTGAAGAGACGTTCCATTGAAGATCGAGTCCTCAATTACATTTTCTAGTTTTATTCATGTAGATTTTTTTCAATCAAATATGTATGATTTTTTAATTAGAAACATGAATTAGAATTGCAATGGTCCTAAAAAAATGCGTTAAAAAGGCCGACCTAGTGGGGATTTGAACCCGCTGCTTTAGGGCTCTGCTCTCTATTCAGCTGGTCTAAGCCTACGCTGCTCGAGAGCTGATCGCCAGCAAGTTGCTCTCAACTCACTAGGCCGGCAACTAATTGAAATAAAAAAGCGGCTTATAAACAGAAGGTTAGACCAGGTTCGCGCAACAATCAAAATTTTCTCCGATTGTTGACATTCTCAAAACTTGAGGCCGATGTAGATTTGTAATGGATTTAATTAAGGTCATGTATTTTATCGATTTTAATACAATATTATAATGATTATTATGATTTTTATTATTTTCTCCCAATATTTCTAATTTATAAAAAAAATCAAAGCTATCAATTATTCAAAAGAATCAAAAGGGTCGTGTCTCTGTTTTTATATTAAAAGAGGTGCCGGCAACAATGGCAACAATTAAGTCAACAATGGGATTTGAAGGAACAAAAACAGCACATTTTGGAGTTGTTGAAACGCGACGTTCCGTGCTTTTCGATGTCTTTCTCAGGTCAGCGGTCACCAAATTGCAAAAATTTAATACAATCATATTATATTATAATTTGCCTATGTAATAATGGACCTCTTGCCAATTCGACCTTCTCCTCCAATTTAATAATTTGACCTTTAACCCAATTTAATAATTCGACCTTTTACCCATTAAATTTCACCTTTTGCCCATTTGCCCATGTGAGACGTCATCGCTCATGCGCAGAAAAATTTTACCCCCAGAACTCACAAATTACATCTACTCAACTAAAGCCTCCCGCGCGACAGTTTTCTGTCAGCCGCGCCGCGCAAAAGGTTTTCGAGAACAAACGTCGAGACGCACGTGCGCTGCACATTATTCCCAGCAAGGACCTCTTTTTTTATTTTTCTCCTTTCATACGCTGGGCTATTCAACGCGATTTTCGACATGAGCGAATTGCGACACGGTCGTGCCGTACTTATGCTTTTTTAAGCGCTGCAAACATGAAAGAGCGGGGACTGATTAAAACAAAGAGCGTTTCGAGCGTGCGAGAAGGAGCGAAGAATTGCACTGGTGCAGCTGTGTGTGGTTTGCATTTATTATTGTTTGCCGTCGCTCACCCCCTTTCTGCAACACAACACTGAGGCAAAGTCATGGGAATTGGCAATGACTCTTTTATTATTTGCACAACAAACGGAGAGAGAGAGAGAGAGCAAGAGCGAGTCGTGTCTTCTCAGCTTTTGCCACGGAGAGCATGTTTAATTATGTGTGGCCTCTTTTCTCTCTCTCTCTCTAGGCAGCCACTCTGAGCGAGATTCTTGCCGAGATCTGACGAATTCCTCAGTTGACTTGAAATTTTGCGCTTCTTGCAAAACGCGCGTGTCGGTCAAAAACAAAGGCCTGCTCTGCGTTTCACAAAGTAATTGCACACCAACGGATCAATGTTTTCGTCTCAGTATGACAAGTTTTAACACAAGTTGCTAATTTTTATTTAATTATTTGTTCAAAATTTCATTAAAAATTAAAAATACTGCAAAGGAAAATTAAGTCTTAAACTAAATCATAGAAATTTCTCACATTAGCCAGAAAAAGAAGCAATAATAATAATTATTTTTCCATATTTATTATGTTCATTGGTGTTTTGTGATTCTTTAAAATTGCAATGAATTTTAAATGGAAATATCTCAATTGTTATTTTATTTTTAAATTTCCTTTCAAATTTAAATGTTTGCTAAAATCAGAACCCAGTAGAGAAATTCGAATTAAATTTGCAAATCTTAAATGTAAAGGTGCAGTAATTTTTTTTAAGTTATCTCCAAGACAGTTTTAAAGACTCAATTTGTAATAAAAAAAAAAAAAATACTTGACAGTAATATAAAAGTTGTTGCGTAATTCATAAAATATTTTGAGAATATAATTTAGGTTATCCAATTTAATTTAAATCTTGTTAGTGTGAAAGTAAATAATGTAAAATTCGTTAAAAGAAGGATATTTGCTATGCCTACAATTTATACACTTAAAATCGCTGAAAATCATTTACAAAAAAATTAATAATAATTTGATCCTCTGTCAAATATCTCTACTTTTATTTATGAATAAAAAAAATAACATGGAAATAAAATAAGATAAATTATATTGGGGGATGCCAAGTTAGCACCAGCAAATCCTATCAGCTAAGCTAACTTAGGATGTGAATATATCACTCGTTATTTTTTACAATTTTTTAATTGGAACTTCTTACTTGTTTGCTGTCATTATGCGTTTCTCTCATTCATTGACTTTGTTTGCGAAGGAGCAAAGAATGATTAAAAAAATACATAAAATGATATCATATTAAAATTTTTTTCGTTTTTATTTTTATTATTGTTGTCAATTCAATTCAATTCAATTCAATTTGTTTTATTCTCTACATAACAAGTCAAAATAAAATACAAAAAAATTTTATAGGCAATTAATATCATTATGAATCATTATTAATGAAATGATTTCATCCCCCTTTACAATTTATAGAAATGTGGAGTTAGTGGAATACTTCTTTTTAAGAACAATCTGGTCATTTTTTTTTTTGCAACGTTTATGTTTTTATAGATATGGTCAATAAAACATGCCACAAAATGCACATTTGGCGCGGGGTGGATCATATTTCAACAGCCCCTCCCTGTGCCAACGAAACTAATCCATAGCAAAGCTACTTGTGCCCTCTCATTCTTTACATTTTTTCCTGTCATGTTTTTGCAGCGAAATGCCCCTCAACCGAGTGAGCGCGCCGGTGGCGATGGAGGCGCAAGTGAGACGAGGTCTGACGGCTCGGCCACCCTCGCCTGAGCACCAACTCGCGTCGCCCAAGCACCAGTCCGCCTCCTCCATTCCAGCCCTTCAAGAGGTACTTGAAGAGCCTGTCGAAGAAATGGTGAGTGATAAATTTTTTCTCCTCCTTCTTAATTGATAAAAGTTCCGACAACGAAAACAAAACACCATAAACTTTCTGAAAAAAAGTGATGAACGGCTGCAGATGTTTCTGACGGGCCTGCGGCGAAATTGATATTTTGCTGCGGCCAGGAAAGAGGTTTCGCCGAAGGGTCGGTTTATCTAATCTGGTCACGTGCTCGAAGCGGAACGGCCAAGACTCGGAGGTCATTTTTCTCGGCCCAATCTTGATGCAAAATTTCCGACGTGCAATCAGGGTGCGAATAAAACAAGAAAGAGAAAAATGGGCCCATAGGCGCTGCAACCCTTAAAAACTGCGGCGAAAATTAAGCAGATTCAAACAAAAAATCTCTTCAAATTATCTATTTCATCGTTTTTTTGTTTTTCAATGTTATTTATATATATCATTTAATATCATTAAAGTTTAATGATTTTCAAATTTTTTGTATAATTTGATAATTTACAAAATTGCTGAAAAATGCCGAACAAAAAATAATAGTTTACTTGGAAGGTCGATTTTATAAATAGATTCAAATTCTAATTTTGAAAAATTTGATTCCTCCAAATAACATGAATTGGTTGCTTAGAATAATTTGAAAAAAAAATATTATTTCTGTTAAAATTTAAACGAAAAATTCACGCAAAAAAGCAAAAGGTGAATCATACATACTGAAAGGTTTCTTAAATAAAAAAATTATTTCATAGCTTTTGTTAATTTTTGTAAAGCCAATACACAATACTATTGAATGATTTGTTACTGTTTTAGGCAAATTTAAAATACCAATATTTGCTAAGAAAAAAGAACAATGAAAATTAAATTTGGAAATATTTCCTTAAATTTTGATTGCCCTAAATTATTCTTTCCGCTAAATTTTATAACTTCTTACTTAGAATGATTTAAAAAAAGTTTATGTCAGGACAAAATATTAAAGAAAAGAATTTGCAGTTTGGGGTTCAAATGGAAGGGTTGAGGTCGAGTGAAGAAATGACGGCCGCCCATTAATTTTATTCACGGTGACGTTGTCTCTCGCTCACTCGGGCTCCCGGTGGAAGAAATGTACGGTCACGTGTGGCCACGTTATGACACTTATGTGTAAACACTGCACGCCCCCCATTCACCCGCCGCGGCTCTTTTCTTATCGATCAGCCTGCGATGGGCGTAAATGAACGCCGGACGGTGGCCGACGATGACCAGTAGGGTGTGCGCGCTTGCCGGGGTTGCTTCTTGGTCTGGCGCGCGCTTCTCGTAATTTTTGCGGCAGAAAATTCGCGGGAAGCGCTGCAGGGTTGAATCCAGCGTGTGGACTCACAGGAGAATCATGCGGCTAAAGCGGTTCCTGGGTTTCCGGGTCCTGGCCAGACCCAAGTCGGCGCCCGCGACCAGGGCGCAGCCCGACACCTTCCGAAGTTCACATCACTCCGGAAGGGAGAGCAGCCGGTCCAGGCGCAGGAGAAGGGTAGGATTGAAAAGCTAAACAAAATTGTTAAATCATACAATTTGTAAACCAAAATTCGTCTGGTATTTGAACCAAAATTTAATTTTTTTTCCAAAAATTTTAGCAAGATTATTTAATTGTGTGAAAAATTATTATTTTTTTTTAATAATTTTGATATTAATATTTTAATTGCTTCATAAAAGGCAATCTCAATTATTAATGTTTGACAATTACAATATTTAAAAAAAAATAATGTAAACAAAGTAGTATTATATAAATTAGATCTTATTTTTTCTATTTTTTTTTTAGAAAGAAATTTTAATTTAACTAAGAATTTTATTAATATTAATTTTTATTGCTAATGAAACAGATCTGACTAAGATTTTATTTAATTTCATTATTTAAATAATTACATTGATTAACCAGAATCATAATTTTATTTAAACCTTTTTTGTAAATATTTAGAGAAGAGTTGGAAACGCATTTATTTATCAGCATCATGAGGCTTTTGAGGAAGATTCCGTCACAATAATTACGGCTTTGTTGTGTACAGTTTTGATTAAACAAAGGGCAATGTTCCGTGAAGATTGTGTTGCCGAAGTGCATGTGCATTAATGTATCCGCCTAAAAATTCTCACGTCGGTCGAGATCTCTCGTCTCGTCTCTCATTAAAATTAATTCCGTGCCGCCTCGTCGCGTTCGCCTCTCTCGCGCGCGCACATTATTATTTCGTGGTATTTATAACCCCCGTGTGCACTTAGAGGGTTGCATGCAAATCCCTCAGGGGTGGGACCAATTTGCGGCCCCGTCAATGAGGCTCGCCGTGTGTGCCGAGTGGGCATCCGCTCGTTAGTGGAATTAACAAACTGCGCATTTTTAATGGAATTACTCGCATTTCCTCCTTACACCGTTGACACCCCAAAATGAATAAAAAAAAGTAGACTGGAATCTTATAAGTTTGGATGAAAGTTCAATATTACATAATGAATTGCCTATTCCAGATTTTTAACAAAATTATTGAAAAATGACGGAGAAATTAAACTGGTATTTTCAATTTTGATTGTAAACTACTTAATGGGATGAAAGTTCAAACTTCAAACATACCTTTGGCGGGAAAAGTCAAACTCCTGTTTCAACGTCTAACCTATAAAAAAAGTTGCTATAAAAATATCAACTTTTAAAAAGCGATTTTGACTTCAGTGAAGATAGTTTTCATACTTTCAGAATAAAAAATTTACAAAATTACTTATGTGAGTCTTTAAAGTTTGAAGATTTAAACTGTTTTGAGGAATCCTTATTGGCGTATTCAAATCAATTCCTTTACAACAATAAAAGTAAATTTTAGCAATTGATTATTTTAACCACAAATTTTTTTTTTTAAACTTGTCAATAAAGTGTCCTTTCTTTAATTCTGTTTCTCATATTTCGTTTATCCTTAGGGATAATTTAATATTTAAAGATTTTATTGAGCAAACTTTGACATTTTCCATCACGAAGAGTGCAATCAAAAAGAGCTTTAGAGAAACATTTATATGTTGCGAGTGAAGGTTCGAGTGCGTTGTGATTAATGACGATAGAAGTGCAATCAGCTAATGCGTCTGCCGCTAGTGAGGGAGAGACGAATCACGTTCACACACAGTAATCGACCTTTGGGGAGTTCGGCTGCAGTTCCCAGGTTTGACCCACTCTTGAGGAGCAGGGAGGGGTTGTTGGTTCGGACGCGCGTCCAACCCATTTCTACTGCTTCCCATCGCTTCATGGTTTTAGCGCTTGCTGCACTAATCATCATTCCGATGCAAAGCCCTTCAAAGCAGACACGTACTTACTCCCTCACTAGAGGGTGCTTATAGGATAAGTGCAAATGTCTGCCGAAATTTTATCTATCCCGTTTTTTGACCGAGTGAAAAAATTGCTCCTCGCTCTGAAAGGGGAAATTTAGAGGCGTTGCCGCAGAGTATATTGTTGTAACTCGATCGGCGCCCATCACAATCAAGTAACTGCCGCCGAAATGATCGAATTACCAAACACAAGTCAACCGGTGGCAACAGCCTCGGAAATTAATGCGATCGATGGATAAATTAATTAATTATGATCGCGAACCCAGGATGTCAGAATAATTGAGAACCAGTCAGCAGATGAAGTTTCTGTTGATTAATTTTAGTGATGCGTCTTGATTAAATTTATTTCAGTCAATCAAAAAATGGAGGACAAGAATTATTTACACTAAGTTTTCCTAGAAAATCAGTTTGATTAATCAAAATAAGAAGCTTTGCTTACTTTTATTACAATTTCATTTTACCATTACAAATGAAAGCCTGGGTAAACTGAAAATAAATTTGAGTTTTACCATAGCGAAGAAAAAATTATCATAGTTAAGCGATTTTTTGTTTGATTTGTTTTACGTAAATTGCAAAAAAAAAACGTACTTGCGAACTTAATTTTTTTTTATTTGTCACATTTTCTTATTAAATTTGAATAAAGCCGATTTCCATGGTATTGTAGGTTAAATCCTCCCACTGATTTGTGTCAATGAAGTGTCGAACGCCTGAATTTGGTTGAACTAGGCAAACTCCTTACAGATGGGCCACGCGGGAAGCCTAAATTACAATAATCTTGCTTCGTCGTATTGTTGAAATCAAAAAATTATTCCATGCACTTATTTTACTGGAATTCATAAATGGATCAAAATTTCTCACTGAAAAATAGAGGAAAAATAATTATTTGTAATCACAAACAGAAATTCATAATTTTTTTGGTTGTTTGCACAAATCTTAAAGTTTTTTTGCAGTTTTAAACATAACAGGCTGAGATGAGTATCTTAGAATTATTTTCAGCGAAAAGCTTTGTAGGCAACACTTGTGGCTGCATGGTCTGGGATTTAGTAGAATTATCGTCTATGCATGCTTTAATCGAGGGAGTGATTTTTATGGTGCTCCATTTCTATAACAGTAGCTACTGTTTTTCAAACTGAATTGAATTTGCAATGAAAATATGATCTCATTTCAGTTTGTAAATTAATGATTAAATTAAAAATTAATTTGTAGAGACAATTAAATTTACTCATCCTCAATTTACTTCATTCCTTCTATTATAATTACACATTAAATTTTGACACTTTTTATGATTTAAAAATGAAATGGAATTAAATCTTGAACAGGAAAATCAGCGCCAATTCCGAGATCAGTCCGAACTATCTCGATTTTACAAGTTCCGAAACCTTCAGGTAGAGGTCGCGCCGATGCAACCTGCGGCCAGGTGAGCCCACCTGAGCGCAGGTAGCAGGTGCTTTGCTCTCGTGGGGGATGCAGACTGCGGTGATGAAATCTCGCGGCTCCCCTCCCGATGGGAGGCAGGCCAGGCAGGCGTTATCATCTTTTGTGCTCAATTGGAATGCAGTCTGGTGCATTCTTATGTTGATATTCTTTCTTTCTTATATATTTACCTGCTCCGTCGGTCCGCCTGCAATGTTGCAAGATGCGAGCAGGACCGAGAAAGAATAAAAGGAGATTCCAGTGGCATTAGTTTCATTAATCCCCTCCTCAGGTGTGCCATTGACGAATTTAAATCTCGCCAACAGCAGTCAGTAGGCCAACAAGAGAAATCAAACTGTTTGCTCGTCGCCGTCGTCGCTCCGGGGAACGGACGGACGGACGATTTTCTAAAAACCCTTTTCTTCCATTGTGACGCAACTGAAAATAAATCGCCGAGCTTTCTTTGGATTTCTCTCCATTGATTATTTTTCCGCCAAAATCCGTATTCCGATGCAATTCACACGTTTTACAAGTAAATATCACAGTTATGGTCTGTTAAGGCCCAAGTGAGCATGAAACTCATTATTCCCACACCTTTGTGCGCCGAGTTGAAATTAAGTAACACGTGGAGGAAGTAGTGGCCGCAGAGAAAAGGGGTCTGCGCAGCTTTTGTGGCCAGAAAGAATTCGACCGGATAAAGGGCACTGCTTTTGGTATGCGGAAGGATTTGGTGGCGGAGACATTGGGCAAGACCTCAGAATCAAAGCGAGATGGTCTAGGCTTGGGTGTCATTAACAAGTCGCTGCCTTTGGCCTGAAATTAAATTGCAGTTAGAGAAGGAGAGGTCAAATATTTTCATTAAGAATTTCTAACGATATTTAAAATAAGCTTAAAAACATAGAAATATTAAAATGTATAATAAATTAAATTAGATAATTTCAAAAATTTTATTAATTTAATTATAAAATTATAATATAAATGTAAAATAAATTATGAACATGCAAAATTACTTTAATATCAAAATTGTAAAAATATGCGACTTTGATTGATTTAAAAACTTGTTGGAGCTGCAAACAATTCAGATTTTTTTGATGACACGGTGGAATTGAATTTTTTTTTTGTCGAGTTTGCTCATTTTCAATCAAGGCTTATTGAGCGCCGCGACCCTCTTGGCTTCCCTCGCAAAGGAAACAAAGGCTCGCGCGCGCAGCATCAATGGTACATACAAGTATGTACTTGCATACACAGATATTTCAGCGAGCGTGCCGACTGAGTGATTGCTGTGCCAGGTGACGTCATGAACTTGTTCTGGCCTTGATTTTGGCAAAAAGACCAAAATGTCTCCCGACGTAACCTTCTGTCGAGAGCAGGCGAGCCAGCGAGCAAAAGCCAAGCAATCCTTTGACTCTCGGTCGCGCGGACGGAGCAAAAAAAAAAAATCGCGCGCGGGACATTTAAAAATGGTCTTTGCGCGACTGCCAGCAGCGATTATAATTAAATGGAAAATTGTTTGAATTTTTCACTTTTTCTTAAATTAATTTGATTAAATTTTTGAACGAAGCAATAATTTACATGATTTCTTTAAATTAAAATTTAACGTGAAATCAGTCATTTGTTGCTATCAGAAAAATAAGAATCACGACTTTCATTCATTCATTCCCGCAGAAAAGTGCGTGATTGAATTTTTAATAACCCAGCGCAGGTGACAATGTATCACTCGAGGCAGTGCATCGCTCACTCGATCTCTAATTGAAATAAATTTAATTCAATTCGATTGAACTGAGAAAGATAAGCTT
Source organism: Neocloeon triangulifer (assembly GCF_031216515.1). NCBI lineage: Eukaryota > Metazoa > Arthropoda > Insecta > Ephemeroptera > Baetidae > Neocloeon > Neocloeon triangulifer. Next base: position 811,234 of record NW_026775550.1, read on the forward strand.
TCTCTTTTGCTGTTTGAATCATTTCATTTTAATTTGAAATCAAAGTTTTATTTTTAAACAAATCCCAGAACTTAATTTTTTCTAACGTGTGATTATTTTTCAAATTCTCATTTCATAAAAATTTAAAATAATAATTTTTACAGTTTTAATATGCAAATTTCACATATTTAAATTTTCAATTTATAGATCAATGACTGATTTATTGATTCCGATGCATCATATTCATAAATCAAGCGTCTCGAAACTCGTTCACGTGTAATTGGAGCGCCGTAATCAGGAAGCGATCTAATAAAGTTCGAGTCCACCCCTTGGCACCTGATCTTGAGTAAGAAATTTATTTTCCCGGAGCGGCAGCGAGTTTATTTTTCCTTCTTTACACCCCGGGGCCAGGAAAAAAAATCAAGTCTCTCTCTTCTCTCTCGCGTTTTTTCTGCTTTTTCCACACTCGCGTACACAGATTAAACGCGCGAGAGGCTCGTCGACAGTGAGGAGGCTCTCTTCTTTTGCTTCCCCTCTTCACACAAAAATCCACACACACCGCGAGTGAGCGAAGGAGCGAGTCCCTCTACCTGCCTCCTACTCTCCATCCTCGGCTGCCTCTCTCATAAAACGCTTTTTGTACCTTCGGCAAGCAGTTGGTCAAGTCGCCATGTTCGGAGGAGGCATCGTGTGAACAAGTGTGCGCCCGGATTGTCCCGAAAAAACCAACCGCCGTCTCGATCCGCCCAAACAAAGTGCCATATTATTTATCCGCGGGAAGAGAAGAAGGTTGTGTGATATTGTTTTTAATTATGTGGCGGTCGACCGGCGGATCAGTGCGCTAATCAGATAATGGATCAGCCATCTCCCCAAAGGATTAACGAAACCGAACAGGTACAAAAGCAAAAAACGCCCGAAAATTCCATTTTTGAAATTTAAAATATTGTATTTTAATTTTATTCAAGAGGAGGATTGTTTATTTTTGGGTTTTTGCCCAATTTTAAATTTGGATTTGCGCCCGAATTGGGCGATTTTGGAAATTTTGGGCCGGTGTTTGCAAACGGCTGTTGGTTTGTTATTTATCCGCGCCACGGCGAGCCGAACCGAGGCTTTACTTCTTTAGTAGTGGTGAATGTTGAAGGCCGCGAGGCAGGTGAATTCCAGAGAGTGGTGGAAAATATTTATAGGCTTGGTTGAAAATATTTACACAGCAAGGTTTTTGAATTAAGCAGCTCTCGCGGCTGGCGTCGCCGCTGAGCTCCTCAAAAGCATAAATTGTCACTTTGCGATTTCCTCCGAACAGTCGGATGTGCGCGATCGAGACAATAAAAAAAAAATGCTCATTACACCGCTTTATTTCGTTTTATTTTGAGCCGCTGAGATTCCGTTTCGCGGGATTACGCAATCGCCCATAAATTTTCACCAAGCCTGAATTTCTTCGGTTCGCGAGGGCCCATATAAGAAAGGCACAGACAGACGCTCGGCCTTTTCCTCCGCATAGAAATTTTCATTTTAATGGCTAAAGACGCCAACCTTGCTTGTGAATGGAAGGAAGCTTCAACTCGCAATTGAAATTCTTCTCTTGAACGTTTAAAGTTCAAAGGTTCATCAATCAAATGCTTACAAATTCCACATCTTTTTTTAACGAAGTTTAACATTTAAATTCTTAATTGAAAAAGTCCCAGGCTTTTAAGCAAAGCGTGGTTTTTAGCGATTTATTTTTACTAATTCTGATAAAATTTAAATAAAATTTACAAAATATTATTTATTTTCTTCTTCAAAAGGCAAAGAAGTAAAGAAGTAGCAGTTTCAATAGTAAAAATTACAACTCTGAAAGAAAATACTTAAAAAATTCCACACAAAAAGTGTCAAAATAGTCCAGAATTAATAAAAAAAAATTTAAATTAGCTTTCGCCGCCACGTTGATTATTTTCTCTGGTTTAATTTCTTTTCCATTGAATCCTTTGTATTCTCAGTATGAATCGATTCTCTCCGAGCATATGCCAAATTGATTATGTCCATCCAGCTCTACCAACGCTCATTTCCAGCCAACCGATTGTGACAATAATATATAAATTAAATCTCATAAACTTCACAAGTTGCTGCCAATAAACCCGATGGATAAGCACGTAATAATTCTCGTCGTATTTATTTGTTGTTTGTAATTTCTTTCCTCGATCCATTTACTGTTAACCTTCTCTCTGACTTGAAATATATAATTTATAATTATATCGAGTACTGCTATATGAGAAAGAAAAGTAGAGTAAAGCGCGCCGGTGAGCTCTATGAGCGGCGAATTCCGTTCCGTCTGCCGATGGGTGTGACCCTAATTTATTTATTTCTGACGCAATTCAATTTTCATCAAAACCGATTTTTCGATAATGAACTTGTTGTGTAACCGAAAGACAAGCAGAGGCAATTTAGAAAGCTGTCTGCCGATCGTGTAGTCATCGTGATGCATGCACAATTGCAAGTTTTACTGGGCCATTGCTCGCTGTACCGTCCCAGACAATCAGTTTTCTCCTCACTATTTTAATTCTTTTCTATAAATTCGTCTCCATTCCGGATTCAACAATTCTCGTCAGGTAGAAATCGATCCAAGAAGTGATTTTGATGTTAATATATTTTTGATAATTTCCTTTGAGCTTAAATAAATCCCAAGAAACAAATTATTTTTATATTCATATTGTTTTTTATGATAATTTTTTAAACAAAGTTTTGCTCAGACTAAAATTAATGTCAATTTTGTAAGATCACCTTCAAATTTACATTTAACTCGTGCAAAACGATTTGGTAACAATTTTTACATTATGGTTATTAGATGAACCACCTTAATCATGGCCAAGATTACAACGTACAAGCTTTGTCGAGCAGGACAAATTTATTCCGCGACATTGGTTCTTGATCTAGCTGCGATAAATGCAAAGCACAACAGCCGAATTTGAATAGAATATGATTTATTCAGATTTTATGCGTCAAGGCTGCTTACTTAGAAGGACTTACTCATCAAACAGGTGTTATTAAAAATGTTCTGCTCTTGCAAAAATTTTAATCGAGTTTTAAATTTAAAATAAAAGAAATATAAATTTTCTGATACTTTTCCTGAAGGAAGTCGTTTGTCATTAATTTGTCTGTGATGCTGGAGGCCACAAATCAAAGAGATTAAAAAAAAAACCCAGCCACCTTTGCAGATCATAAATCAAGCGTTGAAAAAAAGTTTGATCATTTGCATTAGAATATAATTTGATTCACGTCAGTGGCATTGGCTGCTAAAACATGTCGGCCCGTCACTTGGCACTCCACGGTGGAATTAGAGGAGTGTCCTCATAGCAGGCAATGACGGTTTAGAAAATTCTGTCTAATGAAATAATTATAAAAAAAAAATCAAATGAATGATAATATGAAACAATCCAAACTGAGCTTAATTTGTTAAAATAAAAATAAAAAAGACAATTGACCAAAAAATTTAAAAAACCTAGGATTTTATTTGTCCATTTTAAATATTAATTTCATGTATAAAAAAAGGGTTTAGAATTTTTATTTTTATCAAGGACTGTAGAAAATCTTGAGTTTATTTTTCTTTTTATTCATCATTATTCATTTTTTTTAAACCAGTTAAAACTTATTTCAGTTTTGTTACGAGTTGCCGTAGAATTTAAATGGGTTTATTTAAATGGCCAATCCCTGAAAATAGAATATAATGGTCTTCTTGGTGATTAGGTGTGTTCGTCGACGAGTCGCAGATTATTTGCATGCGAGGGCTCATGTTCTGCTCACTGGAACACGTTGCGTGACCGCAAACAACAAACATCATTCCGAGCCTGTTTATTTCCCCGCTTTTATTATTTGATGGTCCAATTTAATGGATCTGTTTCCCACAAGAACTCGCTGCCAGCGCCGTGCAAATGACCGACATCTTTCTTCTTCTGATTACACAGATATTCTGCAGATCTCATTTTTTATTTGATCCGACTGCAGAACGTGCTGGATTTTTATTATGAAATTTTCTCATCATAGCTTCTTTTTATCGTTGTTAGTCAGCGGATTCAAAGGAAATTCATATAATACACACACCGGCCGACGCGAGTAAAAAAAAGGATTCACCCTTTCGGTCATGCTCAGGTTCACGCTCTTCTAGAGTTTCCTTGAGTGACGCACTCTTAAATTATTGTCTGTTTGCGCGCACGTGAATGACAAGGTTGATGTTTTTGCATTGAATTAGCAAATGTTTGAAATGGAGAAAATAAAATGATACGAAAATGGTAGAAAATTAATTCATATGACAGAAATTTACAATTAAATTATAACAGAATTATTTGCATTTTTCTACATAAAAAAATTTAATTTAAGATAATTACATTAATTGACACTTGAAAAGATTATGGGTAGTTTTAAAAACTACATGGTTTCTGCTTTTTATCTAAACTTTTGAGAATTTATTTTCTTTAAATTTGAAACAATTTGCTGTGGGCACCAATGTCGTAGGTGAAATGTCACGGTCACTGTCTGATGACCTCTTATAATAAGTAAAAGTAAAAAAAACCTGACGTTGCCCCCGCCACTAATGTCTTGCATGGAAGTCAAAAGTTTACTTTTGGCTTGGGGAAAACGGATTTATTTTTTATTTTTAAAGAATATTTTTTAAAAATTTAGTTGAATTAATTTCTTTATCAGCTGAAGTGGGTAAAAAATATTTTGTTTCGTGTCAAAATAGCTGTTAATTTCAATTTAAAAATATCTTTTATGAATGAAAATAATATTTTAGTTCAACAATTTTGCAGGAAATAGGGAAAATTGTTGACATTTTACGCCTGAAAATAGTTGATTTTTTAATTAAAATTGTGTGATCTTTTAAACCTAAAACTTTGTCTTAAGAACGGCGTATATTTGATCTCTATTTACATATTTTAGAGTTAAATTAATTTCCAAAACAATGTGTCAAATTGTCCCTGTTTTTCCATCCATAATTGGTTTTGAATTTTGAGAAGTTTCATCCAATTTCGTTTACGCCATACAACATTCGAGGGTGAGAAAACCAGTCTTTTTTTTTTAGCTAAAGAGACTTCTAAAAATATCATGTTTTTACTTAATTTTTACAGTAGGAAGAGTTTCTATCTTGTACACTATTCACATGATTGAAATTATTGTTTGGAAAGCTCCATCTCTCTCGCTCGAGGCATTTCCTGCGCATTCAGATTGCCGTCACTCTTTTTATAATGAAAGGAATGTGTCGCGCTCAAATCACATTAGCCATTTAGATGAGGAGTGAAAAAATTCCTCGGGAATAATCAACATTTTCTCACATAATTCCCATGGGCTAATTCGGGCCGGCATTTTTTCTTCTTGTAGCTGTACCTTGGGTGTGGACGACAGAAAATTGTGCCACAACAATATCCGACGACGGATTATTTATGGGAAGAAGTTATTATTACCGAGAGGCCGGCATTCCTGCACTCGCTTGCTCAATATAATATATTAAATCGCAAGCAGAAAAATAATGCAGGCAGCAGCCGAGAGCTGATCAATTCAAATGAATGCAAGCACACCCTTTTCGCCGGCGCGCGGATTCTTTGTATTTTTATTTTGCGCTCAGTGCCAGCCGCAGAGAAAAAGAAACAATGGCGGCGCCAATTACACTCGTTTGTTTCTCGACTCACGCAGTCTTATTTCATTCCGAGACTAATTGTCATCAGCCGCGGCACCGAAACAGACTTTAATTAGCATTGACAGCCTCATTTCCATATCTCTTCTGACTGATCGCTTTAAATTAAATAAATTTATCAATTTCAGCTTTAATAAAACAATAAATTATTATTTAAAGATCAGAGATAAAAGATAAAAGCCAATTGAAAAATAAGTCATTGTAGATTTTTAATTCATTTTATTTAAAATAATAAAATCCAATTACTAATTATTTCAATTTGTGTATTTCCAATTCTGATCAATTTGAATAGCACAGCAAATTCTACAGTTTGACATAAAAACTTTTAAATAAATGCGGATTTCAGCGGTTCTTTTTGATTAGCATTTATGCAAATTATGGAATATTTAGCCCAAAATTTAAGATGATATATGAAATTTTGGAATGTTGTGGTAGAGTTCATATATGCAGAATAATAAATGAATGATCCGACGTTCAATTATCAGAAAAAAGGCATAAAAGGTATGAAAATTTCATCAAAATTTACTCATTTAATAACTACATAATATTATCTTTCGTAGCAATTAATTTAATTTAAAATTTTCCTAAGAAAATAAAGATTTGTATTTTTACCTAAAAAAATCTCATTTAAAGCATTCATAATTGCAGTCATTGCTACTTATAATTTTCTCACAAATAGAAGAATAATTTCTTTAAAAAAAGTAGCTGTTAAAATGCATTTCAACATTCAAGTTTAAATTGCCATATTTCGTATGAAAATCATGTATTTTTTTCCGAAATTAAGATTGAAATGAGAAACCAGCTTTTCAAAAAAAGATTATAAATTTTAGCTATCTCTGTTTGGTTTAAAAAAAAAATTGCTCTCATAAATTATTTTTAACAATAAAACTAAAATAAATATGGACCATCGGCAAATTACAATGAACCAAATCACAAATCAAATAGTCTTATAATTAAAATTTATAAATTAATCTAATATAACTTGATATACTGTCAATTATTCCTTTTAAATCCACTTTCCTCCTTTTTTATATCAATCAATTTAAAAAATAAATGTCAATTGCTCCACATGTGATCAGATTCCTGTCAAAGAGACATAACTAATTCCACGAACGAAACATCCTATCGGCTCTAAACATTTCGATTTCACATTACAATCAGCTTTAAAATTAGTACGCGAGCATATAAAATCCATCGACCTGATATCAGCCCACGCCGAGGCACGTCAAAAGAAGTAAGTGTCGCTTCGAATATTAAAAAGTGGAAAATTAATCTGGAGTAAATAACGCGAATTGACAGCGCGATCGTGCGCTCGACGGTCTCCCAAATATGAAGAGGAGAAAAAACATTTTCTCTCGGGCAGACTTTGGGATATAATTGGTGCATGGCCGCGCTGCTGGACCGCGACATTCGGTCGTTCAATGCTAAGCCGCGAAGGCCGCCGACCATAATCTTTGAAAAGCTGCTGCGCCTTCCTCATCGCCCCAGTCGGTCGGTCGTTCGTTGAGTTGCCAGTCGGTGGGTCGCGGACCGAAATATAAAATACCTGCGGTCAATACCTGGCGCGGCACCCGCGGGATTTTGCACGCCAGAAACCAAACTCGATAATAATAAATATTTCATCTGCTGCGCGGCGTAACACTTTGTTGCGCGCCGAAAGCAGCCGAGACCATCTCGACCGCTTCATTTGCTCGCAATTAGCCCAAATCTCGTCAGATCAGGTCAAGGCTTCACATGATTAATGTGGTTTTATTAGAAATTGATCCAATTGTAGAGAAGAAACAAAAAAGTTAATAAGTTGAATTATTATCAAAACATTTTTCCACGTTGGTTGAAATTTGAATTAGCTGTATTTTTGTTTTTAAATTTATTTCTTTTTGTCAAAAGGCCTTCAAAATTTGAAACATAATTTAAAATTTGTTAAGGAAAATAAAATCTTCATTAATTAACATGATTTGACATTTATTTTGTTGCTCAAATTTGCAAATTAAAATAAATGTTCCAGTTTCAACAAGCAATTTTTTACCCAAATTCATCATTCATACATAGAAAAATAAAAAGTTCATCAATAATATTTTTTAATTAAATGATTTCAGAATAAATAAAATCAGACGATAACTTTTCAACTAAATTAAGCAAATATCCCTTTAAATTATTCCCAATGAATGCCTAAGATCTATTCTTTTCACAGAAATTTGCGGTGAACCTTTTATTAATAATATTATTATTTTGAAAGCGATGATTACTGCACTGATTATTGCCATGTAGAATTTTTAATTGGGATATTTTGGGACAAAATAATTAAGAAAAAGCCACATGTTAAAATCCTGCGGTTTTTGGTACAATTTTTTATGATTAATCTTATTGTTTACATACTTTGTGTGAAAGTATTTGGTTTCTATTTCAACAGCTTACCAAGCGATACAGAAAAATTATATAAATAACAAAAAAAAAAAAAAAATTAGAAAATGCGAAGGATTTCTGTGGTTTCTCTTAAAGGGTTCATTCATTCTTTATTGCCTATTTCGTTAATTAGTTCATTATTTAACAATATAATTTATTTTTAATTATGCTCAACTTTCTTTTTTTTTTTGCTCATAAAAACATGAACGTAATTGGGCGAAATCGCGATCCAGGCCAGTTGTGCTACATTAATTTCCGAGATTTAATGAAGTTTTCGATTTAATGAAAACGCAGAGATTATTTTGAACTTATTAGACCAGACCATTAATTTATTAACTTAAATCAAAACTGCTTGTAATAAATTTAAATTCCAAATTTGTAGAAATTTATTACTTTGTATTTATCATTTATTTATTAAATTATTCTACATTCAATAATATTTTTTTTTTTTGAACATTTTGACAAATAAAAATAGGGTCAAAAAATCATTAACTGTTCCATTTTTAAATTAAGCCGACTTAATTATAGCGCATATATTTAATATGAATAAAAAACTTGAAACTGAGGATATTATTCCTCCTTTTAGCCGGCCCCTGAAATGATTTAATTATTTGTTGTCGAGCCTGAATTTATTTATCACCAGGCGTGCAATAATCAACAGCTTCATCTCGGGGCTAAAACAAATTGCTTGCCCGCAGAAAGGTGGGCGACCGCGTGGCACACTCGAGCGATCGCAGATATCATTTTCCCGAGCTGCGCGAATTAATGAATTTCTCGTCTTTCTCGAGAGGTGAAGAGCAGAATTATGCCGTCCAGACTGCGCTAATGCGGCGGAATAAATCTCAACCAGCTTGTATTTGTTCGATATATTTCAGCCGGTTTTAATTTACAAGAAAAGCGGCGAGGCCGTTTTTCAAGATGAATAATATATTCCGAGCCACTCTTTAATGATATAGTCCTTCTTTTTTTTTTACCTGGCTCACTTTTGATTGGATTGCCACGGTGCATCTCCGAATATTATTAACCACGCCGGCCTTTTCTACATATTTTCCACTCGCGCCAGACACTATTTCTTCTCCCTCTTTTATTCTAGGTGGTTGCTCAGTTATTATCTTTTTTTTTGTGTCGGCCGCGGCTACCTCAGCAGCAACGAGGCGTACACTTTGTCAGACGCGGAGGAGATTTGTTTTTTTATTATTATTATTATACATTGTGCCGGCCGAGGCTCTGTCAAGTGTATTTGGATTTTTCACGCCTCGCATTTTTTACCGGGATTATTGTCGCGTTCGATCTCACGGCTCGACTTCCAATCTTAATGAAATAAAAATTTGAAAGGTATTTTTCTTGAGTAATTTGGGACACTTTTTATCTAAAAATTCCAAAAATTCAAAGTTTCAAAATTAAGGAATTAATTTGTCTTTCAACTAAATTTTACTCTAATTTAATTCTGAACATTACGAAAGTCAGTTTCTTAAAATTGATTTCATGAAAGTTAAAATTTTTTCAGGAAAATTATGTTTGTTTTTTAGAATATTTATTTTAAAAATGAATTGTTTTTTCATTTTTTTTTAACCATTGTACCAAAAATTGAGCTTTGAATAAGTTCCTAAAAAAACTAGATTAACTCTATCAAGAAAATAAGAAACGTATCTTTATCATAGAGATCGTTCCTTCCTCGCTCTCGAAGTTCCAGTTTCTTGAGATTTGATTGAATCCATCCATGTTGTATTTGTTAAATTAAAAATTGATATTTCTGGTAAAATGATTTTTTTTATAGCTGCGGATAGGAAACTGGGGATGAAGTTTCACCGAATGCACAGAAAGCTACTTTAAATGAAAAATTTGAATTAAAATTATTATTCTCATCATGAACTCTGCCAGGAAAAGGCATTATATTGTCAAAAATTGTTCCTGTATTACGGCTTTAATCGCAATTTGCAAATAAAATTAAAAAAATTAGGAAAAATTTTAAAACTTATGTTCATAAATTTGACTGCAAAAATTCTAGAACAAATTACAAATTTTTATGGGAACAGCACTTTTTTAAATGAATTTCTTTGTTACAAAAAAAATAATTTCCAATTTTTTTTTATGATTTTATGAAATTGAATAATTAATTTCATTTATATTTATTAATGTTATTCTAATTCTATGCTCTTAAGAAGATGCATAAATAATGGAACAATAATAATTCCATATTAAGAATCATCGCAATCTCATTGTAACCAAAACAATAAACCCGAAAATAAAAATTGACGCCTCAACCTTTGCATGTCCACCAAGTAACGTGCCGAGTCACTTAAGTAGCTCCAAATCGTGAGGCTCGTCGGCGAATTTTCTCGGACGATAATTTCTCCTGTGCGGCTCTAATCGTCCAAAACACCAATCAAGTCGTTTCGTAATTGGAAATGACAAATGGTGTATGGAGCGCCTGCACCGTCGCGTTTCTCGGAAGAAATAATAGAAACGCGCCGTGATAATATCTGCGTTCGCGAAGACAGCAATTAACGCTCCAATCGGACAAACATACAAATTTCGACATCGGCCCATTTGCGTTGCGCGCTATCTCGATGCGTATATATAGCTTTTGTTTGTTTGAAATCGCCCAAGGCAGAAAATAAAAAAAATCGTATTGTCAAATTAAAAACGTTAGTAGTTGGGAATCGACTTTCGCGGTTGGATTGAATATTGAATTACTGCGGAGAACCGAAATCACTCATGTAAGCTCTAAATCTGATCTACTGATTTGACTTGGAAGTTAATTGATTTGGATTGAAAGAGAGGTAAAGAAATCATCGGCATCTGGTTCAGTAAGAATAAGAAAAAAAAATAATGAAATAGACAGTGAAGTAGCCAAGAATTGCTAAGAATGCAAAAATAAATGATTTTGCTCAAAAACTATTAATTAGAAGGAAAAATTAACAAGGAAACACTCAAAATTGTCAAATTACAAATATTTCTATTAATTTTTTATTTTAGTTTAATTACAAACAATTCTAGTTGAAGTATGGACTGTAGAACAACAAAAATTTATGAAACATTTTTAGTTGAAATAATTTAAAATTAACAATTATATAAAAACAATTCACATTCAATTTACAGGATTACATTAAAATAATTAATAATTTTGATACCCTTGTTAAAAATCGAGGCCAAGTTTTGCAACACTAAATTCTACTAAATTTACAAAAGTCAATAACTTTAATTATTATTATTATTCAATTTTTTAGAGGTTTTTACGTGGATTTACTGAAACTGCTTTAAACTTTACAACACAAACAAAACACTACTCTACACTAATTAGAACAGAAAAAACACGCACGCTAACAATTATCTGAGAATTAATTTTCACATGAACATGGTTCAAAAAGTATTCAATTTTCAAATATAATAGAATGCTTTGAAAAGAATAAATTTAAAAAAAATTGGACCGAAAATAAATTCTGGGTCAAATATTTAAAAAAAAATTTAATTTTGCTGTTGAAATAAATAAAAAAAATTAAACCCGTTAAACAATAAAATTAGTCAGGGAAGGTGTAAAACAAGTAATTTCAGCAGTTCATCGAATTCAAGAGCAATTATAACTGCGGCGTCGAGAAGGAGGAAACAATTAACAGTTTCAGGTCTCGCCGAAAAAATAATTGATTGTTGAAAGGAGCGCGCCTAGGTCGTCGCACCTTGGCGTGACCGATATGGAATGGGAAGCGTTGTAAACAAATAAACGCGCATTATTATTATTGCGGCGCGGCGAGCGAGGCTCGTTCGTCGCCTATATTTGTTTTTACGTTGCGAAGAGGAGTCGTCGGCATAATATAAGTATAGCTAACGTGTTTTTTCTCTGTTTGTCTTGCAGGGAGGCGAGCGCATTTCTTGGGAGTACCACACCGTCAACCTCAGCAGAGTGCCTGGCTATGGCTTCGGCATCGCTGTGAGCGGCGGCCGCGACAACCCGCACTTTGCAAACGGTGACCCCGCCATCGCCATCTCGGACGTCCTCAAAGCCGGCCCCGCCGAAGGCAGATTACAGTAAGTCCTAATTCTTTCTTTTCTCAGCCGAATTTTACTTCTTTAGATACAATTTTTTACTCATTTGAAGAAAAATTTCATTAAAAATCACAGGGAATTAATTTGACCTTATTTTTTATTTATTTAGATAAAAATTCTGCCATGACCTTTTTATAATTCAAAAATTTGATTTGTTTCATAGAAAATATATTTATTAATTAAATTAAATTATCTTTCTAGAGAAAATTAATTATAATTTAAAAATAACAGTGTTGAAATTCTTTCATTTTTATCAAAATTTTAGTTAAAAATTAAAACGCCTTCAAAAGAAAATTTTCAATAGAAGCAAAATAAATTGACATGTTAATATACTAAATCTCGATTTTTAGATTATTTGAATTGTTCTTATTGGAAAAATATTAAATTAATCTATTAAATATATTGTCTTGCTACAGAAATGAATTTAAGAATACGAGTTAAAATAAGCAGTACATCAAAATTATAATTAATTTTAATTTAAACTTCTTTTGTTTAATGTACAAAATTTTGAGTTTTGTTTATTAATGATATTTTTTTTTTTTTTTAAAATGTAGCTTTTTTGCTGATTTAAATTTGGAAATTTTATTGAATTGGATTAAATCTTGAAAGAAATTCGAATTCAATAAAGCAAATTGATTAAATCCCCTTTTTTTATTCTTCTTGTCAAATAAATTCGGTAATTTTAACATCTCAATTTGAATCTTTTCACGTCGCTTTGACCTTTGACCCGACTTATCATAATTATCGAGCTGCGGATCAAACGTGTTGAAAATGAAAAGTTTCTTTCTTTGAATTGAAAGCCGTGTTAGCGGTTCAGCAGCAGCAGCACCGCTCGAGTGCTCATTAAAAATTCTCGCAATGCAAAGAAGGAGCGGCTGCTCGGAGGCAGCCAGAGTGAATCGAATTGATTGCAAAAGCTGCTTGCTTGCAGGGTGAACGATCGCATCCTCAGCGCCAACGGCGTGCCCCTCGAGAACGTGGACTACAGCACGGCCGTGCAGGTTTTGCGCGACTCGGGACACACAGTGCAGCTGGTGGTCAAGCGCAGGGTCGTCCTGCCCCCGACCGGCAGCAACCCCAACGTGGCGGCCGCCGCCGAACCCACGCAGACCCTCAGGGTCTCGCTGGCCAGGGGCAAGAAGAAGGACGGTCAGTTTTTAAAATAAAAAATATTTTTAATTTAAATTAAGATTTTTTTTGCAGACTTTGGTCTAGTCCTAGGATGCCGGCTGTTTGTCAAGGAGGTGGGCTCCAGGTGTCGGGAGGCTGGTCTCAGGGAGGGAGACATCCTGCTCTCAATAAACGCCCTCCCGACCGAAAACATGACCCTGAAAGAGGCTAAGAAGTTGATGGACTCCACAAAGGAACGACTGAACCTAGTTGTAAGTTTCAAATAAAATAAAGCCCAAATTTATTGATGCAATTTAAAATTTTAAAATTATTTAGTTTTTTGTATTTTTTTAATATGTTAAGTTTTTTAAACGATAAATTATAACCAAAAAAATTAAATTATTAAATAAATATTATCAGGTACGAAGAGATCCTCTGGCCCAAAACGCCAGCAACCTTTCCAGCATGGGAGCCACCAGCTTGAGCAGAGAAGGACTTCAAAAAAGTAAATTATTTTTAATCAAAATTTTCTTAATTAATTGATTTTGTCATTTTGTTCAGCTTCAAACAGCAGCAACAACTTGCTGATGAACTCGTCAGGCTACTCTTCACAAAATCTCTACGTCCAGCCGCCGACAAGAGGAATGGCCGGACAGTCTTCCTTTTCCGACCCTGACAAAAGCAGCAATCTTGCCCCGAGGACGACGCCTGGACGGTCGAGGGGGCCTTTGATGGACGTTTCCCTCAGTCAACTTGACAGGCCAGCGACTCCAGCCGATGACGGTTCAGGGCCTCCGCCTAGACCTGCCCTTCCCAGACCTGAGGATTATTACAGCACCAGACGGCAACTGTACGATGAAGACCCTCTCAGCAGGAATAAACTGCCAATGTACGTTTTAGTTTAAAATTTACCATTTAAACGCATGAATTTGATTTTTTAAATCCAATTTTATTCATTTCTAACTATAAGTGCGGATCATTAATTTGTATCACTTTAAAATTTGCTTAAATTTTTTTCTTTTTAACATTTTTTTCCAGGCCTGATCCTCGTTACATCACATTCCAAAAAGAGAGTTCGGTCGGAATCCGACTGACCGGCGGAAACGAGGCCGGCATCTTCGTCACAGCCGTCCAGCCTGGCTCTCCTGCATCCCTGCAAGGTTTGCAGCCGGGAGACAAAATCCTCAAGGTCAATGAGACTGATGTCAAGGGCATGACTCGCGAAGAGGCTGTTTTGCTGCTGCTGGGCTTGCAGGACCAGGTCGACCTCATTGTCCAGTACAGGAGGGAGGAGTACGACCAGGTCGTTGCCAACCAGCGAGGAGACTCGTTCCATATCAAGTAATATTGATTAAATTTCTGCAAACAATTTCAAAATTAATTTTCCAAATTTGCAGAGCTCACTTCAACTACGACCAACCCAACAAGGGTGAAATGTGCTTCCGAAAGGGTGACGTTTTCCATGTGACGGACACTTTGTACAACGGGGTGGTCGGTTCGTGGCAGGTCTACCGGATAGGGCGGAACAACCAGGAGGTGCAGAAGGGAATAATTCCCAACAAGGCCAGGGCCGACGAACTCGCCGCGGCCCAACTGAGTGCGAGCAAAAAAGAACTCACCGCCTCTGAGAGCCGAGGCAGCTTCTTCCGGCGCAGGAGGAGCAACCACAGGCGCTCCAAGTCCCTAAGCAAAGTATGGACTGAAGTAATTTCATGGTGGAATTTATTTTAAAATCTGGATTCTAGGATCACTGGGATGATGTGGTTTTCGCTGACAGCATGAACAAATTCCCTGCCTATGAGAGGGTGGTTTTGAGACACCCTGGTTTTGTTCGACCTGTTGTTCTTTTTGGACCGGTCGTGGACGTGGCCAGAGAAAAGCTCTTGAGGGATTTCCCCGACAAATTCACGTCTCCCCGTAAGTGCCAATTTGTCCCTAAAGTTCTCTTTTTAAGCACAGTTTAAAATAGTGTTATGTGTTTTAGTTAAATTTTACATTTAAAGAAGTTAAGAAACTAATTCAATTTGGGAAAAGATTCTTAAAATATTAAAAAGCGTTTTATTTTGTAAATCAGAAACTGAGTCTACGGACAGTGAGAAGGGAGGCAAGGCCTCCAGCATAATTCGACTCTCAGCAATCAGAGAAATGGTTGATCGTGGCAAGCACGGCCTGCTCGACATCACTCCCAACGCTGTGGACAGACTGAACTACGCCCAGTTCTACCCCATTGTTGTCTTCCTGCGGGCGGACAACAAGCAGGTGGTCAAGGACATTCGGGCCGGACATTCCAAGTGAGTTTTATTTGAAACGTTAATTATTACATGTAAATCTGTGTTAATGTTTTTGTTACATATTTTACTGTTTTTTAGTGTGTAGAACTTTCAAAGATTAACAAAAAAATTCTCTATCTGTTTAGCAGCTCCCCCAGGGATTTGTTCAGAAGGTATTAGATCCGTTTTCTATTGAATGGTGATGGATTGGAGTTGCAACATCATCTGTCATCAATTCACGCCAATGCTTTTCTGACATAAATCGAGTTTGCCTGTTTTGCTTCACTGTTTTTCATGAGAAAACATAGGATTTTTGTTATATTTCAATAATATTCACGTTGACTTTGTTTTCTCATTCCATTGCATGCTTACACTTGACTTGGTGAACTCAATTTTTGTGGTTTTGTATTTATTTTTTTAAAGTAAAATTCGCTTTGCACCTGCCTAGATTTGAACAAACCCTGCAACCTGCTTGAACATCAGTCCCACTAAGACACGAAAGCGTTGGACCGAAAAATAATTTGACCGTGAATGATTGTTCCAGGGGAGTTCACAAGAGCAGCAAAAAGTTGCTCGAGCAGAGTCAAAAGCTGGAAAAGCTGTGGAGTCACATTTTCACCGGCACGATCGGCCTGACCGCCGGTTCCGACGCCTGGTACCGCAAGTTAAGGGAACTGCTCGAGACGCAGCAGAGCCAGCCGGTGTGGATCTCAGAAACAAAGGTGAGACATCGCATGTACAAAAACAAACAAAAATTACCACAGACTCGGAGACTTGAACACTGGAGCTTTCCATCTTTTGAATGTTTCGATGCCTTCTATGGTGCATGAAGTTATTATTTTGACTCACATGACATTTTAAATAATAATTTTGATTTGGAAAAAAACAGCTCGATATTATTTATTTTTTAATTTGGTTTCGGACTGGTTGCATTTTTGTAATTTTTAATTTCTCCCTCGCCCCCGCCCTTGGTTTCCTGTCTGGTGCTTTTCTCCTTATTTTCTCTCTCTCCCCGTTGTTTTTTTTCTGCACACACGTGTAGGATTGCCTGAGTATCTTGCCCACGTGTCGCGCTGCAATGTATCCTTCGTGCGTCCCGGGCGCCTCTGCGCTCCACCAGTGGCCCTACCCTGGCTTTGAAGTGCACGTGCCGAGCATGCCGGTGCCTCCGCCCGTGTGCTCGGTCGTCGCCCGGCCCTATTTCAACTCGACCTCCCCCAGCTCTTCGCCAAATTTGGCCAGTTGGGAGGAGTGCCTCGGATTTGTATAGAGCGCATTGTACATTTTGCTGCCAATAAATTACACGTTCCAGTCTCATTGAACAGTTAAGAAAATTACAAAGATCCCCCTTCACTTCTGAATTAATTATCTTCAGTTTCATTCACAAAGGTCAGTTTATGAATAAATTATTTTAAAATGGCGTTTTAAAACATTTTAAAGTCAATTGAAGACAAATCAATTTATTCTCTTTTATAAAAATTCATTAGACTCAAAATAATGACTTTCAAAAGTCAAAAGACCGAGAAGAATAAAAATAATAAATTATAATAATGAATGTAATCAACAGATCTTGTAATGTTTTTCAATTTCTAAAGTAGATTCAAAATATTTAAATGTGTTAATTTGTTAAATTTGATATTTTATTTGAATTATATTATTCGCATTTTCCAGCCTTTAAAATTTGTATAGATTTCAACCTGCTTGTTCCTTCTCCTTTTATGAGCATCGCTTGTTCTGCATTAAATTTAACTCACTTGGCATGCTTTTGGCAAAATCCCTCACGTCGGTTTGACACAAATTCAATTTGACTCTCACTGGGCACAACCTTTATATCTCTATCTTTTTCTCTCTTTCTCTTTCGATTTTTCACGTACGTTTTTTGTGTTTTTCGAATTTTGTGTTTTGTTGTGTTGTTTTACTCATACTGGCCCCACGCTCCCCTCCCCACCCTCTCTGCGACCCTTCTTTGCAGCCGGAGGAAGCGCTGTCCGACGATTTCCTCTTCCCGATGACGTCGCGCCTCTCGTACGCCTCGTCGCCCGAGTCGGACCTCGAGTTGTCGCCGGAGCCGCGCTCAACGGCCGCCGGAGGGGCGGCCGTGCCCTCGGCCGGCCACGTGCTGCACCAGCACCTGCTCGCTGGGGGCGCCGGCTCGACCTCGCCCACCAACCGGCTCGTCCGCAGCACCAGCGACCCCAGCATCGCCACCCAGGAGGAACTCGGCTCCATTCCAAACTACTCCGGTCCGCCTCCCTACACCCTCGTCCCCCCATACAAGCAGGTTCGTCTCACTTCTGGGGTTTTTCTTTTATTTCTAGATTTTATATTTTATAGAAGCGTCAAAAAAAATCTTCTTTTCTTAATATTTCATCAAATTATTTTACAAATTTCACGCATAATTCGGTGAAAATTTTATTTATTTTCATTTTATTAAAATATAAATATGTCTTTATAATTTTCGGAATTGAATTGATAAAGAAAATGAAATTTACTTCATTGAGCTATAATGATGTTTTTTTTTTTATGTCAATTAACTTTTCAAACATACTCAATTGATATGTAAAAAATTAATTTATGTTTAGTTAAATTTATCAGAAATCAACATTGGACATTTTATTGAAGGGATTTTTTATGTTGTGAAATTTGGGCTTTATTATGGCTCGCGTTGAGAAGCGTTTCAAGACTTTTCAACTGTCCACCAAGGTACAAGTTTAAAAAAAATGACGCTTTTCCCCCGCATGGTGCTTTTGAGCATGGGTTTCTGTTTGGCGAACTAGAAAACGAGCTATAAAAATGTGTTTGTGCTCTGCAAATATTTTATCCGACTGCTTTTTGGCGAGCAAATATTTGTACTGCAATAACTTCACAGCAAATGATAATTAGACGCAGAAGTGCAATGTCGGTAGTTGACGAGGACTGTAAATTTACACAACACATTATTATTTTATTAAAATTTCAACCCGATTTACTTGTAATAATTAATTCTAAATAATTTCTTATTTCAGAAGTAAACGAAAAAACTCTTTTAAATAATGTGCATGCACTGGTGAAAAAGTATATTTTTGCCTGAGCAAAGGCAAAAATGTATTCATCTCTTTGAAAAACATTTTAAATCTTCTTAGCAAGTCCTTTTTTTAAATTTTTATCCCTGAAATAATTAAAATCAAAGGATTTGTAATATTATTTTTGTCAAAAAAATTATTTATTTACTGATTTTAAGATAATTCAATTTCAAAAAGTGAATTTTTTATTTTATTTTCATTTGCTTGAAATTAATTGATTTTTTAAGGAGATTTTTAATATCTATGGAAAAAAAGGAACAATAATTAAAACTTAAAAATATTAACTTAACAAGAATCTACTCTAATATAATTCTCAAAATATTCTGAAAATAAGTCTTTTTACTAGAAAACTCATATACAAGTAACGTTTAGTATGACATTCTTTTAACTGGAATTTCATAATTCGATTAATTCCAATTTTTTGAATAATCAGAATCCAGATTGAACTTGGAAAATAAAATAATAGAATTTTTCACCAGTTTAAAATAACTTTTATCTTTACATTTTTTTATCGGAAATTGAGTTATTGAATGAATGAAATTAATTAAAATTTTGCACAGAACGCTGAAAATCAGGCGCGAACGCCGTCTTCGAACGGAACGGGCGACGTCCCTTCGAAGCGTCGCTCGCAACAGCCGGACTCTTCGAGCAAGTACGGATTCGCGCACCAGAATGGCGACGACTACGGCACCCAGCCGGTGGGGTCGGGCACGCCCGGGGGCCACCACCACCACTTCCACCCGCCGGCAGGGTCGCACCAGCACCACCCGCCGTCGTCGCACCACCACCACTCGCACCCTCCCTCGTTCCGGTCGCCACTGGCGCACTCGCCGCCCCCCACCAGGAGACAAGCGTCCGAGGCGCCCGTCGGATCTTCGGCTTCCGAATTCCCGCAGCCGCCCCACAGGCAGTCTGAACCGCCAGAGTTGCCGCCCAGGGTTGACAGGACCAACAAACCACCCGGAAATCAGAGGACTCCGGGCTCTAGATCGGCACAAGTACTTTTTTTCACTTTTTTTTAAATAGTCAAAAATAGAAAAAATCTGCAGAAATTAGGTTTCTTAAATTATAATGGAAATTTAATTTTAGTTTAAAAAAGCAGTGCGAGAATTAAATAATTATAAATTTAAGGCCTAACTGAATAATAAAAGTTTTATTATGGCATTAATAGAGCAAGAAAGGATTTGTTTAATATGAATGATTTTTAATTTTCCTGTTATAGTTAAAAAATATTAATGATAGAAGAATTAAGCAAAAATTAACTTTTTTAATAGTTATTAAGTAGCGAATTTGAAAATAATTATTTTGGTCAGTATGAAATGAAACAAATTAATGTTTTCCTGATTGACATCAATTGAAATTATTAATAAAAAAAAATTGTTTATAATTTTAAAATTTTCTGATTTCGATTAATTAAAATTATATATAGAGCTTAAAATTTGTTTGGAAAATAAATCAAATAAATATCTTTAATCACAAACATTGCAACAGATTGAAATTTAATTAATTTTTGAACTTCATTTTTGCAGGAG
The DNA here is from genome assembly GCF_031216515.1 of Neocloeon triangulifer. NCBI lineage: Eukaryota > Metazoa > Arthropoda > Insecta > Ephemeroptera > Baetidae > Neocloeon > Neocloeon triangulifer. Next base: position 831,296 of record NW_026775550.1, read on the forward strand.
AGGCTTTTCGGAGACACGGGCGATGCAAATTACATGAATGCGGGAGTGCCTGGCCAACATTTGCGTGGCAATTCCTCTCTTGAGCGAGGCCAGCATCCTTCCAACTTAAAAACAGTAAGAAAAAGCAACAATAGGAAATTATGAATTAACAATTAAAAAAAACTTCAGCAGAGCAGCTACGACAGCGTTTCGTCCTACGACTCGTTCAACAGGATCGGATCCAACGCCCACGACGACCTCAAGTCGAGCAACAACGGAGAAACCACCCCCACTTCACCAAGGTCACACGACCCTTACAGGTTCACCAGGTCAACGGCGCAGCCCGTCAAGGCAGAGAGAAGTCCAATGACCAAAGGACCTGGACCTGAGTATCCAAATAAATTCAGGTGAATTAAAAATAAAAAAATTACTGAAATAAAAAGTAATTTCAAATATTAATTTAAATTGTTTTTAAATTGTAATTTTACTCATATTAAATAATTTTTGTAATTTAACATGAATTTAAATTAAATTAAATATTTCTTGTTACCTTTTTGGATTTTTGTTTATTGGGGAGTTTTTTTTTTTTGCTAATCCTAGCCGGCCACCTCTGGACAAGATGAATCAGTTCAGACAGCAGCCGTCCAAGTTTCGGACGCGGCTGGCTTATTTCACGCAACCCTTTATGTTGTTGAGGCCGACCCTTGTTTAGTTTTGTGGCTGCGTGTGTGTCCGTTTGTCTGTAATGTGGTGTGCTTTGCTTGCAGATCCGAGTACAAGCCATCCCCGCCACCCAAGGGTGGTCTCCCTGGTTCTCCCTCCTCGCACCCCACGTCGTACAAGCCAGTGCCGCCGCCCAAGCCCAAGAACTACCGACCGCCGACCATGCAGCAGAACGGCGACGCCAACGGGTCTGACCTGTACTGGCGTCGGGAGGAGCAAGTCAGGTAATAAATTTATCCAAAATATTAATAGAAAAAATGAATTTTATAGGTGCATTTTATTATTATTTTTTATATTATGCAGGTTTTTTTTATTATTTTTTAAACTGAATGTACAAATAAAATTTAAATATTTTGCAAATTGTTTTTGAAATACATACATTTTTGTTATGAAAAAATTAATTTACTTTTAATTAATGTAATTAAAAGTAAAATGGAATGGGTGTTTTAGTGGATACTGGATTCTATTTTATCTATTTAATTAATTCTTTTTTTTTAAATTGCATTTTTTTTCTCATTTGCCATGGATTTATTTCACATGAACAATTTATTCTTGTAACAATATTTATTCTGTCATTTCATCTTTGTGATTTTTGAATTATTTTCTTCTTTCAAAACAGTCACACAAACAACACGTCATCTGGATTCTACCACGCTCGCTCCTTCTCGGTCGGCGAGGCCATCACGAACGGTCAGGGTACCCAGATCAACGGCAGGGGCGACGAAGACTCAGGACACGGCTCCAGTCTGGACCGCAACTACAACCACCAGCAGCAGCAGTACCAACAGTACCACGCCACCCCACCACACAGTCACCACAACAGCCCAAGGTAATTTAATTATTCATAAAAAAAATTGAATCAAAATTCATCTGGTCATATAAAAAAGTTATCATATGGAAAAATTCTTGCAAGCTCACTTTGCCGTTGTGGTCGCAAAAGGTGAGTGGAATAGATCCTTGGAAAAAATCCTTGGAAAAATATCCGATATTTTTTGGAGAAATCGATGAAAAACGTGAGGTTTTAAGTGAAAAAAGGCAAATGGGTAAAAGTAGAGGAGTTAATTTTCATTTTTAAGTTTTTTTCTTCTAAATTGTAGCAAACTTTTTGAAATATCAGTAATTTTAAGTGAAATTTTAGCATTGCAAAGTAGTTAATTGAAGGGGGAAATCTCAAAATTGGTGAAAATAAATGATGTATCATAAAATAGGTGATTCTAGAACCAAAATCTTAATTTAAATTTTGCCTTTATAAATTAATATCATTTCAACAAATAAGTTTAAAAATGGTGATCACCTCTTTTCCCACCCCGAACTACCCTTTCAGTGGCTTAATTTTGTGTGTTTTTTTTAATTGTGACTAATTTTTGTCTTCTAAATTTTTGCAATTTTAGCAAATCGAGGGGTGGAGGTGGTGGGAGTCAGTACTACTACAACGTGCCAGCCGCCGTCAGCAACGGCTCGAGACTGACCAACGGTCACCACAGGAGCGACCCCAGCAGCGGCCTCGACCTGGCCAACCGCGAGCAGCGAGGCAGCGCTTTTGAGCTGTACCGGAAGCCGGCCGACCCCCGAACCCCTCCCGCGTACATCGAGCATGGAATGCGGTACGAATTCAATTCTTAGCTCTCGCTTCAGGACGGAAAAAAAGCACTAATTTTTTCACCTCTTCTCCAATTGGCACTGTTAGCTCTTTTTAGTATTTGGAACTTATTTTTTTTAATAAACCATTTTGTAATTTATTCGAGGTGCTTTTGTATCACTAGCGAACCTCACAATTTTATTATTTTAGTTTTTTCCTCCACCGAAATCTTCAAAATTAATCTCGATTTAGCTAGTTTTTTTATTTTTGATAGAAGAAATTTTCACACATTTTATAACTTTTGAGCTGTTGGAATTAATTAAATTACTTAACCCATAGTTGCTCGCTTATTTGGGGCTAACTTTCGGTTGCACGCACTTTTCTTTCTGGTTTGCTTGGCGGCATGCGTTGGCGGGGCTGGCTGTGTAGCTGTGTAAGCCTGGTCTAAACAAGGTGTGCGGTGGCTGCTTTCTTGTCGGGACGCAGCTCGGGCCTGGTGGAGGTGGCCGCGGCCAAGAGTGTGATCGGCGCCGAGGGCGGCACCCTGTCCGACGCAGGGGTCTCTCTTCACGTGCCGCCTGGTGCTTTGCCTGCAGGCTGTCGCAAGGAAATCTTCTTCAGAGTGTGTCGCTCGGATGACCCCAACATCCTCCCTCCGCTCGATAAAGGTGAGGCAGAAACGCTGAGTCCGGATATTTCATAAAAGATAAAAATAATAATAATAATTTTGGAAATAAAGGAAACCATAAAAAAAAAAGATGTTTTTGCATGTTTTTTTGGGAATTTAATGCGATGATTTGGTTTGTTTTTGGTGCAAATTTAACTAATCGAGTTGTAAATAACCTAGTTTAAAAAAAAAAACTAACTGCTTTGCTTTATCTTTGATTTCTAACACAAAAATTAAAACTAAACTAAATCATAAAAAATCAGGTAGTTATTTTTAAGGACTCTCGTCAGGTATTTTATTTTTTAATTTTTTTAATACCGCCATCCTACAATTTTGTTTTGCGAACTTAATTAAAGTAGAGTTGATAAATTTTCAAAAAACAAACATAAGTTCAAAAAATTATTTTAAAATTCTAAAAAAAAAAAACAGTTTAATTAAAAATTGGAGCGTTAAAATAATTTAAAACTAACCTAAATTCTCAAAAGAAAAAAATGATGTTTATAAAACCATCTTAATCTATAAAAATCTATAGAATTTTTAGCTGATGAGACTCATTAATTTCTTTTTGACTCTAAAAGAATTTCCTTTTTTTCTATGTAGAATTGATTTCATTTTTCGGTGGATTTTTCTTGATGCGCAGGTGAGGAGTTGCTGAGTCCGTTAGTAATGTGCGGTCCGCTGGGCCTGAAGTTTCTGAAGCCAGTGGAGCTGAGTGTGCCTGTGAGTGTGTTGATGCAGGACGGCGACGAGGACGACGAAGAGCCGTGGAACTTGTCGCTGCGGTCCGGCGAGGTCGACGCTGCCCTCCAGCCGCAGTGGTCGCCCAACCTGCAGATGACCTCGGTGCCCCGGCGCAAGGGCTGCCTTATCAGTGTGCTCGTGGACCATTTCTAGGTTGTCAGTGCCAATCAATCAATGTATGTGCATTTTCCTCTGTCACTCGTCGAACGGCCATTTATTTTGGAATTTTTTTTTTGCAATGTACATAATACGATTACATGTTATAAATATATTATATTATTTGGCTAAATTGTAGGTTTAGTACTTTTACTCTCGCCAACGAGCTTCATGACATTTTTGCCGTTAAGAGTTAGTTGCTCAGAAGAATGTTTGTTGTTTTATATTTCAAATTGGTGCAGAATTTTTGTAATTTTTAGAAGAGAATCCAAGTGCAATAATAACAAAACGACCAAATTTTCAAAAACCACTGCCTCTAGTGCAATAAATTGCTAGAATTTTATTTGCGTAACCACCAATTTAAAATAAAGAAAAATCATACGTATAAAATGCTTATATAAATAATTGTAAAAATAAAATAAAAGAACGAAACTTTTAAATAAGTCGTTTTATTTGATAACAAAAAAATTGTCCTGCGTGTTAACAAAAATACATTCACTACGACACTTATCAGATTTATTGTCAGTTAATTATAATATGAACATTGGAGATTTTGACGTATAAAATGCAGAAATGTACACAGATCAGATATTTTTTGTGTGTTTATACTCGCTACACCTCATGGCACCGTTGTCGTTAATTCAACCTATTATTAGATTTATATGTCACAAGAAATGCGTATTTCAACTTTCAACCAGTTTTTTTTTTTTTTGAGCTGTTTAAATTACAAAAGTTTGGCAGCCTGCGCTAGGCTGACTGCGGAAGCTTCCACCAGGAAACTGGCGAACATCTCTTGAGCAACAGGCAGTCGGTTGGCACTCCTGTTCTGGGCCAGGCTTTGCAGCGTCGTCGCCCTTTCCAGGTCGAGCCAGCGCTGGAGGCCGACCTCTCGCTCGACTGGCGAGACCTCAGGGCCCCAGGTTTTGAGCTCGAGATAAGTCACGGCGCGGTCAAAGTCAGACGCGTCCAGCAGAGGGGTGAGGGTGATGTCGGTGGGGGCCAAAAGCTGGCACGCTCTGGTGGCCACCGAGGGCAGGGAACCATTCGGAGCCACTTCCTTTTGGCACTCGACGCGAGGACCAATGACAGCAAGATTTGGGTCCTAAAAAGATTAATAAATAAAAAATTAGATAAATTTTGAAGATTGAATTAATTTTAATAATTATTGGAGAACTTTCATTTGGTAATTGCTGAATTTATTTACTACAATTATTATTAATTTAAGCTAAATGCATGCAATTGATCCCAATTTTTGGAGGAAGAATTTTTTATTTTTAAAATAAATTTTATTAAACAGGCGAGTAATTAAGTTGCAATATGTAATTCAATTATTTCTAATTACATTGATTTTATGTGAAACAAAAAAAAATAATAATTTATTTTAATTAACCTTCATAAAATATACCTTTGGTCTTGCGATTCTGAACTGGTCAAGATTCGCAGCTGTCGCTCCAGCCTGCTGCATATTCTTCAGCTCCATCAGGATCTGCATGACCACCAGAGTTTTCTCGTCCACATTCCTGCACTCGCCAGCATAGCAAGCCACAGAAACAGACGACATTTCCGAGGGCAGCGGTTTTGAGGTCAAAACAGACAGCAGTTGTGCCAGAGCGCGATGATTGGCGCCCACGACAGCTCCGTAATTTTCCTCCAACGAGCCCAAAATCACTGATCGGCGCCGCTTCAAAGTTTTGCCATCCTGAAGGAAAGAAGGAAATATAAATTTATTTTCAAAAAATAATAATTTTGAGAAATGGCAAATAATTGAATCAATTGTTAAATTAAGCAAAACATTCAATTACGCTAAACTGGACGGTTTCGTATTCTCCTTCTTCAGCACCGGGACTGCCTGGACTCGTCTTATCGAACTGCTCTCGAATGCTCCCACTTCTTTGCGGTTTATTCGGAGTCGAGACTGCTCCTATACGATTCTTGACGGAATCTATACACAAAAATAAATAAATTTACCTAACAATTACTAATAACAGTAAGTAGAGGAAAATTGCAGGTGCAAAAGAATAGAAAATAACCATTTACCCTGTTTCATCCCCTATTTGCCCTATCTCCCGGATAATTGCCCATTTTAGGGAGTAGTTTTTTCTATCTGCCCCCCCCCCCCCCTCCAGAAGATACCAATTTTCAGTGGAAATTATTGAAATGAAAATATCATTTCCTGTTGGTATAGTAATTTGATTCATTTAACAATTTATTTTATAACTCACATGCCTTTGATTTGATTGATGAAAGAGCAAGAAGATTGATCCGCCTTACCAGACTTGAATATGCACACACCGCAATCATAACAATTATATTTTTCATCGAAAAGCCAATGGTGCACTTTTACAAATTTCCCGTGAAAAATATTTTTCCTATCGCAAAATTTTAACATGTTTATAAAAAATCAGCAGTTCATTCAAAATCAATTTTAGAGACCGCCTTGGTAGAAACGCCCAAATGTACAATACCTCCTAAAGGTACTTATACCTCCTAAAAGTACAATACCTCCCGAAGGTACTTATACCTCCCAAAAGTACAATACCTCCCGAAGGTACTTATACCTCCTAAAAGTACAATACCTCCCGAAGGTACTTATACCTCCCAAAAGTACAATGCCTCCCGAAGGTACTTATACCTCCCAAAAGTACAATACCTCCCGAAGGTACTTATACCTCCCAAAAGTACAATACCTCCCGAAGGTACTTATACCTCCCAAAAGTACAATACCTCCCGAAGGTACTTATACCTCCCAAAAGTACAATACCTCCCGAAGGTACTTATACCTCCTAAAAGTACAATACCTCCCGAAGGTACTTATACCTCCCAAAAGTACAATACCTCCTGAAGGTACTTATACCTCCTAAAAGTACAATACCTCCCGAAGGTACTTATACCTCCCAAAAGTACAATACCTCCTGAAGGTACTTATACCTCCTAAAAGTACAATACCTCCCGAAGGTACTTATACCTCCCAAAAGTACAATACCTCCCCAAGGTACTTATACCTCCTAAAAGTACAATACCTCCTGAAGGTACTTATACCTCCTAAAAGTACAATACCTCCCGAAGGTACTTATACCTCCCAAAAGTACAATACCTCCTGAAGGTACTTATACCTCCTAAAAGTACAATACCTCCCGAAGGTACTTATACCTCCCAAAAGTACAATACCTCCTGAAGGTACTTATACCTCCTAAAAGTACAATACCTCCCAAAGGTACTTATACCTCCTAAAAGTACAATACCTCTCAAAGGTACTTATACCTCCTAAAAGTACAATACCTCTCAAAGGTACTTATACCTCCTAAAAGTACAATACCTCCTGAAGGTACTTATACCTCCCAAAAGTACAATACCTCCTGAAGGTACTTATACCTCCTAAAAGTACAATACCTCCCGAAGGTACTTATACCTCCCAAAAGTACAATACCTCCTGAAGGTACTTATACCTCCTAAAAGTACAATACCTCCCAAAGGTACTTATACCTCCTAAAAGTACAATACCTCTCAAAGGTACTTATACCTCCTAAAAGTACAATACCTCTCAAAGGTACTTATACCTCCTAAAAGTACAATACCTCCTGAAGGTACTTATACCTCCTAAAAGTACAATACCTCCCGAAGGTACTTATACCTCCCAAAAGTACAATACCTCCTGAAGGTACTTATACCTCCTAAAAGTACAATACCTCCCGAAGGTACTTATACCTCCCAAAAGTACAATACCTCCTGAAGGTACTTATACCTCCTAAAAGTACAATACCTCCCGAAGGTACTTATACCTCCTAAAAGTACAATACCTCCCGAAGGTACTTATACCTCCCAAAAGTACAATACCTCCTGAAGGTACTTATACCTCCTAAAAGTACAATACCTCCCGAAGGTACTTATACCTCCTAAAAGTACAATACCTCCCGAAGGTACTTATACCTCCCAAAAGTACAATACCTCCCGAAGGTACTTATACCTCCTAAAAGTACAATACCTCCCGAAGGTACTTATACCTCCCAAAAGTACAATACCTCCCAAAGGTACTTATACCTCCCAAAAGTACAATACCTCCTGAAGGTACTTATACCTCCTAAAAGTACAATACCTCCCAAAGGTACTTATACCTCCTAAAAGTACAATACCTCCCAAAGGTACTTATACCTCCCAAAAGTACAATACCTCCTGAAGGTACTTATACCTCCTAAAAGTACAATACCTCCCAAAGGTACTTATACCTCCTAAAAGTACAATACCTCCCGAAGGTACTTCTACCTCCTAAAAGTACAATACCTCCCGAAGGTACTTATACCTCCCAAAAGTACAATACCTCCTGAAGGTACTTATACCTCCTAAAAGTACAATACCTCCCGAAGGTACTTATACCTCCTAAAAGTACAATACCTCCCAAAGGTACTTATACCTCCTAAAAGTACAATACCTCCCAAAGGTACTTATACCTCCTAAAAGTACAATACCTCCCGAAGGTACTTATACCTCCTAAAAGTACAATACCTCCCAAAGGTACTTATACCTCCCATGTTAAAATTTTGCGATAGGAAAAATATTTTTTCACGGGAAATTTCTAAAAGTGCACCATTGGCTTTTTGATGAAAAATGTAATTTTTGTGATTGCGGTGTGTGCATATTCAAGTCTGGTAAGGCGCATCAATATTATCGCTCTTTCATCAATCAAATCGAAGGCATGTGAGTTATAAAATAAATTGTTAAAGAAATCAAATTACTATATCAACATGAAATGATATTTTCATTCAAAAAAATTCCACTGAAAATGGGCATCTGTTAGGGGGCGGGGGAGCTGATAGAAAAAAACTACCTCCTAAAATGGGCAATTATCCGGGAGATAGGGCAAATAGGGGATGAAAAGGGGATGAAAAGGGGCAAATGGTTATTTTCGACTCTTTGGCACCCACGATTTTCATCTACTACAGTAAAATTTGTTTATACCAAGATTCGCATAAATCGAGTCCTCCTGCTTGAACTCATTTTGGTCACTGTCCCTCTCCCGCATCTGCAAAAGCTGCGCTGACTGGGGAGGAGGCGGACGTGCCGGACGGCTGGCTGCGTTTTGGGGCAAGGACATGGTCCTCGGGGGTGGTGGCGGCCTCGGACGAGCTGTTCAATTTTATTTTTAATTTTTACAAATTTTAAAAACTGAATGAAATTTACCCGGAGGGGTCAACATGCTTGTTTCGCTTTGGGGCGTTGGTGTTGTAGGGGTGGTCGCGCTTTGCTCCACCCTGCAAACGACCTCCACTTGTCTGCCGTCCAAATTTGAGGGGTGGATGATTTCAGGACGCAGAGGGCTCTCAGGGGAGGACGGGGTGGAGGTCGGACTGGGAATGCTTTCGGGCAACGTGGCGCGCTCCTCCTTGCTGCCTTTTCTGAAAATTCGCTTCAGAGAAAATCTGCCCACATTCTTCTTGGCCTGCAGACTCGATTTGTCCACGCTGGTGATGCTGTCTCTGCGGTGCAGCTCATCGAAGCTACTTTCCTCGGACGGAGGAGAGCGGCTGTAATCGTCGTCCTTTTTGTTGCCGGGAGGTTTGGGCGCTTGGCGTTTTTTGTAAGAGCCGAGTTTGGGCCTCGGGGTGAGGATGGGCGGTTTTCCTTCCGGGGAGAAGAGAATTGTCTTCGGGGTTTCGAAAAATTCAGGCTCAACAGGCTTGGGCGGGGGTGTTTCCAGAGCCGGAGTTAAGATGGTCTTTTGAGTTTCTTCTATTTTGACGGGGGTTACTGGGGTTGGAACAGCAACAGCCTGCAAATTTATTTGAAAATCCAAATTTAATAATTTTTATAGTCATTAATTTATAAATCAGATATGGAACAATTTTTTGTGAAAAATTATTATTAAATTAAAAATTAGTAAAATAAATTTCAAATTACCACTGGAGTTGTGGGGTGTCTTCGGCCACTGCTGGACACATTGGCCAGCATGAGCGATGCTGGTTTTGCAGGCACCTGTGGCCGACCAAGCATGTTGCTATGCAGAAAAGAAGACCTGGCGTTTGGAGTGATATTTCCACTCGTGACAACTGTGGGCAGAGATGTTGGCCGAGCCGGAGGGGTTTTGATCTGCAGGACAGGTGGGGGTGTGTTGGGCAGCATCGGGGGCAGATCGTCATCAGGCAAGGGAGAACTTGGAGGAGTCGGAGGTTTGCTTGAGTCGATTTCCTCCTCCACCACCAATTCTGTTTTTTCCTCTGCGGGTTGAGGGACTTCCTCAACTTTGGGTTCCTCTACTTTTTCCATTGGGACCTCAACAACTTCTTCCTTTTCTTTTGGCTCGGGCTGGTTATCAACCTCAGTTACTTTCGAGTCTTCTCCGTCAGGCTCTCCAGCAAGCTCTCTTGGCTCTGCAAATAATTTAAAATAAAAGTTGGATTAATTTTTACGAACGTGTCAAAAATAAACAAATTTATAAATTTTCAGACTTTATTGTTCAATTTTCTCAATACCTAATGGCTTATATGAATGCAATGTGAGTGGCACAATTTCAGGCGCATCCATGATTGGCCTCCTAGGCTGGATGAAAACTCTTTCGCTGCTCACAGTCCATCGACGGATTGGTGCTGCGGACAACTTTGTGCCATTTTTCTTGCGCCTCTCAAACTCTGGCTTCTTATTCAGCGCATTGTTCTTCAACGCAATTGACAAATCAGAGGAAACCTTACAAACCAAACTGATTAGTGGATAAAATTAAAACGAAAACTAATTTGTACTTTTCCGATTGGAACTGGCCTTTCGTCGTTTTTGACGAGCAGCAACGGACTGGTCGGAGGGGAAATCAAGTCGACCGAATCCTTGTGGTGCAAAAAGGCAGGTGGCTTTTTGGTTTCGTCTTCGGACACGGTTGAAGCGTCGCTGTCACTTGGTGTGAGAGACAAACCAACCTCCTCGACCGGCTTCGAGGGCACCTCGATCTTGACAACTGCTGGCTCTGGTTCTTTTTCTTTGGGCAGGGAGATTTCTTTGATTGTCTTGACCAACGCAGGAGCTGTCAACGGAGGAGAAGTGTCTTCGTGGCCTAAAGGGGGCCTTCGTTCCTTCTTCTCAATCTTATCTAAGGACCTGCAAAAATAATTCACAAATTGATATCAATTTTTCTCAAAAACAGAGCATTTCACTAATTCCAAAACAAAATTTATTTAAAATATTTATATACAAAAATTACCTTTCTTTGGGGGTTGGTGCACAAATGGCAGTCGGCTTGGAGCCAAAAGGCGTCACCGAAACGATGGGCACGGTGCTCTTGTGCACAACCTTGCCCAGTTCAAGAGGCTCCGTCTTTGGTTTGCCATTTGTGGTGACAGAGTTTGTGATGTTGACGGTGATTTTGTTGCCAACAGAGATGCCATTAGTGGCTGGAGGGACGGAGGCGACGCTCAGGAGATTCACGTTCTCCGAGTTGAAGTCTGTGTTCTTCCGAGTCAGATTTTGCAGCTCCTTGTCCTCCGCGTCACTCAACTCCGGAACTATATTTAAAGAGAAGTTTTTTAATTCTTTTCATCTTCGCCTTTGAGTAAAAATAATTAAAAATTGATTAACATGAAAAAGATTATAAACTTGAAAAAAACTTTCACACTAATTTTAAAATTATTAAGTTGGTTTATAATCTTATTTTTACAGGTGATTGGAAAAGTTATGTGATTTTTAGCAACGTAGGTGTCAAAAATATGCGTATTTATAGAAATATGTTAAATTTTGGCTCCTGTTGGGTAAACGGATTTTTATTCTATGAAATTTTTCTAAAAGTAGGTGATTTGAAGTGAAATTTTACACATCAAAATAGATGATAAAAATTTGAATAAACGAAAATTCCGCCCAATTTTACATTTTTTATAAATTCAACCATCAGTTCATTTTATATTATCTTCCTACTCACATGAAGAGTCGGGCAAGTCGCTGTTGGACGCCTCGAAATTGTCCTCATCGTCGGTCGAGACGTCTCCTCCGTCGTAACCAATGATCTCGGCTTCCTCCTTGGGGAAACAAACGCCGCTCTTCTGGGCCTTTTTCTCTGGTCGTTTTCCCACTCCCTTGAGGATGCTCTGCAAAAAACATTATATTTTTATTCAAGATTTCTATTAAAGAGTAAAAAGTCTCACGTGCTGGGGCACCGCGTGGGCCGGGGGCGCTGGGGGTCGTGGCGGGGGCGCCGCGTGCTCCGTCTTGGCTTTGAAGCAGTTGGCGCACATCTCGCGGCGCCAGGCGTTCTGCGAGAACCGCGCACACGCCGCAGCGGCCATCCTCGAGTCTGATTCACTGCCTAGGCGCTGCAACAAAAATAGATTTCCCGGTTCATTTTCATTTCCTGCGACGACGTTTCGAAAATGATTCGGTTGGACTTTTAACGGAGAAGGCGTTAATCGGCTCTTGAGAAGTAATGGAAGAAGATAATAGAAACGAGAGTCCTATTGACAAAACGCCAACTGGCGCGTTGATTAAGATTTGGGGTAATTGCCGGAGAAGAAACGGAAAAGCTTTCAACGATTTCAATTAAATTGCCTCACCCAATTTACAGGCTGTTGATAATTAAATCTCATTGAAACAATTAACTCGCGTCAGATTAAAGAGAAAGGAGATTTGATTTCTCTGATTTCATTTTGGCCAACTTTTCTATTTATTTAGGAGATATTTGCAGCAATAAATATCAAGTTTCTAACTTTAATTATTATAGTAAATTGAGTTACTTTTAAGGTTAGTTTTGTTCTGTTTTATACCTATTTTAAGATAAAATTTATATTTTTTTATCATTTTATATTTATATACTTCTATGAATCTTTTTTTTTTAATTTTTAAACCAAAGAAATTGACATTTTAGGAGGTTTTACTGAAATTGTTTAAGAAAAAAGGCTTTATAGAATGGAATACATAACAAATTTTTTACTTTTAATTATGAAACCAATTTTAAATGACATAAATTTATACCTCTTTGCGTCAGGAAAATTCAAAAACTTAATTTTGGTACGTATCTCATTCTTTAAAGCTAAGTTTTTCTCGCACACTAACATTAATTTGCAAAATTTGACATTTGCTGAATCAGATTGAAAACTTTTGCAATAATGATCAAAGAGTTTAATTTTTTTTATTAAATTTAAATTAAAAATTATTCCACATTAGGTCGTTTTGAGTTCGAACCCTTCTGGCCCCTCATTTTTTTTATTACAGGTGGACCGCCCACGTCCAAATAAAAGTTTGGACAGTCAAACAGAATCCGTATATCAGAAAGAAGGAATTTTACGACCATTATTTAGAAACGAGCGGCAGATTGTGAGTGTCTTGTCTTCGTATTTGACTTTTATTCCGAGCTAATGGAGAGCTAGAATAACAGTAAAAGTCGCGAGCGCGCGCCTCCTCCGAGAGAGACTCTATCGTACTTAAAGTTCGTGCTGATGTTTACTGTTTTGCATTCTCTGCAGCAGCATCTTTTCCTGTGCACTTTTTCTCACGCCACCGTAAAGCGATTTCCCATTTTGATTTATAAACTTGATATATAATTGCGAATTAAATTTTTTCTGGTGAGAGAAACGGGAGCTTTGGCTATTAAAAAAATTAACGTGAAAATATGGAAAATTATTCCGCATTGTGGGTGAAGAAGAGAGCTTGAAATTTGCGGTTTTTGAGGCTGGGAGGCGCCGAAATTGGCCGATTTGCGTTGAATGGAATCGCTTTCGGCGATGAATGGGCGAGATAGCGACGAGACATGCTTAATTAGCGCAGGACAATCGATCGATTCTCTTTGGTCAGAGTGCGTGAATTTGCGAGAGCGCCGCAGGGACGGAAAAAGGAGGCGCAGCTTTCGCTTCTTTTGTACATCGAGGCGCGAACAAAACGTCTTATGTGGTTGAAATTTATTTTCTAAACAAGATAATTTGCATTGCATGAAATTTAAATAGTAACGCAAAATTCTAACAGCATGAGTTAAAAAAACTATAAGATTTGGCAATTTGCTTCACAATGCAGTGTGTTATAAATGAATGGCTGTGAAATTCCTAAGGTCGAATAAATTTTTTGCAGAGCAAAATTAACCTGTATTCATCAAAGCTGCATGAATGTTTCAAAACGATTGAAACCTCCTTAGAATTTTCTAAAAGTGTTTAAATTAGCGATAAGTTTGTAGAGGATTTTTATTTAAATTAGCGAGAAATTGAATTTCAAACTTTCAATTTTGTTAATTTCTTTACTATTTGAAGAGAAAATGTGACTTATAAGCTGTTTAGTTTGGTGTGAAATATTAATTTTTTGAACAAAATATTTTTGTTAATTTCGACAATCTAATTTGCATATTTGTTGATAATTTTGTCGAAATTAAATATTAAATCTATTTTCTTTACATTTTACCACAAATTTTTGTGCAACAGCAATATTTCTTATTTGGCACTCTTTTTTTATAAAAATACAAAAAAAATCATATTTTATTAAAAATAAATTTTAATAGTAACATTCTACTGATAATTAAATTTTACTTCATTTAGCTTGATCGACATGCAAATTTCCTAAGTCACTCCAATTTCCATGAAAAAATTTCGCTCAACTTCCGTTTTCCCACTTCCAGCCATGCGAAAATTTAAGTTTCCAGCCGACGAATTTCAAAACGGTGAACTTGGCACGAGAATTGTCACCGCTTGTCATGCTGGAGCAGTCGGAAGGGGTCAGAAAAGGGCATTAAAAGCAGCGATGCACTCGGCTTGAAATTCAGCTGGCGAGAGAAAAAGAGAGACGCGGACTGGAATATTTCCAGCTTATTGATTTCCGTCGCGCCGAGTGCAGCATTTATTCACGCACGGCTGCCAGGCAACAACGAGGGGAAAATTAAAAAAAAAAATAATAATAATCTCTCCATGTGCGCATTGAAAACAATTTCATGCGAGAAGCTTTGAATAAATATAAATCAAGCAGCTTTCTTAGAATTTTGGCCGCTAAGAAAGATGCGTTTAGTGCGTGTGATGAATTCGTCGGTCGCCCACAAGTTGAAGGAACGCATTAATTTCGGATCCTTCTCGGTGGTCCCACCGCAAATCACGACTGCGGATGGAGAAAATCCGAGCGTTTACTGCCGCGAAATTAACAATAAAAGCGGAAATCACCGGCGACGCACAACTTTGGTAATTGATTTTGGCGCCGCGTGAAAACTTTTCCTCAAAATGAAGCAATTCACAAAGAGAAACTTCCGTCGCGTAGAATTTTTAGTGGAAAAAGAATATTTTAAATTCGGAATAAAGAGAACAGTATAATTTCTCCACAAAACAAATCAGACAATTCCATTCACAGAATTTAAATTAAAATGATTTTTCAGCAAAAACAAATATTTTTAGTCTTTTCCCTGAAATATTTTAGTTTTTAGATTTTAACCTGTATTTTTTGTTCATGTAAATTTAAAAAAACTACCAAAAATGGAAGTTTAAGTGGCGAAAAATTATAAAAACTCAAAACTTATAGAAATTCAACTCTACTTATTTAATTCAAAAAGTAGCAATCATGATTAAAAGTGGGCTTTTTTACACTTAAGTTTGCTTTAAGAGATTTTCTGAATTTTTAGTTTGCGTACTCAAATTTAGTTGCTGATAATTGAAATCTTTAAATGTATTTCAGTTTGAATATATTTTTTCAAGTCTTAACCGATTTAAAATTGTAAAAACGGAAATATTTTTAAATTTTTAGAATATTAAAAAAAAAACTCTTAACACTAGTTAAATTTCATGCATGTTTCATAATTTGAAATTGAATTGGTCATATTTCAAATGTTTTCTATTTAATTGGCAATGCATATACGCGTAAATATTCTAACATTAGAAATGATAAGAGTTATTTTGTTTGAATTTAAATTGAATTGGTAAACATTTGAAGACTTCACATTCAATTTGGTCTTCTTTTCAGAATTAACTTACTAATTTTTGTAGAATTTTATAAACCTGCATGCAATTTATAAACAGATATTCCAAAAATAAAAAACTAAATAAGATAGAGGTCAACGAAATCGAGAAAAAAAATGACACTGGGTCATTAAAAACAAATTTATTCGGCTTGCAAGCCAAAAAGCGGCATTGCCAGAGAAATGGAGAGTTCGTCGACCCGTTTTTGCTGCTTTTTGCCCGGCATTTACGACGACGAGTTGTTGTAATAAAAAATAAATACAGTGTGTCTCGTCCTTTCTTTTCGGGTTGAATTCTAAACTCGTTCTTACAAGCAGAGCCGCGAGGGATCAAATCAGACGGCCGCAAATTAAGCATAAATAAATCTTTTCACGAGCCTCCTTTTTAGGTCTGCGCGCGGCGAAACGGTACAAAAATTGTCGCCGCTCTCTCGCGCCCCGTTAAAACAAACAATTCCCAGGAATGAGAAAAATACACACACACACTTGCTGCACAACGACCCGCTTCGAGCTTTCATTGTTTCCGCGAAAATTGCAGCGAATTTGGAAATAATCAAGGTTGACAAATGGAAATAATGGGATTGCGATATATTTTCTGTTTGTTTTTTTGGTTGGTTAATAAAAGATAGACGGAGCGTCTCGGGTGCTTGGCGTTGTGATAATTATGTATCGCATTTCTGCCATTAACTCGGAGAAACATTTCACAAGCGAGTGCTTTTAGGCGCGACGGAATTCATAACTCTTGGAAATTATTATACGCTCGATCGTCCGACTTGAGTTTATGAATGTTTGCTTTTATGTGCGTTTCAATTGATATGCCTTACTTATGTATACATAATTGGAAAAATAAACAACTATTATAAGCTGCGGCTCAGACGCTGGAGAGCGTTGAGTGATTGAAACTTTCAATTATACAGTACGTGTCGGCTTTCATCTTAAATAATGTACTTAACAGTCAAGGACGCCGGTTGTTTATGTTATTTATTGATGACACGATCTCCATAAATTTAAGTTAAGGACTTATTATATAACTTTACCTAAGAAAATTCTAAGAAAATTAATGAATGGCAAGATTGGGGCTCTTATTTATTTAAAAAAAATTATTAAATTGTAATTGAAAACGTCTCTGGTAAACGCGTTTTGAAGCGAAATTATGTATAAAAGATGTTTAGCAACGTTTTAGGGATAATTTTATTTACAATTCCTTTGGAAAATCTATTAAAGAAATTTTATTACATAAATTTAATACGACTCATTATTTCCAAAGTCAATTCATCTTATAAATCATTTGCCTGAAGTTTCTCAAAAAATCTGGTTAAAAAGGGAAAATGTAACGTAAATTTTAGCAAAATAAAACGTTAAATATGTCCATAAAAAAAGTTTTATAATAACGTGGCAATTTAAGAAACGTATTTTTTGTGTGGAAAAATTTTAAAAATATTAATTTTGTAATTAGTCTCAAAAACGAAATTTGCTAAGATCCATTGTCATTAATTGTTAAAAAATTTTAAAACAGAATTTTCAATACAATTCTAGCTTGAAATAAATTGATTTAATTTAAATATATCAACATTGAATTTTATTTCATTTATAAACTAAAATGCAATAAATTAATTTTATGAAACCTGTTGGCCTCTTTCATTTTAATTGCTAGTTCTCATATTATTTTTCGTAGGTTGAGTTAAAATCCAATTTTGGAGCTTTTGAATAAAGAATGGTATGTCAGGAAAGATGAATAATTGAGCGTTTAAAAGGGTCTTTTTTAAAACGTATACAAAATGAAACGACTCGCCCACTGCACCGTCGGACGCACATTTCCATAATTCGAATTCCGTCCAGGTGCACCTGAGAGTGCCGCTTTTATTGTAATCGCTTAATTCACCAGTAAAAGAAGACAAAGGCTCGATTGGTAAACGATCGGCGAGAAAAAAAGAAAAAGAGCATTGCAGGGCGTTCACCAAGAAGTCTTGTGTTGTTTGTATTCGATGAAATTCACAATAACTTGTTACGCCGTGGTAAATATCCAAATTTCGGCACCGCACCCATAATTTTCGTGTTCCGTCTTTTGTCTCATTTTTTCTCTCAAAATATTGCATAACATCCGATGTGAAGATAAAATTAAATCAAGCCTTGAACTGGTTCATACTAAAGAAAGAAATGACCCATAAATTCCTCTCTTGATTTGTATTTTAAATAATTGTTGGAACTTTGAAGCGAGAGGGCTCTTTCTCGTTAAAGGTATGAAAACGACCCAGCGCGCACACTATTGCATGCCGAATGTCTGCCAGTTATCTGGCCGACGTCCGCATTGCCTGCCGATTGCAGGCATCGTCGGCCAGTCGTCTGCCAGTTGATCGCGGGCATGCAACGAAAGGGACTTTGGCGCGAGCGAGCGCCAAAGCTAAATGAAGGCGCGTTACAGGCGATCGGCATTGAATGCCCATTTAATGCCGACCAGCAATCGGCAGACAACGAAGATGTCACTGCGGTCGAATCATTGGAAACTTCGGCTGTCATCGATCATTGAAAGCATTTTTATTTCCAAACAAAGTTCGTTGCAACGTTCGTCCGTCTGAGTTTTGTCCCGAAAATCTTTGAACATCCTTAAGAATTCATCACTTTTATGCCCAGTTTTAAGTTTTTAAGTATTTTGAGTGTCTGTTCCTTGGATTCATCAATGAAAATGGCCCGATTTTGTGAAACTTTGAAGGTAAATACAAATCCTAAATTTAATGTTCCATATTGCACCCCGCATTTTGCGGCTAAACCGCCGGAGTTATGAAGCATCCTGCTGAATTTAAAATAAATCAAAAGCAATAGATTTGAACGAGAGTATTTGAAATAAATTTAGTCTTAATATTAACGGTTCGCAGACTTCAAATTTGGTATTATTATTATTTTTCAGACCATTTTCTTGATGCAGCGTTTATACGGAGGAAGGCCAGTGCGCGCTTAAACACAAGCTCCCAAATTGGTGTGGACTTATGAGTGTGGTTCGTTTATTAAATCGTGCACTTATGGAAAAATTAATTTAAATATCACAACGGAGGCATCATGTATTTACGTTTGAATTTTAAATGTTGTATTAAAAAATTATATAATTTAATTTAAAAAAAAAATTACTTTTTGTATTATTTAAAAATATTTTAACATTTAATTATAAAAATTGAAATGAACAATTTTAATTGTATGCCTCAACGTAAATGAATCATTTTTCTTTCCACTTTTTCATTCCTTTATTTCCTTTTCTAATTTAACATATTAATTATTATTTAGAAAAATTACATAGAGCCTATGTCATGACTGCATTTTATATTATGCTGAATCCAAATTAAGTTTGGTAAAAAAAATATTCAAAAATATAAAATGCAGTCATTGCATATAGGCTCTATGTATTTTTTCTAAATATTCATTAATCTGTAAAATTAGAAAAAGAAAATAAAGGAATGCAAAAGTGGAAAGAAAAATGATGCATTTACGTTGAATGCGCATGCAACTGGCATGCAACGGACGGTCATCTGCCGGCCGACAACTGGCAGACGACTGGCAAGCGTTAGGGAAAATTGAATGTCAATGCATTGCCGGCCGATGATCGGCATTAAATGCTGACTGATAACTGGCAGAAGACTGGCATGCAACGGTGTGCGAGCTGGGGAGCACCACTTTCCAGCGAATAAATTTGCCTCGACGACGGCGACTCCCACGCGTTGAGTTGCGCCAGCGGAATAATATTTAATATGGTATGAATATATTTTCGTTCGCAAAAACGCATTCAACGCCGGTCTTTGGCAATTAAAAAAGGTATAAAAAGGTACTCGGCAGGTGTGCATGACCCGGCCGACTCGGTATGGAAGCCAAACGAGGCATGTTGGCGAAATTGATATTGCGTTGTTGCGATTCGGGGTGCCTTAATAGTACATTTGCGCCGACACACATTGTTGAAAAGCGAGCGACCGGCTGCTGGAAAATCGGCCGTGGGAGGCGCAGGCCTTGGACGGACAACGATTCGCAACAGCATAAGTTATGCACGGAAATTTCACTTGGTAACAGTTGAAGATTTGCATAGATTTTAGAAACTTATATTTTTTAAATCTTACATTATATTTAACTTTGAATTAATGGTTAAGTTTACAAGTAAATGATCCATACAAATGTTTTATGACCAAAATAAATAATTTTAATCATTCTCTAGAATATTTCTGCATTAGAAATAAAATGCAATCCATAAAAAACTTGATTAATATTGCAAATAACTAATTAAAGAAAAATTTATACTATATTATATAAGATTTTATTTTTGAAAATAATTAAGTTCATCGTTTTTATTTTAAAATTTCTACTGATTTCCAGCACGAATTTAAAATATAATTCATTTCAATTTTATATTTCTTCACAAAGCTCCTATTTGCAGTTAAAAGCAGTTTGTCAGTTGATTTCTGTGAAACAATTTCTATCCTTTTGCCTATTTAATTGATAAAAATAACAATTTGAAAGTGCAGAACCCCAAAATACGACCACTTGCGAACTCTGACCGAGGCAAACAAAGCTTTTTCCTGGACATTTATTACTATTATCATTGTTTATTCTTCACAAAGTAGTCAAACATGAAATCAAGAATAAAATGTGAAGAAACGGCAGCACAAGTCGCTAAAACGCGAAGCCTCAAGAGAGGTCCGCGCAAAGATGGGCCGTTAAATTACATGAACGTTTTTGACAGTCCAGCATAAAAATGATGAACTCGGCTCACAAAATTGTACATTTTCCACAGATATTCACTTTTCCTTGAATTCAAATAGATTGTTTTTCGCAGCAAACTTTTACTCAGCCATTTTGTTTTATCAAATGGATAAAATTAGATAAAATTGTTAAAAAAACAAAGAAAAGTTATAAGAAATCTCTTAAATAGCCTCTTTGCAAATGATTTTTTGCAATTAATTTTGATATATTTGGCTCTTTGATAGCCTCATCCTGTAAAAGGTCCTTCCCATAAAATTGTTAAACTTTTTATTCATTTACCCCAGCCATTCACTTTTCCTCGAACGCATACGCAAGGATTATTCACCTCGGCCAGTTGGATTATTTTTTGACGCACCGGTCGTACGTTCAAATATGGCAGAGAGCAAGTGATGTGCAAGAGGTCTTCGCCATGAGAAAAAAGTCTCTTGTCTCTCGTCCATAAAAAAAAAAAAAAAAATGAGCCAAGAATGCAAAAAGCCCTCATAACATCGCACGGCCGCACCTTTTGAACGTGGGCCAGCAAAGTGAGAGCACGTGTAAATTATTCCACAACAAGTGCATGAAAGTAAAGTTTCGTCCAATAAAGCGTCCCACGATCTGCAGCTATATCGAGAGGTGTGCATGACACAATTTTTTTTTTCTCGACGAAAATTGCGCCGCGCCACATCAAAGGCGACTCGCGAATTTGCTGATGGGATTATCGAGTGAGATATCATCTCTCCTCTCTTGAAAGGAAGTTGGAGTTTTGAAGCACGATTTGAAAAGGAAATCTCTCGTCATTCTATATACGAGTTGCGAGAGAAGCCGGCGATTTCATAACTAGTTGAATGCGCTTTAGTTTATTTATTTTCCCAATGAATGAATGCGCGGCCTTTGAAAGCTGAAGTTAATTAATGATTTCGGCATGAAAAACGGAAAAAATAAATAGAGCTGCACTGATAATCATTAGACAGTCCATTCGAGGCGCAGATGTTTGCAAACTAAAAGTGTTCAAAAAACATTCACTAATTAATTTAAAAAGAAGTGAAATACATTTAAAAAATAAATTTAATTTTGCATAAAATTCTTAAAAAAAATCCGCTAAAAACATGAAAATTTAGATGTATTTTTTTATTTTGATTTTTATATTTTTTTTTATCAGAATAGGTTTCAGAAATTGTGCAAGGAAAAAAACACTTTTGTTATCTGGCTTTAATTTAATTTTTAAAGTGCGTTTTTACATGTTTTGATTACATTTTGCCTAAAAATTCTGTTCACTGACAAAAATGACAGTTTTTCTACTTTACTAATTATTTAAAACGATTAGAATGCAATAAGGATGTTAAATTTACAATTAAAGCAGTTTCAATTAAGAAATAAAATGAAAAATATTTATCATCTTCACATTGAATATAATTTTCTTTATTCTCTTTGACAGATTTCGTGCTGAAAGGTAAGATAATAAAATCCAATTTCATTTCAATTAGAATTTCTCAGGCTCGTCTCAGATGATAAATTAAAATACTTGAGCGCGTGTGACTGGCCAACAATAAGCATGTTCGAGCTTTGGTGACCAACAAATGCAAGAATGCTTTCGACGAACAATAGCCCGAGGGGCTCCCACCGCAGCGGTACAAACTACTAATAAAACCTCAGAGGTGCGAGAAGGCATAGCTTTTCCCCCGTCGCAGGGGGACAATTTTCAACCTCACAAAAAACCAAGTCTCGCGTTTAATCATGCCTCTCTTGGGGAATATAAAAGGTCAGACCAACTCGGAGCAGAGCCCCTTCCTTTCTCTCGTTTTCCTTCCTCTGAACGAACGAACGGAATACCAAAGCGAAGACCATGAGAGATGCTGACCCAAATTTTTTTCTCCTCGACACAATCGGCGGCGTGCGCTCGATGAGAAACAACAACAATTAAAACATTTTTCAACGAGACGCTTTTAACAAAAACACACCGAGAATCGGCACAATAATTTAAATTTTATATACACTTTCAAAGCAGGATAATAATTGCGATGTATATCTTTGGCATGCAAATTATACTGGTTCATAAAAAAATAAAAACTTCCGAAACTCGGTCGGGAGAAAGATGCACCGTTTTTGTGATAAGACGGTGAGAAAATTCCGTAACAGTTAGTTAATAACCAAGCCATTCTTACTAAATTTTCGCTCAATTATAAAATTTATGCAATGTATGTTAAAATTTAGTTTCTTCAATTACATTTTGATGAATAAAAACTAAAATTAAAGGCGTTTTAGTAATGACATTAATTCTAGAATAAGAATGAACGAAAAAATTTACGACTGCAAAAAAAATGCATTCCTTTGATCTCTCTTCTTTCCTTTGAATCTCGAGGAACTTTTGTCTTGATTATGCAAAATTTTACCAAATAAAAAAGGTAATTTCAACAACAAGAAATAATCACATTTCTATAATGGCTCAAAAAAAATACTTTTGTTGGGAAAATATGAAACTGTGAACCCTTTTTTACTGCACATTTTTTGGATCGCGATTTTCAATCCAGCCATATATGAAATTTAATTTCCTTTCAAATTCCAGAATTGATCATTTGAAAAGTCAATAGACGGTGAAAATTCTAGGAATAAATTAATAATTCTTGAAAACGACGCGCTTTCCTCTACGTCCCATTAGTCTAATTTTCGAATGATGGTGCCGAGATTGATGAGGAATGACGTGCGTGCGATGATGAGTGCGGGCTACCTTAAATTTTTAATGTGAGGATACAACACACTCGCCTAATCAGGTTTTCCTCTGCGGCGTTTAATGCAGCCGGGGCCTCGATTGAGCATTTGTGTCCATAGAGAGCGATTAAAACGCGCTGCCCTCTTTCCGTCACGATGTTTATTTGGACACTTATGTGAAAATTGAGATAAATGGATAGTTTATTTTGAGGAGAAAGGCTACGGCCGCGCCATGTGTCATAAAAACGGATGTATACAATTTCATATTTCACCATCAAAATATCATAACTTTTATTAGAGAATGAAACACTATTCTTTCTTTATTTTTTAATTTACGAATTATTTTAAAAGTATTTACAAAATATTTATTTAAATATCATTAAAAATTTTATAAATTAATTTCAAATGCATAAAAAACGATATATTGAATAAAAACATGAATTGATTTTAAATTAAGATAAATATCAAATATAAATTTTGTCTTTTTTTAATTAAATTTATGCCATTTCAAACGTAAATGGATTTAAAAGGTAACTGAACTTGCTGGCTGAATTATAAACATAGCTTTTTATATTTTTGTTTTTTATTCTGCGGACAATTTAAAATTAAAATGGCCAGGCTGGACGGGTGTGTATAATGCACGTTGCTTTTAGTAATTTGCATACTCGCGGCGCACCGAGGGATATAAATAATAAAAGTCGCAGACGGTACACAAAAGAGAGGGAACTCGTTCTTCGCATGACTCGTTCAATTTTGTGCCCGGCAGTCGCTTTTTTACACCGGCGGTCTGGGCGGGACCGAAAAAATAATAATAAACCTCTGCGGTACTCGAAAGTGGTGGTGAAAAAAAAAACGAACGAACGAGGAGAGAGAGCAGGAGATAAACAGAGAAGGATCAAGGGCAAGTGTAACTAGAAGGCATTTTTCGAAGGTGCACGCGAGAGAGGAGCAGGTTCGAGAGAGGGAGCCGCCGGTGCTGGCGCAGCATCCGAAAAGGAGCTGCAGCCGAAAAAGGCTCACAAGGCAGAGGCGATCGCTCTCTCTGAATCTTTTGGCCAATCATTGAATTGACCCATTATTCGCGAAATTAATTCGGACGCTTGGCCTCCAAAATGTGAATGGACAACAAACTTGGAGGAGACGTGCAGAGAATGTTAATAACAAAATTGGCAAAAAATCTTTAATTTTAAAACTGTTCTCTTTTTCGAATTAAGTATTCTTACAAAGCAAAGGACATTTTAAAAGTAAATTAATTAAAAAAGGCAATAAGCTTAAATTTGGGTTTAATTTGATTCAATAAATTTGGAACTTTAAAACTTAATTAACTATTCTGGTCATTAAAAATTATAACATCAGGGAATTCAGTAAAGAAGCAATGCTTTAATCAATTCAATTTCCAATATTTTTCTTAATGAATTTCTTTTTCAAGCTAAACACAAACTGTACAGAAATAACTACATTGAAACAATTGCATTTTTCTCTTATGTGCTTTGAATAAATTTATCAAATTAATCTTTTTTATCATAGAATTTCCTCTTCCACAGAATAAATTTTAATCAAAACGCTCAGATGAATGAAAAGATGCTTTGAAATTTGAAAATAATTTAATTAAATAATTTCAGCTTTCCTACTTTCGAACAGGGTCGAGAAAATAATGGCAAAAATTACATGATTGAACTACTCTGCGGTTGTACAAAAGTCATAATGGCACCTCGGAATGCAGCGAAAGGAAGATTAGGAAGACGATTTCCGAGACGATTCCGCATCCTCCGCCGTCGATAACAATAAAAGTGTGTCGAACGCGCGCATCTAATGAGGCATCCTCGTTGATCTTTAGCAACTTTGTCGGTTTATTATGCCGCGAGAGTGCATTTTATTTGTGCCGCGCGGAGACAAAAGTGTGCCTTGCGTACGTAAATAAGTGTTGTACCGAGAAGCGCAGCTTTCTATCAAGTTTTTCGTCCATAAAACAATCGGAAAAAAGCAGTTGCTCTTAATCGATTATTTGTGTGCAATTCTCGTCTCTTAATGTTCTTGATTCGGCCAAACACGGAGGTGACTCTTTTTGCGCTTAATTATGTGCGCGCAGTGCTCTTTTTGTATTATATTTGTTCAAGGATCTCATTGTGTTCTGCATGCACGGTGGTCTCGTGCATCACTTTTGACGATTGTTTTTGAAACTTTAGAAAGTGTAGTTGTTGAAAATCGTTTTCGTCTCCATTGTTGATGGATATGAGATGCACAAGTGATTGACGTAAGAGATAAGCAGCCGAGTAAGATGAGCTCGCTTTGAATACAAAGATGAACACTGTATGTTTTTGTATCTGTTCTATAAAATGTTTTATTATAACATTTAAAATAAACCCTTCTTCTAATGACCAAAAGAGTTAATTTTTTATAATTGTATTTAATTATATTTTTATTGAGCCCAAGTTTAATAGTTTGGAGACTGACGTGAGTTTTAATATTAATATTTTTGTCTTTTTTTCAATTCACTCTTGAGTCCAAATTTATTTATTCATATTATGAAGTTAAAAATAAAAAGCATTGTTTTAATTTAATTTATAATTGTGGAGTATTAATAATTAATATAATAATAACGTTTCATTTATAAAAATTTAATTATTATCTGTAATATTCTTATAATTAATCAAAGTAAATAAGATATTTAGTGTTTTTTTTTTTTTTAAATAAATTAATACATTTAATTATTATTTGTCCATTCTATTGAATTTTTTATAATTCTGAGCAAAATATTAGCAGCTGGAAATGATTTTTTACACCTTTTCATCCTTTTCATGAAAACAATTATGATATTTTTAATGAACCATTCTGAGAGTTGATTTGAATCAGAATTTTGACTATTGTGAAACTTCATAATGATTATTCCTATATATTTGTAGAATTTACTACTCTACTATTGATTCTGTCTGTCATTATTATAGTGAAGGTAAAAACATATTTGCTGAAAACAGTGGCTTTTTGACAAAAAGTTTTTAAATAGAGAGCCATCATGATTTATAAAAGCAACAAAAACAAATTAAAATGTCAAATATTAATTATAATTTGCATCATCTATAGTTAAAATCACAATTCTTTCCGAGACTTTTGCAATAAAAAAATAATCTGTTCATTCTTTAACTAAAATTTAAGTGGAAAAAGCCGTCTTTTATTTAAAAAGGGAAATTTTCAACAAGTCTTTTTATTTCAACTTTACATTTACATAATTTAAATAAAATTCCATTTTAAATTTTGAACCCTGTTCAATTTGGCACACCTGTTTTGATAGTGCCAAAAGACGTTGCCAGCACATAAAAATATTTGCATTCACAGAGGGCACTAACCCGTCGTCCAAGGGACTTTTAAAAAATACACTTTCATTATCACCGCAACACGCATTGTGTACATTTCACACTTCTCCAATGAGCCGCCGGGTGAAATGTATATAATTTTTATTATTACACACTCCTTCCGTCCATTGAGAGCGGCCGGGATGTGAAACGAACGAACGAACAAGCATCTCTCTTGCTCTCGCGCGAGAGATGATGGGAGTTTGAACGAATGGAAAAGAGCCAGAATAATTGCTGAGGTTTTCGCCGTCGCAGTTTCGTATCTCGCGCGCCGGCATTAAATTCAAGGTGACGGCGCGGGGATTTTATTCCGCAATTATTCCCACACAAATCAGCGGCAAAACGCTGCGAATACGCAGAATAATGAATGTGCTTGCTTGGGATGCTGTTACATTTTCATTCTCGGTTTTCTGCTGCGAGAGACGTTTTGTACGACTGCAGCGAGCAGAGAAATAAAAAAATGCTCGGCTTGAAAACCGCGAACGAGATGCGGAATTTATAATAAAATGAGAAGCGAACGCAACCGCAACGCACGTCAACTGGCGCGAGTGTGCAGCGGTGATGCTCTCACGCGGCATTGCGTTAATTTGTCACTTCGAGAGATGAGAATGATGTATCATGTGTGGCACCAAAAGTGAAACGACACCAATTTTGAAAAGAAATACATTAAAAATTTAAAGAATAAGTTTAGAAATTCCTAAAAAAAGCTATCAAAGAAAAATTGTGTAATTATAGAAAATCATAGAAAATAAATTAATAGACTAACAATCAAGGGCTTTTTCTCCTTGCAAATGTTTTTATTAATAAAAAAAAAAGAAACAACGGCTCACTTTGAATGAAAACGATTTTTGCAACACGGAAAAGCCCAATTTCTTCATTTCCATGATCATCTCCTCGAATGTCAAATTATCAAAAATATTTATTACAGAAATCAATCTGAGATAGGCTGAATTCAACAAATTTTATTTTTACAATTTTTCTACTTTTTATTACTAAAAATAAATTTTTTTTTCAATTAATTTGTCAGGTTTTTTTAAACTTTGATTCAATTTAACTCAGGATGCATAATTAGTTTTTGGCGGAAAGCTTATTTAAAATGCAATAAATTTAAAAAATATATAAATAAAATTGCATTATACAAAAAAAATTTATAAATAAGAATAATGAAAAAAAATTGAATCAAAATATTCATCAAATATTGTAGGATTTCAAATAATTTATAAAACACAAAAAATTACAAATAGGATTGCAAATCTTAAATTCAAACAATTCATTCTTTTTGGCTTCAAACAGCTGCTTTCAACTGAAAGGGCTCCTCTTTGTATTAACGTCTGCAATTTACTTAGCAAGTTTAGTTTTCGCTTTTGTGTGCGCAATTAGCAGCGTTTTGCAAGAAATCGAGAAAGTGTATCCAACGAGAATAATAGACATACATACACGCTTCGGGGATAATGATTGTGCATTTGCACGAAGATCGCTCGCAGACAGAGAGCTCAATGCACGGATTGAGAGAGCCGCACCAAAGTGCAGCTAATTTTTTTTCGCGACATTCGTCACAGCGTGTGTGTGAGTGACGTTGTTGTGTGGCTCACTAATTGCTCAGTCGGTGCAAAAAAAACCACGCATGGGGGTTGCGTCACACGCAAGAAAGAAAAAAAAAGAACAGTACAAAACAAGTCACGCCCCGGTTCCTGTTTCGTTTGCGCTCCGAGACGTAGTTCTTTATCGTGCCCACTGACTTGAAAATTTCAGTTTCAAAATCATGTCTCATCCTTAATTTAATTCAATTACAGTTGTTTTGAAATTTCAGTTGCGCTAAACGTTGTAATTATGTGAATGACTAAAATATAAAATTTCTGAATATTTTTATCTGTTGAAGGATTAAATTTAAAAATTTTGACTTTCTGGTTCATTGTTGTTTATTTTTAGTTGCAATCACATTTAAAATAATGTGAGACTGAAAATTATTATTAATCTTTACTATTTCTCCTGTTTCTCATTATTTTATTTTATTTTTTAGTATTTGAAAGAAAATTCTTGCTTAAAAAAAGTTAAACTTTATCTTTCTAAACCAATATTATTGAAGACTAGAAAGTTAAGTTTTTTTGTTAGATAAAAGACAAATTTTTCATACAATTTTACCGATTATAAATTTGACTTTGATTAGTGTGCTAAAAAGATAAAAGTTTGACGTGTCTGCTCATCTGCTGGTTTTGAATGAAATAGTTTTAAATAGATCACGGTGCAGGATCTCGCATTTCAGACACCTGACAAAAAATCCGTGTTAAATATAGCAGCCATGCGGGTTTTGAACGGAATTATTTATAGGTCTGTCGGCTCGAGAGAAAACTTCCTCTCTCAATTGATTAGCCGGTTGTGAACAGTTGGATATCAAAACAAACCGATTTATATCATGAATTATTTAACAATTTTAAATTTGCAATCCTAAACCAACAGGTTAATGTTGACTTTAAAATTCAATAATTTTTCTGGATTTATTTATTCATTTATTTTTCCAGTCTTAAATTGAATGGAGAACAAATACTTATAGAAATGTGAGTTTTAAAATTGCGTAAAATATTACACCTGCCTAACCATGTTTACCGATTGTTCATTATTATTTCTGGAAAAAGGTGTGCGTCTTTGTTGCGATAACGAAAACAAAAAGGTGTGTGATAACCCGACTGTCTGCTCTTCCTCAACGATTGTCTCGTAATCGCTTCAGGAAGCTGATAACCCTTGAAAGCAGGGGAAGCGCCGAGGAAAGAAGAAGCAAAAAGTGCAGGTAAAGTGCACACCTTTCTTCTCCGAACAAATTCCATTAACGCAGTTTATTTCAGTCAGGCCGACTCAACCTGCTTCAGGTGGTTTATGCAGGTGCACGAGCCTAGTTCAGTAAACCTAGGAGTAGTTTAATATTATTCATTGCCTTTCAAACAATTGAATTATTTTAAAATTCAAACAACTTTCTCGAAATTGCTTGAATTACTCTCTTTACCGTTTAATTATTTTGTAATTTTCTAAATTTGACTTTTCTGATATATTATATTATTTAAATTAAAAGTTGAATTTTCCTCCAATGAGCTTTTTATTAGATTTTGAGAAAAAAATTTAAATTTAATTAAAAATTAAAAAAAGAAATCCAAGGAAAAAGTTGATTCAAAATTCAAATCAACTCTTGATCAAGAAATTATTACATAATAATTTAAATTTAATTAAAATGGATGTCAAATAGTCCTAACATTTTTGAGCCACAAAGAAAATTGATGCTAATTTAAAATAAACTTTTCTTTGTCACGCAATTATTTTCAACCTGACGCAGAAACGTTTATCTAAAGTGCGTCCCTCTCTTGCATCTAATGTTTGCTCTGCTCGATCCAGCCCGTCCGCTCTCTAACAATAATTAAAATTTATTTTTATTGTCTCTCATTCTGCGGTGCGAAAACAAACCTACGTGCAAGCTTTAAACCCGACACACTATTTTATGAATTAACGCTTGATAAGAGAGCAAACGGCAGCAACTCGAGTTGCTCCTTCTCTCTCTCAACTCTTTCTTTCGCAGCCTCCCGAGGGCACGAAATCATAAACATTCCATTGACCTCGCTCGGACGCCGAACCGCGGCTGCCCGTTGAAGAAAGGGCGCGAAAACGAACCGAAAGGGGTGGCTTACCGGTCGAGACAAGGGTGCGAGGGTGTGTCCGACGCGTCGGTGGTGCGTGCCAGTGTGTCCGGACGGCCGGTCGGATTGCGGGACACCACCTGTTGGCCCGAGAGATGCTCTCACATGCCGCTCGTCAGTCGGTCGGAATCTGAGAACGAGTCGCCGAGTTTCGTCGGCGACCAATCGCGAACACCGCTACCCGCATCTCTCGGCCCCCCTCCCCGCTCACGTGCCCGCGGGCTCTGGCCTAATTTCCTCCAGCCAAGACACCGCGCGCCATCTGTCTCCCGAACGCACCACCCGCTCGAAACTACCTGCGCAATTTGAATTCCAGTGCGAATTTTCGCTAAAATTTGAAACAGGAAACTATGTATGACCTTGAAAATGGAAAAATAATGCGGAAGGTTGGGGAATATTGAAGGCCGGAAATTAAAAATGTGGAAATAATATGGAAAGTCCCTGTACTAGATCATTATTATTTAGATTTATGTATTCCAGTAAATAAATAAATAATATTCTAGAATTATTTAGTATTTTTTTTTTACGCAGCATTTTATATTGCGCCGCTTAATTTTTTGATTTTCCTCAAGGAATATATTCAGAGTGTTGGAGTGTTATGTTAGGTATGTGAAAATATTCTTTTACTCAATACGTGTAAGGGAATTTGAAAATGACAACAATATAATATTAATTAAAAAGGTCAATTAGGCTAGGAAAATGGACAATTATGCTTTCCACTAGCTGCTAATTTACCAATTTAATCTAGCTCGGCACAAAGTTTCTGCATTTATAAGGTTTAAAGCGTTTTATTGCTTCCAAAAAATTAAAGAATACACATTTATTATACAAAAAAATTGTCAATTTTTGTGGCAAAACATATGAAAATGTTCTAGTTGCAGAGGTGTTTGAAGTAGCAACAATATAATATAAAGAGAGATATAGATGGAAACAAAAATTGAAAGTCTCTGAATCTCTTTTCCAGGATAATAAACAAGTGTAAACACAAAATAATCAAAGAAGCATTCAATTGGTCCGAAAAGAAAAAATCTCAAAAGTATATTTATATAAATTTTTTCTTGACTTCAATGAAACGCCTCAAGTTGGAACTTAAAATTGTAATTAGTCTTGCTTAAAGCCTTACAATTTTAAAGCTGAAGCTGCTCTGGCAAGAAGCAGCGAAGATGATTTTGTACCTTTGAGACACAAACGAAGGGTAATTATTTAATTTGCAACCAATCAGAAAAGTAACAAGCTATTTCAAACAAGGACTATAACCGTGTGAATCGTTTACGAATTTTGACCGAATCTCGGAGCTTATCATCAACAGTTGTTCATTAACTGTAAAATTACACTTAAATATTATCAGTCGCAGTCCTTGTTTTTCATTTTCTTTGTTTATTACGTCTGGAAAATATATACCATATTATAATCAAATTTCCTATATTTGAAAAAGTTGATCACCTTAATTTTGCAATGCAACGCGAAATGAAAAGAGGAGTGTGAGAGTTCATAAAGATGCCGACAAGATGTTCATATTTATCAATTTTTACACGTTTGCGTGTGCTACACTTTTTCTCTCTAGAGTTCTTTCTCGATCGTTCGCACTCGCTTATCTACATTCAGATCACTCTAACAGAAGTCGAAGACGCGATCATCCAATATGTACTTTACCTAAAAAACAAACAATGGGAAAAGAGGTTAAAATTCGTCATCGTGGTGTGTTTTGTTTATATGAAAGTAAAATCGAGCTGGGTTGTATTATGTACTAATTGTCTCTTTTGAAAGCTGATAACATTGGTTAATTATTATTGCTTTGAGGTTCATTGTAAATAATGGGTGGCGCGGCAGAAATATAATATTTAATGAGCAGAAACAAGGCGCTCCAAAATACATCGGCCGTACTTATTAAATAGTAAGTTAAATTTCAGCAAAAACGATTCATTTAATGGCGAGTGAGGAAAAACTAGAAAAATGAACAATTCAATTTCAGTTTGAAATGTTTAATTTAAAAAAAAACTTAAATTGGCCCCTTTAATTTAAATTCCTATTAATTGTTTAAAAAAAATTATTTAATTATTTTGGCTGTATTTTTAATTTCCTTAAAATTTATCATAATCAAGTAAATTTAAATATTTTTACAAACCGGCCCGTTTTAAAGAAGGTCCCGACTGACCCTAAAATGAACGATAAGAGTTGCGGACCATCAGCAATCAGCTTAATTAATAACCATTACAAAACTTGAACTTGACACTTAATTAATAATCTTCATACTAAACGAAAACAGACATAAAGTTTTTTTGTTTTATCGGAAATTACCATTTTTGCGCTCACTGCTCAGCTCCTCCGACCTGGGGGGCGACCTCGTCCCTCTGGCAAGGGGCCTCCTGCTGGACGTCCTCGGCTTCGGAACTGCTGCTGCTGCCAGTGGAAGTGTGCGAGTCGCTCTCAGAGTCCATCGAGGAATCTTCCTCCGTCGAGACCCTCCTGAGGGCGGCCGAGGGCTCGGCGGCCATGGGCACGTCCGTCGGGACGCACTTGCGCCGCAGACACTCGTTCTCGGCCCGCAGTCTGTTGTTCTCCTCGGAGAGCTTGGTGATCTCGGCCTTGTAGAGGAGCACCTTGTCCTCGCCGCTGGCGTCGCAGCGGCCCTTCAGCTCGGTCAGCTCCTTCTGCAGACCCTCGACCCTTTTCTCCAGGGCCAGCACGTCCTGCACCAACTTGGTCTTGGTCTGCGACTGCAACTGGTCCGAGTGGAGGCTGTCGTAGGTGTTGGCGAAGTCCTTCAAGTAATACTCCTCCTCGTCCTCGGGCGAGGAATAGTAAAAGTCCTCTTCGGAGTCGTAGCTGAAACTCGAGTCCCGGGCCCTCTTGTGCCGTGGAACGTGGTGTGGCGCCGCGTTGTGCTCTTTCATGTCGATCTCGATGCTCTCGTTGTGGTCCTCGATGAGAAACTGCGTCGTGTTGTACGGCGCCACGGGCTGTCCGGACAGGAACATGCGTTCCCGGATCTTGTTGGCCCGCTGCGGTTCCCTCTCGGGCCAAGAACTTTTCGAATACGGCTCCAGTTTCTTCTTGTTGCGCCGATTTCTGCGCGTCCGTTTCCGCTTCCGGTTGGCACGGCTGCCTCCACTGCCTCCGGGGGTGGCAGAGTCATCGCCCTGCGGCTTGGGGTTGTCACTGGGGGTCGAGTCTTCGCCGTCGGCCTCTGCCTTCCTCTCCACTTTCCCGCCGCTAGAGTCGGCCTGTTTGCTTCCGAACTCGGCCGCACTAGTCGGCGGCGTCGCTGCGGTCGCCAGCTCGCTTCTTACAAAATGGACACCGTCCATAGTCCTGTCGTTGACGACATTTTCAAGCCGAATTTCGGCCACTTGAGATTCACTTACGTCCATTTTTGCGCACCACGTCGCTAGTACGTCGTCTCAATTATGCTTCTGAACGCTGCCGTTGGCTAAACACGATGTTCGTCTGGAGAATTTGGTCCTTTGCCACGAGCATAACGAACTGCTCTGCTCGAAGGGCGGTAGCAATATGAAAAATTTTTCGTGCCCGCCGTCATGCCAGCAGTGGCGCTCGGTCTCCGCTGATACTACTACACGCAAAACGGCGAAACCAACGGGTGACGTCACCGACTTGAGATAATAAATTCGGGGCTTCATTTTCCTGTCAACCGCGTTGATTTAGTCAAAGTTTTTGAATTTTAAAACATTTCTCTCGACTTTTAATTCGACGCAATGAACAAAAGCTGGAAATTGCAGCGTTTTAAAAAGTTCCCCGGTTACGACCCATTAATTTTTACGATCCGTTCACTCCACAGACGCGAGTTTACGCTTCATTTTATTTGGTCACGACTGCCTTGTGTAGTAAAATACAGGGTGTTTTCGGGTATCACAAAATAAAAGGAAGAGTGCAATTATAATTTCTTGGCATGAGAGTTTTGCCGTGATTCGGTCAGCACGCTCGCCAGCTTGGATGAAAATTTCGCGTTCTCTGCTAAAAATTGGCAAACTGCAGTCAAATTCAGTGAAAATCTCGCCGCACGTAGGAACAAAATGCAGCCAATCAGAGAATTGCCCTCTGGTATAAAACTTCTCCTATCCATGTCGTGTCAAATTTACCCACACAATTGATGCAGCCAAATAATGCAATAACAGCAGATGCCGAGTGAGGAGGGCTTGCAATAAATTATAACGAGATATTCCCGCTTTGTACGGCAATAGAAAAAAAAATTGGCCAGCACTCACAATCCAGCAGCAAAATATAAGATAATCATTGCCAAAAATAAAATAATATTACTAGACTTTAAAAAAAATGTGTATTATTCCATACAAAATTTCAAAATATTTTTGTTTTTATAAATATAATGATTAAAATTAAAATAATTAATAATATACAAAAATTTGGATTTTTTTTCAATAATTATTTTTAATTCAAGAATTTCTCATTCTCTTTTACATATTACCTTAATTAAATTGAAGCACACGAAAATTATTGCAGTACAATTAGGTTTACAAAACAGCCTTTTTCATAATGACATGCGACTAAACAAAGTACGGCGGCTTTTTAACCGTGATTCCGTACTCGTTGAGAGCCGGAGCCAAGTCTTCCATGGTCAGAGTGTACTTTTTGTCTTTGGTCGTTTTGCTGGACTTGTTGGGGAGCGCCGAGCCGCGCGTCTTGCAGTGTTGCAGGGCATCGTTGGCAATGTCCGAGATGAACTTTTGGGCGGCCAGCGACACCAGTCTGGTCCTGCGAGCATTAAACAATTTTTTTCTTTATTTCACGCATCGGACAGATTCATCTCTTTCTCTCTTTGCGAGAGCAGGCGATAAAAATAAGCAGTAAAACTTAATATGCGCCTGTTTGCTTTGTAAATAAATGTGCTGGCGCGGCCGACGCGACCCGATTCCGAACGAACTCAAGCACGGCGCTTGCTTTTCAGCCTGATTACATCTCTAACGCAAACTGGTTGAATGGACTGACTTCTTTTTCGTCTGCAATCTTTGTTTCACAAAAAGAAAGTCTCCTTAATTACATACAATCAACTATTTATTTCATTTTATTAAATTGGCAACTAGATAAATGTATTAATTTTTGAAATTAAAATTTTTTGAAAAAAATTTTTATTTCTCTCTCAAATATTTATTTTATTGCGACACTCATGCAAATCCAAATCTGGCCCGAGGATATATCTCTTCACTTTTAGCTGCGGGAGTAAAAAGCATAGCACCATGGCATTCACAACTTTACTTTCTGGCTTGGCTCCCCAGCCGAGCGCTTTGGCAGCTGCGCGCGCACCTCTCTAATGTACATTGAGGGACCCTTCTCACATTTTTTATTTCACATACAAAAAAAGTAAACGTTCGGTTCGTGCTCAAAGTCAATGCAGCACACAATGCTTGCTCCATTTTTCTTTGACAAATCGCCTCAGAAAACAAAGAGCAAAAAATGGATTGCATGTTTCAGAGAGAAATGTATTTTAGCAAGTGGGACATTTTTATACAATAAATGTTGGTCGAAATAAAAAGAAGAGGGAAACTCGATTTGTGTAAAAACAATAACAAATAATGCGACAAAAGTGTCACTATATCAACTAAAACGTTTGGGAATGCTAAAATTATCTTTACAAACATTCATGGAGATTTTTTTTCTAAAAGTGCACAACAATTTGTGCAGGGATAAAATTAATCATCATGAGCAAAATTTTTAAAATAAGTAATATTTTATAGTGCTAGCTACTAAATTGATAATAGATACCAAACAATGATAATAATAACAATAAAAAATTACAAATATAAGTTATAGCATAATCAATAAAATTCTAAACAAATTTCCTGAAAAAGTCCTTCTTTATTGCATTTATTATTTTCAAATTTTAACAGATTTTACGAAATATTTCAGAAAAATAAATCTCTTTATCAAAGATTTCAGTGATTTCACAAACAAATTATTAATCAGCAAAATGGAAAAAAATCAGATTTTTTTTAGCAGCAATAATTTTGATTAATTTAAAAATTAAATTAAACCCAAAAAAGTAATATTTTTTGGATTGAATTAAACAATAAATAAAGCTAAATGAATTCGCCGCAATGGCTACAAATATTTGGTGAAAATTTTAAAATTGTAACTCGAAACAATCAGCTTGAATTAAAAAAACAATCACAAATTTCTTGCGTAATATTACCGTTTTCTAAACAAAATATTTATTTTATTAGTATATTTTGAAAAATTTTCATTTAATTTTATTATTAAAATAATGATTTTTGTGTATTTTTT
Organism: Neocloeon triangulifer; assembly: GCF_031216515.1. Classification (NCBI taxonomy): domain Eukaryota; kingdom Metazoa; phylum Arthropoda; class Insecta; order Ephemeroptera; family Baetidae; genus Neocloeon; species Neocloeon triangulifer. The sequence continues at coordinate 867,732 of NW_026775550.1, forward strand.
TTTTTTTACAAATAGTATTGAAATACTTTATTTAACTGTGGGTATGGCTTAAGTGTTAAAATCGTTAAAATGAAGAGGAGATGGATCCTTTTATCGCACATAATGATTAAATTACAATATTTTGATTTGAAATCTAACTTTTCATCACTCTTAATTTTTTTTTTAGATTTATCAGTCTGCTAGTTTTGAATTGCTTTCTTTAATGTAATTTCTTCAAAATTAGATTTTATTTTAGACACAAAAAAGGTCAAACATTTTTGCAAAACCGAATCCTTTCAACCGATTTGAAAAAATTAAACATTATTTATTATTAAATAAAAATAATCTTTTGGCGATATCTATTGAATAAGCTTAATTAATACATAGTTATCTAACTAAGTGCAAATTTTAATTAAACTCCAAAAAAATTTGCAATGGAGTAAAATGCTTTCCTTTTACAACTTCATTTTATTACATAAATTACCATCTATTAGTCTTGTTTTAATCTTTGCTCATAAAGCTAATAATGTTTTATACAAACTGCCCTGGTGTTTGAATGTATGTCTCAATTATTTTCCCATTAAACTGTGTTTATACTCACATCCTTGGGTCTGAGGTTTCATAGCCAGCCATGTTCAGGTAATGGGCAGTGACCGCATCAGGGATCTGCACTCAATCAAACGAAACTTTTTAGTTTTATTCAATTTAACGTTATATTTAAATAATATTTACCGTCGGCGTGTAGTCCTCGAGTTGCATGAGAAAGTCTGCAAGCGGTTGGCCTGCGGTTTTCGAGTCTGCCTGTTCACTGGAACCACCGGCCGAGGCACCAGACGTGGCCGCCTCCTTGCCCTGATCATCCGACTCGAGCTTCATGGTCCTCGAATTTGCCAAGTCTCAACTCTCCGACGCTCAATTCTGCCAAATTTCCGGCAAAATACGCAAGATTTGAAGCCAGAAGCCTTCAGCAAACAGAATAAAATGCGCGAACTGCCTCAATGTAAACAAACTCAAACAGGAACGAAATGAAAAAAGTGGAAAAACAAAAACAAGTCACTCGCTTTACGCATGCGCAGATCAGAGTGTCTTGAGATTTCAACCAAAATGTTTTTTCTTTTCTCTTTTTAAGAACACATTATCAGACTTATTTGATTAAAATGTAATTTTTTCAAATTATAAACTAATCATTTTTAATTTTCCAACATTAAGTTTGCCCTTTAATTACTAGAAATACAAAATGTTTTAGTAAATTTCTAGAAACATTGCGTCACACCAATTTTAGGATTTTGATTTTCCCGCCATCACGTGATCTCTTCCTCTTCTGTGTCACTGGAATTTTGTGCTAAAGATAATGAAAATAATCACGAACAAGTAATTTCAAGCCTCTCATAATTTATTTTAAAATTTTTTGAGTCACAATTTAACACCCTTCCCGTGAAAAAGAGCCCGGAATCGAGTTCGAACATGTCATTTTAGTACACGTCATTCGTGGCGCGCCCCCAGCGTGTTTTGGGGGAGTGGGGAACACCTGAGGAAAAGTGGCCTGACACTTTCATCCGTTTGCGTTGTTTTTTATTTTGATTTACAGCCTTTCAAAGACTTGATCATGTTTGACACTTTGCAAAATGTGTCTCTAAAATCGCGGTGATGGCAGGGTGGATCAGGGTGTGGGCCTCAAACCTTCTGTTCTACCTGATTTTGACCTGTGTCACAACCACTTGCAATTATGTAGACGAGTCGCAGCCTAAGTTCGAGGGCCTTCCCTTCTGCAGTGACGCAAAACACGACGATAAAAAGTGCGTATATTTAATTAAATTCATTTTGACTGCATTTTAAAATTTATTGTTTTCTTGGAAACATTTTTATTGAATTTTCTGAATTATTATTTGTTATGTAGCACAAACGTTTACAAAATCATACATTTCATAATTTAACCTTGATATTAATTTTTCCTCTTTTTTTGCAGATATGTTTTGATAAGTACTCTCGATGGAGCCATATCGGCATTAAATGTTGACGATGGAGGGAGCTTATCCTGGAGTTTGCCTACAGGCGACTCTCCAATGCTGTCCTCCAGTATTCATAGACTTGAGGTGAATTATAATGTAATTCTATAAACCAATGATTTAATGTGGAAATTTTTCAATTGCAATTAAAATTTGTATTTATAGTGATCAAAAGTAATAATAAGTATGAAATTTCAGCTGACAAGCAACGGGCAGTACGTCCGGATGATACCTTCCCTTAGTGGCAACCTTTACAAATTCGACGGGAAGTACATCGAACCGGTGCCCATCAACGCCAACCACCTCCTGCGCAACTCTTTTCGCTACTCAGAGGATCTTGTCATTTCTGGCGGCCGAGAAACCATGACTTACGGCTTGGACATGAACTCCGGACGAGTCATTTACGAATGCACCATCAAGGGTTGCGACCGGAACTTCACAGGTCAGGAGAGCGACGGCCACGTCTTGGTTGTCCAACGCCAAACGCAGACCATCAGAGCGTTGGAGCCGAGGACTGGTTACGAACGGTGGAACTTCAGTGTAGCCCAACATGATGTCAAACTGCTCAACGACCCAAACTCCGAGTGCCATGACAAGGAGCGCATCAAGGACGAGGATTTGATAATCAAGGTTATTGTGCCGGATGGGCTTGTCTGCGCCCTGAACAAGAAGAACCCTTCCCAGGTCGTTTGGAAGCACAAAGTAAAAATAAAGTATTTAATTTATTTTTTAAAGTTTTATGTGTTTTGAAATTTCCAGTTTTCGTCTCCAGTTGTCCATGCGTGGCAGTATAGCCAGGGCGAGGTGTCGATTGTGGACATGTTCAGCGGCACCTTCACCCCACCTCTAAGGTCTCTGCCAACAGCACCATCGTTGTATGTTGGAATGCATGAAAAGCAAGTCTACATTCAGGAGAGTGTTCGCGTCCAGCAAGGTGTGGCCGAGGAATCGATTCCTTTGATCACCAATGGCATGCCCACTCGGATACCCTGGAAGCCTTACCCTGCATCTGTGTCTGCTATTGGTCTTATTGAGTCCAGCGAAGTTCCGCTTTTAACGGATGAAAGTCAATATGAAGAAACCACCGCTTTGTCTCAATCCGTACTTTATGGCTCAGAATATGCAAATGGTAAAATAAAAAATACTGCTTTTCATTATGATTACTCCTTGTTTGGTTTAGGAAATGGCTTTTTCTTATTTAAGCCAGAAGAAAAGGTGTGTGACAAAAATTCGACTGCTTCAGAGGAGGAAGATGAATTGCCTAAACTCAGTATGGAGATGGAGGAGGACACTCCTGTTCAAATTGTGATTGTTTCACTTTGGTACTGGTGGTAAGTTTTGCAAATTCTGATGCAAATTTTTGTACTTCATGTCTTATGGCTTACAGGAAAGAAGTTTTGATAATTTGTATTACAACCACGTTGCTGTCAAACTTCCTCTGCACACAACGATACCTTTTGCTGAGGCGTCGGCTAGATGTAAAATTTCCTTACACTTTTTGTGTGTACACAAATAAAATAACAAAAACAATATTTTTAGGACTATCTCATTGTTGAGACGCGATCACGCCAAAATTCAGACTCTGGGGTTGAATTTTTCCGACACTCTAGCAACTCTAGCATGGAAGGAGAGAAAACCCCTGAATTTTCATCACGCTATTTGGACGATTTTGAACAAATCAGGTGCCTTGGAAAAGGTGGTTTCGGAGTTGTATTTGAAGCTAAAAAGAAAATAGACGACTGTCATTATGCTGTGAAGAGGATCAAACTTCCAAATAGGTCAGTGTGATTTATATTCTACTCAAAACATTCTTACTATTTTATTTTTTTAAAGAAAAGAGTCGCAGGATAGAGTAATGAGAGAGGTGAAGGCTCTAGCAACACTGGCCCATGATAACATAGTTCGATATTATCATTCCTGGATAGAGTGTCCACCGCCAGGTTGGCAAATGGAGCAAGACAAGTATTGGTTGAAGTAAGTTTTTCAAAGCCAAAATTAAGATGTAAATTTACAAATTGGTTCCAATTACAGAGGTTTGGAGTCCAAAGATTCCTTGCTGCCTGGTGAGCTTGACTTTGAGTATAGCCAAACGTCCGTAACAAGTGGATACAAGAATGGCTTCAACAGAAATGACTCTGTATTTTTAAAAATACCTACTGACGAAAGCAGCAGTATCAAAGGCCCTGCTGCACCTGAGCTGAGTGACTCGTTCATCCAGTTCAAGGAAAGTACATCACCATCGAAGGATGAAAGTCATTTTTCTGAAGATACTGATGACACTGCTTCCTTCGTCAAGTTCAAAGTCGATGACCTGGAAATAACCAAAAACAGTGGCGCTCTGCAGCCTTACATTCCTGTAGGAATTCCTTCCAGTGCTTCTTCCGACAGCTGCGAGGAAGAAAACATCACAATTTCTGATGATGAAGAGTCTCAGAAAAAACTGGTTGCAGCTCCCACATTCCTCTACATACAGATGCAGCTCTGCCAAAAAGAGAGTCTGCGGGAATGGCTCCACAAGAGGAACATCCGAGCCTATCCTGACGAGGAGTTACATGATTTCTCACATGTCAAGTCCATCGACTTCTTCCACCAAATTACATCAGCTGTGGAGTATATCCACAACCAAAATCTTATTCACAGAGATCTCAAGGTAATGAATTGATAACTTTTTCTTAAATAATTACATTAATGAAATATTTTTAGCCTTCGAACATATTCCTTTCCATTGACGGACGAGTCAAAATTGGTGACTTTGGACTGGTGACGGCGATGACGGAACCTGAAAATGGCAGGACGCCCAGTGATGAAATGAATCCTTGGCCCAGATCTGATGATGATGACCGGCACACAGCCAACGTTGGCACTCGACTTTACATGAGCCCTGAGCAGGTACAAAATTAAAACACAATCATTAATTAAAAAAGTGCTTGTGTTATTTTTTTCGGAAATCAAGCAGTAGCAAAAAATTATAAGGAAAATTAATTTGAATATAGTTTTAATATTTATTTAATTATCTTCCAGGTCTTGGGACTGCCCTATGGCCACAAAGTCGATATATTTTCTCTGGGTTTGATACTCTACGAGATGTTGGTCCCATTTAGGACCCTAATGGAACGAGCTCATAGCTTGCAATCAGCACGGGATGGCCGATTTCCCGATAAATTCCTGAACGATTTCCAGCATGAGGTAGGAAGCATGATCTCAATTATTTTTTCACTTCCATTGCTTAAATTAATTTTATAGTACAACTTGTTGCGTCTCATGTTATCGCATTGTCCGGAAGAAAGACCCGCCGCGCAAGAAGTTCGTCAAAAGCTTCCGCCTCCTACCGTTTCACTTCCCTGAGAAGTTTGTGATTTTTTTTACAAACATTATTAAATGTACGTGAGTGAACTTGATTTTTCAAGTTAGGGACTTTTTAACCGATTATTACGCTGAATCGTGCAGCTTTTCATTGTCATTGTGTTTTCGCTTGTATTTATTTGATTCTTTTAACCTTATAAAAATTCATTGGACTGTTAATGTTAAAACCCCCGTTGCAATAAATGAAATCATGTAAATTATAGTCTTGGTTTTTAATAAATACTCTAATTAACCATTTAAAAAAATAAATACAAAAATTACAAAATACCGTCTAGATAAAAAAAAAATACTTGATGTGCTCAATAGTAGTCAGGCACTGGCGCGCAAGCAATTTTCACAAAGTCCTCGTAGCGAACTTGCCCATTGGGACCCACATTCGCCTCATGGAAAATATGATCCACTAAAACATGAGTTTATGGTTTTAATTATTTTGTATTGATGCGATTATAATTTTAACAATTCACCTTCTTTTACGCTCAACTTTTCGCCCCAGTTTAGAAGAATGTGTCGCAGGTCCTTGGCAGAAATGAGACCACTTTTTTTAGGGTCATTTGCCCGAAAAGCTGCCAAAACTTCAGTGGGTAGTTTCTCCACTTTGCTGTGTGCGTGCATGATGTCCAAAAAGTCGGAGAATGCCAGTTGACCTCCTGTTTATAAAAAATATTTTTTTGAAGTGCTCAATTTTTTAAATTAAAATATTAATCAAATTGATGATTTCAAAAAGGACCAATTCAGGTTAATGAGGTCATCAGGGGGCGAACCTTTGTCTTTGAAGTATTTCTTGAGCTCGGCTATGGTGGGGCTCATGCCGAGTGACCGCATCGTTACGGTCAGCTCGTCCAGGGTGCGGATTTGGCCATTTCGCGCAAATAGGTAGAAGCACTCTCGAAATTCTGTAACGATTAGTAATGCTCAGATAAGATAATGCTAAAACGCCATCAACTCAATTGTTCTTACCGTCTATGTCCTGCTCTCGGAAATAACGAGCCTAAAAAATATTTCCGTAGTTAAAAAATTGTTTGTTTCCAAGTAATTTGCGGTCAAAATATTTACCATGATTTTGCGTGGATTTGTCCAAAATTCAAAGGTTCACCGAACCGAATCAAGCAGTCACAGCCGACTTGGCACCTGCAGCTCACCTGTATGTTTTCAATCTTTTCACTCTCCGTCCCGAGCGCTCTCTGGTTGTTGAAACCGCTATTATCGTCATACCTGTGCTGAGATAACACACTTCATTTTAAGCGACGACGACACTTATCTGGCTACTTTTCTTTCAAATTACTAAACCAGAATTATAAACATTCTTATGTGATTCACAATCAAATTATATTGCCTGCAATAACAGAAAAATTACCGAATATTAAATAAATTAAATTATAAGTTTTGTAAATGTTTGTTAATTAATTTTTTTATAATCAAAAAATTTATTGATTTCGACTTATGTAAAAATCAGCTGAAATAATTGTTCTTCATTGTCTTTTAAATTTTTTTGACAATTCAGATCGGATGATGAAAACTATAAAATAAAAGCGACTCGGCGTTCGCTAATTTTATAAGCAAAGTTATGCAATCTGCTCGTCTCCTGTGTAGCGGATGCTGCATACTATGAAACTCGCAGGCGCTTTTCCATTCCAATCAGAGAGAGATTATTTCTCATTGAATTAGCGAGTTGAATTTTGTGGCATAATGGAAGCAATAAATAAATATAAATCCCAGAAATCCAAATTGTAGATGAACAACGATTTTTTCTGAAGTAATTTTTTTAGGTGTAACTTTATTTTTTTTTTTTAAAGTGGGAATATTTCGAAGAGACGAAAAAGACAGTAATTTAAATATTTGAAAGGCAGTAGGATTTATTTGTTTAGATCAGGTATGGGCGCATTACAAAAATGACAAGTCACAATTTCTCATTTCTCCGACCGATACGCAGAGCCAAGGGCCGCCGCGGACGTGTTTTCCAGGCGGCCGTTGGCCGCTGCGTAACGATGTGCGGCGCGTTGGGCAAGATTTACAAGTGGTAGAAAGGGTATCCGGCGAAGCCGTAGCCGGTGAGGCCGTAGCTGTAGACGAGGGGGGTGGCGACGGGCTTGGCCTCCTCGGTCTTGACCTCGGCGCTCTTGGCCTCGACGGCGACGGCTTCGGGGGCGGCCTCAGCAGGGGCAGCCTCGGCGGGGGCAGCGGCAACGGCCACGGGGGCGGCGAAAGCGACGGGGGCGGCGGCGTAGGCGGTGTAAGCGAAGGGGGCGGCCACGTGGGTCAGAACCTCCTGCTCCTTCTCGGTGAGCTCGATCTTGCGGGTGGCGGCGGGGGTGAGGGCATCGACGGGCTCGTAGGTGTTGTACTTGATGGAGGTCTTGGCCAAGACGGGGGCGGCGACGTAGGGGGTGCTGATGAAGACGGAACGACGGCGGCGGGAGGACTCAACCTTCTCAGCGGGAACCTCGGGAACCTTGTCGGCGGCGGCGGCCTCGGCGGCCTCCTTGTACAGGCGGGCGAACTCGGCGCGGGCAGCAACAACCTGAGGAGGAGAATTTTTTTAGTAAAATCATAATTAAATTTGGAAAAAGTACAAATTGAAACAAATCAATAGTTTTTAATTGGGAATTGGTCGGAAGTAGCTAAATAATTAATTTAAATAGTTTTAAATCAATGCAATTTTTCCTCCAAGCAATTTTTTTTTTCAATTTGCAAATTTCTTTACAATTTCAATATTAATAATTTTCATATAGAATATTAGTATTTTTTTTCTCTCTCTCTCACCTCAGCGGTGTCCTGAACGGGTTCGGGGGCAACCAGAGCGGGGGCGACGGGAGCCTCAGGGGCGACGGGGGCCTCGGGCAGGTTGTTGGCGCCGAGGACGCGGAATCCACCGTGTCCAGCGGTGTACTCGACAATGTTCACCTTGCCGTTAGGGTCGACGTAGCTGTAAGATCCGCGCACGTTTCCAAGAGCGTCACGAACCTCGGCGCGGTTCTGCAGGGCCTCGCTGTGTCCAAAGCTGGCCTGTTTCGATGAAATTGCGAATAAATATCCGGTTAAATTAGTTGACGGAAGAGAAAATTCACCTGTCCCAAAACATCCTGGGCGTGGTACTTGGTGTGGGACAGAGCGACGGGAACGGAGACCAGGGGGGCAGCAGCGACGGTGCGGGTCAGGGCATAGGGCCAGCCGATGGGGGCCGAGTAGAAGTAGTTCTGGGGGGCGGCAACAGCCACGGAAGCAAGGGCGGCGACGATCTGGAGGGACAAAAATTAGGTTAAATATTTAATTTATTTATCACTGAATCGGCATAATTAAAATTTTTCCTAATTTTTAAAAATATTTTGTTATTCAGTTATTTTATGAATAAAAATTTTTAAAAATAAAAATAATTAACTTTTTGAAGAATTTTCAAGCTCTTATTTTTAATGTGTATCTGATCTTTGCTGTGATGCGAAATTAAATATAAATTTCACAGTTGGCTTACCAGGAACCTCATGTTGCGCTGTGTGCTGTGACAAGAGTGCTTCTGCCTGGGCCGGCGTCGGTATTTATAGGTAGGAGTGCGTCAGGGAGGCTCTCGGGCAGGTCTGCAGGACACCAACCGACCTTGAGGCTCGAGCCACGCCGACCCCGCCCTCACTCCCGCAACCATTATCCGCGACCGCCACTAACTCTCGTCCCCTCGCGATACCACCTAATGTACCCAATCGCGAGACTCGCCGCCACTTTTTGGGCATAAATCTGGCTCAGGTTTTGTCGTTGCTTAAATTATTACCCGAGAAGGCGACAATTCAGACCATATTCGATTCGAGAGCAAGCGGATCTGTCTGGCGCCCCCCACGAGTTAAGACGCCAGGAAATAATTTATTGTAATATGGCATTTCGTTTCAAGATGTATCGGGCCATTTGAGATGAAAGGTCAATCGGTTTTTCAGGAACAAATATTTTTTTTAGAATTTTGTAATATTTTTTTAATTGCGAAATAAGAATTATCTGCTTGAAGAAATTTTATTTCATATAAAAGCTCAAAAATTTTTGGTCACGGTCTGCAGCAAAAACAAAAATCGACATCATAGAGTTTTAATTTAATTACGTTAATGGCTGTGAAATTTTAATAATAATTTTAAAAAAGGCTAATTTTTTAATTGTATGTAATTGAAATTTTATTTAAAACATGCCGACTTGATACAGAAAAAATCAATAAATTTTAGAAGTCAATACAAAATATTATTTATAAACAAAATTATTAATAAAAAATATTTTGATTAATTTTTAATTCTTTAATTAAACAGTTATAAATGTAATTTCTTTAATTTTTATTTAATACATTTGTTTGTCACTTAAAATAAATTAGGTTTGTTGTTGACAGAGGCAGAGACTGCTTGGCATGCCGCGCGAATTGTTTATTGCGGTTACGCTGATTATACACATGCAGAATATCCAGTTAAGTGTGTGCGTATCGCTGTTCAGCACACTGTGTGATCTCAGTTTCACTTTTCATTACCAAGAAACACACAGAAATGAAGGTTCGCGCGGTTTAATCGAACACACGTCCGTCGATCAGCGTTGTGCAAAAGCACAGGCAATTCGATATACTGAAATTTTTTCAAAATAAAATTCCCTCTTGCTTTTTCCGTTGATTGATGCCGCGGAGGGATTCATTATTTTAAATTGTTTATGGCGCGTAGCGAAATTAAATCAGCACCTTTGGCTATGTCTTAAGAAGAGATTCCAGAAATAAGGCAGAAACACACACGGCAGGAAGATGGGCAGGTTCGCGCTCGGGTGGAGCATTTAGAGACAAGGCCATGAGACCGAGACTTGGTGGGAATGAAGCTAATATTAGAACTAGAATATATTTTTATAGACTATGATGAAAGATTCTTGTAAAATGTGCTAATACAAGTTAACATACACATGACACACAGTAAAATATTTAAAATGAACAACTACAATTTTTAAAATTTTATTAATTACTAATATAGTCGATACGTGTTTGTAAAAATTTTTATACCAGGTAAAATTTTTTCACAAAATTACAATGTAATTTATAGAAGACCATGTCAAGTTAGCTTAATTATATCTTGCTTATACTAAATTGTGGCACTAAAAAGTTTGTCATTAAGGGCACATTTTGAAAACAAAATTACTTTTAAATTGCCATTACAAGCAAAACTAATTTTCAAGATTAATTGAAAATTTATGCCATAATTTCTCAATGGAAATGATTTTTAAAATGGTTAATATTAAAGAAGTAAATTACAGTAAAAATAAATTTATGAGCCAATTTTGTTATTTTTAGCTGAAAAGACCATTGATAAAAAAATTTAATATTAAATAATAATTTAAATGGTAGTTTTTTTAATGATCCAGTAAGGTCAATTGTATAACATTATGTTAACCAAAGCGAATAATTCTCATACATTATAATCTTCAGTTTACAATATTTTCTTAAGTTTATTTACGATCAACAAACAGCAGTGACAGTATGAATATTTTCTCGCCGTCACAGAAAAGTTCAAACCAGTAATTACATGTAATGCTCTCATTAAGCAAGAAAATACATATAATCTCGAAAAGCGTCTCTCTATAAATAAAAATGAAAGTGCACCGCCCAAGAGTAATAGTCGGCACTGGACCTTTCTCGATCATTCAGGACGAGACGGACGTGCTGTCACCCGTTCGCAATGATATTGATTCGATCGCAGGTCGGACTAAACGGTATGCAAATGACTTCTGTAATCGAAGCTAAGCTCGATTAACATTCAGCGTCGGTGCAGTTACGTAAAAGAAGCCTCAGTCAGAGGTTATTCGCAGTGGACGCGAGGCCTTGCAGCAAGGTCGAATTCACTCACACACACATTTCTTTCTCATCCAGATAAATACACCGGCGTATCAATATAGACCGCACCCACGTCTCTTTCTTGCTGCACAGTGAGTGAGGAATAAAGGACCAGGAAAACGATCACAAACGCTCGCGTTACATTTGTAATTCTAATGTGCGCCAAGGACGGGAAAAATTGTCGCAAAAAGTTGCTCCGCAGAAGAAAGATGGATGTGAAGTATAATTGCTTTGTTTTCGCGCTGATCGAATCTAGTGAATAATTTTAATTCAAAGGTGTGATGATCCCTTTTTTGGAATCGACGATGATTTGGCACTTTTTGTTATATTTTTTGTTATAATATGATTTGAATTGGGTTGGGCACCAGCCAGAGAGGCGCCGTCGAATATAAAAATAATGTGCCGTTTTTGATCTCAGAGTTGTTCTTTCAATTTATAAATAATTCTGTAAAATTAGCATCAATTTGTACACGGAATAATAATTACCTGATCACGCTGAAGATCAAGTTCATGATCAAAATAAATGTATTATTTCTACTTTGGGTGTGGTGCTTCAATTTTTTGTTAATGCTGCGTCTCTTGTTCTTTATCGTGTTGCGAAATGGAGTCGGTCCATTTTTCTTCCGAGAGAAACATGTTTTTGAGAAGTTTATATCGAACAGAAGTAAAGTAAAAAAACAATGAAAGGAAATAAACACTCCCTTAAAATAATTTTACTCTTTTTGTAAAAATTGAAAAACGGGCTTGACCTCGCTGATAAAATTTAAGAATTATAAAGGAGACAGGAGACACATAATCCCAGAGAAAGAATTTTGAGCTACTGGTACTTTAAAATAAATTTGATTTTTTTTTGTATTTTTATTTTACATCAATTGGGGAAAAATTTTGATAGAATGAAGTGAAATTACGAGATTTAAAATTTTTAAATTGTCCATAATAGTTTTTTTTATAAGATAAACAAAAATTATTAATGAAATAAAATTGATAAAAATTTTTTAATGTTTTATTGTATAGATAATAAACTGTAATAAACTTATTTGTTTAATAACAACGTATTTTTTAAAAATAATTCAATACAATTTCAAATTAATTACCGTAAAAAAAATTAAATAACCATGATTTTTGAAATTAAAATTATAAAATAACAATAAAGTTTGAAAAATAAAAAAAATTATGTAAAAATGGGAAAAAAATTCTGAAAGAATAAAAAGAGATAATAATGAACAAGCAATAAAATTTTATTTCAATAATTTTAAACGATAAACATATTTTAATTTTCAGCCCAACTGCGTGCAACTTTCAACTTAATATATTTCCAAGCCCATCAAGATAATCAAAATAATTTTTTCCCTTCATTTTTACAATAGAAATTTTTAACTTTTTCATTCAAATATTTTAATTTCCATATAATATTCTCCTTATTTTTCAACTTTTTGCCTTCCAAAAACACACCTGTTTTGATATTATCCTCATCAGTATTTTAAGTCAGTTTATAAAAGAAACAAATCTTGATTCCACATTTTTATTTTTATAAAATCACACCCGGAATTTGAAGTAATTATACCAAGGCGCCGTGGAAAAGAAATTTTGATTGGTCTGGACTCTGCTCTTGTTATTTGCAAAAAAAGAACTTATAATCGCGTCTCGTGATAAAAGTTAATGCTACCATTAATTCGTTCCTTGCTGTGTGTTAATGGTATCGATTTTTTAGTCGCTGACGGTTCGGCAGGTTGGAATAAAGTAAAGTTTTCGCAAAGGGGGACGAGATCTTCTCGGCCTCAACCGGAATTTCCTGGTCAGCGCGAGATGATCGACCGGCAGACCTTGGTCTCACCGAAAATGCATAATCTGCTCACACCGGACCGCTTTTCCTAAAAAGGAGCAGTAAAAAATCGTTTGAATGCATTTACATAAATGCGTATTACATAAATGGTGGGGCACCGCCTTCTGAAAGAAAAGTTTAATTGCTGCAAGACGAGACCAACTGACCAGTTTTATTTGATTTGTAGGTTCATGGTCTATTTAGTGGCTGATATATTACCGCGTTGATTTGTTTGTCTAAACTAAATTAAGTTGAATTTAAATTTATCAATTATTGTGCAGTCTATCAAATTATTAAATTGAATTTGCAGTGAATTGAAATCCTTGCGTTTGACTTTTTATTTCTTTATTGAGAGTAAATTCAGTTAATATCAAATTGAATTCCCAAGGACTACTTTGAATGAATTCAAAAATTCATAGTCGTATGGACACACTTGGAGACGTGCAATTTTACTTTTTAATTTAAATTTTTTAATTTCTTTTTGTCAGGTTTCGATTAATGATGTTAGTATAATTAAAGTAAATATTTACAAAATAAAATTGAATTAATAAATGCGTTAGAAAAACATATTTGAGAAATTTTTTCGTAACCTACCACAATTTTATCTAAAACTTTTGCTTTAAGTCCACGTTACGATTTTTGAAATTTTTGAGACTCGTTACACAAATTTAATATTTGTGAAGAAAATAAGTGGTTGTAAAATTAAACCTTTTGCTTACTTTGAACCTAAATAACATTTTTTTTAAGGAAATAAAAATTAAATTAAAATAAATATTGACGCACATAATTTGTATTTTTAAGGAAATTGAGTCCTTCCGCCTCACTAAAAGTCTCGATTTATATCATTTAAAGGCGGCTTAATTGGCAAAAGTTGTCAGCGAAATACGCTCACACACACACGTCAGATTAATCTTTTTGCTCTCAGTGTCCGGAACACAAAACATAAATCATACTCTCGCGAAAATTCCGTTGGCAACCTGCTGCGGTGCGACGCAGTAAATTAAAATCGACTTTTGCTCTCCGAACGTCGTCTCGCCGAAGGAGGAAAGAAAGGGAGGAAGAAAAAAATCCGCCTTGCACATTCCCTTATCTGAGCGTGGTTGCAAGTAAACGATCTGTGCAAATAAAATCCAGCACTGGTTTGCGGCTTAATTAGCATTTTAAATCTTGGGATTATAATGTCGGCTGCTGCAATTTAAATAAATGCAAGGCGTTTCATTTGAGTAATGCTCGCTGCAGTGAATCGGCGGACGTGTTGAGAGAGAGAGACTTTGCGCCTCTTGATTGTGTGCAAAAGAAGCAGCGGGAATTTATAATAAAACACAAACTGGTGCAAGTGATTTTATTAACGAGCATCACGCACTGCTAACCTGCTGCTAACAAATAAATCTTCTTGTCAAACAATTCAATAAAAAAATATATTTTTTTCTTGTTGTTGTAAAAAATTTATTAAATAAATTACAAGTAAATGTTAAGACTGATAAGAATAAGTCATTATTTCGCCAAAATAAGCTCTTTTTAAGTTTTAGCTAATGAAATATATTTAAAAAAAGTATTTTTTCGTGATGTTTTGAATCAGCATAACACAGATCCATTTCCAGAATAAACTTAAGAGTGAATTTAAAAATAAAAAAACCGTTTCAATTTCATTGATCTAGTAAATATTGAATGGTGAATACCGTTTTTTAATAATTTTCGTTCGGAAAATATATATAAATTAAAATTGTTTTTTTATATTTCCTTTTTTACTCCGGAATTAATCCTGGCATCAATTTAATAAATAAAACCTGCAGACAAATTGTAATTACGATGGTATCCTTGGATTGTCAGAGAGTGCAAAATTTACCCGTGCATAATTAAGTTTGTCAACGCGTCACCGAATATTACACGCTTTAATCACAAATAATGGCTCATTCAAAAAGCAATAAGGCTCGCGATTCCGCGTACGTGCCAAAGCGAATGCATCTGATTATGAATAAAGTAATACTTTGTGCATGCAGGAAGATCGAGCGTGCCGAATTCGCTTAATGTTAATTTACTTGCTCATCCTTGAGCGTGTAATTAGAGCACTCCGTGCACTCAAAAAGTCAAATTTCATGCTAATCTCGGCAGCACGACGAGTTGAAGAGATGCTGCGCAAAAGCCGGAAAAATGTGGTCAAAGAGACGCCCCTGTCAGGCATTCCGGCTGCCGCGATTCACCTTGAAAAGCATCTGCTCGCAGCTCCACCGGCGCGGATAATTAAACCAGATCATTTTTGGGCTTCAATTAGACTTTCTGCTTAATTGCACTTTTCAATTTTTTCACTGGACGTTTTTATTAAATTATTTGCAGCAGAAAAGCAAGGTGGTCCAGTTTCAGGCCGCGGAGATTTCAATGCGCGCAGTGTTGACGGAAGACCAGCCAATTTAAATTTTGGAAAGATCCTTATATGGAAATTTTAATTTTTAAATTGCTTTATTTATCACTTTTCATGGAAATAAAACATAAATAAATTTATATAACAGAATTTACCAATTTTCGGTTATTTTAACGATTTTTGTGTGGATTTTTATATTTGTGCCGAGAAAACAAATAATAGCCCTTTTGCGGTCAGACTTTTCATTTTAAAATTTAAAATTTTTAATGAAATTGCCAGAAGAAAATTTTCTATTTTTAGGAAACTAGTATAATTTAATCACTCTCAAATAAAAAGTGTCTCAAACAGTTTCAGCAATCCACATAAAAATAGCTATTTATTTATAGTTTTTTATCTCTATGGAAAAATATTAGACCTCCATTTTCCACGGACATTATAAAATAAAACTTCTTTTATTTACTTTTTTGTTCATTTGAACATATGTGAGGAATCCTCTGCCGTTTATCAAATTAACTCTTTTTTTGCCGCAATCATCACGAATTCCAGACTGATCTCTCTTTGCGAGTGGCGCCAGTTTGGAAAAATTCTGCGAGTCTCGTCCCCAAGGAGAGGTGGTGCTACTTCGAAATTCTCGGAGCTGCCGCGGCCACAAACTCTGCAAGTGCTGAAATAAAAAAAAAAAACTCGCAGGCGGCGTTTTGCGCATTGTCACGCCGGGCTCATTAAATTCCTCCTCTTCTCCCTGGCTCTCTCATTATTCTTGCGGGCTTTGTCTTTTATTTCTGCTGAGGAGGTTTTTGCGCGCGCACCGCTCTTTATAAGGATAATTGAAACCGAAGGGCTGCAACAAAAACGGAGCAGCCTGAAATTCCGGTTTCGGCCTCCCTTATCTTGATGTGCCGCGATGTATCAAGTTTAATTGACAGAGCCGCCAGATAAGAGTAAAATGACAAGCACGGAAAACATACGTAAGCGCAAAACATTTCTTGTTTCGATTGTCCTTTGGTCGAAAAAACATCAAATTCACAACCCGCTTGGTTTAAAAATAACTCCAATGTTTTTTATTTCATCACATCAAAAACAAAACCAGAAATAATTCAATTTAATAAAAATCGTCACCAAACCTGAATCTTTTTCGGGTCTTTTTATTTTTAAATTTTTATAGAAAATAAAACTTATTTTGATTAGATATTTAATAAAAAATCTTTGTTTCACTATACTTGCTTATAAATATTTCAAATATTAATTAAAAACAATTACAATTTTTAATAAAAAAAAAAAAAAAAAATTAAAAAAATTAGTTTGATTTCAAAAATAATTGTACTAATTGATCAAACTTTAAAAACAAGCAACAAATAAATTATGTTAATATTCATATTTAAATTTGATTTAAAATTTTAAACTATTGCATCGAAATTTTGAAAGAAATGAAAAATTTAAATAAAGAATTGTGCTATAAATTTATTTTTAGAAAGACTTAAATCGTTTGAAAGGAAGTTGATACCAGAGTGGGTGGGTCATGTTTAATTTAACACAATTCAGTGCTACTTTTTATTCGCGTGGCATTGAACTTGGACTGACGATAAATTCGACCACGAATTGCCTTCAAGGTGGACAACCGGTGAGTCGCGAGCGAAAACAAATAAAGTGTGAGCAGTTTGGTGTGGCCGCAATAATTAAGCAGCTCGCGGCGACAGACGAATTAATTTCTTCGCAATATCAAGAAAGAGATTAGGATCTTTCGTAATTTACTGGATAAAAAATAAAAACGTCTCGGAATTTGGAGAAATTAATGTTGTAGCTGGCTTTGGTTTGCTCTCGAATTGAAATTTATATTTTTGTATTATTTCCGAGAGAGGTGCGGAGGGAGCTGTGTTTTTTTTCTGCGCAGACCACCAGCCATGAGAGCGTAAACCTCGCTTATTGCTAGTTGAATCACGCTCGCGCCGACCAGAATCGCAAACAATTTACCCTTCATTTAACGCGTCGAGACAATAAAAGCGAGGAATGAAAATAATGCGCTGAATTATTCATTTCGCTTTGCAGACTCGCAAAGAAGCGACTCCCCTTTATTTGCAGCAGAAAAGAAAACAATAAATATATAACTGGGGAAAATATCAAATCTGAAATTTAAAACTTTGCTCATTCAGAAAAGAATGAACCTGAAATTTTAAATAAATGAGATTAGAAAAGGATTCGCAAATAGAGCGACCAAAATAATAATCAATCTACATGATTTGAGCAATGTCATTCAGTCACAAGACAACGGACGATTTTCCTCGAACATTTTCAGACACATTAATAAACAAATTTAAATCCTTTCTAATTCCGGTGAGCTAAGCGCCTGGTAATATTCTATATTATACGTTAAGATTATCTAATTTTAATTATTAATTATTTAATTCACAATGTACTTTACACCTAGTCAGAGCCATGGAATGTTACTTAAATAAAGATTAATTTTAAAAATTATCAACAGAATTCGGAATTTTAATACAATTTTGTTTTAAATATTATTTTAAAGATTTAATATAAATTGTGCATAATGAATAAAATGTAGAAAAAAAATGAATTTTAATTCAAGTTTAAAAAAAATAAATATGAAGTAAATGATATTTAATTAAAAATAAATATTATATATTAATAATAACAATATTGAACTATATTAATTTGAAAAATTTAAGTCAAAATTTAAATTGCTATTTTCTCGCCGCCGGGTCAATTTCAAAGAATCAAGTAAGGCAGTAGAGCAGCCGGCAGAACCACCGACTGGAACACTTTATAGGGCTCTCTTTCATTCTTTCTTTCAAGTCCGGTCGCAAACTCGATACCTTATTTGATCACACGAACGCTTGTGTTATTAGTTTTCCTAAAATGTACATAACTTTTGCTAATGGCTCAATATACACTCTTTGTCGCGGCCTTGAATCCAGTTCGGAAAAACATTATTTCGTGCCGCTAAACTGACTGAAAAATATCTCGAAACGCACACGTGTACAGTCATTTCAGAAAAGAAGTGGCAGATTTGAAACCCATGACGGCCGCCTTATCTCTGTTAGTAATTAATTTTTCTCAATACTTATCAATCATCGGTGTTATCAAACATTTTAAATTGAGTTACTCCAATATCGTGAGAAAAGAATAAATGGAATAAATTTTCTTGATTACAGTCAGACCGAGAATTTTGCGTGCAGGCTTCCAATTACGCGGTCGTAAATTATTCTGTTTTTTACTTCAATAATGACTCCACGAGCCATTTACAATTTTCTACATACTTGCAAAGTTCACGTAATTCAAGAAGCTGCTACACTCTATCTTATTTTTTTATATATGAACAATTTTTGTATTTTTCAATAATTGAAACTCAGCTGAGGCTTGAGTTTTTTCTTGTCTAATTTAATTTATTTAAAATAATCAAAAGTATTGATTATTCAATTCGCACAATTAATAACAACATCAATGCAAATTTATTTTGACTTGATTAGTGAAGAATGAACAACAATAATAACAAATTAATTAACTATTGCTGTGCCATTGGAATTTGACGAGATGTATAAATTGTCGCAACAGCCGATGCCATATCTCTCGCGCGGCAGGTACAGAAAAAATGTAAAACGCGACTAATGAATTGATACACCTCCCGTGTGCGTCAATAATTTATCAGCTCGCGATTCACCGGAGCGTGCAAAAGAGCAACTTCTGTACGGCCAGACAATTAATGCACGCAGCACTCGGTCTATTTGGACGCGCTGCTTTCCTCGATAATATTATTATTTATAGCAGTGCACCAATCAAGGTTGAGGCCGGTTCGGCAGATTAGATTCATCTCTTGCTCTGCGTTCATTTTAAAGACGCCTGCGTTGAGGAGCAAGGTCGACCACAAACATGCAAATATCTCAAGCCTGCCGCCGGAGAGGAGCAAAATCCGCGCCTGTTTTTCGGCTTTTGTGCGGAGCAAAAATTATTAATACTCATCGACCAGAGACTCGGAGAGAAGAAGAAAAAAATAGATCGTATTATCGCAGGTCGTAAAATTTGAGATGCGTTGAGGTTGTAAAAATCTGTCACAGCGAAACCACTTAATTCGCAGGGGGAACGGCCGATATTGCCTTTTTTATTTCTCCTTAACAGCACCTTCCGAAATTCAAGGTCGACTGGTAAATTAAAAATTACGCTTTTCAAATTGATATAATGTTATAATTGGATTTTTACGATAATATCCAAGAACTTTTAGCGTGTTGTTGGGACCGATCAAAAATTGATTAATTAGATACTAAGATCAAAAAAATTCAAATTCCAAAGTATTAAAAAAATTCAAGAAAAATGATGACTCAAAATAAAAATTTGAGCAAAAACCCCATAACAAACCAAGAGGCCCGGCCCTCATAATAAAAAAGAAAAAATTTCATTGATAACATTGTTAAAAAAAATTAAACTTAACTTTAATGAAAAAATATACATGACAAAATTATATCACAATTAAGAATTGCAAAATTAATTATTTAAAAAAATTTAGGGTAGATAAGGGTTAACCTGAAGATATACCAAAAATATAAATTTTTAAAATTTCTCAATCTGTCATAAATCGTGTTTTTCAACCCCTCACATTTTTATCCTCAAATTGTGCAGAGGTAAATCTTTAGTTAGATATTATTATTATGTATGAATATCAAATTTATTTTTATCCATATGAGAAAATTTATAGATCCTCCTTGGATATCAATAAAAAAGAGGAGTCCTTTGAATACACCCGTTTTTTCATTTTGCCTGGGTGAATTTATTTTTTGCACCCACACGCCATACGTGTACTGAACATGCGTTGGTTTGGTATTCAGTCGTAATAATAATAAGTCACCGTGGCGAAGGATCGGGACCGCACCTCGCCGAGAAAAGAGAGCTTGCCGAGTGTGTGTTTGTAAAAAATGGCATTTCATTGCTGCAGAGCTTAATTGGCCCGTGGGTGTTCTACCAGAGCAATCAAGTAATGCGTCGTTAAAGCGGCAGATTCGGATTCTCATTGCTCGTAAAAATACCTACAAAGCTGTATTACAACACGCGTGATGCAATTTAAAAAAAAAAAAAATAAATACATATTAACTGCTGCATGTAAAAATCTGAGACATCTTAATGTCAAGTGTAGTTCAGTGTAGTTTAATTGGAAATTTTTAGTAACGTTCTTGGCAATTATTAGTCAAGTATATGAAAATTTAATGTCTCTTTAAGTATTTTTATTTTTACGAAAATGTTTTCCAAATTTTTAAATTTCATATAAACATTTTTAATGATATTTATTTATTTAATTTTATTATTTTAAATAATAAATTATAATTTTATGGATTTATTCACATTTTGAAGGGTATTTGACAAAATTCATCAAAAATATTATAATCAATATAACGAAGTCCAGGAAAATACTTAATTATAAGAAATTGCTTTGAAAATCTGTGCCATCAACAATTACAAAATTTTAGAACCGAAATTGAATGAAATTGATTTTTAATTTTTTCCAAATTTGAAAAATTAATTGACTTTTATTCGCTAAAAATGACAACAGGGAGTTTCGGTAAAAAAGATGCATTTTTTTATATTGGGCGCCATTCTCTTGATTTAGCTCTCCCGGTATAAAAAATAAAATATCCCTAGATAAATCCATAATGGGATGAATTTTATTCCGCTGCATCCCGAGATAAATATTTTTTGATCCCAACGTAATTTTTTTTGGACCTCCAATTCATTCAGGACGACTTTTTCTTAACCCCAGTAATGATTAAAATTAAACCCACGAAAACATACAAGGACGAAAAAAATGAAGACGGAACAAAAATATATTTATTCTGGGACAGCGCAGGAGTTTTTTTTTTTATGGTCAGGCTGGGTCAGGCCATGACAAAGTCTATGCCCTTTATTGGCGGTACAGAAGGCACCACCCAATTAATTTATTTTTTTATTCATGTCTTTTTGGATTTATCCGGGTAAAACTTTTATACCGAGAACCAAGTGAAGAGAATAGCGCCATTATTTTCTAGATCTTTATTTGATATTTATACTGATTTCCGAGTCGGTGACGTTCATAAGCGATCTTTATGGATTTGATGCAAGCAGTCTAGTCTGCGCGATACAAACAAGCGCACTCTTCTTGATCTCGAGGCCGGTCGCTAATCAGCATTCTCGCGCACATGGCGCAAGCTTGCGATGATAAAGATAGTTAATAATTATGCTCGTCAAAGTAGTTGCCGCACCGGCGCGAGCAGTGGGAATAATAAATGCATAAATTTTCATGTGAATAAGGCGCGATACTGCCTCTGGGTGTGGTCCATCGACTCGCCTCTGTGGTCTCAAAGAAGGTGTCCATGTCCAGTTTCTGCCAGGGCGGGCAGGCAAACGGGTATAGAGGTGACTTGGCGCCGAGTGCCTTGATTGCCGCAAAGAGCTGTATAAACACGTGCTAAAACTTTATAATGCTTAATTTATAAAGCTTTAAGTTTTATTTTAATTTAAAAAGAAAATTAATTTGCAATATTCTATTAATAAATTGGATTTATGGAATAATACAAATAATATTAACTGTCACTTATTGAAAATACAGTTTTAAAATTTAAAATTAAACTTTAATAGTTTAATTCTGATAATATTTTAAAATTACTTTGGTTGTAACGTATTTTTTATTATATTAGCGGAAAAATTAGGTGGAATTGTGTGGGATTAGGTAATATTTTCTAAGAACGCATTAATTTGCTTTAAAACTATTTTGCTTTTCCTGCTGAAGGAGTTAAAATGTGAAATAAAATTTACTCGTATATTTAACATTACTAAGCTTTTTCAACAATTTATTGGACAGGTTCAACTATATTTGACATGGCTATCCTAAATAAAATTTCCAAATTTCATTTTTCTTCTTCTCAAAAGATATAAAGCAAAACAACAATGAATGGCACAAGTTTTAAATCAATGTAAAAGATGGTTTATGTTTATTTATTTATAAGAGAGGGATTTAAAAAACTGAATGTTACATCAAAAGATGTTTATCATCTTTAATCTTTTCCGCAACTCAACAATAATAACCAGTCGCAAAACGGGATTAATTAAATTGCAAATATCCTGTGAAGATAAAAATGCTAAATATATACAAATCTCGGCAGTTTCAGCGTTTATTATTGATTCAGCTTAAAACTATGTCATTGCTGTCCTACAAGTAAGACCCTCCAGTGAATTGCGTGATTTATTGAGTTATTTTTTCAATTCAAACACTGACATTTCAAATAATTCTAGAAACGAAAGGACAGATTCTCGTTCCCGACTTTCACAACACAAAGTTTACTCAGGTTCCCAAAATGGTCCCTCACTATTAAGACTTATACGCAATGATTGGTACATGTAATGAAGTTAAATGGTAAAAACATTAAATGCTGGCTGCGCTTTCTTGAAAAAAAAACAAACACTAAATTCTAAAACCAGTATCATGCTTGAAGTTTCAATTATCACATACCAATGAAATCCTATAATTATTCTAAAAACGTCGCACATTCGAGCCATTACATACTTGTCGAGAAATGCTTTTGCGTACCATCAAGGTTTCCTTCTATACAATGCAGTCATTGGCAGTAGGAAAATGTGCCAAAACACATTCGAAAAGGAAAATTGCTGGTAACCACATTGAGAGACTTTTTTAAATAATTCCGTAAATAATTCAGTTTTAGTTTTAACCGAGAGGAGGACTGGACGTCGACTGCGGCGCTTCTTCCTGCAGTAAGTAAAGGGTGGTTTCATCCTTCTTCTTAACAGGTCTCTTCTTCCTTCTATGCACAACCCCATCACTTTCGTCCATCATGCGCACCATTACAGCTTGATCGGACGTGTCCAGCGGTGCCACGGAAATATCACGAACAGCTCGGAAGTTACCACAGTTGTTTAAGTGCTCGTTTTCCAAACGGAAGTAATTCCAAACAAACCGTCTGCAATTGTAGATGATTTAATAATTTTTCTTTTATTCTCTTTATTAGGAATAATGACTTTACCTGAAAACTTCAAGCGTAGATATTATGAATGTCATGACAGGTGGCGTTAGGAATCCATTTTCAATAATCAAAAAGCTAAATGCCCAGGCGAATCTTATGATGACGTCCTCGAAAATAGCAAAATAATAGTAATACTGAAAATAACAGACGGATGAAAAAATATAAATAATTATATTTCCATTTTAATTATACCTTTGACGAATACACAACTTCGGCTCTCAAAAACTTATTCTCTCCTGCGTTTTTGTCGAAAAATCCCCAATCCATTTTTATGTCCCAAGCATAGGAATAACAGGAACTAACAATGGCAGACAACAACCAGGCGTAAAAGAAAGGGTTCTCTGCATGACTTTGGTAATCGCCTGTGAATTCTAGAATTGGTACTTTTTATTTCCTTTCTTGACTTATCTTACTTTGGTGATATCGTCTAAGGGTTCCAAAAATCACCACGAAAAATGTGGTGGAATATTTTCCAGCATTCACCAAATGCGGAAATGCATCTCCAGAATCTCTGTAACGTCTGAGGCACTGTGCGAAACGAAACCAGGCAGGCAACATGTTAACAATCGGAAGGGTGAACCAGGATTCTTCATTGCACTTTTCAATGTTGAAAACTTGATTAATGAAAAAAAATTAGGAATAAAATTTTTCAAATCTTATGAAGAAAACTACCAGTGTCACGATCGAACGTTTCCCAGCTGGGATTCGAAACGAAGAAGCAGATGAAGAAGTGGAAATCCATGAGAGCATAGACCAAACTGTTGAGCTGATCAGCCAGCCAGAAATCAGCAAAGCCGACTGTCCAGAAAGGCGCGGTGAATATCCTGAACAACACCCGCAGCAGCCAGAACCGTGCTTCGTGTTGAAATGCTTTTATCTAGAATAGAAAGAATTAAAAACAGAAACTAATATGAATTTGAGAGACACGAACTGGATTTATCAAGAAGATTATCATCACAATGGCCAGAGAGGCTGGACAGTAGTAGGCGGGAATACTGAGTCTGTCGCTGAACAGGAGTCCGAGCAAACTGAGCGCCCAAATGACTCCGAAAATGGCAGCCAACTCCATCAGGTGCTGCTCGGAGAGATGGTGCCGAGGATCAAGTTCGAAAATAAGTACGTGGTTCACGCCCGACGACCGCCAGCCGTACACATTCACACCCATCAGGAATATAAACTCGATCAGCAGAAGCGGACCTCGATACAGTTGGAAAATGATCCACCAATCATTCCTAGGAGAGCTGAAGATCACTGGAATTGTTCCGAATTATTATTATATTTAGAATGCGATTTAAATCAATTACCAGATAAAACTGCAGTAACAAATAAAATGCCAAAGGCGCCTGAAAACAGGCCTAGTTTGAAGGTGGTCCACGGACTTTGTTGCTCTCCCAACGGTGGAACCCTCAGCCTCTTCATGGCTCTCTGCCGGTTGCCGCCTTCCATCTCGTGTGTCACAGTGGACTCAGTCTCTTTGATGAGCCTGTCTATGTCTTTGTTTGTGTAAAAATGTGACGTTTCCACGTGCTCCGATCTCCATTTCGCACCCCGATCAGTCGATAGAAGCTGAAATGTAATTCAAATTTAATTAATATTGATCAGGAGATAAGTTGTAATTACAGAAAAGAAAAATTCAGATTGAAATGCTATGAAAAATCTTCATCAATTAATATTAAAAGCGATATGAATAGAATTAGGAAATAATTATAAAAAACCAGGCTTTGGTAGAAAAAAATTATTTCAATATTTTACGGCACAAAGAACAGTTTTTTTTTTTCTTCTACTGCAACTTTATAAATTAAATAAAGAGGATCAATTATTTTATTAATTATTTTAATTAGAAATTAACTGCTAAATTAAAAATTAATGAAAGCAAATTTTATAAATTAATTTAATATTTATTTATAATTTCAAGATATTAATTTTTTGATATTTAAAACTTGTTAAATTTTTGGGAGAAACTTTGCTCACCTTATCGTGTTTCTTGAGAATCTTCCTGAAGCCGGTGAAGTTCAAATTCTGGTAATTCTGCAGCAGAATGAGGCTGAGGTAGAACTCGCTGAAGGCCAGCTTGAGGTCCTGCAGCTTTCTGGCCGGCACGCCGCCCGTCAGCAGCTTCCTGGCCTTGGTGAGGCCCGACTTGGTGTGGCTGCTGGCGTCCAGCGACGCCTTCAGCTCACTCTGCAGCATGCAGAACTTGCGAGTGGCCTCAGCCATTTTCTCGGAGAAGAACGTGTTGATCTTCTTGAGCTCCTGGTCGCATTGCTGGAAGAAGTAGTCGTCAAAGCTGGCAAAGTGGCGATTCAGGATCTCGGGCTCGGTGAGCTCGGCCGACGGCGCCTCCTCCACGGCCGTGTACAGCATGGCCTTGAGGTCCTCGTAGATGATGTACTGTTTCCTCCATTCTGGTGTGATGTGCGCTGACAGGTGTTCCGTGAATTTCATCTTTCGTCTCACTCATTAAACCTGAAAATTAGAGGAAAAATTCGTCGATTATTTTTAGTTCTTTAAATTGATGCAGGAAATTTTTAATAGTCTTTTTATGTAATAATTATTTTATTCACCAGATCAAATGAAGAATAAAAAACAAATCATGGAAAAGAAGAAATCAGGCTTTTCCTCGTTATTATTAATTTTAATTATTTAAAGATTAAAAACCATTTTTACAACGAGGAAAACCCCGATTTCTTCATTTCCATGATCATCTCCTCGAGTGTCAACTTCTTAAGAAAATCAAGTTTTTTTTTTAAATTTGATATTTGGCAAAAGTAGCAAACATTTCTGGGAAAAGGAACAAAGTTCTTGGCAAGAAAACAGGAATTAAAGAAGCTCAAAAGCTACATTATTCCATTTTACACAGCTTTAGAGGGTTCTATTTGAATTCAACGTGATTTAAATTGAAAGAAAAAAAAATCCAAAACTAATAAACTAAATAATTGAAATTTTTCTGTATAAATTAAAAAAAGGTAATGTCTGAAAAAATCATCATTCGCTTCAATGAATAAATTACTTGGCAAGAAAAAGGAATTGATGAAGCTATATTAATCTCATTTAAACATCGTTTTGTTCCAATTTAAATTAGGCGTACCTGCTTTGGTTGGCCGCCGAGCTTTGAGTATCAAACAAACTCCATCTGCAAACAACAAAATAATTAGCACCCATCACGATGGACCTATTTTTATTATTAGCACTCGGGAGAGACTTCTTCTTGAATGGAGGAGAGAGAGTGGCACGCGGCCAGACACATCAGTTCTCGCAGCTCGAATTTGAATGTTTGTTGTTTTTTATTATATCAAATTAATTTTTTATTACACTTTCAGACCGGTCTTTGAACTGGGTAGGCGCGCGGGGCTGATAACAAAATTAAAAATGACGTGCAATCCAAAACCAACAATGCGAGAACAGCAGACAACGTCTGGTCCCCCATTCACAAACAACAGAGGCACCTGATTGACCCGAACATGGTAAACAAGTCGATTTGATTTGAAATCCGAGCGCTTGATTCTGGACCGCGATGGTTTTCCTTGCCAACTCGGACGCAGACTTGCTCTAATTAGGCGAGATATTGTGATAATTAAATACGCTTTTTATAAATGCACGAGTGCGCCGGGTATCTGTGGTGCGCTCTATTTCAAGTGTTTACTCGCAAAACTCGAAATAGCTGGACGAGCACAGAAGCTCGCTTCAAAAATGAATCTTTGAACTGCGGAAAAGAAATGCTAATCATTTTGATTTAATTTTTTGACCTGGATGTTTTTGTTGCAACACTTTCTAGAATAACAACGCCTCACAGAATAAAATAAAAAATAAAATTTATTTTGCAAATATTGCATAAATTAATAATCTTTTTGTTAAAAAGAAATTGAATTTTTTGTTTAATTAGTTTAAAGTTCCATAATAATCTGAAATGAATAATTAATTAAAAAAATTATTTTTATAAAATTTGATTTAAGAGATTTTACAGAAGCTAAAAAAATGCTTGTAATCAGCTAGGCGAGACTGAGGCGATTAAAAGTCGATTAAGTGGAATTAATTGATAACACTGCAAATCTAAATTTGGTAAACAAGCTTAATTTTATCAAAGCGAATTTGAGCGGATTATGCATAATCTATAATTTAATAGATCAAAATCAAGAATTGTACATTTTTGCTTCTTGATTTCTCCAATGAGTTTTGATACAATATTTTTTTTTTTTTTAAACTTAATGGCAGATTTTTTTCCGGTTGAAGAAATTAGCCCTCAAGGAAATGACCGTGTTGTTTTTAAGGAAAAAATATCAATAATTTTTTCAACCAGGCCAAAGACCGTTTTCTTCACTTTCCATGATAATGAATTTTGATAGTATTTCTGACCAGGTTATTTAATTTTTTTTATGCTAATAAATGCAAATATTGACTGGGAAAAGTCAATTCCAATATAATTTATCGACAGGAATTTAAATTATAATAAAGTAAAGTAATTATTGTTATTGTAGCCGAAACGCTAACGAAACTTCAAAACCTACAAAAATTGAATAAGATGGTAGAAAATTTTCTGCATAAATTAAATTTGATTCAATTGTGCAGCATAATTTGTCATACAGGAAATTGCATTAAGTGAATCGACGCAGTTCAAATTCAGCTTCTAGAAAAAGCTTTAAATGTTTACCGAAAATCACACGACTCAAGTTTACGGACTTCGGATCTCACCACAAAAAGTAGTTTCTCAGCCGTCACAGAACGGTGTTGAAAGTGGGCAGCGTAAATGAAAATGTGGGCACCAGACAGAGAAAAAACTCACATGATTCTTTTATCTCGGCAGAGGCGACAGAAAATTAATCTTCGTGGCCTTCCTCACAGCTCTGGGCGCTGCATTTTCGCTGATTTTCAAAGTGGCATAAATAAATAAAATTTTATGTACACTGTGCAGCTGATCAGCACGCGTGCCAACCAAAGCAATTTTTTCATTCTCTCAGAATATACAGAAAAAAACCACATTCAGGAATTTCTGAGGTTAATTACAATAAATTTTTAAACTTCGTCAAAAATTTGAGGGTAAATAAACGTTTCTGGCACTTTTAATTATCTGAAATTGTAATAATTCAATATTAAGTTTGGTTGGCACTAAAATTATAAACATCAGCAAAAGATTTCTGAGCTTCTGTTCGCTTTTTTTATTGTTCTATAAATTCAATTGATGTCAATAAACTTTGCGATCAAGGTAATTACTCTTCTTGACAGCCAATTAAAATCAATCTTTTCTCAAGCTTCCGCTTCAAAGATTGATTGAGAGCAAAATTATTGTTCGAAAAAATTTCCGTGAAGATCGTGCCTTTTGCTGCGACGAATTCCCTGACGTGTTAATTTTTACACGCTTTTGTTTTGCAGATGTTGTGACACGAGACTCGAAAACAAAAATGGATCAAAAGAAGCTTGCCCTAGAGGCCCTTTCTAAAGAGGAGATCATCCAAAAGTACCGAAACTTGCTGGTTATTGCACAAAAAGCCAAAGCGGCCAAGGATGGTGAGTCTCAATTAAAAATAGTTCCTTTGGAAAATCAATTAACTTGAATTTCTCCACTGTATTTTTTAAAACCTCCTGATGTAAAAAATTTCAGGAAGCCTTTTGAATGAAATTTTAAATACTTTGGAGCTGGAAATTGGTATTTAAATCTATTTAAAACCTGCGCATACAAATAAAATTTCACATTTTAACTCATTTTAATTCATGATTATCATCAAGTCATTTTTGCCAAATTTCATAATTATTCACAAATTCTAAAGCTTCTTTGCACGATTTTGTTTACAGATGCACAGGAACAAGTAAAAAAACTCCAGCAGGATGTTGAAGAAAGCAAAAGCGAAAAGGAAAAGGTGCGGCTTGGGAAAATAGTGAAACCAAATTTTACTTTTTTTAAATTTTTTATTCAGGTTCAAGCCGAAAAAGAGAAGCTGGACGCGGCTAACTCAGATCAAGAGGTGCAAATGGAAAGTCTGAGAAGACAGTTGTGCCGGGCCGAAGCCGACTGCTCCATCCTCGAGTCTCAGTTGGAAAGTTTGGATGCTGAAAACAAGAGGCTGCATCTAGCGGCAAATAATGCAGAAATGCAGCTGCGCCTTGGGACCGAAATTAGACAAGATGCGCTGGAAGGACTGGACGAGGAGCTTGCGAATGTGAAAAACACTGCAGCCGAAGCATTGGCCGAGAGAGATTCACTGAGGGCCAGACTGCAGGGTCAGAAAGCTACGAGTGGGGGTTCAGAGGTAATAAAACTATTGATATTTTTAATCATCAATAATTTAATAAATTTAAATTTTAAAGTTTTTTTTAGAAAAAAATTTTCAAAAATTATTAGAAATCTCCGATTAAATTTGTTTTCCCATCAAAAGCAATAAAATATTTATTTTAATTTTTTTCCAGACTCAGACTTTTGACTCATGTCAAGCCAGAGTTCAGTTTCTCCGGGATACACAAATTGAGCTCCGCACTGATATTTTGAGCTTGCAATCGACTGCCAAATCCATGGCCCTTGAGCTTGGTGAGGCTTTTTCGAAGGCTCAGGAGGCCGCTGAAGAGGCTGCTCGGCTCAAGAGCATGGACCTCCTGGCTGAGATGAACGAAGCCATGAAGACGAGAGGAGAAGTTGCTGCCCAGTTGGCAGAAAAGCTGAGTGCAGTTGAAAGGGAAAGGGATGCGTGCAGAGAGGAGAACAAAGCTCTGGCGGAAGAGAAAAGAGTATTCGCAGAAGAGAAGAAACGTCTGCTCGAAGATATTGAAAAATCACAAACGCTTTGTTCAGAACTGAAATTAGGCCTGGAGGAAAGTAAGAATGAAGTTGAGAGACTTGTTGTTAGCAAAGAGGCCGCTGATAGTGAAATGAAAAAGTTGCAAGCAGAGTTAGATGTGTCTCGGCAAGTTGCTGTTGAACTGGAAGAGAAACTGAATTTGAAGTCGGGAGAAATAAATGACGTCAATGACGAATTTGCAAAACTCCAGTCCAACTTTGAAGACTTTAAGGCAAACAACTATGAGAATAGCAAGGAAATAGAAAAATTAGAAGACAAGTGTCGTCAGTTGATTGAAATCAATCGAGAAAAGGACTCTTTGTTAGACGGAATCCAGCTGAAAATTGCAGATTCTGAAACGGAAAATACTTCATCCACCTTTGAAAATTTCGGCGCAGAACTGGAGCAGAAGAAAGAAGAAGTTGATCTATTGACGGCCAAACTCAAGCTCCAAGAAATGAAAATTCAAGAACTGGGTAGCAACAATAATATTTTATCTGCAAAGATCCAAGATTTAGAGAAGGAAAAAGCTGAATTTGAGGATGAGCTTTCTAAATTAAAACTCATTATTCAGGACGGCAACAGCAAATTGGAGTTGGAAATAGGAAAATTAAAATTTCTGGAAGAACAGAAATCCCAGCTAGAAATCCAGATTGAGGAGGAAAGAGGCAAGAGTGATGATTTGCAAATTAAAAACAATGAGCTACACTCAAATTTGGCAAAGTTGAAAGAAGAGGCGATCAAATTCAACGATTTAGCTGCTCAAAATAAAGAATTCCAAGATCAAGTTGCAAACTTAAAAGAAAAAATATCTGAGCTGGAGAAGGAGGAGTGTGAAACGGGAAGTATCAGCACGGTGAGCAAAATAGACGACGCGGCGAGGCTGAAGGACGTCGAGGACAGTTTCGAAGAGAGGTACACAAAGCTGAAGGCCGTTGCTGTCAAAATGAAGCAGAAGTGCCAAGAGCAGGCCTCTTTGCTCACCAAACTGGCGGCCGAGAAAACGGAAATGCAGTCAAAGATGTCCAACGCAAGCAAGGAAAGGGACAACCTGGCGCGGAACCTCCAGAGCATGCAAGCAGCTTGTGATCGAAGCGCCGACGAGGCCGAATCTGCCAGGGAAAAACTGAAAGCGACCGAAAAG
This sequence comes from Neocloeon triangulifer, assembly GCF_031216515.1. Lineage (NCBI taxonomy): Eukaryota > Metazoa > Arthropoda > Insecta > Ephemeroptera > Baetidae > Neocloeon > Neocloeon triangulifer. The sequence continues at coordinate 899,008 of NW_026775550.1, forward strand.
CAACTGACCAGGGCAGGAGAGGAATTGGCAAAGTCTAGAAGTCAGTTCGTCGAGGCCACGGACAAAGTTGTTGCAACAGAGACAAAACTGAAGCAAACCAAGGATGAGCTGGACGCCGCCAAAAACGAGTTGAAGAGGCACAGCGTCTTGAATCTGGAGGTGGCCGCTTACGAAAAAAGTTCTGCCGAGCAGGACAGGAAGATGAAGGATTTGACCAAGGAGCTGGAAACTTTGAAGGCGCAGCTCGAGTGCCAGAAAAAGTTGGCCCACGAAGGGAAAACGAGTGTTTCGGACTGGGAGGAAAAGTATTCCAGCCTGAAAACGGCCAAAGAAAAATTGGAGGAAGAATTGGCTGAGCGGAAAAGTCACTCGCAGGAGTTGGAATCAAGGCTTGCTGAGAAGGTGCAAAAACTGGCCGAGTCCGAGGCCAACTTTGAGGCGCAAAGGTCGCGGCTGGAGCGGGTCGAGCTGCAGTTGGCGCACGTGTCGGCCGAGAAAATCAGACTCGAGGAAGATACGAACAGGCTGAAGGAGCAGGTTTCCCGACAGATCAGGATGTTGGAGGAGGAAGTGACCGCGGCCAGGATTACGGTCAAGGAGCGCGACGAAGAAATGGCCAAAATCCAGACCGAGTTTGAAGGGTACAAGGTCCGGGCGCAGTCGATGCTGCTCAGGTCTCAACAGCAGCAGCCACCGAAGGAGGAGAACAACCCTGAGAGGGAGTGTGAACTGTCTTTACTCAAGACCACGGTCGAGCGGCTGCAAACTGCCTTATGTGACGCCTCGAGCAAGGAGAAAGCTCTTCAGGTAAATATTTTTAAGGTGTTTATTAGGAAAAATGTTTTTCCTATAAGATTAAATGTAAATTTTCAGTTCAAGCATACTTTTTTTTGCCAACGTAATTGAAGTTATACAAAGTTGATTGAAACAATGCATATTTAAAAAGTTCAGTTTTTGAAGTTAATCAAAGCAATCATGGAAATGAGCTCTAAACGGAATTGTTGTGAAAATCACCAATCAGGCTCATGAAAGTAAAAATTTCTGTAAAAACAATTTAAATGTAGCTGCTCTTCATAATATCTATATTTCAATATTAAATTTAAAATATAAAATTTTGAAATCACCACCTACTTTTTTTAACTAAGAAAGAATAAATAACCTTTTTTATTAAATCAATTAAGATATCAATGATTTATCTTCTAGGTTGAGGTCGCTGCTATTAGTGGGCAGTATGCCGAGAGCCAGTCGTCAACTAGGCGCCTAATCGACCAAATAACAGATTTGACAAACAAGCACGAGGATTTGAGTTTGAAGCTGAAGAGGGCCGAGGACAATCTGAAAGAAACCACCCGCCAGCACAAACTGAGCATCGACACCTTGGCAAGTTCGTACAAGCAACAACTGATTGAGGCCGAAACTCGGCACAAGGCCCAAATTGCCAGTTTGTTGGAGGAGAAAAAGGAGCACCAAGAGGAGGCGCCTCCGGTGTCTCTGCTGAAAAGAGAGGAGGGCGAAGGCTCGGAAAACGTTGACTCTTTGAAAGGCAACGCCAGCACCAACAGCCGAGAACCCATTCCTCTGGACCGTTTACTTTCCAGCTCGAGTGACTACGCCGAGGATGCCAAAAGTGAGGCGTCCTTCGACGCGGCCAGCTTGATGTCCTCGACCATCGCCTCGGAAAAGCGGGCCAAGCACTTGTCGGCTCTGCTCGGAGAGGCGGAGGCCGATCTGGCCAGGCTGACTCATCAGAATGCCATCCTGAAGGAGGAAATCCGAAGACAGCAACGGTGTGCCGAGCGGCTCCAGCACACTGAGAAAAACGGGGAGTATCTGAAAAATGTTGTGCTCAAATTTGTGACCCTGCAGGGTGGAGACGAGCGGGCCCGTCTTGTGCCGGTGCTCAACACCATCCTCAAACTCAGCCAGGAAGAGTTGCAGCAACTGCAGACTGTCGCCGCCCCATCCACTCCAACCTCGCCAACCCCTGGCCAAGGGGGATGGAGCAGTTACCTTCACCTGTGGTCAGGCACGCACTGAAAAGAATTATGCAAGAGTTGTGCTTCCCTTTCAGTTCAAAATTCTCTCATTCCTAATGCGTTACAAATTATGTCAGGTGCTTTTTTTTTTAAATATAAATATTATTGCTTTTTAGTTTGTGTGTGCTGTAAGTCATCATCTGTGATACCTCTCTGCTTGACAATTTATTGAGAAATTTTGCACTCGTAAATAATTGGAAAAAAATTGCGCACCTCTTTAACCTATCGAAGGTTATTGATTGAAATGCATGCAGCTGACTTATCAAGATGTTATAAATCAACTCATTTTTTATTTTCTGTTTCAATTACTCATAATAATCAATCATAGGATTTCAAAGTAAATTTTCAGTGCAGAATCTCTCATTGGTCAAGTATGCTTTCTTGTCACTTAAATTTTTGAAAATCATATAATAATTTTCACACTTGCAAACATCCCAATTGAAAACTCCATCATTCTTCTTGCTAAGCCATTGCATTTTAAATATTTTAGATTTAAGTTGAGGAAATAAAAAAATGGTACTTGTGAATACAATTCATGTGGTTTTAATTTAATTATTCGTACAAATACAAATACTTTATAATAACTTAACAAGATGAAAGGTGTTCAAAATTTATCATATATATTCATTCGGTCCATCGTTTTAATACATTAATTTTAATTTAATATATTCAGTCCTAAAAACTTGAGAATTGTTCATCCACTCGCCAGTGACACAAACACCATCAACTTTTTCCTCTGTAGGTTCTATTAAGAATCAGCTTGTTCACACTTTTCTTTATGCCTGAATTCCATTTTTTCACTTCCATGGTGTCAGGTTTCATGGGAAGTATGAATTCTGAGAAGGTAAAAGAATTGACTTTTAAAATGGAACTTTTGAAGGCATATAAAAAGAGGGATACTTAATATAGAATCAACAGCATCTTCTGGGAGTCCTGCAAAGGGTACAACACTCCCGTCTAGGCAACAGTATCCGGTGTTGACCGGTCCTCCTTGTTTACCATCCACCGTGCAGTACTTTAGTAATTCACTTTTGGCTATTAAAGGCAGTACAAGTTTTGCTGCTTTTTTCCCATCTCCCTCATGGTTTTTTTTTCACTTGCTGCAAAGCCTTCACTTCAACGTAAACCTCCAAGGCATCATCCTATGTGATCCTATGTATAAAAATTAGATTTATAAACGCCAAAGACAATAAATTTAGTTATGCATGGCAAATTACCATTCTTGTTAAATTTAAGCCCTGTTCCGTTCCAGTAAATCTTAGCAGCATTTCACCGTTGGTGAATCTTATTTTTCTGATTTTATCTCTTTATAAAAAATAGTCTCAGTAAAATCCAGGTCCTAAATCTAGCTTGTCAACAATTACTTACAATATGTGGTCTTCGTTGACTAAAATAGCCTCCGTTGACGTTTACAGCCATTCCAGGCATCCTCTCATTCCAAGGAACGACGGAGTGGCGGCAACAAGGGTGTTGGGGGCGGAGATTTCCACGGGCCCCGGGTCGCAAGGGGCCCCGCGGGGCCCGACGAAGTGTAAAAAAATAAAACTAAAAAAAATTAGCAAAAAATGATTCAGGCAAAAAATATTTTGGGCGAAAAATTTTGCTCGCTTCGCTCGCAAATTAGCTTTTTCGGTATAGCACAAAAATTTTCTCTTGACATCTTTTTACCCTCTCCCCTAGATCAACACCAGGCCACCAGCTAAAGAAAAAAATTCATGCTTTCTGGAGACCATTTAAAAATCTTGTATAGGTCATTCTAATAATTTCTAGCTACTATTGGCGAACAGTGATTTTTACCCCCTAACCCCTAGACCCACCCTCGCGACTGAAGGGGTTGAACTCAAAAATTTCATATATGGTTTCTGGCGACCGTCTACAAATCTCGGACAGGGCATTCTGAGCATTTCTAGCTAGTTTTGGCGAACAGTGATTTTTACCCCCTCACCCCTAGATCCACCCTTGGGACCTGAAAAAAAATTTCATGGTTTCTGGCGACCATCTACAAATCTCGGACAGGGCATTCTGAGCATTTATAGATAGTTTTGGCGAACAGTGATTTTTACCCCCTCACCCCTAGATCCACCCTTAGGACTTGAAAAAAAAAATTTCATGGTTTCTGGCGACCATCTACAAATCTCGGACAGGCCATTCTGAGCATTTCTAGCTAGTTTTGGCGAACAGTGATTTTTACCCCCTCACCCCCTACATCCACCCTTGGGACTTGAAAAAAAAAATTTCATGGTTTCTGGCGACCCTACAAATCTCGGACAGGTCATTCTGAGCATTTCTAGCTAGTTTTGACGAACAGTGATTTTTACCCCCTCACCCCTAGATCCACCCTTGGGTCTTGAAAAAAAATTCATGGTTTCTGGCGACCATCTACAAATCTCGGACAGGTCATTCTGAGCATTTCTAGCTAGTTTTGACGAACAGTGATTTTTACCCCCTCACCCCTAGATCCACCCTTGGGTCTTGAAAAAAAATTCATGGTTTCTGGCGACCATCTACAAATCTCGGACAGGTCATTCTGAGCATTTCTAGCTAGTTTTGGCGAACAGTGATTTTTACACCCTCAGCCCTTGATTCACCCTCGCGACAGGGTGGGACCAAAAAAATTTCATGGTTTCAGGCGACCATCTAAAAATCCCGCACAGATCATTCTGAGCATTTCTAGCTAGTTTTGGCGAACAATGATTTTTACCCCCCTCACCCCTTTTGATCCACCCTCGTGACTCGGTACTTTGGATTAAAAAATCATGGTTTTCTGATGACCACCTAAAAATCTTGTATAGGTCATTTTGATAAAATCTCTAGCCAGTTTTGGCGTAGAGTGATTTTTTTAACCCTCTCACCCACCCGCTCTTGAGAACCTACAACCAAAACTGAACATTTGTAATTTACCGAAAATGTCGACTTTTTAACAATAATAACTCGCAATAACGGACTGTAAATAATAATAGCCTTTGAACTTTGAACAATTCCTTTAAAATGGCCAAAATAGGTCTTACCATGTACTATTTTTTTTTTTTTTTAATATTAATTATTTTGATTTTATAAAAAAAAATTAAATTGAAACTGGTATCTGGGAATACTGGGACTAATTTTTTTTAGGGGGGGGGGGGGGGCCTCCAATAAAATTTCCACACGGGCCCCGCACGACGAAACGCCGCCAACGCCATCATTTGTCTGTTCTTTTTATTGACTGATGAGGGCTGTGGTGGTGTATTGTCACGGTGTGACATAGCGGATGAGCTTGAGTCAGGTATTAGCGCACTGTCAGCAGTACAGCGTACTGGCGGACACGGGCTTTGCAGCCAGGGCAGTCGTACACGGACCGCACAGGCAGTCGTACACGGGCTATGCACTAGAGCAGCCATGCACCAGTAGAGTTGCACCTCACTGAGCAGTTGGACGAGACCGTCCGACGAGACGTCGTCACCATGGCCGTCATCCAGTGAACCCACATGGACAGTCACCTGCGAGTCACCCACACTAGCCATTCCGACCATAACCATTGTACCGTCCGGCGCTACACAATAAATCCATCCATAGTGTTATCCAGAACTCACGTAATACCATTTCTACCTTTACACCCTGTTACGAGGTCCTCTACTACTAGCACGGTGTCACTCACAACTACACAGAGGGCCTCGTGACAGTATCTTTCTCTGTGACAGGCTTCTCTTCGAGATCTTCATCAGTACCATCACAATGCCTGTTTAAAAATAAAGTATTACATTCAAAGAATGCTTCTCTATAAGCCTGCTCTAAGCTGGACGAAAAATTAATAAATAAAACTTTTCTACAAATAGATTGTCCTTCCTGTAGAAAGCAAAAATTTATGTAAAAAATTAACACAATTTAAGTTTAGAATATAAGGACTAAAAGATCACAAGTGATCGCCGAGTGCTTCCGAGATTGGCCTGTCGGGGGTAAACCACTGTTTATTTTAAGAAAAAAAGTCACTCTCAAGCAAAAATACATGTGTGTGGGAGGATTTGTATAAAAAAACTTAAGATTAAGAATTTAGCAGGTTAAATAATTTAACCAGTCAAATTCCATTGTCGTCTTCTTAAATTATACTGGACTATCCTTAAGTGAGGATGTTGGAGATAATAAACAAGTACATATATATAAACACACTAACTTTTTATTTTATTTACTTTTAGGTACCATGAAAAAATGTGCGATTTTTGTTTCAATTATTGAATTTGGTGTTACTGTTCAATATTGGGCATCACAAGATCTTAATGAACACAAAAATGTATATGAAATTCTAATATTAGTTGCCCCACAAAGAAAAGGCACTAAATAGTTATTTGTGGCTATCATATTATACACTGAAAACATATACACAATTTCTTTTTACATCTGATAGCAAATAAGACGCTCTCCTGCACACAAATTTAAAAAACAAATATTACGGCAATAGGTCATAAATCGAACCGCTCCAAGCGCAGTTCATGATGCACGTGTTGCCTTTCTTCCGTGAGCATGGACCACAATAATATGTTTTGAGGCAGCACAGCGATCGCATTTCGGACACCTCATCGCAAAGTGAACACTTCATGCCCTCTGGGAACACTGCAAAATTCCAAACGCCTTAGTAAATTGATCTAAATTAATGAGTATAAGTATGCATTACTGATTTCAGAGACGATTTCTGCAACCTCAGCCATGTGCAGTAGTAAAAGCCTCTTGTCCGAAAGTGATGTCAATTTTTTCTTCCGATACATGTCCATTATTGCTAGAAAGAATACTCGAATGCATTTTCCATTTTATCAGTTGGTGTGGCTTTATTAACTAATAAAGCCGCAAGCAGGCAGTTCGCTTTTTCAATTTTCTCAGGTGGCATCGGATGTTGACTCAGCTGAAACAAAAATTTCGGAATGAATGAAAATTACGAAATGAGCTCTCGCAATTGCGGTTTTTACATTAGCTGCAGAGAGTTGAGCCTCCAGGATGCTGGCATGGTCAATGCTCAAATTAGGATCCACTGCTTTAGCTGCTGGTGCTTTCCCCCTGCAAATAAAAAGTTAATTAATATATTATAACTAATCAATAAAGTCAATAAAACTTACGATTGATCCAAAGCTATTATAGGAGTTCTTGACCAAGAGCATGCTGCTTCGTCACAACGTAGGCCAGGTCTGTGGATGCAGTGTTTGCAAAAAAGCTTATTGTGCTGGCAACTGGATTTATACGAAGCCTCTCGGGCGCAGTTATCAATGCAGCATTTATTTCCAGAACCATCGAAAACTAAACCAAGAACAAAAAAAGAATATTTTGATATTATATTTAAAATAAAGAAAATATAAAACAAACATATAACTGTCGTTATCATAAAAAACATATTATGTACCTAAATGCTTGATAGCTCGGCACATCAAGGCAAGGTTAATTATTAAAAGTTGTTGCTGCTTGACACTTGTCAAGACACCAAGCGCATTAAAAACGAAGATGACGAAAACTCATAATATTCGGAGCTATTTTCTTTCCTTCCTCATCAGTCAGATGAATAGCTGCTAGAATTTCGTCTGCCCTTTGTGACATCTCCTTTGGTATGTCATCTTCTGTCGGAAGCTGCAATAAAAAAAATCTTTAAAAAATAAGACCCAAAAAAAATTAGTTCAATTTTACCGCTACGTTTTTCAATCCGCTAATTATTTTCTCAGCAGCAGATTTGTGATCATATCCATTTTGAGAGCCTGGTTGCTTACACCTCTGAAAAGGACATGTAGAGTGTGAGGCAAGTTAAATAAGGGTGAAATCACAACTACCTTTTGCTCAACAAATCTCGAGACAAAACTGAAAACAGTTTAATTTGTGTTCAAAGGTGGCAGTCGTTTTATTCCTATATTACATGCTGTCTCCTGATCTCCTGCTGCTGCACTAAATCACCTGTCGCAACAAAAAGGGGTTGAGGTGCATCAGAATTCAGAATCAAGGACTATGAATATAGGACAGGAGAACCCACTCTTTTCACCCCTCCGCCTCCGCTCGTTGCTGTAATGTTTATATATATATAACATACACATACAAACGATACAAGTGCTGACTAGCTGCGAAAGTTGCATATAAATTAGACAATTTAAATAAGCAACTGAAGGCCTGACGAATAAAAGTCATCGGTAATTCATTGCATATATACACCCAACCAACAACAGGCCTGTAACAGCTCTAAACTGGAGCCACTGCCGGCCGATGATGCTGGACCGCGGGCACAGCTTTTTTTTTAGGCCTATCGCAACTCTACCATAGAGCACTGACAGCACCAAGTAGAGCTGCTGCTTCTCTACCTAAGAGCGGTGGCTGCTCTAGTGAAAATTTTGCTCGACTTCTATATTTGTGATTTTTACACACAAAAGCATTCCAATGATCATGACATTGACATCCCGTTCAATCACTGACAATTTGAAAAAGTGGCTTATTATTGAAATTTTTTGACCTATTTGGAATCCACGTCAAAATACAAATTTGGCAAAGTGTCATTTGTAATTCTACGACAATTAGCGGCAAAGTTAGAAAAATAAATGTTAAAATTATTATAATCAACAAGATTTCTCCTCTTGTCCCTCGCGGTAGGAGAGGTTGCCTCTACAATCGGGTGTCCTCGGCTCTTGGCTCTCGCGCTCGTGGAAGCGCGACGCGGCATATTTTTTTCGATATTTTTAGTTTTCATTTTAGGGAGCACTTTTTGCAATTTTGAATTAAAGCTCCTGCTTTTTTGCAAATTTATTACTCACTATTAAGCCCAAAATATATAAAAATTATTGTGAGCATCCAAGCTAAAAGTTTTTAATATATTAAGACGATTAATAACCATTCTTGGTTATTATAAGACACTTTGAAGTGTCTTATGGTGTCTTATAATTAAATTTAAATGAACAAATTTTTTTTGCGAATTGAATCAAAATGGCGTTGAGATATACAATTAAAAAAATTAGACGAAAGTTATATTTACTAGAGATAATAATTTTTACGTGATAAATAGCTATAAGGCTAAATTTTAAAATTGATAAATTTTTTTCTAAATGTTATAAAAATGCATTAAATTTATCTTTTACTTAATCGTAAAGCTTATTTTACTTGAAATATGATATTTTTTCTGAATATTCATATCTTATTCACTAACAATATGTGCATTTTTATCTCCAACAATTATTTTGTACAATTGATTTTCTTGATTTTTCGGAGAAATGTAAATGAATTGAAATTTTGTTCTCGTTATGTTTTAATTGTTTTAATTAAATTTTTATTTTGCAAATGAAATTTATTGTGGATTTCTGAAACTGAGCGAGAAAATGCCAAAGGAATTTAAATGCTAATATTTATTAATTTGACAATTTAAGTTACACACAAAACAATAAACTTTATTCTGTCTTCGGAAAATAAGTTTTTCTTAAATTAAATCACAATATAAAATAAATATAAATAACTCATTATGAGAAGGAACACAATTCATTGCTTTGAACTAAAAATCATCCTTCAAAAATTTGAATTTTTTTTTCGAATGGAGAGTAAATAAATTATAAATTATAATTATGATAATTATGCCAAAATTAAGCCGAGCCGACCGACTTTCCGTTGTCGCGGACGTCGCGGTCCGATGTCCGATCGCAGGCGAGGCGAGCGAGCACAACACACAACTCCCACCAGTAATCAACATCACATCCCCACTACTCGCGATGCTGAAAATGCGATGTTCAACATCCCAATTTTGCTCGGCCAGAAAGCATGGGCCAGCATACCCGCCTTCCCTCTCTTTCTAATACCTGGTACTTAAAACAACGGCCGCCAGGAGTCCCGCCAAGTTTTTTTTTAAGAAACCAAAAAATCCAAAAATCTTTTAGATCCTTGAAAGAAACAAGCCATTGCTCAGCGGGGAGGATCATGGCTGCGTAATTGCGTATGAGCCCTACTTACAGCGCTCGTATATACATGGAACCTTATGGGAAAATAATAGGCACTTTTTCAATTAAAAAAAAAAAATAAATAAATAACCTTTGGTGGGGACAAAAATTTTGAATTAAATTTTGAATTCAAATTTAAAACATTTTAATTTGATTGCTGCACTTTCACCCTGAAGCAAAATAAATGGTAGAATATCAAGAGTGGTTTTTAAATGGTTATGAATGGCAAATGGACAGATTGTTTTAAGTAATTGTAATGATTAACATAAATAGAAAGCATAATTTTAAAATTTTATGATTATTTTCTTTAAATATTCACTTCAAATAACAAGGTGCAGATTTCAAATTTATTAAATTTTAATTTTTTTTCCTTTCTTTTTTAGAAACATCATTTAGAGGGACGTAAATGATATAAAATTGCAAATTTTACAATATATTTTAAGCATAATTTTCAATTGATGCAAAAGATAATAATGATAAACCCACATGTGCAGTTGGCTACACTGCATCAGCGCGGTACTCTTGACCGCTCTGAGGCCGCGGTACTGTTGGTCCGCGGTACTGTTGACCTACAACCTTTCGCTCCTGCCTATACTTAATTTCTGCATATTGTTCGCGATCGACGCGAGATACTTTGACACGTGCAGAGATGTTTTTCAACAAATAATTTAATAATGCACTGAATTTAAAAATGCTAACAAATCAATTCGGTGTAGGTAAAAAAGCATCACATCAACTTGTGATAATTTTTATTTATCCTAATTAATAGCAATTAACTAAATCCATCAATTAACGATTTATTTTTTATTTTTGAAATATATTTTTTATTATCTAAATAATATATTAAAATATAAGTTACTCTTTTAATGTGAAAAATAAATATGTAGAAAGTGTCCTAAAAATTAATTGTTAAATTATAGTAAGACACGACCTTACGAAAATTTGCGAATGGCATTTGAAATATCTTTTCCGAAACTGGTGATGCGAATTCACATGAGGGATGCGTAACATGAATCGTCGTTGCTTGACTGCTTCATGCAGTTAGTATAGCGAAAGCAAATAATACAAATTGTTGGAATGCAAAAAGATCCGCGGTTCTGATGCGAGAAAACAGAATAAAACAGACACATACTTCTTCAAAAACATTTTCGTGCTAGCGCGCTGCGCTGCGCATCGCTTACATTTCGATCATGCACGGGCACAAAATTCTTGTCTGCGCGGAGATCTTTAACTCTCAATTAATTTACATTTTAATAAAAATTACGCAAGACGACTTATGCAAAAGAAATTATATGATCATCGCGCTGAATTTTTAATTATGAAAAAAATATAATACACGCGTCGCGACAAGAATTATTAAAATTATACAAATTTCGTACTTATAAAAGTATATTTATTTTATAAACTAATAGAGGGTTTAGTTGCTCGTTTTAAAGCGCACGATATAATTGTTTTAGTCTTACCTTAAGACTATGGACTCGGTGTGAGCTTGGAGAGGACACAAGACAACACGGGACGGACACTATGGGACAGGGACGGAGTCGTCAGCCGCCGGCCCTTATGCGTCTGCGCCTCCGTAAGGAAAGGACAAAGGAGAGAGTGGACCCTAAGGTGCATCAGTTGGTGCCAAGGAGAGGAGAGGAGACTCTCTTTACCCCTCCGCTCGATTCAGGCAACTGGCCGCAACTGGCTGCTTTTGAGCACAATCAGAGGCACTTTTAAACTTTAACATGGAATCTTATGGGAAAATCGCTATTTTTGTAATATTAAATAAAATACTCACCCTTCGCTTGAATAAAAAATTAAGAAACCTCGGTCACAATTCTTCAATAACTCACTATTTTTTAAAATTAATTTCCTTACTTTAACGCCATAAAATTGAACTTACAGGGAGGTGATCCAGTCAGACACTCTTTTTAACCAAATATGTTATTTTTTACAACAGGACATAATAGTCTTTATCATTAAAATTGTCTAAAAAATGTAAATGAGATTGTAATTAAATTTAAGAAATTTTAAGGTTTAAGAAGCAGAATAGAATGAAAATTGAAAATTCATTTTTATATTTATAATAGCTTGATACAATTACACTGTATATACGTATTTATTTATTTTTAAATTAAAACTTAATTAACGTACCCGATATTTAATTTCAGTTTTTAAATCCAATATAAGAAAAATTAATTTATAGATGATACTCTAAAAATTTTATTACATGATATAGAAAAAAATCAATAATCAACTTTTAAAAGAAATGTGACTTTTATATATTTATAAAAAAAAAAAAAATATAATACAAATAATATTTTTTGTATTAAAAAAATTATTGAATGAAGGATTACCTATTATTCTCCTTAGAATAAACAAACGTGCGACTGGGCCTCGGCAGGTATGGACATGAAGGCATGTTTCGTGATGTTTATGAATTTAATTCATTTAGGCGAGTTTAATTTTTAATAAAGAATAATATGGTTATTATTTTATTTTTAAAATATGATTATCATGATTGTAGACGTCAGGACGTAACTTATTTATTTCGTACTGACTATCTAGGATTTCAAAGTAAATTTTGAGTCAAGTATGCTTTCTTGTCACTTCAATTGTTGAAAAATACAAATATTATTATTTATATTTTACACTTTCAAACATACCAATCGAAAATTCTACCATTCTTCTTGCTAAGCATTGCATTTTAAATACTTAAGATTCAAGTTGAGGAAATAAAATGGTACTTGTGAATACAATTTATGTGCTTTTAATTATTTTCGTACAAATACTTCACAATAATAACTAATGAGATGAAAGTTTTTCAAAATTTATCAGATAATTCATTCGGTCCGTCGTTATAAGATAATTTGATTAAATTCAGTCATGTTCCCCACCGAGTCGGGCGCTCAGTTGAACCAGCTTCTGTCCGAGATGTGCGTTGTGCTCCTTCAAGTACCTGATGAGGTCTGCTTGCTGTTCGAGTAGAAGGGCAGTCTGGTCCGTCCTTTCCCTGCAGAAGAAACTCATTGAAATAAAGAGACCCTGAATCTGATTTCAATCACCTAAATCCAACTTCGCCCTTTTTGAATACAGAGTCGTCGATAACACTGGCCAGCCACTCTTCCCGCTGGACATCAGGTGGAGGCTGAACTCGATTGAATCTCATCACACGCACTGTTGACGAACATTATTTACTAAAAATTATCGCTTCGAACCAATAACAAACTTACTCATGTACGAGACTAGAAATGGCATCATAATTATGTTCTGCACCAAAACAACGGCAGCTTCGTAAATGACGGGAGTCATAAATTTGTATGCTGGATTTTCACACTTGGTCTCGAGGTTCAGGCCGTACACTTGGTGGACAATGGAGGAGACCAGCAGGATCGCTACGTTGCCTATAACGAATAATTGTTAAAAAATTCCTTTCTAAAAAGAATTATTCCAACCTAAAGTGACTATGTGAGACGGCATGGCGTACAAAACTCGAATGTCCAGAACAAAATCCAAATAACCAGCTCTGCGAATCTTTTCGTGGCAACTTCCAATGTAAAAGTGAGTCAACTGTTTCAAATTTAAATAGGTTAGTGCCATTATAATTGAAATTTTAGCACAAACCATCATAAAAATCCAAAAGAAAATCTGACCATAGGCCATGAAGTAAAACGGCTCACAGGCGTGTCTTTCCAGAGGCCAAGCCAGGACAAGAGCGATGGCCAGCACAGAGAATAAAACCTAGAAAATGAAATTAATTGTTTTGTATATAGATTGAAAGGGTTAATTGGTAAGGGGAATTCCTACGCAAACTATGATCTGGAAAACTGCGCAAGTGACTGTGCCGAGGGGCTGGAAAAACTCGTCCTCGCAGCCCAGGACCGGCTGCAAAATGCGAATCTCGTCGTCATCGGTGTTGATGGAGTTTTCGTTGGCGAAAGAAAAGCCACCCTGAATAAAGATTGCAAATTTAATCAAGCGGAATTTTAAAAAGTTGAAACTCACAACAACTGCTGAGCGACTGGGGCTTCTTGCCAGGCTCACCATCGTGATTCTGCAGTTTCTTATTTCAAATTCGATACATCGAAGGAGAAACTTATATTTACTGAAGTTAATACACTTTTCAGATTGAAAAATTAATAAATAACCGTAGAGAATTAAGAGAGAAGTGAATCCGAAATTAAAATTGTTTGTTTTCTTCGTCAGCTGTGTTCGACGCCCCCTCCTCCCTTCTAGGCCCGAGAGTCAGTGGAGGGGAGGAGATAAAATGTAGAAGCCGCGGCGGCAAATAAATAATTTGGATACAAAATTATTTGAGTTCATTAGAGGATAACTTTTCTATTTCAGACCAACTTAATGCTTTATTTAAACACATTTTTTAATTTTAATTGTTTGAAAATATCCACAAAGTTCGTCATTAAAAAAATCTAAAATATAATTAAATTTAATAATATAATTAAATTAGTAACTAGACCACTTATGACTAATCGCCTTTACGTGTAATATAAATTTAATTTCTTTTTCTAAATATTCTAGTTGTCCAGACACAAATTTCTAAATCAGAAAATTCTGAAAATAAAATATTGTTTTTATAAATTATTTTTCAGATTATGTTTCTGTTAAACAATTTTATAACTCGCTCCCCCTTTAACAAATTATAATTAATAAATTAATATAATTAAGCTTAATTGTAAGAAATCCTTAATCAAACAATTATTAAAAATGATTAATCTTGTATTAAAACTCCAGAGTTTGCCTCGATCCAATCCAAAAAGAGAGGAAGTCTGGTCATAATTACAGGCAAACTGTAGCCACATTTTCCAGCAGAAAAGCTTATTATCCCGATTTGAACAAATTTTCCATCTTCTGGCCTCTGCACCACTGCAGGACCTCCAGCGTCACCCTAAAATATACATTTTTTTTTTTTATTATTATTAAATTTCAAAACATTTTTGCTCGAAAAAATATTACCACACAGGCGCCGGACGCGCCGACGTTATCGAGGCAAATTTTCAGAGGTGTGACGTATGGAACAAAAGGGAAAAGATCCTGGCATTCTGCATTATTGATCACAATCGATTCGGTCGTTTGCAAAATGTCAGTGAAATTCGTAGCTGTTGGAAAATTATTAGTATCAATATATTTTAATAAATAATTAAAAATGAAATCAAAAGTATACCGCCAGGCATTAAGCCCCAGCCAAAAATTCGTGATGTGTAGCCTTCGAAAGAATTTCCTTCCACAAAAGACCTGCTTGGTAAATTGACAGGAGAAATATCTGAAAGGAATTATCACATTTTTAAATTTAATACGAATAAAGCTGATGCAGATCAAATGAAGTAAAAAAAGGGGATTTTTTCACAATGACATTCTTTACTTAAAACCAAATCAAAAAAATTATGAATAGAGTTGCCAATTTTTTTACTTCATTAATAAATTAATTTTTAAAAATTAATTATTAACTTGAGGCTTCTACGGAAAAAGGCAATTTGACGACGCCAACATCATTGTCTAGATTGATTTGGCTAAATTCTTCATGCGGAATGGTTTTGCTCGCTTTGACAATAATGCGGCCGGTTTCCCCGTCGTCTGTCAAATTGTGCAATCCCAAGTGCACAACGCAGCTTTGGAAACTGAAAGAAAATTAATTTAATTTTTAATGAATATCTTTTCAAATTTTTTACCCAATTAAACACTGAGCTCCAGTGAGAACTGATGTGCTGGATATTATTGTTCCTCCACAAAGGGCTACGTCGTCCAAAATTAAGGCCGCCATGAATGGGAATTCTCCTCTGTCAGCTTCCACTCCACCAAATATTCTGTCACTCTCTAATATTGAAATATTTATTTAATTTTTATACTGTTGAAAAATGAAAAAAACTACCCCATGGAATTTTGTTGAGAATTGCTGCGTTTTGTTTCAAAGGCTGGATTTGCGCCCAGTTTGTGGCCTGATTGGAAAATTCAGAAAAAAAATTAAGGCTGATAAAGATTAAATTCTTACCGAGTTAAAATTTAGAAATGCTGAAGTAAAAATGAATAAGACGAAAATAAAATCCATTTTTGAGATGTGTTTAGCAATCACTTTTTTTATATATTGGAAAAAGCCTATTCATTAGTATAGGTTATCAATGAAGTTTAATCAAACGATAAGAACCTGATAATTTTGTTAAAAAAAACTACCGATTAAGATAAAAAATCAGGAAACTTGAAAACTTGTTTGAAAATTAATTTAATTTATATATAAGTGTAATTTTCATGATAAATAGGATGTATAATTCATAAGTTATTCTTAATATGATTAGAGTTTGGGAACCAAATAAACCTTCTGAAACTTTCATTAAAACTAACTCGAGAATAGGGAATAAATCATCTGTGAAAAATGGAAGTAGGCAACTTGCGCAACGTTTTTGCCGAGCGGGTTGCATACTCGAGCCGCCGCAAGGGGTTGAAGTTCATATTTTGTATTGCAAAACGCAAATAAATTAATTCTGAAGTCTTTACTTCTCAACAATATGAATACAAATTATCCTTCATGCACGTACATTTCTTTGAAATTTATAAATTAACATTGTTTTAAATTTTAAAATCGTCTGTACATAATAAAAAGATTTTGATTTATGCGTCTTCTCTGGACGAGTCGAGTTTCGCGTCGTTGTCCGGTCCCTTCCAGGCAACTTTCATCGTTCGGATGCGGATGTTTTTGAACTCGTGTGCGAAAGACATGATGTAGGCCGAGTAGACCAGCGCCAGAATCCACTCGCAGACGGAGCTCACAGCGTGCTCCAGGTAACCGCCGTCTTCCGGTGCCCACCTGTGAAGCTCTTTTCCTGCACCACAAGAGAAAACGTTAAAAATGCTTTTCTAAAAAATTACCTACAATTTCGATTTTTACCTTTGAATTTGTGAATGGACAGCAGACCTGAGAGGACGCCGAAAGCAAAGGCGATAGCACTGAGGACGGAAAGGGCCAGCCTCAGGTACAAAAGTGAAGGGGCTGTGTAGAATGGAATCATTGCTTTGGTGCAAACAACCTGAAAATTTGTGAATTCCGGCATAAAAAAAATAATGAAAACATTACGTTTATAGGTCTATAATCTCTATTTTAGCTCTAAACTAATCATAAATGCATTTTTAAATAAATTAGATTTTAAAGCCATTTTCGATGATCCTAAAAATATTTAAAAATCAAGAGTAAAAACAGAATTATAGTTTTCTTCAGAACTAAACCTTCTGCATTAGAATTGGAATTTTGGTAAGATAATTTTCAATTCCGTTTATATAAAATTTACTTAACATAATTAACAATTTATTTAACAAGATTTGATAAAAATTACTTATTTTTGTTTTTGCTTTTCAAACCTAAATCTGCAAATTGAATTTAAATTTATATTAGATTTATATCAAGTTTTTTTTATTAAAATTAATATTTTATTTTTAAATTTAAGTTATTTACCTGGAAACAGCAGTAAATCACTCCCAATCCGATACCCACAAAAGCCATTGTTCCGTGTAAGAATATGGATGTGTGGACTTGGAAGTGGGCAACGAAAATGAGGCATATGACCGAGGTCAAGGCAAACAAGACGGACAAGTTGTTGAACAGGCGAACCTTTGATGTGGCGATTTCGGGTCGTTCCTCGAACACAAAGTCTATTAACTGTTTCCGCAAATACGCAGTGGCCAGGACTAAAAATGCATTTGAAATTTAAACTTCTTATTTTTATGGACATAATTTGCATATCCGACTTACAAGCGAGCATAGAGTAGCTGAGCAGCATTCCGAATATGCCACTTATCGGCGGATCAGTGCTGGCATCGCTAATGTAGGTAATCCACGGGCCTATGTGGTCCAGAACCAGCGCCAGCACATAACTGCACGAAAATTTGTGTCAAAAACTCGTAAACCCCAATTTTCCTTTAAAATTTTAACAATAATCTCAATATTAAGAAATGATAAAATTGGTATAAAGGTTTTGCTAAATATCAAAACAAAAAATTTAAATTTTGAGTAGTTTTAGTAATTTTAAAGAGTGTTTTATAAACAATCATAATAATTGCTGATATAAACAAAAGTTGTAATATTGATCAGGTAAAATTTTGATTCAATCCGTTGAAAAAAATCTTTACCTAAATGTTAACAAAAATTTAATTACAACTTATTTTGAAGAATCAAATCACCAATAAAATCAAATTCTGCCACTTACCTAATGAAGCAGGTGAAAGGAAAAATGGTGCCGGCAAAGTAGGCAATTAGGTGTGGCCGGTTGAGGATTACGTCCATTTTCGAGCACTTTGGAGAACTTGCGAGAGCTTCCTCGCCGATTCGACCTCTGCAACTGCTGCGAACAAAGTGAGACGAAGTGCTTTTTTTACACCGAGTGAAGAAAATTTCCATTTTATTGCATTTTTTTCTCACGCGGGTCGGGGGGAACAAGAACAAGGATGCTCGATTACGTCGCGTCTACTCGCGATTATGTGCGCCTCCGCATCAAACTCCAGACTTTGCAATTAATACATAAAAAATCCGGGGAGTGACAAATTTTATCAGAGTGATAGCAGGGTGACCTCCACCGAGATGGGACGCGCTTAATACATAATTGTGTACTTTGACCGCGTCAAGAGTGCATCGGTATTTTGCTGCTCAGATCGCGATCGAGATAAATCAAATAAATGTGACATGGCATTTTTATTTATTCTATTTTTGATTGTTGCAGAGAAGTGCAGATAATTTATTTACAGTGCAATTAACGCTCTCACTGCAAACAAGCCGTCAGCATTATTTGCCTGCACGAGTGATATAAAAATAATAATGAAATTCCATTCAAGCTCAAGCGTATATTTTTAAAGTCGGAGAAAATAAAATTCGGTAAATTTTGTTTTAAAAAATAATTAAAATATGTAAAAGCCCTTGTTGCAAATTAAAATAAAATAGCTGATTCGAATTGAAAAGTTAAAACCATTTTTAGTCAAAATCAGTTTAATTTAAAGCAACTTATTTGCATTTCTAGTTTTTTTAGTGTAAAATATAAATAGATTAATTTTTATTTAACTTTATGTGAGTAATCCGCGCGGTTTCTTTGCATTCCCTTAGGAAAATATGAATTAAAAGAATCCGCGAGGATAACTCATAGAAAATTTAAAAAATACAAACGCTTAATAAATTTTATTTTAAGATAATGGATTAATTTATTTTTTTAACAATTATCAAAATAAGGAGATACTTCCTGATGAAAATATTGATTCATTATCAAGAGTTCTTAAATTCTCGTTAAAATCAGTTAAAATATGTCCATTTGGAACCAAAAATTTTTTTGTCGTTAAAAATGATACCTCTTCATTCAAATTCCTTACTGTCTTTCTTGCTTTGTTTACGAGTTTCATTCTAAAAAAGTCGAAATATGTACAAGTTATACTCGAGTAAGTGGAGCTTTGTATTATTAATTTCTTTAGTGTAGTTGTCAATAGTTAAGTTAAGAAATATATTTTAATAACACCATATTTCTTGACAATAAAGTCAAAATGTTTTATATAAATTTAAATAATTTTATATTATTTTTTGTAAAAATTAAAAATTCTTAGAAGTAACCCTGGAATATAAAATAATCAGTCAAAAATTTAAAATTAAATTTATATAATTTACTTTATAATATTACATAAATTTAAAAAGTTAAATAAAAATTAATATGAAAATAAAATACAATTGCCAATTTATAATTTTAAAAATAAATTAATTTTTTACAATGCGTTGTAGAATAATTAAATTTGATATGGAAAAAAAAGGAAAATGTCACAGCTTTTTGATGTAATTTATCATATATGCAGAAATTATCTTGCTCACCTGGCGTTTATATTTCGCTCTTCATAATAAGTATCTGCAGCGAACGAGTCGGACGAGAACACAGCCGAGCAGCTTGACCGGCGCAACTCAAGTGCAACAATAACCTGCCAAGAATGCACTTTTCTGTATCTGTTGTTATTAAACGAGCAGCTGCAAAAACGCAAAACCACGACTGATGTAATATTATTTCTTCACTGCAGTTGCAAAGTGCAGGTAAGGAAAGAAAGATAATTATTATTGTTGCCTGTGTCGTTTCTTCCGAGCGACTCGCGGCCGCTCTTACCTTAGGATGAACTCTTGCGACGCGCTGCAGTTGAGCCCGAGAGGCGAAAAAGAAGGAGGAACGGTATTTTTCGCTTTCTCACGCGCGCACATTCATCTGCAGATCATCCCGCTGCCCTAATTTTGGGTTTCTTCAAATAAACAAATACAATTTGAATTTATTGGGTAAAAAAACAAATTAAATTTGTTTAAAATTGGAAGTGCAAGCACATTTTATTTACGAGTTGAATTCGTTGTGCGTATATTATACAATTATCGAAATATTTTTTTGTTACTCGAAAGTGCCACAAAAAAGTAAAAATCCGTCATTTTGAAGTGTCTCTTAAATTATAATACAATAAGCGTAAAAGGTTTCCATGATTTGTAATTGTAAAACTTTTTAAGTACAATATCAGAGGAAATCTTAATCTTAAGTAAAATATTTTTTAATATCAAATTGGCGGAGTACAAATATTTTTTGCACTCGTTTAATATACAATGAGAGCCGCCGGTTAATTTTTTTATTCCTGAAAAAAGACCAATCTCGTTTGAAAAATTCTTCCACTTTAAGGAATAAAAAAAAATTATTGGCGTCTTTCCTTAAGTAAAGGTTTTCAGCAGGTCACTTGGCAGACGAAATGAAAAAAATCCTCATTCCTTTAAGCAGCGCTGTTGACTGGGACGTCCGAGTTGGTCAGCAGGAAAGGCCAGTAGAAAAAGTTGAAGAGGATGAAAGCCCCTGGGATGCAAATGCAGCTGATCGTCTCGAGAATGAGGATGCCGCGCTTGGTGGGATTTCGCCAGCAGTCGGGTCCGTCGCCGCCGATGCAGGCAGTCAAGCAGGTCCGCGGCGATTCCGTCGACGGGGGACCGCTCACCACGTCTCCAGTAAACTGAAATTTATTTGCATACAAAATAAGTGAATTTCTCCTCAGAGGAAAATAAAATAAATCACTCCGATTTGCAAACATTTCTCTCGCTAAAAAACACGATGGTGCTCAAGGATCAACTCGGTGAGAAGAAAAATTTGAAGACTATTAAAAAAATTAAAAAAAAAAACTTTAAAATTCGGTATTGTGAATATTGTGTTTTTGTGATTCAAAATATTTGTTGTATTTTCTATTTTTTGTTTAATATTGTTCTTTTCTCATTTAAATGATAAATTTCTGGATTATTTAAAGGGCTTTATAATTGCTTGAGTGATTTGAAATTTTTTGCAAACTATTTTTGTACAAAAGGAAATTAACGAGCAACTTTTTCTCAAGCAAAAAAGTGGAAAAGAAGACTTTTGCCAGTGCATGAACAGCTTTGCAACAATCAAAGAATCAAAACCACTTGAGCACACAATTTACGATTTTGTTTATCCCGGCCGATCGCTTAAAGGGTGGTCGAACCTTGTGGAACGCAGAGGCCTCTTCGCCGTTTTTCGCCGGTTGCATTTGCGGTTCCATCGGACTGGCTTTGGAGTTTGTGCTGGGCTCTGGCTTTTTGGCAGAAGTTGGTGGAGACTGATTCTTTTTCAGATTTTTGGTCAATCTGAAATTGTAAATACAAAAAGAATTTTTTACTCTTTTCTACAATTGAAAGTCGGCGATTTCTCGGTGAATTTTGTGAAAAATTAAATGAAAGTATCGACAATTTATGATTAATTTTTTTTAAACAAAATTATTATTTCATTGCATGTTTTTGTATTTCAAATTTTCACCAAAGAACGCCGCTGATTTTTTAAAATAAAGCGATTTATCATACCTTGATTGTAAACTTTTTCAGCAAAATTAAATTATTCTTTTAGTTAAACGTGCAAATTTAAGCGCATATTAAGTACCTTAGCACCAGGGTGTACTCGACCAGCGTGAGGAAAACGAAAAAGATGCAGACGACCATCCAAATGTCGAGTCCCTTGACGTAGCTGACGCTGGGCGTGCTTTGTCGGACGGCGGCGAACATCGCCGTCAGGGTGAGCAGGGTGGTCATGCAGATGGCCATGCGACCCGGCACGCTCTCCGGGGGCACCAAAAACGACAACCAAGACACGATGACGAACATCAAACTCGGAATGTACGTCTGCAGCATGTGATAGCTGATGCGTCGGTGGAGAAGAACGGTCAAAGTTATCGCTGGGTAGCTTCCTAAATTTGCATAAATTTTAATTATATAACTTTATTTTTGATTAGAAATTTTTGTTACAGGACTGAAATAATAATAATTTACCTGAGGGAAAATTGACGTTTTCCTTGTCATTGTTAAAGTGGAAATCAAAATCAAAGTGCGCCAATCTGTGCGCTATGTTAATAGAAGCGCCCTCGGGTCTCCAGCTGAAGTAAATTTTGTCCCTAGTAAATGCATCTGCAAATTAAAAAATAATTTGTAACATTTCTAATTTTTTATCTTTTAAAATTACAGCTTTCTAAGCTCATATCACAGCTCTGGGTGTCGGCGGGATATTTCCTGAAGTCCATGGGACAGGCAAACTGCATTGTTATTCTGAAAGAAAAAAATGTAGAAAATTTGCATTTTTTTTTTTTTTTTTTTTTTTTTTTTTTTAGTTTGCAAAATCTCATAACGATTTTAATCATCTCGTGGGAAACACTATATATTTTTATTTTTATGGAGCAAGCAGAACACGGTCCTTAATGCGTGGCTCCATAAAGGCTATTAATTTGAATTTACGAGCGCCGCAGTATAAATTCATTACGAACCTTGCCGAGTAGCGCACGGTGGTGTTGGGGTAGATCCGAAGCGAGGCGGGCGCAGCAAGGATTTTCGGAGCCGACACGCTTTTCGTGTAATCTGCCAAAAATTGCAAATTAGATCGGGATTTTTTATGGGAAATAGTAAAAATAAGGTTGAGTTTTTATTTTAATTTTTTGTACCGGTGTAAACGTCTGGAATCCAGATTTTGTTAAGAAGGGCAGGATTGGCGTTCATGTAGGTGTTATTGGGGAAAGCCTCAAAGTAGGGGCCGACCTGCAGCCTCTGATCCACCCAGTAGATCCTGAGATTGAGTTCCATGCTCAGCTCCTGAAATAGCGATGAGTTCATCGTCAATAAAATTATATTATTTCCCGCACTCCACACGACCACGCACATTGAAAGTTTTGCTCTTGAACTTTCACATTTAAAATATTACGCTTGATTCATTTACCGGAAATATTTGCAACAAAATTCTCAGCGATTACTTATTTATTATTTTATGAAATTTACTTCCAGACTAAAGAGTTGGGGAAGAAGAAAGTAATCAATTATTAAAGCATAATTTAGTTTTATTTTCGATTTAATTTAAATTTTGTTTCAGTTGAAATTCGAATTTTCCTCTATTTCAGTAATTTTTTATTCTCAAATTTCAAAATTTTAATGAAATTTGCAAAAATCTACTGCCAAAATGAATATCAGGGCAAAAAAAATGCAAACATTTTTACACCGGTAGTAACGATCACAAGGAAAGTGAAAATAATAGTGTGCAACCCTTTCCTTGTGGTTATGGATGAAAATTCTGTCACTTTGTCACTCTGTCAAGTGTCCACTCATCGACACTTCTCATTAAAAGCGTAAATATTGCTCAAGTCGCGAATTTTGCACGTGCAATTATTTTTGCCGACCTGACGTGAAAGGTGACGTTGTTTCGAGCGGGACTAACGTGCGCGGTGTCATATTATTTGCGTTTCCCATTTCGCTTGGATCGTTAAATCCCCTGCGAACGGTCCACGTTTACCTGTGGACCACATTCGCCGCCGGCAGCAAAGTTTGCATTTTGTGTTAGGCACGGAGGCCTAGCGAAGGGCGCACTCAATTTTTTATGAGCAAACTGGCATAAAGAGCTGACGCGGGGGAAAATGGTTCACTGTTATGTTAAGGAAGGTCTTAAAGTGACTAAAACGGTCTTTCAAAACTAACTTTTGCTACAGTAGATACAGCCAAATTGAATCAAATCTTATCAAATTGTTTAATGTGCCTAATATATTAAAAAAAATTTGTTAATTCTAGTTTTCTATTCTATCAGTTGCAAATTATTCATCGCATTGCAAAAAAATGAAGAAATTAATTAATTATATTTTGTTTTTAACTATTTTCAAAACAACATAAAAATTAGAAAATTAATTTAGATATATAAAGTTCGGAAATAAATGAAAAAAATTTATAAAGAAATAAAACAGTTTAAATATTAATATAATAAAATTTGTTTAGTTTTATTTTAAATTTATATTAAATAAAAATTATATTTTATAAATGTAACAAACTAATTTTTCTTACCTGTTTCAATTCATCCAGATTAGGTATATTTTTGACGCTGACGGAAAACTCGACAGGCACTGGTTTTCCTGCAAAAGGAAATTTTGCGAAATTTTGAGGCTGCCATAATATTATTCTAGCAGGCCGGGCAATTTACCATCCAGAAGAGGCGGCGGCTCATGAATAGTGTAATCAGTGGGCACAATTTCATAGAGGTTTGTGGGAATTCGCTGCTGGCCCTCGACTGTCATCAAAGGGGCGCACAGAGCCAGAAACGCACTCACCACCAGTCCTAGCCATCTTTACAAAAAAACAGAGGACAAAAAAATGTTTAGAATAAAAGAACACTTCATAACCTAGAAATGAAGGTGGAAAAAAGTGTTAAATTTGAACGGAAAATTATATAGCGTCTCCCCTGCAATTGAAATTTACTTAATGGAAAAATTTATAAATTTTTCCATATAAATATGGATTTGCAGAAATCAAAACTTTTGATTCAGCAAAAATTAGCAGGTATTGAATTGTAAAGTCTAAAACTTGAATTCAATTTGAAATTCTAAAAATAAGAACAGCAATTAATTTTTGGAGAAAATATGTTTAACATGAATTTTTTGTGTCTATTTAGCCAAAAATACTATTTTTTTCTCTTGTATCTTAAATTTATTTATGTGCTCATCAAATAAAAATCGTTCAAATTGCTTCCGCTAGTTCCAATTTATGATTGTTCAACATTAGACCAATTTTCCGTCAACGATTTGCAGATGAACAAATACACGTGCAAAGCTATTTGACCGCTCAGTGATCAAACAAACTTTTAGCCAACACTTATGTGGCGCATTCTCATCGAAAATTGATGAAAGCGTGTTTCCAGTTGGCAAATAGAGCATTAAGTCCTCAAAATGTCCTATGGTATTAGCGGAATTGATTGGATCTCAAGATAAGTGCACTGAAAACGAATAAACATAAATTTGTTATATTTATATCTTTTTCCGAATCAAAATAAATTGCTTTAGCCTATATATAATTTTTCCATTCAATTTTGTTTATCTCTTAAAATTTGGTTACTTTAAAAAAAAACTTTTTATTTGATAATTGTCTGCTTCCAAAAACTGACGTGACTGAAGCCAATAAATCACATTTCACAAGTTGTAAACTAATTTTCGGCACGCGTTGCACCGAGATTTTCGACGTAATTTACATATACAAAAATCGATTTTGCTGTTCGCGTGAAACGTGTTTGCGACCATGAAAACGCTAATTTGTCCACATTTCATCGCGATAACAACTGTTTTATATACAAGACCTTTAAATTGTCTGTCTGCCGTCGATTAGTCCATTACCAAAAGCTTTGTATTTAAATGTTCCATTGTTATATCAAAGAGCTCATGTATGAAATCCTAAATGAGGTTTTTTTCCCTATCTAGTTGAACAAAATAATGATGAAATAAGATTTCAGAGATAAGGAAGAAATATCTCTGAAAAGAAAGAAATGGAACTGAAAAAAAGGAGGACGATAGCTGCAGAAAAGGATATTGCGCCGCAATTTCATTTTATTCAGATGGAAGAAAAATTGTGAAAAAGTGAAAGAGCTTTAAAAAAAAACTGAAATGCAGCAATTCAAGCTCATTTCTAAACTGATTACAAAATAAAAGTGGTACAAAAAATGTAATGCAACAACCTCGGACTCTTTCCGAGCAATTTTTATCACACGCGACATCAACCGAGTCTTGATTTCAACCCTTAAAGGGTGCTTTCGAGTGTGAGTCGATAACAGAGACTCGGTGTCAACCAAGTCGGTGCACGTACAAGTATATTATGCTTGGCAGTCTATACTGAATATTTATGGATTTCTGCAGGATTATGAAATGAGGGTGCGGCTGATATTTCCCCCTTATTAAATTTTCATTGATGAGGCGGTAAAAGTAGGTTAAATAGGGGTGCGTTTTGAAGTACAACAAAATATTTTACACTAAAACGATACTTTTATATTGTTCACAAAAGCAACCTTATTGGAGATTCAGAATATTGAGTATTTTTATTTACTTTTTTTTTTTAATAATTTGGCTTCCAAAATTTTGTGTAGACTCTGATATTAATTTTTTGACAACAATTTGTAAAATGTTCTTAGAATTTAACAACGTTGGCCAAAAATTTTAGAAAATAAATTTTCAGACAAAAAAAAATATAATTTAAAATATTTTATTCTTTATCAATTTTATATATTTTTTGGTATTTTTTCATTTTAAATATTATTAAATATTTTATATTTTTCAATATTATAATTATGAATTTAAAATAGTTCTATAGTTTAAACAACAAAAATAAAACAAAATTTTTAAAAATAAAAATTTATAAGTTTATGCTGTTATGCTATTTTCGATATTAAGAATTTGAACAAATTTTCTGCTAATGTCCTGATCATCATTTACAGACTATTTTTGCGTGAAATAATATACTCGGTACTTTTTCAACCAACATATCAATGTAAAATAATAGGCTTTTTATTAGGAAAAAGAGACTTTTTGAAGAGCTATTTCAAATTTCCAGCACAGCATTAGAATTAAAAAACATAATTGGAGCAGAAGAAATGAGAAGCAAGAAAAAATATTCCAAAACATGTTTGAACAAACTTGCACATTTTATCATGTTATTCTCTCTTACACGTTAATTCCGTTTGAGGGTAGTGAATTAATTACCCTTTCCTGTCTGCGCCATGGCAACACGTACGTATTTAATGCA
Organism: Neocloeon triangulifer; assembly: GCF_031216515.1. Taxonomy (NCBI): domain Eukaryota; kingdom Metazoa; phylum Arthropoda; class Insecta; order Ephemeroptera; family Baetidae; genus Neocloeon; species Neocloeon triangulifer. Next base: position 926,013 of record NW_026775550.1, read on the forward strand.
GCAAAACTTATAAACTTTTCTCTCGAGCAGAAAGAGCTCCCAAGCAATTTCATACACACGCCGAGCGCTCGCTCACGGTCATACCAGAATAAAAGCAACATCTCTCGTGAAATAAAAAATAACGTCGGACCCAGTGTGCGGTACAACCAACCATTTCCATCCAGCTCTTTGGAAACGTGCCTCACTCACACATTCGGGCGAATGCGGCACCAGCCCAACAAGCGACTAAAATGCAACATGCTCGTTTTAATGGAAAAGTCGATTCTGATCTTTTTGCAGCATTCAAGCTCCATAGCAGATCTATTTTAGCTAGAGATGCCATGTAACAATCTGTGGGTAATGCATTATAAAATAAAATTATTAAAAATTCAGAATAGGCTGCAATAAGTTAGTTTAGCAGTTAAAAGATAATTATTATTTAATTCAAATCAATGAAAATAATGTTATTGAAAATTGAAAAGTGCTTTTAAAACTTAAAGCTTTGCATTTTACTTGTATTTAAAAATCTGTGTGAAAATCTTTATCTTTTTGCATATCTTTACGAATCTATGGATAAAATATGAAAAATGCATTATATCTTTTGTATTCGTGCAGGAAAGGAAATGGGCACTTTCGCTTTCAACCAATGAGCATAGCATTTTTGCGTTGACAAGAGATTTCCATATAAGAGACCTTTGAGAGGAAAAGCGGGATAAATTTGTTATTCAATCAAGAGGAAAAAACGCCTATTCTTCTTATTGTTAGGCATGACGCAGCGTGTTTGCATAAAGAGCTTTTGAGTGATTCGCGACCCTTGACTTTGCTAAACATTCGCGCCTCTCGAGAGTGCAAGGAATTAACTTTTCAAGATCTCCGACTCATTGTCCTCTCGTCTGCATTATATTTGCTAAAAACCAAAATCTAAACCCACAGCAGAAATTATACAGATACAAAATCTATTAAAAAATCTCAAAAATTTTTATAACAACGCTTTAAGACAGTGTTTTTTTTAATGAATGAAAATTTTTGATTAATAATGTAAGTACCTATTAAAAAAATCATCATATTTGTTATGATAAAATTAAATTAAAAATACTTTAGCTCCAAAGGGCAGCCTGAAGGTTATCTTTTGCTTAGGTCATATATATTTATTATTTTACAAAACATCGAGTTCTAATCACCGTCATATATTTCACCGGAGCACGTGCAGCTTGGCAACAACCAGACGTGTTCTTCAATCTATTTAGAATAAATCTTTTGAATAATTGTCCCTGCAGTCGTGAAAGGAAAATGAGGCAAGTTTATTAAAATACCAATTTGAAGGTCAATTATATTGTATCTTGTGATATTAGTTAAAAAAAATTGCTTCATTATTTTTACAGCAAAATTTGTTTCGTGTCTTATTTGCTTGATTCTCCTATGGAAATTCTTCCACAATATGCTAATTGAAGTCAGCGGAGGCGAAACAAGTGACGCAAAATTGATAACGTGTCAAAATCATTGCGACAAAATGAAAATGGTAAATTTAACAAAAGTTCTTTAAATATATTTTTGTTTTTAAGTTTTTCAAACAGACAAGCTCCTCTTTCCAAATGTGAGCCTCCAATATGATTTTGACAGGCTTTCTGGATCTTCCACTCCCATTTGCAAAGTTGAACAGTAAAATTAAATCTTGAAAATCGAATTAAATAAAATAATTATATCATTTGAGTCCAAGCACGTTTTTTCACTTCATGAAGTGCTGATTTCTCCACTTCAATCTAAAATAATAACAATTATTTTACAAAATTTACCATATAATTTATTTAGTTCTTTCGTCAAATAATAAAATCACTTCAGTGAAGTACTCGTTTTTTCCTATACTTATTTTTAGCCCATTGTTAGTTTTGTTCTCAGAAAGCGCTTCGGCAGGTGAGTGAAAAATGTGAATTAAAACTGGTTTGCCAGCTCCAGCAGTCTGCTTGATCTCTGTGCAGTAAACATTCAACATACGTAGGTTCAGAGAGTGCAATAAAGCTTTATAGTCGGATGGCGCAGTGAAGAGGGCTGATATTTGATATAGGAGATTTATTTGCACGTCTAGCTGTCTCTCTGCACCTCCCAATGAAGAATTGTATAATACATGGGAGGTTGTTCATTGAGATAATTTATATTAATTCAAAAATAAGAAATTACAAATTACCCTAATTACTATTATAACTAATACTAAGTATTTCTTTTACAATTTGTTTCTAAGTGAATTTTGTGCAGAGTAGCGTTTGATTTATTTTGGTGCTGTAAAGCAGGTTTTTTTACTGAACCTTTGCAAGAAAACTTTAAAATTCTAAATTATTCTTATTATTTTTATATATTTTACTTTAGAATTAATTGACAAGGTAATTCTGGGTCACATTCTTAATTAAAAATGATTAAAATTAAAAAATTTGCTTGTTTTCATGTATTTTTTCAAGCAAAGTTTTTTATGGCATGGTTTGAGTAAAAACTTCCACTCTTTAAATGGAAGAATATTAACTTGTAATAATTTTTTATGCTGTATGTATTTTGGTCGACATGAATCATCAAAGAAATAAAAAAGTACTAGAGAAAAATAATAGACTTCCCTTTTGGCATTCCACACGTGCGAACAGTCTCACTATTGAAAGTGATCTATTGCTCTCTGGCAAAATTTCAAAACCCATTATCGTTAATACTGAAAGTCAAGAACGAGAGAATGTTTTGAGAATTTAAAACTCGCCTTAAAATTTCAAATAAAAAAAGGAGAAATTACTGTAAATTTTCCACGCACTTTTAAAAATCTCTATTATTATTTAACTAAAATTGACAAAAAATATCTCGATAACAATTTATAATGTTATGAAAATATAAGCCAACCAATCCTCGGCAATGAAGAGATCGGGAATTTTCCTCGTTTCCTCTCGTTTCAATCTCTTCATTTCCATGATCATCTCCTCGAGTGTCCTACTTCAAACAAATCCAACAAATCCTTGTTTTAATTAAACGTTTTTAGATTAAAACAATGTGAATAATTAATTAATTGAACTATCCAATATTTAGAATTTCATCTGTTCGGCTTTGAATCAATATAATTATTTTTTAACCCTTTCAATACATTATTTAGATGAATGAATGATGCAAGAATACGTCCGAATATTGACAGCTCTGAACGCTTTGAGCTCCAGGGGTGGTTTGTATTGGCATATTAATGGAGCGTGCTGAGAGAAATAAATATTGTTTTGGACTTTCGGTGCCATTAGCTTTGACGTTTGTTTCTTCTGGGAGATCTGTTAGAACGAGAGCCTGTCATGATGTAAAAAACTCTTGCTCTCGGCGTGAAGAGAGGCATCCCTAATGAATCCTGTTTCTGGCCCCGGCGCTGTGTATAATTTTAACGATGCTAATGAAAGTGATTGCCTGTCTCTGGCTGTCGCACCAAAGGCGCCTCTCGGCCCAATCTAATTATTTGCCACTTTTCAACGGGGCAGACACTTACCCTATTTTTGTGTCAATTTTCCCTCTGGTTACGTCGAACAATGACCACTTTATCGGCGAATTATATCCGACGCAATTTTGGATGGCAGTCAAAGGAATATTAAATTAGACAGGACGAACTTTTTAATTGAGGGAAGAAACGAAAACAACACTCGTTTCATATGAGATGTTTGTGTACGGAAACGGGTGCTTTGCGGTTTTAATGAGCACCTTTTTGCACTTCAGATTGTATCCTCTTAATTGCTCTTCGCGGCCACACAACAATGTGAATATGTGCCTGAAATTAACAAAAGACTTTCTCACTTTGATGTTTTACACTGAAATCTTGAATAGTCTGGCTGAGTTGGATGAAGTTAATGTCGTTCTTCAGGAAATAATGTTATTAAAAATATTTCTCACAATTTTATTAAATTGTTGTTCAAAATTAAAATGTCCATATTGTTATCCTGATTTTTTTTTTATATTTAAATAAATTTAAAATTGATGTGTGAATAAAAATTACTGTGTCAAAAAGTTATTGATTACTTTTGACACGACGAACGTAGATTTGCAGCGCAGATAAATAAACTCATTGCCATCAGCTTTTTATCTTTCCATCGCACTTAAACTGCTGGCGAGTTTATTGACAGAACAATTAAGTGTCACCTGTTACGTGGAATTGAGTGTGTTTGCTGGATGCATCAAGCGGCAGGGAAAAGCCAGCGAGAAAATAATAACCACACACCAGCTTATGCAAATTAAGGCGAACAGTGAGTTTTACTTGTCCTCTTTAATTATTATTATAAAAAATATTCTCTAAAATTCTCAAAAACATATTTTGAGAAAAAAAATATTTTTTAGTTTTGGGACAAGGCCAAATTATAGTCTAGGGTCGATTAATGAGGGTTTTTTTTACCGAAAGGAACCAACACGTTCAGCTTGTCACATTTGAGAGGCAATATTTTCAAAAATTAAAGAAGCGCGCCCTTCGATTGACGACCGAGTCATTAAGCCTGCGGTCTTTTTGTGTCCCACTCACTGCTGTCGCTTTTCTTATGACTAAAAATAATTCACTTTTTTCCTCTCGGAGAGATGAAGGGAAAAAACTGGCGGCAGACAGGCAGGAAGATTTATTAAGACGAGCTACGTGCCAAAGCAAACTGTTTTCAATAATTAATGCTGATTAAATTAAATTAAATAGACACGCCTGCAAATTAGGTCAACGGGACGAAAAATAAACTACCAGTTTACGCGGGCAGGTGTTTATGGCGAATCAATTTATTCGACGGGAAAGTGAGAAACAATCGTGAGTGAATTTCATCAACGGTTTTGAGGCTGGAAGATTGGCCTTGGTGGCTAGATGAATGTTATTATATATGAAGCGCCGATGACGCAACCCGCGGCCCAGGTATCGTCTATTATTGTTCTCTAATAAAATACCAACTCAGCAACAAAAGCGTATAATTTTCCTGTTTGACGTTTGGAGAAGGTATAATTTTCGGCTAAATATAAATTTATTATATGCAGACACCACAGAGGTTTTTGCTCTAAAATTCAATTGCATGGTTGAATTTTTCCTAAAGATGAGTCATAAATGGCGTGGATGGCAAATTTTTCCATTGCGATTTGCAAATCAGTGGAATTCCCTGCCATCTTCACTAGAAAGTTGTTCGGTTGAATATAAAGAAAATTATTGACTGTTTTTTTCTGGCTCAAGTTTCATATTGGAGTTGAAATAAATTCACGCCAAAAAAGTGTCAGTGTAAAGACTTAAGACTTGATTTCATGAAATCAATTAACAAAATTAATTTTATCTAGTTTTAAATTTTTTAAATTATCGTAAAATTAATCTAACTTTTTAATATTTTTTCAGAAGCTAAAATTTAAAAACTTGATAAAATTTCTCTCATTTTACGCAATTTTGTTGAACTGAAAGTCGAACTAAACCCTTTTTAAGAGGAACGAGAAATAATATTTAGTTCCATATTTAAGGGAATTATTAAAATGAATGTCAAATAAATTGCAGAATATACTTGAAATTTTAGAGGAAATCTGATTTTCAAATATTATTTATTATTTTAACTTGCTTTGAGAGAGAAATTTCAATTCAATAGCATTTTTTTGCGCAAGCATTAAAGAAATGGCTCTGTAGGCTCTTTTGCTCATGCTGAACCTTTTAGAATCCCAATTACGGGCCGTCTGTGAATTTCGCGCAATGGTTATCATTCTTCCGTGAACACAGTCCCACTCAGGTACGTAACGCTCGATCTCTCACGGCATACAAAATAAAAAAAATGCAACCTTGACCCTGCGACGAGCGAGAAGGTCTCGATAGAAAAACCAAATAATAATTTACAACCAAACTTGAGCCCTTTCACTTTCAACCGCAACATTTGGCGCGAGTTTCTACATATATTGTACGCGCTGTTGGCGAAAACAAAGCGGCGCCGCAAAATATAAGAATGAACTAAAGAGAGTTTGCTTTTCCAAATGCCGAGCTTGGCGAGACTTTGCCAACAATCTTCTCTCGGGCGTGTCTAATGAGTAAAGAAGCTACAGGGACGGATGACACTTTGCAAAGAATTAATGGACGAAGAGGGAGACTTATTATTATCTCGAGGGAAGTTCTTGAACCCTGCCATGAGACGGAGAAGTCATAGGCCCCAACAATTTTGGCAACGCCAAAGACGCGCTTTTCCTCTGATGTAATTTGGAGCAAAGAGTGATCGGCGCCGCGAGAGAACAATGAAGAGAAAAAAACCACCCTTGGATTTGTGATGGGAATTTGCTCTTGATCCTCTTCCTCGCGGAATTTCTAGAGTTAAATTTGGCGTGAGGGAAATCGATCAATTACAACAAGGGTCACAAATGAAGTGTGATTTTCTCGTGGCTCTAATTTAACCCATGAAAATTGTTCGAAATTCGCATTAAGCTCTGAAGAATGATTAAAGAAAAAGGAAATTTATTGAAACGGCTTCAAAATTGTGATACAAAATACTTTTGTTGGCAATCTGAATTTTAGCCACTGAGAAGTAATTATTACTGAGATATAATTATAAGGGTGTATGACCAGAAGAAAGTAGTTCAATTTTTTCCAAATTATGAATTTCATTAACAGTGACAATTGGTTTTAAATTATTTAAACCAAAATATTTTTAAAATTTTAAATTAATGATTACAAATATGTAAAATGAGGGCGCGATCTATTTGCGTTGCCCTTATTAATTTAATCAAAATTAATCCCAATTATTAATTAAATAATAAGTAATTATATTTAAAAAAACTAACAAGAAAATTATAAAAAAGATAAAAATAAAAATTTAAATAATATAAATCTGTTTTATTTTTTACACTAAAACTTATGCGGTCAGGAATAATTTACTTATGCGCTCGCCTTTCAAACTTTCTTGAGTTCCTTTGTGTGATGTTTGTATTTTTTTTTTTTATTAAATAAACATTGCGCGAACTTTTTAGGATCCATAAGATCCATAAAGATGGTTTAACAAAAAGACTCCTTCTGACGTCCAAGATCGTGCGAAAGACTTTAATTTAGGATGAGTCTGCGTTTGAATTTCTCGCCTGCCAGATTCGCTAAATTTCAGTCATATTTATTGCTCAGCCAAAGTCGTAAATTTCACATCATCTGTGAATTCAAACAAATCGCTTTTACTCGCGATGAAATCGTACACAAAACGCACATTCACTCTGGCCCATTTCGAAAACATGGCAATCACTTCCTGCAGTTCTTTTATAATACAGTCCAGCGCCGTTTTCTTTTGTTTTATATTTTTGACTGGGTTACTGGGCTACACACACGAAGGTTGAAAATTAGCCTGGAGCCCAGATCCAGGGTCGAGGATGAGACTAGACCATCACACTATAGGTCTTTTTTTATAATCCTCTGCTGCGTTCGGAGCGCAGGGACCAGTGGAAATGAATAATAAAAACTCGGACCGACAGAGAGCAAATGGTCTCTCTGCGAACCGACCTGAATTCCACTCTCATAATTATACAAGCCTGACAGTTTTTAATATTTCATTTTCAGCAGCGGAGCGATAAAATTGTACAAAATTAGGGTGAATTTTTTTACACTTATCTTTTCAACTTTCTCTTTCCAGTTGGCAAAAAACGGCAAATAAAGTTTTCAAAATTAAAACAATATTTAAAGGTAGAAAATTTATTAAAGATAATTAAAACAATTTTTTATTTTAAAAAATGGTTAAAATTAATTTATATTTTTTAATTTGTGAAATTGAGTAAATTATATTAAAATTAAACCATCTTTGGCAAGTTGTAATGTTCCGCTTTGAACCTCATTAACCCGTCAACAAGAAGGGTTGCAAAATGCGCAAAGTGCATTGGCGCTTGGTCGAAGGCCGAGTAAATAAATTGAAGAGCCAAAACAAACCCCAGCCAGAAGAGCCATGTGCGCGAGGAAATAATCAAAATAATGTGTAGCAAGATTCCCACTCCTCGCAAATAAACACGTAGAATTGGCAAAATGTTCCGTCGATGAATCACAGCAAGATCGATTAGTCACAACAAGAGGTGATTTCAGGACGGAGGAATTTCGTACCTTTGAAGCCGCATGCTGCCGAGGACCACTCACTCTCGCCGAGCACCAAGACTGACCCTCGCTCGCATCCGCTCCCGGCAACGCGCGCCGGCACAACTCCACTCTTGAGCTCACCGGCAAAACAACTCGCCCAGTCGTTCGGCGCTGGCGCAAAAATTTCTCTCAAATGCGGCAAAGCGAGAGCGCCACAACATTGGCCGCATCCTTCTCACTTAATTTGCAATAAAAGTGATGCTTAAAACTAACTCAAATTATTTTAATATAAAAAAAAATTACGATTAATTTTGATGGGTAAAATTTCTTTATTAGCCTCCTCGTGTTTCAATGATAAAAATACAGCCTTATTCAATAAATATTATTGCTAGCAACAAGAGAGCAAAATATTTGCATTTTTGATCAGTTTTTAGTAAAATAAATCCTAAACATCAAATTTACAATAAATTCAATCTAATACTTGTGATGCAATAAAGGGCGTCAATAAAACAGTCCAGTGCGAAAATTAGGCAAAAAAGCTTTGGCAAAAAATACTGTCAAGGGTACGTTCAACATACCCAATGCTCATTCATAAAATAATACATTGACTAATATTTAATTCTGCTTGCGTAAGCGTATAAACGTCAAGTGAGCAAATAATCGTCTGATTAGAATAAATCAATCTTAACGAAGACTCGTTCGTTTCAATGAAGTGACAAAAAAAATAATAGGAACAAACAAAAAACGTTAGCAACAAGATAAGAAAAAATTATGGCAAGCGTGATTAGTAGTGATGCTTTTTGTCAAAAGAGTGATGACTTTTCAGAATTCTTTTTCCTTCTTTGGGTTCTTGTAATAAATGGTGGCAACCATCATGGAGGTGCTCAGGAATGTGGAAATGCCAAAGTTCGTCAGCAAAGTCAAGTCGGCCGAGTCCAAGTAGATGGTGAAAATACGTGCTGAAATAATTATTTTTCCATCACCACTTGCAAGAATTTTTAAATTTGGTTTAAAATTATAAAAACTAATTATTTCTTTAGATTAACAAAAATTTCTTAAAGATTATAATCTTTTTTTATATGAAAATATTTTTTTAATTAAATTTCTTGTAAACAAATTTTTGCTTCTTTCGATGATTGAGAGAAAATGATAATGAGGTACTTACAAAAGTTAGTAAAGGCAGAGAGGAACCATGTGAGAACGCTGATGGACTCGGAGTCTTTGCTACGCAGAAGTGCAACGAGTTGGACAATTTTGCTGGAGGCAGAGATTGGAGTGCACAGGGGCTGCAAAAGAAGGGTTGTAAGTAAAGATTGTGACTCTTCGTGCGTAAATTGAAGCCTTAAAAGTACAAAAGTGTGACAACCAGAATTTATACTCACAGCCATGAACGAGAGAACAACCGTGGGCACAATTCTAAGAGCAAAAGCTGCCAAAATTGCCAGGTAGACTCCAAAGCCGGCGATACTGGTGGTGTTGACGAGGTTTTTGTATTTCAGAACCAAGAAGATCAAGATGAGCTCTTGGAATAGGATGATCGGATATTCCATGTACGACATGAGCGAATAGTTGTTGCAGTAGTTGTAACAGGTCATGACAGTGTAGCTGAAATCAAAAGAACAAATAATTTTATTTTCAATTTAATATTATTATAAAAAAATCAAAACATAAAACAAAGTAAATTTTTAAACATAGAGTTTTACATGAAAATTTCACCTTGTCAACTCCAAGAAAAGACCAGGAAGGTTCATGCCCTTGGCTGACTTGAGTTTGTAAAGGTTAAGGATTTGAGGAACTTTAAGGATGAGACATAGCGAGATGGTGATAATGCTGAGCACATCAGAGATCATGTGCAGGATATCCATGGCTGCGAATTTTCGTTTATCCGACCGCCGATTTTTATCTTCCGTGGGCTATTTATAGGCCGGGTAGGCGTAGCAAGCGATCACTATCTGTCGGTGTGGCCGTTGTTTCGTCGCTTGGTCTCATTTTAATTTTAGTTCGCTAATTTGGCTTCATGCTGTTGTGTAAAATCGGTCGAAATCTTCGGGAATAACCTACGTTCGGGTCGGCCAGCTGGTCGCCCAAGGACAAGGGGCGCGGCCCGAGTGCCGAGCGTGGTTTCGGCTGTTTCAGTGCAGGCGGCGCGCCAATCGCGGGTGGTCGTTTTTTCCAAAGCTTATTCACCGCATTCGTTGCCAACCTAACGCCGCACCCGTCAAATTCCTTTTGATTTTTATTTCCGTCCTCCAGCCGACAAACGGCCGAATTTCGACACATTTCACCCTCGAGTACCGAAAGGAGAAGAAAAAGTTCAAATTTGAGTTCGGGACTCGAGATTGAGGTGGCAAAATCGGGGCGGTTTCGTCGGCAGGGCGTGCCGGTGTGTTGGCAGCTAATTATTATCTCAAGTGAATACACCCGACGGACCGTTCATCTTCATTTTCCTGTTGGAGAAAAAGGCGAATTTGACACGTAAATAGTGGCGATCGACGACGTCGGACCGACTAATCCGTTGTGTCTTGAACTATTGCAGGGGCGCACGAGGTGAGAGGGGTGCGGTGCGGCGTATTGAAGGCCAGAGAGCGGTTGAAAGCTGGTCCAGATAAGCGCAGCCATAACAAGGAGCAGCAATCATGGCGGCAATCCGTAAGAAGCTGGTCATAGTCGGCGACGGTGCGTGCGGAAAGACCTGCTTGTTGATCGTCTTCAGCAAGGACCAGTTCCCCGAGGTGTACGTGCCGACCGTCTTCGAGAACTACGTGGCCGACATCGAGGTGGACGGCAAGCAGGTCGAGTTGGCCCTGTGGGACACGGCCGGCCAGGAGGACTACGACAGACTGCGGCCACTCTCGTATCCGGACACGGACGTCATCCTCATGTGTTTCTCGATCGACTCCCCGGACTCGCTCGAGAACATCCCGGAAAAGTGGACTCCGGAGGTGAAGCACTTCTGTCCGAACGTGCCCATCATTCTCGTGGGCAACAAGAAGGACCTGCGCAACGACCCCAACACCATCAAGGAGCTGGCCAAGATGAAGCAGGAGCCGGTCAAGCCCGAGGAGGGCCGCGTCATGGCCGAGAAAATTAACGCGTTCGACTACCTCGAGTGCTCGGCCAAGAGCAAGGAGGGCGTGCGGGAGGTGTTCGAGACGGCCACCAGGGCCGCCTTGCAAGTCAAGAAGAAGAAGAAGAGCAAGTGCTGTCTGCTGTAAACCCTTCCTTCTCTTGTCGTCTCTTTAATACTGCTGCAACAAAATAAATCAATAACAAATAATTGAAAACGTACTAAACAAACAAAAAAAATCCACACTGACAAACACACAAAAATTCGGTTTTCCTGGAGGGTCGATTCCGGGACGCCAAAAGATCAGTCGATCGGCTGGACGAGCCTCTTGGAATTGCCCTCCAGTTTGGTCAAGCCTCTTGTTCCTTGCTAATTTGCGTGGGTGCAGCCACGACGAGGTCCGAAGCTTTTCTTCAACCGCCAGCCCGGATCTGGTGCTTGAACGAAAAGGAAACTCTTGGTAATTTTATGTGCTCGAGTAAGATTCGCATAAGGTTTCTATCAACCGAAGTTTTTGAATATCGCTGTTGTTGTACTATGATTAGAGCAATATGCAGTTGTAATTATTTTTCTATTTTTGCCAAGATGGAATGAATCAATCTTGTACTTCCTCTCGAAACACACACATACAGCAAGGATCAGTGGAATTATAGTCGACTTCTACTAACACACACACTGCTATTTCAATAATGATAATGATTATTATTATAATACTATATCGAGGTTAATTTTTAATGTAACCGAATGAGCTGCTCGCCCATTTGTGTTTCCGACTCTATCCAGTGAATGTTTATGGAATCCTGTAGCGTCTGTCTCTTTTAATGCCACGCCTGAAAGGGTCGAAATGCTTTGATGATTGTAGTTGTAAGGAATATTATTATTTATCTTCTCTAGCTTTAGGCTTTGCATTACTGCTGAAAATTATTGAGAAAAAAAAACACGTTGAGAAAATCCACTAAAAAAATCTTCCAGACCTATATAAGAGCTGAATTTTCGGAGCAAGCGATGTTTATTATTTTTGAAAATTCATTTCGTGCACAAAGAGAAATATGTATTTCATTGTTCCAGAAAAAAAGATGAAACTTTAAAAAGATGTTGTCCGCTAACACAAAATTAATTGAATTTCCTTTGATTTCTGTTTAATTGTTCGTCTCTGTTCAAAATTGGTTGTACCGTCACATGCACTGCCACAAATGTTTTAGTTCTCCCTGTTTTTTAATCTTTGGTTGGCACTAACAGGAAAAAAGCGAAATTGATTCAAACTCGTTTAGTTTTGTGTTTCTAATTTAGCTGAGCAAAATGAATGAGGAAATACCTTAAAATATCTCTGATGATTTAAAGCTATTTTATAATAAGTAAATACATATTTTGTAATGTGTTATGAAAATATAAAATGTTTTCAAAGATACCAAATGTTTTATTTCAACACAGTCATATCCCTTGGAAAACGAAATCTTTTATTTTTTGATTGATTGAACCAAAGTACAAACATTTATTCTGTTTCCATTGTTTTATTGTGGAAATTGAAACAAATTCATTGAGCAATTATAACATGGGAACATTAAAAAAAAATCTCCAAAGAAATAATATTAAATGTGAAGCAGAATGACGAAAATTATCCTAATAAGGAAAGTCGTTGAAAAAACATCCCATTGTCTGCTGGTAGTGTTTGTTATTTACAGGTCCAAGATAAAAAAAAAAATAATGCAAGCATGACGCATTCACTTTTGACGCTGACTAATTGTGTAAAGCTATGGAAATGAACTTATATAAGACCAATAAGGAAATAATTAAGCCGATCGGAGTAAAGTGGCAAATTTTTAAGTACAATTATTTGCAAGACATCTTTCCGTATCAAAGATATGTCACAAAGGATGGCTAAGATACTTCCAGAGTTAAGACATACTTGCTCCTGGACATGACCAGAGCTTCAGTCAACTGTCATTATTATTATTACAACCCCCAATTTATTGAAAATATTCGGAGGTAATGGTTGGCAAATTTGAACATCTCTTTATTTCCGTTATTGCATGCGTCTCATTTTCCGGTCCAATTTTTTCTGCTTCTTCTCGTCCATCTCTGGTTGCTGCTGCTCATTTGACGATGTGAGCCACGGCTGGATGACGCTTCCCCAAAGAAGCCAAAGTGCTCGAGCAGGCGCCTAGATTGTTGAGTGGTAACAATTATATAATTTCGTGTAAAATTATTTTACCAGAAGCCAGAACAACCAGCTGTAGTTTGAGAAGAGAGAGAATACTTGGCAAAAAGCTGTGAGGATGACAAGGTCCTTGACATGCCTGGGAAATTAATAGTAATTAGTTAATATTTCAGCGGTGTAGATTTTGAATTTACTCGGCAACTCCGTCCTGCATGTTCAAGTCAAGTCCCGAGTCGATGAGTTGCCCTGACTCGGTGAATGTTGCTCTCGCCATCATTCCCATGAACATGTAGCAGCCAGTGTAAATTCCAGAGGCAATCAAGAAAAATATCTGAAAATTTGTAATTATCAATAACGTGACAACGCCAAAATTATTGAATTCACTCACAATATTTGAGGTGGTGAAAATTTCAAAGAAGATGCCAGTGACGAGGGCAAAAGCACCAGTCGCTCCTAAGGCAATGTTTCTGTAAAAGCTCAGGGTTGCAATGTTTTCCTCCACAATCTGCTTCTGGCCCTTCGTGCCTTGCTTGCCTTTTTGTTGAGGCTGCAAATCGAGAATTTTATGTAAATCACGCCAATTTTTTCCGAGTCGGGAAAATAATTACAGCCATTTTTCAACAAAAATTTTATTTTCCGGTCTTCCTTCGTCACTTTTCTCCAATCTATTAACTCTGCTCGCCCTTTCAGGTCGAAAATTCCCTCATCTGCAAGGATGCTGTGACACCAGATTGAAACTCAAGGTGCTGCGAAGCGTTTTCAATTTTGCTCCACGTCCGAGCAACTTTTTGTTGTGACCTTTTTTGCGCGCCACGCCCCCTTTCCCCTTCAGCCGGCGGCACGTGTTTTTGTTTACGATAGTTTATGTTCGAGGCTGTGCATTGATTATTATTGCCTCATCTTCCGATCCGTGGTGTACTCCGAATTTCGCAGAATGTCCGGCGTTTTTGGACAAAGGATTCGCGTCTACCGTGAAGCTATAAACTTTTACAATCAGTCGAGTAAAATATTCAAGAGCCAAGTCTCGGCGGTGCAGCTTTCCTGCCGAAGTTACGCCAGAGGGTCCAGAGGCAACAAAGAACCTCCTGCCGACGGTGGAGGTGACACAGACCTGAACACAAAAGAGGTGCAAAACCTATTAAAACATTCGACCGTCGGATACCCGCAAGATTTTCTAGGCCCGGACCACACATGGCAAACGAATCCGTACAAAGAAGACCCGTCGCTGGAGAGGCGCCTCAAAGAAAGAAACCAGGCTGGTCATGCATTTAGGCATGTGTTTCAGTAAAAAAATTATTAATTTAATTTCAAATTATTAGCCCTGTATATTTATTGCAATAAATTTTTTTTTAAATTTCAGGCCAAAAGTAAATCCCTCAGACACATCAATCCTAATCTTCCCTGGTCAGGGCGTGCAGTACGTGGGAATGTGTAAGGAGCTCCTCAAGTTCCGTTTGGTGCAGGACCTTTTTGAAGCCGCCAGCTCAATTTTGAACTACGACCTCCTGAAACTCTGCCTCGAAGGTCCCAAGGACAAGTTGGACGAAACCAAGTATTGCCAGCCGGCGGTTGTTGTGTCTTCACTGGCGGCCGTTGAGTGGCTCAAAGAGGAGAGACCTTCGGCCATCGAAGGATGTGTTGCCACAGCTGGTTTCAGCATAGGCGAGATCACAGCCCTCATTTTTGCCGGAGCAATATCTTTTGAAAGTGGTACGGTACCTTGAATTTGAAAAGAAAACACGTTTAAACTGAACAATTAATTTTTAGCCATCAAACTGGTGAGGGCCAGAGCCGAGGGGATGCAGTACGCGTCCGAAATGGTCAACTCGGGAATGGCCACGGTCATTTACGGGCCTGATTCTCAATTGGGAGTTGCGTGCAACAAAGCTGTGGAACACTGCTTGGAAAGGAGGATAGAGAGACCTGTTTGTCAAGTGGCTAATTATCTGTACCCACATTGCAAAGTTGTCGCAGGCAACGTTGAGGTAATTTTTGTATAATATTAATGTAATTTACTTAATTGAATTGGCAAATTTATTTTTGTTGAAATATTTTCTGATCTTCAGTTTTAATAATTCAATTAATTGGAAGTAAAAACTTTTAATTAAACTAAAAAGTACAAGATTTAGATCCTTTTATATATAGAGAAAGTTATTAAATTGGTCATTCTATTACCTTTTCAATTAATTTAAGAAATAAAAACCTGACTAAATTCTAAATTTTGTGTCCCAATAGAATTAATTTTTGAAATATCTCTTTTTCTTTTCCCTCTAATCCTTACATTTTGAATTTGTAAATAAAATTTAATTTATTATTTTCCCTTCCCATAGGCTTTGGATTTTCTGGCCAAAAACGCATCCAAATTTAATCTGAGAAAAGTGAGGCGCCTTCCGGTCAGCGGCGCCTTCCACACCCCTCTGATGGAGCCCGCATTGGAACCCTTCAAAGCAGCCCTGAGGAAAGTCCAGGTGCAGGATCCGCTGGTTTATGTGCACTCGAACGTTGACGGCAAGTATTACAGCAACGCCAAACAAATTCGGAAACTACTTCCCTTGCAAATTGTGAAACCAGTGAAGTGGGAACAAACTCTGCACGTGCTCTTCGAGCGGCCGGAAGGGGAGAGCTTTCCGAGAACTTTCGAATGCGGTCCGGGCAAATCGTTGAGAGCGATTTTGAAGCAAGTCAATAGCAAAGCTTACGACACCAGTTTCAGTTATTCGTCGTAAACATGCATTAAATAATAAAAGTCAAAATTAATCTTTTAAATTTTGTTCTATACTTTCGAATGAAATCAATTTAAACACCTGAGGTTTGAAATTTGTTAGAAATATTTATTACAAAATCAGTCGGCGCACTTACACACTAGAGTCCACTAGTAATTATCTTTCACTCATTGGCACTGACGGTGTGCATAGGATCGAAATGCACTGCTTCTTGCTTTTGTCTGTCACGGAGACGGGTTTGTTTGCCAGGGCATGGGCGCGACGGGCGTCGACGTGGCCAGGGGCGAAGGTCCATTGGCCTTCTTTGGCGTTCTGACGAGCGTTGTGTTTGGCGAAGCCCTCGCCGAGTGCGTGTAGTCCCTGGTGCCCCTTCTGCGCAGGGTAAAGTCCTTTCGCCCTGTCGTGGAAAATTGCGTCCGCCACCGCACCCAGCCGTGTCTGTGCAGAGGGTCAGCAGGTCCCCATTTCGACGTCGGCTTTATCGAACTCCTCAATTTCTAAAAAAAAAATATATATATAATTAAATAGATTTTTTCTTTTTTTAAATAAAAATAATTATTACGTCGGTGAAATTGTAGTCAACTTGGTGGCCAAGCGTCCATATCGCCGATCCTAGGACCACCACCCACATCAACAAGTAAATAGTCCAACCCGTGATGGTCACCCACTCCGGGTCAGGGTGTTGAGTGCCTTGGCCCTCAGGGAGGCCATTCAACGGGAGAGCAAATATGGACCAAAGCTCGACTGCCTGTGATTCATAAAAATTTAATCAATACAAAACTTATTAAAAAATTTCTAACTTACAAGTAACACTACGGGAGCACAAATCCAAATGAATTTCCAAATTTTGTTCATCTTTTGGCCAAGCACAAATTCAAAATCGTTGTACAAAGTTTCGCATCCTGAAAATAATAATTTGGAAAAAACAGTTGATAAAATTTGTATAAGTTCTTACCATATATCCATGCAAATCCGATAAGCTCCAAAATGCAAGTGGCCATTATTAATCTCCCAATGACGTAGTGGTCCAGCAAGTGAACGAATTCTATTTTCTCCTAAAAATTTAAAATAAAATTATCAAAATTACTAATAAAACTTCATTTTTTTCAAGTTTCGCAACAAATTTTATCTTTCATTTTATTTTAAATTTTTGTGACATGAAAAAAATTGGCGGTGTAAAAATTTTACTCACAGGAACAAAAATCAAAACGCCGGCCACAAATCCCACGGCGCACACGGCGACCACAATGTGCCAGCGCCGGAGCTTCTCGGCAGGTGTTTCGGAAGCGATCGCCGTTATGACCGAGTACAGCAGCGACGTCTGCAATTATATGTATCAAATTGCGTTCTAGTGAAAGCACTCGTGCGTTTATCCGCTCATCAGCGTAACCGGTCATTTCGCGTTGAAATTAAAATCGCAAGCAACTCACCGTGCTGACGAAGCCGGCGATCAGAAGCAGAGCGCAGGCCAGAGCCGCCCAAAGCCTTTTGTCTGGCATGTCCACCGTGTACCCGGCGTAGTCCAACAGAAGGGACAGCACGACCAATTCGGGAATGTCCGACTTCAGACTCGTTGGAGGCTTCACCGAACTGCGCTTGAGCCACAACCACGCGACCCACACAGCACCGAGGGCGGCGATTATGTTGCAGAAAATCATGCCCAGTGCAACCCTGGAATTAAAAATTTCAAATAACAGACATTCTGGTAAATCAAAAAGGAAGAAAATTTTCAGAATTCAATTAGGTTTTGAATTTGATGATGATTGTTTCTTATTAAATGAAATTTCTAATGCGATTAAAACATTTTCTTCTCAAAATAGAACAAATCAACCTCAAAATTTGCATTGAACATGCGGGAAAAGCTGATTTTGTCAATCTAGAATTTACAAGCTCTAGTAAATTTAATTAATGAAATCGGTGAATAAATTTTTATTATAAAATAAATTCTCACCAAAATGCATTTTTCTTGGGAAAGATCTTGCCTGCGTTGGTGATATTGACGCCGAACCCAATCTGCGTTGAGAAAAACACCTGCACCATTGCAAAGTACCAAATCTGAAATAAATTTAAATTTTTTAATTAAAATAATTAACCCTTGATTAAAATATATTCCCACCTTGGGCTCCAAAAGTCCAGACCAGTTGGACCAATCCAAAGGCCACGAACCAAGATCGAGAGAGGCAGCTTGGGCCAAAATGGCAATCAAGAGTCCCAATCCGACGGGCACTGTCAGCAGCATCGTTCTTCGCTGCCACAAAGTGCTACCCCACTGACTAAATTTTCAAGAGTTTTAAATTAATCACAACTTAAAAATGCAAATTAATTTTACCTCAAAGTGAGAAGTGCCCAGAGAAGAAATAGCAGCGCATAATTCACTCCTAGCCACATTGCATCTTCTTGAGGTGATTTCAAAATAGTAATGCTGTTAAAAAAAATTAAAATATGCAAAATTAATTTTCTAAAATATCAAAATTTTCATACTTCAAGCAGTTTTCTCCTTGTAGAATCCCTTCCGTGTTGTTTGTGTTTGACATCGTCAAAGCTTCGGATTCCTAAAAGAAGAAATTTTAAATAGCATCAATTAAATTAAATTTTTTCAACTAAAAATATAAAACCTAAAACACTGATTTTTTTCCAATCTCCATTGTTTTTGAAAAAATTGTGACGGTATAAATAATAATTTTAACTAAAAAATAATGATTTGAGCATAAAAATAAGCAAATATAATTCATTTTGATGCACAAATGTATTATAATTAGAAAAAAAACACTGACAAGTTAATCTTAAAACTAAATGTAATAAAAAAAATTACCACATAATCATAGAAGTGCGAGCTGAACTTCTTCTGATTGCACTCGGTGAAAGGAATCGGTCCTTTGGCACTCCAGATGAGCGAGAAAAACGAAATTGCCATGATGACTGGGTAGTAGGCGCTCATCAAAAGACTCGCGATCAACTTGACGATGCCCACTCCTACAACAAATAATACAAATAATTGCCAAATTGCTCACCACTTTCGTCGTGCAAAAAATACCTTTGAGCAGAGGCACAGCTCGGTAGATCTGCAGCGATCCCTGCTGACAAAACTGGCCAAGGCCGATCTCCAGGAAGGCCAACGGCAGGCCAATTACCACGAGAATCACCAAGTAGGCGACCAAAAACGGGCCTGTCGCGATACGATTACCAGTTTAGAAATTATTTAAATTGGGAGATTTAATTCAAAATTGCTCACCGCCGCCGTGGAGAAGGACTAGACGGGGGAGGCGAAGCATGTTGCCTAACGACACTGCCGCCGAAATCGCGGTTAAAATTGACGCCACGCCAGTCAGCCAGCCTAATTTTAACTGAAACAAGCAAGAAAATTATGCAGAATTACAAATTTATCTTTATAATTATATTTTTATATTGAACACTATTTAATTTCAACGACAAAAACCTTCACAACAGTAATTGAGTTTTTATTTCGCACACATTTTGCCGTCTTTAATTAAGAATTTTTATTTTTCAAATAATATTTTTACTATCAAATTTTTGCGCTTTTTGAGCAATTTTTTTTTTATATTTAATTCAGCGTTCTTTAATTTTCTGTCTGTGTGATTTTATTAATTTCTTTATTTACTTTTTAATAAAAATAATAGAAGTTCTCAGCAATTTACAAAAGGACAAATTTTTCACTTAAAACATTTTTGTTTTATTTCGTTACTTTTTTTAAACATGAATTTGGATTTTTTTCCTGACCAATTAATTTTTCTCCAATTCAATAAACTGTAACGTTTAACATTTTATTAAAAATTGAACGATTAAATTGTGTTATTCAAATTTTTTTCCCTTATTTACTTCTTTTTTTTTATACTTCAATTTAAAGATTGATTGAAGACTAACGCAGCTGCACTATCTAATTTTACAGCTCTTGTTATCTTTTCAAAACAGTTATCAGGAAGAGTTTTTTAATCCCTTGCTCATCAGCATTTCAAATAAGCATGTTCATCAGCCGTGATCGCAAACACCATATGATTAATATACGGTTTCGTATATTTAATAAGCACTGAAATCCGGCCGGTCTTTCGATTGAATTAACTGTTATTTTGGTCTGCTTCGTGCCGGCACTAATTTTTCTCGTTATAATCGCCCCTGGTCACTTTGGCCACGGCTTATTATTAAACTCGGCCGCGACAGTTTGAGCAGCCGGAGTATCAAAACACAATCTGAATCTAATTTATAAATTTATTTCCACTCGGCGCCAATCGACACAGACGTTGTGAAAATTCTATATTATATTCCGAGCTGGATCTTTTTGCATTTGTTGCGGAATAAAAGACAATTGCGCGTGTTCGCAGGAAGAAAAAACTTTAATCGACGCGCTCGTGACATTGAATTTTACCTTAATTGCGTAATTCCGCGCGCGGATTGCCAAGTTTTTTTTGTCGTCGGCGCGGACAAAAAGCTTCAAGCTGTGCAGAACGAGTGACTTGACGGAAAAGTGTAATGCGGTAATTTTGCACGTAAGAATCGAGGAGTAAGTAATTGGTGAATTTCATTTTTGTAAAGTGGCCCAAATAGACTAAATTATCTCTTATTTAACCCAATTTTATTAAAAAGAAGAATAAAACCATAATTTTAATAACAAAAAATAAATATGTATGAACTACTTGCTAGTTGTGATTATTATTTAGTCCAAGGTTCACGCATCACAACAATAAAAGCAAATTTTGATCGTTGCCGAGGATAACTATGGATTGGTTAAATTTTGAGATCTTTATTTTACAATCTGGGCTATAAATTTAAAATGCTAGATTTTCCCCAATTTTATTTTTATATGTTTGTTGTTTTTATTTTTGGGTCAAGTTTGTCAACTTTTGATCTCCTGCCCCCTTTATTTATATTGTTTGTTTATAACAAAAAACACATTGAATTTAAATTGAAGGATAATTTATTAAAAGAGCCAATCAATAAGCCTCGATTTAAGCAACTCATTGCAAATAGCAAACCAGGAAAACAAAGGCCGGCGTTAAATTTGACGGAACAAGGGCAAAGGTTTGGCGCATCCTTTGAAGCTCCTCTTTTGTGGTAATTTCCGAGCTGAAGAGAGGAGATGCGGCCGAGTGTCTGCAAAAGGCACAATCAAATCACCACCTCCTCCGACCTTGGCAGCGCTTCTTCTTCTTCTCAATTGTTTTTCTTCATCCATTCGCACCCAAACGAAGCCGCGCATTTTCGCTCCATTGCACCGCGAACCGATTTCGTAATAAATTAGCATTATCTGCGGTGACGATTTATCCTCGATTTAATTTCATCGCTT
Source organism: Neocloeon triangulifer (assembly GCF_031216515.1). Classification (NCBI taxonomy): domain Eukaryota; kingdom Metazoa; phylum Arthropoda; class Insecta; order Ephemeroptera; family Baetidae; genus Neocloeon; species Neocloeon triangulifer. The sequence goes on from NW_026775550.1 coordinate 947,256, forward strand.
TTTTCCAACCACACGTTGTTGCATAAGAGGTTTTTTTTTTAATCGAGTTCGTTTTCGGTTTGCGGCACACGAAAATGAATCGAATTGGCGGTCGAGCGAGCGTCGGTGTTTGCATAAATCGTCTAATTTTGAGTCGTTGGCCTTTCGGGACGCAACGTGGCCAATCACCCGCACCTGCAAGCGAGTTTTTTGCCCTCGTAGAGACGTGAATTCACCTTCAGAGAAATGTGGAAATTGCCGTCGCCGCGTTTTGCTCCCGTTTCTCCCTAATCTTATCTAATTTTCAAACGCCACTCTCAAACGCACATTTACACGAGGTTAGAGAGTTAATATTTGCTCGGTCCGTGTTTTCGTCTCGCGAGCTACTTGTGTTTGAATAATGTGTGGCCAGGATGCTCGACGTGAGAACGAAAACTAGGCCTAATTTAGAACATTCAACCGTGAAGATAAAGAACGGAGCTCAACCACTTTCAACTGAAATCAACCCTATTTTATGATTTATTTTCATATACTTTTTTTATATAATTAAATTAGCTTTAGAATAGTTTAAAATCACAAATTTTTTTACCTGAAAGTGAGAAAAATGAGAGTTTATTTTTTTTATTTCAAAAAAGAAGTTAAACTGAATTATAATAAAAAAAAAGAGTATTAAAATTTTTAATATTTTCCTTAGTTAATTAGAATAATATATTGTATAATCGGTATAATCATAATCTTTTTTGTTATGTTGAAAATAAAAATTAAATACCCTCTAATTTTATTAAAAATCCACGCTTTCTGTGTACTTAAAATTGCTAAAAATAACTTGAATTCTCTTAGGGGCTCTATTTCTTAAACTACTGCGCGTTAAAAATTCACAAAAGAATTCGCTTTCACAAAAAAGGTCAGTTTTATGAAGTGTTGTCAAAACCAATTGGAAATGCTAACTTTAAATTTGAATAATAAACAATGAAACAAAATTATTTATATTTCGTAGTTATAATAAAAATGAATTTACATTCTACTATTAAAATTTCCAATCAAACGAGATTTCTATTAAATTTTGCATTTTTAAATTAAAATAATAATCGTCTTTTTAGTGTTTGTGCTTCTTATATTTCAAATATCCATACATTCTCGAAGGTCAGGACGTGTCCGAACTTCGCTGCAATAATAGTTATCGCTCTCAAGCCGCGTATTTGTAGGTTAAAGCGTCGCGTCCGAGAATATTGCATAATAAATCAGCTAAACGTGCGTCGTCGCTTCTCATTTCCAATGCCAATAGGAATCGCTTCTTCCAAGCGTGCTATCGCGTCGCCCCGATTATTTGCTTCCTTTGTATGTCAATATTGCATTTTTTTTTTTACGTTTTGCAAGGCGCGTGCTCAGAAATTTCTCTGCAATTTGGCATGAAATTGAGCGCGCAGCCATTTAATGAAAACAAATGCATGCACCACGAACGGTGCCACTGAAAGTTCACTTCGAGGTCTCTCAAAAGCATATTTTTTTCTAGAATCGAAACTCTTCACAGGGGAAATCGTGCGAGGAGAGAATATTAAGAATATTGCCAAGTTGTTATTATTTGTGTCCTGAAAAGTTAATTTGCGTTACGCGAAGCCAGAGAGTAACTGTGTCAATATCGTGCATGTGTCTGAAAAACAAATTGATCGAGGTATTTGTAAACTGCTTGCGTTAGTTTATTTGATTTGACTATGCCGAATACTCTTAGCCAATGATTTCACTTTCTAAAAAAAATATAAATTTAAAATTCTTTAATATTCAATAACTGGACTGCAAATTATAAATTCTCTATTAAATTATTTGTAATTTCTTTGTCACTTTTAATTTTTTCTTCATATTTTAGATTTAATAATCTTAAATTCATTAAATGTTATTTTATATTCTTCCTAAATCGTCAAATTACCATAAAGATTCTGAAGTTTAAAGAGTCCAATGCTCGAATGAGACTTGATTAAAAAATGACTTATTTATCGGCAAAATTTATTAAGTATGAAATGACCAGAATTCAAAGCAAAATACTTTTCACTGAAAATAAATTTGATTTAATAAAATTTAAATTGACGAAAGAAAATGAGAAGTTTACTTTTATAGAAAATACTATAATTTCCTGTATTTTCTTCTTCTTTTATGCAAGAACTTTGTGAGCCAATAATGGTATTTGGTTGATCGTGAAAGCTGTTGATTCTTTTTCCGAACCCAAATTCTCTCCGAATTCAAATGCAAATCGTGCAGCGTTTTCGACCCGATCCACGCACATCTCCGACAATACAATGCGCTAATTGTGACCGCGCTTTTTTTTATAAAGCGCATAATGAAGCGTTTCGTCACGTCTCTAATCTAATGGCGCTTTGTGTTTGTGCGGCGGAGACAATGCAATTTCGGCTGCACACGCCTGATGATGAAGACCGAGGGCAAGGGCCAAATAAGGGTCCGTTACCTCGACGCCCGCCAAAGCCGCTTTTCGGCTCCTTCCTGTCCGTGCCAAAGTGCACTTGCTTGTTCGCCATTCCTTAATTAGTGTATCCATGCCCCGTGGCAGTTCCGAACTGCGTGCATAAATTACTCGTAAGAAAACAGAGATAAGAACGCAAAGGTGCTTGAACGCTGCCGCCAAAATACTTCCGGAGAGAAGTCAATGATTTTATTTTTGATGCTCAATTAGAATTTACTGCATTTCAATTGAGATGAAAAGTGATTGCAAAGGTCATAAGTTGCAAAATGTTGATGAGTCACATTTCTCCTTGAATTTCATTTTCTATTCTTCGCCAGGAATATGTTTTATTGTAATTTTTTTTCTTATCGCAGTTGTTTTGTTTCTAGCCATACGCAGCACTCAAGGTTCTAAAATCCATTCTTTTTGTTATTCACCGCTGAAATCCGAGGCGGCCGTGGGGAAAATGCTTCATTAAAAGTCACGGGTTTTGTGGTCGTTGATCTCCGATGAAAAAAAAAAAATACAATGACGCTTAATCGTATTTATGAAAAGCTCCGAACAATTCAAGTTCGTGAAAACGATTCTCATTGTTTAAAAAATTGGTTAGGTATTTAAAATTTTAATTTAATCTTGGAAAAATGAATAATTTAATATAAAATTTAAGAAGTGCTTTACTATTTTTGAAAAAAGAAAGCAAATTTAATATTTTCTTATCTTCAAGTCTCGATCTTGAAAGCGTGCGCTTCAAATGAATTGAATCATCGCTCGTCTTGATTTGCATAATTGACATTTGTATTCATGCGACTCCTTTCAAAACGCGAACGTACTGTTGCTCCGCCTAAAAGGGCGACGCTATTTCGTCACTTCTCGCGTCCGAGTGAAATAATTAACTCCGACCTCTCCTCACTCATCCGATTTGCATAAACACAACCGTGATTGCTACTGTTCGCGGCTCTCAATAAAAGGCAACAGCAATTTTGTCCTTCTCCGGCGGCGAGCTTTTCTAAAATGCGCGACACTCTCGACTGTTTATTAGAAAGAGAGGTTTCTATGTATAAATATATAAATGCGCGGCGTCCGAATCAATTTCTCTGACAAGAGATGCTTTTCCTCGAATGCTGCTATGAATTTCTCCTCCGAAGAGAGAAACAAGCCTCAAATTTGTGTCGCTGCTTAGTTGGATTCTCTGAGAAAGACAATCAAACGCTATTGCTGCGGTCAATCCACAAACGGAGAAGACAATGTCCTTGAAAGGACCTTTCGAAAACCACAATGGTCCAGACACCATTTTTCACTGACAGAGCTAGTTAAATCTTACAATTATTAGATGAAACGAATGTAATTCATTAAGTAAAAGATACAAAAGTTCTTGTTTCTTTATTTACAAATGAAAAATTCAGTTTCAGAGGATTAAATGTTCTTATCTATATTTTTATATAATTTAATTAAAAATAATAATATTAATAAATTGGTTATTAGAAGTGTGTAATTAATTATATGTTAAAAGAAGTAAAATTAAATATTTGCAAAAAAAAATGATAAGCGGAAAAATAAATGTGGTAAAATTTCTGAATCCTTGAGAGGGAAAAAATATTTTATAATTATGTAATTTGGTTTAAAACTGGTTGTCTTATTCAAAATTGTTTTTGCTCTTCCTGTAAATTGATGTAAATCGCACCAATTAATTAATTTCTTAAAGAGCCAAAATTATAAGCTACTCGTGACGTCAATCGATTCAAGGCCAGCACTATAGTCTAAAGATACAAACGGTCCTTGTTATTATTGAATTATAGGCCATTTTCCATCTCGTTTCTTGCAATCGTCATTAATATTATTATTGTCTAATTTCAACGCTATTTGTTTCCCTCTCTGCGTGTAATTTCTGTTTATATGGAATTTATTTTATTTCCGCGTAAATAAATTGCGTTGATTCGAATTAAGTTTGACGGTCGCGGCGGAACTGAATTATGCTAATGGGAGCAGTGAGAGTGAGAATGGTGCGCGGCGGCGGCGATAATGCGAGCATTCGTAGAGCCGTCTGACCAGCATCCATCCGCATTGCCATTTTAGCAAAGTTGATCGCCTCAGTATGGCTCTTGGCTCTGCTGCACAATGGCTAAAATGCTTCTTTCTCTCACAGCTGGAATTCTTTTTACTCATGAGCACCAACTCGTTTCAAATGCTATTTCATTAAAGGTCAAACTGTAGCAAAATAAGTAAAACTAAAAAGAAAAAAATTAAAATACAAAAGAGAAGGAAAAAAAGAAGTCTAATTAATATCAATAATTATAAATGTCAATAAATCAAAATTAACGTAATAAAATAAAATGATAAAAATCAATCTATTCTGCCACAAAATTCTGTAAAAAATTTCTTATTGTTCCTACTTGAGGATTAAAAAAAAACTTATGGATTCAATAAAGCTCATATTAGTTACAAAAGCATGCGTAGAAAATTGATTGAATCATAGATTAAAGTACATTATGCGGTTTTTGTATATTTTCTTTTAAACTATGATTGAAATATTTGTTCCCCCCTTTCAATATCGGCCTGGATTAAAATTATTCTAATTATCGCTAAATCAATTTCACCGCCCCAAATCATTGCCAAAGTTCAAACAAAGAGGTGCTTTTTCCTCAAACTTTTATTAATGCTACAAAATTTAAGGAAATACGTAATTTTCATTTGATCATTGATGTATGATGAACTTGAAACTAAAAAAATGCAAAAATAACAGAAATATTATCACTTTTTTAGTGATAATTAATTTGTAATTTATTTCATTTAAAAGCTACGTACAAGATTCGACCTATTTTAAGATATTTATGTCTAGGATGTAAAATATTTTGTTTAAAATCGTCCATTCAGCTATTTTATTCTGGTTTGGAATTTTTCTCACGCTTGGTATTTATTAAAGAAATTCATCAATCGATCAAATCAGCATGACTAAACCCCGCACCTGTTCAACAATAGTGAGATCAGCGGAGAAGTTCCTGGTCAAAAATCGTTAAAATCTTCCGACGGATCATAATAATGAAGCGCATAACATTAATTTCGCCTTGCGTCATCAGACAACGCTCAAAAAGCAAACAATTTACGACACGCGGATGAAAAGGAAAAAAATAATAAATTACCGATCGGGAAGCGCGAGGTGTGCGTCACTTGAGGGGCCCGCATAAAGAATTTTTATTTTTCAAAGGGTCGACACTCACCTTGACCTTGCTGGAGGTGAATATCTGACTCGAGATGAGCGACGCCGTCGACGCCATCGGCGACGAAAACTGTTGTTGCTCGAGGTGCGTGCTGCGGTGCGGCGTCATCGGCGAGTGCTGGGCCGGGGCCGGCGGACCCCACGCGTCAAGGATGGAGTCGTGTTTGCGCATTTCGGGCGACGGCGAAGGGTGCACCTCGATCTGGTCCTCACTCACTGCCCTGCGACCCTCAACATCGGCCTCGCGCGTGCTGATGCTGTAGCTCCAGGGGTCGCCCTCAGCACCCTTAACAGAATTCAGCGGGTTAGAACTGTTGAAATCATGGTTAAAAATTTATACTGATTGATTAAAATTATTTATAAAATCTGACGTCCTTCTTTTTCCATGAATTTCTTTCTCCAGGAACACAATTTTATGAAATTTGCGTTTCTTTAAATTTTTTTAAGATTTCTACACTTTTAAATAGTTAAATGAATTCACTCTGCCCATTTAAGAGGAGAGGAGAAAACAATCAATTTTTGAACCAATTATTACTGGTTTATTCAATAATCATATTGCTATTTTTATGAATTTCCTTAAAACAGAACCTTGTGTTAAGTTCATTATCAGAGGAATAGATTGTATAGTTTTTCCCAAGGTTTTGGAGTAACATTATGAAACGATTCTTATTTTTTGCACGTAATTTTAGCTCTAATTTGCAAGTAACTTCATTTAAAAGTCAGAGTGCAAAATTAAAAATAAATTAGGGAGTAGAAATTTGACTTAAAATTTTTAAGGTGTACCGAAATTCTGAAACATTGAAATTAAATCGGTCCTATCTTAAATTTTAATTGTTGGCAAGAGTGAACAAGCATGCGTCTTTTTGTAAGTAAGACTTTTTATTTATTTTTAATTTGCACAATACGTTTTAGCTAAACTGGGACTAAAAATTTGAAAATTTGTTCTCCATGAATTTAAAAAGCTTTGGAACTTGGGCCCAATCCCAGGTAAAAAATTTACATTTCAAATGCCCTATATTTGAACTCAAGTATTTGGTTTTAACCTTAATTTTAATTGAAATAGGGACGGAATCATTGTTATTTTTCGTAATAAAAACCAATAAAAACAATGAGTCCCCCCAAAAACAATATAGATAAATGAACAACAATAAATATGAGTATTTATTTAGAGTAAATTTAAAATTTGATATTGATTAAAAGAATTTATAGTCTTTAAATATTCATTAATCAAATTTACACAAAAAATTTAATATGACGTAGTGCTTGATTGACCTCTATATAAGATTCCAACAATTTTTCTTTTCCAAATAAATTTTTAAATAATTTACCCACCTTTGTAAGTCGTAATCCAATTGATGGTCCCTCGTCGGCGTCCTGTTCTGACTGCGAGTTGAGCGATCCCAACGAGCCCTCGACTTCGTGCACGTGCAGCTCGAACGGCTCTTCCGACAGGTGCGGAGACTCCGGTGCGACTGGTTGTGGCGGCGGCGGCGGCGTCGAGCGTCGGTCCTCCTGGCCGGCCAGGTGAGTCGTCGCAGGGGGGGGCGTGGAGGGGTCGTCCTCCGCGAGGCTGCGAAACGCCGAGCCGCGGATGCCGCCAGATTCGCTCTCCAACACCTGCCCAACGACAATAACCATCAGTGCGCGGTCACTTTTCCTTTTCAGCAATAATTAGATAATAACTATAAAAAGCGTCTGATATATGAGTTTGTGTTGGGTGCAATTTTGCAATTAGCATAGAGTGCTGCACGCTTAATTGGAGCTACGGAAGAGGTTTCTGTTTAAAAGCGAAAGTTTCAATGGTGCAAATACTGCAAATCGCTATATAGACGCTCATAAGAGTTGCTAGCTATTGTATGAGAAATTTTTGTTTTATTAATATATTGGACATTTATTATAAAAGTGTGAATTTGATGCATTGCCAGTTACTAATGATTTATCATAAATTTTAAAGGAAATTACAAAAGATGCCGGATTTTTGTAAATTAGTTAAAAACTTCCGTTAAATTTCCACTTTTGCTAAATAAAAAAAAGGAACAATTAAATTGTATGTAAAACAAACACACGTAAATTATAAATATTTATATACTGTATTTAACGGTATTTAAAGCTATTAATAGTTTTATTATTAAAAAAATATATTTATTTATAATTTTCACATTTTAATCAATTTCTATTGAAATGGAACTTTTCTTAAATAGTAATGTTTCATTAAGTTATTATTTTCATCAATTTTCATTATAATAAATTTGTGTATTCATTTATAAAAAAAATTAATTGCCAACCAGGACCATGTAATTGTTTTTCATTATATGATTATATCTAAAAGATATCTCAACATCTTGCTATCTCTGTGTCATTTTAAAAGAAATTATAAAAAAGTTTTGGTCAAAATTTATGAAAAAAAGCATTCCTAATTTGAACTATTGAAAAGACTCAATATGTGCATAAATAATGATTTTCAACTAAGAATCAATTAATTAACAAAATTAATAGTCCCGTTATTATTTCAACATTTGGAAATCTAATTATTCATTTGAAGGTTCTTCGGTTTTTTACCGTGTGTTATTTTTTTTTGTGAGCGAGTGGAACGTCAACAGTCTGTGACGGTCAAAAACACCAACCCTTTTTTTATGTTCGATCTATACGTACGTATACGCAACTTTGTGCAGTGTTGTTTGCATTTTGCTTGACGGACGGTTGCATCACGGCAAAGCGGTGCCGACGATAATTTTCTTCCGACTGCCAGTGCGTAAATATTATGCGCGATTATCACGAGCGCCGCGTTTGTTGTGCTCGTCAAGGTGCGTCGGTCATGTCACCTTTTTTTTCAAATCAAACACATGTTGTCTCGGGGACAAGTGCGTTCTTGTAACGCGAGATAAACTCTCAGCCGTGTCGATTTTTAATATTACTCATGCCCGCATATAAAATTAAAATAATGCAGAAAGGACAAAGTTGCATGCAGGCTTTCAAGACTTAATTGATTATCATTGTGTTCATACAAAACGGGTTGGTGCTCTTGAATTTTTATAATTATAATCGAGTCCATTGACTTTAGTACTTGAAGTGGAAAATTAAACATGATTATATTAATTAATTAAAAATATCATTTATATTATTTTACGCAATTATTTGAAATATTTCAATGTTTTGAAAGTTGAGATATTTAAAAACAAAAATCTAAAATTAGAATCGTTTTTTTTTCAATAATTTGCTGGCAGAGAAGAACAAATAGTTAAGATTTTGGCAAAACAGCATCTGCAATAAAGGGAATATTTGGGAATTTTGCTAAAAATGTCTGAGATTGAGATTTCAAAGACCCATGAACCGCAGGAAGCCTTCAAATTGTGGAGAATTATTTTAAAAATAATGCAATTTTAAAACAAAAATCTAAAAAAAAATCAAAATTTAAACTTTTCACAATATTTTGCATCATCCGGTTAATTGAATAATAATGAATAATTTCTCATGCAAAGAAAAAAATTAAGATGATCGCAGGCATTGTTTGAAATTATTATTAAGCATCTAAACTTTCATTTAATTACAGGTAAACTTCGCATAAAAACTTTTAAAAATTACTATAGTTTTTTTTGCAAGCGTAAATAATGGAGTTTCCAAAGCTTTTGTAAAAAGTTTTGCATGCGTTGTGGTGTAGATTGTAGAACGGAAATCTGAAAAGTGACGGCAGCTGGTGTGCAGCCAGGACATGTAACCGATATTCGATATTCACAAAAGGGATGTGTGTTTTGTCTCTCTCGGCATGAATGGCTGCAGCATGTCCTTCACTAATTACGTTCGCCACGTACAAGTAACTTGATAAGCGCGAGCAGCGACAAAAAACAACTCACGCGTTTAAAAAGAAATAACCAGAAACAACACACGCGTCAATACTTAATTATTTCTACTCCTTACCAACGTGAAATAAAATAAAAACGAGTGTATTGAAAAAATATCAACGCACCAATTGGAAATGAAAACTCTACTGACTGATATGTCGGCGAGACGATTCACAGATTTAGTCGAGCCTGTTAAATTTCGAATCAACAACAATCCCGGCCTCATTTTGTGTGCGGAGATTGTCGGAGAGGTGTGGTCCACCAGCATCCATCCGACTGAACAAAACACGTCGGACCCACACTCGGCAGGGACAATGACAGGAAATGGAAAATCAGGGGAAGCATTGGAGAGAATTCCATATTTATTTCAATTTTTATTCAGTTCTGATGATATTGCGCTGGGTGCTCAGTGAAGCTGCATTATATTGTTTGATTTTTATAATTGCACTCGGAAGTTGGGGGAAGAGCATTAATTATAATTTTGTTAATGGTGGGCAAACTTTTAAATTGAGGAAATTAATATATAAAAATAGTTTTGCAATAAAAAAAGCTTGGATTAGAAGAGTCTCAAATGCCTCATAATTTTAGTAATAAAGCACATTTTAAAGTTTAAAATTTGCAATTTTTATATTTTTTTCATTGTGTCTCCAAATACATCATCTTTAAATTCCTTTATCAATTAAAGAAACAAAAACAATTTTAACAGTTTGTTTCAATTTCAAGATAATGGTTTTAGCTTGAAAGAAAGAAAGAAACTTTCTCAGCACCAAGCCCCAAAAATGATCAAATTTTGAATTTTGAATATTAAATTTAAAGAATGAAGCATGGAAAAAATACAGTTATTATTCTCTTTTTGTCACCAAAATATTCATGGTGAGAAATTCATTCCTTATGGTTTTGAAGACCGTGAGAGAAAATCTTTATGGGCAGTTTTTTTATGCTTGAAAATAAAAACTCGCCTCGCCATTCTTCTCTTCTACTTGAATGGCTCTTTTAAATGGCCATTCAAAATCATCCAATTGTCGCGCCAAATTAATTCAAACTCCGTAACAGTACAAGTGGTGAGGCTCTCACGATAGAAACTTTTAATTCTTTTCGGAGTAAAGTGAAACGTCCTGATTTTCGAGGGATGCGCTGCTCGATTTTTTTTTATTCATTCTCCTGGTCGTCACGCCCGAGGTGCACAAACCCTGATTTGGAGACTCACACTCCACTTCACCGCTCGCCACCTGTTCTTTAATGGGCACGTTCATTTTCATACAGGAACAAAGGGTAATTCTCTCTTCCACGTCAGGTAATTAGCCGCAAAATTGAATCAACTCGTGCTGCACACAATAAAATACCCCGAACGGTGGGTAGACACAGGATGTGCGCCGGAATTATAAAGCATAAAAAACCAGACGAAAGAAGAAGAAAGATGTCTTACTCTGATATAAAATGAAAAGACCTTCAACAAGAGACAGAGGAAGCCCCTAATTCAGAGCTTTTTAATAGGAAGAAGTTTTTAAAGAGTTGTTAAAAATTGCAATTTATCCGTATACTTAATTAAAAAAAATCTAGTGAAATAGAAAAGTTTCTTTAATAAAATTCGGGTATAATTTAATTTTTAAGCGGAAAAAGTTCTCTTAAATAGTCTAGTAATGTTTTGCAAAATAGTAAAACAAAAATTTAATATTAATTAAATATGTACAAAAAGTCTTTTATTTGAGGCCAAAAAAGGTAGTTTTCAGTCTCAGATTATATTGAATCAGAAGACACAATTATCTGTCAGATGTCAGAATACATTTTGGCTCGGAAAATAATTGAAAAAGTTAATAACAACAATTATTAATCATATTATGAAATTTATGAAATTTCAATATATTTTTTCCGTTATAAAATACAAAAACTATTTTTAGTTTTGATTTCTCAGTAATTTCTAATTTAAAAGGACACCAGAAGAATGTATAATTGCAATTTTCCTTGTCTCGTAACAGTCACGTGCCCTTATTCTTATTATTTCTATGACATTGTGAGAATTCCAAATAATTGCTCAACACGCGCCGCGCGAGAACGCTCATGATAAGGCGGCCGAGAATTCACATGGTAATTAATATGTGCGTTAGCGCGTGCATAATATTTTGCGATATGGTGCACCGACGAATCGAGAAAAACACTTTCTTCTCCCTCAACCTGCTGTGCATACGCATGATGATAATTCTCGCTTGAATTTTTTTTATATCACAGGCAGGAGGAAATAATTCATACAGTAATTACTGTCGCAACGCAAGAGAATTTATTGCATGTGTAATGATTTACACGGAGGCGCAATCGAGAGTTGCTCCCAAGAAATATCTCGCGGATTTGCAATTTGATACTTCTGATTGTGGGAAAATTTGATTTAGTTCGTGCAGCCATACGAATAGCAGGTTTTAATAATTTTGTGTGACAACATTCTAATCAAGACGAATGTTCGATGAAAACGGGTTTGACTTATTAATCTGGTTTTTTTTTACGTCCAACAAACTGGTGAAAAGGCACTTATTTTATTTTAATTGAAATATTCATGGTGTCAATACCTTTTTTTGTTATATTCAATCTTTAATTATTTCAATTTTCTGACTTTTTTTTAAACTTTTCATAATAATTGTTGGTGTGAATTTTAATTTTTGATTTTGTAAATTTTGGAAAATGTTAGGGAAAATAATTGAAATTTATAACCGACGCCAACTTAAAGGGTTGAGTAATTCTGAGAGGGAAAGTTTAATTCGTTGTTTATAACTGGCTGACAGCGAGATGAGATTGTACAATAGGTAAAGTAGGCTTACAAAAGCATTGTCTCTCTGAACGAGTGCGCGCGGGAGCAGCAGCATCTAATTTCGCGAGACGGATTTAATAATTGCGTGGAGGACGATTATAGCCTTTGTCTCGCCGTCACTTCACTGCTGAATGGGTGCGTAGAGCATTCATATTAAATGCGCTGAAATGCTCATTGTGCTGTGAGATAATCTGCGCTCGGGGTGTTGCAGCATCTCTCTGGGTTAGACGCAGATTAAAGAAAGACACCCACAACCGGCTTCATTTACACGATTCAATTTCATTGCCGGCGAATTTCACTGGGAACTGCGGTGTAGAGTGCTAGTGGAGGTCGCACCTCTTAATTATCAATCTCTCAACCTGCGATGGAAATGGAACTCTGCAATCTGCGGTGGCAAAATTTTCCCTCGATTTAATTGCAACACTATTTTCTAATGTGTGGGAGAATTTTTTTGCAAAAATAATTATTGATTTCAAGGCTGAATGCCTGAATGGAGGATTTTTTAACCAACTTCAATTTAATTAAAAAAAAAAAAAAAAAAAAAAAATGGTGACTAGAAATATTCTTTTTGCTTAAAAATCATAATTTAACTGGAACTCTTGAAATTTATTGATTTAAAAATAACTATTTGATTCACAACAATCAGCATTTCTCATATCATAAAATATTTTTAAAAACTCTGATTGAGAGTAACTTTTTATCATCAGAAATTTATTAAACACTGTCGTGCAACTTTTTATGAATGAAAATTTTATATCATAATATGGTTCAGCGTATTTTCAGGTCTATTTTTTGCACACGATTCATTTTTGTAGATAGAAATTTAAAAATTACAACAAAACATCCATTTTATTTTGTAATATTTAATTTCCATTAAAATTAACTTTGTATTTATTTTGTATTTCTAATTAAGATACTAAAACTATCAATTAGGTAACTTGCCTGAAACGGATTCGCAACTTCCTGTATCTTGCCGGACTTCCGGAACATGTTGAGCCAATATTTGCAAACTTTTCAAGCGAAATTTCTAAGTCTTCTTTTCAGCACTTGACGCAAATCGATCGACGGACAGTTTCCAATACTTCAAGAGTTCTTTCCTCTCTTCAAGAGTGAGTTTTTTTTTGTTGCAGTGTGGTTTGCGAAAACAAAGGTGATCTCACCTCTCTTGTACGTCAATGAAAGAGAGGAGCACAAAGTAATAATTACTTCAGCTGAAAAAACACCACGGCACGTCGCAATTCATAATTTCGCAGTCGGAGCGACGACTTGCGTGTTCTTTTCGAATATGCTGATTGTCGAACTGGATCAAATTGGGGAGGCTCCCGCTGATATCCTTCTTAATACGCACACATATAAAAATGAGATCTTATCAACAGACTTGATTCACCTCCGAGGGCGCTGATAAGGGAAGTGAGCCAGCGAATAACTATTCCAACTTTTTACAATGCAATATATGCTTATCTGCATTTGATATGATGATGAATGGGACACGCACTATCTATCTAACATTATAGTGGGCACAGTAAGCTCCTAACAGGATCGTGAGTGCAAAATGGTACTCGCAAAAAATATTGTAGGTGTTTGATTTGTTTTATTTCAGCTTATATTCTTTTATAACAGTGTAATTTAGATTGCGACTGATAAAAATTGTGAACTCAAAAAGCTTCGGCGCAGGCACATTTTTGATAAGGCCAGTTACAAAAAGAAAGTTCAGTTTAAGTTCACATGAAAACTATGGACTTTTCCACGTTGACGAAACCATGTTTTATTAGAAAAACCAGCTTTTATAAAAAGAGTTTTTAATACTGTCTAAATTTTTTTCATTACGTTCTGATTGGCTTTTAAAAATTAAAAATTTAATTAAACAATAATTTTAACAACAAATCAACTAAAACTATATAGTTTAGCTGTTTTTTCAATTAAATTGTAGAATGTATTCAACAAACTTAAAGGCCGGTTACTCATTTCAACATGATGAGCACTGCAAGAGGAATTTTTTTAATAAATAAAGTTAACCACTAATGACACTAATTAATTTCAGTCATTTATTTTAAAAATCAACATTAAAGAAAGAAATTAGTATGTTAGTTTTTTTACAATTGAATAATTAGGAATAAGTTAAATATTCACTTATTTATCCCAAATATTAATCGTCTTATAATCTTTTTTAAAAAGAAAAAGAGCAATATTAGTTTAAGCAGCGAAAGTCACTAACTTAAATCTAATAAATGTGAAGTTTTTTATTATTTATTTTCATTTGACTGGAGTGATTTTGACGAGGAGACCGTTGGCGCCGCCGGCAAATACGGCGTTGGGTGTTGCTGCCAGGGCGTTGAGGTAGCCCTCGGCGTCGACGTTGGCGAAGCATTTGTGTGTCTGCAAATCCCAAACTCTGACGTGGTTGTCCCAGCCAGCGGTGAACAAATATTTGTCCGAGTGAGTCATGCAGTTGACAATCTTATCGTGGCCCTAAAATATTAATTAAATTCAATTTAATTGCGTTACGCCTGCTCGTATAATCAGAACGATTAGATTTGGTACGTATGTACCTTCAGCACTGCAACTTTCTCGAATTTTTTCTTGGCCGTCCCGACGCTTTCAATGGTCATTCCATCTCTCGACGTGTAGTACAGGTTGTCGTTCACAATGCAAATTGGCGCCCGTCCAGGAAGTGTCGCTTTGCTTTGCGTGAATGAACTGTTTTCTGAAAAATTTTACAATTTTTAGACATGAAATATCTTTTTATAAATTTTATTCGCACAAAAATTATTTCTGTAGAAAATATTACAAAAAAAAAACTTAATTCTATTATATACTTTGTTATTATTTTTTTTTTAACTGGAACTTTTTCAACTAAAATGTCAAATTTTTTCCTCAGCAATTCCTTTTTTTTTTGTAAGAGACACCAATATAATTAATTGACTATATATATTTTTTTTTTAATTAAGCAAACCTTTGAGGAACCAAGCTGTGATGTCTCTGTCCCTGGCCGTGTACACAAGACCTTCAGAGTCAACAGCGAGATCCCAGATTTCTTCACCGATTGGCTCGTAAGCCTGCTTGCTGGCCTCACCGCTCCAACTTTGCATCTTTAATTTTAGCCCCGTTAATTAAAGAACTGAATTTGTTACGTTAAAATTTACCATTCCAGCCTCGTCGCCAGAAATGAAATCGCCTGAAGGGAGAACTTTTATTTTCCGAACTGCTTCCGAGTGCGAAAGCAAGGTAGGTCCAGGCTCCAGGGACGGCAAACGCCAAATTTTGATTGCGCCGTCGTTGCTGGCAGAGTAAAGGTTGTCGCCAATTACAGTCAGGGTGTACACCATGCTTTCATGAGCTTTGATTTCGTTTACAAAACTCAGGTCTTTTTGATTCCAAACCTTTAAACGATAATAAAATTAATTTATTAATTTCAAATCAAATCAAATTTGTTATTAAATTGTTTGAATTGCATAAATATTTATTAAAAAAAAAAACACCTTCTAAATTATTTTCTTACTTTGATAACTCCATCGTCTCCACCGGAATAAACCTTGTCTCCGTGGCAAGCGATGCACTCAACGTCGCCTTGGTGCTTCGATGCGTCGGCCACCGAGAATTCTACCCTGAAGGGTTCCATTTTCCAGAACAGATGATCCTGCTGCGGAGGAGTTTTGCACTAATCAGTGTTCAGAGAAAATCTGAAGAGCAGCTTATCCGACCGCTAGTATTTACATGCGAGCATCATCGTTGCCAGAACGTTCGGGCCCCAAAAATAGATCATCCGCACACGCCCGAGCTAAAAATAATAAGCAAAGTGCTTGAGGGTTAAATAAACACCATATTCTGTGGCTTTCCACTCGATTCCAGATAATTCTCAATCAATGAGAATTTAAGTATCCCAATGTCTGTTTTACGCAATATTATACAAACTAAAAAATTTGAAAAAAGTTTCAAAAATAAATGGTAACACTTGAGGTCGATTTCATGGAATAAATTAAAACCGGGCAAACCATGTTGCAAAGAATAAAATTAAAATTAAAATAATTAAATTAAAAAAAGCAAGTAAAAAATATAATTAAAAATAAATAAAAAAAAATTATATGAAAGAAATTGAGTTTATTATTATTTTTATTCTGTAACATTCATTTTATTTTTACCAAATTTTTACTATTACTAAATCTGATTTATTGCAATATTAATTATAAAAATTTAAAAATAGTAATGAAAAAGTGAAATTCATTTTATAAATTTTGTTCTCATTTATTAAAACATCCAATACAATGCTAGGAACGAATCTCGGTAAAGGACTTTCAACGTTTGCACGCACCATTTCCGCTTTTTCTGTCAAAAGTCATGACGGCTGCTGTGATTGGCCGACGCCGCGAGCTCTGATTGGCCGAGATCTCATTGTTTTGCGCGCGTCACTCGAACTCTATTGTCATTCTCAATGTCAAACACTGCATTGTGCTAATCAGCGCTAATTTCATAGAAATCAGACGCTTATCCCTTCATATCGGTTTCGAATTCGATTTTCCGAGCAAAAAATATCCGAAACCAGAAGTTGTCACTCGTTTGCCAATTGAACGTGCGTGCGAAATCGCAAAATGCCGCAAGGTGGGCGGAAGGCCCCGTTCAGTGGCAAGGCCAAAAAGCAGCAGATCCAAGTCAAGAAGAGCCGAAAGAGAAATGAACTTGAGAGAAGTGAGTCGTGATTTGCAGAGAGCAGAGTTCAGTTGACATTTTCTGGGTTTAGGTGCGTCCAGTGGTCGGTCCATGCGGTACGGCCGAGGCATGCACGAGTCGGAGGATGGCGAGTCGGACGGCAGCGGAGTCAAAGTACAGAAACTCAATTTGCAGCCTGGAAGAGGGAGGAACACAAACAGGTTTGAAAAAACACTCTAAATTTCTATTTTGATTACGAATTTAAATTTATTCTTCATATTATATGGAATTTATAAGAATTTTGTCTTGAATTTTGAAGATACGTGCTACAATTCCAACAAGAATCAAAAGAGGAAATCGAGGCTAGAAAGGAACTTGCTCGGAAAGAACTGAAGCCGGTGCCTGAGAAAGATCTTGAAGTGGACAGGGACTGTCCTTTTCCTCCAGAACTTGACTTTCCCAAACGGCCTCCGTGGGATTCAAGCATGACCCCAGAAGTTCTTGACGCAAAAGAGCAAAAATATTTTAGAGTGCGGTTGAATTTTCTTCTTAAATCTAATAAAATATTTAATAAATTTCTCTACAGGAGTATGTTGACAATGTTGGAAAGAAGTTTTCATGGTCAGAGCTGAGCTATTTTGAAATGAATCTCGAAACTTGGCGCCAGCTGTGGAGAGTGCTAGAAATGTCAGATATTGTCCTCTTCATCGTTGATATACGTTTTCCAGTAATTTATGCCTAACATAATTTTGCGGACTGTTATTAAATTAGGGAATGTTTTCAGGTATATTTATTTCCTCCGTCTTTGTACGACTTTGTCACTAACTCAATGAAGAAAGACATGATCCTGGTGTTAAACAAAATCGACCTAGCTCCAGCGCCGTTGGTTCTGGCTTGGAAAAATTACTTCAAAACGCTCTACCCTAGTCTTCAGGTCCTAATATTCACAGCTTTTCCAGGCTACAATTTGAGAGACTCGAATGAAAAAGAAGGTAATTAAAATATATCCTAGTTTTGAGCAGCTTTGTTTAATATGATTATTCCAGGAGGACTTTTGATCAGGCGGAGGAGGGGAAAAATGAGGATGGCAGCTGAAGGGGCAGAGCAGTTACTTCAAGCTTGTGAAAACATTGTTTCCGGCCAAGGTAATTTTTTTTTTAGGAATGCTAAAATAATGACGCTAATAAAAATTCTCATCAGTGGATCTATCATCGTGGCACAAAAAAGTTGCGGAGGAACTTAACACTGAGTACGATGATGACCATCTTATCATTGGTCAAACTCATGAGGTAACTTAAATTCATGAGATAAATGTCAGCTTCAATATAATTTTGCTATTTAGACTGAGCAGATTGACACAACCTACCATGACCATCAGCGTTTCAAGGACGGAGTTTTGACGATTGGCTGCGTCGGCCAACCCAACGTAGGAAAGTCGTCTCTCATGAACGCAATCATGGGCAAAAAGGTGGTCAGCGTCTCTCGCACGCCTGGCCACACAAAACATTTCCAGACAATTTTTTTGACCCCAACAGTCAGGCTGTGTGATTGCCCAGGTCTTGTGTTTCCGTCAAAGGTGCCAAAGCCGCTCCAGGTTAGACAAAGATATATTTTCCTTTGCAAGGAAATTTTTATTTAAAATAAATTTTACAAATAGGTGCTGATGGGAAGCTTTCCAATTGCTCAACTCAGAGAGCCTTTTTCCTCTGTACAGTTTCTTGCTGAAAGGTTGGATTTGGTGAAACTGCTGAAAATACAACATCCTGAGAATGACGACTCTTGGTCTGCTTTTGATGTGTGCGATGGTAGGTTGAAAATTTTTATCTAAAATTGATTGTTAATGTTTGTTTTCAGGTTGGGCCAAGCAGAGAGGATTCCTCACTGCCAAAGCTGCTCGCCTCGACTCGTACAGGGCGGCCAACCACATCTTGAGGATGGCTCTGGATGGGAAGGTTTGTCTTTGTCTCTACCCTCCAAACTTCTCCAGCGAGAAAGGTGAATTAAACATTAAATATTTCAAGTGTGTTCGGACTTTACATTCGTCTTTATAGAAACTTGGTTGTCACACCCTGAAATTGAAGATATCAAAAGAATCCAAGCCAAGTCGTCAGCAGGTGGAGCTAGTGCCGTAGAGGAAGAAATTTTCAGCTCTGATGACGATGAGAGTGTTTCCAGGGGACAAGACAGCCAGTCGCAAGATGCAGGGTCCGAGTCTAGCGGATCAGAGGACGGCGCAAAAAACAAATTCGCTTATCTGCCAGAAGATGAATGCGCATAGATGGTTTATCACACCTCCCAGCAATAATTTCTTTGCCATTTTATTTTTTGCATTTATCATTTAAAAAAGTAGCATCGTCGATGAATCAAAAAGATCTGGACCAAAATTCTACTCTAAAATGCTTTATTTCCTAATAAAAATTATGACAAATAAAAATCTCGTAGACAAAGAGAAAGGAAAATGTTCACTGTCAAATTAATATTGTATTACGGAAAGCTGTTATTTGTGCATGGTATGTGAGCTAGCTAATATTTTTCTCCTGATTTCTTGTCAGTTCTGTCACCACCAGTTGCTATTTTAGTGTCAAAATTTATGTTACATGACAGGTATTATTAAAGACATCAATTGTCCAAGGAAGATGAAATCCATAATTTTTATAATAATCACAAGGTACCACCATTCATGTAAAAAAAATGAAAAATTTAATTAATTTCAGATTTTTTTACATTTCAATAATTAAGAAGTTGAGCAAGAAATTGTAGTAGTATTTAAAAATGTAATGGTTTAACTCAATGTTAGTTGTAATTATTTCAAATTTCAATATCCATTTATCTTCTAGATTTAAAATAATTTTTATGAAATAACCTTATAGCCCAAAACAGCGGCGATTTCTTATGTTACGCTTATGTTATGTATAGATCTGAAATGAGCATAACGCACTCCTCCAAAACATCGGCGACCAACTCTTATGTTATGTTGCATACATAGCGCTATTGGTATGCCATCAAACCACTGATTATTTTTTAATTATTAGCTGCTCAATGAAAATTGCATTAAAAGAAAAATACTATCCACCTATTCATAGAGATCTTCGCTAGCCGAGCTGCGCCAGCCGGAATTTTTAGCCTACGTGGTCAGCCGCCAGCCACCGCTGAAGTCGCACGGCTGCGGAACCAGCCGCCGACTATTTTTTAATTTTTTTTCCTTGGCCAAGAAATTATTTTTTATTTAAAATTTTTTTACAGAACTGTACAAAATTTTAATTTTTCCCTTTTTTAATTAATGAAACCGCCTAAAAATCGAGCGGCTGAGGTCTCTACTTATTCATCATTGCAGACAATTTTTTCACAAAATAATGCAGGTTTTAAATAAATTAAATTAAAGTTGACAAATTTCGCGGCATAATTTATAAATTAACTATAGCCAAAGTTAACTAAGGTACATTACAATTATTACAATCGTGTTATTTTTTTCCATTTGGAATAAAATATTTTCAATTTTTTTGCGCCTTTTCAATCGATTAATAGTGAAAATATGTTCACATTTAATAAATGTCGGTCACAAATGTATACAGCACGTGCAAATACTTTTTTAAACATATCGACCGTCACCGCGCGCGTTTTAAATCAGGGGATGATTGGCTACCCTTTATGAACTCATCCCTGATTGGCCCTCCCTTATGTTGTCCACTTATGTTTATGTCATTTTTCTTGGCTCGGCCAAGTAGCTTGGCTTATGTTATGTTTGAACATAACGCTTATGTTCAGCCAATCAGAATCGAGATTTCTTATGTTATGTTTTTACATAACATAAGAATCCGCCGCTGTTTTGGGCTTATAGCTATGCAGTATGCAACCCGCAGAGCGAGCCATTTTCCCGCCTGATGATTCCTTGGAAGAATGGAGAAAATCATCAATCATTGTTGTTGTTGGTCAATAATCTCGTTCGGCGGATGCCGTCTGTGGATAATTTGTCCTTAAAAATTGTCCTATTTGCCCTCAAATTTAGTTAAAAAATCATAGAGGTTAACACGTAAGTGCAGCTAATTATTAGATACAAATTAAGAAAAATCAAATAAAGTGAAAATTTAAAAGGCATCAAATTTAGCGCGCTCTCACAAAAATGAATGCATGCGTCGATGCACTTTTTTCAATAACAATTGATAAATGCAATGCATAATTAACAGATTTCAATATCATTTGTAACTGTTTTACAATTTTTTAGAGATGACTTAAATAAAAATTAAATTGGATTCTATTTTTACAATTACTATTTATTATTCAACACGAAAAGCCGTCCGAGCGGGAAAGTGCTTTGCCTTTGACTAAAAATGAGGAAGTATAATTTAACTTTGAAAATTTTTCAGCATGGACGAAAACTTGGAGGTGGACGAAGTACCAGAAATGGCAAACACTGAAGACAATGACGACAAAGAATTTGATCCGCCGATTGAGATGATGATCCACGACTATGACGACGAGCGCACCCTGGACGATGAAGAAGCTCTGGAAGAGGAGGCCGAGGAGGTTCTGGACGAGCTGTCCGAACTGCAGAAAGACAATGAAATTCCTCTGGCAGAGCTGTTTGCCATGCATGGCTACGGAGAAGTGCATCCAATTAATGTGGAGAACGACATCGAGGCCATCATCGAAGACGACTGCAGCAGCGTTGTCGAAGAAACCATCAGCATCAAGACCACCAGTATCAAAACCAGCATCACCAGTACTCATGTTTTGCAGATGTACGTAGAGGACGAGGAGGACCTTTACACCTCCCTCGAATTCAGCAACTCAGGCATGTACAAGACGACCAGGGTGGGCGAGGAATATCAGGCTCAGGTTCCAGAAATTGCCTGCAGCATGGACACAGTTGATCCTAATTACGGAGCTCCTGACACTCTACTCTGGGACCCAAGCCACCTTTCGGAAAACCAGGTTAATAATTTGTTAGTTAATAAATTTCCCATTTCAAATTTGTTTTTCTTAACTAGGTCGAAGCTTTCAATAAAGCAACTGAAAAACTCCTGCAAGAGACTGGAGAGAACTGGGTGAAAGACAACGATGAATTCCTTTACTCGCTGATGCAGAGCAACTTTAACATAGAAGAGGCTCTTCGACGGCACTCCTTCAACACCATTCAACCTGTGGACACCATGTCTCTGTGGACGGAGCAGGAGGTGGACAGGTTCGAGAACGGACTGTGCACGTACGGCAAGGATTTCTTTAAAATCCACCAGAACAAGTTGCCATCAAAGTCAGTGATGGACATTATCAAATTTTATTACCTGTACAAAAAGACTCCCAGGCACGAAACGCTTGTGACGAGAACGGATGTTAAAATAGGCAAAAAGACGAGACCATTCAAGATTAGTTCAAATAGGAACCTTGAATTTTTAGAAAACCTTTTAGGTGACGGTTCAGGGAAATCTATGGCAGCTGAAGCGTGAATATTTTTAACAAATATGCTATTTTGATCTCATGAGAAGATTAAATTTTGAACTGTATTTAATTTTAACGAATATTTTAGGGTTTCTTGCCTGGTTTTCTTTTTAGTAGCTTCAGACAGATTCTTGTTAAACTTAGCTTCGATTTTTGTTTTAGATATTGTTGAACCCCCTGGAATTGCTTTAAATTGTAATTTATTGCAAAGTGACTTGCATGTTCTAGCTGTTGGACATAAGTTTAATCCCAAGTACTTAATGAAGAAGAAAAAGGCACTCTGGTAATGTCTCATATCAGCTACAGCAATTAAGTGCTAACAGAAATCCACGATTTGTCCTCGGAGTTCCAAATCATTGATTAGGTTCCTACCTTATTCTATAATTGGCTCAAAACATAGTGATACAACACTTTCGCCCAAATCTACGAAACGAACCTAGTGTGCCATACGACATACACTTTGCTTCTTCAATACTCATCATCAATACATTAACTTATTCACAAAATAAACTTTAGATTTTAATAAATTTGGGATATTTTCTTTCAAACATAATCGTAGGTGATTTTATAAAATTTTTATTTGTTTGGTTTTTCTGAGACTGTTTGTACTTTTGATCTTCCAAATTGAATGACCATTGGCTTATCATTCAGAATGTAGCCATTCACCTCTTGCAAAGCAGTTTGCGCCTGGGACACCGAGGGAAAGGTAACAAACGCTTGGCCCTTCATGCGGCCCTCAGTCATGTGCAAAATATCAAACCTGGAAATTAAAAGCAAATTTTTAGAGAGAACTGTTTAAATAACGATATGTAATGATTTTATTTAAATTATAAATTCTACGGTTTAACTGATTGTAACTCACATTTTGTTGTCCTCCTCATCAGTTGGTTTGTGGCCGATGAACGCTCTAAATATGAAGTGCAGTTCTCTTGCTGTTGTAGTCTTTGCCAGATTTTTAATATAAAGTCTGCACGATGGTGCGCCTGGCTGGTAATTTCGATACACAGGAAGATTTGCTTGTTCTAAATTAAAAAATAATAGAGTCAAAATTCAGCTTGAGAATTATTGTGGAACCTTTCTCCGGAATTCGATTAGAGCGTAGTTTAGACATGGAAATGTACGAGTCATCTTGGTCCTGCTCTTCCACATTCTCTTGGGCGTCTCTCTCTTCGGGCACAACAGGAAAGAGAACTCCAAAACCACCCTGCTCTTGCTTTTTGTTCAACTGATCATCCCTCTCCGATTCTTTCTCATGCGATTCTTTAGCGCTAAGATTAAGTGTAATGTTCTTTTGCGGCTCTTTTGAACTAACTTCAAACACATCAGTTACTGGAATCACAGATTTCGAGGAAACCGCAGATGCTGTCGTTGACTTGAGCAACTTTGGCCTCTTGGCAGTGGTTATGCTTCCTGGGAGTTTTCTCTTGAGCGGAATGAACTCTGGAATTTTGGCTGCTGGCTCGGAGTCACTTTCCAACTCTGATTCATTTGACGATGACTTGGCTTCTTCCTCGTGATCAGCAGCCAGCCCATTTGAATCTAAGGTGAAAAATTATTGATTTTCTAAAAAAAAATGGGATTGGAGACTTTTTACCTATCGTTGACGGCGCAGGCTGGTTAACTTGTTGCCCAAAAAGAGATGCAATTGCAGCGCGAAATTCTGGTGAGCTGGTGTGAAACGGAGAGGGCAGGTTCATTTTGTTCATTAAGTGGAGAACTTGGTTGTAAAATTTTGGGACAGCAACTAAAGCTCGTGAAATGTTGGCAAGAACGTCCAAAGAAGGCGGAGGATACAAATACCTAAAAAATAAATTATTACACTTCAAGAAGATTGTTAACGGTTCTGTAAAATTACAGCAAATGAGACGGAGGTGGCTGACTCAATTCCATCGACAGACTCCAAGCGTTGAGGCTTTGCAAAAATTTTTGGTAGCATCGTTGACTTTCTGTACTGGTAGAATCACTGTGTGGATACAAATTTATTAAAATATAATTCATTTTTACAAAAGAGCACCTTTGTGACGTCTGAGGATCTCTCAATGGCTCTGTTTCAGTCCAATCATCGGGTTTTCGTTTGCTGTAAACTGCAACTAACTTGTTTCCTAAAACTTCTAATTGGTGCAGTCTCTTCAGAGCAGTTGCAGTAGATTTGTCGCTGTCAAATCTGAAAAATTTAATCAATTTTAAATACGAGTGTGAACAGAGAACAAGGAAAAATAATTACGTTGCAAAAGAAATGGGGTTTCTCGACCCCACACACTTCACTGAAGTTGCTCCGAAATGCTTTAAAAAATCTTCGATTTCGGTTTTCTTCAAAGTCTCCGGAAAATTTGAGAGCTTCAAGCAGCTCATGTTTTCAGAATGGAATATAAATATTACAAACAAAAATCAAACTTTTATCCCGACAGATTAAAACAACTCTAACCAAACATAACAGAACACATGCCTTTTGTGTTGTTCAGAGGTGTTGTTGTTGTTCAAGAGGGGGCGGGGCAATGGGTAACCAACCGGTTGTTTGTGGAGCTAATACTAATACCTGTTCTTTTTTTTGGTTTTTTTTTTGTTTGTTATCTATTGTTATTGACACGGGCATTTTGAAGTCACTAGCAAAATTTGATTTTATGCTTCTTGGTCACTTGGACACTAGTGTACAAAAGTATGTCCGAGTGTCCGCGATCAGCCTACCTAGATTAGATCCTAAAACGACTTGTCGTGATTTTGAGGGAGGAGCCTGATTTTAGGAAGCTTTCGCGCGGATATGCAGCGGGCATGCTCTCTGGGGCATGCATTCAGCATTGTAATCATTGATTTACTTGAATTCATACAAATTTTTTATTTAAATTATTAGGTCCATGATTGTAATACAGAGTGGGCTGCATGCAAGCGAAAGCAGCACACTTTGCGTCTCCTTTTTCGACCTTGCTTAGCCCCCTTGCTCAGGTGGGCCGGGCAATGACGGCACACGGCACGTGTAGAAGGCAGCACGGTCGCGGTAATATTTTACTCTCCTTGTGACCTTGGCTTTTGACCCTTGGGTCATGACTGAGGAGTGTGAGGCAGGTCAGGTGCCAGTGTCGCAAGGTTGGTCGCAAGTGCAAGTAGTTTGCTTCTCGTCGTTTGAGGTGCATGTAGGACCAATTTTGCGGCGCCGACGCTCGCCAGACGCTCCCGGACGGTGCAGGGCAGACGCCCGCGGACGACGATTGAGGGACATCGGAACGGTCAGGACAATCGACGACAGCCGTTGAGGCAACGAGCCACGACAGACGACGACATGGCCGACGAGGACACAGGAATTCGCGTCGCTGTGCGGTAAGTCCAATTCTTTTTATCGATATTTCGACTGAGATTTTGGCGTCGAATCGCCGTTGCAGCCTCGAAAGACCATTCGGCCGCCGAAAGTGGAGTCGTCAACCGCGAACGGCTCGGTACAGGCCTAAGAATGCGCTCAAGAAAAATGGCAAAGTCGCGGCCACGGCTTTTTGAAGCATTTTTTGCATTTCAGCATTTTGCTCGTTGCCACACTTATCAGCACGGTTTCGGCAACGACAAGACCTTTTGTCTATTCTTGTTCACATATTATCTTTCCAGCTATCGGGAATGCCAGATGGATCGCGTGAGATTTTGGCTATGATACTTACATGATACAAAACTTACAATGCACCGATATGCAGTTCGTTAAAATATTTAGCGAACAAAATTAAACATTTATAATTTGTTTTTAAAAAAGTTATAAAAAAATGAATATTTTTTCAATAGGAGCTAAAAATAAATTTAAAACAATTATAACTTCGTTTGGAAAAAAAGTGGTAAGAGATTTGTATGACAGCATCTCGTCGTGCGAATCTCCTTTTCATTGCAGAGAGAGCGTGTTTGTGCCCTCTCGAGGTGTGTGCGTGTCCGGCGACTCTCTTTAAAAACACTCTCTCGCAGTATATTCGACATTCGACGTAGCCGACACACTCTTGAACAATATGACACTTGATTTTTTGCAATCGCCGCCGAGTTCCAAATGAAAAGCGGCCGTTGTGAATTTATATTATTGAAATTTGTCCGCATCATGATCCTGACTAACGACGACAATGCATGTCTTTGCCAAACAAAACAAAGGGTCACTCTTCTTCAAAAGAATTTTAACGTGGATTCAGAAACTGAGCGAGAAAAACAATGCTCTGTTTTAAAATAATTAATATTTCCACTTAAATCTAAAAAATTAAGACAAGCGGCAACACCCTGAACATGACTAGGATCATGATTTCGCTTATTGAAAGCTCATGACTCTTCGTTCTCGCTATAAAGAATTTCGCCTCATAACTGGGCTCTTCGGTTTTGTACCGGCCGCTTGATTGCCAAAATATAAAGATGGATATATTTGTCGAATCATCAACATCGGAAGCAGTTGATTATGCAAGTGGGTATTCGTGGCATGACTGCTTGAATTCGCCCGGGTTATCTGATACCGCTTATTACAAACATAATGTTATATACGACCGGACTCTTTTGTAATTAATCATGTGTGTGCTCAATTTGTCACCGCGAATAATTAGTTTTCATTGGCCCTAGTGTGGCCTGCATTACTAAGTTTTTTAGCCGTCAAGGAAATTAATCATCTCTCTCAAGAGTAGTTCTGCATCCCAGGCGAAGCACATAAATATATCGATACAAAATATAAACACAAACGTCTGTAAAAAGTAATTAACTTGAGCAAATATTCAGACCCGGAGAAAATAAAATAATGTGCTGAATTAAATGACGAGAAAATGAAATGAGTCGTATTATAATTTAAAATTATTAATGTAAAAAAATATTTATTTGCTTTATAAGTAAGGAGATTAATGTAACCAGATTCTTAATGAGCATTAAAAAATAAATTGAGAAAATTGTAGTTAATCATAAATTATAACTAGCATGATATTAAAAAATCAAAGTTAAATTTAATTTAAAGAGTGAATGTTTGACTGAACTCTGATGTAATATCTCTTATCCATAGTATTTCAAATGCAAATTAATTAATTTCTTAATCAAAATGCAAATAAATTGATTTCTCCTCTGGTAATTTTTCTACTGTCAAGAGATCTCACAGCAAAACAAAAATATTTAGTTAGCCGGGGTAACTTGCATGCAAAATAAAATGGAGTGGATTTAAGGTTTTCTCTTTTATTCCTATAGTGCAACTGGCTGGGTCACGCCCAAGATCTTTTAAGAATAGAAAAAAATATGCCAATCAACACTTTACAACATCAACTAAAAATGGTTCTGGTAAAAAATGTTCTGCTTTAATTAATTGGAAAACTCGACTCGACTTGATTTTGAACTCAGCACTCTTACGTGTCTCTGTCTTGATGGCTCAGGAGCGAGCAGCACGGGGGGGGGGGGGGGGGGGGGCTTGGAGGCGGCGGAGGCTGGGGCGGCGCGGAGGCGGCTGACGTGCCACCTTCGGCGCTGCTGGTGTCAGTGGCTCGACACACAAAGGTTGCTCGTGATTGTCCGCTCGCTAGTGCAGATAGCGCGCGGCTGTCCTCCCATTCGGACACCGTGACCTGGGAAACTGCACAAAACAAGGTCCAGGACAACTCGGTTCACAATTGCCTCGCACAGGTCTAATGGCTTAGTCTCTGTGTCACTCACTCGAAAAGAGCTTGCCTCGGAATGACGTTCGTCTTCCAGCTCGAGTCCCGGCAAGAGGCGCCTAGCCTCGATTGCCAGGGTTCGTCAAAATTTGGCAGTATTTAATTTTATGCAGAACCAATTTGTTATGCTTTGAGAGAAAATTCCTCCCTCGGCATATTCTACTTTAATTTTGATATTTTTTCTTTGTGATAAATTTTCTATTTGGTGAAAATTATTCGTCAAATTAAATTTATTCTCATTTCATTAATATTGATTGATTAATAGTTTCACTGATTTTTTTAATTTTTAGAATACACCCTATAGGTGTATTACACTGATAAAGAGCTCCTGATAAAGTTTGATTGTTGCTCATTGTTGTACTCTGTAATCAAAACAGTTCTTTTAATAGTTTTAAAAAAGAGGCAAGCCCTTCCCCCTCATTTGCAAATTTTGAGCAAAAATTAACAGGCAATTTTTTATATTGGTTGATTTTTTGCAGACAACTGAAGGCTATTAAAGTTGTCTTTTAATCCTAATTTTAAATTTAAATTGATAGAAAATTAAAATAACCTTGCCTTATATTTTAGATTTTGATGGGAAGCATCAAAATTCTAGCTGAAAAAAATTTGGAGTTTTTTTATAACTATTTTAACCTCCGTAAATTGTAATTAATTTCAATCATTGCTATGGCTAAAATCTGATAAATTCCAACAATAGCCTTATCCATTGCATTCCTCGCCAAAAAAAACGTTTCATTTTTCTGGAGACACTCAAAAGAAGCACTCTGGTGTTTATCAGTCGTAGGGCGCGCGCCGAAATAATAATTTTTTGGGAAAAAATTAGTATTTTTTGCTCTAATATCGCGTTTTGTGCCTGTTTTGAAAAATCTATCACCTTTTCCTCGCCATTAAAATTTGATTTTTCTGAAGACGCTCTCAAAAGAAGCAATCTGGTGTTTATCAGTCGTAGGGCGCGCGCCGAAATAATAATTTTTTAGGAAAAATCAGTATTTTTAGCTCTAATATCGCGTTTTATGCTTGTTTTGAAAAATCTATCACCTTTTCCTCGCCAATAAACATTTGATTTTTCTGAAGACGCTCAAAAGAAGCCCTCTGGTGTTTATTAGTCGTAGGAATTATAATTTCCTTTTGCACTCGTCATACAAATAAAAATGCGTAATTTTTAAATTTTCTGAATAAAAATACACAAAATAAGTACAACAAAGAAATTGGTCGCAATTTAGAGAAATGTTCAACCTTTTTAATTAAATTAATCTTTCTTGGTTTACTTGAAAGAAAACTACTTTTCTATAGTTTGAAGCTTCTTAAAATAAAAATAGATCAACCCTGCCTCTGTTTGCGTATATATACTAATGTCATTTAACCTCTAGGCGAATCAGTTGAAAACTGAAACACACATCCGCAGTTCAGGGGAAACACATTCCGAAATTTTTAAATAAATCTTGTTCCTCACCATAACGCAAGGAATAACCACATTTTTGCCAGAAAAGGAATAACCCATTCAATTCCTCCTTAGTTAGTTTCGCTGCTGGCCCTTTGTACATAGAGAAAAAGCCAGAACGTTCATCGATCCTAATGGGCGTACTTTTATATCACATTCTTTCTTTTTTTATGCATAATTATCTCCCAGGACTTGTTTTACTTAAGACGTGTTTTGAAATTATTGCAGAATCAAAATGAAGAAAGAGGTACAGAGGCTGGAACTGGAGTTGGAGATGAAGCAGAGCTCTGATGGATCAGAAGAGTCGGTAAATGACAATATGGCTCGCAAAAACCAACTTTTGCAAGCCGAGATCGAGCTACTCAAAGCCAAAGTCAATGCCCAACAGCAGACCATAGACAGCCTTACAGCAAAGTTTGTTAATTTGCGCAACTTCTTTGACATTGATGACATTTGGCATTTTGATTTTTAGGACTGAATTTACACCCGAAATGCAAAAAAAAGAGCACGCCAAAGTCTTCAAAGACTCTCAAAATCAGCTCAGGCTGTTGAGGAGTGATTTTTTTGAATTGAAGAAGACTAAGGTGAGCGCACTTATCAAAATATTTATCACACAAAAACTTTATTTTACAATTAAGGATAATAATTTGGATAAAAAAATGCAAGAGTGCATTCGAGGAAATTCATTTGGCATAATCAAACATTATTTTCTTTCCATTTAAAGGTCAGTAATGCTCGAAAGGCTGAGTCGGCACCTCTGCTGTTCTTGGATGACGACGAGGAAGAAGATCGCCAAATACCAGAATTGGTCTTGAAACCGTTTGCTGCAAAACCAAGACTAGAGTTCTTAGGAGTCCTTGTTGGAAGCACAAAGTGCCAAAGTTTCCTGATCACAAATCCAGATTCTAGTGATTTGAGGGTAAAATTAAATTATTATTTATGAGCCATTTATTTTATATATATACATATTTTTTATGCACATTTTCTAGGTTGAGATCACAGTTCCAGACAAGATTCAAGTAGAGTCAAGTCATTTCAACGTCCCAGCCAAATCGTCCATCGAAGTCAACCTTACTTGGGGCCCACAAGAGAAGGGAACATTTTTTGAGTCAATCCATGTAAAAGATAGCAAAGGTCGACGTGGAATGGTATCTCTGGTACTTGAAGCTTTGGTTCCCATGCCAAAAAAGGTACAAACATCAGTTAAGTGGCCAATTTATTTTTATGATTAATGTATTTTGCTTTGTCCAACAGGATTTGAAAAATTCTGCTTCAATGAGGCCTTCCGTCAACGCTCCTCCTGCTCGGCAAAGCTCATTCCCTTCTGATGACGCCCCTAGAGAGGTCCTCAAACCTGTTGCTTCTGCTCGGCAAACACAATCATGGAATAAATATGATACTGGAATGGTTGTAAGACTTATAGTGTTGTTTCCTCTAATGTGCTCATTCACATTTTTGCAGGAGATCGAACCATCTTGCAACACCTCTCGTCGCTCCAGTGCTTTCAAACAACTCTCTGCTGAAACAATTCCCAAGCCCAAAGATCTGTTTCAGTTGACAATGCATCAGGAAGTTCCCGAGAGTCATCTAAGCAGCGCCACATGCATTGCCGAACAAAGAAAAAGTGACTCTAGTGACGATACCTATATAGCTGACAGAAGAGTGAGCAGCGAGACTGACTTGGCCGAAAGTGGGTTCAGCACAGACACACATGCCGAAGGCAAATTAGACAGCGTCGAAGAAGCATCTGGAAATTTGACTATGCTCGAAAACACAGTCTGCTACACTGCTCACAACACTGAACTGCAAAAACTAAATGAGGTACATGAGCAATTTGCCTATCTTGCATCCGTTACAATTCAGACGGCTTGGAGATGTTACTGTGCAAGGCAGACACTCGGTAAATAACAGAATCACAAATAAATAATTTTATTTATAGCTGATGTTATTTTTTCCAGCTCGCTTAGTTCAGGAGGACGTACAGAGAAAAACACAGGCTGCTAGCTTGGTCCAGAAGAGATGGAGAGGAAAAGTTGTCAGGCGCCATGTGCAGCAAATGAAGAGAGAATTGGAAATCAAGAGAATCAAAGCAGCCACCGTCATTCAGTGCAGTTGGAAATGCTATGCAGCCAGACAGGCGCTGCTCCGGCTTCGTAAAGAGCATTTCGACGGAAGACGCAGGACTGCTGCTACTAAAATCCAATGCTTCTGGAGACGAGTGTCTGCCCAAAGAGCTCTTGATCTTTTGAAGGTTTGTTTTCTTCTTATGCCCAAGGCTTGATTCCTTCCCAGCTATCCAGTATATATGGGCTTATTTTTCTGTCCTGCTCCAGTGATCAGGTCGTGCTTCGACTTCTAATTTAAGTTCTGGGCAACTGAATAGTCCAGGCACTACAGGCAAAAGTTTTGAGCAAGCTGGGAAGTGTGAGCAAGCCTTGCTCATTCTTGTCCTGCTCAATTCTAGCCTATATTTCAAATAAACTGTACAAACCCTGCTCCAAGAACAATTGGATTAGTGGAGGCTAACCCTGCTCATTCTTGCTCTCCCTGCCCAAACCTCTGCTCGTTCTTGCTTTCTCTACTTGCTACTGAATCAAACCTCCGTTCCGCTCGTGACTTTCAACCCCAATCCATTGCTCGTAGGGCTGCCCATTCTTTTCTTCCTGTTCTTTCTGCTTAATTCTTTCAATTTTGATGCTTATAAAAATTAAATTTATTCAATTTCATTTTTAATATTAATATTTTTAACGGCAAAAACCTCATCATCTCATTTGCAGCAAAAAAATCTTTGTGTCTTAGTGTGCAGTTATTCGAAGATTTTCCTTTATGTTCTTGCAAAATTAAATTATCAATGATTTTTTATTAATAATTTGAACTTGATTTTCACCGTATCAATAATTACTTTTTTATTTTAAAAAATTTATAACAAAATTAATATTAAAAAAGTATTTTGATTTTTTTTTTACTAGATTTTTTTCACAGTCCGTGGGGAATGCAAAATTTTTATAAAAAAATTTGGTGGCATCAACTTTTGCAAAAAAAACTTGTTAACTTGGTTTTGTCATTTCTTGCAGGTTCCTGTGCCTACTGTGGTTTCTATGAAACCTGGACCAAAGCAAGGACCTCTCCCAGCAGTTACAAACCCACTGCCTAATTCTCCATCTGACTCTGTCCAGCCTGGCCCTTCTCAATCTAGGTATGACCCAGTATGACCTATTTAATCGTCAATGATATTAATTTTACATGATTTTTAAAACAAAGGAGCCAATCATGTGATTGGGCCACAAGTAAAACTCGAATTTGCTTTAATAAATTAAATTAAAATATTTTTATATTAGGATGACTGGAAGTGAGGAAGGAGATGATACAGCTAACAGTAGGGTTAAAACATTGGTAAACCTGCTGCAAAGGAATAACTACACCATTGAAGACATAGAAGGAAACACTGCCCACGGTCGACTTGCACCAGGGTCACCTCTTGTTGTGGCCTCCCACTACATGCATTTGAAAAAAAAAGCAGCTCAGTACATGTGGGATAGAGGAGGAGGTCGTTTTGAATTCCTCAAGAATGTTTCGTGTGTCAAGTGCAACGCCAAATTTGATAGTCTAGAGTATTTTAAATGTAAAAGTTGCAACAAGTACATCCACAGAAATTTAAATTGTGGCTTTTTAAATGATAACATTTGGTCTTGCCAATTATGTCTTAAATAAAATCCAATTGTGCTTTTTAAATTACTTTAAAACATTTGTATAATTTAATAATTAAAAAACAGCAAATAATTTGAAATCCGGTGGCTCAGTCGTTTGAATATTTTTGCTAATCTCTCATGCTCAGAATTAAAAAAAGGGAAATTCATTTTCTCTGACCTTCCATAACTAAGTAAATTTGTTTAACCTGCAACTGTTAAGTGTATCCAAGCAGTTTACTAATAATTGGTTAGGAAAAATTTAAAATTAAAATAAATTAATTTTAAATTTTTCCTAACCATAATTAACGTAGTTTTTTCACTGCCACAATAAACCTCGTGAAATTGTTGTTGTTGTAGATGTAAATTATGGCTGTGGTGGTGAACATTCTGCCAGATCTATTTTTTTTTTTTTTTAAATTTTTTAGACGTCCAAGTTTTTTATCTATAAACTTTATGGTGGAACTCTTCCTGGCGCTCTTTTTGTTCATGTTTTAAGACAATTTTCCCCGCCCCCTTTTAGACTTCACTGATTGGCTCAACGGCGAGGAACAGAGTCTTGCTGTCCAATCAGAGTGAAGCATGAGAAAATAATAACAAACAGCCGAGTTCACTGAAGTTCACCGGTTTGGAAAAAGTACAAAATGACTGGAAATTTAGTGGAAATTAAGAACTCTTTGAGAAAATTTGACTTTCCATACTGCGCTAGGGAAGCTTTAGAAAATGCAGGTCAATTAAAAATTTTGAAATCTTCATCGATTCTCCGTGATGACACTTTAAAATCGCATTCAAAAATTTATTTTCAGAGTCTCTTCTAATGCCATACTTGGCAGCAAATCCTAACGATGATGTACCGCAATTTGCCAGGGATTTCGTGCGTGAAATTGCATCCGAATTTGTTTTCTGCGACATTGATCCTCTGTATCCCAGTCCAGGGATTAAGAGACGGGTATGTCAAACTTTCTTTTAAATGTTTTCTGTCTGAATGTGTTTTTTTCGCTAATTTTGTGAATTAAAATTTCAGTTGGGCTTAAAGTCATCCTCAGAGCTCAGTCTCCTGGAAGTGCTTTGTGACCATTTTTCAAAGACAAGCCAGAGCAACATTTGCGCAGGAAGAAACCAACTTTTCCTTGTTCTCTTCCATCCAATAACAGAATACCGCATGAAAATTCTATCAAAGCTTGTCTCTCTTGCCATTTCAACAAGAAAAATTCATGTTCTTCTTACTGTGGGCTACTGGATGCATGTAAGTGTATTATTTAGTCTGATTTTAATCCAAGGATTAATTAAAATAAATTTTAAGTGGACTCTTCCGATCAGCCCCCAAGCGTGCTTGCATTTGGCAGAGAGCTTGGTCAACGATTTCTTTATTTTAACTCCGAATGCAGCAATCAAATTGCAAGAGCTGCCTCAGGTGTCTCCACTCTTTACGGCCAGTTTGCTCACTTCGCTGGTCCAAATGTATGGCTCAAAACCAGGAAGTAAGAAAAAAAAGTGCTAATTTTTGAGCAATTCACCAATCCGTTCCTTTTTATAGAATTGTACAGAGCACCTCCACAAGCGCTGCTCAGCATGGTCACAAAGTGGATCATGGAAAATATTCACTTGTCGTTGGCTCCCCTTCAGCAACCCAAAGTTGGTCCAACAGGAATCAATGAATATCCGATTACACCTATAGTTGGCCTTTTCAGGTTTGTTGTATTATAAGCTTATTTTTTAATTTTTTTATCTAAAACATTTTTCTAGATGGACGATTTTTTCTTCGTTCCATGACTGCCGTGTTGAGCAATCAGATAATCCCACAGACCTTGGCAACGATCAGTCGCATGTGTTGACTGAATTGGAAAAATGCTATTCAACTCTGCATCTCTCGTTGATGCAGGTAATTTTATTTCTTTGCTGATGTGGAGCATGTTTATTAAAAATATATCTGCAGGGTCTATTGACTTGTGCACATTCTACGAGCCAGCCAATTCATGGTCGAGGCGTACGAGTAGAGGAACTGGTTCAGCTTGTAGACGACCTTATTTCGGAACTATATTCTCCCCAAGCAACCGACGCAGGGAGAAACTTGGCTCTGGATAGATTTGGACAGGCCATCCAGTGCATTATTAGCACAGGATGCATATCAGGCAACAAACGTAAGTCACAAAAGTGTTCATAGTTAACGACTCTAAATAAATTGTTTACAGACAACTTCCTTGCAAAATTATCAGCATTACCAGAAACTCGTCTTCTTCGAATTTTGAGGACGCACTACCGAATCCCTTGAAGTCTTATTTAATTAATCAGAAATAAAATAAATTTGTACTTTTCGTTGTCAGAAAATAAATTTCATTTATTTCACTTTCCATTTAAATTAAATTACAGTGAGTCCAGTCATTGTTTGTACCTTAATATTAATTATTGCAGCCTTCAAAAGCTTTGTTTTTTTAATTTGTTTACGTCTTGGTGCGGCGGCGCTTCTGAGCAGTAGGAATGTGGGTGATGCCTGCAATTTCCCTTTCATTCAGTTTGATCATTGGTTCCGTCACCTCGAACAAACGAATGGCCTCCTAAAATGATGCGACATAAGAAGTTACAATAACAATTCAGTCCCACATAATTGGTTTTTTACCTTCCACTCGTCTTGAGTGATTCCCATAACTAGGGCAGACTGTTTATCTCTATTTTTTGTCTGATTTTCCTTTTCAATGGGTTTGATCCAAGGCCTCTGTTCCTTGTCTACAAGATGTAAGTTTAAGAGGAGGAAATTAAATTATCTGTAAATAAAAACCTAGGAAAATGTTGACTTGACCAAGGTTGACCAAAAAGGCAATGTGGAAAATGTTCTCCACAGTCTTCGTGAAGGATTCAGGATTGAATGCAAATTTGATGTAGCTAATTGGAGCCCTCTCATTTTTAATGAAGGCGCTCTTGAGCTGTTTACCAATTTCCACAACTGTTTCATCAACAGTTCTACCTGTCACAGCAGTCACCTTTTTAGAGAAAATAAAATTTAGTTTTATTTAAACTTTTTTGTAAACCAGAATGCTTTACCTTTTCAGGAGCTTTAGCAGCTTCAATTTTGTCCTTAGGATGTCTGACTGCAGCTGCTCTGGCTTTCTTCTCAGGGTCTGAGATGTCGAAGGCACCTGCCATGACACTCAGCGACGGAGCTTTGTAGCTCAGCAGTTTGGCACCGGCTTCCGAGAAGCTTCTGATCAAAATGTCACCCAGCTGCCTGCTTTCCTTCTTTTCACGCAGAACGTGGAGCTGCACATTATAGACATATTAAATTCAAATTCAAAAGACGTTTAGTGTTTAGAAGCATTACAATTTTATGGGCATGAGTGACTGGATCAAAAACGAATCTCTCAGGAGACAGAGTTCGGACATTGAGCTGGAAGATCTTGAAGAGGACATCCATCAAATTGATGTCCAGCATGATCATCTGAAGTTTCTTATCCTCCACTGAAAATCAAATAGTATTTTACAGCCCTGTTTTATGTTAAATAATTGCCGGAAAGTTGGATTTTCATTAATCCCAAGTTTTTACCTTCCACTAAAATCGCCATTCCTCTGTCTGAGAGACTTTTCAGCTGGTCCAGACACATTTCACCTTCTTCTGCCTTCAGCACTAGAAGGAAAATTTTGGTTTTGAAAATAAATAAATTAAACTTCTGAACAAAAACTTACGGAACGCTTTGGCCTCATCGATGAGTTCCAAAAAATTGTTCCAGTGCACAAATGTAGATGTGGCGTTGGGGGCCATTGTATCAATTTTAAACGAACGATTAAACTGTTAAAGATGCTTTTAAACTGAGCCAACACAAAGCTACCAATCAGTTTGGCTAAGAATAATTTATGTTAACGAAGATCAAATTTTAGCACGATGAGAGATTTGAGAGAAATGAATTGCTGGAAGCGTGCGATCAAATCAAAACATTAGGAAGCGGGAGCCATCGATGTCAGGAGAGGGGAGATCTGCGTTTTGATTGGTCCTTACGATGAATGGTGGAGCGCTTCAAATTATTCGCCATTGTTTGGCGGGAGATTGACATTCAATATAACCCATACATCCCGATAACCATTAATAATATAACAAAAAGATGTTGCTGTACAACTAGCTCTAAATAACTTACTATTACTATTGGGAAAGCAACATATAATAACTTTAAAGAATTAATTTTTGTTTCATGATAACCAGTATTTATTATAACAAAGAAATTTAACATTTATTGTTATTATTTTTATTTATTCTTCTCGGCCTATACAAGAAATTTTTTATTGGAGAAAAGAGAAGAAAGGGTTTACAACTAGCAGATGTTTGACAAGTGATTATTCATATTCAATTAAATGCAAGAAACAAATTGAAAATTTATATAGCAGTTATATATGTAGTTTTTATTTGTTCTTCTCAGTCAATTATATACAAAAAATTTGAAATATATGAAAATTCATAATCAAAAACGACATTTTTCAAACCACATATAATATGAAGTTCACATCCAAGTTGCATGAACACTGATAAGATGATAAAGCTGTTAAAACACCTACTGCTCTAACTACAAGGGCAAATTTTTAAGATCAAGTAATCGATCTCGATCAAATAGGTTGTTCCTCTCTCTAGATTTTTTGCAAGAGCTGCATTCCATTGTGCCATCCTGATTTGAGCTATATGCCAAGTTACTACACTTCAAGCACTTCCTCCAAAGAGACCTTAGGCGCAAGAGATTTATCTCGGGAAGCTCGACCCCCTCTGCTGGCTGTCCTGGTTGAACTTTATTTTTCAAATCGCAAAGAAGGTTTTTCAAATCTTCAGTATGCTGAGTTGACATTGTTTTGTACTTTTCAAGCATGCTAACAATAAAGTCAACTTCAGCCTTCACATCATTGACGTTGAAAAGCTTCGCAGTGGGCTTAGCTGGTGGCTTCAGGATTTCTAGCATTACTTTTACGATTTTCATTTTCATCTTCATCAAAGGCAATTCATTGATGAAAACAATACTTGGGCCATGCCTTTGTTTTTTCCCATCCTTCAAATCTGGGGGGTTTCCTTCCAAGATTTTCAAATTTGATTTCATTTGCTCCCCAAATTTGGCCAATGACTTAATTCCAACTAAATAATTTTTAATTGTTAGTCATGTGTGCTAATAAAAATGAAATTATGTATTAAGTACCTTTTTTACAGGATTCCGCAATGCTATACGCTTTGTATGTTCCTTGGTCGGCCAATGAATTACTGTGTGACCGAATTTTATCATAAATCCGGCTGAAGTCATCAAATGGTTCCCAAATTTCTTTCTTGTAACTTAAAAGTCTCGCCGAAATCTTTACCTTGCACAGAGGACAACTTTTGATTTCTACTCTTGATGATTGCCTCTTGAACCACAATTTGAGAGCTCCTGCCTCGACTGTATGTTGGCAGTCAGGCAGCAGGACAAACCTAAAAAAATGTTGAGAATATTATAAAATAAAAAATTATCTGCTTGTTACATGCCTTGGGTCTTCAAGACTTTCGGTACCAAATGGAAATGAACACTGCAGCAATTCTTCTCTATCACATTCCCAACAAAGGCTAGGGCAAGGGCTTCCACAGAAACCAGCACACCGATGCCCGCATTTCAGCGTATTGGGACACTTTTCCTCACATCTTGTATAGTTGCAGTACATGCCACACTGACGAGTGCATTTCCCATGTTTGCATTTCGCATTGCATTTTGCCTGAAAATCGCAGTTATAAAATAAAATGCATATATTCTTGATAAAAATATTTAACCTTGCAGATTTTCCTTGGCATGCCACAAGACGATTCGTGTACTTCATCATGATCACAGGCAATGCTATTTTTCTGTTTGCATGGCGGACATGGTTCACTACACTTAGCAGGGCACCTGTTGCAATATCAATATAATAACTCAGATTTAATAAAAAATTTAATTAAAACATACATATGGCCACATATTAACTCTTTGGAACACTTCTGCTTGCAAGGAACATGGAATCTTCCTTGGTGGCACGTCTTGCAGGTTCCACCACACTCATGACCACATTCCAGCACAGCATTACACTTGACGCTGCATCTCAATACATTTGCCTTCAAACCTGATTTTTGTTAAAGGAAATTTATAATATGTTTGCTATAAAATTGGCAAAATTGCATAAAATTATTGTTAAATACGCAACGTACCTTTGGTTTTTTCCAGACATAGCCTTTTAATCTCATGTCCACAATCTCCAATTTGCTGTTCCACAAACTCCATACAATCAGTTGTGCATTCTTCAACACACTTTGCTTTGCAAACATGTCCACAGGGCAGTATCTTATCACACTGCTCCGTACAATCATCTTTTGTAGTTTCCCTGCCACAATGTACCTTCGCTGAGTGACCACACTCGGGAATCACCTTCTCTACCGGCTGCATGCACGGGTCACACTCCACATTGCACTTCCTCAAGCAATGATGACCACAGCTCAGTATTTTGCGACAATTGCCAATACACTCTGTACTATCAGGGTCA
Organism: Neocloeon triangulifer; assembly: GCF_031216515.1. NCBI lineage: Eukaryota > Metazoa > Arthropoda > Insecta > Ephemeroptera > Baetidae > Neocloeon > Neocloeon triangulifer. The sequence continues at coordinate 986,878 of NW_026775550.1, forward strand.
ATGTGGCATTCCAAGTCCAAAGAATGGCCGCAGCTTCTCCTAGCTTTCACCTGATAACATAATTTGAAAAAACATGTTAGTACAAAAAAAACTCAGCTTTTCAATCAATTCCATAGAAAAAGCTTAGAATTACATCTCATTCTATATTTACTCAAAAAATCTTAAAATAAATTAATATGCATTTAAGTTTTCATTCTTTGAACGCATAACAAAGTTTATTTTTTGTGCCAGAAATTTTTTTGAATATGATTATTTCAAAACTCTATATGTCATATGTGCAGCAAAAAGATTCGTTTATTACATCGTTTAACATTTTTCATAATTTATTAAGAATATTATTTTTTTATAATATCAGAAATAATAATCATAAAAACTATTTTTAATTTTTTCTTCTCACCTTATTTGGGTTAAAGAGAAAGTTTAAGAAATTGTAAAGTAGAATGAAATTAATTCAGTTAATATTATAATAAATATAATTACCATGGTCTTGCAAGAGTCGCATTCCTCCCAGCAATTCTTATTGCAAGGATGATTTGACCTGCAGTCCTTATTAATCTTTGTACACAATTTGGTACACTTGTATTCAAGGTGATCAGGATTAGTGTCAGTGTGACACTGCAAAGTGCAGCTGTGACCACATGGCGCCTGCAGATCACACAGCAGAGGACAACTTTTGCAAGAACATGAGACCTTAGCCTCATGATTGCATCCAGGGAACTTCTTGTCCACAATCTCCAAGCAAAAGAATTGCTCCTCCTCAATGTGGCATTGCATCATAGCCTTGTGGCCACACGGAAGGCTCTTATGCACCATTTCCGTGCAATTCGAGCCGCACTCGACAAAGCACTTTTGTTTGCAAGAGTGAAGCCCAGCGTCACATTTCCTTTCACAAGGTAGTTCGCATTTAATGTCTGCATGCTTGATTTGCATCAAGTGGCACACAAAATTGCAAGGGTGGCCGCAGTCAAGCTGGTCTTCACAAATCTGGTTGCAGCCGCCATAAGGAGCAAGTTGTTGGAAGTCTGAAGGATTTTTTACTTCAAATTTGAAGTCTGGATGAACTTCACATCTATAGCCAAAATTAATATTTGTTAAATAAAAAAGCAGTAAAATCCCCCCCAGGTACGAGATATGCAAAATACATATAAATTATTTACCTAAGCGTCAAAGACGAATGCAAGGCATTTTGATCCAGAATGGACTTTTGCACGCTCTTCCAAGTTGCATTTTTTGCAGAGAGAATTCCCATGTCTCCCATAATGACCATACCTTGCTTTGCCCTGGACAAAGCGACGCAGACTCTGTTCTCAGTTGCCAAAAAACCAATTCTTCCTTCCGAATTGCTTCTGACCAGTGAGAGGAGAATGATGTCGCTTTCTTCGCCTTGAAAGTCGTCAACCACAGAGACTCGGACGTTGGCTAATTTGTTTCCCTCGTCACTTGGCGAAATTGATTTGATCATCTATGAAAAATTAAAAAATTCAAAAATTATTTCAATAAACTATGTGGCACGTTACCGATTTCATTTGGTACATTTGTCCTTTGTATGTAGTCAACATTGTGATTTGGTTGGGATCGTAACCTTGTTTGAGCAAATGTTGGCAGAGAGAAATCAAAAAGGATGCTTCGTAAGGATTTGCTCTACTTGAATTATCCTTGTCCTGCAAACAGCAAGAGTAAAATATATTTTGGCTTTACTTATATGTTTATAAATTTTGAATGGTTGTACAAAAATCATCACAAAAAAAGTTGATCAACTACGATTAAACAAATGGATATAGATATTTTTTCTATTCAATTGTTTTCATATATCAGTTTAATAAAAAATATGAACTTCTGGTCTAGTTAGTTTAATTCAGATAAAAATGCTTTATAGTTAAGATTTTGAATGGAAGAAATTATAATGGCGTAAATAAATTTCTTTACACCAAATCTTCAACAAAATATCTCTGGAAGTGTTATCCATACCTGGTGCTCAGGTTCAGAATGGGTGACAAATGAAAGCCTTTGGGTCAAGCTTTTCAAATTTGGTCTGCAATACACGCTATGGTGGTTCTCCAGCGTTTTGTAAATCGTAGGCACAAGAAGCTTTGCAATCTCGGGTGCCATCCTGTGTTGAACTTGCAAGGTGATGCACCCTTTCCTATTGATGACCATTCTTTCAAAGAGGGACACATCAAAATTGTAAAACTTTCCCAACTCGTAATCTGAAATCTTTGGTCGGAGTTGCTTGTGATCACCTAAAGAGTTATCAAAATTAATTTATTGTTCATCAAAGCAAGTATTTAATCAAGCTGCTTTTATACCAATCAAAATTAGATGTTCACATTGTTTTGAGATGCAGGACACAACGTGAGATTCCATTACTTCGGCTGCTTCTTCGACAATGACTAATGAATGCACTCTTTGATAAAATATTTGTTAACATAATTTTAGATTTTACCAATTTGACAACCCAATGTGCTCAGCATGGAGTGCAGCCTAGCAGCTCCAGTGGTTGTCAGACCAATGACATCTTGATCACCAAGTGCATTAATTTTGTCCATAAGTTGCATCTCATCTAGGATTTCCTTATCTTCGCTGATGCATTGTAAGAGCCGTGTCCTCTGCTCTTCAAGCTCCAACATCACTTGGTGAAGAAAAAAGTAATGAAGCTCACAAAGATCAGAAATATTCGTGCTTCTTAGTTTAGCCCAGCTATTGGATGCAGCAAGATTCTTTCCTCGACTCAAATCAGCATCAACTTCAGCAGCACCCATTTCCAAATAGCTGATCATATTGGTAAAATATTGGCCCTGCTCTATAACTTGTTGGGTGTAGAACTGTTTGCTCTCATGTGAAATATGCTCATTCATTTTAATTTCCTCGAGGCATTTTTCCGTCCAATAATGCTTTATTTCCCTTCTTAAATCCCTGAATGAATAGTAGCGAGAGTCTAATCCTAATGTAGAGACAATGCTCGAATGCAATACTGGAGGGATTCTTCTCATTCCATAACCATGATTATCAGGAATAACAATTCCTTCTCTCAATTCAACAGCCACTCTGAAGTCAGCAATGTTCTCGTCAAGTTTTAACAGAACGTTATAATAATTTTTCAGCTTCTCTCGGATGGACCATTGATCTTTTGGCCTCGACCGAGGAATGAACATCTGCTTCAAATTGTAATCATCTAACTCTCTACACTTTGATTGACCACCAATGCGTACTAGGCGCTTAGTGAACTTAAGCATTCCAACTAAGAACTGGTCTAAGGCATGATTTGTGAGGCAGACAACAAGAATAGGAGTTTTCCTATTCATGGCAATTTTGTTTAGAATCAGAATTTCAGCAATCTTTAAAGCCATGAAGGTTTTGCCAGTTCCAGGTGGCCCTTGGATCACAGCGAGCTCTTTAGTCAAGGCAGCTTTTAGGGCTTCGTATTGGGAATCATCCAAGCCCAGTTGGTGGGCACTTGGCCAGGTTGCTTCATTTAAAATTGTTACCTGGTGTGACCGTTTCGCACCTTCAATTTCAATCTGAACATTAGGCTCATTTTCCAGTAAATATCTTGGAGGATCATCATGTATTTCCACATCAATAAAATACTCGGGGAAGGGGAAGTTCCAGGAAGATAATCTTTTCAAAGATCGTAACACCTGTCACAGTGATTCAAATCCATTAATTTTTGTTTTCTTTAATTGTGCAACAAAAATAATAAGTTACCTGATAGTATGGCTCAAAGTAAACTTCACTCTCAACCATCATATACTTTGCATTGTTATCAAAAACGTTTTCCTTGTAATTCTGGCAAAATTTGACCAAGATTTGTCTTTGCTTTAGGAACTTGACTTCACGGCTGCTGACTGTGGCAAAGAGGAGCGTCTGGAAACAGTTTTGCGTGAAGCAAAGAAGGGCGCCATGCATGAACTTCTTTGTCTGCTCCCAGTCTGTTTTTTGTGAGCGCTTTCCATTTGACGTATCAAAACATAGCAAAGTGCCCTCACTGACCACTCTACCTCCCTTAACTTCTCTCACATACTCCAGAAACTGCACATCCTTGTAGACTCTTACTGACAACGATTCACATTTCCTGCTGACGGTGCCCTTCAGGATGCCCTGCACACCTTCTCGGAGAGGTCTGACAAAATCTTCTCTCAATAGACGGAATTGAACGTCTAGATAGTGATCAACATTGAAGTAGGCCCCGTCGATCACATTGGGTCTCAAAAAAGGCTTTTCTGGGTTGACAATATCTTCGTATGTTGGATAGATGCTGATTTCCCTGAAGTCATTAGGTGGCTGCTCATATTTCATTTCTTCCACTTGCTCCTTTCGCCGGTCATGGAAAGTTTGCTTCTTAGGAGCATTCACTTGCAGAGCTTCAATGTCTCCAAGCAAAATTTTGTATTTTTCCAATAACTCTGATGAAACTGGCACAGAATCCTGATTGCTGATGCCACTTAGACTAAGCAAACAGCACTGGACCGTTTTTGTAAGTCCTGATGCTGTGATTGGCAGCATGGTCACTAGAGTCGTGAAGAAAAGTGCAATGTTTTCCGCCACCTGTGTAAAAGTAGAGCTGTCTTGCATTGAACCGTTCAGCAACATTGTGGGAAAACAGTTCAGGAAATCAGGATGACAGGTTTGATTCACCAGCATGGCCTTGTGTTTGTCAAATTCCGACTCGCACACTTTTCGGAGCACTCGAAGAACAAGTTGAAAGTTGGACAGAGTCAGGTCTCCCTTGACGAATTCATCCCATTGATCACTTTTTCCAGCAAGTTTGCTTACGACCTAGAGTTTATAAAAAAGAAGCATTAATATTTTTCTTTACTTTCGTCAACTAATTCTTTTTAAGAATAATAAAATAACAAATTTAGCCCCTTGCATTGCAATGGATGCTAACCCGCAAAACACACGTGTCTTGCAGGTTGCATACTTTATGAATTTGAGAGTAAAATGTACCTGAGAACTTGGTAGGTCAACCAGCTCTTGAAGAGTTTCAACAAAATTTTGGTCAAATCTTGCCTGATGGGAATTGCCTCTGCTTTGAAAATCTCTTGGCACCGATGAGCCTCTTGAAAAACTTCCAAATCCTGCAACAAAAAGAACAATTTTATCAGAATAGATCATAAATGGAATTGGACACATTCATCTAGAGAAATGAAAGAGGAAACTTTTTTTGAAAGTATGTACATTGAAATTTTAAATTTGGTGACCAATTCACATAATATAAACTTTATTTACAAAACCTCTCATAAATAACCTTTTTTTAAAATTATTCTGTAAAAAGCTAATCACGATAATATTCATAATTCAAATCAATTTTTAATATGGTTATGTTATTATCGGAGATTAAATTTTACTAACCTCCGCGGCCCCTGCCCCTGCTACCTCTAGCAGAATGATGCTGCGAAGGGCGAAAGGCTGGTCTAGATGCATCACTTGATTGATCGGATGAATCCAGGTTGAGAGCGCTCAAGGTTGCTGCCTGAGCTCTCCATGTTCCTGCTGCATTATTTCCTTCTAGTCTCCGCCTTGGGGCTGGTGGCAAAAATGTTGGATTCTCATCCTCCTCCATATTTTCTACCTAAAAAGAATAAATGAAAAATTATTATCACTCCATGCATTTTCCATAATTTCAGCACAATTACAGTTGATGATTTGTTCATTAATAACATAATTTATGTGCAACAGATTGAGGAAGAATTATGAAATATATTTCTTTTTAAGTGGCCAAATTATCATGAGGTGAATTAATTTATTATAAATTTTACGATGAATCACAGTTAACAGTTGCAAATCAGAGATGGTTAAAAATAACGACTAAAAGATATGACTTTTATTCTTGAGTATGCTTTTGGCAGCGACAAATTTGGTGCATTACCAAATTATGCAAATGTGTTATCAGTTGCTTAAAATTATGAATTTAATTTTGCGCATATTGTTAATGCTACATTAATTTTCTTAGATTGTTTTGAAAATTTAGTACTTAATATTGAAATTTTTAATCAAGAAATTATTAATAAGTTCAAATATTTCATCTTTTACAGAATTTATTTTGATACAAAATATACAACACATATTTTTGTAAAACTTGCACTATAATAATTGTAAGAATTCAAAATTAGGTATCATAAATCAGGTTTGCTTTGTAATTTCTTATTGTTATTTAATTAGTTATGAAATAATTTTTTTAAAGGTTATTTTAAAGATTTGAAAGTAAAGATAACAATTTATAAAAATATGGTTCAATTTAATAATTTTGTCCTATTCCTTGAAATAATAATTATTGCAGTGGGGTCAGCAATGTGAAATCGCAATACATAATTGAAATTCATTTTATTAATTACATACAAATATGATATAATTCAAGAATCAACTTCTGTAATAATTGATCGATGCATAGCTTTAGTAATTAATGAAATTATCCGGAAAATTTATTTCAAAAAATTAAATTTTTTTTAAATAATCCTCTCAGTGATATTAAATTAAATTTTGTATTCTTTTTATCAGTAATAAAGAGTAAAAAAAATTGTTCCTTGTGTCAAAACTAAACGCTGGATCGCGTTATTCATAAATTATGTATGGTGTTTTGTATAAAAACTGGGGAAGTACCAAAGCGATACTGACGCTGGTGCCTCTTTTTCTTGGCGTCTCTGTCATAAAATTGCTCATTATGGCAAATTAATAGTAAATTTCAAGATGAAAATGAAAAAATAAACAAATATTCGCCATGAAAAAGTCCTAAAACACGAGTTTTTCTCTAAAATGAGCGAGCATTATAAGATAAACGAAGCCGGGACCCAGCGCACTCGAACTGCAGCGATTTCGTGCAATGATTTTGACGGACGAAATAACAAATAAAATCGAAATTGAAATTCCTAAAAAGTACATTATGAATAGCATACCTGCAGAAATCTTCCTGGTGAGACGAAGATAGTTTCAACGAGCACACATAAAAATCTCTGATGTCGAAGTGAGACGCAGTGATGAGGACTTGCGGCGCAAATCGAGATTGAATTGTCCGTCTGATTGAAGTTTTGCGGCTCAATTTAATCAATTTCCTCCTTCAAAACTCCACCACCTCTTCCGTCCTCTCGTGTTTGCGCCTGCACGATTTTGCTAAGCAATCCGATCGACAATGAGTCACGAGTCATGAGAGCTGCGCGGCTCGGCGGCTCAGGCGGCTGCTGTTCTTTTTCTTTCTTGTACTATGCGAATTTTTTCCTCCTGGTGGTGAGCGCCCAAAGTAATCTGCAAAGCAAACAGAGCTCTCTTTTTATAATTCGCCGGTAATTAAAGTAATTAATTGAAAGGCACCGCAATTTGCAATTATGTAGCCGGTGTCAAAGAAGGATGAAATAAAAATCAAGTGTTCGTTTGGTTCGTTTTTTTTTTAATTACCTGTCATTAAAATTAGTTTTTAATTTTCTTATCACATTGAAAAATTAAAAATAAAATTTCATCATATATTTTTCCCATAATACTTTTCAAAAAATAATTTATATCCCAATAAATAATAATAAAAGTTGCAACTTATTAGAGATTCTTTTTGGTCAAAGACTTAAATCATAATTTGATGATATCATAAATTTTTTAAATAAATAACTTAAAATTGTATGCTTGTTTTTCACACGGTGACTCCTCAATAAATATTTCCTAATAATTTATCATAGCAAAAAACCTTTATGCGGTTTAAAAATTTTTCTGAGTAGGAACAGGAATTCCCTGAGCAGATAATATGCTATTAAAAACTTACAAGAATTAATTGCTAGCATTAAATCAACATATATAAAATGATATAAAATATTCATATATAGCTCATGAAATGTGAATTAATTATGTATGAAACTATATAATATATTGTGATAAATTGACCCAAATTGATCAGTAATAAAGCACTGCACTAATTTCTACACTTGAAAAAAAATGAGTCATGGTTAGAAATGCAAAAGTTTTTCAAAAAACTCACATCGACGGGTGTGAAAATCAACTAAATACCAGTTAGAAGTTAGAAGTAATTTTTGCCAAGAACAAAAAAAGAAGTTTCTGACGTCATTATAATTGTATCTGGCCACCATTACTTAACCCGCATTTCCGGTGACATTTACGAAACATAATCAAAATAATTAACAGATGAAACAGATCAGAACATTTTGTGCATTCCTTGAATCATCAGAACTATCTAATTTTAAAATCCTCAGAATGAATTATTGAGAGACGACTTAAACTAATAAATTAGCAACTTTTATATATTTTTTGCAAAATTCCTAATTTCTAGGAAATTTCAGACATTTTTATTGAATTGGACATTGCCCGGCCATGCGTTGTAAGGTCATGAACAACGCTGATGAATTATTTATTTATCATTATTGTTGTGAGAATTGCGGCGATGAAAGCGTAAAGCTGCGTATATAATATAAAATGTTGTCGGCGAGATTAAAATTAAACCTAACGAGGGTCCACATTATTATCCTCTGCTAAGCATGCCACTCTATAAAAAGGGCCCGTCGCACAAATCGCATATAATGTACCATCCCATCATTTTGAGGCGAGATTGGCATTGTGTATTTATTTTGACACTGGATAATATGTTGAAGTGTGTTACGAGGTCATCTCGCTCGGCCACCGCCTCTGCCGCTACGTATTACATTTGCGTGCAGAAGCAAAGGATCACTGGTCGCGAGAACTGGCTGCTTCTCATGCAGATTCGCAACTAATGCTGGGGAGCGCAAATTTAGACGAATTTTAAATAGGTAAATTTGGATTGAAATATTTTGTACATAATTTTTTATTATGTTAATTCTCCGCTGCTGTTGTTAATATTGTTTTGAAACTTCTTCCTTTGTTACAAACAGTTAAAGATAAGAGATAAAAAGACGGTTTAAAAAAGTCCACAAGTTCGAGCGATATTCTCTGTATAAGAGCGCGCGTCGGTCAACAGCGAAGAGCTCTTCAAGTGGCGATAGCGTGTGGTGGTGCACCACAAAGGTGTCCAATCTTCAACATATTTTGCATGGAGATAATTCTGACAACAAACTTTCTGTGATTTATCAGTCTTGTAAGATTTTAAAGATAAACTGCATACTTCAAAAAAAATTCTCCATAAGTTTTTCAGAGCCAATAAAATGATGGTCCGATTAGCCGTGGTTTCAATTTTGCTTCTCGCCGTGCCTAATATAAATTCTGCTCCGGTCCACCGTAAGTGAAATTAATAAAATCTTTCAAAATTGTAAAAAAAAAACTTTAATTTCAGCCAGCAGAGAGTGCAAAGCTGGCCTCCATGTCTTCCTGACAGTCAATTCAATCGCTAACAATTCCATTGTTAACCGACTTGAACTTAACTGGGTGGGCGCTACTCCCAGTGATGGCGAATGGATTGGAATATTTGCATCAGACCCGGTCACCTCCGGAGTTACAAGTTTCTTGGAGAGGCTCGATTTGAATCCCTCATCGGGATCCGATGGATTTTACGTGACCAAAACTATGGTGGAAAATTTTGCAACAAATAGCTCCGAGCTTGGATTTGTTTCACGGTGTTTAAGTATTTTTTTTAATTATTTTTGTTTTTAAGAAAATAATTAATTCAATCATAATCTGAGACAGATTATCACATTGGCTACGTTTCAAGTGGTGGTCAGGTCTTGGCCAGCGGTTGTTTGAGAATCGAGCCGACCTGGATGGCCGACATGACCGGTCTCGGTGATCAGATCATCAAGGACATTTTCATTCCTGGCACGCACGATTCCGGCGCCTATGGCAATTACGACCCTATTTTGGGCGACACCCTCGTTATCAAGTACACCGTCACCCAGGACGAAGACCTGTTGGCCCAATTGATTAGAGGCGTGCGCTATCTTGATATCCGAGTTGGCTATTACGGGTTGGTGGAAATTAATTTAATTTTTTTTCCTATGTGCGTTTCTTCTTATTGCCTGCTTTGCTTTTAGTAAAAATACGGAAAATTTTAGAGCAAAATATTATTCTAACGCCAAATATTTCCTTTTTACAAATAAGTTGCATGTTCGTGTCGGTTGTGTTTTGTCAACAGCAAATTTCTGGATTTCTTTTCCCACTCCATCTTATGCCAATTCCCTCGCTGTAGACCGCAAAGAGCTGAAAACGTGTCCGGCTTTTGGATAAACCACGGCGCTTTCCAAATGCACCGCCTCGAAAAGGTTCTTGCACAAGTCAAAGAGTTTCTGGCCAACACGGAAAAGGAGATTGTCATTTTCGACGTCCAGGAATTCCCCAACGGATTTACCTCCATCGACATACACCACAAATTGGTTCAATTTTTGGAACAGGAATTCTCTAATTACATCATTCCCCGAGGAGCTAGTGGTAATAAAAAAAAAATTATTTTTATAACACTGCAAACGAGAATTGAATTGAAATTGCAAAAAAGGGATTTTTACTCAATTTTTTTCGCAAAAAGAAAAAAATAAAATACTGCAATGTTTCTTAATTCTAAATTATATTATTAAATTATTATTATAATATTTTATTATTTCTTCTTTTTGGTTGATATAAAAACTTTAAATAATGAAATAATAATAATTTAATCCAAATTTTAGACTGGAACTCAAAGATTAGTGATTTGATGGCAAGTGGAAGGATAATTATTTCGTATGATGACACGGACATGGTGAACGCGTACCCGTGGATTTGGAGACGAGTGGATCATAAGTGGGGCAACGTCCGCACTACTGAGGATTTGTTTGCCTACCTTTCAAGTAAATTAAATTTTAGAAAAAAGCTGCAGGATTCTTAATTCTGATTTATAAGGCTTAAACAGTAATCCTCCTCTATTGAGTGCCTGGTCAGCAATGGCCGAACTGACCCCGACCGCCTGGGACGTGGTGACGGACGAACTTGGCGGTTTGAGAAAAATGGCTGATTCGGTGAACAGGAACGTCACCACCTGGTACCAAGGATCGTGGGGACAAACGGCAAATGTGGTTGCTGTCGACTTTTACCGAGGATCAGACATAATCGGGACAGCTATTGAATGGAACAAGCAGAGAATCAACGGCCGCATCAATTGTGTGAATCGCTGGGAACGAAACTATTTGCGAAGAAGGCTGTTTCAGTTTTTCCAGTTCAAATTCTTCTAATCGCCAAGCCAAAGAAATCGTTTATAGGATTATAAAATTAATTATATGAAAAATCAAAAATTGATTTGTGATTAAAATCTCAAAATTGTATTTTACCTAAAATTCAGGTCTATCTTTTGACAATTCCGACGGCCACCATTGCGGCCTGTGTGTTTTTACGTTCAGGTCGCCAATTTGCAAGTTGTCGGCCGACCTGAGCGCTTCAGTGACCCTGAGTAAAGCAATTCCCACCCCAGATTCACACAATCCTCTCAACTTCCCAACATTTTTACCCTGCGGGTCCAATATTGGCGATTCCAGCGCCGGAAGACTTTTCCTGGGCTCGAAGAACAGTGGCATCAGTCTTTTCCTCACTACTCCTGTGTGGTGTGTCCTGGCGGTCAGTTCTTGGCCAATGTAGCACCCTTTGTGGAAGCTGACGCCGTGCATGTAGTCACAGTTGGCCTCCATTGGAAAGCAGTTGCCGGACGGCAGCTCCTCCACTCCTTCCCCAACTCCGAGACTAAATCGTAGACGTTTGTAGTTTTGCTCTTCAGTCGATTCAAGTTCGCCGTTTCTGGCAATGATCCTAAACCCAAGTTCTTTGACTCTTGGGTCTCGACAGGCGACTAGATTTTCATTTCCTTTGGTCAGTTTTTGCACAGACTCCTCTGCGTTGTCTCCGAAGGCTCCGTAGACAGGAAATCCGCACGACTCGATCACAATTTTTCTTCTCACTTTGTACACTGTTAAGTGTTTTTTCAGCTGGACTTCAGCCCTTGTGTCGCACTCCACTAACAAGCTGCCTTGGTTTTCTTGGTAGATGATCGAGTCAAAGATAACTCGGCCTTTGGTATTCAGGAACATGCAGTACATCGAGGGGGCTCCTTCCTCCAAGTGGCGCATGTCATTGGTGATCAGACCCTGTAGGAAGGGCAACGCTTCGTCACCAGACACTCTTATGACACATCGATGGGCAAGTTTCTCCAAAATGAATGGAGTTGACTGAAATTGTGTCGAAAACGATTTTCGAAGGAGTTGGGTGAATCCAGATCTGTTCAGGAGTATAGGCAGTCTCATCTTGAAATACCTGGAAAGTGAGCAGAAAATAAGTATATAGAAATAATAGAATCGTGTTATGTAATATAAAAACTAAAAACTCATTAAAATGTTAACTTGTACGTCGGCAACATTGCCAAGATAAAAAGAAATACAAAAGTCCAATAAAGCGGTTGAGAAAGAATTATTTGATTTAATCGTTTAAAATATAAACAGAATAAACATAAAACGGCCCTGTTCAGAGTGTTCTAAACAGACAACATTAATAATAATTTTAAAATATCTTTTGTTGTTATTTTCGATTTGAATAAAATTTACCTGCCTGATGCTAGGAAAATTGTATGCAAAGGTTTGCAATTTTTCTCCAAATAAAATCAGTTATCACATTAATTTTCGTGGTGTTGCCGAACAATCAAAATCGGGTCTTGCTTTTCATTTAGGGGTGTTCGAAAAGGAGTTAGATATAAAGGAATAAAGAATGTTTTTAAGCATTAAAAAATAACTCTCTCTAAATATAATTATCTAATTAAATTTTAAACAGTTCATTTTTACCATTCACCTACTTCAGTTGTTTGATAAAACCTTCGGAATATTAAAAGTAACATAAAATAGCATTGAGTCCTTTCTTTACTCAACAAAAATGTAAACAAACCCAGCTGTAGTGAATCTCGCGTTGCTATTGGCTATCCAGCCTTGATGGTGCTCATGCCGTGCTGCCACCTATCAGGTGAAATCTGCTTGTTTTACCGCAAGATCAACAATTTGCGCAAGATCGAATAGAAATGGAATTCTTTCAACCATCCGTATGACGTATGCAAGCATGCACTTGTTTTTTTCTTGAATTCGCCTTATAAGGCAAAGTGACTGCACACGTAATGCATCGGTAAGGTGTCTGTTTGGCCGCTTCTTTTGCCGAGACGCGCCGAAAATCCGCCGTTTTCGGACTGGCCGTCAATGATCAAATGCCAAATTCTAGGTGGACGACGCGAAATTCGGCGGCCCGTTGACGTCATCAAGCAGACTCAGAGGATTTCGGGCAAGGTTGAAGCGAGCGGCGTGAGTGTGCGCTGCGTTGCCGCCGTTCCATGCTGCGCTTCGAACTCGAGCAACACAAGCCAAGAAGCAGCCGACACGACCGGAAGGTCTCCCGCCTGAACTCAGATTCGGCCCGAAATTCGGCTCGCCAGTCGTGGTGATCGCGACGACGTTATCGCTGCTCGGCTGATAAGGAAGAGCGAGAGGCGACCTGGCACGTTATCACTTCAGCAACTTCGGCAAGGCCAAGTATGGCCAAGTTGTGAGTTCGGCGCCGTGGACTCCGGTTGGCAAATTCCACCAGGACCAAGAGGAAGAACCGACCACCTCCAGGATGATGTCCAACGGCCAAGTCGTGGGCGACGGCTCGTGGAACCTGCGGGTCTTCGTCACCGACCTCGAAATGGAGCGCACCTTGCGGGTCAAGGGTGATTTGCACATCGGAGGAGTGATGCTGCGACTCGTCGAGGATTTGGGTGAGTGAAAAACTGAAATTAACACAATTTTTTTTTTTCATTCGGGACGAAAGGTCCAGACTCGGAAAGATCTAAAAATAGAAATTACTTTCGAGATCATTTTATAAATATCAGCAAATTTTGCTCGTTATTTTATTCTGCAATGCAACAAGCTAGACAGTGACCTTGATCACGCACTGAAAAGGTCGATGGTAATTTTTGTTGCCATTAAATTTAAATTGAAAACGTCGCGAGAGAAATCTTCCACACGTTTTGATGAAATTTTTATGAAAATAATTCACAGTCTGGGTGTGTTTCTTAAATTTAAATGAGACAAATATTTTTTATTTAATTTTAGATCAATTAAATTAATGCTTGAACAAGAATAGTTGAACAGAAATTAAAAGATCTGTCTGATTAATTAAAATGGTTAATAATGTACTTTTGAAAAAAAAACATAAGAAAGAAAAGTGAAAGAATAAGGAAAAAACAATTGAAAATTAAAACGTTGCGATGAAGCAAATCAATATTTTGTCGCCAATTTTTACTCATCTTTAAATAATTATCAGTTGTTTTTTAATCAATCGTTTAAAAATAATAAACGATGAATATAAATTGATTAGATTAATCCCCCAGTTTGATTAATATATCAATCAAATTATTCACAATCAATCTTTAAAGGTGCAAAAGTACATTTTTATTTCCATATGAACATTTATTCAAATTTTATTCGGAACCTGAATTGACTTCTTAAAAAAAAAAACTATGCATATGAGCGAGCGCTTTGCATAAAATCCAACTAGTGTCCAATATTGTGACAGATAATCCTTCGCAGAGGTGTTTCTTTCCTTTGGATCGTAGGCGCCAACTAGAAAAACGCACACAGCTGCGAGGTCAGTGTGCCACATTTGCGCGGTGTTTGTTGTGAGTTCTGGCTGGACCATCTGCTCGGCCGAAGCCCATCTGGGCGCGCCCTGTCGACGGCCGGACCCCGATAAGGGCGCCTCGGCTGATAAGCGTGGGCGGAAGGGCCGCTCGGCTGATGGACGCGGCCTCGGCACAGTGGAAACTGGCAATTATTGGCACCATCTGCAGCCTGTTATTAGGCAAGGCGATGCTGAGGACAGACAGGCAGCTTTCACCTTTGCGAAGAGAGGATTGTCGGAGCGTTAACTTTGTGCGGATCATCGGCTTATAACTCTGGCGTAGGCCGTCTGAAGGATCAAATTAAAAGGGATCAATGACCGATCTGATTCGTAGGCGTATTAAAAGTATCAGGGCAATTAGCTCAATAATCTCACGTGCGTATTGGACAAAAAAATTAAGAAAATATGATGACCAAACAAAATGTGGCAAGCAAGATTAATTTAAAAATTGTTCCTTTTGAAATTTTTATTGTTTTTAATCAAATAGTTTTTCATTTATTTATTCAAATATTTATATTATTTAATTGAATTTCGAATAATTATTATATTACTTTCAGTTTTCTCTCTTTTGAATGTGTATATAAGTATTCAGGCTCACAGCTAATTCAATAAACAATAAGTCACACTTCTTATGCTGAAGCGAGGCGGAAGTCGCAAAATCGACACTTGAGTCATTTGTGAGTCACGTCATAATTCAATTAATTTACCTCCTGCCCACAAGGTCGTTGCGTTGGACGAATTGGAATTCCGGAAGGAAAATTAATCTAATCTATAGGTTCGCTGACCCCAAACTTTGGCGCCTGCTCTTGAGATGAAATATTTATGTTTACCAAATGCATCCTGCGTAGCTGATTATCAAACGTTCGTTCATTTTTCCTTCTGGCTGAACGCAATTAAAATTTATTGTTGCCAATCATTTTGGTGAATTAATGTTTTTGTTATTGTCTCCAGCTCAAAATCATAAACAAAAATCGGTCAGTTTGCCCTAATTTTTATTTTTTTAATTTAATTCAAGTTTTATTTAATTTTTTTGGGACACAAAAGGACACAAAAATATTAATTTTGAGTCATTTAAAAGTTTCTCAATTTTAAGTCAAAATTTTGGATTCCATTCTTTAAAGCCAAGTTTTTGTTGCACAGTTTCAGTGGAACCACGTAAAAAGCTGAAATTGAAAACAATTATTTATGTATACCTTTTCACGTTATAATATTATTTATTTTTTAACATTTTGGGCGTAGCTCGGCTTTCATTCAAACGCTTCCTCCGTGTTTGATTGACGCTTAATCGAATTACCCTGTCTCGCGTGCAGTGTGCATTTGTTTTGTTGTTCTGCATTGTCGTGGAATGCCGGGTGCGGGATTGCGTGTGCGTTGCGTGAATTGGGGGAAGAATCTCTAATTCTGTCAAATTAAAGGCACGTGCCCCTCATACATAGCGGCGCTTCCGCTTCTTTTGGAGCGGCGAGGGTGGCACGGCAAGATGGAACTTTATGAAAACTAACTTGTGTGCGGACGGCGGGCGCCCTGCACGTTTAATTTAGGCGGCTGCCGCGGCACCCGAAATAGACGCGCCGGTGGAACGAACGAACGAACCAACTCGCATCTGCCCAGCGCCACTTTTGCTCCGACTTGCATTTCCACACCTCTGCCCCCGATCGCTGCCTGTCTTCATTTGTCTCAAATTTTCACAGAAAAAAGAAACATCTTGTGTTTAAAAAAAGCTAAATTCAAACTAACTTTTTTACTACTTTTGTGGCAAATTTCACCAAGATTATAATTTAATTATTCATTTTTGCAGCAAAATTTACTCGGAAGTGCAAACGTTTTTATTTATTGCTCAAATGTAAAAACCCAAAGAATAAATTGCTGCGTCTGGCGTTTGTTGTCGAGCTGCTGGTCGGAAAGTGTTTTTAAATTTCAATTCCGCGTTCAATGCAGGCATGTGCGCATTTTTCTAATGGCCACAGGAAATCGGCTCCCCTCTGCGTTGTTTTGGAATAAAAATTGCGCTCGTTGCTGAATTTTGCAATTCGTACACATCAAAAGTTCTCTTCCTGCCTGGAACCTGCAACGAGGGAACTTTCTATAATAAACAAAACTCGAATTTGTTTAATCAGTCCGGCAAAGCATCCGCCGCCGACAGCGCCTTTTAAAACCCAATTATGGAAATTTGTTGATAAGCTTGAGCTCGAGTGAGGCGCGACTTGAATGTTAAGCGTTCGGTCGGTTGATTCGAAAATTTCTCCGACCATCTGGCTTCATTTTCCAACGTTTTACAGCCGCCCCCATACATTGGCCATAATGACCCGTCGGACTGACTGACCCACGCCCCATTAGACGCGACGGTGCCATAAAGCAATTTGGGTCACTACGCGTGACTTGAGATTCCAGATCAACGCAGCTTTTAGTAGGCAAACCCCATTGTTTGCGGACATGCGCATCTCAGTCCCGAGCGCCAAAATTATGTGCAATAATCTGCGTCTTGGGTTTGGAGAAACGAGCGTGCCGACGACAATTTGGCCAAATATATGATGACAAAAATCCAGGATTGGTCACGAGAGACATTCCGTAGCCAGTAATTATGTGATGAGGAAAGAATTTCAACTGTGCAAATTACATGGTAATTTGTAATATCAGAAGAAGTGAAATTTCTGGCATTACCGTTTAAAACTTAAATGGGCAGTCTTTTTCATATTCTCGTCACTATATAAATCAAGAGGTCAACCAGGGATTTAGAACATTCACCGTGGTTAAAATTCACTTCATACTATATAAATTCAACTTTGTAAATGGTCAATTAAAAAAACTGAAATTCTGCAGACTAATTTTAAATAATTCAAATCGTTTTTCAAATTTAAAATTCAAAATCACTTAGAAAACCTAAATAAAAACTTGAAGCTAATATAATAATTTTAAATTATATTAGCCAATCTAATTAACTGATTACATATTTACTGTCGAAATTGTTTAGTTTTTTTAGTTGAATGTTTTTTAATTTTAAATACTTTTAATATTGGATTAAATTTAGTACTTTTTTTTACTTTTTAAATTCAAGTTAATTGAAATGATTGTATTTTATTTCATTTTCAAACTTTATTTATGAAGTCATTTTCTTTAACTTAAAATTAGGATCATTCTGTTTGGAGTTTGGAGCAATAATTGTGAGTTTATGGACTCGCTTTCCAGCTTGTGACTGCGCTTGTATGTGTAATTTTCGAGAACATTTGCTACCACCCCCAATTTTTTCACACATTGCGTTCTCTCGGCGCGTCTGGCTTATTTCTCTATTCCAGAGTGGCACATGTGCTCGCTCGCTCATCTTTCGTTTGCGCTGCATTTCTCTCGAGACTCTGAATTCCTCCTTATCTGCTACGTGTATTTTAATATTTTTATGGCGCGCATACAAAAAGCAAAGGGAAACGAGATCCTCTGCCGGGCCGGGACGATGAATACGCCGCTCTGTTCCGACAACAGTCGTCGCCTTGTTTCGCGGGAACAGAACCGTTCCGCAGAGCAACCGCGAATAAAAATTTCAAAAAATACACGTATACATAATTTAATTCCGGAATAAAAATGCTCCAAAAGCGGCTGCCCAGTTGGACGAGCTGATTCGTCCGCCTCGTCGAAAGCGCGTACGAGGACTTAAATGGGCCTAGCAATGCCCATGAGGTAGGTGTGCCTCGACTTTTCGCTGCCCACGTGCGCCCACACGGCCACTTGGCGAGGACAATAGCGGCGCTTTTCACTTGCAAGGCACCTGCGAATTGTAATTTCAATCGAACATGCGCCCAAGATAAAAAGAGAGTGAGAGGAATTTTGCCTCCGCTTTTGCAAGCAACAGGCTGAATGAATTTTAAATAATAAAAGCAGGAAAATAATTCCGTTAATCTTCAGTTGTTTATAGTGTTCTGTAGTTATTCAATGCTAAGTTTCAAATCTGTTTGGAGAATTAACATGAAAATTTAAGGAATTTGTGTGCGTTTAATTTTAAGTTGAAGTTTTTTAAATATGAAAAATAAATTAATATAGACTCTAAATGTTGTAAAAACTTTAATTTCGTAAGTATTAAGTTAACAAATTTTTGAACTTATACTTAGTAATATAAAACAATTAATTTTAAAGGGGTCGTAACTAAACATTTTATGAAATATGTATAGTGAATAAATTTGTTTATTTGAAATAAGCCAATAATATAAAAATAATGTATAGAAAATAAAAAATTTTATTTTTAATATTATTTTTTGTTTATTAATGGGGCTATTTTATTTCTTTAAATTAAATTATTTCTTTATATTTTTTTAATAAATTTTTATGATAATTTTTGTTTGATTGTTGCTTATGCATTCCTTTTTTTGTTTGTTTTGGGTTGAGGTTAAATAATTTTTTCATTTATTATTATTTTTTATACTTGTAATACGATGATGAATTGTACATTGAACAACCATGGGCCTTACATCAACAGTGTCCATAAAAATATCTGCAATTGTACATGAATAATAAACCTTTGCGGCAAGATTTATGCCTATTGGAGCTTTGGCCGTTCAGACGTTTATGCGCTAAATATTTAGAATTCCGCTCTCGGAGTAGAAAAT
The DNA here is from genome assembly GCF_031216515.1 of Neocloeon triangulifer. NCBI lineage: Eukaryota > Metazoa > Arthropoda > Insecta > Ephemeroptera > Baetidae > Neocloeon > Neocloeon triangulifer. Next base: position 1,006,026 of record NW_026775550.1, read on the forward strand.
TTGAGCGATAAATTTGCGCGATATAAGAGCTAGGGCGACTGTGCTTGTTTTGCTTGGCTCGGAATTGTTCGCTTGCCAAGAAGGCCGATTTTGCTGTAAAGCGACGACTAGATGCGTTTCGCAAGAACTTGACGCATTTCATAATAAAACGCGGTGTTCGCGCATCTCAATGAGATGGAAATTGTACAAATGGCGCCGCGTGCAGAACAATGAGCAGCGCAGCACTTAATTTTTGCCTTATTTGTGTAGCTCTGTAATTGCTACATGAGTGAAAAGAGAAAACAAACAAATATGTCACTTGGTCACATTTTTCTACTGTAATAATGCGAGACAGAGCTTTGCGCACAAGCCACACAAAATGTGCTGTTTTTTCTAAAAAATATTTTAAAATTTAATCCATTAAATTTTATTCTTGTCAACTTTTATTTTAATTTCACCTTTCATCTTTCAAAATAATTGATCACAAAAATTGCGCAGTAACATTTCTCCGGAGAAAATTCCCACAGGACTTTCAGAGCCTGGCTACGCAGCGCGATGACAAAGCAATAAATTATGCATCAGATAAGAGTGCGTGTTGTTATCATCATCATATGGCTTGGCGGCCGAATTAGCTTTAATGACGCGGACGAAAAGCGAGAGGGATCGCGTCCCATGCTAATAACTGCACTATTATGTCATCGGACCGAGCTAATTAATATGCGCCCAGTAGGCTCGTATTCTATTGTCCGCAGGAAGTCATGCCGCAGTCGTAAATTAGACGGACCAATCACGATAGTAATTGCGGCGTGCGCATTTGTCCGAGCCACAAAATTTGAAGATTGTGTGTAATTTTTATTCTCTTGGGGCTTCGAAACAAAACCAGGGCTTAATTTCCTGCTTCTTGTTATACCGGTCTGATAACGTGCGGTAGCGGGGCCGCGTATCACATGATGGTGTTTTTCCTCGGCGCCTCTGAGCAGCGATTATACTCGAGTTTGTCAATAAAGCGATGGCGCAAATCGATCTCGCTCGAAAGAAAAATAGGCTGTCGGAGGCACCACCACACCTTCGACGCAATCAAAATTGATCACTTTCAGAAGCAGAATTTTGTTTCGTTCCGTTTAATTTAAATTTAGCCTGAAATCTCAAAGGGGAGAATCAAGGAATTTGAATAAGAAAACATTTTCCTCGTCCAAGCGTAGAAATTCTACTTTATTTAAAGCGAAAGCAAACACGACTCAAATTCCGGCGACCCTCCCCGCGGCACACAATGCTTTCAGTATATAAAAAGTATAAAAATGCCGAACCGCACCCTTACCCTCGGCGCTTGTCTTTCTCGCTGTTTGCCTAGGACGTGATGCGGTCCTAATGCATTGTCGGTTGTGGCGCGGCGCACACGAAGTGATATCGAATTTATGTCGACGGATCGCGCCCATGCAAAGAGAGCGAAATGGTTTTACGCCTCATTGCACTGCAATCAAGTTACATGCTATTGTGATTGTCGGAGGGGCCTTTCATGCGTGCGATGAGTATAATATTCGCGTTTGAATTATGACCGAGAGGGCAAGTGGCATCTGCAAAAAGAAGGGGGAGAGAGAAAGAGTAAGATGAAGTCATTCATGGACCCTGCTGCGACTTCTTCTAGAAGTGAAGAAGTTTGCCAGTGGTAGAAATGGAAAGTTTATAATGATAAATAATGAAATATTTGATACAAAATTTATGGACATTGATCATTAACTCAAATTTGTTTAAATTATCATTCTCAAGATTTTATTTCATGTATCTTTTTTTTAATTTATATCAAATTTTATTATTTTACTGGGGTTGTAAAAATTAAAATTCAGGAGGAACTTTGTTGTAGAATTTCACGATCGAGGGTTGATTCATGGTGATTTGAATTTAAAGTCGGTTTTGTGAGGTGTTTTTATGTTCAAGAAAAACAATATCGTGCTCTACGTGTTTTGGCTGCGGGCTGCAGCCATAACCGAGAAAGTTACGCTCAAAACACACGTTTCAATATTCTGACCAAAATTATTATAAAAATTGGTTTGTTAAAAAAAAAATTGAATTCAATGTCTAATTTTGTTAAAAATTTTGTGTGAAAAAATGAAACTAATTTTTCACGGAAAATTTTCACTTTGAAGGAAAAATATTTGTAAAAAAGATGATTTTTTTTTTAATTCTTGTCAAAAAATGATTCCACATCTAATTAATTATGGCTGCAGCCGAAAAATGTAGATCTGGATATTTTTTGTTTTTATACTTTTTATAAAACAATAAACAACTCACCCATCGAGGAAAAGCCGGCTTTAAATTCTAATCACCAAGATTCAGGAAGTTGAACTTTTCATTCTAAAATTTGTAGGAACGATTTGGGCTGTGAGATAAGCTAAATTTTATTAAAAATCGTTTTCCAAAGGAGAATCCGTTCAACTTTGCCGTGCCTCATGATAAATCACGCGAGTCTATGATATCTTTATAAGCTCGCCACTTTCCCATCTGTTGATCGTCGTGAATCCATACGACGGTGGCAAGAGATTCTTTTACATTGTCTGTAAAAATTGAGTCAGTCTCTGCAGGCAATAAAAGTGCAGAAATTAAATGATGGTCTCATCTCTCACTTTCGTCATTACCCACTTTAGCGAAGGCCGCCTGGATTGTAAAAAGAAAAAAATTAAACTGCTGCACAAGTCGCTGGTTTGCAACCGCAAAAGTCGCCAGGAAAAAGAACTCCCTAATTTTGGACGCGTCTCGGCGGCGTGGGCGCCGCGCTCCGTGACGCAAAGCCCGGATTGTGTGTTATTATTACAGCATCTCGGCCCGCTCGCTCGCTCGCCCACAGATTGTTTTATTTGCATACGTCACTAAATTATGCTCTCGTTTGGAATTGCCGCCGCGGCTGGCTGGAGCTGGGCGTGCTCTCGCTGCAAATGAAGCGTCTTCTCTGCGTTCGTCCCACCGCCGAGGAGATAATAAATAGGCTGAGACAAACACGCGCCCGTGGCCATAATAAAATAATACTCTAGGAAGGAGATCTGGGCAATGCCAATTATGGGCGAGATTTATTGTTGAATAATGCGGGCCTTTGAAGTTCCGGAGACCCGCACGACGGAAGCGAAACGGGGCTGTTGGAAATGCTTTCCAGCTTTTTTGATCAAAACTTTTTTCTCTGAAAGTTGCAGGCACAGCGGAACCGCCTCACTCTAGAGAGAGAAAATTTTTGCTCGCAGAATAAAAAGAAATTCTTGGTAAAAAGTTGCTCGGGCCGATCCTTTGTATACCCACAACCGGATTCCGGCAATGTTGAAAAAAAAAACGTGAGAGGCACAAGTTTCTTCCTTGGATTTGAGTATTATTACTTTTAATTATACATTTGAATAAGAAAATTAATGGCTTACAGTTTTTACTTCCCATTTTTCTATGCTAATATAAAGATTTATGCGAGAAACTTATTCATTATTTTTTTTAAATGCTAATGGTATTGATTCGTGTTTAAAGTCACCGTAAACATTGATTAAAGATTGTTTATTATAATGAATATAAGAGAGGAAAAGATTGAGATTAAAATTTATATTAGACAGAATAGATTTGCATACAAATGTCTGAACCATGATATTGCCACTTATCTTGCACTAATCTTAGTAAAAAAAAAACAAAGAAATTTGTCATATTAAATGATATTAATTTTAATTAAATTATTATATTATTTTATTTTTACATTAATAAAATTTTAATTATTTGAATTGTTTTATTTATTATTATTCGTTGCAAATTTAAATGATTTTAAAATCAAATTTAATGAAACTTGTTGACTAAAAATCCTATTTTAAAACGAGGAGGAAACTTCAATGTTTAATAAACGCGAATTTTCGATTATAAATCGCCATGTTTCCGGCTGTTGATTTTGCCACGCAACATTTAAATCTGTCTCGCAAGTCAGAGGTGTTGCGACAGCGGCGGCTAAGCCGAGGCAAAATGTTTCCGCGAACGAGAGGTACGTCCAAAGTGACGCAAAAATAGCGTCTCCGTCTACTCGAAAGGTGCTCAAAAATATCCGTGAGTCACTTTTGGAGAGAGTCGATGGCCGGTCGCCAAAAACCGAGATGTAAACACGTGATTAATCATCGACATGGACACGTTATTGTATTTTAATTGCCCTCTGCGGGACAATTATAAAAAAATTCAGTACAAGATAAAGTTATTTGCATAAGCGGGGCGTGCACACATCCTGCGGAAGACGAAGGCCAGACCGACGACAGGAAAATTGCGTTTTCTGACTGTGGTTTTTAATTGTTTTGAAGGAAACGGTGCACCCCTGTCCCCTCTCGGAATGTGAAAAGCTCAATTTTTTTTTGTCGTTTCAAGTGAGAGCTATTTTTTGTTTTTTGGCGGCGCGACTCGGCCCGATAACAATAAGTAAAAGCAGCAATTTGAAAGCAGCACTCGATATCGCTCCACTCGAGAGTGGCTGCTTTATTTTTAAAGCGACATTAAGGCTCTTAATGGTGCTTGTCACTGGAGACGAGCTGCATTGGTGAAAAACGGTGCCAAGAGGGGCCTCGCTTGGCTGTTTGTTTTTTCATTAAGAGTCTGGGCAGAGTGTAATGTAATAATTTGACGAGTGAGTTATGAGATGCAGTGCAATTCGCTCCCACGTCACGCGATAAATATTTAAGAATTAGAGCATTTCAGACGCAGGCTGCTAATTTCGCACGATCAGGATCAAAGATCTATTTGAATTTTAATTATATTGATGGAGCATACAAATTTTTTTTATCCAATTCTTTACACTTCAAATTAAATTATTTAAAAAATCAGAGGTTCGGAAGAATTAAAAATATTTTATTATTTCCCTAATTGGAATAAAATTTAGTTATCAAATTTTCTGAGATATATTTTTCATTAATTCAACAAGTAAACTTGAAGATTGAATTATTAAAATTTGACACTTTTGATCACTTTAAATTTGTTCATTTCAAATAAGGAATCAATTTATATTTCTTTTCATTTTGTCATTTGAGAAATAAAATAAGCCAAATAATCTTCTTGACATTGTCATACACTCGATCTATTAAAACCAATCTGCAAAACAACGCGCGGACAAAGTTCATCCGGTCCAATTAAAATTGATGGGTCGTGGCTCAACACAGGCGTTCGTGCTCCAAACACGAGAGTCTCCGAGTCGGACGGGCCAGCCCGGGTCAATTAATTGCATCTGCGTGACCTTGATTGATTGACAACGTGGCTTTCGCGAGTCGTGTCGCTGTACGTGCGCACAGAATGTACGATCGGAATAAAATGTGCGTGGTGCGCGCATTCCATTCCAACCTGCCGCACTGAAATGTGAAAAACGGTGCCCGCGCCAAATACGGCGCATCTGCTCTGCCGCCGTGTCCACTGCTTTTCCGTCGGCTTACCTACATTTTTTCTCGCGTTTTCGACTCAACGACAGGCTGTTTGTTTTCTAATCTCGTCGTTTGAGCACGAAGTGCCAACGCGTTGCATTTTTGACGTGAATTCCAACGAGAAACGCTGATCTTTGAATTCATTAGCGTGACAATTTCTAAATTAAATATCGTGTTAATTGAGACAAAAAAAATGACGGTTCCTCTTAATTACTTTTGATTTCAATTGAAGAAATTAATAAGAAAAATTGAAGTACATATAATATTTAAAAATAATAAAAAATAAAATATATAATTATAAAAATAAAAACAGTAAAATAAAACTATTAAATTTTAAACTGTTATTCAAAATGTTTTCATTTAATTTGCCAATTGAAGCTCGTCTCTTTTATTCATTCACAAAGCAATTTATTCATAAATTCACTGCAATAAATCGCACCCTATCATCACTGTTTCAAGTGGTTAGAAAATTCAATTGCTCTGTCAGTTCGAACGCCGCGAAACCAGTCATTTCCTAATTTATGCCTCGTAATTGCAGCAACAAGTCGCCAATAAACTCATAATAGTTGAGACAAACCTTCTCTCGAGCTAATAAATAAATCGGTCGCTCTTTTAAATACCACCTGGCCGCACGATTTGCTGGAACGGCCTTTGATGCCTTTTCTTTCCATTCGTCTCTCTCTTATTCCTTATAAGTTCTCCTTGCCTGAGGCAAGGTCCCGGCAGCACAATTTATTTATATTTCTCAACCTGCGTGGGAGTCGAAAAGCATCGTCATCGTCCCACCAGATGAGTTTAATTCAGCTGGCCTCGCTGCGGTCAACTGCCGCGGCCACAAACGCACAGATGACCCGTTAATTTTGAGCTCGTTGCAGCCGCACAGTTGCCAATATTTTTAGACTCGGAACCAGAAGGTCGCCGAGAATGTTAATCATCCGCATCAACCTTCGTGTGTTCGCCGAACTTGATTGTCCAGCAGTTGATTCAACTGGAAAAAGTTAAATTAGGGAATATTTTAATTATGTAAAAAATTAAATTTGAAAATGAGCGAATTTTTTTTCAAAATCCAAATAAAAACAAAGGGTCTAATTTTTAATTCAATTGATATTGTTATGAAATTGAATTGCCGTTTAATCTCAAGATAATTAAAATATTTCCTATATAATTAAAATTAAAATTTGATTTAACATTAGATTTTATTTTCACTTCAGTGACTCTGAACAATAACCATTTGAATTACGCAATCTTCAAGTCTTTCTTATTCATTGGATCGCGTCATGCAGCACCGATCGGCCGCGACTGACTCATTATCCATTACTTTTGCTCTCAAGGAAAATTGTACTTTACATACATATATAGCCGCGTATTTCGTTTCAGCCGCGGCTGCAGTGACCGCGGTCCTGAGTCACGAGTGCGGTCGGCGTTCTTTCCTTCGCGTTCTGGAGGACAAAGGTGACATCCACCAACGCCCTAGCTTTTTTTCGTATGATTTACGTCGCCGGCGGCCTCATTTTGCGGTGGTGGGTGCGCTGGCTGATAGGGCGAGCCGAGTGTCGCCGGCAAGTACATAATTGCACCGTCGCGCAATTAATTAAATTGCGCGTCCGGCCGCTCGAACGGCGCGAATGGAAACGCGCGGAATCCGACCGGAATGTCTCCGAGAGACCGAGAGAGAGACGGTCCATTACATGTGGCCAGCCGTGACACAGTTTTGCGCGGAGAGGTGTTTTCGTTGCTTTTTTCAGAAGCAAGCGATTCGACCTGAATGCTTTCAGCTCCGAAATTGCGGTTAATTTAACTGCTTAACACAATTCTTATCAAATTTATGAACACTCTAAAAGGTTTCCTCAGTAAAATTATGATCTCTTCTGGGCAATTTTGTTTATACACAACATCAAACCCGTAATTAAATGTACTCTCAAGAGATAAAAATTGACCTGAGTGAATTTTTATGACAATTTATTTCTCTATTAATCATTTTTATAGTTCATTTCCAAGGATGATTTAGTTTTTATTAACGTCAAAACCCTTAATTTTTATTACGGCATTCATTTTTATGGAAATTTTGTACATTTTTTGCTAATGAAAGCTTCATATTATTTAATGAAGTTGGCAAAATATAAATATAAATTTACAATGGATTTATTTAATGTTTCGGTAAAACAAAAATACTTTGTCAATGGAGCTAAATTGTTATTAAAGACGATTACTTTTTGCCAATTGTAAGAAAAATCATTAAAAGAAACTGCTCTTTGCGGCAACACTGCAGCACCCGCTGGTTTATTTTGAAGCGAAATAAAAAGGAGCAATTTACGATCTTCACATCGGAGAGAATGAAGAAATAAAACGAACGTTCTGCGCCAATGAAGCCGCACTTATATGCAGCATCCGCTCTCGGAGAGAAGTTTTGTAGTTATTATTATCATCGTCATCAAAACCCACATGCAATAAAATTCAATTGCCCTCTCTGCATTTTTCACAATAAAATTTATTGTGGCCCCAATTATAATTTATGGCCCGAGATTTTAGGTAGGCGCTTCGATTTAAATATAAATTTTTTATCCATTGCATCAATTTTTTTCTCGGAACTTTGGCCTTTCGTTACCTCACAAGGCGCTGGTTTTTCCTCTACATGGATTACGAACACGTCATTAATTCCAAGATTCCGCTGCCGTAATCAGGTAAATTTTTACCAAAAGCGGTTTCCCATCCTTCTCCTCGCCAAGGTCACAGGAAAGTCGGCGCGATTTTTTTTTCGTTGAGAGCCGAGCGCGAATTTGCTTCTCACTGCGGGGGTGACGATAATGCGCCGAGGGATGACGTGCACTCGCGTCATCACTCAAAGAGAGAGAGGAGCAAATTTTATTATTATTCGAGCTGCCGCTCGTTCACTGAGGCGGGGGATGCAGATAAAAATAAATGCCCAGTTTTCGGCCGGCGACGAGTGATTAATGAGCGTGCAATGAGAGAGAAAGAGAAAACTCCCTCACGGCTCATCGACTTTACTGTCGCAGCGATTCTCCTTGTCTCTCCCTTTTCGGTCCAATTTGTCGCGTGAGTGCCGGGAAGTCTCGTTTTATTCAGAGAAACATCTGGAAGAAAGATTTGTAGCTAAAATATTTTTTAAAAAGGAAAAGTATTTTGACCTACAAAAAAAAGACACATCAATCAAAATACTAAACTGCAGAATTATTGAATAAAATTATAATGCGGTAAAATATTGGGCAAATTTATAAAAAAAAAATTAATGGAGTTGCAGTTATGCATTGAAATTTGTGTTTGTGCAAATATTTTAAACTTGTAATTTTTGCAGCTGAACAGTCCGTGCTCTTGTTTTTGACCTTTTATCGCGCTCTCCGCACTCCATCCAGGCATGCGTTGCAGCCTGATGACATTTCAAAACACATCTGCCGTTCCGCTCTCACAAAGACACTCCATTATCAACCAACACACCCGTCTAGCGCGCACAAAAACATTCGCGATCAAAACTTTCTACGATTCCCCTTCGTGCAGCTTTATCCGTCCGAGAAGTGAAAAATTGGCTTCATTGTAGCGAGCGAAGAAAGGGAGAAGAGAAATGAGATTTGGATTGACGCCAATTGGACCAAAAATATATATTATGCGGGGAGAGCTGAAGGAGTTTTGTGAGGGAGGAAAACAATATTTTGTATGCAACGGCGGCTGACCCGTTTGCATCACACATGCATCGCCGGGCTAAATCCAGACTGTGTTTATGCAGCGCTACTATTTTCGATTTCGCTCCAACTCCAAGCTCAAACGGAAAGTCCGTAATGGATTTCTAAGTAAGAAATGAAGCAAGAACTAAAAAGTCAAAACAACAAACAAAATTTTAATAATAAAAAAAAATCTGGATTCTGAATTCTAAATTTATATTTTTAAAGACAAGTGTCAAAATTTCATATTTTAAATTGTTTTAAAGACTGAAATGCTTGCTTTTTTTCTTGTTTTATAAAAATTATTTAAACACTTCAAGTTAAAAATAGACCTAAAATTAAGTTGGCTCACACCTCTGAATCAGATTATTTACATTTTTTTTAGACACGACACAAAACACGGTGTAAACTCAAAACAGCAGGTGCTGGGTGGAGGTGCAGCTCTTTTGTTACTTTTATTTTGAGTTGTTGTTTGTTGGCTTTCGTTCCTCCTAATGAATCAAAATTGTAAGCAGACAAGATGAAGATATTTGGAACGGGCGGATGGATCGCTATCGGAACTCAAAAGGTTGCCACTTGACTCGCCGCGTTTTTTTTTTCTTTCTATTTTCTAAATGAGACTTTTTCAAGTGGCAGCATCACTAAAATAGCCGGTGGTTCTGCGTATAGGGGCGCCCAGTTTGGGTTGGCTCCGTTATTAGGAGGCCGAGGCAAAAATAGCTCATTCGCGGGCAAATTGTGTGAAATCTGGTCAAGTGAAAAGTCCAGTCTGGCCGGCGACGCCGCCGCCAAACCAATTTCCATCGCGGCGGGGGGGACGAACGACACCGAAATTATTGCGCCTGATCGGACCACCTCCGGAGCGGACATTAATTATGCGGGTGGTCCGAACGACATAATATATAAAAGGCTCAACCCTTTCTGCCTGCCAAACAACGGCTTCGGCAGACAATGCTTGCCAAATAGTAATTAAACGGGGCAGTGACGACAGCTGCTACCGCTTTATTGTTTGACTCATTCAAAGCACTGAATGTAAAATAAGAAAGGCTTCTAAGTTCAGCAAACTAAAACAAAACTGGAAATTAAAAATTTATTTTAAATTAAATTGAATTTCAAGAAAGAAAACATATATCGATTTGAAAGCTTAGAAAGTTCCCAGAATAAATTTTTATTAATTTTTTTTACTTCATTTCTGTTACAGAGATCACAATGGACTGGTCAGAACACGCCCTTTGGTGGCCAACAAAAAACAGATGGCTCCTCCGAACGAGATCCACCCTGGACCAGTGCGGCGTGGGTGCAGACGCCGTTCTCCACTTCACACCGATGAAGAAGCGACTCAGGGTCCAACTGCCAGACCTGCGTTACCTGGACGCCACCGTCGACTTCTCGGTCAAGACCTTCAACGCCGTCGTCACTTTGTGCAGAGAGCTTGGTATGTTAAAAAAATCAACCATTATAGAAAATAAATATGATTGTTGCATTTCTGCAGGAATTCGCCACCCAGAGGAGCTCTCCTTCTGCAAGCCCCTGGAGCCGAACCACCTGAAATACAACCTGAAGGACATGCCTCGCAAGCGGCACGAGAACGGCCACGTCCCGGCCGACACCAACACCTTCATCGCAGCAGCAGACCCACACAGTTCAAACAGCTCGCTGGAGCAGAGCAACTCGACGCCCTTCTTGTGCGCTCCTGTTTCGCCTCCGAGGAACAACCATAACCACAGTGCTGCAACCACACCAATCAGCTCGCCACTTAACACCGTGAGTCACTGAAACTCGATACTGCAGTAATTTGATGATTCGTTTAAATTTTTTTCAATCAAACTTATTATGACAAGTCAAGTGAAGCAAAAACCTGCAACCTAATTTATAATAAAAATAAATTCGTCAAAATGTCGAGCTGAAATTAATGATTTTTTGTCCACAGACTGGCACTTGGAAGAGAAACAATCAGACCAACGGAGGTCCTCTGTTCAACGGGTCCAACGACTCGACCTACTCCAACAACGTTCTGTCCATCGAGGCTTTGAACGGCAGTCTTGACTCGTCTTTGGCCTCCAGTCCGGCACACCCAAGTCCAGAAGCGCGCTCCAAGCTGCTGCGGCCAAAAACTCTGATCGAGAGGGCGCGAATGAACGTGGCCTGGCTCGACTCTTCCCTCTCCATCATGGAGCAGGGCATCCGGGAGTACGGCACCCTTTGCCTGCGCTTTAAGTTCTACTCATTCTACGACCTCAACCCCAAGTACGACTCGGTCAGGATCAACCAGATCTTTGAGCAGGCAAAGTGGCAAATCATCAACGAGGAAATCGATTGCACCGAGGAGGAGATGCTCATGTTTGCTTCTCTGCAGGTGAAAAAAGAAGAACCTCGAGACAATTTTCTTGTTACAATTAAAAATCCTTCCAGGTCCAAGTAAACCTTCAGGCAGGCCTGAAACAGCCTCAGTTCGAGGACTCCATGCGCGAGGAAAATAATGACGAAGATGATATTGATGCTGCCCTCACCGACCTTCAGGTCACACTGGAAGGGTCAAACATCAGCCGTGGCCCAAATGATATCACCTATGTCCCAGAGCTTTCAGGATACATGAGATTCCTCAAGTAAATTATTTTATTTACTCTGTTGTTGAAAACTAATCAATTTCCTATTATGACAGGCCAAAGAGGTTCACTCTGCGCGCCTTCAAGCGTTACTGGTTCACCTGCCGTGACCTGAGATTGGAACTTTATCGCTCCCGGGAGGACGCAAACGCTGGCGCCCAGTATGCCCACCTGATCAACCTAAGGGGCTGTGAAGTCACGCCCGACGTCAACATCTCCCAGGGCAAATACGGTATCAGATTGGAAGTGCCGAGCGCGGACGGAATGTCCGAAATGTGGATCAGATGCGAAGGGGTAAGATTTTGATATTGCTGAGAATTTTAAATGCTTATTTCAAATTTATAATCAAAGGAGGAGCAGTACGCTAATTGGATGGCCGCTTGTCGCCTGGCCTCAAAGGGAAGGACCTTGGCCGACAGCACGTACGACAACGAGGTAAAAACCATCCAGGCTTTCCTCTCGATGCAGCATCCAGCACAGGCTCCGGCCATCAACCCCGCTGGTCTGGGTCTGGACATCACACCTGAAGATTACGTTGCACCAAGATATATAAGGAAGTTGAAGAGCAAGGTAGAAGGATTTTTTTTTTAAATTTGAATGAAAGAGCTAATTTTTTTTATGAAACTTCAGCTGGTCCAGCGAATCCTTGAAGCCCATGCAAACGTCAAGGACCTGAACCTGATCGAGGCCAAGATGAACTACATCAAAGCATGGCAGTCGCTGCCAGAATACGGAATTTCCCTCTTCATTGTCAAATTCATGGGTCACAAGAAGGAAGAAATGCTCGGCGTGGCATTCAACAGAATAATGAGGATGGAGATGAACTCCGGAGACCATCTCAAGACCTGGAGATACAACACAATGAAGGTAGAAACAATTTTTTTAACCTCTTAAATAAGTTGTTTGCTAAATACTGAATCCGTCTATTACACTTTTCAGGCTTGGAATGTCAACTGGGAGGTCAAGCACATGATGGTGCAGTTTGAAGAGGAGAATATAGTTTTCAGCTGTCTGTCGGCAGATTGCAAAGTAGTCCACGAGTTTATCGGTGGCTACATCTTCCTCTCGATGAGATCTAAAGAAGCAAATCAAACCTTGAACGAGGAACTTTTCCACAAACTCACTGGCGGTTGGGTTTAAATCAATATTCTTTTGTGTACAATAGTGTTCGTAGCACTAAATAATGAAAGAAAATGGGGAGTCGCTAAATGTGCCATTGGCTTACAAGAACTTATGTTTTCCGTAAAGTTTGCATGATAGCGCTTGATTGCAAATAACAGCCCAATGTATTATTTAATTTTCATCTTTTTTTTAAGTTTTAATGAATGGACTTCTGCTCGGCAGGTGAAACAGTGACGAGTGAACATAGTTTTGTTAATGAAAGCAAATTTTTTTTACGTGCAGTATTGGAAGATGCCGGTTTCAGTTTTTAGACTCGACGAGTTTGTTATATTCGATTTGTTTTGTACAGCAGATTTAGCAAACGATGAACTACTGGACTCTGATTTTTCGAAACAGTTGCATGACGCACACTCGTGACAGGAAGAAAATCTTTTTGTGATACTAAAACAAGATAACGAGGCACAGAAGATGCCTGTTAACAACAGTTTTTTTTCTTATACTGTATTATACACACACACTACTGAAAGTTTTTTAATCAATGACGCAACACTCTATTTTTTATCCTTACTTTACCACACCCGCAAAACAAACAAACAAACCGTATAGAAGTGTTGCTAAAGTAAAACTTGCGGTAGGGAGTTATAATGTCTTAATTTTAGCAAAGAGGTAAAACAATAACTATTTCCTTAAATTTAGTTGTTGATGTAGTTGGTAAGCAACGTAATGGATAACTCAAGGATTGGACAAAGATGCAGAAATATATTTCAGGAAAAGTATATATCATATTGTAATCTCTGTTGATACTGCTTCTTGGCTATCAAATTATACATAATACCGTGCAAAGGCCGTATATAAATATTTGTAACATATTAAATAAAGCTAATCATTTTGTTAATGGTAAATCAAATCCGAGCAAGTTTTTATTCATGTAAATATATGAACTACCACCATTATTTTATTCTTAATATTATTTTTGTTAAATTATTGAGGCTTCCAATTGGGGTCAAAGTGCTTCTTCAAAGGCTGCCAGCATTCGTAATAGGTGTGATCCAACTTCTGGCACGTTTCCTCTCCCCACTTGGTCACTGCCAAACTCAGCGATGACTCGAACAAATTAAAGCCTTTAAAACACGTTCAGATTTTGCACAATAATTTTTAAATTTTACCCGTGTGCCATCAGCAACTCGCACTGGTTTCAGTTCTCCATTTGAGGCGCCTTCGAAACACTTGTAATCAGGGCCGTGGGGAGTCATCATCGAGTGGAGAGAGGCGCCGCCAGGGGCAAATCCATCCTCCTTGGCTTCGTAATTGCCCTTAATCAGTCCCATGAACTCACTCATGCAGTTCCCTAAAATTTAATTTTAGTTCACTAAATTTGATCAATTTGCACCCAGGAAATGTTTAAATATATTTGGGGCATTGGGTTTTTTTAACTTTGATGTCATCTGTATGGGCACAATGAATAAAATTTTATCTGTTTGCCGCAGCCGGCCGGGCCGCGGCTCTCCGTGTCCAGGGACAAGGACAAGCCAAACGTTGATGACCAATAATTCTATGACTATGAGAGGCGTAGATTCACGTTTTAAGGCCGCTGGAAATTAATCATTTTGGCCCCCCCCCCAAATATTTTTATTAATTCATTTTAATAGCTTTCTTCTGTTATTGAAAACATCCTTAAAATTGTATGAACTCTAAAAAAAAATTTGCGAGCGAAGCGAGCGCGAAATTTTACTAATTTTTTTTTTCAAACGAAAAAGCTAGAGAGCTGTGAGGGTGTAAAAATGCTTTCCGAAAAAGTAGCCAGAAATGATCAAAATGATCTGTTCGGGATTTTTATAAGGTCGCCAAAAAATATGAAAATTTTTGTTCCGAGGCAAAGTTCAAACCGGGGGGAGGGTGTAAAAAAAGCTTTCGGAAAAAGTAGCTAGAAATGATCAGAATGGTCTGTTTAGGATTTTTAAATAAGTGTGCCCCGGGCCCCAAAAGGACCCTCTCGATCAGTCCAAGTTTGAATGATTTTTTTTTAAATTTCCATTATAAAAATGATTGCGAGAGGAGCGAGAATATTTCAATTTTTTTGTCACCCACTGAAATATCATTCATACTTGGGCGAAAGGGCCCCTGGAATTTCCAGCCAGCCCAGCCATAATCTACGCCTGGGGAGCCGCATTGCTCGAAGATGGGTGACGCGATAATAAACAGTGCTTTTTTGTTGTCCTTTTCCCGCCTTTTTCGTAACCCGTCATGCGATATTCCCTCTAGTGCCCTCTAGTAAACCAATGATCATCCAAGACTTATTAATTTATTAGTTCACCGCTAGAGTTCAAGCTAGAGCTTTTACGACAAAATGTTCTGAAAGTAATTATTTCTCAAGAGAATTGTGCGCAGTTGTGTAATTTGGGTAGCGCGCACCTGATCAACGAGGCGATTATAGTAAAAAAGATACCTTTCACGCACTCTCCTGTCTCTCCGTATTTTCCTTTATATCCTTAGTTTGGTGATTGGTTTGGTGGTTGTTTTGATTTGGTGCGGCCGACGTAATTGCCATCAACAAGAGAAAAGGACGAAAAAAGAGATGCCGTGTTTTGTGATCTGGTCTGGTTCTGGTTGGGAATTTTTGTGTCACACATTTGACGTTTTTATTCACAAAAGTGAGGCCAAAGTTCCTAAATTGGCAACCGCTCTGTAAGTGTTGTGGAAATTCGGGCGAAATGACTTCAAATATACAGGTGTTTGATTAAGGAATTCGTCCTGCGGCCCTCATTCGGCCACTTCGTATAAAAGCACCCAAGACGGCCAAGACACAAAAGCATGCTTTCGTCGCCCAGACAGGGACTGGGGACTATGCAACTTCTGCTCAAAACTAATTACATATACATATCAAGGTATTACTTATTCTATTCATTCTATCCCTTAATAATAATTATAATTTTCGTAACGTGAACGTGGTTATAAAAATCTCAAGGAACATAATTTTAATCATGTTATTTGTTAATATTACAGATCAGTCCTGTATTATATTGCAGCAACTTGATTATATGTATATCAAAGACTGGAAGGATCTGAATATAAACTCATGCCAGGAAAAGAGAGGATTGGAAAACTTTTATCTTTTGAGGTGAGTTGAAGTTAATTCCAAAGTTAATAAAACGATCGATTGTGAACCCTCATTTTGATAAATGAATTGTAAAAAATATTTTTAAGTAATCAATAAAAATTCTATGGCAATGTTAAAAATATTTTCTGACCAGCTCATTATTTTAATTCTATTCATGAAATCTTAATTTTTACATTAACTGTGAAAACTCAAATTAACCTTGGCACATAATTAAAAAATTAATATTTTATTACATGAATATATATTTTATGTTTATACATAGTGCTAAAAGGAGTCTTTAAAGAAAATACATTCCTCGGAATTTGATGGTGAGAATAATAGATTTAATTCTTGAAAGACTTTTTTAAATTATGTAATTATATACTTGACTTTCAACAAAAGACACGGTGCACACTGGCCCTTGGACAAATCTCGCTAGGGTCTACATAGAGGAAGCAATGCCGCAAGCGTTGGACACGACTTCCGTGCCGCTGGGTCGCAAATCTGCTAGTTTCTAATCTTGTCAGATAAGTGGCTGTGGAAATAGAACTTATTTCTTTGTTGTCACCTTTCTTCTCTCTCTTTCAGCCTCGGAACGAGACTTCAAAGGACACTTCGCCAGTGAAGCAACTCCAGACTCACCTGATGGACGTCTTCACTCCTCGGAGTGAATTACGAGTGAAACCTTGCTCGCCCAAGCAAAGACACTCGCAGCGTCTTCGGTTGCCGAATTTACCGAACGAAACGAGAGGCTCTTTGGGTTTTTGCAAATGCAAGGAGCCTGGTGTCTTTCTCTTCATTCATAAACTAAAAATTTTATATTCACAGATTTTATCACAAAGATTTCATCCCTAGCTTGGAAATGGCTTCGGTGGGCTCTCGAGGGGTGAACCGCTCGGCCCAGGTGCTTCTCGACCTTGGAGACTGGCTAGTCTCTTACCAACTCCTCTTCACTTTGCTTAGCCATAACAACCTGTCAGTGTTCTTTCTCGGGATGTGTTCCCTACGAGTCGCAGAAGAAGATGAAGAAGAGTGAGCTCCTGCTGTGGGCGCCCCTCTATTTTGCTTGCGGGCGGAGATCAGGGCGTTACATGTCTGTGAACAACCCTCCTTGCATCTGGAAGCATCCTCCGGGCCCCGGGGCATGCAGGTGTATGCGCTTGTCGTGGCCGGTATGTCTTTGAAGGCTTCAAGAACCCTTCACAGAGCCCGCCGTACAGGTAGCCACAGGGTCGTTGTTAAAAGGGTGGGGGCAAAAAACTTCAACCTTAGTCGGATGCTGGATTTCCTGGCTGACACCCTGATTCACTTGTGAGAAGGGCGGCCAGGGCGGGCCGTGAGATGGAAAAATTTTTCCCTTGAGCCTGGAAATATTTTATTCTTTATTTATTAATTTGTTTTCTGCCAATTTATGCAATTCATTGTGGGTCTTCAAGTACTCTGATTTAATGGAATTTTCACCGCATTTTGCGTATAGACTGTAAAATTTTCAGAAACATTGATTTGCTATTTTGAATCAGTTTTCTTTATTAAATAATTTTTTATTTTAAGCATGCTTTTTATTAAATTGGAGGTCTGTGTTGAAATAAAAATTGCAAAATTTAATTTAGATTGTTGCTGCAAATTTTAAAATTCCTATTGTTGCATGTTAAATGTGTAGTTTAAATTTCACATCAGGCTATTTAGAAATTAGGAATGTTATTCCAGAAATTTTGATAGCTCCTTATTCTTGCTGTCGCATAATGCCATTGTGGAAGTATCTGTGGCATAATAATCTTTTATGAGTTAAAACTAACATTTAAAATAAAAAAAACTGTTAAATTTAAATAACTATCAGGATACATATAAAATTATTTGCAGTATTTGAAAATATTAAAAAAGAATTTTAAGTTTAATAGAAATGTGTATTTGAACACATTTTTATTTCAAGCAATTTTTGTTTATTTTGTTTATTTTTTTTAGATACTTCAATTTTATTATTTTTATTAGTTAAAAAAATATAATTTCTTTATGCAATTTTGATCAAACTCATTAAAATGCAATTGTAGCGCTGCGCTTTCAGAGCGGCCATGCGATGATGCTAATCGATGTCAATCATCCTGATCGCCTCATTCGGCACGCCGTGGTGCCACCATAACTCGCCATAAAAAATTTCCAGCGATTTTCAAGCAACAAATATCTGCACTTCTCTGAACTCTAATGAAAAAATGGATAATTTAATATCAAATAAACGTCGAGTTGTGATCCAAGTAATCATCATTTAGTATATTTGCCTGATTACGTCTTGGAGACAATGTATTTTATTTTCAAATAATATTCACAGGCGGAAACAATTTGGAATTGCGTCTTTGCTTTTTTTACAGTTAAAATCACACATATGACTATCCTAACGAGTTACTAACATCAAATTTTACGAAATATAAGAATATAAGTCTGTACAATTTATAATAGGAACTTTGATTGATGGCGCCGAGGAAATGTTATTTAAATTTTTAAAATGGTTTGATGTTACACCAATCAAATCAATAGTGCAAATTTAAAGAGTAAATTTATTTCTTATTTCCATCTGCAAGCCAAAATCAGACATGTTAAAATTCTATTAGAAGGGATAAACTCTTTATCGAGTGATATAATTATCCTGCAGACAACCTACATATTTTTTTTTTTTTTTTTAATTTAAACATAATATAGACACCTTTTCTTTTAAATATCGTGATAGTTAAGAAAAATGCGCTGCGTTAAATGCTCTTCAAATATGATTTATTTTCTGCTAGAGTTGTGTAATTGATGCCTTTGAGACATGAATCGATAATTTATTAATAATTACATCTTGTCTGAATATCAATAGTCTCTAGAATTACGTTTAATATAATTTGTTGTTGCTTCTTCTTGATTCACCACTGGGTTTTCTTGATGCACATTGATTGTCTCTCTCTTCTAAGCACACGATTTATCTCTTACGTCGACGCCGAGTGTTTTGTGTAATTTTCCGCCACAACTTTAATCGTTTTGGTCCCTTGAACTGGGTCGCCTCGGCATTAAACAACCCCCTTGGACATCATGCGAACCGTGTTCTTCAACGCCTGTCTCTTGTTGCAGAACCAAATTCGTATCACTTCTCGCTCGTAACCCAACTGTTGCGCCAGAGCTGTGATTTCAGCCCCTGAAATTTTAAATTTTATTGTTTATTAAAATGATGAGAAATTTCAAAATTCAATTACCTGAGGGATGTGTGTTCCTCTCGAAATGAACATTCAGTATTTCTAAAGCCTGCGGTGTGAAAGAAGTTCTTCTCTTCCTCTTTTTCGACGGCTCGACGCCGATAAACTCTGTCAATTGATTGTGACCGCTTTTGTACCTGTAATTACTTTTGAAAATTAGACCAAATTCGGAATTAATTCATTTCAATCGAAAAGAGTAAAAAATTTCTGCCAACCTTTCTTCAGCTTCCTTCATCCACCTCTCCAGCACAGGTTTTATTTTCTGAGCACTCTTTGGGGTGATGTCGAGTTTTTCAAACCTGCCACAAACCAAATTGCAGAATGATCAGCGAAAAAAAATGTTTTCCATCAATCAAGAAATATCAAGTTTAAATCATACAAAGCGCACAACAAACAGTTCGCCATGCATAAAAACATTTACATTTTTTTTTTAATTTTTATAACTTTTGGTTCATGCAAACGTGCCAAGCTCTGTTTTAAGTGAAATGCTGGTTGAAATTCTCATTTTTGGTAATAATTTTCTATAACAACCAATGCCCTGGCTGAAATGTTCTTCTCTTGAAATTTAATACTCAATTAGATATAAAACCATGACACTGGTGCTGCATTACGAAAATCTGATTTTCTTTCTGAAGTGATATAGAGTGCTCGGAAGAAATTGGAAAGTAAAAGTTTGGAAAGCTATGAGATAATAATTTGCTGCCGAGGCGGAAAAGCGGATCGTTCGTAATTTTCCCTCTCGAAAGTAAAAATGCAAAAGAATAATGCTGAAAAATAAAAACATCACCTACATAGCTTGTTGCTGGGACGCAATCTGAGCAGCAGTACAGTACATCTGAGTAGCCAGGGCACTGGGAAGAAAAGAACAACCAACAATTACTCTATTGATCATCAGAGAAATTAATTTGAAAGGGCAACTTTAGTTATTTTTCGTACTGCGATTGATTTTCTTTTTGTTTTATGACTTCAGGGGACAGAATAAAAAAGAAGTGAATTTATTGTTTTGTTCCCAGCTACTTTGAGTACAATGAAAAGTTAATTGGGTATGAAAATATTGAGGCACAGATGGTTGCATACTTACTTTAATGCAAAATTTTTACATCTTGCAGTCAAAAACTATAAAGTTGCCCTTTGCTTTGTACTGACTGTGTTTACACAAGAGAATAAAGGAAACTCCAGAATTTGTTAATGGAAAAAAACCAAACACATTGCAACAACACACTGACAATAAAATAATATTATATGATATTGGCCAAAACAATTCAAAATTTAACTCTTAATAAAAAAGTTGTTGATAATCCAAATTAAAACACTGAAAATTAAAAGTAAATTTTGGACAACCCTGATAAAGAATTTCTACACTATTCTTGTTTCAAAATCTTATCAGAGTCGCACACAGTGTTGTTATTTTTACAAACACATTTTGTATGAAATAATAAAAAGACAGCTTTTTGACAAGCTTCGGTTGAAAATGCAGTCTCAAAATCAATAAAAAGAAACACAGACAATTAATTGAATACCTGCAAATTGCACTCTGACTGTAGGCAGGTCCCTCAGTCACGCTCAGGGCCTGGCCGACCTGCGTCTGCGTCAGGCCCAGGGACAACCGGCGCAGTTTGAACGCCTTGGCGAATTCTTTGATTTCGTCCAAGTTGATTCCGTCGACCACGTTTCCAGTCGCCTGGTTGATGGTCGGTTGACCTGGAATGTCATCAAAGTGACCTTTTTTAAATGAAGGAAGGTGCGATCGCTTTGGTCAATTTGAAAACCTACTCATGTCATTCAGGGGGTCGAGTGCCGAGGGGCTGAGGGCGCCGGGACTGAGACTGCCGTTCTGGTGCGACGAGGTATGGTGGTTGTGAGGCGGAAGTTGTGTCTGCTGAGCTGAGTGGGGGCTTGATTTGTGGTGAGATGAGACAGAGTGAGCTGAAAAGCAAAACAAAAGCTTTCAGATTGAAAATAAATTTATATAAAGAGTTGCATTTAAGCAAGCATCAATTTTTTTTTCAATTATTTTACTATTCAATTTTAATGCATAGATACAGTTTAAAATTTTGTCATTTGAAAAAATCCAACTAACCTTTGCTAAGAAGTTTTTCAATAATGAGAGTTAATTCTCTGTGTTGGAACGACTTAATTTATTGTATTATAATTTATAATAACAATATATTAAAAATAAATGAAAACTTAATTAATCTTTTTTAATATTATAATATTATATAATGATAAAAAATTAAAAATGAATAAAAATTGCAGTTAATATTTAATAATTAAATAAAAATATTGTTAAAATTGAGATATAAATAGATTACATAATTTAAGTTCTTAATATTATGTTAAGTTGCAAAACAGTTCTGCTACTTAACTTTAAAGGCAACCTGCACTGCTAACAAGTCATGCAGGTTGCATACTCAACTATTTTTTAACATTATCGACTCACCTCTACTTTGCGTAGGCGTGACTGTGAGGCCAGTAGCGCTGGCCAGGCGGCTGATTGTGTTCATCGAAGCTCCATTCATTGCACCGTTCGGATGCTTTTCTGGTATCTGCAAATTCAATTAAGAGCATAACTTTTCTTCTATTGATGAAAAATAAAAATTTGTACCGAGTACGGGTGAGTCCTGTGACTGGGCGGCGACACCGAACCTCTGCTCACTGACTGATTGGAGACTGAGGGGCTGTTGTTGGAGGACGCGGTCGACGGCGCCATCAAGGGCTGCTGCAGCATTTGCGGTGGCAGGCCGAGGGCCGAAGGCGCCGAGTTGAGGAGGTGCTGCGAGCTCAGGCCCAGACTACTCAGGGGCGGACTCGATGAGCCTAGAAAAAAGTAATTGGCAAAAATTTACATTTGTTCCTAAATTTGGATGAATCAAACGTAAAAATCAAGTTCCTTTTGGAAGCAATTAAATATTTTACTACTAAATTAAAAAAATTAGCAAATATTATTTTCTATTGAGGCCATAAAAAAGCTGTTCTTAAATAGTGTTGTTTTTTTAATTTATTTATCCAAACTGTAAATTTTAATTAAAAAAAATCACTGAAAACTAGTGTAATTTAGATCAATATCTTTTTGAATTTCATAAATAATAGAATAAGTGAACTAATTTCCTTGAGCTTCGAGATTATTTTTTAAATTGATTTCAATGCCAATAGTTCTGACAAAGTGCATGCTTATTTTTCCTTTTCAATTTGCTTTCGGCACTCTCGGCCGGTTTGCATTATTTGCAACGGCCTTTCACATTTTGACAAGCTTTCGCCGATATTTATCTAAAATTTCTCTCAACGAGCAAGGCGGCTCTCGGCGAGTACGATCAAAATTGCATGATTGAAAATGAGCAAACTTTTTTCATTAGCAGGCTGGTTTGTGAGTGGATTAACGAATCCATCAGAAACAAAAAAGGTACACACTAGGGCGGTGCATTTCACATTAAACGTGGAGCTGGAAAACTCATTAAACACGTGTATGACGTCGGGAAAGTAGTGCCGTTGTTTATATGTACGACAGGGCAAAAAAGATCAGCTGCCGTGGCGCCACCATATTATCACGTAATCATCTTTATATGCAATTATTATACTGAACAGCACAGCAAACGAACGTATTTTTGATTTGCATGCGAGATACTGTGCCGTAATTCTAGCCGTGTTCTTAATCACCATAAAATTTATGAAGCAGCTCTTTCGTAGTTGGAAAATATAATGCGATCACGATCATTACACTTTTCAGACGAAAATTATTTGCATGACTTTCCTTCCGGCACTCTCTCATAATTAATTAAAAATTTTCAAACAAATATCAGTGAATTACACTGAAAAAACATTAAAAATATCCATAAATATTTCATTAAAATAAAACAATTATAAATTAAAGACGTCAAATTTTGAAAGATACTGAAAACCTGTTTTATGATATTTAAAATAATAATGTTAAAAAAGGCAAAATTGAAAAATAACATAAAATCGTAAAAATAATTACGAAAAGTGTTAAAAACATGTATTTTATAATATTTAAAAAATATAATTATTTAATTTACTTTAATTTGAGCTGAATTTAACCATGCCTCTATAAAAAGAGGAAAATAAAATATTAAAAACGTTCAAAATATAACTCAATGTTGCCTTTATCACGCATACAGTGCCTGTTTTTTTGTTGCATTTCCCTCGAAACATTAGCACCATTAATTTGAAAGTAAAGAATGTCTTCATTTCACTACCGTTAAGAAGAAGAAGAAGAAGTATTTCGACCTCGTTAAATTTCGTGTTCACCAAGTAAACAACACACCATTGCTTCCAACCTCTCGGCGCCAAAACGCGCCGCGCTAAAGATAAAATTAATTACCCCCTTTTTAGCTTTGCCGCCACCAGCAGCAGCACAACAGGATAATTTGAGGATGTAAAAAATAGTGGCGCAGTCGCGTTTAAATTGTATATTTTCATTGTGAGGAGAAATGCTAAAGAGGGGGATGTGAATTTATTTTGGTATTGCGTGATGTGTTATTGCCATATTATAAAACGAGTTCAATTGCATATCGTGTCGTATTGTATAATCGTGGCGAAAATTAGCTATCGTGGAATTATGTTTATTACGAGACTAGTTCGTGCACGATAATTTGCCCTCCCTCAAATATTTAATGCGCATATTATAATGAAGTGACAATAAAAATGGCCGCTGATGCCAGTTGTAATGGTGTTGAGTTTGTTACTCTCTCTCTCTCTCAGCACAATGGGTCGCAGACACGATTGCGAAACGTGCATTCAACTTTTAATTGCGCCACGTCAATAACCCTTCTTTCCAGCAATGCAGTATGTATGGCAAGTTTGTCAGTAACTAGCGATATAACTTGATACGAATGGCAAAAAATTGTTCATTAATACTGAAATTATTTTAAAATCACAAGCGCTGTAATTTATAATTTGTATTAAATGGATTTGTTAAAAAAAACTGTCCTGAATCACAACGGAAGAATTGCTTCAAACTATGTAAATTTTAAAAATGCGTTTCTCACTTTACGCAGGAGACGTTTGTCTTTAATTATATAACACAACATTGAAATATGTAGTTAATTTACAAAAGAAAGAATAATTTTTATTGTTATTTTTTTTCAAGTCTTATTTTTAAATTTTAAATCCTTAACAAATTGTTTTCTATTTATTAATTTTTTTAATATAATATATATTTAACAATATAAAATTATTAAATTTAAAAGTGTGTTTTTGTTATTTTTTTTTTATTTAACGTGCACGTTTATTATTATTTAATATTTTAAAAATCCACATATTAAATATATAAACATTGCATTCATTATCCTTATAAGTTGATGTAATTTTACAATAGCCGTGCGTTTTAATTCTTTTGAAAATGGGTTCTATGGGTTATTTAGATTATTTAAATTCTGGAATTTTTATTTGTGGAGGGTCCAATCAAGTGATGGAAGGTTTTCTAGCGCAGAAGAAAGTAGCGTGTTAGCAATTGCAATTAGTGCGGCACTGAGCCTCCCCATTCTGCGACATTAATTGACATTCTTCCGATTTATAACTCAATTTTTTCAGCATACCAATTTGTATTGTAAATTTCCACCTTATTAAAAAAAAAACAAAAAAAAAAAAAACAATACACTGGTTGCCAAACGAGGACCAAAAGTGAATTTTATTTACAAGCTCAGACTGTGTACATTTCCAATCAAAATCCTTTAATATTTTTGTCTATATTTGTTTGAAAGCTTGCCTGTGTTTATTCGCATCGAGCCTACCTTTAGAAAGTTTGCACAAAAGTTTATACGAATGGAAAATTTTTCACTCCAATTGCATTTTTTTTATGACATAAATAGTTTGATAGAATATTTGAATTCAGATACGAAAAATTTAATTGCCAATTTAATCATTTAATGAAATGAATAAATGAGGTTGGAATATTAAAAGAAAAAGAAAAATATTTCAATAAGCACAACTGATGAAAATAAGTAATTATTTATCACCTGAATTTTATGATTTATAATAACAACTGATTGCATTAGTTTATAATTGAATTTGAAATCAAAGGTTTAATTTCAATAATTCAATAACTTATCAATTTATGTGAAATTTAAAATGAATTTTTATTTTATCTTGCAATACGCTTGAATATTATGGTCCATTAATTCATATATGATTTAAAAATAATCAAATAATTCAATAAAATTTGGTTCAGCTTACCCCCTGCTCCTGATGCCATCTGCAAGGGCTGAGTCAAGTTCTGCAAGGGTGATTGGCTGTTCACCAATGACGAAATCAATGGGCTGCCTGTAGACTGACTGACGGGTATGGCTAAAATGGTTTGCGTCGCCAAACCTGAAAATTTCAAATTTTTATAGTAAAATTTCAATTCAATCAACAAAGAAATATTTTTCGATTTACCTTGTGAGGTAGGGATGAGAAGTTGCGCGCCCTGGATGCCCTGAACAAGCTGCCCTGAGGCCAGGATCAGCTGTGGCATCGAGACTGGTTGTTGGTGAGATTGTGAGCTGCTTTGGTGTTGCGCCGAGCCCATGGTCAGGTTGAGGGGTGCGTTCGCCAGCGAGGACTGCAGACCGGCCAGGTTTTGCAGATTGGCAAAACTAGCCACTAAAATGATATTTCGTAATGATTCATCTATAGGACACAATAATTAAAAATTTCAAATTTCTCATATTTGATCATATTCATAAGTGGATTAATTATGTTAATTACAATCTTAGAATCGTCGAGTAAGTTATAATAATTGCAAAAGCCTTTTTTACTTATGCTTGTTTTAAAGCAAAATAATATCTCGTTGATTTTGGAAAACAGCAAACATGAAAGAAAATATTATGAATATCCATGTTATTTTAATGTGATTCAACAGATAAAATATAAAAAAAAAATTTCCCGCAAAGTGAACTAAAAACCGACAAATCATTTTATAAAAAAATGTATAAAATTTATTACAGCACTCTGTAGGAACCTCGATAATGCTTTAATTTAACAAGGATAATTTTATCCAAATTTTGCTAATGGAAATTTTTATAATGTTCCCAAATAGAAAGATTCAGACGCGCTTTGGTAATTTAATTTTGGAATATTTGAAAACTGTTTAATCACCTTGTTTTTAGGCGGCTGGAATTTTGCTTTTACAATAAAATTTTCAAACAAAATATTTTTAAAAGCATCTCACAATCAGAATTTATTTTTCTTGCTATTCATCAATAGTTTCGTCTTTTTTTTTTTTTAAATCTTTGCTTCCTTACAGGTAGTTTTGTTTATGGGAATTTAAAAGAAAAATTTTTAACTCTATTTTTGATTTTTTTCCTTCTTTAATAGAAACAGGTATGTACATATTCAGGCACACCAGGCAACCAACCTTCTATTTAGGATGTCATAATTTTCAAGGATTTCTTTAATCACTTTAATGAACGACGGACTCGAATTTAAAGTTAATATAAAATGCAATTGACCACATTGTAAGTGTGAGTAAAGATATTTTAAGATAAAGATTTATGCATCGTTGGAAAGTAAATTTATAATATTTTATTATCAACATTATTAAAGCACTAAATAATAAATTTTTAATAATAGTAAAATTGAAACATAAATAATTAAAATTATTTAATTTAGTAAATTGTGAAATTGATTAAAAATCATAATTATTACAACAATAAAATTATATCAATTAATGAACAAAAAATTAAATATAAAAACATTTGTAAATATAATAAACGTTAAATTAAAAATTTAATGTATTTTTACCTGTTCCATTGAGGTGCGCCTGAGCTGCGACGGCGGCGGCCAGTTTGGCGGCGTCGAAGTCGCCGTTGAGTCCCGCGAAATTCGGGACTTGCGGGGTGAGGGGCGGACTGCACGGGGGCTCGGCGGGCATCGGGTGTCTGGGCGAGGAGGCCGCACTGCCGCTCTCCACATCTTGGGCCTGCAAACACGAATGGAGATAAATTAATGAAAACCGCGATCGGTTTGATTGCACCTGCTCGCCCTCCAGGGCGGCGGCGGCACAATTTCGATTTAATGAACCCGCATAAGGAGCGCGCGCCTGCCTTTTTATGCGTTCAATATATTCGAGCGATCCATCATCGGATCCGAGAGAGAAGCGAAAATGGAATTATCTCCACGCACCGAGCATGCCGTGCAATTATCACCTGGCCCGCGGTAATTAAGGGATAGCAGTGTCACATGGGTTTTTTTAAAGGACAGAATTGAAAAAAGGGATTGATCAAATGAATCGGTTTCGGGGTTGCTGAGAAGCTTGCAAATTTTTTTTTATTGCAATTTTTTCTGCTTCCAAGATTTTGAAATTATGTCACGAATATTACAATTTAAAATTGGAATAAAAACCTGAAAATATCCAATAATTCCAATAGCAATTAATTCTGTCGAAATTAAAGGCAAAATGTGTGAATTTGAAAATATGTATTTGAAAATTAATGTCTAGTGTCTTTTCTAAACTTTTTTCGATTATATTATTTTTCTGCTATTTGAATACACGTAGAAAATTATCTCAAATCAATTAAGTTTATTAGGGAAACCAAACTAAATAAAGTGGGCTTTACAAACAATTCTACCTTGAACCTTGACCACGATAACGTTGCTAGAAATATTTATTTATTGTTTATTTGACCATTGATAAATTTATGAAATGACGTAAGGAAACATTGAATTGTTGGACAAAAATGCAGAATTAAATGATGCATTTTTTTTTAAATATTTATTTTGTTTATTAAACAAAATTGTGTACAATTTCGCGTCTTGGAAAGTAATTCCACGTCAGGGCGATTAGTACTTTAATTGAATTTTTTCCCGTTACGAGTGGTTTCCTTGGGTTTTAAATTCTACTAAAAAGTTTTCTTGTTAATCCGTTTAAAAGTAAATAATAATCTGTTTTTTTGGTATTTTAGAATCTTAAATCTTTTAATTTCAAGAATGTTACTTGTTATAACTTTTAATTCACAAGTTTAATATATAAATGCTGCGGAAACTGCTAAAACTTTGGCTTTCCGAGGTCTCAGTTCATGACAGCCAATTTTTATTTCGGCGCTCAGTTCGCAATTCCATGCGAATTAGAAACGGTGTTTAAAAAAATCCCACTTTTATACACAATCAGAATAATTTCTCATTCTGTGTCTATTAATTCTGTGCGATAATTCCGGCAGTCTAATGTCGCAGTAATTGCAAACGTCGAAATAACCGTATACATTCCTGGCTCTCTCTCACATAAAAGCACTTCAGCGAAGAGCGCCGCGGTTGTAAAAATGCTCGAAAAATTGGATATTAACGGTAATTGCGATAACGAAAATTGGACGGCGCGACATTTCGCCGGGCACCAGCAATTCCATTTGACAAACCCCAGAATGGATTAATTTTTGAAAAATAATGCCGAACCGGCAGCCAGAGAGAGAGAATTACATTAGCGCGGAAAGGATTTAAAAAAGGCATCCGCCCGTGAATATATGTGTACGGAATTAAAATATACGAAATGTTTAATCTCATGATTGCGCTCGCAGGCAGGGGTTGGATTTGATGCGAAATATAAAATGAACATTGCGTATATTAATACATGCCAGTCCATCTACGAATTAAGCTATGCACATTTAAAAAAAATGTGTATAAAATCCTGCTGAGAGTGCGTCCGTCCGCTCGGTCTAACTCATTTTTATCCGAATGTAATAAAAAATTAGCGGTGCAGAGAAAACACGGCGTTTTTTTTCACGCAAATGTGATTTTTCGCCATTTCCCTCCAGCGCCAAAGAGAAAGCTTGCCTGGCAAAAATCATATTTATGGTACGTGCGTGTATTTTTTTTTTTATTATTATTATGATTCAAAAGTTAATTTTTCGCTTACATTTGTACGGTCAGGATTTTTCGGAGCCAAATGCTCAGCCGACTCCCTGCACTGCTAATAACAAAAAACTCGCATTTTTTAATGCCTCGCTTCACATTTTCATGAGGAAAAGGCCAGATTCGATTGTGCTCGTGAAAGCAAGTGAATGAGGAAATGCGAGGAAACGTAATTACAATTAGAAATTATTAGAGTTTCAGTGTAAAATGAATTTTGTAAAAAATAAAACAATTCAAATCTGCATCAGTTCTGAAGATACATTTTTGAGATTTAGTGAATACAGAAATAAGAGGAAATAGTTTGACTTTTCCAATTATGTTTTATCATTTAATTTAATATTAAAATATGCTGCTTCATGATATGATTTTACAACTCATGTTACTCTATCTCGTTATTAATAACAATATTTATTAATATTAATACCTCAATAATTATAACATTTAAAAAATTTAATACTTCATAATTTAAAGACTTTTAACAATTCATTTATTAAACAAAGATTAAATTATAAAAATAATTTTTTTGTATAGTTTTATACAAGTATTAAATTTATTTTAGTATTTAAATTTATCTTGAATTTTATCAATATCTCAAAAACAAAGATTTATTTCTATATTTTTCAAAGTAAATAAATAATCAAAAAATACGGAACTTTTTCAAAAAGTTTTTCGCTGTAAAATAAATCAGTTTTTGATAACCATGGAGTGTGCGCTCGTAATTAATTGATATTTAATAATTGATCTCAACATAGACGCATAAATATTTTTTCTGAAGCCATCTGAGAAACTATTTCAACGTAATGATACTTTTTTAAAACAGCATTTGGGCCGCTCCCCGTGCGATAAGACCTGCGGCAGGCACATTAATTAATTAACATACAAAACAAAAATTTATTGGACAAGTGCACGCGTCGGGTCGAGATTTATCAATATTAGCGGAATCTAATTTAAAAGAGAGCCTCACGCGGTTGGTTGCTTTTCTGATTCGGCGAGAGTAATTTGTAAGATTGACTCTCGGGCAGAAGTGGAAAACCGGCTGCGGAAGTTTTTCGCTCTGGCCGAGCGATTTATTCTCATTACAATTGGCATCTTTTTAAGGGCGAGGGTTTTACGCCCTTATTACCGGTGACGTGCCCAGACTTGGCGATTCCCATTATTTTTTCATCCCCCGCCAGCAGCGCGTCGAACACGGAGGCGAAAGTAATTAAACAAAAATGCAGCCGCGTTCTCTCTCTTCTCGGCACCACCGTCAGCTATTTTTCCATTCGGCACGCTCCGATAAATTATTATTCCTGTGGCCAATCAGGATTTATTCGCTCCCGGAACTTTTTATTTGTCCGCAAGCGAGCGCAACCCCTGGATTTTTTTTTATATTCGTTGCCGCTGCACTTTTGCTAGAGTGTGTGTGTATAAATTTTCATTCTTTTGTAATGCAGATAAGATTGGAGAGTTCTCATTTCTGCACGCGCAGCTAATTTCAGAAATTACCATCGAGTGATTTGAATTATTGGCACGCAAACTTGAATTAATTTGTTTTCTAGCAATTACTGCACTTTTTTAAAAG
Source organism: Neocloeon triangulifer (assembly GCF_031216515.1). NCBI lineage: Eukaryota > Metazoa > Arthropoda > Insecta > Ephemeroptera > Baetidae > Neocloeon > Neocloeon triangulifer. The sequence continues at coordinate 1,036,531 of NW_026775550.1, forward strand.
TTCTTGCATGAATTAATTCAGTATTACGTCAAGATACTTAATTTATTTAAGCAAATTCATTTCTGAAATTCATTATTATGATCAAATAATTTTAAGTATTGAGCTTTTCTATACATGTAATTTTTTTTTTTCATTCCTTTAAGATCAGGTCAGTGTAGAGGTAAAAGTTCTATAAAAATTTCGTATCAGTAGAGTGATGAGTTTTCAATATGACAAAATTACGTTTTTGAACAGCTTTTTTATTAAATAATAAATTTAACCTTTTTTTGTACTTTATAGTTCACAAAGTACCAATAAAACATACAAAAGTCGTCAATGAACGCATAAATGAGAAAAATATTAATCGTAAATATTTTCATTATTAGAAAATTAAGAAAATCGGGCTTGTCCTCGTTGCAAAATAATGTTTTTATTCAGAAATAAAACAAAGAGCCGTTTTTTTTTAGAACAACAACGAGGACAAGCCCGACTTTCTTCATTTCCATGATCATCTCGTTGAGTGTAAACTTCTACAAACAAATTTTCAATATTTTATTGTTGTTCTGCAAATATTTGCGCCCACTAAACAGCTTTTAGACGCTTCAGAACCTCTCATCTGAACACTCTAATAAATTATTGTAAAGATCTATTAATTTAAGTGATTATAAACAAAAATTAGCTTATGTTAAAAAACGAGCTATTTTAAGATTAAAAAGCTATATAAATTTAAAAAATGTTAATAATCGTAGTATTTATTTATGCTAGCATTTTATATTTTTATTATAATAACTATATATTAAGTGTTTATTAGTTTCATATAAATAATAATGCTCTTTGACAGAATATTTGAAAATTAAATAGTATAATAAGATATTTATAACCTTGCACACTTGAAGAAACTACTTTAAAAAGTCGTTTCTTCTATGTTCCTGTGTGTAACCACGTCAATATGTATCGCAAATTAATATTAATTCAACAAATAAATTAAGTTTAAATTGTAAAATCAAATGCCATTTTATGAGAATATTCAATAATATGATTGTTTGGGTTGTAAAATTTTTAATTTTATAACAAGTTTAATGAAAGACCATGAAAATAAAATAGAAAAACACAGAAAATATCTTTCATTGATCCAAATTTACTTTACAACAATGAACGCCGGAATTAATTTGGCCGATCAAACCAGCCGTCACCTGAATTTGTGCTTGAGCAATAATCTCTCTTGCACTGTGCAAAGTTTGACTGATGACATGTTGAGATGAGGGTTTCATCTCTCTCGTCATTTGATTTGGCTCGGCGAGTGTGCGGCCGGCGGCCCCGAATATCAATAATTAATCGGGGCCGGTTTCACTCAATCTGAATGGCCGGCCGCTTTCTATGGTCGAGGAGTTCGCGGCAGGCCCAAGCCATGTGGCGCGTGCTAATTTCGCATATTACACGCGCACACAGAACACGGAGAGCAGAGCAGAGCGTGTACCAATATAAATTATCATAAGCGCGCGCTCCCCTAATGCCTAACTTAATGTTTGATTTATTGCACGACCCGCTATTATACATCACCGACGACGTGTGTGTTTGCATTGAGCCGAAATTTCCAATTCTCCGTCCGTCCGACCGACCGATGGTTATTAATTGTTATTGCGTGCGTCGAATGCGAAATCAGAGAAGCATAATAATCATGGAGGTTCTCGCAGATCGATTAAATTTACTCGACGGCGGCGAACCAAAATTAAAGCGTCTCATTCATAGGTTCTTTCTTTATTTATAAAATTTAAAGAGCCTCACCTCGTGATTTTCATTGCTGGATTACAAATTTGGGATAAAAATAATTCACTCTTCAGAGAGATATTATGCGAAATGTGGAGATGATAATGTCTAGAAGTAACTTGCTAATTTGGTCCAAATTTTAATTTCAAAACCAAGAAAAAATCCTTAAATGTTGGCCTGAATTCTCCCATTTTGTCTTTTTTTCAACCCTTTAGGAGTGGGATTATTTGAAAAAAAGATATTTATTATTATTTCATTTCTCAATCGCGATCTCTCAGTATTTAAGAATGTAAATAATTTTACTGTAATTAATTTTGGAAGTCATAATCTTACTTTTTAATTAGCCAATAAGTCTGGTAAAATCATTTAAAACAAAAAAATTTATCTTTTTAAAGCGCATGCCAAAAATGGCCGAAGATAAAAATTTTCAATTATAGAAGTTTTCTTTTTGTGTAACGTGGAATTAAGGTGAAAAAATTGTATTGAATGAAATATTTGGGGTCAAAAGTGACCAATGACCTATTTCGAGAAATTGCGGCAAGCCAAGAACGTGCCAATTTACTGCATTTCCAAATCGTCATCTAGCATCAGCGCCACCACAATACAAGAGGTTCATATGGAAAATTGTTCTAAAAGTAGTTAAATGACATATTTAAAAAGTTGTCAATGCATCAATTTAATGATATAAAAATCTCTTCTAATTATAATGATGTATGCATATATCGAGATCACTTTTAGCCCCTACGAAACTTTATTTTTATGCAATTAATTTTTGTAATATAAAAGCCACAAATATCCATATTTTCTAAATCAATCAAAAAATCTAATTTTGAAGTAATTAATTGTATTAAATTTTTATTAAGTTAAATTGATCAATTTGGAGACAAACCAACTTTTAAACCTTCAGGTATACGGAAAAAAGTTTGTATCGCAAAGAATTTGCACTTTAATGAAAATTAGCAATTAAACTTGCCAATTTATTATTCCACTTCCGCACACTTTCTTTTTCTTTTTTCTCCCACCGCGTCTCACGCTTTATTATTCCGATAAACCCTTCAGCTCAACGGAGTATTTTCTCTCGTTCTCCTTATTAAATTGTTAATGCAAACCTGTGGAAAAAGGCGAGAATCTCTCACCGAGGGTGGAAGTAATTTTTCAAACGCTTCTCTCTCTTTCTCTCTCCCTTGAACTCTCGGCTGGCTTTTTTCAATCGTACGAATTTTTATGTGTTCGCCTCCGACCAACGAGCCCCGACACCCCTCGCCCGACTGCTCGGAAAAAAGCTCTTTTGACTCGCGGCGATGAAATAAAAGGGAAATTTACAACTCTTGTCATCACAGGAAGCAGGCACTCGGTAAAACCGAGCGTTTTTTCCCCAACATTCGAGGGACACAAGCGCTCTGTTAATTTTCTAATCCGATCATTTTGGGGCTCTGAACTGTTCCAAAGCAAAGGTGATAAAAAAATTATTTATTTTTTCCTTCCATCTGAGGCAGAATATAACGTTTTCATTAATTATTGCTTTAGTTGAGTATTTAGAAGAACAAAAGAAATTTATTATCATAATTCAATTATAAAATCAACGTCAATAAGAGGAAAAATGTACCATAAAATAATTGATATTATTCTACCTATTCGTGGCTCTTGTTTTGATTTAGAATTAATGTATTGAAACGAATTTAACTGCAAAAATTTGATTTCTAATATAAAAAAAATGGTAACATGATGTTTATTTCAAGATAATTGAGATCTGCGAATATTTTAACGATGAAAATATGGCAAATTTATTCATTATTCTAGATTTATTTTTCTAGCGCAATTCCATAATTATGCGTCAAATTTTCCAATGAAATCAAAAGGCTACATTATTTCATCTATGCAAGTATATATAAACATAAATTTATTCTATTGTAATGGTCTCGGCAAACCAAAATATATAATAAATAGTTTAATTTTTTGTATATTTATTAATCTTTTTTCAGGCCAATAGTATTACTTAAATTGAAATTAATAAAATTTGTACAATTTTATATTAAAATTTTACAAAAAAAAACATTAATTAAATAAATAAATTTAAAAACTTTAAAAGTTTTTTAAATAACGTAGAAATAACAATAATTATAAATAACCAGCATTAATACATACAATTATTTTTTGTTTATTTTATTTGAACGATTCGGCTTGGTATATTTAAAATTTAAACGTGAATCACAAGTCTGCAGAACCCACAAGGCACCCTATAAAGTCATTCCCTTCAGCTATGTTATGATTCAAACCGAAAACAGACGAAGGCAGACGAGATGTGTCACTCTCAGTGCTAGTGCAACGTTCCCCTCATATCATCTCAATTTTAATTATAGATTAAATAGTGGTTTAAATTAATTCGCAAATGAACTTAAGTTAGAAATAACTAAATTAGAAAACTGCAAAAACAAATAAAGTGAATATTCCGAATAATTCCTAGTATTCCTATCTGTATAAATTAAATAAAACAGCAATAATAATAAATTTAAATTTTAAAATTTCAAGTAAAATAAATAAATGTTCAGATACGGATATTGAATATGATTATATTTTTGAAAAATGAAAGTGCCATCAATTTTTGGATTTTTTTTCTTATGCAAAGTTCTTGTGACTCGCTTCTCGGTCGGTGGTGGAAATGCGATCCAATTGCGAGCGCATTCATCAAAAGTTATTTTAATTTAGGCTGGGGATAAAACGGGCGGCGAGAGTGGCGCCTGGCAACCCGGCCACAAGCGCCGCACACACAGGCCTGCAGCAGCGCTAACTTCCAAATTAACGCACAGTTATTCATTATTATCTAAGCTCCGGGTGTGATTAGCCGCTCACCTTATTTAAATGCAAATGAGCTTCATTTCACAATATTAATGTGTATCCACCCAGTGAGCCACCCTCGCCCTAGCTCGGCGTCACCGCACAGCCGCTCTCTCTTCATTCGGCGCTAAATTATATTTCATAAACGCGCGCGCACGCGTCGCCCCCCGAAGGACCGAAAACCGCCCGCACATAATAATGATGCATTCCGTGGACACTCCGGCACATTATCATTTTAATTTCGTCGCGCCTCTTGCGTCTCGGCACTCTTGAGATGCGCACAATTAATTAGGGCGGCGTCAACGTTCTTGCGAAAGGGTTGAAGGCACTCGTTTCCAATGAGAGGGACAATTTTGAAATGCCTCATCTTCATTTAGAATCATAAATAAATTAGAATTTATGGGAAATTATTATTATTCTATTTTTTATCAGAAAAAAAGCAGAAAAATCATAAATTTACAACAATGTAAAAATTCCATGGGAATTAATAAAAGGTCGATTTGGAAGAAAATTTAATTATTTTTTGATTCTTCGTGAAGTTAAAAACACAGTATAAACTTTTAAACTTTAAAAATAAAAATACCCTTTTAATACTACATGATATATAAAAAAGTTTCAAGAATTTTATATAAGACTATTATACTACGGATTTTGATAAGTTTTGAATAATATTTTATTAATTACCTTAATTAAGATAATTTTCTGTTCGTAATCCTTACTCAATTAATTTACTAATGGATTCCCTGCCTGAATAAAATAATTTAAATTAAATTTATCTTTTCAATAAAATTGTAAAGAACTTTTTCTTCCAATTGGGGTAAGAAAAGCAAAAAAATGTGTACATTTTACATATTCTCTTTACAATTTAAACAGACCAATTAAATTTTTGAAGGTGGGCAATGCAAAAAAAAAACCAAAACGTAAAATGCAAACGTAAAAAGAAAATTGTTTAATAAATTTAAATATTTAAACGTTGCAGGAGTTCAAAAAGCACCATTATTTCTAGAAAATATAACTGGTGAATTTTATTCCATGTGAACTTAATATGACAATTTTTTTTATCTAATTTACTCTCTATTTATTACGTTGCAATTACATGATTATTAATTTAATCTTCACTGCTTAATGAAGAAGTATGCAACGTCACCGACGTGTCTGTCGCGCAGGTTGCATATATCTGCCGTCGTAACACAATCTAATAAGCTACAAAGCCACGAAAATCGTGGTGAGACGCAAATTGCGAAAATCAGAGTTCGGTGCCGCCGCCGCTGGTGTCGCAGATGGAAATCTTATCTGATTGGTTGAGCCGCGAAACACTCGTGCAATAATTTTCCGCTGGCAACAATAATAAAGGCTGAATTTACACAAACGGCGAGAGCTGTTTCTGCCGGTTACTTTCTCATGAATATTCAAACGTTCGGAACAATTCTCTGCTGCTTCGTTCCCTCCGTTATCGTCATATTAAACACAGCATGATAGAGTTCACCGGCAATTTGCATTATTGATTATACCAACCGATGAGAAATACATAAAAAAATATCCATACGCACACCTCCCTCTCTAATTTAAATGATAAAAAAGAAGCTCTTCGCTCTTCGACATCAATCAAAGCCGAGCGAATAAATTTAAAAAAAAGTGGAGAGAGACGTGTGGAGGGCGATAAAAAAAAATAATGTTGACTGCAATCTGAATAATAAATTTTTCACATGCCGAGCAGGAGGAGGAGGAGATTTTCCGCGCGGTCACTGCAGGAGAATTGATAATTTATAATCAGAATGGCAATTCAAATTTATGTGGCTGGACAGAGAGAGTAGAATTTTTTTATTATTCCACCGAGCACTACTTTTTCTCTCTCCTCTCGAGCGAACCAAACGATTCTCTCGTTTCTGCGATGGCTGGTGTATGTAGTACGTGCATGCGGTGTATTTTTTATATCGCTGTTGGTCAGATGAATATGGATGGACGGACGCGGGGTTACAAAAAAAGGAGAGCTAATTGAAAAATACCCCGGCCGTCGGTCCGTCGGTGTGCATTAGAAAAAGGATTGTAATAAGCCGTTCAACACGGACAGCATTAATAATAATACGCGAATTACTCTCTCTCCCCGTTCGTGCAATGGCTGGAAATGAATTCGCTCTGCTCTCGTCTGGCAGCTCGCGATAAACATAATCAGCATTCCAGGTTAATCATCAAACTCGCCCGAAATGAATGAAGGCGTTCCCCTCTCCGTGTGTTTCGCAAAACGGCTTTTCCCGCTAATGTGCAGCCGACTGATAGCTGGATTAAAAAAAAATGAAAATGTCTATATGATGCGCGCGGAACACGTCGATGAAAAGTAGCAGGATGTATTTTATTTTAATTTCAGCGCTGACCTGCTCGCGGGGGATTAGCCCGGTGCGATGATGAGATAAATTCGCCTCGCAGTCGAGCCGACCAAGTGAATAATAAATGTTTTTGTATCTCAGGCTAAAATTCAGATAAAAAAGTTTGCAAGGAAGAATTAAAAAAAAATTCATAAAAGTAAATATGATGCTTTTTATGTAGACTCATCTCTTCATAAATTTTTGAAGTAATTCAGGAATTTTTTATAATAATAAGACAGATTGAAATGTCCCTTAAAATTTAATTATTTTCGGTAAATATGTTTTAAAATATCTTTATATTAGATTCTTTAGAATTATTAGGCATTATTTTATTAAAAATTATTTTAGTCCTTAAATTGATGATTAATAATTTTAGAGAAGTCTCTTTTCTTTCATTAAAAACCCAATATTTTCCTAAATGAAATTCATCCCTGATGCTGATTTTCCTTTTAAAATTTCCATCAAATATTGACAAACATTGACTTAGGTTGAAATTAAAGTTCTATAACAATGAAATCGTTAAAAAATATGTTAATTATAAGCGAACATATTTAATTAATTTAAATAAAAAAAGGTAACAATCCAATTCTCTAATTCTTTTAAAATTAGACATAATGTTGATATTTCATTTATTTCTTTGTTATCTGCAGGCCACATGGAAAAATAACATTATTTGGCATTATTTTAGATCTATTTTACCACTTTTTAAACAAAATTATAGAACATGGATTTTTACTAGATTTCCACCATTACCAAACTGAGCCTTCCGACAATTAAACAAAAGTTTTGCCTTTTCAGCCGCGCAACAAATACACCGTGCCCGAGCTAATACCGGCTCAGGGATAAAAGTTATGGCGAGTCAATAGGCCGGGCTAAGTGGGAAAAGTGGTGGTGGTGGTGCGGCGGCGGTCAGTCAATATTATTCACCTTGCAGGGTGGTTGGTACTCGGCGCCGGAGAGCAGCTCAAATAGCCGGCCCGGCGCACTACAGAATGTTTTCCTTGCTCTTGAAATTTCCTCGACTCGCTCTGCGCTGTTTGGTGAAATAATACACAGTTTGTGTTCGGGATTAGCAAGGATACTTACATCCCTATTGCAAATAATAATCCCTCTTCGATGCTCAGTTGCAGAAAGATGCACCCTCGCTCACGCTCGCACCCCCCTTGCGCTTAGCATATGTATAATGCTGGCGGTGCAATTTTTCATGTGGGTACGAAAAGTGACTCATTTAACTCGACGCACGCGGCTTTTGTGCACGCGCGTGCGATTAAAAATTGCGTTTGTCTGCACCGAGGGGACTGACGAGATGAAGTTTGACAAATTTTTCAACATTATTTATGCAGATCATGAGAGAGGATGATTTTTCACTTGAGTTTGGTAAAATTGAAGCAAGTGACAGCCCCGTTTTTTCTTTTGCATTAATTGCATAATTACAAAAGAAAGAAAAGTGAAATATAAGAAGTTCAAGAGGATCAGACGAAGACAAATTTTTCTTTAAATTTGTTTTTTTATTTAATTTGACGGAAATAAATTGTTTCAAAATAAACAAATATATTACAGTCATACAAATTCGAAACTTTCTAAATAATTATAGTTGTTTATTACCTAAATGATATGTAATTCGCCATTCTTTAAGGGTCCGGTGATTATGAGTTCGTAATTCACTCTACTTTCATTACATCTGTTAAAATTTAAGGTATTTAGAATTTAATTGAATTGAAATTACAATAAAAAAATTATCTAGAAAATAAAGAGCGCACTTGTCAAAATTTAATATTATTACATTAATTGAATTAATTCTCAATATCAATCATACTTTCAGCTGCTCAACAGCAATTATTTAAATTCTTTATCTCATAATTACTCATGATGTACATTCTATATTAAATATAATTTTTACTATTTTTTATTTTGTGAGAATACGTCTGGCCCAAAATTAAATATGTAGTGATTCTTGATAAATTAAATAGTTAATAATGTTATTTTAATTATTTTTAAATTTTTATTGTTAAAAAAGAAATTAAAAAAATCTTATTAATTCCATTTATTAAAATTTGTTACTTATAAAACATAATTTAATAATTAGTAATTAACAGTAACCATTTTTTTAATATACGCATTGTATGCTTGATAAAATAAGTTGTTAAAGAGACAAACCCCCCCTCTCTCACTCTTTGGACAAGTTGTGGTGCGACTGTGACTTGTGACCAGATAAACAGCGGGCGATATTTTGATAAAATGCAAGCGACACAGCAGCAGCGGTGGCGGCGGCGGCTTTATGCAAATATAAAGCAGAGAGCGCGCAAAGACGAAGGAGCCGGGCGGAGTGAGAGAGATGTGATGTTATGGTAATTGGGCCGTTGAATCCCTAAACAGGCGCAACGTGCATGTGAGGTGATTTAATTTTTACTTTGACCTCAAATGCTAAAAAGAAAGAAAGACTTCTCGGCGCGGCTTGGCTCTCGGGAAAGGGTAAATATTTAAACGGCCATCTCGACACGAGACCCTGTTTATCTGCAACTCCGAATCATCGGAAAAGTTTTCAGACACTTGTGTTTATATCTGATTGAAATGCTGCACACTTCTTTCCTTGCTCGCGTCCCGTGTGTTTGTTATTTGCAACAAACTCCTCCAAGGGGAATAATTTCACCGCATCTCGTTACGATATTATGTGCGCCGTCAACTGCATTTATGAGTTTTTAGCAGCTCTGCTCAAATTTTCTGCTGTCATAAATTATGCGATGATATACTAATAATATATTTGATCTAATATTACTTTTTACAACTATAAGAAGGTAAATATATTAAATATTTTCGTATTTTAAATTTCAAAATGTGTCCATCATATTGATCAGAAATCACCACTTTTAAAAGTGCTCTAACACTGATCATTAGCCTCAACATGTGTTTAATTATATATTACTATTAACTAAATATAATACTTTATGTGAAATAAAAAAAATCAAATATTAATATAATAAAAATAAGATAAAATAATATAAATAAATAATAAAAATTTCCAATGTAAAGCATATTCATTATAAAAATATTTGTTTCTCTAAGCATAAATTATTTCTATTTAACCGTTTACGTGCTTATTTTAATTTTTTTTATCTTACTTACTTGAAAATTCCCTTTGCAAAAGCATTGATTCCCTTGGGATATTATAATATCAACCTGAAGAGAATAATCCCTCACTAATATCCCAGTGAAGTTGATATAAAAATCTCGTTATATCTCATAATATTAAATTTTCTCAAAATTAATTTTGCGTAATTAAATTGTTGATTACTTGTATGATTTTTAACTTATCACAAAATTAAAATTGAATTGGTTGAGAGGAAGACCTGAATTTAAGGGTAAAAAGGCAAAATTAGACCCACAGCTTATTCTAAATTCTCTGTCTTCAAAATTCAATAATACGCTTTTCCAAATTTATGTAACAAAATTTAATTCTCAAATTTTATTTATTGATTACATTTTCAAAATAATATCTTTCACGTCCTTTGTTTCAAAAGTATCACGAGGCAAATTTGAATAAAATCGATAGCGCATTATAATAAAAATAACGTTCGCTCTCTGATTGGTCTGTCCATCTCGGACAGCGCGCTTGTTATTATTCTATCTCTTGCGCCAACATCTCGGGGGAGTGATGCTGAGTGAGTAAGAAGACGAGTGAGTATAATACACAGGCTTGGAACAATTCCAGCACCCTCCGTCGACCGACCGACCGCCTTTGCATTATCCGCCGGCACTGTTTTCGGATGCAAATAATATTCCGTGTAGGTCAGCGGCGGCCGAGTGGAGAAGCGACGGCCACACCCTGATCGCGCGAAAACGAGACGGCGTGAATTTCGCACCCTCCCTTTCTCTCAACAGGTCAGAAATTGGATGACTTCGCCGCGATTATTACCCGAGAGACTCTCGGAAAGAAATAACGAAACGTGGGGGAAAATTCAAACAAATTGGAAAATGCAAATAAAAAAGAAAATTGAGGACAGAAATAAAAATTTATTTTTGCAAGCAAAATACAAAGCTCATATTTGAACTTCTGTGCAAAATTTACTTCAGACAGCGAAAAAATTGTCAAATTTAATATTTTATAACTACAAATCTAAATTGTTTATAACAAAACAATTTTGAAATTTTCCACAATTATCTGTTTTATTCTGTCGACAAAATTATCAGAAAAGAAGTGATCGCACAAAAAAGTCTGATGAAACGAATGAATCTCTGTATTTTGGCGAATATTAGGATTTTTGTTAATAGAAAATATTAAAAACTCGCGTTTCTTTGAACAATGTTGCAAAATCTTAAATTAGCGTCACTTTGAAACTTATATCTTTAAACATTAATATGAGAGAGTTTTAGAGTTGAATTTTAACCAAGAAGCTTCAGGTAATTTTGTTAGTTGATCCGTAGTGAATATAGTAAAGATCAAGCTCCGTTTTTAAAACTAAGGTGAAGCCATTTTCCCTCATAGATTGAAGAATCTCGTTTAGCTTATTTCCAACATTAAAATGCTCAACAACCATGACCTATAATTGAAATACCATTATTAAAAATTACATTCGTAAACGCACTTGAAATGAGAATTAATTTCGTGTTAATTTTTTATCAAATCATTTTAAAATTATTGCACTTTTTTCTTACGTCAATTGTGACTCTTTTAAAATCAATCGTGCGAAGGATTTCCAATTCATTTCCTTCGACGTCCAGACTGAAGTAGTCTATGTGCTTCAGTTTTAGCACATCCACAAATGTGTTGAAAGGGATGCAAGTAATGTTCACATAACCACCCTCTTTTGAATCGTTTTGATTTTTCATAATATGTCCTCCCCATGAGTTGTCATTAAAAGTGACCTTTAGATTGGAATATGTTATCGCTTGAATTGAAAAATTTACAAAGTGAAGAAAAATACAAAGTTGAAAAAATTGTTCTTGTCCATGATATGTTTGTTGTGATGTTGTGCCGAGCGATTTTCTTGATAGCTAACACGAGCATCAGTCGATAAAGCTTTTGAGATTAGCTGAACTTGTATTCATTATTAAAAAAATATATTTTTCTATTTGAACAAAAATTAAGGAAATTTTATAAAAAGTACAAAAACAAACTAACAAAATAATCAAATCAGATGCTTACGTTTAACATATCTTGGCTATTTCACAAGAAAATTTAAGTTAGTTTATAAGAATGAAGTCTTTAAATTGCAGAAATTCACAATTTTAAAATTTTTTCATCAAAGTCTTACAAAAAGCGCTTTTAAATTCGCTCGGCTTTTATTTTATTTATTTATTATTATTATTATTTTTTTTTTTCAAATACCGTCATGGATTTTGGAGACGTGCTTAAACAAGTCGGCGCAACCCACGCTTTTCTTTTTTTCTTTAGCATTTCCTTAACGTTTTTAGAACCTCCTTCAATAAGCAAGCCGGTCCAATTGAAATATTTTTCCAACATTAATGAATTGGAATACCACTCGCCGTCTAAAGCCCCACACTCAACAAAGAATCCATTTGTCTGCGAGTTAAAACATGATTATAAACATCAACACGTTTGATTATATTTAAACCTTGTTTTTCATTAGCGAATGAACAAATGTCGATGTGGATTCTTGTGAATAATCTACAACGCTAGCATTTTTCAAGTTGTACGGTTTTTTGCGAGGGTGCGGTGGGACGAGAATGCTTTTCGCGTATTTCAATAATCTCTCGTCATTGTCTGCGAGACCATCGTAGTTCCCATTGTCCGCAACAGCAGTACTTTCTGTTGTGAGGTGGCTCTGAAAAGAGCCGCGATTCTGCTGGTGGAAATTTTTCGATAAGCTTAATCAGCTCTAGAAAAAAATGTATTATATTACGTGTTTCTTCAAAATGTTCACCTCAAATTGTGCTGGTGTATTTTTCTCGACTTTTTTTTTTTTCAAATTAGTAGAATAATAGAAGATTTGATGTACACATTCAAAGAAAAGTTACCTCCAATGATTGTATCAATTTGGCGGCGATGGAGCAAGATCATGCTGAAAGTCACTGTTGCGGCCACCGCGAAAAACATTTTTGTTGAATGAAGCATATTGTAGTTTGCGTTCGTAGAAAAAGTTGATGTATAACAAATTAACGAGATGTTTCGTTGCAAGTGCAAATAAAAATATACTTATAAATCGGACCTTTCCAACAGTGTGTGCAGTTTTGGCACGAGGAATCGTCAAGTCAATGTTTTATACTCAAAATGCGGTTGCAGAGTGGCGGTGCGTGACTTTTAGGTGCCTTTACACTGCATTTGAGATAAGCAATCTTAAAAAAATGTCTAGAGACAGCGGTGGAAAGTGAAATACAGTTAGCTCAGACAGCAGTTAACCATTTTTTTGTATATATATTTTAAATAATGTCTGATATTTATTGAATATAACGTTTTGGGAAAGAAAAATTTAATTGCCATATAATACTAATTTGGCATTTACAAGGTTTCCCTAATTTTCATCAAGACTCTGGTTGACTTTAACATTGTGTTATCTAGAATGTTTCCATTTAAACTTTGTCGTCCGACTGCCAGCCAATCCAAGCCAAGCACAGCGACAAAAAAAACTCATAAAATTAAATGGAATTTTTGTTTTATCACCTTGTTTTATCAAGTTGAGTCATTTATAAAAACCATTTAGAGACAAATAGTCACACAAAAAGAACTCTGTTAAAGCGCTTTTAACATTTTTCTTTTTTTTTTACAAAATCTTTCTTAGATATCAATTTATTTAAATCAAATATAAAATAGCAATATAAGGATCAAGCAAGGAATAAATTTAATTTGAGAGCATCAAATAGTTTTGTTAATTGTTCCATTGTGAATAAATGTGAGATCAAGCCTAGTTTTCGAAACTAAGGTGAAGCCATTCTCCTTCATAATTTGAAGAATCCCGTCGTATTTGTTTCCGACGTTAAGATGCTCAACAACCATAACCTGGTAGAAATGTCATTGTTAAAAATTATATCAGTAGATGAGCTTAAATAAAATATGTGTTTTGACATTAAAATTATGTTTGAACTTTCGGAATTTTCTTACGTCAATTGTGAATTTCTTGAAATCAATCGTGCGAAGGATTTCCAATTCATTTCCCTCAACGTCCAGACTGAAGTAGTCTATGTGTTTCAGTTCCAGCACATCCACGAATGTGTTGAAAGGGATGCAAGTTATGTTCACATAACCACCCGCTTTGGATTCGTTCGGATTTTGCAGAATATGTCCTGCCCATATGTTGTCATTAAATGTGACCTTTAGAGCAATGAAAAATCAAATTTTAATTGCTGGATATCACGAATTTCATTTACTGTTTGCATAGAAGCTATCAAAACGTTTTTAAAAATTTAACAATAAATAAATTATTGTTAATTATTTCTAGTTAAATGTGGCAATTTGATTTGATTAAATTTTTTCAATGTCAAATATACCGCCATAGATTTTGGAGATGTGCTTAAACAAGTCGGCGCAACCCACGCTTTTCTATTTTTCTTCAGCATCTCCTGAACATTTTTAGCGCCACCTTCAATTAACAAGCCAGTCCAGTTGAAATTTTTCTCCAGCATCAAGGAATTTGATAACCACTCGCCGTCTAAGGCTCCACATTCAACAAAGAATCCATTGGTCTGCGATTGAAAATTAATATCCACCTCAATTAACTTTGTTTGAAATTAACTTTGTTTTTCAACAGAGAATGAATAAATATCGAAGTGGATTCTTGTGAATAATCTACGATGCTGGCATTCTTTAAGTTGTACGGTTCTGAGCGAGAATGTGGTGGGACGAGAATGCTTTTCGCGTATTTCAATAATCTCTTGTCATTGTCTGCCAAGCCGTTGTAGTTTCCATCGTCCGCAACGGTGGTACTTTCTGTGGTGGCGTTGCCCTGAAAAGGGCCGCGTTTCAGTCATTGGAAATTTATGGTTAACAGAATTAAGCTTTGCACAGACTTTTGTATGCGTTTCTTCAAATTTTATCTCCTCAAATAGTGCGGATGAATATTTTGAGCCTATTTAAAATTTACAAATTATTATACATAAAATTAATAATTGTAAATTTACCTGCAAATTCAAATCTATCAATTGAGCAGCGATGGAGCAAGAGCATGGTGAACGTCACTGTTGCGGCCACCACGCAAAACATTTTTGTTGATATTTGCATAATGAAGTGAAAGTTCAAAGACAAAACGTATTGAATGGCAAATTAACGAGATGTTCCTTCACAAGTGCATTTCAACATTCAGTTTGGAACTGCTGACGGTACTGAGCGAGCTGTGCAGTTTCGAAATGCGGACACGTCATAAAAAAACGGAAGTAGTGTGACGGTGCCTGGCGAATATGAGGAAAATCTGCAGACTGTTATTTAGTTTTTGACCTTTTTCCGTGCTCTGCTTCCGGTAAAAAAATCAAAAGCTATCATTTCGCCGCCCACTCGTTCAGGTTTTCTATCTGATTTTCATCAGTGTTTATGAAAATAAATACTTTGAATGCTCTATGAATGATATTAAACAATTGATTTGAAATCAGTCATGATAATTAACGAATCCATGCGTTTTTAATTTTTCTGTGTGCTTAACCGTTTTGACATTAAAATTACAGACACAAATATTTAGTATGTAATTAAATGTTTTTATAAAATTATTAAAATATAATGTATTTTAATAGAATGAAACTTTATATTCTGTTTCTTGAATGGTAATTTCAAACAATTAAGTAGAAATTTTTTTAATATTTAGAGAGTTTGCATGGAAAAATTAAAAATATTACTAATTTTATGCAAAAATTTGCAGCATGAGATAAAGAATTTAATAAAATTATTTACTTATAATGTGCATTCTTACATACGTTATAAAAATTAAAAGTGCGTTTCTATTCTGCTTTGAAACATGTCGTGAAAACGAATTAAATAAATTCGCTGGGTTGTAGTCACAGCGGCACAAAGGGCAATTTCACACATTCGCCACCAACAGCGGCATAAATCAAGCGCCGAGTTCATTATTAAAAAAACACCAGCGGCGGCTGCAATTCTTCAGAGAGTTGTATTTTATTTCATAATTCCCGATACATATAAATAAACCAGCGGCAAATTTATGCGGGGTTGGAGAGGGTCGGTCGTTTGCAGACCGCAAGGAGCGAATGTAATTCTTCTTTTCAACGCGCCCGCGGATTTTGTTTGATTTGCTTGAATATTCATGCGGCGCCGCCCAATCCTCAGCGGCATAAATTAAAACACGCCGCGCCGATTTTCTTTCATTTATTCCGAATGCAAAAATATGCATACACAGGTTGTTAAATTTCATTGCGCGGAGAGGCGAATGTATAAATGCTCACCCCTTCGCAATCGGCAGTTCAAAGTTTCGCGGTGGCGTTTTTTTTTTTTTTATTAATATCAAAGTTTGCGATGGAAATGAAAGAGCGAAGCGACAACGCTTAATTTATTCCAATAATCATGATAATGCCGGCGCCGCGCGTCACCACCGTTATTTTTTTAATTATAAATTCAATATGAAAAATAAACAAAAGGGGTGCCGACGAAAGGAATAATGCAGTGAAAACAAAAAGAATACGAAATGAAATGAAAAAAAAATGTGCGGTCACTACTGTTTCGCCCGAGGGCTCTTCGGTAAATAATAATATTTTCCATCCTCCCGCTTTTTTCCAATTTATAATGAGATCGCCAAACACTGCACTTTTTTTCACTCCCCTCGCCGCGAACAAAACGCAATTTTTATTACGCCAGAGGAGCGCCGGGGTCAAACGTAAGCTTTTCCACACTCAATTTCATTTTCTTCACTCGATTTTTTATTTTATTATTTTTTCTCTCTGGCTCGTGAAAGGGAGAGCGGCGGAGGGATGGCCACCGCCGACCGCTCTTGCCTTTTTGATCTGCAAAAAATGCTCACGGGTTCGCCTTTCACCGGCACGTTATGTGTGCCCGAGTGTGATATTTTTGGCCTTTTTGAAGCGAAATGCGTGGCTATCAAAACTCGTGCAAAGTTTTCGCAAACTTTGCACGTATAGAGTGGTCAAAGGATAATTTTTGTGAAGTTAAATAAATATTTTAAGTTACATAAAATAATCAATTATAAATACAAATTTTAAATACCTGATTATGAAATCAAATTATTTATTATCTGTTTCTATCCTATTCTTAAAATTTTAATTAAGAATGCAATCATTGTTTTATTGAAACTACTTTTGACAAATTATCCTATCTAACATCATAAAGCTGATTGGTTCCTTTTTATGCCACGTTAGTAAAACTTAAAGATAATGTAATGTGTCAGCAAGACAAATACATATATTTTATATTTAAATTAAATTATAAAAATATATTAATAATTTATTGAAATTTAATAATAATAATAATAGAGGTAAATAATTAACGCTGAAATTTATAAAAATTGTTAATTTTAGCAAATAAATTTTATTAATGTAAAAAATAATACATTTTTAGGTTGCAGAAAAAATAAATAAACAATAAAAAAATTTAAAACTTATCTTATATATAACTGAGTCAGAATTGAGCTCAGGTTTCTAAAAGTGTCATGAAATTAATTCACTCTCGTCACATATTGTAATTTTGTGAATACCAGGTCTGCTCTCTCATTCAATTTGGTCACCGTCTGGCAATGTTTCGAAAGTCATGTGTATGGATTAACGAAATGCTCCGATTTCCGATTCAAATTCTTAAACAGCAATAATCAGCTGCTCCACTTTCAAAGGGTAATAATAATTCAATCATTGCACGGCGACGGCGCGATTTGAATAATCCAGCACCATTTGCATCTGCGGTCGAAACAAGGCTAATATCCGAACGAAGAAAAAAAACAACAAATTGCGCCCCTACACATCACAAACAATTGCAATCTCCATATTATGTGGAAATTAGCCATGCAAATACGTGCCTCGGCCGGCCGACATCCTGTGCATTATTCCAAGATCGCATGTTACGCAGATAAATGAATTCATAAAACACGACGCCAAGCAAGCAAAACAGAAAAATAAAATACAAAAACGGAGCCAGCAAATAAATAATAAACAAAAGCGGACGCATGTAAATAGTCAAACCTAATGCATAAATACATCCGAATAAAAATGCTGCTCACAGCGTCCAGTTAAGGAAATGTTTTATTTATTGAATTTGAAACAGCGCGGCAATGTTCCTTACGTAAGTCACTTTTCTGTGTGTGTGTGCGAGTGGAAAATTTCTCCGAGGAATATCAAATGATACGCGATGAATACCAAATTTGACGCTCGCCCCGCCGGAAATTTATTTATTCTGCTATTTTGTTTCATACCCTCCGCATCTGCACCACCGTCCGGCAGTTCTTTCTTTCCATTTTTTTCTATGCACACTCACAAACGTGTGTGTGTGTGTATTTATTTGTCTTATATTTCTCTAAAGACGCTCCAGAGTGGCTGCAGCATGCAAAGAAAGCTAAGTACCGGCAAATTTGCTCGGGGCCGGCTGTCTAAAAAGAATGAAGAGGAACAAACTGTGGAGCTGCACACACAACAAACACACACACAACCCTCATCCCTCACTCGTCTCCCAAGGCTCGGCACAATTCACTGGACAGCCGCTTTCTTGTCGTGAAAGACGGACCAACACAAGAAGAAATTTGCTGCAACTTTGGCTCGGGTTCATTTTGCTCTTTATATATAAACAGTGCGGCAATAATTAAAATCAACTTGATTGTCTGTTAATTTTTTTTGTTCAATTACTGATCCGAAAATTCTGTACCTTTGCTAATTTTATCAAGCTGATTGAAAGTAAATTGAGGGTAAATTTTTGTTTTAAAGAAAGATTTTGTGATTATTTTGAATCATTAAATTAAATGTCTTATTTACTTTGAGCCAAAGCATTTTTTTAGATTAATTTCATCAAACTTTGTAACCACTTGTCACAGGTTTTTAATAGCTGGACACATTTCAGCAAATGATTTAAGAGAGGAAAAAAAATTGAAACTCACATCAAGGTGCCTCAAAAAAGAAAAATACAATTAAAAAACCAATGTGTCAGGGCCCGACCTGACCGTGACACTCATCATTCAATAACTGTGCCAAGAGACTTAACAATTAATCAGCAAGTTCCGCGTATCTCTGTATCGTCAGCATAATTTAACTATTTAAGCAGCTGTTATACAATTCTGTAGAAATTCGGCATTACCACGGAATAAACCAAATTACTCTCACCAAATCAAATGGGCTGCGGGCCGCTGCCCGGCCCTCCAGTCTGACAAATGACTCACTAAATTTGATTCAATTGGATTTTTTTATTAAAGAAATAAAAAACACGTAGCCTGAGTAATTTTTACGTCGAGATAAAATTTCTAAAACTATTTTCCCACTAAAAGAACCATTTTTCAGCAGTCTTCGATAATCTGTATTTTGTGATAAGTTATTTTTAATGCGCAATCCATTGTAATTTGATAATTTGTATGCATCAAGTTTTTATTGAAGCGTGATTAAAAAATATGAAGCATATCTGTCGTTACTTACAAGTTGTCTGAATTTATTAAAACGAATTTTTGACGATGATATTGCATTGAAAATTATTTCAAGGGTGTAGAGCATAATGCATGTCCAAACCATATTTATTTATAATTAAAACATGTTTAAATTTTAATTTTTTCACGTCAATTATCATTTAAAATAGTTTTAAAGTCCAAAAATAATTTTAATAAAAAATTAAATTTAAAATATAAAATACTATTTAAATAATAGAACACAGTGCGTTTTAAAATGATATTTAAAACATTATGTTTTAAAATTATAAATTAAGAATGTTTTAAAGCTTTTTGAAAAGAAAAATATTTTTTTGGTTATATATAGGAAGAAACATTTTTGTTGTAATACTGATTGTAAATCCCAAAGTAGCGAAGAAAACGTTCTATTTTCACATTATAATTTCATATTTCTAATTTCTAATTTTCCATGAAATCCTCCCCAAGTGTTACGATTCCTCATTTAGTTCAACAATATTAAATATGCACATAAAATAATTTTTAAATATCGACAAACTAAAACTTGCATAAAAACAATGCGTATTTTGTGCTTTGAAGTTCAATACACGATTCGCCCGCATGCATAACACCTAAAATCGACAGTCACTTTTTTGTTGCTATGCGTGCGGGAAAAAAGCACCCCCGCGGCAAAGTGACAGATTGACAAGCGTCAAGCCCACCCCTGATTTCATGCACTCGCTCGGGAAAAACGAGCTGCGAAAATAAATAATTCCCAAACCAAATAGCAACGGCGGGGAGATGGACGCTGCAGCATCCTTATTTCCATTTAGATTATTGATAAAACGCGATCGAATAATACGAACAAAGTATGTAGTGTTCGGCGAGGGGGTTGAATTGGTAATTTTTTTTTTAATTCCAGCGCGTGCTGCGAATGCAAATTAAAACGCCGGCGGCCATTTGAATGGAAGAAGAGAAGAACAAAGCGTCGGTTGAGCGCTAATCAGCATAAAACACACCCCGCGAAAGGGGTGAAAACGCGGCGGCGGCGGGGGTGCAAATGTCACACGTTGCGCGCTATAGGAGGGGATGCAACCAGGCATGCAGACACTTGATTCACAAAGATCTAATTGAATCGTGCATAATAATATGTGACGTGCGAGTGAGCGAGCAGAGGATGTGTGTGTGTCTCTTTCTGCGCTGTTTCCACCCTCGACGCACCCCTGCTTTCGGCACTCTCGGGCTTATTACCACATTAGACAATGCTGAGGTTATGTTTATTCATTAGAGAGCAGTGTGTGTGCAGCGTCTACACGCGCAAAAATAAATGACGCCGTTTGACGCGAAATTAGACGGGAAAGGGCCTAATTTATGTGAGGGTGGCGGCGGCGCACACACGGTTGCATATTAACGTGATATTCGCCTGCTCATTAACAATTCACGTGCGACTAACGGCAGATGGCGCGCGTTTTCAATGGGCTGCTTTCACTTATGTATTTCGAATTATTGCTGATATAAATTTATTTACAGTCGGTTGGTGTGAAAAGTGGCGCGCTTTTGTCGGCCCTTTTGACTGTGAAATTGAAGGGGAAACGGCAATTTCGGGCACGGAAAATCCATCGGTTCCGAATTGAAAAGCACCGAGCGGCAGGAAAGTGGCACCGCGCCCGATTGAAAAATTGTTCAACTGTGATTGCGAAATGAAATTTGTGATACGCGCAAATCCACGAGTGAAAGCTTCTAATCATGAAAATGTTTAAAAATTGCTAAATTTGATAAGTATTTCAATCGTCCTGTTTCATCAAATCACATATTTCTTATCACTTTAAAAAAATAAAACACAAAGTTTCAAATCCACGATTAAATGGCGATCTTATTAATTTATCCACGTCTTAAAATCAAACGATTTTAACTCTCCAAATAATTGAAGTAAAAGAAGTTTGTAATATAAAAGAAGCTGCAATATGAATTTTTTTTCACTAAAATTTTTTTTATGATTAATACTGCATATTAGGTATTGATTTTGAATTTTGATACTAATCGTGAACCAACAAATATATTTAAATTGAATATTGAAATATTGATAGTGATTATTAAAATAATATTTTTCATTTATAAATCCTTTTTGACAAATTTGTAAAGTTTAAACAATTTTTAAAGTTCTGAAATTCGATTATTATTATTTAATTACTTTTATGTCTTTTATTTGAAACAAAGTCGATCTAAAAATTCACCGTACAATTGATCATGTTTGTGATTCAATTAAAACTTTCGATGTTAATTGGCTTTTCTCCGGAAAAAGAGTAATAGTGAAATATTTAGAATCAGAACTTACTTTAAATTATGTTGTACTGAATCTCTTTAATGAAATACACTTCAATTAACGAAAGAAGTTTGCTTATAATCATGTTTTTTTTTTTAAATTAAAATGTCAGGGAAGTTAAAATTAGTCTTAACAGTTCCTCTAATCTTAATTTTCCAATATGTTTTAAAATTTTACCAAAAACCCATGTGACACTTAGAATATTGTATCTTAATTTTAAGCCAGACGATGCCGTTTATCAAACGATTAAACGTTCGTACATCTTACATTAAATTAAAATTTAGGCTTTCTACTTACATGTTGCAGGCAGGATGTTGGCGTGCTTTTGGCGCTGCTGCTGTTATTGTTGAGGCCGTCCGAGATCAGAATTTTCTCCATCATGCCGACCTGTAACAAATTAGCGCAATTAGTTAGACGTGCGCTGTCTTCACACATTAAGCGGATAGTGAGGGAGGGCGTGAGAGATAGGGCAAAGTTTTGAAGTTTGAATTAATAAAAATTAGTGCGCTTAATTATACAAACTTAACCCTTCTCATTTAGGATAATAACAAGCGCGCCCAACAAAACTACCACTGCTACACACAGGGCAATATCTAAGATGCTGCGCCGCCGTTCTCCGCTTTTGTTTAATGTGTGGTGGTTTTAAGTTTCGCGAAGATTAATCAAGCGAGCATAGAGCAGGGCAAAGTTAAAACTCCACGGAGCCACTGACTGCAAAGTTTAAATGTGAGTGGCATGTAATTAGGAATTAAAGTTGCTGCAAGTACATTAAATAAATACGTCGCCATCATCATCTATGTGCTGAATATATGCAGCGCCCGGCTTATTCTGCCTCGGTGGGCGAATCCAGGGGCGGACCCTGCAGCACTTTGTCGCGCCCGAGGTGCTCGTTGTGCAGATATGCACAGCTCAAAGCTCATTTTCTGTTGTTCAATTTATTTCGCCAACGTGCATGTTTTGCGATTAACAATGAGAACAGAGAGTTGTAATAAAAGAGTTGTAAAACTCCATTCTACAATAATAAACAATAAAATTCGTTTATGTGATAGTAAAATGATCAGATTGCAAAATGGAATTGAGCGAGTTAAAAAAGATTTCAAAAATTAATGAAATCGATTTTTGAAATCTCTTAAAATGCGTTATTTTAAGCCCATTTTTCTTCAAATTTCTGATATTTTTCAAACTTGGTCTGTCGTTAGATGGTTTTCATTAGAAGAAGTCTGTTTTACTGGATTTTTATGATTAGTGGGTAATATTAATTAGTAAAAAATTTTAATAACTTTTTAATTATTTGTTTTTATCAATGTAAATGATTTTATTCATTTTAAATTTAAAAGCAATTTAAAAAATATTTTTTTTTTAATATTATAACACACATTAAAATTATTTTAATCATAGTAACATTTTTTGGTATTTTATTTGGTTTTCCAGACTTTTTAGCTTTTTATTTGAATTTAATATTTTAAATACTACTCAATTCCATAATCTTACATAATAGTTCTCCATAAGAATAATATTCCAGTTGTCTCAATGTTTTAAATATGTGAGATAAATTACTTTATTGAGAATAACATATTAAAATATTGAAAATCAATTATGCAAGGAATGAAGCAACCAATTTACTACATTAGCTCAATAATTAATTCAGCAAACTTCATCTCAGGCCCAAAATAAAAACAAAACGCGTCACTTTTCGAGGCGATCATCAGAATCATCATTGCCGTGTGCGTGCACGCGGGTCGCATTTGTTCCGAGCGGAGAGAGCGCGAGTGGAGGAAGCAAGGGTTATTGTTCTTAATCAGGCATTGTTTCAGTCGCTGACTCTCGGGGGTGCGGAATGTAATGGAAGAAACGGGGGCGGCGGGCAAGTGCGCCTGTTTATAACCTGACGTACGGAGTATTTGTGTCGCAGTTTGCACGGCACGAGGATGGCCACGGGCGAGTGAATACATTATAATTATGCGTGGGCACATGTGCAACTTACGCCGTTTGAAGAGAGAGAGGCTAAGAATGGGGTGTTTGTGCGCTCATTGTACTACGTGCAGGCTCAAGTGGGCACCTTCTTTGCAAAGTAACTAACACACTCACGCCTCAGGGTCGGAAATGCGCGCCTCGGATTTTCTCATTATGTGTCAGAAGCAAAAGTTTATATTAGCAAGCATTATAAATTATGAATGTCAATTAATTCAAATTAAAATTATCCATGTTTTCATTGGAAAGAAGTCGACATTTAAAAAAGTAAAATATTTGTTTTGAAATATTTTAGAATTCAGAGTAAATCTATTAATAAAGGTATTATTTATTTTTTTAAAAGATGAGAATATTTAAATTTGTTTTGCGGCATGTTCAATCTTTAAACAGTTGAATAACAGAATAATTAAATAATAATAAAAAAAACCACAAATTAATTAAATTCCAAAAAGCGTTCTGCTTGGTTGTTTGAACTTTAAAAGAGGAATTTGTTGTTGTAAATTGACTTCTAGCTACATTTTATGAAATAAATTTGAACGAAATATTGATTTAATAAAATTTATAATTCAATTTAACAGTTGAAATTTCAGATTCAAACAGACTAAAATGATGTATATATAGCTAAAAATCAGCTAATAGGCTAAATTATTTTACTGTTATCTGTATAAAATGGTTAAAAAAATATTTAACCCTATTAACTTTTTCAAACATCTTAACATCTCCAACTTTTATGAAGTTTCAAATTCATTTTTACTTCCCACATCGTTTCCAACAAAATTTTTCTCCGTAGTTTTCAATTCCTGCGCTTTTTCAATGGAAATTTTTGCTGTATTTCAATATCGACAATATTTATTTTTATTTGATGCAGTGAGCAAATAACCTCTTGTCATGCCACTCATTTGAGCATTCTTCAGGGACCTGACGCGGAATGAAACTCCCGAAACGGCTCCCTATGGAGCAACTAAATAATTTCC
The DNA here is from genome assembly GCF_031216515.1 of Neocloeon triangulifer. Lineage (NCBI taxonomy): Eukaryota > Metazoa > Arthropoda > Insecta > Ephemeroptera > Baetidae > Neocloeon > Neocloeon triangulifer. The sequence continues at coordinate 1,061,222 of NW_026775550.1, forward strand.
GATACTTCGCACCGCCTGCTAATGGGCACTCGCTGACGAATAAAAAGAAGCTGCAAATCCACATAATGACGTTGGGAAAAATATAAAAATTAATAAATTCGCGATCCGCAGCACAATCAACGAAATTGCCCGGCGGCCAAGAGGCCTTTCGAGTGCCATTTTAATTCCGCACACAATTGCCGGGATAATAACATTTGCGAGTGCGAAACACAGGCCTGCAGGTGGTACAATAATGATAATCCGCGCCGTTTGATTTTTGATAAATAAATTGGCGTGAGTCGCACCAAAAATCAAAAACAGCAGGCAATTAAAACAAAATAATCAAATCTGCGTGCGGAAAATGGCTTTTGTGATGTGACATCGGCATAATGCAGTGCGAAATTTGCGATATTATGCCCCGGAGGGTGCTCACGCTCGGCATTAACACCTACCTTTGTGCCCACTTTTTCGTTCGCCGCATTTTCCAATCACGCTAATTCCCCGGGCGCGGGTGCTGCTCAAAATGCTAAATCCTAATTTCCGGTTGACTCTCTCTCTCTGTGTGCGCCGCGCTCTCGTGATAATGCCCCGGTCCGTGTTTATTGGTTTTTGTATAAAGTGAAATGAACGCGAGGCGAATGCTCAAAGCGTCTCGCCACCCCGTTACTCCAGCATCCCCCAACATCTGAGCAAGAATACCCAAGTAGCTTTTCTCGCTGGTGGAATTTAATTCGAAAAAATATAAAGTAAAATTTTGCGATAGGAATTTCGAGAAATAGTAAAGTCTTTCAGCTCAAAAATATGATTGAATTTCTCTAGGAGTGTTTTATATAAATTGAATCCTAAATATTGGTGTATTTACTGGATATTTTTGGAACTAACTAAATATAAAATAGGTTATTTTAAGTAAAAAAAAAATGCATTTTTCATCAAAAACCTGATTATAAAAAATCAATTTAAATTAAACTATCAAGATTGCTTCATTTTCAGCAAATATAGGTTAAAGCTTTGATCACCTATAGTTTTCAATCTCAAATTTAAATTTATTATATAATTTTTGCCTCATTCTAATATTCAGAATTAAAAAATTTAAAACAATTTAATAACTTATCATTATTTTAAAAACTTTCAAAAACAGCAATATGTGTATATTTTATTCCTTTTGAAATTAAAATCCAGCACCCTTTGAAGCTCTTCTTATTGGCGAAGGCACAAATCAAAGCGCGCGCGAATAAGCAGGGTGGATTACTCGAAACAAAGACTCGCTCGCGCACCCCTCGATTTTTATTCCAGCCGGCGAGATAATTAACATTTATATAATGTATCTGAAGCCTGGGATAATCTTGGATTGCCCGTCTAGGTGAGGCGCTACTCTTTGAATTTTTATTCCGTTCGTATTCCAGAGAGCTATAAAATTTGATTACTCGTCTGTAATGATTAAACTAAACTTCGGCGGCGGCCACACCAGAGAGAGGGAAAACAACGGAGCGCTTTTATTACTCTGTTAAAAAGTCGGATGACGCGCGAGACTTTTTCCAGAATCAACGGCAACAAAGAACAGTCGAGGACTTGGAAATGTAGGCTTCCCGCAGGACGCAGCGACCGCACCAGCTGCATACGTACAATATTTTAGTGAATAAAAAATTTTTAATAGTTATATTTTTCTAAGAATTATGTTGAACTTAAATAAAAAGTTTGATTACTTTTTTAAACACATTATAATTAAAATTTTAATATTAAAAACTTGAATTTTATAATTTTTAAATTTTATTAAATATAAGAACATTTCCTTTTAATATGTAAAATTAATAATAGACATTTAATTTCATTAAAACATTTAAATTGTTCATCGTCTAGGTCGATTAGCAGATGCGACTAAAATTATATATGAACTCCACTGGATCTTGTTGGATAAAAAATTGATCTACAAAACATATATAAATTAAATAAACCCTAATGAAAAAAGTGACGATTATCAAATAATATAATTTGCAAAACTAGGTATTAGGTTAACAATAGTTAAACTTACTTGAATTAAGTAAAGTTATATCGATGGATTGCTCAAACATAACATTTATTTATGTCGATTACTGCTTGAGCAGGATCAATTTTTGCTAGAATTGTTACATACGGCATTTTAAAAATAACTAATACCAAATTAAAAGAGAAAAACGCGATCCATCAACCATTACGCAAATCGCGGAACACAAACAAGGAAAACGGCACAAAATCACCCAACTTGAATATAGATGGACGGGTTTCCTTTTGTGTCGACTGTGGTGCGAGCAGAATTACCGGCGTTCGGCTGCGACACTGGCGGCGCTCGCTGCCTGAGAAATCATTCATGCGTGCCTTAATTAGCAGGGAAATATAAACACGATAATTTATTCATCAGAAGCGGCAGGCAAGGGAAGGCAGGCCAGGAGCACAAACAGAGCGCGCAAACTGACTGACCACACGAGTCACAATCATAATAAAAGCCGGAGCAGCCGCCGGACTTTGAGGTGATATCAAAAGGGACGAGGGAGAGCGAGCGACCGGCCGACCGGCGAGTGTAGGTGCTGATGAGGATGAAACGCGCGGCTTCTAAAATAACCTGTCACTCACTTGGCCCAGTCAGCTGGCTTTCCACTTTCCGCTCGGACGCACTCACCTCCAATTCACACCCCCTCGGATCGGCATTAAATTATCGGAACAGGTGAAGCGGCGCGAACTGCTGCTGCTGCCCGTTTCATTTTCTTAATTGACGCGGAATTTGTAATTAAGTGCAGCCGGCTGTGTGTGGCATTCGGACCGACTTTTTGAAGTTCGCAGGGAACGAAAAGCGCGTCGAGTGGAAAATGAGCGGGAATAATCAGACCAAAGAAGTCAAATGTGTAATTCGCGTTGGCTTTGGATCGACGAGACCTCCAATTAGGAGGTTTATTTTTGAATTTCTGAAAATTTTCAAGGGGGAAAAGGAGAGGTACATTTTATATCTGGTCAAAATTATATAATTTTTTTTTAAATTCTTTATCCAAATTTTTATTTTATTTTCAACTATGGGGATGAGAAAAGTGGTGAAAACTTCTTGAAAGCTAGATATTGGGGAAAAATAGTTGATAACCTTTATAAGCGCTACTAGTTAAAATTAAATTAATTAAGCTTTCAATCTGAAAAAACACTTATTTTTGTGGAGAATTTTTTAAATTTTATAGTTTCAATAACGAATATAGTCTTTAATCACCAAATTTGTCAACCTTTTTCCCACTTTTTCCATTTAATTTATTTTTTTTTTATCTGCATATATTAAAATTTTCAACCTACATCTGACCTACATTATCTTTATTTGCTGAAGTTATTTTTACTGCTCAAATTTGTAACAACTGCAATTTAATTCTATCCTATGCATTACAGAAAATTTTAATTCAAACTTCACCTAATGAGACGTGTCGAAAAACAGTTAAATTATTAAATATTTTACCAATTTTTTTGTCATTCTATTTGACAAAAAAAGTTGTAACTTTTGTTTCGCGGGAAATAAACACACTTTTAGGAGGCAGTAAAAGAGCTGGAAAATGTGCAATCTCACGCGAGTAGGTGAAAGAAAAAAGTGCTTTGCAGGCCCATTGTGCACACGAACCATACTTTCCGCATCAGCTCTGTTTTGTCCAATTAAATCTGCAAAAAGCCTGCACTTCTCGCGGCGGCACAGCTCGTTTAATATAAATATTCTGCAGCGAGTCCATCTCCGCGGCACTCTTTTAATAGTTTCCAGTTGTAAAACTGCGTGTACGATACACACATAAAAAGCGGCGAGGAAAAAATGAGGAGCATTCCGGCTGACATCTTTATGCCGGTGTCGCTTTTTTGACTGCCGGCGTAATATACACCTCGAGCGAGCGAGATGCCGGTTTTTAACTGCCGCAAAAATATTATCGCCATAAAAGTATGTGACTGCTTTAAACTTCTATAAAACTTTATGTTTGCACAACATAAAAAAATTGCAATAAAATTCGACCCCTTCGCGCACCTGGACCAGTATTATTTATTGCGACTGTAAAAAATGAAAACCGGGGGCTGTTTTGTGCGTATGTGTGTATTAAACAGCGCGCATGCATTCATTTTTAATACTTTTTATATGTGAATGTTCTCTCGAGTGGCGCCGCGGAGATGAAAAGCTCCGCCGGTTTGTACACGGGTGGCGCTTTGAACAAAGACAAGAAGGCGACTTTGTTTCTCGTGTACACGAGTATCGCCCGAGCCACTCGACTCGTATTTTTAAGTAGCGGCAGTTGCATTATAATTTCATATTTAGGACAATGAGAAACAAACACATCTTCTCTCAGCTCTTTCTCTCTCTCTGGCTCACATTAATCAACATTTCTCGTACCTTGAGGCGTAAAAATCTTCACTAAATTATAAAAAGGGGTAGCAAGTGCGAGGAGAGTGCGTCTCGCTCATTCCCTTTGTTTCCGGCGCACGAAAATTAACTTTCTGTATATCCATCGCACGCTCGCAGCAAAGAGCAAAAATTACTACGCGCTTTGTCCTCACTCGCTTCCAACTTGGCTTGCTCTCGCGAAACTACAATCTTGGCGCCGTATAAAGAAAGACACAGCCAAGAAAGGTCACCGTTTCGCGTCTTAATTGTTTTTTCGCGCCGTACGGAGAAGGATTTTCGTCGGATTTCTTTGGAGCGGAAAGTTGAAGTTTTAACATTGAAAACTTGAATTAAATTATCTTTAAAAAATATATAATTTTGAAAGTTTTGTTTAAATGTTCGTACTGAATCGAGAATAAATAAAGCAGGTAAAACTAAAGGTAAAATAAGAAAAATTAACAAGTAAACTCTACTAGTGAACAAACAAAAAATTATGACGAAAAAATTTGATAGTTTCAAGGATCTTTTAATTTTCCCTCTTATTTATGAATAATATTCAAATAAAAGGAACTAAAATAAACTATAAATATACATATTTCCAACTAAAAACCACTGAGAGCTCTTAAAATAAATACAATCGACAAGAACTGATGACAGTGATATAATTTTTTTAACATTTTTTCTAATTCATGATTATTTTGTGTCTTACACGTTGCTCCTTGATAGAGAATTTTAATATGGTTTCGAGAATTCCATCAATGATCAAAGACGTCAAGTGAAATTCCAGAAATTTAATATCCTTCTCGCATCTTTATCCCGAGAAAATAACAATATCATCAAAAAAATTCTGGATTGAGCAGGCCTGAAAGTGTGACTATAAAGTAAGAGGAGGCAGAGTAAAGTAAAAACATCTCAAATTTACTTGTTTAAATGTGCAAACTTTCAAAATTAAAAGTTCACCTTTGAAGTAAATACAAAAGTTCAATATTTAAGTGGTTTCACTTCTAAAAAATAAAAAAACGGTTTTTCGCACAAAAGGTACGATTCTCTGTGCTGCGGAAAAAACGGCAGGCGGTCGAGCGTTTTGGCACAATGGCGTGTCAAGTTGTCTTTTGTGTATTGGCATCGGGTTTATAAGTGAATGGAAAACCATCAAGAGCTCATTTTGCATGCACGACTTCTTCTGCTTCTTCTTCTTCTTTGCGCGGCTTTTTTTGTCAAAGAGTGGCAGTTGGCGCGAGTGCAAATTTTTAAGACGGGCGCGCAAAACTGCCTCGATCACAATGAGCTTCCCTCGCTGCAAAAATTACACACCCTCCGTACTTAGAAATACACACACTTTTTATATCATAATAATCCTGCGTATAATATAATCCAAGCCAAAAGAAGCCAACATGAAAGGAGAAGAGATTTTCGAGTGGAAGGAGAAGAGCTCTGGCTTTTTGAATACTTTCCTTTCTTCAACCCTTGGTGGCGCAGAAATACACGCGGCTGTGTTTTCCACACAAGCATGGGTAAATAATTTTTAATCTCTGCTGCATTATTTCGCCCGAGGTCGCCGTTTTTAAGAGAGTTTTCAGCCAGAACTCAAGACGCAGAGAGCAGCTGTGGACGTTGGAAAAGCCCGAAGGATTCTTGCGACACGAATAAGTACACGCGGATATGAAGTTGCACTTGCCTTGTGCTGATTTATCGCTGCGTGGCATCTCCACAAAAGATAAAATGAGACTAAATTTTTTTAGTGGGAAACATTTTCTTTTGTTTAAAATTATTTTTTCTTGTTTTCATAACTCAAATTTACAGTTTATTTATATTATTTTTAGACATAAGGTTGTAAAAAAACAAGCTGTTTAGTAAATTCATAATCAAATCATCCCAACTTGTTCATAAATGACGCACTTTTGAAGAGATGCAATATCAATAAAATTATCTGGTGCGAAAGTAAATTAAAAAATTTATCCTCTCCACTGCATTTTCAAATTTTTCAAGAAACGGGCAAAAATTGTGTTCAAGATTGAATCAATTAATTATCTGCGCAAAATATTCTTATTCTTTATAATTTCGTTTCAATATCCCTAAGATTAATAAATGTTTCGATTTTTATTTAATATCTTATATACTTCGCCAAGAAATTGAAGAATTAATAATAAAACAAAAACATTGGTATATGAGGTGGATTAATCCATTCTTATACTTTCATTAAAAAATTTTTGAGCTCAATACATAAAAGTTGTTTATAGATTTGAAAAAAAATTGATTTGTTATACAAAGAATAAGAAACAAAATTATGATTGAACTATTATAAACAATATATAAAATCGTAAAAACAAAATAAAATAAAAATGTGTAATATTGTTGTTTATCTATAAAATAAATGAAAATAAACAAATATATAATAAAAATATATTTTAATTTATTTATTTAATTATAATAATTCAATTTAAAACTGGTTAAACTAATAAGAAATCTTCACTTACAGAAATAATAATTAACTATTCATGTTAGTTAAGAAATCATCAGAATAATCTTCACAAAGAAAATAAAATCTAGTATTTTTTTTTGCACAACTAACAAAAAGATGATAAAATTTAAACTATTTTAAAATAATGGTTATGTTACTCGTGTCATTTTTTCAAAATTATACTCGCAATCTTTTGCAAATGAAAGTGACCGAAATATTCTTAACAATTTAATTATTAACTTTACCAAATTTTAACCTTATTTTATTATTTTAATTTTAACTCTCACGAATTTGTTACAAGAGCAAAAAAATTTATTTGGTAGGCAACACTATATTATACATATTAAATTATTTTGGCGGGAAAGCAGAGGCCGCGGGAAACCGAATTAGCGTGACGTGATGGAGAACAAATTAATTGGGAGGCAGCACGGCTGCTTGACGCGAAATTGAATAACAAAGACGGGACACGTGCGGCACCAGTGGACACCAAATTAGGGATGAAACAATGCGACGGCACGAGCGGCCGGGGTGTCGGTGTGTGCAGGGCGCGTTCTCGGCGCACACTTGCCGGCCGCAGGAATGTTAATTCGCCAGTCTCTTTTGTAATAAGAGACGCCCGAGAGTACAAAGCCCAATTAAAAATCACGTGTGTGCGCTCGCTCGTCGGGAAATATAATGTATAATTTGATTTCCGCGCGCGTGTTTGTTTGCCGTATCAAAGTTGATTATTCAAATGGACAGAGGCCGAGGACGGACGCGCTCGTTTTAATGCCGAACGAAATAATTTTATATATATGATTTGTTTCGTTAATTAAGGCCGGTGGCAGCGAGATTGGATCGAATTAGTATGCAAATTGGAATTAAATAATTCTCGCAAGTTTCGATGTGCATGAATTATTCATCGGCCCGGCGAATAAATTAATGCGTACACGGACGCGTATTTATAAATATGACCGCGCGGCTGCGACGCCAATGATGATGTAATTTCGCAGAAAAATTAATTCTGCTCCCTGGCATCGGCACCGGGTAATTAGAAATGCTAATTTCGCGCGCCGCCGCGGCCTGCTGAGAATCAATCATGATTAAACGCGCGCTTTATATTCTAATGACTGTACACGCAGTGTTGCTTAATAGCACGAGAAATTCCACAACTTTTACCAAGACCGTTTGCAAAATTGGTCGCCACATCAGGTCCGATAAAAATTTAATGACAGAAAAAAAAATAAAACTGCAAATTTGGGTGTAATTTTAGCGTTAAATATGATGAATGGGTGCAGAAAAAAATTCATCTATATTTATGGTTGAAATTAAAAGCAATCAATACATCAATTTTTTTAGTTTTCTATTTTATGTTAAAATTAGGAGAAGCAACACAATAATTATATATTTTATGGATTATAAGTAATTGTGAGCAAAAAGTCCAACTTTTTCCAAATTAATTAAAACCGTTTTCATGTTTTCAACTCTTTTTAGGTTTGTTTAATTAATCTGATTCTTTAAACGAGAGAATTTTTAGGAATTTCATTACAAAATTGAGGATTTAGATAAATATTTGAGATTTCCATAATTCTGAAAATTTTTAGAGTTATTTAGAGTTTATTTGTACATATTATTAGCGAAGTTTTCAATTTTTACTACATTTTTTTCTGTTTTTAAATATACCTGGTGTCTGCCATTTTTTTAAATGGCAGCTCTACCATTGACTAAAGAAGAAAAATTAAATTATATCATATAATTAAAATAGTTTTTTCTTCCATACATTGAGAATCCATTTTGATCGAGTACAAAGTCAAATTTCTAAACAAAATTTCAGCATTCAGCTTCAAAGAGTCTCATTTTAATTAAAATAAAATAAAAATAGAAACAATTATTAATAAATGTAATTCTGAATGCATGTGAGCATTGAATTTGGGAATTGCATCATGTTATAATCATGAAATTCAATTTCCTGCCATTAAAATTTCGGACATCATATGGGGCTCCTAAAAATGTAAAAAACATAACCAGGCAATAAATCATATAAAAAGCGCAACATTTTTGATCTCCTAATGAAATCCATTTGGGGCATCTGATTTTTTCCCAACATGTGTATATAATTACACACGAAAGGACCGTTGTATACACCCGCCCACTAACACTTTTATCATCGATAAGGCGGCATCTTCATTATTATTATTACGCTCGGTCAAACGGCCGCCGCAGCGCGTCGGCCACTTAAATTTCTCCGTTTTATCTTTATTATCCCGGGCAGAGCGAGTGCGCACAATGCACCTAATAAACCGGGGCGGCATTATTATTATCTAATCACACACCGAATTCCATCACTTCTCTCTGTAGTTGAAGCGAAGAGAGGAGTGCAACACGCCCTCACAACCCTTTCACCGGAGTAATAAAAAGCGGCCGAAATAATAATCCAGTTTCGGACGATACGAGACGTTGTAACGAGCAAAGATATTACTTTAATTATTGCATTTGCGGGTGTTGTGTTTCTCTCGTTGCGTTTTCGATATGAATCTCGCATTGATAGTCGGTGTTATAGCCAGTCAGGTCACGACTTTCGCGCTGCCCAATGGACCGTGAGGGCTGCGCACTTCTTTATTTCTTGCGGGGCGAAATTTAAAGCGCCGATTGCGCGTCGATAAAATTTATTCGTCCGTGGCGATCGCTACTTGTACATTCTCGTGCTATTCGAACACATCCATATATTAGATCGAGAGAAAGAATTGATTGAACCGCAAGGGAGTAGCTCGGGAAATATGGAGATTGTGATGATGTGTTAATTTGCTAACTACGAGCACGAAACAATGGAGATTTTAGATTTTTTTCTTATTATTGTTGGTTTTTTAAATATCTTGCAATAGCGAAAGGAAAAATAGGCGTCACTAGTGCATATTCAAAGAATCTCAATGCTGATGCGTAATAATTGGTAAAATTAAAAAGATTTCATAAAAAATCTATTTTAAAATTATAATTTGGATTTAGTAAATTACACGTATTTTATATTATGCAAAAGTTATTAAGTTGCATTTAGATTTTTTTGTGCTGATGACGAATAATTTATTTGTTAGTATCAATTAAACAATTGAATTGCCAATTGAGGTTTGAGTGAAGCGGAGGTGCAGCAAATTTGTCACTTTGCTTAAAAAGTTTTATGTAGGTGCATCCATTTTTTTATTCATAACCGGAATTTATCGATTATTGGGCAAACTCGTAAATTAATGTAAATATTTCTTTAACTCCTAAATTTCTATTTTCCTGGGCTCCATTGTAAATGAGTGAATTACGACTGAGTGCACTTTTTGTAATGTCTCGACATAAAATAACAAAAGAGTTACAATTATATACATTATTATAATAATATTAATTTATTAATAAATAGTTTGAAACACATTATGATAATCTATATTAGATAATTATGATATTTGAAATTAGATAATATGCTCCTCATTTCCACAATTTAATTAAAAGCTATATCAAAAGTTTCATGAGAACTTTTACAAGATGTTATTTCTTAACATAGCAATGAAGAGTATTTTAATAACATTTGTCACAGATCTCATAAAATACAATTTACATTTTAGGAAATAGAAGATTATTTCTGAAAAATAATACACATAAGTATAAAAAAATAAAATGTAAAATAAAAAATGATACTAAAATAATTTAAATTTAATCATTTTATTCATAAAGTTCGTTAATTAAAAAATTATTATCTTAAAAATAAAATAATAAAATAAAATTTATAATAATACGTTTCAACACTTTTTTACAAACTTGATATAAACTGCAATTTATTTTTAACATTTATTGAAAGTTTTAAATAATAACTTTTTAGGAAAAATAATTTTTATTGTTAATAATAAAGCCCGAGGTCCGAGAATGACCGCGCACGCCAAACCCAAAGAGTTAATTTGAGTCGGGGACCGGAATTGCATACGAAAGAATGAGCTGCTAATTGAATCTGCACGGCGCCGAGATTAAAATTAAATTGCACCCCTCACGCAGAGCGGCACAACAACACACGGCAGCGAGTTAGTAATTAGGAAATGCAAATGCGCCGGACTTCATTGGAGGGCCGGTGGCGGCAGACTGGCTGCCAGAACGGTACGAATTCATTAGATTTTGGCACCATCAGCAGATGTAGGAACAAGCAAGCGCGGGTGCTGCTTTTTGCCTCCGAGCGCACACAAATGAAAAGAAGGAAGAAAGTTTTTGCACCACTTTATGAAGATCTCTTGTCATATCGCGCAGTCCGAACCCCTTTTTAATAATAATGCTTTCGGCACACAACCACCGCTATTATAATACGACAGTCGTCGTTTTCGTCTCTGGCTGTTCAAACATAAAGTAGTGTACGCAGTGGCGGAGAGAGCGAGAGAGAGAAGCGAGAGCAACCGTGCCGCCGCCGCTACATACTGCTGTTGTAACTCGGGCTCATTTGAATTGCTAACGAGAAACCCAATTATTGGATTAATGTAAATTACGCGCGGGGTGTAGGATAATTAAAATCCGTTGATTAATATGTAAATTTAATAAGATTACACGCTGCAAAGCAAACCTAATCTGAAACTTTTAAGTTAATCCAACAGTTTCACTAATGGGAAGAGTTTACTTTAGCTTGAAAAGCCCCCGTTAACTATGTAAAACAACGCCGGCGATGGCAGCAGCAGAAGAAGAAGAAGTGGTGCGGAGAGCCAGCCTGGCGCTCCTCGCTCTCGGTGGTGCGGTGCGGCGGAGAAGAGCAGCAAGAAGAATGAAGGCACGGCTCGGTGATATACACGCCCGGGTATTATCATAATGGGCGAGAGGAACCGCCGAGATTAAGACTCTCCACGGGGATTTCTTCATTTTAACACCGAGTTTCGCTCTCGAGATGAAATGCTGCGGAAAGTTGAATTGCGAAGGTTAAATGAATTGCGCAAAAGGAGGAAACTGTTGCGCTGCTCAAAATTTATTATTGGTTTAGCCACGGCTCTCTTTTAATCCTGCTCTCAACATGCTTTTCCAGGAAAAATTACAATATAATTGAAAGAATGAATAGTTTGAAAAAAAAAAAATGCCAGAAATAGTCCCAACTCAAAAAATAAGTCTTATTGAAGCAAAAAAGAGCATTTTTGTGTTTTCAGTTTTTTTAAGTTTTACAAATAACATGATATTTTTTTATGTTTTTCTAACATTTGCTGCCGTAATGATTGTAAAAAGACAAGATAATTATTAAATAATAACTCTTTTAAATAATGACTAGAAAATTAAATGAAAATTGTAGAAACTTTACTGCAGAAAATAAAATTAGGAAGAATAATTAAGTTTAACAATTGAAATTTTTAAAAATAGCAACTAGATTATTTAAATAAGTCCTTTTTTAACTAATAATTAATAAGTATATAGAAGTTTTAATATTAGTTTGATATATTTTGAATCGGTTTGAAATAATTAGAAAATAGGAAATCTATAACAAATGGAAAAAAATTATATATTGCCACTTTAAAATTTTGCTCTAAAATGTCCAATTTTGACATAAAATAAACTAAATTTTACATTTTCAGGATTTGTTTATACCGTTTAATGTAAATTTCATCTCAAACATGCATAAAGAAAATAATTCTCACGCCATATTTTGCAATTTCATTTTGAAATTGTTTAATTTTTTTGAAAACAAAGAACTAAGACTTTTCACTTACTTTAGAATGTATAATTTGAGTTGCCTATCCGTAGCAAATCTCAAAGTATAAACCTGCTGATTTTAAACAACAATTGATTAAAACGGCTACCAAAGATTTCATTCGACCGAATCGGGGCGCGGTTAAAGGTCTCTTGTGCACACACATATTATACTTTCTAAAAAGACCGTGGGCGTAGACGCTCGATTCTCGATTTTGGCAGCATTAATTACTCCACATTAGGCATGCAGACAAATTCGGTTCACCTCCAGATTCCTTTCTCCGCAAGTCCGCCGCGCCGCAATAATTACCGCGCCTACATATAATTATTTGAATTTCCAGGCGCATAAAATACAAAAAGTGATCTGATTAATCGCTCCTCAAAAACGGTTCGATTTTAATTAGGAATAACCTTCCAATGTGAGATATTATTCGAGTGGGCGTTGAACATGTGTAAAATTTAATAAAACACTCGCTTCCCCACACAGACACACACTCACAAGGCTGCTCCGAGAGAGTTAATAGTTAATATGGAAAGCGGTGGCTTGCTTGCGTATCAGCAAATTTCTTGGCTGCGCTGGCGGGAGCTCCTCCTTCGCATGTGTGTGCGTACCATACACTTTCACATCATTACTTTATTAAGCAAAACTAATTAACTCGCTCGCAGATTAATGACAAGAAGAGTTAACTCCGGCACTCTCCGCCTAATAATGCGAAGCAGCCGAAAAGCGCGGTGCAGAGCGAACTGCGCCGAGGTTAATTATTAATTAATCTCGGCGCGCGAGACGCGATTGATTCAATCAGCAGCGCCGAATTTCGCGAGGACCATTCGGAAATCACGCGTTGCTCGGCCATAATTATCTTTTAATTGCGGCCGCAGATTTTCACAACATTAATTCCTTTACATCTCAGCACGTTTAATTAATGGCGGCCGCCGCCAAAAAAAGAAGTTATAAATTCGCGAGCGAGAGAAAAACATAATCATAATCAGCTGCCACTTGTGTGTTCCGTGTACTTAGACAATAATTAGACGAAAAAATGTAATTCCGCCATTAAAAATCCATCAGCGACGGTAATGAGAATTTCACACAAATTTCGCCAGTTTCTTATATTCCGCCTCCGCAGATGATGCTCTTTAATTTCGCCGCACTGATTGTACTTTGGGAATTTTCGGCGCCGATCAAACTGGAGAACCGCTATCAAGGAATCTTACTTATTTTTCGCATTAGCTCGAGCGCAGGGATCTCGTTCTCTTCTCTCTGGAGTAGTAATTAGAACAAGTTCTTTCCAAGGCAAGGTGGAAACATTTACGAGCGCGGGGAGGCTCATTCTGACTTTAATTAAACGATTTAATAACGATTGCTCTCCTCCCGCTGACAAGAGGCGAAGGAGGGGGCAGATTAAAAACAATAATCTCCATCGCCAAATAATATTACGCGCGCTCTCGTCGTGATGATTAAAACGTGTGTTGAGACCGAATACGAGAGTCTCTTCATAAACGGGCGGTGCAAAATTACGACTTCAGAAAGTATTACGTGCACACACATCACAGATATTCTTGATTTAATCTGCTTACCTCGTGGCAAATTGCGGAAAGCTGTTGGGCGCCCTGCTGGAATTAAGAGGAAACGCGATGAGTGATTAGCACTTTGCTGTCGAGTGCACCGCGCTCGTTATTCTTTGACGCGGTCCAACAGAAAATTCTTAATAATATGAATAAAGCAGCACACCTGCCCGGCCTGTCAAGTTCAAATATTCTGCCATCAACCTACTGTCCGTCAAAGTTTCGTTAAAACAAACAAATACTTTTACAAATGTAAACATTCGGACTCGTTTCTTATTTTAAGATACTCTATGATGCATGACCATTAGTATTATCAATAAAAATTTTATTTAAATTTAACTTAATCAGCATATGCAGACCAATAAGAATTGTTTATTTTATATTACATAATGTAACTGGACCTGGAAACGGGAAATTACTGAATTATTTATATAAGTATCCACGTTTTTTTAAACTAAAAGTAAAAATTGCATGAGATACAACTGTTGCAATTCTATCAGTTTAAAACTAAGATTGAATTATTAAAAAAGGCAAATAATTTAAAAATTTAATATTTAAACATAAAAATGTTTAATTTTATTAAACAATACTTTATAAAGGAAGTAGATTTTTATTTCATTAAATTATATTTTTTAAACATTAAATAATGCTAAAACTTATCTTGGCATAGCATGAAACCTGAACAATTAAATTATTGTGCTTGTGATTGAAGATGCAGATAAGTGCAACAGGCTAAAAAAAAGGCTGCTTAAAAGCTCAATTTTTTTTTACATGGCTCCAGCTGTATCGGTTTAAATTTCAAAATTGTATTTTCTTAGCAAGTTATAGTATGATTTAGATGCTTTGGAAATAAATTCCAAAAAATAATTTCAATTGTTCAGAAATTAAATTGCATTCTGATACCTTGATTATAAATTAATTAATTAGAGTAAATTTCAATTAAATGTACGTGTTCGGTTGATTAAGAATGAAATTGAACAAAACCAGTTTGTGCTGATTTGGCAAATCTTCAAATTCCTTTCCGACTTGGTTTGGAAAATCTCAAACGAAATGGTGAATTTCGCACTCTTTTGCAAGCACTATTTTTAAACCAGCAGAAAGCAGCGACAGCATTTTCGCTAATAGGCAAAAATTATGACGGCGCGCAGTTGCTAATTGAATCATAACAATTTGGCCGGTCCTCTCTCTCCGTACATAATGTGTCAGGCTTTGCTTTTCACCGAGCCGGGTCGAGTCTCTGCTTGGCATTTTTGGCCTGGCAAAACGGCCGGTCCTGTTGCGTAGAGATATTAAAACCACTCGGCGGTTTTTGGTCAGTGGCTGCACTATAAAGAGAATGGCAGCAATTATCGCCGCCGTGCACGGCGCCTCCCACACTTTGTGCGCCGCCAAAGGTGAGTTTTGATTGTTGGCGGCGGCGGCTGCTGCCGGGGAAAAATTCCCTGCAAAAATAATTACGAACGCGCACCCCCTAAATGAGCTTCCGCACACGATGTTATGTAATATAGGAGGGTAATAATGGGGTGCGGTGCGTGATTTTGATGGTCTTTCTCTCTCATGAGTGTCTCTCCACTTCAATAGAAAATAATACAGAGAATTCCTTATTTTACGCTCCATTTGAAAACCAAATCATGCAACGAAGTCAGAAATTGTTAGATTAAATGCAGAAAAATTTATGCAAAAAAATTAAGAAATATACTGCATTTTAAGCTCAAGTGTTCAGATAATTTGACAATGTCATAATTCCACTTATGAAACATTCTTTAATTTGTTAACAATCAAGTCTTTTTTTATAAATTTGCTGAGATATTTGCTATCGAATTATCAATTTGGCAGCCTTTGTTCATGAAACAAAATGCGGTAGATTTAAATAAACCAAATCAATTTAAAATTAAGGTTTAGTAAAATATAAAAAATAGAAAATAAATAAAATCTAAAATTCCTTTATTTTTATTTTTAATTAATTTGTTTAGAGCTGGTCTGAATTTAGTATTTTTTTCTTAATGGGTTGTGAGGTTTTCAATCATTTTATTTTTGCACAGTTTTCTTGATTTCCTCTTGAAAATATGAATCCCCGCTCAAATCTCGAATTAAAGATAAATTGAATAAAAAAAACCATTTTAACTTTATATATTTTTTAATAAATTTTTTATATCTTTTAAGTAAATTCTTTAGTTTGTAGGGGTTTGTATGCCAACAGTTCATTCGCTTTTGTTTGGTGTTTGACCAAGGATGAGTGTCTAGTGAAAGTAAACTTATCCTCAAACAAGTATATATTTGCCAACTTCTTTTTCGCTTCCATTGTAAATCTAAGCATATTTTTTTTCTCCAAGAAGGATTTTCCCAAGTCGAGAGCGACAAACGAGCGGGGCGAAATTTTATGAAAAATCGAGCGCAGGGTCGGGGACCGCTTTGGGGCTGCCACGTGATGCGGCTGTTTATATTTTATTCCCAGTAGGCGAGTCTAAGAAAATAGATGATGGACTTTGGTTAGCAAAAGTGGACGGACCGACGCACCCCTCGAGGTCTCTCCCGGCCAAGTGAGTAAGATATATTTCTGCGAGATGCACAAATCTCCCCGGCAGGCTCGTCTCCAGAGGGTGCAGAGGTGACTTTCTCTCTGCAATCTCATTTCCCTCTGTTTTTGAAAGTTCAATCATCTGAGCAGGCGGACGAGAGGCCTTCTTTTTCCTGAATATATAATATTCACAGAGAGCCACCGGAATTGCCGCCCTCGCTTTCTTTTCGGTCAAGCGCGGGGGATGATTCGCTTTTGAGCCGGCGCAGATTTTTTTCTTGATAAATTATGCGCCGAAATCCTGACGAGGGTTCCCAGATTGCCAGATTTGAGTTACAGGTGCTGCAATATAGGGGACTCGGTGTTGATTTTCAGAAATGATAAATATTTTCTTTTTGAGCAAAAATTCTGCTTTGGAAAAATTCTCCATCACATCTGATCAATTCAAAACGTATTAAGAAATTATTGGGAGTTCTTAAATTTATTAATGGCGTGGATTATAATGAATAAAACTCCAGCTCTGTCCATCCAGTTTTTAAACCCGTGGTGAGGTTAACAGTATTAATTGAATTAATATTGATTGATTAAATTTCTTAATTGATTTAACTCTGGCTGAGATTCTTGTGCATCAATTTATATCACAAGTTTCAAAACTCTCTGATTTTAAATATAATATAATATTTTTCCAAACAGAAAATTATTATGAAAACGCTACTAAAATTTGGTTTCAATATTCATTACCATTACTTTTTTTTCTCATTCCAATCAATTTTCAAACATATTTATCTGCCAATAAAATTACCTCTCACAATCAGACTCTCAGGGAAAAAAATAACTGCGTGGTATTTGTAGTTGTATTAGTTGTTTAGATTTGTGCGACGCCCTGGCTGCTTGTCATGATTTCTATTTTTTCGTGTCATACACCATACAATTTTGTCTCTCACTTTTTTTAATGAAATTAACCTGTTTGCTGCTTTGCTTCGATGCTGTTTGTTTATTAAAATGCAATTAGAGGATGTACGCAATCTACCTCGCGAATCTTAATGCGAATTTAATTAATGTCTTTCAAATCGCAAATGAATAATGAGGCACACACACAATCGTATAACAAAAAAGGGCCCCACTTGTTCATTTCTTCTTCCATTAATTATTCCGTCAAGCCAGAAATGGCAGCCGCGCAACATATTTATACATCGCAAATTTGTAGAGGGGAAAGTGCAATTCAAGATAAGCATTTCAGAGCGTAATGAGTGCAATTTCCAGGAAAATACTCGAGCTTGTCTGTATAATTAGAAAAAAAAGTACGAGCAGACTAATTATTTTAACATTAATTCTCTCTTCGAGCAAAAAGTTTCCGGGCCTGCAAATCATTGCTTTTCATGAAAGTTGGATCACTAAAAGTTAAGCCATTGAAAGGCGAGCCGGAATAATTCTTGATAAAAATTCCGTATATTAATCCTCCGTTCAGCACAACAAAGGCGGCGGTGAAAATACTCCGCTTTTTTCTCCGATTTTTTTTTTATTCAATACTATAAATAATAAATTATTGCCCAATTTAATATAAAAAAGGGCATATAAAGGGGTCGAGCAGGCGAGGTGCTTTTGTGTGTGTTTTTTCATTCAATGAGCAGTTTAGCGCGCGCAGTTTGCGGGTATTTGCCCACCTTTTGAATGCTCATACACTCTCTTCCACTTCTTTTTTCCCCTCGTATATTTGCATCGCATCATTTATGGGAATAAAAAAAAAAAGTTGAAAGCAGTTGAAAACAAAAAGGTCCAACACGAATAAATTCAGCAACACACACGGCGTGTGCGGTTTAAAAATTATACTCGAACACAAATACACACAAACGTATTTCTCATTCCTCTGGCCGCCTTTGATAAGGGAAAATTAATGTACATAATATCAGCAAGTAGCCTCCGCGAGTAAAGGATTAATCCTGCCACATAAAGCACGGCGCAATAATAATTTTACACGCGCCGCTCGCCCGTGTACGTCCCTCCTTTTGGCGTCTCTCACTAATATTTCATGGTTTTAATCCGGCCGTTTATATATTTACAGCTGCGAAATGAGTGCAGCAGGCGAAGTATAATTTATTAAATTTTAACGCGGAAAAAGCTGAGCTTTCTGTGCTCCCTGCGCGTGTGTGTGGGCAGTGTTTGCTTTTGCTTTTGTGGCGTTATTTATTGGGCAAATTGTTGAATGCAAATTGCAAAATCTCCTCTCCGCTGCGCCGTGTGCAAGAATTATGCTCACGTAATACCAAACTGTGAAATGCCGTGGAATTGCCAGCTCAAATGACGTTTGAATGAAGGAAAACTAAATCTTAATTTCAGGCTACAACATTTGATCATTTTCACAAGCCAATTTTTTATCACATATATTTGATATATATATTATTTTTTAATTATTTACTTTATACTTGGTTTAATTTCCATTATATACATTTGTTATATTTGTTTGAAGTGAAACATAAATTATATTTCGTTAGTAAACCTACGGAGAAGAAAGGAAGCAAAATTTTTCTTTATGATGAAGAATGTAATATGAGGATTACTTAAATTTATATATTATAAAATTCGAAAAATCCAATATTAATTATAAATCAAGCTAACAGATTTTTCTAAAAATATATCTATATTTTCGTAGTAAAATTAATTTTAACAATTGAAAATAGTAAATTAAATATATATGGCAAAAAAAATTAATAATAACTAATTTAGTTTAAAATAAAAATATTTAATAAAATATAAAGTAAATATTTTACATTATTAATTTACCAAATGAATTTTTGGCTACTTTTCCTAATGAAATATCTACAAATGCAATTTGAGCTGCTTCTTTTTCTCCACATTTTCGGGTGTCGTTTTCGCCACGTCTTTTTCTCTCCCCGCAACTCCTCGGGATATCCGCTCGCTGTGCATTAATTGGCATCGAGTTTCGGTGGCCGAGCGGCTCTGATCAGCGCGGGAGGAAGCTGCGGATCTCGATGATGAATTCGCCGCCGCCGCGCATTGGGAAAGATGATGAATATAATTATATTTATGGGTGGCGTACACGCCAGATTAGAGCAATTAATCACGACGGGGAAAGAGAGTTTGCCGGCGAGCTCTCGAAAAAACAGTCATTATATATCATTATGAGCAACAGCTGCTGTTAATCTCGGTAATTTTGATTCGCAAAATATATAATTAGCCCGCGCGACTTACTCGGCCCAAGTTTATAAATAAATGCTCGCGAGCCACCCCCATAATTCAAGTCGTCAGTCTGCTCTCTGTGCGCGCATAATATCATCTCTTCTCGTGCTAAATTAAAAATATCCCCCGCGCTTCTTCTTCTTCTTCCAACTAAGTAAGATGTGTATAAATGCGCCTCTCTGTCTCTCTCTCTCTCCAGCTCAGTAATATATATTTTTGAATCCAAACTTGATGAGTAATGCCTCCATTAGGGCCGCGCATAATCGCACATCCTGCACGGTTTTAGCGCAAGAGAAAGAGGGCGGCAGGAAATTTTATTCAGATAATGATTTGGCTTGATGAGTTTCATTCAGATAATTTTTCATCCCCACCCCCGCGCCGCTCACGCAGAAGGAAATTGCTCCCAGCTTCAGATGTCAAACTTTTCAAAACATATTACATGAGATGTAATATTTCTCTCCATAAGGAATATAATAAGAAGGCAAACTTTGATATGAGCAGCAATAATGGCTTTTAAATAATTGTGATTTTGAGAGGATTTGATCGAAATATATAAATTACATAATATATATGTTTTACTATTAAAATTGCCGCCAAATTAGCGATTTAAGAGTTAAAATATTTTTAAAGTATAGAAAATGCTGATTTTTAGCATCATTTAATTTCCCACCATTCCAAAGATTGTTAAATTTTACAAAAATATATTGGAAACATTTTTCCAGAAAATATGTAAAAATTGAAATACAGCCTATTTTTCATTTAAGTTGACATTTGAGATTATAAAAAATTTATTTTACAAGAAATTTCTTATTGAAAGTTTTTAAATTTCAAATCAAGTATAGATCTGTAAATCTGATAACAATAATTGGTTCCTTTGAAAAACATAAATTTACAAAATGTTAGTTCACCTGGAATGAAAATCAATCCACAATATTGATGCCCTAAATCATCCTTGAATTTAATAATAATTATAATAAATATGGCAATTTATTGATAGCAATTATCAAGTTTCCATTACCAATTGCTTATTTCCATAAAATATGAGATTATTTTCTTCAAGTATTTTTTTAAACCTGATGTATTTGGTTATTTAATAAATGCCCACCATTTTCCTTACAGATTATAATAAACAAAGTATTTATTTTAACGATTTAAACTAAATTTTCAAGTCTCGTAGATGAAAAATAATTGTATTTTTAGTGGCTACTTTATTATCGTTTTCTTTGGTCCACGGAGAAGCACTAGGGGGTCACGTATATGATGTGTAATTATCCCCCGCGTTATACTTTGTTGCTTTCTCTCTCTCGTGGTAAGATTTCATTTATTTCGCTCGGCAAGGGGGAATTTCCGCTTGACTCGCACGCGCGCACGGTAATGGAAATAATTATTTTGCGCCCGGCCAGCCAAGGAGGGAGGTCATTTGACGGCGCTGACGACATTATTCCTAATCGATAAGCACTTCATGTGAGTGTAATGTGGTCCAAGCAGAGAGAAAGAGAGATGGACGCTGCGAGCAGATAGACACACACACAGGCCGAACTGGACCCTTATAATCATTTTACGTCGGCCGGTGGGGGCGAAATTAATAAGTTTGTGATCAAAGAAATTCGATACACGTTCACTAGGCTCCGCACCGTTGTATACATGCTCGAGAGGAATAATGAAAAGGCCTGGGCGTAATTATCGTGGTCCGAACTCATTATTAATTGAGTTGAGAATCTTCGATTGCTGGGTTTTGCAGCGCCAGGCTCTCATAATTGCGCCCATAAATTAGATTGTTTGACTTTCGAAGAGAGAGAGAATGATATGTTTGGTAATTGCGATGAGAACGCTCAGTTTAGGAAATATACATACATACAAAAAGAATCATGAAAGTTACAGGTCTTGGTGTTTAAGTAAATGTTTATAGAAGGAGTTTTTTATTAACTTTTTTATATTAAAAACTAAAAACTGATTAGCGAAACTTTGACTTTTTATGAAAGGAACTTATTAATTGATGCAAATTTATAGTTTGACAATTCTTATCATTTATTCTTCAATTCTGCAGGTTCGATATTTGATTATAACTAATTAATTTCTATTAAATTCACAATAAAAATTTGATATTTTTTTTTTCAAAGAATTCCCCACTTTATTTTTGGTTTTCCACTTGAACAAAAGGGCAACAATACAACCACGTACCTCAAATCTATTATTTTTATTTCACTGAAAATGATCAGGTTAAAAAAAAATAGAAGCGGAATCAGCAAAATCATGTAAGCTTATTTGATTTTTCATTAAGAAAACGTTTATTAATTGAACTTTTCTCGCTGATTGTGAATGTTTTAACATGGAGAAATCATTAAGAATTAAGAGCTTGTGTAAGTTTTGAGCTCTGCCATACCCATTTTCGTGGGACAACATTTAAATAGCATTATTTAAAAGAGCAATTAATAATAATTATAAATTTATAGTTATCTCTTTGCCAAAAATAGATCTTTAATTATGATATAATTTTCTAATTTTTACCTCAACCACTTTGACGTTTTACTTTAAAGAAGAAATTTAATTTAACTTCACAACAAGGATAAAATTTTCACGTTAGTCCCTTCTCAATTTATGCGTATTTTTCTTAAACGTTATTCAATTCTGACATAATCTTTAGGTACTTTATTGTAAGTAATATTTACTTTTTATTCTTCTCAAAAACATTGAAATAATTTATTCGTACTAATATAACCATAAATTTGCATCCCGCTGAAACTAAAAACAGAGCAAGTATTTTAATTAAATTTCTTGAAACTGCTTTAAATTAATTATATCCGCGCAGAAGTTAGGGCCTGTTGCCAGATTTGAGGACCGGTCAGCGCCGAGCGGTCAATTTGCAAGCATAATTCGGAGGCACTACTTGTGCTAATTACGCCGTCGGCATCGGCAAACTGGAATCGCAAGTAGTGTGTGTGCTAAAATCATTTCCTGTCCCCGGCAGCCTGCGCGAAAAGCAACCCCAAATTACTCACAGCAGCCGGCACATCAAATCTGGTCGTCGGCAGCGTGCAGAGTGGCCTCCCCGCTCCTCTCGGTGGGTGGTCGGTTTTTGCCGCCGAACAATTAAAATAATTACGTCCTTGGCTTTTTATCTCGGCAGCATAATGAAACGCGAGCACCGCTAGCTGCGTGCGACGTAATTTATAAATGCGAACGCGGAGAGAGCAGAAAATTCACCCACCCACCTCTCTCTCTACCTCACAGTCCGTGCTGGGTCCGTTCGGAGTGGCTAAAGCAAGCAAACCCGGCGGCCGGTAATGAGCGGGCCTCTGTAATTAGGCCATGCGGTAATGATGATGACTTATAATGATGTGTTGCCAACATTTTCTACATGACAAATGCCCCACCACCCGGCCAGCGGCTACTTTTTGCGCCATTCATTTATAATGACGCCGCCGCAAAGCAGCCTCTGTGTGAATTTCCACTGTTTATATAAATTTGCACGCGAGCCGCATTAATTCATTACTCTCCTTTAAATATCTGCATGCACGGCGAGCAGATAGATAGTCATTTCCCGCGGGACACTTGCGATTTTTCATTCCCATAAGCGATAAAAGAAGTAGTGGCTTGTTGACAGCGGTTTCGATAGACGTTTGCGGTTTCCGGGCGCCATGCTCATTATTTCATGTCGATTCGCGGAATTACCGTCGCAATTGAAAAGCGTGGGAAATGAAAATGAGCGTCGGGATTCCATGGAAAATACTTGTTGAAGGGAAAAATTAATGATGGAAATTTTTCGAAAATTGATTATTTTATTTTTCTTTAAAATCTAAGAAATTAAATTAATCAGCATTTTTTTTTTTAAATTATATTGTTTCGTTTCATTTTCTTTGAAATTTAGTTGTATTATAAAATTTGAAGATGAAGGTGAATTTTAATTTTGTTGAGATGATTTTCCACTTCAATATCTATGAACGTTTGGAAGAGAATATTATCATTTGTGAAATAAAGCGATGTAAATAAACGATTTGATAAGTACTAATAAATAAATAAATTGAGGTTTAATTTGTTGTGTAAATTTAATAAAAAAATTTAAAAAAAAAGGATATTTCGCTGGAAAGAGAGAGAAACAAGTTCCCAGTTAATTATTCCTGTAATTCAGCATACGTTATTGCTTTCAACGTAATTTTAATATCCTGTTTTTAATAAGTTTGAAAAATATGATGCATTTTGAATCAGGAATAAAATTAATAATTGTTTCCATAACATTTTTAGCTGAAAAAAAATCAAATAGTCAAAGTTCTTTATTTACCAAGCAATTTACGCTTCGCAACTGTAAATTTCCAGGAAAAAAATTAATATATAATTTATTTTTGCCCAATCTATCACCGATTTCAATTGATAATTCAACTATGAATTTCAAAATTTTCCACTTTTTTTGCTTTGTAAGATTTTTTTATTAAAATTTATCAAAACATAACTAAGGTTCAAGAGTTCAACGTGAGGTTCTCGACCCGCTACACTCACTAAAGTTTTCGCAGAACCGCGTGTGTGCATAATCGCGGCAAAAGCACTTTGAATTTCAAATGAAAATTACGAGGCCGCGCGCGCACGTTTTGCGGACTGATTAAAAATCGGCGACGCGGCTCTCTGCAGAAAAATTATTATTTATTTCCGCTTTGGCATTGCGAACACGCACCATTAAAAATGCGCGTCGGGGTGGACCAGAGTCGGCGACTCTGCCGCGTTTAGAAAAATGAGACTTGAATATTTAATGTGTATTTTTTTTATATATATTTTGCAAGGGATGAAAAATGCCGCTGGATTTTATGCACATAAATTTATGGGGCCGTGTAGTCATCATTTTTGGTCACTTTCATCCCCCGTAATTTATTCACGTTCGCACAAAGCGCCTCTGCGGTACACGCACGCATCCGAGTTGAGGCCTTTCTCTCTCATTTATTTTATTTCCCCATTATGATACAAAAAATGAGCGCACTCTCTAAAACTGCCCATCACTTTTATCAGCGGTGGAAAAATTATTATATTTTTATCCACGTTTCGACTGAAACTAAGGGGTGGCATTAGGGCGAGGGAAAGGATGTGAGCGTTTCGCATTATTCATTCTTTCTCTCTCTCTATAATTTTTTTTACGCAGCCGTAAAATAAATCATCATTATTAGTGTCCAGCGCGCGACGACGAGAGCTTGTGTTTGGCGCTCGGCGAGGGAGAAGAGCAGAATTTTGGACGGGACAGGTTGTAATTTTTAACTCGGCGATATTACAATGAGGGTGCTGGGCAGCGAGCGGAAGCTTTTGCTTTTTGCAATTTCCATTCGCATGTCGTGCGTCGTCTGCGAATTTGCGCGCCGCTAATTGGATTCATCGTCATGAAAAATTTGCCGAAATTGATGGTCACATCAACATTTCAATTCTTGTTCCTCGCGTTTTCAGCCGCTCGTGCGTGCGCACGTGTGTACTCAGGCCGATGATAAAAATGTGCGATTCCCTGTCAAAATTGAAAAATGTTGCTGCTTTTCAAGATAAAAATGTTATAATGGGTGCGTTTTGAAGTTAATAGAAGATGCAGTTGTAAAACTAATTTTACTAGAAATAAAAACGATTTAACAATCTATAACTTAATTATTTCAAAATATATAAATGTTTTTTATGTATTTTATTTGTTTTTTTTTTTAATTATTTTTAATTTTTTTTTAAAACATATTTAGTGCAATTAACTATTATTTGTATTGTCTATTCTTCATAAATCATGTCAACTGAAAAGGAAAAGAAGTAAAAAGTTTTAATTCAATAAATATTAACTATCTCCTCAATCCAATAATATTATATGTTTAAATCAATAAATCCGACCTTCGGATAGTCTTCTACATGGTTCAAACTGATATTTATTGAGATTTTATAATTTATCTAAGAACTTAATTATTTCTCCAAAACCAATAGATATATCCTAAAATTACTTGCAATATTGGGCAAGAGGTGTTCTGTTTTTTGCAATAAAAAGTTTTTGTGGCAAATTTTGCTGTTAGTGGCGTGAAGAAAATGTAAATTGTAAATTTATTAATGTCAAATAAATTTTTGATTTTTTTTTACTAAAAAGAAGGAAATGAGTTTATTAGCCGTGTGGTTAATCACAACTTTTTTAAACTTTTAAAACTTTTCAATTTGATTAAAATAAAATAAATTAATCGTTCTTTTGCACCTTTCATAAATTAAATAGATCAATCTTTCCTTGCAAATCAATCCGCATGAAGTTGAGGAGCAAAGCAAAGAAAGGGATTTTTATTTCAGCAAAAACAGCACTTTGCTCAAACATAGGTGTCGAGTAAAAAAAATACAAAAAAATATTTAGATTTGAGTGGATCAATTGGCACGACGCCCGCCAACTCTGTGTGCGGACAGAAGTTGTTGGTCCGGCTTAATTTGCAGACTCTGTGGGTCGGAATCGCGGCGCCAATTATTTGATTATGTTTCATATACGCCAGCGAACGAGACGTGGCTTTATATTGACTGCGCTGGTCATCCGACAGACCAAGTTGCTCTTGCAGAGCTCCTATTTGCATCTGTCTGCAGCATTATGCTAATTAAAGCGAGCCCGGCGCAAACTTTGTTATTATTAGCAGAGAGCGTCGGCCGATTTCGACGGCAGCGAGTTTGACTCATCAAGCAAATTAAATTTCAGCCCCCGCTATTTTTCTTGCAACCCTTTCGCGCTGATGAGAACAGTTCGCCCCCCTGCATAATTTTTTGTTACACTGTTTCAACTGCTGCATTATTATAATTATATCTGGTGAGTCAGAGCGAACGGAAAGCCGTCCCTCTCATTTCGTCATTTTGTATTCTCGCCACCCCCGATATATCGTTCGTAATCAGTCCACCCCTCTCATCCATCTGCATTATGCGCGTGTAGATGATGATTTCGTTTTTAAATACTCGCCTTTCTCTCTCTCCCACTCTCGGGCAACTTTCATCATCAAGCACCCTCGACAACAGTTTTTAATTTTTTTCCCCGACTGCGCGCTACTCTCGGGGTGTGTAGCAGTTCTAACCCTTTTCAAAAGCAAATCTAAATGAGGTTGCTTTGTGTATTTAAATCAGTTAGCGCGCCAAGTGGAGAGAGAGAGAAAGACTTGTGCCTCGCGCATTTCAAATGTGTGGGTTTCTCTCTCTGCACGTCGAGCAGAATGAAAGAGATAGAGAGATGCTCCAAGTCCCTGTTTGCATAATACGCGAAGCGTGCGAAAAATTTTCCGCGTAGAGACGCCCATTCACTCGGTGCATAAAAGCTGTCAACATGCTTCATTTCGCATTTCATCCGCTTTGAAAATGAGAAAAATGCAGGTTCAAATGAAATTGAGATAAAAAAAATTATATGAATCTACTAACTTAAAAATGTTAATAACTTATAACTCACATAAAGTTAAATATAATTTTAAAAATTGTCAGGGTTACGCCCTGACGGTGCTAGATCCTATGGGAATAGTCAATTAAACAAATGTGATACCCAGGGAAGACATTGTTATTATTAAATATCCAAAGACAGTTATTACATAAATACCTTTAACGGAGGTGATACTTGAGAACGTCCGCGTGGGTTCGTCCCGTGGTGATGAGTGACGCCGCCGTCACTCATCACATACTAGGTGCTCATTTTTGCTTATTGTGCGCTCCCGGTGAGTGGGAGTAATTTATCACTAATTTACTGGGGAGCGCACTAATTCAAATCCTGACATCTCCCCCTCTCGAATTTAGGGAAAGAACAAAAACAAATAAAAAAATAAGAAGTTACTTTTAGGACTTGTTAATATTGAAAAATGTTGCCTTGCTCGAATAAATAAGTTATTTAATATTTGTAAATGAATATTATCCTCTTACTTAATTATGATTAAGAATACTGAATTTACGAATCGCCGTAATGGAATTTTCCGCAATGTTATTAATTTTGGAATATTTATTTGAGATGGGAAAGATTTTAATTGCTTCAACCGATTAGTTGGGGTGAGGTACCCACCCCCTCCCCCCGGCTTATTTGGGGAATTTAAAATTTTAGTTTTATTTTGTTTGGGACGAATGTGTAAATAGTGTTGTGGAAAAAAAAAATTTTTTTTTTGTATAAGCAAAATTTTTGATATCCGACTGGACTGGCGGACCCTCGTAATTGTGCCAAGGGGAGCAAAGTCGTGGGTGGAGGAAGCCCACAGCGGTGGTCAGCCGCGCTCGTTTACGAGCCCTTGCACAAAGCGAGAGGACCTCAGTCCAAAACGAACATATGGATCGAAAGGGTTTTGGGGTGTGTTAGCCGGAATATAAAAGGGGTTGGAGCCCGCACCACAACCGAAACAGGAATAGCGGAAAAGAACGTAATTCGAGAAAAAGGGGAACACGGAAAAATTCCATTGACGGGAAGGAAGAGGTGTGCGACAGGGTGTCCAGCCCTGAGTACAAAATAAATTCGGAAAAAATTAAAGAAATAAATAAAAATAAAAAAAAATTAGATAAAAAGGAATGTTGACCATGTAAAAATAAAATGCAAAGTAAAAAAAAAATAACAAAGGGAATAAAAAAATAGCGATGGTCAAATAGACGGAGAGAGAGAAAAAAAATTAGGGACTTCGAGCAAAATTTAAATACTGGAGAGCGAGAGACGTCAGGGTAATAAAAGGAGACTAAATTACCAAAAATAAGGAAGGAAATAAGAGCACCGAACTAAAGTTAAATACAGAGAATGCAAATTAACAAAAAATCAAAAAGGGATAAATCGACGCACTGAGTGTCCTACACGTTGGTTTAGTCTTCGGCCGAAGGACAACGGCGTCACGTCTGATGGTGGGATGTGGCGGCGGAGCGGCGGCTGGACGGCGGAACGGCAGGACAGCAGGACACATTTCACCAGTCCTCGAGATCGGAGGACGGAGGCGAGAGGGGCAGTGTGGCCACGTATTCGTCGGGCTCCCATTCATCCTCCGATGAGGGGGGGGAAAACTGGACATCGGGAGGCAATGCCGCTTGAGCTGTGTCCAATTCGGCCTGGAGGAAGGCAAGGTACGGACTCAACAATTCGCAGAATGTCTGGAGCCTGGCGAGGAATTGACGGGCGAGGTTGCGGCCGATGTTGGGTTGGCCCGCGTCAAGGACAGATACGAGTGTGTCAAACAGAGTCAGAAGGAGCTGAGCGGAGTAGGAGATGCGTGCCAGGTGAGCGACTACCACCTCTCGGGTCTCGTCCAACAGGGACTCGAGAGCAGTCGGGTTGGAAGTAGAAAAGACCTGTGCGTCTCGTAGAAGGCTGCGGAGGTGCGCTCGAAAATAGTCCGTCAAGAAGAAACTTTGTCCCGCCGCCGCGAAGTTGATGTATGATTCCAGCCGCTGCCCCGTCCGGTAGCATTGGGAGTCGAGGCGGCAAATCCTGAAGCTCTCGGACCGTAGTACGTAGATGCGCATCATGAGTGCTACAAAAATAAACCCAATTATAAGGAAAAAACACAAAGCTGAAAAGAAGGAAAGATTGGGCAGGAATGCCTATGGGCAGTCGTGTCCCATCTCATTAAGAAAAGATGAAAATAAAGGGACTGGAAATGGTCCATTGAATTTATTATTACATCTTTGTGTGTAGGTCGGATGAAGAAGGGAGATGTAAATAAAAAAATCTTCAACCGATTATTATTATTATTATTGTGAATATTGAATTTTGTGTACTAATAAAAAAAATTTTCATCGCAAGATGCATAAGTGATTTGTAAAAAAAGAAAAAATGAAGCCAATGAAAACCGAGAGAACAATACTTGAGATTAAATAATAATGAAAATTAACTAGAACGAAAAGTATGTTAAAAAAAAATTTGATAATTTTCAATAAATTATTCCTGTCATTCCTGAGCCAGGTCGGAATGCACCTCGACCCCCAGGCGGCCAGCCGAGGCCGAAAGAGCGGCCTGGAGGCGGCCCAGGCCGAACCTCGGTTGAGGTAGGCGAGAGTGAAGAGCGCTGTCAGCTGATGGGTGTCAGTTGATTAACCCAGTTTCGCTGGAGTAGTGTGTGCGTGGAAAGTGTCAGGTTGGACACCAGCCGGTATGGAAAAACATACGCACAAGTCGTTGGAGGGGAAAGCGAGTTATGATGTTTTAACTCTGGTGCAACCGGTGGCACAGTATGGAGAAATGAATGAATTATGTCTAGTGTGCGAAAGGAACCATAATAATAATCATAAAAATAAACAATAAACGAAAATAATAATAACCAAACTGAGAAAAATAATAATAATAATACCCACACAAAAATAAGAAATTTCAAAAAAAAAATCTAACGGTCAGGCCGTCGAGATAATTTTAACTGATACTTGAATTTGGTATGGACAGGGTTGGTATTGTATCCTGAAGAAAGTAATTGATGGCACTTACAGGATTGAAATTAGACGGAAACTCGGAGAAAGAACGTTTGAATCAAAAATTCTGAAGGGACGCGTCTGACTCCGTTGCCAGGAAGACGTGTGATAAAGTAATGAAAAATGCGACAATGACTGAAAGTGATATGTGAACTCGCTCGATTCTTGAGTCGCGCTAAAAATGCTGATTCAGGAAGATGTATATGAGCGAGGGGAATTAGGAAGTACGGAGAAGGCTGAAAGAGGAAGATTAGTGCAACCAACAAAACAAAAGGAAGTGTAATGAACAAGTGAAAAGTAAAGGCGCAATAATAATAAAATTAAAAAAAAATCAGTATTGTATAAGGTCCAGAATATTTGAAATTAAAATCCATGTATTTTGGAGATTAATTTAAAATAATCGGGAGAGACGGAATTGAAGTGCAAGTTCAGCAGCATAATTCTTAATTTTTAATTCAAAAGCCATGAAGTTGGCAGTTAAGTTAAAAAAAGAGAATAAGATAATTATTTGAACAAATAATTATAATGTGAATTGAAAATTGGTGAGAGAGAAAAAAAAAAATTTATTGCACATAGTCAATGAGAAAAGTAAAATTGGAATGAAAAACAAATTCAGGTGAAGTGCAAACATTGGAAGTGAAAGAAAAATTTACAATGCCATATAATGTAAAAAAAAAAAAATGTGCAATAAAAGCGAAACCTATGAAACTCGGCTTGTGATTTTACTCCTGAGGTAGCCGATCACACAGGGCCAGTCGTGTCGTGTAAAAACGCTCAATCAGGAGACGCGGCGGCGAAAACGGCGAGCGATGATCATAAGATGCGGCGTGGCAAAGATTGATAGCGATTTTTATATTGTGACGCATCGCGCGAAGAAATCCACGAAGGGCTTGTTGAGAAGATTGAGAAGTTCGATTAAAAGGGCGTACCAGAAAAATACAAGAAGGAAATGGTTGGCCGTCCATTTCTTTGAAGAGTTGAAAGATGTGAACTGCTATATCAGTCCATGAGGCTAATTCTCGTCGAGCAAAAAGAAACTCATGATCGCGAATATGGCGAGTCGCGATACTCAAAAGTCCTTTCTGAATGGACAGCAGACGGCGGAGCAGTGCCAGCGGTGTTCTGGACACGGCCGTCCGGGGTCTTAGAACGTGGTTTGTGACAGAATTGTGTCGTGTGGCCATCGCAAGCTGGAGGAAAAATAAAAAAATTGATTTAGGGCCGTGAAGGAGAGAGAGAGAGAGAGAAAAAAAAATTAAAGAATAAGAACCCAATTTGAAATTTTTGTATTGACCGAGAAGAATAAATAATAATAATACAAAAAAAATGCGTTATTGAAGGAAGGAGAATAATGAAGAGCCAAAAAGTATTTAAATAATTAAAAATTAATAATTTTAAACTTGCGATGAACTCACGCGCGACCGAAGGAGTAATGAAGAAGAACTGCCGTGAGGAAAAGTGGATAATGAAATGAATCGTATGACACCGCCGCGTGAAATAATTACGGAGGTGGTGGTGCATCAGGGGGTTCCGCAGAGGAGTCATTTTGCTGCGAGCGCGGTATCGCGGGTA
Source organism: Neocloeon triangulifer (assembly GCF_031216515.1). Taxonomy (NCBI): domain Eukaryota; kingdom Metazoa; phylum Arthropoda; class Insecta; order Ephemeroptera; family Baetidae; genus Neocloeon; species Neocloeon triangulifer. The sequence continues at coordinate 1,092,902 of NW_026775550.1, forward strand.
GTGGCCGTCGTTGGTAAATTCGGTGCCTGCGGCGCGATGATTTTGGTGTCCGATTTGCATTTTGGAGGCCCCAAAGTAGGCTTGGCGTGCGTACAATGATCCACGCGAGGAGGGCAAAAGTTACCCAATGAAACAGGCCAATATAATTTGAGACAATTTGTACAAAAGACCAATCAAAAACGGTGACCGTCGCATTCTGCAGATGTGGTTCGTTAGGCAAAAATTTGTTCCAATCTTCCGAAAGTATAGCTGTAAGATTTGGAATTTTTGAAATTTGAGAAATATAGATTGTAGAAGGAAGATGAGTCCACGCGTGAGGAACAAAACGAATAGATGCCGGTTTTGTGTCAGGCCGAAGGCAGGGGAATTTTGTCTCAATAATTTTGTCAGTATTGGCGTAAAGAGAGCAATTACAAGGGAGATGCACTTGAAGGGCCCCTACCGTGGTTGCTTGTGTGGCTAGGGAGTGACGCGCGGTGCCACAATGGGCCGTCAAATTCGCTGCATTTGTAATGATAAAGTTCCTCTCGTCAATGTGCAGAATGCTAATTTGATTTGTGGAGAAACACTGAAAAGGACAATAATTTCGTAGATCATTGAGGGTTGCAGTGGGAGAAAGAAGGGCAGCAATGCATCTTTGTTCAGTTGTTGGTAAATTAATGTCATTTAAAAGGCCAAGAGATTTTTTTGGTTGGAAGGTCCGAATTGCAGAGTGAGCAGAAGTTTGAGATGAAATTGCGACGTGCGAGGGCACTTCAATTTTACAGATTTTACCATCAGAAGAAAATGGAACCGCTTGAAGAGAGTATAGTGAATATTTTTGAGTGGTAGTCAAAAGAGGAATTCGAAGGGTTAAGGTCATCGCGATAGTGCTGCGTGAACAGGAAATCAAATCGTCTGAATAATAATAATCCAATTTTGCTGTTGGAATCGCAAGCGTGTGGTTTTCTGGCTGAATTTTTTCTCGGAGTTCAGTTAAAGCTAATTTCAGTTTGCTCGGCGGTACGATCAAAGGATTCAATTTGCCAGTCGCGCACGAGGAAAAGAGTGTTTGAAGGAAATGGGAATTTTGCAAGTTGATCAAGTGCGTGAATGAGTGGAGAACTCTCACATACAGATTAAATGTATGATGGAGTAATAATTTGTCGTGAGCAGAAGTTGCCGCGGCCAAAGTGATTTTAATTCTATGAGAAATTTCCTGAACATAATTTCTCATATTTGACGCGAACTGGAAGAGTTGGCCATTATTCTGGGAAATTTTTGTGAAGGCGTTTGCGATTTCAACATTTAATTTTTTGAGTTGATCACGAGCTTGGGTGCCAGTGGGCGGCAGGTCGGCATGGGTGACAAGAGAACAACAATAACTAAAGAAAGTTCCTATGAATTCAAGTGCGCGTGGGATTCGAAAGTTAAGTTGCTCCAGGTCTGTGTCAAATTCAATTTGAGTCAAATTGGCAAGTGTGTAATCTGCTCTGCTCAAAATACGTGTCAAGTTCAGAAAGGGATCTTCCGGTGGTGTGGAAACTTGATACCCAAACATAGAAGCAAGAGGGGCATATTGAGGTAATTCGATGTCAAAAACAATTGGGTAAATAGAAGTCGATGGAAACAATTGTAATTGTTTGACCAAAACCCCCGGGTGCAATTGGAATTCAGCTAGAACAATTGAGAAATAGTTAGTGATACTCAGCAGACAGACACCAAAAGTGGTGAGTCGCGGCCCGCGCGACGCGAGCATGATGAGGCGGCCCGCTTCTTTGTGTTAAAGAGTCGTGCCAGAGTGACCAGCCCCAAAACGTTGGAGTGGTCACCAGTGATTTTAGCTGACAATGAAAAAAAAATTATGCAGCGGAATAAGTTGCTGAATATGAAAACAACAAAAATTGAGAAGGAGTGCATTTTTGTGCATTATGTCGGCGGAAACAGGATGGTGTGATAATCCCGATGAATGTGCTAAACCCACGCATAACTGCAATTGTGCTATTTTAATTTGTGTTGAGCTATTTTCGTAGAAGAGAGCGGTCAGACGCTGATGTGATAAAAAAACTGCTAGTTGCAATGTCAACTGTTAGACCGCCAAACCAGGTGCAGCGGACGTGAATGTGCACCGCAGAGCCAGGAAGTCTGCATATTGCGTATGCTGACAAAGACGACAAAAAAAATTAGACGCAACTAAAAATATTAATTTGAGTACGACAATCAGAACTCATGTATCTTGAAATAAAAATTAATAATTCAACTGAAGAATGATTTTTAATAATAAAAGAAAATGCGTCAGACCCAGGAGAGAATAATTGCACAATGAGTTATGCTAAACAAGAAAAAAATCATCTTGACAAGACCAGTAAAAATAATTATTGAAAACAACATATTTGTGCGGTGGTTATGAGTGGAAATCTAATGAGTCATATAATTTGGTTACAAAAATAATAAAATGGTATATATTCATCAGAGAGAAAAAAAAATTGTAATATTTTAATACCGCAAAATGAGAATAAATAAAAAAATTATAGATTCCAGATGTACGAATGTAGTGGATGTTAAACAAGTGTAAAGAATTAATAAAAAAATTGTGTTTGAATTAAGGTAACAAATAAATAATTTGAAAACCTTCAAGATTATATAATTAATTTGCTGGCAAAATTAATTAATCTGAAAGTGATAATGATGTTTGAAATTAAGTACTAGGCTCGGTAGTACTGTGCATCTGAGAAAAATTGGAATCAAATATAAATAAAAATTTTGTTAATCCACTACATTAATTGTGTGTCTACCCGGTGGTGCGTGGAAGACGCACGATAAAAATCGTGGTGTCAACCGGGGCAAAATAGAGCTGCAGCAAATGTAGGATGTATTCTGGGGGCATTTCGTCTAGCCCACTGCAGAGGGCTGGAATCGCGAGAGAGCGGACCCCGTGGTCATGGCAATATGCTGCTAATTTCCGGATGGCAATCTGGATATTGCAAACAAACGCGTTCGGACGATGTGAAATCTTATCTTCAGATTTCCATTTTGTGACCAAATGCAGCCACGTTGTGGCGGTGTAGACACCGCGACCCTCTACTTTGACCGGCAGGATGGTGCCAGGGCGCACCTTTTCTGTCAAAGGGCGGTTAACCTTGCCATAGAGATTGACATAGGAACGTGCGAGCCCCCTATACATCCCTAAATCTGCTGCTACCGCATGTGCCTTGTACTCTGATGGCCAGCGGAACAAATCTCCTGTCACTTCGTAAATTTGACACCTAGGTCTTGGTGGCAGTAAAAAGGGACAGTCTCGCTGCAGCATGAAAACCAGTAGTTTGTACTGTTGGAATTCAGCATCGGCAGGTCCCCAAATTTTTTGGTCCATCTTAAACAAACGTGAGCACCGATAGAACTATCAAATAGGTGTTACAAAGGGACGAGTACAGAGAGGAGAGAAAAAAAAAATATTGTGATATATTAAAAAAAATTTTAACACCAATAAAAGAAAGACTATCATGGACAGAAATTGAAGGAGAGGTTAAAGGGAATTGTTGGAACCCTTTTTTAATTTTTCCCCTAATAATATATGAACAAGTGCAGTGTATAATCAATAAAATTCTGTTTGACAATCAGAATATGTGTTCTGCAGACATCAAAAATGCAAGTGGGACTATATAACACAAATATTTCGGCTCTTTATAGAGTCGGCTGAGGCGCCAAGGCTTCCACTTTCATCAGAAAGAAAGACTACGCGCGTAGTTTTCATAAAATAATATTGCAAAAGGAATAAAATAACGATTCTAAAATTAAATCCACATGGGCCCTGTGGAATCTGATTTGATACAGGATCGTTATTAAATCCTTTAGTCTCTCTGACGGCCTGGCTAAACACAATTATGGTTGCTATTGAGCACCATTCCTCAGCTATTATTATTAATTACTTGTTAAGAATTGCACAGGTGCAGTGAAACGATGAATATGTATATTTCACACAGGCACATCACTGGCCTGTAGGAGTGTGGGTGACAAAAAATGTCATTTGAAAAAATAATTTTGTTTTGGAAATGTACAATTGAAAAAATGAAATTAATGTCCAAGCTATATAGCTGGGAATAAAACCCTATGAAAAGGTCTCGAAAGAAAATAACAACAAAATTTTTTCAAGTGCAAAGTATTTATAAGTGCAATAATCATGTTTTTATAAGTGTAATTTTCAAAGAAATTAACTGTATATGGTTGTAGTTAGGTATTTTGAGGTGCGTAGACAGATATATTTATTGAAAAAACTCAAGGAATGAGAATTTTCAGAGCTCTAGAATGAGTGCTATAAAATTTTAAAGAAAATAGTAACTAAGACCCGAGCGCGAGAAATGCCGCGCCGGCTGCTGTGAGAAGTCGTGCGAGAGGAGACCCGCTTTGCCCCTAATTGCAAAACTCCCAAATGTTTCAAAATTTATTTGCTCTAAAATATTTCCCCTATCGATGAAGGTTGACAAAATTTAATATAAGGTAACTAGAAGTGATCAGAAGGACTGTCCAAGATTTTTTTTTTTCTTTTAAGAGCAAATATTTTTGGGACATTCACTTTTTAGGGAATTTTTGAGTGAAAAATTTAGGATAGTTCATTTTTGGGCATTTGTTTTAAGGGCAAATATTGGGGATATTGGTTTTTGGACAAATGATTTTAGGGGCAATAATGGCGACTCCGCGCGAGAGCTGCCTGCCCGCTGCGACATGCAGAGCGCGATACAGCGCATGTCCCAAATCAAATCGCCAAGACACTCCGGTCGCCACGTGCTCGCGGGTGAGGCACCGCTCTTTCTCTCGGGCCACCGCGCTTCTAATAATTCTGAGCTGATATGATGTGCGCTCAGTGCCGCGGTGATTTAGGTGTTTTCTTATGAATGGAAAAAAATGAAAAAATTCATACATATAGAAGAAGAGTGTATTGACCGAAAGAGTAAAAAAAATCTAATTTATTTAAAGTTCCAAGAAAAAATGGAATGAAAAAGTGAACTGTATTGATTAGCACTCAGGGCAAAATAGAAATATATATATATACATATAAATTACAGAAATATTTACATAAATATTTATTTAAAGTGGCCATAGTAACGCACTGAAAAGTAGGCTACTGCCACGTCTAGGTGGTAGAGGAGAAAAAAAAAAAAATGAATAGAATAATTTTATTTAAAGTGGCCATAATAGAAAAATGTTCCAATTTTTTGTATTTTTATTTATAAATTTTTTAGGAACTATTTCTCCATTTGCCACGTATTTCCAGGCATAACAACAGTTGTGCCAGGTAGCCCAAATTGAGCTAATTTGCGTACTACACACCCTAAGATGAGTCTGAGTCTAAATCAGGTGTCGCGTTAGCAGATTGCGCGTCCTGAGACTCAGGGTTTAATTCGACCGCAGCCGGAGACGAATCGCGCTCAGTCGAATTATTCCTATTTGGGACCCCTTGGGGTTGTGCATCGCGAGTGAAAAAGGGTTTGAGTCGTTCAATGTTTATGACCTCCTCCTTTGCGCCAGGACGAAGGCTCATGCGTACGCGAAACGAGATTGGACTGATGATTCCTGTTATCTCCTTAGGTCCAATATATACAGGGAGTAACTTTTTCGACAGTCCAATTTTAGCGCGTGGAGTGAAAACTGAAACCCAGTCGCCAACCTTAAATTTAATTAAGCGGCGACGCGCATCATAGCGCTCTTTGTCTTTTCGTTGCTGTTTAGAATAGTTTTTTGCAACTATCTCCTCGGCGAGAGCAAGCCGATTTTGTATGTCAATTACAAACGGGTCTCGGAAACTTTCGTTTGAAATCATATCAAAGGGGAGAATTGGCTGACGGCCGTAAACAAGAGCAAAAGGTGACTCTTGCATTGACTTATGGGTGCAGCAATTCAGGGCAAAAGCTATTTGTGGCAAACGTAAATCCCAATCTTTTTGTGAAGGACTCACGTATTTAGCTACAATTGATTTGACTGTTTTAACAAATCTTTCACATTTCCCATTTGAAGCTGGGTGATACGCACTAATTCTCACCTGGCGAGTGCCAATTAATTCGCAGAACTCAGTCATGAGCTCACCTGTAAACGCTGGGGCCCGGTCATGAACAATTTCCAAAAATAGGCCCGTTCGGCAAATGAACTGCTCAAATAGAAAAGTGGCTGTGGTTTTGGCTGTGGCATCTTTGCAAGCTCGTAATTCTACCCAAGAAGAATGGTAGTCTACTGCAACCAAGAGCATGCAATTCCTGCGAGTGGACCGGACGAATGGACCTCCGAAGTCCAGACACACCTTAATGAAGGCCGTCCTAGGTCGGTCCACTGGCATAAGACTGCCTAACTTACGTTGGGTTGATTTGTTAAAACTTTGACAAATAGGGCATGAACGGATAAATTGTTTAATATCGCGAATCATGTGAAACCAGAAAAACCTAGTTTTGATTTTGTCATAGCATTTTGCAAATGACAAGTGAGCACCGCAGAGAACATCTTCGTGCAACATTTGCATAAGCTGTGTTTTTAGCGAGTCGGGAATAAGAGGCAGCAGAAGACAGCTGCGCGGGCTCGTGCCTCGTTTGCAAACGAGCCCATCTTGCAATATAAATTGCTTATACTGACGACTTGTGTCATTTCTTTCCAACGCTAATTTAATATTTACAATTTTGTCGTCAGTTTGTTGAGCATTTTTAATATTTACAAGTTCGGTGAAAAACGCAGGAATTTCTAGTTCCGCTAAGAAATTTTCTTCATCAAACGGCAACCAATCAGCGCTGGAGCGGCTGAGAAAATCAGGACAGACATGTTTTTTGCCTGAAATATGTGCCATGTCAAAATCAAAAGCTTGGAGGCGCATCAAAATACGCCCAATTCGGCCCCAAGGGTCTTTTAATTTTGTAATGGAACAAATTGCATGGCTGTCTGAAAGTACAGTGAATTTAATTCCATTGAGGTAAAATTTGAAATACAAAATCCCCCAGGAAAGTGCGCAGCACTCTAGAGCAGCGCTTGCTAGTTTGGTTTCGGACGGCGTTGTCGCTCGGCTAGCGAAAGCAACGGGACGTTTATTCCCATGCTCGTCTAGCTGTGACAGCACCGCGCCAAACGCAATGTGGCTCGCATCAGTTTCTAAAAATGTTTTAGCCAAAGGATTAAAATGAGCCAAAATTGGGGGTTTTGAAATTTTATCTAGAAGGGTGCGAAAAGCTTCCGAGTGTTGTGGTCCCCATTCAAATTTTGTGTCTTTCTTTACCAAATCATAAAGAGGTTTTGCGATTTTTGCCATGTTTGGTATACTCTTTCTATAATAGCCAATCATCCCGAGCGCCCTGAGTAATTCTTTCACGTTCTTTGGTTCATGGAGCTTAGATAAAATTGAGATTTTGTCCGCATCCACATGCACACCGTGAGGGCTGACTGACCAACCTAAAATGCTCATTTTTTGGAACCCAAAATAGCATTTTTGTGGTTTGAATCTTAGGTTTGCTGCGTCAAACCTTTGTAAAATGATATCTAGATTTTCCAGCAATTTCTCAAAGGTTGGTGCCCAAGAAAAAACATCATCCAAATAAGAAATTACTATTTTCCATCGCAGGTCACTCAAAATGCTGTCGCCAAGATTAGAAAATGTGGCGGGAGCATTATGGAGACCGAAGGGTAGGACTTTAAATTGATAGTGACCAGAGGAAGTGCTAAATGCTGTAAAAATTTTGCTACCTTCCTCCATAGGAATTTGAAAATAGGCTTGGTTCAAATCCAGGGCCGCGAAAAAATTCGCGCCGTGGAAACTAGCCAAAATGTCAGAAATTAGAGGCAAAAAGTAGGAATTTGGGTCTGAATGTTTGTTTATGCAGCGGTAATCAATAACTAATCTAGACCCACCCCCTTTTTTGGGAATAATGAAGGCTGGAGAAGAGAATGGGCTTTCTGATGGTTCAATAATATTTTTGGAAAGCAATCTGTCAATTTCAATTCGCATCGCTTCGCGCTGAGCCATTGATTCCCTGAAGGGTTTTTGTTTGATTATAGGTCCCTTGTACCTAATAATGTGTTGTATTTTGTTTGTGGTTGGTAAATCTTCTGTGTCGTGTGGGAAAAGGTGTTTATATTTTTCCAACAGAGTGCGCATTTGTGCCTTTTGTTCATTTGACAATTCAGGATTGATGTGAATTAAATCCAAAGGGTTCCCTTTCGGCGCCTCTGAAGGAGGGTCAATTGACTGTGTTGAAATTGGGAAAATTTCAATTTCCGGAAAAGATTCTAATTTGAAAAGGTGGAAAATTTTCTGGCCCTGAAATAAGCGCTGAGGTATTCTAGAAAGATTTTTAATCCAAACATTATTTGAGCCTTGAGTTACATGAAAAATGAAACTCGGCACAAATAGATGTTTTTTAATCAGTCGCTCTTCAGGCAAAGCAAAATATTCACCTTCTGTCAAATTGTGGGAAATTGAGATTGGTACCAATTTTCTCTCAAACGCGTCAATATCGAGTGTGTGTTGTGCGCAAATCGTTGCAATAGGGCGCACTTCGTCTATTTCCTCTTCCTCTGCAGGAGGTTGCATTGTCTCCTGAGATATTGAATTTATTTTATTTACAGGTTCAGCGAAAGAGGGACCCTCTGTTGCGGGGCCAAACAAAAGAACTTTATTTTTACAATTAATGTTAGCGTTGTTCGCACTGAGAAAATCAAAACCGAGCAAAATTTTAAGTGCAAAATTCTCTACCACTGCAAATGTATGTACAAAATCCGTGTTTTGGATTCGAATTTTTTGAGAAATCAAACCTAAAACCGGAATAAGACGGCCAGAAGCGCCTCGCAGCAAAATATTTGAATTACTCTTTACTTCCTTTTTATTCACTAATTCTGCAGAGACAATACTAAGCTGCGCTCCTGTGTCCGTCAGCGCGTGAACTGTTGCGCCATTAATATTTACAGGAATTTTTAAAACATGTGGATTAGCAGAATTGTCGCAAATTGTGACTGAATTGATTCCTACACTATTTCCGCTCGATTGAAAATTATTCTCATTGCAAGTGCGAACTGATTCAAAATTTACAGAGAGGGAGCCCCCAAAATGGGTTTTAGGGAGGGGTCGGGCCCCAATTTCTAAGCCCTCCCGTCTTGGTTTTCCTTGGCCGACGGGTAATGCACATGAACGGCATACGGCGCCGCCGCCTGCGGTGCCCCTGGGCCCGCCAGTGGCGGTGCTGGAAGAGCCGGAAAGGAAGGAAATGGCGGCAACGCGTTTTGTGGGCTGGCCGGTGGATAATATTGTGCCCCGTATGTCGGCTGGGGGTTCGCGACAGCCCCCGGGAGTCCAAAGTGGCCTCCTAAATTCCTCAAATCAAATTCGCGTTTGTAGCACGTGCTCTCCAAATGGCCCGTGCGCCGACAATAATTGCAAAGCATCGTGTTGCCCGAATTATAATACATACGGCCACCGCCCCGGCCGCCTCGACCCCGGCGGCCTCCACGGCCACTCCAGCCGCCACGGCCACGAGAAAAACCACCGCGGTCGTAATTAGCATAAGGCTGATCAGGGAAGTGGTTGGGTGTCGTGTACTGCGCCACAGCCTGCACAGGTGCCGCTTGTGGGGCTGCCTGCGAGGGCACCATGGCTGCGGGAATGTGAGAAGGTCCAGAAGAGAGTTGAATGGCTGCGATGCGCTTTTCAACTTTCTTCATCAATTTTTCCCCAATTTTGCGTTCAACTTTCTTACTATTTTTGGGGAGTTTTTTATTTTTCCTTTCAACCACGGCCGCGTGAGTTGAGGAAGAAGAGGAAGAATAAGAAGAAGTCGGATATGAAGAAGACTCACTGCCGCTATCGGACGCGTTAGTTGATTCGCTGTCCGAGACGGAAACCGACTTTTTCTTTTTACTCTTTTTCTTTGATTTACTTGATTTTTTGGTTTTTCCCTTTTTCCGCCTAGAGCGGCTGGACTCCGCGTCAAAGTCACTAGGAGGGCAAACTTTCCTCCGGTGTTCCAAAATGAGTTGATTTAGCGCCTGATCCTCTGCCCGCGCAATAAGTTCACCAATTGTAGTGGGAGAACCGATTCTATCCAAAATTGAGGGATGCAAATTATTGCAAATTAGGCGAATCCGCCTTGACTCTAGCATATGGGGGTCAACTCTATTGATCAAAGACAACATTTCCCCTACAAATTTGCGTGAATTTTCACCTCGTTTTTGGAACCTGGAGTAAAGTTCTCGCTCCGCCACATGTGCATCAGACTGCACATGTTGTGAATTTTTTAAGTCTGTCAAAAATTGAGCGAGCGTCACATTCGCGTTCGCCGGGTCTTCCTCATAGCCTTGTAGCCACTCCGATGCATAGCCCGTCAATTTGCACTTTAAAATATTAAGTGCTTCAGAGTCAGACCATTGATTGGCCGCTCTGACCCTATTGAAATGTGTCAAATATTCTCCGATACTTTGTTTGCCTTTGAAGAAGGCGAGGTCAATCGGCCGCGCACGGCTCGTAGGCTGATTTGCCATTTTATTTCCCGATTGAGAATTTTCGTCTCTATTGGTACTCGTGTCACGAGATTTGATTACTAACGGTTCAAGGTTAGGGACCGCAGGAGTTGAGCTACGAGGAATTTGCTGCTCAACAAGTTCCTCAGAAGGTGGCTCGTCCTGCACATCAATCAAACCGAACTGATTTGTAATCACCTCGATTTCGTCCTCTGATTGAGTGCCAATTATCTTACGCAGGGCATCAAGAGTGCCAACAGAAGTGTTTTCCACTTGTGCAAGATAATCAGACGGGGTAATATAAGGGGATAGGGAAGGGGTTGCAGCTTGTGTGAACGGCTGAAATTCGAGACTTTGAAGCTCTAAATAATCAGCTCGAGAGGAGGGTCCTGGCTGGTTTATGTCATAAGTTTGGTAGGCCAGGGTTGGGCCGATTTGTTCATAATCGCCCCCAGGAGGTGGAGAGTTTAAATTTCCCCTGGAGGGAAATAATAAACTACGGGAGGGATCGTCTCCGGAGGAACTTGACTCATCTAGATTTAAATCTTCCTCCGCCTTTGATTTACGGGAAAAAAGTTTTTTGGTTTTCTGAAGAACAGAAAGAGAGATATCCAAAAATCCTCCCTTGCTCCTGGTTGATAGAGCGGGTGAGTCGGGAATGTGAGGAACCGATTTGCCCCTTTTTGGTGGCATGGGGAAAATCAGTTTTCCCAAGGGAAAAGCACCTATGCCGGAAAATCGACATTTAGGAGGCAGAAAAAATGGAACGGGGAATTTTATTAATGTCCCATTTTTTTATCTCTAGTCCCTTATTTTAAATAAGTGGAAAAGAGACATCTCGCCGGTGCCTCCAGATGTCAGGGTTACGCCCTGACGGTGCTAGATCCTATGGGAATAGTCAATTAAACAAATGTGATACCCAGGGAAGACATTGTTATTATTAAATATCCAAAGACAGTTATTACATAAATACCTTTAACGGAGGTGATACTTGAGAACGTCCGCGTGGGTTCGTCCCGTGGTGATGAGTGACGCCGCCGTCACTCATCACATACTAGGTGCTCATTTTTGCTTATTGTGCGCTCCCGGTGAGTGGGAGTAATTTATCACTAATTTACTGGGGAGCGCACTAATTCAAATCCTGACAAAATATAATTTATAATTTAAGAGCTCTAATATTATACAATTTTAATCAATATTTATGAATACTTGTAATTTATTTGGATTTATTGTGTATTATTAATTTATCTTGAAATTCCGTTTTATTATTGTATAATTTAACAGAAAATTAAGAAATTATAGTTCCGAATACAGGATCACAATGAATAGCTTGAAAGATATCTTTCATTGAGGAATCTGAAAACGTTGTTTCCTGATTTATTAAATTTAAATAATTCTAATTTCCAAATAAAATAGCGTTATTTCTAAAATATTCAACACTATTCTGCAGTCTGATAGTATAAATTCCAATATGCATCCAGTTAAAAATTTTCATCATTTAAAGAGTGACACAATGAATGTGTTCGCAACTCTCTCGACACCCTTAGGTGGCGAAAAACAAAAGCAAGTGCGGATAAAAAATGTATGAAATGGATTGATAAAACGGTGACACGTTTTATACGCGCGGAGAGCAGAGGGGTTGTTCCATGATAAATTAAATAGAACTGCGCGAGTGTGTGGCGTCGGTGCCGCTATTTCACGGGCGCAAAAATGACGCCATATATGAATCACCTATCACTCAATTAACGCGCCTGATTCAACTGCAAATGAGGCGCGGGCGCTTCCAATTCGATTGCATTCGGCGCTGCAGAAAAGAAGAATGAAATGGACGGCGGGTGAGTGATGGCGAAAACAAGAGCGCGCGAGTGGGTGGCTGGTAATTAATTATCAAGGGTGCCATAATGACTTGGTGGACTCTGATGATGAATTCAGAGCGGACACAGCAGAGAGGGTTGCTCGCTGATGATGCTCCCCGGCCAGGGGTGCGCGAGATAAAAAATGCGACTTTATTTGGCCATCGCAAAAATTTGCTGGGAATTGCCGAGTGGCTGCGTGCGTGTGTGTTTTGACAAAGGCCATTGTTTGCCGAGCGGGATTTGCCGCGAGAAAAAACAAACGCGCTGCTGCCTGCTGGGCTCGGATGATTAAGTTAGTCTAATGAATTAAATTTAAAGTCAAAAAGAGAAAGAGAGGATGTGGAAATTGCGCTCTCCCTGCCGAGTTGGCTACTTTTTGGCAGGTATTCAAGAGAATTAATACATACGACGCCACCGGACGCTTTTTGCTCCAGCGAATCGCTGATGTTTGTTCGCCACTGCCAAATCGACAATTATCGAGCCGTGCGAAGTGGCTAACGAATTGTTCTAATCGATTCGCAAAAGGAACGCGAGTGTGGGTGGAACTCGTTAATTCTAATTTTACATTTTTTTCCAAGGAATTTTGAATATTTTTAATTAATTAATTTCCCAAATAACTTTTTTTTATCGAAAAGTGGTTTTCAATTGACTCACGAGAGGCCATTTAATTTTAAATTGAACAAAAATAAAATAGTCAATGCATTGAATCAGTTTTTATTTGGTGAATTTTTTTCTTAATTGGTAAACTGCGCAGTTGTCTGCAACCCACTCAATAAAAACATTGAAATTGTTGAAAAAACCGTTACAAGTCTGCAAATTTTGTCAAATTTGATTCATATTTTTCTATACGTACTTCGGGTTGAATTTATAGGGCGAAATATTAACATTTCATCAATACATTTAGGCGTAAATATTATAATTTGTTTTCAATTTAATTTATATAACCTGCATTCTTGATGCATGTGAAATTAAAAAAATTTTATAAGTATAATCAAAATTTTCAGGTTTAGGTAATTTTGTCAAATACATCAATTCATTTGGAAAAAAATTCAGTAATGAATTAATTAATTCCCGTTGAACAACTTTACCTTTTATTCTGCGCTGCAGGTTGCAGAAAACTTTACAAACAACTTGAAAATATGCATTTTTCATAAAATTTAAGATATTTTTTTCCCATTTTGGTACTTCTGTTATTAAAAATGAACTGCGGCGCGGAATCAGACCTACGGAAAAACTCACTCAGAGGTCAATCATGGCCGATCAAGTGCACATGCACCACTTTTTGCACTGCTGCGCATTAGCATTTAAACGGAGAGCGCCGTACTTTGCATGTCGAATCGGCGGGGTTTCGCCGCGTTGTGTGTTTGTGTTCGCGTTCATCGCGCATGCAGCCAGCGCGAGCAATAAATAATAATAGACATTGAAGCGAACCATTACGATAATTAACGATTGCATTATGCAAAGTGTGCGAGCGAGTGAGCTTTCTAAAATGCGCGCTTATGAATTATTATCGAGTTGCGGCCGAGATACGTGCAGAGTAATGAACGGTTTGTCTGTCTGTCTCTCTTTGTTATTGGGAAAAAAATCATTCTCTCGCTCGATCGCCGCCACTTAAAAGGTGCTGCATAACAATGATCATAATTGATACTTTTAAAACGTGTGTCTGAATTAAGTGTACGGACGCCTGTGGTCGGTTTGTGTTTCTCTCAGTCAGATGTTTATCTCCTCCAAGCGTGCCGATAGGTATATTATATTTAAAACACACTGCAATGGGCGTGCATACTAATGATGATGACAACTAACCTTATAGGTCGGCTCAATTTATATAATTCTTAAGGTTTAATTTAAATCAATTGAATAGTGAGTAGGATTTATCTTTATCAATTCTAGTTGTTCTGTTATGAAAATCTGCAAAACATAAAATCAATTTTGCAATTATTCAAGATTTTTTTTGCAATGTGATCGATTCCATGGAAATATAATGTCATTTTAAAATGAAATTCTACGATATCGAATCAATTCAGGGTTTTAAATTTGCTTGAAAAAGCTCCTAACTCAAAATAAAATAGAAAGATTCAGGAGGTTTTGCGTTGAGTTTAGCGGATTAATTGTAAATTATAACATTTAAAGCATATTTTCATATTAAAATGCTTTCCTGATCCATAAATGAGGATAATTGTGTTCATAAAAATTTTATTTAAAATAATTTCCGAAAAAAGGGCAAAAATGATTGCAAGAGTTTTGGGCAAATATCAAAAGTCTTAATTATGTGAATTTTGCGTCTTAAATCATTTCCTTAGTTCATCAAAGCAACTGTTTTTGAGCAATTCTTTAAAATTTTGAAAGTTGTATTCACCTCGAAGCAATTTCACAAGCGAACATAAATTAATTCGCCGCAAAACACGACCCCACCCATAGCTCGGGTTCGAAACGTGTGTGCGCCGACCGCGATAATACTCGAGCACAATTTCGATCATTTTGCGCCGCGCATTTAATTACCCCGACTATGACATTAATAAATAACATTAGATAATTGTTATTGTATCATAGCAGACCACTCTGTGCTGATGGTGATGATTATTGCATAACCGTAGCAAGCATTGTCCGCTCTGTATGTATTTTAGCTCCTCGGCCGCGGTTGTTTCGGTCTTTATTTATTGCAATGTTATACCTGCGCGCGCTATTTGGCGAGCGGATTGAATTATATCTGCGAGCTGGTGGGCCGTAATTATTGTGATGGGCGCACAATAAACTGTCAATCGTGCCCATTTGCTCTCTCTCTCTCCGTAATGTAATCAGTTGCATTTCATTATTGCACAGAGAGAGAGAGAGAGACCAGCAGTTTGATGTGATGTCCCTATAATTATTCATGGGGCGAATTGTGTGTTCTATGTATAAAGCACCATTATGCAATTGGCCGGCGCGCTGTTTATAATAATTCAATAGCTGATATGGTCTGCGCGCCTCAGTTATTATTATTACTATTATTTTGAGTAATGCGCCGCGCGCAATAATAATGTAATGGTGTTATATAATGAGCGTGCGAGGGTAATAAATTCACATACACACATTGCAACCGATCGGACAACTATTATACACTATATTGTGTTATGTATTTCGTGCCGGCATTTCTGCATGCGCGATTATTTCGTCTGCTTTATGATAATTTTGTGGATCGATCAGTCGATTTTATTGGTGCACGCCGTGAAATCGTTGATTGATACCTTGTGTGTTTGGTACATTTTAAGCTTGTGCGGAACATTATGTTCATCACATTTGGAGACTGGGAATTTGAAAATTATAAGTTTAGCTAAGAGAAAGGGGAGTATTATTTTGCACTTATAATTTGCAAAGACTGCATGATCAATGGAAACAGAGATTAAAGTATGTATTGAAGATAATTTTTAACTTACTTATTTTCCTCAATTTCAAAAGGCGCACAGGATTTTAATTAAGTCATAAATAAAGAATTTAAAATTTTCTACTGGTGCCTCCATTTCTTTGGCATTGATCTGTTTATCAATATTATAATTCTACCAATAAGGAAATAAAATTAGATTCAAAGGTACAAATTTTGTCTCATAACCATTCCTAGAATTTGATGCAATAATCAATTATGTAGTAACCTACATTTTTAAAAATAAAATAAATATTTAAATTCTTTTTTATATAAAAAGTTAATAACTTCAATAATATCGCAACTATTGAATCATCTTTTTTTAACATTAAAAATTAAATTAAATTTAATACAGTTTAAAATATAATTAATTAAAAATATACATAAAATTTGACAACATAATGTTTTCAAATATATTTATGTTAATATTATGGTACGGTAAAATGAAGTGCAAATGTGTCCGACCTTGAACGGCTTCAGTTATTCAAGTAATAATTTAGAAGATCATTCTTCAATATAATAATCGCAATCAAGATTTTCATATTGTTTGTGTTTGCCATAAAAAATGGAAATACACACAAATATAGCCCGCAATCTATTTATTTCTATTTTGATTTACAAATGCAAGCGGAATTCGCACAGATTTATTTCCAGATTCCCAAGGTGCGGCGCAATCTAAATTTAACAACAAAAGTCTGGCAAAACGGGCTTTTGAAATAAAAAGCAGTGATTGAGGGAGTGTGTGCGGCGCAGAGAGCAATGCCCAGTGGAGCGCTCACGTGTTGAGCAATGATAATTCAAATTGATTGTTTGGCGCGCAATATTTGTATCGCGCGTCAAACGCGAATACGCGGCGGCGGCGACCGAGCACACGCCGCCGCCCGCGCGGTAATTTATTTAAATTGCTTTATTTAAATCGGGTGTGAACAACACATCACCCGTGCAGATTATTAACATGCGCTCCGCTTGGGTTGCATTATTATTACTGTACGGACGTTGGGAGATTTTTGCCCGGCGTGTCCACAGGACATTTGAATTTAAAATGAGCGGAAAATAGCCGGTCGCCCAACAAATAAATGAAATTACCGTCAAATTGTGCCGATGTGCGCGCACAAACACTGCACGCGCCGACTGGAAATAATAAATTGCGTTTTTGTTGTTGACTTTGATAAATAAACTGCCGAGTTTAGTTGCACAGAACATGCAAGATTTTATATTAATTTTTCTCTCCCAAAGAGATGTCAAATTCTGATCAGCTAAAATTTGCAATCGTTTCTATGTTAATTATATTTTCATCAGGTAAGTATTTTGTCGTAAATTTGATTGAGCAAAATTTTAAAAGTCTCATCGACTAAAATTGGAGCGGAGCAAATGATTTTGATGCCAATTTAATTCTGAGTTTAATATCTCATTTACAATACAGCGTAAATTAATCTCTAGGAATTAATTACCTTATTGAAAAATGTCTGTTTCCATGAAAATTTTCAATAAGAATTGATTGCATTGCTCAAAAGTAAATATTTTTCAATGAAAATATAAAATATTGTTGAAAAGCTTGATTGGTAGAATTTCTTAAAAATATTTACCATTATTACATTTGTGCAAATTTTTTTAAATAAAATTGTCAACAAAATATTATGTGCTTTTAATTTTTCAGTTTTATTACAAAATACAAAGCAGATTATATATGTCATTATTTTGCAATATTTTTTCTCCCCCAGAATTACCGTTCATGGAAATAATTTTCATACATACACTCTGTGCTCGTCGTTTATTACTCAAGTAGCAGTAATGCTCTCTCGTCGGTATACACACTTTTTTTTTATATATTTCTTTTTCATTAAAACAATAAAATTGTGCGCGCGCGAGCATTTTTAAGTAGGGGCAGATGTGAGTGAGTGCGAGTCGAGCGAGTGAATAGGAGCATTTTATATTATTAATGACGGAGGCCGAGCATGCAAGAAAAGTTGGAAATTTTCAAGAGGAGGAGGCAGTCCATTGCCGCCGCGACTACTCTCGAGCGCGCGCATAAAAAAAGATTGTAATTGCTCTTTCATGTGTTAATTTTTCCCTCTTATTCCGCGTGTGTTTCGCATAATGGCTCTCCTATAGAATTTCGAAATGAAACTGCTGCACACACGCACACCCGCCGCCGCAATTTTAATGTGAATTTTCTGCATTAACGTCCGTTTTCCCATTCACAAAAAATAGCAACGCCCGAGAGGGAAAGAAAGAAAGCGAGGGCAGAGTGCGCCGGACTTTTCGTTCATTTGCCTCTGAGCAAAAATAATAAGCCAAAGATTATTAAATCGCGCTGGTTGGCTGCCTGCAATTTCATTTCTGCGTGCGAATTGCTTTTTTCATAAACTCACTCGGCTCATTTTTGCGTTCAATGTTTTATTAAATTGCAATTCCAGGAAACCACGTAAAGTAAATTTTTTTCCATCACGTTGAATTTTTCGATATCTCTCAGATGAATATTATCAAAATTCCAGACAGATATATTTTTTTGGAATAAAATTTGTTGCATAAGTTAATCAGTGATAATATTCAAACCGTACTTTATCTGACGAAGATAATTTGTGAATTCGTTCCGAGATATCACATTATTTTTCCTGCTTGGAAATCCAATCGCGTATTTATTCGGTTCTCTCTCAATGAATTCGGTACATTTCCACAATTGAACTTATTTCAAGTTCGCTCTGCTCCAATTCATTTCTCGTTTGTGGTGAAAAAAATTACCCCACATTATCATAAATATTTGACTGGCCCCGAGAACTGAGGTGAATGTGTTTTGCTCATGCAACGATAAGGAAAGTATGTTAACACAGACCTTAAATATCCTCGGATAAAACAATAAAATTATCCGAAAATTACAGAGCACGACTTCGCCTCTAATACACGGAACATTCAATGACAGAACAATCGTCGTGTAATACCAATTTTATACGAATGTAAAAGAGCTCGAGAGGTTTTTATTATATTCCCGCGGCCGACTCTTTTAGAGCTTTTTTGTGCGCAGTGGTTAATACAAAAGTGGATATATGTGTGGGTTTGAAAAAAAAACTAGCAGCTTGTCACTTCGTACCCTGTAATAATACGGCGAAAGTGGCCATTATTGCATCAAATAAAATTTCCAACCTATTTAGGGCGTTTCCTTCTCTCCTCGCAAAGAGTGTACGTTATATTTTTTTCTGGGAAGGCAGCGTCAGGTTAATGAGAGGATTAGCAGGGTAATTATTTCTTTATGAACTGCATGATGGGCATGGGAAACTCTGTTATAATCTCCAAGTAATTAGGCCGTGTTGATTTTTATAAGTACAAAATTAAATGTAAAAGCAGATTATTTTGAAAACTTTGCCTAATTAATATGTTTTCAAAGAAACACAATGGCAAAAAAATCTAGGATTTAGCACAATTCCATGGAAAAATGGAAGAGGAATAAGCAGACAAAAAAAATATCAAAAAAACATTTTATTAAAATAATGTCATAATAAATATTTTATTTTATATAAATAAATATTATAAAATAAGCTTTTATTACTTTTTTCACTCCGTTTGACCAAGTGATAAAATGAAGAACTAAATAAATTAAGTATTTTTCATAACGTTACTCAAGTTCAAGGCTAGGGTGAAGTTTCTATAGGTTTAGCAGGATGGCTGGAGAATTGTGAACTATAAATTATAGTTTCCAATTTAAAAATCATAATCTAGTAGACATAACATTTTAATTACTTTTCAATTATTCGAATGTTAAAAGAGTGACTTGACACTAATTAAAGTAGCTTCCATGAATGTTTGGTGCAATTACTACCTCTTCAGTTTTTATAATTGGATGCTTAAACAATTTAAATTCATGTGCGTCTGTTTTCCGTTGATATTTAATATAAGGGTTAATTAAAATTATTCTCTCAATCCTCGATATTAAAAAAGGCTGAATTTGTTAGGAAGTGTAAAGAAAAAGGTATCAAAAAACTTTTTGTATTATTTGTTTTAGTCAATTTATTCGCGCATATTTTATTTGAAAGAGAAAATTTACACTTTTCATCGTTGGATTATTGACATGTTTTACACTCTAAATATATATAAAAGTTTATTTTCGTTTAGAATTCAAATTTCCGCTTTTGCAACTCGGCTCCTCCTCCTACCAAACACCGACGCTTGTTGCAAAATGCGAATTTAGCTGCACATTTACGCAGTTGAAAAACAGAGAGGAGAGAGAGTAATCGTCGGATTTATTAGGGAAATCGTAATTGAAAATCCAGAGAGATAATGAGATTAAGAGCTTGACTTTTAATGCCAGCAGCTGGCAACGAGCAGAGAGAGATGAATCATCACACACCCTGGCAATTTATTTTCAGAAATTTCAATCATCATATAGAGAGAGAAAGACAAACCGCCAGCGTCGTAAAGTGAAAATTAATAACAATATATTTAATAATGAGACGACGACGACAGAGTTTGAAATTCGCTAATAAAAATGCTCTCCCTCTGTGTTCCTTTTTTTCTCCTCTCTTAATTTCCTCTTTCAACCCCCGCATGCTCGGCAACCCCGAGCGCTTCGCAGCACCCCGAGCTCTCATTACGAGCACTAATTCTGCTTCATTATTGCTCAGCACGCATATTCCGCGCCCGGTTTAGCGCGCACTACATACGTGTGTATAAAGATAAGAACAACTCATCGTCAGGCGAGCAGTTCATGCTGTGTGTTGTGTACGCCTGCTTTTTATAATGTACTCGCTCACATGCCCGCGCCATCAAGCACCGGCTAAATTACATTTTCACATTGTTATGGCTCAATCTTGGTTCGCGAAATTCAAAATGAAATGTAAACGCGCCACCTGCGAGAGATAAAATTTATTATGCTCGGGAAAGGAGCGCATTTTATGGTCGGAATTTCCTGTCCTCTTCTCCCGAAAAGGTTCGACTTTGCCAAAATTCTGTGTGTTTTTGAATTTGATTGAGGGGGTTGATTTCTGTCTTGCTAGGATTGCGCTGTACCGTGTAATAAAAAGCTAATTTAACTTTTCCATGTGCGGCACTCGTTTGGCTTTTGTCGGGGAAAAATGCGAGCCCATAATAACTCTTTCATTTTCCATGATTTTCTGGTGTAATTTGGCATGTTATGTGTGTGAAAATGTTCGGCTGTTGTGACTCAGAAATGAGTAGCGATTTGAAGAATTGCTCGTTTGTGAATTTGATTAGTTAGTTTTTTTCCAAGCTGTTTGAAATTTTTACTAAAAGGCTCAGCAGTTTTGACAAATCCAAAATCCAGTTCTTGTCAAACAAATTACAAAGTGAAATATTTTAGAATATTTAAATTAAATGAAATAAAATTTGTGTGAAATATCGAAATTTAAACTCATTAAACATTCCTATTTTGTTGATTTTCCTTCTGCTTGCGTATTTTAATTATACAATATTTTTGTTAATAATTCATACTTTTCCAAAATTAGTACCGAATTTTTTACTTCGTTTTTTATTTCTCTCGTTTGGAAAGTTTTTGTTGATACAACAATGGCATCCAAAATAATTAAAATTTACTAACAGAAATTACAGCTTAACATTGAATTATTAAATTTTTGCATGCTCCGAGAATGCAGAAATTTCATTCTGCCTTTCAATTTCGCGAAACATCGTATAATAATTTTCCTCCGCACATACCCGGTTTCAAATTTCGACTCTCGCGGGCCACGCACGCCGGCTACAAATTAAATGAGCTGGTCTAAATATTTGTGGATTTTCCAGACGCGCGGTGCCGCGGCATTAAATTAAGCTCTCGCGTGGAGTTATATTTTTTTTTTACCCCGGCTCTCGCCAAAAACATACATTCACAAAACACGTATGCAGAGCCGGCGGGCGTTGCGTTTAAATATTTCAGGCAGCGCGAGCGAGCCGAGCGTAATGTTTAATTTATCGTCAATTCTAAGTCGGCACATAATAACAATAATGAGCGAGCTAATGCGCGCGCCGAGTTGGCGCGGCGCACAATAAAAGATTTAGCAGCGACGATAATAAAAAAGTGGGCGCGTTTAAATGCTCGAGTAGATTGAAAACGAAGAAAGTATAGAAGAAGAAGCGCTTACATTACGAATATTAATTCTCGACACACCCTTGCCGAGTTTATTCTTCTCCAGCCAACTCGCTACAATGTGTGCATCTAAGTGCGGAGCGTAAGTCACGATTCACGGACGAGAGTGAACAGCTGCTCTGCTGCTGCTTTTTTTTTATCGAATCACAGTCTTTAACACCTCCTAGCAGCCGCCAACTCTAAATCATCTCACAACATACTTAGCGCATTATGATGAGAGATAACGGCTCGTGTCTTTTTTCTAAGTGCCCGGCTTTTATTAAAGGGCGTCACCGAAACATAATACAAATGAGAGAACGTATCAAGTCCTAATGCTAAAGTGAAAAGAAAGTATACAGAAAAAAATAATGAATGTGATTTTGGCCACGGTGCCAATTTCATTGGAGTTGACAAAAAGAATGCTTAAATTTCATGAAGCAGCGTATTTTTAAGATCCTTTAAGTCTATTAAATTTTGAGAAACTGCGAAAATTGAAATAGGTTCCTACTCAGATTTTTTTTCAATGTTCTATAAATAATTACATTAATATTGCAGAATTATTAAAATTCGTATCATCACAATGGGCTACTTACCAAATCTTACTAAATATTTGGTCTCAAAACTGATTGGACTTTCTGGTTGGAGTTACTGTATATATAATTATTATTCACATTGCATTTAAGTGGTAATAAAAATGTTAAAAAGTCTCATTTTAGTTGCCAAAATAACCTATTATTTTTTATCGTTAATTAAAAAATAATTATTTTGATAAAAAATAATAATAATAATTTAAATATTCTTTTAAAATCAATTCAAATAAATAAATAAATAACTAAGTAACAATGTTAAACTTAAAAAAATAGCAGTATTAAAAATGAAAAGCTCAAAATTCAAGCCAAAAGTTAACATTTCGATTTAGTTCATGCAATTATTGGAGCTATACAAAAAACCGCTTTGAAAATTATTTTCTTTGCAATTTTTATTTTTTTTTCAATATTTTCGTGCATTCTCAATATATTACTAAAGAGAGGAATGGATTATATGCTCAGCATAATAAAGTTAAAAAAACACGTTTTTGGGAACGCCAATTTTTTTTTTCAAAGTTGACGTTTTTAAAACGAAATCAGAACTTCAGACAAAATCAATTTAATTTTTTTTCAATACATCATTAAGAATAATACCAAACTCAATTATTCAGATGAAGTAAAAAAAATTCACAAATTTACCTCTATATTTTGTGTTTGCAGCATCACCAGGGTTGAGGCCGACCAAAGAAAGAAGCTAGAAATGATAGGAATAGTGTCTCCGGAATTTCTAGGTGGTCTTTGAGAACGCGACTAAAGCTAAAAGTTTTGTAACTTTTGGTCTTATTGTAATGTTTATTGAAGATTTTAAATGGTTTTTACTAATTTGCACGGATTTAGAATATTTCAAGAAGGTGTCAATCGTTTTTACATTCAACGGAGAATGCAATTTTGTGGATGGAAATTGATTGAAATCTCACAAAAAACATTGCCGTCTACATTTTACTGCTCTGCTTATTTTATTAAAACAAAAATTATGAGCTAGACTTACTGTTTCATCTGAAATGTTTTAAGCCAGTGTGTATAGATTTCGTGAAAAGTTGCCCATTTTCATGTTGGCCTCCGAACGCGCAGCAACTTTTGAGCTGGTCTTGAAGTGGCTCGCATTTTCCGAGCTGGTGTGCAGGCAAATTATAACGCGCAGAGAGCAAAAGTGACTCCTCAGCATAAGAGTGCGTGTGTGTGTCTCTCTTTTAACTGGGCTTAATCAAAGAAGATGCAAGCAAGCTGCCCAGCACCAGGCCCGCCGGACCACATACACAACGAGCATGCCACCGTGAAATTACTGCGGGCTTGCCTAGCTTACTTGAAAACTCGCCCGCCCGCCAGCAGCTCGCCCCCTGGGACGTGTCTCTCTCTGCCCGGGCCTGATATATATGTACGAACGCGCTTGTTTGAACATTTCGCATACATTATTATCATCGTCGTCATCATCGGCCGGCCGCAGAGAAAGAAAGAAAATCATTTTTAATCCTCGGAGAGAGAGAAAGGCGCGCACACCCTTCATCCCGCTGACCATGTAAAATGCAGCAGGCGATTATCTGTGTCTTGTCATGCGCGAAATCCAAAGAAAAGCAGCGGGCATTATTTTCCTTTTATTTTCCCCCATCATTATTTTTGCCTCATCCTTTTTCCGAGCAGTCGCGAAATTTTCCAAAAACGCATGCACGATGACCGCAAGATTATAATAATGGCCCTGGAGAGAAGAAGGATCGCAAGAGCTTGTGGAGTTGGAGAGTTTGAAAATTGTAAGAGCGCCCCTGAAGCTTCTATTTTTGACAATTTGGAGCTTATTAGAAACAAAAACGTATTTCCAGCTGATTTTTTTTTAATTTCTGGTATTTTTTAAGTATTTTACAATAAGTGCAATTATATATGATGAATTTAAGTATTTTAACATTAATTTTTTTTACTTCCAGTGCTTTTTATGTAGTGTTTAATGAAATTTTTTTTTTTATGATGTTATGAAACTTTATCTTCACAAAAGTTGTGGATAGGTTTAAACAGTGCATGCATTTTCCGAAAAATATAAAAAGTTTTATACGTTTTTTTCTTATACTTTGAAGTTATCTAATTTTTTAATATTTATTTGCGTCTCACATTGGGCAGAATTGCATTTTAATAAACCAATAAACATCAATAGCAACTAAAATATTTTTTACGTGTCCTGTAAAACGTAAAACGACCTAAGAACAAATATTTTCAACCTAATTGACAACAAAACACGTTCATTCGTTGGAGAAAAGTCAGTCCAGTTTGTTTATAGGCAAGTTAAAAAAAAAAATAATTCACGATAACGAAATTTAAATTTCTTTTTGAAGTTTTTCTCTGCCGGTTTGACATTCGGACAAATTTTTTAAGCCCGCAAAAGTTGTTTCTTTGTTTTGTACTCACTTCAGTTTTGTGAAGGTTGAGAGGTACCGAGGATGAGGAGGAGGATGAGTTGTCCTCCCTCTTGGCTGCTGCAGAGGCGGCCGCGGCTGCTGCGGCGGCGGCCATCAGAAGGGCTTCGCGTTCGTCCTCAGGAGCGCCTTCGGCCATCGCAGAGCAACGAGGGATGGATGCGCTCAGTTCAGGCAGAGCTGCGGATGACGGCGCCGAAGGTGAGGTCGAGGCCGCCAAACTCCTCCCGCATCCCGTCTCACCTACAATCAAATGAACAAAAAAATGTTATTTAATCACTATCAATAATATGGTGCTTTTAAAGGAGAAAGTTTTTTAGAGCTTTAACTTATTCAATTTTCCACAATGTTACATTAAATTACATCTCGATTGTATCTAATTATCCTCTCCCTCTGTGTGGCACCGAAGTTTTGCTAATTGTAAAATTCATTTTAAACAATAACCCCTGAGTGTTGAGCAATAATTTAAATCAATTTTGATGACTTCATAAATTATTTAAGAATAAATACACTTACAATGTTCTTTGGAACATAAATAAATTAAAAATTGCAATGATATTAAAAAAATCTATTATTAATATTAAACCTACAAAAAAAATAAAAACAATATATAAAATAGTATTATTTACTATAATAGTTATATTTTTTTGCATCAAGTATTACTTCATTTAAAAAAAAAGTAGCCATTTGGCAACGATTTAACTTATTCAAGCTGATCTGGTTGGGACAAAGCGCTTCGGCAGTGGTTTGACGGGGCCCTTTTCACAAGTAGCCAATAAAAGTCTCTTGATAAAAAATAACATTTCCTCGGCGGCGCGCGCTCTTTGTGAGTGTGTCTGTCGGAGACGTTGGGGAAGAAACCTGTTGAGTTGATGGGAAAAGCAGGGGCGAGCGGCGGCTGTGAGGGCGACATCGAGACACGCATGCATGGCGCGCCCGACTTTCTCCGCCACCCATAACCAACCCTAATACAATTCTAAAGTGATATTACACGGCAGCAGGCGCGGCACCACCGTGGCGTGTTCCTTCTTTATGACACATAATTTGATAGCCACCTAATCTGCAACCCTTTCAACACCACTGCAGTAAAAAAAGAGAAATATACGAAGATGGAAAAGAGAAAGAATAATTTCGAGGTTCCGGTTTGACACTTCAAGAAAGAAGCTTTGCTTACAAAAACGATAAGTCAAACTGAGTAAAATAATCGGTTTGAAAATGTAACTTTTAATTGACATCAAGTATTATTTGCAGTGGGATTATAGTTCTTTAATTTGCTTTAATTTCATGATATTTTTATTTACAAAAAAAAAATCCTATACATGATCCAATTATTTAAAAAAATTCATTTAGCAAATAAAGAATTTAAACAAGAACCAAAGAAATATTGTATATATTATTTCAACATTGCCATTGAATACTTTTAACTTCCAAACACAGACAAAGTAAAATGTAAATGAAATTTTAGACCAACAATTTAATAAAAAGGAATGCAAAACTTTCTTTTGCACAAAACAAGTTAAAAATTATTCTTTGTGAGAATTTCAGAATATATTGATACAATTTTCTCCAAATCAATTTATTTTTAACGGATTTTGAGGGTTGAATATCACAAAAATTTTGATCAAGAATAAAAAAAGGTGGATTTCAGGAAAGGGAGCTCTTAACTCGCCACCAATTTTCCCCTAAATTAAACTGGAAATTGGAGCTGCCGCGTTCCCTTGTGAAATTCGCGGAAATCCAATTGTATAAATTAGATGGAAACGTAAATATGAGATAGTTGTTTTTTTCCATTTTTAATACGAAGCGGGCTCAAATTCTGGATGAAAACTGAGAGCGTTCGCATAACAAGAGTAAAATCTGGCAGCAAGAAAAACGCAGCGCGCGCGGTTAGGATCGCGCAATTTTAATTAAAACTTTTTTAATCACCGCGGCTCGGCCAGCAGGGTATCGTGAGCCGTAAACGTGCAATAATCCAGCAGGTCAATTTTCCTCAAAGAATAAATTTATATTGCACGCGAGAGCATTGCTAATGAGAAGCAGGGTTGCGGCAGAAATTCGCAGAATTACAAATAATAAGCATTTTATGTTTTCTGCAATGGAGTAAATTAAAGTTGCATACCAGTAATTTTTTTATTAATGATAATAAGTTCAACGTTTTTATTTAGGCAGTAATAAAGACGCTTTTGCCAATAAAATTGAACAAAATTTCAAAAGACCAAGATAAAAATTTCGTTAAAAATCCCAGGGGTCCTCTGGAGATCATGCTTATATGGCCAAATGGAGAGATTTCAGCTGAATTTTTTATTTAAATCAGTGGAATTGTTAAGTGCATGTAATTTTGGCGGAAAAAGGCAAAATACGGTTTCTTCTCATGAGGATTAAATTTTTTTCTTGATATTTACTTTGATCATGATATATTTTGTATCTTTTAGTTTGGAAGTAAAAAATTGTATTGGTTGTTTTGGTCTTTAGAAGAAAGTCTTGCAGTCTCATCTCGTTAGGAAACGAGTGTATTTACGCTGGCGAGTGATGTCAGCAAACTTTTAATTAATTAAACTTAATTTGGAGCGACGCGTCTAGATCATTACGCGCGGCGCGCCGGAGAGATAAGTGTATAAAAAAAGCTGCGGCGTCGACACAAAGAAACCGACGCGCTGTTTTTCCGGGGCTTTGTGCCGGAGCAAAGCGCGGGAAAGGCGAAAAATTAAGCATAAAGGCAGTCGCTGTGTGTAATTGTACGAGGCGCATTAAGTGCGTTCATTTTTCACGAGTCGCTCTCATTATTTCAAAAGGCGGATAAATTATTCACTTGGGCATGAATTAAGGCTCTTTGCATAAATAATTATAATCAGCCTTCCTTCATCCCGGGCGCCGAGTAAATGAGACATTAATCTAAAGCTGCGCGCGTTAAATATATATGCAGAGCGAAAGAAGAACAAGCAGAGCATCATGAGCTAGGGTCCCTTTGTACGGCGAAATGTATTTAAGTCGGCGAGTGTTTTTTTTTTCGCAGTAGAACATTAACATAGCGGAGATGTGACAACACACATTATTCAGCAGCGCCAACTCTTAATTTTATCTCCCCGGCTCGCTCTTAAATATTCATTGAATTAAGCAGCAGGATTGTTAAGTAATATTATTAATTTAAATGCCGCTCCGCTACTGCTACTGACTGGTTTCTCGTTCGTCCGTCTCTCGCTCCCTTTTTTTTATCTCCTAGAATATACGTACATGTGCAAGTAGTGGCTCTCGGAGCTCGCAATGAGCGGATTAGTACATAAAAAAGTGAGACGGCCTTTTCGGGGGCACCTGAAGGAAAACGGATAACGCAGACCAAATATTTTATGTAGAGAGCCGACTGACCTGATTCGATTGCTTTCAGTAATTTGCTCGTGGAGAGCAGTAATTTATAATTAATTATTTAGGCCAATAAGGCCACACAATAATTTTGATCCTTTTCATTTTTGTCACGTTTGTTTCCAAGAGACAACACTAATAATACTTGTGACATTTTCTAAATAAGCACAATATTTTTAAGAAAATAAAAAATATATAAAGAAAGGTAGCGATTTTTTCACACTTTTTACCATAAATTTATAGTATAAACTTGTAAATATATAATGCTTTAACTAAAATTATTTTAAAAATATACATTTTTGAATATTAATTCTAAAATTGCATAAAAATGGTCTTAACATTTTCTAGAAATATGTTTTTAATATATAATTTCTTATCTTTTTTGTGCTATTACATAATTGAGTCCAAGTAATACTTAGCAAAATTAAAAGTTTGTAATGTGTTTCTCAAGAGTTTTTTTAGTTGCAGTTCATCGTTAAAAAATAGAAATATACCACGAATTCTATTCACTATATAGAAGCGTATAAGTCACAATATTTTTATTTGGATAATTGTAATAATTACAGTAATTAGAATTTTATACGGAAACACTCTTGACGACACAGTTGATTTTATTATTTTTGTAAGTTTTCAAATCCGGTCTCTCAATGTGATTCCTCTCTATGAGAAAAGTATAAAAAGTGAGGCAAAGAACTTACTGACACTCCCAGACAAATTCGTTTTCAAATGAAGTATTATAAAAATTTAACAAGATGATAAACACAATTTGCAACTATATTGAGAGGACATACGTCGATTTTGATTAAGGTTGGTATGCAACTTGCTCTGCCTTTGGGGACCCAGAAACGGCTATTATTTTTTTGCCCAATTTACATTCTAAGAAACCAACAAAATCGTCCTCCTTGTAAATATTTTGCCTACCTTTAACTTTCCAATGTAATTCTGATTTCCAGTTAAATAGGTTGTAAATCGCAAAAATTGAAGAATTTAAAATTGAAGTCCCCAAGGATAGCACAATGCGTACGTCAACAAAATCTTTTCAAATCTGGATGTGAAATCTCAAACAGGTATAACTTCAAGTTTTATAATATAATAAAAATTACAATGAAATATTTTACGAAATTCTTTTCAAGTAAAATTCTTTCATTCTTTCTCATGACATTTTACTCGTTTAAATTCGAAATCCCAAAGGATATTAGGCATATAAAAGCTTTTTCCTGGACAAATATTTGCACACCGAATTAAAATCAATCTTTTTTTGTTAAAACAAACTCGACGCAAAAAGCTCCAAGTCTGATCGACCCGCAACTGCTACTTGGAAAAACATTGCGCGCGAATTATTAATAACAATCATGTGCAGATTGCGAGGGAGGGAAAGCATCGATTGGACGCGATAAATTATCATAGTCTTGCATGTACACACGCAGCCTATTGTGCGCGGCGCACTAATGAAAATGGACCATAATTATTCATCATCATTTCGGATCGTTTTGTTCTAAGCGCTGCTCGCGCGCGCAAAATATAATCTAATACATTACAACTACCGAACCCGCCACTATACATGTGAATGCGCGGGGAAGGGTTGCTCTCTCGAATTATTATTATTATTTTGTGTGTATGTGTGTGTGTATCGCCATCATCATCATCATCATCATCGCCGTCGTCATCGCGGTGGTGCAATGGTATCGCTTTCATAAGCTATGCGCTATTAATCACCTTACTCATTACTGCTAATGAGCTCCTATTCACCGACGTGCATAAAGGATTGTCATCCGAAATGCTTTTGAATTCGCGCTGGTCCTCGCTCATCTCTCCGAGCCTCATCTGTGTAAACACGTACACATATTACACATTTTGCTGGAGAGGAGGGCGTTCGTTCGAATTTAAACTAGCTCGACGCGCGTGTGCCGTCTCTAGTAATTCACATTTCGCTCCAATTTGCACACAGCTTACATTTATGAAGCTGTATGGAATTGACTTGCAAAACCGCTATTTCTATGCGATTCATTGCAAAAGGATTTTTTATTATCTTTTCAACCTTTTAAAGTTAATAAAATTGTTTAACAAAAATAAATTGTTACATTTTATACTATCTTAGTTCATTTATTTTACTTTATTAAAAAAAAATAATAATTTATTAATTTATACATCATGCTAAATTTAATATTTTGTTTGACTTGCTTAAAATGTTTTTTAATAACACTTATTTTTTTTTTTATTTTAGGTTTTTTTATGAAATTAAGTATTTTATTTTGTGAGAAGATGAAGCTCCATCATAATATAATTGACTAAAAAATTAATCTGTGCCTCCTCCGAGAGGACTTCATTTTACATTAATTAATATTATTCTTGTAATTCAGAGTTTTTAAGTTCTTATGAGGAAATGGGAAGAAAATGATGCAAATATATAAGGGTTATTTTTGTCTCTTTGAAACATGTGTTGAATTCCCAATTAAAAAATAAATGATCTGAAATGATAAGAAAAATTAGTCGAAAGTTTACAGTTTTTGAGTTCAAACTGTACTTGAGAAAAACTGCGAAATAGGAGTTCTTCGAAAAAATTAACCATTGTAAATTTCTACTAGATACCGAACATCCTACGTATGCTTGTCAATAATTTAAAAGAAATTCTGGTGCATAATGAAATTGCATTTGGTGTTCTCACCGTTTATTTTTCCAATGATAAAATATTCTTCCCCTTTTCAGAAAATTACAAACTAAAAAGATTAATTTCTCAAGTTTTGGACTTTTTCAGCTCCGCTCATTTGCGACTCGCGCTTTTGCCGTCTTGCCAACGAGCAAAAGTCGCACATTACTTGTGCCAAACACGCATTAAGCGCACGATTGAAAAATCGAGTAATGTTGAGCGCGTGGGTTTCGCATTAAGTAGCGAGCGGGGCTGAGAGAGAGGAAAAAAGCAGCTTAATGTGTTTCAACTGCGCTCTCATGAGTCAGAAAGCAGCAAATTCATTAGCGATTGCACGAATACGCGAGTGAGTGTCGTTAATGAGGTCCGCGGTGCGAACGCTGCTTATAATTCTGCGGGCCGGAAAATTATTTGGCTCGATGGAGTGAATTTTCCGTTTTATTTCTTTTCGCACGCGAATGCGAATGTATGAATGTCCAATCGAGAAACGAAAGCGAAATGACAAAAACACAACATGCCCTTTGTGCGAATGGAAATGTCTTTGCCAACTTAATGACTATTACATTTAAAAAAAGGTGACGTCAATTCCCTCTCATTGCGTCATTAAGAACAAGTGTATTAATACCCACCACACATCACACGCCGTGCGCAGGGGATTATATTAAAAATATATGGGCCCGGGTGTAATTATCCTGCTTTTCATCTAAATGACGGCGATCATTACGCTTTTTCCAGCTTTGATTTTTCGTGCCGCGCAGCAAAAGATGAATTATGCAGCACCGAATTAATTAGCCTAATTAACCATTCAGCAGACATTGCCGATTAATTACTACACCGCGCTCTTGTGTGTAATTATTAAACTTACCCACATTGGCCAACAATTTTATTCGCACAAAAAAATAAAAATGATTTTCATTGATTTTTTTTAACTTTGTATTCCGCAGAGGTAATCACGTTTCTGATCAAATTATATCGGAGCGGAACTTATTACAGCCAATCGTCCCCTGGCATAAATTATCTGATCACAATGAGAGAGGCGAAATAAGAAATTGATTGCTTGCAGTGGCAATAATGGCTGTTGGGGAGGAAATGTAAGCGTGTTCGGAATTTGATTGGGCGCTCTGCAGAATTAGTCTCTCTCCGCCGCCGCTGCCGCTGCTGTTATTAACGACAAGAATGAGGAAAATCAGCCCTTCGCTGATGATAATTACTTTGCTCCATTGTTTTGACCTCTTTAGAGAGAGAGAGAGAGAGAGAGCCTGTGCATGCGCCCATTTTCGAGTGAAGAGCCAAATTGTAAATTCTTGATGAGTATTTTCAGCAGGAATTATTGTTCGAAAAGCAGATGTGTCTTTATTTTTGATTTGAAACTAAATTATGGTCTATAATTCCAATTTTTTTAACATATTTGTACCTAAATTAGACAGGATTTGAATATAATGCTAACACACAAGGTGGATATGAGATTAATTGAAATTAGGCAAACACGAGGTTCACCCGGTTTCAATTTTTTAGGATTTATTTAGAATATTGTTTTAATTTAATTTTGTCCCAACATCACTTTAGTTAGTTATCTGTTAACTATATAGGGAGCAGGGTATGTTGAGAGGAAGTTAAAATTAAATACCAATATTTTTATAAACCTGGGCCTCCCCAGTAAATGATGAGAAATGTTAAGAGCCCATTTTACATAAATAATCATATTTCTTTACATTTGCAGCCGTATGGACCAATAAAAATAAAGATTGCTTTCATTTCTATTTGAATAAACGTCGTTTTTTTTTATTAAAAGAACTTTTTTATGAGAATAAAAATAAAAAAAATATTATAAATACAAATCTTGGGACTGTTGATAGTGAAAATTGTTGCACACTCAATTTGAAACTTCCTGTGATCTTCATAAAAAGCTTCTGCCATATTAAAATTATCATTTTCCCTCCCGATATTGACTGTGGTTTTATTTATTCACAGGAAATGGTGAATCTCAATATCAACTGAAATTTTTCTCACAAGAGAATTAAATATTTTTATCAATTTCAATTCATCCAGTAAATTAGTTATTATGTTAAATAAAGCTAATCTTAAGTAGTCTCCCACAATAAAGCAATATTCACAATTTACATTTTAAAAATGAAAATTTTATAAAGGGAGAGACAAAATAAAAGCAGCCACAGTTGGAACAGTTTCCTCGTTTTGAATAAAAAAAATCTGCACATCAAATTTGATGAGAATTTCGTTTGTTCTTTGTAGCTTAATTTACTTTTAATTTTGTGTGTGCTCTGAAATAGAGCTGTAGAGTTGATTATATAAAAATCATTAAGCAGAAAGTAAATTATTATATAAAACGCTCTCTATTTTCACTCATTATTTTGGCATGTAAATAATTTTGAATAAAATCTCTTCTTCCCAAAGAAATTAAATGTTGGTTATCCAATTGCAAAATGATAAAAAAAAATCAAAGTTTTTTTGTTTGTTATTGATTCGTTGAATATGATAAAATTGATAATGAATTTGGAATGTTTATTGAGGGTAATTCAGATATATGTTTATTTGGTAAAAAATTATTATGTTTGTATTTCAGAAATACTATTTCTTCCCTTCCGAATTAAGATTGAATTTTCACAGTATTTTACTTTTCATCGAGATTTTCTTGCCATGGATGCAAAATTATTAGCAAAAATATTGAAAAATTAGCCAAAAACCCTCTGTCCTGAATTTCAAATGAATCATCGCACAAGGAACGGAATTGTTCATTTCATCCATTTACAACAAGATTGAAAATTAAACGTGGGGAAACACTGCAATCATTCATTAAGCGCGGTACATTTATTTCTCAAACGATTTTCCTCGTGTCTTACATCAAACTCGCCGAGAGATTCCCACCGCCGAACATTTCCCCGTCATTAACTTGTCCGAGAACAATTTTTTGCCACACTTTCAAATATATATACCGGTTGTGCGAAATTGCTGGAAACGGCTTCTTTTCGAGCTTAATTACGGCGCGACGACGACGAGGTCGGGCGCCTGCTCGTCATCTCATACGCACGGGGCAGGCACAACAACAACAAACTTCATTCATCGCGCCCGCCGCCGCCTATACATAGAGAGAGAGAGAGCGCGACGTGGGAGATCGTCTCTCGCGCGTCTCCGCGGTGGGAGTTTCCTCTCCCGCACCACGCTCGCCAGCCCCGACAGCAGCACGTGGATTTGAGTGACAATAAGAAAGAAGTTCGCGATCGGAAAATTGCGGATAAATATTAATTCGACACGCAGCTCGACCGTGTCAGAGTTGCTAGAGTGACGTGCACGAAATGCAAATAGTAAAGAAAAAAAACGCGATCAGAAAAAACACAAATAAATAATTCCAAGATACATCAAATTTTGAGACTTGTGTCAGAATTTTACTGCGTTTCTTTTTGAAAATAGAAAAAAAAACCGGGAACTGAAATAAATTATTGGAGAAAACTCCTACCTGAGGCGAGAAATCTGGACGCGAACGCCTCCGTCGCCACCTCAATGGTTCCGGCCGTGTGGGAAAAGTGGGCCAAGAGAAGCTCAACTTCCGGTCGTGGAAGGAAATGCACGGAAGTGGCGAATTGCGAACTGGGTTTACGAGAGAGCGAGACGGAGCTGCTGCGATGCGGGCGCGGCGCCGAGCCACAGTCGAGTGAGGCCGGCAGCGCTTTGCTCCTGTTGTTCCTCCACCACCACGGCGGCGCGAGTTTGGAGAAGCGACCTCGCACCAGTTCCCTCTCAATTATAAATCTATAGCTCTACACACGGAGCGCCCGCCGCTCTCTCGCACTTTGCATTATAAACCACTCCCTTTTCCGATGTCCGAATCGGCGAGTCCCCCTCCCTCGGCCGTCCCACCCTCTCACAAAGCGCCGCGGCGATTTTTATGTGCCACCCCTTCGTGCGCCCCGATTTATCTAAATGCAATTCATATTATTACAATATACATAAGCAGGGGATGAAATTCAAATCGCAGGGGGTGAGATTGCTCCAGGGGCTTCTTGCTTGTACCGCCGGACCGTGAGTTTTTTTTTTTGCTATTCGAAAAAATTTATATGTTTTTAGAAAAACTCCCCTGGTGCTTTTCTGCCGCTGACACTTACACGCACTTTCCAAAGTGCTTTCTTTTTATTTCCTGATGTGCGCGAGAATTTCAAAGTATATATTGATGTTTCTCATGTTTCCCAATTTCTCACCCCCACAGTTTTTGCTGGACATGCAGTTTGCATTTTTTCCGTTCGGAGAAAAGGTACTATTTTGGTATAATAAATGCGGCGGTGACTCACGTTCGAGCACTTACTCTGTGCAAATGCGCAGATCAAAGCCGGGTGGTCGGCAGCGCAGATTTATGGACCTATCAATCAAATCACTTCCGAAAATGTTGAAAGTGATGAATTTGATATATTCCTATACTTTTCCAAATACAAGCACGTATTGAATGTCCACAGAAATTGCTAATTAAAAGAAATAATGGCAAGATGGATTTTTTAAGTGGATTTTGAATTTATTTAAATAGTTTTACACAAAATTTTCAGCAGAGCCTCATATAATTATTTGAATTAAAAAAATAAATTAGAACTATACTAAACTAGACTATTTGCACAAAATTGGAAGACTTCATTTTTTAATTTTTCACGTTTTTCTTATTGAAACTAATATTGGAAATATCAATTGTACGCCCAGGCGTTTTTAGTTCTTAATTGAAAATGTGTTATTTAATTGCCAATGATGATTATTTACATTATATTTTGGTGAGATAACATGGATTTTTTTCCAGAGAAACTAAGAAAATCTGTGTGCATAATTCAAAATTTTAAGTCAGCTGCTCATATTTTTGGACCATGAAAATACGGTGACGAAAATTTACTATAAAGTAAAGACTTATCATGATTCTAAAAATCAACTTCCGGTAATTTGGGCACCTTTGCTATACTTTTTAACACTTTTTAATTAACTAGGGAACTGGCCAGTAAATGCACGTGTTAGCTTCACACTTATTATGTATCTGAAAATATCTATTGAATGCGGTAAAGTAGGCTAATTTAAAAATAATTAGATGTATAGATTTAGAATCGACAAGGATTGCGTACAGAATTAAACTCGTGGTTATTCCTTGGTGCATTTTGTATTAATAGTTTTTACACACAACGCAGGAAATTACGTTTCATTCACCTGCACACACACATGACCAGCACCGCTGAGCAGAAAATGTAACAAAATATTTAATTATAAAAATCCTCTGGGGAGTTCAGCCTATTTTAAATCACGTGTAACATAAAAATTTAGACCAAAATAATCAAGGTTAATGGATCAATTAATGTTAGTATTTTTTATTTTTTTAAATCAATTTTGTTGTATTTATTCTATATTTTTAATTAAATTAAATTAAAGTCCTGCGTGCTATTGACTGGTAAAAAAAATTCTTCAATTTTGCTTAATTCTACATCCTGACAATGCGAATTGTGTCATTAGAAATTACAATGTTGAATCTTATAAGTTAAAATATACTTTTTTTAATTTTAACACTATTTTAAGATTGTTTAAATTTTTGAACTTTTTCTACGGCAATTTAATTTCAAATTAAAGTGCAATGAGTGCCTTGACTGAATTTAAATCAGTTTCGCTTTACATTTTTTACTTTCATGTTATAGTTTTTTCATATTTCATTAAAAAACAACATATTTGCACGTTGAGCTTAAAAATTCACCTTACCAGTTAAAAATGTGTTTAATTTGATCACCAATCTATTTATCAACATGATAATAGTGACATCAATTGCGACACGACATAATGAGTTTACAGCACATAATAACAACCCATGTGGCAGTTTTGTTTTAATCACAAATTTTAATTGCGCACATCAACATGCCACACGACGGTCTCAGCATTACGAAAGCCACGTCCAACCGACCGACCGCGCGTCCCTCCGGGGGTTCTTCCAGGTAGCCGGGCAATTATTATGCACACACGGCCGCGCAGTCGCTTCTCATTCATTTGTGCTGACGACGATTGCGTGCATGTGTACGTACATACTCGGGCAAAGAGAGAGAGATAATTAATCTAGATGCAAAGTGGATAGAGCAGGCGAAAGAATGCCAATTGCCGGCCGCAAAAACAAGCAGTGCGTGCAGCACATTATTCCGATTGCGCTAATTCCGCCCCAGCTGCACCCCTTCATCCTATGTATGCAACTCGGGCGGCAGAATTGCGTGGCCGGTTGCATACCCGCGCAGAAGAATCGAGATTGCGTGCGTAATTGGGTTTTAATTTATGCGCATCCCGATCGAGAGAAGCATTTTCTTTTTTTTTTATTCATTTCAAATCGTCTTGTGGATAAATTTAACAAGTGGAATTCGAGTATGATGTACAGCTGTTGAATTAATTCGAGCGGTCTCGCTCGCTTCCCCTATCTATATTCATGTATGCAAATCATGCTGTGTCTGTATAATGAGTTGCTTATTTTTTTTCTCTCGCGCCAAGGCAGATTCGCTCTCGGCCAACTTGGAATGCTTTTGATTTTGTTGGTTGATCACTCAGTGAACACACGCCAAGATGTCAAAGTAGTCAAGTATGGTGATTTATTAGTTGTTTGAATGTCTAATAATTCATCTCATTAATGAGATTGTTTAATGGACCGCGGCGTTTCTTTTCATTTGACTCTGTATTTTGCCCAGGCTAATCTTATATTTAACAGTGCCGAAAAGTAAAAAAATGCATACAGAAGGATTTAACGAATTTAATTTAGCGGATAATAAACGAAAATTTAGTTATAAAATCAAAGCAAGTTAAATATAAACCGTTTTGACTGCTTTTTAAATTTTATAAAAGATTTGATCATGTCAATTAATACTTTCTTCAAAATTTAACCTTTCATTAGATTGCAAAATAAATATTTGTTAGCTCAGATAAAACCTACATACTTTTTAGTGCAAATAATACAAAACATTTAATGATATATTTAGCAATAAAAAAATTAGTGACGATATTTTAACATCAGTTTCTTACAGCAAAAATAGTTGATGCGATCAGCAATACAATGAGGTGTAAATTTTACTATAGAAATAAATTTTCATTCATTTTTTGCGTTTATTCTTCACTTCTTGTATTTTCTGCCTTTTGCTTGTTTGTAATGGTCTAATTTGTTGCAATGATTGTTATAAATAAATATCAATGATGTTGAAAATTGATTTTAGAAATTATTAAAAGTGTATTACTAATATTGTTGAAGACCGATAAGCTAATAAATTTCCACTTAGATATCATGTAACACCACTACCCTTAAAGCGCTTTATATATCTTTTATTTATAAGTGGATAATTTTGGTATCATTTCATTACTATTGAAATTTTTTCTTGTAAATGGCTTCAATTATAAAAATATAGAAAATAAAACAAAAATATTTTAAAAGTAAAAAATAATTTTTTTTATTATTATTATTTAAAGCAATTAGTTAAATTTTAAGATTTATTAAATAATATAAAAATTCTACAAGTTAAAAATTCAAATAACGTTTGAATCTCTTTTGTGGAATCGATATTGGAATATGTGTGCGTTCGCAACGCAAATTGCATCAAATCGGGGGAAATTGCGCATCTGAGCCATTCCGGCAACGAGCTAGAGAGCGAGCCAAGGTTGCGTGGGCGTAATAATAAGTACAAATGATTAATTGTGTTGCCATGGCTACCAATGTAATAAGCCGGGCATTGATCACTATAGACTTAATATCATTAGCTGGGGGAGAGAGAGAAAGACGGGCTGCCCAGTGGGAAACTCAAGCTCTCGTCCTGAAATAGCAGCCGCGTACAAACAATGGAAACGAAGCGAAATCCCTTGACCAAGTCCGAGTGTTACACATGCAGCGCCGACCGATTTGGCTCTGCAGCGAAAATAAAATAAGGACCGTACTTTATGCTAGGCACCAATTTCGCATAGTTCTCAACGAGCGTTTCCTCTAATTATTCAATCATTATCGTTTCCCTAATGACCATTTCGAGTGCGGGATTATTATGAGACGATTATATATATTCGTACTGGCGTCGTTTATACTGCGCTCAAGTGCGCGGGCTCAATATCGAAAAATGGCGTGTGCAAGATAAATGCGAGAGTCGCGCAATTCTCCGTCGGCCCGGCTTGATGGATAAGGCGCCTGCCTACTTGTGACTGAGCTTTACTCTTCTAATGATTTTTTTCTTTTGTCTGGACCACCAGACTCGTCTGGTTCATCTAAATGATCCAAATTGCCCACAATAATAATAATTATTTTTTTAACGTGTCTATTTATTTGCTCGCAATCCATTTATATATATTTTAAAAATAACACTAAATATTCAATTTAGAAAAAATAGTACCACTATGGCTACTGAAAATAAAATTATTTGCAAATAATATAAAAATATAGTTGCCCGAAATTTTTTATTTTTATTTTAATGCCATATATTAGCAAATAATTTATTTTTATTTTTAATTATATATTATATTTATTATATTAACAATTAATTTTATTTAACTATATAGAGCATTACTTTTTTGCTTTTTTTTTGTAAATCTTCAATTTCTTGACATGTGTCTTGTTTGAAAGAAATAAATTAATAGAATTCAGTCTTAAGTGCTTGCTTAAAATTTGCGTTAATAAAATTTACTTCTAGCTGAGTCTTCCTTAGTAGTCAATTTCAATTCACTCAATTGTCAAATAGTATCCAGATATAATCTCATGAATTGTTATTAATTTTTATACATTTATCCAAGGTCTATAGCGATAACAGTTTTCAATAATAATTTAGAAAAAAAACAGGTAATTAACCAAATCATTTGAAATCATTGAGGTCGACCTAGATTAAATTGGTCATTCCGCCACTGGGCCAGGTTACGCTTCCGGATCGCCCTCATTATCAAGTTGGAACAGTCCTTGTTATCATGCAAATTATTAGTTACAATTGTGTTTATTAATGTACCACATTATTAATGTACCAATTATTATTCCAATTTCGCACCACAAAATGTAACAAGGCTGGAGTCTTGGCGCGGGTGTGACAATCTAATAAGCACATTACGCGCTTTATTTATTTGGCATCCTTATAAAATAGGGCATGAATGTATAATTAGCCAACGAAGACCTTGGTTATTAGCAGGCACGCACTTGGAGCTGCCGCGAGTACAAAAACCACCCCATATACGCTGTAAGCTGCACCGCGCGTCTCGCGGCTCCCACGTACGGTATAATGTGCGAGTTGCAAGTGCGTACGCTTCATAAATAGAATTTTCATGCCGCGCAACGTGCGTCCTTCTGGTACGCACGGTATAATGTCATTGATACGCCTGCATAGAAAAGTGGCCGCGGAAAGCAGGACACGCACAATATGCGAGTGGCTCTGAAATAACGAGCAAGTTTCGCAAAGTGCACATAATACACTGCAATTATAGTGAACTGCGTAAATGCGTGTCGTTAAAGACACACACATGAATCCGCAAAAGTTCCGAGGTCAACAAAGGTCGTGTGACACGCTGCATTTAAATGAAATTTATATTAATGTGTTATGGAACGAAACAGAAACTATACTAAAGGAAAGTGCGAAGCAATTCAAAGTAAATATGGCATGTTTATGAAAATAAATATTAAATTTAATATTCTGTGTTTTTTTTTTACCTCTTTACTCCCAAGTAAGATCCATATGAATGATTTAGACTCTATATTTTTGGGACCAGACAAGTTGAAATTCAATTGAGCTTTTCAAGGGAGCAGCGCTCTTTTTATTTAAATATTTAGCAAATAAAGTTTTCATGTGAGAAGAATTATGCATTAAAATCAACATTAAAAAAAAAAAAATGCCATTCCATATTGTCATTCAATTGTCTTCAGATTTTCAATAATTTATTAAGTGTGGGCAAATAAACAAGGACGACAAATAGCTTTTGGGGGAATTTTTAAATAAAATTTCCCTGGATTTAAAGTGGAAAGGGGCAAATAAATCAGTCTAAAATCCTCTTTAGTTTGTTGATTCGCGAGAAAGATTTATTAATTTCCTCTTTTTAAGAAATCAATTTTCATTTAAATATGCTTATTCTATGAATCAAAAATCTAAATAAAGCATGATCTTTTCTACTACGAAACTCAATCAATGAACCGCCACAAAATATGCTAAATCAATTTTTTTTCCTTCACTCTTTAATATTAATACGGTCAACTGCGTGGGAAGTAGTCTCAATAATAGATTTTATAATAAATTATTCATTCATGGGCTCTTCCTCATAGTTATTAATCAGGGGAATAACGCGACGCAATTCCCTGAATTGCTGCGTAGATTGCTCTACTGAATGGAAATTGAAAAAGTGGTTTAAAAACGAAAATATCATGGAACAAAATTGGCTAGAATATACATTATTGATTATTGTGGAGTGAGCAAGCTGTTTTCTAAGGAAAAGCTTTTCCTAAATTTTTCTCCCTTACTAACAACAATTATTTCAATTCTCAGATAATTTTTAAGTGTGCGTGTGTTTTTTTCTGTTAAAATTAGTGTAGAGTAGTGTTTTGTTTGCGTTGTAAAGTGTAAAGCGAAAGTAAAAACCTCTTAAAAATTATTTCAATGTTTATTAGTTTATTATTCACCATTTTCACATTTAAAAGGTTTCTTTAAATACCAAAACAAATGTAAAAATAATCAAAAGCTGAAAATTTTTTATAACATTCATTCTCTAATTGTTAATTATTTGCTGCAGATAATCAATCTCGTTTAAAATTAAAATAATATAAAAATAGAATAATATTATAGCATAATATAATAATAAATATATAATAAGTTATAAATAATATAAATCATTCAAATAACTGAAAGAGTGATAAAAATTAACAAAAAAAATTATCCAAAAATGAACCCAAAAATTTTTCATTTTAACTAAATTTAAGAGTGTAAATACAGCATTACGTATGAACGGTAATACTTTTTAGCTGATGAATTATCATTTCCACTAATAATTATTTATTTACTCTTGAAGGCGATTAACTTTGTACTCTCTTGGACAAATAATGTAGAAAATAAATAGCCTTTCAATTAAAAAAAAAAAAAAAAAAAAAATGGGAAACTCATGCGAGATTAATTGTTTTGCAAACCAGTTCCTATTTTATAAATCTACGAGAGAAATTAGGTTTGGTTCGGGGCGCGATGGGGGTAGCAAAAAAAAAAAGACGGACCGGCACATAAAATGCAGAGTGCGCGCCGATAAATGAGCCAATTTGCAAATAACGCGCGCAGAGGCCGTGGCGGCTGCCGCTGGATGTACTTTTGTCCGCCACACGCTCTTTTATTAAATGCGCGAACGAGTGAACGAATATTATGTATATAGAGAGCGGCGAACACTCGCTGCCATCGACGAGAGCGAGAGAGAGACCTAAACAGCAATTACCGGCAAAGGAAATGAGAGAATAATCACACCTGACAGGCACTGGCATTAAGATTATTGATGGATGCACTGTAGCCCAGCCAATCGGACGAGCTCCCCGAGCGATGGAAAAAAATTCAACCCTTCATTTGCCATTCATCGAGAGCAGCAATAATGAGAGAGACGGAGTCCTTGCGTTGCTTCACTTATATTATTACTGCATTTTTTTTTTTAATTTTAATAATAATGATGAAGGTTTCATTATAAGCCAGCGCAGAATATGTATATTTTGCGTCACCGCGCATATATGTGTAATTTTAATAACCTTCAAAGACGAGCCCAAAGTCGATGGGTAGCTGAATCCTCATAATCGTATGCTAATTTATGGAAACAGTTAAAGCTAATTCCGATGCTAATTTAGATGAAGATGGCCTTTTTATTTCCATATTATGGGGAATAAAAACTATACACTTGCTAATTACAATATTCTGATGAGACGGGCGAGATGGCGGCTTTTTATCCTGGCAGTTGACTGGTGTCAGGACGAAAATTAGAGTTGCTAAGTGTCTTTTTTATGCGGCTGCTGTCGAGGAGCGCGCTGAGCCTTTTTATGGGCCTGCGTTTTTCATTCTCGCGGCACTGCTGCGCTCCTTGTGCAATAATAGTGAATGGGGAGGAACTAATGTTTAATTGATCTTTGCCATTAAGTGAGTAAAAAGTTTCAAGTGCAAAAAAGATGCATCTCTAGAAAGAAACATTATAAAATAGCTTTGATATTATCTGAATTAAAATAGAACTTCGAAATGCATAAAAATTAAACATTGTGTTAATTAGTTTGAAACTTCATATATTAATAATATTGAAATCAGAATTTTTTTTAATCTTGAGATAAGAGGATAAATATTTTTAAATATAATTGTTAAATTAAAATAAGATTTTACCATGGAAAAATTAAAGTCTGACTTCTTATTTACTAAATATTTTAATTATAAATTACTCCTTTTTTATGTAAGCACTGGAGGTTTTATTATAACAATTGAGCTAACAGTTAATATTTTTTAGAATTATTTAAGCATCCGTGTATTTGTAGGTAAAAAAATAATACTTGAATTCCATCGTCCACAAGCTTTTCTTCTCCTCTGTGTGAATAAAAAACGTATAA
This sequence comes from Neocloeon triangulifer, assembly GCF_031216515.1. Taxonomy (NCBI): domain Eukaryota; kingdom Metazoa; phylum Arthropoda; class Insecta; order Ephemeroptera; family Baetidae; genus Neocloeon; species Neocloeon triangulifer. The sequence goes on from NW_026775550.1 coordinate 1,136,223, forward strand.
CAAGGTGAGTTTGTAGAGCGAACGACCACCTGATGGGACGCCACAAAGCCTCTTTTTAGCCACTCTAATTCATCAAGGTAGAGGCATAAAAATCACATTAAACAGGGCGTTCGAACCCTTGGGTTATTTGATGAGATTCGTCTTCATCTCTCCAACCATGGCCGTTTTTACACCGCGCCGAGACGAGTAAGATTTAGTGTGTCAAAAATGTCAAAACGGTAGCCGCTTTATGGACGCCGGGTCTATAATTACGCTTGAACAAAATATAAATTTGGTAAATTTAATCTCCCCTTACAAAATTTGATTAAAAATGCAATTTTGCTTCTGCTTCTGAGGCGTATAATTAAAAAAAATAATCACTTGGAAATTACGTGCGCGGCGGCTGGTTAAGAACGTGAAAAGACACACGTGGAAAAATTTTACCTGTCGAATAAACTGGTTCGGCCTCTTGATTATGTAAAATATTCAAATCGGGGAGCTGCATCGGAAATTAATTTAAAGTTTAACGCGAGCAGGCCGGGGATCGGTTTGCGTTCAATAAATTCAAATGAGAGAACAACGCGAGAAGCTCTAAAAAGGTATCTCATTAAGGCGAAAACTTAACTTGTAAATACGTGCTACTTACGAAGCCGTCTAAATTTTATTCGTACAGAGCAGCGCACATGCATAAGCCTGCCACGAATAAGAGCGGCAGCGTGAAAATGACGACGAGAGAAGAACATTATGTTTGGAGTTAATTCCCGGCCTTCTCTTGTTGTTGTTATTATTATTATTATCATGGTGCTCATACAATGATTAGCTGGTGGGATGTGGGGTTTAGAACGAGGTATGCACAAAACAACACGCGAGTTCCGCAACCCGCGAGACGAGTATTAATTTTCACTTTTCCGTCTCTCTCTCCGATAAACACGTCAAGAGAGAGAGAGTTTCTATGTTTTCTCAAATTAAATGAGCGAGAATCATTACGAAATATAAGCTGCTTCATAATGAGCACGTGTGCGTCATGATTAATAAATTCTGACTACTTAACATTTTGACAACTCAATATTAATTGTTGCAACTAATTATTATTGAATGCAAATAAAGATCATTAAATGAAACAGCAAATTAGTAAAAATAGAAAACTTTAATTTTATTTTGGTATATTCCTAAGTATACGGGAAACATTGAAAAGTTTAGAGAATGATGAATTTTTTCAAATGAACGTAAGGCAGTCCAAATTTGTTGCTAAATTAATTTTTGTTCTCAATTTTAAACCGAAATTTTCCATCTTATTTAAAAATTTTAGGCAATAACTTTAATCCATTTTTCTTTTGCAAATTGCTATGGTATAATATATTTTTTTAATTATTCATTTAATTTTATAACTCTCTGTGTTGGAATGAGTCTTTTTTATCTATAGTGTTTCAGCAAGATCAGCGAGATCTTGTGTTCAATAATTAAATCATTATATTTCCTGCAATTAATTACTTTCCTTTAAATCACTTTGAAACTGATCAGTTTTGGAAAAAAATTTGGAATTTGTGAAAAAAAATCGCAGTTTATCAACAATAACGTAAATTTTTTTTATAACTTTATAATTATATTTAGCTATTATTAATTATCAGTATCAATTATAATGTGGAACTTATTGATAGAATAGATGAATTAAATAAATGTATAAATAAATTCTGACTAAACAAGCAGTTGGTATTTTTAATTAATAAAATAGTAATCGACATATCAATACCACACATTTAATTTTACATTAAGTTTCTAAGTACAATAAAGCATCAGTTAGAATATTAAAAAAAAAATTAAGCGCAGCTGTAAATAAAGAATGGTGAATGGTTATTGCAAACCCTGCTCATCAGCTCTGTTATGTTGGCCAAAAAAAAGATGTCTACCTCCCAGAGCCATAAGGCCCCATGGCTCTGACGGCAGCCGTGTACCAACATAATTTCGGGACGAGCAGGGTTTGGGTTATTGAAAGCATAAAAATTAAATAATATTAATTTAACACAATTAATGGAAATAATAATATAATAATAAATAAACAATATAAATTAAAATTAAAGTTCAAACAAATTAAATTAATACACATTTTTTAATTTACTAACAAAAAAATTTAAATTTGAACTTCAGAAACTGTATTTTATAGTGGAATAAAGTTCAAATTTACCAACAGTATTTCGCGAATAATAAAACAATTCCGCCAGTGATTTTGTCAAAAGTCAAAATCGCTGTGTTTGTGTAGCCGGCAAATAATTTTTCCGTCATTTGCCAACTATATAACGCGAGGCGCGTCAGAGTGCAATCAAAAAGCGGAGTAAAAAATTAACGCGCTAATGAATCGCGCACGCACACATAAATATTGAGCGCGCACAGGGCAAACACAGAGAGAGAATTTTGGAGCTGTCGCGACCAAATGTAAAGCATAAGCACAAAATAAATACACACACTCGGCGCGCGCGGGCGACATGTTTTCACATCTGATTTACATATTTAGGTGTGAAATCGGCGCGATCGGTATCATAGAATAAATACGGTAATGCGCCATTAATAATGTAAACATATTTCAGCTGAACACGCAGCATCACCCAAAGTACACACACACACCGCGGTGCTCACTGCCGGTGTGAAAATAAAATGAAAAAATGAAAAGCGCCACCCTTGCGAGAGCAAAATTATTTGCACTTTATATCGGCAAGCGTTGGATTTTCCGAGGAGGGTTGCGTAAAATAGTTTTAATAATTTTATTTTTTTTCAGTTACTCTTCCATTTGCAGATAGAATAAATATCATAAAAAAAGTTTATTGATATATAAAAAAAAATTACAATTTATTGTTCGGCTGATTTTAAAAGTAAAAAAAAATGGAATTTTATAATTTCTATTTAAATCAGTTTTATAAATTTCATTTTTAAAATTTAAAATGTAAAGTCTCAAAACAGGTCATTTTTAGTAAAAAAAAAAAAAAATATGTTTGCTTTTTAATCATATAATTGAGAAATATTTGATTTTGGCTGATTCTAGAACCTTAGTTTTAACTTAAATCATATGGATTTTAAAACCCAAACACAAAACTTTCAATTAAAAAATTTCATTTCATTATTATTTTAATTTTAAGTGGATAATAACAACGTGATCATGATCCAATGTTTCGTGATCAACATTTGATTCTTTGATGAAATTTCTTTCAGGATTCTTCAGAGCGACAAAGCCTGCGTTCAAATGAATTCCTGGTAAACAACAATACAAATTGACTCTAAATTTTAATTTTCAGATGTCTGGAATCTCGTAAAATAATACAAAATTATCGTTTCTTTAAATTGTTTACAAATTCAATTTTTAAGAACAATGATTTTCAGCAAGAATAGTTTTGAAAAAACCTTTGAATTTAAAAAAAAAATAATAATAAAATAAAATCTACCACCCTGCGGTATAGGTGGTAGGATATTTTTATTTTGGCACACGGCTGTACACATTTTTACGAAGCGGGTGGGTGTCACAAAGTACATATACACGGCAGAGTATTGTATGCGTACTTATAGGCATGTACACAGTGTGAGTGTCTGTGTTGTCACACTCGCGAGCACTTAATCAACATGATGATCATTATTGCCGCTGCTGCCGAGCACACATAAAGATTAAAACACGCAAAATATTCCAGAGACTCATGACTTATGGACCGCCATAAATACTCGGCAAGGGCTCTGCTGGCAAAACTAGCCAGTTCTATTCTGCTAATATCGTCATTATCGCCGGCCTCATGTGTCCCGTGTTTGCCCATATACATGCTCATCAACGTGAATCCCACCATAATTCATTTTTTATCAACGCCATTTTGAGACAGGAAAAATCAATCCTCACTTCAATTTTCTAGCTTACATTGATATTTTATTGGCTTAATTAAACAATTATTCAGAAAAATAATTAAATTTTACACTTTAATACTCTTGTCATCAGAAAACTATAGATTTATGATTATAATTGATAATAATATTTAAAAAATAAATCACCGATAAGCTGTCATATAATTTTTGCCAGCTGGAAATAAAAATTTGAATATCTATATTTTTAGTAAATTCATATCCACATTCAATAGTAAAATCAGATTTCTAGGCATTTTTTCGCGCATATTTATTCATTTAAAGAATCTAGATTTGCATTAAATCTAACTCAGAACACTAAAATGATTCTTAAAAGTGAATATCAGTCGCAACCGACGCTGGGAAGTTTCTATTTTAATGCAAATTAGTTTTTTTTTTCCATTTTTCACGCTAATTTGTTCATTTAGTGGCCCTAAATTTATCTCATCACTCACATGTATGCATAAAATCAGAACGCTTTAAATTACCATTTAAGTTTATCTCATATTTAATTGACTGAAAACAAAAATTGGAAAAATAAATATAAACGAATGATTCTTAAAACCCTATCAACATTGAAGTGGAATTTTTATATAAGGAATGTTCATGATTCCCTTAGTCAACACTTTTAAAATTCTCTAGTAAGCTTTTTTCTGTTGAACCAAATTTTCTTGTAAAACTAAACTCTGCATATTAAATTTTTTATCATAAAATTATCACATTAGGAAGATATAAAAATCTTTTATATTTCAAAAATTCCTCTTAACTGCAAAGAAATAATTTAAACTGAAAATTGAAAAATTGGTGTTTGATTAAAATTGCATACAATTTTTAATGCTTCGAAATACACAGTGAATACAAAACAGAATCGTGGCGAGTAATTATAATCAGGAAAAAGGCGTAATGAGTTGATTTCGCAATCGGAACCAGCCGGTCGGGCTGCACATATTGGCAAACAAAACTATGACGGGGAGACGCGCACCCTCTCTGATCTTCTTCCTGTCGCCCTCGCACCCCCACGTCCGTTCATTGTGCAATGAAATGGATTTTTTAACCTTTTCACCACTGATGATGACAAGAGCTAATGCTCACACATGGCGTCAGCAATTATTGTTGGGCGCGCGCGCGCGTTCGCGATAATTAAAGGTGCAAAATCTCATTATTTTCCATCGGCCCATTGTTTGTGCTCGCGCGCGTTTTGTCATCATGATGTGCTGCTCGCATTCAAGGGCCCCTGCGCCGTCTGCAATTTGCTAACAGTCAATACACGTTCGCACTCACTCACTGGCCGCGCACAACAACGACAACAACAAGGGGCATTTCAATAATATGTTGTGCCCCCGCGCCTCTCATTCATTTTGTGCGCCAACCCTGCAGATTTACCTGAGCTCAAATCTCTGAAACGGTTTGCTTGGTTCACTTTTTGATTTGGTCTTTGATTTAAGGTGGTAGCAAAGAGATTTTGGAGGAAAAATAGAGACATTTTTATTAATAATGCTATAATTATGTAGTAGTTTTAACGCATCACGGTTAATTTATTTTATTTATTTATTTTTAATTTATTAACAGTATCTCATTGATCAGATCAAGATTCGAATGTATAACATAATTTGCGATATGATATTTTTTTATTTGAACACAAAGTAAATTAAAATATTATTTAAGATCAATTGTATATATGGGTTATATTTATTTAATTTTTTTTCTATATTTATTTTTTATTATACAAAAATATAATTTTTATTAATTCATTTATATAATTTATCTTTTTCATTATCAAGTTCAATCACGTTAAAAAATTAGACCAAACTTCCTGTTTTCAAAATTGAGGATTTGCAAAAAAAAATGCGTTTTAATATTTTCTTATCGCTTCAAGGATTTGGATGCAGGAAAAATTAATTTTAATCTTTCCACCCGAAACCAAAATCAGTGTTATTTAAAATTGCCTAAGCATGAATTATAAATTCCAAGTTGAAAGCCAAATTAGTAATACAAAGTTATGTTATGAATATAATTATTAGAATTTAAAAAAAATATTGTTATGTAAATTATTCTCTATCAATTTGCTATTGTTTAAACAAATACTAACACACTAATACTAATAATTATTGAAATAATTATTTTAAGTTATAATGAATTATCTATTAATTAAAAATTTGCCTAATTGGACGATAAGACGGGTTTTCTTGCTTATACAACTGATTTATGAACTATACATAAATCATTTTTCAACCATCAGCTTCTCTTTCAAATTTAAATAAATACCCACAAATTTGAATGTGAACTTGCAAACCAGAAAAAACAAATTGCTTTTACTAGCCCAGTTTGAAAAAAATTAAAAAACCTCATAAATTACACACTCTGACATATTTTTTTAATTCTTTATTTCAAAATCACCTGAACAGATTTCATCAGATAAAATTTTGAAAAGTTTTAAAGAAGTGGTTGGTAAAATGCGTCGATGAGTGAGAGGGGCTTCACGATGGAATAATTAGAGAGGCGCTCGTGATTTGATCGATCAGGGGGGCAACAATGACTACGGGCGAAGTGAATTCATTACAACGGCGGCGGCAGTCGGCATTATTTATCATGATTATGTATTATAATAATATATCAGAGTCGCGCAGTGACAGCTGGGTAAATTTGAATTACGTACACACACATACACAATGTGTGATGAGTGATGGGTGCAGGCTTAGAGTTTTGAGCACGGACCATCTCTCACACGCCAATCCTATCCGGGCGTATGTGTTTGTGAGAGAGCGAGGGAGGATCAGAATAAAACGCATTAATGAGATGTGCAGGAATAGATAATTATTCAAGCCCGACGTACACACGAGAGAGAGAGAGAGAGCGAACGGCGCGTGTGTTTTTAAGCAGGGAGGGCGAAATGATTAGGGCGCCGGCACGAATTGTGTGTTACAGGGTGGCCCTCATTTGCATTGCCAAAACCGAGAGCTGCTCTCTTCCTCTTTCGCGCACCTATAATCGCAAAGCAGCTCTCTGATTATGCAAATGACCAAGATTTGCAGCCACTCTCTCTTTACCGTGAATTCATACATGTGTTAAAACGCACACAAGACGAGATCGAAGGGCAAACGAACTCTCGTCGTCGGGCGAATGAATTAAAAAAAAATACCGAAACGGATGTGCGTGTGTCGAGGCACAGAGGACGATTTATTTGAACTTGAAAATAACGAGAACGGGCCAAATCCGAATTCGCATTGATATTAATGGAAATTAAAATGAGAGGAGTAAAAAACGTGACGGTCATGAAGTGAAAAACAAAAGCTTTTGTTAGCAATGCAAAGGAAAATACAATTTGTTGTAAAGGAGACATCCTGACATCAATTTTAATTATTCAACCATAAGTAATAAGTGCAGTTTCAAGAAAGATATAATTAATTCTCAATAATTAAATTTTGGTTGTAGGATGAGTGTTTTTCAAATTTATCATAATGCCATAATATTATTATCACATGCAGAATTGCAAAACTTGGTGAAATTGCATAAATATTATTAATAATTAATTTTCAATCGACACCATGGACAAGGAAAAATGTGTATTTTTAATATAAATTATAATCAATTATGACATTATTTAATTTCCGTTTTCAATATTACATGACGTAATGAAATTAACGCATGGTAAAAATTTCAATCATATATATTTAATAATTATTATATTTACATAAAATAAAAAATATATTGGAAAACTAAATAAAAATGTTACATAAAATATTAAATATAAAATCTTATTAATGTTAAAATGTTTATTTTATTTTTTTAGATTTCTATGTAAATGAGAAGCATATTTTGGATCACCCTGCACACTTATTATAAAAGCGAGCCGCAGAAACAATGGGCACTGGGGGATGATGTTGCTGGCGTGCGCGCGTATTGACATAGCATTGGCCATCCGAGCTGCGAGAGAGGCGCCCGGCGATGATCCTTTCTCCTCTGCTCTTGCGGTATACATTTGATTATATATTATGTGAAATGAGAAAAGGGATTATCATATGCACGCTCAACGAATTTATTATAACGCTCGGCGGCTCATTCTCTCTCTCTCACTCACACAAGCAACACCGCAATACACGCGAATCTGCCGAGTTGGAGAGATTGCGGGGCTGACAATGCGAACAGCGAAACGCGCGCCGCCGGTCCATCCATCCAGAAATGAGGAGACAAGACCGCGAGATAATTATTATTACGCCAAGAAAGCGGCGTCTCTGTGTGACAAGTGGTGAGAAGAGCAAAGGCGCCTATCATGCCGACGACGAGATGACACTCGCACTCCGCAGTTTGATTTGTATCTGATCGAAAGACGACGAGCACGGGATTGAGGGCCTTTGAGACTTGATTTGCATGGAAATTAAATTGTTTCACGTCGAGAGGCTGCGGCCAACGATCGAGAACAGAAAATGGCGTGTTTTTGCGTGGAATTTAGCTACGAAAAAACAGGTTTTTGGTCTAGGAATTATTAAACTATACAAATTTTTAGTCGTCAATTTTTGTGTCCTTTATGAAGTTTTAAGTTCGTCAAATAATTTGACGAACTTAAAACTTTATAAAAAATTTGACTCAAATACATTGTTACTCATCTAGAAAGAATAATTATTAATTTTTTTATTCCTCTAAATAGCTACAAAAATTTGTCATTGAGGGAAATTTTCCGAACTACAAATAAACTAAATCAATATACAGAAGATAAAAAAATATAAACAAGAACGTTTTTCGCAAGTGACCACATGGCAAACATAAAACTCTCTTTTTTTCAGTTTTTTTTAGTTTACAATTATTATATAATTGTTTCCTAAAAAATCTTTTAAACTTTCTACTTTATATAGAAGAAATTTTCTGGTAGCACATTTTCTGTCTCTTCAGTTTAAAATAAAAAAATGTATACAAATTTTAACTATATTTAACATTCTCTATAACTTTCAATTAGAATAAAAATTGTAATAATGATGGCTTAGTATTAAAAAAGCCGTTTAACTTAAAAAACAAATACATTCGTGAATTGTCACTTTTCCTCAGCAAGAATACTTGTTTTAAGTCATTAAATAGACAATTATTATTTCTATAAACCTTATAAAATTGGAGTGGAGATAAAAATAAATAACAGAGTGAAGTAAAAATTAATTCAACTAGATTTATAAGAAGTTATTTGTTTTTTCAATACAATTAAATTGTATTTTCAGTAAAAAAAATCCAAATTTTCAACTAACATTTTGAATAAAAAAAACTCTGGCTTACTTTTCAATTAGATGAATATTTATAATCTTTTTTTATAATTTCCATTAAATGATGAAAGCTGCTTGTTTTTATGAGAAGACAGCAAGTGGTAAAAATAAGCCCACTGAAATAAACTTAAAATTGCCATCCTTGAGCGCTTTTTGCTTCTCTCTTTAAGCAGAAAATTACCCACGCGCCATAATACAAATAAATTGCAAATATCTCCCAATTCTTCGAAAGCAGCCTGCCGAGTGCATATCAAGCATCTCCATAATTACGACTATACCCGACGTCGCGTCTGCGAACTCAATTAAATTCAGCTACCTTGGCAGCCAAGGGCGAATCCGCACCCCCAGCTATAGCTTGACTCGCAGCCGCAAACACGTATAAGTCGGAGTGAATTAAACGCTGCACACGAGTTGGCAGCTCCATAGCTCGTCGTCCAATTGCAAAGTTTGCTCGCGCGTCCAGCAACACTAGGCGAGCGACCAGCGCAGTTATTAAATCTGCGCCTCTCTATATCTCGCTCGCACCTTCTACAGCTTATGCAATAAAACAATCGGCGCGCGCGTTCATTATAATAGGGAATGAGCTGCTCGGAGGACGGACGGTTGGACGCAACTTGCTTTTGCTCACATAAATTTATCTCTCTCGCTCTCCACGTATTTATTCGAGAGCGAACTAGAGCCGCTCCGGCTGACTGCCTCATTTTCCATTGCTCGCCCCCGACCAACCCTTCCTCCGCCGCCGCCGCCGCCACTTGCTCATTATGTCTGGATGTAATGGAAAGAGAGGGTGCACGGGGGCAACTTCAGTTTAGAAAGGGTGCAATCGATAAAGCAAGTCACACGAAAATGTTACACTACTCTCGCTACTGTGCCGTGTGCGTTTTGCATGCAAAAGTACATGCCTATGTACACTACTTACAAGTGAGTGATATATTTTAGAGCCGCGTCCGCCGGTTCCACCACATTTAGTCGGTGGAGCGAAATGGTCAAGCGAGAGCGCCGCGGTGATTTTCCCTAAATAAGACGGTGAGGAGCATAAATTTCGCTCCGGCCCGAGTGAGCTGAACTGACGCTATTGACGCCGGTGCAAATTAAGTCAAAATAAACCTTATCTATTTGAAGTTTTATGTTTTCGAAAATTTTTTATTTTATTTTACATTTTATTTAAATACAAAACTTTAATTTCTTATAAAATGTTGTTCCTAATTTAGCTTTTAATCAAATTGATTATTTAATTCTTTTTTTGCAAAGTTGTAAAGAAAGTTAAGAGAACTTGTGAGAAAAATATTTTTTGTGAGTTTTCAACTTTCATAAATCATCAGATATGAGTTATTTTAAATCTCAGCCGAATTTTAGATCAAAATTATTTGGACAATAGAACGAGTCAACTAGATTTCTCAATTCTTGCAGTGCAAACACTGCAAACCAATTTTAATTAAAAGGGAATGGCCCATTTTTATCACCGGTACTTTAATATACTTGCATCATTTATACATTTTTTAATCAACTTTGCCTTCTTAGACGTGTTTTTGAGGCCAAAACTTTAGTAAAGCTTTGGTAGATCAACAATAAATTCTATATAATTATCCCTGTTTTAAGATAATTTCTCAGAAACTTAAATAAGTGATGATCAAAAAATCAAGAAACGATGATAGATTATTAATAAGTACAGCAAAAAAGTAAAGAACCTACATTAAATTATTTTAGTATAGGCACTTAAGTTCAAATAAATTGAATTCACACCCAACAAAGTTAGGAACTGCTATAACAGCTCTAGTTTAACGTTATGGGAAATTTGACAGAGCTGTGATAGCTCTACAAATTTTTCCCTAATGTTACGATAGAGCAGTCATTGCTCTAATAATTTCTCATAAAACGTTCTCTTGGAGCTGTGGTAGCTCTGAGCTGTCACTGCTCTAAGCAAGAGCTGTGAGAAGTCTAGAGTTCGTTGGGTGCACAAATTCTAAATAATAAAGAAGAGCAATAATATATTAATTGCTGATCAAATTTGGTACAAGCATTCTCGTAGCTTATAGGGCAGTGGCGGAGAAGGAATGTGAAAAGCCTAAGCTTTGGGTGTTTTTTTACAAGAAGTGACTGCAGAAGTGGACAAGATTCTGCAAAACAGGCTCAGGCCTGTCCACAATGACAAGAACACTGCTAGAATTTTCTGAGCTTCAATATCAACATAATTATATTATATTCATCAAATCTGCATGAATTTCAAGATGCAACAGGCAAAACCCAGTTAAAATACCGTAAAATACCTTAAATTTCCTACTTTTAAGTCTGATTGCGTTTTTGCAGAGCCCACATAAATATGTGACGGACAGATAAATTTTAGCACTTTCTGTGACATGATTTTCGTCTGCTGGCCCAAATTGTGGGGATCAATAATAAACGTGACATTCAGTTTAAAAAAAAAAAAAAACTGTTTCTAAGAAAAGAAAGGTTCCTGAAGTGAATATTATGAGTGCATTATTTGGCTCATTGGGGTAATTGACAGCAAAACCTCTTGAATTGGTCACCACAATAAAAAAGTGAGTAAAAATGTATAAAAATCCTACCTCAAGTGAAGGTCATGCGCTGACTTGTCTCGACCAAGGCCGCTTTTCAGCTGCTTAATGATGACCGCAATTTGTCCGCATGATGTCTTCAAAAAAGTCCGGGGCTAGATTTTGATTTCTGCGTGGGCTCTGGTTCTTGCAATCCTCAGACTGCACTGCCACTGAAATTCGATCAAGTTTATTAATACGGTCATTGATTTCAGACATGATTGCAGGTTCATCAGAAATTTAAAATTCAATAAAGAAAAAAAGTGCTTATTGTCATTTTCAGAGGAGGATTTTCTTGCTGGAAAATTTGATGGAATGAAATTATGCATAATTTTCTTTTCTTATACAAAAATTCAAAAATTGAGGAGTATATATTTCATTGAATGTGCATTATACATACCTCAATCAAGTGAGATTTGGGTCAGTTCAGGCCCGTTTTCGCCCGATCGCTGATACTTCCGGGACTCTGCAACTCACGATGACTTGTTTGACCCAAAAAAGTGAGGACGCAATGACCAAATTTTGAAAATATGTCAAAAAAAGAGCAGAGCACTAAAAATATTCACCACGGTGTAAACTGAAACTGACAAATTGTGGATCATCTCATCATCTGTTGGTGTTGTCAGAGAAGGAAAAGTACCAACCAAATAAAAGTTTTTTTGGAAGCTAAATTCAATTAAATTTTAAATAATATTCATTTCTTGTGACTTAACTTAATTTCAATTACTATAAAATTTTTAATCTTAATAATTTTTTCAGTTTATATTAAATTCGAATTGTAAATTTTTGATCAATGTATTTTGCGTTAAGTTGCATAAGCTTACAACTTGGCCTTGAATTGACGGGATTTCACACGTGGCTGCAGTCGTGCTTTTTGCCTATATTCATCGGATTTTTATCGCTATTTATATCTTCCATGGGAAAGTCCTGAAAGTCAACGGGCAGGAAATATATTTTAACATTTGATTTCGGTCATTTTATTTGCGATGCCGATGGCCATGCCTGTGCAAAATCTGGAGCAGTGGCAAGATTAATAGAACTAAATCAATCGAGGCTCATCCCTTTGAATTTCTCGTCTTACTTAAAATTCAGCACTTCAATGGGAATTTTTTCGTCAATGAGCATATTTTAATTCATTTCAATGTTTATAATAGCAAGGAAAAAATCTTGTCTAATCCACAACAAGGCTGTCTCGATAGCTGGCCGCAATTCTTTTCTTAAAGACCCCGCTTCCGCCACAGACCTGTATAAAAATTGATGTCGATAAAATCTGTAGAAAAAAAATTTAAAAAAAATTATGTTTAATTTTACAATCAGCACAATTTGAAACTTCGCCATCATTGTTTTGTACGTAGAGATGATTTTGGCATTGCGAGGTCCATTCCCTCTTCTTGACGGCGCGAATATCGCCCCAGCGAGTTAATCAAATTCTTTTTAGCGCCGACCACCGTCAACTCTCACACACGCACTCTCACCGTGTAGAGTTGACAGCAGAAATAAAACCAGAGAGGCTGCGTGAAGAGCAGAGGGACGGACTACTACATTTTTCCGCCATATTAGTCGGAAAAACCGTGGCACGGTCGGAAAATAATTAATTCAACTTCTGTGCGCAGAGCTGAAATGAAATTACAACAACACACAGCGTCGGCGGTTGAGAGAAATCTGCGCTTTTCGTCCGGGGATGAAATGATAATTTATTTTCTATTCTAGCTGCTCTCGCTCGTCTAATCGGATTTAATTAATTAAAAAAGTTTTCGGCGCTAATTTAAATTATAATTGGGTTATTTTTTACGCTGCTTAAGCCGCGACACGCACCCCACTTTATACATTTCGAATTGAAATAATATAACGTGCGCGCGCGTGCACTGCTTATTCTTTTCGCCGACAGATATGAAGGGGTGCGCAGCCCACTCGCTCTCTCGTAAAAAAAATAATACACAAAATCACGTGCCGCATAATAAGAATGAAGTGAATAAGCGCAGGGGTAATGTGCGAAAGTGCTGGCTGGCGTTGGAGGGGTTCGTTGAAAAAAGTAAGGCTTCCTTTTTTTCATAGAGAAAATTGCAAATATATTTTTAATATTTATAATTATTGAATATACTTTATAATATCCATTTAAATGAATTGATGGAAAATGGATAAATAACTAGACCAAAACTAGACTAATTTTTTTTCTCAATTTTAGCGATTGGCTGCACTTTTTGTTGAGTGAAAATCAGAGTGGTTGCTGTTGTTGATCAGTATTACCTGAAAACTGCCCCACTCAAGTGAATCTTTTTTTGAATACGCAAACAATCAAGAAGCTGTGATTTCTGTGAAATAATCATGTACAATAGTTTAATTTGTAGGCAACTTATTGTTAGCAAAAAAAACCCATGTCAAGATTATAATTTGTCACCACTTAAATGATAAGATCCAATTTTGAAATTTTAAATTAAAATTTTTTGCGGTCACTCACTCAAGATTTCTACATGTTACAACAAGTTGCCAAACACGCAAGGATCTCAATTTTACCAGAAGCAGAGCGAATTGGAGAGATCTTACGCGAAACTCGGAATTAGCTCATCCGTCGTCCGGGGAGTGCGGAGGAAATTAAGCCCCGAAAAGTTTCATATTATTTATGCAAATTAGGCGAGCTGCTGGGCTGCTATTATTATGAGAATGATTAACTTGGTGCGAGAGAAAGAGTGTGAAGTGCCGGAGAGAGAGAAAAAGCAGCCAGACTTTCTGCCTCCTCCTTTTTACATTATACAATTTTAAACTAGCCTCTGCGACACGCTTTTTATTACGTATTCTTTTCACGCGGCGCGCGTATTCGAAGCCTTCCTCTTTCAGCCGTATTGTTTTTAAGTCATTCTCTTTTGGAGCCAAGCAAAATCTACACACGGCAATTCATCCCTTTTTTGTGTGCTCGACCAAAACCAAGTTTTAACTTTCGGCTGCTGGTGAGAGAGCAGCATTTTGTTATTGTGCTTCGCAGATCATTAATTCTCGCTTAATTATGTATGCAAAATTTACACAAGCGTGGCTTTTACTCACAATTTTATAAAATAATACTATTATTATTTTAAGGATTATTTCCTGAACGATCTTGAACGAGCAATCAAAATAGTTCAAGACTTTTGCTTTAGGACACTCCATAATATTGAAGTTTACTAATTTTTTTTTCAAAGGGAGCTTGAAAAATTTTTATTCCTTATTGTTTTATTACCTCTAATCATGTTTTTGGTGAGGTAAAAGATGAAAGACATTATTTAAAAAGAAATCTATTATTATATAAAAAGGAAAAAAACATTTGTCATTTTTCTCAAGTGCATTTTTTTATTGTTGCATATAAAACAACCACAAAAATGGCAGATCTAATAATTACTTAAAATGATTATTTATTTCTCCAACAAATTAAAGTACAAAATTATTTCGGAAGTTTTGAAATTCAAATGTTGGGGACATAAATAGAAGTCAGAGGTTGTTTTTACAAAAACATGAATTGACTATAATATTAGATATATTGAGATGAAAAAATTAAAAAATTTGCAGAAAGATTTGTTGCTAAATTTAGTTAGGGTATGAAGCAGGAATGAAGGTCACATTAAGGTTTTGTCAATTTAAAGTCTAATTTATAATTGGTAGCAAAATAAGCCATTTATAAAAAAAACTTTCAATGAGATCAAATTTTCTTTATGATTGATATGATACATTCTTTCAAATAAAATTATTTTAAATTTTTTTTTAAATGGATTTTAATTTCACTATAGTTATTATGCAATAAATAATCTAATTAAAAAACTAATCTTGTTAGGTGTTTGTACTAAGGGGTGTACTTTGCGTTGAAAGAATTAATTAAAAAGTTTTCAGCGGTCTGCAGGGGGCGACAAAAAACGCGTGGTCAGACGACCGCAAAACTTAATAATAACATGAGACGAAGAAAAGGACGAGAGGCTCATTTTCATATCTAGAGCGCTCGCCGGCACAAACATTGGGAAAGGCCTTTTTTATTCGCACTTCATTTTCCTTCGCACCGTCTTTATGTGCACGAAGAAAGCCACCCATTAATTATAAAAAAGAGAGTATCAAGAGAAATAAATGAGATGGGGTGGCGGCGGAAAGGAGGCCTTAAATATGAAGAGAGAGTACATTAAAGGAAGGGACACACTTTACATAATAAAAAGCAGAGGAGAGGGAGGGGCCCGGGATGTAATTTCGCCATAGATTTTAATTTCATTCCGACGCTTGCTTGATTGCCAATTTTTTTGTGCCATAAATCTCGCTCCCCTGATTGGAGTCGTCGCGCGGGCATTGATGATGGAGAATCTTGCGCATAAAAGAAAAGTAAAGGCCAAACGAGCGGGGAAAATTATCTCAAGAGTCCGCGATTCCTTCTTTTTTTCTGCTGCTTTCAATTAAAACTGAACAAAATACTAAAACTGGGGACAAAGGCTGTTTGTTTTGGTAATGAGAAATTTCCATTTTATCCAGCTCGGGCGAGGCCACACAGCTCGGCGCACGGTAGCCGGAGATTTTGACAGCCGCATCTAACGCTCCGTGTCTGCCGAAAGAATTCCGAGCGGAATTTCTCTGTGGCTGGCGTTGATTCCCCTGGGCCGAGAAAACAATTAGCACCGCGTGGTGATATCTTTTTTATTAATAAATATACACACACCTGAATGCTCTGAAATTGAATCGCGCATCAAGGAGAGCGAGAGAGACTTGTTATATTATTGTATAGAGAGCGAAGTGTTTAATTAAAAGGCGTCCGAAAAGGAGGCTGATTGTTTCGGCCGTCTCTGCATTAACGCAGCGAATGAGGAGGAAATAAGTCTCTGCATCGTTAACCAGTCGAGGTCACCTTTTGGGCCATGGCTGTTTTTGCAATCGTCATAACCATGTTTCAAAAGCCAACACAATACAATTCACACATTTGTTTTGGAATAATAATTTGATGAATATACGAAAAATACTGCATTTATACAAATATGATGCTTAATTCGCTCTACTGGTATTTTTCAAAATAATGAATTCAACTAAAATTTATAATAAAAAAAATAAATACAATTAACAATTAATTATTAATAGTTTATAAATTTTTAAAAATTTTAAAACGTTTATTCATAATACAATTTTTAGATATAATTTTAATAAATAATAATTATTATAAATATATATAAAAATTATAATTTCTTCTTAACTTTTTTTAAAACATTAATATAAATATACATTTTTTCAAATTTTTAAATATTCAAGCATTCTACATAAACTTAAGATAAATTATTTCACAAAAAGGCCACAAGGCCAATGACCTTGGCTGACTTTAATTTTGAGATGATAATAGAATAATTTAAACTGTTGAGAGCTAAGTAGGAAATTAATTGATTGGTTGATTGACTTATAGGCCATAAAATTATTAAAATATTCAATATTTTCTTTTGAAAAGTCTTTGATAACAATAACTTGATTTGCAATGCACAGTTTGTTTTTTATCAGAACTCGCAAGAAATCATCAATATTATTTTTTTCATGAAAAGATAATCATTTTGCTTCTAGTTTTATGATACAAGTGCGAAGGCGTCGCCTGGTGATCAATGCTCATTAGCTGTAGGGAAACCAGCAGTTGTTGATGCACTCTTAATTCACTATCAGTAAAACAAATTAATGTAGAAATCAAATTAAAATAAACTATAGACTGCAACGAGTAAAGCAAAAAGCAAATGCAAGTTTAATCTGTTAAATTGAAAGCACCTAATATTTTGCATACAGAATTTTCTTTGCGTAAGTTTTCATTCAGCAAAGGCAAAATTGTTGCAGCGTTTACTATTCTTTTTCCCTTAAAACAGCAGCTATTTTCATTTTATTAGATTTTTTAACTACGTTGGCAGGAATTGCTTAATTTAGAAGTAATTTTTTTCTTGACTAATTAATAGTTTGTTCATTTGAATTAATTTGACCATCAAATATTAATTATATGCATTAGTAGTTAAATAAAAATTAAACTTTGAACAATGTCAAAAGTTTTAAAAGTATGAATTTACAAAATTTGGGCGTTCTGTAAAAAACGCAATATATTTAATCGCAGTTTCATTTGCGGGCGTTTGGTTGCAAAGGCGCCACCGGCCGCAGTGGTTGACGGGTTATTTCGGCAAAAAACGCGTGATGGTCTCGCTGTGTGTCGTTCCATCACTTTGATCCGCGCTCACAGCATGTGTCGCGATAATGTTTTTAAGCACACGCAAACGGCCATACACATACGCACGGGTGAATTATTATTTTTACAGCAACAAGATAAGCTGTTCGGATCAGTGCTGCTTGCTCTCGGCCCCATATAAAGGGAGAGAGGAAAAGGCATTATTGCCATAAAAAAGCAGCCAAGCGCTCTCTCGCACCGGCCGGCACATTATTTTTTCAATACTTTCCATCAGCAGAAAAATAATAATAACAAAACAGAGAGCGCTCGGCCGTTTTGGCTCGTGCGTATATGTATCTGCAATGAGGGAAAATACATCAACGCGAATAAATGTCCCCAAGTGTAATCTCTTTCCAACCCTTTCGTCCCACCCGCCGCCGCCGCCGCACAAATATTATCTCTCTCTCTCCGGTATATGTACCTCTGAAAACACACACACAGCAGCATTTTGTACTTTAGCTCGTCATTTTTTCCAGCATTCAAATATTGAAATATCCATCATGCGCGCGATATGAAGTTATGTCCTGTGCCCGCCGCCGCCGCCGCCACGCTCTTTTATAATGTGTATTTTTATTATTACTCTCGGCGAGGCGCACATCAGCCTTTTTTTATTATTTTTTCAAATACGCCGCGCGCTCTCGCATGATGGACAGTTGCGCTTCTGGTTATTGATATACAATTTATTATCCTCTCGTCCGGGGTGATAAGTACATTAAAATTGCGAGAGCGCTTTTTTTTCACCGCGCCAAAATGGGAAAAGAGAGCTCATCAGTCGCTTCAATGCAGCTTTTCCATTTAGCGCTTTTGAAATTTTGTATATATGGCCAGAATAAAATTGTCTGGCATGTTTTCATTTGAAAATCTTTAGATTTCGGTGACCATTTATGATTTTGAACAAGGGGATACAAATTTATGCCGATTATCTTTTACTATAGAAAATGCAGCAATGGAAAATTGACTGTTTTTCTTTAATATGAAATTTTTTACATAGTCACTTTATCATCAGATTCTTAAATAAAAATCTTCTGACTCAATCAGTGAGTCTCTGTTAGTTTGAAAGATTGAATTTATTTAGAGGTAAGAAGAGGAAATAAAAAATAGGTTGATCCAGAAAGTAAGGATAAATTGAATATGTGCAAACTGTAAAGCAAAACCATGACGGATAGAGCATTATTTTTAATTAGATCATAAATATTTGAATATGCCTCAGTCCTCAAAAGTTCAATTTGGTATTAACTACAAATATTCTCAACAAATATAATTTTTTTCTCTTTTCAATTATATATATATATTTTTTTTGTGTGATTTGAATTTAAATTCGGCTTTTCCTCGATGGGTTTTTGTGAGTATTTATTGTTTAAGAAAAACAATATCCTGATATTGTTTTTTCTTAAACAGTAAAAACTCACAAAAAGTACAAAAACCCATCGAGGAAAAGCCGAATTGAAATTCAAATCACCATCGATCGTGATCTTCTGCAACAAAATATTTTTTTTATTGCTATTTGCCTAACTTTTAATACAACTGAAGCTGCAAAATCAATAGTTTTGCACAGAGATGAGCAGCATTAGAGAATAGTGTCGATCTGCGGATGATTACGATTCAAGGTATGCCCTCGTCGCACAAAGTTGGGAATAATAATTATCGAGAGCCGGCAGCGTCGTCACTCGTCGCGTATTTCTCGCGAGCTCCTCCTCCTTTCTTTGCGCCTCTCGCTGCGAGAGAGAGAGAGAGAGAGAGAGAGAGAGAGAGAGAGAGAGAGAGAGAGAGAGAGAGAGAGAGAGAGAGAGAGAGAGAGAGAGACGAGCAAGCAGCCAGATAACAAGTAAAATATGCTAATGAACCATAATTACAACTGGCTCTGAATTGCTGCCGCTTTTGCAATTACAGTTAAGTAATTAGTGATTAAAATTAGATTTCTCTTCGCCGTCGTCGTCGTCGTTCGTTCTTCTCTGTCTCGCTCGCACACTCCAAAGACAAACTTAATTAGAAGGCCCAGCCTGCAAAATATACGTGCCTGCGTGCGGAAAGGGTTGAGCTGCTGGAAAATAATGAGCCGCCGATAATCAGCGAGAGGCTCCACAGCCACTCTCCGCGTCCATTTTTACACTCGAATCCCTCTCAAGAGATGCAGTTTTTGTCTCCCTGGCTTGGTGTGTCGCCCGAGGCAACATTCGCGCATCGCTTTTAAACGCACCTTCCTCATTTTCATCAGCAATTTAAAGTTGGATACGAGATAAGTGCTTCACAACGTATAATGATAATTTCTGAAAGATGTTTCACAAAAGTAAGATTAAATTTAAAATTTTTAAAACAAATTAAATGTAAATTGCACCCTCAGTAAGATGTTGATAAATGCAGAATTCAAAGCAAGCGCACAAAGCTCTTTAAAAGTTCGTTAAAATTTTAATGCATTTACTTATTCCTCCTTCAAGATCGAAATAAATTTTCAATTTTTGTCCCTTTTATATCTCAATTGATTGAATTTAGGCATCATATTAACCAATTTGTAGCTAAAATTTTATTTAAGGGGACTTTAATTAATATTGAATGTAATAAATATGAATATTTCATATACATTTAAAATTTTGTCAGATATTTTTAACTCATTTCATATTTCATATATTTGATATGATTCATTAATTTTCAGATGAAAGAAATTCCCCTCAATATTCGTAACCCTGTGGAAAAATTATTGATCGTTTCGCGGCACAATTTTTACGGAATGCAAAGATTTTCACTTCTCTATTTTGCGGTGCAGTGACCAGTGCGCGGCTCCGAGATTAATGAGCTTTTAAGCAAAACCAAAGCCAAACATTCACCAGCAGCCCGCGCGCGAGTTTATTAGACGGTGCAGCAGGTCTCGTTAATTTATGCAGCGGGTGACTTCGTTTGAGTTTTTTTCGTTCACATTTAATTACTCGGACGGCTTTATTCGGCACACAATTTGCGCGGGGGAATTTATTTTGCAGTGGCGCTCGGTGAGAAATTGCGACGGTTAGCGCAGAGATCAGATCCGGAGCAGCGGCGGACGGTATTAATTAAACGCCGGCCGAGGTTTATATATTTTTTCGCGCGGCATTATTTGCATTTGCGCCTGCAGCAAAGGCAGCCAGTTTTTTTTTGCACAAGACCAGAAATTCATTGCTGGCAGCGAAATGCTCCCCGACCGCTGATGCATTTAAATGACACTAACTGCGCCGTGCGCTGCATTCTTTGCCCCTTTTTAATGCAAATCGAGATGAGAGACGCGCCCGATTTAATCGCGGCTGTTTAACCTGCAAAGAAATCCGTTTAATTGCGCTGGAATCGCACACCGAGAGCAGAGCAGCGGCGTTTACGAGAAATTAGACAGAATTATTCTAATTGTGATTTAAATCACGCTTGATTAAAAATAATACCGCTCCAGTAAAAGAAAAGTCGCTTACGCTGATCATGTTTAATTTGCTCACTTCTTCAGGATGTAAAATAAGGAATAATATTATGTAATTATGAAAGTTTGGTTTAATATCCATCAATAAAAATTTTTCAATAAAACAATCCAAATGCTGTTCGTGTATTTAGCTGAACTGTTTTGTTTTGTCCATTCCAGTTTTACAGAAAATTAGTCAAAAGTTTACTTATG
Organism: Neocloeon triangulifer; assembly: GCF_031216515.1. Lineage (NCBI taxonomy): Eukaryota > Metazoa > Arthropoda > Insecta > Ephemeroptera > Baetidae > Neocloeon > Neocloeon triangulifer. The sequence goes on from NW_026775550.1 coordinate 1,157,676, forward strand.
TAATTTCATTTTAAAAGTGTTTTAATCAAAGAAGAGACATTTAGAAAGAAATTAATGCAAAAATATCATTATTTTAAAAGAGATTGTCGCGAATCACAATTTATTATTATAAAATTACCATTATTTGGATATAAAAATTTTAAATAAATTTTAGTGTTCCAAATACATAAAAAAAAAATTATAAAAAATTCATGATCTCTGTTCATTCAACTTCTGCCAATAAGTTTGTCAGAAATAAGACATGATATGCAGACTTAAACTAATCATAAATTATTTCTACTTGAATAAAATAAAATTTAACACATCCGAGGAATTCAAAACAGGAGAAAGCTAATATAAGTCTTATCAATGTTTGTCATGTACGCAAGTTAAAATTCCTTGGCGGAATTCGCCGTCGTGACAGGTAAATAATATTTTCTTAGGCACACTAAATTTTACAAGTAAAAATTAAACGAAAGAGAAATTAAACTTCTGCCAAAAATTAATAAATGTAATAATTAACTGTAAAATTGTATTTGATTTCTGGCACTTTCTTTTGAATCAAAATATTTCCGAACCGCAAACTGTGACGACGGCATATAATAAATCAGGTAGCAGAGACAACCGCGACGTATTACAGTGGCAGATAAATAAAATTTTAATTAAAAACAAATTCAAGTGTAAAAACGCTTGTCCTTCCAATGACGCCGGATTCCAACGCGGCATTGAAAAGAACGGATTGACTGATGAGACAAGCGTCGTCTGAGTTTTTTTTCCTTTAACGCATTTATACAGTCAGAATAATAACACACACTCCATTCTACTATAAGAAGGCCAATCGGCGAGTTTTTTCGGGTACATTTGCTGCAAGCGGATTATCACTTGATTGCCGCGGCCAAGCTCCCCCAGAGAGCGAAGCGAAACGCACGAGACAAATAACAAAATGAGGTAGTTTGAAGAGAGCAGGTAATATAATGCGACTTGATCATTTTGCCTCAGTCATGCAGTCTTATTAAAACAGAATTAACGCAGCGTCCCTTTCTCATTTCATGCTCCTTATTAAGAATTAGTAAACCTATCTTTGCATTCCAATTGTAACGAAAATTGAGAGCTTAAATATTCAATAGATTTATTAAATTGATGTGTAGAGGGGAATAGAAAATTGCTTAACTAGTGCGGTAGTCGTATTTAGACCGAATAGACTTTGACCTGAAGGAAACAGTGGCCAAATGGACATTGTCCGAACGACTTTGGCCGAATAGCTTTTTGACATTGACCGAATAGTTCAACCCCCTAAAGGATTTTGACCGAATAAAATCCTTTTATTATTTATTTATTTTAATAATTTTACCGCGGTAATTTTACCTCGAGCAAATTTTATACCGCGGTAATTTTACTTCAAGGTAATTTTACTTCGAGATAATTTTACCTCAAAGTAAAATTACTTCAATCAATTTTACTTCGAGGTAATTTTACCGCGGTAATTTTACTTCGAGGTAATTTTACCGCGGTAATTTTACCGATTTACTTAAAAAACAATAAAACCGCTCATAGTTGGGTTGCCCAAAAAATGTTTCAACGAAATCCGAGAAGAGGCCAGGGCAGGGAACGAGCTAAAGCAGCAGGTCGCCTGGGCTCGATTTCCTTTCATCTCAGTAATTGAATTATTATGCCAGTTTCAATCTGTTTTAAATTGCCTTCCCCAGAGAGGCCTCGGTGTCGGTGGTGGATGGGCGAGAATATAAAAAAAAGTGAGGCCGAGCGTGCTTTGTGAGGGAATGTGTGAAATTCGCTCTCTCCCGGGTCGGTCTCTCTCCCTGGTCCATTCATTCGCACCTCCACCACGTGCTTGTTATGATGCTGGCGGGCGAGATTTGGAATGAAGTTATCTGCTGCAAGTGACATTCTATTAGGCTGGCCCGCCTCACAGTAATGACACACGAGGACCGTTATTATCATCATGCGCGCCCCATAAGTACGGGGCCGAGTATTATATTATTCCGGGCGTGGATTATCCTGGACCTGCTGGCCATAATGCTCTGCTCTCGAGCCATTCAGCCTGCCGGGATAAATGTCACGCGTGTCTGCATGTGCTGGACGAACGAAAAATGAGAATATCGAGGCAAAATGTGATTTGCGTTCGGCACCCGGCTGTGATTGACGCCGGAAAGCTTCGCTGTGTTTTGGCGAGTGTGGTCGACTCTCGATTTTAGTCCAAACGACCATCATTGTGTATTTTCCCCTGCGAGGAAACAACAATCCCTCTTGTGGAAATCATTTTTAATTTTAATGGAACATTTTAGATTTTTGTAAATTTTTTTATTGTGTTCCTGATATTGTACAAAAGTTTAAGCATTGTACTGTTGCATATTTATTATTTATTATAGGCACAAATCAATTTTATTTTCTAATTTAAGTTTTGGAAAAGAATAAAAAGTATATTTAAGAAATCAATGTCATTTGTTAAAAGTGCCAAAAGTGATTCATGATGCTGAATTTGCTCTGCTAATTTACTTTTTAATAAGAAATTTTCCATGAAAGATTACTGTGCGGTTGTTTTTAGTGAACAAATTTGTTTATTTAACTATGTTATTTTTACTTTTAAACGTATTAATAAGTATTATAATTTTCGTAGTGGGAAGCAAACATTTGGTGTACAATAAAAGCACAATTTGACACATAATATTTAAAATATTTTTTTAGATAACCTGTTTCTTAAAACAAATTTTAAATAACTATAAATAATTACTATTAATTTTTTTGCCTTTAATTTCTAATTATTACAAATTATGAAACAAAAATTAAAATATCGTCGCGTCCGCGGCCAAATGACCAATCTGGTAATTACCCCTGTGGGGAAAATGACCACTGACGATTTTTGACTGTGGGGAAAGTGTCCAATCTGGTATTTCTGGATAATTTTTTTTCTTTGTCAGTATGTTCAGTGTAAAAATCTGCATCAGAAATAACCATGACAGTTCATACTTTATTGGTAGAAGTCTCACTATCGCGAGCTCAAAGAGCAAAAGTAAGGCTGTGCCACGCCCCTTTATCAAGTCGGAAATTGCTAATATTGGTTTAAATGCAATAAATGTGAAAAATAATGAAAATATAAAAACTAAAAAAATTATTAAAATAAATTTGATAAATTTTATTAAATACCTAACATTGAGTAAGAAGTAAGATACCAGCATAAGCAGTACAAATTGAAATTATATAATATTATTAAAATGTTTAAAAAAATCATAAAAATATAAATTAAATAGTAATACGGATTATAATTATTATTTATATATTTTTATAAAATTCAATTGAAAATAGAATAGCAGTAAAAAAATCACTTGCACTATTAAATTTCAACTGCATTGTATGTGCTACTCGTTTAATGTGCAATTTCTTCCCTTTTAGTTTCTTACTATAGAGGTATATTGAGATGCAAATAAAAAAATTATTTGAAAAATGATTGGCAAGGGCATGCTGAACTTGTTTTCAAAAATTGGAATTTGAAAATTGAAAATTGGAGCAGATAATCAGTTTTTTGCTTCTCCTGTAAAATTGATAAAAAACCAGATTGGACATTTTCCCCACAGGCAAGAATCGTCAGTGGTCATTTTCCCCACAGGGGTAATTACCAGATTGGTCATTTGGCCGCGGACGCGACGATATATATGATCAATAAATTTTTGAATAAATTTTTTAATTTTATTTAATTAAAAATAAAAGCGTAATTCTTGACATTTTTATAGCATTAAACATCAGCGCAAAGCACTAAAAAAATCTAAAATATGTAATTAAAAATCAAAACAACACGCTTCATTGCAATGTATTTGTTACTTAACAAAAGAAATTATTCCTCAGTGCGAGACGCGTGATTTAATTTGCTCATTTTATTAATAATTTCATAATCTTATTAAAATTATTTCTAACTCTAAATTGTTTTAAAGATTTTGTTGAAAGGTTATAAATAATTTTAACTTTTTTAAGATTTTTTGTAACTTACAAAATAAAAGGTATAATAGTTCATAATGTTACTCAGTTTAATAGATCATTTTTTTTTAGAAGTTTCTGTTTTCCTCAATTTTTAACCAATTGAATATTTTCACAGAAGCTCGATTTTTTCACCTAAATTTTTTGTCCAAGCAAAGATAACATGACCCGCGGCAGTGCTTTGATTAAGAGTTTTAATATTCCACAATTAATTGGATTTTTCACAAAAAGAGCGAGTTCTGCGATTTATAACTGAGTGCCCGGAGCTGCATAATAATGTCCTTATTTATCGGGAAAATGCCTCGTGTTTATTGTTCCTTTCAATCGCAACTCATTTTGAAAAACAGGCCCAAAGACATTTGTTACGACGAACATGTGATTTGTTCCTGTGCGCGCTTTATCGAGGGGAAGGAATTACGTTCCACAGAATATACGTATACGACGAGAAAATAAACAAAACACTAAAAATCCACACGCACTCTGCACGACACACAGGAAGAATAAATATTTAAAAAAAAACATCGCGCCCGCTTAAGCGAATCGAAAAATAAAAAATATGGCATTAATTTCCTCTGGCTACACTTCTCTGCTCCATTTTTTTGCCGCACGTGGAAAATTAATGCTGTGTTTGTGTGTCGCCTACGTCTTTCTGAACGAATGTTGCATTAATTGGAAAACCGGTGTAGGTAAATTATTGAAAACAAAATAAATAAATTTCCTCGCTCGACGGAGCTCAAAGATAAAAAGGCTTCTGCGTGCGAAAAATGATGAAAGGAAACATTTTTCAGCACCGGCAACGCCGCACAATGTGAAAATATTTTCATTTCATTTAAACCTCGCCTTGAGCTTCATCAAACATATAGATTTGCTGGCGCTCTCTAATAAAAATTTAAGTCCCCGCTCTGCGCGGCTCTCTCTGTGTGGCGATAAAAAGCCTGCTTTTGATGAATGAAACATCTGCATGAGCAAAGTTTTTTAGCTTTGACTTTGCACACACACACATTAATAAAATAAAAAGCAGCTTGACTTTTTGTGCCGAATGGAGCAAATTATATACCTTTTGGGCTTTTAGCTTGATACAAATTAATAATACAATATGGATTCTCTGCAAATGCCACGTTTCGTTATTTGTCTCTGAATCACCACAATTCACCGCTCCGAGCAACGCTGGTTGCAACTTTAAGTAAATTTTTAATGTTCCTGATTCATTCAATTCATAATAAATTCGTTAAAAGGATTAATTAAATAAATGACTCAAATTCATTCGTTGTGTACAAACGGAGGTTATGCAACACGCTCGACGCCTTTGCTCGACAGGCTGCTTCAGTTGTTACTCTCAGGCGCTTATAAAAACAAAAATATATTTTTTTCTCACTCAGTGATTTCTCATTCAAATGGATTCAATTGAACTTAACAAAAAATTTACATCGACTATGCAGTTAAAAATGTTTTGATTGGTTTTTTCGTCACTTAAAAGTTCAATCTGCGACAAATATGTCTTTTTGATTTAAAATTATGTGTTTTTAAATCGCATTTCTTTTTTAATATTTTCTTGAAAACATTTTAAAAGGATTATTGGAGTATTATAAAAATTCCTTCCAGAAATTTAATACTGCAATCATTACAAAAATCAAGAAAAAGGAAAAATTTCAAGAATCATATAATAATATTCTATATTAAGCGCAATTATTAATTTTGAAACAAAATTAAATTAAAATAATACATCCTTTTTTCAATAGATTGGTAAAAATTGTGTTTTTAAAAGACTTTTTGTTACAAAGCAACCCTGGAAAAACGAACAACAATTACTCTTTTTGTAACAAAAATTTAAAATAAAAAGTAGTCTGTTTTTTAAAACAAAATTCTTCTCTCTTCTTACTATTATTTTTCAAATCGATTAAGTAAACGCTATCAGCAATAGAAATACGTTCTCACAGAAAAAATTTAGATCCGCATCGTGTTTACTTTTGCGATACTTCAGCTATACTTTTGCTATTCACTTGCTTTACTTTTTAAAAACTGTATACCTGTTTAACACGGGCCTTATGAGGGAGGGTTTTTATACCTGCTCGTCAAACTATTGTGTTTTGTAAAGAAAGGAGGGGGAGGGATGCAAACGCATGTATTTTAGAGCGCGGCCGGCAAGGGTCGCGCAGCAGGCGAGCTGTCAAAAGTAAACCTAGAGTATTGCAAATGTATGCGTGCGGGACCGAAAAATAAGCGTTTTAGACCGCGAGACGTGATGAATACTAAAAGTATACTAGAAGTATCGCAATTGTAAACACGATGGGTACCTAACCGATTTCTGTGAGTTTCTTCTACAGGAGGATGGTGGTTTGTGTGGAAAAATAGGCGTCCATATTTGTGTAAATGCCAGGGACGTGCTCAACTGAATTATTTGTATGTGAAATCTGGAGGCCAGAAAAATAGCCAGCGCATTACTCACGAGATTGGAAGGAGACTCAATTTGAAAATATTGTAAATTGGGGGATCAAGACTGGGGGGAGTGTTGTGTATCGCTTGGTCACTGCTGATAAATGAGAAAATATGTATGGATGCTTGGTGGATTTCGCGCGGGTGGCGGAAAATCGCGTTTTTTTATGAGCTGCGAGATAGTGGCGCGGCGGCATTAGGCCGATGCATAAGCTGTGCCTGCTTGTAAAATGTGCATCATTTTTTAAGGCAAGATCATATATTATAATAAAGCGAGGCTCTGAAAGCAATTTCCTGCTGTCCAGTCGGTCCATCATCCCTCTCTATCGCACGCCACCTGACTACATTGGCTGTGCATTAACATCTCCCGGCTGCCCTCCCGGGTTTACTCTGCTTTTTCTACCGCATAGTATAAGCAACCAGAGAGATCCTTGTTAATTTAATTTTGGTAAATTTAAACAAAAATTTTATTTTAAATTTCGTTGGAAAAATAATTTATTTTGACTATGCTTATAAGAGAAAAATTAGTAAAATTGTTAATTGATACACAATTCATTATCTTTTCATCTCATCAGTTTGCGTTTTAAGCTTTTAATAGTCTTTTTTCTGAACTTAAGTAGTTTATATTTTTAAGTGGTATGTAAAATTTAACAAAATGTTATTTTTGGAGATTTTTTTTGTCATTTTTGCATTGACATATTTTTTTTTTTTTAGCACAAATAAGACTTTTGAAATCAAACTGAATATAATTACATTCAAAACAAAACATCTCTTCTTGATTAGAAATCAAACTTTTTTTAACTCAACTCACAAGCAGGTAATTAAATCGCCCGAACCTTTTTGTAGAGAAGCAAGTAGCAGTCCTTCTGGAGTCCAGCATCTTTTCTTGTCGGAACTTCCCTCATGAGGTCCTCTTTCGTTATCACAGTCACGTCCTGGTCATCGCACTTGAGCCACTGATTTTCGAATTCGCTGTAGATGTAGCAAAAGCAGTGGCCAAGATCACTTTTGGTGCCTTCGTGCATAACAACAGCAATCAGCTCGTAGTGAATGTTGTGCTGAAAAATTCCATGCAAATTAAAATTTGAGGCGAATAGCTTGAAAATTTACCTGCATCATTGATTCATCGCCTTCATTGGGAACTTCCGAGATGGTTTCTTCAAGACCATGTGTGTAACTTTGGTTCTTTACGCTAGCAATTAAAAATTTTAGCAAGGAAAAACTTTAAATGTAATTTTATTCATTACATTTTTGTCTCATCATAGTGGCAAGTGAGAACAAGGTCTGTGGAAACCTCAACCGGAACCTTATTCCGAGCATCAGTTCCGTTTTCAGTCCTGGCAATTTGAACCACTAGATTGCTAATAACAAGAAATCGATTAATGAAATGGCAGTTGAAAAATTGATTAATTCCCAATACTTAATGACTTAACTAGACTTTAATCTTGTTTTATAAGTAAGAAAATTTAATTCTTTAAATATTCCAAAATAAATAACACGTAAAAAATAAAAATAAATCAGACGAAATTTCTTTTTCTTTCTATTTATAGAAAATATGATTTCCGAACTGTGACCAAAATTGGTAGTTGAAAACAATTTTAATTAAGTATGACGTGATTTTCACTTAAATTTAAATGTTAATAATAAACTTCTTACTCGGGGAGCTCCAGCATCCGAGATTCAACCGTATTTTTCTGGGAGCAACACTCAAAATTTCGCTCATCCTTCAGACTGATGGCAATCAATTCCTGCACCGAACGATTTTTCTCAGGAACCACGTTGTAGAAAATGCATTTGTCGGGAACAGTCAGAGTTTTGTGACACCTTAAAAAAATAATAATAATTATTTACATTAAAAATAGTTTCAGGCTTCTTACTGCTGGCAGACCGTATTTGTTGTGATGAGGAAAGGTGTTGATGGATCATGATTGAGTCCCAGTTGGCCGAATTGGTCAGCCAAGTAAGGAAGCAACATGGTGATGAACTCGGCAGGGTCTTGATGGGATGCCCCATCCATACCAAATTCATCAACAGAAAGGTGCCCAAATCCTCTGATCAGTTTGTCCAGCTCGGCACGTGAGACCTTTTCTCTGCCACTGATTCTGCGCGCGATTCTCATCAAAGCGTGGAGATCCTTGAATTCTTCAACATCGTCGGATGGCAAGTCTTTGAAGAAGTTGAGAAAGTGGGTCGAGGCCATCAAAAATTGGATCGAAGATATAATGAAGCAAATGATGCCTGTGTTTTTGAATCTGTGTACATCAAATATTTACACTCGATCGTAAAAAAAGGAATAATGAAATTTGTGCTAATTTTACCCAGGGTGATTGGTGGAATTTCGACAAACTTCCACTTTCCTGAAAGGAAACCAAAATTTTGAACATACATATATACATGAAATATAGGAAGTCGTACTTGCGCTTTCTCATCACATTGGAAACAGCATCAGCAGACTGTGAACCTTGCCTGAAAAAAACATCATAATCTTATTAGTATTTGGATGCTTTCAATGAGGAATAACAATACATTTTTTCTACAAACTAAAACCTTGATTATTGAAAATGATTTTTTTACTTTGATGCTTAATATACAAATTACAAATTTTTTATAAATTTTAAAACACCACAAATTAAAAACTCATAATTGGTTTCTTTACATTGCTTCAATAAATAATTTGATCAGAGAAATTTTTGAAATGAAGAAATGTTTCTTTCTGATATTATACATAAATTTTTTTTTATAAAATATCAACATATAAGAAGAGAAAAAGTTTGTAATTACTTATTTTTAGTTGGTTGATCCTCCATATCAACAGTGTTGGCAACAAATTCAACGTTCGAAACAGAGATCCTCTGACGGTTTCTTCTTGAAGGATTTGTATTTTTAGTCTTCTTGCTTCTCTTACTTCTGAAATTGTAAGTAGATTTGAAGTAAGTTGAAAAAAAAATCAAATTCTCACCCTTCGTCTTCCAATTTGGGAGCCAATGCTCTACGGGGACGTCTTTTGGGCCTCATTTCTTCCATTTCTTCAGGGTTGAGCAAAGTGTCGTCATCTTTGTCAACTTCCTTCTGCTTTCGAGGATTCTTTGAACTTCTCGATAAGAAATATTTTATGAAAAACGGAATAATATAATAATTGGTTCCTCTCTAACCATTTATTCTGCATGGCTTCAGTCAGCAAATCGGCGATTTTCCTCTCACTTGGAGTGGCCTCAGGTTGAACCTTGACCTTCGGAGGGTCGACTTGGCACACATTGAGTAGGTGCTCGACCAAGTTAGGCCTGTTTGTGAGTGGAGAGCTAGGTTTACTTCTGGTCTTTCGAGCGGCACCTTTATTCACTCGGCCCTTGGCCTCGTTCTTCTTGATTTTCAAACTCATCGCGAGGATCGCTGAACTGGTAAGAAACAAATGATCTACGTCGTCCAAGTTCTGTGAACAAATTGCAAACAATTCGAATGTATTGTCTCGTTACATTTAAATTTCAATGGCATGAAAAATAATAATAGTAAATGTCACCACGATCAAATAGATACTGGTTTTTCAAATTAAAGTTTTTTTTTTAGATTAATTTACGATTTAGCCGTTTTTAAATTCCAAAGGAAAAAACTGACCCGCAACAGTCAAAATTACTAATTGAACAGACAGCAAAAGAGTATGAAAATTTCATTATTTTTATTTTTTTAAGAACTTGACATAATATTCAAATCAAGTCTTTCCAATTGTTGCCCAATAATGCAAAAAAGTCTCCCATTGTCCTAAAGAGACTTGGTTTGACTAGGCCAACAACGAGTCTTTGTTACAAAAAAAAAAATCTGGAACAGAATTTTCCAACAAATTCAAAATTGGCGAATATAATTCCATTCAATCAGAGACCCTTGAAGAGTCACAAATATAATGAAATGCATAAATCACGGCAAATCTCGACGGTCGGCAAAAACGAATTAATAAAAAAATAAAAATTTGCAAGCTCGAGGGAGAAATTTTTCCATTTAACGCCACGTTCTGACGTATGGCCGGGCAAATGAAAGCCCGTCATGCGTGAGACTCACACTTATAAAATTACTCATAAAATATTATTTATTCATACGCGAGAGCGGGTGTATGCGTGTGTGTGTGTTTATTTTTTCCATTTTATTTTTCGAAAAATTTACGGTTCAGTTGGACCCATCAGGTAAAAATTTACTCTCTGGAGAGAGATGAATAGATGGTTGGTTGGCTGGATGACTGCTGTGGGTGGGCTGCACGCGGTGGACGAGGCGCTGCAAAAACATACACACGCAGGTGCTTCTCCTCGCTAATTTACGGAGCACATTTTCTCTGGTTCCGCGCACTTTTGCGAGTTTAATCAATCCTTGCGTGAAGAGGGAAATTGGCGAAAATTCAATTTGAACTCAAAATCATTGGCATTTCACGTAGAATGATTTCTAAGAAAAAAAAATATTAATTCAATTAAAAAATAAATATATTATTTTGCCTTTTTGTTAGATTAAAAACGAATTCTTCACAAGAAATTTATAATTTTGGGAGGGAAATACTGAAAAAAATGACACCTTCCCTAGCAGGAAATTTTGCTAAAACTTCCCAGCACCTTATCCTATCTGTCAAAGCCTTGGTTGAATATAAAATTATTTTAAACCTACAATATATTCTGTAAAAGTTCAGTTTTGTTTTTCAAATTGGCACGGTTGCATTCAGAATACAATTGTATAAATATCTCACTTTATTTAGGGAAAAATCAAATCAAAACTCAAATTTCCAGAAATCAACAGAAATTGACGGCTTTTTAAGATTTGGTTTTGCAGGTTGCATGATTTGTATTGTTTAAATTCAACTGGTGAAAGACATTTTATTTTTTTAAATTCATTCATCTAATGGATCTTTGCGAATTGTGTCATTCTAATAAATTATCAGCCTAAAAAATGAATATTTGAATCTTAAGCATAAATAAAAACACAAAAATAACAATCAATTATTTTAATTTTTTAGAGAGTTTTATTGACACTGTCAATTCAATTATTCTTCAATTTTTTATATTGTTGTAGTTAGTATAAATTTGCAGTTCAATCTTTGAAAGCCATCATAAATTTTTGGAACAAAAAATGAAATAAAAAATCTTAATACTTCTGTAATTTTAATTAACTTTTATAAAGCTTTATTAAAAACGTGACGCTTTTAACAAACAATACATTTTTTGTCATTTTTTTTTCTTCCATTTTGGTTTGTATTTTGGACAATTAAATTAAAAATGTAATACAAAAGTTCTGTTTTAGTTTTTTTTATGGAAAATTATGCTTTATCAGTGAAAAACTGTAGTTATGAATTATTATAATTACAATTTTAAATTAGTTCATGTGGCAATAATTACGAATGAAATTAATATAAAACCACGGCAATAAAAAGAAACATAAAAATCCACGTTGCGTTTATCCAAATTAATTCCTCAATTTTCATAATATGGAAAGGATGATTTTCATTATCAGCCTCGAAGTGACCAAGAGTGAGTGTTCGATGTGTGTGGAACCTTAGCGCGGAGATAGAGTCGTCCGGCTGATACGACTGCCGGTCACAATCGTCATAACAAATGAATCTGGAACCAGCGCGGCAAGCACACATAAAGCAGAATGAATAAATATGCGACATCATACACACCATACACTCTGGTGCGCCATTTATATATAATACATGTAAGCGAGCTGCGAGAGAGCGAGGGACGGCGGAGAGCACTTTTCATTGTCACAATATTAAATAAACGAGCTCATAACTTATTTATAAACACATTTTTTATTTTATCTGCTGTAAATTTCTCCCTGGTCCGGATGCAACAGTGGTGCTGCGTCCAGTTGGCCCCCGGAATGTTAAAAAAAATGGCAGAAATGTATAAATTTGGAAATGATCCTGGCGCTTAGTACACTTTTATGACCGCCTGCTGAATTCGGAGCTTTGGAGGCTATTTTGACGCTTGAAATAAATCGCGATGACAATTTTTCCACCGGCTGTCAGGCGCAGTTCATACTCAGTTATGATTGGTGGCTTTTTTATAATAACGTTTCCAAAAAAATATGCCATTAATGAGCTGAAAACTAGAAACGTTTAAATTCAGAAAAATTCATGTTAATAGAAGCGATTTTGCTCTCATTAAATGCAATGTTAAATTTGTGTAAAAATCTTAATTTTCTAATTTGTTTGCAACTGAGTTAATTTCAATATATTTATCTCGCTTTATATGCAATAATTACCTTCTTTTTAAAACCCATAATTTAGCAATTGCATGTCAGAAGCAGATATTAAACACTCATTTGATTTTAAACATTTTAGTAATTTACAGTGGCAATTTCTGTAGCAAAATTGAAGCCTTCGTTTTGAAAATATGTCTTACTCGATTATTATTAGATTTAGAATTAGCTTCTTGAACAATATTATATTATAATTATTTAAGATTTAAATGAAGTTGAACTGCACAATAATCATACTAAAATATTGATATATAAATAGTGCAAAAAGTTTAAGTCTGAAATTATATAAAAATTGCATCTCTTCCGTCTTCCCAAAACTAGATGGGAACATTTTCACTTTCCAAATCATTTCCACAAATATTTTCCCCGAATCATAATTTCAATTCGAGCAAACCGACGGGGATCTAAATCGCCAGCAAATATTTCAGCAAGTGCTTAGGCATTAAATCAGGAGGATTATTAATGCGGTGGGTCACTTATTTGCGCATTGGATTCGGACGGACCTTTACAATTATTGAGTAGCGCGCCGATTCCTTGCGCAAATACTAAAGTCCTCGGGCGAAAGGGGATGAAATTTATGCAGCGGCAAGAACATTTTAATCGTGCGGCTGCCGCCGCCCGAGCAAACAACCCGTCTGTTTGCCTCTCTCAATGTGGATTTGTCGTTTGATTTAATTTGTTACGCTCGAACAAAGCACTGCAGTGTTTTGCTTTGGAAAGTGCAAAATATTATTATAAATGAATTACACGCCGCGTGGAATGCAGCACACGCAATGCGGCGCACAAATGTTGCAACAAAGCCATACTTGACGGACGGAATTAATCGGCCGCTCTTTGGTAATTTGTCATCAGCTGGACGTGAACAATGCCGAATTTTTTCGAATTCTAGTTTGGCTGCTGCCGGCGTAACAAAAGATGAAAGATGGCTAATGCGTGCCATACCAAACAAATTGTTTTTGAGCTGCAATGCTATACTCAAAGTTAAAGAGTAAAATTATTCAATAATATATTTTAAAATCATATATTTATATTCTTTTATATTATTATTTAAAGAAACACTATTTATTAATAGTATTTTTCGTTATTTTTAACATTAAGTCATGTTATTTCAAAATAAAAATTATGATGTTATAATTTCAACCAATCAACCTTTTGTTTCATAAAAATCCAATGCTAATTTATTGAATGAAAAATTTGTAAATATAAGTTTTGGATATCATTGTCTTGTAGTAGAAAAGCAGTATAAAAATTTATAATACAATGAATGATTTGAGATTTTAAACCATTATTAATTTGAACTAAATTACACATGAAACATAATTATATAATTGTTAACCTATGAAAGGTTGTCACAACTGATATATATGCAAAAATACATTGAGAGAATGAACTTATTACCCAATATGCCATGGGCTCACCCCATTTCCAAGCTTCTGCAATTATATTGAGGAAATTATAGAATTTATATAAGAATATTATAAAAAAATTCATACTGGAATATTAACAGACATATTCATACTCAAAATTTAGGACCATCAAGTTTGCAGTTCGATTGTTTCCATTTGAATAAATTCTAAGCCGGGTTTCTTGTTGAATAAAACAGTCTTCTCCCTGAGGATAATTCTTAGTTTGAAAAGCAGACTCAATTTTCGTTTTTATTTTTATTTTGAGTATCGTGAATTTAAAATCGTGTGAAGGGCGCCGTTGATTGACGAGGCGTAATTCGCAAAAGCAGAGAATCACTTGAAATCGCATTTGGCGGCGCGACGAGGCCCACAGTCGGATCCAATAAATGCAAAGCAGCAACCCTTCCAAATTGTCTTTGCACTACTCGAGCAATCCATCCGTCCATATCCATCCATCTCTGGCACCCACACGCGGACCCTGCCTGCACACACACCCGTCCAACGGACCGTGCGTATAATATATATATACGTGTGTGTACGAATTCTAATTCCAAACCCTTTTCTCGGCCCCTAATTATACCGGCTGTCTGGTGATTCTAATGGTCAGGGGCGGACGAGAGAGCGAGCGAGAGTATAATTTAGTTGCTGGTAATATAAAGGCCCCCCATCATCCTTTATTCTTAGTGCTGCTAATGCTGTGCCCGACTCGATGGGTTGCGAGGATATTTGCGAAATTGTCTGCGCTTAATATATATATTGGCCTCATTCGGCCCCTCCACCCCCTCGATCTCTCTATGTACATAATTTAAATAGCGCGCGGCACTGTAATTACTTTAAAGGCCTTATTAAAAGCCCCAGTCGAATGACATCTAATTCATAACGGCCATTGTAATCAAAACATTTCTATGTTAATGCACGCCCGCTGCCATTTAGAGTGACGAATGTACATACCTATTCGGTCGGTATTCATCTATATACGTGTGCGAGCTGTGATCTAATTGCTGTTCGTACCAATTGCACAGCGATGTGTTTAGTAATACACGGGCTGCTTGTTCGATGAGCTAGAACGGCTAATTTGGGGTCTCTAGTTGACTCTGAACAAACATGTGATCAGAAATTTTGGTAGATTTGACAATGCTTTTGCAAAAAGCAAAAAAATAATTGTATAAAATTAAATATTTCCATAACAATCAATTTAACTGACAAATGCTTAAAACAGAAATTCAGTTACTTTATTTTCATTTAATTACTTACTTAGAGAAAGATAAATTTATATATTAAATAAATTCGGTTATTTTTTTGTATCACGACAATTAAAATGGAAAATTCTTCACATTTTTTAATTTTTTTTTCTCATTTGACTTGATTTGTGAAGAATAAACAACAATAATTAATTGCATTTGAAAAAATCGAAGACAAGATCTTAAGAAGGCTTATAGGCCTATTTTGAAAACAAAAATTAAACCTCCTTGCTGAGCTGGAGCCTTAAACGGCCAAAAATCAAGCAGACACATTCTTTTTATCATACAATTTTAAATTGGCGCTCTCTGGCGAAATTACTTATGTAATTTAATTGAATTCAATAGAATTTTGGTATGAATTACAAAATAATTCATGGTTCAATTATTATTATTATTTTTTTCTACAATTTCAACGCTTTTTTATTTCAAAACACAATATTTTTCTCTTAAATCAGTTTTTCAGATTAAAATTCGTTGTGTTGCCTTTCTATCCAACAATTATTTTAGTTTTAATCCAAGACATTCTTAATTCAAAAAAGACAACTTCGCACTTTCAGAGGTTGCAATGCAAAATCAGTTGTGATCTGACGCGCTGTTTTTCAATTCAAACCCCTGAAAGTGCAAAGTAGTTCTTTGATAATTATTTTCTTTTTGAATTCTCTTAATTTAATTATTTTCAACAATTTTGGCAACTAAACAACATGTAAAAAGTAATACGATTGCAACAACAAAACGAAACTAATTAGCTTTTATAGGAAAATGAAAAGGCTCTGTTTGCCAAATTATTGCAATGGAAATAAAACAATGATAAAAATTTTTCTCATGAGGCAATCATAAATCAATTAACTTTTATCTTACATTTCATGTTCATGATCAAATTTCAAGCTCCTTTCGCGAACTTATTAGATAATATTTACCAAAATTCATCATCATCCGGCACGAAGGGAAAAAATAAAACGTCAAGGATCATTTTTTTTTCGCCATTGTATAAAAAAGCCAGTTGGCGCAGAACGCGAATTGCTCTCTCTCAATATTTGCGGAGCAGAGGAGATCAATTTTGCGCGGTTTGCTGGAGTAATGAGAGACATTTCAACGCGATCAATTAGCAAGAGCGCGGTTGGCAAAACTTCACCGGTCATGTATGGAGCGAGAAGGGGACCGACGACGAGTTTGACGCGAATTCGCCTCTCAACTCGCCTCGCGCCAAATTTCCAGCACACTGCCCCGCAATTAGATTAAAATTATGCTCGGTGCGCTGCCTAATTAAAAGGACTGACCAAACAGAGAGAGCGAGGAAAGGACTTGCCGGCGTCGTCGTCGGGTTTAAATATTAAATAAATGCAGATGAGCTACGGCTCCGTCCGTCCGGTCTCTCTTTCTCGTTTTTTTTCCACTCCACCGTGAAATGATGATGACACTAAACCAAATAAAATATTATAATTAAAAAATTACCCTCCAGCTCGACTTGTGCAGGTACAAACCCACACACGTGTGCATGACGTGCTTTCGGATGAATGGGATTAATCTCATCATCTTTTCATGACGCAAGTATAATTATCGCGTGTCTTTGTTTAAATTCGCTGCGAGAGAGCGAAACGGCCGCTTTTCAATCCCTCTAATTACGACGGAGGAAAAAATCCCGGAGCAAATTTTTTTCCGCAGTTTGACGCTCGCTCGGCTGTTTCATTTTATGCGAGTAAATCAGGTAATAAATTGTGCCGCCGAACTTTTTGATGCTCGACCAATTTTCCCGCAGAGATGGCTGTATTTATGGCCGGAGATTCATATTTTATGACCACGGCGTGGATTCGACAGTTGTAGGGAGTCACTCGCCTTTTCTAACTGTTATATGCGCCAGTGAGAGCGATATTTTTTCATTGTCCGCTCGATTTTTTTGGTCACTTGCTTTGCTTTTTTATATTCGCTTAGCATTTCGTGCAAACCTGCCGCCGCGCGTTCATATAATGCGCCGGTGAGGGGGTTCAGATGAGTACCGCAGAAGAGGGTATTTCCATTTCAGGAACAAATAAAAAAAAAATTATAATAATTTCAATTCTTGATTCATTCTGGTTGTATTGAACTAATTTAATTCTGTTTAAATATGAACTTGCCGATGAATTTATGATAAAATTATTCAAAATAATAAAAAAATTTTAAGACTATTCAACAATGTTAAACTGCTTAAAATTTAGAAAGAATTCTTTAATAAAATTGCTATGAAGATTAAAATTAAAGTCCAACATTTAAGTTGCATGCAGTCCCTGAAAAGTTCACCAAATGAAATGAAATCAAAATTCTATATTAAAGATTCTTCTAAATGTTGCTGAACGTTTTTATTTTTTTGAGAGATTAAATCCAGTTTCTTCAGTGATGATGAGCAAATTCTTCATATTTTCTGCATGATGCAGAAAAGGGAAACAATAAATTTGATCATCTTCGCAGAGGAGGTCAAATTTAATGCCACACCAAAAGTTTAAAACAGCTACATACGTTTAGTTTTATTTATGAAAAATTTCACAATAAAAGCCATGGAAGTAAAATTCATCCCTTTAAAGCAGTTATTATAAAATATTATATTTAGATTTTACAAAACTCAAGGAAAAAAAGAAATTTGCTTCTTTTAATTAAATTATATTTTAAAACACAAATTAAAAAATCTGCATAATTCAGGAAAACTCTACTTGTAATAAAACAAATTTTCAAAACCTATTTACAACCAAGAGAATTTTAATCTATAAATTTATTAATAAATAATTTTGTAGTTTACGAGCCCTCAACAATATATAAAAATTGCATTTTCTTTCAATGTAATCAGCTTTATTTGTGCTAAATTTTTCATTCGTAAATTTTATTTGTCTGCCATTACTACGGTACTGCAATGGAGGGCCGGTTCAATAATTCAGCAAGCGAAAAGAGAAGCTAATGTGAAAAAAAGTGGAGGGAATCGTGCCAGATGAGGTGGTGTACATAAAGCAGAGAGAGGCGCGGGCAGTGCACCGAAGAAATGGCAATCGTCGATTCCAGGCGTTTTAAAATTGCAAACACGCGGCAGCGTCCGAAAAAAAAAAGGCACACCACTTTATTCTTCTTTTTTTCTGCACACACGGCGGTGCTTTTAAACACTTTGCATGTTGGCCTCTTTTTAACTCTATTTATTTCCTCTGTGTCGTCTCTGCGATGAAAAAAAAGGCCGCGCTTGTCTGTCTGCCTGACTTTGCTTTATCGTGTGTTATGCGGCGCGAGAGCGCGGATAAATTAATGAAAGACAGTTTTACAAGCGACGAGAGGGGCGCACGCAAAAAGTGTGGAAAATATAATAAAATGCATGACTGTCACTTTTTATATTCCGCTCACCCTCCCCGGAATGAATATAACTCTATTAGGCGAATGAATAATAACTCTTTCTTTTGCTGCAAGCAGGGCAAAAAGCGACGAAGAAAAATTGTTTTTAATTCCCGTCGCGACTGCTTTCGCGATTTTAGCTAATGAAATGCGTAAGCAGTGCCAGTCAGGAAATCATTTTGCATAATTAGATTTGTGAAACGCAGGCTTTTTTGCGTGGTAATGTGCCTTGTTTTGTATAATTCATTTTGCTCAGATGTTGATACCAATTGTTAAGGGAAATGCATAATTTAAAATAAATCAATACCATTATATCGTCAGATGAAACCGAAGAAATATCAGTTAAGAAACATTGCTTCCAAAATTGTTTAGAAGTAATTTATTATTTTAATCAATGAGAACTAACAATTGGAATTTCTATGAATAAAATAGATTTTGTTAAAATGATTCATAAATCTATTTGATTTTATTTATCTAAAATTATAATAAACTTTAATAAAAAAATCATTGAAAACAATCATATTTTCAATATTAATTATTAAAAACTTAAATTAAAAGAGTTTATAATAGCAAAATTTTTTTAAGCTGTGTTTTAAGAATTTCTTGTTAGCACAAATCATTTATTACAAATTTTACAATATATGATACGGTTAATTTTGAATTCAAATTAAATTGTATTGATAATAAAGGCATTTAATAAATTTATTGCAAAATGCTCGTTCTTTAACAGGGAGGAGACAACACATTAAAACTTTCATTCAGTTAGCTTTTGCAATTGAAATATAATATAACGTTCTGTACGCAATTAAATGCCGAAATAATAGTATTTTTAAAAGTAATAAAAAATATTTTATTCCTCTGGCGCAATAAATAAAGAGATTTTACGAGAAAGATATTTGAAAATCAATAAAAATAAAATCGAAATGAATGAACAAACGAAAGAATGAATCCAATAAGTTAAACAATTATAAATACCTTAACGTAAAAAAGAAGAAAGTTTAAGCAATACTTATTGATAATAATCCAGGAGAATTTGAATAGGATTGAGTTTAATAGTATTATCAATTTTCCATTTTTTTATTTCGGGTTTCTTACTTTTCCAAGTATTTCAGTAGCCACACATTTATCAAAACACTTGCACGAGTTTTGTTTCAATATTCCACTAGGGCATCAATTAAGTTTCTTACACGGAGAACGGAACAAAGTGCAAAAGTCATTAGGGCGCAGACGAAAATCCCGCGATAATAAATAAATTAATGGTCGTGGCTCGGAGAAATTAATTAAAGTCGTACTTGTGGCGTTTGAGACGAATTGCGCTCACGAGAATTGGTGAGCGCGGTGACCTCCCCGGCGCGACACCCACCCCTAATTCGCGCGCGCAAAGGCCTAATTCGGAAAGGGCTAACGACGGCGATGTCAACCACGTTCCTTGTGTATTTGCCGGCGAGGAGGCGCATTAAAGACAGAGAAATGAAGCCCCTTTTATATTCCTGATGCCACCCTTTGCATGCGAGAGAGGCAAGCAAGGGTGGCCCCAAGTAGCCTCATCAACGAGACTGCTAACGATCATTATTAAGTGTACGGGGTGAGCTATGCGACCGACGGAGGTCCGTCTTCACCCACTCCTCTCCCATTCTCTCGCTTTTAATCAAGGCCGAATGAAATTTATGCTAATTTTTTCTTCATTTAATATAAAATAAAGGGAGAGCGGAGAGAGCGCGCGAAGAAACTTTTTCCATTAAGCAAAAAATTATTATACACGGACTGTCCCTGCCTGCTCTGCGGCTGATGATGAAAAATGAAGATTCGCTCTCTTTCGCCAAAGTCTTCTTTCCCTCCCAAAGGTTAATGGAATTTTAATACCATTTTTCCCTTCATAATCGGCGCGGAATATTATAAAAATAATCAGCGCGCGGTGACACCGGAGAGGATATTCGACAGAGAATTCGTCCAAAGTGAGAGACGCCATTATTTTTTATAATGATATGATAAGCTGATGATCCTCCAGGCTCTCAACAGAACGAGTGAATTTCCACTCGGAAAATGAAAAAACTTTCTCTGGACAATAAACTGAAATTATTGTCATTCGGAGAGCTTTTTTGAAGACAGATTTAGGCCGCGTTGAAAATTCAATATGATTTTATTTGACATTCTCAGCCTTTGATTGAAAACCCTTACAAATTAAGTAGGAGGAAATTCAACAAATAAATATTATTATTTTCAAGAAATTAAAATCTTAAGGCCTGCTTATTGACATCTACAACTCCTGTTTGCGGCAAATCGGCCCGAAATTTTTGGACCCAGATTTTTTTATAGATTCCTACCTATCAGTAGAGTTGATTGCACAAAGAAAAATGGGGGGTAGCGCCGATTATTCTTGAAATATGATTTTTTGAATTTTTACATTGCGTCTTATGGAAATTTTTGTTTTTGGTGATTAAAAAAAAACTGCCCGAAATTTTTTGCTCAAAATTTCACAAAATGATAAGCGAATGACCCTAAACAGATTAGCAGAAAAAAATTTGAGGGTTCATGGGGCAAAAAAATAACATTGGGCATATGTGCGATCAAAAAAAACCTCCTTGGTACTCTTAGCATTGCAATAAGGAGTCCTTAAGAGTGTTACTAGACCTAATATGAAAGCTAAAACATTATTACGTGATTACAAATAAATTCATTTCTTTAATTTTTCAATTTCGAATTGGATTTAAATTGGTAAAAACACGTTTTATTTGCTGATTTCCGTCATTCGGTTCAAACTTTGATACTCATAATGTGGCTGCGCAAGTGTGATGAAATTATATTTCAACGTTTTGAGATCATAAATTTTCATTAGTTGAATCTGCTAAATCATAATTATTTTGAATCCGCATTATAAATGCTTTAAAATCGTAATTTGCATTCCTGGTCAACAATAAACCCTCACTGCAGTTAAAAGTTCTCATTATTACTTTAATTTTGTCTCCAGTCTTTTATTTTAATCAAAAAAATCCATAATTCTGTGATTTAAGAAAGAAGTTATTTGTTAATGATGCTTAAATAAAATTATTATTGTAGCGTTACCCATTTTAAATCATACATTTTATAGTAACTGTAACTTACTGATGTGAATTTTATTAATTAAAATACAAAATTCAATTCATATATTAAATGAAAAATTGCCCTTTGCCACGTGCGAACGCCACATTTCACGATTTCCTCTCAAGCGAGCTATTTTTTTAATTTTTTTCTCCTCTCATCTGCGCGTGTATGCTTATCGCTTTGAAAATCCAGAAATCTGCATAATATTTCAAATAAGCTTTTTAATCCGACTGCAGGGGGTGACGCGATTACCCATTCTCTTGTGACATAAAAGCGAAAAATGTGCTGAGAGTGGTTTTATTTTAACTTGAGCGCGCAGCAGTGGCGGCGGCACAAAGCGAGTGTTCGCTTCGAATGACTCTTTTTATTATTCAGTAAAATCAATGAAGCGATGGTAATTATAAATGAGGGAGTGCAAAAAGAGAGAAAAGAGGGCCCGTGTGTTCTGCTGCCATCAAGTGGCCTTTAATTTATTATCAGAATAGAATTATAGGACACTTAACTTTATAATATTCATTCCTTTGTATAATAAAATGGGCTCTCTTTCGCCTGTTTTTATGTCTCGGCCAAGGTAATGGGTCTTCCTCGCAAGTGGAACATCAAATGAAAAATTTCAGCCGGGCAATTTTTTCCCGAGTAATAATGAAAGGCCATTATGAAGACATTAAAGACCCCGTTCTGTCCGCTCTCACTTTTACACCCTCAACCCTCTGAGGGTCGCCTCTCGTCTTGAGGAAACGGAGGATGATCATGATGAGAAAGCGTTCAACTTCGGCAGTTAAAAAAATATATAATTCAATCCTTCCCCAAAAAGTAAAAGTCAAATGTCAAGGAATTATTTTATGGAGAATATAAAATACTAACTTTTTTTTTTTTGGTTGGTAGCGCCGACCAAAACAACAGCAAGGTATGTGGCCCGGGCCACTTTTTGACAGATTTTAGGTGGAAAAACCAGACCCAGTGACTTCTTAATGGGCATACTTCACAACGAAGAGTCACCGGCCTCAAAATTCACGTAAGCAACAAGTTTCCGTGCCCTGGGACCGGCTCAGGGTGCACGCCAAATTCAACAATGATGCGGGGCTATAGGGACCAGGTAACTCCGAGGACCATGGAGGGGCCTTCCCATAGCCATTTTACCAGACAACCGGACCCGTACGGTTTCCATGCAAACTGCAACTACCAAATCGAGTACCTCAAACAGCGTGTTTTTGAAATGGAAATGGAAATTTTTGCCCAAAATGAAAAAAGTTTTCAATCTAAAGGTTTTCCAATGTTGCCAACAAAATCAAGACCACCTGAACCTGAAATCCCATCCCTCGTGTCTCTCGGAGGTGACACGCCCCCGAAACAGCACCACCATCGGTCATGCTCTGAAACTCCAGTGGCGCGAGTATCAGGCACACAAATGCAGCTCCCTTCTGAAACCCCCAATCAGACTCGAGATGAAAATCAAAATGAAAAAGGCGCTACGAAATTGCAACACGCGGCCGTTGACGCAGACAATGACTGGAAAATCGTAACGCCAAAACGGCGCTCCAACAATTTGCCCCACCATGACCAATCAAAGAAACCTAACCAAAGGAACACCCAAACTCATGTCGGAGCCCATCAACAACAGCGCCAACAAAACTCAAAAAGGTCGAACCCGGCTCCGAAATCCACGCCTAAATACATGAAATATCAAATGGAAGTAAAGAAAATCGGAAACAAAGGCCTCCAGCGCCACCCAGAGAGCCGCTGCACTATTCTCGAGGAAACAGGTGACCTACTGAGAGCCAAAGGCGTGAAAGGGCAAGCTACTGGTGCAGATTTCAACCTGGGCGCCGGCCTCGCTCTCCACACCAAGAATGTAGGGCGTTTCGACCCTGCCCAGCTGCTCCTTCGACATCCGAATGCTGCCCCTGGCTACATTGCACCCGAGAAGATGCCAGACGGTTCCCTCATGCTCTTCTGTGTGTCTAAGCCACGATCCAATCAGAAACTCTATCACGACCCGGACGGACACATCCAAGGTGCCCGGGATATGGTACGAGGACTGGCCAAATACACAGAGGAACACAAGGTCACTGAACTCTCCCTGCCAAGAATCTGCTCCGGGCTGGACGGCATCAACGCTAGCTTCATCCACCAACTTCTACTAGATGAATTCCGCAACCAGCCAATCACAATTCACCTACTCTCCTTTAAACCACACGGCCGCACCACGAGGACCACCACAACTCCCACAACCAATACCCCTATTCAGGCCACCAACAATAAGGACGAAGATACGCCTGAGGACATTCAACCGGTTTTTCCCGGCGGCTCAGATCTCAATCTGGCGAGGTAAAGAGCACCGAAATTAACCTTATGCTTTGGAATATAGAAGGATTAGAGTCAAAATTAAAATTAATTCCTGAAACTGAATTTTTCAAAACTTATGATCTATTACTTTTTGTAGAAACATTTGCTGAAAGAGAGTTTAACATTGAAGGATTTAGATCAATAAATTTGCTGGCAAATAAAATAAACAGCAACGGGAGGGCAAGGAAAGGAATTTCAATCTATTTCAAAAATGAATTTAAATATGGAAAAAGAACAGAAACTATTGAAGTTAAGGATTTTGCATTGATCCAAATTTTTGAAAAATTAGTGATTGTTTTGTGTTACTTCCATCCAAGTTATGACCTGGATGAATTCTCAGATAACTTAGAATTGACTCTACTGAAAATTAGAAATTGTAATAATAAACCAGTTCTGCTTCTCGGGGATTTCAACTGTCGTGTTGAAAAATTAACCACAAATTATGATTGCAAAACTAAGTACTTAACCGAAAAAATGGAGAAAAATGGATTCTCATTGTTCAATGATCTAAATTTGCCAACACACGGTCACCCGGGTTGGAGAGGCAGTGTAATTGATCTGATCTTTGCTAACCACTTTGTCTCTAAAAAAGAATTTCAAGTGAAAGGAGAAATAGAAAAGAAACACCACCCGGTGACATGTGCCGCCTCAATTTCCAACTCTACTTCACAGCAACCAAAAATCTCTGAAAATAAAGCAAAACCAGTATATAAAATTGATTTAGAGAGACTTGAATTCCTAGTTAATAATGACTATGTCAATTTAAATACTTTGATCGATAATGACAATGTTGAAGCCTTTTATCTACACATTCTGGACGTAGTTCAAAAATCAAAACAGGTCCCTCGCAAAAATAATAGAATAAGTAAACCATGGTTTGATTGCGAATGCTTTCTGAAAAGAAGGGACCTTGTTCATATCTATCACTCACTCCTAATGTCAAATTTCAGAAATGAATTCCTACTGAAAAGACTGCTGGATGTTAAGAAAGATTACAAAATTCTGCTAAAAAGTAAAAAACTCACATTTAATAAGAAACAAGAAGAAAAAATAATATTTGAGGCAGAACAAGAAGCTTACCGCTTCCTAAAACAGCCAGTCGAAATAATTGATAAAATACAAAACCCCATTGACCTCGAAGACTGGATTAAACACATGACAAAAATACTCAACTGTGAAAACTTTCAAGGAGATGATAGTTTAAACCTAAAATCGCTCTTAAACCATTATGATGAAGAAATTTCCTGCGAACCAATTTTCGACGCGGAAATTCTCTGGGCAGTGAAAAATCTGAAAAACAAAAAGGCTCCTGGCCCAGACCTCATTACAAATGAAAATATTAAATCCCTTGTTCAATTCATGCTTCCACTTTTCAACAAATTTTTCAATAAATGTCTGACCTTGGGAAAAATTCCGAAGCAATGGAAATATTCCACAATGAAACTTTTGTACAAAAATAAAGGAAGTGTTAATGACTGTAACTCATATAGAGGAATTTGCCTCAGCAACACATTATGTAAACTACTTGACAAAATTCTGAGCAGGAGAATAATGGAAAAATTTAAAAACATAATACCCGAGGAGCAATACGGTTTCATGCCTGGCAAGTCAACTCTCGAGGCGGCACAGAAATTGCAATCAAAAATTATCGAAACCGTTAATGAAAAAGGCACAAAGATGTATGCTATTTTTATTGATCTCACAAAAGCATTTGACTTGTCAAATAGAAAAATACTGCTGCAAAAAATTATAAATCAAAAGAAATTGTCCAAAACGGAATTGAGTTTACTGGCCGAATTTTTAGACTTAGATTTTATTAGTATTAATGATGGAATATCTCAATCTGAGCCTTTTGTTGAGTCAAATGGATTCAAGCAAGGAATGAATTCGAGTCCCCTCCTCTTTAACATATATATCTATGATATTGTGAAAATATTTCAAACAATCGAAGGAGTAGACTTTTATTTCTATGCAGATGACATGGTGTTTATTAGTAACGATGTTAAGAAAATTGAAGCAGTCATGAACAAATTTGTAGAATATGCTAAAGAAAACTATTTGAAACCTAACTATTCAAAAACAAAAATGATGAAATTCACAACAGGAGGAAAGGGGAAATATGCAAAGGACGATAAAATAGTGATTGACGGCCATGAAATAGAATATGTAAAAAACTTCCCATACTTAGGAATTTACTTCCAAAGATCAGGTAGAGATTTCACTGAACATATTGCACGGAGAAAGGAAAATGCGCTAACTGCGATGAATATGTATGGAGATTTGAGAAAATTGTCTATTGATTGTGCGAAAAAATTGTTTAATTTGAAATTTGCCCCGATGGCCTCTTACGGTATTGAAATTATTTGGCAACATCTCAGTGAAAAAGATTTTGAAGAACTAGAAAAAGTGAAATCTCGATATTTTAAGATAGTAATGGGAGTTTCAAAATACAACAAAAACACCTATGTGTACAAATTAGTCGATGAGAAATTGTTTGTTACCGATTTGAAAGAAAAATACGATCTCCCGGAGACGGGTAATTATGTCAAGTTCCTTGAGAGCTATAATTCTGAACATGAAAATAGGTTTAATGTGAAATTCAATGACACGCCGGCAATGAGAAATGATGTATGGAAACAACCCTTGTTTGATAAAAGACATGTGTTTTGTCGCTTTGCCATGCACGGCTTTCATAATCAAATCTGTAGCAATAGTTCCGAGCGCCAACAGTGTTTCGAGGAAAGTGATTCATGCGTGTGTTTGCTATGCGGTGAGAAATGCACCCAATATCATCTGGCTGAGTGCAACCACCGAGTGCTTAGCATTAATGACTATTCTAAAAATAAGTGAAAAACTTTGGAAACCCTGTCGCGCAAACTGATAAAATAAATTGTGAATCTTAATTTTAACCTTCTAAGATGTAAGTTGAAAGTTGTACTCAATTGAGTTTTCAATAAAGACCATATATATAAAATACTAAAAAAATATACATGCAGAGAGTGATTTTAAAATAAAGTTGTTTAAAAGTGAAAATAATATCAAATGACAAAATAATGATAATGCAGGGGTTATGGTCTTTTTTTTATTGAAAGTTTTATAAAAATCTTTAATACTTATGTTGCATTCTTGTTCAAAATTTTGATATTTCTCTTCCAACAATTTTTTTCTTACAGCAAATAATATTCCTTAAATTTTGAACAAATTATAAAAGAAGAAACTACATAAAGAAAAAATTCTTTGCTGCTTATAATTAAAATTGATTTTTTATTAGTCTACTTAATTTAAATGGTTCTGCATAAAAAATTAATAAGAATTTGGTGGTTAACTATGAAGTAAAATATAAATATAAAGAATGGTTACATGAATTGTGGAAACCAGGTGTGATGTTCATTTCAATTCGATATTTTTTACAGATTGATCAGATTTTGGATAAAAGATAGAGCAAAATACTCAATTTAAAATAGAAAAATGTAATCTTCAATTTTTACTATTGAAAAAAAAAACATTCTTTTAGCTATGCAAGAGGGGGGAAATTTATAATTGCAGAAATCAGTGCCTCCGATGACAAGTAAGTGTAATTTCTCTAATTGAAAAACATACATAGGAGGCCTATTTCCAAATATTTTCATCTACGAAGACCATTTTGAAAGTTTAATAATTATTTTTACGACTTGAATATGCCAAAAACTAATTTATTTAATGTCAGGATATTTTTCAGCTACTTTTTAATTAATGATAATATTTTTAGGTGGAATTTCATGATTCTGAGATGAACACGAATAATTGTTTTGTTAAATTTGGCGGACTTGGTGCGAGAGAGTTAATTTCGTTCATTAATGACCTATGACCTCTCGGCGGGCGAGGCTCCACTGGCGCAACTTTGCAATTTAAGTTGGTTGCCGATCTAGCTAATGTTTAATTGGCTTTCCATGTGCTCGTTGTAATTACAGCATCTTTGGAATTGAGTGGCTTAGAAGCAAACCGCCGCCGCGCGCGCACCGCGCGCGCACGGCGAGCATTAGTAATTACTCTTGTTCTCGAGTCGATGGAGATAAAGTTCTCTAATTCCAGCGGCGGCAACATTGCCAGACAACAATAGCATCAAACCCGGAGAAGCGCTGCAGCCACTCGGAGGATGAGAAGAAGAAGAAGAGTGGCCGACGGCGAAGAAGTGATCAAATAAACATGGGCAGGGAATTGGGCGCCGCCACTTGCATGCAGACTCACGGCTGCCGACCCCATCAAAGGTCGCTTTCCGAATTACTGCAACTGACCAATATCCGAGAGGATTGATTTAGGTCACTTAAATAAAAGAAGATCCAAATTATACACGAAATTTTGAATTAATTTGGAATTGTCAACTTTTGAATGGAAAAAGAAAATTATTGATATGAATTAGTAATTAGAATATTCTTGTTATTAACAGATCAGTTTTTAATGAACATAAAAAGGTAACAAGGCATCCCATTGATATGTTTTTCAAGAATAACTATTATTTCAGAAAAGAGTGGCTAACCAAAATATTTATTTCAAGTTAATTTTTTTTAAGTTTTAATCAACAAATTGAAATGTAAATTATTAAAAATAATATAGGCTGGTTTCCAATTCGCCATTACGTTATTCGTTTACGCATTACGTTGTTCGTTTTGCCAAGGAAATCGTATAAGCCGTTTCCAATTCACCAAAACGATACACGTAAACGGAATCCGAGTACAGCAAAACGTAAAAGCGGTTTCCGATTCGCCAAAACGTACTCCGTAAACGTATTACGAGTGCCGACAGTGGTTTCCAATTCTCCAAAACGTAGTACGTTTACGTGCAACTCGTTACGAGCACCAAACGTGCTTCATACGTGATACGAACGTCGTTTTAATAAAAGTGCCACTTTTTGTTTCCGCTTCTGAATCATTATAATTGGTGCTTGTAATGAATTCTTAATTATCTCATCCATTTGAGTATAAAGTCCTTCAATTAGAGTTAATTTTCCACCAATCAAGTTAATTCGGTTATGGGGGTGAGCGGGGGTGAGTTGAAGGAAATTAGTTTTATGTCAAGTGCGTAACATGATTATAGGCTAAAATTTTGTGAGGAAATCAATGGTGTATTTGATTTTAATGAAAAATGTTAATTTCAACCCTTAATTAGCAATTAACTCAAAAACAAACAAATTGAAGTGCAATACATGACTTTATAGGGTAAAATTTGAAGCCCAAGCGATTGCCAGCATCAATTTTGCGCTATCAATTTAATTTCATCCCCTAAATTGAAATATAATGATGTTCACACAAATTTTAGAGCGAGACATGTTTAAATGGTAAAATTTGACACCAAATCGTTTGCCAGAAGTTATTTTGCTCTAAAAAAATAATTTCAACCCCTAATTTGAGATTATGTGAAGTAAACAACAATTTCAGAGCGAGACATGTATAAATGGTAAAATTTGACGCCAGATCGTTTGCCAGAAGTTATTTTGCTCTAAAAATTTAATTTCAACCCCTAATTTGAAATTACTCAAAATTAACAACAATTTCAGAGCGAGACATTTTTTATTGGTAGATTTCAAAGCCAGGCCGATTGCCAGGGAAAATTTGGAAAATTCTACTTACTTAATAAAATTTCATCCCCTTATTCGTAATATTATGGAATTAACAACAATTTAAGAGATATAGTTGCTTTATGTATGTAATTTTAATGCTAGATCGATTTTCAAATGTTATTTTGCACTTAATTTGCTTACAATTTTAATTTCAACCCCTGATTTCCTTATTTATTAACTTATGTTTGATTTTTTTAGTTAAGTATGGCAATCAATGTGGCTCTAAATTCGCTAAATTCAACTCATATCAACAAGTCTCGCTCTTAAGTTGTTGTTAATTTCATATAATTTCAAATTAGGGGTTAAAATTATTTTTTAGAGCAAAATAACTTCTGGCAAACGATCTGGCGTCAAATTTTACCATTTAAACATGTCTCGCTCTGAAATTGTTGTTAATTTCGTGACATTTCAAATTAGGGGTTGAAATTAAATTTTTAGAGCAAAATAACTTCTGGCAAACGATCTGGCGTCAAATTTTACCATTTATACATGTCTCGCTCTGAAATTGTTGTTTATTTCACATAATTTCAAATTAGGGGTTGAAATTATTTTTTTAGAGCAAAATAACTTCTGGCAAACGATTTGGTGTCAAATTTTACCATTTAAACATGTCTCGCTCTAAAATTTGTGTGAACATCATTATATTTCAATTTAGGGGATGAAATTAAATTGATAGCGCAAAATTGATGCTGGCAATCGCTTGGGCTTCAAATTTTACCCTAAAGTCATGTATTGCACTTCAATTTGTTTGTTTTTGAGTTAATTGCTAATTAAGGGTTGAAATTAACATTTTTCATTAAAATCAAATACACCATTGATTTCCTCACAAAATTTTAGCCTATAATCATGTTACGCACTTGACATAAAACTAATTTCCTTCAACTCACCCCCGCTCACCCCCATAACCGAATTAACTTGATTGGTGGAAAATTAACTCTAATTGAAGGACTTTATACTCAAATGGATGAGATAATTAAGAATTCATTACAAGCACCAATTATAATGATTCAGAAGCGGAAACAAAAAGTGGCACTTTTATTAAAACGACGTTCGTATCACGTATGAAGCACGTTTGGTGCTCGTAACGAGTTGCACGTAAACGTACTACGTTTTGGAGAATTGGAAACCACTGTCGGCACTCGTAATACGTTTACGGAGTACGTTTTGGCGAATCGGAAACCGCTTTTACGTTTTGCTGTACTCGGATTCCGTTTACGTGTATCGTTTTGGTGAATTGGAAACGGCTTATACGATTTCCTTGGCAAAACGAACAACGTAATGCGTAAACGAATAACGTAATGGCGAATTGGAAACCAGCCATAGAAAACTACGTAAATAATTAAACAAAATATTATGTTATATTAAATTTCTTAAATAAATTACAAAATTACTTAAATTAATTTGTAAAATTTTAATAAAAAAAAACTTAATTGTAATAATAAATTTATGTCTTTCTTAAAAACCAACGTGTTTCTTCTTTAAGATAATCAGTAATTTATCAGCAAAATATCATGGTTTCTAAGTATAATTTGTAAAATAAAAACTAAAATTCTACTAGGTAAAGCCAATTGTCCATTTATTACATTTCAACACATTTTAACACAGCTAAAATATAACTTTCTCAAATTTGAGGGAAGATCAATGAATAATTTCGAAAATAAAATTACTGTTATAAGAAGCGAAATGAAGCAAAAAATTAAATCAATACTTTGAAACGTCTTTCAAAGGTTTAAATAACTGTTTGGCTGCAAATTAATCTCAAAAGTCAATAATTACTGCCATTTCAAAGTGAAGAGCCGCGGCTCTGAATTTATCTCGAAAACGAGCGAAATCAAAGTGAGCCTCGGTGGTCCGGACGGGCTGAGCCCTGAGAGCACATATGATAATTTATTGGTGGAAAGTGGACCCTCGCCGGCGGTCCCTGAAGACCACCTCTGACATGGGCAAGTGACGGTGGCAAACGAAGATCATTATGCGCGTGGTGCGTTGCCATGGCGACATTATGAGGTGCGAGGGTGGACGCCAGATTGTAATATGCTGATTGAAGAGAGAGGGCGTAATTTGGTCCAGCGAGAGGGTGGCGGTTCATGCTGATTTCAAACGGGCGCCGAGCAATGATTGCGTTTGCGGTGAAAATAAGCATTCGAAAAATAAAAACGAAAAAGCGGAAAAGGTTTTCAATTAAAATGAAAATTGAATTTGTTTTGGCTTGATCGTTACTTTCTGAGACATTATTATAACTTTTCAATTGATTATTTTAATTGTGTTTACCCGTTAATTATTCAGGTTTTTGTTGTGTCATGTGAAAATACATTTGGAAAAAAATCAATATGAAAGCACTTAGTGCAATTGCGTCTAACTTAATTTGCTGATCAATCATAGAGTTTAGTCAGTCGAGTGAATTTGACTCGGAGAAATCTTGTAATTTTTTCCCAGTTGAAAATTTAGCTAAAACGTTTGAAAATGGCGTCAGATGTTTTAGAAGAAGCTCTTTATTGGCACAATCTGCCTGCAACAATATTAGGTTTCTACAGACCACGAAATTTTTGCAAAACCTTTACTTTTTATTACAGTGCAGTGCTTCTCTCTCTTTACATCTGCGGACTTGTGTTTTTGTTTCAAATTTACATTGAAACGATGCCATCAACCGGATATTTCACGATTTTGACTGCCGAAATAATGGAAAAAGTGGCCTCAATTTTTCTTCTAGTGACATTTTTGCATCACATTGTTTGTAATCAGTCTCAGATAATTAAGATTAGAGTGTTTTTGAGTGGAATTGTAAGAAGTCTTCGATGTGATAATGAATTTAAGAAGTGCATATCTAAAAAATCACTCTGGATGGCTGTGATTTTGTACGGGATTCAAGGAGCATTTAATTTGTTCAAACTTACAAAATTGTTCGATGGTACTTTATTGTACAAAATTGACAGCATTTTATTTTCAATCGTTCTTTTTTCTCTGGAGTTTGTGCAAAGCAATTTTGTACTGATTGCAAATTCTGTCGGCTTTTTGTTTCATTTTGTGAACAAAACGATAATTCTAAACGGAATTCCTCTGAGCGAGTTGCGAAGAAAGCATGTCGAGATATGCGAAGTTCTTGAACAAATCAACCGAACTTATCAAACCACAATTCTCTCTTCGGAGTTGTGTCTTTTCACGATATTGGTGTATCTGTTCTACATAATAATCGTGGAAATGTTCATTCAGCAAAACTTCTCATCGGCCGTCGTTGGATTCGGAATAATTTTGCAACCATTTTTATTTATTTTTTTCTTGCTAGGAAGTCACGTGTTCTTTGTAAACGCGAGTGAAAGGGTTGTAAACGAGGTACAAAGCCATGAAATTTATAACAAAAAGTTAATAAACTTTTGATGATTTACAGGGAAAAGCCACGAGTAACGCTTTAGTTAAGTTGGAACTTCAAGGAATCTCTGAAGATATTCAAGAAGAGGTATAAAAAAAGATAATCTTTTATATTTTAAATTAATAGTCACTCGAATATTCTTTCCTATATTGCTTGTTGAGCTACAAAATTATCATCAAATAAGCGGAACTCATTCAGTTATTAAAAAAAGTACTAGTTTTAGTTAATAAGAAATTTAAAACTTAATAAATGCAGGTTCATCATTTTATCTTGATGCGTTTTAAATTTTAAGGTAAAATTATAGATATCAATAAAATTTTGGCGACGTAGATGCACATAAACCAACAAAATTTGGTTTAATCAAAATGAAAATCAAAATTTAAGTTCCAAAACATGTTTTTTTTTTCAAATAGTAATTGCGTGTTTCCAAATATACTAATTAGCATAATAAATTATTTAAAAAATAAAAGATAAAATTAATTTAGCCCGTTGTGTTTAATTTTAGTCTATTTCTTGAACGAGCAAAATTTAAAATTATTTATAAAGGTTATAAAGTTTATTTATAAACACTTTAAAATTTTTAGGTGAATTTGTTCAAAGAGCAACTGTTGCATTACCAAAAATTATTGCACTTCAACATTCACGGCATGTTTGACGTCAGCCTTGCGCAATGTTTTGTGGTGAGACATAAAAATTAAAAAAATCGATGGTAAATCCTTTAAGGACGCAATGTGTTGCAGATGATGGGAGGCATTGTGGCCTATGTCATCACGTTCATTCAGTTCCACTTGTTCGAAATTACCTTGAGAGCGGAACAACAAGATCGATAATCATTTACAAAACCCCTTAATACTGGTAAAAGGCAATTTATCATGTTCTTTGTTTCCGCCCCTGAACGTTTTGTGATCAATCCAATGTCAAGGTAACGCGACAAAACTGATGAAAGATTCTACTCACCGCAAGAAGTGTGTTTTTTCATTGACCACGATGGACCTGTCGCAGGCGCTGCTCTTTTCGGACGGCCTGGCCACTCTGCTCGGACTGAAATGCCACTTCGCGACCGGCGCCAAACGGTCTGTCAACGTTGTCTACTGCATCGTAGGCTTGACCTTCAAGATATTGGTCAGCGTGTTGTGTCTGCGAGGCGTGTTGCAGCACCTCTTCTCCGACGGCCTCAACGTCACCAACATGGTCCTGCTCGCCTCCTACAAATTCACCTCGGTGCTGCTCTTCCTCGGAGTAATTTTCTTCCACCTGAAAAAACACGCAGCCTTCGTGAATATCTATCATTCTCTTTCGAACGAGGCGATCAATTTGGGATGTTTCCAAGCGTTGTTCGCATTCCTCAAATTTTACTCCGCCTGTGTCGGAATAATCGCGGCGATCGTAATCTGGGGATTGTTTTGGTTTCAAGCGACGCAGCTGAGCTTTGGCTACTCAATCGACTTAGCTCATTCCGCGCTCACTTTTTACGCGTGCGTTTACTTCGAATTGAAATTTGCACTCGTGGCCAAAACCACGGAATTTTTATTCAAAGAAATCAATTTGAACATTTGCGCTGCGAAAAATAGTCCGAAATGGGTGGCTGAAGTTTTTCCAGCTTTGAGAAAAACGCATAAAAATTTGTACGCGGCCACCGAAGAGGCCAATTCGACATTTCAGCTTTTGTTGATGCTGACGGAAATTTTGCAATTCCAAGTGATGATCTACTCGGGGTACATTTTCATCATCGACTGCTGGGACTTGGAAGACAAGTTCACCAAATTAAAAATCAAAATCTTGATCGCCTCTGCCGCATACTGGATCGCAATCATCTCCAATTATATTCATTTGGTGTCAGCATGTTCAAATTCATTATCAACGGTAAAAATTAAATTGTTGTGGAATGACACAATGTTTGTAATTTATAAAATTTAAATGTTTCTTCAGGCGCAGGAAACTGCAAGCAAATTATTGAGAGTTGAAGTGGAGACCACAAATGATGTAATACGAGAAGAAGTAAGCTTTAAATTTAATTAAAATTTTAAATGTGTTATTTGCATAAATTTTGAAAATTACAGCAAATTACTTATGTGTTCTTCAAATTTTTAAAGACGAGAGGTTTAGATGATAATTAATCAAATTTTCAAGAAAAATGCCGTTTCTTGAGTGCCCAGTATGTTTTAGGAAGAATAATAATTTATGTTGAGCAAAAAAAAAATTTTTACAATTACTCAATTTTCCTGGCGCGTGTCTACTTATTCTCAAAAAATGGTTGATAAATTACCACTTTCTTATTTTTTCCCCTCAAATTTTACAGAGTAAGGGAAATTATTAAGAAAACAATGCAAAATATTTGGTTTTCTAAGCATTAAAAGTTTAATTTACTATGAAAAAAGTTGTTTTTTTTTTGTTTTTTTTCTATTGTATTTTCTCCACATACAATATTATATCTTTCTTATTTGATTTTTTAGGCAGCACTATTTCGAACTCAAATTCTCCACTACAAGCACTTTACTTTCAACATTTTTGGACTGGTTTGCATAAACAAAGCCTACGTTTTTATGGTGAAAAATAATTTTGTTGTCTTTTTTAAGTAAAAAAAATAAACCATTTGTTTTAGGTTTTTGGTGCGTTGACGACCTATTTAGCCACTCTTGTTCAGTTTCATTTGCTTGCATCACAATTTGCAGAGTAATTTAAAAAAAAATTCAACCTTTTTTAATTTGAAAAGTTCCACAAAGAACATACGTGCATGCACTCGATGGCAAACGAAGGCTGGTGGTGATTCGCTCTCATAAATTCAGATGCCGATTGGAAGGATTCGGCGGGCAATTTGTATGCTAATAAAAGGAATTCTGCTTTTCTATCAATAAATTTGCATAAATCACATTACCCGAGTGCTGTTTTAATAATGAGGCCGCGCCGAGTTTAATCACGGCGGCGGCGGCTCGCCGAGCAACGCCACAAAGAATTATTTATCTTGCTCGCCTCACTTCTGCCTTTTTCTTCCGCGCTCCCCAAAGTACTAATTTTTGATATTAATTTATTCAAATAAGAAAAATTTATGCATAAGCAAATTCTACAACTCGCTCTCCGCGCATCGAAAACAAACTCAATTCTCTCGGCAAATACTGAATTTATATAATGTTTTCCATATTAATTAAGTCTCGCGCTGCCTCCGCGTTTTAATAATTGCGTGCTGGGTGGAATATTTTAAAATATACATTTTCCAGTTTCAAGGAGAGAGGCACAAACAAACCCAAATAACAACTGATAGAATTTTTACTGCGATTAAATAAGATTCCGAAAAGAGGGGGTACAAAAGTTAAACCACCCCTGCTTGTATACAAAAGTAGCTGCAACACCGAGGGCGGTTTCTTTTGTTTTCTCGAACGGAACCCCCTGCTTTAGATAAGGTGTGTGCAGCGTTTAATTTCGCGTGGAGAAGAGAGGGCGAACGTTAATAAAGAGAGTTGCGATCTCATTTCAATTACAAATCGATGTAATCATCATTAAGCCCAATAGTAGTGCGACGAAGAAGAGACGCTTTAATCTTCAAAGATTTCAGGTCTAATGAAAAATAAAAGTAATTAAACTTATGTTAATGAACTCTTTCTTCGACTGCTAAACCCTTCTCTGGCGCGACGTTAAAACTCACCCCCGAACAACTTATTCCCAGCGGACGGAAACTTAACCTGCTGCTGCGCGTTCACCCTCGCTCGGCACGCGAAATTAGCTCAACTTTTACTCGCGCAATAATTGGAAATTTAAATCTTCTTTGCTGCGCGATTTCACAGCCAATCTGATTGTCCCTTGATTCGCCAAAGCAACCCTTTAGTCGCGTATATAATCTGACGGTTAATTCTCTCTTTGCGAGGAGACTGATTTGCGGGAATCAATTTCGGTTTGGAGGAGGTCACAACCTACACAACCTACACGAGATTAGGTCCATTTAGGAAATTTCTCTGAACAGCTTAGCGTTCCGATTATAGCCCTAAATGACCTTATTTATCCGTTTCCAATCAGACAATCACATTCAATTTGGTAATAAACCTATGGTTTTGGACTCGCCAAATACAACACATTGATTTCTGCGCAGTAAATTGTAAATTGGCAAAACACTTTTTGTGTACAATAGCAAAACATTCACATTTTAAGGCACAAATAAAAAAAAATTAACTTATTATAATATTAAACAAGATAAACAAAAAGTAAACGTATGAAGCTGCTCGTTGCAAAGAAATGGTGAAAAAAAATAATGGCTAATGGACACCAAAAGGCGACCTGTGGTCTGCTGGTTCTTAAAAACCTAGGGTTTTCTCTTGTTGAAACTAAAACTAACAATAAATGCAAGGAATCGGGGTCAGTTGTCCTTTATTTTTTTTCCTTGCATCAAGGTTTCTCTGGATTTTTAATTTTAACAAAATTTTACTAGTTAATATTAAATATATTTTACTTGAAAATTAAGTAATACTTTTTTGCAACGATAATTTTAATATATTAAATTTATTAAAATTTATTTTTATCAATTTTTTAATTTGTAGTAACCTACAGGTTACAATAATTACGATATATATTTTTATGTGTGCCAAAAGTTTTAAATAATTTATTGAAAAAAACATAAATAACGTTGTTGATTAGGATTCTATGATGAATGATGGATCAAAAAATTATAGCTTACTTAAATGTGATCTTGTGACTTGCGAAATTCGAATAGTGTTGGTTTAAATCAGATTAAATTATGTTATTATTATTTGGTAGATTTTAAATTTCTCTTTCAATTTCAATCACGCAAAGTATAAGTTTTGCAGAACCATTTAATAGTACATGTAATTTACGATATTAAAATTATTAACCTACCTTGAGCATTCGAAGCGTTGAGGTTTTTAAACTCAAGACAGATTTAAAAAAATAATAATAATAAAAATATGAATCTGCTCGCCACAAATCATATAATAAAATGAATGGTAGTTAATTTCGCATTCCAATGATATTTGATATCAACTTGCTAGAGTGAAATTTCTTGTTCAATAGAGATTTCTTCAAAATTGTTCCAGACTGGAATGCTTTACCAGAAAATATTGAATGAAACAAAATATAAGAGAACAAAAAGTGTTCTGTGTCTTGACAATTAATAGCAATAATATTATATACAACATATAAAACATGCTTTATTATTAAAATTGTAGAAAAATCTTAGTCTAATGTAATTTGAATTATTTTCCTTTGACAGTCAAAATTATGAAATAATTCAAATTTACGCAGACTAGCAAATATGAATATTTCTGAATAAAAGTAAGGTTAAGGTCGACAGAAATTCTAAACCTCCGTGTTTCATTTTAAAACTGCGGAAGCACTAAAAGCGTCCTCTGAAACTTTTCAAAATCAAATTAAAGCTGCGACCGGAAAAAACACGTTGGAGCAAAAAATAAAAAAAAAATACAAAAGAGTAGCGAGTGTGTGTTGGCGAGCGGCGCATGGGAAACGCATTATCAGCCGGTGATAATCCCAGCTGACACTGACACACGAATAATCAAGTGAGAGAGAGAGAGACAGAGAGAGGCGACAGGGTGGGTTAATGAGATGCACGTACGGTGGCAGGCGCAGGGCACAGATTCGCATAAATAAATTCCGCGTGCCCAGCTAATGATTGCATTAACGAAGCCAGCAGCGACGGGGATGAGAGTTGGGCCGTCCGAGGCAAATCAGGCCCCGCTTTAATTAACTGCCGCAAACGCCGGTGACATTATATGCTGGAGAGAATTGGAGAATTAAAAAAGCGGGCAGGTATATATAAAGTAAAGAGCAGGGATTCGGAAAAGGGGTTTGATGGGGTGTTAGGGGGAGGGTCGGTCGCGCCCGAGAGAGAGTGAGAGAAAAGAGTTGAATACATGCACGGAGACTCTTCATTTTCTATTTTAAATCTTGTTTGCATATTGATGGGATGCTAAATATTCAGCATACAGCTCTGCATAAATTCATTTCATTACACCAAATATTGCCCCTCATGCATATTAATGATTTCATTATAAAGCCTTTTCAATGTATAATTTACTTTGGCTGACTCACACACACACTCTCTCTCTCTCACTCGTTCGCACTTTTCTCTCTATTTGGGAGGAAAAGGGCTGAAATGTTTATTGTCCTCCCTGCTGCTTTTTCTGCTTCGTTGTCATCGTCAGATCCGCGACGGATAAGTAGCTCGCGTGCATTTTTCAACTCGGCTGCACACATCTTGTAATTGGCGTCATGCTTTCAACGATGCCAATCGACGCGGCAAAGGACCAGAATGGAAAAGGGTGCGGGTGAAGCTGTCAACGCATTACAAGTTAACATTACTCGACGCGTGTAATATCAAAATAATTTTATTTTGGCACCGTTTCTTTTATTTATCATTAAGTAAAATACAAATAATTGATGCCGAAAACTTTATCAGACCTTTGCTGGGTGATATCCTTTTTGGTAATTTTTCTTTTTCCAATCTTTTCATGAATTCATAAGCAGATTAAATCGTTAAAACAAAACTTCATTTGAAAATAAATTATAAGCAAAATATTTGAATTATTAGGGATATTGGGAAGTCGCAAAATGGGGCATGTGTAGGCCCTGTTCAAGTAAAATCAAGTTGATTTCCCTGAAACATTGTGGAACAAAAC
Organism: Neocloeon triangulifer; assembly: GCF_031216515.1. Classification (NCBI taxonomy): domain Eukaryota; kingdom Metazoa; phylum Arthropoda; class Insecta; order Ephemeroptera; family Baetidae; genus Neocloeon; species Neocloeon triangulifer. The sequence goes on from NW_026775550.1 coordinate 1,197,326, forward strand.
GGCACCACCACAAGAAGTTTGCTAAAACTTGCGAAATCAAAAAGACCTCATCCACCGTTAAGAGCTTTATTGGTTAATACAATCAGTAAAATTTGATGATTTTATTAAAAATTTCACATAAAAATTTAATAAATTTAAATGTTACAAGTATATATTCTGACAATATTTCTGTATTTTCTTGTTAATTTTTAATTTAAAGTTGGAAAATTTATTTGTATTTTAAATAATTTTATTTTAAGCTCATTTAAGAGCCTAATAAATTCACACACAAATACACTGAAAATTCTAAATATCTCTCTTCAAAGATGAAATATAAAAAATATATATGTTTTTTTCGCAAATTTATTTTTTTTTTAAGACCGTTTAGTTGATATCAGCCCTATATTTCCAACAATATTAATTTAACAGCAACATTAAAATTACGTCGTGCACATCGGCTTTATAGCCATTGAGAGGCCTATATAAATTAAAATTATAAATATCTCGCTTCGGCGATGAAATATAACAATGATATATGTTTTTTTCGCAAATTTATTCTATTTTGAAGACCGTTTAGTTGATATCAGCCCAATATTTCCAACAATATTAATTTAACAGCAACCTTAAAATTACGTCTTGCACATCGGCTTTATAGCCATTGAGAGGCCTATATAAATTAAAATTATAAATATCTCGACTCGGCGATGAAATATAACAATAATATATGTTTTTTTCGCAAATTTATTCTATTTTGAAGACCGTGTAGTTGATAGCAGCCCAATATTTTCAACCTTACTAATTTTACAGCAACCTTAAAATTACGTCTTGCACATCAGCTTTATAGCCATTGAGAGGCCTATATAAATTAAAATTATAAATATCTCGACTCGGCGATGAAATATAACAATGATATATGTTTTTTTCGCAAATTTATTCTATTTTGAAGACCGTTTAGTTTATATCAGCCCAATATTTCCAACAATATTAATTTTACAGCAACCTTAAAATTACGTCTTGCACATCAGCTTTATAGCCATTGAGAGGCCTATATAAATTAAAATTATAAATATCTCGACTCGGCGATGAAATATAACAATAATATATGTTTTTTTCGCAAATTTATTCTATTTTGAAGACCGTTTAGTTGATATCAGCCCAATATTTTCAACCTTACTAATTTTACAGCAACCTTAAAATTACGTCTTGCACATCAGCTTTATAGCCATTGAGAGGCCTATATAAATTAAAATTATAAATATCTCGCTTCGGCGATGAAATATAACAATGATATATGTTTTTTTCGCAAATTTATTCTATTTTGAAGACCGTTTAGTTGATATCAGCCCAATATTTCCAACAATATTAATTTAACAGCAACATTAAAATTACGTCGTGCACATCGGCTTTATAGCCATTGAGAGGCCTATATAAATTAAAATTATAAATATCTCGCTTCGGCGATGAAATATAACAATGATATATGTTTTTTTCGCAAATTTATTCTATTTTGAAGACCGTTTAGTTGATATCAGCCCAATATTTCCAACAATATTAATTTAACAGCAACCTTAAAATTACGTCTTGCACATCGGCTTTATAGCCATTGAGAGGCCTATATAAATTAAAATTATAAATATCTCGACTCGGCGATGAAATATAACAATAATATATGTTTTTTTCGCAAATTTATTCTATTTTGAAGACCGTGTAGTTGATAGCAGCCCAATATTTTCAACCTTACTAATTTTACAGCAACCTTAAAATTACGTCTTGCACATCAGCTTTATAGCCATTGAGAGGCCTATATAAATTAAAATTATAAATATCTCGCTTCGGCGATGAAATATAACAATGATATATGTTTTTTTCGCAAATTTATTCTATTTTGAAGACCGTTTAGTTGATATCAGCCCAATATTTCCAACAATATTAATTTAACAGCAACCTTAAAATTACGTCGTGCACATCGGCTTTATAGCCATTGATATGCCTATAGAAATTAAAATTATAAATATCTCGCTTCGGCGATGAAGTATTACAATGATATATGTTTTTTTCGCAAATTTATTCTATTTTGAAGACCGTTTAGTTGATATCAGCCCAATATTTCCAACAATATTAATTTAACAGCAACCTTAAAATTACGTCTTGCACATCAGCTTTATAGCCGTTGATAGGCCAATATAAATTTAAATTATAAATATCTCGCATTGGCGATGAAATATAACAATGATATATGTTTTTTTCGCAAATTTATTCTATTTTGAAGACCGTTTAGTTGATATCAGCACAATATTTTCAACCTTACTAATTTTACAGCAACCTTAAAATTACGTCTTGCACATCAGCTTTATAGCCATTGAGAGGCCTATATAAATTAAAATTATAAATATCTCGCTTCGGCGATGAAATATAACAATGATATATGTTTTTTTCGCAAATTTATTCTATTTTGAAGACCGTTTAGTTGATATCAGCCCAATATTTCCAACAATATTAATTTTACAGCAACCTTAAAATTACGTCTTGCACATCGGCTTTATAGCCATTGAGAGGCCTATATAAATTTAAATTCTATAAAAAGATATATTTTCACAATGTGTGACTGTAATAATGTTTGTTGTTCATAACATAAATAAATTAAGTTAATCGTCCAATTCTTCAAAAATGAGTGGCTTGTTGAATTTTACTATCTCGTTGATTAATGAAGATTGCGATTTGAGATTACGCAGTTAATAAAAATAAAAAAAAAAAACTGTCGCGTTTAAATGGCTAACTTATATTGGTGTTATTTATAATAGTGTTGATAGAATTTGGGATTAAATTGATTTTAAAAGATTTATCCATTGAAGTTAACACTCTTCACAAATGGAATATTCGAAGTTGCTAGTTAAATTTAAACCACGATTTTTGTTTATATTTTAATTAATTCATATTATATAGATACAGAATTTTAAATTTTTTTACATTGTCCTATAAATGACCTAAAAGAAACTCCAACCCCTGACTAATAATTAATAATACAAACATCGTAACATAAAAATGAACAATTCTTAAAAGTTAGATGAATTTAAAATCCAATATGCTGTAAAAAAGAAAAATTAAATTTGCAACTTTTTTTAAAATACTTTTTGTGCAAGCCCGTGGAGCACGCAATTCAACATTGTTTTGGCCTAGTCTGGATTGCAATGCAGCTCTTGTTCAGATTCGCAAATTTGCTTTCACCCCCGAAATTGGTGATCAATATATTGGAGCGCGAACATGTACACCGAGTGAGCATTCGAATTCAGCACCAACACACAAACGCTGTGTACTTTTCTGGTGCGACTGGTTCGAGCCGAAATCGCAAAGGTGAGAGAGAGAGCGAGCAGCAGAATCGCATGCAAATAAATAAACAAGCTAATATGCATATGAGCCGGCGGCGTTTGCAAATAAAAAGCAGGGGTGGCTGTTTGTGATTAGCCCGGCCGGTTTGCTATGCAGATAGGCTCGAATAATAAGTCGAGATTGCGCTGTATGTGCGGTAGACTTTAAACAAGGAGCTGTTGTTACATGTTAATTATGTTGTCGACCGACTCGCGAGCGAGCGAGAGCGTTTTGCTGGATGGGCGCGTGAGTACACATAAACGCGCGCACTCGACGCCACTGTCGGTTTCTATGGCCGAGCCCGTGGAAAATTCGCCGACTCGCGATTTGCTCAAAATTGTATTTATTCTTTTCAGATGGTGAGAAAAGATAATGATCAGAAAAACACATGTTATGTTTTCCAGAAACACAAAATCCAATTAGTTTTTACTTTATTTATAGTTTTTTTAAAAATGCTACCGCAGGCATTGACGGTTGCGCTGTTTCGAATTACGAAATTGCAGCATGACTTGCAAATTCTACTTGGTAATTTTGTAATATTTTCTGGCTCCGGCTACAACATCAAAGTAGAACCAGTTGTGCAAATATAAGCCTAATTATTATATATTTGATTAAAAATAGTATTTTCCAGGCTATTTCAGGCTATTTCAGGAAAAAGATAATTATAAAGTTTAAATGTTTTTAACCCTCTTAAATTTAAAAAGACTAGGCAAAATGATAGGTTATAAGACATAATATAAAAGCTGTATTAAAGCATAATTGAATGGATTTTTCCACACGACACGCATACAATTTTTTTGGAGAGTTTAAATTATCAAAATTTTTATCAGTAGTGCAGGTCTAAAAAAGGCTAAAGTCTGCAGGCAATTTCCTCATGAGAGACAAAATAAGTAAATTTTGTATTCATTCGGTATTTTTGCTCATTATAATATGTTTATAGAACTTTTTCAAATGGAATTAAAACATATTTTATATAGTATTTCAAATTAATGAAATTCACAAAATCTGCAATTTTTAACTGAGCACTTCTTAAAAATGAAACTTAATTTAAAAAGATTGATTTAAAAAAATATATATATACTTGCATCCTATGCAATACAAACCCGAAAATATTTCATAATATTCTAATAAAAAAGTGTACATACGTTATGTATGTTTATTTTTTTATTGTTGTATTTAAATAAATTTAAATATAAGTTTTGCTATCAAATATATATAAGTCAAAATCGATGATAGAATACAATTTCCTAAAAAAAATTAAGTGCTTATTATCTATTTTTAGTAATTCAGTATTCATATTAATTTAAATTACTTTACACATTAATAACAACTGATCAATTCGCGATTTATAACATTTTGTATTGAGTAACATCATTGTGGGGAATATGGGGGAGAATGAAACTTAATTTGTTTCATTTTTAAACGTCTCTTTTTATTTTTATCTTCTAAAATTTTGTAAATAATCAAAAAATAAAAATAATAAATTAAAAATTATAATATAATATACAATATACATATAAAAACGAAATAAAAAATAAAGTATAAACATAAAAATATACACTAATTTATGTTATTTGAAAACAAAAAATTATAAAATTTAATAATTGAATAGTAGCACTTTAAGTAATTTTTATGAATTCAATTCAATTAAATTTTATTGTTGTTCTGTTAGACAAGAATATTAACAGTAGTCTTTAGAACATGTCAGGTCTAAAATTAAAATTAAAAATTGAAACCGAGCAAACCTCGTTGCAAAGAAAAAATGAAAAAATAATACACAACTGACGGCACAGGCGACCTGCCGTCTGCTGGTACTTTAAAAATCTAAGGGATTTTGTCGTGTCCCAACTGAAACTTGAAACTGCGAGTTGTCCTTTATTTTTTTCATATTTTCTTTGCAGCGAGGACCGCCCGGTTTCAATTTTTTTAATTTTATAAAATTATTATTTTTAACTTTTAAACCTTTTACATCAACAAAATTTCCGCCACCTATGCGTGCAAAGTTGCTCTTGTGCGTGAACATTGAAGCAGGGTGGTGCGTGAAACAGTGATCCAAACAACTCGCGGCCAGGGATCAAACCCACCCACCCTCTCTTCTAAATTATTCCCTCCTGTGGAGAGATGCAGCGCTTGTTTTGTGCAGCACTTGACGTTGTGCTGTCGGTGGCGAAATCTTAAATAATAATCTTGCCGCTCCCTCGGTTATTTACTCTTGCTTTCCATTCACCACCGCACATTACACTCGAGCGCGCGAACGCGTTTTATTTCAATTACACGCAACGAGCGCGCGGCGGCGAGATTTGAGGAGATTGGCAGGCACTCTTGCCACTTGCGCCTTTATTACATCATTAAGCCCACGTGTTGCGATGTGCACGCCCGCCGTGATTATTGAATTTAAATTGGAATAAATTTGCAAATTTCACTCGAGCGGAATTGAAATTTGATTGGCGCGCCGTGTAATTACATGTGCTTTTGGCAGCGCAGTTGCTGATTTCGCGCGGGGGGTGGATTATTTGGGAAATTTGTTGCGCCGCGCGGTGTGAGTCACGCCGAGATTTGGCACATGAATATTGCCGCCGCCGAGATTGGAGTTTTATTGGATTTTATTAAAAGATATTGGTGAAAACAAATTGCTCTGCTGAGGGCGTTGGTCTGGAAATCACTTGCCAACTCGAACTGCAATTAATTTAAACAAATTTCATTGCTAACAGACAATTCGATATCCTCTGCAGCTGGGCTTCCTATGAACTACTGCAGACAGTATTACTGAACGAATGAGTATTTTTGTGAAATAAAAAGCATGCATGATTTTCAATAAGTCTCAATAAATTTTAATTTTAAATATACCAGGCATTCATGCCTAATACGAGTAATACGTTATCTATAAAATCAGAAATTTTCAAGATACAAATTATTTAAAAACAGGAGGAATGATGAAAGTATAAGTTAAAAATAGTTTTATAATTCTAAAGTAAGGATAAATTTAGCATTTGCGTTAAAAATTTTCTATCGTAAATGTATTTCTTTCCTTCATCTCTCTATTTATTTTGCTGATTTAAATAATCATGTAACTATTCTTTAATTTTCGACAGTAAAAACCCCAATTTCAATCCATTTTATTCAAAACTTCACTCAAAATAAAATAAATAAATAATAAAAATGCTCAAAAATTAAAAAAATCAGTGCTAGTTTGTGAATAAAAACACATTTTTCACCATAGCTAAAGCTTGTTTTTCACGTCTCCTTGAGTGTTTCATGTTTAAACCTAAATATTTAATTCAATTTAAACCATGAAAATATTTTAGACAAATAAATAAAATGTTTATTGTATGTCAATTTAAGTTGTTTTATTAACTCTGGTTCTTTGACGTATAATAATTATATTTTATTGCTCAAAATAAGTTCAAAATTTTAATTGTCGCTTTATTTATTGTTAACTTCTGAAAAATCTTGAACATGTTTGCTCTGAAAGTTTAGGTTTTTCATTTTCTAATTTCCATTAAAATTAAAAATGTAGCTTAGCCATTAAATAAAAAAAAAAATATTGTTCTAAAAAAATGCTAAAGGTCATTAAGGAGTGGATAAAAATTGTTTTATTTTGCACAGTGCGATAAAGAAGGAAGCGGTCTTTTCAGTCAATTTCTCGGAGCAATTATGCCTTAAGCGTCTCATGGAGGCGTAATAAACGAGGCGCCAGAGCAATTGCGTGCCCAGCGGCCGCATTCTCGCCACGCGTCGAATTCCAGCAGCAACCCCTAATTTCGAGGCAGGGGTGGAATCACACTGAGTGGGTGGGTGACGGCTGGCCCCGATTATAAATGCTAAGTAATGCATATTCGGGTGCTCAGGTGCAGCGAATTTAATTCATTGTTTTAATCTGGTGGACCGCGCGGGGCGGTGGGGCTGGCTCGGGCTGGTTGGCTAATATTAGCAATATTTATCCCCTTCACGCTGAATGCGAGCTAATTTATCAAGCGAATGGTGTATCACGTTGATTGATAGCCATGATTACATTTGCCGCCGTCGCTCTCCCGCTCGGCTTTCGCTAATGTTCCATGCGTACGCACTGCTGCGTCTAATTATTTAAATCATAGAATTCGAAATTCCATCTCATCCCCGTCAGCGCGCGCGCTAATGCCGCCGTATGTATGCAACCGGCGCGCGCCTGCACGTGAGGGAGATGAGCGCCCGCCCGCCCGCCCGCACTAAGTGGACGACTTTAATGAAATGTGACGTATTAATGAGAAAATGTGGTCGCCTGTTTCGCTCTGTCATTAAAAACGGTCCACTGTCCGCCCGCGGACGGACGTTCCAAACATAAAAAAGAAACTACCTAAAACGTGCGAAACACCAATAAGAATTGCAAATCAGACATTTTACGCAATTTCCAGGTGGAATATTTTGCTGTATTGCATTTAATCCATTAATTTTTCTATCAAGTTCTAAAGGATACAAATGTTCAAAGACGTGAAATTTTCAATCTTTAAAAGAAAATCAGGCCTGCACAAGTTTTTTAAAAACCATTAATTTAATTGACTATTAAAAAATACACTATAAGCACCATCATTTGCATAAAAAATAATATAAAATAATTACCAGAACAACTATTAAAAATGTTTCTAACTTTTTACTAATAATTATTATTTTAAAATTAATACAATAAAAGTAATTTTACAACAAAACCTTACATAATATAAAATATAATTATTTAAATTAATTTATTTTTTAATATTTATTAAAATTTTGTAATTTTGCGTCAAATTGCTAACGGTAATTTTTTTTTTTTTTTACTTTCTATACATAATATAGATATATTGTTTATGTACAGGTCACAACAAACACATAGGCATGATGATTGAAAACTTTTTGGTTTTAACTTTTTGGTGTTTTAATAACCGGATTGTAATATTATTAATTATTAAGACATTATTAAGTGTAAACAATAATTATTATATTATAAATAAACCTCCATTTTTGTTTTGGTTTGAGCAGATGTCTGTCAATATTTTACTTGTATAGTAATTTTCTGCCTCTAATTTTGAATTTTTTCATTATCAAAATATAATTACAGTAATAACAATAACTAATGACAAGTGCAATATGTCTGTGTTTTTATCAATTTGATATCAAATTTATTGAAGACTTGATTGAATTTTTCTTGTGTGATGATTATAGCTGACATTAAAAATGAAAAATTGAAACCGGGTGAAATCCAACTTGAGTGTTAGCTTTCGATATTTTATAATCATTTTACATTAAATATTGAAAGTGGGGAAAATTGTTCTGTAATCTTAGAAAAAATTATTTTAAATTGTTTACATGATCTGTACATCAACAGGAATAACGAATTGTCAGGGAACAACGGCAATGTTGGACAAAACAGATCTGCTGAAATAATTTTTTATTTATCACCGTGTCATATTAATTTTCTTCCAGTCGAATCACGAATCACCATCGGTTATGACTTTATCATAATTTGGTGCGAGGACGCGCCAAGAAAACGTCTCTCAAGGTCTGACATTGATTTATTCTGATAAATTTTAAATTAATAACAAGCACTCAAATTAACTACGATCAAGAGATGGTTGTTTTTCTCCTGCTTGTAAAAAAGTAATAATAAATATCCGAGAGTACATAAGCGTGCAGCAACACCCAATTGAGTTCGGAAAGACGGAAGGCATTTACGTATGCTAATAAAGTCTTCCTCGGCGTTATTTATCACTTTAAACTTGTGTATAAACCCAGCGCTGTGTATATTAATAAAAATGAGTTCTAAAAGTCGATATTACGCGCCATTACGAATGCATATTACAACAGTTTCTGATTAGCATACTTTAATAAAATAGAGCTACCGTATAATAATCAGAGCGAGGTGCTTTTAATAATAATGCGAGCGTCTCTTCGATGTGATAATTATTCGGGATGGGCAGCCCCCGTCGTTTTCCTGCAGGCAAATAAGTAGGCTTAAAGGAGCAATTACGTAGTCCATCAAGGGCGCGCCGTGCGTGTCTGCCGAGATCGAACGTGCATCGAATACCCACTTTCTTCATTTTTATATACATAAGTTACGACGACTACTTAATGCTCGTGTAATTATAAAGTTGACTCTCGTTTACATTTATGGAGGCGGCGAGAAAAGAGCGATCTCCTTTCACAAAAAACGCTACAATCTTTTCAGGGTGTGCTTTATAATTGTTATTTTGAGGGCGAAGAAGAATCAGTGGTGAACAACATACCGCACTTTAAACTTTTTCTGTTTCCGGTTTTAATTACCAGCGTTAATGTAATATTGAATTAAATCACCTTTTTGGGAAATAAATATTAAATCGAATTTGTGGCGAGTTTTTTAAGCTATTAACAACTGACGGTAAGTTATTTCAACGTCAAATTATTTTTGGATGAGCCACAAAATACCAGATCAATAACAATATTTCAATTCATCATGGATTATCAATTATCATAAAAAAAATTATATATATTTTACATGACAAAAAAAAACTATTTATGTTACTGCAAAATCTTTAATTTTCTAGATAAATTTTAATGAAAATTGTCAAAAATGAAAATAACAGTTTTCTCTTCCTGTTTTATTTTTATGCAGTTTCAAAAAATGAAAAATTCTCAATACTTTAAATCTCTGGTCAAATATGACGGGTGATTCAAATTCAGTGTTTTATATTGTCGTCAACCAGCATTAGTGAAATGCGGTATGTGGTGCGAAATTATTTTGCCTCGTTTGCGATTGAAAGCGAATTCAAACATTAATAAACAAGCTCAGAGGGGATTAAAACAAAAAGCGGCGGCGCGTCGCAAACGCCGCAGAATTTTGGCACCTGCGAATGTGTGAGTATTTATTTATTTTTCGGGGCCGAAAATTACATTTTTCCATATTAAACGACGCGCGCGGCGGGTGTGTGCGTGCGTGTGTGCTTATTTGGATGAAAATAATCCTCCTTTTGTTTGGCCACTTTTAAAAATCAGCAATCTGTGAAACTGGCACACCCTAATGGATTTCATAAATAAACAGAAATATAAATAAAACAAATATAAAGCCGGTGCAAAACAAACGCGCGCCGCGATGTCAGTCAGCGAATGTGTTGCCATAAGTTGATTCGGGCCATTTTTTTTTATCAGCTCGTGTGGACACGACGGAATAAATGTGAACGGGTGAGCGAGAGCGCGATCCAATCTCATTATTCAGTCCATCTTTTTCCATTCGGAAAGAGCGAGCACGGAAATTATTCATTTTTTCAACCAATATTGTTGCTTACTGCGGGCTTATTTGATTAGCACATTGGACGCGGCGTGCACTTGAAATGAAAAAAACAGAGAGGGAAACAGCAGCCGAGTGCCCATATCACTTTGACATTTTTAATTCGCGGCACAATGGACCAGCAAACACACACGCGGCTCTCTTTCTCTCTCTCTCTTTCGCTCTATTTGTGCGTGTGATGCATCCACATGGCCGCGTTTTCATTATTTTTCGGCACAAATGAAGTAATAACGCGCGCGCCGCACGGCTCGTATTCTTTTTTTATCGGAATTAAACAGAAATCAGATCGCACCCACCGCGAGTTTTCGCAATTTGAATGGCACGTCCGCCGACCGTGCTCGCGACACCCCCAAACCCCCTAGCTGTGCCAATATGTAGAGGGCGAGTTAGGTGTAGTTTTGAAAATTTTTTCATGTTTGTTGAGATATAATTACAAACCTTGGATATTATGAATTGAATGGTAACTTCAATGGGTGTTATGATTAAATTAAAAATTGCAATAGTAAACAATTATGAATGATCAATATTTCTAATTAAGTAGATTTTCAAAAATCCTCTTAAAACAGATGTTGAGTTGTGGCCAATTTTTTTTTTTTATTATTTTATTGCGTAGTTGTATGGAAATAAAACAACAAAATATTTTGCAACATTAAATACATTATTTATTATATCAATTCATCCCAATTTGACGATTTCAAGTAAATAAAGTAAAATTTCTTGGACATGAGAAGCCCTCTTTAGTCAATACAGATTAAAATAGTAAAAGGTTTAATACTTAAATTCTTTAGTTTAATAATAGATGGCTTTGAAAATTGCAACTATATGCTGTTTGTTTCTTTTTATCCAATGTAGATCATATTATTTAATAAGACGACAGTGCGGACAGTGGCACGCAGATCAAAGGTCAGTAATTGTTAAATTTGCCGTTTAAATACAATATACAATTCTATTTGTAAAAATTTTAATAACCAATTAATGTAAAAATAATTAAATAAAGATAAATCAAATAATCTTTTCAATAAAAAAATAACATTAAAACCCCAAAACAATTTAAAAATAAATTATATAATTATATGATAAAAGAAGCAAAATGTAAATTTAATGTTTAAAAAAACTTTAAGATCTATTTTTATATATTTAAAACGTAAAAGTTTTAAAATGTAATTTTTAATTTAACAACTTTAAATACTCATATAAAGATAGTTACTGCTATAGAAATGTCGCTGCATTGCTTTAACAATTTTAATCGTTTACACTCCACATTATAATACAATTGTACTACTTAATAGATAAAATTCTCGTTATATATTTTTTTACCGACATTAATAATTATTGTTAGTACAGTGTAATATCATTCAAACGGAGAAGAGAATATTGACACACACAAAAAAAAGTTAAAATCAGGTCCTTGTGTAATAATTTTTCCATTTAAACACTATATTTTTACAGCAGCCTCCTTTTCAGGCGAAAAAAAATATTTTTTTTTTATATTTATGTAAATATTGGAAACCATAAAAATTAATTTTTTTAACAATTTTATTCACTAGCTACAAAATAAGCATACCTGACAACGAATATTCAAAATTATTTTGGAATTAATGCAACACTGTATGCAACCGGCACGTCTCTGAAGTAGAGCAGGTTGCATTAAAACTTTTCCGTCCCTTTTGATTTCTATGGTGAAAAAAAACTTTCCCGATTTTTAGACTTTTGATTGATTTTTCCTGATTTCCCACATAATAAAAAAGACAATTAACGTCCGAGAGTGGAGATCGACCGAGTGGCGGGCTCCCCGTCCGACCTCAAATCACACGAGTTGGCATTGAATCAGCAAACAAACAGCGAGCACTGATATGGAGTGCGCGTTGTGTCTGCGTTGGCTAGGGTGGCCTGGCAGCCAGGGTGGACGGGCGGCTAGCGGCAGATGTGGATAACATTGATTCCGAATGATTGACACCGCAAAACGCATTAAAATGGGGCTGGGTGGTGCGTGTGCGAGATCGCGAATCTCCCGAGACTGATCAGACTGATGATGCCGGCACCGCAAACAGCACACATACTGCATGCGCCCTCGCGCGTTTAACGTATTTGTGTGTGTTTTATTTTTTCATCATTAGCCTCCTCCCTTGTATTGCGTGGTGTCACCCGCGATTTCGCAAAACATGGGGTCGCCGTTGCTGATCAGAAATTCATTTACCCGCACAAAGCCTAGAAAATTTGGAGAACTGTTGAAAATGTGACGTTTTAAGATTGAAATTTGCTTTAAAAGGTCAAGACACAGTAGTTTTGATGAAAAATGTCTCAAAAAGTTTTTTTTTTATATATTTTGAAACAATTCTTTTCTGATTAATATCTAAATAATTTCTTGTTCATTAATAATCTAGGTATTTTAATTTTATTTCTGTTCAAAATTTAATATCATCATACTAAGTATTAAGGCCAATGAGGCAATGCACTAATCACCAAAATCTCTTTAAAATATTAAATCTTTTTGCTGCAAGTTTTTCAAAAAAATAATTATATTTCCAAAATAACAATTTGAATATTAAAAATAAATAAATTATTGAGGGTTAAAATTTTTAAAAGGTCTCTTCATAGAATTATAAAAAAATTGAGTTCCTAATTAATGATTATTCAACTATAAATGCTGAAATAAACTAAAATCGATTTATTGTTTAAATTAGGCAAATCACACATCACACTATTACAATTTCATAAAATTTGTCTGTAAAATGAATATGTTCTGTAGAATCGTCTGCTATTTAAAAAAAAAGCATCGAAGTAAGTTTCTCAGCCAAGCTGAAAAACATATTTTCAGCAAAATGAATATTGCAATTCTCAATTAATTATTTCTACCAAAAGATTAATTTAAATATTTTCTAGGTTTTTATATTTTTTTCTGATCAATAAGGGTTTCCCCAAAGATACAAACACATGGAAATAATTTCCAATCTAAAACATATTACGCGAACGTGTTGTGCCGTTTGATATATGATTATGTGCACACGACGAGTGACGCCGCATTTCATACTACTTTCCTCGGCAACACACACGGCCGTTTTATTGCCCCGCCGATGCATGACAAGTTTTCCAAATTGTAAATTATTATCCGGACCAGCTCATTAGCTTGCGTGGATGCGATGTGTCCATCTTTTTTCCGCTGACTGTGCGCCCCGGCATTTTTGCATCCACGCACCGCAATTAATGTGAATTTGTGCCCGCAAACTCACACGCCACACATTTCTATAATTTTGTCATGCTCGGAATGCGTAAAACGTTCCGATTTTTATATTGAGTGGAAAAATGGTTTCAGCAGCAGCAGCTCACACATATGCTAAATATTTAAAAATCCAAATAAAAAGTTAAAAACTGTGTAATATTGCAAAAATAAATTGCACGCACCAGGCACGCACCAATTCAATTCAGACATCTGATAAAAAAAAAACTCAGATAACCGAAATTCAAGAAATATTTGAAGATTACAAATTTATTATAATTTAGAAAAATGAAAATTGAATCATATGAATTTACAAACTAATGAATTTATAATTTTTCTATCCGCCACTGTTAAAATAATACTGGTAATTTGGCCAATTTCTTTCCAATTTAGTTCTAGCTTTAGAAATACTCGAACTTAAGTGCAAATTAATGTTTGGCTCACCATAGCTCACCCCTAGATTAGGACCCTCAAGATGTTTCAATAAATTTGGAGCCTTATGCTTTGTTTAAAGTTGCCTAATCTATTACAATAACTACTATTTTCTATTACTCAAACACAATCAGTTAATTTTTATATTTAATCTTCTCTGAAAAAATATTTATACAATATTTGTCTGTAATTGTTCAGAAAATATTTAGATTTTCAGTCTTCTTATACAAATATACAAAATCACAAATTTACAATATGCATAATTTTTTTTAACACATCCCTAGTCAGAGATATAAATCGGAGAGCTTTCGGTAAGCCCAAAGTCATCATCAAAATCAATCTTTTCTGGTTCATTCTTCTGCTCATTTCTTGATGGTCCAGGTTGGTTCTCTGGAACAACAACTTCCATTTCTTGTTCTATGTCATCCTTTGGAAGTTTACTCGCTAATTCCTTTTTGCTCTTCTTCCTCGGTTCTTTCTTTGATTTCAACTCGTCCGCCATCTCGGCCAAGTAATTTTTCTAGAATACAATTTGTTAAAAATTTACAGTGATTCACAATTGAAATATAATTACCAAAATTGGATTTCTTCGAGCAAGAAGCTTCACGTCTTCAGGGTTGACAGTGGTTCTTTTGGCATGCCTTGAAAAAAATTAAAATGTTACATTTCTTAAAATATTTAATTAATCTTGGATCTGTACTTGGAAAAAGCTTCGACGTCACTGCCAGCCGCTTGCATTTTCTTCCACACCAACTCTGTGATGAGGTTCATTGACTCTTTCGTGAAGGTGAACTTCATGTTTTCGCTGACCTCTTCAATCACTTTACGTACCTCGAGCACCAGAGCAAGTTTCAACTTCTGCAATAATAAATTCCGCAATGAGACATGAGAGACAAACATTGAAAATTACTTAACTTAAGAAATAGATTTGATTAAACTTGCCTTTTCGTTGGTGAGCTCACTTATTTTGTTTTCCATTTTGATCTGAGGAAAATCAATTAACAAAAACTTTGAAAACTTAATAATTGTTGTATGTAATATTTTCCTGGCCAGCTGGAAATAAATATGCGCCAAACCAAAGGGGAAGGAGGAAGGAGCCTAGCCTTACTTCCCTTTTCAGCCACCAGAGGGCAGCAAATTCCAGCCCGCATGTCCGCATGCACAGCATGTTCTTGTTTGTTTTCATCCGGCTTTTTTGGTCCTCAGTGGTTTCTCGTCGATTTTTCCCAAATTAAATTTCTATTGAATGCCAATTTTCACTGAAATTAAGTGAAAAATCATGGCTGAAGTTCTCCTAAGTGAGGCTGAGAAGACGTACATTCTGCACGGTGTTCGGGTAATTTAATTATAAATTTTCTGCAAAATTGAGCTCTTTTTTTCAGTTTAGTTTTTTTGTATATCATAAAATATTTCTTTTCTAACAGTTTATGTATGGAACTGTCAATTAAATCCAAATTAATACAAATTCTGTAATTTTCAGGCCGATCTTCGGAATGACGGTCGAACATGCTCGGATTTTCGGCCGATGGAACTCGAATTGGGTCTTGTCGAAAACGCCAACGGCTCTGCCCGTTTGCGTTTAGCAAACACAGACGTCCTGGTTGGAGTCAAGTGCGAAATCGACAATCCCTACGCCAGCAACCCAGGAGAAGGCAAACTCGAATTCTTCGTTGACTGGTCTTTAAAAATTTTACCTTATTCTGAGGCTTATTGTAATTAAATTTAAAAATTCCAGCTCAGCCAATGCGACGCCACAATTTGAGGGTAAAGGTGGCGAGCAGCTGGCGAACGAACTGGCTGCCCTGATGTCCAGGGCGTACCAGACGAGGGAGTCGTTTGATTTGAAATCTCTTTCGATTATCAAAGGAATGAAGTGCTGGAAACTGTGCATAGATGTTTTGGTAATAAATATTAAAAATTATAATTGAAAACAGCAAAAATTTAAAAATTATATTGATCGGTTTGTTAAAAGGAAAGAAAAAAATCACATTGAATTTCAAATGTCAATTCAAAGTTTTTTGTGCTTTTCTTTCCTTTCATAAAGAATTAATGGGAAAAATATATTATTCAAAAATTATGATAATTTTTCAGATCCTGGAATGTGGAGGCAGTTTGATAGACGCAATTTCAATGGGTGTCAAGGCAGCTTTGGCCGATACCAAAATCCCTAAAGTGTCCGTCATAGGCAGCGACGGTGGAGCTCTTGAGTTGGAACTTGCAGATGAAGCTGATGGTCGAGAAGAACCATTAGAATGGACCTCAGCCCCATGTCTTGTCACTTTAAATAAGGTTAGTAATTTGTTATTTTTTCAAAGAAATTTCAAATTTTTGTAAAATCTTATCTATTTTCTCATTGAATGGAAAGTATTTATTAATCAAAAATAAAATTATTTAATCATAGAGTTTAATCAAAGGATAGCCTTGTTGGTTATAAATAAACTATGTAAAGAATATGAACGTTTTTGTAACTGAAGATAATTTTCTCTCAATTTGCACAAATTATTTCTACTTCTTTTGATACTCAATGTTTGTTTCAGCTGGAAGATTCTTTACTGGTTGACGCCAGTGCAGAAGAAGAGGCTTGTTGCGCAGCTGCCCTCATAGTCGGTGTTTCTCCAAACAGGAAAATCACCACAACTTCCATTCCAGGCCACGGAAGTTTCTTGGCGGACCCTACCATTTTTTCAAAGGTTTTTTCATAAACATTCAATTTATGTTCAAATTTTTAATTATTTCGTTCCAAAGGCATTGAATTTGGCTGTTGACGTTGGAGTGAAACTGAATTCAGCAATTGAAGCTTCCATCCGAAGACACCAAACGATGAAACCTGCGCCCAGAGGTTTCCTCGACTAGGTCAAAGTGAGTACAGAGTTTATTTTGTTTTATAACATAAAATTGTGAAATGCGTATTTAAATATGGTTAAAACAAATTTATTGTGTGACTGCACAATAAACATTCGTGTAAACATCACCATACACCATCGTAATTGTACAAGCAAGGCAGCTAGGTCGTAGTAGTTTATTGTCTGCACTAGGTGTATATAAAACTAGATCTTGTACAATATGTACATTAACAACAACATCTTTAACTGAAGGAAAAATAATATGCCCTCGAGAAGCAAACGGAAAGTGGCAGGAATTTAGCAAAAGGGCAAGAATATGATTTCATACCAGTGGCGGAAAAAAAATCAATAAAAGGGAATTATTTCGAAATGACAGAGAAAAAAAGACCTAAAATCGAAGGCACGCGTGTGTCTGATATTTCAGGGGCGTTGGAAAATAGGGCTAAACAATCCTGCAGGTTGACGGGTCGGATATGTAAATGCTCGGGTTGGAGACTGGAATGGACGATTTCAAACTAGGGCGAGCCGGACGGGAACTCGTTAGGCGGCGGTGCACTCGCGCAGGGCACGGTTGCCCAGGGGCTGAGGGGGTCTGTAGTTCTTGACCACGAATTCCTCGGACTCTCCAGAGTTGCTCAGGTGGCGCATTTGGGCAAGCTGAAAAAAAAATCAATTGATTAAAAATATTTTCAAAAAAGGCGTCTCCAAAAATTACTTTCATATTCTTTAATTCAAAAGAACGCATAATTTAAATAATAATAACAAAATAAAATCACTCATGAGCATTGAAATGGGTTAATTAAAGATTCGCCTTTTTCCCGCTAAAAGCATTTTTGAACCATTCCGATCAATATAATAATTTGAATATCTATTTTGGTCAAAATTAGTATTTTCATTTCAGACAAAGAATTTAAAATGCAAGAATAAATTATTACTTTTACTTAAAAGTGCCAATAATTAAAAAAATAAAATTCACCTGCTGCTCTGTGACAGTGATGGGCTGTTTAAAGACAATCCAAGTAACGCACTCGTTGCACGGCGGAGTGGTCAGCGAGCCCAAGTAAGTCCAGTAACCAAGGCCGTCTGAATTGCCGAGAAAGTTCATTTAACATACGATTATGAGTCGGTAAATCCTTCCTTTTTACCTGGCAAGAGCTTGGCCGGGTCGATGACGTCAGTGACTTCTGTGAACTGTCCCTTGAATTTGATCTCGGCCAGGCTTGCCGCGATTTTCTCCATCTCCGAGTTGCTCTCATTCCCGACCTAAGCATACACAATTATTTTACAAAGATTTCGTATTTGAATTTAAATTTCACCTCAAAGAAAACTCCAAGCACGGCAAGGCCGTCAGGGTGTTGAGCAGCTTCGGCGAAACTTTGGTATTTCGTCGTGTTCCAGTGAACCAAGTGGAGCTGCAATCGGAACAAGTTGAAGGTGTTGCATGCAAACTTATTATTATAGAGAGACGCTAAATAATCAATTAGGACGGCTGTGTTGACACGTTCGATCTGTGTCTGTGCGTCCGTCCCGTGAAAACAGACGCTGACAGTTGATTAGACTCAGTAATGGCGCCATTACTTATTTATTTGTGTTTGGACGTGGCCCATCATTAGAAATGACGAGTTTTGACAGCCATTATATTTGCCATTGTCACCCCCATTTGAAGACAGCGAGTTTTTCCAACGGATTGGTGACAATTTCTATCTCTCAAAAACGGGTTGTAAAGAAAAAAAAATCCAAATTTAAAATTATTTTGATGGTTAGAATTTGGTAAAAGTGAATGCAAAGAAAATTATATATTTACTGTGAGAATGCTTATGAAATCATAAAAAATAAATTTTTATAATCAAATAATTTAATTTTAACAAACTATTTGAGCTTCTAAGCATTAACAATTAAGTAAATAGAAAAGGTGTTTCTTGATTTATTTATAATTTTTGTATCTTAAAATTTTTAAATATCAATCGTCTTGCTCTTTAAATTAATTATTTTTAATTTACTTCATTGGTTAAGAAAAAATAAAACAATGTTTTAAATAAAATTTCAGCTGTTTGAGTTTAAAAATGGCCTAAATGAAGCAAATTTTTGGAAAAAAAATTTTACATTTTTAAATAAGAATTTTATCCCCCAACAGTTCTTTACTTATGCGTCTATTTGTCATTTTAAACCAAGTAATTAACTTAAAATATTTAAATCGAATTACCTCTCCGGCGAAAGCCTTGCCGTCGACCGTGTGCTCGGATCCCTCGTCGGTTGTCTCTCCCCAGTGGCAATGGAACTGCTCCAGCCGGTAAATATCATCGCCCAGGGGTCCACCCTCCAAAACTGTGTTCAACCATTTATATTTAATTTTGAAGTTTCAATGCAAACAAATCAATTTATAGCGCACCAGACTCGGTCTGCGGCGCCTCGACCTTCCATCCGTGACCGGTGTTGAGAATTCGCAAGCCGGACTGTGATTCGTAAACGGCGGTTAACTTCCTGACCTCGAGGTCCGAGTCGCTGCTGGCGATGGCCGTGCAGATGTCCACTGGACTCTGACGGGCTCCGCCGGCCTGAGGGAACAAACGGGCCCACACCTCCGGGCCTGAAACATCAGAAAAGCCGACAAAATTTAAATAAAAAATTTTATACGATTTCAATAATTGCTAAATATTTATTTTTAATATTAAATTATATGTTTTTTATGATAAAAAAAAAGAATTTCTTATAGATTAAATTCAATGGTTCCCTCCCAACAATTGTTTATCTTTCAATACGTGTAAAATTGTGTGTAACAATTAATTTCATGAAGTATACAAACAAATAAAATAATTTCAATGTAATCAAGGAAAATTGTTGCAAGGAAAAAAAGTGGCTTGCTTTTAACTTTTTGCCTATTTGACTCAATTTTTAAACTTTCAGTCTGAAGTGAGATTTCAAAACTAACGTCTTTAAATCAATAAATATTATCAAATTTGCCCTTTTATATTCTTAAAATTGCACTGATTAAATTCTATTTTTAATTTTATTAACAATTTTGCAGAGTGGAAAAATAAATATTTATCTTTTATAAATTTAAACCTAAATGTTTTCCAGCTCAGATTTCATTGATTATTGAAATGTTTTTTGGCGACCGCGGATTTCGCAACTTAACACTCGCACTTATCAACAAGTAAGTCACATATTTGCCAGTATCATTATCCAATTGTGGCACCGCCAACGATCTGCAAGTCCGCGCGAGAGAGAAACGTGACGTAATCTGCGTCGCACGAATTAGCAGCCTCAATAATGTGTGTGTCCCTTATATATTCAGAATAAATTTATGCGCCCCGTGCACATGTGGCAGTCGACGCTGCATGAATCTTTCTCTCTCGCACACTATAACACAGAGGCTTGATTTTGAAAAGTCATTCTGCACGCGGTGCAATGACCTGCATCCGTTGCATAGCCAGAGGAAATAAGTCATTCCGAGCGTATTGAATTTCCCCCGAAGAGAATTAATAGATCATGGCCTCGAAAAACAATTCAAATTTGTTTAATTTTATTTTATTTAAAAAAAAAACTAAAAGTGGAAATTCGAAGGACGCTCTTGAAACAAAATTTTCGAGTTATTCGACGCTATTTTTTTCCTGGTCGGATGCGTCACGCCGGAGTGAATGACAAGTCAAACATGCGAAAGTAATAATTAATATTATCACAAAACATACACACTCTTGACATTGCGGTGCTTAGTGAGTTAAAATTAACTTGAAAATAAATCACAACGAATTTTTTAAAGGAAATAAAAAAAGGGGGGAAAACGCATTCAAATTTTTTTAATCAATTCCTTATTGATATCTGTCAAATCAAGTCTTCACAACTATTTTCCTTGCAGTTTTTAGATAGTATTTAATTGAAATAGTATTAAAATCTTTTACCAAAACAAAAACTTCTCAATGTAAATTGCAAGGTCAGGCAATCCTAATATTTTATTTTGCCTAGTAAATTATGGTGATAGCAAGTTCATTGGATAAAATTTTCATTTATTTTAGTACGGCGGATTTTGAGTATTATGTAATATTTTAAAATATTCTCGTGAAAATGAAAAAAAAAATTAATATCTGAGGCTATCCTTTTGATGTCTCATTGAAAATGCAGACAAAAAATGTCATATAAAAAATCACTCAGATTTTAAGCTGTTGAGACTCGTTGAATAAAACAATTTGAGTCCGATTTGAATTGCATTGAATTTGCATTAGTTTAATTCATTCGCGTTTCTCATCACATCTCCTTTATTTCTGAACATAACACAAAAAATTTAAATTTACATATTTTTACTAAAAAGAGAAACATTGATATTCTAAACGCTTCTTTTCACATCTTTTCGAGCTTGGGTTGCTCAATTTTGTGTTTTTGTTGCTCTGGTTTTTCAATGAGGCCATTTGTGCAGCCGAGGCAAAACACATCTCGTCCGTGTCTATTTCTAGCGGCACAAGTCAAGGGGGGTTTAACACACGCAACAGGTTGTACAAAAGCACTTGTTCTGCCCTTGCATATTTAATGAAATTCCCACAGCGCAGGGTCGAATTCAACTTTTGTCACACCGCGCGCGTCATCGTTTGTCTTCCGGCGAATTCCCGAGAATGAAGCCGTCACTCATTCTAGATATTTGTTTTTATTATATATATTTTTCGCAGTGAGAAGCGAAACCCGCCGTGCCGGTTGTTGACGCGCGCGCGAGCCTCCAGTCTTACTGTTCGATTGTATTGCATCCTTGATCTCGGCCCCAGCCTTTTAAATGTCAATTTCACTACTTGTCGCCGTTGCGCAATCCACCTTTTATTGTTTTGACCGTCAAGACAATTATGTTCCATTATGCCTGTGCCTTATTATAATGTTCTTGCGTTTTGATCGCATCAGAAATTCCAACTCCCAGCACTTATCTTTTAAAATTTTCTTCCTGAAGTATCAAAATTACTTTTTTTTTCATCTTTTAGATATGAAGCTTAATATGAATTTTAAAATCAAATTAAAGTTCATTTTCCCAAACTTATTGGCATGATTTGAAAATGTTTTATTTCGTTGATCAGATTAAAAAAAAAATCAGTATAAAAATTTTCCATCAAATTTATATTAGAAAATCTAGTTTTCACTGTTAATGAAAGCTATGACTCTATGGAAATGACCTACATAAATGACATAGAGATAAATTTTCGTCGAAATCACTCTCAAGCCAATTTTATCTTAATAGACTTGTTCAAAATTACTGCATTTCTAAATATTCACATTAAATTTTGTTCAAAGTGTCGATTTGAAATATTATGCAACAATTAAAAAATTTTAAAAATGTGGCATGATATTTATTTATGATTTTGAATATTGTGTAAGCAAAATTCTTGTAAGTATGCATGTAAAAAGAATAATTATAATCTGCCTTTATTAAATTGTTAAATTGAGTTCATTATTGTAAAAATAATCATTCAAATTAAGAGAGTTTGGGATCCGTTTTTGTTATCTCATTATAATCTATTCAAATCCAGCCATTTCTCCTAGCATGACACATGATCAATATTCACATTTTAAGATTTATTGAGGAGATTTGGCAAGATTTAGAATATGATCAATTGAAATTACATCTGATCACATCTTTATGCAATAACTATTAAATTATCATAAATAGCACGAGCTATTTAAAAAAAAAGGTAGATAGAAAAATGCGGAAAACAACGGTAAAAATAATCTGCTATTTTCAAAAACAAAGTAAACTATAGAAAAAAGTGTTTATCGCGGCTTGCAAAATTTTACAATCACACTTCATGTGTTTTGAGCAAAATATCTTCGGCTATATAAAACTCGCAGCGGTATTTAGCAAAAGAAAAGTGATAAAGTGGACAAAAATGTTGTATTCCCAGATAAACTATCTCATTTTTATCATAAGTAATTACAAGCTGTGAGGTTGTCAAAATAATTTTAACGCTTGCGAGAGTGCGTCGAACACTTTTTGCGAAAACCGAAATTGGTGCCCATAAATGTGTACAATATTCCAACCATGCACGCGGTTCGTGATTATTGGAGTGCGACTTCTTCTTCTTCGTATTTGAAATTTCCAAACGGCAAGAAAGAAACACTCGGCTGCAATCACGTGCAGATAAGGACTTGTGGACGCGTCTGGAATTTTTTTATTTTAAAACGCCCAGCTGGCGATTAAAATTCTGCGCAAATACTGCGGATGTGATTTAAAGGAAGTCGCAGCGAACAATTGTTTCCTGCGAAATTGAGTGTCAATATCGCACCTGCAAAATAATTATTACAAATAGTTTATGAAAAACAAGGTGCCATTTTTCCGAGCACGTGCAACTGTCGCAAATTAGTTCCAGCCAGTTGATTTTATTGCGTGTTTGCTCCGATTGTATTCACAATGTGTGCCGATGGATTAAGTGATGTTTACAAAATGTCGTTTTTCACGCAATTTGGCAATAAAGAGGTGTTAAATTTGACGACGACGATTATTATGCAGCGGAGCCGAGTGGCATTTTTTTGTCAGTGTTATGCAGGGCAACAAAAATTTATGCGGCTGTTTTGCTCGGAAAATGTGAAGCAAAAGCAGATGATTTATGGGGTGAGCTTGTGAGTGGCTTTAAGACCGCCACTTGCTGTATCGTTTGTGCAAATAAAAGGATGGGGAAATAATATGGCAGAGAAATCTCGTGAGAAAGTGAACTTCGTCAAAAAAAATTGCAAATAAAAATCATTAAAGCGCATCAACGTATTTTAAAGAGTATTTTAATAACTTACTAGTATCTACTTTTTAAAAATAAATTTTCTTGAAAATCTGTGTTAATTTTTAAATTTTATTTTATGAATTTGTATTGTAACAAAAACAAAACGTAAAAAAAATAATAAATCAGATTTGAAACTTGCAAGAATTATAAAAGTTTGTTAAGAGAAATTTGACTAATACTATTTTACCAAGAATTTTGTAGCCATAAAAACATCTGCGGCATCTGCGCTTAAGGGAGTGCCAGAGACTTGAAATGTGCATAGGTAACAACCAATGACATATTATAAATTTAAATCAAAGGCAATGAACCTTTGTAAAAAATTTGCAATTTGCCATACACTACTGGCCAGGGCAGCTGTTTCGACCAATCCAGGTCTCATCAGCTAGCCTGAGTGTTTAACGAGTAAGCTCGAAAGCGATTGACTGCTTATTAATAATTAATAATAATAATAATAATAATATTAATATTAATATGTCATTGGTTGTTACTTATGCACATTTCATGTCTCTCGCACTCCCTTAACGCGGATATTTTTATGGCTCATAATTAGTGGGGAGGTGATTTACTTTTTTCAAGAATTTTGTAGTTTTCATTTTATAAATCTTAACATTTTTAATTTTTTAAAGTTTTTACGATTATATAAATTTAATATTTCACTTTAAAAAAAATTAATTTTTCTTATATATTAGTTTTCAGTTTGTATTAATATATTAATATTACTTGATATCTGAAAATCACTTTGATGTTGTATCATCTTATCTGCTTAATTTCAGTTATGATGGATAACTCCGCATTTTAACGTTATTATTCCATATTAACATTTATTTCGAAGTAAATTATCTGTATCAATTGAATTTTTTTTTTAAATCATAATAATAACATGAAAAAATTTACAAGAAGTATATTGAAAAAGTGTCATTCATTGCCAATCTGAATTTAGTACTTAATTAATTAATGCAATTGTCTAATAAAGTAAAACTAAAAGCAATTGGAAATGAAATTTAAAACTCACTTTCAGTGAATTGTGCGTTTTATCTTTAGCTGCATCCATTTAGAGTTCTACTGAAGTTTCGTTTCGCCTCTTTTCTTATAAACACTCTCCGATTTTGGCAAGTGCCAATGTGATCATTGGCTAAATTTCTAAACACTCAGGCCTGTGTTGTCACTGAATCTTTTTTTGCACACGGCCGACACCTAGATTTTTCACTCTCTGTTAACAACTCGTGTCTGTTTAGTTTCTGCTTCTTTTATCGCTTCTTTTTCACTTGGGACTTCAAGTGGGCCCATCCATACAATTTGTAAAAGTGAAACACAAGACTAAAAATAAAACGCACGCCTCGCGCGTTCCTGCGCTTCGACTGGGACTCAGTCCAACAAACACTCGCATCGCCCAGAGAAGAATAAGACATTCGACCGTGACTGATGCGTCCGTATTGAATATAAAGAAAAGTTCGCCAAAAAAAATTGAAAAAAAAGGTCACTTGCTAAAACATTCTTTAAAGATGGAGTTGTTTAAAAATGTATAAATTGCGTTTTATGTACTTTAAATATTCATAAATTTGTCGAGGAAGTTGTTAATTGCCGCGAGACATTTATGAGGCCAATTTAAAAGCGTTCAGCCAAACCACTGACCAAATTTGCGGCGTCAAAAGTGCCTAAAGGGCTGTGACGCCAATTATTACCAAACGATCGCGTTAGTTATGAGCAGAGCTGTGAAACTTACGTTCTTTTAAGTCGAATTGTCAATTACTTTTTGACAGTTTCTGGAAAAAGAGCGGTTTTTTCACTGTAAAAAATGAATTTAACTTTCTCTTAAAGCAATTGAGGAGTATTTTAAAATTTTCCCTAAATTCCATGGCAAAGATAAATTATTTGTTTGAAGAAATTGACATTCGAGGAGATGATCGTGGAAGTGAAGAACTCTGGCTTTTTACAACACGGAAAAAGCCCGAATTCTTCACTTCCATATAAACTTTTTTGCTCTATATTCTCACTATTTTGCCCTTTCATCCGCCTCTCATGTTAAATATAAAATTTAATTGCATGAAAAGCTTACAAAAAATATAATGATAATTATGTCAATTTAATAATCAACTGACCCCTTTATTTTTTACTATTAATTTTTTATTAGAATTCTTAAAATCCTTAAAAAAATGTATACAATCAGACAAAAAACTGATCTGATTTTTGCGCATCATTATGAAACGCAAAAATTCAGAACTCTATTGATAATTATGTGACTTGTTTTAAAGATTTTTCCGGTTTTCGGTGATTAAGACAAATTTAGTGGTTTTCAACCTAAATAAAATTCCGTTGTTTGTCCAAAATTTGATTGTTTCCAGCTGATAAATTGACGAACTTATAAATTTAGCAGCTTGGAGGCAAATTAAAACGGAACGATTGCAAAATTATTGGTTCCCTAGATAATATATTAATTTGTTTTCCAGATTGAACAGAAAGTCCACCAACGAATATATGAGTCTAGCTGATAAATATAGACACTTTTATCTATTTATCAGCAATCAACCAGAGCTACAACGCAATATTCCATTCTCTTATCAAAAAACTGTGTCACAAAAGACTTCCATATTTCTGGCGCACCTAAACTTTGGCACTCCCATGCATTACGGATATCATTGTAATAAAGTCCACAGTTGAATTGTTATTGAGCAATCTACGTCTAGAGCGAGTCTATAGCAGATAATATAATATAAGATAAAATTGATAAAAGTAAAAGAAAATTAATTGTTTTTCCATTAAATTTTTTGCCGGCTCGTTGATGATTAATTTATGGAATGAGGCGCGACGTGGAGGGTTCAGCTGGAGTGGCCACAATCTGTAATCAGAGGGGATACTCGAGAGAAGATGCTGATAGCAGAGATTTCCGCTGCTCTCCACTTGCACGCCTCTTGACTTTTCTCGTGATTCCGACACACATACACTGCTAGACTCTTCTTCTTCTTCCTCTCTGAAGGATGCATTTTTTAACGGAGTCCGAGGCCTTCATCTTTTGCCGTCACAGGAAAATTGGAATTCGCTCTTGTCATCGTTGTTGTGCAATTCGTGTACCGATTTGTGAGGCTTTGCTGGGTTTCTTGACATAACACGGCTGTAAAACGAAGCCGTCCAAGTCGTCAAACAATGCTAATTTTAACCTGTGCAAACGCGATCAAACCGTTCGCGGATTTAATGTTAACCCTGATGGCGGCGAAAGAAAAAATAAAAGTTGTTTATTCGGTTGAATGGCTCTGCAGATTACCCTGTAAAATAAAAGTGTTTTGTTGTAAAAGTGTTTGATGCGAAATGTAGCCAAGTGAGCGTAAAATCAATTTTATATTGTTCTATTTTCAAACTTTTCACGAGGTTTTATTTGAAGAGGCGGTGAGGCTGAGGTGTATGTTTATCTTAGGTACTTTTTTTTAAAGCTTTAATGAGGTACTTGTGTGATAAATTTGAATCAGACCATTGTTCAATTGTTGCGTGCTTGAGAGTCAAAAGAGGTGCTCTTTTTACGAGGTTTTAATGGGTCCAAATGAGCAATCATAATTCCTCGGCTTCAATTTTCCTCGCGTTTTTAACGCAGATTTTGCAATTTTTAGCAACATTATTCCACAAATGTAATAAACTCTTCACCCGATTATTTATATTATTCGTTTGTTGTAAAAATAGAATTTATTTATTTTTTAAGTTTCAGTAAAACTGTTAAGGGACATTTAATAATAAAATATTTTCATGTAAAGATTTTATTTGACTGGTTTGATAAAAATTTTACTGACTGAAATCTAGGCAAGTGTTTAAATTTGTTTTTAGAATTTATTGTCTTTGGAATTGAATTTTCTCATAATGAAATTCCCAAATAACTCTTGAGTGTGAGTGCCCGTTAAAAAGAGCATATCAGTCAATATCAAAAATCATTTTGGATTTGTTGAAAGATAATAAATTTAATTAATAATAATCAAAATTATTATCATTTATAGATCAAATTGGATTAGTCGTTTTGTATATAATTCAAAACAAAATAAACATTTCATAACTATCTGCTTAAGCTCCGTATCAAATGGATTTAAAGCTTTGAACCACATGTCAATTAAGGCGCAAAGTGTCAAATGCCATTTGAATGGGAGCAAATCTGGAGGCAAACAAGTAGGTGCACGGTTGGCCACACGCATATTAACATTACTTGCACTTTTGCTCAACGTTTTCTAAGCGAGTGCACTTTTGAGTGAGTGCACTTCACGCTTCTTTTATCATTGATTGTGCTCAAGCAAGCGCTGTTGCGAAATTAATCGGCATAAATTTACCAACAGAAGTTTCTTCTTTGCATCTTCGTTGGGCTTTAAAATTGTGAGTTAAAAAATTGCCAGAATTAAATATCCCCTACTTTTTTTAAAGTTAAAAGACCAATAAATTATTCAAGCTGCGAACTGGGATTAAAAAATCGCAACGGTGGCTAAATTTGTAGATTTTTTATGTGCTTGGAGTTGACTTTGGAAGCAACAGAATTTGAAAATGGTATTATTATTAAAATCGATATATTGATATATTCGGATTTTTTGTGCTTGTAATCATACAATCATTACCGGCTGATTCAATCAAGCTTCCGCGATATCAGATAAATAGCTCAATTTTCAAAACAATCAAAAATCGATCATTGGATAAGCACTAAAATATAAATTTTCTTTCTATGTTTAACGTTAAATTCAATTTTAACCTATTTTTTACTTTAATAAACGTACTTTGTTTAATTCAACCATAGAAAGCGTCATTTGGCAATTAATTGATCTTGTCAGACAAAGTTCAAGTCGCTGATTAGGTATTTTTTTCTGATAAATTTTTCCAGGAAATAAGAGACAACTGTATCAATCAAAAAAATAGTTAGCGATCATATCCATTTATGTGAATGGCCACGATCGATGGCCTGAATCAAAATAAATAAAAAGAGTAACATATTGTTTTTTTTTATCTATGAAAAGATTGATAACGACTCATAAGAAACTCTCCAAGAAAAAAAATTAGAGTTTGAATTAAAAATTCATTAATATAAATATTGAATTACTCAACTTATTTTTTATGCGCAGTGCTTTTTCCTTTTAAAAATGAAAAGATAAAAAGGTAAATCGTGTGTGGGATTTTTCTAATTGCGAAGCGGGGTCACCTTGAAAACGATTATATATTTGTTCCTGCACCTGCAGCGAGTGCATGCAAGACAAATAAATGTACATGAAACAGTTTCTCTCGCGCACCTCGAGACACTAGATTTCCATTAGCATAATTGGACAGTGTGATTTGCACCCTTGGGCTGCTTCTTAGCCAGCACGCAGTACATTTACTTTGTTTTCGCCTCAAAATTGCAGCCAGCAGCGATTTTGAGGTTAAAGTTCTGTGTGATTTAATGTATCAATCAATTAAGATAAATCATTTGGCCAAAGGGCGTGATCGGTATTAACTCTGTCAAGGTTGTCGAGTAATTTTTGAATGCAGAGCAATCAAAATTCGGCACAGAGGTCAAAATGCAATTAAGTGTCTGGTCGGCAAAGTAATAATTTAAGATTCGAATCGCAACTATTACTTTTTATGAAAGGTCTGCAATTGATAAAATTGGTTTGGTTTTCTCAACCAAGGCTAAATTTCGCAATTTTTTTCAATCAAAGAATCACATTTGATTTAAATTAATATTTAATTTTTGTACTTGATTGTGAATTTCAGTATAATATTTAAAAATGATGAAATTCTTCTTTAAAAAAGTTTTTACAACTTAATCAATAATAAATGTTGTGATTTGTGATTTTTTTACCAGAAAAGACTTATTTGTTATAAAAATTAGTGAAATATAAAATAATTTGGCTAATTTTGAATTGGAAGTTATCGAATTACCCATATTTTCCTTATTTTGACTAACAAAATTTTACATAAAATCAGTTATTTCATTGAAAATTGCATATTATTTTCAAAATAATTAAAAACAAATCCCTCTGTTCATGCCCTATTATTTCCAATGGAATTAATCACCTTTATAATTACCTAACCCAAGCGTTATCATCATTGTCTCTCCTTTATCTTCAGATTAGTAATTCTAATTACTTAATTTTTGCTTCCATCTACTCTGATAACTAATCCAATCGAATGGAGAGCAAATTTTTGTATCAAAATCAGAACATTGACTTGTTATTGGACCGAAAGTGAGCCGCTTTATGCAATGACTTGAGGTTGCGCAACTTTTATTCACATAATAACAACTTTCATGGTCCGATTTCTGCGTGTAGGCGTGATTTGGCACGAGAGAATAAATTAGATTTGTATTCTTTTTTAACTTTACTATGTACAAAGGTTGCTCCAATTAGTCGCGAAATCGCATTGGCTGCATTTTTACGGCATCTTGGCCAGCCTTCTATGCAGCTTATAAGCTATTATTATTCTCACTCGATCTTGAAATGAAAATAAAAACGCCACACCTTGTCAAAATCAACTGCTTTTACATAAGCCTGACACTTTCACTAGGACATCGTAAAAGAAGCCGAGCCCATCGCAGTGCATTTTAATTTGTTGCAGCACAAACCAGATTCGCCCAGAAATGAAACCGGCTGGGGAAATTGCGACGTTTGGGATATGGAAATGGGTCTATTATAATTTTTCCCTGCCGACTTTGGGATCTTAAATACAAGCGAGAGGGTTTCTGGGTCAAGGTTGAAGCGCGTTAACTCGCAAAGTTAATCTTTGTTAGAAAGAAACGCACAGGTCGTTGTCCTGACAGAGAGATTTCTTTCGACGCACCCTCAATTACTTTTTTCTCTCAAACGAATTTTTCCTTCGAAAGGTAAATAAACAATTCCGAAGCCCAGATGTGGGGAAACCGAATCCGATTGCGTTCACATGTGCGTTTTATCTTAACAGAAGTTTGACAGTTGTGAAGAAACAAATTTTTTTATCTATGTCTAGAAATGATTTAAGTCAATATGCAAGTTAATTGAATTAGATCGGTGTTGATTTAACTCTTTTGTCACTGTTATTTGATTGTATGCATGTAGAGATTGTTAATTAACCGACCACGTCTAACAAGTTGGCCAAAGTGACGTGACGCGCTTTTTCTATTTGACTATTTGCATAGAGAGACCAAAGAAAATTAGTTTGCACTGGCAAACTGCTGACACACGGTTGGAACAAGGAAAAAATTTGATTTTGTCCATGACATGATGCAATTTGTTAAAAAACAAAAAAAAAATGAGCGGATTAGAAAGAATGAATTGCATAAAGTAAGTTTTGTAATCTCCATTTGATTTTTAGTTAAAAAAAAAAACTAAATTAAAAAAGATATCCTTTTATTTATTTAATTAATTATTAATATAATATTTTTCAAATAATTTTTTAGTGTAAAACAATTTTAAACTAAGTAATTTAAATTAAAATAATTTATTTATATAAAAAATTCTCTCTACAACTGAAGTAAATTTAAAAATTTTTTTTGTGTGAACATCTCTTAAGTAGTATTAATGTTGATATAAATTTCTTTACTGGGATTTAAACGAGTAATGTTAATTGTGGAAGAATAATTAATCGAATATAAACAAAAATTAAATTCTCTAAAAACACTGGAAAAGCTGCATTAGATATAAAATTAAATCTATGAAATGCTGCAAAATATATAATTCTTTCATTTAGTTTTTTTCGATATAAATTTAAAAAAAAAAAATGCATTGTTTATTAGAATAATCGGAACTTACCATTAGTGGGACTGTATCCCCAGTCAGCAGCCATGGCGAGAGTGGTCGCGGTGTGAATAATTGCTGTCCGCCTGCAGAAGCAACACTGGCTCGTTTACTATCCTCGTGGTCGGTCGGTGCGAACAGCCTCTCGCGCGCGGGTAAACGGCTGAGTAGAAGGGATTAAGTGGAGAACACGGTCCCCATTCTTATATCCGCGCCGCCCCCACCACGCGCCGCTCATTTCGGCGGGGCACACATAATTTCCTCGCCATTGATAATTGATATCGCGCACAAATGACACTGCAAAGGGCCCCGTCAGTCTGCACTCGGCCGAGTGCCGCGCGCGACCACCAAAGTGCAGCCGTACAATCTGCCGAGTCGCGACCGGCCGAATGTCCCACACTCTCGCGTTACATAATTGTACACACAAGCACATGTATTTGCACTTCTATATAATCTCATCTTGATATTTCGGGACGCCTCGGTGTTTAGGGTTTACACAGGAAATTTATACCGTGCGAGGGGACACTTTTATGAGAGGGCGAATGACAATTTTTAATGTGTGCACAGACTGGCGAAGAATGTCTTCTTGTAAATATATTTTTTTTTAATTCGCTTCAACTTTCATTCTGATTATGGATCATGGATTTTTGCGAATTGTTTAATTCCTATTAAATAAATAAATGAATATCAAACGAGAACCGTACCTTCAAGAGAATTACTTTCATTTTTTTTTTTCAATTTTCGGACCGTTTAAGCTATATTTTTTTTTCAGAAATTAATTCTTTTCCATTTTTAATAATAAACAGTGCTTAGTGGATTTTTTTTTTGAGCTTATGAATAATTTTGCTGTGCAAAAAAATTAAAATTCTTTAATATTAAGTAAATTGTAGGAAAATAAAAAACAATAATATGAATTTAACGATATTAACTATAAAAAAATATATAATTAAATGTCTCATAATTATATTGAATTAACTTATTGTTAAAAACATACTTTCCAGGGACCTTTTCAACTAAATTTTGAGTTTAATGTTCTCAACGATCCATGCACATTGTATAACACATTTAAGGAAAAAATATTCATGACTATAATATTATTATGACTTTTCATTCTTGCGGTCGGCAAAGCGGAAAAATACTATTTTATCACGTCCGGACGTGTTTTACGGTAATTCATTTTGTTTTGTGGGTTTTTTCTTCATTTTATCACAGTTATATAAAATCTCTGAAAAATATCCCCAAAGGAAAAGTGATTAAATTTCTAGGATGAAAGATACAATTTAAATATTATTAATAATGCACGATTTATCAAAAAATGTCTTTTGCAAGTCTAATGAAAGAATAGGGAGCGAGGTTTGGGGCTGAAAGTATTCGAGGGACCAGAATTACGCATTGACCAGAACAGAAAATTACTAAGAAATTACTTGGATCACCTGTGATTTCTTTTCAACCTGGAGCAACTTTGTCCCATTATTTCTTATTCCACAAAAGCCACAACAAAGAACAACTTTGATCTATGAATCAACAATGATTTTTATTAGATTAAGGAATATTGTTGCCGGAATTAAGGAATTTGCAGTACCTTCTGCACTAAAAAAAATCTTTTTTTTTCTCAAATAATTTCTTTATTTAATATTTGTTTGGAACAAAAAATTATTTGTACAAGATAGGAAGAGTATTATTTTCCCACATTCATTCGCAGGTCTATTTTGATTTGTGATTTCTTTAGAGAGTTTAAATCCTGAGCACGCCACTTGCATTGACAATTAAGTTGATTATAAATTTCGCAATTAAACAAAGAACACAAGAAACTGGCGTTGGCACTTTTAATTAATTTGTTTATTTTTTCAAGACGCGCTCGGCAAAGCGTGTGATTGCCAAATGCAGAATATCGGCCGCGTAATCGGCGTCCTGCTTAGTAATGCACATGGGTGGTTTGATTCTCAACACCTGTGAAAAAAATTCAAATATGAGGAAAAAAAATAAACTGGGTCAACAGCGGTCGTTTTTGATAACCTTTGAAAATTACGACTCTGTTTTTAGTGATAAATATTTCAAGGCGTTTTATCATTTGGGTCGAAAAACTTACGTTTCCGTGCAGTCCGCCCCGTCCGAGCAGGACGCCCCTGTCCTTGCACTCCTCCCAAATGTCGAGGAAGTGCGGCGACTGCATCGGGGTGCGAGACTCGCCGTCCGCAACGAGCTCGACGCCGATCATCAAACCCTTTCCGCGAACGTCGCCCACGATGTTCGGGAATTGGTCCCTGATTTTCGCGAGTCGCTTCAGCAAATGAGTTCCGACCGCTAAACTGTTGGCCTGGGTTTTCTCCTCTTCAATCACCTAAAATTGTAAAGAAAATCGAAGCCAATGAGAAAATTAAATTTGAAAAGTTGTACCAAAATTGAAAAACAACTAGTCAATTTATTTTGATCGAACTCAAGGAAGTGGTTCAAATCTTAAACATTTATTTAGGTCACAAATAAAATCTGATTAACTTCAATTAATTTTCCTTCATTTTTCATAGTAAACAATATTAAATAATAAATATGTTATTTTAACATTAAGTTCAACTTTATTTGATAATTTTTTTCCATTAGAAATAGATTTTATGTAAAAAAATTATTCTAAACTTTTTCAATAAAGTTCTTCCACCAATTAATTAATATTTCTACTCAATTTACCAAATTTGGAGTATGAAAACGTATTATTTACACTGCCTGTATCTGTAATTTTTGTCTTTAATAATTACCATATTTAATTTTTTTATCATTTTCTTCCAAAACCTTGTAATATTATAATGTGATAATTCATATAATAATTTAATAAATACTAATAATAAAATAATATAATGTAATTTGATAATTTGTGCTTGTTATTGTTTATTAAATTTTGATTAATTCTTTTGATTTATGACTGATTCACTTCAAGTAAGACGAATTATGATTACACTAGATACAATCTTAATCGTTTGTTGTTCAAATGACTTTAATTACCGCAATGATAATAATTGAATATAATCTTCAATTAAATCAGTAAATTTATCTTTTTGTTGGGCTGACCTTTAAAACTGCTAATCCCGTGGCGCTGGCGATCGGATTTCCCCCGAAAGTGTTGAAATGGAGCGCCTGTCCCAGAGCCTCGGCGATCGTGGACGTTGTGACGACGGCGGCCAAGGGGAACCCATTGCCGATGCCCTTGGCCATGGTCACAATGTCAGGCACGACGCCGTGAGATTCAAAGCCCCAAAACGTTTCTCCCGTGCGACCGAAACCAGTTTGCACCTGAAAGAAATAAAAAGTCATAATTACAAAAATGATTCAAATTTAAAAATATTAAATTGTTGATTGAGCGTAAAAATTTATCTTGAATGGAGAATAAGTAGTTAAATTAAAACCATACCTCGTCTGAAACGCACAAGCCGCCGTTTGCTCGGACGATCTCGAAAGCCTTCTTGATGTAGCCTTTTGGGAACTGAACCGTTCCTCCGACGCCCTAAAATTGAAACAAAAATTATTGGTTTCAGAAAATTGAAACTCATGGAAGTTATCATGGAAGTTAAGAACAACAAAAAAGCCCGACTTATTCACTTCCAAAAATTAGTTGACTTGTAAAAATGATTCAAATGCTTTTTTTCTATAATAAGCTCAAATTTTAGTTACAAAATCCTAGAGCTCTCTTGTGGTGACAGGTTTTCCAGTTTGAAAGATAATTAAGAACTTTTTAGTGCAATCAAAAATACATTTTTCACAAAGTCTTAACAATTTTACTATTAAAATAAATTTTGAGAAAATAAACTTGCCTGAATTGACTCGGCGAAAAACGCTGCTACTTTTCCTCTGGGCAGGGAAAATTTGAAAACCTCCTCTAGCTGCCCATAGTACATATCACAAGCTTGACATTCGTCGGGTTTGCAAGAACACTTCCTGCTAGTTTGAACCGGAGAATCTCTAAAAATAAGAATGAAATGTTAAAATTATATAAATTTATAGCATTTTGAGGTGGATTCATGCAAAAATGTAAACTGGCTAATCCTTGTTGCAAAAATGAAATAAAATTTTAAATATTAAATTATTTTAATTCCAAAATTTATTTGTTTTTCGTGAAATTCCATATTTACCACAGGAACTGGTGGACACAAGAAATCATGATTTTTTTATAAAAACCCGCAAATCGCAGGTCTCCTTTTGGGTTTGCAGTTTTTCATTATATTTCAAGAAAAATTGAATTTATTGAGTGAACTGAATTATTCATTTTTTTTTTTAATTTCTTAACTAATTGTTACTTTAAATTGGCTTTATGAAAAGTTTCAGAAAATCACGTTCATATCACCCCAATTATGATGGAAAAATAAAATCATTAGGTCAGTCAACATAAAAAATTTTACATTATGATCTTATGAGAAAAGGTTGAGAAGTTGTATTTACTGTGTAGATATCAGATGCATAAGCTCCTTGTTAAGCCCAGTTTCATTAATTTTGCTTGAGAAAATAATAATCTTATAAAAAAAATAACCGACCTGCAGTGAGAGCCTCCCCAGATTCCTTGATAAACGTCTGCGTTCATGGCCTACAATTTTATACACAAAATAAAAGTTGTTGTATGTAAATTTAAAATATTTTAATATTTTTACGTGATGAATTCCGTTTCCGATGGGCACATTGTACCTCCAGGTGGAAAGGGCCGTGGCGCCCTGAATGTACGGATTCATCCCATGGTAGGCGTTTCGCAGAGAAATAACGTCAAAGTTGCGCGTGTACGCTCGGGCCATCAGCATGGCCAGGTCGTTGGCCTCTGACCCGCTGTTCACGAAATAGACGACCTGCGTTGTTATTGAAAGAGTTAATCAAATTTAAGAAGCACGTCCTTGATTGTCGGACTTTTAATTCTCCGGGCATTTTCGACGTCAGCGCCTCGGCGTACTCGTGCAATTTGGGATGCATGTAAATGTTGGTTGTGTGCCACAGCCGCTTCATTTGCTCCATCGCAGCCTCGTTCACTTTCCTTCAAAATTAATTTTTATTAAATTTCATCCGAAAATTACAATTACGGTAATTGATTAAAATAAATTTATTCATGGTTTTCTTTATAAATTCATTATTTTATTCAAACATCGGTTTGGAAGACTTTTATAAATTTTTAATCATAATATAATGTAAAAAAATTAAGATTGGAACTATAAAATTACTTTTCAATTTTAAAAATAGCTTTAAAAAGCAAAAAAATTACAATTATAGTAGATGATTAAAATAAATTTTTTTTATGATTTTCTTAATAAATTGAAATAATTATTTTATTCAAGCATCAGTTTGGAGAAATTTTATACATTTTAAATAATTTAAAAAAAAATTGATTTTAACTACCAAAATAGTTTTTAAGAGTATTTTAAAATTCCAATGTTGAACCTCTTTTTGAGCAAGAAGTTTTGTATTATTTCTTTTCGTAAATACAGAAAGCTCTAGAAAACTGACATTTTAATTATGATTTTATTTTAATTAAAAAATGAAAGTAAATTTCCACATACGGATGGCAGTGTCCGACGCTGACCGTGACGATGCCACCAAACATGTCCAGATATCTTTTGCCGTTGTGGTCGAAGAGCCACTGCATGTGACCCTCGTGCACCAGCAAAGGCTTCTTGTAGTAGGAAAGGATGCACGGCACGATGTTTTGCTTCTTGATTGACTGCACTTTGGTGTAGTCGGGACCCTTGAAATTAGAAGCAGAGACCCTTCAGCTGGTTGTTAATTAACTCGACGCCTTTCTTACTTCGTATGGTCGCGGCTGGTGATCGCAGGGAGGCATTTCGGGCACGCTGCTGGTTGACAGAAATTTTCCTAGCGCTGGACTGCAATTCGCGCCTGACCGTCCGGCCCGAAAACCTTTTGAATTAAAATTAATGTAATTTTTCAATCAATTATAATCAATTTAATCTTGTTTAAGGAACCAAATGTTTTATGTGCCTTATAAAAATTAAATTATAAATAATTAATATTAGTAATTCTAATTTACTATTTATTTTTAAAAGTTTAACTTATTTATTTAAATAAATTATTACAAATATTTAAAAGATTTTAATAAATTATGCGCTTGTTTTGTCCCAAATAAATTGAAATGGTAAAAAATTTATGATAATAATTTCTAAATTTTCTAACTTTTTAAACAAATGGAGTTGTATAATTTTATATCAATAGTTTTTAAATAAAATTAATTTCGGTCAATTTTGCGGTCTAGACCTTATTGTTAGTATTTTTTCTAAATATTTATGAATTATTTTTTTTTAATTACGGATTAAAAGCTATATAAATTTAAAGATAAACATTAAATAGAAACAAAGTTGTTGAGATAGTATAAAAATTCAAGATTCAAGGCTGATTCATTTGGCGGCGTAGGAGCTGCCGCTGCTTCGAGGTCAAAAAGTACATCTCGTCACAGCACATACTAAACTAAAAACAAGTTGTGCCCAAAACGGTTGAATGAAAGTGTCGACATGAATCTAACGTCTAAAAGATCTGTCCGAGTTAAACCAAATTAAAATTATACCTGCAAATATGTTGATCATGACCGGAGGCGTCTTATTTTTCTCACTGTTGTTGTGCTTTTTTGTTGTTTAGCAAGATGCGCGTGGAGATGCTGCCGGAGTAGGGACGGAGATGGACTGTTTATCACCACGAGCACCAATTGACGGCGCCGGCTCTGGAGGCTCCGTCGGCGGCGGGCCACCTGTTGCTAGCCGAGGCACATACCGAGTGCTCCATTGGCGGCGCCTCTCTCCGCTCGCATCAAATTCAACCAAGCCCCTGTGCTTAGGCAAAAGGCAGCGCAAGACTGTTAGGCGGATAGCCTAACCACGGTATTTGTTTTTTTGATTAACATACTGGAATGCAATGAAACATCAACAATTTGTTTTTTAATAAATCGTAAGCTTTTCCAAATTAATATTATTTTAAATTTAAACCTAAAATAGTTAACAATTATTCTTATTTTTGTTTTTAACAAAATATTTTTAAACCTTGTCATTTAAAATAAATATATAAGTTTTGTACCATTTAATTAATTAACTATGGATTTTACTGATATTTAAGTTGAAAAATAAGTATTTCAACAACAAAACTGTCATAAAACTGTAGCTTCAATTTATTTTAATTTATTCATTTTTTATTTTATGTATTTTTTTATAGATTTGGGTTAAATGGAGTTCAATGATTCTTTTGCATTGAAGTCTAGAAAAATCTGGTTAAACGCAACAGCTTTCACTTCGATTTCCATCCTTTTTTTCAAGGAACTCAAAATTTCCCAATGAAAGGTCACGAAAAGAAATTTAATATTTCACACCCAATCGTTATTTACTTGCAATTGCAATTACACGGTGATTTCAAACTTTGTCGCTTAAGGTGGATTGTTTCAAAATTTCCGAGCACATTAAAGTGCCAATTCGAGTGAGCGACGCTTTAATTGCTTTTTGTGATTACATCCGTCGTGTCGCAGCCACTTTCGATTTCTCAGCTGGGCGCAACGTGCATTATAGGAAAGGTTAATCCCTAGAAGAGGCACATTGTATTGTTAATACGATATCTGGCGAGAGAGTGGAAAAGTGTGATAGTAAAAAGTACCTCTCAAGGTAAATAATCTGAATAATCTCTCGTACGTGCCACGCTGTAGATAAGCTTCTTTGTCTTTGCCCGCTCAAGAGAAATGTCACGTGCGTACCAAAGTCGCAGAGTTTCTTATTATTATTAGCGAAGACTGCGTGTTTTCCTGCCGTAGATTGATTGATTGAATGGAACCGTCTGTCACATAAATTTAGCAAATGACTTGCGCCTTTCGACTGTACAAAAAGCTATACGATTAAAAGCTTCCAGAAAGAAAAAAAATAAAATAAATTGAGGATATGAATTTTCTTTAAAATTCATCCTCAAATATAGAAAAATCTGTGAATTTCTAAGTTTTTGCTTCAAATGAAAAGCATGAGATGGTTCTAAATGTGAGAAAGAAAATTGAGTAAATGAAAAAACATTCAGTTTTTGAATCATAATTAACTGATATTTTTTTACATAAATTATGTTATGTGAGTTTTTTACAGGAAGCTATAAAATAATTGTTCTTATTACTGAATTCTGTCCATTGAAATAAGAAGTGCAAGAAGAAAAAAATCGTATGAAAAAATTATTTTGTCAATACATTGTTTTGCAAATAATTATAAAATAACTTATCTTCTTTGATGAATTTGTAGGGAAGTTTTAAAAAAAAAAAAAAACAACAACAAAAACCACTGACGTTAGTAAAGAATTTTTCATTAATGTATCAGTAGCAAATGTTATTTCTATTTATTATTGTCTTAAATTGCTTTTGTTGTATATTTTATTTGTACAAATCGCCATAACAAGAAAATAAAATTTTCTTAAAATATCTTATTTAAAATAATGCGATTGATTGTTTTGTAAAAATCAAAGAAATGATATTTGCTTTTTCCATATTTGTTGTCAATGGAAAGTCCCTGTAATCCTCGGCCAGGAGGCGTTTGTAATTAAAGCAGAAGCCAACATAATATCGTTGCTAAATCAATACCTATGTATGTTGCCACCGGATATCGCGTCAGTGGCATCTCTCCCCATTCATTCATGCCGTCTTTCATTCATCGGTACGGTGACCCCATTTGACCTCGGTTGTACACAAGTTGCAAAAAAATTAATCATCTCATTATTCGCTTCATTATATATTTTCTTATAAATCAATCCAGATCAAATCGTTCCGCTGGACGAG
The DNA here is from genome assembly GCF_031216515.1 of Neocloeon triangulifer. NCBI lineage: Eukaryota > Metazoa > Arthropoda > Insecta > Ephemeroptera > Baetidae > Neocloeon > Neocloeon triangulifer. Next base: position 1,237,643 of record NW_026775550.1, read on the forward strand.
TTTTATATAAATAGATTTTCGGAAGCGGAAGGAGAGACAAAAATCACATGAGCCACGAAAAAGTTGCCTCTGCAAGGCTTCCCTCCGAACGTGACACCAAACTCGGCCAACAAGGCTGCCAGTCCTTTTCGAAAATGCACCTCATGATCTGCATTGCGCCGAGGCGAAAAAAAAATTCATTCATCTGTTTTGTGGGCGCGCGGAAGGAGTTAGGCTAAAAGTGCGTCACTCAAAAGTACCTATAGCGACGCCGGAGGCGGTGAAATTATTGAAATGCAGCGGCGGTGGTGGCACTGGTGCTATTGAGAGTGAGAGTGTTTGAGTCGCTTCTGACGCGCCACCGCATCCAGCCGCGCTGCTTTTCTCTCAATCGCGAATGCACCTTGCCAGAGATAAATAGGTAAAACAATGCACGCCTCCTTATAAATTGAACGGAGCAGTGGTGCGCGACCTAGTTGGCTCTCTGTGGTGGGTAGGGTGACAGTAATTGTCGGACACACACCGATCATCTTTACCTTTCGATCATTCCGCAATGTCCGTCTGAGAAATTCTAATTTCAGACCAATTTGAATAAATCAAGAAATTTAAGACAACATGATGTCATCCATGGAAAATATTGTCCGCGGCGAGTGAGTATATTTTTTATTTTAAAATTTTTGTTAACGCTGGAGATGGGATTATTTGCATCGACGGTTCATTGACTGCCCCCGTTTGTGACATTTATGCACATCTGGAGCCTTGAAATCTCTTTCTCTCGCACCTCGTTCAACCAGTTTGTTATTCTCGATAGAGAGTGAGGTTAGGGAGCTCAGATGCTAATTGAGAAAGTGGTTTCGTTCACCGTTCGCATATATCGCAAGGGTTAACAATATTTTTTAATGGGAGGAAATCGTAAGGTCGCGGCTTGACCAGTTTTTTTTTGCAGGTGGACCTCTTTGTTTATTCAAGTTACGAAGGTCAAGTTGAAATTCAACACGAGATCAGAAGCATTTTTACGCTTGCAATGATCCTGTGGTCACTTAAAATTAATAAATTTTAATAATGTCCTGATATTTTTTTATAATTAAGCATCTTTTTTTATTTATTTATCGGTTGTTTTAATTCAAACGCAAAATAAAATTGAAATTTAACGCTCAAAGCTAGCAGACCGCAAGTCGCCTTTTCGGGGGTCTTTTCTCTTTTTTTTTCAACAAGGTTAAGCCCGGTTTCAATTTAACATACAAAATAAAATATTCTATTTTTAACGAAACTCCTAATTTATTCCAAGATAAGATTTTGTAATCAAGAGTGCTGATTTTTTTTTTTATTATTTCATGAACCAAATCCTTGGTCAAATTAATTATGTTTGGAAAATGTCACGTGTCACTTTGGCTCATTTATTTGCAAGTTACCAACGGTTTTGCAAGAATTCTACATTTCAGTTTTTTTTTTTCTCAAAATTCAGAGACAGGAAGGCGGTCATTTCAAAAATTACGATTCAAATAAGAAAGCAAGTATATTGTGAAGAATAATGCATGGCGTTTTGAATTGAATTGTATAACAGCATTTATAAGAAGAGGGACTTGAGGAGCGCCGTATTCTTTTTCTGACTGCAGAGAATGGCCTTGTAAGCACTGCATCTGTAAGCAGCGCAAGAAAGGAGCTCCCTTTCCTCTGTTGAAATCGCTCAATGCACTTGAACGCTGGTTTATATTGGAAATCAATCAGGATGCAAATTCTTTTCAAATTTACGGGTGCAAAAACTTAGCAACAACATTTTTAAATTAATTAAATTTATTTATATTTTTGTTTTTATTCATATAGGTTAATGAGTGCTTAAGGCTCAAAGAATAATTTATCTCATCGTTTTGAGATGCCATTGAAGTGCTGATGAAAATAATTGAATTTTTTCTGATATCAGAGATTTGTCATTTAGTATACGAGCCTCTCAATATTTTGATTGCTTTTTTCACTGTTGGAAAGGCGCGTGTTATTCACATGCTGCGTCCGAGTTCATTTCTAGTGTTCAATTTAAGAGAATGAGTTTTGTTTTTGAGTAATAGAGATAAGATAATCATTTTGAGGATCAAAATCCTTTTCCATTTTTATCTCCATCCTTAATACATTACAATCGAATGTACTAGTCGGAATTTTATAAGCACAGACTTTGATCGCTTTCTCTGCGTTAAGGACTTTTCAATAAATAATCATAAATGTCTGTCGTCTGTCGTAAAGTGTTTAGGTACAATTCCATTTCAGGAGCTTTTATTGACATGACGCAATAATAAATAAAATTTAAATTTATTATAAATAATGAATAAATAAACTGTATTTTAAATGTACAAACAAGTAAGATGCAATGACCTTTCACCCTGTTCTAGTAATGTCTTGATAAAATAGCCTAATTTTGAAGTTTCCTATGTCAAGAAGCATATTTTTTGTAGCACTTTGATAAACTGCGATAGATAGTATGCAAATGTTTGCTTAAAGTATTAAATTGCGCACTGTTTGAATAGATGTCTGGTGAAACTTGCAAAATGTTTTCTTTCTCTTGAAACAGGGTCGCAGACCGTGAACTGGAAGGGCCAATCTGGAATAGAAAAAATTCAAACAAGGGCAAAGTCCGTTTATTTACCTCTTGCAAAAGTTGCTTACTTTGCGACAATTTAATTGGCTTATTTCCAGACAGAAATTGCGGAGAAACTCTCGGAACATTTGGTTAATTGCATCGGATTAAGGCTAAAGTGGTTTATCTCCCTCTTAAAATCAGTTAAATGCAAGAAAGAGAGAACTTCGACCTTAGCAAAGCAGCGAAACTTTTTTCTGAACAAAAAAAAATAAGAGAAGTCCATGCAGTTCAAATATGCTAAATCCGACCTTCCATCCTTCAAGCCTGACATATAAATAAAACATGAAGCAAATAATAATGCAGTTATTTATAGCATATGTCATGCTTAGACTTGGTCAAAAGTGTGAATTTTATTGACTGACTAAAATTTTGGTGAGCTTCTCGTGATTCTTTTGCCATCTATTGTCATTATAAAACGGTGAAAATATTTAAGCAGAAATTTAGCCTCCTGAGGCTCCTGACATTTAAAACAGGAATTGTCAAATAGAAATATAATAATATCTGTGTTATTTGAAAATCACATCTGCAGAATGTATGTCGCTTTGACTATAATAGTGTATAATATTGTATATAATTTGAAAAATTATATATTTTAAATAAAAATATAAAATTAAATATTAACTTTTAAAGCAAAATGAGAAGAAAATCAAAAGTTTGTAATTAACTACAAATAAAATAAATAAATAAATAATTTTATATAAATAATAAAAAATACAAATACAAATTTATCTATAATAATTATTATAATATTTATCTTAATTAATTTGTACTTACTATAATAAAAATTAAATTAATGTATAATTTACCTAAAAAAAATTTAAAAAAAATAAGTTATATAGTCTGCGCAACGTTTTTGGTGGTCCTTTATACCCGCATACATATTATTCACCGTGATAATTTGATAAAACTCGGTCGCCAACTCTCACTCTTTGTCTTGATGCAATTGCAGTGGTAATTGAGCGTGATGCACAGCGCCAACCGTGAATATCAATTCAAAATAATGGGCGAGCGAATTGCAAAAGTGTCCCCACCGCCATTAATTCCAACGACCACCAGCGGCCCACACTTTCCACTGCGCGAATTCCTTTGCACGCACAAGAGGTGCAGCTCCTTAATTCTTGTCGGGTCTGCAGATAAAAAGTTATAGAGAAATGTAGAGCTTGCTTAGTTTGTGCATAAATTCCGAGTACTTTTTACCATCAGAGTAACAATTTGGTCAGAGGCCAAATGTACGGAGAGGCTGGTTTTCTTGGGATTTTATGTAAAACAGTCGCACGCTCGCCACACAGGTTGTAAAGTCAGTCACATGAGTCCTGAAGGATTCTTGAGAAAGGCAAATTTTGCTAGCGCTTTTTACGACACATCAATTTGTATCCAAGGCGGACTTACATTTTCCTTCCGAAAATCAATTTCATGTATCCTAGGGTAAAACAATCATTGACAAATTATTATTTATTCTTCTCAGTCGATATTAGAAGGAAAATTAATAAGTCTTTTTTCTAAAATAATTTATTCTTCAACAGTGGGTGAAACAAACGCATCATTAGTACTGGAAAAAACAAAATCTAAACATTTTTTTAGAAGATTGGCAATTAAGTTTGTTTATAAATTGAATAAAAATAGAAAATATTTTTCCCATTCATTTTTTACTAGATTATTGTTGTTTTTCACAACATTTCGCAATAATTTACTCGAGAAAAATAGGTTTCAACCGTTAAGCTAGACACGCCTGCTGACTATTTCAAAATAGATTAACATAAAGTTTTCATTTTCTCCTCCACCCTAATTCCGCCTAATATGCTGCGTTTGGATTTGGTCACTTTGTTATATAATCTAAAAAAACATAAATACACATAAATAATGGGCATCTCGGTGCAAACTTACAAATAAATTGGTAGCTTTGCCTTTGCCATGTGCATGGTGGAAAGACGGGTTTTGAATGAGCTTGATTTTTTTTACGCGTTCCTCCAACGGACTGTGAGAAAGCAGATATTTTGTGTACGTCATCGATAAATTTTTGCTACTTGGTGGGATTATTCATTATGTAACAAGATTATATAACAATTTGCTGAAGATTTTCGGAATGAAAATTTTAAATAATTGTGTTACACATTTATTGAACTTTCAGGAAAAAGATGCGTCACAATCATTGAAAAAGGTTCAAAACACCTTCGTAAAAAAATATCTTAATTTTGTAAAACGATCGATTAAGCAAATTAAGGGCATAATTATAATTATGCATCCGGTCATGCACAAGTACGAACATTCATTCGAAACCGCAACCTTGCGTGGAGAAACCGAGTGTCTGGCACTATAACTTTGGCGTGCAATTTGAGCCGACAACATCCCTAGAGCAAAAAAAAATATAGGACTGTAACCTAGATTTGTAATGGGAAGGATGAATTTTAACAAAAGAATTCCCAAACTATAAAATAACTTTGTCTTCATTAGAATAAACAAAGGAAATGTTTGCTTTAAAATAAAAAATTTCACTTAACTTTTCTGAAGCTGCACCTCTTCTACTTCTCTATAGTCGTGGGGTGTAAAAATTCCAAGATAAAAAATAATATATCACAGAAATTCTCTAAAATGTAGCTGTTTAAAAATAAATTCAATTAGTTATCCGGAAAAGATTTTTGCGGTTTCTTAATAAATTCAAACCGGCTCTTTCAAGAAACGGCAAAAGTTTTGACAATGCTGGCCTATTAGACAAATTTTGTAATAGTGAAACCAGAAGATCACCTTTGCGGTTTTGACACACGCAAAATAGCTCTTTCTACTCCAATTAGCGGCTGGAGTTAAAATGTACGGATTGAATGAAATTGAGCGTACGAAGGATGCCGAGTGCGAGAGAGCAAAATCACATGATATTGTGACGACAACGCTTCTTTCTCTCCTCGCCAGGGTGGTGGACGAAGCAGCCTCCGTGGACCATGGGGGCACAGACAACCCAGCATTGGCAGCCGAGATCGCGAACGAGCCGGTCATGCCCAAGAAACCTGAATTCACCGATGAGGAGCTCAGCTCCATGGTGGCCTACAAGCCCAGCGGGCCACCCCAACCCCCTGTGTCCAAACTTCGGCAAGCTGCGCCGCAGGTACGAAAAATATTATTATATAATTTTGCAAGTGCAGATTAAAAATATTTTATTTAATGTAGAATTTATTCCCAATAAATATTCAAAAGAATCAAAAAATTTAATTTCAAAAGACAAATTAGAGAGAGCTGATTTATTTATAACTTATATACATAAAACAATAGAACTCCTATGAATTTAAAATTTTATAAAAAAAAGATTATTGGTAAGCCCAAATAATTTTGTATTTTTCAAACCCATCATCTAAATTTATTATTTTAATTTAATAAATTACAAAATATTTAAAAATAATTAGAAAAAAAATAATTAAATGATAGATTTACAAATTAAAATAATAATTTTAATTTAATATTAAAATTTAATGCAATATTTTATCTTCATTTGAAGTGATTAATTTTATGTAAATCCAAACCCTTTTTTTCTTATCAATTAATTTGCATACTTTTCCCCTTAAATATGATGTTTATTGACCAATTGCACGTGTGCAAATCAAGGTTTTGGCAACGATGGCGAAAAACTTGTTGCTGCTCGCTTACGGGATGACAATCGGCTTCCCGACCATCGTGATTCCAACCCTTACGAACGGCGACGAACCTAATTTGCAGCTCACAACCGAGCAGATCTCCTGGTTCAGTGAGTAAAGTGTTTAATTTTTTTTATACCTGTTCAAATCATGTGACTGCCGTTTTTTGTACGCGGTATTCAAACCCTCGAAAAAGACGTTCCGTGAATGCTTCTGCGGCAGTGAAAAAAAATCAGCTTCACTCGCACAAGTCTCGAAAGACTGCCCGCGCGGTGAGCCACGTGATGCAGACTTGCAAAAAATGCTCTTGGGATTTTTTACGAACTCACGTGGATGGTGGCCCTGTTCTTGGACCAAGATGCTTTAGGTGCTGCGAACTCTTTTAAATTCTAACTCTACCTCTCATGGTACTTGATCACCTTTTTATTATACCTTGGAAGAATAATATTCATTGCAATATTGTTAGTTTAATTAGTTATCAAACAAATTTAACAAATTTACTAGTTCTTTTAAGTGTTTTTAGGGACAATCTTAATTTTTAGATCAAACAATTTCAGGTAGTTTTCTCATATTTTTTTCTAAAATTAATATTTTAATAGACAGATTTTCAGAAGGCTCGAGTAGGAGTGCATTGATTTTTTTTTATTTATTATTATATTATATGAAAACAAAGTATTTCGTCGCAGTTATTATATTTTTTAAAATGCCGTTTTCTTTACTCCATGAGCGTCTCAATCGTTTCTCTTTATAAATAAATATTTAAATAAGAGACTGAGATTAATTGTTTTAGCGTGGAAAACCAGTTGATACTTGTAGGTCTGACTTGCAAACATGCTACACAAAGTGTCAATGTGGTGTTGGTTTTATGGAATAGAAAATCGCCACAGGTTTGACACTTCAAAGTCGTTTGATTAAGTTATTTAATGGCAATAAATTTGACATGGATGAAAAATATCGTGTGTAACTTTTGAACAAGTATTAAGGAAAGTAGTAAGGAAAGGGATAGTTGAATTGGCAATGATATGAGCAATTATGCAACTAGCACTGCATCCATGAGAGCTAGAGGACCTGTTGCATAATTATGTTCAAGTTGAATGGACCGCGGGAATGAATTTTTATTAGGTGGATTTTAAAATGTAGCTTACAGAAAGAAGCTTTGAATTAAAAAATTATTTGTGAATCAATTAGAAAAAAAATATTTATTTAAATTATTAAACTATTAAATAGTTTATGTTCCCTATGATGAAAATATTGTTTCAACTGGTTATCTATTACTAAAATCAAGATTTGGCAATAGTCTCATATTTTTTAAGTGTGCAGGTTGAAGTAAAATTTTGGGTTTTGAAAATTTGAAAAAAAAAAATCACGGTGTTCAAATTTTTCCATTGTTTGAAACTGAATAATTTTCAGAATTTTCAAAGTTAATACTTTTTTATTCAATTGCATTCTCAATTCTTTTGATGGAACATCACTTTTTTAATAAAAATTGTATAAAATGAATAAAAAAAATGTAATTAAAGCAAACTGGAAGAAACTATACAAAAATAATCAAAATAGGTCAAAATCTAAGGAAAAAAATTACAACCCAATGCACTTGTTTATATTCGCAGGCAGTATCAACTTGATTTGCGTACCTGTGGGCGGGCTGCTGTCGGGCGCACTGACCAACTTCTTGGGTCGCAAGAAGGCCATGATGCTGGTCAACCTGCCCATCCTGAGCGCGTGGCTGATGCTGCGGTACACGCAGAACGTGCCGCTCCTCTACTTCTCGCTCGCCCTCACCGGCTTCACCGGCGGCCTGCTCGAGGCGCCCGTCCTCACCTACGTTGCCGAAATCACCACGCCCGAGATGCGCGGCATGTTGGCGTCCACCTCCAGTATGAGCATCATTGCCGGCACTTTCATCCAGGTAAAAAATAAAAAAAAAATTATAGTTAAATCCAGTAGCTGCGGCTTTAATAATGAAAGACAGTGCATGCATCGACCGAAAAGTAATACCAGAAGTTGATGTAAAGAAATCCGATAATCCTTCTGCAAGAAATAAATTGAAAATAATTTGAAATTTAATCAATTGATTTTGATAAAAAATATTTTGCAGGTTGACTCCAATAGTTTTTTGTTTTAATTTACCAGAATCTATTTAATCATTTTTTATAGATTTTTAGACAAATTAAAAAAATAAAAAAAAAAATTGAAAATTTAAACATTTTTGGCTTACAAATTTAAAAAATAAAAACCTAGGTATCATATGTCTACTTCTAATATCGTGTCAAAAAATGAGTGAATTGATGCAGTAAAAAAACTTGAAAATTTTTAGTTATAGTTGTTTTCAGCAGTTTTCAGTCAAACGCAACTTCTGATTTTTAAGGACCAGCTATCCTGATTTTAGATTTGGCCACGCGGCGCCTTTTCATGGCGACCTCAGACTAAATCAATTGAAGATTTTGTTAAAACAAAACCCTTAACAAACCTCCATTGGCCATCTAGAAAGTAGCTTTTTGTTCTACATTTCATTCTAGTCAGTCTTTAGAAGCCAACCTCTTTTGTTTTTTTTTTTAATTTCATTAAAACAATCTTTCCTCTGCTCATTATCTGCTTGCAGTGATAATTGACTTTCTTTAATTTAATCAAGCATGTCAAAGTGCTGGACAAAAAACCAAATCCTCCGCGACCTGTTTTATTGCATCATCTGTAATCCGATATCTTTGCGTAATATTGATTGCAGTTTCTTCTCGCAACTGTGTTGTCGTGGCGAGACATCGCGGCCTACAACATCATTGCACCGGTGACTGCGTTTTGCTGTCTCTTCCTGGTGCCGGACTCGCCTTACTGGCTGGCGACCAAGGGTCGAGTCGCCGAAGCGCACAAATCTCTGGCCTGGCTCCGAGGATGGGTACAGCTTTCTTTATTTGCCATTCTCTTTTATCAATTAATTCGTTTCCCTCAAACCGCAAACACAATTTTATTGCTCCTATTCAATTTCATAAAAACGATTCAAAACTGGTTAATCCAGGATAATCAACATGAGCTTTCAGATAAAATTTAAACCCTGTAATCATACATTTTGCAACTTCGACAATACACTGAAATTTCACAACGAAATTCAATAACAGTGTTTGTGGGATGTGGCAAAAAAATAATATATAAATTTTAAAGGTGACACAAGAGGCTGTGCAAGACGAGTTCAACTACCTCCTCGAGACAGTGAAAACACCAAAAATGGTTTCCGTCCACAAAGACGGCCACATCACCAGGATGGAAATTTTCAAGCACAATCTCAAGCCCTACACCCGCGCCACCTTCGTAAAGCCCTTCATCCTGGTGTCCTCCGCGTTTTTCTTCGGACACTTTTCTGGAATGACAACTCTGCAGACCTACTCGGTCAGCATTTTCGAGCAACTCGGAGCACCGATCGACCCCTTCCAAGCCACAATGCTGCTCGGATTGGTCCAACTGACAGGAACGTTACTCTGCGTGGTCGTTGTCCACTGGTCAGGTAAAAGAAAAAAAAAATTGAATTTCTATTCCAATGAAAAATAAATCTTTAGAACTGAAAAATTTCATGAATTGAAGAAAATTACTGTCAATTTCAAATTTAAATTATAAGAGAAAATTTAACTTTTTCCATTTTCTTTCAATTTATAAAATTTTTCCATTAATTGATGATTTTTAATTCCAGGTAAGAGACCATTAACGCTTATTTCAACCGTCGGAGCGGCCACTTGCTTCGGCATCACGGCCACCTATGACATGGTCCGCCAGTCCGACCCCACAGTGACAGCCTCGTGGGTGCCACTGACCTTCCTCTTGTCCTCGGCCTTCCTCACTCACATGGGAATCAGACTTTTGCCTTGGATTCTCATAGGTATGGTAAATAAAAACTATAAAAATCGATCTAACGCATTTTGCGTCCAGGAGAAGTATTTCCCGCAGACGTCCGAGGAATGGCCAGCGGGGCCGCGAGCTCTGTTGGCTACATTTTCGGCTTTCTGGCCAACAAGACCCACTTCTCTCTGGTGGAAGCTCTCACTCTGGCCGGCACATTTTGGATCTACGTGTGCGTTTCGTTGGTGGCAACAGTTCTACTCTACATCTTCATGCCCGAAACTGAAGGCAGAACCCTCCTGGAAATTTCAAGGCATTTTGCCGGAGAAAAGTTAACTTTTTATTTTGTTTTAAGAGTGGATTTTTGAATATTTTTCTTGAAGGGTTCCCGGTTGGAAGAGAAGACGGCCAAGGAAATCCACAAAACAAAGCAACGAACTAGATACGACTGAGGATGACGTCGAGGCGAGTCCCAAAATCAACCAAAATATCAAGAGCGTCAACGGCGACACTCACTTGTGAATCAAAGACTTGGCGAGTTTCAGAATTAAAAATGATACAAATCGCTCTGCGGACCAAATCATATTGTCTAAGATTTCATGAATGCATAGGTTAGTGCTTTGTTAAGTGACCTGAATCTTTTTCAATACATATGCATGTAGAAATGCACAAGTGCACTTATAATAATATATCACGTTCCCACAGGACGTACGAATAAACTACAATTATTTTGTGTTTGTTTCTCACATGGGCAATTTCTTTTGAAAAACCAAAATTCTCTTGTTGAAAAAATTGGGACCTTTATTATAATTTTAAATAATATTTTATGATCGAAACTTAAATTTTGTTGAATGCGGCAATGTCGACGGACTGGACAAAGTCTTCGAACTCTTGAATGGTTTCTGTGAGCAGATCAACGGAGACTTTCTCGTCCTCGACGACACACATAATTTGCAGCTTTTGGATTCCATAACCGACAGGCACAAGTTTGGCTGGAGAAAATGAATAAAATTAATTATATAATTCGGGAATTGTTCGGTCAACTTACAAGCTCCCCAGACAAGTCCTTCCATCTCGACGGTGCGGACCTGCTTCTCCAATTCCTTCATGTCAGTCTCGTCGTCCCAAGGTTTGACATCAAGGACAATACTAGACTTGGCGATAAGGGCAGGTTTCTTGCTTTTCTTGTCAGCGTATTCCTTCAGTCTTTGTTGCTTCACCCTCTCTGCTTCTTCGTCCTGAAAATTTATTTTTTATTACAACGTTCTGTGGATGATTTAAAGAAAAAAAGTGATTCTACCGCAAAAATAAAATGAGATTAAATGAAAAATATAAAAGTTTTTATATAAAACAAAACCTAGACTTAAAAAAAAAAAATTAACTTATTCATTGTCTTAAAAATAAGTTTTCATGAATTACTATTTTAATATGTTTCTCTAAACATAAAAAAATACATGCCTCTTCATCAGAGCCGAACAGATCAACATCGTCGTCGTCATCAGCTTTGGATGCTGGGGCCGGAGCACCACCGGCCAGGGCCTTCTTGGAGGCGGCGAATTTCTTCTTGTCGTCGCCGAACGACTTGATGTGGTTGTACCATCTGAGGGCGTGCGCCAGCTTGGTCGGGGGTGCCTTGCCCAGGGCGTTGAAGATGACCACATCGTTCTGGCTCGGAGTGTATCTGGACAGAGGCGTGAGCGACACGTGTAAAAATGACAAGTGGAATGCGGCGAAAGTACGATTTACCCGTCGATGTAGCTGATGTCGGCCAGAGCGTCGTTCAGGGTGCTGATGTCCTTTTCATTCTTGTACTGTGTGGGAATCATGTTGCCGAAAATTCGATCAAAATCTGTTTGGTCGAATGTAAACACGACTGTCAAAGCCGCAAGACAGACCGGAAGAGGGCGCTTAAGATCAAATTATCAACTGAATTTAACAATCACTGAATGCGCTGGACCATTTTTGCAAGCAAATTTATTTCTGTAAAAATGTTTTTAATAAATATTTAGTTAAATTTCATAGCCATTTACGTAATATTTTAAGAAAAATAGTGCAAAAATGCCGAAGAATTCATTTGACTAGGATTGTCTTTTGCAAAAAGTTGTTGTAACCAACATAACAAAGACAAATATTCAGGAATTCTGCAAAGTTAGCAAAAATTTGAATTATACACACATAAATTTTGATAAAATATTTTTAAAGAAATAAAATATTAAACTTTCAAATAAGATCTTCCAATTTTAACAATCTTAAATATTTTTGCAAAAAAATAATTGCAATAACCCCGTCGCAGTTTTGTTGGCAGCATTTGTATCAGCTGGGAAGATCGGAGAAAAATTTTCCTTCCCATATTTTGAGTCGTTTTCAGGCAAGTTTATCAAATTTTTTCACTTCCTTTGCCCAGAATTATTTCAATAACAATGGATTTTAAGTAATTTAAACTTCTAAATCACAATTGCACAGAAAATTATCGAGAAATCCGTGTATTTTTGCGCTGATCCCATTCATCCATTACATAAACGAAGACGCTTTTTAAAAACAAAAATCATTAACAAAATATTGCCCTAATTTAGGATGTTGCGCGTCCCCCTGTTGCGGGCCTTGAATTCGGCAAACTCCGCAAGATGCCTGGTGCAGACCAGCAGGGCATCTGGCACTCAGGCGCCCGAAAAAGTTGAAGTTTTCATCGATGACAAGAGCGTCTTGGTCGACCCGGGCACAACAGTGCTGCAGGTTTGAGAACGAAAAAATTCACTAATTCGACCGTGATATTTACGAATCTTACTTTGCAGGCAGCAGCTCAGGCCGGAGTAGAAATTCCAAGATTTTGCTACCACGAACGATTGGCGATCGCAGGAAATTGCCGAATGTGTTTGGTGGAAGTCGAAAAGTCGCCCAAGGTATATTTTGAACATTTTATCGATTGATGAAGTTTAATGTATTGCATCTCAGCCTGTCGCTGCCTGCGCCATGCCTGTGATGAAAGGCTGGAGAATCAAAACCAACTCTGACATGACCCGCAAGGCTAGGGAAGGAGTGATGGAGTTTCTTTTGGTCAACCACCCTTTGGATTGTCCCATCTGTGATCAGGGTGGCGAGTGCGACTTGCAAGACCAGAGCATGGCTTTTGGCAGCGATCGTAGCAGATTCACAGACATCAGCTACGAGGGAAAGAGGTAAAATCTTATTCAAATTATTGATTTAAAATTACGTAACTGATGACGTCTTAAAAATAATAATAATGATTATTCTTTCAGGGCCGTCGAGGACAAGGACATTGGGCCTCTGGTCAAGACCATCATGACAAGGTGCATCCACTGCACCAGGTGCATTCGATTTGCCTCCGAGGTGGCAGGCATTGACGATTTGGGCACCTCCGGACGAGGCCATGACATGCAGGTTGGCACTTATGTCGAGAAAATGTTCCTCTCTGAGTTGTCTGGCAACATCATCGACCTCTGCCCTGTCGGTGCCCTCACTTCCAAGCCCTATTCTTTCACGGCTCGACCTTGGGAAACCAGAAAGACCGACAGTGTTGACGTTTTGGATGCCCTCGGCAGCAATATCGTTGTGTCCACCAGAACCGGGGAGGTGCTCAGGATTCTTCCTCGACTCAACGAGGTTAGAGATTTGAAAAATTATTGACATTTAGAATGAAATTCTTAAATTTTTAGGACATCAATGAGGAGTGGCTTTCCGACAAGTCTCGATTTGCTTGTGACGGTTTGAAACGCCAACGCCTTGTAACCCCAATGCTGAAGAACAACAAGGGCGAACTGGTTCCTGTTGAATGGGAGGATGCTTTGATTTCCGTGGCCAAGGCACTCAAGTCGGTTCCCGGAAACCAGATTGCTGCCATTGCAGGAGGTCTTGTTGATGCTGAATCCTTGATTTCCCTCAAGGATCTCCTCAACAGACTGGGATCAGAGTCTTTGAACACCGAAGAGACCTTCCCCTTGGACGGATCAGGCACTGACTTGAGGAGCAACTACCTTCTCAACGATAAAATTGCAGGCAAGTTTCAATTTCTCTCTGAAGTATTTTATATTTACATCAATATTCATAGGCATTGAGGATGCTGACCTTGTTCTTCTTATCGGAACCAACCCGAGATACGAGGCTCCTTTGCTCAACTCTCGAATTAGGAAAGGTTTCCTGCACCACGAGCTGGAAATAGGCTATGTTGGGCCCAAGATTGATCTTAACTACGAATACGAGGTGAAAATAGCTGATTTTATTGTTCTCTCAGAGTTTTTAAATTTTGTTATTTCACAGCATTTGGGAAATACTGCCGACGTCCTGAAACAGTTGGCCAGCGGACAACACCCATTCAGCAAGAGGCTTGCTGCTGCCAAGCACCCGATGGTTATCTTGGGTTCGGAGCAGCTCAAGAGAGACGACGGAGCGGCCATTCTTTCTCTCGCCCAACAAATTTCACATGCTGCTGCTTCAGGCGTAATTCATCAAAAATATTTTAATTAATTGATAAAATGCAATACATTTTCATCAGGCGCCCGCTGAGTGGAAGGTTTTGAACGTCCTGCAAAGAGTGGCCTCACAAGTTGCTGCCCTTGACCTTGGTTACACTCCTGGCGTGGCCAAGATTAGGGCAAACCCACCAAAGGTCCTGTTCCTTCTCGGCGCTGACGAGGGAACCATCACCAGGGCAGATTTGCCCAAGGATGCTTTTGTCATCTACCAAGGTTTTTTTTTGCTAAATATTGGAGATCAAAATTTTCACTAATTTTTCAATCTAATTAAGGACATCATGGTGACGCTGGTGCTTCGATGGCTGATGCCGTCCTTCCTGGCGCGGCCTACACCGAAAAGCAGGCCACCTACGTCAACACCGAAGGCAGGGCACAGGAAACTTTGGTCGCAGTCACAGCTCCTGGCATGGCAAGAGAGGACTGGAAAATTATTAGAGCCCTTTCTGAAGTAATATTTTTTTTTATTAAATTTAGATGAAATTCGATAACTATTTTGTCCAAACAGATTGTTGGTGCCAAACTTCCCTACGATAATTTGGACGAGATCAGAAATAGGCTCGAGGAAGTGTCACCAAACCTTGTTAGATACGGAGATGCAGAAAGTGCAAACTTTGTTGCCCAAGCTAGAGAATTGTCAAAGGTACATTTTTTTTCTATTTAAAATTGATTTTATTGATTAGAATTATTGTTGTTTATTATAAAAAATTTTGTCTCAGTTGGTCCAGGGTGGAGTATCGTCAACTCCTTTGGACGTGAGGCTGAAGAAATTGGAAGACTTCTTCATGACCGACAGCATCAGCAGAGCATCCCCAACAATGGCAAAGTGCGTTCAGGCGGTTATCAAACAAAAGGAATCCAAATACTGAGGAGATCGTTGACACCGTCTTGGAGGAAGGATTGATTTCTATGTAGACCGTCTCACATAAGTTATTTCTGATAAGAAAAACACTGCGTTTAGTTTTGCTTGCAATTCTAAGCACATCATTTCCCGGGGCAAAGCATACTTTGTACATAATTCTATAAATGTCATGTGTTGATCATGATGCTGTTGTATGTTAGGAATAAAATATTACAAAATCTTAAATAACTTCTTTTGATTTGTGATTAATTTTTTAAGGAAATTTAAAATCAATTAAATAAGAGAGCTTACAAAACGTATTAAAAAAATAATCAAATTTCATCAAGGTTGTGAGCAGTTGCAAGATTAATTATAATTACGAGAAATTTTTTTAAATAATTTATTCTCCGGCTGAAAATTTTCAAAATATGATAGTTTTGATAAAACAAAAGTAGATATTTTACAAAAACAATGAATTTGCCAGACGCTTTAAGCCATAGACACCGCGTTACAAAGAGCAGCATTATATTTTATTGCACGCTTGAGTGCCCACTAATGGGGCTCGCGGCACCTGGACTGCGCGCTCTTTGCCAGTTGCCACTAGCGCACGGTGATGGTAGGGTGTCTGCTCTCGGTGCTCCGTCTACGACTGCAAACCAACGTGCTTTGCGGTTGATGCACTTAACCCTTGGTCTCTATAAAGAAGGAAGTGGAAACGTCTGGTAGACAAGGATTACACGAAAAAAGGTATTTTATTTCATTAATATTTCCATATTTCTAAATTTCTTAAAATTTTAAACTGGAATTGGTGTCTAGATTCTCTAAAAATGAATAATAATTATCTTAATTTTGTTGAAAATTTTATGTCCCCGGAAAAAAAACAGAAAATTCTGATTTGTCCATACAAAATTTTATAAAAGAATCATTTTTTCTTGGACATAAGAGTTTTGAACAAAATAAACAGCTCAATGAACTTAATGATTTTTGGAGGTATTATTAATTTTAATCAAACTTCCAACGAATTTTTAGAAAAAAAAATAAATAATTTTGGTAGAATAATCCTGACATTATTATATGAAAAGAGATATCTTTCTTAATTCTGAAATTTTTTAAGACGGAAACAAACGTAAGTGCCATAAAAATAACCTCCATAAAACGACACGCGTTGCCAATGCTCAGACGCGAGCCTCTCGTTAGAATGTGACGATGGTGCAATAAATTTCAAATTTGCCAAACTGTAAAAATTCATGCTAGTTAGGCACTAAATCTCATTGTATGCATTTATATCCGATACAAAACACACAAACTGATTTTTTTGACAGGTTAGCTCCGTTAGAAAAATCTACATCTAACAGCTCAATTACTGGACGCGTAGCAAAATTCTTTTGTAATAAAAAACTTAAGTCGGCAGCGAGTCGTGAAGTTGGCTTTCAAAACGCATTATTTATTTTATCTAGTATGCAAAATTGAATCTTAATTTTTCACGGCAGCCTCTTTCTCGTCTGCTGCTCTTAACCTTGCGCACCGTGATAATTCAGATAATTATGTAGCAAAGCATTGTGTTGGCTGAAAAGAGTGCACTTTGATAGTGCAAGGATCTCGAGATCCTTGAAGACCTGCGCCTGATGAAGAATTTTGTCATGCCTCGCGTGTCAACCACAGCTTGAACTGATAATCCCCCGCAAGTTCAAGTTGAAAGATTTCAAATATAAATAAATAAAACATGCGGAATATGCTAGATAAAACCATCTATCAGGACAGGAAGGGACAGAAAAAAATTAGAATTAAATTAATAATTAAATAAATAAAGCAATTTTCTTAAATATTTGTTAATTTGTCGAATTTTTATTGACCTTCATTGAAAAGGATGCACTGGTGTGCGCCTATTTTTCTCTGACCTTTTAAATTTAATTTTTCTATTTTATGTTTTCATTTTATACTTATTTATGATGCAGAAAAATGGAACAATTTGAATTTTTGAAATTAAAATAATAAAAATTAAAAATTATTTGCAATCTTAAGATAAATATATTAATAATAATTAACAAGTGTTATGAAAAACTAGAAAATTTACGACAAGTCATCAAATTTTATGATGCTGTGTTGTTGAGTGCACCTTGAGAAAAATGTTTTTGCCGGCGTCCCAAATTTACAAAGCAAGAGGCCAAGCAATAATTATGTGAAAATGCATCACTCATAAATGTAATAAAATCTTGAGCGTTTTAGCGAGGATTAAAATTTTTCCAAAGCAAATAAAACATAAATGAAGACAACCAATTTAAAGAAGTTATTTAAAATCTAGGATGAGAATTTTTTCAATTCTAAACTTTGGCCACGCCATCAGCAAATTGACATGAATACTTGTAGTAGGCCGAACGGAAGCTCCATCTCCCTATAGAGCTTTTTCAACAGCATGCCAAAAAAAAAGAGTCCCTTTATCATGCCATGTGCGTTTCCAACAAAATTTCGGTCCCGCGTTGGCCGGTGGGTGCGAGAGGCGGTCAACCATCCGAAGAAATTTTATCAGCGGCCACATCTTTTTTTAATATAAGTGTCACGGAAGTTTTGAAATTGATTGCGAGCACTACTTTTTATACTCTCAAGGACAGGAAATTAACTTGAATGAATCAATGTGAAAAAAAATGTGCAAAAATATTAATTGTGTGCTTGCCAGGAAATGAAGAAAAGAAACCAGGTGAGGAATTTTTGGCAGGCTCCGTATAAATCCTTCTCTTATTTTTTTAGTGCCAATATTCCTTTCTCCTACAACTGCAGCAGTTCAAAAAGGAAATAAGAAATTGAAGATGCTGAATCGGTGAAATTCAATTCGCGCTTCATGAGCATACAAAGTACTGCACGTTATTTATGTAAAAACGAGACAGGTTGGATTGGAGTAGTGTGTGCTCTTTTACCTGAAATAAATTTCACAAAAGGTAAAAAAAGTGAACTAAATTTTTATCGGAAACATATCGCAGATCTTTCACGGGGCATTAATTATTTGAAAGTACCTTAATAAATAACAATTTTTTTTTTAAATATGAGACCAATTAACTAATTAAGTTATTTTATGCTGCAATTACAGCTCAAGGCAACAGAATTGTTAAATCCTTTTAATTTTACTCAAAAATTAATTTAAATTTCAACAAATTAGATATTTTCAAAATCAATAATGCAAAAAAAAGACAATATTGTGCGCAACAATTACAAAAAGCAATGATTTCAAAAATTAATGAAATAGAATTTAGAGAAATTTGAAAATTAAAAGAAAACAATTAATTTCATTTCTTTTTCTTAATGAATTTTAAAGTTTGTACACTAAGAAATGTCCTGAACTGATTTCCTTTTGATTTTGGAAATTCCGGCTCAAAAAATGCTGAGAAATTTATGCTTTCAAATTAATTGTTTTAACTATAGAGATATTTAAATATAGTTCCTCCTGAAATAGAATTCGAAAAACATTGTGAGTCAAAGCGTTTTCTTTTTCTGTACAATCCACGAGCAAAAGATAAAACAGCCAAAAAAGCATGGGAGCAAGTTTGTGGTGGAAAAGGGCAGGTGTCCGCGTGAGTCATCCCCCGCTGCGTGGGAGTCTCGCTCCGTAACTAAACTAAAAAGCTGCACTTTTCCACTGCATATATATTCGAGAGCAGCAGTGTGTGGCCGCTTTACATTTTTTGCCACTGGTCACGAATACACACACAAATAATGTATTCATTATAATGCGGTGATACGAACACGCGTTATTTGGCGGCAGGAAAAAGGAAAAGGGGCAGAATGTTCACTCGCGCGTTCATGCTCCGCTTCTTTCCGACGTGCACGTTTATTTAAATTCATAAAAAAAAATGTAATATCCGCGCAGTGCGTTCGGCAGAATTTAATTTCGCATAAATTGGAGTTGCGAGTGATGGGGAAAAAGTGAAATTGCTCCTTAATTTTACATTTTAATTTGCATTGAATAAAAAAATATTGCACAAATTTATTTTAAGATGATTTGAGACGAGGGTGATTTTTGGCGGAAAAAGTCCCCTATGTGGTGAATTTCTTCCCCATTATCAATTAAATATAGGTGAATTTTATTGAAAAGAGCCAAAAAGGTGAAACAAAATTTTACTCCTCGAGCATAGCTTTAGTGGTGAATATTATTATTATTTTTTTTAAATTGGAGAATTGTGGATTTTAAAATTTGTGATCTTAGTTTAGTAAGTAAATTGAAAAATCTAGACTTAATAATCTCTATGATATTAAAATATGCATGGTAAATTTGAGTTTCTCTTCATGTGCATTTTGAAATCTCTTTATTATTCAGGTGATCTTAAGTATAATTTATTTTTTTCCTTAAATTTTCCATCTTTTAACAATACAGCAGTGAATATTTTGATAAAATGATACATTAATAAACATGATTTTGAAACTAAAATCGAAGGGGTAAAAATGAGATTAAATTATTAGTGCATTTTATAACTTTTAGAATCTTCTAGAGCAATTAGAATTACAACACAAAGATGAAAGCCAGCAAAATTATATTCTTCAAAAAGTGACACTGTAGCTCCGTATTGTACGAAATTCATCTCGGTGCATTTTCCGGTGCAGCCACCTCAAAAGATGTGTGACCGATTATTCTCGGATTGGTGCGCCCAAATCGTGACATACCATTTTCCGTGGAATAAAACACCTAACAGCAGTAAAAATTATTTTACTCTCATCTTCTCTCAGTTTCCGTCTCGATTTCTGTGAGAGAAGTGAATGCGCCGAGAAATAACATAAAAGAATTTGCGGCGGAAGAAGAAAAATTAAAAAGCGTCATGATCCGTGATCGCGGCAAAAAACAGGGGGACCGTGAAATTCCGCGTCGACTCCAGCAATTACACTTTCGTTGCCTTGATTATTGCATGAAAGCAATTAAACACTTCTCTTGATCTTTATATACTTTTTAAATACAATCGTCGCGGTTTTGTGTCGGAATACCAAGGATTTGTATACGTGGGTGGCACGTGATGCCACAAGAGGTCGATAAACGGCTTGATTTCCTCCTAAGAAAGGAAGGTAATTTTCGGATTTGATTGTGGCACGGGTTAAACGCAGAGTGATTGTGAAACAAAAGGCCTGTCAAATCTGTAGACAAATTAAACACACATTGCACCTGCTGCGAACAGGAAGTTCGTAAGAATAATGTTTGGACACGCACGCATACTTTCTGCTGGGCCCCCCGTTTAACTGATACTTGATCCTCCAAGAGGGCATAATAAAAAAATAGAATGAAAAAAAATATACCATACAACCATGCAAACTTGAGGGGCTGCGTTTCGTGCGCTGAGGAAACGTGATTTCCTCTTTTCTTAGCTGACAATTTGATTCCTTGAGAATACATAGAACATAATAAAACGAAATTTCCTCTTTTTATCTTCAAAATTAAGAAGAAAAACACTGAAGCTCATTGAAAGACAAGTAAACAATGAACTCAATAAAGAAGTGTATCGAGGCTCAAAATTTAAGCTAAAAATGAGGGCAAAAATCTAGAGATAAAATAAATCGAATCAAATTTTGTAATAAATTTCTTTTCATTCTGAAACTCTTGAAGAACTAGAAAAGTTGATTATTTTCTTTATAAAATATTAATGTAAAGAATTTTCAGTGAAATTATTCAGAATTTTTGTCATCATTTATTTGAGAATTCCGCAGAGCAAAAATTGCAAAACAAATTCTACATAAAAAACTTAATATTGTTCAGAAATTTAAAATAATCTCTACAGAAATCACATTAAATATCACAGTTGAATCAGAATTATTTTAATTTTATTGACAAATTTTAAAAATTTGGAGTGAAAGGTGAAAGTTTTGTGAGGATTAAAAAAAAGTAAAAATACAAATTAAATCAAAGAATTTTATAAAAAATTGTAAATAATAAGAAATTAAGTATGTTTTTAATTTTCTGTGCAAAATGTTTTCCTCCAAATTTCTCTATATGAGTTAACAAAATATATAGTTAAATACTTTTTTTTTTAAACGTGCAACTGCAAACATTTAAATTGGCAAATCTTTGTGACCTTCTTCATTATTTCTCAACACCTTATTGTTATAGAAAAGTGAGTCTCCCTCTGACCGGTCTGACACACAGAAATAATTAAAAAAGAACAACGGACAAAACCCGCAATTTCTAAATTTGCGACCTTCACACTGGATGCTCTTTGCGTGTGACGTCACGATTGCACTGAACAAAGCCGGAGCAAGGATGACCCCTATCTATATATTTAATTAAATGCAAATGATGATGCAGACGGTGGTTGAACTTTCTATCCGTTTTTTGTTTCGCCTGTGTTGTGCGGTTTGCGGCGCTAGCGGGTCAAGTTTGCCTGATTGTCGGTGCGGATAAATTCATCTTCATTTAATTCTTCGCGTTATGCAACGAGCGCCGACTATTGCAGGTCGCTCGTCTCCCACACAACATGTAAATACCAAATGATTGGTGAGAAGATTCAATTATGCGGATGGGAATTGATACAATGGAAAAACAACACACAATGCATAGTTTAGCAATTTTTGCACCGGCAGTTGCCATACGCGAACAGTTAGTTACGAGAGAATCTAATTAAAATCATCAATTGTCCCAAGCACAGGATTGGTTTGAATCTAAATTTTTGAGACATACAAAAAATGTAATTTTTATGCTTCAAAGTTTGACAATTGATCCTGGCAATTTGTGTCATTCTGATTAAATTCTGTTTGATGTGAGATTAAAAACGACATAATATGTAATTTTCGGTAGAAATGGTAAAAATAATTCTTTTTCATAATCATTCTTGACTTTTTCTGTGTCTTCATTTTAACCTTCTAAATAAAATTAAGCATTTATTTTAATTTCTGAATTAATTTTAAAACTATTTAGAGGCATTGAAATTTGGGTTCTCAATGCATTTTTGCTCAAATACAATTTATAGGCGAATAAAAAAAAAATACAAATTTCATTAGACTAGATTTTTTGTCATAATTACTTAATTACGGTTAAATAATATGGTATTGTCTTGCCGTTCAATTTTAATTTAAAAAGTAATTGGCAAAAGACAGTTGTTTACAAAGAAATTGAAGAAAGTGAGAATCTGTTTTTACTTATTGTTGCATAAATTAATATGGCGAAACATGTTTCCAGTGGTTGGCAACGTAATTGTCCACAATAAATGGCCATTTTTCTTCTTTCGCTATCGTTGGTACCTGGCGCATCTTGTTTCTCTTTCCAAACAAATAATTACAGCAGCAAGTCACAGTGGAGCGGCTTTGAGATTTTATCGCCTCTCGCGTTCATTTATATGAAATTAAAGCATCCTGCACCAGGCATTGCTCTCTCGCGGGTGTTTGTTTAAAGCAACGCGGATGAGGTTCGTGTAACCGCAAAACGAGCTAGAGAATGGATGGAAAATAAAACGACGAGAGATGCGCAATAACTTTCACACTGACGATGTGCCGCAATTAAATGTTAATAAGACGCAAAAATGTACAAAGTACATAAAAAAATGAACTTTTTATTCATGGAAAAAGTGATGAATTTTCAACAATTTTTTCGCCATATACGTATACTTGATTAATTGAACACACAACATGCTTAAATAATAGAAACCGCTGAAAGAAATTTACTTTGAGCTCTTCAATGAAAAAATGAAAAATAATAATAATCAAAACAGAAAAAGGCTCTAGAAATCAAAATTATTTTAAAATGTTCATCGTGTAAATTTTTTAATAGAATTTTTTGTGGTTTTCTAATCTAATATACATTAACTTCTTTATTGTGTAAAATAAATATATTTCAAAGTTTTTACATACTTTAATTATTTTATATTTATCACCATTATAATGTTTTAAAGATTTATTATGAATTTTATTTTGTTGTGCTTAAAAATTTGTGGTTTTTCTGTATTAAATTGAATTACTTTTTATCTGTTCCTTTCATTAGCAGATATTTATTGTTTGATTTTTCCTTTCAAAATTTTATAAATAAAGTAGGGCAAAAGAAGATTATAAGATATTAAAATAGATGACACATTCATAGTTGCTAATTATTTAAATTGTTTATATGAATTTTATGATTTAATTTGGATCCCATAAAATGATGGCGATTGTTGATAATCCCTTTTAAACCAATTTATGATCTGCTTGGCCTGCCAATTTACTTCGCATTCCAATCGATCACCTGCAAATCGTTGGACATTTCGGTCAGAAAGAATTCTCCTCGCTCACCGCATTCATTCGTTCGTTATTTCTTTGTGCTTGGCTCTAGAAAAACAAAGACCGTGCTCTAGACTAATTTGATATCAACACACAAAAGGATGTCGCGCAAAAAGTGATACGCGCGCCTCGATTCATAACTTTAATATAAACTTGTGTGTATTTTGTCGTGTGCTCTACTCCACATCTTCTCTCGTCGTTTAGCTATATTTGTAGCGTGAGAAGAAATGTCGCTGTCGTGGGAGCATCTCTTGTTTGAACGTGTATTGCACGTTGCATGATTACGACCTACAAATTTACGCCACGAGACCTCGATATTGTCCCGACGAAAGCGCTCGAAGTTAGGTGCCAATTAATCTCGGTGCGTGGGAAAGGATTTCGATCGAAAATTTAATTATTGATTTCTCCTTGAGAGGCGAAATTGAGCAGGCAAGAAGGTCCAAGATGGAAACCGAAAGCAGAGAGAATTCAACGCACGATTTTCACGTCAGATTAATTCAACTCTCACAATCAAATAAAAATTACAGAGACTCATAAAGGGAATAAAAATAAACAGAATTAGCAGGAAATTTTATTTGAATGGTAACACTTGAGGTGGATTTCATTTTTTCAGTAGGAAATTTTATTTATTTCACTGAAAATTATTACATATTCTTGATAGTTTGATTGTTTTATATAAATGTAATTATTTTTTTTTAATGAATGTTAGAATTGGTTAGATTTTAATCATAAAAATACTTGCGCAATATAGATTAAAATTAGAAGAAGGGTGATTTTTTTTTAATTTTAAATAAGTTCTTAAATTTAAAATATTTTGCACTTATATACATTTTTATAATGGAAACTTTTTGACATATTTATCGTTTCTAAAAAAAAAAATACTTTTTAAAGGAAATATAATTGTTTAAGTACAATAATTTTTTACATAAATTCACAGTTAGATAACTTTGTCATCTTGGTGCCTGCTTGGTGCCATTCATAAGTTAAGTACTATAGGTGTCACAGCCACGCGTCGGCTTGAACCTTTTGTGCACCAGAAAGTCCACACCCTGCAGCACACACCAGCCCAGAGTGAGGAAACAATAAAAAACTTTTTTAATTGTTTTTTTACCTCGTTCACTCTGCCGGTCCCCGCTATACTCAGTGAGGTGGAAACTTCCGGCCCGCCATGTCCGGCCTGGCTGCAACATTTCAGCCCCTCTCTCTTGCCAAAAAGCATGGCATGATAATGTAATAAATCCTACACCAACCAAAACAACTTCATCCTGACGTTTATTTCGGGCCTCTGGGCGGTTATTTGGCGCACGGTCTGTGATTCACGAATTCGGCAGCAGCGTGTAAAATGTTGATGAGACTACTCGTGTTTTTATTTGGGAATAAATTTTGAAAAATTACTCCTGCGTATTCAAAACGTGAGATTTTCCTGAAGGCCGGTGTAGCAGGCTTTTTTCATGCAGAAAAACCACAATATTTCTCACAGCCGAGGAGAAGTGATTCGACTGCAACAGGTGTGAAATGTGACAGAAGGTGCTGTTGTGACTAAAAATCCAAGATGAAAAAATTATTTAAAAAAAAAAAAAAACATTAAAATAATAATAACGAACAGAAACAAAAATAACAAGGGCTAAGTTTATTTTAATTTTTAATTAATATTTTTGCTGAAAAATTAAGTCTTTTTAATTTCAATTTTGACTTCTTTTTCCATCCCCTTTTTTAGGTTGTTTTTTTTTTTCTTGAGAAAGGGTAACTTTTTCCAAAATGGAAACCCATTAATCAAACAACAAAATTTAAAACTGGAAAAACTCATGAAAATTATAATTTAAATTAAAACTGTTAATTAATTAATTTTGTCTCTTATTAGCCGATTTTGAAAATTTTGAAATTTTGGATAAAGCGGTTTGCACAAATCGTATTTGCTGGAAAGTCAAACTGTTTGTTTATAATCCTCATTTTTATTAACTTACTTTTGTTCCCATTATTATTAAAAGTATACATATATTTTTTTTTAATATCTCCAAATCAAAATAGGATGGTGAATAAAATGGATACAATTAGACTTGGATGCTATATCAAGTTTCCATTGAAGAAACAGGCAATTTCATTGTATCCATTCAATCCAATTCTCCCATGTCTATCAAACTCGGCAAAAATCCCATTTCGCCCACTTCAACTCTCTTTGTGCTTTTCTGCGAGGAATATAATCAGACACATGCAAACAGACACGGACACAAATCCGATCCACATGCATTCTTCCTCTGTGAATCGCAGCTTGACTGCATCCCAACGTTATTAACTCCTCCCGTGTGATTTTTACAAAGACGCAATCAAGCGTATTAAGAGTATAAAAAAAATCATCTCGCAGTTCTTCTTCTAGCAATAAACATATACAATATACAAATAATGCTATAGGTTTAGGAAAAATTGGTGATCACATTTTCAACCATTTGATATAAAAATTAATTGTATTGCACTGACCGAGTCCTAATACTTATGAAGTTAAAAATTGAGGTTTTAGAATCACCCAAAATCGTACCAAAAATCGAGTTAATAAAAACCCAAATTATGAGATTTTTCACATTTATTTTAATTACAAATACAAAATCTCACAGGAAAATATTCTAATCAAAAATTTTCCCTAAAAAAAGAATGAAACCAAAAACAAAAAAATTTACTTGAAAATAATCACAGATTTTTCAGCTATTCACCTACTTGAGCTCATAAAGTATCTTATTATTTTCGCTGAAATTCACTGATTTTTCCCAGGCGCAAATAATGCAATAAGTGATCGACCGGCCAGTGAATCAGGCTGAGGTGTGGCGGATCCTCCGTGGCCCGCGATTTTTCGCTTTTTTAGAGACAAAAAACTCACCGCTGCTCGCACTTTGGGCGAATTCTGCATTCACGGGGCTCGCCTTTGTGCTCTCGCCTGACCCTGCCAAAAGTTAATCTGCTGTGCATAATGGCTTAGCGCTGGTCATTAACGGTGCCGCTGTTTGTATATATTTTCGGTCTGTTTCACCTTCGCTCGCTCTAAACTCTAAACAGTCCAACTCAAAATCGCAGCAAATGCGTGCACGCGCTATTTTTACACTCCAGCATTATTTGTTTCGCGCGGCTCAAAAAATTAAGACGCATGAGTTGGTGATTAAGGATTTGTGGCGCTCCAACAACCTGATACATACATCTGTGGCATAAACGACTTTCTTTCGGTCGTGAGAGAAGCACGTTCATGGAAAATAAAAGCGAAAATCTTTCAGAATCAACGCAAGCAAAAGTGCGCTATGAGATCCGTGCCGATATAGATTTGCGTGGATTGTGAAAATTTTGAGAATTTCAGAAAGAAAAAAATAAAGATAATTAATAATTTAATAAATAACATGAAAAAAAACAGCTCGTTTCTTTAAATTTTGGAAATGGTAATTAAATAAAATTTTAAAATGAATTTCAACAATCAAAAATATATACTGAGCCTATGCAAATTTCACAATTATTTATTCTTTACAACGCTTGGAAAAATTTAATTTAAAGAAGCGCCATTTTTATGGTCTTATTTATTTAATTTATTTTATCGGAGGGAAACGTTCAATTGTTGTAGAAAAAGGCACCCCCATTAACAAAGATTTTGTCAAAACTTTTGAGATAAAAGTTTTATCTGACACAGTGAGCCTTGGTTGACTCTAAAAGGGTAATTTTAATTTGTTTAGGCCAACTTTCATTTTTGGTGCAAAAATTTTCCTAAATTAAAAAATTTAATTACAAATTATTCCGTATTACTTTGAATTTTGATGTATTAATGTTTGTTAACTTGATGGAAAATGTTGGCTGTTTTGAATCTGCATTGAGATAAAATAAAATATAAATATAACAAAATTAATGAAAAAATTCCAAAGGAAACAAAAATTAAGGATTAAAAGCAATTATTGAGGGGGGAGACTTCATATCTGGCCCAAAGTTGAAGCCAAACTTTTGCCGATGTGAAATTGGAGACGCAGCATATCAAAGAGACTGACAATGAAGTGGTGTGTGTTGGATCGAGTACATTCAAATATAAGACGTGAGGTCGTTTCGAGGCTCCGGGAGCACCGAAGTAACGAAGGGTTTCTGGTCTACCACACCAGAATGACAGGTCGCGGAGGAGCGAAGACCACAGTGTCGAAAGTACGGCGGTTGCGTCGCTTGCCTCACACCGGGAAATAAACCCAAGTCACTGATGTGGCTTTACACGCTGGACGAACAATAATAAGAAGACGCTTCACTAATTGAACGGCTCAATCAAGCAGAGAACAGTTAGCACAGCAGACTAAAAAGACGAATTCAAATAATATGGAAATTCCCTGTGGTTTTAAGTAGAACTGCCAGACCGACCTGAACTAATTTTTAGGAAAAACTATTAAATAGCGTTAATATAAAATACCATTTTAGAAAATAAAAATTACCCATGTTAGTTAAATTTGCTTGAAAAATTGCATAAAAAGGATTTATTTCTGCTAATTTTTAATCACTTTTCATCATTGAATGGATAAGAATGAAAATAATTTATCTGATGAGATTAAAAATAACTTTATGAATTTGTGAAAATATGAAATTAATTATAGGAAACCTTTAATTTGGTCTAACAGCTGAATTTATTGTAGTTTTTTCTTCTTCTTTTTTTTTTTATTATCTCACATCATTTACTTAACCACAAATAAATGCCGTCGGCATGCAAAATCAATTGCTCGTGCTTTATTTATCGCATTATTTGCACTTGACTATGCATCGGGAAAAATGTAGACCGCAACAGATTTTCTCTGCTCCTTCCACCTGCCATGTCGCAACAACACACCACTGCAGCTTTTTCCTATCCCGCGTCAATCAGTGTCAGAGAGCAGCGAGTGCCGATAACTTTCGCTAGCATCTCTATTTTCTATCTTTGTTTTTGTCTGCAGCATTCGGACGAGAAAAAACCCAGCATGCAGCGAGTGATGTCGTTCGACAGGTGGCTCGGATAGTCCGAAGATGAAGGCACTTTGGTGGCGGGCGTTGCTGCTGACTCTGCTGGGTTCCGCCTCGGCCCTTCACAACAACCGCCCGCCCAGGTTCATGATCGATGGCCAGACTGAAATCGTACTTCGTCTTAAAGAGGGCACGCCAGCAGGTTTGCAAACACTTTCATTTTACATTTCAATTGATTTCAATTATAACTATTAAAATTATTATTATTTATTTAAGTTTCCCTGAAATTTTAGGCATTCGATCTGAATCTAAATATTATTTTGATTGACTGGTGATTAAGTCTTTTTGATTTTTCAATTCGCTCTAAAGTGCATTCTGGAAATAAGTCTTTGCAATTATGCAATTTTATTTCAAAATATGAGCGGCATAAACAATTTTTATGAGCAAAAAGCTTCTGTTTGATTTTCAATTTTCAGAGTGGTTTGAAAATTTAATTTATATTAATTATTATATTATTTAAATAAAAAAAATTCAAATTATTGCTGGAATATTGATGTGCCCTCTCGAAAATGTCTTTAGATATCTCCCATAGTTTATTAATTCTGCGCTTCAATATTTAATACAAACATTATTTCAAACTTCATGAGCAAATTGTTTTAAAATGCATTGCATGCCTTCTAATAAATTAGAGGTATTTTAATCTTTAGAACATATTAACAATATAATAAATATAATAAAGAAATAGCAATAATAATAATGTAAAATAATGATAATGTAATATGAAATCTAAATTTTATTAAATTTTATTTTAATAAAATGCAAAATACTTGCTTGAAACTATATTTGTCTGAAAGTCTGGAAATATTTCAAATTTCGACTGCAAATCACCAATTAAAAGAAAATGAAACTTTTTAACATGAAAATAAGAGCAAAAAAGAAAAAACATTTTTATTTTGCAATACCAGGAAGCCTCATTTACCGCCTCCGAGGTTTCGATCCTGATGGTGACACTTTGACGTTCGGCGTGCGAGAACAGGCTGGTCAAGAAATTTTACGAATCGTCCGAATTAACGACTACGAAGCCCACATCTACTTGCGAAAAGAGCTAGATCGAGAGGTTTGAATTTACAACCTTTGAAATTTTATTTTATATTTACAAAAATTCCTTCTCCAAAGTTGAAGGACGAATACGCCCTTGTCCTGACATTGACGGACGGTCGTCTCGGCGAGGGAAATTTCATCACGCAGAGTCTGCTCATCATTGTGGAGGACGTGAACGACAACGCGCCCATTTTCAAGCCGTACCAAGCGTCCATCTCCGTCCGAGAGGACAGTCCGCCCCGCGTCCTTGCAGAACTGGAGGCCACGGACCTGGACGAAGGGCCGTACGGACAGGTGGTTTACTCGCTCGGCGAACTGGACGGCGAGGAGGGCATGTTCTCCGTGTCCACCATCAACGGGCGCGGAGTGGTCAAGCTGGTCGGTCAGCTCGACTACGAGAGAAAGTTTTTGTACCAAATCAAAGTTTTGGCCACGGACCGGTCCAATAATGAACGAGTACGGATCAAATTGATTCAATTTACAATTAAAATTAATTTTGAAAATTTCAAGGTAAATACTGGCACGGCTGCTCTGCTTATTAGAGTGCAGGACGTCGAGGACCAGCCTCCGGAATTTGTGTCCGTGCCCCCAGTTACCAGAGTTAGCGAAGACACGCGAATCAACTCACCCGTTTTGAAAGGTTCGTTTATTTCAAAAAATTCAAGATATTTATTTAAATTTATTTCAGTTAAAGCCATTGATGGAGATCGTGGAGTCAATAACAAGATCACTTACGCCATAACCAGAGGCGGAGCGGGGATTTTCGGAATCGACTCAAACACGGGGATTGTGTACAATCTGCGGCCCTTGGACAGGGAGGACCCGAAAAATAGCAACGGCGCCTACATCTTGGAGATAACGGTACGAATTTTACAGAATCTTTATTGAAGAATCACCCAAGCGTGGAGTATTTTATTTGATCAGAAGGAAATAGCAGAGCAACGGCTTTGGAGATAAATTCGCCAAGTCATTCCCTTCTTTATTCTTTGTCTGATAAAAAAGAACACATTTTCACGCTTGTACTCTCGACCGACTTTTTGCTGTGAATTTTGTTTGGAAAAAATTATGAAAGAAAGCGCTTGAATCGGAAACTTTTGCTTTTGGCAGGCCAAAGAAGAGTCTCGCGCCTTGTCTTCGGCGCCGACTGCCAAAACGGAGGTTACCATCATGGTCATGGACGTTAATGATGAGGCGCCACGCTTCAGGAGCGCCGCGTACGTCTGCGAGGTGAATGAAGGTGCCCAGGCAAACTCGCCTCTCACCTTTCTGGGCAACACCAAGCCTGAAGTGTTCGACCATGACCAAGTAGAGCAAAAATCATCAATTTTTTTACACGATTTAAACCATTGTATTATCTTTTTTTATAGGGAAATAATGGAACTTTCCAGTTATTTTTGAACGGCGATAAGGGTGTCTTCGAAGTGACACCGCGAGAAGGGATCAACGAAGCGTCCTTTTTAATTAGGGTTAAAAACCCAGCCATGCTTGATTATGAGCAAGTGAAATGTAATTATCGTCGTTTTTAATTAAGAGAGATCTGAAAAAAAACTGTTAACTAATTTTTTCAGCCATGAATTTCACGATTGTTGCCAAAGAAACTGTGCCAAATAACCCCAAATATAGTTCAGTGCCTGTCACCGTCTTCATCAGAGACGTGAACGACAATTTTCCAGAATTTACCGAGCCGTTTTATGAGGTTTGTGATATTTAAATGTTAATTAATTGATTTTCAAACAAATTTCATTAGGTTTCTGTTCCCGAAAACTCTAAAATGGGAACCACTGTTGCCTGGGTGCAAGCCATGGATGAAGATTCAGGCAATTTCGGCACGCAGGGCATCAGGTACACGAGCGTCGGAGGAACGTCCGCAGAAATGTAATTAATTTCAGAGGCAATTATTTTAGAGTTGTAAAAATTCACTTTCAGTCTACACTTGGATGCCATTACCGGCGTGATTACCATCAAGTCTAACGACATCTCCTTTGACCGTGAATTGATCTCAAGACACTACCTGACTGTCGAGGCACGTGACGATCTCGGCAGAGGAAACAGGTAATTAGAAAACGCACGCGCGTCTTCCGCGTCACGCGTCGTTCCTTTTCACATTCAAGTGCGAAATTAATTTGACTGCTTTCGTGGTTCAGAAACACGGTGCAGCTCACTTTGAACATTTTGGATGTCAATGACAACGCGCCCGTCTTCGCGCAGGACAAATACGAGGCGAAAATCGTGGAAAACAGTGATGATTTTAATCCACCACTCTTTATCGAGGCTTACGACGAAGATCTCAACGGTATGGACTTTAATTTGAAAAATTAAACAATTACAAAATGATTAAATATATAGGGACGGCAAACACTGAAATTTACTACAGTATTGTGGCTGGAAATGCTCTGCGAAATTTCACAATCGACGCGGTTACTGGCAGGGTGCGACCTTCGAGTTTGATTGACTTTGAAAAACTTCCTGGCTCGAGTCAGAACGGCGTCAGGGCGATGAACTTGGTCATCAGGGCGCAGGACAGAGGAGAACCGAAATCTCTATTTTCTGAAGTTTCACTCATTGTGTACGTGCAAGACGCAAACGATCACGCGCCGAGATTTGAGAAAATGCACTACACGGCCAGCATACCTGAAGACCTTGAAGGAGGAAGCCCTGTCGTTCAGGTATTTCAGACAAGAGAAAAAATTAATTGATAATTAAATCAAAAGTAAATATTATTACTTTTTACTAAATTAGAAACGATGAATCGAAATTGTCAAAGAAATCCTGATTAACTTTTTCTCAAAGTTAAAATTGTAATTAATTTATTAAAATTATATTATAAAAATTTACAATTAATAAATTTTTTTTAAATATTATATATTTATATTTTAATTTAACACTAAATTTAATATTTGTACTAAATAAAT
The DNA here is from genome assembly GCF_031216515.1 of Neocloeon triangulifer. Classification (NCBI taxonomy): domain Eukaryota; kingdom Metazoa; phylum Arthropoda; class Insecta; order Ephemeroptera; family Baetidae; genus Neocloeon; species Neocloeon triangulifer. The sequence continues at coordinate 1,270,186 of NW_026775550.1, forward strand.
ATTAATTGATTCTTATGGTAATTAATTTCAAATTATATAGAAATAATTAAATTATTAATTTCTCAATTGAAAAACAAAGTGACTTAAATGTTATTTATTAAAAAAATATATCAATTTCAGGACTTAATTTTATGTCAAAGTTATTTGAATAAAATACAATTAAATTATAATTGAACTGTAATGAATGAATTTTCGTACACTTTTCTTGGAATCTAAATTTGTTTTGTAATTCTTTAAGGTGCATGCTTACGACTTGGACGGATCTTCGCCTAATAATCTCGTTGCCTATCGTTTGATGTCAGGCGCCGGAGACAAATTCATCATCGATTCCGACACCGGTGCCATTTCAGTGGCGCCGGGGGCAAGCCTGGATCCGGACAAGACGGACCCCAAGACCGACCTTTACGTGCTCAAAGTCCTGGCCATCGACGGTGGCCTCGGCAAGGAGCAAAAGTCGGCAGAGGTCATTGTGGAGGTGCAAATCGAGGACGTGAACAACAAGGCGCCGCAGTTCATTGACCCCGGAACGATCGCCGTGAGGGAAAACGTGCCGGTCGGCGAGATTATTTACCGCATCAGGGCGGTCGACCTGGACGCGAGACCTGTGCTCAGGTACTACATCGACCCTGCGAAGAGCGAGGCGCGGAATGAGGAGGGCATCAGGGTCAAGCAATCCGACTACAATTACACAGCCGTGTTTGAAGTCAGCCCATCCGACGGAATTATCAAGGTGGCCAGAGGGCTGGACAGGGAAAAGGTCGACTTGATCAGATTGGCCCTGAGGGTTGAGGACTTGGCTGCGACGAAAGAACCGCAAATCGCCACAGGTGAGTTATTGAGAGACAAAATCTATTAAATTATTATAATTAATTATACATATCTAGTTTAAAAATAAAGTTAGAGAAAATCCTTTTTTTATAAAAATTGAAAATTTAATTAAACATTTTATTAATAAATTTTTATGTTAATCTCTTGCTTTTTAATAACTTTTAATGAAGAAAAATAGTGCTCTAATGTGTTTAAGAAATTTATTTAATTTCAATTTTAATTAATTTATAATTATTTCATTTATGATTTTATTTTTATTTCTATAAAATTTATGTCTTTTAATTATTATTGCACAGCCTACTTGACCATTTTGGTCGATGACGAGAACGACAACAACCCAAAGTTCCGGCTGCCTCACTACCAACGTTCCATCACCGAAAACAGCAAGATAGGCGTCGTCATCATGCATGTGACGGCTGACGACGCCGACAAAAACCGCACCATCCGCTACTCCATCGAAGGTCCACACACCGACCTGATCTCCCTCGATTCAGAAACGGGCGAGGTTCACGTCGGCAGCAAAATCGACCGCGAGTTGCAGTCCTGGATCAACGTGACCATCAGAGCGACGGACAATGGAGTGCCGCCGCGGTTCAGCTTTGCCGAGTGCTACATTCAGGTGAGCGCCTGCTCGAATTAAAAATATGCAACCTGCACGACTTGCGGTCACGGCGGGCTTGCGTAATTTCTGTATAAGTCCAAAATTTCATGTCTACAATTAAGTTGTTTTAATTTAAGGAAAATTTAAAATAAGAAATAATGAATTGAAAAAAATTAAAAAATTTATTGAAGTTTTAGAGTGATTCGTAATTGATTTGTAATTATATTTACAATTTTCATTTTATTGCTTTTAACTTTCCCGCAACGTGTCTAAATTTTTTTAAATGAATTTTTATAAATATTATATACTGTGAGTATTTTTGTGTATAGATTTTGGATGAAAATGACAACAATCCGTTTTTTGTCGGCGATATTGTGAACATTACTGTGAGGGAAGACGCACCTTTGGGGACAGAAATCGCCCGACTGGAAGCTAGAGATGCGGATGCAGGCGATTTTGGAAAAATTACTTACTTGCTGGATCGAATTTCCTCAGGGGTAAAAATAGAAAATTTTCCAAATAATCTTACATATTATTTTAATTACTAGGGAAAATTTCGAATAAATCCGGACACGGGTGTTTTGAACATTTCCGAGGTGCTGAACAGAGAAGAGAGGAGTTTTTACACCTTGATTATTGAAGCCTGGGATAATTATCAATTCGGCTACCAATCCGGAGAGAGTCGAAACGCATTCAAGCAAATTGGGTTAGTTATATTAGAAACTTTAATAAAATTGAAATTAAAATATAAATTTAAGGGTGAATATTGTGGATGTCAATGACGAGGCGCCCGTATTTGAGATATTTGATGGGTGCGCCAGCATCACCGAGTTTCACCCCATTGGCGAATTAATTACCGTGGTGAAGGCGCACGATAAAGACGATCCGTTAACTCCAAATGGAAGGATGGTCTTCTCTATTGTTGGTGGAAATGAACAAGGTACCAACGGAAATAAGTTTAATAATTAACAATTTTCTTATTAAAAAATAAACTTTTTATCATAATTGAATAGGAATTAATAAATTAGTGACATTTTTTCTATTTAGGCTTGTTTGAGATTGAAAATTTGGACTTTTCGAGTGCGAAAATAACCGCTGGCAGAACTCTCAAGGCCCTCTATGGAAACTACACCCTCTCTGTAAAAGCCCAGGATCTGGGAATGCCGCCAAACGAGGCCACGACGGAAGTTAGGATTTGCGTCACTGACTTTAACGACAACGCGCCCCGCTTTCTTTCACCCCCGCATAATTACACGGTCATCGTTCCCGAAGTAAGAATCCTTTTCCATTTCTCTGCGATTGAACTAATTTTTTACCCATAAAAATTAAGAACGCCACAATCGGCACTCCGGTGATTGAAGTCCACGCCATTGACGACGATATTGGAGCCAACGGGGCTGTTCGATATCGAATCAAGCAAGACCCACTAGGCCATTGGCGAACCTTTGACATCGACCACGTTACAGGGCTAATTGAGCTGAAGGAGCTTTTGGATCGAGAGAGGCAGAAAATTTATGAAGTAATTAAAATTATATTGAAATTAATAATTAAAGTCGCAGACTGGTAAAAAAATTATTTTAAATTCTGAAAGTAAGACGACGTCTAAAAGCATTAAAAATTCACACTCCTTAAGCCTTGACTTTTACCATCATGAATAAAATTTGAGCCTTTTAAAAATAGCTTAATAACTGGATTTGCTTAAAACAAGCAGCAATGCTACTTCAGAAATTTTTAATGACTATTCTTTTAAGTTTAGTAAAATTGCGTTTAGAAGGAAAAGGCCAACCCTGTTTAAGCTCTTAGGGGGAGCTAATTTTTTATGGTTATTTTCACAATTAATAAAGAATCCGTTTTGGATCTATAAATAATATCAAAAATTCCATTAATTAATAATTCGCCAAATATAGATTCGTGTCGAGGCTTACGACCTGGGAATTCCAACACCTTTATCATCCGACTTGGACTTGATGATATACGTGCGAGACGTTAATGATTTTGAGCCCCAATTCGTGAAGGACAAAGTCCTTGTTAATTTTACCGGTATTTCGGAGAGAAATATATATAATATTTGCATTTTTCTAACCCCTGCAATTATATTAGAACACGCACTTCCTGGAGAGGAACACGTCAAGTTGCCTGACACGATAGACAGGGACGAAATCGATCTGCTCGATGGTCCTCCGCCACCTGTTTGCTACTTTATCGTGGGAGGCGACGCGGCTGAAAAATTCCACCTCGATGCGTACACTCACGAACTTACAGTAAAAAATTCAAATAATTAAAATAAAAACTAAAATAATTTATTTGATACGATTTAGGCTGTTAAGGAGCTTGACAGGGAGGAACAGGCCAAGCACGAGCTCCTTGTCAGAGCGACCGAAAACTGTCACGAAACGCCCGCGATTTCACAGACGGGAGATTCTAATAATTCCAACAATTCGCTGCTTCGCGTTTCCGTCAACGTGAAAGACATCAACGACAACGCACCCAAATTTGTCAAACACATTTTCACCGGCGGCTTCACCACGGAGACTGACTACGGAACGGAATTCATGCGCGTCAAAGTAAATTAAAATTAATTTTAAATAAAAATTTAACTGTTTTAATTAAAGGCGATCGATTTGGACGCCCCTGAGCACGGAAACGTCAGTTACTACCTCAGTGGAAATGTCAAAATGACCCTGAGCGAGGGTCTGGAACATGTCAAAAGGTCACCGTTTATGGTTGACCGCGAAACCGGAGGGGTCATCCTCAACTTTGACCCACAGAGAGGAATGAAGGGCTATTTTGAATTCATGGTAGTATTTTAAATATTAATTAATTTTTTTAAATTCAATTTTTTTTTTTAAAAAGGTGATTGCAAATGATACGGATGGCCTTCAGGACAAGGCCATTGCCCTGGTTTATTTGCTCAGGGAGGACCAGAGGGTGCGATTTGTGTTGAGGCAACACCCTGGAGAAGTCCGAGAGAAAATCGATAAATTCAGAGAGTAAATTTTTAATTTAAATTGGAGTCGAGCATTAAATTTTTTGTTTCAATCTCACAATCAGTGTTCTTGGAAACGTCACGGGGGCAATTGTGAACGCGGACGATTACAAGGTGCACGTGAATAGTGATGGAACGGTGGACAAAACCAGAACGGATCTCTACCTCCACTTGGTGGACAAAAGGAACAACTCGATAATGGACGTGGCCGAAGCGCTGAGAAGGGTCGATCTCAACATTGAAAAGCTTGATGCACTTTTCAAGGTAAATAAAAATAAGCTTGTGGAGAGATATTTTTCATAATTATTACAATGATAAAAAAATATAAGTTGCAATTCAACAATCATGATTTGTATTTTTATTAATTTAACAAGAGCGCAGCTGGAGTTGTGAATAAATTTAATATTTTTAATATCAATTCTATTAAATATAAAAATAAATTTTTAAAAACATTATTACATTTTTCTGAAAAATTTAGAAAAAATAGATTTAATATAAAAACTATTTTAAAATATTTTATATTGTTTAAATAAATTGTATAAAATTGCAAGACAAGTACTAAATAAGTTTATTATTAATAAGTAAAATTTTATTTTAATTAATTAATATTATAACTGTTGTTTAATTTTTTATTCAGGAGTTTAACGTGCTGGACACGCAACCTGCAGAAGCTCAAGCTTTGAGGGCCGAGCCTGAGAACATGTTGCTCTTTTACTTTTTCTTTGCCACCGTTTTTCTAAGCATCCTCTTGGTTTTGACTTTGTCCCTGTGTTTGGTGCAACGGACCAGATACTTGAGGCAAATCAAAGCCGCCACCGTAAATGCTTTTGGTAAAAATAAACTTTAATTAGAAAAAAAATTTAATTTTAACTTTCTTTAACGCGTTTAACAGTTGGTGCGACCCCAACCGTTCGACTCTCAGGCAGAGCCGGAAGAGTGCCGAACACAAACATGCACAGCACCGAGGGTTCCAACCCCATTTGGATGCAAGCCTACGAAAACGAATGGTACAAATCCGACGAGGAGGTCGAGCACGGCTCCACAGAGTAATAAAAAAATTAGGAATTTAGAAAATTGTGTTATTTATAATATGATTATTTTTTGCACAGGCAAGCCTCGGAGCAGGACTCGCTGGACGACAATGCAATAACCTCGGAGGAAACGTGTGGGGAGAGTCACGATGACACCAACTCGACACCACCCGTCAGCCGCTCAAACAATAAACAGACCATCTTTTTTGGCACCGAACGAAGGTAATTTAAATCAATTAAAATAACTCCAAATATTCCGATCTGTTAAATATTTAAATTGAAATCAGTTTTTAATTTGTTAAATTATAAAATAAGAATGAAAATTAAAAATTTTTCTTATTTAAGGATGAGCAATATTGTGGTGACGCAGGAGTCATCCAGCGAGGTCAAAGAAAATAATGAACTTAACAGAGGAACCTTCCATCAGAATCTGTACACGCATTTTGAGAAGCTCTCAAGTCCTTTCGGAAGAAAACTTGAGACGACGGAATTGTGAATAATTATCTCAATAACTGTGCAATTTAATTGTATAAATAGATCAGTAAGATTTTTTAAGAGTACATCGAATTTTTAAAAGATTTTTAAACGCGTGCTTGTGTTCTGATAATTTGTAAATTTTGTATTTAGATCGATAATTTTGATTAATTTCTTTGTGTAAATATTAGAAATAAATATATTTATGAAAGTAATAAAGCGTGTTAATTTATTTTTTAACTTACCATAAAAATATATATCAATATTAAATTAAAAACGTAGTAAGTAAAAATACAACCATTCTATAAAAAACGAAAAAATCAATAACAATCTCTTAAAAAGGTATTTAATAAAACTTTAAAATCCTCTGTCTGATCTTATGGGCATGAGATTTTTATGCCTGAAAATTGAAAGTCAATTTAACGCAAAATTATATTTTCAAATTTAAATTCTGTTCTTGTTTCAAGCAAAAACATGTTTTGTTTAGGAACGGCAAAATGAAAACAAACACCTACCTTTAAATTTTGGGTGACAAATTTTGGTCCAAGTTCCAGGCTAAGGCTTTGTCTTGATTCAGCCAGTTGAATAAATTCTCCAGTAGGGTAGAAAAGCAGCAGGACAGTCGTTGTCTTGCTGCTCATAATTATCCGCGGTTTTGAGAAGTTAAAAACGATAAAAACTCTGTATATAATAAAAAGAGGAAATGCATGTAACAGCAACAAAAGAACGTAAGAAAATAAGTTTTGTTTTCGTCTCTCCTTGACTATCATCCCCTTCCCCTCCCTCGCTATTATGCCCCTCTTTGCAATGAGATCCGAGATCGGCGAGATCACTCTAAACTGAAGCGCTCGCTGTGTATGTAGTATTATTTTTCTCTTTTTTTTTGCACTCAACAGCGAGTGTTGCACATTCATACGTCACGGGGTGACGACTTGAACTTTCAAAGAAAAACCCGTTTGCCGGCAGAATCGTGCGGACCAATGGGAGCGCGGCGCTGGACCAATGGCCGGGGGTGCCTGATGCATGCGCGCTGGCGTCGGCCAATGGGAGCGCAGATCTGCAGCCGAGCGCTCGCAGTGTCTTTCGGACGGATGACAACAAAGAGAACCGACTTGCAGTGTCACGACTATCGGCGTGAATTTAGAGTCATTTTACACACGGGCGGACAAAGAAAGCTGCACTCGAGTCGTGTAACTGATAAGGAATATGAAGAGGAGAAATGCCGAGTGTGGCAAACTACGGCGGCCCCTGAAAAGGAACAAAATCACAGAGGGAATGTACGGCAGGTACGACAGGCCCATATGTGTTTTATCAAAATGGCTGACCCCAAATTGTTATTTTGGCTCCCGAAAATTAATCGGCCCGCACCCGCTGAGCCAGAATTGGCTCAAAAACCCTTCGGCCGCCGTCTTTCGGCCCCATTTGAGGCCCGAGCCTTCGACTCGGCCCAATCCGAACTCGAACCTCGACTACAAGATTTGCCCTTTTTCTACTAGGACTTTGCTTTTTTGCCCAATTTCAAAGCCGGTCCAGCGCTCTAATCATTCTTTTCACCCACAGATCTTCGATGCAAATCAGATTCGAACACATTTTGGCGAAATTCTCGCCGACCGCCGACACGTCTTCGCGGCGAAAGATGTTTCATTTTGGCATGCTGGGATGTTATTATGTGTGCCCTTGGGCTCGTGTTCCCGCGCGCTCCCTAATTAGGCATTCTCGCGAGCGGACCAGTTTGTCAGCAAATCCGATAAATCCAGTCACTGGTCGAGAAAGATTTTCGTCCGCAACTGGGCCGAGAAATCTCTCTCTTTCGAGAGCGCCGCCGAGGGCCAGTGCCAAAAATCTTCTTGATCGGTTTGGGACTTTGATATCGAAGACGTCACACGCGTTGCATGATCTCATTATTCATGCTCGTGCACCAGTTTTAATAATTCTCTCTAGTTTTAATGTCGTGAAACCTTCTGGAATTAATCGCTGCCCGTTTATGGTTCTCGCCGGCGGAAAGTTTTTATACCTATTGGCGCCGCGGCTCTTGATATAAGCATCATAATACTTGTTTGTAATCAATTTCACTCAATGGAACCCTTCACTACCCAATTACACATGCATTCGTGACAGTTTCTGCATGGTTTGGAATAAAAAGATACCTTTTAGTTAAAATGTCAATTAAAAAAAAAAATCAAGGGTAGAAATTTTTTTTCGAATTTTCTAATATTTTTTTTATTATTAATTTGCTTTTGATTTGTGGAAGAAATAGTTTTGTAGTGACCAACGAAATTTGAAATAAAATTGGTGTAAGATTTGGGGATAAATTAATCAAATTGAAATAAGTCGTTTCTTAATTATTTCATGTCCAGGCTGTAAGAAATTGCCTATTTTATCCCATTTCACTTGCTTTTTTGGCACTATTTTTTAGTTTTGTTTCATTATTAGTTCTACTTTCTAGCTTTCCTCGCGTACAAATTTAATCAAAATCTGAGTCAATCGTCAGAGAATTTAATTTATGAATGCAACCAGCGCAACGCGTATGTTAAGAATTTGCCTAAATCGCTATAATTGTGCATTTGATATATTATGTTCTTGAAATTTGTGTTTTATTTTAAAAATTGTTAGTTTTTTTTTCACATTTTATTGAAAATATTTTCAAAATTTGACAAACTTAGCAAAATATATTTCGTGTCGATTTTTTTTCTAAATTAATTAAAAATGTTCAAAACAGTGAAGGCAGAGTTTAGGTTGTGTTGCAATTTCATTCACGTCATTGAAAACAGAAAAACACAAAATCGAGCTTGATAATGACCAATGATAACTGATGAAAATCATACTTCCTTTCAAATCATGCATAAAACTATGGATGTTTCGTAAAGTAATTGACGACATTCAGTACATACTGTTTGTAGTGCTAAAAAGTTTCATTTGACTGAAGAGTTTTCTTTTGAAAATAGATTTTTTTATGTAATTAATTATTAAAACATAATTTTTATATTATATTCAGTTTCAATCAAAATTTATTCCACAAAAGTAAAATCCCATATTTGAAGTTGTTATTATCAAAAGTCCATAATTTATTTTAAAATTAATGCAGAAAATTAATTAAAAACATTTTCTAATATTTTCATGCGTTTAATTAAAAGTAAATAAAAAACTCGTTTTTTTTAATTGGATGCTTATCTTATCAAAACAAGGCTAATCGGCTTTGAAAATAATATTGTACTCCAATGAAGGAAGTATAAAATTCCCTTTTTTAATGCTTTCCTCCTCATTATGCTCTCCACACTGAGAACTAATTCAAACTGAAAATGGCCTGTTTCAGCAGCACCCTTCTGTACGTCAAGTTTCTGGCACTATGGCTGCTGGTGATTTTGGCAGATTTCATTCTGGAGTTCCGTTTTGAGTTTCTCTGGCCGTTCTGGCTCCTGCTGCGAAGTGTTTACGACTCGTTCAAGTATCAAGGCTTGGTAAGCAATGGAGTTTAAAAGAAAAACCACTGTACTCATGTTTTCGTTTATTTTTGCAGGCCTTCTCCGCTTTCTTCATCTGCATTGCTCTCACCTCAGACATGATTTGTTTCTTTTTCATCCCAGTACACTGGCTTTTCTTTGCGGCGAGTACGTACGTGTGGGTTCAGTACGTCTGGCATACAGGTCAGTACATTTTTATTTTCAAGGAATTGGAACAGAAGCCTGGGAAATAGCAAATGCTGTTGCAATTTCACAAGACGCTAATTATTTGCCTAAATTATTCATATGCGGCCTCAATCAATACAATCCATTTTGATAATTATATTTGAACGAGACTGTGAACTGCGACACATTTCCTGTCAAAGGTCAAATTTATTGACATTTCCATTGATGAAAATTTTTTACCATTGTAAATTCTGTAGAGGCAACAAAGGTTCTAATTCAATTTCAATTTGGTTGGTAAAAATATTGTAAAAGCTATCGTAACCTCAACTTCCTCTTTGTGAAACAAGGGGGTAGGGAGAATTATGATAAAGTATGAACTTGTGGTTTTATGTGTTATCTTTTTCAATTGTAAATATTGTTAGAAAAAAATGTGGCTTTTGATTCAGTCAGTCCCTAGAAAAAAAACCTGTATTCTAAATTATAAAACCTGAAATTCGCATAAACAAAATCTCCATATTAAATAAATAAATATTTGTTAAATTTCCAGAGAAAGGCATCTGCTTGCCAACAATTATGCTGTGGCTGCTGTTTGTGTACGTGGAGGCTGCGGTTAGACTCCGTGATGTGAGGCACATGCCGTTCCACCTAGACCTTTGCAGGCCGTTTGCAGCTCATTGGTAAATTTGATTAACAAATTACGATTCAAGTACTAATTGGCACTGATTCCAGCATTGGCTATCCTGTGGTGACTCTTGGGTTTGGCTTCAAGAGTTACGTGGGCTACAGGATGCGGCAGAGAAAGCAGCGCGAAGTGTCGAAGGAGAACGACTTTTACCTTCAGCTTTTGCAGCAAGCGCTGCCGGTGGAGTTGACGCCGCCAACGCCGCCGTTGGAGACGACGTGCGCCGAGAAGAGCAGTAAAGCGCTGGAGAATGGCAGCATATCGAACGGCTCCGTTCACCACCACCACAGCACACCGGCGTCGCAGCCGAGCGTGGCAAAAAGCAACCATAGGAAGTCGCTGGACAAGGGCGCATCCAATGGTGATGAGGCCAAGGAGAAGAAGCACATGAACGGCTCCATTACGGGTGATATTGACTACATGGAAAAGCCGGGGTCGATCAACGACTTTGACGAGAACGAGGTGGACAAGGACAAGAGCTCCAAGGGCTCCCTCAAGTCCAACTCGGCCAAGTGGTCGCAGGTCAAGGAGAATTCTGTCAATTCTCAGAGGGAGCGCAAGAACAAAGCCAACAGGGAATCGCCGTCGACTGAGGCCAACCCAGTTCCTCAGAAGGACGAGAATAGTATAAGGTAATCTAAGAACTTTTTAATAAACTCTTTCATGGAAGTTTCTATTAAAATTTAATTATTTTTTTATTCCTCAGTATATTAATTTGAAATTCAATTTGAGTAATTTTAGTGAATTAAGAAAAGAAAAAAAGGAACTATTCATTAGCTTTAAATTCCCCTTTCATTCATGATTAACTTAATGGATTTCAAATTTTAGGAAAAGAATTTGTAAATGGCTAATTTCAAATTAATAAAAAATTCTAATTTATTTTTACTCTCCAGGTTGGAAGCTGAAATCAAGAGATTAAAAGCAGACCTGCACTCGAGTAAACAGTCAGAACAAGAGCTCAAGTCGCAGATCAGCAATCTCATCTCGGGCGAGAAGAGCGTGAAAAACACCCTTTCGCAGCTGCAAGCGGACAACGACGCGCTGCAGTCAAAGCTGCACAACCTGGTGACGGCCCGGCAGTCGGACAAGCAAAACGTCGCCCAGCTTGAGAGACGGCTGACCGATGAGCGACGCGTCCGTTCCAATGTCGAGTCGCAGCTGCAGAATGAGCGCAAGGCGGCCAAGAAGGCGGAGGAGGCGGCCACGGCGCGCGCCATCGCCATGGCTGCGGCCGCTGCTGCTGCGAAGAGCGAGTGCACTGAAAGCTGCAGATCTCGCAGGAGGGATCTTGAGTCTGATGTCAAGCATTTACGGAGGGAGCTGAAGGGAAAGGAGGACCGGTGTGTTTCTCTCGAAATGGAACTTCAGGTAATAATTTACCTTCCACTTCCTATTTTATTGCATGATTTGCATTTGTTTTCAACAAAGAAATCAGAAAATCTTTTATTATTTACAAACTCTTTTCACCGATCTTTTTTATTTGAATATTAAACACAAAACGTATTCTGACGCTTATTTAAATTTGGTTTATAAACGAAAATTTATTTCTGTTTTACGGTTTTATAACAAATGTAAGTGTAAATGAATGTTGGTAATTGTCATTTAAAATCACTAAATTATCTGTTCAGTTTATTGGTTTTATGAAGTAAATAATCTGAAACAGGTTTTAAATTATTGCAACCAAATTTTTTTTGATCTGTTACTGGTCCACAAAGTATCTCATATTTTAAGATGTTCTGGTTTGATAAATTTAAATAAATGATATTTTTATTAATTTTTTTTTTAAATTCTCATTTCGTTGCTTTGAACTTTTTTTAAATAATTCAATTCCCACTTGTTAATTCAATTTGGAATCCTTTTTTATTTCATTTTTATTTAAATTTCCTTTTAATGTAAATCTTGTGTCTTTTTTTTACGTTTTTCAATTAGGAGCTTTTAACTTGAAGCAATTACTCTGATAAGTGCTAGCCAATAATTTCTACTGAAATTGGCTGGATTTGTAATGAAATAAATCTAATAAATATCTTTATTAAAAGAACTTCAAAACAGAAAAAAATTGATTTTTTACAGATGTTGCGCCCCTACAAGGAAAGCCACTCGGAGATTGAAAGACTGTGCCAGGCTCTGACCAATTTGAAAGATAAAAACATGCTCTTGGAGAACAGTCTGAGTGCAGAGACTCGCATTAAACTGGATCTCTTCTCTGCCTTGGGCGAAGCCAAGAGGCAACTGGAAATAAGTTCAAGTAAGCTTTGCTTCTGTTTGAATAAATTTCAGAATTCAACTTTGGATTTTTCCCTCTCAGATCTGTTGCGCGCAAAGGAAAAGGAGACCGAAGAGCTGAAGTTGAAGATCACCCAAGTCATCGCCGTGGCCGACTCTTTCAGCCCCGCCGCCCTCGAGATGGTGACCATGGGCAACTCGTCCAAACTGATGTTGGGAGATCACATCATGAGCCTGCAACCCTCCTGCAATTCGAACCTCGACCCGAACGCCACTGCTTACACCCCCAAGAGCGGAGGTATCACCTCCACCGAGGCTTGAGAGGAAGGTACAGCGCGTTTTTAATTTATTTTCAAGTAGTATTATCAAGCATACAGCAGCAGGACTTCTATGGTGTATTTTGAAATGACGAGAAACCAAATGTTTTAATTTATTTTTAAAAATCAAAACACGACGAAGGACATGATTTACGGAAAACAGTACAACTGCATCATACTTTTGATTTCAAGCGAGAAAAATATACACATTAATTGTTGAGCAAAGTTGCGCTTTTTGAAGCTTGAGACTCTTCCTTTTCCACTTGGAGAAACTTGTTCGATACTCCCAAGTCTGGTGTAGCGCTGGAGTTTTGGGTGTAGTGTGAGCTTTAGAGCAGATACACGCGAAAAATTGTTTCTTCCCACCAGAGAAATGTAAAAACTCAAATTAGTTTCAAGTCAGTCTTGCAAATCGACAGCAAGTGGAAAGTAAAATAACCGACTTCCGTCTCAAAATCCGGCACGGCTCAGTACTTTTTATAATAATATATTTCATTAAATTCAACAAAGACAAGCAACTATTTTCTTATGTTATTTTGAGAAACCAACTGAGTTTCCTTATTATTTTTTTTCTTAATGAATATTTTTGTATAATTATTGGTTTTGTCATCTTTCGACTACAGTCGTAGACCTCCTGTCGCCAACGACAGATTTTGATTTAGGGTTTTACTACTTTTGACCTAAATGGAAAAAGTATTGATTAGTTCCTTTTTTTAAATATTCGGTGAAATGTCCAAGATGGAAAATTAATTTTTTTGAATTTCGCTTGTGTGCCACACCGACTCGGCTGACCTGCAGTCGAGACCCTTCCTTCCTTCTCCATCGAGCCCCTGAAACCGCCCCGCCCTCAAAACCCTAAAAATCGGTACCCCTTTGTCTAAAGTCAGAACTGATTTGTTTAGGCAAGCAGAAGAGAGGGTGAAGAAAAAGAAAGAAAATGTTCACATATTTTTGTGTTTTTGTTGTGATAATAATTAACTAATGGTTTGCATCATTTCAATTGAATTAATAGACTTCATTGTGTAAATAACAAACGGGAAACACATACAGTAAGCAAAGTGGTATTGCAGAGTGAAACAATATTTTTATTAATATCCAACAAAAGAACCGAGCACAAAAAATAAATCGACTAAGCATAAAAAGAAAATTATAGAAATCGATTTGATTATTTTTAGTTCCAGACCAGGTAGAATTATTTAGAGTGGCTTTCGGATTGACCAATATTCATTCATTTTTACTGAAATGCATTTATTTGGGAATCATGACGAGATGGATAATTAATTAATTCCGGGCGTTCGACGCGTTTGCCTGCGACCATCTGCACTGCCCACTTGAAACCGTACTTAAAAGTTGAATTGTAAAAATCTGCATCACAATCCCTTCTAACAAGGTATGCTCCCGAGATGACACACCCCGATTTTAATGAAAATTGGTGCACAACTTCTACTACCCATTGGTACCCCAGAACGGTAATTAATTTTTGCCCAATTTTCCTTGTTTAATTTTTGCCATTTAAACTCCATGTAATTTGAATTACATTGGAGAAATCAGATGTAGGCAACTTATATACACAGAGGACGCTTTTGTTGCCTACATCTGATCGTTTTTAACATGCGTTTTAATGGAAACTACCCTCCCTTGTGAAATTGGGCAACTTTTGATAGCCATTCCATAACACCCAAGGGTAGTGCAAGTTGCATACCAACTTTCAACATAATCGGCGTGTGTCATCTCGGGATCATACCTTGTAAGAAAAAAAACAATTAACTTTTAGTAAAACCAAGTTTATTTTCAGTTCCTTATCAGTAATTTCATTTTGTTATAAAATCTTGTCGTTTCTTGCCCTTCTGCACAAATTGAGTGAAAAAAAGAACAAGCTTCAGCTTTTTTATTAATTAACTGCCATAAAGTGTAACAATTGAAGATGTTGTCTTATGTGTTTGCGTCCCTTGATTGATTGTACACCGTAAAACATATAATTGGAAGCAGACGTTAAATATTAGCACATGTAGCGGATCGGATCATAATTAAAAGTACATTATTTAAAAATAATAGTCGAAAGAGGATCTGTAGAGCCGACGGACCAAAACTGTCTTGTCGCGTTTTGTTGGAGAAAAAATATACTTGTCAAGCAGTTGTTTTCTTTCTCGAAAGAAGTAAAAAAATACAATTATTTCTACCTACATAATTTAGTAGTCTTGTAGTGTGTTTTTGATCTCAATAACTTTCTTGAAAATTGAAGAAGAAAAACTTTACTCTGATTGGACAAAGAATGTTAGTTTGAAACTAAAAAACGAGCACAAAATGGAGACAAAATGAATCAAATGTGTAATGTTGTGTTTTGATTTCGGGAAAAACGATCTATAGATGTTTACTCATTTAAGGACGGAAACAGGAAAAGTATTGAAAACAAGAAGTCAGTCAGGATGTTGAATGTTGTGAATCATTATTCGTCAAAGCTGGAATTGACCGACGGGCAATAATGAAGCACCTTTTTGACGATTATGTGGACAAAAAACCGTAATACACACACACGATGTTGCAACTCGATGTTACTCCCTAAGAATGTAATATGGATAAAAATATAAAGTGGAGACAGTTGTTTTGTAAATGTTAGAAAACTACTTTTTATACTGGTGATCACTGATGCCACAAAACATTGAATACAACCAAAAAAAAAATACAACTGCAGACGGGACAAAAAGAAACCAGGCTCTTTGTAAAATTATACCGGAGGATGAAAAAGTTGAGACATTTCTAATATACTAGTGAATTGTGCCAATTCAGGCCTCTGCTCAGTTATTGATATGTGTTAAATTATTAGAGCTCCGTTTTGAATATATTATTCATTGTGAAAAACAGACACTCTTTCACTCACTCACTCGACACAAACACACAACAATACCCGGTGGGCGGCAACAATTTTTGGATACTTTGAAAAACCACTTGAACGAGAAAACAAAGTTTGGATACTGAATTTTTTGAGGTAGTCGTCCATGCAAAGAACAAATTACTACAACAACTCAATAACTTGAATGTTTGGAGATGTGTTGCTCTCTATGTGTAAGTCAGAAAAGTACAGAATAAAATCAAAAATTAAAAATGATTGTAATTCGTTTTCATTTCTTTGTCCCTTATAATTCAATTCAGGAATTAATCGATAGGTTCTTAAATCTTTCAGAGTTTTAAAATTAAACATTAAAATGAAATCTTGTTATTATTTGATTTTTTATTTGAAAAAATAACAATAGTCCTGAAATCTTTTTATTCCAAAAGGATAACTCACGTCCTAATATATTAATAAATTGAGGAAGTTTTGAAAGTAAAAATTTTAATTGTTGTTATAAAATTTCACCCTTTTTTTCTCTCCCATTAATTTTAAACAAATTAAAAATTAATTTTAAACAAATTAAAAATTAATTACCAATTCGGTTTTGTTTTTAAAGTCGCTGTTTGTAAATATGTGTCATCTTAAAACATACCTATTATTTTTAATTTTCGTCAAAATTTTTGTGAGCTTTTAATATGAAATCCACCTCAAGTGTTAATTTTCAGTTCAAACATTATTTTAGAATCTTTTAATGAAGTAAAATTTTAAGAAAGCTAATTTCCCTTGAAACCGCACAATTTTTTGCAAGATGATTTCACAATTTGCGAAGATAATTAGCATTGATAAGTGCGCACTGCATCAGTGTCCTTGGGTTGACTGGTTGGTCGTAGAGAAGTGTGGTCGCGCGATTGGAGAAGGAGTAAAACGAGCCCTCGTATGCTCGCCAATGAAGTAAACACACACTCGGCAGCGTTTCGTCATAAATTTTTAAAAGCCGCCAGCAGCAGGTTCATTAAAAAAAGGTGTATCTTCAGATCGCGGCAGTGGAGAGAGTAAAAAAGAACAAAATTTAAGTCGCCGGGCCTCCCATTCCATTGCCAGCGTGACAGCCAAGGGGTCAACAACGATGTCCACAAACGAACAATTCAAGGTAAATAAGGAAAAAAAAGTGCACGAAAAATTTACTCTTATGTATATTTTGTAAAAAATTAACAATATATCCATTTAATTTAAATATTTTTGTGACGCTTAAGTATCTAATTGTAATTATTTAAAAAGTTAATATCATGAGAATTAAAATCAGCTCTGGGGATGCAAAATTCAATAACGCGAGCGAAATTTTTAATTCTGCAATCTTGAGATATTCAAATAAGGTTAATCATTTCTTGTTGTTCCCGATGTTTGATCATTCGATCTCTTTGAAACATTTTTTAATCATTCATTTATTTATTTTCTTATTTTTCGTGCTTCAATTTTTTACTACACAAATGAGCTTTTTATTAAGCATGTAAAACTCCTTATAATTCAAAAAAATTATTTATTAGAGAAGGCTTTTTCCTCAATTGATAATTACTGGGCCTTCCAGAAAAGCCGACGTGCCCTGGCGACACGCGTCGTCCTCTTCTAGATTATTTTCTCAAATCGCTGCTCTGCCGCCTCTCGCTCACCTTGAGAGCTTCGACTCGCCAACAGCGGTTTTCTTTCTTATTATTTACTTCATTTCTTCCCCTGCGGCCATAAAATCCGTTTTTAATTGCGCACAAGCAAACCCTGTGATTTGACGCCAATAACCAATAACACGCATTATTAAAAAAATAAGTTTGAACCAAATTCGCCAAAATTTCAAGACTTTCCAACAAAATAAGAAATTAATTTCAAAAATATCATTTACGCAACGCGCATCATTAAATTATTTTAGTACAATTTTTCCAGCGATTTCCGACTCTTTAAAAAACTGGTTATTGTTGAATTGGTATAAAAAAAAATATGCTTTTTTTTCTTTGCGATGTCCCTTCACTACTTGACGCACCTCAAATTATTTTCCAGTATCTGAGCGGATTTGGCAACGAATTTGCGACTGAGGATCCACGCTGCCCAGGCGCCCTCCCCGTCGGCCAAAACAACCCCCAAAAATGCCCCTACGGACTCTACGCCGAGCAATTGTCTGGAACTGCTTTCACAGGTTTGATCATTTGATATATTCATTTATTTTTGTTATTACTATTTATTCTTCTCGGTCAATACAGAAATTAGCTCTAAAACAGCCAATATTAAAGAATTAAAAAAAAAATTATAGTAATTAAAGACGCAGCCAGTCTGACTGATTGTGAGTCATATGAAAGAAATTTTTAAAAAAAATGTAAATTTTAAAAACCTAAAATTTAAAATGAAAAATTTTACAATTTTTATTTAAATTTAAAAATTTTTGCCGATTTTTGTAATATTTTTGCTCTTGATGGAAGTTTGTTCTTCTTGATTTTCAAAATAATCAAAATTAAATTAGGCAAATCTTTGACTCTTCAAATGTCCGTATGTTTCAATCGGCTTGAAAAATTGTCTCTTCGTTGAACGCTGACAAATACGAATCTCCCATTTCCCCTTTGTTAGCCACCCATATTTTAGCTGAAAGGTCAAAGTTGCTGACGATGAATTTTTCAGTGAAAAAGTAAATCCAATCGACCCTGGATTCTCCCGCCTCAAAGTACAATTTTTGGAGGGCCAAGCATTTGTTCAAAATTTCCTCGTTGATGATTGCCGAGTAATTGCGTCCTTGAATAGTTTTTCCTACTATCACCTTTTGCACCACCTAGAAAAAATAAAAATATATATCTTTTTTTAACATTAGAGGGAAAATTACTTCTCTAAGGAGGGGCAAAATCGATGGCTTTCTCAGGAATTCCGGTACGTATCCCATGGTGGTCGCGATCAGAGGCCAATTTGACTGGCAGGGGTCGCAGTCGCACTCAAAGTAAAATTTTTCTCGCAGGATCGCTTGTCTTCGCGACCTGGGCATTCCTCCGTAATCAGGGCCGTAGCTGCCGAATATCTGTTGGCCCTTTTTGATGGGTCGAATAGCTTTGACAACCTGAAAAATTTAAAATAAAAAATAAAAATAAAATGAAAAAGACTAGTCAAAGTCTCAAAAAGAAGTCATTTTTAATTGTATTTCCAGAATCCTCGATTGAATAATTCAAATTTGATATTTTATCGTCTCTAGAGCATTGTTGTCTCCTAAAGTAAAAATTAATGTCCGGAAATGTAACTGTAAGATATAAAATGACTTAATTTATTAATACTCTATGGTATTAATTAATTTTGGAGTTTTTTTTTTTTATAAATTTTGATATTCGTGTCAAACCTGCGTGCCGAGGTGAAACACCCTGGTGACATTGGCGTCGCACGAGTGGTTGATGAGCGCCACCGTCGGGTACAAACCCCTGCCGATGACCTGTCGCAGGCGGAAGGCGTCCGCCGAGGGGACCACGTGGCTCTCGTCTATGGTGTACGAGTTGCGCTGGAAGACGAGCAGCGCCCTGACGCAAACCCCCGCCAACCTTTGCTGCTCCTCGCAGTCCTCGCAGCAAACCCTGCACAAGGTCTGCGCCAATTTTCCGACGCGCTCCATTTTCTCGTCAGGGAAAACATCCGGCAGCAGCGAAAGCGCTTCGGATATCTTTGGGTCAGGGAAGGTGGACAGCACTTTCAGCATGATCCGCACCCACGAACTGGTGCTGTCAGGGTCGGACGGGGCCTTCAGGGCATCGTATTTGCGTCGCATGCGGCACTCGTCCTTGTGGTAGCCACGCCAGGCCGATTCTTCACACTCGGTGCTGCAGTAAAGAGCCTAGTAATTTTATTAATTACAATTTTGTTAAGCCAATTTATTTTTTAAATTTTATTGATTATAAATTTTTTTGTAAATTTTTATCTTAGAAAAACGAAGAAATTTAATTCTGTAGCTTGAATTATGAAGAGAATAAATTTATTCTATTTTAACTATTTATTAATTATGTATAAATTATTTTATTTTCAAATCAATAATTTTATTATCTTTTGAAATTAATATTATCTGTTCATCTATTTAAATTTAACATTGAAATTGAAAACAGTCCAACACGTTTTATGAAACACAATAGAGTAATTGTGCCGTTTTTAACACTTAATTTAAAATTTTATACAATATTTTATTGTAAATTTTTTTTGTGAACAATTTTCCTCACAAAATACTTTCATACTCTGTATTTTACGCAAGGTTCATCTTTTCTAAACTAGTTATATTTTTTCAATTAAAACATTTATTAATCTAAAACTTAATTCCATTTTTCTTATTATTTTTATGTTGAAGAATTTTAAACTAAAGATCCGTCCTCCTTACCCATTTGCAACTTTTGCAGGGCTCCAAAGTGAGGCACATTTTGTAGCAGTGTGAACAGTGCGTCCAAATTGCCTCCTTATTACCCTTTTCAAGATTTTCTGTCTCAATGAGAAATGAAATGACTGGATCCTCCACTACTAAAACGTCCCCTAAGGAAATAAAAAAAAATGGGAAATTCCAACGAAAAATTCTGATTCGGGAAAAAAAATCTTATTTACGCTGGACTTGAGCTTTTAGCAGAAGCGTGAGGGACTTTTTCGCCCGTTTATTGATGACATTATAATCTTAATTTTGCATTTAAAATACTACTTTAATAAACATAAATAATTTTTACCTGTGTTAATGTCTCTTGCCGCAATTAAGTGCCTGCCGAACTTTGAGTCATTTTTCACCTCGACCGCATTGGAAAGTCTCTCGTTGTCCGTCCTGGCGCCGTGGCTCAACGGGGGCGCTTTCAGGTACCGGACACTCAGCCCTGGCGCCGACCTGGGATCCTTTTTCTCCTCCCTGACCGCCTCCAGCAACTCTTGCTTTTTCTTCTCGGACAACGGGCCGTCCCGAATGGACCTCTGGGCCTCGCAAAGGCTCTCGTCACTCTCGGACACTCGGCCCAACGCCTTCCAG
This sequence comes from Neocloeon triangulifer, assembly GCF_031216515.1. Taxonomy (NCBI): domain Eukaryota; kingdom Metazoa; phylum Arthropoda; class Insecta; order Ephemeroptera; family Baetidae; genus Neocloeon; species Neocloeon triangulifer. The sequence continues at coordinate 1,290,783 of NW_026775550.1, forward strand.
CACTCGGCCGTCCGCAGGTGTAGCTGGTACCTGAGAATCTCAGGGTAGTTGTGTGTCAGGGCGCGACGGGCGTCTTCGATGGCCTGAATGAAGTGTCCTGTTGCCTGAAGGGCGGCGCTTCGGGCGGCGTAGCCGAGACCTTTGGAGGATTCGTCCGTAGCCAGAGCGATGCTCTTGGTAAAATTTGCCACCGCTTCTAAATAGACACCGTCCTTCAGCAGGGCCGAACCTTTCTTCCGAATCGTCTCAGGGTCCATGGTCGAGGATAACAATTAATTTAAAATCAATATTGGAGTTTATCGAATCGGGCGGTGCCTCGCGAGGACTGATAGACTTTGTTCTCGAAATTCTGGGCGCTCTAAAATTAAACGCCCGCCAGAAAGAGCGAGAGATTAGCATGGTGTGTAGCTTTTGTTTCTTTCTCGCTCACGTTAGAGTGCGGGTGCCCCTGCACGCACATTGAAAACACTAAGCTGTCAACAATTGAAAAAGCCGAAAATAAACTCTTATTCTGCGTGCTTTTGCAAGAGCGCCGTTAAATACAAACTTCTAATTTTTTTACTGGATGATGCGGAATTTTAATTATTTTAATATTTGAAAAAGAACAAACTTCATCTGCCTTAAAAGATGTTTAAACCATTATAAATATAGGCTTTTTTAATACTTTTATAATTTAATTTTTTATTGAATTAAAATGACGTTTTCATAGGTTATTTCCCATAAAATAGTAGCAAAAATGATAAAAATATGTATTTTTAATATCAAAGTTTGGTGCATTAATTTCATTTTCCCATTTCAATAAAAAATTATATCCTTTTTGGCCAGTTAAATTTTAAAATTATTTTATTGCTGTTTATTTTTTTCTTTTTTTTATCATTCTTGAAATAATTTAACTAATTGATATTTCCAATAAATTTTTATTCAAGCCCCCAGGACTGAGAACCAGAGGTCGTGGTTGTACAGGATCCGTCCGTCTGTCATTCACAAACCATTTGCGCCACTTCAAGCTGCTCCCAAATTTTTCAACCACGACTGGAACGAAAATGAGCCGAATCCAAATCAGGTATAATCATTTCAGATTAAATTGAAATATTTAAATAATTAAAGTATTTACAGATGCGTTGGAGGCCCTACGATATTCCTGCCTTGGAGAAAGCAGTCGATTTCCTCCAGGGCTTGCACACCGTTTGTGGCGCCGGAGATGCGAAGACTCGAAACGGAATCGCGGTCCACGTTTACTTATGCAACACTTCCATGACCAACTCTTGCCTTTACAACTCCGACGGTGACTTCTTGTTCGGTAAGAAAAAAATAGTGAAATTAAAATTATTCAAATTAATTGTACCAAATTTAGTTCCGCAGCAAGGCCGCCTCAAAATTACGACCGAATTTGGAAAGCTGATTGTCAACCCCAATGAAATCTGTGTTATTCAGGTCTGAGATCTAAAACAAATACAAATTTTTTGAAATAATTTAAAATCAAAATTAATTTTAATACAGCAAGGAATTCGCTTCAGTATTGAAGTGGAAGGGCCAACTCGTGGCTACATTCTCGAAGTCTATGACGGGCACTTCCAACTTCCAAACCTCGGACCCATTGGTAAAATAAAACAAGCATGAAAAGTAGACAAATTAAATATTTCATTTCTTTTTTAATTTAAAATTATAATTCAAGTTATATGAGGAAATATATTCAATAGCTCTAATAAAATACTTGATTGAAATTTATTTTTAATTAATTTTTTATCTAAAGGCGCCAACGGTTTGGCAAACCCAAGAGACTTCCTGACGCCAGTGGCTTGTTACGAGGACCGAGATGTACCTGAAGGGTTCAGGGTGGTCTCCAAGTTCCAGGGTAAACTGTTTGAAGCCAAGCAGTTGCACAGCCCCTTCGACGTGGTCGCCTGGCACGGAAACTACGCGCCGTACAAATACAACCTGGACCACTTCATGGTCATCAACGCCACGCAGTTTGACCACGCTGTAATTTTAATATAATATATATTTTTCATCAAGGTGCAAGGAGAAATAAAAAATTTATTCCAGGACCCTTCGATTTTCACTGTGCTGACTTGCCCTTCGAACAAGCCCGGAGCAGCAATCGCTGACTTTGTGATCTTCCCTCCGCGCTGGGCGGTCCAGGAACACACATTCCGACCTCCATACTACCACAGTGAGTTGATTTTAATTTGTAAAAATTCTTTGAATGATTAATTAAAATTATTTTGATAACTAAAATTAAATTTTAGGGAACTGCATGAGTGAGTTCATGGGACTGATTAAGGGCAATTACGAAGCCAAGGAGGATGGATTCGCCCCTGGCGGCGCCTCTCTCCACTCGATGATGACTCCCCACGGCCCTGATTACAAGTGTTTCGAAGGCGCCTCAAATGGAGAACTGAAACCAGTGCGCGTTGCTGATGGCACACAGGTATAATTTAAAAATTATTGTGCAAAATCTGAATGTGTTTTAAAGGCTTTCATGTTCGAGTCATCGCTGAGTTTGGCAGTGACCAAGTGGGGAGAGGAAACGTGCCAGAAGTTGGATCACACCTATTACGAATGCTGGCAACCTTTGAAGAAGCACTTTGACCCCAATTGGAAGCCTCAATAATTTAAAAAAAAAATATTATCAAAAATAAAATAATGGTGGTAGTTCATATATTTACATGAATAAAAACTTGCTCGGATTTGATTTACCATTAACAAAATGATTAGCTTTATTTAATATGTTACAAATATTTATATACGGCCTTTGCGCGGTATTATGTATAATTTGATAGCCAAGAAGCAGTATCAACAGAGATTTCAATATGATATATACTTTTCCTGAAATATATTTCTGCATCTTTGTCCAATCCTTGAGTTATCCATTACGTCGCTTACCAACTACATCAACAACTAAATTTAAGGAAATAGTTATTTATTGTTTTACCTCTTTGCTAAAATTAAGACATTATAACTCTGTTTCACCTGCCGAGCAGAAGTCCATTCATTAAAACTTGAAAAAATATGAAAATTAAATAATATATTGGGCTGTTATTTGCAATCAAGCGCTATAATACAAACTTTACGGGAAAACATAAGTTCTTGTAAAAGCCAATGGCACATTTAGCGACTCCCCATTTTCCTTCATTACTAATGTATAGTTAATGTACACAAAAGAATATTGATTTAAACCCAACCGCCAGTGAGTTTGTGGAAAAGTTCCTCCTTCCAAGTTTTGAAATATGGTCCAGTAGTTAACGAGATACGGCTCTCAACACTAGTAATATTAGGTCCATGGTGACAGCCCGGCATAGGAAGCGGTATCACCTCCTAATCAAACATTGTTAATGTGTAACGGAGTGGGGGTAGGTATAAAACGTGCATGCACACTATGGATATTCGCCAGTCAAGAAAATCAAAAGACGCGGCAGTCGAGTGAGTCTCAAGTGAAGCGTGCTTCGATAAACAGGTATATCCTTTATTTAAAATTAATTACATTCGATTGAAAGTCAATCTTATTCCATTTGCTACAATGCAAAATTAATTTTGCAATTTCAAAGAAAAATATCTTCATTCCGCACACTACTGAGAATTACATTAATTAAGTACGCCAAAATCTAGAAAATTTTAATAGTTTTACAGTAAAAATAAAACGTGAAATTAAAATTGATCAATTCGTTGAAGAAATGCATAAATATTTGGCGAATGAAACATCAAAATCATCTACAGAATCGTCTCGTTGAATTTGTAGGTTGGAATTATTGTTATCCTACCATGGTAGGACAATTGTATTTTAATGCGGAGCACTATGTATGCATAAGGAAGGAATTCTGGCTATATTTTTATGAAAATTTCTGCCGCCCAATAGACGATAATTGTGAAATTAAAAAGGGCGCTCTATCACGACTCAGTCCTGAAAAGGATAGTGAAGTGCTATTTTTCTTTCAAAATATACGTCAATTCGCACACAGAACCTTAAATTTTATCCTAAAATTTATAGTGGCTCACCATTTAAAATACAAATTTAAGGAGATTAGGCGGGCTGAACGTGAAATGTGAAAATAAAAAGGGCGCTCTATCACGTCTGTGTCCTTTATAGAAAAGCACTTGCTATAATCTGCTATATGCCTTTGTAAAATTAAGGTCAATCTCATAGAAACCTAAATAGTGTAAAATTTAAACTTGGTCTATAACGTCTGTGACCTGGAAAATATAGTGAATGCCTAATTTTAATCAAAATTTTTGCCACTTAACAGACGATTATTGTGAAAACAAAAAGGGCGCTCTATCACGACTCAGTCCTGAAAAGGATAGTGAAGTGCTATTTTTTTTCAAAATATACGTCAATTCGCACACAGAACCTTAAATTTATTCCTAAAATTTATAGTGGCTCACCATTTAATATACAAATTTAAGGAGATTAGGCGGGCTGAACGTGAAATGTGAAAATAAAAAGGGCGCTCTATCACGTCTGTGTCCTTTATAGAAAAGCACTTGCTATAATCTGCTATATGCCTTTGTAAAATTAAGGTCAATCTCATAGAAACCTAAATAGTGTAAAATTTAAACTTGGTCTATAACGTCTGTGACCTGGAAAATATAGTGAATGCCTAATTTTAATCAAAATTTTTGCCACTTAACAGACGATTATTGTGAAAACAAAAAGGGCGCTCTATCACGACTCAGTCTTGAAAAGGATAGTGAAGTGCTATTTTTTTTCAAAATATACGTCAATTCGCACACAGAACCTTAAATTTATTCCTAAAATTTATAGTGGCTCACCATTTAATATACAAATTTAAGGAGATTAGGCGGGCTGAACGTGAAATGTGAAAATAAAAAGGGCGCTCTATCACGTCTGTGTCCTTTATAGAAAAGCACTTGCTATAATCTGCTATATGCCTTTGTAAAATTAAGGTCAATCTCATAGAAACCTAAATAGTGTAAAATTTAAACTTGGTCTATAACGTCTGTGACCTGGAAAATATAGTGAATGCCTAATTTTAATCAAAATTTTTGCCACTTAACAGACGATTATTGTGAAAACAAAAAGGGCGCTCTATCACGACTCAGTCCTGAAAAGGATAGTGAAGTGCTATTTTTCTTGCAAAATATTGGTCTACTCGCCAACAGAACCTTAAATTTAATCCTAAAAATTATAGTGGCTCACCATTTAATATACAAATTTAAGGAGATTAGGCGGGCTGAACGTGAAATGTGAAAATAAAAAGGGCGCTCTATCACGTCTGTGTCCTTAATAGAAAAGCACTTGCTATATTCTGCTATATGCCTTTGTAAAATTAAGGTCAATCTCATAGAAACCTAAATAGTGTAAAATTCAAACTTGGTCTATAACGTCTGTGACCTGGAAAATATAGTGAATGCCTAATTTTAATCAAAATTTTTGCCACTTAACAGACGATTATTGTGAAAACAAAAAGGGCGCTCTATCACGACTCAGTCCTGAAAAGGATAGTGAAGTGCTATTTTTTTTCAAAATATACGTCAATTCGCACACAGAACCTTAAATTTATTCCTAAAATTTATAGTGGCTCAACATTTAATATACAAATTTAAGGAGATTAGGCGGGCTGAACGTGAAATGTGAAAATAAAAAGGGCGCTCTATCACGTCTGTGTCCTTAATAGAAAAGCACTTGCTATATTTTGCTATATGCGTTTGTAAAATTAAGGTCAATCTCATAGAAACCTAAATAGTGTGAAATTCAAACTTGGTCTATTTTTATATAACGTCTATGACCTGGAAAATATAGTGAATGCCTATATTTTAGTCAAAATTTTTGCCACTTAACAGACAATTTTTGTGAAAATAAAAAGGGTGCTCTATCACGTCTGTGTCTTTATAGAATTAAAGCACTTGCTATATTCTACTATATTCCTTTGTAAAATTTAAGGACAATCTCATTGAAACCTATAAATCAAGGATAGTTAAGTGTGCTATTTTTCTTTCAAAATATAGGTAAACTCGCCAACAGAACCTTTAAGTTCATCCTAAAAATTATAGGGGCTGGCTATCTTATATTCAAATTTTAGGTGGTTAGGAGGGTCGATAACGTGAATTCTTAAAATGAATATATTAAATACTTGTATATGAACTAGTCAAATTTCAAGCTTTACTATGTAGGATCGATTTTTTTTTTGTAATTTTGAGTGACATTATATTCTTGAAATGGAGAGCCAAGCCAAGTCATGAATGTTACTGGTCGGCAAGAATTTTTTTTTTTTTTTTTTTTTTTTTTTTTTTCATATTATGCATCCAGAAAAGTTAAAAAAAAAACCATGTAATTTTTCGCGAAAAATACACAATTTTTAATATCGTCCCTTCAAACCGCAGCAGCCAATCTTCTAATTTTTATTGAAGAAAAAATTTTATTTTCGCATTATGCAATGCAGTAGTTTTAAGTTAGAGTATATTTTATATAATTAATGAAAAACATACTGCTAATGGATTTCCAAGTGGACCGCATCCTCCCTCGAAAGTCACCCCAAATGTACCAGTCGCAAACTTTTGCTAAAAATCAGTCAGAGGACGGCTGCATTTGAGAATATTTAATGAATATGCAAATTTTACGGTTCGTTTGTATTAAAAATTAACGATGTTCTCCTTTGGTGAGCCTCACTCAGAAAAATTGTAATTGTGGCAGTTTTTATATACAACCGAATAGAGCCACCAAAAGAATTAACTCTCTAATTTTATTACTGGCCAAATTAAACTGTCTATATAAACTACAAAAAATTGGCTTCATTAGTTTCGTTTTTGTGACTTTGCAATAGTGAAAAGTGCCGCTGGAAAAATTCCCCGATCCGCCACAGCCGAGCCATTTTGGTGACCTGGCAGCCCTAATCAAAATTGGCTCTATTTGAGAATAAAATAAAATTGTCTTTAAGACTTCATCAGGCAAATTAATAAAAAAATGTTGGTTATTACTCTGATCGAATCCCTTAAATTAACTTCTCTAATTGTAAGTGGTGGACATATTTATTGGATACAAGGATGGACAAAATCGCAAAAGCGATCTGCGATCCGCGATTGCGATCTGATCGCGATCGCACCAATTTTTGAAAATATGATCGCGATCGCAATCGCAAAAGGTGGTTGATTGCAGGCGATCATTTGCGATCGAGGAAAGAAAAATTTTTATGCTTAATCTTGGCGAATTTAATGCTAAATCTGGAAGAAAAAATGTCAATTTCAAGTAATTTGACAGAAAAATTTCTTAAACTAAGGCTTTTCATTTACGGAGTTCATTTTTGTTCGGACTCCTCGTTCTGAAACCAGAATTGATAAAAGAAACGTTCGGAAATTTATTTTTAAAAAATATATTTGATGGCAAATGATCGCAATGTTTTTGATCGCGATCGCAATCGCACGATTTTTCAATTTCATGATCGCGATCGCGATCGCACAATTTTTAATTTTCAGGATCGCAATCGCACAATTTTTAATTTTCAAAATCGCGATCGCAAAAATTTGAGATCGCGTCCATCCTTGATTGGATATTAAACACTAATATCAATTGAGTACATTAAATCATCACAAACTTGCCACGGATGCTGCACGGATACTTCCACAATGACATCACCTACCATGCATAATTTTAAAATGACATTTGATTTAAGTATATTTTTAATATAATATAATAAAATACTACAGCAATAACAAAGAAAGATCCACATTTTGGAATAAAATTTCTTAATGGCCTGATACGATAACATCTTATAGTTTAAGCATGCTAAATACAAAATCAACATTTATCAAAACATGGCAAATTAATGCACAAATTTGGTGCAACTCTTCTGAAAGCACAATAAACAAAACAACCTTAGTCTCTTCCACCTAAGATGAAATAATGTGATGTGGTGAATTGTCGCAGTGGTTGCGGCTAAAAACTATTCCGAAGCTAGACTAGATGTCTTTTAGTCGGGATGGCACAAATGCTAAACAAGCGAGTGAATTCGTTTGCGGCCAGGGAGGGACTCGTGCTATTGACATCGGTCGTTCTTAATTGCAGAACTAAGATCGCTGAAATACTGGTGTGCCATCGCATCCTCCGCTGACATCCGAAGAGCAGGATTACACACAAGCAGATGCTGAAATTTAAAAACATTTTTAGGGTCTAATGATTTAATAAAATAAAAATTACTTAAAAACCACAGAAGTTGGATTTATGGGGATAAAAGATTTAAATTTTTTTTATTTTTGTGGAGCATTCAATAATTGAATCATACAGCAAATAAAATATAAATATTAGAAATCAAGCAAAATTATTAATTAAATTTAATTTCTTCTCATTGTTTCCAATTTTCTTTTTTGTAAGTTGAGCGTTTTGAATTTTTTTCATCTAAATACCTGCAACAAATCACGCCCTTTTGAACTGAGTTTTGGCACCACTTGTGAAAAGCTCATGCTAGGATGATAGATTGGGAATGCTTTGAAGTCTGGCAGTTGAGTTACTCCTGGCCAGGTGCTCTCGGTCGGAGTGCCAAGCAGCTTGAAGATCCGTTTCAGCTGATCATCAACGTCAGACCCAGGGAATAAAGGACGACCAGCATTGGCCAGCTCTGAAGAATTCAAAATTAGTAAAATTCCCTCTATTATTGGTCAAACAAAAGGTTACCTGCGAAAATGCATCCAGCCGACCACATGTCGATAGACGTGGTGTAGAGTTTGGCTCCGAAAAGGACGTCGGGCGGACGATACCAGAGGGTGACGACCTCGGCAGAATAACATTTGACCGGAATGCCAAAAGCTCGGGCCAGACCAAAGTCAGCCAGCTTCAACTCACCATTCTATAAGAAAAAAATAGCAATAATTGAAAACCAATAATTTATTCAATTTGTACTAAATTATCAAGTCCTTTAGTTCTTTTTGCACTAAAGAAAATGAGAAATTGAACTTAAAAAAAGTAACTCTTGATTAATAAAAAAGCATCGGACCTGCTGGATAATTCTACCAAAAACAAATAATAATAAATTAGAGTGGTAGAATTACGAAGAAAATAAACCCTCTTTTGGTTATTTTGGGGAAAAGCTGACCTTGTTTGTAAGCAAATTTTGAGGTTTGAGATCACGGTGCAGGACATTGTGGCTGTGACAAAACGCCAGTCCTCGGAGAAGTTGATACCTTTGGAGAATTAATACATCAATTATATTTATAACTTAAAGGTCGGTTTGAGATTTACATGAAAGACTTGACGACGTCGGGGTCGATTTCTCCGTTGAGGCTGTCAAAGTACTTTTTCAAGTCTTGGTCGCAGTGCTCGAAGACCAAAGTCAGCTTTTTGTCGCTGTGCAGAACATCGTAGAGACGCACTATGTTCTTGTGCTTCAACTCCTTCAGCAGACAATAAATCTTGTTATTAACAATAGCACGTCGGGACTATTTCGTCCTAGAAAATATAGTGACTTGTTATTTAATTTTCGTAATATAGGTATTGTGATCAGAAACCTTGTTATTAAAAATAGCACGTCGGAAGTCGGAACTCTAAACGGCCCTGCCAGCAACAATCAGTCCTTTTAAACCCAAGCAATTTTTTTTAAAGCTACCTAAGTACCTAAGCACTGGTATATTGATTAAATTATAATAAAAATACTAATAAAGCCAATAAAAATTAATAATGAATAAAAATTCTTAGCTAAATTTCAGCAAAAATTATTTTTAATAATTGTTTTATAATCTGATTAGATTATGCTAGAATCGTCATTTAAAGTTTGTTGAGCTCGCAATTTTCTGCCGATTCAAAGCTGAAATCATAATTCTAAATTTCCAGTCCGTCCATAATTTTTAAATTTGAGTGGAAGAGCAGGAGAAATGCTGAAACTCCTGGGGCAACAGTGTCATTAACTTATTCGCGGCGATTTAATCTGCTTAGCCACAAGAGCGAAATCTAAGAAACCAAAACAAGGTACGGACCGAATGAGCACTGGAATCGCAAACTAATTTTTTTCCCTTAATGCGACGAGTCGCGTCTCCAGTGAACATAAATATTATATGCGCACCATACGAAAAAGCTAGTGTGATTTCCCATCAATAATCCTGTGTTCAAATTACCGCAAGTTGCACAATTATATTTCTGATTATTTTAGAGTTCACACTAAAAGTAATAAATATATTATAAATTGGTATTAATAACATCAAATAATTTCCCTTTGAACGAGTTCTGCTTTCAGAGAAATCCATCCAAAAGTTATTATTAAAACTTTTTTACATTTCCGCTTCTGATCGACAGCCAAAGAAAATTAAGCTGAGTTTCATTCGCAAATTTCTGCAACACTGAAGCAGCGTTAAAATGCGACTTTATCAAGCCAAAAAGCACGACCAAGGCTGATTATTTATGAGTTTCATTGATGATTTGCATGCGATCAGCGACGCGTCGATCGTGATTTCCCACAGTTAAAAATAAAAAAAAATCATTAATTTAAACAGAATATTTCAATTTGGTGAATTAAATATTTTTTCATTCAAACTCTCGATTATTTTAAGTATAATTTCAAGTTTTTTTTTTTTTTTTTTTAATAAAATTATGTATCTTATGAATTTTTCGAATTTTACCTGTTGCAGGGTAATTTCTGCCGGCGTCGACGAGCAGGCTGGTGAGCACATGAGGACACTCTTTCTTGAGGGCGTAGCACAGCTCCCTGAAGGCAGACAATCCCTTCTGGGCGAGCCGAGCACCCTGACGAAGACGTCGCACCGGAGGTTGGCGTCGGTGTGGCTGTTGACGGCCTGTTCCTCGTCGACCGAGAGCACACCCTTTTTCACCAGCAAGCCGAGGATCTTGGTCGACTCGAGCTCGCGCGAAATCAGTTCCCTGTTCCTGTCGAGCAGTCGAGACACAGCATCCAACCCGGCCATACTGACATATATGCTTCACTAAATCAGACGAGTAAAAACAACTCGGCTTTGTTATTATTTGTCTTACTAGCTCAGTTATCAGCCCTAACTCGAGGCACGGCACACGCCACACGGGCACACTGGCACACGCCACACATTCGCGACTTGAGCTAATGAGCTAAGGAGAGTAAAATAGTTAGGAGGGGCGAAGGGGCGGGACTATCTGGGTGACCTTGGGCCCAGTCCTATCTTTTAACATTGAGCTGGGCCATAAGCCACCTCCTCTTCGCCTCTCCTATCCTATTTTACTCTCCTTATAATGAGCGTTCCGGAGCGTTCCTCACAATTCGGTGATCGGTGATGTGTGGGACTGGGAGCAACGGCGCGTGGAGGGGGAATTCAGCAAAGGCGCCACCCTTGGACCCCTTATTGTAGTCACTGATGGCGTCACTCCTGGCCGTCTCTGGCTGGCGCCGTAATGACCGCGTTCTCGCGCTGCTCATTTCTTTTCACTAATAGCGCCGCGAATAAGTTAATGACACTGTGCCGCAGGAGTTTCAGCATTTCTCCTGCTCTTCCACTCAAATTTAAAAATTATGGACGGACTGGAAATTAAGAAATATGATTTCAACTTTGTATCGGCAGAAAATTGCGAGCTCAACAAACTTTGAATGACGATTTGAGCATAATCTACTCAGATTATATAAAAAATTATTAAAAAAAAATTTGCTGAAATTTAGATGAAATTTTTATTTGAATTATTAATTTGTATTTGAGCGCTTTATTAAATTATTTTATTACAATTTAATCAATATACCAGTGCTTAGGTTCTTAGGTAGCTTTAAAAAAATTGCTTGGGTTTAAAAGGACTGATTGTTGCTCGCAGGGCCGTTTAGAGTTCGGTCAGGTATTTTTTCTCCACTTTATCGTCAGGGCGACTCGGCAGCATTGAACGGATGCGGCGTCGTCCTTTTCTGTCATTCCGCCTCGGAGAATTTTTATTTGTGAGTTAAAAACTGTTAAGAAATTTAAAAAAATTAATACAAAATTTATCATTAACTCTCAAAGGTAAAAAATGAGGACTTTTAACCTCCAGACAAAACTTTGGAATCAATTCATTACAAAAGAACACAAAATTATTATCTTTGCTCTTAATCCACATTTTTTTCATGCAATAATTTGTACTGAGCACCACACTTAGTCCTCCTTAAAAAATGGAATAACTTAAATAATTAAAAATAACCCCATAATATAGTTTTTCCCCATTTCTTTTTGCAGATGAACGTGTGTCGTCCGACCATAGTAATTTCTGCACCATAAATCTTGTAGTGCAAATTCCTCGACTCACCAAAGTTTGAATCGAGCAAACACAGAGGTCAAGGCAAAAAGCGAGGGTGCAAACGGGAATCTCAGGAAAGCGTAAAAAATTTGCACCGCAATCAGTGCATTTTATTTATAAAATAATCCTCCCCTTGAACTGAACTCGAAGAAACAATAATTTACATTTTGAATTTTCATTGCGTTTTGCATGCGATTACTCAGTTTGACTATTTTTTTTTTAATTCTCTCGTTTGCGCCGATAACTGCGAAACGTCCATCTGGAAGAATATGAGTTGCGGCCGAAAAACAAACACCCTCGCGGCGGCTTTTTTCTCAAATGCGGGAGCATTATTTATTATTGGAGAGTAGATTATCTCTCTTTTGCAGTTTTTATTCTCATCGGCCGCCAGCCTCATGTGCAAACATTTTGCATGTGAGGAGGTCTCGTGTCAAATGTGATGGGCCCGTCCGTAATGTGATATACTCTTGTACATTATTCACGAGCTCGTCGCGCGCCCCGCCGCATTTTTCATGCGGAGACTCAAATCAAAGAGGTCCAATCTTAAATTATTATCTTGGGCATAATGTTTGCTGTGGATCAAATTCCACATTGTCTTCTTTATTTGGGTAAAAAATTTAAATAGTAATTAATGCAGAGCTATAGGTTAATTTTTCTTGCACTGCTTTATTAAGGAATAAAATTTTAGATAGAGGAAATCTTTGGTCATTTTATTGCATCTTAATTAGTTCTTGGACAGTTCATGTACTTCATGTAAATACAATTCTTTAAAAATGAGATTAAATTAAATTTGAAGTGATTAAAGACTAGCAAAATTTAAATTTTGAATGTGAAATGTGAATGAACAAAAGCGTCTGAAAATGACCTGAGGTTGGCACTTTCACAACCCTGACGAGCACTGCCTCTCTGAGGAAGGCTCTGCGCGTCCGCCACACGCCAAGAAGAAGAATTCAAAGAAGAATAAGGACCACCGGAATGGCTGCAGAGTTGCCGCAGGGGCCTCTCAATTAATTGCTCGAAAATAATTTTGAATTCTTAAACCGATCAGTCAGTGAGCAGAGGTTCGGTATAGCCGCCCACTCACCCGTATAAACTAGAATCATTTGATAGAATTTTAAAATGTCTGCTTTTGGCTTACCGATGGACACAAATTTACTCATTTTAAATCGGCACTACTGATTCAATTCAATCATTTTGCATATTTCAATAAAGTTTTCACAGCACAGCGCCATATCAATTAAAGTTCCTAATATAAATTATGTAAAATATACAATTACACTTCAATAGACAGCTTTATATTTAGTAAAATTTGATGTAAATAAGATATTAGAAAAGTCATCTGTGTAAGTGTGTGTAAAAAAGTAAAGACGCAATTCCAAATTGTTTCTTCCATGTGAATATTATGTGAAAATAAAATACATATTTCCCTACAACGTAATCGGGCAAATACTAATGATCATTACTTGGATCACAACTCTATGGTAATTTGATATAATATTATCAATTTATATCATTAGAGTACATAGGAGAGCAGTTGTCTACGCTTGAGCTTGAAAATCGCTGGAAATTTTTTATGGCGAGTTATGGTGGCACCACGGCGTGCTGAATAAGGCAATCAGATTGACAGCGATTAGCATTGTCGCACGGCTGCTCTGATAAATTAATTAATATCAGTACTATTTTGCTTCTTGCGGAGGAATTTTTTTGTTTTCCGTCGAATTAAATTAATAGAAAATTAAATTAAATGTTAGAAAGTAATTAGTGAAACATTAAAGTATTTTTTTAAACATATGAAATACCCAGTTACTCAAGCAAATAGAGATCTCAGGATGACAAAAAATAAATAATAATGCTGTGAGGAAAGAGAAGCCTAAAGATCTTTGAATTGTGTTGCTGTGTTTCGAAGATCTTATAAATTTTTTACTTTTTTCAATTTGGTTTAAATAAGCGTATGATTTTTACTATACGTAGATATTAAGATTTTTTTACCCTGGCCACTTTTAGATATAACTACGCCTATTTTATCACTCCGTAGTACCTGCGAGAGATAAATGGGAAATTAATTGGCTCTCAGGTAGTGGATTGTTTCAATTAATAAAGCAAAGAAGATTTGATAGGCCTAGACACAGAAAGTAATTGACATTTATTTAAGGATAATATTGAGAGAAGTTAGGGGTGCGACGGGGGCGCCTGGCATCAAAGGAAATTGGTTGTGCAGCTAGCAGGAGGTGTGCGCTCAAGCTTGGGGGCCAGGGCGGCCTCAATAGGGTTGACGCGTCAACGCTGCCTGGCAGCTGGGGTATGTCCCACAGCCTCATAAAGTAACACGTAGCAATCCTCTTTGGTAGAATCTGCATTCAAAATGTCATCATCAAAGTTCTTCACCACGGAGATCTTGCTATCATCACAGAGCAGCCATTGCTTTTCTTGCTTGCTCATGGTGTAGCAGATGTAATGACCACGATCACATTGGGTGCCCTGATGCAAAATAATCGCCTTTAGCTGGTAGGATTTCTAAAAAATTTCCATTATTTAATTGAAATTCGATCTAAAAAATTTCATTGCAATTAATACCTTGATATTTGCCAGTGCATCAGTTGGCATTTGATGCTCAGCGTTCTTGTCATACTCGTCATTAAAGCTACAAATTAAATTAAGCAAATGCAGGTTTGTAAATAAAATTTTTCATTACCCATGTGTCTCCCCAAAAACAGGTAGAGCGATTTCCTTACTGATCTGCACGTGATCCTTGCTCCGAATATTTGATCCATATCTATTTCTGGCCACTTGCACAAGAAGGCAGCTATAACATCAGAAGACAAGCAGTTAAAAAAATTACCGAAAACAAAACTGGTATGAAGGTTTTTCTATAAAAACAATTTTATAATGAGGTTTAGCCGGGTTTTCACTTCAATAAAAAAAATTTAATAAAATCCTTACTCCGGGATCACCAGGAACTTGCTCTGCAAAGTTTCCACTGCACAGCAGCATCTCCTGTCGTCTCTCAAACTATGCTCAATAAGCTCCTGAATGTTCAGCAACTTGACATTTGGTACGACCGTCAAAAATATCCCTGGATCAGTATTGCCAAAAACATTTTTGCAACTATAAAAAAAAATTAAATTGAAGAATTTTTGTAACAAAAATAATAATTTCAGCTTCATTACATTCTACAGAGAGAAATGGTGGACATCAAGAAAGGTGTCACTGGGTCAGCATTTTTATCAATTTTCTTCAGCTTGGAGGCCAAGTGGGGGAGAATCAGCGTAATTATCTCAACAGGATCCTGTTGTTCGCCCTTAGCCATTCCAAACGAGACAGTTAAATGTCCAAGATCCAGAATAGCATTATCTAGATCGTTTTGGCTGGCAAAGTTGCTCCGGGCCACTCTGTCGACGATCAGTTTCAAAGCATCCAGCTCTTTGATGTCGAGGATCTTGCTAAAAGTCATAGCTTCAAAGATTTTCACGAAAGGGGATGCAGAGAGGAGGAGCTGTACACTCGAAATCAGGTAGCAGTACACCCCTGGATTTTTAAATCTGTGAAAACTAAAATAAGATACAATTAAAATTGTAAATAACGATATACCCAGGGTGCTCGGTCTTGGGCAAATTGGAGACAGCATTTATTGGCACAGGGTTTAGGACAGAATTAGTGGATTTCAAAGATCCAGACAACCTATAAAATTAAATATATATAAATATACAATGTATACATCATTTTCAATTATAATAATTATGTTTGCTTTGGAATGTATATTCAGAGTTATGAGAAGATATAAAAAAATATAATATTATATCCTCGAACTCAAATATTCAATAATAGATTTTTTTCTTACTTTCATTAAGAAAATTGTTGTAAAAGTTAACAATATGGCTAGTTTCTTTTGATGCTAAAAGAAGAGATTTGATCAACATAAGAAATTAATTTGAATACCCAAAATTTTCAAGGTCTACATTGCTCTTTTCCTGGCCCTCAGCATATTTATATTTCTTTGGGGGACATCCCTGTTTCTCTTCCTTGCTGCTGCTCATTCTAAGTCAATTTTTTAGTATTTTTTTTTTATAAATATTCAATAGCTTACTCTTTATCGGAGGGTCCTTGGATCTTGGCTCTGTGGATTCGCTGCCCATATTTCTGGAGGATTTCTTGAGCATTTCTTGAGGAATGCAATATAAATAAAATAATTATAATATTGTGTATAAATGCTTCATAAAACTCACTCGTCCGGCTCGCTTTTCTTGGCTTTGATTTTTATATTGCTTAAAATACGTCGAAGTCTCAAGCAGATTTGTTTCTGGTCCTCAGATGCACTTCTCGGTATTTTGAATTTCGGGGGGTCGGCATCCCCAAGAATCTTACTCACTTCATATGAAGGCAGAAGAGAGTTTTTTATTTTGGTTCCTTCGTTGGCCTGAATGATAATCTTCAAGTGCTTCATGTCTTGGCAAGCAACAACTAAAAATCCAACCTCTTGGAAAGTCTGCAATCAAATGGAAAGAATTTTAATTTACAATAAAATAACAGTTTGAAAAAAATTATATTTACCAGGTTTTCTTTAAAGTCAAACTCATAATCGCCATATCGTATTCGCGCTTTGTACATCGTTATTTCCGTTCGAGAATATTTCCGTTGTTTCTTAATCAGCGCTTAAAAATCAAGCAACAAAATTATCAGACAACAATAGGAATTTTAAACTTTACAGCAACAATCTAAATTATATTTTGTAATTTTTATTTTAACAGAGTCACCCTAACTTTATAAAAAGCATGTTAAAAATAATAAATTATTTAAGGAGGGTCAAATGATGTGATTCAGCCGATTAATGATTTTCAAATTAACACTGTAAAAAAAAAAAAAAAAATGCGGTGAAAATTATTGTGAAAAGAAATGAGAGGCTTGCGTGACTCTTTTTGGTCCTTTTAAAACATGAAAGGATTGGATTTTGACGGCAGATCGGCAACAATCAAACAATGCCCTGATTTGACGTTATCAGACGCCGCTCCTAAATTACCACAAATTCAGAAATTGGCGAAATTGCTGCTCTTTACATATAAGTCCATTAAATCAGAGTAATCAGAATAATTAAATTCACAATAAATCACCATGGTGTGGAAAACAAAATTTAGGTGGGTGCCGTGAGTAATTACTAGTCTTGTTTTTGATAAACATGAAAGATGAGATGATAGTTTTTTTTTTAACAGCAAGGATCACGTGGCACCTATCAAAATTTCATTTTCCACCCCTTCGTGATGTAATATTGTGAATTCAATTTGAAAAATTGAAATGAATGTGCCATTTTTTTTTTGTAACTCAACTAATTAAAATTGTTTTTAAATATTTCATTACTTAACAAAACTAAAATTAGTGAACTGAAAAAAAGTAAATATTGACTGCAGTCATAGAGTCTCCAGTTTTTGCATTTGGAAAACCATACATGCGTTCGCCCAACATGTGCAAAAGATTAGTAATTTAGATTTGAAAAAATAACCTTGGCTGGTCTTGAGCAGGGTGAATCCATGATGTCCGGCTTGCTGATGATGATGGGGTTTGCTTTCCTGATAGGGGGCTGTCTTCAAAACGTTCCCTTTGATTTTTGCAGTCTTGCCAAGACCTCAGTCTTCTGCAGCTCCACCGACTGAAACCAAAATTTTAATCGATTTATTAAGAGAAACAGTGGCAAATGAGATTTTTCCCAAATATCAGAGGGTAAAATACATGTTATCACTCGAGACTTGTGGCAAAACAGAATTAATAAATGTTTTTTAATTAGAAAAGAGTTTATACCTGTGTGAAGTGTCAATATTCCTCTTTGGCCTCCTCCAACAAGGATTCCATGGGTGAGAGCCGACGCCAGTTCAGGTAAACCAGGGTGCCAAGCCAGGCAACCCAGCATCCAACAGTTGGGGTTGAGGGTTTTCGCTCCCGCCCTTTTAACAACGACTCTGTGGCTACTCGTACGGCGGGCGCTGTGTAGGGAACACAATCCGAGAAAGGACACTGACAGGTTGTTCTGGCTTAGCAAAGTAAAGAAGAGTTGGTGAGAGACTAGCCAGCCTCCGAGGTCAAGAAGCACCAAGGCCGAGCGGTTCACCCCTTTAGAGCCCACCAAAGCCATTTCCGAGCTGGATGGAATCTGCTGGATAAAATCTGTAAATGTGAAATTTCTAGTTTAAGAATAAAGAGAAAGACACGAGGCTCTATGCATTTGTAAAAACCCATAGAGCCGCGCGTTACGTCGGTCAATTTGGCAACCGAAGACGCTGCGAGTGTCTTTGCTTGGACGAGCAAGGTTTCGCTTGTAATTCCCTCCGAGGAGTGAAGACGTCCATCAAGTGAGTCTGGAGTTGTTTCACCGGCAAAGTGTCGATTGAAGTCTCAACTCGATCCGAGGCTGAAAGAGAGAGAAGAAAGGTGACAACAAAGAAATAATAAGTTCCATTTTAACAGCGACTTATCTGACGAGAATAGTAAATAGCGCTAAAAGCAGGTTTGCGATCCAGCAACATATGGAAGTCGTGTCCAACGCTTGCGGCATCCTGTCCTGCACCACCCTTTTTGTACACCCCATCGAGATTCCTCCAAGGGCCGGTGTGCACTGTTGAAAGCCAAGTACATAATTTAAAAACGTCTTTCAAGAATTTTATATATATTGCTCACCATCAAATTCCGATGAATGTCACATATATTTTCTTTAGCGACTCCTTTTAGCACTCTGTAAACATTAGAATTCACATTGGACAATTTTAATTATTAAATTATTTGCAAGGGTTAATTTGAGTTTACGCAGTTAATGTTAAAAATTTAGATAAATTTCATGAACAGAATTATAATAATAACCTGGTCAGGTCAGAAAATATTTTTGTAACATTGCCATAGAATTTTTATTGATACATAAATTAAAAATATTGTTTACAATTTATTTGTTAAAATATGCATGAGTTCACAGTCAATTTAATTAACTTTGGAATTAATTTAGCCTCACCTCAAAAGATAAGTTTTCCAATCCTCTCTTTTCTTTTTCTGGCACCGTTTCTTGCTAAAACTTTTGGACATAAATAAAAACGTCAAATTGTGACACAAAACTTCCCAAACAGGCAACAGAGGCACAAAACACGGCAATCGGCACCTCATCTTTTCTTTCTTTTCACTTGTTGACGGCGTCCGGCCGTCCGCATAAGCACGTAATCTTAACAACCATACTCAATACAAAGTTTATGATTGAAAAACACAAATCTCCTCATTAATCTAGTATGCGAACAACACAAATCACACAAATTATGCATCAGCTGCGAAAACTTTGCCTGATTGAGAAATATTTTATTTCAAACATGTGTCGTGGGACATCTAGCGGTGAACTAATAAATTAAACGTCTTAATTTATTCGCGCCTTGAACTTTTGGAATTCAAGACGTTTAATTTATTAGTTCACCGCTAGATGTCCCACGACACATGTTTGAAATAAAATATTTCTCAATCAGGCAAAGTTTTCGCAGCTGATGCATAATTTGTGTGATTTGTGTTGTTCGCATACTAGATTAATGAGGAGATTTGTGTTTTTCAATCATAAACTTTGTATTGAGTATGGTTGTTAAGATTACGTGCTTATGCGGACGGCCGGACGCCGTCAACAAGTGAAAAGAAAGAAAAGATGAGGTGCCGATTGCCGTGTTTTGTGCCTCTGTTGCCTGTTTGGGAAGTTTTGTGTCACAATTTGACGTTTTTATTTATGTCCAAAAGTTTTAGCAAGAAACGGTGCCAGAAAAAGAAAAGAGAGGATTGGAAAACTTATCTTTTGAGGTGAGGCTAAATTAATTCCAAAGTTAATTAAATTGACTGTGAACTCATGCATATTTTAACAAATAAATTGTAAACAATATTTTTAATTTATGTATCAATAAAAATTCTATGGCAATGTTACAAAAATATTTTCTGACCTGACCAGGTTATTATTATAATTCTGTTCATGAAATTTATCTAAATTTTTAACATTAACTGCGTAAACTCAAATTAACCCTTGCAAATAATTTAATAATTAAAATTGTCCAATGTGAATTCTAATGTTTACAGAGTGCTAAAAGGAGTCGCTAAAGAAAATATATGTGACATTCATCGGAATTTGATGGTGAGCAATATATATAAAATTCTTGAAAGACGTTTTTAAATTATGTACTTGGCTTTCAACAGTGCACACCGGCCCTTGGAGGAATCTCGATGGGGTGTACAAAAAGGGTGGTGCAGGACAGGATGCCGCAAGCGTTGGACACGACTTCCATATGTTGCTGGATCGCAAACCTGCTTTTAGCGCTATTTACTATTCTCGTCAGATAAGTCGCTGTTAAAATGGAACTTATTATTTCTTTGTTGTCACCTTTCTTCTCTCTCTTTCAGCCTCGGATCGAGTTGAGACTTCAATCGACACTTTGCCGGTGAAACAACTCCAGACTCACTTGATGGACGTCTTCACTCCTCGGAGGGAATTACAAGCGAAACCTTGCTCGTCCAAGCAAAGACACTCGCAGCGTCTTCGGTTGCCAAATTGACCGACGTAACGCGCGGCTCTATGGGTTTTTACAAATGCATAGAGCCTCGTGTCTTTCTCTTTATTCTTAAACTAGAAATTTCACATTTACAGATTTTATCCAGCAGATTCCATCCAGCTCGGAAATGGCTTTGGTGGGCTCTAAAGGGGTGAACCGCTCGGCCTTGGTGCTTCTTGACCTCGGAGGCTGGCTAGTCTCTCACCAACTCTTCTTTACTTTGCTAAGCCAGAACAACCTGTCAGTGTCCTTTCTCGGATTGTGTTCCCTACACAGCGCCCGCCGTACGAGTAGCCACAGAGTCGTTGTTAAAAGGGCGGGAGCGAAAACCCTCAACCCCAACTGTTGGATGCTGGGTTGCCTGGCTTGGCACCCTGGTTTACCTGAACTGGCGTCGGCTCTCACCCATGGAATCCTTGTTGGAGGAGGCCAAAGAGGAATATTGACACTTCACACAGGTATAAACTCTTTTCTAATTAAAAAACATTTATTAATTCTGTTTTGCCACAAGTCTCGAGTGATAACATGTATTTTACCCTCTGATATTTGGGAAAAATCTCATTTGCCACTGTTTCTCTTAATAAATCGATTAAAATTTTGGTTTCAGTCGGTGGAGCTGCAGAAGACTGAGGTCTTGGCAAGACTGCAAAAATCAAAGGGAACGTTTTGAAGACAGCCCCCTATCAGGAAAGCAAACCCCATCATCATCAGCAAGCCGGACATCATGGATTCACCCTGCTCAAGACCAGCCAAGGTTATTTTTTCAAATCTAAATTACTAATCTTTTGCTAATTTGATTATAGCGATGGTTAAATGTATATCCCGTTGACGCGGGTTCAGAAAACGTTATTCCGATTGAACTGATAGAAAAAATTATAGGCGGGATCAAAATTATTCATCCTGGAACAGTCGGATGAAATTTTTTATCCCGTTGGATTTATCCCGGTGTAACTTTTATGCCAAGAGAGCTAAGTCTTTATTTAATCTCCCCCAATAATAATAATAATATTTATGCGTAACTTTTGAGTTATGAGAAAGGTGGGCTTTCATTTGCGAGTTGTGTGATGGAAAAATTTCTCCTTGGAGCCTGAAAATATTTTATTTTTTATTAATTCGTTTTTTGCCAGTTTATTAAATTTGTGGCTCTTCAAGTACTCTGATTTAATGGACTTATATGTAAAGAGCAGCAAATTTGCCAATTTTGGAGCGGCTTCTGGGCATTGTTTGATTGTTGCCGATTGTTGTAATCTGCAGTCAAATCCAATCCTTTCGTGTTTCAAAAAATCGCATTGTTGTCCGTCAGTGCAGCTTGAAATTTGAAGCTTATGATTTTCCTATTCCTGATCTAATCGGTTGTTTGCAGTGTAGAATCATGTTTACTGCCACTCTTTTTTTTGGCACCTGCGAATTGACACTTAAGGGGCCCCTCGTAAATATAATTTTTTTCAAGTTGTAAATATACTGTTACGGAAAATTCTTTTCATATGTTTGCAGTCAATATACGATGTCAACTATCTGATCATTGCCAGTGGAGAGATCCCTTCATTGAAGGTTCTAGTCCAAGGACATGGAGATGTCCAAAAAGAGGGCTCCAAGAAAACTACGCTACCTCCAGTTCCAGACATTCTGAGTTCCACCAAACCACCCAAAATTAGCGTGCCCAGGAGCGCCAGCGCAGATCTGAAGAGGCTCTCAGAGCTAATGCGTGACACAATGAAGAGAATCATGGCCAAAGCTGGGCAAATTTCTTTTAAGGGGTGAGTTTTTATTTAGCAATTGCTTTCAATCTTTTTTCTGACACATTTTTTTAAAGACAAACGACTAAACGTGATCACAGAGCCAGGCCTCTCAGTCTCACAGAGAAGTAAGCGTTTTGATTTTCTCTCTAAATATACCAAATTTAACTTTAAATTGGCAGCCACCCACCAAAAATACAAAAATTGAGCAAACTTGACATCATGCCCAAGGGGAATGTAAATTTCGTTATGGATCCTGAAGCTGGCTCAAAAGTGCTTGAGTCAAATGATATCACAAAGCACCCTGGGTATAAAGTTATTAAAAAATTTAATTTTATCTAATTTAACTTTTACAGCTTTACGAATCCAAATGTGATTTGTTATGTCATCTCATCGATTCAGCTGCTGAACTCCTCAAACCTCTTTCAGAGTCTTTTTGCTCAAATGGTGTTTCCCAAAGGAGCACATATTTCTGAAGAAATCCAATCCCTCTGTAAGATTGCGAAACAAGTGGCGGGCAAAGAAAAAATAAAGCAATTTGAACTTGACAAGGGCATAAAGGATCTAGCCAAGCTAACTCTGGAATTTGGTATGGGTGCGGGCCAGCAAGACCCTATTGAATATTTGACTTTCCTTTTGCCCAACTTGACCAGACAACTCAACCAAACTGGTTGTTTTGAGGATGCAGCAAGTCCTTTCCTGATGTCGACAACTTCCCTGTGTCATAAGTAATGAAGCTGAAACTATTGCATTTTTAATATAAAAATTCTTTAATTTTGTGTGTAGATGTAAAAAACAATTCGGAAAACCGCAACCCTCCCTGTTCCACTTCATCACACCGCAGTGTAACAAGACAGTCCAAGAATTGATCGACCTTAGCCTGAGTGAAGACAGGTTGTGTTGTAGTGAGGAGAGAACCGTGCATACCGAGTTTTTGATGCTGCCGATGTAAATATTTTAATACATTATTTTATTGCAGTGAAAACCAGGCTTACTTAGCATCACTATAAACTTTTTCTATTAAAAAAAACTTGCAAGCTTTTTAAGTAGTTTTTTATCTGATTTTCTTAATTTGATGTTATTATAGAAGCCTGATGGTTCAGATCGGTAGAACCCAGTTTGGCAATACATTGAGAGACAAGAAGCCTATCGAAATCTCTCCTGAAATCGTTTTGAATCGACGTGAAACGAGGCACGGGCAATGAAAAATATTATTTTCAAACTTATGAATTTTTTTTAAACTTTTAATTTGTAGAATGAAAGATCCCGACTCTGACCAGTCCACACACGATGGCATATCCTCAAAGACGCAGAACACCAACAGCAAGGTATTAAATGCATTTTAATATTTGGATAAATTTCAATTTACATTGAAACTTTTTTTAGCAATTGTACAGACTGAAGGGACTAGTTCTGCATGAAGGGCTGCTCTCAACATCCGGGCATTACCTCTCGTTCGTCTTCAGTAATTTTGAAGAAAAATGGATCAACTGTGACGATCATAGGGTACGTACTATGCCAAACTTCTTCGAGAGGGAGCTGCAAGACGTAGCTACGAAGACAAACGCCTACCTGCTTCACTATGAAGCTGTCGTTACGAGCGATTAGAAATCTGTTGTGTTGCTCTGGGATCCGATAAGAATAAGCCCATTTCAATTGTGCAGACCAGCGTCCAGCCTCCTGCCGTCAAGGCTGCTGAGATTGCCATCCTACATGTCCCACATTTAACTTGGCCGTACTTTGTGCTTAACTAACTATTCTAACTAATTACTTAAAGGATCCCTGGCCAAATTAGCTTCGTATGAATCGCGTTTGTTCCATGTTTCGCTTACCCTGTATCTAGGGATTTCCTTGTTTTATTCACTCATTATCAATTGCTCAATTTGAAAAGCAATATTTTGAATTTGATTTCCTATAAAAGACTGAATTTTGGAATTTAAATATTGAGGCACAAATGATATATTTTGCACAACCCTGAAAAAGAATATCTAAATTATTTTCATTTCAAAATTTTATCAGAGTCGCACACAGTGTTGTTATTTTTACAAATACATTTTGTATGAAATAAAAAGACAACTTTTTGACAAGCTTATACTTGAATAAAAATATTGTTACAATTGAGATATAAATGGATTACTTGATTAAAGTACTTAATATTATGTTAAGGTGCAAAACAGTTCTGCTACTTAACTTTTAAGGCAACCTGCACTGCTAATAAGTCATGCAGGTTGCATACTCAACTATTTCTTAACATCATCGACTCACCTCTACTTTGCGTAGGCGTGACTGTGAGGCCAGTAGTGCTGGCCAGGCGGCTGATTGTGTTCATCGAAGCTCCATTCATTGCACCGTTCGGATGCTTTTCTGGTATCTGCAAATTCAATTAAGAGCATAACTTTTCTTCTATTGATGAAAAATAAAAATTTGTACCGAGTACGGGTGAGTCCTGTGACTGGGCGGCGATACCGAACCTCTGCTCACTGACTGATTGGCTTAAGAATTCAAAATTATTTTCGAGCAATTAATTGAGAGGCCCCTGCGGCAACTCTGCAGCCATTCCGGTGGTCCTTATTCTTCTTTGAATTCTTCTTCTTGGCGTGTGGCGGACGCGCAGAGCCTTCCTCAGAGAGGCAGTGCTCGTCAGGGTTGTGAAAGTGCCAACCTCAGGTCATTTTCAGACGCTTTTGTTCATTCACATTTCACATTCAAAATTTAAATTTTGCTAGTCTTTAATCACTTCAAATTTAATTTAATCTCATTTTTAAAGAATTGTATTTACATGAAGTACATGAACTGTCCAAGAACTAATTAAGATGCAATAAAATGACCAAAGATTTCCTCTATCTAAAATTTTATTCCTTAATAAAGCAGTGCAAGAAAAATTAACCTATAGCTCTGCATTAATTACTATTTAAATTTTTTACCCAAATAAAGAGGACAATGTGGAATTTGATCCACAGCAAACATTATGCCCAAGATAATAATTTAAGATTGGACCTCTTTGATTTGAGTCTCCGGCATGAAAAATGCGGCGGGGCGCGCGACGAGCTCGTGAATAATGCACAAGAGTATATCACATTACGGACGGGCCCATCACATTTGACACGAGACCTCCTCACATGCAAAATGTTTGCACATGAGGCTGGCGGCCGATGAGAATAAAAACTGCAAAAGAGAGATAATCTACTCTCCAATAATAAATAATGCTCCCGCATTTGAGAAAAAAGCCGCCGCGAGGGTGTTTGTTTTTCGGCCGCAACTCATATTCTTCCAGATGGACGTTTCGCAGTTATCGGCGCAAACGAGAGAATTAAAAAAAAAAAATAGTCAAACTGAGTAATCGCATGCAAAACGCAATGAAAATTCAAAATGTAAATTATTGTTTCTTTGAGTTCAGTTCAAATGGGAGGATTATTTATATATTTATTCGTGAAAGGTACAATGCGTTGGCAAGGGTCAAGCGATCTTTACAAAATTTTAGGACCAAAAAGACCATGTCAGGAGGTTTTCAAAAATATATACTTTCACCCCAATATCTCAAAATTTACGGGTTTTACGGGACGTTCAAAATTGGGTTTTTGAAAATTTCAAACGGCTGTATCTCGGCTTTCCGTGATCGTAAACAAAAATCCGGAAATGGCTGAATTTCTCTTGTCACCTTCTACAACTTTGCTGTTGAACGCAAAATTGTAGGTCACAGGTCAAGGTCACTTTTGGTGACCTCGTGTCCTTTGACCTCAAATTTGACAGCTTGGCACAAACGTTTTTGAAAATCTGAAATAGCCATTGTGTAGAATGTAAAATTTTACATTAAAAACAATCTTAAAAAAAGTGTTATGTGTCACAGTTTTTTTACTTAAAAAATAAGAAACTCAAAAAACGTGGTTTTCCGAGCTCCGGCCAGGCTGAAAATTAGCTTTGAACCTACGAAACTTTTTCCCTGTTAGATTTAAGACAACATCTATACTCACAAAAAGTGATTCCCTTAACTTTTTCCTTCAGACCATGTATCGCACATAGTGACCAGATCACAAAAGGTCATTGACCTTGGTGACCTTTGACCTTACCACAATATATTTTGCAAGTGAGGCACATAGTTTGAAAGACCATATCAAGAGGAACATTTTGATACTTAGAACTTTTTTGTAGCTATACTAGGAGCAGAGTTATCGTAGCTCAAAAGATAAATTATTTTTAAAATTGTCATTTTCGCCCACGAAAAAATGCGAAAACTCTGCTCCTAGTATAGCTACAACAAAGTTCTACGTATCAAAAAGTTCCTCTTGATATGCTCTTTCAAGCCATGTGCCACGCTTGCAAAATATATTGTGGTAAGGTCAAAGGTCACCAAGGTCAATGACCTTTTGTGATCTGGTCACTATGTGCGATACATGGTCTGAAAGAAAAAGTTAAGGGGATCACTTTTTGTGAGTATACATGTTGTCTTAAATCTAACAGGGAAAAAGTTTCGTAGGTTCAAAGCTAATTTTCAGCCTGGCCGGAGCTCGGAAAACCACGTTTTTTGAGTTTCTTATTTTTTAAGTAAAAAAACTGTGACACATAACACTTTTTTAAAGATTGTTTTTAATGTAAAATTTTACATTCTACACAATGGCTATTTCAGATTTTCAAAAACGTTTGTGCCAAGCTGTCA
Organism: Neocloeon triangulifer; assembly: GCF_031216515.1. Taxonomy (NCBI): domain Eukaryota; kingdom Metazoa; phylum Arthropoda; class Insecta; order Ephemeroptera; family Baetidae; genus Neocloeon; species Neocloeon triangulifer. The sequence continues at coordinate 1,317,894 of NW_026775550.1, forward strand.
AATTTGAGGTCAAAGGACACGAGGTCACCAAAAATGACCTTGACCTGTGACTTACAATTTTGCGTTCAACAGCAAAGTTGTAGAAGGTGACAAGAGAAATTCAGCCATTTCCGGATTTTTGTTGTACGATCACGGAAAGCCGAGATACAGCCGTTTGAAATTTTCAAAAACCCAATTTTGAACGTCCCGTAAAACCCGTAAATTTTGAGATATTGGGGTGAAAGTATATATTTTTGAAAACCTCCTGACATGGTCTTATTGGTCCTAAAATTTTGTAAAGATCGCTTGACCCTTGCCAACGCATTGTACCTTTCACGAATTTTCATTTATAAATAATATATAATAAAATGCACTGATTCATTGAAAAATTCATATTCTCAAGAATATTTCAATGAAGCGGTGCAAACTTTTTACGCTTTCCTGAGTTTCCCGTTTGCACCGCGTCGCTTTGCCTTGAATTCATCCTCTGTGTTTGCTCGATTCTAACTCTGGTGAGTCGAGGAATTTGCACTACAAGATATGGTGCAGAAATTACTATGGTCGTACAACACACGTTCATCTGCAAAAAGAAATGGGGGAAAAACTATACTATGGTTTTTTTTTAATTATTTAAGTTATTCCATTTTTTTAAGGTGGATTAAGTGTGGTGCTCTGTACAAATCATTGCATGAACAAGATATGAAGATAATAATTTTGTGTTCTTTTATAATGAATTGATTCCAAAGTTTTGTCTGGAGGTTAAAAGTTTGAGGAATATTAGATTTTAAGAAATTTATTTATAAGTTAGATTTTATTTTCATGGCATATAATATTTTATATTACACGGGGCGAAGTATTTAATTTTAAAAATCGCATTTATTTTATTCTTTTAGTTATTTAGTACATTGTATTTCATATGATTTTTCGGAGAGAGAATTTTTGGCAAGGCGAAATTTATTCGAATTAGTAATTTAAATTTTAATAAATGCTTTAATCATTGTAACCCAGTTAGATAAACCCAAACGTATATGCACGCACACACTCTACACTCTAAACTGTATCCGTTCAAGAGAGAAGAGCGCCGCGCGCACAATATGAAGAAAAGCACCGCCCCCGCAACATAACACATTTCGTACAGCATCCGTCTCACTGCAACCCTTATATTTTAAAATAGAACATAATTTTTGTAACCCTCTCGTCATTGGCCATTTAAAGTAAAGCAGGAGGAGTTTTATTTTAAGCAGTCTCGAAGAGTAATATAAATTTTTAGACTCCGTCGAACCAGCGTCTGACGTCGTCGTTCGATCAAATTAGCAATCATCAAAGTTTTGGTGTATCTTTGATTCGAGAACTGCAAATCTACAGGCGTCTCATCCTTACGCCGTGTGCCTCTACGGAAGCCCATAGGTTTGCATATCTTTGCTAATTTTTGCCCACATTGGCAAGTTGTCTTGAATATATGATCTCTCGTAATAGTTTCCTCATTCTCATAGAAAAGCGAATAGAAAATATAGAATCTAGAAATTAAGTTTAAGCCTTTTTGGCAGCGCCTTAGGCACTGGCCGGAATTACTCTTAGAGTTTCACATACAAAATTCTCTCTCGAAAGCAATATAGTGTTACACAGTATCAAAAAAATCAATCAATCATTTTATTAAATTGCATGTTTTGCACAATAACGCAAATTATTAATGTCAACAGGAACTTTAAACCGTATCCAAACAACGCAAATTTTTGTTAAAATTTTTTATTTTTTATATATTGGAAATAAACTGTGATTTTTATTAAAGAAAATTCATTCAGCATAACAAAATTTTGTGTGTGGAAATTTACTTTTAACAAATATAGTATTATTCTACTGCATAAAATTACTGCTTTAAATTAAAATGAACATCCCTTATGATAGTCAAATAAATTTTGATTATCCAAAAGTTAAATTATATATATTTACTTCAAAATAATTAAGATGAAATATTTATACATTTTATATTAAAATCTCTAATTAAAACCTTTATTAATTATATTAATAATAACGGACCGCTGGACTCATCCTGAAAGTCTCAGCTGTTTTGAGCTGTTGGGGTAGGCAAGCCGTGCTCTCGAGGGCACAGCAAGCAACAATTTTCCTCTCTTTGTAATTCAATACTCAAATAACAATTGGGGTTCTTTCTTGCTTGCTTTGTCTGGCGTATTGGCTCGCTCCGTTACAAATAAGCGTCGCACGTTTTTCGTGTTTCTAACCAAAGGCAAAAGAATTCAAGTCTTCCTCCTTATTTCCATGCTCATTTTCTATTAATAACAAATTACAACGATTTCAATTATTTCAAATTCACTCTTGCTAGTTTTAATAAAGCCCCAACAAGCTCACTTCAGCTAGGCGTCGGAATGTTTTATTCAAATGTGCCGATGAGCAACATCGCACCTTAGAATAAAATTTAAAGGGTTTTGCTTTATACTAATTAGTCAAACTGACCAACCAAATAACCATTAGTAAATTTATAAAATACAAATAACCCTGCATTCCTCACAAAAGACCTCATTTTTTACCTTTGAGAGTAAATGATAAATTTTGTATAAATTTTTTAAAATTTTCTAAACAGTCTTTCTCCCAAATAAAAATGCTCCGAGGCGGAATGACAGAAAATGCCGACGCCGCATCTGTTCAATACTGCCGTGTCGCCCTGAAAATAAAGTGGAAGAAAATAATACCTGAACGAACTCTAAACGGCCCAGCGAGCAACATTCAGTCCTTTTAAACCCAAGCAATTTTTTTTAAAGTTTCCTAAGAACCTAAGCACTGGTATATTGATTTAATTATAATAAATAATAATAAAGCAAATAAAAATTAAAAATGAATAAAAATTTTTTTATACAATTCAGCATAATTTTTATTTTAATTTTTCATATAATCTGATTAGACTATGCTCAATATTTAAATCAAAATTTTTGCCACTTAACAGATGATTTTTGTGAAAATAAAAAGGGCGCTCTATCACGTCTGTGTCCTTAATAGAAAAGCACTTGCTATATTTTACTATATGCCTTTGTAAAATTAAGGTAGATCTCATAGAAACCTAAATAGTGTGAAATTCAAACTTGGTCTATAACGTCTGTGACCTGAAAAATATAGTGAATGCCTAATTTTAATCAAAATTTTTGCCACTTAACAGACGATTATTGTGAAAACAAAAAGGGCGCTCTATCACGACTCAGTCCTGAAAAGGATAGTGAAGTGCTATTTTTTTTCAAAATATACGTCAATTCGCACACAGAACCTTAAATTTTATCCTAAAATTTATAGTGGCACACCATTTAATATACAAATTTAAGGAGATTAGGCGGGCTGAACGTGAAATGTGAAAATAAAAAGGGCGCTCTATCACGTCTGTGTCCTTAAAAGAAAAACAATTGCTATATTCTGCTATATGCCTTTGTAAAATTAAGGTCAATCTCATAGAAACCTAAATAGTGTGAAATTCAAACTTGGTCTATAACGTCTGTGACCTGGAAAATATAGTGAATGCCTAATTTTAATCAAAATTTTTGCCACTTAACAGACGATTATAGTGAAAACAAAAAGGGCGCTCTATAACGACTCAGTCCTGAAAAGGATAGTGAAGTGCTATTTTTTTTCAAAATATACTTCAATTCGCACACAGAACCTTAAATTTAATCCTAAAATTTATAGTGGCTCACCATTTAATATACAAATTTAAGGAGATTAGGCGGGCTGAACGTGAAATGTGAAAATAAAAAGGGCGCTCTATCACGTCTGTGTCCTTAATAGAAAAGCACTTGCTATATTCTGCTATATGCCTTTGTAAAATTAAGGTCAATCTCATAGAAACCTAAATAGTGTAAAACTCAAACTTGGTCTATAACGTCTGTGACCTGGAAAATATAGTGAATGCCTAATTTTAATCAAAATTTTTGCCACAAGACTTAACAGACGATTATTGTGAAAACAAAAAGGGCGCTCTATCACGACTCAGTCCTGAAAAGGATAGTGAAGTGCTATTTTTCTTTCAAAATATACGTCAATTCGAACACAGAACCTTAAATTTTATCCTAAAATTTATAGTGGCTCACCATTTAATATACAAATTTAAGGAGATTAGGCGGGCTGAACGTGAAATGTGAAAATAAAAAGGGCGCTCTATCACGTCTGTGTCCTTAATAGAAAAGCAATTGCTATATTCTGCTATATGCCTTTGTAAAAATAAGGTCAATCTCATAGAAACCTAAATAGTGTAAAATTCAAACTTGGTCTATAACGTCTGTGACCTGGAAAATATAGTGAATGCCTAATTTTAATCAAAATTGTTGCCACTTAACAGACGATTATTGTGAAAACAAAAAGGGCGCTCTATCACGACTCAGTCCTGAAAAGGATAATGAAGTGCTATTTTTTTTCAAAATATACGTCAATTCGCACACAGAACCTTAAATTTTATCCTAAAATTTATAGTGGCTCACCATTTAATATACAAATTTAAGGAGATTAGGCGGGCTGAACGTGAAATGTGAAAATAAAAAGGGCGCTCTATCACGTCTGTGTCCTTAATAGAAAAGCACTTGCTATATTCTGCTATATGCCTTTGTAAAATTAAGGTCAATCTCATAGAAACCTAAATAGTGTAAAATTCAAACTTGGTCTATAACGTCTGTGACCTGGAAAATATAGTGAATGCCTAATTTTAATCAAAATTTTTGCCACTTAACAGATGATTATAGTGAAAACAAAAAGGGCGCTCTATCACGACTCAGTCCTGAAAAGGATAGTGAAGTGCTATTTTTTTTCAAAATATACGTCAATTCGCACACAGAACCTTAAATTTAATCCTAAAATTTATAGTGGCTCACCATTTAATATACAAATTTAAGGAGATTAGGCGGGCTGAACGTGAAATGTGAAAATAAAAAGGGCGCTCTATCACGTCTGTGTCCTTAATAGAAAAGCACTTGCTATATTCTGCTATATGCCTTTGTAAAATTAAGGTCAATCTCATAGAAACCTAAATAGTGTAAAACTCAAACTTGGTCTATAACGTCTGTGACCTGGAAAATATAGTGAATGCCTAATTTTAATCAAAATTTTTGCCACTTTACAGACGATTATTGTGAAAACAAAAAGGGCGCTCTATCACGACTCAGTCCTGAAAAGGATAGTGAAGTGCTATTTTTTTTCAAAATATACGTCAATTCGCACACAGAACCTTAAATTTTATCCTAAAATTTATAGTGGCTCACCATTTAATATACAAATTTAAGGAGATTAGGCGGGCTGAACGTGAAATGTGAAAATAAAAAGGGCGCTCTATCACGTCTGTGTCCTTAATAGAAAAGCACTTGCTATATTCTGCTATATGCCTTTGTAAAATTAAGGTCAATCTCATAGAAACCTAAATAGTGTAAAATTCAAACTTGGTCTATAACGTCTGTGACCTGGAAAATATAGTGAATGCCTAATTTTAATCAAAATTTTTGCCACTTAACAGACGATTATAGTGAAAACAAAAAGGGCGCTCTATCACGACTCAGTCCTGAAAAGGATAGTGAAGTGCTATTTTTTTTCAAAATATACGTCAATTTTCACACAGAACCTTAAATTTAATCCTAAAATTTATAGTGGCTCACCATTTAATATACAAATTTAAGGAGATTAGGTGGGCTGAACGTGAAATGTGAAAATAAAAAGGGCGCTCTATCACGTCTGTGTCCTTAATAGAAAAGCACCTGCTATATTCTGCTATATGCCTTTGTAAAATTAAGGTCAATCTCATAGAAACCTAAATAGTGTAAAATTCAAACTTGGTCTATAACGTCTGTGACCTGGAAAATATAGTGAATGCCTAATTTTAATCAAAATTTTTGCCACTTAACAGACGATTATAGTGAAAACAAAAAGGGCGCTCTATCACGACTCAGTTCTGAAAAGGATAGTGAAGTGCTATTTTTCTTTCAAAATATACGTCAATTCGAACACAGAACCTTAAATTTTATCCTAAAATTTATAGTGGCTCACCATTTAATATACAAATTTAAGGATATTAGGCGGGCTGAACGTGAAATGTGAAAATAAAAAGGGCGCTCTATCACGTCTGTGTCCTTAATAGAAAAGCACTTGCAATATTCTGCTATATGCCTTTGTAAAATTAAGGTCAATCTCATAGAAACCTTAATAGTGTAAAACTCAAACTTGGTCTATAACGTCTGTGACCTGGAAAATATAGTGAATGCCTAATTTTAATCAAAATTTTTGCCACTTAACAGACGATTATAGTGAAAACAAAAAGGGCGCTCTATCACGACTCAGTCCTGAAAAGGATAGTGAAGTGCTATTTTTCTTTCAAAATATACGTCAATTCGCACACAGAACCTTAAATTTTATCCTAAAATTTATAGTGGCTCACCATTTAATATACAAATTTAAGGAGATTAGGCGGGCTGAACGTGAAATGTGAAAATAAAAAGGGCGCTCTATCACGTCTGTGTCCTTAATAGAAAAGCACTTGCTATATTCTGCTATATGCCTTTGTAAAATTAAGGTCAATCTCATAGAAACCTAAATAGTGTAAAATTCAAACTTGGTCTATAACGTCTGTGACCTGGAAAATATAGTGAATGCCTAATTTTAATCAAAATTTTTGCCACTTAACAGACGATTATTGTGAAAACAAAAAGGGCGCTCTATCACGACTCAGTCCTGAAAAGGATAGTGAAGTGCTATTTTTTTTCAAAATATACGTCAATTCGCACACAGAACCTTAAATTTTATCCTAAAATTTATAGTGGCTCACCATTTAATATACAAATTTAAGGAGATTAGGCGGGCTGAACGTGAAATGTGAAAATAAAAAGGGCGCTCTATCACGTCTGTGTCCTTATTAGAAAAGCACCTGCTATAATCTGCTATATGCCTTTGTAAAATTAAGGTCAATCTCATAGAAACCTAAATAGTGTAAAATTCAAACTTGGTCTATAACGTCTGTGACCTGGAAAATATAGTGAATGCCTAATTTTAATCAAAATTTTTGCCACTTAACAGACGATTATTGTGAAAACAAAAAGGGCGCTCTATCACGACTCAGTCCTGAAAAGGATAGTGAAGTGCTATTTTTTTTTCAAAATATACGTCAATTCGCACACAGAACCTTAAATTTTATCCTAAAATTTATAGTGGCTCACCATTTAATATACAAATTTAAGGAGATTAGGCGGGCTGAACGTGAAATGTGAAAATAAAAAGGGCGCTCTATCACGTCTGTGTCCTTAATAGAAAAGCACTTGCTATATTCTGCTATATGCCTTTGTAAAATTAAGGTCAATCTCATAGAAACCTAAATAGTGTAAAATTCAAACTTGGTCTATAACGTCTGTGACCTGGAAAATATAGTGAATGCCTAATTTTAATCAAAATTTTTGCCACTTAACAGACGATTATTGTGAAAACAAAAAGGGCGCTCTATCACGACTCAGTCCTGAAAAGGATAGTGAAGTGCTATTTTTTTTCAAAATATACGTCAATTCGCACACAGAACCTTAAATTTTATCCTAAAATTTATAGTGGGCCACCATTTAATATACAAATTTAAGGAGATTAGGCGGGCTGAACGTGAAATGTGAAAATAAAAAGGGCGCTCTATCACGTCTGTGTCCTTAATAGAAAAGCAATTGCTATATTCTGCTATATGCCTTTGTAAAATTAAGGTCAATCTCATAGAAACCTAAATAGTGTAAAATTCAAACTTGGTCTATAACGTCTGTGACCTGGAAAATATAGTGAATGCCTAATTTTAATCAAAATTTTTGCCACTTAACAGACGATTATAGTGAAAACAAAAAGGGCGCTCTATAACGACTCAGTCCTGAAAAGGATAGTGAAGTGCTATTTTTTTTCAAAATATACTTCAATTCGCACACAGAACCTTAAATTTAATCCTAAAATTTATAGTGGCTCACCATTTAATATACAAATTTAAGGGGATTAGGCGGGCTGAACGTGAAATGTGAAAATAAAAAGGGCGCTCTATCACGTCTGTGTCCTTAATAGAAAAGCACTTGCTATATTCTGCTATATGCCTTTGTAAAATTAAGGTCAATCTCATAGAAACCTAAATAGTGTTTAACTCAAACTTGGTCTATAACGTCTGTGACCTGGAAAATATAGTGAATGCCTAATTTTAATCAAAATTTTTGCCACTTAACAGACGATTATTGTGAAAACAAAAAGGGCGCTCTATCACGACTCAGTCCTGAAAAGGATAGTGAAGTGCTATTTTTTTTCAAAATATACGTCAATTCGCACACAGAACCTTAAATTTTATCCTAAAATTTATAGTGGCTCACCATTTAATATACAAATTTAAGGAGATTAGGCGGGCTGAACGTGAAATGTGAAAATAAAAAGGGCGCTCTATCACGTCTGTGTCCTTAATAGAAAAGCACTTGCTATATTCTGCTATATGCCTTTGTAAAATTAAGGTCAATCTCATAGAAACCTAAATAGTGTAAAATTCAAACTTGGTCTATAACGTCTGTGACCTGGAAAATATAGTGAATGCCTAATTTTAATCAAAATTTTTGCCACTTAACAGACGATTATAGTGAAAACAAAAAGGGCGCTCTATCACGACTCAGTCCTGAAAAGGATAGTGAAGTGCTATTTTTTTTCAAAATATACGTCAATTTTCACACAGAACCTTAAATTTAATCCTAAAATTTATAGTGGCTCACCATTTAATATACAAATTTAAGGAGATTAGGCGGGCTGAACGTGAAATGTGAAAATAAAAAGGGCGCTCTATCACGTCTGTGTCCTTAATAGAAAAGCACCTGCTATATTCTGCTATATGCCTTTGTAAAATTAAGGTCAATCTCATAGAAACCTAAATAGTGTAAAATTCAAACTTGGTCTATAACGTCTGTGACCTGGAAAATATAGTGAATGCCTAATTTTAATCAAAATTTTTGCCACTTAACAGACGATTATTGTGAAAACAAAAAGGGCGCTCTATCACGACTCAGTCCTGAAAAGGATAGTGAAGTGCTATTTTTCTTTCAAAATATACGTCAATTCGAACACAGAACCTTAAATTTTATCCTAAAATTTATAGGGGCTCACCATTTAATATACAAATTTAAGGAGATTAGGCGGGCTGAACGTGAAATGTGAAAATAAAAAGGGCGCTCTATCACGTCTGTGTCCTTAATAGAAAAGCACTTGCTATATTCTGCTATATGCCTTAGTAAAATTAAGGTCAATCTCATAGAAACCTAAATAGTGTAAAACTCAAACTTGGTCTATAACGTCTGTGACCTGGAAAATATAGTGAATGCCTAATTTTAATCAAAATTTTTGCCACTTAACAGACGATTATTGTGAAAACAAAAAGGGCGCTCTATCACGACTCAGTCCTGAAAAGGATAGTGAAGTGCTATTTTTTTTCAAAATATACGTCAATTCGCACACAGAACCTTAAATTTTATCCTAAAATTTATAGTGGCTCACCATTTAATATACAAATTTAAGGAGATTAGGCGGGCTGAACGTGAAATGTGAAAATAAAAAGGGCGCTCTATCACGTCTGTGTCCTTAATAGAAAAGCAATTGCTATATTCTGCTATATGCCTTTGTAAAAATAAGGTCAATCTCATAGAAACCTAAATAGTGTAAAATTCAAACTTGGTCTATAACGTCTGTGACCTGGAAAATATAGTGAATGCCTAATTTTAATCAAAATTTTTGCCACTTAACAGACGATTATTGTGAAAACAAAAAGGGCGCTCTATCACGACTCATTCCTGAAAAGGATAGTGAAGTGCTATTTTTTTTCAAAATATACGTCAATTCGCACACAGAACCTTAAATTTAATCCTAAAATTTATAGTGGCTCACCATTTAATATACAAATTTAAGGAGATTAGGCGGGCTGAACGTGAAATGTGAAAATAAAAAGGGCGCTCTATCACGTCTGTGTCCTTAATAGAAAAGCAATTGCTATATTCTGCTATATGCCTTTGTAAAAATAAGGTCAATCTCATAGAAACCTAAATAGTGTAAAATTCAAACTTGGTCTATAACGTCTGTGACCTGGAAAATATAGTGAATGCCTAATTTTAATCAAAATTTTTGCCACTTAACAGACGATTATTGTGAAAACAAAAAGGGCGCTCTATCACGACTCAGTCCTGAAAAGGATAGTGAAGTGCTATTTTTCTTTCAAAATATACGTCAATTCGAACACAGAACCTTAAATTTTATCCTAAAATTTATAGTGGCTCACCATTTAATATACAAATTTAAGGAGATTAGGCGGGCTGAACGTGAAATGTGAAAATAAAAAGGGCGCTCTATCACGTCTGTGTCCTTAATAGAAAAGCAATTGCTATATTCTGCTATATGCCTTAGTAAAATTAAGGTCAATCTCATAGAAACCTAAATAGTGTAAAACTCAAACTTGGTCTATAACGTCTGTGACCTGGAAAATATAGTGAATGCCTAATTTTAATCAAAATTTTTGCCACTTAACAGACGATTATTGTGAAAACAAAAAGGGCGCTCTATCACGACTCAGTCCTGAAAAGGATAGTGAAGTGCTATTTTTTTTCAAAATATACGTCAATTCGCACACAGAACCTTAAATTTAATCCTAAAATTTATAGTGGCTCACCATTTAATATACAAATTTAAGGATATTAGGCGGGCTGAACGTGAAATGTGAAAATAAAAAGGGCGCTCTATCACGTCTGTGTCCTTAATAGAAAAGCACTTGCAATATTCTGCTATATGCCTTTGTAAAATTAAGGTCAATCTCATAGAAACCTTAATAGTGTAAAACTCAAACTTGGTCTATAACGTCTGTGACCTGGAAAATATAGTGAATGCCTAATTTTAATCAAAATTTTTGCCACTTAACAGACGATTATAGTGAAAACAAAAAGGGCGCTCTATCACGACTCAGTCCTGAAAAGGATAGTGAAGTGCTATTTTTCTTTCAAAATATACGTCAATTCGCACACAGAACCTTAAATTTTATCCTAAAATTTATAGTGGCTCACCATTTAATATACAAATTTAAGGAGATTAGGCGGGCTGAACGTGAAATGTGAAAATAAAAAGGGCGCTCTATCACGTCTGTGTCCTTAATAGAAAAGCACTTGCTATATTCTGCTATATGCCTTTGTAAAATTAAGGTCAATCTCATAGAAACCTAAATAGAGTAAAATTCAAACTTGGTCTATAACGTCTGTGACCTGGAAAATATAGTGAATGCCTAATTTTAATCAAAATTTTTGCCACTTAACAGACGATTATTGTGAAAACAAAAAGGGCGCTCTATCACGACTCAGTCCTGAAAAGGATAGTGAAGTGCTATTTTTTTTCAAAATATACGTCAATTCGCACACAGAACCTTAAATTTAATCCTAAAATTTATAGTGGCTCACCATTTAATATACAAATTTAAGGAGATTAGGCGGGCTGAACGTGAAATGTGAAAATAAAAAGGGCGCTCTATCACGTCTGTGTCCTTAATAGAAAAGCACTTGCTATATTCTGCTATATGCCTTTGTAAAATTAAGGTCAATCTCATAGAAACCTAAATAGTGTAAAACTCAAACTTGGTCTATAACGTCTGTGACCTGGAAAATATAGTGAATGCCTAATTTTAATCAAAATTTTTGCCACTTAACAGACGATTATTGTGAAAACAAAAAGGGCGCTCTATCACGACTCAGTCCTGAAAAGGATAGTGAAGTGCTATTTTTTTTCAAAATATACGTCAATTCGCACACAGAACCTTAAATTTTATCCTAAAATTTATAGTGGCTCACCATTTAATATACAAATTTAAGGAGATTAGGCGGGCTGAACGTGAAATGTGAAAATAAAAAGGGCGCTCTATCACGTCTGTGTCCTTAATAGAAAAGCAATTGCTATATTCTGCTATATGCCTTTGTAAAAATAAGGTCAATCTCATAGAAACCTAAATAGTGTAAAATTCAAACTTGGTCTATAACGTCTGTGACCTGGAAAATATAGTGAATGCCTAATTTTAATCAAAATTTTTGCCACTTAACAGACGATTATTGTGAAAACAAAAAGGGCGCTCTATCACGACTCAGTCCTGAAAAGGATAGTGAAGTGCTATTTTTTTTCAAAATATACGTCAATTCGCACACAGAACCTTAAATTTAATCCTAAAATTTATAGTGGCTCACCATTTAATATACAAATTTAAGGAGATTAGGCGGGCTGAACGTGAAATGTGAAAATAAAAAGGGCGCTCTATCACGTCTGTGTCCTTAATAGAAAAGCAATTGCTATATTCTGCTATATGCCTTTGTAAAAATAAGGTCAATCTCATAGAAACCTAAATAGTGTAAAATTCAAACTTGGTCTATAACGTCTGTGACCTGGAAAATATAGTGAATGCCTAATTTTAATCAAAATTTTTGCCACTTAACAGACGATTATTGTGAAAACAAAAAGGGCGCTCTATCACGACTCAGTCCTGAAAAGGATAGTGAAGTGCTATTTTTCTTTCAAAATATACGTCAATTCGAACACAGAACCTTAAATTTTATCCTAAAATTTATAGTGGCTCACCATTTAATATACAAATTTAAGGAGATTAGGCGGGCTGAACGTGAAATGTGAAAATAAAAAGGGCGCTCTATCACGTCTGTGTCCTTAATAGAAAAGCACTTGCTATATTCTGCTATATGCCTTTGTAAAATTAAGGTCAATCTCATAGAAACCTAAATAGTGTAAAATTCAAACTTGGTCTATAACGTCTGTGACCTGGAAAATATAGTGAATGCCTAATTTTAATCAAAATTTTTGCCACTTAACAGACGATTATAGTGAAAACAAAAAGGGCGCTCTATCACGACTCAGTCCTGAAAAGGATAGTGAAGTGCTATTTTTTTTCAAAATATACGTCAATTCGCACACAGAACCTTAAATTTAATCCTAAAATTTATAGTGGCTCACCATTTAATATACAAATTTAAGGAGATTAGGCGGGCTGAACGTGAAATGTGAAAATAAAAAGGGCGCTCTATCACGTCTGTGTCCTTAATAGAAAAGCACTTGCTATATTCTGCTATATGCCTTTGTAAAATTAAGGTCAATCTCATAGAAACCTAAATAGTGTAAAATTCAAACTTGGTCTATAACGTCTGTGACCTGGAAAATATAGTGAATGCCTAATTTTAATCAAAATTGTTGCCACTTAACAGACGATTATTGTGAAAACAAAAAGGGCGCTCTATCACGACTCAGTCCTGAAAAGGATAGTGAAGTGCTATTTTTCTTTCAAAATATACGTCAATTCGCCAACAGAACCTTAAATTTTATCCTAAAATTGATAGTGGCTTGCTCTCTTATATTCAATTTTTAGGTGATTAGTTGGGTCGAAAACGTGAATTCTGAAAATGAATTTTATTTTTGTATATGAATTATTCAAATTCAAGATTTACTAGGTAGGAATTTTTTTTAATTTTCAATTTCATTATGCTTGAATTCGAGAGCCAAGCTACTTGTCTGGTCGGCAAGAATGTTTATTTTTTTTCTTCATATTATGCGTACAGAAAAATTCTTAAAAAAAACTTATTTTTCTTGAAAAATACACAATTTTTATTATCTCTTCAATTTCTTCAAACTGTAGTAGTCAATCTGCTAATTTTTATTCAAGATGAAAGTTTATTTTCGCATTATGTAGTAGTTTTAAGTTAAATTATATTTTATATATTTAATGAAAAACATACTGCTAATGGATTTCCAAGTGGACCGCATCCTCCCTCGAAAGTCACCTCAAATGTACCAGTCGCAAACTTTTGCTAAAAATCAGTCGGAGGACGGCGGCATTTGAGAATATTTAATGAATATGCAACTTTTACGGTTTGTTTGTATTAAAAATTAAGGATGTTCTCATTTGGTGAGCCTCAGAAGAATTGTAATTGTGGCAGTTTTTATATAAAACCGAATTGAGCCACCAAAATAATTAACTCTTTCTAATTTTATTACTGGCCAAATTAAACTGTCTATATAAACTACAAAAAAGTGGCTTCATTAGTTTCGTTTTTATGTGACTTTGCAATTTTGAAAAATGCCGCTGGAAAAATTTCCCAATCTGCCACAGTCGAGCCTTTTTGGTGACTCGGCGGCCCTAATCAAAATTGGCTCTATTTGAGAATAAAGTAAAATTGTCTTTCAGACTTCATCAGACAAATTAATAAAAAAATGTTGGTTATTACTCTGATCGAATCCCTTAAATTAACCGTAAGTGGTGAACATATTTATTGGATATTATACACTAATATCAATTGAGTACATTAAGTCATCACAAACTTGCCACAGATGCATCCACAATGGCATTACCTACCATGCATAATTTTAAAATTACATTTGATTTAAGTAAAGTTTTAATATAATATAATAAAATACTACAGCAAGAACATAAAAAGATCAAAATTTTGGAATAACATTTCTTAATGACCTGATACGATAACATCTAGTCTTAGAGTTTAAGCATGCTAAATACAAAATCAACATTTATCAAAACATGGCAAATTAATGCACAAATTTGGTGCAACTCTTCTGAAAGCACAATAAACAAAACAACCTTAGTCTCTTCCACCTAAGATGAAATAATGTGATGTGGTGAATTGTCGCAGTGGTTGCGGCTAAAAACTATTCCGAAGCTAGACTAGATGTCTTTAAGTCGGGATGGCACAAATGCTAAACAAGCGAGTGAGTTCGTTTGCGGCCAGGGAGGGACTCGTGCTATTGACATCGGTCGTTCTTAATTGCAGAACTAAGATCGCTGAAATACTGGTGTGCCATCGCATCCTCCGCTGACATCCGAAGAGCAGGATTACACACAAGCAGATGCTGAAATTTAAAAACATTTTTTAGGGTCTAATGATTTAATAAAATAAAAATTACTTAAAAACCACAGAAGTTGGAGTTATGGGGATAAAAGATTTAAAATTTTTTTTATCTTTGTGGAGCATTCAATAATTGAGTCATACAGCAAATAAAATATAAATATTAGAAGTCAAGCATAATTATTAATTAAATTTAATTTCTTCTCATTGTTTCCAATTTTCTTTTTTGTAAGTTGAGCGTTTTGAATTTTTTTCATCTAAATACCTGCAACAAATCACGCCCTTTTGAACTGAGTTTTGGCACCACTTGTGAAAAGCTCATGCTAGGATGATAGATTGGGAATGCTTTGAAGTCTGGCAGTTGAGTTACTCCTGGCCAGGTGCTCTCGGTCGGAGTGCCAAGCAGCTTGAAGATCCGTTTCAGCTGATCATCAACGTCAGACCCAGGGAATAAAGGACGACCAGCATTGGCCAGCTCTGAAGAATTCAAAATTAGTAAAATTCCCTCTATTATTGGTCAAACAAAAGGTTACCTGCGAAAATGCATCCAGCCGACCACATGTCGATGGACGTGGTGTAGAGTTTGGCTCCGAAAAGGACGTCGGGTGGACGGTACCAGAGGGTGACGACCTCGGCAGAATAACATTTGACCGGAATGCCAAAAGCTCGGGCCAGACCAAAGTCAGCCAGCTTCAATTCACCGTTCTATAAGAACAAACAATAATTGGAGAGTAGTATTGGAAAAATTCATGCTTTTTTACATTTAATACTAAATTATCAAGTCCTCTGATTCTTTTTTTTACTAGTGAAGACTGAGGAACTAAATTTTAAAATGAGTAGCTGATTTGTAAAAAAAAAGCATTGGACCTGCAGAAAATACCAAAAAAACAGACACAAAAATCTGGGTGATAGAATTTGATAGAAAACAACCCTCTTTTGATTATTTTGGGGTAAAGCTGACCTTGTTTATAAGCAAATTTTGAGGTTTGAGATCGCGATGCAGGACATTGTGGCTGTGACAAAACGCCAGTCCTCGGAGAAGTTGATACCTTTGGAGAATTAATACATCAATTATATATATAACTTAAAGGTCGGTTTGAGATTTACATGAAAGACTTGACGACGTCGGGGTCGATTTCTCCGTTGAGACTGTCAAAGTACTTTTTCAAGTCTTGGTCGCAGTGCTCGAAGACCAAAGTCAGCTTTTTGTCGCTGTGCAGAACATCGTAGAGACGCACTATGTTCTTGTGCTTCAACTCCTTCAGCAGACAAATCTCCCTCAAGGCGGACGAAGGCACACCCTGATCACAAAAGATAGAATAATTTACACTCCGAACTAGCAGGGATTAAATTTGTCAATTTTTATACCTCGTCGTCGTCGTCCAGCCTAACTCTTTTCAGAGCTACTATTTCGTGTGTTTCACGATTCTTCGCTTTGAACACGGTTCCGTAAGTACCTAGTGAAATTAAATCAATTAGTGAAACTAAAATAAATTTTTTTATAAAAATCTATACATAATTTTCATAAACAAATGTATGTAATTTATTGGAGAAAATTATCTAACGAACGAATTCCTATAAAATTACGTGTGTTGAATTGAAAAGGAATGAAATGTTGACAAACCTTCGCCGATTTTCTCCAATTTCTCGTATTTCTGCATGATATATTGGCCTGAAAAAATTGGTCTCACAAAAATTGGCTGTCAAAGACAAAAGCCGGTGTTTTTGCTACTAATTTAGCAGGTCAAAGCTTCAATAAACTTTCGGCGGACGAAGAATTCATGTCTTCAAACAAGCTAATGCAGATCTGAATTTGCGAGAGCCGTCCTTATTTTGCAAAACACTTAATTTCCACTGAAAGTTTGGAAAATTCAGCTGCACCTGGATAATTTGTACGGCAATGTTGATGTTGACGTCACAGAGCGCCACGCCCCCCAAAAGAAGAGCTCCTGCGGCGGCAAAGCGAAGAACGAACATGACTTTTTTTTAATAGCTCAGTTTAATTAAAATCACCTGAATTCACAATTCACTGAGGATAGATTCATTGAAAATTAAAATTAACACACTTCTCAATTTTAATTAAACGATCATATTTCATTGAATTTTACAAGTAAATTAATGAAAATTTTCTATTTTTTTTATTATTCATAAAAGATTTAACTAAAAAATATTGAGAGATTAAAAGCTACACTTGCTATCACATTAATCAAGGAAACTGAAAGTTAGCATCTTCCTAGTCTAATATTTTATTTCTGTTAATTTCATTAATTTAACTTAATCTTTCAATAATTAAGATTTTAAAATTACTCAGTCTCTTATAAAATTATTAATGCATTGCTTAATTAGCATCCAGGCAAAATTATTTAAATTATTAGTTGCAAGATTATAGATTATTTTATACAATTTAAAGGGCATGAGACTGTCACTGAAGGTAGGGTTGTCCTGCACATATTTCACTGCCGTTCAGGGCTCTGAAAGCGTCAATCACAAAGAGCACGCTGGTTACGCATGAAAGGACGCCCTTCCACATTCCATATCGCACGACCTAAATAAAAAAGTAAAAAATAAAAATTAGAAAAAAAAATTAGAATTATAACTTTTTCAAAAATTTTAAATGTTTTTTCAACATTAAATTAAATTAGATTTCTAATAACATTCCACTTGTCCAATATAATTTATGTTATTATATGTGAATAATTTTTTCCATTTTTTTTTTTTTTTTTTTTTTTTAAGAAATTATAAAATGAAGTGAGTGAATGATGCTTTTGAGCTTACAATTAATTCTCTTGGCTCATCGTCCCAAAATCTCAGGCAAGCCACTCCGGATGCTAAGAACAAGATTGCACCCAAGACGCTGTAAAGTGCATCCTAAAAATTAAAAATAAATACGATGCAAATTATTTCTTTTCCTTCCTAATAAAATTTCAGATTAAAATTCAGTTCAAAATAAAGAAGAAAAGAATGCTTGCCACGTGACTTGGAAGAGGCGTTTTGATGCATTCAGCGAAGGCGCCGCCGAATTCCACAATCAGCATGCCGATGAAAGTGACCGACAGAAGCCAAAAATGCTCCATGTCGGCTGGTTTTAGGCTCATTGCGTGCAAGGTGAGGCAGGCTACAGTGAATATCTGCAAAAATATTAGAAAAATCAAAATTGTAAGAGAACATTTTAAAATTATTGCATGTAATTATTTTTATTCATTTCTAATCAGATCAATTTTGACACTTTTGTCATGATAGAATAATTAGTAATAAATTTAAAATCCCTTTCATTTTGATTATTTATTTTTCACATCTTTCTTTCTTCCATGACTTACATCTGACATTATCAAAAAAAAAAAAAAAAAAATTGGACGCACTTTTAGCCGAGCTTATTAATAAGATTAATAAGCAATTTCAATATTATTTATTTCCTCCTGAGAAGTACAAATAGCGAGCCCGGCAGGAATAATGCAGAGTGAGAGACACACCTGGCCTGTGCAAGGTCGTACACTCACTTAATCGGCACCACCGACAGATCTCAACTTCCAGCTATGTTATTGCCTGGCGCCTCTCGATCGTCTCTCTCACAATCAGGTGCCGCGCGTGAGAGAGCAAATAATTCAGTCGCTCGCAAATCATCTCATCACCACCATGTGATGCAGCTCTGATGGTGGTGCGTTTTCCGAATTCCTCGTCCAGGCAAGTAAGTTTACTTTGAATATGCTTCTGTTATCGCTCCCCTCTCCCAATCAAGGATCAATTCTATCAATTTTCTTTTCTTTCGAGACTGCAGTTTAAATTTTCAAAAAATGGAATTGATTTATCGAAGGGCGAACAAACGTTTCCCGTTTGAAATCTAAATATGGCATTGGAGGAAGTAGATCCAGCATTTGTCACAAACAGAAAGCTCTAAAGAGCGGTTATAATAAGGGAATTTAATTTATTTTCAAGTAGGAAAATATAAAAACAACATTAAACACGATTTTGTAACTCATGATGGTCCTGATCAATTTTTTTTTTATCTTAAACAATTTAATTTTGAAAAGTGTAAGTATTAGATCAAAATAAAAATTAAATTAATTAATGAGAATAATTGTTATAATTTTCTTTCACTTATTTTAAACAACTTTTTACATTTTTATTATTTTAAATCAAGTTTTTATAATTTTGATTTTTTAAATCTTTAAATTTAATTAATTATGTTTTTATATCCCATTTGTTTTAATCTTAAATTTGTTTACTAACTCACTAAATTAATATAAAAAATTATTTAAAATCAAACAAACAGGTTTTTTTTATCAATTTGCTAATTTCATAGTTAAAGTTATCTCATTTCATTTCAACAATGCTGCCCTCCATAAATGTTACAAAAATATAAATTAAAATAAAAGTAAATCTGAAATTATTTTATCTTGCAAAAATGTAATTCTATAAAAAAAAACATGAATTTTTTAATTATACTTCTTATACATAATTTTCTTACTCAGCAACTTTCCTTAAAATTTGATAATAACATCGCTTGGAAAAATTTATTCTTTTTACTTTGGACTACTTCTTAGGAGTCTATTGTAATTTTCCCACATAAGTAATATTTGTATACGTCGGAATGCGTGTAAAATTGTTATGCCCATGATCATGAAGCCCCAAATATTACATTTTGCAATATGTTAAGCAATATTTTAAATGAAAAAGTGAAGAAACACACTTTCGGACCAATTTTTATTTATTGAAATTAGGTTGACGTATAAATTCCGTGGTACCTAAGGCTAAATTTAAAAAAAAAATCAGAATTTGATGTAAATCCCTTGAACCCCATATTTTTTCCATAGAATCAACATTTAATGTCATATGCATCAGTAAAAAAATAGCGTTTTAAAAATGTTGGGGCGAATTTCATCAATATGTGGGCTGTGGCCTTAAATCAGAATTTGACTCACCAATTCCAAAAACTTGACGCAAGGCAGTCGGCAGCAGCGGGCCATGGCTGGCGCACGATCTTAACCCTGAGAGCTCCGTTCGCCGACTGGAAAGAAACACATCGGGCGCGAAATAAGCATGTTGACCCTCACTGCGAATAAAAATTCACCTACAATAAAACCACGAGCAATTGAGCCTCCGCGTTTCTCTCTCACCAAGATCGGGTCGCGCGCACCGGATCAAATGTGCGTACAAATAAATCTCATTGAAAAAGAAAGAATTGCCTTCTCCAATGGCACACCAATCAATGAAACAAGCTTTAAGCATTGTTTGTCCTACTTTTCTCTCGCGTTCTTCAATTATCTTGGCTCAAGTACCGCATCCTTTCAATTAATAGCCTTTGAAAATTATCCGCTCCGTGTAATGTAAAAATATAAAAATCAATGCCGATGAAGATGGACAGAAATTAATTAAATCAATTAAATTACTTTGAATATGAAAAAGTTTGGCTTCTGTTAGAGTAAAAGAGCGAATAATGCAAATAACAAGAGTGTGAGGTGAAAATATAATAATTTTATTTCCATTTAGAGACACACAATTATATAAAACATCAGATTCTTAATTTTATATTAGCTTTCAGCTTAGCAGAC
This sequence comes from Neocloeon triangulifer, assembly GCF_031216515.1. Lineage (NCBI taxonomy): Eukaryota > Metazoa > Arthropoda > Insecta > Ephemeroptera > Baetidae > Neocloeon > Neocloeon triangulifer. The sequence continues at coordinate 1,338,316 of NW_026775550.1, forward strand.
TTTTAGGGTTAGACGTGTTTTCTTTTTTTTTCCTTTGTCAGAGCCTACTGTAATCTCAGTCAGTATGTATTTTTTTTTTATCAGCAACGCTCACTATTTTGATATTTATTTTATTTAAAATTTAAAAACACCCATAAATATTATTTCATGCAAAGTTTGTACCCTCAACTTGAGGTTTATTTTGTGCAAAGGGAAAAATGGTGGGTAGAAATGCAGATATTAAAATTTATGAAACGGCAGAGCCACAGAGTTAGGGCTGGTTGAAATCAGCTGTTTCAATCGCGGAAAGTGAAAACGAGGTCGAGCAGGAAAATGACGGCGTTGATGATGGCAATGGAACCCTTGGCAACGCCGATGTTCTTTTTGTCCTTATCGATGGTGATCCACTGGTTGTTGTAGTACTGAATGGTCAGCACACCGCTAGCAGCGAAAAGGGCAACACCACACAAGCTGTAGAACATGTCCTGGAAAAAAATGGGGGGAAAATTAGAAGTTTAAAAATAATTTTGAAAATAAAATGGATAATAGAGCTTAAATCGATTTAAAAAATTTCATTGAATTAAATTCTGAAATCATTGGTTACTTACAACACGCTTGGGCATGGGCTGGCCAGAAATAATGCCCGCAAAGATGCCAGCCAGGACAACAAGGAAACCTCCAAAGGTGGCTGAGATGATGATGTGGGCATGAAGATCAGCTGCCTCAAAACTGTGGTAGTGCAGCCCGATCAGGACGCATGTCAAGACCTATAAAAGGAAATTGATAAATTATTGAAATTAAAAGTTCTCTTCAGTAAGTGGTGATCAATTACGGGAAATGATAAATGTTTTCAGTATTAATAATTTAAATAAGTTTTTTGTTTAAAATTTCATTACTTTATTTTTTTTAGTAAAATAAAATGGCATGGGATAGTCTGTTTATTTAAATAACATTTAATGATATAACAAATTATTCGTACAAAAAGTATCATTTAATGGGTGCCTCCCGAAAAGGCTCGGCAAATTAACCTTGTGCCGTAAGTTTCCATTCCCACGCATGATTTCGGCATCCTTGGATTTATTTTAATACAAAACATACATTTTAAGTGGTTCCTAACATAATTATTTCCAATTTCGCAACTGCGTAATTTTTATGATTCAATAAAATAAAAAGTTTTTCCTTACCAATTCTATGATCTTGAGGATGGAAACTCTGCTGAAGGATGCCATTTTTTAGGATTTTTCTGCCTGAAAAAAAAATATCAAAAAAATTAGTTCGTTGGGTAATTGCAGAGAAAAACCAGAAATAAAAAAGAAATTCTCTCATGAACCCAGGCGTTTCATATACAGCTTTTCATAAAAATACCGCTCGTGATGGCCTCTGTGACCTCTCGACCGGCGTTCGATTATTTGATTGATGAAGCCGACCAATTCCTCTGAACGAGATTATTTACGACTTGAAATTACAGGGCGTGTTATTGCCTCATCTCTTTATTATTATATATACGCAATGTAAAAAGTAATGCAATATTTATACTTCTTTACTAAAGTATATTTAATTTCAAAATATAACACTTGAGTTGAGTTTGATTTTTGTCCAAAGTTTTATTTTAATAATTAAAGTTGAAACGGATCAACCAAGTTAATTTTCTCTCCCCACTTTCGAAGGAGAGACAATAAGGCACCGCGCCTTTATAGCTTTGGTTGAACACCAACTCGGCTCTCGCAGCTCTCTGATCTCATCTCTCCACCCAAATGCCTTCAAGAAACGCTGTTTCTGTCGAGGTTGTTGCGTCATTATATTAATATTCTTAAAGCATTCTCACATCGTTTGGTATGGATGGTGGTATCATAAAAATTACGTCACAGTCTACTAAAATCTTCTAAATTGTAATCCTATTAACAACAAAGAAAATAACATCCGGGAATTCGAATTTAAATTGTTCGCAAAGCTTTACTAATTTCCAGCAAAATATTTGGCAGAATTAAAAAAAATTTAATTTAATTTCCTGAGAGTAAATTAATTATTCATCTCCGACATCTCTGTCGAGAAAGGATTTGGCCTTTTTTTTTAACATTCATTTTCGAGCACCAAATTTGTAGCAACATAACAACCTCAAATTATTGTGAAATTTTATTTTATCCCAGGCAATTTTGCCGCATTTTTGTTGATGGCCTCTGCGGTTGTTCACGTCAGAGGTATGGCAAACGAAAACTTTCACTAGTTGAGTGTACCAGAGGTGTTTGAACCGCGCTTCTGAAACGTTTGGTGCTCAATCACGCAGAGACTGGCACGCATGGGATGGTGTATTCGATGCACTCCTCTGAAATAGAGGCAACATATTTCAACGCCGTATGGTAATAATTAACCCAAGCTCCACACAGAACGACAAGATAATATACAGAGAACTGCGTAAATAATCAAAAGTTTATTTTTAAACAAGTAAATATTTGCAGTTGTCATTAATTGAGCCTGACTGCATTTAGAATGAATAAAAATTTACTATTTAAAAAATGTACTCGGATTGGATGGAATTACCCCTGAACGAGTGGAGTAAAAATGCCAGTCAGAGGCGTGGTGCGATGCGAGGGTGTCATGGTTAATTTTAGCCCACGCGCCGCCGAATGTCTAGCGAGGATTCAAACGGCGCGTCTCGCGAGCATTAAAATTGTTATTCAAGGAGCGCAGCTGCCTTTTTAGAGATGCGATCAAAGAAACGCACAAAAGAAATATAGTGAAGATCTCTCTAATGCGCTTATTTACTGCGAATTGGAGAAGAATGCTCTCGTGACTGAGGAGGTCAGGGTGACATCATCAAAACAATTTTTCCATCACCTTGACTCAAGAAGAGGCTTCGCTAAGAAAAAGTCTCTAAAGTCTCAAAATTGCAGGAAAGATATTTATTTATAAATTGCGTTTCAAAGAAAACAAGTTCTTTGCACAATTATAAAAAGTCACGCGTTTTTTTATATGTTATTGACAGTTCTATTGATACCCACAAGTTGGTATCATTGATTGATTTTAAAGGACTCGTTATTGTTAAAGTCAAATATTCAAATCCTAGCAACAATGGGGGCCAAAATTTGCGATTGTTGGAAGACGATTGGAAATTTTTTCCATTATTGTAAATAAAATCATATTTCAAAAATGAAAACAAAATCATGTATTGTTAAACTTTTTAAATTTTTAAAATCATTTTCTACGTCGTAAAAATTCAAATTTGAAAATGGCCGGAAGGAGGTTCCGAATCGGACTGATCAAACCTGAAAAGTCCGTAGCCCTTTCTCCTGCGTATTCCAGCAACGTCACCAATCACGGCCGATTTCAACTTTTCGCCGACCTGCTGGAAGACGAGCCGGACACTTCCATGCTCGTCCTGGCAGCCTGCAGGGACGGCGACCTCGTCAAGCTAAGCCCGGACCTGCAGAGGTCTCGGACCATCACAATTTCGACCAAAGCCTTTGCCTGTCCGACCGACCGGACTCGAGCCGAGCAACTCAAGATAACGATCGACGAGACGTTTGTGCGACGAGTGGTTGATCAAAGTAGTGGCTCAAAATTGAATTTTGAGTCATTGGACTTGAGCGACGTCCAGTGCGGTTTCTTCTCCATCGACGAAATCAACGAGAGAAAATTAAAGTCGTTGGAAATCAAGTTGCCGGGACGATTGATCAACTTCCTGCAAGATTACGAGCGAGACAAGTCGAAGAATGAAGAAGAGGGATTGTCACGCCTGAGTAGACAGGAACTTCTGCAAGTTACGAGGGAGACTAGGGGACGTAAAAAGCTGCAGCCCCGAAAGGAGGCCGAGAGTAATTTTTTGGAGGTGTCTTTGAAGCCCAAGAGCTACTACGATTTGAATGGACGCAGACACGTCGTCGAAAAGGAAGGCGAGAAGAAAAAGAAGAGGCGCAATTTGAAGGAGCAAAACCGGTGGTGGGTGAGATTGTCCGAGCCGCGGATTAGGGAAATCGGGAAGTATTACGAAGAGCAGGTGGAGATTGAGCAAGAGATTGATCAGACTGCCAATGAGGAGACTTTGCCCGAAGAAAATAAAAACGAATTTGTCTTTTAATTGGATATGGATTTGAAATTTAAAATATTAATCAGAAATACACAATTAAATAAACTTCCAATTGAGATGCTCATCTTGTTAACCGCTTTCTCGACGAATCCATTAAAGAAAATATATAATAAATAAATAAAATATAACTCAGCAGTTATGTATTCAGAAAAATTTCCTTAGAAATGCACTATTATATTGTTAATAAAAGTATTTTTTTGCTTTCTATATTTGAAATATCTTTGACAGCAATCGCAGAGCACACAAATTAGGTAAAAGGAAGTTGTATGTAATATTTTTTTAACGGCGCATTCATAATTTTCCTAAAATGTCAACAAGTCGTTGCACAAAAACGGAATGAGAATTTACATAGACAAAGCGCATCGCACTTTCCATACAAGCTAATGTGCGCATTGTGTTTTGTCTGTGGAGAGGAGTGCATCACGCGATCTTTCCACATGCATGGGAATATATAATCAAATAAATGCATCGTGGCCAAGAACACAAAGTTGGGGGAGGGCCGCGCGCTATATACGTGGGAGCAGCGCGCATCCAAATAACAACAACCGCGCGCGGCCTGTTCGTCTTGATGACCACAGGATTTTTTTTTATTCCACCTCCCCTTCTCATTCCGATGCTGTCGGTTGGCGTCCTTTTAAAAAGAGCAGCTCGAAAGGCCAAAACACCTTCCAGAGAATTCTGCTAATCTGGATGGAAATTACAACTTTTTCACAACTTTTAACATCAAAATCTCTAAGGATAATCGGCGTGGAATGGATTATTTTTTTTTTTGAACAGGTGCACGCATCTGGAATATACGCTCTATACTGACCATCCTTAAACCAACGCCCATATATTTCTAGAAAAGATTATTTTTGCGAAAAAGAAACACCGGTGGAAATAACAAAAATAGAATTATTCTTTTCATTAAAACTTTGGAAAAGCTGTATTAAATGATATATTCGCCCGAGCGTAAATAAAATTTGTACATGGAAAAGTAAATCGGTGCTCACCGTTCGTGGAAGCGAAGTGGAAGCGTTCGTACTCCTCGCGCACCGGACAAAGCCTGAGTTGGATTTTCAGGCGCGGTTCTCTCTCATAAAAGCGGCGGCTTCGGTGCAGCCACGCATGCGCCCTCGGCAAAAATGCTAACCTTTGGTGCTCTCAGGTCGGCTGATGATGTCATTTTTCGTCAGGTGAGCGACGATGAGTCAGGTATTACGTGCTGTAAACAAGTATACGTAATCAATTTTGGGACGAGGCATAATATGCAAAAATGTATCATGACGTGGGCAACGTTCGTATATTTATATTTCTGCAGCCTCCGCGGCTTTAAAATTTATGTGAATATTGAGGAATGGTACAGATGCAGGCAGGGTTTAGTGGCGACGAGTCAAATCATTTTGGAAAAAATGGTTTTGTACTGTTATTGTTAATTATAAAAAATTTAAAAGGCAAATAAAATTATAAAAATATAAATTTTTTAAATTATGGTTGATGCAAAGCTTTTTCAACTTTGTTTATAAAATATAGTTTTTAATTATTATCTGAAATATGTTTCATTTCAATTAAAATATCAATTGCAGCTTTGTATTTTTACTCCCTGTTTAATAATACATTCATTTCACTCAATTCTAATTTTTATTTAATGAAGACAAACTTAGAAATCCAAAACTTTTTCTTTCTTATCAATTGAAAATTTTCACTCTGTACAATGTGTTAAGTCAAGATGGTTGAGTCTGACCATTATGTCTCAAGTCTCAATGAGCAATGTCCGTTAATTCTTATCAGTCCAATGGTTGTCGGCCTCGTGGTAATGAGTAAGAAACATGATATAATGATGATGCATGCATCATCATAATCTTGCATTTGTTTTTTTCTTCCTTTTAATTTTTCATGTGAAAACACGCAGTTAGTGAAATAATAAACGTGATTTGATTTTAAAACTGGAAAAACTAAGCTGCAATAAACAGTAACAATGGAAGGTGAAAAAAGTATATAAAAATTAAAATTACTTATTCTATATTTAAATATTTTGTAAGACAATAAAATGCGACATAAATTGTTGAGTTTTGTTCATTTTGCATTGAAAAGTGTCAAATACTCATACTGCTGGTTAATTTCTTTTGCAGAAAAAAATGACGCGATCACCTATTTAGTTAAAATTACCAATTTTCACATCATGACAACAAAAGCCGCGGTTATAATTTACATTCATTATGAACATGAGCGAACCGCTAAAAATATACTCGTTACTTATTCACCACACATTTTGCTGCTCACTTCATTTATTTCTCTTGGTGCTCACTTGGTGCCCACTTCAAGTCACTCAAGCTCTACGTGGTGTCGCTCTCTAGCGGTGAACATGGAAAAAGCTCGAGACTGGTTTTTAGTTAGTCACGATTCCTGAATTAAAAAATAGATTTTCTCATAAAACATGCGCGCATTTAAAAAATTGTATTATTTTTGCAATAGTTGCAGTAGAAAAAGGGATGAAGAAATTCAAATAAATTTAGAAGTACTGAACGAAAAATATAAATTTGTTTTTATCGACGTTTCTTAAAAATCATTTTTAGCCAAAAACTTGAAAATTGGAAAACAAATTGTAGAATGGGTTAAAATTAAGTAGCTGATATAATTATATTAAATTAATTCATTTTTATTTTATAATTCATATATAAAAATAAAACATATTGAAAACCAGTTGGAAAAGTGAAGGAAAACCGCTATGGTGTACGCGATTTGATCAGACATTTGATTTATTTAATAAATTTTTATGATTTTGCGTCTTTTTTAAAGTTTCCTCTTTCAATAACTTTGCGGTCTCCCTCTCATCAAAACCGCACGTCTGACATTTACAAACGTCATTCTTTTTGAAGGCTAAAAATAAGTGCTGAAATTTTCATAATTATCTTTTGCTCTTTCTTGATGGGTGAGACGTGAGGAGGATCTGATCATCAGATTCTGATGTGAAAAGTGAGAATAACTAATTACAAACTATTTAACTATCCGACTATTATTAACAAATTCAGTTTATTCTTTTTACACAAAAGTTTAATTTTTTGTAAATTAATGCAAAATAATATAGATATCACAATTGGTGGATTTTATTTTTATATTATTTATTGTTTAAAATATATTTTTAATTTTTTATTTATTTAAGTATTTGGATATTTTTCATCATCTTAAAACCTAATTTAACATATTAATATAAATGCTCAGATTAATTAATTTAAATTAATAAATTAAGCTTCTTATGGATTGTTTAGTGCATTATAAATTCCAAAATGTATATACTGAGTGCAATTTCAGGTATCGTGATCATTAATGTAATGATATTCAATATGATTTAAAGGTGATAATTCATCATACGATCAAAGCTAAACGTCAAATGACCGCAAAGAAATGAATAATAAATATCAATGTTTAATTAAAATGCTTTAATTTTACAAAGACCCTTTTACGTGATTTGGTTTTACTGACACTGCGCGACTTAAACACTAATAAAAAAAAAACAAAACCCTTGAAAAACACGATCACCAGAAAAAAATTGGGTTTTACAACTAAATAAGTGCAGATTTAGAACAACAAATACGAACATAGAAATTGATGCAAGGGACGGGCGAGAATCTTGAAATTATCATTACAAAGAAATATATATAATCAACATCCGGCATCCTCTGGGGAGGATGCGATCGGCATCATCAAGTGCCGGTGGCAGGATCTGCATTAGAAGTTGTGAAATGGGTGGGCCTCTCCGCAGCAGGAGACAAAATCATACAACCGCGTAATGTGTGAAATTCATTTTTGAAGGCGGAAATCCTGGATTCCCTTTCTTTACAGGCACAAAAGTAAATAACATGCGCCTCAGAAGCTTTTTTCAGCTTGTTTATAGAAATGGACATTCACGTGGAAAACCCCCGCTCGATTATTAGGCCTATCTAATTATATTAACCCGAGCGCAGATAGCTCACCTGGCAGCGCGTGGACAAATAAAAGAAATGCGCGTGTCCCCCGAGCGCTCTCACTCTATGTCACTTTCTTTTTCCTTCCCGGCTCCGAATAGGATCCTCGTCACATCACGCAAATCAAGGTTAAGCCGGATTACTCAATATCTCGTTACCTTCCTCTCTAACAAGAGCATATCGCCTTTCCTCCTCACTGGCCGCTAAAGTTCGAATCAATTATTTTACCGGCACAGGGATGAGAATTAACGTTCTTGAATAATTTTTTGCTTCGGCTCAAAATTTTTAGCCGTTTTTTGAGTCTCAAAATTGACTTTTTGGAATCCCACATGTTGCCTTGATATATTGAAATGCTTAAAATTAAAATAAAATTAAAATAATTTGCCAGAAATGACTAAAAATTTTAAAAAAAATGTATTTATAATTTTGGATTTCCTATGTTTTGACTTGAGCATGTAAAATTAGTTTTCTTTTGATGTTAGAAAAAGTTTTTTGACAAATGAGTTTCTCACATTTTTAATTTTCTGATTTTTATAGAAATCATTTTTTTATAGCGAAACTGACAATTTTGTGACATAAAACTACACTCATTTTATTCGTGAACGTAAATTTGCAAAAAAAAAAAAAATGCATTGTTTCTTGGAAATCTTGATACATTTGAGCTCAAAATTGCCTTTCAGACTATAAATAATGAGAGTATTTGGCCTTTGCAAATCGAACATAATTCTCATCCCTTCGAACAATTGAAAGTCGTAACATATACGTGAGAGGTCTTTTAAAAATAATGAAAGCATCTTACGCCGAGTGTGCATGCACGACCCAGGGTTACTCTTTATTCTTTTTGAAAATAATTGCTGGCACTTGGAGCGGCGGTCGCCGCTCCAATATAAGGTCAACTGGGAAGTCCACTTGCGGCGAGGCTTGCGTTGCCGCGCCGTGAATATTGAGCAGGGACAAATTTCAAAATTTCGCATCCTGCTCTTATCACACACACACGCTGCCTATTATAATAGATGTTCCTTGTGTAGTCGAGCCGGTAAAAGTGCAGTCTGAAAGCGAATGTGCGTTTCAATACTTTCTCTGCCAGGCTGCAAAAAAAAAGTCCAAGGAGAGAGAAAAATTCAAATTGATTTGATGCAAGAGGCGCGCGATCGGCGCGGCTCGTGCAAGGAAAATGGGACTTATTGGCAAAGAGGTAATGAGGGGCAATGAGAGTTAACGTGCGCGTTATAAAAACATAAAAACCTCAAGTGTATGTGCTTGATTATTATATTGGTAACTGCTTTCTTTGCCACGCCATTACTGCACAATTTCCAACATTCGGTACATAAAAAAACGTAAAAACCTAAAATAATAAAATATACTAAAAATATATAACAGTTAAAAAATCATTTATGATCAAATTGCACAGCTTAATGAAAGCAATATAGCAATTAATTTTTTCCAAATTGCTACTTAAATTTAAAACTTTACATTGTTGGGCCAAAAGATATGAAGGCGAATCAAAATCACTAATTAAAATGAGAATTATATTGCTAAAAAATTATAAATAATATTTTATATTTTAAGATTTTATTTTATTTGTGATAATATATTTGGTGTTATCTAATTTCGATGTTTGATCCTCTGCACAAATCAATAATAGCAGAAATTAAATAATTTTCATAGAAAAATTCCCAACAATTTGTAAATTGATAATTAAGAAAATATGCAGGCCGTTCTTTCAATAATAAAAAGACTTATTAAATTAATTTTTAAATTTTAATCAAATCAAGCATAATATTGTGTAAATAACTGCTTAGCAACGCACCTCTCGTAACATTTTTTATTCTTGTTTACTTTTCTCTCCACTCCTTATATTAATGTCCCTGTTTCGCTCTTTGTCTGGCGCGGCGTCTGGATTTTCTTCCAAATTTGGGTCAGGCGCTGTGTCGCATTTTATTTTTCACAGAAACCCTCCCATGGACGCGGAGGAGAAAAAACTCGTTTCCACGTCTTTCGTCAGCAGCATCTTTTATAGATTCAACACGTCCATAATGAAAAATTATCTCTTTAACATATTTTTTAAATTATCTTCGCACGCAAATCGTTAAGTTATGCAGCAGAAGCGCACAAGCATTACGACATTGACCTGCTCTGGCTCGCCGTTGGCCACTTCGCTCTCTGCCTTGCTCTGCGATGATATAATTTCAAGAGCTGCATTGTAAATACAAAAAATACGAGAGAGCCAGTGTCCTATTTTTTTAAATTGGCAGAACAGTCCAAGTTGGCAGCAAAACAATGGACAGGATTGTTCAGTGAATCGTTGATTTTATCACTGCTCTCTCGTAAAGTGATCTAATGACCAAGAGCAAAAATAATAATAATAATGAAGTGGAGTGTATGTAGAAGTGCGTAACATTATATTATACACACTCCAGAAAAATCTTATAAGCAGCTTTTGCTTTATTGATGATGATATTATTACTGCCCAGACTGCAATAAATATGCATGCAAAGTGCATTTAAATATTTAACGGAATCACTTTGTGAGTAAGAAAAAAAGAAAAATGCAGATAATGAAATGTGATGCAACTTTTCAGTGCAAACTTAAATTTGATTTCATACACAATTACGATCCTGTGTATTATTCTCCTCGGTCATGAAAAAAAATTTAAATCGGAAAAAAAGTGAATAACAAAAAAGCAAAGCTGCTGAAACGCCAAACATAAAAAGTGACCTTTTCCTCCTCAAGAATGGTAAACAATCTTTGTTTATGAAAATTTATCTACTTAAGTCCCATCCCTGTTTTTTTTTTTTTATCAAAAGTTCACAGAAAAAGTATTTTTTTTTTTGATCAAATTTGACGATTGAGGGAAATGAAATTTAACAATTAATGAAAATCAGTTTTTTTTTAGATAATAACAATTTGTAACAAACCCTGCTCTGTTAAATATAAAAACATTAATTAAAAAAAAAATATTTAAACAAAGCCACAACCCCAACGCAGCCGAGCCCTGACGCCTATTATCAGGGAGAAATTTCATATTTAATAAAGAATTTTGTTCTCTGGTCACCAGAACAATTAATTTGTTTATTTTTTTAATAACGTTTCTTCGGAGAAAGCAGAGCAAATCACGTAAAATAAATTGAAATACATTAATTGAAATCAGCAGATCAGCCTATGCCAATGATAAATGCGCAGTCTGCGGGCTATTCTTTGTATTCCTTTTACAATGATGCGCGCATATTGTGTTTGTATATCCAAGATAACAGTATTTTTATATGTATATTCTATGTGTGCTTTTAATTAACACGCCGGCATACAAAAGTAGAATACATCGAGTTGCTCTTTTCAACCGCTCCATTGTCACTGCGTGCAATTTAGTGGCGGTTGCAAAAAATAAACAAGTGCGTACCGGCAAATAATAATGGGGGTACCGATGAAAGAATCGTTTAATCAAGAGCTGCGATGCTCGCTTGAATTCAATCATCGCTGCCCAGCTGATGACATTCAATGTCGATCGTTCACATCAAAATTCAATAGCTCAAAAATCTATACAAGCAATGATTGTCTGCCTTTTTAAAATTTTTAATATAGATAATTTTACAGTTAATTAAAGGGGCTAAATAAAGAATTTTTTTTTAACTGGAAAAAATTAATTAAATTATTACCAAAAAAATGAGCATATTTAATTAATTTAATACTGAAAATGAGATTATTGCTATATATTATATTATATATTATATTACACAATAAAAAGGCAGGTTGCTTCATGAATTGTAACTCAAGTTGAAAATTGTGGTTTATTTATCTATCATAAAAAGGCAATTACTTATGCCCAAACCATTGCACACAACCTATTTTTAAACATTCATTGATATTGATGATTTTAAAAAATGTACCAAGGGTATTTTTTTTTTTTATAAAAATTCAATAATATTTTATAATTTAAATTTCTTTATCAGAGGAAATTCTCATGGTAAGATCTTATCTTTTCAAATGCGGTAGATTACATTTATAAAATAATAAAAACGCACAACGATTTCCAATAAGAGTTGCGCTTTTTTCCTTGTCGCATAAAACCGGATAGCGCTAGACTAGGAGTGTATCAATTTCCGATGACGTGTGGGCGAGTTATAATTATGAGAAAAAACTGGGAACAAAAAGCAACCACAAAAACTAGGTCAAAAAAATTTTCCCCGAGCCCTTTTTCTGAGATTTTGGCCAATGAATGAGTGATTTAGCTGTTTGCAGTGCACGCGGTGCGCATGGTTTATTTAAAACGAAAATAATGAAATATGGGTGCCTCGCGAGAGCAAAACCATCAGCTCGCCAGCAGCATCATGAGCTGCGGCGCTGGTCTCTTTTTATTCAGTCAGTCAGTTGACGAGAGAAAGTTGAGGCGAGTGCACGTATATTCTGCATGGTGAGCTGTGACATTTCAAAGTCGACCGCGCCACCAAGAGCACCCGTGCATGTTTTTTGATTCATTGATCTCTGTGATTGTTTATTATCAACGAGTTGTAGTTTTTTTTTGTAACCTTTCGGACATACAATTTTGCTGCTCTACCACTCCGCTGAACAGGTGAGTGCTTTAATTGCCGTTGATTTTTTACGCCGCTTGACATAGAAAGGAATGGTTTTGGCATTGACATTTTAAATGTCGGCTGATGCGAGAAAAAAAATACACGGGCCGCTCTCTGCTATATACACGCATGAATCTTTTTAATGGATTTTTTAAACTTTCGACGTTTGTGCGAGAGACTTCCTACTTTGTGAGGCAGGTCTTGAAAAGAAAACTGAATAGGCAAGTGGATGTATATGTACGCGCGCCGGTTTTCGCAAAGTGCTTGGCCTAGAAAGAGCGATCGTCATTTGTGATCGAATATCAATCTGTAATTATTACGAATTGAACCAAATTGGAGCAGCGCGATTTTGTTGGACTTAATTAATAGTTGGACATTCTAATGATATTTCGTGATTTGTATTTTCTATTATTAATTTGAACTGAAGGAACATTTGCTAAAAATTTTCAATTGTTTTAATTTTAAATAATTTATTTATTGATATCATTTTAAAATGATAAAAATTAGGCCAAATTTTTAGTTACAGCAAAAATAATTTATCTTAATCACAATCATTAATAGCGACACTGAATGTGAACGGAAAAAAACTCATTTCTGACGCATATCATCCTTTTACTATGAATCATGATGAGTTGGGAAACAAATAAATAAAGGAAAAACAATACACAAGTAGTTATGAAGATTGAAGATATAACAATTGAAATAACTTTCTATCAATCTTTTGGAGAGAGAAATTACCCAAAAGATTCTGTTGAATATCCATTCATTCACCAATTCTTTCAAGCTGCTATGCACAATTTAACTTTTTTCAAATGATTTTGTTCATGTGAACTTGAGCAGAGAACTCGTGTCAGAATAATGTGCAAACATTTCGCAATATGTAAATAAATTAGAGCGGCTTAAAAATTTACACAAATAATTTAGAAATAATGACGAAAATCTTTCACATTCACTTCAACTTAAAGAGATAAAGTGGTGAATCAAAACCTTAGAAAATTAAAAACAGATTTCCTAGCCTCAAGCAAGGATGGTAGAAATGATGAAAAGTCTTATTTTTTTACTATTGTTGTTTATTTGTCCAAAATATTTTAAAATATATATAAATATTTCTTTATTAAAAAAAAAAAAACAATTCCTGATGATGGATCAGTTTTAAAATTTGAAAGACGTTTCACAGATACAAAAAAGCTGTTATTATTGTAATTTATTTTTAGTATTTAGTACATTTTTAGAGAAAAGTGATTTTTTCCATCTGTCCAAAATACATTGTTTCAGCTTTTGTTATTAAAAAAATTCAACAAAATTGCTGGTCATCACCATCTTTATGCTTTTGATAAAAATGCATATAATCCAGAACGGAAATAAAAACACAAAATAAAAACTAAAAACCTGTCACTTTTTTACAAACTCTGAGGCCTCCTCCACAAGTCCACAAGGGTCTTGAATACTTTTTTTATTTTGATTGGAAAATTGTATTCCGCTGTGGGGCTGCTTTGTGTGGTCAGGTTTGGAAATTGGTTCTGGCAGAGCAGCACATTAGACACACATTGCTGCTGCTGCACTTTACATTTCCTTTCCAATTGATTCCCCTCTCGCACCGTCTTGTGTTGCTTATCCGCGGTTGAACCTTTCTTTGTTGTGCCTCCACCTCCTCCTCCGGCGCGCAGACACTGGCAGTCAGGTGCGCCTCTGCCTGGCTTGCCTACCTGCGATCGCGCGGTGCATTCGAGTGCCCGCAACCGCGCCGCAAAGTAGTGTACCCTGCAGTGCGAGATTCCGAAATTCCTTGTGCATCTCGGGGAGGATCCGAGAGGGATAAAATGTGAACAGAACCGCGTCGCCATATTTCGCCTGTCGCGCAGATTCACAAAGGATACTTTCGCGGAATCAATCGATCGCCTCGCTGCCGAAACAGGTAAAACATCACAACGTGAGGAGAATGGCAATCAGCCGTCTGCGCTGCCCATTAGCCGCCAGTTTATGAGAGAATTCGTATCGCAGACTCCTTCGTTTGACCTCATTTTGGCCCGGGTCAATTTCGGTGTTTTTTTCGTCTTGCGTCTGCATCTGACTCACCGAGGCATTTCTTTTATTTTTTAAACGCAGGAAATTCGAATCAATTCATCTCCGCTGAATTCGCACAGGGCCCGGATAGAAATATGAGTCACTGTGCAGCAGGGATGGCTGAACAGGTGTGTAACTCAAGTCCCGAGAGGAAAGGAAAAGCCGACGCCGCCGCTCGACACCTAAGTGCGGCTGTCAAATTGAATTTTATTACGGGTGGGTGAATCATGCTCTAATGCTCAGGGCGCAGCGTTAATTGATTTTGTGGATAATTAGAGGTGATTAACTTTGAAAGAGTGACCGGCCCCACGTTGGATGGAATTTAATATTTTGAAATATAAAGTAATGAATATTTAAGAAAAATATTTGTCATTTTGAACATAATTATGTACCGGTTTATACTATAAATCACTTCAGACGGTAAATAAATTTTTTTAGACCTTGTTTATATAAAAAACATGTATATTATTAACAAATACTAAATTATCATTTTTCTTCAAGTTCTTGCTGGAATTAGGTAGAATTATTGAATAAAATTATGCTGAAAATTATTCGTATTGTTATATAATAATTTATATTTTTATTATAATTTATTTTGTTTAATATTTTAAAATTAAATTTCAACCCAAAAGTCTGCCTTATTCTATTCCAAAATAAGGAACAATCGATTACTAAATATAAATTTTTTTTTATTTTTATGTATCTTAAATCGTCTCCCATAGAGTTAGGTTTTCTTTCTTATTGTCGTTGATATTTAAGGAAAAATGAGTTATAGAATGAATAAATAATTTTTAATTGCTTAGATTTGACAAGAAACTCGTTGTTTTACATATAATTAATGTGATAATAAGAGAGACAGGGAGACAACGCCCTGTTACCTCTTTTAAACATTTTGTATACTTTTTACTTCCGACTGCCGACAAACGAAATTTGAAAGCAAAATTGTTTGAGCATTTCATTTTGTTTAGCATTGAGTCAGTTGCCTTCTATGTTGCTGTTAAGAGATTAGAATTTTATCATCTTTACAATCTCTTTCCGTTGTTGCAAATTTAGGGAGGCTCCCATCCGCCTTGTATAATTATTCAAATGTTTAAATAACAATATTTTCAATTGCAGCAACATTCCCGTTCCCAAAGCACACGCCCGTCAATTGCTCCGCGCAGTTTATTATTTCTCTTATATATCAGCAGCAATACTCTGGTTTCAACACCAGATAAATTAAACAAGCGCAAAAGAGTAAATAAACAAACTGCTTAATAGTCGAGCGCACGACATTAAACACTACTGAGAAAATGTGTCAAAACAAAAATTTTTCGTCACGCTCTTTTATTCATTCATGTAACACTCAATCGACGTAATTATAAAACTACCTACTTATTATTTTGCATCTCTCGTAATCTGCATAGAAAGGGGAGATGGCCGAGATTTGCGGCGCTATTTTTGACTTTGTGTCTTTTGGCGATCAAAATAATGATTGGAAATGATTAGCGCGCCGCCTAGAGCGCGAGTGCCAACACAGCGACTGGGCATTGTGTGTATCCAGTGGTAGAGAAGAGAGCCTTTAAATTACAGTTATGTAGTCGATTGGTCTTATTCTTTTTTATATAATGCATGTCGCGTCCATCAGCGCAGTCCGTCATTATCAGCGGCGCTGCTTTTGCTCTCTTGAGATGCAGCTCATCCCAGTAGAGTTTGGAAAGTTCCGATCTCGCGCGAGGTTAACACATAATCGAAGCAACTTAATTGTTTATTAAAACGAAAGAGGGTGAATAATATAATATGAGGATAAATAAAGATTTCCTTTCGTTTTTTGTATAACTTTCGGAGATTATAACTCGGTCTGGATTTAGAAACTAACACGGCTTGTCCTGATTTTTCTGTATAACACGTGTAAGGGAATTATTAGGAAAGTACACGGTTATTTTTAATAACGCGCCTGGGTTTACCTATGCTCGCATAGGTTAATTTGAAAGCACAACAAGGAAAGCCGAAAAGCGGTCAGCTGTCTCTTTTTCTCCTCGTCAACTTCTAATTGTAATTTCTTTTAGACTTTTGATGCACTGAAAAGATTCTTCTGCAGATTTTAAACTTTGAAGATTATAGCAAATAGAATAAAAACAAAATGCTTATTAAAGACTTACAGAGATTTTACATTTGAATGAATGAATCATTTCCATTAACAGACGAGACATTTAAGGCTCTCTGGTGAGAATAGATTGAATAGAATTACAACTTTCACAAAATACTGAAAATTTGACATATTTCTTAAAATAATTAAACAGTTTTTAGCAGAATATTTCCTGAGAATTAAAATTTCAATAAAAATCAATAAAATTACATACAAATTGAAAGAGTTTAAAAAGAAAATATAGCTTAAAAATTAATCTTTCCATTCGTCTCTTTAAATAACATCCAAACAGGTATAATAAAATTATGAACATTCTCCTTACGTGTGTAGATTATGCCCGAAGGATAGAGTTGAAGGTTGCGACAAAAACTTCTCAAATTATTTTCCATCGCACAAACCGCACGTACCTTTTTTTAACTCTTTTTGCCAGCGTCTCGGCCGCACGAGAAGAACTTTTATTCCGTATATGTTTATTTAGATTTGGTTAGAAAGTAGAGCTTGATGTAATTTATTGCGTCAACTTTGTCAATTGGCTTCGGTGAGGTCTTTTCTTGTAGCTATTAATCTTTGGAGATGCTGCTGCAGACCTCATTCCAAGGTGAATTATGGAGAGATACGCTCGGACCTATAATATAAAAGCATACAAAACAGACACACCGCGGCGCGTTTTGGTGTCTACGCGCTTCATTCAATTATTATGGCCGCTCTTCGTCTCGTCTTCCTCTTTCTCCTTAATTTAGTAGAACTTGACCGCCTTCCTGATAAAACTCCACGGGCGTTCTCTTCTTTTGACTTTATATAAGCTCGTAAAATCTCTTGGACCAGATGAAATAATGCTAATTAAAAATTGATTTCTGATATTTTTCTTTTTCAATTCTGCAGAACCGGCCAATATTCCAGTGATAAAATGTAGTTTTTCCTTGAAAACGCCTTTTCTGCTGTCAGGGACGTGCAAAATCGTGACGGGAGTTAATTTTTATTACATCATGAAAACTCATCTCTCGCCGCCCGAGTGCGGGTCTCGTGCTGTAATATACGCTCCACCGCTCAGTTGTATATTTTCATTAAAATGTTGACGGAACGTGGGAAACCAATGCTTTTTATACACGTTCTGAGAGAATGACTTTATTCACCTCCCGTGGCACTTCTTATGTATCTCCGTAGCTGTTTTTACTACAATTCTCACTGCGGCTTCTCCCCTACCTTTTATATTCTTAATAGACTTTAAAAATATGAACGCACCAAAATTGGAGTGCTCAAGAAAAGTCGTGCTGTAACTGTATTAATCTTTAACATTTCTGGTCGTTGAGACACTTTTATTACCATAAAATGCATCAAAATACTTGTAATAAAAATAGATAACTCAAAAAAATGAATAATTTTGTCTAGATAATAACTTTAATTGAATTGTTTTGCCTTTTTAGAATGTTCTATTTTATAGAAGTCAGGCTTTCGTGAATAATCAACCTTGACGTTTGTGCACCGTTTAAATTAAATATTATGGCTTACAATGCACAAATAAACAAATTTAAAGCTAGTAATAGCCTTGGAGGGGTAAAAACTCAACAACATTTGTGAGTGGGACAGAAATTCAAACCCTGTGTCAAAAAGAAATACATTTCAGCAAATGTTTGATTTGTTAAATAGTCACAATTGATCATCAGAGATAACGAAGTTTCCAGTAGCAGCAATAAAAAATAATACAAAAACGTTCTCTAATTAGTTCAAATGAGAAAGTTCAGTCTTGAAAATTGCACTGCTCAAATATGCCAAAAAGCAGGTTATTCAAAAAGATTTACAAGCAAACTTGTAGTTATTAAAATTAAATGTCTATTAACTTATATGTTTTTAAAAATATATTTAATTTGTTCACGTAAATCATTAAATATTTTTTATTTTTTATTAAAATAATTTTGTCTTTAATATTTTTATTTTTTACCTTATTAAAAACGGCTTTCAGTAATCAATATTAAGTTAATTAATCAGTTTTTTAAAACAACTTTTATTGAGACCTTGAGTTCTAAACATTTTGTATAAATAATAAATACAAGTTACTGCTTGGCCAAATTTTAATGATAAATTCTCTCCATTAAAATTGAATTCTGGTCTACTCCCGATAATCGAAAAAAATAAAATTTGACATTTCTTCATATCTGGCTCCATTTAAGCTATACTAGGCTTAGTAGACTTAATTAGGAAACACTTAAATGCTTTAAAATTGAGCCTATAATTATAGATTTTATTATCAACTTTTTTATCATAAACAATTCTCTCTTGTTCTAATTGCCACTTCCATTTTTTTGTAAAATGTTTGTGAGATCGATAGAAAATAATTTAAATTCACCGAACAAAAAAATAATATGAAATTTTGCCGTTTCTCGTAGGCCAACCCTTTCAGAAACGTTAAAGCAGAGTTCTTTTATTTATAAAATCTTGGCAGCGTCCAACGTGCCAACACAAGCGTGTGAAGAAACAAATCTTGCTGGTCGCACGTTCTTTTCTTTTGCACCGGACGAGAAGTTTGCTCCCTGCGAGCAAATATATGCATTGAAGAGAGTGAGATGCGCCGCGCACACGTCATACAAAAATGTTTTTGCACGTCGGTGAATTTAAACACTGAAACCGTGGCCTACTTTTGACCAGCGCGGTCTGCCTCTCTATATATTAGTGTGTCCGACGTCAACGTTTGGACACAAACACTTGCCAGTTTATTCAACACACATTATAAATGCACTTTCATCGCCAATAATAACGAACGACGGACTTTCATTTTCCAATTTAATCGCTCGCCTGGCGACACTCTTCTTTGGCTCTCGCATAATTTTCAACGACAGATCCACTTTCATAATGCAATTATGCGTATGCTAACTTTAATAACAAGAAGGCAATTAGATAAATCAGCAACATACGCGCTGCTGCCGGTGTTTATGATGAAGCATTGTAATTATTAGTATTATCAGAGGGTAATAAATAAAGGTTTTATTGACTTCAAATTTTCACCAGTAAAACATGCAGAGAAATGAAACTCGCTATATATTTTTTTTAATTGTGTACAATTTTTAAATATTATTACAGATTTAAACCAATTTTTCAAGAATAAATAAATGCATTTTCAAAATTAAATTTTCCATTCAAATTGATTTTTTTTTTACAATTGAATAATTTATTTTGTAAAGAAAAGCTAAGATAATTATTCATTTTAACAACAAATTTAAAAACCCCTTTCTTTCTTTAAATTCTAAGAAATTTAATCCTGAAAAGAAATCTGATTACTTTTTTTAAATTTTATTTTCATGGCCTTGCAACGTGCTCCATTTTTGCACAAATTTCCTGGTCTACCGTGGCAAGCTGTATAATAATGTTGATGTGTCAGTTTTCGTCTCATATATTTTACGCTCACCCGCGCTTCCTGCGGTAGTCCGTCTTGTCATTACGAAAAATTCACGTTCTGAAAAGTGTGTTAATTTATTCAAACATCCCGCAGCGTGTAGAATGATGTGCTGCTCTATCTAGAAAAGGAGGCTTCCTTCCATGGCTGCTGCTCGCGCGGCTGATATCAGTGACCCGACCATTCATGATGTTTTGGTGTGAATAACCCCTAGAGAGCGCCTCTGCGATGCCATGCACTTTTTGTTTGATGCCGCACCACCATCATTATGTTCATTTTCACGCATTTGTGGATAATCAAAAACTTCTCTCCGCGATTCGCCGGCCTAGCTAGCTAGAGTTGTTTGTGTGAAAAGTGTGTAGAGAGAAAAGCGCAGCTCCTCCTTTAATCGTCCCGCAGCACTTTTTGCCTTCCGCCTCAATAGACCGCGTAATAATAGAGAAGCGCACAAGTGGCTGGCAAAAAGCCGAGCCATTGTTCGAAATTACGAAAAAAAACGCGTCTCGTGACTTACTAAATTATTGACTTTCATTTTCTAATTAATTAATTTTGAATGAAGAAAGTAATGTATACGAGATTTGATGAATAATGAAAAAAATTAAGCCTCTCTTTTTAAAAAGAAGCAACTTTTTAGTTTTTCTATTTTTGATAAAACACCCCTGAAAAATCTTAAAAATATCTTCAAAAATATTTGTTTTATAAAAAAAGAGAACAGGAGGAAATGTATAAATTTAATCATTAACCTAACAATGTATTTTTATTGCAGTCCATTTTAGAAAGGCCTAAAATTTGCCAGAATTTACAGAATCAATATTTGATCGTGTTAGAAGAAATTAAAAGCATTTAATTTGGTCTGAACATTTTAAATTTTTTCATAACTCTGCAATTTAGGATTTTTTTATTCTTTCCCATCAAATTTCAAATGAAAGAAATTCGGAGCTGCCAATTTCAATTGCAATTTTTTTTGCCACACCATTAAACTCACTTCCTCCTCCTAACTTGTGCGTTTAATAACTCAAGTGACACCCACTCACAGTTACATTACATCCTCTTTCGGCTGGGCCGCTGTGTGAATATTAATAGTCGTTTTTTTTTTCAAACTCACATGCAAGTGTTACTCATTAATTTTATTGCGCAGCTCAATTTCTTGTATATATGAACTGTGAACTTGCTGAGGTTCGCAGAGTTTTTTTCTTTTATCTTATTGATGAACAAAAAGAAGAAGTGCTGGCTGGTTCACTTTGTTTGCAAAAACAGGGAAAGGTCGCACAGCAGAAATCTACCAGCATGAACTTGAAATATACCGTACGGATGCAAAGTATAATAGGGGTTTATCTTTTTTTCCATTAAATAATAATAATAATGCGTCGTCACTTTCATAGAGTTTACAACTGTGAAAACCTTCGGAAGCTTTTCCATCTCTGAAGGAAAACCCGTGGCTTAATTACAGCAATAAACATTTTTTTGCCAGTGAGTCTCAAATGCTCTGATCGGTTTCTCGATTGTTCCTAACCCTGGAGTTGCGCGCTGACAAATATCTTTTAATGGGTTTTTAGAGCAAGTAAGAAGTGTTATTGCTCTAGATGAAACAAAGACGCGATTACATAATGATTAGGCCAACCAGTTCGCCGCCGAGTGCACTCCATCCATAAAATAATGCTGGAGAGACTTGTCGGATTGTTATCAATTTTATTTTTTCCAACCAGCCAACCTTTGTAAGATTAATTGCTTAATGCGAGTTTTAATTAACCGCCTTGTGATTCGAAAAAAGCATCGGAGCATATAAATGAATTTAAATATATAAAAGCGCCGCGCGTGTATTGTCGACGGCGCTCTCCTAATTTATGCACTCGAGTACACATAATGAGAGTGCGCGGCGGTGAGCTTGTTCCAGGTTAATAACAAGCACACTTAAAGAAAGCTGCCATGTCCTGCGGCTGCGAGACGCGCGGAGAGCACAATAAAAGTGTCGCTGTTATTGTCGATGTTTGTGACACCTGTAAAATGTTCACCACCTTGAGCGCTGATTTATACATTTGCAGCAGTTCAGTTAAATAATAATACTACTTTAACTCCCAAACAGTCTCAACTCTCTAATGTAATAATAATTTGTAATGAATTGATTGAAACTTATTGCGTTTGAGTTTGATACAAAGAGGCAAAAGTATTTGCTGCATTAAAATAATTTTACGAAAATTTTTGTTTAAACTGTGATTTTACTTATTGCAATAATAATTAAGTGGCTTTTTTACTATCTTAAATTTTCCACGATTATAAAAGCAGAAGCACTATTTGCTTGAAGCACATAATTCCAAAGAAATCGCTGAAATTATCTCAGAGACAGTTTTAAGAAATAAACTATTATTTAGGCTGCACAATTTTCAACAAAAAAAGGGTTTGTTTGACTCATATTAATTTGCTCTTATTGTTAGAATCAATTTAAAAATTCAAAATTTCTGATGCGGTGTAGTTTAAAGGTTTTAAATTATTGGCAATTTTTTTTATTAAAAGGATAATGACGGAAACATTATTATTTCATTTAAAAATGTTATCTCCTTGCTCAAAAATAACTATGTTTGTATTTCACTAATTTCTTTAAACTTTTGTTGCAGATGGGGGTGCATGAAGGGAGGCACGAAGAAGTCCGCTGGCAGCTACCCAAAGTTGCGGTCAGTTAACTTTCGGGTGGCCGCAAAATGCACTTCGGCCGACTTCAAGTGAGCTTGGCCGTCGCCGTGCTGACGGCGCTGCTCAGCGCCATCAGCGCGGCGCCGACGGCAGCGACGCCGTCGTCGCGTCTCGACGAGCAGGGCTTCTGGAAGGCGTGGGTGTTGTTCGAGGACCCTGCCGTGCAGCACTCGGAGGAGACCGGCCGTCGGAAGGGTCAGATCATGCCCAAGAGCATCTTCATCGCGCCCGTCGTCAAGGACCAAATGCCCGACTGCGCCCCTGGCTACCAGGCGGACGCCCTCGGCAGGTGCAACAAACTGGTCAAGGTCAACCAAAACGCGCAGCTCGGCTTCCTGCTGCAGAAACTCAACGCCATGTACGGCGGCGCCAACTCGGAAAAGTTCTCGGCGCCCAAAAAACCGACCACCACCGAAGGTCCGCTGCAACTTTCCATCCCTCTGGATGGAGGTGTCCGGGTGGAGAATTTGACATCTACGACCACCACTGAAAGTCCTCCGACCACGACGGAGCCGACGGAGGTGGCCGAAGTCATGGTGGTGGCTGCCCAGGTCGAGTTCGATGATGAGACAAAGAGCACCGCCCTGCCAGGGGCGATCGTCACCCTGTGGCACGTCAACAACGACACCACCCTGACCACCACCCTGCCAGAGGTGACCGAGACTGATGAAACCGTCACCCCTACAGAAATGACCACCCCTCCTGTTGGCCCTGAGGAGGAAGAAACCACCCCTCCTCCGATTGAGCTTGAAGAGGTGATCAGCGCAAGCACCATTCCTCCTGTTGAGGAAGACGAAGGTACAACCCTGGTGACCACCACTTCCCCCGAGGAAGAGGACAGTATTGTGGCCACCACGACGCCAAAGACCCCCTGGAGGCGGCCAGCACTGCCCGATCCGGTAAAAATTATTTCAAAGCCGGCAGATCCGGATCAGGTTGCTGTGATCGAGGCCGAATTTCTCCCTGAGGAACTGGAGGAACCTGACGCGGAGGTCGGCACCCCCACCCCTCTGGCCCACCATGAAAGTCAATCAAGTCCGGTCATCCTGGACAGGCCGTATCCCCCAGCATTCCAGAGGCCCTCCCAAAGTGAAGTTGTGTTGACCGACCTGAGTGTGGGCAACTCGAGTCCCAATGGGCAGTGGGGCCGACCTTCTGCCAAATTGGAGCAGACGCCACCTGTTGTGCCATCGCCGGATAGGATAATCTTCCCTGATGAGAAGTACAGGAACGGGGGCAAGCCCTGGGCGTGGGGAAATTGGGAGCAAACGACCCCGAGGCCGTTGCTGCTCAACTTTTACTCGCACCTGCCGCAAGTCAGTCACAATCAGGGCGGCGGTGGTCGACGGACGCACCTGAGCCACTCGAACCTCTTCCCAGCGCCGGGCAGGCAAACCCCATTATATTATCAGGAGCTGTCAGGTCACGATGTGGCTAATGTGCTGGGCAGGCCTTGGCGGCACTACCGAAATCAATACAGACATTGAAAACAACAAGTATATAGAGAGACTCTTTCTAGTAAAAGAGAGTGAGTGCTATTATGTTTGTAGGTGGAGTTCGAAGAAAAGAAATTTACTCAATTATTCAAAGTGTTATGGAAAGTTTAGAGTAAAGATGTACAATTGTATTATTTATATCACTGTCTTGTATTTTATTCTCAAAAAATACTCGATCCTACACAAAAAACAAAATCGTTTTATTCTTTCGCTGTAGTAAATTAGGCATAACCTGCTTGCCCTATTGTTCTGATTACAATCGCAGCTCTAGTACTGTGACATGTGCTGCTCAATTTAAAAGTATCACAACAAAATTGATCAATGGTTTTTTTTTAATCATGTAGCACATAATGACAAATTTGTGCGAGACTCGGATAACAAAGTGGCAATATAATATAATAAATTACATGATCGTATAAATATAATTATGACAGTGTGATCACAAAAAACAACTGAATGAGTACACATTTACATTTTCAGCACAACACCTTAACTTGTTCATTCAAGTTGCCTACACGCTCATTTTGTGGAACTCAGAAAGTGAGACACCAATTCGCTTAAAATTTAATGTACTCAGCATTTCCATTCTTATTGTTCACAATAGTTCTAATATTTTATGAAATAAATAATATTATAAATAAATACTAAAACATGTTGTGATCGGTCAGTCATCTAGCTTTTCTATTATAAAAACAATATGTCTTCACTTAATCATTCATGTATTGAGACTAGATAGTAAAATTGTCAACATATATTTTGAGCGGAATTTAAAAAAAAGGATTGCATTGTTTTTCTGTGTATACAACTATAGGTGGTGAAGCAGCATGCTTTAATCAAACTATTTTTGCCGCCTTTTTTGTAGATAATGCTAACTAAAAGCTCAGAACGCGCATTGATTACGGTTTGTCTTGATCTCAGAGATACGGAAAAATAAAGAACAAATTACTCATGTAGACCAGCTTCTAAAAATTGGTTTCCTTGGTTATTCGTCTAAAATCCCCTTCAAACCCGCTTCAATTTATGATCAAAGGGCTGACTGATGTTTTGAAGCAGTTGACGAGACGGGCAAAGGCTTTATCCTTCCACGATTTAACGGACTAGGTTCCCAACCTAACAAACGGAACACTTAGTAAATCCAACGCACATCACATAACAGAAACAGACTAACTATTTTGACACTTTAAAATTCTCCGAATATGAGTGGCAGAGAAACAAACGAGCAGAAATTAAAATCAATAACGTCTACTGGGATTACACATAGTTCTGTACTTACGGCCACACTTGGCCTCCCTGATGTTCTTCTGCAGAAAAATTTTGTCTTCGGCCTCGAGCACCAGCATGTTTCTCAGAAGCTCCACCATGACACCTCTTGCATGAGCAACGGCGCGCATGTAGTAAACACCAACGCTGCAAATAATTAATTTTGATTAATATCAATTTGGTTATTCTGGGAAAACTGGCTCAACTGCCGAGCAGCAGCTGCACCAAATTACGCAACTCACCACAGCGCAATGATATAGCCAGCAACGACGCCAGGTTTGAACACCCACTTTCCTATCTTGTACCAGTTGCTGTCTCTGTCAATATTGTCCCACTTTCTTAAAATGATTTCGTATGCGTGCCCGAAGTCCCGAAATGGCCCACAGCCTTTTGACGTTGGAACCCTGGAAAAAATTTGAAGTCAAGATTGGCAAGATAAATTTTAGCAATCATAGTACCGTGTCATCGTGTACCCCAGCGAGAAAATAACCCCGATAATTGCAAGGAAGGTGAGGGCCAGGAAGACTGTTTGAATCTGAGCAGCTCGCCATGATCTTGATGGCGGTTTGCAGTTATGCAAAACACATGCCTAAAAGTAATTCAAATTTATTATAAAAATAAAGCACCATTTTTGCTTTTATTCGCTTACCTGCTTAACGTAAAAAGTGATAAATAGCTTGATGACTATCACTGCTGATAACAATGGGCTGTAGTAAAATCCAACCCAGAATAGGGTTTGATTGTAAATTAGGTTGAGCGTATTTCGGGCTATGTCAAATTCAGGTGCCCCTATTCCTTTCCAAACGTACCTACGAGGAAAAAGTTGCTCAATATTTATACCTTCTCAGATAATGTCAACCTCACCGATAAACAACAGCTCTGATAAACTCAGCAAGGGACGTTCCGAGCAGCGCAATAAAAAAGTCGACTAAAATGAGACGGTATGTTTCCTGTCCCAGAGACGTCTCCCAACACTGCAAAATATAAAATATTCTAGCATTCTTGATTTTTAATTTAAGAAAAATTTAGTTCTAAATTAAATTTGATTGAATTATATTAATAATATCGATTAAAAGTATTTTTTGTTAATACTTCAAATATTTTTCAAATAAACTTACTACAATGTGGGATACTGGTGACTTCCGCATCCAATACGCAAGCAAAACTCCAACAATGGCCACCTCGAGCCCAAACGTCCTGAGTAATGTGATAAACACTGAATTTCGGGGGTTAGAGTATTGCTCGATGGCACACAGACGGGAAAAGATCATGGGCAGGATCAACATCACACCAGTAACAACAAGAGACATCATCATTGATGCCTGCTGACGGCCTTCCTTGGTTCCCAGATCCTTCTAAAACATTTTTCAAAACTTCAATTGCAAATAATATTTCCTCAATCATTAACCTACACTGGATAAAAGATACTGGCGCTCAAGTAAAAACCAGACCAGTACCCCTGAACCAATCAAAAGAGAGCCAACTAAAACTGTCACGCCGACTCTGCAGGCCATCACGATGAACCTTTGCAACAAGGTTTTGGCACCACTTCGTTCGGCGTTGCTTTCTTCGTCCAACAATTCCCTGAGTTCATTGTAGAGCGTTTGCTTTCGGAGCTCGGCTGCTTCGCTGTTGGTGATTCCAAAGTCCCAGCCGCAGAAGATGCGCTGTGCGTACACGTTGGTGAAGCCGCCCTGCATTTCGATGAAATTTTTTCTGTACGACTTGGCAACTCTGAAAAGATATGACACGTAATTAACCAATTGAGAATGCCAGATGCCAGTTGGAAACACTCACTTGATAGATAGCACGATGACCGTAAATAAGTAGCAAGCTGCTGTGGTGAAGAAATAGGCGTCTGGCATGTTATAATATTCGCCCTCATTCATGTGGACTTTGTGGTTGCAATAACTTCCATAAAACAATTCGGTGTCGGCAAGCACCCCCTACAGAATAATTTAAGCAATAATAATAATAAATTTCAATCAGATTTGAAAAATATTACCCCTCCAGTAACAAGATCTCCAAAATTGAACGTCGAGTTTATTTCCTCGTAAGGGTAAACTTTGGGCTCCAGGACCATAATGGAAGAATTAGCTAAGAAGAGTGTAATTTAATTAGAGATTTTTTTTTATAAATTAATAAATACCTGAGTTAGTAGCGTTGTTCCAGCCATAGAAACGGTCTAGCAGTTGCGGAAAAACCATGAAACAAAAACTGGAATATGCAATTTTTTGTTAGTTAAAATGTTATTAAGTTTCTTTTTGAAATAAATGACCTCATAGCAAAAACGCAGAGATTGATGAGGAACAAGCTCCTGAGGAACCTAAAGTAAGTTGCCACTCCAGTGCCAAATCTGCCCTCGATGGACTTGATGGTGCTTCCCCAGAGTTCAAAATTGCTGAGGAACTCTCTGGTGCCACAGTTAACCTTCCGGAAAGACTTTTTCAATCTGTACTTGAACCACTTGGTCGGATCGGAAGGTGAGTTTTGGTTTCTGATGTTAATGTTGTAGCACAGTTTGGCTTTGACGTTGCGCTTCAGCTCCATCGCTTCAGCCATTCCTCGCACCGTTTGCCTTGAAAAACAATAATTAACTCGGTAAATAATTTTAATTGGATTAAAATTACAATCGCAGTTGTTCGGAAGCAGGAGAGTCGGCCATGAGTGTATCATCGTTTTCAATGGCTTGGATTAACTCTTCGGCGTAGGTGCTCGTCGACATTCTGTGTGTCGGGTTTCGCAGGGTGACGTAGCCTGGGGTGGAACACTGGCTGGCCTTCCTGGTACGTATCAAACGATGAGGCTTGGCCCAGCTCGGACTGAGGCTGATGGGAGTCATAGCAGCTGAAATGAGACATAAAATAAGAAGAGTCGGAAATAACACCAGATTCAAAGATGTTGGAGATAAAAGTAACATATATAGCCAGGCTCCGAATATAACAAATATTATATAATACTTAATGAGATCAAAATTTGCCATGCAAATTTATTCCATTTTGAAAATATTGAATAAAAAAAATTTTGAATAAAAAAAAAATGCAAAATATGACACATTAAATTAAATTAATTCTGATATAATTTTGTGATACATTCAATGATAATTAATAAAATTCAATTTGTATCATTTTGATTTTTTTTCTGTAAAATTATTATTATTTTTGTGAGTTTGAAATTATGTGTAAAAAAATCTGTTAGCAGTGGTTATAACAAGGGAGATTTTCTATTCAGTTTCGTTTGTGTTGTTGTAGAAAAAATTTTTAATGCTTTTTATTGTTTTATCATGTTGTTATAATTGAAAGTGGCAGTTTTTATAAGTTGTTTATAGTTTTATAGAAAAAACAATATCCTGCACTTATTGTTTTTCCTATGAATAAGTGACTAAAAATAATTCCCAGGGAACTGCCAGGCCGTTTTGTTAATTCAAACATTCAAACGACATATTCTCTTTTTAATGCTCAATTATTATTATTATTTGGGTTCTGATTTTAATATTTTACTTAGAAAATCAACAAATTTGTAAAAAAAAATTGAATGCTGCTAAAATGCAAGAAAATCATTTCATTTTTGATGAAACGAAGCTCAGTATTATATTCGGCTCACTACAGATTCAAAATATGAAGCGAATCTAGCAGGCACGAGCAGAGAGAAAGAGCAAATCTCATGTATGTATTATTAATGCTAATCATAGTCAGCTGATGGCGAGGGTCACTGACCAACGTTGTGCGAAGGCAGAGATTCGAGATCACTGGAAGCGGAGTTGATGTTGATATGCAGATGGTTGGGCCGCGGGCGGCGCCGCGCCGAGTGGTTGTTGTTGGGCAGCACGGTGTCGACCACCTTGACGCCGACGCCGCCGTTGTCGGTCACGATGATCGGAGGCACCACTGCGGAGCAAAGAGCAGAGAAAAATTAAAAAAATCGGGGCCGAGAGTGCGAGTCGGGGCGGCAATTACGCTCACAATCGTTCATGGGTATGTTCTCGGTGTCCTCAGTCTCGTTGTCCTCGTCAATGTCCGAGATGGACGCGGCATCGTGGCTCCCTCTTCTCCGCTCCTCGACCATCGCTACGCTCGGGAGAAGAGGTTCCAACTCCTTTTCCTTTTCAGAAGCCACAGCTGCGCTTAAATGTCGCGTCGCCGTCGTGACAATGAGTGATTTTTTTTTTGCTTCGGAACTTTTTTGTTTGCAAAATTTTCTATTTTTTATTAATGAAAGTATTGACGAGCGGTGCGTCGGCCGTGCGAGCTGTGAATACTGTGAAATGAGGGAAAAGTCGCCCCCCTCGGTCGGTCGCTCTCGGACCTATCGGACTCTTCCATTTTATCTTATCATTGCGGGAGGAGGACTGACTACTGATGGTCGAGAGACGAGAGCATGTGGATGAGGTGCGAAACTGAAATCAAAAGGGATCAGCTCTTTTAATCCAATTATTTTGTGGCGGGGCCAGGCATGCTCGCCGCCGCCGCTCGTGTCAGACTTCCGGCCTTGACACGATTGATCTTTCTTTCTTTCTTTGACTCGCCGAAAAGTGAATTCGATCAAATCATAATAATAACGTGCAGCCACACAAGTGGTGCTGACACAAGCGGAATTTCCTCGTAATTTGCATAAACAATTACCCATAACAAGCGAGGACAGAAATAAATTAATGGAATCGATGGGAAATGAAAGGGAAAGACAAGTTTCTAATGAAAATCAACAAAAGCACCATATTAAGCCACTACAAATAAGCAACAATAATAAATGATTTTGCCGTTTTAATGAGTAAAAAGATCGAAATAATTTGTTTTAATCTCTTTTAAATATAATTCAACATTAATGAGTTTAGAAATTATGCTAATTTAATAAAAAAAATTAAATGTTTAATTTTGATTTTTTCTATTTTGGTCTATTTACTATGCGGGTTTCTTACTCATTGAGTCAATAAATAATTTACTACATGATCAAGAGCCCTTTGTGAGCAATGAAATAATTACAAAATGAATAATTTACAAATTATTTATCAGGCGAATAAGAAATTTATTCAAGCTGCTATTGACAAATATTCTTTTAAATTACTTGCCTTACTGCGACGATGGAACAATTTTATTTGAATAAATAAAATTATCGTTTCTATGTTAATAAACTCGTTGAAATATTGGTGTAAAATTGTTTTCTTTTGCAAGTTTATTACAAGGAAAAACTAATCACTCAATCAAAAAAGTTCCATATTTTTGCTCAATATTCATTTAAAATGTTTTCCATCATCTGAATATTAAATAAAATTTCAGACAAAAACTGTTTAATTCCTTTGTATTTAAAAAATATCATCAGATAGTTATATTTTCGATTATAACTGTACAAATATTTTTGAAGCAATAAATCTAAGAATGTATGCATAGCAAATCAAATGAGTTCTTAAATCGTGGCGAAAATAGAGCTAAATAATTTCAATTACACTTCAAGGATAGGCACAAATTACATAACAATGTTTAGTCAATTAATAAAATTGGTCCAAGTGTGTTTTTATAAATTTCTTAAAAATCTTCTATAACAATTTTGATTTTAATATAACAATAAAAATGCCTTTAATTTGTTTAGAAAATAACAAATTTAATTTAATTTAAAATTAATTAAATAATATACAAAATTGTATATAAAGATAAAATTAATATTTTTTTATAATAAAAAAGCTTCAAAAAAAGTTATTCATTATAAAGAAATTTATTTTTTATGTTTGTTGAAACTCCGATAAGAACAATCATCAATATTTTTATAAAACTTTCTATCATTCAAACTATTCGAGTTTAAAACAAAATTAGAGATTTTTTTATTTTAAGTGATTTGCAAAAAAAGTTTTAAATCAATTAATATTCAAATAAGGTGCGAATTTCATTATCCAATGTCGCAGTGCAGCGCGAGACGCGGCGCCGAAAGGTCAAGCAAGAATATGGGACGATTAAGCGTAATAAAAGCGGAGCATTGTGCGGAAAAGTTAATGTCAGTGGCCACCGTTTCAGTTATACAATAAAATGCCATGGCCCAAATGGCATGGGGTGCTGCGAGGATACATAATAATCGCAGGACCCCCGCCCGACACCAAATATTACAAATCGCCGAGCAAACCAATTTGTCGACCGGAGATCGATCCGGATAATATTTGGCCTGGGCAGCATCCGAGGGCCACTCTCGGGCCATCAATCGGCCCCAGTGACACACAATATATAATAATTATATACGCGAACATCTCCCGGACCAAAATAGACCCCGAGCCTGCCGAAGAGCGAATTCGAATGATTCGGAAAATCGAGCCGCGGGTCCAGAGAATCGTGGCCGAGAGAAAGGGCGTCGGCGCCGCGCGGCGATCGGCGCCAGGGGTGGCTCGGCGCCGCCTCGATCGTGCACCAGTTTCATACTCACATTTCTACCGCAGTTGCGGACATTTTCAAGGCTAAACGAGACGGGCTGACTCGCCGTCGGAGGCCATTCACCCGGGCGAGAGGGCGGCCAGCGGCCAACGGAACGGTTCGGCGCCGACGGAAGGGGCCAAGCGTTGGCCCGGGCCGCGGGATTGTCAACGAAAATAGGCGAAATGAACGCAGTCCCGTCCGGCGACAAGGTGTGAAATCATGAAGGACTAGAAGGAAACTGAGTCTGCGCCATTCGGCCGCTGGCCGCTAGATGGCCGCTGGGACGAGCGGATTTTTCCACGGCGACGACAGCGCCGCCGGTGGAGTGTTTCCGAAGCAGGGGAGGCGCTGATTGTGAGATTTTATTATTCCGAATCCGAACGCACCGGCGGACTGACGTGCGAAGGTGTTTTACTGTAATTTTCAAGTGTTGATGTGTTTTTCACGTGTATGTCGCGATGTCTGCCGATAACGAGTGGCCAACCATCAGAGGCTGAGGATTTAACCCTGCAGGGACGAGGAAAATGTAGTTTGTGTGTGTTGGAATAATATGGGCAGCGAGAAATTCGTCTTTCTTGGATTAGTGCTGCTCGCAATCCTGCTAGTCTCCACAGCTGCTCCGGACAACTTGACTGAAGGTAAATAAAAAAATTATTTGCCAATTATTTTTTATAAATATTATATTTTTTTAATTTGGAAAATTTAAAAATTAAAAATTACAAGTTGTTTGCGTATTCCACACTTTTAATTTAATATTTATAACTAATTATTCATTAAACATTCATTGATTGACTTAAGTTTTTCTCTTATATAAATAAATATATTTTTTAATTAATAATATTGTTTAGTGCAGCGTTCTTTTTTATCTTAACTGCTTTTAAAGATGTTAAAATTTAATGCTTCATAAAAAGTATTTTCCTCAAGATTCTATTTCAAAATTCGTAAATTGCATTTTATAAGTGAGCTAAGAGACATTTTGACTTAAAACAAAGATTTTAAATTTAATTCAGCTCAAAATTTTTAATTTAAGATAATGTTGTAATTAGATTTGCATCAATTCTCGTCTCATTGTACCATTAATTGAGCAATTGGCTGAATAAGCCAACAGTTTAGTAAACATTTCAATTGTGATAAAATTAAGAGATTGGAGGATTTCTGAAATAGCACAGACCACTGACTTATATAATCGCCAAATCGAAGCTGCCTTTTTTCTCTTTTCTTTTCTCTATTTTGATGTTTACCAGCGCGCGAAAAGCAAACTGCAGTCACTTTGTTGACGCACCGGACCTCATTAACTTTTCCTCCGGTGCCTGATGCATGGCTCGGCGAACCAATAAACCTTTGAATAAAACCGCGGCTTGGTTTACAAATTTGAATAAACACACACGCGGCCATGTGCGAGTTTTTTTTCTTCTTGTGTGCTGGAAATATATTTACTCAGCCTTGGCAGCGGAGACAAAGCTCTGCCAGTCGGTTTTGTTGGAGGAGTTTGAGAAAAGTGGCCCAATAATAAAATCCAGCTTCAGGATCACAATGCGAGATCCTTCGACAAGCAGGACCTTTTTTACCTCTCCCTCGCAATATGGAAAGCTGCTGCTCAAAGGAGAGCCCGACCGACCGACATGGGCAGAGCAAAAAATTATATTGCCTGAGATCAGCCTCAGGGCACTGCGCGTTCCACCCACCTGACGACTCGAAAGGGGGTGGCGAATACTTTTGTGAATGCGTAATGCGCACAATGGTGAAAGCAGATCGTACATGTGCACCGATGGACACTCGAGTGAAAGTACACTTTTGATCAATTTGCTCACGATCTTTCTGTCATTATTGGCTTCAAGAGTCACGGTGTTCTATACAATCAATTTCATCCTTGCTTGGGTGATTGATTGAAATTATAAAATGTATAATTATATTTATAAATTGAAGTAGAATTAATAAGATTAGAAAATTTGAATTACTATTACGAACCAGATGCAAAAAATTGTGGCACAGAACAAAATAAATTAACATTTAAATTAGCGTATGAATAACAATTTTAGAAATTAATGTTAATTTCTAATCAATAAATATAGAAATATTCTTACAAAAACTTATTTTCTATTTAAAATTTCATTAAAAAAAATATTTGTACTGTTTATTGGTAAACAGAATAGAAACTATTAAAACATAGTTTCTTCATTTAATAGTTTAATAGTTTTTTTACTTAAATGCTTTTTGTTTAATATTTTATCTAGTTTGTATTGATGGACAGTAAGTTTTGAAAAACTTATTTGATGAATACGGTACATTTTTCGTCTATTGTACTCATTATCCTCTTATTCAATGTTTCTCTCTCGTCTCTGTAATGGGCATGGGAAAACGACCTTCGTCAACACAATTGAAATTGTGTTCGTTTCATCTGGCGAACAAAAGATCAATTGCGTTAAAGACACGCATTTGGAGCGAACGCCACTTCTGTAAGGCGAGAAGAATCACCTTTTTCTATTATTGTTGTGATTTGCCATAGTTGATGGAAACGAAGCTAGACTTCAAGCCTCCCATTCTCACCTGAACAAATAAATAATCCTGATTTTTCATCGCAATAATTACCCGAGCTGAATCAGCAGAATTAATTGATGATACAATCACCGAGATGATTAAGCAGAAGGACGTCTTCATTCCTGTTTCACTTTTTATTAAAAAACAAACAAAAGTTACCTCAGCTTTGGATGACATTCCTATAAGCAACATTTTTTTTATATTATGTAAACGATTTGCTTTGTAACGCAGTTTATTTGTTTCTTTTAAAAAGTTTCCGGCATTTTTCAAGTGCTGAGAGTAAATTGAATATAACTGCTCTGGTGTCAGTTTATAGCCCCATGTATATTATCGTTATAAAAAGTGGCTTGGAAAGAATTCGGTGCGCTGCAGGCAACTGCACCTCTCGTCTCTGAAACCGAGTCTCATCTTTCCTCCTCGACGTTTCCGTTTCCTTTCGAGCACACCACAGGCACTTGTGCACCATCGCTTTTTACCCCTTTGTTTCACATAGCTTGTCGTCCTGATAAGCAATAATAAACAGCCCGTCTCGTGTCGCTTTCCATTTCCTCCCTGACAAGAAAGCAGGCGACACATTTTGAAAGTTTTTTTCATACTCTTTTGAGTATTAGAATCAAAAAGCATTTTGAACAACAGCCTGGACAAAGATAATGTATTAAGTGGTAATTTGATTAATATAATTTAAAATTAAATATTTGTTACTGTTTTATACCTCGAAATTTAATTATAACTATTAACTCAATCATGCGCAGAATATATTAGTTCTTTGACAAATAATGTATTTATTGTTTGAATACCATCATGTACTTAATATTAATGTAATTTTATTTCTTTGAAAATTACTTGAAAAATTTTAAATTAATATTGGTTTTGCTTTTCTTAGGAAACCTGCATTAAATAAAAATTGAAATAAAACTTATCAAATGTAATATTATTTCTTTTAAAATAAATATTATTTTAGTGCAATAAAACTATATTAAATTAAAAATATTTTATATATATTTTTTTTAAAGTTGTTACAAAAACAAGTTTAGTATAAAAGATTGAGTGGTGCCTTAAAAAATCAAATTTATAATTATGAAGGCTAAAAGAATTCATAAATTAAAATAAATAAATAGTTTTATTTTCAAATAAGAATATTAAATTTGATCAAATAATGAATTTCTGTCAAATGCAGACTAAATTAAAGTTATATGTGCATCTGATTATTAGATTTATTATTTTTTTTTTCATTTTATATTTTTGATCTTGAATTAAAAAAATAAAAAACACACACACACATTAAAATTGTTAAGAAAGCGGATGTTGAAAGGCTGTTCAGTTCTATGTAAATATTAAATTTACTTCATCTCTATTTATTATTGTTTTTGAACGTCGCATTTTTAACACACCAGACACACCTCTGTAGCTGACGGTGTGTACAGTACATTGAGTTGCGAGTACTAAAGACTGAAGTTCATTACTGCAGCAAGCAGATTACACTTTTATACTCACAAGTTAATGGATGAGATGAATGAGAGACGTAAACAAACAATTTCTCAAAATATAACGGAGAGTGCGCGCCAGCTGGCCGCGTGTGTTAATTTACATTATGCTTTTATGATAGCGTTTGCAGCTCATGTATTTCTCTTTTAGAATCCTCCGCTTTTTTTCTCCTTTTCTATAACAGCAGCGGTTTTATTTACTCGCGTGAATGATTTTACAACTCTTTCCCGCATTCGTGTGTAAAAACGCCGTGGATCGGCACGACCGCCGTTCTTCGGATTCGAATATTAACAGGTCAAAGCTCCCTCGGCGAAGCTCACGTAATCAGGTGCTGCGGAGGAAAATAAAATTGTAAATATAAATAAACGTACATCAATCTCATATATAATATGCTGGCGAGGAGAGAAAAATCCTCTCGAGGCGGCGAACCACCTGACTGCGGAGAGACGAATGATAATTTTTCGTAATTATCCACGGTGATTATCTGGTGCCATCGTCCAACAGGCGAAATCACTCTCGGCGCCGCGAGTAAGAAAAAAGACCGGTTGATGGAATTTCTGGGAAATTGAAAAAATACCAAATACCTTCACACCTCAATCGTCTCAACAGATTAATTTATTTCGGATTTTCATAAGCAATATTTTTTTACAAGAAAAATATTATGATAATTGAGAAAATTAATATAATTACTTTATGGAAAATAACTTGACACCTTAATTTTGTCATTAGTTCATTTTACATTTAGGCAAAAGCATTGGCAATTTTTTTACGGTAAAAAATTTAGAATTTATCCGTTTTTGTAGAAAAAACTTTTCGGTGGCGCAAAGTTCATTTCAAGTTAATTAACATTAGTGAAAATTCTCCAAGCTCAAAAAATTTTATAAACGAGTGTAAATTTTTATTGTTTGCGTTCTTACAGCCTTCGAAATTCCTGAAATATTTGTCCCAAAATTACAACTCCGTTTCGCAAAATTTATGGTGTCCTTCAACCAATTAATTTTATACAGGCAGCATTGCTCCCTCGATGAGTTTGCCATAAATTTCACCGTTCTAGCGGCGCACAACTTCTAAGGCTCTCGGCAGCTGTTGATTGTAAGAAGCCGCTTCGTCTGTATATATCTCTGATGGACACTGGAGAACCGGACATTAGATATAAATCCACAGAAGTCACTAACCCGCCGACGATGAGAATTCTTGTGAGGCGAGTCAAAAAAAAGAACATCCATAGAGCCAGGAAATTATGTTTTAGAACTAATGAGCCATTATTATTATCATCAGAGCGGCGGCGTTTCTTTTTGAGAGCACACGACGAGCGGATCGTAATAGTTGTAATCATTTCAGGCCATCTGCGAAAAATTGCATATTCGCCCAAGCTGAGCATGATTTTTTTTTCAACCACTCTATGACTGGCAGATTACTTGATAACGGAGCTGGCCAAGATCAGTCAAAGCTGGTGGTTAATTAATAATTATCAAATAAAATCAAAATTTAATTGTTATCTTTCTCATGAAAATTTTAAACTCGAATGACGGAGTCATTTTAGTTTGGAATTGCAAACAGATATGCGTTAAAAAGGAAAAAAATAGCAAAAAAATTTGAAACGTGCTTCATTGTGACACTTGCCACCACAAGTTGAGATCATTCCAGATGTCTCACACATCCTATGCTTTGACTCACGCCATCAACCAAATCATTGCACATCTGTTTTCAATTTTAAGTTCAAAGTGATCTTAAAAATTTCTTAACTGAAATTTATAAATTATTCAATCAATTTTGTGCAGTTTTGTCCTATATTATTTCATTATTTCAAAAAGAAAACATTTGCAATTAGAATTTTATTACTTTCTAGAGCTGGCAATGTTTTTTTTTTATTTTATTTTATTTTTTGTTTGTTTAATATTTACTAGTATTATTTGACTGTGTATCAAACAGGGAATAAATAAATTAATGAATATTAAGCATAAGCCATTTTTTATAAGAATTTTTAATTTATATAATTAAGTATTATCTTATAACAAATTAATTTTACAATTTAATATATTATTTTCTTGCTAATATTTTATTTTTCACATTCATTTATGAGAAATCGAGTGAAATTTTCCTTTCAAATTACTTGTCAGAAACATTATATAATTTAAAATATTAATTTCAAGATGTAATTCAAATTTTGCAGAAAGTTCCGAAAGTTCCTTTGTATGACAAAAATGGTATGGCGGGCTATTGAATTTCACATTATTATACCTTCAAATTTGGCATAAAATAAAATCGAAAAATATTTTGCTTATAGATTTATATGTTCCTGATCTCCAAACTGGGTTTTTTAACATATCAAATTTAAAAATTTAGAATTTTTAAGACTGAAACATTGAATTAATTATTGGATTTTGCTGTATTTCGCGGAAACATCCGACATAAAACAAAATCAATATCCGCTGCAGTGAGATCGCGTTTAAAATTAATTTTTAATAATAATAATGATTGAAATGCAATTAACAATAATAAACCGATATTAACAAAATCTAATTATTATTTTATTTCCATTTATTATCAATTTCATATCTGCAAGAATAGACAATGATCTCATGACTTTTTGAAGTCCATTGCCGAGCTTGACACTGTTGGCAAAAGTGCTCCGGGCATTGTAATTGAAACACAATACCTCTGCGCAGATCTGATTGTGCACGAGCGCAACAGCAGGGAAATATTGCACGGCCGCGAGCACAAAAAGCAAGCGCGGTGCATCTCGAAGTCATCGTGTAATCGCATCTCGAGCATCTCTTTCGCCTGCACGTACACAAAAAGCAAAGAGACGTGCATCTCGCTCGCTTTCCCATCCATGCTGCCCGTCTAACGAAGCAAGTTCGCTTAGGTGCACGGCCGCGTGATTTGTGTTGGCGGCGAAACGGCCGGGGAATTTTAATTTGCATTCGGCTGTGGGAGGAGAGGATGGAATTACCTGCCGATACTTTCTGGCACACAAGCTCCTTTTCTTGTTACTTACGGAATTTCTTTCCAGAGCAAAGAACAAGGACTTTTTTTTAAATCATACGTGAGAGAGCAGTTTTAATTAAAATTCAGTCATGTCGTCGAGGCTCATCACGATCTTTCTCGTGGAAAGTAAAATTTCTTCTTTCCTTTTTTCGGCCGAAGAGGAACGAGAAGAAAAGCACGCATGATTTATGGAAGAGAATCGCAATTAGGCCTTGCCGCGGTAAAAGTTTTCGTTTGTAGGCCGTGCGCGTTTCTCATCGTCCGTGTCACAAATAGATGACAATCTGGACAGAGCAATGAAAATTGCTCTAAACTCAACAAGCTGCTTGTCAGTGGTGTTAAAAGTCGGCGTCGTTTCGCACGCACCCACTTTGCTGAAAACTAAATTGAGGTGGCGAGATGAATATAAAAAATTGCGTGAAATTAATCTTTCGAGCGACGCTGTTGATTTCAATTATCAAATTTTTTCGCTCATCGCGAAAAATTATTTTAACACAAAAAGGATTAAAATTTAAATTATATTTTGACCACAAAAATGGTGAATCCAAAAATATTTTACTTGGGAGATAAAAATAATTTGCATTGCAGAAATATATAAAATTCAATATTAATTTGTAGTACAATTCAATTTAATTTTTTTTAGTGCTTGTCAATGTAATAGGGACAATTATAGGACTTCGCAACTAATTTTGTCAGGGTACCTTGCGCATTATTAACGCAATTAAATAATAAAGTAGAGGGGATTTATGGGCTATTTTTGGTTAATTATAAGGAGCTGTACTAGACAGCTCTGCCAAAAATTGGAGTCAGACTCCTTGTGTGGACCTCTCCACGGAAATCTTTAGTAAAAGGCGAAAGATTTATTCGCTTTGAAGAGATCCCAGAGTGTAAATTTCTTCTAGCAATCGAAGGATGCCCGACCAAAAGCGGTGCAGCTCTAAAGCATCAAGCTTGCGCACTTATGTTTGCTAATCTTTACTTCATGTCGAATTAAATGCCAATGTCTTTGCCATTGACATAAATTAAATTAATTTTTACATCAAAAGAATTAAACGATTTTGCAGAAAACCTCCACATTCTCTTTATTTTACATTATTTGTTCTTATTATTGGAATATTTTTTGACAAAGCTGCGTCGGCAGATGGCGCGCGCGAGTGTTGAGTGCCTACTCCGCACAATGGCCCAGCACGGCTTGCTCAGCACCAAAAGCCGGGCCCCTGAAAAGTACAAATTTTTATTTTTTTCCTTAAAAAAATGCTTTTCATTTCATTGGTCTTTTTTTATGATATTAGATTTTTTTGGTTCTTCAAGCGTGCGGTTGTAGGTAAATTTATTTGAAATAGTCCGACAATAATTAAATGTTTTTATGTTAAAATTTTTAAATAAATTGACACACGCACACGCTTGTTTCAGAGAACAGCTTTGCACAAGATAAACTTCAGATAATCTCGAGTTTTTTCCCGTGACCAAACTGACTGGGATTATTATTATTATTTCAGAGCTCCATAAATCTTTGGAATGCAAACACTCATAAATATATAAATCTGATTTGTTTGGAGAGCAACAGTGAGAAGGCTTGTTTTACTTTTCCCATAAACCAGTAAACGATCTCACTGGTATAAATAATACTAGAAAAAAAAACATGCGTCGCGATTGCTTAATCCCCCTTTCTTAAAAAAGGGTTGAGATAATAATATTCACGCACAAAACAAAAAACGAACTGCTGGATCGGAGATGGAAATCGTGCACCGCGATTATATTGTGGTTTGCTCCTTGACGTTTAAATGACCAGTCGGATGAATTATTACAAATCAAAACTCAAACCCCATATTTTATCTTTAATATAAAATAAGATTTATTCTGGGAGAAAAAGAAAATAATAGTCCCTGTGGAAATTGCTTGTTTTGAGAGCTGCTGGATTTGCTCGGAGCATCTGGCGACCATCGAATGAAAATGTGTTTTCCAGCAACGGCTAAATGACAGCGAGTACTGAGAAGAGGAAAATAAGTCGCTTTAGTTCTTTGACCCTCTCTATGTCGTGAGCGTCACCGAAAAAGCTTTTCTTTCTTCGCGCCTCCGATCCTATTATGTGTGTCTGTCCAGCTGGCCGGCGACGAACGGGTCCAATGAGCGAAACGCACTTCACAATGGTCCTTTTCTTCTAATGCGAAACTCATCATATTGTCACCCGAGAACAAAATCCGACAGCCAAAGAGCTAACGGAGACCTGAAGAAAACGGACAGTTTTGTCAGCATTTAGGAAAAAAAGAGAAAAAGGATTAAATGTGGGCCGTCGACAGGCTATGGAGACAATGAAGAACCTTAAGTTTGGAGAGACGCATCCGCATCCGAAGTACAAAAATAAATAACACTTTCCTTGCTGCGTGCGTGTGTAGATTTGTTTTTCTTTTCTTTTCTACACTCGCTACTGGAACAAATTGCTGCGCCACTCTCATCAGGACGCTCTTCACCGGGATTAGTGTAGTTTATCTCGCGGCGACTATCTCGTCTCTCCCGCCGTGTAAAAATAAAATGAGACGCAACACATTTCGATCTGTCAAGATATTCCATGCTAATGACCCTTTCAGTATTGTGTTTATTGAAACTCGGAAACTGTTTACCTTTTGAAGCAAAGTGCTTTGGAAAATAATTTTATATTTAAAAATGACTTCAGAGAGAACTGACAATTTTATAGTTCAATGTTTAAAGTCTGATTATAAATACATCAAAAAGTTCCATATAATTAGTAAGTTTTAAGCAACCAGGTTTTTTTAGCAAATCTATTGAAGAGTAAAAGATACCTGAATTTTATATTTTGTGTTTTTTGATCGATGATTGCACACATAATACCCTCATAATTGCAATGGGATAAATTTAAAAAAAAACTACTGAATAAATATAAAATAAATTGCTTTGTTTTTAACGAAAATAAAGACCAGAAAAATTTAATTCTGCTTCAAAAATAATTCTCAAACTCTCTTTTTTTATCGAAAAACAATTAAATACAAAATAACAGCATAATTCGCAAATAACTATAACAAACAAAATAATTTTTAGGAGCGAGTGATAAGAAAAGAAAACCATTCAAATATAAAATTTTAAGAAAATGCTCAGAGAAACTGATGTTAAATTTTGAAAATTTATTATCATTATTGTGCAGAGTCAGGAAAAGCTTGCCTTCTTTTATTCCCTCGCAACATTTTGTACATTTCAAAAGATAAACAATAAATTCTTCTTGGAATTGTGCCTTGCACGGGGCTGTGTCAACGTTAAGCCTTGTTAAGCAAATCTAATTGATATGGTACAAGCAGAAAATTTGCAAGCAAGTGCTAAATTGACGCCAACGCGAAAACTGAGGGCGCATTGTTTTTTGCGCGCTGGTGCTTCTTGGCACCGACTTTGCACGCTCGACTGGACACAGAGAGCGGTCGTTTTGTTTTGGCGAGCATGGCGAATGCAACAATAAGAGAGTCGACGTGTCTCTCGTCTAAATGGCCTTTTGCGCGGGGCTTGCCTACCCTGCCTGCAAATAGCCGGTAAATAAGTTTGCAGAGAGCCATTGAGCGCGACGCGTGACGTCACAATAACGGTGTGTGCCCCAGGAGCAAAGCAGTTCTCTCTCTGTGAATCAATTCCTTTGATCATTGTTGATGATGGGCGTGTTTGATGGATAATTTTACACCGCAAGAATGCAAACCAACTGACACAGAGACGTGCTTCCTGTCTATTTGGCAAAGAGTTTTCCATCCGTATAAAAACAAAAGTGGATAAAAAATTTTCAACTTCTAATATGAATCAAATAGAATTTATAATATAGTAATTAAATTGACAATCAATGAACATTAAAATGACAGAATTTATTAGAAAAATTAACCATTAATTATTATTTTAAATAATTAATATTGAAACGTAAATTTAATTTATTTTATAATTTTACTTGTTTGATTATTTGACTTATTTAATATTCTTTCAAAAGCGTATTTTATTTCTTTTTAGAATTATATTGTTGGTATGTTAAATTTTGTAACAAAAATTTATTAAAATATCATAAAAAGTTAATTTTTTAACATATTCGTATCACTGCGTCAATTTAATTGTAATGGAATTAATATCACATGAGAACCCTTTGTCGGAAGAGGAAGCAAATAAGTTTAAAGATTAAATAATGAATGTAATCACTTGAATTATTTATAAATTAATATCAACAACAAACAACAAGATATTCTTTAAATTAAATTGAAACTTAATTACTGCCTTAAAACTTTTCCTACATTTCTTATATAAAAATGACTACTTTACACCATTCTTATTGATTTAAAATCGCCCCCGATCGCAGCCCATATTTCTCTTTGACGTCCGTTTCTCCTATTATCAATTTTAGGCAATTTTCCACGCTCCTATTTCGAACACGCCTCGGACGAAAATAAATTATTTCCATCTCGTCTACTCTTCCGCGTGTTCTACTTTGCAACAATTTAGAATTTTCTTTCCATATAGAACACAATCCCTCTTGTGCGAAATTTGAGAGCTGATATATACGCTCTTGCAGAGAGAAAGATCATTTTCAGCAGCAGTCGTGCATCCGGCCATAAAGTCGTGGCTTTTAATGGCATTATACATACATATTGTGTTGTGCGCCCTCGAGCCAGTAGCGTATGCTCGCGAAGAATACAAAGCAAATGCAGTCATGAATATGCAAATTCGCGAGTCATGCAGCAGATGAAAAGAAGTGCTAAAATGACTCCTGTCTCTCGAATTAAATCTTTTGAAAACCTTTCAAAAGCCCCTTTCCGAGAGAGCAATCGAAAGCAATATCCAATCTCGCCCACGCTCTGTGTGCAAGTTAATTACTCCGAGAGGTGTTTTTCTTCTTACTTGAAACTGGGTTATTTTACTGCGACGAAACGTGCCAGCAACTGACTGAAGAGAAAAAAAAATTGTGTTTGTCCGTTATTGTGTTGAGATTGCGCAACTCGCTCGCTTAAGAGTCCAATTATGAAATTGCTGATCAATTTTTATACACATTACGACCTGGTGTGGTCTGCAAATAATAACGCATTGTGTTCGGTTCA
The DNA here is from genome assembly GCF_031216515.1 of Neocloeon triangulifer. Taxonomy (NCBI): domain Eukaryota; kingdom Metazoa; phylum Arthropoda; class Insecta; order Ephemeroptera; family Baetidae; genus Neocloeon; species Neocloeon triangulifer. The sequence goes on from NW_026775550.1 coordinate 1,382,393, forward strand.
CTTTCTCCGCCCCGAAGTCGTGCGAGTTCATGGCATATAAGCGCAGTGTTTTGTGTGTGGCGAAACTCTTTTGTGTTATACATTTACTAATGGCAAATTAGCCAATGGATCACCTTGGTGCTCTCAAATCGATTGTTGAACCAAAATGGAAGAATTTTACATGACCATGAAACTGTGCTGCCTTTTAAGATGGTGAAAATAATTCCTTTTTTTAAATAATTATAAATGATAAATATTTATGTACGACTAAATTTTAATTTTAAATTCTTACCAAATTCCTCAATTAAGTTTTGCTTAATGAATCATTTGTCTTATCAAGTTGTTTAAAATTTAATAAATCCAAAGTTCATTTCATTATATTTCTGTTCTTTAATTTTTTTAGCCGACTCTGCTTTGCAGAGACAGCCGCTCAATTGAAAACTAAATTTGTTTTAAGAGAAAAAAAATACATATTCTTGAGATTTCTTATGAATTTTTTTCTCATCATTGTCAAAAAGCAAGAATTTAAATTTTATTATTTTTTAAAATAAGTCTCATAAAATTTTAGAAATTTAATACAAAATAAAAGGAGTTCTAAAAATTTAAAAATAAATAAATAAATAAAAGCCCTTTTAAGATTTTTTCTAAGTTTCCAGATAGTATAAGATAGTCTATAGCATTATTTTAAATCACAATGTCACGATATTCAAATACGATTAGTCTAGCAAATTACAAAGAGTAAATCAAACTGGCTTTTTCTTCAGTCTATGTGTATTATTTAAGGCTAGATAACGTTAAAAACAGGAAATTGTTTATTTGCGGTGGAAAAACAGTTATTCAAAATTTCTTCATTGTCTTTCCGCGCTTCCTTTATGCAAAAGAAGTTTACTGTACATTTCTTCTTCTTCTTCCTTTGGCAGCTGAAACACAAAGGATGCACGCGTTCTGCAGCGCGAAATTGGAGCGAACGTTTTTAAAGCATTGCCAGCATTGGAAATGAGCAGCTGAGCATGCTGCTTTTTTGCCTTGTGCAGATCACCTTTCATTTCAGCAACCACAGCTGTAATATAACGGTACACCCAAGAGTGTTATTTATCTTGGTTACGTCTGCATTTCGTGCAACATGTTCGCCAAAAACTAGCAAAAAAGTAAAATGTTTCAGGGTTTGAATTTCTAAAATTCAGTCTAAATAATTTTTTTCCCGCAATTACTTCAAAACTTCTCAGTTTCTTCCAAAATTATTCTTTGTAATTGACGGTTAAAGAGAAAATGCAAAATACAACCTTGCAGTTAAAAAAATATTTATACTTTCGCAATCGGGCATATTTTTACACTTCTTGCTTACGTCCGGAATGCCCTACAGAGTTTTAATAAATATTTGCTTTTCAAGGTATTTGCAATGCCAACGCAATACCAAGAGTGAATCTTCAGCTGAAGCAACAGAGTAATAAAATGCAAATAAAGTCCTGATGGATTGCGTGTTAAAGGCCAAATTCAAGAGAGATAACCGTCTCCGGCTTTTACGATGCGTTGATTCATCGTGTGTTTGCTTTTCTTAAAAGAGTTAATGCGATTTTCGAGTCGTTATCAATGCAGAACATCGCTCTCTTGATGCATTTTATCGTGGCTGGCATCGCAATTTTATGGAAAGTGAAACCCAGTTTCGTGCAGTCATTAAAGTCTCGCCTTTAAGTATCGAGAGCTCTCGTTAAGATCACAAAATTATTGGTTTAATACTTGGTGCGTGCATAATTAGTGCACTCTTGAAGCACGGCGTAGAAAGTCGAGCATTAAGGGAAATGATAACGTGATGACAGGAGACGCAGGTTGAGTGTAAAGTTTTTGTAAAAATTGCTCGAAAAAAATGGGGGGAAATTCCCATCTCATTAAGCACACACTAGAAAGTACAAGTTTTATAAATGTTGCGTGGGGATTTATGAGCTGCGATTTGCTGATAAACCACTCGGACGTGAGAGAAGATATATTTTTGTTTGTTTAATTCCAAACAATTAAAAAGTTAGGTTCTTTTCATCTTTTAAAATAATTATCAAGTACATAATTGAGATATTTAATTAATTGTTTAATATAACTAGAATATTTTTTCCATTGGAAGCCAATAGAAGAGATAATCAGTGCCTCTTAAAGGCTTTCATTAACGTTGTTTTTGTGAAATCCACCGTATTATTTATTGAATTAACATAAAATTTAAATATAAATATCTAATAGACTTTAAAAACCAATCATATTAAATGTGTTTAATAAAAAAAAAAAGTTAAAATAAAATAAAATTCTATTTAAACTATAATAAATAAATTCTTAAACTGTGCAAATATATTGCTGTTTTATTGTTTCGTTGTTTAAATACTAATTCAAATTAAATTTCTTGTAGTGTTTGTATATTAAAATTTTTTCTTCTCTTTATGTAGCAACTCTTTTTTTTATGACGCAGTATACTTAAAGAATGAATTTGTTAATGTTTTTCTTTTCTTTTATTATTTTATGCAGGGTTCCTTCTTAAATGAGGCTTTTTGCAAATTATTTTACTACAATTCTAATATATTTCAGAATACATAATTAATTATTTTATCTTCTTCACACCGAAAAAAGCATTTTATTCTTATTCTATTTTACTAATTTGAGACTTGCGGACTACTTGAGACTTTTGCAGAATTTTAAAATTCTCCTATTCTTACCGTTTTGCATAATTTAATAAAATTTCAGTGCAAAGAAAAAGCAATTATTTTCTAAATAGGAAGATTATTATTATTTTATTACTGTCCAGCAAATTTCAAAGGAAATTATCGGCTGGTGCTTATCAGACTTCTAATGATTTTATTGTTTTAAGAAAGAGCCTTGTTTTCTTAAAAATCATGAGTGGTGTGATAAATTTTACATAACTTTTGAAAAAAAAAAAAAATACTTTCCTATATTTTGTGTAGAAAATATACATTTTTATAATTCTACCATACAAAAGATCAAATTTCACCCTTACAGGAAGTGAATTGTAATTTATAATTACTTTAATCTCAAATTGAATTAAATTTCCTGTTGCAGAATCGAGCAATGTGACCTCCGAGGGGCCAAAGGGCGCCAACTCAACGACCCCTGGCCCACCCCGCAGCGGACAACGCAGTCTCGGCTCGTGCACGCCGGGATGTCTGCGTTGCGAGGTGTCGGGCTGCTTCAAGTGTGCAGGGGTCATCGTCCACGGCAGCCGTGAATGCAGGGCCGAGTGCCCTCCTGGTTACCGCCAGCAATGGTCCTCACTAGTCGACTACATGGGTCTCCTGTGCATTGGTGCGTTCCCTGCTCATATTACTGTTCTTTCCTTGTCCCGATGCGTGATAATGATAAGGACGAGTCAAAACACGACTTGGCTGTCAAAAATAATTGCAATTTACTCAAAAAGGCGTGCATCCGTTTGTGGTAACTTCCAATTAAGATTTATTCATTTTTGCTCAATTCATTACTCTATCCAAATATATTTTTAATTAAAAAATATCATTCAATGAAAAAACTGTTTAAAAATTTTTTTAGGAACTTGTAAAATTTTTAAATAATGAGAAGAACCTCATTTTTTTTAGATAAATGTAAAAATTAAATACTGAATATAACTTTATTAGGGAATTGATCAAAAAATTTTCATGGAATTTTAATAAAAACAATTGAAAAAGAAATTTTTTTCACTGTAATAAAAATTAGTTGGCTGCTTGCAAATTTAATATAGAATTTTAAGATCAAGAAGCAATAAATCTAGAATTTAGAAGCCAAATGAAAAAAAAAAATGAAACATTTTATGTTAATATTCTAACCAAAAGTTAATTCTCTTTTTTTTTTATAGAAAAATATTAGAAATATCATTGCATTATTCTTAAAAATTTTATTATTTAAGGTTAACAACCTCGAGAACCTTTATTTCTGAATTTTCCAATTTCCAATTCGATCCGAGATGTGTTGATAATGATATGAATTTCATAATCAATTTCCGTATTGCTTTAAAGTCATGTTATTATTAAGAACTTCCTCTCTCCGAGCTCTTCTATAATGCCAGCAGAGGTGTGTTTCTTTCTGTGTCCGTCGCAGACACAACACGTGTTTAAAAATTCTTCACACATCAGGGAGTGTTCCCGAGGCAGACGTGAATGTTCGCCTTATTTAATACGTATTTTTAAATAAAGCACGCGCTGCTCACCCAGCCTTGTGGTGCGCGCTTTTGAGAAATGGCCTTCTTGTACAGAGTAAAAGCTCGGAGCGGCTCTTGAAAGTAAAGTGTACCATGTGCTCGCCATAAAGCTCAAGCAGCACCACGCGAGTCTAAATTTGGACATTAAAAATGTTTAACCAGGCTTATATGTTTTGGGTACACGCATAAAATTAAATATCGGGGCGAAGTTTCTAGAAAACAAAAAACACACATTTGAAAATTACAGCAGCTAGGATTTCTTATTTAAAAATAATAAAAATAACTAAACAATATCCCCTTTTGCAAATTAATTATCTATAATTTGCGTTAATTTTTTTTTTATCTTGCAACATAATTAATTGCAAGGACACATAAGTCATAAGATCACAAGACAAGTACAGATCGCTAAATAATTAATAAAATTTTCTTATTTATAAAACTATCTTTTAAAAAATTAATGACAAATTTAATATGTTTAAAACTTTGTTTATTTTATTGAGCTGCTTATTATTTTTTATTATTTACTAATAAAATTTAATTTTTTTGTTAATAAAACGTATTTCATATATAAAATACACAAATGTTAGGTTGCAATGTGAGGAAATTATAAAATTATTATATATTATCTTTAATTATAAATTTATGGGAAATCAAAAGATATTGATTAAAATTCAAAAATATATTTACTGAGAACATCTTTTTGGTACTTTTTTTAATTCCTTTCATATATACTACTTATTTTAATGATTGAATAATTACACTTTCAAACAAATTTTTATCGCGAATTTAAAATAAAAATTAAAGAGTTTATAAAAACAGCTATACAAAATATATTTAAGAGGTTTTGCATGTCAGTAGCACATGATTTTAATTTTTTGCAAGTCTGCGTAACTGGGCTCATGAACTCATCGCCAGCGAAATTAAAGAGCTTGCAATTCACATGGTTGGTCCAGTATGTGTGGCACGATTAACTCGTTTTTACGAGCCAAAAGGAAATAAGCGTGGGCGCCCTGAATCGCCGAGCGCGCAAGAAGTGAAGTTTATAGGAGCGAGACGAGCCCGACTAATGCACGCCGGAGCGAATTTTAACACTCAATTATCACAGTGTATCGGCAAAATTGTTCAAAAAGTGAAAGGAGTGTAAGATAGAGCGCTCTGGTGAAATCAAAGAACCAAACTCAATCCGCCGAGCAAATATTTAACTCTAAAGACAAAAGGGAACAATCAGTAATCGATTTTGGTTACATAATATAAAAAATTGATAAGGAACTATGATATTTTTCCCTACATCCATCCCTTGATTCAATATTATTGCCTTTCAAAACTCTGAAATGTATGCAACTTGCGATTAGTGCAAAACAATGATGTAAAGTTAATGGGAATGACAAAAAATGTTAGGTTAGTAAAAATAATTTAAATTGTTATTTTAGAGGGAATTTTCAAAAATTAATAGATAAAGAAGGAATGATTGAATAAGATTTTGTCTTTAAGTCAATTTCAACTATATGTAAACGTTTGGTTTCTCTAATTTCTAGTTAATTTTTATTCACTTATTGAAGCACATGAAACTAAAAAATTATGTTCCATGTTAAGAAATTGATTTTTTAAGCTGACGTTATATTGTTCTTCAAATTGTTTCAAAAATGTAATAATTTTTATAAATTAACAATAAGTTAGTTTAAAATCATTGAAAGGCGCCTTACTTAGACAAAAATTCGTTACTGGAGATTTGCGATGTTCCCTTGTGAGTCACAGTGACTCATTTTTATTTTATTGGTCGTGCCCTTTGAAACAAAGCGTCCCTCATAATTTTCAATAATCATAAATTTCTATCAATCTTTTTTCGCAGAGAGCACAATGGTCGGCGCGGGATGGTTGGGTGGATGGGTGACCGGCGGCCAGGAGCTGACCGTCCTCATCGGCGTGGCCTGTGGCTCGATGCTGTGCGTGCTGGTGCTCGCGGCCGCCTGTGGCTTCGTCACGTACCGACGGGCCAAAATGAGACGGTCGCCGGTCGCGCCCGCCATTCGCAGCAGCAGGTGCGACCCACCAGCCATGGGACAATCTGCTGCCAGCCAGCAACAATGGCTCACGCCCCAAGGTGAGTCACTTTGCGCAGCAAATATTTAAAAACAAAAAAAGTTCACTTCAAAGAAAAATTGCCGTGAAATGAAATAAAAGTGGTACCGTTTCCGCTCAAGTTTAAATTTTCAATTTTTGTGTAACTTGAGTAGAATAAACAGTAAAAATATTGAAATAAATAATAAGCTGATATAAAGTTTCAGGGAAAATAAAAAATTTGTTGCATTATTAAAAAAACTAATCGTTACAAATTTTATAAATAGTTAACTATTTCAATATTTACTAATAATTTAATTTTGTAGTTATCTTGCATGCATTTTGCCAAAGACCTGATCCACATTAATAAAATTTTTGTAGAAAATGCTGGCTTTTCTTGCCGAGCATCAAAATTGGTGTTTTTTTTTTTTTAATTCTTGAAAGATGTAATTCAGAAAAATTTAGTACAACAAAATAGAAAAATTAAAAAACAATTATATTAAATAGTTTATTATACAAGTAATTTAAAAAAAACTATATTTTTATTATCAGCTTTTTAATATTTTAATCTTTTATTAATTTTAATAATTTATTTTAACAATTTTTTTTTACCTATTTTTAAAATTTAAAAATACTGACTTTGATCCACTTTGATCTGATCTATATAATTGAAATCAATATTCTATTTTTTGTAACTTTATTAATTACAGACATGACACAAAAGATAATATACTTGCTAATTAATTGGCTTAGTCACTCCTTTCGTTCTCCCACTACCTAATTTAAATTCATTGTGTTTTTATCAATTTTGGCTATTTTTTAAACTTTCTACGTGAGCATCATCTAATCTTTTCAAATTAATTCGCTAGGCATTGCTTGCATTAGAGAAAAGTGTAATTTTCGCGGAGATCTGCTTGAGCTAACTCGCAGACAGAGAGAAATCGACGAGGCGGCAGTATTTGCATTTGCTTTTAGAAAGACTGCCGTGTTATTTTTTTTTTCAATCACCCACGCTTGAAGACAAAGTGATTAATTTCGTCTGCTTCCAAAGAATCAAACAATGAGATGATAATATTAATTTCGCTGTCTACTTTTCAGAGCTGCAACTGCGAAGAGAGTTCGCCAAACAAGTGGGCGCCCTTCGACCAGAGGCTCCCGTTTTCTTAGCCATGCTGAACGACACGAGACGCAAAGTGCGTGAACTGTATCGTCCGAACGGCACCGACTCGAGATCAAAGGCCTACAGGTAAATTAAAATTAAACATGAAGTCTTGGCTGGTGAAAAAATCTAATGATTTTTTTTATAATTGGCTCCAAATTTGGCTGTAGGCACTGATAACGTTTTTGTTGCAAATTTTAGCAACTATGATTCAAGATCAATGGAAGAAAAAAAGAATTTTTCTTTTAAATTTTTCGTTGAAATTATTTGTAATTATATAGAATTAAAAATGAAGGAATTCCTAGAAATCTTTTAGAGATTTTAACTTTTTCAAATATAATTTTTGATGTTTTTTAAGCTGAAAAGTCAATCTTTTGGAAAAAAACATGTTTTTTACTTTCTAGAATCTAATAAAAAAGCACCTCTCTTAATACAATTATATAATTTTTAGGACGGTTCTGCGTGACCTGACCCGCATTCTCACCCTCCTGAACCGGAAAGAGGCGCGTTTAGGGGCGCCGCCTCCAGACTGGGACACCCTTCTGGACTGGGCAGAACGCTCTCTACGACGCTATAAAAAGAGCGTCAGCAATGAAGGGGTTGGGAGCGCCTGTGGCTCTGGCGCCACTTCCTCGTCCGCCTCATCGACGCCTACCTCAAGTCATGCCCTCAATCAGCACCATGTAATTATTAATTACTAAAAGAAAAGAAAAAATGTTACCAAATTACATATTAATGAATCGGGAACATCAGTTCTGGGTTTGCAAATATTTCTCTTAAAAGGAACTTTTTCAATATTTTTTAATTCTTTCTTTTTAAATGATCTGTTAGTTACTAAAATTCTTTTATTGCTTTTTTTAAAACGGTATCATTTTAATAGTCAAGTTTTTTTTCATACATTAAATATAATTTTTAATTTTGCAGCCAAATTATGGAGGTCCGGACGGCAACTTATCTGACAACGAAGACACCAAAGGTTGTGAGTCAATCGAAATACCAGCCCTGCTACAAAATGCCTCCGAGTGGTCACAGAACTCGCTCTACTTCTACGAAAGCTACTACCCCTTGGGCTTCAGACCTCAAGACGAAATCACCACAGAACTATAAAGTGGCAATTTTTATTATACTTTCGTCGAAATTCATTGTGCCTTTTTCTCTTTACGTCCAATGATAAAATTTACTCCATATTATTACACTGAACGAAAGTCAATTATTTTAATCTGACGATAGGTTGTTACTGCAGTGCATTGGTTGTTCTTATAAAAGTGAACTGCATTTAAAGTTATTACTGGTTGTAAAAAAAAAACAGGAGTGCCTTGGCAGGATAAATATATGTAAATATATTTCCAACAAACGATAAATAATTATTTCTAGTCACAATTTGTTTTTAAATTGTAAATGTGCAGAGATCAATCGAAAATATTTAAATAAAAATTATGGGCATTTTTAGTAGTACATAATATAGGAAAAGTGCTATGTAATTGCCCAATATAGTAATTTTTCAGGCTAATTTCAGCTAGATTTTTTTCTACCATTAATGAGATAAAGTATAAATGTAAGCCAAAATTAGCAAAGTAATTCAACCGTAAGTACCGTAACATAGCATTGTATTTTGCAATAAGACAAATAAAAGAAAACTGTAAAAATATGTTTCATCTCATTTTTCAATTCACATGATTTCACTGATAAAAATAAACTAATAAAAACATGAATTGAATTGTTCCAAGGCTGGACAAGTTGACATTAATGAGAGGTGACGAATTCATCGTCAAACATCCTCATAATCTAGCCGTCTAGGAACTAGGACAAAAAGTCGTCACACTCCGGCTTGTAAGACTCATTCACCTGAAAGAGTTGGACTCGTGGCCACGCCCCCTTGTGAGTCATCAATCATTGCGGCTGTTTTCGCTCACGGATTCCTCTTCTTCTTCATCGATTTTTGGCCCTTGGAAATTAAAGGGCGATCTCCGCTTAAGTCAACACTTTGTCCCGAAGGGTAAGGTCAATTAATCGTGGATAATTTGCAAATCGATCAAAAATGCGAAGTCCGCAGCCGCGATTATTAGTTCGTGCGGGTTAAAAATCTATACAATACATGGGGTGTTGCGGATTTTGTAAGGGGCTGAGCACCCTTTTGTTTTGCCCGACGCAGGCTCGCTGCTCTTGACACTGTCTGCCTTGTTTTCACTACGTCACGACGCTACAAAATTAGTATTCTGATGTCGATTGCATAAAAATCTATTTGCATTCCCATTATAAATTCGAGAGAGGCGCGAAATTGCTTTCGTTATTTTACCAGAGTGATATTAAAAAGCGCACTTTCTTTCATCATTTGGGATCTGTTTTTGTATTAAATTTCTTTAAAAAATTTCCAGTAATACTTAATTACCTGTTTCAGCTTTTTAAGATGTGACCGTGGAAAAGAGGAGTCGGATTAAAATGCAAGAATCTAGTCAAGAGGTGTCCGCCGAACCGGACGGAGGAGTCAGCTCGACGGTCATTCTGCACTCCTCCTCAACAACAGATGTAATATTTTACTAGAAAATGAAATAAATCTGAAATTTGCTTCTTCCAGAATGTGACCAAAAGTGTAACCAACGAGACCCAAGCCGGATCTTCGACCACAACCATTCCTAGCTTGGCAAAGTACTGGGTCGTAACTAATTTTTTCCAAGGCCCATCATCACCATACAGCCTTCCAATTAAAGTAAAATTTAATCTTTGTTTTTATTATTTCTAATTAAAAATTATAAATTTCAGAATGGAAAAGAAACAGAATTATGCACCGTGACTGAGCTGAACATGGCGAGTGGCCAGACCGAAGCTCCTCTAGAAACCATCAACCAGGCTGAGCTGGTGCAGTCCGCTGAGGGCAGTGGGAACCAAATCGAGTTGGCCTCCATCGATTTGAACAAGGAAAAAGTGGAAGCGGCGAACCAACTTCAGCCTCCAGACAGTCTAGTCAGCTGCGAAGTGCAGTGCGATCTCAATTTGTCCGAACAGCAGAATGTGGGACTGGGTCAAAATGGCCAAGAGCAGAACAAAGGCGCTCCGGCCGGCGATAAGGAAGATTCAAAAGAGGAAACTTTCAAAGAAGGCGCCAAACAAGTCGCAATGCTGGGGTATGTAAATTAAATTTCTCCTCGAAAGAATCAAAATTTAAATATTGATATTTCAGTTTTTCTGATCTCAAGGCGTCTGTTGAGCTTCGGAACATCGACGGCAGCATTTTCAAGCCGATCAATGATCCAGAACTGGCCAAAACCCTGGGCCTCGAGGTGGCCCAGAATTTGTACAAAGTTAATGTAGATGAAATCAACCAGCTGCTCGCGTACCACGAGGTGTTCGGGAAACTGCAGACTGACATCACAATTGCACCCTCGAGCTCCGCAGCCCCCGCCCTTGCCAACAACACCAATTCCATCCAAATCATGCCTCCTCCGTCGAAATCCTCAGAGCTGGACCAACTCGGCACGGCTCACTCTTGTGAACTCTGCGGCAAAATGTTTTCGTATCGGTATCAACTCATAGTGCATCGAAGATACCACACTGAAAAGAAGCCTTTCACCTGTCAAGTACGTCTACAAATAATGTCTATTAAAAATAAAATTAAAATTTATTTTAAAATACCTTTTAAATTCGGTAATATTTTGGTTGGACAATTTTTATGCCATAAAATTTAATATTATTTAAGATTACATAAGAATTTACCAACTTGAAATGTTTCCAGGTTTGTGGAAAAGCATTCAACAGCAACAATGAGCTAAGCAGACACGGAAAGTGTCATTTAGGTGGTAGCTTGTATACCTGCAGCGTCTGTTTTCACGTTTTCGCCAACGCGAGTGGCCTCGAGAGGCACCAGAAGCGCCACTCCGGGGACAAACCGTACCTTTGCGGCACCTGCGGAAAGTCTTTCGCCAGGAAGGAGCACCTTGAGAACCACAACCGGTGCCACACGGGCGAGACGCCGTACCGCTGCCAGTTCTGTGCCAAAACGTTCACACGCAAGGAGCACATGGTGAACCACGTACGCAAGCACACGGGTGACACGCCGCACCGGTGTGACATCTGCAAAAAGTCTTTCACGAGGAAGGAGCACTTCACAAACCACGTCATGTGGCACACCGGAGAGACGCCCCACGCGTGCCACGTGTGCGGCAAAAAGTACACCAGGAAGGAGCACCTCAACAACCACATGAGGAGCCACACCAACGACACCCCGTTTCGGTGTCAAATTTGTGGAAAGTCTTTCACGAGAAAGGAGCATTTCACGAATCACATTATGTGGCACACAGGCGAGACGCCTCATCGGTGAGACAAAACAATTATTCTAATGACATTTATTAATTTTTGTTTTTGATAAAGATTGGAAATTTGAGTGTTGAAAGTGCATGTTGATTTAATAATAATGATATATTAACCTTGATTAACCTCACGTACCAGAAGAGCAGAATTTGTTGTTGCATTTCTATTTTAAATTGAAAAAATTAGCTATCAAATTATATAAAAAATTATTTTTATTATTATCTTTTAAAAGTTGCAATTTTTTCAATTTTCAAAAATTTTATTTTAAAAATATAATAAATAAAAATTCAATTAACAAAATTATATAAAACTTAATTTTTAAATGAATATTTTTAATTTAATTTTTTTTTTTTGAAAATTTATTATTACAAATAAAAAAAGTTAAAATTAAAAAATGGAATGAAATAGATATATTCTAAATTGTTATCAATTTAGAAAGAAAAAATTTAAACAATTCATTTAACAAGTTTTAATTTCATTGCTATTGCGCCTTTTTTATATTGAATTTTACTAAATTTTTTAAGGTGTGACTTCTGCTCGAAGACCTTCACCAGAAAAGAGCACTTGCTGAACCACGTGAGGCAACACACAGGCGAGTCCCCGCACCGATGCAGCTTCTGCTCAAAATCGTTTACGAGAAAGGAGCATCTAGTCAACCACATCCGCCAGCACACGGGCGAAACCCCCTTTCGATGCCAGTTTTGTCCAAAAGCCTTCACCAGAAAGGACCACCTGGTGAACCATGTGAGGCAACACACTGGCGAGTCGCCCCACAAGTGCCAGTACTGCACAAAAACCTTTACAAGGAAGGAGCACCTGACCAACCACATACGACAGCACACCGGCGAGTCTCCTCACAGGTAACAAATCTTGACCTTAATTAGTCTCATTAGCTTAAATTTTTTTTTTATTAAAATCAGTATTTTTTAAATTACAATTTGTGTAGATAATTTCCATTAAAAACATACAAAATCTTAATGAATTTCATGATTTTTTTTATGAAAATTAAGTCGAATCAACTTCATATCACACTTCAATTCAGCTGAAAAAAATTGTTGTATAACTTGTGACTTGCATTAGAAAACATATTATCGCCTCAATTTTCTTTTGCTTCTGTACTTCAATAAATTTATTGAAAAAAAATTTTAATAAAAAATCCGACTATGCTTACAGGTGCCATTTTTGTTCGAAAACCTTCACTCGAAAGGAGCATCTAGTCAACCACGTTCGGATCCATACAGGCGAGTCCCCTCATCGGTGTGACTTCTGCAACAAGACTTTTACAAGAAAAGAGCACCTGACCAACCATTTGCGGCAGCACACGGGGGAAACGCCTCACTGCTGCAATGTCTGCTCGAAGCCATTCACGAGAAAAGAGCATCTTTTGAACCACATGCGGTGCCACACTGGTGAGATTTTCACCGACATTGAAAAGAAAAATTATCAATTAATTTTTGTTCAGGCGAGCGCCCGTTTTCCTGCACCGAGTGTGGAAAGTCCTTTCCTCTGAAGGGCAACCTTCTGTTTCACCAACGGTCCCACCAGAAAGAGCGGCCGTTCAGTTGTGATGTCTGCGGCAAGGATTTCATGTGCAAAGGACATTTGGTGAGTCACAAGAGGAGTCACGACTCGGAAAAGAATTTCGTTTGCGGGACCTGCGGCAAATCCTTTGTCGAGAAGACCAACATGCTTCGGCACATGAAGAAGCACGGCCAAAGCGCCTCCGAGTCCTCGGACCAAAATCCACCCCCGCCACAGCAGCCCGAAGAGCCGACGCCACTGGCCAACCAGCTGGTTTTGGCGCCGAGTGTGCCCGTTGTTGCGGCATCTTATTGAAAGTAAAATCTCATTTGCGTTGGCTGAGCATTCTTGTGTACCTGTGGTTCCAGGATCAAAATTTCTCTATTCTCCTCTCTGGCTGCCAACAAATTATTCCAAGTTTCTGCTTTTTTATTATGAAACACTGATCTCTATAATTTCGAATTATATATTAAATTTTTAAATTCTGTGCTCAGATTGAGAGCGGATCATTTCAAGGGAATACTTCAATTCATTGAAAAAAATTAAGCATGCAGTTCCTTTTTGATAGCTTTGAAAAAGATAATTTTTTGTGGGTGGTTTAGGAGCATTTCCAAAAATTCATTCTCACAGAAGCTTGTGTTTTTAAATAACAATAAAAAAAATTGCATCAATTCATCTCGAATTTTACAAATTTTTGTCAGTTTCTAGTTAAAATTACAAATAAAAAAACAAATTGCTACTCAAAAATATGCAGCATCTGAGTAGCTGTATGAACACAATTCATACTTATGGTTTATGACGATACGTCTTTTACGCATAGAAGCACAATTTTGAAATAGATCTAAAGATTTAGCAATTTTACAGCCAAAAACCTTACAAGTAGACAGTACAATCTATCCTTTTTAAGTAGCACTTACTGAATTCCCTTGAAGGTAACAATAAACATTTTCTCAAATGAGTGATTGAAGATTTTGTGAAATATTTTCTAACTTAAACGTGATTTTGGTATGCGTGATTCATGTAAAAAAATCTATTCGAAAATATTTATGTTCATAGAAAAGTGTTTTATATCTGTTGACTGTTATTTTTAGGATGAATTGAAAATGATGAGACTAATCGTTTTGGTATGGCTCTTTTTAAAATAAAAATGATGGTTTTATTTGTTAATTGTGAGCATCTGTTTATAGTTGTTAATGGAAATGGTCACAATTTCTTAGTACTGTTTTTGTGTACAAAGTAAGACCCAATAAAGTTGTTGCTGATCTCAATTGTTCTATCTAAAAATCCTTGTTTTATTATTATTATTTGAAAATTTCACACAATATTGATGAAGGCAAAGTTTTATTTTTAATAAGATAGAATTGTAGAGCGCCTGTGATTTAGGCAAACTGCTGGTCCTTCTAGTATCGCGGAATAGTCTATTTCAGAAGTTGTGATGGAAGAAAAGCACGTTTTCCGTAATCAATTTCAAACATGATCGTCAAAGGTTAAATTTTTTAATTACGTTTCCTAGAAATATTAAATATAAAACACTTAAAATTTTAAATTTGCGTGTGAAATGTAAATTTAAAAAGAATTTTGGTGTTGATCACTTTCCTTTTACACATAATAATGCAAAGAGTAGGACGAGTCAACTTCATTGTAACGTCATTAGCGTCCACTCGCGAAAATTATCAAGTTGCTCCGGAAGTGAGCACGAACATAGGTGGCATTCCAAGACAAAAAAGTGAACAGCAAATTATGATTGGCCTGATTTTCGTGCCTATTCGGGTACTTCCATTATGTGATAGAAGGCAGTGAAATGCACACGAGGAGCACCACCAAAAGGAAGAAGGAGAACGGCAGACTTGGTGACCTCAAAACCTTCATTCATTCAAAAACCCATACTTCGGACCGATACAGTTTCTTCAGGCCGAGCGCAATCAATCGGCCGGATACATACTCGCCGCACTTAAAGCAGACAAGTGCATCCGATAATTGCACGCAATAAAAATGTACTTGTACACGCGCCAAAGGAGAATTCCAGATCTGCGAGAAATTTAATTAGTGAAACAAAAATCAGCACGCATGATTGGCTCGATTTCGTGACCACGCGCAGGAGAAATGAAGATTTATGTCACCGCTCGTGATAGTGAAAAATGTACCGTTATCTCGGTTGGGCAACTTTTTCTGTTTGTGTATTTCTTCCACCACAAGCATTTTTCGGTGAGATGCCGGTTCTGCTGGGTTTCTTTCTAATTACCACTTGTTTGGGAAGACGAGTCCTTTGCAGAGAAGATGCTCAGCGCTAATTGGCGCTTGCAATTATATTTGCGGGTCGTTAAATCTGCTAAATGAAGCAAGCAAGAGATGCTCTTTGAGTTGATCAGTTAACTCGCGGTTAGAATTCAGCTGTTCTTCTATAATATATAAATGATTTATCTTAATTCCTTTTAAAGTTGATATTCTTTTTGCATTCTTCGTTTGTCCAAGAAAATTCATTAAGTTTATAGTAATTTTGAATGGACAAGTAAAAGAATAAAACAATTGAATTGATTTATTTTAATTATTAAAATTCATTTTACTTCTGGATTATTTTATAAATTTCCTGCCGTTATTTAATGCATTTCACAGTCACATGGCCTATCAAGAAAATGTCTCTTAAATAATTTATGTCAAACCAATTGGATAGGTTTAAATATTTTTTTGATTTATGTAACATAAATTATTCTTAATTTCAGCATAATAATTATAAAGCATTGATTTCTGTTCTAAGAATAAAATGAATTAAACAAAACAAAAATTAAATTAAACATAAATTGGAATAAATGTTTAAAAATTATTGTTTTATAATTTTTTAATTAAAAATTTTAAAAATAAAAATCAATTTTTTTTTTTACTTTTGCAAGCTATTTTTATTAGTATTCAATTAGAATACAAGTCAGGTACACCCTTACACCTCTTCCGCTTCAGCATTCCCAAAGTGAAACAGTCAAATATGCAGATCGAGTGACGCACATTGCAGAAGGCAGACAAAAAGGCAAACAAACTTAACATGCTACATGAATAGACTGTCAGACTCATCCGCCGGCGCGCACTTATGAATGTAATTTATGCCCACTCAGCCTTAATTCCCTTATTTCTTCTTGATTGCTCATTGTGGACGAAATTATCCGTCGAGTAGGCGCGGAATGGGAGCGTGTTCTAGAGAGACGTACTTTCCTCTTTTTATATCTCTTCCTTTCTGATGAACCCGGCTGGTGGTTCATGTATAATCTCCGTTATTAAACTAATGCGACAAATACGCCGCGAGAGAGCGGCCAGGAATCATCATTTACATGTAATGCGTGTATACAACCCGCCGCACCACGGCGGCTGAGCAACCAGGAAGGCGCGGCCTTGACCTTCATCCACGCCGCTGGACCGCGAAGACCTCACATCGCAAGCATTATTTGAAATTAAAATGAAATTACTTTCGAGGAAGAGAGAAAAATAAATCAAATTAGCAAAACCTGAGCTTTTTAGGATACGGTAATTTAAAAAACAACAAAGATTTATTTCAGGTTTACATTCAAATTGTAAATAAAAAGAGAAACTTTTGCTCACCATGAGTAAAAAAATTTAAGAAAATTTTGCTCTCCAATTTGTTTTTTATTAAATTTATTAGTCTGAATTTTTTGAATGCAACTTTTATGATTCTAAGTAGAAGAAATCAATGAAATCAAAGGACGGAAATGGTGCGAACAGAATTTTGCCAATGCCGTGTGCCAGGAGAAACTCGAGCGATAACTGTGAACGCGTTCAATTTCTGGGCAGTGCATGTGTGTTTGAAGCGCTTCCATCTATCGGGGTCAGTCTCATTCCATGGCCCAATAAACACCGAGAGAGACCATCCTGAAGACACTGTTTATCTAATCCGACTAATTATAATACCATCACCGTAGAAACAGCCGCCAGCCGAGAATGCTCAGAGCAGGCTCAGCGTCCTGAGTATGGACTTATATAATTATAACAGTAGAAATTGTAGAAACGTTACTTTCATGCAGAATCATGCAAATCATTTGTAAAATAATTAACTTCTGAAATTTTGGAAGGTAAAAATAAATATAAATTAATAGAATTGAAAACATTTGAGGTCTTTTTTAATTTGAAAAATTTCCTTTGGAATTTGTACCAAAAGATTATTAATAGTAGTAAAATTACAAGATTTTGTTATTTATTTTTAAAAATTAATTAAAATTATCTTTATTCTTAATTTGAAAATAACCAATACTATTGATGTGGGAAAAGGAAATCAGGATTAACACAGTTGGCAGGAGCGGCAGTTTTTGTCTTTTGTTTTGTTCGTTCGCAACTTAATAGTGGAGATTAGAAATCAAGTTTTCCACGGACGCGGCGGATGATGAAGAACAAAGAAAGGCGGCCCTGCTCGAAAGGAAAGCAGCGAGTTGGAGAGAAAACAATTAATTCACGCAGTATAAGTGGTCAAAGCACATCTCCTCAGTGCGATGATTGGATTTTAATGGCAACAAATGCTATTCTTGTTTGACGTCCTCCATATTATAGCTCGAGACCTGAGATGATGCGTTAAGTAGGTCTGCTGTGCTGTTGGTGAAGAGATCGACTTTTTTGAGGAGCAGCTGGCGATGAGAAGAATCCTCGTAAAACCAGTTAAAAAACGATCGGCCGCCAAAAGTGGGTTATGAAATACATATCGCATCAATAATTAGTGTCGTGCGCGCCTCGAGAACGAAGCGTGCTGCCTTTTGCCCAGCAGGATCATCTCGGGTGAAACTGGTGCTTAAAATATTTTCACTTTGGTGATGATGAAGATAAGATAAATCCAAAATAGACAAAATTCCAACAAGGGAAGCGTTTCCGTAACGCACATGATCACATTAGAAACAATTCAAATAAATTATGACATTTTATCGAGAAAAATTTATGCTAAACATTAAAAAGTTTCAAGCGCAAAAAGATTAACGAAAAATATTGAAAAAAAAAAATAATAATAATGAGGCTGATCAAAATGCCTAATTTGGTCCAGGCAATGTTAACCCTCCATGCAATATAAAATTTGCAAATTTAATTTGATATTATTTTCAGAAAATTATCTTACAAAATTCTTTTAGCCAGTTATATTTTAATTAATAAATTTATTTACTTTTATGTCTATTTGCCTCTCATTAAATTAGAAATAATATTTTTATTCAAAAAAGTACCTGATCTGGCAATGAGTTTCAAACTCTTTACAACTTAAATAAAGTGCTATGAGAGAAATTATAAAGATAGGGAACTTTGAATGTAAGGGCACTAATTATCTAAAAACAATCTTGAGTTTCTGGGTTCATGTTTGTCTAATTCATTTGATAAATCATTATAAAAATATTTTAAAAACATGTCTTAAAAATAAAATGCAATTAAACTTTTAAAATAAGAAAAACAAATGGTAAAAAAAATTAATAAAAATAATTAATATTTATACAAACCGCTAAATGAAAATTTTAACTTTGCCCTTATAAATTTAATATCAACTGTTTTTATTTTATTTTATTAATAAAGCGGCCAAATTTTTGGCGTACTTGTTTTTGTAACCACGCTGGTGCAAATTACTTCCATTTTCACCGCACCACGTTACGAATGAATGGACGCGCTGCATTAATGAAGCTGCCGCGCGTTCACCGGTGGTGAAATGTGTGTCAGAAGTTCAAGAGTGTGCGGCCGCTGTTTGAGAGGGATCGCCTCTTCTCCCGTGGATCACCTTGACTTTGGAGCCGCCGAAGAGTCAAGGGTCCCGAAAATAAAATGAGTTTCGATCCCGACGCTACAATTTTACATATGTTCATATTTATTGGATATTCTTTTCAATCTCGACCCCATTCGCATAACTGATCAGAGCCATTAGCGCCGAGTGATTAAAAATGAAATTAATTACGTGGACGTTCGTGTCGGAATGATGAGAGTTAATTCCACGCATAGGATAGATAACTGTGCTGCGCCTTTTGTATAATATCGAGTCCTTGGAGCCGCTCTTCAGGTATGACCACTCCCACCAGGCCGTGTTCTCCTTTGATTTTTTTTCTACACTCACTTCTTCGCTCTTCTTCCAACCACACACATACACAATTTTTTTTCTTATCCCGCCAGCTCATTCCTTTGTGCGTTCTGAGAAGTTTCTGATTGTCATTCAGTTTCTCTTTTCTTCTCATCCGTCACCAGCAGGAAAGTCGGATCGCTTCTTGGGAGGGCCTAATTTCTGAGCAAATAACACACCAAGCTGATGAATAGAGTGCTTTGTTTGAGTTCGAAGCCACTGCTTTTTGATTTCTCGCAGTAATGGAAAAAAACTGTCAAAGAAAAGAAATCGGCTTTTATTGGAGAACATCTGTGAAAAAAATTGCTCCAGACAAGGAAAAATAATAATTGCAAACTTAAAAGAATGGATAAAAATATTGAAATTTATTTAAATCTCTTTTTATTTCATACAAAAGTGAAAATTTTAAGAAAGTGTAAACCACAAATTAGTTCACTGCCTCGCTCCATTTCCATTTTGAATGATCTTCTGTTTTATCCTCGCAGAAGAAATAATTTAGATTAATGTTACGGAGAAAACCCAATCTCTTCTTTGCTGACAGAAAATTATCAATAAAACACCAAGCAAGACTGATCCAATTTCTTTCCTGTCAATTTAAACTTCTAACAAACAACAGACACCAATTAATTTTATATCAAATGGAAGAGAATTATGCTGGCGTAAATCAATACTATAAAGCCTTTGTTTATCAAGTAAGCAGAGCGGTGAAGTTATTTTCCCACATGTAAAAAGTAGAGCGAACTCGACGAGGCTGCGAGTCCCAATGGCTTTTCTCTTCGGAGGGTTGTAATGATCAGCGCAATAAATACCGCGTGCTCATCATTTTCGAGGCGATAATAATACTCTCGGAATGAGTGTGAAATCGATCTGGACCAAAAATGTGCGCACAAAGCCACACAGATTATGATAGAGGTACAAAAATTTTTAAGCGAAGCTTTCAATGCAAAAAAACGAAATATTACAAGATGAGAAAAAAATTGTGTGTTAAGGTGAATTAAATTTATTAAACCGATGAAAATTTCTATTAAATAATTATTTGTGAATAAAGTTAATATAAAATAATTATTGAATAGTGTAAAGTGTATCAATTAAATTTTATAAAATTCCTTTTACGATGATTTCCTTTTTAGCCGAAGGATTTTGGCGAGCTATTTTAATCCCGTTTCTAGTTAGAAACCGTGCCTGACGCGCAGATGACTTTCCTAGAGAAAGAGAGGTGATTTCTAGTTTAAATAATTAAATCTGGCGGTGACCAACTTTTGTAATTTTAATTAAATTTCATTAATTTAACTTTTGGTTTGCAATTTTAAAAATAAAAAAAAGCGAAAAATTAATTTATTCACGTTGGGTAATGATTATTTTCCGGATCTTTGGCAGCCGTCGGATGGCAGGCGAATATCGCCTTTTCCACAAAAGTGACCTGGATTACCACCAGTACCTGCGAAGAAGGCGCACTACGGTTGCGCAGGTCGCATGACGTCAGGCGGCGGTATATAGAGTCAAGTTCCGTGTTCACCGGTTTTATTCAATCAAAAGAGCGTGAACACCAACATCCGCAGGACCAACAAGTGCATTGGTCGGTCGCGAGTAAACAACTAGTGTTTTCAGTGCTTTTGGATTTACCCACACAACTCCTCAGGTGATTATCTTGCTCACTAACACACTCACACAAACTACGAGGAAAAAGGTCTGCCGAAA
Organism: Neocloeon triangulifer; assembly: GCF_031216515.1. Taxonomy (NCBI): domain Eukaryota; kingdom Metazoa; phylum Arthropoda; class Insecta; order Ephemeroptera; family Baetidae; genus Neocloeon; species Neocloeon triangulifer. The sequence continues at coordinate 1,403,369 of NW_026775550.1, forward strand.
TCGGAAAGGAAGACGTGCTCCGCTGGATATATTCGAATTATTGGATTCAAATCTTGAAATCTCGTCCAGATCGCAAGTCTAACATTTTCTTATAAATTTAAAAAAAAAATGATTTTTGTATTCATTTTTTTTTTCTAAAAAATATCCCGTTTTAATTTTTTTTGGGTCTGATTGGCGAACGCCGGTCAATGTCAAGGCTACATTTTTTTTTCTTTTTCTCTTCACGGATGACGGCGTTTTGCCTACCGTAAAGACCTACACACTTTTTATTGCACACTCGCCAATTTACGGCGTGTTAATTGTTGGGATCGGTAACGGGACGCGCGGGGCCACGTGACCGAGAGGGAGAACTTCTTCTTCTTTTTCTTGCATTAATAAAGGTGGCGGGACGCGAGTGGTCATCAAAACGGTTTCGGCAGCGACCAACCTCGCAGTCCGTGCAGCCAGGGCACCTGTTGAACGTGTCGTGTTTTCTCTCTTGCCGCAGAATGACCAAGTGGACCTCGATCGCCCTGGCCCTGGTGGTGTTGGCCGCCGTCGCCGCCAACGCTTCCCCCATCGCCGACGGTGCCTCGCACAAGGTCATGGGCAGACAGGGTGACGCTGCCGCCCCCTCGGCCGAGGTGGTGACCAATGCCCCCGCCGCCGCCGCTCCCGCCGCCCCCGCCTCTGAAGAAGACGACGATGAGGACGACGACGATGACGAGTACGATCTTGAAGATGTAAGTTTGGATTTAATTTTGGCAAAAAAAAAAATTGTTATAATAAATTTGAATTTTTTGTTGTAATTTTCGCAGGCTCTCGGAGATGATGATGATGACGACGATGATGAAGAGGACGAGGCTGAGGATGATGACGACGACGATGACGAGGACTACCTCGACAGATTCTTTGACGACATCCTCGCAGGTGGGTTGAGTGCGTAAATTGCGAGACGCAACGAACGGACTTTCGAAAAGTAGAAAATAAGGTGCAGAACAACTCCTGCTGCAATTGCAAAGTGCGACCAAACACCTCATCTTCTTACCCACCTCCGCTTTGCAATTACCAACAGCTTCGGGTGGGAGATTGAATCAAAAATCAAGTGAATTTTTTTTTTTAATATAAAAAAGTTGTGAAATTCTAGTAGAATTTAATTGTTCAAGTTCATTCGGGTTGAATACAGAAGCAAATCACGGGTTGTCAAAATTAATTCTCACCAGATGTGGATTGTAGTTAATTTATTTTCCATGTATTTTTTGTGTTTATTTATTTATTTAATTTATTACGCGCGAACAAACTTAAAACGAGAAAAAAAATTATGTGTATACTAACGACATTGAACTCACGTGACGACTGACTGAGGACGACTTTATGTCTTTGACTTTTATTGGACGCCGAAAACACACAAACGCCACTCAAAAACATTTCCAACAACAACAACACACACTTCTGTCTCCTCGCTCTCTGCTCATTTTGCAAATTCAGCTTGTACAGCCAAAGGGATGGTGAACAGTTTTTGTATAAAGCGAACGCTCAACAGACCAAAGATGCGAAATTTGCTTTTTGAAAGATTATAATTTGTTGTACTCTTCAGATTCGTAGCCTCTAATGTCGCAGTGTACATGTGCTATATTTAAAAGTAATAAAAACACCTGACAATTGTTTTTGTCTACAAATAAAATCAGCTGCTCTTTTTATTCTCTCGGAATGTGACAATGATCGGTCTGGCGGTTGCACCACTTTTTTCCCCTTTGCTGCTCTCTGCGCTTTTCTGCTGCTCTTTCTTTTTATTTTCCTCATCATTGTGTATTTTTTTTTCTCGACCCACGACCGCTCATTGACACATCTCACGGACATTCATAAACCTAACCATTTCAATCAAGACTGCACATCTGTATATCTTAATAATTTGCGGAATTTATTCACATCTGGTGATTTGCCAAACCAGTATTTATTTTGGCACACCCTTTTGTGATTTAAGTATCAACTCGATGAACTTGAGTTTTTTTGCAGATGTGCGGGAATTTCGCCGTTATTATATGTATTTTGTATAAAATACAACAAAAATAGCTTCAGGCCTGTTTGGGCCAGTTTTTTTTTAATTGCACAGTAATTTTTTAAATGGACAGTTGTAAATTTCAAACCGGTTCAGTTCCAAATTGAGCAAAAAGTATAAAATTCATTTAATTCCGAGCCTAAAAGTTATATACAAGTGTTGGATTCTTTTCGGGAAACAAATTTTCAATTTTTAAAGGTGGTGATGACGACGACGACGATGATGATGATGAAGCACCGGCGAAACCCAAACCAACCAAGGCACCAGTTGCTACCCCGTCGAGCACAATCGCCACCGGAGCCAAAGCCACCCCCAAGCCGACAGTCGCTGAAGAATCTGACGAAGACTCGGACGAGGATTACGACGTTGCGAGCGCAGGTAGTACGAATAACGATGTAAAAAAGCCCAGTGAGGGTGGAATTGAGGATTATTTGGGGGATGACGACGATGCTGCTGATGAGGACGAGGAGGAAAGTCTCGCCGACGATGATGAAGACGAGGACGATGATGATGATGAGGTGTCGAAGAGATCACGTGAGTTGATTGGATCTTTATTTTGCTGGTCCTCAGATTTATACCATCTTCACACGGCTACATCAAAACCAGATTAACCAGAATGAGGAATTTGCCAAGAATTTGTGTTACTTTTTTATGCTCACAATAGTGGATTTTAATCACAGAGATATTTAAATACTTTAATATTGGAAAATATTTCTTGGCAAATTCCTTAAATACGACTAAGATTTTCCACCACATTTTTCTTTCCTAACACATCTTTCTCTCTCTCTTCTCAATACACACCTGTTTCTGTTGCTATTTTCGTGAAAGAGGCGCGCCGAGGCGCGAGAAAAGTGCAGAGAATGCACGTGGCCCGTAGCCGGGGAAACAGGTTTACCTAATCGTATGCAGTGCGAGTGGCCATTAATTTATACGCAGCGCTCGGCGATGATACGGTGCTTGGGCTATGATACACATACGGGTTAACGGAAGGATCAAAAAAGGGTGAAAGACCTTTTCTCATTTCGTGACCTAGAGACGACCGAGTACTAAAAGCGAGGAGAAATAAAAATTCAGCTTTTCGTGTCGCGTAACGAAAGAAAACTATTTAGTGTCGCTTTGTTTGCCGATCAAAACGGTGGTCGCGCGACGCCGTTTGCATCAATCGGTTTTATTTTATTATTTTTTCTTACGGTTCGGCTGAGCATAAAAAGGTGCGAGGTCGGGCGTGATTCCATTTCCTTTGTTCGACCGCCCGATGCTATCCTGCTGGCGAAATTCACCGCTAGTAAAAGTTGTACTTTGTGATTTTACTTTATTAATCAGCTGATGCAAGACTCCATTGTTAAAAGAGATAATCAAAATATGAAGCTGTACATATTTCTTTTATTAAAAATTCAGTTAAAAACAACGAGGGAGAAGTTTTAAATTTGAGGTAAACTCCGGTAAAAATTAATATATTGAAAGTTTCTGTTTGTTTGGCACTCAAAAGAAAATTTAATTTTATATTTTCTTTATTTTATTTTTTATTTTATCTTTTAATTATTTGTTTGATTGTGTCATTATATTACACACATATAAAAAAATTCTATTTTCAATCTTTTATGTAAATTGAAACAATTTTCTTGTGAAATACAAACATTTATTGGCAAATTCAATGTCACTTGATTATTAATTATTGCGACAGTTGTCAACAATCGCAACTAACTATATTAAAATCAAATCATCTCAAGCTTATATTTTATTAATCCGACGTATAAACATCAAGGAAATTTCCATGCACTGTGCGACGCTCGGAGTGGCTCAAATAAATCCTCTCTTGTGAAGAATGCGAGGCAATCAGCGTGAAAAGTGTCAACGACTTGTGTGAGTCAACTGACCCTGATTCGTGCAGTCAGTCTCTCTCTAGAGGAAACAACTTCTGCTTCTGCTTTGAAAGCGAGCAATTTTGTGGCCATTTTTCGGAGCAAATTGCACCCAGTCTCGAGAGTAAAAAAAGAGAGACGCTCCGAGTAAAAACGCACATCAAAGAATTCTCGGCGGGGACGAGGAGGGAACCCGTTATCATAGCAACAGGCAGCTTCTTTACATATGCTTATATATAGTATACGACTGGCCTACTAACATCTTCTCCATAATAATAAAGCAGCTTCCGCCTTAGCGGCCTCTTTCAGATGACCTACACACACCTTGCTCACAAAACACACGCGCATACTTGTCTCTATATGAAATAACACTCCCTTTTAATAAACACACATTCACACCACAATAAATTGTTCTACACTTATCATTACCTTTAGCATTATAAATAATAATAATAATAAAAAAATTATATTAATTAACATTTATCTTAAAACTCAAATTAACTTAAAAACCATAATTAATTCTAAGCCATATTTTTTTATTTTACTAAAATATTTTTATAAAAATAATTTAAATTTTAATTCTACTTATTTTTTTTAAATTGTATTTTACCAAAAAAATATTATTTTTACAAATTATTTTAGTTAATTAGAAATATATTTTTTATATATTCTGATCTAGTTCAGACAAAAAATATATATATGAAATAATATTTAACAAGTAATAATTATTGTAGCAATTTCTGGCGTGATAATATTTAAATTATATTAGTAAATTAGTAATATAAAAATACATTACTTCTAAATATAAAATATCAAATCATTATAATTACAAATTCCTCCACAAGCATCCACATCACAAATCACAATCCACAAAATAATCAATCTAATTAACTCACAGGATCATTGAGCATGAATAAATTTCATTAATATATAAAGCAACGAAATTTGCAAAGTCAATTACTAATCAAAATAATTGTTTCGAAATGCGGTGAACGTGCAACTAATGGGCAAAGTTTCATCATCATCAAACTTCCTCTGTGTGTCAGGCGACGGGTGGACCACTCAGATATCGACGTTCGAGAGCAGCACTCTCGATTGCTCCACTTCTTACCCTATTTTCATGAATTACAAATTAACTCAAGGGCGGCTCCTGCAGAAGGGGCGAGTAAACAAATTGCGTGGCAGCGCTGAGTCGGCATTGATTCTTTTCTCTGCCGATTCATTTCTATTATTTACTCGCTTGATTTCTGTCGGGACGCCTTCCCGAGAGGTTTAAAAAAACTCATTTTTTCGGCTGGAAAACTAATTTCTTTGCGCACCCTTGCGATTTGGCACGTTTTTGATTAATTTGCTTTTTTCCTCGCAAACAAAAATTTAGGCGCTCTGAAGGGCGAGGATCTTCCCGCCGCACACTTGGTCCAGTACAACGAATTCGTCGACACGATCATCTCAAAGATCAACGACGTCCTGAAGACGACTTTTGACCCCGTGTCCATCAAACTGACCCGCGGCACGCAAAATCCCAGCCGCAAGCCTGTCAAGAACGAACCGAAAGTTCAAACTTTGGACGAGTGAGTTTGGGATTATATCAGGGGAGAGGGATTAAATTTACTTGACAAACACAGACGACAGTTTAGCTTCAAGGCCTAGAGCTTTGCAATAAGCTGGTTGAAAGTTAATTTTGGTATTTTAAGTTTATCAATAATTTAACAATTAAGAATTCAAAACTTCATTCGTTTATTATAAAGTAGGGATAAAAGGATCTTAAATAATTGTGAAGTAATTTGAAATAAAATAATAATGAGGGTTAATGATTAATTAACGTAATAATTTATTAATTATAAAGAAAAAATTATTGATCCCTTTTTGTTAGTCGTAAATTAGCTCTTAAATTTAGCCTTACTAAATCATAATTGTTTCTTAGTAATTAATAGTCAACAGGTATTTTTATCAAATCAAATCTAATTATTTAAAATTAAAAAGTCATAATTTGCATGTCTCATTTTTTTTTTAAACTTTTTCAAACCCAATTTTTTAAATAAATATTTTCATTAAAGGAAATATTTTTAAAAAAGCGCCAACTATCATCACTTGTAAATAACTTTGGTTGTTAAATTGCAAAATTAAAATATTGATTTGTTTAGGACTTCCGACGTTGGCCCTGCCTATGAGGTTGTTGATCTGACAGAGGAATCGTCCGATTCGGAAACTCCCTTGACCAGAACCAAGCGTGTCCGCAGCCACCGTTCCCGCACCATCGGAAACAACCAGCAGAAGAAGAAGAAGAACAAGGTAGGTTTTTTTATTATATAAGTATGAATTTCACTTAAAACTCTGATTAAAAAAATAATGTTTTTCTAAGTAAAATTAATTATTATTCAAAAACTATTTATTTATAATTTTTGACAACAAAAATTTCTTAAATTAGAACCAGCAGAGGGCCCAGCGTGCCCACGCCACCCTGATCGGACTTTCCTCCGTGCGACGAGACGGCGACGTCCAAGTGACCAACTTCGCCGACCACTCGACCATCAAGAGCAACTTCCTCATCGGACCCCTGGTGCTGCGAGTGGAGAAAGCGGTGAGGTTTCTCATTATTAAAGGACGCGGTAGGCAAGCAGCGTGGCGTGCGTGTCGAGCGCGTTGCCTAATCTGCATTTCTCAGGCGTTCGACGCCCAGAGGCAAGGATTTGCACGCAAATCGCGCCGCCGCAGCGTTCCACAGGGGCCGGAATTAATTTTCATAATGTTGTCCGGGGGTTAATATCAATTTCAAATGAGCGGCCTTGAAAGGGGAGGAATGAGTGTTGGTTTTTATAATTTGAATAAAACGGGGAAAATGATTTCAGTTCGGACGTGGAGCCAAGAAAGAGCTGAGAAGCGCAACTGCCACTACGGACAAGATGAGCGGACGCATGGTTTTGAGGGTCAGTCAGACTGGAGTCGCTTCCATGCACACCATCAGAGTTCTGCAGCCCAAGCAGGTATTAAAAGATTAATAAAATTGTTTGATGGATAATATTTTCAAAATTAAGATTTTTTGTATAAAATTAGGATTTAGCTTTAGTGTAAAATATTCGACTTATATTTTTTTATTCTTTTAAAATAAAATAGTTATTTTTATGTTCTCTCAATTTTTTAAGCATAACAATTTTTTTTTACTTAAAATAAGTTACATTAGATATTTTTGATTAATTCTTTAAGGTGATTCTATAAACTCAATTTTGAAATTGTTATGGTATTTGTGCTATTTTTGCAAAAAATGAATTGATTTTAAACAAATAAGTTTTTCCCCACCTTAAAATTTTAATAATTTATTATTTCAAAGTGTTTCTTCTTTTGTGTTAATTATTAAATGTTAAAATTTGAAGGTTCGCGTTGAGAGTGACGACGATCACGAGCAGACCCGCGAGTTCATCTGGAAGAGGTCCAGCCACATTGCGAGCGTTGTGTCCAAAAAACTGACCAAGGCCGCTCGCGAACTCCTCGGCGCCAACAAGAACATCACCCAACACGCTCTCGAATGATTTCAGAGCAATTAATTCATACCAACGAACAAAGTGCTCAGAAGAGGCTCTGAACGCTCAAGACTTTTGAAGATGCCGGTGATAAAGAAAAAACAAATCCGCAAACTGCAGACGATATTTAGCTGAAATTTTAATTTATTTTTATTTATTGTAGTAATTTATTATTAAAATGTTAATTTAAAACAAAGATTATAAAATGTGTCTTCCTTGATAAAAACCTGCTTAATTATAATTTAAAATGCTGCGCTTCTGTAGATAAGCCTGCGCCATAGAAAGAATGAGCGACACAATTTATTAACAAGCTCGCCGCCGGAAAAATTATCATTTCAAGGTGAAACGAACTAAAAGCACAGCAAGTTGCATGCTGGGAAATCTTTACTGCCATCGATTTCTTAAAGACTGGGGACATTTGGGTCACTTTGTCACCGAATCTCGCATTTTTAGGAAAATATTTTTAAAAAAAATTAGAGAATGTTCTTTTTGCCCAAAATAAACACAGGTGTAATTTCGTACACAACACCGGCTGTAATTTGCAATTAAGAAGCGGCAATTGTTTATCGACACGCGGCTCCCCTCCTCTCTTGGTCACCCTTGGCCCGTGGCGTGACCTAGGGTTGTTTTCGAGGGGTGCGCATGCGAGCGGAAAGAACTCGGAGCGGTGCAAGTGCAATCGCCGAGTAGTGCTGCGAGTCGCTGCCTTGGGCAAACATTGTCTGCGGGCTAATGTGTGTTTGACTTGCGTCGAAATGACGATGACGCCCGCCGAAAACGCCCTGGACAACGACGAGGAAGACATGCTCAGAGCGGAGCGCGAACCGGAATTGGTGGAGGAGGAAGAGGAGGAGGAAGAAGAACACGACGTCATCCAGATCCAGGTTCCTACTTTGCCGCGCGTTCCGGACCAAAAACCGAAGGCGGCGAAGAAAATCGACAACCCTCCTGAGGACCGACTTGTTGTAAGATTATTTTTGATAATTGAAAATGTAGGATAAATTTAATACGTAGAAATGTAAAAAAAACTGATTTCGGTTTTTATTCAATTATGTTTTGAATTAGATATAATTTTCTTTTTGACCTGAATAGTCTCCTTTTCTGATCAGCTGCTAGACGTTTCCAGTGTATAACTTATAAAAGCAGGTCAAAGAGCCTGTTGCTTGGAACGAAACTGACGCAGTTGAATGATTTACATACTGACTGACGAAATGCTCTTAATTAAAGCATAAATATGAAATGATCATGGAAATGAATTTGAATAAAAACAATTTTTTGCAACGAGGAAAAGCGTGACTTCATTTCCATGATCATCTCCTCGAGTGTCAACTTCTTCAAACAAATGAGATGATCATATTTATCATTAAATTAATGGACGCTTAAGTTGTTGGAAAATATTTAGTAAAAAGAAAAAACTGGAATAATACAAAAATTGGACTCTAACAAAAGCAACAACAGCAACCATTGATCCCGATAATATCATAAATTATCATTATTTCATTTGAAGGATATTTGGTAATTATAAAAAAATTTCATATAAAACAGGCACCTGCAAGACAAAATACTTTAATTATTACAAACTTGGCAATTTGAATTTGAATATAAAAGCGTTTAATTCATGCATTTTCAATTTCTAGTTTAATATTTACCTTTAAAGATGTTCACACTCGAGGAGATGATCATGGAAATGAAGAGTCGGGCTTTTCCTCAGCCCGACTCTTCATTTCTTTAATATTTACCATCAATATATTCAATATTTAAAATAACGCGCAACTTTTCCGATACTTATTGAAGAAAATTTTTTTTGTAAAAGGAAGGGATGAAATTGAATTTTAAATTATCTCCTTCAACTTATTTTAATCGCTTGAAGGAAATACAATTATGTGAACAAAGAAATCGGCAGTGCGCATAATAAGTATTACTTTTTAAATCCGCTCCAAAAATAAAAACTGATAAATTTAATTTATTGTTGCATATTTTACAAAATACATTTTTAAGATGAAAGAATTGTTGGCAGAGAATTTTACATTAAAAAAATTATGAAACAACCTTTTTTTAAATTTTATATTCAATCAATGCTTGTGGTAAATTATTGGTTCTAACAAAATTAAATTCAATTTCAGGTTGCTGTGCGGCTTCGTCCTCACGACGACACAAAGGACATCAGGAGGTCTGTCTACGCTTTAGATGACAAGGTGAGCGCATTGCTTGTTTTTTTTTTCACCAAAAAGAGAATCTATAAACCCCAGCACGCTCTTGACCGATGATTATTTCATCAAGTTTTTACTATTTAATCCCTGGAAGTTCGTCGTTAGGCCTTTGCAAACGTGTTTTGTTGTCAAATGACCGCGGCATGAAGTGCCCTTTCAAAGAGAAGGGTTGTCGCGTGCACGCCCTTCACAGTCCAAATCACCGCACCCGTGTGTATTGTTTGCCACTCTGGTCATGAATTGCTAACGACGCGTTACATTCTTTTATTCAAGAGCACATGAGCCTTTTTGTTGTTGAGACAATTAGTAATTTGAGGCACCGAAAATAAAAGTTATAATGGTCCACAAAAGTCACTAAGGCGAGAAAAAAAATAAAGAAAGGTTTTGATATGGATCTGAATTTGTTCTTTATCGATTTTTCATTTGAAAGAGTAAAAAATTCTCCAATTGCAACTTTTTAAGATGTGAACTAAGGCAGAAGAAGCGAATATTGACGATTTTTTTATATAATTTTATTTTATTTTTCATTAAAGTGTATTAAATTTGGCCAAAAAATGAACATATTTGAAGGTGATTTCGTGGCGAGAACACAAAATAGAATAAAATTAAAAGTTTGCCGATTTAAAACAATACATATATTTTGTATAAAACTTCAAATTCTGTTGATCAAAAACACAGCTCTTCATTTCCATAAAATTCCTTTATGATTTGATGGAAGATAATGTTTTAGGTCAATAAAATCTGATAAAATTCCATTTCTCTTCAATTTAAGGCTCACTCGCAAAATAGAATTCGGCATTCGCATTGCAAATGTGTTGCGAGGTCGCAATTCCAGCAAAAGTATTTAGACATTTGCAATCGAAGAAAATAATAAAAATACAAACCAAACAAGGACAAACTTGTGAAGGCTCTTTTAATCAAAGTTGCTAGACCGGCAGTCATATCGCGCCTGAGGAATAAAACGCTTGATGGCAATTTATTCCAATGGACGCCAAGAGCTATTCCTCATTTCAAGCCGCACGCTATTCTATCCTGAAACGTGTATGGAATCTTCTCGTTTATTACGCCGGCTCGATCGATTTGTTCTTTATTCAAACAGCTGGTAAAACGTCCGTCCACATCTGGTTTCTTGTTTGTCGATCGTCTGCGGCGACCGCGGAAAAATTGACAGTTGTTATTTTTAGTAGTTAACTAGCATTAAGCAAAATATATTACAAATTCCAATTAATTAAATTGCACTAATCAAATTTTTCAATTTTTATAAAAATTGTAAATTTATTGCACCCCCTGTCTCATTTCGAAAGAAAATGCTATCAAATATTAAATTTTACTCTGAAATAAAAATTACGCATTAATGATATTTTTTAATTTCTGGCAAAATAATCAACCATTTCTCCAAGAATTCAAATCTATGTAAAAATATGGTGAGAAATGAAAAAAAATTATTTTATGCAATTAACTATGAATTCTAAGCAAGTAAGTTATAATTATAAATATATCATTGCTTGTGTTTTTGCTATCAATAAACCTATTTCAAGTCAGAAATACTTGAAAAAAAGTAGCGAATGAAAAAAAAATTCTAAATTTATCCGAACAGTTCTTATGAATTAATAAATAAATGAATGCATTTCATGCAGCATAATAAAAATGCAAATCACTTCTGCCAATGTCGAGCATGCGAATCATGAAAAAACTTTGAGCCTTGAAGGCGCTCGTCTGGCCTTTCTGATAAGGAAAACCGATTGCGCAGAACAAACATTTCAGTTATGGATATGGAATAATTTAATAGTGTTTTGTCCTAAACGGCAAACAATTTGGCCGCATCGATTTCTCGAGCGCGGCCCTTAACAAAATGCTTGTTAATTTTCCCCTCGCCTTATTTACCTCAACGACCAGCAAAGTCGTGACAGGACAAACTATAAAAGTGGCGTGATCTCGCCGTCCAGAATAAATAAAATTTTCGCCGCATATTTTCATATTCAAATTTTTCGAATCGATTTTTCCGCCTGATTTCTAATCTTAAGAAAGAGCTGCGTTTCGGTTCTCGATGTGGTTTGACCTTGTCTCTTGGGAAATTCCTATCAATTGTTCTGAATTTCTGATTGCAAAATCAAGGTCTTTCCTTGTGTGCGTAGATTCGCGACAGAGACTGGCACCGTTTGTGTTTTTCCAGCGATAGAGACCAAGGCTCGGTGATTTTCCCACGCATACCCCGCCAAAATACGCTGTGAAAAGGGGGAACTGGGTCATTGTCGGGCTCGTTAATGTACAAGAAAATATGAAAAATATCCACGTGGGTGTGACATGCGTGATTTCTGTTCGCACTTTCTTTTCAACAAAATGTCAAGGGCGGAAGTTTTGCACGCCTGTCACACACGAAAGCATTTTGTTTATGATTCAAAATACAAAGAACGAATTTCATAGAAAAGATTGACAGATTTTTATTTATTTTGATAATTAATTACCGGGAATTGTCCAATTTTTCGGTTCTTTATAATTTTTTTAAAGCAAGCATTTAATTATGGCATGGTTTTAATATATTTTTACTGGGGATAACTTGAAACTTATATTTCATATGCTGGCAATGCTGACTTGAAAATAATGTCAATTATGACATCTCCCATACACACAATGTCACGTTGAAAATTACTTGTATTTATTTTAATTTTTTTTTTAAAAATATTTTAATATTGGTTACATCTACTTCAATTGCGTTTCTTGCTAAATTGATATAAAATAATTAAAGAAATTAATAATATTATAAATATGTTATTACAAAAATATTAAAAAAACTTAAACAAATTATAATAATAATATTATAAGTATTTTATATAAAGCAATATTATTTAAACATAAACTTTGTGCTTAAAAAATATTCTTTTTTAATGTTCAACTTTGTTAATACAATTCATAAAGATCAATTTCCAGAATGAGTTTTGGAACAATTAAAATGATCATGCACCAGTTGACATGAATCTATTACAATATTTAATTTAATGATAAAAGCGAATACAATCAAAAGGGTCAAATATTCATCAATTAATTAAAACAATAAAGTTTCCTTGGAAGTGAAGAACTTCGGATTATTCATCGTTGATAGTTGTAAAAAAAACCCGAGTTCTTCACTTCCTTGATCATCTCTTGAATTTCAAGTTCTTCAAACAATAAAGTTTTAGTAATAATTTGAGAAAAAATATAAATTTCTTCCTATTTTAGACGGTGATAGTGAGAGAAAAGGACAACATGAAAACAGACGTTTTGCGGCAAAAGAGAATTTCCGACAGGCAATACGAGTTTGATCTTGTCCTGGACGAAGACGCCACTCAAGTAAGAGAAAATAGAATAAATTAATAAATAATAATAATAATTAAAAAAAAGGAGGAAGTTTACGAAGGAACGACCAAATCTTTAGTGGAAAAAGTGGTCCGCGGCGGAAACGCCACCGTTCTTGCTTATGGGGCGACGGGCGCGGGCAAAACCTACACAATGGTGGGCACGGCCGACGAGCCTGGGGTCATGGTCAGGGCCCTGGATGACCTTTTCAAAGAAGCTGCCCAGCTGGACAACGAAAATTCAGAGGTTTTATTTATTTATTTTTTTTAATAAAAACTGGAGCTAATTTCCAATTTAAAACTCAGATGAAGGAAAAAAACGAGTCTGAATCTGACGTGAGCAGCGAGACGCCGGTGACGTGGAGGAACCAGAAGAAACGGCCACCGGTCCCTGCCCGCCAGGTGACCATGTCCTACCTGGAGGTTTACAACGAGAAGATCAAAGACCTGCTCAACCCCAGTTCGCAGCAGTTGGAGCTGCGCGAGGACAGCAGTGGCGGCGTCAGAGTGGCCGGTCTCTCGGAAGTTTTTGCTCAATCTACTGAAGAGGTTTTTTTTTATAATTTTTAACGGGAATAAAATTTCACTTAATCATAAAAATGACTTAATTAGGTGTTGAAATTGCTGCAGAGGGGAAATAAAGCGCGGTCGGTCGAGCCGACCGCAGCAAACAGAACTTCCTCCAGAAGTCACGCGATGCTCCAAGTGTCTGTTTTGGGCAACGGGCAGCCCGAAGGACGCTTGCTCATGGTGGATCTCGCTGGATCCGAAAGAGCTTCACAAACGCAGGTAAAAATGATTTAAATTTCAAGCTTGAACTATGAAATAAATTTACACAAATTTTAATTTAATTTTAAAACAGATTCTTGCTAAATAAATTTTAAATGATTTTCTTAATTAAATTTTCTTTTACATTTTTATTAACATTAAACATGTTTAAATTTAATTAGTATAAACTAGATAATAAGTATTGTTAAAGCAAGAACGACACAGGAATTGAATAGAGTTTACGGTTTACTTGAATTCAAAATGAATAAATTTGATTGCCAATATAAATGTTTTAAATCTTAGATAATTTTTACTTGAGAGATTATTATACTGGTGGTACGTTTGGATTCAATTACAATTATTATTAAAAGTGAACCAGGTTGTGGAGCTCGAATGGAAATTATCTGAATTACTTAAACTTTATAAGTTTAAGTAATATTCATTTTATCAAACTGATAATCGTTTGCAGAGTTTTAATGAACAATCCTCAGAATCGAAATTATAGCTAACTTTTTAAACATCTATATTAGAATCAAAGTTCAAAATAGGAACAAGATTTAAATTAACAGCAAATTTTAAATCTTTGAAGTTAAAAATCGCCTAAAACATCCAGTGTTCAATGAAATTAATAATTAATTTGTAACAATTAATTAGTTATATTATTAAAGAGCCGTAAATATGACTTATTTATGTTCCAAATAGCTTTCTGATTTTATTTTAGATTCTTTTTTTTAATAATTTTTTATCCCCAATTTGACAGAGATTGCTTTATAAGCATCAATGGCTATACCAAAACACAAAATTTTGAAATAAAATATTAAGATCCAAATTTCGCCAAAATAAAAACCCAAGCGTATTTTAACTTATTAAACTGATGTCTTGATGTATAAACGATGGATTTCCTTGATCCAATTTAAAACCAACAATAAAGTTTCTTATTAATTAAGTTCGATGAGTAATTAAACTGCCATAGTCTGATTTTTTCCAGAACCGAGGCAAGCGTCTTCAGGAGGGCGCGCACATAAATCTGTCTCTGCTGGCGCTGGGCAACTGCATCACAGCGTTGGCCAGGGGAGGCGACGTTCGCCACATCAACTTCCGCGACTCGAAACTGACCCGCTTGCTGAAGGGTGCGCTGACCGGCGGCGGCAGCAAACTCAGCTGCGTCATGATCGCGCACGTGGCGCCAGGGTCGGTGCGCCGAGAGGAGTCGCGAACGACCCTTTTGTACGCGGAAAGGGCGGCCAGGATTTCGCTGGCGGCCGCGCAAAATAACCGGCCGGCAGGGTACATGGCCGCTCAGGCCACCATCAGGGCCGAGAAGAAAAGACTCAGGGCCGAAATCGAAATGATGCGCGCCAGACTGGACGTCGAAAGGTAAAAGAATTTTTAATTTTATTTTTTCAGCTTGATAACTTTCGCCTTTTTAATTTATTTTTCTGTATTTTTTTTCAAAATTTTTGATAATTTAAATATTTGTTTGAAGAAGTTGACACTCGAGGAGATGATCATGGAAATGAAGCGATCGGGCTTTTCCTCGTTGCAGAAAAAGCCCGATCGCTTCATTTCCAATTTAAATATTTTTCAAATTTAAATCATTCAAAAATGTTTGTGATTGTTTTAATTCATAAAAAAATTTATGCTGCTTTATTAAAACAATTTTATGTTATTGTCAAAAAGAGTTACTTGATAAGGCTTTCAATTAAAATTTGATTGTATTCAATTAAGCATTGACATCTCAGCAGTGAAAAGTGGTTCAAAATAAAAAAATCCCCTCTTGTAAAGGCTAATGCGCTAAAATTTAATAGAGGAAAACTAGGTTTAGGTTCACAGGAATCTTTTTATTTAATATTTTGACAATCTTAAATTTTTTTAAGTTTTATTTCAGAATATGATCCTTGTTGAAGCAAAAGCACTTGTTAAATTTATATAAAAATCCATTTTAATTAGTATCAATGCTCAAAATAGAGCTTATTTGCTATCATAACACGGCTCTATTATTTTCCTTTTTTTTTACAAATTTTTCAAATAGTAGATCATTTCAGCCGGAAATAAACAACAGTTTAATTAATTCAATCATAAACCTTTTAATTTAGTTTGTTTGAAGAAGTTGACACTCGAGGAGCTGATCATGGAAATGAAGAAATCGGGCTTTTCCTTGTTGCAAAAAATTGTTTTTATTAAAAAACAAACGGCTTTACCAGTTTTAGTCACGGTCTGCGACCCTATTTCATGAGCAAGAAAAAATACGAAAAATCAGCAAATTGAAAAAACACCACATTTTAAAACATTTTAAACTGGTGGAGCCGTTTGTTTTTGAATAAAAACAATTTTTTGCAACGAGGAAAAGCCCGATTTCTTCATTTCCTTTTAATTTAGTATAAAAAATGTTTTGCTCTCCAAAAGGTCAAATTCCGACGAGGTGATTGTTGCGAATAACAACCCTTCGGCGCGAGTGCACCACATGAGTCACCACCCTGTCATGATCCGAAATCAGCCGAAAAGTGCGGCCATGCACCACATGCAGAGTGACGAACTTGCCGACATCAAAGAACAGATTTTGGCCTCCTTCAGAGATCAAATGAGAGCCAGGTAATTTTTTTAAACAAATTTTCACTCCTGGGAATTTAATCAAAATTATATATATAATTTCAGGAGAAGATTATTAGAGGTGGACAGCCAACTTTTGGGCCTGGGCATGTTATCGGACAGGTATAACCTGACCCTGAGGCGGTGGGAGGCGAAACATGGGCAGTTGTACAAGGCGGCGCGAATGGGCAGATCTGGAAAAAAGTCTCACACAGACCCTGAAGATTCAGGTAATAATACTGAGTTTTTCTCAATTTAAATTTAAATTTTTTTGTTATTTTAATAGATTACACGACTCAGTTGGAAGAAGAAGCGCAACAAGCTTGGAGAGAGTTGTGCAGAATTGAAAGGGAACAGGAGCACCTGAATGCTGTGCGGGCAGACGCCCAGAACGACCTGGAGAAAAGTAGACAGCGGGCAAATATTTTGGAACAAGTAATTAAAAGTTTTTTCGTTGCTTTAATTAATTTTCATCTAAATAGAGTTTAATTTAAAAAAATATCAGATTTTATTTTTTCTTTTCATGTTTTATAAATTTTTAATACTATTTCGATTAAATTTATACTTTTAGGAGTTATCAAAAAGGGTAGGCAGCGAATGGGGCGAAAGAGAGTTGCTGGCCTTAATCTGCAGAGTTCACGAGCTCGAGTTGGAAAGGTTGGAGGCCCACGGCGCTGCCCTGGCCAGGGAGCATGAACTTCGCAGACGGCAAAGTGCCCTGAGAAGACACGAACGCCAGCGACAAATCTGCGATCAAATTATTACCCAGCAGAGACAATTAATTGAAGGTAATTTGGAAATATTCTAATTAAGAAGAAACTAATTTTGATTATTAAAACTTTTTTAAACGGATTTTAATTAATTGTCTTCTTCAATAAAATTCACTTATATTTTAACCACACATTTTAATTGTACACATTTTGTGTTTAACAAATTTCTATTATTATTTTAATTTATAAATTTAGAGAGATCTTTGGCGCTGCCTGACGAGCTGGAGGAACTTTACTCTGAGTACCTGAGGGAGGTGCAGACCTCAAGTTACAACGCCAGAGAGCCCGAAATCGACACGCCGAGCACCGCCGACCGACTGAATCTTCCGCCCATCCTCACGGCCGAGTTTGTTCACGGGCTTTCGAAAATTTCAATTGCTAAATGCCGAAAATTGTTCAGGAGTTTTTTGAGTCCAGCGCCGTCGCCCGTGGTCCAGTCGCATTACACGCCAAGGAAGCCTCGGATGATGCGCACTTACAGAGGAAGCAAAGCCAACAAACACGAGCCGGAAATTTACCAAATTAGCACACCCGGCAGGTAAGGAATTTTTTTTATACATTTAGTTGAAAATGATTTACATGTTTAATATTGATGAAATTGGATTCATGAATTCAAGTGTTAACATTAAATTTATGTTTAATATTCACTTCAATTAATGGAAATTTATCAATTTTATAAATTTTCCGTCATTTATTTTTCAAACACTCTTCAAGCAATTTTGTCAATTTTGCAGTTCTGGTGATTCAAGCAGAGATTCTCCTCTTCCTCCAATACACAATTCAGATATGACATTCAGGTAAATAATTGTGTGTGAAAACAATTAGTGAAAAATCGGGCATGTCTCATCAATCAAAATACAAAATAATATCTTGGATTTTGCATAGTTAAAAATAACTATTCAAAAAAATATGCAAAATTGTAAGAAATTTTATAATAGTAAAAAAATACGAATTTAAAAAATAAAATTCATCAAAAAGAAATTTTTTAGGTATTTTTTTTAATTGTGGTCATTTTATTTTTAAAATATTTTTGAAAGAAATCATGTAACTTTGGTAAATTAGCATGGCTCCGATTTTTATGCCTGGAAAATGTAATTGAAAATTTTTTCCTACCTTTGTCAAGCTTGAGTCAAGCGATGCACTTCATGTCCTCTTCGCCTCGAGGGCAGCAGCACGTGTCCATGTCGCCGTTGCCGCCGATCAAGCCGCCGACCTCAGCCAAGTCGCACCACACGGCCTTTGGTCATCCGCCTCCTGCGCCGGCCAAACCGTCGCGACTTCCGCGACCTGTGCCCAGTCGCAACGGTCGAAGCTCACGAAATAGGTGAGATAAAAAAAAATGATGATGCAGAAAACAAGAGATCGCGCTCTGGTCACGATCAAACTTAAACTGACTGATTTCCAACAACTGTTTTATTTTTTTTTGTCTCTTCCCCTCCAGATAGTGTTAAAGGGAGGGTCACAATAATAAATTGGATTTTATAATTTGCAATAATAGTGTTTTTATTAATTAAATTAATTTATTTATTCTAAAATTTGTAAGATAAAAAAATTTTTTCCCCTTTATTATTAATATTTTATTTATAATGATTTTTTTTAAATATTTATTATTATTTTATTCTAATATTTTTCAATGTAACTTATAAATTCCAGTGTTTGATATAATTATATAATAATTTAATGATTTACTTTTTTATTACAGAAAGAATAAATTGATGCCTCGGTCAATCAGTGATGAAGACTTGAGAGAATAGAAGCAATTTACATTGATGATTTTTCTTTTCATAATTAATGGGACCAGATGAAATTAATGATGTCACCAAACTCCAAAGCAAATTATGTGATAAAATTGAATTATCTGTTAAATAAATTTCTCTTCTAATATATTATGTAGCTCATTAATGAGGAATAAACTTAAAAATAAAAATCCACAAGTGATTTTTTGGCATTTTTATTATTTTCTCTTTTTGTTTATCGATTGATTTTATTTTGTAATATATTCCGCTGCTAACATTATTTCTCCATACAATATTATTTCATGATTTTTGTTTTTCTCCTCTTGACGGTGTGTAGCGTCTATTATTTATTTACAAGGTATACACTTATAAAACATAGTGAAGAATAAAATTGATTTATCCTTTTTTCTGTGTGTGTGTCACGTGTTTATATTATTAATAATAATATGGATTTCCCATCATATTCTTGTTTTAATAAGCTGAAAATATTACGTGTGTGTCAAACAGATATAATCAGTAAACCCCTCAATTATTAAAAGAACTAATTTGTAAGCGTATTTGGTGGATTAAATTAAAAATGAAAGCATATTACAAGAAAATTCAGTGAAGTTAAAAAGTGAAAACAATAAGCGCAGTCTATTTATAGCGTAATAAAAAAAATTGTGCATAATTTTTTTTATAATTTATATATAATATTCAAAATCGTGTTTGTTTTTGTGGAGGTGCTGTTTATAGGAAAAGCATTTTTTTTTTATGTTAAATTTTCTTGACTAAGAAATTCGAAGACTTGTCCAATCTTATTTGATACAATCGTATAACATAGTTGACCAATCACAATATAAAAGCAGCCGGAACGTTTTGGCGAAATTGCATTTCCCGGTTGCGTAATCACATATTCTAATGTTACAAATTTTAGTCTAATCTAGTATCTCAAAGCATTGGTAATTTATTTGTAATGCGTAATAAAAGTCACATAAGTTGTAATAATTAGACACAGCTCTCCACAGTAAAAAAGAGACAACACTTTACACTTAGGACAAAAATGATATCAATCAAGTATTTTGATATTTATCAGAATTTCGTGACTTTTGTTTGAAAATATGTGCAAGTAAAGAGGAAAAGTGAACAGTAAGGACAATTTATATAAACGGTAGCCTGGGGAATTATCTCACAGTCTTGGCTTATTTACACAGCTTTTTCGAGGACAGTAATCCCGCCGTCCCTCCGTCGATCTCTCTCTGACAATGATATACAAAATTATCTCATTAAATGTACTTTCAATTCTTCTCCGCAGTCAGTGTAATCAGTTCTTTGTAACGATGCCTTCGCGCTCGTTTACATACATTTCCATCTTATTACGCAAAAAACTCATCCAAATATTTGTAATTCTTTTTTGATTCAATACGGGGTTAAGTAATAATTATCGAGATTATATATTTATAATATATATTATTTTGGGGAGACGTACCACACAACGTGTTTAATTTTAAGCAACTCCAAATACGTTTTCAACTACTTGAATTTTTATAGAGAGATATATATTTGCGTACGCCCAGTTAGACTAAACATTTTTGCTCTGCTCCGGAATAATTTTGAATTATCCATGTCGGGTGTGCATATTAGATGCTCGTTTTTTGTGTATGTAATTAATTAATTTACGCCCGGCTCCATGGTGAGCACTCCTGCCGACGGATC
This sequence comes from Neocloeon triangulifer, assembly GCF_031216515.1. Taxonomy (NCBI): domain Eukaryota; kingdom Metazoa; phylum Arthropoda; class Insecta; order Ephemeroptera; family Baetidae; genus Neocloeon; species Neocloeon triangulifer. The sequence continues at coordinate 1,423,887 of NW_026775550.1, forward strand.
GTAGTGACCTGCTAGATAGTAAATGTCATTGTTGTCGTAGATTGTTGCGTAGCGCGCCGGCTCCTTGCCCAGTCGTTTCGTGTAATCGGCCAGGGGGATCACCTCGCATTTGTGGGAAATGGTCTGAACGTCGTTCTCGTCCGCGTGAGGAGATTGGAAAAGGGCACCCTGTTGACAAAATTAAAAGTGACAATGAGAACAAAAGTCATTTATATCTCTGAAAATGTTTAAAATTCCTAATTTAGTGCCAAATTGAAAATAAAGTAGATTAAATGTGTATACAACTCAATAATTAATTAAAAAAAAATATTTTTTTGTTATTAAATAAATGTTGCTGTCTTAAAGAGACAATTTTTTTAATTGACAATTTTAATTTTTATGACTTAATATTTTTTTAGGTGTTTTTTAGTAAACATAATTATTTCTTAATTATTACTTTAAATTTAAAAATATTTTTTTTTTTTAATTTTTATAAATAATGAGGGCGATCCAAAAGGCTAACTTGTCTTGGTCTAAATTAACCTGGCCCGGGCTTATTTAACCCGCCATTCAATTTTGCTGGGGGGCTAAGTTAACCCGGGGCTAAGTTAACCCGGGGCTAAGTCAGGTTACCCTGGGCCAGGTTAGGCTTTTGGATCGCCCTCATTAGTTTTTAAAAAAACCTACAGGATATTTCAGCTTGTCCAGGTTTTCTCCTCCTTGCGTCTCTTCAGGGTGGTAAAACCACTTGACCCTGACCACCATGTTGCCACCCCAAGACTCCCACATGGTTTCAATGCGCCCTATGTAAGGGCGGTCAGGTCGGCCCGTCGAAAGAAAAACTGCACAGTCGCCAACCTGAATTAAAAATTTTTATATATTATTCTGACTTAACTTTGTATTTTAATCTCACATTGATAGTCTCTTTTCCTCTTTGGATTGACTTGAAGAACTCCTTCTTGCCGCGGCCTTTGCCACCAGGTCTCTTGTAGCCCTTTCCGGACCATTTCCACAATTGCCTGGCAGGAAGAAAAGCTGCCATCTTGCTCTTGGTTTCTCCGGACGACTGTCGCTCTTGTCTCTTTTTCGGAGACTGCTTTGATAAAAAAATATATTAAAATTGTTGAAATTAAATTTCATACTAAATTACCTTGGCTTTTTTCTCCGCCTCTGGTTCTATCTCGTCAGACACGGGAGGTGGAGGAGTCACTTGAGTTTTTTCAGGGGTCGTCGAGGAGTCTGAAGTGGCGCTGCTCGACAACTCTTTGTCTCCGTGCTTTCTGTGCCTGTGCTTCTTTTTGTGGTGATGGTGCTTGTGGTGGTGTTTCTTGTGCTTCTTGTGACTCGAAATCTTGTTTTTAATCGCCACCTGAGCCAGCAACTTGCGCAATTTCTCTTTCTTCTTGGCCTTTTCCTTTTTCTTGAGCTTTTTACGCTCTCTCTCCTCGTCGCTCAAATGTTTGTTGGACGAGCTGTTCTTCCCAGAGTCTGTGTCCTGAAAATTTCATGAATTTTTATTATAAAATAGGAATTAGAAATAAAATTCTCTATGTACAGATTAAATTCAAATTTATCAGAATTATTATATCATAAAATGCATTTCAATTAAATTTGTAAGTTGGTTGCAAATCTATAATGTTTAGCTAAAAAAAGTTTAATTTAAAAAAGCAAAAATAAATTCTTTAAATAGTAATATCAGACCCATATGTTTAGAAAATTTTATAAATTTTTACATATATTATGGATTTTTTTAGATTTTGGTTTTAAATGATATATTAAAAATAGATAACAAAATCGTATTACATTTTTTAATAAAAATTATAATTCCACAAACCTTCTTTTTTGATTCTGCTGGCGTTACAACAGGACTGGGGCTTTTCTGCTTTTGCTCTCGGGGTGGATTGACAGGGGTGTCAACGCTCGCCCTTCGTCCCTCGGTGCTACTCGCACCTGATGCGGCCCTTCTTCTCTTTGCCAAAGACAGCAGAGGGTTTGGATCATATTCTGCAAAAATAATAAAAAATTATTTAACACTAAAATAAAAAAAAAGGGAAATTGGGAATTTAAGAATTAGATTTTAATTCTTAATTTTTAGTAATTAATTTTTCACACTTCTTACCAACTACTGGGTAGCCAGCCGGAAGCATCCTGATATCTTCGAGTGTGATTCTTCCGCTGTCGCCGTCATCAAACTCAACATTGACAGAGCACGCGTCCAGCTCGGCATCTGGACTTGAGGGCTCGGCAACCGTCCCTGGGTAAAGGCACCGACTTTGCTGACTCCAATAGGCGCAAACTCTGGTCCCGGGTGGGACTTGGTCGGTTTTTGACGGCTGCACCTCTCTTATCTGAATACACAATGACATAGAAGAGTTTTCGGACAAAGGACAAATTACTGACCAGTTCTTTCAGAGCCTCCTCTCTCGACAGAATGTGCGGTCTGTTACCTCTCTCGCCGTCCAAAGTAATACCGTAAAGGTCGGGCGCACGGATCGCGGTCACCAGACCTGCGTAAACCAACCCACCCATCACTCTCATTGCGCGGGGTTGTCCCTCCAAGTCTTCAGAGCTCAGAGTGCAAGGAAGCAAGTGTCCTGAAAAAAGTTATCAATTTATTTTAATTGAATGATACAAGGCATGGAAGTTTTCAATAAAAAAGTCATAACTTTGCTAAAAACAGAAACTCCATTCCAAATAGAAAAAAAATACCGATTTTATTCTTTTATCTGAAAATGTCTTCCAAAATAGAGATGAAATTAATATCCATAAATGATAAAAGTAATAAGAATGATAATTAAAAAAATCAAATCAGTATTTGCAATTAGGAAAAGATAAATGAAATAAAATTCAATATTAAAGAAAATTTTGACACAAATATTGCTTTAAAAAATTAAATTTCCCACAAATAAATGTTAACTTTCTTTCAATTTTGTTCTTACCATTAACTGAGCTGCAAGACTCTAGTGAGGGACGCTTGAGTGGCCTTTCGGTTGAGCCGCTGGACATCTGTTTTCTCGCAGTTCTCAGCGTGACCTTGTTTTCCGTGCAGGCCTTCTTGGCCTTGACCTCGGTAGAATTCGAACGCTGCTTTGCCACCGGCGATTTGGAACTTCCGCCCGTCGAAGGTCTCTTTTTCGGGCCGAGACGCTGCGCCGCGTCGATGGTCCTCGGCCTCTCTCGCTCCACAACAGGTTTGCTCACCCAGGGCGAAGAAACTACTTTTTCTGGCACTGCCGAGGTCGTCGACTCGCTCTTCTGAGGCCAAGTTTCGTCCTCGTCGTCTCGGGTGGTTTTCAACTTGATTTCCGCCTTCAGTTTTGGTTTGATTTTCGGTCTGTTTTCTGCCACGGAGCCAGAGTTGAACGACGTCGAGTTGAGTAAAAAGCTGATGCTCCTCTTTTTGGCCACGATCGTTTCTGTGGCCGTCTGGTCGGGCTTGCCTGGGGTCCTCCTCTTCGGCCGACCTGGCTTTCTCTTCTTGGAGGACGAGCTCGAGCAGGAGGAACAGGAGGACGAGCTCGAAGAACATCCAGCTCCAGTGGTGGTTTTGGGGAGGAAAAGGGACGGTGAACCGCTTTCTTGGTCACTTTCGGGCTCTGAACTTGACAGTGGATTCCTCTTAAAGCCGTTTGAAGGAAGTTCACCGAACTGAAACATTTTGGTGAATTATTACTTCAAATATTTGGAATAAATTTTCTTCTTTTAACATTTGGGTATTAAATAATTTTTAATTAACTTAAAAACAAGTAGAATAAAATCACAATCAAAAACCAGATTATATACATAAATGCATTGAATTTACTGATGTGCCTAACTTTGAAATTATTTAATTTCTTTAAACAAGGATAAAAATTATTTTTAATTCAGTCCCAATCAGACATAGTAATTGTCAAGGCAATAAGAAAAGAAAAAAATTAAGGAAATTAATAAATAAAATTTTATTTAAATATTCAAAATATAGTTAAAACGTCAATATTTAACATATAAAATTTTTTTTATGTTAAATCATTGCTTATTTATTGTTGTTAATTTCTAATTTAACTTGTATTTTTCGTCCTCAAACACTAAAAATTAAAGAATTATTAAAAATTTTTTTTACCTGATGAGTTCCAGTTTTTGTCAGGCTTGTCGAGTTTTCCTTATCAGGCTTTAAGAACCAAAAGAGGGGTTCTGGTGCTAGAGGTTGGAATCTCTGCTTTTCACCGGCTACAGAAAGTAACACATTTTTATGTCTAAATTTAAAAATTTACATTTAGTTAGAAATTTACCTCCTGGCAAAAGGGGATTGGCGAGTTTGGAGCCAAATGTAAATGCTGACGGTTTAATATGCGCCGAGTCAGCACTCTTTTTAAAGGAGGAAAACCCTCCCGTCAGCCAAGAAGAGCCAGGAGAGCTCCCGTCTGATCAAAAAATTCAATTTTTATAACAACCCATTAATTATAGGCTTAATAATGTAATAATACCTGAAGAGCTGCTAACTTCGTCATCCTTGGTCGTCTTTTCTTGCTCGGCTTTGGTTCCGAACTTTTCAGAGAGACTCGGTTTGAATTTGGGTGAGGTCAAAATTTTGTTTGTATTCAAAGTCGGCGGCTTCAAAATGTCCTTCGGTTTGGTCTTGAGCGGAAGTGTCTCTTCCTGCTTCTCGACAATTTTCTCCGCCTCCTTCACGATTTTCGCCTTCTTCGGACTTGGCGCCGGCGACAATTTCCTCTTCCTTGGTCTTCCGGGGCCTCTCTTGCTAGGGCTGCTGCTGCTGTCGTCCGAAACCACCGAGTTCCTCCTGGGATTCTGCAGCTTGGACAACTCCTTCTGCTTGGCTTTGTACTTTTTCTGCAAATCGGCCAGTCGCATCCGAAGGTCCAACTCCATGGCGTCAATGTACTCGGTGGTTTGCACCTCCGAACTCGACGCCTGGGATGCGCCTCCGTTCTCCGCATACTGAGAAACTTTACTCGCGATGAACTTCTTGATGTTTTTCTCCGACTTTGGGCTTTTGTAGTTCCGGTTGACGTCGATCCTCTCTGGAATCGGCTTCATCGGTGGTTCCTCAATTTTCTCTTCGATTGGCTTCACTGCAGTCTCAACTTGTTCCTTCTGCTTTTCCTGTTCAATGTCCTCGAAAAAGCGCTGCTCGGCCAGGGCACACAACAGCCCCAGTCCATCAATCACGTGTTGCTGTGGCTCGGCCGGCACCTGCACCGTCGACTGCTTCTCAGCCTCCTTTTCTCTCTCCACGAATTGCTCGATGCTGTTGGACAAAAGTTCCAACCCACTCAAATCGACCGGAGGCGGCAGTGGGGCAGGCTGGACAAATTCCTCCACTTCCTCCTGTTCGTCCGGGGTCGTGGTCTCCGGGGTCATCAACTCAAGAGGTTCCTCCACTTCCGGCTCCGGTTCTTTGCAGTCGATTTCCAGCGGCGGCTCTTCGTCGACCTCCTCTTCCAACACGGCGTCCCTGGAAACCTCGTCCTCACTCACCGGAGGAGTCTCGGTCTGATTGCTGGCGTCTTGAACCTTGACCTCGACGGCTTCCGCTTCCGAGGACGCCCCGATCACTTCGGAACTTGAGCTGTCCACGGCGCTTTCTTGGTTGCTCTCCTCAGCGGTGGAACTGGTTGGAACGGCTGGGACGCTTTCGCTGGGACTGATTCTCGGACTGGCAGTCTCTGGAGGTGGCGTCAGACAAACCTCAGCTGGGTTTGCAGGAGAAGTAGCCTAAAAAAAGATATAAAGAAAAAATTATATATATCAATTTTACTTACAATTTAAAATATTAATTTACAATTTATAAGTTATTAACTGTATATAATTTAATCATTTATATTTTATTACTATTTTATATTTATTTTAATTTAAATCAATAAAATTAAAATCATTTTTAGATTAAATTTTTCAGCATAAAAATCTTAATTTAAATATTGTGTTTATAAATAAATTTGCTCAAGTTATGTTTATGATAAATTCTTGTGTGGAACCTACACCGGAGTCTTATCGTTGAAGTTTGTTAAATTGAATATTATTAAAATGATAATCGATGAAAACACCATAATTAAAAAATAATTCATTTTTATCTATTTGAATTTGCTATGCCTTTTATATTAATTTACCAGGTTCTTACACAAAATTATTGTGTAAAACTTTGCACAATTTTTAAAAGATATTAAACGTCAAAAACCAAGTGAGAAAATCACTATTTCTTTTGAAAAATTAAAATAGGAACTAGAATCGCAAACACGCAAACAAATACACAAAAACATATACTTATACTAACAAATAAACAACATTTTGAAAATTTTAAATTCAACATTTCAGATTATCTTTATCAAAATTTCTTCTGAAACGAACTTAATTGATTTTGTATCTCAATAATTTCTTTACCTGCGATCTCCTTCCAGTATCAACCGCCAGCACAGCAGGGGCGGAAGTCACAGCCGACGAAGAGGGGGTGTGTGGGTTTTGCTGGGGCGAAATTTGCACGGTGGTGCCTGTGATTTGCTCGTAGAAGTACTGCACCTGGGCCGTGGGCGCCTGGGCCTGCTGCGTCTGACCCCCGGGAAAAACGAAGGACGTCGGGAACTGGGCCGTCTGGGCGCCGCTCAGGTCGGCGGGCATCAGTTTGGAAGGGTCGATGAGCTCGATCTTGGGCGCCTCCATCACGTCCTTCTTGCACGGCGACTGCTGCTTCATGGGCTCGTGGACCAGGGCCAACTGGGCCTGGGGCTGGTGTTGCGGGGGCAGCAGGATGCGGAATTCGGTTTCGTTTTGTTGCGGGAACACGGTGATGTGTTGGGTGCCGTTTGCGGATGACGTTTGGGGAAGCATGAGCTGGGGAAGGTTGGTTTGCGCTTGGGGGAAACTTGTGGTGGTCGTCGTGTTGTTGGGCCACACTTGGACAGTGCGTTGCATGTGATCTGACAGGGACAAAGTAAGATATCAAATTTAAATTAAATTTATAAATAGATTGAAATGTAATTTTAATTTGAATTTCTTCTCATTTAAGCATTTATTTTTTGAAATTCATTTCCAACTAATAAAGGAAATTAAATTTCAATTCATTTTTTTTATGAGGTTCGTGAGCTGTTTATTTTCTTGAAGCAAAAACTAACAAAAATCAGAATCACCAAGTAACTGTCGTATTTCAATTAAATCAACACGAACAGCATAAAATACGCTCTTTATTTTGATTTCTTAAATTCCTTAAAAATTAAATTAAATTTAAGTATGAAAGAATAATTCAATTCAAATTAAATTTAGAAGTTATAAATTGGTGCATTTTAAATGGAAAAAATTGAGAATTAAATATTTTTTTTTTATAACTGTATTGACAATTATTACTGATGTATTAAATATTAAACATCATTTGATTGGGTCACTCACCCATATTAGTGGCTGGCAACAAAATGAGGTGGCCCGTCATCGGGTCGCGTACCAGTTGCAGACCGACCGGGGGCAGCGAAGGCGGCGGTGCGGCCTCTATTTGAACGGTGGGACCTGTCAGAGTGGAATGACGGATTAGTGAGTAATTAATAATCTGCAAGGCGCTGCAAGGTGAGTCACTCCTCGCCACGCCGACAGATAATTTAATCACAAGTTGAGTAGTATGTGTGTGTGTGTGTGTGTGTGTGTGTGTGTGTGTGTGTGTGTGTGTGTGTGTGTGCGAGAGAGACAAACGGAGTGATGGAAATTGTAAAAGCGTTATGCATGCATGCCTTTGTTCTGTTAACGAGTCTTGTTGAGAAATCTTTGTACATAATGCATGTACAATATTGTATTACTAAATCGTATATTACTTGAGCCTCCATATGTATTTTCTTTATTAGCCGTCAATTTGTAATAAATAAATAGCAAGAAATCTTGGAGGCAAAGATTACTCCTTATTTAAATTATGAGAGTCAATTGCGGCTTGTTTAGAAATTATGAACTGTAGTTTTTGTTTTAAATCCTCATTCACAAAGGAACGTTCAGCGACTAAAATTTTGTGATGAAAAAAATCCTTATTTATTTTTACACCCTATTTAAAACTGAGCTGCAACCTGAATAGCTCCACGGTCAAGCGTGATGCATAACTTTGAAATTAGGAATGCATTAAATTATTTACTTGCGCGCTGATGTAACATAAATTTAGAATTTTAATTTTCATATAACTGTTATACAGCTAAGGACAGCCAAAAAACAGTCAGAAATTAACAAAAAATAAAAATAGCATTATGATTTAATTTTTTTTGTTAGATGTTAAAACATTTTAAAATATTTACTTATTAATATTTTATTATTATATTTTTTTTTTTAAATAAAAATGATATAATACCTTTTTAGACAATTTACCCTGTTCATGTAAATTTGTTTTATAGCAGCTAAATTTTAAATAAAATATAATTTATGTGCTTCAACTCATAATAAATTGGAGTGGAATTATAAAGTTCATATGTATGAATAGTCTTTGGATCCTTGACTCGCTCGAATGAGAATATTAATCGATTAAATTATAATCTAAAAAAATTTGGTACGCGAGACTAAAGGAAAACTAAAAAACAATTTCATGAAAAAGGAACATTCGAAATAGTTTTATCAACTCTACAATCTTTATAAGTCGCGCTCTAAACCATCCGAGAGGCATTCAAGGTTTTTTAGTTAAAGTTAAGGCAAAATATTAATCTTAATGTTTTAAAATTAACAGGCATTATATAAAAATTATTGCGGTTGTATAAAAAAAATTTGAATTTTTTTCAACTTAGAGAGGAGCAAAACGAAAAAAAATGGAAAAGCGCGTTTCAATCACAGACAAAATCGATCAGTTGCAAACGAATCGCGCAAATATTTGCTGGCGCAAAAATCGCTCTGCCATTTTGTCGGCAGAGAAACCTGTTCTGAATTTATCTACCAGGTGCGTGTGTAATACACAGACAGACGAATCCGCGGAGAAATAATAATTACTGCTGCAATTACACGCGGCGCGAGAGGCGCGCGTGTAATTTCGGGAGAGATGCGAAAACAGGGGGCAGACAGGTGTGTGTTAAGGGAAGGAAAGCGCACGCGATTAATCGCTGCACCCTTGGTGTGTTTGTGACCCTGCAAGGGTCGACGGGGTCCTACCTGTCTGGTACTGCGGTTGGCCAAGCCACAAGGTAGGTGGAGTCAGGGCGGAGTTGGGTGCCGCGTGCGACGCCCACGGGGGTAGTCCGTTGGAGAGTCTGGCGGCGGCCAAGGCTTGAGTGACGGCGTCCTCGGCACCCCCGGTGGTGTGCACTTGCAGGGTGGCTCCGGCTCCGGCGTTCGGCCCGCTCGCACTCGCAGGGGGCGGTTGCAGCACTGCACAGTCATTAACAACCCTTGAGTGATCTTTCGAGCACCCCGATTTCAATGTGTATGAATGAAAACACTGAAAGGCGCCGCCAGCTTTTCCTCTCTCTTTTTTTTCTTTAATGCTCGGTCGGGTGCTGTTTTTGCTGAAGATTTTTAATGCGTGTGTGTGTTCAAAAGAAAGCGGTTGCCGTGTTCGTTTTCCAAAGTAATATGTGCACAATATTATACACACACGTACTCGGGTCGCCATTTGCATTTTATTTTAATTCCCACATGCAAAATAAATTGATTTTCCGCTAGTTTTAATTGTCAAGAGTGCAACTTGGAAAGAATTTGATAACGAAATTATCTACGTTAAATTTTGCCTTTCCGTACAAAAATGAGCCAACTTTGAAGACCATCAGTGAAATTAACTTCGTTTTATAATAAAACTGTAAATAAAAAAGGAATGTTTAAAATTAAATCAAATATAAAATTTCATTTCAATCATTCTAGGCGAGACAAATAACAACTGAATTTGAAATCGATCAAATAAATGAGAAATTGAAATTTTTGTAAAAGGTTTTTCCGTGGATTTACTGAAACTGTGCGAGAAACACTTGGCTTTAAAGAATGGAATATACAAACCAAAATTTTGACTTTTAATTGAGAAATTAATTTTTAAAATGTCTCAAAAATTAATATTTTTGAGTCACAAAAAATCAAAATTTCATGCTGCTCTGTTTACCCTAATTTTCCGAGTTTTAATTGAAATTTTGATTTTTTGTGACTCAAAAACATTACTTTTTGAGACATTTAAAAAATTAATTCCTCAATTAAAAGTCAAAATTTTGGTTTATTTATTCCATTCTTTAAAGTCAAGTGTTTCTCGCACAGTTTCAGTAAATCCACGGAAAAACCTCTTACAAAAATTAACCCTGAAACTGCTTTACACTTTACAACACAAACAAAACACTACTCTACACTAATTTGAACAGAAAAAACACACGCACACTAACAGTTATCTGAGAGAAATTAAAAGTTCTAAAAAATTGCCGCAATATCCAATTCAAAATTAAATAGTTGTGAAATTTTTAAAAACAAAAGGAATGAATTTGATTTTTTTTTTGCTATCACCTCTGGGAAGTTCTTTATAAAGAATCCCTATTCCCCTGGCAATTCTAATTGAGGTGAAAAAGGCTGATCACAGAGCTGAAATTCAATACCGTCGGAGCAGCTAACGTTTCCGAAAAGACAAGCGAAATTTTTTCCATCACGCGGGCAATCACGAGAGCCTCGTCGCGTCCGTAACTCTGTTGGAATTCCTCCTCTTTTCGGGCAAATGCGTGCACAATATGTGTCAGCACCGATTTTCGGCAGCCCCAAGAGTGCTTATTATTACATTACGCACTTTGAGCGCAGAACTGGTTTTTAATTCGGCCCAACTAGCTCCCGTGTGCAAAAATCGACGGAAGAAATAAAATGGAAAGAGAGAGATAAAAAAAAAATGCCATCGAATAGGAGAGGCGAAAGAAAATACCACGAGCGAGTTCAAGTGTGTGTGTATGCAAATTGTATGTATAAAAAAAACCGGATGACAGAAAACTGCTCTCCCTGCCATTGTTGGCACCTGATTACCTGCTCGATGAATATATCTGTGACGTCACAATTTATATAAAAGAAAACACTCTGAAGAGTGAATTATTATTAAATGCACTGATTTTTTTTTTTTTTTTTTTTTTTTACAAAAAATCCTGAATGGCTTCAAAATTGCAATAAAAATAATCAAAATTTCAATTTTCCCCCAAATTTAATTTGCACCTTGGGAAAAGCCTGTCCAGATTTGTTATTAAATTAATTTCGAGAAACAACGAAAATGAAATATTAATCCATCTAAATACATTATTGTTTAAAAAGAAAATAATATATACCTTTTTGTTACTTCTGGTCATTCTAATTTTCAAAATTAAAGGTCTTTGGTGCGAATTAATTTATCGCAATTTCGTTTCCAGTTTTAAAATTTTCTCTTCTTTTAAAATTTAATTTTAAAAAGTCAAGACACTTTATCGTGTTGGTCTTTAAATTAATTATAAAACCGAAGTGATTAAAAGTTAATCATCAACCATCGCCATTCTTTTGATCTGACGTCTGAAATGAAATTATTACTTATGGGACGAGCAAAAACAATCAGATCGGAGTGGCCGATAAAGGTGAGAGAAGCGCGCGGAAAATTTCCTAATGGGCCGCGGAGAGAGAAAGAGATTCTAATCTAAAAATAAAAACACACTGCCTCTGATAGAGCGATTTGCGCCCTGACGTTTCAACTGCGCGAATGGAGGAAAAGAGCCGCTCGGCGTTTATTTTATTTTCCGATGAGATATTTTTCAATGCAAGGGCAATTTTCCCATCCGAAAGAGCGCGTGCTTGTCTGTTCATTTCCTGGCAATCAAACGTTTGAAGCTTTTTCATGTGAATATTTACGACAAAACAGCTCCCATCAAACTCTGAACAAAGTAAAAAGTAATACTCATGATAAATATTTTTAGTTCAAAGCGAATTTCAGGCTAATGTGTTAAAAATTACAAATATTGTGTCCTTATGGATTTAAATTCATATTCTAAATTAAATATTTAATCAATGATCAATCATTTGAAATTTATGTAATTCAAGAGGATGATTCCTAGAAATTGATCGCAAGAAGTATAGATGATTTCATTACATGTTGAACGCATCTTTTTATAAAAGCTATAAAATATTACGCTATTTCTTTAATATAATTATTTAAATCATGATGTATTCATTATTTTGCTTGATAAAATATTATAATATAAAAGAAAATAAAAAATTATAAATAATAATTATATAACTTGAAAATAAAAAAAGTAAATAAATAAAGCTATATATCTTACAAATATTAAATTAAACTATAAAACCAACATAATTTTTCAAATTGATATTTTCTCCTAATATATAAAATAAACCCTATTAAATGTTTGCGATTCTTACCGATTGATGAAGTCATGATCGTGGCCGTTCGCTCCTGCGGATGGACCATGAGGGCCGCAGTTGTTGGCACCGCAGGCGCCATGGTGCTGATCACAGTGGCCGTGGCGGTGACGGCCGGTGCTGGGGCCAATGGCGCCGGTGCCGTCCTTCTGGCCGGCAACAACACCCGGAAGTCCTCCCTGGGCTTGTCCTGCACGTTGGAGGATTTGCCTTTGGAGAGTTCCTCGGGGACCATCGCCCTGATGGGCGAGGAACTCCTCTGGCGCGCCACGGCTATACCAACAGGAATGCTCGATACTGAGAACAAGAAATCAGTCTAATTGGGAAAATTCGTTTTAAGAAATTATAAATAATTATGGATAGTAAAGTGCAAATAAAAATGTCATAATGTAAAATATTTGAAAATTTTGAAATACTCTGCTGCTGGTGTTAGGTGGAAATTAATTATAAATTTTATTGATTCACAACTTTAAATTTCCAATAATCAGTTATTTACAATTTTATTCTCAACGCACTTTGAAAAATTAAATGTCAAATTAGTTATAGTGTCTTTAGAAATTTAAACAAAAATTATAATTTGATCCTAAACTTTTATTGAAATCACTTTTAAAATTAATTTTCATAATCAGTTGGAATTATTGTACTCAAAATTGAGTAAAATAAGAGGCGAGATGGCGTCACAAATGGAAAAATTATAAATATTAAAATATCCAAAACATAGTCTGAAAGGCCACCATGTCCCCAATGCAAAATTATTAAAAAATTAGATCTTCCCCCATCAAATTTTAGCCTCGAGCATTTTGGTTACAACCAGGACTGAGCAAGTTTTATTTTTCTTATTTGGAAATGAAGTTTATATGCTGGAGGGGCTAAAAACATGAACAAATTTAAGTCTTTCCAGGAAAATATGGTTCATATTTTTGTTTCATTTACAAGCTCTTTGGTTTTTCATAGACAACCTCATTAAAGCGGTTGAAATATTTTCTCTTTTATTGTCAAGTGCGTATTTATTTTATCCATCATTCTTGGCTCGATTCATAAAATTTCAAGTGCATGAAACGTTTTACGCGGAAGAAGCTTTAAAATTGCGCATATCATAATCGCCTGGCCAAATTCCTGCGCCAAATGGAACGAGTTGTTCTCGCACAGGCCCCCCGTGCTTTCCTAGAAAACGCGTGGAATTTGAATAAAGCGGTGATAAAAGCGAATGACCAGCCGTGGAAATTTGCATTTTACGGCCGTGCGTAAAAGTGACGCGCTGAATATCGAAATCATTCACATGATCATTCACAAAACGCACAAATTCACGCATAAATTAGCGCCGAGTTGGGCGCGCTTGTTGCTCGTCCTTTGTGCACTTCAGCCGACGATAAAGAGAGAATTTTCAGCCTACGCGTCCAACCGCGAAATATCACGTTAGCCCTTCTTTCTCCGTGTCACTTGCTCTCCTGTCCAACCGGTGCTTTTTTTGTTTGTATTTTTATTTTCTGCGAAAAAATGATGAGACGCACATCTCTCGTTTTTTTGTTTTAATGAGCGAGGGTTGTGCAGCTCGTGTGTGTGTGCAAACAACAGCAATGAATCCGCGAGCAAGGGTTGATCTGGAGGCTGCGTATCTCCATTTCGGCGCGTGAGTTCTGTGGATTAGAGCAATTGCAGCGTCGCGGCGTGTGTAATTATCGTCTCGCCTGTAACTCCGCAGCCAGCAACCCCTCGCTGGACCAAAATAAGTCGGTTCGGCAGAGTGTTTAAATTTTTGGGTTATATTTTGTCTTGAAATAAATATTTCAGCGCGTCAAGTTTGCAGCTCATTTTCCATTTCAAAAATATTAACATTTGTAAATAATAAAAGTCACTCAAAAAAGTTAGCGTAAAGAAAATAATTTATAAAAAGTAATTTAAAAAATTATTTAATTTTAAAATTTAATGAAATATTTATATTTATTTGCAATTTTTAACATTATTTTAGTTTATAGCTCATTAAACGATTTATGTTTTAAACTCGTTAGTCTTTATAAAATTTGGATTGTGGTGTGGTTTCTGTTGGATAAAAATTAAACAAGCTAATCATGAAACAAAAATAAATATATAATTTAAATGTGTAATAAAGTATTGAAATTAGTAGGATCAAATATTAAATATTTTATTAGCAACAGAGTCTATCTGGTATTACCACTGGTCATTTAATTTTAAATAGCGATTAACATAACAGATTAAATGCTTAATTTTTATTCTAAAATAATAATAATTTCGATCTGGTTGACTTGGCTTTAAAATTAGTCTAAAGCAATCGGCCACATGGATGGCCAGAATTAAAATCAAAGTTTAAGTAAATTTGTTGGACGAGCTAAATTACAATAATACTTGGGCAAGTTGAGTTTAATTTATAAAAATATCCACCATATATGTATTTAAAAAACCACGAAAAAAAAGAAAATGGGCGTTGAAGAAATAATTTGGACGATTTGATCAATTTTTAAATGGACCGTTCTTTGAAGAAAAAAAATATTAAAAAAGTAAGTGCAAGTACAATAAATAGACTGAGGCATAAAACACTGATTAATTAGATATCATCAAATTCAAAATTACTTTGCAGCAATCTCAATTAATTTGCCTGAGTGAATCGTCATTAACGCACTGGACGGTTTATAGAAGCAGCGAACAAAAGCCTTCGGCCTCTCTCAGTAGTTAAATTTGAATCCCGGCTGCGTGCATTTCGGATGGAAATTGGCCGCGGACCTGAATCCCAAGCAACGCCACAGATGCTATCGAACGGTAATGGTGCATTCGGAATCGTAAGCAGCGCGTCTAACTAATTTCCATCGATTGTGTTACGCGTCCGTTTTGTGCATTTGAATTCAAAACGTATGGCCCGCCGCTTTCTGATCGAATCTCTCAGCGCAGAGTGACTGACAGTGAAAAATCTTCTCTGAATGAAAGAGCAGCCTCGGACGATTTAAAAACCAAAACTCTCGCAAGCCGTGGTGGGGAAATTATAAACAAATCAATGGAAGGGGATAATCTGAATTTATGCTCATAGTAAATTTGTAAAAAAAAAACATAGTTTTCAGTAAAAATTGTTGAAATGAAACGAGAGTAAAATGGCAAAATGAATTATATGTATTGAATAATTAATGGAGATTTTTTTTAACAATATATTCGATCTTTTTCTCAACTTCTCAACTCTAATTTTTAATAATGTCAACGGATTTATAAGTCCAGAATAGTCTAGAATCATTATTCAGATGGAATTCTTTCCATAATGAGTGGAAAGTGTCTTTTTAAATAGTTTTTAAACAATTAGATTATGTAAATATAAAAAAGCAATTTAAGCTTATTTCTAAAATGAACAAAGCATAATTAATTTTATTTCAAAAAATTATATAAATAATTAAATTAATAAAAAATATGACAAAAATATTAATCTTTTAAATTGTGTAAGTTATTTGTGATATATTAATATTAAATTTTTGCTTTTAATTTATAAATTTTAAAAATTTGTTTTTAATGCTTTATACTTGTTCTAAATTAGTTTCAAAGCGTTATCCGCTTGAGATGAAAAGACGAGGGAATGAGTTTCGCATGCAAACTTTACTCTCCCCAAGAGAGCCGCTGCCTGGCTGTTCTCGTTGCTGCAGTTCTCTGCCCTCGTCCCGCGAGCAAATATATACCTTTGCACCTACAACGTGTCGGAGAGGCGTTCGGCTCGGCTAATAAGAAAACCGCACAGGAAACAAGAGCACGCACAGAATCTTCCACTACACGCTACTCGCGTTTAAACAAACACGGCTCGCCACTTTGGCCATAAATTAGCGTGTCTCGAGGCTGGAATTAGTGAAATTAAGGGCAACATCCAAAATTGCCGGAGGTGAGGCGCAAAATATGCATGTATTAGTCGAGTTTATCAGTTCGTAATGACCGATTTTTTTTCATTGGCGCGAGGACTAAATTAATTGGCAGGAAGTTGTCGAAAGATTAAGTATTAAAATGATAATATAAGTTAAGAATTTTTATCTTGTTTGTTGATCTGGACTTTGCCACCGGCATTTTTCGACCGAGAACGTCTCGCGAAATAATTAAACGGACAGTGATAGATGCGATCAAGATGCTTTGCTTCCAGTTATTAATTTAATTAATTTTGAAACGTTTTGCAACATTTATTTGCCTTTTAAAAATTCATTTGAACGTTGGTTCTAATTTTATAGCAAACAGCACGAATGCTTTGGATTGCAGAAATCACATAAGTTATATAAAAAATTGACGTCACATTATTTAAATAAAGTTAATTAAGAAAGAAAATTTAAGCATAATTTTTAAAAAAAAATGGAAGTGATTTATTAGATATTTAAAGGTCTAGAAAAAAGATTAAGCCAATTTGCAAAATTAAATTTATTCCCAATAAGTCCTGAACAGGGATTAAAGCCACTGTAAAACTAAGTTTTAATTTCACAAAATTTGTATAAATTTTTCAATACAGTATTAATTTTATGGCATTTTTTTGCTGCTTGAAAATATTTCATTTAAGTATTGAATTTCAATTAAAATTTTCTTCTTCTTCTCACTCAATTAATAAATATTTCATAAAAATAAAATTATAACATTAAAAATTAATTATTTCTAAAAAATATATAAATTTGCACTCACCAGTGGCCGAGGTTGAAGTGGAGGGGCCGCTGTTTGTGACCGCAATCACTAGAGGACCCTGACTTCTCCTGTCCTCGGAAGGTTCCGACTTGATCGCCTGCACAGCCACGACGGGGTTGTTGCCCCTTTCCTTCCTGCTGGTGGTGACCTCGTCGACCTGACAGGGTGTGCCCGCCTCCTTCTTGATCACCACAGGGCTGAAGGACCTGCCGGAAGAACTGGCGTCGCTCGACCTGCTGCGCGGAGGCACAGGGTTGGTCCTGCTGCAGCCGCTCAGGGTGTCGCTCGCCAGGGTGGGGAAAATCGGGGCAAGGTTGGGCGGGTGGAAGGCCGTCAGGGAGGCGGCCGTCATCGAGTCCATCGCGCAGTGGAAGGGTGGCGATGAGGACGCGAAGGTCGCCATGCTTGTACCTGCGGAAAAGGTAAAAAAAAGCGTTTGCGTGAAAATCTGGAGGAATTTCTATGATAAGTAATAGAAGAATTTTTTCTCTTTCATTAATACAAAAATATATAGAATTATTTTTTTGATCTTAAGCAGAAATTTATAACTTCCTATGCATGAAAAAAGTATTGATGAATGATTATATAATAATTTTGTATGTGTCGGCCTGTTTTATTTTATTAAATTAAATTTTTGTCAACAAATATGTAATATTTAATTGTATGATGTGCTTACCATTTTCTTTGTAACATGTAAATTAAAAATATAAAATAAAAATTCAATTTTAATATATAAATAATATTATCATTATGATATATTTTAAATCAAATATATGTTATTCTCAGTAAATTTGAATAATTTAAATATAAATTATAAAAAATTGTAAATGTCAGAATATAACTATAATTATCTTCTAATTTTTACGTTTCAATTAAGGATTATATTTAGCTATCTAAAATTTATATCATCAATTTAAATATTACATAAATGAACATATCAACAATTCTCTATTTTTTCTTTTTAATTTTGTAAATAAATTTCAATAAAATGATGAATGTTACTCACTAGTGGTGACAGGGTTGACTGCTTGCACGGCGTTGGCCGACGTGAGGGTGCAGGTGGCCCTGCTGACAGGGCAGCTGCAGGTGACCCTGTCGGGCTGCTGCTTGTGCCCCTCGAGCTCCTTGGCGCGATTCCTCTCGGCCTTGGTCTGTCTGCGTTCCTTGGCTCCGCGGGCCGCCCTGCCCTTCGGCTCAACCCTTTTCTCCTGTTCCTCCACCCTTCGCGCGGGTTGCGCGATCTGCGGCAGGGCGGGGAAGCCCCTGGCCATCAACTCCAGCTGACTGATGCCCCTGTCCTCGAGCGACCCTGCCAGTGCCGGGGACAAACCTGCGGTGGCTCCCGTGTGGAACAGGGTCTGCGGCGAACTGGGCGGGATCGACGTCGGGGTCAACGGAAAGCCCGCCGAGAAGAGCGTGTCCCCTGAAGAGGAGATGTCGCAATTAGCAAGAAGTGTGCTCATCGCAGCTGGTTATGCAACCAATTTGTCACTCGTGACAAGCGGGCAGCAGCCACCGGCCTTTCCTTCCGCTTATGACGAGATAATTGTTTTTCAGGAAACTCGCTGATTCCATTTCGTATTTTATTTTAATATAAATAAAAAAAAAAAAAATAAAAAATTGAAAACATGAATCAGATTTAAAAAAAATTAGACTTTTTTAAGAAAATTCTTACTATGTATTCTAAAGTTAAATTATTTAATTATTTTGTATATTTTTATTAAAAAAGTGATTTTTATTATGAAAATAATTAAAATTCTGGGAAATACAAATGCTAGATTTTATAATTCTTTCAAGGTCTGAAACTCATATCAATAAAAGTATATTTGCGTGACTCTTCTTATAAACTCACTGAATATTCCATATTAATATCTACTTTGTATAGAAAAACTCAATTTCTCATTATTTACATTATTTGAAATGTAATCATTTTTATCATTCGACTGGTCATAAGTCTTGGTTTTCTTTTTAATTCATTCTGATAAGCTTGTGCTACTAAAAATTGCTAAATCTTACATTTTTCGACTTAATATTTTAACACTTTTTATGGACTTTTAACCACAAAACTTTTACTGAATTTCCATATCTGTTTGAAAATAATGCCAATTTCATTATATTCATTATTATATTCATTATATTCATTATATTATATTGAGGGTGATCCAAAAGCCAACTCTCTTGCAGGCCTAGTTTCGGATCGCCTTAATAATTTTTTTACAGACATGAAAATTTACTGTCATAATTTGCTTTGAACACCAGTTTTGTCACAAAATAAGAAGAAAAAAAATCATATTTAATATAAATGTAGAGTAAAATGATAAATAATTTTGTGAGCGACTTTATTGACAAGTCCTTTGCAGTCAAAATTTGAGCCGAAAAATTTGCATTTAGTTTAGAATGTTTTTTTTTTCGCAATTAATCCTTTAATATGTTAAATAAATTTATTTTTTCTCCTTTCCTATAAAGAAAAAACAACTAAGTTGATTGAGAAAAGTGAACTGACCTTTCTGCGGTGTGCCGAGAAAGCCGTGGAAAGTGGTGGTGGCCTGGCCGGCGCCGAACCTCGCGCCAGGCGAGCTCGAGCCTTGGGAGTAGATGGCACTCGCCTCCGTGGCACTCGGGACGGAAGGAAAGAGCGAGTAAACACTTCCACCCACGGCAAACCTTCCAAAGCCTGCAAAGAAACACATAATGTAGCAACATAGATAGATACACCCCACGCCGCGAGATAAAGTGAACACGCGCGTTTTCGCCGCACAAGAGTGTTGTCTGTGCCCGAGAGAGAGAGAGAAAAAGATGCGTTTTATTGCTACGCGAGGCGCATTCCGCCCGAGCGCGCCAACAAACATTGGGATTATTCGCTCGAGCAGAGCGCTGCAGCTTTTTATCAACTCCGGACTGCATCGGTTTGCGTAATGCACCGCTCGCAAGAGATCAAATTCGAAGAGTAAATTTAAGAATGGGCAAAAACGTGGCCTTTAATTGACTGACATAAACAATAATGTGTAAATATCCAACAAAAAATTAAAATTAAAAATTTTCCAAAACTGATCTCTTAAGATTTAGTGAAATCATTGCAGTGGAGATGCCTTTTTGTTAAAAATGCAACAATTTTCTAGAAAACAATTGATTATTTTAAATTTCTAAAATTAAATTAAATTTTGTTAAATATGAGAATGATTATTCTAGTTGTTACATTCATATATGTATGTAGTTTATAATTTGGTTTTAGAAAAGGAAGCGATTTTTTTTAATAAAAAAAAAATTAAGTTTATGTAAATAAAAAGTATAGACAACACCACAAGCACATATTTTCTAAAGCTTCTAAACCCACAATAATTTCTGAGAGAGCCTCTCATTATTTTATGGAGTTTTGTGTATATTATTGTTTTCAAGGCTAAACTTTTTCTTTTAAAAATCAATCATTTTATATTCAATTTATCTGACAAATATATTTCAATAAAGCTATGGAAACTAAAAAAATTTAACAGTAATAATCTTAGTATTTTTCCTCGGTCCAGTTAAACGGTTCTTTATTTCAGTATTTCTAATGCCCAAATTTATTACTTCAAATTATGTTTTTAATTATTAGTTTTAGAAGGGTTTCTGATACATTAATTTTGTCATACGCATTAAAAAATAATAATAATCCGTGTACATTATCATCTTACATAATTTTTTATTTATATTAAAACTCAAATATTACATTAAATTTTATTATTGTAGTATTTTCTTTTTCATTACTTGAATTTAGATTATAACGCACAGTTTTTTCTGTATTATTTTTAAAATAATTGTGATATATTTATATTGTTAGAATACAATAATACAACATCTGCAACAATGTCTTTTATTATTTATTAATACTATCAGCACATGATAATGTGAAATTTTGTTCAGAGATCTTTTTTTATCGATCGATCCAGCAATTACAGATGTATTAAAACATTTGATATCTTAGTAATGGAATTAGTTTTTTTCGAATTCGAAAATTAATTTTCAATGCAAACTAACTTCAGTGAAAAAAAATCGTTAAATATCCTATTCAAACTAAATTTCCTCCTAATTGTATGATTTAAAATAACTAATTTTAATCGATTGCGAATGGAAGATGCTAACCTTCAGGGGCGTGGGCCGTCGCGGGCCACGGGCTTGTCCTGAGCACCGAACCTCCCGCAGCTCCAGCCACCCCTCCGCCCGGCGACCTGAAGGGCGAGGGCGCCGCGGCCACGTGATGGGGCGCCGACATCATGGTGTGATGCGGCGCAGGGACTCCTGCAACACGAGCGATAAGCAAAAGTTGAAATACGCCCTATATAGCGTCGTGACAAATGGCTTGCCCGTAATAAAAAATAAAAAAAAAATGTTCAATCGCACGGGGCACTTTATTTATTGTTGTGTTTGTGCCCGATAATAACACACATGCGATGCACGCCTGCATGCACCATAAAAGTGCACACAAGAAAACCGAGGGAAAACTCAGTCGGTTTTTGAGCCGCGTGATTTTATCTCGCCTCGCCAATCGTGACGACTTTTACAGTTAGCAACAGAGGACACGCCGAGGATATCGTTTCGGGCCAATCCTCCGAACGAAAAGTAGCACCGATTTCGGCGTCTAGGATATTTGGTGAGCAAAAAAAAATGCTCAATCTTGGGTTGGTTGGTTGCCTATGCATATTGGAATTTATTCGCCAGAGCAGAACGATATTTTTTTAATTATTTATGATCAAGCTTTCCTTGGGGAAAATGATCCAGTTTTGATAAAGGTATGCCGACAAGCTTGAATGAGTTATGACTATTTTGAATTAACCATCAATGTAATTAAGAAGAGAGCATGAATTTATAATTTGCAATAAGCTATATTAATAATAAATTAATGTCAAGAGTTACAATTTATTATCGTTTAGTCTTCATCGATATTAAACATAAAGTTTTCTATTCTCCAAAACGAATATTATTTGAAAGGAATTTAAATTTAAAAAAAGATCGTTTTTAATTGCAGTTTTTCAGTTTGATTAAATTTATACACTGCATTGAGCTTGAATTTAATTTAATATTGAATGAAATTATTTGGTGCAACAAAACCTTCAATTTTCCCCACTTCTTTATAAAAACCAACAGATGAATTTTATTCAATTGAAAACACCATTTAATTCTCTCTCATAGTTTTTCTTTTCTTTTCTAATTATTTCTTCCGCTATTTATTTTAGAAATTTTTACCATTTGCTAAAAGCAAAATATCACTATATCGTCTCATAACTGCGGAATGTTAGTTTAATACTAACAAAAAGCAGCGTCAAATGTAACTAAAATATCGCTCCTGGGCACAAATGTGTACGTGAGTGTGAAACTGTGTGCACACTTGAAAGCACCAGAGAACATACACACATTCGTCTCGGAGCTGTACACACCATCTGACGCTAATTAACTCATTATAAGTGCAAAATTTAGCATCATTTCACGCATTCATCCTTTTGTATGGCCCCTGGCTTCGGAAAGTGTTGCTGTCGTAATTTCTTTCTATCCAAGCGAGACTTTCATTTTGGAAGGAAGTTTTAAATATTGTATTTAATTAAGTGAATTGAATTTAATATTTTAAATTATGTGTTTTTTATAAATTAGATTTTGAGCACTTAGAAATATATTAGCCTCATTTAAAATTTGCTGTTCAATCTAATCATCTAATTAAATTAGATATGACTTATTAAAATAAGAAATTTAAACTTTAAATGAAATTTATTTTAAGAGTTTCAAAGTATATTTTTGTTTTTAGTACAGTTTTTGTATGATATGCAAAAATCAGATTCCATTTGAACTGACGCGAATAAAAGCATCTGTTTTCCAATATATTCCCATCATATTTGATTTTATTAAGAGATGCTTCGTATCGTCATCTTCTCTCGTATTGATACAGTGCTCAAGTAGCGCCGAGAGAGTGCAAAAGAAATCCACTCAAAAAACTTCCCTCCAGCACCATCCAGAGCAAAAACTCTTCAGATCCATTCATTTCCTCTCATCAGCGCCGGAGGTAAAATAATAATAACATAATATTTTACTCACACACATATAAAAATATACGTTTCTCGGAACGAAAAGAGCGAAAAATTGGTCGTTTAAAGAGGCAATATGAGTGGGGCACGATTTTGAATATCAATGAGATCGGAGAGGGAAGGACACTCATTTAAATATACACACAGCGAGAGAGAGAAAAGAGTGTGCCACGGATGAGATAACCTGTTGCTTTCCTAGCTGCCCACACTTCTACTCACACATCCGTACACCTCCCATGCAGCCCCCACCTACCCCCCATCGCAGAGCAGTCGCCCTAGAAAATTATCCTCCGCCATCCAACGTGCGCCGGCTCGCTCTTTCTCTCTCTGCTCCACCAACGCCGCCGTCGCTCTTTCGCTTTTATGTGTATTATTAAAGCGGCTCGGCGCGAGTGTTTCGTGTGTTCCCCTTTAATGTGTAAAAAGTGATGAGACGCGCTCTTGCCACACCACCTTTAAGATCCATCTCTCCCTCACTTGCCGAGTTCCTTTTTGCTTTTTTTATACTGTCGTTGCTGAATCGTTTATTATTTTTCTTGCTTCGAAAATAATTCCGCTCAAGTGCTATTGTTGTTATGTCCTTTTGAGACGAGGCGGCGCAGGATGAAATTTCGGTGTTATTGCGCCGGGCGGTGATTGAGCTGCTTTATTGCAGCTGACAATTTTTGCAAATTGATTGAAAATATGAACTATCGCAATTGATAGACGAGTTTGCAATTTGCGAAATAATTTTATTTGGATACTTTTGTTTGAATTTGAAAATATTAATTAAAAATGAATATGAAAAAGCATAATGAATTGTGGCTGCAGCCGACGGTCAAAACACGCAGGGCAAAACATTATTGAAATAATGAAAAAAAAAGACATTAAAGAAAAGCCGAATTGAATTAAAAAACGATCAATCAACCCTAGATTGTAAAATTGTTGTAGACAATTTTTAAAAGTACTCTGAAGTCACAAATGGTCAAAATAAGGTTGCAGAAAGATCAAGTTTTATAATTTTCGATGGATATTCTTGTATTGCGGATGTGCAAAATTGATCTGCTGCTTTTAAAATATTCAAACTTTTTAATTAGCAAATGTAGGTCTTATTACAAAACTTTTGGAACTTTTTCTCGTTTCACGTGCGCGTTCCCATGGCTTTGATCACTTTTGTTATGGTCTCTGAGGTAAATAGTATAATAATGGATTTATACGGCATGCACATTAGCACCGAATGAACTTCGACCCCTCAGAGCTGTTGGTTGGTCTCGTTTTGTTTGATTGTTGTGGCTGATTGATTGGTGGCTGCTGCACGATAAGCGGACAGGAGCAGCGCCGAACAAGCAACCACTCTATCATGCACGAGTCTCTTTCCAGAGCTGCTGACGGCGACTTGTTTCCTGCCTTTAATTGAGAGATATTATTAAACAGCAGCTGAGCAAATAACAATGTGCGAATTGCTGAGCGTTTGTTGCAGAAGCGAAAAATAAAACGTTGCGCGGGAAGAGAGAGAAAAAAACGTGCAGTCAGCAAGAGAGTTTCTCGGAGAGGATTTTTTGCATCTGTAACAAAGTTGCTTATGCTTTAGTGCCGCATATATAGTTCTTTGATCGCTGTACAAAAAGTTTTGGCCCAACCGAATGGGAATAATAATGAATTCCGCCACCTCTGATTGGCAACGCTCTTCGGCCCAACTTTCTAATGAACCGCATAAAAACAGACTGATTAATGGGCATCGGCCAATTCTGAGCCGGTCCGACACGGCAAGAAGTTTGCTTGGCTCTTTCGGGGTCGACTAATCAGCTTTTTGTAAAAAGGGGGCAAACTGCCTGTTTCTTTTTCTATATACGAATTAGTTTCTTTTTCGCCAACAACAATGCAAGATGAATTTGAATATATTTGTAAATTTGTTTATTAAATAAAAAAAATTTATAAAATTGTTCATTTATCCAGATTAAGAGGAATAGTAAGCATTCTAATGCCAGAACTTATTTTATGGTGATTTTATTTAATGATTTTAAATAATAGAAAATATATACAATGAAAGGATTCCACACAAAGAGGATGTAAGTAATTCTAATTAAATGCGCATAAGGATTGATTGCATAGCATTAAATATAAAATTATTTTTGTGGTCACTAAGAACATTAAAATTTTGTAAAACAGTTAAAAGCCGCATGAAATATATTTGTAAAAGTAATTTTATTAAAAAAAATTCTGTTATAAAAAAACTGAAATTATTTTAATAAGCATAATGTATGATAAAATATGTTTAATATTAAAAGAAAGTATTTTAATAGTTGTTTTATTTGAACATACTTATTTTTAGAGTTATGTTATTTTCCTATATGTTTGCATCCTACAAAGCTTTTTATAATTCACGTCCTTCGCTCTCTCGGGCCACAATAATAATCCAACTGACTCTCAGCAGGCAGATAAACCCTCGCAAAATGGAAACCATTATACCCGAAGACCGCCTAGGCCCTTAGCATAAATATACCAACAATAATATCGCTCTGAGGGGCCCTGAACTTTTCTCATTTATCTAGTTTAAATCAGATTTGCACGCACACACATGTATAGGAGCGGCTTTGGAAGGCGGGAATTATCTCTCTCGTATGAAAGAAAGACAGAACTCGTTAGAATAGGAGAAAAGTGACGTCACGAGTTTTGGGTTGGGTCGTTGCCAGTTGGGCGATTTATAGCGTCTGCTCCTCCACCCGCAATGCACGGCCGTCTGCAGGGCCCGTGGCACCGGCGATCGATGCCTCGCCGCCCCACAAACGGCGCCCCTGATCGCACCCTCAAGCATAGGCAACGCGCCGCGCCTCGCCGCGTGGCCGGTTGCATGCTTCCTACTTTTCTACTTTTCATCTCGTGCTGCTGCAAACTTATTTAAATATTTTGCTGACGCGGATAAAAAGATTTTGTTGTTTCTTTATTTGTCGTGAGTGAGTAGTGAGTGACTCTGGCTGGAACACGTTTGCGGTCTGATTTTCTGTGTTTCGCAGGCCCTTAAGAGAGAATCAAGCCAGGCGTGCACAAGCAGTAACAAAGTATCACCCTCCAGGCCCCATCGCAAGCGAGCAAGCAAGAGAGAAAGATGCTGCTTCTCTTTCTTCTCAGTGCTCGCGAATTCGCGCTCAGGCCCCCGATCAGGTTGCACTGCACAAAAGTTTGCGTCGCTCCCCCGCGTTTTCGCCGTGCACGCGGAAAAGAGAAAAGAGAGTTTCCGTGAGGCTTTCAAGCAGTGAAGAGAAATGAAAATCGATGAGGAGTTCGTGGTGGCCCCTCAACTTGATTGGAAATGCGAACCCGAAGTTAATCCTACTTTATTTACAGCAAGTTGAAATGCTCTCAAAGACAAATTAATATTCTACTGAATATTTGAAATGTATTATTTAATTTAATAAAATTCATTTATTTTTTTTCAAAGAAGTCAAAACAATCAATTGTTTTTGTTAATTTTTGTAAATGTGTTTTAATTAAAAAATAATAAACAATAAATGATATTTTATTATAATTAATTTTTCATAATGCATTTTTCATAACTTATTAGCTTTATAGAACTTACTGGCAATTAAAATGAACGCGATATTAACCCGAGAATTTATCAAAATAATACCAAAAATAAGTATTATTTAATATTTCAAATATAAGAAAAGTTATTTCATTGAAATATATGGATTCCTAATATTTATTTTTGGACAAATATTTTGCTTAAATATCTCATTCTGGCCAATTTTGTAACCCAAAACACAATTAATTATCAATTCAATATTCAATTTGTTTATTCTCTCACAACAGGTCAACAACAGGTTATCTGGAAATTCACATTAATGAGAGATAAAATTTTGTTAAATTAAATTCAATCTTGTTTCTTAATAATGCAAAAAAATTAACGATTCTTATTTATGTGAAACATTTAAGACGGTAACGTTTGCTTATTATTGGAGAAATAAGTTGACCTGAGCATTTACAACTGCAAATTTAATGTCTCGCCTCAGCTGATTCAGCTTACATTTTTTTTTTTATTAGTTCGGCGCTCATCTTGAAATAAAATATAAAGAAGGATCCGCTTCAGTCAATACCGCTGGCCAGGTGAGAAAATTCTTAAACAACTGATCTGTTGGGCTATGACATTCCGTTAATTGTTTTATGAAATTTACAGGATACAGAAATTATTCAACATTACCCTCAGATAACCATTATTTTAAACTATATTATATTTTTTTCTTATTTCTGCAAATTAACAGCTTTTTTCCCTGAGACTTTTGGAAGATTATTTATATTGAGTTCAATTCAGAGTCGTTCATTAATCTAATCTTTGAATAAAGCAAAGCAAATTTAGAAACCAGCAGGACAGACCGCGCTATCTATTCCCCTTTTGATGCGCCCCGCACAGGATCGAGAGTCAAAGGCGCGAAATTTTCATCTGTGGCAGAGGAAAAACGCGAGAGTCTTCTTTGGCTGGCGGTCATTGTGCGCGGCGTGCACTGCCGAGTTCAAAAGACGCTTTGATGAGAGGCGCAATTCAATGAGGATGTGGAAACTAATGCTGGTGTGTGTGTGACGTTATGATCCATGATGGTGCCCAACTGGCGCGATGTGGACTCGCGCGCACCCCGAGCGTCAGCGTAATTTGGTAATCTAATTTGTCAGCGCGTTTCACTACTTATAATATGCGCTCCACGTCACACAACACAGCCGCGTGTTTTGCTGCGCGAATCCTCTGCAACTTCCAATTAACTGCTGTGTTCGGACCCAACCGGCCTTGGGATCAAATTTGATTAAACCCAGGCTCACCTGCTGGACTCGCACGGATCGAGTTGCTTTCCAAGAATTGCATTCTCCAGTTCCGTTAATTACTTCAGAATTTATCACAGCAAATTCTCTGCTTCAAAGAAATTGAAATTTGCAAAGCTTTTCTACTTTTGTGGGGAAGAAATTATATCTGATTTCACTTGACATAAATATCTAGAATAAAGCAAAAATAAATTTTATTTTTTATTTTAATCATTTCACAATAGCAATCGCAAAATTTGTCAATGTTCATTGTTATAGTAATTGAAAAAATTTATAATAATAATAATAATTTTAAAATTTCAGCCGAATTAAAATATTCATTTTGATATCAATGCAAGAGGCCTGCAGCAAGGTGGCTAAATATTTATTTTGTTAATTTTTAAAGGCAATGTTAAAATACAGTATTGTATAATCACTTTTGGAATCGATTCCTGGAGTAAAAAAAATCTTTAATTTTATCCCCGGCCTCAGGTGCTTTTTTCAACGTTTGGTTGTGCAAAATCAGTTATCATAATATTTTTTTCCACAATTCTTAACAAGCAGATTTTTGCTTGAATTGAACCGGTAATGTTTGATCCATGGAAAAGTTTCAGGTTAAGGGATTAAGCTTTACATTCACATAAACACACGTTTTTGATACCTCAATTTTAAAACCTTTTAAATGTTGAGCCCAAATTTACATTTTGTTCACGTTTTGAGCATATAATTATTTGAAATCCATTAGCAGTATGTAAATTCGAAACAAAATTAAACTCATTACGATCATGCTATTATTGAATTAATTACATTTAGAATATTTAAAGTTTATAAATAAAATTAGTAATTTGTTACTAATGGATGTAATGGTTAGTCAAACAAAAAAAGCATTTAAAATAAATTAAATCGTGTGTAATAATATTTTAAATTTCTTCTGAAAACCGATTTCCCTGGCATAAAATTGCTCAAAACATGCTCGTATTTTGAAAATTTTGTGCTATTCACAAAATATTTATATGAATCAACCTTTTGTTCCACCACTTTCTATCCTAATTTTATATTTTTCTTTTACAGAAAGATAAGCAACTCAGCCTAAATGTTGCCCTTTACATTCCCCCATAGTCAGCCTGCCGCTGGGAGACTGGTCGGTGTTTATTCAAAATTTCCGTAACAAAACTGGAACAATTAAAGCAGCAACAAAAAGGCCGCTCGTTTGCTCGTTCACTTGAAAATTTCTTAGGGTGTGCGAAAATGCCAGGGCCTGTCTTTATTTTATAAGAAATGAGGAGAAGGGAGGCCCGAGACAAAGACCCGGCCGGGGTTTTCGTTCGTTCGTCGACGCATTTACAACTCGGCGCTGATATTTTCCGGCGGCACAATGGACTTGTTGTTGGAGTATCGCAGGTTATGCACTTTCATTACCCATATACCTGCCTATACAGCCCAAGTGCATGCGAGGGAAAAACGCTGCCTTCTTCTTCATCGACTCTGGGCCCCTCGCTTTTTTAAACAAAAAGAAGTTTACAACGGCAATAAAAAGGCAGTTTCAGGAATAATAAAAAAAAACTCTCCGCAGCCAGCGAGCAGCGCGGCGAACAACCGTGGCGTACTTCTTTTCAGGCCCGCATTCAATTTTTTTTTCTCTTTCCGGGAATTCTCTCGGCAGTGGCTTGCAAATGAAACGGATAAATATTGAATGCATTTGTATGTTGGCAGGCAATTTGTACCCTGGAGTATTTATCCGTGATTTCCCAGCTGTTTTAGGAGTAAAATGTAACAGTTGCAGGAAATGATATAAAAAAATGACCTAGTTTCAATAGAGTTCCAACTTTTTGATATTTTTAGAAGATTGATTCTGTGACTTTTTCATTCTCATAACGTATTTGCATCATGTTGGCTAAACTCGCAATTTTCATTTTCAGGCAGATTTGAATGTATTGAGAAAAAACTAAATTTGAAATTTTAAAACTTATGGGACCTTGAAAAACCCAGACAGTTTTTCTAAAATTTGGAAATTCTGGATTCTAAAAGGTGATCGCACAAAATTTTTCATGCACTTTGTTATAATATTTAATATTTTATAGAATCTGAAGAAGAAAAAAAACGGATTATCAATTTTATTTTAAAATTATAAATTTGCAAAGAAGTATCCATGAAAATTGACCATGTATTGAAATCAATTCCTTTCCTAGAAATATCTTTATTTTTTCCCCAATTTTACAAGTGACGTCAAATTTCATGATTACACATTTAAAGAAATAGTAAATTTAATAACATTATAGAATAATTTGAAAAGGCCAAGTTTTCCAGCCATTTTATAATTAAACGGTATTAAACAGGAAAGTCCCTCCTCCTTGATACATAAAACAAAACACATTTTGAACTTGTTACGGTGAAGAAAGGGTATTATTAATTTTAATAGTAATTTCAAGCAATTAAATAAATTTATTCTAAACTTATTAGGTTTTTAAAATAAAAGTACAAATTAACATAAATAAGTCTGGAGGGCATAATCCATATTATTTTAATGCGGAAATCGAAAATTTCGACAAAACGTCAGTGTAAAAATTTACCCTAGAATTAGCCGACTTAGCCGAGGGCTTTTGCGAGAGTTCACCTTGGCGTCTGCTGCGCCGCGCACCAGATTCGCGCCACTCGCTTTACTCGGCCTGCTATTTGGGAGTAATGATTTTTATCCTGCGCTGATAATTGTCTGATTATAATTTCATGAGGCAATTATTATTATTTTCTTAGCCCCTCCCTCTCGCGCGCAAGATGAATTATGCTTCGAAGCGTTTTTTCGTATCTATATATTATACTGGCCGCGTTATTTTCTCTCTCACTCGTGGCTATGCAGAGGCGAAGAGCAAAACTCGGTTCGGCCGAGATGAGAGAGAGAAAGAAAAGAGAGGCTGGCGGATGGACCACCGCCTTTCGTCTGAAAGGAAAACGTCCAAAAGCAAAAAATACCACTTCATCCACAAGTTTGATAAATAAATCCAAGCGCTCGGAAATGGAAAAAGAGCCAAAAGAGAACAGATTTTCCAGATTTTGTGTATTTTCTCTTATCTAAGTCGTGTTAATGTAGATGGAAAGTTATATTCTCATTTTGTTTTAAAATTCAAATAGACCAAAATTTAGAGCTGGAAAAATTTTGAAAGTTGAAGCACAAAAATTTGATGCTTTTTTGAAAAATTTCTTTGCACAAGGATTTTTGTTTCTTATGAAAATCACTATTTTGAAAATTAAACCAGAACTGTTTTCTGTGATTCTCTCACGTGTGCCAGTAATCCTCGTTTAATTAAATCATTCTGGAAACCTTAAAATCCCGATAGCAAATATCTATACACAATATTGAGGAGTTTTGGCTATTTTTTTTATTCAGATCACAAAATTTAAGCTTGATTTATTAGTGTTTTTTGTTT
The DNA here is from genome assembly GCF_031216515.1 of Neocloeon triangulifer. Taxonomy (NCBI): domain Eukaryota; kingdom Metazoa; phylum Arthropoda; class Insecta; order Ephemeroptera; family Baetidae; genus Neocloeon; species Neocloeon triangulifer. The sequence continues at coordinate 1,455,037 of NW_026775550.1, forward strand.
TAACTGTCTTACTTGTTAGAAGAAACAGTGTTTCTTTGAAAATTCTTAATCAGAGCCATTTTAAACTTTGAATTCAGTTTTTTTTTCTGGTTTTGAATTTCTTGAAAAGTTAATATTATTTTTGTACTTTTTCCTTTCAGATAAATTGCGGCGACCCGTTAGCGGATCAGCATGAAGGAATTCTCATTTCGCAGGGTACGAATGTACATTTATAAAACTCTCAATCTGCACCGGATTAAAATATGACATGGAAAAAAGCGGTCGCATTACAAATTTTAATTTCAAATCGGGGTGCCGTTTTTCTTTTTGCAGTGTCGCATTCCCGGGCGCTGCAAATTGCCGTTTCCACGGAAAACGACGCTCGGCAATTACGAAAAGACACACAAAGGGGCACCGGGCGGCGCGGCGGCGGCGGCGGCGCACATAGAAAATGTAATTCCGCAGCCAGATTCAAACCTGTCTTGAACAATGAGTCTGTGTATGAAGTATGGTTTTTGTAACGCATTGTATGCAGCAGCTATGATCGCGCTCAGCATATTATGCCAGAGCCAGCCAAGAGCCCACCCAGAGTGGAAACGAAGAAACGATGTGCGCGCGGCCGCTTCTCATCCAGCGCAGGTATATTGTTATGCACAGCCGCGCCGACCAAATGGCGAGCTCGAAAATGCATTTTGATCAACCAGAGCACCGCGTGCATTTTGCAAATGGTGGCCAAATCTGATCCCAGTTGCATAAATACAATTGGAAAAGATTGCGATCAAAAATTTTTATTTTTATTTTTTAAGAGAGAGAGTGGAAATATTGAAGCGCACAAAGTTAAGGTAAATTTCAATTATCTTTTATTTGATTTTTAATCATTCCAAGGTAATTAATATATTTTTATAGAAACGTTAAATTACCTTCATGCGTTTTTTAGTTTCCTTTAGTATCATCATAAAATTTAGTACAGGAGATCTTGATATATCAAATTATTACAATTTTTATTGATAGAAAATACAAAAAAAATAAACAATTAGTACCCAATAACAACTTTAAAATGATAAATTAATAAAGATTTTTTAGTAATTAAAAAAATTATATTTAATAACACATATATTTAAATATATTGAAAATTATAAGAATAAATAGTTAAAAATTTAATAAAATTATTAATGTTGTCTTTGTATTTCCATTGATACATTGTATTGCTTACATTTAAGTGCTTAAAATTATTAATTTGAATAAAAAAGTACATAATTGTTGGACAAAACGGCATTACTAGCACAAATTTTGCAAAAACCTCCAAGATCAAAAAGACCCAATCCGCCTCAGTGAGCCTCGGTTGACTTGGTTTTTGTTCTTATCACAATTTTACAAAATTAACGAAACCAAAATAGTTTAAAAATTGAAATAACCATGAAATTTGAGATTGACATTGAAAATGGGATTAAATGAAAATTTGCTTCAAGCGCTTGTATATAATATTGTGGATAATCTTTCTTTCCAAGTATTCTTTCAACGTGCACCGAACGTTTTGTGTATGTATGTGTGGCGCATGCAATAGACAATAATTTCTGTTAATAACTTCTCGTGAGTCCATGTCAGCTGGAAGTACATTATTTTCCTCACGCACAACGGCTCAACTCGACAACTCGGTGGCGTTTCATAGTCCCCGTTGCGTAATTGCATTTAACATGCGCAGAGAGCCAAATTAATTTTGCACAGGATGTGACCAATTTTTTGCTTAATTTCAATGCAGCTTGCACGGCCAGTTAAAAAAAGTACATTTATCAGTTACGTATTAATTAATTAACAAGAATTTCATCCCGTCATTACCAAAATTGGGGAATCTTGATTAAAATTAATTATTGGTGAGTTTTCAATCAAGATTGGAAGAAACTGTAATTTTTATGATTAATTAGGGTGTAATTTTTTCACGGATAAAAATTAAAATGTAATTATGTGATTCTGGAGTGATATCAAAAGGTCTCTGAAGAATTAGTGAAAATAAAATAAACTCGGTTCAAAAATTCAATGTTGGCAGAAAACTGATGAATTTTTCATATTTGATCTATTCTGACCCGGTCAGGCAAAATACGGGCGTGGGATTAATTTTGGCCGGTGCATCAGGGGGTGCAGATGGCCCGTTCCCAGGCGTGCCCTTTGACCCGGAGAGAGCACGTGATTTCGGCGGCCGGCGCTGTCACTCGGCGCCGCACTACCTGCCACTCATCGGCGCATTTAATGGTCATTCCAGCAGCCCAGAGAGAGAACGCAATGATAAAATATCGCTGATAGAGAGAGAGGAGCTTGTCGGGCCGAGAGCGAACGAGGCTGTTGACCCTGAGTTGAGAGAAAGAAAAGAGCTTTTGCTCCTCCTCGCGCAGGCAAAAAGTTCCTTTCCACCGGCGAGTCGTGGGTCTCGCTCGGCAAGAGAGCTTTTTCAACCCAAGTGCGCGCCTAGGACAACCGCATTGTGATTATTGCATTCGATGCACTCGGATTCACATCGGTTTTTTTCATCGGCGGATGTTGGCCAATTCCAGCTCCATGCAAATTTCAAATAGAATCTTTTAAAAACGAACGGAAACTCAAACTTGATAAAACGTTTTCAAACACAGAGATTTCCTTTTTTAACGGAAGCTGTTTTTTTTACCCTGAGTGATTTGTGTTTTTATCAAAAGTCATAAATTATAAAAATTGTGTTCCACAAAGATATTACGATAAAAAAATGTTGCTCCACGAACAGTCAAATTTTTTTTAAATAAATGGAAATATTCAATTCCAAATTTAATTTTCTTTTGGGAGAACTGCGATTTCTTTTTAGAACCGATTTCAAATCTTATTGAAATTTCCACATAATTATTTCTTTTTTAAAATATATGACGGAAATTTGAGCACTTAAACTTTCGAAGCTGAAAAAAATGTGTTTCTTATTACAAATTTATGAATAAACCTCGTATTTTAAATGAAATTAAAAAATATTGGTAATATCTGAATTCTTTACAATCCCGTTAATTTCTCTTCCTCTTTCCTGATGCAATTATTTCTTTTCTTATCGCAAGCATTGGAAGCCAGATTTTTATTTCCACCATTGTTGTGTGCGCAGCGTGCATATAATTAAAACAATTTTTTTCTCAAAGACGTGTGTGTGAGAGAGAGATAATGCGGTAAATTATTAGTGACTTTCTGAGAATGGCATCACAGATTCGACCAGCTGCGTCTTCTTTCTTTTAATAAAGGGCACACTTGGCTAAATTATTGCACAAGCCTCTCTTTGTAATGGCCTAGTAGTCAGCTGAGGGTGGAATAATTTCTTCCTCATGTTCAAATGGAAAACTTCTTTCAGTCTAGAATCTCTCGACTATATATCTAAGAAAATTCATAAAATATTAGAATTAAAACTAAAATTTTATTTCAAAAATATATTTAGATTTAAAAATTAGACAAATTTTCTTGATCCTACAAAGTTTAATATAAATGAAATTTAATCGCAGGTCGTAAATTACGCCTCTCCCAGATGACTGCCGGCTACTTATTTTTAGTATTTCCATCCTCGTCCTAAGCAAAAACGCAGCCGTTTATCTATAAAAAATTGTGACTTCTCTCGCTTTTTATTTTCCCCGAACCAACTCACACACACAATACACTTTAGGGGGCAAAGTTAAATTTGTTTACAGCACTGTAAAACCATCATCGTTTTAACGACATGCAACTGAAGCCAAAGGCTAAAATGTCCCTGCCTTTATTTCTGAATCTGCTCCATTATTCTTTTTTTACAAGGGCCAACAGCGACGCCGTTCGTTTATCTATTTTATTTCGGACCTTAGATTATTCACACACAAACTTTCCTTCTTCTTCTTGTTCCTCCCTTGGAATAATATTAGTTGGCAAACACAAAATCGATACTTATCGGAGAGAGAGAGAGTTTGCTCGACGTCTCGTTGCATTTCAGACGCAGCGTCGTTTGAAAAGTAAAATGATGTTATCGAAGACAAAACGAAAATAACTAGCTGGAGCGTCTTTCTTTGAAATGTAATTATCGGCGAGCCCAGCTGCCGCTCCACCCCGACGGTTCAAGGGGCGCGTGGTGCTTGACCCTGGGGTAAGATTTTTGCTGTTCTCTTGGCGCGGCCTGAGGGAAAATTTACGAGGTGACGATTCCTCTCTCCAGTGCGCTAAACTGGCACCTCACGCACGGATAACTCCCCATTAGGCCTGGTCTGTTTTTAACCGAGCGGCCAAAAGTACACCAGGTGCTAAGTGCGCACTTCTTGCACCTCGTGTTTGACTTTCTGGGCAAAAAAAAATCAGGAGCAAAATAAATTATCTCCTCCGAAAATAAACAAATTTTGAAAATGCAAAATTTAGGTTGTTAGAAACATTCTCACAAGTGGCAGTACTTTTTAAATATATTTATTCCTCAAAAAATTTAATTTTTAAGCAATATCGTTGAAGAAAAACCTAATTGACAAATAATTACCAAAAAACTTATTTTATTAAAAAGGTGGACATTTGATTTCGAACGTGCTGAAATCCCTTAGCATTAAATTATGATTTGGGAAAAAATGTCCTTATATGTGAAGAAAATTTAATATAAACTTATATTAAATGGTTTAATATAGCAATTTTTCCTAATAATTAAAAGTAGGCAAAATTGTTACTTTAGACAAAAAAAAAGAACTTTGATTCCAGAAATAACTTTCATTTTATCAATAAATGTAATAAAATAATGTCAAATTTTGCATTTATTATATTCAAACTCATCTTTAGGCCTAGCAAATAATTTTCCCAGTCCTACTTATTTATTAATGTTTATATTATTTTCTAGTTTATGTCTATCAACTTTTCTCAAACTTGCTCTCTACTTTGAAATTTCTGCGGGAGCAAAAAGACTTCCCAACTCGACAGAATAACACAGGAGACGCTTTTTATTATTTCATCATCCGTTTTATATTCCGTTTCATCTCAGTCAGTCCTGCTTTCAAAATCCACCATCGCGTTCTCCGAGGCAGGAGGTGCACCAAAAATAAATTTTGTATTCATTTTCCATTGCCGAGCGACCGGGCCGCCGTGCGACTTCTTCTCCGTTTTTCAATATAGAGAAGAAGAAACACGAGCTGTGACATTGAGTGATGAGTCTCTGTACCACGGAACAAACAAATGATATATCCCTGGTGCGTCCCCGTTTGGTCCGGTGGCAATAAGCAGGGCTCCATCTTCATTAGCCCTTGCAATAATTTCGTCCGCACCGGCGGCTGAGCTGCACCGAATTCGAGCCACCGAGAAAAGAAGCGCCGAGGTGAATTTATATTTACGACGATGAATCACGCGAGTTGGATAAGATTTTGAATACAATGAGCGGCATAATTGGCTCCATTCTTCTCTAGATTCCTCCCAGTTTGCGTTTTTTCTGGCGTCACTGCCAAAAATATATAAATTTGAGATCTATCTATTTTTTCTTATAATGGATGCTTGAAGAAAAATATAGGGGAGAGGTCAGCAGTGCCTCTCTGATATTTTTGCTCCATGCGGGACTGAGAAATCGGTTGGATGCAATGAAAAGTATTTTTTGTTAATGTAAATTTTGTATTAAAAACAATAACATAAAATTTCTTTTAATATTATTTATTTAATGCAATATTTTGAGGTTTTAAAGTTTTTATCTAATTTAAATAAAATTATTTTCAAAGTATTTTTATTATGTATTTCAGAATTAAATTGACAGTTCAATTAAAATTATTTCGATAAGTGTCACGTTGATCAGCATACTCTGTGCAAAGAGATTTTAAGGTCAACAATAATGATATAAATGTGAGCAACCAAACTTATATTAATCTGGTTGCAAATGCGAAGGCATAGTGGGTAGCTAGAATCTGTCTTCAATCTTATTTAATTATGGTAATAAGCATATTACTAATACTAGTATTATTAAAAAATCAACTTAATTAAATCGTATTATACAGAGCCTCAGAGAAGTTGCAACTCAATGGGCTAAATGTCTTTTTCTCAAACTTGACCAGGACTGGTACAAGGAAGAATTAAAATCTAAAAATAGAGCAACCATTGAAGATGATGAAACTAATTCCGTCAATCAATATTTATACTTGAATCAAAAATATAGGATTAGAAAAATAAAATTCATCATTTTTGCGAGTGAAGCCAGCAATTATTTTTCTCATTTTATGTATAAAACATCAATATTTTTAGAGGAACAATTAGCCGACTGGATATATCAGGACTGTTATAAAGAACAGAATACAAAATATGTATAAAAGTAGAGAGTACTTTCAAAATTCCTCCCGTCTTTTTTTAAATTTTATATATAATTATTAAATTTATAAAGTTGATGTAACATTTTCTTTAAGTGAATGTTTGCAAAATTATGATCATTTTTAAAATTAAAATCAATTTTGAATTTCCTAACGTGTGCAATCGTTGCTGTTCGAGCCTCGCATTATTTTGTTTCCTGTGCGCGCCCACGAAATGTGTGTGTGTTTTTCAAGCAGCGAGTCAGCTGATCGTGCAGCGCGCATTCGGTTTCATCCGGTGATAAATAATCCCCTGAATATAATATATGCTGCAGATTCGTATAGACGAATAAATGAGAACGAATCTGCAGGAATTAAGCCGCGCTTAAACTCTCAACAAAGAGAGGGAACGAAGAAGAAAAGACCCAAAGGTTGCTGACCGTGTGTGTGTTCTTTTACTTGGCGAGAAAGAAAGAAAGAAAAAGAGAGGTACGGAGTGAGGAGGTTGCTCCTCCATGTACACACACTCTTGGTACTCCATTCGTCGAGAGAGAAAAGAAATTTTGTGCTGGCGCTGCAAAAAGCCCGAGCTCGGCCGGCGACGCCGTGCGTAAAATAACACAACACTCGCGGAATGGAGAAGAGTGTCAGGATTTTTGCACTCTCATCTTGCATTTTGCAACCCTGCCTGCGCCGAGATTGCTTTTCCAGATTGTAAATTATCGGCGCGGCCTAACAGCGCAAACCTTTGCCTTTGGTTCAACTGCACAGGCGGAGAGAGAAACGGTTTAGTAATTTCAGTCGAGAAAATTTTGTAATAATTTACTTCCAATTAAAATTATCTGGATTTAACAGCCAGCGCAATTTTGACTTAATTAAAAAACTTAAGCTTTTCCTGTTTCGGATAAAATCAGTGCTAAATTTGAATAAATGAACAATTTCTAGAATGATGAAAAGAATTTTGGCAAACTGAAAGAAAATCCAAACAATTTTAGTTTTTATCCATACTTGCTTATTATTCAAGCAGACATAATTATATATTATTCAGTTTTCTCTCAAACTTTTGAATTCAACCTTTTTTAATACAAAGAGCTTCCGTTGATTATAAAAAAGTATGGAAATGCAGCGAAGGAAATTTATCGCCCTAGGCAGGGCTGTATCTGAGGTTTGCTCAACGCGATTGGCCTCAGCTACTATATTCTTATCAGCCTAGCGCAAGCTTGATTTTTTGTGGTTCAAGTTCAAGCTTTTCTAGTCAATGCTCTTTCCGTTGAATGCATACACATGGCACAAGAAAGCACTTTTCAATGCTATCTTACTCGAAACAACAAAAAATTGTAGCAACAAAAAACTGAAATTTATTATTAGAACATTCCCAAGTGGAATTGATATGGTTAAGAAATGTATGAGTTTAGCTCCTTTCGTAAATAAAATGCAAAAATGTTAAAACTTTTCAATTATATTCTGGGTACTTTTGATTGTCCTAATCTACCTCTTTCAAACGTGATTAGTTTTTTCAAATTGTTATTTTTTTTAATATACGTATTGCTATAATTATTGCTTTCAAAATCTACAATTTTATACTAGGCGGAATTTTAGCATTTATTTCATTGTAAAAATATTTCAAATTTTTCAAACAGTTTGTAAGAAAAACTGACAAATGAGTTTTAAATTCTCAAGTAAGCAATTATTCAAAAAACTAAAACAGATTTTCTAAAACGAAAAGCCAATTTTTTAGGCTCTGCAACCCCTTTTTTATTGCATCGACCTAATTAAAAACTTGCCAGAATTTAAGCCTCCTTCCGTGTTTCGAAGGGGTTGATATTATTTTATGCAGTATTTGCCACCCGCTGGCAGAGGGCAGCACCCGTGTCGACGGGCGATTGATACAAACTCGGGGGTTGTGTCTGTCATGCATGCACTCACGCAGCGATTTAATTCACCTGTAGTGCAGCCCTTCATGAACCCCCCACGCAAACACCGAGTGCCGTGCATGCATGCATATGTACTCTCAATTATTAAAACGCAGGCGGATCTATCGAAATCTCATCTACATCAAAGGCCTGCTGCATTTTCCGTAACACGCGAAAACGGCGCAGCAACAATTTTTTCCCCGTCTCGGGGTGATAAAAAGTAATAAAGAGACACGCCTGGTTTTAATTGTTGCACGGGTGACAATGATGATTTTTAAATTGTATTCTCGCGTGTCCGCGCACATATGAAATGATGAGTTATTTTTGTTCGTCAAATTTCGGGAGCCCAGCAGCTGGATGGAATTAATATGGGTATATATTTTATAATTCTCCGGCGGTACGAATTTGAAAAATGCACCCACAGAACCGCCCACCTGAGCACCTGCATCGAGGTTTTTGCTGCACACGGCGTTATTCTCTGTCGTTGTTTCAACATAGACCGCAGCCAGCAACAATAAACCAACTAACTCTATAAAGTGCGCCGCCGAGAGATCTAACAATATAAACGCGCGATATTTCATCGGCACAGCGGCCTTTTTACACCCACCGTTGATGCAACGATTTTCTAGCCGGGCAAATCATGTACGCACTCTCTGGCATTGCAATTACGAAGGCGAAAACCAGCTTTGTGGAATTAAAATTTGTTGTTAAAACTTGTCAATTTTTTTACAAAACAACCGCAAAACAAAATTTGTTAATTTTAATGTTTATATAAAAATTAGTAATTATTTTATTTTTTAAACTGATATTTAGAGTTTTATATTTATATTTTTATAATACTATTTTATATATATTTGTGTTTTATATTATAAAAAATAACATTTTTATTGAACAACCAATTCGTTTTGTTATTAAAATAAAACATTTGCAGCGCTCTAAAAATTTTATTAATAACACTGCCCATACTCATTTTTGCAAGGTGGCTGTAAAAATGATCTCACGAGCTCGTAGTTGATTATTTTAAATTGGAAATATTAAGGCAAATATTAATATCAATACATTTTCTAGGTAATGAGAAAAATAACATTTTAGGATCAGAACTAACCGATTCGTACAGGTTTGCATTAAAAAGTTAAGACTTCTCTCATGAAAGTTTTAAAAATTGAATGGGAAATGAATGATTTGATTATGAAAAGTTTTAAAAAGATCAAAATAGAATTAAAAATTAAATAAAATATGGTTTTTAAACAAATTTCAACAAAACTTGGTTCATTCCAATTTACATTTTATTTCAATCTTTCAGTTTCCCATGCCTTTGAAAATTTGGATTTGATTTCTTACCACTTACAATTAGGATTTTATTTTTAAAAATTAGTTTTATTTCATTTTCCCCCGTATGAATCTTTTCCGTTTTCAAACGAACTGCTGGAAACTGCATTCGTTAGTCTGCAGCTTTTCCACGGTGCACTCACTCGGCCTGCTGAAATAATTTGAGCAGAGGAATTTGAAAAGGAAGTGCCCTTGTAGCGGAGTTATCAAGGCGAGGCAGCTTTTCGAGAGCTCTCCAAGCCCGAGGGTAGCGCTCCACATGATAACAGCAATCGAGCCGCCAGCCCCGCACACTTTGCTGCAGCAGGCGCCCCTTAAATTTTTCTCCCAATCCTCGATTCTTTCTAGAACCGGACGGAACTTTTACATACTCGTGTGCCTCGCGCCCGGAAGAGACAAAACCGCGGACAAAGAGAAAAAGAAAGGACCGCACTTTTGGAATTTTCCAGCGAAACTCGCTGCCGGTCGCTTTTATTGATTTTCACCGCCGTGTGGCATTTCGGCTTTAATATATTATTTGCGCACAAATCGTCGCTCGCACAGAAATCACATGGCCGCCGGATTTAATTATTGTTTATGATAATTATGGCTTTCGGAGGAAGTGCGTCGGAAAATGGAAAATCCAAATTGTGAGTTGCGCGGTTTTCATTTTTTAATTTGGATTTGTATTTTAATTTATATCTGAGATTTAAATTCAGCTTCAATTTTGAGATCTTCTTAGCAAAATTGGGAAATTCAATGATTGAATTAAATCAAAGCGAGTGCAATAAGTGAAAAAATAAAAACAATGACAATTTTCGGAGATAAAAATGTTCCCAAATAAGAAAGATTTAAAACAAAAAATGGGCTGAATTAAAATTTTGATGTTATCTAGAATTTTTCGTATATTTTGAAATTTTGCCCAAATTTAGAATTTCCCTTTTAAAAGAAGCGCCTAACGTTTGTAAAATTTAAACCTGATTAAACGGAACTTTTTGTCAAATTTTAGAGTTTTCATTAGATTGAAATTGGTCTGTACCTGTGGTGACGAAGCAAAGGTCGAGGAGTCCGGCGCCGCCGGTTGAGGATTCGACGACGGTGCCGGGGGCCCCGGCGGGGCCCGCCGAGCTCCACCACGCCTGGGCCGGCAGCACGGCATGGTGGGCCTGGTTGGCCGGCGTGAACGCGGTCGTGAACGTCTCCAGTGTTTCTGCCGGCTAAAGCACCATCGTAGCACCAAAAACGGAAAAGCAGTCCGAATGTGTTTTGCTCGACTCCGGCGGAAGGGCCGAAGCAGGTTCACGGACGGTTGGGCCTCATGGGCCGTGGGTCTGTGTCTTGGTTGCTTCTCGGAGTTTCGAATGGCAGGCACGCAACCTGCTTGAATTTGAGCTGTTGTCTACTACTTTGGGAACCTTGCTTCGCCGAGCCACCATACAACAAACGCACGTTCCTCGGCCGCCGCTTCGCGCCCCTCCGACCGCGCTCGGGGGCGCTCGGTGGGCGGGGGGCAGGGCTTCGCCGGCGAGGATCCACCTGAGACTCGCGTGGAAGGGGCTGAGGACACACACCACCAGCGGCGGCGGCAATTTCACACAGCCGAAACACACGGCGCACGGCACCGACGATTTTTTCGCACCGATATTATTGTACTTTTTTTTATGCCGGTGCACGTATTTCGCGTGCAATACAACCAGCCGAATTTAATTTCGTCGTGCAATGAGATTGAAACTAATTAAAATTTTATTAAATGACTCATTTTTTATTTACGAAAAGATATTTTTTATTATTTATTTAACTCCCAACATGATTTATAGAGCGCAATGACGATGTTTTTTAATTCAAAGGATGATTTTGATTTTTATCTACAGCAAATCTGCCCAAATAATATTCAAAATTAAATCAATTAATGCTTCATGCTATCAAAATTTAAAAAAAAAATTGTGAAAATCATAAAATTCACTTCAATGTAATTGAGATGACCCGATTTGAGTAAAAGTTGGCGACGGACGGATATTATTTATTTTATATTTTTACCCCATTTTCTCTGGGAGGCTCATTAACTTTTGAAAAATAATAACATGCAGGCAACAATAGCGTCCTTTTTTGAAAGATTTTGCCCCATTTTACCTTCCAATGTAATTCAAATATCATAGATTTGGTGAGGCAAAAATAGAAGAAATTAAAATTGCGCAAAAACTATTGACCGCTCTGCAGTACCCAAAAGGGGATCGTAAAAATTGTATACACCAAAATTTTCATTGAAATCAAAGCAAATAGCAATGTTTTTAATGAGAGAGTAACAACGCAGTTGTAACATAATATACTTGATTAATTCTTGAAGACGACAAGTTGAGAGAATTTTAAGTAAGTACAAATTGAAGAATGCATGTGATTTATGAATAAATTCTTGAATTTGAAAGCAGAGAAAGTCTGATTTGAAAATTGAAAACGCCAGATGTGGTAATTTAATTTAAATTATAATTCAGCAAAAGACAGAGCCAAATTAAAATATGATTTATTATTTACCATGGGTACAATTCAATATCTTTTGCTAATTATTTTTACATTGTTAATAATACTTAATAAATTTATTATTTCAACTCAATATTTTTAATGCTTTATAACTATTATTATATATTGATTTTAAAATTTTATTTTTAAATTGTATTAAACTTTTTTTTTTAATATTTAAAACTAACAAAAAAATATAAGGTAAAGAGCGCAGGCTTATTGTTGTATTAATTGAAAAGAAAAACAATTATTTTTTTAATGAGCACAAATAAAACTTATAGCCAGCCATTACCCATTATTTTGTTATGTCGCTGTAAGTGCAAATTTCGTCTGTAAGATCCTATTGTCAGTCTTTTGAATGTCATTAAATAAATATAATTCAATTTAAAGTGAAACGAAATCTATTAAATTTAACAAATATGAATTTTTCAAAATATATGAGACTATTTCACTATTTGGCAGATTTTTTATTTAATTAAAATCAGTATTAACAGTAAAAATCGAGAAAATAATTTCATAAAAATAACATAATATCAACTGCCGTTGCAAAGTCTCCAGTCTGCGGCAGAAAACAATCCTCTCTCGGCTGCCCTTTCTCTCCCTTGTATTCCATCTCTCTCTGTCTCCGAATATAATAATATATCACTGGCGCGCAACGACTTTTCATCCTCATAATTATTTGGCAGCGAGATCATCAGAAAAGCATTTTATTATTTTCGCGGATATGCATGTGTTTTCGCTTGTTCGTACATCTCTCTCATCATCAGCGCGCACCGAGCACTCGTCGGCGCACAACATTGTTGTGTTTCCGCCAGGGGCTCATGACTTTTGTGTGAATCTCGCGTTCTTTTTGTTTTCGCATTCATCTGTCATTAAAATTCTCCACCCCTAGCACACGCACATATATTTTTTCTTCTTAAAAACAAAATGCTGCGCACCCCGTCGAGCGATGAGAAAATCCGTGTAATGTGCGGTCGAGAAAGAGGAGATGTGTTTTTATTCTAAACGTTTCTTTCTTCGTGTTTTAATATTCATATGCGCGGAACTCCGCAACCCGCATTTCAAGAGTTTGCCGAGCGAGGAATATCATATCATGATGACCAAACTCATGTGCTTTCCATTCAGTAAAGAATAATTTTAATGATGCACCACCACTTATCTTGACATAGACTTTTCCAATGAAATGCGGAGGACGATACACTGTAAAAAATATCCGGAAATTTACGTTCGAATCACTGCAGATCTGTAGTAAAAATAATACAGACAGACTGAATTTTCTGTACTTTGCGTCGTAAAAGTCTTTTACGTATGAAATCGAAATACGATTTTACGTATTTGGGATGTAGCGCGAGTCTTTGTAACAGATTCGTAATTTTACGTCTCACAATGGGACTTTTACCTGAGTGAATGCATGTCAGGGGAGGAAAGCCAGTGCTCAACCTGGAGAAAATAGGGAGAGAGGCTGAACATGTCATCACCCACGCCAGCAACCGACAAAATTCAACCCTCGGCGCCTCGGCAGCAATCAGTTTAGCGTCTTTCGCCACAAAGAACACTTCTTATTTACTGCATCAGGCACAGCATTTCACAAAATTATGGACAATTAGGGGATCGCGGCCGCTCGATTTCAAGTTGGAGAGCCCGGATGGCTCATGGAGAGCGTAAAAAAAATGTAAGTTTTGTGAATTTATTTTTATTTGAAGGAAATATGAGATTTTAAATAACTTTTTTTTAAATATCATGCCATTAAAAATTAACTTGTTTCCAGAATGGAGTTGAAACGCCTGCTGTTGAACTACACCGAGACTGAAATTGCGTCTGGGTTGTTAAAAAGAGGTATTTATTAATTATTCAAGACTGAATTTCTTTTGCTTATTTTGATATTTGGATCTTCCAGACAATGTTTTCCTGTTGACGCGCGAGATGGATCAGCAAAGATATGGAGACCCGGCTCAAAACAGCATCTGGGACACTTCTAGAGCTTTATTGACTTGATCATTAATTTTTGTATTAGTGTGAGTACTCTGTAAATCTGTGAATTTAATTTCTTTGCAATAAAAGTAACCTTTAAAAGCAAAAATAAAATGAGTGATTTTCTGTAAAAATACCATAAAATTACATATAAAAGAAGTAAAACAAAAATACGGACACAGTACGCAATATTCTGTGCTAAGGGAGAAATTTTCTGTAACAAATCCGTAAAATGTATCTACGGGAGGGGAGGCGCAAAAGTACGCGCGCTCAGGTAAAATACCCTTTGGAGAGGAGACGTACTTTTACGTCTTTCAGCAGAAAACGAGTTTGCTTACCAAATACGTAAAATCGAGCATCCCATTTTTTACAGTGTAATAGTTGTGAGCGCAGCATTCAATTTTATGCACGGAATAAAAAAAAAAATATTTCGTAAAATTAGAAAACAAACCATATTTAAATTGCAAAATTGAAAATGATGGATTGCTAAAAAATAATTTAACTAAGATTTTCTACTGTTGAAAATAAAACTCATGAATCGCCATAAAATGCAAAAATTAATTTATAAATTTTGGCATTCATTTTTCTTGCTGAAGTTTGTTTACTTATTTGGAAAGATGCAATAATTGACTCATCTCTAAATATAATAAATGAATGTTCCCTACCTTTACTAATAGTTGCATTGGTGGCCGTGCCTGAGGAAGCAGAATGAGGATGATTTGCCGTTTCCTGCGACTTCTCCACATTGTCAGTTTCTTTTTCAACTCGAGCTGCAAGCAAAGATAAAAAAATTTGTTACTTTTCACAATAATTAATATTATGAATTATTTACACAATTATGTTAAATTAATCCATAATCAAAAAAGTAATTCTTCAATCAGTTTTATCAATATTTTGAAAACTTTCATCTCCTTAGGAGAAGAATAAGCAAATGAGTTATGTTTTGAAAAATTCCCTCTGAAAAGAACTGAGGCGCCAAGGCAATAACTCACACAATGCATGACGTAAATTGAATGCTGTTTGGGTCACAGTTCATTTTTCTTGTGGTCACAAGAGCACGCCGGGTCTCTCTTTATTTCTCCGGTCGTGCCCTTTTTCTTATGTGAAAAATACGTCAAGATTTCGGCGGGCCAAATTACCCAGCGGCGCGAATCAATATTTGATAGATTCAGAGACGGGGGTGCGTTTTCAGCCCTCGGTCTCATTATTTCCCTCGCAGGATGGACTAGCGAGCCAATTTATTTTCATTACGCGATCATTAGCGTTTCCTTGAATTGCCGGCGCCGCTTTTGAATTTTTTATGTCCCACTCTGGCTGCCGCCGACGCCGACGCGCTCTGCGGTTTCGCAGCTGGCCCCGTATACTTTTACCCAAATTTATGGACAAACATGCAAGAGAAATGAGCAGAAATGATGCTGGGCAATAAATTTAGCGGTTATTCCAGATCCAATCAACAAATTGTCGCGCAAGCTGAGCACCAAAACATCAAAATGCAGTATGTTTATTTATTTTGAAAAAAAAAATTTATTCCTTGAGCTATAAATATTTTAAACTCCAAAAACTATTGTATTATCTGAAAACTAACCAAAAAGCTTTAATTTTATTTCAAAAAATATGTTAATTTACTAAATTTTTATATTTGTGTTACTTTCAGAAATCTATTTGAACGCACAAATATTAGTAAAAAAAAAATAAATGAAAAGAAATTACAAAATATAATTAAAAACTACCATTTCATTTTAATTTTTTATTTAAATAATTGTTTTGCATTTTTTTAATTTTTATTTATTTGTTATAATTATGTACATATATTTTTTAAATAAATAACAACAACTAATTTAAATCAAATATTAATTAATTAAATTTATTTAAAAATCTATAATGTTCAAAAATAATAGCTAATTTTTTTTAAAATTCCTGACACGAGCTTGTTGAATACAAGTAAAATATAATTTCAGCTAGTTCTGTATCCTAAAGGTGGATTTAAAATAATAGAAATTTAAATATTCGAGTTTTATCAATATTTTCAATATCCGATATTGTCAAACATTGGCACAAATCTGTGTGACTTTTATTTCCCCTCTCTTTATCAGCATCACATCCTCGCTGAATCGGCACCCATTCTCGGCGACAAAACAGCAGCCGAGGTTCTTATTTTTCTCACTCGCTCGTGTTTATTCGTATAAATAAAATGTGCGTGCTGCAAAAAAAAGCGATCTTTTATATAATACGGCAGCAGCCATCGACTGCCTGCTGTATTTGTAATATCCCCGCGAGAGCTAATCTTGGTTTTCCTTCTCAAATAATATACCCGCGTGTGTCGAAAGCAATGACAGCGAAAGGATAAGCGTCCAACAAAATAGATCACAGGTCTGAATCCAAACTGATTCAAACCACATGACAAGCAGAAGTAGATAAATTTGTGCCTCAAAAGCGTTTTTAACGTTAGTAAAAATAAATTTGTTTTGATCAAGATTTATTTTTTTAATGAATTCTTGGTTGTAAAATAACTAAATATGATAATTAACTGAAATGTTTGGAGGGAAATTGAAATTGAGCTTCCTTGTTACAAAGTAAAGTGAAATAATGCGCAACAAGAAAGCTCGGCTTTCAATTCTCATGGAATCCAATTAAAAAATTTGGTATCTTAATTTATTTTCCGAAAAAACTAGATTTATCGAAGGAAATGTAAAGATGGGATCTGTAAAATTAAAAATGTGAAATTTTGAGCGTTTGGAATTAATTTTTGCATTGTATTATGAATTACAAAAAATACCAATCAAATGCAAAATTGTAACAACCATATTTTCATTTTTATTATAGGTTCTGGAATATATCAGAGCTATGTTTTCTGATACAAATAAAATATCCTGTTTTGAACTGCATTGTATTTTTACATTATGTATTAAGCAATATGACTAATATTCGCGAATATACAATCCTTGTTCTCATTTAATGATAATTCTAATGATTATGTCATGTATGGGCACCGGAACAATAATTTATTTGTAACATTAAATTAGCATTGAAATAAAAGTTTTGGCCAACGTTTATTATTATTCTAGTTAAATAAATAAGAAATTAATTATGAATAATCCTAAAATATAATTATATATTTATTTAAATGTAATAACAAAAAGTCAATAAATATAATAATTAATTTCAGTTTCACATGTTTATATTTTTCAAAACATTGTAAAAGGATCCTAGGCCTTTTTCAAAATTGAAAATAAAACTTGCATGAAGTGTGGAAAATTTTTCTCCTCTTATAGGTAGTCCACGATTGAAAAGTCGCGCGAACGAACAAAGTTAATAACATGTGTGGCCCATAAAGCGTCCACGATCAGTTCGCTGGGCGAAATTTCTCAGTTCGCGCGACTCGCGCGAAGTTCGCTGGAGTTGAATCGAGCTCTACTCTGGCGAACTTCGCCAGACCCGCGTCGAGCGAAAAATCTTGCGCATGCGTGCTTTTCATAAAAATTAAAATAATAAAAAAGCTCACGAAGTTATTTTTTTTTTAATTATTTAGATTTTTTGCCAGATCTCAATTTCGTTTTTTTTTATTTTACAGGAAAATTTTAATTTTAAAGCCAAATTAATTAATTTATTTATCTCATTTCAATATATTTTGATTACATTTTTGGTACCTTATAACTTCATTTTCATAGAAATTAACTTCATTGTTTTAAAGACAAAAAATTTTTGTTTTAAATATATTGATACATTGATATTTTTAATTAGATTGATCAATTGAGATTATAAAATTTAATTTAATTCTACATTACCCTAAACTATTTTTAAGAAATTTAAACGAAAGCTAATTAATCTAAAATGTCTATCATCGCTGTTTTATTTTTGCAATTTTTATTAATATCAATTCTATTGTATTGAGAAAATCGTTTTCAAAATTTGATGAATAATTATTTTTCTAATTTCTAAGTGGACTCATTTTGGTGGATGGAAGTTTTAGCAAAATTCTTTGTGGTGGTGGTGCCTTAACAATTCAATATTTTCCTCCCAACAATTGATTAATTTTCAATATTTTAGCTGTTTTGTAACCATTGAAAAAAATTTAATATTAAAGTTATTGACATTTTATAGTACTCTTGTAAATTACTATAAAAAAACGCATGAAAATTAAATATTATATTTTTATTTATTTACATTTTTTTGCTGAATTTTCAATTAAATTTTTTGGTCAGTTCTCAAATATATGGTTTTTTTAACTTAACAAGATAAATTTAAATTTTTTTAAATTTAAATCAATTTATTTATTAGGTACTTGTGACGTATTAGTGACGTAACTTCGCGCGAATATTGTATTTCAATCGTGGACGCTTCAAGCGAACGAAAAAAAAGTTCGCGCGAAGTTCCCTGTTCGCTCAGCGAAGTTCGTTCGCGCGAACTTCAATCGTGGACTACCTATTAAACCTTGTGCAGTGCCAAACAACAGGCCGCTTTTCCGAGAAATGCTGGGCCAAAATTTACAACCTGCATAAAGAAGAAACCCTGAGCCGCATTTATACCTGTTGAGAACAATTATTTTCCTTGCGGTTGGTTTCGTGGGGATTGGAGCTGTCACTCTTCGCACAGAGAGCGGGCGCGAGGAATGCACGCTGCGCCCAGGTATACGCACGAAAATAATATTGTATGTTATTTTCTTTTGAGATGAAAAATAATGCTGGACACTCGGTGGGATTTCGACTGGTCAGCAGAATGAGGAGCTGGAAAGGAAGGGTTGTTGTCGGGTGGCCGTTTCTCCAAACGCTCTTTTGCGCCTCGATGCTTTCTTTGCAACAAGAAGTGCAAGCTGAATGTAGAGAGCTACAAATATTACAAACTAAATTCTTCGTTTCGTTTTAAACCAATCGATAAAAATAGAAAATAAAAATACTTGCTTATTCTAAATGAAAGAAAATCAAACTTAGATTTTCTTAGTTCTATAGATGATATTTAACTTATAAGGGAGGGAAAGCATGTCATGGTTAATTAAATAGCCAAAGTATTTAGAGCTAAAATATTATTGAGTCTTTTCACCTGTTTTTATTAATAAAATTCCTTATTAAATCACTTATTTTCGCAGGAAAACTGCCAATTTGAAAAATTTTCTCCCCAAAACAAACTTCTGGAACACTACTTGCATTATATGCACCTAAAATTAGCAATTAACAACATGCCACTTATTCCAGCTCATTCATAACCAACAATAATGGTGCCTCTATTTCACCAAAAATTCCTGAAACGGAATAATAAAAAAATGCAAATTTCTAAATAATCTTCTTATTGATTTTTTTACAGAGTAAAGCAATGCATCATTTAGGAAAAATTTTCCTCATCAAATCTGCTTATTTTTGTTTATTGTGCATCTGAACTTATTAAAATGCCCTAGTTTTTCAATTTAGCACTAACAAAGATAAATTTATTTATGAACAATTGGAAAAAAGAACAAACATCAATCTGTGAAATTTATTCTATAAATTGGGCCACATCAAATATAGCAAAATATTATTTGATTTAAATGAAATATATTTTTCAGTTTCAATCATTGGGAAAGCATCTTTGAGCCTCTCTCGTAGGCTGCACGCAGCGCAGCAAAGATGGGCCAGGGCGAGTTTTGGACACGAAAAATCGCTTTCATAGGCGCACAAAAGAAATGACCGGTAGGCAGAAAAGAGGCCTAGCGCTTTTCAGAGGGATGAAAAAAGAAACTTGTTTTTCAGCGGCGGAGGGGTGCAGCAGTGCGTGCAGCGATTGTTGTTTCGCAGAGAGAAACTTTTCAAAAACAGCTGACACGCATCCCGGGGTGGGAGTAGTTATTGAAAAAAATCTAGCGTAATAAGGGGGTCAGTAGTTCTTGGCGTGCATCAGCGTGAGTAGGGGGGTGCGATCGCTACCTAAGCCGTGATGAGTAACGGGAACTCTTTTTCAACCCCCAAAATTCAGTGCTAGGCCCGTTTGTGCCGCAGTGATTCGGTCGTGAAGTTTGAAAGTGAGAGTGTCCATTTCTAGGAGCGACTTGGCCCGAATTTTAAGAAATTTTCGTTCGGAAATTCAAAAGTGAGTATTCGTTTGAGAGAGAAAACGAACCACCCTCGTCGGGGGTGCAGCCGGCGATTGTGTGCCGTTTGGCCGCGATGATGCTTAAAAAGAAGCCATTAGTGCGAGCGCTTGCGCAGCATCCCCGACTCGGCGCGATAAACAACCCTCGTATAATCACGCCGGCTCGGGCGGAAATATAGGATGTTTCTATTTTAAGGCAAGGCTACTGTGGGCTCAAGAAATTTCTAGGCTCAACAATGCAACATAGTTAAACATAAATTAAACTCTTCAAACCAGTTTTTCTTTATTTTCATAATTTTAAACAAGTTATTTTTATTTCAAGGAATATGCAATTTATTTAAATGCATTAATTTTTATAATTTATCTTATTTAATTTTTATAAAGCATTATCTATTTTTAAAATAACTATATCGAGCATTTAATCTGATGAAAAATAACTAATATGAATTTAAAATTAAAAATATTTACAGCTGGCACAATGTGTACAGTCATTTATTGATAATCCAATTCAAAATTTAATTCATCCTCATAAATGGTTTTCAGAATCGATTTATTTGATTTTGTTTTCTTATTCTTGAAATAATCAAGGTATTAAAACCCGCACTGTTTGTATAACTTCCGGGATTAATAAATCAAATCACAGCTATCATTGTTAAGCAAATGAAAATTTTAAAGTTCTCGTCGTACAATTCTTGTAGAAATTTGCCATTGTAATTTCTCCTTGCATAATCACACTCCTGCTCTCAATCAAAAATTAAAAAAAAAAATGGGAAAAAAATTAATGCTCGTCATTTTACTTTCAAGATACTCCACTGATTTCACGTTATTTTCAAATTAGGCAGAACATATATTTATAATGAGAGAAATTTCACTAATTAATCAGTTTTCATTAATATTTTATTGACGTTATTTCTTCAAAGAAATCCAAAAATGAAAATTTATTAAGTTAGGAAACTTAGGAAGCTTGCAAAATGAGAGAGGCGAATACAAGCCAATGACATTAAGCTAATTTGTTTGAGCAGGGGAAATAAACATTGATGAAATAGACTTAATATAAATTATTTCAATCTGAAACGTGAATATTCTCCTTTACAAATTTTTGAGTCTCTCTGAAGACTTTACTTTTCACACCTTACTATTTTGCAAATAATCAATCGCCATGATGTTTTATTTACTCAGAATTTCATCAAAAGAGTAATT
This sequence comes from Neocloeon triangulifer, assembly GCF_031216515.1. NCBI lineage: Eukaryota > Metazoa > Arthropoda > Insecta > Ephemeroptera > Baetidae > Neocloeon > Neocloeon triangulifer. Next base: position 1,476,233 of record NW_026775550.1, read on the forward strand.
TAGTTTATCATTAAAGTTCACTATAGCCGACGCTGCGGAAGTTACTATTAATTAGCAGAAAATATTACTGTCACGCCTATACTGGCATAAACTATGAAGAAAATTGTTAATTATAATTTCTAATCCTCGAATATAAATTCAGTTACAAGAGCTAAGAGATGTTCTGATCTTTGAATAAAAATTATAACTTATGTTTTATTGTAAGACAAAGTCAAAATAAATAGCAAATCTAAATTAAAATTAAATAATTATATAATTTGTTTTCATTAAAAAACAATTTTAATTTTTCCAAGTTTAAAAAAAATAATAAAATAAAATGATATTTTAAATATGCGTAAAAATAAAAATAAATTATAGCATTTATCATTTGTTAAAATAATAGTTTGTCTATAACTAATTAAAATAGACGTTAATTAGAAACAAATTTTTATATATCCATACTTTACAGCCAATTATGGTAAATACACAGTCACAAGTTGCCTCTCGGTCGATTTTTTTGCGGTGAATACGTAAGAGTGCGAATCTGGTAAAATAATCCAGCTCAGCAGCTTCATCAAATCGAAAGGCGGCTCTCGCTGCAAACACCTCAAGGGCCCCAAATATCAAATTCTCTTTGAGCCCGATGACAAGTGCACACACATGTGTGCAAACCCTTGGATTCGCTGATTAATAAGTAAGTTGCGCCAAGGGGTGCTCATCAAATTGTCATTAATTATAGGTGCTGTTGACCTTAACTGAAAACAAGGGCCTGCCAGGCGAACGAACCAAGGAAGCACCTTTGAAGTGTGCATTAAACCAACTGTGTGTGTGTAAAAAGAAAGAACAAAACAAGCTCTCGTCTCGCTGTTAATTCAGATTGCATCTTCTTTGGCTCGGTTTTATATACATTCGAGTGCAGGCTCATCCTGTGAAACTTAATGCCTTTTTTATGTCAACCAAAACACAATGGAGAGGTCATGAAGTGAAAGAGACGAGGCTAACTTTTCTGCTCGCTGCTTACGAAATTACTTTGCAGATTTATCATTTTCGTGCACGGCACACATGTTATATATGCCTTCCTGAAAGTAATTTGCCAAAGTGAATGAAAGGAAAATTGTAGTCTAAACGAAATTGAATTCATGGGTGATCTGATCAGTAATATAACGATAATGGTTTGTAATAAGTTCTGATGAAGAAATTTAAATTTTCAATAAAATGGCTACAATTTTGGCCAGTTTTTAAATGAGAAAATAAAGCTTAATGGATTATGTCATAAACACCAAAAGCTTTAATTTAAATTGGAGTTTCTTCTAATTTTAAGAAAAATACCTTTTCCCTGAAAATAAATCACCACGACCTAAGATCATTCCAATTTTAGCAACCTGATTTATGTAAAACCAAAAAGTAATTTTGAATCAAAAACACAAAATTTTGATACATTCTTTAATTCAATCAAGCTGGCGAGATATAAATTGGTAAAATATTTTATTTCATAATAAATCAGAAGTCACTTCTCAGTTTTGTGATTTCAATTACTAATTTGATTTAATTTCAATTCCCAAAACAATTAATAAAAATAGCCAATTTACGACAAATTGAAAAAAAAAGGAAAAGACATACAAATTGTTTTCCTTGATGTATGATCCAGATAAAATTTTTTCAGTTGATAATCTTAATACAATGTCAGGTTGAAAGTTACGGCATTAACGTCAAAGGAATGCCTCAATCAAGAAATTATTTTAATATATTTTGCTTTTACAAAATGATTGAAAAATGGATAAAGAATGAAATTGGATTGTTAAACAGACAAGATTGGTAAAAGACAGCTCAATATAGTTGGAATGAAAATATTCATTTTAGCAAATCAAATTTGTAGTAGATGAATTACTTCAAAAAGTAATATTCTATTTTTTTTTTACGATAGTAAAATCTAATTTCTATTTTTCTTCTGGTCATTTTTTTCCAGAATAAACCTGCAAGCCTCAATAAAGCTGTCAGACGTTTAATAGGGAAAGTTGTAACATTATATTTACTGGAGAAATACTTTTCTAAATTGCAAACAACAAAATCCAATAAATTTTCCTCTTTTCCAAGAAGTCCAGCGGCGCGTTAAATTCGCGTTGGCCAGAAAATTTGCTGCTGGCAGACGAAAAATTCTGCTGCCGGCTGGATTTTCCGGGGCGCGCAAAACAATTTCTTTGAAGTAAGGAACGCACATGCCATTACACTTAAATGGGCAGAAATTTGTCTCTGGAAATGCCTCGGCGTCGCAATTTGCGAGGAAATGCGTGCCAGCGGTCCACGCGAATAAAACGAATCCGGCGGGCTATTTTTCGACGCTAATAAGCCTTTCTTTCTCCTTTTGCTGGCACGCATTTTTTATAGACGGAGTAGAGAAAAGTTGACACGGGGTGTATATATTTATAATCTGCACACGCGAAGGAAAACATAAATATATTTCCGCGGAGTTCGATTCTTCGCTGCTGGAAAAAGAGAGCGCGCCGGGGCCGAGCGAACGAGCGAGCGACGGGCCGGCCGGCGATGCTCGAGTGAGAAGAACGCCCATACATTCAAGAAGAGATAAGCTGGAAAACATACGACCACGATAAAACGCCGAGGACGTAACACACACTGAACTTTATTGCGCGCGGTTGATTCACTCTCTCATATGACTATGAGAGCGCAAGACGCTCTTTTTTGCCTGAAATTATGACGTCCGTTCGTGAATCAGCCGATCGCAAAAGAAAAAAAACTCAATCTCGATTTGTAATAAGTATTTTAGCACGCCAGCATAGTTTAAATAATACCGAGGAACGATATTAAAGCTCTAAATAAGGTCGTTGAAAAAATTGTGTTCAAACAAATTCAGGAATTCTTAAAAAATAATAATTATTTAGACGAGTTTCAATCTGCCTACAGAAAATTGTATAGCACGACTTCCGCTTTGCTGAAAATAGCCGAGGATATAAGGGCAGCGCTTTTTCGCAAAAAAGTTGTTTTAATGGTTTTTCTTGACTATTCTAAGGCTTTTGATACCGTTGATCATAAACTCTTACTGAGAAAACTTTCCCAGCTAAATTTTTCACCGCCTGTTTTGCAATGGTTTAATAATTATCTTTCTGACAGAAAGCAAGCAGTAAAAGGCAGCGATGGAAAATATTCCAAATGGGCTGAATTAAATTGTGGAGTGCCCCAGGGTTCAGTGCTTGGTCCACTTCTTTTTTCACTTTATATGATTGATATAAACAGAATTTTTAAGAGCAGGTGTAAATATCATGTGTATGCGGACGATGTTCAGCTGTATATTGAATGTGGAGTGAAAGAACTAGCTGATGCAATAGGAATTATGAATTTAATTTTGCAGGATGTGGCAAAATGGTCCGAAAGGCATGGATTAAAATTGAATGCAGCAAAAACTAAAGCTATGATAATTTCCTCTCCTCAAATGAATAAATTAATAAACTTTAATGTTCTTCCTCCGCTGGCAATTAACAATTCTAATATTGAATTTGTAGACACGTTTAAAAATTTAGGAGTTCATTTTGATAAAGAATTTCGATGGGATAAGCAGATTTCAACTGTTTGTCAGAAAATTTACAGCACTTTGAATAACCTGAATAAATTTCGCAATTTTACGCCTCAAAAGGTACGGCTACAGTTGCTAAAAAGTTTAATTCTCCCACATTTAGATTATTGCAGCATAGTTTACTGTGATGTGAGAAAGGAGCGTCTGAAACGACTTGATGTTGCATTAAATAATTGTTTAAGATATGTTTATGATGTCAAGTTTGGTGATCGAATTACACCCTTCTATGTGAAAGCAGGAATTCTCAGAGTTGAGGAGCGAATGCAGCTTAACATACTTCTTATGACACATAAAACTTTGCATGGAAATAGCCCACCCTATTTAAAAGAATTATTTTTATTGCGAGATGAGCATCATTCGAGAGCTGCTAGATCACACAAACTTTTTCTGCTGCCACCTTTTGACTGTGGTGATTTTTCTTTTAAAATGCAGAGCTATCATTTATGGAATGCGTTGCAGGCGAACTGGTGTCTGAATGAAAATATTAATGTCTTCAAAAATAATTTGATGCAATCTTACTTGAATAAATATAAATAATTACTGTGAGAAATTAACAATTATAAATGAAAATGAATAAGTTCAATAAGGAGGCCACCTTTCCTGAGTCGTAAAAGAAAAACAGTACAAGCTAGGCTATGTCTAAGATAAAAGACTAGTTTAAAATAAATAGCGACAAAGTGCTGACGACATGAACAGGTCTGTAATGATGGCAAAAAACAAAACAAACAAAAAGTAATATTTATAATAAACAATATCAATTTCAGGGCTATTTATTTTGTATGTTCTGTCTTTGTATTTTTTGATGTAATTTCTCTCTCTTGTAATCAATGCAATTTATAATATTGAATGTATGGATGATGTATTTGGGCAGAGAATGCCCGGTGGTACATTAATAAACACAATTGTAACTAAATTGAGAAAGAATGGAGCAGTGAAAGTTGAAATAGCTGCTAATTGTCTTATTTATAAATTAGTCCTTTAAAAAATTAGTGACAACTTCTAGAGTATTTTTTTTGTCAAATTTCAGTTTGAGCATCAAAGCCATATTATTGTTAGAAAAAAATCAGCTCCAATTTAAGTTGAAGTGGCATAAATATATAAAATTTCATTTCAGTTCTGCTTTGTATATTTTTTTGTGATACAATAGCAATTAAATATGGCATAAATGGCTTTTTTACTTTATTTTTCTTTGGATCATTTTGTAGGTTATTTATTTGCAATTTGTAAGCAAAAAATTGAAATATTTTCTAGTTTTGAATTGTTTTTTTTTCAGCACAGAAAATTCTCAGTCAGATATGGCGAAATTTTAAAAGGTTTATCTTCATAGATACAAATTTTTGATTCTATTCAGGGAAAATTTTGGTCTTTTTTACAATGAGATAAAATATGTGTGTTTTTTTTTATTCTATGACTTTGGACTCACATACAAGTAATAAAAAACATTAAAAATAGATTGTTGCATGGTATGAAATTTGCACATTAAAAGATAATATTGTTTTTATTTATCAAAATTGCCTAGCTTGCAGAAAGTATATTACAAGTATTATTGTAACAACAAAAAACAAAATATAAAATTATTTAATATAACAAAATGTTTACATTTAATTTATATTACAAAAATAGAATACTTAGATAATAGGTAAATTTAATTTTTTTTAAATAATTATTCTTTTTACTGAATAATTAATTTATTATATAATAAACTTGTTTAATTTTAAATTTACATGTAGCGTATAACAAACCTTTGTTTCTCTAAACCAGAAGTTAAATATTTCAAAAATAAAAACAAATAAAACTTTTGGGTAAAGGAACTATCAATATTGGCCACAGCTAAGAGCAAATTAGCAGAATACATTGATTGCTTTATTTTATTATATTTAGAATATTTTCGATGTCAAATTAATTGAAAGCTTGAGAATTCATTAAAGAAGAGCACATTAGGAGTTAAGTCAGTTGCAATTAGGTTTGCTCTTCCCGGCCTTTGTTACTAGTGATTCTCTTTTTGCCTTTCATATTGTTGAGAAAACAAATCTGCACATAAATTCGGCGGAATCTTAAAACCAAGTATCGCAGTGTGCAATATTTTGGCATGCATGCAAATGTTAATTACTCCAATTAGACGGGCTGTCACATGTGTGCGCTCGCATGCAAGCATGGAAAGTTGTAAAATTTCGAGTGGTGCTCGTAAAACAGGCAAATAAACAAAATCATGCACGATCCATCGGTGCAGCGCATGAGGCAGGTAAATTCACTCAAGCCCCGAATAACACCCTCATCATGATGTGCCGTGCAAAAGTGACACGCCAAAATCAATGGCCGCCAAAAAAAAGTTGGCACACACAATAATTCGGCCATCAGTTGCTAAGCTAAAGCAGAATGCAGATCTCCTCTCTTTGACCATGTGTGTGTGTGTATCGACGAGGGATGCTGTATATCGGACGGGGGTGTGGGAATGGCCCTTATCTAATATAATATTGGCGGCCATCATCGTGTTACACACCCCACCAAAATTTATTACCGCGCGAGCCCCCTTCGCAGTGCCCCTTAATTATATGCGCGCGAGTCCACTTGTGCAAAATCGTCGCGATTCGCCCGAATTTCGCGGCATGAATGAAGAGCGCCGGAAGTAGGAAGACATCATTTATTTATTTTGTGGGATAGCGTTTGATGCAAATTACTATTTTTGCAGCCGAGTGCACTTTGCTTTAAATCCGAGCAAAGATCAGGTGGTGATAATTTTAACTGTTGAGCTTTTAATGCCGCGGCGAAATGCAAATTTGCCGAGGACGGCGGGGAAAGAGATGTACCTTTAAAAAGCTTATCAAAGTCATGATTATTTAATTGCCACATGTCTCGTCCAGATTTCTGTCGTGTTGATGAAAAAAGCAAAAAATAAATAAAATTAAATTAAAAATATAATTTGATTTAAATTTTATTTTAATTTACTTTCTCAGGTGAGTTTAAAACTTTTGAAATAATTTGATATAATTAATGACTCATTATTGGTTTCAATAAAATTTTAGAATCTTTTCTTTTGCTCCTACAGATTAATTCTTCCTAAATTTAATTATAAAATAATATAAAAAAACACCATGACTCTCAATAACCAGTAATTTTTCCTTCGATCAAAAGCGAACATTATCATTTTCAAGCTGCAGTTGTTTGTTTGCAATCGTTTTAACCAAATTAATTTTTCTGTCGAAACGAAATTGAAACAAAACAACTGCAAGTGACAGACTGATCCTCTAAATGAATGAGCTTAAGAGTGACTTCCTTCGTCGTCTGTTTCTATTTTGGCTCCGTCTGCGATAAGAAAGTGGACTTTCAGATGGGTCTCTGCCGCGAACCAAGTGAAATACAACGCACCAATCTTTTGACACGCTGGCCTATCTTGATTAATATACAGCCAGTGTGAAGTGTGTCAATAATACTGAAAGTACAAAATCTTTTGTCATAAATCACACGCTGAAATCAAATAGTGAAGTGTTTTGTCTACCAGAAGCTGAAGGATGTTTGTCCAGTTAAAGGTTTGGGCTTTGTTTCGAAACAGTTCTTGACGTGACAAAGCTTCCGGTTAAAGTACAAAAATTAAATTACAGATGTAAAGAATTAAATCTAAATTAAAATATCCAAAAAAATAAGAACCATTTGAATAAGTACTATGGTGAGTAAAGTTTTTATTTTGTAAAAATGAGAACTTTATGGCCTCAGATTTAAAACGTTCCAGGCTAAAAAGTCCAAATATTTCTCTTTTTCCTTGTTTTATATCTTTAAAACAGAGGAAATTAAGTGCCTTTGTATATTAATCGTATATTATTGATAGGCAATTTATGGTAAGAGTGATTTCCAAAACAGACAAGGCACTTTAATTCAAAAGAAAATTGTGTACTTACTTATTTAAAATCAATTTTTAGTTATTTGTGAAAATTAATGTTCAATGTAGTTTTTTGTACTAATATTTGATAAATTATACTATTTTATTTGATACTTATATGAATAGAACTTTAAATTTTTGACAGGCATATTAAAATAAGTAATAATAATAATAGATTCTGTAAACAGAAAATGGTGATGAAAAAGTTTCAAACTTTCCCAAAAATCTCGTTATCGCAAAACATTTGCCTTTAATATCGCATAATTTGAAGAAAACTAACTTTAATTTGTAAAAATCGAGCATGTATCAATTAAATTTGGCTTAACTTTTCTGTTAACAAGACTTTTCGTCATTGGCAGATGGTTTTAGTTTAAAATTTTTTTATTTCGGCTGTGTCTTTATTAATAATAATTTAGAGTCAGAGAATGGAAAAATAACTTCACATTGTCCATAGCTACTGTTCATCTAACATCAAACCCGCATTGCATGTTAATCCAGAAGTGCCGGTAAATTCCTTGCACGTACGTTCGCCTCTCTTTCCGCGCTATTTTGATTAATGAATGGCCGTGCCAAAACTGGCTATTTACATTCACACGTAGAATAAAAATTCCTTTATTCGCGCAGCAACGCTCTCGATCTTCCCCGCTGCTTATGCGTCTTTTTCATCATCCGCGAGAAAAAGCGCCGAGTTTGAAATAATGCAATTAACTATAAGCAGGCTGTTGAATTTATATTTGCACGGCATAAAGGTCCTATTGATTGCCATGGCCTGTCTTGCTGCGAACAATGGCCCGCGCACACAATTTGAGCACATGCAGCACAATATATGTATAATATGACTGTGTGTGTGTTAAAACAATGGGCCTGACAAATAACGCAGCCTCTCTCTGCTCACACCGAAGGAGCGACATCGAATATGTAGAGGCGAATATTCGCGCAATTCACTGACACTTCACAATTTTATGTAATAATTATGCACGCAATTGCAGGGGGCGAGAGAGCATTATGTATATGACTGATTGCAGTGTCACGCTGAAATTAATTTTCGGTCCAAGCAAGCGTTGAGTGCAGCGAGCACAGCGGGGGCCAAATTGCCTTCTGACCATTCAAATTATCCGGTTATTAAATTTCGTAAAAAGAAATGCGAAAATAAACTTTTTTCAAACTGCAATTTCATAATTATGAAAAAAATTGAATTAAATTTTACGCGATGAAAGGTCGTTTTATAGAGCTTCGACCAACCAATAGTTGACAGATCTGTACACATATCGTGAAATTTTGTAATTAAATGTCAACTTTACGTAAATCAGGAAATTTGTCTCGAAAGTTATAAAATCTTGGCCGGAAATCTAATTGTAAAAAAGGTATTTCATTGTTTCGAAACACGTTTCAAAAGAGTAGTTTTTTTGCCCGAAGGCATTTTTTTTAAATATAATTTATAGTTTTCAACTTAAGTCAATATCTTCTCAAGAAAATGCTTTCGTTTTTATTCTTAATAATTCTTACAAGAGTCATCTAAATTACTTTTGATCCAAAAAGAAACCCTCTTTCTTCAAATTAAATGAATTTGGATTGAAATGTCTTCTTCTTCCACGCAAATTTACTTCACTAATCTTGTGAACAGGGCTTAATTGATGCGGTTGAAGATAAACGTTGGTGGCGAGCGGCTGATCCTATATTAGAAAATTACCAACGTGTTCTACCCTTGAATGTGTATATATATCGCTGATGATTCTTATCGCGAAACTTTCTTTTTCCTTCCTGCAAAAAGTTTAGCCAGATAACAATACATGCTAAACGTGCCGTTTTGTTTCTAACGCGTTTTGCATGCTTTCAATTTAGCAAATTATCAAATCTCATCTTTAAGGATTTTCAAAGCCATAAAACATTTCTCTGTTTTTCAGGATTTAAGTTGAGAAACTTCGTTCTTTTTTTGTTTAAATAAAAAACAATTTAAATTAATTTTAAAGCAACATAAAGTAAACTTTATTTTAAAATTTTTTATATTTTCATTTAACTTATAAATTTATTTACTGCATATTATACTTTTATCCTTATTTAATTCTTTTGATTTTAATTGTTCATTTGTATGCATAATATTTGTTTTTTACCCTTTCAGAAGTTACTACATAAAATATAGAACATTATATTTATTTAAAGATGCTATAATCAGGCAATTACATTGAACCTTCAGAAAGATATACGAGAAAGAATTATGAGAGTATGTAAAAAATATTTTATTAGATGAATGAGTCGCACCAAATAATACAATAACTTATGAATCGTTTTGTTAATATCGAGGCAGATTTCTAAAAGTGATTTGCAGATTGGTGGGGAAGTCTTTTTGATTGTTTTTACGGTAAAATTTTAAATTTTTTCTAGCTTTTTATAGAATATTGCTCCTGTTCAAAAAATAGGGCAAAATAAAAAAAAAAATCTTATTTTTATTTATATAGATATTCAATGAGCAATATAATATCCCACAACCCAACGACTTATATAATTCAAATTACTTTTTTAAGTTACGTTTTCACTAGTCTAAAACTTTGCCATAATGCATTAATTTATAATACGGGAGCTTCAAAATTTTGAACTTATTTTATAATTTAGTGAATATTTACCAAATAACCTTTTCACCCAGCGCGCACACTATTGCATGCCGAATGTCTGCCAGTTATCTGGCCGACGTCCGCATTGCCTGCCGATTGCAGGCATCGTCGGCCAGTCGTCTGCCAGTTGATCGCGGGCATGCAACGAAAGGGACTTTGGCGCGAGCGAGCGCCAAAGCTAAATGAAGGCGCGTTACAGGCGATCGGCATTGAATGCCCATTTAATGCCGACCAGCAATCGGCAGACAACGAAGATGTCACTGCGGTCGAATCATTGGAAACTTCGGCTGTCATCGATCATTGAAAGCATTTTTATTTCCAAACAAAGTTCGTTGCAACGTTCGTCCGTCTGAGTTTTGTCCCGAAAATCTTTGAACATCCTTAAGAATTCATCACTTTTATGCCCAGTTTTAAGTTTTTAAGTATTTTGAGTGTCTGTTCCTTGGATTCATCAATGAAAATGGCCCGATTTTGTGAAACTTTGAAGGTAAATACAAATCCTAAATTTAATGTTCCATATTGCACCCCGCATTTTGCGGCTAAACCGCCGGAGTTATGAAGCATCCTGCTGAATTTAAAATAAATCAAAAGCAATAGATTTGAACGAGAGTATTTGAAATAAATTTAGTCTTAATATTAACGGTTCGCAGACTTCAAATTTGGTATTATTATTATTTTTCAGACCATTTTCTTGATGCAGCGTTTATACGGAGGAAGGCCAGTGCGCGCTTAAACACAAGCTCCCAAATTGGTGTGGACTTATGAGTGTGGTTCGTTTATTAAATCGTGCACTTATGGAAAAATTAATTTAAATATCACAACGGAGGCATCATGTATTTACGTTTGAATTTTAAATGTTGTATTAAAAAATTATATAATTTAATTTAAAAAAAAAATTACTTTTTGTATTATTTAAAAATATTTTAACATTTAATTATAAAAATTGAAATGAACAATTTTAATTGTATGCCTCAACGTAAATGAATCATTTTTCTTTCCACTTTTTCATTCCTTTATTTCCTTTTCTAATTTAACATATTAATTATTATTTAGAAAAATTACATAGAGCCTATGTCATGACTGCATTTTATATTATGCTGAATCCAAATTAAGTTTGGTAAAAAAAATATTCAAAAATATAAAATGCAGTCATTGCATATAGGCTCTATGTATTTTTTCTAAATATTCATTAATCTGTAAAATTAGAAAAAGAAAATAAAGGAATGCAAAAGTGGAAAGAAAAATGATGCATTTACGTTGAATGCGCATGCAACTGGCATGCAACGGACGGTCATCTGCCGGCCGACAACTGGCAGACGACTGGCAAGCGTTAGGGAAAATTGAATGTCAATGCATTGCCGGCCGATGATCGGCATTAAATGCTGACTGATAACTGGCAGAAGACTGGCATGCAACGGTGTGCGAGCTGGGCATAAATTTACATGCAAAATTTGCCAAAACCATCGCGTATTTTCCAAACTTTCAAAACCGAGTGTGATCTTATGCGTTAGTAAAAGATTGAGCACAGTAAATTGTTAGTAAATTCCAGTTTCCAGTCGGAAATAATCAATCAAGTGCACATTTTTTTCTTTCCGCCAGCTGGTCCAGCCGCGCAAGAAAAGCACATCCGCGTGATTAGTCGCGGTGGTCAATCGCGAATCTCGTCTTTTTGGCGGCATGTGCGCGCACCGGACGCAACGGAACCAGTCGAGAAGAATTTATATATCTTCGGAACTGGTGCATCTCCGGCGGAGATAAAAATGCTGCTGGAGTGGCCGGGGGTGTGAGAGGAGACGCAAGCCGCGGCTCGTGCACCGCGCCGAGGCGCGACCGGTTTTGCGCGCAAATAAATGCACTTGGCCACTTTTTCGTCGTCGCAATTGAATGCACCGGCAAATAAGAGCAAGACGGACGCGGCAGATTATGCAGGCCGCGCTCTTTGTGCAAATATTCTCGCGCAGCTATAGCGTATGATCGATACAAACTCCATTGAGAGCTGCAGAGTATTTGGCACGCGCTGCATATTCACTCTGGATGAGACACATATCATGCATAATTGATGCCGCCGTGCTCTCGTCATTATATTGTACACATCGTACTCTCTCCGCCGAAATCATTTGCATACACGATCGGCCGCGGAAACGCCGCCCCCGCTCCGTAAATTGCGAGAGCTTTTTTTTAGCCGAAAACGCGCGCGGCCATTGACTGCTCGCGCGAAATGTGCGGTACATAAATTATGAGGTGCTATCTGCAAGCATTTTTTTTTTAATTTACTTGAGGTTAAGATACTCTATACAAATTAATTTGTAAAAACTATAATAAAGAAGGTGGTCTAGGAGAAAAATAAAATAAAGTTTTGTCCAAATTGCATTTAAAAAATACATTACCTTCTTAAAATATAATACTTAAATAATTTTTAATTTTTCCAGCTTTTTTTATAATTAATCCTTTTATCTGAATATTTAATAAATTTAAACAGTTTTAAATATTATTGTTTTTTTAATTAAATTTTATGCTAATATCCAGACATTTAATACGTTTCAAAGAAACAGATTGCTGCTTGAAAAATCGATGCTTAAAATATACAAAAATATAAAAATAATTGAACTGGAATTTATCTGGATTATCATTTCATAATCCATCGACAACTTTCAAAATTGAAGACTACGTTTCTATTGTCAATCAAAATGTATGTTACACCGCCATTTCTATTATATGAATAATTTAAAACTGCACAGAATAATGGCCTGAAAAATAATGTTTTATATTTGAGTAAGTTTTTTGTAAGTTTTAAACCTTCCGTGATTAATTAGTGAGTTAATTTCTATAAAATATTTTAATTATACTACGATGCAGGCTCTAATCTTTCTCATGCAGGAAGCATCTTTGCCGAAAAACGTTTCGAATTGCCTCGGCACAACCTTTGTTCCTTTTGAGTTGCATTTCGGTCTCGCTAGTTTTTCTTTTGATTCGTCGGCAAACAGGATTTTTGCGGTATTGTGCTTTAGCGAGACAAAAAGTGGGATGGATAGTAAAATAAAAGAGGTAATCAACAGTGTCATTCCACGAAGGGAATGAAAGGCGGATCAAATCTGCAAAAGGGCTTCGTCAGAACGCCAATCTGTGCACAGCTCGATCGATTCGCATTTTCATACTTTCCTCACCCAACGTATATAATTAATTGCAAAACTTTAGCTGCACATTTTACTTTGCAACAACAACAACAACATACCGAAAATGATAATTACAAACGGGTGAATAATTGTCTCTCGCGCACTATCATTAATCACCGGCCGGTGGCATTCATTATTCCGTTTCAGACAGGTAGTTTACACAATTGAATGACTTGTCATAAATAAAAATGCAGATTAAAAAATAAATAAAATGAACGCGGCCTGCTGCTTGGAGAGAAAAATTGATGATTTGAGCTGCTCTCGGCTCTCTCAGATTATCAATCGCGCGAATACATATTATAATATAGTGTTTCTTGCGAGCGAATGAATCATCGAAGCGCGCACCGCTTAAAGCGAACCTATAATTTGCTAAGTGCTGCGCAGGTTTTTTTTTATTTATTCGCCTGGCGTCGGATGGAATAAGGTGTCTTTTACGTGATATCCGATGTGTGCCGCATGACGACCAAACTCGCTACTGTGCACACGTGAGGGTATTAATTTGTCAAAAATTGTAACTTATTTTTATTTAACGAAATTCCCAGGATTAAATTTTGTTATTATTTCATTTCATCTGCTTAATGCCACATGGATCTGAACTTTCAAAATGATTAATATTTGATAATTGCGGATAATTTGATTTTTATTGCTGTAAAAGGCGCAAATTAACACCAAAGTCAAGTGGCACTTGCAACAAGTCACTTTATGCTAAAGTGACAAAGTTCTCACTTCTAAATACAGAATGTTCGTCACTGTATGTGCTACTTTCAACAAGAAATTTAACTTCTTGATTTATGAATTATACTGAAAACATTAGAAAGCTTTGAATAATGTTTTCATTTATACTGATTTGTCGGGAGGTTTATTAAAATCAGGTCTCTTGTGTTCTTCAAATAGCAAATATTTGAATCTTAAATAACATAAAAAGCATGAAAAAAACTATGTGTTCGGGTTCAAGTGTCTGGGATTAAAAGTCAGTCTTGAAACTTCATTTGACTATAAATGGACTAAGGTTTTGATAAACATTTTAATTTTTCTACATAAGTTATTATTCAGTTCTTATCTGGCAACATTTGAGTCATTTTAGAATATTTAAGTGAAAATTTAATTCAGCCTTGCTTCACTTTACTAAACGCATTAACAGATTCACAGGACAAAAATGAAAGTAACAATGGAATTTGCGCGTGTTTGCAATTTTGGCAAATTTGATAATAACAATAACAATGTTTATGTTTGAAAAACGATCGCCGTACGCAATAGCCGAAAGTTGAACATAAAAGCAGCAAAATGCGATCTGATTATTAGCAGCTAACCCCTCCCTGCTATAGTATGGACGAGGGCAGCAATATTTGGCCATTCTGTTAGGGGCTCCCTGTGGGTATCAACATGCACAGGCCGAATAACAATATAAATATATTGAGCTAAAATTCGGCGTTTTTTGCTCTGAAAAAGATTTATTTATTTTAAAAAATTGGATAAATTTACTTAAAATATCAAAAATAATTATGGAAATTAAAAAAAAAATCAAATTACTGTGTTCATGTGCAAAATTAGTTTTAATTAAGGTACTTTTGTTGGTTGTACAGTTTTAGTTTGTGCCAAGTCAAAACATTATTGATGTGACTTGAAATTGGACCAATTTGAACCCCAGACAAGAAATATAAATTGCCTTGATTTTGGATTTTAAACTAAATTCATAATCTTTGAGACACCCAAAATGTATTTTATTATTCATTGTGGATTTATAAAGATTCTATTATCAGATTCAAGAATCGGAAGTCTAATTTGATGGGAAATAAAAACTCAAAATCCTGAAGGAATACAAAAAGTTAGATTTCAAATTAAATAGCTTCAAATTGCAAAAGAATACATCAACAATCTTTAATTTTCAAATGCTTAATTTTTATAAATATCACAAATTTGATTTGCCTTTGTGTACTTAAACAGTGTTTGATTGCCTTCTTTTAATTCAATTTTAAAATATAGAACCACATTTTTTTCTTCTTAAAAACCAGAAATAATTTAGCGATTTACTTCATTAGAGGCCAATACTCGAACAGCGCAGTAAACTATCCAAAGATAACCGCGTTCGAAGAGGAAATGAAGTCACCCCGCAGAGGGTTCATTGCATAATCATATATTCATTTTGAAAGTCGCGGAGACAAAAGTCTCGGGAGGCAGTCAAGTGGAGCGTGCATGATAAGGCCCACTTTGGGAATGATCGCGCGGCGGGCCAAGATCGCGGTGCAGGCTCGAATTGTAGCACACGCGCAATGGGTGCCCAAGAAGTGAAATAAGAGGCACAGAGATCTTGCTTTGCCATTCTCTCAGGTGCCGGCCGGCTATTTAGCGAGGAGGAAGGGGGGCGCCGCGGCGGCCGCGGTGCCCGCGGGTCGCGCGCTCATGTGCCGAGCGCAAACCGGTTCGCGGCTTCGCGCACACCCGCGCTTTTTTTGCTGCGATCCGCCTTATTACGAGCCAATTAATTTGCCATCGCGCGTCGTTTGTCACCTCGGTTCTCTCTTTCGCACCCTGCAAGATTATATAATTGTCGATATGATTATAGGTGTGGGTGGCAGCTGGAAACATCATGATTTATTCCGCGATTACCGAGAGGAAACTTCACTTGCGCCACATAATTGATTGAACGCTGCACCGGGGTTTCCTCTCTTCCGGCCATTCGTAATAATTTAGCGCTCAAAAATAGTGCGATTTGTTGTGCACAGCTCTTGTTTGGTGTGGAATCCCAAAAATCACTCTATTGGCCTCATTTTTTGTGTATCTCTATTAAATTTTGCATATGTATCGCAGGTTATTTTTTTTTAAAGTATTTTTTTGCAAACCAGATCAAGAATTTTCAATTTTTTCCTTTTTTTATTTTTGAGGGAAGCAAAACTTGAGATTTAAAGACCCAAACTCTAATTCTCTGGACCAATAAATTAATAAAGAGATTTGACGCAAAAGGGTTCTATAGACACACTAACTATTTGATTTTCAAAACTATAATTATCTACTACACAAGAAACATATTATATTATATGATATATATTTTGTTATTTTTAGAATGAAAATTTACAAATTCCAACAAATTTAGAATTTTTTTTATCTTATTTCATGTATCATTCGGTGATTAAGCTCTTTTCATAATAAATTGAGTTTCAAAATAAAATTTGTATCCTTACATTTTCTTTGACGTCAAATTGAGTTCACACTTTCCTCTTCTCGACTCCAGTTCATTTTTTTAATTAGTATTCAACTGTTTTCAATATGTTTTGATTCTTAAAATCACAAACTAAGAATGGTCGCATGCAGCAATTATTTATTTAATAATTCTTTATTCTCTATTCAGTCACTCAAACTAATTATTGTTATATGGAAATCAAAATTAATTTGGATTTTAATCACGTTTTGCAATACAACAAAAAATTACTCATTTTTTATTTTAGAAAATTCATTTGGTGTGATTTAAATGAGATTTTGATTAAATGATCAAAAGTCAATGTAGGAAAATATAATTTAAGAACTCCAAAGCTGCTTCCTTATTTCATATGATATCTTTGATATTCTTGCGGTTCATTATAAAATTGCTTTTATTAAGTTACGGATTACGAATGTAAATTTATGTAATGTACATAAAAAAAAAATAAAGCGTCAAATTAATTCTAAATATAAATTGAGAAAAAAATAACAATAAAAATAATATTAAACAGGTTAATATCTAATTGTTATAATAACATTTATTAGATTTTGTAAAATGTTCTTCTTTTTAAATAAAACTATAATAATTATAATGTTAATTTATATTTTTGTTAAAGTGTGTATCTTATAATTTTAAAATATTTATTAACGTCCGCTAAAACTATATTCTCCATATTTATCAATAATCAGTTAAAAAAATCCAAATACTGAGGTCATTAATAAAACGTCCTTATTTTAGAAAACTCCTAATAACGTACAATCCTATAATTGTTACTGACCTCTGTCCCTATTTGTCCTTCGCTTTTCTTGATTTAACAAATAGTATCATAAAGTACGAGTGTAACTTTCAAGGATTTCCAGTCGTGTGTCGCGGGCATTCTTCATACAATTTTCTAACCCAAAGGATGCCCCGCGCTTGATAATAGTTTCGCGTTCCGCATGATCTGTTGCGACGGCCGCCGAGCAAACGCATGTACATAACATTCAAAACCATACACACCACTTGTTCTTCTTCTTGGTGCAAGCAAGGCTATTGAATTGCATGCATTTATATTCGGAATAATATATGCACGCGGGTCACGTGGCTGCATCGCCACCAACACTTATAATTCACCTCCCCCTTGCCTTACCTGCCGCGCACATTTTCTCGCGTGTAATTTACTGCATCCGTGCGCGGCACATTCCTCTTCGCGGTGTCTGTCAACTCATTACATTGTATTTACCTACACAAACACACATGTACGCATGCAAAAAAGATGATTCGCCCCAAGTCATTCTCTTTGCTCGAAATCGCCTCGCAAGCACCAGATGGCAAACTGCAATTTTTATATTCGTTTCGCGAT
Organism: Neocloeon triangulifer; assembly: GCF_031216515.1. Lineage (NCBI taxonomy): Eukaryota > Metazoa > Arthropoda > Insecta > Ephemeroptera > Baetidae > Neocloeon > Neocloeon triangulifer. Next base: position 1,493,992 of record NW_026775550.1, read on the forward strand.
TAGCTTTGAATGTCCACTTTAATCGTGCAGCTTTAGATTATGAGAGAAAAAATATATTTTATAATATCCAGGATGTATAAATTATACAATTAAGCTACTGAGTTTGATATTTATTATAATTATCTCTTTAAAGCTTCAGAGATAATTTCGTATACAAAATCTTAATCATGAATTTCTATCCGAAAGCAATGAAATGTAAGAAATTTATAATAAACATTTGTCTATTTTCGAATGTAAAGAGTCTTTTAGTCTTACAAAACAGTTTTGCCCTTTTATCCACGTTTCTTGAAATTTTTATCAATTTCACCTGAAATTAACTGTTCGCTATAATATTTGAAATGCTTTAAAGGATGAATACTGCAGCTAAAATCATAAGCTTTAACCAGAAATTTTTACTTCTCTGCTGGGAGTATCAAATTTGAACAAGTCGGATAATTAATATTAATTTCCTCATATTTTTAAAAAGCATTTAATTCATTACATAAAAAGGTCAGGTGCGGTTCATAAATTCGCAATTTAATTATTCCAGTTTTTAACACTTTAAGAAACACACTCCGCCAACAAGGTAACGGCTATATTAATGTAATTAGCTCATAAAATTAATTCAGCATTGGTCGATGGTCCGTTTTTTAATTAATCGTCGTTCAAAACACCTGCTTTTACCATTTATTTGCAAGAAGAACGCAACTTAATTGATAATTCTGTTTTAATCATCCAAAAGAAAAAATAAATTGATGGTACGTGCATCATACTTTGCAACCAGTTTTATTATTTTTTCGCTGTTGTATTTTTATAAATAAATATTATTTGTTTATTATTTAATAAACATGTAAAGTCAATAAATATAGTATCATCTTTTGAAATTAAAAATTATTCAATTTTATAACCAAAAAGCTTCGCGTGACTTGCCAAAGCTAAAATTATAAACGTTTGGTTAGGTAAAAAATTTATCTTTCAAGCAAAATCAAGATCCGATTATGCACTTTATCTTTGATTAAGCCAAGCGTTACGTTCACTAAATCTGGCGCATCTCGCTCAGCAATAAATCTCCGCGCATACATAAATAAATTGGATACTTGCCGCGTTTTGATAAAAATCGCAAATCACATTGCACGTCACCTAACCCAGCTGGAATTTTCATGGCGAAAGAGAGTTCTGCGCACAAAATAACATTTTTATATACCGAGTGCAATTTTTCATTCTCAGGGTTGCTGATTCCTGAAAAGTCATAAAACAGCATGCCAGGACTTTTTAAGATTCGACGGCTTTGTTCCGCGCTCACGGTGCATTAATGAGAAAAGCACCCGAAAGGAAAAAATATGTTGGAATTTTATTTTTACGACTTTTCCACAATCGCAGTATTTTAAAAAGTGCGCTTTATCTCTTCCCTCGCTTCGAGTCTTTCAAAGGACAAAAAATTTTATTGGTTCAGGAAGTGTGGATACCAAAAGAGCGAACGTCACGCGGGTTTGAATTTCTTCCAAAACACACGCACGAAAAAAGCCAGGGCTCGTCACTTAATATTCTGCTTGCGAGGAGCAAACGAGAGGAAGCACAAAGAAAAGAAAACAGCTGGTGCATCTCTGGCCGGCCGAAGAGGCGGTGAATGGACAAAATCTGGTCAAGCCTATTCACCCAAGCCCTCACAAAAGAATCATATGACCACGTTGAAGATGAAAGGGTTGAGAGGAAAGTGGGTCAATGCCAAAGAAAACACGGAGAATCACTTTGAAATAGTCAAAATCTACAATTTCCAAATATCTGCACAGAATGAAAAATAAAATTCAACTAAAGCAAGAAATATAACTAAATAAAAAATTACTGAATTAATTTTCGAGTCCAAAATTTAGAGCAGTTTCATGAAATTTTCCTAATTTTTAATCAAAATTTTCTTTCTGTCAACCATTTTGCAAAAAAAAAACTGTTAATTGGAGGAACTGAAGTAGATCCTTGACATAATAATTGCACACGCATATAAACGATATTATTTATGTGTGTCCAGCGACAGGAACGCTTGCATTATAAACACAACTCACAATCTAAGCTATGAAAAATAAACGCCGGCTCAGACCATATTTATTTACCTTAAGTGTGTAATTATATTGCTCAAAGTGTGCACTCAATGGTGAAAACTACCAGCAACTATTTCCCTGATAAGAATCGGAAACAAAAAGAGCGCCAGGCTGAAAATAATTTTTATCGCTGGAAAATATAAAAGCATGCAACGCACTTGGCCCAGCAGCAGTTGGCGCAGAAAGTCGTAAAATTGTCATATTATCTTCCATGCACACATTTCCCTTTAGCCACTCTCGCTTTCGTGGAGTGACATTTCCAAATAATCAGGATGCGTCTATCATCCATCGTGACATTAAGAAAGTCATGTCTTTTAGACTCTCGAAGTAAAAACTACTCATAATTATTCCTGGGGAATGAATTAAATACTTGAGGTGCGTCACTAGTTAAAATATATTTTAATTTTAAATATTATTAATAAAAAAAGTAAAAAAAAAATGTTTCAAAATAGCGTTGAATAATATGATTAAAATAAAATTATTAAATTTTGAAAAGTTAAATAAACGTAATTTTTATCTGAATAATCAATTTTTTCTACTTTCTATGCAAAAATTGATTTTTTTAATGCTGAATAAGTAGAAATAAGTTTTCAGAGTGAATTACAATCTAATTCACAGAAATGCAACTCAATTTTGTGCAAACATACAAACTAGTTACGCAGCTCATTAAAAAAATGCTTAAATTGTCACGAAGAACAAACAAAAAAACTATTTTTTATTGTATCCGATAAAAAAATGTCTATTAAATTCACAGTACGAGAATTAAATGAGTTTTGAATCATAAAAGCAGTTATTTCTTGTAGTTATAGTGTTTAGTATTTTTACTTGAGCGTGAAATACAATCAACAAATTTAAATGCAAGACGATCAAAATCGCAAAAGCTGCGCACAGGAGAAACACAAATTCCAGCGCAAATCAATGCACACTCTCGATTACAAAGCAACAATATGCATTTCGAATTAAAGTGGTCTTTAATTCTGGATTTCCGGTGGAGCGAAATGTGTTACTTCCGGCATCAGTCGCCGCGCACACACCTTGCTTGATTCAAGTCGCTCGCGCGCTCATTGCTCACTGGATATGCACAATCGCTCCCACGCACGTGAATATTATACAATTTTAATGAGGAACTTTCAAACTTTGGCGAATCGCGCATTTTTTGTTCATCCTGCGAGCTTTTTCAATCGACATGGGAACTCCCACCCGTCGAGGGTACACGGCTGACCACACAGCAGGTTGGAGAGTCACGTGACCTCCTCTCTGCACTCATGGCCTCCGAGCATGTTTTATGAATTTCATTTCAATTCCCATTTGCTGCACAATCATCGTGCTGCTGATTATAAAATTGCGGCTCAAAGCAGAATTATTATTACATGCTGCTGGCCATTTTGTTTTCGAAAAAAAAGCAGCCGCAGCGCAAAACCTTTCGCTTGAATAGGCAAAATTATTTTGTTAAAATTTTATATGTTTCAAATCAATTGCAGTTGAAGTGTAATTATTGATTTCATACATAGTTTTTTATTGATTTAAAATAAAAGAAAAATCTTTAGCACACAAATTTAAGTTTTTTAAAATAAATTTTTATGCTCATTTTAAATTAAAGACTAATTTTCAATCTAGAACAATAAACCAGAGGAAAAATATAGATAAAATCCTAATTATAAAATAAACCTCACAATATTCAGATATTATTGAAACCATGATTGATGTTAAAAATTAAATGAATCACAGAATGAAATTAGGGAAATTGTCAATGGAAACTTTGAAATATTGTCCTCAATTTTTTGTTCAATCCGCTAGAAGTAGTGGCATAGGAAATCTTACTAAATAAATCGCCAAAGCCTAAACTTTTAAAGCTTCGGAAGATTGTTGGTCAGTTCAGTGCTTGGGGACAAGTCCTCGTCACTTTTGCATACAAAATATAAGGCGAAACTCGGCATTAAGTTTGTTGGTGAATAAGCTCATTACTTAATGAAGCGGCTCATGTGCACGAGTCTCTTTCTCGGTCATCGTCGTCGCGGAGGAGGAAACTCGTCTTCGTTCGCGAGAGACAAGTATAAGGATGAGTTGCAGAACTTTGAATTACTGCCACAGGGATATAAAGTTTCAGTTTAGCACAATCCAACTCTGCACTCTCTCGGCACTTTTTTTATTTGGATTCAGTGATGAGCAATGAGCAGTGATAAGCAAAAATTTTTAGAAAATTCTCAACCTTTATCAACATCAGTAGCAATATTAAAAACAATATGATTTTGGATATGGTTTGAAAACAAATTTGCATATGACTTTTTGTTTCAAATGATCTTGACACCAAGTTATGATTCATGCTTTTTGACGAGAGGATTAAATTGAATTTACTCGATTTAATTTTGTATCTTTTTTCATGTTCATTTCATGGAGATATCAATAGTATTACAATTACTTTGTCTTAGGCTAAACTATTTTAATCATATAATTTATACCTTATAATTAAAGCTGTTTAGTACAATTTAAATATGATTTTGCGTACTTTTGGTCACAAAAAGTAAAAATATATATATTTTTAATAAAAATTTTAGCTATCAATAATTTTTTTTAATAAATCTAAATATTAACGCAAAATAAATTTACTTTAAATTTAAAAATTTGTATATTTTTTTAGAAGTGTAAATTTATTTACGACTTTATCAATCGCGTTTTGTAAAATAATTTTTTCAAAATTTCAGAAGGCCCTAAAGTTATACTTATGCCTAAAATTTATATATCTGGGAAGCTAAATAATGCTTGGAAATTTGCATTCGTTTCTCACAGTCTCGAAGCGGGAGCAGTCAAAATGAATCAGCTTCAGTGAAGCATTGCAGAATTAGGCTCGGATTTCACATGAAATTTGCACGCACGCATAGCCGACGAGGCCGCTCTTCTCATTTGCAAAACGCTTCCATCTTACGCCGCTGGAAAATCGAGGCATGCCACACTGCAAATCGCTTCATGCACAATTACAGGCTCATTGCACCAAATACGCTCGTGATGGTAAACAGATTCAAAAGTTGTATACGAAATGTCCGGCTTTTTGCGCCAAGTTGTTCTTTTTTTGCGTCGGCGGCGGCGAAAAGCAAAGGAGTGCTGCGGACGCGTGCTCCGTCATATATAATTCCAGTAGCAGTGGCGGCACCGACTTTATACATAAATGCTGCACGGAATCCAATATTGTCATGAAGAAGAGCGCGATGAGGGAATTAAGTTTGCTCTGAAAGTTGAAATCAAGTCAAATTGGCCTCGCGATGACTCGCTTCATTTGACTAATTTAATAAGTATGAAAAAACAGTAAAAAATTTACATTAAATAAAAAAAAATTGTATTTTCAACGTTGACAAATCCCATTTTTATTCACCTCTATAATATTATCCAGTTAATCAACAAACTTAAAAATATCCATTTTTATGATGGAAAAAGGAACAAACCAACTAACTGATAAGTCTTGGCCAGCAGTGCTAAAAATTTTAAGATGTAATTGCTTGATAAATTTTTTTGAATATTTTAACTATATCAGATATTCTTACAAATGACCATTTGTAGCTTTTCATTATTATTATAATATTTCCTAAAAATTGTAAAATTAAAAATAGTTATTTGAAATTATTAAATCATATATTTTCAATATGGCTTTTTTAACTCAAAGAATGTCTATGCTTTTGATTCTTCTCTTTCGAATGAGATAATTCAGATAATAAACTCTCAAATATTTAGGGCGATTTAAGTCAAACCTGGTCCTTTACAGTTCAAATAAATTCGTTGCCGATTCAGACCGAGGGTCAAGTGTACTTGGATGAAATATAGAGTTGAACTAGGCCAGGTCTGATTTTTTAATCGTCTTATTATTATTTCAGTACCACTGCATGGAAAATTTTACGAAAAAAACTCATAATTGTTAAAGAAAAATGCATTATTATTTTCATTTTGTTTGTTTTTTTCGCTTAAGATTTATCAAAACAAATCTAATCTTGGTGTAATTTTGTCAAATAAAAAAGTAAATCGATTATCTAAAACAATTCATTCAGACAATCCTTCAAAATTCTTCAATTGCAAGTCACAAGATTGAACAATTTTAAGCGCATTCCTCTCAATTCGGACAGTTCTGGCGTCTAATTCCGCAGTCATTTCTCAACCTTAATTATTTTAATTAGCAAGAAATGCGACCGTTTTACGTCATACAAGTTGGCAAATCTACTTAACCGATCTGCAGCCTTGACATTTTGGAAGTTTTGTCAACGTCAGGTCAGCTGACACTCGTCTTAAATTTGCGGTGAAGCGATCCAGGTGAATATACAGAGTTTCGTTTCCAAGCCCGCAAGACGAAACAAGTTTGCGCCAAATTTACGGACGCGTATGCAAATCGCAGTGACGCGCGGACCTTCTGCTTTTAATTTGGTCCGGAAATGTGAGTTTGGCAGTGAATTTCCACCGGCTCCACCTTTCTTAATTTCGTACATGTTATAATTAAAAGTGGATATCCAATTAAGATGTGATATCGCCGAGAGGAATTTATTGCCACTTAACTCTCGTGGCTCAGCATCTGCGTCCGATTAATTTATGACACTTAAAAATACACTGCCCTAAAATTAGTTATGGCGCGTATAGTTTTAATTGTTGGGCAGAAAAAAATCTTTTTATTGCTTTGAATATTTTGCAGATTAAAGTTTTAAGACGAAAACCCTTCCTTAATAACCAAAATATCTTAGAGAATTTCAGTGCAAAGAAATTTTATTTTTCTTTTTTTCATAGAAAGCTGAGTTTTTGTTTTCATTCATCTCTGTTTATGGTGCGAAGGACCCTTACACCATCGCCGGGAACAAAAATGTGTTTAATTTAATGATGATTTATACCCGCGGCGGCGTCTCGCCATATAAATTTGTAGCGTGGAATGGGGCGAGGTGCCGCTGCAGACTCATTTCTCCAACGGCCCACGCATAATGGAGATAATTTGGCTAGCAGAGCAAGGCCAAAAATGAAAATGAGGAAGCTCGGCGATGAGGAGGAAGAAGGAAAAGCGTCCTTTTGTTTAATGGCCCCTTAGGGACGATTTTCAATACGAGTCGCTTCCGAAAATTCAAGTGCAATCAGTGCGAAATTTTAATTTTGCTGGAAAAAGTTTGTAAATAATTTGGAAAATCCATAAGAATAAGAAAAATAAGTAAAATTTACAAAATTCATCAACAGTAAAATTTATCTCCAAATCAGAAAAAAATGCTGTATTTAAAAGTGTAATTTAATGCATTAAAAAATTTATTATTGAGAACAGGGCTAAAGTTTCAAGTCTCTCTCTTTAAATATTTTAAAGCAGAGAATTAAACAATCTTATTAAATAATTTATTAATATATTAAGAAAAAAGACTTAAAAATTAAAATAGTATTAGTTAATTTAACATCCACCAATAACACTAATTAAAATAACTTTCGTAGTTTTCGCTCATCTTCAATTTTTTTATTATAAATTTGTAGCCTTTCTATAAAAATATAAGACTTTTACGACCAGTCGTACATTGGAAAGATTTTTAATAAATTTAAAAGAAGAGAGGGAAGAAACTACTCCCTCATTATGCTTGCTGAAAGTTAATTTTACTTTTTTTAAATGCAACTGATCAAGGCAGTTTCTAATTCACTGAAAATTAATTTAGCTCTGCATCGGAAACAAGCGCAAAAATATCGCTCAAAATTAGGCGCCGAAAGAAATTATCCCTGCGAAAATTACACTCGGTTCATCTGAGCAGCTCGTTTCTTCGAGTTTAGTGGCTGATTTTCCTGCTCATTTGCCGCGGAGCCGCGATTGTTATTGCAGCCTAATTTGAGCCGCTGTTTGAAGCAAGAAATCGCGCAAGAGCTGCTTTTCTCTCGGCTGCTTCTGGCAAGGGAGCGTAAGCGCCGAGCTGCTTTTCTTAAAACGTTGTATTGTCTGTCACCTGGTTTGCCAAGTTCCCAGCACGTCACACCTTATTATGCCAGTCGGCGAACGCTTTTTGTATTAAATTTTACGCCATTTTTATAAATTACACCGCGGTGCACGAATTTTTTAATTTTAAAAAGAGGGCGACCGACTCACACTGGCATTAGCGCGGCTTTTCCTACAAATGCTCATCTATCTATCAGTCTCTTGTTTTGTTATTATATTTGTATGAAAAGATTTGAAATTATTAATTTATCATTTTAATATATTTGATGAATTCCGTGTTTGATTTAATTAAGTATATCGTACTTGACCTTTCCCTGCTTGCTTAAAATTGGAATATTTTACTCATATTATTTTTTCATTTCAACTCTATAAAAAACTTATTATGAACGTACGCAATTTGATGTAAAAATTTGGTCAAATAAATAACAAAGAATGTTAATTATTAATTTTTTTAGAAGATTAATGAATATGGCTACCAAATAAAATCGCTCCATGTATTCATCAGCAAAATTAGCCAAATTTCACATCAATTCTTCAATATTTTATTGGTTTCCTTTTACTCTTTTGGCAGTTTGTTATTCCTTTCAGTTTTCCTTCATTATTATTGAATTTCCTTTCAATAGTTTTAATTTGCAATAATAAACATCAATCATTAAATAACGTTCGCTCAGCAGCCACGAAAAATCTTCTTCTAGAAACGCCAAAGATTCTTAATTTGAATATCTTTACATCCATCAAAATATATTGATTAAAAAAGTTTATTTTTACAATGATATAGATTAAAGAAAACAATAAAAACTCGAAATACTAATTTTGGACAAAATATAAAAAATAAAAAAATATTTAAAATTTAAAAATATCGAAAAATATATTCATATATAAAATTAATAATGATAAAACTTATTTTCAAATTTAAAAAATCAATAAATAATAAGTGACTTAAAAAAGTTATTAATTAAAATTTACTAAACAATAGAGTTTTTATCTAAATGTGTCTTTGCATCCCACGATTTCTTTAAATAATTGTTATAAGCCGTCTTTTCTGAGAAATAATAGTTTCAATGATTGTTTATTTATAAACGTATAGAGGGTTCCGATCGAGTGGAACAAATTATTTTTCAGATTTATTACAAGGGCAATTCCAAGCAGAGCTAATTATTAGCATAGAACTTTGAAAAAATAAATCAATTTAATTTTTAATTTTTGAGCCCAGCGAAAGTTGTGTAATTTCAGAGTCGTGTGTTTTAAAGTCCTTTTCATTCAAAATGCTAAATAAATATTTCTCTTGAACGAAACGAGGGATGTTTTTTCTAAATCGAATGTGGCACAGGGGCAGGCGTCTTGCCCTCGCGCTGGGAGAAACACAACTGCTGCTCGTCTTGGCGGAAAAACTCGTCTTTTCTCGTCGAGCCAGCAAAGGGCGCAGAAACGCCGCGCAAGCGTTTTTAACTCCGCGCTCTGTTTTTCTTTCTTTCCCATCCTATAAACTATAAAAATTCCACAATTTCCTCCTCCCTCTCTCACTCTTGTTTTGAATTAATTCGTCCAGGAATAATTAAAACAACATGAAATTCTAATCAAATCAACACGCCGCGAATTTGGGCGAAAAAATATATAACAATGCGCGCAGGGGCCACCAGCGTCAAACCCCAAATGTATTCAAATTTATTGCACGCCGGCTATCTATCTCTTTGGCAGCAGCAGAGGACCCTTGTATATATATATTTTTTTATTTGATTTTTGGCGACAAAAAGAGAGGCGAATAAAGCATTCATTATTAAGTTGATTGGTTTACATGTCATGTAAATATAAACCTGGCAGCGCACACGCCACTACTTTCGTATACATTTTGTTTTCCCTTTTTTTCAATTGGGACTCGGCGTCGGAAAAATCGTGGCCCAAAATGCAGGGGGGCCTGTCTCATTAAAAAATGAACCAATAGTTCGAGCAAACCGATAATTAGCACCGAAATGTCGGACCAATGGCACAACATTTTTGCACTCGTTACCATGCCAACTCGAGTTAAAAAAGGACTCATCTGAAAAAATAACCCCGCCTACTGCGTTAATGCATCTCGCACGGCGCGCCGCGGAAAATATTTCGCATGCATCCTCTCTCGTTCGTTCGTCACCATCATTATGGATGTGGGTGGGTCTCGTATGTGTGTGCGTTTTTTTTTTTTTTCATTTCGGATTCGCGCTCGCTCCGCGTGTTTCGAGGGTTAGCCAAGCATAATTCTTGGCAGGATTGTTATTAAAAAAAAAATCCGACGCCCTCATTTATTCTCTCCTCCATATATACATGCATTCATACCTCTGAGCAATTACAATCGTATAAACATGATGTATACGCGCGTCTTGATTATTGCATTTGATGAGCGTACGCAGGGGCTTTTCCTGCACGTCTAAATGGGCAAACACATACACACATCTCTCCTGCAGTAATTACTGCGGAGAACGACATTTTTTATAATTTTTCTCTTTTTCAAATATAGGCTGCTAATGGCATTCCTATTAATGATGCTTTAAGTTTTAAATTTTAAAAATGTTCAAAATCATGAAACATTAATGCCCTAAACGTAAGAAATCAAAGAAAAAGAAATAATTAAAATCAGAGGAGCATTCATTGTTTTTCCAATGTTTAAAATTAAAAGGCATAATAATTTCAATGGAACATAATTTTGGTGCTGATTCATTCTACATCATGTAGTAATGAAAATGTTGATTGATTAATATTCATTTATGTATATAGACTGGTGATTATTTGAAAAGTATAAACTACTATATTTTATGAAAAAAGGGGGACTATTTTTATTAAACTTTTCCTACCTCCACGTAAAGGCGAATAGTAAAAAGTTTCTAATTTAAATTTTATTTCCCGTGTCAAGAGGTTTCTTTGGGTTTTAAATTCTCATAAAAAAGGAGATTTTTTGTTTTAACTGATTTCTTGTTTGACATTTTAGCCTTAAAATCAGCCTTTATTTTATTTTAACAATAGGACTTTTTGCTATTATTTGCGTGATAATTAACTGATCAATGTGCGAGCTTAATTACAACGCAAACGCCTTCTGCCGTGCGCGATTGAATTAAAGACTGTTCTCTCTGTCTCTCTCTCTCTTATATCTTCTGGTTGGTCTTTAGCGGCGCCGCGTTTTAATCACTCACTCTCGATTGCTTGGCTCGCACCTCTCCGACCAACTGTGCGAACGTACATTCATTAAATTAATGCAAATAATCTGCTCGCTCCAATCTTAATTATCGGGGAAGTCTAATGAGTGCTGCTGCTGCTTCCTTTTTTGATATCAAATCATCAGGAATGATATTTTAATACGCATGGGCACTGATTTTGTTTTGGGAATTCCACCAGCATGAAACCATTTTTAGATTTATGGCGTAGAAACATAATTATGCTGCAACTTTGTCCTTCACAAGTTTCGGCTACGAATATATTATGATTCCTATGTTGATGAATGGGAATTTCAGAATGTTCAATATATGCTAACTGAAAAATTTATACAGAAAAGGAAATGGAAAAATTATAGAAAAAAAAATGCAATTAATGCCATATGTTATAAAAGCAATATTATGCGGAGAGTGGTTTCCCGTAAATTGAAATGAAAGTAAAATTTGACATCAGAGGTATTCAAAATGAAATCATTACGCGTAAAATTAACTTTTAGAGACAATAATATTAAAAATAATTTTGTAATACTTAAATGGGTTGTTAATAATGAGAATTTGCTATTATTTTTAATTGGCAAAAAGCAAAATAGCATCAAAAAGTATGTAAATTATAGTTCAAAGTTCATACGTTTTGGAAAATTATCAGTTTTCAACTAAGTTTCTTATTAATCATGCCATGGCATCTTGCACAGTTCCATAAGTATATGAATAGATTATAAAAAATTCACTGCCAAGCAGGTTGCATATTTTACAAAGCTTGAGAAAAAAGCATGCTTGCTCTCTTCTTTTTATGCAGCAATTGAAAAGGCAATAATTAAATCGCTGCCTTTAAGTTCCAAAAGTTGAGGGAAATCTTATATTTAAGTTATATTTTAAAGCTTTTTTCCCAATTTTATAACCTTCCTTGGTCAGCTTTTTTTTCATTAAATAAGAGTAAATATCACACTTTGCCTTAATCAGTGAAATGACGTTGAAGCAATAAATAGCGTTTGCTCTTCTCTGTGTGAACAAAAGGTTACAGTTTGAACAAATCATTGCTAGCAGAGCACAAACAACCTTAGAAGATACTGTTGGCGTTTTGATCAAACATTTCATTAATGATACATATTAAAGAGTTTGTTGGAAAAGAGGCAAACACCAATTTAAAGCAATTATTTGGCTGAATGCCGAGCTCTTTTCTTAATCAATGCACCGCCATCCTTTCAGCTTGGCTGCAGCTGCATGATAATCATCTCCCTGCTTTTCTTTTGCTGCTGCGGCCAAGCTCCTCTCCGATCATGTGTGCGGTGCTCGTGGCATTTTCTACATACTTGTGTTGGGCAGGATATTGAATTTCCTAGATATTTTTAACATTCGAAGAATCTCAACCTTATTAATTATTACATCATTTCTATTGCTACGAACATGTAACAGCTGTTTCAATTAAATTTGCTCGGATATGCTGGATAAGTTAAAAATTACAGAAACTTTTTTAAATTAGATGACAATTGTCAAATGTTGTGATGGAAATTTAAATTTGTTTTTCAATCTAAAAAAACCAAAGTCAGAAGTTATGACACTTTTCGCATGTTTAGCTAAAAATCTGACTTTAACAATCAAAATCCAGTAAAACATGTTGGCATATTAATAAAAAAAAAGGTATGCATGTAAAATTAGTTGATCTCTTTTAAAATATTTATTTGGCTCTTGTGTTCCATTGGTAAATTTTGATACACAATTATGTTTGAATAAATTTGAACATTTCTTAGTAATTTTAACCTCCTCAATTCCAGCTTATGAAGAATAGAAGAAAATTTAATTTTTTACAAGCAATGCTGATAGCAATTCAAATTGTATAATTTCCACCATTAATTTAGGAAAACGAATTAATTAAGCTTCATTGAGCCAATAATTTTTCCCTTAGTCCAAAAATCAATACTAGTATTGAAATTTGATTTACCAAAAGTCTCAAATGGATCAGCTAAATTGCAAAAAACCTTTTATAAAAAAATTTTAAATTAAAATTTCAGCTCTGTTGATGGATTGGAATTAACAATCTGATTTTGATATGATTTAAAATTTTTCATACAATACAATATAGAATAAAAAAATTACATTTTTAACCAAATTCCTTAAAATGGAAAAATTATGGCATAAATTATTATGCAGACTGCTTGACCAACCGGCGCAGCGGGTTGCATAATTCGCTGCTCGCAGCACGTCGGTTGCATATTCTTTGAGAGCCGAAATTCGCAAAGCATCTGTCGGAGCGATTTGGCAAGAAAATGGCAATAATTCGGCAGCGCCTAATTAAGCGGGCCGGCAATTAGTGCGGGCGGACGGAATTATTATTAATATAATTGTCGGGGGCGACCGCAAATAAGGCGGCCCGGCGATCGGCCGCTCGGCGCGGGAGGCGAACGCGCGTGTTGTGTGCCGAGTGTGTTAAATGCCACCTGTTTTTTCGTTGCGAGGCAAAAAAACAGAACTCGCTGCGGAGCACATGATGTCGAGGGGCGGCGCCGCGGCCGAGGCGGGGTTTCGGCGCCGACGCGATTGGCACGGCCGGCCGCGGGCGGAGCCGCCGTATCAAAATAAAAACACACGGCTCTCGCAGATAAACAGCAGCAACTCCCAAATAAAAAGAGCCGGGATATTAAAAATAATCATAAAAGAGCCCGAGAAAAATACTACACAGGCTTCCCCTCAAACGGGTTTTCTTTCGCCGGATTCTTTTGCTGAAAATTTTAGAATCCACCTTTTCATTCAAATTTTTGAGGTTTTTTATTCGTTCTTTTTAACAATTATTTTAATTTTGTTTCAGATTTTTGCTGACACGGCCGGATGAGAAGCGTAGCAGCTAAAAATGAAGAAAAAAACCGTAGCGAACAGATAAAAGCGAGCGTGAGATTTTTCGTGGAGGCTGCGCGGCGAGAGGAGAATTAGCCGAGAGTCCGAGGCACAGCGTTGCCTGGGCCAGATCCACCACTCGCCGCCAACGAAGCAACAAGAATCTCCTCACTATGATCCAACAGACCATGTGTTAAAAATAACCATTTGAGCATTTCAACGCTTCGTAGTTGGTCAAAAAATGAACAAAAACGGATACTTCCCTTCTTGATATTTTTTAATGGTAAGACTGTGTTAATTTTACAGTCCAACCCTTTCTACATATTTATTTCCAATTTCATTTAGGTTAAATAAACAATAATGAAAAGCAAAAACCATCAACAATTCATAATTTCCATATGAATAAGAAAATATCAAGATTTTAACATATTGAAAAACAAAAAATATATAGAGAACTGATATTTCAATGATTCTTATTGGATGTCTCCCCAAAAAACCCACATTCCTATTCGAAAACTAAAAAGTGGATCATCTTAAATGACTTCATGAAATAATTTATTTTAAAGAGATGTATTTTACAACAAGCTATATTATAAATCCGTAAAAAATGTAAAAAAAAACTTTGAGGTTATAATAAATTTAAATATAAATTATACATTACTCACTCCAATTTTTTTTAAATTTTAATAAAACAATTCTTTTTATATTAATAAATTTTAATATTTTATTGTTTGATTACTTTTTTTACTTAAAATTCTTATATGCTAATACAAAATTTAAAGTCTGAATTAATAAAAATTATATAGATAAATTGGTTGTTATTAGAATGTGCTATAAAAGTTAAAAAATTTTCTTTAATCGTCATGGAGTTTTATGTTACATTAAAAATATTTCTTCCCTATCAATTAAAATTATTCAATATGATTTCAAGAATTTAATAAATTTTCATATTGTTTTTCAGGGTACAGAATATATAATTTAAAACGCAAAGAACAGCTTTTAAATATTTGAATGTAAAAAATCATTATGCGAAAAGTTCTTGTCAACAAATGGAGCTAAAATTTATATAGAATCCTCCAAAATCCACACCTAATGGTATGGATAGACAAAATTTTATTAGTGTTATATTTATTGTTTATCACAATTTCTTTCGAATTAGAACTTATAAAATTAAAATGTTATTTAATTACTCTTATTTATTTAACAAAGCAAGATGGAAACAATTTTATTACAAGTAAAAAATTACGACATAAATTTAAATTCAGCCCAATATTTAATGTGGTCGTTTGTCACCATTTTCACTTAGGCCCAATTTTCACGCCAAAAAAGCAACGAGGCGAAAGTACATGTGTGATGCAGCAGCGATAATTGCGTCAATTAAATAGCAGGTGATCACGCACGCGGACAATGAGACCGGCAAACAAATACACAAAGCGCAAATGCCAGAGAGAGCGGCCATCTCACCTCGGTGCACGGATTCTAAAGCAAACAGCACAACCAACACGGTGGGCCTGCAGGGCCCTGAATATTTATTGGTACACAAATAAACAAAATTTTCAACAATAATCGGATAATATTTCTGACCTGAAGCCAAAAATAAATGCCAGAATCGACATTCATTAATTCCTGAATATATGATTTTGTAAATTATGATAATTAATATGTTTTTGTTTACAGAAATAATGCCAATGGATTATTAATCTAACTATAATAGCATAAAATCATGTAGCAGTGCTCATTAATTCAATTTTAATTTCAAATATTAGTTAAGTTGTAGTTAAGGATCTTGGACATATATTTCATTCAAATCCAAAAATTGCATAAAACAAAAAAAAAAGACAACTGGAACTCTTTGTTTAAAGAAATAGAAGGATTTGATACTAATTGTAAGTATTTGTTTTAAATAAATTAAATAAATTTTTATATATTGGAAGAAAACGCAAATTATTTTATTCTTTAACATTTGAAATATATAATTAAATTAAATAAATTGCTAGTTTCATTTAACAATCTTTAATTTAATTTAAAAAAGTAAAAAGCTAAAATATGTTAATTTTTTATAAACTGGGACTTGGCACGCGGAATTTGAGCCTCAAAAATTTGCCAAAAGAGAAAAACAGTTTAAATTTCCCAGCATTAAATGTGAGGAAATAGTTAAGTAAATTTTATATATTTTAAATTAAATTTAATTAATGCATATTTCTGATTGGAATTAACTCGGACGATTCCAGCGTAAAACAAAAGAGCATGGAGTGTTTGCAAGACCGAAACAGCGCCCAACAATGGGGCAGCGATCTCAATTAATCGACATAATGTTGGTGCGGTTTGGCGTGAATGAGGAAAGGGTTGAACCACAGAGTTGAATAAACAGAGAGAGCATCCTTGGTTAAATTTTGTCTCTTATGGGAGAGCGAAAAATCAGAGTTCAGCGTTTTGCCAGTAGAGGCGCTGGGTACGATCGGGTACGATCGGGTAAAATCGTGATGTCACATGGCTCTTTCGTGAGTAATCGGGGGTCGGGGACGTCGAGGCGGTAAGGATTAAAGGAAATGTACCTGCGAGGGCTGCGAGCATTGTTGTGGCGAGCAAAATGAACCCTTTAAGCCATGCAGCCAAATAAATTATGCAGGAATTTTCTCGACGATTTAAATTTTTTATTTTTCTTCCTATTGCAAATTCCGTATGATTAAATTAAATGTCTTTTAAATTAAAGTTCATACAAATATTTTCAAACTGGTAAAAAATAAAAGCGATCTTGAAATTGAAAAATCGTGCGATTGCGATCGCGATCAAAAACGTTACGATCATTTGCGATCAAATATATTTTTGAAAAACACATTTCCGAACGGTTTCTTATCAATTCTGGTTTCAGAACGAGGAGTCCAAAAAAAAAATGAACTCCATAAATAAAAAGCCTTAGTTTAAGAAATTTTTCTGTCAAATTACCTGAAATTGACATTTTTTCTTCCAGATTTAGCATTAAATTCGCCCAAATTAAACATAAAAATTGCTTTCCTCGATCGCAAAAAGATCGCAAATGATCGCCTGCGATCAACCACCTATTGCGATTGCGATCGTGATCATCTTTTCAAAAATTGGTGCGATTGCGATCAGATCGCGATCGCAATCGCGGATCGCAGATCGCTTTTGCGATTTTGTCCATCCTTGTTAAAAAATTTAATGCCCTTGCTTTTACTGGCTTTCACTTTAAATAGTTTAAATACTGTATACGCTTTGTCTTTTATATTGCGGGTTGTGTTCACAAATTAAGATTAAATTAGATTAACAATTAATAATTAAGTTTATCAAAATACTCGCTGCAAAATTGATGAAAAGAGTAAAATAGAAAATTTGTTGATGTAGATAAATCAGATCCTACATTTTTCGTAGTCAAAAATTTACAATTTTCAACGCTCATGGCCACAACATATTACTAAATAGCGAAATAAAGAAAAGAACAATTAATGCACAATGTATATTCCTTTTTCCCAAATAAATATTTTTGTATTTAACGAATTTAACGTCAACTTTTCCTCAATGGGGTTTGTGAGTTGTTTATTGTAAAAGTTCAATTTTTTTGCTAATAATTCTTGTTGAAATGATTTCACAGCTCATGAATTATATGACTGCAACCCACAGCTGAAACACGTAGAGCAGAATATTGCGGAATATTGTTTTTTTTTTTCATGAAAAAAAAAAACATGATATAATAATTTTTTCAATTTTGCCTATTGTCTTTTAAATTTTCCAAGCTTGTGCGAAAATAAAATTGCTAATTGCTTAATATTTGTTATCCCTTTCTAACCAATTTAAAAACGAGTTGGTTTCACCACTTTCACCGTGTATGATATAGTGAAACGCGTGATTTGAAACATGTAGAACGATTTTTCTTAAATCAAGACTCGCGCATAGTCTCATTCGGTATCATCAAGAAACTGCCTTAACTGCCCTTTTATCAATTAAACGAGAAAAGAGACGTTTTTGATATGTAAAGAATTGTCTATAGGGTGCACAACTGGATACTGCGCACATAATTTTGCTTATGAAAGTAAAATTTTTATTGTGATTTTTTTATTTCTCAGCAACAATATCGCAGCCGCGCGTACAAACTTGCGCGGCTCGCGGCGACTGACATATCTAAATAACTACATATATTGAGGGCGATCCAAAAGCCTAACCTGGCCCAGGCTAACTTGACTTAACCCTGGGCTAACTAAGCCCACCAGCAAAATTGAATGGCGGGTTAAATTAGCCCAGGACAGGTTAATTTAGCCTGGGTCAAGTTAGCCTTTTGGATCGCCCTCATTATTTTTTATTGATTTTCCGTTTTCGTAATTCTATTAATTAAATTTATTTTCTGCTTCCAGCTTCCAGGCTAGGGGCTAACCAAATTTATATTATTCACTGTCATTATAAATTGCATAGTCAACAATTTAACTTTTTCAATTCTGTCAGTTAGCTGTTTCAAGGAGTAAATGGCAAAAATTTAATTTCAAAGGCAAAAATCTTCAAAACGGTGGCTGATCAGATTTTGAACTAAAAAAAGGTGTAAAATGAAAAATCGCGAAAACAAGAGAAAATTTAATTGATAAATTAAAATTGTATTAAAAAAGAAAAAATGTATGAGTTTCTAAAATTTGCACAATTTATGCTTTTTCAAAATTAACATAATAAAACACACTTCACTTATCTTTAAATTATGTAGCACATTATAGAAATATTTTTTTTTTTAATTTCAAAAATTGTCCTTTAGAAACATTAGAAACTGAGAAATTGATATTTTACTGGGCCGGGCGCGGCGCATGAAGCTGAGAACCTGAAGAAGCGGCCGAGAAGGAAATATATCTCCAATATTAGAAAAGGAGAAAAAGGTCTTGAAGAGGAAAGAAAAAAAATCATCAGAGTGGAATAATCTGTTAACAATAGCAGCCCCTCGGTTGCTCAGTTGCAGCTCCTGCTCTACCTCCCCCATAGTCAGTTACCGTCAGTTACCAGAGGCAGAGACACTCGGGTATAGGGGATTTAACAGGGATGCTCTCTCTGTATATACAACTCTGTGGGTTGAACGATTACAAAACGGCCAGGCTTAGCACCGTGATCGCAGCACCCTCGCGCGGCAGCACTTTCCCACCACCCTCGCCATGCAAACACACAACCCCACGCGGCTTTTGCCATTTCGCCAGCAAATCCATTGAAAAACTCGTTTGCTCCACTCGACGAAAGCAAATCCATGCGAAATCCGACCTTTTTGTTCCAAATTTGTTTGTTCTTCCGACCTGCCTGTTTTTTTTTTTTGTATGGGAGCCAAAAAAGGAAACTGTGCCTCAAATCAAAACTTTTCGCAAGTGCTGACTAACTGAGTTTGAACTTTATCTTGGAGCCGAGTTTTTACTGGACGATTCTATAATAATAAATTTGCCGTAAAATGTTTGAAATAAGTGCATTTTTTGGACTTACTTTGTTTAGATTCCAATGTTTTTGTTTGAAAAAATAAGAGGCTAAATAGATATGAAAAACTGAGGGGAAATTTAAATGGTGCATTGAGCGCACTTTCAAAAAAATAAAACTATATTATCAAAATAATGTGCGCAATGGAAATCACGGGAAATCTGTTGTTGCCCTAATTAACAAAACAAAAAAATCACCGCTTCTCCAGTCTCAAAATTTAATCATCTTGATGTTTTCTTTTTTTTATTATAAAAAACTTTTTCGCCATTATTACAAAAAAAAAATCATAAATAAAAATTAAGCAATCAATAAAATCCAATTCTGTAAGAGGATATGACATATTAAATCCATCCTTATAGAAGCAAAACTTATGTCAACATATATGAAGTTGGAGAATTTTAAGTTTATTTTCTCTCCACGACGCAATATTAGCCCTTAACTTAGTGCAAACATAAAGTCTACATTCAAATTATAAAAATTCCTGCATTTAATTATTTAATGTTGTTGCTTTCTATATATTATTTTTAAATATATAAGAAATAAAGATTAATAACAAATAATTTAAATGAGAAATTTTACTTAATACTTTTTGTTAAATTAAATTTATGCATTTTATGTGAAATTTATTTTAGATTTTTGTTATAGTTTTAAGAATTATATTGTATAAATAAATTGTACAATACTTTTATAATCATTATTAAAAGGTTTGAACCACATCGTGAACAATTGCTCGGTTCTTGTGTCATAATTATGTATTCTAATAATATTTAACTTTGAATTAAACTGAAACTTGTAGAAAATATAATGTAAAGGTGCTTTTCAAATTAACCTGCCCAAGTGTATATTATAAAAAAAAATTCATTTTTTTTTTATTGAAGTTTTTTTTATTAAATATCGCCCCAGACACGTCTATCCAAATTACTGAACCATGTTTTTTTCAGCAATTTTTTAAATTATTTTCTAGAAATTTAAATTGAATCTGAAAACTAAAAAAAGACGCATCAAAATGTACATCGAGGCTGCACAGTAGTTGGAAATGACACTGGCGAAAGTGTGCAATAATCGATATAGAAACGGACGCGCGTGCTAATAAATAGCGCTTTTGCGCCGAGTCGAATTTGAGTTTGCCAGAGAGGGCAGCCTCATCTCATTAGGGAGAGCGAGCGAGGGTCAAACGAAAAATTGATCCGGTGTAATACCGCGCGCGATCGGGCACATTGCATGGAACTGATGTTGACTTAATAGTGCGTAATGGTGTTGCTCTTGGGCTAACTTTCGATTAGAAATGCGCGCGCCCTGGACTTCAAAGCGTTCATCCCCCGACGACCCTGCAGTCACTGTTGTCAGGGCAAATATAAATCAAACAATCGGTCGACTCGGACAATGTGCATGTGTGGGCTGATTTTGATTTGCAGTGCATGAAGTGTTTGCGCTCACCTTGTTTTGCTGCACGCCAAATCGCAATTCGGCTGCGCTGCTGCCGAGCTAATCGGATAATTGCAATGCGCTCGCAGGATGTTCAAGCGTTAATTTCAGACACGTGGCTGTAATAATTTATCATTAGCAGACCAAAACCTTGCCTCAAACCAAATCAGAGGCAAATTTCGAGGATTATAGATTGGGATTTAATATATTAACTAATTAATTATTGAATTCGGTACTGCGCTAAATTGCATAATTAATTTTGAGCCAAAAATTTTAAAATTAAATTTATTGTAAATTCAAGAACTCTTACTTTTAATCCACATTCCAAAGAATAAAAAATAATAATATGATAAAAAAAAATTAAAAAAGTTGTCATTTCGGTAAATTTTAAATATTTTTTTTATCACTCAAACGGAAGCCATTCTACATGTCGAAGATTTTTCTAATATAAATTAAAATCTGGCAACTGCTTGATTGTTGCTCTCTGTCGTATTCTGATTCTTTAACTATCCACCGGAAAAATAAGAAAAAGCAGGATCCACTTTTCTCCTTAATTAAAATTTGTCTGCTTTCTTCTCATTTTCTATGCAGATTGTGCACGTTAAAAATTTTTATTAGATTTCATGTAAATCCTTGTACATTCCTTAACAGCCTTAAAAAGAAAATTTAAAATCTGCTTCATACAAATAGAATTTCAATAGAAGATGCTGCTTAAAATCTCTCCAAAATGAACAAAAAGTTAAAAAAAAAAAATACTCCTGTTTTTCATGTCAAAATTTAATTATGATTGTGCATCAAGTAAAATCATGAATGGAAACTAATGACAGTAATTAATTGAATATTTTGGCTTCACTGAATTCATTTGGAAGAACCGCGGGGGTAAATAATTTTGTGTACAATATGTTATCCGATCCATACGCCATAATAATTAACTTACGAATTCGATATTATGTTCCTCAAATAAAAAATTGATACATAAGCTCGCAGTCGGAATCAGAATGTCGCACAGCATTTGGCGCACACCTGGCCGGTGCTAAATTTGGCTCTGCCGCAGCGGGCTGGGACACCTTTGAAATGCGTTGAATCTCCGTGGAAACTGGCCCGCAACACACAAAGTTCTCAGCCAGGTCAATATCAATTCATATTGAGTGTTCAACAGAATGTTTCTCATTACAGCTTGTTATAATTTTAAATAAATTGTTTTATCTTTTAATTTTTTTTAACTCTTAATTAAATAAAATATTTTCTTTCAATATATTTTATATATTTTTAAATTATATAAAGTTAGTTTATTACAATTAATATATTTTAATATTTGTTTTATTTATTGCATTAACTATTTAATATTAGCATAATATTGAAATCATATTGATTGCAAATAAAATAAATAAAGTAATATATTATTATATTTTATATTCAGGTCCAACAATGTTAATGAACATCATTTAATTGAAAAAGTAATGATAGGTCAGTATGTTGTATTCATTGTGAGAGATGACAGGATACAGATAATTCACAATTGATGAGCTTAAATTAAAATTTTTGAGCATAGAAGAAAAATTTATAATAAAAAACATTTATTTCCAAATGTCTTTAATAGCTACTGTGACTCGCGAATTGTATTTCTGGTGTAAAAAGCAAAAATCAAAAGCACGAATAATGGTGAAAACGTTTTTTTCCTATCGACCAAATGCATCTTGATGGAATATCAGCTGCGCACCGAGTGTGGACGCGAAAATCACTCTGGTAAGTTGACAAGCAAAAGCGAGAGTGTGTTATAACGCCATTAAAAATGCATTTCGCCGCAAGTACAAATTAAAAAGCCATAAAAACTGCATCAGTGCGTGTGTTTTCCCCGCAACACCGCCCATATAGGCGTGGGCATTTCGTTCGCAAACTGTTTTATTTGGACAATTATCGGGTGTCGCCGTTATTGATCTGAACTTTATTCCGCTGAAAAAAAAACTTCTGCATTTGTCAGAAAAGGGAGCATAAAAAGAGTTAAATTGTGTAAACTTAAAGTTTAATTTGTATGAATGTCAAAAGGGAGAAATTAAGAGGTCAGAAATTTATTTGAGCAAAAATTAACATAGCCATGCGGACGTATGAATTTAAAGTATTTTTACAATAATTTTTTTCCTGCAGAGTTTATTCATGTTTGCCGATCATCTTGCATTTTTTTTTATAAAAGCATCTTATGGATTAATATTTTCAGCAACGCTATGGATTCTTTTGTAAATTTTCAAGCAAAAGGCACATGACCCGTTTAAATTTAAGAACCTCTTTGGCATGTCAAGCGATCTTAATTAAAATTACTTGCTTTATTAACTTTTAGCATTGGGAGATCATAAGACAGCTTTAATTAATCTCTAGAAATGATTTTTGTTTACTTGCTTTCTTATGACAATTTTCTAGCTACTTATTTTCTCGTAACTGCCAGACTATGAAAATTTAATCAATTTTGTTTAACTCCAATGAATTTGACAAAATAAATTAATAGAATGGCTTGTCCGCTTAAAATTTGCATCAAACTGAAGGCGAAAATTCTGATAACACTTTTTGCATAGTAAAATAAGCTGATGAACCTCATTAAAAAGAGTGTTTTTCTGTAATTTTTGCGGAGCAACTAAATTTCTGGTTAAAATCAAGGTCCGCTCATCAGAAAATTTCGATTGTTGTCGAACTCTCTGATTGGGTACAATTTTACTTGTACCCAATCAGAGAGCTCAAACAACAATCAAATCATTTTTCATTGTTGCTGATGCGCGGACCTTGGTTAAAATATTGCAAATATTTTTGAAAATCAGAAGTTAATTCACATTTTTTTCTGCTCAACGAGTGATTCCCAAACTATTATTTGCAAATTAACCTGCGCTAATTGCAGAGGGAAAAAATCGTCGGGAGAGAGAGAGAAGAGAGATGCGAACCCGGCACCACCTGCAGCTCACAGCTGATTGTAATCATGGTGCCTCTCGCTCGCTCTCTCTCTCATCGCGCACAATGCGTTTTAATAATGGAAAAGGGGGGTTGTTGGTCGCGGCGGTGGCCATAAATGGTGGCGGCTCTGTGATTGGACCTGCATCACATCGCAATGCGTGCGTGCGTGCCGAGTGTGTACGCAGCAGCTTTTTGAATCGCCATGCATGTGTGCGTACTACAAAATTGTAATAATGAGAGAGAGCAGCGAGTACATTCGGCGGCGGACAGGGACATGCGTAGTGGGCCGACTTGCCAAAATTATTTCGCCCCCTTTGATTCCACGGCCCACCCACCCACCCCGGCCCACCCCTCGGAGCCATCATCGTTCCGCGTGCGACAATTTATGCACGCGTAAATATAATTTCGATCATCAAGGCGGCGCCCATTAATATTCATTCATCAGCTTAGCCTCCCGATATGCTGCATGGTGCGGTCAATTATTATTTTTGGTCGTGCTGACAATCAATCGAAATTTGCCGCACTCTGCATTATGCGTCGCACGCGGCGACTTTCAATCGCCGCGGCCATTATTTTACGCCGGGGGTATTTTGGGCTCCGCGTACATTGCAGTTGTTGTTTTGCAGGCGAATTTGAATATCAACTCCGTATACTACGTGTGTGTGTGACTTTCATTCATAAATTATAATTCAGCCGCACCGGCCTATTCCGAAGGCATAGGAGGCGCCGAGCGTGTCAATGGGGCTTCCGCAGGCCGCACTGCGTTGAACAACTGCCGAAAATTATGTGGAAAATAATACATAGCATAGGCTCATTTTTCTCGCGGTGAGAATATTCAAAATGGAATAAATTGTGCCGCCTGTTCTCAGGATTTACTCCTACCAATTTAATTTATTGTTAAATTAAAAATTTACTTCAACCAAATTCCATCAATAGTTTTGAAATATAGGAATGATTAATTCATCAAAACTAAAGAAATTTCAATCAATAATGAATGCAAAATTTATTTCTGGCGAATTTTCCCTCTGCAAATTGAAAATTTTCATCGTTTAAATAAAGTCACTACACATCTGAGAGTTATTATTTATTATTTTTATAAATGTTCTTAAGATTTTATTGTACTTACAAAATTTCATAATCAATTCTATATTAACTCGCCCATTTTAATTTCTTTTTATCAGAAAATTTCAATGACATAATTTAGTCCAATAATATCACATTGAATTAAAAAATGTGTTATATTCAGTTCAATAGTTTTTTATAAGACTGAGGCAGGGGAAATGTTAGCTTTTTTTAAATTTGGTCATGAAATAAACAAGTCTCGAGATTTGGGGCATTTGTAAGAGGGAAAAGCAGAAATGACAATCAAAAATACGTTTTGCAGAGAATAATGCCTTTGAAATCTATATAGTTTAATTATAAAACAATTAATGAATAGGCGCAGTGATTCATTTTATAAGTTGCGAGTGAAGAAAACGGGCTTTACCTCTTTGTAAAAAATAAAAATTATTCAAAATAAGTTGGCTTTACCAGTTTCGGTCACGATCTGCAACCTTATGAGCAAGAAAAATAGAAAAAAATCGGCAAATTAAAAAAACCATCACCTTTTTTTAAGATTTGTTGTAAAAAAAATGTGATTTTTCAATTTGCTGATTTTTTATATTTTTCTTGCTCATGAATTAGGGTCGCAGAGTATGGAGACCGAAACTGATAGAGCTGTCTTGTTTTTTAATTAAAACAAATTTTTATTACGAGGAAAAAGCCCATTTTCTTCACTTCCGCATGATCATCTCCTCCAGTGTTAATTTCCTCAAACAAATTCATTATTTAGTTTAGTTATTGAATATTACCAATTATTAACTCTTGACAAAATATTAACCTAAATACAAAATAACAATTATTATGCAATTATTTTAATTACTTTTTCTCTCTAATACAATTTTTTTGTATAATATACATATTATTACTTTTTTAAAAGTTCATTTTTCTTTGTATAAAATTTTGTGGAAAATTAAATTTTGCAAATCGGTTAGAGAAAAATAATTTAAAACACATATTTATTAGCATTGGCCGCATTGGCCGTGAGGGAGACAGTTAAACATTAACAATATTAACTCATATTTTATTTTATCATATCATTAAATGTTGAATGTTTGAAAATAAATTATTCTATAGAATAAGCAGCATAGAAATATTACGAAGATCAAGCCCCACGGTATCAACCCATATGGATAAGATCAGCAGTTGGGTTCAGGAGATTATTCTAATTGCGCTTTCCGCAGTGACCACATGAAGCACTCGGCATATAAAAATGTCATTAAAAATCCACCTCAAAACCAGCGCGAGGGAAATCATCGCGGCCGCGCGGCGAAAGCCTGGGGAGGACCTGCAATAATTGAAACAAAGCACTTTTGGGCTAATCCGTCGGCATGTTTTACCAAAAGCGATCCTGGGCGATTAAAAATAAAAAAAGCGGAAAAGGCCGACGAGCTGCGGTCGATTTGGCTCTCGGCAAAAACAAAACGCGCGAATTTGTCGCAGAGCATAAATCGGAATAAATGCGGAAAAATCAAAGTTTAATTGCTGCAATTGAAAGAGCCAATTGTAATTGTCACATGCTGGTCACCCACACGGACCCTCTCTCTCGATGGACACACATTCATGTATTATGAATAAAAAATTGACTTTTTACAGCTAACCGTTCGCGTTTGTATGTTTGCACGGGGGTTGTAAAAATGCGCGCGCGGCGCACAAAACACTGCACACTCTGGATTATGACGGCGGGGCCGGTTTTATATATATCAGGAGATTGCCAAAATTCCCATTAAAACGGTGAGCGCCCGTGTACGTACCAACATGCCGAACAATTAAAAAGGGTCCCCGCCCTTGCATACGAGAGACCAAAAGTTCGCAAGAGACTAACAGGTTGCAGCAATTCAGGCGTCTGCACATTACAAGAAAATCCTCTTATAAAGCCAAGCGAGGAAATTGGGGGTGTTATCTCGTTTTTTATATTATTTCATTATTATTCTCCACGTTCGCTCTCCTTCCTCGCGGCTCACTGGAAGCTATTTTGAATTGGGGGACTCGCATTTTTTTTGTATTAATGTGGTGCTGGCGATGACAAAGGGCGAGTGATATTCAGTGCGAGAGCCTCCTTTGCTTGAATAACAAGCAGAAATGAGATGATAATAGAGCGACTGCTTCTTCTTCTTCTCTGCTCTCGAGAGCAGTATTTTAATATACGAGAGCAGAAGTAGTGGAGTTTTGCTGCGTGTGGGAAAGATGAAGAGACAAATCTTTTCTTCCTCGAGCTTTGCAATCGGATTCTTTTCTTTGCTCGCGTCGAGTGTGAGATCCATAATAATGAAATATTCATCGCTAACTTAATTTGCGTCATTTGAATGGTCGCAACGGATCTGGAGCTAAATTTCTCCATATTAAAATTACAAATCATAGAGAGTTTAAAATTATTTTAAGCATGGACAAAAATGAATAATCTATTCCATAACAATAACGTATTATATGATTAATTACTTAAATGATGATTATTCAATAAATTATTTCCTTCAATGTAGAATGTTTGAATAAGAGAAAAGAACACCTTTTTGATTCTAACCAAAGTCACTCTTTGTAGATAATCTCAAATAACGTGCTGTTTTGTCAACCATATTTATAGAATTGGTATAAAACATCAAAATATTATTATAAAAAAAATGAATGAAAAAATTGTCAAAATTTGTAATTAATATAAATGTATTAATAAATAAAATTTAAAAATAAAAATTTTTTGTAATTAATTTTTCTTTAATTTATATATGAAACAAAATAAAAAAGAATTTTTCAAAATACAAAGCTTTTTGTATAAAAGATTAATTACAACAGCTTTATTTTGGTCAGTGCCAATATCTTCACAAGTTTTATATAAATGAGCCAGTTGTTGATAACGTGAAGGAATTTCTCTAAATATGATTAGATTTTTTTAATTGATGGATATTCCAATTTTAACTTTCACTTAATTAAAACGCTGTCCTGTTCACGCCATGTGATTTAATGTTAAGGCTAAGAAACGCAATAAGGCACTAAAATTTTTCTCAAAATAAATTTCATTACAATAGGCCCAATATATAAAATATTATGGAGGCTTCAACTTCATACTTAAATTACAAGTTTTATAATAATTAGTTGTAAAATATTTAATTAAAGAAAAAAGTTGCATACACTTTCTCATGTTAATTAAAATTTATTGTTAGAAAAATAGTTTTTCTCTCATTAATTTCAACATGAATTTCAAATAATTTAGAAATGCTTTTAAATTTTTGCAATAAAAAAAAGTACAAAATACAAGAGTTAAAAATAATTCCACGCAGTCTTTAAATAAAAACACGTTTCAAAACCGTGTTCGGCGGCAGGACTAATTTCGGCGCCCAGAGCTCAGGCAATAAATCATCGACTAATTATGCAAAAAAGAATTTCGCCTCTCCAGGGGCCAAATCACACGGTTTAATTTGCGCGCAACCACAGCATAGCGTGCACCCGTTGCAGGTTATGATATATTTGTGTATGCGCGCGCGAATTTGTATATATTTTTGAATGTATATTATTCGGTGTCGGTTCGGCGGCGAATTGATCAGAGACGCGAGAGCCGCGTAGTTTTACTAACCCATCGTAGCCCCTTAATTTATACGCTCTGGCTGATGCACCGCGATGAGCCTCTCGCGCTGTTTCTATGCCGAGGCACGTTTTCGCACACGGCCGCTCTCGCTGATGCCGGCGCAGAGCTGCACATGTGTGTGTTTCTTATCCGCCTGTTTGCGTCAAATGAAATTTTTTTAATTAAAAAGATATCCTGGCGTGCCTTGCCTCATTTTTTTTTCATACCCGCTGAGAGAAAGGAAAATTTTCGCCACAGTCATCGTCGAAAATCGCCGGCGCGACCAGAAATAGCCGGGGTCACTTTGTAAAACTTTTTCGCTCGCCCGCCGACGCCGAGTCGCACCGAAATTAAAGTGTAGTTTGCACGCCAATTACCGCAAAACGCACCCGACTTCGCTTATCTCCTTGTGATGTTTGCTTTCCGCTCCTTTTCAGGCCAATTCGCTTCAACGTAATTAAATTTTTAAACTCTGAGATGCCTGCCCTTAACCCTTTCAATCTGGGTGAAATTCATCACTTTTGCAGATAAATTTCTTTCTTAATTTCTGACAACACGATGAGCAATTTTTTAGCTTGGATAGATTAATTTGTTATTAAATATTACATTTTTTCATTTTTCATTGTTTATTGCTTGGAAATAAACAATAATTAAAAACCAATTCAAAAATGCAAACCCTGAAATTATATAGGGTAGAAATGTAAAAATGGTAAAGAGAAATAAATTATATAAATTCACAAATTTATCTTCATCAATAACATATTTTGTTCCTTCGAAAGCTCTGACTGAAACAAATAAAACAAATGCCAAAATGCAAAAATGAGGGAAACAAAACTTTAGCAATGAAACTGAAATTGAAATTAATTTTGTGTTGGTTTATTTGATTGAACGCCGCAGGCATGCAAAAATACATAACCCTAAAAAAGAAAAAAGAAATAATTCAAAATAAATATCCAATCGCTTACTATTCCTAAATTAATAAATTTCACTTCGCCTAAATATTCGCTGCTTCTCGCAGGCTTAGCTTCTTTTCAGAACAATAGTTTAATTCTTATTTGCTAATTTATTTGCCATTGAAAAATGCCATTCGATGATTTGCATAAGTGCTTATTTTAATTAAAAGTTTGGAAATTTAAGTTTCAATTCTATTGACCTTAAATTTACAAGGGAATAAATCGGAACATAGCAAGTGCTTTTCTTTTTATGAATAAAGACGTTATAGAGAGTCGTGATAGAGCGCCCTTTTTGTTTTCACAATAATCGTCTGTTAAGTGCCAAAATTTTAATTAAAATATAGCCATTCACTATATTTACCAGGTCACAGCCGTTATAGACCATGTTTGATTTTTACACTATTTAGGTTTCAATTCTATTGACCTTAAATTTACAAAGTAATATATCGGAATATAGCAAGTGCTTTTCTTTTTAGGACAAAAACGTGATAGTGCGCCCTTTTCATTTCACAATTCACGTTCGGCCCGCCTCATGACCTAAAAATTGAATAATAAAAAGCCAGAAACAATAATTTTTAGGATTAAATTTTAGGTTCTGTTGGCGAGAAGACCAATATTTTGGAAGAAAAATAGCACTTCACTATCCTTTTCAGGACTGAGTCGTGACAGAGCGCCCTTTTGTTTTCACAAAAATCGTCTGTTCAGTGGCAAAAAGTTTGATAAAAATATAGCCATATACTATATTTGTCAGGTCACAGACGTTATAGACCAAGTTTGATTTTAACACTATTTAGGTTTCAATTCGATTGACCTTAAATTTACAAGTGAATAAATCGGAACATAGCAAGTGCTTTTCTATTAAGGACACAGACGTGATAGAGCGCCCTTTTTATTTTCACATTTCACGTTCGGCCCGCCTAATCACCTTAAATTTGTATATTATATGGTGAGCCACTATAATTTTTAGGATAAAATTTAAGGTTCTGTGTGCGAATTGACGTATATTTTGAAAGAAAAATAGCACTTCACTATCCTTTTCAGGACTGAGTCGTGATAGAGCGCCCTTTTTGTTTTCACAAAAATCGTCTGTTAAGTGCCAAAATTTTAATTAAAATATAGCCACTCACTATATTTTCCAGGTCACAGACGTTATAGACCAAGTATGATTTTTACACTATTTAGGTTTCAATAATAATTAAAATTTAATTTTTGTCTTTTCTCTTCCTTCCCTATGGATTAAAAAAATAAGCCCATCAGCCAAAACTGAATATGGAAAAAAAAATGTATTTTGCAAGGAAATCTGATTTAGACGGTTTTTTATTATTTTGCAGTCCAACAAATATAGAAACACATATTTATCAATTGACGGTTTCAAACATCCCGAAGTATCAAAAAGAAATGATTATCTATTTACACATTTTTGGTCCTCACAAATTTTCATTTATTTTCTAAATTGAGCCAAAAGCAGTCCAATCAAATTTCAATTCTGAACTTTTATCGACAGCCTTTTGTATTTTCAAATTGACTGCAATTTTTCTGACATTTGTTTATGAAAAGTCTGTTCTGTTTACAGCTACTCAATCTCCGTTCGGTATTGTGATTTAGTTAGTCTGATGCTTACAAAACATTCAAAAGTCGAATTAACGAGGAAAAACACAAAAAAAAACGTCAATCACCAGCAATTTCCTGCGCCGATTTGACACGAGTGTGTGCGGGAAAAAGGCAAAATTTAAACCGCACGTTCCGTTTTTGTATTTTTTTATTTGGAAAAAACAACTCCTTTAACCTCTGTCGTTGGTCCAAACCGTGTTGATGCAGCCCGGGACAAAAGTCAATTTATTAACGGAAAAGCGGGTACCAGATTAAAATTGACAGCCGCGGCCGAATAAAACATTTCTATAAACACGCGTGCACGGAAAGCCGAAAATGCGGCACGTGAATTGACAGACAATTCGTACGTTTGAAAAGCTTTGCGAAGAATTAGCAAAATATTCGAAGTGAAAATTTGATCCGAAAGTTAAAGGCCCGCTAATACCTTTATGCGTTTCAAAAACACACGCAAATTATTCGCTCTCTGCGCGCACCGGCCTTGTTTCGTATTTTTTTTATTTTGTATTTTCTTGTGTTTCCAATTCGCAAAAAAAAATACATATTGGCAGAAATTAAGCCACCCCCGTTATTGGCGAAGGGGAGTGACACCGAAGCCCCCACCCCCAATCAATAACGCAAGTTGGGCCATGTGGAAAGCATCAGTAAACGACAAGAGAGACCGCCCGCCCGCTTCATCAATTGATTTTGCCACCTAACGTACACCGCCGTGTGTGGTGCAAATTTTTAAGTACGGCCCGCCAAATTCCTAAACATACATATTTAAGTCACAAATAAAATCCTTTCGTCTCTTTTTTCCAATTTCCCTATTTTTGTATGACCAAAAACAATCATAATAAAACATTTTATATTGCAATAAGTTTCTGGCCTTTGAATTAAAAAGGAATCACAAAAATAACAATAACAAAAATTATTTTCAATTCTATCTTAACTGTAATATAAAAATTTTTAACATTTTAAATTCATACAAATATTTTTAATTACATTAATAAATATAATTATTTAAAGAATAAATTAGGTTTTTTCTGTAACCTCGTGTACTTTAATAGGTTGTTTAATTTTGAAGAATTTTTTAATTAATTTGTAACAAATATAAAAAACTTGAAAAATTTGACTATCCGAAGACTTCGCATTAATTAGATTCGAAGTTTTCTAGTTGAGGGAAAATAGCCCTGGTGAATGGTGAGGAAATAATTATAATATGCAACTACATTATATTGCAAAAAAATAATGATAAATAAGCTTAACAATATTTCCTCATGAATAATCTTATATTCTGACGAGTTAACCATTAGGCTATGCTCCAAATTAACAGCAATAAATAAAAAAAAATTCAAAGCAAAGCCCAGCTAGCCAGGCCTACGGGCAGGCCGGGCTAGCCGGGCAGGCAAGGCTAGCCCGGCAGGTCGGGCAGGTCGGGCAGGCCGGGCAGGTCGGGCAGGTCGGGCAGGCCGGGCAGGTCGGGCAGGCCGGGCAGGTCGGGCAGGCCGGGCAGGTCGGGCAGGCTGGGCTAGTCGGGCAGGTCGGGCAGGCCGGGCTAGCCGGGTAGGTCGGGCAGGCTGGGCTAGCCGGGCAGGCCGGGCCAGCCGGGCAGGTCGGGCAGGTCGGGCAGGCCGGGCAGGTCGGGCTAGCCGAGCAGGCCGGGCAAGCCGGGCTAGCCGGGCAGGTCAGGCAGGCCGGGCTAGCCGGGCAGGCCGGGCAGGTCGGGCTAGCCGGGCAGGTCGGGCAGGCCGGGCTAGCCGGGCAGGCCGGGCAGGTCGGGCAGGCCGGGCAGGTCGGGCAGGCCGGGCTAGCCGGGTAGGTCGGGCAGGCTGGGCTAGCCGGGCAGGCCGGGCCAGCCGGGCAGGTCGGGCAGGTCGGGCAGGCCGGGCAGGTCGGGCTAGCCGAGCAGGCCGGGCAAGCCGGGCTAGCCGGGCAGGTCAGGCAGGCCGGGCTAGCCGGGCAGGCCGGGCAGGTCGGGCAGGCCGGGCAGGTCGGGCAGGCCGGGCTAGCCGGGTAGGTCGGGCAGGCTGGGCTAGCCGGGCAGGTCGAGCAGGCTGGGCTAGCCGGGCTAGCCGGGCAGGTCGGGCAGGCTGGGCTAGCCGGGCTAGCCGGGCAGGCCGGGCTAGCCAGGCAGGTCGGGCAGGCCGGGCTAGCCGGGCAGGCCGGGCAGGCCGGGCTAGCCGGGCAGGCCGGGCAGGTCGGGCAGGCCGGGCTAGCTGGGCAGGTCGGGCAAACCGGGCAGGTCAGGCAGGTCGGGCAGGCCGGGCAGGTCGGGCAGGCCCGGCTAGTCGGGCAGGCCGGGCTAGCCGGGTAGGTCGGGCAGGCTGGGCTAGCCGGGAAGTCGGGCAGGCCGGGCTAGCCGGGCAGGTCGGGCTAGCCGGGCAGGCCGGGCAAGCCGGGCAGGCCGGGCAAGCCGGGCAGTCCGGGCTAGCCGGGCAGGCTGGGCAAGCCGGGTTAGCCGGGCAGGTTTTGGGCTAGCCAGGCAGGCTCTGGACTTGCCGGGCAGTGTCTGGGCTAGGTGATTCAAATAAAGCTCTACATTTTGATATGGCACACTTTTTTATGTTTTTCTCTCAGGGCAAGCGTAAAAGTCGCAGATTGGAATCTTGAAATTAAAACAGGGAAGAGATGTTATAAGTTAAAAAAAAATTATTATAATAACTACGAAAACTAAAATTTTTTACCGTTTCATGATTTTTTTTAATATCAGGAGTTAATTGGTTGGGTTGTAATAAATTTAATGTTGTATGAAATAATTAAATTTTCAGGATTTCTGAAATTAACGTCAATAATTTCGTTTTTTATGTATTTTGAATGGTCAAAGTAAATTATTATTTGCAATTAAAAGACACATTTTTTAAAGCTTAATAATTCATTTCGCATTCTTTTTTAATAGAATCAAAATAAATCTCTATCTTTCGACTACTTACATTAATTTAGGACACAATTTGACGAATCAATCTTGATATTCTCGATCAACTTCTGATCGCACAAGAACATCATTATTATTGCAAATCTGATTTCGCCAATAATGTTGTCGCGCGCGCACATAATACAATTTATTTGCGGTGCTCTTCACGTCACGCTTTAATTCAATGCACCCCTTTCAATAGGCCGCGCCGACATGTCCTGCGATCAGCAAAAACTTCTCCATTCTGAATCCGTGCAAAATAATCTCGGCGTGCAGCCGTACAGTACATAGGCCTATACTATATACTGCGTTGTACAAAAACTCCCATTCAATCGGCACCTGCTCTCCACCGTAGGCCGCTTCTCTGATTTAATGTGTTGCATTATTTTGTATATATCTCGACCGCAGCTCAATTATAATGTATATGCAGCGCATAATGAAAGTGCAGAGCAGTGTTTTCATTCATCAAACACGAGGATGAAAAAAAAATGCACTGGCGAGACTGCCTTTTGAGCTGAACGAAAAAAGAGTCGGGAAAAAAGCAATGGAATGTTCAAAATTATGAAATTATTTCTTTATTTAAATTTCTTCTCTACTCAGACTGGAAACCTTAATACTAAAAATTTCACAAAGTTTTAAAACAAAATTCCTTTAATATAATGAATCATTTTGAATTTTCTAAATTCAAGCACAAAATAAATTAAAGTTTTCTCTTTTAGGTCTACAAATTTTTTACATTTTATCAATTACAAATGCACTGAAATTTTTACAGCATTCAATTCATAAGTCCAGCGATATCAAATTTGTATATAAAAAAAATTCAATTCAATTTATTAATAAGGAGATCATGTCCAGAAGTGACTTTAGACAATAATTTTCTGAATTAATAATTTAACGAATATACATGTGGAACCCAAAAAATCAGTTTAAAAAGTAAAGCAAAAACATTAGCCCACATCATAGGAATCAGTTCCTTACTGTCCTCTGACTACCCTGAATGTCTCTGCTCATTCACATTGAACACTTCCCTCGTCTATTGGAATAAATTGCGCAGGAATTTTCAAATTAAGGAAAACAGTTTGAGGATCTCCAAAAATTGTCAATCTTCTGAGTTGAAAATCAAAAAAGAACTTTTAAATTTAAATTAGTAATATTTTTCTATAAATTAAAATAAAATTATTCATTTAAAGTTAAATTTTTGCTCATTTTTTATTGCCGTGCTTTTAACACATCAGAATTTTAATAGTTAAAAATGAATTTCATTTTTTTTTCAGCTCGGCATCAAAGTCGGCGTTCGGCGTGCACGCAGAGAGGATTGACCAATTTGGCCGTCGAGTAACAAAGCACGCCATTTCCTTTTCCATTACTCGCTAACAGTCAATTTGAATATCAAAACTCGGCGGCGCAGCGAATGTCAACTTGTTTGTCGCGCGCGCGAACTAAGTGTTATGGGGCGAAAATAAATTTGCGGGAGTAAATTCGGCCGAGCCAATAACAACGTGGCGAGCGCGTATAGTTAAAATCCACTCACGACGATAATAAAGTTGGCCTATGCGCGCCGCCTAATAATTATTATCATTATTGTGTTTATGGCCGCGTGCACCGCCTGCGCCTGCCAAGCTATGCACGGTAAAAATTTTATCCCGAAGTGCATTATTTTGATCGCCGCCTATTTTACGGCCGTCGTCTTCGTTAAACCGGCGTGTCTCGAAATAATCCTCTCTCTCTCCTGCTGGAAGGTTGTCTATTATTTCATTTACGAGAGAAGGACGACTCTAATTAAAGCAAATATGCTCCGTGCAAGAGTGCAATTGCGCTGTAAATCACTTCCATATAGTCTCATGGCTAAAGGGAATTAAATTTTTGACAGCTTGGAAATTTAATTAATTAATGGTGGAAATTTAATTTCTACTGTGCTGGATTCAATTTTGTTGGGAGAACTACTTCTTGGTTTTCTTTATATAAATTCAGAATACAATATGTAGATCATTTAAAAAAATTTATTAGGTGCAATTGTTTATTACTCGTAGTGTAGCTTTTGGTCAATTTCAAATTTGAATCCAATCCAAACACTTATTTGAATGGATTCTGAGGGAAATGTGATATCCTATTTAATCTCTTTGTTGGAGATGTACTAAAATGTACTTATATAAGGCAAGAACTATCCTTTTAAAGAAGTTTTGATATTAGAAACATGGATTTAACCAATTTAATGGATAAACACCTTATTTCAGAAACTATTATCTAATTTTAAAGCTATATTTTTAAGAATACCATTTAACCACCCAGCCTGTTTAAAAAAATTTTCTTTTAAAAACAGCACCAAATTTTTACCTTACTAAATTAATCAGGGTTACTATTCACCTATTGGGCTTTTATCAAACTTAAGATTTTGAAGCTTTTTTTATTTTTAAACGCAGCATTCCAATGGTGCTGGTAAATGAGAGCTTCTCTCTTTCCTCTGGTATTTATATATTTTTTTGCAAATTTTTTACCTCCTTCGAGTTCGGCAAGCACGGCGTTTGGTGGCGTCACGAAAACATTCTGCAATAAAGCAGAAAAAATATACAACAAGCTCCATTTTTAGCATGGACGGGTTGTGCCCGAAATGCACACACGCATACCAAAAGCCGTCAAAAATAATTTTGGCATCAAAATAAGATATAATTATGCCACTTTTAATGAAAACGACCACGTTATCAGTGCATAGAAACTGCCAAGTTTTTCTGGTTGATTTAATTTTTTTAAATTGTTTTTGGTAGGAGGAGGTCAGATTTCCTGCATTTTCAGGTTTATTTTTTGATAATTACCTACAAAAAAAAAACATGAAAATAAAAATTAGTTAAATTTCGGAATGGGAAAATCATATATGTAGGAAGTATAGAAATTAATGCCTATAAAAGTAAAAAACTGTAACTTTAAATTGCAACAATATTTATGTTTGACGTTTGTGAAAAATTCTTTGTATGTTTATTTTATTTTTTATCTATGCATTGTTTGATTTAATTTGAACTATATTTAAATAATTTAATTGTACTTCTTTTATTATAACCTGGTTTTTATTTACATACAAAATTAATTTAAATTATAAATAATATGCATGTATCAGAGAATATTATTATTATGTAAGAAATCATACTTCTTAAGCTTATCAATTGCATTTAAAACATATAAATTAGATCATATAATTGTTAAATGAAATACCATGCTAAACTGATTGAAATTTGTGGGAATCTGTAATTTGCTAGTTTAAATAACACCATAATAAAAATTAAATTTTTATATCAAACTCGGAGAAATTTGCAAAAAAGACTGGGTACGCATCAATAATGGCGAATAAAAAGGTAGGAGATGGGGAGCTTATCTCAATCTGCACGCACGGCATTTATTTTTCGTTCGGCCCGGCGAGAAGGTGCGTTTTCCGAGCAATAAAATCACAGATTGCAAAAGGGCACTTTGCTTTACTGCCGTGGCGAAGCGGGGTCGTTGCGTGCGCGCCTCTCGCGGGCAAACGAAGCGTCGGTCGCCGGCGTCGGAAGCCCTCGAGTCGTCGGCGAAGAGCGAGCGAGCGCCGCGTTTTTATATTCGGAGGGAGGGTCTGCCGCCCCTTGACTTGCTCGCTTGATGTATGTATGGAGTGACGTAGCAGCATCCATGCCGCGGGCTCCTCTCTCTCTCCGGCTAGTAACCGAGTGGAGAGCAGCATGGGTGCGTTGTTGCTTTTCTTGTGCGCCGCACTCGCTCGCCAGACTCTGCCGAGACGCAAATTTCGGTCCCGGTGCGCACCACGCGATTCCCCCGACCGCGATCATGTAATATATTATTCGCGATCAAAGATTTTGCGTCGTTTCAAAGAAGCGGAAAGTCGTTGATTTTCGTACATGTATAGGTTTCCGATACGTTGCGAGAAGAGTGAAAATTGTTTCAAAATCGATGTGCAAGCAGCGTAGGCAATGCGATTTGCACTGCTGTCGTGCAGGTTGCAGAACGCGCGACATTCTTCCAGCGCGTGAATGTGTGTGGGAAAGTTTTGAGAATGGGTTTTATTTTTAGAGAACTTGGTAGACAAATATTTTATTTTCATAATGAGTGATAAAACTACGTACTTTCCGAAAATGGATAAATTTAAGATAAAGAATCGAAAATTTAAATTTCTTTCAGATAAAACAACGAAAATATTCTTAATCTGAATATTGATGTAATTCATGATATTGAGTGCGCAAATTTTAGCTCATCAGCTATCTTTTTCTCCTCCTCATTTATCAAAATCATCTCAAAAGAGCTTGAATTTTTAATGTAATTTTAAGCTTAAAAACAAAATAAAATAAATACTTGCAAATCCAGAAATAAAGATATTTTTGTATCTTTAAATGTTTCAATCAAAATCTAAAGCCTTGTCAAATTTCCCATTGATTTTCATTATCATTCGATCAAAATTGTATATCTTAAAATTAATTTTCATTATTTCCAGCATATAAATTATTGTTACAAAGTCATTAAATTTATTACGGAGTTTACTTTCATTTACAAAAAATCTAAAATAGGCTTCCTTGGAATATTTTGCCTTTTCCCTTTTCCTTTTCTAAAAAAAATACATTAATTAATACTTAAAACGGTGTTATTAATTTCCAACTTTGATGATATCTATACGAAATAAAAAAAATAGATTAGCTTTTATGTAAGCATGTGAAAAAATTACTTGCAGAATCAATTTTCTTGCTGATTAAGGAGAGTGAGGGACCTTGTCACCTTTGTGTCGAGCGAATTAGCTCGGCAATTTTCCAGTAATTGCTTTCTGGCAGCCGGCGCAGTGCACAGAATCAGAGATGCGAGCAGATAATGCCAGCAATGAATTATCAGCTGCAGCCCAACGCACTGCTCGGCGTTTTATCGAGCACGACACACACTCGGACAGAGTGGGTGTCCGGCCGGCAGCACCTCATGCGATTATTATTTATGGCCATCATTAACACACACCAAGCCGGTCTTCACAAACACATATAGTGCAGTTTCCAAGACAAATAGTGCGCCTGTATAGCTCGTTTGGCATCGCTACGCCGATTTTCCTAGAGCTAATAATTCGCGACTGATGTTACTTAACGTTTGTAATGGCGTGGATGTTTGATTGCTGAACCGTGCGATATCAAATATCAGAACACAAACCAAATAAATGCTGAACCAACAGAGATTATTGATAGATACCAATAGAAAATATATGTATAGCTCAAGAGGGCCTAAATAATATTTTTTGCAACTAAATTATATAA
The DNA here is from genome assembly GCF_031216515.1 of Neocloeon triangulifer. Taxonomy (NCBI): domain Eukaryota; kingdom Metazoa; phylum Arthropoda; class Insecta; order Ephemeroptera; family Baetidae; genus Neocloeon; species Neocloeon triangulifer. The sequence continues at coordinate 1,533,183 of NW_026775550.1, forward strand.
AAAACGTGACCTGTTTAAGAAAAATTGCTCATGATTTGATGAAAAAGGAAAAAGAATGAAAGTTTTATTTTTACTATTTTACCAATTAAACCTTATTTAACAATTTAACATATATTTAGTGAAATTAAAAGTATTTTTACCTAAACTCGCTTAAAATGTAATTATTATGTTAGTTGCAAAATGATAAATTAGTTCATTACATACTTTATTTACTTTAAATTATTTCAAAATTTGTTTTAATTTATGTGAAAATAATTATTACAGTGTTTCAAGCATTTTTTCACCCTAAATTATTTCTTATTAAAAAATTCAATATTAATTCATCGCTAACAAACATTAAATCTAATTCAAGAGTCTTCGAAGGAACTGTAAGGTGTTTATCACTTGCAACCAAAGCTGGGAATTATTTTAATTTTCTAGAGGAAAATTCGATTCGTTTTGCAGAATTCATGCAATCTAAGATGCGATTTATTAGCCATGTTTAAAAATCTTATATGTTGAAGCAGCAGAGACAAAAATTCTTATGAAATAAATCGTGAGTTAAAATTAAAATTGAGAATATATTTGCAATTTAGATCGACTTACACAAGTTGATTACGGCTAATATGAATCAAAATCACCACAATAGAGAAGGAAATTTTAATAATATTAATAGTTAAAAAAAAGTAATATTAAACCAGAAGTTCAAAGAATTTGTAATTAATTAAATAATTAATAAAAGTAAATTCTTCAGCTTATTGTTAGAACAAATAATATGAAAATTATTTTAATAAAAGGTGAAGTATCAATTATCAGCTAATTTGCCCATCCAACACAATTCCTAGCGAAATCCGCGCACAAAGCAATTAAACGACCGAATCTTTGTGTTTGTGTTTAATTATCATAGCACATGCGACAACAGCATGTTTGCTCAAAACAAAATTTTCAGCTAAGGGCGTACAAACAGCGGAAACCAACCGACCATTGAATATATCTATACCCGTGGCTGTTAGTCCAGCATGGTAACAGGGCCGCCGCCGCTGCTGCTGCTGGAGAACATGCAGGTTAATTATTGATGGATGTAAGGGATTTGATATCGAATTGTCATCCGAACGGCGGCGGCGGCACATGGATCGCACTGGGCACACAGCGTGCGCACATTGTCCATCGCAGAGGCACCGCGCGCTCATTCATTGTAAGCAATCGAGATTCTGTTGTGGGTGCCAAGCTACATTAGGTAATAACTAACGCCTGCTGCGTCTGTGACTCTCCGTAATTAGATTTCCGCTACTGCAAGATCAGCCGTGACAGTGCACAAGGAATAGATAATTAGTATATTTATTTGGAATAATATTACAAGATAATGTAATGAACATTTAATTAAGTCTTATTTTACAACAAATTATGTCTCAGAATAACAGAACAATCTTGGAGGAAAAAGCAATTTTATTGCACTGACTTTCATTAACCTTTTTGTGTGAAATTTATCTAATTAATAAATTAATTTTTAACAAATGTGTCAATATATTGGTCTTTAATATGGTAATGGATAAAAGTTTAGAATGTTAAAACAATTTAAACTATTATAATAATATAATATTATTTAAATTTTTGTTATTAGAAAAAAAGTAAATAATGGCTATCTGCAATAAGGTTAAAACTTTTATAAATTTGTAATAAAAAATATTTCTGTAATAAATATATAAGCATTGCAGATGATCATAACAAGAGAATAAAGTTGATCTTTTAGGGATGATTTTTTTACTCCCTATTGCTTATAGAATAAGATATTGTTATTAGTTTTGGGAAAACTTTTTGATATACCATTATTCAATTAATATTTATCCAGCAATAAGACTTATCATGGCGTTTATTTTTATTAATAAAACGAATAAAAAATAATAATTTGAGTTTTTTTTGCACTCCATAGATGCTAATTTAAAAACATGTTTGAAGCAACAAGTCAATTTCGCTAAATATTTCCAACATTTGTACACGGATATTCTAAATTATTTTGGACAGTTAAGTATGTAAGCAAAAGAAAGTGTTATTTTATTAGCGTTGCTAACATTTTTTTTTCTTAAATAGTATTTTTTCCTTATTTAGAATTGTTTAGAATTTCAAGATGTTTGAATTTGTGCAGTTTAGACAAGTGAAATTTCTCGCGCTAATCTTATAGTTTTCTGTCTTTGCCCTAAGCAACGGATTTTTTTTTCTAAATTTTAATTTTAGACCTGACATGATCTAAAGACTACTGTTAATATTCTTTTCTAACAGAACAACAATAAAATTGAATTTAATTTAATTGAAAAAATGCCTCTTCTTATTCTTTAAAGGAATTTATGAATAGTAAATTATTCACAGATATAATAATTAAGCAGTTTAAACCCGTTCATTGACTCTTTATCACTCTTTATGAAAAACATCAGCTAAATAATCCGAATGAAAAAAAACATTTTAGAAGCTTCTTATTTTCTCGAACAATGATATAAAAGTGCATCCAAATTACATTAAATTGATATAAATATATGAAGTTGAGTCCCAGCACAAGTTGAAAAGTTTTCAACAAGCAAAGTAAACTTTTTCCTTCCGTTTCAAGTCGCCTGTTTGCGCAAAAACGCCACTTTAAACAATATAATAAATCATAAATCAAGGAAGCGCCAAAACTTCACTTGTCAGCAAACGTGCTGTGTGTGTATTTTGAACACTCGTCTCAGGTGAGTAATGAGATCATAATTGCATTGTCCCTTGATAGTCTATCAAGAAGCAATCATGCAAAAGAGCTGTAATTAAGCCCTGGTGTGAGCCGAGGAACTACTTTTTGCAATATTTCCACGCAAGAAATGAAGGCAGCCGTCAGGAAAATATAAATCAGCCGTTGGATGCGAATTCCCTGCTCCCTTTTTTTCTCCCCCGTAATTTGATCCGGTTGTGGTGCAAGAGTGCTGTACTCACACTCGGCGGAATAAACAGCGCCAATATAAGTAGTGTCGCCTTCATTAATTGCTCCCAAGAATTGGGTTTCGCCGTCATGCGAGAAATTGCTGCAAACACTTTACTTTTTTCACAACACTTGGGCTTTTTTCTTATTTGTATCACGAGTATGATATAGGTTTGGAAAATTGCGAGCTCGATACTTTTGCCAATAACATGCATTCGTGAGCAAAAAACGAAGTAAGGGAGGCGCTTTAATTTATCGATCAGGACCCGTCTGCTCCTCTCCACGTGGTTGTGTGTGCGAAAAATCGTATAATATGTACAACGGCGGACCGCGCACGAGCCGAGGCAATACATCGTCGAGAGTACAACTTATGTGCGCCTGCAAGCGCCGGCAGTCTTCTCTGTCAGACAAGATTTCAATTTCACAAAGAACGCGTTCGTCCTTTTTTTCATTGAAAGGAAGGGACCGAGTGAGGGAGTGAATACGAGCTAAATAAAAAAAGAACGGCATTAGCAGGAAATTCGCTAAATTGGCCAAAGGGTGAAAATTGCAACTTTGTGTTGCAAAAACATTTTTTCTCATATTTCATTTTTTCATTTCAGCAGTTTACAGTATCTTTACGTTCATTACGTCAATCTTTTCTTTTTCAAATTGTATAATATTGAAGGATTAATTCAACGCTCCCCCAAAAATTCCGGGTTACCTATTGAAAAAAAAATGATAAGAGTCACAAAAGGCATAAAAATAAGTGATTTTGGCACGAGGCTACTACTAAGAAATATTTTTTTTTTAAATTTATTTTTTCGTTATTGTTAATTCAATGAATATATTTGCAATGTTCAATTTAAAATTATTTATTTAATTCATTAATTTATTGTTCATCACTGTTCATCACTATAAATAATTATCAAGAGAAGTCGAATCCACTTATTCCGCTTATACTGTTGTTTTAAACAAAGTTTTTCCGCCATAGAATTATTACAAAATTTAAGATACAAACAACAACTAGCTTGAAAATTATTCAGGAAAATTTATGTAATTGATGCAGTGAATCACTCCATGCATAAGTTTGTTTTTTTTCTCACACTCAAAATCAGATTTAAATGATATGCTTCTTCATATTATTGATGCTAGTTTTTTTTTTTTTTTTTCAATTTTACTGTTACATCCGTTTGCTATGTGAGGCCACTCATGGGTTGCGAATAAAATGAACAAATTTTAAATTTTTATAAAGGCCATCAGATTAATTTACCAGACATATTTGTTTGGCATGATAAATATTATTGTATTCAATTGAATACATATAATTTTAATGATTTTTCAGAAGTAGTATTCACAGAATATCCCTTGAAAAAAATTCATTTTGTTTACAATACATTTTGTATGTATCATCTCCAATAAAAGTTTTTAAACCGATCCAATTTTTAAATAAAATTTGTATTAAAAAAATATCAAAAATTTCATTTAATTTTCCAAATAACCAACTGATAAATTATAATATGCTCTTTTGGTATTATTTAATTAATTGTCGCCTCTGGCCTTTTTTTAAATATTTAATAAATTCGTTAGTAAATTGAATAAAAAATTTAAGTAAAAACAACTTATTATCGGTTTCAAAATCATCCGTCACGAAAAAAAAATAAAATAAAAAAATCCCGATCAATTCGATTTGCGACAGAGGAATGCGTGGGTGTCAGCGTCAACACAGACGCAGCAGGTGACAGGGAAAACGAGCGAAATCTCTTGTGTGATGCATTGCGAAACAAAGTGCGATGGCGTGGTGACACCGGCTGATAGGACATGATGTGCGAAAGGGCGCACGGGGAGAATTGCTGCCGCTTTTGTAAATCTATATAGCAAAAGGAAATCCCACAGAAAATCAATCATTGCGAACACGTCCGCCTCCGCAGAGAGGCGAGAAGAAAAATTAGATCGGCCCGAAATTTCGGCCTTTGGCAAAACGTCCGAGGCCTAAAAATAGGCGAAGCGGATCTGGAAGGAGGCGGCGGCGGCGGCGGGGCGGCCCCATCGCAATGCCGAGGCGGGCAGACGGGGCCGGTGCACCGCCAAATCAATAATCACACGTTAATGACGCAGCCTTGCAAAAAATGCGCAAAGTGTGTGCGAAAGACGTGGACGGCCGGCGCCGGGGGCCGCTCTCGGACGCCGGCCGCCTCCGGACCGCCTGGATGTTATGCTGCCGTGCAAACACGTGGCTGCTGCATAAGTCACGTGACTATCAACAGGAGGAGAGCGAGTGAGAGCCGCACGCACACCTACCGTCCATGCGAGGGTGCAAAACTTGCGGCGCACTTTCGATTTTCGCCCGACAACGGGGCTGTTTTTGCACCATGTTGCGAAAACGGGCTAATATTATATAATGCGATTGTTTTTGTACGATTTCGGTTTTAATTTGGTAAACACAAACGTCTGATTTAGACAGAGTGAGTTGTATCAAAAAGAATTAAAATTAGCATAAATTTAAAATTTCCAATGAGGAATAAATTTAGATCCTGTCTTACAAAATTCTGTTAAACTTATTATAATTTAACTAAATTAACACTTTTAACAGTTTTTTAATATCAAATTTCTGAAAAAAATAAAATAATAAATAATATTCCAATTAAATTTTGGCTGCTGCTAAATAAAAATATAAAAAACTAGCGTAAACAAGGAAAGCCACTGGATTTTCCTCGATATCGTGGGTGTTGCATTTTCCTCCTTTGGGACGGAAATAGAAAAGAGCCCGAAATACACGCCGAGTCGCGATGACAACCGCCAGAACGGAAAGGTTGCCTACCTTTGTGCAGATTTTCGGGCTGCTCCTGGACGTCCGCAGCGGCGTTGTTGTAAAAATCGCGTCCAGGCAATCCGTACATGTCTCCGGCGAGGAAAAAGCCCGGGGGCAGCAGAGGCGGCGGGGGCAGTCCGGCGCTCTGGTGGTACAGGTGCAGTTGCATCTCCTGCTGCACCCTGCGGTACATGAAGTAGTGCAGGGTGGCCTGCTCGTCGGCGGCGGCATTGTCCATGTCTAGCGTCGCAGCGGGGCTGTCGCCGTCTTAAGGTCCATCCCCGCACTGCACGCGCGCGTTCGCCGACGGACGGACTGGAAAACCCTCGTCTCTCGCCCGCTCACTCCGCCAGTGTGTTTTCTTGTGCGGCGCTCGCTCGCTCGCTCGTTCGCCCGCCGAGAGAGCCGCCGAGCTGCGACTCTCTCCCACAGCCTTGCCCTTGTCTTTTTACTACGCCGGCGAACCAAACTGCAACACAGCACTCGCGCCCGCCGCGTCTCTCTCTCTCGAGAGCTGCCTTAAAAAAAACTACTTCTTCTTCTTCGCTCGCTCCTCTCGCCGGCCGGCTGGGCATTCATTTACATTAGCCAAAACACGGCAGGCACATAACCACCTATGCTGCCATACCTAGGCCTCTCTCTCTCTCGCTCCTTGGCTCAAAGTCGCTCTGCAAGGTCACCCGCGGAACCGCGCCGCGCGCTTTTTTTATATTATTCGCGTTCGTTCGTTCGTGCCTTCCAACTGCAGCTTTGATCGCGAAATCTTTCTTGTGTGCAGCAGCGCTTCCGACCGCTGCTTTTTTGGCAAGTCAGCGCCGTGCTTGTGCCTTGAAATTCAATTCGGTCCGTACGAGAAATTATTTTTCCTTGTTAACCCTTGGAAATTACATTTTCCTTTAGAGAAATTTATTAGATGAGCGAAATAAAACAATGGCATGAAAAACATTTAAAGATTTTTATCGCTTTTTAGTTCAATGTAGTTTTGATAAATTTATTAATTAAATATATAGATACAAATTATTCGATAAAAAATGCAGAAATTGTCTACAAATAAACTACAAAAAAGGCATAAAATTTTTTTTATGATGTTTGTTTAAAATTAATTTAAATTAAAATAAAAAATTTTATAATTGCAAAAATTTCCATATAAATTAAATTTTTCAAATCGGCTAAAAAAATTTTATGCTATAATAAAAATAATTATATTAATATCTTTAAGAGTGAATTTATGTTTCAAATACTTAAAGTTGAACAAATAAAATGTTTGAGGCGCAATCACTGTTGGGTATCAATTTAATGGTGCAGTCACCGTCAGACACATTATTTGTGTGAGAGATGATGACTCTGTACGCTGACAAAATATCTGCTCACATCACGCCGCCTCTAATTCACCAGATGTGCACCATCACTCCGTATTTTGAGAGAATAAATTCTAAAAATCTGCCAAGTTTGAAAGAAAATTTATGATGAAAAAAGGAAATCAATGCGTCTTTTTTTACTTGCTTTTATCCCTCTTGAGAAGGCACTATAGCGGTAGCAATTGAGCTAACTTGAGCTAAATCCTAAGGGCCCTATGACCTATGACCCACTGGGCAGGGGGTGATGGGTTGGTTTTGATGTTGGGAATTTTAAGGACGAGGAAGGTGTGCAGCTGCGCCATTAAATGAAAACTGCATTGCCGGAATTGCAGACAAAATTTCTGCCGAATCTGCAATGATCGATGCGCCTCCTATGATTTCCGGAGTCTTGTGAACTTACCGGACAGAAAAAAGAGCTTTTCACCCCAGGATACAAACAAATCAAATTTATTTTAAGTTATAAAATCAATGTATTTACAATGAAGAATAAATTATATAATGAGCCAATTAAGCTGTTTCAAACAGTTGGTTTTACTTAAAACTAAAAAAATTTAACAATTAAAGTGCATTACATTTCCAGGATGATTTTCTAGAATCATTATTAAATTAAATACGTTAAAAATTCTCAATATTAAAAAGACCTAAAACTTGAAGAAATAGTAAAAACTTTGTTATTGGGAAGTTTTTGCTAATTAAAGCCGAAAGGAAGGAAACTCGGTCAAGGCAGCGCTGAAAAGTTTTAATTCACTATATTTCCTCCTTTGAGGAAAACTCGCGCGCGCGGCGCCGAACAACAAAGAGCTTGTGGTGTACACACGCGCGCGTTCACCCCATGCGTGCGCGTGTTATTTCATACATTTTCAAAGGAGAGAGAGAGAGCGCGAGGGATAATATTTTAAATGACGTCACTTAGCAAAATCGATACCGAACAGTCTTGGTGAAGGTCAAGGTCAGACGGGTGGAGAAGTAGTGCCTCCTCCCCGCGAGTGAAAATCGCTTTCCCGGGTCGCCTGCACTTTTCTACCCCTGCGTTCAGAGCCAATTTTTTTTTGCACTTTTACTGAATCGGTTTGTGAAAACCCATCGATGGGAATTTTTATTGGGAGGAAAAAATTGACAGAATTTCTCATTTACCGTAGGTGAAATTTAGGAAAGTGTTTTCATCGATCGCGAGCGAGAGGCGATCGTGCAAATGCTGACACTTGCGAATGTCAACAAGCCAGGCTAGACGGACTGAAGCTCCTCAACCCAGCCTACTGTGTCGCGGATTAGAGTTTAGGAAGAGATTTTTGCAGTGTTTTTATTAAATATTATATTTAAGTATAATAAACAAGAATGTTTGAATTTTAAATTTCATATATTAAATAACATTTTGCTTTATTATGTTATTTTAAATTTATTTTTTAAATTTTGAATTTCTCTATTATTATTTTGTTAATTTAATTCTAAAAAAATAATTAAAATTTTGCATTTTAATTTAAAGATAGCTTAAATATATTTAATTATTATATTGAAACTAAAGAGCTTATGTTTTATTGATGATAATTATGTAAACTACATACTTTCGACTGGCTTTCTTTGTTGATGAAGTTGGAATGTAAATTGTTGCTCTAAAATAATTTATAAAATTAACTTGCAATTTGTAAAGTACATTAATTTGATAAGTGTTTGAAAAAATTGACACTCGAGGAGATAATCATGGAAGTGAGGGAAGTCTTTTCCTTCCTATAACTAGGAAAAATTAAGTCCGATTTCTTCACTTCCAATTTTATAAGTAACTATGGAATTGGAAAAGATGATATTAAAAATAATTCACCTTATCTCAAACTGGTCTTGAATCGATTTAGTTAAAAAAATTGTCAAGGGGTGCAAATGACCGCGCAATGGAGGAAAAAAGAGCCATGAAAAGCGACAGCAGACGTCTTGAGGCTCTTATTCGATTTTACAAAGCAGTGCTGCGTGTCAAGTCCGCTTACCTTACACATTGCGCGGATAACAATATAAATGCTCACAGCTGTGCATATATAAGCTATATTCCAGCAAACCCCGCCAGCATCCGCGAATTTTCTCCTTTAAGACGAACCGCCGCCTTTTTGCGTGCGAATTCCTCTGCACTAAATTTTTTTCCTTGAAAACCGGCGTGAGCTCTTTGTTTTACATTCAAGCTATATGTTAAGAGGAAGAAATTCCAAATATAAACCAAATTAAATATTTATCTGGAGATTATTTTTGCATGATTTCAGTTTAATCAAAAAATTTGCATTTTTTTTCTCCAAGACCGTTGTCTCTTTTAAATTTTTTGCAATTTAATTTAAAACATAAACAATAATCACTTTTCCGCATAATAAAATTGTATTGGATGCCCCTAGCAAGAAAGGATTCAGGCAACTTGATTGACAGATGCGCTGAGATAGTTGCATAACTTCCGTACAAAAGACGTTTTGTTGCCACAACTACTTCGATTGCAAATGCAGAGCGGTGTTGTGCAATAAAGTTATACAGACACTCTTCAATTAGAATTTCAAATCTCCTATTTAATATCCGGTTTAATACGGCTATTATTTATGAAACAGTGTACTTTTTTATTATACAATTTCTCGTACAAATCCGTATAGTTTCAGGGTTCATTGAATGTAACAAGATATTTTCAGATGTGTATAAGATTTTAGAGGTAATTTATTAGTTCATTTTATTGTTCTCAAAAGCCAATGACGCCAAAGGCGAAAGTTTACGTTTGTAGAGTCACTTATTTGGTTGAATGCTCTGGACTGCTCTAAAAAGAGGCAAAAAATAGAGTGACCTTTAAAAATTTGCAAAATTTCACAGATTTTTTTATTGTTATGGTCAATTCTTTGGAACAAAAAGTAAGAAGAAAACGTGGTTTTTTCTTTGTGCTGAATAAATATGGCCAATATTTAAAATGTAAAGAACAGAATAATAGTAGAAAACAGACACAAAATTAATATGGGGAGATGAACATCTAAAATAATTTCCAAAAATTGTTGATTGGCAATTCAATATTGTATTGTGAATTATGTGCTTCAAGGAAAATAACTTCCCTTGAATTTAATTTAATGATATTGTTGCTGTCTTTTAATTAACAAAAGTGCTGTTTTCCGTTCACAAATTAAATTTCTATTTCTTTAAAAATTTCAATTGGTTGATTTATTTATTACTTCCAAAACCAGCAAATTTAATTAATTGTACTAAAAAATTACCAAAAACTTTAAAAAAAAACTGCTCTCCGTTTCTAACCTTCGAAATATCCCGTCTTTTGCGGCTCACGTCTCTTTGCATTTATTATTATGTGCTGTGTCTGCCGTGTTATTTTTTCTCGTCTGCTGCTTTTGCTTATGTCATACGTAAATACACTCTTCTTCCTTTCTCGCTCACTCATCCCTCTCTTTCAAAACGCACACGACTGGAAAAAACACACGCTTCAATTTCGAGCAGAAAAAGTGCTGCACAGAATAATTATTATTCCTCTAGCGGGCATTTTAATGATGTTCTCCTCCCTGCGTTTGTTGGCTGCAGCCTCTGCCCTGCTGCAGAAGTCCCGCACGACCGTTTTTGCGTACCTACAATTTATTTTCCCTCCCACTTCATTACCAAAGACAAAAGACTTTTGCCCGTTCTCACAACTCAAACCCCTGCGTGCTCTCTCTCTCGCGAGAACAAAAGCTCGCATGCCGGTTTTTGAAGCTCTCCGCTTAAAAATAATTATGCATCACCAACGGTTATGCTGCTGCTTGATTGGATTTCGCACTTTTGCACATTCAGCCATTGGTTTGTTCGCGCCTCAAGAATATGTCACCGCCGATTCACGCGGCAATTAATCACCGACACACGTTCTTTCTCTCGTTTCGCGCGCGTCCGCCTCAAGATTTTTTCAATTCGTCGTTTTTTTAAACGCCTTCAAGACACATTATCCAATAATAATTTGCAAAATCGCTTCCTGCGTCTTTTAACCACCCACATTTTTTAGGGTTTTTTTATGATTTGTTCAAATTTGTTCTTTTTTTTATGATATTATTATAAATAATGCAGTTTTATTTAAGTTGTAACGATTTATTATGTTCTTCTCCGCCACGTTCACATTCAAAAAAGTAAAATTTGAAATATTTTGTAATATAATAATCTCAAAACCTAAATAAAATTAATAATTTGCAGCATCAATGTTTTCAACAGTTTTCAATTAATCGCTAATCCCTGGGGATTAAAATTTAAGATGAAACGTTAGATAGACGTCGATTCATAAATAGGCTTAAAATACTTTTTAATATATATATTTTTTCTTTATTAAAAGTGTTATCCACTGCTCCCCTGAATGTGCTGCAAAGCCACAAAAGAATGAGAAAGTATCCCGCTGGCCAGCAACAGCTGTCAAGCAGTAATTGAATTTAATGATGTGGGAGGTCAAGCACCCTTTTTCTTTGATATAATAAACTCAACAGCCAACAGGTTTAGATAGGAGATAAATTTGATCAATTCATTAATGCCCTTTCGCTAAAAATTTTGTTGTTTATGCGGTCGGTCTAGTTAAAATAATTAAGAATGGCGAAGAATGGGATTATTTTTCATCCTGGTGATATCTGAAAATTCTGAAATTATATTCATTGGTGGTGCATTGGTTTCCGAAAAAAAAATTCTGCGCAGAAAAAGTAACAGGAAAAAACTAGAAGTCATTAATCTATCAAGCCTTTTTGAGTGAAATGAGCAATTTAAATGTTACGTTTTAAAATAAATCAAAATTTATAAATAATATAATTAATATGTTTTTCGCTTCATTCTTAACATTTTAATCGACGCTCATATTTCATTAATCACTGTCTTTTGTAAATTAACGCTGAAAATAAAAAAAATTTATAAATTAGACACAAATTTTTCAAATTCAATTTAATTTTAAATTTAAGAAATTAAGTAACGTTTATTATTATAATTCTTTTTTTATTTCTCATACAAAACTGATGATTGTTTCATAGTTATTTTATATTTATTTTATACCATTAAAGCGTTTAAGCCTGACAGCGCTATAGTCGCTGGAGGTACCAATACTTGTGCAATTTAGGGTTTTAATAAGCAACTTTAGATGGCAGCACACAATAAGGCAGCAAAAAAGTTAAAGCCAACGTATAGCATTATCTGGTGTGGTACAGTGGTATATAAGGTATATTGTATTATTTAGGATGGCTCCAGCCCAAGCACTTATTATGTGACCATATTTCTACCTACGGCAATCAAAATTACAGGTTTGCACGGCACTTTCTGAATACTCTCGTTTTTCAAGTCACCCACAATGTATAATTTGCACTGCTGTGGGCTGGCAAAACTTGAATAAGAAAGTCCAGTGACCTTTATATGCGAGCAATTGTACTGGCCGGCCTGGCCATTTGATTTTTCTCAAGAACGACCAGATAATACAATTTTTTAATAAAATCACTTATTTCATAATTACTGTTTTTAATTATCACATCTTTCTTTAGAAAAAATTAAATTCTACAATTAACTTGGAATGAGTTTGGGAAATAAATTCAGAGGCATAAATTTGTTCTTAAAAATTTACCACATTTATTTTTCCACTTACAACTCATTTGCCACAATCATCTCATCAGCAAAAGAATACAGTATGATTTAATTAAAGAAACAAAATTTCGCACAAATTGGATCATTTCATCGCCTAAATATTATGAAAAGCTTGAAGAATTGCTTTTTTGCTACAACGACTGAACCAAATCCGTTTTAGGATTTACCACATTTTTTAGTGAACAATTTTATTCCTGATGAATTTATTCGTAGAAATTATTCCTGATGAATTTATTCGTAGAAATTATTGAATTAAAGTAATATAACTAAGAATTAATTTTTCTTCTAATGACTTATCTATTTACACGAAGGAATTATTTTTTCTTAACACCTTAACAATTATACATTCGTATAGTTTTGGAAATGGCAGCAATTATTATTGGATAGTTTAATAATTTGTGTGTTGTGTGTGTGTGTGTGTGTTGCGAGTGCATTATTTTCAATCGATGACAAGATTCTGGGGTATACACGTGTCTCCCCTCTGCGTATCACACTCCAGCAGGTGCAGCCTTCTGAAAAACAACAAAGGAATTTCCATTAATTAAGAAACACGTACAAAATCAACGCACACAGGATTTGAAAGTTGTTCAACCACGTACGTCTTTCCCGTTGCAAAAGCCGAGTTAGGAAAACTATTAACGAAGAGCAAGCCGACAAAAAAGTGTGAATCGGTCACTTTCTGAGATATATTTGCGTTCTCATTCTCAAGCTTTCATTTGAAAACGATTTTATGGCACCGCTCATTTTTTGTTCTTTATGTAAGACAGAACGCGTGCCAGAATTTTCCATTCATAACACACTCTAATAATTTCTGCAATTTAAGATAATCTACGATGTTGGCAACTCATTTACTTGGATGGTTTTTAGTTGCAAATAACGTTCATTTATTTATTAAAGAGACGATTGAATGCATCAAACCTACATTATAAATTAAGGCAATTTAATTTGATTGAGGAAGAAAAATGAGAGAATATGAATTTATAATCAGGCTCATTTCAAATTTTAAAAAAAAGCACAATTCAATGATTGTTTCATGCTATGAGAAGAGAAAGGAGTGAAGTATATTGAATAATTAAATTACTTTGTCACTTTTTAAAACGCCCAAATATTTATTTTGGACAAAAAGCTGAGCCTTGTTAACGAACAAAAAATCGCTTCGCAATTTGGACTTAACCTCGCATATTTTATACAATCTAAACGCATAACCCTTTGACGGGATATATTTGGCGATGACGTGTTTTGTTCTTTTGCAAGCGTATATATTTGAAAAAGGAAACGTCTGTTTCTCTTGCACTTGTGTACGATTCTACAAATAAGTACAGTTGGTACATACGACTTTATAAACCGTGGCTCAAACTTTCCATTCTTCAAACACAACCCACTATAAATTGACCTATACACAATGCAACACATCTATCTATACAATATAATATCCGCGTGCATTGTGTCAAGAAACCGAGGAGATTTTTACTTTTACTCGCGAGTAGCGGCTTTTGCGCTCCGTAGGTGTCAAAAGCGCACAATAAAATCATTCCGATAAAAAAATCTATGGAAATTAAAATGGGCAATAAAACTGTGACGAAAAGGAGCTGCTGTAAAATTATGCAAGAATGTAGCAGGAAAAAAAAACATGGCCCGTTTATATATGGTGACCTGAGCGAGATTTTATTACGCAACATCCACGCAAAGGTGTTTCTTTTTATAATGAGCGTCGGCAGAGCAGCTTTGAGTTAGTTGACCGATGGGCATTCTCATCTAATCGCTTTAGAAAGCGCCGGCACACGTTATAGAAAACCAAATGAATGAAAATTGTCCTAGTGTCAACCGCAAAAACGTTTGAATATTTCTCTTTCTAAGTAATTATTTTTATCGCGGAGCAATTAATGTCCACAGGCCGAGAGAGCTGGCGATTTTCTCACGACGAGAGCCGCGAAGTTTTGTATTTTGCTCTTTTTCACAGGGTGAAACAAAAGCCACCAAGGTGGAAAAAAATTCTGAACGCCTTGAACCTTGAAATAGCGCGGCGTAAGCACTTTTGTGGGAAAATTCCGGCGCGGCAGAGGAAATGGCAAATTTTAAAAGCTTGATAAGAAATTTAAAGAGATCCTGATGCGACAAATTGGCTTTGCAATATTAACGAAAATTTGAAAGTCGCTCTTCTCCCAATTCTTTTCAATTCCACTTCATTGTTACGCATCAGAGTCACAAAATGAGTATTATATGCGGCAATTGAGAAATCTGGTTCATAACATGACACGATTTCATATATTCCATAAAACTTCTGTTGGAAAATGAATAAATTTGTGCTTGAAACGTAACTTCATTGAGGCAAGTTCTTCGAAGGATTAAAAAACTTTATGATCATGAGCTGCGGGGTCAGCAATCCGAAGGCCTGGTGCGCTTAAAGTTCAACAAAACACGTTTGCCATCAGGAGAGCCTTGACTGGTGCACCCTGACTCGAGACATGCGCATATTTTCAGATTTCTCACCGTGCTGCGACTCGGTTCATAAATTCGATTAAAATCATAAGCGAACATAAAGGTGGAAAGCTTGTATATTTCCCGAGATAAGCAAGAACTCGCATAACAAAAGGAGGCAATTACTTTGATTACAAGATAATTTATAATTTTTTCTGTTAAATATTGGATGCTATTTTTTATAAACAAAGCAAGCGAGACGAATCAGTATTTTGCAGAAATAAATGATAAATGAGAGTGCAAAACTACTGTTCTGAATAATTTTGGCCATGATGGCCCTGAAAAGAGGCCGGGTTTCAGTCAACGGAAAGTGCTAGAAAACGTTTACATTGTAAGGCTTATTATTCCAAATTAATTAAATGCTCGTAGAAAGCTAAAAATAAATTTTTTTACGCGACAAATCAAATATTTACCAGGTTTTATTTTTTAATTTCTGTTAATCAATTTTTTTAATTCTTATAATAAAAAAATAATAAAATATTTTGGGGATTAAAAAAAAATATACTGATTTTCCAGGAGATTAAAATATTCAATCAATCAATTTGTTTAAAATGCCAAATTTGAATTAAATATATTTTTTGCATTTAATAATTTGCAAATTGATTTTATAATAATTTTATGAAAATGGAGGGATTTGAGGAATTCTCACCTGTCAACACAACCTGGAGACAGCGGCGGACGCAACGCTGAGCAAAATCGCGAGGGACGGGCTGAGCGATGGCGCCGCCGACGTCTTGGGCAGCGGGGTGGGCTTCGCGGAGCTCGTCTTGGCGGTCGTCGCTCCCGCCGGCTTGCTTGACCCTGAAGGCTTGGGTTCGGCGGACGGCTCGGGCTCGGCGCTGGGTTCGGGCTCGGGATGCGGCTCGGCGTGGGCGCCCTTGGGTTTGCCCGTGGTCGAGATCTTCATGATGTACGACTGCGGGGTGGTGGTTTGGTCCATCGCGTGTTCGGTGCCGTTGACGACGTAGGCCGGCGCCGCGACGCTCACGTTCGGGGGGTGGTCGCCCTCGTGGTGGAGGTGGATGTCGGGGAAGAGCGAGTCGCTGTGCGACGCGATCGGGCCGAGGCTGACCTCCGGCTTGTGCAGGTCCTCAGGTCGCAGGTTGACCATGGGGGGCGGCGAGGTCCACGCGGGGGTGTCACTGCTCATGTTCTTGGGGATTTCGGCGGCCAAACAGGCGGCCGCGAGGCCCACGACGAGCAAGAAACTTTTCATGGTGCTGGGCAGAGACTTGAAGGAGCGACCGCAGGTCTGGTCTGCACAACAATTATTCCCACACTGCTGCTGGCTGCCGGTGTGTGCATAAATGAAGCCGCCGCTGCCTGCTGAGAGAAGAGAAGTGGACGCGTGACGTCACGACCCTGACTAACTCAGGGCATATCATATCTGCGGCGGCCTCTTGCCAAATGGAATCAACAAACTATATAGGCTGCGACGGAATGGATATAATTTGCGTTGTGGTGATTGAAAGTAAAAACATTCAGTGTGGTTGATGGTGACGAGTTCGTTCTGCGAATTTATTTTCTGCTTACATAATATTTGTGAATTTGCTAAATTTTTAATTTAATTCTTGTCAAAATTGCAGTTTTTTATTTAAAAATCAGGTAATTCAAATATTTATTTGGTAAAAAAAGATGATCCGTTTTACTTTTTATTCCAGATCTAAAACAGATTTTTTTAATATTCTTGCAGGAATTTTTATCAGGGTCAATTATAATTAAATATTTAAGTGATTTTGCCTTCTAGATTTGTATAAGGGATGGAAAAAAATCACCTTTTATGGTACAATTTATAACTGTGGTTCTAGAATAAACCCAAATTCTTCACTTTGAGTATATCTATTATTCACTGTTTTTGTTTACCACCTATTTTGAAATAAATATTTTCTTCTAGAAGCACTCTTTTCAAAACAATAACTAATTATAATATGTTGACCCGGTAAAATTTTACCGCACAAATTTAGATGCAATTGGATGCAATTAAATAATCAACTTACCACTTTGTTTCACTTATAGCATCACAATTTTTCTACGTTATTTTAGGTAAAAAGTAGACTTGTCTAAGAAAACTATAATTTTTTCTTTTTAAAAAAGGTAAATTTATGTTATTTTCTACTATAAATAAATTTTTATATTATCATTTATTTTATTTATTTTTTCTAGCTAAGATAATTGAAAAAATAAATAAATACAGAAAACAAAAATTTAAATATTTTATTTATAAATAAAATAGCTTTTAATAATATGGTTCATATTTTAACTCTAATCAATTGATAAAGCATTTAAATAATATCTTTTTGAGGACATATCAGCATAAATTATTACTATGACTGCGAAAACAGCGGTTTTCTAAATCCTCTCTAACACAAAAGCTGACCTTTTTACATCTTTCTATCCAAATTAATTAGCCTCTCGCCATGCTCGTGTTCCGAGCTGCGGTCGAGTGGCGAATATTTTCGCTGTTGTGCCTTCCTCTCCTCTTTTCTCATCTCGCGCCGCAAGCACTCGAGGCAAAAATTTCTGCGGCACTCCCATCGCTTTCCTTAATGCCCAGCATATTGTTTGTATAGTTTTTTTACTACTTCTCCAATTTATCACTCGCTTTTCTCCTTCCAAGAAAAATTTATGCTCGGCGCGCTCAATCCGAAAATATTTTTTAAAAAAACAGAAAGAAAATCGCCAAAACCTGTTATTCTTTTTGTTTAACTGTAAAACTTTCAGCACGCGAGCTGATTGTGATTATTTTTCCAATAGTGCATTTTTGTCCACAAACCAACAATAATAATTCTTATCGGCCGTGTCTGCGTGTGTGCTTGGTCGGTTGCTGCGTACATGTAGATATTATTGAGGAAACCAAATACCGGGGAAAAATCACGTTGCTCGTAAAAAAGCACACATTATCATATGCATCAGCCTGCTGTTGGCGGCCAACAGAGGAAAAATTCCCCTGCACTGAGTGGCAAAGAAGCCAGTTGGATGATATAAGCGAAAGCATCTCGCCGCGCGCCGCCGATTCTTGTACACACATTTTAACCTTCAAGTGCCACGGGACACGAATAAATGTTTCTCTTCTTGATTGCGGATTATTATTATTATTATTATTCCGAGACGAGTTTTCCGCTCGTAAATATAAAAACGAGAGAAGAAATGAATGTCGTCGCCTCTTCTTTTTCTCCGGTAATTGCAGCGCGCCGATAACTCGTTTTCGAAAACGGCGCTGCCGAATTACGCGAAACACGGTGTATTATCTGCGCGAAATTATTTTTTCAGCCGCGATTTCTTCTCGATATACATCAAATCCTGCAGCAAGTATAAATTGCTGGCGGAATTTTATTTTATAAGCGAGCTCGCCAGTATGGTCGGAATGACCCGAAAAAACCGGTTGGGGCCCGCGCCGCGCCATGGCTTGCTGCTTTTTTGCTGCGACCAAATGGAAAACGGGAGGTGTCGAGCCCTAGGCCCTTTTGTTTTACAGCTCGCAGCCGTTACACAATAGAAAAGGAAACGAGAGCATCCATCGCGAGGAATCTTGCTCGATTCCCGATTCATGCGAAAGCTGCTGCCGCCTCATGCAAGAGGCGCAGCGAGAATGCCAGACGGGGAAAACCTACCTGCCCGGCCCAGCCACCCATTTCATTTCAAATGAGTCAGTCGGAGAAAATGCTTTTGCAAAGAGTCATAAAATTAACAAGTCTTGCATGCGAGTTTTTTTTATTAATAAAGAAATGCAAATTGAAATTAGCCGAGAAAGTGCTGGTTTAATTTAAAAAATTAAAAAGGAGCCCTGGCCAAATTATATATCCGTTCTGACGAAACCAGTATCACCACTCCAGAAAATTATTCAAATTTTAAAGATTTAAATATTGAATTTAAGTTCAGCCACCTCGAAAAAGATTTTATTTTATAAAATTTATGAATTTAGATTTAAAGAGAAGAAAAATAAAAGCAGACGTATTTACGAGCCATTTCAGTTGGGAAATGCAAAGAGCGATAGAAAACGTCGAGAAAGTTTCACATTTGACAAGTGACAAACAACCTCTCGCAGTAGGAAATCGCAAGTCGTTAGAGTTGTTAATTTTTTTTTTTTTTCCGCATAAATACAACACTCGAAGAGGACTTAAATATTCAAAACACAATTTACCTGATAAATGTAATTATTGAAAAATTGCCCGTGTTTTTTTTTTAATTTATTAAAATTTCTAAGTTTCCTTCTTACCAAAAGTTTTTTGAGCGGCCTTGCCTTCCAGTTCATTATTTTAAAACTCCCCTTATCAATTAAGAGGGACACAACGTAAAAGTATATTTTATTTACAAGACATTTTCATTTTCCGCAGTTGCGAAATGTGAAAAAGGCGATAAAGTGCGTCGAGAAAAATTTCACACTTGACAAGTGACAAAAAAATCCTGCCTCGCGCGCATTTACGATTGCTCGCAGTTGGATATCGCAAGTTGGGTGGTAGTGGATATATTTTGTTGTTGCACAAGTCCGACGTTGGAAAAAAAAGACGATAACCCAAAAAAGCGATGCGACGGAATTAAAATGTAGGCTAAGTGCGATATATATGAAGGCACACAATATCCATTATCAAATAAATGTAATGCGTGCTCGAGATATTGCCGCGCTGCTATTTTAATTATCGGGCCGACCTCGCCCTCGACATGTCGAGTGGCGTTCAATGCACATGCAGGTATCATCACTTTGAAAGCCACCATTGAATGGGCTGCGCTCGTTGACACAATGCCCGGGAATGGAAAGGTTTCATAACGGATTCGCCATTTTTCGCAGCATTCCAAATGAAAACAATTGTTGCTAAGCATTTTTTTTTAATTTGCCTTGTTCTAAAATAACTGAGCACCAAAGAGTTTTTCAATTTTCCTTTTAACAAAACATTGTATTTTTTTTTTAATAAATTTGAATTACCTTAATTAAATTTTGTGTAATTTGACTGAATTCCAATGGCTTATTGCAAGTCTATTAAATTTTGAATAAAAGGTCCGTTAATGGAAATTGAGAGGGTTGCTCGTTAAATTTTCCCTTCTCCTTTTGATTCGCGTTACGTGTTACACACAAAGAATGTTCATTACCGATAATTAAGAGGAATAAAAATGCATGAGGCGTGCGTCGAGCCTGTCGATTTAATTCGCATTTTTTGTCCGTTGCACTGAACCTGGGCGTGTGAGAAAGTCGATGGCGAAAAGGTGACGTAATGAGATGGTCTTGTTTGCCTTTGCTGCTCTGGTCTCTTGTTCAAACAATGCAATGTGTGGTGGATTCGTTACCACTGCGCTAATGCCCAAGCCAAGCATTTTTATACATACATATATGCCAAAGATGACCGCGCGACTTCGAGTGCGTGTTTCGCACCTTATGTCAGAAGGGAAAAATCTATTAGAATGTCAGGTGCATCACTTGCGTTTGCTTAATGACCGGAAAGAACTGGCCTCAATTCTAAGAAAAAGGTTGAAATAGTTTGCAGACAGAAACAAATTGAAAGAATTTACAATTTTGCTGTTTCAGCAGAAACTAGCAAATAGAAAAAAAATGTATTAAAAATATACAACGCTTCTTTTAAAATTTTAAAATTGTTCTAGCTGATTCTATATAAAAATTTTTAATAGCAATAATTTATATTTTTATTATTTGTAAGAAAAATCGTTGATACATAAAAATTGTTTTTCAATTATTTTGTAGAAATTGGAATTTGGAAATACTTGCAATGAATAAAGATAATTTTTTGAATTACTTACGTTTTGTTAAGGATTAAATAAAAATTTTTGTTTGAAAAAGAGGCTTTTTCGTTAAAATTCTAGCAACTGAGTATCTGATTATATACGAGGAAAATTTGTCTAAAAGATTAAAAATCAGTGATCGCATCGAGGAAATCCCACAAGCAACACACGCGATCGATCACTTTGTTTATGACGCACAATTCGCATTGTGTTTCGTACAGGCTGAATGCCAAAAGAGTTGTCGTTATTCTGCGGCCGTTGTCGGTGCGCCACTTGAAGTCCGTAAGTGGAATATTTAATTTTGGCTTATTGTCTCGCAAGCAGCATCACTCTCGCCGCAGCAGACTCCGGTAATAAAATTCAAGTAACAAGTTCAAGGCTTCTTGGCACCGAGAGAGCACCTTAAACACTGCAACGCATTCCTTTCCTGTCGCCAAGCGCGGGGGCAGCGAAAACAATTGAGGCACTTTTCCTGCTTCTCTGAATCAAATCAATTAATCCACTCTCATTTTTTCATTTTATAACAAAGTTCTTCACTTTTTCTGGATTTAAGTTTTAAGTAATTCAGGGTGAATAAACGCAGAGCTGGCGTAGTTTGTGTATACGCAAGTGAGCTGGATGCAAAATTACGAAGGTGGAAAGAGGGCGGACAGAAAGAAATCGCCTCTGCTGCCTCTCGCAGAGCATGAAATATGGTCGGCTCGGTGCAAATGTTTATGCGCAAGGTTCAAAAAGTTGCTCACGATATAAGACAAGGCTATAAGGTTGACGACAAACTCCTTCAGCTCATTTCGTGCAGCTGCAAAGCTCGTGTTTTTTTTTAAAGTGCAATAAATTATTTTACTAGAAGGTATTTAATTTATGAATTAACCTCAATGCTTTTTAAGCGGCAATTTTTTTCTTAATCTAAAACATATCACTGATATATAGTAAATTAATTTAAAGTATTAGAAAAGTTTCCAATAGAACAAATAATATTATTTACTTTAGAAACCACCGACTGCGCAGTTTGAAAAACAAGGAAAACTGATAATCGCGTCCGCAACAACTGTTAATTAGTGAAATTTTCAGCGGAGAAATGCAAGTGAAAAGCAACAAATGTCGGGAAACGAATAATCCCTGATGCTGGGATTGCTTATTTAATTCATAATTATTTTGGTTGGGGTAAATAGAATTAATAGACACAATTTTTACTTACTTTCAAAGGTTTGATGTAATTATTTGGCCTTATTCTTTGCACATATTACAAAACGCAACTGTGTCACTTGGCTACTCATAAACGACTCTTCCTATCAATGTTGCTGCTCTGTCACCTGATGCCCTGTCTGTCTCTCAGCTGCGGCCACGAATGGTGCAGCAAGCACCATCAGTGGTCGCTCGAGGAAGTGCCGGTTTTACCCCGACACCTCCCCGGCTGAGAGGAGACAAGATCATCGGTGACATGAGGACAACAATTTAATTTTTCAAAGATACACATTTTCAATAGAACACATAAATTGAAAGATACATTTTCAATTGAGCACAACTTAAAATTAAAGATACATTTTTCAATTGAGCACTGGAGGGTATTTGTGTCGAATTAATTTGAGAAGTTAATTTTAGTTGTACAATTTAATTGGTTTGTGAAATTAAAATTTTAATTGTCGAATTCTTGGGGTGCGTTGCGCAAGAAATAGGAGTTGTTTCTCAGCAGTTTTCTCTACTTCCGCTGCTACCCAGGGCAGGCATTGCTTAAATGGGGTGGACAAGGTCCCATAGCAAACTGGCTTTTCCCCCCCGGGACAACAGAAGCAGATATACCTACGAGTTGGAGATGCATTTTTTTTTTTTTTGTAGTGGAGGGATGAAATGTGGTTTTTTAGAACCAAAATTGAGAAGGACTGAACTCCAATTTTTTGCGCAAAGCAATGATTTGAGCGAGTTGAAAATAAATTTGTGTCATGCATTTGTTTGTGTTGTGTTACATTTTAATTTTTTGATGTGCCGAAAGTACAGTTTGTTCGTGAATTTTGATTGATGGTTTTGTGTTTTATTGTGTATTGTGTGATTGGTTTAATCTTAAAATATAATGTGTCTAAATCTAAAAAAGGGATTTAAAGTGCTCATAACCCTCAGACATTAAGACGTTTAATTTAGGGGGAGCTCAGAGGGAGCCGTGGGCGCATAAGGCGCTATTGAGGCTGAAAGTTAGATTTTTTTTTTAAATGCACGCCAGTGCGGTATTGCGTGCGGACGTCTCTGTCGAAGGGTCACAGTCATACAACGTCAGTGGCAATTGGCAAAATTCTGTAATGAAAATTCGATTAGCAACAACGTAATTTTTTCTTGGGGAAATTTTGGATAAGGAAGAAAGATTATTTTGAAACCTAAATGTTCTACTCCCGGGACTATAATGGTAACTGCGGAGAACATCAGTTAAAAGTTTGTTATTGTTGTTTGTTTTTTTCTAAATCATTTGATTGCATGGAGTTTTTGTGTTTTGTGTTCCTTTCATTTTTTGGTACTAGGATTGATTTTGTTACTGATTTTTATTATTGAAAATTGACTGATTAATTCTCAGGCAGCAATAAAATTCCCACTATTCTAATTGGAAATAAATTCAGCATTTATTTTCTTCTTGCATTCTTGTGAGGAGAAGGTGGTGGTCGATCAGTGGCACAAAACGGCCACGGCAAGCGCGCATCGGAGGCGCTGGAAGCTTGAGTGGAGCAGGAATCATTTTTCAGTTTGTCATTCATTAGGATCGCGGTTGTTGTTTGTTGTGAAATTGGAAGTGCACTTGTCGCAAGTAAACGTGGAGATGGCTTATCGGTGGCCGTAGACGCGTAAGAGTCATTTTTATTGCTGAGGTCAATGAGATGTGCACTTGGAGTCAAAATTTTGGGGGTGTTTTTGGCGGAGGGGGGAGGCCTATCGGTCGCCTCAAAGAAGCGCGGTATTGTGCGCTGCGGAGTTTCATTTGTGAGAGGATCATTCAGGTGGTCAAATTTTGGTATGGAAGTTGGGGAAATGTTGATAGGAGGTGAAACACAATTTAGGGCTGTATTGGCTGGAGATACATGGCAATTTTCAGCTGCCAGGGGTCCAGATTGATGCCCAAAAATTGATCGATTGATTTTTGGTGATTTAGGGTATTGGTATTGGGTGGTTGCGTTCGGATGGTCAACCGTACGGCGAGGAGTTTGTGGCGGAGATACCAGACAATTTTGGCCAATTTGAGGTGTCTGGGGTCCGGATTTTAAACTCGTCGCAGCGGGGTTTACAGCATCATCGGCAAGGAGAGGGGCTGGAGAAGGGGATGGGGATAGGTAGAGGAGTTTTTTACCCACAGAATCGTCAGGGGTAAGAAAAGAGGGTGTGACGGGTTGAGTTGACGTCATGATCGGAGAGGGTTGCTGATTTGGGAGGTCTGTCGTTGGGGGTTGATCGGCAGACCTCCTTATCAGTTTTCCAACATCGCGTGCAGCTTTTTATTTTCGTCTTGCATTGCTGCAAATTTTTGAGAAAAACAGTGCACTTCAGTGTGGCCGAATTTGGCGCAGAAGGCGTAAAGCTGAAAGTTTTGGCTGTTCTGGACCTGGAGCAAATTTTGGAGACTTGTCACTTGTTGAGTTAAAGTGGAAAGTTGAGCCGAAAATTCATTCGTCTGAGTTTCTGATTTTTGTGACGAATTTAAAGAAGTGTCATCCAGAGCTACTGAAGAGAGCTGCGCGTTGTGGGAGCAACGGGCTCGCTTTTTCTCGACGGGGTCGGGTTCCAGCGGCTCGCACGGCTCGTCTTGAAAGTGAACCTTTTTCTTGTTGGGATTTCCGAATGTGGCATTAGCCAATTGATTTAAGCCATGAATAGTTGTGGTTCGGTCAAGCAATTCGGTAATTGTTTTTGGGAGTGGAGCGCCCAGTTGGCGGAGGAGACTTGGTTGCAAATTGTGAATTATTCGCAAGACCAAGGCAGATTCGGGGAAATTCGGGTCAATTTTCTGAGCGTAGCGGACCATGTCATGGATGTAAAATTCCGGGCGTTCGTCTGGCTGATGTTTGCGGTTCGACAGGTAGTGCTCTGCGTGCAATTTTGAAGTGAGTGAAAAACGCGCAATGAAATCGGCGTAAATTTCGTCTAAAGTTTTGTTTGCATTGGCAGGGTTGGCCAAATGGAAATCAGCCCAATCGCCAGCATCGTCACGAAGGGTGAACAGGAAATACGCAAGAGCTTTACGGTCGGACCACTCAGCTATGTTTCGGCATTTTTTGAACATACTGACATGACCGCGAGCATTTTCATGTGGAGTGCCATGGAAATTATCGGGGAGCAGGGGTATCGTTGTCTTATTCGGTGGCATTGTGCAGCAGAAAAACCGTTGCAAGTACGGCTCACATTGCACATGCAAACAGGGGCGTCAAATGACCGACGCTTGGGCGTCTGGCTGATGGGCTAAATGGGACTATTCGGCGGATGATGGGGTTTCACGCGCGTCGCGGGGTGAACGGATAAAATGCATCCGATCAGCGGGGTTGTGGGGGATAAAAAAATCTACAGCATGGGTCACGGGGGATGAAGATAACTACATCATGGGTCGGGGGGGTGGGCTGTTAGTTGGGCGCCATTTGTCGGGAAACGAATAATCCCTGATGCTGGGATTGCTTATTTAATTCATAATTATTTTGGTTGGGGTAAATAGAATTAATAGACACAATTTTTACTTACTTTCAAAGGTTTGATGTAATTATTTGGCCTTATTCTTTGCACATATTACAAAACGCAACTGTGTCACTTGGCTACTCATAAACGACTCTTCCTATCAATGTTGCTGCTCTGTCACCTGATGCCCTGTCTGTCTCTCAGCTGCGGCCACGAATGGTGCAGCAAGCACCATCAGTGGTCGCTCGAGGAAGTGCCGGTTTTACCCCGACACAAAAAAGTAACCCACTGAGAAATGCACACATGTGCGATGTGCTGTTTATTGTGCATGTGGTGCTGCCGTCCGAAATTCAATTGAGTGCAAAAATGTAGGTAACCTAAAGCGGGTCGAGCGTTTGTTATAATTATATCACTTAATGACTGGACTATAACAATAAGAAAGCACCATTCTCCTAACCAATCTTTCCGAAACAATATAATCGGCAAATAATTGGCGTCGTAAAAATGCACTAAGAAATTGAGCTTTCAATTTATATTACCTCTGCGGTAATGTTTGATGTTTAGGATGTTCTTCAAGTAAATTTTCTCTATTCTCAATAAACTTTTTACCTTGAATTTTTATCAAAATTGGAGAAAAAATTTCAAATGAAACTAATTAATTATTTAATTTTTGTAACGTATATGGTAAAATTTTAATACTAAAATTCAGATCAATACAATATTCACCATCTAAAAATGCATGATTGTTTGGCATTACTTTATATTTTTGCAGATTGACTCTGATTTTTTTTTTTACAATTCTAAGTTGATTTTTGTATTCCTTGTACGCCCCCCAACGGCTAGCTGGTGCTCAGCACTTTGCAAAAGTTGCTTGAGCTGTTCCCGATGAGGCTCCAAATGAGTTCCAAACCATTCATCGATTGTCATGGCAGTGAAAATATTTTCGAGTGCAGGTTTAAGGTAGCTCTCGAGAGCTGCAATTTCGTCCAACAGCCTGCAATAAAAGCTGGCTTAGAATTATTTTTCAAGGGTTTAAAACACAAAGAATTGACATGAAAAGCAGACGACACTCACATTGGTATTGAGTTGGTTAGAAGAATTGTATGCGCAGGGTTTGTAAAGTTCTGTTTAGCTAAGTAAGGAGAAAGCCACGATACAACCCTGTCAAGCAAAAAACACGATTAAAGTATTCTTACTGTTTTGCTTTTCTTCGAAGTCCCAAAATACGTTTCGGATTGGTAAAGTTTATTTTCAAAAAATACTGGTGTAACCAGGTTTGCGCTCTAAATATTTTGTTGTTGATAAAAAAATAATGAGGGTATGATAATGGAAAATAGTGGTTTTGTACTCACGTATCCCCATCAGTCACTGATTTGATCTTTGCCTGCAGGTGAACAAACCATTCGATGCCATGTCTCACCTCCCAGCCAGGAAAGTTTGACGCAGGCAATTTATTGGCAGCCCTTTATAATCTCAAATTAAAATTGATGTTTAACTTTTTTTATTAAACATACTGAGGTGGGTATGGATTTAAAGGGATCAATTGTCCGTCAACATATCCTAAGTTTTTGGAGATGTTCCTGTGCATTTCGTACGTGAATAATCGAGCCTGCCACTGAGCCAAACACAGAGCTAAGCTTGGTAACCCGGCTGGCAAAAGCTCACACATCACAGCGTAGTGGTCAAATCTGTCAGAATATAATATTTTAAGATTTAATAAATTTAAAATCAAGATTTTTTCTACCTTGACCAACCAGTCAGGGCAATGCCTTGGATTTTCGGAAGAGTTCCTCTATCATGCTGTATTTGCAGTTCTTGAAGCCACCGCTCCTGACAGTCGAGGTGCATCGAAATCATTGGCAACTGAACATTTGGGCCTGTAGCTCCTTTAAATGCAGTAGCCACCCAAATTCCGTCAAAGACTTTCGTGTACATAGGCCAAAGATCTGAAAAAAATATGAATTATAAGCTTTTTCAATTGTGAGTGAATTTATATTAGCAAACCTCTTGAAAGTTGGAATGTTTTCGAGTTTCGATAATGCCACACCATAGGTTGCACCAATTTTCCAATCTCGTACTCTTTAAGTTAAAATTTTTTAATTTTTTTGTATTCAAAAAAGATTTTACAATCATTCCTACCAATGAGCAAAAGAGGATCTATGTGACGAAGCATGTCGTCCCACATTAAGAGATCTATGTACGGGTATTTCTCTTTCATCCACCTCAGAACTTTGGTAACATGGTCGAGAAAAAGCTTTTCTTTCGCACTTTCTCCCAAAGTGGCCATTCGTGATCGGCAAGCATTGCACACTCCCATGTGCCAAACCTGTTGATTTATTTTTTAATAAAAATGTACAAAGTAAAATGCACTTTGTACCTCATCTGCACCAATGTGCAACATCTTTATATCAGGATGCATTTTGACCACTTGCTCTAACATTGCCTGAACCAAAGGTAAGCTCTCTGGATTGGAAGGGCACATTGAGCCGGGAAAGTGCTCAACTTCTCGGAGACTCCAAAACTTATCATGTTTAAGTACAAACTGCAATTTTTGTTTTAAGAGCGATAAAATTTATCTAAAAATTAACACACCTCCAAGTGCCCAAACGTCTGCACTAATGGTATAACATCCAGTCCCTGTTCTTCAGCCAGTCCTAAAATCTCAGTCACTTGGGCTTTCGAATAAATTCCTGGGGAATCCGGTCCGGAGGAGCCGATGGCCTGCAGATATTCTCCATCGTACGGGAAAGTGTCCTCCCACTCAATAAGCAAACCAGTTGCTCCCCATTCTTTAAGAAGTGGAAACAACTAAAAGGAAATTAATTATTTTTAAATTAACACAGAAAGCGTTCACATTAAAAATTATACCTGTTTCAAGTAGGGAAGCTTCGGCGGTGCTCCTTTCAGATCCAAATGAACCAATCTGGTGCATAAGAATTGGATTTAATTTTTTTTTAGTCACATAACCAGGACAAAACATACCTTTGAGGCCCAAGTTCAAGCAGTTCCATTTTCCCGTGATCTTTTTCCACGTGATGCTGTCTTAGAGCTGCAACCCTATTACTTCCATGGTGAATTGCAATTTGAGCTTTTCCTGGCGATGCCTTCCAGCTAGAAAAACAGGATCATGTACTCTAGCTAGGATAAATTAATTTTGTTTTACAAGATAACAAGTGCAAAAGTAACAGTGATGGTGATCAGGAAAGCGAGGAAAAAACCGCAAGAGTTTCTCCTCGGCAACACAAGTCTGTGCCATGAGAGTCGCATTATAAGTTATATGGCAGAGATTTTTCAAGAGACTTTGTCCAAGGTTTGTTGTGAGAAAACCATATATAAAATTTAATCTTACGTAAATATTTGGAGTTGCGATTAAGCGGCGCATAAAGTTTGTGAATACAAAAGTGGCATTATTTCATCCACACATACATACATACTCGTGGTGCGCGTTGGTTGGGGATAAATAAAATAAAATT
Source organism: Neocloeon triangulifer (assembly GCF_031216515.1). Taxonomy (NCBI): domain Eukaryota; kingdom Metazoa; phylum Arthropoda; class Insecta; order Ephemeroptera; family Baetidae; genus Neocloeon; species Neocloeon triangulifer. The sequence goes on from NW_026775550.1 coordinate 1,562,154, forward strand.
TTGCATGTCTCCTTTGCACAAATTTGTTTAAAGAGCAGACATTTTTTGACATAAATTTGTTTGAAAAAATGACATTAAGCTTTTGATAAAAATTATTCATATTTTTGCATTTTATAACCATTTTTTTTAACCTAAATAACAACTGTTTTTTTTTTTAATTTACCGTTTTTTTTTTTTAAATATCAATTTAGTATGAACCTCTGTTCGCACTTCAACAAAAAACTTCAAAATCAAAAAGACAAAATTTATTGTAGTGAGCTTTACATTATATACCTGTTTTAAAAAGCACGACACAAGGTAATAATGCAATCTGTAAAATGTTTCATTTCTCGCTTCTCACTGCATTCGCTAATTTAATAATTTCTAATTTCAGTAATTTCACTCACAATCAGATCCAGTCCCTTCAAATTTAAAGTGCCCGCCGCCCGGTCGGAAATCAAAACAAAAGGTTTCTACCAACATGATAATTTTCAGAAATGGATTTTTTGGAAAGGAATCTAATACATATTATTAAAAGTCTAAGTTAAATATAAACTAAAAAGATAAATTTTAGGAAAAATTTTATTTAACTTCCCGATGTGTACATAAAATAGTCATAAATAATGATTGCATAAAACCAATATGTTGGCACTTTTTATATGCGCTGCAGTCGTTTTTTCGGCCGGCATTCGGAAGCGCTCGGGAATTCAACTCGGAACCAAGCCTCGGCTTCGGCTCGGAAGGTCGGAAGACGACGAGCAACAACAAAGAGGATCCATGGCGACCTCACAGTTGTTGTTCATTGTTGCTTAGTTTTTAAATATTTTAATCCTCTTCGACTGGACATCTTGTCAACGGGCGTTGAATTTTTAAATATCGGATAGAATAAGAGCTTAAAATTAGTTAACTTGCGCTTCCGAAGGTCCTCAAGAGCTTGAAATTCCGTCGTGCCCTTTGCGCCGACAAAGCCGCTCTGCATTTCCGACTTTGACGCCGAAGGCATAGGTACTAATTTTTAACTGTATTTTGTGAATTTCCGTTGATAATCTGTTGCGGCCAAAGGTTTCTCTCTTGTATTTTGCATAATTCTTTCAAAAAGGGCGTTTAAAAATTAATTCGTTTGAGTTAAAACTTTTGTTAAGGATTTGGGTTAGTTCGTGCGATTTTTGAATTCCTCAACGTTCGTCGCCAGTGCTTTGACTGTTTTGTTCCTTCCGCTATCATTTGGTGTCTTTTCGGGATTTTTCACACATTTCAAGCAAGATTATTCCGGCCTCTACAATTTTCTGTGTTTTATTATGTAATTTTGCCTCAGCAAACGTCACGTTCGTTGCAGAATGCTTCTCTTTTCAATCATTATCCATCAGGATAACAATAATTTAATTACAGCAACCAAGGTCAGGTCAACGTGAACCCTGCTATGGCTATAATATTTCCATTATTTCCGGCCGACCACCGCACTGAGCTCTCCCCCTCTTCCAGAATTCTTTTCACAATTTAATTTCACGATAATTTTGAAAAATTTGTATTCAATTAAAAAAAAGTGATTATTAGCTGAGTTTCTAATTCCATAATTACAATTAAAGCAAACACACTATGTATTGTAAAAATTCATTCTACTTATTGTAATTAGAGGTTTAAACCTAATTATGGAATTTTTTCTTATTTAAATTAAATTAATTCTTGGTAAATCATATGCAGTTATTAAAAACAACAAGAATTCAATTTTCATTACATCTTTTGATAGTTAAAGTGTCAGCGGATTAAAAAAAAACTAGAGAAATCATTGCATTTAGTTAGGTTTGTGTTGAGGATGGTCAGGGTTTTCATTTTTCAAGAGACTAAAAAAATTATAAGGTTAATCCAAACAGGCCTAGCCCATTTTTGATAACCATTGTTAGAGTGTACTGTAGTGGACAGGCCTTGGAATAATTTTTTACTGCCGAAAATTGATTTGAATGGGGCTATTTTTTGTGTGTTTTGTCTGTAGTTTTGTAAATCGTGTATAACACGTGTCCTGTGGTTCTTCAGGTGGTGGAAGATGGAGGAGGAAATGGAAATTAACAATAACGATCTGAACAACAACACAGATTTCGAAGAAGACGCGCTGGCCGCTGATCAGATGGCGGACCTGGCAGAAATGAATGCGCACGACATCATGGAAAATACACAGAGAAATCTGCTGAGAGACGCGGGCATTGTGCGGCAAAGGATCGGTTACCAGGTGTCCATAGAGCAAGTCTATCACCATCTGGAAGTTGCCATGGACCACGAAAACAGAATTGATGTAAACAAAATTGAGGATAAAAAAAATTAATCCCTTCTTATTTTTATAAATTCGTCTTTCAAATTAAATTTTTTGGCTAGTTGGTGGTTGAGGATCTGTTGGAGCGCATCAACAATGGCGAATTTGGAGAAGTCAGGCCCACGACTTCAAGAGAAGATGCGACTGAGCCAGCAGCTGAAAATACCATCGACAACGAAAACTCGATTGAACCAAGTGAGTCTCTAGCATATGTCGCAGAAGACGATAGTGAGATGGACGATGATGAAGACTCGAGGCCGCGCTCGAACAAGAGGAAAGTTGTTGAAGCTCGGAAGGAGCAAGCTGCGGCCAGCGACGATTCCAGAGAGGTTGAGTCAATCCTCGATGGACAGCTGGAGCAAATAGGTGGTGCGGCTGAGCAGGAGGAGATGCCTGCAAATTTCAATGCCAAAATGGAGCTTGACCTGGAGAATCTGGCATCCTTGTTTCCGAATCGACCTCTTGATGAAATGAGGGACATGTACTTGTCTATTTTCCAAATTGAGAAGGACAACACTGTCAATATGCTTGCACAGCAACTGTATGATGCCGAGGACTTAGCATCGCCTCCTAAACGACCTCGAATCGATCAGAAGTATGAGTTTGGATTATTATAATAAATTTACAGAAGTTTTTATTATGGCGTGGTTTTCTTTGTTGCAGTGTGCAAGATAGGGCAGGACCAAGTGGCCTTGCGCCTGCCAAATTGATGCTGTTGGACGAGATCTGCCACATTTTACCTGACATTGCTAGGCAGGATTTGGAACTGAAGTGTGTGGAATATGACTGGAATGAAAATTTGATCGGCACTTTTGTCGCTCAACAACTTCAAATCAGGTGAGAATTAAAAAATCAAAAGTGTACAAAAAACTTTTTCTCTCTTTTTAAAATCCGAAATCCAATTTAAATTTATATTTTCTCAAGAACTGGAATTGCTGATGCCGATGCTGGAGCTCAGGATTTTCGTCCCCAGTCGCCGCAGCCAGGCCCAAGTAATGAGCAAGAAGATGGCGATGTGACAGAAGAGCCAGTCGATCCGCCGGAAGTGACTGAAAGAGTTGCTCAGCTTATTGGAATGTTTCCGAATACAGATCCAGAATTTCTGAGACACAAGGTTTTGGAAACATTAGAACAACCAGAAGAGTACAGTGCTTTCGTCAATGCTGCCATTGAGGGCCAAAGTATGCCCACACGCAAAGAGTTTGAAGAGCGCAAGAAGAAGGAAGAGGATTTTAAAAAATATACCCAACGAATGTCTGTTGAGGAATTTTTAAAGCACTTTCCAAACCCACAAGAACATTTCGAGGCAAAGACTGTTGGTCAGAATGATGAGCTGTACAAAGAGCTGTGTCAATCCTTCCTGAGCAGCCATTTCTCCAGAATCTCGAAGAAAAAAATCTTGCAAATCTTCCATCTTTCGTACAACCTGACCAAAGCATTTGATGCCCTTCAGAGAGAGCCAAATCAAATGTAAGGAATTGAGCTAGTTTTTAACCTCTAGCCTTAATTGATTTATATTTTATAGCAAAAACAGGAGAAGCAGATATCAAGAAGCACCAACACAAACTCAGCACCTGCATTTTCTCCAGGAAGTTACATACTTGAAGATGAAGGAGGACATTAAGAGATACTATAAAAACAAAGAAGAGGAGAGAAAGAGAGCCATTGAGCGAGCAAGAGCGAAAAATGAGCTTGTGGAGTGTCCTGTCTGCTGCGAAGACGAATGCTTGTTTGAAGACATGACTGCTTGTGCTGATGGCCACCTGTTCTGCAAAAATTGCATCAAACAGTGCGTATACCTGGCTTTTCTCGCTCAAATATTAATTATCTTTGAATGCTTATAGGTATGCAGAAACAGCTATTGGAGACAACAAGACTCAGTTTCCGTGCATTGAAGGAAACTGTGCCAGTTCATTCCCTCTGCAAACTCTGAAGACTGTTCTTGATGCCAAAGCTTTTACTTGTCTTCTAAGAAGGATGCAGTCGGAAGAAATCAGAGCTGCCAACATTCAGGACCTCGAATCATGTCCTTTCTGTGATTACAGCTACATTCCTGATGAAAACAACGCACTGTTTGAATGCCAAGCAGATACATGCAAGAAGGTCTCATGCCGGTAAGACCCATCAATTGTGTATTTAAATTTGAAATCTAATCTTATTTTGTAATTTAGTAAATGCAAGGAATTGAACCACTTGCCACTTCGTTGCGAAGAGGTTGAGAAAGATGCTGAATCTCGGCTTCGGAAGGAAATTGAAGAGCGCATGACTAATGTCTTGATAAGGTATTTCTTGTTACTACCTATTTTAAACTCAACTTTGATAATTGTAACTTTTGCAGGGAGTGTTACAAATGCCAGAACAAATTCATCAAGTCTGACGGCTGCAATAAGATGACTTGCAGCAGATGTGGTTCCAAGATGTGCTACCTTTGCCGCCAGCCCATCCGGGACTACGATCATTTCTACCAAGGTCCACAAGGAGGACCAAATCCCAATGGGTCTTGCCCCCTCTACTCCAACAATGATGAGCTACACGTACGCCAAGTTATAGAAGAGGGCGAAAAAGCCAAGAAGGAAGCTGAGGCCAAAGGCTTGACTTTGAAGCACGACCCAACCAAGATCAAGCCCAAAGAAACTGGTGGCGGTTTACCACATCATGGGCACATGCCCATCAATTTCCTGGGACAAGTGCAGGTAGCTAACATTGCTTTGCCTCCTCACCAACACCAGTTTGCAGTGCCAGCTTTTGCGCCAATTGCACAGTTACAGAACTATCTTTGGGGCCAGCATATGCACATAGCTCACGTAAATTTAGCTCCAGGAAATGTTATGAATCAGTTACCTCCTCAGGTGGCTGCGGCTATACCCCCTGCTCAAATGGCTGCAGTCAGGCCCCCTGCTCCCCCTGCTCGTGGGGCCAGGCCTCCGGTTAGAAGGCGGGCACGTAGATAGGCAGCAAGTTGTCAGATTTAAACAAAATCAAGTGCCAAAACGCTCTAACTTTATAACACAATAAATCAAAATCCAACTTGTTCCTATGAATAATTCCTACTGATGCATGAACTAATAAAGAACGACATTCTAATTTTCTTAGTTATTTTTGTTTTGCTTTATTTCACCTTTTTAATGCTAGCTTGCTGGAAAAAGAACAGAATAGGCCAGGTTGTTTGTTATTTTTCTCATTGCATTACTGGTTAGGGTCAGTGATGTCAAATTGATTTAGAAGTTGAAATGGGAAAATTTGCTTTTTCTCAAGAGAGAAATTTAGTTGGGATGCAGAAATTGAAAAATTGAATTTTGCTTTGTCATTTTTCTTCATATTTTTATTAATTGTTAAAAATAATTACACAAAGAAAAGGTTTAAAATTGTTTTAAGAGGTTAAAAATATTTAGGTGTCTATACATCATATGTGCCTTGTTGACCTGTGAAAGAAAATAAACCCATTTAAATTTGCAGGATGAAGTGCTAAGGCGCTTAGCAAACATCCACTGGCAGCAACATCAGATACACCAACCACAACCAGAGATTGCTGAACTAGGAATGGATCAGCTCAATGACTATGTCATGAGAATGTGGGGCCCAGATAATGCTCCAGGTGCCGCCGCTCAACCACCAGCTAATGCTAATTTACCCAGGGCCGATAACGCTCCTGTTGCTGTTGCTCCTCCAGCAGCACAACAAGCTGCGCCCGAACCAGCACCACCAGCACACGTCAATCCTCCTCCTGCCGCTCCTCAAGCATGGGTTGGCCAAGGCCAAAGACGCTATAACGTTTTGGTTGGACGTCTACAGGTGCTGAACGGAGCTGTGCAGTTCTTGGCCGGACAACACCAAAACCAAGATCAGCAGCGCAATGCTCTCAACAGACTCCGAAGACTGATAGAACTGACAGAAAACGAGCTGAGGAACGTCAACGGCGGCAATCCTCCAGCAAATGTGCAGAACGCTGTGCAGTTCAACACTCCCTATGAAGTGTACAATGCCCTAGCCAACCAACAACGCGCGATCCGAGAAGAAATGATCAGACGCCAAATTGTGCGCCGACTGGTTCAAGTCCGGCAAGATCGGCGCATTGGGCAGGAACGACGCGCGAACGTCGCTCCCCCGCATCAGGCTGGTTTGCGTATCTACTTTGATCCTGCCGATAGAGCTGGAGGCTACCAGGTGCAAGGCTTGAATATGCAGTTCCCTGGGATGGGAAATCCCAACTGGCGCATATTCCGAGCTGCGCCTCAGAATGCTCCTCAACCTCCTCCTCCTCAAATGCACGTGCCTTTAGCCAACGAAGCATTCCGACCTCTGCGGAGAATCAACCACCAGGACGGAACGTTTTCGTATCGGGTTGAGGTGGAGGTTCGAAATCCAACTGCAGTCCGAGCCCAAAACCAGCAACAGCAGGCTGCAGCCAACAACGCACCGAGGCAAGTGCGACACAACCTCTTCCCAGAGCAACCAGTGGAGCCTCCAGCACCAGCTCCACCAGTGCCTCAGACACCAGCCCAACGAGCTGGCGCGTTTTTTGCCACTCTTCCTTTCCGGGAGACTCCTCGTCTTACCACTGACGCTGCTCGGAGGTTGCCACCCTTGGACAGGGCGAGGTACTCGATTGAGAGGTGCCACCGTGCTATGGACATGCTGGAAAACAGTCGTTTACTCAACCCCATGGGCGAACCAGGCAACATCGAGATAAGCAACTTCAAGAAGATGTACACAATTATCAAAAAGTTGAAAGAGGAAGCCAAAGACTCGGCCGAACTGGAGGAGCACATGCTCTTTTTGAACAACAGGTTCAACGCGTTGATTGAAAACCACAAAGGCTTCAAGGCACTAAAGAAGGAGATCAAGCAGCAGAGGAAAAATGAAAAGTCTGCGAAAAGGTCTGAAGCAGCAGGAACCTCTGCGGAAGGGGATCAATCCGGAGCAGGCCCGTCGACAAGGCCCAATAATGACGATCAGGACGGTGGAGGAAACAACTCCCCAGATAGTGACGATTATGTTAATAACTTTCAATTTGATGACTAGAATAACGGTTAAATATGGTGTTCAATGTTTAGGAAAGCTTGCTATTAATGCTTTCTGTGATTTAAATTTATATATACTCCGTATTGTTGTGGTTTCACATATTCTAACTTTACTACTATTTGCAGATCATGATTATGCAACGTTGGAAGCAAATATTTTACTTCATTGAAGGCGTTGTGTTTATTGAATTGGATGATGCGTAGTCTTTTTTATATATAAATATCATCAAATTAATCTTTTGATTCCATTATGTTAATTGACTGCATTTATTTAATATTTTGTGAGGTGCCTGTTGTTCCGTCGAAATTGGACATTAAATCATCCTTTGTGCAGGCACCATTTTCTACTCTATGCTATTTGTATGATAATGCGCCACAAATATAATTTGGCACTATGCATTTGTAATCTATCCATATTGAAATAGGTTAAGCTAGTTGTCTTGACTAAATTTATATTAATGGAAGAAAGCTTTTGATCAAAACGTGTTGATTTGTACCTAAATGACGTATATAAAATAAATTGAAAATTCGCAACTCGGTATAAAATAGCATTTTTCCTTGAGTTTTCTCATTATCAATTATATCAACTTTTGTAGTTTTCTCAGGAAACACCAATCTCTTTTAAAATTTAACATATAATATCATTTATTGATAAATAAGAAGTACTTTGCCACTCAATCACAATTACACTTGACGACAATAATTAATTAGCAATGGAATGTATAATTCAGGTTGATGCACAGAAGGCATTCACGAGAGACAAGTATTATGAACATGGGTGCTTTCAGTGTTTGTTTAGCCTCACTCGAATTGAAATCAGCAATTTTTTAGACAACCTGACAAACTTACGAGTGAGGCAAGTTTGAGGCTCTCATGTAGGAGAGATCTGGTAAGCTTGAGAGGACCTTCTGGGCAGCTGCACTCAATGATTTCTTTTCAGACTTGCCTTTGCCTGCAAAAGACAAAATGGTTAGGCAACGTCATTAATGCTGGTCTCTATTTTGTGAACAAGCGACTTACTAGGCTGATCCCACAGGAGATCTATATTAAGCAGCAGATTTGCTGAAGAGGAGAAAAAGGCAGCAGAAAGTTAGCAAAGTACCAACAAGCTTGAACCACGTAAATAAAGTGAAAATACCAATAAACCACAAATTGTTAAAAGTTAGTGCGTCTTTGTGCATTAATATTATTATTTTCAAAAGCAAATAAGACCAAGAACAGAATTCCAAATATGAAACCAGATAAAATAAAAACTAATAAAAATGCATCGCTCAAACTTACAATCTAAGGGATTCACTAGACCACTGCCGTTCCAGTCAAATTGTGCCGCGGGTACACTATCCTGCTATTTTTCAACATAAATATTCACCGTATTGCAATTTTCAATTCAGATTTACCTCTTGAACAACAGAGTTAGCTGCTAACAGGGAATCTGTGGCTTTTGTAGGTTCTAAAGGATTGTGCCCCAAATTAGCGGCAAATCTGGGCATGGAGCTATTCCATTGGTGTCCGAACAGCTACAAATGAACAAAATAAAATAAGGGATTCTGCAAAGGAAGGAAAAGTAAAAAATACATACAATATTTCTAGTATCAATTCCAAGAGAAGAAAGCATCTGGTCGTGGCTCTTTGAGTTGTTCCACAGAAACTCTAGGGCAGGAGTATTTTGGACGTCTTGGATTTCGGGCCATAAGTGTTTCAGGTGTGTACTGAGCGGGCTTAGAGCTTGCGGCAAATCAAGTTGAGTCTCGCTGTCAAAAATACTTTCAACTATTTCTTTAATCTGCAAATAAATTTATTTCATATTAATAAAAATCAATTTTTTTTAGGTTAAATCAAAATAATACCTTAGCAGGTTGACTATAAAAATCAATTGACTCCGACTTTGTATCTTCGTCGAGCACATCATCAACAGGGTTAGAAAACTCAAATTGGTCATCTGCCTCTTCAAAATCTCCAAAATCGTCTTCTTCAATAGCAGTCGGGAGATTGTTGGTCTGAAATAAATCACGCATTGCATGAAAAATTTGATAGTTATTAAAATTATTATTTACATTTTCTTCGAGCATGACCCAGTTATCGTCGGCTGCTGTCGTCGAGGAAAATTCTTTAAATGCTACAAAATCTGAATCAGCCTCCGATTGAAATGCTTTGAAGTCTGTTGAATCTTCAAAACCAGCAAAGTTTCCAAAGTCTTCGTCATCCTGGGCATTGCTGGCCGTGGCGGAATCGTTAATGTCTGATGATAATTGTTTAGCACTCTCAAAAATTCTGAATCCGTCACTGTTTTGGCTCTGCGGCCTCTCATCTAGTGAGCCAAAGCTTTCAGTCGTTTCTTCGTCTTTGGTGGACAAATCAAATTCTATGTCGTCTTGAATTGACGGCGGTTGTTCAGTTACATTTTCAACTTCTGTTTTAAGACCGTCCCAATTATCTACCAAAGGAACCTGATTGCTTTCAGCCTCGGAAGAAAGAGTACAATTGACTTCCAGTTTTTCAAAATCGTCCTGGTTTGAAACAACCTCATCATCTGCACAAATTCCATTTCTCTTGGGCCAATCTTTCTCATTTTTAAAATCTACACAAGCAGTACTTGGCTGGGTCGAAAATTCAATATTTTCATCCGAAAGTCTATCCTCTTCATTTTTTAAGTCATTGTGCTCAGGACTTGGAAGTTTGGGTTCAAAATTATAAATCTCTTTAGAGACCTCTTTGACATGTTTGTTTACAGGTTCTTCATTGATACTGTCCCAATCTATGGCAAATTTGTTTTCACTCTCAGCTATCGTTACTGGGTCTTTTAAAGTTTGCGTCTCAAAGTTTGATTCTAAACTGTTCACCTCAGGAAATTGGCTCGCACCAGAGTTTTCGATAAAAATTGGCTCTTGTAAATTGTTGCTAATTTCACATTTCTCTTCCACATCTTGATGTTCACAAGCAACTGCCAGGTCATCTAATTGGATGCCCAAGTCACCATCCTTTGAATTGACAATGTCGCTGGACGAGGCAATTTCAATTTCACCGTTTGTACTTGTCTTTGGCAAATCACATTGTGCTTGCGGAATTATTTCACTCGAAGGCACATCACAGTTTAGGGCTTGGTGATCACAATTATTCTCAATGATGGGAAGTGGCGAGCTGTCACTGCACAGACCAGAGTCAGAATTTGCTGAGAGGACCGAATCTTGGCTCGTTCTGTCCGTGCTTTTCTTCAAACTCTCGTCACTCCACGGAATCCCCTCTCCACCTAATGTGAAAAATTATATAATTTAATAATATTTTTGTGTATTTTATGTACGTGCATTGCTGGCACTTGAAGGAATTCTGCAAAATTACATACCCACTGGCTCGGAGACCTCGCAGTCCGTATGGAAAGGATCGTCCGCAACTGCAAAGTCACCAAAGTCATCGTCGTCGTCAGGAATGTCGGGCAGAGGTGGTGGTGTTGTCGATAGAATCGGAGGAATTAAATTCGACATCTTTTCCCAGATGGCAATTTAAAGCTGAAAAATGTGATGATATCGTCAGTACGTGATAAAAAGTGTCAATACGGATTACAAAGGACACCACCCACTTTATGGTGCACAATAATTACAAAACGAGCAATTTCAGAGTGGAATTTTCCAAAACGATGGATTTAGGGAATCCCTTGAAAGGGGCCATATCTTTAAAAAGTACTGGTTCCCAATCTAGGGCTAGTAATTACCATAATTTAAGAGATATCCAGGTGAATTATGCAAAAATCAAGTGACCTCGTCATTATTATGACTGCAGCTGGTATGCGCAGGTCGCCATATTGGTTTTTTCCTGGAATCTGCATTCTGGGTCGTTTGGCGGCAAGAAATCGCGCACACGTGCGACTGCTGCGTAGCTATGACAACATTTCCTATTTAATACAATTAAAATTTGTTTAACTTTCCACTGGTGAGCTGAAACGAGACCTCGTTTTATTTAAGGAATTTCTATTTGCAGCAAAATATCTCTTTTTCTCCTTCTGGGATTTTATTAATTTTATCCAATTTTTTTGGCACAAATACAAGTTGTATTTTTGATATTTTTAATCACAGATCAGGAAAAAATGTGTTTATGCTTGGGGCCCCAAGGAAGTGGAAAAACTTTGTTATTGAAGCGACTGCAAAATCAAGAAATAATTGACATTACGTCGAACCCAACTCCCACAGTGGGAATCAATCTGGCAAAAATCAAACTCAACGACGAACCCTACACTGAAATAACGGTCAGAGAAGTTGGCGGCTCAATGGCTCCAATTTGGAAAAATTATTTCAACGGCACATCAGAAATAATGTATGTTGTGGACACCAGTAACCTGTGCCAGATTGCTGCAGCAGGGACAATGTTGTATGGAATTTTAGCTGATCCTCTTCTGAAAAGAGCTAGGGTTATAATTAAAAATACTTAAATTGTTTGCTAGCTAAATAGATATTTTTTAGATTTTACTTGTGCTCACTAAGATGGACGTGTCCTACAGACAAATGCGGAATGAGGCTTTGTTAATGCTTCAAATGGCCAGGCTGAAGAAGGAACTAGGACGAGAAATTACTGTACTGGAAGCAAGTGCGATGACAGGAGAAGGCGCAGAAGAAATCATCGAGTGGCTTCGGGGAAAGAAAAAGGCTAAAAGCAATGCAAATAAATCTGCTTGAAAAATACGTTTACTATGATTTATTTTTACACACTGTAAGACTTAAAATAAAAAATTATAGACGCAATTTAGTGAATACGAGTTAAATCCTCCACAATCTTCACCAATTCATCGACCGTGACATCTTGCTTCGTACCACTTCCAGTTGCATCTCTCTGGAAAAAAATCTTTAATTATTTCCCCTGAACATGTAAAAAAGGCATGCCATACCTGGAGACCAGTGCAAACTTTTTGCATTGTTTCTCTCGGCAAGTCTAAGAAGCTTTCGATCAAATCTCCATCAATAAAGTTTTCACTGGGTTCCATCTTGACCTCATTATTAAAGCTGCGCCAGAATGAGTGGTCAATTTTTCCAACAGACTTAATAGCAGTGACCAAGCGTGACTGAAGTGCAGAGAGGAATTCGTAGAACTCCTGAGGCACCTGAGTTACGAGACCTGTAATAATGTCACTCAGTTAGTAATTTTCAAATCGATCATTTAAAGCCTCTTACCAATTGAACCATTTACTGTGCCATAGAGGATGCATCCATGGGTTGGGACAGAGGTTTCAAAGACATGCTGCATTGTTAGAGAACCATGTCGGAAAACATTGACCATGTCACCGACGTGGAACAGTCCGCATTCTATCATTTGCTGCCGATCTTCATCAGCTGTGGCAGCACTGCAGAGAATTTATTGTATTATTTCCAGCAATAAAATATGAGTTAAACAAAACAAACCTATCTTTCTGGCAAACAAACAAATTGAAGGAATTTTCACCGCCCAAAAAGGTATCATCATCGATGATTTCTACAGCAGTCATCCAGTTGGGGTGGAAGTCTCGGGCAATCTAGAGTCAAATTTTAATAGGGCTTGTTACAATTAAAAGTTTCCTAATTACCTCCTCAAAATTTCCCTCCATTGTTTTGTATTGAAGAAGAGTCATGGATCTCATCAAATCGCCAACCAGAATGAAGTCGCCTTTGGCTTTCAGGAAGAGTGCAATTATGTTATTGAAGTGACTGCACTCCAGTCTCAACTCTCTCTCGTTGGTCCACTCAAACAATCGAACCGTGCTGTTGATGGCCGCCAGCAGTTTACCATTGAACTCTATGAGAGAATAGCAGGCGCCTTTGATCTCCTTCTCGGACACCTGCGTCAGTTTTCCATCTTCAAACAAAAACACCACAATCCGTCCTGCCTTTGGCTCGCTCTCTTCCGGATTGACCAGGGCAGTGCCCACAATGTAGTACGTCCTCGGGTCGTCACCCAAGCGTGCCGAAACAAGACTGATGGCATACTCTGAAGGCATTAGCTGGTGACAATGATGGACTTCAAATGTGTGCTGATCAACCACAAGCAGGTTGTGCACCTCCGTCTCTTGTCCAATGTCAAGGGCAGGCATCGACGCTACTCCGCCTTTGAAAACGGCCGCTGCTGAGCTACTGGTGTTGACCGCCATCGTGCTAGCACTGCTTCGAGCAATCTGGAGGCCATTAGCACGCATTACGTCCAGTCTCATTGTCACAACTCCAAAGGTCTGTGAAGATTCTTGATAGGCGATGCGGCGAGGCGACTCTCCCAAAGGAACGGTTCGGATGTGCAGTTTTTGGATTTCATCGATGGTGCCAAAGGTCATGGTGCTATCGGTACAAAGGGCTAAACTGGCCGGGTAAGCTTCAGCATGCAAAGAGCACATGTGGTTGACCTCCTTCAAGTTTACATTTGAGAACACCAGCTTGTGATTGGAGCTATAGATGACCGTGGGTCTGTCCGAACAGGCAAAGACGTTGGTGCTGCTGGCATTCGAACCAAAAGTGCGCAGCACTGTTGGTTGAGTACCAAGGGTGACCTGAATTAAAGGAGCATTTATACTCAGTTGAAAAAAATGTTAAGAAAAAAAATACCCTTTTCTTGTCGGTCATGACACCAGTTTCTTTGTTCAGAATAAAATAGTACATTGAACCATCACCTAGAGCACACAGCAAGTAGTTGATGCCATCAAAGCATGCAACCAGGATGGAGCGTGGGATGATTTCTGAAAATTTTCCAAGTGAAAAATAATGATAATAAATTTTAAGCGAATGTTACCTCCCCCCAAAAACTCTTTGTTCAGTTCCTCAAGTGAAGGAAGCTTAAGAACTCTGGCGGAGATGTCGGACCAGAGACCAACAGCAGCAATTGAAGCTCTTTCTGTCCCTGGCTCAAGCAGGGAAATGTCCAGGCAAGCCACTTCGTTCACCAAAACGGTATGACTATAATATCAAAAGTTAAAAGCTTAAATATTGACTATGCAAACGCCTTACGCTTTCTGGTCAATAATTTTATCCCCTATCTCTAAATAGTACAGGTCGTTTCCAGTTGCACACAAAATCTGAACTTTGTTACTTGCTACAACGCTGATATTTTTCTCAGTGGGTGGTTTCCATTGGCTAAAAATTTCCGATTATTAATTTTTTCTGTCTAAGAAACAAAGAGACACTTACTAGATGAGTTCCTTTGTGTCCGTAGCAACAAGCCTAGCAGAGTGGGAGGTAATTTGGAGAACTTGATTGTGGGAGACATTTCCACAAAAGAAAGTTTGGCAGTCAGACTGGAATCCAGCAATTTCCGTCTCAGACACTTCATCTCCGTTCAATGACAGCACCCTAAAATTTAAATGTTTCTTTCCACTTCCGACCAAATCAGTATACAAACTAACCTGGTCTGTTGTACGAATGAGAGAACTAGGGTATTGTCAAATTCTTTTGATAGTCCCATCTTGAGAGGCCACATGCCCTTGATACCGTGGAGGTCAATGGACGCAAGCTCTTGTATGCCAATGCCATTTCTAATAATTCTCAGAGATCCCTCTTTGAATGCACCTTCATAGAAAATAATAGCATTAAATCCGGTCAAATGAATTTACTCTCATTTTTACCTGAGCAAGTTACGAGTTGACCCTGGCCCTGCTTTTCCAGATCAACAACAACCATGTCAGTGATTGGAGCAAGATTGGTAAAAGTTTCCATGACAGAGAGATACGAGTTTTTAGTGACTGGCTTGGTGTTGAGCTTTATCAGCTGTGAATCGCCAAGTCGTGATCCAACGAAGACAACTCCGTTATCCAAATACGTGATACACTCGGGAATAGAAATCTCACCTGCAGTACCATTGATTATATTTATTAATAATACTAAAATATGGTTTCATAAGAAGAACTAACCCAAGACCTCAATTTTTAGGTCCTTCACAACAACCGCTCCATCCATTTTTTCCTCCTTTTCAAGGAGAAGCAGCATCAGCTTGCCAGACATGTCACCCAAGAGATATCTTCCGCCATCGGCATCAACTCTGGCGTAGCAGCTCATTGTGCTTTGCTAAAAATTCCAATTTTATTTAAAAGGATGTAAGCTTTTTTAACAATTTGTTTACCTTTATAACTGGAGGGGTGACTGCAATGTATTTTGAGCCATCGTGGTAGAGGATTGTCTCCTGACCAACAATGATGGCACCACCACAAGGCTCAGGAACTGGGATGATAAGAGATGCGTCTGAGTCTATATTGTCCTGCTTCCATGGAGTCTAAATATTTATTAAATTATATTGCAATTTTAACTTTGAAAATTTGATATTCAAACCTTGACAAATTCTTTATCCTTTAACGAAATTTCGTGGGTCTTGATGTGCCTGCCATTGTGGTCCTCGTGGATAAGTATAACAGTTGGCAAAGGACAGCCATGTAAAAACTCCATGTCACGGATTTGAATTTCCTCCATCCTAGTAAACCAGAAAATGAAGTCCGATTGTTTTTTTTTTTTTTTTTTAATATTTAATCGATACTTTACCTAATGCTGGTCGCTTTTAGCTCAACACAATCTCTCTCAAGTGGAATAATTTTGAAAAGACCGTCGTACAGCCTCAATCCGATGGCTCTGGCCTCTGGATCAATGATGGCCAGGATGCCCGTCTCCGAAGGCTTTCCTATTTTGTCAGCGACATTTCCGTGTGCTTTAGTTTTAATCTCTAAATTGTCACCCTCTCCAATTGCCTCCAAGATCATGGCATTGTACCTGGCAGTCAGGATGAAAAGAAGGTCTTTTTTCTCGTTCTGTAGACCAAGCAAACTTTAAAATAAATACAGCCCAATTCAATGTTTTGGTGTCAGACCTTTGGTCGGAAGAACTTCATGACACAAACTTTGCCGTAGATGCATATTTCTTTCAGCGCCCTCAGCCCTTCTGGAGTCACAACATAAAACTCAAGCCTGTTGTTTTTAGCAAGGATCAGATTCAGATCCGTTGGAGAGGTAAAATTTCCTACAAAAATTGCGTCAATATTGTTTTGATGAGTGAACGAGACGATTTTCATTACCTGTAACACAGGCCGTCACCGCCGTCGGTTTGTGAGCTGTGACCACGTACTGGTGGGTGGACATTTCTCTTTCTTTGTGAACGTCTCAGATTCCAATGAATTAATTATTTAATTCTTTGAGGCAGAGGAAAAAGTTCGTCGAAAAAGCCGCTGGAAAGCGGCATGGATCGAGATTGTTGTCCAAAACTCCACAAAATACGCCGATTACGCCGGCGCAGGGCGAGGGAGGGGGGGATAAAAAACATGGCCGATGAATTTGCGCAAAGTGTGCTGCTTTTGTTTTTGCCTCAATTTTTAGGCGCGATGTACTTACGAGTGAAAAGTTGTTTCATACCAACCTTTGCAG
Organism: Neocloeon triangulifer; assembly: GCF_031216515.1. Classification (NCBI taxonomy): domain Eukaryota; kingdom Metazoa; phylum Arthropoda; class Insecta; order Ephemeroptera; family Baetidae; genus Neocloeon; species Neocloeon triangulifer. The sequence continues at coordinate 1,578,802 of NW_026775550.1, forward strand.
AAATTTTAGGCCTTAATTTCTTTATCTAATTTTGAATTTAATGCCTAAGTGAATGATAAACTGCAATTTTTCATTTAAATTTTACTAAAATTAATGAAACTAATAGAAGTTACTGCCATTTAAATTAAATCAAATGCATTTATTTGATTTCAGGAGTTGTCAGCATTGAGTCACTTTTGAGCAAACCAAAACAAACCAAGCAAGAAAACACATTTCTTTCAAAAATATTTAAAAGCCTGTCGTAATTACATAATAATTAAATGTATCGCAAGCCAAAGGCCAGTGCGTTCCTCGACCTTTTCCACAAGGGGTTCGTCGTTTCCTGCGTGGGAATCACAGTGTATGGAATTTACCTGATCGGCCTGCGGGCTGAGAGGTACTTCAGTGTAATCCGGCCCCAGCAGAAATCGAAGGAACTGGAAGCGCAGAAACAGCTTTTATTGGAAGGCAGAGAAAAACTGGATGAACTTACTCCTTAATATTTGTGGTATGATCTAGTTTTTTATGTTTACTACGGAATTAATGAATTTTATTTTTTTAATTTTTACAGATAACTTATGTACATAAACACCCAAAATAGACGAAGAAAGAACATTCATGTTTGCACATCAGGAAATACGGAGAGCTGGAGGCAAATCATTAAGGCAGAATATTATATGTAGATAGTATCTTCTGCTGCTTAACAATAAAATTCATGCTACGAAAATGTAATTAAAATTAGAGGACAATTTTACTATGTAATAATTTTACCAAATTTATTTCACTGAAAAATGTTTATAGAAATCATTAATTGAATTTAAAATCGTTTAAAATTTTTTAATTAATCAGTCATCTGTGTTGACGTCAAAAGACGTAAGTTCAAAAATGCATTTATGTATGTAATTAAAATTGGTAAATCAGCAGGAATGTAGGCGTGTCATATGATGCTCGAGTCTACTCTTCACTTTAAAACCTAGGTTGCACTCATTGCAAATAAAGTCATTATATTGTGTTTGGCATTTTTGTGGCGCATCTCCTTGTGTGTGATACCTCTTCATATGGGCAGTCAGATTATAGTTCAAGGTGAAGGCACTACCGCAGACATTGCAAGTAAACTTCTTTGATTCCTCATTGCGATGTGCTCTTAAATGTCTTTTCAACTTCGAGAATCCAACAAAGCGTTTTAAGCACTTTGGGCATTCGTAATGAGCAATTACCTTCCCTTTTTGCCACTGCTTGGGTTCAGCTGCATAAGATGACACAAAAAATTTCTCTTTGGGAGTATTTTCTAAAAGGCTTATCTCATCATCTTCTTCTTCTTCAACCTTTAACTTCCCTCTAGGTTTCTTTCCTTTTGAACTTACATCTTTATCATGAGAACGCTTCATGGATTTCTTCTGAACTTTGACATGATCACGGGGAGATTGTTTTTTCAATTGGCTGTCTTCACACATTTTAATTTTTGCAGCACAAGATCTAGTGGGTCTGCTTGAACACTTGATGGGGTCAACAACACCTGCAGATTTTTTAAAATTACATTTATGTATTGTAATATAATTGCTTGAAAAGTCAAAATACCTGGAACTTTTGTTTTCACTTGACACTCTAGTTTATGCTGATACAATTCATAACTTGAATCAAATAATCTCCCACAAGTCGTACAAACCAGGTTTCTGAGCATTTCCATTTCTGTAGATAACACATCTAAAAAAATAATTTCACAGCAAAATTAATATTAATAATGGCTATAAAATATAGAACGATTTCAGTTATAAAATAACATACTAATTAGCTGTAGAATAATAAAAAGTTTACCTGGGATAGTCAAGTCTGAATAATGTGAGTTTGGTCCTTGTCCTTTTAACGGAGAACTGTCATGATCATGATATGATGTGTTGCTTTCAACTTGGTGCAAGTCGTAAGGGTCGATCTCAACTTTAATTGTTACAACTTCGTCCAAGCTGAAGTCACTTTCGCAGGTAGAATCAGAATCAATTCCACTTCTTGATTCTCTGTTGTTGTCAGACTCAGACATAAAATAGTTTGTTGACATAACACTGCAAAAAAATTATCATGACTTTGATGCTTGATGCAGTGGGATTAAAAAATAATATTACCGTATTAATTGGAGTCACAAATACCTGCAGCGATTCAGAAGTTTCATGAAAGTTATGATCAGTAACAATTAGAAAAGAAAAGTGGTTAAAATTAAAGTAAAATCTAAGTTCATGTTTGTGATTTCATCGGCCGGCTGTTCATGAATGGCGAAGGGCGGCAAATGTTTGATTTGAAATGTACGCGCGCGCCGCACGCGTGATGCCTTGCCTTGCACTTTTGTGTTCCCAGTTGCAGTTTTTTCAAAAATAAAATTAATTATTTATAAATATTAGATAATACCAACACAATCCTCTTGCCTTTTACTGTCGTCCTTTATTTTCTATGAAAAAAAATGAACAAATCAAATATATTACAAGTGCATTTTGTAAAAAAAAAAAAATGATTTCAAATGATTAAATTAACTTTGGAAAAATTGAGAAAAGAAAATATTGTGAACTGTGAACATTTCCCATAAATAAAAATACATGCTGGCCATAACTATAGCGCTTATTTTATAGATACAAAATAAATTACTATTATTCTAATAAATATTATACTAAAATTATTTTCAGTATTCAGGTGCTCTAAAAAAATAGGGTAATGCAATTCATATTTTCTAAACCTTAAATCATCATTACAAATAAAAAAGCAAATAAGAACTGCAGATTTTTTAATTGTAGTGGATTGGTGGGATTTAGATTTATTAAAATTTGAATCTCACAATATAAAAGAAAAAATTGGTGTGATAACTAGAAACACCTGAAGGCGCACGGTGTTTGATATACATGAAACTTCTGCTGGTCACTTTCTACAAAATAAAAGTTAGGAATAAATTCATAATTCGTGACAAAGCAAGCCTTTTAAAAATGTACCTGATAATTTCAGTCGGGGCAAAACAGTTTTGTTTTGCCATTCGTCAGAACCATCACAGCAATCACATATTCCATCGTTAACTCGACCCGAAGGCACCCATACATCTTATGATTATTAATTTTTTCAGTCAAAATTCCATTTTTTGAAAAGAATAATAAATTACCAGGTTTGGACGCTCTTTGGTTGAACGTGCAAAAAAATCTGCCATTTTCACTGCACGCGCTGGTTCCCGGCTCGTCACTTCCGTCTCTCGGACAGTCGCAATAGTCGTCATTTACTTTTATGAAATCAATGAGCAAGCCAGACTCGATGCATTTGAATTTGCCGTCTTTGTCAGGTCTGTAGTGCATAATGTCTTGAACTCGAGATCCACGCAGCAGGTTAATTTTCTTTTGAATGGCAAAATTTTGCAGAGCTCTGAAATGAGACAAACTTTTGTTTAAATTGTATTATTGAATTTGCCATTTTACTCTTCTTGGAGTGTGTTCTGATAGACGATCTTTGCGTGGCTAAGCACTTCTTGCTGGGCAATGTAGTGAGCGCCCACAAACTGCCAGAGGATGAAGGCGATTCCAAGAGCGACGACCCCAAAGAAGACGTACTGCATTCGCATCCATCGTCTTCGCTGCTTCATTGTTAGTTTCTCTGGAAAGTTTTAAAATAAAAACTAGTCACAAAAAGGATTTAATAAATTAAAAATATATAATTATAATATATTTTTTTTTCATTAAACAAACCAGTTTAAAATGTTAGCTGCAAGGCAAAAATCTCAATCACATTATCGATTAGGTTTTTAAAATTTTCTCGAAACGACGAAGGAACGATTTACATAAAACGTTCTCAAATAAACTCGAGACAATTTTTTGTCATCCCCGCAAATCTATGTAATATCTAACGACGGAATTTTACGAATTTTAATTACAAAGTTTGACATTCACTAAACCACCGGCTTTGCTAAACAAGATTATAGCCACGCCCCTTTGTTATCATTTTGCAAATCGCACGTGCTGCCACCTGCGGGGAGGAGAAGAAAACTTTAATACAAACACCGAAAAAGGCAAGATAAAATTTATGAGAAAAGGTGGAAATTTCTCCATTATCAATTTGCAGAAGTTTGTAAATTTTACAGATTTTAATCCGTAATTAATAGATTACAATAATTATCTGTCCAATTCCTTCGGAAGGTGAGCCGAAATTTTCTCAATTTGCTGATTGCTACATTTCTATGAATCGCATCAACAAACTCCAGAACAAATTAACCGGATTAAAATTAATATTTATGTACCATTGCAGACACGCAAAATACCTTCAAGATGACGGTGATGGAATTTTTCGGGTGTTCCTTCCTGGCGTTTGGACCTCCGCTGGCCATGTTCGCCATCACCATCGCCAAAGATCCGATCAGAATCATCATCATGATCGCCAGCGCCTTTTTCTGGCTCGTCTCTCTGCTCCTGTCATCCATTCTGTGGTTTGTGGTGATACCCCTGCGGACGGTGCTCGTCTTTGGTCTGGTGTTCTCGGTGTTTTTCCAAGAACTGTTCCGACTCCTGTTCTACATGCTCCTGAGAAAGGCCGAGTTTGGCCTCAGAAGGGTGTCCGAAGAGGAGACGCACGTCACAAATAATCGACAGGCAAGCTTTTCGTCAATTTTTTTCTTTTATGTAAATAATTAAATTTAAATTAAATCCTCAGGTGCTAGCCTACGTCTCCGGGCTTGGCTTTGGTTTGATGAGTGGAGCCTTTTCGTTGGTCGACGTCTTGGCCGACGCCACAGGTCCAGGCACGATGGACCTGTACGACGGCTCGGAATACTTTTTGGTCATCTCGGCGGCCACCACCCTGTGCTTCATCTTGCTTCACACCTTCTGGGGTGTCATCTTCTTCTCCGCCCTGGACCACAAGGTCATCTGGCAGGTGGTCTTTGTGGTTGCGGCCCATCTGGTCACCTCCTGCATCACCCTGCTCAACCAGAACCAGCACTACGTGCTCACCCTGGTTGGAATTTACTTGATTTTGATCGTCACCACTATCATCACCTTCAAAGTGGCCGGCGGCTCGCTGAACAGTCTCAAGAGAGGCCTCATGTGGCGGCCGGCAACCACCATCAACGTGACTGCCAACTGAGCTTGGTCTTCTCCTATTTTGTCTAAACTGATTCGAACAAGACCAGCTTAAGTGAGTCAACCTTTTTTTTACTTTTTTAGAGAATCGTTGTTCTCGTCGATGTTTTACAAGTTCAGATGTTTCATTCCGAAGCCAATATTAATTTTAGTCCTTGGATTTTTGCCCTTCGTTTCGAGTGGCAAGATCCTGAAGACTGAATAACATTTAAAGGTCCTCTACTTATTTATAAATTATTTCCAAATTTCCATTCCCGATGACAGTAATTAAAAATGGTGTAACTTTTATTGTGTAATGATTGCAAATTTGAAGTGATAAAAGCATGAATGACGAATGGATTTTTTGTAAAAATAAATTATCATTATTTATGTATAATAAAAATCTCCAACTTTTTATTACAATTTAGTATAAAAACTTATAAACCTGTCCATTACATTTAGCAGTTTATTTTCATTGAGATTGGCATGCGATTGGTTTTGGATAGTCCATCCAATTGAGCCAAACGTTGTCCCAGCACCTTAAAAATTTATATAACCATTTGCATAAAATTCACAGATCAATTAAATTTTACTTTGGGTTGCTGGCTGGGTCGCGAGGTTGGTTTCTTGGAGGAACAAGAGTGTCGTTGAATTTTTGGAGCAACTCCAACATCTCCTTGACAATGTTTGGCTGCTCCTTGGCCAAATTATTCAATTCGCACGGGTCGTCGTCTAAATTGAATAAGCAAATTTCTCCCCATTCTGGGCGACACCTTCGACTCTCGGACACATTTAGATTATTTTTCTGCAATTCAATTAAAATTTGAGATTCCCAAATGATTTAAATTATTGACTTATACTTTTGAACAATAGATTTGGGATTTCTGTCTCATTGTTTCGATGTTTTTGATAGTAGGCAGAGCGCATTTAGTTTTTTTAATGGCTTGAGCCACAAAGCCATTTTTCAAACCTTCCCAGTCGTATTTGTAATCTCTGCCGTCAGGTCCGATTCTCTTGTCAAATTTACCATCCATTATCGTTCCTGCGCCAAAATTTAAAAAAAAAAAAATTGATAGATTTTATCAAAAATCTAACCTTGCGACAGTTTCCACATTTCCTCATCTTTCCGTTTAATTAAGGCAGAGAGGTTTCTCTGATTGTCTATGACGAGAAGCAGGTCGTCGTAAGTGCCCTTCTCAGGGTCATTGATGGCCTCCCAAACGTCTTGACCGTCAATTTCATCAGAAACTGCGCCTTTATCGCCAATGGCGCTCAGCAAAGTAGGCAACCAGTCTTGAATGTGCATTAGTTGGTGCGAAACGCGCGGCGTGTTTTTTATTAACGGACTCCAAATCAGGGCAGCACCGCGAACTCCTCCTTCCCAGAGCTGATAAACAAGATTTGATATTTTGAAAAATTAAAATTAAATATTTAAAAAAAATATATATTAATTAACAATGTAATTGCATTTTAACAATTGAAATTAGCTACTTAATTGATTTTTTTATCATTTTCTTAATAATATAAATCAATAACAATTTAAAATACAATTTATTCTCACCGAATCTTTGACTCCTCTGAGGGGCCAGTTGCTGGCCGCGTTCAAATTGAATCCGCCGGCAGGCCCACCATTGTCGGTCGTGAAAATAATTATCGAGTCGTTGAGCATGTTTTTTTCATTCAACGCCTTCGTCACCTCGCCCACTGATTCATCCAGCAGGGAGAGCATGGCTTTTTTATAAACAAAATTCAATATCACTTTGAATAATAAAAAAAATATCGCACCTGCGAATATTCTTCGGTTTTTGTCCTCGATGTAACTGAATTTTTTCACAACGTCATCGGGCGCTTGTAAGGGCAAGTAAGGGTTAGCCGAGTGTGTGGCCAAGTGAGACAGGTAGAGGAACAGCGGCTCGGAAGTGTTGTGGTGGTGCACAACTTTGACAGCCTCTTCCGTCAACAGGGTGGTTGTGTACTTGCCTCTGCTGTCGTATGACACATTCATCCCCCGACGCATGTCGTAACCCCAATAATATAGCTGAAATTAGTTTTTTGTCTTGTCAATTTCGCCAAGGGCATTTGATCAATCAAAGTCTTTATTATTTTCTTTGTAAAATTAAAAGATATGAATTGCGACGTCCGTTATTAAAGTTATTTGTGTTCGTCACAGAATAAAAAGTGAATTTAAAAAAAAAAATGTTAAAATTGTAATATAGCTATTATAATAGTTGGTTAGCTTTTATATATTCTTAATTTAATTAGCTTAATTTAAATAAAAAATAATTAAAAGTTTAATAAGCTAATTTTAAATTCAAAAGAAATGTAAAAGTTAATGCCAATTTTTAAAACAATAAAAAAACTAGGAAATTAATATTTTTTCAATAATATAATTTATTTATTAGTTTATTTATTATTAATTTTTTTTAGTAAAATAATGAAATATAAAAATAATATAACAAATTACATTATAATTTAATGCATTTGTTTAGTTTCATAGAATATTTATATGCATCTGCTCTTAATACTAAGTTTAGTTTAATGTGAATTAAATATTTTTATTTGAATCAATTAAGGAATATCGACCTAATTGCATGCAGGTGTTTACTGGCCTTGCATTACTTTTATTGGTCTATTACGCATTCTGAATTTAATCAATTGTGAGTAATTTTATCCAATTTCTTACGCTCTCTTGAGCAGTATGGTCGTAATAGTCCTGGTGTCCAGACCAGTACCCAAAATGGGAATCGAACCCTCGGTGCAGCGGCGTGTACTCTTTTTGGAAGTGACCCAAGTGCCACTTGCCCACAATGTGGTTTTTGTAGCCTTGCTCGCGCAAATACTCAGGCAAGAGTTTCTCCTCCAATGGCAAACCGTACGGCTCGTTGGCGAAAATCACCCTGTGCTGCATTCCTGCATACAAAATTTTAAATAATTTTAAGGTAGCTTATCAGGTAAAAATGGTTCAAAAAGGTCAATATGTAAATTTAACTATCCAGCTTTACTGCGGTGATTCCAAGTCAATTTTATTGTTATTTGTTTCCAATTAAAAAAAAAGTTTAAAAAAACTCAATTGATAAAAGGGCAAAGATTTTGTTAAAACTTCCAATATCTGGACGACCAGAACCACCGCAGTGATTATTATTTTAATTTGCCAGATTTTTAGTAGAAAAACAAATAATAGAAAAAAATCCAAATTCAAAGCTTTTTTCAAATAATCAATCATTTTCCAAGATTAACCAAAGATTATCCTACAAAGATTCATTGGAAATGGAAAATGACCTCCGCATTAATGAAAAAAAAATTGTCAATAAAATCCCTCCGAATATATAGTTGACGAGACTCGTCAGACTTCATTGAGTGATTGACAAAATTCAAGTGGCACAATCTTTTCAATTCGGGCCATGCGAAATAACATCATCCTTGCCTGTGTGAATTGGATGCTTGCCAGTCATGAGAGCACTTCTGGAGGGTGTGCAGACAGGCATGACATAGTAATTGTTCAAGATGACCCCTGAATAGGCCAACGCGTCGATGTTGGGCGTCGGAATCTGATTGGAGCCGTGAAAGCCGACGTCGTTCCAGCCCTGCACCGATTTTGATCGATTTGAATTTAACACTTTTTTTCCACAGCGATCGGAATATCGGATAATAATGAGTAAACATTGAAATGCTCGAGGGATTAGCTTTGTATCTCACCAGGTCATCAGCAATTATGAAAATGATGTTGGGCTTCTTCTCGCTGTTCGTCTCTGCAGCGCTTTGGCCGAAAAACCCGAGCGACAAGAGCAGCGGCAACAAAAATAAAAACGTCATGTTCGTCCTGCTGATCGGAGAAGACTGACTGGCTCAATGTGTCGACCCTAGTTTTAATATAATTCCGTTCAACTCCTGCACTCGTGGAATTATCGAAGGGGGCCGGAAGAACGATATCTTTTTATTTTATGCGTTGTGATAACTCTGGACTGATAGGGTCACAATTTACCCCTTCCTCATGTGAATCCGCCAAGATGCAGGGCCTCGAACACTTTCGCGAAAACATAACAACTCGCCGTGCCATGGGTTTTATCAAGTGTGTCACCGAGTTCCTCTAATGAGGGCAAACTTATCTCACTCTGTCGGTTCTTTTAAATTTTGCACGTTTGAAAACAAAAGTAAAAACTGCTTTGCTTACTCTCTTTACTTTCACTCGCCTACCTCCATGCAAAAAAAAATGGCTTAATACATGCAAGCTTTAAAAAAAGAGATCAAGCTAAATCTTTTTATTGAACCAAAACTTCATTGGATTAAGTTTTGTCAAAATTATTCATTCTGCATTTTAAAAAGAATTTTCTCTTAATATAAAAATGATTATAGGTTTATTTTTTAACTTCAACATAAAATCAAGACAAAACGGGAATTAAAAGTTGTAAATGTTTTAATAAATCTGATTTTTGATAAATTTTGTAGTAAAACGTCAAAGAAACTTAGTTAGACTTTCGGATAATAAAGTATGATTTTATAAAGAATAACAAGATGTTTTATTTACAAACCTGAAACTAATTTCTACATTAAATTAATTTAAGTTAAATCGAAAAAAAAATTTGTAATTTATGTTCAAGATTAGTTTGAAATTGTTTCAAAATTACTAATTTCTAATTATTTCAAAAATTTTTATAATAGTTCGTTAAAATTCTCCTTTATGTTTCTTTAATCTGGTATATTTAATGATTTTAATGCTAGTTACGGGCTCTATTTATTATAGAGCTATTTTTTTTTTAAATTTTATTAATTTTGCAGTTTCTTGCAAAAGTGAAGTTGATAAATTAATTCATGCGAAATTGAAAAAGAAGTAAAACTGCAGAAATTCTTAATAAATAATTGGAATTCCATGCTTAGAAATAAATTATATAACTGATGATTTCCGGCACCAAGAACAAATGTATCGCTGATTTTTCAAGGTTTCTTTTTTTACCAAAACGTTATGAGTTCAAATGCCACTCAATGTGCACAAAAGTCAATTTTATTTGCAATAGTAGGCCAAACTCATTTTAGGAGTGTCATGTCTGTTTGCGATCGCTAATCGAATTCAGCGATCAAGCGCCAGAGCATAAAATCCAATCTGCGCGCTCTTGCCAAAAATCAACTCTCGGCCGCTTTTCACAAACTTCTCTGCATATCAAATGCGTCGTCCCGAGTTCATTTATTCGCGACGCAAACATCATACGGGAGGCTGTTTGCTTTTATTGCTCCGCATCGACTAAACGATCTATGCATGTATGTTTTGGCTACGCGCGCAAACGTACGTTCGGAGGATGAAATTGTAGTGCGCGATAAATAAAAATTCCATCAGGCGCGTGACAACCACTTTAATAAAATTTGCTGAAGTTTGCAAGTTGACCCACGTGGCTTGTAACTTGTAAAGGGATTTGAGTGAAAAAGTTTTAAACTCGTCGGTTTTATGTATTTCAATCAGGAAAATTCTGGAAGGTCGATTTCGCTGGATTTTTTATATACTGGTGAAAAATGTATTTTTCGGCGATATGTCAACTAAAAAAATTTAGTTTAAAATGTTGTAACGCAATTTTCATAAAGCATAAAAAGCCTTTTAAAGTTTCTCAAATTCCATAATAGAGTAAAATGTGAAATGAGAGGTTTTATTGTTGTTCTTATATTTAACTCTGCGCTGAATTTTAGAGAAATTATATTAAAGAAGACCCATTTTAAAAATTTAACCAAACTTTGAAATTTACCAAAAGAAGAACATGCAAGAAGTGAGAAATGTAAAAAAAGTTTCATAAACGAATTAAATAAACATTACTTTTTCAACGAAAAGCCTTAGTGAGAATAGTTTTTTGTTTTTAAAAATCTCGCAATTTTACCTGTAAACTTACTGTCAGAATTAAAATAATGTAAAAAAATACAAATTTATATTTTCGTAATTTGCAATGAATTTTTTTAATAAATTCAAAAATTATTTCTTGAATTTCACTGCTGTTGATCAGGCAAAACATTCAACTGATTTGACGCAGCGCCATTTCCTGCCTATAATGTAAAACCGTGGCTCGCAGCGTCAAAACTAATGCTGGCTTGAAAGTAGTGAAAACGTTATTCTGCTCCGTCGATATGCAGTTCGATTTGTTTGCTGCAATTTTCAAGCAGAGGAATTCTACTTTATAAATAGAGATTAGTTTAATCCGACCTCGGCTGATAATGTCAATTAATGGGGATACGATCGAAAGGATTTTACTGGTGATCTTAATTAGCATTATTGTGAGTACGTACGTTATAATTAACATTGAATTAATATAAAAATCTAATATTTTTTCCTAGTTACCACTTTCATTGATCACTTTGGTGACGTTTCAGCGTCACGAGAATATTGACTGGTCATTAGAAACGCACTTAAATACTTCAGAATTTGAAGGTATAAAATTTTATTTGCAATTAACAAAAAATTAAAATAAAAATTGTTTCAAATTGTGGTTTTTATTTCATTTTTTTTTTTTGTCAAAATCGTTATAAAATTTACATAATACAATTTTTTTTTATAGGAAAACACGGAATTGTTGCACAAAAAGGCACCATAGCTATTTTTAATTAAAAAAATTATGATAAAATATAATTTTATTTTGTTCAAAATTATGATTTATTATTTTGCCGACTAAATTTCTTATAGTTATTTTATATTTGTTTTTGATAAATTATGCATGAACCAAAATTCACACTTTAACTAATGAATAAACAATAAAAAGATTTTTTTCATAATTTTGTTATACTTTTTAGACGAGACTGAAATGTACAGAGTGAAACGCGCAGTGGATTACTTGAGCCAATTCGCGCGGCAGTTGCAGGTCAGGCAAATAAACACATGTGGCCTTTTTCAATAAGAACTGCCACAATTTAATTAGGGGGTGAAAAATTGCTGTGTGGTGCCACAAATATTGCCAAAGTCGAGTCTGCAAGCGTGCTCGGGGTCGGACGCGTACACAGCCGCGGTGCCTCAGCCCAGACAAATAGACGACGGCATCGGCCTGTTCGGAGCTCTCCAGAGACTTTTCGGCGGCCGGAGGTACAGACGTGGTGTGCGTAAGTGACCTAGACAATTTATCTCTACTCGCTCAATGAATAATGACGTTGCCTCATGAACAACTCTGCAGAGACGTTTGGCGTACAGGCCATGGTAATATTTTAGCAAACGAGATAATACCAAAGATGATACAAAAAATGAATGAAATAACATGTAATATTACAAAAATTAACGGATTAAAAAGAAATTTATGGCTGATAATTTGTAAGTGGGTCTGATTCTTCATAAAAATTGGTCATTTTATTTATAAATTAAATTAAATTTTTTATTATTAATAGTTGTTATTATTCCTCCAATTTGACGTTCAAATTTTTTATAAAAAATAAAAATTGAATAAATAATTAAATTAAATTTGTTTGTAATAAATAGACTGCATATTATCTCTAAATTCTACTGATAACATTCCTTTGACCTGTTGCCTCATGGATCAGAACCACAAATAATATTATTACAATTATAAATTTTATTTCAATAAAAATTACAATCATCTTAAAATAAAATATTCCCCTAATATTTATTATTCTTAATATCTTCATGCATTATCCACAGTGCTACTCAGATTGTGTTTTTCGACAGTTGAAACTAGTAAAATTGATGATAACTGTTTAATTAATTGATAAATTTTAAATTTAACATACCAGGTTAATGACAACGGAACTCTAAATTTTGACGAGAGCAACAAAGTATTCATGACTGAACTGTCCAAGCTCAATGTGAAGAGCGACCTGTGGCAAAATGTCACTCAGGACTCATTCCTCAAATGCATGGATCCTGCATCAAGTTAGATTTTGCAATTAATAAATTTATTAAATTAATTATTTAAATTAAATTATTAGAGGGAACTCCTTTGCAAATCACAACTGACAGTGGTAGAATCTGCTTTTCAAGGCCTACTGTTTTAATGACCTGCGTAAAACGGTTAATGGCAAAGGTAATTTAAATTTGAAATAGGATTAATTTATTTTAACTGTGAATATTTTTTGAAGAGGTGCTCTGAAGTGTATAACTCTAGTAAGAAATTTAACTTTTTTAAATTATAAGTTTACAATGAAATTATTTTAATAATTTGTATTTATTCCTGCAGCACAAAAGTGTAACTACATGGTTAGATCAATTCAAGTTTTCAGACTTGGTTGAAATAAAAATTATTTGAAATAAAATATAATGAAAATCTCTCATTTAATATTTATCCACCAGTGTCCTAAAAAAGTGACATATGCTTGAAAAAAGGAAATAAAATTTAATATGAACTGCTTTGAACGAAATATTACAACATTTGGTATTTTATAACATTTTTTTTATGATGATTGCAAAAAATTGTTCGTTATTTTCGGCTGAAATGAGTAATTTTTGGGAAAAAAATCATTGGGGTGTTATTTCTTTCATTAAAACTTTTGGGATTTTACAAATAGCGAGTTTTGAGATGTAGTTTAATTAATTTCGGCATTTTTTCTTGTCTGAAATATGCGATTTTAAGTAAAAATTTTCAATTCAAACTAAGCAATATTTGGCCTGTTAAAAAAAACTTATTAGGATGGTTCCAGAAAGCAAAACGGGTCAAATAATGAGCACACATATCCTGGGTCCTGCTGCCCTTGGTGCAAAAAAGTTCTTGGCCTAATTAAAAATTTGACGCTTCAATTTGACCATGTCCTTCGACATTATTTCCCCGTCAGGTCTTTCAACCTTCATAGTTCTGCTTCACTTCCGATGTGATAGTCCGTCCATATCACATCTGACGGCTGCACCATCGAACCAACATGAAGTCCAACAGCAGATTTGTTTTCGGAAATATTTTCGTGTTTCTTTTCGTTTTGCATTTCGTGCAAGCAAATTTAATCGACTCGTTGCTGAACATTTTCAAATCTCGTGATTCCGAGCTGGAAAAATTGCTTGGTGAGATTTAAACAGCAAATCTTTGTTCATATTTTTCTTCTTTGAAAATTGTAGCTGAGGATGAAAAGCATCATCGTCTTAAGCGTCAAGACAGCACGGCCGCTCCAACGCAAGCAACACCGCCTGCTTATGGCTACAATTGTCCCACGGAATTGTACCGAGTATTGAAATTTATTTATAAATTTATTTTCACTTTAAAATATAAATTTATAAATTCAAGAGAATGGATAAATGTTGCAAACTTCCTACACTTTATCCGGTGGACGTTTTGAATAAATGCACTGGTCGAAATTTGGTTTCTGCTTTACCGAAAGGCCCGAGGAAAGGTATTCGTCCTGTGCAATTGAGGCTTAGGAAAAACTTCTTGGTATCGTCACCTAAAAATTCTTCAAGTAAACTAATTGTTAAAAAATGATACGTTTAAAATAACTTAAAAGTTTTAGTCAAATCTAAAATCGAGGACATTGTAAGGCTATTCTAATGGATTAAAAATATGATAAAAAGAATTAATTTTGATGATTTCAGTGCAAGGTCCACTGTATTTTCAAACAACAGAGATGGGTAGGGACTAAAATTTATTCAAAAACGTTTAAATAACTCAAATAATCATTATCAGCTCACTCCTGAAAACTTCGTCGACGAGAACTTGATGTACTCAACAATGCAAATTTTGACTCCGCCCGGGCCATGGCAAAATCTATTGATCACTCAGTACATCCGAACAGAATGCAGTGGAATGTCTAATGCATTTGGAGGTTAATTAATTTCTTTTAGATAAACAGACATGTAAATTTTAATAAAACTATTTCAGATTTCACTGCAAACGTGACTAATATGTACGGACAAAAGTGCATGATCGCGCCGTTTAGATTGCTAAGGTGCATCAAAAGATCCATGATTTTGGTAAAAATTAATTATTCTGGTCTTTTAAATTTAAATTATATTTATATCTGTAATTATTAGGCTTACAATTACTGTCCTGGAATTGTCGCTCAAAGTAAATTTAAATAAAAATTATAAATTGTATGTGCAAATTTCATTTACTTTCAGACCAGCAATGTGACTTGGACAGAAACTTTTTGCGCCAATGTGATCCTTACTCGCTTTAATTAAAGAAAACATAAAAATAATTTATTCAAATTGTTTACCTATATTTTTAACTTTTTAACCTTAGTAAATAACAATTTTTTACTGATTGTATAAGTTACAAACAAGTGAGCTGTGCAGTGTGCTTGATGTTTATAAAATACATTTAATTACATAAATAAAATAAAGAAGTGTTTTCTCCTACAAAATTATGATTTTTTTATTAGTTAATCCTGCATATTTAATTTTTAAATTACAGTGGTTTGATCTAGTTTAATATAATCAACTAATTATTATATACACATATTCCAATCTCTCTTTATTTTTCATGTTCAACCGGTTCCGACTTTATTTGTGACGAATTTATAAAAAAAAAAATAAAATAAATTTGAATTTGTTTATGAGCATGAAATTCTCAATGTTTTGTATTCATCATTGACGGATGTGACGTCCAATATATGAGTGAATCGCCCTTGCCATGTGTCCTCTCGCCACATTTTGCGACCGTCCTACTTTCGATCTACGCGCCTACTTTTCAGCTACAGGACTTCAATTCTGTTTAAACAACAATGCCTTTCGAGCAGCCTTGGTTTTTTCGGAAATGAGTGGCGCGACCGATTGCAAGTGAATTTTTTTTTTAAACATGGCCGAGGAAAAGATCAAGTACCGCTGGTTGTTTGCTTCATTTGGACTCCTGACGGTCGTTTACCTGCTAAGCGAGTACATAAGTGAGCGAAATAAAACATTCATGATTTGTTTTTAATGCTGTCAAATTTGGCAGTTTACAAAGTTGACGTTCTTTTGGAAGAAAACTTTGAGGACTTCAGAGACAATTTGGAATTTTACACAGATGAGGAGGGCGAAGAAAATCCGTTTATCGATAGAGGTTTTGTTTTGTTCAAATGAAAATCATATTAAAAAATTCATAAATAATTAGTTATTTCGAAGGAAAAAACTGAAGTGAATAGCACAATAATTAAAACTCTGCTGGGTTTATTAGCTAGAGAAAAAAGACAGTCGCCGTCGACAATACCGGTAATTCCAGGCTTCGTCTGCACTGCGGATTTATTTAAGGTATTATTATTATTATATTTAAAAATAATAGTTATTTATAATAATCAGGACGATGGTTCTGGATAATTTATTCCACCATTTAAATTGCATGTTAGGTTAAATTTGGCCGTTTAGAGCTTTTGGATCGCACTCAATGTGGATCAATCTAAAATTATTATTATTATTATTTTTGTATAAAGTCTCTATTTTTAATATTTTTCTAGAAAGTCGATCCTTGTTGCCCGACGCCGGTCTTTTTAAAAGAGTCGGAATTGCAGAACTGCAATCGGCGCCGTTTCGCGCGCTCTGCAAATGAATCGTCGAGCAAGAATCTGAGCCAATCTGAAATTGAACTCGGCTACGACCAAGGCGTTGAGTACGATTATTACGATCCTGAGCAATTTGCCGAGGAGAAAAACGAGAGCCAAGGACGGCCTGGTCCCCATGGGGCTCCTTCCTATTACTTCCGGTGGTCACCGGTGCGAATTATTCAGGTGCCGCAGAGGAGGTACTCGGCGAACAGGGCCAGTCAAAGAGCTCAAGCACAAACGAATCTACAGGGTAATAAAATTTGAAATTCTTATGTGATAATTAATTCTTTCTGTGTTTAAAGAAAATGGTTCAATCAAGAATGCAAATAGAAACTTAAGTTGGAAAACAATAAAAGCTATATTTTAGTCCTTTTTCTGGCAAAATATCGTGTTAGCTGTCAATTAATTTTTTTTTAAATAGCTGATTTTTCCAACTTGCACCCATAATGAAAAAATTCGCTTAATTAATTACTCCAAATTATAGCTTTTATTGCCATAGGAGTTAAAATCACACACTTTTTTACAGTAATAAAATATAAATTTTTTGACCTTTTATGTCTCGCAAACAGAAATATTGAATGTTTTGATTGCAACTCGAATCGAAGCAGCTGAAATTCTCCAGGGTGCAATTTTTGAGCAGAACATCTGCAGATTTTTGAGCGGCACTTCTCACTCAGCACCTCGGCATTCCCATCACGTCGCACAAACGGCAAACGCCAATCGATGATATTTTTGCCCGAAAAATGGGAAAGCACGCACTTTTATTATTTTGCGGTCCCGTGCCGCGCAAACCGTCTCTCTCCGTTGACTATAAAAGATTTCGCTCCTTCACCCAGGGGGCTATTACAGAGAACATACGCCGCCGCGGCTCAAGTGTGCTAGATCGCACGTGTTGCCCCTCGCGTCTGCAAAAAAACACGTCGTTTTACACTCACACAAAAAAAAATGCTCTGATTTCAGCTGCCATCATTGGTCGCAAAACATCCACAAGACAAATAGTAAGAAATGCCGTTTTTTTTTATTTTCCATCTTTCATGATACGTGTGTAGTGCATGGTGGACTGCATGTTTCGGACTCTCAAATGGGTAACATAATTTTGATAATTTTTTTTACCAATCATATTAATTTAATAAAAATCTGAAATTATTCAAAATCTAAAACTGTTGCTAACTAATTCTATGAAATCTAAGACGAAAAATTTTACAAAATTTGATATTATTTAAATATAATTGTTGAAAGAACTTGAATATTTATTTTGCAAAATTAATGTTCATTTGATTATATAATTTATTGACAGCTTTGAACTCACAATCAGAGCATAGAAATTTTACCAACAAATTATTACTGTTATTGTTGTTTATTCTTCACAAATCAAGTCAAATGAGTAAAAAATGAATTAAAATTAAGAAAAGCAATAATTTAACACAATAATATTGGTAATTAACAAAATATTGCTTTTTGTTGATTTAATAAATCTATTCCTTTTTCATTGTGACAAAAATATTTTATTGGAAATTTATTTTAACCATGATATCTGAATGATTGATTTTTCAAATTTAACGGATTCGATATTCCATTTTTCAAGTCTGCATCGAATTTCTTGCAGATTTCCCAGGAGAACTCGCTGAACGTGGATTTAATGTTCGCCGCAATGACTGCCATGGTGCCCACCGCCTGGGGTACATTGTTGGCGTCCGCGAAAACGGACTGTGCCAGTGTCACCGCAGGAGGTGCCCGCTCAAAACGACATTTGATTTTCTAATAACCCGTTTCGAATTTTATTTCTGCAGGAGGAATGATCGAGAACGTTTTGGACGCAAACCGAAAGGTTTGCCTCGTGGCTCCGATCAAGTTAATGCGCTGCATCAAGAGATATCTCATCGCGGTACTTTTTTTTCTTCATTTGTTCAAAAATAGTTTTATTTTATTGTTTCATAATAGAACTGTCCTTCCCTCTTGGATTCAGGTATTAATTATTATTTAAAACAATCGATCAAAATTAAAATATTTAATCTAATGATGCAGGTTCTTTGTGCACGGCCAACACAAACGTTCTCCGACAATGTGATGTTTTAGCCGTGTGATGCGTCTGATATCAAACCACCAAAAATTACTTCAATCTCAAATCAATCAAAAAATCCATGACTCGTTGCTAACTGAGTACAAACTTTTTATATTCTCAAATAAATTACGATAGTGTATGAAATTAAACATAAGTTACAATTTTTACATAATTAAAATTAATTTCTTGGCTTCTTCAAAAAGAAGAAATTCCAGCGCAAACATTCAAAGTAAAAGCCAAGTCCGCAGAAGGTTAAAAGTCTCACTCAAAATTGTACAATGTAAGGAAAATGGTAAATTTATATTTGCTTCATTTTCCAGCTTACTTAAATTTAATAAAAATGTGTAATTTATTTTAGTTATTTATCAGGCAATGAGAAAAGTCAGAAGTGGAAAAATTTCCGAATCCTATTTGCTTATAGAGTAAAATAAGAATAAATAATTGCACGTGGAAATTAAAGATTTAAACAAATTAAAATTTACATTGTTGAATATTTTTAAAATTTAAAAATTAAATCCGTATTTCGTCTCAGTGTATAAGACTTTGTATTAAAAAGAATATTTTTTTTTTAATATCAGTGTAGAAAATGTAAGACGATGAGAAAGAAAAAGCTATCGATTACGATTATCCTGCAGAACACAGCAAGTAAACCAGAAATTTTTCATTTTCATTAATTATCATTGCTTTATTTATTGCATTATTTAGATAATTTTGTATGATGAAAAAACAAAATTTGTAAAATAAACTTGATTTTGGTTTAATGCAAAATTTTATATTTTTTATTGAAAAAAATACAAAAATGTTTTGAATATTTTCCGCGTCAGCCCACGCCTTCGCAACGGACTGTCCGGAAGTGTGCCAGTGACAAAATGAAATGGGGGCACCACACAAATACAAGGACGTTTTTCACAACTGTCACAATATACACGGGAGCGCGTCCATGCGAAAATAAGTTGTGCGCGCGTCGAACAAACGCGGCGCCAGTTTACCAGCCCCATTAAAACGCGATTATTTACTCTTCACTTTCGCACTGAAGGCTGGAAAAATGTGTGTGCACGCGAAATAAATCCGCGTAATGCCTGTGAATGATGCGAGCCGGGAGCGCCGTTTTGGTCGTCGCGACGATCCTCGTCCAGGTATTGCATTATCAAGACGCCCTGTCGGCGCAAAATTCAATATCACAGAGCGCACTATGGATTTATTCTCGAACGCAGGTTGCGCCGATGCTGACTGCCGAGCTTGTAAATAATGGTCAGTATATATGGTCGGTCAGTGCGCCTAGAAATTTCCATTCCTCCTCTTCCACCGATGAATTATACACACATATTCAGAGAAATTATATAATTATCACGATTTTCGTATTTCATTTTCATAAATTTAAATTTTTTGACTGACAAAAGTCCAGAGAATTAATTAGAAAATGCGCGTAAATGAAGTTAATCAGGGAAACCTTAAGATTGCATAGAACTTAACAAAAAAATTCCAGAAAATTGTTTTGGACCAAATTGACATAAGCTATAAGCTCAAAAAGTTTTCTAAACTAGAGTGAAAGCCATATATGTTTGCAAAACTTTAGACCGTACTTAATAACTCTGTCATTTTTTTTTTTTGCAAAGATAATTTCTTAAACGGAAAAAACTTTGCAATCGTAACTCAAAGAGAAGGAGCTCTAGAAAAATCTGAAATGTTTTGTTTTAAATTGATGCAGCTGTCAGATCTTTGGAATTGGTTTAAATTTGATAATTTTCAAAGATTATTTGGATTTTATTTAAACTATCAGCACTGAAGTAAATTGCAAATTGTAAGAATTAAGTGATTTAAATTCTATGGCATTTTTTTTTTATAATTCTAAATATTCAAGCAAGTTAAGCACAACCATAATCATGCAGATCAGAGACTTAGTCTTGGCCTTACGAATTAAAAAAAAACTCCTTCCAGAACTTCCTTTTAATTTTTTTCCTTATTTTCTTATTACCAAAATTTATTGCTTCTTTATTATGTTCACATAAGCATTATGTCTAAATTCAATCGATTTTATTTTTATTTTTTATCATTTACTGCAGTTTGGCTATCAATTTAATCTTTACGGCCTCTCTGGTAAAGGCCTCGCGGTGGAATCGTTTCAATATTCAGCAGTGCGCCCAACGATGGGCGCATATCAAATTTATTGGAAAATTGATTTTTCGTCCGGCGCTGGATCAAAGAATCGGTTTCCCTCTGGGCGAGGCGCGCATGAATAAATAAAAATCTTTCAGTGTTATAGGGTGGAATATTCATAACAACTCACAATAATGCCTGATTTGAATAACAATGAGCGAGGATTTTGCCATAAAAAGTTTACCACGTTGTTCTACATCAGTTACAAAAGAGAGTTCCGAGAATCGAATGCAGGTCAAATAAAAAATTTAAACTCGAAATATTTCACTGTCTATTTTGTAGGTTCTCCTGATAATATTTACAATTTATTCAAAAGGAAACTCAATACTAAACAATTTATGATTTTATTTCCAACTCCTTAAAAAGTGCTTTCATTTTCAACATTACGTCCTCAACTGTAGAAATTTCATTATTTTCGTTTAAATTTAGATTTTTTGGTTAATTCACTTTATTTACATTTATTTTTTTTAATTATTTTTATTCGAAGTACAAAAGAAAGAGGAGCGGATCGGCGGCTTTGGTCGCGGCGTCGGGCAACTCGATGTCTCGTTAGGGTTGCACCCTTCGCTTTTGAAAGAGTTGCCGTTCTACCAGCAACAGGACAAGATATCTCTGTCGGATGATGATCGGTCGACCGACCTAAGTACTCCGCAGTATGTTCAAAATGATCAGCAGGAGCAACGCGTCGACACTAATGGGTCCCTAAAGAGGAACTACGAGACGCCTGCTCAGCAAGTGCAGGTTCTCGAAGAAAAGGGCTACGACTGCACCGCAATTTTGATGGAAGTAAGATTTAAGATTTAAAATTTTATAATATTGCTGAGCAGAGTAAATATTATATCGGAGGGTTTTTTTTTTGAAAGTTGAAAGGGTCTGAAAAGTTCTGGTTTTAACTTTCCTTTTTAATTTGCCAAACATCAATATTAATGAGCACAATATCTTTGTGTGTTTGCTGAAGAGGCTGAACAAAAGGTGTTGTCGTCTGCCTGTGTTGGTGCCTCGCAGCATGATCGATAATTGCACAATCAGAGACGACGTTTCGCCTGAATACAGCAAGCGGTGTACGTGAGCATTTCCGAATTGCGTGCGACCGCCTTAACGTTTCCGTTTGCATGTGATGCGTAAATGTGATTGAGTGGCTGAGAGTCCCGAATAATCAGTGGGCGAAGAAGAAGAAAAAAACAATTATTGTATATTAAAAATAACTTTTTCCTTTTACAGTTAAGGTCAGGAGAGGACCGAGAGTAATTTTTGCGTTGAGATTTTTCTGAATAATTTATTGAAAAGTATTTTAAAGTGCTTGTACGATTGTGCGTTCCGAGAATTGAATCTGGTGAGAAAAATGGAAAGAATTAAAATTATTAAAATAAAAAAAAACTTTGTAAATATCAGATGTCGGACGACGGGACTGCTCTGGACATTTTGCAAATCACGGCGAGCCTTGAAAACTCCTCCACTAGTTCATGGAAACGCGAGTCAATCAGAGAGTGGATTATTCAATGCAACGACGACATTGCGAAACGTGAGAGTTTCTCCTTTTTTTATCGGCTATGTATACTTCCGGCAAAAAGATACCAGTCTTGCGACTGTGCTTATTTCACTCTGAAAACTTTGAGCATTTAATTATTTTATAATTTTTATACGATTTCTCCCTTGTATTAATTTTTAGTTGCATTCTTAATTTGAAGGGAAATACACGACCATAAAATACAGAAAACAAGAAAAATTTGGCAAAAAATGCATAAAACAATATAATTATAATTTATAACAAGTTTAATTAGAAGAAACTGAATAATATAATTTTAAGTTTAAAAATTTTACAATTTAACTAACCATATTTTCTCAATGAATCTGAAATTTTTGACAAAAAGGTATATACTGATTATTTTTTTTACAATTCGATTTGAAACGAAAACCGAATAAATTATTCGATTTTAAAAACATATTTCAATTCCAGTTGTTCAGACAAAAATTTTGAACTCCCTCTCTGGCGAAAACTGCAGCGTTTTGCCGTGGGTGATGTTGAAATGCATGAAGAAGAAACTATTCAACGTAAACATTCACATCTTGTGATGGCGAATGACTTTGTTTTTGAAAACACTGTTTCAGGCCTGCCCAGATGCGGAAATCATAAACAGGGGTAAGAGCACAAGATTTCCCCGCGAGATAAATAAATCCCGTCAACCCCGCTCCCACTCGTCATGCTGATGCAACAAAAAAAATGTTATTTTTTATTTTGCATTGCACCAAATCGATTTTTGGCTTTTATTGCGCCTGCATAATGTTATTTCTCTTGAGGCGCGCGGCGTGATTCAGGGAGAGTGGTTTGGGATCGACGAGAAAAATAATACATAAAATTTTAGAGGATTCAGAAGGGGGGAATGACATAATTTGCTAGATATAATAAGGAATAAGGATCTTATGCATTCAAATCGTTTAATTATAAACATAAAAAAATTTAAATTGGGAATTAGCCTAACTTCAAAAAAGTACTATACACTAGCAATTACAAATATTGTATATGCAATTGCAGTCATGTTTATATAATTTGTAAAAAAATGTTAATTTTCTTCACATATCGTCATATTCCTGATGAAAGAAAGATAAAAATATTTTAAACTTATTAGTAAACTGTTAAAATATAAATAATTATTATAATATTTAATAAAATAATTTAAAATTTTTAAATTTTTTTTAACATATATAAATTATAAAGTAAAGCTTAATTTATATTTTATTTATTTAAATTATATCAAAATAAAAGTTTCATTGTCAATAGAAAGTTTTAAGGCTTTTAAGATTCTTTCAAAGGAACGAATCCATTAAAACAATCAAAAGCAGAATTAGCATTAGTTTTCTCATCATTATGGAAAATAGAATTAATCAATTAAAATTGCAGTTTTTATTTATATACAATTAATTAACAATTTATATTAAACTAAAAACGGAAAGACAAATTAATTAGGGAAAAGTTTCCTTTGAAGTTCTCTAGGAAGACAATCAAGAACGTAGAAATAAATTCATATCTCTCCGAGGTCTCTAATCTTAAATCAGCTTTGGTTGTGTCAGGTTGTGCAAAATTGAGCCACAAGACACGCCCAAAGACTTTTGAGTTGGGGTTTTGTACTCACTCATTTCTGGCAGATAACGACTGCTCCAAGGACATGCAGCGTCTGCAAGGGTGCAATCCCTTCACCCTCACCAACACGAGTCAAGTGAAGCCGGCCAGCAGACCGGAAACGCCGGCTAACGATGCGTTTGAACTGCTGAAGCCGCAAACACCAGCCCCGAACGCCTCCTCCACAACCTCCCCTCCCTTGAGCACCAAGTTGCAGGATCGCAGGTTCGATGTCAGGAGGACGACGCCGACGAGAAACCAGCAAAGTTCCGAAAAGGAAATCAGCAGTAGAAGAAATAAATATGGAGCCAACTCTGATCAGGAACGGGATCAGGTGAGAGGTTTCAAATTTTGGTGGTAACAATAATTTTGGGGTGAAAAGGGGGTGCATTTCCTTATTAATAGTCCCATAAATTGTTAATTAAAGATCAACTTTTTTCATTTTCATTAAAGATCAGTAAAATACACTTATTTATAATTATTCTACTTAAATTTGGTTTCGTTTTATTAAAATTTTTAAATAGGTTGATACTTAAATATAAAAACCTGAGATATATGGCTTGAAAATAAAAATTTTAAGCTCAAATTTAAGTATACAAGCCTAAAAATCATGTCAAAGTGTAGATTTTGTTAACTTTTAGTTTCAAATAAGAACTTTTTTATTTTAATAAAAGCAATTTATCTCATAAAGACAAGCCCCGTTTTTCACTTGACGAAAATCTCCTCGAGATCTTCGCTACAAATTAATGT
Source organism: Neocloeon triangulifer (assembly GCF_031216515.1). Taxonomy (NCBI): domain Eukaryota; kingdom Metazoa; phylum Arthropoda; class Insecta; order Ephemeroptera; family Baetidae; genus Neocloeon; species Neocloeon triangulifer. The sequence goes on from NW_026775550.1 coordinate 1,603,352, forward strand.
GTATTCTGATATTCACAGGACCGAGATAATTTTAGATCAGGACAAAGAAATGACATTTCTTCAAGAAAAGTTAAAATCAAAGATGTCATCCAAAGAGATGAAGTTGAAAACAGTAATTTATATTGTCCTTATAATTTACTTCTTAAATTGTGTGATGAAAATCAATTTCAGTCGGAAGTAAAAATGGTCGAATGAAAAGTAAGCCTGGTTCCAGAAGAGCACAAAACTCGGATATTGATGAATCGGAGAACAGGGAGGAGCTGATTTTTAGTCCCAGTAGCACCGAAGCCCACGAAAAAGTCGTCAAGCCCAGATCACCACTCAAATTTCACTCTTTATAAAAAAAACACATTTATTTTCATGCAAAATTACATTTCTTCGATAAAAAAATTTAATCCCATGTTTATAAATGCATTAAATATTTTGTAACAAGTTTTAAATATTTGAATTTTTATTTAAATCAGTAAAATACAAAGTTGGAAAGCTTTTCAGATCAGAGATATTTGAGGTGGAAGAGAATTTTCATGCAAAGGCTCGGCTCGGCAATAAAAGGGGCAAATTATGCAACCGGCTCGACATTGCAGCTCGACAGATTGCCTTTAGGAGGAAGGCGGGCGGCGGTGCTCTGGGAATTCTCGCAACTTTGGCGAAATTAAAATGACCGGCCGCGGCGCGTTCTCGGAAAATGGAGCCATCTGCTGAATGTTGCGATCGCGGTTTTCTGTGGAAAAACGAGGCGCGTCGAAAAAGAGCAAATTCCTTCGTGCGCCCGTAACATTTTACCACCTCTTTCCGCTTAATGTGCATTGCGCCAATTTGTTTGCAGAATTCGCTCGTTTTCAGGTCGGTGGCGACAAAACACCGCTTCTCTCTGCTTTTTCAGTCAACCAGAGTCATTATAACAGCAAGAAAATTTCCATCTCGAGACTGCAGCTGCTTTCACTTGAGAAAATATGCATCGCGTCTTTTGAGGTGACCTAAATCTTCAAAATCCTTCATTATTTCCACCGAGACGTTTGGGTTTTTACACCAGGCATTGCATACCTCATGGCGTTTATCATAATTTCTGCAAAAATAATTCATCCTTGCGTTCAATTATTTTTTATGTATACAGACTATTTATCGTTCACATTAACTTTGAATATTTAAATCAAGCTTGTGAAACAAAATATTTTATTAAGATTATTTAGAATTTAATGAAATTTTTATGTAGACGTTTTAAATTCCAAATCACAATTTTTCAAGCTCTACATATTTTTAATTCTAACTTTTTTATAACCAAAAATTAATTAGATGAATCAAATTATAGAGATGCAACAAAACGTCATTAACCAGGTTGTTATTTCCTTCTCACTTAATTTTTGCATTTATTCTGCAATAATTAAAAGTTGCTGCATGAACTGAAACTACCAAAGAGCGTTTTGTAATAAAAAAAACAACCTTTGTTTTAATTTTCAGAGCGAAAAATGAAATGCTGCGTTGGTTTGCCATTCATGCGTACATTTCTAATTATGAGTCCGGATTTTTTTTTTTGAGCTTTGAAATGGCTGCAGTTACGCTCAGCATTACACGTGAAGTGCTTAATTGTATGTGGAACACGTAATTGCAGCGGCCAGCATTTTATGACATGAAATATGTATATAAACATTCTATTTATTCATTCAATTATTTTCTTTTCGATTCCATGACTCCTATGATCTCGTCTAATCTTTCAATGCATGTCAATTTTGTACCATAAAACGTGAGATCGGAAATTATTTATTAATTAAAGTTTTATTATTCAATTATCAACCAATATTTATATATTAAAATTATAAAAGTAGATAGTAGAATACCCAAAATTTTAAACAACTTAGTGAATATTGCTATTTATTCCAAAATTAAAAATTAAAAAAAATAAAAATTAATCGATAAAATTAAAGTTATTTGATAAAATAATATAATGAAAAAAAAACATTAATTAAACTACTGTTCATTCTTTTAATTTAATACATTTTCTCTTAAAAGTTTATTTTTGGGACCTTGTCTGTCTTAAAATTTGGAATGAATATCAATTTGGAAGTTTTAAAAGCTGAATATAATTTCATTTCTGCGTGGTCATGAAGCCAAATTAAAAGTTTCGTACCGTATTCAAGTGACAGACCCTGCTGTTTTCCACTCTCTCACAATTAACGAGAAGAAACAAAAGGGGGGTTCAAGGTCAAAGAAAAAAAAATCATTGCTCTCGTCAAGAGCGGCGGCGGCAGCGGCGAATTCATTTCTCGCTTTGATCGCGGCCGAGCACATACACACATTTGCAACTTGTGCGAAAAAGAAGAAGCAGCAGCCACCCCCGCCGACAGTCCGTCCACCCCCGGCAGCAGCGGGGGAGGAGGTGGAGCGCGACACACCGGCTCGCAGCGCCCCCGCTAGTTCGCCCTTAAAAAGGCAGATAGATCCGCCCGACGGCTCAGTCGAGGACGGGTCGCCAACCCGCACAGCCCCCAGGCAATGCCCCGCCATTTGCCGCCCCCGATTCAACTGTCCCCGATGCCTGTGACCCTCTGACCGCCCCACGGATACTCTCTGCACATTTTCCAGGTAAGCTTTGCTATGTTTCATCATAAATCATAATTTTTATGCAAAATTATAGAATTGATTAAATTATTTGAATATAAATTTATTATTGTTTTTTTTTATTTAATTATTTTAAGCATGTGTAAATTAAGAGTACATAAATTTAAGAGCGACATTAATGTCATATGTTGATGAATTTTCATATATTTTGTAAGAGTTTATTGAAAATTAATAGTCTTATCAATTGGAATATGTTAGTATTAATTTGAAAATTTTAAAATAATATTTTATAGATTGTTTTTTTCCAGATATAAAAATACAATAATTAAATCAAATAACAATATTTTTGCATCTAGGTAAAATTTGAATTATTTGTAAGATGTTTAAGAATTAATTATAACTTTACTATATAAAATTTTAACAAAAATTATTATATTTTAACTTGTTATATAATAAAACGATAAGCCTTGATTTTTAAATTTAAATTTTATATTTTATTAAAATAATTTTTAATTATTTATTTTGACAAACATTATTTATTTTTAAATAAAATTTATTTATTTTACTAAAAAAGTGTATATTATATTGAAATGTATGATTTGATAATAAATAACAAACTTCTCAGCTATGCATTTTATGACAATTTGACGTTAACCTTGCAGGTCATTCATCTGAACGTTTTGAGTCGTCGTAATTTAATATCTGATCATAATGTCAAGCTGTGTTTATGAAAAAAAATTAACAATGAAATTATTTGTTTAAATTCAACTCTACTCTTTTTTAATTGTTATCTCTTGTCTCTTTGTATTCCGTTATAAATAATTTTAATTTTCTATGATTAGATTGATTGTAGAACTTTATTTAAGATAGTGAAAAAAAACAATATTGTAATATTAAATGAAATTTCAATTTAAGATGTTTCAGATAAAAAAAAAAAACTGCTTGTGATAAGACTTGTTTTTACGGAATATTATGATGTTTTTCTTCAGGGGATGGTGATTTGCTTCAAATGATTTGCTGAGGGGCTGGAAGGAAATGCACGGGAGCAGTTCCGAGTTGCTGCTGGACCGGCCCCGCAAGGCCCCGGAGCCGCCGCCGCCCCCGGCGCCGGTGCGCACCTGCATGGAGCGGCTCAAGTTCTATGTGACCTCGGCGATGGCCATGACCGTCAGCGGCGGCTTCGCGGCCCTCCTCTTCCTGGTGCCGCTCTACGTCGACCCGGCCGTCTCCACCCTCATGTCCGACTTTGACCCTGAGCCGGTCACCTGCGAGACCTCGCAGGTCGAGTACCTCGCCGGCATCGGCAACTGCACGTGGAGCTCGTGCCGCGAGGGCTGCACCTCCGACCTCTACAAGTGCACCCACGTGTCTGTCGTCTACACGCCCAACCAAAATTTCTCCGACGAACGACGGGTGAGTCATCAAACTCATCAATTTTCTGATCAAAATAACAAACAAACATTTTTACTGGTCTAACAGCAATTTTCAAATAATTTCTGTCGACAATTAAGTACATTTTTTACTTTTTCTCTTTAACTTTTTTGAACCGGTTGGATTAATAATAAAAATTATTGAGCTTTGTCTCAAGATGAATGAAGTCTGAACATCTGAACCTTGAGAAAGCTAATCAAATGATCATTTTAAACCAAAAAAGTCGGTTTTTTATAGTTATTTTGTGTGTGAAGTCTATTCAGTAATTACCGTTTTGTTACTTAAAATCAAATAATTTTTTTACGTTTTTTAAAGTACTAATCTTTGAGGCGATTATATCAGTTTTTTCGTTCAATTAATATATTTTTTCCTTTAGAAAACAAAGTTTTTTTTATCAATATAAGTGAGTCAGTGAAGTAGTTTTAAATAATAAAAAAAAAAACACCCATTAAAATAATGAAATAAGCATTAATAAACTAATTATTTTTTTTTTTTTTACATGTATATCTTAAAATGTCGATTGATGAATGATTGATTGTGTGTAATTTTTATAAATTTTCAATCCATCAATAATGCCATGTGCAATAAAATTAAAAAATATTGAATCTCTATAAATTCACGGAATTAACCGTAACAAAAATGCATTTAGTTGCGGATTCAAAGATCAGATCATAAAAACAAAAATTGATGATGCTAGAATTGAATGAAACAACTTTTTTGTACCAAATGTATCTCAAAAACACGTTTCATTGTTTAAATTAAGTTTTCTGGATCGATATCATGTGAATTTTACTAATTTTAGTTTCAAAGTTAATTCATTCATTTTTGAACAAACGAGATCATCATTTGAAGAAATATACATAAAATATGTTTGATTGATATTTTTGTTTTGCTACAATTTTTTTTTTTATATTCGCCCGAGCAACGACAAACGGGAAGTGCTTTTACGAGGCGGTAAAGATTTGTTTGCGTACAAAAGTAGAGGTTTCGTGTTTGCCAAAAAGCGCACATGTTGTCACAGGCGCAAATTTTGCAGTACACGGCACACATTAATATCAACGCTAGGTGTTGCTCCCATAAAAGGCGGAACATCAACACGCCGACGACAATTTTATTGTTTTACACAGATCGTGCATTACGCCTGTTTATTATTTTTGCGCGAAATGCAATTACATGTTTAAAGCTGCTGTTTGCTATTTCAACTCAAATATAATTTAACTCTCTCGTCTGCTAGATACATTTTCTATTTAAATATTGAGTTTATATTTCAATTAATTTATTCTCTCGCAACAAGTCAAACAGAAACGGAAAAGTCACATTGGGAGAGAATTGGCAGCCAGCTCTGGTAAACAAACTCATAAAACCTACTTGTCAAGCTGGAAAGTAGAAAAAAAAAATATAAAAGGACATTTTGTGTTTGAAAAGCAAACGAATTATTTTTCATAATTATATACCAATTTCATACTAATTTTAAATAATTTTTAAAACTAACATCTCAATATTTAATCTTGTGCATGCACAGTGAAAATTTTGTTACCATAACCTTGGTAACATCAACCTAAGTTAGCATGTATTTAATATGTTATAAATTTAGTTTTAAGTAAATCTCATTGCACTAATTTTCTTGCCTTTGATTTCTTTGAAAGCATCAAAAAATTTTTATTAAAATAAATTCTATAAAAATTGTTAATTAATTAAACTCATATTGGCAAAAATATAAATAAAATATATGTATTTTTGCACACATTTACGTACATAATATTTATTTTTATTTAAACTTTAATCAATTATCAAGAGTTATCAAGCCAACCTTCTATTTTTTGGGTAGGGGTTGTACAAATATTATGGCATCAGATTATTATTACGATTTAATTTGAAACTTTAACTCTAACCCTTTTGCCCGTCCAACCTTTCCAAGGTCAACGTGGGTTAAAAGACGCATGTTCTTTCCTTTCAGAAGCGTCCGCTTTAATTCCGAACGCGTTTGGTTATTCGAAACAGGTGTGTCCGCAGTCAATCTCGGCAGTCGGAAAGATCGTTAGATAGTCCGTCGGGCGAATAATTAGTAGCTGGACACTGAGAGAGAGAGAGAGAGAGAGAGAGAGAGAGAGAGAGAGAGAGAGAGAGAGACACGCGTGTGCACGTAAAGGATAATAAATAACTGACTGTCTGCCGAGTTCGAATCACGCACACCCCATTTCAAAAAATCTAGAAAAAAAGCAGCAACAACAACACACCGGTGTCGCACGTTGCTTTGCTGCTGCCTAATGGATTGGAAACGTGGCAAAAACAATGAACTGGCCAAAAAGCGTCGTTTTTGTTTGTTTAAGGTGCGAAATAATTGTGCTTTTTGCGTCAGTTGTGCGCGTCGTTAAATGTTGTTGCTATCCTATTTCATGCTCTCGTTTTAATGACGGGTCGCTTCCGGTCATTTCCATAGAAACGCGCGCCTACTTTTAATAATGCGCGTCAACTTTTAATATATTTGATCCTGAATGGAATGGAAACGAGGTGACACGCTTTCAAATAGTGCATTTTTTAAGCATGTGGAAATTATTTTTTTTATTTAGTCTGTAGTGACTTAACATTTTTGGAGCAAAACCAAATTGGCTAAAATTGTGCAACGAGGAGGTCGTGATATTAAAACTATAAAAATGATTTCACCTTAAATGGAGTTTGTAATTGGATTTTAAATATGAGATTTAATTTTTGATTACGAGCTTTGAGAAAATCATCAGGTCTCGCAATTGATTAAAATATTTGTTTGTTTTCTCATTGGATCAACAAAAACTATATAAAAATTATCATCTAAATTAATTATGCTGTTTGGTTTACGTTGTCTCCCATTTTAGAGATTTTGCAAATCAATTTTTAGTTGAACAAGTCAAAAAACAACTTTGAAAAATAGTTAAAAAAAAAAATGCTGCAGCATTTTGAAACTTATAAAATCTGACTAACTATTCACCACCAATAATGAAGCGTAGAAAAAAATTATTCTCAACCAGTAAGTATTGGATTTATGCTTAATCAATATTGAAAATTATGATGCTCTCATTTAGGATTTTTAATTAAAAACTCCTCTAAAAAATTCAATAAGGAATTTTCCGCAGGGCTCAAATTCTGCACGCGGAATTCCACTTCTATTGAAGCCTTACAAAGTTGAGCCTGAGGTGAAAAATTAAATTTTTAATTAAAAGCTCATAAAATAGCTCGTTTTTTTTTACAAAAATCTCAAGAAAGTTTATTTAAATTCAAATATTTTAAGAACAGGTTAGTGTAAAAACCCTTCGCACAATTTATTTCTGTAGTTCTCAGAAATAATTTCACCACTACTGAACTTTCTTTCCTGCATATATGTATGTGTTTATTCACAGTATGTAGGGGTTCTTCGGAGTGGAGAGTTGCGACATGTGCCCTGATGAAAGTACGCTCGCGGGGTGCTATGCCCTGTTCAAAAGTTTTCGTCTGGGCAATTTCTTTGAAACAGAGCAAGAGAGTGGAGAAACTTTTGAATTAGTTCGGTTCGCGCAGCAGCAGTTGAATTCTCTCGCGCGCCTCAAGCGTGTCCGTGTAATTCGGTTTGCCGTCGGAGATAAATTATTAATTTTTATATTTAGCTGAGTGGTGGAGTCAAAAGCCGCCTCTCATTAGCGATAGGGGCCGCCTATTGATTTATCAATGCGGCACTAAATAAGAGAAAAGAAAACATTTTATCTTTAAAAAGACTTGCGAAAAATTCTCTATTCCTCCACGAAAGCGACTAATTTTAATATAAATTTTTGTTTAAAAATCCCAGTTGATTTTTAAGCAAAATTTTTGCATACTATATTTAAAATTCTGAAAACCAAATCTACACTCCAGAATAATTTAATTTTTTAAGAGATCTGATATTTATGGTCGAATAGGTGATTTAATTAAAATGCGTCATCAATAAGCGTTCAGCAGAGAGGCAAATGTCTTTGTTCCTGACATAATGCACATTGTCTTGTAGGCACATATTATATTAATAAATTAAATTTCGGTTTAAGATCTATTGTTAAACAATGATGGCAATAATTTTCATGAAAAAATTTGATTTATTTTCAAAATGTAATGAAATCATTAAAATATTATTTTAAGTATATCAATACATTTCAAAAATAATTAAAAAAATGTATTAAAAGTAAAAAAAAAATATATTATAAAAGGGTTTTTTGTTTGCATGCAATCTCAGCCTGCATGCAATCGTGCATGCAATCTCAGCCTGCATGCAATCGTGCATGCATTCTCAGCCTGCATGCAATCTGAGCCTGCATGCAATCTCAGCCTGCATGCAATCTCAGCCTGCATGCAATCTCAGCCTGCATGCAATCGTGCATGCAATCTCAGCCTGCATGCAATCTGAGCCTGCATGCAATCTCAGCCTGCATGCAATCTCCGCCTGCATGCAATTTCAGCCTGCATGCAATCTCAGCCTGCATGCAATCTGAGCCTGAATGCGTGTTTAACAAGTCCTAAACAATGTTTAATGTCAGTTGCACACATATATTTTGAATCAGAATAATTATCTTCGTTGGCAAAATTGATTCATTAAATTTTAAAAAAGTCAGCAATAAGCTTTTTTCACTATTAGCTTCTTAGCCTTGGCCGGTAAAGTGGGTAGATTTTTCTTTCAATTCTCGAGGGAACGCGAGGAGGAAAGAAAAGTTGCCGCGAAATTGCCCGCCTCGAGATGGATTGTTGTAATATTGCGTCGCTGCCATTATTGTGGCTGCCGAGTTTCATCCTCTCTCTGCACAATGAAAGGGATTTTTTCCTTCACTCGCAGGCAGATTCGCGCATTCTTCGCAGATTTTCCTCCGGCTTCAATAATTTGCCCCTTGTGTTCCGCTGCTATCTCTTGCCGACGGCGACGCGCCGTAAAAAACTCATTTGACTTCGTATGCGCGCCTCTTCGTCGCACCGTTAGTGTTAAAGTGTAACATTGATACTTATCGTCTCTGTGTGTTTGAACTTCTTAGCATTTTTCACTTTAAAAAAACGTTGACGAAAAAGCCCTGCAGCAAAAATAAAGTTTTTTATGAAGTGATCATTGTGCTTGTTGACTTACAAGTTGAATTTGTAACTGATTCAAGTTTCTTAAGAAAAATAAATTTTAATTGTTTGCTTATTTGTCAATTTGCTTAAATAATTTTAAACTTGTAAAAGAAAAAAATGTTTTGAAAAAAATAAATTAATTTTAGAATTAATTTATTTTATTTTATTTACAAAGTTTGTTAAAATAGTGACAATTAAATTTCCTTACACAGCAGGCCTTGAAAAAGATCGACCTTTAGAATTAATATCTTTAACGATTTGCCATAAATTAGAGGATAAATTTTTATTGAAAACCACGATGGAAAATTAGTTATTAGTTATTGGTTATATTTAAAACAAATTTTTAAAAGAGGCCTGATAACAAGGGCCAGTTTTTTTTCAAGTTGCTCTTATTTTAAATAGTTTATAGTAAAAAAAGATATATAATAAAAATTTAGGTCATCTGCAGTTATTTTAAGTTTGGATCTAAGGTTTTTAAGTGCCTATTGGGTCCGTGTCCTTTTATTTTCCATGTTATCTCTTTTCCGGTTTTAATTTTTTATTTTGTTCAATTTTGCATATTGAAACAATTTTTCTCAGTAATGTTTAATCACGTAGCAAATAATGTAAAAATCAGATAGCATTGATTCGACTCCAGCCAAAATACTCGCAGTGTATATTTGTTTTTGAAGTGATTCCAAAATTAGCTGCTTTTGAGTAAATAAACTTGTAACTAGCAAAAAACATTTCTTTGTGACTCATTGATTTAAAAGTAAATGCGGATTAACAGAATTACTTATTAAAAAAAATTGCAAAGCGAAAGAATCTACCAAAATAAATCTGTTAACACTGCATTTCTCCATCATTTAATAATTGTTCAGTCTCGGTTCTTTTTATTTGTAAAGCAATTTCCATCAATCACTTCATTCATCGCCCGGCTCTTCTCCATTCAATACCATTGATGCCAATTTTAGCCCTCGCTCTCGGTGGGGAGCATCACAATTAAACACACAAAAGTCGGCGCTTCTTTTCAATTCTGATCCAAAACCGTGTGAGTTTCAGGTGGAGGCCACCCTGCTGGTGAACATCAAAGGCTGTGGATATCCGCCTGAAGTGCAGTGCTCGCGCTTCTGGGAACTCTACGCCAGGGAAGGTGCCAAGTTCGACTGTCACTACTCGCGAAAGAACGCCTCTCTTGTTATGCCAAGGTATTTTTATTTCGTCCACTTTAATTATTCATGAAATAAAATGAAATGATGAAAAGTAAAATTATATTAAATTTGGTAGACAACAATTAATTTTTGTATTAATAATGAGTTCACAAAGTTGAATTGATTTGGGATTTTTCTGGGTTTTTTTGCAGTTACGATCGCGAGGAACACATCGACACAATCCTCCACTACTTTCTTGTGCCATTTGCAGTGACCTCCATAGCCTCGGTGTGTCTGTGTGTCCTCCACTGCGACTGCCGGTGCTCAAGAAAGAGCACCGCGCCGTTGAAGAGACCTCACAATAAGCTTCCCACAAATCCAAGGTATGCATTTTTTATTGTCTTGCCAATACATTTTTATATTTAAGCAACAATTTTTGATGGTTCATTCCTTTTAATTGTAAATAATTTTCGTGAAAACAAGATTTTTAATCAGAAAAAGTTAAGTCTTATTTTTAAATTATTTAAAAAAAAATCGTACCTATTGATTTTCACTGGTTAATTTGGGATTAATTTTTCATTTCAATTATATTTTAACAACGCAGGTTTGTTTACATGAAGCGGTAATTTGTATACCATGTAAATCAATCAACACTTCCTACTTTACCGGTTCTTTCAATTTAAAATTGGTGAGTTAATCTTGAAAAAATTAATTGTAATTTGGAGTCAAGTAAAGTATCTTATCGCTTTATTTATTGCTAGAATCTATATTGATTAATAATATAAAGAGTTAAATTAAATTAGTACATATTTTTCTTCTGTTCAATAGCCAAAAGTTGTTTACATTAATTTATTTTTAAGGTTAAATTAGCTATTAAATGTCCTGGGTTAAGTATTTGTATTATTCTTCAAGGGATAAATTTTGAATGTCTCGAGAAGTAAAATAAATTGAGGATTTTTTTTAATCTTCTTTTTTAAATTTTCTCCGACGGCTTAATGATTTTTCTGACTCAAATGAATTCTTTCTATGCAATTTGTGTTTTACTCAATGTTTTTGATGAGTTTTACTTGCTGACATTTTAATTTTAGTAAATGGAACGCATTTTAAATTACATACAAAGAGTCTTTCTTGTTTAAACAGGAAAAGTCGTTTTTGGTTTTACATATTTTGAATAAATAAAAAAAAAATATCAAAAATTTATATTTTGACTATTTTGAGTGTATCAATGAAGCCGACGGTTTTAAAATGTTTTGAGCATCACCATTGAGAAATTTACAATCCTTTAACAATCAAAAATAATTACTGGACGCTGCCTTTAAATTTTTCTTCCACATATTTAAAAAAGAAAAATGTGATTCTTGCCATGTTCCAGCGATATCACCATATCGCGAGTGGAAACAATCACTCCGCGAGGCGACGACGACGAAGAGTTGACAATATCAAGTTCCATCAGGCCGCTCTGACAACGGGACGACACCATGGACAGTCACCTGGCGCGCTCGACGTGCAGCAGCGAACTGTGAGTGCCATGGTGTTGGGCAAAATTAGTCGTGAATTTTGGACTTTTACATTCCGGTGCTATCACGAGAAAAACGAAGCGGCTCCCTTACGCAGCCGGAGCCGAAATTTGCCTTAAAATCGATGACGAAATAAATAACAATGCGAGATTTTACTCTGGTCAATTTTTGACAACTGGTCGTAAAAATAACTATAAAAGGCAAACATAAATGAAACCTTCGTTTTTAATTTCAATTTAATACTTCAACAATGAACAAGGATTATATTTCGCTAAAATTTACCCCTCCTTTTATTTATTGATTAGGGCATTGAAATAGTATTCAAAACGTGAAAATGCAATGTTAAATATAATTAAGAAAATGGAGATTCAATTTAAAAATATTTTATAATATAAAAATTGAAAATTCAAGTGTGCCTGAAACAAGCCAAAATCAACACTATGAACTTTGTTTGATTTTTAAAATCCTTCATTAAATACATGTTTTGAGCTCAAAATTTCCAAAGGTTTAAAATTACATTTTATTTAAAAAAAGAAATACAAAATTAAAAAATAGTTAAAACCACAAAATTTGTACCAAACATTTATTATATTAGATTTATTTTTTATCAGGTAATGTAATAAAACAATATTTTTTTATTTTCATTTTATTTTTCTCTGTGTGACATTTTATTTTGTAATGCGAATTCTTAAAGGTAAAGAAAAATGAAACGTTGACCTAAATTAATGTAGAACCAATTTACTTACAAATCCATAGTCAACTCATTATTTAATTTATAGGGTAAATTTTAGCGAAATATAATCTTGTTGTTCCTTATTTGGTTCGGGTGTATTGATTATTGCATAATTATATTATATGATAAAATTAAAAAAAAAATCATAGTGTTTGCTTGGAAAAGAACACATTCGGCCAGCAAATTTTGACGCAATTCTATAATTATATTAAAAATAGCAGTGCACAGCTGAGTAGGGTGCTTCCGACCTAGGGTTAGTGTTTTTTCTATAGAATTGAGCTCCACTTAAAATACCATGTATTTAATCGATTCGTTATTGTAATACAGATAATGGATCGTGTTTGCAGATAATAGATGCTTGTTTTCTTTCGTTCGGCCACATGCGATGAGAATAAACAATTCTGTTTGATCGTAATAAATTTCTCCGATTAAAAGAGCGAAACTTTTCACTTGCAGCTTTTACTAGTTGCTGTGGAACTTGTACAGCTCGTTGCCCTCTTTAATTGCGAAATACACACCACTTTTCATTGTCAGACGTCTTACAAGTGCAATAAAAACAGATGGATAAAAAAAAAACTGTGGCAGTGAATTGTATTATAAAAAAATCTTCTGCAGCTCGTCATTTTAGATTGTGTATGATCAATCAAATCAAATGCTCACTCGATGTAAATAAAAAAGCGAATTACCGTGCTGCAGTGTATTATGTCAATGGTAATTAATTGTAATCGTCTATGACGCCGTTTGTATATATAAAAAAAAATATTGTATTTACACACCCCTTGATAGCATTTCGAGCGAAATCTACATTTACCACGCGCGGTCGATTTTTGCATAATATTTAAATATAATGCCTTCAATATGATATAAACATGTGAGAGTCTCGGTTATCTGAATTTAACAGAAATAAAATGATGCAAACACGCAGAGATAGCGTTTGATAGAAATCGGGTGCGGCGCATTTTAACTAGAGGGTAGTTTGTCTGTTTCCGAGTGATATATCTGATAAAAAAAAATCAATTTGAATCGAAAGAGGGCTTGTAAAAGTGCCGCTGACAAATAATGGGACACAAAAATATTAAGTTGGACAATACTGAAATCACCAAATATTCTGGACACAGTGACTTTACAAATCAGAAAAATTAATTTGAATGGTAACACTCAAGGTGGATTTCATGAAAGATTGAAACCGGGCGAACCTCGTTGCAAAGAAAAAATGAAAAAAATAAAGGACATCTGACCCCAAAGGTGACCTGCGGTCTGCTGGTACTTTAAAACCTAGGGTTTTGTCGTGTCCCAACTAAAACCAACAATAAGTGGGAGGAATAATAAAAAATTAAAAATAAAATGGGAGAATTTAATTTTAATAAACAAAATTAAGTTGTCCTTTCTTTTTTTCATTTTTTCTTTGCAGGTTCGTCCGGTTTCAATCTTTCAGAAAAATTAATGTTTTAACATAATTTGGGACTGCTTTTTTGCTTCCAATAAATTAAAATTTGTTAAATATGAAGGGGATATTACAATACGCAGTTGTTGATTAGTTGTGCTACAAAAATTATAAAAAGACCATGGTTTTTTTTTCTTCTGCTGAAGTCTCAGTTATTATATAATTAGAAATAATAAACAGCAGTTTTAATAATAATTACTGAAAAAAAATACAAGTATTTATCATAATTAGAATAAATAATTATCATATATTATAGCTTTTAAAAATTATTAACACTTTAAAGTTGTTAATATGTTTTTTTTTTAAATTTCTGTATTTAATAATTATATTTTTAAATTTTATTCATTTAGCAATTTCATTGTGTTTTCGCATTGAAGAAAACATTTTTAATTTGGGTTCCCTAATTTAATATTATACATTTTTACACATCACCAGAATCAGCATTGTGAATATTAATTCCAAAACTTCAAGACTTTGAACTTCCTCGGATGAATTTATCTTACATGATCTTACAATTAAAAGTAATTCGAAATATGATAACTTATATTAGATAAAGGTATCAGATTCATTCACTTCTTTAATTTGTTGCCCTGACAGGCTGCTGATTTAAAATTAACTCATGCTTAAGATGCAAAACTAAACAATAAAAATTAAAATAAAAATCCTAAAATTTCACATGAAATATCTTCTCAAAATTATTATCCAATCCAAATTGCCAAAATAAGTATCCTTTTACCAAATTTGTGTGGAAAAGAAAGGTTATTTTGCTTCAATATCGCACGAAAATAAGCAAAAACTGTGACAAATCAGTGATATATAATATCTAAACCCCTTAATTTTCCCACGTTCACGTTGAGACCAGAGGCACGTGATATGATTATTATGATTTTGAGGTCACTGTGGCCAGCGGGGTCGGGAAAGGGGCGATACAATTCGGAACAAAGCTGCAAACAAACAAACAAACACGCGCTGCTGAATCCATGTTACGTATGTGCCTAGCTGTGTGAGAGAGTGCCGAGGGTATGATACATTAATTATGCACCCGCCGCCGGGTTAGCGGTGGTAGCGAGTTGTGTTGTGGGGGTGACTTTGTTGAGTCTGGCAGCATCCCGGCCGTTGCCTTGGCCGCCTTCTGCGGTCGTGGGTGCTCTGAACTACTAAATTGCATTTCGCACTCGCCGCAAACTCAGTTTCAATCTCTCGCCACCTTCTCCCAACGCAGTTAACCCAAATTAATGCCAAGATCCGACCGACACGAGACACACGTTTAATCTTGTGATTGCCAACCGCGCGCGCTCTCTGTTTTAATTAAGTGTCCGTCTATTAATTCAATTCTCATTTTGTGTCACGCATTTCTTGGATGTCAACGGCAAGAAAGTGAAGCAAAGTTTTCCAATTTCTTCCGAAACCAAGCGTGAGGTAATCATTAAGTTAAATTTTATATTTATCTCAATAGACTTGCAAATTCTAATGGTAAAAAATTAAAATAAAAAATTCATTTTTTTAAACATTTTTACATTTTACTCTGACAATTTAATTTCTCGTTCCAAAATTATAATGAAAAATGAAAAGAGATTTTGATCAGTGTAAATTGCGCAATTTTCATCCGTAATTTTGATACAAATGGATAACGTGCCTCATCAGGCATCGAAAACGTTATGTTTCTGATAAGTTCAGTGAGTTTTAATTCTAAAATTTAGTCGCCATGTAAATTAATATGTTCAGCTAACTTATTTTCTGTTGATTTGAATACATTTTCTATATAATCGATCCTCTTAATTTTATCAACCTTCAACCCTGGTGTTGATTTTTCCTGATCAAAACTAATTATTCTGAAAAGTCGGTTTATAAAAATTATTCCTATTTTTCCATCAGTTTATCTGGTTTTAAATGCACGGTCATAGATTTTTGTTATGCCTTTGTTCGTCTGTAAAGAGTAAAACCTATTAGAATTTGCTCTTCTCTCTCTTTATCCAAAACTTTTATTATTCTATCAAAAGAGATTTCAATAAAAAGTTGTTACCTCTATGGTATATTTTTTGCTTCTCTTCGCAATTTTCTACATTTCACCAGTTGAATTTGATTTCAAAACGTTTTTGTGTATAAAGTATAAATTATGGAAAAAGATCGTATGTGTAGCAATTTAGAAAGGCCCCGTTTTGAAATCACCGCCTTTGATCGCGAGAGTTTTTGCGAGAGAGCTTTTGTGAAACAGAAAGCGAGGCTATCATCACTTTCCATGATATCGAAAACCGACTCACAAACTCACGTCATATTTTTGTACTTTTGGACGCGACAAAAATCTGGAGACTCAACTTTGAACTGTAGAGAGACCGCTTATGCTTTGATATGTTAAATAGTATTTATTTCCAAAAAAAAACTTCAATTTAGGCAAATAATTGAAAATTTATTTGTTAAAAATCAAAATTGAAACGCGAATGATTCATTTTTGCACCAATTTGACGCGTTCAGCACGCTGGTCGTGACTGAACTTTTGAGTCTAGATTATATATAACGCCGAATTACAAAACTGCATGATCTAGTAAGAAAAATATAGTATGTTGCAAAGTCGTGAAAGCTATTTGATTGTATTCTCGCAACTAGTGAGAGGAAGTTTGTTTTGTCGAGAGAAAAAATGTTAAATTCATAAAAATTTGTATCTTCTTATACTACGAGGTTGATTAACGCATGATGATAACGTGACCGCAACCCTTATTAATCTCGTTATTAATATGATAATTATATAAATAAAAGGCAGCTGAGAAATGCTGATTAGACCATACAACAGCTGAGCAAATCGTCTTATTTCCACACTTCCCATCCTCGTTAGACAAATTGAAAGTAAACAGAGGCACGTGCAGAGTCTGTTCAAGCTCAACACAATAATCTTGAGAATATAAGTATTTCTTTAGGGTGAAACTAGGTTATATCTTCATAATAGCAATTTTTTAATAAAAAATTAACACCTGCTACAAATCAATTTTATGAAAATTATTGAAAAATGATTTACATAATTAATATGATTGTAATAAATTAGCATAAATTTACTTATAAGGTTTATGTATATCGGTGTAGATTGCATTGTTAATTAATAGCCAAATAAATGTCACTCCAGTGAATTATCCTGCCTGAAAGTGACAGCTGAGAAATTGACCTTGTCATGAAATCATTAAATATTTTTTTGTGTATCGTAAATCACACTCAAGCACGAAAGCTAGACATCATAGTAGTACTTCCTTAATTCTAAATTGATGCAAGATGATAAAAATCAATTCGACGAGCGAGAAAACTGGAGCAGTGCGGAGTGAGAAAAAGAGTTTAGGGCTAAAAATTCCCTCGAGGATCATCATCCTTTGTCTCGTGGGTTAAAAATAGAAGTCTGATTTGAATTCCAAATTCCCAAGAGCCAAGCAAGGGTGGCGGCAGAGGTTTGGCCCAATAAGCAAAGGCCATTATGCAGCTCAAAGGGCAGAAGAAAGAGAGGAAAATTCTGCTGTCAGGGGTGTGTGTATAATTGAGCATCCAGCAGCATTTATTGTGCAAGAGTCACGCCGGGTGGAAAACATGAGATATTATCGATCCCGGAACAGCACCTTAGGCTCCGCACCCACTACTAAGTCGTCCGTCTCTGCGACGACTAAACTCTCTGATCTATTTCTTCTTAAAGGACCCCTTCATTTGCATTCTTATTATTTAAATGTGGGGGAAATTTTGTCACTGAAAATGAAACCGGGATTGAAAACTTGCACTTTTAAGGGTTGAAACTGACTTTAATCAAGAGTTAAACTTTTCCCGTCAAAAGCACTTGAGGCTCAAGGAAGATTTGAATTCATTATGTAATATGTACAAAAAGAAACTTGCATGTTTGGTCTTTTTTAAACACATCCCTTATGATTCCAACAATGATTTTAATGTGAAAAAAAGTTATTAAAAGAAATTTTTTTTTTTAGTTATTAATATGATTTGATTATCATGATAAACTATATTATGTATAAATTTATTTTATAATTTTGTATTTAATATTTGTAAATATTGCTCAAATTACTTATAAAATGAGAAATAAAAAAAAATCATTTCTTCAAAGGAAAATTCTATTATTTAATTTTATTTGGGGTTTTTTCAAACTCGCAAAAAGTTTTTTATCTCGATTTCATTTCAATCATGAAACTTTGTGTTTTTATTTAAGAGAAAATAATTATAACCGGGATGGGTCTTTAACCTTTGCACCCTTTGGCACCTCTGCTCCGAAAACTACAAAAGAGTTTCTCCAACTCTTTCCCCGAATTTCCACCGCCTTTCTTTCCCTCTCGATTACCTTCTGCGATTGATGATGAATCAGAACTAATGAGGCAATTGATCACGCAGACGTCAAAAATATTAATCAAATATTCATTAATCACTTTATTATTCCAGCTGGTGGGCCGCGCGAGCACAGAAAAAAAAACTCCAGTTCCAAACACACACTCATTTGGTATTCCCTTTCCTCGCAGCCTTTGTTGTTGGCGCAGCGCTCTGTGATCGACTGCCGCAAATAAATTGACGTGTTATTCTTCGCCGTGCCCTTTCCATCCACGCAGAGCAAAATATTTAAATATTTATTACCACGACGAGACCGCGCGCATTTTTCCCTGCTTTTTTGTGCACAACGTGTTCTCCGCTCGCGAGGCAAAAATAATGTGCAGCGTCGAAAAACAGCAGGCGCTGATTCAGCGCTTTTGACTTTTTTGCACTCCCGCCTTTCGTGGCAGCACCGCGGAGAGTGTCGCTAATTACGTCTCATTAAGCTTCAATTGATGAAAATGCCGGAGATCGATCGATTTTGAAATGGAAAGAGTCGCTCAGGAAAAGATTTAAACGATTTAAATTTGGTTTAAGGCCTCCTTATTGACATCTACAACTTCTGTTTGCGGAAAATCGGCCCGAAATTTTTTGACCCTGATTTTTTTATAAATACCTGCCCACTAGTGGAGTTGATTGCACAAAGAAAAATGGGGGGTCGCGCGGATTAATCTTGAAATATGATTTTTTGAAATTTAACATGGCGTTTTATGGTGATTTTTGTTTTTGGCGATTAAAAAAAATCTGCCCGAAATTTTTTGCTCAAAATTGCACAAAATGATAATTGAATGACCCTAAACAGATAAGCAGAAAAAAATTGGGGGTTCATGGGGCAAAAATTTTACATTGAGCATATGGGAGATCAAAAAAACCTCTTTGGTACTCTTAGCATTGCAATAAGGAGTCCTTAAGAAAATTGAAATTCATAAATTTTAATCAAGGAAAAATAAAACTATTACATAATACTTAATCATCGTATATATACGAAATTAGAGTTAATTTTAATTTTTAAATCATAGAATCTGACAAATTCTTGAAAAAAAAATTAATTTCTAAAAATATGCTTATTTTTAGATTCAAAAGTGAATGAAAAAATAAATATAAATCTTTAAAGAGAATTTATAGAAAAATAATTAAATAATTCGGTTAAGTTTTTAAATTTACTTACATAAGTTTTTATACTTTTGTCTTACAATTATAAATTGATATAAATAATTGCAAAATAGCTCATCTGAGCCAGAAAATTTAATCTGTATTAATGAGTACAAGCATCCTGAACTCGCCATAGCCACACATATGCTTTCCGGCCAAGTGAACCCTAATGGAGTCTCAGAACTGTCGTTAACTCAAACAAGCTCTCCACTTCCTTGCGATGACAAACTCAAAATTTAATGTACTGTTCATTAAACCGACGCACCTATCCCTGTATGAATAAAATATATTAAAAAATATCGGAAAGCTTTCCACGTTTGTTGGTTTGCTTTTTTAGTGGCTTTTTTTTTGTTCCGAGTTGCGGAAAATAAAAAAAAGTTTTGGGTCGAGAGTCAAGAGAGAACGAGAGAGTTGCGCGAGTTATAAATTTTTTGGTTGCGCCACTCGACGTCCGCAGCAGAATTTACAACGGCCTCTTTTCTCATCTGGTGCACCTTTGCTGTCATTATTACTCGTTGCCAAAAATGTGACACAAAGGCAAGTTTAATATGCCCTCGCGCACGCCCTTTTTGTGCATCTCTTCACCGAGGCCACGATATGAGATTATGTACGGCGGAAAAATCTCCTTTGCCGAGGCACGTAAAAAGACAACCTCGGGCGTTGCACGTCACACTCGACAGGAACAAAACACACGCCCAGGGAGGAAGAGAAGAGATGCCGTCGCGGCACCTTTACGCGAGTATGGAGCCATAAATTTCGCTGCTTTTGGATCGCTTCCAATTTCGTTCAATATGAAAGTCAGTCGATTTAATGAATTTCACCTATCGCTCATAACCAATAAAAAAATTTGTAAAAGCGATGTTTGAAAATTCAATTTTGAAGGATGAACAAATGGAAAATGTAAATTAAAAAAAAAATTTAAAGTATATCAAGGCTGGTTAAATTTATTTTCTAAAGAAAACATTGCACTGCCAGATTCGGTTTCTTGTCTGTTGCCCAGTTTCACAAAAAGAAAAATGAAATTTTGAACGAAAAAAAATCGAAGCAAAGATTAGCCTATTTGTTTGATGAAGTTGACACTCAAGGAGATGATCAAGATTTAGCCTACTTTTACTTTTTTTCTAAAAAAACGTCTCATTGCTAATTTTTTTTAGCTTGTGACCAAATTCTGTCTAATAAATTAATTAAATCAAATTATTTCGATCAACTTACTTAAATTATAAGTCAATTGTACTAAAACATTAATATTTTCAAATTATTTTACAAGAAGGCAACAATTTGAATTAAATTCAGAATTCTTCTTGACTGCTCTAGACGCAAAACAGAAGTCAGAGAAACTCGTGTTTCCTTGGTTGCGGATGGTTGCATAATTAATTATTCTAAATAATTATGCTAAAAGATATTATAAACAAGTCATGAAAATAGAACAGGCTGCGTGGTTTCTGCAGTGTTTAATTAATATCAATTTAAGAACTAATTTAATTTACAGTTTTTTTTAGAAACATTTAATTATGAGAGTCCTTTTGAAGTTTGCAAGTTTGACCGCACCGAGTCTAATTAATCATGAGATATTATTTTCGTTGAAAGGTCTTTCATAAACTATACGTGGCGTTTTTCCTCGAAGTGCTGGCAACGCGACGCACGTAGGTGGGTCATTAGTACTTGATGCCACATTAGCGGCTAAACCTTTTGCCGTACTGGTCTGCGCGCGATGCGAAATTGCTTCCCAGGCCATAAAGACCGACTATAAAAAAGACATTGGGCCAAAAGTTCTTTAATAACAAAGTGTCCTTTCAAAGCCAAAAGATGACCGCACGCTGGCATTATTACACGGAACGGCTCGCCCGCGAACGACGCACTTGAAATTCACTTTCTTGTCTTTGCGCACCATTTTTTTTACTCAGATAACTTCATAAGGGAAAACAAGAACGCTATTTTTAGTATTTTAATTTTATTTAAAAAAAAAGACTTTAAATAAATGTAATTATTTTTTGTAGTCCAATTAAATTTTTTAACGTTTTAAAATATGTTGTTTAATATAATAATTTTGGATTTAAAATTAATTTTTTTATATAGTTTTGATTTGTATTTTCGTTTAAAATTAAAAAAAAAAGCTTTGTATGGCTTTTTAGAAAACAATTTAATTTTTATTTTGGGCTGAAATTTTATATATATTTATTACTTTCCACACACATTAAATGCAATAATAATATTTACACAATGCTTTGTTCTAACGGTTCTTTCATTGATTAAAGCTAAATATTACAACTATCACTAAATCATTATTAATGAATAAAAAAACTATCACTTTTAACTAAACAATCATCTCTATCTCTACTTATTAGTAGATCATTTGTAGTGAATCCATGAAATTTTCAATACTATTTGATTAATTATTCGTTATGCAATTTACTTATAAATCATTTCCAATTTTCTTTTTTCAGTCCACTTTGAAATATGTTTTGATTATCTGGTGAGAGAAATGACGACGCCCGGGGGATTAAAAATGCAAATTGAATGGCGCCGGGGTTGCAAATAATTATTCGCATTTATCAATTCACCCGCATCCGCCTCTCGGTTGATTTCATTCACCAACCAGCAGGTGCACGTTGAAATTCACCCCGTGGGCACTGCGCAATAGCTGATGTGTGCTGTGGTGGAGCAGAATCCCATTCAAATGTAGTTTCTGTGCAGCATAATGAATGGCCAGCGACACGCAAAAACACAATTTCCGCCGACACGGCGAACGTCAAAAAATTGTGTCGCCGAAATTTGTCGCTGCGGCCGGTCGTTATTAACGCAAAATGGGAACGGTTGATGAATTTTTGCAGCTCGAAATAGGCTTTAGTTCTCCGCTGAGAGTTCCGAGGCACACCGCACATTTTATATGTAATACATTTGCTAAATGTATGAGAGCGGGAGGGAAAAATATTCCGGCAAGCCCTTTTTTGGCTGCGGTGGAAATTCGGGTGGAATTTATTCATGTGTATATTCTCAATAAAAAAACACATTGAAATTATCTGGGCGAGTAAACTGCATAAAAGTTGTTTGTAAATTTATAAACAAATTTATAGCATTATTTTAAATTACAAAATTATTATTTTAAATTAAAAGTGTTTTAAAAAAAATCAACCCATCTGCCACCATCTACAATATATTTGATCCTATTTTAAAAAAAATCAAAAATTAAATATAAAAAAATAACTGGCCCCACATTTATGTGATCCAATTAATTAAGTCAGTTGTGAAAGAACATAAAGATAAATTCTTAATCCTTTCACAGCCAACTTGCATAATAAAATTTAATTGGATCCTAATGGCTAAGGGTTCCAGTTATTTTTTGAGGAATTTTTGTAAAAAACAAATATTTATTGATTTCCATAGTGTTTTAAGAAAGTAGCTTAATTCGTTCAGATTGTTCAGAACATGATCTTAAGGACTCCTTATTGACATAGTCAAATCAAGTCCATACAACAATAGAAGCCACTTTGGGCAATTATTGGAAATTTAACAAACCATTGTTGTAAAGACTTGATTTGACTATGTCAATAAGGAGTTTTAATCTTGCTCAATTTGATAAAAAAAAGACTTCAATCTCTTCATGACAAATGATTTCTAATAGTGATAATTAATTATCACTATTAGAAATCATTTGTGTTAATTAATTAACTTTTCCGTTCATCTAGGAGAGGACAATATTTTTTTATGGTCATCGAGATGCTAATTAATCTCATTATTTCACGGAACGCTAAAAAGTTGTTATTTTTCAAATCATTTCATTGAAGGGATTGGAAACCTTCAGAAAATTATAAAAATGAGTAATACATGAGAAATAAAGTTCCCATTAGTACAAAATGTTGTTTTTAATGAAATCGATTTTGGTCACTTCTAAAAGTTAAACGTGCAAAATCAGCTAGAACAACAAAATTTTTGTAATTAATTAATCAATGCATAATAAAATAAAAATAACCAATATAATTAATTTTTTAGGCTCTCCTTGCAATTAAACGTTATTTTGTAATATTTTCTCCACCATAAAGAACTACCAAAGGGGCAATTTTTAAGATATTTTTGTCGCAAGCCAGTTTAAGTGCTCTGCAAAGCAGTTAGCCACGTGTTTAAACAGAGGCGTTGACTGCAAAATTGGCGGAGAGCAGATTAATTTCCCTCCGGCTCCCTGTCGACCGTTTCGGTCTCTTTACCCATGTGGCGAATAAAAGTATTTCACTCGCATGTTCACTCTCGTGTCGCAATGGACTGGAATCCCACCGCTTAACGCTCGTATTTTGCTGTGTGTTTTTCGCATTATCAATTCGGCCGGCTCTGCTCATCCCTCTTGCATCTCTGTACGCGTGTTATCTCGCCCACCGCCGCGCACTGACAGTTGTTATATTGTGATGATGAAAACTGCTGGTTATCAGATGGACGCGCGAATAAATGTCCATTATTAATATGCATGACGCCTATAATTTGCATTCTACACAAAATTTCATCATTTTGATAGCACTACTTCTGCTGATATGTAAATAATTGCTGTCGCAAATAGCGGAAAAAGTGAAATTATTTATTTATGGAAACCATTTTAAATTCGCAAAGAATTCAAAACGTGACCCAGTCAGCAATTTATGTTTCACATTATTCAATCACATTTCAAGCTCATATTTTCTAACGCATTGGATAGTGGATAAATTCTTTTTGTTAAATTTGTATTAATTAAAAATCCAATAATATATTAAATTAAGGTAATCATCAATATAAAATTGAACATTCAAAACATCAAAATCATGTTTTCTATAAAAATAAATGTTTTTTACAATTTTAATTATTAAACTTAAATATTATTATTCAATTAAAATTATTTTTAAATAAAAAAAAATTATTATAAAATCAAATTTTCTAAATATGAAAATAATATAATTATTTTAGTGGTTGTGACTTTGGTCAGAAAATTCAGATATCAATTCAATTTATGCTATATAATTTGGACGAATAAACATAAACATTATAAACAACAAGAATAATTGGTCATGATTTCTTCATATAAGTTATTTTATTCTCGCAGCATTGTTTGAAATTAAATCAAGTATATATCTTTACTACAGATATAAATTATCTTCTTGCTTTTTTTACGCACATAAAATAAAAATTCAGAAAAGTGCACAAATATTTAATGGAAATTTATTGAAGATGATTAAAAAAAATTTGAACGAGTGAAACAGTTTTCTTTTTAGTGACAGAAATTATTGAAAATCTGATTACACATTTTTTTATTCTAATTTTTAGCCCAACAATTACTGAGGTTTGGAATTTTTTCCAATAAACTGTAATAACTGATTCAGTTGTATTGAATTTCATTTTGATATTTTCTCGTATGGTTGAACCAATGAATGCGCAAAAAATAACCATCGTTCGTGTTGTTTTCTCTGCAGATAGGCCATTTAATTTGATTTTTCCCATTCAGAAAAGAAGATTGCCAAAAATTCCAGTACATTCAGTTGCCGTTGGAATCAAACGGCGAAACGATTGCGAAGAAAAATGATCGGCAGTAAAAATTTATGCATTTTCCATTCATGACGACGAGGGACGATTTTATGGAGTCTTTTGGCTCGAGACGCAATCCATTGTGGAAATAAGTGCGTCGTCCGCAAGCGTATATAAGATCCATATTTCGGAGCAGCTGTTTGCGCGAAATCTGTTGGTTTTCGGACTACACTCGCCTCAAATAAGCCCTCATCAATTGTCCTAGTCCAGATTCCTAGCTGCTGCTGTACCCCTTTTATACACACGCCTCACGAATATCGATCGATACTTCATCCACCCATCCACCCCCAGCCAGCAGCCGGCTACATGGGAGGAGGAGCGTTTTGTTCCCAAACATCAGTTTGCGATTCACGTGTGCACCCCGCTATGAATAAACCAACCAACTAAGCCGCAAGCTGGCTGCTTTTCGCCCCCCAACGAAAACTATACTCCTTTGCTCTTCCTCCTCGCAGCAGCGCTGACCGCGATTGCAATTAGCGCAATTATTTTTGCCACGATGAACCGCGCCGCTCTCGTCTGGCTGGCCCGACTAGCTGAATTTGCAGACGCTCTTGTGTTCAATCAGAACAAGTCAATCGACTGGAAAATGGTTTGCCTCGAGACTAGAAATCATTAAATTCTCGTTACGAAAATATCCTTCTCTTGCAAATGTTTGAAGTTCTTATTTTATTCAATATTTCTCGAGAAAATAATCGTTGAATATTGAAATGAACAAAACATAAATTTTGAAATTTGTGCTTTACTTTCAGTGCGAAATTCAAAACTTTTTTTGTTACAATTATAATTTAAATACATTTGCTAGATTTGTAAAAGATGGTGCGTGTATTTTTTTTAATTGGAAATATGTCAAGATTTTGATTTAAAAATCATTATTATAATATTTTTGATAATATAAACTTTAAATCAACTAAACTAATCAAAGGAAATTGTAATATTTTAAAAATTTGTACAGAGATTTACGTTTGAGTCGGTTGATTTAATTTTTCTGCGAATCTCTCTCCAGTTCCATATTCCGTCGCAAATCGCTATTTAATATACCACGGTTGAGTGCAATACAGAGAATCCATTCAATTAACTGGTTATACGCATCAGTGATGAGCCGCAAAGAATTGGGAGCGAGAGGGTTAACCTATTAAATGGCGTGCTCAGCGGGCATTAAAGTGGTGAGCTCGGCGCTTGTAAATTAGCACGCCGCGCACTAACTAAGACCGCTCGCAATAAATCAGCATTTCCCATCACCTGTCTGCAGGCGAGCCAGCGAACGAGCGCGGAGAGGTTTCATTTCATATTGGTTTGCTGCGCCGGGCTTAAGTTCCCGCGAGTAAACTCGAGCAGAGATATATCCAGGCACGGACTGCGCAAATAAACGCCGCCAGCGACACAGGAACTCGACTCCCGACGCAGTTTGCCGATCAAACGAATAATACCCCTATGTGTGTTTCATAATTGCTTCGTTCCTCCCCATAAAATGTTTCTACAAATAAAAAACTGAATGTAACATGGAAAGATGATCAACCGAAAGACCAGGTGGTATAATTTACAAAATAAAACGCTTTGTATTTTATTTTTTCAAGTCAATTTTCTAATAAAAAATGGATCACTGTTTTATTTTATAATTTTGATGTTTTTATTGGAGATCAAGAAATAAATGGTCACTTTTTTCCTAAAAAATTGCCTCATTTAAAAACAAAAATTTGGAAAACTCCACCATTTGGTGTGCAAAATATGCCTCTTAAAAATAAAAAATAAATAAAAAATATTACTATATTGCAAAAATTGTTTCTAGCATTAGAAACATACAATTTTAATCCTTTCACTTTTTTTTATGAATTTTATGTTTTATTCAAGTTATAAAACATTTCTTTGGTTTAATTGACCTACTTCTGATTTGATTTCTATCACGAAAGTATTTTTGTTGTCCTTCCGATGCTGCTAGAAATTTCGTGTCGCAGTAGGTCTCGTGAAAAGGCGGCAAGTCGTTTGATGAATCGCTAATCAATATGCATTGAAGATTTCTCCGGCATCGTGGCTGATAGGCTCCCCTCGCGTGAAATACGTCTCCCATGCTCATGAAGATTGAGTGGTCGTTCGGAGGCAATCTTAAAAGAGAGAAGCTGCAATCAAAATTTGACCCAAGCCTTTTGACACCCTTTCATCATTCTTACCGCTTTTCAACTCATACAAAAAGTATATTATTATTATTCAAGACAAGAAAACGCTTTCTGCTATAGAACAATCAATGAAAAATGCTGAGCTGAAGGTAAGTTCTTTTTTATTTTTCAAAATAACTGACACTCATTCAAAATAGTGTTTCAATTTTTATAAAATAATATTGAGAATCAAGAAAACATACATTGTCGTGTAGCTTCCTTCAGATATCACAATTAATTTATAGGTTATAATCATAATTTATCAGGACTTAAGCAAGTAAAATATTAATTTAGAAAGTTTATTTAAAAAAATTCACCTCAATTAATTTAATAAACCATAAATTAAAAATAATTGGGATTTTAAGTTTTCCAAAAATGTCCCTTATTTATTTTGCAACAATTTTTGAGAACATAAATAATTGCATTCTTGACAGGAATGAAAATATAAGAGGAATTGTCATGAAAATTTTTTTTATTTGCTTTGTAAGCTTCAAAGTTCCAAGCTAAGAAAATGTGTGAATTATAAATAAAATGAATAAAAAAATAACATCATTAAGATATTTGCATTTTATTTTAATTTTTCAACAACAAAAATTCACTTTTTTTAACGAGGCTCTTAGTATGATTTTAAGCTAACTTTTACAACCAAGTAAGCACTTTATTTTCTGCTCAATAAATAATGGTAAGTATAGCAAATAGAATTAATGGTATTTTAATGATTCACACGTATATTCAGCTCTTGCATTGCGGTCAATCGATCGCCGGTGAGCAAAAATAGTTCCAGCGCAGCCAGTTTAATTGCATCAAGATAACCTTTAAGGTGGTGGCGACGCACAGGGCAGGGCGAGACAGACAGTGAGGAGGACACGGGTCGCAGCGTCCGCTCTTATCGTGTGTTATTATTATCGTAGACGCGGCCATTGATCCACACATA
Organism: Neocloeon triangulifer; assembly: GCF_031216515.1. Taxonomy (NCBI): domain Eukaryota; kingdom Metazoa; phylum Arthropoda; class Insecta; order Ephemeroptera; family Baetidae; genus Neocloeon; species Neocloeon triangulifer. The sequence goes on from NW_026775550.1 coordinate 1,631,354, forward strand.
CATCCATGCATATCTGACGAATAATCCACACACAAATGGGTACACCCGACGCTCGACACGTTTTGTCTGCTGCTATCAACTTTTCGGCGAGTTGCGCCAGGCTGTAATCTCCTTAATGGCGTATAGAAATGAAGGCGTTCGCCTGAAATCGTTCGGAAATTCGTCCGTCGATGTTATATACGCATGGCAGCCCCCGCTTTTAGAGCAGCCAAACGCACAACTTTATCTTCTATCACCGAACTCTAATGGTGGCAAAACTTCGCTCGAGTTCCATAGTTTTTTTTGCGCTCTTTCTAGGATGAATTAGGAAAAATGAGTTTGTGCAAGTCTCCTGCGGGCGTTCATTACGGCCTGCTTGTTTTCAGCTAATTATGCAACTGGATGAGCATTCGTGTCGAGCGGGCTTGCATATTTACTGCGCTCGCAGGCGCTTTTGAGTAAAAAGCGAGGTGCTTTTTCTCTCTCCTCGGCTGTCAACAATCAGCCAGCGTTGCGGGATTTGGAGAACTGCAAAGTTGCTGCCGGGCAAAACAATAACAGTGCTACTTTTCACCGGATTAAAGACGAACATAAATGCGACTTGGTGAACAAAAGCTTAAAGCCACGTGCATTGCGTAATTTGCAGAGCAAATAAAACAGAAGAACACGCAAGTTAAAATAAATGCAAATATATATTAAACAGGTTTGGATTAAATTTTAAATTTAGGTTTTTTATGAAAATTTTCACATGGATGTTAGGATTTGGTTAATTTTGTTGTTTATCGAGCCCTAAATTATGTTTTGCACAATTTTTAACTCTATGATAGACCTAAAAAAATTAATGGCCAAATTTTTTTAATTGAGTGAACATCAAAATTTCCAAAAGATTATGAAAAATTTGAAAAAAATATTGTATCTTCAAATGAATCCCATCTTAAAATCTGGTCACAATTCAGTGAAAAAAATGGAATTGTGTTTGAAAAATTCTGGGACAATCTTATTGCTACTGATATTGAAGTATAAAAAAAGCCAAAATTGATAATGGAAATCTATATTGGGCAGCTGGCGCATTATTTTGAATGAGTCTAATGATGATGTGTCTTGGCGCACACACCAGCACGATAAGAAGACAGATATAGGTCGTTGATAATGGTGAGCAGAGCACTCTCTGCTACTTTTAAGAAGGCCGCCAAGTCTTTAATACACACACGACACTTTCCTACTTTGCGAGAGCTATAAGAGGATCGTCGGTATATCAGGTGAATCACAACGCGGTGTGATTTAGTAAATAATTCAACCAGACACTTTCCTGCTGTGTAGCAACGTAAATAGCGAGGAAATTTCAGATTCATTAAGAAAGAAAACATCAAAGTGAAGAGTTTTGTTTTTGTTATGCTCACGAAATGTAAATTGATAATTGAATATTTTAATTTAACTGATTTCCCAATTTTTTTCTTTCAAAAATTGAATTTCTAATACGTATGATTGTAAAAATAAGGAGGAATAAACAGCAATGATCCGATAATTAAAATGTGTAATTTAGAGTTGGTATTTTGCTCCTTTTTTTAAAAGCAATAAAAATTTCATTAGGAGAAGTGAACCGGAGTGGACGAAACCGGAGGAAAGAAGCAAAGCCTATCCCAATCCTCTCCGCCGCCGCTGAGCTCCAAAGCGACACAAGAATTCAATTTGCGACCGATTGCGAATGGAGAACAGGGAAATGCACAGGTCGACCTTGACACTCGCGCGCAGTCATTGGCGAGAGCAGAGCAAGGGCGTGGTTGAAGCATCATTGATGTTTGCAAGTGAATGGAAAAGCAGGGGCGCACACGCACCCCCAGAGACTTTTCGCTCAGCACCGATACACCCCCTCACATTTAGCACTTTGTTTTCCAATTTATTATTGTCTGAGTGAGGGAATAGGGAATCGATTACAATAAACCAATTTTAACCTTTAGAATCATCTAGACTGTTCCAAAAATTTTCAATTTAATGCAACTTATAATTCCTCTACTGCAAAAAAAAAAGATATGAAATGACAACAGGACAGCGACGATCTATTCTTTTAGTGCAGCAGTTGTGAACTCAAAACTTCAAATGGAAGAACACGCATAGTTAAATAGAAAATTTAATAAAAACGTTAAACTACAAAAAAATTTGATCTTTTATTAAAAAAAAATGTGATTAAATATAAAATAAATTAAATACATTATTTCAAAATAAGATATTTAATTTTAAATTTTCAAAGTTCCATGGTTCCTTGAGAAGAATAAGCCATCTTACATTATATACAAAAAATTAAAAGAAAAAATTATCAATATAAAAAAAAATAGCAATAATTGTCAATTCAAATAATTGATAATATGATAATAGAGCAAAATTTAATTTTATACCTAAGAATTTATAATTAAAATAATTTTCAATGATGTTTTTATCTCTTAAATGAATTTTTCTTTTTTTATCATTATTTATGTTATTTATTATAATTAATCTTGAATTTGCAGTATTTTCAATCTCAAGCACGTGCCTTTCGCGCCAGTCGAGATTCAAACTTCCATTCTTTCTGCAGCGAGCGCCGCCATCATGCATGTTGCTGTTTATGCTTTCTACAAGCGATGGCATGTTGACCGGCGCTGCCTGATCTAAATTCCTCTCTTCCCAGTGCAATTTCAACTTGAGGTAGGCAAAATGCCCGTATTTTGATACCTTTCAACCTCGACTTCGTCTTCGTTCGCTCCTCGATTGGAATCAGCGAGCGATTTGCACGCAGCGCGCACAAAACTGGCGCACTTTTGCGACGTGTCCGAATTGTCGCTTTCGGCGTTACGCGCTCTCTCTTTCTTGCTTTTGTCCTACTACGGCCGTTAAGAGACAATTCTCAAGACATGTGCTTAAACTTGTTTTAATTCTTGCTGCTTTTTAGGCCGAAAATGGCTGTGGTCATCGAAACAACCCTCGGCGACATAACCGTGGACTTGTACATCAAAGACCGACCGAAAAGTGAGTCCATGTGTTTATATTGACAAACCTGTTTTCATTGCTTTTCACGTTTTTCAGCTTGTCTCAACTTTCTGAAGCTTTGCAAAATAAAATACTACAATTTCAACTTATTCTTCCACGTGCAACCGAATTTCATTGCTCAAACTGGTGACGCCACCGGCTCGGGAAAAGACGGCGCTTCTATTTTTAGGTAAACCAATCAATGCAATTCAAATGTAAGTTTATTAATTGAATTCTTTTGCATTCAGCTTCCTGTTTGGCAGCAATGCCAAGTATTATGCTGGCGAGCAGTTGCCCAAAATCAAACACACTCGAGCTGGACTCATCTCGATGGTCAACTGCGGAGACAACCTGTTCGGCAGCCAGTTTTTCTTCACCCTAGGATCTGACTTGAACTACCTCGATGAAGAACACCTGGTTTTCGGCGAAGTTACAGAGGGTTTGGACGTTCTGATCAAACTCAATGAAACCATCTGTGATGACGAGCACAGGCCTTACCAGGACATTCGAATCACGCACACTGTGGTGCTTGAAGACCCCTTCGAAGATCCGTCTGGGCTTCCAGTGCCTGAAAGATCGCCCTCGCCAACACCTGATCGTTTGCAAGTAAAAGTTCATTTTTGTGTTGAAATATTTTGCTTTATTGCTTTTTCGTTTTGATCAGAACGGACGCATTGCTCCTGATGAAGCGATCGACGAAATGGAAGGAAAAACCATGGAGGAGGTCGAGGAAATGGTCAAGGAGAAAGAGGCGGCTGCGAGGGCAACAATTCTTGAGATTGTCGGTGACTTGCCAGACGCTGACATGGCACCTCCGGAAAATGTCCTATTCATTTGCAAACTGAATCCTGTAACCACTGACGAGGACTTGGAAATCATTTTCAGTCGTTTCGGCAAAATTAACTGGTAAAATTGTTATTAAAAATCAAATTTCATCTCAGTGATTTTTGTTTATTTCCAGCTGTGAGATTATCAGAGACAAAGTGACTGGTGACTCGCTCCAATACGCTTTCATCGAGTTTGCTGAGCAGAAGTCGTGTGAAGATGCGTTTTTTAAAATGGACAATGTTCTTATTGACGACAGACGAATTCACGTTGACTTCAGCCAGAGTGTTGCCAAACTTAAGTGGAAAGGAAAAGGCAAGTCAAATTAATACTTTTTAAATAATTTTCTTTTTAACAAATTAATCAATTTGTAGGTCGAGGTGTTGAGCACCTAGGTGAGGGTAAATTTAACTTCAATGACAAGAGGCGGAATGGACAAGTAACTTGATTTATATTTATTTCTCTTTCCTTACAATTTATATTTCATATTTTAGGACCAACGTCCCCGTCCAGATGGAAAATCCAGGAGTCCCGTTCGAGATGGAAAATTTGTTCCAAAGCGGGATGATCGGAGGAGACCTGACGACAGGAATCGAAGAAGCAGGAGTCGAGATCTGCAGAATAAACGGCCAAGTTTTGGCAGCAATGAAAGATTCCGAAGGAGGAGCAGAAGTGTTGAAGATAGGAGGCGGGACAGAGGAGGCAGATCTCAGAGGAACCGTAGTCGAAGCAGAGAAAGGTTACGGAGTCGGAGCAGGGAACGGAGGCCGAGGAGTCGCAGCCGAGACAGACCAATCAGTTTGAAGAGCAGAAGTCCTGCAGGAAGAAAAAGAAGTCGGAGCCCGTTTAGGGGGAAAGTCAGCAGGAGTCCCATCCGGAGAAGGTCTAGGAGTCCAGTGAGGAGGAGAAGCAGGAGTCCCGTCCAAAAAGTAAGCAGGAGCCCGGCGAGGAGAAAAAGCAAGAGCCCTGTTGTTCGAAGGCAGACCAAGAGTCCCGTCAGGAGAAGGAGTGTCGAGAAAAAAGAGAGAAAAGATGACAGCGTGGAAAGGAAAGCAAAAGAGGCCGAGAGGAAGAAAAGTGAGGAGAAAAGGGAGAAACGTGAAGCGCCTGGTCAAAGTTCCACCAGCAAAAGTGCCAAATCTGAACCGGATCGAAATAGAAAAGCAAAAGTGTCCGAGAGTGGAAGTGATTTGGGAAGTGAAAGGAACAAGTCGAACAGCCAAAACGGCAAACCCAGTGCTTCACTTAAAGTTGTGTCGGAAAAGAAATCCAGTGAATCAAAGAAGGAAAAGCGAAAGGACGTAAAAGTCGAACACAAAAAATCTGATTCTGACAGGGCTGCTCCAAAGAAGGCTGAGGAATCATCAAAGGATGCCATAAAAGCTACAGAAGCTAAGGATAAAAAGGAGAAAGAGAAGAGCCAGAAGAAAAAGCACAGGGTCAGCTCAACAGAATCCAAAAAAGACAAACCTGCAAGTTCTAAAGACAAGAAAAAGAAGCGGAAACGGCGAGACAGCTCGAGTGAAAGTTCGGACAGCAGTTCCTCGGACAGTTCAAGTTCTTCCGATTCTGAGCCGCCCAAGAAGAAGAAAAAGGCGAGGGTTGTGAAGAAAAAGAAAGTGGTGAAGAAGAGAAAGAAGGAGAGCAGCAGTTCGTCCTCTTCGTCTTCAGATAGTTCCTCAGAGTCGTCCGACAGCGAGCCGGCCAAGAAGAAGAAAAAGAAGGCAACAAAGAAGAAAAAAGTGCAAACTTCCAGTTCGGAAACTTCGAGCAGTAGCAGCAGCAGTAGTGATTCGGAGCCTGCGAAGAAGGGCAAGTGCAAAACTAAAAAGAAGCCTTCCAAGGAGACTGCCAAGAAATCAAAGGAGCCCGCCAAGGAAAAAGGCAAGGAGAGCATTGAGAAAAGCAAAGGTGCTGAAAAAAGTAAAATTGTCGAGAAAAGTAAAACCGTCGAGAAAAGCAAGAGCCACGAAAAATCCTCGGATAGCAAAAGACCTGCCGAGGTAAAGAAAGTAGCCGATGCTGGCAAGAGGCGCAGGCATTCTTATAATACTTCTGAATAATTGGAGACATTACTGGATGTTGCATTTTTTGTACTTAAAATGGTAATGAATGAATTGTCCAAAAAGAAATGTATTTGTTAAAGAAAGATGTAAACAAGATCTTTTTCAATAAAACTAGGGAAGATTTTCCCTTTAATATTTCAACTTAAGTTTAATTTTAAAAAAAAAAATCACACAATTTTGCATGAAAAACTATTTTCATGAAATTTTAAGAATAAATAAATAAAAGAAATTGCAAAATTCAGCATGGTCATAAAATTGTCCACCTGGCGGAGAGGAACCGAACTGCTGCACAGTACGTGGGCGTGGTTTGCCTCTTATGTATTTTGCGTTTGCGCTGCTTTATTATTGTGGATCAGTTGACGAAGCAAAAGGCTGATAAGTGCCTGGAAGAATTGCGAATTTAGCACCGACTCGAGGACCTGTCCGACCGAACGTGTCCTCTTCTGACCAACCATCGCCAATTTGTTCGCCTCGGCCACTCCAATGGCGACCGAAATAATGTCGTTCTTCGAGAAAAACCCGCTCACCACACCTGTGGGCCAGCGAATAGGTGAGTCGACGAACGGCTTTGTCGCTATGCACGGCGTATTTTGACAGCTCACCTGCGAATACATATTTATATTTACTCACGGCGCCGCGCGTTATCGGCCACGGGTGAAAAAATTATCAGTAGAAAAGAAATCACGACTCGTACGTGAACCTTTGCCCGGTCAGCTCGGGCGCAATCTTTTATTAATGGAATTACAATTTGAATAAAGCCTTATAAGGGCTGACTATGTATGTACGTTTTTCACTCTAAACCCAAGCAAGCACCTCTCTTCTTTTTTCTTTCCTGTCCTTACGTAAGACACACACACACACGCGGTCATGTGAGCGCGTTAATAACAAGTCACGTGAATGGATTAAGAATCTGTTTCCAATAACCTGTATCGATAGTTTTAAAATAATACACAAAAATAAAAATTAGAAACCAGCGCGATTTTTTTTATTTAACATGACGAAGAAGAATTAGTCATGCTCTAGTTCGGTCTATGATAACGAGCATGTTAATATATAACACACTTCTGTATTTTTTTTTTCAGCTAGCGCAACAGACGCATCGTTGGCCAGCGAAAACTGGGCCTTGAACATGGAGATCTGCGACTTAATCAACGATACCGAGGACGGTCCCAAAGACGGCATTCGGGCCATCAAAAAACGGCTTCAGCAAAATGCTGGCAAAAATTACACTGTCGTCATGTACACGCTAACGGTAAAAAAAACTAATCAAACAAGAATTTCCAGTGACATAGAATTCATTCACCTTTCCTTTGATATTTAAAGTAAAATAAATTTAAGAAAAAAATACTTTTTTAAAAAAATATATGGCTGAATTTAATTTAATTTATGCAATGAATTATTTACCATAGGTACTGGAAACTTGTGTGAAAAATTGTGGAAAAAGATTTCACGTCCTGGCATGCAGCAAGGACTTTGTTTCCGAGCTAGTCAAATTAATTGGTGAGCGCAATTTTTATATTCTAATTTATATATGAATTTAAAATTTTACTTTTTTCGATTGAAACAGGTCCGAAAAACGATCCACCCACTGTAGTTCAAGAAAAGGTTTTAAGTTTAATCCAGAGCTGGGCCGACGCTTTTCGCCACCAGAGTGAAATGTCCGGAGTTGTTTCCATCTACAATGAACTGAGGCAGAAGGGCATAGAATTTCCGATGACTGACCTGGACACCATGGCTCCTATCATCACTCCGCAGAGGGTAAATAATGTGAGATTGAATTTTGATTATTTTCTTTTGATTTTATTTCTTTTCTACCAATTTATTTTACGTTTTTTTGGTTCTATTCCTTTGTTGATCTTTTTTAAGATTTAATCAATGTTATTAAGAAAGCATTAAGCAATTAAGTTTATAATTTAGATTATCAGTGTCAGTGATTAGATTTAATAAAGTTCTGCATTGTTGAGTAATTCCTCCAGGAAAAAAAATAACAACTGTCACTATTGAAGTGTTAAATATTATAAATCATCCAGGAAATGTTTTTATTTTTTTATCATTTCAAGAAATTTTATACTTTGGCCAACTTCTGTATTTTTCTCATAACTATAATTGCATATAAAAAAATAGATGAAAATAAAAATAAAATTCAATTTAAGTTTTCAAGTTTTGAATAATTTTATATCAAGTAATTTAAATCTAAATAAAGCAAATAAAGTATAGATATTAAATTTTGATTCCGATTTTTTCCCTGTTTCAACTTTATTGATTATTATTATTTTAATTTCATTACACAATACAACTCAATATTAACTTTTTTGAATTGCAGAGTGTGACTGACTCGGTCACAGTACCCCGACCTGCAACGGCTTCGCCACCGCGAACTTCCTCCCCTCAGGCGATGGCCGCCGTTGAAATCGGTGCGGCCATTCCTCAGAGCCTGAGTCCGGAGCAGCTGGGCAAGTTGCAAAGCGAGATGGACATTGTCAAGACGAACATGACTGTGCTGAGCGCAATGTTGTCTGAGGTGGTGCCAGGCAAGGAGCACCCCAGCGACCTGACCTTGCTGCAAGAGCTGCACGCCACATGCAGAGCCATGCAGCGGCGTCTCGTTGACCTGGTGGGCAAAGTGGCGCACGACCAGATGACGGCCGAGTTGCTGCACATCAACGACGAGATGAACAACCTCTTCCTGCGCTACTCCCGCTATGAGAAGAATAGAGAGGTCACCAAGTCGGGAGGTCAACCTGCTGGGGCCGAAGCGGCTGCCTCTTTGATTGACCTCAGCGAGGATGCCGGCGCTGCCGCCGCTGCCACTTCGCTTGCTGGATTGAGTAAGTTATTCTGTTGGGTCAACTTTCTAGAATAATAATTATTGATCTTAATTTTCAAGGTCTTGGTGGAGGTGCTTCTTCCCAACTAAGTCAGATTCCCTCGGTCCAGGCACAGCAGGGAGCAGAAAGTGCGGCTGATTCCGAATTCGACATGCTTGCCCAGGCAAGGAATGTGAATGTTTCTTATGACCCCAGCAAAAGAAGGTGAATCTTTATGTGAAATCATTGAACACTGGTTTAAAAAATATGAAACTTTGTTAGTTGTTCAATTTACTAATTATGTTATAATTTACATTTTTAGTGGAAGTACATACCAAGATAATCTTCGGCCTGACCAAACTAGCACCACCCTAGGAGAGATAGCGCAGGGTCGGAGCCAAGTAAGTTATTTATTCACCTTCGTAGTTTGCACGATCATTTCTATTTCATTTTTTAAAACTCTTGGAACAACAACAAAATGACTGCTTCTGTGGTGTACCCTTTTTATACATACAAACAAACATTACATTTATTTGCTTTTGTTGATTTGTCTTTGTTTTCTTGTTAAGTTGCACAGGGATAATGATTTTGACGAGATTGAGGCGTGGCTTGGTGAAAAAGAGGTGAGGATTTTTAGTTTGTTAATTTATTTCATTCCTCTCACTGTTTTCACATTTCTTCAAAAACTAAGATCAAAATTACGCTAGTCAGGCTAATTGTTAATCATAATTTTTTTTTCTTTTTGTCATCCTAGGCTCCTCCAGGCACTGAAGCTGTCGAGTCTCTGACGAGTAGTGAATTTGAGCGGTTTTTGGCAGAACGAGCTGCTGCCGCTGAAAATCTTCCACCAGTTGCTGCGTCAACTAACCTGAGAAGCACCAACACGCAGAGCAGAACCACCAGAGAGCTCGACAAAGATGACAAAGAGAATTCTCTCTTTGCGTTGTAAATACTTATATGATAAAGCTGCAGAATTTGCTTTGTATATCTTATCCTTCAGCCCTTGCAGTCAACGTCGTAGAAACAGAGCATGCGTGCCTACATAAATAGCAAAAATCTGTAGCCGTCACAAAAATTAATTAATCGCACTCCACACTGCTTTATTCTGTGGCACCGTATCTTTGCACACACAGGAGATAGGCGCAAAATGTAGACAATTAGACATTTTTCTAATGTTTCTAGCATAGGTTCAAAACATTTCTTTAATTTGCCTTGATCCACCAAATACTCCCCTCTTTTATTGGTTTTAGCTAGACAAACTGTCTTTCGCTGAATGGTCACTTCGTCTGACCACTGCTTCCAGTTAAATTCATTGCCTGAAACGCAACCATTTTTTTCACACTTCTGTTTGACCTAGGTACGAATTAATTTTTGTTTTGTATTTTTTTGTTTTAGTTCATGCTTTTGTATTTTATAAACCAAATGTGATAATTACATGGTCCCAATTGCACACCATTGATTGTTTATGCTGCAATTGTTTTATGGAGGTCAGCCTAACGTAATAATTAATTCCAAAAGTGGTGAAAGCATTTTTGTCTAATCCTCGCGAATGAAAATTCACTTGCTCAATGAGTAGCAAAAATTAGGCGCCTCAACCTGGTCAATGAGTTCAACCGAAATGGTGCGGCAAAATTAGTAATATTACCTATTTTGTAGAAGGTTAATAAAATGGCAAAGACTATTATCTATAAGGTGTAACTCATCAAATTTTTATCTCTATATTTAGAAATAGTCTCTCCTTCTACCTTTTTTTAAACTCCCAAACGCCCAATAATTTTTTTAAGCATTTTCTGTTGAAAAAGCAAGTAGAATTTAATGTATGTGCATAATTAATTAACAACTTTTGCTGTCTTCTTGTGGCTGCAGCTTCTAAAATGGAATAGATGTTGAATGATTGATTGATGCCCAAAAAACATGCAAATTGTATTAACTCTGTAATAAAGAAATCCACACTTCAGTTACAGAGAGTGTATTTAACGGAATAACAACTTTTTATTTGGTGCATTTATCTTTATCAATTTGTGTGTAAAATATTCAAATTAGTCAGACTCTTTTCTTGACCCTCCCTAAAAATTCATTGTGAGCGGAGCCGAGATAATAGTAGCCATCCAATAACACAATGTCACTGATGTCGCCTAAAATTTTGTCCGTACTCTGCAGAGTTTCAATAATTTTCCCGTCTTGACTAAGCCGCACAAGCATTAAAGCTTTTGGAAGATAGGGCTGCAGTTTGTCAAAATTGTTCAACTGAAATTGTAATTTAATTTAATATTGCATTTTCCTGTCCGCAGTGCAGTCAATTTTTTTACCCAGTGAGTTAATAATCCAGTGTAGATATTCGGATAAAATTCTTGCAACTTTTGAAATGGAAACTCGATGTAATAGAGCAATCTGGTAATGAAGCGCCGGACTAGCGGGTATTGGCCCAGGGCATCAATTGGCAGAGGATTTTCTTTGCTCCTGGGCTTATACAAGCTAACTTCAAAAATTCCGTCACTCGTAATGTGGATGTTGTCTGGAACGCCTGGCAAGCCATCCACAAAAATATCTGCAGTGCCCTGATTTGGCCCCTTTAACCAGTACCTAAAATCAACATTGATATTTTTATCCTGGCGTTTGAATTTTTTAATTTAATATTATTATATGGAAAAAACCTTAGAATTCTGCAACGGACAGTCTCAGATACTATTACAAAATCTTCATTTGGAGATAGAGCCAGGCCGTTGGCAAAGCTAATCTTGTCCATCAAAACTGTGTTGGTTTTTTCCACTGGGTCATATTTGAAGAGCCTTTTAAAAAAGTAGTATAAATTTAATTTTTTTTGTAGCGCCAGTGTTAAATAATTTGCCGTACCTGCCATTACCATCTGCAAATATTGCGACCACAGCGTCTTCAACATCCACCCCAGGGTTGGTGCATATTGAGGCTGTCCAATAAATAGTTCCATCTTTGGCAACGACCACACTGTTTGCAACCCTGACCATTTTGTCGGCAATTGGATTGTCAGTTTTTATAAGATGCTCAAATTTTCCTTATTAAGAATTTTTTTTAATGTACTCCATCAGTATTTTATTGTGCGCGCACCTGATTGAACATTTATTTTGTAAATTCCGTAGTACGGGTCTGCAGCGTATAAATAGCCTTTTGAATCAAAATTTATTCCAACAACCCTTCCACATTTTCTGTCTTCCCAATACCCATCTAGAAAAATATTTTTCTTAAAAAAATATATCTGAAACGTTAAGATGAAACAATACTGCAAGGGTGAGCAACGTTGGTGATTTTGACCATTTTCCCGTCAACAATTTTTAATATATCTCCCTGCCGGTTTCCAGTATAAAGTATTCCATTTGCCACGGCTAAGCCTTCAGGCGCGTCAATCTCTCCTTCAAAAAGTCTCTCCGCTCCGTTGAGAAGGTCATTCGGTGCCATTGGCCCTGCCAGCTCCATTGGCTCCGTCGTTCTAAAATATCATAGCTTAGAAAATAATGATCTGCGATTGCTTTTCTCTATTTTTAATATTATATTTTATACGAACTTGAATGCTGTGAATTCTAAATCAGGCGGGAGACCAGGCAATAACGCTATGCTTAAAAGAATGCCGAAACTTACAAAAATTACTTTAAGGCAACCCATTTTTCTTCAACACAAAAAATACACACTCTGCTGTTTTTCTTCAAAATATTATCTTCTTTAGTTTAAATGTTCTCTTCGCCCCTGGAGCAAAAGTTCATCAATAATCAGAACGGAGATAAACCGATTAAAAATCATTAACGTTTATACTACTTGCGGAGCTACGTGATAGTTGTGTCTCTAAAAGTGATAACTCCAGTCCGCAGTGAATAAATCTTTGCCGTGACAAGCAGAAATCATGAGGCGCACCTGCGCACCACAATTGCTCAGGTGAACGCGTGCTGAACAAAAAAAAATTATGTCCGCGACTTAAACACTCTATAAAGGGTATTATTATGATTGCGTATAAGATTAAATTTATGAAAAATATGGTTTTATTGTGAAAAGCACATCACTGAGAAGAGTATACAATGGGTTTCGTTGTACGTTTTTTTTTTAAGTTTCATCAACAATTTGCCCAATAACTTTTTACGTTTTTAAAATTAAAATTAAGTACCTTTTTTAAACAATATATAACAGAGAGATGCAAAATTACCGTAATTTTTCAACAGAGTGGAGTTTTAAGACATAACAATAATGATATAATAGAGAGAAAATTATTTAAGGCAACAAGATCATCGAGTAACATTTTCAGTCAGCCTTAATCTTATCTATCTTGACGCGTCCCAAGTAATTGTTGAATGGTGAGCCAAGGTAGTAGTAGTTTCCAGCTAGAATGATATCGCTGATAAGGGTCACCTTATCATCCGTGCTGCGCAGACTTGACAGCAACTTGCCGTTTTGGTCGAACTGCAACACGAGAACCTCCTTCGGGAACAACGGCAACAGCGGGTCAAAAGATCCAATCTGGAAAACCGAGTGAATGTTTAATATTTGAATATCATTTCTCATTTCTTTAATTTTACCAAATGAGTAATAATTCCGGAGTAGAAGTTCGGGTAGTTGTCTTGAATGAGGGTGAATGGCACTTCCATAAGGTAGAAAACTCGAGCCAGGAATCGACGAATCAGAGGGTACGGGGCAATTAGATCCGACAGAAGAGGGTATGTTTTTGTCCTTTGCAAGGGAACAGTGACGTCGAAGATTCCTTCCTTGTTGACTTTAATGTTGTCGGGAATTCCTGGCAGACTGTCAAAGAAAATCTCGCTCGAGCCTTGTTTTGGGCCCTTCAGCCAGTACCTGAAATATTTTTTTTAATTTAAAAGAAAAAATTTCAGCAATGATAAATTACCTCACTAGTCTGGTGCGAACAGTTTCAGCCACGACAACAAAATCCTCATTCTGAGAGAGTGCCAGTCCATTTGCAAAGTGGACTTTGTCCAAGAGGAGTGTGTTAGTCTTTGAAGCAGGGTCAAATTTGAAAAGCCTGGAAATTTTAGCAAATTCCTAAATAAAAATATTCTATATAAAGAAATTCAAGATTTACCTTCCAGTGGCGTCTCCTAACATAGTAAGTACAGCATCATCGAAAGAAGTATCACAGCTTGAGGCTGTCCAGTAGACGGTGCCGTCTTTTCCCACAGCCACGCTGTTTGCAATTTTCACAGTCTTGCCAGAAATTGGTTGATCAATCTTAATTAGGTGTCCAACTTTTCCTAAAATTGAAGTTGAAAATTAATTAAGTTTTAAAATAAGAATAAAAAAAATAATGAGAAAAATTAAAAATAGATGTTTCAATTATTGTGTTATTTTAATATGTATTGTAACTTTACTTTAATAAATGGATCCAAATTTTTCGGAAAAGAATTTGTAAATATAAAATTAATTGAAAATAGTTAACAATAATTCATAAAATTTACAAAACTATTTAAAATTTTATACCTGTATTGACGTTGATTTTGTAGATCCCATAATAGGCATCGACAACGTACAAAAAGCCCTTGGTATCGAAAGTCATTCCGAGGGTACGGCCGCACTTCTTCTCTTCCCAATATCCCTCTGAATATAAATTAAAATTTATTAATGATACAATCTCTTTTAATTCTTTTCATGTAAATTACCGCATTTGTGTCCAATATTGGCCACTGGAACTAATTTGTCTCCAACCAACTTGACGATATCTCCACCCCTAGAACTTGTGTAGACGGTCCCGTTTGCAACAGCCAAACATTCCGGGTTCTGAATTTTCCCCTCAAAAATTCTCTCGGCACCGTTCAATTTGTCATTTGGCGCCAGCGGTCCAGTGAAATCCAAAGGCTCAGAGGGTCTATGAACATTAAAAATATAATTTTACAAGTTAATTTTTTCATTCATGTCTCTCCTTACGTGTATGGGGTAAATTCCATCTCTGGAGGCAGCCCCGGTAAAAACGCGATGGCCAGGAAAACCACGAAAATTGCGAACAATTTTGTCAAAAAGGATTTGCAGAAACCCATCGCGAATTCACGTTTTCATACAAAAATGTGCAAAAAATTAATTCTACACGCCGGTCAACGCTGCTAATGATCTTGCACTGCTCCTAAAAAGGCGTCCGCTTCTCCAGCTGTGACGTACGATGACAAGCAAAGAAATTCCAGCGTTCCTATTGGACAACAATCAGGAGCCGGTCGCTCATTGGCTGATTTTCGACATTGGCCGACAAGTTGCCTGCAGGGTTTTTATTCAAGTGGTTGCTGATTCAAAAAGTATATAATGCAATAATCTAGATAATTGCAAAACTTTTTAAGTGCTCCGCTCTATAAAATAACTTTTCAACTAGAAGTATAATTAACAAAGATATTTGAATTTTGACTTTCAAAAATTGCAATATAATTGAATATAACTACAAAATTAATTAAAATACCACTGAAAATACTTATTTTCTTAATAATTTTTTTTTAATGTATTAATCCCGACACTATTTTATACATTCTTTCTTTATCAATCACATCGGCAATATTTCTAACAGCAACAAAGTTTGGTGAATTAATATTCTACCTAATGAATTTCACATCTCTGGGTGATCAGATAGAATCAGCTTTCGGAGCAGGTGCGTAGTGCTTATCCTTCAGTTTGCCCTCCAGATAATATTGCTTCTGTCGTTCAAACCACATAGCCTCAAAACGCCTCATCTGCAAAATTGAATAAAAATCAAATCAAAATCTTTTGCATTTCTTTATCAATAAAAAAATTACATAATTTGATTTTTAAATTAATTACAGGACTAGTCATATGAAAAAAAAGATTGAAAGAGGTCAATCTGATCAGGATTTGACTAAAAATAAAAGCCATGGCCATTTTTCAATTATAAATTAATTGAACAAACGATTTTAAATTAACAATCCAATTTAAAGTTGCTCGAGTGAATTCGCATTTTTTTTTTTAAATATTCACAGTATCAAGATTAGGGGAAGTTAGAAGAAGGTATTTTTTGCTGCTTTAAAGAATAAGACTTTGGGGGAAAATTACAGCTTTATCGTTGGTGAGGCATTCTTTGAAGTCTGCGGCCAAAGCCTGGCAATGGGGGTGTTTTCCTCCCCGTTCAACACCATAAGCCTCGAAACACTCCATCATTCGCATTTCAAACTCTGCGCACTTGGTGTGCTGGGCATTCAGCATGTAGCCGGTGATGTCCGACACGGGGTTCCGCAAAAACGGGTGGAAAATTGCCATCTGAAAACGACCAAAATTGAATGTTAACGTCGAATGCAAAATGTTTAGAAATTTTTAGAGGTAAAAACTTGAATTTTACCACGGAATTTGATTATACAATTTAATCTCCACGCGAAGGAATTCTTCAATTTTAGAATTCGTTACAAATGAGTGTCCTCGAAAGCCCAAAATTTGCTAAAAATTGTAAATAATCACTCACTTTTACGTTTTCTATTCTCTCTTCTTGCTCTTGTTTCTGAAGTCGATTTTAGTTGAAAATTGCTCACCAGGTGGCGGGAAATGTCACGCAGCCGCAGATATCGTTTGAAATCCAGAGGGAAAGCTGCTCCTCTTGTTGGGTTGGAAGTCGGATTCGTCGAAACCTGTATGGAATGAGCGAATCGCAAGTACAAGGTCCAAAAGGTTATAGTGGGATAGTTTTTGGTGATTGTACCAGAAATCTCAGAGCATATTCCTGCAAATTTTTAACATTTTGGCATCTGGTAAGTATTATTGCTATAATTGCGTACATATTCAAAAAAAAATTAATATCAGGTGCATAAGAGAGCAAGTCGCTTTTCTTATATCTATATGTTGCATTATACTTCTTCTCTCCTCTCTTTAATGTCCGATAAATAAAACACACGCTTGTTACGTTGAATGTAAATTAAATTTTTTTTGTGCGTGTACTTAATTGTGTTGACTCATTACTGTTTGACATAGAAAATCATAAGTATATATTTGGTGATTTTAATCTTTCTCGTCCCCAGAATGCTAAAATTTTCAATTTTAGCGTGTTGCAAAATACTTCTCATTTAAAAAAAAAATATTAATTCTCATATAAATTGAATTTAATTAACACCGTCTAAAATTCCTTGCAATTATATAATTATCTTAATTACCATGCACACGTAATCAAAACAACCACAGGTACCGATAAGAATTATCGTGCGTAAATAAAAAAATCTTAATAAAAGGAAAGGGGGCCCATCCATTATCACTTAAAATGTTTACGGAAGCGGACCCATACATAATAAATCTAATAAATTTTGCGGCCAGCTTCCACCAGCCCGCCCGATGTGGACGAGTCTTCAAATATATTATTTTATCAATATATTGTTTAAGTGCATGCATTATTTATTTTATTTTATGCAGGTGATTAATTTGAAATATATACACAAATATTAATTTTAGTATTACGACTCAGCAGGAAAGTGATAATTAAGCAGAGAGATGGATGTGCTCAAAGGCTGGACAGGACGTTGCATCTTCGGTGGTCACAGGCAGGGCGTGCTCAGAACTTCAGTTTCAGGAGTTGAAACATATGTATGCTTCTCTGCTGATGACCTCTATGTGGATGGAGCTCTGTGGTCTGATTGGAATGGATCTCAAATTGAAGACGAGATGTTTCACTTTGATGCTCACAAGGAATATGGATTTGTCAGTGGGTAAGTCCTTTTTTTCTATTTGGCCTTAAATTCTATATCAATTTTGCTCATACTTATTTTAATTGAATTAGGTACAAAGTTTCGTACAAGGTAAAACTAGTTTGGATGGGACAAAAGCCAATATTTGATGAGGAAAGTTCGGACCAAACTGATGGAAGTTGCTCTGAAGATGACTTTAGTGAGGAGGAATCTGGTTAGTGGCTCTGTAATTTGAATGATAGCTAATTTTCCCTTGTTTATGCACAGAAACGGCTGGAGAAAACACCGATGAAAGTTGCAGTGAGGAGGAAACTGGTTAACTTTTCTTGAATTGCACGGAATTGCTAATTTTATCCTCTAAATAATAGAGACTGATGAGGACAGCGAGATCTATGGTTACGTTGGATCCGTGGTACAATTCGTGAATTCCTGCACTGCTGTACTCAAATTTAGCATTGGAGGCGATACAGAATTTGCTGCTCTTGAAAGGTGTCGACTTTATGTTGACGAAAAGCTGTGCACTAATCGTCATGACATCAGCAGGTATGATTTTTAATAACCATAAATTTATAAAAATTTAACGCTTTTCTCTTAAAAGATACATTGACTGTGGTGACTCTGTCAATTTTGATGCTGAAGAGGTGGACCTTGGCTATGGTATCGAGTACAGAGTCATCACTGGCTGGATTGGCAAGAAACCCAGAGGTGACGACTTCATCACTTCTGAATATGCTCCGAATCATGCCATCCGATTCCCGGCTCAATTCCAATTGTAAATGCACAAAAATTAGCATATTGTTTTGTGTGGAATCAATGAAACGGGAGGTTGTATTATTATGCCTTAATTTAATAAAAGAAAGATAATATTGTACAAGTAACACAATCTTTCCCCATGATGCTGGATCAAGGTTTGTTAAAATGAGTGTTACGTACAACCAAAAATAAAAAAATTTAAATTCCTCAATACACTTAACTGTTTTGTATTTTTAATCAAGTTTTCCTCGTTTATGATTCGTAATTACTAGCACATTACAAGATTTTTCCATACAAACAAAGCAATTTTTCAACAGTGCTCAAGATAAATAGGGAGGTAATTGAATTAGTATCATTGCAAGTACAATAATAACATGTCAAATTTGACTTTTTTTGTAAGAGTTCATTTTTCCAAGATATAATGCGTATGGACTCCTGACCGAACGAAATTCGAAGCCCAATGAGGCTGATGCTTCTCTATGATGGATATTGGCCTTGGAACAAACATCATCTGGGACTGATGCATTTGAATGCACACTTAAGTTTCACTCGAGTCTCGGACTGAGAGTCTCACTATGTCCACTCGGCACAGGCACTATTTTTGAATTAATAATTAGGTGTCTGTGTCGAGTGGAGAAACCACACTCTTAGAAGCAGAATCAGTGCCAGTCTTTTGCCATTTCTCTGTATTAAAACGCAGCCGTCTATCTCTGGTTGATTGGTTGGATTGAAACAAAAATGCCTTGACAAGCAGAATGAAGGGAATCAATCATCTTGGTTCATAGAGAAAAGATGTTTCTTCAACTCCAGCTGGTTCTTCGCAAATTTTAGGTACGAGTTACTGCACAATTACAGTTCAGTTTAGTGCTCCTGTCAAGTCAATGCATTAGGCTACTCACAAGTTTTACTCTCCCGAGGCCACTGGTCCAGCCATTGGAGTAGGCGAACTTGAGTGCATCGGCATTCGATCCTTAACAATGGGATCTGAAAGTTTCTCGGTTAAGAAACACGCAAACGATAAAATACAATTTGAATGAAATTACAGAAGTAAGGGTGGTCCATGGCTTCCCTGGCTGTGAGTCTTTCCTGGTGGTCGTAACGAAGCAGCTTGTCCAAGAAGTCGAGTGCCTCGGGCGACACGAGATGCTGGTTTTCTGAATGAACAAATCGTTCCCAGCGTTTCCTGGAGTGTCTGCAAGAAATTCCACCACGTTTAAAACATCTGTCCACGTCTGAATAAATGATAACCCACCTGCCAAGAATGTCGTTGAACCTGGGGTCGAGCTCTACGTGGTACTTGTCGAGGTACTCGAACAACTCCTCAGTGCCCAGCACTTTGGCAATGCGCACCAGCTGATCGTAATTGTCGTGGCCGTGGAAGAATGGCTCCTTGCGGAAGATCATGGACGCCAGCATGCATCCCAGGGACCACATGTCTAATGAATAATCGTACATCTGGTAGTCAACTAACAGTTCTGGGCCCTTGAAGTACCGCGAGGCGACTCGAACGTTGTACTCCTGGCCCGGGTGGTAGAACTCGGCCAAGCCCCAATCAATCAGTCGGAGCTTGCGAGCTTCGTGGTCTATCATCACGTTGTGAGGCTTGACGTCACGGTGCATCACGCCCATTGAGTGGCAGTAGTCCAGAGCCTGTCGGAAGAAAAAAATGATTTTGATTAGAATTTACTGAGATGTGTGAATTCGAACGTTTTAATCCCGGCTAAAAGATTCCGATTTAAACAGACTCGTTATTGTGCCAATGCTGAAAAATAAAACATTTCTGGTTGCAACTAAGCATTAAGGCACTTTTCATTTGTTTGTTCTGGTAAAAAAATCTAAAGAAATTTTTTTCAATTGCTTTTCAAATTTTAAATCCAAAACTAATATTTGTAAGAATTTTGCTCCGATATTACCTTTAGAAGTTCGTAGAGGTAGTAGCGAATGTCAAAGTCTGTGAGAGTCTGGTAGAGTGCCTTGAAATCGGTGTTGTTGACATGCTCGAATATAAGAGCTGGCGTTCTCGAGACTGGATCTTTGACTACCGCCTGCAATGAAATTATGTTGGTGCCTCCCCTCAGGTTTTCCAAGATCTTTATTTCTCGTTTGATCTTCTTCTTTTTGACTGGCTGCAGAGCGAGATTTTGAATTAGTTCTTCATGTTAATCTCTCGATAATTCAACAAACCTTTAAAATTTTGACGACACACTTTTCATTGTTTGTTATGTTAATGGCCTCGAAAACTTCTGAGTACTTTCCACGACCTAGTTTTCTCACTACTTGGAAGTCGTCTTGCACCCTGTGAGGATAATAGGATTAATTAAAAAATTCCAAAAATTTCCAAACTGATATTCACCCCCAATCGACCACGTAGCTTTCGTAGTCCCAATACTCCCTCGGCTTGTGGTTGTTGACGTCTGCATAGACCCTCGCCCTACTTGGCAGCGCCATTGCTGGTCGGAAAAAGGTGGGTTCGCGGACGGCAAGTCCCAGGGAAGTAGGGCTAGCGTGCAGATACCTCTGGACGCCGTGGACACCTGCCGCACTCACAGGCTTGCTACGGGCCCTTGCCAAGCACCACGCTGAAAGGTGGAGGAACAAAAACATGATCATTGAAAGCCATAGTAAACCGGGAGTTTCGAAAACGCGAATGCGATCGAATTAGGACGAAATCGAATTACAATAGCCTGCGAAAATCGATAGGCCTTGAATCACATGTTTGTTTTGGTCCCGCGAGTGGCCTATTTTCGCGAGCAGGCGGAACAAGCGAAATTTGAAATTAAGTCGATTTGAATAATTTCAGCAAATATTTAAAAATCGCGAGCGAACATAAACAGCAAATGCGAATTAAAATTCAAATTTTGAATAAATATACAAGCGGAGTGCACCTTACGAGGCCAACTGAATTTGCAGGGTGTGGTTTCCAAGATTCCACGGCCGAGAGACGGAATTCGCGACAAATATTCAAACCTGCGAATTTCAAAATTCACAGTTCGCACGAGTTTCGCCCGTTCCTAGACCAAATTAGGACGCAAACTGCGAAAATAAGACGAATTTGACGGCACGGGCCGCCATCGCTGACGGCAAGCCGGCGGCGCAGGGCCGTTTTGCGAGGCTGTTTTCTTGCGAATTCTCGGCTCGGGACGGCCAAAACCCTTTCAGGGCGCCGCCGAATTTAACGGAGCACGGTATTGCGAGTGGCTTTGGGGCCAAATCGAGCTGGATGCTCACCGAAACGAAAAATTGTTGGCTGAAATGGGGTCTGGCGCCGCCACGATGTGGATCAGACAGCTCGTAAAATCTCCTTTCCCCCTCTGCGAGCAGCCATTTTTACTCGAGTTTTGCTGCTGCGCACCTCGTCGCTCACCTCAGCAATCGTTTTGGCGGCAAACTCGAAAGTGGCGACGACCTGGCATTCGCATTGACCACGACACGCGCTTTTGTATAATATTTCTTTTGCTCATCAGCATTATTGATGATTGATTGTGTTATCGTCTTTTAAATTACTGATATAGATAATGAGAGACGCATTAGTAAGTAGCAAGAAATGCATTAGTCAATGGCTAATGTGTTACAAGTTTCCGCAAGTTTCATCATTTTTATCTTCAATATTTGTTACATGACTAATGTTTTAGAAAAGATAAAATCATTGATTTTTAAATCCTAACGTCTTTGTGAAAATAACAGATATCGTTATATTGACTTCACTTAACTTTTAAGAAGTTTCTAAACTTTATATAAATTTAAGTGTGGACTTAAATATTGCAAATTGCAAATAAATAAATTAATTTATTTGATAAGTTAAATACAGAAAAACGCATCTATTGCATTGTATTTTTTTTATTGATATAATTACTGTATTAATATTGAATTATTATCCTGAAAGACTTAAAATTCCATAAAAATTAAATCTGGATTTTTAATTTTTTGAAACGTTTATTTTTCCTCACCTTCAAATACAATTTTGACAATATAATTGATTTTTTTTTCTCCCTGGATTGCACGTCTCATGAAAAAAAAAATTAAATTTAAATTTACACCAACAAAATATTTTAATGGTCCAGATCGTGTAGCATTTAAATTATTGAGTCTATTTTATTTTTTCAAATAACTTAAAATCTTCAAATTTGTTTTAATTTTTATATTTTAAAAACCTTACAAGGTACAAATTTAACTCATTAAACTTATTCATCACTTGCGTTGAAAGGTCAAAGGAGACAGAAGCTGAGAAATTTACTTTCAAATTTGCATTGATTTAAATAAATTTTAAATTTAAATTTCGATAAAATTGTATAAGTTAAGGAGCATGAATGAAAACTTCGTTAAAAATAAATAATTCATATATGACGTGTTAAATGAGTTATCTCTTGTATTTGACTTGTTAGTTTAGAGGTGATGACAGTGATGACCTTTGCGCATATTTGTGTTTTTTGGTATAAAAAAAACATGATAGGATTTGTTATTTAACTATTTATTTGTAGATATATCTAGACTATATAATTATAGATATTTCAGGAGCACATTTTTAATTTTATGTATTACATTACATTGTGCAATTGTGCATGAGTTAACCGCATCAAATTAATAGATACATTATTTAAAAAGACGGAAATTAATATCTGCAAAATGTTACATGAATGCGAATTTCAGCGATAACAATGCATAGGTAAATAATTGTGCGTTGCGTTTTTTAGTGTCACACGCACCCACCAGATGGCTTTTGGGCAAAAAATCTCATGCAAAGAGATGGAAACTGCGGAAAACTGGGCACGCCCCTCCAAAGTACTACAAGCACAGCAGCAAGCGGAGAGCGAGCATTGACGAGCATCGGAAGGTTTGTTTTTCATTTTTCGTTGACATTTACTTGCGAAATTGTGCCCTATTTTAGTCCTGTGACTTTGATCAATGGATGAAATATTGTTCGAGAGAATTAGTTGCACCAATTTTTCTCACGCTTCGTTGATTTTCTTTCTAACGGAACACTGAAAAATTGTTATTGCATTTTTCAGCTGCTGGGTTTTCATATTTTACAGTTTTTTTTTTTTTTTACTTTTTTTAGTACCTTTCCCCGCGAATTGCTGGGATTTCCTTGAATTACTACATAATTTTGTGATTAATAAAGCCCCATCATTTTTTGAATAATGATAATTATGACTTGAAGTATTGATTCGGTTTGATAATAGCAAAAAGCGATTTTCATATAGTTGACTGATTTTCTTCTATTATTTTAAAAAATGAAACTCAAAAGTACACTTAGCTTTGAATTATTTAATAATTATTGTACTATCGTCAATGATGTTCAATTTTTTTTTTATTCAAATTATAAATTAAAATTTATTATTTCTGGATACAAATTAAATAATATTTCTCTACTAATTTGCAGGTGGCCACCTCTGAGAGGTCATCTTTGGTATGGTCAGGATGCTGTAAGCTGCTGATGTGTCAATTCCTGGAAAAGTAGAGTAGATCTTTGTGATGGAGCCGAATCTGGCCCAAAAGTTGCCCGCAAAGGCAGTTCAGGATGTGGCCGAGTGCAGCAACGCTTGGATGCTCTACCTCCAGGTAATGTATTTTTTTACAACCATCCTTATTCCCATTAATACCATTAATAAAAATTTTCAGAGTTTGGCCGGCGTTTGTGCCGCTGGTGCAAGGGTTTCGGCCAGTCTGCAGGTTTTGGCCACCAACCAACAACTGAGCAACTCGGCCGGCAACTGCAGAAATGCATGGGAGGAACTGTCAAGAGCTTCGCAGGCAGCTGGCCACTCAGTCAGGGCAGAAGTGATGGCAGGTCTTCGGGAGCTGGCTTCCGAGGACCACTTCCGAAATGACGTGAGGCTGATATAAAATGAAATACCTAAAGAGCTTTAAATGATGTATCGTTTGTGATTTTTTCAGCAAATAGTTCAAAGTAACCTGGCCACGATGATTAACCTTCAATATCAGTTTTGCATTGCGTGCGTCGAGTGCCTGGGAAATATTTCACAACAGGTATAAATACGGTGAATTTTTAGAGGTTTCAATTGAATTTTGAATAATTGAAATTGAAATAAATTTCCACTTGTAAAATATATTTTTTTGTATATCTATTGCATCTGTAAGCTCTTTAATTTTTTTCTTTATTTTTGTCTTAAATAATGTTAAGGAAATTTTGAAGCAATGAAATGGGAATTTTAAGAAATCTTGCATATCAATTAAACTGCACTTTAGAACCAAAAATATTATTCTTTATTGAAGATTTTTTTTTCAAAATCATCTCTTTTAAACTTTGCTTTAATTTTTAAATCCTAATTGGGAATAATATTTATGCTTTTTTATTGTTCTTTCTTTTGTTCAATCGTTAGACCATTTCTTTTATAAATATAAATTTTTGATAATTTTCCATTTCAAATTTAGGACAACTCCCAGCAAGTGTCTCCGTGCAGTGACGTTGGTCGTCAGAGCCAAATTTTTAGCCGGCTGTTGAGCGGCCAGAGGCGTTGGTCGGAAGTGGCGCGCCGACCTGCAGCAGACCGAGAGGAAGATTGCGAAGAGGGTGGGACTGTGAGACGATGGTCTGTTCCTTGGGAGAGCACTTCTGTGGTCGTTGCCAGCCACCACCACCAACACTTGACTGTCCCGGGACAAGAACGGAGTAGCCGCTCGACAACGCCGGACACTTCGTCCTCACTGGCAAGCCAAGAGGAACTGCACGACGTCATTTCCCTTCTCTCCTTGAAGCCTGCAAACCCAGGACCACAAAACGCCAAACCAGGTAATTAAAAATTTGCACCTAACATTATATATCAAATTAACAATTTGATAACAGCAGGAGGTGTTAATCTAACTGGGTGTGGTGTGGTAGAGGGAAGAGAGGGCTGGCTAAACAGTTCCACTTTGTTCCCGAGAGAATCGCCCCAAGGTATGTAAAGTACATATTTTGTCTCAAAACTTTTCTATTTTAAATATTTTGAAATAAGATTAATTGAAAATAATTTTTTAGGTCATTGGCCTCACACCACTTACTCCGATAACGTTGATTCTGGATCTCAAAACATGTGTCAGATAAGAATCAATACGTCACCTCGAATCTCACACTTACCAAGACCCAGGTCTGGCTGGACTCCTCAAGAATCTCTTTATTCGACCATGTAACAAGCTTTGAATTTTATTTGGTTCAAAAATTCTAATAATATTTATCCCAGATGGGGCGAGCAAGACAGTGAAAACCAAAACGGACCAGCAGACCGATCAGAAATGTTTATTCCCAATGACGGGAATGGTACTCCATATCATAGAAAGTCCAGCTCCTCCACAGACTCTTCGTCTTCAAGCTCGCTTCCACAGCATCAGATTTACCACCATAACCAATTGCTTTTAGTAAGCACATTATTATGTAATAATATACAAAAATGGGATCCATTGCCAAGCATTTATTTAATTTGAGAAAGTATTATATTTTACTTTTAAATTTCATTCTTTTTCTTCTTAAAATTACTCTCGGCTTTACTATAATTGAATGTTAGCTAAATATTGTATTTTTTTTTTTCAATATTATATTTTTCAATATTATACTAATCTTGATGTTATTTTCAAATCTTTTCCAGGAACAACAGCAACTGAGGGAAAGTCCCCTGTACTCCATGTGGAGTGGCAACGACGTGCCGCTAATCCACATCCCCTCTGGTTCGTCTGCTGGGCAGCCAATGAACCAGGACCTCTCTCAACAGCCTACAAACTCTCGCCCAGACTAGCTAGGGTGAAATAGACAACGAAAACTTCCTGTTCGTTAATTTCAAATAATAGTCAGGTAAAATTTTGTATCATAAATTTGTTCCGAAATTTTTGACATTACCAGCAGTCAGAGACTGCAAGCATTATTCTTTATTTTACTCGAACGTGATTGAAAAGGAAAGAATTTTGGCTGCTAAATTTAACGTTGCTAATTGCAGGGCCAATTAGTACAACACATACCAAACAAGCCACTGTGCAACAGTGAAATATCAATCCTGTAATTAAATATTCTGTACTTTTATATATTCATGATGTGTCTCGAAAGCAAGTTCGAAACTTGATTAACTAGAAAGATTAAGAATGGTAGTCATTAGGCCAGTGCACTCTATACTTTTAAAGCGTAATTTTACTCGGTGTTCTAGTCTGTTGTTTTGATTTACGAATCAAAGAAGAAGAAGAAGTGTGTTGGCATGAATTGCAGAGATTGATGATCAAATTAAGTCTCACTTATTAATTTTTAAGCTACTTTCGTAAGATGTCAAAATTTTGATTGTACTTGCGCATGTATAAATAAAATGGGTTATTCCGAATCACAGTCGTTGCCTGACAATGCAAGTAGTATTAATAAACAACCTCTTGGGTCGTTTGTATAATATAATGCCGTCTCTTGCATTTGAATTGCACTCACTATTTTCCAATCTGCCTTGCAGACGCCAAGGACGCATCACGTTCTCAATTGCCCTTATCTTGCGGCTTCTAATTAAACGTTGCTGCCATGCAATTACAGGTCTAAATGAGCCCTAACTACGCAGATTGCAAAAGGGTTTGATGACCTAAAAGTATTTCACAAAAGTTTAGATTAATAAAAAGATCTTATGTTGGTCAAAACGTGTCAAACTTAATTGCACAAAGTGTGCCAATAGGATCATTGGCAGCTCTTCTTATTTTTTTTTTTTTTTTTTTTTTACTAATCGAGCAGTTCGATTTGAGTTGCTCTTTGCGAGCCAATTTTTTACTCGCGCGTGTGCCGTGCATCAAAAAAGAGAGGAGCTAATTATTTGATAGTGTTGGTGGTGCGAAGACTGGGGCGAATTGACCAGCAGCGTCACGACCCCTCGGCGGCGTGTCGCGCCCTGCCCTGCCAACACAAGGCAGGCCATTGTGGTGTGTGCGGATTTAATTTGCAACTTGAATTCCTCTCATAATAGCGAGCAATTTCACTGGGGTCCGAGCTAAAATCTGAGTCGCGATCCTCCTGGGTCCGGTGAAACGGCTGAGGGGAGTTCGGTGGGCGGGGAGGTGGTGGTGGCTGAGGTATTCTGGGAGCACTTCTCGCCCGCAGCTACCCAAGCGATCTACTGGGATTCTCTCAGGTATCAGACACGCAAATTTTTCATCTGCCTTTTCTATCAAGAGCAGCTTCTACTATTTTACGTGATTCCAGGAAGTTTGGTGTTCTGCCGGAAAACCACACTTCGCGCCACCGCCGTCTTTCGGGTGATCACCACTTGACAACCAACAGCCGCAGTAAGTGCACGCTATATCATTTCAAACCTCAACTTCTATTCTCTATATTCTCTATACCTTGAAATTGTTCAAAAATGTTTTTAATTCTTATTCAATTATGAATTGTTTTTAAAAAGAAAATTCCAAATTTAAATTATTTAGTTTGAAAATTTTAATTTCACAATTTTTCTATACTTAAATAATATTGTTGTGTATTTGCCCAAATTGAAACAAAAATTTTAAATCAAAAGAAAATTAATTCCTGAGAGGGAAACATCAAATTGTTGGGCAAAAAGGCGCCACCACTAGTAAAGATTTTGCTAAAACAAAAAATGAAAAAGACCACATCCGCCAAAAGCAAGCCTCGGTTGACATATAATTTTTATTCTTGTCACATTTTGATTAATTATTCCAAATTGTATTTCATTCCCATCTAGGTTTAGAAAAAAAATTAATAAATTGTTTATTACTGCTTTTTTTTGTCTTGTTGAAAATTAAATTTACACTATGTGGGAGCTCCCACGCGTGCCCACACTTCTGGCACTGCAGTCACAAACTCGTGTGTTTTGAGAAGACCGATGCTCTGCTAAATTTAAACAGTCCGGCTTATCCACATGGATTATATCTGCGCGCTGCACGAATCTTAAAAAGCCTCTCTCGACAGTCTTTTTTGCATTTCGCAACTTTCTCAGAAATTGGTTTCTCCTGCAATTTAAATTCGTGAGTCGCGATTTAATGCGTCGTTTAAGAGAACGTCACTCGTCGCCAGGTGAAAAATATACAACTCTGGTTGAGCAACGGAGTATTTATTTGCACGTCTCTTTTTTTTCTTTACTATTGTTTGGAGCGACACTGGTCTGGATGTCTGGCACAGGTGTGCGGCGGCCGCGTTCACTTTTCTTGACGCGTCCGTGGCACGCTTCCAACACCTATAGTCTCCTTGGTCGCTAAAAAAAGTTTGTGAAAAAATCGGCGGATCGCGCTCGTCAGCACGAGTTTAATTAATTGCCCCATGACCGAGGACTGAGGCGAGCGTTTTACGACAATTGCTAGGCGCAAACACGGCTTTGATGAGCTCCGCGAACAATTATTTGCACTTCACAGCGCCTACCGCGACACTTGATTGCCAATTGAAATGCGGAATAATTGGATTAAACGAGCTTATTCCTGAGAATAGAGCAAATCCCGTGCGTGAAGATACTTTTCCTTCAAATACTTCATTTTTTTGTGTGGCTGAAACTGTTAAAAATATATATAATAAGAAAACTAGTAAATATTTTGACACATGTCAATATAGTCATTAAAATAATTTTTCAGTCAAAAAGTAATTTAAGTTTTATAAAATAAAATAAATCTAATAAATATTTATCAACTTCATTATTTTCTGTTTCCATTTTTCCTATTTTTTTTTAAATAATAATTAAATTTTTATGATTAAAATTGTTATAAATAAAATTTGCGAATGCTCAATACATTTAGAAACTTGCTTAGTTCTGTTGATTTGTACTTAAATATTATTTTTCTTCATATAAAATTCACATTCTTACCTTATATTATTTTCAATAGAATTAATGTCATATACAGTTGTGTTCTTGAAACAGGTAGAAACATTTAATATTTTACTGACTAAAAAGAAGCTAAAAAAAAGTTTCTCTTTATTAATTATTTCTGTACAACGGTTTATTGGTTTTGGAACATTTCTGGCGTGGCAACTTGCCAGTTGTACTCTCGTCAGAAACCAATACCACAAAAAGATGCAAGATTTGTGGTTAGTTTCTTCCGAGTTTTCCAATGGTCAAATGACAACATATAATTTTTGAGTTCAAGTAGCCCAACAATTGGTCGATGCTTCAATTTATTTTAGTCTCAAAGAAAGATGTATCTTCTTTGATCTGTCGGGCGCCTCTCTAAATTCATTCATGCCAATATGGTCTTGAGAGCAGAGCCACTTGCGTTGTCGGAGAGCAAACCGCTCTTGAATTAGCTCTCGAGTTGCTGTGCTGGCAAGGCTGTCTCGTTTCTCTCTCTCGGTCCTGATCCTTGTTGGTCCCTACTTGCGATTGATTGGATCGACAGGGGCCTCTTTTCCGTTCTCGGGCCATTTCCTAATTAGCGCAACTCCTTTTGGCGGCGCGTGGCGCAATTATAATTTCAGCAAGGCAGCGCCCTTCCTTCTCGCCGCGTTTCCGCAGATAGAGAGGGAGAAAAATAATAAACTTTTATAATAAAATGTGTTTTTTTTTCGTGGTGCCGTGGGATCGCGATTCGCCCCCATGCAAATCAGACAGCAGATGAAAATAGCCGCTGCGCCTTAAGAAAAAGAGCCTCTTGTGTTTCGCGAGCACGGCCACTTTCTTAAAACAGAAACCACGTTCGCCGACCTCAGAGTGCCCTTAAATAAATTATTAATAGACCCCAAAATGTTGCTCTCCAAATAAACAAAGGAAAATTAATGAAAAGCGGTTCATTGACTGGTGAAATGTTTTCTTGCAGATGGCTAAGTGCATAGAGACATTAGCCCTTCTGCTGATCTGCCTTTTGGTGGGCTCGACTGTCATTGAGAGCGCACAAGCCAAGGCCAAGATAACAAATGAGAAGTCCAGGAAGAACGTAGTGGTGGACGACGACGACGACGATGATGATGACGACGACGTAAGTCCATTATTGATTATGGATACACATCATACAATGGAGGATCCAATTTGTTTCTTAATTCATATGAATATTTTCGTGGTTTTAAATTTACTAATAATGCATATATCAATTTTAATATTAATAAAAAAATTCTTTCCGAGTAATATAATTATTTTCTCTTTCTATTTTTCTATCAATAATTTTTAATAAATATTTATATTCAGGATGATGGTGATGATGATGATGACGACGACGACGATGATGATGATGACGACGATGATGACGGGGACGACGACGATGATGACGACGACGACGATGATGATGGTGAGAATTGAAAATTTCTAACTGGCCTAGGTGGTAGTTTTATAAAAATTTAAATCTACTGCTGGAATTTATTTAAGCTTATCTTTTACTGGATGTTTTCTAAATAGCTTAAATCTGTGTTTCAAGGTCAGTGAATTAAAATAATAATGGTGAAAAATCAACAATATTATTGAAAAAGCAACCAAAATTTTGTTTTTAGAAAAAACAATAAAGCTTACATAAATAGTTCCAAAAAAAAGTTCATCTTGCAAAAAAAAAAAAGAAAATTAATAATTACTTTATATAATTTATATTATCATGCAAACACAATTAATAAACTGTCTCTGCTTGATTATTTTAAAATATCAACTTTTAAAAACCAGTAAAAACTGAAAAATTTTTAAAGCAATCAAACTGGTGATCATTTAAATCTAGAATTGCCTTGAGCAATGAAAAATACCACATTTTCTGGAGCTGGATGGAAGATTTTTTTTAATTATAGTTTAGTAATATTTTGTTCACAATTTTTATGTAATAAAATTGGATATATATCTTTACTGGATGAAGAAAAGTAGTCTTGATAAAAAATAAACTTATATTTATGAATCATAATTAATAAAACTTGAAATATAAATGTTAATTTAAAATGAAGTATTTCTTTACGAGTATTATAAATTTAATTTTTCTATAATTGTTAATTACAAGATGACGATGATGATGATGATGACGACGATGACGATGATGATGACCGCAAGAAGAGATCTGCGGACGACGATGATGATGACGACGACGACGATGATGATGATGATGACGACGATGATGATGACGATGACGACGATGAGGATGATGATGAAGACGACGACGACGACGATGATGATGATGATGACGACGACGACGATGATGATGACGACAACTAAATTTAAAAGTCATCAGCCCATGAGTGTGATGAAATGTCTGTTGTACCTGTCGTGACAATGGAAACTTCATGACAAATGAGGGACTCTCAATTTCACACAACATCTACCATCAATCATTGATATCAATGCTATTTTTTAACTTTTGTACTTATATATGCGCTAGACGATCTTTTTGCCAATAAATTTTGATATTTTCTACATAACAGTTCGTGATTATCTCAAAGTCAAGTGGCATGCCCTTCAACATCATTAAAAAATGAAAATCTCGGATCACTCAAAACATCTTGGTGTGGTAACAAATTAGCAAAGTGTGTAAGAATCGAAGAAAAACAGTAAAATCACTGTTTGCTTGAAATATCCTGTATTTTATTTAAGCATTCCAGATTGCTGAAATAAACGTGGTTAACGGCCAAACAGGGAATTTCATTTTACTCTCAACCAAAACAATAAAATACCTATAAATACAAATTTAAATCTCAAATAATTAACATTTTAGTACTTCAGCACGAAGAAAGAAGAGCACTCTTTCTGAGTCGGTATTCGGTTGGTGTGAGCATTCCCCTGAAACGAATTTTTTGTTTAAACAATCAATATTTTTTTAGGTAAAACTTTTTACCTGAGGACAGTATCAAAAGAGACTGTGAGTCCTTTTTCGCACATTTTGCGATACAAGTGCCAGCACTCTTGCTCTTTGGGACTTTCAAACTTTGGGCTCCCTTCAATTAAGGTCGGATCTATTTCCTCGGCGCTGGCCAGCGGCGCTTTTGGAGCTTTCAAGATTGACACAGGAGCCGTATAATAAGTTGTGACGACTTCTTTGGGCTTGTCGGGCTCTTTTTTGATGACACTGTCGATTGAATTTGAGCTTTGTGAGTCAACAGATGTCTCTTTTGAAGTTTCGGTGCTCTCGCTAAAAAAATTGCAAATAAGAAAAACACATCCTTTAAAAGATAATTAATTTATTATATATACTTTTTGGAATTCTGTCGCGAGAGACTTTTGGCCCGGACCACTTTGCGTTTGGGCGCTTTCATTATTCCGTTGGCTGGAGGCGCCGTAGGTATTTCGACTTTAGTGGCTTCCTTGTTGCCCGCAGCGGTAATTGACGCTTCGACCGGCTTTTTGCTGATCGCAGCTTCATCGGCTTCTTTTGCGCGGCCCTCTTCTTCCTTCTCGCTTTTCGTCGGCGGCGTCACCAGCTGAATGGACGCCCGCCTCAAGAGCTCAGGTAAACTGCTTCGAGACTGGAACGAGACTAAAGAAGTGGCTCCTTCAGAATTTTGTGAACACAACGAAGAGGGGAAAAAGTTGCTGCAGTGGATAAAAAACACGGCCATTTGTCATAAGAAATATATACGACCGTAGAGGTCAAAGGCCCGGTGCTGAAATTCGCATTTGGGTGAAAAATAATTGCGGCAGTCGAACAGGAAGTCTCGCGAATGAACTACCAGCAGAAAAGTTGAACTATGCTATTACAAAACTTTTTTATATTTCCCCGTCTGCAACCATAAATTGCCCTAATATTGATTTCCCCCGTAGATATCGCTCTGACTGCCGTTAAACATGAATAACAGACGCTGTGTAAATAGAAGCATAAAATTCTATTTAGGACTTTATTTCTTGTTCAATCTGAAAATAGAAACAGAGGCGCGTGCAGAATTGAACGTTGATCGCGAGA
This sequence comes from Neocloeon triangulifer, assembly GCF_031216515.1. Lineage (NCBI taxonomy): Eukaryota > Metazoa > Arthropoda > Insecta > Ephemeroptera > Baetidae > Neocloeon > Neocloeon triangulifer. Next base: position 1,664,162 of record NW_026775550.1, read on the forward strand.
AATAATGAAAAGCTGTTGTGGAAATGTGTCGAAATTGGCAAAAAAGAGAGAGCATTAAAAAAATAAAAATACAAAGTCAAATAATAACAGTTTCGTCCTCTGCGAATACGTGGGCTGCTTTGATAGGTTTTGTTTTTGCGATGAATAAAATTTTTATCCGGTGCTCGAGCTGATGATGGAGCGCGTGTTGACCGTGCTTTTATTTATTCAAGGCGCGAGTTTTTTGGCACATGTCATAAAAACGCGGACAAATCCGGTGTTAATATACGCTGGGCCCGGTCGGCGGCAGGCAAAAAGTACGAAAATCCATTTCACACAGCAAGAATTAAACGTCGCGTTTGTTCTCGTGTCTTTCGCGAAATGACACGCTTCGTTTTTCTCACCTGCGCCTCGCGTGCCATTCGCCGCGAGAGCGGGGCGCTAAAATATGCACGCTGCCTTAATTAAATGCGCGCCTATATGGAATTCGATTAAAACTGACCTGATTTGTTGATTTTGCGAGCGCACACGATGGCCAGCGGAGGGTTTCGCGGCCTCTCCGACTTTTCGTCCTGCCAGGCCGGAGCCGCCTCTGGAAGGCTCGGAACCGGCACCACTTGGTGCGCCCCCGGTGAAGTTTCGCTCTCCGAATCGCTGCTGTGCGCGGGGCTGATCAGCGACACCATGGTCACGATTTCCGCCCCGAACTGCAGACCACGTCTGCCCACCTTTGGAGGCGGCGTGACCCCGAGGACGAGGGGTCTCGCGTGCTGGGCAAGGGCGCTTGGCGATTCCTCGCACGCGTCGTCGTCGGAGGTGTCGTCGCCCTTTCGCAAACCGCCGCTGCGTCGACCACTGCTGCGTCCTGGAAAACGGCACGATGAGGATTAATTATGCAACCTGCACGACAGCCACGACCAAATAGTTGCATAGATAGTACACATTGTGCCAAGAGATTAAATAATTTAATAAACTATTATTAATAGTAATTATTTTATTAAAAAAATTATTTTTTACCCAGTAATGAAAATAATTTATCCTATTTTTTGTTTAAGTTTAGATAAATACAAATAAATATTATTGTTTTATTTAATTTAACTTTAATTTTATGATACACATTGAGATCTCAATTTCTTTAAAGGTTTTTGTAGTTTTAAAACTTGAGGCAAAACCAAAAGTTATTAATACATTAGTTATCTAAGATGTTTGTTATCTTGTGGTGCTATATACCTAAACATATTGTTCCGAGAAAAATGAAATGAATTAAAATTAAAGATTGTTTTGTACGTGCAAAATTTTGATTGGTGTGAAACGCCATTTATTATTTAGTATTATTATTATTTAGATAAGTCAAAATAATTTTTTATCAACTGAACGATTATTGAGACTGTCATAAATAATTACTGTTGATTTTTTTTAACAATTTAACAAAATATTTTTTTTTAAATGATGCCCAAATAGAAGTAAATTTGATTTTAAATTCTACTAAACAAATCTGTAAAAATGATACTCTGAACAATTATAAACTATAAATTTTACCAGCAGATTTTAAACGTCTTTTTGAAGTTGCTGATTTGGTCCTAGTGTCAGTAGAAGTTTCGCTTTCAAACGAAGAATTCAACGGGCTTCGACGGGGCAAAGATCTTAACATAGGCCTCGGCGGTGTCAAAATTGGAGCTGTTCTAAAATTTTAAATAGAACAACAGTGAACAAAAAAATTCAAACTTTTATTTATTTGTAATCCAACCTGTGGGCAGGTGCTGAGAGAATTCGCGCATTTCTGGGCTCGGTAAAAGGGACCGTCAGTTTCTGCGGCTCGGGCGACTCATTGTTGAAACTCCTGTTCACGGTTTTGCTGGCACTTTTGAAGTTGACCCTTCTGGAGGTAGCCAAGGTCGGCGTCCTGGGAATTGGCGTCAACGCAGCCTTGATGGGCGCCTCCCGAGGACTGACCTTCATGGGCTCGACGGGTTTGGGCGACTGGCGGCCCAGGTCGATGTTGGCGAGGCACTGGGCCAGACCCGAGTGCGCGAGGAAGATGTCGATGTTGGCCCTGGCGAGGGCGGGCAGGCACGTCGGGGACTTGGGGCTCTGCAGGGGCGGTTCTCTGCCCCTCAGCTCGGCCCACGCGACCCTGACGGGCCTCAAAGGGCCACCTTTGGAGGGTTTCGGGGGCGGTGGAGGCGACTGGTCGGCGAGAATGCCCGGTCCGAGGGCGCTGGCCGTGACTTTGAGCGCCGAATGCAGCAGTTGGGTGATCGGCCTGTCGTCGTCGGCCGAACGCTGCCTCCGCAGCAACGGCCTCCGCACGGGGGCAGGGGCCTCGGCAGTTTCGGAGGCTTGGCGGGAAAGGCTGGGACGTGCCGAGGAGACCGTTCGTGGCGGTGACATTGCCGTTTCTGCAAAAGACAGTAACAAAAATTATATTTCACGTTCCTTATTTTCAAAAAAATTTATTTAGCTTTATTTAACCATGAATTAACTAAAAACTGTTTTATACTTTCTGCAAAAATTTAAAAATTCAACTCCAAATCATTAAATTGAAGAAAAATATAATATTGAAGAATGAAATTATATCATCAATTTCTTAATTATTTATTTTCACGCTCACTTACTTACTCTGAAGTTCCACTGAATGTGGTAAAAAAAATTACAGAGAATTAAAAGAGAATCGAGTAATTTTATTGGATAAACTTTGTTCCGAGAGTTGAAGCAGCAGCAGAATCGTGCAGAGTGATTTGAATAAAAAGTCGCATTACTTGATCTCGTGCGCACGTGACTGAGCTATTTTCCAGAAAAAATTCAATCTACGTTTTATTTCCTGTTTCGCATCAGGCAACTAAATCGGCCAGAAATCGGAAAAATCCATCTGATATAAAAATGAGTGCAGCAGGAATGGGGAAAGACGTGCGAGTTGCTCCATTATGCCAATCAGCCAACAGTTCTAGCACGAATGCTCATTTCCTTTTTACATTGAACGGATGACAAGCGAAAACCGGCGCTGTAGTTTTGAGGTTACAAGGCCAACTGACTATGAGTGAGCGACAGACTTTTCCCTACTTCTAACTCAACGATTGCAACACATAAAATTTTTTTTCAATACCAACTCCAAGAGAAATTTTTGAAGATTACCCAAAAAAAAATTGTTTTTTATTTATTATGATAAACAAAAATTGTGAAAAAAACTCAACAATATTTCATCATGTAAAAAGTACGAATTTTTATTTTTATTTATTAAAACATGACATTACAAAAAACATTCATAATCTGAATTGACTGCACAGAGAATGAATAAAAGTCAATTTTTGTGCGCGTGTATTGTGTTGTTTACTGCTGTTGTAATTCACCCAAATCGTTTCGCTGTCACACAAATTTCCATGTCAAGCGCGACTTCTTTCAGCTCTTGTTTGAATGCAATATTTAAACACCCCTCGGAATAAGTCGGCAATGATTTCATGTGTGCGCTCCATTTTTTCGCTGCGCCAAGACAAAAAAACGACCGTTTTATGTCTATAATATTTTCCTTGCACTACAGTCTGTTCAAAAGCTCATACAAGACGTTTCATCGATCGTGATATTTCATTCGTCCGTGCCGCGAGTTTAAAACTTAAAGACAAGGAGCAGCGATTGGTACAAAAAGGACGACGTCCCCGATTGAGCCTAGTGATGGCCCAGTTACGGCGAATTTTCCATAAAACGGGCCAGCGACAGCGCCGCTTTAAGCGTCAAAAATCGACCAGAATATTATGTTGTTTTGATTTTTATTTTTGGCCTAGGCGCCTCTGGAGAAAAACCGAGCTCTCTCTGTTGCTTCTTCGAAAGCAATAAAACTCGCCATCGGGAGCAGAGCAGTGGCAGATTTCAATTTTGCTTCGTATACGACTGCGTTTATTTCAAGTAGAGCTCGTAATCATAACGCGGACGTTATTACCCCCGCACATCCTCCATTAAACAGCTTAATAACTTTTGGCATGCAAACAATTCAGCGCGGCAAATATTTGCCAGCGCGCCCTTTGAACACGTCCACATTGGGCGATTTGCGAGCGAAATTATTCGGCAAACTTCCAAGTCACCACTGGTTAGAATTAAAATGCAGTGCAGCCATTAATTAAACCTTAATTTTTAAACATTTTTAAGTTTTTCGTAATTTAATGAAGGTATTCATAATTATATTTTCAGAATAATGCAAATGTTTGTAATTTATGCAATTTACTTTTAATTTGTGTTAATATTAGTTTATATATTATGAAGCATTTATAACGGGACAATCATATGAAGAGACTCAAGATAGTTTAAAATTATTTCATGATACTCAACATTGACTTCAATGCTGTGGCTCGGATAATATATAAAAACCACTATCGCAGTAATTTTTGGAAGTTTAAAATTATTATTGTACAATTTATAACCTTTAAATATAAAATATGTTATTGCAAAATTTATAACAACCAATTTAAATTATTTAAGGAAATAATATAAATACAATAAACACTAAAAAATTTTAAAATAATACAATTAAAATAAAATTAACATTTTTTTTATAAAAAACTTATTTTTTTTTTTTATATTTTAAAAATATAATTACGCCTAAATTTAACAATATAGAAATTATGTGCATTCAAGTTGGGAGTGCGTTATGTATTTGAAGTGGACTTAAAAGGGTTGAATGGTATAGCGTGGGTTACGCAGCGAGTTTCACCGATTTTTGTTTGTAACTGGCCGTGCCATGCGATAATCTCCTCGCCAAACAAAAACATGACCCCATAGCGGCAGATCAAACTTTCTTTCTCCACCAGGGAGGGTTTCACTTTTTATTTTATAATCGAGGGTGGAATAAAACTGAATGGCACTCGTTATTGCGCGGCCGATGAATAACTTGGTAATGAACCGAAGTACTACGCACACATGGCGCGCACAGGTGTAATTGCAGTCGAAAGCAAAAGCTCGCCTCTGTATTACCCTGATGATGCGAGTTATTGCGATGGATTTTCGTGCGATTCGGAGCAGAGGAAACTTTATGGAGCCGCGACATGCAACCTTTTGTGTGCTCTTTTTGTTGATTTTATTCGCATTGGAAACGCCATGAAATATTCGATGAGCGCGGACTTTTTTACGAAGGTTTTTCACTACACACAGTTAATTTTCCATAGGGGTGGAGTCGTTCGAGCCAAAATGCAAAACCACCGAATCGGCCTTGAGATCGATGGCACAAAACAACATTATAGAGAAGCTAAATAAAAACATGTTGGCCCATAAACGGCTGGTTAGTGATATTTATAATTTTGTAAAATAGCAACGCAACGATTGCTGATATAAAAAAGCTGCTGCAAATAAACTGAAATATGAAGTGATTTGAATAAAAACTTTTTTATATAAATATAATTTATTATTAATGTATAATTCCTCTTCCTGACAGGTTTTTTTTTTATCACTTTTCATCGATTTAATAAAATTTAGTTTATTTAAATTTAAAATTTGGCCTTCAAAAATGCAAAATTTTAATCAATATTTTTCTTCGTCCAACTTCAAAGTCCTTTTTAAGAAGTTTTTTATTTTGTTTATTTTGTTGATTTTTAAATAAATTGGTGAATAAATTCGTGGTAAATTAAAAAGCAAATAAGAAATTCTAATTTGCAAACTGTTTTAAATTATTCACGCGGTTGCCTGTGGCTGTGCTGTTCATGTTTGGTTTTTTATCAATCGGCAAACAGATAATTACACGAGAGCAAACTAAATAGATGACCATGCCATTCCACATCACTTTGATAAGCGTAATTAGCGATTAGCCGGCGGGCGGTCTGGTTTTTATCTGCGCGGCTCATTAGTAATTGAGATGGAGCGGTGGCAGGGACGCGTGGCGATTGTGACTGGGGCGAGCGCCGGCATCGGGGCGGCAATTGCGAAACTTTTGGCAGAAAGTGGCATGAAAGTTGTTGGATTTGCGCGCAGGAAAGAGAGAGTCGAGGTAAAGCTCACGAGAGAGCTAGGCTCGTTTTAATTAAATAACAAAAGTGGCGGCAGAGAATATATAAGTTTGCCTCGGCGCGCCTCCGTATAATTCAAATCCGCCGCTCTCAGTTTTATCTTGCGGGCTAAGTGGCTTATTAAATTGCACGTTCTCTACACTAATTTCAATTTTCTTCGCAAGAGTTTCACCTTCTGATACTAACATGTGTTGAAATTGTCTTAAAATTTAATAAATTATAATAATTCAGGCTGAATATTTTGGAGCAAATTAAAAGTTATCTTATTATTTTGTAAAAAAAATTTATTTTATTGATTAAAATTAGTTAATTAATGACGAAATTGGTGGTTGGCAGCTGGCAAAAGTTGTAAAATTAAATTATAATAAGATTTTTTAAAGCTGTTAGCCGGATTTTCCAGCAATTTTTAATTTGTAACAAGATTGTAGCTTTCTTTTTTTATGGTTATATGATTATTTTTGTTCAATTGTGGGCAAAATTATAAAATATTATAATAATTAATTTATTCAATTCAGAAAGTGTGATCTGAAAGAAGCAGAAAGTTTTGAAACTCCCAGTAGGATAAAAACAATCTATCTTGTAATTTTTTTCATGGTTATTTCAAGGAATTAGCAGACCAGCTGAAAACCGCAGGCTGCAAAGGAGAACTTCATGCATTTGCTGGCGACGTAAGAAGTGAGGAGGACGTGAAACGTGCCGTTCAATGGACCAGAGAAACGCTCGGGGGCACCGACGTTCTGGTCAGCAACGCGGGGGTTGTGGCTTTTGGCGGTTTAACTGGTGCTTGCTAAAATTATATCAAAATAAGCATTAAATTTTTATTATTATCAATGTAGAGGTTTCAACGGAGGATTTGAAAAAGGTTTTGGACACCAACTTGGTGGGCGCGTGCGTTTTCATGAGGGAGGTGGTGCAGGACATGAAGGAAAGGGGTGTCAACGATGGACACATTTTCTTCATCAACAGGTTTGATACATCATTTAAAATAAGAGAAATTTAGTTTGAATTTTCTTTTCGTCGGAATACAGCACGGCAGGTCAGGCCATATTAAATTTCCCAGGCACTTATGTGTACGCAGCTGGAAAACATGCTTTGAGGGTGGTCACCGAGGGGCTGCGAAGGGAGCTGCGTGACATGGGAACGAAAATTAGAGTAACGGCAAGTATTAAGACAGAAACATAATTATTTACAAGCGCGAAATTAGTTCAAATTTAAAAAAGTAAAAGTAATATTTAAATTTTGTATCTTTTACTTAAAAATGTATTAAATTTTAACGTTTATGAGCTTTTCTTTATTTTTTTTTTAGTAATATATTATTAATTTTATTATTGTGTTCATAATAAGTTTTAATGTATCATTCTTTATTTATTGTTTAACAAAACAATAGATAAAAATTAATTAAAATCCCTCTCAAGTGATTCTATTCATTTTTAAGCACGAAAGATGATCTTTTAACTGGGGGACATTAAGTTTTATTCAAGTAGAGAAATCTGATTTAAACAACATTCTGAACATTCGCTGTATTTGTTCGGAATCCAGAAAGTCCAAAAATTGAAAGTCAAACTAATACAATTAAAAGCTGAAAACTGGTTTATTCACAGACAATGAACCTTTGTAAAAATTTAAAAATTTGCCACACACTGGCTGGGGCAGCTGTACACTTACCCATGCACATTTCAAAATGCGGATTTTTTTTAAAAGTTTTCTTGATTGTTAAGAATTACTATTTGCTAAAAGAGGCACAGAAAATATCAAAATATTATTGAGCCAAAAAAAGAATAAAATTTTACAATTAAGTGAATTTGAAAGATAATATTGAATATTATAATTAGGTTTTTTTTTAATTTGGAAGCGTCGTGTCGTTTTTTAATACATACATATTTTTTGTTTTAAACTTTCTCATTATAAACTATGAAATGAAATTTAATAATAGGCAAAAATAATCAGCAGTAAAATTATAATTTGCTCATTAGAGTGTGAGTCCTGGTGCTGTGAAAACGGAAATCGGTTTGGCGGCCGGCGTGCCAAAGGAAATGGTCGAACTGGGATACAAACTCAGCGTCAACTTGGAGTCCGTGGACGTGGCCAACGCCGTGCTCTACGCCCTCGGAACTCCACCCCACGTGCAGGTATTTTTTTTTTTTTTTTACCACCGACCTTAATTTTTCTCTACTGATTCTTTTTTTTTACTCAGGTGCACGAGATCACGATGCATCCCACGGGCGAAAAACTGTGATTCGCGCGGCAATCACTCATGCAAAACAGACACACGTCCATATTTGATTAAACAAAACGACACAGCGTGCAAATTCGACAAACTTTACCATGGAATTAACCCGGCTTGCTCTATAACACAATATAAATGTGCTCGCCAGAGAGCGCGACGCAGACAGGCAAAAGCGCAAATGCGATTATTTATGTATGAGAGTTATTTGCTGCACTAACTGAATTAAATCGTCAGCACGTATGTGCAATCACGTGTGCGAGGATGGCGAAATCCGCACAGCATGTTCGCACAGTGCATGTGTGTGTGCGGAATGATGTGCGGGTAATACACTCTCGCACGGCGTGTTTCGTGCAGAGCAAGCGGCCCATTTGTTTAGACGGGACTTAATTAAAACAAAGGCGCCGTCAAATTGTGGAACCACACCTCGACAAGTAACTTTAATTAACGCGGAGTTTCATTTGAGCCGAAAATCTGATACCACCGAGGGCCAAGAAGTCGAGAAATTCCCACTCATTTTGGTTTGCGGTGACATAAAAGTCAAGTATTTGATTAGATAAGATAAGAGTGAATTGGACAAAACACAAAATCACGTGAAGCACATAAAAAACTAATATTTAGTTGAAAATAAAATTCATTTTTTATTTTCTTTCAATAAATCCAGTTCATGTAATTTATAATGTGTATAATCCTTACTTTTAACTACAAATCTAGGATTTAAAATGAAATATAATTTTATCTGTAACTAAAAGTTAGCCAAATTCCGCTCTGGCCTGAGGCTCATTACGTTGTGCAACAAAAAATTGAAGTAACAAAGAACTTCTGTTAGCGCAAGGCCTCTATGATCGTCTTATAGGTTTAAATAAATCTTTAATTAAAATATTTTCGCTTTAAAATGCATCATTCATTCAGTGATTGAGATAGATATAAAATTACTTTAAAAATTTTGAAATTACTTACGCGTAAATAATGGCTTATGGATATTTTCTTAAATTAAAATATCAGAACTTTGTTTTCATTTATGAATAAAAATTTAACGTTTCCTTAATGAATTGTTTAATTTTGTCATTTTCTATTGTTAACGTTATTACGAACAAACAGCGTAGTTTTTATTCAGAAATCACAACAAACACACTAAATTCATCAAAGAAACACTAATTTTATTAATCAACGCTATCCACTATTTTTATTTGAAATACTTAATTAAATATGATCCAACCAGTTACAGCATTTTGACTTTCCAGATTTTTCTTTGTGACTTTTGGCCAATTTTGTCTCATCTGACCCCAAACAAAATGTGTTCAGCAGAAGCTAATATTTAATAATTCACATCTTTGATGAAAGATGAAGGCGGGAACAAAACGTAAGCCATTTGCCTTGGAAAGAGTTTCCAGCTTTTATCTCACCTTTTGAGCGCTACATGGACTAAGGGTGCGTCTTTGTGGTTGCACGTGCTCCGAGGCCTGGTCGAGTTGGACTGGCAAGACAACACAACCTGGCACTCAAAACGTGTGCGGTGGCCATGGCGACCGAACAACAACTCTATAGAAACCCACCCGCCCTGCCGATATATCAATCACGCCGAAAATCGTGAGCCGCGGCCCTGCCGTTCGCAGAATCTCGGCGCAAAAGTTTATTGGCAGCTCTCAAAGTGGATTTACACTTTTTTTCTCGGCTGCTCATTTGATCAGCCGCCTTCGCGTGATGCGCCAATCAACTCGGATGTGTTTTGCTTTTTCGTTCGACTTCTCTTGCATCCTTGAGAAATCACTCGCAGAGATTTTTTCGAAACAATAAAAGTCAATTTTGAGGAATGATGTTGATGTTTAGGAAGTTTTTTCTCTAATATATAAAATATATTTAGTAGCTCCTCTCAGTATGAAAATGAAATAAAAGACCACTCTTGTTCTTAAGGTAATGTATTAATCAAAAAACCTATTAAAAGCCATGTACATTTTTCTGTTTAAAATCAGTGATCTGAAATAGCTTCTTTGGTGCTTGATTGTGGAGAGTCTTGAATATTTATATCTGTATTAAAAATAAAAATTTAAGGGTTTTTGGTCATACGGGTGAAATATTTTTGTTAAAATGAGTAATGATTTTGGGATATTTTGGTACAGATGGATTGGATTTTGCGTCTCAGTCAACTTGTTTCAAGAAAAATGGTTTCACCCGGCATGCTGTGGCAAAGATATGAAACTTGTCTGAACTGATTAATAGCAAAAAACAAAATTGTTCTTACAAACACGGTGGAAAAATAACAAATTTTGGGCTGAGTTAAGTTAAATCAGAATTATTCATTAATATTTTCTTAGCAAATGAATCCGCAAAAACCGTTGAAAACGATCACCAATCTGCATAGGATTAAATTAAGAAATAATAAAATGTAAAAACTTTGTATCATTTCCTCAGTTTAAAAGTGATTCATCTGTTTATGGAAATAAAAAATTTCATTTCAAATTCAAAACCCAACATTTCAAATTTCAAATAAATTTTAATTGAAAATGTCGATAAGAATTGGTAACCCAGGTTGGTTTTGTAAATTTACACTCATTGCTTTCGATTGGAAAGCAAAAAAAAAAAAGACTGAGGTAAAAATCTTGACTGTAACAACGTGTTGGGCGCAATGGGCGGAGACAATAAATAATGATAATAAGATTAGGCTTCTATCTCTCTTTCTCTGTGTGCGAACGAAGCGAGACAAAAAAAAATACACATATGGCACACGCGTATATACGTTAAAAGGAATAAAATAGGTAGTCTCCGGGGCAATCCCTGAGGAGCGCACCGCGAGATAACGCGGCGCGGGTTAGTATGTGAGTGTGTCGCAGCCAAGATTTCGTGTATGTTGTTCCGCTCTTTCCAACTAACTTCTCTTTACTGCCTGCGCGCCCAGAACACAAAGGACGCTCATTTTTCTTCCGGCATTGCGCTAGCTAAAGACTTTTATTACGTAAATTTCGGAGTTATCTGCTTGACAATTTGCAAAATGGGCACAACTGTTGGCTTTCGGCATGGCCGCCCACAATAATTATCAGATCCTTTGCGAGGCACCAAATCATTCAGACATCAAAGCGAAATCGAAATACATATGAATAGAGCGAATCAGAAGATTTTTCATCCGAAGTCAAAGTTCGTTTGAAATTCGTCTTGATGCTCATAATTCCTCGCTCTTTGGGCCTCTTTGAGGTCGCGCGAATCCGAAAGCGGAACGAATGGGGGAGAACAGGAGACGCGACTGTGGTGGCTTCATAGGTGGGGCCACCCCTGGGGTTGACGGGGGTTAAAGGACTTCTTGGCAAAATCTCAAGGCTTTATTTATTCTTGCACAGGCGACCCATCTATCAACAGGACAAAACCGTCTCTAAATTTTTATTCAATCCCGCCGCTAAGTAAGAGAGGTCAGATTAGAAGCAATGGTCTAAAAATAAAAATGAAAATTGGGTATAAATGTGAAATGTAGACACAAAAATATATTAAAAGAATTTTTTTAATACATTTCCTTGCATGGTATTAGATTTTTTATAAAAAAAAGTACAAAATGTAAAAAATTGAAGGTTTTTTTGCTTGTTTTAATTTTAATTTTTGAACTTCAAAGTTAATAAAATCTAATCAAACAAAATTATATTTTATTTTTCTTATTTTTAATAAGTGTTAGGAGAATTGAAAGTTTATTATTATTGCACACATGTATGCTTTTGTAATTGATTAAGAGAAATATATTTTCTCATAGCATCTCATTTTCTTTTAAACGAGTAGCATCTTTTGTTAAGATTTTGCAAGGTTATATTTAATTTTGCGCGTTCTTTTAAATTCCATAATTTTTATTTGATATTTTTTACCCTATCTTTGGACTTTTTTTAATTTAATTCTCAATCAGGATTCTTGAAAACTGGTGGTTAAGCTTGCGGCTTGAAGCTTTCATTTCAGTTTTTAAATCAATTTTTTTTATTATTGAAGTTTCCTTCTGAAAATCACTGATAATTTAAGCAGAAAAATTTATTTCTACACGAAGAATAGAAAGTTCAAGGTTGAAGCTTAGTTTATTGAAAGTTTTGAAGTTTGCCAAGGAGTTACAACGACATGCGTCACTTGGGCGCAGCTTTATTCGATCAGTCCTCTTTCTCGCTCTCCCCATCAGTGTCAGAGCCGCTTGATACTTATTTGACCCGAAATTCAATCTGGCGCGGCCGAAATCAATTCAACCATATGATTATTATGAAAAGGATCAGCCGCCGCCGCTTTTCCATTCCGACTGCAAATTATTCGGAAGGGCGTCTTTTGAAAAAAATTCAATATATTTTTTTTTTTTAGCATGGCACGGTGGGAGGAAAAGTTTGCTTTCCAGGAAAAGATTTCGCGAGAGGAATTTAGTTTGAAGTGCGTGACAGGAGAGTCAGTTTGCGAGTTAAACCGGAATGAGCATTTCGCCAGTAGCACACACACACCCATACTGTTCCATTTCATCTCATTCTTTGAACCCGTATTTAAAAAAAAAAATGCTTTGCACGGGACGGCTTTGAGGGTCAAATAAAGAGACAGCCTTTTGTCTAATTGCGATATATCCAACTCAAACAGTCTTTGACGTTGGTGTCCTTTGAAAAGACCGCCCGCCGAGAATTCGGAATGTTTCGTCGTTTAATGAAAAAGCGGTCCAGTTCACTCTCTCGCTGCTCCCAGAGGTGTTTTATTGCCCCGCTTTTGCTTTGTGGACACGGAGAGATCCGAAACGCTTTTTATTATGCAAATTGTAATTTTGCGTACACACATACTTTTGCCACGGAAAGAATAATCTGCGAGGACGCATTTATATAAATAACAACAACGGTTTCGCTTCGCCTTTGTCTTTTCCAGCATTATTAACATTAGGCAGCGCAAAAGGACGGTGGCAGAATTAAAAAATAAAACCAAAACACGCATATGGTAAAATAAAAGAAATCTGGTTTATCATTGTAGGGATTGGCAAAAAGACTAGTCAACTTTTTAAATGCGTTCCGAAATGTCTAAAAACACACTTCTGTTTAAGTGGAAGTTATTTTGATGGGAAACCGACAATTGACATAATAATCTTTTTTAAATGAATATTTTAACTGTAACAATGTGAGATAATAATTCGGACAAATAAATAACATTAAGATAAATAACTGCTGCTAAATTCTGCTCATTTTTTCCAAATCAATTTTTTTTCATGTATGACTTGAGTAGAATAAACAACAATAATTAACTTTAATTGTATTCTGGTACAACCATTTAAAAACTTATGATTTTTTCTTGTCACTTTCAGCGACCGGATATTTGTACCTCCATTAAAAAAATAATTAAAGATAAAAAGTGCAGTGACGATTGTCAACCAAAGCATCAGTTTACAAATCTAATGGGGGCGGCCAGGAATTGCATTTCTTTCTCATTGTTATATTATTTTATGTAATATTTTGCCAAAAAATTTCCAATTCCCCTCTTAAACGTGCTAATTTCTTGGATGGTAATATATTAAATTAATAATATTTAAAATTATTACCTTCCATAAATTTACATTTACAACAACTAAATTTATAAATTTGAACTGAGTTTTAATAATATATTTAACATAATTAGTTATATTTAAATTTACTTAATAAATTTTTGACATTTTAATGTAAATAAAAGTTTTTTTTTTAACTTGCAAGGCTTTTTGGATGGCAAGTATACTCTTATTTAGATACAATCATAATGCTTCTTTTATAAAATATAAACTTGGACTGCATATCATGTAGCGACAGTAGGGAAGAAATACCAATTCAACCACGTTTTCACTTCCGGTCTGACGTCACGCATGGGCAAAAGGTCACATGGGCAAAAGGGTCAAAGGGTATATGGGCAAAAGGGTCGAGGTCAGGGTCAAAAGGTAAAAAAAGGTCACATGGGCAAAAGGTAAAATGGGCAAAAGGTCAAATGGGCAAAAGGTCAGGGTCAAAAGGTAAAAAAGGTATATGGGCAAAGGTATATGGGCAAAACAAATGAATGCCCGCGCATGCGCAATTGAGTTTTAAATAATGGCGGGAAATTAATTAATTGATTTATAAAATTATGATAAATTTATAAGATTATTGATTTTTTTAAGAAAATTAAGTCAAAATTTATTGAATTTATTTATTTTTGAATAAAAAGGTTGATCAAATTATTGATTTTTCAATAAAATGATTAAAAATAATAAAATTTTTTAGAAAATTATCAAAAATTAATCAAGTTTTTAAAGTTGTAGGGCAAAAAACAAAGAAAAATCATATTTCTTTATATATTTTTTTATTGGTACCTTAAATTTATTACATATTAAGCCTATAATGACCATATGGAAGCGTCGATATGCCGTCTTCAAGGATAACTCTCTTGTCATCGGCAGAATCGAGGGCGAGTTTTTGCAATTTCACAGTGAACAGTTCATGGTTGGTGGAGCATATGTTATTAAATACAGTATATTTTTGTACACTTTTCAGAACACAGTCTACATAATCTTGATGAGTCAATTTGTTTGAGATTGCCGATTTTTTTATTCCCTTGGCCTTCTTGACCTCTTCTTGATTACAAATATATGAATACATTTTACATCGCGGGCCGGCAAATTGAATGATTGGAACGCCGGCCGTTTCATCCTTAAACGTACCGTACTTGCTAGCGTTTGCAGGAGAATAAAGGGGGTGGGAGGTGGGAAGTGTACTAAAGTCAAAGTATTGACTGATTTTTTTCATTTCACTGATAAAATCAGGTGACCTGACTGAGAATATGTACGAGTCTGTGTCTGACATGGTCAGGGTCAACCTGGATCCGAACTGATTTTTCAAAACTTGGTAGAAAAACCAGTACATGTAGTGTTTACTCCAGAACAATATATTTGTGCCTACAATTATTGGTCTGTTGAGGAGAATTTTGCCCTTCTGCATTTCAACAATTGCCATTCCATCATTTAAAATTATCCGATCAATGAATGTAGGTTTTTTTACTAATTTCTCAAGAGTTTGTGGATTTGAAACTAATTGAATTGATTTTCTCTTTTTCAAATCCTCTATCATTTTTCCAAAGGTACTGTTGCAAATTAGTTTCCAGAGGTTTTTACTACTTTTGCAGGTAGCCTCTGACCTGAACTTTTGCAATATTTCAACAAAGGGTCTCATGTAATTCGACTGTGAAAATTCCAGAACTCTGTGTATTTTTGTAATGGTTACTCCGAGCGAATGAGCCTGCTGCAGCAAAGCAAGGGAGGTTATGTATTTAGTCTTTGGCTCAAAATCTAAAATAAGCTTCTCAAACTTTGAGTTTGGTGGTGTTTTCCTGACCGGAAATGGAGGTAGGCATGACAGGTAATCGTGCACACTTTCATCATATTCGCAATCAATTTCAAGAAGATACCCCTTCTCTCCCCTAGGATCGATATTTTTCCAATCGAAGCCTTCAGGGGAAATAAATTTATAGTCTCCGTAAGGGAGAGGGTACTCGAGCATAATTGTACTGTACAAAGCCGTGCAATCTGTATTGAAAATGCGAAGGTCAGGTCCCGCATTAACGTACCTCTGATTTATAACACTAATTCCTCCCATTATGCTCGAGTCGACAAAAGCAAATATCTCGCTATCACTGACCAATTCGATTTTTATGCCCGTGTGCTTCAGCATCAAATTGACAGATAGGTGGCTGATTGTCAGATAATGGCACATATCTACCTTGAACTTTTCGTAAATCAGCTCTCTGTAAAAGAGAAGAACGTCAAGCGCACACAAAACGTCTCTCTTTTGGTAAATTTCAAGGTAATCTCGCATTGTTTGGCAATTGCATGCCGACCAAATATCTTTTGCTCTTTCATACGCCCCGGGGCTAATTGGCGTTTCAGTTAGGTCATTGTAGAAAGCAGAGGGGGGTGGAAGGGAGGTCACGTCTAATTTTTCAGGGCCGCTGAGAAATGAATAGCAAAATTCACCTTTTTTGCATATCCTTTCATGGACAGAAGGATCAAAGTGAGCTTTGGTTTGTTCGAATTTGCTGAATGGAAGGGCGGCTGAGAGTGAATCTAATGACTCGGGGAAAAAGCGAAATAGATCCAAGAATCGGATCTCAATTTTATTTAGTCTAATTGTGAAGCTAATGTACCTCTCCCTTGTGCTTGGAATGACGCTAATACTAATGTTTCTATTCAGGAATTTTAAAATGAGAAAGTGTCCGTCATAATTACTGAGATTGTGAACAAATACCGGAACAAAATTTACTTTTTTCATATTTAGATTGCACGGGCTAGAGCAAGCAGCGCCACGGTAATTATTTTTTTCTAATAAATGATCATGGTCGCGCACTTTATTGTCATTGAAAGCCTTGTTGCACACATAGCAATTTGTGGTCTGCTGAAAATCAGCTTCATTTTCATCAGTCATATTTATTTTGTAATCGCGAGCAAAGACTTTTGCAATTTGATTTGTGCTTTGGTCAAGGTAGGCAACTATTTCATCACCTAGGGTGGGTCCATCAGTTACCTTTGAGACATACCCTAATTTGACTTCAGGAACTTGATTTTGTGCGTATATGGAAAAAAGTGATGCACCGAAGGAAAATGGTGTATGTATTTGAGTTTTCTCAGTGTAACTTACATTTTCATCTCGTGAGCAGCTATCCACAGGTTCAAGGAACGATTCAAGGTCTAGGCTAATTATGAAAGGTACCTTTAGGCCAGAAGAATGTTTTTCAAATTTGTAATATGAATTTGGTTTTGGGAGTTCAAGATGTGTCAATTTTTCATTAGAGCAGAGTTTTTCATGATCGGATAATAATTCTGTAGAAGAGAAATGAAGAAGGCAGCGAGGGCAAAATTCAAGGTGGTGACCGTCTTTGCTCAGTGAAGACCGAACTAATCTAGATAAATCGGTAATTAGACAGAAATGGGCTTTGTTTCCTTTGCAAATGTACAGCAAGTTGTAATGTTCTTTTGTTTTTTTCTTGGTTACAAGCATGGGGAATACGGAATTTTTTTCATCTAAACTAAACACATTGATGGAAATACGGGGATTTAACTTAACAAATTTCTTCACCTGAACTATATCTACGGGAAAATCAATTGACCAATCAAAATGTTGTTTGAATCTTTCCTCAATTCTAGGGCGAACGTAACTAACTTTTCTCTTTGATTTACCGGCAACAATGCAATGCAAAAAACATTTATTACAATTAGGTTCATCACACCTAATATTCAAGACGGCTCTTTTGTTTTTTATTGATTCTGGTAGTGGTATGAAACATGAGCCAGGAACGAATCTATATTTTGAAACCCTAATTTCCAAACATTTTACTGCGCTAAATGAAAAGCCAGAACCCATGAAAGTGTACTGTTCGGCTTCTTTTAATAAAGACTCATATTGTGAGATAATATGTGATTGAATGTCGCTTTCATGAAATAATACTGAATTTTTTGTTTTGAAATTTGTATCTTTTGTTACATCAAGTGGGTTAACAAACACACACACAGCAAACATATTACTTTTGATGCTTTTCTTGTCATGAAGTTCTGATTGCAGCAATGACGTAACTCTTCGTTCTTGTGATTTCAAAAACGACTCCAGACTTGCATGTTTTTCGTTGCAAGGTATGATGTAGTCGACGTAGGAGTTGTAGAACAGAGATTTGCCAACGTATATGCCGTCAACCAGGTTGTAGTTCAAGTTTCGCCGCCGGATGGTGACATCTCCGCTGGGGATATCACTGCGAGCAAAACGTTCCATGGCTGGGTGCAAGTGGGCCTGTTGGGTGCAAGTGGGCTGATTTGGGCCTTTAGTGGGCTGACGTGGGCCTTGAGCAAGTTGTGGGCCTAATAATTGCAGAGAGCTTTGCGACTGTTCTCTAACGAGCCAGTGCTGATTATAATATTCCTGTGCAATCGCTGCTCTTATATGCCCTTCAGTGGAATGGGGTGGACATGCGCAATGAGGGGTAACACTATCTGGATATTGCGTTCAAAGTGCAACCGCCGCACATTTAAGATAAGAAACCACAAAAGGCCCGCACAGTGTAGAATTTATTCCCATGAGCAATGATAAAAACGACAAGCTTTCCTCCTTTTTTGTTGTAAAATGACAAGTTTTCCTTCTTTTTTGTAATAAAATGACAAGTTTTCCTTCTTTTTTGTTAGAAAATGATAGGTTTTCCTTCTTTTTAGTTTGAAAATGACAAGTTTTCCTTCTTTTTTGTAATAAAATGACAAGTTTTCCTTCTTTTTTTCAATAAAATGATAGGTTTTCTTACTTTTTTTTTAGAAAATAATAGGTTTTCCTTCTTTTTTGTTACAAAATGATAGGTTTTTTCTTCTTTTTTGTTAAAATATGACAAGTTTTCCTTCTTTTTTGTTAGAAAATGACAAGTTTTCCTTCTTTTTTCTTAGAAAATGACAAGTTTTCCTTCTTTTTTGTTACAAAATGATAGGTTTTTCTTCTTTTTTTAATAAAATGACAAGTTTTCTTACGTTTTTGTTACAAAATGATAGGTTTTCCTTCTTTTTTGTTAGAAAATAATAGGTTTTCCTTCTTTTTTGCAATAAAATGACAAGTTTCCTTCTTTTTTTAAAGAAAATGATAGGTTTTCCTCCTTTTTTTTTTGTATAAAAATGACAAGTTTTCTTACTTTTTTGCAATAAATTAACACGTTTTCCATCTTTTTTTTGTTATAATATGTCAAGTTTTTCATCTTTTTTGTTGGAAAATTTCTAAAAGAGTAAGAAAATATATCAAAATATTAAAAATATTACCAAAAAAGCCTTCAAAAAAATATTAAAAAGAGAAGAAAGTGTACCAAAATAATAAATAAATATGACAAAAATCTGATAAAATAGAAGAAAAACTTTCAATAAATTTACAAAAAGTTAAGCAAGATAAATAAGAATTACTAAAGAACGTAATAAACAAAAGAAATTCCAAAGTTAAGAATAATAATAAATTTGATACATCATTGACTGTTTGAACTCGATTGCATTCAAGGCGCAACTGACTTAATGAGAATGATGTGTGATAGCGCCCGTCATTTCCTCTCTGATAAGAATACTAACCACAAAAAATGCGGCACATAGTGTAGCACAGCAAGTACGGTACGTTTTAGGATGAAACTGCCGGCGTTCCAATCATTCAATTTGCCGGCCCGCGATGTAAAATGTATTCATATATTTGTAATCAAGAAGAGGTCAAGAAGGCCAAGGGAATAAAAAAATCGGCAATCTCAAACAAATTGACTCATCAAGATTATGTAGACTGTGTTCTGAAAAGTGTACAAAAATATACTGTATTTAATAACATATGCTCCACCAACCATGAACTGTTCACTGTGAAATTGCAAAAACTCGCCCTCGATTCTGCCGATGACAAGAGAGTTATCCTTGAAGACGGCATATCGACGCTTCCATATGGTCATTATAGGCTTAATATGTAATAAATTTAAGGTACCAATAAAAAAATATATAAAGAAATATGATTTTTCTTTGTTTTTTGCCCTACAACTTTAAAAACTTGATTAATTTTTGATAATTTTCTAAAAAATTTTATTATTTTTAATCATTTTATTGAAAAATCAATAATTTGATCAACCTTTTTATTCAAAAATAAATAAATTCAATAAATTTTGACTTAATTTTCTTAAAAAAATCAATAATCTTATAAATTTATCATAATTTTATAAATCAATTAATTAATTTCCCGCCATTATTTAAAACTCAATTGCGCATGCGCGGGCATTCATTTGTTTTGCCCATATACCTTTGCCCATATACCTTTGCCCATATACCTTTTTTACCTTTTGACCCTGACCTTTTGCCCATTTGACCTTTTGCCCATTTTACCTTTTGCCCATGTGACCTTTTTTTACCTTTTGACCCTGACCTCGACCCTTTTGCCCATATACCCTTTGACCCTTTTGCCCATGTGACCTTTTGCCCATGCGTGACGTCAGACCGGAAGTGAAAACGTGGTTGAATTGGTATTTCTTCCCTACTAGCGACCAATTTTGTAGTTAAACTATATTACTTCCGGTAATTGGGGTTTACATGCTGTTTCTATATTGATAATAGATAAATTATATTAAATTTATTACATTGATAATTAGGCATTGTATTACAACTGTGCTACTTGAGGTTAACAAATTATAAAACTGTTACGTAAAGTGAATATCTATTGAATTAAGCTATTAAAAAAACATAATACTGTATATGTTTAGTAATCAATTAAATAACAATTAATTAGCCGTTCTAACAGACACAACTAGCGCGATTACGTAAGATCCAGAATTAAAAGTTTAATTTACCTGGACACATTAACACTAGAATTTTTTTTATTAATCATGAAAATGTAGAGAGTTTGAAATTCGTAACTTATCAAAAGTGTTAAAATCTCATCTCAGTTTCTTGAAACTCTCTTCTTCATATCTTTGCCTGCACTTTGCAGATGAAATTTATGTCTTAATGGGTCGGCGCAAAAATTTGCAAAGGCGTAATGGCGGTCGTGCAGATTTACATAAAAACAATAACAGCGCGCGCGGCAACACGCGTATATTATATACAAATGCAGCCGCCGCACCAGACGAAATTTGCTTTACATCTTAAGTGCCGCTGTGTAGATTGAACAAGGGGAAATTTTTAATGGAGGCGGCGAACGCGCGGCGAAGACGAGCGGAGCTAAAGTGATTATACCAATTTTTGGTGCGCGCGGAACAAAGACAGAGAAGAAAACGAGGAAGCTGCAAAAATATTGCGATGAGCGGTGCGTAATGAAGTTGGCGAGACTTAATTATCATCTCGCGCAAATGGCGAGCCTTGCTTCTTCTTCTTCTTCTCCTCGGTCGCATTTGTTTTCAGCGAAAAAAAAGTAGAACACATAACCAGGCTCGTTTGCCGAACAACACAAGAAAATAATTTCACGTGCGTTTATATAATTCGAGCCAATTTATTTCGCCCTCTCTCGCGTGCACCGAGCATTTTCACTATGTTGAATTTTTAACCATTTCGTCAGCAGGAAAACGTGCAAAAAATTGTAATTAGTCGCAGCTGGCAGCCCGGCAAAGTGATTTGCGAGCGGCCTTAAAAACCAGACAGTTTGCAATTTCAGCGATTTTTGCGGAAAATTGCAGCCAATTAGCAGAGCCCGAGTGGTGGAATTGTGTCTAATTTTCTCATGTGCACAGAAAATTTCGTAAAATAAACGCAACACGTTCGGACAGAGACAATAAAAAGTCTGTGGAAAAAAGACTCATATTCAATATAACTGGCTTAAAAAGCTAAGTTGATAAAAAACATAAATTAATGTTTTTTTATCATTCCAGGATTAATGTGAATTTGTAAGTTTTTTTACGCAGTTTTTTCCCTAATCACGGCATAACTCAATTACTTCGAATTTTAAGCTCACCCAATTTCATAAGCAAATTAATTGTCCTGATATAATTTTTTGAATTACTTAATTTGATTAAATTGGTCCAACATGCTTGGTAAAATCTTAACCTCCGAAATAAGGTTGAGAAATTTATAGAATATGTTTTTCATCAAATCAATAAACTTATTTTGAAGCGATAAAATCCAATCAGGTCAAAGAAGGGACTTAATTGATGTGGAAATTTTTTAAAAAGAAGTGAATTTGTATCAAATTTTGGTAATACATCCATTTATTTTTATTTTTGTTAATTTTTTTCTGATTTTTTTTAATTGCACCATTAATTTTTGCATGTTTAAACTAGCGATTTTTTCTGAACCATTTACAGCAAAACGTAACAATTCGTGGTGAAATTTAAAATATACATATCTTCGATCCTCATTAATTAAAATTGTCAAAACTTTATGGAGCAAAAGCAAGCAAGAAAAACATCATATCGTCTGCTTGTCTAGCTTTGCTGAATTGATTGCTAAAGTTAGGCCGTCTTTTAAGCACGAAAAGTTAAAAATGACGAAGTTTCTGAGTGGCAAAAAATTTCAATGAAGAAAATGATGAAAGAAGCAGCCATCAGCACATCTAGCCAATAAATATTATTCCGGCGCCGGAAGAGGGTCACATTGTGACTGCATTTTTTGATATTTATGCTCGTGCCTGCTGCATAATGGGCATCCATTTGAGCCTGGCAGCCGTTAGGGCATAATGTGCAGGCCGGGTGGGGCCTGTGTCTGTTGGAAATGCAGCCCGCTTTGCACGCTCGGCGAGCACGCAGAAAAAGAAAGGGAGGCTGCGCGTCCTTACAAATAACTCGGTCTCTCTACTAGGTGGCTCCCGGGCTAAGCTCCTTTGTAATGAAGACAAATTTCCATCATTTTTCCTCCTTTTCTAAATCGCGCATTTTTCCCGGCAGCCTCCACAGGGCCCTCTGAAAATATTCTAGAGGAAACATTTCCAGCCACCTAGAAATTCCCTTGGCACAAATTTTATGATAAAATGTACAAGGGGCATCCATTACTTGCTCGAGGAGAACACAACCTTTTGCTTAGAAAATGCTCGCATTTTTTTTTTTTGTATTTTGTTGCTCGCATCCGCCGGCAAAAAATTCAAACTGAAGCAAATTTGTTTGCATTAATGCTGCCGAGATCAGGCTTGCAAAGCGGCGCAAAAAGTTCTCAGCTTACAACTATGTAATTACCCTTTCAAGCCATTCATGATCCGCACTTCCTGAAATACGAATATGGGCTCCTTCATTCATCAGTTTGGAGAAATTATTTTGAAAATCTCCTTCGTTAATTTGCAATAATCTTTTGCATCAGGATCGCTTACAAGAGAATCTCAAATATTATTGAACGTGCAGCGTTCAGAACAAACTTTTTAATTTATTTTAACTCATTAAGTTCTTAAATTAATTAAATGAATTACAGCTAAATTCTGACTTCGATAATTTTTTTAATGATACACATTTAAAAATGAAATTGTAATCAAACAAATATATTTAAAATCTTCAATTAAGGAGAAATAACTTGTTCTCCGTATCCATATCATTATTAGACACTAAATTATAATTTTTCTAGTCATTATACAAATTAATTCTTCATTAAAAGTTAAACTTTTCGTATGCATTGTAAAGAAAATTTTTTTCTTGCAGTTTTAGTAAAACCACGTAATAACCACTTAAAAGAGAAAAATCTAGTTTTATATAAAGACAGACACTTTATTAATATTATTTTATAGTTTACTAAACATAATGGAACATGTATAAAAATTTAGGATGATTATATTTTTCAAAACTGTATGGTTTTGCATCGAATGCTTTCCGCAGCAATGTTGTACTTTAACCTTTGGCGATGCAGTTTCAATTATTATCCATTAATCTAAACAAAATCTCAGTTTTACATATTTGAAAATTCTTTCCATTTTTTTTCTATTTAAAGAAGCTCAAAGTGTCAAAACTTTTAAAGTACATTACATTAATTTTGTAAGACACATAATTGATACTATCCAATTGTAATTTAAATATTCTTATCACCTGAAAGTCAAATTAAGTCTGATTTGAATAACATGATTGACTTCAACTTGACGCGTTGGAATTGTTCTAATGTTTGAGGATTCGAAATTTATCTTTATATTATGACATTTCTCCCCAAATAAACGATTGCATAAATAAATGTGAGACAGGACTTTTATGTAGAAAGTCACGAAAACGACTGAATTGACTGCCGCTTTCTTGACAATGAAAGTAAATCTTTCCGATCAGCGCACAAAAAGTGATGATTTAAAAGCGGCGTGTTCAGCTCGACGGGAGGTTCATTAAGCAAAAGAGATTTGCGCGTCGAGGCCAAAAAACGTTTTCGGCGCGGGTGCGAATCATTAATCCTGCAGGCTCGCAGATAGGGAAGGTGTTTGTATTGCGGCGGATAACAATCGGCCTCGTTCATCATCTGCCACCGCGAGTTTCGCATCAAGACAAACCTTGCGAGACCATTGTCTGCACGCGAATCCTTCCTCATTTATGCCAAATGTTGTTAGCAAGATGCAATTTTTGGAGAAAAAATGTTGAAAATTTTATTATTCTTTATTGACTGATTATTATGACTTGACAAACTTCTACCCAATATGTTTTAGTTTTATTTCAATTTGTAAAAATAATTAGATGACTTTGGTGAAATGGGCCATATTTCATAAATTAGGTCATTTAGATTAATTTCAATTGGAATTCATTTTATTGCTTCATGATGAATTTGAATTTATTTAGCCTCAAGATAATTTGGGAGAAAAAAATTACTTTCAGGAATTATGGTAATTTTGATGTAGTTAAGGTTTAAAAATTTTTTTTAAATTTTGATTCTAAATGTCTAAAAGCCGATTATAATGCTGAAAAAGTTATTAAAATGTTTTGAAATTAAAAATTTATAAATAATAATTAATTTTTAAGTAAAAATATTATAGATTGAAACATCAGTAAATAAATAGCTTGTTATTGTAAAATTTTAAAATTACAAGCAATTTACCTATCTTCAAAAATACTGGTTGCTTCTTGACAACAACAAACACGTACACAAATTTATTCTCTATAGCCATGGCGAACGAAAAGAAAAAGTGCGGGTGGAAAAGAGGGGCGCGGGTCTTCAGCTCATTGCGCAGTTTTAATGATCGCTCGCGCAAATCTGCCGGATTCCTGCAGGACGACAAACTGGGAGGTGCATTGTTAAAAAAATGAAAACGTGTCGATGATTCGTCAGAAAAAGTCGCGAATTGGAGCAATTTCCTTGGCAAAACACTTGGCCGGAAACGCACAGCGCAGCAGGCATGAAAATTTCTGGAGAAAATAATGAGATGGAGTTTGCTCGTTTGGCTCGAGTGCCGCCGCCACTCACCAAAGGTTTAATCAAAATTTCATTTTGTTGCCGCGCGTCAGGGATGAGCGGACAATGAAACGACGCCAGGTGAAATGACAAGAAAATAAGCCACCGTCGGGGCTCAATTACGCGCGCGCCATACGCACATTTCTTGGTCGCAACGGCAACAGGTGCATTTGTGCGCCTCTTTTTCTTCCTTTCATTCTGCACCGCCATCGGCTGCACAAAGTCGCAAAGTAACAAGCGGCGGACACAAATTGACTCTGGGGTTACCTATACCGGCACGCCGGGCCAATTTCTGTAATGAGAAATCCCACTTTCTTCTATCTCGAGGGAGCATTGATTTTCCATAAGAGAATAGTGAGTTGTGTGGAAGAAAGAGTCGATCGACTACATAATGAGCCTGAAAAGCTTAAGTTGAACCACAGGTTTATTAAAAATTTTTTCGGCAAATTGCCCTACATGTAAACCAGATATGTATTGATAAATAATTAATTTCAAGGAAAGATTTCAGGAAAATAAGGAAAAATCTGGTGAATAGTAATTAAAATCCACCCAGAGATTGAAAGACAAAGTCTGGTTTTTTCAAACATTCAAGTCGTTTTGGACAATCCAATATTTTATGAACTTACTTCCAACGTTTCATTGAAATGTGGACACTAAAATTAAAACAGACAGTACGAATAATCAGTAAAACGATTATCTGCAGCCAACTGACCACAAATTATTGAATTTAAAATGAATCTGTTGCAAACAATAAAAAGGAATAATTTTATTTCCAATATAATCCACTGCCATGATTATTCCATTTGAGGTTTACGGATGCAAAATTAGTAATGGTGTATGTAATCAGATCGACAGTGATTTTCCAAGCGTGCGGTGAATGAAAAGTTCATTTGTGTGCTTTGCACTAATTACATAGAACGACGCGTTGATTACGCTTTTTATCCTATCAGTTCACATATGCATGAATTCTGTTAATGGGTTGAATGCAGATGAAAACTATAGGCTCACTGGAACATGATAGCGATAGCAAATAGACACACGTATCTGCCTCACCAATTTATGAAACTTTAATTTGTCAGCTAAAATTCGATAATCAGTCAAAATAACTCGACAGAGCGTTTCAATATCACTTTAATCCGGTCTCGTGGCGCAAATTAAATGCATATAGTTTTTTCTTCCGTCATTCGTATGATGTAAAACCACTAATAATTGCAAAAAGAGGAGTAGGAAGAAAAACGTTTTATAAAATATCTAATTTTCTGCGTGAGCAGAAATATGTAATTGATTACAGCTTATATTTCAATCAAAATATAATATTAATGATTAGCACTGGTTCAATAAAATTTTTATATTTTTAGTTTGATTTTTGTCAAATTTAAACTTGAATATTCTTTAGATTTCAAATTTTAACCATTAGACAGTTTAATAGCGAATTTTTCAGCTACAATTTTTCTTTTTTAACCATTAAATTTTGTAATATTTTTTAATTACAACTAAAATTGCATGGTATGCAGGATGGAATGATATTTTTCTACAAAATTACGCGACTTTTGAGGCTCAAATTTTAGTTGAAAAGTTATTTTCCTATAAGTGATCAAATTTTGCAATAATAAGTTTAAAGAGCAGAGATCCATTAGTAAACATTATTTGCAACTAACCCGACCCTATTGAAATTTAACATGTACTAAAAGTTATCATATAAATATGGGTATTTCCGTGGAAATAATAGGCCTGCTGGGCTAAGCGCGAATTGAGCCGCATTGGCCCTGAACGGGTTGTTTAGGCCAGTTTCTCTTGTACTCGCACATAACTCACGAGTGCGCAAGTTGAATAGGCGAACGGATAATGCGAATTTAACTCGGCCGCTTCCGCGTCGCGCGTCGCTTCAGCGATGAAATTCTGTTTTGCTAAACTGCGCCGCCAGATATTTTGCCAGCAGAGAGAAAGAGAGAGGATGTGCCTAAAATATGCACAGCACTTGAGGCTCGGCTTTTATACGTGCGTACCAACCAAGACTAATGAAAATTCGGCGTCGACACAGGCGATATTATTTTACGTGTCAATGCGGGTGAGCAGGTTCAAGTGGTCCAAAACGCCATCGGCTGGAGGTGGAGTTTGCAAGATGCGTATAGAGTCGTTTCTGGAGAGGCATCAATTGCATAAATTTACGTATCATTGGTTTTTTCCTCAGTTTCAGATGCAATGAAACAACACATTAATTAACAAAGCTGGATTTTAGTAATGAATAATGAATGTCTAAACCCAAAATTAAAATGAATTAATAGATCTGTTGAAATCTGTTAACAAAAATTTTAATTAATAAATTGTAAATGCATAGTTATATTTTAAGTGTTATTGAAAAAAGATTTTAATTTATTTATATTATTACCTTAATTATATTTACTATAATGAATTTTAAAATTTATTTTTATATTAAAAGTAAATTATCCTAGGGAAAATGTATGTATCAAAAGCCTACTAATAAAAAGGTTTATATGTTAAAAAAAATTTAATAAATACTGATACACATCTAGTAAATTTTATTACAAAGAATATATTCAAATTTCAAATTCGCGTAGAGTTCCTTGAATTTCATTAGCTATATAATTTGATAAAGGAGATTCATAGTAAAATTCAATAATATGTATATGCAATTCAAAGGAGCCGGGCAAAGTGTAGAACAAAGCGCGAAGGAAGGGGGTGCGCGCACGCTCCTGGCGTCGAGGGTGCGTCTGGTGCACGTTCTGCGGACCAGTTCGCCGGCACAGTAGTGGTTCAGTCGGCCAACGTCTCGCACCGCAGCCCCCGAGCTATTGCTCTCAAACGCCTCCTCAGGCCTTCCTTGTTCCACTCCATTAAAAGGGTGAAACTTCTTCAAGGTACGTTTGATCTTTTTTTAGTTATTTAATATTCATAACAAAAACAGATTTTCAAAGTAAGATTTTAGTTTTATAACAAAATATTTGTAAATATTTAAAATAATCATATCATAAAAAATATAATTTATGATTCCCTTTTGTCCCATTTTGTAATTTTTTTCAATAGCTATTTTAAATTTATGGGAATTTTTTTGTTTACCTTAAATTCCTTTTTACTTAATGTTTTTAGTTTAAGCCGATTGAGCTTCATTGTATATCATGCGGAAGTTATATCGCGAGTTCTTTCCATACCCTATTTGTTTTATCTGTATTGTACTAATGATTAATTCGCAAATGAAAAAACATCAGATATTATATAATTAACTCATTAAACAGCAAGAAGACGGTTTCTCTGAAAGAGTTCTATTTCTTCCTTGTTCAATAGAAATACTGAAGTGGTCGTTTATTAGCACTACTCGTGACATTCTACTCGCGCTTTTGTGATCCTTAGACGACTCTTGTCTTTAATTACGGCCGCCTTCCTTTTCGTTATTCACTCTGGTAAAAAAATTCTGGGAAGAGCGGAGCATTATTTCAACGAGTTAAAAGGCTCGATTCATCATGCCATTTAAATATTTAACGAGGAGAGCGTTCGCGGTTTTTCCCGTGCTTGGCCGATTTTCATTTACAGACTCGCGAGCCCCAGTCGACCGGTCGGTCCACAAATCATCTCTCCGAAAAGCTCTTACGTGAGTCGAATTCGCAGTCCGCTTTTCTCGAAATGAAAAAAAAGTAGATTTGAAGGTATGTGCGTATGTATTTGGCCATGGGTATTATTAAAAAAAGTGAAAAGTGCCCATCTTCGAGCAGCTTTTTGCCGCCGACCGACCCTCGAAATCAATTTGCGAGCTGCGTATTCTTTGACGGCCGCTTTCAATTTCCGTTTTCTGCTGAGCGCATATATTTCTGGCTCATTAAAGCACGGCGACGTCGGCCCTCTTCCGCCCCAGCCGACCATCTAATCCCACGGCAGAAAACATATTTTCCGCCTAGACTCTTCTCTCAGGCTGGAAAAGTAAAAGCTCCGTCCCTCTCTCTCCGGGAGCTGCGAAAGCCGATTGCTCATTCGTTTTATTGTGCCGGGGAATTTGCCCGACTGTTGCACCCGTTTGCGCCGCGCCGGCCTCTGCGCTTTAATGCGTCGTGCCAAATATTTGCTCTTCGCAGCACAGAAAATAAGACCCATTCGCGCAGCAATGCAATTAACACAGACTCTGATGGAGACGTTTTGCGACAGACCCAACACTCTGCCCTTAATGGACTGAAAATGTCGCAAATCCTAAATCATTAATTTTTTGCTGCGTTAAAATTTTTTTCATTACTTAACGAGTTGAAATGGTTGATATTTTTTGTATCTTTCATAAACTATTTCTTCGCGATCAAAATTGATAAAAATTTAGGAATTAATGAAGCAATTTATGAGGTTAATGAACCTATTTAGTTGGTCTCTAAGAAAGAAAAGTTTTTATGTTGGTTTCAGAGAAACTCACTTTGCAATGCTTTCCCTGTTTTTGATGGAATAATTAAATAAAGTGCAAATTAAATTATATTTTTTTTTCTTTGTGCTCAAATTTAATTTTAACAGAAGTCCTGACGGAAAATGGTATAAATGAGAGGGGAAAAGGGAAGCAAACTGACAAGTTTTTAATTAAAAAAGTTAATAAAGTAGAAATTACAAAATATAAGCTATAAGGAAAATTATTGCTATTCAGTGCGAGGCATACTTTAGAAAAAAATATTTTTTGAATTTTTTTTAGTAAAAAAGGTTGATTTGAATGTCAGACGAACTTATCTTGAAAATAGGGTATACTTTAATGAGACGTTTCCTTTCTTCCAAAATAAATGTTTTTTCAACAATTTGTTAGTAAACAATGTGATGTAAAAATTTGGACAAATAAACAACAATAACAATAATAATAATAAAATAGATATTGTGTCAAGGAAGCACACAACATAAATGAATGTATTAATAGAAACTTGGCATTTCCTTGGTGAGTGGTGCGTGGCACGATTTTAATGGGGAAAGAACATAAATATGATAAATAAAGCTTTTGAATAATATCTGCAGTCTGCAGCCTAAAAAAGCTAAGCTTACTTAGTGTTTTGCTTTAATTAAACAGTTTTTTAGGGCATATATAGAGTGTGGAAAATTACAGGAGAAGAATGTCATTTCATTTATCTTGGTGTTTCACCTTTAAATGCGCTAACAGAAACACGAGTAAATAGAGTAAAATAAATAGTATTATAACAAAACTAGAAAGAATTTTGTCGAGCACAAAAGTTCAGAATTTCAATAAAACATTTCTTAATTCAAAGTTTCAATAATATTAAATTTACATCAATAATTAAAAAAAAAGCTATTTTATTTTTAGAAGAAATTGAAATTTGGATCATTTGAAAAAAATAAGAATAAAAGATTAAAATGACTCAACAAACATAAACGTCTCATGTTTCTCTTCATTCTAATTGAGATTTAAACCTACAACGAGCAGTTTAATAGTGGTGTTTTTATTGGAGAGACAAAACAAATGTAAAATATCATTCTCATTCATCAGCTCTTTTCAACACATGTCAGGCGCGCCAACGTCGACGAAGCTTTTCATCCACACCGCGTCAGAGGAAACGTTAAAAAGCCTGTGCAATGTGACAACACATAACAAAAGGCGCGTGCGGTGGGCGCTCAACTGCAGCCCTGAACGCAAAAAGTGTCCCCTTCATGGCGGATTTGCAGAGAGGCAACGTGTAGGCAACCGGGAGTGACAGACGAGACGGGCGGGCGAGTGCATATGCCAGGCGCTTGATTATTTCACGATTTGCAACCGCGCGCTCTCTTTGTCGGTCTTTTTCTGAGAGGTACTTCTTCTCGACTTGCACAAACACTCGTGTCCCTGCATTAAATTCAAACCTTGCTCATTTAATCGCACTCACGTTACGTGCGCGGGTGTCACAAGTATGTCCTTACCGGAGGCGAGAGAAAAAAAGAAAGCTCGACAAGTGGTTTTGCAGACAGAATTAAATTTCACAATTTTTTATTTAGTAAAATTAAAATTAATGAGGCCTAACATGGCGGATTGAAGTAGCCTGGATCAGGCTAGACTTGTGAATTGTCTTCATTATTCAGGTTATTAATTTATATCTAAATCTTACGGAATAAAACAAAGATCTGTAAATTTAAGTATCATTTATAGAGTAGGTATTAAATTTGTTTCTCTTGAAGATAGATTTAATGAGGATGCCTGATAGTGTTAAAATATTGTGGGTTCAACTTCTAAATGTGAATAAATATTTATCTTTGGTTCTTTGCCTATGAAAATCCCACCTAAATTGGTTTGATGATTAGAAATTAGTATAAAAAAAACTTTTTTATCTTCAATTACACAAGCAAATAAATTCTGGGTACGACTAAAATGTACTTATTTTTAAAAGGGCAATTTTTTAGCATTAATATAAGATAATAGCCAATATCACTATGAAAAAGTGAAAAAAAAAGATAAAAAAAAAATTAAATTTACACCCTAATTTCCTTTTTTTATAACCTATGAAATGATGATAATGTCGATGTCAATGATAAATCATGATAAATCAATGCAAATCAGGGTTCATTTTAATTCAGGTACATGATATGTTGAAAACAGTAAACCTTGGAATTTTCTGAAAGGAGTTTTAGATCAAGTGATATTGAGATTTGACTAAAATTTATAGCAAAAATCTCATAATATTCAAAATATGCCCACAGCTTTTGGTGGCATAAATGGGTTTTCAATGATGAGATGCTTCAAACAATATAAACCTGATGAAAAGAATCAGCTTTCAATAATTTCAAATTCTTAACTTTTATGAAAACGTCAAGCATAAATAATTGTATTGAAATCAGATTCAAATTTTTAAATTCTTTATATATTGAAATTTAAAAAAATTTGGCATTTTTCAAGTGAACAATTTTGGTGATTTGAATTTTAAATCAACTTTTCCTCGATGGGCTTTGTGCATTGTTTATTGTATAAGAAAAAAAACAATATCCAGCCATGAATAATTTTTAATGAAATTCAACACATTGATGACGTCAATCCACTTGAAAATCAGACACTGTTTTTAGTTAAACAAAAATTACAAATATTAGCAAATAACAATTTCGATACTAAAAAATCACACTTCCCTTCTTGTATTCACTTCACTGATTCTAAATTTGCATATCCCAAATGCATTTTTTTCCAATTCCACTAGAACTGACGAAGCACAGTTTTTTTTAACCCCCAGGGCTTCAGCGATAATTTAAAAACGGCGCTCACGCACAATTGATCTCGGCACAAATTTTCGCGGCCCAGTCCGTTAATCCTGCTTAACGATGACGCTACTTACTTGGTGTTCATTATTGGAGTCCGGGGAGGTCGGAGATGTACCAGCAGCACTGACCGACCCCGAGATAAATCTCGGCAGGGCATATTTTTTTAATCGAGCCACCGCGGGGGTTGATAATAATATACGACCGTGTGCGCACCATTGCTCTCTGGACCTCGGTGCCGGCCGCGCATATTTATATGAAAAAGGGCCGGCCTAGCGCTGACTTTTTTTATTATATTTTTCCGCGCGCAAATATGACATAAAACCTGTGTAGATTTTAATTCGGGAGCACTAAAAAGAAAAATATACGAGAGTTGGAAAAATGAAAAATTTTCTGCCACACATGAATAAATTCATTCCCTGCACGGTCGTTCCATAATGTAATCCCAGAGTCCGCCGCCGCGAAATAACACCAACTTTTCCCCGTCGGAAAAGCGTAGTCGGCGCTCAAGGGAATTCATTTTTGTCTCTGCTTGTTAATTGAAGCCATCAGCAATGAGAGAGCATCGCACAAAAAAAAAACACACCGATTGATTTTTTTTGCACATTTATATAAAATACCGATGAAGAGAAACGCACTCGGGCGTGTTTTCAGTCTTTCTCTCTTTCATTTATGGCTGCCGCTGGTGTTCGCGTATGCAAATTGACGATACACAAACATGAATACATTTGGCCAAATGGCCTCCTTTGTTCTCCCCGCCGAAAGAAATTCTTTTTAGGTGCCCATCCCGGTTGGCATAAAAGCGAAGCAGCCGCGGATGTGCGAATAAAATTTATGGTCCTTCCTTGCTTCGCGCCACCAGTTTTGTATTGGAACTGTTCGGGAAAACATTTTATTGATATTATTATACTAGTGTCGCATCGACCATTGTTTGATGGAGTGAAAATATGCCACGTTATACACGAGATCACGTTTCAACAGGCTGAAAACGGGGGCATGAAAATATATGTTAACAGCAGAAGTGTAAACTTTGAGCTTTGTGTGTTTATGGACGCAATTTAAATGCAGTAAAATTTAGAGATTTTTACTACCATATTTTTTAATAGCCTTGCAGATTTAAAATCGTCGGCTACGCGGCCAAATGGCCACTATCCCCTCCACTTCATCCCATTTAGTTCCATGCAATAGACGGTAGAGGCGCCACCCCAGAATGGCCATTTGTCCGCGTAGCCGACGAAATGTTATCAATTTTCATTGCAATAAAATGAAGCAATCGAATATATATTTTTTTTTATTATAAATGCAGAAACAAATTATTAGATCTTTTTACTATTATATTTACAAAATCTAAAAATTATCTGATAATAAAACTAGACTAAATATTTATATTTTAAATAGATTAAGTCAGAAATTCAATCATCAAAAAACTTTCCTCTAAACATTATATTTATAATTTCTCTTTTCATTATTTGATTGGTGAAATCCCTAAACATTGCGCAGAGCTTCCATTCTATCCATTCTAAACAAAGAAGAGCGCTGGTGAGTTGAGATTTTTTTTAAAACAACTCCAATTTAGACCAAATTTAAAATAATAATAATAATAATAACAATACGTATTATGCAATTGTAATAATGTTAAAGCAAATTAAATCAAACCGCATCAAACTATTACGCCTGTCTCGATAGTTTCTAATCAAATTATGACATAATTCTAACGCAATTTCGAGCCAAATGTGATTTTGCAAACCTACTTGCAGGCCGGACATGGACAAATAATCGAATTAGCAGACATGTTGATTTGCATAAATATGCACTTCACATTGATCTATTAACAAAATCAATTATTTAGAACGTGAAAACCCGGCGAGGCAATAATGGGACTCGCTAATGTTCACCATTGAACCGTTACACGGTGCGTTGTATATAAATTTTGCTGATAAACTCGGCGAATCCATTAATTGCTCTCGTTTGTCACGGAAACAAATTTTCATTTCAATAAACTCTCCTTTTTAAGAGTTTTGAAGAAAAGGTGAATATAAAATTATAGCAGCCTTTTTTTGAAGACATATAAAAATAAATGTTTTCGCCTTATTTGTTCCCTGCAGTCACGGTCTGGCTACGAAAGAAGCAAACAAAGCGTGGCGGCAACACCACCGGCCTAATTCTTTTTACACAAAATAGCTTTTAGACCGGGAACGGGCAGCGTGCGTCGTCGCGGAGCAACCGCGAGAGAAGCGGAAACTCTTTGCGTGGCCATTTAATTATCCCCCCGTCGGCGCAAAGTGCACCCCCTCCTCTTAAGTATATTCGCCGACCGAGCGACTCAAGCTAGGAAATCCTGAGCTAAAACCCGCTCGCTTCCCTAATTCCTCTCCCGGCGACTGCACTAATAACTTGACCCGGGTTCGTTCTTTGCCCCGGAATAAAATTCCTCATTTTCCAGAGCGGCGAGACAATTTAAGAGCTTTCGCGCGCTCTCATGAATGCAAATTGCGGCGGCCGGGAATTTTTAATGATCCCCGCTGAAAAATGAGAATTTGCAAATTTGGCTGAGCCTTTCGCTTATTTGCTAAAAAGAGTTTGTGCAAAACTTGGGGGGTGGCAGCATCAAACGCCAGATAGCATGTAAAAGAAAAGTAAAGGTTTTTTCTGAGGAAAAATTTGTAATATTTCATTTTCAAATGTCGACTTTTTAATACAGTAAAAACTTGGAAAAAAATTAATTACAGGCGTATTTGAATATTTAAATATTTGAACTTAAATTTTTTCGGTTATCGTCTTTGTTGATTAAAGGGATAGGAATATCGCGCGTATTTAATGAAAAGCTTTTAAATGAGAACAAAATTATAATTACAAAAATCGAGTAAAATCCTGCGTTGGTTTTTTTACATACGTTAAATTAGTGTCTGATGACAGTGATGACTAATAAAAACCTTTTACTATATCAAATGAGTTGATGGAGAAACTTCACAAGCAAGAAACGTGTTTGTCAAAATTAAGAAATCATCTGCCATAAAAACAGCTTGTATCAAACATGCTGAAAAGCACTAGTTCCACTCTTTATCGCTTCTAGATTATTACCATCAATTAATTCTTCTTTTAATCGGCCCTTTTCCTTCAAAAATCGTATGAAATAAGTTAATTTTACATTTTATTAAAAATTAAAATTTTCAAATTTAGAGTTCGAGTCCAGTGCTTTAAATTTTGTGAAATAAATAATTACAACAAATTTGGAAGGTGGATAATTTAAATAAAATTTTTTAAAAGTCTTTTAATTACAATACTTTCTTGAATATAAAAATACAATTTTTAAGTTTTAGCTTTCAATAAATGTTGTGTTAAAAAAAAAATAAAAATATAACATTTACAATTTTAATAAAATATTAAATAAAATAGGGTATTAAAAATAAAATTAATAAAAAATAAAAAACAATGTTATAATAGAATTTATTTAATTATACTTCAGTTCATCCAGAGAGAAATATAAATCATATTACCCCGTTTTTGGGCGAGGCAGATATATTCGTCCATAAATATTAATACACCAGAATCTGGCTTGCATTTTGCGGGCTTCTCTTCATTCATATATAAATTAAATCGGCGGCGACTGGGGCACAGCTGTGAATTTATTGCTTCGCCTTGCATAAATGCGAGGCCTCTTCCGCCTTTGTTGGCCAAAAAAGCTCGGGTCCCCATCTCTGTCCGAAGGCCTGCGCTGTGTATTTATTGGTCTACGAAATCTGCCGCCACGAAACAACTCGGCTAAACAATCCCAGCATCCACTCAGAATCATTCTTGTGTAAAGTTTGAGGCAAACTTCGCACAGCTATTGACTTTGCGCTCGCTCTGCTCCCCTGGCGTCTCTTGCGCTCGTAATTGCGCGCTTCTTGCTCCGATTTTTGGAGTTGCGAGCTCCTTTGTGGCTTTATTGCCAAGCGAGACGAAAAGCATTAAACAAATAAATTTGGAGAGCTCACGTCAGCATTTCATAATTCGTGCTATTGTGTTTACATTTATTTTTTACAAGATGGTTCCTTCTCTGGAAAGTTTTTGCGATAATTCAAAATTAACTTCATGTGTAATTCTGCCTTTCCTTGTTGAATTAAGTGGCGGTTGATTATTTTGCTTTCAAAAGAACAATAATATTATATAATTCTCAAAAACCTAAAAAGCAAAAGTTTTTTGTGAGTTGTTTAAGCAAATTAGACGGTGTTTTATTATATTGACGCCATGTTATTGTCTAATTAAAAAGTAATGAAATGATTAAAACTTGCATTGGACGATCAAAGTTCTCAAAATTTTACTTTTGCATAATTTGTCCCACTTGATAAAATCACATCTTATGATGTTATGATGATGAATTTAGCAGCCATAGTTAAATTTAAAGTTTTGGTGACTCTTAATTGGCCCAAAATTAAACTTGCTGAAGTTGCCCAAATATTACAACAACCGAAAGAAGTTGCCCAAATGATTTTGCTCAAATCACTTAGCATAGAATAGGAATATTGGACAGAATCCTTTGCGGAATTCAACAAATATAAATAAAAGTTTTCATAATAATTTTCATATTGTGAGAGAAGGGAAAAATTTAAATTTTGAAGACATTTTTCTATATTAGCTTTAAACAATGAACAATGTTTATTGATGTCACCAAGCACTCTCTGCCCAAATACATCATCCATAGATTCAATAATATTACAAATTTGATCAGATACACAAGAGAATGAATTACATCAAAATAATACGATGACAGAAAAACTAAACATCCCCTGAAATAAACATTAATATTGTTGGGTTATCTAATATCTATATTTTACCATCATTCATCAGCACTTTATCACTAAGTAATTATAGCTTGTCATTTATGTTTTGCTTGTACTGCTTTCCCTTTGCGATTAACAATAAGGTAAGGTGGCTTACTCGTTAATCTGATTTATTTTCATTTATAAAACTGTTAAAGTTATCAATTTACCACAATAATTACTTATATTTAATTTAGAAAAATTGCATAAAGAAATTTATTAATATTTACATTCACTTACAAATTTTGCCTCAGCCTGCATCGCATTCTATATATAATTATTATAACTAATTGATATCTGATTCTATGACTTTTCAGAAAAATTGTTTTTAAAAAATTATAATATTAAAACTACGGTATAATAAAAATATCTTGTATATAAAAAAATAATAATAATATAAAATTCAATTAAACGTTTCTTACCTAAAAAAAAATTTACAATAAAATAATTTGCATTAAAAATATAAAAATGCTGTTTTTGTCCTTTAGTTCTACACTCCTCTTTTAGTTATTCTTTGAAAACATTTCAAAAGGGAAACAGACGGAAGTAAATTTAGGCTGTCGCCCTGTGGCACGGGAATGTTGCTGACATCTCTTTATTGGCACGCGGGGTTAGGTGGGTTATTTAAAAGAACACAAAGAGGAAAAGTCAGAACGAGGTGCTGCATTAATTGACATTTCTCTCCGCACTCGGCGCCTTCCCTCTGTGAATTCGAAAAACCTCATCAAAAGTTTTCAAAAGCACTCCAATTACTGTATCTGCTCTCGTCTCGTTACCGACAGAGACTATTTTTACACTTTCTCATCCGGCTGCTTTTCATCTTGATTGCGGCAACAAGCAGCTGCGGGAATGCGAAATCAGGCCGTGATTGCGCCGCGCAGATAAAATTCACTTGGCACCTTTTCTCTCTGTGCGAAATTATCCGCGCCGAAAACTCTTGCGGCGGCGACGGGGACAAAAAGCGAAATGAGATTACGGACGGGCTGGACAAAGAAGAAAGAGAGAGATGGACCAAAGGCCAGTCGGAAAGTAATATAGCGGTCTCGAAATTAAGGTCCGCAAAGATCTTCAGGGACCGCCTTTTAATAAAATCCTCTGACAAAAGTGACGCCGCCACTTTCAAAAGCTTTTCCTCCTTTTTTATTGAAAATGACGACGCGAAATCTTATCTGACACGCGCAACTCCTTTAATACATTATTAGAGGCGAGATTTAATTTTTGGATAGCACCCCAGAAATCAGCTCTTCCTTTTGACTCTTTTTATTTTCGGCGACGAAAGCAATTTTCCGAATTATATTTTCCTTTTCATTCTCCTTTCAGAGGCGCTTTTTATTCCTTTCTTTCTTCTCCCTATCTTGTGAGGTTTTGTTTGTTTTGTCTGAGACGCGCAGCCGCGAATATCAGAGGATAATTTGAATTTGCTGCCAAAGAAAACACCACCGTGTCTCTATTATTCTTAGGCGCCTCCTTTGCCGCGTATTGTGTGCAAAGTTTTTAGATAAACAACATTAACAGCTCCCAAAGGCTTAATAAAAATGAAGTTCTGCGCGCCTATACAAAAAGTTGCGAAAACGCCCGGGGTGCAAAAATGCAAATCATTGACTGTGGAATTTTTGCCTCGAAGGCGTTCAGACGTCAAACTTTAGCGCCTCTCCCCGTCGAAGAATTTTTGAGAAAATTATTAGCCTCATTTTAAATGGAGAGCAATTTTCAACATGAAAATTATAAATTTTAATTCAGCAAACATATTAGTTGACTTATTTTTTATGCAATTGGATAGAAAATAATTTTCATTAGATATTTTTCTTGCTATTTGATTTGACTCGTTGATGAAATATTAAATACGCAAATGGTGTTTTGAAGCTTTCTATTAATTTGTTTTAAGCTCTTCCATTTAAAGTTTAATTTTTAATGCGACATCAAAGTAAAATATTTGCACGCAAAACAAACAAGATTATTCAAATATTCAACTTTTACAATTGTCCAAACTAATGTAAATTGAAGTTTTCAATGAGTATAATATGAAAATAGGTGAAAAGTTATATAGAAAATCAGAATTTCACGATTCAACGTTGCATTTTATGAGTGACGAGACTCATTGCGGATCTTGCAATATTTTCCAAAAATTCAATGTCCTCCAATTTATTGAAATATAATGCAATGGTTTAAAGAAGTCAATTAATTTAATTAATTTGATCAGTTTAAAAAAGAACTGATAATTTGAACTAATTTAAATTTAAACTTCAAAAACAGATTAAAATAATTCAATCTGCTGAATATTGCCTAAAATCAATTAAAATTTGCTAATGATTTATCAATTAGTCCATTAAAATATAGTTTTCCTCTTAAACTGAATGCCCAATTCCACATTAAATTATACATGCCTTTTTGGGTGCAGGGATTTCGTTGGAATTTATTTTTGCTCTCCGTCTCATGTGTGTTTATGTTTTCAGCGAAGCAAGATGGAGTTTGATTTAAAACTTATCTCCAAACAAACAAGCTTTTTCCTATATGAGCGCGGGGAATGAAAGGAGTTTATTTCCTCAAACTGCGAGAGTACCTTTTATCCTCACTCGGGCTGACGTTCATCCCTACGCAAATATTGACATTTGATTATTTTGTATGCACAGCTAAGCGTCTATTTTTTTTTTTTTTTTAGGTTTACCGTCAACTGCGTGAGGATAATAATTCCTTCTATATATTGAACGAGCTAACGCGCCGGAATAGCCAATTTCAGCCGGCCGATCGCCGTCAAATATTAATGGCCTGTCAATATATCATCAATATTTATAATGGCCCTGCACCAGTCATTGCAAGAATGCTCGTGAATACTCAATCATCGCCGGTAATAACGGCCCTGTATGCAAACGCGCGGCCACAAAGCAACAGATAAATAGCCGGGTGAGATCGAATGGGGGGTTTTCTCGATTCTGTACCCTTTCGAGGGTAATGCGGTGCATCGGATAAATCATATGGGTGTGGGCGGCTCCCCCCGATACACCTCGCTCCGTCTATTGATAGAATAAAATTGGCCCCGGGGGATTTTCTGTTATTAGCTGCCGGCCGAGGCGGGCCTTTATTGTTTTTCCGCTGGATTATCGCTTTTCGCGTTTATTGCCAAAAACGTCAGCCCGCCGAGAGCATCTGTTTTCTCTGCTGGATAAATATAATCCTCATCCCCAATCTAGAATGCAATCATTTCTCAAGGATTTTGATTAAAAGAAAAATGTGAGCTCAAGAATTAAAAACACTTGTTCCTAAATCTAACTCTTTGATGGAAAGTAATTTTTTTATAAAGTTTCATACAAAATTAAGATGCAGAAGCATGTGAACTTGAAATGCAAAAAATTATTTAAAAATAGTGAACAGATGTGTTTATTATTTCTCATTTTTTAGAGAGTGAATGAATTGGTTATTTTTTTTTTACACTTGACATTAAAAATAATTTTTTGATTCAGCTGCTTTGGTATCTTCAATGAATTTTCAACTTTATTATAGTGCAAGTGATGAATTTTTTCCCTTCAACTCTTTGTGTGTGTAAATAATTTATTAAAAAAAGCGATATTTTTGTGAGGTGTCATTTTTTTAATTTTGCGAATATAATCAAACAAGTTTTTTGCAGTGAAAATTTCGCCCGAAATTCAGCTGCAAACTTCCAAATTTCATTAAGCACGCACGCACATCTATGATATTCAATTACGGTCGACTCCCTCTGGAGTTTCACAAAAGCACACACAGAAAAAAGCTAGAAGAGCGAATGGATGAGCGCAACGAAATGACGTGCACATTTTGGTCCAAAATATAAAACATAGTGCTGTGTCCGTGTGGGCGTGCGGCCTTGTAGTCTAAGCGTCACTCATTCGTCACCGCCCTATTGTGGAATATTAATGAGCTTCCATTTTTCAAAGTGCTTTTAATTAAAACACTCCTCTAAATTGTGGATACAAAACTTTGTAATTGATAAGAACAAGGAAAATTATATACACTTTATAAATAAATTCGGAAATTATTTAAATTGTAACGCACTTGAAAACCCAATTCTTGGAAATTAAAATGCAGATTAAACTAGAATTATTTGAACCATGCCAATGATTTTTTTTGGTAAAAAAAATGAACTTTCTAAGTTCGATTTAGTATTTTTCCACTTTACAAGCATTTTCTAAGAAAGGGACTTTTTTTAAAACAAAAAGGAAGAAATTCTAGCGAATTAAATATAATGTAAATTTTTGTAGAAACGATATTTCAAAACTTGCAACAGACTCTCCTCGTTCTACAGAAGCTCAATTTCGTCACTCAACCGGCACGGCACAGACTTTGCGGAAAAACTGTAATTAAGAAAGTGGCGCAATATTGCCAAATTAAAATAGCTCTCATCAGCTCTGTTACTCGCAATTAGAGGCTTAAATATAAATTTTCATAATTCTGCTTAAAATAAAGATTGTACGGAACCTACCGGTAATAATTGTAAATTTATTGTTAATA
This sequence comes from Neocloeon triangulifer, assembly GCF_031216515.1. Lineage (NCBI taxonomy): Eukaryota > Metazoa > Arthropoda > Insecta > Ephemeroptera > Baetidae > Neocloeon > Neocloeon triangulifer. Next base: position 1,705,607 of record NW_026775550.1, read on the forward strand.
AAAAGAAGATAAAAAAAGCTCAAATATGACCAAAAATCTATCAATAATCGTTAAGAAACGATGTTTTGGTAGAATTATAAATTTCTAGTTAAAGGCACTGTTGGTTATTTATTAATTAATCCATAATTTTTATAGAAAAATTACCAAAACTTTAGGGGAATAAAAAAAGCAATTGCATTAATGATTGCAATAAAAAAAGAACCAGAGTAACTTCCAGACTCATCAAACTTTCCTATAATAAATGATTTAAAAAAAGGGCTGGGGAAAAACAAATTCTCTTGAATTTTTGCTTCCGTGGATAGCAATATCAAGCAGTGAAAGATTTACATCAATATATAGCCAAAACTGTTCTCTATTAAAATTAATTTTGAGTAGGAACTTCTAAAAGCTTTTTCATTACTTGGCCGAAATTGAGGTTGTGTAATTTAATTTCGCTGACAGCGGCAGAGTGGCGGCCGAAAAAATCTCAAACGAAGAAAAACTGCAGCGTTTTGGGGGGTGCAAGGAGGCTTGGTGGAATATTCATCAGCTCTTCACTCGTGCAGACTTGAATAACCAAAAGCCACCAGGGACGCTTCGTTCTCTGCAAAAATGAGCCTTCATTTCACGGTTCGATTGGCCGCGAGCCGATTCCCATTCGAACGCGCAGATTCGAAACCGCGAGAGAGCGATTTCCGCACCCCCAACTTAATTGCATTAGAAAACAAACACGCGCCTTTTGTGCGAATTATGCCGGCAGCCAATTTTTCGACCGGCGATTGCCAAACCGGCCGGAAAATCGATCCAAGCGAGTCAAATCGCTCGGATTTGCCGGTTGTGCATACCGGAATTTGGAAATCGGCCCCGACGACGCACTCTGCTGGGCACAAACCGCCCGAAATTAATATTATGTATTCACCGGGGCAAATGCACGTTCAGAGTCCATAACAAGTGACACTCAGTGAACTGTGCGTTTTGGGGGATGCGATTGCAACGCTTTCGCGATTCACTGCATTTTTGGAAGTTATTCAAGTTTTGTCAATTTTGTTTCCAGATCTCTCATCCCTGTGTGGCTGGAAGAGAAAAGGTAAGAAGATTTTTATTGATATTGAAATTTTTGCTTTGAACTTCACAATACGAGCACAAAATTTAGAGCATAAATAATTTAGTAATGTAATAAGTGCGTCATTATAAATCCCAAGTAATTGATCTGAGGAAAATTTACTAGTGTTTTGCAGAGAAAGAAGATTTCAATGAGTCGGATTGAACTTTTTACAGTTTGTTTGTATTTTTAAAATAAAAAAATATTTTATTTAATAGCACATTATTTAAAATTTTAACGTTTATTCACAATAAACATTTAAAACATATTAACAATAATAATATTTTGTTAACATTATCAATTCATAACTCATAACATAACATTCTATGTGGACAAAGCTACTTTTTTGAATAATGTCTGTTTAATTCTAGAAAAAATTATATATTTATAAATTACTGGATAGCAAAATTTTGTGTATCATGGACTTAAATGTTAATGAAAGAATATCTTGCCCTTCTTAATGCTATTATTAAAAATTCCATAAAAATAATATATCAAAAATCCCAAATTCTTAAATTCTGTTGTAAGTAAATGAAATTTACGACATATTCAGTTTACATTTTGTTGTTTTCAAATTATATCTCTGACAAATGGCAATTTAACTCCAAATTTATATTTTTTCTTACAATCTAGTCAAAAGCGGAACGGGACGCAATTAAAAAAAAATTAAAAACGAATTTTTCCAGCCAATTTCGTAATTGTTCTTGCAGTTCTGGGAATTTTAATTAACCGATACGCGCCGGAAATTAAAATCAAAGTGATCAAATCATTTTTAAGAGAATTCTCGTCAGTGGGACATTTTATTTTGCCATGAACGATTGCATAATATCGATTTGGATAAAGAAGCAGTTAAGTTAAAATATTTCAAATTTTGGGTTTCTGGGTTTTGGGTAAATAGTCTCTGAAAGTAAAATTAAAAAAGTCCTTTTTGTGTAAAATAAGCTTTTAGTCCGGCATATTTTGACTCTAAACGAAACAAATTGCACTTGATACATTATGGACCTAATTATACATACAAGTAAAATGCCCTGAAAAATAACATACTAAATTTATTAACTAATTTTAATCAAATTTATCATTATTAGTAGATTCAATCAATTTCAATTTAGTGTGAAGTAAATACGCTTCATAACTTATATTAACTCATCTTCATCGCTCCGTCAAATCCCCGTCATATAACTTCAGGCCGAAAAATTGCCCAGGGCCTGGTAATCCGTTTGATGACACTGCGCGCGATTCAGTTTTCGCCTAAGATACGCAACACAATGGAGGAATAAAAGTTTTGTGGAGAGGAAGAATAAGTGGAGTTGTGCGAGCGCTTCATTAATTGAATTGTGCTGGTCGGCGGCGCTCAAAGAAAGAAAGAACCAACGTTTTGGCGCAGAGTTTGCAGTCTTCTTGATAATCATTTCAAATAATAACTCTTCTCCATTCTTTCATTGTCTCCCAATTAAAACTTTTTCGCTCATTTTTATGCACACACAAAAATCCGCGGTTAATTTGGTGGAAAATTCGCGCACCGCGATTTTACTATCGCGTGCGGAAATCTTTTCATCCGGCCAGCCGAGGCGCGCTATAAAATAGAGACATAAACCGACTGCGAAATTAAGCAGGCAAGCAAGCACCGTGTGGAGCAAAGGGCATTTTGTTTGCCTCCCGGGCCCGATATTCGCCTCCGAAATATAAAATCTGCTAAATTTTGAGGGCGCATAAAGCTGGGCGACGTCATCGCGATGCGGCGCCTAGATTACGGCTGCGCCAATTGTCTCTATACACACACATACTGGCACGTGCGCCGCGTACAGATAATGCATGTAAACGCACACTAGACACCTCAGACACCAAACTGTTTTCCCATTGAATGAATATATTAACTGCTAATTATTTATTTGAAATTTATTAAAATTAAATTTTAAAAGTTTATTCCCAGCTCCAGATCTTCAAATGATGTGAATTAAAAACTCCATCGTGACATTTTGATACTTTTTTTTTAACGAAGATATATTTTAATGCGCAGTTTTTTTTCATTGAAATTAAGCATGTGAGTTTTATAAGTTGCTTTTACTAAGACTGGCCGTCGATTCTCTCTAAATAAGGCTTTTTTCAAATAACCTTCATTACCTCTTGTGAAAGAATTAACTGATTAAATAGAACTGAAATTTAGAAGCTTAAAAATGATCAAAATCTGAATGACAATGTTTGGATATTAATTTCAAAAACCTTATAAGGTTATCAAAATAGGAGGAGAAAAAACTGATTTTTTTTTGTATTAGTTAATTATTAAAAAGCTCTTGCAATCGATTATTTTGGGCACAAAAGTCTACAATTTTCAAACAAAATTAAAGATATTTACAGTCCTTATTGATTTTTTTTCTCCCAAAATGAGTCATTTTTGCCAGTTATATATAAAAAATTTGCAAAGATCTGTACATTAAAATTTTATTTCAGCCACATTTTTCAAGCTTTAAATTTTCAAGGCAACATTTTCACTCAATACCAATGGAATTGAATTGCAAACATCTTCTTGAAGCTAAACCTGCATTAAAAATATCATATCACCACATGAAAATGTTTTTAGACTCAGGATGTGTCAGGATATTTCAAAAATTCCAACAAGAGTAATTTTTTTAAATTATCAGCAGTGCCTGGTTGGACAAAATTTGCAAATTTTGTCACCAATTTCACTTATTTTAAAAAGTCCATTTGACAATCATAAAAATGACACCATTTCTGTGTCAAATCCTCCCCCACCTCATATTCAACTTTTTTTATAAAAGAAAAACAGTTACGAGCCGAGAGAGCTCAGAGACAAATACGGAACAATTTATTCCTGTTGGCACTCTTTGGTGCCATTAAGAAAGAAAAGCGGCTTTGCGAATGAACGGGCGGGGGCGGCGCAGGGCTCTGCGGATGCAGGCGAATAAGTTTGGCTGCACTAACGAGCAAAGACACCCGCTGCGTTCCCCGGCAGCATCCAGGTTATTAAAGCGTATGGAAAGTAAAGTGTGTGCGTGGCGATGATTATTTTAATGACGCCGGTGATACATAGTGCGTGGTGAATAATTAATTATTGCAGTCGAGCCGCGCTGAATTATGAACGAGAGGGAGATGCTCTGGCTATGGCTGGAGCGGCTTTGAAGTTGTTGCCAGAGATCGTCCCCCCCTCCTTTAGCCGGCCCTTAATTTAGCTAATTAATCCACTTGTAGCAACTGCACTCGGACTGAATGGTGCATTCGTTGTTTGCTCTTTGTCTACGCTGACGAGATTGATTCGATTAGAATGCACCGTTTGCTTTTCGCTAATCACTTCATGAGGTTTCTGCTGATCTAGCTTAAGCTCAAAAGTGAGATACTGGGTTTGGTTTAAATTGAAGTTTTATTTTATTATAATTGTATAGACTAAGAATTTGATCAGTAATTAAGAATTATTATTATATTGATTTTTTGTCCGAATTGTTACATCACGTTGAAATTTTCTAGAAATCAGTAACGCAAAATTTTAAATCGTTTAATCAAGTAAGACAAGAATTGTACAATTTACATTAAGAAAAAATTGCTACTGTTTGGCAAACAATATTAAAATAAAAAGAAAATTTACAATATATTTTTATTAAAAACGCAGCTGCTTATATAAAAAGAGATTTTTCTATTTAAATATTAAAATTTAATAAATATACAATTTTTATTAATATTTTTTAGCATTGCACAACAAATTTTGGTTTTTAGGTCAAAGCATTGGTGTAAAAACCTTTCTTATTTATAAATTATACTGCGTAAACAATAAAAATATGTCTCATGACATGTCTCATGCTTCAGTATCATAAAAGATTGATAAATCAACTTCGTTAACGGGGAACATTTTTGAGAAATTTTGAATTAGTGAATAATGTGATTAAGAAATTAATGTGTATACAAAAATTATACAACGTGCAGATAATTATGAAATTATAAATTTAATAATTTGCATTTTCCGAGAAAAAGTCTTTAAAATATGTTTACCTCTCCAGCCTTGAGCCCTTCGAAAGCTTGAAGCTGCAAAAAGGAAATTTAACTCTTTATTACTTGACTACCGTATTTTTTAAAGCTTGTGAAAATAAAATATCCAAATTTAGTTTGCTCTCACAATTTTTTTTTCAAATTTATGATGCTTGCGCTGGGTGTTTGTTTGTATTTTTATGCAAACTTTGTTGTTTTAGGGAAAATCAAATTTGCCGATTATGAGATCGCCAACTGCTGATATTCGGATGAGCAAAATTGATCGCGAGCTGTTTACGTTCGCCGACCGGCAATAACTCTGATCGAAACCGGTTAAGCCACGGTCCATTATTATTTCGGGTCAGGCGCCGTAAATTTTCGTGTCCACGCACAGAAAGCTGTTTCATCATGTATTGCCGAATTAATTACCACACATAATTTGCATCAAGCTGGAGGCGATTTTACGCAAATCATCCTAGTTTTTAATTTACCCACGCATGATCGTTTGCGTAAAAATTGAATTTCAAGTTGTCCCTTTTTAGGACATAAGGTATCTCACGAAATAAAATTTTTTTTCTTATTAAAAACAGTGCAATTTAGTTTCCGTCCATTTCTCTTAATTAGCTTTACTTGAATTCACAATTAAATAATATAATTCAAAATTCACAACTGAAATACTGAAAAAGATCCTTTAATGAACTCGTTTCATCCCTTACAAGTTCAAAATTTTTCATTGCGGTTTAGTATTTTACTAAATTTTGTCGTATTTATTCGAATTCAAGAATAAAAAAGACTAAAGTGGAGTCTTCACGAGCTGATAAAATATAGCGAGGAATAGTTTGCAGGATTCTTGTACTTAACCGTTATTTATTGTTCCTACCTGCATCTATTTCATTTTTAATGAAACAAACACGTTGTTAAGATCAGAAATTCGCCACTACTAGGCCTTCTCAGGGAGAATTTGCTTCTCCAACTTGAGGGTCGGAGTTGCAGCCGCAGCAATAAAACACTGTTGTGTATGTGTACAATGTGGGCGCCTTGCTTGTGACGGAGAATATAAAGTTGCGAAATTACAGCTCACACACACCGTTGAAACAATAGAAGCGCCGCCGCCGCCGCTGCCGCCGTCTCGTGTAATTTGTAATCTACACACATTTATACGAAAAGCACCCTTAGCAGGCAGGTTATCTGCAAAAAGAGCGGCACTAAAAAGATGGCTTCATTAATTTGATATCTGAAACACGCTCTTGCATCCGAGAGCTGCTGGATTGTTCGTCTGTCTGCGGTATCAGGACAAAAACCCAGCGGGGTGGATGAAACGTAGTTGCTCTCTGAATTGAATTCCAATGATAACCGTTTTTGCTCATTGGAACTTTTCTTTTTAGCCTCACGTCAGTCTGATTAATTAATTATTTAATTTATCTGATTCGCAATAAAGTATTAAAAAATAAATCAAAATCGTCTTCATAAAATTGGTGGTGTGTATTGATTTGCTTAAATTAGAAATACTGCCTTTATGGTAAAAAAAAATTGATAATTTGACTAGAGGAGTTTCTAAATCTGGTTATTTAATTTCAGCAAAAAAGCAGATGAAAAAAGCTTTTGAATCTAATAAAATATCATGAATTTTTCTTCTAATATCAGAAAATATGTCAAGATAATTTTTAAGAGTAAAAAATTTTTTATTCGGAATTCCAGCTTGGTAGCTTAGCAAAGGTTTCATCAAAAGAGCACAACATTTTGAATTATGCTGAGTGCGTTATTGATCAGCGATGGTCGGAGAAAACCTCTTATCTTTTCTCAAAGGCTTGCGTAAAAGCTCAATAAGGCTCAATTTCCCTTATTCAGCAATAAAATTTTGTTTATGATGCAAAATTTACAAAAGTTTTTATTACAGCGAAATCTGGTCTTTTTTGCTTTTGATAATCACAAGAGCAACCTTTCCACTCGATTCTCTTTTTGCTCCGAGGAGGAACTTCGTCGTCTTCGGCTCATTTTATTTGAATAAAAAATATTAGGGCGGGAGTTGATTGTGAAAAAAGATACTTGTGCTTGATTTATTCGACTACTTAGGGGCCGGCGACAGTGAGCAAAAGTTATTTGCATCTCGCGAGGATGATAAATCCGCATTCGTCTCTCTTTCTTTTCTCGTCTCCAACTTTATTTCAAAAGAGCATCGCAGGGAAATAAAAAAAGGACCACACTCTCTCTATTTGTGAGTGGGAGGGCGAAAGAGAAGTCTCTTGAGCAGCTAAAATTTCAACGACTCTTGACACCTTTTCTGAACTAATTTGGTTGGCGCCGTTAAAAATTCCCTTTGCTACCGGCAATTCCTTTAATAGACCCTCACGCGCGCCACCAACTTTTCATTTCCCCGCGGTATTTGCGCTAATAAAAAGAAATGCGCGCGTTTTATGTTTACGGCTGGGCTTCGACTCGAGCGATGTTGGTTGAGCTCGTTACTGTAACTCTCGCTAATTTGTTTACCGCGTGATGCCATAAGCATTCTAAATTGTTAATAAATTAAAATTATAATTAAAATTTTGCAAAAGAATATTGGTTAGATGTTATTTTTTCCTATTAATTAAAAAATATTTAAATAAAGTCAAAAGACGAGTAGAATGGAAAGCAGAAGATGCCAATTCCTATTTTTTATATAAAATTTATTGTTGGTGATTTGAAATAATTTGAAAATTGTATAATAAAGCTAAAATTCAAAGACAATGTTAATAAAGCAGTTGAAATCATCAAAACATTTTTGACTTTTTGACTGAAATAGTGCCAAAATGTTAACTTTTAAAAATTTGCTCAAAGATTTAAACAGAATTAAAAATCAGAACCTTCCTTTCCACCAAATTTAGGAAATAAAATTTATTGTTCATTTTTTCTGAAAATATTAAATTTTTAAATCAATATACTTTATTGTGTTTGGAATTTTGTCCTCTTTCGGCATCTAGAGACTTCAAGACTGCTCTAAAAACTGACATAAGGTCGACATGGCGTGTTAAATTTATTCAGAACAGTAATTAAAAACCAATTAAACTTGAATTAATATAATATTATTATTTTTCATAACTTGCGCTAAAATTGTTTTTCAAATTTGAATGTGATGTAACAATTGGGCAACAATAGACAACAATGCAGATTGAAGTTGTTTAATTTTTAATTATTCTTTATTCTTTTATTTTTTAAATACAGCTAAAAACTAGAACAAGCTGCAGCAATGAATTTCTCAGAAAACAATAAATACAAAAATTTTTATTCTTTTAAAATAAAAAATTTTTATTAGTGAAAAATTCTAAGCGGAATCTGCTCTTCAATACTCGCCTGTGGAAATCAGTAAACGTGCAATTAACGCATTTGGTATAATTTAAAATGAATTGATATTATCTCCACGCTGCTGAATTGTAATAAAATAATGATTGTTTTCCCTAATTGAAGGGAAATTCCAAGAGGAGCTTCTTTTTAAAACTCGCTTGTTCAAGTAGGTGACGAGCCTGCAATGGAGGAACGGTGGCGCGAGAGCCAGCGAGCGAGTTGGAATAAAATTCAATTAGGAAGCGATTACAATGCAAATTAATTAAGCCTGCAAATGAGTACGAATGCCTTTTACGGCCTTGTTAATTCCGTCGTTTCGCAGATTAAACTTGAGCCAGCCCGCGTGTGTACGTCACGGGTCCCGTCCGCCGCAGGTCAAGGCCCAAATCCGTTTATCGCGACTCGGCCAAGATGGGTTTTTGCAGCGGTAATAAAACTATGCGCGCTACAGATGTACGCCTTTGCAACTTTTTATGGAGCAGCCGGGCCGGCCGGCCAGCTATTGATTGAAAAATAAATATAAACAGCACGCAGTGGATGTTGTGCCGCCTCCGTGCACCATAATCATGGCAAGCGAGATGAGTAGCGAGCACTTCTTTTATGACCGAGAGGCGTAAATTTTACTGTCGCATTAATATATCGAGAGGAGAAGCAACGAGAAAAATGCTCGCAAGCTTTATGGAGTTTTCCACTCGCACCTGATTGAGATGCCGACGGAGAGAAAAGGGCCTGCACGTGACCAGAAAGAAACGTCAGCACAGCCAGTGTTTCCTAAAAAAGAGCAAACGAGCAGGGATCAAAGGATTCTTTTAACCTTTCAGGGCCTCAAAACTATTTACACAAAAAAAGGATGATGTTTGGAATTTGTGAAAAAGGTTAACCTATTTAATGATAAACCAAAGAAGGTTGGCTTAAAATTAACTGGATACTTTCTCAGATAAACGGAATATTAATAATGAATTGGTGGAGCATTAAAAATAGCACGCCGAGCGTGATTTGAGCTGCTGGCAAAGGCTAACTTAACTCCCAACACAATTTCATCTTTTGGGTGATTATCATTCATAAGGCTGGCATAGAAGTAAAATTTGTATAAAAATTTATTTATTGTTTTTTCGCTCGTTATAAAAATCCATGTGAATTTTCGAGCTGATTTACTTTCAATTTAACAATTCGCACCAAGACGCATCTTTTGGGTGATTTTCATTCATAAGGCTGGCATCTTTAAGTATTTTAATTATAAGTATTTTGTAAGTAAAATTAAAAAATAATAATAAAATAAACAACAATAAAATGTTTTGTTGCAATTTCTTCTTCAAATATTAGATGAGCTTTTATGTTAGACCTGCCTATAAGTTACGTTATATTTGAAGAAAAAATATCAAGTCTATAGCAATCGATCAGTTATTTTCCGCCGGAGCCAGGCGTCGCAAATTAACATCTGCGGACACTTTGGCAGTTGCGGCCGCCGCAGCTCCCGTCGCAGTCGATACATGGGCGGATGACAGGTTGGCTGACTTTTTGGCTCGGGGCGACGTCACGCGGCTGCCGCTACCAAGATAAATCTGCACGCATCTCATCCCAAAAAGTCCTCCGATGATGATTACATATATCGATGATAGATTGATTCTGGTAAGAAAAGCGAGCGGCCGCGCTTGATTTATGGTCCCCGTCTGCGGGGGTGATATCGCACAAAGTACTCCCTTAAACTACCCCGTACCCTTCGTTGGCTCTGAAAAATTGCGTCGCTCATCACGCTCTGCTCACTTCAAAGGGTTGCGCATTTTTCTGAGTCATTAGCCAAAATTTGTTTCGATTTTTCATTAAATTTTTTCTGCATGAGTTCCTTTTTCAATTCACGGTCTCCTTTAGAGGTTATTGGCAAAATGGAAAATTCGTGTTGTAAAAAAAAAAATAATAATGAATGTAAATTAAAAAAAAGTGTTCATTTTCTTCAAAAAATTTAAAATGTGTTCCAAAATCATATTTTTTGTTTTTAATAAATTAATTTGTTTAAGCGAGCATGGATTATGAATAATTAATAATAAAAAAATGGGATATTTATATGAAATCAAAGCTAAATTATTGGCCAATGTAATGGACCAATATTCCTAAACGATTAATTGATCAAGATTGAACAATATTCTCAGCAATTTGGCCAAAATTTATTTATATTAAGAACAATAAACTATTTCTTTTAATTTTGCCAATTTGATATTTGCATATAAACCTTTTTTAAAAATGAAAGATTTACAATAATAATTTAATTTGCAAAATTCCATTTTGCACGCAATATTCCTTGTCGGCTTAATTTTGCCTTTAATGCGAGGGCATTCCACTCACAGAGAGTACGTGGGGTGTTAACTTTCCAACTCGAGATGGAGTGTGTGGGAATAATTGCCACGCACTAACAAGGCAACACCGCGCCGGCCTGGTGGGAAGTGATATTTTACAACCGGAGATTAATTATACGCGCCGACCTCATTATTTGCGTTGTTATTTATGAAAGGCCTCTCGTCGTCTCCCCGAGGAGGCCGACTTAATTAGCAGCCCTGTCCTGCACACGACTAATTGTGCTGAGGACTATGCAATTATGCACGATCATTGCTCCAATTTGCGAACTGTCCACTGCACGCTCACGCTCGGCTCCTGTTGCTGCGCCAGATTGACCTTTTGTCTCGAAACTTCTCAAGTGTTTCGTTCACTGCATAATCTTCAAGGAAATACACTCCAAGATTAATTAGATTTAAACTTTATATTTAGAAGCTACTGGATATTATCTATAAAGCTCAAATAATTATAAGCAAATGACGGTCATATAATCTTATGCAAAGTAATTCATAATTTTACTATCATAGTATTTGAGAAAACATTAATAATTACAATTATTTATTTATTCTCAATTCTATTTAATTTATTAGAATACAAAGCACATCCTACAAAAATTAATTAAGATAACACTGAAAAAATGCTAATAAATTTTTAAAAATTTATTTAATTTTTCAAAATAACTTTTAATCATTTCAATAAAAATACAAGATTAAAAATATCGTTTATAAACTGTATTTAAATAATGTTTTATAATATTAAACCGTAACATAAAAATTAATACATTTCGTGCTAATTGACAAAAACAACATTTACTTGAATTTGCCATTATTTCAGTTGTATGCCTACAGTTAATTTAAAAATTTTCTTTATTCGGGTATTTAAAATCACACATACACTATTATTGAATAATCCATTGTATCACAAAATCTTTTCAAAATTCAATGCTTAAAAATCATTTTAATAAGGTAAATAATTTCTAAAAGATTAAATTTACTAGGATAAAGTCTTGAAAGTCTGTCAAACAGTAAAATTAAATTGATTAATTATCATATTAAAAAAGGGTAAGAATACAAAATTGTCTAAAATTAATTATTCATCAAATTTTGATGATAATGATGACATTTGATTTGATTTGATGAAAATTAATTTTTAGTCCCACAAGTTTTGAGCCACTATCTGAGATAATTATCAATGATCTATTTTTGGATTGATCTTTGGTGAGGAAAAAAAAGCGTCAAAAGACGATTTCACGCATTTATAATTATTTTCTAGCAACAATTTTTTATTGTTTAAATTAAAAATACAGCAAAAATTGCAATCACCATTAAATATCCATTAAGTTTGATTTGTTACAACACCAAGATGGCCCTTTGCACCCTTAATCTTGAGTGGGTAGCATCATAATTGCGGTGGGGTTGGCGCGTTCATGCTGTTGTGAAACCGCGCGGTCAAGTCGTCCGGCGGTGCCGATCGGATCGTTGCCGCAGAAACCGCACTCGCTTCAGCCACCGCAACCCTTTCGCCGGGAAGGAAAACTCGCTCATTGTCGGGCCAGCATCTTTCAAGCCGCTTGATTGATGTTTGCGCTAATATTAACAAGGGCGGCCGTAGTAGTTTGCTTCATTATAAGCCGGCGGAGCAAACTTTTTCAGGCTAATATGAGTTTTATGACCTGCCTCGCTCACTCGCCCGCCTTCATTTTAATTTCGGCTCCATAATAACCATACACATGTTCTTGCAAATGCGTACAATGGCTCTAATCTAAAGGCATTTTGCTACTTTTTGCCCGCTGCAATGACGTGCAATTAAGTGTGTGCCGAGCCTGAACGTGCCAAAGATTAACGGCAGTTAATAGCTCTCCTATAATAATGGTTGTTAATTATACCTAATTTCTTGCCAGAATATCAAGATAAAGAAAAAAAAGTTTAAATCTACATTGAAATAATATAACTAAATTCAAAATTATTTTATATTGTATTCATTTATTTTTTATTTTTTTTAATAACTTTAACATTTGAATTATTTATTTACGTTAAATGTAAATTTTATATTTTTATTATTCCTTTAAAGTTTAATAAAATTCCGGAATATATTTAATTAAATTATGTAAGCAAATAAAATATTTATATTTTTCTACAACTCAACGATTTTTATAATGAGATAATTCCTTATAAATGAAATCATTCCCTTCAATTTGTTCCTACTTTCAAATTATTAAAAATATTCATTACGATCTTTACACTCTAATTATGGACCAAATAGTCCAAATTTGATGGTTATAAGAAGCTTTAAACTTCTTAAGAATCTGTTCCAGTGAATTCAAAATTTATGGTATTAAAACAAGGCAAGATTGTCTCTATTGATGCTGCATTTTTTGAGTCCTTAATTTTATTTATCAAGAGAAGAAACTCGAATTTCTACTTTTTAAATTTTGTTTTTAAAAAGCAATCTTGACCACATTTTAAGAATAAAATAAAAAAGCCCATTCAGAAATCCGTCTTTTGATTTATAAAAAACACATTTTAATTTAAATCATGTTAAACACTAACCGAGATCTCTTTGTCATACCATTTTTTCGTAAGTAGTAAATTCAAATTAAAACCTAAAGGTGCACCCAGCAGTCCCAAGCTGCCGCATTAAAGCCAGATAACTTTGATGCTGGTGGGTGCTGCATAAAGCATGGCACGAAAATGTTAGTCTGTTGTTGTTTTAAAAGCATATGGCATAAAAAAGTGGCTGCTGCGGCTCGCAAAAAACGCCTAGGGAGCATTATTATGACGCTATACATGAATTGCGCGCGAATAAACTTTCCATTTTTACTCTGCGCTCTTCGTAAATTCTGGTGCGCGTTTCTTTTTATTCGCCACAATAAAGTGGCACATATTAATTTATTACTTAGTACAATCATAAGGGATTTGCGGCTGCTCCTTTTTACTATTACGACTATAGCGAGTTTGAAAACGGCCGCTAAGCAATTTTAATGTGTACATAAAAAACTGGGACCTCATTTCGCCTGCCGTGATACCGTTGAGGTTTTTTTTAATTAAGAAATCTGATATGAGAAGACGGCAAACGCCGCCGGTAGATGGAATTTTTAATAAAGCTGTCATATTATACTTTATATTTTTTCTGCAAGAATCCGACCACCAATATTATTCTGTTATGACCAAATGTGGCGAAAGTTTTCATTAAATTTTGGATGTGGTTTCTAAAATAGCTTGAATTAATTAAACATAATGAAATTTAAAAAATTGCTATATTGCGGAATAGCCAGAAATTAAAGAAAAACCAGAAAAATATGGAGCAATTAATTATCAATCAAATCATGTTTAATCATGGACCGTGTTTATCGTTCTGGTGATCTGATTTTTGATTTAATATATATTATTTATTAGTTCGAAAACTAGTACATGTACATTTAAAATATTAATTAGTCAAAAATTTGTCCATTGCACTCTTGATTACTATTTTAGTCCTGCACGAATTGTCACTTTTCAATCACTTGAACACAATAGTACAATATCTTGATTTTTCAAATAATTTTTACACGCCTTTTTGAACGATTTAGTACCTTCAATACATTTAATATCTGATGGGATCTTATTAAATAATTGGAGGCCGCTTTGAAATAGTGATTTTTCTCCAAATTTACTTTTGCTTTTGGAAATATAAAAATCTCCAACTGCTCTAGTTTTATAATTATGTACGTCTCCCACAAGTTGTACTTCCTTACATCTGATACCTATAAAATTGACAAAACAATTTGCAGTTTTTAGTGCTATAAAAGAAATGATAAAATTAAAATTTAGTATTAAGAAATACTCCAAATTATTGAACCAAAAATCGGCAACATTTATATGACTCTTCATGAATCTTTAGTGTATTATTTTATTTTGTTTAAATATTTTTAACGTGAATTTGTCTCTTTTTGTTAATTTGATGTCTCAATTCATTTTCCTGTTCAAATGCAAAATTATTTCTAAGTTCTTTCTTATTCAATTCAATTCAATTTCTTTTACGACGTAGGATTACATTATAGTATCATTCTAGTTATATTTTTCTTTGCACTGTATTATATTTAAATAATTAATTATTCAAAATAAAAACCTTCAAACATTAAATACATATCTGTTGACAAAAACTTGTATAAAAATAGTAAAAACAATTGCAAATAATAATATGGTAAAACAATTTCATTTAAAAATTTATAATGGCCTCAAAATTTTCTAAAAATGTATTTAAAAAGCTTAAATATGTTAAAAAAATTTAAAATATATTTTTTAGACCCACTTCCTTTTAGCTTATGAATAACTTCTTTGCAAAGATTCATTATCAGATTTAATTTTGGAACAAATTAAATATCAGTGACATTTTCCTCCCTTCAACTATACTAATTTATAGTAATTTTTTTATATCCACAACTGAGACAGGATTTTGTTAGTCATTTTATTCTTCCTTTTTTTAATTTGATTTCTTCTTCTGAGCAAAGAAGGTATTTTGGGCTCCAGGCTGAGATCGCGCCTGGCGTGTGATCCGTCTGGAGCATCACGGAGATATGGGATTGGGGCGGTGGGTGATCCTTTGCGTGTCTCTTCGCCGTCGTAATAGTCAAGGAGGGTGGCTCGGCAGGCAATCTCGTGCTCTGCCGCGCGTCAATCAAAATATCCGACACCGTTGACTGGAATAAAAAGGAGCCTCTCTTCGCGCGCGCGCGAGAGAGTGTAATACACCGGCACTCATGTTTTATGCAGCTGCTGGATTTGCGCGCTCTTTTTTCGCTCACGCGGCCCCTATTATGACAGCTCGCCCTATTTCTTTATTCAAAAAACGCGCACCTGATGAAATAGTGTATTAACGCCGCGAAAACGACACCCCTCGGCCTCTGCGCCGAGAAATATGGCATTTTTCATCTTCAATGCGCGAAAGGGCGCCGCGAGATGTGGAATTAAATTTCGACTCGCGTCGACTTTCATCTCCCGCAACGCGTTGTGCACAATTTAGTGCGCGGCGAGATGATGAAATATTCGCACAAAGGAGGCATTAAATTTGTTTAGTCGTTCATAAAGCATATCAAAGTCATTTCAGAGAGTTTCCTTGCTTGACTGTTGAGAATCAATTTCCAAGTTAAATCTTCTATTGAAGTTGAATATATATTTACTTTCTCCGTTAAAAAAATATTTTACAATATGATAATAATAAAAATCATTAACATTCAATTATATGTACTTAAGTATTTTGATATTAGATTTTGTCAAACATTGAAAATATTAATTTTTTGTAACTAAAATTAATGAATTTCTCCTCTATCCGGTGATTTGGAGTGCAATAGGGAAAATTTATGACTTTCACAACTGGAGTCTGGAATTGACTGTTTAAATAAAATTTTATCCTTTAAAATTCATGAATAAAGGTGAAAAATCACAACATTGATTTACATTTTCTGTGAAAATAGTTTATTTTTTATTAAAATAGGTCAATAATCAAATCCACAAAAATTACTTTCGTTTATAATTTTATCTGAATTAATTGAAATTTGAATTTAATTTTTAAAAATTCCTCCTTTTTTATTTTCAATATAAGATTTGCATCAATGAATGTAAAATATATGCCTGAAATTATTTATAATTGCTTGCATTTTATTTGCTCAAAGGATTGAGTTTGACAGTATTGAAAGCTATAAATTACGATTATAGTCATGTCAACTGGGACCGGTTTTATTTTCATTATTTCCTCTTCACAATTCACAACCGCTTCCAGAGTTTGTTCTTATAATACACGAAATTTTCTGCACTTGTCAAGTAACAACAACACACAAAAAAAAAGGAGCGGAAAGAAAGAACCCACACTCTCGGCAGCTTTTGAAGCGCGGCTCGTCTCATCTTGATAAACCTGCGTCGCGCGCGATGCTTTGTGCGGAAAAAACAAATTTTTTCCTCTCGGCTGCTTTTGTCATCGTTGGCTCATTTGCCTTATTATTTCTCAATTACCCGGCCCGCTTCTTTCCCCCGCTGTGGGTCGAGTGTTTTGTTTTCCATCACGAACATTTTTATTTAAACAAAAATTTCCTACCATTTTTCCTTATAAAAATGGAAAGCTTTGCTACCAGGAAAGTAATTTAAGGACCCATCTTATTTCCATCTCAGTAATTTGACAATTATTGAAGCATTTTTTGTGAAGAAAATGCTCATAAAAATAGTAAAAACAGTGGCATATTTATTTAAGTTGAAAAAAGATTCAGCATCATCTCTTCTCTCAAGAGGGACAATTTTTTTCTTTTTTAGGATTTAATTCAATTTAAAGTTGTTAAAAATTAAATTATTTCGCCGGAGCTGATTTTTTCATCCATGAGATTCAATTATGATGGTGGAAACAAACAAAATTTTCGTCCCTCGGATAACTTCTTCGATTGGTTTCTTCAAATAATTGTTTTAGAAGGAGCTGCTATATTTAAAGAGGATTCTTGTGGTTAAAAAAAGCAAAAGTCTGATTAATTTAGAAGATAAATAACTGATTATTAAAGTATAGATTGGCATGTGTTAGCAGATGTCGTTTCAAAGGAAACGTAAGAAAAATTTAATAAAGGAAGAGAGAATTTTGAAAATTATCAATAAGCATTCTTCAGAAAAGTTATTTTCTGAAAAAAATTCAACATAAATTAATGAATATTTGACCAAACTTCATTTCTCCAAATTCAATTACCAGTACAGGAAAAATGAATTCAACGGAAAGCTATGCTGTAAGGTAATGACAAAATATTCAATGTTCAAAATTGGAAACATGTTATTGCAAAGATTTCTCAAATGACGGTACAAGATTATAATTTCTTTGGTTAAAACAGGTTAAAATATGTTCATTTTGCTTGTGGTTTGTCGTTTCTAAAGCAATTTTACAAAAACACTTATTATAATTTGGAATTAGAAAAAAAACTGACAAGTTAAAAATAAAGTAATAATTTTTTGCGTACAAAGTTTTACAGTTTTGTCTTCCAGGACGACGTAAGTTGCAAAGATCCGTGGCTTTTTTCCGTATTTAATTACTTCGACTTTTCCACAAGTCTACTTTTTACTTTTCTCTCAACGAAATTAATGACCTGCAGGTCTGGGTGAAATTTTAATCCTTCCGTACCTACTCTGGTGGTAACGCTGCTCCATCCGGCTAGATCTCGGATAGTCCCAGTCCATAAAATTTTTAGCGAGCACTCACGACTAAATCACTCAGCAGCCAAACAAGCGTGGAGAAAGTAAAGGAAGATTTCTTCTTCTTTTTTTCAAAGCACGCGAACATCTGCTCGTACCTGGCTGGAGTTTAATTTTCCAGCGGATCCAATTCCCAGCAGGGGCTGAGATGAGAGAATGGTCTAATTAATTAAGCACGCGCCTAGTTGCTGTCACGTACACACCAATTTCCGAGCGACACGTCTGCAGACAAAAAAGGAAAAGGAAAGAGGAAAAAGCAGCTGGAAAATAGGCCGGCGAGCTGCTTAGGATGCGAAATGATGGAGATCGCCGAGTCCCGTGGGATGACGATGGTGGCCAAGGAAATATGCTTTGCCGCGCCAAGTGGGTGAAAAGCTCCGTCCGTCGTAAAAATGTATCTACTTTTTTACTGCACCGCGCCCATAAATGTACATATGTACGCTGACGGTCGGTCGGGTGGAAACAAAATGTAAAATGAAAATAGAAGAGCGATATTAGCTGACGCGGCTCAACACATTTTGTGATCACTCGCTCGCTTTTTTCTGCTCGCTCAGTGTTGCGCTGCTTTTATTTCCGATTAAGTTCACCACCGGACAAGCTGTTTTTCTCCGCTCCGATGGCCTTATTTATTTTTCCATGTGCCACATACCTCGGCAGAACTATTTTGATGCGAGGAGTAAAATACTTTGTCTTGGCTAGTGACAACTGCAAAAGTTACCATTTAGCTTGTCATTTGCATTTTAAATTTTATTTTATCTTAATGGATCATAGTAATTAATTGCTTAATGTTTGTAATATTTAATTTCATAGCAATCTAAGTACAGACACTCCATTGATTATTGAATGTAATTCTGGAGATGAATTTGACGCAGCACTATATAATAAAAAAATTTGTCTCACTCGATTATATATTTGCTATATTGTCCAAATAAAAAAATGTGATTTTATTTTAAACATAAAATTAATTTCTTTTTAATATTCAAAAGAAAATATAATTATAACAAGAAAAATTTAAGAAATGAATAAAACATTCTCTAAATTTAATATTAATTTTAAAATGTTAATATATTTTAAAGTAGTAAGTAAAAAATGAACTACTAAAGCTTTATGTTTGCTAGCGACGTAAAAGACTTAAAATAAAAGCGTTTAATAATTATTCCATGGTGTATTTATAATTTACATTTACAATCAGCTTTTCCTTGATTGGTACTGGATTTTCAGATTAATTGAATTATAAATGATCTCAAAATAATGGTATGATTTGGAACCCTATTTTTTTTTTTTTTTTTTTTTTTTTTAATAATTTAAATGATTAAATTTGAGAAATTTCCACATTTGTGCTTGCCCTTAATCCAAATTTAGGATCCAACGAACGCAACTTCCTAATCTCCTCAGAAGTCTCTCTATAAATAGACAGTCTTTGTTCTCGCCACACACATTGCAGACACCATAGCGTATAATAACAAACTGGCTCAATCGATCGAGACAAAGCTCGCAGAGTGGAAAAGCACTTCTAGCAAACCGACTTGCAGGGGAGATAATTAATTATAGCGAAAGCGATTAAGCGGGTTAAGCACCTGCGCTAGTCCTTGCAAGCCAAATATTAATTGAATTATGAAACGCAGCAGCAGCAGAGAGATCGAGCGACCGCGAGAGCGAAACCACCGTCATCGGCACTAATTGGCCACCATGGCTGACTGATTGATTGATGTTGACGCGCACAATCGAAACCTTCTTGCCTCCGAACCAAACATTATTATTGGGGTGCACCTCGGGCTGCTCATTTCGGCCGGAATGTCTGGCCAAATATTTGCACGAACCTTCGTACGCTGAATTATTTCGGGTATGCATGCGCGTGTAGGTTTCTGTTCTATCAGAGACCCTCGCACTTCCTCGCCAATATGTCAAAGTGCTTTGAATCTCGTCCTTTTCACTCTCGCCGGTGCAAAATTTCAAATAAATACCTTCCGGCGGCTCAATTTTCCAATTGGTAAAATAACACGACCAAAATGAAAAGCAGCAAAACGTTGTTTTCCGATACTGTCCGTTTGATTAATTTTTTATTCAGTGTTTCTCGCAACAACTGCTCCGTTATCAATTGTCGGAACTGTCAAAAAGGAGGAAAAACCGACACAAAAATTCAAAACTGAATTCATGTGTCAAATTGAATCTAATCCAGGAAAATATTCATTTTTAATTTGCAGCCAAAAAGTATAATTCCAGAAAAAATCATATCTTGTTTTACACTGAAGCAATAGATTGTAAATTTAATGTTATTTGTTGCAAATGTTACATGCAAAGATGTAAATTAGATTCATTTAGGACAATTCAAGATTAAGTCAACAAATTTCCCCTCAAAATCTTTCTTATTGAATTTAATTAAAAATTGTATGTAATTATGAAGAAAAAATGAAATCCACCTTGAGTGTTACCATTCAATTTGTATGTAATTATCATCAATTAACCACATGCACAATTAATTTTGTATCATAAAATCAATTTGTAGCTTGAGCGCCAAAATTAAAAATTTACAGGACACTAGCATTTTTTTTTATATCAGTGCAGATGTTAGTTATTTAAAATTTATTTACTGCTGAGACAACTTTATTCATTTTTACAGAGCAATCAATTTAAAAAATTATGCGAATTGAACTGCTAATCAAGAATTCATTTTTTTCTTTTCACTTCGAGTGAAAAATATAAAAGAAGAAATTTAAGGGCAGAACCAACAATTGGCCGCGAGCGCAAGTTGCTATAAAGATATTCCAACGTAGGGTACTTTATATGTACTGAAAAAAATAAGCACGTGTGTGGGCTATTCGTGTACTCGGAGGTTGGCGAGAGCGATGCATTGCGGCGGGCATGAAGTTGGTCCAAAGGCAGCTGCGAAATGCTCAAAAGCCAACTCTGCGTATGAACTGCAAACACTCTCCACTTGCGCTTGGCCGCACCGCCCTCGTAAAAGGTGGAGCGAGAAATTGAGCTGCCGAACTAAACTCGGCCAAAATTTTCGCAAACCTTGATTAAACCCGCCGGATTTCACTTCTCTTCCGGTTGCAAACCGTGTCTGAAATGATTTGGCTCTCACGCTATTTTAGGTGGTTTAAAAAAAGAGGTCCAGCTAAAATCGGGTTAGGATTGATTTTTTTTATTAATTATTATTTTAAGGAAAGAAAGGCAAACACGTTTCTCAAGATATCTCAATCTTATTTAGTGAATCTTGATTTAAAATTAAATTTTGATCTTATACATTATTGACATGATTAGGAAAAATTTGAAATTTGTTTAAAAGAAGCAATTAAAAATAGGACATATTTTGCAAAAATATTAAAAAAATAAATAAAACTTTCAACACGGAGAAAAAACTACATTATCTGCTCTAGAAAAACCGAGTAAATTGATGGACTCGCAAGAATCATTGTCCAGTTAAGTTGTACAATGATAAAAAATGTTTCTCTTTTGTTTTTATTGAAGGCCATTTTCAAATTTTAACCACTCTTATAGTTGATAATTTTTACTATAATAAAATAAACTGCCCATACAAACAATGTGGAGAATTTATGCACATTTCTAAATTTACATTAAAAATATACATCATACAGAATTTATATCATCAATAAAAATAAATTCCTAACAAAATTTTTTTTTCTTCCAAATGTATGTTGATTTATTTTCCAAGTAACTAAAACCTAATTTAAAATAGATAAAAAAAAATTTAAAATCATTAAAAGTATAAAACGTGTTAAATTAATAAAAAAAAAATCTTCACCTTTATTTAAAAAGAAGTTTTTATTAAATTAATAGTATAAATTTTTATTAATTATGCATAAATGCTTGCAAAACAAATTATTTTACCTGAAAATTTTAATTAGACATTTCCATCAATGATACCAGGATAAGAAACAAATGACAAAATAATGGATTTCCTCTTCAAAAATTTAATTGAATTTGTGCTAATTTAGTACTTCCGATTGAAAAGAATCCTCCTCTCCGGCACATCCAGGAGGGGCTTGAGAGCCTCCTGAATTTGCTGGCGTCGGTGTCCGGGCACTTGTTTGGGGAAGGCGATGTTGAACCTGAGCACCAGGTCGCCGTTGGCCTCGTCCTTGGTGTCGAGCAGGTGCGGAAAGCGCCTCAGCAGCTCCAGCCGGGCACTCTCGACCTCCGGCCGGTCGAACGACGCGTGTTTCTTGTACTCGCCGGTGCTGCTCCGGCTGTAGGTGACCCTTTGGCATGACCCAAAATCTGTCAGGTCGTTCGACGGCTCCAGAGGTCGGCTGCCCTCAAAGTCGCAGCAATCGGCCGTCTGGCCACACGTCGAGCAAGGCCCCATCTTGTTCTCCTGATTGGAAAACTCGTCGCCCGTCCAGTTGGGTCTGGACAGGCAGCACCTGCGCGCAGGTGGCTCCACCGGACGCGGCAAGTCCACCTTCGGACAGATGGGCAGTCCCTCGCCACTAATGCGAAGCTCATAATCAGGCCTTTGGAGAAAATTAAGAAATATTATAAACTAGAATTAATTCTTAATTAAGAAAAAAAAATCGTAGTAATTGTTAATGCATTGATTTCTCGTATTAATTGGCTTCATAAAAATAAGGAAACATAAAAAAATATTTATATCAAATTTGGTTCGGATTTTCAGCCAAAACAGTCTCTTTATTTCATCCCTACATGGTCAAACAAGTTTTAAACCCCGATTTTATTTGATTTTATTCTTTTAAAAAGGAGCTAAAATTGATGTTAAAATTGCTAGAAAAAATATTTCAAATTTTGAATTAATTTTTATCAATATCCATCTAAATTAGAAAAAAAACCTTGAAATTATATTAAGACAAACGTACGTGATCAAGTCGGTGACATTGATGCGGAGGAGGCGACCATCCAGGGTGTTGACGTTTACTGAACAGCCCAACAGGGCCTCGGTCAAGGTCACCAGGCAGGTGACCACAAGGTCGTGACGCTCCCGAGTGAAAATCGGGTGGGGAAGATCTTTGGTCACCACCACAACGTCACCTTTGAAAAGACGACAAAGAGAATTTGTAATTTTAATTTAAAGAGACGAAAGAAGTTTTTTAATGAAAACTTGTATAAAAAGAACATAATGCATTTTGGAAATAAAATTAAAATGAAACATAATTGAAATGGAGAAGCTACAAAAAAATATGTTAACACATCAATTAAGAGTATTTTCATTTTGTATTTTTTTTTATAAAAATAAATTATTGCTGCTCAAAGATCTGAAAGTCCTAAAGAATTCATTTTGCATCTCAATGAATTTTATTATTTTGAATCAAAAAAGGTAAAAAAAAACTGGTTTTATTGTTTGTTTGGTCTCGTTTGCCGACATTTAAATGTTTATATTTCACCTGGAATGCTGTATGGCGCCTGGTGACCCTGTCTCGGGAACAAGAATTTCGATCCGTTTCGCACACCAGGGGGCAGATTCAACTTGATTTGGTGTTCGTGCACCTCGAGGACGCCGTTGTGCATCTCCCTGCGGGTCATGACGGCCACCGCCTCGCCACCCTGCATCACCTTTTCCAAAGTCAGGGGCAGAATCACTTCCTCGGGTTGCTCGCGGAACCAGGGACCCGTTTTTCCGTCCGGCTTGCGAGGCTGGAAGTTCGACTGCCACTCCAGCAGCATCGGTTCTGACGCCGATTCCGTGCCAAAGAAGTCCCTTTTAAATTTAAATATAAAAAAAAGATGAAAGAGAAAAAATGGCGTTTGTCTTTGTTAAAGAAAATTAAAAAAAAAAAAAAATTAACAAAGTCATTATGTTGTGAAATTTCACAATTTTTCTTGCTGATGAAAATTGTCTCTTCTTTTTGTATTCATTATTCATTTTCACTTAATTATTTTCTTATTAATTATCAAACCTGTATGTCTTCATCGGGTCGCCGTGGTAACTGTAAGGTGGAAAGAAGAGTTTCGAGTCTCTGGCAGGAACTCCATTCTTTAGTCCGGCTTCGCCAAACTTGTCAAAGGCTGCTCGCAGAAGAGGTTGGCTCAGAACCTCGTAAGCCTCGCCGGCCAACCGGAACCAGTTGTGTCGCAGCTCCTGGTCCTCTCCAGGGATCTCGCAGAACGGTCGCTCAGGGTGGCACCTGATCGCCGTCCTGGCGAATCTGCGTCAGCAAATTTCGTCACGTTTTGAAGTCGAAAAATGAATTTTGCAATTTCTCACCCTCTGCGAATTTCTTCAGGAGTTGCACCCCTCTGGATTTCCAAAACTTTGTAGTAATCAATGCCCATTTTGAATCAAAATTCAGATAAAACAGTTTCGGGGAAATGCAACAATGGAGAATTATGATTTTATTATAATGAGTGCTACTGCAACAATGCAAAATTAATATATTGTTTATTTTACTTTATAACAGTTAAAATTGCTTTCACAAGTTAATATTTTCATTTGCTCGGGATAAAGGCACATTAAATTTCAAAAGTATAATTTTAGCAGTACACACTGGCAATAAGTAAAATAAAAAAATAGATGATAAAACAAATTAAACATTTTGAAAAAAGCAGTAAAATGTCTGTTTAAGTACAAAAAAATACTGCTAATTTGAAGCTATTAGTCTGATAAGTGCCAGCTGATCATTTCCTCAAAAATTGGCTGGGATTGTAATGAAATAATAAAACCAATGTATAATAAAAAAAAAGAAGACACCTACTATGTTCAGTTTTGTAGCTAATATTGAGAATAATATTGGAAATTAAGGTTAATTTATAATTTTTTTTTTAAATTTTCAATTGGTGCATAACACACATTAATGTTTTACATATTTTTTAATAAATTATTGTTATTAATTTAGTTTTAATATCGTTTAAAATATAAATTATTTAAATGTAAAATTTGCTAAAACTATAATCTGTTTTATATAGAGTTTCAAAATTAGAAAATATAAATAATATTAAACACAATTTTAATTATTTTGTAAAACTTACAAACTTACAATTAGTGAGCAATCATTTATAAATCGCAATTTCTGTCGCCCTCCTGATCCTTTTTTACAAGCGCGGCTTAGTCGTTTGAAAATTTCTCCGTTCATCTTCTGAAGTTCCACGATCCCTTAAGCAACCAGGCACAATATAAGCGCATATAAAAAGTTTTTCAATAAAAGAAACCGTTCTTAATTGTCAGCCTTGCAAAGTTTCTGTAAGAGTTTGATCCCCTGACTGCGATGCTCGCAGCATTTCAACTCGCCACAATGTTATAATAATAATAATGAGGAAGCGGGGACGGACGCAATAAAAATCACATCAAAAAGCGTTCGGGGCTGGATACATAGGCCGTGTAACCCTGTTAAAACTTATGAGGAAGTCGCAAGAATATATTTGCGGAGCATAAACAAGCAGCCCGAGACGTTAATGTTGTTTATGCGTTTTAATAATGATGAAAGCAACGGGGGCGCCATCGAGCGGGCCAGACTACGAAAATGGCACGCAGGGTGGAATAACCTAATCAGCAGAGAGCCACCTGAGTTTGGGCCCCGGTGCGATTGTGCTCGCTCAGAGGAAAGAAGAGGCCTTTTCCGACTCAGTCGGAGAGGCTTAGCCGACAGCACTTTCCACTTAAGAGCCGGGGCGCCCAGGGCGATCTCAAAACCCACTCACTTAGTATTATTTTTGCTGTCTGAAATTCGTACGGAAGCGTCGTGCGTGATCGGCTTTATAATCTGGGACTTTTCCACCTTGTGGTTTCCTAAGTGCCAAACTCGCCGGAAAAACAGCTGCAGCTTTTAAAATAACTTTTACTATGAGAAAGGCTATTGACAAGAACAATAAATCAATTAAATTTTTATTGAAAAGTAGTGAAAGAAAAATCGATTTTTTTCACACAGCAAAGAGTACAGCAAATGATAATGAAACGATGCACATTTCATGAAGTTTTCAAGCACAAATTGTTTTTAAATCTCAAGAAAATATATATTTTTGTTTAAAAATTTGTTCAAAGCGAAGTGCATTGAAGATTTTTCCCGGAGAGTCTCTAAACACTTGTTTACTCCGCCATATATTCAATATTTTGTTTTATTTTTTTGTACAAGAAACTTTGAATTATTGGGCAAAAGGGCACCACTTTTGTTTTAGGTTTGCCTAAAGTCCTGAAGATCAAAAATATCTTATTCGCCAAAGTTAGATTCAGATGGCTTTGATTTTGTCCATGAATAATGTTATTAAATATTCAAACAGATTTTTGAAGTTAATAATGATTTAAAATATTGCTTTATCTATTAATAATAATTTACCAAAAACTATGCCGGAACTGAAAACATAAAACAGCAAGAATAATTGTGTAATTGTAATAATTATTGTTGATATTCGTTGAACGGGTTAAATAATAATATTACATTAAAATTGATCAAAATTACGTACCGTGAATCTTGCTTTTTTTAAAGATATTGATTGATAAGTACAAATTCAATTTCAGTAAAAAAATAAACAGAAAGAGTAAAATAATAAATAAATAAAAACAAATAAATAATTTAAAAACTATAAATTAAAGCTTTAAAATTTTATTCTAAATTTATAAATTAGTAAATCTTAGTTATGTATTTAAATATTTATTAAATATACCGCCTGAATTTCTAATTAAATTTAATATTGACGGTCCTGTCGCCAGCAACCCTTATAATCAAAGACGAAAATGCGACGTGTTATAAATGGATGAGCTTCAGTGAGCAACTTCGGTGTCCGTATTCTTCGTCCACCCCTGGGACTCGTTGCCGGGTTCATAACGCTAATACAACGGCTTGTGGTGTTTAATATTTGACGCGGAATCTGGTTGAAAGCGTCACACGGGTTGACAAATCGACTCGACGGACGGCGGCAGGGCTCAGGTGGAGCTTGGGCCCGAGTAAGAAGTTATTTTCGGCGAGACCCCCCGCCAGCGCCGAACGCTCGAAAGATCGGTGCTTGCTTCCGCTGACCCTTGGTCTAGTTGATATTCAAAAGCACCAGCCCGCATCTCCATTGAGAGCCGCCAAAATGCCTCCATTGGACCAACTTGTCCTTTCTGCTATACTCTATGGCCAGACTCTTTTTATCGCATCTCTTTATATTTGCCATGAAATATTGATGACAGAGCGGAGAAAAGAGAGGCGATGCGGCCCAGCCTGTTTCCCCTTTGGACCGCAATTTTTGTCCGCCGCCCCAAGAAGAAGTGGCGGTGCAAGAGAAGTGATCAAAGGGGAGAAAAAGATTTACCGCCCTTGTTTTTATCTCGTATACCAAAAAAAGTTACATTGATTATTTTTTGTCAGTCCTGTTTTAACATTCACTTTGTGTTTTTGGCTCGGATTTTTTCGTCTTTTTCTCCAAATCTGCTGCTTTTCTCTCCGCCGTGGAAAGAAAAACTTTTATGCAAACATGACATAAGCAGAGGTTAAATAAAAATCAAAAACTTTGCCCGTCTCCCGCAGCGGCAGCTTTATGTTTCATAATTCATTTTATAATACAAGGGAATAATAATGCGATATCTTCAGCGCGGGATGAGAGAAACAGACGAAAAGTTTCCCTCATGCAAATTTTGATAACAATATAAAAGGGGAGCGCCGTGCGAGAGAATTGCCGGCGGAAGGTAGACGGAGAGAAGAAAGACTCTCTTCTCTCATTCGAGTCGCAATCGCGCAACCACTTTGAGTTTAGTTTCAACCAACTCTGCCTTAGCTGGCTCATATCGCTCAGGACTATGTAAAGCTGACAGGTATTTATAAGTTGGCGGCGAAAATAATAAAATAAGAAATAATAATATTATAACAGTGATTTTAAAAGAGACTCAATGGGTTAATCGCAAACTTGCTGGTAAAATTATCTTGGGAAATGGAAGGAAGCTAGACAGATTGAAACTTATAAATCAAAGAAATGAGAACCAGTTTTTCTTCCGGCGATAATTATTCAAAGTAGATAACGAAATGATGGATTTATACATACAACTGTATCAATTCAATCTAAATTATTATGGTTATTAATTGAATGTAAATTGAAATAAATTGCAATTAAAAGTTACATTAAAGTGCTTTAATATTACAAAACAAAGCTCTAAATATTCTTTCCTTTTTTTGAAGTTTAATTAAATAAAAGTCAATAAGAAAATACGCTTGTTATTTTCTAATGATACAAATCGTGAAAGAATAATTTAAAATAAAACCCCTTTATTTATTTATATTTCAGGATCTTTTCTAGAGAAATTTAAATGAACTAAAATATATTGTTTTTTGTGTGTAAAAAGAATAGAAAGAGGAGAATAATGTGGCCTAATAAACCAGCTAATCTAGAGAATTGAAATTAGTGACTGACATCTCATGAAAATTTTCTCTTCGTAGACTCCTGCGTTGTGGTTCTTTATTAGAGCAGCGTTTTGTAAAAATGCAGTACAATTAAGCGCTGAGGAAATGCCTAATTGCGTATGATATGTAAAAATTCTGAAAAATAATGGAGTAATTAAAAAAAAAGATAATTTTATACGCAATTCGCATTTCAACCACTCATCATACATTATGCAGCGTCGGTTGTAAGCAGCACTACTTACGAACTCCCACAAAGTTCACACGTTTTACATGTTAATAATTCCCGGAACGATTTGCATGGCTACGGGAATCATTTTTCACCCGCCGCCGTAAAACGGCGCTCGCAAAGTGCAGCGAACGCTCGCGATTATGCATGCAGATAGCAATCTCCATGGTAATCAGCCGCCGTGAAAATATGCAGGCAACCCGCTCGTCAAACGTAACGAGCCGGTTGCATACTCGGAAAATAATGTGATTCTCGAGAGGAACGTCTCATTCAATTTCGCCGTCGACGCCGCCGTGTAATCCCGCGCAACAATCCCGTGTCGATTCTGCTCAATTAACCCTAATCTCGTTACAACCCCAACGAGGCGATATTAAATTTTGCTTCGAACGGGAAAACAGCACCGATGCACACACACGTGCATATTTATGGCACCGGCGGGAGTGCCCGGCCGTAAATTACGGCGGCGCGAAAAATTCCAAAGCCGAAACGCAAACATTTATCTTACTCAGCGGACATTCCTAAGCTAATATTTTCGCTGGAGGGTGTTTCGCCCCCGAATTACCAGCTGGCTAAATGAGACGCCCGTTTCGCAGCTAGACTGACCTTGTTTATGCATTCGCCCAGAAATTAGAAACGCAAATACGCTCTCGGAAGCTGCCGGGCTCGCTCGCTCGCTCGCTGCCTTTTAGCGCCGGGCTTAAGGAAATGAGACGACAGAGCTCGCTAATGCCCGGCCGACGGGATTACTCTCGCAATTGCAGCCCCGCCCTCACTTATGTGCACGGCTCATAATTGAGGCAAAAATTACTCGCTTGGCTTTTTTGGCCCGAATCAAAACGCAACTTACTTTACGGTCACACTCTCAAGCATTGGCACTCTCCGTCGGGCTATTATTTTCCTCTTTCAGCTAAAAACGCGCGTTCAGTTGAAGGCTTTTGTGGTTGTTCCGGAGTTGCTGAAAAGAAATGCAATCGAGAATGCGATCTAAACTCCCAAGTTGAAATCAGCCAGACTCTATTCAAATGGTATAAATCTCTTCGTCAGTTTACTTTTGACCTAAATAGATAAAATGGTGTGATTTTGGAATCCTATGAACCCAGAATAACAGAATTAATTGATTGAAAATTTCATCGCATAACGTAAAAGTAACACAAAATTAATCCAGAATTAATTATTTATATCAATTTCAATAATTAGATAACTAATTAATTTAAAAATTTTAAAGTTTAATAAATTTCACGACAAAATTCAAATAATGAGCAATTTTAGCAGCAAAATAAAATTTAAAAAAGCTGCCATTATAATCTATAGAAATCTGCAGAGAAAAAAAAATCATAATTCAAGAGTTTTGAAATTTAAATTCCTCTTTATTTTTTTTTTTTTAATTTTATGTTATTTTATGCATGTTTATTTTATGTAAATATCTTTTTTCAAATTTAAAGAGAAATTGTATTGGAAAGACCCAAAATTTTGCATATTCTGGGATTTGATGATAATCAAACAAAACTCCATTCGTCGAGGCTTAATAAGATTTCATCCGGGCTTCATCATCTGTGCATGTGAGTGAAAGTTTCGCGAGGTATGCTTTCGCCAGATACCACCGTCAAACGAATATTTTATTAATCCAAATTTCGGAGGCAATCCTGTGGCAAATTCATTCGCAAAAGCATTGAATTCATTTGGAGGGAGAGCGCGAGTGGAAAATCGAATGTAAACACTCGCAGGCACATTTGCATATAAAAAAGCCACAAAATTTTTTTATGTTTATCTGTCGGGTGAAGATGAGAGAAATCGATGAAGCAGCGGCAGCAACCTCGTTCCACCGGATGGAGTATAAAAAACTGCTCCTAATGCAATCGCGAATCATTCCGAGTGCTCCGCGTAAAAGTCTCGCTCTTTCTCTCAGTCAGCAAAAGAACAAGAATTTATATTTATTTCGACTGAGAAGGAAAGCAGCCTGGTGTCGGTTGGGCAGACGCGTTTGTCTTTTTGGTATATTCCATTTGCTTCTTTTTTCCTGAGGACGTGAAACTGCCTTTTCGTCGCCGGAGAAAATAATATGCTGTGCCAAAATTGGCGACATTGTCATTTTTACATCAGTGCCTGAAATTTATCTTTAACTTCAATATAGGGCCTAATCATGTATTTGCGATTGTAGATATAGTAACTTTTTGTGGAAATTAGCTCTGACAATAAAGCATGGTTGAAATTTTTTATTAAAAAGCAGTTTTTGTAAATACTAGAAATGATTCTTAATTTCTTTTTGGGCTGCTTTTTCTTGATACATTATTTAGATTGGGTAGTGATTTTAGTGAAAATTATATGTTTTAAAATAAAATAATTTAATTAAAAGGGAAAAGCTCTAATTTTAAGTGAAAATGAGTAATTGATTTACTCAAATAGGTTTTTTTTTTTTTTGCAAAATTTGCTTTTTTTTTTAGTTACGAATTTCTTCTGATAAATTCCATAATATCCTAACTTTTTTAATTAAATTTTAGTTTTTCTTTCTCGAAAAATCGATTAAAAGGATAGATATAATTTCCCATTTCTTAAATACTGTAAATTTAATTGTAATATGGACTCGTAATTAATGTATTGACATATATATGAACATACTAACTTAGATTTTAGTTTATTTTTCCATTTTTTCTTTCTCTCGGTGTTTTCACTTTGTATTTTAAATTTACAATTACTAGACAACATTAAAGAAATAAATTAATTTTATTACTTATGAATTATGATACCCTATATTTTTAAATTTAAACCGATTTTGTGAAGCAAATAAGTGAATTTTCAGCTGTTATTTTGGTTTATACAATTATTTTTTCCTTTTCTTCGCTGTGCCAAAATTGGTGACAAAATCATTTTTATCATTGTCCGCAATTTATCTCTAACTCTGAGCCTAATTATGTATATGCGCCAGTTGATGGTAATTTTATATCTTTGCGCGTTTTTATTTTTTTTTGCAGTTGGTCGGTGAGCCTGCCAGAGAAAGCAACCAACTACACTGACTTGAGATCGGATATAATAATATGGACTAGTGCCAATATACGGAGAGAAACACGCAGAGGATGTTCTTGCGCAGCCAGCAGGGGTGAGTCCATCATTTTGTTTGTCACACTTCATATCACCCTCGCGCGAAATTGCCTGCTGATAAGCGCGATAATTTTTTAATAGACCAAATTGCCACCACAATCGTAGTGATGATAACAGAGCGAAAAAATAATAGTTTCGTATATAAATCGGGTGCGAAGCGTAAATCACTTTTATTGCCGTCGAGTATTGGCAGTCGCTTTGAGTTATTATTTCCCACAAGGCCAGGCCGAATCAGAAAGAAATCAGCAGTGGTTCTGCTTACGAGGCGATGTGTAACCAAATTGCAGCTCCAAAGGGGTTCTCGTTCCAACTCCTTGACGTGATCATTCGCAGCTCAGTGAGCTGGGCAGACAAAAAGTGGGTTCCGAATATAGAGAATATAGACCTCTTGTCGCAGACCATCTCAAGAGAGAGAGAGGGTAATATTATGCCCCAGTTTTCCGCCCTCGCCGATCGCAATTATTGCTCACGGCCCGGATCAGCGTTGATGTCGGGGAAGGTCTCGAGCGTTAAATTAATATTTGCGTTACATTTGAGCGATGAATTTTATTTTGTATGAAAGAAAATTACCTCTGATTTCAAGAACATAATTCAAGTAAATAAAAGTCGATCGGCACAAAAGCAAATAACGAGGAAATAAGTATCTTTTTTTATATAATTTTATTTTTTAGTTGGTTATTTTCATTTTTCATTCAAATTTTTTTATATTTTATTAGCTACTTTTCATTAACTTCAATATTTCTTTCTCAAACAATCATTGAAGTAAAATACTAGTGTGAAGACCACTTGAAAAGAAAATTAATGATAATTTTTTGTTAAATTTGTTCCGCGATACAAAATTGATGCATGTAAACTATAAAATATTTTTTCATCTAATTTGTTTGTCATTATTTTCATTATCAGAAATACATGCTTATAAAATATCTAAAATAATATATAATGTGTTACATTAAAACATAAAAAAAAAAATACATAATATTGCTAATAAAAAAATATATAAAAACAAATTATTTTAATAAAGGCAATTGTAAGCACATAAACTTTAAATTAAATCAAATTTTAATTTTATATTCTGACAGTTTATGCGCAAAAATAGCCTCAAGCTAAAATTTGAAAATAAATTATTGAATATTTGCACCATTACAAGTATAATATATTGTACAAAAATTAACAGATTTAATTTGATTAAATTATATTAGTATTCCAAAGTCCCGATCATTCAGAATATTGCATTTTTTTTATTCAATTTTTATCACCATTCCGTTCCACATTTCCATTGATTACACACAAACAATAGTCGCAGTGCCGCGGAAGGAACGTGTATGGATGTGAAACTAACTATTTTGTGGACGGGAAAAAAAGTTTTTCGACTTTTTGGCAACACTGAAAGTTTAATGTACATCGTTTCAGAGAAAAAAAATAGAGATTTTTAAACAATTGCGTTAAAAAATCTCCGACAAAAAATTTCTTACAATATCAAAGTCCAATTACAAGAATTTATTGGTGTCTATTTCACTTTCAATTGAAAAATATCAGATCGAATCATTGTCATTATTGTTGTTGTTCAGGAACAAAGAACTTACTTAAATAAAAATTGAACGTTTTATTTTTATTTTTAGTCCGATCGAAGTACTGAAAGGCCAATCATTTTACATTGATGCTGACTACGGCAAAACAGATATGAGTGGTTGGATCTCTTCTTATTTCTCAAACCACGCGCGGTTGATTCGTTTCATATCTGTGAATAGCATCGATTGAGCAATTTGTCCGGAGACCGATACACGCGATTCAATGATCAATGACGGACGGACCCTTGACTGGAGCACACGACGAGCAGATAATTGAAGTGGACATATTTCTATCTCTGGTCTCGCGCAAAGAAAGAATCAGTAGCCAAAAGGAGCAAAAAGCATCTTTGTCGCAGCATGAGAGGGACAAGATTGGCCGGTGCCGCACGATACCGTGATGGCGAATTGCATCCTCCCCTGCTCGGAATGAGACCGCACACGACACAATGTTGCTCTCTTTCTTTCGCTGCTGCTCCGGGCCAATTATTTGCCCGTCGTCTGACTGTCTCTCTCGACGAGGAAGGAAGCAATCCGGACCACCTCAGCCAGAAACGTCATCTTTTTTTCTCTTTTTTAAGTGGAAATAATGAAAAATTAAGTCAAGTGTAAAAACGACCTGAGAAGAAAGAACTGACTGAGCGCGGTTGAAAGAGAAGATACAGATTTCACTTTGGTGAAATGAATTCTACTCTTTATACACAAAATAACTATTTCATTTCTGCGCTCAAAGTGAAGCTCCCGATTATGATGCAAGTTATTGAAAAATTTTTACTACTTTCTAAGTCAGCGTTTTCGGGTAAATTGGAAAATGTAAATAATCGTTCCAGATGAGGAGTCCTCAAGAGTATGGAAAATTGCATTTCTTTCCTCAAAATCGGATTTCAATCACATAGATTGTAAGTCTCATCTTGGTTAATGCTAATTTTCCACTGATTCAACTTTCAGAAAAAAATTATTGAATCCAATGTCCTTCAAAACACGAATAATAATTTGGATTTGGAATGTCATTAACATAGCTTCATAATTATTAATTCTTTTTCTGTCAAGATATAACTCAAGAGTTCTCCAACCTTTCATCTAATTTGTTGAATATTATTTTGATAAATGCGATGTGTGATGATTTTAATTATGAACTTGTATAATTTAAAATTTATGTTTTATAAATTAAAATAATAAGACAAATTTGACTGATGAGAAAAGAACTGAACAACTGGTTAGCCTTAGTAATTAACTGTGATTAATGATCCAACTTAAGGTCTTGTAGAAATTATTTTTAATAAATTTATATTAACATTATGGGATAATACAAGACAAAATTTATTCTAGCTATTGTTAAAAAAAATAATACACTAAACAATTTAATTTTTAAATTTTATAATAAATGAAAAAATTGAGTAAAATATGTAAATAAATTATAAAATTAGCAGAAGAGTATAAGTTTATTTAAATTTAAATCATCATATTTGTTTATGTATAAACAAATTTACACTATGTTTATTTTTCAAAAATCAAGACGGTTGTATGTATACAAAATAAATAAGCAAAATTTACATCAGTTAATTCAAAAATTGATGGATTTATCTAAAAATTGAAAAATAAAAAACTTATTTACTCTTTTCATAAAAGTGCGGCCTTCTGCAAAATATAAAGAGTTTGGTAAAGCTTAAACTCTTCTATTTCTCACTACCAAAACGAGAAACAACAAAACTCTACCTATAATTGTAACATTTCGCTTTTCACTTTGTACGTCGCCAATTCTAATTCCTGAAAGGGAGCTCTTCACGTATGCCTAATTGAAAATGTTCTCGTCACAAAAGGGAGGAAAGGCTTGTGTGTCGTTAATATTGCGGAGTAGCTTAGACAAGACAAGGCAGCGAGCGAGCGAGATTTAATTGCCTTGAGAGAGAGCGGCGTGTCTCGTCATCCGGAAACGCGTTGCCAAAGAAAGTAGGCAAGGCGGAGGCGCGAGATTAAAGATTCGCAGCAGCTTTATGAAAGGCACTAAAAGTTAAGCGCCGGTGATGGTTTGCCGTTCCACCGGCGAGGCCCTTTATAGTTCGGAATAAAATTAAAGTGCGCGGATTAAATCGTAGTGCACCGGTCGGCGGCGCAAAACACGCTGCCGTGTTGTTAAATCAAGGCGATAAACATGCCTTTTGTGTGTGTTCGTTTCACTTGCGTATAATTGCTCCGGGTTGGGCGGGCGAGCGGCCGTGCACATTCTGTAAAACAACCCTCGCGCGCGCCCGCCACTTTCTCACTTTTTACTCCGGCGTAAAAAAAGAAGAGAAGCAGAGCCGGATGCGCTGCGAGGAAAAACTCGCCAAGGTGGCGTTTCGCCTTAAAGTGGACCCCCCGCTCGTTCTCTTCCGCAGCCTGAAAGCTTTAATTAAAATTTCGGCACTTTTTCCCCAACTCCATTCAAAATTTACTCTCGGCGGAGAAAGCGGGCAGGCCTGCATTAAAAACCCCGCAGCTGGCAGAAGAAAAATGGAATTACTTGAGGAATTTTAAACCTTTTCTTGTTCGCAATTTACGTTACTAAATAAAAAGATTCTCTCTCTCAAAAGAAGGTCTTAAATTTCTAAATACATTGTTTTATGTGATTTATTTCCTCTGTAATGTAATTTTATTTTCTCGAGCATTTACATTCGTTTGAAATGAAAATTAAAATTAGAATCATTGCGATTAATATTGATTCATTCTTAAGGAAATTATTTAAAATGGATTATTTATTATTTCATTTAAAAGCGTTGGCTAGTGAAATCATGCTTTGATATCTTTTACTAAATAAATGACCTGAAATAACGTACAATATTCAATTCTCTGCTTATTTGAATTATTTTTTTTTGTCTTTATGCATCTATTGTGATGAAGAAAATTTATTTGTACTACATTTGTCTATTTTATTATAAAATTTTGCCATAATTTTGTAATGATACCTTGGCAAACTTGAAAAATATTATGTGGGGAAGAAAATTAAGGAAAAAAATCCCCGTGCACAGCATCAATATTCCATAATTGCTCTACATTTTTTAACTTCCTCACCAAACCACCCATGGCATCTATAAAATTTTTTATTTTTTAATTGCTATTATTTACAATTATGATGAGTTTATACGCATTTTGGCAAAGTTTTCCATTATTTTGATCGCAATCACGCTAAAAAATAAGAAAGTTTTTCTATAATTTTAATTTTTTAGCTCCTCTAATTTTTCCTCTGTTTCAGTAAAATCCAAATTAGAGTTCAGTATATGAAACTTTCTATTAAAATGATCAGGAAATGTTTGAAAAAAAGTTTTATTATTGAGACTGAACATTCAGTAAAAACTTTTAACAGGAATCTCACTTTCAGCAACACTTTTGCTGAACCTCAGATTAGTGCAATAACCCAGAAGATTTAGCGAGGCCATTCGTTTCAATTAAATTTTGTAAACTTCAACTTTTCCTTGTTAGTTTTCTTTATTCCGGGAGTAATAATTTGTTGCTTCCCCTCGTCTCTCTCATTCTCTCTCGATTCCATTCACGC
Source organism: Neocloeon triangulifer (assembly GCF_031216515.1). Classification (NCBI taxonomy): domain Eukaryota; kingdom Metazoa; phylum Arthropoda; class Insecta; order Ephemeroptera; family Baetidae; genus Neocloeon; species Neocloeon triangulifer. The sequence continues at coordinate 1,742,213 of NW_026775550.1, forward strand.
GCGCGCACGCAAGATTAATGGGGCGCACAAAAAATTAATTAAAACGCCGTGCCGCTGTCTGCATGTCTCGTTTCGTTTCCCATGTAGAACAAGTGTAGCGTGGGATGCAGCGAATTTACATAATTCCCAAACAACACTCTTGCAACCGTCTGAGGGCGTTTTCCCTCCAAAAAAAAAAAAAAAAGAGTAAAAAAGCTGGGACGAATAATTAAAATGCCCGCGAGCATCCCGGAAGTGTGCGTGCGACCGCCCAATCGTCACGCCCATAATTTGAATTTTGCTTGATGATATACATGACACCTGACGCTGCGGCCGAAGTAAATGGGGTGATTATGCTGGACACGCCACGGCGGCTCTTAATGAATGTTACTCGCTGATGGATCTCCGGCTTGCTTGACCGGGCGCGCCTCCGAAAGCGGATTAATCAGCGAGTGTGTTTGTGTGTTCGTAGGCTGGGCAAAGCCAATCTGTTTGAATTATTCGCTTGATTGCCGTGCTCCTGACCCGCCGCAAGTTGTGCGAGAGAATAATGATGCATCGCACGGTGACTGCGGGATTAATTTTGCGGCGACGTTTTTGCTCCGTCTGTGGTGACACCTGTTTCCGTTTACACTCGAAAATGACAAATCCGCGCATTTAACTTGTTGAAAAGTCAACTTTCGGTTACTCATTTTTAACTGCCAAAATGAATAACTTGTGAAAAGTTTTTGGGTGTTAGTCGGAGTGAAAAAATTCATTCGACAATATCTTGATAATAATTTTAATTAACTATTATTCCAAAGTATTTTACATTTCAAGTTAACCAGTTAATCACACTTAATTTCCGCTTGCAACTGTTTTTAATATTCACACTTTTGCCTTTATACTCCATTTGTAGTGGATCTGGACAGCTAAATGCTTTACATCTGTATATACTAATTTGCTTATTAAAATATTTACATTACATTAAATTAAAGATATTTATATGTATAATTATATTTAAATTTATTTTTTCACTTAAGTTTTTAATTTAATATAATTTAATCACATTTTTTTTCCAACCTGCACAACCAATAATACATAAAAATTTCGCATTCTTTATAATATAAATAAATGAACAAGAGATGGATTTTAATTAAAATAGTTGATAACTTATCCATAGTCGGGTCCGATGGACCAGGTTTTCCTTAACAATCATCATTATTCACAATTCATTTCTTAATCCGTTGAATATTATCTTTTATGTAAATGCATTAAATAGTTAAAATTGTGTGTAACAAATTATTTTCCAAAAATTGTTAAAAAAAAAAGTATGATGATGAACAAACTTGATTTTTCTCCCCGTAGTTGAGGCTGCAGTGCGGCGAGTATAGTTGGATATTATTATCTATTTTGTCTATTTTTATCCCGACCAATTTTTATTTCATTGTTTTGACTTGTTTAGCAAAAAAAAAAAATTTAATTGAAATAGCCAAAGAAAGCAAACCATAAAATAAATTATTGATAATATATTAATTAAAGATTGTCATAAGTCATGGAACTGATGTTTAAATTTGAAACAAAAATAATAGCATAATTCGATGTCAAGAAAGATGAGCTCTAAAGATCGTGTACACAACTAAGGTGCTGATTTTCGGCCACACACCAAAAACATATAAAAATGTCTGGTGCAACAAATGAAGCTGCCGGAGGACCTCGGAAGAGAAGCTCGACCTGCGTGTGTGGGAACTGAATGTGCGAGAGAGCGAAAAAGGCTCATACGTAACCGAATAGCAGCAACCAGAGGCATCGATTTTATCTCCGGGAGGAAATGAAAGGCCCTAAACAGCAAAATTTTATATATCAGAGAGAGAGAAAAAAAAGAGCAGCTCGTTTTTGCAGTGGCCGCGCCGCGTGATCTGTGTTTATGAAGACACGGCCGTATTGTGGGAAAATACAACACACGGGTCCGATATCATTTTTTCCCATTTAAGGTCGGATTTTTTTGCAAGCTCGCAAATGAGAGCGTTTGATTTACGCGCATCAAAAAAAGGCATCGCGAAACACACAAGAAAATGGCATAATGGCCACGCACACGTCAGTTCAGCGCTGCAGCGCCGAGCTCGAATTACTCGTGGGAAATCAAAGCTCCGTGGCAGATTCGCTGTGTCGAGCCCGAAACATACACACGAACATTTGCACGCAATTTTTCCCCGCCCTCGTGCAAATTGGTGTCGCTCTTGAAATTAAATTCCGTCGTTAAAAGCTCATTTGTGCGGCGGCCAAAGCGTTGTTTTCACGGTTATAATTTGTGGCTTAAATTAAAAGCGTGTGCGCAATTCGTATTAATTTGTCACGTGTGCAACCACACAGAGATGGGATTTTTTTTGTTACAGTGAAATTATTACAACAGGAAATTCTAGAGTGCCTTTTTTTTATAATTGTACATCTGCTAATAAATTTTTCATTCTTTTGAAAAACAATTTGGTGCAAATATTGGTTTTTTTTAGAATATGACGTACAGAGTTTAATTAATTATTCAACTGGTGAAAGAGTCTCAATTATCATACTAATGTAAAGTTAAATTTTAAAGACTGATGCGAATTTAACTATTTTATTAAAAAATCTCCACCAAATAATTGTAAATTAAATTAATTAAAACAAGCAAGTTGCCTAAGTAAAATATTTAATAAGAAAGTCTTGGAAACTCTTCCAAACTTCAATAACTCTTTTGTTAAATTGGAACTCTTAAATTTAGTAAAAAAGTTTCATTTATATTATTAACAAGTTTAAATATTCAAAATTTGTTTTAATATGTTAAGATTCGAAAAATAAATTAAAATTTACTCCCTTTTCAAATTAAATTCGTGAATTCTCGCCATCTAATGAAGAAATAAACTCATTATCTGATTAATTTGCAACATTAACGCATTATTTAACTTTTCTGTTTTTGTTATTTTAACACGGCGACTCGCGTTTCAGCTGCTCAATCTGACCGACACTTATTCTTTGCACAATGCACCGCTCAAAGAATTGTGTCTCCAGCACAAGGAAATAATTTTAAAAGTTAAAATAATTTCGGCGGCGGCGGTATCGAAAGTCAGTGGCCGGTTTACGAGCGACGCGTGCTCAATTAAGCATCACAGTTTTGTTGAAAAGGACATGTATTTTATGATTTTATCCAAAGCAGGCAAATTATGATAATTAAGCTGTGTACTCACTGGACACGGACGAGCTGCTGGGCTGGAGGATTTTGTTGAAGATGGCTGCAGACTCCTGAAAATTAAAGAAAAAGTTTTTTTCAATAATTTAAAAAAAGATAAATATTAAAAATTATGTAATATTACTGATATTCTAAAAAATTGATATTAAATCAATATTTGTGTACATTTAAAATACAGCATTTTTTAATTTTTTACTTTTGAATGATGAATCGCCAGCATTAAAAATGCATTTTCAATTCCACCGCTGTCACCTCTGCACGTTTTAGACAAACCGAATATTTATTTCTCTCTCTTTCTCTATCTTCGAAATTGCCTTATTGCTCTGCCGCACATTTTCTTCGGGAAGAAACCGTATCAAAAGAAGAGCGTAGTCTAAAAAGAGTACTTTTCTTCTTTCCTTCGCGTCGGCCTCGGATAAAAGTTGCGACGCTCGGAAATTTATGTTTGTGGCCTGCTTTTTTTTCGTAATATATTCTGCTCGCGTTGTTTATTCTCTAAATAAAATTTCTGACGACAGCCATATTACATTACGTCAACATGCCGTACTCGGTTTTGTCTAACCGAGAAAGCATCTTCCTATATATATAATTGAACGTAGCTCGATTTTCCAGAGATGAACAAAAAGTTTATAAACATGACGGACGAAGGGAAAAACAGCGAACGCTATTTTTTAATTAAATCAATCTCGATTAATGTGATTTACGTCGAGGAACAAACGAGTTCCGCCCTCTTGCCTCCTCTCAATTAAGAGCGGAAAGAAAGAAAAGGGGAAAAAACAGCTGGGGCAATTCAATCAAATTCTTTCTCCGAGCTAACTTTTTCCGCTTGCTGGCTGCGAATGAAAATTTCAATACAACAAGTTGGAAGTCGAGAGAGCGGCGAAAATAAAGGAGAGAGAGAGTGAAAAAAAAGTTTGTTTGGCAACAGTCAAAAGTTTGTCGACCATTGTAGCCGCAGCTTGCAACTTGATTTGCCGTTGCGCTTATCGCGCCTTAGCTTCGAGCTGGAAAATCCTGTTTCGTTGAAATGAATTGATTTCGGTGCGGGAAGAAACTTTGGCAAAGTTGCGGTGTGTTTGTGTTGCACTTTATTAAGGGTGTGTGTGTATTTTTTTCCTCCATAAGGGAATGAACTTCGACTCTCGGGAGCAAACATCGCATTGTCGAATGTCAGCATAAACAGATACACATGTTATTGATTTTCCAATGAAGGTCCAAAATATTTAAAACAGTTTGTTTTGGAATAAATTGGAAAAGTTGGATAAGTGAATACATATTTTTATTCTATGTGTTAAGACAAAATTAATTGAAGTTTTTATAAAATACTAGCAGTGAAGCTAATGAAAAATATGAAAGTATTATTATTATGTTGTTCTGCTACATTATTTTTAAATAAAAACTGCCATAAACTTGACAGTTTTAAATACACAAACAGATAAATATATAATTATTATATTCTTAATTTTATTTGTTTGTTATTATTTTTTAATTATATTTATAATATTGAGTTATAAAAATTATTTTCTACTTCTTTTAATTATTCTTTTGCAAATTAAAATAGTATTTAATTTTATTATGTATGCAATTTTTTTATGCTCTTTGCTCTTGACATTTAATTAATAGAAATCAAAAAATAAAATATTAAATGTCACATGCATTTCAATTTTCGATCCTAAGTTGATATTGTGTAGGCTTAAATTCTTGATTTTCGCTCTGCGACGATTATGTTATGTATTAATATAGATCCTAAATTCATATTGATCTTGAATAAAAGTGTAGGGCATTTGGATAAAGTTTTGTTCAATTTCGATCAATATTGGGATTGTGGGAAGGGGTTATCACGTGTACAAATATACCATAAGTTGGCATCAAATTATGTGAAATAAAATAAATTTAAGACAGATGAGGTCCAAAAGTAGTCTTATTTTTTTTTACATCGTTCAAATTGCTGTCTTTGTTAAACACAAAATTTCTTTTTCAATAACAATATCACGCGTTTCACTGTGGAATTATTTTCAATTTCATTAAATTTTCCCAAAATAGCCTAAGAGGTTAAAAAAACAATTATCTATTTATTGTGATAACAAAAATATAGATAACATATTTCATTTCACATAAAACCGCGTAATATTATTCTCAAACCATTTCTAAAATTGAATTGAAAAAAAAAAACATTTCTTTTCCAGAAAAAAAACTTATATCCTAAAATTATTTCTTATTTGAATTTCTTTTTTTTTTCAAATAAAACCTTTCTGACTTGTTCTCTTTTTCTTTAAGAATTATGATCATAAGTCAAACGTTAATTGCAACTGCACAATCGTGTGGCGATGAAAGCCACGTCGTAATTCATTTGGCAGATTTTAATGACGACTCGAAATAAATCCCGCGGCTCGGAAAAGACTTTTAGTGCCGTTCTCATTAATTTGACGCGACTAGGAGGCTTCGTTCGCTCTTTTAATAATTAGAGCAGAAATATATAAAACGGTCTTTTTCTCACAGAGCAGCGCGGGAAGGCCATTAAAAATGTGTCGTAAAAGTGCAGCGAGAATAAATCCATCGAATGCATTTGTGAACGAGCGGAATGGGAGTCCCGCTGGGTTCGCGGCGTCTTCAGAGTCCCAGCGGAGCATCTCAAAATGCGCTGCACCAGCTTTTATCTTCTGCCGAGGCAAAAAGTGGAAATGCACAGATATCATCTCTCGGAACGCGCGCGCTCGGAATGATTATGTCACCACGGGATTCTGGAGCCGGGGTATGCAATTCACACACTGCGCTGAGAGGCTGGCACGCGGATATCTCGGCCAATACTTCAAGTGAGAGAGCGACTTTCATGCACTGGAAGAGAGAGACGCGATGCATTCAAACTCGGGGAATTTGCAGGGCTTATCTGCGCTCATCGGTGGAATTTATATGCATCTGAAATTGCGCACCCCTGAGCCCGAAACGCGCGGCCCTGGCAGATCGTCCAAAACCGATTGTGCAGCGTTGGAAACTGCCAAATTTGTTGAGGCTGGTTTCTTCTTTTTCCTCCCATATATTTTCGAAAGACAGTTATAAGAAAAAAATACGGAGATAAAAATTACATTTAGGGTTCAATAAAGTTAAGATCATGATAGATCTTTGCGCATCGAGTTCTAACCTCAAGTTTGAGAGAAGGACACTTTGAAGAATGAAAAAAAATGGTATCTTTCCTCGTTGAATGAAATAATTATTCTATTACAAGCCTGTTTTCTCCACTCTGTTATTGAGGAAAGTTGTTTTTTAACGCAAAAAAAGGACAGAATTATTAAATTATTCATGCAAATTATTATCATTGTTGTATTTTCTTCACAAATCAAGTCAAATGAGAAAAAAGAAATTACAAAATGTGAAGAAACGGCAACACATCTGGCAAACAAAAAGTTATTAAATTAAATATTTTAAGCAATTCACTAGTGATGAATCAGATTTAATTTGAGAAGAGCAGATTTTAAACAAAATAAACAACTTTAAAAAATAAAAATAAAATATTCTCTTTTCTTTTATGATAAGAATTTAAGAAATTTTTTATCATTCTTGGCTAAATAATAAAAAAAATACTTAAAAATACTTTCATCCAAAGCTTACAATGTTAATTAATGTAGGCTCCGTTTAATTTGAACTTTTTTATGATATTTATTCTTTTACTTTTAATTTTAAATAGTATCAGAATCGAACTAATTTTGCTATTTTCAAACATTTCTGAAGGAAAAAGTGTGAGCAAAGTAATAAAATTTGCACGAGAACTGGAAACGTTTTCCTGCTGAAAGTGTGTTTGTTCTCTATCGTAGTTGTTGAGCTCACCTTTCTACTTGTTTCATTTATACATGTGTATATTTTGCAGTACCTGCCGCTTATGTGCACGGTTAGGTATACACACAAGGCCGTTTTATTGTTTGGCTGACAACAATGGCTGGCTGTTTCTCTTTATTGTGCATGCGAAAACGGGCAGTTCCTCTGGAGCTCCTTTCTGCTCTTGGAGGAGCGTTTTGTGTGCGAGAGAGTGGGTGAGACGCCAGAAATGCGTTTGTGCTCCGGAGCTTTTTATCGAAAGGAGGAAGGAACTAGTGAAGTTCAAACAAATTGTTTTCTTTGAACGGAAAAAAGAGTAAAAACAAAAATCGAGCCTTTAAAGCTTGTGCTTTGACATTCGATACTTTTTTCAGCATATATTGCGAACTTTTTTGCTCCGTTCTTTTTAAAAGGAAATTCGACAAAGTCTGTCTCTTTTTCCCGTTCATCTCAGAAAGCAGGAAGCATTCACCACCAAGTCAAGACAGCATTAATAGTTTTTCTCGGCAATTTGAATGAATCTGAATGCAATAATTTATGTTTATCTGGACAAATCCCAAATATTTCCTTCAAAAAGAGAAAATATTTAAATTGAAACTGCAACAAAGTTAAATTTTATTTAAAAAAACCCAATTTCTTCCATAATTTATATTACAATTTTTTTATAATTGAAAAATAAACCTTTTTCCTCTGTTGCAATTACGAACAAACAGCTGAAACCATGAACTGGTTAATTTGTGTTTCTGTTCGCCTCGTAATTTGCATTTTCTCTCATTACCTGCTGTACTGCTGGAACGCCATTGCCGAGTTTTCCCATTGTTTTGGCGCAAAATATAGTTTGCGAGCGAAATCTCATCTAGTGTTTCTGCACCAGTTCACCGAACTGCACAAACCGTGTGTGCACATTAAGTTATGGTCGTATAACAAGAGAAGATTCCAGTCTGCTTGCCACCAGTGCAAATATGGAACTTTGCCTGCGCAAAATATATAATAATAAGCAGCCAGGTTCATAAAAAAAGTAGAAAACTTGACGCGATCAATACGCTTCAACTATTAGCTAGGATGCGAGAATCTCATTAGTGGCTTTGGTTGTGCAATTGGAGCTTTGCAAAGCCACTTATGTTTAAAAAATTTTACATTAAGTGCAAATTATATAAAACAGTAAATTTGTATTAAAAATAAAACATTATTTGTTTTAAAGATCATTATTATTATTTTTTCTTATAGATAACATTAATCAATTTTAAGTATTTTATAATTTTAATCTTCTATTGCTTATTTTTGCAGTTTAGCTATGAAAAATTTTATTAAACATTAAACAATGCAATATGTGTTTTATGTTTTTTTTTTATATATAAACATGAATGGACAAAAATCTAGAGTAATTTTGGGAAATGATAATTTAATTCCTTTAAGATCAAGTTGGGTCAATGCAACTTACTTTTAAATATTATGCAGCATTAAATTTTAATAATGTAAGTGGGTAACTCTGAAATACATTCCAAAATGCAATTTCTACTCCCAAGAAAATACTTTTCCTTCGATTTATGATATTTATCTACATCAGTGCGCGCAAGTGAACTTTAATATAATACATTTTTTTAATATTTATTATGATATAATGGCAGTTTTTTCAATTTCTTTTAAAAGTTATTCAAAATATTGAGCTGTAAAAATTATATGAATTTAAAATAGGGTAGATGAAAACAAACTTCTTTGGGTTTTTCACTTTCTTTCATTTTATGTTTCTGGACAATTTTGAGTTATTAATTCTATTTTTTTTTTTTTTTACTCCCAGATTGTTGGGGGAAAAAGGGCACTCAAGGTGACGTTCATGAATTTAAATAAGTGGTTTTGTCTTCGATAAAAAATTTGGCCGCTTTGTTTTTTAATAAAAATACAACACTTTTCAAAGAGGACAAGCCCGTCTTTAAATTATTTGATTATTGCTACTCTTTGACGTTTTTTAGCACAAATTTCTATTTAAACTTGATGCAATTTATTATTATTATTTTTTTTTTTAAAGAAAAAGAATATTTTCAAGAAAAACTAAGTTTTAAATCAGAAGCGTTATAAATTTGAGAGCGAAATTTAGTTTAAATAACGTTAATGCCATTTTTCTTCCATATGAAATTTAAAACGAAGTCTTTCTATCATGATTTTAGTTCATTTTGCAGAAAAACATCTCTACCTGAGACTTTTTTTTCAAAATTTTTTAGTCTTTGAAATTTCGTTTTAAGGTAACAACGACTATTTTTAAATATTATGATATTAATAGTTTTATTTTGAAATGCAAATCCTCCACTTATATGGAGATCAAATTAGCATGTTTGGATGGAAATGCAAAGCCGGCTCAATTCGCGTCTGCTCAGGCACAACCGAGAAGTTCCCTTTGCGGCTGAATTACATGTGCTGCCTTCAAATCACGACAAAGGCTGCAATGTAGGCACGCGCGTCTCTTCCCGCGCCAAAATTAAAACCCATCGAATTTCCAGCCACGTGTTGTACGCGCCTTTTCAATGGGATATGTACAAGTTTCGCACACAATGTTTGCCAACTCGTCACAAAGACGGCGGCGGCGGTTTCGGCGACGTGATTTCGCCGCTTCTTGTATCTCGGCGCCGCTTTTTGCTCGAGGAAGCAGCCAAGGAAGCGAGCGAGTTTGCATGACACATTATTATAACTGCACGGGAGAGAAGTAATTGGCCAGGCTGAGCACGTCGCGCGAATAAACTTAAAGCAGATAACTCCTCTCGCCCGAATTCTTCTCGCCAACTTCAGCCCCGACCGAGACTCTCCTTTTGCATTTTGCATCACCATCGAGGGAGAGAGAGAAACGTGTGCGATCTTATTGCCAAAATGAAAATTCCTCTTGCGCCGCCAACCGTCAACAAAAGCTCGCGACTTCAAAAACAAATCTTCACCCTCTCTTCTCTTACAATTAGTTAGGTGCCTTAAAAAACAAAGAGGCAATAATTGTAACCAATAACAAGGTGATTAAATTGATACTTCGTTAATTACCTTAATTTTTTTGTTAGAAAATAAGAAATAAGTCAGTGTTTGGTTTGATTGATTAACATATTGCAATTTTATGTCAACATCATTTTTGTAAGCAAGTTTTGAAAATTAAATGCGCTCCAAAATACAATTTAAACGTGGATCATTAAAAATTATGGGTGGGTCCGAATATGAGAGAATTGATTCCCGAAGCGATTCTCGGGAAGTTATTCTTGATAAGCGATTCTTGAGAAGTGATTCTCGACTATGAAAAAAGTAATGTTAGGCGTGCATTTTCTTTAAACGAATCTCCTAAAACAAATAATTAAACGTTAAAAAGTTTAAAAATTAATTATTTTATTCAAAATGCACGCCAAACTTTACTTTTTTTCAAAGTTCACCATAGTCGAGAATCACTTCTCGAGAATCGCTTTGTGAATCAATTCTCTCATATTCAGACCCACCTTGTCATTCTAATTTTTTTAATGTCTACAAACCAATTTTTTCCGTCTCTTTTATTAAAAAACATTTTATATTTTGTGAATTTTTAAACTGTGTTGAAACTTTCTTAATATTCATAGAAAATGTAACGAAATTATGAACTTTTTTAGAGAATATTTTTTAAACCTACAGTATGTTTTCAGTCTTTTGAATTTCCATAATATATTTTGACTTTTTTTTACAAATACTAACTTTTTATCAAATTGTCTAGACTGATTATGGACTATTTACTATTTTAAATTTCCCCTGCTAGAAAATAATTATTGAAATTTTATTAAAAGCCTCATGCAATTCATATCTGGAGATAAAAAAAAATCGATCATGCCTTCATTGAAATCATCTATTTTCTTGCAATAAATTGAAATTCATATTTCCATTGCAGTTATAATTATTTATTCAAAATATTAAAATTGATGCTTTAATTAGCTTCAAAACAAATGTAAAAGAAAACTTTTAAAATAAAATTTATGCTTAAAAATCTACCTTTCGGAGATACGAAGTGGAATTTTTCACCGGTCTTGCAATTTGATAGTTGAAGCGGCCAAATTGGGACAGAAAAGCTCTCGATTTTCTTTCCTTGCGCCTAACAAAATAAGGAGACGAATAAGGCCGATAGTGGTACCAATGGAAAGAATAAATCCGGGATAGAGATCTGGCAAATTGTGTCCAGCTGTAAATAAAGAAGGGCGACGCAAAGGCGATTTCGCGACGTGGCCGTTTGCGGGGAGAGAAAAGCAGGGCCGAGGCGAGGCCGGGCCTTCTGCGGCCATCCATCTCGACCCCTGGAGAAAAAGCAGCCCGGCTGCTAACTGCCGGCTAAAATCTCGGCCGACCGGCCCTCAAGACAAAAAGCTTAATGTATTTAATAATAAGGCTGCTGGGGCTGCCAGCGTTATTTATGTATAATGCTCGCGGCGGCACGGCGGCTTATCGCACGAGCATAAAAAGCAGTGCAAATCGTGTTTGCCGCCCCCGAGAAAACAGCGACGCAGCCGAGCGGAGATGAATTTAAATAATAAATCATTCGCACGCGCCGAATGTTGTGTATATTATTAACATGCAAATTATACGAAATGAGGCGCTTGTGTGAATTATGGCGCGAATTCAAACGCGATTTATCGGCGAGCCAAAAGTGTTTGCGAATTCGCTCAAGGTGCACCGAGAATAATTTACAATTCACAGTAATTTCCAACCGACCTGTGTAAAGTACGTGCTGATTGCTGTTCGTGCTCTAGTTTTGTACAGATGCGTGTTTTTTTTTTTTTTTTATTCGGTCCACAATGAATTTTTGCAAATAGTGTCTTGATAATTCAAAGTATCTGATACTTAAAACGACATTAAATTTTCACTTGTCACAAAATAGTTATGCTTGAAATATTTTAATGGTTAATTTTTTAAACATAGTTATTAAATTATTTATTTAACCACTTTTGTTACAAAATTCAGCAAATTGCATAAGAAACTTCAAGAATCAAGAATATCGTTCTTTTTTAACTGACTTTTGAATAAAATTGTACGTTATAGTTTGAAAATCAATTTTACAGAGCGAAAATTGAATGGATTAACTGGATGAAGTAATTTTATTTTACTAACCTTACTATTAGACGATACATACAAGTGACTTGTTAAAAATGACATTTATTTAACATTTTTACAAAAAAAAAAACGGTATAATTAACTTTGACTTTCTCTGTAAACGTTGAGACAATTTGTGAAAATTAGGGGAAAATGTGGAGGAGCAGCGATATTGGCCTGAACTGCTCTCAAAATTTTTGTGAAGTTGAATCTACTTCATTATTGATGTAAATTTTAATCCATTTTTTTTATTAATATTAAAAAAAAACTTTCAAGGCCCTATAAATAAAATAAAATTGTAAAATAAGTCTTGAAGCGCCAGGAAACTTCTCTCATAGCACAATAAAAAGGGCGTAGAATGCGATTAAAGAGAATTTAAACAGCATTATTTTCTATACTCCTTTGAGCTTTCAACGCTTTGAGACCTTTATCTCGCTGCACTCTGTCAGTTGCTCTATATTTGCATCGCAGAATTCTTGCGCAACAAAGCAATCAAACTTTTTTATCTCTCTCGCTGTGTGTCTCGCAATTGAATGCTGCAAGGGACAAAGTTTAATAGCGTAAAATTTAATCAAGTTTCTATTCTTGCGTAGAGAAAAGCAACACGCCCGAACTTTTCTTATAATAAATAAGCTTTTAAGAAGCTCGACTCTGGAATAAGAAGCATCTCGACAGTGAAGCATTATCAGAAAAAGCCTGCAGGAGAAACGCGACACGCAGGGATGAAATTTTCTTTCTCAATCAACTTGATTGAGTTTTCTTTGTGAAATGCAAACTCGTCGCTTGAAAGGATTTCAAGCGCACTCAACTCGGTGTGTGTTATGAATTTTTTTTTATAGAAATCTTATTCTCTTTTCTGAGAAGGAGTCGAGTCAAGGGCGCACTTATGAAACAATAAGAATATTTTATCCAGCATCTCTTCAAATAGGATATATGAATCTGTCTTTTGTAACATATTTGCTGGAAGAAGATAATACTGAAGTTCTCAGATGTTTAAAATAAAAAAAAATGATTTAAAATCTATTCATAGTATTATTTCAAGTTTTGATTTCTGCAAATTGAATTTAAATCACACAGCAGTCGAAATTAATTTGCTGAAAGTGAATTTATTCGAACAATTGACCCATTCTATAAAAAAATTAGCATGTTATAGATTAAGTAATTAATTAAAAATTAAGTAAGAATTGATTTTTTTTTCTGAAACTACATAATATGATGTCTAGAATGTATTATAAAAATTATTCTATAACTCGTTTTTTTTTTCTTTTTAAACAAGTTGTAATAATTATAACTTTTTCCCAACTGGTCCAATGAATTTTTAGGTTTTTGCCATTAATCACACTCATTAAATTCTCATTTTTTTTTCGACTTGTCACAAGATAATAAAAAGAATGTAAATAGATCTGGATATTTCAAGCTTTTAATATAATTTACCAAGTTTTTTTGCCCAATTTATACTGGATATCGCTAGACATACATGAAGAACAAGTTAATCAAATCGGAGTAAACGCGACGCGCAATGAAATAATTAATAGGCACTTAGTCGTATTAGCAAAGTGCAGACGTCAGTGTTTTGCGGGCGTGCGAAAGCGGAACGGCCCTTTCTGACGTTGGATTTTCTTACATATCGGATCACACAGCATGTTGGCGTAAACGAAATTACTCCGGCGTGGTGGGCAAAGGCGCAAGCAAGATTAGTGAGCCAAGATCAAAGAACCTCTCACTATGGCCACGTAATCACTTATACTCGACTGCGCATTCTTCCATGGCCAAGGAACAAAGAAGATCAGCTTTGCGAGTGAAATGCTTGATATTGGGAGAGCAACAACATTTCTTGCAATAATTACTTGTAGTGAAAATTAAGCTGCAGGTGATTTAAATTCAAAATATTTCGCTTTGGCTTTATTGATGTAAAGAAATCTTCTTCTTAAGCAGTGGAAAATTTAAAAAAAAAATGAAAGTTTCGGCCAGCTTTATTGATGGGAACATAATTTATAGAAATTATTTTTATTGTTGGAAACATTGAAAAAAAATATTTAAAAAAAAAAAATAATAATTGGTGCTGGACAAAACGAATTTTGCTAAAACTTCCGAGATCAATAGAACCCCATCCGCCGCAGTGAGCGTATTTTATATTCGTTTTTTTTTTATTGCAGATCATCCGAACTTGCTAGTGGTGGTGCAACTTTTGTCTATCAATGCTATTTTCACAAATAAATTGTTTTCAAATAGTGAATGTATTGTAGTCAATGTGAGGACGAATGAACAACAACAATAAACAAATCTCATAAAAGTATCTGAACTGTTTAAAATTTTCAGATAATTGTTAGTGTGCGTGTGTTTTTCTGTTCAAATTAGTGTAAAGTAGTTATGATATTGTGGTTTTTTCCGTGTTTTCAATCTAACAATGTTACAAAAAAATATAATCAAACATTATTTAATTTTTTCTTCTTTCGATATTCTAATTTTATTTAAATATACTGTCATTACACAAATTATTTACATATTTTATTTATATAATATTACATTGAAATAAAAATTTCTTGCGTTTAGTTAATTAATATTTTAATTAAAAAGTAAATTAATCCAAGTACGAATTTCATTTAAAAAAAATTGGAATTTACTGAGTAAGTTAAAAAATAAATAATACGACTTTTTTCATCCACTAATGTAATGGATAGAAATCAACTGTCAACTCGTCGTACACTTTTGATAACTTGAAAATTGATTAAATAATTATTATAGAAAGTTCCAAAATATAGTTATACGTAATATAGACGCAGTAGGACCTTTTTAACACTACTGTTATACACTTAGTTGACTTTGTGATGTAGCAATTGCTAAAAAAAACAACAATATTAATAACTTTTAAAATTTAACAAAAAAAAAATTTATGAAATTTCCTCCAAATCTATTTATTGAGCATCAAAATGTAAAATGAATTTTGGATTCTTTAAAAGATTGATTATCACACAAGCTTCGGATAATTCATTACGTCACCCTGATTTTTAATCTCCCACGTCGTGATCGCCGCAATCGGACCGTTTGGCCATAATAAATCAGCCGAAATTGCACGCATCAAAAAACTAAACGCGTATTATATTTTTGCGGTCGTTATTCATGGGCGGAAATGCCCGCAGCGTCGGCCGTCCGGCGACCCCAGCAGCACCCCTACGTATGAATGTGCACTCAAAAAGAGAGCCGAATTAAATAAATCACTTTGGCAAATGCGAGAGCAAGCGACAATAAAGATTAGCCGTGTTTCACATGCCGGCGGGGACAAAACGACGGAGCCAATCTGGCTGCTGTTAAATTGTTATTTTGATTGCAGCGCGATAGGGCGGCTGACATTTGGCGCGTCATAAACAAGTTTTCCGCCGCAGCCTTGTGACACTTTTGTGCGTAACAAAATCGCGTCCCCGTCCCCAGCCATATCTCATTCCATGTTGTGCCCTCGCGAATTTCCGAGCTGCGCCAAACGCCCTCGACGGCGAAAAAGCGGATCCGTCCTAAATTAGCTACTTTTCCATTTGCTATGTTAATTTGATCAAAAACATAAATTCGACGAGGAAACATCACTCAATTTGCAGAAGCGTTGAGATTTCTTGACGCGGTTGAAATTTGACGTTCACCAACTCATTGTCTGGCGTGATTCTCAGCATTGTAGGAGAATTTCACGATGGTGTTAGGATTGAAATTTGGTATTTCCTTTACTGTTTCGTAAAAGACACAATTATTCAAATAACCAATCAAGGAAAAATGTATAAAATAGATATATATATGAAGCTGTCTAAATCTTTTTAGAGAATCTAAAACCCAAAGAAACCACTCGAAACAGGAAATAATTAAATTAGTACTGCGACTAATTGCCTTGACGTGGAATTACGTTCCGAGACAACGAGATATTTGAGACAAAGCCGGTGTCGCCCTCAATTAAAATTTTTTATTATTTTTTTTCTAACATTTTTACACCGGCTTTGTCTCAAATATCTCGTTGTCTCGGAACGTAACTCCACGTCAAGGCGATTAGTCGCAGTACTAATTTAATGTCTAAATCTTATAAAACATGAATAATTTTAAAACACAGAAATGAGTCAGATTTTTAGTTAAGAAATAATATAAATTGTTTTAATTATGTATTTCAAATTTAAGAAACATAATTTTCTTTTATTTTGCTGTTTCAATGTCTCATGGAATGAGTTAAAATAAAAAGTAATTTAGATTTTCGGTATTTTTGCACATATTTTAGAGTGAAAATATTGTTCCAATTGTGAGATTTTAACCGATTTTAACTATCTGGGAAGTTTCCATTTGCTCTATGGCTGTCTATAACCATAACATAGCAAATCGACAGAGTTCAAAATTCCAGTTATATAAAAAAATCACTCAAAAATAACGTTAAATGTTTAATTTTAAAAATAGCTTTCATTTGACGAATTCAACGAATAACATTATAAAAACCATAAAAACTATACAGAGATTTTGATAGTAACGAATTTCACTGTTTTTCTTTGACTTTCCAGATAACGCTAAAATTCGCTGGAAAGAGAAATACACATTTTTTTAAACTCGCTTATAAAATGGATTAAAAGCCTTGACTTTTTTATTTGCAGAGGCGGCTGCTTTTGGTCTTTGAAACAAATGCTCTGAATTAATTGCAGATTCGCCCTGTCTGACCAGCAGCTTGTTTCAGCGAGATAAAAGGATCGCACGGATTGAGCAAGAGAGGGCCAAGCACGATCTTTCTCTCTCCGGGAATATAAAATAAATTCGTCACCCGCTCCACCTTTGCAACTTGTCGCATTTTCACAAGGCAAATGCGGAAAGAACAAATTGCCTGGCGCCGGCTCTGCGCACGTGGACTGCGCCCCTCATTATGAAAGTCGTCAGCAAATCCCGGGATTAGCTTGTTGTTATTTCAAAGCATTGTGCAGCGCCCTTTGCGAGTTTCGCCCTCGTTATCACAGGAAGCTCCAACGTGATTTGCAAATTAAGTTGGACCGACACACACACACATGCTCCGAGGGTCCTAATTTTCCACGCATTAAATCCCGGTATGGTTTTCCAGGCAGGTGCGGAGAAAGTTGGAATAATCGGGAAAGGTACTCAGCGGAATTGTCTTTAAAAAGTAATTTCGCGCGCAACGTTGAGTGAGGCCATGAATCTATTTGTTTGGCAAGCGATGCGATTTGGGCAGAGGCCAGCTTTCATCATGTGGGATGAAGAAGCAGAGATCTGTAAAAAGAAATCGATGCAGCTCCTCCTTTTCTGCTGAATTCGTGAGCCGCTGTGGGAAAAGCGTTTCGGAAACAATGCAATTTCTATTCCATTATTACTAAATAGAACGCCTTTGTTGTTGCAAAAGTGACTATTTATAAAAACAATTCCACTTTCAAGTTTATTATACTCTTTTTTTTAAAGAGAATATTCAGATACATAATTTACTGTATTATTTTTAAAACTGAATGAAAATTTTTATTAAAACTTAAGTAGTTTACCACAATTCCATCTTCCTCCTTCAAATTTAAATAAAAAATCACGTTTATTATTTTACCTGATCAGGGGTGAGGCGGTGAAAATCACCGGTCGCAGAAATTGGCTCGAAATGATCAGAATGGTCTGTCCTCTATTTTTAGCCAGATTTTGGAATTTTTCAACAAAAATCCATTTTATAGTGGTTTTTACCAAGATTAAGTGGATTTTAGATATATTTTTTTCACAGAAAAACGCTGTTAATTTCAATCATTTTTAAATTTTACGATTTAGTTCGATTAAAAAAATAAACTATAAATATAAAAAAAAATTGTCCATTGTCCAAGTTTCACAATCCTTTCAAACATCTCTATGATCCGTTTTTTTTTTTTACTTTTTTATTCCAATAGCAATTGTATCACGGCCGAACAGAATTTGAAATTGCGAGCAAGTGATGGATTCTGCTAATCAGCACTCACTGGCATATCAAATATTCGTGCCCAGGGCGTATTAATTCAGCAGCACCATCAAAAAAGCTGCCGATACGTTATTCCGGCTGCGTGTTGTTTGGATTCGGTCCTTTTTTTGCCACTCGGACGTTTTTGAAATGCAAAACGCTACTGCTGCTGCTGCTGGCCGGTCGAAATTTGTCCGTCAGAGCGTATCAAGTGCGAACAATGAACGATTATATTCCGATTGAGGGCCATCATTATCCATACTGCGATGATTAGTCCCATAATTTTTCAACACGTCATCGCCGGCGGCTGTTTTAAAAGCAGAGTAAATTTCCGTTTGATCACCTCTCTTTGTTCAAAATTTGCATAGAAAAATATACTCCATTCTTTCCTACCTGCCGCTTTTTACAAATAAAATAACTTTTTTTATAAACTCTATTCAATAAATCATTTTTAATACTTATTTTACTGGAGATCAAATCATGAAGAGATACACGAGCTATTTTATTTCCCTGGGCACTGAACTAACTACAGAGTTCAAAACATTTACTTATTTTCATCCTACAATACAACTCTGCTAACAAAATTGTTTTCGGTGTTTAATCCCGTCCTGTGGTTTTTTTTTTAAAGAAAATAAATAAAAATAAGATATTGAGTTTCTTGGCTTATTTTCGCTTTGTCGATTTGATAATTTAAAATTAATGCTAAAAAAAACAGGTTGTACAGTTTTATAATTAACCAAATTGAGAGAAATCCCATCATTGAGCTGCTTTGTCTAATTAATCAGTTACATTTTCACAAAAAAAAAAAAAAAAAAATTGACTTTGGATGGTGAAAATTCACCTTTAGTAATGAGAGAGTGAACTTTGCTTTGAGATAAAAAAATCTTTCAGTGAATCTTATTTAACCCTCTGCCACACAAGTTTGGTGCAAACCCTTATCAAAAGTTTTGCATCAGACGCAAGGTAGCCCGAGGTGTGGCTCCCAAGGGTGCGTTTTACACCCGTGTTTCTGCCATCAGCTATCTTTGGTCGCAACCCCTTGCCTTGCCCTTCAGTCCCTTTTCAGCCTCTGCAAATCCGGCTCTCGGTTGTGTTGGCGCGCGCCTCTGATGAATCCAACTTATTAATTATTTGTAAGCGTCTCTCTCTGGTATGTTCTTCTGGGAAATGGCTTTGAGGAGATATTATTAATTGTTGCCATGTAATTAATGCAACAATCACCTCGGAGCGATCTCTTATCTGTAGCTATTTCAATTAGTATCAGTGGCGCTTTGATCGCTCATCCGGAATACCAAGTTGGAGCAGATCTTCGAGCAAATTGAACCTGTGCTTAAATCTACCGTGTTTGCATGATTATCTATTTAATTCAAGCAGAATATTTTAGCTTCAAACGTATTTTAAGCATATTTGAAGAGTTGAGATGTTTTGGTAAATTATTAATTGAAGCCACTCAATCGTGGCAAAAGTTACAAACTGTTTTGATAATATATGCTTTAGACTCACCGTTTATGAATAATTTAATTATTTATGCCCGCAAACTCGTGCGGTTTTCTATGTGATGTTTACAAATTAATGTATCCTTTGAAACATAATTTAAATATCCGAAATTTCAAATTTTGCAAACACGAACACATAAAAGCTTCCAAAAATATTTGCGCCCAGCCTAAATATTAGAATTGAATAAATACACATTAATATTTTAACACAAATTTTGATATCGTGAAATATTTTTTTTCTAAAACTCATAATTAAAAACTTTTTCTTGAAACTGTTAATTATAAAGTCTTTTTAAGCATTAAAAACGTAGTATGTAATAAATGAATTCGCAATTTTTATTAAATTTATAATCTTTTAAATAAAGTGAATAATTAACTGCGAACAGTTTTTAGGCAGGTTTCTTGAATAATTTACTGTTTTTTATTTAAATTAGTTTTTAATTTAAATGTTTAAATGCATAAGTTATTTGATATTAAATAATTACATAATTGCATTTTTCAATTTAATATTTTTAGTTTTCATATAAATCCAGAAGTTTTATGATTACCTGATTTATATATAAAATAGAGACCTCCTACAATTAAGTATTAAGCAACAAAACCAAATTTTAAAGTGTAAATTACACCTTCTTCTTGTTAATCTGTATCGTTAATATTTATTTTCGTCGTATATTTTTATTGTAAATAATGTGCACAAATTGATTGTTGCAAAGATTTATACGTCATTTGAATAACTGTAAAATTTCCTCAAAACCTTGAAAATGCATTAAGCCAAGCTCAAAATTGCCACAAAATCATGTCGAATTTGTCAAGTTCTTCAACGTTCCCTGACAATGCAAAAATCATCCGTTTCCTACCACAAAGCACTGATTAAATCGAATCTGTCGCGTGTCACTCTAAAAATCAAGAACATCCCCTTGAAGAATGTTCGGCCTTATGGAGGAGGTTCTTGGAATGACATTAGACGATTTTTACGATGGCTTTTGAGAGAGCGAAAAATCTCATTACTGCTCTTTTGCCTTTTGATGATAAAAGCCTCTCTAGTACGTTTCTTTAATGTGTACATCCCGAGTGATAAAACCGACGGAGACAATGTTTCACTCTGGCCGTGCAGTGTGTGGTGCGGCGGCACCATTTTCGCCCCTGGAGGCTGCGCTGCTCCGGCGTTATCTATCTGCCTGTCGTCGCTCGCTCGCTCGTCATAAAAAGACTCTGCTCCTCTCTGATTTAATTTACAGCTTTTAAAAGCTTGTCGAGCGACTTGTCGGCTGCAATCAATCAGCCGGCTCGCGAAATTAGACGGATATCTTTTCTTCTCGCTTTCGTCCCGCGAGAGGTTTCGGCGCCGACCGACTTTTCCTTCCTCGCCGGTCCCGTGTGAATAAATAAATGGGGAGAAGCCAAAAAGGATTATACATCGCGCTTTCTGCGTCCGTGCTTATCGTGTTTAATTTGTCGGTCCTTTCATAATATCACCAAAAGTGCCGCGAATGCCGCAGGGAAAAGCAGAAATGTGGCAACTGCTCGCAAAATAATCAGTCGACAGACTTTGCACAAATTGCAAACAAGTGGTTAATTCTGAAATCCACTGAAATCAATATAATTATGTTATAAATTTAACGCTCTGGATTATCTTAAATTATCTATTCATCTCGGAATAAGAAATACATAAATTTATTGTGCCAACTAAATTGCAAAAAAAATATTCAAATTAAATGGGGCCAAATTAAAATGTACCTGACTTTGATTATCAAACTGATATTTTAGCTGCATAACTGATACTCAAAAATTAAAAATTTATTTTAATTTAAATCAATTGAAACTTATTAAGGTGACAAATATGGTCTAAAAATTAACTAAATATGTAAAGAACAAATATTTAAAAGGACTTTGATTTTACTTCAATGGAAGCGAGCAACACTTAGCAGTAAATTCATAATATTAAAAGATGCGGGAAATATTATGAAAACTTTTGGAAACTAAGCATTTGACATTATCAAATCCAAGAAAATTTAGAAGTGAACAAAACCCTTTTTGGAAACGAGCTATAAAATGGATCTTTTTTTTAAATAAATTGGCTCTTTTAATGAAAGTACATTTAAATAGCAAATTTTCATCATTATTTCCTCAAAAATTCATCTCTTTTGGCAAATTTAATCTGTTATATTGGGCTTTCTACAGACATAATCTGTTTTGATCCACTTGATAATTTTTTTCTGCTTGAAATTTTTTTTTGTGTTACACTTATCCTTTTCTATCTCAACTCGTGCATTTTGTAACATTTTTCATTTTAGTCTTTCCAAGAAAAAAAACATTACTTATTTGGTTTTTTGCAATTTGAATAAGTTAATTAATTTCTTTTTTGGTTTGCAAATTTTAAATCATTTTAAATTACTTGAATTTTTACTTCATCTTTGCAAAATCAAAGAAATTGTGATTGAATAGATCTGGGTCCATCAGACTGGGGAAAAATGTCATTTAACCCCATAAAAGTGACAATTATTAGTTAGTGTCAAATTTTATTTGAAAAAGACGTGGTCAAAATAAGTTTTTTCAAAATGTCTCGATAAATTATTTACTCTTCTTGCTTAGTGATGCATTTTTTTCTAATTATGTAGCAATTAATTTGATTTCAAATTAAAAAGCAGGCATTTTAATTAATTAAATAAATTTCCCCTTGAAAAAATCAACTTACACAAATGAATTATAATTTGATATTTGGATTGTTGCAGGCGCAAGTGAAAGGGTTGACTTGGCAGCCCTCGACCTGCCTCCTCACCGGACAGAGCGATGCGAAGAGCATGGCCAGCAGCCCCGAGGTCGCACCCCCTGCCCGCTCGATGACCTTCCTGATGGTGAGTGCTGATGCAAGTAGGGTTCTGCTAGGTCATGTCGAGACCTCTTCGCCAACACCACCTCCGCCCTCCAGCAACCATCGACGCGACCCTGACCGCGGTGCCGCCGCCGCCGCGACTCAACCACGTGAACCACTTTCAACGACGGCCCGCTTGTCTCCGGAACAACCACTTCAAACCTGTGCCATTTGAGCTTGTCAATCACGACCTAGAGGAGCAGGATATCGCATCATGCTGCCACCAGGTTTGTAAAAAAAAAATTAACTTTATCTTAATAAAAAGGAATTATTAAGTCAAGCATTAAATTTTCTTTAATTTTATTGACAAATTAATAATTTTTTTAAATTAATATTTTTAATACTTTTAATATTATGCATAATATGCGTTGATTTAATATTTTTTGTCAATTGCTGTACTTATAATGGGCTTTCTTAATTGCAAAAATTTATAATTTGTTCAATTCCAAAAGCTTGACTATAGAATTTTACAGAATAATAATAAGGTATCATAAGCGTCTTATTAGATAAATATACTGCATTGAAATGAATGAAAAAAGCAGTAAAATTAATTTGTTGCACAATTGAAAAAAATTGGAATTAAATGAAATCACATACTGCATTTTAAAGTTCAACCCCTCAAAGTGCACCAGAAATAGATGGATTGATGACAAATAAATTAACGCAATATGTTAAATCCAATTTAAGAAGTAATTCATATTAATGTCATTGATTTAAAAAAGAAATCTGCTCTTATTTTCTGTTTTGCTTTATAATTTCAAGATCCTGCTCTTAAAAATGATAGATTTTTTATTTATTTATACTGATTTATATTGTCATGATGGGTAAATAAATAGCATTGAAATGAAATGACTTGACGCAAATTTCAGTGTTGTTGTGTGCCGCTGAAAGCCGAGTCGTATTTGGACACGGCGGTGAACATTCTGTGGTTCCTCACCCCTTTAACGGCCACCATCGCGATGATACTGGTTGCCATCGCGATGACCACGAATCAGTGGTTGAACACAGAAGAGAAAATGCCCAATTCCAACTACAACGGCACCGGCGAGAGGAACTACCTCTCCAAATACACCGTCAGCGGACTCTGGTCACTTTGCTACACCAATCGTGAGTACAGAGAATTTTTACTTCATCTTTGCAAAATCAAAGTAATTGTGCTTTCCATCAACGACTACGCCCGTATGGGAAAAGACAAAACATGACCTTATAATATGTTATTTAAATTTATAAATTGTTAAAAATATTAATTAAAAATAATCTTAATTTTTAAATTAATTAAAATTTTAATTGTTATCAAATTTCGCTTGTATTAATTTAAATATTGAAGAATTGTACTCTGATGAGGTATTTTCAATAAACTAAATAATTGTGATTGATAAATCTGGGTCCATCAGACTGGGGAAAAATGTAATTTCACCCCATAAAAGTGACAATTATTAATAAGTGTCAAATTTTATTTGAAAAAGACGTGGTCAAAATCATTTTTATCAAATGTCTCGATAAATTATTTTCGCTTTTTGTTTAGTGATGCATTTTTTTCTAATTATGTAGCAATTAATTTGATTTCAAACTAAAAAGCAGGCATGTTAATTAATTAAATAAATTTCTCCTTGGAAAAAATCAACTTCCACGAGTTATGAATAATTAATTACCCATTTACCAATCAGAAACGATTGGAAAAAAAATCAAAATTCTGAAAAGGAAGATAGATCTGAAAATTGTTCAGAACTTTAAACAATCTAAAAACAAATGGCCAGAATATTTTTAAAAAAAAGTGAAGACTTTTTTAACAATCTCATAATTGGATTTTAATGTAGATGAAAAACCTGATTTTCCTCCGAGCGGAATCGCAATTATTCAAACGGGCTTTTGCGAGGCTCTCTGGTTGAAAAAAAAAGGAAAGTTTCTGGAGTTTTACGCTAATTGATTAACATCGCTGCTTTTGTATTAAACAAAACTTTGAGATAGTGTATTTTTTTTTCCTTTTTGAATGCTGGCGTACGTTTGAATAATGGTAATTGAATTCGCCGTCAATCAATAGGCAGTCAAATGGGAAATTAATTAAATGCTGCTCCCAGTCAATTATTGGCAACGGCACACACCAATTTCCGTGATGAGGGGTGTGTGCGCGTTTGTGTCACAGATACCGTCGGCGTCTCTCGCACCGACATTGCGAAAACACAATTGGGGCGGCCACCGAGGCAAATTGATATTGTTCCGCGCCCATGTGTCCGTGCGATATTCTGTATGACGTCCGTGTAAATGACGATCCGCGGCGATTGCAATTCACTCTCGTGTGCTCAGCCATGCGGTCGAATTCACCCCTGTAACTACACGCAGCGCAAAACAAACTGACACATGGAATTTTGAAAATAATTTTGACAGCGAGTGAAACGAGAATCTGATGAGATTCATATTGCAATGTTTAAAAATTTCTGCTGGTGAATTTAATAAAAAAAATCTAACTTTAATTTCAAATAAATATACTTCATTTAAAAAAAAAATTTCAATAACTTGCACAATTGTATTTTAATGAGCATTTCTTCTTAAAACGCTTTGATGTAATTAAAAATACATTAAAAGCAGGAAATAATTGAGTCTAGGAAAAAATATAATAATGATTTAATAAAAAGTTAATTGCCAGCTCTGGAAGTTCTTTGATAGTTAAAGCCGGTAAAAGCAATATCCAGACTTTTCCTGGATTTTTCCTACATCGAAGAGGACAATATCCATTATTGGAGAAAAATTAAAATAAAAAAAGCACTAGCATAAAAACCACAATCTTGAAATTCTCATAAAAATTTAATATCGCCTCATTTGTTTGAAAGTTTCTATAGTTAAAAATGTATTTAAATAAAGGATAGCGACATTTCATCTGCTGAAAATTAATGTTAAATCTCTCAATTCCAAGCAAATTTCCAGGCTAGAAAATCGATTTTGGGAAACATTTATAATTGAATTGATTCATCCACCGTCCAATAAAACAAAACAAAGTTGGCAAAATGTTGACGAAAAAGCTAAAGAAATATTCAGGAAATATATTATTTTAAATATAAATTGCGATGATATTTTATTTCATCTTTATAAATTTATTCTCCATCTAAGGCAACATTTCAATTCATTTTACTTCTCCGAACAAGTCAGACAACCAATTGTGAAAAATCTATTGTAAAAAAATTATATTAAAGTATTAAGATTTTTCAAATTTAATGTTATTAAACGTGGAATGAATTGCAAATAATATGTTTTCTATTCGAGGAAATTTTAAAGGAAAACTTTGCCCTCTACTTTTTAGTCTTTGCGGAGCGAACGGAGTTAAAAAGCAGAGCATTTGCATTTATTTATTATTCTCTCTTGCTGCGAAACACAAAAAAGGCCGCACTGCTTGCACGCAAAGGCGGTCGTTTTTGCAATTGTCGCGGGTCGTTTTCGCACAAAATAAAAACCCACGAAGACCGCAGCGGAGATTACAAAGCGACTCGAGTATTTCCAGTTCATCCACGTACGCGAGCAATGCAGAGACAAAAGGAAGAATGGTTTTCCCAGCGCGCAGCCACCCCCACTGGCCTTAATATTCATCTGAAGTGACTCCGTGTCTCTCTCTCGGGACCTTTATTTATTATTGCATATTTGCATTGTTTACCCGGAAGAAACGGGTTTGCGTGACCGTGCACAAGGAAAACCCATTACGGCACAATTGACTTGCTCAACCAACAAAATAATCTTTTTTTTTTGGCAATTCTATTGCATTTTATTGAAATACAGTCCAAGAATAATTACAATCATTTCAGCTTGTTGATATTAGAATAATACTTTTTTTTCACATTTTAAATCATTTCCTTTTTCCAATTAAAACTATACTTCTTGTTTCTCATATTATATTATGGTTTTTAGTTTAAAAAGTAAGTACTGCCAAAATTTACGAAATTACATTAAAAACATAATTGATGCGAAAACTGACTGTGCTTGTAAATTTTGCGGAGATCAATGTACACAATATATCATATATAAAAATTTGTTCGATGAAGAAAATGAGCTTGCGAGAAGCCGCAACTTCTCGAAAGAGCTTAGAAGAAGAAAATGTATCATTATTGTAAATCTTAATGTTGAACACCTACGGTGTTTAATAAATACTTCATTCACATTAAAAACATAATTATCCAATTTCACACTTCTTTTCTACGTCACTCATATTGCTGTGTAACTTGCACTATATTCCGATGATTTCATGGCAATTCGCAATCCGCCATTATTATAAATAACCGAACAAGATCACAATTAAGTTTAATTATTTTAGTTTTCTGGCATAATTGTAATTTTTATTCCAACCTTCACTTTTCCATTTACTATGTTTATTGGTTTAGCTATGTCTATGATTATCTAATATTTAAAATTTAATAAATTTAACAACAAAATACATTTTCCTGGACAGAATATTTTGAAAACTTGAAATCTTAACTCGACTTTGCAGTTTCTTCTGATTTGTCATTTGCTCAAGAGTTGGCTATAGCAACTTATATTCTCTCACAAGGCAAACTTTTTGACTTTTCATTTGCGAATCTGCAACTTTCGAGTTGAACTTGGATGAATGATGAGCCCTTTAATTTGCAGCAACCCACGTTTATTGTTTCTGCAGAAGCTTAATTAAGGCGCGCACCTGAAGAGCTTGAATGAAACGCGAGACGATGAGAAACAGAAGTTGCAAAAGTGCGCCCCAATGGAGAAAATCACATCAGAAATTCCAGGCGCACTTCGTCTGAGAAACGTGTTTGCATTCCATAATTAATTATACATACGATATCTTGCTTTTAAACGAAAATGCCTCATGGAATATTTCCAAGGAAATTCTGATTAGTTCTCGTAGGCGGACGTGCCGTTTTTTAATTTGACTGTTTGCAAATCGTGTGTGGATTTACGCCCAACCAAAGTTAACAGTCAACATTTCGAATCAAACCGAATGTACCAGTTTTTTAACAAAAACTGAATGTTCGCATGGAAAAGCTGGATAATCTCCAATCTGTAATATTTGTATTCTGAACACCTACATTTTCTGATGCGGGAAAAAAAGTAATTTCATTCCAGAAACATATTATTTCGAGTTGATTTTGATTAATTTTAACGGAAATAGAGTGAAAATCAAGCATATGGATTAATTAGAAAATTTAATAATGAAAAAAAAATTCAGTTAAATAAGTCACAGATTAAAAAAAAATGTAAAATCTTTATTAACATTGTGAATTTTTTTTTAATTATTTAGTCAAGCTGGCGGATGTGCTTCTTCTATCTTTTAGGAAACTCATATAATAGAAGTGATGCCTTTTGATCTAAAAATTAAATATTTCCCTTCCAACGTACAATAAATATTTTCTTTCCATTGCATAATGGCTATAATAATTTATCAAATAAACAACAATATTATGGCGATGATTTTTATTCCATTTTTTGCTGTAAAATTCACACATGACTTACTTTTAGAGAGGCAATATATAATTTCACTCTCAAACCGTTTGCAATTACAACCGATTGCATTTAGAAGGGTGAATTTATGATCCTGTTTAGTGAAACAAATCCAAGCTTTGCGAATATCCAGGGCGATCGTGGAAAATCGTTTCTCCTTTCGAGTGAGCACTCGGAGCGAGAAAATAATTACGCGCTTCTGATGGCGAAAAGCAATTAGCACCCTTGTGCAAAATTAATTTCGCAGTGCATCGCGACGAGATTAGATTGCTTTTGCGTGCTCTGCACCGTTACTTGCAACAAACTAGACGAGCTGCAGGTCTTTGAAGCGAAATTGAAAATCAAGAACCGAACACATATCAGCGCAGACGTCCTCCGTATGCAAATAACACACATCGGCTTTCTTTGTATAAGAAAAGGAGAGAGACGGGGCCGTTCCGCCCGAGAATGCGAGCACAAGGGAAAGGCGGAGGAATCTGCGGCATTCGATGATCCGCTCCCCAGCATCCTCCTCCAAACTGGCACAATAAATAAATAAATGTATGCAGCTTTTGTGTGCTCGCGAATAAATTTATATATGTGCGTGAAGTTGTAACGTCACAACCTATACAGGCCGATACATCATGTGAATGCATCTTTTTCCCCCGGCGGCTGGAAATCGCTTTCTGTCAAACCGTGCGTTGTGTGTGATACATTTCCTTTTCCTGCGCCCCCCGTTATAAATGCGTGGGTTTGCCTTGCATATTCATGTGTTGATGCCCCCGGCTCATGTAACTGACTGGACAGCAAGGACGGTGTATTTGCAAAATAGCACTGAGTCGAAAAATATGCCATAATTTGGTTTGTGGGGTTTTCTATCGCTCAAGTTTTTGCAAAACCTTTTTTTGTACATCGCTTCTATGGTTATAGGGTTGTGAAACTTAGACGATCGACTATTTTTTTCTGGGCTTTGGTTTGGCCTGAATTCATCAAATGTGCACGAATCATGAAATTTCAAGACGATTGACACCCACTTAAAATCGTCTAAAACCGTCTAAAACGCCCAAAACCATCTAAAAGCGTCTAAAAATCGACTAAAACAGTCTAAAAGTGTCTAAAACTCACCATTTCGTCTCCTGGTGCACAAAATATTCAAAAGTGAACAGATTTTCGTTTACCGCGCATTCTCTTGAAAAAAAATTTCATGGTTTCTGGCGACCATCTACAAATCTCGGTCAGGCCATTCTGAGCATTTCTAGCTAGTTTTGGCGAACAGTGTTTTTACCCCCTCACCCCTAGATCCACCCTCGGCGACTTCTTCTTACAAGCCAAATTTTTAACCTTGGAAAAACAGTCTAAAACCGTCTAAATTGGATAAAAACCGTCTAAAAACAGTCTTTTTCTATGAAAAAAGTGTCTAAAAAAAGTCGACTATTTCATACAAAAAAAGCGTCTAAGTTTCACAACCCTAATGGTTACATTTGTCAAATTGTTTTTGTTTGATTTTTAATCTTACTTGTTATGTTTTAATTTAAACATGTGAACAACAATAAGATGAATAAGATTTGTTTCGCAGGTTTTGCTCAAAAGAGTAAATTTTCAATGTAAATGCAATATATTTTTATTTTAATTAATGTTCAATAAATGAACATTTGACGTTTCGTAATGCGTGGAAATTTGTAAGAGTATTTATTTTTATGAATAATTTTTAATTATGTATAATTCAGATTTCACAAAATTACTTGTTAACACCCACAACGCATTATTTGCAAAAATAATGTAACATTGATATAACATGTGAATCTAGAACATTAATAAAAATTAATTATTAAAGAAATATTTTTAAACATGACACTCACTCCAATACGTAAAATTATTTATTGAATTAAATAATTAAATTAAAATTTTAATAATTATATTTAATATTTAAAAAATAAATTTACAAAATTATAGTTAAAACCTGCAATAATAAATTTTCATTGTTTTTTTTTCTTGTTAACAATAATAAAAACAAATACAGTTAAAACTGTAGAAAAATCTGACAATTAAAACGGAATTGATGAACAAAAAACGCAGTATAGTTAAAAGAATTCATTTAAGAATATGTAGCAAATGATTTTTTTTCTTATTGAGGAAACTTCACAATGTCTTTAAAAAATTTTGTCATATGAAAATTAATGCTGCTCTAAATTTTTGTCCAATCTAATCAAATACAAAAGAAAACTAAATATACTTTAATAAAAGTGTCCATGTTAAAAAAAATTAACAATGAGAGCATTGAAACTGCAAAGGTCATTTATCTACTGGCACTATTATTCATAAAGACGTTGACCCGAAAGCACGATATTGCTCACCGAGGGGCGAAACACACACGTCTCGCTGCTGACCGAATGAGAAGGCCGATAGTTGCCACAACGGATAGGGTGCTGGCCCGCGTGGGTCCTCATTCCGGGCGTCATGATTTATGGACGCCACGGAGCCAAGGCAGGCCTATTTATCAAGCGAGAACCGGTTATTCAGCGTGAAAATATTATTGTAAGGCAAGATATAGAGGCAAAAACGTGTGCGAGATTATGACACAAAATTGGCATCCCATCTTTATAGTTTTTTAATCGTTTATCAAAATATGGTTTGAAGCAGGTTTGAAGTAAAAAAAAAAATATATATAAAAACAGTTTTTTTATAACAGAAATAAAAAATTTAGGAAAACATGATGAAATCGTTTAATTTTAAATAAGAGGTTTAAATTTTAAACTGATCTTTGGATATATTTTAATTTTTCTCCAATAATTATGCTGGACAATTGTGGCTTGTTGCATTTTACAATTTATCAGACTAATAATGTCAATTTTTATTTTAATATAAAAAGAGAATTTTTTTTCCAAATACCTTCTTTTTAAATTTAGAACTAGACAGTTAAATAAACAGTTTTCTACAGTTTTAGTTTTACTATTTAATTAAAAATAAGGACTGTTCCAACAGATTGATAATTAAAAATTATTTCTGCACTTTTTTTTTGCATTTTGCCTATTATGACAATTTTTTCTTTACAAATCACAATTTCCGTATGGTGTCGGTACAGAAATCTCCGCCGTCCTTGCAAAACGCTTCTGATGGTTTTTCAGCAGTCACTTCACGCACAAGATTCGTGCACTTTTTGCTTTTGCCAGCCACTGGATCACAAACACGACGGTGCGTGGCGCTCGGAAAATTGTTCGCCGAGGAAATGATTCTTGAAATCACTTCCTCTGCTGGAGATAACGGCGGATGGAGGCTGTCTCAGTAATTTTTAGTTGATTGAAAGTCTGGCAGCGGAAGCCGCGTCTAGGCTCCTGACGCTTTTCTCTCTCTCGCCTTTTTTGCCTCTCAAGAGAGAGCTGCGACTCGCAGTTACAAATATTAGATTTTCTCGGCGAGCACTTTTCTCTCGAGGCGCGTCGACGCTGTTAGGATTCATTTGCGCGACACCTTTTTTACGACAAATAAAATGTCGATCACATCACCATGAGAGTTGCACGTCTTCCTTATTGAGCAATGCAGAGCGACCCAGAAAAGAGACGATTTTATATGAAATATAAATGAATCAACCTATTGCAATAAAATTGTTATAATTAATTTTAGTTTATAGTACAATAGAGACTTAAACCCATTTAACGAGATCATTTAAGGTTGCTTATATACAACAATTTGATAATTTACTGTGCTGAAGATAAACTATATAATTTACACGTGTCTTATGTAATTGATAGATAATCATAATTACATGACTGCAAAAAAAATCTTGACTATAAACAATATAAAAAAAAATAAAATTTTGGAAACAATTAATAATATGAAATATTAATAACAAATTTGTAGGATAAAAGTTTTATTTAATATTTAAAACCAAATGTTTTTTTATTTTTTATAAGATTTATCTACTATAGCCTATAGCCTGTACCTTTATCGCTAAGCTTATTTTTGGAAACTATAAAAGTGTCAAAAATTATTAATATTAAAAAATATGCAAGAGAAATGAGATAATTGAACTCTTTTGATTAAACCTTCACGTGCCCTGAAATTGTATTCATACTGAAGGTATAAGTTCAGCAATAAAAAAAAGACAAATTTTTAATTCGATGTAGCATAATAGTGAATATAGGAGGTGAAGTTTAAGAAAAATTGAAAACGGGGTGAACCTCGTTGAAAATAGAGACGAAATTCGTTGTTCAAATTTTTCCTTGAGATTTAAATTTTGATTGTCAAGTACATTTTTATCAAATATTTCTATAATTTTATGTTCCTTATCTGATTTCTATTTTATTATGGATTTATTCCCTTTATAATGCAAAGCCCTATGTAAGAAAATAACAACCAATTATTTAAAAACCTTCACCAGCAAATTTTAAAGTCAGTATTTCCATTATTGAGCAATGAATGCCGAATGGGAAATGTATGCTGCTAAAATATTATATTTCAGACTTTTACTCCGAAAAAAAAAGGTGAAATCTTTACACATATTTTCTTGCTTCTATACTTTTCACGATGAATACATTTATTAATTTAACTCCAAGAACGCAAAGCAAAATAAATACAGTATTACATAAGAGCAAAAACTGTGCAAGCAGATGCTCGAATACAAATTTATTCCCAACTCAAAAGCACCACGTCGAAAACAAGTAAGTCTACGCCAGACGTAGGAATACATTTTCAAACGGCGCGGTTTCACTTTGCATATCAAAAAGAGAGAGAGAGAATATTCTGCTTATGCAACCGGCTGAACACCTGCACCGTCCGTGCTGCATAACCGTGCAATCTCGCAGGCACTAAACGCCATTGCTGTGCAGGCGATAACGGAGAGTAAATGAGAGATGAGAAAATGCACTCACGGACGCGAGTGTTTCTTGCGAGAGAGCGAACGTTGCACCTGACAGCCCCATTGAAACGCGAAGAGGAAAGAAAGAGCTGTTAAGAGAGCAGCCAGCACTTTTATTTTATGATCTCTCTCAGACGCGCACGTTATCCTTCCTCAATCATTTCCTTTTATTCTGACCAGACTTGCTTTATATTTCCCTCCGCAAATGGCGCTCGTTTTGATCTACGGCTCTTATGCTACACAACTTTGGCAATTCGGGTTCCCGAAAGTGCTACAGTAGAATTTCTCTTTCCTTTTTTTACTCATTATGGTAGAAATTATTATTATTAAATAGAGTGGGTTTTTGATGTTGTAAATGATATGTTCTTTTTTGGGATGTCTTTATACCTACAAAAGCAATTCCAATTTCATGTAGGCGCTTTTCTCTTTGTCATGGTTTTATTAACGTCAGCCTAAAATTTTTATATTCTTGCAACAATGAAAAATAATTTAACTTTAATACTAATATTTTAGAGGGAAAACAAATTCTCGTCCATATTTAAATTCTCAGCCGGCAGTTGAATAAAATAAAATAAATGGGATTTTAATATTTCCGAGCTTAAAACTTTGAAATCAATAAAATAAAATCGTGGAAGATCCAATATTCCAGAGCCGTGGTTAAGGTCAACCATTACCAAAGGGCAGAAAAATAGTTGTCAAAATTACACCGTTGGAAAATCAATATAACGTGGGTTTCGAGGATAATTTTAATATTGAACTTAACAGTTAGTTTTAGACCATCCTCATAAAATAACAAGAATCATTATTTTGGTTAAATTTTCAAATGGAATCAAATCATGTTGATTTATTAAATTACTCCAGTGTTGCGTAAAAAATAACACTTTAATTTGATTATTTATTCACGCTTCTTGCATAGTAAATACGAAAACCGGATTATAAATATTTTTCTTCCAAATCAGCAGTAAAGCAA
Organism: Neocloeon triangulifer; assembly: GCF_031216515.1. Lineage (NCBI taxonomy): Eukaryota > Metazoa > Arthropoda > Insecta > Ephemeroptera > Baetidae > Neocloeon > Neocloeon triangulifer. The sequence goes on from NW_026775550.1 coordinate 1,775,835, forward strand.
AAACGTGCCGAAAATTCCATTTTACTGGAGGCGCAGGCGGCAACATTTTTGCACTAACATATTCATGAAAACTCTCAACTTTCTCCATTTTAACGCAAAGTGCTGCTTTTTGCGAGGCTGTAAAAAGAAATAGATGGCCGCGTCTTTGCCGCCCGAGATACACACATACACTTTGCGGCGGGAGACGAGGCTGATAGGCCGGCAGGCAATGCTTTTAACAGACAGGAAGACGGGGACGGAGCCTGCGAAATAGTTGAACGAAGAGCGAGAGAGAGAAGAGCAGCGAAAGGTCAGAGTGACACTCACCTACCTCGTCAGCACACGAGGGAAAACACGAACGCCTATTGAGATTTGCCTTTCGATCTGTCTTGTAAGAGGGAAACCATCGAAGAGCAACGAGTAGTCCTGAGGCGTTCAGAGAAAAAAACTTCTTTATTCTTTCAAAGTGTCATTTTAAGTCAAAAACGATGATAAGCTACTCCATATGAAAATCAAAGAGCACAATTTAGATCAAAAAGTAATTTTTAATCTATTTATTTATATTAATAAAGAAATTGATTAAAACCTGCGACGACTCCGTAAAAGTAAATGAATTATTTAGCAGGTCAAAAGATCTACAACAGATGTAAATTTCACCAAACTTAATTTAAACCTAGGACTACTCGGAAAAATGCTAATGATTATTTCGCAAACGCTCAATTTTATAGCGATGGCTATATTTTGCAGGTCTAAAGATTTGCAATAGACGATAATTTCAGAACTCTTAATTTAAACCTAGGACTACTCGGAAAAATGCAAATGATTATTTCGCAAACACTCAATTTTATAGCGATGGCTATATTTTGCAGGTCTTAAGATTTGCAATAGACGATAATTTCACCAAACTTAATTTAAACCTAGGACTACTCGGAAAAATGCTAATGATTATTTCGCAAACGCTCAATTTTATAGCGATGGCTATATTTTGCAGGTCTTAAGATTTGCAATAGACGATAATTTCACAAAACTTAATTTAAACCTAGGACTACTCGGAAAAATGCTAATGATTACTTCGCAAACGCTCAATTTTATAGCGATGGCTATATTTTGCAGGTCTTAAGATTTGCAATAGACGATAATTTCAACAAACTTAATTTAGACCTAGGACTACTCGGAAAAATGCTAATGATTATTTCGCAAACGCTCAATTTTATAGCGATGGCTATATTTTGCAGGTCTTAAGATTTGCAATAGACGATAATTTCAGAAAACTTAATTTAAACCTAGGACTACTCGGAAAAATGCTAATGATTACTTCGCAAACGCTCAATTTTATAGCGATGGCTATATTTTGCAGGTCTTAAGATTTGCAATAGACGATAATTTCACCAAACTTAATTTAAACCTAGGACTACTCGGAAAAATGCTAATGATTATTTCGCAAACGCTCAATTTTAAAGCGATGGCTATATTTTGCAGGTCTAAAGATTTGCAATAGACGATAATTTCAGAAAACTTAATTTAGACCTAGGACTACTCGGACAATTCCTAATGATTATTTGGCGAACGCTCAATTTTATAGCGATGGCTATATTTTGCAGGTCTTAAGATTTGCAATAGACGATAATTTCACCAAACTTAATTTAAACCTAGGACTACTCGGAAAAATGCTAATGATTATTTCGCAAACGCTCAATTTTATAGCGATGGCTATATTTTGCAGGTCTAAAGATTTGCAATAGACGATAATTTCAGAAAACTTAATTTAGACCTAGGACTACTCGGACAATTCCTAATGATTATTTGGCGAACGCTCAATTTTATAGCGATGGCTATATTTTGCAGGTCTTAAGATTTGCAATAGACGATAATTTCACCAAACTTAATTTAAACCTAGGACTACTCGGAAAAATGCTAATGATTATTTCGCAAACGCTCAATTTTATAGCGATGGCTATATTTTGCAGGTCTTAAGATTTGCAATAGACGATAATTTCACCAAACTTAATTTAAACCTAGGACTACTCGGAAAAATGCTAATGATTATTTCGCAAACGCTCAATTTTATAGCGATGGCTATATTTTGCAGGTCTAAAGATTTGCAATAGACGATAATTTCAGAAAACTTAATTTAGACCTAGGACTACTCGGACAATTCCTAATGATTATTTGGCGAACGCTCAATTTTATAGCGATGGCTATATTTTGCAGGTCTTAAGATTTGCAATAGACGATAATTTCACCAAACTTAATTTAAACCTAGGACTACTCGGAAAAATGCTAATGATTATTTCGCAAACGCTCAATTTTATAGCGATGGCTATATTTTGCAGGTCTTAAGATTTGCAATAGACGATAATTTCACCAAACTTAATTTAAACCTAGGACTACTCGGAAAAATGCTAATGATTATTTCGCAAACGCTCAATTTTATAGCGATGGCTATATTTTGCAGGTCTAAAGATTTGCAATAGACGATAATTTCAGAAAACTTAATTTAGACCTAGGACTACTCGGACAATTCCTAATGATTATTTGGCGAACGCTCAATTTTATAGCGATGGCTATATTTTGCAGGTCTTAAGATTTGCAATAGACGATAATTTCACCAAACTTAATTTAAACCTAGGACTACTCGGAAAAATGCTAATGATTATTTCGCAAACGCTCAATTTTATAGCGATGGCTATATTTTGCAGGTCTAAAGATTTGCAATAGACGATAATTTCAGAAAACTTAATTTAGACCTAGGACTACTCGGACAATTCCTAATGATTATTTGGCGAACGCTCAATTTTATAGCGATGGCTATATTTTGCAGGTCTTAAGATTTGCAATAGACGATAATTTCACCAAACTTAATTTAAACCTAGGACTACTCGGAAAAATGCTAATGATTATTTCGCAAACGCTCAATTTTATAGCGATGGCTATATTTTGCAGGTCTTAAGATTTGCAATAGACGATAATTTCACCAAACTTAATTTAAACCTAGGACTACTCGGAAAAATGCTAATGATTATTTCGCAAACGCTCAATTTTATAGCGATGGCTATATTTTGCAGGTCTAAAGATTTGCAATAGACGATAATTTCAGAAAACTTAATTTAGACCTAGGACTACTCGGACAATTCCTAATGATTATTTGGCGAACGCTCAATTTTATAGCGATGGCTATATTTTGCAGGTCTTAAGATTTGCAATAGACGATAATTTCACCAAACTTAATTTAAACCTAGGACTACTCGGAAAAATGCTAATGATTATTTCGCAAACGCTCAATTTTATAGCGATGGCTATATTTTGCAGGTCTTAAGATTTGCAATAGACGATAATTTCACCAAACTTAATTTAAACCTAGGACTACTCGGAAAAATGCTAATGATTATTTCGCAAACGCTCAATTTTATAGCGATGGCTATATTTTGCAGGTCTAAAGATTTGCAATAGACGATAATTTCAGAAAACTTAATTTAGACCTAGGACTACTCGGACAATTCCTAATGATTATTTGGCGAACGCTCAATTTTATAGCGATGGCTATATTTTGCAGGTCTAAGGATTTGCAATAGACGATAATTTCAAAAAACTTAATTTAAACCTAGGACTACTCGGAAAAATGCTAATGATTATTTCGCGAACGCTCAATTTTATAGCGATGGCTATATTTTGCAGGTCTAAAGAACTGTAACAGACGTTAATTTAACCAAACTTAATTTAAACAACTTAATTTTATAACTATTTGGTAAAATGTTATAGATTATTTGGCAAACGCTCATTTTAATAGCATTTGCTATATTGATTTTATTTGTTCAAAATGTTAGTTAAAATTTGCAATTCCAAATGAACTCCACTATCGATTTTAGATTTCTTTTAAAAATGTCAATTTAATTGAAATAGGTATATATTTTTGTTTCAATTATGACCCATTGTTTTGAAACAATAATCAGCGCTCTCCAGTCTTGATTAATGAGCAATTCAGTGCCCGCACTTGAAAGGGAAAGTTAAACGCTGACGTGTTGAGAGGCAGTTAAAATTCCATAATCACCTTCGGATATATATCTGATGATGCGGCGCTCATATAAAGTAGGCCCTCTCCAGTTCAATGAGGCGGAAACAAAAGGCTGGTCATAATTGGTGAGCAAACAATGCCAGGTGGCGCAAAACGCGGCGCCACTGGAATTCATCTCCGCCGTACTTAACTCGCCCGGCGTGCATCAGTCTCTCTTATTTCCGAAGCCCCCGTACAATGCGATGAACAAAGACAAAGAGAAATTCTCCAAGATCAACACCCACGGCGATATTCTCCGCTGGATCAAAACGGTGCGGGCAAAGTTGCTTCTTTTGCGCCGCGAGCTGCGCTTTCCCATCCGCATCGACTGCTTATAGCGACGTGAACTTTGATGAACAAGAGCCGCCCAGAGAGAAACATCACCCGACCGCACCCTCAATGAGACACACATGACAAACTTAATTCTCAACTCTACATTTCTGCAATATCGGTCTTGTCAAATTCAGCTGTTTTTGTCCCCATGAATTATTTTTACTTCAAGGTTTTAATTCAGGAAAATTTACTATAATTCTTCTAATTCTTTCTAATTTGATGATTTGGTCAATAATACTGTATTCTGTATTATAAATTTGAATAATTAACAATACCTTAATTTATTATGATTATTAAAATAGATTTCTCTTATGCATTTTATAATAATAATAGTTATTGATTATATCATTTTATCACAGGAAAAGTTTAAGAAATATTAATTAAACGTTAATTCAGAATGCATCTTTCCCTAACATCTGTAATATTACAAATACATATTTATTTTTGTCATATGTGATAAAAATATTGTAATTCTCTCCGCAGTTGACACATTAAATAATGTTTGTCATATTAACAAAAAAATATAAAAAAAATGAATAAAAAATAAAATTAATAATAATAATAATTTTAAAACAACATTATAATAATGCATAATTAAATTAAAATTAAATCGTAAATAAAATGATTGTTAAATTTTATGTTTGTATTATCTTGTTTTAAAACTAAATTATTTTACTTCTTTGATTTAATTGTCAGTTTTACTTAAAGTCAAAGTCGTCAAATAATGTTGAATTAAAGAGCCGCGCGATGATAATTTTATGGTACGCAAAATTAATTAGACGATCAGAATCTTTTTTTTTCATTTAACTCTGATACAATTTTTTATTTTTTGTACAAACACTTAATAAATATGACCAGTCTCCGCATTAATTGAGGATTTTTATCCCTGTTGATTATTCTAAATTTATTAAATTGCAGCTGAAAGAATAGTGGATCATTAATTTGTGTGGGGATAAAATACTTAAAAACGAAGTAAATATGATTTTTTTGGCTGGTAAACAAAATTCCTATAAAAAAAGCGACGTTTTAGGCACAGTTGTGTTTGAAAAATTACAAAAAATAAAGAATTTTACGCAACAGATTTGTGTGCAGTGAAAATCGATTTTAGTCTCAGGAATCATGCTGAATGGCTTTGAAGCGATTATTAAAAAAAAAAAAATCAAAAAGACTTTCACCAGAAACTAAATAAATTAAAAGTCTTTTTTTTTTCTTTCATAAACGTTTAGGGGTGTTTGAAGTTTTGAACCCTAAATGATGGTTTAAAAAGAGATCTCGGTCGAGAGAATAAGACCCAAACTATACTAATAGGGCTCATTGAAATTCTAATTAGGTCTCTGCGCTCATGAGAAAGTCATTTCGCGTGCATTCGAGCGCGAATGTCAGCCGAGGAGGCCTTTTGCCTGCTGATAAAGTGGTGTTGATAAATTACATATGAATTATCACGCATAGAGGGTGCGAAATTTGCATTCGGCTCTAGCGGCCTCGCCGCCACTTAATTAATTCAAACACGATCTCGCAGCCATAATTAATAGACAACACAAGCCGAGAGCGAGGGCACAACTCTGGCAAATGGGAAACTGTGCAGAGCATTCGTGTGTATTAATGCGCGACGAATGGAATGGTGCGTGTGTTTGCGAATCCGAGCAGGGAGAGATAAATACGGAATTCGGGTGCGAAAGCAGCTTGTTCATGATTCCAGTTGCGGTTATTGTGCCGCCGTTCCGAGCCACTGACTCGGTGATGGACGCCGCCGCGCCTCTTTCTGGCCCGGGTGAAGTTGACGCGCCATGTCAGCGCAAATCTGCTCTAAATCTGCCTGCCTCTTGCTGAAAAGCCGACGAAAGGCTGGAGGATTTATTTGCTTGGATTTACGCCACGGCCTACGTGCACGAACGCAGGAATAAATATCGCAAACGCCCACCTTTAATTAGTCAAATCAAAGCAATTTCAGAGCCGGTCGGCGAGTTCTAAATTTGGACTTTTCAGACAAAAATCAACACGTTTTTTTGCTTTTTTCTGAAGTGATGTGGATAATTATTTTTCGTTCTTTTGGGATTTTGTTTGTATGTTGAATTCTGAAAAGAGTCACCAAGTTCAAATTAAAAATTCTAGTTTCCATCAAAAAAACTGATTTAGCAGCTTTTGTTGTCACAACACGAAAGTGGTTTCGCCGTCACCAAAGATTCATGTTTGAAAAATGCTTTTGGTACATTAAAGGTCAAAATGCTGAACAACCTAAAAAAGTTATTAAATATTTGTTCTTACATCCCAAATTTCATCACATTGAAAAGCAGCATGAATCAAATTTGGAGAGATAATAATGAAGTAAAAACTCGCCTTACAATTCAATATTGCCCTAAAAGTTACTGTCGTCGATTTGGCAAACTTCAATCAAAGGCAGAGGATCAATTCAAAACGCTCATATCAAGAGGCATTTCAATCTAGAAATTCTTGGAAATCTCTTGTCACAATTATGAAATCGAATATTGAAACATATTCATAAATATTTTCCCTCTCCTGAATATTTGAGCTGAAGATATTATCTGCTCGCCAAATTCATAGATTTCAAATACAGCTTTATTTATGAATAAAATGTTTTTTAATTATGATCTCGACTGACGCGCGCTTTAATTGTTTTTTTCCCATATCAGATTATTATTAATTTGGATATATAAAATATTTACACGGATTTAAGTTTTCATCAACACATCAGCAGTCACATGTGAGGGGAATTGAAATGAAATAATATAATGCCAAAATAATCTGCCGGAAGCTACATCAGAGAAATATTGAAATTCTCTTTTATTATATATTAAATTTATCGATTTAAAAAATTTACTCAAACCACTTATATTTATTTCACAAAATTATCTTGTTTATTCAGGTGAATGCTAAAAGTATGAATTTGCACGCTTCTTCATTTGTATTCCGATGATAGCTCAATTAATATTCAGTGCAAATGCAAACATTTATTTCTGACCCAATTCAAATTTAATTTTAATGCTGGAGTTCCACTTAAATGCCAGAATTCGCGATTATTTCTAACATTTAGATCCAACCTTACAAAGACAAATCCGTTGCATCGCTTTTTATTGCATTAAAAGGTTGACAAATGAATGCTCTAGATTCTGATGCGATTAACGAGCAGTAATTTTGAAAGCGAAGGTTCGTATATTTATCAGAAAGAAAGAACTAAGTCTCGATGCAAAAAGCGATCATTTGGTCTCATTTTCGCCTGCAGAGATAAATGGAGATGATTGGGCCAAGGCAATTAAACGTAACGTGTTTGTTTTTGCAGCCGGGGAGCGCGAGATGCAGTGCTTCAATATCGACTATTTCCCGAGAGAGGAATACAGCCCCGACCCGAACGACTCCACCATGGCCATTCCATGTGAGTACTTCTATTTCAGACCTTCAGACCGCCATTCACAAAAACGCGCGCTAATGACTGCGTGATAAGGAGAAACGATTCAATTAGTGCACCCCGGCCTGTTATTCGGCGCCAATGTAATGAGAAGGCTGGTGAAAATTCTCTTTTTTCAAAAAGAGACAACTTTGTTAGGCTCAAATATTAGTGAAAGGAAAAATGAATAAACAGATTCTTTTATAATTTAAAAAAAAAAGAACTTTCTTCTCAATTAACAGAAATATGATTTCTCAACAAAATGCGCATTATTTATATTTGTGTTTCATTAAAAAAAAAACTCTGCTTTGCTACTTGTTACTACCATTAAATATAATCAACAAACAATGACGATTTAAATTTCTTTTTTAAATTTTTCAACAAAAAATATGGAAATTCAAGTTAGTTTTAGTCTAGAAATTTAAAACAGATTCATTTAATAAATTCCCTAAATTCTAACCCAATAAATATTTCCTTGCACATAAATAATCTTAAATTCATAACATATTTTTGTGAATGTCCTTTTTTAACCTCTAAAGAAAGTTAAAAAGATAAAAATTTTCCCCCAGAGGTTCAAATATCAGTTTCAAGTTTCAGATTTTTTTAGCAAGCTTATTCTATCCATAGTAGAAGTAAAATTTAATTAAATTCTTCATTCAATTCAATTTCATTGCGTTCTAATATTTTCAAAGACAGCCGCAATGAACTTATATTTGAATAACAATTAATATATTGTTTTAGAAAAAACCAATTGCCTGGGGATTTCTGTAGTTTACGATGAAAGTTTGACAAATTATAATTATTATTTTGGTGCTATAAAGATAAACTTTCTAATTTTTAATTCAAATGTGAAGACAAAAGTCCATAAATATTCTCGAATTAGTCTGAAAGTGTAAAAAAGTCTTAAAACAGTCCTGACGATACTTAAAATTAAGGAATTGAAGCGTTCGGGCTTTTCCTCGTTGCAGAAAATTGTCTTTATTCAAAATGAATAAAATTTGAGCCATTTATTTTTGAATAAAACCAATTTTTTGCAACAAGGAAAAGCCCGATCGCTTCATTTCCATGATCATCTCCTCGAGTGTGTCAACTTCTTCAAACAAACTTAAAATTAAGCTTTGAAAACAAAGTCTTATCTTTTATTATAGTCTCTTGTACTTTGAATCGAAGTTACTAAAATCGCTAGTCCTGCATTTTTAAAGACGTATTTTAATTCTAATTAAAAAAGAAAAAAAACTAATTTTTTCACCAGTCTCTGATAATATTGATTTAGTTTGCGGCTCTTCTCTCGGGTCGAATTTCGTCGTTGTTGTGCTTTGGCGGGGGCAAAAGTCATTATGACGCGCGGCGCCGTCAAAGGTGAACGCAAATTGGCACGGTCGGCATTCGGACCTCGTTTCGCCACGGGCGGCTTTTGCAGGCCCGCGAATTGTTGCTGTGCTTTGTGGCGAGAGAAAGCGTGGAGCGTCGTCGCCACCGCTGTGCGCGCAAATTCCACCCTATCTATCTGCGGGGACGGCCGACGCATATCAAGCGACGACTTTTGAGCTTGGGCACGTCGGCGCCGGGCAAACAAATTCATTTGTATCCGCCCCGCACCCCCCGCAGTTCATTTTTCTTTCATCTCGCTCTGCCCGAGAAGGAAACACGAGTAAAGGGTAAAGGCAAAAAATGGAAGCAACGTTTTTCGAAATTGCTGCCAGTTGAATAGTGAACTTTTATCCTTGATTGAGCTCTTAATTAATCATAGAAATTCAATATTTAAAAAAAAACTTTTATGTTAATTCAGTTCTTTTAATTTTGTTAGTTGGAAAATGTTTCAGATCAGATATAATTTTTTTAACTAAAATAAATATTTTTTTTAATTTAGAAAGTTGACTTTTTAAACGATCTCGCATAGAGACTTAAAAATTCTTACATAAATTTTCAAAACAAAAACAGATTTTTAAAAAAAATTAACATTTACAAATTAATTTAATAATATCATGTAAAAACATTTGAACTCCAAAAAGCCGCTTCGAGTCAAATTTTTGTGGTGTTTCAACGCATTCGGTTATAAAGCAGTCGCAGTCCAAACAGCACATGTCATGTCATATTTTCCAGGTGACCGAAAATTCAAAGCTCGTAATTCTCGTATCGGCTCAATTGTGGCCATTTAAAAACAAACAAAAACGGCATTGGACTCTCTGTTTGCCCAGTCAAATTTCAAATCGGAGAAACGTAATCTCGGCAGCCTCGGCAGGCTGAAGCTTGAGACTTGTGCCAGCGGGCGACATGGCAAATGGAAGAAATGAAAATTAGATACGTGGTTTTATCCTACCTTGGGTGCATGGCCAATGTCCTTGGTCCGGTTGGGGTCCTCGGCAGGTCGGCGAAGTCCTCCGTCGGCCCAAATTCGAAATTCGGCGAGATTTGGACCACCGAGGCAATGGGCATTGAAGACGCGACTTTTGCTATCATTGCACTGCACACGTGGCTCTCTCCCTCCATCGTGCTGGCGCCTGGCGGTGGCTGCTGCTGCTCCAAGACGAGAGCGAACAAGTCAGGACAGGGTCGCGACCGGCAGGCATGAAAATAATAATGACATTTTAGAAATAACTTTTATATTTTAAAGCATAAATAAAAAATAATTATAGTTTTACGTTATGTTTTTTCATTTTAAAATAAAACTTTAAAACATTTAAATTTTTTGTGACTTTAATTTTATTTTTTATTTTATTTTTTGTTTTATTTTAAATATATTGCAAATTTTAGTTTAAAGTTTATCTTTTTCTTACAGTTAATTGTATTAAAGATTTATTTAAATAATTCAAAATTGTCATACCCCTAACCTAAGATTCAAAAATAGAAATGAAATTGTGCATGAGCAATAAAATTGTTAGTCAGTTTGATAATTTCCTCATATGGCTGTGATATATGAGAAATATTAGAAATGATGCAAATAAATAAGGCCTTAAGAAATCACTAATTTTAATTATATTAATTTTCACTGTTAAAATACATATAATTAATGTAATTTACCAAAAAATTGTTAGCTTTTAAATAAATTGCCTCTTCTTGCAATATTTTATCCTTCGAGTAACAGACAAATTTTCAAAGATTACGAAAGCAACAGGTATATTTTACTAATTAAAATCTTATTTGCCTGCCATTCAGCCGAAATTCATTTTCAAACCGAGTGATAAAAAAAGCTGTTCGGGAGAGGTTGAAATTTCCACTTGTTTGCGTGGGCATTTCACTCTCTCTTCTCCCACTCGGTGTATATATCGCGAAAATCTGTGATGACATTGCGGACGGTTCGCAATATCAACATCAGCGGGCGAGATGAGTTTTCCTTCTCGCCAGCGGAGAGAAAAAGAAGGGAAAAAAACGCCCCGGGCTGTAATATTTGGACAGAAATAAAATTGGTAAATCCGATGAGTTATAAAAGCAAGAGAGACAGAGAGAGAAGCCCAAGAGCAAAAGAAGTAAATGGCACAAAGAAAATGATGTTTGGTTTGGGAGTGCGTTATAATCCTCATAACGTGACACGGCCCAATAAAAGACGGATTTCCTCTCGCGCCGTTTCGGGCGCCTTTTTCGCTGGGACACGAGAAGATGATTTTCGGCACGGCCGTAAAATTTCGAGCCAGAATTCAATCTGCGACGAGCATACGCGGTTGGGGAGATTTCAGTGATGCACAATCAGAAATAGATCGAAATTGGAAATTAAGGGGAGTGTCGTTGGTATTGATTGGAAATATATATTGGTCCAAAATTAAATAACCAGAAATATTGATCATATTATAGTTCAAATTATTCAAAAGAAAATCATTACGTAAAAACATATGTTTTTCTTTTGATAATTTAAAAAAAATATTCTGTTGATTTGTAGTATGAAAATATTGCGTTATTTATTTTTTGCATTGATTAAACGCTGAATTAAAAAAAATTTAAGTAAAAAAATTAAGTAAAAGTAAAAATTTGGAGAGAGAAATGTATGCAAACCCAAAGTATTTTGCTATTTATATATTTGAGGGCTGTCAAATTTAATTGAAATTGAAAAATCTCACCAAATTTTGGATAATTGAACGGTGGAAAACAAAAACGTTTGTCAATTTTTTGGAAGAAAAAAAAACTGTATTTCGAAAAATAAATCACATGATATATATTAAACTCTAATCTAGAGATCAAACCCTGCTCGTCCCGAAATTATGTTGGTACACAGCAGCCGTCAGAGACATGGGGCCTTATGGCTCTGGGAGGTAGACATCTTTTTTTTGGCCAACATAACAGAGCTGATGAGCAGGGTTTGCTAGAGATTGAAGCCAGTTTTTCGTTGGCAATTTATATTTGTATTTTCAGAAATTTACAAAAATTATCAATCACATTGCTCAAAATTAGAAACTATTATCTAAAATCTTTATTCCTTTTTTTGAATGAACTAAATTTCTGAAACTATCCTAGTATAAAAACACCATTCTCACATTGCTAGGTTGACTAACTATAATAATTTAATAATAATTCTGGGCAAAATCAATTATCGAGTTCTGATTAGTAAATTTCTCATAAGCGTCGTCAGCAAATATTTTTCTTGTCAATTCGAGGTCCCCTTAAGGGAACATTTACGTGACGAGACAGGCCGACGCTTTAGTTAGTCCATGCTGCGCCATTACCATATAATTTTAGAGCCGCAATAAAGAGGGAGGCATTAGTCTTTTATTTATTGATTGCTATTTACCCTGCACATAATACACGGACATATTTTTCAACTTAACGACCGCTCTTTTACGCGCGCAGCTCAATTTACAACGCCGTTCGCAATCCACTTTATTACTCCTGATGTTTCGCGGGCTGTTTGTCACGGAATGCGTAATTACGCGAGCCAGCCAGACTCACTTTGCCGCTTTTACGGGCTTGTCAGCAGGTGGTGATTTTAACATCCCCAGCTCGCGTTTTTGCACACCTAAAATACAAACCAAAATATGCGTCCGAAAAGTCAGCTTCACTGACAAACCACTTAATGCGTTTGTTTAATTGAAAATTTGAATTGTGTGTTGGCAATTCTCATTGAATGCAAATAAAGTGATTAAAATGGAATAAAATTTGGTTTAATTTAAATCACATTTAAATAATAGAAATTTCATTCCTTGCTAACACGAAATTGATGAAAAAAGGAAAAGAGCCATGATTTTGAAAAGCGGATTTCCCTTGTAAACAAAATATTAAAAAAAAATTAAATTTTCAGATTACAATAATAAATATTCAATCTATATCAATATTTTAATTTAAAGTGTGTAGTGAAAATAGCAAGATTTAATTTTTTTAAATTTCTAGCTTAATTGAAATTCGATTTGAAACTTCGGCGAGGCTCTTAATTCCTGTTGCAAATTCTGGAGATAAGTAATTCGCTGTCGGGTCTCATTAACTGGCTAATGTGTTTCGCTGAGTGCATACTGATGTCACACCTGAACTGCTCAGCCTCCCTGAATACATGCACAATGTGTCAACACATAGAGTTGCGATTATACAAGGGCCGATCTATATGTGGGGCAAAGCGTTGCTCGTGTGTCACCCGAGAGCACACATCATCCGCCAGTCTCGGCCTCTATTGTTCGTCAGACTGGTGAGGCGTGAAGAGCGGCATCGTGATCGCGCGACACGACGAACGTTTGCCACAAAGCCAGGATTATAAGCAACACGCATTTTGTGATTTTATACGCATTAAACTGCTGTTTAAAACCGATCAAAATCGCTCTCTATATTTAAGTCAGCTTATAACGATTCATCAGACTGAAAAATGCAGCTTAATTTTTTAGCAAATGAGTGAAGTTTGAAATAATGATAATAGCAAATAATTATTATATAAACCGCAATAATGCAGTTTTATAAATAAGCCACTTCTGTTATGTAAAAGCAAACGAGAAGAAAATTATTCTGCTTGTAAGACTGAATACGTATTGAGTTACAACTTGCAATTCAACTTTCCTTTTCATTTTAACAATTATTAAATATTTTTTAAAGAAAATTAATTGTTCTTTCAAATTAATTATTATATAATGAGCTTATGGCTTGCAAAATAGTAACAAATTATTATGGTATAATTATGTTATGTATCTCCTAAACTATTCAACCAACTCGTATATTATGAAAATTTGCAGTTTGGAATTTATCAACACAAATATTTTCCCCTATTATATTTATATGCTTAGTATTTAGAATATTGCATTTATGTTTATTAATTTATGTAATTTTATATTTATTTGCAGATGCAATCACGAAATCAGCGGTCTTTTTCATCGTGTCGTCCATCCTGTTGGTCCTCGCAGTAATATTCTGTCTTGCCGGACACTTGGCTAGACACAAACGCATCTTCACCTTCCTTTCGGGGCTCATTTTTATCATATCAGGTAAAAATATATGTGGGAACGATTATTAGAATAGAATAACTCTTGAAATTTACTGATAGGTTTAAAAATGTGTTTATTCTCACCCCACAAAATTTATTTTATTTAGAGATTTCATTTCGCATGAGAGAGAGAGAGAGAGAGAGAGAGAAAAGAGGGTTTTTAATATAATGAATAAAATTCTCTTAGATTTCACCCAATATCTTAAATCTTACTAAAACAAAACAACTTTGATAAAAAATTGACACAAACAATTCATCGTGTGAAAATAACAACAAGTGAGTTGTGCCATTTTATTCAACGATTCATTTTTTTTTAAATCAATGAAATTTGTGCTTGATGAAATTTTGTAACGCTTTTTTTCTTAATTTCAATGGAAAAAACTGATTGGTGAAAATTTTTAACTTAGAGTAAAAGTTTGCTTTAGAAAATATACATGCACTAATGAAAAATCAGCTAAATTTAATATCACTTATATAATTTAATCTCCTCACACTGTTAAATATCCTTTTTTTATCTCTTTTATCATTGAGTTTTTTTATTTTATTAAGTTATTAATTGTTTTTAAAATTTTTTTCGATTGACAGGTCTGCTGATGCTGACTGGCCTGGTGATGTACATCTCAGTGTTCAAGGCGGAGATCGGCAGCAAGTTGCGGCCGCGCTCGCAGCTGCAGCCGCCGATGTTCACCTACAGCTACGGCTTGAGTTTCCTGCTGGTGGTGCTGGGCTTCGTGGCGACCGAGGGCGCCGGCACGTGCGCCGTCTTCCTCTACATTTACTGGCACCAACGCGACTGGCGCCACAAAAGCCACGCGCGGCCCCCGCCGGCCATGCCGCCTCCGCCGCCCCACGGAGTGCCGCCCCCGCCTTCGCCTCCGTACTGCCAGCGGCACCTCAGGCCTATTCTGATGCGGCGCTGCAGCTACGGAAGCGGTTCGCCGCCGCCTCCGCTGCCTCACCACGTGCCGCCTCCGACTGTTCCGCCCCTGCCGCCGCACTACCTTCCTGAGGAGGACGAGGGCGAGTGTTCGGGAAGCTGCACGGCTAGCCCTGACAGCGAGGTAAAAATTTCTTAAGTTAATTTTACGAAGTTTAAATATTACACTTAATTTTATTTACATACACAGGCTTGTGATAAAAATTATGAATTTTTACCTAAATTTTTTTTATTAATTTTATACCAGCCATGCTTTGTTTATTTTTTTACTATTTGCTACATTTATTTAGATTATTATTAATTTTAAAGTAGAGCATTAATTTATTATCAAAAGTTAAAGTAACATAGTTTAAATTTTAAGTCATTATTATAGTTTCCTACATCTTTTTATAATTTTTATAAAATAGTTTGAACATTTATTCAGAAAAGCAGGCAGGTCTTTTTTTAATAAATTAATCAAATTAACTTTAATATGAAAGTATTTTTCTCTTTGTATGGTCAGAGCCTATATTTATACAAAAATCTCCATAATTTTAATTAGAATTTATAAAAAAAATGACAGTATAAAAGACTTGCTCAAAATCAAATTTACCAGAAACTTTTTCAACTGACTAAGTATAAAATAATTATTCTTGTTTATTCTTTTCCAGGTGAGTTTACGGTGCAGATCGCAAGGGACCCTGACTGCCATCCACAGGGACCACGGAGGGGACGGCCTGGTGCGCGACGCGTGCCCCTGTCTCAGCATGGAGCCCATTTCCAGGGAAAACACGTGCAACACAGTCTCCACGACGGCTGACATCAACTGTGATTTTGGACAGCACGAGTTCGTCTCGTTCGAGCCTCCGGCGCCGCCGCCTCCGCTGCACCACCAGACGCCCGCCCGGAGTGACATTGCTCTGGACACGATCGAGTACCCCAACTATGGCACCCTCAGGAAAACAACTCCAGTGTGATCAGTGTGCTTCTAAATAGATTTAAAACGAAGAACTCGAAAAAACTGACAAAAGAAGAACTGTAATTTAACCGTTTTCTATGAAATGTTGGTGAAAGAGAAAAATATTATCTGCATTTTGTGTGACGAGAGTTTGAAAAAAAATTAAGTTTGGCGTATTTAATGTTTAAAACTGCTGGGGCAATCCAGACTTGAAAGAAAATTTACATAAATATTATATACAATGTTTTCCAAAGTTTCGGGAGGTTTTCATCCAAGGCAACTAAAGAAGTTTTAATAAATGTTGTTTATCAATAGCACCTAAAATATCAAACTAAATAAACTTGTGCATTTGTTGACAATTGATTGTGATGAGAGGCAACGTTGATTGCTTCCTTGTTGGTTTGAATATATGAAATAATGAAGGTGAATAATCTTTAAAAAGCCGTGGTGACTGTTTTCGTAATTTTTAACTACAATAAACCTTAATAGGAATAAGAAGTACGACCTCAAATACTGCCATTTTATAACACAAATTTTACGTTCACACACACATGAAAGCTGCGACCCGGAGTTTTGAATATAATTTGCTGTGAACCAGACAAATCTAGAGTGTGTTGCAATGATATTGAATCAATATTTTTCTCCCTCGGATGAAGTGCTCAAAATAAAATTTACATGTTGAGTAAGCAACATGATTGTTTTTTATTTATAAATGCCTCATTTATATTCCAAACAAAATAATTGATTAAAATCTACTTCTTTTTCTTTTTGGGTGCTTCGGAAGCTTTCGGTGTGGCCATCTTCTTACCTTTCTTCTCTGCTTTTTCTTTTGAGGCATCTTTCTTGGTGTTTATTTGCTGCGCATCTTCCTTCTTTGACGCAGCCTTCCTTTTAGGTTTCACTTCTTGTGTCGTTTCCTTTCCGACAATTTTCTTGCCCTTCCTTTTGGGTCTCACTTCTTCCATTGTTTCCACTTTGACATTTTTCTTGCCCTTCTTTTTGGGTTTCACTTCTTCTGTTGGTTCCTTTCTGGCATTTTTCTTAGCCTTCTTTGCCTTTTCCTAAAATTAATTTAGCGTAAGATTAGCCAATATGATAAATATGAAGCAAAATACTTTTGTCTCAAGTTCCAGTTCATTCAAATAAGCATCCTCGTAACCACGAACAGCTTGCTCCTCCTCTTCATCACTGTTCTCGACAACTTCTTTCTTCTTCCTTTTCGATCCCTTTCCTTTGCTTGCCTGTGAAAACATTTGAAATTATTGATTATTTTCCATTTTGAAAAAATCAATCAAAGATTAAAGGAAGTAAAGAAAGTTTATATACATAATTCAATGAAAAAAAGACCTACTTTATCGATTATACTCAAATTTAAATTGTTTATTGGTTTCAAATAATTTAAAATTAATTTATACCGCTTTAATTTCCTCCTCCAATTCATCTTCCACATCGTCATCCTCAAATTCGGCATCCATGTCAGCATCTTCAAACTTGGGCACAACTCTTACGACGTTCTCATCCTCCTCGTCTTTGTCTCCCTCTTCAGAAGCAAGCAAAACAGCGTCCGCAGCTGCGTACTTCCTCTTTCTTTCCATGCCCAAGTCCTTCATGGCCTCCAACTTTCTCTTCTTGGACAAAATTTTGCCCTCGTCGTCGATCATCTCAACTTCGCCATCCGGCATCACTCGGACTCGGAAGTTGTCCAAGACTGTGGTGGTCAGTTCGCCCTCCACTGGCCTGTCATGCTTCACAATTTTCCTAGTGCTTGTTATCTTGATCTCATTTGGATTTTCTGAAAAATTATTTTAATTTTTAAAGATGGGATTAAAACAGATCTCAAATTATAAGAGTTTTGAGAAATATTACTTTTATTTTGAATAAAAATAATTTTCTTACTGATCGACATGTAGAAGGGCACCGAGGGGGTCCTCAAACTAATGAGATGCATATTCCGAATGTTGGGCCAACCTCCTGGTAATTCTTTGCAGATAGCTTTAGTTGCCTCGATGGCATTTTCAGCAATCTGTGAAGGTTCCATGTTGGTGTGGCCAATCTAAATTTTACAAAATACGTTTAATCTCTTGTCGCAAGATGAACATTTCAAATGAACTAACCCTAGTTGTCCTTGAATTGCCTTTGGAGTTCAAAGGCATCATCGTCTTGCTCATGGCTTTATGAATTGAAGTCACTAACGTCGCAATGGGTTGAGTTCTGACAGGGAAAGGATTCCTGAATGGTACAAATTTTGATTAAAAAAATCTAACAAATCAAGAAATGCTAACTTTTTGGCTGTTTGGAAATGCTTTCCCAGAAGAGGAACCAATCTACCAATGATTCTTCCATCAGCGAGGAACAAGTCAAATGAGTTGCACAGCTTTCGTTTGGACTCATAGGTTTTGTATTCGGTCATGATTTGTCGCAGGGTGATGATCTGAATAAGCAATATTTTATAATTAATTATTTAAAAAAGGAGATGCTATCAAACCTGAATGCGCTGCTTCAATCCACGCGCCCTCAATCTGCTTTCGTACAACTGGGCGACTGCCTCGTTGTCAGGGTTTTTCGTCTTGTGCTCCAAGTCGGGCACAATGAGGGCCACGTCGCTCGTCTCCTCCAAGAGCGAGTGAGGCAAGTCCCTAAATACAAAAATTTATTGTTAAATTTCAACTTTTTTTACAGCATCTTACATTCGCAGGATTCTAGATGGACCGTCCAACATTCTGTATTGGGAAAAGTTGAGGAAAATGGGTTCTCCCTCATTTCCGCCGAGCAAATTGACTTTGTCCCCCAAGCTCTTTGCGTGAAGTTTGAGCAAACTTTCCGCCGCCTTCTCCACCTGATGACGAGGTTTAATTAATTTAGCATCCGGAAAACATAATTATCAAACGAGACTCACGATTTCTTGCTGCAAATCCGGCTTGATTAGGTTTTCGGGAGGATAAACGACACCGCTGGCGTTTTTCACTTTCTTGCTTTTCTTGGCAACTTTTTCAGTCAGCTTCGGACTTTTGGGCTTTTTCGAAACCAGACTGGTCCGGGGCTTGGTCATCGACTTCCTGACCTTCATTTTTGAAGAATGTGTGAACGATAAAGTATAATTCAGTCGCAAAAAGAGAAATTATTTGAAGATAAACCACGTGCACGTGTTGAGCCGTTTGCTTGTTTTCGATTCCAGACAGAAACCTGCAATGCCAACATAACAGTAATAACACAAAGCATTGTTTGCAATTATTTTCTATAAAAACGTCATCAAATAATTATTTTTATTTATTATATAAAACTTCAATGATAAATAAATATCTTCTGGGGTTATTTTCTCAACTTATCCTTTTTTGAAAAAGATTTACATTAATATATTTGGTTGCACAACTTGCGTATCAGGTGGTGTTTTCCCTGTTATTGAAACACGTGTGATTTGTTTTCGTGTGAGCCGAGTTTGATTATTTTCATACTCAACAAATTAATTGTTTCTGAATTTTTAAAGTTAATTATTATTAATTTATTTATCTGATACGAACAAGAATTTAAAAATGGTGAAGAGAAAAATTCCCACTCGCAAACACAGGGGTGTGAAAGACCCAGAGAAACAAGCGGCTGCTCGATTTGCAAGGTTCAACAATTCTTTCTTATTTAATTTTCTACTTCTCAATGTAATTTATAATTATGTTTATTAATTACAGCATCAAGGATAAGGTCAACAACCCACCGTCGTCGGCTGACGACCAGTTTATTCCTAGGAGAATTTTGGAGTTGAAGTCTCAGATCGAGAAGGTGAAAAACAGGGTTCCCAAGAAGAAGACCAAAACCAAGTCTGATGGGTTGATCGACACCGCCGTATTTGCGAGCAAAGAAATAAAAATCCCAGGCATGAAAAGGAAAGAAAAGCCGATCCACAATTTCAAGCAGATGCCTGGCGAGGATGGAAACGCCTTCTTGCGGAGAATTCAGAGGAAATGCCAGGTTTAAAAAATATACATAAATTTATGAATCAATTTTATATTCAAATCATATTTAGGAAGTTATTCATGAATCCAAGTTTGAAGACAAATTTGATGTTGAAGTTCAGCGAAATGCAGACACTGGTCGAATCGAATCAGTAGACAAATTGAGCATTGCCGATGCCAAGTTCCTGAAAGATTTGACGCCTCACAACAAAACTAGGAAAGCCAGCGCCCAGTCTATGGAAAAGAAAAAGGCTAGGTTGCAAAAGTTGAAAGAGAAAAAGCAGTTGAAGAAGACGGTGAAGGTCGATGACGAATTTGCCAAGTACAAGGACAAAGTTGAATTCGGCGAAGTTGCTCACGAACCTCCCAAACTCACAACTTTGCCCAGAAGGGCTGAAGAAACCGGAAAGGTTAGTTTCGAAAGTAAACAATTAATAATAATTAATTAATTTTTTATTTCAGCCTGGAAAAAGGGACCTTCTCTTGAAGGGAATGTTTGGCAGTGAAGAGAAAGTGGAAATGTTATCAGTGTTCGATAGAAAATTGAAAACTGATGGCGCCAAGGTCGGTAAAAAGAAGAAGAAAAATGAAAAAGGATTTGCGGAGAAGATACGGCTCGAGGCTCAGAGGGTGGCTGCAGTCGACGCCTACAGGCAAATGAAAGCCAGAAACCAAGCAAAGAACAAAGCTAGTTAGCCATGAAGGTAATTTGTAAATCAATAAATCTGTATTCCTTTCAAATGGAAGCTAATTCTTAAATTAGTACCTTGAAAATTTACAAAGCAATTGCAAAATATATTCATTTTTCCTCAAACTTGTGGATGGGAAGTCTTGGGAGAAGTTAAAACAATTTGCGAGCTTGTATGAGGAGATTATTATTGTTGTGTGAACTATTTTATAATGCGCAGTAGTTATTGAGTTGTAGGATATTTGCAGTTCTGTTAAACCAACGGAACTAACCATGTTTAGCGTTTAAATTCAAATTGCTTCAAATATTAGAATTATAAAATCAAACATACAATTTACTTTAAAATTCAACGCAATTTCTGATTCCTATAAATTTAAAAAAGTAGCTATTTTTCTCCCATCCATTTTTTTACAATTTGTTGTTCTGACTTATTTGGGGAAAAATAAACAAATTGAAATTTAACTGAGTTCCTAAATTAAAATTAAAATATACTTAAACTTTGTTCAAAAGGCGAACGCTAAAATTTTTCGATCTTTTTCCATTTATTTCCCTATATTTTAATATTAATTTAAATATATTGTGAATCCAATCTAAGAAAAATATAATAAATAATACACAAGCAAATAGATTAAAATTTCTCCAAATTAATTTTCTATTTTTAAAGTTTTGGGAATTTAAAAATTAGCATCCGTCTAACAAATGACGTTTACGAACGCACACGACTAATTACACATTGTTTTGCTAGAAAACTATTCGTCACATATATTACGTATATTGTTATAATGAGCTCATTGTGATCTTAATTACCGCGTCAATGGCAATCGGTATTACTACGGCAAACAAAAGCACCTCGCAAATCAACGATAATTGAAAAAACACGCAACTTTCTAAATTTTCTGTTGAATTTTGCCAAAAATCTGCGGCGCAATGCGTAATTAGCAAAGTTACTCAACGTGAAATTTGTCGCGCTCCGTGACCTTCATGCTTAACGAGATCGGCGGGTTAGAGACGCGATTACTCTCGGCGTTCACTTGCGCGTCTCTGAAACAAGCATTTCCTTTGTTCTGCACGCGCTCATGAGCGTGAAAAGATGTATGATTTTTTTTTTTGCCACGACGCCTCCGCATTGTTTCTCTCATTCCACCGTTTTCTTCGGCTCCTCTACTATATTTAGTCAAGCTGAGAGCGTTTTTGCTACGCGCCTCTTCAAAAGTCTATCCTGCAGAAAGAGGCACCGAGTAATTTATTCTCGCGCGCGCCCATTACAGCCAATCTGTGACCTGAGCGCTCAGCAGCGCCGGGGAAAACCGATCCAGCGAAGCAACGAGTTTGGAAAACTTGTTCACCAGGGTCCATTGGGATCCCCCAGCAAGTTTCTGTTTTGAGTGTTTTGAATTATATCTGATATTTCTCCAGGCATTTCCCATATCTATTGGATAGGAATTTCCGAAAAAAAATCTCCACCCTTGACCTTTACTAAATATTCATGACGAAAAAATTTTCCAGCAGTTTTTATACGAAAAAGTTAATAAAATGCACCGAGTCATAACAATTATTTTTGATGCTCAAAATTTAACAAAAAATAATAACAGTTTATAACTCTCCCAGCAGATTAAAGATTAAAAGAAAATGAAAATTTTATTCATACTTTCAGAATATAAAGATGAATCAAAGAATATATACAAACTGAAAAATGAGTTTGTTCTTATTTTTCAGTGAAATTATTGCGATCATTTCTAACAATAATACGTCTCTCTAATGGAATCTTTTTAATTTTATAACAGATAAACGTTAAACTATTAAAAGCAATTTTAAATTAACTCACTTTTCCTTGTTGACCGATTAAAAGCTAATGACATTTATTTTTACTCTCGGTTTTCCTTGTTTACTTAAGAAATTAGAAAGGTGTATAAATTTTATAGCTGGAATTATCTAGAATTTTTTATGAAATGCCCAACACTTTCTGGTTTTTCGGATCAGAACCAGATTGGGCTATAAAACAAAATACCTAATGCGTGAATCATTGACCCATTGACATCATGTGAAAAGCAGTCACAGGCACTTCATTATTTGTTTGCACAGGTCAGACTTGTATAAAAGCAACGATCAAACTCTCGTCTGACCACTTCTTTACCGCACCTGCTGATTGTTCAGTAATTTTTCTTTATGCATGAATTATTAAATTTGTTCCACTTGGAATTATGTCATCTCTACCCTATACATTGAAAGGAAAAATGTTGGTTAAAAATTCAGAACTGTTTTTATTTTTTATTGATTTATGCAAATTAGGTACATGCACAATATGCAAATTTTTCTCTTTCAGAAAAGAATAAATTTGTATAATTTTGTTTAAAATCAGTTCCTTTATTTAAAATGTGCATTGTCTTTTTGAGGAAAAAAATATGGAAATATTGGTTTTAAAGCATTTGTTTTTATTTATTGAACATTTTAGCAATTCTATTAATATTTATATTTTTTTGTTTTAATGCAATGTCTTGAATTTAGACGAAACAAACAAATTCCAACGCTAGCTAGCGAAATAAGTTTTAATTTAAAAACTTCCCCTTTACTCTTTAATCTTGAAAATTGTTTACAACCAAAAACAAAAAGGTATTTGATATTTGATGCTTCACAAAATAATATAAATTCCGTGTATCATATTTAATTTCTTTTAAATCTTTCAAACATCGACGATTTCTAAAAGAAAGAAAAGAAAACGATTGTGTTTCTCAGCATATCAAAAGACGCACTTCTGTTTCAAGTGCAGTCACAGTTTTAATTATTATGCACCTCGGCCGCTGCATTTTATTATTTGCAAACTTCAAAACATCACGCATGGCTTACTTATTCAGTACGGATAATTGCAATTGTTTAATTATTTAATGAAGATGTGACACGAACGAACGAGGAACAAAAGGTCCGGTGCGCGCACTGATTGTTCTCTCGGACCTTGCGAACTTGACCTCCGCGCCAATCAAGCCGTGACAAAGGCGCGTCACTTGCCAGCAAAGTTTTCAATCAAGAACCCACCTGGTTTCTGGCTGAATTTGGCCTGAATGTCAAGAGGTGGTCGTGACAATAACCTTTCCGTGGTTTTTTTTTCGAGGCTGTACATCTTCATCAACACGCTCAGCATTTGCAATAACTTCCTGCCTGGTGAAGTAAAGTTAATTTTTACTCGGTTAACCATAAATTTCACTTTTATGGGAATTATTTTTCACAAGGAATGACAAGCGTTAATGAGCTGCTTCTCATTTAAAGTGGAGCAGACAAGGCCGACGAGATGAATTTGCCCCACATGCTGGGCGCCGCTGGTCCAGCGCTCTCGTACAACATTTTTTTCCTGATCTCTTTTGATTGTTAAGTCGCGCATTTAATGCACACTTTAATTAATGGCGATCGTGCAGTTCCTGCTATAAAGATACATTTAACATTACACTTTGCGGTCTTTGCGGAACAAGCAAGCTGTACGCTGGCATTGAAATTTTTATCGGATCTCTTATTTTCGGCGTTCACTTTCGCTGACAATGAGATAGTATTTCGGAAAGTGATTTCCGCGGTTGAGATCGATATTCTAACACAATACAAATAGCAGCACAACGTATAAAATTTGAGACATTTGATTAATTTTGGACACCAGCGTTATTATTTTAATCGATTTTAATGGCATGAATTAAAATTATTAATAAGAGAATCAACCAAATTTTAAATAAACATATAAAAAGCAAACTAAGAAGCATGAAGTGAATTGATACACATCAACATGATTTAAATGATATAATGCATAACCCTTTAAAGGTTATATATTATTTTTAAAAACAATATAAAAAGTATTATTTTAAATTTTTATTAATTAATAAAAAAAATACCAATTTGAACTTTGTTAAATGAAATAAAACGCTTATAAAATTTAAAAGATATATGATATACTATTTAAAGTAAAAATGTTGTAACAAACAAATTTTAATAAAAAACAATAATTATTATTGCTTCAAAATTTAAAATGTCTGATAATACATTAAAAAATTATATAATAAAATAATCAAGTTAAATATAGACAATTTAATAAAATAAGTACAATTTCTTTTTCTAAACAATAAATTACTTAATATTACTTGAGGAAAAGATTCTAAAGAACGTGCAGGGTTTTATTTTAAATGTTTTAGCAATAACTCATTGCTGCTCGTCTTTCTATAGTTTTTCTGATAAAAATTCTATGATCATGTTTCCCTACCAAACAACGGTTTTTCCTTCAATGTTTTAAGTTTTGGACTTTGGACAAATGATTATGAAATGAATGACAATAATATTAAGAAACAAAAATTCAACCTGAGTAGCACAAAGAACTAATTATAAATAATGAATTAAGAAAATTGTATAATATTTAATTTTATAGAGCTGCACACATTCTCAGCCTAATGGAGTTTCCCAAGCAGAAACCACGCACTTTAATAATGGCCTTAAAGCTCTTTTGAAGTTTGCCAAAGGCGGCAATGGTGCCAGCGTAATAAACATTGCTAGTTTTTTTTTTCTGTTTGATGCTGCGGTGATGGGACAGCGAATAAAAGTATCAAACATAAACATTGCAGGTGGAAGAAGGAGAGAATGAAACGAGCGAGCGTGTGAGAACTTTGACGTCAGCGTACGCGGGGCTCAATAATAACGAGCGCCGAGGTACAAATGCACAATTGGTGGGAGGCAAATAAAAGTAGGGTTGGTGGAAATTCGCGGTGCCAGACACTCGTCCGACTCGACGCTTGTAGGCTGCCTTGGAGAGGTCACTTTTCCCGGAGACCTGCCGGCACAGCCAAGACACTTATCAGTGGTCACACTTGTAATTCCTAATCAGTGTTGGTAAGTACAAAAGTATTGCCATTCCATGTTTAATCTTGCATCAATCAATCAATTTGTTTTGATCGCATGCTTATCTTTTAATGAGCTCTCGGTACTTATTTAATCTTTCTTTTTATGTGGGTTAAAAAAAATAATAATTCAATCGGTACACATGAACTGATTAGGCCTGTAATTTGAAAGTTCAGGTGTTTTACGGACTTCCCCAGCGAAGGTGTTTATCACGTTTTGGTCTTTGGTCCATTGTCTGTAAGAAATTATCAGGAATTATCATATACCACGAGCAAGGTCTAAATCATTTCGCCACATATCGATTAATCACTTTGATGCTAACTGCAGCATATAAAAACAAAGGGATGATAATTTAAAAAAAAAATCACGATAGAAATATCTCAACCAGGTTGTTTTAATTAAAAATTTGATAAACCTATCTTCAGGACAAACAGAGAATACTTGATGAACTGATCACTTATCTATCAAATTTTTGCATTATCAGGCCAAGGATATTTATGCGTTTTTATTTATATAGCAGAAAATACTAGAATTTGAAAGAAAAAAATCTATAAGACATTATCGGCAGAGAGCTTAATCATTATATTAGTATCACTTCTTCCAGTCTGCACTACACAGATTAAAAAGTCGCAATATCATTTTTCGGCTGTGTCTAATCTAATTTGTAAACGTTGTGTCAAATTGTGATAAACCTGAGAGACTGAAAGAAGCCAATGAAAGGTATGATTTTTGAAAATTTAGTGTAAATTTCAATTAAAAAGATATATTAGTTTTATAGATTTTTTTCAATACTTAAGAAAAAAATTTATGGAACGTTTAAAAACTCCAAATTTTGTCCCCCCCCCCCAACCTTTTAATTGAACCGCTGGTCATTTTTTTAGGTCAGTCATCATTTCAGTTTTTTTTTAACAATGTTTTTAGCTTCTTTTTAAT
Source organism: Neocloeon triangulifer (assembly GCF_031216515.1). NCBI lineage: Eukaryota > Metazoa > Arthropoda > Insecta > Ephemeroptera > Baetidae > Neocloeon > Neocloeon triangulifer. The sequence continues at coordinate 1,802,291 of NW_026775550.1, forward strand.
TTTTTTAGTTCAATTTTTTACAATTTTCATTCGCTGCAATTTACAATTTACTTTTTGCATTTTTCATGTTATAAAATTTTTACTTCCAAGTGCGAATTTGGTTAAATTGGAATTAATTTTTTTTATATCTTTATTTAATTCCTCTGAATTACATTCTGTTTGTGTTTGTCATTTTTCAATCTCCCATATTTTTATTTTCTCGTTTCCACCTTGGCTTTCTGTAATTTTGCAAGCCGAAACACTTGCACTGCGTGAAGCAATCGAATGAAAGAGAAACAAGACACAAGCCCACGGCTGCGATAATCCCGAATTCACAGTTTGTTATTTTTCAACAATTTGATAAAACTCTCCCCAGTAAATAATGATGCAAGTGCTCGCGCTGACCTCGCCGCAGAACCAAGCAAATAGCAGCTGACTCGTTGAAAAAATTATTTTTTTAAAATTTCTCAAATGTCTTCTAGGAAACTCGTAGATTATTTTGACTTTTAATCGTTCGTGAAAATGAATAGAAAGAAAGAAGTAGTCTCAATTGACCCGCTGCTTGTTGAATTCTGATAAAAATGCGCGTGAAAGTGCGATAGGTCACTTATTGTGCGAGTTTAATTATTTTTGTGCGCCGCCTCCTCACACAACTCAAATTACAGCCTTCGGGGCAGTTTATTATTTTTATCATGAAAAAGGAAGGCGCAAAAAGAATTATCACGGTTGGCCTGGAAAATATATTTAAGTGAAATTGGAAGAAAACCGGATGCGCTGCATTTCAAAAATTATCTTATTTTAAATGAGGTTTCTCCAACCTTGAAACGGTTCTCCCAGCATTTTTTGAAAAAATTTTAATTAATATTTTGTATCATCTTCATTTTCTTCCAATTTGTCAAAAGATAAAAAGTCTTAATCGACAAAGTCTGTTTGTTCCAAAAAAAGGATTAAAGAATTCCATAATCCCTTTTGATGACAATTTTCCAATTTAAATGAAGTTTAAGCCCTAAATCCAAGTGCGATAATGAATAAAAACAAACGTTATCTGCAATAATTAAAAATTTCAAAGGTCACACAACCTAAAAAAATGTTTTTAATTAACCATGTACTGCTTTTTAACTGATATGAATTAATCCATAGAAACTTTAATAATCCTTTGCTACTCCAACTTTTCGCGATAATAATTATTGGTTTCGATTGGATGTCAATCAACTGAATCCGGAGGAACTTTCAATTGTTCCTGATAAACGTTTTCGCGATTAAACGATCACGTACACATTAGATATTCATCTCCCGCGCTATAAACACGCGGAAGACCGCCCGAAGTCGGAATAGTCGAAAGAGACACCGCGCGCGGCACTTGAGGTCGCGCGTGCAGGCTGCCCATGCATTATTCTAATTTGAAAACAATAATTTGCTGAGGCAGCTCGAGTGTCTGATGACGGCGATGAGTGACAACCACAGCTCCAACGGCGACGGTCGCAACAACCTGACCTCGCACCTTCCCGATGGAGGGTCCGCGTCCACCATCTGCATCCCCGAGCCCATGGGCAGCACAGATTTCATACGTAAGTCAAAAGTGAAACAAAATATACAATAAGTTTAGTTTAATTAATTAAAAAAAAATGATGACAATTTATTATTTTAAATTTAATATTATCATATTAATTTAGTTATAAGTTTTTATACATATTAAAATTTTTTATAATAATAAATGTATTTAATTAGTTGAAATTTAACAATTAATTGGCCTAAATGAGTTTAACTTTTAATTGTGTGCTTAGAGTAGTATGCATAATAAAAGTATAAAAAATTTCACGCACATTGGTGTTAATATTGATTGTTTGCACTGATTAAATTAAGTCCGTGTTCGTCTTTCGTCTCTGAGGATAAATTTCAAAGTTGATCTTGATCTTGAAAATTTTGCTAATTCATTATTATTTAAGATATTATAGATGAAAAAATTTTACCGTTGTTAGGTCTTCTGAATACAGAATACTTAACTTGATATAATAATTTCAATTAAGTTTTTAATAAACTATGGTTAAATTTAAGAATTTCACGCTGGTTGACACTTTGTTATTACTTTACTGTTTAAGACACAAATTTTATTTTATTTTATTATTCATTGATTTACATTTTATCAGTTAGAATGAACTTGCTTCAGCTAAATCTTTAAGGGTTATTCCAAAATAAGGGCCACGACTTAAAAATTAAGACGAGAGAAATAAGAAATCGCTTTAATAACCTATTTACTCTAAAAGTAAAATGTAAAATTAGGTTCAAATCAAATACAATTCAATAGTTTGGCAAACCTGGAGACTTTTGAATATGCAAATAATTCTTATTTCCTGGTGTTTGTGGGAAGTTCAGCACCTCCTTTCGTATATATTTTTGTTGTTATTGTTGATAGTGGAAGTATTAAAAAAAATATGTTTTTATAATTTTTAATTAATTTCTTGTCTTTTTAAATATTAAAACTTCAATTAAAATTGCCTTTTTTTAGAAAGCACTCTATTAATTTAAAAGAAATATTTCTTAGCTTCAAATAATCAAACCAAAAATTGAATTTTCTTAATTTTATTGAACACGAATTGATCCAGTTTTTGATAAATTTTCTAAACAAAACGCAAAATCTGTTTTCGCCCTGTTAAAAAAAAAATGAAAATATCACGTTATTGAAACATATAAAACGTTCGAACTTTTCCACAGTTGTGAACGAAGATAAGCGGCGGCGAGGAGCGAAGTTGAAAGAAAGTGCGAGTAAAATAAGCCTGATTGCCAAAGAAAAAATCCAAAAGAGCTGCACGCGAAAACTGCTGTTCAAGCGGCTGCCCATCCTGCGCTGGCTGCCCAAGTACAACTTTGCGGACGCGGTCGGCGACCTGGTGGCTGGAATCACGGTCGGCCTCACCGTCATTCCGCAGGCCTTGGCGTACGCAAACATCGCCGGCCTTCCACCGCAGGTATGAAATTAATAAATATTCGAAGATTTTGTTGCCAATATGCTACAAAGGGCAAATTTAATACTCAAGATGAAATTTATGAAAATCTAAAAAAAGAAATTTGATAATTTATTATAATTAGGTTTAAAGTTACCGTGATTATGGTCTTGTTTCAGTACGGTCTGTATGGATCGTTCTTCGGCGCCCTGTTGTATATCATTTTCGGAAGCTGCAAAGATGTGCCGATGGGTCCGACGGCCATCATCTCACTGCTGACCTACCAGGCGGTCGGCGACAAAGGGGCCGAGCACGCCATCATGCTCACCTTCCTCAGCGGTTGTGTCATCCTTCTCATGGGCATTCTAGGTTTAGGTGAGTTTTCTTGCCTTTTAAATTTCGTGCCTTAATTCAATTACGGATGGGAAGCAATACTCTTTTACCTATATAGAGGATTTAAAAATTACTGAGTACTTTAATAGAAGAGCTTTTTACGTTTAAAATGATGTTGTAGAATCACATATTTTTTTGAAAATCTCCGATTTTCATCTAAAATTACTAATTTTTTAGTTCACCACCTATTTGCCAGCAAAAAATGATGATTTTTTAAATAAAGTTGAACCCGAAAAAAGATAAAAAAAAAAAAAAATTGGGTGGTGCCTTCTGCACCACTAATAAAGGGCACAGGCCGACAAGACTTTGTCTTGGCTTGACCCTAAAAAGAAAAAAAATTTAAATACAAAATTTCACTTAAATTCACCTATTCCAACAATTTTCACCTTAAAAAAATGCATTAGGTTTTAAAAGTCATTGGGTTCACAATTAATTGTCATCCATTCTGCTTTGTCACCAATCTTATCACCAATCAAAAATTTCACAAACAACGGTTTGGATTTGGATTATTTTTATTTGAGCGTGCCATTTTTTTTTATCTTATTTTTTGTTGTGAAGGCTATCTTAAGATCTGCTCATGATCTTTTATATAATTCCATGTTGATGTATAACTGTGGCGCCTTTTAAGCTTTTATTTTTAAGAACTTATGGGTGCATCCGAGCAAAATTTTTATCAAGAGATAATTGAGATTTTCAACCATCTCAATTGAATGATTTGATTATTATTTCCAATGTTTGACTTATTTGAGCTTTTATTTTATAATTTAAAGCTTAATTTTAATTATCTAGGGAGTGATTTTTAATGGAATTTCTGCAAATAAACTTTACATTGTTTGCTTTACTGCGAATTTTATTATGAAAATATAAATATTAATTAAAATTAAAAGTCTTCCGTTTGTGTGTAGAGTAGTTAAAATTAAATAATACTCTCAACGTTTCCACCTGTAATGATGTGTAATTTTGAGATAAAATTATAAGATTTAAATACCATTTTCCTATTTAATTATGTTTTTGTAAAAATATGCAACATTATTAAATCTGATATTTATGAAATGAAAAAAATCACATGTCACATTAAACACTTCGGTTTGGATTTGCAGGGTTTGTTATAGATTTTGTGTCTGGGCCAGTATCGTCAGGGTTCACTTCGGCCGTGGCCCTGATCATCGTGACCAGTCAGATCAAAGATCTGTTGGGCATCGGCAAATACGTCAAAGGCAACACCTTCGTCGAAATGTGGACGGCGATCATTGAAAACTTCGAGCACGTCCGGCTCGCGGACACTCTTCTCGGCATCATCTGCATCGTCGCTCTGCTCGCCCTCAGGGTAAGTTTCTTGATAACTTTATTACATGTGATTGGAAATGGAGAGTTGACTCGGCGCCGCGTTTAATTCACTGAGAAGTCTGGCAGGCGCCACCAGACCAATTAAAAAGAGAAACTCTTTTGTTTCGCATATTAATTTTCACCAGGGCATATCGCTGTCACTGTTTATGCATGTGCGGACTATAAATAATAAAATATGTAATTATAAAATCGATTTGTAGGGCGTTCAACAAACAATAAAACCGTTCGTTTTGCATAGAGTAATGAATGTGATACTTGCAGCAGGAAATGCAAGACGATATAATGTGTATTATTCTCTTAGACGCTTCTCTTAAGATCGAGGAAGCGAAAAAGCGCTTTGTTGCTTATATTCATTGTCAGATGCGCTTTTAAATAAAATGCAAAACATAATTGGTTTTTTAAAAAGCACATCAAGATGATGAATTAAAAATATTTTTAATTTTAAGAGAAACACATAATGACACTTTAAATTTAAATTAATGTTTATTTATTATAATTATTAATTAATTAATCGTGATTTGGAATACCTCAAAATATATTTTAAATTTTTCACAAGATTTGGTGGTGCAAGAAAATTTGAAGAAGAATTATTAAAAATTCAACTTTTTTCCTCACAATTCCTGTGCGCTTTTTAACTAATTTTTAACAAAAATCAAATTTTAATTGTGGCCCTTAATTGATATGAATTACATTTTTTTTTTTAGCAAATTTTGAATTAAATTTCCTCCCGGAAAAATTAAAAAAAAGTTTTTATTTTTGCGAAAGAGCCTTTATTATTACAAACAACTCCACTGTTCAAATTGTGAACAAAATTTAACTATCCTCAAAATTTGTTTATTCTTCACTATTGAAGTCAAGGAGAGACTAAAAGTTACAAAAAGTGAAGAAATGGCAAAACCTCTGGCAAAAAAGTCGCTGAAACGCGGGGGTCCCAATATGGCGATTTCTATCATATTTTAGATTAATATTTATTTTTAATTAAACTCCAAATTTTTAATTAAGAAAAAAAACTACTTTCTTCTAAATTCCATAATTTAGTTCCATTATTAAAGTATGTTTCGAGCCATACTGCACACTTGACTGAACCAACTTGGAAAATAGAAAAAATTACTTAGTTTCATGTTTATTTATTTATTTATTTATTTATTCTCCATTCAGTTACATGAAATACACAACATCTTACATCAATCAATACACAAAAAATTAATATTGTCAAAGAAGTCGGAAATTTTAATTGTATTAAAATATATTTGTTAAAATTAAGTCCCTCTAATTATAAGACTTCATTTCATATTTTTTTTCTCTCTCAGGCTGTGGGAACAATCCAAATTGGGCCGAAAGACGACGAGAAGAAAACGATGGGACAGAAAGTGTTCAACAAATTTTTGTGGCTGGTGTCGACGACGAGGAACGCGACGCTGGTGATCATTACCGGCATCATCGGCTGGGCCATACAAGACGATCTGTTCGTTCTCATAGGTTAGTTACTTTTGCTTGCGACATTCCAAGGCAGAGCATGTTTTCCCACAAAAAAGAATTTGTGTTTGATCGCCAATTCAAATATTTGCTTCTTTATCTCGCGCGCCACCAACCGACTTAATCCCCGCATTGATTTTACACAACGTTCTGAGCAAACAAAAATTTTTCTGTCCAAAAAAAAATTAGGAGTCGTACCTGCCGGTCTGCCCACAATTCAACCTCCTCCCTTCACCGGCTACACCGACGAAGATGGAACTTTCTTCTCCTTCTCTGATATTGTCTCGAATCTCGGAACGGGAATTATCGTCCTGCCTATCCTCGCCATTCTGGAAAATATTTCCATCTGCAAAGCGTTTTGTATGAAAATAGTTTAAAATAAAATTATTTAGATTTTTAATTTTTTTTTTTAAATTAGCCGCTGGAAAATCTGTCGATGCGACTCAAGAAATGATTGCCATTGGCGTCTGCAACATTGGCAATTCTTTCGTCCAAGCCTTCCCTGGAACCGGAGCTTTGGCCAGAAGTGCGGTCAACAATGCCAGTGGCGTCAGATCCCCCTTGGGAGGACTTTACACTGGTAATTTAGTTAAATCCGAGTTAAAAATGATCGAAAATATTGGAATAGCATAAAATTAACTTCTACGTGAAATTAAATAAATAGAAATTACATTATAAGGTTAATAATGCAGTTATAACTTTAAATTTAGATATTTCGATTAAATTTTAACAAAATGAAACGATCAAACTAGAAGAATATTTAAGCTTTTCTTGATTTGGTTTTAACTGCAATGATTAAACGCTTTTTTATGATGATTTATTTTTATTTAAATACCTTAATATAAAAATAATTCTTTTCTTCTGTAGGTCTTTTGGTCATCTTGTCACTTCTATTCTTCACCCCATTCTTCCAATACATCCCTAAAACTGCCCTCGCCGCATTAATCATCGCTGCAGTCATTTTCATGGTGGAAGTCCGAGTAATCAAGCCCATGTTCCGCAGCAAAAGTGAGTTATTTTACAAATTAAAATGCGCAATTTTCAAATTTTATTGTTCTTCAAAGAACTTGATCTGATCCCTGGCCTGGGAACATTCATTTTCTGCCTGGGCATCAAGCTGGAAATTGGCATCATTGTTGGCGTCGGTATCAACATTTTGTTCATCCTTTACCAGGCCGCGCGCCCCAAGATTTCGATGGAGAGGCTCTTTGTAAGTATCACTTGACTGATTAGACAAAAGCGCCGGGAGCAAAAAATTTACACTTCAGATTAATCCAGACGTGTTTCTCAAAACGGAGAGTGCATAATATTTATTTTGCAATATTTCAAAGAAACTCGGGTGAAAAATCAAGAAATCGTTGAATGTGGGGCATTTACGATTGGCAAATATTTGACCGATCTCAATCGTGTGAAATTTCTAGCTGTTTTCCACCAAAGATGAAAAACAAGACCGCCCCAACTAGGAAACTTGTTATTCACAAATGATTTTATTGCACATCGATAATTTACGACCCCATTGTTTGCTCTTGAATTAAAAAGGGATCACAATTACGAAACCAGCAAACAAGTGCTAATTTACAACTCAATAAAGTTAATCCCCACTTAAGACTTTAAGACTTGCGACATTTGAATCAAAACACGACTGATATGAGAAATATTATGCGCCATCAGGCATTTTTATTTCTCTTTATTTGATTTTTTTTTCAATTAAAATTCCTCTAGACCCGCGATGGCGCCGAATACATAATGCTGACACCAGACAGGTGTTTGATCTTCCCCTCTGTGGACTACGTGAGAAACTTGGTCACCAAACACGGCACCAGACAAGGCATGATTCCGGTGGTCATCGACTGCTCGCACATTTACGGCGCCGACTTCACCGCCGCCCGGGTAATTGAATAAAGATAAAATATTTCAATTTTTTTAACATATTTATAAACAAAATATTTCTAAGTTCATAATAAATTTTCTTTAATTTTCACTTATATTTTATTTATTAATAACTTTTATATTTAACAAGTTGTATTTTTGTTTATTTTTGTAAGAAAGTTTGAAAGAAAAAATGTTACTTTAATTTTTTTAATTTTATGTTTTAATTTAAGTTTTTTTATTTCTTAGAATCGTATAAATGAAAATGAGGAAATATATATTAATTTTAATCTATAAGCATTACATGATGATTATCTATCATTTATTATTACTTCAAACTTTAAACACCTGAATTTTCCATTTTTGCCTTTAGGTTGTAGAAAGTTTGACTAATGATTTTGCTGCGCGAAACCAACCCCTGTTTTTCTACAACTTGAAGCCGAGCGTGGTCGCCATTTTCGAGGGTCTGCAGCCAAAGGACTTTGTTATCTTTTACGAGGAAGACGACCTGGACATGCTACTCAAAAGTGATTACCCCCTCTTAAGTGGATTGGCCGTGCAATAATCAACTCTTTGAAATCTAATTTGCAGGGCGGCAGGAGACGGCCTGAGGGGCAATTATTATCAACACGCACTTTTGTATAAGTCCACATAAGAAGAGAACCCTTTATACGAGAGTTAGAGACCTGCACTAGTCACCGAATCGGGCACCCATCACATTATATATTCGCCGAGTCCGACCAATTCATCGTCAAGCAAATGATTAAATTAATCATTTCTTTTACTATCCGAATCACACATATTGTAATTATTATTAATGTTGTATGAAATAGAAAGCGTTGAACGTCCCAAGTTTATTGAGATTTAAAAAGTTATTATAGAAAAAGTCCTTAAATTTAAAGGAATGAAAAGAAATAAACCTCAGCGGTACAAATTCAACTTCTAATTTGTCATTTTTATTTGCTTAATTTACCACTCTTGGAAATTGCGTGATAAATGTTCAAAGGCAATGAGCAAGCTTCGTCCTTGATCACCCACCTTTCGTGGATAAATGGCTTTAACGTGACACAATGTGCAAGTCATTGACGTTGGATCATTTCACTTCCGCGCTGGCCAGAATAAATACAGAGGCGGTCTAATGAAAAGTTGCTAAATCACGGTGGTTACATAGAGGGATAGCTAAAAAAAAATCAATTGTACAAAAAAAAGACATAGGAGTAAACCTGCAAGAATGCAATAAGTAAAAAATTTATTTTGTTTATCCAAATTTGGTATTTCAAACTTTTGACCATTTTTAGGTTTTCTTTAAAATGAAAAAAAGATCTGTTTTTTTTTCTTCTATTTATTTGTAAGAGCCAACAAGATTTTGACGGCATGGATTATTAAAAGTTAGCAGGATTTTATTTTTTAATACAAAACTATTTTCATTCCCTCTTCGTCTCAGAATTAAAAATATATAAATTATATAATTTTCATCATTTCATATTATATAATGTAACGTGAAATGATGAAAATTGTAAAAGTGTGTAAAAGTAACAGCTAACTCAATAAATTAATTTAAAAATGGTGTTTATCACTAATTCCAGCTCCAATTAAAAAAACGGATTATTTATTAAACAGTTTTTCGGTACTAAAACTACGAGGCTATTCTAAAATCTAATATCACTGCTAAATTGCAAATTGTAAATGAATAATTAATTATTACTTCACCTTTTCATTAAAAAATAGTAAACAATAATAATATAAATAATAATTAAATAATAACGTATTGAATTTGCAAAATAAAATTATGCGAGTGCTTGCGATCTTGAAATTAACATTTTGATGAAACAAATCAGAGTATTGAATAAGAAGAATAAGATAGCTTAAAAAGTAAAAAGTTATTTCCCAAGGGTCGAATTATTAGTAAGAAGCGTCTTCAAGTCGCCAGCATAGGCAAATTGCACGACATCACTGCATGGCAAGTTGCCCACATTTGCTGCTTACATCAAAAGAATATTTATTAAAATAGAAGAGCGAGAGCAAGCGAAATAGTGAGTGAGTGAGTGCGAGAGCGAGCGAAATAGTGAGTGCGAGAGTCACTCACTCACTCACTCACTCACTCACTCACTCACTCACTCACTCACTCACTCACTCACTCACTCACTCACTCACTCACTCACTCACTCACTCACTCACTCACTCACTCACTCACTCACTCACTCACTCACACTCTCTATTTGTCCGATCAATTAGAATAATTGAAAAATCATTTTTTTTTGCAGTTATGAAAAAATATTGATCTGACGCTCTAAATATTACAAATAGCAAAGTTGTGAGGAAATTTTATTTCAATATATCTTAATTAATTTTAAATTTGTTCTCTACTTAAGTGTACTTTTCTTTAATGTACACAAATGTACAAATGCCTTCTCACACCTTTTCTTGCGAGACTGGGATCCGATCTGGGAGGTGGTCATCTAACCTCCAGCAACAGGTCCGATGGCTCTCTTCAAGGTCGACGAGTTTTTCGCCACCATCGAGTACGCAGTTCTCGGTGAAGGGAATTTATTTCAAAGATATTTATTAATTTTACATGCTAAAATTTTTTAGTACGCCAACTTGACCACCGCTATTGGCCCGTACTCATCCGAAAGGCAATTTCAAATTTACCATTTTGACAATGAGTGTTTTTTAAGTGGAAATGAAAAGAGAGAGCTTTTTAATATAATTTTTCCCTTTGTACCAATTTGCTAGCGAACTGGAACAGCGTAGCTGTGACTTGGTTGCAAAAGACGCAAAAGTTTTTAAATTGTAAAGTGAACATGAAATAATTTTCCGTTAGAAAACTTAGAAAGAATAAAATAAAAAAAATATATATAGTTCTTTTTATATAGCTTTAATGATAACATAAAAAAACTTCTTGCTCGATCTTGATACGGCCGTAGTCTGGAAAGCGCGTCCAGATGCAGAGCGTGGGGTAGAATTTGGGGCTCGAGCGCGAAGCCAATGTTGGGCACATTCAATATATGGGTGTAGAAAAATGTTATTTACAATCTGCAATATGTCTGATTTTGAATTTCCGGTCTCAAATTTTTAAAGCGTTCCGAAAAATTTCAATTTTTAGTCAAAACTGTGAAGCGAAATGCGGAGGGTTTGCTTTTGTTATCATTCATCGGATGAGACGTCAGCAGGATCTTCGTGCTCATCGATGAGCTTGACGATCGTTGTCTCAGTAACGATTCCAGAGGTGCGGGGGGTGACTTTTCCTACGCGAAGGGATTTAGCTAATCCGTTTTGGGTGTATTCAACATGGGTCCATGGGTCTGCTGATTGACTACACACGTCTTGTGAAGTGCTTTGGAGACACCCTTTTCGGTGTTGCTGCCTTTGAAAACGACGACCAAATCCATCTTGAGCACAGGGGGCCCCCACAAATCAATGTTTACGACTCGTCCGGTCGATACGTTCAGTGACCTGGCGGCCCATGGAGGTATTTTGATTCCCCCGTCCAGTTTGTCCGAGGCTTCGATTCTCATCATGAGCGTCTTGTGTTGGGTTTGGACGCATCCCAAGGGCCAAGGACGGTTTCGGGGCCGCACTGCATTCCTGACGAAAAGGTCTTGGAAGTCATCTTCAGACACGTAAGCTACGTCTGAAAAAAATAAACGGAAAAAAAATATTTTGAATAAATGATTGCGATTGTCAGAAGGTTTTTAAAATTTGGATACGACACAATTTTTTTTTTATATTTGATGTGTTCAACCTTGCCAGAGCATAAGAATTTTCCAAATTCGTCCAATCGCGATCAGCTTTTCAAAAATTCATTCAATCAAGATCAACTTTTGGAACATTCTTTAATCTCATAATTGAGCAAATATTTGAAAAGCCGATCGCAATCTGATGAATTAATTGCTATGAAACGGTTAATTTTTTCAAAGATTTTTTGAAAGAATTCTTTGAAAGAATTCTTTGAAAGAATTCTTTGAAATAATTCAATGAATTGCCGCCGAAGTAAAATTTTGGACGTGCAATTAATTTCGATCGCTTCCTCCCAAAATAAAAAATGTGTACTTACACGCTCGCTCAGCACTTGGTGTTTTTCTGGAGACAAGAGCGACCAAGTCCATCTTGAAGCGTCCGCGCTTGACGAGTTTGGATCGAAGAATGGCAAAATTTCAAACTTCAAGATATAATATGTTTGTTGCAACAATAGATTCAGTGTAACGGTTTTTCAGTGCCCAAAATGGCGACACCCTCAACAAAGCGCCCAGTTCGGACACAAAAAGTAATTGTTGCTTCCACATATTTTTTAATTGTTGCTTTATTAAAATTTTGAATTTTTCATAACTCTTGCTGATGCGATAATGAATCAAGGCGTGTAAAACATTAAAAGAATGAATATAATTGACAAAAACCTTTATAGCAAAAAAGTAGTAGCTTGTCAAAAAGTATGTGTAAATAACATATAATCAAATTAGGTTAAATAATTATTTAATAATTAAATTATTTAGTTGTTCATTTTATTTATTTATTTTATTCATTATATACTTTTTTTATTTATTAAAATAATTTTCTTGTAAATACATTCCAAATATACAGCATCTTACATTGATTTAATGCATCAATACAAGATCAAATAAACAAAACTTAAAATATTTAAAAATAAAAAAGTGGGGGGAGGATAAATGCAGAAACGGCTCTTTGGTAAACTTTCCAACAATTGAAATGAAATTCAATTTTACTGTTTTATATGCTATTTATTTATGAACCAACAAGATTTTGATGGCATTGATTTTTAAAGTTAACAGGATTTTATTTTAAATTTTAATAAATACTATAATACAATCTGTGTGTGTTTCTAAATTTTCATTCACTCTTTGTCTCAGAATTAAAAATATGCAATATACATGGAATGATGAAAATTTTCAAAGTAATCCAACGCAAATTGAAAAATGCTAAAAATGGTGTTTATCACTAATTCCAGCACCATTAAAAATCAGATTATTTTTTTAGTAATTTTTCGGTACTAAAACTATGAGGCTAGACTAAAATCTAATATCACTGCCAATTCGATGAGACTCGTTCTTCCAAAGAAAATATGAGTTCTCCTTCCTAACAACATTAATTTTTAACTTTTTTCGTTAAAACGTTTTGTATAATATATAATTGAAATTTGTGTCTGAGGAGACGAATTTGTTTATTAGCTTAGTAGGTGGTGGTGCATTATAGAGTGAAAGCAGAACTTTTGCCTAAGGTGAATTCTACATGACGACAAAAAGCTCAGCATATATTTGGAAAAATTCTTGATATTTCATTCTGCGCGTGGATTTGTAGTTTGAGATTTCCTTCTTTCTAGGTCAGCAGAGGAGGTAACAGTTTAATTATATTGATGTTAATTTTTTATCACAGATCATCACAGGTTTCAGCAGTCCCTCTTTTCTTGAAATTTGAATCAATTTCACTTCCTTTTACATATATTTGCCAATTTGTATTTAAGAGCGGAGGCTTAAAATATTCTTGAATAGAAAATATCTTGGCAACTTTTTCTAATAAAGAATAATACATAAGGGGTTTTGAATACTCCACAAAAGATGCTCTTTGGCTTGTGAGAGTGGAGAGGAGATATTAATCTACCGCGGAGAGCGAATCCTCTTGCGTATTGCGTTGGTGGAAGGTGTAAATTTTACTTGCACATTCTGAAAAAATCATGTAATTAATATTAGTGTGTCTTACAATCAATGAATATCTGGTTTAAAAAAAAAAATAAATTTTGCATCCAAAAAAAGGCGCATTTTTCTCAAATTTTAGTTAATTTAGCTAGTTGAAAGACTATAAAATAAACGTATTTTTACTGCAAAGTGAAATTTGAAAAAAAAAAATAAGATAACGTTCCAAAAAGCTCTAATTTAAGAAAAATAAAAATTAAATAAGTTATAGTTTCATATAAGATGACAATTATTTTTGACAAAATATATTTGACAGAACCAACGTAAATTAAAAATAGAATCAATTTAAAGTGTCTTTTACCTTTGAGCATTTCGTTGAGCTCATCTTCATTATTGCAGTACCTGAAGCCCTTGGGGTTAACTCCTTGAAAGATGTTCACGATCTTGGGTTTGACGTGATAAAACATGATGGGCTGGTCCCGTCGGTGAAAATCTTCGATCATTTGCTTCACACCCTGGCCCAAAATTAAACTTTAGATATTTCTTTAAATTTATAAAGAAATAAATTGAATACCTCTGCAGAAGTGTAGTCGGCCGCTTGGATGTGTCTGCACTCGACCACCACGGGCAAGTAGCTGTCCCCGAGCTTGAGTCCAGCTTTGAGCACAAGGGCGCGCACATATTCCACTGAAGGGAACGAAAGACTTCGGTCGGGGGTCACTAGCAAGTATTCTAATCCCGAAGACGACTGCGAGAGGAAATTATTATTTTTTTATGTAAATCTTTAAGATTATTAGTAAAATCATGAGTGTTATAATCTTTTGACGGATCATAAATTTCCTTTCATCAAGATTTAATTACCTTCATTCGCTCGACGGCCACTTTGGGCCGAGCTGAAGCCCACAACAAGTAGCAAACGTTCACCACCATGCCGATTAGGATGCCCAGCTCCAGTCTGATCAACAGGCAGGAGAAGAAAGTGGCAAAGGCTGGCACCAGGTCACTCTCTTTAAATGGAAATTATTTAAGATCATTTTATACCAATTGTACCAGATTTATAATTAGTTCTTTTTGTTTAATAATATTCAATGTATCTATATGAATGTATGATGACTGGTGTTGCAAAATATTTCAACTATCAAATAAACTAGAAGTTTTCTTCAATTAGCAGATAGCTCTATTTTTGAAAAATATTTAATATTCCAATTAAAATATATTTAATAACTTTATGAGAAATTAATGAATTTAATATATATTATACTGTAATTGAGGACTAGAGGGAAGAAATTGTTGGTTAAAACTTAATTATATAGAAAGTGAATGGAGACTATTATATATTTATAATTTTTTTTTACGAAAATTTAATAAAAAAAAATATATATATATATATATATAAATTGTATTGTAAATTGTAAGTGAATAAATGATTATTACATTACATAATATATAAAAAATGTATTAAAAAAAAATATGGATAAAATATTAATTAAAAACTATATTCCTAAATAAACAATTTTAAATTAATTAGCTGGTAACATTAAAAAAAAATTGTATTAAATTAATAAAAGATGACTTACTTTTGGTCTTCCACATGGGTTTGACTGCTTGGAATTCAACCATGAAGATGACAGCCGCGATTATCACAGCTGCTAGGGTAGTGCGTGGAATGAAGTAGAAGTACGGGGTGAAGTACTGCAGGGAGAGTATCACTAAAATGCCTGCCAATCATAAAATATTTAAGTAATTTTTTTTTTGAAAATTGTTGCAACGCGTGGATTTATTTACCGGTGTAGACGCCGCCGAACGGGGTCATCACGCCGCTTGCATTATTTACGGCGCCTCTGGACAAAGCGCCTGTTACGGGCATCGAGCCCACAAAGGAAGAGGCGATGTTGCACAAGCCGAGGGCAATCATCTCTTGCGTCGCGTCCAGCGCTTTGCCGTCGGCTGCAGAACACGAATAATGAGAAAAATAAGCCACCACAAGTCATTTTCCGCTTTACAAAACGCTTTGGCGATGGCGATGTTCTCCAGAATGGCCAAGAGCGGCACGACGAAGCAACCCGAGCCGATGGTGCTCAGCATGTCCACAAAAGTGTACGTCTGGTTGCCGACGGTGGTGCTCAACGGGGGTGGCTGCACCGGCGGAAGTCCTGATTTTACTTCACCTGAATTTTTATAAATTTAAAATTATTTTGTTGATTTATTATTATTTTCTACGCAACCTACAATTTGATTGAACTGGAGAAATTGCAATAAAATCAACTCCAATGGGAATTTTAATGTCACAGAAAATGTCAAATCAACAAGTCTCTCATTATCAGCTAAAATAAGCTGGAGTAATTTAAGAATTTATATTGTGTAAAGATTAATTTTAAATTTTTACCATAGCTTTCATTTCTTTTGAGAAATTTTATTTTTTCTAGATACATTGCTATTTGCTTTCAATTTTAAGACGTTTCTAATTCATATTTTCTAAATGTGCGCCAAAATTAATGAAAAAGTCATACATAAGAATTGAGTTTGCAAAATTTAAAATAGATGGGCTTGATGTTTAAGTTAACATTTAAATTTTTATAAAAATATCAGGTTATCGAATGAGATGAATAAAATATCTTTGGCAAGTAAAAAGTGATTTCCCAAGGGACGAATCATTAGAAAGAAGCGCCTTCCATTCGCAAGCATAGGCAACCTGCACGACATCATTGCGTGGCAAGTTGCCCAAATTTGCGCTTTACATCACAAGAAAAGATATTAAAATAGAATCGGGGGTGATGTAAAAAATAACAATCAACAAATTGGGGTGGATACGTAACGTACCTGTGAGGAGGAAGGGGTGGTAGCCGTTCTTGTGGAAAACCGCCGCGAGAGCCGAGCACGCCACGACCACAATTATGTTTCGGGCGGTGGAAACGAGCCAAACGGCTTGATTCAGAGGCCGCTGCCAGAAATTCTGCTCGGAGACGTCGGATGGGCCGAATCGCAAGTCTTTTAATTTCTAACAAAATAAAAAAAAATATTCACTGTTCACTGCTGATTTAATTATGATTAAAATTCTTATTAAAAAAAAAACGAATTTAATAAAAGAAAAAAAAATAAAAAAAAAAATAAATGACTTTTGTTGCATTAAGATCGAACGGAGAATAAAAAAATAAATAACTGATCAGTTTTGTAAAGAAAAAACGATTTTTATCAGCAAATTAATGAAAAAAATGAAAGATTAATTTGCTTATCACACAATTTATTACAAAATTTTTTTTAAAGAACAAAATCAATCAACTAATTTCCGGCGAAAAACTTAAAGGCCACTTACCCTGAGTAACAGCAAGGAGAAAATACAAATGATTCCGAGCATGGTGTCGCAGAGCCGGGCGTCATCCGCGTTCATGACGATCTGTCCCCACACCTCTATGAACTTGCTGCCCGGCATTTGCAAACCCATGATGTCCTTGACCTGGGTGGTCGCAATAATGATCGCCGCGGCCGAGGTGAAACCGACGGAGACGGGCCCAGATATGAAATCGATCACAAACCCTGCCGGCAAAAACATGCGAAAATTATAAATTTTAATAGCCGACAACTTAAACAATGAGTTAGTATAGAAGCAATATTAATTTGTAAATAATATCTATTTTTTTTCAATTAATTAGCATTTAAATTTTCAATTTTAATAAATAAAGAGGCAATGGAAGTGCACATTTTCCTTATAAGTAAACAATAGTTAATTGAATTGGAAGCGGAATTATTTAAATATTTAATCGAACAAAAACAACATTTACTGTTTAATAAAAACATTTTTTTTATATCAGATGTATTTAGAAAAATTATATAAATTAGTGAATTATAAATTAATAACTTATGAAAAATTGTAATTATATAAAAAAAAAAAAAAAAATCTTGTCATTATAAAAAACTTAAATTTACAATAAATAAATTTGCATTATTTAAATTTAACTTTAGAATAAAACTCGGAATAAATCAATTATACTAACCAAGTTGAAAAATGCCCATTAGCAATTCGACGACGCCGCTGATGAGACAGAGAAAAATGGCCACTTGCGGTCCGAGGCCGTGGATGTTCTCCCTGGTGAGGATGGCCGCGATGGCCGTCGGCCCGATCGGCGAGTCTTTGCAGCTGCCGAACACGGCGTACACGAAACTGCCGACGAACGACGAGTACAGGCCGTACTCGGGCGAAATGCCGGCGATGTTCGCGTAGGCGATCGCCTGCGGGATGACGGTGAGGCCGACGGTGATGCCGGCCAGCAGGTCGGCCACGGCCCACCGCGGGTTGTAGCGCGACCCCCACTCGAGACAGGGCACTTTGCGGCGCACGTTCTTCAGGGTGCACGACCGTCGCAGGCGGTGCCGCAGCCACGCGCCCACGCCCGCGTCCACGGAGTCGGGCTTTTCTTCGATCAGGTCCTCGCGGCTGTTCGCCGGAGGGCTCTTTTCGTCTTCCAGGGACAGGATGATCATGTCGCCGTCGTCTGAAACAGCCAAAATTCACGTTTACTTTTTATTTTTAGCCCATTTCATTAATAAAATTAATTTAAATTAATCAAGAATCAATAATTGCTGGCATATTCTTACTTTACGGTCTAAATAACAAGAAGTTCATTAATTTTTTTGATACATAAAAATTTATGAAGACAACAATTTTTGTTTAATAATATAAAAACCTACCCTGAGTGATAAATTAGTTTTTTTACACAAAGTTAAATATTTTCTTTGCAAATTTTTTAAAACACCTCAAACTGGAATTGAAAATTGAATTGGAATTTTGTGATTTCTGGCAAAAATATGTTCGGATAAGATATGATATCGTTATTGGAGTTTAGGCAGAGTTTGAAATATTCAACAACCATGTTTAAAAATACTCTAACCAACATTCTTAACACGTATTTTCAGTGTTTTAATTTAATTTTTGTATCGACTTGATGTAAGATGTTGTGTATTGTGTATTTCATTGTATCTGAATGTATAATAAATAAATAAATAAATTACACGAGACATATTTTCAAATTTTGGCTACCTGTGCTAATAAAAAAAACTACTAAAAATAATAAAGTTTTAATTTTTAATTATATTTTTCAATTAATTAAATTGTACTTTTAGTACATTATGTTGATTAAACACAAACAAGCTAGTTTGTGTTTTTGAAACAATAAAACACGCAGTACGAACGAGCTAATGAGATGAAGCTCGGGGGTTGTGAGCAGCACGTAAGTGTTGACACTTTTGAGAGCGGAGAAAAGGCTCGCAGCTATTCAAGGGTCCTTCTTACACCCCCTTAGGACCAACATGTCTGCCTTATTGTCGGAGGAGATGAAAAGCATCAACGACGTGCCCCCAAAGTGTAAGCAATCTTTTTGTATATGACATATAAAAAAAAAATGAGTTATTTATGGCATGGAAGAAAAAAAAACAAAAATATTTTGACATGAAATGAACAGTGTTTCCATAACCCTCTCATTAACAAAGGCAAATTTAATTAAGAAAAAGTTAACCCATGGAAATATTTAATCTATGTTAAAAACTTAATAATAAATTCACCCCTTTCAAAGAGAAAAATTTAATTAGTGCCTCGACCCAGTGATGGTGCAAGGTGTATTATTACAAGTTCAGAAGCTGAGCCAGACAAACTGTGTCCAATGACACGACGCATATAGACTCTATTCTGTGCGTTGACTCAAAACGTCAAAACCGAGGTTACTAACTGCGTAATTAATGGCGACAATTATTTTCTAAAGTAAATTGATAAAAAAAAAATACATTTAATAATTACTCTCAAACCCCACTTAATGTCCCGCAACTTCTGAAAAAATCTCTGCTCCAAGATATTATAGAAATTTTTGCTATTAAATTGTATCAATTATTTTATTCAAATAAAAATATCAAATTAAATGTTTACCTGAATATTTTGAAACTGTTTATCTCCAATAATTTCATTTTAATACATGCCTTTGGCTAATTACAATAAATTTCTGCCTCACTAATATTATCAATTTAATTAAAAACAACAGTAAAAGATAAAACGGAGAAATAAATTCAAAACACCATTATTTTTCTTACAAATAGTAGAACCGGGTGTGAATTTTTCTTGCTTGCAGGGCACGGATATTACTTCAGGTGGCTGTTGCAGATTGTAAAACGATTTGCTCTCGGTTGAGGTAATTCCTGATTGCATGTTTTGATTGGAGTGAAAGAACGCCCGAGAAAAGCACTGAAATAGTATCTCCGAGAAATTCGTCTTTTTTAAAAGTTCGCACTGATATTAGTTCCGTATGTTCCTGATAAACTTGAGAATCGCGACAAATTGCGAGCGAAGTGAACTCGATGGCTGCTGAAGTACAAGTGAGTACTTTTTACAAAATCATCCAGAACGCTGCTTTAGCAAAATCCACACTTATTATTTTCTGTTCTATTTCATTGGTCGGCCTCCGGAGGGTGGGTTGTTCTCGAACTTGCTTTACAAAAATCCCGCAGGTCACATTTCTCTCCTGCGCACATCCTGCTTGCATGAAGATGGTTTACAGATGTTTCATCAAAGACATTTTATTCTTCATACAAAAGATTTACTATAGCAAAATATATTTCTTTTCTGCGGGACTCAAAAGTGATCTAGAATAAGCAGTGGAAAATCCGCTTTTTTTCTTTTGCTGGTGGTGAGAATAATTTGCTTTTATGCACATGTGGTGGCCAGCGGAAGACCTCGTGGGGAGGGAGATGCAGCGTTTGGATCCCTTTGTTGTCTTCTCAGAATTATATCCGCGCATCCTTCCTGGACTTTCACTTTTTAAATTGCTCTCAGGAATTCATTATTTACAAAATGAATGCAAAATTATGCTCGAAATTAATTCAAAGTGATTCTCAGAGTAATATATTTGTTGCCTTTTTCTATTAATTTAAATTAAGGTAATCTATTGCAGCCTTGTAATGATATTTATTTTAAATTTTTGTAGCTAACACATTCTTCAGATTTCACTGATTTTTGTTGAAAAAGGCGTTTTGATTGTTGGTTTCATAGATCTCCGTTTCATTCCATGACTATAAACTCAGGACAAGTCTATAGCATGAGGATTTATTTGGATGAAAATCGCGTGATTGCCTGGCATTAAAAGCCGTATTGTTAGTTAAGCTCTTCTTTGATATAATTTATGAGGGTAAAGAGGCACAACAAAACCCTGCCATGAAATAATTTCGTGCAAAAATCCCAATGTCACCGTATTAATGTGGATAAATTGTAATAAAATACTTGATGAACTAAAATTTTCTAAGAATTAGAAAAAACGAGGAAAGGATTTAAAAGCTTACTTTTATACAGCCCTTTTTTAAATTAAAATTTAGATTGCAGATAAATACTAATTTACTAATTATGAGAATCACCTACAATTAATTAAAAATTTCCAATTTTCAGCAAAGATTATGAATTTGTCGCATATTTTAACAGAATTATTTTTAAATAAAAAAATTTCATATAAAACTATTGATTTCATTGTCAGAGGAATGATATTTTTAAAACAAAAAGTGCCAAATAACCTAAAAATAATTAATAGATTATGAAGAATAAATAATAATAATAAAATTATTTACTATTTTGAGGAAGCAAATAAAATATTTAACATGCATGTGTAGGAATTTTTCCACGAAAAAAGAATAATTTCGACTGAAATTTTACGACTGTTAGAAAATAAAACAAAGCACTTTAGGCGGCGCGCATCTGAACAAAGCGCAAACAATGATCGGGGCGCGCACAGAAAGAGCCGCTCGGCCGGCATTGTTTGGCCCGCGTGATGTGTGTGGGTAAGTGTAGGGAAAATGTGCAGAGGGTTAAGCCGCTCGATACAGCCTAACTGGGACTGCCAGACTCGCTTTCCACTGCACGCCTTACAGTTATTGGAATAGGCTGGCGCGAAAGGCCAAGATCAACCCCTGCAGCGAGGGAATGCGTGTAAGTGTGACTTTTGTGCGAGAAAAGAGAAAAGTTCGCGGCCGCGGTATAGGCCAAGATTTCGGGGTAAAAGTTTCTGATCGAGGGTGAATAAGCCCAAGAAAGTCGGGAAAGGAAAAACTGTGTAGAACGTGCAAAATTTAAAGCAGAAAGTAAACATAAAAAAAAAAACAAGATGTTGCAAGATGTGGAAATTATTCATCAGAAAAAAGGTGTGGAGAAAATTCTTTCGGATATTAGAGTGATCGAAAGGAAATATTAATTAAATTTAAAATATGAAAAAATAAGTTCAATGGATAAATTTTTTAAGTTAAATTATTGTTTCCAGTTAAAAAAATTATGTTGAAAGACTTAAATTCTTAACAAAATTTTCAGACCTATGAGTGAGTCAATAAATACAAAATAACGTAATAATAATAATTTACCAGTGGTATTGTTTTGGGGGTCGGCTGGTGCATCGGGGGCGGCCACGCTCTGGGTGCTGCCCCCGCCGTCCTGGCTGTCGCAGAGGCAGTCGGTGCTGGTAGGCATGAGGCCGGGGGTAGTCGCCCCTGCTCTCACTTGCGGCGCCCACCCCGCGCCACTTGCGACTGACGTTGGTGCGGCAGGACCAGGGCAGGACCTGCGGCAACACCAGAACGCACCCGCCAACCCCCGTAATGCGCGCATGCGTTTCCACCCCCCGACCCACAAGACCCACGTCTCCTTACGTAACAATAACGATCAGCCCAACGTTGGGCCAAAAAGTCAAAATTGGTTTTTAAATTACGAAAAAATCCAAAATAAATTTGATATTTGCACATCATGAAATTAAATTATCTAATTTACCATAATAATTTTTATGTATTTTTATTATTTGTAGTTTTATGCTACGATAATTGAAAAAAAAAAACATTAAAAATGCTGATTGGGTTGCATAAATGCCGCCAATTTGAAGCCCTTGACCCACTTTCAAAAGGGTTTATTGCAGAAAAAATATGGCAATTTTTTTATAATTATAAAACGCCTCAATTTTCTAATTGTAAAATATCAATTGTGCATTTTTTTTACAGCATATTGCTAAAAAATATTCTTCGACTTTGTATTCCCGTTTTATGCTCCAATTAATTTACCTTCACAATTGAAATCCGTGAATTAGCAACGATTTTGTCAAGTTATTTTCGCTCTCTTTATATTTTGCTTATTGGATTCGTTAATTAAAGACGCCGATTCAACAAGCTCTCCTCCCACATCCTGCGAAATGCCTGAACGAGCCACAACGAGGCGTTCTCGAGGGAGATGATCAATATTAAATAATGTGAACCGCCCGGTGCTCTCTCCTGCTGGCAAACGGGCACACGCCGGTGTTGGAATTTGCTATGCAAAGGTGTGCATCACGCAACCGGCAAAAATGCAAAATCAAAATTTGAATAATCGAACTGCTTCAATTATTACAACGATTCACACAATCTATTATTAACAAAATATGTGGAAAAAAAATTTGCATGACTTGATCATAATCTTTAATAACATTTGAGTTTTACAGCAAAAACATAAAGAGCTAAAATACAAACACTAGATTTTTCAAATTTTGATTTTTTTAGACTTTAATGTAGGGGGTGAGGGGCAGCGTATAGCTCGAAAAAGTTATCGTTATCACTGAAGTTTTAAATAAAAACAATTTTTCTGCAACGAGGAAAAGCCCGATCTCTTCATTTACAAAAGATTAGATTGTTTTTAATATGATATTTATTGCAAATGTCTCAGTGCCTTTAAACTTTCCATTTTAATTCTCTGATAAATATTTTCAAGCTGTTTTCAAGTATAGCCCAAAACTTTTTCAGTTAAACTTGAACGGAGCTCCCAAAGTTTCCTAAGTCAATTAATACCAATGCAAAAGATGGCTTCCCCTTGAGAAACTTTGGCTACCTAAAAGCTTCGCCAATTCCTGCGCAAAAACAAACATCTGAAAATCATTGAAAATGCTTAAAAAGTTTTACTTGGAGTGAAAAGAGGCTTTCTTGAAATTCGTTAAGTTATTTGTTTGATACAAAAATTTCCATGATGTTCAGCTCAATGTCTCTTTATTCATTCTCAATAATATTTGGACATTCAGAATTGAACTAAATTTTCAGGACCATGAATTTTTACATACAATGAATTATAAAATTGCTATAGTTAAATATTTTATCAAATATAAAATATATTTATTTAATTTAACATGCAACTCCAATTGGTTTAAATATGATTATTTATTTTTTATTTTAATTTATATAATTTTAAAGCATCCCAATAGTAGATAATAATAAATGAGAGAGAATGAAGCTCCATTTTTTATTAACAAGGACCTAAATTGCTTTTTTTTTTTTTTTTTTTTTTAATTTTCTCCTTCAGAAATGAGAATCATGAATTCTTCTTATAATAAATTATCCTTTGCTCAGGCAGAATTGAACATTGCGGTTTACAACTTTTAATTATCCCTTGCATGCGGGAAAGCCATTGGTCGCGCTTTTTCATAATTTAACTTTGCGGTTGGAGGTTCGACAAGTTAATATCTCTGTGAGCTGTCAGTGAAAGTGTCACGCAAATAAAAGCGGCGGCGCGGCCTTGACATTGACCGTCGTCGGGCAGAACAGCCGCTCAATAAACGGCTTCTCGCACTAATTTTTGATAATTACATTGCGCGGCCGAAACACCTTGGACCGACACCCGTGCAGGAACGACCGGAGCAAAAAAAAAATAAGTTTAATGTTTGTTTGAAAACAAACGCAGGCGGCGAGAACGCGCGCAGACGGATCGATATAGTTGGCGAATTCGGCTGCTGCTGCTGCTGGACCGATTTTGCAATTTGGGTCATGGCGCCACTCGGCACTTGAGAAGGGAGAAAAGGCGCCTTCCGCGTGCCGTCTACGTTTGTGTCGCAGAAAGGTCGGCTCTCTTTTCCTTTTTCACGCAGAGTCAATATTGGGACATGAGGGAATGCGAATCTTTCTTTTCGCCTCGCGCATTTTTACACATCGTTTGATTGCTCTGCGCCGGAGAATGAGATGCAAAAGGGCGAGCTTGTTATGCCCTAGCGGCGTGCGTCAATTCTTCTTATAGACTCTTTGGAAAGTACATATATGAAGAATAAGTCAAAATTTTAAACATGTTTTTCTCAGTTGAGCTGAACAATCCAAGAAAGGAATAATTTATTTAATATCATTAATTAGATAAAACTTTACAAGTAAATTAAAACTTTAATGCTAATGTTCTGTTTTATATATTTTTCACGATTAATAATTAATTCTTGTTTTATTTGAAAATTTGTATTTTAATTATTAAACTAAAGGTGTAGACGAACAGTTTTTTTTTTAAATTTAGGTCTGAATATTAGTAGCTCATACACTCATATGAAGGCACCAAGATCTTCCAATGTTTAAAATTGAATTTGAAGTAAGAAAGACACGCTTTGTCCTATTGTTGAAAAATCGTTTTTTCCTGCGAATGAAATGGCATTTCATAGGCGCAGTGCGACTAAAACTGGTAGATAGATTCAATTTTAATATAGAGCCCATTTTTCTTCACTTCTATGAATGTCTCTTCTAAAAGCCAACTTGTTAATTTGAATTTACTTTGAATATTTTTACTATGAAATTTAGCAACTTATGTGCAACGATCACGATAAGTGAGTTTGCGATGTAAGATAATAAGTTGAGGAGCTATAGTGATGAAATGATGTTTCTTAATATGGTAGTTTTGTAGTTAGAAATGTGGATTGTGAACGGTAATAAAGAAGAAAAATCAGAAATCTCTGAGAAAATGTAATATTTAAAGGAATTCTTAATTCAAATGACAAATGATGCAGCCACGTTGTTTTTACTCGGATACTCGAGGTGATAAAGTGATAATAAAAAAAAACAGTAATAAAGAAATAAGAAAACAGTCAATACTTAGAAAAAGGCCGCCGTTTACCTTTTTAAGAATATTTTGCATCAAATTATTACAAATTTTAAAAATTGCTTTTGATTTTCTCTATCACGAAAAAATTACACACGACATCATCAACTCCTAACGGGGATAAACAATTTCTTTTCTGAAAAACTTGAAATTGCAGTTAATTGCAACAAGACTAGATAAATATTAAAAAAAAATTGATAAAGTCGTAATTGTTGGTCAAATATTTCTATATTATGGCTGTAAAATAAAATAAACTATTTTTAAAAATGATAACAAAATAATAAAAAATTAATAAGTTTAATATTTTTTTAATTTAAAATAAAAATTTAATTTTAACCTAATGAAGATTTAATAAAAACTTATTGTAAATCTGCTGCAAATTAAATAGCAAATCAGCACCACAATTCTTAATATGCTTTTAATTTTAAATTCTAAAACTAATTGAAAGTCGTTTCTTTGTTAATTAAAGGTCAACACACGTAAATGTAACTGATTATTGCTGTTCTCAAAATAATAATATTTGAGAATGGAGATTTCGCTTTTCCTTGTGTAGTTACAGAGAATTCTGTGAGCACCAACGGTCAAATTTAGATTTATACATGCACCGAAAACGCTGCTGGTGAACATCGATAAAATCAAGGGCGCGCTTTCTTTAGTGCGGCGCGTGGCGGACGAATTTTTCGCCTTTGTGCAGTAAACGCGCACACAAAAAGCTTACCTTCTCTTTACGTTCGTCGTCCAAAGATGAGGTGCTTTCGCCGCTGGCTGCCTCAATAATCCATTCACGGCAGAGCAGGTCTCGAACCCACAGCGAACCGCGCCATAATCAAATAACTTGTGCCCGTGTTTCCATTTTCCTTTTATATTTGGCCCCCACTCTGGACACCCCGCGGGTAAATTTTTGAATTCTTCCACTATCCTGGAGGTTATTCCTATACTGACGTGGGGGCAGCGCAGCTCTTATGATAATATCCATCCTATTGGGCTGTGTAATGGCAACATTTGTCATTGTTCTCAGCCTGCGCGCTTCATGAATAAATTTTATCCCAGGCGACAACTACATAAACACCACTCCTCTGTATTGAGCCTTGTGAGAAAAAAAAATTATGAAAACAATCATGTTGAGTACCTGGGCGCATACAACGTGGCTGCTTCATTTGGATTAAGAATTTTTTTCAATTAATTATTACATTATCTCGGAGATCAATCAAATTGATGCCATTTAATTTAATTATAAACTTTTCTTTTTTCAATAAAGTATCCATGACAAAGTACCTCTGATTTTTTTATAATTTTATACTTAATCAGTTGAATGATACCAAAACAAAACAAAGAACAAATTTTTTATAATACTATAATAAAGTCAAGTAAAAAATTTTATATTTAAGGAATATCAAAGGAATATTAATTAATTGGAGAATTATTATATCAGGGAAATATTTTTACGAAATAAATATCACAAACAACAAAACAATGGATCTGAATGTAAAACGCGTAATTTTATTGTTTTGAGAAATTTTCCGATTAATTTAAAATAAAAAAAGGTAAAAATTATTAATTTCTAAAGTTATGTAGTCTTTAATAATTCAGTGTTTTAGATTTGTCCAGATTTTCAGCTTTGTGTTCTTGTTTTATTTTATATTTTTGTATCCTTTAAGAATTTAGCTCTCGAGATTATGTTTTCATAAATTCCCTTTGATTATTTCAATGAATGTTTCAGTACTTTTCCACTTTGAGTTATTATATTATTTTCTTTTTGAATTGTACAAAACCCATTTAACTCTTTATCTGTTGCGCAAAATCTCTCTCTTTGTAAATGAAAAGCGGCACCCAAACAACGTGAATAGACCAACAACCGTCTAGACGAGATTCGGCAGCAGGAAACTTTTGGCTGTAATTTTTTGTCTTCCCAATCAAGCCACGTACGATATATAATTTGTCGCCGAGGCGAACGATCCGGTTTGACAATGAATCGGGCGGGCGCCACACTAGGCATGCCGGCGACCTTGACCTGACACCTTGACGCACCACTAACGCAGCAGGAAGAGAAGAGGTCCATTCGGATGTTTGTCAACCGACCGGTGGCGTTGACCTTTACGTCACAGCACGTATTATTTTTGTAAAATGCATTCTTATTATTATTGCAGAGTTCTAAATCGGGCTTTCTCGGTAAAAGCAAAATAGGTTTTTGATTAAAATGGTAAGGGTGTTTGTTTTATTTATCATCGCTTTCCGCAGAAACGAGACGTTTTATAAAGTGACGTCAGGCACCTGTGCGCCCCGAGAAAGACGTGGTTTTACGTCAGTCACCGGCCGGCAATAGAGCGCTTGATACACCTGGGATTGCCCCCTGCTGCTGACGGAGATGGCAATGTTCAATCTGCCCTGCCAACCACTGGAATGGAAATCGTTTGACATCTTCCGACTCTGGGCTTTTGCTATACGGAGAGAATCAATCTCTACAGTTACGCTCATTTAAGAACTTTGATTTGTTTTTAAACTTTTTTATCGAAGCGGTTCCATTTACACATTTAATATAATATATAATTGGTACTTAAAATCGATGGTGTAAAAAAACAAGTTCCCCAACTGAATTATTTGATTTTTCAGTACATATGGATTCTATGTTGTTTTTCTCATCAAATTCTTATTCTTTTTTTGTACTATGTTGCAAATGGGTCGCGTCGCAATAATTAATTACATCGTGGCGATCGACATCTCATAAAAGTAAATGAAGAGTAATAATAACAATAATAATATGAATGCTTTCAAAACGATTATAAAAGTCTGTGTCACAAGCAGCGCAACAGACTTTAAATTAATTGTTTTTTATTTTTTATTATAGCTTATATGATGACGAGAAATATAATCCACAAAAATAAAAAGGATTGAAAGTAACCAGGATAAGAAAAAAAAAATGAAATAATAATCATCTTTTACAATAACAGTTTTTAAATTTGATAATGCAAGAAATCTTTTCGTTGAATGTGAGATTTCAGATAGAAAAATGATTTTTTTTACTTATACATTTGAACATCAAGTTATTTTTTTTTTTAAATTTTAATTTGACTGTTGAAATTGAGCAAGAAAAGAAATTTAAAGCATGCTAATTACTAATTCACATGACAATAGTGTCCTATCGCATGAAATGTAATTAATATCCCAAACAATTTAATTATTTATTAAGGGCTTCAGTAGAAACTAAAACCCGTTTAGTATAAATAATAGAATATTTTAGTTGCAAATTGTGTTTATTGATATATCACACAGGCAATTGCTGCCCATAACGGGATACATCATTTATACATTCAAAATTATACAAATTCAATACAATTGAGAGAAAAGATGAGAATTTTACAAAAAAATTTTACATGCAAAATTTCACAAACAAAATTTTCCAATTACAAAATACAAACAAAAGAAAAATAACAATAATCAAGTTCTTTGGACTTTTTATTTATTTTTTTTCTGGATGCTGAAAGCTTGCGTTAAGATGACTGCCTGATACTTCCGAATTCCGCTTTCTTTGTTCTTTTTTTGCTCTTAATCCTGGCAAAAAACTGCAGATCAAATTATGTTTAGTAAAACAGGCTTTTTCGTCTTTGATTTTAGCCTCGCAATTCAGCTTTTATTATACCAGATCAGTCCTTTTGAATTCAGTTTTTAATATGTGATTTCATTCATTCAGCTTATACTGGTTCAAATATTGCTGCAATAATTTATTTTTTAAAGAGTTAATATTCTTAAACACCAACTCTGGGGTAGTGCATTTTTTACACACATGTACTCTAATGACTATTTATTATTGTTTGTTGATTAGAAATAAACATTACTTGAAACTAGAAATTTTTAAAATTAATTAATCTGCAAGCAAATCAAAATATTCTCACCATCCCGTCATATCAAAAACAATAACTTTTGTGTCAAGGCTAGCGGCTCCAGCCTGTAAGTTTCTATGGAATAATTGTTGACACAAAAAAATTTTTTTGTGACCTGCTAGCATCGAAAGCAATCGGACAACAAACTTTTTGTGTAAATATAAAAGATAAAAAAATCATATTATTTCGATTGCGGACTGAAATTGGCTAGGATAGATTGGCTGCAAGTGGTCATTAGGCAGAGCGGCACTCGTTTCTGATCAAACAAATTTGCACTGCTGAAGGCAATTGATGCGGTAGGGTTTGGCTCGCGCATTTCAGCTCTCCAACTGACTATGAGGCCGCAGTGTGCCAGGCCGCGGGATCGATACGCAAGGCCACTCTACTGAACTCGTTCGTTTCATCCCCCGTCGCCAAGGGAGGAACGCGGCTCTGCGCCCCGGAGCACCACTGGCCAGATTCGATAATGCTCTTATGTACTTGCGAAAATAAAATTAATTGAAGAGCGGCGAGGCAAAAATAGAAAGAGAATTTATATACGACGAGGGGTACATTATAAAAGCCAGCCTGACATCAGATGTCTGTTTTCTTCTTCCTTTTGTTAGAAGCTCCTTCCAGTCCAGCAAAAATTGAATTCCGTTGCCGTGGGCGAAGCTTGGTCGGAAATAAATCTGATTGTTCCATTAAAATAAGGCGCCTCATTTTTGGTGATTTTATTAAAAACTAAAGTGAAAAATAAGATTAAAACTTTGATTGAGCGTCAAATTGGTACAAAAACTGTTTCAAAATTTTTAGAAAATTAAAAATGATTTTCCATTTTAAAATCACAATTTTATTTTTATGTCTTTCTGAGAATATTTCCCATTGTTCATTTTTACATCATTGACATTTGTAAGTAATTTTATTAAAATTCCTGAAATACGCCCAATTTTTAATGATGAAAACAATAAAGCAATTTTAAACAATTTGCACTCGCGTTTTGCGATAATGTTATTTGAATATGGACGCTGATCTTGTAACTTCACACTTAAGTAATGCTGCCATTGAAAATTTAGTGTATATGCATTGATTAATTTCATGTAAAAAAAAATCAAGGTTCAATTTAATCTTTTTATATCGGAGCAATTAATAAGAAGAAACAGATTGAAACAAAATTCAGATAAGAGATTTATTGCAGGACATATTCCGAAGCAATGTCGGCATGATTTGTTTTCGTTGAATTTTACTTACTTTGAATGTTTTCGCTCTTATAAGATTATTCAAAACCGTTTTGATTGTCTTTCTTATCGCCAAAGGGAAAGTTGAATAACACTTGAGCGTTGAGAGCCTAATTCAGAAGTAATCAAAAGTCATATAACCGCCATAGGGCATAATTTGAAAACATATATGACTTCTTATTTCGAAATTATAGATTTTGTTTTGTACAAAATAAACATCAAAGAACTGTTCGATTTGCAAATGTGACAAACAATGGAAAATTTTTGAAGGCAATCCACTGCTTCGGGCATTTTTGTAAAAAAAGATAACAACAAAATAAGTTTTTGATGTGCTTATAAACTTGAGTGACCTCAATATATAATTTTTTTTTTATCAAAAGACCCGATTTTTGTGTACAATCAGCAGAAAATGTAAATACCATCTGGATTAATATTATTTCCCACTCTCTTGACACAAATTGTAGTGAGCCTCTCCATTTATGATACGAGATAAATATGCAAATGATAATAATCCCCTTACCCTTGCATGCACGCACGCAGATATGGAAAATAGCGCTTCCATTTATTATTTGTTTGCAAACGACGTGCACTGAATATATGAGGAGCTCCTGCAACCAATTCAAATTGCCCGTGGGCATCTTTTAAAGAACTGATCTCATGGAATTCTACGATTTTAAATCGGAAGAAAAGCCCACTGCGGCCAAGGAGTGGATCAAACAGCAGGGACGGCAGCTCAAGTCAAGCCAGTTTTGGTTAAG
Source organism: Neocloeon triangulifer (assembly GCF_031216515.1). Classification (NCBI taxonomy): domain Eukaryota; kingdom Metazoa; phylum Arthropoda; class Insecta; order Ephemeroptera; family Baetidae; genus Neocloeon; species Neocloeon triangulifer. The sequence continues at coordinate 1,833,670 of NW_026775550.1, forward strand.
GAGATTCCCGGTGATATCTTGGCTCCAGTCGTACTCGTGGGTCTCTGCGTTTTACGATGTTGTGGCCGGGGTCACAGTGGGACTGGTTGAACTTCCCAAATGCCTGGCCGCGGCCATTATTGCTGGATTACCTCCTCAGGTGGGTTAAGTAAAATTTGATCTTTATTAATAATGGTAGCAGGAATTATACCTAAATTCTCAATTGGGGGGCAAATTAAGAATTACATTTATTAAGATAAATTTTTCAATAAGTTTTACAAATTTCATAAATTCAACTATTATTAATTTTTTCAAAACGCAATACATTGCAGCAAATAAACACAAAAACAAATATTGTAACATAAAAAACCAGCTTAACCATATAATTAAATACTTTTGTTTTTATAGATTTGTTATATTTAAATTTCTTATTTATTTTATTTTAAATATTTGTATTATTTGTATTTAAACATGTATTAATATTAATCAAGCTATTTATTTTTTATCTTTTAGAATATTGATTTCATGAGCTTTAGTAATTAGATTATTTAAAATTTTTTAATATAAAGCTTGAAGAACATTTTCATTTATTAACTATTTAACAATTTCTCAGAACCGTGAATTGAAGTGCCACTTTATCGATAAAAATACAAAATTTTTAGAAGAGATTCTATGAAAATTAAAAGTTATCTCATCTTACATAATATAATCTTGGTTTTTCCAATCAATATTGTTAGAGAACAGGTTATTTTAAATGTCCCTACGTAATAAATCAAATATAATAGTATTTATAATTTCAGTATGGTTTATATTCATCTGTCGCCGGCTACTTTGTGTACGCGATCTTTGGCACGTGTCAAGCCATCAACTTTGCTCCAACTTTGTTGGTTGCAATGCTTATGAGGTCGTACACCGACCAGTACGGCCATGACGCGGTCGTACTCATCACCTTCCTCTCAGGGGTTATTGTCATGCTGATCGCACTTTTGCAACTCGGTTTGTTTTATTTCCATATCGGAAATCTGATGAAAAATTACAATAACGACCTTCTTCGTATAATAAATTGCTTCTTTTTTATCAAATTTAGCTCCCATCGTCGAATTCATCTCCTATCCAGTGCAAAGGGGATTCATGTCGGCCGCCGTGTTTAACATTGTCCTGACTCAAATCGTGGCTATGGTCGGAATAACTGGGCCCAGTTTGAATGTGATTCAGACTGTGCAAAACATCATCAATGGGATTGACCTATTCAATGTGTGGGATCTCGTAATGGGTGTCACGTGCATCGTTATCCTGTTTTCAATAGAGGTAAATTTATGATTCATTTTTGTTCGAATAAGACTAAATTTAGAAATAAAAAATAATCCAGGCTCCAGGCTTATTTAACCTTGTTGAAAATAATTGAAAATATTTTCTATGAGGGTCATTCATATTTTTTTATAACTCTTTTTTTCCTCTTGAAACATTTTTAATCATAATTTGGATGGGGAAGATCAAATTTTTAAATAAATTTATAAATATTATTTATTTTTCCCAGTCGAATGCATAATAAATTTAAATCGCTAAAACAAAATTCGAAAAATTAAAACATTGAAAAGTCAATTTTTGTTCAATTGTGGTTTTATTATTTTTTTAATGAGGTCTCATTTTTGCATAACATTCATCTAGATGACTTTAAATTGAATTTGACATTTTTAAGTAATTTTCAATAAATTAAAAAAGAAGATCACCTCATTGACGTTTCACTGTTTCATTGAATATTTTATTTCTTATAAATATTCCACCTGCCACGCTTCCAAGTTAAGCAGGTTGCATAACATTTTCTTATTTTCATTAAAGTGTTTTTTTTATATCAAGTTGTATAAAAACATTTGCCGTTATTTTCCAGCAACTGGGAGAACTTGCGGAAAAATCTAAAAAGAAAGGCGGTGAAGTGCGATGGTGGCACACTTTCCTCAAGTACTTTGCCCTCACGCGGAACGTTCTGGTGATGGTAGGGAGCATTGCTTTCGTCGCAATCATGATTGCAACCACTGGTGAATCTCCTGTGGGAACGCCAGGTACGTGTGAGCATCTGAGCGAAAAAATCTAATTAATTTTTTGATTAACAGCGGAAATTGAACAGGGCTTTCCGCCCTTTCGACTGCCACATTTCCAACTGCAAAACGGCAACACGACCCTTACATTCGGTGAAACACTGAATGAACTTTCGTCAGCGCTCATCGTTGTGCCCATGATTCTGCTGCTGGAATACATTTCCGTTTCAAAAGCTTTCGGTAAGGATCTATAAAAAAAATTGAATATTTTATTTATTACAAAATTTGTTACAAAAGAATTATATAAAAATTACGCAATTTAACATTATTAATGATTTAACAAAAATACTCTTTTTTATTATTATTTTTAGAATGACAAAATTCAGATCTATTTTACATATTTACTTTTTGTGTTTAATAGTTTTTATGAATTCCAATTGTTTACTTTTATGCTATTGCTGCATTAGAATTTTTTAAGATATGATTGTTTATAAAAAAATTAACTTATGAATTAAATTACCCTTTTTTGAAGATCAGCTTTCTGGCTTATAATTATTTAAATATTTGGAACAAAAATATAAAATTAATATATACATATAAAGAGCTTTTTAAAGTATTATGGAGATTCAAATTTATTGATCGCATCCAACTTTTAAGTATTTTGAATAAATTTTTATTTTGTTTTAAATTTTCTAAGAAACTCATACAAGAGGGTCACATTTAACTAATCTTAACTTTTGCTAAAATTTGAACAATAAGAAATTGATGGATTATTTTATGGACATAATTCAATAAACACAATTTGCAATTAAATGCATTCCCGCTGCTTCTTATGTTTCAAATTTGTATTTTATTTTTCCACAAAGCCGACGGGAAAACGATCGACACAACACAAGAATCGCTGGCTTTAGGTCTCAGCAACACACTCGGCTCACTCATGCAGTCAATTCCTGTTTCCGCCTCATTTGTCAGAGCAGCCGTGAATGTCGCGTCTGGTGTCAGATCACCCATTAGTAGCATTTACACAGGTGAAAAAGAAACAAAACTCTTCGCGGAAAGAATAAAAGAGAATAACAAAAATTCAAGGCGCCATCATGCTGGTCGTGCTGGGTGTCTTGACCGACTATCTCACTTACATCCCGACGTCCACCCTGTCGGCAGTGATCATCACGTCACTGATTTACTTCTTCAAAGTCCCTCAGGTTACGAGAGACTGCTACAGAAGCAACCGTAATTAAAGACATAAATCTGGCAGAGCCAATTATTTTCAACTGTAATTTGCAGGAAGAGATCTGATTCCCCTCTATGCCAGTTTCTTGGCCGGATTGTTCATCAATTTGACCTTTTCCATTGTATGCGGCATTTTAGTTGACCTGGTGTTTATCATTTACCCAACAGCCAGGCCTAAGTTGATTATAAAATCGATCAAGGTGAGTGGGATTAAATGCACAATTTTTTTATCATTTTATAAAAAAAATAAACGTGTTTTGTTTTTGTGTTCAAATCAAATAAGCACTTTTGTTCAGATATATTGCACGGTTGATAATTTCTCGTAAATTTAGAATCATTTGGTCTTTATTATGTAAATCTATAATGATATGTTAAGGTCGATTTGTTTTTTATTTTAATAAGAATTTCATTAATATGCAAAATAATGTGATTGTGATTAAATATTATTTTTTTAATGCTCTCATTGAACTAAAGTTTGGCGATCTTTGCAGTCTCATAATCTGTTATGCTAATGTTGCTAATTACTGCTAAAGTTAATTTCTGTTGATGTGAAAATTCATAAATAACATAAAAGAAATTCAAAAAGTCACTAGTAAAAATCCAACTTCTCATCAAATTAGGTAGTTTACATTATATTATAAGGTCATTATATCTTCTAAATTTTCCTTGCGGATTATTTTATAATTTTAAAATTAATATTGTAATTTAAAAAAGTGAAAATGCAATCGGCAAGACTATTTACAATATAACTTTTTTTAAATATATAAAATATAATGAAAGAAATTTATATTTTTATATATAATTATTAATTTAGAGTAAAAAATGTACTTATTTTTATCATAAAAGCTATTGTAATAATGATTTTTTTAGTTTAAATAAGATCTGTGAATTCACAAAACTGAATAAATTATCTGTTATATTTTAAGCTACCTGACATTGGACACGCATTGCTGGTGGTGCCTGATAAAAACATCTGCTACCCCAACATCGAGTTTTTGAAAGAACGCATAATCATAAGTGCCGAGCTCGTCAAATTAGATGTTATTGTGATTGATGGATCGTTCATCCACGTGCTGGACACAACTTCAATCCAGGTTAGCTCAAAATGTCAAAAATCACCAAAATTATTTATTAAAATATATTTTAGACCCTCAAGGCTTTGCGTAAAGACTTTGAGTCAAAAGGGAAGAAAACCTTGTACGTGAACTGGAGAAACTCAGTGAGGGACCAGTTTGTCAATTTTGATCGCAAGAACGCCGACCTGTTTGTCTCCTCGGCAGAATTAGGGGATAGCTGTGATTTGGAATCGGCGAAAAACAGTGTTTCTGATTTTGAGTATATTTATTAGCACTTAAAATGTTACAATTGAGTGAAAAAAATTTGAAATTAAAAACTGTAGAGCCTTTTAATAAACTTTAGGATTTTTTTATAGTTAAATTTTAGGTTTTTAAACAAATTTTGCATGATTGATGGTAAGCACTCTATGATTCTTTACTATTATAATTTAAAAATATAAATTTTTTAAATATATGGGTAGAAAATTAAATAAAATATTCCATTTTGCTTGATTCAACGTCAATTATTGCAGACACAGTAAGCAAACGAAAAAAAACTCACTTATTAGTAATGAAAGAAAAAAACATGTAGATTACCAAATTAAATTTACAAGATAATCTTTAAATTAAAATACTGCTGCTATATTTTATATTTTCTAGAGATTCACCAAAAATTTTGAGCCATGTGATTTATTTATTTTATAAATGTCAAAAATAATGATATTGATATTTTTATTTAAAGTCATGAATGATTTTTATGAGCCTTTGATTTGGAAGAACCCTTTATATCTAAAGAAATAAGAATCGATCAATATAAAGCGTCTGCTTGGAAACGCCATGCAGAGCAAAAAGTTGTTGACACTTCATTTATACGAAATGACATGTTGAAGGGACGAGATAAGCGAGGCCCTTTCGATCTCACCAGAGTGCAAACGCTGTTCTGAAAAATAATCTTCTCGAAAAACACGGAGCTCAGTGCACACATTATACACGCGTCCGAGAAAAGGAATAGCTTCAAAAAGAGAGACGTCAAAATTTCGCTAATGAAATGCGTTCGAAAATTGTTTGCGAAAAGTTAGCACCGCGTTAATAGTGCGATCACGTGTATCGTTTACGAAGGCCAACGACGCCGCGACAAAAACACCACCACCGTGACCCAGAGACGCTGCAGGTATTTGAAATCCTCACCTTCCGCGACCGCGTGCTCGCGACAAAAAAGGTTTTCTTTTAAAAGGAAGGAAGGGGGTCACAAAAGTCTAGTCTGAACTTGAATTCGCCGCGCATTGTTTTTAGTGATCTCGTCGTCGCGCGACTGCTTTTGTGACTAGGCATGCAAATTCACTCGACCGCCCACAGATTACAATACACACCTGCTGGGAGGGATAGACACTCTTAAGCGGCGGCCGGAGCCACAAACATGCCAGTCCCGACAGCCACCTACACCGCCATGCAGCTCACGGGTAATTAATTCGTTTTTGCTTATCGATCAGGCATTCAAGGCGTGATTTTTTTGCGATCCCGAATTTTCATGCTGCATATTTTATCATTCAGTTATACAAATTTTTGCCTAATTGAATTCATGATTTTAATTTCAAACAATTAATTAGAGAAAAGGTTTCTCTTTTTTGAAATTTCAATCAAACAGTAGCAGTCAGAATTTGTAGAATTTCGTGTTTTTTTTTTATTGTTGCCTTTTTTTACATATTATGTCACTCTATTGTTTTATTGTTGGGAGGGAAACATTGATTTGCTGGAAATGCTGGATGAATGCATCAATTTATTTTTACATTCCACTCAATTCCCCTTTACAAATATTACATTATGATTGCCCTGTCATATGCATTTACGGCCCCTTTAGCCATAAAAATAGTAAGGAGCCGCTTATAGTGGTGCTATTTTATCATTAATTTTATTTTTAAATAATTATTAAAAGTAGTACTTTTCCCACCGATTTATTTTTAATTTAATTAAATTAAAATTACATACAGTTGTTTTAGATATTCTTATTTCTTTTTAGTTTTTTCTTTGACGCTATGCTATTTTTTTTTTTTATCTTAAACCAATTAAAATCAATCTACGCTTTTATTCTTTTATTAAATGCGCTGCGTAAATCTATTGGCCTTTTAATATCAAAAAGCAGAATCAATGTTATTAACCATATCTTCTGCTCGTATTATTTCAACGTATACTTTTATCTGCTTTTATCAAAACGTGCCAGCCAAAATGCTGCAAGATAAATTTTTATCTTTAGTCAGGAAAGCCCCTCTATCGATAGATCGCAATGAATCATAAAAATTTGTCAAACTTTAAAAAAACCATTTTATAAAAGTGTAGATAATGCAGATGGAAACTTTCTGTTTTTTTTTTTCAGTGCAAAAGAAATAATAAAATGGTTCATTTTTGTCCCTTGAACGCAAATTAAAAACTTATTCCAATTTAAAAATTAATATTATATATATTTTTTTTCTTTTATAATGTATGTTTTTATAGTTATTCTTACACGTGATTTGAATTTTCTATAAAATGTATGTAATTGACTAATTGTATTAGTTTTCGAACTAAATAAACTTTCATTAAACCAAACCAAATTCAGCTTTTTACATTTAATACGAAAAAATTTATTAAATTTGTGTTCATACCACGCGCACATTGACTTTGTGAGGTCGCGGCGATTTATAAATCAAATATTTGAAGAGGAGCGTTAATCTCCATGAAATGAATGTGTGTTTGTTACACATATGTACACTTAATTAATTTAATGCAATAAAATCTCACGAGTTGCTCACATAAACGTGACATAAATTTTTATCAATTAAGAGCGCAGTTTCGCAGCACACATAAAGTATTAATTAAATAGCAATTCTGCTGTACTATTCCATCATTCGTCCTTATATTTATTACTTATTTGTTCGTTTGAGACGATTATTGACAAAATTAGCTCTTTAAATTTTGATAAGTAAAAGATAAGCGCAATTACAGATGAGTACAGAAAGCATTCACAGGTTTCAAGTTCAAGGCTGTAAAATCTAAAGATAAATAAAAATATTTATTATTAAAAATTTACGGACTGTACAGAGATACGTATAAATTGTCTCGGCCAGTCTCTGCCTGCTTTCAACATCTACCGGGAGATCCCTGAACTTTCAGCAACCCGCGGCGCTCGGCGCCAGACGGTCTCTGGCGTCGCTCCGGATCAAAACAAAGTGTAAACACTGGGTTCAAAAAAGGCAAAAATAGGACAATGCTCTGTATTGTCATGTGAAACGACTCACGGCACTCTGCGGGAGGCGTTTTACTTCACTTAGGACCGCTCTCTGTATGCCTCAGTTTTTATATAAATGACGATTATTTAAAATGCTTTGGTATGTCCGTGTCATTCCAACAGCTGCATTTATGATTTTTTTTTTACATTTTAATTTTTAAAATAACTAATTCATTTATGTTTTTCAGCGGTGAAGCCGAATGCGCCAGCAGATGATAATAAAAACAGCGGGTGGTTGAGAAAAAACAAAATGCAGTCTCTGTTGACGAAGAGGCTGCCCATTTTAAAATGGGCCAGAACGTACGACTCGAGCTGCTTCGTGGCTGACCTGCTTGCCGGACTCACCGTCGGACTCACAGTCATCCCACAAGGAATGGCATGTGCGGTCATAGCAGGCTTAGAACCACAGGTATTATTTTAAATTATTTATTAAATAATAAACATTTTTAATAAAAACGAAATTATTTTTCAGTATGGACTGTACGCAGCGTTCATGGGCTGCTTTGTGTACATCTTTTTTGGCAGCTGCAAAGATATAACGATTGGTCCGACTGCTATTTCTGCCATGCTGGTTAAACCTTATGTGGACAAATTCGGCGCCCAAGTTGCAGTCCTGATTTGTTTTTTGTCAGGCTGCTTGATTTTCTTACTCGGAGTTTGCCAGCTTGGTAAAGGATTTTTTTAATTTTCTTTTAAATTTTTCATTTTGAAACGAAATTTTCAGGCTTTTTGGTGGACTTCATATCAATGCCTGTGATAATTGGCTTCACTTCTGCTGGTGCTATCAGCATCGCTTCGAGCCAGGTTGCAGCTCTCCTCGGAATCAAGGGCGGTGGTCACACTTTCCTCGAGTACTGGATCAAAGTTTTTGAAAACATCCAAAACACAACAATTTGGGATCCAGTTCTTGGCTTCACCTGTATCGCCATTCTTCTCTTCATGAAGGTTTGATTTTAATTATATAATAAATATTGTAAAAGCATTAAGTGTTAAATATTATATAAATTAGAATATAAATATTTTTTAGCTTTTAATAATTTTCACATAATTATATAAAAAAAAATTTCATTATTATAAATGAAAAAATATATAATAATAAAAAATTACAAAAATTTATACATATTTCTTTATTTTTAACTTGAATAAAAATAATTATTATATTATTTTTAGTAAAATTATAAAATTTGTTTAATTTTTAGTATATTACGAAATATGCAAGGCCACCTGCCAATAGATCTGAAATGACAACTTCAACAAAAATCTGGAAAGGTGTGATCAAGTACTTGTCCCTGAGCAGAAATGCTCTGGTCGTTTTATTCAGCACCGTCATCATTGTGCTAATCATGGGAAATGGAGATCCACCTGTTGTTATAACAGGCGAGTAAATATTTCAATTTTTTTAGAACCAACTTGACAAATGACTAAAATTTTTAGGAGACATCCAGGAAGGCCTTCCTCACTTTACACTTCCTGATTTTGGCCTGGTTTACCAAAACGAAACCCTGAGTGTAGCTGAAACATTTAATGAACTCTCGTCAGCGATCATCATTCCTTTTGTTCTCGTTTTAGAGTCCATAGCTATTGCTAAGGCTTTTGGTAATTTATGATAATTTCTTAAATTTATTCTTGTTAAAAAGTGGTTTTTAGCTAACGGGAAGACAATTGACGCCACCCAGGAGATGATTGCTCTTGGGCTGAGTAATATTCTTGGCTCGTTCTTTCAATCTTTCCCAACAACAGGCTCTTTTACTAGGACTGCGGTGAACAATGCGTCTGGTGTTCGGACACCATTAGGGGGCTTTTATACTGGTAATTTTAATTATTTTCTAATAAAGCTAGAAGATTTTAAATCTTTTTAACACAATTAAAAGTGTCAAATGATAATTTAAAAATTTAGATAAATTTTTAAGCTAAAAGTAAGCACACAAAGTAAATTTAAATAGGGCTTATCCTAATCGCAAAAAATGAGAAAAATAAAACACAAATGACCCAAAAAGAACATCTTTTAGAGTCAGTAGACGAGATTATTTGCCTTGGTTTGAATTTTTGGGCTTTCCTATTGAATTAAAATTTTAAACCAAATTAGGTGCCCTTGTTCTACTGTGCCTTGGTTTGCTGACCTCTTCTCTGAAGTACATGCCGAAAGCAACATTGGCCGCCGTAGTAATTTGTGCTGTGATATTTATGATTGAAATACACGAAGTCACAATGGCTCTTTGGAAATCCAAAAGTATGTAATCACATATTATTTCATTGTACTTTTTCCTTATCTCTTCCCATTGTTCACAGAGCTGGACTTGATTCCCCTTTATGCAACTTTCATCGCGTCTTTGCTCTTGGGACTAGACAGTGGAATGATAATCGGTATCGGGGTCAACGTACTTTTCATTTTCTATGAGGCGGCCAGACCGAAATTATCTATCGAGACGTCGACTGTAAGTGTTCACGTGCAAATCTTATCATTATGAATAGTGACAGCTGTAAAATTTGAACGATTTCATTAAATATTTAAAATTTCCTTTCTCTGTAGCTACTAAACAAGGAAGTTATTCTTGTCAGACCTGACAGGAGTATAACTTATCCAGCTGCGGAATATGTGAAGGATGCAGTTAACAAGCAGTCGTCCAGGTTTATGGGATGCGAAGTTCTCGTTGTAATAGATGGAAAGAGAATTAACGGAATTGATTCTACAGCAATAAAAGTAATGAGACTTTTCATTATTTTGCAAATATTGAATTATTTTAAAGAAATAGAAATTATTTTAAATAGAAAAGAAATTGATTGAATTGGAAATAGTCTGGGGCTGCTTTTTAATAATTTTTTTTAATGAAAATTTTCATATTCTTGTTTTAATTCATTTTAATCTCAATTTTTAATTATTCAACTTTCTTTAAAATAATTCACTGTTGAAACTGGAAGGTCACAAATTGAGGAATACTCCTTTTTGGAAACTTCAATAATTAAATATCTGATTTTTTTTTTTTTATTTAAGGTTTTGAAATCCTTGCTTGACGATTTGAGATTAAAAAATCATGCTATTTGTTTCTGGAACTGGAACAAAATGATAACCGACTCTTTTGTGTCATTCGATGGCAAAGACATTGAACTGTTCAAGTGTGAAACCACTTTGGAGCATCTTTTATCAGCTGGTTTGTGTTTGAAATTGAAAGTTTGTCTTGCCGTTTGTTATCAGTAAATGCAACTTCTTTTCCAGACGATAATGAAGAAGTGGGACCGAGCTGCAGTGTTGGCGATGGCGACACCTCGTCATGCTCTTCAATGCCAACCGAGCAGGTTTGGACACCCGAGAAACTGCCTGTCTGATTAACTCGAAGCAGACAAGTAAAAAGTGAATTTATGCATAAAAAGTGAATTTTTTTTACCAAAAATGGACTGTTAACAATAGAAAAGAACTAGAATTCTTATCTAGATCGGTTTCCAAAATATTTATTTTATCACAAGACAATGTTTATTTTTAAGAAAATTTTACCTGAATGTAACTGCAGAGAGCCGGAGACTTAAAATAAATTGTATTTTAAGAAAATTTTTAATTTCTAATGTGTACAAAATAAATATTATTTTTTAACATACAATTTATTTTGTTTGAATTAATTAACTTGACCTATATTTCTGAAAATGTTAAGCTCTGGACGATTCTACGCACTTCTTTTTACAACAGGCAACCTAATTTTTATTTTGTGCATGGTCATGGATGTGCTGCACCCAGAGGACTCCATACAAAATTAGAACCCCTGCGTTGATAGCGACACATTATTCCAATTACCCAGTTGGTAGCTGGGAGCTCTGCTTTTGTGTGGCAGTGTGTTTGCGTGTGTCTTAATAAATGTATTCACCATACTATATGGCAGGCGGTGTAGGAGGAAGAACTTTATCAGTGATAGTAGTGTGCACTCGTCCACCGCCAGAACTGTCAGGTTGATTCTACCCACTGCAAAGAGAGGCTCCCAAACAAATATTCTGCATATATAGAGGTAAAAACGAGGGAATATTTGGACGGAGAATTCGCAAAATGCCTGGCATGTAGGTGTAGTAAATACTTACCATATTATGAGAAAAAAAAATATTTATATGCTGAAAAAAGTTATAGCTAAAAAAAATTAATCAAAGTGGGTTTAATAGAATTTAAAAAGTTATAATTACCGTAGGAAATAATTAGTGTTAATTGGTAAAAAAGGGCGCAGGAAATGCCAAAGTCGTACGGAGTGTCCGGCCATCGGAAGCCCACCGTCGGCAGTCGGATGGCGCGTTGCTCCAAAAGCTGCCTCCGGACGCTCTACAAAAGGGTTCCAGTGACGCACTGGTTGCCCAGATACCCTCTCAGGGACATTTTCCCTGACCTCATCGCGGGATTCACCGTCGGCCTTACTCTTATTCCGCAGTCAATGGGCTACGCAACCTTAGCAGGACTCGAGCCACAAGTACGCAAAAAATATTAATTAAATTAATTTTCAGTGATGAACTTTTTATTAATTCAAATAAATACAATCAATATGAAAAATTATATAATTAGATATTTCAATTTCAGTACGGACTTTATTCTGCGTTCTTGGGCAGTTTCATTTATATTGTGTTCGGCTCGGTGAAAGAGGTAAACATGGGACCCGCGGCCCTCTTGGCACTTCTCACATACAACTACACGCACCACCTGGGACCTCAATTTGCCGTACTTTTGTGTTTTGTAGCTGGTTGCATGGAGCTTCTATTTGGCATTTTACACTTAGGTAAATATTCATAATATTCAGGTACGCGCGAGAACTTCTATTTTGTGTCGTCGCGTGATGGTTGTTTCAGCTGCGATTGAGCAATAATTCCTTTTAGATGCAAATTGTGTTCTTTGTCAAAAGAAACGTGTGTTTAAAAGTGAATGTGTTATTATATCAAGAAGACCTTTTATTTGCCAAAAGGTCAATTAATTTATCTCTCTCTGACACCAGGCAATAACAAAAGATTAAATTGCATTCCGTCGCTCCAGATATAGGAAAACGGCGGAAAATTTATTGTATCATAAATTTGCATTATTTGCGTCGCTTCTGACATCAAAATTGCACTATACTCTTGATATTATGGTTTCTTTTAATATTAAAATACAAACAAAATTTTTTTACATTATTGAATTATTCCGAGTTAAAAAATTCGCAGGTTTCTTGGTGGATTTTATTTCCGCGCCGGTGGTTGCGGGATTCACGTCTGCTGCGGCGTTTATGGTGGCCAGTGCTCAAGTCAAGGGTCTGCTTGGCTTAAAATTTGATGCCGAGTCGTTCGCGCACATCTGGACCGAGGTTTACAACCATATTCACGAAACTAAATTGTGGGACGCTGTTCTCGGAGGCTGTTGCTGCGTCTTTCTCCTCTCTTTAAAGGTTGGAAATTTTAAAATTTTTACCCAAAATAGATTCAAATTATTACATTTTTCAGTTTTTCAAAGATCATTTCAAAATTGGTGACGGAAGAAAACCCCTGAACTGCTGCCAAACTTTTATCAGCAAATTTGTTTGGTTTTTTTGCACTGCAAGAAATGCTCTTATAGTTCTCGTTTCGATGGGAATCGCGTATTATTTCCACGTTTACCACGATGGATTTGTTCCATTCATGCTAACAGGTATTGAAAAAAAAATTGCTGTTAAAATAAATTTAAAAAAACAAATTTAACATAGGCACGGTTCAGGCTGGACTGCCACCCTTTCAGATTCCAGCTCTAACTGCTGAGGTCAATAATAGAACCTTGAACATTTTGGAAATGGTTGGAGAACTTAAATCGGGGGTGATAGTGGTCCCTGTTGTTGCAATCATCGCTAATGTAGCGATCGGAAAAGCTTTTGGTTGGTATAATAAATTTTTTAAATTCATCTTAAATAAAAGTTGCTGGAAAGTGACTTTTGGTTTAAAAAGGCTCAAATTTTAATAAAACATTAAATAAAAAATCTCTGGAAAATGTGGAAAAGCAACGCAAAAATACTAATAATATATTTACTAGGACGTTCGTGAGAAGTAAAACTCTTAACTTTTAATTTTACATGTTTTTATTTTTAATCAGAGTAATAAAATTTGCATATCGGAGGAAATTAATTAAATCTTTGATTTATTTTTTGTCTATGAAGAAAAATTTTAATGAACTTTGCATTACTTTGCATTACTTTGTATATATTAATTTAATTGAAAATATAGCAAGTGGGAAAATGCTTGATGCGACACAAGAAATGGTTGCTTTGGGTCTTTGCAACATCGCCGGCTCCTTCGTCAGCTCAATGCCAGCGATGGGCTCATTTTCCAGAAGTGCGGTGAGCAACGCCAGCGGAGTCCGAAGCCCTTTGGCCGGACTTTACACAGGTTTTTTTTTTTTAATATATTTTCTATCCACATCGAATTTCTAATAAATCATCAAAATTTCCGCTATGCGACAGGTGCAATGGTGATTCTTTCACTCACCTTGCTCACCCCGTACTTCTACTTTATTCCGAGAGCTACGCTCGCCGCTGTTATCATGTGTGCAGTTATTTTCATGGTCGAGGTCGACAAAATTGGCCCGATGTGGCGAACAAACAGTGAGTTAATTTATTTTACCTCAAATTGAATTAGTCTTTTGGCAATTCATTGGAAAAATTGTTTGAAATATACAAAATTAAATAAATTATAAGGCTTGAATATATTTAACTATATTTCAATTAATAGTTTTATATCAATTTAATAAAATAAATTCCCAAGAAAACAAAAATTGAAAAATTTAATGTAGCTTTGTGTAACATTATGAGTGGGTGTTTTAGTAATTATTTTTTTAAATAATTATTATTTTCTCCTCGACTAAAAAATACATCAGCCTGAGTTTAAGAAAAAAAAATAGGAATTTTAACAATTTTTTTAATCAAGCGATAGAATCAACTTTCTAGCTTGCTATATACCCATGGGAAATCAGAATTTATGTATTTTAGTAATTTTCCACTTTGTAATTTGGGCAGAAAAGGATCTTCTCTCGTTTGCGGTCGCTTTCGTCGCGTGTCTCGCCCTGGGAATGGAAATGGGCCTTGTGATTGGCGCCGCCGTCGACATTGCCTTTCTGCTCTTCACCAACGCTCGGCCGAAAGTGAAAATTGACACAATTTCGGTACACACACGCGTCGCTGTTTTAAACCTCTCTTTTGCCAAAAACAAATCGAATTAATTTGCAGAGCGCGTGTGGGCCTGAGTACATTTTGGCGACACCCACGCAGGGACTCCTATTTCCAGCCGCCGACTATGTGCGCACGCAAATTCAGTCGGCGCTCGAGGACATGGAAAGCAATGAAAGGATGACGCATTTGCCTGTTGTCATCGACTGCAGGAATATCCAGAAGCTTGATTTTACGGCGGCTCAGGTTGGAAATGTTCATTTCCCTCTGATCCGACCCCTTCATACCAATTATCGGGACTTGAAAAGCTGTTTTTTTTTTTACAAATCAATCTCCCTTTTTTATATAAATTTTTATTTTGTTAGGGTTTGGAATCGATTGTGAGGGATTTCAACAAGCAAGAGCGCTTGATCATTTTCTGCGGAATGAAATCGCGCGTTTTGTCCATAATGAGTGGAGTGAGCAAGGAGAAATTCCACCACGCGTCCTCCGAAAATGAACTTTCGTCTCTGCTGAGAGGTGTGTTGTCCATCGGAACTTTTGGTAGCTGGAGCGATATTTCCACTAGTGACACTGCCAAACTTAAAGAAAAGGAATTTTATTAATTTTATCTAATTTTTCACCCAATTTTTTGTTCAAAACAATAATCAAATATTTAATGTGGCTTTTTAATTTGAATTTATAATTAACGGGTATTTTAATTTATTGCAGGTACGTTTAAGTCGCACAGGGAAACAGCACTGCTTTTGGGACGGTGATTTTGAAATCACACTTTTACTGCGAATCGCACCGAATGATTTCCCACCGACGGATTTTTGCACATTTTTTAAAGCACACGTCACAATTTTAATGATATTATTAATATGAGAATGTGGAAGATTATCATAGAGCAGAGTGAATATATCAAATAAAATTTAATCAGATCTGATTTTGATTCAGCTTTTTGCACAACACCTTACACCTTTTTAGCTTTATTTGCAAGCACTTAATTCATGATTCTGCACATTGATTGAGATGATTGGAGCACCATTTTTTACTTACATTTTTATAAGGATCTTATTTATTCAAAAAAATTTAATTCCTGTAAGTTTAAAAAAAAATTGAATATTCTATAAAATTGTTTATTTCATTTATTTACAAAAATGTTTTATTTTAGTATATAAATAAAGCTTATTAAATATCAAAAAAATAAAAAGTTTTAATTTTTGCCAGAAATTTTATTGAATCACCTTTAGTATTTTTGCTTCTCCACCAAAATTATTTAATATTCGATTAAAATATTCTCGACAAAATTACCCCGCCTTAATATGAATGCTGCGGCTAGTGAAAATCCCCCTTTAAGACACGTGTGTCAGTAAGGAGCAAATTAACCAGTAAGAAAGGAACGAAGGCTCAACATAGTGACAGGAGGGTTGGTTCTGAATTCAATTAAGTCGGGGTGCACTTGTGGGTGGCGCACGTATTATATTTAATTAGGGTGGCTGGCAGGCAGGTAGACAGCCAGATAATATCTTGCGAGCGCAAAAGGTGAGGAGGTGCTCCATTTAGCTGGATGTGCTGCTATCATGCCAAAGCATAGCTATACGGTTGTGCAGAAGCAACTGCCGGCGAGCCAAAGGTAAAGCATCTCTTGTCGCATTGCGGCCACACGCATTTTGTCTCCAACAAGCTCCTCGACTCGGCGTGTGTGATGAAATAAAAGCACACACACATCGGGGATGTTTCTCTGCGCTATACCTTGTTTCCCGACACGGACCGTGTTTGTGTTCTCGAGTGCATAGCCAGAGCAAACGAGAAGAAGTAGAAGGTGCGCTTCCTATTTTCAGCCGCACTCGTTTTTGCCGAACAAAAGCACAGTCGAGCCAGACAAATTGAAATGGCTCAAGCAAGCTCTATACACCTAACAAAAGACTGTTCTCTTGGAAAGTAGAAACTCACTAGACATTTAATTGAATCGCAAGAATGGATTTTTTTTAATGAAATATAAAATGTGAGCAGAATTTAAAAATTACAAAGATAATGTGAGAATTGAGATAAATAAATAAATTAGTTAAATTGGACCCAAAAGAGTAAGTGAATAAAAAATATTGAACCAAAAAACACTTGTATTTTCAGATAAATACTGCAGCTCTTTTAAAGTAAATGAAATTTTGGTAGTATGAAATTTCAATAAAAATATTACACTCGTACGATTTTATTTTAAATATAGTCAAGGCTATTTTTGAGCTAGAATATTGGTATTAAAATCGGCTTAGCGCGTCAAAATACTTTTGTGATAACAGATAGTTTTATTTGTATACAGAATTATGTGGATTTGACATAATTATCTTATAATTTAGTTGGAGAAATTAGTAAATTAGCCATGTAAATTTACAAATCATCAATTTTTTAATTACAATACACGCTGGGCAAAAGTTCAGTTTAAGTTTTGTTTCAACTTTTAATATGAAACACATCATTTTAGTTCAATTCTGGAAGAAACTTTTTAAAATTTGCTGATTTATTTTCTTGTCAAGGACATAGACCAAAAATCGTGAGCTGTTTTGAAAACATCATCAGATTTTTTACCCAAAACTGACAATCCAAATCTCACCGCAGAAACAAATCAACAATAAGGCTTAATGCGGTGAATGGGGTCATTTTTATCTCCAAAGTTATAATAAAAACATTGCTTCTAGGGGTGACTTTTTGTCCAATAATTTAGTCTCCATGCCAACAGTTGTTGCTCTTTTATTGTAAATATTATTTTGTTATTGCAAAAATTTGTATGTAAAATTATCATCTTTTCTCTCAATTATATTAACTTGTATAATTTTGAATGTATAAATGATGTATCCCGTTATGGGCAGCAATTGCCTTTGTGATAGATCAATAAACACAATTTGCAACTATTCTTTGTTACAAAAAGTAAATTAATCAATATTATTAATTTAAAGTTTTGTATTAATTTATAAAAAAATGTTGAACCAAAATATTCCCGAATGATTATAATTATTTAAAAAGAAAAGAATAATGAAATAGTGCTCTAACTTCAAAAGTGTACTTCTTGAATCTTCCTCGCTCAGGAGAATGTAAGAGAGCAAAGTTTGCAGGAAATAAAAGACGCGACACGGTAGAATTCTTTTGGCCATTTGGTCTTGGCAAAAGCACCTGGCGCCTCGCACTCGCATACATATTAAAGCAAAGGTGCGAGTGTGGCAGTGCGCGCCGGAAAAATAGTGTGGCGCGAAGGGAAAGGCGCCGCGCCAGCGAAAAAGCGGTCCAGAAGCAGCAATCCGTCACGAGAGCCGGGTCTTATAGCTCATATGGGAGCCATTATTGTGTGCTGTTACTTGCAAATATACACCTTTGACTCTCCTTGCCTTTTTATTAAACTTTCTTGCGAGGCACACGTGGGTGTTTGTTTTTTTTTATCTGGGGCGCAGCTAACTTAGTTAGCAGAGCAGGTGAGAGAGAGAACCAGATTTCAGCCGTATAAATTACCTCGGATCGTAAATCAGACCAAACGAACCATAATCACTTGGCTTATTCGAGTGTGGCCGTTTAATGCGGAGCAGAAAAACTTTTGCGTTTTTTCCAGTGTACTTTTACAACTAGTTGAATTAATTTCATCTCGGATGCAAATGAATTTAAAGTTCTGGGAATATTTTACACGTAAGGACTAACTGTAATTGATGTGATCGATTAAAACTTTCTGGCTACGTTAGCCGTTTGTCACAGCAGCACGATAGGAAAATCAATTGTTCAAGCCGAGACGGCAATAACTTTTCTCCGAGAAATGAGACAAAAAGTGCTTTGTGCGCACAAAAATCTTATTCCCTTCAGTGCGCGCTGTCTGAACGAACGCGACAATAGTAATTCTCTTCTAACGATGTGAATGTAAGGCGACAATGATTGATCAAGATGATCAGATCACATAATATAATGCAGAGCGAACGGAACGACGAAGAGCAAACTTTGCTCTCAAATTAATGAACTGTAATTAATTTGTGCTGGCAGCGTACTTGAATTGATTCGAACATCTGTTGATGTTCACTTTAATGACGAGGAATAAAATCTACATATTAAGTTTAAATTTAAATTCGCAGCGGGTGTAACATCATTTATTGATTGCGAAGAATAATTATGGATATTTTTCAAATAAAATTACTGAGAAATGAGAAAAACGATTTTTTTTAATAAAATGATAAAGAACAATGAAACTTGTCGTTTTCAAAGTAATTTTTTTACTACTGTTATTTAATAATTTTGCTTATTAAATTTTTTTGTAAACATTACAAACGTCATCTATCAAAAAGACCTTTTTAAATAAATAAATTGAAATTTAACGCACAATATTGAGATTATTAAATAATTAAATTAAAGCTATTCAAAATGAATTAATACACGATGTTTGATTTGAAATTTGGACTCCTCGTTGGAAAAAGTCAAAGTCATGTGTTAGCAACAATATGGAGGTTAAAATTTTTAGTTGTCTTACAACAATCGCAAAAGTTGACTTCTATTGTTGTAATTACTTGGTTTGACTGAAGTTTAATGCTAATAATGAGTCCTTAATTATGCAAATGATTCAGGAGCATAATTGGGTTTCCATTAAGAAATCAAATTTGCACATAATTATTTTGTATTTAATTCTGAGAGTTGACAGTAAAATTATGTTTGATAAATTCATAATATGTATTTTTGAAACGCGAAGTTTGAAAAATTAATAGTTTTAAACATTTTTATTTGATTTATTTGTGAAATTTACAAAATTTGATTGATTTCTTACAGCTTCTGGAAAACCGACCTCTCAACGCTATTTTCAGCACCGTGTTCTTGCCGAGGAGGAAAATCGGCGGCCACAAAACACACACAGAGTGGCTCAATCTCATTTGCACCCTCGGTCGGCCGGGCTTCTAGCCGAGTGGGTAGGCTGCGAGGCGTTGTATTTCATTTTGCGCGGACTGCTTGCATAACCCATCCGAGAAGAAAACGAGTGGATTTGCGCTCCTTTTCAGAGCGCTGTGTTTTTCATGCAAAGGAGACGGCCGGCGTGTGTATAATGACGGTGTGTGTGTGTGTGCGGTCGGGGGTGGCTTTCGTTTCGGGTCCGGCCATTAGGGTTATAGAATTTTTTTTTAAAATAAAAGGCAGAGAGAAAGAAAAGGCAGAGCCGCCGAGCCGGGGTGCACCGCCAGAACCAACTCGTGGTGCTGCATTATTATTGGCATGATTTATCGTCCCCCGCGGAGCTGTGCTACCTGCCTGCGAGCGCAACGGACGGACGTACCTATATCTCCCTGGTGAGAGGAAAGGGTGTGCTAGGTGAGAAACGAGAGCGTATTTGCATTTGCAGCATGCATTTTGCATCACAATATGCGCGGCCCACTGGCGCACAACTTCTCGCGTCTCTAACATTTAATGTTATATTTCTCGCTGCACACGACACGCATTTATATTTTTGCAATTTAAATCACTAGACCGGGCTGCCGTATTTGCTCAGAAAATCATGCTGTTTCACACAAATTGTTCAGAAATAAATAAAACGCAACAATTTTTGGCTGTGTCTGAAAAAGTAAGTTACTAAAAATAATTAATACATTCATAATTTGTGCATGTGAAATTTGGCTGAATCATATTTCTGGCAAAAAATATTTCTTTTGCGAGGTTGAAATAAACTTTAGTGATAAATGTTCGCTCTGTTGACGCATTTTTGATCTCCAAAGTTTTAACAAAATTCTTGTTTTGGTGGTGCCATTTTCTGTCTCAAAAAATCACTTATTCAACCAAAATTTTCTTCAAAATTTTAAGGGAGAAATAAACAATAATAGTTGTTTCTGTTTTATGGAAAAATGTGGCGACACCACTAGTGCACGCGCTTTTTATTTGCATTTTTTTCAGCGCTCCAGGAAAATTATGCAAAATCTGAGAGTTGTTGTGAGACTGCACTTCTCTCTTTCTCTCTCCGCGGGAAATTGTATTTATGCGGAGTCGCTGCCGGGCTTTTTATGAAAGCAATAAATACGAACGAGCTCTCACTTGCAGCTTTTTATTAAAATGAAAACTCACTCGCTACTGCAGTTTTCGCTTTGTTTATTTTCAAGAGAATGAGCTGCTGTGGAGCCTTGATAATAATGCTCTGTTGCCGCTGGTACTAAACAAATTCGAATAATTGCATTTACAAGAGGCGTATATAATTGAAATTCAAAGTGCTTGGCTGTTTCACTTTTCTCACGTCGCCATTGGGAAATGAACTCCTTGAGTGTAAGAACTTGATAATGATGAAAGCTAGCAAAGTAACTATTAACTGAAAGATGCTGTTCTTTTGCATTAATTTAACAATTAAAGTTAAAGAAAACGGATATAAAATTTATTTCATGCTGGAAACTTTGTCTTATTCATAAATTAAACCTCTCTATTATTTCAAAGCTAATTTTATTTATCTTTTTAAACATTTTCAGCCCAAACAATAACTCAAAACGAACAACCCCATTTCCCTCATAATATAAGTAGAGTGGACCTTTTCCGTTATTATTCTAATGGAAGAAAATATATC
Source organism: Neocloeon triangulifer (assembly GCF_031216515.1). Lineage (NCBI taxonomy): Eukaryota > Metazoa > Arthropoda > Insecta > Ephemeroptera > Baetidae > Neocloeon > Neocloeon triangulifer. The sequence goes on from NW_026775550.1 coordinate 1,854,894, forward strand.
TTGCCCCCCAAAAAAAGTATAAAAAATTCACGTGCTGGAAAAATCTTCTTCCCAAGAAAGAGGAAAACGAGATTGGATTCCGCCCACGAGCTCCGCATCTCATTTTTTCCAAAGCTGGAACATTCCTCCGCGGTTTCCCTGGTATCGGATGCTGATGCTGCGTGCTGATGTCACGGAATTTCAGACCGCGCGTTGCTGGAGAAAAGGATGCTCTTTGTTGGCGCTCGACGCGCGTTTTATATTTTATGCTGACGCCCGCCGATCTGCAGCCTGTCAAAATTATCAATCAGCCGCCGACGTGTATATGATGCTGCCGAAAATCCTCCTTTCGCCGGTTCGCTCTCAGATTTATGTATTTCCCTCTTGGCGCCGCCGTTAGATTAGGCCTTGCTTGCGCACCCTCATGGGTATCAGAGTTAATGGGCTCTCAATGGAGCTGCTCGGACCAACCGCCCAAATACCCAAATGATTTCGTTAGCTGATAATTAAGCCTCTGATGTGGTTCCGACCTCTGGCTGTCCAAAAAGGCCCCAAACATATACCAACCCTTTCAGTCGGTGGTTGGACAGATTCCTTCCCTGACGTATTCGCCCCTTAAAATTTTGTCGAAATTCTCAGAATTCTAATATTCGCCGTTCTGAAAATATATTATTGCATGAAATATTTGGTGTTGGATATTAATTGGAACTAATTTTGTGGATTATACCAAATGAAATTAAAATTTTAATGATGTAGGGGAAAAATTAATTTGAAATTTATTGGGCAATATTGGAGATTAAATAAGTAAAATATAGCTACAAATTTCTGCATATTAAATCATAAACGGATAAACTCTCTCAAATTATTTCATTATAGAAGATTAAATAAAATAAAATTCCAATGGAATTGAGATGAAAAAATCCAAGATTAACCATGTTTTCCTTGTCACATATCAATTTTTCAATATATTAAATGAGCAAAAAAAATATTGAAAAGTACAGAGCAGTAAATAACCGAACAGGCATGTTTTGGAAAAGCTAGGCTAGGCTGCGACTTCTAATGAAATTCAGCAAGACATTATTAGCAGTAAAAGAACTGCCGTGAAAAGTCGCTGTGCAAAGTTTAAAGTCAATCCGAAACTTTGGTCATAAAGTGCCACACACGAGCCGCGCTTTGAGTAAATTGGCGAAAATAACTCGCGGAAAATATTGCGCGCGTTTTTATATTTTTTTTCCTCCTCGGCCGAATGGAGGAGCTACATAAGGGTGTGTGCGACCGAGGGTAGGCAACCCGCCGCAGAGTCGCTATATGTAGAATACGTGATCAATAAAGCGGCGTGCAAACCATAAAAGCGTACATAAAACGTATTTTTCCTTCACAAAGGTTAAAGTGCCAATGAAACTTTCCGGCTTTTGTGTGTAGTGCGAATTTCACGAGTGAGAAAGTGTGTATGTGTGTAAAGCTTTTTAATGCGCTCGTTTACAATTCGACGCCGCGGCCGAGGCGCACCAACGAGCTTCTTTCGCGATTGATTGGCCGCGGAAAATGGAAATTTGAAACCGAGCAAAAGGTTTTTTCCTTCATATAATATCAACGACTCCTTTCCTTATTCTTATTGGCATTCAAAGAGAGCCTTGTCATTTTTTCATATGATTATTTTGTTTTTGGCCATGAACCTCCAAACTTAATGTCCTGAAATTGAAAGAATACAATTTTTTTGTTTTTTTTTTGTTTTAGAATTGGTTCAAATCCTCTTAAACTCTATTAAAATAAAAAAAGTTGCATGCCAAGAATTGTCTAATCGAACCCTTATTTTTTAATTGGAATCAAGACTCAAAATGTGGCTATGCATCCATAAAAAATCTAAGCTCAATAATTTCGGGCCGTTATTGATCAATGAGGATTTAAATGAGGAGCTCGGAAATGATAAATTTCTAACTGCTGTGAAGGGCAGAAAATTACTCTGCCTGCGAATTATGGAGTTTCTTTACAACTCGGCAAAAGAAAATTTGTCTCCCCGGGATATATTAAATTTAGCAGCTGCGAATTTAATTAGGCGCTAATGCTGCTTTAATTAACGCTAACGATTCAAGTTTGTTCTGCAGAAAAGTCTGGGTCTGAGGGTCATGCTGTGTTTTGTCTTGAATTAAGCGAAACAGCTGCACGGAGGGGAGATTATTTGGAAAACCGTATCTAATTGATTATTTTTCATTTTCCTCATCGTAAAACATAAACATAGAAGACTTGTTTGGAGAAAAAAAGATAATAATAAAATTTAGAGAGTGTAATTTACAATATGCAAAATTAAATTTGTTATTTCTTATTTCATGTTATTGAACAGAAAATATGAATATAAAGAGTTAAATTCAAGTTTCCGAACAATTTTGATGTAATAATATAATAATTAAACTGTGAAACTATTTGATGGATATTGCCGTGTGGAATATGTTAAAAATAAAAATAAAAACTGGAAATAATTGTATTAAAAAAAAAATACTTTTCTACAGTATTTTATCTATTTATGATATTTTTGTTGTAAAAATTTATTGAGAATGATATTGTTGAAATTTTAATTAAATAAATTTGTTTTTTCTTTAAAAATATATTAAACTAATTTCTTTAATGAAAAGAATACAAATCTTAACTACTTAATTAATTGCAATGGAATAAGAATCCTCCATGAAATGGAATAAGCAACGGAAAAGGAATTTAACAAATAACAAAAGGAAGATGGAATTTAGGCGAGTTTGTTGTTTGGTGTGGTGACTGCGGACGTGCCACGTGCTTGTTCTTTCCTGTTTGAACAGGCAAAAACCTGTGATGTGATGCTTGCGTGAGGAAATTTGCGTCTGGAGTTGCGATGGGAGGGGTGGGGAGGGGTAGGAGGGATGGAGAGAATCATTCTTATGCGTCAGTCATAGTAAAATTTTTATTTGTTTCTTGTTCTTTTGGTATTCTGCGCATATAATTAGAAATGAACACGCATTTTGCAATCGGCGAGAAACTGCGAATCGACCTCTTCGATTCGGCGGACGATCACTTTGTGACTGGCCTGTTCGTAACGTACAACAGCAATCGGACGCGCATCACCCTAGACGAAGCGACCTACCATCCTTCAGGCTCTCGCCTGCCCAACGAGGCGCACTTCTTCGCCGGCGAAATCAAGTCCGTAGGTAATTATAATGCAATTTTAGATATCTTCTTAAATCTTAATTGTGCATCTTTGTTCAATCCTCTTTGTAAATTCGTTCCTGAAGTCAGCGTCGACAAGTCGAGTGAGAATTTGCCAGTGGCGATCGACAAAGACGTCGGACGCAGCCTGGCCTCCTGCAAAGGACCCAGCCACCCTCACCTCACCCACATGTTCCAACAGCCGGAAATCGGACAACCAAGTAAGAAATAGTAATATTTGATTTGAAACGCTGATTTTTTATTTTAATTTTGTAGACCCTGATCGTAAAATGAGACCCGAATTTGAAAGAATTCGCAATAAATTTGAGGACTACAAGGTCATTGACAAGAAGGACGAGGAATTTGAGCAAGCAGTGAGTTATTTAATTAGTAAAAAAAATTGGTGATGGTTTTATAGGTTTTAATTCTTTAATCTGAATGTACACGAAAATTCTACTCTGATTGTAAAATATATTGATAAAACCTTTCAATCTTTTTCCCCAAATTGAGAATTTGAGCCTCAAAAAAAGAGTGATCTTGATTGATTAACTCTCTAAATAAAAATTGCCATGGAATTTCTTCAACGATCGAAAAATTCTAATTTTATAAAATAATAATGAGACCATTCTTTAGAAATTTAGAATTGTACACAGCAGAATAAACGGCTATGTAATAATTTTTTTTATATTATTTTTCAGATTGCCAGAATTGAGAATTGCTCCGAGGTTGGTGTATCCTTTGAAGGTGAGCTGCTGGGTCGCTCAGGTCGGCTGTGTTGGATCAACTTCTCGGATGGAACGACCTCTTTCCTCTTTGACATCATTGCTCTGGGTCTGGACGAGGCCCTTGTTCGCATCCTGACCTGCGAGTCTTTGCTGAAAATCATGCACGACTCTCGTCTCGCTGCAGACTGTCTGGTCCACAATCACCAACTCAATCTCGTCAACACCATTGACACTCAGGTCAGAATCTTCTTGATTAAAATAAAATATTTATGTATCAATCTTTTAGGTGTTTGACTTGATGATCTTGAGGGCGAGGAGGGACAACTGTCCCAGCTACGCGACCTCCCTGACCGATTGTCTCAAAAGGTATCTCAGACTGCCAGAGGCTGTTCTGCTCATGCCATCCACAAATGAGGAACGCATCAGGGTAGTAAATTAACTAAGTAGAATACAAATCAAGATAAAAATCATATTTTTACATCAGGATGAGACAGCCAAGTGGGCTAGAAGGCCTTTGGCCGAATCAGAGTTGGACATGGCAGTGCAAAATGTCACTTTCCTGAGAGAATTGCATGCCGAGATGCACAAATCCTACATGGAACCAGTGAGGATTGGATCCAACTTTTACCTCAACCATGTCGTTTCAATGACTGACAAAGATGCTAGGAAGTACAATGTATGTTCAAATTCAATATAAATTTTATTTCTACCTCCTAATTGTCTTAATACATGAAAAATAACAAATCATTTTTTTATTCTCAGGCATTGGATCATTTGACTCCAAGGCAGCTTTACTGGATTTGCAGGAACAGAAGTGCGCCTGTCAACACCACCACTGAGGACAAATCTGCAGATTGATTTTTGATTGAATATCTCTATCCATAGATCTGTCTTTTCATATAACTTTTCAGATACACAATGCTTTTTGTAAACGGCTTTTTTACAAAAATGTGGTATAGAATATGGAGGAGATTTTTCTAAAAAATTAAATTCCTTCAAAAAATTTATCAGCTTTTTCAAGAATGTTGCATTTCAACCAGCAATCATAAAATAACTTCAAATATTATTTTTTTAACTAAAAAATATACAGAGAAGGTTGATTTAAAATTTGTCTTTCCAAGCTAATTTATAGATTATTTTGTAAATAATTTTAGTGCACAATTTCCTTTATGAACTTCCTTCAGTATCTTTTAGCGGGAGGCTCATTAATTCTGTCACCCAACTTCATGAGCTTGAAATCTGATCGGGGCATATAAAATTTGGACATATCTGCGGGGCATGAAAATAAAGCCACGGCTCTGTTTTCATTGCTCGTTTCCTTGCGCTTTTCATACCAAGCGTCGCACGTGAATTTATTTATCGTGGCCCAACTAATAAGAGCACGACCGGTTATTACAAACCAGCAGCCACGGGCACTTGATTATTCGACTGCGTTTGACTACAAAGGGCCCCATCGGCTAATATCACATAACCTGAGCAGAAGCCGCTCTCAAATATTATCACCAGGGCTTTATTATTTGTACTGTAACTGCGGACGGAATATAATACTTGCATATATGCATAAATAATAATGACAAACAATATATGTAAACCTCGGTATGGTACTTTTTGCATCTCTCTGTGTGGCAACTATAGCAAAACGGAGCGTGCGGTTGTGATGGTTTTGGCCTCGACAACAGATTGACACATCAAACTTGTCACCTGGGAACAAACGTCAGATGCAGCCATCGGACCGTGAGGGAAAGCACACGCGTGGGTTTTATATCTTCTGCAAGTTGATGAGCACTCGGAAGGAATGGACCCATTGAAGTGAATAAGGGATAATTTTATAGAGTCAGAAAGAAGAAAAATTAAAATTTCTCTTTAACTTTCAACATAAAAACGACCTCATAATTATCCTCCGCAGCTATAGCCCACGGTTGAATTAGTTTTTTGTTTTTTTTTTTTATCTATAAATAAGTTTTATTTCTTTTATTTTTCCTGCCACTGCTCACAGGTTTTGCGACAGGTGGGCCTGGCAGGGCGTAGGGAAATGCCGCATTTCACAGCATATAGCATATATAATCCATAATCTTCAAATTGAATTGAAGAAGACCAGATTGGTGTGATGAATGTTCATACAGCCATCGACATCGAAAATAAAATTATCAAATTCAACTGTTAAAATATATTTTCAGCCAATTGAGAGTATAAAATCCCGCCAATTCTATAATCGCTCCAAGGGCGTTAATTCTATCTAATGGTAGACAACTTAACTAGAAATATAATTCTTTAAGATTTCCGTTTTGACTGAATATAAATTTAAGAACTGAATAAGGTTTTAAATTTTAAAAAAGTTTTAAAATAATTTAGTCACCGGAAATCTATTTTTTAATGATTTTTTTATTCGAAATTGGAGCCGACTCCAAAGTTGATTGAAATCTTCAAGATTTAGTTCCGCAATCATAGTCAAAGCCAAGCGGTGGTAAATTTTAATATTCTGTGTGTAGAGTGTGGTGAGAAATGAAAAAGTAGACCACCTGTCGATACTGGACATACTGGAGTGATGCGCAGGTTGCATACTCACTTTATCTGTCAAAGTTGGTTTGCTCTGGTCAGAGAGCAGTCTTGGTGCTTTTAAGTTCTGAAAACTCGGCTCAAACTTTTGATATTTTGAATCAGTGAACAAGATTTTTCCTAATTAGGCACAATTAATCGCATCAAATGATTCAAATTATCATTATGCATTGGCCTATAATTTTGTCAATGTGCGATTTTAAAACTGGATTAATTGAGACGTTTTTAAAGTTTTGTTCTTGTACAATTTTATTTCTAATATATTTCTTGCATGTTTGTGTTTTTACATAAACTTAAGTGCATTTTTCAGCAGAACTATCATCAAGAAATTAATTTTATTTTATTGTTAAAAATAAATTTACATTTTGCAATTCTAAATTTTAAAATGAAACTTTTCTAAAAAAAATATATCCCTACTATTAAATTGGAAAATGGTAAACTAAATAAAAATACCATATTTTATTACCATTCTGTATACTGAAAATTAAGTAATAAAAACAAAATTAAACAGGTAATGGGACTATTTCTATAAAATATGTAACAATGCGTGGAAAACAATGATTTTCAAACTTCCTTCTTTTCCGTATCATCGTGAGCTTTGGCAAATTAGGAACAAAAGCAGCTTTCCACGAACAAACTTCCTCACTAAATCCCCGCCTTGCCGAGGTAGATGCAGGATATAGTCGGACCGATTACGCGGAAATGCTCAATCACGCTCCACTTCACAATTGTAAATTTAGCCCATTCGGCGGGATTACCGTTTTGACACACACGAGCACCGGGGAGGAGGAAATCCCACCGGCCCAAGTGGCTCCTCGCCCGTCGTGGCCGCCTCCCTTAAACGCACAAAAATAAGAGAACATTGGTGTCGTATATTTTTTATTGGCATAAAGAGCGTATAGGCATAGGCAGTTGGTTTCACTACTCACTTTATGGCGATCATAAAATGGAGCAGCTTTACTATAGCAAAAGATGGTACACAAGATGGGATCTCTCATTTCTCCGGTAGAGAGAAGCGCCTGCTCAAAGGCGCCCAAACTAGCGCCGCCGGATATTTTTTTTATCTTTTTATAACAAATACGTACGCGTGTCTGATCCACGTGCTTCGGGGAATCTGCCCCGATGGATATAATGGCTTCTTTTCCTTTCTAGCCCGGTTTAATTCGGGACTTTCGATATGAAAAAGCATCAGGAAAAGTGGGAAAGCATATTTCGTGCAATACAACAAAGAAAATATTTGCCCTCGGCGTGCGCACGCCGCGTACAATTACTGTGAACAGTTCCTGCTGAAATTCGCATTCTCTCGCTATACAAAGGAGGCGGGTTTTTTTTCAGCCAGTTCGTTATAATCCACTCGGAAAGAGCTGCAATTCATAATAAAAAAAAATCGAGAAGAGTGCGTTTGTGTGTAAGCGGTATTGAAGCAAAACCGTCTTTCTGGAGCCTTTCTGGCGGCGCCGAGCGCGATGTTTGATCTTTACATTTTGAATGGTGACGCTTTAATTTATTCAACGCTTTTTCCTGCTGAAAATCCCTCGGCTGCAGCTTTCGCTCGAAACACATTCATTTATAATCTCGCTACTTTTGACAAAACCGCAGCTAATTGCCGACAACAAATTCTCGAGCATGTCATGGCAAGTAAAGTGGGACGTCGAGTTGTCATGTTATTATCAGGGACGGGATTTGCAGTCGATTTTCTAATGGTGGAATTATGAACTGAAATTTGCTTGTTTGTCTGTCAATTTAAGAAAAATCATTCATAGTGGTTAAAGAGTCAAATTTTAATGTACCCGTCCCACCCTGATAGAAGTAGATAGAAGTGATTAGAATGGTCAGAAAGTCCAGAAGCATTAAAATGTCGCAAAATAGTCCCAGGAAAAAAATCAATAATCCAACATTATAGCAAAACTAAAATTAAAATGAAATCCAGTTATTCGTTTTACGCTTGCCAATAGTTGATTCGCTACTTTAAAAAACAAACCATAAAATAAAATTTAAAAAATTTTAAGCCAGAAAGCAGAAACTCACCAGTAAGAACGTTTTAGTTAAACTGATACAATCTAAAAATTTTAATTTACATAAGAATCTGAAGAGTTCTTAATTTTTTATTTTGTGTTTCTAATATTTCTGTGAAAATTTCCGAAATCCTTTTTTGAAAAAAAAAAAAAAAAATTATTTTGGGACAAATTTATTATTTTTTTTTTCAAACTAAATGTGGGACTCCGACAATGTCAACTTTTAAGTCAACTCAAAATTAAATAAGTTCTCCACATTTAACATTATGAGCTTGATATATTACATGAAAAAAAAAAATAGATTTTTGAAATATCATCCTCTTATACAAAACTTTTTAAGAAAAGATTTTTGAAATATAAATTACAAGCTTGTGTATATAATTTTATATATTTTAAATTTTAGAAGTTAAAATGCCTCATTTTTGGGTAATGTTAATGATATAGTACGCGAGACGAGGTTCCCAGAAATCCCGATTTGAGTTGGCATCAATTGAATTTTGTCGTTCATACAATACTGGTTTTACGTCGCGCTTTCAATACTAGTCATACTAGTGGCGGTGTAATTTTAAGGAAACCAATTTTTCCAAATTATTGCACAAACCTCTATACGAGGCGCGACGCATGTATGCATAATTAAGAATTGCACGCACACCACAAACCAGTACAGTACTAGTAATGTACTAGTACTGTACTAGTACAGTACTAGTAGTGTACTAGTAATGTGCTTGTAATGTACTAGTAATGTACTAGTACTATACTAGTAATGTACTAGTACAGTACTAGTAATGTACTAGTACCATACTAGTAATGTACAAGTACAGTACTAGTAATGTACTAGTACAGTATTAGTAGTGTACTAGTAATGTGCTTGTAATGTACTAGTAATGTACTAGTACTATACTAGTAATGTACTAGTACAGTACTAGTAGTGTACTAGTACTATACCAGTAATGTACTAGTAATGTACTAGTACTATACTAGTAATGTACTAGTACAGTACTAGTAATGTACTAGTACATTACTAGTAATGTACTAGTACATTACTAGTAATGTACTAGTACATTACTAGTAATGTTCTAGTACTGTACTAGTAATGTACTAGTACTGTACTAGTACAGTACTAGTAGTGTACTAGTAATGTACTAGTAATGTACCTTGCCTTCCGCAAGCTCAATATGGGCACAGGCTGACAAGACACTTTTTCTTGGCCTGACCAAAAAAAAACCATTTCTAACCTAAAGCGACTTTCAACCTGGGCATTTTTCAACTAAAACTTGGGCTTGAAAAAACATTGACTCGAAGGGAAACAAACATATTTTTTGCATCAAAATTTAGCACTGGGTTTTTTTGTTAAAGTGCCAAATCCACTATCAGAGTGTCAATTCCAAAAAAAATCCACTAAGAAACCACTAAGAAGTTGTTAGCAGAAGAGGACCACTAAGTAAACTTCTAAAAAATCCACTAACATATTTTAGTGGATTGATTAGTAAATGCGATCTTCTATCAATAGCAGATTTTTTGAAGATTGTTAGTGGTTTCTTCTATTGCCAGTTCAATCCACTAAGGAATATTCTATGATAGGAGAATGTTAGTGGATGAGGACAGGCTGGGAATCTGTATTGAAAAAAAAACTATAATTCTCTTCCCTGGATGTTATTATCATCATCCATGGATCTCGGTGCAGGCAGAGCTTGCTTTGCGATTTGCAAGAAATCCCCTGGGTATTAATTTTCTCTGCTTTCTATATTATATATACAAATCCGTCGAGGGTTAGTTTCTAGTTTCACAGAGAAGCGCTCTATCAATTAAGCTTCGCGGAGATAATTAGAGCGACGTGAGCATGTTGGTGTGCCAAAGAGAATAATTGATGAATTAGCTCGGCAAGCTGACAGATTATTCGCAGACAAGGAATGTGTAATTACCGTGTTGTGTTCGACAAAAAAAAAAACTCTGATTAAAACTTTTTCGTATGGTCGAGAGAGACAAAAAGGCTTTTTCTTTTTACCTTAATTAATGAGCAGGAAATCAAAACTGCAGAGAAAAAGAATCAAATTTTGATAGAAGGTCTTGATAGATTTACAAAAATATTATGAAAATTTAACATCTAGGGATATAAAATTTTGGAAAATTATTGTTTAAAGTATCTGAATATAATTGCTTAAATATAAGAAGTTATTCAAAGTAATTTCTATGATTACAAATTTTGTGCTGCGATTTATTTAACAAACCGCATTTAATTATTATTCAAATCAAAATTCACACCTTGTTACATAAAAAATAAAGAGTTTGCTAGGATTTTCATGGTATTGATATCAATTAAAACCATGAAAATGACATGAATTTTCTTTAAGCAACAGCAAAAATTGCAGCTAATTGTAAGGATCTTTATTTTGCCTTATATTAAAACTAGAATATTATCACCGTATTGCTTCAAAACATTTTTTTTACTAGGTCGCTGTTATATTTTTCCATTTCTCATTTCAGTTATTGCTTTTGTACATATTTTGATACAAATATTCAATATATTCAAACGAATAGAAAAATCAGAGCTTAAAATTGAATAAAATTTGTGAGACCTTTTTCAAACGATACGTTTTTTATTTTTCAAAAAAGACGAAAAATGCACTCTTTTTACAAATATTTGCTCGAAAATAAAATAAATTTACTCTCTAATTAAGATAATTGATGACGGCGTATTGCAGAGACACGGAATGTGTAATTACCGTCTGTAGTGTTCGCTGCAAAAACCTTTACTTTTTCATTTGGGCGCGGGAGACAAAAGCTTTTTCCTGCAGCCTTCTTTTTACCTTAATAAGCTGAAAAAACCAACTACACGGGCAAAGATAAAAATTTGTTTGAGAGCCGCGCCGGTTGTTTCAATTAGCCCTGCCGGCGCAATTGCTGCTAATTTGGCACGTGGCGTGTGCGGCCTGAAAGCAACCGACTGCAGGCCCGACTGGGCAAATTAAAACTCCCCTTGCATAATTTGCATACAGCATACACTTCTTATAATTGCGGCGGCTGCTGCCATATTTTTGACTCGGAACTTTAGTTCCCAGACTCGAAAATACAGCATGCCCGGCACGTTCGTACATAGAAGCCAGAAACTCTCTCTTGCGAACCGCAGAAAAAAACCTGTACGTACTCTTTGGCATTGCTGCGTGTGGTCTTTCTCTCTCGTCGCATTTGCCCATTTGTTACGCGGGCCAGGCACGTATAGAGCAGGCGAGAGATATCACAGGGTAAACGACACACACTCCACCATGGCACGAAGATGACTTTTGCTTCCGACCAAGGAAAAAGCCAAATTCAATTAATGCCATCGTTGGAAATTAATGAAAGAAATTGTTGAACATCTTGTAAAAAAAATATGATAAGTATAAAAAAATGTAATAAAAAAAGCAAATAATAAACTTAATGTAAAATTAATTGGTCAAAATTGCTGGCGCAGAGCCAATTTGGGGGTTAAAGATTTTAGTGAGGTACCTTGAGGTGTTTAATTTTATAGTTTTTGAAACAAATTGTTAAATTTCCTGGGGAAAATATTATAAGCTTTTTAGAAATCATCAAAAGTGACTACAAATTAAAAAAATATAATGTCAAATATCTATGCAAATATCTTTGAATTTAAACGCGCACATTTTATTTGTAGCAATTTTTATTATTGTTGTTATTATTCTTCACATATCAAGTCAAAATAAGGAAGAAAATTACAAAATGTAAAAAACTTATGAGACGAGTTACTTTAGAAAAGGAGAAATATGACAATGGAGGAAATTTTCTCCATCTCCATAATCAATTGAAAACTTGTGAGTTTCAAAGCTGAATTTAATTGGGTGAAAGAATCGTATTATATTATGTTTTTTTCCTTGAATCTTTTCTTATTTTTTTTCCCACTCTATCCGTATAAAAATAAGCACGTGCTCTTCGAACAACGCAAGAACTTTTTTCTATGAATAACAAGTTCACGTGTTGAAAGCTATTTTTACCATATAAAAGCAGCAGCGTTTAACAAGGGTATATTCATCCTAGGAAAAAATAGAATTGGGTCATGGCGCACAGAAAGGCAGAAGAATTAGATCACACAACTTTTTTCTGCAGCTACATCATCCTTTGAAAATAATTGCGAGCGTTTAATGCAGCGTTTTTCTTCCTCAAACACACAATTGTGCGAATTTGCAGAAGAGAATTCTTTCAAGTGGAAAATACTCGGAAATTGAGGCAATTTTCTGTGCGTTCAGTTGAGATGCATTTTAAGTACGTTGCAATCGAGGACACCTGCAGAGCACCTGTTGAGAATAATTACTTTATAAATTGAGCAAGAAAGCCTGATGTCAATTAAGGCAAGGGAATTACTCAAGAGCGAGGTGGATGGATGAAGCTCTGAAAATATTTTCCAGCCGAGTGCAATGGAAATAATTTAGCGACTCCATTACGGCAGTGGTTGGGTGGCTGCACCCTTAATTTGAATTCTGCGGCCGGTGCAGTGACCCTGCAGAGGCCAACTACAAAACAAACAACTTTCGCGTTGAATTATGCACCGTCGTGTGTCATTAGACTTAATTGTTTTCAGCGCTGCATGTGCACAGGACATACAACTAGTGACATGCAAACGAACAGCGAATTAATTGCATGCAAACTTTGTCTCGCCTGATGTCTCCGCTGACTGGGTTGCAAAAGAGTGTCACAATTCAGTTAGGCCAGTTAGCTCAAGTTTTTACGACTTTTACTTTGTGATGGAATTAATTATATTACGTTGTAAGCTTAAAAAGGTCAACTGAGCTGAATTGCAGTGACAGACTTTATTAAATTAGAATTTTTATATGTTCTCTCAAGAAGCTCTCAATTTTCAAGCTGGAGTGTTATATAATTTCATATCTTCAGTATTCTTCTATTTATAATTTAAATGAGCAACCAATTTAAAATGGGCATAAAAAAAATGAAACAATACTGAATCAGGAATAAGTGTATTAAAAACATTCAATATTGCTTAGCCCGTTTCTACTTTTTTTGCATTTTTATTTTTTTGGTGAACAATTCCCGTATTTTTATTTTAATTAAACTACACAAGAGAAATAAATATTCAAAGTACCACAAGATCGGCCGGATTGGGATTAATTACATAAATTGTCTTTGTATTTTATTTATCTGTATGAAATCTACATAAAATCCACTTCGTGTTAATTTTCAAAATAAATTTAATTTATTAAACTAAATTTAATGGATTTTGGTCAAAGAATCTACTTTTTAGCAGCCGATCAAAAGCATGGCGCAAGAAATTTAAATTTTGGATTTCCCAATTTCATTAAATTACATACATGATTTTTAATAGGGAAATAATTATGAATTTAATTTAATCTTATTAATTCTTAATGTTCTAAAAAATTTTGTTTCTGGTTTATTCTCTTTTATTATGCACAAGCAAAATTTAAGAATGTATAATATGAACCCTTCCACTTTAAATCCACCGCCATGTCTTTAAACCTGGTAAGGTCAATAGTCCTCAAAGGATGTATGTGTAATATATGTGTGTCTAGAGTTTGACGATGTGTGCTTCTACCTCTCCGTTGGAACTAGTTGTTGAATGTGTGCAAATATGAGACTGGATTTGCGCTCAAATTCAGTGCTGGGAAGTGGCGAACACCAAACACACATCACAGTAACAGAGAGAGAAGTAGAGTGAGTTGAGAATGAGAGAAGAGAAGAGCAAAAGAGCACACTTTCTGAGCCAGTTCCTAATATTTATTTATTCCTCCGTAACTAACAAAGTGTTGCGATCCATAAGCTATTTATCAAGTTGATAATATTGCTTACCTTTCATTTTTTATAAATTAAAAAATTAAATTATTCGATCAAAAAAATGAACTTTTTACCAAAATGATAATTATTATTTTTATTAATTAATGAAAATATGATATTAATATATTTACTTCTCCCCCAAAATTATTGACTCTTTTAGGAATTAAAATATTGAATTTCGATTTGATCTCATTCTTCAATCCGGAAGAATTGTAAGCATCGTGTTTTGGCCTTAACAATAAGAGAAGTCTCCCTTCCTCGCGCAGTTAATTAATTCATCCGAGTGGCACAGCGAGATGCCATTTAATACTTCCACATCTGCGCACGTAATGAGCAGCGGACTGACTGACTTTGCTTGCCTCTCGTATAATTAATGAAACTTTTAGTGCGATACGCGCGTTATCTCTTCGCGAGCTAATAAAAAACGAAGCGCACCTCCGCTGTTTTTTGCTTCTCTCCTGCTCTTCGCACCAAGATGAGTTCAGCGCGAGTCTTGTTTTGTTCTCCGCCGCAGCAGAGCATTTCGTTGTTACTATTTTATCTGCTTGCCTCGTAAATTCCGCTCGAGAGCCCCAATGAAAAATGCAATAAACCGCGCCCGAGCCGCCGCACTCGATTCTCTTTTTAGCTCGAGAGTACTCGAGGCCGTGCCGATGGAACGATGAATGCAATGTCGCTTTCCGCACAAACGCATTTGTACGCCCAACTTTGACGACACCTCGGCAACCCGCTAAACAAACAAGGTGCAGCCCCTTGAACCCACTTGACCCAAGTTTACTCATGTTCCCGGCCTCTCTCTTGAGCTTTGCGTCAGGCAAATTTGTGCGGAATGCAAAATGCCACTAGAAATGAAGTAGGCGATAATATAATGAGAGAAACAGGAATTTTCTAAACGATTTACGAACTTCTTTAATTTAATATATACTTTTGTAAAAACTTCTATAACGTTGTACTAAGTAATTATGAATATTTCAGATAATAAGTTTCTTTTCCCGAAGAAAAATTACTGTATCATTCATCATTCATTATTAGCCACCAACGCTTTCTAGGCAGATCACGTAATATTTACGTGGACTTTTTTACAGTTTACTTGATATTAATTGTTTCAATTGAAATATTTCAGAAAATATTTTATTGGAACATGCTCTTTAAATCAAATGCATGTAAATTTAATAGAGATTTTGGTTGTTTTTGATATGAAACTTTTAATTTTTATTTCTTTTTGTAATATAATATTAACTAAATTTAATTTATCTAAATTTTAGTAAAATTATTGGTCTAACAAAGTAAAAAAGTGACAGTTTCACCCCAGTTGCCGCAAACTCTATTATTTATGTTTTACTCCAAGTGTTGAATTCACTTTCCAAAATTTGGATTCCAAATTATTATCAAATAAATTTTAATTTGATTCCAGAGAAGCATAATTATATATTACAATATTATTATAGCCATCAGTCCGTAAGTTCAAGGATTACAAAGTTTTCTTTTAGTAAATTTACATCAAATTGATATATCTTCTGCAAAATATATATGTTTCTTTAGTTTTTTGTTTGTTAATTTTTAATTTTGAAGTGTATAGTACAGTTGTCTCTTGCCAACAACAGGAAATTAAAAAAATTAAATGATTATAATTAAAAATAAATAAACATTAATATTAAACAACAATTTTTAAATAAGTATAAATTAAAAATAAATTTTGGTAATCTTAGAAGAGGCGCGACCTATACACCACTCTCTCAGAATTAGGTTGGTATCCCGTTTTATGTCATCGTGGGGGGGCTCCTGCGGAGCCCCCCCACGAACACAGCCGCCCTTTTGTCCTCGCCCTCCGCACGGCCTTCCCCACGTCCTCGACCTCGCTGCGCCTCCACCCCTCGCTCGCGGCTTCTGCAAAAATTAATCTTGGGGGGTTGCCCACCTCCGAGTTGCCGGTTTGTGGGGTGGTCTGGTTCGTGGTGTGCATACAATTTCGCTGTTTTCGTTTTTTTTTTTAACATTATTAATTGTATATGTCGCGCCTGTTGTAGTGGTCGATTACAAGAGGCGCGACCTACCACAGGTGTTGCGTGCATATGTCGCGCCTGTTGTAGTGGTCGATTACAAGAGACGCGACCTACCATGAGAATACTTGCATATGTCGCGCCTGTTGTAGTGGTCGATTACAAGAGGCGCGACCTACCACAGGTGTTGCGTGCATATGTCGCGCCTGTTGTAGTGGTCGATTACAAGAGGCGCGACCTACCATGAGAATACTTGCATATGTCGCGCCTGTTGTAGTGAACCATTACAAGAGGCGCGACATATAAAAACAACCCCCTTCCCCCGTACATTGGTGGTAGGTCACGTCTTTTGCAATCAGTTAAGATTGTCTTCCCCTTCTGAACCCATCCCAAAGGCCCTTATTCTTTCCTGCAGTCCCGGTGATTGTGAGCTATAATTACCGGTTTTCTTTATCAACCACTACAGCAGGCGCGACATAAAACCACTACAGTAGGCGCGACATAAAACCACTTCAGTAGGCGCGACATAAAACCACTACAGCAGGCGCGACATACCAACCTAATTTTTAAATACTGGTGTATAGGTCGCGCCTCTTGTAAGATTACCTAAATTTTATTTTTAAAACAAGTAGATTTTAAAATTTCTTAAAAATTTCTTAATCTTATTATTGCTTAGCAAATCAACTTATTAAATTTTTTACATATATACTTCTTTAAGTAGTCTATTCGATGGAACCTCGCGTGTCGAACGCCAACTGCGGCAATAAATTACTCAGGCTGCGAAAATCGAGCCAATTCACAGCAAAATTCAATTTTGCTCTGCCTCTCTCGCATCTTCTTTCCAATCACAGTAAAATATAGACTTGGCACCGAAAATGCAATAAGACCAAGTGAAATAATGGCGCGGCACCAAATTGAATTTTCCAGTGGCCTACATAAATACTAAAAACTTGGCGTGCGTCGAAGAAAAAGGAATTGATTTAGCAGAGATTCAAAGCGGATTAATAACCGGCCTATTAAAGAGTGCATTAATCGGTCTTAATCGAATTACGCGTTCTTTGAAGTTCACTTAGCGCGCGGCGCCTCATTTTCTCAGCCAGCTTCTTCGGAAGTCTGACACGCTGCGGTGCGAATCGCGCGCTCAACCGTGCACGCGGCTCTAATTGCTTTTCAGCCGAGCGTTAATTAAATCGGAATTATTGGTTTAAGAAGTTTGATCGCGAGCGTTCTCGTCGCGCGGTTTGCGTTCGTTCGACACAGATAATGCAGCGCGGAGGCGTAAAATTCTCGGGCTCCTTTTTCTTCTCGTTGCGGTTAGCGTCGAGCGCGCGCACCACCAACTTGTCTCCGATAATAAATCGCCCTGCTTCATACGCTCCCATAAGCAATCACAGCCTCCCATTATGTGCGCGCGCTCTGGAGGCGCCGAGAGCGAGCGAGAGACGGTTTGCAGCTGCAAATGCCAATATTCCGCTTCGCCGTGCTTTTCCTCCCCATTTTCCTCTCACTTTAACCTTGTAATTGTGCACCAGCTTGCTTTCGGATAATTTAAACTCTGCTAAGAATCCGTTTTTCAGAAGTTGGAGACAAAATTGGGGTGTTTAAATATTTTAAGGAATCTTCTGGGTGGGGAATTATTATTAAATCTTATTTGGAATTATATTAAACTGAAAATAATTTTCTCAGCCTACCTGAGATATTATATGACACGAATTATCAAAAATTTACTGAATTCAGTGAACTTCAACTATTCCAAATTTACAATAAAATTACTCTAATATTTTATACTATCATATTTTTATATTAAATAATTTGGATTACCAATTATTATTCATTATATTTATCTCAATGAATTATGCATAGTATTTCACAGCAAATTAAACACATGGCGCTATTTGACGCTTGATCTGATTATTTCATTAAATTTTGAAAGTACTTTAGGGCGCATAATATTATTTTAACAAATATGCTCACATATAATGGAAATAGTTCAGCTTGCATAACAATATTTATTTTAAAACCTTTTATAATTTAACATGAAATTAAAATAAATTATCTGTGCACATCAGTACATTTTAAATCATGGTCAAATAATGAAATTTTTAGAACTTTATTCTTACAATAACAGTTTGAAATTTGTATAACATTCAAAATTCAAGTTTATCCCAGCTGCATATTTTAATTCTTCTGATATTAAAGAACATAAAATCACTGTAACGAAAATCACACCTTTTGATATTTTGTGAAAAGATAATTATTGCAACTATTTGTTTGTTTCATGGCGTGATATAGCATAAATATATAATCAGACGTAATTCACCCATTTTTCATTTTACAATTGGGCCAAAGAAAAGAAAAATAAGAGCTTTAGAAAAACTAACATTATGTTATTATTTCGGTTCATTATTTGCATTAATTAACCAATTATAAAAAAATAAAATCAATACACCTTTTTAATGGAGGAGAGACAAAAAATTCATGTATTTTCTAAATAAATGCAATTACTATTGAAAAAATCTCATAGATCAGTGGCACCCTTTGAATGTTTAAGCCGAAATGAAACATTCCAGTCTAATATATAGAGGCTTGAAAGAAACCCTGATAATTTCTTACTTAATTAAGATTACGCTATAAATTTATTAATTTATTTTAAATATAACAAAATTTTTAATTTTTAAATAAAAACCATAAAAGAAATAAATCGAAAAGCGCAGTTGGAGAGACTCCGAGAGACTCATTTAGATTTTGCATTTTATAGATATCTATTAATTTTGTAACTTCCTGTTTCGTCTTTTAATATTGGTAAAGATGTGCTGTCTTTTTTTTCAACTAAAACAGTTGATTTTGGTAATTCAGCAAAAAATGTGAATCTGCATCAAATGGTCTCCACTCATCACAATAATTATTGCAAAATTGAATTGTTGCTGAGAATCAAATTTAAAAAGTTGTGATGCGCCGGCGGTGATTTGCGAAATAAGAAATTCATCAGAGAGAGTGCCAGGAAGACACTTTGTTATTGTTCATTTCGTAAAAGGTTGCTTGAATGTTTTTATTGTTTCTTATCTATATGGCGAAAAGGAGTACCAGTTCTCGCATCCCAGGAAAAGAAGTCGGTTTCCATATTTTGAAACAAAAAAAGCGGAGTGGAGGTGGAAAAATGTCCATCTTGTGTTTCGCTTTTCTCGCGTGAATAAAATATTCGCGAGTAATATGTGTAATGTTTCCTCACGAAAAAGCGAGCGGATAAGACAAAAGTGCTACACTGCCTGCTCGAGCATCATTTGAATAATCCCTTCTTGGTATGGCATGAGCATCGCGCGCAGGTACTGAATACGTACCACGTGCTGCAGGTGAAGGCGAGAGCGGATAAGGACGCGACGAGTACTTTAGCCGACGCGCGATTGTGTGTCTGTGCGATGGGCGCGCATTACTCTGAATGCACCCGGCCGGCGCGAGCAGAGGAAAAGGCTGGTTTATTTTTCAGGTGCACGGGGGCGTAAGAGATATTCCAGGCTCGCACAAAAGCAGCGTGAAACAAAAGCTTCCATATTTATTGTGGAATGAAGCCGGCAAAAACATCATCCTAATGGACGCCTCGCGCTCCAAATCCGCTCAACACTACAACCTGATCAGTGAAAATACATCAAATGATGCTGAATTTTCAGAAAGCTCAAGATAAAAAAATTTTTTGTTTCGAATTAGGCAGGTTTGAAGGACTGATGAATAAATTATTGCAATTATTAATCAATAATGACAATATAGACATTATTTAGCAAAATTAAAGCGTTTGCTTTTATTTCCCCGAATTTAAAAAAATTGGTGGTCGTAACAAAACAATTCCGTCTAATTTATTGTAATTTTTATTAAATCATTGTTGAACCGTCCGATTTATGATATAAATGGATACATTAATAATTTAAAATTGAAATAATGACTTTACTTACAATAATTTCAACAATAATTAAGAGTTCACTTAAACTCTTCAATAGAAAAAAAATGTCAAATTATTAATTGTTTTTAATTTTATATTGCTATTTTTCAGTTAATTAATCAGAAAAAGAAAAAGTGACTTTTGTTCTCAGAATTCTCAGATCTCGCCCAATATCAATATTATATTTTTCACCCTCATCTTCATCGTCATTGTTTTTAATTTTTAAATTACCAAATGTTTGTGTAGTAATTTTTTGCAGTTTTTAACGAAGTGCATATAAATTATTTTAAATGTGTAGTTTTATGAGCGGTGCAGCTTAAAATGACAATCCCCAGTCAGCCGGAACGTAAAATGCAAAATCGTGGAAACTCAGCTCATCTCACGCTTACATGTTCCGTCAGCGAATAATAAAAAGGAATGGACGGTCGTAATCTAGTTGCAAAAGCGAGGCTCACTTTACTGCAAAGGATTTCGCCAAACACGCATAACAGGATTTAAACCAAAATCCAATTTTCAGCCGACGAATAAATTTATTCAAAATTGGTAACACTTTCGAGAAATAATATGATATTTTGGAAAAACGGCTCCTGTTTAGGGGCACAACAAGCAGTCTCATTTGGTATTCCGAGTTTGTTTTTAATAAACCGACTCGCTCCCCTGGCGGAAGTCTCATTATTTGGAAATGCATTTAGCACGAAATGAATGTGCTTCATTTGCGTTGCTGCTGCTCGATTGCACGGCCCGCGTGGAAATAACTCTCAAAAGAAACTCGCCGCGTGCCGCGAATGTAAAAGGCAGAGGCGCCCACCTCTGCCCTTAAGCCAAAGAAAGAGCAACTTTGTGATTTGCAGAACTTGCAGGAGGTGTAAGTTTATCTGGCTGCGAGCGCATCTGCCATGTTTGTTACGCTCCCATTGTTGGCCGTCGCAAGTTGACAAAAGTCACGACGACAGCCGGAGGAAAAATCAGAGCGGCCTGTTTGAATAAAGTTGTTCGCCAGTGACCCGTGTGACGTCATTTATTCGCAGTTTGCCTCGGGACGTTTGATTTTCAGCCATGATTGAACTAGAGGGATTTTTGTATACTTTCATCATTGACGTGGGAAACAATGCAAAAATTAGCCTCATCCACGCACCTTTTTTTTTATCAAAATCAGCGGTCAATCCGTAATCCTGATAGTTTCTTTAATGCTCATTGAAAAAAACTCGAAATTAATAAGTGTGGAGAAGTTGAAAATCTATAATTTCAAAATCTGCAAATTATAAGAAAAAAGTTTAAGAGAAATTTTCTACAGCAAATTCCTTTTTCAGAATTGCAGCCATAATATCAAATTTTAAGTAAAGACTGGAATTTATTTAGTATGTTTGTCAGTCATCGAGCATAATATTAAATTCAATATATTATTTTTGTTAAATTTTTTGAAAAATATATTATTTATTTTACCTTAATACGTATGTAAAATATATAAAATATTAATTTTATTTACACTTTTTAAATGAAATTTTTTTAACTGATAGACCCGCATACCAAATTTTAGTAAATTTTGGCAGATTTTAAAGTTGTTTGTGTCTTAAAAATTAAATATTTATTTCTATTGTTCAATCTATTAATTAATTTTATTTTTAAAATAATTCTTCTTCATAGCCCTTCTTTCTGAATGATTATAAGGATTGTTTATACAAGCTTTACAAATTGATTATTGAAACTTTGAAAAAAAAAAAATGAAAAATATTATAAATAAAAGGAAAACTGACTCCACAGGCAACCTGCGTTTTGTAAGTACTTCAAATACCTATGTTGTTATCTTGTTTAACATTAAATTTAGTTACAGAAAAAAATGACACTTAATTGGGATATTTTTACATACAAAAATTGTGATAGTAAAAAACTTTATGAATTCTTGCCTTTTCCAACAACTAGGCAAGATTTATTAGCATTGATTCCGAAAAAATAATACATATATAAATAAAGAACTCGTCTATTTTATTACAAAGGTCATGAAACTTATTTTCCACGCCTAAATGTTTATCTTTATTTTCGACGACCACATTACGAGATTTTCCATTTTATTTACACCACAAACAGCATTAGCACACCTAGAATTTCTTTCCCCAAATGAAACTTTGTTTTAAAAGCTTCTCTTGACACATCATAATATTTCCCACTCTGCGGAACGTGCGCTGAATTTGAGCTAGACTTGAAGCCGTAAAGGTTGTGCTGCAGGTGCACCTTAATGTGGTAATGCAAAAGTTGTCAATGCAGCTCCTGCGGACAGACACAATGCATCGGCGTAAATAATTGATGGTGTTTAAGGACGAGAGAGTTGCAGTCGAACACGTAAAGTGAATTAGCTTTTATATGCACAGAGAGAAATACACAGAAGGATTCTCTTTCTCTCCCTCTCTAGTGCAAAATGTGTGCACACAGTTTATCAGTCGGGCTTCAGCTTTCAGCAAACTTTGGATTGATCAATTTAACCCGGCTGTATTATTGCTCCGGCGCCAGCATGGAATCGGCGACGCCAAGTGGAGTTGGAACTTTTAGATAGTTGGAAGAGCAGTTCATTCAGAGTAAACCAACACACGCTGTTTGCCTACGAGTTCCAACCCACTTCGAGATAATTATATATGTCTTTGATGCCGTGATTTGTGTTTGATTGCTAATTCACTTTGCAAAGCGAGCACTTTGAGCAGCGTTCGTGACTCATTAAGGGTGCAAATAGATATTGTGACGAGACACTTTATACAGGTTGCAAATAGCATGCAAATTCTTGAAAAGGTTTATTGTTAATTTAATTTTAACTAGTTTATTATATTGAGCACTTTTTTCCATCAAATCAGATACATTGAAGTTAAAAATTCATCTGATTCTTTGTAAAAAAAGTAACAATAAAAAAATAAAACCTGCAACTAAATTTATTTTTGGCAACATTTTGGCATTATTTTTTTAATTTGTAACATAAGAAATCAAGCACCTAAATTGTTTAAAATTGTCATTTTTTATTTTATATTTAAATAATATTATCAGATATTATTTAATTATTAATAAATTTATAATATTAGAGTTAAATTTTAGTTTCATTTAATTTATTTTTGCTGTCCCAATTTTAATGCGAGGTGGTTATTTTATTGCAAGATTCCAGCTGAATATTTATTTATGTGTTTCAATTATTTTATGTTTTAATTTACGTATATGCGCTCCAGTGAATATGAAAGATGCTTCAATGTACACAAATGTTAGTTTGATTTCCGCTTTATGTTTTATTAACTTTTTCGTGTGAAATTTTAAAAGAGAAACTGATTTTCTTTAAAAAAAAATTATGATTTAGGTATATATTTTCAAGTAATTTTAATACTAACTCCCTGTCGAAAGAAGAAGCTGCTGAAAAGCATAAAAAATTCTATCCCACGTGGATAACACCATATTTCACTTGAAGCGCAGCGATAAAAAGCGCTTAAACGCGTGCGAGAGCGCCTTTTGAACGGAGCAAAAAATCACTGGAAACGAAGCCGTGCGTTATTTGGCATCAAGAGTGTGCCACCGCTTGTTATGATTCCCTTGTGAGTCTCACTTTGAAAAATCACCAAGGGATGGTCAGTGGCGAGGGGTGGGCTCGTTAACCCTGTAATGCCTTTCCTCGAGGAGCCATACGTCTTTTCATCAATGCGACTCTCCTTTTCCAGCGAAGAGAGAGAGAAATCTATCGCTGAAATTGCGCCGCTCTGCTTTATTGGAGAGGTAACAGGCTTCCTTTCTCTCCGTGTGACAAAGTTTTTGCCCAAGTTCATGTGTGTGGAGACGGCCAATCAAGCCCCCATAGACGTGGAGCGCAAAATAGATTTCGGGTAGTTTACTCTGAGATTTATGACGACATTATCAAATTTGGAAAGTTGACAAGCCGTGGCGGCAAAAGAAAAAAAAACCAAGAAGGAACCGGACGCAAGAGAAAAGAATCCCTTAAACTAGGTTCCGAAAGAGCCCCAATCGTTGCTACGGACGAGCGACTTTCCGGAAGTTAAATTAGTCCTCTTGTGTTTTTCTTTCTCGGCTGCAAAGAAAATAAAAGAGAAACAAAACTCCGGCCAAGAAGTAAAAAGGAAAGTGACATTGTGAAAGATTCAGATTTAAAAGAGAGAATTAATTGTGTTTGTTTTTAAGGTTTTTATTTCAAGTTACTTTCACCATATTTGAGTATAACGTATCAATTTCATGTTTAAATTACATTTTTAATATTCTAGAATACATTTCCGCAATTAATATTCAATTTCCTAGCAGTTAAAACGGTTAAAACAAAAATTGTGTGCTAATTGCTTCAAAAATAACTTAAAGTTTAAAGAAATTAACATATTATAATAAAATTTTGTTAAATTTGGACAAAATTAGGCGCTATTTGGTTCTCTTTTGTGTTAAATTTGTTAATTAATTATTCAAAATTCCAGTTAATTTCTGAATACTTAGCACTAGAGGGATATAAATAAGACTGTATTAAAAATTCCATCGCTATATTAAAACTTAATTTTACTCTCAAGGATTATGAAATGAAAACAGATTAACCTTTTTTTCCTTTTTTACTCTGTCATAGTAATTTATCATGATTTAAAATTCATTCAAGTCATTTAAGTTTACTGCTTTATATTCTCACGAGAGAGTTAATAACCATAAATTATTTAATAAACCTTTATCTAAAATCACAGTAATCCACTAAAAAACTTTAAAATATGTATCGTTTTGACAGAGTGGAGAGTAGTAAAACGAAGTGCCTTGGAAATTAATAAGTATGCAACCTGCTGGACAGTCACGTAATGCGGATTAGCGTCGTGTAACTTTGGGCCAAGGGAATTACAGTAGTTTAAGACTGTGAAAAACACGAATTACATTTTAACTCGACATAAAAAACACAACATTTTCGCAGCGAGCACCTCGTTGGCGTGTGAGTTGCAACGAAAGCTCAGCCTTTGGGCATAACCGGGGCAGGTAGACAGGCAGCGCGTTTTGGGCCAAATCGCAGGCACTTCCAAATATTATTATTTCAATAAGGGTTGTAGTCGAGCCGGCTGTGAGAGCGGCAAAGTGCGTGCTTACTTGCTGTTGTGGCAGCGATTTCGCTCGGGGCCTCTGCCTCATCCCGGGCGTGCGAGCGAGAGGAATGCAAAGCCATCAGTGTGGCCCCTAAATCACCGGCCCATCTAGTTTCTAGCCATAGCCGCAGGTTTCGCCGCACGATGGCCCATCTTTCCGCCTCAAAACCGGCGCTGCAGCAGCCACCCAGGTACACTGCGGAAATGTGATGAGAAAATTTCGTGGCAATCCACAATATTGCAAAGTGCTCCCGCTCTCTGAATGCGCCCTTGTAGTGGAACTTTCCTCTCTCACTGGATCGGCGATTTGGCCACTCGAAATGGCCACGCTTGCCTTTATTTGTTCGGACCGGTAGCGTAATTGCCTGGAAAGAAATGTCCCGGAATGTAAAATTGCAGCTAAAATTAGGTTCGAATGGAATTTATTTGAAAATACGACAAGAAAATCTCTAACCGAGTTTGGATATTTTTTCCAGAAGTTCAAGAAATAGTGCAAAAATAAATCATTCTACACAACAAGAAATTAAATTGCACAGTAATTTAATTTTTTATTATTTCATTGAAAAAAAAAATTATTTAAAAAATAACCATTTTGTCAAGCACTAATTAACTTCTTTTGTTTCTTCCGAAACTTGTGTTTGGGCTTTGCGAGCAATAATTATATTATTTTCGGTGTCTGAAGGTCTGATGTATAATATAATTTAGAAAATCATCTCTGTAGTTGAGATATTCAATTTTTTTAAAAAAATTTCAGCACTAGAATAAAGTTAATCAAATTAAAATTGTAGATTTCAAATTTTACATTTAGCATTGTTATTGCAGGAAATGACTCAATGATTTTGGATTCATTACTTAAAATAATATTCTGTATATTTTTATCCAAAGATTTATGCTCTGGAGTTTCTATTCATTTAATATCGCTAAAAAGTGAAAAAAAAAATTAAATTTATTTAATTCATTAAACCTCATTGTCAGTTTAACGAGAAGCTAATGATATAATCAAATCTGTGTATTGTTTGATTGTTGCCGATTGTTGTACTTTGAAGTCAAATCTAGTACATGGTTTTAATTCGTCCCCACATTTCTCTTCACCATAATTTTCACCACATTTTTCTATGCTTAGCATGCAATTTTGAGCCAAATTGATTGGGTCACCAGAAGTTCTTAATTTTTTCTTTGCGGAGAATTTTTGTTTAGAAATTTTCAAATTTGACGAAAACGAGTTAATATATTAAATTTAAAATGTCTCCTTTCTATTTATTTATGATATAAATTTATGAGATCCTTTTTGAGTCTTTGAAGTTGTCCCGTTTCCTTGTTCATGCTCACATTCCTCTCTTAATCTCTGCCCACGTGTGTGAGCGAGAGAGATGAGTTCCCTGCTCTGCGTCAACATCCACTTTCGCAGTCAAACACTCTAATTTGCAAAAATGCCGGGAATCCCTTTCATGTTGGTAAACAAACATTGTGCACCGTCCGAGAGGCGCGCATTCCGGCTCAATTAGGAATTTTCCCTACAGACTTTTGCTTGCCATATCAAAAAAGAATTATTCCAAATATGCAAAGTGAGGCGAAATTAAAAAGAAGCGAGGAGGAAATTTAAAATTCTGCAAGTTATGTTTATCTTTTGATATTAAATCTACATCAGGCTCTTGATGTTGTTTTATCATTATACACATGCTTTGCATAGCAATGTTGCTTTTATACTTTCTCTTTTGCCAGTTTTGCTCTGCCTCTTATGTATTTTTATTAATATTCATTTTGCATCGCGAGAAATAAGCTCGTCAGGTATGCAAACGCGTTCAAAAGTGTAAACGCTTGCTCGTTTAATTCCCGCCGACTTCATCCGCATTTCCAAAAGTCGAAACTTGCGTTTCTTCTTCCGGATCAAAGTCTCGCGCGTCAATAAAACGAAAAGGCCCTCGCTTTTCCATTCAGCCCAGCTCAGCTTCTTTTCCCCTTCCCAGCGAGAAAGCTGGCGTCCAATTAACCCAGTTGCTTTTCTCGGTTGTTTGCCGCGTGGCGGAGAATTTCAAAGACGTGCAATTAAATTTCGGGGACCTGCAGCCAGCGACACTCGGAAATAATAACGACAGCGCGCACGTCCGGGTTTAGTGAATTCGGTGGAGCGTGCTGCGGTTTTCTTGCTTGCGACGCGTGAGAAGAGGAGAAAGATGCGGTTGCCAGTTTACACATTGCCAACGAACTGCTGATTGCATCTCCAGGCCAAACTCAATAAAGGATTTGAAGGTTCCCAAGTTTTGGAAAGAAGTAATTGAATGAAATATTTATTAAGCACCGAAGACATACAAAATTTAGTATTTTATTTTTGCTATCAATTCTTTTGAGAAATTGCGGTTATAGAGCAAGTTTTAAAGTGATATTGTGAGCATTAATCTCCATAAAATTTACAGATACATTTAGTTTGTGTGTTAAAATGAAATAAACTGGTGCAGAATAAATGGTGAAATCCGTGACAAGCATTTCTCATAAAGATAAGTTTTTCTTCCATATAAAGTTCTTTATGTGTCAACATCGTAAAATTTATATTTATTTTATTCAAAAGTTTTTTTTCTTGAAATTTTTCGAAAATTAAAGAGCTTTCAACAGAGAATTTTTCTTTCAAGTCAGATAAAAACAAGTCTTCATGTAGTAATGAGTAATTGATAAGTTTTTGTCAAGTAAAATTGTTTTTTTTCTTGCTCATGAAGTAGTCTGCAAAGCCAATTTTTTTAATGAAAACAGTTTTATTAACGAGGACAATGCTCCTTTTCTGCAACTTCAATTTCGAATCTATTGTCATAAAAATAGTAAACAAATATTAATATCAGACGTCTGTTGTACGACATATTTTATAAGATTTTTTTTAAATTTTATTTTTGAGGTGAAAATGGAGCTTATATCATGTTGAAATTTTTTATTCAATGGGGATTAGCATGAGTTTTTCACTTGATGAACGTTCATTCAAGTATGCACTTCTCTCATATTGATGCTTAAGTTTAAAGAGGGCTTTTCCTCAATGGGTTTTGAGTTGATTTAAAATGAAAAGGAAAAATGTCCTGATTTCCTGTGATTTTTGAAATATAAATCCGAAAACTCATATATCAGCAATCGTTTTATGCAAATTCAAATTTAAATTATGAAGTTCATTACGAACACAAATGGTTAAATTCCTAATTAAATTGCAATTTAATATAAATACAGTTTTTTTTTTTTAAATGAAAATTCACTAACTGTTCAGTCGTAAATTTAAAACTCATCAAAAAGTTATCTTAATGAAACGAAAGATTGTAAAAATTACGAGCGCTTCACCGGCAACCCTTGTCAGGCCTCTCTGAGGAGTACTGAAAAAAAAAGAATAATCCTTCGGTGCCATTTGTGCGAACCCTCCAAGCTGTCTGTGTAACGAGGTAAACACTCGCATTCACCGTCAGTCGGTACAAACACACACAAAACGTGCAAACCGACGAGAGCGCCAGGTCGCTCTTGCATTACACTTGGTCAACTGCGAAGCGGGCAGTCAACTTTAACATCAGCACTTTCAAAGCAGAGAAAGAAAAGCACGCCGGTAATGAGCTTGCTTTTTTTAAGAGCGGCATTTTCTATTAGGTCGTTGGCGATTCTCGCAATAAAAATGCGGCCGTGCTGATTGGATTGTTGCCGCGTGCGCGTTAAAAAGGCCGATCCAATCAAACGCGGAAGCGGCTAACGAGTTTCGCTGCCCCGAGGAAAATAATGCAAATTGGTCCACGGGATTAAAGTCGATATTAATGTGTGTTGGGATAATGTTAATATATAAACACTTTCATTACCAGATTTTTGCTAAATTTGCTCACCCTCTTTTAAAATTTGTGCTGACAAAAATAATAAAATATTAAAAGGTTAAAAAAACAACATAAAAACACTCATAACACTAGATTTGACATTTTCACCTAAAATCCTGTGCATGTCACCTTTTGAAATAATTGTTGCTCCAAATCGTTACAAAAATTCAATATTTTGAAATATTTTTGTTTTCGCTCTTGTGAAATTAGATCTAAATCAGTTTAATTTTAAATCTAAATTGGATTTAATACATTTTCTGACATATGCTTCATTAAATAAAGTGAATTTATCAAGTTAAATATTTGAGCAGACCCACGTCGCTCTCTTGGAACTCCCTGATTAACAAGCAACTAACTATCTCGCAGCGAGAACTCGGCGTGTGTTTATTTTGTCAAATGAACAGAAGAGCTTTCAATTCGCGCGTGTGAGGGTTGGAATTAATGAGAAATTTGTAGAGTTGCAACCAGGATGGCGCGATTTCCTATTAATAGAGTCTGTTTTATGGCGGCAGATAGAGCAATTGCGGGCGAGTGAGAATTAATGCTGGTAGTTCGCAGCGAATCGAGAACGATCAAAGCAGATGGAATTCAAATTTTGCAAATATTCAAATACTGTATCATGAAACTTTCAGAAAACGTGGAAGGAAGATTACTTTGTTTTGAATAATTTGATTTAAGCTGAAAAAAGTTCTTACCTGAAAATTAATAAATAAGAGCACAAATTATATGAAAAAATGTGAAATCGGTGAAATCGTAATGTAAGTAACTATTTTTAATGAGAATTATATAACATTTTGACCAAATAAGTTGTGCTCTGTGCGATATCTGCAATATGAGTAGTTGAAAATTCAATAAATTACAACAGTATTAAAAATAATTTCCTGATTCTCAAAATTTTAATTCAGACACAAATTTAGATCGTTCTTTGCATGTCAAGATTCAAAGTAATTTAAAATTCGTTATAACAACTCTAAACCTTAACACGTCACTGGAGCAAATTAATATTGTAAATAAAAAATATAAATTTTTTTTATTTGGTACAATTTTTAATCATTAAAAAAAGAAAAAATAACATTTTATAAATTTATTAACTTCTTATACTAAAAAAGATTAAATAAAAAAAATATATATTAATGTTTGTGTTTATTGATGTTCAAATATAACAATAATTTTTAATTGTATACAATTTTTTTAAAATCTTATTTTGTTTTATTTTAAATAAAATCAGCTTCCCATAGCTTGCTGCCAACAAAAGTAGCTGTTTAAAAATTCCAAGAAAAATAAAAGTATTCCCATCAATAAAATTTTATTCCTCTCCTATTTTTATCTGTCTTATCGCTAGAGGCAATAATTATTTTTTGTTAAATTTTAAAATCATTATCAAACATAGATAAACCAAAATAATTTCAAGAAAAGGAGGGAAGAAACGAAGCTACTCGATAATTAATTGCATTATTTTGAAACGCCACATCAAAACAATTAATTTAATTCCCCAAGCTTAGTATATGATAAAAAAAAACTAAACACTTCCAGATACATTTTTGGCAGACCACTTATCGACCAAATCGAATTTCTGACAGTTCATTGCCGCAATTTTAATGACGAAGCCCTGTTGCTGTATACATAGCGATTCCCCTCATTAGCGTGTCCTTCCGGCCCTCGGCCAAAAGCGGAGCACCGAAATGTCAGCAAAACAAGTTTTTGAGTGAGAGAGTAGCTGGCTGGGGTCTCTTTTCCGTGTCGTTTGGCCGAGCAGTTCTGGCTGCCGGGCTGACTTACTGCCGGGTGCGATTGTCGCTCGATAATCCGTGAATATTTCATGCCCTCGGTTTGACTGCACTTCTTGTGTGTGTATCTCGTTCGCTACTCGCTGTCTGCGGCAACTCGCCGCGCCGCGCTTTTTCCCGCGGCGCACAAAGCATTTTTGACAGGCGAAGGAAATTCTCTGTGAAAAGCATTTCGCATCAATGACACGTAAATTATTTATGCGCGCGCCTCGTGAAAAGCGCGCGGTTAAAAGAATTGCCTCGATTTTCCTAGAGTAATCAAAGAAGCGGCGCACAAAAGGGTAAAAAAGGCTTTCAGAGAAAAAAAAAAGAGGGAACTGTGCAGCAATTTCGAATGGAAAAACGTGTTTTCCGCTCTAGGAATAAGAAATCTGCAAATCGAAAAGTTGATTACTTTCACACAATTTGCGGCTGACGTGATAGAGAGGGAAAAAAATAAATTTAAAGACCCACAACACTAAATTTCATTATTTGAGATTTTTAAAGGTACATGAAATTTCTTGCACGGGGTTGAAATCGCGAATAAAAAATTCCACCCTAAAACTTCAAACCGGAGGATATTCATATATTTTCCTTTTCCCGCCAAATGAATTTGAAAAGCTTTAGGGATGTTAGTTCTGATATATTTAAAACACTGAATTCGGTTAAAAATATCCGTATGCTTATTCTGGTCATTCAAAATTTCAAAATAAATAATAAAATAATCCTTTTGGCGGGAAATATCGCGAATTTTTCGAACGCGATCATTACTTTTTGAATTGAACATAAAAAATTCACCAGTGCTGGTCTTTAAATGAATCAACTGTGGAATAATAAATGTTGCTTTTTGCTTTTCCCTTCATGAAGTTAGGAAAAGAAAAAAAATATTCGACTGGCTGTCCAACAGTCTTCACAAGTTGTGGCAAAGTTGTATCCCTTTCTCATTAACTTTTCATGCGCTCTCTCCCGAGTCGTGAGGTCGTGCCCCTGTATTGCGCTAACCCGATCTACTGCCGGGTAGGAAATTCCTAGAGAAATGGTAGAAAAGGAGCGTCAGCCCTTGTTTCTCCCACGAAGGCAAAATAATGGGTTTTCATGTGGTGTATCATTTATGCCGCGAGAGCATTACTTCACCTGATTCAATTAGACACACACGATGGGAAATGACTCAGGTGTGGAAAATCGCATTCACTTGAACTCATACTTAATTTACTACCTTTCAAAAGAAGCTATATAGCTATAGATTATTAAATTTTGCTGTGAAACTCATTTATATCACAATCCTATAGTACTTTTCAATAAAGGAAGGCAATTATTGTGCTAAAAATTGTCTTTATTTAGACTATCAATTTGATATTGAATTATTTTGAATATTTAATATGTAGAACATAGTTAAAGGAGTCGTTTTGTCAGAAAAATGGGAAACTAAAATGTAAGAAATTATTTTTGTCAAATTTAAGAAGCCGCATTATCAGTTTAGCAGAGAATTCATAGAAAATTCAAATCAAGTTTCTTTCAATTTAAATATCAGTGAGTTCTTTTAATTTTTTATATAATAAAGACAAATGGCATTTTTTGCTGTAAATTTATAATTGGGTTTATTATTAAACATGATTTATCGTTGAAGTTAAATAAAATATTAAAGAACCATTTGCTTATTTTCTTTGCAAAAATAATCAAATTAAAAAAGATGATTATCGAAGAGTAAATTTTCCAAAATAAAATAAATAATCTTTGTGAATTTTTCAATTTAATTCTAAATAAGAAACGTCTCTCAAAGTAAGTCTCTTTGAAAAATTTAATTTCCCTTGTTTTAACTCTGATATTTGTCCTCAGAGCAACTTCACTCCATTGGAAGCTCTTGAAGGAGGAAATTCAACTCTCTCCCATGAACGTGTCTCTCTCTCTTTTCGCCTTTTCACATACACGACGCAGAGTATATTCAATATGCACATAAAGATCCAGCTTGGCGTGAAGAGGCGACGGGCGCGCGTATGAAAATTGCGTTGCCACGATAAGAAGATGCAAATATTGATAAAATCCTCGTTCGCTTTTGGTGGTGGCTGCGGTGCCGAGTATTCGACGCGTCGCCACTTTCTCGCCTCCGGCTGAAGTCGCAGGATGATCTAAAAAAAACGTAATAACAATTTTATTTTCCGGAGAGCGCGGCGTGTGTGCACATAAACATTTCGGCTCTCAGCCGAGTATAAAAATTGAGTCATTCCTGATTAAATCTCTCGCTGGAAAAATACCGAGGGAAAGAAGAAAAAAAATCATCATTATGAAAACGACGAAGCAGCAGGCACTCCAATTTTCTCGCTGCTTTTCCTTTGCGTATTAGAAGAATGTGTCTTTTGAAAAGTCATCTCGGCTGTGGATCTTTAATCATAATACTTTCTCTGGCTAAAAAAACGAAGCAGGAGCCGTTATTTTTATGCTTATCTTTATATTGCAAGGCAAAAATATACACTAAAAAACTTACTAACTTGTTTGGAGCTTGAATTTTAAAGGAACTGAAAGAGAAAAGTACTAAATCTTAAAGAGACTCGGCTGAAATTTTCATTCCTTAAATTGAGATAGAAAAAAGAAATTCCAGACTGAAATTACAATCACAATATGCGTCCGAATCATTCTTGTTATTTGAAGCGGAGTAAAATTTCCATTTATTCAAGAAATTTTTCATGTAACTTCATTAATTTTGTCAAATTAACTTTTTCAAACATTTGAATAAATTTTTTCCAGCAATAAAATTAAGCAATCACTTGTTAGCTGCACTTACAATAATTAATAGTTGCAAATTAAGTTTTTGGTGCAATATCTGCCTATAACAAGATACATCATCCAAATATTCAAAAATAAAAATGAAAATTACAAACGAAATTGGAGTTGGCGAACAAAAATTACAAAAAACTTTCAGGAAAAATTAATGCATAAAAAATTGACACATTTTTTTTTAGAAAGTCGAAAAATTTAATGCTTCCTTTTGAATTTATTCTCAACCCCGATAAAAAACGAAACAAAAAACAGAGATATGTCATTCATCATTCTTAAATATACAGATTATGTTTCTTGATCAGTACGTCTGTGATGGAACTAGGAGCGAATTTCTTCCGATTGGTTGCACTCTCGCCATGAAATATTCAAATGTCCCCAAGTGAACCGTGCAGTGTCTCGGGTGATCGCAATTGTAAGCACGTGTGTACAGAATAAATTTAAGCAGGTTGTGTGCGACGGCGGCGGCGGCACCGTGGATTAGATTAAATTCAGAAGATAGAGGTAATCGACCTCGGTGCGCGAGGTGGACACTGGTGCTCTTGCTAATGTCGGCTGAATTTATTGCACCGCCGGCGCCATTCAGATGCTGCGGCACGATCTCTCGTCGCAAGCAAAAAAACGAGCGGCGCGAAATAATGTCGCTGGCGATGCACGAAAATAAATTTACACCCAGCGACGACTGCCATGGCTATGCACACGCGAAAGTGGCTCCTCGCCTTATAAGGCCAATCGCTGATGGTTGTTAAATGTGTTGTGAGCGGAGGCGCGGACGCCGCTCAGCCGTTTAAAATGCGATTCGGCATTCCGGCTCTCTTTTTTTCTCGCTGGTACTTAACAGGGGCACCGAGCAGCAGAAAAGAGAGGCAACTTGGCCGATGGCCACTTTTGCATATTATGTTCGTGATGGAAAAGAAAAAAGTCCGTAAAGAATTTTATTCTGTTTATAAATATAATCTTGCTTTATATTATTACGATTTTGGGGCTGTATTGAAATTGAAAGAATTAATAAAAAAATATTTTTATATGAAAGAAAATGGAGCTAAAAAAAGAAACAAAGGCTCCATTTAAACGAAAAAGGTAAAAAAAACGAGATATTCAAAGGTTACTTTTACAAAAACAAATTAAAACAACGATTACATTTGATAAAAAGAAAAGTAATGAAATATAATCAAATTTTCATCTTCATAGCGTTTGCTTTATTCCGCAGGTGAATAGAATATCAACAGACGTTAATTTTTACAAAAAAATCTACGATCAAGGAAAAATTCGGTAAAATGTTAATGATTGATGGAGGAACGCTGATTCTATACTTTAAAGATTAAAATCAAAAGCATATTTTTCTAAGTTAATAAGTTTGCAGTGTGTAGCATAATTGATTAAATTTGATTTATAACAAAAATTTAAAAATAATTAATATGTAGAATATAAAGCAATGAAAAATAAATATATTTTAAAATAGTAATATTATAAATATGTTTATACTATGAAAAATTAAAACTTAAATTTAATACATAAATAAAATAGCATGTTATCGATCAAATTTAATCATTTTGTACCACTGTATGCTACAAACTATATTTATTGAAACTGAAGAGATCAGGCTTTTTGTCGTTGCAAAAATTGTTTTTATTCTAAAAAAAGGGCAATAAAGTTTCGGTCACCATCTGCGACCCTATTTCATGAGCAAGAAAAATTATTATTTTAAATTTATCTTGCTCATGTTATAGGGTGGCGGACCATGACTGAAACTGTTAGAGCCGTTTTGTTTTTGAATATAAAAGATTTTTGCGACGAGGAAAAGCCCAATCTCTTCATTTCCATGATCATATCCTTGAGTGTCAATTCTTTCAAACAAAAATGTATACTTATTTCCTTGAAATTATACAAAATTTTATTTAAAATTTTATTTTTTATTCTTTGATATCTGAAGTGCATGTTTTTTTTTTTGTTATTGTTGTTTATTTGTCCAAATTGTTGCATCACAACATACAATTATTGAAAAACAATAATTTATTTGAGAGTAAAAAAGGAATTTTATATTTACCAGTAAAAACTAAATTCTAATAAATATTTTACTATTTAATAAACTGTATAAAAATTTTAGGCAATCTTTCACCTACATTACTAACTTTGTCTTTTTTCCGGATTAAAACGCGCTATGATATCAGTGAAGTGCACTCGTGAATGCCATTAATCAGCGCGTGCACACTACAAACTGGCTAATTAGTTCGTCGATTCGCGGCCACTTGTGGTGCAGCGAGTGTGCCGTTGATAATTCGAGTGGGTCGGGCGGTTCACCAAACAAATTGCTGCTGTTTGCGGGGCACAAACCATGCAACTATGTACACCGTGCACCTGTGTGCGTATTAGGACAACGACACGTCCGATTGCTCTTGTTATGTGCAAAATATCGCGCAGTAAACAAACACATAATTATTCAATTTGAGTTCATCTATGTGAGTATTGCTTTTAGGATAATATTTGGAATCAAACAAGATTAATGCATAAATTTGAAGAACAATAAAAAGAGCAAAAATATGATTTAAATAAAAAAAAAATACATAATATATTAATAAATCAATACAAAAAACATATATTTAAATGGAAATTAAAGGGAAAAATATAGTTTTTTTTATCAAATTTATTATATTTTTTTTTCCAAAATTTTCAACTTTTTAAGCTTCCGAAATGGTATACAATTCTAGTTGATTTAGCAATTCGTAATTGCACTTTTGAAATCTCAGATTATTCACTATACACGGTTTATCTTGAATGAAGATTGCAGTGGTGTGCACGGATGCATGTGCGTCTCTCTCTCTCGTGCAGTGAATGAGCCAAGCAGTGCATGATCAGCAGCACCAAGTCATGCATGCACCTCGGGGGATATACGGCGTGCGCCATTTGGCGACAACGAACGCTGGTGTCTGCGATGTAATAGGGATTGCAGCCAATATAGACCGGGCTCCATTAATGTTGTCCATGTGTGCGAGAATATCAAACACACACGATTCACTCACTCTCGTCGAGCCAATGAATGAGAGAGTAGGCAAGGCAAGCTAATTAATTGCCTGCGCGCCTCTATCTTGCCATCAACCGTGCAAGTTCATAAACAGTCTGATTGCGTAAGGCAACCGTTGATTTGATTCGAGTGCAAAGCGAAGTTTACAAGTTAATAAATTAATATCAGATATCAATCATTTCACGCATGGAAAAATTATATGTAGTGCGCCAACAATTTTAATGCAAAAATGGCAAGGTAAATGGGTGAATTTATTCACTTTTCTGATTATGTATTTGTAGGTCTAAAAATTTATTCTAAATACATAAAAATAATTCAAAAGAGATTGTTTTTCACTATTTTGTGAGTTTTTTCAACTAAAAGTGTTTTCAATTTATTGTAAAAATCCAAATACAAAGTAATTTAAATAAATTTTTAATTTTTTTTTTAAATAATACAATAATTTAATTTTGCCATCGCCGTAATTCAACAATTTTTTACTCATTATGCAATTTCCCTGTGTAAATAAGCATCTATTCAAATTTCGCTCTGCCAATCCGAAATCCAAAACCTAATTTTCAACAACAGGTCCAATTTCCTGATTCCATCAGCGGAGTCTACTTTTCGCACCCTCTCATTCCGCCGCATGAAATATCGCCCTGTCGACTTTGCATTCTTATCCAAAGAAGAAGAAGAAGTGAATTCCATCCTGCGCCGAGGCAGGGTTGGTTCAAGAAGGACGAAAGTGAATTATTCCGGGAAGAGAGAGATGAAAGGGACGGGGCCCATATCAATGGGGGCCAGTGAAGGGCTGCAAGGTGTTTACATTTATCACAGCCAAGAGACCGACGCCGTGCTCTGGAAATAAGAAGAGGGATGGGCTTGTCGGCGTAATTCCATTGCGGAAGCTCGAGAGCGTGCAACTTGTATACAGCCCTGTTGAAATATTTAGCACCTCGAGCGAGTGCATAAAAGGGGTGCCAAACACACGTACGTACTCCTGCAAATACAAATATAAATTATTCCCCTCTATTTGCAACGCCAATAAGGTGTGCGAGGATGAGAAACACTTCAGCTTGTTCCAGTGCTGAGACATATATTTGGGAACAGATTTTTGTTGCTTAAAAAGAAATTTGATAATAACAAAAATTTTAATTCTTAGCAAAGTTCATCCCCCTTTATGAAAAGTCCAATTTCTAACATTCAAATCGTTTTCGTGAGTTTTTAAAACTTATTCCTAAATAAATACCGTTTCTATTTTTCTATTAGGTACAACGATTTTACATAAAAAAACAATTTCTTGGAAGGAAAATGTTGAATTTTTTGACCACTCGCAATTATTTTGTTAAGTTTCGGAATACCCCCATTCACTTTCACTTCACATAATTAACCTTTTCATTATTAAAAAACATCTCATTTATCATAAAATTGACTTTGCAACGAACCGTTATTAATATTTCAGTTCTACATTTGACCAAAACCGGTTTTATTTGAAGTTTCCCAGTTTGTTAAAAAAGGCGCCGTTGATTTTCAACATCTGGAGATGCTCTCTCTTGCCCACCCCGAAACAGAAACCCACCCATTGTTTGTTTTTTAACGCTGAGCACACGAATTCGCCTCGCTTCCCTCCTACTGAAACAACATACGTTTCCGAAAGTGGAAAGGTATATATTATTATACAAACGCTGAGCATAAGAAACTCCCCGAAACTTCCTCTTTCTCTCTTCGCCAAGACGCAA
Organism: Neocloeon triangulifer; assembly: GCF_031216515.1. Taxonomy (NCBI): domain Eukaryota; kingdom Metazoa; phylum Arthropoda; class Insecta; order Ephemeroptera; family Baetidae; genus Neocloeon; species Neocloeon triangulifer. Next base: position 1,893,250 of record NW_026775550.1, read on the forward strand.
ACGAAGCACTCTCATTAAATGAAGAGATAAAGTGTTGCCTGTTTCCAACCGAAATTTTGTTCAAATAAAACGTTGAAGATCAACACGCGGAAAACAGTTGAACAAATTGCAAAATTACCCTTGTTGACTTCGAGTTTATGTTTACCAGCGAAAGTTTTTGAATGAAACAAAATAAGATGGAAGATATTACATCGAATTAATTGAAATGAAGACAAAGGATTATCCGTGTTTGGTGAATTCTGGAAGGCAGGATAAGTTTTGTAAACTTTGGAAATTATTCAATTCGATAATTCTCAAGTCAGGAAAACAAAGAAATTGAAACCACACTGCAAGAAATTATTAAGTAAGTCAAGTTGAGACAAAGAAGTAATACATACATCAAGTTAGTACATAAATAAAAATTCTGCGACACCGTAACAACAATTATAATTTTAGATATACAAAAAAAAATATTATTAAAGGATTAAAATAAATTAATTATTTCAAATAATTATTATTTTATTTTGTGCTGTGTCATAAATTTGATTTGCAACTAAACTTGATAATAAAACTGATTGTTTTTAATGAATTCAAATATTTAATTGGGTAAATTAATTGACAAGAGCTAAATAAGAGTAATAAAATTGAATCATTTTGGTTTAAAAATCATTTTTACAATTTCAATCATTTAAAAAATCTGTATTTACTTACATCATGTATTAAGATTTTGTACACTACGATGCTTAAAATTTTATGTGTACAATTGGATTTTTTTTTTTTTGCTGATATTACTTTTTAATTATCTGCGTTAATCCAAACCTTTTGAAACCAATTAAACGGCGTTTTAATTCTCCGAAAACACTTAAGGCGATTTAGCAGCTTCGGAAATCGCACTTAAAAGGGCGCAGAGAGATAATTCCTTTGTCCTTTTCATTTGACCCGGTCGCACTTTTTTTATTCTTTTACGCCGGAGGTGTCACAATCACAGAGAGAGAAAGAGAGAAATTGTTGAGAGAATTAAAGCGGGGGGCAGTGCTTTGGGACGTTAATACACTGCGCGCATTAGATGAGGTAGAAAAAGGATTTGGGCCTGACAGCCCGGCTGCCAGGAAAAGTATCTCCGAGCTACACGCCGAGCTCTGATACTGCGCGCGGGGCAATCGAAAGCTTTTTAACTCCATTTAACGTCAAAGAATTGAGTTAAGAGACCCACCACCATATTCCCACAGCAGTTATAAATTCTGTGTGCACCGCGCGCTCTCCGTTTCCAACCGCGCCAATAAATTTTTTACCGGTGTGCGGCGGCGGCGGCTCTCGGCTGCAGAACAAACTTCTTTGCCGCCGCGTTCCACCTGCATACAATCGGCAACCACAATCGTGCCTTCGCAGTTTGCAGAGACGAGACAGAAAGAAAGGCTTAATTAAGGCTATACATTGCTTTGCCAAGTCCCACTCATGCAAATGTAAAGCGACTATTAGTCCCAGAGTTCAAAAATTTATTTATTTTGAGAAAAATAAGCTAAAAATAATTCAGAATCAGAGCGTAATTAACAGTTATTATTATTACCCATAGAAGAAAAGCCGATTTTAAATTCAAATCACCATGAATCAACCCTCGATTTTCCACTGTCAATTTGAAAAAAAAATTAATAATTTTTTTGATTAATGTTTTCTTATTAGTAAAAAAACGTAATAAAAGCATAAGTTGTAAGCCTTTGTAAGTTTCCCTTTACAAGAAATAGCTGATTCAGGCTCCTCAAAGCCAGAAACAAGTGAACAAAGATTTAGTTTTAAGATGATCAAAATGTTTCAGGTTTTAAAATGTTTGAAAACAGAAATTTGTAATCATTATTTTCCCTTTCATTAATGTTTTCCTATTTGTTAAATAAAATAAAAATTGAACAAATCATTAAGATTGAATTTTTTGATCTACTAAATGACGGAAAGGATTATCTCATAATAGAGATACAAGTATTTTTCACCCACTTCAAACATCACATTTTGCTTTTTTCCAATTAAAATTACCACCTTTGTCGTCATGCATGAGGTAATTTTTTTATTAAAATAAATCAAACATTTGAATTATTACGATCTTTGATTTTAAATTAAAATTTAGTCCATAAAATAAATAATTCCATTATAAAGCAAAATATCCTATTATGATTTCCTAAATTTTTTTATTATTATTATTGTTTATTGGTCAAAATTTTTACATCATATTCTAAAAAATAACATTTTCCCATAAAATTATGATAGCATTTTCTTTTATTATTATTTATGTTAGCGCAAAAACCATAATTCAAAATTATTAAGGAAATGAAGAACTCAGGCTTTTCCTCGTTGTAAGAATTGTCTTCATTCAAGAATAAAAGATGGCTCTAACCAGTTGATTTTATTATTTTTATTTTTCTTGCTCATGAAATAGGATCGCAGATCGTGATTGAAATTGGTAGCAGCCGTCTTGTTTTTTTGAATAAATAAATTTTACAACGAGGAAAAAGAAACGAAAAATAATAAAGAACTTAAAATAAAAGCACGGATTGAAAGTTCATACAAAAATGTCGTTTTAATTTAAAAAAAAAAAAAAACAATTAAAGAAAAATTTGAAGATACCAGGGGATGTCTGGTCTGTTTGGTGAAATTTGCTGCATTTGGTACACTGTTAAAAATGATATATGCGGATCTGACATCCCCTGGAAGAAATATTCAAAAATCCATTCTGCTTACCCATTGAAATCTACAATTTTTCCAGTTTATTTATCGTGTATCTTATATAGAAATGCAATTATAAGTCTATTATGAATTCTCCGAATTTTGATCGTTGTCAGGACTACATCGTGAACGTGTGGGTGAAGATAAAAGAGAGACTGCAAGGAAAAAGAAGGCGTACAAAAATGCACCCACATCGGCAGCTGCCAGATTGAAAAGTCGGCGGATCGAGTGTAGGTGCTTGTGCGAAAAAGCACGGTGAAAAAAATCGGCGAGCATTTGTCAGAAGCGCGAGCCCCCACTCTGCTGGCAGCGCGCGGGGCGATGAGCGGCGGCGCGGCGGCGGCGGCGCGACTCGTTGTGCGCCGGCCGGCCTTTGTAAATCGGCTCGCTCGGGCCCAGGTTAGTTAGTTGTGCGCTCTCGCTGGCACGGTGCGTCTCAGTCGGTGCTCTGCGTCTCGACCTCTCTACCTGTCCACGAGAAGTCCCAGCTCTTCGGAAGAATAAATAATTGATAAACAGAAAAAATAACATTTGAAGAAGAAGAAGAAGAAAGTTGTCAAAGTTTGATGCTTTCCGGATAGTAAAGTGTTTTCGGTGCACAAGAGAGTCGACTTGTTTGTGTTGGTGCTGCTCGGCCACTTCTTTTCGCCGCCGCTGCAATTTAAGGTGAGTAGTTTTGTTGCCCACTCGTCAAATGTTCGGACCGCCCCGCGAGCGACTCGGCTGCTCGTAAAAATGCGAATAATGAGGTGCTAATAATGGCTCTTCTTCTTTGCTCGCAGCTACAACTCTATTATAAAGTTTTATTTTATCCGATTCAAATGAGAGCCACTCGTATATTTTTGCTCGTTTGCAAAAGATGCAACCGGAGATGTGTGCGATTCGCTCCTCCACTCTCTCGAGAGAGTTGTTTGTTCACTTTTCGCTCTTCACTTTTTTGCCGAGTTTGAGAGGAAAAGATTTTTATTTATTCCAAAACGCACTTCTAAGCAGACATTCTTGAATTTGACGAGAGCTATAGACGGTAATGCAATAAGGCTGCCGTAACTGGATCTGAATAACTGACAGTTGCATTTTTATTAAAAGTTGAAGATATGGAAATGATTCAAGTTTCATCATTTGAAAATATGAATATTATTAATCTTGCTGGAATAAAATTCAAGATATAGAAAGATTTGTCTTCATTCATGGCTACTAAATAGGAGAAAAATAAACCCTTAACAAATTAATATTAATTTCATGATTTATTACTAAATTATTTTAAAAAATTGCCAGAATTCTCACATTTACATTCTTGGGTTTCGGGAATTCAAAACTTGCAGGTTAATATATGATTTTAACGAAACATTATTTGTTGTTAAATAATTTAAATTATTAAATAAAAAAGTTAGAATCTTAATAAAGTGGATTTTGACAAACAAGTGTGCAATTGGAAATACAGAAGTCGGGCTGTTCCTCGTTTTTTTTATTAAATAGCAAATGGCTTTTTTTTTAATAAAAACAAAATTTTTACGACAACAGTGCCAACTTCTTCAAACAAAGTTTGCGCATAGCTCAAAATTTTATTTTATTTGAATTGGTTTTGTAAAATAAAGAAAATTGTTTGTACGAATAACGATTTTTGTCATACTTTTATTTTTGTTTGGAAATCTTTAACATTTTCTTTGATAATTCTTTTGATTAGAACCAGAAGATTTGGATTACAAATAACTTTTTCCCTTTATTTAAAAAAACAAAATCTGGAACCAGTCAGTAAATTTTTTTCAATACTCAAAATCTGCAATTAAATCCACTATTTATACCAATCAAAAGTCAAAATCCGCGCTGAAATATACAGACGCAGATCATTTTATTTATCCGGCATGCACGGATTGCTTGTTGTTTTCATGAGTTATGTCTCTGCATATTGCCGGTGAAATAACGAGCTTTTTGTTTGCGCGATCGCCGGGGCTCAAAATTTGCATACTTCCATAACAGAGACACAATCCAAACAATCATCAATGCTCATTTGTGTTAATTGAAAACGGCATGACATTTTTCACTTTAATCACCGCGAAAAACGGACAAAAGAGAGGCTGCGGACCGCGCGGATTTTTTGTTCGCGAGACCGCCGAAAAATTTCGGAAACAAAGCCGGCGTGTGCGTAACACGAGGAGCGAAAAGAGAGGTGCTGACGTGAAAACAAATGCGTACACCTAATTGAATTAATGAAACGCGCCGAGATAAAAGTCGGCCGAAATAAACATTTTGCGCGTGTCCATTGTGTGCCGCGTTATTGGCGGAGATGCGCGGCGATAATCCCCGGATGAATACACAGACGTATGTGAGCACCGGTCATTGTAACGTGCATAATGACGGCCGTTGAGTTTAATTGTGCGCGCGCGTTTGTAGCTTTCATTGAAAATGATGAAACGTTCGCCGCGAGACCCGCGATGCCCCCGATCAGCTGATCATTTGGCCCTGTAGAGAACTGCACGTCCAATCAAAATAGAGGTTTTCAGACAGATTTGATTAGAGTAGTTGCAAAGTGGGAATTGAAAAGCCACGTTCAATCAGCACGTGCTCTAAAATGAACTCATTAATTTGGACGGATTAATGTGTCGCGTTGTTAATTATGCATAGACTGTATGCACGTTTGTGTAATTCGTCTGTCTGCGAAATAAGTTAATTGAAAATCATGTGCAGTAAAACAGTCGTAATTGATGCATTAATACTTGATAATAAACCACACCACTGATGGTTTGATAATTAATAAATTCATAGAACTCTCTTCAATCATTTTAAATACGGATTAATTAAATGCACTAGTGAATTATTCATGAGAATTGTTACAGTTTAATCGATGATATTTCATAATAACATAATACTCTATGGGAAACAAAGTATTGCAGATTTAATTGAAAATGTTTCTAGAATGTAAAGCCCTACAGAGTAAAAATAGAAAACTTTGAAGAGCTGAAATAATATGGTTTTCAAATATAAATACTTGCCATATATTTCAGCACTTTAGTACGTCTCTTAAGTAGTGGCTTTGGCAAAAAAAATTATTAATTTTAATGATAATTTTCCTCTACTGTTTGTTTAGTCTACATTTGCATTTACATTTGGATGGAATTGTGCAATGAGACAAATTAAGTTTGTTTTTTATTAAGTAAGATCTTTATAGGTCTAGGTAAAACAGAAATTAAGATGGTGTAGAACTTTTATTAGTAAATGAACATAATTTTTTTTATTAATTTCTCTATTTATGGCTTCATAATAATTATTTTTATTGATTCAGTGGTATCAATGGAAAATATAAAACAAAATCATTCCGACATTCTTGAAAATAATCTGAAGTGGAATTTGCAATAAATAAATTAAAAAGAAAATTCACAAAGTCTTAGCTAATTTTTGTAAGAAATGAAGATGCTGCATAAATTAACCCCTGTTTTTCCCCTTGTTTGTTGTAAGAATTAGCTGCTTTTGGTAATTTGTATGTGGAAACCACCCTCAAGCTAATTATTTTGTGAGTGACAGGCGAATCACCACGAACCATTCGGACGTTAGCGGGTGACTGATTGAATGTTCGCGTAATTGTATAACATTGACGCAAACTCGCCATCGACTAATCAAGTTGCAATTAAGTTGATCGGCTAATCTGGCAGAAGAAATATCCGCAACTGGTGCTGCACTCGCTCCCCAATTAGGCTTGATTCGCTCCCTCGTCGTCCTTGTTCGGTGCACGCGACTATTGAATGCAAATTTATCCACGCGACGGCTAAGCCCGGCTCACACAGAGAGTTTGCCTCTCTAATTAGAACTAATTGGAAATCGATGCACCATGACTAGTTTCATGGAAATGCAGAAAACTCCTGTGCAATCAGCTGCGCATACTTATCAAAGTGCCACCGGCGGTCGCCATAATTGAGTCACATAATATTAATCGCGCTTGTTTATTTCGTCCCGTGGCCTAATTACAGACAATCCTCCTCCGCGTTGAGGGTTGATTTATTGTTCTTAACTGCCCGACGGCGTCACGTTTTTACCAAACTTAATTCGATGACAAGGGACGTTGGGCGTCTGAAACTTCATGCCGAGCAGAAACGAGTCGGACACGAACGCACAGACCTAGGGAAACACACAACTTTGTCTGCTCATTATAATTTGCACGTACATTCAACTAACTCGGGCCTCACTATCGCCTCCTCTTGCCACCACCAACTCGTTATTGATTTAATTACTCGAGGTTGCTAACAAAGGAGAGAGAGCTGCGTTTGCGGCAAAGGTCTCTCTCCTCAAAAGTTCATGCTCAAAAGTGACAAGCTGTCTTGTTGTTAACATTTTCCTTGAATTCAATAACAGAAAATTCTGTCTAAAAGGTAAAATTTCGCTTTTGAGTTTAGGATTAACGAGCCTGAAACCAAACCGCCCTTATCGTACTGACATATCTCAAAACCATACCAGGAAAACAGATGAACAAATTCTGAAATTTAATTTACAATCAATCATGATTCCCCGATATCTAATTTGCAGTGGATTAAATTATTATTTTTTCATCAGAGTGCCAAAAAGGTTTGAAGTTTAAAATCATCAATTTACTCGACAAAATTTCAAAATAATATGGCAATCTAAAGTTTTTTATGTTCTGAAGAGATCTGGTCCGTTTTAGCTTAATCATTTTGTTGTTAGCGCAATTATTTTTATTCTAAACCACTTCCTGTAGATCAAATTCTTACAATTAGATATATTTGATTTTTTTTTTCGTAAATTTGTTTTTCAGCTAGAAAGGACTACTTTTATTTACAATTTTTGTGATTGTCACCTCAAGTTTTATGCAAGTGCGAGAAATTTGCTCCCATGATTTACTGATATTGGTTGAATCGATTTTTTAATATTAATACAAACCTTTGCTGATAACAACCTTTTTAAAGAAAAAAATAAAGTGAAAAGTAAATAATCTTCCGGAAGAGAACTTTATTTTTCAACTGATAAAAGGATATAATTATGTCCATTTCATTTTTAAATTTCCCACAAATTCTATCTCAAGTTTACTCTACTATTAAAAATGCTCAGATGTTAAAGATTTCCAGTTTTCTAACTTTTGCTTCTTAATTAAAACTTGTTAACTCTCTGGAAATCAGAACTGGCAACTAAATATAATTCCATCTGATTTTAGCATTTGAACTGAGTCCAAAAAATTTGCTGGCTGCTGGACAGCCTAATTAAATTCATCCCTCGCTAACTGAGCTCGGCCAAAACGTTCACTGACCTGGTAATTAATTCCGAGAAAAGATTTTCTTGACAAAGCTCTGAGAGCTACTAAATCGACGTTTAAATTGAAGGGCCAATTTTTAAAAATTAAAACGGCCTTAGAAACTAATTGGATGCTAATGAGCCCAGAAAATGAGATGAACTCGTTGGAGACTGTATAATCATTCAATTTGTAATGCACGCTTGGCAGCCTTTCAACTACTGATCTTTAATTCCGATTCGTCCTAAAAATATCTCACTTAGAAAGCATCGGTGCGAAAAACAAGTTTAAATTAGCCCCAACGAAAGGGAAAAAACAAGCTAAGAAAAACAAAAATTGTATTTTTTCACCTGGAAAGATAAAAATTTCTCAAAGTCAATGTTCAAGTTATTAGGAAGGAATAAGGAAGGAAGCTGGAAGTCAATATTTATGGCAGGAAATTTAGCCCGTATTTGCTGCAAAGTTGATATTATTTTTGGAGGACATTTTCCGGGAAGGTCAGAAATCGGGGAAATGCTGCGAGACTGTTTGCGTGCTCTAGTTCTTGGGCTGTCAGATGACATTTGAGCGAACAGAGAGGAGAAGGCAGTGCCAAAGTTACATCACAGTCGCTGGCCACCGTCCAAACACCGTGTTCCTAACTATAGAGCAACAGTGAGAGCACTTTTTCTTTTTATTTGATATTTTTTAATAGCGCAGGACACATCATCGTTGTTTTTGTCGGTGGAGAGGTAAATTATTTTCAACCCTCGCGGATGAGTGACACGAACGCGCCCCTCTCATTTTTTCCCTGCACATCAAATATGCTCTTTTGACTGACAGTGATGAGTGATTCGGCGAGAAATATTAGACAAATATCGGTCCATTTAGTTTTCACCTCCTCTTGTTGCCGAGGATGTTTTTTGCTCCCCATCTCGAGGGTGCAGTCTCGTCTCGTAACTGATTTGGTGCCATCAGTCCGTGACAAAAATTCTCATCGCTACTTAATCATTCCGACTCAAAACACGCACCGACGCAGAAAGCTCGTTGTGATCTTCAAGAGCTCACTTTTGTTCTCAAAATAGAAACTACTTCTGTTCATTTTCGGTGGAAAATTGGAGACGGGAAAATAATAGGAGTGGCGCACGCATCCGTGGAAAATGAATAAATCCCAAGGAAACATTTATATAATTTTTTGTGTGTGTTTATGTTGTAGCGACCTTTCTTATTTCTCTTAGCGCAAAATAGTTGTAAAACTATAAAATTTGTGTAAAATGTATAAATACTGTGTGTTTGGTTATTTTGTGCAGTAAGTGGTTTAATAATAAGAACATGAGATTTTTTTTATTAAAATTCAAGGGCTGATATAATTTGTTATTAATAACTCCTTATTGACTTCTAGTCAAATCAAGTCTTTACAACAATGGTTGTTAAAATTTTGAATAGTTTTAAATTGATTGCCAAATGTTCATAAAAACGATTTGATTAATCTTCAATTTTATTATGATGAGAACAATGTTATGTGTGAAAATTGCACGCTCAATTTTGTTAGAATCAAAGTCTGTTCAATAAGCGAGTCTTATTTTTGCAATAAATAAAATTACCTAATATAAATTATAATCTGTAAACAGCTATTATAATATTTAGTCTTTGTATTAAATTTACTTTTAATATCTTTTTACCTTTTATATAATATATTTAAAATTTAAGTAATAAATTATAGTTATTTTATTAAACTTTTTTTTAAATAGATTTTGATGCAAATGCAATTTTCAATCAATTAATTATTTTTTTAAACTGTTGAAAGATACAACTAATAAATATATTTTATTGTTAGACGCAAATTGGTTATAAATTGACCTATGTTATATTATCGCCTCATCTTGCCAAGATATATAAATTCCATTTTTCAATTCACTATTATCATTGAATTATCATATCATTAAATTTTGAGTGACTTCATATTTCTGTTTGAAGAATTAAAGCAATGTATGCAGGCCATTTATTGAATTGCCTTCAAATTTCTCATAGTAATGAATCCATAATTGCAATATTGAAAAAAGGTAGGAATGCAATGAATTATTATAATTGTAACGACCCCTTTGAGCATAAAACCGTACCTAAATGTAATACTTTTCCAGGAAAATATTTTGTATATAATTTTCCCGGTTTCCTCTGCCGATTGTCGAGGGAGCCGGAGCCGACACAGAGCAAATCTGTCTCGTCGCCAAAGCGGCTTTCAACCTGTCTATTCCCAAAAGACTGCGCCAACTGGCAGATTTGATCCCTGCGCCTGCATGCTAAAAGCACAGCTCAAGTTCAAATTTCCGGCACCCACGCGTGTCCTGCCAGGTTGCATAATACGTCCATTCATCACGTGCGAGAGCAGAGATGTTGCAGAGGGAGTAGTAAAACCATTGTTTTGCGCCGAAACTTTGTTATTAAAAGTTGCTCGGCGCATTTTTATGTACAGGCAGGTAAAGTTCGCAAGTTTCGTCAGATTCTCGCGAAGCAAGGCAGTTTTAATTATGCAGAATAACATATTATGAGACGGCGTGAGTGAGAGAGGTGTATAGTAGAACAAACGCAATGAATGACATAATGCGAGGCGTGCTCTTGTGTTTTATGTCAAAGCTGCGCTCAAAACGGAGACTGCATGAAATATGACTACACCGCAGGTACAGCGCATTTTACGTGCTTCTCTCTTCTTGATGCCATAATGTGTGTGTATAAAACGGTCCTTTGTGCGCCCCTGCGTCCCTCGCGGCACCGCCAGCCCAAGAATTCGTGCGCCCTCGGAATCAAAAATGCGTCGGAACTCGCGGAATCCGCTCGAGGCATTTCGACCGCGCGCACCACTCGTCGACATTGATTTTCCTCATTGGCCGCTGTTTGCTTTCCTGAATGCGAATATTTGCACCCCTTTGGCCTTTCCCAATTCAAAATCTGTGTCTGCTCGTTGGCTGCGAGAGAAAAAAATTCAATTTTCCGTCAGCTTATTTCAATGGAATGTCAAAAGGATTAACCGGCAGGTAAAATAAAAGGATCGATTCGGTCAATTGACACGGGTTTTGCTGGTGATTTTTTTGAATGATGGATCGCTGAATTCATTGGAATTCCTATTCAATTGAAACCTTTGGTATTCAACCACGCTCGTGTGAGCTTTCAACCTGCTTTTCAGAATTGAAAATAGCTGATATTTTCATATAATTGGGTAAAATTCAACTTACTCGCCAAGCCTGTAGATCACTTTAGAGCATTTGTGATTTGTTTATATATTTGCACAATTATTTCAACAAATTTTGAGTAGCATTTTTAACTAAATTGATCTACATTCTCAGATTTTTTATTTTGGCGATTGAAATCAATTTGTTTAATTTGGTTGTTTATTTTATGAAAAGAATAGCAGGTGAAACTTTATCATAAAAATTTACTGCAGATAATATAGTGTTATAATCAAGTTTAAATAATTTCGAAATCAACGAGACGTCCAGAATTTATGAAATTGGATTTTTCCTTGAAATTCAAGTCAAAGCATTTTATTTTTAAATTATTGTTGAATTAAAATTAAAGGCTGAGATTGCTATAGTGAATGACTAATGAGTTTTCTTTTTAGAAGCACAATGAGATATATCTTTTTTTCGATTTAACATAATGTAATTAATTCCACATGCAAAAAATAGATCCCCAAGAAAATTACAACCAACGACGCTACAATTAAGATCTTTTGAATGAAGCTGAAGCCAGAACCATTGAATAAGAGGAGATCCTTTTGATAAGAGAACACATTCATGTATCCGTATCCATTTTCTTGAAGAGCGAACGTACGTAATCTCGTTTAAATTTCAATCTTCCTCTTCGCCAATATGTGCATAGGCTCGAAATGAAATTCCACTTTGGTTTGGAGACGGAGAGGAAGACGGAGGAACAATGCTCGCGGGGGATTATTGCTAATTCAGATAATGAGGAAATGCCTGGCGTCGTTGCGTACACGTTTCGGAAACCTCAAAAACAAGAAGAGCAAAATAACAACGCTCGCCAGGTTTGGAAACCCCTTTTTGCAGATTCGGCCTTAATCCTTCGAACATAAACTCAGCTTGAGCCTCCACCGCTTATTTAATGTACTTCGCCTGAAGAGAAAGAAGAAAAAAGAGAGTCGGAAACACCAAACTCTAGCTCTTATTTCACAAAAACACAGGTGCTCTCGCTAATTGAAGTTTAGTGCTGTCCGCATACGCGCCGTGTTTTATGGGCATATATTAGAGACCTGGCGAGTAATTAGATCAGAAAGGTTGTCCGCGTTTATCAAATTATTCGTGCACCGCAACTTGTCTTCTTCCGAGCGGGCCGCAAGTTAAATATTTACTTTCGTACCCTGGCCCGTCGTCTATCTCTCTGAGAGTCAAATTTGATTATTTCAACCTGCTGCGCCGTCCCGCGCAGGTGAGTTCGGTCCCTCTGATTGATTTACGAGGGACTTGTATGGGCAAACGCACGGAATTTGCATGCGATTAGCAATTACAACAATGGACCGCCAGCCGCCACAGGTGAGGAGTTCAACCCACCAACCGGGCGTGCAAATATAATGCTCGCAGCCATCACTTTTATTTTCAATGTTTTGACGAGACAATAAAATAAACTAATGATACAATAATAATCAAATAATAACTGAGAGGGATGAGCAGGTTTTTGTTCACAGTTTATAATATTTCAAATTTAGGAATCAATTCTTTCACAATTTGCAACTTCTTTTTTTAATTCAACATTTGTGCAAATTTTACACGATCCAAGCAAATTCATGCCTGACTGATTGAGCAAACAAATCTGAATTTTAGCATCACTCATAAATTTACATGAAACCTTTTTTTACATTTTAATTGGACAAAAATTTAATTGGAGGATAACAAACATTTAGACATGAATAACAAATTGAATTTTGTAATTATAGTACAAGAATTTGAATTTCTGGTACCCATTAAAAAATTTATTAACTTGGATTGGAAATCAGTTTCCAAATAATTGGCAATTATGGCAATGAAAGCTCTGGGAATTCTAATTTTTCACTGAATACAAAATTGTGATTTTGTTTATTTTTGCAGGAATGAATTTCAAGGCAATTACTGGTTGTGATTAATAAATAAAAAACTACTTCAAAACCCTTTTTAATTGGAAAATCTGTCTGTTTATTTTTATAAAAAAGAACGGTTTTTTAATCTAGCTAGATGAAAATTTTAATCAAAATCGTGTAATAATTTATTTTTACCTCATAACTCATTTTGGCATGTTGAGCTTCTTCTGAGATCAAAGTGGAACTTTTGATTAAAATAAAAGTTTTAAAGATTCTCCTTTTTTATCTTCTCTCTTTGACCTGCGAAGAGTCACGTAGCTTTTTCTACAATTGTCTGCACTCGAATATTATTACACGGAATTAAACCCTGAGCAATATCACGGAAATTCCATTTCTCGCAAATAATGCTGGCGCGAAAATTATATGTCGTGCGAACGAAGAAAAACATAACCAAAACAAGGCTCATTAGCCGGCAGGTGCGATGGATGGATTTTGCGCAAAAAGCAGCGTCGTAACTGCGGCAATGAGCGGTGCGGTCCGTTAATTTCGCAAGGGTTGTGTGTTTGCAGTACGCAAATGAGCCTCCAAACGACCTGGAGGGGGAGGCCGGAATTTCTGTCCCATTTGCGGCGGCGAGAGCAAGTAGAAGTGCTCAAGTCACGCCTGATCCGAGAGAGACGGAGGGGCGCGCTGCCAAAATACTTGGATTGGGCCCAATTTCGCATCTGCCGCGTTTAAAAATACAGAGGTGCCTCGCTTCTCATTCCCTTTTTACTTTCGATCCAAGATATATACCTGCGCCGCCGCCGACGAGTTGGACGACCCGCCAAATTCGCACTCGCATCACACACCACCTTGATTATATGCTCAAGTTGAACGGACTTTTGAAATTGGGAATTTAAATTAAATAGGCTAAGCGAAATTAGAAAATGATAATTTTTACACGTTACATGAAAGTTTTGAAACAGAACAACTTCCTTGTAAAAATATGGAGATCTGAATTGTAATAATGCGATTGAATTAATAAATTTTGAGCAAAAATATAATAAACTTAAAAAAAATAATGGACTTATTGTAACGGACCAAAACAAATTATTTAATATTTTGCAAATTACATAATATAATGAAAAGGGGAGGAAGACTGAAATAATTATACGACTTGAAACAGTTGTTTAATTTTCATCAACACCAAAAAGGTTGTTAAAAATTGTTTTTAATGCGTTGAAAATAAGGCAAAAACAATTAACGCTTAGTTAGATAACAAAGTGAGTTTAATTTTCAAATCTATACTGCCTACTTCTCTATTAAAATCACTAAAAAGGATAAATAAAAGATCGAGCCAAATAAAAATCTTCCAAAATTCTAATAATGCTGCAATGAATCTCCCTTGAAATTTCATATCCAAAAAAACTTGTCCGCTCCTCAAGAGCAAACTCCTCTCCAGCAGGCAAAGTTTGAACTTATCACATTTCATTTTTTGCCCGCGTGCAAATTTAATCCTCAGCACTTGCGAGTGTGGCGCGGGATAGGCCGTCGTCCGTCACTTTTTGCTGCCGGCTCGATCCCTCCCGAGAGAAGCACCTCTCCAGTTACTCAGCGCTTTTTATTCCAGCCGCCGCGCGCTTTTTATAGAATTAATAAGTTGGCGCGTAAGTCAAATTATTCTAATGGGGCGGCGCGTCCGCGCAAGCAGCAAAAACGCGAATAAACTCATCGCGCCTAAGAAACATAAACAAAAGCGCCGCCGGTTTATTTTTTCGAAGAGCTCAACGCGTACATGGTGTTTATTAGCGATCGCCGCCGTCGCCTCTCTTGCTGGCTCATAAAGCACGCGGCTAAGTGGATGAAAAACGAACGCGCCGAGACAAAAGAGTTGAGAGAAGTGCTGCTTCGTCAATCAAAGGCGGCAATCAAACAAATGCAAATTAACACTGAGTGAGCGCGAATCACCCGCAGCGCCGCAAAAAAAGTTACAAACTCATCCGATGCCTTTTTCATAGCCGAGGACTCTTGGGCGGTCGTTTGCAAATACGATTATGCAGATGTTATATATTCACTCAAAGGCAAATTGTCGTTTTATGCCGCGAGAAAATAGTTTCAAAAAGTGGCAAAATTGCTAATATTTTAGATAAAATTCCATAAAACTTGAACTTGCATAAAGGACAAGGCAAGAGTTATAATGGATAATATAATAAAGAAAATAATAAATATTCTGTATTAAATCTTTTGATTCATCTCTTATATTATTTGTTCTTTTATTTATTTATTTATTATTATTGTTGTTTATTCTACTCAAGTCATACATGAAAAAAAAATCTTTTAATTCACCTTTTATATCTTTTGTTCTTTTATTAATTTATTTATTTATAATTATATAAATTAATGTACTGTTGCACACTTTCTGTTTTCTTGGATTTTACTTAAGGTAATTAGCGTTAAGTAAATCAATTTTATCGTGGGCCATACACAAATCTATTCCGGCCAATTCTAATTTATTCCGTCATTCAATTGGCATGATGGGCTTATAGCCTTCTTCAGGTTAGGCCGCTTTTTGATCGCACCTTATTTATTTTCTTTAGTTTGATTTTTGTTTTACTTTTGATTTGAAATTAGAATTTTGAGAACCCAAAATAAAAGTAATAACAAAAAAAAAATTGGGTGGTGCCTTCTGCACCACTAATAAAAGGCACAGGTCGACAAGACTTTGTCTTAGCCTGACCCTAAAAAAAAATAAGCATCGGTAAATTATATGTACGTATAATATATTTATTAGAGTTCTAAAATTAACGTTGGCCCACACTGATAATATTCAAAGAAGGCTAGATACTGTATTTTATATCAATTTATTATAGTTTCCTTAAAAATAAACAAAATTATTGCTATGAAAACTGTACATAAATATAATAATAAAAAAAACATGCAAAATTATTTAGAAAGTAAGTGTCTATTAATACTGTAAATCTACATAATTACGAAAGACAGAAAAGTCTATTTTTTCCGTTTTCTTACATTTTTTAACAAAATTCGAATTCTGGCTCCAATAATTTGAAAGTGAATAAATAGCACACTTTGGAAAGAAGATTTTTTACTATTATTGTTGACACTAATTTTTCTCATTTAATATAAATTGAATCTTGTGCTATTTAATACATTGAGGCAGTTCATCTTAATTAATCCTGACTACTCTAATCAATTAAAAATATCACACTCCAATTGTCTTGATGATGAAAAGAAAACATCAAATAATTTTGTTTCTCGTGCGTGGGCGTCTTTCTCTTCGAAGCACGAGGTGAATTTCGCACCTAATTGTGTGCTGCGGGGCGTTTGTTAGTGCGAAAGAGAGAGAAACGTGCGAGTGGTTAAGTTTGCAATTAGCGACCTGCTAGCGCGAAGAGTTTGCAACTCGACAAAACTGCGTGCGTGTGTGACTGAGTCGATCTCTCGGCGGCGGCGTCGAGAGTGCGCGGCTGCCTCTTTTACTTTCTTGATTGCGACCGCGTGTGTTCGGCGGTGTCTGCGCCGGGCCAAGGGGTGTGTTCGGAGAAAATACGTGACGAGGACGCCCTTTTTTGCCGGAGAACAGGTGCAGCAGTCGCGTTTAATGAGACGGGTAATTAGGGAAAATAGGTCACATGGCTCGGAATGCGCCTGCCTAATTTCGAGACAACAGGAAGACTCCACACGGCCACTTCTTCTCTTTTTTAATGACGCACTCAAACACCTCCTCCGCCCGCGAAATGCTGTGCATTTTCTTCTCCTATCCAATTAGGGAGGGACTCGCTTTTCAAGCAAATAATTTCGCAGGGAAAAAGGATGAAATTTTTTTAATTCATTATGACGATTTTCGCCAAGTAGATCTATTTTTCCGGGTATTATCATCTTAATAATAAATCGTTATCTAATCATTTATTCAGAAAATTGAATAGTCCTTCTTATGAAAATATATCGGTTTTAAAATAGTTGCATATTTTTCCAATTTCAATAAAAATCAGATGAATTATAAAAAGCTTTTTTTTATATTTGAATATTTTTCCATTTTATTTTATCAATGGATGTCAGTCTGATCTTTCTGTCCAATGTATCCAATGTAATTTTGAAAATCCTTTTTTTAATTTTATTAATACAAGAAATTTCGTTTATACGACGTTTTTCTGGAAGATTTCAAATCAGTTGATCAGGGAGTCTTAAATTTTAAAAAAGCTATCAGAAATTTAACTGTATAATTTTATTATTATAGTTAAATAAACTTTGACTTTTAGTTGGTTCATTTTTGCCTTTTTATAATAAAAATAATAAAGATCTAATTGTTTTAATTTTATTTCACTTTTTTTTGAAGTAAAGTTTATTACAAGTGCAATTTTAAATCAATTATTTGTTTGTCTAAAGATACAACTAATTAATAAATATTTTACTGTGGGATAAAGTTGTCATTAATTATGACTAATATATCAATTTTTAGTAGATGATGGTTGCCTCTTATTCAGAGACCTTATTATTGTTATTGGGGTGATTTTGTGAATTAATTGTTTTGAAATTTTGCAGTAAACTTCAAATGAGCTCCAAATTAATGAAATATATATCGAGTTTTTCAAAGTTAGTCGATTTCTGTCGATTTTATAACCTAATCGTCAACAGAAAAGAAAGGCATAATTATTTGATGAAGACTTTTTCCATTGCAATCCAGAAAATTACACATTTCGTCCTTTGTCATATGAAAAATATTCCACCGGTGATAATCAATGTGAATTTTTAACGAATGATTAATTGCGCAGCATCAAAAGCTCTCCGCCGGCGACCACAAACTGTGTGTGTTCCAATATTATGTACATGCGCTCCAAATTACAGCGGCATTGTTCGCCGGCATTTGTATGATGTCCGGTGTATTTTTATTACGGATATTCAACTCTGCGTGTACACCTTGTCATTAATTCGAACGCGCCGTGCAACTCGGAACAATACATTTTAATTACGAGCTGAATTAATTCAGAATGAATGATGCAGACCGTGAAAGAAAATCAGCGCTCCTATAAATAATAATGCACGTTCCTTTTCTATATACACGAGCTGCATTTGTGCGCCACACAAGTGTCTATTGATTTATGTGTGCGGAGAGAGCGTGGCAGCGCAATATTTCACTGTCATCAATCATTATCATTGTTATTCGCTACTCGATGCCACACCGAACATTTGTGTGCGTGCATTCACAAAAAATACAACGTACCTTTCACGCTCGGCTCCTATGTACACGTTTAATAAATTATAAATAAACACGTTCGCCGCCGCTGCTTGGAGTTTATTCAGTCTCGCTGCTCAGAGGTTTTGACAATGATTGCGTGTTTTTTCACCTCGCACTGATTTTCATTGAGCTCCTTATTACGAAAAATAAAAATCACGGTGCAGGTCTTGATCGACACAATAAAATTGACATTTTCAGAAATACTAAAGGTGAAAACTGAAAATGCAGTGATTATTCGCTAAATATTTTAAGAAGAACTAATTTGATCATTTAAAAATAATGATTTGGTTGGAATTTGACTAAAAAAATCAAAAATTTCAAATTAAAGATTTTTTATTAAAATTAACTTCACTAGGCAAAAGCAGATGCAAAGTCTTTTTTTTACTGTCTATAAAATTAATTTTGCCGGTGAGTCTTAATTTGCATAATTATTGTCTTTTGAATTTGTAAGAATGTGTGAGACTGATAAAGATTTCATTAGGTTCAAGGAAAGAAAAGTGCAATTTTTTAATTACAACATAAATATTTTTTTAAAGCCAAATCCGGAGAGAAAAATTGAATTGTAAAATGAAATAATTTGACTAAAATTTCACGTAAGTTCTTGTTCAAAAAGTACTTTTGTCTTGATTTCTAACTAGAATGTAAAATTTTAGCATTAACAAATCTTTTTGGGAAAATCTGCTTTTTCCTCATCCTAAATTCAAAAGCATAAAATTAGAAAATTTAGTGCTTTTCAATTTTTAATGTTAATTTTAACCATAAGAATAAAAATTGTAAAATTTTTTTTAAATGCAAATCCAACTCATATTTTTGTTTATTAGAATTTTTGCTTACAGCAGCTAAATTCTGTCGCACGAACTCTCTCCAATACAAATTCCGCTTCGGTTGGTAAACTTTTTATATGACCGGATGATATTTTTTGTCCTGTGCGGCGGAAATCTTGCTCTGCGCCGATGTAAAACAACGTTGCGCAAATTCCGAAGCAAGAGTCAGCAATTTCTGCTTTTTTGGCTCTATTTGAGTGCGGCAGCGGTTCCGTTCGTGTAATCCAGAGTAAACAGTGCGGTGCGGATCCCGATTGAAAACGGCACGTCCAAATCAACATATAGCCGCCCGCGGTCGTCTCGCTCGGCTTTTTTGCATCAAAAGTGAAATCCGCTCTCTTTTCTCAGCCTCGTTCTGTACACGTCCTTCTCCGTATGTTTACATCCATCATTTTTGATGCGGCAGCAACACAGGCGGAGCAGGAATTGTGCCCCAAATTGCCGCCGTTTATGCATCATTCATGCAATACACTCAAAAAAGTTCTTTTATCTTTTTGTAATATGTGCGTGCACTCGTTGTCTGTGCGTCTCCCTCTCTGACGAAGCAGTTTCGCTACACACAGAATTCCAAAGCAGCTGGAGAACTTTTTGCAAAAAAAAAAAAAAAACAAGAGTAAAGCGCAACAGAAATTCAAAATTTTCAACGATTTAGAATTTTATGAATTCACTTTGCGAAAAAGGGAAACTGAAAAGTGAAAATAATATATGCAATTTTTATTGGAAAAATTTTAACATTGAGGAAATAAAAAATGTGCAGTTCTTGTGAATTTAAAAACTAGTTTCATAATAATGATCATTTTGACAATCTATTGTTTTCTACGCTTGGCGGTAAAACAATTAGTATTAAATTAGAATCTTTGTTTTATTTTTTTTTAATTGGATGAGTTCATGGAACAGGCAATGTTTTCCTTTAATATACAACTATTTGAATCGTCATTTGCCACAAAAAACCCAAAAAAATTATATTAGCTTGTCATTTATTTAGTTATAAATATTATTAATTTTACTTATAATTAAAATATAATATTTTAAAGGTGTTTAATATCATTTTTCGTATTGTTTTCATAGATAAAAAATACAGAGTTGCTCATGTCTAAAAAAATTTGATCTTCATATAGGTTTTTTAAAAAAATCTAAAACTTAAATATTCTGCACGAAATTTCGGCACATTACCTGATCTAAAATTAACGTCAATTCCATCTAAAGGAAGCTTCTAATTTGCATAATTATATCAAAATCAAATAAGAAAAGCAATTTTTTTTATAAAATTTTCTAGAGTTATTACTAATGTTATGCTGAACTTATAAAATAATATAAAAATAATATTAATCTTTTATTTTGCAACAAAAATTTTATGAAAATTCATTTTCGAGGCCCCATCTTCAATTATAATCAAGGTATTATTCAAAATTACTGTAATTAATGATGAAACTAATAAACGGATTCTTCCCTCTTTTGCGTTTTTGGCCTGCGCGCCCTCCAGTATTATAAACCTTGAAGCACTTAAGAAGGTCCACCAGCGTCTACTTCTAAAGAGCCACAACAATATGCGCTGTTCCTCTCCGGTGGTTAACAGTACAAGGGCCTGTTTCGTGTTTATGTGTTTTGGAGGCGCGGACACGAAATTATTGATCAGCCGCGCGTCAAGGGTCAAGCCGAAAACTAAGCCCGCGCGATCTGAAATACATGGCACTTATTTGAGGTCGCAGTTGGCACATGGGACTGTGCGAGTGACACGTCGTTTGGGCAAAAAGCTCAAGATTAGCCGCTCGGCAAACACGGCGCTTACATAATTGGTGCCCCTGGATATTTGTCCGCATCGGCCGCTTTGCCCTGGGAGTTTCGATTCTGGATTTCAGCTCGTCCGACCGTTTTCATCTCTCTCATCACGTGATGCAAAAAGGACCACGTCTAATACAGTTGCAGTGCGGTAGAAATTTAGTATCTTTGCTTCAATTTATATTTTTTGTAAATATTTTCTCTAAAATTGAAAATAGGAAATTATAAATTATTTGTTCGTCAAACTTTTTATTCTTATTTGATCAAAAATGTATGTATATTTTTAAAATATTCAGATGAAATTGAAAATTTACTGAAGTTGAAGTATTGCTGGATACAGCAAATAATGTTGGCAAAAAAAGAAATTTAGAGGAAAATGTAAATTATTTAATATTCCATTAGAATATTTTGCATAAAATTTGTTTGACATTCAAAATTATGTTTAAAATCTAAGATTTTTAAATTGCATAGTCTTTATGCAATTCAATGACAGAAAATCAGGTATTTCGAAAAAGTGAGAAATATACTTTTTTAATTCCTACATTCACTTCATCCTTGGCCATCCATGTTTGCATTTGAAAGAAGAGGAAACTTTGTTTTCTTACTGAAATAAACCATATATAAATGGTTAAACTCTCTGTAATTGAAAATGCAAAGTATTATTACGAATATAAGATTATCACATATTATAGAAAATTCCTTTTTTTCCTGTTTGCTTCAAAATTTTATAAAAAATGTATACATACATTTTAATCCACGTCTCCGCGTGTTTAAATATCCCCAGGGAAAAACAGTGTTTCCTTTTGTTTCTCTCCAGAGCTGAATGAAGATTCTTTCTTTCTTTTTCGAGCAGGTTTTGCATGGTCGGGAAAAAAAGTGGTCCGAAATCTCTCCCCAGCAGCTGAGGCGTTGCATAAAATGAATGGATTTTGTCATCCGGGCAGAATTTACGACGACAGCCGAGCGCGGCAAAGACAAAAATGTCTCGCTTTTAATGCACCGAAGGAATTCGCCGGGCAAAAAGCGGCAACAAAGAGAGGAAATAAAATAATAAATTTCTGGCCTTGTGAATTCGCAGCCCGTGATTGCGCATAATGTGCAGCCGCAAAAAGCAGCGAGACGCGAACTTTTTTCAGCCACGCTGATCATGGCGACAGATCTGTAGCTGAAGAATGGCATTTTTTTTTTTATTTAGCCGAGAAGGATATGACGAAGGAGCAGAATAAAACGCAAGTTGGCCAAAAGCCAATAATGAAATCATGGTGTGCTTCACATATCGGGCTGGATCTTTCGCTTGCTCAATTTTGGCGTGGCTCTCTCTTGATTCTGGTTTAAAAAAAAGCAATCGTGTGATTTTTCACGAAATTCCTATGCATAAATACTAAAGTTTTTCTTTAACATAAATAAAATAAATGGTTTCAGTCCTGATCTGTTTTATTTTTTCAGCAATGAAGATGCTGAGTCAACTTTCAGCATAATTTATTCTGAAATGATGCGATATCATACAATTTTAATTATTTGTTGCTATTTAAAAAAAATTCGATTCATGGTCTAATGTAAGTACCCCTGAAATCAGGGTGCAAAATGTAAGTGATACGCCCCTGAAAGTATGCAACCGGAAATCTGGATATCTGAGATAGCCAAAACTTCATGTTAACTTGGTTTTTTCTTGTACAATATAAAATATCATAGAGATATATTTTGACTACTTTGTGCAACTTTATAAAAACAAGATAAAAACTGTATCTATAAAAACAATGTACTTAAAATATTGATAATGACCACAGATTATAATAATTTAGAATTGCGTAGTAAAATTAATTTTTGATTATTTAAATTTAAATCAGAAGCATTCATGGATCTTTAGTTAAAATATTGCTCAGGAGCCGGACATGAATTTAAAAGTTTAGAACTAATGAAATATTTAAACTTCACGAAACTTAACTTATATTTTTATTTTATTAAATTACACTTTATTATAATAGTTATAGTATTTTACATTTTCAAATTAATTCCAATTTAAAAATAATAAAGGTTTATTGTTCATATTAACTTTTATACATATAATTAATATGGGGTGATTAAGTTTTTAATTATTTCATGGTTAATTCTATTAAAAAAAATATGAATAAAATTAATTATTAGAGTTGCTGCTGCATCTTTGAAATTACTTAATCTAGCGCTTAAACGTGAATGTGACTTCATGTCTCACATTTATTTTTATTTAATAGTGAACTATCAAAATTTATTGATTACAGAATTAGAAAAGATATAGATTTATTCATTTAATTTAGAAAATTATCAAAATTTTCATTGATTGGTAAATTTAATAAGCAAAATCGGGAAACCAAACCTTCTGAATATAATTTTATTTTTATTAATATAATATTTTTTTAGGCACATTTATTCCGCCGAAAGTTTGCACGTTTTACTGTTGAAAATCTCTCGGAAATAACCCTCTCTCTATGCACGCAATTCCACGCAATATCAAAGGGCGAAACGTGAAATCCCTCGCGAATATTATGTTTATCTGTCGGATTATATGACTTGTCCCGCAAATAACGCCGTCAGAGGAGACGCGCATTTCGTCGATCTTCTCCCCCGAATATTTATTTTTATATCACGGGGCGGCCGTTCAGGTAAAAGCTTCTCCGTCCGTCCGCCTCCCTCTCCGTTTTGCATAGAAAATAAAAGCAGAGCCCAAGGCTGGGGCGAGACTTTACGAGTATGAGGTAATAATGCATCGAACTGGGTCCGCCGCCGCCCTGTGGGATGCTGCGAGATGCTATCTGACTGAGAGAGAGAAAGAGACGCGCACCCTCTCGCTTGGTCTGTGTGAAAGGAAACCGGCGAGCACCGTTTATTGCCGCCCACGTACCATTCTCACAGGGCCACCCGAGTGAAATACAAATGCAAGTGCATTGTGAGATCGCGCTCGCTCCACAGGTTATCTCTTATCCGTTTGCAAATGTAGAGGAAGAGCCCAAGTTGTTTCGTGGTGCAACAGATTATTTGCATTATTTATTCTGCACAAATGGACCGTGCGCGGCTTCAACTTTGTCTAATCATGCATTTGCATTTTATTTACTTCCAGAAGAACTTTGTTTGTATTTGAAATTATAATGCATAATATTATAATTATTTTGTAGCATTTTTAAAATGTAAAATTAAGATACAAAAAACTGAAATTCAGGCTAGTTATCAAATTTAAGGGCAGTTAATTTTATTTTCAAATTAAAAGTCAATTTTTTTTTAAGACATTTAAATTCTGTTAATTATTATCGTATTTTTTCTCAGTCAATACAAAAATTGAAAAAATTTCATAATTATTCATAATTCAAATAAGGAATTAAAATTTATTTTTAATATCTTTTTGCCAATTATTATTTCCAGGGGATCATTTTTGGAAGAAACATTTGCACTTGAAGTGGTTTTTATGATAAATTTTGAATTTAAAAAATCTATCAATTTTTGCACTCAAAACAAGCTGGCTTTTTAAAATAAAAAGTGGCACTCAGCGTAATGGACATCAATGGGAAAAATGATCTTTGACCCTTCTGTTTTCATCTGGCTGTGGAAATAATACATACACTTGATGATAAATTTCATGTTTTTGCGAAAATTTTAGTCAAAAAATCTCATCAAAGCAGAGAATAATAAAAATAAAATGTTTGAAAATAAAGAGATCGGGCTTTTCCTCGTTGCAGAAAAACTGTTTTTTGTTCAATAAAAACAATTTTTCTGCAACGAGGAAAAGCCCGATCTCTTCATTTCCATGATCATCTCCTCGAGTGTCAACTTCTTCAAACAAATTTGAAAAATAAATTTCCAGACATTAAACAGGGAATTAAAAAAAAAGTTCAATTACATTTTTTTGCTTCTCTTTTGTTTTCCTCTTAATTAATTGTTAAAAACCGATTTGTATAACAAAAAGAATTCGGCCTCATCAATTCTTACTCCGTGTAATCTAAACATATTATTTTCAATGCGCATAAAAGTTGTGACAACCGATGGAAAAAATAATTCATTTCCACCATGAATAATGCAAAACCAGCTAGAGGATGAAGCTTTTACAAACATGAAACCAATTGCTGCTGCATTATAGGAGAAAGAAATCCAATTCCATAGATCAGAACCGAATCGCCTCGAAAATAAATACTTCCGACGAAAACAGAAAATGAAGCTCCGTCTATAAAGCTATTAGAAAAATGGCATTGTCGTGCGCTGGCGTTGTACGAAGCTGCGGCAATAACTCTCTCATTTTGTTGGCAATAAAAATTCATACCGAAGAGAGCAGCCCCAATAAATTTTATCAGAGCCGCACAAATAGAGTGCCGGCAGCTATTATTGAATGAACTGCTGCGAGTGAGATAAAAGAAGAGGTATAATATTTATATCGGAATTTTATACCTGCACACGGTGACAGCACAGTTGTGAGAATTTGCATCGCACCCGAAACACGCGCCTCGGATGAAAAAAAAAATTCACTAGTTACCGGCGTGTGTCTCCGATAAGCGCTGATTTAAATTTCAAATTATACTCGCAAATCTATGTCGCTTTACCACTATTAAATCTCATTCTATACTGACTTGTCGAGATATAAAATGAATTCAAGTACAATATTTTGATCAAAGAATTTTTCTCTTTTATCTCTGTTGTTTAA
Organism: Neocloeon triangulifer; assembly: GCF_031216515.1. Classification (NCBI taxonomy): domain Eukaryota; kingdom Metazoa; phylum Arthropoda; class Insecta; order Ephemeroptera; family Baetidae; genus Neocloeon; species Neocloeon triangulifer. The sequence continues at coordinate 1,918,723 of NW_026775550.1, forward strand.
TTTACATTTTTCTTTCTCTGTTTCAGGTGAGTTTCTGTGAATTCCGTGAACTGAATCGATGGTATGAATACAATTTGTTTACTCGGAATTTTTCCAGACGATTTATCTATCGGTAAATATGTTGTTGACAGAAAGACTTTTCCGGAAAATAGTTTTGTCAAGCGAAAGAGCGCGCTCGCTTGAATTTTCTGCTCTCTACGCTTTTCCTTCGAGCTTGGAAAATAGTTATTTTTAAGTTTGTTAAAATATTTTAAGCCACGAAACTATGAAAACGCAAATTAATATTAATTTTGTTTTGAGCCTATTTAATTTTTCACTTAATGATTTTCTTAAAATCGAAGATAATGAAAAAAAAAATGATAATATTACTGATATCCCAATTCTGTCAGGTTGAAAATAATTTAAAATTAATTATACGTTGAAAGATTTCAACATTTTTAGTTTAAAACAAAATTAGCTTCTAATATCAAGACTAAAAATTAATTAAAATCCAAATTATATTTGGCCAAGAGGAGTTTAATAATAACTTATTTTGAAGTTCTTTCGTCCAAAAAGTAATATTGTCTGCAACAAATGAACTCATTGAATTGCAAAATATCAATTTGGTGTTTTGTATACCGGTTTGTAAACGACTTGGAAACTTTTTCCGTCGAATAATAAGCCATAATCGCTTTCAAACTGCTTCCTTAATGGCACCCAGTTTGTATGTCGAGAATTCGGAAATTGCTCTCATTGCGTGCAATACTCGGAAAAAGAGGAAACTGACGGTTATTTTTATTTTTTTATCCTTTCCATGCGAGTCTCGTCTGGAAATATCTGAAAAATAATTCTCAACTGGTACCTTTAAAAAAAAATACACACTCAACGGAGAGCTCTCAACAGTTTGAGGGGAAGGTTATTTTTGTTTTTTACAGCAGACACACGCGTTTCCTTTTTTCCAGCTGCCAGCAGGCAGAAAACCTCTTATTCGTGTGTCTTCAAACATTGCATTAAAGAGACACGTTTTTCACTTTTGTTTCGGCTGCGCGACGAAAGAAAAGAATAGAACGTCTATTTCTCCCCAAGCTCGACACGCGCGTTTTTTCTTCTCCGCTCCATCTCTCGCCATCTCCGCTGGGATTCAATTACATTAGCACACACTTGTATGTATATGAAAAATATTGCCGAGAGTCTCTCTCGTCGCCATTTATATTTATCAAGCAGGTTTGCAATTTTTCTCCTCTCCCGGATAATCCTCGGCGACAATCAAGTCAATTACGATAAAAGCTCAGCGACTGCAAAATGGCCAATGCGCTTTTGCCTTTCTGCAGGAAAAGGTTCAAGGTTCTCGTTGAGAAAAGCAGTCAGTCAACTTGAAAATGAATTCAACACCCGACCGCCCAGCTCGTCCTCTCTCTGGCTCACGGGGTGCCAACTTTTGCCAAACTCTAATTAGATTAAAACGCACGCGGGCAGAGACTTCATTTCCTACCCCGGATTAATATAATCTCACGGCAAGCTTTGGTCGCCGAGACGTGCGGACTAAGATTCAGAAATTTATTCGTCTCTCAATTGTCTTTTGAATTTCATCACTTTCGTGCCAAGGATGGCAAGATTAATTCATTGGATTCTGCCGGAAACTGAATATGTGCGAAATTGATGAATTTTTAAACTGCTTGGGGAAAATAATTTCTTATGAGTGATTTATTGAAGTCGTTAATCTTTTTAAATAGGCGATTTTTGAAAATGAGTGATTAATTTCAATTTAAAAATGAGTGAAACGTCTCAATAAATGTATTTCAAGGATATATTTTGGTTCTACAACCTCAATTTTTCCTTCAGAAAGGCATATTTTTAATTTGCGTACATTTTAGTTCTTCTCTTATCTATTGATTGTTGAATCACCAAGAACATGAGGGAGAGGATTATTTAATTCACACAACACATTAAATTTTCTGATTTATTCTGTTAATTCTCAGAAATTGTAATCTCGGTAATCTCTATTTCTGATATTTATTAAATATAGCCATATGATCTAATTATGAGTTCAGAAAACTGTTAATTTAGTCGAAATGGACCCACAATTGAACAGGACGTATTACCAGTTAATGCTCTTGAATAATTTGTTATCCATGATGTTGGTTATATAATATTTCTTAAAATTTTGCATAATATTGAAATAAACGACCTTACTGAAATAAAATTACATTCAATTAATAATTTTAATTATAATTAAGATGAAAATTATAAAATATATAAAAATATTTAACTAATAAAAATATAAATTAATAATGTGGAGATAAAATTTAAATATATATATTTAATTTTATTTTTGTATAATTTTTGATTTAATTATACTTTATTTTTATATCTAACTTAAAGGAAATAGCCTTGATCATTTTCTCACTCTCACCTTCTGCGGAAGAAAATTTTGCACGCAGGCCGACCGCGGAGAGAGGCGCAACCGGAAAAACGAACTCGCCGCCGCCGCCAGGCGCTGATAAATACACACAAACTCGTCCCGAGATTGAGTTGTGGCCGGGCGGCTGTTCATTTGCCCGCGGCAACCTTCAACCGCATTCCACCACCCTTTCGCATTTCGCCGCTGTTGTGTGCTTTTTTTTTAATTTTATCTGCATACCGAATTCCCAAAATTTGATGCTCTCTAATAATATATTTCGAGAGAGAGCCATAAATTTTCAGCTCTCGCGAGCTAATAAAAGTTATAACGAACAATGAAAAGGGGTGGCCACCGAATCGTAAATTAACCCTTTCGTCATATTTATTAGTGGCAGCTTTTGAAAAACGACCGTCTGTCTTGCCAAGTATATAATTTAATCAATTTGGAGCAGTTTGTTGGCAAATTTTCGCTGAATTTAAATGAATTAATAATAATAATGCTCCGATGATCGAAACGGTTCACGATCTTTTCACATACCAGCATAATATTCAAATTAATGGGAATCGCATGAGTGAGTAATTATGACAGGGTGGTGGTCGCTAATCATAAAATGCATGCAACCGGCGTAACAGCCGATGGGCAGCTTTAATTATTACTCTCATGGGTCTTGTTATTGTTGCAAAATATTAACTTTGGTATTTTCGCATACAGAAATATCCAAAAATGCACTCGCATTGGCCAATTTTTTTTTCAAATTAACATATGTATATTATCAATATTATTAGCAATTGAAATAAATCCCTAACACTGCATTGGAAATTTGAGATTGAATATCCTAATTAGAATTTCTTGTTAAAATTTTATTGAATTTATTTCTTTTAACAGTTCATTATTAATTTCTTAATTAAAAGTAACCCTCAAGTTCTAGTTACGTTTTACATCTATAACAGTCCACTGAGAGTGGTGGCATCAAAAATTATATTATTTTATATACATTTACGCTCTATTAAAAGATAACTAAAGAGTCTTAGTTTCAAAAGGCGTAAAATATTATTTATTTTCGTAATTATTTAAAAAAAATAATAATAAAATAAAATACTCCAATTTATAATAGAAAATAAAAATAATTTTGTTAAATATAAAAAGTTTGTAATAAATATGTTAAAAATTTGATTATTCTAACAATGTTTGTTTTTCTATAGTTACAATGTTTTTTTTCTAACTTTACCATACCATTCCATTCTCATGAGACTTGGTTGATTTGAAAGCTAATGATATATTGCATTGCTTCCTAATTTCAGAAGAAAACAAAAATAATTTAACCGCAAGCCAGAAACATCTGCGTGCTCTCCTTTTCGTAAAATATTTTATTATTTAAATTTCTCCTGGCATTCTCAGAGGGTACAATTTATATCTCCATAGTAATACGCAAGCTTTTACTAAAATATGTTGCAAGAGAGAAAGGGAAAAAAGGTGGAATGCTTTGCGAACAATGTTCCGCTACACACGCAAAAAGAGAAAGGGAGTCGGCGAGGATAACCGCGGAAAATTCGCCTCTTCTTTTCACGGCGTCTCGTTAGTTATGGCGGCAGACACGCGCGGCGGCGGCTTCTGCTGCTTTTTCACGCGTCTTATTCAACGCCGGTTAATAAATTAAAACGAGAGAGCGGTGGCCAGCCTACGTGTTTGTGATTCATGAATTTTTAATTGCCAACCGCACAAATCCCGGTCTACTTTTTTATTTCGGAATTCGCCGCTATAACTCAAAACGAATACGGGAATTTATTTCGTGTCGCACTAATTAAACGCGGAGCAGGCGACCGACAAAAGTTTTAATGACGTTGTATTCAATAGCGATTTTCACACCTATGAGACCACGCCCTCGCAATTAAAGCCGCCGTTTTGAATACACACACCAGTGCATTATGTTCTATGCCGCCGTCGTCGGTTTCATCAATCAAAACGGCAGCCTCCGCTAACAAAGTCGCAATCACAAAGATCTTCTATAGTCTTGATACATCCTAAGCCCGCATTGAATCGAGTTTTGAGCGTGGGACGCGCGCATTCTGCTGAGGAGGCACATTAATTAAAACTGCTCTCTTTGGAATGAATGACTCGGATTTCCACCAAAGATTTGAGTTAATTTGTCTTTTGTATCTTCCCCCGCGAGGAGAAATTTCGTTTTGCTGTCAAAAACTTGTGAGGTGTTATGAATTCCAGGTAATGAGAATGCAAACGTCAAGTACAGGTATATAAATGTAATTAATTAATTTATTTATTACTAAAAAAACATGTTTGTCTCTACGAAACTACAATTAATAGAAGTGAACAAATTGTAAATTACGAAATAAATGTGAATTTAAAAAATAGATCAATTAAAATGTTAGCTTTATTTCCTTGAAAAACTGACATAAATCACCGTTTACTTAATTAAAGCAATATAAATTAAAATTAACTCCTTAAAGAGTAACTTCATTTTTTATGATAGACTTTTATGAAAGCCACTAAATTATTATATAATCCAGTTCCTTTTTACCACTTATCATTATTATTAATTAATGCTATATTCAACATTGAATGTTAAACTGGCCAGACTTCTTTTCCCAAAAGAGATATAAATCCCCATTTGATTTTACAGTGTTACTTCTATTCTTGAAGTTGGGGACACAGTAATTAATGTATGCAAAGTCACTTTCAAGAAGGCCAAATTCATTAAGTTTTAGTGTCGTGCACACCAGGGAGGCGAAATTCAACGACGAAGATTCTATATATCTTCAAAAGCAACTTGTGCTTTCGGAGAAGAAGCCGACGCGTGTGTCTTGCCATTCAGTGTCACCTTGGAATATCTAAATGGGCCAGTAAATTGCGATTTAAGAGTGGATTAAAGTCACACGTGTATATCGCAGACTTGATTTCGTAGTCTTATTATCCCTCGAAAAACACATGCTCGAGTTGGAAAACTATTTTGGGCGTGTCTATCGGTTAGTGTGTTCGAATAAATTGATTTTATTATATTTGTTTTTATTGGGAATATTGAGCGGAACTTACGTTTAAACTTCGCCTACGCGCGAACAATTTATTTTCCCTCGAGATGTGGGTCGGTCTAATGAGGAAAAAACGTCCTAGAGCTTCCAAAAGCTGCGTGAGCGTCCTATTAAACATAATTTTTTTTCTTCTGCTCTCTGCTACCTTCTCCTAAATAATAAAAATTTAGTGCCTGTCGCAGTTTTTTTTGTGTGCGCTCTACAACGTTGTTACTCAAGGAATTTGTTTAAGGCCCCTGTAATTTTTCGCTTGTTATTTTATACCGGAGAAGAAAGAACAAGGGTTGTACAAGAGCATTTTTCCCTATGGGTTTTTTTTTTTAACAGGAAAATTGGTAAATTGATGCTAGAATAATAAACGTGAACATAATTCTTGAAAAATTTGCTATAAAAATTATGAACAAATTCCGATGGAGGATTGGAATTTTTTCCAGAATAATCTTTTTATCAAATTCACCATGATTGGCCTTTTCAAAATGTAAAATAAAAAATTTAAAAAATACAGTAAATTTTAATAGAGAAAACAAGTGATGTGATTTATTGACTCTCTGAGTTTGCTACTAAAAAAAACTTGTATATAAGCTTAATTTTACATGCTTTTGTTTTGATTGATAGTAAAATTATTTGAACTTTTTAAAATAATATTTTCTGTTTTCATACAAATGTGTCATGATTTTATTTGTGATTTTTACTAATTTATGTTTCTATTAACATTTCAAATTTTTTATTTGTGTGGATTGTGGATTTGTTTCTAAAATAAATTTTTTTCTAACGGAATAATTTTGTACTGTATTGTTATAAAAAAAAAAAAAATGAAATTTTCACATTTTTATGGTCAAATATTACCAAAATCTTACTCTAAAGTGTGGTTTTATATCAAATTTAGAATTCCAACTTGTTACTAATGTTGCAAGATCGTAGTTTTGATACCAAATGCATATTTTTTTTTTTAATAGTTCGAGCAAAGCCATAAATTAAGGCTCTTAAAATAATCCAGGAACGTTTTGCGTGTGCGTAGAAGCAAACCGCGCTATTTACGGCAAAAACGCGTCGTCGAAAGCAAACGAAATCGCTGGAAAAAATCAAGGTTCCCGAGCGAGCACGCCAAAGTACGTGTGTTTCGGTGCGCATAACCGGGAAATTAATATTCAAGCCACGCTCGGCACGAGCAAAATACTGAAAAATTCTGCCGCAAGTGCGAGCGCGCGTCAATTGGCCTTAAAATTCACTTTTCACGGAATTCTGTTTCTGTCCAAACAAAACTTGCTGCCGGACCACTTTCGGTCTCTTTAGCGCGATTATTTCTCTTTTTTTTCTTCTCTCCCGCGGAGCGGCCAAATAAAAATAAAAATACACGTATGCGCGGTGCATTACAATTTTGGGCAGTTGCGTGTTCGCCCCTTTTTACGGCGGCCTGCAGGTGAAGTCACGTACGCCTTCGTAGTCGAGGTCAAAGTTGACACAACCGCGCCCTCCGCACAACAATGCCGAAACCGATTTTTTTTTCTTCTGCTTTTTCTCTCCTCCGCCGCCGCCGCCGCACTCGTTTATGAATAAAGAGCGGATTAGCAGAGCGAGGTGGCGTTGACCTGGCCGGGCCAGCGGGCGGGTCCACTTTGCCGGCTCGAAATTATCAATGGCCTAATGGGATTAAAAGGCAAACAGGTCGCTCCCAAGTGCTCGCGGCCGCTTAAAGCCCTCTTTGATTGTCGGCCTGCGGTTTTCTCCCTTTGTGCTCTGGAAACGGATTTTTGCCTAATTATTTTAAGAAGATCAAATAAAATGCTGCTTTGTTCCTTAGCAATTAAACGCTTCAATTTTCTTTGTGAGTTCTAGGTCTGTTTTTATTGATGTTTTTTAATTGTGGAATTTCATCATTATTCCTATTTTCATATTTAAATATGAATAATAATAATTATTAAGTAATTTCGAATGTGATAATTTAATTTTCCAACGAAGCTCAGGAAGCTGTATTCGAAGAGTCTTTTTATCTTCATATGCTCATTGTGCGCCATTTGTAAAGATTTATAATTAAATACAGTTTAAGAAACCTTATTATTATAAATACCCCATAGCAAATAATCGCATTGGAAGGCAAAATTTTAAAATATAAATAATGTCTATTTGCTTTTATTAAAAAATTAATAAAAAAAATGTTAAATTATGATTTATTAGAACAAATTAAAAATTTATAAAAGCAAAGTTTTGTTAAATTATTTTAAATTACTTTAAAATAGTAGACAAGTCTAAAATAATTTGCATGAATTGTTTCTCTTTTAGAAAATATATATTTTTGTACTTGTTTTGTGTGGCGTCCCACATGCTCATAATTACTGACTCAATTGGTATATTGAATTGTGTTAATTTAACAACGACAAAATATCAACCTGAAGGAGATACTACGAAATTTATTGTCACTAAATATTCTTCTGAAAACCATATATGGTACTTAAAAATTAGAAGGAAAATTTGTGTAACAAATTTCGCTATTTAACTGCAAGAAAATATTTACAGCATAATTATCAGAAACCGTGTCAGTGGTTTTCTTTGCTACTGACAATGGGAGATCCTAACATTGAATTCAATCAAACCTGCTAATTTGCGAAGGTGGTGATGCTACTGTGTGTGATTATCACCTCCTTATTAACCCTGATCAAAAGGCAATAAATTGAGCACAATCAATTATTCACCCAACGTCGAATCAGTGCCAGCAGCCAAGATAGAGAGACCAGAGCGATGCATGCAATTAGAGAGGCATAAATTTCACACCTGTCACGCCCCTCCAACGGCACACGTATGCATTCCGCTGCACTTGTGAATCGCACTGGTTGCATACTCACATCATGTGTGTCTTGTACTGCGACAAGGCTAATAAGCGATAACATGCATCGTTATATCGCTCGCGGCTCTACAAGTTCAGCTTCGCCTCCGTTTCTCTTGTTATTTCACAGCCAAAGCAAACAATAATATCGCGGTGCTTGTTTTACCTCGCGCTCATTTGCTGCTAATTAATTATTCCCGGTCTCGCAGCAGAGGGAAAGCCAAACGAACGAGGCGTAAAAGAGAAGCGGTGTAATTACTTGGGAAAAGAAGCGATTGTTTTTTTCAACAGGTGCTGCTGATTCTGAGGAGACGAAAAAGTTCTTTGATTAGCGTCGGAATTGCTTAAGACTGTAAATTGTATTTAAGTTGATAACCTAATTACTTCCTAGAGCTTCTTAACACCCTTCCGGCGACTTTTGATTCAAACATTAAGGGAATGGTGAAAAAAATTAAAAACTAAAGAATACCTTTTTATAATTTTATTGAAACTGTACAAAACTTATTATTCACACGCCTAGTAAATCAACATTTCTCGATTAATAATAAATTTTAAATTGATATAATATATTTTTTTGTCTGATAGACTGATAGGTGAAATTTAAATTTGCAAATGAATGAAGTGTAAACGTAAATTGAGGTAAAAACATGTATTCTAGGGGTCATTATAAAAAAAATTAGCTTTTATTCAAAGGAACATAATAATTCATGTAAAAAACAAACAGTTTTTCTTCTATAAGATTATATGTTTAAAAACTTTAAATTTTATATAATCTTTAAATAAATAACATTAAGCCCAATGAAAATTTGTATATTTTTATAAGCAAAAAGAATAATTCCACTCTTTGTTTGTGTTTTTCACTCTCAAAATTATTAAGAGCGATTGTCGCTAACTCCCAGGATGACATAAATTTGGACTAATGCGTTAATGGAACTGCCATGTCTGGGAAAAAAAACCCACGCAAATGCGTACAAATGCTCTTTTTTATATTTATGTTTTTTTTTGCACTAGAACGGAATTTCAAATTTCGTTTTTTCCCCGCTGGTGCATTAAGCTGACGCGTGTTCATCAGGAGCGGGTCCCCGACGAGCGATGCTTTTTGGAAACAAACAAAAAATCCGACATGTGGGTGTAATAAAAAGCCCCGTGCAATGTGGACCAACGGAGATGGCGCGCGGTCTTTAACACGTGTTCTTGTTCGCCGGTAGCTTTTTACTGCTTTTAACAAGTCGACGGGCGCACCCCGGCGGAGACCTTTCTGCTTTTTTTTTATTCACCGGGAAATGCGTCTGGATGCTTTTCGAGTGCACCACTCACTCTCATCACACCTTCTTTTCTCCGTCCATTCTTCTTTTCCTACCACTTTGCGTTAAAAGCAAGCGTTCCGAGTACGAACGTGTTGTTTTTCAAAACAAGAGCGAACGGGCGGGCGGGGACCAAGCGCAGGGGTGATCGGTGGGGCCAAATGGATGTGCCACTTTAATTATTTCGCCATTCCTGCCACGTATGCCTTCGGGCTCAATCCGTTCATCCCCCTCTTGCCCGACTTTTTGAAATTAATTCCTGCTCTAGTGAGGAAAGCGGATAGCGAGAACTTTTCAATAAAAAGCAGCTTGAGAAGATGCACTTTCTTTTTTATATAAATAAAAAGTGATTTATTATCCAGGTCCACTCCTGGCAACACTTTTCAAGTGGGGTTTGGTAAAAGTTAGTATGCAACCTGCTCTACCCTAGAATCTTTTGGAATTTTGGTCAAAACACAGGGCATGATGGTTTCCTCTTTTACAGAAGTAAAATTTTAGCAGTCAAATGAGCGTCCAGTCTGTAAACACTTGATACATTTTTACCCTAAATTTATTGGTTTTAAGACAAATAAAATAGTGATTTATACAAGTTTATTATTTCAAAATTTACAATTCCTTTTCCAAGCGAAGAAGGACAATTTCCCTCACATATTTGAAGTAAAAATCATTCAGATCTATGGCACATGCTATTTGACATATATCTAATAGCAGACTAAATTATGCTGGCTTTTAATTCAAATCCTAATTGATTATTTTGAATTTTATTGTAATTGTATTGGAAACTGGAAATGAAGAGATCAGGCTAACGTTGTTGCAGAAATGTTTTTTTATTCAAAAAACCAAGTTTTTTTTTTTAATTTAAAAATATTTCTGCAACGATAAAAAAAGCCTGATCTCTTCATTTCCATGATGACCATGATCATCTCCTCTAGTGTCAACTTCTTCAAACAAATTTATTGAAGAATGATAATTAAGTAATTTTCAAAATAAACCAGTAATAAAACATTGCATTTTAATGATACTGTTCAACTTGAAATCTAAAAAAGTGATGTCTAAAATTTTGCTGCAATAGAGTCGCTTAAATTAGTTTGCAAAATAAATAATTTTTTTTTTCAATCCAATAAAAGTAATTTTAATTAAACTCTTATTTCTTTAAATCTAGCAATTTAAATTGTTAAGAAAAGCAATGGACTAGTTTGAATTCAGGAATTTTCATCATTGAAAAAGTTGAAAGTTAACATTATTTATTTATTTTTTATTATTAACGTTTAAAAATTAAAAAAAACCTTTCACACCTTATTACTATAAAAGCAGTGCTAAATCGTTTTTCATTCCAATCTGGCAATCTTGAACCACAATTTCCTTCGCTGATATTAAAGAAACACCAACTACGTCGACTTCATGTGTTGGAAGTTGTTAAAAGCAGCAATTTCAGCCTGAAAATATGATCGTTCTTTGCACCGAAGCGTAAATGTCTGCGCACTCACCAAAGTGGTTTCTTGGCTGAAACATCATCAGCATATGAATTGAGTCGGCACACGCTCGGGCGTGTTTTTTTTTTTTTTATATCGCGGCAAAAAATCTCGGAAACATCACGTCGTGCCGCAGAAATGAAACTCGAAACTGAATTAGCATAGGAAACGAGCGATGAAATTTCCACTTCGATTTTAATTCGCAAAAGACCTGAACATTTCTCTCCTTTAAAGCCATATTTCATTCCCGGCGAAGAGGAAATATTTATGTTTTATTTATTTCCCCGGCTCTGTCCCACTCGGCTTTTGGGAATAATTTATTGTTTGCGGCAGCCGGAGTTTTTCCTGTTGCCGGCGACGAGAAGTGAGACACATTGTTTCAATTTTCGCTCACAACCCCCGGCTTGGGCGGCGAAATGAGAAAGAAGACGGGGCGACTGCTCGCGAGACGTGTAATTTTGGAGAAAGAGAGACAAGTGCTTATTACGCAGCGAGATTGAAATTCGCCAGGGGAAAAAGAGCGCAAACTGCATCGCATGCACATCGATTTTCCTTCCCGTCGGGGTGGTTTAATTTCATATGGTGGTGTAGCGTTTAATTTAGATAAGATCGCGTTATCCAAGACGCCGGCCGCACGTCCCTTCTAACCTAGATTTATAAAACTTTTTTAATTAATTAACCGACCGGTCGGCAGTACTTGCGGCAAAAAACCTTTCAAGGCACGGGATGGTTCTGCTTTAAAGGGCGAAATCACGATCCAGGCTCTGATTGCCCTAATTTTCCGGTTTTCTATAAATTTTTAGATTTATTTGTGACACTTAAAGGTAAATTCTTGTTTAATTTAAAATTAATTTCTTAATTAAAAGTAAAATTTTTGGCATTCCGTTCTTTAGATCCAAGTTTGGCGAACAGGATCAGCAAAACCATGTAAAAACCTAAAATACATATTAAAACAACACGTTTGAATTGTAATAATCTTCTTTTATATTTTAAATTTTTTTATTAAAAATTTACTACCGATTTTAATAAATAGTTTAAAATATTTAATTTTAATATTTTTGTACATTTTTTTATAATTTAAAAAATTTTAAGCATTGTGAAATGTGTATTTTGTAATATGTTCTGTCTGCAGTTGTTTATTAAATATATAAAGTATCTTAGACACATACAATTATCTTCAGGATAGTTCATTCAATAATTTGATTTAGCTCTACGATCATTTTGTACTTTGAAATGGAACAAAATTACAACAATTACATAAAAAATTGCCTAATTTCATTATTAAGCAAATTAAATTGCAATTTAATTGCGATTAATCTATACATATTCACGTGATGAAGCTGGAAATGAAATTGTGCTATCGAAATGACATAATGGCCGACGTGCGGCATAATTTTCAGAAGAGTCATGACAAATAAAACTGCAGCGAAAAAAGTTTATCTCATAAATTTTCCGTCTAAATATTTACAATGTTACATTTTAAATTATTACGGTCACCTTTATTGAATAAATAATAAGTTCAAATTCTCAACAGTATTTGAAAATTAATGTTTAATATTGTTTCTTTTTTTAAAAATAAAATTGCTGCCAATAGAACTTTGGGTAAATTTTGTGATTAAATTGGTAGCTTTTTAAAAATTTAAAAAGAATTCACAGAGTCAAAAGAAACGAACAAATTGACATCGATGAAATTTAATCGCTCGGGTGACGGCGGCGGCGATGTAAAAATTCACCCACATTCGGTCGGGTGGGCCGGAAATTGGCAATAAAATTCAGTGAAGGACAGCAGTTGAAATGACAAATTGGCCGGCGTGACAAACAGGCGCACTTTTTATCGCCTTCGGCAGCGAACGAGCTTCGGAAAATTAGCCTGCAAATCGAGCGTGCTTTGTTATTGGGCCGAAATAAAAACAAAAATAAACCGACTGACTGACTGAGAGGGGATATATTTGTTCGCGAGGACCACGTTCGCCGGTTTGATTGCTCCCGCGGGAATTTGCGTTTTCCTGATCGTCTCGCGCAAAATAAAAAGGCACCGCCGCTCCCCCAGGTATTTAATATATCCGTCCGCTTCTCTCTCTGCCCCGATATTGCATGATAAAAGATAAAAGTTACGCGTATACGTGTTTATTAAAAATTGTGCCGTTTCTCTCATGCGTGTCCCTCGTTGGGAACGTTATTAAATATTTTCCTCCGAATGTAGGCCAAATGCAACTGGGGATGATTATCCGTCGTGCGGGCGGGCGGGATTCAATATTAATAATAAGGGAGAATTACTGGTGTTTGCCGGGCAGTTCTCTCGAGCCACTGGGTGATAATTTATTGTTATTACTGGAGCACGATATGCTGCTTTTGCATGCAACTATAACGAGCTCGCTGATCACATATACGGAGAGCCTTAATTAACCTACATACTTGTCCGTCTTTTTTCTCATTACTCGTCCCTTTTTTTTTAAGTACGGAAAATAAATTTCCTCGTTCCGAACGTGCGCAACATTACTTTCAATAAGGCGAGTGCAGTCGGGTTTTTTTTCATATCGGCTGCATCACCACGAGAGATCAAAAGCTCATTTCCGTCGGTTCTCGTGTATATTGAAGAAGAAGTGGGTTTTGCTTATGGAGTCATTTTTCTTTCCTTGTCTGCGCTGCTCAGAGGAATTCTCTCTTCCTAGAGTTTAATTAAGAGTGCCAAAGTAATTAGTTTCGAGAGGCTTCGTTTCGCGAGCGGCAATGCATCGTCTTGTTGAAATGAAATTACTCTTGAATAAGCCAAGATCTGAAATAAATAAATAGGACGCGAGCTTTTCAGAAGAGCTGTTTGTCACGTTGACAAGTTTGCTGCTTGTATAGTAATTAAAAAGTAGTGCTGTTGACTTATTGCAACTTGTTTTCTGCACGCAAGTCAACTCTTGGAACAAATGAAATGGGATTAAAGAAGCCTTTGCAATTTGAAATGCGGAAATATGCGCTTGTGGAAATTGTGTTGAAAATTTCAGTTTGTCATCAAAGCGAGTTTTCATATTTCCACAATGGATTCTTCACATGTTCCATTTTCCATTCCATTGTGGTATTTCTTATTTTTTTAACTTCTTATATTGCAATACTGATAGCAATATTGATATTCATAAAATGTATTTTTACGTAAAAAAAAAATTAATATGCTTTTATTTTTTTTATTTAATTTAAATAGACTCTATTTGCAGCTTTATATTTTGCATCTTTTTAAAGAATTGTATAATAATTTTTTTTATATAATTCTATTATTTTTTAATTTTATTAAAAAATTCAGCATTATTTGCAATAACTATCGGCAAAAATATTTCAACTTTAGATTTTAGTAGGTTAATATTTTTTTATATAAGATTTCTTCGTAATTGTAGTGTCAATTATATTGATAGAATTAGTTCTGATTTGGATGTCACGAGTTCTTTTTTGATTATTATTAATCCAATCCTTAAAGCTCAATTATAAAAGTAAAGACTCTAAAGAGATTTAAATCCTAGTCCATTTGAAACAAAAGTTAAAAAAATATTTCAAAATAAGACTTCACATGACTTTTTTGCAACCTCTTATATTTCACAGTGAAATACGATTTTGCAAAAAAAAGTCATGTGCCATCTGACATTTTTTAAAGGGTCAGGCCAAGTCTTGTCGGCCTGTGCTCTTCATTTGTGATCAATGAATGCTTGCAATGATCAACCGTCAAAATAAAGTCAAATTGAAAGAAATCACAAAACAAAAAAACGAAACAACTTATATCATAAGTATATCTACAAAATAACAAATTCATAATTAATACTTGAATTATTTAGAGCCGATTTTGCCTTCAGAACAGAATGAGCTGCGCATAAGCTCGTCCTCCGCGAGGCGCCTTGACTTGCCAAATCCACTCAAAAGTGAGCACCGCGGCTGCAGGCAATCTCTGGCGCCCCATCTGCCCCACCGCGCGCGCAGAGATGAATTTCCAATCTTAAAAGGCCATCTCTGCTCCCTTTGCATTGGGCAACCGTTTAATTAGAGGCCGGCACGTCCCTTTGGCCGCCACATCAAATCATTCCGCCCACTGCATCTTGATTAACAATCAGCCCCCGGTGCACTCTCGAAACTGTCTAGACTAAACATACTCTCGAGGGAGTTTGTTGTTTCATAAGAGCAAAGCAAGCACAAACATAATGATGTGTACTTCGGTGAAACTTACCTGACGCAAGCGAATTATTCATAGGATTAGGCGCCAAATGTGCAGCCACTTCAAAACAGTCGCTCGCGCCCAGAGAGTAATGCCGAGGGCCGATGCAAGTGCCAGAAACAACCGCAATTGATGCCAAAATATTTTAATAGGACTGCGCGGGAGTCGTTCTAATTGGCCGGCTTGTCGTGCCACAGATGTGAATTATTTTTCAAATAATTTATTTACGCTACTTAGGAAAAATGTTATTATTTATTTCATAGGTTTTTGTTTTTTTCAAAGTAAATTTTTAAACATTACAAAATTTTAGATTTATTGTTACTTAAAAAGAACTGTTTAGAGTCGATGCCACTTTTTTAAAGTAATTCAGTGCTCACGGCAGTGGATGAGTGTTTTTGTTCAATTTATTTTTGGTAGAACAACAAAACTGGATCGTTGGGCGCTTTTTTCTGTACCATTATCAATTTAGCTAATGGATTCACTTCCAACAATTATCCAGTTTAGCTGCTATTCAATTTATTTAAATTGTTTCCCTGGATTGAATTCTAAATCTAAATTATTTGTATAAAAATTCTTTGAACAATTTATTTTTCCCTCATAATAAGGGTTTTTGTTGAATCTTTTCTGGAAAATGTGCACAAATAAATGGAATTAATTGAAATTTTATTTCAATAATACTTTAATTGCAACAACAGTATAATTTTTTATTTATGAATTGGGCAAGGAATGCTTTAGTTTGTTAGCAAAGGTTTATTGGACTTAAATTTAATGAAATATTTAAATGTATTCAATTTTCCGTACTTTTCTCCTAAGAAATCAATTATAAAGATTGTTAGTTCATAATTATAAAGATGAAGAAAATTCTACACTAGAAGTTCTGAATTCTTGTGTCGGATCATCTTTCGAGGCCAAAGTTTGGCGACCTACAGAGGTCAAGTAGAGATTAAAATCGTGTTTTAATGGCTGTATAAAATTTTACAAATCCGGTTTGGCCGAAATATTCAAGATTTCAGGAATTCTTGCACGTTTGCATCCACTTTAATTTGAGACGGACATTTTTGGCGTTCGCTTTTGCAGCAAGATGAGTCAGAGTTTATTTAAACGCGGCGCGGTGATGGCATCGCGGAGTCCGTCAGGTGTTCATCCTGCCAGCGCATTAATTATATTATAATGCGATGATTGCCGCGTGGAGGTTATTTATTGCTGCCGCTGAATAATGCCGTATGCAGATGAGAAAGACGCTGCCCGTGGAGAGCCATCTCGTTCGGACCGAGTGCTGTGTTTGTATAAGCATGGCTTGAGAGAGTGTGTGTATTTGAGGATTGCGCGGCCACAAATATAAACATGAATACGTGCGCGCCCCTTCAAGATCCTCCTCGTGTCCTTTCACACACTCACAAAGCTCTCCTCGTCGGTAATGAGGAGCTTTGCAATTTGCTTACCGTGCTTCAAGCCAAGATGGGACTAATTCAAGCTGCTTTTTGTAAACCAGCGGCATGATGTAATATGCAAGGAATGGTTGTGCCGAGTATGCATTAAAGGATGTATTAAAATTTAAAAGCAAAAGTATACGCCAAAGGTCTGCTTTAAGCGAATTATTTTAATTTTATAATCTGATGCATAAAAAATGTGAGAAAAGAGTACTTTGAAGTAAAAAGAATTTTCATTAAATTAATTTAAATGTTGAAATTGATGAAAAATGTTATTGAATAAGTATTTTTCAAATTTAAAATGCACCATTTATTGAATGAAATCTAGTAAATCTTCAAAAACAATATTTTCATATGGTTTTCATTTTATTATGATATCTATTTTTATCCAAAAATCAACTAAATCCAAGAATAAAAATCAAAATCTTATAACATTTGGTCCTAGCTAGGAATGAGAAATCTTTAATTTTTAAAGAGAATTACAAAAGAAACAAAAGCTACAAATTTTTACTTTTCTACATTTAAAATTTATAGGGGATTTACTTTTCATTTCACAAATTTGGACTTGCCATCTGAGCTATGCTGATTCTTAAGCTTTTGACACTGAGAAATGTACCATCAAAACTGAATGAACAAATTTATTCGACCACTTTTATATTCCATATAATCCAAAAATAATACCCACATCTCTGAATGGCAGCGATATAAATATTTGCACGTCATCCGTCTGCTGCGCAAATAGTCTGCGGACGGCTTAGCATAATCTGGATGATAATCTGGCAGACTAAACAACTCAATCAAAAGCTTCTGCGACGCACACAGCCCACAAATTAAAATAAATTCGCATCTTGACGTTTGCCTGTTCGGATATTCGCACGTGAGACCGAAGCTTGTATCAGAGAGTAATAATTGCGCCATACGCCGGCCGACTGCTTTTAATTGTTATTTTACAACTGTAGTTATCCCGGCAGCTGGCAACCCAATTATGCTGCCGTGATATCTGGAGTGCTGTTGAACACCATTTGTCGTCGGGCCGTGCGATAATTAATTCCTCTCCGCAGCCAGAGACTGCTTCGCTACAAGTCTCAACAACTGCCTAATCAGCACCTATGGCCGTAATCTACGGCGGGCGGAATTTAGATAGAGAAGTGGAGCAGTTTGGCCAAATCCGGCACCGATCCACTCTCGGCCACATCTGCATTGTCATTTGGGGGTGCGGATAAGGACGCGTCACCTGCAGTCAAAACTAATGAATATTGATGCAACAAAGCGGATTGTCCAAAGTGGTTTTCTCATTAGAAACAAGAGGGCATCAGCATGATTGGTGTAGTTTGCTTCAGCTAATAAATTGACCTAAAAGTGGTAATTTTTTAAAAGATGACGTTTAGGATCGAATCCCTTAACTTAATTTTGAATTTGTTTGAAGAAGTTGCCACTTGAGGAGATCATGGAAATGAAGAGATCGGGCTTTTCCTCGTTGTGAAATTAAAAAGCAAATGGCTTCTTCAATTAGTCAACAAGCGATTGCTCATGAAATAGAGTCGCAGACCGTGACCGAAACTGGTTTAAAAAAAAAAAAATACTTTTACAACGAGGATAAGCCCGATTTAATCATTTCCTTAATTTTTAGAGTTTGGTTAGTTTAGCCTGGGCTGAATTATTCCTATGATTTGCTCGCATAAAGATGTAAATTATGCTGATTGCCATGAAACATACAAATCCGTGATAACTATTTCAGTCAATTTTCAACAAAACTTGGTACTAATGATAAATAATTACCAAAAATAACTTGCTTAAAATATTGTTATACATATATATTTATTATATTAAGTAAAATTAATTTTAGTTTTACCTTTTATCATAATAAATGTAAATGTTATATTATACAATTGAATTAATTTATTTTTACCTATTAAATATACTAATAACATTATCTTTAGCCAAAAGCCGGATCAGAGCCTTTAATTAATTTGTCTTACATGATGGTTTCAAAAATATTTTAAAGGAGTAGCATGAAATAGCAAATTTTAACTCATTTATTCGTCACAATAATCATATCCGAAGTTTTCATTGTGTTCTTATTAATTAATTATATTAAAAAATCTTTACTGCATTACTAAACTTTCAATTCCCTTGTTAACCATTCAATTAAATTGAATGCTTAAACTTCACGTGAATTTAATAAAAAATTGTGACCCAACAAACCTCATTGGAAAAAAAAATGAAAAAAAGTCCAGGAACATAATGGACGTGACAATACCCTAGCTTTCTAAAGTACCAGCCGGCCACCTTGTAGGGTCTGCAGTTGTCAAGAAATTTTTCCATTTTTATTTAATTTTTTTTTTTCAATAAGGCTTACTCGGTTTAAATTTTTCATAAAATTTAATTACTTAATTGAATAGCGAACGTTGGATTGAATTTTATAAAATGATGCATTCTACCCAGTTGTTCCTTTTTTACTAAGATTAGTAAAAACACATTACAAACAATTTACTAACGCTTTGTAGCAAAATGGATTACAACGTTAGTAATTCCATTTTACTAACATTAGTAATTTCCATTTACAAAGAACTTACTTACATTTTACTAACCTGTTTGTCAGTCTTAGTAATTTAAATTTACTATCATTTTACTATGGTACTGGAAAGCTTTAACTAAAATAATATTGATTCAATTTTAATTGATCTCATAGATCCTTTTATTTAAAAATTTTCAATTCTGTATCACATTTTTTTTTAAATACAACACAATTACAGTATAGAAATCATAAATAAGGATAATAATTGCACTGCATGGATCTGCGTGGAACTGTCTTCTCCCTCAAAGCAAATTGTTCTAACTTGGCAGGTCACGATGTCTGAAAAAAAAATACAAAAAAATATTTTATTATACACCAGATTGAATTAAATATTAAAATTGAAAAAAAAATTATAATTTCATTCACGTGTATGTACTCTAATTTAATTGGAATTTAATGATTGTATTATTAAATATACAAAAACAAATTAACTACCTGTAATAGTCCGTAGCTCACAATCAGAGGAGGTTGAACGGAGTTTCCATTATAGATGATCTTATAGAAAGTCTCTCCATCGAGGAATTGACTTGAACTGAAAATTTTAAAACACAATTTAATATTTTTTGGGTAGATTAATATTTTCAGATAACAATTTAGTGTATCACTGGATCTAAATTATTTAAATAGAGCTTACCTTAAATAATTTCAAAAAATCAGTCCGCGAGCGCAGAGATGACGCGAGTGGAAAACAAGTCGGCTGTCGCTATCGCCTTTTGCTACGACGGGGCCCGGTGATGATGGAGGTGCGCTCTAGCAGGGCAGACGCCGGCGTATTTTTTACTCGTCTTGAGCTAGCTTTTGGCCGAAAACGGATGCAAAGCAGTTCATCGTCTTATGGAAATTTTCTTGCACATCGCACGTTGTATTAAAATGACCATCCGCGTTTAATTCACCGCACAAAAGAAGAAAAATAACACTGGCTGCGGCCATAACACACCCACTCTGCACACTTATCAAAAATGTGCTCTAAAAGTTCGTTGGGCGCTCAGGTGGAGAGCAGCGCCGAACTTGTGCGGGGGTGGGTTATCGAATGTCCATAGTAAACTCAAATTACAAAAAATTTACAAACAATTTTACTAAGAGATTTTAGTAAAGTGTTTGTAAACACTTTTTACTATCCTTAGTAAAATGTTTAGTAATTCTTTAGTAAGTTTTGTAAAATTTTACTTACCGGGCCACGAATTACTATCATTTTACTATGTTAGTCATATGTAAGTAAAGTTGGAACAACTGGGTATCGAAATAGAAAAAAAATGAAGTTTCAAGAGTAGAATTAATTGAGACGATTTGTGCAGCTCAATCATAAAATCAATAAGTCATCACTTCAAAATATATGAAATTTCCTAGTGATGAATTTTCTTGCGTTAGTTTCAAATGTCTTTTCATTAAGAAATTTATGGATCTTGCACGTGTGACGTCAGGATTCATATTATACCATGTAACAAAAGTCTGCATGAGTTGCCTTTATGGTGATGACTGCTGAATAGCATATATGGGGCGTATGCTCGAAATCCCACCGTGCTTTGATGTATAAAAGCCAAAGATGAGCTCGCCGCGGCGCCACGAGAGCATAAATTTTCTAAATGAAAAAAAAAAGAGTGCGGTTTGCGCGCAAAAAGCAAGTCTTGCAGTTTAAAGTGCGAAAGTAAAATTTCATGCATGGTTTAACTTTCATCTGGCGCGCACACTTTAAGGCTGATCTCGGATTACGCCAGGGTAAGCAGAGTAATGAGAGAGAGAGAGGAAGCGCGGCCTAGCTTAATTTTTCAGCGATTCCGCCCTCGTAAAAGTTTGATACGCGCGGAAATAACGCACGGAATTTTGTGCAAAAGCAGCAGACGGATAACAATGTGCTGAATTCGTGAAACCTGTTTCGCGCCTCGGCCATAGATCACGGAGCGAGACAGTCGCAGAAAAAAAAGGGCGACCGCTTTTTTTGCGTGTGCATTTTTCTCTCTCTCTGGCTGCGCGAAGAGCGGCCTTTAAGGTGGCCTTTAAGGCTGCGGTAGTCATGTCGCGTACGCGGCTTTTTCCGTGTCCAAAACCACCCTCTGCTCTCTCCGGCTTTTTTCCCTTTCAGCCGGCGGCGGCGAGCAAGCGAGTTTTGAGTCGTGCCCACCACATGGCCCGTATACGTGACCCCGTCACACTCGGCGCCCGCCACCGATTCGATATTTGCAAAGGGCCATTGTCGGAACAAGCGAATGTGTTTGTTGTTGGCAAAAAGCATCTCAGAGTCAATTAAAGTACTTAACTTTATACCTTGAATCTTAGGAGATTAATAATGAAAAAATATAAAATATAAATTTATAAATCTCTGATTTTGGGTCAAGAAATTTTTACCTTGGCTTTTTTTTTTGTTAAAGATATTGTCGACATTTCCTTATATTTACACCAAAAAAACACGTTTTTCCTCTTAAAAATTAATTAACAAAAAAATCAACCGGGGAAATAGTCTGAAAAAAATAACTAGAAATTTCTGTAGCAAGCAATTTTCATTACAATTCTGCTTTTTACCAGGCAAAGCACCACTTATCTTTTAATGCGATTCATTAATTAATTATGGACTCTGTTGCTTTTCAACGTATTTTCATCAAAATTATTTATTTTCATCGTCAGAAAAAAAGTCACGGATAAAGGTGTATATTTTTGTAATTTTCTAAAAAGCCACCAAAGCTGAGAACAGACGGTAACAATTCATTAAGTTTTTTATTAAGGTTGCACGTATTATATTAAAACGAACCTGAATTACATATTACATATCAAAATCAGGAATGATGGAATTAGAATTTCCCTCACTGTAATATTTTTTTGTTTGATCTTCTAAAATAACTTTTATGTATACAGCATTAATTATTATTTTAATTTATGAAAATGTAATTAAAAATGTTCAAGAAAACATAAATATTTTTTTCCTTTCTGTTTTACTGGATTTAAATTGAAAATAAGGTCATGTTTGGTACTTTTTACTATTATAGTGCATGGAATTAAATGATGTTGCTTTTAAACAAACTTAATTAAATAATGAAAATAATTTTTTGATAATTTCCCCAATCTTAAATACTTAAATGATATCTTTTCAAGCACAGAAATTAAGATAATTTTTTGAACTTAATAACTAAAAATTGAGAGATTATTGTAAATGAAAGCCTTACCAAAAATCTTAACTTTTGAAAAAGTTCCCGAACACGTACAACCCAAAGAATGCTTTTTGTTTACAACAACATTCAGGTCTTTATGTATTTTCAATTCGGCTCCAATTATTGTGATGGAATTCGTCTGCAATGGCTGGAGCAGATTTTCCACTCGAGCTAGACGTTGCTCGTTTTACGGCCGATATTCGATTTTGGGCGTAATAGGGCCACAAAACGCGCGCTCGGCGCTCGCCTCGATTATTTGATTATCATTATTATTATGAAACGCGCGGCCGGAGAAGCCATTTCCCTTCCGCTATCGATTTTATTGATATTTTGTTATAATATTTGCTTACGACGATTGATTTTATCGCACCGCGGCGTGGGTGCGTCCACTCGTGAGACTCTTGCCGGACGCGCTTTGTTCTCGGCAAATCAGTTTCATGTACGTACTCACGTCCGACAATGTTTTATGGCCCCTCAGACATTTGACGTTTATGTGCCTGCCGAGAAAAAGCTTTCAATCATATTTGTTTTGCTCATGGTGTTGTGTCGTGACTTGGTTTTCGAGACCGAAAAAAAGCATTACGTGATGGTAGCCGAATAATGCATTTGTAAAACATACCAACGTGGCATTTAGTTGTCTGTCTGAATCATTCACAGAAATCTCATTTCGTGGAGGATTTCTAAGTTTTTTTTTATTTTTTTTTTTTATTGCAAACTGAAGAATTTTATATGATTTCAAGAATATTCTTCGTTTGTAAATTTAAGTACTTGAAGTCTTCTTAAGAAAATCAATGCAATTTGTCCATTTTCTCTTTTTTCAATGTTTGTGTTTCATTATTTGTTATTTTTATTTGTTAAATTATCACGTCACAGTTGTTTTTCATATAATTATAATTAATTTCATTATTTTTTATTCTTCCAATTGTTGCAAAGCATTTTGCTCTATAAAAAACATAAATATTGGACAAAATTTTATTTTTTTAATAATATTCTTTCAAAATTTTGATACAAATTTCAAAATATTGTGAGACCTATATTAAATTAAGGTAATTTAGTATATTGCCTCATTATTTATGATTTGTTGAAATATCGCATTTTCAGTGACTACTTTGAAAAGTTTCTAAGGAGCCTTAATATTGCTTTATTTATTTAATATTATTTTTATTATTATTATTTTATAATTTTCACATAACTTTTGTCTTTGTCTCTTTGACAACATTTAGTATATTTTGGAAGTATACAAATTTTAAACGTTTGCGGGTGTTTATATGACTCAAAACAAAGCTTTCAAGCGTTAAAAGACGAATTGACATTTTTACAAGTGCTCTTTTCTTCATTAAATTAAAATCAGAATATTACAATTATTTTTATGAGCCCTCTGATACTTGAAACACAACTATTCATCAAACGATTTTTTTGTAAATTTTTCTTCCAAAAAGTTCTTAATTATTTCCATCATTTATAGGCATCATCTTTCTACAATTTTCGTAAGTCGTTGGCTTAATTGCATTTTATCCAGGTTCTCTTCATCTCTATTTATTTATTTTCTTCTTTTCATTTATTTGAATGCAGACATTTGACAATAAGCAACACAAACATGCATATAAGGAATAAGGATTAAGTTTTAAAATTTAATCTCCGCCATCAAATTTTATGCGCGTGCTTAATAATGTCACAGTTTATGCGTGCGTGTCACGGATTTGCCCGACCGCATCTTGGAACACACTCGCGCATAAATACCCATTACGAGCGCGAAGCACTTTTGAAAAGAGGCACCGCGTCGATCCATAAATCGCACCGGCTAAAGCGCTCCGTGCAGTGAAATCGCTCCTCGCGCCGAGACGAATAATAATCTTACACTTGCGGTTGAAATTTAATCCGCCGTTTTACACTGGTCGCGGCCGCACACACTCGCACTTCACGCGTGTATTTTCCATTTTTATTGCATCCCGCTTGCACATATTTTTCTCCTCAACGCCGAGAGATAGAGAAGAGCGAACATGTTAAAACGACCTTACAAAATCTGACGTTATTTAAAGACTCACTGTTGCTGCCGTAATTGGTATTGCTGTATTCAAGGGAAACCCAGAGACGAACATTTTCATTCCATTGAGAATGCATGGTAAAAAAAATGCATCAACTCTAATTATTTTTCCCTTCTTTAGAGTTGTTTATTCACTATCATATTTTGTGGAAGCGAAAACTTTTCTTTAGATTTATTGCTAATAGAAGAAAGAAGAGTGCTTGACGGGAACAATTTTTTAAAATTTTCTCTATTTTTTGTTTGTTTGTCCACATTTTTTTCATTCAATTGTTGTAAACAATATATTCAAAAATGGAATTGTTGGACAAAACGGCACCAACACTAAAACTTCCGAGATAAAAAAGACCCCATACACCGCAGTGAGCCTTCCCGTAACCGATTTTTTTCATTTTTTAATTTCAACAAAGAATAACAGCAAGAACGAAGTAAAAAAACAGTCAGATTTTTATCACGCAGTTTTTAACGTTGTTGAAAATTATTTATAAATATTTAGAATATTTTAATAAATAATCTAATTTAATCAACAGGAATGGAAAAATGTTGATTTCCATCACTTTTTTCCTTTAGCATAATTTCAAATGGGTGAATTACGCCTTACTTAGAATTATAACCATTTAATCTACAATAAAAGTGATGCAATATTAAAATCAGAAGATTTATATGATTTTGTGGAATCTACGTTCAATATTAATTTTTTATAACTATTTACAGTTCGAACTGTATATAAGGAAAATCTTTGTGAAGAAACGAAAGTTTTTTTCTTTTTTTTTAATCGTGAGATGTTGAATGCAATGATGGCGTCTTCTCGGAAAACATTCAAAGTTATTAAATTTTTCTGTACAGGAAAAGGAAAAGTTTGAATAAAATACGATACCATCGAAACCCTGATCTTAAATATAGTAAAAATATAAGATAAGATATTTAAGGATTCAAAAAAAAAAAATGTTCCAAAGAAACCCATACAAAAATTAATCCAGCTTTACTTTCTTATTAATTATTTATTTTCTTCCCTGAAAAAATAAAAATAATTTAAAAAAATTGAACTTCTCTTCTCATCGATTATTCAATATAAATTAAAAATTTACCACAGGCTTTTGTTATAATTTGTAAGTAAAGGCTTTTCTCATCATCAGTGCAGTAAAATAAATGTTAAAAAACATTTTTCCAACTGCTCGTTAAATGAATTTTTCTTCCCGTTGAATATTTGCTTACTTCATACTTCATATATAGGGTAATAGGTCTTGCAAATATCGAGATGCACTGCTTTTGCCATTTTTTTTGCTGCAGGAAAGGATTTTATTCCGGCGTTAATGGAAAAAGCAACTTTTTCAAGATTACAGCGAACAAGCGAGCGCGAATCATGACAAAGTGATGCTGGAGAGCGAATGTAATTTCCCGGCGAGAGGCATCACGATGCACCGTGAATTATGCGATACTTATATTTTACGATGAAAATGCATAAGGAGAGAAGAAGCGCGAGAGCCGCCGCCGCACTCATAATCCATTACAAAAGCAATTTCGCGGAAAGAAAATTATTTATCGAGCCGTAGTTGCTCTTGAATAATAAATAATACTCGCCGTAAAACGCAAGAGGCTTTTCTTTTTGAGTGCAAAAACACGTCGACCGCGCAATCTGCATATTTTATACAAATACGCCGGCATTAGAGGATTTCGGGATTGCACTATTTACTCTCTGGAAATCCGTCGCGCCGAGCGAGAGCAGCAGGTGCACGGCCGGAATCAAAATGAGCCGCGAAAAAGCGGCGCACGATAAATTTGCGTGTCTCGTCCTCCCTCGGTTTTTTTTACGCCTTTTTACTTCGCAAGAGAGTTTCTTTCTGGCTGCTCGCGAGAGATATAGCGGCGACTGAGTGATACCATAAAGAGTGGATCCCCAGACAGCATGAAATAAAGCCCCTCGCGCTGTCACTGCGCCCCGCACACCGCGCCGCTTCTCTTTAGGACTTTCCCAAATCCCCGCCAAAAAGAATCGCCGTCAACAACGCCGCTCCTTTTTATTGCGCCAAAGTTGGAATGGAAAAGTCAGAAATTTGCAAGCGATGCGACTTTCCGCCGGTTGCTGTCCAAATCAAGCTGATAAAATTTATGAGGGAATTTATGAGCCATAGTTTTAAAAGCATCAAAGTTTGAGTTTGAATGATGGGGACAAAATTTTTTTTTTTTTCTCAAAATAGGAGAAATTGTATTTTTAAAGAAGTAATTGCTAAAGAGACGTTTTCAAAGAAACTTGATTTCGCACAAGGAGAGATTTTAAATAAACTGGGGGAAATCTGCAGAGGAGCGATAATTTGATACATATTTACGTTTTGCTTTAAAAGATCATCAAATATGAGTAATGGAAAGAATGTTAGAAAGTTCTTTAAAAAATAGCTGTAATTTAAATTATTTTTAACCGTAAGAATAATAATATTATAGAATGATCTGATTCTGGGGATATTTCGTTTCATTTGCACTGAAGAATTGGGCAAGAAAAGCAGTTTTTTTAGTAAAAGATATCAGTCCTCAAGATCCTCACATAATTTTCAACGATGGATTCACTGACATTTTGTTCACTTTTTGCTTTTTTTTTAACTTATTCAGTGATCCGCGAGCACTAACGAATTTACATAATAACTTAAAAAAATTAATAACTATTTATTGGACTAGTCATATTACAAAATAATATTTATAATCTATAATATAATATAATATTGCATATATTTTACATTATTATTATTAACTTGTATTGTCAATTATCATTTTAATTTTTATTTAATATTTTATTTGTCTTTTATAAATACAAATTTACATTACAGATTTTTAGCAAAACAATCTGATTATTCTTGCCAGAGTATTTATATAATCGGTATCACCTTAGCCAATCATGTTAAATGATGATTAATAAAATCACTATAAACCTCCAAATTTGGTCTTCTGACATTTAACTTCAACTATTGATCAACTGTAACTGTGATAATATATCAACCAAAGAAACCAACTTATTTGTATCAATTATAATTTAATACCTACAAGTGACCTCATTTTGTTGGTTTTTCTTGATGTTAGTTCAAATTCAAACTCCAAATGAATTGAGCAATTTATGTGCAAATTAAAGAAAAATTTTATACTGTCTGGTTATTTCATCTTATTTTTTTGGTCAGAATAATAAACGCAGATAATTTTATGACAAATGTGTGAGCAAATTTATGCGCCTCTCCTAAAATCTGTCCGAGCTGCCTTTCTGCGAAATCGCATAAAATTTATACTGCGCGTTAACAAGCTAGAAGCACCAAATTGGCGGACTTTTGACTTGACAACACGCAAGCGGCGACAAGTTCCAGCGAAACGACGATCTCCTTGTGTTCTTGTTGTTGTTTTTTTTCACTTCGGGCGAGCGAAAACAAATAAAATAAAAAGGTGTCGCGATAAAATATTAACGGCGTTGTTTTCTCGTGCACCGTGTTTTATTTATTTCTTTTTACGGTTGCATCCAGTTGTGTGCACGCCTCGGTCATGTCGGCTATTAAATTTCAATTATTTGTAAATACTGCACCTCTGGGAGTTGTTACAGAATAGCCTTTAAAGAATTGTAAAAGAGGGAGGAGGAGGTGGTGCAGCCGCCCCGGCACGTGTGTTTCGAGTGCGGATGCCTTTTTCGTGCGGGTACCTCGAGGGTGTTTCTGCGCTTATCAAATATTCACGCGTGCGGTGCAATATGGATGCGTTCCTGAAACTAATTTCGCGTACTTTTTACGAGATAAACCCCCTTTTCTACTGAAGTCTAGAAGACGGAAAATCTGAAGGAATTTTTAACGGGCAAAAAAAACGGTCTTAAAATAAAATTAATATTGTTGGTAATATTGTACGCATTATGACTGAACGGTCTTCAAAATAGCATAAATTTGGGAAAATTATATATATAATTCTTATATATCATTGCCGAAGCATGATATTTTTAAATTAATTGAATAAACGCTTCTACATGGCTACGTAAGCTAATATGCAAGACCTAATTTTCAGGTTAAAATTAAATTATTATTGTTGGCAATATTGGGCGTATTATGACTAAACGGTCTTCAAAATAGCATAAATTTGTTAAAATTATATATATAATTCTTATATATCATTGCCGAAGCATGATATTTTTAACTTAATTGAATAAACGCTTCTACATGGCTACATGAGCTAATGTACATGACCAAATTTTCAGGTTAAAATTAAATTAATATTGTTGGCAATATTGGGCGTATTATGACTGAACGGTCTTCAAAATAGCATAAATTAAAAATAATAATAATAATAATGAGCGCGAGCGCACAATTTTCGAAAACTTGAGCGCGAGCGCTGAGCGCAGAATCTCGTTGAGCGCGATCATGAGCGCAAAATGTCTGAGCGCAGACAAGTATGTTTAAAATGTCAGTTTACCATTCTTCAATAAATTTAGGAGGAGGAATAAATATATAATGTTATTATTTCATTCCTGTTAAATTATTGAAATAAAAACTCTCCAATTATTCCCGGCGTCCAAATGGACCAAGTGCGGAACTGCTGCCAAGGGGCACTCACTCCCCCCATTTTGTCCCCGACTCATCCGGGGAGTGCACTCGGGACACTAAAACACGCCGGCCGAGACAGATTTGCGAGTTACCTTTTTTTCCTCCGCAAAACAAACTCGAGCCGCCGCGCAAAAAGCTGCGCGAATGCTCGTGGGACGCGCGCGGAGCTTTTTTCAAATGCACTCACGTCCGCCGCCTCACCTTGTGTAATTTTCATGTGTGTGTGTTACTTTTCCGCAATGCATTTCCCAGGGGAGCTCATAATGCAGCAAGACCATTGTGTGTCGCTGCCCCGGACAAAGCGAGATGCGCCTATGTATAGAAATTTGCGCCTATTATTTTCATTTCAATTCACATCTCGCGCAGTCCCGGTGCATCTCTCGTCTCTCATAAACAAATGACCTACTTATATTATAATGAATGTATTTTATTGTTTCCTATGAAAGTATACCAAAGCAGAGGATAATTACACAAGCGTTCACAATCAGAGATAAATTGTCAGATTGATATAAATTCTGGGAAACTCAATTTAGATTTCTCTGATTACAATTCCGTGACGGCAATCAAGTTTCAATATTTCATTAATTTAATTTACCTATTATTTGTTTGTGAATTGATTTGATTTCATTGAATTTTTCATCACGTTAATTGAAGCATGTTGTTTTTATCAAGTGTATTCTATATATTTAAATATGATTCAAACATTCAACCAATTTAAGCAAATTATTAATTTGACTTTTGATCCAAATGTTTTGTGGGCACCAGAATAATAGCTTTTTAATTGGGCAGCAATGTTTGAAACAAAATTATTCACTGTTTACCTTTAATCTCGGATTTTATTTATTCTCCTTGTGATTATTTTTCCCATTAAAATTGTAATAACTGTTTTAAAATAAATGTGATTCTGGAAAATCTGGAATGATCTGGTTGAATCCCTGAACCAAATGTGAATGGATAAATTATTTTTGCTAATTGTGTGAATTCAGTGAATTACAATATATATTTTTTTTTATAATTGTTTTATTTTTATATAATGCTTATCATTTCCTTCGAGTAGTTTTGGTACGTTTAAATTTCAGAAAATTGCTAATAAATAGTAATTTTTGTTTCTTGTTTTGATTTCCTTAATAATGAAAGTCAAATTTATTAATAAAATGCTCTTATTTATGTTTCAGGTAAGCTTCAAACTTCCTCTTCGTGTGTTTAAGTCAAATAGGCTGAGAAAACAAGGTAAAACCTTTTAAAACTATCGCATCATTCAATGCAGAGAGTATTGACGTGAAAACCGGGCTATTCTTCTTTGAAAATTGTTTTATTTTCTAAATTATTTTTAAAAAAATGCCAATTTCAGAACCAAGTTCTATGAATTTCTTCGACTCTCCTTCATTGCAAGAAAAAAATCGCACAAAAATTCAGAAAAAACGCAGTTCACCCTAATTAATTTTGTTATAAATTATTCTTTTCCATAGTAATTAATTAACATATTTATCTATCAAATTTATCAACCGCAATAAATTTTATCCCAATTGAATCAAAATATCGCCAATAAATTGCGGCGAGCTGACAATGACGACATCGAAACTGTCTTTACAAGCCACTTTGTCCAGCAAGGCTCCCCTTTTTGTGCGGCCACGTGATTAAAACACCGCCAGGGCACGAGATAAGAATCGGAAAGCGCGATGGCACCGAGATAAGTGGCCGAGCGTGTATGTTTTGAATGTCGGCCGAGTTGGGAGGAGGAGGACTGACTGCACTTGACCCGCCGCGGCCAGAATCAATAGCATTATACGTACACTGCGGCTGTGGCGCGCGGGCCGGGCGGGCTGCCTACTTTCAAGGGGCGCTTCTTGCTTTGATCTCGCGTCAAATGAGAAGGAAGCGTTTGCTGCGGAAATTGTGTTTTTTGCCTGCCCCGGCGTAAGTGGCAATTCAGCGGGTTCGCGGCGAATAATTATTATATTCGGCCGCGCGTTTAAATTCCACTTGAAAACCGAGAGATTTTCGTTACAAAAACAAAGCGGCTGAAAAGGGTTCAAGAGACTCTAAACGAATTTCCTCCTCGGTGCGGTTGTTTTTTGCTCTTTTGTAGAGTATCGATGACGTTGGTTGTGCTTTTCATTAAACTTGATAGCATTGATGTGATTTCAAAAGCAATCAAAATCCAATTTAAGAAATTTTAACAAAGTAGATAAATTTACATGCAAAATTGAACCGTGAAAATTTTAAATCATTTTTACTGTGTTTTTCTTTACATGCATGGCGTAAAATAATATCGGAATTATCAGATGAAATAATATAATTGTCAAATTCAATTCCTTGAATTCTTTTAATGATGATTTAACATTATATTAAATCAGATAATATTTAATTATAATACTAATAAAATCTCTAGACTACCTAACGTCGCTTTCGTTTTGACTACTGGATTGTATGGTTGGTCATAAAAAAAATATATATATTGCATTTAATTCACGCACTTACTTGAAAAAAAAATTTGTTCATAAAATAATAAGAATCATAAACAAATATAATAAAGACTAAAATAAAGTAATTTAATAAAAAATTTTAAATTAACTAATGCGTATTAAACAATAAAATGTATTCATTTTAATTTTTAATAATATTTTAAAATAAATATTATGATACAATTTAAAAATATATTACTTTATTTATTAGGTTTTCATATCATTTATTAATTATGTTCTTGTCATTTCTGTTCTAAACATAAATTTCTGTCTAAATATCTTAATTCAATTGATAAAAATAAATCATTTAGACCAAAATGTAAAATCAAATAAATTTCAATGTGTTATACTTATAGTTTGACTTTTTGCGTGGGATCTTTCAACTTTGACGCCCGCACGTTGTACAAACTTTCACTGAAACTCTTTGTGCTCGGCGCTCTTATTATTAATCAAATCAAAACCAAACTTCCAAGTTTGTTCGCAGTTAATTCATCATACAAACAAGGCAGACTGGAAAATAATGATTCCGCAAGTCGGCGGAAAGAAAGGCGAAATGCATAAAATATACGCGCGGAGACGGCAAGTTTGCCCAATTCATTTCACTACTACTTCTCTCTTGTTAAATTTTGAGCGTCTACGTCTTCACAGCATGACGCTGAAAAATTAATTAGCCCTCGACGCAAACAAACGTTTGTTTTGCCAACGAGCAGAGAGAGAAAGAAAGAGAGCGAAAAATGAGAGGAGCGTATAATCGTAAGACAAAAAAGCGGGCGCGTAAAAGATGTCGTTTGCCCGGGTGGCTATTTAAAAACGGTGCCATGCGGAAGACATGAAAGGGGCCTCTGGCGACGAATTGCCTCAGCGCATTATGTAATTCCGACCGGCTGTGAAAGTGGCATGCGGATAATGGAAACACAAAACAGGAGGGGCGCGAAGATTTATCAAACAAACAAACAAATGCACGCGCGCGAGGGCGCCAATAAAAATATTGAAACAAATAAATATATTCCGCGGCGAAAACGGGGATAATCGCACCGCACCGATGATGGATGGCATTTTATTTGCGTTTTTGCTCGAGCAAAGTGAGAGCGGTGGTGTCATTATTTACACTCAACCCTGTCATTAAAAGCTCATTCCTGAAAGCGTAAAAGCCTAACTAATGACGGGTTGTGTCTTCCTGATCCATTTAGATATGGGCCAAATGATATGCGCGGTTCCATTTCCAACTGAAATCTGAATTAATGGAGAAAAAGTTGAAAAAAAATATTTGTTTTTCAAAGAGTAAAAAATCCCGATACAAATGGATTTGAAGAAGTGAATGTGAGATAATTTTTGCATAATTGAAATACAACTACAAAATGCCAATATTAATTTTTACACTTGCGATATTATACATTTAAAATAAATTCCGATTTAAGTTCATATCAATGTTATTTGTATGCAGTTTCGTATCATTATTTTTATTTTCTCTTTATAAAACACTGTTTTGGTGTGTGGCTTTGTCACATGGAAGATGTCCTTGATAGTAACATGACACATGACTTTTGATTTAAAATTTGAACACGAGCAGAAATTCTATATCGTCTTAATTTTGTGATCTGGTTATGAAATTTAAACTATTGCCAGCCAGTATTGCAGATCTAAAAAACCTTTTTGGACTAATAACAAATGTAAAACAGATACAAAATATTTATGTTTGCTAGTTTAATATATTATATAATAATATATTATATTTTAATTATAAGGTTTTTAAACATTTAAAAAGTTCTTTCATTTATAAATAAAATTTTTTAATTTTTTAATATTTTGCCTTAAAAAAAAAACATAATTTTTGGAATACGAAATTGCGAGAAGTAGTTTATCAAATGAAAAATCATAATTGAACCAAATTTGTAAATTTGAAATATATAGAACTGACAATTGTATAATTTAATTGTTGGATATATGAAAAATAATTTTGATCACATCTGGCCTCGATGCTGTTAGGTTTTCATGATACATATTTGAATTAGACTTACAGACTGAATATATAATGAAAATGGAAAGGATAAGTGAATAAATTAATTTTCAGAAAACAAAATAATAACTAATTGTAAGCAACATTTACAAATCTAATAATCGCCTATAAAATAAATTGTACTTGGGAATGTTAAAAATTATCAAATAATTAGCAATTAAACTGAAAATAGCACCGTAATAACTCAACGAAACTGAGCGCTTTCGTCTGCTCTGCGTTTTGTATGCACGCCCTCGTCGCATTTGCATAGAGACCAGCAATCTAATTAAGAAGAGCAGCGCTGGCTGCACAAACGAGAAGTTTGCTCCGCGAGAGTTGATCAAAGAAGCGCGCAGGAAATGCCAGGAATAACTTCTTTGAGTGTGTATTATGCATCTCTCGCGGAGTAATATGTGCAGCGCAAATTGCACCAGTTTGAGCGTCCGAGTGGAATTAAGCGCGGACACGGTGCATGCAATCAAAAGCAGCGACAAAAATGCTCATTTCGCGGGGGCACCGCTGAAAGTCACGACCAAGAGAGTTGATGTTGGCCGGGCAAAGAAGCAAGTTTCGCCCTCTCATTACCCGCCGGAGCCAGAAGTAGTCGTGAAAGGAGGAAGGGTTGAGCAACAGCGAGAGAGAAAGTTCGAATGCTTTGCTTGCGCCGGCTTATGTCTGGCTGAATCATTAATGAACTCGCCTCTGCTTCTCTCTCTCTCGGATAAAGTGATATGCCCGCCGAGCTCGAAAGGCTCAAGAGGTCGATACGCTGGCCATTATTGTTACAAGGCTGCCGGTCGAAAATTATTCTGTGGGCTGTTGAAAATAGAGGCGCGCACAAGGCAATTTGCCCTGTGCTTCTCGTGTTCTGCCAACCAAGAAACTACTCCGCGGTGATGATGGAAATTTTCGTATCAAGAGCGTTTCCAAAAGAATCAACTAGACGCTATTGTGTGTCGCCAATGAATAGAGCCAAGCACGACTCTGGCCTGCCTTTTTAAGGCTTAATGCGATGTGGGTAATAAAAAGAATGCTGATAACGTGATATATGTGAAAGGAAAACTAATATTTGAAGAAAATTGTAACAATGACATCAAATACAATAGTATTAAATAAATATTATAAATCATTTAAAATTTTATTGTGTTATTAACTTACAGATTTTGTTTCATAATTTTTTTTGGTAAATTTAATATCAAATTAATTTCTTGTACACTTTTAATAATTCGATCTGTTTTTGGAAATAAAAATTTCTTGAAAAATGGTCCACAAAATGTAACTTTTAAAGACAATTTTGAATCAACTGGTAGCAAGAATGGACTGACATTAAATTTGAAATTAAACTTATTATTGTGTTTAAAAATTTATGCTAATTTATTGAAGAAGTCTGCTGGAAATTAACAAAGGAATAACCTTATTTATTGAATTCAGTCAAAGGTATAAGAATTAAAAATTTACAGTTTAGATTTAATATAAATGTTTTTTTTTTCAAACAATTAATTCCTTCTTCAGTAATTCAGTATTCATGCTAGAATTTAAATTCATTCCGATAAGAAAAATAAAACAATTGGAATTTAAATTATATTTGTGATTTTTACAAACCTTTTCTGTTTTGCAGCTGTAAATACGTTGGAATGCGTTTGTCACGCAAAAACAGATCAACTTCAGCAAGTCAACTCTTGTTTTTGTTAGTTATTCGTGATGACTGTGATGAGCTCAATGAGCTGGCGTGTTTTACGCAAAGTAATCAGATTGCGGACGAACGACAGGCAGGATTTCTCGCTCTCTTCGTCGTTTGTGTCGTCAAATAGCTCGAAGCTGAAACAAGGGGCGAGTGAGAGTTAATTTAGGTCTGTGCGTATCTCAAATCACGCGAAACACTCGGACTGAAATCAACCATCTGTCACTTTGTTGTGCCAGCCGAGGCCGAAATTAGCTCGGACGCTTTGAGACTCGCAGCGTCTCGCGGCGATAAGCGGTCTTAATTTATGGCGACGGAGCTCTTTTGAAATTCGGCTGATGAAAAATCACACGTAAATTGTGGCCTCTTTAACATTCCCGTCGAGAGCTGGCTCGAGGCGGAAAAGTCTGCCATTAAACCCTTCCTTTGACCTTTCAACTTTTCAACTCTTCTGTGTCATTTTGACAGATTACATAATGCGCCGCGTGTGCCCGAACAAATTATTTAATGGGTTAGATGACAAGGTTAATGAAGATGAATATGTCAGGAGCATTTGTTTTTGTGCTTTTTAAACACTTTTGTTTTGATTTTAAAAGGATTAAATAAATAACAATTTCCATGTATTAGTTTTTTAAACTAAATCAAATCATTTTGAACTGGCACTGAAACAAAAATTTATACTTAATTTTTAATTTTCTCATTTCAAAATTGAAAAGAGCAAGCCAAACATTTCGTCTCAATAGGTCTAAAATGGTATAAAAAATTAGCTGTTAATGCAATTACTTTTTTTAAATTTATTTTCCATGAAATGAAATTATTTCAAATATTCTAAAATAAATATTTTTATAATAAAATTGTATGTATTTGCAATAATTCAAAGAATAAGTTTCATCCCATTAGGTAAAAATTGCGGGATTTTGTTTTATTTCGCAAGTTCCAAACTATTTTCTTTAAGTTTACAAGGAAGGCGAATACACAAAGCTAAAATTTAGCATATTATTTATGAAATCTAGTAAATTAAAAATTAGTTTTTTTTAAATCATAAAATAAAACTAAAGCAAATTATAAATAAACTTTTTTATTGGAAAATAGTCCTTGTTGCAACAATTTAGAGAATTTCCGTGGAAGAAGAACTATTTTAAATTTTAAAGCATATTTATCTCCTTTTTTTTTAAGACAAAATCTTGAGTTGCAAAAGTCAGAAGGCAGATAGCCTCTTCTCTTAATTAATTATGCAAACGTCCCCCGCATTTCAAGATAAGAAATTTCCACGTGCGCGCCACTGTCAAGAAAAGGGACAGGTTTTTATCTGCACACGCCAAAAATTTGTACTTCTTCTTCTTCTTCTCCCCATTCAAAAGCAGCGAGCAACGAGAGTGAATAATTAGTTGGATCCCCCAGCAAAAAGTTTCTTGAGCGGAAGAAATCTCAAAATTCGCAAAGGTGGGCGGGGATGAAAATATCGCAGTCAACCCTTTGATGAGTTGAGTGGGAAGAAGAAAAGGAAAAGGGGCTCGTCTGCATTCGTCACAAGGCAAACCAAATAATCAGTTGAAACAAAAAGAGACATCCTCGCAGGCGCTGCCGGGCTTCCCTCGTGCAGATTGCGACGTAATTAATTCCGTTTCCTCCAGCCAAGAGTCGCCCTTTATGTACATCAGCAGACTCCGCTCCTCTCGTCGTGTAATATGTATCCCTTCTTGAGAGTGTAAGAGAGGCTTTGAAATACACGACGACGACGACGTCTTCTTCTTCGCCAACCGGCGGCATCTTGGCTCCGAATTTGCAAAATAAGATTCGTCTTGCTCTGAAAGGGCAATATTGACTCTGGCTGCTTAAGAATTTATGCTGTGCCAACAGGAGAAAAATCGCCGTGTGTATGAAAGAAAAAAAATTTATATATATTTTATATATACCGGCCGCGATTTCACCCTAATGTGCTGTGCGCGCAACTCCTGCCAAGAAAAACGGCGAAAGTTGTGAAAATCGAACAACGCGGCACGCACCGCGGGAGCATCAAAGAACGCTATTTATCAAAAAAGTACGTGTGTTTTCTTTTCTTTGACTGGCGTGCAAATACTGACAAAAAGTTTGCACGAAAATTATTATTATTATTATTAAGGCCGAGTCCCTTTCCTTTTTGTTGTTTGTAGGTGGAAAAACATTTCTCGCGTCTTGACACGCGGTTTCATGTTCAAAATGAATAAGTTTAGTATCAAACTGCCAACTAGTGACGCCTGATAACGGACATGACGTGCCTTGATAAATTCTGAAAAAAAGTCAAATATATCAACTGACTAATGAGACACTTTTGTAGACATTTTCAGGTAAATAACGGTTTTGAAAATAGTAGATTTTTGTATACAAAATGAGGCTTTTTTGATACGAATTTGGAAGAATATGAGTTTTTATAAGCATCATCAAATCAATAGAATATTAAAAAAAAGTTTCTGATAATTAAGTTAAAAAATTATGCATGAAAAAAGAAGGTTTTTTTATTTTGATTCCCAGAATATGGAATTCCCTGAGCAAGTTTATCGGTTCATTTGAAAAAAATAATTAAAAATAAAATTATAAATCCGTCAATTGAACAAAATAATTATATTATCAGCCTTGTGTCTCTCTTCCTAGTCCAATTTAAAACCA
Source organism: Neocloeon triangulifer (assembly GCF_031216515.1). Classification (NCBI taxonomy): domain Eukaryota; kingdom Metazoa; phylum Arthropoda; class Insecta; order Ephemeroptera; family Baetidae; genus Neocloeon; species Neocloeon triangulifer. The sequence goes on from NW_026775550.1 coordinate 1,956,466, forward strand.
AATTTAAGGAGTTCAATTCCAGTCTGCCGGATGCCGGATTAAAAAAACTTCTATTTAATTTAATATATTAATAATTATCTCCTAATTAATTAATTTTAAATGATAAAATGTTGTATTTGAGCATACTTTTGAACCAAATATAAACTGAACTGTGAGAGATTTCTTCTTAAAAACGTTTCGCAAAGCAGAAAATAAATGCAAAATTCGCCTTCTCTCCTCATTACCGAATTCCTGCCATCGCGACGAAAATCGCTTCCGCCTCACTAGGTGCGCGGAAAATTAATTAATGAAGTGGAAAATATCTCAGCATCGTCTCATCGAAATTGCAGGCAGTGAACACAAAATGCGAGAATTATACATGGAGCTTTTAACAAATTGCCAGCACAGGCTGCACGTCAACCGGCCGGTCGGTCTGCAATCATAATCAATTTTGTCGCCCGCTCGGCACACACAGAAAGATGGGGTTGTGTATGTTCTGATTCGCAGCCAGCAGGTTGCAGAGAGAAATACTCGCGGGGGATGAATATGTATGGACGTGAACACTGCGCAATGATGACGACCGGGCAATCAGGAAATTACCTCGTCACGTGAGAGTGTTTAATAAGGAAATTCGGTGCTGCGGCAAAAGCGAATATGTCATGTGCAAGGGAAATTGATTCTTGCTCGAAATGCAGTCTCAATTTGTCAAATTTCGATTGCGGTGCGGTTGAAAAAAAAATTGAAACACGGCAATATAAAGAAATAAAAATTGGAATACGGCAAAATGAAGAGGTCCTTTTGACTGAAAATAATTAAGATCAATTAAAATAAAACATTGATTTTTTTTTTACTTCACTGAAGTTTGGAAGTTAACATTCAAGATAAAGATCCCATTAAAAATTTAAACCCAGCTTAAATAACTTTAAAGACAAAATGAAATATTTAGCACGGATAAAACAAAAAATTCTGGGAGGTTTTGGAAAAATTAGGTGATTTTGATGGGTTAAATAAGCACTTTTTAATTTATTTATTTGTTCTCCATTCAATATTCAATACGTAGTCATAATTTTGCAACTGAAATAGAACTGAATTGAATATTACTTGGGTAATTTTAGGAGAAAAACGTCAAACGGGTGATTAAATTTTACATCACAATTAATTATTGTTTAATGTGTTTTTGTGTGAAATATTTTCAACTGGCAGTCTTTTTTTTATATAGCTGAAAGAGATTGTTAAAAGTGATTCAAGATTGGTAATTTTGAAATAAAAATTATATTTATCCTTCATTAGAACATTTGAGTTCATTTTTATTGTGCTTGAATAAGCCGAATTTACAGGTATTATTTCAATGTTATTATTTATATCGTTTAATAACTAAATTAAAAAAAAAAAAAAATATGTATGAAAATTCATCTGCATAACTAGCTTTCCCCCTCTGTTATTGCAAACTCAGTCATCCTTCACAACAAATAACCGAGTATAACGTCAGTGGTGCATGAATATTTGAATGCATCTGATGAGTGCAGTTGACTTTGACTGGCAATTTGAATAATTAGAGTGTGTCTTCCGTGGGTGTAAACACGTGCGGAATTAATAGTGGTGCAGCCGAGTGATGCGTGCTCGTCACTTCTCGCTCGTGATTGCTATTCCGGCACTTGGATTATCCTTATCATGCGGCCACTCATACATTTATGCATGCGCGAATCACCCTCGTGCATGTAAATATGTCGATCGAAATTCGCATGTTCGCCTTTCCCCCGAGGCAACCGTGTATTTTGGGGGAGAAGGACCTGCTGCTGAGAACTCAAATCGAGATCAGGTACGCATTATTATTGCGGAAACGTTCACGACGGCACAACTCAAAAGTGTCAACTACACCTTCACGTCGCTTGCAAGTTGATTGCCGCCGATCTTTGAGTTCACGCACAATGCACAGTCGCCGTATTTGATGCTTGTCACATGCAGGTTGCTCCACTAAAAAATCCATTATTCGATCTGTAAATTTTGTGAATAATTTTATCTGTTTAAAAAGTGCAAGTAATTTAAGAAGAAGAAAATTATTCAATACATTGCTTATACAATTATATAAGTAATATTTATTTTATTATTTACAAAATAAATTTAGCAATTAGATTTATATTTTTTTTTTATATTTTTAAATATTTCATTTATTATAATATTAACGTTCTGTAGTTTTAACTGTTAGTAATTGTTGTTTTTTCATTAAAAAGAAACCCAATTTTTTTTTAAAGTAAACGGAAATTTAAAAATAAAATATATATTATTATCTTGTTACATTCATGAATGAAAGACTTTATAAAGTCAATTCAGTCCTGGTTCTATCGAGGTTCTAGTCTATTTGATGATAAATCGAGGTATACTGACATTTATGATTTTAATTATAATTACATAATATAACTAAATAATCATTCATATTGTGCAAAAAATAACTGTTTTTGTTTTTTGTTTTTTTACTATATGAAACCTGTAAAAAGTGAAATAATTAATAATTGTTAAAAATAAAATATAATAACTTGCAACTGAACTCCTTGAAAAAAATAGGCGATTTTTTGTGTGAAAAATTGCAAATTGGAGATTATTTTATGCATCTCATATGTTTTATTTAAGGTGTAATTCTGAAATGATTAGAATGACCTATTTTGGCAGTTTGTTGCAAAGATAAATCTCTAAATAATTAAAATTACTACTTTTATTGACCTTTTTTAAAGGGGATTTTACGTGAAATCGTTACTACATTGTTGTGCCGGTATAATTATGTTGAAGTTTCAACTTCGGAAATTCCATCCCTTGAGCACACGTCTATATATTCTTTTGAATTTCCGCTCTGGCGGGATTTTGCAGCTTGTTTACTGTCGGTGCGTCTCTCACAGTGGCTGGCTGACGCTGATTAATAGCTCATTATTAGCACATGAGAATAAGCCGGTCTCTCTCAATATAGAGACTTCATCCGAGCGCGGGATGACGTTCGCGTGAAAAGCGCCCCACACCGCCGACATTGAGGCCTGCCTACCTAGCAAGATGCAATCAATCCCCTTGTTATGGGGCAATAATAAAGAAAGAGCGTAATATGCGTGCTTTGCCCGGCTTTTCCTCTTCTTCCAGCTGCCTAAACTTTTTGTGCCGAGGTGCCTGCCGTGCAGAAAAAAAGTGGCAGCCAAAAACGCAGCCGGCTTTTGCAGCTTTTCCTTCCGCCACAAGGTGGGGATGTTCGATAATCGATAACGCACACTTTTCACGCGATACACAATTTTTGCTCCCTTGGATTTTTTCCCCGACTCAACAACCTGGAAACACGGCAGCTCATCCGTTTATTCTGATACTCTGTCTTCCTTGTTTACTCGGCGCGTCCTTTGTCTCGCAAGGATCTTCTTTCTCAAGTGGTCTCCGGCCATTGTCTCCACCTGGAGGCTGTGTATCCCAGCCAGTTCGACGCTAATTGAGTTTTTATACTGAAGAGCAGAGGAAGAAAAAAAAACATGTTGACTCTTAAAACGCCGCCGATCGATAATGAGATTTCTTTCTTTCATCACAGGTGGAAACAATGCTGCAGAAACTCTTTCTCTCTGGTGAATAATTGCGCAGCTACAATTCCAGTTGTTTTTACAAAAAAAAAGCAGAAGAAACAACTACTCGGTCGAGTTTTCATTTGCTGAAAGGATTACTCGTCTCGGTTGTTTATTTTGCCATTTTATTTCCAGCAGCTCACTTTGAACTAACTTGTTCTCCAAGCCCAAGACAATCTTTTATATAAATGCAGAAAAAAAGCTTCTACTCTAACGCTTTGAAAATTGTTGAAAATGAAAACCGTCATTTAATTTATGTAAATTGTTCAAGAAGATTATTGTAATTAACAGCAATTATTATAATAATTGCTGTTAATTCAAGAAAACACACAAATTGTGAATACGAGTCTAAATTTTTCACCTAAATGATGCCTGTTTCTCCACCAAAAAGATTTAATATTACGAACACTGTCTGACAGAATGCAAAAATTCGATATTTAGATTAGTAATATGATATTTAATATTTTACTTGTTTTTTGATGGCAATACACTTACAGCTTTTAATTAATTCAGGAGTCCTTTTTAACGAGGGTAATCTTATTTCGTTAAATATAGCCTCAAAATAGTTGTTAAGATATTTATTTTACCAAATTATTTAAATTTACCCTTGCAATAACCAATAACTTGAATTTTGTTAACTCAGAAATTTAATTATTAATTGAAATTAATTTATAATATTGATAGGAATTCTTGATGATGATAAATAAAAACAAGAGTGATAACCATAAAGCATAATTTGTATTGAGTAAAAATAATTATGCAGAGGTTGAGTAAATTAGATACATATCAACTTTTTAATAATTAGTTTTGTTTTTATCAATTAATAGCTGAACAAAATTTTACATAAAAAATTGAAAATTTTCGTTTTTTAATTAATTATTTTTTATTATAAAAAAAAATAACAATATAATTTAAAACGGGAATGATATAAATTAGTAAGCAATTTATCGTTATTTTTAATTAAATACAATAAACAACAATCCATTTTAATATTGTTTGTTATTTGCAAAAGATGGGATTGTCTGACAACAAAACATTTTTATGAATAAATTTGAATTAAAATACTTTTAAAATTCATTGTAGACTTAAAAATATTGATTATTCGTAATAAGATCACACTCCAGCTGAAATTGCATATGACACGATCCAAGTTGATTTTTAGTTAAAGGGATCAGAAGTGATGATAATTAAATTTTGATGCATAAACATTGAACGAATTTACTCAAACGTGCTCATTTCAGCAGCAGCAGCGAGTGTATGAAATTGAACCGCTCACCGACCAAAATAGCAACTCGCATCGCCGATTCGAATATGTAGAAATTCACATCAGGAATCTCTGCAGCAAAACGCGCGTGTCATTCGATATCTCGCGTCCAGCCGCCCACAATTTGCGAAAATGAAGTCGGCACGTCAAAGCGAAGCCTGGCGGGTGGTCGGTCGGTCGGTGCTGGGTCGGGATATTTCATCAGCAGACCGGCCGCGCGCTGATAAACCGGATAATATTTTGCCTGCCGTGGAGCGAGCTTTGTTTATTTGTTTTGCAAATTGAAAAACGCTCGCTCGCTGCTGCGTCGGTCGCATAAACGCAAATCGCACCGAGCGGACGTGTATGAATCGAGCACACTTTATAATTGATTCGCGCGTGCCAATTGAAACACACGTGTGTGATTGATGTGCTCAATATCGCGCCGCTTTTATTTACCCCACCACCTGCCGCGGCCTGTCAAAGAAAGGCGTGAAAAGTGCATTCGATGGGAAAATCATTCGCCCTGTCACGCGGCAACAGTTCCATTTTCGAGCGAGATGTTTGATATATTGTGCTGGAAAATACAATCTATATCGAGAGCAGAAACGTTTTCTTAAAAAAAAAACCAGAATTTTTGCTCCATTCAATGAAGAAAAATTGTATTGAGCTAATAGATGAAATAAATAGCAAATTAGAAATATAAAAATATGATAATCTAAACACAATTGTAAGTGAAATAGGAAAAGGTTTTTATTAGTTTAATAATATTAATATTTAGAATCAGAATGGCTTCTATGGATGGAGCGAATTTTGAATGGTTTATTTTAAAGTTTTATATATTAAATATGGTAATCATTTAATTTAATATTTCCTAGCTTTTTGGAAATTAATGGTAAGATTAAATTCTTTAATAGATCTGATCAATGCAAATACTTATAATCATTTTAATATGCTTGTCAAAGGTTTTGTTTGGCTATAGCTTTGATAAATAATTTATAACTTTGTGTGAATGAAAGTAAAATAAAGAGAAACTTAAAAAATAAAAATAAATTAATAAATATTTAAAGAGTTTAAAAAAGACACAAATTTTTTAAATATTTATTTTCAATTTTATGCATTTTAAAATAATCTGTTAAATGCAAAAGACATTGTTATTTAATTCAGAAAAATATACGCTTAAAGTTTGAGCACGTTTTCCTTGATGGGTCGATAAACAGCCGGGTTATTGCTTATCGATGTAAAATTCATGATGACAGCCACTTAGCTCTAATGTAAGCATCCAAAGGTCAATATAACCATCGGCGGGTCAAACACTAACCTATTAGAGTCGAGCCGTGAAACATGTGTGGGTTGAGATCACCTCGTGGAATTTATTAAAAAACATTTTCGCAGCTCGCAAAGGACGGCTCACGACACGTTAAAAAATTAAAAAAAAAAATAAAATCTCGCGACGAAAATGAAAATTAAAGAGAGCAGAGCAATTATTATTGTGCACGAACCCATAAATCGCCGCGGCCGAGATCGCAATCGGCGCCATTCTAATCTATAAAAGTGGTGCTCGTACAAGTGGCAAGTCTCACAGCTTAACAGCCGCTTTTGATTAAAATACATATAAGTAATGGTGTTAACGCATGAAAGTCCTCGCCGCCATTTAAACAACAATTCGGCCCGTGGCTCTTGGTGCAGCGCACATTATTTTTCACCTACCCCTTGAATGCACCAACTTAAGCTCTGCGGCGGAAACTCTTTGTGTGCCTTATCTGCGTGCAGCGAGGAAGCACATTTGAAACACCGACTTCCCCTCTGCGAGTGTTAATGAATTCCCAGCCAGATAATTTATCAGCCCACTCTGGGGCCACGCAGAATTTCTGTGCTACTCCAATTTACGTCCGTTGCTGGCGAGATTAGGCTGCAGAGACACGCACCGTGCGATTTATTTTCTCCGAGTGAATTAGAGCGGCGTAAATGAGACGTTACTAACAAGGTCGAGTTTGTTTGTGCGAGTTTTCCTCGTCGGCCCCGGAAAGTTATGGTACAACCGAGCTTCCCCTTTGAATCAAGCCCTAATTTGGTATTAAGGCGAAGTCTCGAGGAAAAAATTCATGTTCCTTTTGATTGCATTTCATAATAGGACCACTTCTCTGAAAATCCAATTTTGATCCAATATTATAAGGAAAAGTGAAAAGTGATCGTTAAAAATTAGTTTAATATGATGAAATTGAGTTGAATTTGATAAGCGACAGATTTTCACTAATTTTACTAAGAAAAGGGAACCAACGGAGATAAAATTCAGCACATTATTTGGAAATTCAAATATCAGGTAGTAAATTTGATAGAATTGAAAATGATAAGTCAGGCTTTTCTACAGTAGAAAAATGGTTCTTTTATCATAAAATCAAATTATAAAACGAAATTATTAAACTAAATAACTTTTTTTCTGCATCCTCTGTTGACGAGATGGTAAGCAATAAAAGTTTTTGTGTTTTGAAAACACAAATTGCAACTAAAAATGTGTTTTCTTGGGTGTTAAATTAAAACAATATTATTTGCAGAGACAAACCAAATCACATGAAATTCTGCTTAAGTTGTTGTGAATTTCTATATTTAATGAGGAATAAATGCATAAATTAAAGGCATTTTCCTGAATAAATATTGAAATTTAAGAGATAATTAAATATTTATGATTAAATTGAACAAGTAATTATTAATCTTTGTAAATAACTCATTAAATTTGCATATGAAAAGACCATTGATGTTATCAGGTTCTTTGCCTGTTTTTTTCATTTTTTTTCTACCCATTTTTCTTCCTCACTGAGCTGTGAGGAGTCTATAGATGATTGAACAATAATATTAGTTCCCAAATCACTTTTCATATTCTAGATGAAAATCTTGGTACGTTCCTGAAAATACTTTTTTAAATTTAATTTAGTTGTTTAGAATTTCTTTTAACTCGTTTATTGGTAAAGTGTTTAAAAAAAACAATTTTTATTGTAATTTAATAAGAATTCTTTGTTAAATAATTTTCGAAGAAAAATGTTCTATTGTGGAGCAACGGCAAATCAAAGTAAAAAGAGCTACAATCAAAATGAGGCTTCCGGAGCCAGACAAGAAACCATTACCCGGAAAAAGTCTAGTCACACAGATGTACGAGTCCAATTGTGTGTTTTTTCTTTGAATGAAAGCGTCGGCCAGAAAAGCCCATAAGTCAGTCCATTTGGCAGGACAAAGTCCTTTGAGCAGCGGCGGAAATAATTGAAACCCAAAATTCAAAAGGCTCGAAACCTGTCAGGCGGACCGCAGCAAACAAGCCTCGAGACGTTTTTCCCTTCTTGCAAGAATAAAAATCCAATGTTGGCAGGCAATAATGCTCGCAGCTTTGTTTTGCGCGTGCGTGCCCAACTTCTCAAGACGGAAAAAGAGAGCAAAGCGAGGCTCAAGTTGCAAAACGACCGATGCTTTTGCAGGGCGAAACGAGGCCCATTCAAAGAACCTTTGAAAAAGCAATACTCGTCTCTTTCTCTCGGCGCGCACAAACGGCCAATATACGTACATGGGTGCGTGCGATTGGCCCAATTCATCATGCCTGGCCTTTTTTTGCAGCTACGAATTTGCATGCCGGAATGTCAGCATTATTGCGCACATAATTATTTTAGCACATGTTTATGGCCTGCCCTCCGCGTGATTATTATTATTCATGAGTTATTCCGCGCGTCTGCCGCACAATTTGCTAATGGAATGCGAGCACACAATCTGGCATGCGAGGCGCGAGCACACACAGAGTAGCACAATGTTGTGTTTGTGTATTAACGCACCCCGACAATTAAACAACCCGAGCACGCCTGCAGAATTAGAGGGAGCAGAGCAATTCCTAATGCAATTCGATGAGAAAACTGCTGTTCTTTGAGCAAGCACGGCTTCAAAGTTCCGGTTGTGAATAAATATTGCCTAAGTTGGGGCGGCGGAAAACAACTTTGAATGATAATATTCCGTTTGAGAAACTTTGCTACTTTACTAAAGGATGAAAATTTCAGTCTGTCAAGAAAATATATTGGAATTAATATAAATAATTTCTGTAAATTACGGAGAGAAACAAAATGTTGTTTAAATTATTGCTTGTTTGACAATTTTTCTTGTGATATTTTAGCTTTTTTGCATCCTTAAATACTTGATAAACTATTGAGTTTTAACATAAAAATTTTGATGATTTTTTTTTTTCATTTTCTTGCTTGTGAAATAGAGTCGCAGATCGTAACCGAAACAGGTACAAACCGTTTTGTGTTTTGAATAAAATCATTTTTTGCTACGATTTCCATGATCATATTCTTGAGAGTCAACTTCTTAAATTAAATTCAAATGTTTAATTTAATGTCTTCTGATCTATTTTTACAAAGAGAGCAAATAGTCTAATTGCTCTTTATTAATGTCAAGCAGAAAATGTGGTGCTCGAGACAGTCATTTTTTGGTTCAGACTAAAAAAGACCATGGTGATTTCAAATAATTCAAATTTATAGAGAAAAAAACATAAAAAATACCAGGAAAAAGTTTTCTTTGGATGATTTAGTTTTTACTTTTTTTATTTTATTTATTTGTTTAAAATTTCTCACATCAGCTTCATCCCTTGGGAAAATTGAGCATAGGCAATACGCTGCGCATGTTTACGAAGCGGGTTGCATAACTACTATAACAACCAACCCTCTCTTGTTATGGACATTCCACGGTCGCATATAATTAAACCCTATTTCGAGCCACCGACCCTCGTACTTTGTTAGTGAAATTGCCCTACAAAACGCCTCCGTATAAAAGTACAGGGGTCGAAAAGATTTCATTTTTATTACATATATTTATCAGGTAAGGGTGTTGAGAGCGATTGGCGCTTTCATAAATTACCTTGGATTGCAGCGCCGGTGAATGGGAAAGTGGGGCTGATTTTCTCGTGTTGTGTGCATGCATGTGCGCGTCGACCAAGCCAGAGGCCTGTTGTGTCATGTTTGGGTGAATTAATGATGTGTCCGCGATATCATAATACGGCGCGCATGCAAGGCGAAAAATAATCTGAAAAATTTCTTTATCCCTTCGGCATTAATTATTCCGGCTAATTTATGATGGTGAAAATGTCAAAGGGCACTTTCGACAGGCGTAAATTCTACACCGACCCTTGAAAGTCGTAAACAGCAAAATGTAAGAAAATATTCCCTTTCCTAGAAATTTAATTACTTGACTGCGAGCGAAACAAACAATTTGTTTTGGTGCAAATTGATTTTCAGCCGCTCGATAAACGACCGAGACAATTTGTTGTGAGCCTTCTTTCCGCATCGCTGCGTTTTGAACCAGATTAATCAGCATGATTTGTACCGAACAAATTGTTAATTGGAGGAAGGGGTTAATCCATCTTTCAGCCAGAATTAGGACGGCGCTCACTTTGCATCCGACCGCGAGAATTATACTAATTTGATTACTCTTGCCGGCATTAGATGCCATCAGAAGTTGCGCTTCAAAAACTTATCAACTTTAACCTCGGTATCGATTTTCCGTGCTAGTGCCAAGATGGCAACTCCGTGATTATCCCTCGGCAGCGCGCTGGGTTAAATTTGAATGTTCGTCCCTCTCTCTAGTGCATTAACGCGTCTTCTTTACGGGGGTGCGAATAAATATTATTTATGGCCGCCGGAGGTGTGAAGAAAAATTGCCTGATGAATATTCATGAGCCATTATTTTAATAAGGCGCCGAATTCAATTATTTGTCACTCACGCGAAATTGCCTACCTGCGCGCTTTTTTTTCCACGAAATTGTTTCTCTCTCCTGGGTTGTAATCCGACGCCGTAATGGAAAATTTAAGCCTTTCGAACGCATTCGCCAAAGTACATCATTGGCGTTACCTTCTCGTTTGTCCAGATGAATTCGCCTCCGCTCTTTTGTAAAAGCTCTGCCGCTGATGAAAGCCGCCGACCGACCGCGTTTTAATAAAATACATCACACACACCGGCCGTTTTGCTGCCTCGCTCGAATTTTGCAACGCGCGCGTCCTCTTAAGAGATTATTTCTCGTCGGTTTTTGTGTTTGCTAAAGAGACTATATCGCGGGGGGCCGAGCGGTTCGCGGCGGACGTATGCAAATTTGGACAAGAGCCCACGCGTACAGGAAACTTTCGCCGAAAATTGGATTCATCATCAAAAAATTTGATAATAATTATGCTTCGACTGCAGATTGAAAGATTTAACGGCAACAAATTTTTAATTTAATATGTTAATAAAAGTAAATTTTATTTAAGTGTTATAAAAATATAATTAACAACTATATTTAAGCAATCTTTAGAATATTTACAGATCATAAATTTTAAATTTTGTTTAATTTATTTTTATATTTTTCCATTTAATGCAGTATTATATGTTTTTGAGGCACACAGTAATATAATATTTATAATTATATATTAAAAGTGTTAATTTAGTAATTTATATATTATAAAGAATGGCAACTCCTAGTTATCTAATTCATATTGGTTACAAAACGTATAATTACCTTGCCTTGTGTCTGGTAGAAAATTACAAAATATGGTTTTGATTTCATTATTCTAGATACATAAAGTCATAAGAGGGGCGAAGAATAGATGAAAGAATTGAATTTTAGTTATGACAAAATAACCAAAGTAATTTTCCGTCACAATATTATGGATTTCTCAATCAAGGAATCACCATCAACCAAAATTAAAATCAATGATTCTTTTTTATGTTTTTCATTTCTGCTGATTGTTCTAAATGATATAATTGTAAATGGGTGGGTCACAAGGACGGTTTTATATGTGATTATTTTCCATACTGCATACTTAAGATCTGAATCAACACATTTTTTGTTATAAATCCAAAAGAAATTCTTTGTAATAGTTTGAATTTAAAATTGGCTTTACCCCAGTTGGTTTTGTGAATTATTAATTCTTAAAGGAAAAACAATATCCTGCTCTACAAGTTTCAGCTTCGGGCTAATAATTCATGAAGCGTGAAATCATTTTTGACAAGAATTAGTGCAAATGTCAATCTTTCTTTCAAATTAACACTTTTGCCTGGAAACTTATTAAACTAATTCTTGTCAAAATGATTTCAAAAATAATGAAACATGCAGGCAGGATATTGGTTTTTCTTAAACAATAAACAACTCACAAAACCATCGAGGAAAAGCCGATTTTAGATTCAAATCGCCATGAATTAACCCTCGATCGCAAAATTCTACCACAAGATTGTTTTAGTCTTTTCTTAATTTTGTTTATTTGTCCATTATTCTTAAAATACCTGTTTACATTCAATTGTAGAACTGGACGATTTATAAGTATTTTGATTTTAAACCAAATAAATTAAATTTGGTAATAAATAAATTTTTTAACTAACTTTTAAATGTCTGCACCAAAAGTAATTCAGTTTATGCGAACGTGTAGATTGTCGCATAGCCTTGTTTGCAGGGTGTTATTTCCTCCCTTGCCATTCTGCGTCCCCGTTCGCGCTGCCGCTGTGTTTGCTCTGTAATTATGAATAGGTTGCATGTTTTGCTTTTCTGCAAGGAACCTTATTTTGACAGGCCATCAACGGGGCCATTAATAATTTAGCGGCGCATTGTTGCGAGAGCGCATGTTAATAAAAAGCAAGCAAGTCGATGGCCCGGTGGAGATACAGCGCGCCGACCACTCGACAACACACAATGAAGCCTTTCAACGCATCAAACGTGTCACAATTTTTAGCCCACGCGTCGACAAAGGGGCGTGTTATTAATTTTTCACACAGACCACCATTTGCTCAAATTAACTCGGGATTGAGTGAAATTTCGTGAACAAAAACGGGAAAAGCTTGAAACATTAAATAGGGTGCAGCTCTTAATTAAACTTTCTGGGCCCCGGACGAAAATATGTTATAAAAATAATAAGGGCAGGGGCGTTTCCGGCCGCACTTTGCACTCCCCGAATGGTGATTTCATGGCAAGTTTGTTTGCTCCCTGCAGAGAAGTGTTTTTTTTATTTTTCGTTCCGGCCGCTATTTCTCTTTCTTTGCATCCGCAGTTTTGTTTTATATATAAAAGACGGAGCGCGTATCCCTCTTCTTCTTCTTCTCTTTTCCTCGGGCTCATCTCCTGTGTTTTTCCACGCTCAGAAAAATTGCCTTTAATGGTGTGAGTGTGCAGCGTGTGAGGCGAGAACAATAGCCCCGAGCCGCGCTTCGCAACGGCATGGCAAATAAAAAAAAAAAAGGAAAATTGGTTCAGCACGTGGGATGTGAAAGTGGCGAGAAAAAGAGAAGAGATGCTGCGCGCGGCTCCGAGCAAGCAACGCGAATCGTCAAAATAACGAACGCATTGTCGCCAGATTAGCTGCGAAATTTACTGCGTTCGCCATAAAAAACGCGCACGCTCTCCGCAGACACGTCCGAGAGCTATTTATTCTCGCTGAAATGTCACGGAGAAAAACAAAATAAAGCATCCAGACGGTCTAGACTCATTTAACTAAACGGTTTTTTTGAATGGGCAAAAACGCGGTTCATGCTAATTGAGTCACCTTAAACTTGGAAAAAGATTTTCCATAAAATTAATTCTAATTTAATGAAAATAATTATTTTTATTTTTTTCTTTTTTATTTTACGAAATTTTTACAAGAAAAAAACCTTTTTTTAGCTTAACTTGATTTTATGCACTATAAATTTTGAAGACAATTTCCTTTGAATTTCAATTCTTATTATTACATTCTTCATTATTTATTAAATTTTATTGAAGTAAAGCATGAAAATTATTATATTTATTTTATAATCAAAACTTTAAAGCTAATGATTTTGAAATTGCCTTTTATTCACATTTTATCAATAGGGTTTAAAAATTGTATATAAAATCAATAAAATATTTGTAAATGATGATAAAGATATCCATTGATACATGATTTTTTTTATTATTAACCATTTTTTTAGTTTTTTTCCGCTCATGAAATAGGGTTGCAGATCGTGACCAAAACCAAAACTGGTAAAGCCGTCTTGTTTTTTTACTAAAAAACAATTTTTACAACGGGGAAAAGCCCTTGCAAGATTTTTTAAACTTTATTTATTTCGATAAATTGAAATTTCACGGACAATCACCTAGTTTTTCAAAGAACCACTTTCAAGATTTTCAAGAATTTAATTTCTTTGAAATTCCTTTACCACAAAAAATAGTGAGGGTGATCCAAAAGGCTAACTTGGCCCAGGATTAACCTGGCCCGGGCTAATTTAACCCGCCATTCAATTTTGCTGGTGGGCTAAGTTAGCCCGGGGCTAAATCAAGTTAGCCTGGGCCAGGTTTGGCTTTTGGATCGCCCTCAGTAAAAATACACACTTATCTTAAGTATTGTGAATCCAATATTAAAAATTTTTCATTAATCTTTCCCAATTATGCTCAACATGATAATATTTTAATGTTTAATATAATATTTAATTTTACAAGTTAATTGAAAATGGCAATTAATTTAAAACGGTCATTTTTTTATCCAACAAAATTAATATTATTTAAAAAAGTCTGGATATTTTTGTCTTCTTGATTTTGTTCGGACGTAAAACAAACATTGTTATAAGAATTCGGTCTCATAATTCATTTGGGCCATCAATGCCGTGCACACTCAAACCGGTGGCAGCTAAACGATAGCGCGAGTCCATAAATCGAGCAGTAAAGACGCCGGCGGTGACATTCATGGCCAGTCAGTCACTGTGGCGGGCGCAGACGGCGAAAAACACGCTACAGAATTCTTGACACATAGTTTGACCGCATTCGCAGCAAAGCATCGCGACAGTCTAGCTTTTTGCCTTATTAGCCAGGAATGACGTGCGCCGCGCACAAGGGACACGAAACATCCACCCTCGCATGTTTTAAATCTTCAACCCTTTGATGTACGGCAGCGCGAGGAATTCGCTAAGTAATGCTTGCTATGCAGGTCGAAACTTGCTCTCGACGTCGCGCCACGTTATGTAATTTGCGACACACACACACACGAGGCCTAATTCCGGCTGCACTATCTAAAGAGAAATTTAATATCGCGGCTTGCAAGTGCCGTAATTAATTTTGCCCATAATATATGCGCCCGCCTGCATTTGCCAGCCACACGTATGCACTCTCCACATAGACGTACGGCGCGCTCAATTATCTTTGCTTAATGCTGCTCGAAAATAACTCGGAGAGAGGGTCATGGGCAACAATCTGCCCGTTCTAATGGACTCGCTAATGTAAACTCCTCACAGCCGCATTATGCAAGAGAAATTTAATTTTGACTGAGGAGAACTTGGATTTGTCCTAATTTAGGGTCTAATTTTTATCTTTAATATTATTAAAATTAATAATTTCTTATTATTTTGCAATTTTTAAATTTTCATTCTACAAAATTAAGAATTCCTAAACTAGCTTTCAGTTTTCAAATTATTTCAGCAAACTACATTAAATAATTTCAAATTTGACCAAGAAATATTTCCTGAAAAATAGTAAAAAATGAAATTTTCAAGGACAAATATTCTCAATGGCTCTTAAGTACCCAAATGAATAAATTCTTAAATTCTTTTGACCAAAAAATATTATTTTCATGGGCAATAAAAAATCTTTCAATCAGAACTCTTAATTGCTCCGAATGTGTCACCAAAAACTTTATTTGAGTTTCTATAAGATTAAGTCTAGAATAATTAACAGTCTTTTTTTATGAAAGCAGCTATTTCTGTCACTTGAAATGATAAAAGCGATTCCAATTATACTCGTCAGATAGTTGGAATTCATTAAAATCAGAAAAGTGGGAGATAAGAAGGGCCATGTGAAAAGGAAGATGGGCTGTCAAGATAGCGGCGATAAAAAGGATGGAAAATGCTTTTTCCATTCTCTCTCGCCCTCTATCCTTGCGGAGAAAAGAGTTGATTGATTTTTTGCGTCTCTCGGTGTGGATTCAGGCCTCGGCAAACCACACGAACAGACACGCGGCTTTGCTTTTTCAAGAACTCGCCGCACAGTTGAAGACACAAATCCTTCTGCTTTTGTCATGAATTGAAACACCTTTGTCTCAAAAATGTTCTCGCGATGAAATCTTTACAAATAATTTAATTGCACCAATTTTCACATCAGGCCTGCTGTGTGCTTAATAAAAATAAATCCTTTCTTTGGTATGTGTGCGAGGAATAAATTTAGATAAGATTCGCTGAGAGGCAGTTAAACTTTTAGTGCCGTCGCATTAAGCTATCATTTTTCCTCAACACGTATGCAAATTAATTTTTTACGGCCAACAGCTTGATCCGAAACTCGCGAGCCTGCCTTCCATCGCATTTTGTCTCAAGTCTCGTCGACGGCAATATGTAATTAACTTATCACAAAGATCGCCGACCGTGAAATGAAAAATGCAAATTGTGTCTTAATTAAAACTCGATTTCTTTCGGGTCTCCGCCCGCTGAAATCGCTCTCTGTCCACCAAGGAACAAGCAAATTTTTTTGTTCAAAATGTATGTCGGGTTATTTAATTTCTGGCTGAAAAGTTTTCGTTTGAACTTGAAATTTCAGCTAGAGGCGTTTGGGTTTTCAATTTCATTAAACTTGAAAAATAAAAACCGACTTGAAGATTTCAAGGTTATTTTAATTTTAAAAGTTTAGATGTAGTCAAGTTTCATATAAATGAATTATTTCAAAGAAAAAGGGTTTATATTATATAAGACTGAATGAGTAAAATTTTCCAGTAACTAAAGCTAGAAGGTTAAAATTTAATTAAAGTCTATGTAATTGTTTTTAGTTTAAACAAATTTCATAGGAACAGGCCACGGACGCATCAGATCTTGAAGCTGGAATTTTAATTGTCGATTTCCATGCACTTAAAAACATTCAAATTGCCAGATCTTGAGTTTGCTTTTAAGATAACTATAACGAGAAACAAAAACCTAGTCCATTTTCTCAATAGAATTGTTCTCCAACTAAAATAGTAAGATACAAGCAATCAGACTTATTCATAGTAATTTTCATAATTTTTACCTCGTTTGATGGTCCATATTGTGTAAAGCGGAATTAACGATTCCAAAGACTCAATATTCAAATCAGCAAAGTAACCGAACTGCACGGCCGACACATTGAAAATCAGGAATGACGCGTCGAAAATCTTCTCCAACTGGTCCTTGAGGTTCAACAGCATTGGCACAGCAATCAAGTAGTGAAAAACGTAGAACATAAAGGAAATGAGCCAAGGGACCTCGGTTTGTTGTGCAGGACAGGTCAAGTGGGCCAGGCAAATCAGGGAGACAAATCGGCTAAATTAATTAAATTAATTCATTGTCAAATAATTTTAAATTGGGACTTACTAGTTGAGTTTGTCAAAGTTCACGAAGATCATGATTATCGGAATCAAGGCGTGGTAAAACTGATGGTCGGAGTTCACTCCAGCCAGGACAAAGTAGTTTTGGATGAAAAAAATTTTCAGTCCAGTTTTGATGGGAAATATTTGGAGGAATCGTCCGAGAATGGAGGTTTCCAGGCACATATTCATATCATCCACCAGGCCTGCTTCACCAGGGGCAAGTCTGGTTCCAATTTCACAAAGTGCTGCTCTCACCAAGTACCTGAGATAAATATAAATTTAATTAAACTACGCTTTGAGATAGTGAAGATATTTTTTAGCTGAAACAAAAGCGAAAAACTGTGTAAATAGTTAAAAAAAAAAACTTATAAGGAGAGGGAGAGAGCAGGTTAGAATATACTCGAAAATAAGTGAAAATATACTTTTGTTCATCAAAAAGATAAATTTTTTTGGTTCTAAAACTCAATTTAATGTTATAAATAGGACATCCAGGAATTATTTAATTTATTTCGGATTATTTCCAACCAATGGGTAAAAAATTTATGATTATTAATTTTCCATCGCTATTTGAAATTTCAATTTTAATTCCAATTTTTATAGTTCTTGTGTTTACAACTTATGTATTTATAATTATTTTTTTTATGTATTTTAAATTTAATGTAAATTTATAATGTCAACGAACTCGTTCATAATCCACTTGATCAGAATTGTGGCGGGAAAATAGATAGAAGTGGCGACCAGGCAAGGCACCAGTGAGGGGCTGATCGTCTGCTCCAAATGGCCTGACACTTCAGCAACGACGATCAGAGGCAGCAAACAAATGCAAATCAACCAGGTTCTCTCGCCAATCAGGCTGGATGCGGCCGCATATCTCAGCCAAGACAGCCTCTTCCTGTGGAAGAAAGGGTGGCGGCCGAGGATTTCCTCGTACAACCGATAGTCGTCGCCAAGTCCACCAGTGAAACCTTCGCCCAAGGGATGCATTTTGCCAGAGCCTTGATTTTTTCAGGCTGTCCGTCTGTCTGTTAGTTGTGCGATTGCGTTAGTGCCTCTCTTTCTTTCCTTCGTCGAGATTTGTGCAGCTTACCTTGCTTGTTTTCAAAGGAAACGGAAGAGAAAAAGGGTTGAAGTCGATCGAATTCCTCAGGGATTTGAAATTCTCAACGGCTAAACGGCTGAGAATTCGGCGAACAAGCAACACGTTTGAATCTTCCAACAATCAATTTTTGAATTTATGCGTCACAACGGAATTCGTGGAAAACTTTCATTGTTGAAAAGCAAAAATTCAAATATAAATAGGAATTCTTTACAAGAGGTTGTTGCTTTATAGAATGATTTGATAATTATTTATGGAAAATAAACTTCAATAAATTTAATTTAAATTTTCAGATAAAATTCATAGAAGTAAATCCAATGAACTAATCTCACGGTTTTTATTTTTTTTTTAAACTCCAATCCAAAATTATTTCTTTCTATGTCCTCTCGTTTGGAAATTCATCAAAGAAAAAATTCTCTTTAAAAAGTTGTATAGATAAATTAAAGGAATTAATAAATTTTAATAGTTAATTAAGTGTTTAAGATGAATAATTTATACAAATTATTTTTTTAGTGAAGAAGCGAAACAACACGAATGCAAAGTATTAAAAATTTTTATGGAAATCTTATTAAAAATAATTAAATAAAATTATTTTTAAACTAATAATTACATTTATAAACCACGCACAAATGAAAATATTTTGTATAAAACAAAATTCTCTTGTTTTTTAACCCTCCAATTAATAAAATTACATTTAAAAATGTGCAATTTATTTACTTTAGATCGAATGAAGCAAACATAAATCTTTATCTGACTCACCTCATTAGTATTCAGTTGGCTTTCAAAAGCAAAAGCGTCGGAGGCGGCGGCGGCGGCTTTCGAAAAAAGAAAAACTTTGGCAACACATTCGTGGATTAAGCTGACACAAAAAGCGTCGCCACGGGCGATGACTTTGTATTGTGTGTTTTCGCCGCGTGCGATTTGCATTTCCCAGAGGACGATCCGCAAAAGCGCCGGGCAAGGGCCACTTTTGAGCAAACTTGGATGACCTTTTTCCTTTTTTTTCCGGCGAGCAAATAAAAACGGACAAAAAGCTGCTTGGGAAAAGTTTGCTTGCAGCCAATGCCACTATTAATTATATCTCTCGGCAGCGCCGGAGAGGAGAAAAATATTAATAAAAAAGCAGCTGCTGCCCCAAAGACAAGGAGCGCCTTAATGAAGCTTCTGCCGTTCGCCATGCATATTTTAATTTCCCTTCCCTTTTCTCCACCAAGGCAGTTCATTTAGTCTTTTTTTTCTGAAAATCACAGAGTTCACTGGTAAAATCATAACGACCTATATTACTGCAGGAAACTTTTCTCCAAAGAATAAAAAAAAAATAATACTTTCTTTTGTTCGCTTGTAGCGATGCAAATTTGTTCAATTTGAATATTAATGAATTTCTTAGTATGTGCACCAATGGGAAGTATAAATGTAAAAACATGATTGGCGTGGGATGCAAAATTAATTCAGTAAAATAACTATTCCAGTTAACATTTTCCATATTAAGAGAGGAGTATGAAATGCATACATGAACTTTAGAGCTACGGTTGCAGAAGTTTTTCCGTTATTATCTTAAAATAGAACATTTCCGTTGAAAAATATAATGTGGTGTTTCTTTGAAATAAAATAACACCAGGTTTGGGAAAATTGTATTTTTTTTTCGCAAGGTTCATAAGGTTGGTTTTTGAGGTTACTTAAAATACAAATAAAACTTGCCAAAATACAAATAATTCTACAAATGAAAACCTTGAATTGTGAAAATCTCTCGATATTTTTATTCATGAAATTAATAGAATTGAGAAAAAAACAATAATTAAGAACTAAAAAAGGAAGAAGTTTTGCAATTTTTTGTCGTTTACAAGTGTTTTACAAGAAGAAGAAAACCAGTTTTTATGCGTCTTTAGTTTGGAATTTTGAAAAAAATAGTATTTTTTAGAAGCAAAAGTCTTGATAACAAAATTTGAGTTTTCTTTTATTCTTTTTTATTATGTTAGGCGTTTGGCATTTAAAAAAAAGTAAATAATTATTCACTCATTTTATTTTTCACTCTTACAATTAGAAAAATATTTTAAAACTTCAAGTGAAGCAATTTGTAATTTTAAACGCTCGATTCTCGTCACTCAAGCTTTCATAACTGTGTCTCCTCTCCTCATTTGTCTGTGCAGCAAAGTGCAGAAAATCTGTGTAAGCTTCTAGCGTGGAAAATCTCATTATCTGTGACTTAAGTGTCGCAAATGGATCGCGTTGCGCGCATCAAGCTTGAAGAATATGTGATGAAATCACGTGTGCCCCTTTCTCACCGAGGCCGACGTACGTCGCATGCAGCTGCCGAGACGATACAGCATTAAAGAATGAGAGCTTGATTTTGCCAGCCAGATAGATTAAGCACATCAGTCACGTAAGCCGCTCGCAAATTCGCCTGCAAATTGCATTAGCTGCACTCTGATACCCTTTCCGTGCCACCGGGCAAGTAAATATATAAAAAAAAACGTGAACTCTTTCTTGTTTTCCTCGGCGGTGCCAATTTATTTCAATAGACACGGAATATGAAGGAATCACGTTGGCCGCAGACGTGATTGGGTCTCTCTCTTTTTTTCTTTGCCTTTCCGAATCGGCAGATACGTCTTTTCTGTTGTGCGCCGCCAGATTCCCCAGAAGAATTCCCTCCGATTTACTTTCCTCGCTCGTCTGTCCGCCGCGTACGAAAACAGTAAAAGTTCCTTTTATTTTTGCTACCTTTCCATATCTCTCTCTCCCAAAACCCAAAGTCGGCTTGCAGGGCAAACAACGCGGTAGTTTTTCTCTTTCGTGTGCGCACCACCGTTATTCACTCGCGCAAGCATGAATTTCTCTCGGGTGTTTTTTAACCTTCCCTGCTCCGCTCTTTTCGCTCCGTGCAGCCGACCTCGCGATTCTAGCTTATCCGAAAATATTCATCGCTCAACCTAGCATGTTGCCTGCAGATTTTTCTCCAGTTGAAAATATAATTTTTTATTATTATTCTATTTTATTTTTGTTAAAATAAATTTGGTGCAAGAAACTTCAGTTATTGATTTTAATCAAATTGTTACAGCTCGAATGATATTCCATAGTTAATTGATTATAAATAAACAAATTTTCTCCTTTAATTATTTGCGTACTTAAAAATTGCAAAGCGGAAATGCGGAACAACAACTGTAGTGAAATATCAAAGGATTACTTTGTAAAATTTTGAAGAAGAATTCCAAAGATAAAATTTATAATATGCTCACTAATATTAAATACAGTATTGAAATTATTTCTGAAATCACCTGAAGTTATTTAGAGAATTTCTCCTTAAAATTGATTTATTATTTACAATTTTTTTTCTGTTAATTTGTTAAGCTTGTTGGACTAATTGATTGGAATGAAGTAAAAAAATTTAAAGTTTAACCTAACCTTAAAAAAAATTCAATCAATTTTTTTGTTTTCAAGAATTTTTTTGCAATGTTATGCTCCTATGTATTTTTATTCCAGTTTAGATTACTGAAGATTCAGAAATGGAAAAACGCAGTGAATTTTTTCCACTTCAGCTCAATGAAATATGTTTTGATACCTCTTCTCGGATCTCACAATCAGCCGCGAACATCACTCCAGTGTTCGAGTTTGCAAACAAAGCACTACCGCGAGATCGACTCTGCGTGCACACCTGCGTTAATTGAACGAGCAATTACAATCAAGCGGGCGTAAATACGAGCGCACAGAATCAATAGCACGCGATTGCCTGTGTGGCGCGGAATTATTCTATCATTATTGAATTAATGCGTCGGCTGTGTCAAAATTAATCGAATCCCCCGATGAGACATTCCGATGATGAGAATGAACGAGAAATGCGCCACTCGACCGCCGAAGAGACAATCAAGTGCAATTATTGCCTCGAACGAGCCTATTGATTCCGATTCAATACCAAAATAGTTGTGTGAGGTGGCCAGAGTGCCCCGGACGAGGCGCATGTCCGTCCAGGGAGGCGAGAGACCGGAGATGAATTATTTCTCAGCTCTTCTGCTCTAATATGCAAGCTGGAAAACTAGTGGCGTTGATGTGTAATTTGAGCCTCGTTCGTCCACTCGCAAACTTTATAATTTATAATTTTTAGCAAATTTGAAACTAAAATTGAAGTCATCAAATTTAAAATTTTCTTTTCAATTGTCTTAAAAATGTTTAATTTAGGGATGGAAAATAATCGATAGCCTTTTGGTTGAAAATTAAGCATTATTTCAATACATCCATGAGATATATTTTATTAAATTATAATTATTTGTGGTTCTATTTCATAATCGACCTCCATCGTCAGATTTTAATGAATACAATTAATAAAATAGCATCATATTTTGTTTACCCAACGCAACAAATTTCAATATTTTTTCGTCTATTTTTATCACGTATTTTGAAATATAGAATCTAGAATCTTATTTTAAGAAATATATTGTTTATTTAAAAATTCAACCACCAGCTTTGAAATCAAAATTTTAACTATGAAAAAGTGACCTACGTTTTTCGTTTTTCACCCGATCTGCTTCTCTCATATAAAACAACCTGGAGTTTCCAATCATCGTATTATGTATCAATATCTGACCTTTGAGAATTAACTATGAGGGCAAACAACAGAGTGGTTTATCTCTTTCACCACCGTTATTCACTCGCGGTATTTTGTTTCTTAGAGTTAATTTGTTAATTATATTCAAATTTCAGTCACACTGAGAGCCAGTAATGAATGTACGTGTCTATATAATTATCATGAACATTGAACTGCAAATATTTAAATTATGTGATATTGTATGTATTGAAACGATATTCCAAATTCAGATTATGTAAGAAAATATATGTATATTAAATTATTAATTGTGAAAAAATTTAAATACAAAAATTTATAAATAGTAATCAAATACTTTAAATTTATATAAACATTAAATAAACAAGATTAAATATGTATATTATTATATAATAAACAGTAAAATTTAATAAAATTTTTTGTTTCAATAGTATTTTTTACCATAAACATCTGGCAAAGGTAAACGCATGCAGTAAAAGAAAATTTTACTTTGCGACAACGTGAGCGTACGCCGCACTGGGAGTTAAAATACGACCCATTCGCTCCATTTTCTGAATTGCTTCCTGCGCCCGAAAGTAGTTTGTCTTGAATTATGATTCCGCAATTTGGGGCTAATATATTTTGTTTTACGTGAAAGTTTGTAAACGCGCCGATAAATTTGGGTAGCGCTGCAAAAAGAGGTGCCAGCAGAGAACAATGGAACAAGAGGGTGGTGCCGCGTGTGTGTGTGTAAAACAGCCGCGCGGCCAGTTATTTCCCCCGTCGCGTCTAATTTAGGCCACCGATTGTTATATCTTCACTCGAGCATCGCGTGCCCGCGAATCTCTGCCACAAGAACATGCAAATTTAAAAACCACCCTCGCCGTCGAAAGTAGCGCAATTTTGATCAACGAGCGACGGTGTTCGAATAATCGGTCCTTTAATTAAAAATTCTTGGGCCGGGAATTTATATATTAAATCGCTTTTATTTATCACGGCGCTGCGGGGAGAAATATGAATTAGGCGGCCGGAATTAGCGGCGAGGGTTTAATTAAAAAAGCGCCGCGCACCGAAACGCGGTTTAATTTTTAGCACGGCCCGAAAGCGGATTACGTTTTCACCCTTTCTCTCTCTCTTTGTTCGCAGGTGAGAAGGAATTCCGACTCTTGGCACTTTGAATTCGAGAACAGATGGAAAACCGGCTCGCTGTTTATGCATGCCATGTAAGTTTACGTATGTAATGCGAGCCCAGGAAAAGGTCTTTTGTTTATGCATTCAAGTTGCTTGGGCTCGTCTCTCTCTCTCTCTGTTGAACCGTTGCTAAGAACACTGCACGGAGCCGCAGCGATATTGGCTTTTAAGCCGCCTCTTCACGAATATGAATTTGCTCAAAGCTTTTTCTCTTTTGTGCACAAAGATGCCGTGAAATATTTACTTAGAGCGCCGCCGTCGCCCAAAGCAAAGCATAACAATGCCCGAAAGGAGCAAGGCAAAGGAAATGATACAACGCTTTAATGTCTAGAACTCTAGAGGACTCTGGATTTTTGTACATTTTTTACCCAAAGGTATCCAAAAGAACACTTTTGTAGCTTCTGATGAAAATTTCCAGAGGCTAAATTTCTCATTTATATTAAATAACACAAAATGCCACAATTAAATAGCAAAGAAAATTTTAAAATATAAAAGTATAACTCGGTCTCTTGCCAATTTAAGTGCAAATTAACTTTTTAATCAATTGATCTTCTTGATACTGTTGTTCTGGACCACCAGGGGCGAGGGGATAATTTCACCGGTGGCAGAAAGTGACTAGAAATAAGAATAGGTTTTATTTTTATTTTGTATTATTAATTTTCGTTTGTCAGAATCAAAAGCTAATTTAACTTCAAGCATTTTTGCCATGCCTTCAGTTTTTTTTTCCAGAGATCTAGACAATATAAATGGGTGTTAATCTAATTGGTTTCATTCATTGGACAACAGATACTATTAGATTTTAGATATCAAAAAGAATCAAATGTTTCTTTGCAAAAAGGTACGCTTGGCTATATTTTTTGGATATGTCAGCTTTACTAGCATTAATTTTTTAAGTGTTTCTCATCAAAAATGATTCACTAATTTAGAAATTAAAAACTATACAAGTAAGTTTATTAAAATAATTTTGTTAAAGTTTTGCAATTTTTTTATTATTTATATAACATTATCCATTTTCTTGCATTAAAATATTATAATGGTTTTTTTAATTCAATGAATAACATAATTATTCAAGTTTATCATTGCCTTATTTGCTGTAAATATTCAAGCACCAAAGAACATTAATTGATGTTATGCTGTCTTTAAAAAACATATAAATCTATCCATTGCCACCTAAAATTATCTGATCATTAAAGTGAATTGTGGCCCATCCTTGGTTGGTTTCTTGTATCTCCAATTCATTTGCAATAAAATAATGTCGATAATTGTGGTTTTCTTAGTTGAATTCCAATGATATTTATTCTAAGAAAATATCAATTTTCTTCTCGCTGGCCCTTAATATACTCATTTTTAACCGTACGTCTTAAAATAAAAATATTTTTTGAATACAATCTCTAAATAGTCAACTACATTTCATCTTTAAAAGTTCCATAGCCGAAATTATTCAATTAAACACGTAACATATATGTTTTTGAAAACAATACAACAATTAGCACTACCGTGAACAGAATTAATCAATTGAATTTGCCACTGCCATGTCAATAGTAATGCTGGACAGGCTTCGCCGCAAAACACGATTCCCAATTAGCACTTTAGTTTTTCCGCTGTATCCGTTTGTCGGTGGCCGCCGGAGCGATGACAGGGCGACAACAATTTTGCAAAAGCCACAAAAGGGTTGGTTGTGGGCAGAGAGAGGGGTCAGCCTGCTTCCGTCACATTATGCAGATGCGAACACTCGGTGACATAATAAACTGTGATTGACGTTCATTAATCAAAGCAAAAACACACATAATGCGTATCAAGTTCCATCCGGGTCGAATAAAATAATTGGGCCCGCCCACCTATCAGAGACGGACGCACATCTGCGTGTGTGCAAAAAGCGGTGGCGACCTTATTGAGTGCAAAGCCAGAGAAGAGGGCCCGAGAAAAACAGGAGCAAATTCAATCAACGCCTGCCTCGCTCGGCCGGCGGCTTTGGCTTTTTATCCGTGGCCGGCCAAATGGGCCTTTTTGTGCCCATTCGCACCACCATTACCGCTGTCCCACTCGTTCGGCACGTGAGGAGCCTGCCCGAGTGCTAAATTATATATGTGACCCCGGCGTGACCTCACGTGTCACTCGGCCAAACTGGACGTGTGTTTGCACTCCTTTCGGCCTATCCACATCCGTCTCCGGGGAATCGCGGGGAATTTATTGAAATTTAGAGCGCGTCAACGTCTCTAACGTGGGGAGAAGATGGGTGAGGCCTCTGAGTATCAGTTATTGATGTGCGGTTTAAATTGTAGAATAAAAAAAGTATAGACAGAAGAGAGGAAAGTCATGTATTTTTTTTCATTATACCAATATTTGAGATTATTTCTGCATTATTTAAATTTAGTGAGATTATTTGTTGGTGATAATTTTTTCAAATGTTACAAAAAATTAAAATTTTGAGATAATTTTTACGAGAGAATCACTTAATTAATTTTTATCTCAAAGCACAAAAAATTTATTTTTCAATTGCTTCTTTCCGATGATAACTGTGTTTATTTTTAACACTTACATTCAAACCAATTTTTACATCAACCGATTGTGTGTTTTCGTTAAGTGGTTTTCAAGTTGCTCTTGGTTTTGAAGCACTTCAAACATATTTTATCGTAGAATAATGAATTTTTTTTCTTGAAATGAATCCCACGTTTTGCGTTGCTCTGCAAATGCGCCTACACGATTTGTAATTTTGTAAATTTTTTTTATCTTTCTAAAATAATCACGTTTTTGAAACTTGCTAATTTAATGCAGAACTCATTGCAATTGTTTATTGAATTGTTGTTTAATTTATTATTATATCTATACCTTTGCTTTCAGTAAAAAATAATTTTAAAATTTACTCTAGTAATTTAGAAGATATAAAATTTTATATTTTTTATTTATTATTTTTTTGTATAATATTTGTGAAAATTTTTAATTATTTAAATTTTATTTAAAACGATTTATGAAAGGTATTTAAGGATAATAAGTAATAATAATAATAATTATAATGTTAATAATAATAATAAGTAATTAATATATATTTATTTACACATGTTTAAATGCTATATATAAAAAATTGAATAATTATTTCTGTAAGCACATCTGCTTCCTTTCTGCGTTGTCAAAGTGAGCAACAACTAATAAATATTTAATTTTACAAATTATGTTTTTAATTGGCCTTTAAAATCAAACAAACAAAGAAAGAATGCAAATCGACGTAATTTTAAATCTATGCTTGAAGTTAAATTAAATTGCTCTCTTAAAAATATCTCAAATGTTGAGTCAGTCACAAGAATAATTGACCGGCACCGTGCTAATCTCTTGGAGTTCATCCTCTCTACTTATTCATTCTCACCCACCGAGTTGCTTGCTTAAAACCATTTATATATTTGTGCGGTGCGAAACTGACTTGCTAGAGACAGGGAGGGAGTTTTGTGCCCGCGTCGTGAAATGCATTATTCGAGACTTAAATTACTCGCTTATTTATTGCGCCACGATAAAGCCTGTCGGCGAGCAAGTTGTTGTCGGGACAAAAAGCTCAAGCCACACCCTCTCGATTTGCATGCGAAGAAATTCCACGCAGACAAATATAGTGAAAGGGTGCCTCTCAAAGCACATCCTCTTCCGCCCCGATTCCCAGTATAATTAATTATTATACAAAGTTGAGCGAAATTTCTTTATTTTTTATACATAATATTTTTATTAAATTATGAAATACTCACAATCAAAAGTGCACCTTTTGTTATGAAATCGCTGCAGGCAAAACAAATATGGAATTTTTAATCATCTCGCTCCTTGGTTGCAGGCGGATTTTATTATAAATTCAATTAAAACTTTTCTAATGTTGATTGCGAGCGTGGGTTGCTCGTTTGTTCGCTCGCTCGGGCCTATTGTGTGTTGTCGGGCCTTACGTTTCTTCCTATTACGTTAAAACTATACAACATACCATCGCTTGCTTCCTTTTGCTCTAGGAAAGGCGCGAGAGGGATTACAAAAGCCGCAAACACACACAAAGCGTCTCCTCGAACCCGACGGCAGACCCAGTTTTGTTGTGTGGTGAGAAAATTGCACCCCCTTAAGAGTATATATACGCGCCGCCCTATCTCTCGCTACTAAACTTTATTGCGGCCGCGTGTTGTTTACTCCGAGAGAGACATTGCGGAATGACTCTCGTCTTGCTAGGGAAATTGGTACCTCCGAAATTTCTGTCTGCCGAGCGTCTGATCCAATTTATTTTTTGCCACCAACCAGAGACACACGTTCAAGACGAGACGGAGCAAAAATAAAATAGATTTTGTCCCTAGTGACGCCACTGAAGGCGAATGAGAAAATTGTAATGAAACACGTCGAGACGGATTTAATTAAAGTCGAATTATGTAGATTTGCTGGAATGAAATGTCTTTTCTTAATCTTATTTCGCTTTGTGTTGATCTGTTTTAGGTAAAATATAATTCAATTGATTTTAAAATAATGTAGAATTTTAATATCAAATAAAATTAATCATTTCATTCTGTATGATTTCAAAATCTTAATTTGAATTATCATTGTTGTTTATTTGTCCAAATTGTCACTTCACATTATTTATATTCAATTAATGAAAAAAAAATTATTAAAAAAGGAATTTTTTGGACAAAACTGCACCACCACTGGAAAGAATTTTGCTAAAACTTCCGAAATAAAAAAATACCTCATCCGCTGCTGTGAGCCTAATTAATTCAATCAGCAGAAAGAATTATGGTTTTTATTCTAGTTTCTTCATAATTCACTGCGCTTTGCTTATTTTCTCTGAATTTTCTAATTTCTGAAACAAATTTATTGTTCTATTTTCAATCATTCTCGCACACTGGGAGCAAAAGTAGATTTTGTAATTTTCAGTTATTCGTAACGTTTTCAATATTTCTGCTTGAATATTTTCCATTTATTATTGACAAGTGATTATAAATCCACATAAAAGCCTCCGAAAAAGCGGTGAGTTCCATTATACGCGCAGTTGATAAATTTTCCGCTCAAATAAAATACAATCGCTCTCTCCCTTCCCATTTGCAAACGCAGCGAGCTGAATTGAAAAATAATGTGGGGTGCTTTTCTCTGAATAGATATTCAAAATGTATGTAGAGAGTTGTAATCATCGCCGATTTTTCAGCATGAATATTCATTCATTAATTGAATTCAATGCCGGCTCCGGACTAAACAGAGCGAATTATTAATTCCGTCCCTAGTCTGCAGTTTGGCCGAGCAAGTTAGCCGGGTAGTCTCTTTTATTAAAATACTCTCCGGGCTCGACGCTGCAGCAGCGTCATTATTCAAATCACCTTTTTGGTGCACACACCAGTCCTAAATCCAGGCCCTGGAATTGCGGACGGGGATCACCAGCGGCGTCGTTCAAGACGAACAAAGCAACATCACTAATGCAGTAATATGCATTCATTTATGCTAATATTAGGCAAATAGCGCCGGCACACGCCAGGTAAATGAAAACTTGTGCCGAGACCGACCCTAGCTCGCTGTACATACAATGCGAGAGATTTCGCCCGCCTTTGTCATAATTCGGCCGACCACGCCGACTTCAGCATGACTGAAGGCTCATTATTTGCTAAAAGATGGACTGCGGCTTCGCCCGGAACTTTGTCTTTTGTGTTCTCACGCAAAATTTCACCTGGAAAATTTCCATAAATTTGACAGTTTTGTCTTTTTCACACACAAAAAATACAATAAATATTTGTGAATGTCAATTTCAACTTTCATCTAGATCAAATTTATCTGCATAAAAATGACTAAAATCTTAGAATTGAAGAAGATAATTAGAAAATTGATTTTTTTTTGTATGTAAATTAAATTTTATGAAAAGGAATAGAAACGACGTTTATTTCATTACATTTTTCTCCTTTTTCTTTGTGATTTGCAAGTTTAAAAACTTATAATTCAAAGGTGAGATTTTTCCACAAAAATGATGAACAATGATAAATTTTTAAGAGGTTTTTAATTGAAACAGTAATTTTGTTCAAATATTCGACAAAAACAAATATCGCTCTGTCACCTAAAAATTAAAAATTTAATTCATGACAAAGAGAGCAAGAAACTGCCTGGATCACGATTTTTTTTTAATGCATGACTGTTCATTTTAAATTTTAATATTTTGTAATTTTTTTTTTTAATTTGCAGAAGTTTACCTTACAATTTACAAATAAAATTTTAGAAGTTTTCAAAGTAAATTCCAAAATTATTATAAAAAAGGTTGCTTTTTTCTGGCAAACCCTCTTCCTTTGTGTCACTTTTCTGTCAGTAATGACTGCACTTGGCATCTCTGATATGCCCCCAGGAATGGAATCGATTCCTGGAAATTACAATTTGCGATTGTTCGTCGCCCTCATTCCCTTTGAATGTTTCAATTTTTCCGGCTCACAAAGCTTCTCTCGTCCTTTTTTGCTTTCGTGTCGACGGAGCGAGCAAAAGGCCCCGAGCAGTGATTAAAATTTCCCATCTCATTTGCCGCTCGCCGATTCGGCCAGATTTTGTGCGAAGAAAAATTCCGCCTCCAACATTAACACGTAGGCAGGCTTTAAAAATAATTAGCCGCCTTCCCCGGCCGAACGTGCGAGGGAGAGATTCTCTTTTCTCTCTCTCGCGCAAGAGACGATATAGATTTTATAGAATCAATTACACTAATGGAATTGCTCGAATTTCTGCAGCGCCGGCGAAATAAAAAAAATAAAACTCGCCCTTTTTGCATGCCAAAAAATTTCTAGATGAACTGCTGGAAATTTATACAAAAAGTATAGCAAAAAAATGCGGCGATAAATAGAATGAAGAGCTTCATGGCCGCGTGTGCAATTATTAAATTTCTGCACGGCGGAACAAAAAGGGAAGCTCTCTCGGTGAATGGAGCGCAGATGTTTCGCAAATGGAATGCAATTCGTGCAAAAAAGTAAATAGTTAGTTCGTTAGTCCGCTGTGCTCACTGAGAGCGGTCTCGGTATCTCTGCCTCTTTTTTTTTTATCCCAAACGCCTCTTTTTCGCTGTCGGTGTATTAATTTGAAATGGGTAGAGAAAAAGACAACAAGTAATAGTGGTTGTTCCTCGAAACACTGCCAGAGAACTTGTATGTCTCTCTTTTTTGCAACGGCTCCATTTGTAAGATCCTCTTTCGCGCTTATTCCTCGTCTTGACGACGAGTTTATTATTTGCTGGTCGGCGCGGAAAAAGTTTTCGGTTCCATTTGTCGCTGTCCGGCTGGCTGGTGGGATTAGTTGTCAAATTGCGACGGCGTCTAAATTAATTTGAGAGATAGAATTGAGACAACACGCGATTTATTCTGTGGCAAAAATGGGCTTTTAAAAGTATAAAATATTGCTGATATCTTTGAAAAATGTTATGCAATATTTTCGGAAATCCGCATATCAGCTGCTGTCGGGTGCAATTCCGTTTGAAAGATATTAATTGATCCGGCTAAAAAACGAGCGCTTGAAAATAAATTCATGCTGATATTTTTTATATGAAATTTGAATTCTCTGACATTTTTGCATATATCCACCTCAAATTTTATCCTGCTATTTCAATTTCATCTGCCAAAGTGTGCCAAAGCAGGAAACACTATACAAAAATAATATAAAAAATGTTCATTTTCGAAGAAAAAATCGTTGATGAGAACATTAATTCATCATATCGCTATTTAAATCCCCTTTAATACTTTAAATGTACATGAATTAATTTTGTGCCTAAAAATTTTTTGTTCAATTTACTTGGAAGTTAATTTTTCAAGAACGAAAAATGCTGAGAGAATTTCGAGGCAAAAAATTATAATACTAAAAATGTTAATCGTTTTTCACTTTGTAATTTTTCTTAAATCAATTACAAACCTCTTGAACTACTCACAGAGTTCAAGATAAAAAAAAAAATAAAAAAAACAGAAATTTTAAGAAAATTTTATTGTTAAATTAACCTTATTTCATACATCATTGGTATTCAATTGATAATTTTAATTCCTTCTCTTTCTTGGTGATTTGAATTGAAAGTCGGCTTTCCTCCATGGGTTTTGTGAGTTGTTTATTGTTTAAGAAATACAACATCCTGCTCTACATGTTTCCGCTGCGGGCTACAGCCATATTTTATGAGCTGTGAAACTATTTTGACAAGAATAAGTACAAAAAACTCCTTTCCTTACTTTTTCTCAATCAATATTTATTAAAAAAAGATCTTTTATATGGCATCTCAGTCAGTTGTTTGTTGAATATCACTTCTTTTTAATAGAACAACGGACTTATTATTAAAAAAATTAAAAAGGTAAATAGCAATAGTTATTTTTAAAGCTTAATTCAATCGCATAATTTCAAAAAGCCAACTTTTTCTTTGTATCTTTGCGTCAGCTGTAGTTTTGTAAAGAGGAAAGTTCGTCGAGTACAAAATATGTTGCAGGTTGAAATTAACTTTCCTCGAGTGCATCTTGTGTTAAGCACCGGATCAAAGCCGGAAATGAATCTGCAAATGAAAAAAAATTGCTATAAAAACGACGCAAATTAAAAAAAAAATCGCTGGCAACGGAAATGGGACTGCTTCTTTGTGTTTCGCCTGCCGAATATATTCGACAGGTTTTATACCGAGGGCAGGAAATTGATTTTTCACTGAAATATGATGAGTTGCGGAGATACCGGCGGCGTGTAAAAGCAATAAATCCGGCGCCCACGTCACGCAGCAATGCCATAAAGAGAGCACGGAAAAGCTGCAATTTAATACATTTTGCGCCGACCCGCAGAGAGAAAAGAGAGTTTTTAAACTTTTTTAATATTCGCCCGTTTGGTGCCTTCCGGCGAAGGTCGGTCGGCTTGTTAAACAACTCGGACCGAGCAAGAAAAGAACCCGGCATATAATTATTGTGAAACAAGCCGTGAAAATCCGACGGGCTTTTGCCCCCGTTATTTTGCGGTGACTTTGATTCTTATTCTGCGCGCAGACAACGTCATTACGGTCCAGCGAGCGCACTCTCTCCTTAAGCTTTATGTCTCGCCATTATTACTACTCGCCCCATTGTAATGCACCCGCTTTGTACAACCCCCCATATAATGGCAGTAAAGCATGCATTTGCGCTCGGGTGCAAAGATCCACTCGCGGCCCTTTCTTTCCTTCCATGCCTTTTTACTTTGCACCCTGCAAGTGAGTGCGAGTGAATTTGCGCCGCGAACGTGCTTCCTTTGGCTCGGCGGCCAGATTCGTTCGCTCGGTCGACTGACACGTGATGTTTGCGGAAAACAGAACGCTCTGTTTAGTCTGTTAGCTGCTTTTTCCCTTTCTGTGTGTCTGGATGCGCATGAATTGTAATAAACGCTTCAATTTCGTGTGTTTGATGAAAACAGTAATTTCATTGAGGAAGCGGACATGAAATTTCAAATTATTCTTTAACAAGGTATTCAAATTTTCAAATTGAAGCTGAATTTCAAACAGACATTAAATAAACAGTGGGGGGAGGGGAATGCAAAATGAATTGGCACCAAACTTAAAAGTTGGCAATTATAGTTTGCAGTGTTGATTTAAAAAGCAAAAAAAAAAGAGTTTTTTAGTAATTGTTGGTCGCAAATAGCTAATTTTTGAATATAGTATGCAAATATTATTAACTTTTATGAATGAAAAATCAATGACAAAGATTTCAATATATTTTGAAAAGAAGTTTATCAAAATTGTATGTTGTATAATTATTTATTAATTACAATTCAATTAAGCTGCAAAAGCTTACTGCGGTGGATGGGGGTTTCTTAATCTCGGAAGCTTTAGCAAAATTCTTGTTCGTGGTGGCGCTGATTTTTCCAATAATTTCTTTCTTTTTAATAAATATAGTTTTCAACAGTTGAATTTAAACAATTTGCTCAATAATAATTTGGAAAATTGATAATTTTTATTGAAGTAAAGTCCAGGATTTTCAGCCTCAATTTTAATTAAAATTATTCACATTTGGAAGGTTTTAGCAATTTTTTTTTAATATAATTATAGAGGATGAAATACAGCTATCTATAATTTAATTTGAGGCAATCATGAACATAAATAAAATATTATAATTATTAATTTAGATTAAAAAATCTCAATGTCTTCATTGCTTTTGTTTGAAGAAGTTGTTGAAAAGCCCCACATATTCTTTTTTTCATTGTATTATTTTCAATACCTTAATCTTGACTAGCTATTATTTAAGTAATTTTTTTGTTTCTGTTTCGTGAAGATTTTAAATTCATTTCGGAACTCTTTATTGAAAAAGAACGCGAATGCAAAGTAAAATAGTCTAAAAATAAAACAAGACACGCTCATATTTTATTATGCTCATCGCATAAAATCAAGTTCGTGATTCACTGGTGAGCTCAGCGCTCTCCATTCACTCTTTGCACGCCCGCGAGCGTCTCCGATCGAGATTTTTATTCGGAATGTGTCTAACCCTTTTATTCCTCCATTCATGCTGACACACAGACAAAAAGAGGCGTGCGCTCCAGACAGGATTGCCTTGAAATATTATACTTGCACTTTTGCCTTTATCACCCGAAGCTTAGATAATTAAATTCCAGCACGTGCGCGGAGAGAGGATCCGCCGCGCGCGTAATTAAACCTTGGAAAAAGGGAGACGGGCTAATGTCTCCCCCCGAAATGTGTATTTTGCATAAAACTATGGTACATATTCGGTGCCAAATTGGAGGCGTAAAAATTTTACTATCAAACTTTTATGATCCGCCGCGCTGCCGAACATAAAGCCACTCGCTCCCTCGTCTGAGTTGTGTGCATTTCTATGTTCATTTGAATGGTGTGCGAATTTTTTTTTATATTTTTTCGGCCCACCGGAGAAGCGACGGACGCAAAGTTCAACGTACGTGTTGCTCGACCGCCCGAACCGGCGATTCGCACCTAGTCTTTTTTTTATTATGCTCGTCGATCATCAATCATCCCTGCGGCCCAGCAGCACTCAATTAATTATAATTCAGACGTACAAGCTGCTCAAGTAGTCGCGACTTGTGTTGCCATCTTGCCTGTGTCACGCGCGTCACTCACTTATTTTTTGCGCCTTTTTTTACGGGCTTATGCAAACCACGGACGGCACCTTTATTGCTCGGCTTTTCGCGCACTGCACCGTGGGGATCCAATTTATGGCTTTTTCTGCCCAAATTCATCAAGTTTTTTGGGACTGTAAAGGCTTAGATGCGGTTGACTGCTTGCATATTTTTAACGGCAAGTTTTTACCTGTGCCGCACATTTGTTGGAACACTTTTTTTTCGAAAGTGGCAAAGTTTCCAAAACTATTATCTTATGCAAAACTAAGGATTATTTTAAATTTTTTTAAATTTATAATAAACTAATTTTTAACAGTATTATATATTAAGTTAAAAATTTAAAAACAATTAAAAGAACATTTCATTTTATTTTTTAATAATAAATAATAATTTTTAATGATATTTTTATAATTATGAAACATTTTTTTTCAATATGAAGTTTAAAAACTGTGAAATTAATATTAATCTATAGCACATTTTATATTAAAGCAGAATCGATATATTTTATTCAAGTCATATGAATGAAGTAAAATAATTTTTAAGATAACTCGGTGGCTCATCCAACTGTTGCATAGGTATCCGCTTCATGATGATTGATATTGATATTTGATACAAAATATAATTATAATAATACTTATTGAACCGTGACTTTAACAGTGGCCTTTTTTTTAGAAATCTCTATTACCTCATTTGAATATTATCACCAAATATGATATTGGGAAAAAATAGTGCTTATAAGTTTTTTTGCATAAACTACCCTTGTGTTATTGCTTTGAACATTAAACAAGATGTCAAGATGATAATCAACATTTTGCATCTAAATAAAAGTTCCAAGAAGTTTTCTTTAAATTTGATATTCGTTGTCACAAACTCCTTTGATTTGCTCGTCAAATATATCCCAATTAATATCTTTAGATTATCCCCTGCCTGATTGTGAATGACTTGAGCACACAGTCGTCATCTATTTATAGTCGCACAAAAATATTTGCAAATCATTGTGAATCAGATTCCTATATGGTTTTATTAAAATTTACACAAGAAAAATAAAATAGATAGTTTCTACATTATTTGCGTTCACCAAAAAAAAAAAATTAGATGCATTATTGAGGTTTATTCATTAAAAGCAGCAAATTCATGTCTTTTGCACGCCCACGCTGATCGAATGCAAATCTGTGGTTCCGAAGGCATCGCAGGTTTTAATTGAAAACAGGCATTCCGTTCTGTTCGATTAAATCCAATTTTTCCTCGGCACACGCATGAGCGGCTTCACCGGAGAGAGCAAAATGCATTACCTCAGCTAAGGGCCAACACTGCGGGCTAAAACGTAAGACGAGAGAAGGAAGCGCGCGGTATGCAAAACACGTATTTTATTAAAGTTGGCCGGGCGCGTTTTGCCGCAGCAGCAGCAGCCGACTCGGCCGATTTTTCGAGCTCGCGATTACATTAGGGCGGCAAACACGCCTAAACTCGAGGTAATGGCGTTGAAGAGTGCTGCGGTAATGAGTTTAGTTTCACGCAAAAATTCCCTAACTTTGCCGCTCCTCGCGCCGAACATGCCAAAAGAAAAGACACGAGACGCCGCTTCTTTTCTAAGTAAGTAAGCATTGCTGACTGCTGAGATTATTTTGGTGCAGAGACTGCGCCGATGAACAGGGTGGATTGTTTAGTTTTTTTTGTAAAAGTGCTAGTTGCTGGTGTTTAAAAACTAAACGTTTATTTATTATAAAAAAAAATAATCATGACCAATTTACTTTAAATTTTTCTTCTCAATTTATTTCATTTTTTATTTTATTTCTTAATTGTTATGGTTATAAATTTAGATTTAATATTTCTCCTACACTTTTGATGCAATATTATTTGTTGAAATTATTCTCATTAATATGTGTTGATAACAGAAGTTTTATTATATATAAATTTTGTTGCATCACGATTAAATTGCATAAATTCTTAGGTATAATAATTTAGCTCAAAGTTTGCTGTAACTGATAATAGATTAATTCATAAACCGAAGTTGGAAGATTCAAGCAACTTATCATAACAATTGTATTCACGATGAAATTAATATATTTGATACGAACAGTAATTGTTAATGTACAAGTCGTTGTCGGTATTTCTCAGACAATTTTATTAGCGATTTTAACATTAATTATTATGTACTAGCGAAATCTTTAAGAATTTTCAAAAATTTAATCATTACACAGAAAAGAAATAAAAAAGAGACGAATGCTTATATTTTGGCCAATTTTTTCATCGTGCCATTGTTTTTTCACTCTAAATTATTTTATAATTTGCTAAAATAATTTAATTGACCTGAGGCCAAAGAGAGGTTATATTGATTAATTGTTACCTAAAAAAGTACATTTAATCTGGTATTCGGGAACAATATGATGTTGGAATGTGGCTATTTATCAGTGAAAGTTTGCAGATATTCTAGATATTTGAATGGAGAGCAAACATTCCACCCCTGAAATGTGCAATCAAAATGCGGCTTGGTATCATATTTTACACAATATATGAAAAAGCAAAAAAAAAATATCAGTTGAACGCATTCGAATTTGAGCTTTGGCACCGTTTTCCTTTGAGGAAAGAAATTTCGACTTTTTTCATGAATGCCACGGGGCGCATTTGTATCCAAACAAAAGCAAAGAAGGAAGGGGTGGCTGCGCTGGAACGGAAATAAAAAGAGGCAGTATTTTCTGCTACATCTAGTGCAAAATGTAGCAGAATTGAATCGAGGGCTAATTCGAGCCGTAATCGGATCAGAATTCACCATGCGTGCGTGCAGAGCTTGATGCGTGTAGGAGGGTCGACAGCCAAAAAGGAAGGGTTGGATGCTGTTTGCAATTATCCTGCCGGGCTCTCTCTCTCTCTCTCTCTCTCTCTCTCTCTCTCTCTCTCTCTCTCTCTCTCTCTCTCTCTCTCTCTCTCTCTCTCTCTCTCTCTCTCTCTCTCTCTCTCTCATCCGTAAGTGGCGTTTACTTTATTAGAA
The DNA here is from genome assembly GCF_031216515.1 of Neocloeon triangulifer. Taxonomy (NCBI): domain Eukaryota; kingdom Metazoa; phylum Arthropoda; class Insecta; order Ephemeroptera; family Baetidae; genus Neocloeon; species Neocloeon triangulifer. Next base: position 1,994,406 of record NW_026775550.1, read on the forward strand.
TCAGCAACAACTTAGCTTCCGAGCGAGGGCTGTTCTGCTCTCGGCTGGTAATTACATGCCCCGGGCCCGAGAATGGCTCTCGCCGCCGAGGGCTGTTGTGAATGTTGATCCCTCTCAAAACGCAACTACACACGCATGCAAATTTTTCTTTGATGGTTCTTCTCTCTTTTTTAGAATTTGTGAATAAGTAAATGCAACTTCTGCTCCGGGGGTAAATGCATCCCACATTTTTTTTTTTTTAATAATTCAAGTGAAAAAAAAGAGAACTTTTTACTTTGATATGAAATCGTGTGTGCATCATGAAGTCGCTCAGGCAAAAAATTTAATTCTGTAAGAGAGAAAACATCAAAGACGTCAACGGAAAATCGTGCAGGTAAATAAGCAAGCGTAAAATTTCCTTTTTTTTTTAACTTATCCAGTTTTTAAACAATTCATAAGATTTTTTTCCTGCTTTTAAAGCAGAAATGGATGATAAATGATAAAATTGCCCTTATATTTATGGAAATTCAATAAAATAGAAGTTCTTGTGAGGAACGTAATCAACATTATAAATTAAATAAACATTTTTAATACTTCTTTTGTTAATAATTCAAAATTGTTAAATATCCATAACTGCAAAAAAGAAAATTTCATATATATTTATTTAATATTTTATCTTAATGTTTAATTTGATTTTTTTTTTAAATTACCAATTTTTTACACATTTCAAATTTATGACATTTTCTGCTCTGTTTCTAATACTTTATTTAATTTTTAAACAGAAGATAAGTAAAATAAATTGTGAACGTTTCAATCTAGGCTTAATAATCTTCACAACACTTAACTGTTTATGGCTGGGGCTCAGCTTTCTGTATTTTAAAAGTGGAATTAATGTAATCTGCAATTAAAATGAAATATTTGAAAATGATGTTTTTGATAATAGAGTAAAATTATATTTAATTGATATTAATTCAAAGGGATGATATTTTTTAAATTTTCATAACTTTTTCAATATAAAAATATCGCTTTGTTAAAATGTGTGGCAAATATGGTATGAAAACATATTATTCCACTTTGCTGAAGGCGCATTGTAAATGAGAAAAAAGGGTTGTGCAGTGGATTTCTTTCGGTAGATTCTATACATTTAGCAAGTTGACGCCGAGCGTTGTTTCAATACTGTCAGTTTGCACTATTTCCGGATTCCAGAGAGAGATCTTTGCCTTCACCCTTTAGGAAAATTGTCAATATACGAGCGCATTGTCGAGATGCGCGACACGCGATTCATGATCGACAGCTGCAAACGCGGCAATCTGAATTGGCCTGGCGCGAGTCAAAACGTCAGAATCGCGTTTCGCAATATCGCCTGTCACGCGCCAAACACCCTTTCTCGTCCTTCAATTCCGAGAGGAGATCCGAAGTTATTCGCAAACGGGGACACGCTTGACTCTTTATTTCATTTTTATGCAGCAACACGCATAGAGGAATCCATAATCTAATCCTCTGTGTAGAAGAGAAATAAGTCCGATGGGGCCGGGGATAAAATTTGATTACCGCCCCGCGTCGTCGACAAACAAACAAATCACTTTCCGGGATTATATCGTATATACCTGATTTTCAGGCCTTGCGCTTCTTCTCTTTTTACTTAATCTCGAAGACATTTTCTGCTTTGCTCGTGAAAGCAGGGGAAACTCCCTGGTGACACGAAATATGTTTTTTTGCAGAAAACGGCAGCAATCCGCAGCTGCGTAGAGGGCCAATGTAATTTTGCGCTCTATCTCGTTTTCGTTGCGCGAAGAAAGAGGAGCAGAGACTAATGCCGGAGCCAGTTGAAAGCATTGTCGTGTCTCCTTCTCTCTCACCCGTGGCTTTGTTTCAGCTCTCTCGGATAAAAAAGTGCCTCCATACTTTGAGCATTAATAATCCCTGCTCTTCTCTCCGTATATTTGCATGGCAAACAAACATAATTTAGCCATGCCATGCATACGTATATCGCGCTCGTTAAACTGAATGGCGTCTGGAGCAGTCGAGTGAGAGATTTACAAGCAAAAAACAGGCACACACACTCCTATTTTTATATATCAAAACGAAAGAGGCCCTTTTGATTCCAAGTTGGCTCACTATTTGCGTATAAATATAGCAATGAGCCTTTTTCTTTTAACAAGGTTCTGTAAAAACCGTGATTTTCCCAATGGCAATATTACCGTTTTTATCTCATTTTATTTTTGAAAAACACTGCATAAATTTTATATTTCATACGTTTAAGAAACAGCTGGAAAAAATGCTCAAAATAAAGGCCAAGGTAAAGGTTTTTTTTTTAAATTTACTCTTTTTAAAAATGGATATTCTGATATGAATTCGTGATTGAATAAGAATAAAGTTGGTGATTTGAAATTAAAGTCGGTGAACCATGATTTTAAATTTTACTTCAGCCATCTAAAGATGATGTTTTTAAAAGGTCTTCACCCTTCACCATTCTTTTATGATGATTTTTTTATCATAAGGAGATCAATAATTAAATAAACAATTTTACTAGTTTAAAATAAAGTTTACATTCTATTTATTAAATTAATATTTAAAAAAAGGTTATTTTTTTATGTAATTTATGTATTATTACATTTATCTTATAATAAAATCACATTTTTGCTATAGTTTCTCGCAGCTTCATATCTTTTTTTTTTATCTTTGACCTTTCACGGCGCTCATTATTTATTTCGGCAATAATAAAATATAAAACATTCACTCGAATTCATCCATGTTTAATTATTTGACAAAATTGTTGTTAATGACCACTTTTAACATTTTTCAATGCTTATTATATACCACTTGTATTAAGAATTTTTATAATGATGATTCATACAATCATTTAAAGGCACGGGGCTGAAATAATAAATAATACTGCTAATTTACAAATATGAAAGCAACGTCACTATTTTATCGAAGCACAGCAGAATAGTTTGGCAGTGAAAAATACTGCAACATTTATTGTCCAATTAGTTAGGCGTCAAGGCCGCGGGCACACTAGGCTCGGAATCGCTCTCGTTGCAATAACTCATTTCTCGCATGACCGAATGACACTTTGCCGCAAATGAATAAATAGGCCCCGAATAAGCGCGCGGTCTGACAGGTGGAAAAATTAGCCCTTGTGAATTACGGTGCGAGCCGTACAGCGCGAAATATGTATTTTGCCAATCGTATCGCGCCGACGATAAATAATTGTCCGTCCAGAATCGCCTATGGATTGTTTTTGTGAAACTCTCGCGTGCGCGCCCGACTGTTGATTCGTAACGAGATTTGATTGAATATTAACTCTGCGTCTCCTCGCGATTTGATCATTTGGAGTGAAAATTTAATCAGTCAGCAAGATAGAAATCTGTCTTACTCTCACGTAACTCAATCAAAAAGATGGTTTTAATTAAGTTTGATTAAATCATTACTTGCAAGTAGATGGAAAATTTAACTCCGCAAAAAAAATCATTGGGAAAAACAGGAGGAATGATGAATTTCATTTTTTTTTTACAAAAAATTATTTTTATGTCATTACAGATTAATTATGATTAAAATAAATATAATTATGAAACTTTTTAAAGAGTCCTATTTTCAGAAGTACGAAAATTAAGGAATTAAATTACGTTTCTCGTCACAATTTCAAAATAAAAAAATATTTTTTTCTCTAGTTTTCTTTTAATTATAAATTTCAAAGATCTTTTATAGATTTTCCAGCACACTTGATTTACATTAATTAATATTATTTGATTTTACATATTATTTTTTATGTTTAAAAGTGATACTGGGTTTCCTTTTCATTATTAGGATTAAATGATACACTTTTATTCCAAACCTTAATTCTTCACTCAAAGCCATTTTAGTTTTGTTATCAACCATATTTTGGAGGAAATCCTAATATTGAACCAATTTTTTTTTCAGTTTGCTAAAATTTTCACCTATTTCAATTTTTGTATAAAAAGAAGAAAATATAGACTAATTGTAAATATTAAATCAACCCTTCAATCAATTCTGATTTGATGAATATTTTGAAAGTTCCAAGGGCTAAAAATAATTCCATCAATCTTTTGCCAAAGTAAAAATAGAACCGGCGTGTGTTGGTTTTTAAACGCAGCACCGTCATTACGCAGTACAGAATTTTTGAATATGTTAATTTGGGCAAAACAATGGACGAAGAAAAGAGAAAAGGGCTCGGTTACACACAGCATCTCTGGCTCTGTCATTGTTGAAACAGCATAGCGCGGACAATGCTCTCTCCCTGCATGTGTCTCTCGACGTGTATTCATGAGATGCCGACCGAGTGTTCGTGTCTTTCTCTCTCACACCGACGATTCGGAATGCTCAGAATTTAAAACAATAATTTATTCATAAATGTGGGCTCCCGACGGCGGCCGCATTGAATTTCCATCCCCGCAAACAATGGAGACAATAATCCCTCTTTGGGCGCCGCGAAAGAGACTCGCGCTCGTCCTCGTCGCGCGCTGTATTAAAAATACATTATTCAGCCTGAGCACATTACTATGTTATTAAAAGCGATGTATGTGCGCGAATTTGCATATTATGTGGCTCGCGGATGCCATTACGGCACCACCATTCCATTGTGCAGGCCGGCGAGCCTGAGTGCAAATTGAAATGTTCCGAAATTCGTTTCTATGCAAATTGTATATTCTTCCACGAGAGAAAGTGAGTTTGAGCACAGCAGAGATTTACTCTCGATTGTGCTGTGTTTACTTGTAATTTGCGGCGGCGTGGGCAACAAAACACAAAGTGGACACACGCCCACGCACATTTCGCATGTAGATGCAAATTCAATTCTCAATTTGCCATCACAAACACATAACTGCTTTTGTTTTGAGAGAAAGAGTAATTGTTTATGCTTAGAAAAAAAACACTGCTTTTCATCTCTCGAAATTTTAAAAACTGAATAATGATTCCGATTAAATTACAATAATTATAACAGCGAAAAAAGGTGAAATGAGATTCTATTTGAAAGTACTTTGCTGCGGTTCTAATTGTCATGTACGCTGAAAGTCTGATACAACAAAGAGAACTTTTGGACCAAAATTTCCAATAAAATATGGTTTGAATATGTTTCATGTTTTCATGAAGTTTTTGTAGTGAAATATGTGCAAACTATTAAGAATAACTGAGAATAAATTAATAGGTTGTTATAAATGATTTAAAATTTTTAACAACTGGAATGTGAATCTCACTGCGATGTGATTTGCCCAGTTTCAATTTTAAAATCTCAAAATATTGAATGGTTTTGAAACATTTCACAATAGTCCTTGGAAAAGATATTCAGCAGAGAATTAGGAAATTTTAATTTCAAGTTTCTCACATTTTTTTTATCAAAAGGTGACAAAAATTGCAAAGATCCACAGACATTTTGAAAATTAAAATAAAAATACAATCAAAAAAACATTTGTTTCCCTCAAACAAGGAAGTTTTTCTTTATTTTACAATAAAATTGGTTCACGCAACATTTTTTCGGTTTTAATTCATGCTTAATAATTCTTGCTCCCAATTGTGTAATTCTGTATAAAAGTAAATTTTATCTCTTGCCCCTAAAAACCTGCAAAGAGGAAAATTGGATTTGACAAAATAATTCAATTTGGAAGTTTTTTTTAGGATTTCCGACTAAATTAATTAAAAGTCCATTTTGCAGTGGGCCACGTGCTACTGCGATTGAAAATAATAATTCGCAACACGCGGCCTCGAAATTAATTGTGAAGCGCAGGCCGAGCGTTAAATTTAATTTCGGATTCAATTTCGTCCAATTACGAAAAATAATAAAGTAGAAAAGGATTGACTGGTCGCCTCAGGTGTTGTTTTCAGGGGGTTGCGCACACATTTGATCCGCAAAACGAGAGACGGTTAACGATTGTCAATTTATTTGCGCAATCAAATTAGCCGAGATTTAGTGGCGGCGGCGCACGCAAAGCTCGCTCTCGGGATTATTCGGCCTGCATGAAACGGCGTGCGCAATGGCGCCGGGATTTGCCCGCAATAAAACCGGGCATACCTTGCCGGAGCATCAAAGCAATTACACAGGCCTCGGTGAGCTCTTTATTGGATCGTTTAGAGGTCAAATTAAGATACACTCTGGCGATCGATGCGTGAATGGAATGATTGGTTCAATTTGCAGCTCGGTGAATTCACCGGAGGCTTTGTTTGCGTTGAGCCCAGAAGTGGGTGGATGGGTGGGTTGGCTTTTATGTGTCGGTGAGTGCGTCTGTTTGTCGGGGTTTTTTCTGCAAACCCACGCGGCCGCCGCGCCGCAGACCCCAAAGTTTCCTTGCGCAAATTGGAGAAATGCCGGGGTGTGTTTGTTGATTTGTTGCGAAAGCCATAAACCACTACGATATGAATCTATAATTGCTCGCATGCATGAATATTGTATGATTAATTTTATTGTTTTTATTTCTATTACAGGTGAAATTTCAATATTTTTGCTTGAAATATCACTGGGTTGGCATACAAAATATGTAACTTTGAATTTTGGACACAAATTCAATTGCAAATATTTACTTTTCCATTTTCAAAAACATCAAATTTTAATGAAAATAACAAATTATCTTCTTAGACTCTTCATTCACACAGTTTCCATTTGAATTAGTTAAATCTGTCAAATATATGATAAATAAACCCATTTTGGAGAAAAGATATTGTTTGAAATTTTCGATTATTTAAAAAAAAACGTTTGAATATACTAATTTTGCGGATAGTTAAATTTAAATTTTATATTTCACCAACCATTTGCCGTAGATTATGTTTTGTGAAAATAAATTGGTTAAGACTGGTAATCTCTGACAAATTTAAAAAATTAATTGATTAATTTTTAGTGTAAATTTTATTAATATATTGTGGTAAAAAATAGGAAGGGAAATTAATCTACTTTTAGTTTTTTTTAAATAACCGATTTAAAAATTAAATATATGAATTAATTAAATTAAATTTTAAAATGTTCTAAATTGTACTTATATCATTAAAATTTAAAAAAATAATTTGTTATTTAAAAGTTTCTTATTTATAATTTAAAATTTTTAATTCCTCTTTTAAGACAACGTGTTGTTAAATATCAACTTTTAATGTTCATCTTGGTGGTGGAAAAATATAGGATTTTATTTTTATTTTGTCAATCCTCAAAATATTAATACTAATCTTCTTAAATTGCATTTCATCTTTAAGTTTTCCACGTTTAACTTTCAAGATAAGAAGAATTGCAGAGTCTGAAATTTTCTTTTTATCCCCCTTAACTCAAATTGCACAGAGCGAGTACAAAGGGGATCGATGCGGGTGCGCAATTTTGTGATTTGTAAGCAAATCATTATCGGGCAAATCGCGTGTCGATGCTGCTTCTTCTTTTTTTTCTCTGTGGAAAATAGCCGGTCTCTCTCGCACGGCGCGTGTGCGGAGCTGATTCTGCAATGATCAAGAGCTGCGATTTTCCAGATGATGAGTGTGTGTCAGACTGGCAAAATGTGATGATGTGAGCGATATGATACTCGAGGCCTGCTCATGCATGACTCATTTTTGCTTTTATCGCTCGCGCGCATCTCTTCAGATTCCGCCGCCTCTCGTCTCTTTTTATGTGCATTTTTCCAATCTCACAACGGCTTTTCCTCTTTTGACGGCCAGAAAGGCGAATGCGATGCCGAGAGTGGCTTTGTGTAAAAATAAACGTTGGTCCTTGCGAGTGGAATTTTTGCAGATCCACTTGAAATCAAATGTGTATTCCTTACATAACAGTAATGTTATTCTTTTCAATATTTGTCAAAATTTGTATTAATACATTAAATTTTTATAATGAAAAAATAAAACAACTGTTGAGAGGGAAAGCATTAAATTATTTGAAAATGTAAGGCTTAAATTTTGCAAAACCTTCTGGAAAAAAAGGTCAATTGAAACTTATCTAGTTAATTTTATTTTGAATATATAATTAATTATTTCCTATAAAAACTCGTTTATTCTTTGCAGAGATAGCATAAATTTTTATTCGAAAGCTGTAAATGCTGCAATAAATTGCTAGAGAATAAATGAATTGGGTAAGATATAGTGGATTTTTTACTAAATTTAATTCAAAAATTACTGGAGTAAAAAAAATTGTCATTGACAATTGAAATGAAGCTTTAACAATGAAAATTAAAAATGATTATTAATTTAATTAAAAATTATCTTGTTTAAAAGAATTTTTTTTCATAAGTACCATTTTTTTCTATGATTTTTTTTTATTGTGAAATTTTTTATTTATTTATATTTAATTATTATTAAAATAATATATTATAATTTATTTGTATTTATTTTTTATATTTAATGTAAATTGAAAGTCTAAAATATTTACATGTATGCAATTTTTTATTAAAAAATTTATATAAATTATTCAATTAAAATTATATTAACTGAACATACCTGTGCTAAGACTTTGAGAATCAGAAAAGGTAATTTGTTAGACTTTTCGGTCCATAATTTATTAACAAGATATGGCTAAAATAGAGCAAAATAAGATGATTTAACTAACACTAAATTTTGACGCTTTTTGCGGGATTTCTATTGTATAAATCGTGAACAATACTACTAAATTTTGTAGATTAGGGTACGAAATTGAGAAAAATATAAGTGCTGAAGGAGTAATTCTCTGTGGGTAGGAAATTTTCTTAATTTTCTAAGATATGGTTATAACAAAGCAAAATAAGATGATATAGTTAACGCTAAAGTTTGACGCTTTTTTCGGGATTTCTGTTGTATGTATCGAGATAAATACTACTAAATTTTGTAGATTAGGGTTTGAAATTGAGAAAAAAATAAGTGCTGAAGGAGTAATTCTCTGTGGGTAGGAAATTTTCATAATTTTCTAAGATATGGTTATCATAAAGTAAAATAAGATGATTTAGTTAACGCTAAAGTTTGACGCTTTTTTCGGGATTTCTGTTGTATATATCGAGATAAATACTACTAAATTTTGTAGGTTAGGGTATGAAATTGTGAAAAATATAAGTGCCGAAGGAGTAATTCATTGTGGGTAGTGAATTTTCATATTTTTCTTAGATATGGCTAAAATAGAGCAAAATAAGATGGTTTAACTAACACTAAATTTTGACGCTTTTTGCGGGAATTCTATTGCATAAATCGTGAGCAATACTACTAAATTTTGTAGATTAGGGTTCGAAATTGAGAAAAATATAAGTGCTGAAGGAGTAATTCTCTGTGGGTAGGAAATTTTCATAATTTTCTAAGATATGGTTATCATAAAGCAAAATAAGATGATTTAATTAACGCTAATGTTTGACGCTTTTTTCGGGATTTCTGTTGTATATATCGAGATAAATACTACTAAATTTTGTAGATTAGGGTATGAAATTGTGAAAAATATAAGTGCCGAAGGAGTAATTCATTGTGGGTAGTGAATTTTCATAATTTTCTTAGATATAACTAAAATAGAGCAAAATAAGATGGTTTAACTAACATTAAATTTTGACGCTTTTTGCGAGAATTCTAATGCATAAATCGTGAGCAATACTACTAAATTTTGTAGATTAGGGTTCTAAATTGAGAAAAATATAAGTGCTGAAGGAGTAATTCACTGTGGGTAAAAAATTTTCATAATTTTCTAAGATATGGTTATAATAAAGCAAAATAAGATGATTTAGTTAACGCTAAAGTTTGACGCTTTTTTCGGGATTTCTGTTGTATATATCGAGATAAATACTACTAAATTTTGTAGGTTAGGGTATGAAATTGTGAAAAATATAAGTGCCGAAGGAGTAATTCATTGTGGGTAGTGAATTTTCATATTTTTCTTAGATATGGCTAAAATAGAGCAAAATAAGATGGTTTAACTAACACTAAATTTTGACGCTTTTTGCGGGAATTCTATTGCATAAATCGTGAGCAATACTACTAAATTTTGTAGATTAGGGTTCGAAATTGAGAAAAATATAAGTGCTGAAGGAGTAATTCTCTGTGGGTAGGAAATTTTCATAATTTTCTAAGATATGGTTATCATAAAGCAAAATAAGATGATTTAATTAACGCTAATGTTTGACGCTTTTTTCGGGATTTCTGTTGTATATATCGAGATAAATACTACTAAATTTTGTAGATTAGGGTATGAAATTGTGAAAAATATAAGTGCCGAAGGAGTAATTCATTGTGGGTAGTGAATTTTCATAATTTTCTTAGATATAACTAAAATAGAGCAAAATAAGATGGTTTAACTAACATTAAATTTTGACGCTTTTTGCGAGAATTCTAATGCATAAATCGTGAGCAATACTACTAAATTTTGTAGATTAGGGTTCTAAATTGAGAAAAATATAAGTGCTGAAGGAGTAATTCACTGTGGGTAAAAAATTTTCATAATTTTCTAAGATATGGTTATAATAAAGCAAAATAAGATGATTTAGTTAACGCTAAAGTTTGACGCTTTTTTCGGGATTTCTGTTGTATATATCGAGATAAATACTACTAAATTTTGTAGATTAGGGTATGAAATTGTGAAAAATATAAGTGCCGAAGGAGTTATTCATTGTGGTAGTGAATTTTCATAATTTTCTTAGATATGGCTAAAATAGAGCAAAATAAGATGGTTTAACTAACACTAAATTTTGACGCTTTTTGCGGGATTTCTATTGTATAAATCGTGATCAATACTACTAAATTTTGTAGATTAGGGTTCGAAATTGAGAAAAATATAAGTGCTGAAGGAGTAATTCTCTGTGGGTAGGAAATTTTCATAATTATCTGAGATATGGATGTAATAAAGCAAAATAAGATGATTTAGTTAACGCAAAAGTTTGACGCTTTTTTCGGGATTTCTGTTGTATATATCGAGATAAATACTACTAAATTTTGTAGATTAGGGTTCGAAATTGAGAAAAATATAAGTGCTGAAGGAGTAATTCTCTGTGGGTAGGAAATTTTCATAATTTTCTAAGATATGGTTATAATAAAGCAAAATAAGATGATTTAGTTAACGCTAAAGTTTGACGCTTTTTTCGGGATTTCTGTTGTATATATCGAGATAAATACTACTAAATTTTGTAGATTAGGGTATGAAATTGTGAAAAATATAAGTGCCGAAGGAGTTATTCATTTTGGGTAGTGAATTTTCATAATTTTCTTAGATATGGCTAAAATAGAGCAATATAAGATGGTTTAACTAACACTAAATTTTGACGCTTTTTGCGGGAATTCTATTGCATAAATCGTGAGCAATACTACTAAATTTTGTAGATTAGGGTTCGAAATTGAGAAAAATATAAGTGCTGAAGGAGTAATTCTCTGTGGGTAGTAAATTTTCATAATTTTCTAAGATATGGTTATAATAAAGCAAAATAAGATGATTTAGTTAACGCTAAAGTTTGACGCTTTTTTCGGGATTTCTGTTGTATATATCGAGATAAATACTACTAAATTTTGTAGATTAGGGTATGAAATTGTGAAAAATATAAGTGCCGAAGGAGTTATTCATTTTGGGTAGTGAATTTTCATAATTTTCTTAGATATGGCTAAAATAGAGCAAAATAAGATGGTTTAACTAACACTAAATTTTGACGCTTTTTGCGGGAATTCTATTGCATAAATCGTGAGCAATACTACTAAATTATTAGATTAGGGTTCGAAATTGAGAAAAATATAAGTGCTGAAGGAGTAATTCTCTGTGGGTAGGAAATTTTCATAATTTTCTAAGATATGGTTATAATAAAGCAAAATAAGATGATTTAGTTAACGCTAAAGTTTGACGCTTTTTTCGGGATTTCTGTTGTATATATCGAGATAAATACTACTAAATTTTGTAGATTAGGGTATGAAATTGTGAAAAATATAAGTGCCGAAGGAGTAATTCATTGTGGGTAGTGAATTTTCATAATTTTCTTAGATATGGCTAAAATAGTGCAAAATATGATGGTTTAACTAACACTAAATTTTGACGCTTTTTGCGGTATTTCTATTGTATAAATCGTGAACAATACTACTAAATTTTGTAGATTAGGGTTCGAAATTGAGAAAAATATAAGTGCTGAAGGAATGATTCTCTGTGGGTAGGAAATTTTCATAATTTTCTAAGATATGGTTATAATAAAGCAAAATAAGATGATTTAGTTAACGCTAAAGTTTGACTCTATTTTCGAGATTTCTGTTGCATATATCGAGATAAATACTACTAAATTTTGTAGATTAGGGTATGAAATTGTGAAAAATATAAGTGCTGAAGGAGTAATTCTATGTGGGTAGGAAATTTTCATAATTTTCTAAGATATGGTTATAATAAAGCAAAATAAGATGATTTAGTTAACGCTAATGTTTGACGCTTTTTTCGGGATTTCTGTTGTATATATCGAGATAAATACTACTAAATTTTGTAGATTAGGGTATGAAATTGTGAAAAATATAAGTGCCGAAGGAGTAATTCATTGTGGGTAGTGAATTTTCATAATTTTCATAGATATGGCTAAAATAGAGCAAAATAAGATGGTTTAACTAACACTAAATTTTGACGCTTTTTGCGGGATTTCTATTGTATAAATCGTAAACAATACTACTAAATTTTGTAGATTAGGGTTCGAAATTGAGAAAAATATAAGTCCTGAAGGAGTAATTCACTGTGGGTAAAAAATTTTCATAATTTTCTAAGATATGGTTATAATAAAGCAAAATAAGATGATTTAGTTAACGCTAAAGTTTGACGCTTTTTTCGCGATTTCTGTTGTATATATCGAGATAAATACTACTAAATTTTGTAGATTAGGGTTCTAAATTGAGAAAAATATAAGTCCTGAAGGAGTAATTCACTGTGGGTAAAAAATTTTCATAATTTTCTAAGATATGGTTATAATAAAGCAAAATAAGATGATTTAGTTAACGCTAAAGTTTGACGCTTTTTTCGGGATTTCTGTTGTATATATCGAGATAAATACTACTAAATTTTGTAGATTAGGGTTCGAAATTGAGAAAAATATAAGTGCTGAAGGAGTAATTCTCTGTGGGTAGGAAATTTTCATAATTATCTGAGATATGGATGTAATAAAGCAAAATAAGATGATTTAGTTAACGCTAAAGTTTGACGCTTTTTTCGGGATTTCTGTTGTATATATCGAGATAAATACTACTAAATTTTGTAGATTAGGGTTCGAAATTGAGAAAAATATAAGTGCTGAAGGAGTAATTCTCTGTGGGTAGGAAATTTTCATAATTTTCTAAGATATGGTTATAATAAAGCAAAATAAGATGATTTAGTTAACGCTAAAGTTTGACGCTTTTTTCGGGATTTCTGTTGTATATATCGAGATAAATACTACTAAATTTTGTAGATTAGGGTATGAAATTGTGAAAAATATAAGTGCCGAAGGAGTTATTCATTTTGGGTAGTGAATTTTCATAATTTTCTTAGATATGGCTAAAATAGAGCAATATAAGATGGTTTAACTAACACTAAATTTTGACGCTTTTTGCGGGAATTCTATTGCATAAATCGTGAGCAATACTACTAAATTTTGAATTTTGTAGATTAGGGTTCGAAATTGAGAAAAATATAAGTGCTGAAGGAGTAATTCTCTGTGGGTAGTAAATTTTCATAATTTTCTAAGATATGGTTATAATAAAGCAAAATAAGATGATTTAGTTAACGCTAAAGTTTGACGCTTTTTTCGGGATTTCTGTTGTATATATCGAGATAAATACTACTAAATTTTGTAGATTAGGGTATGAAATTGTGAAAAATATAAGTGCCGAAGGAGTTATTCATTTTGGGTAGTGAATTTTCATAATTTTCTTAGATATGGCTAAAATAGAGCAAAATAAGATGGTTTAACTAACACTAAATTTTGACGCTTTTTGCGGGAATTCTATTGCATAAATCGTGAGCAATACTACTAAATTTTGTAGATTAGGGTTCGAAATTGAGAAAAATATAAGTGCTGAAGGAGTAATTCTCTGTGGGTAGGAAATTTTCATAATTTTCTAAGATATGGTTATAATAAAGCAAAATAAGATGATTTAGTTAACGCTAAAGTTTGACGCTTTTTTCGGGATTTCTGTTGTATATATCGAGATAAATACTACTAAATTTTGTAGATTAGGGTATGAAATTGTGAAAAATATAAGTGCCGAAGGAGTAATTCATTGTGGGTAGTGAATTTTCATAATTTTCTTAGATATGGCTAAAATAGTGCAAAATATGATGGTTTAACTAACACTAAATTTTGACGCTTTTTGCGGGATTTCCATTGTATAAATCGTGAACAATACTACTAAATTTTGTAGATTAGGGTTCGAAATTGAGAAAAATATAAGTGCTGAAGGAATGATTCTCTGTGGGTAGGAAATTTTCATAATTTTCTAAGATATGGTTATAATAAAGCAAAATAAGATGATTTAGTTAACGCTAAAGTTTGACTCTATTTTCGAGATTTCTGTTGCATATATCGAGATAAATACTACTAAATTTTGTAGATTAGGGTATGAAATTGTGAAAAATATAAGTGCTGAAGGAGTAATTCTATGTGGGTAGGAAATTTTCATAATTTTCTAAGATATGGTTATAATAAAGCAAAATAAGATGATTTAGTTAACGCTAATGTTTGACGCTTTTTTCGGGATTTCTGTTGTATATATCGAGATAAATACTACTAAATTTTGTAGATTAGGGTATGAAATTGTGAAAAATATAAGTGCCGAAGGAGTAATTCATTGTGGGTAGTGAATTTTCATAATTTTCATAGATATGGCTAAAATAGAGCAAAATAAGATGGTTTAACTAACACTAAATTTTGACGCTTTTTGCGGGATTTCTATTGTATAAATCGTAAACAATACTACTAAATTTTGTAGATTAGGGTTCGAAATTGAGAAAAATATAAGTCCTGAAGGAGTAATTCACTGTGGGTAAAAAATTTTCATAATTTTCTAAGATATGGTTATAATAAAGCAAAATAAGATGATTTAGTTAACGCTAATGTTTGACGCTTTTTTCGGGATTTCTGTTGTATATATCGAGATAAATACTACTAAATTTTGTAGATTAGGGTATGAAATTGTGAAAAATATAAGTGCCGAAGGAGTAATTCATTGTGGGTAGTGAATTTTCATAATTTTCATAGATATGGCTAAAATAGAGCAAAATAAGATGGTTTAACTAACACTAAATTTTGACGCTTTTTGCGGGATTTCTATTGTATAAATCGTAAACAATACTACTAAATTTTGTAGATTAGGGTTCGAAATTGAGAAAAATATAAGTCCTGAAGGAGTAATTCACTGTGGGTAAAAAATTTTCATAATTTTCTAAGATATGGTTATAATAAAGCAAAATAAGATGATTTAGTTAACGCTAAAGTTTGACGCTTTTTTCGGGATTTCTGTTGTATATATCGAGATAAATACTACTAAATTTTGTAGATTAGGGTATGAAATTGTGAAAAATATAAGTGCCGAAGGAGTTATTCATTGTGGGTAGTGAATTTTCATAATTTTCTTAGATATGGCTAAAATAGAGCAAAATAAGATGGTTTAACTAACACTAAATTTTGACGCTTTTTGCGGGAATTCTATTGCATAAATCGTGAGCAATACTACTAAATTTTGTAGATTAGGGTTCTAAATTGAGAAAAATATAAGTGCTGAAGGAGTAATTCTCTGTGGGTAGGAAATTTTCATAATTTTCTAAGATATGGTTATAATAAAGCAAAATAAGATGATTTAATTAACGCTAATGTTTGACGCTTTTTTCGGGATTTCTGTTGTATATATCGAGATAAATACTACTAAATTTTGTAGATTAGGGTATGAAATTGTGAAAAATATAAGTGCCGAAGGAGTAATTCATTGTGGGTAGTGAATTTTCATAATTTTCTAAGATATAACTAAAATAGAGCAAAATAAGATGGTTTAACTAACACTAAATTTTGACGCTTTTTGCGAGAATTCTATTGCATAAATCGTGAGCAATACTACTAAATTTTGTAGATTAGGGTTCTAAATTGAGAAAAATATAAGTGCTGAAGGAGTAATTCTCTGTGGGTAAAAAATTTTCATAATTTTCTAAGATATGGTTATAATAAAGCAAAATAAGATGATTTAGTTAACGCTAAAGTTTGACGCTTTTTTCGGGATTTCTGTTGTATATATCGAGATAAATACTACTAAATTTTGTAGATTAGGGTATGAAATTGTGAAAAATATAAGTGCCGAAGGAGTTATTCATTGTGGGTAGTGAATTTTCATAATTTTCTTAGATATGGCTAAAATAGAGCAAAATAAGATGGTTTAACTAACACTAAATTTTGACGCTTTTTGCGGGAATTCTATTGCATAAATCGTGAGCAATACTACTAAATTTTGTAGATTAGGGTTCGAAATTGAGAAAAATATAAGTGCTGAAGGAGTAATTCTCTGTGGGTAGGAAATTTTCATAATTTTCTAAGATATGGTTATAATAAAGCAAAATAAGATGATTTAGTTAACGCTAAAGTTTGACGCTTTTTTCGGGATTTCTGTTGTATATATCGAGATAAATACTACTAAATTTTGTAGATTAGGGTATGAAATTGTGAAAAATATAAGTGCCGAAGGAGTTATTCATTGTGGGTAGTGAATTTTCATAATTTTCTTAGATATGGCTAAAATAGAGCAAAATAAGATGGTTTAACTAACACTAAATTTAGACGCTTTTTGCGGGATTTCTATTGCATAAATCGTGAGCAATACTACTAAATTTTGTAGATTAGGGTTCGAAATTGAGAAAAATATAAGTGCTGAAGGAGTAATTCTATGTGGGTAGGAAATTTTCATAATTTTCTAAGATATGGTTATATTAAAGCAAAATAAGATGATTTAGTTAACGCTAAAGTTTGACGCTTTTTTCGGGATTTCTGTTGTATATATCGAGATAAATACTACTAAATTTTGTAGATTAGGGTATGAAATTGTGAAAAATATAAGTGCCGAAGGAGTAATTCATTGTGGGTAGTGAATTTTCATAATTTTCTTAGATATGGCTAAAATAGAGCAAAATAAGATGGTTTAACTAACACTAAATTTTGACGCTTTTTGCGGGATTTCCATTGTATAAATCGTGAACAATACTACTAAATTTTGTAGATTAGGGTTCGAAATTGAGAAAAATATAAGTGCTGAAGGAGTAATTCACTGTGGGTAGGAAATTTTCATAATTTTCTAAGATATGGTTATAATAATGCAAAATAAGATGATTTAGTTAACGCTAAAGTTTGACGCTTTTTTCGGGATTTCTGTTGTATATATCGAGATAAATACTACTAAATTTTGTAGATTAGGGTATGAAATTGTGAAAAATATAAGTGCCGAAGGAGTTATTCATTGTGGGTAGTGAATTTTCATAATTTTCTTAGATATGGCTAAAATAGAGCAAAATAAGATGGTTTAACTAACACTAAATTTTGACGCTTTTTGCGGGATTTCTATTGCATAAATCGTGAGCAATACTACTAAATTTTGTAGATTAGGGTTCGAAATTGAGAAAAATATAAGTGCTGAAGGAGTAATTCTATGTGGGTAGGAAATTTTCATAATTTTCTAAGATATGGTTATAATAAAGCAAAATAAGATGATTTAGTTAACGCTAAAGTTTGACGCTTTTTTCGGGATTTCTGTTGTATATATCGAGATAAATACTACTAAATTTTGTAGATTAGGGTATGAAATTGTGAAAAATATAAGTGCCGAAGGAGTTATTCATTGTGGGTAGTGAATTTTCATAATTTTCTTAGATATGGCTAAAATAGAGCAAAATAAGATGGTTTAACTAACACTAAATTTTGACGCTTTTTGCGGGATTTCTATTGCATAAATCGTGAACAATACTACTAAATTTTGTAGATTAGGGTTCGAAATTGAGAAAAATATAAGTGCTGAAGGAGTAATTCACTGTGGGTAGAAAATTTTCATAATTATCTGAGATATGGTTGTAATAATGTTAAATAAGATGATTTAGTTAACGCTAAAGTTTGACGCTTTTTTCGGGATTTCTGTTGTATATATCGAGATAAAAACTACTAAATTTTGTAGATTAGGGTTTGAAATTGAGAAAAATATAAGTGCTGAAGGAGTAACTCATTGTGGGTTGTGAATTTTCTGAATTTTCTGAGATATGGTGGTAATAAAGTAAAATAATATGATTTAGTTCTCGCTAAAGTTTGACGCTTTTTTCGGGATTTCTGTTGTATATATCGAGATAAATACTACTAAATTTTGTAGATTAGGGTATGAAATTGTGAAAAATATAAGTGCCGAAGGAGTAATTCATTGTGGGTACTGAATTTTCATAATTTTCTTAGATATGGCTAAAATAGAGCAAAATAAGATGGTTTAACTAACACTAAATTCTGACGCTTTTTGCGGGATTTCAATTG
The DNA here is from genome assembly GCF_031216515.1 of Neocloeon triangulifer. Taxonomy (NCBI): domain Eukaryota; kingdom Metazoa; phylum Arthropoda; class Insecta; order Ephemeroptera; family Baetidae; genus Neocloeon; species Neocloeon triangulifer. The sequence continues at coordinate 2,012,777 of NW_026775550.1, forward strand.
TATAAATCGTGAACAATACTACTAAATTTTGTAGATTAGGGTTCGAAAATGAGAAAAATATAAGTGCTGAAGGAGTGATTCTCTGTGGGTAGGAAATTTTCATAATTTTCTAAGATATGGTTATAATAAAGCAAAATAAGATGATTTAGTTAACGCTAAAGTTTGACGCTTTTTTCGGGATTTCTTTTGTATATATCGAGATAAATACTACTAAATTTTGTAGATTAGGGTATGAAATTGTGAAAAATATAAGTGCCGAAGGAGTAATTCATTGTGGGTAGTGAATTTTCATAATTTTCTTAGATATGGCTAAAATAGAGCAAAATAAGATGGTTTAACTAACACTGAATTTTGACGCTTTTTGCGGGATTTCTATTGTATAAATCGTGAACAATACTACTAAATTTTGTAGATTAGGGTTCGAAATTGAGAAAAATATAAGTGCTGAAGGAGTAATTCACTGTGGGTAGAAAATTTTCATAATTATCTGAGATATGGTTGTAATAATGTTAAAGAAGATGATTTAGTTAACGCTAAAGTTTGACGCTTTTTTCGGGATTTCTGTTGTATATATCGAGATAAATACTACTAAATTTTGTAGATTAGGGTATGAAATTGTGAAAAATATAAGTGCCGAAGGAGTAATTCATTGTGGGTACTGAATTTTCATAATTTTCTTAGATATGGCTAAAATAGAGCAAAATAAGATGGTTTAACTAACACTAAATTTTGACGCTTTTTGAGGGATTTCTATTGCATAAATCGTGAGCAATACTACTAAATTTGGTAGATTAGGGTTCGAAATTGAGAAAAATATAAGTGCTGAAGGAGTAATTCACTGTGGGTAGAAAATTATCATAATTATCTGAGATATGGTTGTAATAATGTTAAATAAGATGATTTAGTTAACGCTAAAGTTTGACGCTTTTTTCGGGATTTCTGTTGTATATATCGAGATAAATACTACTAAATTTTGTAGATTAGGGTTCGAAATTGAGAAAAATATAAGTGCTAAAGGAGTAATTCACTGTGGGTAGAAAATTTTCATAATTATCTGAGATATGGTTGTAATAATGTTAAATAAGATGATTTAGTTAACGCTAAAGTTTGACGCTTTTTTCGGGATTTCTGTTGTATATATCGAGATAAAAACTACTAAATTTTGTAGATTAGGGTTTGAAATTGAGAAAAATATAAGTGCTGAAGGAGTAACTCATTGTGGGTTGTGAATTTTCTGAATTTTCTGAGATATGGTGGTAATAAAGTAAAATAATATGATTTAGTTCACGCTAAAGTTTGACGCTTTTTTCGGGATTTCTGTTGTATATATCGAGATAAATACTACTAAATTTTGTAGATTAGGGTTTAAAATGTGAAAAATATAAGTGCCGAAAGATTAATTCATTGTGGGTAGTGAATTTTCATAATTTTCTTAGATATGGCTAAAATAGAGCAAAATAAGATGGTTTAACTAACACTAAATTCTGACGCTTTTTGCGGGATTTCAATTGTAAAAATCGTGAACAATACTACTAAATTTTGTAGATTAGGGTTCGAAAATGAGAAAAATATAAGTGCTGAAGGAGTGATTCTCTGTGGGTAGGAAATTTTCATAATTTCCTAAGATATGGTTATAATAAAGCAAAATAAGATGATTTAGTTAACGCTAAAGTTTGACGCTTTTTTCGGGATTTCTGTTGTATATATCGAGATAAATACTACTAAATTTTGTAGATTAGGGTATGAAATTGTGAAAAATATAAGTGCCGAAGGATTAATTCATTGTGGGTAGTGAATTTTCATAATTTTCTTAGATATGGCTAAAATAGAGCAAAATAAGATGGTTTAACTAACACTAAATTTTGACGCTTTTTGCGGGATTTCTATTGTATAAATCGTGAACAATACTACTAAATTTTGTAGATTAGGGTTCGAAATTGAGAAAAATATAAGTGCTGAAGGAGTAATTCACTGTGGGTAGAAAATTTTCATAATTATCTGAGATATGGTTGTTATAATGTTAAATAAGATGATTTAGTTAACGCTAAAGTTTGACGCTTTTTTCGGGATTTCTGTTGTATATATCGAGATAAATACTACTAAATTTTGTAGATTAGGGTTCGAAATTGAGAAAAATATAAGTGCTAAAGGAGTAATTCACTGTGGGTAGAAAATTTTCATAATTATCTGAGATATGGTTGTAATAATGTTAAATATGATGATTTAGTTAACGCTAAAGTTTGACGCTTTTTTCGGGATTTCTGTTGTATATATCGAGATAAATACTACTAAATTTTGTAGATTAGGGTTTGAAATTGAGAAAAATATAAGTGCTGAAGGAGTAACTCATTGTGGGTTGTGAATTTTCTGAATTTTCTGAGATATGGTGGTAATAAAGTAAAATAAGATGATTTAGTTCACGCTAAAGTTTGACGCTTTTTTCGGGATTTCTGTTGTATATATCGAGATAAATACTACTAAATTTTGTAGATTAGGGTTTAAAAATGTGAAAAATATAAGTGCCGAAAGATTAATTCATTGTGGGTAGTGAATTTTCATAATTTTCTTAGATATGGCTAAAATAGAGAAAAATAAGATGGTTTAACTAACACTAAATTTTGACGCTTTTTGCGGGATTTCTATTGTATAAATCGTGAACAATACTACTAAGTTTTGTAGATTAGGGTTTGAAATTGAGAAAAATATAAGTGCTGAAGGAGTAACTCATTGTGGGTTGTGAATTTTCTGAATTTTCTGAGATTGATGATTGATGCATAGTAATTGAATTTATATTAATTTTAAAATTCAACTACTTTCATGCCAACTCTATTTAAGATATTTATGAATGTATCCTTTAATTTTATGAACAAATTTGTAAAAGTCAATTTCGGTATTTGAAAGAAAAAAAATACGATTAAAAATTTTTTTATTTCATTTGATCCAACAGGATATTTTACTTAAATATAATATTATATAAATAATCGATAGAATCAAATATTGAAAGCTCAAGTAATTTCTGCATGCACTGCTGCATTTTAATTTTTAATTTAGGAGAGAACTTAAGAGAACTTTACTTGCCGACCCCTGCCCAAGGGATTTGACACAACTTCTCCGAAATTGCCCCGTTCTTCACACGGAATTCATAATTTCCTCGCAACTCATTTAATTCAATAATAATCAGCATCAGCTGGGATTTGATCCCCTTCACTCAAAGCGTTGCCGCGGATACAACCGCATCACCCAGACGATATATTGCATTATTGAAGCGGCGCGGCTTATCAGAGCCACTCACCATCCCCTAGGGTCGCGCCTATTAATATGCAATTTATGCAGTCTACGCCAAGATTCCGCCCAATTTGCCCGCGAATCGCGCAGAGGAAATTATTATATTTCGCGGCAACATAAAGGCTCGACGTGCTTTGCACTCGGCCCGGCCAAATTAATGGAAATAGAAAGACACACACGTGACGCGCCGCTGTACATTCGGTGACAAGCAATTAGCGCCGAGTGCCGCGTTCGATGGCAATCTAATTATCATTCATAGTGGAGGCGAATCTGCATTGCAAATTCAAATAATGCGCGCACTCACTCGTCTCGCTAAATTTCAAACTTGCATACATGTGTGTAATTGTGCAGTCTGACTGGTGACGTTCGATTTTGTGCACACACTGGAAAAAGCTGTTCAGAAATTAACGCTCGCTGGGTGCAGGTGCGTCTAATTTGCTTTTCACATTAGCTCGTAGTCAGTTGCTCCTAGTTTCAGAGCCAAACAAATTAATATTCGGCTAGAAATAGGCAAATGGAAAAATAATTATACAAATAATTATTCTAGTGACCATTAAATTTTGGCCGAATATGGCAATGACGTCAATTTAATAATTTGGTTATTTATTTTGTTCGAATGATGCATTTGGGTGGAGAATGCGTTGGGCGTTGGGATATGAAAATAGACTTCTTTGTTAATCACTTTGAGATTATACAAATAACAGAAATTGTCTGATTTTCAATAAATTTATAATCACGTGAATCGTGAAGCAATTCCAGAGTAAAAATGAGCCTTAAAACTGGCAAAGTAGAAAAAAAATTTCATGCATGTTTCCAATTTTTAAATTTGAACTCTCATTGCCAACTGGGATTACCTTATGAATTGATCTAGGCAGTTTAATTTGTCTAATTGTGAAATAAATCAAGTTTTGTTTTTTTGTTTTTAGCAACCTGCACTGGTCTGAATTGGAAATCCATATAAAATTTAGAGAATATTAATAAATAATAACAAATTTTGAAGCCACATGTAATGTTTGGAAAATGAAGTACAACGTCATCTTTGTAAATCTATTTTTGTGTAATTTAAGGATAATTTCTTGAATTAGGATTGCCCATGTACGCCGAAGAAGCTCATGAATAATTAATTGCTGCATCCCTCAGCTGAACATTGATAATTATAATATTTTTTTATTATATTAAACAATAAAAATAATAATAAATAAAAAAAAAACACTGGAAAATTAAGTCAATTTTAATCTTTTAAGAATTCTTTGTAAATTTGAAATCAATTATAACTGAATAGTCTAATAGGAAATTGATCTGATTGCATAGTTTTCTTCAAACTAAGAAAAGTGTTTTTAATAAACCTTTTAAACTAAATTAAATTTGGATATATTTGGAGTGCAGGATTGAATTTTCATCACTGGTGATTACGCCTTACGTCCTGGTTGCAGGCTACAAACCTTCCATGCAGAAATTTAATAGCTTAATATATATATCAGCGCAAACTTTTGATAATAATAATGTATGATTGACATCAGAATGGCGCTTGGGACTGGATAAGATGAGAGAGACGCGCGCGAGTTTGCATTATTAACAGACGAGAGCAACACGCTGCTCCTTCGTCAGCAGCGCGCGCTTTCAATAAGGGATGAGCTAACTTCCTTTATAAAATTATAATGTGTGCTCGTCTTCGTCGCAGCTCGGCAGAGATAGTTGGAAGTTTTGATACACGATTGCTATGTTGGCTGATGCGTGATAATAATTATAACAGAAAATGTGCAGGAAATGCACGGAGGTGATCAATCAAAATTTCCTGATATTAGTGAATTTGTGTCAAGGGGTTTATGATTGAAGCAGATAAAATGTGTACAAAATTAAGAAATTTTCATCATTATGAAGAGTTGATTATATACACACACTATTTCTGAATTTATTTGCCTTATTTTTCAAAGATCATGATCAAATTTGTTGCAATTGCCTTAAAAAATCATTTATTTTGTTGATAATTTGATTTTCTAAAGTATTGTAATTTCTGAAACTGAGCAAATTATATTTATACAGAAAAAATTACTAATTAAATATAAAACAAAGTTGCTCCTCATTGTCGATAAAGTTATGCAATAATTAATATGAATATCATAAAATTATATTCCAATAGCTGGTTTGCTTTGGTTGATATTTCAACTCTCTATTCTCGTATTATTCCTTACCCTGGTCTGACAAGAACTTCCTCCAGGCTTTGAACTTTTGAATGAAAAGGTCTTAGTTGGTATAACTTTGGAATCGCGATCAATGGCTCGGATTAAATCGAGCCGGGTCAACGCCAATTATCCGCGACTTGCTCTCGTCTCCAGTCTCGTGGGCGAGGGAGAGAAAGATGAAATAATCAGCGCCGCTTGATCTCATCTCTTTCTCCGACTGAGCCGCGCACAATTATCCCGGCCGAGCAATCTGGCGTAATAACTCTAATTAACCCGCAGCTCGGTGCTCATCAATTGCACGGAGCTTCATCCGCAGACGCCGTCTGCAAAAATCCAAAGTGTAATTAATGGCGCTTGCAATTACACTACTTACTTTTGCAAGAAGTTGCTGCTCGCGTGATAAATCATGAACCAAAGTGACCCCGAAGGACTGCTCTTCGTCCGGATGTATCTTTCGCCCTCTTCACAGAGATAGCATCTCTTCGTGATAATAAGGCGCACGTATAGAACTCGCCGTCTGCTCCAAACTCCGCCGGGCGCCGCAGAATTTATATGTGACAAAAATAAATATTAGAAGCACCGACGCAACCATCTCCACTCTGCGGTTTCTAAAGGATTAAATATTCAGGAGAAAGGAAAAACGTGAACTCAAACTCAAAATATGTAGGCTTAATATTTTTATTATCTGATTTAAATTCTGTAAATAATGTGTTTCTCATGATTTATGCAATTTTTTGAAATAAAATCTTGGACTTAAAACGAAATTGGTAGCAGTGATGACAACAAGCTTAATTTTGGAATGTGTTCTAAAATTTTAGATCATTTAATATTTCAACCAAGTATAGCGAATGAAATGTCCACATATGGCATTTTATATAATTATGATCCTGGTGGGCGAATCAATTAAAGTATATTAAAGCAAAAAATTACTGATAATTTTACATGTTGCACTGAAATTTTGTGAAAAAAAATAATGATGATATAAAAATTTAAAACAGTTTCCTTTAAAAATAAAAATTAAAAATGTAAATAAAAAATTTAGTTTTATTGCTTAAGAAAGGAAATTTAAGTAATTATAATAAAACATATAAATTTAGATGGAATAAAATAATTTAAATAAAATTCATGGTTTCCCGAATTCAAATTTCCTCTGCGAACGAGACAGCTGTTCGGTCGCACGAGCAACGTTCTCCATAATCTCTCATTATTGTTATGTCTCATTTGAGCCGTGGGTGCAGCAAATTCGCTGTCTGGACGCAGGAAGAGTGAGCGTCGGACTAATCCTGGTGGACGCGGCCGCCATCAAACGCTCCCAGCAGGCACACAAACTCGTGTCTAATTTCCTCTTCCAAATGATGTTTTCAACTCGGCATCACACTCTTGATCCAGGCACCGCGCGTTTGCCCATCTTTGCGCATTATTTTTACTCTGACATTAACCCTTTAGCTCTTTTGGCAAATAGAGAAGGGACAGCGTGACACCGCGGCTTTGTATTGTAATGATAACGACGCCATAGTTTTAATCAATAATAGAAAAACTGAAAATGGTCCAGAGTAGAAGTTTAAAATATTTATTCATCACAATTCCCACCCCCACAATTATGCTTTTGATAAATTTGAGTTTTTTTTTTTTTGCAACATTCGTCTATTTTAAATAATAATTCAAATTTTATGTTGGTCTTGGGATATATGTTGTGATATGGTTTAAAAATTTAGATGTAGCTGGAGATTAGCCTCAAGTTGACCCGGAAATATTACAATTTATTATTCAAATATTGTTTATTTCTGCCGTAGGTTGCGTTATTAATGAAAAAATTATGTAGATAAATTTAAAAAAATTTAAGCATTTCCTTTATTAGAAATAATAAATCATTGTACTTAAATAATTCTTATTATTAATATAGAACTATAAAATTTTAATAAAATAAATTTAATAATGCTAATATTAATACAAAAAAAAAAATATTTCCTAATCATTATTATAATTTAATATTTAATAAAAAGCTTTCTTAGATCTTTAATGGCAAAGTGTTAAAATTTTGAATTATATTTTCATTTTGTGATCTGATCTTTATCAATTTAATTTTCCATCATAATTTCCAACTATGCATTCAGATTTTGGGCTAAAAAAAAATAAGCCAAAGTCTGGCAGAAGTTAAAATTTGGGTCGAGCTCATTACTTTTTTATTGAATCTGAGTGATTTTTTTCTAATAATCTGGTTTTAAAACATTGTGAATCAAATTTTGAACAATAATTCTACGAAATTAAGAACATACAAATTTTCAAAGTCATTTAGATTTACGTCAAATCAATTCTCCGAGTTAATTTGAGCTGCCCAACTCACTTTTTTTTCTTTGCGTCAAGGAACGTAGAAATAATTCTACTTCTCCGTCACTCACACTTCTTATCTCTCTCTCAACTAACAATTGGAGCGAATTCAAAATAAATTTAATCCTCGTGTGACACACAAATCCGCCAATCTAGAGTCGAGAGACGTCTATCTTTTATTCAACAAGTCCACAGGGGTTTCAATTTCGAGACTCATTCATTGTGTGTGCGCGCGCGAGACGACGAAACTAGAGAAAGCTGTTGTCGGAAACAATCTGCGTCAACATTTCTCGCGGAGAATAAAGAAGAAGCAGCCGAGTGCTCGCTGCAGCATCTCTCTGAAAGGAGAATATTAGCTGGAGAAAGAGATCTTCTTGTGCGTTCGTTCGCTGCACGTCAGCAAATGAAACAAATTTCCTTTCTGGCGCGTGGAATCTCGGGCCTTGTTTTAGTTTTGCCAGCAACCGCCATAAATTATTTAGAGCCTGGTGTAGCTCGCGAGAGAGCTAATTTGCAGACGAGAGCACAGCACATGCCACGTCAAGCGTCGTGTGTGAGTAATACACACGGTACAACTGCACTTGTGCCTCCTCTAATTGAATTATTCATTATCATATATTTACGAGAGAGAGCAGCGCAGAGACACGAATGCACCTCTGATTATATCGAATTTGCATTTCAATCCCTGCTGGCGTCTGATTTTACACTCCAGCGTCGAAAATTAATTATGATGGTGAAACATGAAGACGCGTCACTTTTCTATTCAAACGCAAAATCAGATAGGAAATGCACTCACTGAGTGAACGAGATTTCTGCCATTCGCATAAGTGAACACGCCTTCGCAAGTACCTATTTTTATTAGCTCCTGCAAACTGAGATGTATTTCTAGATAAAGATGCTCTTTTTTATTGCAAATAGAAATTTAATAAAATGTAACTTTTTTAAGAGGTTTTACGAGATTTTACTGAAACTGCGCAAAAAAACTTGGCTTTAAATACGGGAATACGCACTAAAATTTTGAATTTTAACTAAGAAATTAATGTTTTAATGGCTCAAATACGCTTAGCTGAACAAAAAATACACTTATTAGATCAGAAGTATACAGAAACACTCAAGCACACTGAAAAAAATTTGAAAAATAAGAATTATTTCATATTTGGTTTCTTCTCTTTTTGCAAATAAACTTTGAAAGTTCAAAGAAATTACTTTCCTGACTTGCTATCAAAAGAATCGACCTCTAAGGTTCGTTTTTTCCTTCTTTAATCTTCAATAAATTTCAATCTACTTATAAAATACTCATGGAAATTGTATCAGCTGTTCATATTCGTTAAATTTTGCATTAATTTTCGTATTTTTGCTGGAAATAAATTGGTTGAGTTTTGGTTAAAAAAGTCATTTGTTTAACATAAGTTGTTTGAATTATAAAATGATTTTCTAAAAGTTAAAAATAATTATTATATTATATTATAAATCAAGAAATGGAAAATTTCTGCTTTCTTGAATATGGTAATGGATCGCTTGGTTACCTTATTTTTGTACTTGTTCTCGAAAAATAATAACTTGAAGAAGCTGAAGATGAACATGGATTTTTTTGCTTTGAACAAGTCATAAAGTTTCGAAAGAAGCAGAAAAATCCGTTCCGAATCGGGTAAAATGAGTCTTCCTTGTCAGACCTGGCGGTGAGCGAGCATTAAAAACGACTTACTCCCAACTTTTCCAATAGTTGTTCGCGAAAAGTATTTAAATTCAATTCATATCAAGCGACTCGGGAGGATTGCGTCTTGTGCGCTCCGCAGCCGGCTGGCCTTCCTTCCCACTCGAAAATTATAATACTTTCCTCTTTCGATTCTTATATATTCGTCCCGACGGCGGCGGCACTTCTCAATCAGATATGTATGCATAAAAGTTTGGCGCAACTTTACGCTCAAAGATGCATATAAATCGAAATTGCGGATCCGAAGAGGAGCCAGTCGTGAACAGCCTCAGTATGAATTTTGCGTCCGATGAAAATGTTTACCAAGGGTGACATGAAAAACGTTTTTTGAGACTTCAAAGGAGTTCCTTTGCTCAGGAAATGAAACAAACGTCTCAAGATATTGCAAAAAATGAGTGATTGGATGCGGAATTGGAAAAATGATTGCTCTAAAAAAAGACACTTGTATGACCAAATAAATACTTTTCTATTGCTTGAAATTGGTCACAGATGTTGATTTATCGCAGTTTGCTACATAGTATTGTTAATTTTATTAATAATCAAACTTTAATTGTTAAACTTTTTCGAGACATTTAATATTTTAAAAACAATGGAACGAAATGTAAGATAGAAGAAACTTAGCCCGAACTAAATAATCAAAGTTTCTTTAACACATTTAGAGGATTTTCAATACCTCAGCTTTGATAGATATTCGTGGAAAGACCGTAAAATTTAATACCTGCGATTTCACCGTCGACAATCTCGTACTCAATAAAGCTATTAATATATATTCAAAGCAACGGTCCAGCCAGCGAGCTAAAAGCAAAGATACATAACACACGTAAAATATCTGGTTCTCATTATCAGCAGGCGCCGGCCGCTCTCTGAGGAGCATTAATAAAACCAGAGACGCGCAGATATAAAATAATGCAAAATTAAGTACCCGATAGGGCAAAGTAAAACGACGACGACGACAAGTTATCAGCGCCGTAAAAAGGGCGTAGCTCCTTATTATGTGGAATACAACCTGTCCGTGACTCGGCCGCAGCCACTCTCAGGTACAAGACCGCATTCCTGCACCCTGCGCTGCAAAACTGGTCGCCAACCATTATATCCGCTCAATTATTTTTTACGCTCAGTCTAATTGCGACGTACCTCAACATTAGAGATGACGGCCAAAGAATTCAATTGTTTTCATTTATCACAAAATTTATTTTCGGAATGAATTATTCAAATTGGAGCAAATAAATGCTATGATTATTGAAAATTTGCACATATTTTAACAAAATTTATATACTTATTCTAATTTCTTAAGATTTGAAATCATAATTTTACTTATATTTAGCTAATTTTTTTTTTAACTCATATTTATTTATTTACTGACGTAAATAAATGTTATTTGTAATAAAAAAAAAAAAAACAGTATTCACGATAGATTTTATCCTTTCTTTCGTTTACCTTTTTTACAAAATGGTTAAATTTTCAAATCAAAATAATTGTTTTAAGAAATAAAATAAATTGCAGACATGCAAAGAGAAGAAAAAAGTTCCGGTTTTCCTCCAAAATTTTGTATAGATGTGAAGGAAATTTTAGATATTATAAGAAAAATTCACCATAAATTGTTCAATTTAATTTAAAATTATTTATCTTTTTTGCCTTAAATAGACGTTTTGAATCTATTTTTTGATAAATACAAATCTAGTTTAATTCCTTTCATGCACCATTTCAGTCCTGGGTATTGATCCTCTCAATTTTTTGTGCTACTTTCCGTTTTAACGTCGAAAATAGCTTACGTTGCCGTACTATTTCATGGCAAAACGAAATTTACCATTTTCCCGTCTGTTTGCTCAACTCTTTTTTATTTTCGGCTCGGCAAGGATTACTTATTTACGAAAAGTCCACAAAGACTATGCGTTGGTAAAAAGTCTCCTTTCGCAAAAAGCAGCAGCCTGCTCTGTGTGTCACTTTAGGTTTCGTATAAATTTTTACCTGGTTCGTGCACGGCAGTCCGCGAGCCAAAAAAAATGTTATGAAATATCTCTTGCTTGCCTTTCGCGAAAGTGAGCAAACGAAAAAAAGTACGGCTGACACAGACTGACAGAACAACAAGTTTCGCATTCACAAATGTGTTTAGCGGCAGGCAAGGTAGAGGAATTTTTAGCGAATCAACATAAATTAAAATGTCACTTAGCAGGAGGTAGGAAAAAATTCATGTCACTGTTCACGCATAACGCTAAAAAACATTCGCAAGACTGAATATAAAATTAGATTTTGTTTAAAAAAAATTGCGTGAAAATCAAAATCTCCCATGGCCCAACCATACATTATTTTTATATGCAAAATAACAAAATAAGCTACAACTCTGATTTAACAAATAAATATAAAATTTTATAAAATTTATTAAAATATAAAAACATAATAATATAAAATTATTTTTCCTTTTTTGATTGTATTTTTAGTAGATTATATGTTTAATTAATTTTTAATTATAAAGTAAAATTCTGAATTATAATTAAACAATTTTTTTTAAATAAAAGGTGTCTAAAATTGCAAATTGAATATGATACATATATATTTGTTGCAGACTGACTTAATGAAAGACTATATTTAAAAATTATAGTGATAAAAATCTTGCATCTTAATCTCTAACCGTGTTATGGTATTTTTCTGTTATAATAAAAAATATTATCCAGCTATCCATATCAAATTATGAAAAATTGAAACTGTTGCAAAGAAAAATGAAAAAAAAAAATAATATTGGACAACTGACCCCAGAATGTGACCTGCGGTCTGCCTGTACTTTTGTCCTGTCCAAACTAAAACTAAGTGGGAGGAATTCATAAGAAAATAAAAATAAAATGAGGAAACTTTAATTTCTTCGCAACGAGGTTCACCTGGTTTCAATTTTTTCATGAAATCCACCTCTAGTGTTACCATTCAATTTATATCAAATTAATAACATTTAATTATAATATACTCGTGACTTAATAATTTTAGCTGGAATATCTGAAAAATTCAAAAGTTCAGTGAATTGAATTGGAAAACCATCATTATTTGTTAGTTGTTAATATAAAAAACGTATAATTTTATTATACATATTAAAACGGGAAAGTATTCAATGGAAAGATATTAAAATTTCTCAAAAAAAAGTAAAAAACAAGTAAGAAAATTATGTTCAAAATTAACTTATTTTTACGAATGCATCAAGTGCAACCAAATCTAATAATATTTTTATTCTTTTGTTGCAGGTTGGTGAACAAATATCCTAGAATAAGATCGACTGGAGTCCCCTTTTGAATTTCAGCAGCCAAAATAGCCCCCACCGGGTAAGGAATTTATTCATTTGGGCAACTCCATAAAACGAAATTAGTTCAGGGGGAAGCGATTTGGAAAAAAAACCACAGCAGTCGGTCGGTCGGTCGGTCGGTCGCATTTCATTCGCTGCAGCATGTTGCTGTTTGGCGCACATGCGAAAATAAATCATTCATGCAGCGAGTCGGGATATTTTGTGACACGCGGGGCTCCGTTTCCTGCCGCGCGTTCAGAATTCGTTTGATTAAATATTCATTCGCACACGACACTACTTTTATTATATATGTGGCGTGACTTTGGGCGCCACGCGCTGCTGAACATCAATTTTTTCCGTTCTCACTCCGCAGAGTACATGAAATTTTTTGTGCACTCCGCAAATGAAACGAGATGGAGTTGAAAAAGCGCACTTTTTTGTTCTTTGACCGTTATGTGACCGGCACGGCCAATTTCGCATCGGTCTCTTTGTGTGTTTTCCACTTCATGGAAAACGAGCCAGGGAATAAGGCAAATTATTGATCTTTCTCTTCTCTCGGTACAGTTTGAGCCGCGCGTGGAAATGGCAGCAGTTGGGAAAAGAAAGCCTTTGATGTTGCATGCGAAACATCATTCCCAGAACGCGCCGCCTATTAAATTATGAACGCTTCGCCGGTCACATGATTTAATTTCGTGATATGGAAAAATGCAGAGTTCCGATTCGCTTCCTTTTATAGATAGATATTGCTGCAGCATTGTTTACGCCGTCAAAGGTTGAACGCTTTTTATCATCAGCCGCCGCGTTATTTAAATGGATATTAATAACGAGAGGGCCAATCGAAGCCGTCAATCTCTCTCAGGCGCCGACAAATTGTGGGAGGCGAAAACGAAATTAATTTACTGCAGATAAAAACAATTATGCTGTAAATTCCCTTTGAAAATATATAACCGTAAAGATAATTTGTGTTTGAGAATGAAAACAAATCAATGGAAGCTTTAAATAAAAATACGATTCCAACTTAGATAAAATAAAATAACAAACTCCAAAATTCTGCTCTTATCAAATCAACTTGAATTTTATTCAGAGAGGATTTGGATTATTTCTCAAAAATGTTGATTCTTAACTTTTTGCCAATTTCAAACACAAAAATATTATAATAGTCAAATTTAATTAAAACTCAAAACACATCCGGGGCCGTTCACAAATGATTTAAGATAAATTGGACAGATTTTTTTTGTTACGAGCACCACTCTGATTTTTAGATATGTTGTTAGGGTTGATGAGAAACTACTTTGACCAAATTTTTAGACCAAAATATTTATTACTTTTTGAAATATTCGGGTTTTTTGAAAAACTCAAAAATGCTTATATCTTTGCTCCTCTTAGTTTTAGAGAAATTTGGTTTTCACTATAGTAGGTAACTTTTTATTTTGAACAATTTTGCTGTTGACCAAATTGCCATAGGTCAAAGGTCAAGGTCATTAAAATGCATTTTTAGTTTTTGAGGTCATTTTTCTCAAAGAAGCGTATTTTTGATATTTTTTTAGCAAATGCAAAAAATGTAGCCCGCGAAATTCTACATCTGATCCGAAATATTTGCGATGGCGTATATCTTAGTTTTTTAGTTATTTTAATTTAAAATTAAAAAGATGCGTTTTTCCGATATGCGGTATTTTGACATTTTTCTGTTATATTATTTCTAAGCAGCCTAGAGCAATGCGGTTTTCACTACTAGACCTATTTTTTAATTTTGAACAACTTTTCCGTTGACAAAAAATACCTAGGTCAAAGGTCAAGGTCAGTAAAATGCATTTTTAATTTTCTAGGTCAATTTTCTCAAAGAAGCGTATCTCAGATTTTTTCCGCAATATAGAAAAAAATGTTGCCCATGAAATTCTACATCTGGTTGGAAAAATTCAGAATGGCGTTATTTTTAGTTTTAAAGATATTTTAATCAATATTTAAAAAGTTCGTTTCCGTATATAATATTCTGACCCTTTTTGCCTTTTTTTTTATTCTTATTGAAATATCTTTTAATCTAAAAATAATGCCATTCTGAATTTTTCCTACCAGATGTAGAATTTCATGGGCAACATTTTTTTCTATATTGCGGAAAAAATCTGAGATACGCTTCTTTGAGAAAATTGACCTAGAAAATTAAAAATGCATTTTACTGACCTTGACCTTTGACCTAGGTATTTTTTGTCAACGGAAAAGTTGTTCAAAATTAAAAAATAGGTCTAGTAGTGAAAACCGCATTGCTCTAGGCTGCTTAGAAATAATATAACAGAAAAATGTCAAAATACCGCATATCGGAAAAACGCATCTTTTTAATTTTAAATTAAAATAACTAAAAAACTAAGATATACGCCATCGCAAATATTTCGGACCAGATGTAGAATTTCGCGGGCTACATTTTTTGCATTTGCTAAAAAAATATCAAAAATACGCTTCTTTGAGAAAAATGACCTCAAAAACTAAAAATGCATTTTAATGACCTTGACCTTTGACCTAGGGCAATTTGGTCAACAGCAAAATTGTTCAAAATAAAAAGTTACCTACTATAGTGAAAACCAAATTTCTCTAAAACTAAGAGGAGCAAAGATATAAGCATTTTTGAGTTTTTCAAAAAACCCGAATATTTCAAAAAGTAATAAATATTTTGGTCTAAAAATTTGGTCAAAGTAGTTTCTCATCAACCCTAACAACATATCTAAAAATCAGAGTGGTGCTCGTAACAAAAAAAATCTGTCCAATTTATCTTAAATCATTCGTGAACGGCCCCAATGGACAAAACCACCGTAAATCAGAAATTCAAATTCTGGTGTATTAATAAATGGGCTTGGGAAATTTTGTGTGTGGAAAGAATAAATTCCAATTAATTTTAATTCCGTGAAGTTCATTAATAATTTGCAAAGATATGATTTCCAATGACCAAACGATTCCATAGAAAATTGAAATTTACAGCTCAATGTCTCCAAAAAAAAATCGACACGGTCTTTTATAAAAATTTAAATAGAATCAAAGCTAACTTAATTTTAATTCCTAACACTGCTTTGCATTAATTACAACAAATTAAATTGAATTTACTCAAAACATTAAGCTACTTTTAGTATAATTTTAACTAAGGATTCTAAAATTAGAGGAAAATTTCAAAACAAATGACATTTTTATCAAAAATGCAAGTAAAAACTATTATTAATTTAAATATCAGGGTTTTGAAACATTCATGAATATATTTTTTGTTTTTAGAAATTAAAATGGGGGTTAAAACTAGAAATAAATTATATTAATTTCTAACTTAAATTTCTAATAAAACTGAAAACCTGCATCAAAAGCACGAGGAAATTCTTATGTCAATATAATTACTTGCTTAAATGTTCGTCCCAGAAGTGTATTTCCAGTTATCTCTCATTTTTATTGGCATTCGAGCGCAGCTAACCACTTTTAAAACATGCATGGACCGCAAGATAACCCACGCATAATTAGCAATCGCGGTCATGCGAATTAATATCGCCAGCGCGGCCCTCGGGGAGCCACAGACCGGAACAAAATTGGCTGCGCGTGGGGTTAAAAAGCGGGCGTCGCCTCTGTATTTGTTTCTGTTGCCGCTTTTTGGCGATTATATTAAAACGAATTGTTTTCCCCGGGATCACCTTTTGTGTTCGCCCGCACCGCCATCCAACGCTAACGAGTTTGGAAAAATATGTACCGCGGACATTG
Source organism: Neocloeon triangulifer (assembly GCF_031216515.1). Classification (NCBI taxonomy): domain Eukaryota; kingdom Metazoa; phylum Arthropoda; class Insecta; order Ephemeroptera; family Baetidae; genus Neocloeon; species Neocloeon triangulifer. The sequence goes on from NW_026775550.1 coordinate 2,029,275, forward strand.
CGTTGCATCGGCCCGTAACACTTAATGACTATTATTATTGCCGTCGATTTTCGGACACACAACGGCGCTCATGAATAATTGAACGGACGCTCTAAACTTTTTTTTTTAAAGCGCGCACGGTTTTTTATTGCCAATCGAAGTAAATAAAAGTTTTATATTGCAAGTCGCAGGTTACTTTGGAATAAATGTATAAAATTTATTTTTGTTTCATGTGCTGTTGATTTGCAGAACAATGAGCTATGAAATTCTGAATGACTTGTTCTCGCTCCCTTTTATGTATTCGCGCTCAACCAGAATTTATGCGCCTGGACGCTTTTATTGCCTGGATTAAAAGGAAAGTTTATTTTGTGCGTCAAGCATGTAAAGTTTATAAAAATGATATAAAAAAAATGGCAAAGCCTTTAATCTGTGAGGCCGCTGAGAACTCGATTTTTAAACGATATATTTACGAGAACAATTTGCGTGGGTATTAAGTGTTTTTATGAGCCTCAATCTATACTTCTAGAATAAAATTTCTCCTGTGCAATTTGCTGTTAATTTATTTTGTTATTTATTAATATTTTGCTTACTGAAAATTCGCAAGTTATTAAATAGAATATGGAAATGAAGAAATCGGGCTTTTCCTTGTTGTAGAAATTGTTTTTATTAAAAAAAACTAATGCTTCTACCAGTTTCGGTTCTTCTATTCGTCAACGAGCAGCGCGGTGGCTCATGAAATAGGGTCGCAGACCGTGACCGAAACTGGTAGAGCTAATTTTTTTTTTGTTTTTTTGTAAAAAAAAAAAACAATTTTACAGCGCTTTAGAAAAATTATCTCCTCGAGTGTCAAATTCCTCAAACAAATATATATAATAGTAATTATAGTTCTAAAATATAATATATTTTTATTTTCATTAATAATTTTAATATTATCAACAATAAGACATTTTGACAATTAATTTTTTAATTTTATTATTATAATTAATTTATCTACATTTGAATTATTGTAATGGTTGGTTTTATTCATCTGGAGATTTTATTTGTTGAAAACAATATTTTTAAAATAATATATTAAAATTTCTTTAATATATTAAATCTTATGCTGCAAATTTGAAGTTTAATTGAATATCACATACTAAAATGAATAAATGTCATGTTTTCGAACTCTAAATAAATTATGAATGAATTACATCATTAGTATTCTAAATGGGAGTTATTCTGAATTGGCTAGCTTGGCCTTATTTGATAGTTCGTATTGAAATAAAATCCTAAATGGAATTAAAAACTAAAAACTTGGTACAAAATTGATGCTGGATAAGAATAGTGAGATGTGATTGTAAAATCAGGTGTCACGGTAGGGAGCGTGAAATCAGTCCTAATGACGCGAGTTTTGCAGTCTGGCGGCGTTTCGGTCATTACACAGCATCTGCCCGAATCCAAACGGCGATCATCATCCTTCCTTCTCCGCCACTTTTCGATTCCCCGCAGGAATCACTGTTTATTATATTTTTTTACGGCGAAAAAAGCATTATATATTTTTTTGATAACAGACAGTGAGAGCAGGAAAAAGAAAGAAAACCCACAGGAAGAGAAACAGAAATCTCGCTAACGTCCACTTGAGCTGTTTTTCTTTCCTTCGCCGGGGTCAAAGTGTATTTTATTCCATTTGGCCGGTGGCGGGCTGGACGCTTTGTTGTGCCGCTCGGACGATAAATCAATAATGACCCTCGCGAAGTCAGGTGTTTGGCGAACAGGTACGCACGGCACTTGCCGAGTATAAAGTGCAGTGGGCGAAAGTGTATCTAGAAAGGCCTGGCCGTGCCTCATCCTATTAAAGCAGGTAAAGTTCCGAATCTCGGGGGAAATCACAATGATAGAGACGCCGCCGCCGCTGCTGAGTGCGCTCTGGAAATACACGCGCCGCTTTGATAAAAAAAAAAAAAACACGCAGTCCCGTTTAATGGCTTGCATTTTAAATTACATTATGCCGGCGATTGAGTGCGGAGCTGTATTTAGGAAATCACGGCCCGTTTCCATTATTTATTTTGACCCTTTCAAACTGCTCCCCGCGAGCGATTCAAACTTTTTCCGGTTTTCAAAAAGGTTTTCGAGCGGTTTTGAATAATTGATTTTTGCCAAAACAAACTTTTGTGGGCTGGATTTAAAATGAAGCTTTGATGCGTTTGCGATTCCAAAGTTAAATAGTCAATTATTAATGAAAATCTTGACATGAAAAAATATAAAATAATTGAAGTTGATTAGTTACTAGACCAATTGATCGCCTTTACATAGAATTAAGTTAGAAGTTAAGCGAGGGAAAAAAAATTAAATTTTTGTTGTTTTATAATTATTCAAGAAAAGATACAGACATCCTAGTACGTTTTTGCTCTGCTCATTAATTTATATCAAACTCCAAATAATGTGAATTGTGAATGTATCAATATAAAAATAAAAAAGCACAGATGTTTCTCCTACAAATTAAGACTTACATTTAAAGCGATTTTAAGCTTATAAATTTATCAAGCCAATAGATAATAAGCATTTGTTACTCTTTATGTTAGTTATAAACAAATCAGCAAAGACACTAAAATAATGATAGTAACTATTTAAAATTAATTTTAACATTTATATATTGTGTAAATACATTAAAATTTTAAAATGTTTTTAAACAAAATTAAGTATTTAAAAGGGCAATAACACTATTAAATAAATATCGAACTAAATTTAATTAGTTGTGTAGCTACATATTTATATTTGAGAGTAGCAACATTTTTGCTACAATTATATTTTCTAAAGTAATTTTTAATAGTTTCATTAATATGGTTCAAGTTGAAATTTTTAAAATTTAATTATATTTCAATTCAAATTTCTTAAAATGGATCTATTTTGAAATTACACAATTTTTAATGCAAATTGGCTGGCTGTCCTATTATTTTTATTTGAAGATTTAGACACTTTTCAGTGTTCACAATTTCCAATGCGTACATCGGCGTAATCTCATTGAATAATATAAAAATTAGTTTTTTGTATAAATCAATCAGTCGTGCAATCTAAATCCAGCTATTCATGATAAACATCAAAATAGAAAAAAATTTAAATGCACAAAAAACTCAAAAGTTTTATAAATATCCTGAATTATTAATTCCAGTCCACCAATTGCTGATAGGTTTCTACTTAGTTTTGGAAAAAAAAACAGATAATACTAATTTTTTTTTCAAACAGACTAAATAAACAACAAATAACTGTATTTAGAAAAAAAGAAACATAATATTTATCGGCTAATTACAAAACCAAACAAATCGCCTTTGATAAAAGCTTCAGTTTGATTTTCATCGCCGAAGTTGGCACCTCCAAGTTTGCTTTATATAACGCGAAAAGTTGCTCTCTCTCGCCTTATCATCATTTCTCTCACAAAGACTGGTGCAAAAACAGAGGTTTGGAAACAGAGAGGATATCGATTTTGCCTTAATTAAGAGAGTAGCCGGGCATATTGAATCATCTCGCAAAAAGAGTCGCGGCCAAAGTTTCGACCCGGCTTTATTATACAAACTCATGAAATTCATGAGCGCTAATTTGGGCCAATCCCGCAGTGGGCGTGAACACAAAAGTTTCGTTTCGCGGCGGCACCTTTCCTCCTTTGTGCCGCCACGAAATTCCCGTATCGATCACAAAAACGGCGCTCTTTCTACATTTTTAAACGGCCGATTTTACTTTTAAATGACGGCGAGTGCCATTTGAATTTCAGCATTCTGAATTTAATATCGCGCGCCTCTCTTTCTCTCTCCGCGACCGCCTTTCAAAGAGACGGAATAAAAATCGCTGGCGCGCAGTAAAAGAGCGGATTTGCATTTTAATCCTGCGTGTTGACAAGGTTGCTTGCTCTCTTTATGCGTCGTCCCAAAACGACCCCTCCGCAGAGCACAGAAAATATTATTCCTGCGCGGCGAAAATCGCACGCGCTTCATTGAGAATTCCATCACTTGCCGCGGCGCCTTTCAAAGTGTGTGTTTGCCTGTTGAGGCAACTTTATGCGCACAGGAATGTTTTCGCTCTTCAAATGCAATCAAAGGGCAGAAGCGTCAAATTCAAACTTTTAATGGCTCCACCCACACTTCAGACTTTTGGAACTCTCCTAGGAACATTTACCGAGAGACTCCGTAGAAAAGTTATTTCGGATTCATGAACAAACTTACTTTTTTTTAACTTACAAGAAGATATAAAAGAATAAGATTGAAGAAGCAATAATATAAATAAATAATTTTAAGGTAAAATGTTAGCATTCAATTTTTTTATGTGAGATTATTCCATGCTACAAATCCTGTAGAAGGCAATTTTATAAAAATTGCTTTTTCATCATCATCAAAATATTGCTTTTTAAAAGCGCAAAAAAAAGTTTTTCACCGCGGAAGAGAGTTCAAAAAAATTAACATTTAACTATAAAAATTAAATTTTTTTAGAGTGATTTGTTGCGAAAGTGCGAAGAAACTAAATAATTGAATTGTGGAGCTTTTTCCACCCATCCGTTTTATTATTAATTTTTTTTTTCATATTAGTTGCAGGTTTTAGAGTGAAATAAATTAATTAACTCCAGCCTCATTTAAAGTTAAATTGAAGAATCAAATATATTTTTGCACGTTTTTTGTTTGTTCTGAGCTAATTTTCACAAAGTAGAAGAATAAACCAATGAAATGGATCCATTACTTCAAATCCTATGACAAAATAATTATTTTTCTTGTTTTTTTAGGAGTTGACATGTAAAATTTACTAATTTCTATCAGCAAATTAAACAAAACATCAACACACAATATTTGTAAGTAATTGAAGCAATGAAAACTTCTTGAATTTCACAAGTTGCCAGAAATGTCTCTCCTAACACCAGGACACGCAATTCGGGAGCTTTAATTTGTCCTTTCCTCATACAATTATTTCCTTCTGGTTCGCCGCAGCACGCATTGTGAATTACAAATTTATTATGTGAGCATATATTTTTGTTTTGATGTGTTCATTAAAAGAGAGTTGGGGTGGCAATTGTGCCGGCAGATTTCAATCGCCGTTTCCCAGAACGACCTGCTCGGTCGTGCACACTTCTTATTCACATACATTCGTGAATGGCGACGGAAATGAACGCAATAACAAAAATGGCTACCAAGTGTTGCGCAACTACATAGTTTTCGGCAGGGCGAGGCACGACCGGAGGCGTTCAACCGTCCTCGACCGCCAGTGAAATGGTCTCTCTGTCTAGTTTCCAATTGTAGAGAGAGAGGAGGTGGAGAATTACATTTGCCCGATTGTGACATTCAAATGTTCTGCTGTTTGAAAATTAGGTGGTGGTGGGTTGTCTGGAACAGTAACGGGCTCTGACCTTTTGAGGGTAGAAATTTTGAAAATTAATTTACGAAAAGTGAATCTAATTTTTTTTTCATCAAATGCAGAATAAAATTATTTAATTTCTGTCTTGTTAAATTGATTTAATTTATTTTTGTCTCTTTTGTTATAATTATTCCTGATATTCAGATGGATAAAAATTAAATTCGCGTCAAAACAGTCGTCAACATGAACTGCCGATGATAATTAATTATTTATAAACCTTTGTATGCTCTGAACTGGATGTTCCAAGAAAATTTATAATTTCAAAATCTACAATTAAAAATTAATAATAATAAGTGTTAGATTCTAATAAGTACAAAAAAAAACAATAAATTATTAATTTAAAGTCTATTTACAAATAAAAATAAAATAAAGAAAAATACTAAAATTAAATAATTTTATTTATCAAAAAATTGTAAATAAAAAATTGTAAACATTTAAATAAAATTATTTTGTTTAAACTGAAAAAAATTAACTTGTTTTTTGGCAATTTACAAATGAATGTATAAATTTATAAGCAAAATTTTAAAAAAAGCTTGCCAAAGAACTTGTAAGAATTTCTGATGACTTCTGTCCTTTTCCTCTCATTATTTGTTATTCCGGCAAAAGTTTCGCTCAAAGCCAGAAGTTTGCAACAAGCAAAGTCTTGCCCATTTTTTTGCCCCGGCCAAAGGTAAACCTCGTTTGCTACAGCTCGTTATACGTATTTGCAAGCGACTCGCATAATGGCTCGTGCTCTGCACACGATAACATCACATAATTCGCTCGCTCGCTCTCGGCTCGAGAGTGTATTATTATAATGCTCGCAGGCCGTTACAATGAAAGATACACCGAGTGGATGCTCGTCGCGCGAACGAGCGAGTGTTACGGCGGCATTATAAATTACTGCAATTCCGCCGCCGGTTTTTATGACCGGCGCCGCGAAAAAAGACATTCTAGCTGCGGCTGCCACACACTACATTTATTACCCGTGTTACATCTTCTCTCGCCGCCGAGTTATCTTTCATTTCGTAAGAGAGGATAACTGCAAAAACGCTCCTCCTTATTGTGAAACAACGGCACCCCCACCCCTCACACCGTCCACGGCTAATTACACCTTTTGTTGTTATCCCCGGCTGAGACATAAAGCCGCCCCGGATCAATTCTGTCTTATGGCGACGCACGTGAAATCGCCACTTTGCCGCCCAAGAGGCTACGAAAATGACGCGAGAAACGAGAGAGGATTTGCCGGGAGCGCCTTTGGCTTCTTGCGTAGGCAATCCGCCCGACGGCCATGATCTAACGGTTGCAGAAGTTTTATTTATAATAATAGTTTAATTTATTCAATAATATTAATATAGAACAATATTTAAATCTTATTTATGTAACTATATTTATTTAAGTAAATAAAATTTATTGTTTTTAATTATAATTATTATACTTTATAGGCATTATTTTTTTTAATGGGACCCACTTTTGGCATGGGGTCGGCGGATCTTGTTGAAAATTGGTAGTTTGGTTGCCCTTAGGGTGTAGACAAATAGTTTAGAAGGATTTTTGAAAATTCTCAAAATTGCCTATTTTACAGGGGCTCAAAGTTGGGGATTTTTAAAAAAGGTGTTTTCGAAAATCAAAAATATCTCAGCTCCTGCTGCAGATAGCGCATGTGTGTATATAAACAAAGTTGTAGGAAATTAGACGCCCTACAACTTTGCAATAGTAACCAAGGTCATAGGTCAAAGTTCTGGGTCAACTTTTTAAGCTTGAATTTTTTGATGCGCCACTTAAGTACCTAGTACATAAAAATTTTTGATTCCATTATAGCCAAAAGTTGCTCTAGTTGGTAGTCAACAACATATTAAAAATTGGCGAGACTATTTTTTTCTGTTTTCGAGATATTTTAGGTCAAAAGCAGAAAAACGTGGTTTTCCGAGCATTTTCCTACACAAATCAACATTTAACCGCCCGTAACTTTTTTCCTGCTAAAGTTACGCAAAAATGTAAATGACAAAAAATGATTGCCTTGACCTGTTCTTTCAAACCATGTATCGCACATAGTGACCAGGTCACAAAAGGTCATTGACCTCGGTGACCTGTGACCTTTCCAAAAATATTTGCTGGAAATGTTTCACCTCAATGAAAAGAAACATTAGAGTATCTGAAATTCAGGTTTGCACTTGCAAGGTCACAGGTCACCGAGGTCAATGACCTTTTGTGACCTGGTCACTATGTGCGATACATGGTTTGAAAGAACAGGTCAAGGCAATCATTTTTTGTCATTATACATTTTTGCGTAACTTTAGCAGGAAAAAAGTTACGGGCAGTTAAATGTTGATTTGTGTAGGAAAATGCTCGGAAAACCACGTTTTTCTGCGTTTGACCTGAAATATCTCGAAAACGGAAAAAAACAGTCTCGCCAATTTTTATTATGTTGTTGACTACCAACTAGAGCAACTTTTGGCTATAATGGAATCAAAAATTTTTATGTACTAGGTACTTAAGTGGCGCATCAAAAAATTCAAGCTTAAAAAGTTGACCCAGAACTTTGACCTATGACCTTGGTTACTATTGCAAAGTTGTAGGGCGTCTAATTTCCTACAACTTTGTTTATATACACACATCCGCTATCTGCAGCAGGAGCTGAGATATTTTTGATTTTCGAAAACACCTTTTTTAAAAATCCCCAACTTTGAGCCCCTGTAAAATAGGCAATTTTGAGAATTTTAAAAAATCCTTCTAAACTATTTGTCTACACCCTAAGGGCAACCAAACTACCAATTTTCAACAAGATCCGCCGACCCCATGCCAAAAGTGGGTCCCATTAAAAAAAATAATGCCTATATAATATTCATTACTTTCAATTTAAATATTAGATGATATTAGATCATATTTCTTTAAATTGTGTTTCAAATAGTTATTATAAAATTTAAAATATATAATAAATTGATTCTGCAATAATCATCTGATATTGAAGTAATCTCAACTAGAGATATTGTTCTTTCATTTGATAAGTTTTCTTGTAAAAATAAATATATTGATACAATTTTTCATTAATTATAATTAAATGTTCTTATAATCAATAATGTTTATTAAAATAGTCAAAAATATGACAACAAGAAAGATTCTTTAAGAGGAGCTTGTGTTTTCTGCACTGAAAATATGTTTTTGACACGCTCAACGCATCTTATTTTGAGATCAAGATAACGATTGATATCAAATTGAGAGGCTTGCAATTGATTTAAGTGACACTGTCTAATTATTATTTTTAAGAAAAACAATTTTTATAAATTCCCTTAAAAGTTAGTTCCCCCGAATCATAAAATTTTCTATAATTTGTCAATGTTATTGCTAAGGTATAAAATTGTCATCATCAAAATTATTTGAGCAGTTTTTTGTCTAAAACATGCGTTTTCTTTCATTGCATCGGTGCTTTTGGAGCAAAGCGTCCCCGGGGAAAAAAACCAGTCTAATCTTTCTATGTGTCGGGCGCTCATTGTAGTTGTAAAAAGTGGCAGAAAAATTTAATGAGACTGCCATGCGCACACAATATGTGATTAAAGAGAACAATGCCGGCAGCTTTTTCCATCGCAGAGTGAATTCGCGTGCAATCTCTCTGGTCGGAAATTACGAAACCTCGCGCAGGCCAGGTTTATTACTTTTAAATTGGACAAAAGTGAAAAATGGGGCGCAAGCATAGAAATTATATACGAGTGTGAGCAGCAGCGACCGTCAGAACGCACGACGTCTTCCGTGCTCCGAAAAACACACCTTTCTTTTCTCTCTCTCTCGCGGCAGATTCGATATAACGAGCGGCGCAAACTTTATTATTTCGCTGCGGAGAGAAAGAGAAGAGAAATAACAAGTCTCGCGTACACATATAGGAAAAAACCAACCGCATCAGACAAACAAGATTGAAGGAAAACAAAGGGAAGATGAAAGAGGGTCAAGTAGAGCTGCCATTATTCGCCCGGCGCCCAAATATAAATGCGCCTCGCCCCGTTATATATATAATTTTTTTCCTCCCCCGGGACGAGCAAAGGTGGTGCCTCGGTCGAAAATAATGAGTTGGGAAATGAAAAAGTAGTGCCCTGATCAAAAGAAAAGTTTTGCGCCAAGATACGTCTTGCTCTGCAGAACTTGCGCGGCAAAAGTTTTAATAAGACTGAATCCGATTTGGAAATTGTGTTTTTCTGAATGTGCTGCTGGCGCGTGCAGTTTACTCTGGAAATTTCCATTATGCCTGCCGTAAACAATTACGTATACACATCGTGTGCAAATTGAAAAGTTTGCCGAGGAAAGTTGAAATTGTCTCCAGAGGTCGTTTTACTCACTGGAAAGTAGACTCTGCGCAAACTAACAACTCGCTTTAATTGCGACACTGCATAATTGCGATGAAGTTCAAGTAAACGTCTCTCCTTTCTTGCCATAATTTTAAACCATAACTAATCTCAAGTCTAAATTCAGAGTCATATATTAATAAAAAAGTTCCCTTTTAATAATTTGCTGAATTCAATATGACCTTTGAACCTCAATTTAATTGGAACGTGTTTCTTTGAAACAACAAACAGTGAAAAAGCTTATTTAAAAAGAAAAAAGAGAAAAAGGAGAATTCAAAGCAAATTCAAGAGAGATTTATTTAGGAAATTTTGTTGGTTCGAATTTGCAATATTTTTTAATTTTTGCTAGTATAAAAAAATAATCTCTTTAAACATTTGTTTGAAAAAGTTGACACTCGAGGAGATGATCATGGAATTGAAAAAATCATGTTATTCCTCGTTGCAAAAAAAAAATAGTTTTTTGCATTTAGGAGCAGCCCGATTTCTTCATTTCTAATTTTACACAGTTAAAAATTTAGCGAATATAGGAGACCATTCTTTACCTGCTAAACAAATTATGCAAACTCTTTAAAAGTGTCATTTTTTTTTTTTTTAAATGTTAAAGATAAAACTGATTTGCTTGTTACTTTATATTATCATTTGTTATTAAATTTATTTTTGTTATACTATTAAATGCTATATTTTTTTTTAAATTAATAATACAATATTTTCATAATATTCATTGAAGAAAATCCTCAAATTTTTGAAATAAATTAATATACTTTTTTATAATGTCTGAACCTACAATAAAATTTAGAAGTTTACATTTCAATGATAAATTGAATTGCTGTATGGTACACTAATTCTCATGCTATCATATTTTCACGATAAGATTTTATTTTTGATTTAAATTTCTCCTATTAAATTAATCATATTAATTTGTTCAAGACAAGTACTTTTAATTAATGCTTGGTAAAATATATCTTGTACCTCTCTTTCGCTAAAAAATGTTCCTAAATAATAAAATAATTAGAATACTTGTAAAAAAATTTGGAAACAATTTACAATGTAACTCACTTTTGCCTTAAAAATACCTAGGATTTCTAACATCCGAACCAAAAATAGTTTTTTACTCAATTTCATCATTCTACAGCAATCGTTTTGAAAAAAAGCTGCAATGAAGTTTGCAGCAGGTTGACTCTCCTGCTCTCTAGGTCGAGACTTCCTCGTGGGTGCCGAAAGCTCCATATTTCACTTTTGTCTTCTCCGCGCGCTGCGAATTCCTCTCGTCATCTTCCCGAAAGCAGGCGCTGCGAGCAATTTATTAGCCAGAAGAAATAATTCACCCCGTGCGCTGGCGTTTAATTTACAACATCTCGGCTGCGGCCGGGCCCCGCCGATATGCTATACTGTGAGAGCGCGCCAGCTGATGAAACAATATTGCGACGAGAGAAGCAGCCGAGCACAAACACGAGTCGGCGGCTAAGAAAACTAGCGATCCGCATAGCCGAGTTATAGATTCGTCTGCTTGCGCGCCGCAAAATAATGAAAATGCCACCGCAAATGGCCCAGCTTGATCCAGCCACGGCTTTACTCAACTTTGTCGCAAACTTTCGCCCCCGCAGTTCAACTTTTGCAAATTAGACTGACGGTGACGAGGGTGGAGCGGTCGTAATTATGCGTGGGAGCTTTTTACGTCCATTTTTTTCCTCTCTTCCCAACCGCGAAAAGAGAGCCGTGTAATGACTAATGAAATGGAAATGAATTTGCACTCGACCTGAAAATAATGTAAATTTTTCTCAATGTCAAACTTTGTTATTTTGAACCTTTGAAATAAAAAAAGAAGAAAAATGAAAATTTCACCGTTTCTTAACAAATATAAAGAATTGATTGAATTTTTCTGATAACGATTGCGAGCAGAAAAAATTTACCTTTTATACTTTCATCGGTTTTTTTTTTCAAAAACATGCCAAAATTAAGTGATGGAATTTAACATTAAATGTTATAAATAATTTGTAGACAGTGAACAAAACCTAGCTTTGATGTCGTTGAAAACAATTTGTATTTTTATTTAAAACAAAAACTTCTCTGACAGTTTCGGTCACGGTTTACAACCCTATTTCATGAGCAAGATAAGGAAAATACATAAAAAATATCAGCAAATTGAAAAAAAACCTCTTAAGAAAAATCGCTTGTCCATGATCGTCAAACAAATTATTTTATTAATTAATTCTTACAATTCTCCTTACCATTTGAATGGAATATGAATTAATAATCTGTGAAAACTAAAACCATCAAGACAGATATTTTTCATAATTTCAAAATGTTTTGATTTCGACTCTGAGAGATATATAAAAATTTTGTAATAAAAAAAACAACAACCAGACATTTTAATTATAATTTAAAATTGGGCAATTAAAATTAAATTTTTATTTTTCTGTGTTCATCCTATTGTTTCAATCAAATTGTTTACTTTCAAATTTTTTAAAATTGAATTTTGGACACAAAAAACACCATCAGAAGTAAAAATTGTAAAGAAAATTAATAATTTTTCAGCTTGAAGTGGTTATTTAACTTCACCCTAGGCTGGCCACGTGTCATTCCATTACTCACCGCAAATTTCGCTTTGGCCAGGTATGAGACTCCTGGTCGTGTAAAATTGAAAGCGGCGCCGAATTTCACGCGTTGTCGCGCACCACACCGCGCACAATTCGTTCGCCGACAGTCGAAGCATAAAGTGGTGCTTGTGCCGCCGCCATTATACGGCACAAGCAATAAACACCGCAAAAAGGCAGCAAAAAATATCAGCTCGATCGGGTCTCAGATGCCGTATAATTGGAAACACGAGAAAGTGCCAGAAAATGGAGGCTTGTATGTATTTTTAGAAGAGCAAACGAATTGCGGCAATGCTGTATTTTTCCAGCAGACAAATTCCCTCTTCTCGTTCCAGCAGCTGCATAAAAAGTTTTGAGTTATCGTCGACGCGCGCTTGCAGCCCAGAGAAATAAAGAACGGGCGGCGAACGTGTTTTCTCCTCGATTCCGAATGCACCGGGCAAGACCGGTGAAATATTGCATTTTGTGCGCAAAGTTGGTGTGGGGGACCAAATGAAATTGCTCCATTTGTCTAATGGTGACAGGCATTTTGGAATCGCAGAATGTAATAACTGACGTGAGAATTTGTTATTGCCTGAACAATTTGGCAGGGAAAAAATTGAATTTAAATAATATAATAATTTAAAAGTTAAAACTCTATTTTGACTTCGTTGAAAATTTAATTTAATCAGATAATATATGTAGTATGGCGGAGTCGTGCAAGTATAATATAATGATAATTTTATATATTATGAAAATTTATTTAAATATACTTTACTTTTAAAGCATTAAATTCAAATTTAGTTTTGTTATTTGGTACCATATAGTTATATTAAAATGCATAATTTTTTATATATATATATTTTTTTAAATTTTTTTATATCGTAACAATTTTTTGAAAATAGGTTAATTTTTACAAAGAGAGATTTTTATTTTGTTAGGTTAGATTGCAATTACTTTTTTTTAAAATTATATTTTTGCGCAAAGCTACACGGTTCACATGTAAAAATTAATACTAGAACTACAATTGGACTGCAGGTATACGCACACGAGTTATAACATTTCTATTCATAAAATATTAATCTGGAAATTATTGGAGAAAATCAAATGAATGAATGAGATTTATTAAACACCACAGGTGTACAACAATATAACCCACAGAACATGAAACATATATACAAATATTTTGCAACTATTTTACATCTGAAGCCTCTCGGAGACTCATTTTCTTTTACGAACAAGATTTTATGTGGTACTGAGAGCAAGGTTCATTACAAAATTTGCAAATACAATCAGACAGTGCATTAAAATGAAAGTTATTGCTACTACAAAATAAATGATGAAACCCGTGACAAGCAAATCTCGTAAAACATGTCTATCTTTGAATTGAGCACCTTTCCATGCAAAATTATGCAACGTTTCTACTTCAAAGAATTCGCTGGATATATTAAGTTTATTTAGTTGCTGTTCATCATAGAATTTTTCAAAAATAAGTGTGCTAGGTACAGAAAATTTCTCTTTTAAATCTGATAATGAGCATAAAATAAGCATAAATATAGCATTATGTAAAAATATAACACAAAAAATATCATCCCCTCTATAATTATTCTGTATAATAGCTCATAAAATGAGAGTATTTATTATTAAATATATCTGTATTAAAGAGAAAAGTGAATCGCCCTTGTGCAGCATAGATATTAGGATATTTATCGAATAAAAAACAAAAATTAATGGGTCAGAATCCAACTTTTTAATTTGAAAGTTTTATGTGTGTTTTTCATCACATATTGCAAGAATTGTCTACATATACTTTTTTATTCTGTATTAGACCACGTGTCAAATCATTTCTTTTTTTAACTACAAAGTCATTTATTTGCAAAAGATCAATTTCCACTTATAAACTAACAAATTGAACACGAAATGCGACCAAACATGCTGAACCGCAAGACCGAAACGCGAGGGATATCGCAGCTGTTTGAGTGACGTGCACATAATTTGGAGGCGCGGAAAAATTCGCGGTTCGTCTCGCAATTCCCAACTCTATGCGCGGTGGCGCATAAAAATTCATAAATTCCGTGTGTGCGCTGACAGTGATTTATTTCTCTCGCGGCACTTTTGCGCGAGAAATGCTCGCCAATTTACGCGGGTCGGGGGCCAAAAGGGCCGCGTAATCATTTGTACACATGCAATCACGGGGGTTCAGAAATAAATTAGCTGCTGGACGGAACAAATTATACGACGAGCGTGTCGCTTTTTTTCGCCATTGAAAAGAACGAGCGACGCATAACTCGGAGAGAGAGCACGATGAATTATTCATCGCGGTCGGAATTGGCCGCTGGCAAGAGAGAGAAACAAACACAAAGGGGTGCAAAATAATAACTGGATGTGTTGGTTGTTGTGCGCCGGAACAATAGTGTGTGCTTTGTAATGCGCGCCGTGGCCAAAGCATTACAGCGGTTTTCAATTAGGTGCTCAATCACATCGGGCTGCAGGGATTTGCGCCGCACAATAACAAAACGATGATGATGAATCCACCCAACTCACTTTCTTGTTCGTGGCCGGCCAAGTAGTCTCTGCAGTTTGACATTAATTACGCCACCTCATGCTTTTTGTCTCAAAGAGGATTAATTAAAACGGCCAGACTGGCGTGCTGACGAGAGAGGCTTTTTTCTACCGCAAACCCAAAAACGGTGAAATTGAAATTGGATTAACAGCCACCACGACGGTTTTTGGTCTGGGTTAATTAATTATTAATTGAGGAAAACTCATTCTGTTTTTCACTTTAGTGGGGTTTTAATAAGTAATTGTTAAATGGCTAATTAAATAATCTACTTTTTTGGAAACGGAAAGTAGATCTAGAATGGTTGACTAACTCAAATATTGATTACAAAATTTTATTTTTAACACTTTTATCAAATATTTTAAATGTAATACCTTTAATTAAATATTTTAGCAACTTAAAAAAAAAATGAATATAAATTAGTTCCAAAAATTATTTAATTAAATTTAAAAGTTATTTTTATTTTTAAAGTTTTTTTGCACATTTTGTTATTATTAGGAATAAATTTGAATATTATATTATTTTTTAATTAAATTGTGGCGGAATTTTTAATTAATAAATAAATGTTCCATAAAAATTGTTATCAAATTTATATGATAAATAACATTCTTAAAGTCTGTTGATAGGACAATCTTTTCCTAATCTATGATTAAAAGTTCCTGATTGTGAGATACTAAAAATTTTAAAAGAGCAAAATCGTTAATTCCTGATTCCAAAAGTCGGCGGTTTTTACGTAAACAATTTTCACATGTTTCATACATGAAATAAAGACCTCTCGGAAAAGTGAAGCAACGAGCGCGAGTTTACATCGTTTATGCATGAATTCGCGCACGAGCTCGGAAATGATCCCTCTCTTGCTTTCACACACACTCACTCAGCGGCACAGTATCATATATTGTTCGCCTGTTACTCCCAATTTATTCCGAGTCGGTTACGCCGTCGTCAAGTTGCTCGCGAAACACGTCAGCCGGATTTTTCACTCTTGTTAAACGCATGCTCCTGAAAAAATCAGGAAAAAGTGAAGAGAAATCGTTACTTTTAACAAGAGTTTATTTTTTATGAAGGTATTATAAACATTGATATTGCGAAATAGGCTTGTTTTTCAAAAACAAGGGAGATGACGAAAGGTCGATCAATTTCATTCAATTGTTAGTTGGAAATGAAGAGATCGGGTTTTTCCTCGTTGCGAAAATTGTTTTTATTAAAAAACAAGTGGCGTGGAAAAAAATTCAAAACGAGGAAAATAGCCCAATCTCTTCATTTCCTGGAGTGTCAATTTCTTCAATCAAATTCATTTTAGTTGATCTTACATTTAATTTATAATAATAATGTGCTGTTACAGAATTTAATCTGTAATGGATTGTTTAATTATTCCAGAATTAATTCAATGAAGGCTAATTTTACTATCATTAATGCGAGTTAATTAATTAGTTTTTTTACAACTATTTCGAGGTACCTGAAGAATTTTTCATTTGGAAGTAAACATGCAAAATCTAGGTAATGGAATGTAATTAATTAATATAATTTGATTATGTATTACTAAACTTTTGTAGCTAAAAACCATTTATTGTGCAATGTCCTATCAAAAATTATGATAAATAATATCGAAATAAAAAATTTAAAATAAATTAAAAGATATTAAATATATTAAAAAATAATGCTTAAACTATTATTCTATTTAAAATTTTATATTTATAAATATAGATTTAACACTTTTATTTATTTGTTTATTAAAACCTGTGCTCACATTGCGTTGCAAAATGAAGCTCGAGTGCATCTGATATCCTTCACGTGTGTATTTCGCAACGAAGCGAGAATGAATTTAAATCGCATGCGCATAAAAATGGGTATTAAGTGACTTTTCATCTGCATTTCCCCGGTGGCCGTTGGTCGGCGCGAGTTTAATACAATTTAGTTAGTTCAGCACGAGGCTTAATTATATAGTACACACCAAGAGCGAACCAACTAACTCTCTTGGAGCGCCACGTGATACTTTCGTGTGCAGTTTGTTTAATAATGCTTCCGCAAATGAATCCCCACCGGATCAAACGGCGTGTGTGCGAGTTTTATTGCGACCCAAAAGAACAAATAATGCCACCGCCGCCGCCTTCGACCTGCACCTTCATTACCTGGCAAAATAACGAGCGGCCTCGCCGGTTATTACCGCCCCGCTGGCTGGTGTTACATTATTGGTAAAACTTTTGATTTACGCTCCGGCCAGGCGAGGCGCGAAATATGCCCCAGAAAGCGGTGGCCATTTATTTCCACGGGAAATGAGAGGGTCAAAGTACGGGGGGCGTTTTTGCCACAAAAGAAGAAGCGGGCCGGGGACCGAAATGTCACGAGAGGCCTTATCGCCCATTATAAATTTCTTTCCTAGCCAATTTGAAAGTGCAAATCTGGAGAAATCTCGCCTCGAAATCGCGACCGCACGGCACTCGAGGGGAAACTTAAAGCTTCCATTTCCGCTACCGAAATATGTTCTCTTCTAATCGGATGGATGCGGTGCTTTCCACTTTGCAGTACATAGATTATGTTTTGTAAAATTCAGAGTTGAATCAAAAAGCATTCTAAAATTTTACTATACTTTTTGCTATTTGTTAAGCTTCTAAATTAAACAAAACATTTAATTATTCACTTTCCCTTTCTATCTTAAAAAAATTGAGTGTTTTTAATTGTCAACCGATCTTGCATGAACAATTTTGCACAAAAGGATAATTCAGTTCATTTAATTTTATGGACATATCATATTTCCTCTACTAAATAATAAAAAGTCCACAAATTCTTCAATTGATCAATTATTACGACACAAAGTATTTGAATATTCTGATCGTTTGTAAAAACGTTGATTTTCAAAAAGGATTTTGTAAGCCTCGTTTTATATATATATATAAATTAATTAAATCAGTTGTTTATTTAAACCTAAATTTACTGCAAGGAATCATTATATTGTCTGTATTATTTACATTTTAAAATTAACTTGTTTAAATAAATATAAATATATTAAATTATAAAAAAAATTTATTTAAACTTAGTTAAAAATGAAATATGTAGCCTTTGATTTTTTTTTAATAAAAGATTAAGTACTAAAATATAAATTAGTAAACATTTTTTTTTTAATTCTTCTGGTATATTGAAATAAAATAGGATCAAATGAGATTAATTTGATTCAATCAATAAGTTTTTTTATGCTCACTGCTCACTCCTCACTCATTTGTTTAGGCTTTTTTTCTAATAAAAGAAAACTTAATTCATAAATTTTTGTTTTTGCTCAACAATGGCATTCTCCCAATTTGACCTGCAATTTAACTTGAATCAAGCTTGATTCTTAAAAAAAAAAAAATGCCATATTATTTATCCGATTTGTCAAAGGATGAAGCTTTTGATCTCACGTCCCCGTGTAGAAAACCTAATGGGAAACGTCCATCTGTCTACAAAAAAAAGAAGGAAAATGCGAGAGGTCGATCAAAACGTGAATAGCGCCTCTGATTGCAAAAATACAAAAATAGCAGGGCTCAAGCAATTTTTAAGGGTGGGCCGAGGCGAAGTCTGAGCTTGCGGCTGCTGCTCCATCTTATTCCGCTGTCAAGATCGTTGGGCCGCCGCTTTTGACATCTCCATTGTGTGTCGCGCGGCGACTTTGCGGCCACGCTTCTGCTCCTCCTGTCGACACAAAGTTGATCGAAATAACGCGATAAGCAGCCCCGTCATGTCCAGATAAAATATTGTCCTCGGCGGGCCGACGTTTTGTCATGCAAATTGGCCCCAAATATGGCGCCACAATAGCAAACAATGCTCGCAGATTAGAAATAACACGGCCTCGCTCAAACAGGAAAACTGCAGGCTTGACTTTCTTCTGAAGCCATCAAAATCGTCTCTCTCAAAAATAGAGTCAATGTTCGCCCACTCGTAGCTCAAGTTTCTCCAGTTCTTGGAAACCACGATTGTATTTATATATCGCCTACACCACCGCAAATTGGTCTTGCTGAAATTACAGAAACTTCTGGTTTTGTAAGAGGATATTTAAGTATATTATTGGCAAATTTCAAGAAGCGAATAAGCAACCAATTTCCCCTTATCTGATAATTCCTGGCATGTTCATTGTGTGTTCTTGATATTAAAACTTTATTTCCCTCTTCATTTTAAAAATAAATTCAAATAAAATATTTTGGCTTGTGATGAAGCTTAACATAAAATAGTACATGCCTCTAATTTTCAATTGCAAACACTCAAAAATAATTAATTAATAGCCCTTCACATACAAACTTTAAAGATTACAAATTGTTTTTAAACACAATGAAAGCAGTTAACTTAAAATTTTCCATTCTATAACGAAATAAAGACAATCCCGAAGTTAAGAAAACAGATTTTTTTTCTCGTGGTTTAGTTTATTTTTTTTCTATTTATTAGTTTTCATTACAAGTAAAGCCAATTGCCGAAGAAATTGCTTATAAGACCAATTTTTCATGTTAAAATCTCTTTGTTAGAGCTTAATTGCACATCAGACTTTTCACAATGCATTAATTTGTATCTACATATTTTACTTTAACATTAATTATATCAATTTTTCTTCAGTCTATTTTATTTCTTGTTTCAAATAATATTACAAATACAAATCCATTAAATGATAAAATATTTTTAACAAAAGTAAAGCCCGTTTTCTTCACTCCAAAAATAAAATTTATCATTTTTATGGATTTGACTTCATCATACTGTGACGCGTTCATTTTCTGCTTAAAAAGTGCACCCAAATTATGTAATTAAATTTGGGACTTGGTGAATTAAGTTGAAATTTTTTTTTGTCTATCACTAGATGTGAAAAAATATTCTTCCAATAACGCTCTCTAAAAATTTTAATAGTGATAGAAAAATGAAGATTGTGAAAACAAAAATAAACCAAAAATCTATCCGAAATAAACTAACGAATTATTTTTGCAAAACCAACATTGGAATTCAGCAATTTTTTTTACCATTCGGTTCTTTCCTTGTTTATTTTTCGCGATTCGTTTGAATTGCAAAGCATAAAAGCAATTTGGTTAGTAGATTTAAAAGCCGGCCATCCATTCTGCACCGCGATGGGGGTCCAAAGAGGAGCACTTGGCCGGCCATTCAATGTAGGACAAAGTGATTTGTTTCTCTTAAAAAAAGCTGTTTTGCGCCGAGATCAATAAATTAGCCGCCGCAGTCCGCGCGCAGGAGGAAATAAAAAATTAGAGAGAGGCGCAAAGGAAATTGATACAGGTTAGCGAGAGATGCTGGAACACAGGTCATCCATCTTGCAGCGCCGGGGAGGATAGGCAATCCATCTCGTGCTCATCGTACCACGCAGGTGGCCGCACCGGCTTCTGCTGCTTTTTGCCCTCCGGCCGCGCGCTGGACGAATCTTTCTCTACGATTTAAACATGCAACATTTCGCTGACGTCACGCGTGAAGCGAGTAAATTACATTTTCCTTGCTAATCCGCGCGATATTTCACGCACACCTCCGCCGCTGATCTTTTGATTTCATTATTCTGAGTGCCTTTGCTCAAGATTGATTGAGCGCGATTCTCGCCAGCCGAGCGCGAAATCCTTTGCAACACACGGCCAAGATTAGCTCAACTGATCCTTCCTCATTTGTCGCTCCTCCAGCATTTTTTGTTTGTTCAAAAATTGATGAACGGAAGAGCAAAAAAATCAATCTTTGAAATTTCAGCAATTTCTCTTCTCCTCTGTGGTGCTGTTTTGTCCAAGAAGTTCCTTTACATTCAAACATAATTATCGTTTATCGTGTTTCAATAATTGAAATCATGGAGTGTCCTAATTTTAGATTAAATATCCAAATAAACGTCAAATTTACTTACGTTATTTTTAAAATTTGTTAAAATCAGGCTTTTTTATTCGGATCAGGCCAAGATAAAGTGTCTTGACAACCTGTGCCCTTTTAGAGATTGCGGTGTGCAAGCTCACTTATATCTTATTTGATTTTTTTTTTAAATTTTTCTTTTTAATATTTAATATTAAAATTGTTCCATAAAAACTGTTATTTTCTTATTCCCCGGTTTTATTTTTAAATATTTATGCTCTAATACCCACTTAATTAAGCGTTACAGGTCAAAGCCATAATTGTGTTTTTCGTTAAAATATTTTTCATAAACAAAACAAAAAAACTAAAAATTCTCAATTCATTTAAGATATTTTAATAAAATTATTTTAAACCAATCAAGGAGTTTTTGTCAGATGTATTCATCTCCCAAAATATTTTCTTCAATTTTAAAAACATATTAATAAATTTTGTGTAATTTTTAAATATTGAAAAAAAGCAATCGTTTCAAAACTTTTGAGATCAAAGGAGAAAAGACTCCATCCACCACATTAAGGCCCGGTTAATGTTTTTCAAATAAATTTTTTTTTCGCCTCTTTCAAGAGCTTAGTTATTTTTAATTTATTCACTGCTCACTTTATTTTGGAGAATAAGCTCATGTAAAATGAAAAAAGCAGTTTTAATTTTAAACTAAAAAGCAACACGTATACAGAACTAAATCCCAAAAAGCTGCACTCTCTGAAATTACATTAACTCGCTAGAAATGAAACGCAAATTCATAAATATTCATAGCGAATTTACGCACGTGTCACATTGCTCGAAATTCAGAACGGAACGAGCAGCGGATGGGAAAAGTTGGTTTTTGCAAAAATGCGCGCAATAATCTCGCTTGCTCTTTCTTATCGACGTGTTAGGCCCGCCCGTGTGACACGCGCTAAAAAGAATATATTGCCTTTATATTGTGTCAGCGACGGCGAATAAAATATCTGAATAATATATCATTCGACATCATGCATTCATATTTCGTGATCGATACAGCCCAGCCGCGCGCTCGGCTCAGCCAAACAAACAACAATATCTCTCGCTACAGATGTGACGTTTCGACGGACGAAAAACATAATTGCACTGCGGAGTTTGCCGGCGAAATAAATTTACGGGGAAAAAAATCACCGGCTGTTTCGTTTTTTCCCGTTTTATTCGGAGAGTTGCAATTAAGAAGTACGAAAATAAATCTTCTCTCGTCCGCGAAAGTTTTTGCAATTAAAATTTTTAATTGGAATTTTTTTCCTTCCGCTTTGATGTTGAAAAAAAGAGAGTGATGTGTGTGCGTGGGGCCTCCGCCCGCGAGCGATTGCGCCCTGTGTTTACTTGCTTTTCTCGTTTTCGGTCGTTTGACAGGCAATCTCGTTTTCGGCTCCAAGGAAAAGCAAATATTTTGTTTCTTCGTCAAAAAGCCTGCGGCTCGGATGTGTCGATTAATTACCGAGACAAAATTAGAAACAGGCCTCGGTTGAAGCTTCAAAAAAAAATTGAAAATAATCGACTGTCTGGGAATAAAAAATTATATTGTTTTATGTTGACTTTGGAAGTTTTTTTGTGGTTAAATTTTGTTTTCTTTAAATTTTTTTGCGGAAATTGAAATTTCTTTTTCAAATTTTACAGTAGATGTTCCAGAATTATTGTTTCCTTTTTGTACCTTTTTTTTTATTGAAAAACTGCGTTTCATAAAAAAAAAAAAAAAAAACATCCTTTCAGCGACGAAAATCCTTTCATGTTGAAAATTTCCCAACGCATTTTATGTTTGGAATCGCCATAAGCATTAAATTTTGTTCCACAGATTGTTAAGTTTGGCTAAGTATTTTTATATTATAATAATTTTTTTATTTTAATTCACATTAAACTCATTTAATTATGATTTTTGATCATTCTCAAGATATATTACATTTAACGTTTACGGTGCATTACAGAGTTTGTAAATAAAAATTGATACGTTTTAATAACTGAAAGAATAATATTCACAAACAATTATTGTAATTTAAGAAAATACAATAAATAAAATATTTAGTTATTAAAAATGAGATTTTTTAATAATAATTTTACTAAACTATTTTTGATAGTTTTATGTTAAATTTAAGGTAAAGTACAAACAGAAGGCAATTTTAATTTCTAAGTGAGTTGTCCTTTATTTATTAAAATACTTTTCTCTTTTGCAACTCGGAATCAAAATTTTGCATTTATCTTGGTAGTCATAAAATGAATCATAATTTTTTTTTGTCAGAATTTAACCACATTTTAGAGCAGGATATGACATTGTTTTTTGTAACAATAAACAAGTCGCAAAATTCATCAAGAAAAATTCGATTTTAAATTCAAATCACCAACAACAATCATGTTTTGTTAACAATATTGAATAACAAGCTGTAAAGCAAAATGGGAAGGAAATAAATAATAAAATTGGTAAAAAGAAAAAGAAAACTACAAACTTCATTTTGGGGTTTGGTTTTTAACATTAGACATTTACCCTATAATCTCATTTTCAATTCGTTATTAACTTTGATATAAACGATAGTGAGTTTAAAATGAAGGTTTTATGAAATATCCCCTTTAATATTTAGCATCGATAAAAATATTTCTATTTTATAAGTACTAGGCAGACTTAAGTCAATTCTGTGGTTATTCGTCGCGTTTGTTCATTTTTTTGCTCAGTAGATTTTTTTTTAATAAAAAACGCACCGTCCAACTGGAGAGAGAGCATAATTTATTTAAAATTTCCGTCTTGTACGCGTGCTGGCCTCGCTAGTTGGTTCGTACACGGAACTGCCATCCCACATTAGATTATCTAAAAACGCACATTACGACGGCGGCACTAACGCAAATTGAGCTGGAACGCCCACCGGGGCCATAAAGCATCGGAAGGAAGAGCGAGCGAGCCACGCGATTTTGTCGCCGTCGTCAAATGTGGAGGAAGGTCTTTGTTTGCCACCCTTTCTTCTCTTTTTGTTGCACGGCAGACAGGAAGCCCGGCCCGACCTGAACTCTTATTATATTATTTTTCAGCCGTGTACAAATTTGACGATCGATCTCGCGGCCGCGCACACTCGCTCGCCTACCTGATCATCGCTCCATGTTTATAAATCGCTTTTTGCAAATAATGCTGTTTGATGTATCGCTGCGTTGAAAGCGAGCGGCGTCGATTCGCACTCTCTCATTGTCACTGCGTTAAGCCGGATCAACCGATTTTTTCCACAACAAAGGAGAGCGCGTTGAGCTGCGGCGATTATCAAAATTAAAGCCAGCCGTGTGAACTCTCATCTGACGGTTTTAACGCTCGTCAATTAAAATAATACAAAATAAAAACAAGAACAGCAACAATCGCTGAAGTTTAGATAACGATTGCTTTGTGGGTTTAATTTTGTTCTCAGAATTGTTTAGAAAAATCTATAATTTTGCTGAATATGATATAAAAATACAGAGAACTTCAGTACTTTCCTATTTAATAGGAGAAGCACAAGTCTGATCAAATAAAAATATTTACATTTCAAAAATATAATTAAGTTTTAAATGTTAGTTAAATCTAATGGCAATTTGGATTTAATTTCAAATGATATATTTCAAATTGAGGAAAAAACTCAAAATTGACTTGTAAATCATCATTTTGCCTTACAAAATTTGTAAAATAGGAAAAATAACAATAATGTTTTCAAAATAATCAGATGCAATAGAAAAGTTTTAAAAATACTGCTGGAAAATAGATCATTTTGCTAACGAATTTAAGAATTTTACATAAATACAATAATTTATATATCTAATAAAAAAACTGAGCTCAAAATTCCAGCGGATTAAGTTACCTTTCCCTGTGTTAAACCTACTGATTATGCTTCACCGAATTGATAATTACAAATACCAACTTCTAAGAAATATTTCTAACTTTTGTATCAATTGCAACTTTATTTGCAGTAAAATGTGCATAACCGGTTTTATTTGAGTACAAATTGAATGATCACTTGGAGGAGGCGTTCGTTCAAAAGCATGATTGATGAACTTGTCACAGCCGAATTTGCAAACTCGATTTTTCACGCTTGATCCGGCGTCGCGAAATTCACGGAATCGCGCGACCGATCCATCACGCGGCTTAATCCGTCGACGTAAGTGCCGTGGCGAGTGGAGCGTGCGAATTTCAAAGCTTCGCATCATTAATTTACCGAATCCAATTGGCGAGAATTACGCACGGGATAAGTCAATTACGCGAAATTTATTTGTAATGGCGGCTTAATGCGTGGTGATGCCTGTTTGTTTCACACGTGCGATTCGATTATCAACGTTGAAAGGTGATTCAAATTTAATCAAAATGCAAAATAATTATTTGCGAATCCGGTGCGTACAAAATCATCATAATTCTAGTCTTTATTTTCACAAATAAAGAGATTTTCAGCAAATTTTTTCTGCAGATGATCGGAACTATCGGAAGTCTCAAAAAGGGGGATTCACTCTTTCCTAAAGATCCTTTTGGATAATTAGTAAGCTCATAATAAAATTTAGTTTTTTTACTATTAAACTTATATCAATTTAATTAAATTGTTTTTAATAAAAAAACCTTTACTTAGATTTAATACTTTTTCATAATAATTATTAATTTTTTTATTTATTATCTTTTTAATTTATAATTAAATTTTATACATAAAAAATAAATTTTTCTAAACTTCAATTACGTATGCTGAACAGTAGCAGAAAAATATATAAAAATGTTTTATAAATTACCATATATAAAGTGCATTAGACAAAATTATCTTTAAAGTAGTTTCTTGGAGAGTTTGAATGTTGAATGTTTGTACAAATTTGGAAAAAATGACATATATACAAAATAACAATTTAAAAAAAATATTATGTTTAGAAGTTCCTTATATTGTGAGTCACAATGACGCAATTCTTTAAAATTCCAATGTTAACGTTAATTTTGGAGCGAATTGGTAAAAATTTAACATATTCACATATTCACTAAATTAAAAATTTTGAAAAGCCATTTTAATTCTTGAAATTAAAATAGTAAGTATTCAACCAGTTGGGCAGGCGTGCTTAGCGTGTTGCATACTTAATAACTTGACACGGCTCGAAGCATCTTTATGCCGAAAATGTACCTCCCGGAAGAAATCTCGGGCGTATTTATGCAAATTAATGGAGACGAAATTTCGAGAGCTGTTTGACGACCTTCAGCACTTCTCTGCCTCGCTTTCTAATCCCTTTCCTAATCTGAAAACTCCCCGGGAGGTAAAACCATTAAGAATGTGCGGCGTGTTTCTGCGGGCTGCGTGAGAAACGGAACACCAGCAAATCATTATAATAATAATCGTAATCGCACGCGCAGCCCTGGAGATGACGACGGGCTGAACAAAAAAATAATACGCAATAATTTATAACACGCTCTGCAATTCCACGGTGCGTCCCTTGACGATTTTAAGAAACATTCTGCAGAACGAGTCTCTGCGACGCCGGCAAGGCAATTAGAAAAGCAAACAGCAAAGTGGTCTCCGAGCAGATTATCTTGCGGGGTTAGGAGTGAAGCAGACCGCAAAGAATGGAACTCAAGTTATTCGCACATTTTTTATAGGAAAATTTCAACTAAAAGCTTTCGTTTGAAATGATATTGAAATTGCTAGTTACTTTTCTTTCAAAAATTATCTTGATAAAAAATTAAAATTGTAAACAATCAATTTTTGTTTTATGTATTCAACTGTTAAAATTACTTAATTTTTCATGTTTTTCGAGGTATCAAATTTTGATATAACGAATATTTTATATTATTGAGGAAATAATTCTGCAAATATGATAATATAACCTTTAATTGTGAACAAACAGAGGAACAGCAACATCACGAAAATGATATTATTACTTACGAATTTTTTCATTCATTTGAATGCAGCTAGTTATTTATACAATATTTATTAAAAAGAAATTATGACTTCCCAAAACATTTGACATGAAGTTTATGTATTCAATTTATTTTACATCCAATTAAAAAAAATTGGTTTAAAAAATATATTTATTCTTTATAATAAAATATATCACATTATATAAGATAAAATTTAGGCAATCAGAGTAAAAAATATTTGCACAAACTCTTTAATATAATAGGATAAAATCAGTTTTTAGTGCCCTATTTTTAATTAAATTAGTGAAATTAAGCACTTTTTTAAAAGCTTAACTTGGTTTTTTTTTCTCGTGTTGCCCTGATTAAATCTCCACGTCTGCTTTTATTTAACGCTTAAGCATCGAGACACGCTTAAACTTTTGCTCGAGCAAAATAGAGAGGAAAAAATTGAGCGGCGGCGTCTCTTGGTGAAAGATGGGTGGCGGTTATACAAGGAGCCTAGGGTAATGAAGTTACCTTACTCATCCCTTGCGTGCGCGCGTGTGTGCTCTTATAAGTTGAAAGAGCCTGCAGGCGGCTCTGTCTAATTATTCTGCACAAGAGATTGAAGACTCCTCGCCGGGATACTGACAGCCGCACAAAGCGCTCTAAACTTGGCCTCTCTCGCTCGCGCCCATAGCATTACCCCTTTTGCAAAAAATATCCGACGACAAGAGCAGCTTATCCGAGTCCAAAAACTTATTAAATCCACGGCGATACACGTTCACGTCCCTTTGAAGTGGTGTATAGGAAATTTAAGCTAATTACAAAAGTGAACCTGATAATATCAAAAAGTTTGCCAGGATGAAACGTAATAATTATCTTTTAATGATAAATAAAATACGTTTTCTGCCTTAATGAGTATAAGAGGGGAATTGATTATTTGAAATTGTAAAACAGAAACTTCGTGTCTAAAAGTTATCAATTAAAATATTTTTATTTAAAAGTAAAATTGCAGAGAAAATCTTGGAAGTTTTAGCAAAATGTTGGAAGTGCAATTTTGTCCAGCAGAAGCTTATTCTTATTTAATTTGTGTTTCAACAGATGAATGTAAACAATTTATTGTAATAAAGTGTTCAAATAAAATTTTTAATTATTCAAATCTTCTAACCAATTGATGCAAACAATAAAAATATTAAGAAAGGTAGTTTGAAACTATAAAAACTTTTCTTCAGAATTAATGGCACTTTAAAATTATTTATTACAAATATTAACAAACTCACCATCCCCTTTTGCTACTGTTTGTTGCGTGGAATCAGAAATGTCTTATATTTGTTTTAATTGGATAAACATAATTGAGCTGATCTAATGAACAATTTAATTTTTAGTTTATGATTATGACATAAGTTGATTTAGTTTATATCAAATTCATTATTTTTAACCAATTTTATAACATTTTCTTCATTTAAATTTTAAACTATCAAAATTTTGAGTTTGTTCTAATGAAAGTTGATCATTTTGCGCTGGATACTTTTTAGTCCTCTAACTAGAAATAAGCACAAAGCCAAGGGGCTGCTTCAATTCTGAACAGTTTAGAAGAATAATAACTATAACATTAGACGTGACGTTATGTTCGCTCTTCTAAACTGCACGCTCGGTCAGAGACACCGCGCGTCAAACTTTTGACATCTGCCAACACGAGAGAAGATTAGCGGTGGTTTTGGGGCATTCCAGTAAATGTAATAGCGCAGAAAGTTTATAAAAAAGATCTACAAACTCATAAAAGAAGAAACAAGATGACAAGAAAAAATAAAAATAAATATTCATTTTTGTCGATGTTAAATTTTTTTTTTAATTTCATCACAAATTAATTATCATTATTATTTGTCTCTGCAATTACTGGCAAATAATTTTTAGATTTTTACCGAAATTTAGATAAAAATATAACCAATTACAATAATTATAATGTGTTAAATTCACCCTTCTGAACAGTGCTAATTGCAAGGTTTCCTCGGTGTAATGCTAATTTGTCGGTTTCTCGTAAAACATTTTACAATCTGGGGTTAGGCTTGTGTGTTCTCTGTTGCGCGGCCTCCCTGCTTTCTGCGCCGCTCCTTGTCGCTCTCACCCGCACACTTTTAACCTTTGTTGCCGGCCTGCCATTGTCTCGGCGCCACCCTAAAGGCTAATGATCATTCTTTGTCTCTAATAATTGCTATTCCTATTATTTTGAGATCCTTTTCTCGCTGCAAAACTTAATACATTGTTGCCATGACAACGTAACTTGTGTGCACCTCCGCGAATTCACTCTTAAATAAGAAGAACAAGTGATACACACACACCTGCTTTTTCCTTTGATGTCCTCGCGCAGGGCCCAACGGCTGAATGTGCCTCAAAGACGCGCCCCTCGCTCGTAATTGCTCATTAAGATTATTCATTTTTCTTTTCGAAAGCGGCATTCGAGATGGATATAATTGGAAATCTGTGTATTTAAATGAAAGGAGTACCTTCAAAGAAGTTTGGAGCATTTGAAAAGGTTGGAAAGGGTTGAAAATCGCTTTGATCCAAGTCTCTGAATTCGGTTTATTCAAATTGAAAGGATTTGTTAAAATCTTGGGAATTTTATTTAAAATCCTATTTTTATCAAGTTTGCAATGAATTTACCAAAACCTGGTAATTAAGATGTACAAAGACTAGACTGATTTTTGGAAAATTATACAATAATTAAATTTTTATCTCAACTATTAAGTATATTTCTCAATATATATCAGAAAGATGAGCAATTAAATTTTGTATCAACTGACAGCTAAAAATTTTATGCAAAATGAAAAACAATAATTATAAAAAAAAAATTTATTTAAATTCAAATTTTTTTGCATTGAAACGTTTCATTTCAAATTGTAATTTTTTTAACATTTTATTTTTTTACAACCAAAGCTCTTGCAATTTGTGCAGTATTCTTAAATTATTTATCACTATATTTGTCAAAATATTTAAGTATTATCTGTGAATTACAAACAATTTCTAACTATTACTTATAGTAAAATGTTCTTGCTCTTAGATGAAGCTAGCTGTGATTTGCCTCTCCTTTTGTAATTCCAACTCTTTATAATATGAAAAATGGTAATTCCTATCTGCATTCGTGTATTTTGCAAACAAAAAATCTCCATTCCAGCATAAACTTTCCAATTATGAATATGATAATGATAAATTTAGATCGGAAAATATAAATCAATTTACAAGGAAAATTTTACTTGAATAGCGGTTCAAATTCCAATTTTGGACATCAAACCTTTTGAAAGGTGTTCCCTTTTCCTCTTGATTATTGAATTCCCCATTTAATACCGAAAATAATTTCAATTAATTAATAACTAATCAAATTATTTAACTTGAACAGAAGCCGCTTATCAAAGTCAATTTGAAGCTCCAAAAAGGTTGGTTGGGCAGATCAAAGGATGCTGAAATTCCCTTTCGTCTCCCCTGCGGTAATTTAAGCATGTTGGAAAGGAAAACTGGCGATTTGTCACTCGCGCCCCTCGCTTTTGCAGATAAAGAGCACCGGCGATTTTCCGAAAGCCACGCAAGAACAATTTCGGAAACCACTTTTTGCCCTCTGCAGTCCAAATTGGCCGCAGCAACAGTCGCAATCACGAATTCGAGGGGGTCGACCGACGGCAGTAGTATTTCTCCTGCCTGCAGCGCGGATGAATAATTGAGGCTGCGGATATTATGGATGATGGTCGCTTTCTTTGCCACAAGTGCTCGCTCGGCTCGATGGACGTTCGTTCGTGTGATCCGACAGCGCAGGCAGCAAAGCCAGCCACACCGCCGAATCAATATTATTTGCCCGCCTAGCTGCCTTTTCCTGCCGCAGTGCCCGAATTATCTCCCAACTCATCTCTCATATACTGCTGAAACAATATAATAAAATTTATGCACTTATAGAATCCCACCAAGTTGGTTTATTTTTTTCGTCCCCGACACTTTTCAAGCCAAAGACCAGGTCGATCGGCAAGGGTCTGTAGAATTCTTTACTAAAAATCTGGTGTAAAGAACATATAATTTGATGGATTTTGCCGTGGAAATAACTTCTAAAAGAAAAAGAAAAACTTTTTAGAATAAGAGGTGTAAGTTAGTTCAAAATTTATACTTGAATGAATTGGGTTTTATTTCAGATACAACATCAGAAATGCAGGTTGAACTAAAAATTTCTCTTTACCTCCTCTTCCTCAGTGGTCAATAATTTGGAGTTTTAAGGTCAAGGTCATATTCTAAAGGTCACATGCATAACAAAAATCTCGAAAAAAATATTCCTTAATTTTTCTACCATATTGAAAATTCAGTATGGCATATCTTATAGATTTAAAAAAAAAACATTAGTCTCAAAAAACGTGAATATTTCACACTTTGCCAATGGTTGAAAAATTAGCCAAAATTTAGTTAGAGAGTTTTGAAAATTTAGGAATGAATCGTGAAATAAATACATAAATCAGATGCGTGCATTTTCATGAGAAGTCCCTGATTTTAAGCTCAGGATGCCATGGAAAGTTTTTTGTTTGTGATTTATTTCCATATTCTTCATTCAAAATTGAATTCCTACGTTGATAACGAATTTGAGTTGACTTTAAAAAAATAGGAAAACATCAATGAACTCCTTTTAAACGATTGTTCATTCTAACTCTACGGAATAAAAACTGACAAGAAAGGGTATCAGATCACGGAATTCTTCTTTGTAACTCTCAAAATTATCTGGGCTTTCTCAAAATTAATAATTTTTCGCGGAATTAATTACTGTGAGAAATCAAATGTAAAAATGGTTTTAAACCAAAAATTATGAAATAATGAGAAATTTAAGTGTTTTACTTTAAGACATTAAAAAATAGTCTCCATTTTTATTTTTTATTATTAGTTGCATCACAAAAATTGAAATTACGTTTCGTTCATTTAGAATTCTCTTCACGTGGTAGAAATTTAGAAGCCAAAAAGCAAATGATCCCATTGATTCCTGACGCGTGAGTGAGAGCAGCGAATTCAAATGATCTTTCTCCTGCTTCTTTTAATTCTCTGAACTCGTTAGACAAAAAGAGGGTCTGTCGATCAAGTGCAAAGTTGGAACCGTGAGCAGTGATTAATTCCGAATTCCGTCTCTGCAATCACACGACTCGAGCCGATT
This sequence comes from Neocloeon triangulifer, assembly GCF_031216515.1. Lineage (NCBI taxonomy): Eukaryota > Metazoa > Arthropoda > Insecta > Ephemeroptera > Baetidae > Neocloeon > Neocloeon triangulifer. The sequence goes on from NW_026775550.1 coordinate 2,060,890, forward strand.
TCAATTTAGAATCGGCCCGTCGCAAACCCCTTTTGTTCTCTCTCCATTGTTTTAATGAGGAGGCTGATTTGGAGTCGCCCAGCGGATCGATTACGGAATTTGCATTCGTCTCTCTTTTAAGAATAAAACTTCTATTAGAGCTTGGAGACAAAAGCAGTTAATTATAAAAATGAGGGAATGTAAAAAAAATACCAGACGATATTCTCGGAAACGTTTTTGCTTCAAGAATGAATACAAACATTTATTTCAATTTCTCAGAAAGATTTTCCGCGGATTTAAAGGTCGCGACTTTTAAAGGCGGATAATTTTGAAAGATCTGGTCGTTGATGCTTTTTCCCCTCTGTGCCTCCGGAGAAGCGATCATTAATATTAATGCCGGCTAAATCCCTGTGCGGTGGAGTCGGGGATTTAAAATGCTCCTCGCAATAATGAAAAAGTTAATTAGGCGTGAAATCGGCGTAAATATGGCGATAAATAACAGCAGAGTCGGAAGGGTCGTTTTCCGCTCTCACTTTTTAACTCGCCGGCTGCTTTTTCGCCTAATCCTCATTAACACGCAGCGAAAGTTGCAAAGAGGCCCTTAAAAAGGAGAAAAAGATCTTGAGAAAGAAAAATACACTTGGAAATTTCACGTGTTTTTCGAGTTCACGAATGGAAAAACAAGTTTTTGCTGCGTATTTTTCTTGCGTAAAATTTTGAGGTAGACGAGCAAAAACACGTTGCTTTTCGGCAAAGTTTGTTCGGAGAAACAAAAAATCAAACTTGGGCAAAACAAAGCTGGTTTTTCGGGGCGAAACTTACAGTTTACTTTCGGCAGAGCGAAATTTGCGGAGGCTGATTTGCACTGCGGGATTGAACTAATTTGCTTACATTCCAGCTGTCAATTTTCGCACGCAGCCAGACAACCCAATTTGTTCTCCATAGTTCCCAAGTCATTTGCATAAATTACGTGCGCAGCGCCAGCCACGCATCCAAAACAGCGTTGGCAAGTGAACGCCCGTGAATTAATATTTTGTCGCTGATATAAACTAGCTAGGAGGGTCGGTGAACGCGCGTGTCTAGCCAATTATTCGTGACACACGCCGCTTGATCGCGACAACTCTCCTGTCCACTAAAATGCGCATTTGTGACCAAACAATTGTTAACCTAGGCATATGCATATCATTTTTTATTAAATTTCTACAATTATTGCATAGAAAGCAACAATAAACAATAAAAATTAAACAAAATAAATAGTATTGTAGAAAGTATTATAAAATTTTATGTGAATATATTTTTAAATTTAATTTGTAACACATTTAATTATGTTGTTTATTCAATTTTTATAATAACATTTTTTACAATATCTAAGAATTTTATTAAATGATTTTTTTTTTACTTCTTAATCCTTTCCCAATTCTTACCATATTATTATAAGACTGGGAACAAAATAGAAAATATGATTTAATTTATATATATATATTTATATTAAAGACACGGAACCATATGGAAGTTAACATCATTAAAACTATTAATCATTTGGTTGGGTTAACAGTTGATCTTCTGGGTCATGTATAATAGATGGCAGTTGGATATAATAATTAAAATGATTAAATTTTATGTCTAAATTATATTATATTAATAACAACGTTCTCAAATCTTCAAAATTGTTCACTGCTCTCTACTGTTTATCTAAATTAAATGAACAAAAACAGAAAATTTGACGCCATTCAACGTTATTCCATCGCATGTCTACTTGTGCTAATTTTAAAATTAATTTTAATTAATTATATATTCATTTTTAAAATACAATGGGATCATGAACATTTTTCATTTCCGATTCATAGTGTTGGAAAAAAATTATCCGGTTTCTGGTGATTTAAACCATTGTTAAAGAGCAAAAAAGTTTATCACCATCTTTGAAAATGCAAAAAAAGGTTGCAATTTTTTATTTTTAAATTCATAATATTGCATTTTTTGCGTTCCATAGTGTTTTTTGCCGCTGAAAATAATTGGTTTTGAACAATTTTAATTAATTAAGAATTACAAGATTTTCCTCTGTTTTTGTTTCCTCTCTGAAATAATAAGTAAATTAAAAAGGTGATTCAACCCACATACAGGTTGTGTTATTTCTGTAAGAAAGCGTAATATTATTTATTTGCAGAATCGTGTATCGAAGGGATGGCTTTCCCTCTCTTTCAACACACACTGCTGTGTTTGGACAAACAATGCTAGGGGCTTTATGGACCGTAAAATGAGCGAGTTAAAATTTGGCCCACGTCTTGTGTTTATTGTTGGCCATTGGTGCAGGACGAGAGAGAGAAGCTTATGGGCCGCGTGCATGGTCTGTCGCCTTTAAAAAGCCACGAGCACTCGCTAACTACTCTAGCGATAGAGCGAGAGCGGAAAAGACGCCTTCGGAAAGTTTTAATTTACGACAAACTTCTGCACGCTCGGCTTATTCCGTGGCGCTCGGCAAAGTTGTATTGTTTTATTTTTGCGAAAAGTTCCTCAGCATATTTCTGCATTGTCGGCCAACTTATTTTGCTCCATTTGTCATCCTGCAAAGTCTGGTTAGGAAATTGAATGGTTTTTAGAAATAAATTATATATTTTTTTTAAATAATTTCTGTGTGGGAACAATTATTGGAAAAAAAATCGTTTATTCTTTAGGGCAAAAAGAAAACAAGGTCATCAATTAATTAGATTTTAATACTAAATTATGTGATTGAATTTATATTTTATTATTTTATCTAATATAAATATCAGAAAATTTCGCATTTTTACGTTGTAGTCTTGTTATTAATTACCAAAGAATCAAAATTTTTTGTCGCGATATAAAAATTGTCCATCTTGTTATTTTAATTACTAATTTTAGCCCATCTTGATAAAGGTTTACTCTCATTTCAATACTTTTCGGTCACATTTAAAACATTTATAATTAGTAAAGAAGAGAATTAAGATAGATTATGTTTGATACTTTTTGATTAATTACTTTTGCTCCAATTTCCGGACCCATATTTGATGGCGGGTCACACGTCCGTAGGCGACCAAATGTGTTGATGTTGGCTTTATTTTCGCTTCCATCATCATTTCCAATTTTCACGGAACCATGGGTTCTTGTAAATGTGTTACGCTTTTCTCCATCCGATAAAAAAAACGTCGTGTTTTGCTGTTTTGCAGCAGGGGAGCGAAAATTTGTCAGCAGCCAAAGTAAATTAATTATCACCACAGAGCGTTTGCGGTCCACGTCCTCGCGCACAGTGCAGGGGATTCGCTGCAGAATAAACACACAAACGTCGCCGTTTATTTTTACAAGGGGAGCAAAACGGTCGAGCTGCAATTTTCTTGCAAGGGACAACCCTCGACTTGGGCACAAGAAAACGGCTAGGGACGATTTGTGTCGTTTTGTGGCTTTCAAAGGGAGCAAGTGGCGGGGGAATTTGATTGTACAAATCTGATTCTATTTTACTCTATTAAAACTTTTGGCAGATTAAATGTGGTGGATAATATTTTAGATAAAATTTAATTAATAAAAACAAAAAAATGTCTTGAAATAAGTTTTAATTGCGTTAGACCGGATAAATGAGTCAAGAAATTGGAATGTAGATAACAAGATAACTGACTTGTTTAATATTTTGAATCCTATTGCATCAAAACTGGCAAATAATATTACAAAAAATAACAAATAAATTTTATCCATTTGACGCTTGGAACCAAAAGTAAAGCAAATATAAATCAAATTGAGATTCTCATTTATTGATATTACAAACATTGTCGAGCCTAAACATTATAATTAAATGTACAAAATATATTTTAATTTATTTACACTAAATTTTATTTTTTAATAATAATTATTTATAATAAATTGATTTTAGATTTTATTTAAAACTTTCATTTTAACATTTTTAAAAATTAAATTTCATTATATATAAAATTTATCGTTTATTTTTGTCTCAAAATATTGAATTATTTAATTTTTAAATCACTTTTCATAACTAAATGAATAATATTTAATTTTTTTATTCTATTTTAAAATTTTTTGTTCAAAGAAAACTAATAAAGATAAAAAAGATGTAAGTTATCTGTCGATCTTGTTGTGTTGGCTGTTGGCTTTAAATGTCGAATCAGTGTTCAAAAAATTTAGGATATAATTATTATTACATATTATTTATTCTTCTCCTTTGAAAAAAATCATGCTTTTTAATCTGAGGCACATGAAGCTGGATGATTAGAAAATTGAGATAATTCAACTTAACAGGACACACATCACATGCTAATTGTAAAGTGTCTTTAAAAATTGTGTTATATTTTGATCCTTCCCATGTAGCCACTATTATTACTCTGAATATAATTTAACAAACGTGTAAAGAATATAATATTGAATATTACTAGATTTTATCGTATCATTGATTTCTGTTCATCTTCTGTTTTCATTATTTAAACTGGAAAAATACTTTTAAATGCTGAGAAAATACTGCATTTAAGTAAAAAATGATAACAACGTCCCAATAATCATTATTCCTTACAATTTGTTCTTCCCAACGCTAAGTGACGCTGCTTTTGATTACTATTCAGAATTCCAGTCGAACAAAATCTAAATGAACATCTCCGTGTTGAATTCCTACAGACCAGCTATAATCATGCAAATTCCGTGTCTGTTTTGAAATTCTAAACTCACACGGAGAGGTACAAAGAGTACTTCTTGCTGAATATCGATGCGGAGGCGACCGATTTGAACACACAGAGAGCAAAAAGAAAAATTATATACAATATGCATGAACTCGGTAACTTTTTGCGCCGCGCGACGTACAATATAAAAAGGAACCAAATTAAACGAGACACACAGCAACGGCTTCAATACATATAAACTCGTGACATTCGTGCATCGTAAAATGCAGCTATGCATTATTCATCGGCTCCGGTGGCAGTTTGAAAAAAAAGCTCACTCAACACACCAAGTGAGCTGATGGTGATATGACATGCAGTAAACTGCAGCCGTTTTTAGCCGGTGACTCATTTGCATACTTGATTGCAATTTGCAGGCTGCGCGACCGTGAATGATGTTGGCGAACTCATCATCGTGATCCACCTGGCTGCCTTCCTAGCCGCGCCGCCACGTGTGCACAAAAGCAATTGATTAAGCGCGGGGCCCGCGGGCGCCGCATTCACTTGGACAAATGAAAGACAGATGCATACTTTATCACCGCCTCCATTCATCTCGCGAAATGAGAAAAAGGAGAGCTTAAAGAATTACCCCTGCTATTATTCAAATGTTCTCCGCTTCGGGACGAGATCTTGATGCTTATTTTCTTTTCATCTCGCATTGAAAATTATACTTCACGATGAGAAAAATTACAACAATAGTTCATGAGTATTTAAGAAAAATGGCAAATTTGAAAAGAAAAATACAATTTCAAACAAAATGATCAAATTAATTAAAAAAGTTATGTAAAAATGCTCAAATCTGAACTGGTTGTGTTAATTGTGATTTGAATTTAAAGTCGGCTTTTCCTCGATGGGTTTTGTGAGTTGTTTATTGTTTAAGAAAAACAATATCCTGCTCTACACGTTTCGGCTGCAGCCATAATTTACGAGCTTTTTCGTTGGTGGTCGAGAGAAGACTCACAAAACCCATCAAGGAAAAGCCGACTTTAAATTCAAATCAACACGAATCAACTCTCGATCGTGAAAATCTACTACGTAATTAAAGAATGGTTGTGTCAAATTCCATTTTCCCAAGAGTTTCTAGGCTTACGTATTTGGCTGCGTCGGAAAATTCCAATCAAAGATAATTTGAAGCAAAGAAAAGCCTTTTTTAATTTCTATTCAAATTGTATGATTAGAGTAAAAAAAATAATAAATAAATATAACCTATATTCTAATTGATTCTAATTTTATTTTAATTCTAAAATTTTAACGGCATAGCATAGTGCGCACTGATAAAAAAAACTTCTTAACAAAGTATTTTTTCATTGAAAAAGTCTCATATTGAAGCTTTTGATCTTGTTTTTCGCTCTTTATATCAAAAATTGGCAAAAAAAAATGCCCTGGGTAAATGATTTTTTAGAGTAAAATAATGTATACTTAACTTTTAAATGGTGAAATTTGATATTAATTGAAATTTTTTTCTGATTAAAACTGCTCACCTGGAACAAAATCAAAATAATATAATATAATTTAAATAATAAAAAATTACATAATTTTCTATGAAATTTAGCTCATTTAACCCTTTGACCATGTTTGTCCAGTTGATTTTAATTATTTCATTTTAAAGTAAAACAATATTTCACTTGTATTAAATCAATTTTACTTGTTGTGTTGCAGATGGGCGGCGAAATTCGCGCCAGGAGCAGGGTGATGTGGTGGCTCCTGGTGCTGTCGACGCTGTGGAGCGGCGTCGCCTCGCAGGTGGTCGCGCCCTGTCCCTTCAACTCGATGTGCTCCTGCAAGTTCGGCGCCTCGCCGCTCACCATCCACTTCACGACACCCAAAACCTTAGAAAACATCAAGGACATCAGCTGCGTCGGTGTCCCTTTTGCCACTCTGCCAGGTAAAAAAATATCAAGTTTTTATTAATTTTTTAATAGTTTTCAAAATTAGAATTGAAAGAATGATACAATTTTAAAATTGCATATTTTAAGGATCATCTCAAGTAATTTTCAATCAGAACAACATTTATTTTAATGAACTTCCAGACAATATTAAAAACAAAGCCCTGTGCCAACCATGATTTTTTGTAAGACTTTTAATAAAAATCAGATATGGGAAAGTAATTATTTTTGAAATAACAATAAATTCCGGGCAGAAAATCATATCGAGTAAGCATTATGATCATATCATTAAATATTTAAAATAAAATTAATTGTTTGTATTATGTATTTAATAATGTATTCAGATAATTCTGACAATAAAAGTGATACAATAACAAAAATAATATCATTAATAATTCAATGCAGATTTTTAACGAATCCTGTATGAAATTTCATAAAATAATGTTATATTTTACAAAGCACACGTGCCGCACAAATATCCCTTCAAGCGCGTTTGTAGTTATGAAAATATATGTAGCACATTTTGTCTACTTTTGTCAGTGACGAACTGTAAAATTTCGTTCAAAAGCAAATAGTGTGTGGTTGGCAAAACTTTTTCCAGTACGATTTGACATTTTGGAATATCGCGTCGGGAAACCGGCTAATGGTAAATAAACATTGGAACGGTGAAACTCTTTTTGCAGCTCAAATTCAAACTCACAAATGAAGCAAAAAACTTTTATATTTGTGTAAAATAAAATGTGCTCCTGTATAATTTTCTGGACTCCTTTTTTGTTCGAATAGAGAGAGATGCTCTTAAATACAAAAAACAAACAGTGCCACAATCTGAGCGCAAAAATAGCGAAAGGATAATATTATTTTTGTCCGAGCCAAGCAAAAATGAATGTTTTCCAAAAAACAAAGAGCGAGGGCGTCGGTCGTGTTTGTTGCGGTCGCGAAAAAAGTGGCACGCGAATTAACGTACATGTTGCTCTACACTGAGGTGCACCACAACGCTTCTCTCTGCAATTATTTAAATTCCTCTTATTAGCATATCAGACCAATTTTGGTAACGCTTCCCCTTCCATTCTTGTTTTATTGCGGTCGGCAGCAATTTTATACTTGCAAGGTTTGAATTAAATTAAAACTGCTTTTGAAGTAATATGATAACAAAAACATAAAAATTATACATTAATTATTATTGAAACAGAGGAAATTTCCACTTTACATATATGATTTATATTTGTTAATAACATTATTGTGTTATTTTATTAAAAGATTTTGAATGAAAAAAAAAATGGAGACTAAAAGGAAAATTTTTACACTACTTGCAATGAAAAATTATTCTTTTTTTAAGTTTTGTATAGTTGATATTTTGATTTAACAGATGCAAAATGAAGAAATCTAAATGAAAGTGAGGAGTTCTAACGTTTTTTTCTTCAGATTTCGTGCTATGATTCAAGCCAATTTCTCTATGCTTTTTCAATAGTCCTTTTTTTGAAACCCCTTCAACTGGTTTTAAAATCCTTGCTAGTTGGGCTACTTTGCTAGCCATAAAATACTTTTTATAAATTGCAAAAATAATAAAATATATATTTATAATAAAATTTTGGAAGCTACATTTGTCTTATAACAAGATTTTTAATTCTTGATTTATTTTTAATTTAATCTTTGTAACATAAATTTTATATTTCTTGCATTAAACTTTATATTTGAATAATAATATTTTGCTCTTATGAAAATTTTAATTTTTTTTATAATATTATATAAAAAAATATAATAAATTTCTTTCAACTTCTAAGCTTTTATAACAGAATTGTGAAAATTGAATGAAGCAGTATTATGTGCTGAAGTAATTGTAATAGCGTCAAAATATTAAAAATAGTGTAAATAACAGTTTATTACAAAATACATTGCTCATACTTTCCAACAACCAAATGGAATCTCGATTTAAAGAATTTAATATTTAATATACCATTCATGATTTAATTATCTGAAGACAGGAACCTATCATATCATATTAATAGCGGCGTGATAATCACGTTTACAAGGTGTTCGAGCTGACCATAAAGCGGAACCTGCTGCTGTGTTTCAGAAGTGCCCACCGGTCAGGTCGACCACATGGACGTGGTGAACTCTGGCCTCGAGGCGGTCGACGGCGAGATCCTGGGAGGGGCGCAGATCGAATCATTGCGCCTCATGAGCAATCAAATTGTCTACGTCAATGAACGCGCCTTCAGGTAACAAATTCAATTTCTCGCTCGTGTGTGCATCATGAAAATAAAATAACATGTTTTTGTTTGTCTGTGGTTTCAAAATGTTTATAGAGGAGATATTTGTGTATTTCTCAATAATTTTTTTTTTTATAAATAAGTTTATTGTAATTATTTATTTATAAAGAATTTCATCATCAAGAATTTTTTTATGGATATTTATATTTATTAATAAAAAAAGATTTAATTTTACTAATTTTTTTTTTAATTAAAAACGAAACTTCAACATTTTTTTTTACAATTCAAAATTCTGGTCACTTTGAACTGTTACTATAAATTATTTTTAGTATCTTATAAATATTATTTACTCTTTGACAAAAAAAATTGTAGATATTATAATTAGAAACAAAAATCTTGTGACAGTTTTTGTTTTTTTTTTTAATTATATACGAATGACCTTTTAAATAACTAGCTTCATTAAATATTTCAATATACATTTATTTGATCCAGCTTGTAAGCAGAATTAAGGCAAAATTTGTCGATAGAGGTGACTTATCAACCCTTTTACAATGAAAATTTGAGCTTTTTTTTTTTTAATTTCAGAAAAAAAACTTTAACAGTCTATCCATTTAAAATTTAATTATCGCCAAGAATCAAATTGAGAGGATTTCCGCAATCCTGGTTTTCGATTTCCCGATTCGTCCCGCAGCCACGAAAACATCAAAAGAAGCCGCCATGCATCGAATTTCATCGCCTTAAGCGGCACAAAGGGCTGTGTCAATAAGTGAGCGCGCGGGCGAATAATTGCAAATGAAACACGTTCTCGTCATGCTGGTAGGGCGAGCAATTATTGGATCAGTAGCGTCTGCGGTCCACCGAGCAAACTGCCAAGATGAGAAACTCGGTGTGCTCTTCCGAGACCCGAGCTGCTGAAAGATTCAAATTATTTAACCCCGGTCGTAATTAGAGACGGGTCCGAATTTCCGTTCTTATTTGCACGAGATTCAAACAAAAGTACAGAGAGAGGTTGAAAGCAGGCAGCTTTTGTTGGCGATAAAATTCATTCCCGTCTCCACTCGAGTGGATGCGGCGGAAAAGGTCGCCTTTGGTAAAAAGAGAAATTCACCAGAACGATCGCCAACACGGTGAAAAGAACGGCGCCGATCAAAAGAGGTAGATTTTTAATAACCGGTGCTCATTGAGTGCGGTTCATTAACTTCCCAGAAATTCACCCACGCTAATTAGCGTTACAACGTTTTTAACAGACCAATTAGAGGAAACTATCAAAGGTCGAAGTTTAATTCCTCTTCTGATTTATTCAGGCGTAAGAAAGAAAAATTACAATGGAAATTAATAATTTAAAACCTTAATTTAATAAAAGATTAAAGTACTGGTTTATGTTTTTTGTAAAATAATGAAATATTAATTTTACTTATATTATTTCTTTGAAGAAATTGACACTCGAGGAGTTGATCATGAAAATGAAGAAGTCGGGCTTGTCCTCCTTGTAAGAATAGTTTTTATTCAATTATTTCCAATTGAAACAATTTTACAATGAGGACAATCCCGACTTCTTAATTTACTTTATTTGTTATTTATTCTCAATTAAATAAGTTGCATTTCAATTATAACATCTTACAAAAAAAGCATAATATATTGAAATTTTCAGATCTAAAGGTAAACTTTAAACTCCCTAACTAGATTGCTAGTGTCAAAATAGTTCTTTGAAATCTTCTTTTTTTAAGACAAAAAAAATTAGCTTTAATTCTGCTATTTCTGGCAATCTAAAGGGTGCGGGTTGGGAATCAATTTTTATAGGCCTTCCAGCTCTTATATTAATATTTAAAAACGGAAAATCACATTAAAGTTCATTTTTTAAGATTAAGAATAAAATTCACGCTTGTCCAAAAAATTAATTTTATTTAAAAATTGTTTTCTTTTAATTAAATACATGTTAAAAAGCTTTACAAATTGTTAAATTAATATCTTCAATGAGATTTATATCAAATTAAATGCAAGCAATTTTTTCTAACAATAAACAAATTTTGATGCATAAATTGTATTTTGACGGCTTTAATTATTTCAAATATATTATAATATAATTAAACATGGTTATGAATATTGACAACTTTCTAATTGTATTTCTACTACTTAAAATTATTATTAATTTGGAGTCAGAAAATTTAAAATTACTTAAATTGTTCTAAACGAAAGGCTAACAATATGAAAAGAATAAATTGTATAGAAAATAAAAAATTTGAGATTATTCCAATTGGTTCTGAACGTTTTGATCTTAAGAGAGTAATCAATGCTGGGAATATGACTCAGTTGTTGAAAACAATCAATATAAATTTATTCGCTCAAATGATTATTTCTTCATAATAATTAGGAAATATCTATAACCCCAGTAAAAGTTTTTTTTTTTATTGAGAAAAATATTTCAAAAGCTGGAAATTTCCCTTCATTATATATAAAGTTGAAGTAGATTATCCGTTGACGGAAATTAGTCTCATGCCATGAGATTCGCCACGCAAAAGACTCAACAGCAGCAGACCGACGAAATTAACGGATAATTAAAACTTTCAGCTCTTTCCCTCTCTCGCGCACACACAAAAGCTGGCAGCCTGCAGCGAATCGAAGCAACTGGTTCGCCCATTCCAACACGTGCCAAGAAAAAGAGCGACGCTCCGGGCTGAAAACTTTCACTCCGTGCGCAGTGATTTGTGGAGCCCGACGTACTTTTTAGTACGTATATATGCAGATGTACACACGTAAAAGCTCCTCTTTCTCCCACACATCTGTGCCCTGGAGATCAACAAAAAGCAGCTTGGATTCCGACAGAAGCGAAAACAAGCTCTTGTTATTCTCGCGAGCGAGCTGCGTTTTCATGGCCGGAGAATGAAATAAAAACAAAAGTGTGCAGACGGGGATAAAATTGAATGGGCACGCAGATGATGATGATGATGGCGCGGCGATGTGACAGACGACGATAATCAGCCGTAAATCTGGCTGTTGTGCACTTTGAGAGCGAGTGCAAGTGTCACCCCCGCTTCCAGTCGCACCGGCGAGATGTATTAGATTTTATGACTTCATCATCTGTTTTTGCGCCCGACGACGTTATGGCCAAAATGGTGCGTGCATCTGATTCCTTTCACAAAAATGGCCTTCGTTTGCGCAAATAATACATCCGAAATGGAATCACGCTTGCAATTTTTACAACTACTCATTTCGATGAATGAATCTTTTGGTACTGGCATCCATTACTTTTAATGAAGATTTAAACTTGTTTTTATAGTATATTTTTTACTGTTATTTCAAATTGTGAAAATTAAACTTTACCAAATTAAATGTGAAGAATATGGCTTAATTAAATTTTTAATAAACATAACATCAAATACCTGGTCTAAGAAAAGATCTAATTTTTATCTGCAAGAATTCTAACACACTTTTTGGTACGCTGGTTATTTATATATATATATTTTTTTTAAATAAGTCCGGCAGCTCTTTTAATTATGCCATAATTTTAAAAAGGATTTAAAAAAAATGCTAAATGTGGGAAAATAATTAATGTATTTTAATCATACATGGGTGCGCTCAACAATTTTGCGCTCGCGCTCGCGCTCGCGATCACTGGCAACAGTGCGCTCGCGCTCTGCGCTCGCGATCAAGATTTTGAAAATGTTGCGCTCGCGCTCTGCGCTCGCGCTCAAATTTTTAAAAAGTCTTGCGCTCACGCGTTGCGCTCAAAAATATTTTTATCCGAGGAAAAAGTGCGACTTTTTAGACAATTTTTTAATATAACAAAAAATACATCGGCAATTGGAAATGATAAAGTTGAAGTTTAATCACCAAAATTGGGATCAGTAAGATCAGTTTTAAGTTTTTGGTATAAAAACACTGTTTTTCATTACAATTTTTGATCAAATTGGGGAATTTTTACTCTTGGTTTGAGCGCAAAATGAGCGCAATTGAGCGCTGCGCTCAGCGACCAATGCGCTCGCGCTCTGCGCTCGCGCTCACGATTTTGAAAATCGTGCGATCGCGCTCCGCGCTCGCGCTCATGAGCGCAGAGCGCGAGCGCAGATCGCAGAGCGCAAAGTGCGCTCTGCCCATGTATGATTTTAATATTATAACTGTATCATTAATTAAGTAAAACTGTAAAATTTTACATTAAATTATAAATATAATTAATAAAATATATTTATATTTTAAGTTCTGGGAACTATGTTAATGAATTGATTATTTGTTTTAAAGATCTGATACGCAGGTATATATTTATATTTTATTAGCACATTAAGAGAATTTCTAAATTTAATTTATTGAAATGAAGCGATCGGGCTTTAATTAATTTATTGAATTCAAAAGTGCAAATCTGAAGTTTTTTTTTTTTCATATCTAGACCAGAAATAAATTTCAATAATTTCACTCCTGCTTATCGAGACAGGAATAGCAAATAATGGTCTCTTCTCTTGAATGATATTGACGTCGTGGAAACTTGGAGAGTGTTTGACGCTTCAACTAATTCCATCTGCTTTCATCCCCATTCAACGGCTGCGAATTCATCAAAGGCGAACGGATAAACACGGACCGACTTTAGCCTCTGTCGGAGAGAGAAAACAGTGAAAATGTATTTTCCGCCCCAGAAATGAGAAGTACCTGCTTTTACGAAATTCGAGCTTAGCTCCCGACGGGGACTCTCCAAAATGAGATTTTGCATTTGCTTATTGGGAAGCAGTGGCGCGGCGCGGAAAAGAGGAAGCGGGATGTGCAGATCTCGTGCTGATCGATAATTGATCAGTCTGAGATGGAAGTTGGCGGAAATTGAATGTAAAAGTCAAACATGGCTCTAAACTTTGCTTTTTACTCGCACACCAAAAACACACAAGGAACGGTTCCCTGGAAACGTAAAATTTTTGCCAAGATTTCTTGCAATTAGTTAAAAGGATAAGGAATCTCTATAATTCACAACGATTGAACCACATTTTGACACTTGGCGCTAATTAGATTTTAAATTATTCAAAAACACACAAAATTGATTATTTCAAATAATATTATTTATTTAAAATCTCTCCCAAATTAATTTCGAATTACAACATGATGTATGTTTTATGCTTTCGTTTTGAACTATTTCGTTGTAAATATGAAATATGAATGTAATGCATAAATTTTTTTGAACCATTTCAAATTTTTGAAATTTCCTCTTTTATATTTCAGTTCTATGGAGGACGCGATTAGGTCACTGGATCTGAGTTACAACGAGCTGGACCACGTTCCGTTTGAGGCTCTGCGTCCCGTTCGCTCGTTAGATTGGATCAACCTGGTCGGGTGAGTTTCATCATTATTTTTTTCCCAAACCCTCGCTGCGAAATTATTGAGTCAGATAGATCTTTCCAATGAAGACCCACTCCGAGGAGATTAATTTTTAATCAGCCGATCGATCGGCAGAACGTCCATCTTCATTAATTCAAGCACATCTGTAAAAAAAAGAAAGCGGAGGAAAAAATCCGCCGCACGGCGACTAGATTTTTCATCGTTATTTTTATGGGCTGAAATTTTGGCGCGCACACACACGCGGGCCGTTAGCACCGAAACCGAGATTAAGTCTGATGAATTAGCGGCGGCCGGAATGCTGCTTTTAAATGAAAAACGCCCCTCGAGCGTAATTAGCGCGAGGGCTGATTAAAATTTATACTTTTCATTAAAATCGCCGCGGTGTTGAATGGGCAGGTTGCGGGAATTCGTTCGTATTTATCTGATTATGCACGGAGAGGCTTTTTGTCACACACTTGCGTGTTGGTACGCATGTTTGCCTGTGTGCAGTGTTTGTCGTTCTCCTGTGTTGACAGAGGCGAACGTCAACGCCGTGCGTATGACAAATGTACGTACCGCGCGCGTTATCTAAATATGCGAGAGTGCGGAGAGTCTAAACGGCTGCTCAACAGCACTCGCAAGCACAACTCCAGTCGGCAGATTATGAATTTAGATTGTTTCAAGTACGTTTAAATAATCACCAGCTAGTTGAGTTTCACAAAATAAAACTACATCAAGTTGAAATCAGATGAACGCTAACTAACATAATAATTTTTTGAGATATGCAACCTGCACGACGTACGTGCTCTCCGGGCAACTGAATTACACACCTTACAGGGTTTTGATAAGTATCTTTTTGGAACACAATCAAAAGTATAAAAATTAAATTAAAAAATGAGATAATGATACCAAATATTTAATTCATTTACTAAAATTGCACCAGGAAAAGATAATAAAATAGCTTACTTATTTAAAATTTGGCTTGTAAATATCTCCTTAATGTCACTTAATGTTAATATTTAAATGTATTGATTATTAAATTTAACTTTTTTAAAGGTTTTTTTTAAGAAATTGAGGTATTTTTATAAAACAATCAAAATTAAAATTTCAGACAAAAATTTCAAACTGTAGCTGTAAAATTTTAACCCCCAATTCTACAAAAAAAAAATTTTTCATCAAAAAACTAAAATACTTAATTAGCTATTTAATGAATAAACATTTCTGATTAGCAAATATTTATCTTCTTGTTTTCCTTATTTGTAAAAACTTTACCTTCAGCATGAAATGAGCGTACATTTAGAAGTTAAAAGTGAAAGAGGAAAAGCCAATAAATTGGGAGCCAATAAAGTTTTGCTCGGAAGTAACTTCTTGGAAACAAAATAAGTAATTCACGTGGTCGCCCCCCACACACAAAAGCCCGCTTACGACCGGCTCGAGCTACGCACACGTTTATGATGTTGTCGTGGCGTTTTTTTTATTATTTCCAGTCACATTTTTTACAGTCCTTGTTCACGTAACACAGTCTTAAACGCAAAATTATTATTTCCCTGCCCCGCTGCCGATGAAACTGCCGTGATGATGATTGTGGGGCCACCTTTCCTGTTTTATGTTAGGGGGGAATTATTTTATGGCGCCAAGACACGAATGTATATTTTGAATGGCGCCATAAAACTCTCATCGTGAAACGCTGCATTCCATTCAATTAGTGCCGTAAAAATAACAAATCAGCCAAGTTAATAGTTTGCTGGGAAGTTTTTGTCGATAAAGCGACCGAAATATTTTCCACCTATCAATATAAAGGCAAAGTTTAGGGGTTAATTTCACATAATAAAATTTGATTAGGCTCTTAAATTTTGTGATTTCTAATTTAGATAATTCTGAAAACAAAGTTTTTAAATTTTGTGATCCGAAACAAATTTATTTACGTTAATCCGCAGCGAGCTGATTATGTTCCACTGGCAATATCCACAAAATTGTTCTCAAAGTTAAAACGATCTTTCATTTACGATCTCTCGTCGCAACTCGGCGCGTTTACGGTGATAAACACACACATGCGAGAGAGGCAAGAGGGTGAATATTGCGCCCTTGTTTCGCGTATTAAGTAGATTATACTATGCAGGCATGTGCGAGTATGACCCGAGTGCGTATCTCGTCGCAGCACCGCACGTCTCATTATGCAGCATTATTGGAAACGACTATTGCCCAAGGCCGTTCTCGGAAACGTTTTCCACTCGGTTCAAATAAGCCGCTAGAATTATCTCAGACAGTCCGACGCCGAAATTAGCTTATATTTCTGAACCGACTTTCTCTCTCTCTCGTCGCGGATCTGAATATTCAATGAATTTCGCATTCATGGGGAAGACTTACTTGCTTCAGCAGCGACAGCGAAACGGGCGAATTAAAACGGAAAATCCATATGAATGCGTACATGTACGTATGTGGAATTAACTCTCTCTCTCTCGTTTTATTTAAACCTCCCTTTCGTCCCTTTGTGATTATTCCGAGCAAAATTTGCCGTCGACTTGTTATTATGCTCGGCTTTAATGTCGAACTGAACAAACTTTTCCTAACCCAAATCCATCCACCACACACATATAGTTAGGCATGATTACAGAGACAACATTTAATTAACATACTATACGATCACCGCCGTCGGTTATTAACGTTTATGGCGCGCGATAGATTACAGTGTCACGCCATCCCTTCTATATCGTTTCGCATGCATATAAAATCAATATATTATCTCACTGTGAATTTTATGTTTCAGCAACCACATATCGTCACTGACTGATCGAGACGACAACGGCAGCGGCGGTTGGTCACTCTACTTGCAGGAGACGCTGACGAATCTCCTGCTCGGCAAAAACGACATCACCGATCTGCCGAAAAACGCGCTCTCCA
Organism: Neocloeon triangulifer; assembly: GCF_031216515.1. NCBI lineage: Eukaryota > Metazoa > Arthropoda > Insecta > Ephemeroptera > Baetidae > Neocloeon > Neocloeon triangulifer. Next base: position 2,077,825 of record NW_026775550.1, read on the forward strand.
AGTTCCGCCACCTCACGTGGCTCGACCTGGAGTACAACAGATTATCAACCATCCATCCCGGCGCGCTGCCTAAAAGCCTGCAAACGCTAAGTGCGTCGCACAATTTAATCACCCGCTTTCCCTCCCAGGCCGTTGACGAGCTCAATAATCTCGGCTGGCTCTACCTGCGAGGCAATTACTTGGAAGAGCTGCCCGAGTACACTTTCCGACACAAGAAACGCGTTGACAAACTCGACCTGGGCGAAAACTTCCTGCGCACGGTGCCGCAAAATCTGTTCAACGGCTCCATGGTCGTCCGAGATTTGAATCTCGATTTTAATTATTTGCGGACACTTCCAGCCCAGGCGTTCCGCGGTTTGAACTCGGGCAGAATTTTTCTGTCAAAAAATCGATTGGAGGAAATGGATGATAGAACGTTTGTGGGACTCAGCCATACCCTGGAGTACCTTGACCTCGACCACAACCTTTTGGAAAAAGTTCCGAAGGCCCTGGCCCAGCTGAAAAAACTCAGATATTTGTACCTGGCCGCCAATAAATTAAAAGAAATTCCTGAAGATTCGTTTGATGGCTTTGCCGCTTCTCTGAAAGCAATTTCCTTATCCGGAAACCAACTGACTTCCATTCCTCGCGACGCCCTAAAGGGCTGCAGGCGTTTGGCGCATTTGAATCTCGGCTACAACCAAATATCAGAAATTCAGGACGACGACCTGATGGGCTGGGGAGGCAGTTTGGAAACCCTTTTACTTATAAATAATAGAATAGTAAATTTGCAAGCACACGCCTTCAAACACACTCCACGTTTGAGAGAGTTGAGTTTGTCCTTCAATCAGCTCACAGACATTGACGACAATGCGTTCATCGATTTGAGCAACTCCCTGGCCAACCTTGAAATTAGTTTCGGACTCAACCGAGAGGATTTTCCAGAGGAGCTGCTGAAGCCCCTCACCACCCTCAGTTGGCTCGCCCTAGACAACAACAACCTGCGAACGATATCCAGCTCCTGTCTGTACACCTTCGGCCACCTGCAGTACCTGAACCTCGAAGCCAACAAGTTCCGTTTTTTGCCTCCTCAACTGTTCCACTCCAACGTTCACAGACAATTGGTTGACGTGCGCCTTTCGTACAATCACCTGGAGGAAATTGAGTCTGGCACTTTTGCGTCCCTGCCTGCCCTTCAAACAGTGGTGCTCACAGGAAATAGAATCAGGACGATTCGCACCGGTGCTTTTTCTGAACTCAACGCTTTGGTCACGCTGGAGCTGTCAGACAACCGGCTGTCTGTCATTTCGCCTAAAGCCTTCTTGTCGCTGCCCACCCTGGGGAGACTGAAGCTGCAGCTTAACGAACTGAAAGAGTTTTCGCTAGGTTGCCTTTACAATGTCACTTCGCCGTACAATTCAATGGTGCTGAACTTGTCCCACAATCAAATTACAGGCTTGTTTCCTGGTGACTCTGGAGGCCAAGTGTATCTGAAGGTTCTTGACCTGACTCACAACCGTGTGCCAGAAGTTCCGATCAACTTTTTGCACGGCATTTACAATTCTTTGAGAAGGTTGTATTTGGGCTACAATAAAATTCTGCGCTTGGATGACTCTGCTTTTGGCAAGCTGGAGCACCTTCAGGTTCTTTCCATGCCTCACAATGGAATTCAGGGTGTCCGTAGAAACGCATTCCACGGACTACCGTCCCTGCAAATTTTAGAGTTGAACAACAATCATATTGAGCAGCTCCAGTCTGAGCAACTCTCCAGCTTGTCGGAGCTGCGAACCCTGACACTTGCTCACAATCACATCAGATCTCTTCCTAGAGACGTCTTCGCCGGCACCAGGCTCGAGCGTCTTGACCTTTCAAACAATCAGTTCGTAGTAATGCCAAGTAGTGCTTTGTCCGAAGTGGGAAACTCGTTGAGGTACCTGGACATTTCCCACAACCAACTCGAGCACCTTGACGCCACCATGTTCCCAAACACGCCTCACTTGCTCGGGCTCAACCTGGCCGGAAACAGGATCACCATCCTGCCGGACAACGTCTTCACAGGCCTTGGCGGTGGCCTTCTTAGACTGGACATGAGCGGCAACCCTCTGCAAAGAGCCAATTTCAAGGAGCTTTTCCACTACGTTCAAAGGCTGCGCCACTTGAATCTGGCCAACGCAGGCCTCAGGTTGGCGCCGCACCTTCCACTTCCAGAGCTCATCTCCCTTAATTTATCCTCAAACGTCATTGAAGATGTTCCTGCGGGGACAATGGACAGCTTAGGTCGTCTTCAGCACCTCTACCTCTCCAGCAACAGACTGACCAGCGTCCCTGCTCACGCGTGGCACCACTTGTCTCTGCTAAAAACCCTTGACATCACCAAAAACCCAATTAGAGTAATTACAAAGGACAGTTTTGTCGGTCTCCATCGTCTGCAGTCTTTGGTCATCGACGACCTGCCGAAGCTGGAACGATTTGACGCCGATTCGTTGACGCGCCTGAAACTTTTGGCCTCCCTGAGAATCCAGACGTGGCCCCAAATCGAAAAGTACCGCTTCCGGTTAGGTGGCGTCTTGTCCGCGGTGGCCGCCCTGCAGAAACTGGCCGTCCGAGTCCACGAGCCAATCCTCGCCGACCAACTGCTGGGCGCTTTTTCGCCAAAGTTGCAAGAAATCGAGATCACCGGCTCCAATTTGAAGCTTATCAGTCCCGACGCCTTCGAGGGAGTTGAGGAAAACTACGCATTGGCCCTGCAGATACGCGGCACCCAAGTGGAGGAATTGCCGGCCGGCGTGTTCTCCGCGCTCGAACGTGTTCCCATCCTCTCGCTGGATTTGCGTGATAATAAATTCACCACGCTCAGCCCTTTCACCATTTACAACAACGGCTCCAACTGGGAGGTTGTCGGCACTAAACTCATTTCAGGTGAGTCGCAAAACGACCCGTAGCTATTTTTGACCCCAAGAGTGGCGCATTCAAATTTTATATCTTGCAATATTCCTGCACAAACAATCATTAAGGCGCCGGCCATTACTTCGGATATGCTAATTTTATCACTATAACTTCAGGCAGGCGCTTAAATAACAAGACTCTGCAAATAAAATAGGAAAGTTTCATTTTAATCTGTTAATTAATTTCATTTTACTCTTAAAAATTAATTAATTCCAAAATTCTGTATTAAATATACAGTCGTTTTAATAAGAAAAAGCTTCAAAGAGATTTCGCTTTTAGACCCACTTTTGATAAATATTTTTATTTCCATTCAAGTGGAAAGCGAAACAGGTAAATTAAGTTGCCCTCAGTCTGAAACCGATAAACCAACTTTTGTGTTTAAATCCCTATTAGCATTTGAACATGATGAACATAATAGTGAAAAAAGAAAAAAAACCTTGACATCTTGAAAATGGCTTTTATGTAAACTTCATTTAATTTTTAAACGAAATTTATTTGAATATTTTTAAAAACTAAAGAGAAAATATTGTAAATTTCTGCAATTTTTGTTTATTAAAATTAAATTCTCCCATTTTATTTTTTTTTTTTATTAATTCCTCCCACTTAGTTTTAGTCGGAGTCGGACACAAGAAATCCTAGGTTTTTAAAGTACCAGCAGACCGCAGGTCGCCTTTGGGGTCAGTTGTCTTTTATTTTTTCATTTTTTTCTTTGCAACGAGGTTCGCCCGGTTTCAATTTTTTAGAAAATATTGTTTCTTATTTATTTATTTAATTTTTATGTTAATTTTTTTCAAAAACTCCCTTAAAATTTGTTAAATGTCAGATTATTTTATTTCAAAACCTTAAGCCGCCACCAAAACTAGTAAATCAGGTATTTTTTTTATCATGCAGAAACAATAAAGTTGCTCATCTTTCATCTTTGCCGAGGAAGCTGGATTTTGTTTCTTCAAAATAAAATTAATTTTATATATGCTACTCAAAACTGTAAATTTTTCATTGAAATTTTTATTTTTATTAATTAAAAGACAAAATTTACTGTAGATTAATGCTGTAATTTCAGACTAAATAGACCAAATTCTTGTTTGAGTAAAAATAGTTAATTAACTAAACCGACCTAGAAAGAAAAAATGAAAAATTTACAAAGCCGTCATGATGAAAAACAGGCTTTGCCGCCTCGTTAACGTGGCTGCAGTACAAAATATTCATTCGAGAGAATTATGGCATGGCCAAAGGTGCTATTATGAAAGAGCGGAAAAAACACGCGGGCTTAGAGCGCCCTTGCTGTTCACCGCGCGGCGCCCTATGTCTTAATTATGTAACACACACAGCAGTGGTGGCAGAGAGCGCTGCAATATTTTCCCCCGCTGAAACTTATTTTACGTTCGTGCATAAAACTTAATTACTTACTCTTGGTGGTTTGTTTGAGGTCAATACATAAAATGCGATGCAGAATAATAGAAGTGAATATTTTATGCCTCAGGAGACTGACGTCTCTCTTTTATTTTGTTGACAGCCACCATTAATATTAACATGCAACTTTAATGACGACTAATGCATTCCTTTTCGAAAGAGCAACGCATAGTATTTATGCTTTTAGTCGTTTTAATAAAAAAAAAAGCTTCAAAGAGAGTGCGTTTTTAATCTCCTTCATTCGCCACTTTTGATGGATTTTTTTCTAATTCCATTCGTGTCGAAAGCGAAACAGTAAATTTATATAGTCGACAAAATCTCTATTGCTTTTTGAATATAAGAGCAAAAAATGTTTTAAATATTATTTGACATTTTGGAAATTTGCAAATTTTTTAAAGTCCATCTTTGAAAGTAACTTGTATGATCTACAAATGTCAATTAATTATCATATATTAACAATTCAGCACAATTTTTCTGCGGATTGAAATGAAGGTCCAAATAATTCTCTAAAATTCGTTTTATCAACCAATTAAATATATCTGAAATTGCTTTAGCATTACATTTATAATTATAAATAAGTAGACAATGATAATATTTTTTTAATTAAAACAAAGATTTAAGTTGTATTAATCACTGTTTACAAAAAAATAATAACATAAACCAAAAATAAATTGTCATAAAATTGGAAATAAAATAAAATATTAAATATTAAAAAATTATTTTGTAGTATGATTTTATTTTAAATACATTTTTTTCTATATAGAATATCTTAATTTTAAGAATGTAATTATGCATAAAATTATTTGTACAAAATTTTAATAATAAACAAAATGAATCTATTATTCTAAATTTTATCAATTTATATTTTATTCAATAGACAAACTTTTTTAAACTTCATAAAATGAAACATACATTTTCATATTAAAACGTCTAAAAATTTTCTATTTGTGTGTTTCAGAGGGGCTCATCCTGAAGGGCAATCCGTGGACGTGCGACTGCAGCCTGGTGTGGTTGGGCCACTGGCTGCGACGCTGGTTGCGGGAAACCGTGCAAATCCACACCGTGGCGCTGGAAGGGGCGCAGCAGATCCAGGCGATGGCGCGCGAGGCGGTCTGCACGGACCCGCGGACGGGCCAGCAGACGCCCATGATCGATCTCTACCCCGAGGACCTCAACTGCCACGCGAGTGCGCTCAGCAGGGCGGTCGGAGGGGCCGGCGGGGGCGGCGGAGGCGGCATCCGGCACAGTTCGATCGGCCTGATGGCCACCCTGGTGGCGGTCGGCGTCGTCTTCCTCACAGGCGGATGACCTGTGTGACTTGCAAATTTTTGAAAATTAGTCAATTGCCAGACTCTCGATTGATTGCACAAATTGTGTTCCTATCAAGTTGGTTGAGACAAGACTTGTGGTGCTCCGAAATTATGGAAAATTATCATTGAGGCCGCCGGTGGTTAGTGTTAATCCGGTATTCAGAGGAGTGTGATATGTAATTTTAATTAAAAAAACGAGCAGTGTTGTTACGGCGGTTAAACACAGAGACTAAAACTGTTAGATTTTAATGTAAGAAATAGGTTTTCTAAAGTTTTTGTACTCGGAAAAGATTTGAGATGCAGAACCAGCGCCAGAAGTTTTATATATTAATGATAATGAGAGAGTATATTAATTAATTAAAACAAACCTTTCATGTGTAAATAATTATTCAATAGCAGACTAATCCAGAATTTCATGACACGGCAGGGGGAGTGCAAAGTTTCTATTTTTGGTACCTTCGGAGTGAATGTTTTTTTTATTCTGCACACCTTTCAAGCCAAAGCAAAGGTCGCTTGGATTTGCTTACAAAAAATCATGTAAAAAGCACACATTATTTCACAGATTTTGGTGTGGAAAAAATTTAAAACTTTCCCGGAAAAACGCTACTTAAAAATGTAACATCTCGGCTTTTATTCCAGATACAGAAATGCGGCTAGAATTAAAATTTGTTTATTTACTCTTCAACCCAGGTAGGTCAAATGGATCAGAGGTCAAGGTAATTTTCTAGGGGCACAAAAAGTTTAAGCAAAAATATTCCATCTCCGATTGGGCCAAAATTATTTCTTAGCTGGTCTTATTATGTAGGAAAATAAACATATTAAATATTCAGAAAAACCTGTTTTTATGATTCAAATTGTAAAACAAAAAAAAAACTAGAAAACTCCACATTTCGTCAATGGCCAGAAATAAATATTTATATTTTTTGATATTTTTTTAAAATTTAAGCAAGAATCTTCAGAAAATAAATTACTCATATTAAATTTGTACTTTCTCAAAATAAATTTCTAGTCATCGGCAAATGAGCAAATTGCACCTTTTATTTGCATTTGTGATTTTTTTTTTTTTATAAATTATCTAAAAAAAGATGCCATTCTGAATTGTTTTTTCCGCATGTCAGGACTATCTTAGAAAATAGTTTCAGCCTAATTGTAGGTGGCAAATTTTTGCTAGAATTCGTTTAGTGCATGTTTGGTGTTTTGAAAATGACATTTACCTTCGACCTCTCAATTGTTTATCCTTTCAGGGTTGATTGGGAGGTAAAAAGAAATTTTCTGGTTCTAGCCGGAATTCTGTATCTGAAGTAGAACCTGAGATATTAAATTTTTAAGTTGAAACTACTGCAGGAAACTTTTTACTTATCCAAAAATTTTCCACGCCAAAATCCGTCAAATTATATGTTCTTTTCGCCTGATTTTTTTGTTATAAAATCCATAACCCCTTGCCAACCGACCATTGTGGTTCGGCTTGAAAGGTGTCTCTGGTCATTTTATTATCAAAAAGGATTGTTAATTTTTAAAACTTGGGAGTTTCTTTATTTCAAACTGACACCGAATTTCGCATTCTAGCTCAGATTTTTGCACTGCCCTCTGCAGAGATTTATTCAAAATTCAAAGTGTAAATAGCAAAACCGTTACTGTGTAGTGTTCAATTCAACTTTGACGAGGGATCAAAAGTTGCAATTCCAGCCAGGTTAAGGTCCAACTCACTTGTTTCTCTCCCTGAGTTTCGAGAAAATAATTAAATTATGCACCGCTGGTCCCCGCAATCAGCTCTTGTCCTTTTCTGCGTGTCCCCCCGTCTCTCTCCGTTTCCGAGGGAATCGATGAATGATTTACGGCCGCTGACGGCATCGGAAATGCAGAGAAATGATCCTAAACTCAAGTGCCTTATCTTCAACGGTGATGAATCTTTATTACATAGACTTGTAGAGCTGATGGCGGCGCGGAGAGAAAGAAAAGTATATATAGTGCTGATGAGAATGGGGGTTGCTGATCAAAGGGACCGATTCGAATGTGTGTCTGAAAGGGTGAGGTGCGTGCGTCCGTGAGATAAAATATATATACTTGTTTTTGCTCAAAAATCTTCTCTTACACGCTATTCATGGGAATTTTCTGGTCGCTCTCTCTTGAATGTTGATTTTCCAAATGTTTTTAGCTCTCATTGTAATCTTTTTTCTGTTGAATGTCCTGAATTCCAGAATGCATGAAAATTTTATTTCATTTTATTAGTTCGCAAAATGGAGAATTTCGCCCTTGCGCGTCATGATGTGTTTCAATATATTAAAAAAAAAATCGCTGTCTTCTTTCAACTCACATGTAAACTGTGCCATATATTTGAAAATCTGTCTGACACGTGCATAGTTGTCCTGGAGAGAAATAATAAAAAAATGATGATTTTGGCCATTTGAGAGAAAAGCAAAACTCTGCCTGAGTGACACGCAAGTACATATCACTTTGTAAAAATAAAACGGTGTACCCGAGCCAAATTTTTCTTTCGAATGTGCTGAGTTGCTGAATATATTGTTCTGCGCCCGAGATTTGCATGAAAAAATAAGCGCTCTCGGCCGTTAGGCGTTATTTAATGAAAACCAGGGTTCAACAGTTTATCATATAAATTATCAGAAACAGTACTATTGATATTTATCAAATGTTTTGTACAACTCCTATGTGTAATTTAAATATTAGTGTATAAAAAAGATTTATTGAGAAAATAAAAGATTTTAATACATAACACAAAGCATTTTGCTTTCAATCTCCAGAAATCTCTACGGAATGAAATTTTTGTTACTTGGATCTCCGTAGAAAAAAGCAACAAGGTAATATGTTCGCATAGACCGGCGATGTACTTTAGTTGGTGGAAAATTTTAGGAAAAAGGTGCACCACCTGCGAAATATATTTTACGGAGGAAATTTTTCACCACGGTCATTTTTCTTCCTTAGACTCTTTTATACGCTCGGCTCTCTCTCTCTTTTAAATTATATTCCAATTTTTGACTGCTCGGGAGATCAGACGTGCAGGGTCTGCACCATCAAATAGATTTAACGTCTCCTTTCATAAGGACCGGCGATAGTGCGCTGTGTGCCCTCCTCGCTGCCATTACTGGGGCAATAAGGCCGCAAAATATGAGCCGTTCCGCAGCGCCTCGGCTAATAATTCACCTCGCACGCAGTCAAGACAGCAACGTCGCCAGTTCAACCCTCTCCTGGAAGCCATGAAAAAAACCGCACCAAGGAGTTAGTTTTATAGAGGATTTGAATTTATGTCCAAAAACGTCATTTGTTAATGCATTTTTTTATTTCAAGTAAAATATTATGTTTTCGTTTGAAATTGAAAAAAAAAACGCAAAAATAAGAATTCTTTTTTTATGCAGATACTTATTTATTATTATTATCAAGATTCTTTCACTAAAATTAATGGTGAGAAAAAAAATTAATATATCAAAGCTGAAAAAATTTATTTTTATTTGTATTGTTTGAAGTCATTTAATTTTTTTGCAATTTTTTCAGTACCAAATTTATATAAAATTGATTAAATTAGAAAAAAGGTTATCACAAGTAAATAAGATGTACACTTTATGCTTTTTAAACATCCAAAACTACATTAATTTGCTGATTTTATTTTACTTTAGAGTTAATAATTGCAAAGATAAGAAGAACACTAGTTTTAAAGCTATTTTTTTTAGAGATTGACCTATTATTTTTACAATCAGTCACGTTTCGCAATCTTATTTCATGAGCAAGAAATATCAAAAACTCTGCAAGACCGAGAAAAATTTACGATAAACTGTAAAATAATATAGTATTTCATTGAAAAAAATTTATAATTATAGCCTCCTTATTGACATAGTCAAATCAAGTCTTTTCAACAATAGGAAATATTTTATCAATTATTGGAAAATTTAACAATCATTGTTGTAAAGACTTGATTTGACTACGTCAATAAGGATTCCTTAATTTAATGAACAAAAAATTTCAGGTACAAAGTTTAGCAACAATGACAATTTTTTCCTCTTTATTTTCAGCTGAACATCAATAAAATCATATTTTTTTGTTTTATATTATTAATTAGTTTTAATTGCGTGTGTGTATCATTGATGGAGTCCTGCTGTGTGGCCATAAATAATAAGCTATTGAAACAAAATTTTCAATCAGCTATTTAACTATTCAATAAAATTTTTATTAAAAAAAGAAGTTAAATTTAATGAGGATTTTTAAATATCACGCATAGTTTGCAACTAAAATTACTTCTCCCGCCTTTTTCCCCATAAAATTTGTGCCACTGGTACTTGATTGCTTGGTTTATCAAATTTAGCATCCGCATTGCGAGAGTTGACGAGTCAGCAGCGCGCAATGCATTTCGCTCGACTGCAGCTGCAAATGCCTCTGGGGCTTCGAGTACGGACGGACGCCGCAATCGGGGGCAGAAAGAGAGAGACTGCAATGCAAATTGCATTTGATTCCTGGGACCTCAGCAGTGACCTCTCGTCTCCGTCGGGAATGAAGAAGACTTTTATGCGATTTATTTGCCATTCCATGCGCACATATTGCTCTTTCCTTCACACTCGTCGGTGTAATTTTGTTGCGCAAGCAGGCAATGCGCCTTCGATTGAATTACCCGAACAATAACAATAATATTTCCACCGCTGCGGATTTGGCGCGGGGAATAAAACGAAATGGCCTACTTTGCTGCAACAATAAAATGACAAATAAATTGAACTTTGAATATTATTGTTACTTTTATATTTCTGATTGAATGGCGCAGTTTTAATATTTGATGAAATTCTTTACTGATTGAGTTTCTTAATTTTCTCACTTTTAAATAATTTTTCAGTTTTTAACTTTTGATCTCATTTATTAAAAAAAAATATTATCAAGAAAAAAATTGCATGTTCTGCTTTTGAATTCATTTCTGCATTTTATTTTGCTCCAGCTACTTATTTTGTCACATGAAAAGCCTCGAGTTTTAACCGCAAACCTCTTCTTTTCCTTTTCCCGCAATAACCTCGATGGTCGGTCTCATCAAAGCGGCCAATAATATGAGAATTCCACTTGGTCTCTCTGAGCAGTTCCACGATTAGAGGAAAAGCCAAGCATTGATCGTCGGTGCGCTGCTCAAACGAAACTTGCGCCATTTGATCTCTTCAAGATATGTTCATTATGGGAATTCCAAACTCTCTAAACGTCAAGTAAAAAAGAGACCATTTTTAATTTTAATTAAATTGATTCTATTTCTTTGAAAATAGATTAATTCTTGTTCCAATGTGCTTGGGTTTTATTAAATTATATTTTTAATAACCGAGCTGCTCAATGAAAATTAGCAATCGCATTAAAAATTATTCTCCTCGCCTCATTGATTACTGGACGAGCGCCAGAAGCAATTTTCTTGGCTCATGCTAAAGCATTAATTTGGATTTATAGAGTGGTTCGGAAACGACTAGCTGAATAAAGGGACATAACGCAAAAAAATTGTCGGAAGCCTAAAAAATTGTCTGTTTTTAAAATGTTTGATGATACTTAATTTAATGAGTTTGATGGTTTTAATCAAGTTCTTATATTTTATATTATGTAAATTATGTTAATAAAAAATTATTCTCAATTCAATGAACAAATAACCAAAAATTAAATTTATTCTCTAATTTTGAGATTAGGACAATACCCACGGCATGATATTTATACTCATTATTTATTCTAAATTTAATACGAATTTGAAATTGTGTAATATTTGTACACAAGATATGAATCAAAACGGGTAAAACGTTAAAACAGTTCAGTAACAATTAATAAATTTTTAAATAAACTATAATCAATAAACTAGTATATATAAAAATATATGTAAAAGATAAATTACACAATTTTAAACCTGTTAAAAATATTTAATAATGTTTTTATTTAAATTAATTTAAAATTGTTGCAAGTGTTAAATGGATCAAAAACATGAAACGATGAGACCTCGAATCCATTTCGACGCAACAAAGTGTGCACGATTCGATGGCAGAAACCTGCAACAATGGTCTGTCTCTGTGGCGGATTTGATTAAACATCCCACAGCCTCTATAGCATCATTGCTTTTCACGTACGTGTCAGTGTTCGCGTGATGAATGTCACCATCTCACGGCACCACCCTCGCCATTCTCTCGCTGCCTTTATGACGTGGAATGATTTACAACTTTTATGGCAGACGCAGAGAGAGCTGGGACAAAAAAGGGCCGCGCGTAGAGGAGCTGCTTCTGCAGCCGCCTTTAATCGCTTTTGTTCGCAATATACATATATAGAGGTGACAACCACCAACAATGATCTTTCCATCTCATCGTCTCTCTCGTATCTTAAAATACGAGAGGATGAAAAGAAGAGGAGTTTTTTTGTGCGTTTGAGAGAGAAAAGATTTTTGGGGTTCTATGCAACCGGAGTGACTGGAAAGCAGAGCAGGTTGCCTGCCGCACGTCGTAATTTTCGACTTTTTTGCTTTTACCCAGATATGAATTTCTATTTAGCTCGGAATAAATATTGGATTTGATTTTTTTTTACCTAAAAAAAGTTTAGCTCTGAAGGAAAAGGAAGCCGGGCAAATTATCAGAGCAGGCAAAAACCACTTCGGCTCTAGTTTTGAAGCGTCGCCGGCACCACTTGCCAGAGGAGTCTGAAAAAAGCTGAGCAGTCGATATAATATAGGGTGGGATAAGACCCAGCATCATCATCGGAGAGGCAGTGAATCGGTAAATGACCCGGCCAGGCAAGTTGCTCACCAACCGACTGACTCGTTCCAAATTTTTCAACATGCGAAATGATGATGTCCCCCTCGACAAGATAAATTATTTTCTCCAACGGGGAAATATATAATGCCAACAGAAAAAAGAGAGATTTTGGCTTAAGACAAAAATAGGATGGGATGAGTCAAAGCTAGCGGAAATTTTTTGTTAAAATCTTAAGGAATATATAAGGGAGGGGAATAATTTAATTTGTTTTAATATTGTATTGGCAAATAATTATTAGAAAGAACCTTTGAACCTAATATTTTTTTCGCTTAAAATCATTTAAAAAAATTAATTCATGTAAAATTTAATAATCCTACACGGTTATAAATTCAGCAAATTTAAAAATTTCAAAAGTCTGGTAAGAAAAAGTTACTAATTTCTAAAATTTGACAAATGAGGGGACAATGTGGTGCAGAGGAAACACAGGGCCAGTGACGCAAAATGCAAACGCTACTGATAAGCATCGTGCCATGTAATTTGTTGGTCGGCGGATGGTATGCGCATAAAACAGAAATGTACATGCACTCTCGTCGCAGAACCTTATCCATGGAAATATTTCCATAGGCGCTGAGCATAATGCATGCAAATATACCGACGAGCATTTGCATGGAACAGGCGTTCGTACTTCTCTCTTTCGGAGAATAAATTACCCGAGATCGTAAAACGGGAGCGTCGGTCGAGTGAAATTTTCGTAATGAGAGGAAGTAAAGTATGCATGTAAATTGCGGATCGCCCGATTATTTGCAACTGCCGTTTCATGAACATATAATTCAGCTAATTAAAATACACTTATACGCTCGGACTGCAGTGCGTGCGGACTTGTTTTCGGTGTGTTTTGCAAATTCATAATTAAAAGGTGCGAAATTTATTTCGCTGCGGACCGAGCGAGAGAGAAGGATTGTTTGGTATTGCGCGGCGATAAATCGCACTTGGCAATTATAAATATTATTTTTATGATCTACGCTCTAGGCGGACTCAAATATCAGCAGTGGTGCAGCCAACCAGGGATCCAGACTAGAAACATATTGTGCAATTAATTTTTGTGCATTATTAATGGCACGGAAAATAAATGTCGCGCGCGATTATTCTTTTTCCGGTTTGTTTAGTGCATCTGGCGCAACTTAAATCAGTCAAAGCGGTGCTGCACCAGCCATAAATAATATCGAGTTTGCTCACTTTGTATTTGAACAAACTGCTGTGCCGCCGTAATTGAAAATGCTTTTGCTACTTTGCATGGCTCACTGACTGCTGGCAAAATGAGATAATGGAATGATTGTGAATTTAATAGCTCTTCACCATCTGATGTTTTTCAAATGCTTCATGTTTCATTATAGTAATGATATTTTGTTTGTGGGTAATTAATCCAGGAATTAGCAAAACATTCATGGTACTTATTCAATAGGATTGAAATTGGAAATTAATTGATACCAGATGATGCTATAAATTTAGCGGAATTTAATATAATGGGTTAATCATTCATGGTTTTATTAATTTGAGTTCTTTATTTTTTTATTAAATTTTGTTATCAGTTCGTTAAAAAACAAATAGGGAAAAATGTGGACCGCTAAAAAGTAGTATGTATATTTTGTTTTCATGAGAAGTGTAAAAAACTTTTCAACTATTTACTTTTTTTGGTAGATTTTCACGACTGAGCGATGATTCATGGAGATTTGAATTTAAAATCGGCTTTTCCTCGATTGGGTTTTGTGAGCTGTTTATTGTTTTTTCTTACTTAAACAATATTATCTCACAAAATATCTCAAGGAAAAGCCGATTTTAAATTCCAATCACCATAATTACTTTTCGTTCTCATTTTAATAAAAAAAATGTCATATTTACTTATTTGTAATATTAATTAACGTTTCATTTTCTGGTCACTGGCTTATCATTGATTATAGAGATACATTTTTTCTGATTAAAATAAACATTCTGATCTGGAATTATTTAGTAAAAATGTTAAAACGATTAAAATTAAAACACGTGATTATCAAGATGATCGAATTGCATTGCACCATGCCAATTTTAATTCAAATAGAATATTAAATTTGTCAACTCTCTTGTTATGTATATAATTAAATAGAGTAGAGTTGAATTATACAATGCATTTTTAAGAAGCAGACCCTTCAGATTCTATCCCACTTCTGCTTCCGCACGCTCTACAATTATGCTCTCTATCTTCTTGCAAACGTACTTCATGCGAGTGGGCGTGGCCTATCAAGATTTTGTGTAAATAGTCTTAATTCGGTCTTTGTTGCTGTCAGAAGTGCACACGTGTTGGATTTCCTAACTTTTGTGTGTTTTCCGGACAAGAAGTCCTGCAAGAGGGCAATGGGACAATGGATACAGAGGACAAACTGCAGTTTTGGGCTTGGACTGTATCAAAGATTGTGGTGAGCGTCGGCTTGGACGGCTTATTGGACAAAACTGACGAGGAAGAGAGGAAATTTTACAACCGTTTCCTCATTTGCTCTTGGTGAGTACAAAACGAAGAAGGGTGAATTCTTTCATTTTTACGCCAGTATATAATTGAAATTATGCAATTATTGCTATCAAGCTCAGTTTAAGAATAACGATGCTGATTTAATTTGAATTGAATTTTCATTTTGAAATTTTCTTTGATGAAGACAGAGCTGATCATATGATCTTGAGAATTGACACTATAAAAATTATGAGTATTAAATTAAATTCATGCAATCCAAAAATTTAAAAATCTGCATTAAGAGACAAAATGATTTTGATACAGCCCTCAATAATTTAGGTTCGGTTTTTCCTGCAGGAAACTTTTAGTAATAATTTAAACAAAATTATAAATTGAACATGTTCAACAATAATATACAACGCGTTTCACCTAATTTCCCGTGTAAAGTTTGCAATCCGGCACCCTGCGTGGCACACTCGACAATAGCACCACAAATCAGCCGCTTGAATTTGTGAATTACCTCTCGGCGCGCAATTTATATCAATTGTTTTAAACCCTTCGGCGGTCTCCGCTCGGGATAAAAAGCACAAAGTGAAATTTATGTGTCGACACAAAACGCCAGGTAGCCGTTGTTGTTGTTTCTCCTAGTTATCGCCCGAGAACGGCGCCGGCAATTAATACTTCTTGCATTATGATGTTATTAATCCGGCCGATATAAAAAGCGTCTAGCCCTTTATACGACCGCGCCGACGAATAAAGGGTTGAAACGGCGCCCCGCGATCAAATTGCCCCTTCTGATAGATGGAGCCGGGGATAAAACAACTATAACAACACACACACGTGCTGGTGCAATATCGATATTGTGCGGTCAAGCGATGTAAACCATTTTCAGCCAATATAGGTCTGTGATATTCTCTGCGGTGTGTAAAAGCAAAAACACCCCGTGACCGTTGATGGGGGTTAAAATCATGGTTTGCAAAATCTCTGTTTCAGCTTCAATCTGATCGATCGTCAAGAATTTATTGGAAAAACATGGTCAATTTCTTAAAGCTTAAAAGACAAAAATAACGGTAGGATTTTTAAAGTGTATCTTGTAGACAATTTTTTTTTCTGAAAAAAAAGCTTAAAGAAATTTACTTCACAGTAAAATTGCAACTTCGTAAAATTTTGAGATTTTTATGTGCATTTGTAAGTAATTTTAGAGATTTAAACTTAAATAAATGTTAAAAATTTAAGAGAATTGCATTGGAAAGAGTTATATCTACAAAGTAAAGGAAACTAAAAATCATGTAAATTAAATTTCACCATTTCCAACCCAGGTTATATGTATAATTATTTTGTTATTTAACCACTTTATTTAAAATATTCATAATTCTGTTATTCTGTGTCCCTTTCGTGATAAATATTTCATTTCTATGTTCAAAATACGTTCTGCGTCCTGAACAGATATATGATAAAAAAAGCGATATATTAATTTGGATTTCTGAAGACGCCGTTTCCTTCATAAATGACGCGTCACTTCGTTGCACGTCACTTGCAGCAAGATTTTGGTCCTGCTGGTTCAGAAGTTGTTCATCTCGCACGCTGCGTTGCTGTTTTTATTTCCAGATAGTGTGGGCGGTGGCGAGGATGGCTCTTACTAATTGAGTGAAACTTTTCCTTTGCAATAGGTTCGCTCTGCTGAGAAGTATCACAAGCAGAGGAGCCGGCCTCAAACTGACATCTCATTTCCTCGCCCTGTCACTTCTCTTTTTCAAGTTCAATCTTCTTCCGTCTCTATCTTCACGATGGAGCCACAAAGATATTTCAAATCTATGGTGATAGTAGGTTTATTTGCAAATTTAAGCAAGTTACAAAAATTTATTAAATAATTTGACCTTTTCTGAATTAACACCATTAATTACTAGCCTACGTTTTTTTTTTTTTTTTCAAAAAAACTTTCTTTCAATAAATTGTTAATAGCTTTTTTGTTTGAAATTGAAGATTTCTGGATATTTTGCCCTTACTTTACACAAAGCGAAAGCATTAAAAAAAAATGAACACACCATTTAAAAAAATTAAGTGTTCTCATTTTAATTTTCTTTCGAGAACCTCTATTAAAAATTACAATGACTAATAAAAAAAGGAAAATGTGATCTCCGCTCTCTGTGTCAATTTTTATGGCTCAATTTTTACTGAGATTTTAATTTTGGTATTTTGATAATCCCATCAAATCTTGAGGAAATTTACAAAGATTGTTTTTTTTTTGCGTGCATCTACAAGGTGAAGCAAAAGATTTAATTGGAAAAAAAGAAGGCAGATGTTTATAATGTATTTTGTTGCACCTTTTATTTGTAATTACATCAAGCATCAGGGTATTTTTTTTTTCAAATTTATAAAAACTCCAAATTTTAGTTGAAATTATTCGTGTTTGTTTAGTTGAAAACTCGACTATTCATCATCCATGTTGTTGCGCGTTTTCTGCTGCTTTATGAAGTGCAGGTAGGATGTAGCTGTTTAGTAGCTGAGCATTCTGCATCAAAGTGCCTAGGATTCATATCCGTAAATACGCAGTACTGTTTGGCCTCTACGAATTCAGCAATGAGTTAAATAAGAAGTCTTTAAAGAAAGTAACAATTATTTACGCCGAGTCATCTTCGGGCAGTTCCATAAATTACCAACCGCTTGTGGTAACGCGCGTTGATTGCCAAAAAAGCAAGCTGGGCCCCAGCATACGATCAAATCATAGCAACTATAGCAAATCTTGGCAAGGCGTAGAGGTATTGTCGGACGAAGATGGGACTTGGCTAGGAAATTTTCAATCTCGTCGGTCATATTTCCCACGTGGGAAGGGTCGCACCTTTGGACCTTTAATTACGCACCAAACAACCAATTTAAAAGTGAGAAATATTTTTTTAAATTAATTTTGTAATTGCTTGCCTTGTTTCTGTTGACGCACGACCCGGTCTCCTCACTGAAAGCTTGACCTTTGGGACAATTGATCACGTCAACAACTGCATATTTCGGCTCCTCATTTTCGTCCTTGATCATATTTTCACACTTGATCATTGCACGGCAATTAAAAGGGTGGGCTTGGATTCCGTCTTGGGGACACAAGTACCTTTTGAACAAAATAGTACTCAGACCAAACAATAAAAAACAATTTACCCCTCGAGCTCCTTGACGACATATCTTTTTGCCAAAGACTGGCCGACCTTTAAGGAAATATTTTGTGAAAAATGAATTTCTAGAATGAACCTCTGAACATACAATCAAAATGAGTGACAAAAGGAAGACCAACTTGGAAGTCATTTTGAATAACAATGATGAGAGGCGTGTCATTGCAGACCTTTTATACCTCGGCAGGGAATCGTGCGGCCACTTAGGCAGTGAAACGTGTCTTTTTTCACAATATTTTGATTGTTTTTTTCTTCCCTCACCTCGCTTCCCGTTCCACATTTCTTTTAAATTAAAGGTGCATGCAAAATGCTGTTTTAATATAATTTGGGTTTATAATTATTTTTCTGGCACAACAATTGAATGTAGCCAGAAACATTAAACTTTAGAAAAATAGGCAGATGTTTATTGAATTAATGCTTTTATTTCCAATTCGTCAAGCAAGTGGGTGATTTTTTTCTTTCAAAATGTTACAAAATCCAGGAAATATTATTCACGTGTTACTTGAATTGTCACTCGGCTATAGTCCTCAATTAGCTTGAGATTTTATTCTACTGGTTTACAGAAAATAACTCATCAAAGCCTAGCGAAGTTGGAATTCAGCAAACGTGTGAAATCTAGCATTCCCCCTGTGGAGTAGCCGAGCATTCTGCATTCACCGATGAGCCAGTGATATCCGTCATTCTGCAGTACTGTTTGGCCACTGAAAATTTATCTTTTAAGAAGCATCAAATGCACAATTTAAATTATTTCCGTACGTCGAGTTGAAGTCGCGCAGTTCAAAATTTGATAAGTCCCTGTTGTCATTGCTCTTTGATTGTTAAAAAAGCAACCATCTCCCCAGCACAAGAGAATATGATTACAAGATATGCAAAACTTATTAACACGTTGAGGTAATGATGGACGAAGATGGGACCTTGCTAGGAAATTTGCAACTTCGACGGTCATATTTCCCACGTGGGAAGGGTCGCACCTCAGGACCTTAAATTACGCATCAAACAAGAAATAAAGAATTTTAAAAAATAATGAAAAATTTTTTTCTTTTAAATGCTTGCCATGTGTCTGTTGACGCACGACCCGGTCTCCTCACTGAAAGCTTGTCCTTTGGGACAATTTATCACGTCAACAACTGCATATTTGGGTTCCTCGTCTTCGTCCTTCATCATTTTCCCACACTTGATCATTGCACGGCAGTCGAAAGGGTGGGCCTGGATACCATCGTTGGGACACAAGTACCTTTCAAACGAATTCGTACGTTTGCCAAATAACAAAATAAGTAGAAAACAATTTACCCCTCGAGCTCCTTGACGGCATCTTCTTTGTTTGCCAAAGACTGGCCGACCTTTAAGGAAATATTTTGTGAAAAATGAATTTCTAGAATGAAACTCTAAACATACGGTCAAAATGAGTGACAAAAGGAAGACCAACTTGGAAGTCATTTTGAATGACAATGATGAGAGGCGTGTCATTGCAGACCTTTTATACCTCAGCAGGAAATAGTGCGGCCACTAGGGCAGTGAAACGTGTCTATTTCTTTCAAAGTTTACCTCATTACGCTTCCCTTTCCATGTTTCGTTTGAACAATGGGCACACAAAAAAAAATAAATGATGCAAGTGTTATTGTTTTTTTTTTTTTTTTTACCTTTTTCGCTGGTATATATTTCTCTGGTGATTTATAATAATTCACTTTTTTCACTGTAGCATAGCCAAAATCTTTCTTATCCAAATAATTATCTTCATTTTATAATCTTTTCCAAAAATGACTGGAAAATACTTTAAAATGGAGAAGGCCCATTTGTTAAATTGCAAGTTTTTAATTGCTCTTCAACATCCACGAAATATATTGAGGGCGATTAAAACCTAACCTGGACCAGGCTAACCCACCGTGTAATATTAATATCATGCGTGGACCAAGTTAGGCTTTTGGAAATCGCCCTCACCATTTTGTGAATATCAATTTTTTTTATGATTCTACGGAAAAATACATATCTTGAAGTGTACCAATACCATTAACATTATGTATTCTTCTCTTCTCGGTCAATAAAAACATTAAAAATATCAGATTTCTGCTGCACCAAAAGAGACTCACAATCAGCCGCCACGGTAGATCCAAAGAGAATACCACTTTTTTTGTTATTTAGTCAAATTTTATATTAAAATTATTGAGAATTAAATGGGATTTGCCAAATCTTTTCAGGTATCACTGCACTTAAACATTTGTTTCTACGGTCTCATTTAGAATAAGAATTTTAACATAATGTTTTAACAAGTTTTACATATTGTGCAAATGACACTAATTAGTGTCTACGTCGGTTACAAAAAATAGTGATAATTGAACAAGGAAACAAATGTAAATGCCTCTGGTTGATTTTGAGTGCACAATCGTAATTAATAATAATTCTTCAAAACAAAAGGGTCACTTTATCAAGTTAAGTGCTCCCTTCCTGTGGTTTAAAAAACTGTGATGGCCGTTTTCATGAAATTGGGTTTTTAAAGTTGCCTTCGCTGTCTGACAATGAAATAAATTAACTAAAAGTGTGCAGCGGGTCAATTGCTTTCTTACATCGTCTAGTGGCGATCTACGGAAATGGAATTTTAAGTAAAATAATTGATTATTTAATAAAATTATATATTTCAATTCTCAGCAAATTAGTTTCATGCTATGGAAAGTATGTACATGTTTTTAACAGTCTCCGAAAATTTATGTGGCCGTTGATGATTTTTAATTTTCGGTTTTTAAATTTCCAACTATATAAAATGCTTTTAAAGAATTTTAAACAAAAAAGGGGGACATTTTATCAAGTGCTCCTTCCTGTCATTTAGGAAAAAAGAGATAGAAAAATGTGTTCAGGTCGTCTCCAAGAAATTGTGCCTTTGACGTGGCCTCCTCTGTCTGATAATTTTATCTAAATGAGGAGGGCAAAAGTTAATTACTTTCTTGCCGCTTAGTGTTGGGCGGAAATGGAGTTTAATTAAAAGAAATACATTTGAATAATATGCATTTTCACATAATTTTCATTATTATTAATGCATTCTCAGTACTAAATATGCTATAATCAAACATTTGTTTGTAACCTATAATTTATTGAAGGATGTTAAAAATTTAACAAATAGAACAACCGGTTTTATGATTCAAAAGCTACAACAGTTTAATAAATTTATATAAAAAAGTAATATCAATAACAGAATCTGGTTTCTGCAGGACAGAGTTGAAAATTACATAAAAATTAGTAATTATGTTGCAACAAAATTTGAATTAATTTTTTCCAGTTTTTAAAATTTTTAAATTTTTTTAATTTAAATTAAAAATGTCCTAATTTGTTTTAAAAGATTTGCTAATTTTACATTCTTCAGCATCTCATATTTCACAAGCACAAATAAACATTACATAAAAATAAAAATTGTTTTAATTATAATTAATGAATTAAACTGTCAAAGATGACATAAATGATGCGTCTCTTTTTGTGGCATAATTAAATTTTCAACAGCAAACACATTGTTTGGATCGAGTGTTTTCTTGATGGCGACGTACAAATTGACCGCGGTGGGCGAGATTTGCTTGGGCACCCATTCGCGCCTCTTCTGACCCACGCCGTGGTGGTGCGACACGTTTCCGCCGCTGGAAATCACTTCGTCGCGGGCCCGAGACTCGATTTCTTCGTACACGTGGAGGGCGTTTGGAACGCCGGCCGCGTTGAAAGCCAAGTAAAAGTAAACACACGCGCCTGTGTCGTACACTTGGGTGACTCGGCAGCAAATGGACATGTGACCGATTCCTCGCACTGCATCAAAAATAAAATAATTACATTCCAAACATTCATTTAAAAATATATTGTATTACAAGAGAAAGAAAAAAAACTGGTAGAGATTGAAATTTATTAATTGAATAAATAAGGTGAAAAAGTCTCAAAACGGAGGGTAATTTCAAAATTATTATCTCAATTATTATTTATTTTTTCTTAAAAAGTTATCTGCTTATTCTATTTTCTTATTTATTTTGTCGTCCTCATTTTAAAATTAAATATACAGCAAAAAACTTTCCTATTCTAGAATTTGAAAGCAACAAAATTAGTGAAAATGGAAAATTATTATAACCTTTAAATCTATGGCTTTTAAAAATGTTTTTAGTTTGCAAATGCAAAAAAAAAACTATTAAAATTGAATAAATGTTCTTTATTGTTTTTTTAAATGGCATTTTCAAAGATATCAGAATATATTGGAGATTATATAGATATGGAGATTGTTTAATAAAATGAATAAAAAATTTTATCGAGCATATAATTTTGTATCTGAATTATTTAAAATTATTATAATTTTTTTTACCTTTGCATTCTTCGGCCACCACGCATTTCACATTTCGGCAGAGACTGGAAACTCGATCCCAAGGCACTGATGTTTCGAACGAGTCGCTCAACATTCCTAAATTGAGACAAACGTCCTAATCGATAAATATAATTAATTAAGAATAATTCAGATTAAATTTATTATCTTACTCTCATATAACCGATGGTTGAGGTCAGCAAATATCCTCGCTCTCCATTTTTCTCGCCAGCCGAAACGCCTCCGAACGTAGCCACCAGTTTGTCAATTTTTGCCTTATTTATCGCCACTTCATCTTCAAACCCTTTGATTAAACCAAAACTTTTCTCGATCATTTTTATTCTATATATTAAACAAGACCTTCAAAAACTGCAACGGCAAAGCTAAGTTGGTCCTCATCAATACTCAAAATTGTTCTCAACGCGAGCATTTTTAATTTTTCCATCAGTTGTCGGAAAAATCCCATCTGCTCTCTCATGATCAGGCCCATTTTGAATTGCATGTTGTCCAACACCCTCAGAGATGCAGGTTGTAATTTCTGAATTACAATCTATTTAATTTTGTTCTTATCTTAATACATAAGTTTTTAATTAAGATGCTATTGGTCCTTTAAAAGTGTCAGTTTCTTCAATACTTTAATTTCAAAATTTAATTTTTGAATTCTTATCATGGGCAAATAATTTATTAAAAAATAAATAGCTTTAAGTGTTTTAGTCACGGTCTGCAATCCTATTTTATGAGCAAGAAAGAAATTAGGGAAAAAGAATCAAATTAAATTTTTTTTTAATAAAATCAATTTTGTGAATTATTTTAATGATTTGTAAAAAAAGGTAATTAATTTTAATTATTTTTTTCTGTAAAATAAGGTCGTTTTGCTTTTCAACTTTCCACTTGTTATCTTAAAAACGTTTATTTTATATGACCTTATGTGCCACTTCGTGGGTGAATTTCACGCCGCTATCAAAATCAGGGAAAACGTACGAGGCGAACACCCGCGTCAGAGGCAGGGGCCTCACCTTGAGACCCACTTCTGTTATCACACCCAACGTCCCTACAAACACGAAAAACGAAGAGTTTTTCACCTCACATTTGTATATTGAAACAAAATGTTTCTCACCTTCAGAGCCAAGAATTATTTGGTTGAAATCCAGGCCGCAGGAAATTCTTGGGCCACGACTTTCCCTTTCGATCACACCTGCAGGGGTGACAAATTTTATGTGCACCACCAAGTCTTCAATATTCCCGTATTTGTTTTTTTTCATGCCCGATGCTCGGGTCGAAACCCAACCTCCAACACTAATAACATTTTTTTATGCAACAATTTATAGAATATATAACAATGTTGGAAAATCATTGTGTTTTTCGTATTTCTTAAAGGGCGAAGAAGTTAAATTTTATGAATTTGAATCGGCTTTATCTTCACCTTGAAAATTCTAATGAATCAGGGTCGTGGCCTGTTGTGAAGCCTTCGTCCATCAGTTTGGCTTCCAAGTCTTGACCATTAATTCCGCTCTGAACGCAAACCGTGAAATTCGACTTGTCCAACCACAAAATTTGGTTCTGAATTTTGAAATTTTTCTGAGCAACACTTACTGTAAAATTAATTTTTATACCATTTGAGAGGTGTCGAGAGAAACAATCATTCTTATTTCGTCAGGGCTGCAACGAAGGGCACAGGTCACATTTGTGCCCCCTCCGAAGGGTATGATGACGACGTTGTGTTTATTCGCCAGATGGACGATTTGCACTACTTGCTCGTGACACGCTGTAAAATAAGGAAAAAAATGTTAGTTGTTCTTTTTTTAACAAATTTTTAATTTTAATTAATTTGAAAAAACTTCGTGAGCTCACGCTGAAATTTTAATAAATTAATTCGCATCGTTAATAGATTTTTTTTTTCGAATTTGGCAACTAAAGAAGATGATGTGACAAACTGACTGCTGAAAAATTAAGGACTTTTAACGATTAGGTCAAGTTACTTGAGCAGCAATCCTAGAGACGGTGATGACTTTTAGCAAAAATTAGGACTTCTTATATAAGGGTCATGTGACCATAATTCTTTCAAAGCTGAATTTTATTTGGTGGAAATATTATTTGTATCTTCTTTTGGTTTGAGGCATGATTTTATATCGCGGTACATAATTACTTATTAAAGTTTAATAATTTCATTCAATTTGAATATTTTTTTCGATTTTTTTAATAAAAAAATTAAACATACTTGGCCAAATGACCATATCAGGCAGACGTTCAAAATGATAATTCCGGACGTTTACCAATTCACACATGGCCTGTCCGTGGCTACGGAAAAAACGATCCTCGCCATCAGTTGAAAAAGACACCTCGAGTTCTTGCACCCCTTTCAAAAATTCTTCAAAGAGACTCAGTGAAATAAAATTGATTTTTAATAAGATTATTAAAATATTTCAACCTTTCTTTAATAGCGAATCTGGATAATTATCTATTTCTGGAGATGGTGGCGGCTCAGGAATATTTTCAATTTGGTACAAATCAATGCCCCACACGTCTTGGATCCATTTCCTCACGTCTTGGGAAACTTGGCTTATTTTTACTTGTGGATACCTTTTGTAAAATATTTATATATGTCACATTTTTCCTTGTGTTTTTATACCTCTTGCTGGTGACAAAAAGCTTTCCTTTCTGCGAGCAAATCACCCTTGTGTCTTTGTAACCCCATCCGTGCCATTTGAGCAGCTTCTGTCTGCAACCGCGATTTTCGTCATATTTTCCGGGTGCAAAAATAGTCCTTACCTTTTCAACGGCATAGATCCGTTCAATTTTCCGCCCTGCATCTCACCATTGTCACCCGTCTCGGAACCGAACGACTCGAAATCCATCTCGACAATGAGTTCAAACGGCAGCAATTCTATTTGTTTTATAACGACTGACAATTGTTAAGTCATTTGTCTCTGCAGTTATTCGTGGACAGATGTTGAATGGAAAAGAGCAAAAAGTGCTAATGCTCTTTGTCAGAGAGACTTCAAGAGCAAATCTAATATTTATTTGTGCAGGCTGCTTGAATTGTTTGATTTGGGATTTTTTTATATTTTCCAAATAAACAATTTTGCGGGTACCATCATAAGGTTCTAAAGAAAATGTCCTAATTTGAGGTTAAAGACAATGTCCTACAGAATTATCCAATGTCCTAAAAGTTATGGTCGCACATTGTCCTAAAAATTTTGTCGTAATAGAATATCAAGAAAATGTCCTTATTTTTGTTTAAAAATTTTTATATAAATATTAGATTATATTATATTATATAAATTTTATTATAAAAAATTTAGGTTTCGACTGGGACTAACATGAACTTCATTCTTTTTAATAATACAATTCACCTATACAGCAATATTTTCCTAGTACGAATCAGAGTCAGGGTCAGCTTGGGACTCTATTTCAAATCCATGGTGATTGCAGGTTTAAATTCAAATTGAAGCAACTTACGAAAAATTCATCAATAATAATTTGACTTTTTCTGAATTTTGTCTCTTGGAACCATTTACACCATTAATTACAATCCAATAATTTGTTAATAGCTTGTTTGTTTGAATCTGAAGATGCATGGATAACAATAAATGGATGTTTTGCCAATACATTACAAAAAGTGAAAGAAAATCACAAAAATGAACCATTAAAAAGAAAAATATTCTTATTTTTACTTTTTTTGAGAAACTCAATTAATAATAATGATGACCATAAAAAAAGGAAAAAGTGGCCTCCGTTCTCCAAGCGTTGATCTTTACAGCTCAATTTTTATTGACATTATAATTTTGGTATATTTACAATTAATCCAATCAAATCTTGAGGAAAATTACAAATTTTTTTGTGCATGCATCTACAAGGTGAAGCAAAAAATAGATGAAAAAAGTAGGCAGATATTTAATTTATTGTTGCACCTTTTATTTGTTATATCATCAAGCATCGGGGTAATTTCTTTTCATAAATTTTTGTTTTGTAAAGAAAAATTAAAGTGGCATTTTTAATGTTTTTTAAATTCAAAACTCGGCTATTCATCCTCCATGAAAAGCGTGAAAGGATGCTGTGTTTTTTCTGCTGCTTTTTTAACTGCAGGCAGAAAATGTCTGTTTGGTAGCTGAGCATTCTGCATTATAATGCCGAGGATTGGAATCCGTAAATACGCAGTACTGTTTGGCCCCTAAAAATCAGCTTTGAGTTAAGTAAGAAGTCGATATTAACAATTTTTACCCCTAGTCATAGTCGCACAGTTCCAATAATCAGCAATCGCAGTTGGTAACGCTCTTTTATTGCCAAAAAAGCAATCTGGGCCAAAGCATGTGATCATTACATTACAATTTATGCAAAACCTTGAAATGCGTTGAGGTAATGTTGGACGAAGATGGGACTTGGCTAGGAAATCTTCAATCTCGTCGGTCATATTTCCAATGTGGGAAGGGGCGCACTTTTTGACCTTAAATTACAACCATTATGAAAGTGAGAAAATAATTTTTTTGTAGCTTGCCTTGTTTCTGTTGACACACGACCCGGTCTCCTCACTGAAAGCTTGGCCTTTGGGACAATTGATCACGTCAACAACTGCATATTTCGGCTCCTCTTTTTCGTCCTCGACCATATTTTCACATTTGATCATTGCACGGCAGTCGAAAGGGTGGGCCTGGATACCATCGTAGGGACACAAGTACCTTTCAAACGAACTCTTACGTTTGCCAAAGAACACAAAAAATAGCAAACAATTTACCCCTCGAGCTCCTTAATGGCATCTTCTTTGTTTGCCAAAGACTGGCCGACCTTTAAGGAAATATTTGTGAAATATTAATTTCAACTCAGAACGTGAAGCTAAACGTACGACCAAAGTGAGTGACAAAAGGAAGACCAACTTGGAAGTCATTTTGGTTGATAGTGACGCGAGGCGTGTCATTGCAGACTTTTTATACCGTTCGGCAGGGAATCGTGAAAGCGAAACGTGTCTTTTTCTTTAAATGATTTCTCCCTCACTACGCCTGCCCTTCCACGTTTCTTTTGAACTAAAGTTTCAAATTAAAAAACAGTTAAATGTTTACGGTGCGTTTTATTTATTTTATTATTAATTTTCTGATTTTGGCCATAATTAAAGTTGAAAGGCTACGAATAATTGTATAATTTCATTTATTTCACAATGTCCAATAGTTTTTTTTTTTTTTTTTTTATATTTGAAAGCCACATTTTTTTGTGCACTCCGCTGATATTAAACAGATATTTTAGGATAATTTAATAATGCAATTGTTTCATTTGGGACATTTTTCTATTTTTCAAATAAACAATTTTACAACGAAATTCATCAAATTAAAAAAAATTTGGAAACACCTATAGCTTTCCATGCTTTAATGCATAAAAAGGCAATTTTATTTATAGATTTTCCATATAAATTCGACAGGTTTATCAAAATATGTGTACAATTTAAAGTAAATGTCGCAAGAAATAATTATTTTACAAAGAAAGGAAATTGTTGATTCATATGCAAATTAATCTAGAGTTGATAATCTGTAATCATCTCCATGAATGCATGTTGATAGAATGAAAAAGTGAAGGAAACAAGACCTTCGCATTATTTTGAAACGCTAATTTTTATTTGTAATAGATCTTTTTTTCTGAATTTATAACAAGATTTTCATTTATTCTTTATATTACTAAACAACGGTGCACATCATGTAAATTGATGAAAAATATTTCCTTTATCCGCAAAAAGTATTTGAAATTACATTATATAATTATTTTTAATCTTGATAATATGTAATGATGTAAGCATCCAGAAACAAATTTTGCAAAAGTTCAAAAATAATATTATTAACAAAAATCCCATTCTGAAGTTTTTTTGTATGAAATATGTACAATATGCGTTAATGATCCAAGAAAAAAAAAAGATTTTAACATAATATTATATTATTTTTTTCAAACAAATTTAATTTAAAAAAAAAAATTTGCGACAATTTTTGCCGACATTCTGATTTTTGCCGTTACAAGTTAGCCTTCATTTCAAGCAGATTTCCGGCCGCGAAAATATTCTTCGGGTCAATCTGTTGCTTGATGGCGCGGTAAAGACTGACGCCGAGGGGCGAGACCTGCTTAGGCAGCCACTTTTGCCGCTTTTTGCCAATTCCGTGATGATGCGAAATGTTTCCGCCGCAAGCGATAACCTCGTCTCTGGCCACCTCTTCGATCTCGTCGTACACGTGGAGGGCCTTTTGGAAGTTCCACAAGCCGCGGTGGAACGCGAAATAAAAGTAGACGCACGCACCTGCGTCGTACACTTGAGTTACTCGACAAGACGTCTCGAAATGGGTAATGCCACGAGCTGGAAAATTAAATAATTAAAAGTCAAGAACAGAAATAATACAGAATTAACAACAAGAGGACATTAAAGTTTAAATGAAGAACTTTTGCGCGTCGAAAAAAAATAGAGCAAAGTATTAGTTTTTAAATTAATTATTTTGCCACAATTATTAAATTGTAATTATAATTGATTAGTACTAATTTACAATAGCCATTAAGCTCTAATTTCTAGGATTATTTAATTATATTGTAGTCAACCACAATAAATATATTTATGTATACAACAAAAACAAAAATATTTTCGGATTTATGTGCACCTAAAGTACAGTAAAAAATTAAATAATGAATTATATATTAAAAAAAATTATATAGTTAAAACTAAATAATATAAAATATTATATGTACTTTAATTTTTTTATTAAATTTTTGAATGTTTTAATAAAAAGCGTTTTTGTAATTAAAATTAAAGAAAGCTCATAAAATCAATCAATTTTGCTTTACTATAACGTTTGTGTAACAATTACAAAAGACATTTTAGCAATTATATTGGCTGGAAAAATGGTTTATAAACTTAAATACATTAAAAGCAAACATATAATTGCAAAACATATACACAATTTTACCTGTGCATTCGCGAGCAATGGTGTTTTTGACACTGCGGCACAAATTTGCACACCTGTCCCAGGGCACGGACGTTTCGAATGACTCGGCCAGGACACCATAGTCCATGCAAATGTCCTAAATAAATGGAATAATATTAACAAGAGCCTTCTAGATTTTTTTTTTATTCAATTGAACAAAAAATGACCCACTTATAGAGTAATTAGCCAGACAATTTTTTTAATCGTTCAGCTGATGAATAATAAATTTTGCCGTCTCACCCTGACATAGGCGATGGAAAACGTAAGCGTGTATCCGCGTTTTCCATTTTCGGTGCCGGCGCTCAGCCCGAGATGTTTCTCTGCGATTTTCCTGATTCGCGCCAAGTGTGCGGGAACGTCATCTTTGTCACCTGAATTTAGTGAAATAAAACGTTTAAATTATATAAATTTAATTTAATATCAACCTTCGAACACTGCAATGGCGATGCACAATTTGTCTTCGTGGTATCCGGCGATTGAGTGCAGGTAGAACATTTTGATCCAGTCGGCGATCGAACCGAAAAATCCGAGCCGGTCTTTGAAAACCTGGCCCATTTTGTACTGCTCGTTATCAATCAATCGCAGTGATGCCGGTTGACAACGCTGAAATATCAAACATCAAATTAAATTTAATTGTCTGGCAAGAAATTCAAGCTTTTATTTAATTAGCCAAAATATAATAAAGATTAATGAAGTCTCTCTTTTTGGAATTTTAATTTTCCTGACTTGCATTTCACTTTCGTGGTAGATAAAATTTTCATCAATCAATCCAAAATGAAGAAAATTATCTTCCTTTTTAATTTAACGAATCACCAAACTTTCTAAATTAAATTGAGTATGACTTAGCAATTTTTGGAGAAACAAATAGAAATCTACTGGTTCAAACAATCATTCGTGCGTTGTCCATTTTTTCTATTTCCTCTCCTCTATCGATGCGCATTAGCTTTTATTTTGGGTTCACCTTCAGAGCGACTTCTCGCATAAAATCAACACCGGCTTGGAATTCGGGGAACACAAATGAGGCGAAGTCCCGCACCTCAGGCACCGGACGAACTTTGATCACAACTTCTGTCACAACCCCCAAAGTACCTGGAATTAAATTAAATTCAATCCGTTTATTCTCTCTCACGACAGGTCAAAAAGTTATTTAAGAAAAATCATAAATCCAATTTGTAAATTATCTTGGTTGTTTAAAAAGCCTGTTGTGAAAAAAACAACCAGAATGTTGAATTAATGAAGTATATTGAACGTGTCTTTCATCAAGACGATCATGAACATGAAGTGGAAAAAAATTATGTAATTGTAATTTTAAGATTAAACAATAAAACTTATCATTTATGGTCACAACTGCGCAAAAAAAACATGGCAAATAAAAAAGAAGCCACGGTTCTACAAAATTGAAATGAGCTTTTCTATTTTTGAATAAATACTAAATTATTCTAAATAATGTTGTTTCAAATTAAAGATAATTGAGAACCAAATAAATGTTCTTTTAGTATATTTTTATCATCAAATATGCATTTTAACGGTTAATAATTGATGTGAAAAAAAAACAATCAGCGTGATACATTGTTTTTTTTTTTTTTTTTTTTTTCAAAAAGGGCAACGGTGTCACGCTCATCGAAAGTCCACTCTCTCTGTCGCGCAGTAATAATCACACAATTATGTTTTCATTTCCTCTTCTAAATCAGGCAGCTAATCACACTAATCACGAGTTTCGTCATTGCAGAACAAAACGATTTATCATACACGTGTGTGTGTGACTTTGCAAAATATTATAATAGAGCGTATTCAAGTGTCTGCCGCTCTCTAAATTTGAGCTTTTGAGGGACGAGCGTGTGCGTGAGTTGCCAAAAAAAAAACACTCATTTCAATAATGTAGTAGATACGCTACCGTTGCTGCGAGTGGTTATGTATTGACGCTGCAAACTTCTCTTTTTTGTGTACACATCGATCAGTTCACACTTTAATGAGACACGCACCTTCAGAGCCGAGAATGATGTGGTTGAAGTCGGGCCCACTGGAAATTCTCGGGCCTATACTTTGCTTCTCGATTACGCCGGACGGTGTCACGAATCTGATGTGCACCACGAGGTCCTCGATGTTTCCGTACTGGTTTTTCTTCATTCCCGAAGCTCGCGTTGAAACCCATCCACCCAAACTGCAAATAATAAAATAAATAAAATGTTAATATCTTCTATTTAAACATGTTCATATTTCCTACGTAAAAAATCAAGTGATTTCAAATGATTTTTTTACTTTTTATCAAGATCCTAAAACAGATTTATTTTATAAATTAAATATTTTTATAACAAAAAGTAATTGACTTTAATTTTAGAATAGAGTGGAGTAGAGTTTAATAACGAGTAATAAAATTTTATGATCTAAAAATTAATGAAAACATATTGTTTTTTTGTTACAAATCTAAAAGTAATAAATGGAATTGGGAAGTTCACAAATTATTTTTATGTGTTTTGTGTTGCGATTTAGCAGCCTGTCTGCTACCGCTGGTGCCTTTCCCAAGAGGGATAAACAATTTAAAAAAAAAAAAAAAGATTTACTAGTATATTTTGTAAAGCAACATTTATTATAAGAAATCACTCATGTTTGCATTCACTCTAACAATCCACAGTCTCCACCCACAATGACGCTCAATCAACACAAAATATCAAATCATCAATGGTTTTGTCCAAGGTCTTTCAAAAAAGCAAATTTGTCAAGCTTTCTCAAGCGAGAGAAAAATATCGAAACGCAATGAAGCGTCGTCGTCTCCAGGAGAGGTGTGTTCAAATTTATGTGTTGAATCAAACGGAGAATCATTATAATATCTATCGATGTATCTTTTGACGCTTTTTTAGCAGCGTTTCGCAATAGATGGGAGATAATTACACGTTCTTTATCTTTGAAGTTTATAGGAGGACATTGAAAGCTTTTATGATTCAAACGAGCCTATCACGTGTGAAATTTTAAAATTTTGCATAAATTGTTTTTTTTTAATAAGAAATTAATTATATACCTTGAAAATTCCTGCGAGTCTGGCTCGTGCCCCGTCATTAGTCCGTGCTTGCCCAGCTCCCGTTCCAAATCTTGACCGATGATTCCAGATTCGCAACAAGCCGTCATGTTCGCCTTGTCCACCCACAAAATTCGACTCTAAAAATATTAAAAAAAAAATGACATTTATTTTTACATCTCTTTGTTGTAAACACCGGATAAATCACAATTCAAATTAAGTACATATTTATTTATTTTTAAAGTAAAAAAAAGACGAAGATGCAAATGCAGATCTCTAAAGGGAAAAATTGTTTGCACTCTCGTAGACGAATCCCTGCATTTACATGTTTGCTCTTCCTTTTAACGCAAAAACTTTCTCTCCTCGCTTTACGCACCAAATGATAATAAACATTCATACTTCGCAGACAATCCTTAGAAAATCCACTCCCACAAGAAGATGAAATTTATGGCCGGCGTGCATTAAGTAAATCATGCGTAGCCGTTCGGGAACTTCAATGATTGCAATTACGAAACTGCTTTCGCGCAATCCGACGGGACAAAAAATTAAATAAGTAATGGATTTTTTTTTTCGCTTGGAAGATGAAGATATGGAAGGCTGCATGTAATATCTGCTTGCTAAACGGGCGTGACGCATTCTCCTCCGTCTGTCTATTGATTTCTAACGCATTGTGACGTTTCAAAGATTGATGTTTGCATCGCACCAGCAAGCGTAAAAAAAGTCGGAGCGCGGCACACATTTCACGCGGTCAGCTGCTCAAGGTGAGGACAAATTACAATAATTGCTTGTAAAAAATATGGAATCGGACTGCGGCTTTTTTTAGTTGCTCACTATCCATGAAATATATGATCTGCTGTTGTGAGTTGCCAGGTTGAATAATTGGCAGGAATGAGATAATAATAGATTATGCTCGAGACAGTATGCTATATTATATGATTCAAAAGTTTAGTGAAAGTTTTCATAAATATTTTAAATTTGAATGACCGTTTTTTTAGTAGAAATTATTAATATTTATGTGATTAAATCATAAATTTTTTAACTAATGCAATGGATTTAAATGATCCAATAAAACCTAAATTTTCTATCAGTGTAATAAGTTTTCATCCACAGCTGATTAACTGAAGATCAATATTTAAAAATATAATTCTTAAAAATTTTTAATTTAAAAATAATTATAATAATTATTTAACGTTTTTATCATTAAAACTGCGATCATTTAATATTTAATTTACTAAATAATGCAATGAATTAAAGCATAAAAAATTCAAATTAAAACAAATCTATTATGATGTGAAAAGATTTTTGAAATCTATGTAGTTAATCTGAAATTATTGTTTATTAATTTTGACCTGATTTTAACCATAAAAGTAAGTAAATTTTTTATAATCCTGTCATTAACAATTGAATTGGGAGTTCTTGAAAATTCATATAAAGGAGCAAAAGTTTCTACATTTTTGATATTAAACTTAAAATAAAAGTTTTTATGATCGATTTTTATTGCCAATTAATTAAAATAAAGCAATAAAAAAACATTTGATCCTCTGAAATATTCGCAATTCTATTTGTGACGTTATTTAGTTTAATTAGGTTTAAATTATTTAATTATTTTGCTCTGTTTGAAAAGTTTGATAAATAAAAAATTATGCCTGGGTCAGTATTATTATTAATGGTGTAATGTAAACAGCTTTTTTAATGAGAGACACATTTTTTTCCTTTCAAACTACGTGTTGGTGTAATTTAGCATGAACTAATTGTAATTGAGCAGTTGAAATCTTATCGTGAAAGGAAAAAACGGGCGCGTTGCAATTAAAAGCCTGCAGACCGTTTAATTGCAC
Organism: Neocloeon triangulifer; assembly: GCF_031216515.1. Taxonomy (NCBI): domain Eukaryota; kingdom Metazoa; phylum Arthropoda; class Insecta; order Ephemeroptera; family Baetidae; genus Neocloeon; species Neocloeon triangulifer. The sequence continues at coordinate 2,111,909 of NW_026775550.1, forward strand.
GTGCGTGTTCGCCACGCGTGCAAATTCGCAATTCGGTGAAAACGGCGGTCTTTTTAGCGAAATTTAATCTCACCATCTGCGACGTATCCAGCGACACAATCATCCTGCTTTCGTTGGGGTCACAGGAAAGGGCAAGGGTGACGTTGGTGCCGCCGCCGAACGGGATGATCACCACGTTGTGCTCGCTCGCCAAATCCACCAACTTCACCACGTCGTCGTGACAACCTGTGGACATTCCAAAGGTCATACAACATTTTTTTTTCCCGCAATCCTAGAAGATAAATAATCATTCCTGGCTTTCTCATACCTGGCCAGACGACTAGGTCAGGCACGCGCTCGATCCCGCCGTGGCGAAGATGAACGATGTCGTCCAGCGTGTGGCCGTGTCCGCGGAAGAGACGGTCGTCGTCCTCCATCGAGTACGAAATGTTGTGAAAAATCAACCCCTCCATAAATTCTGGTTAATCGTAAAATTCAGAGATCAAAATTAAATATTGAAATACAAATTCTAAGCTAAAAAGATAATTTATTGCCCTAGTTCCAGTTTAATTCATAATTATATTGAAAAATAATAAAATTTCAAAACCAAAATTGAATCTGCGACTTTCACTCTTAAGGGTTTGTAAAAATTCACTTTTTCCTGCCAAATGAATTTGAGCCTCAAGGGAGTTTCTCAATATTGAAAATTGCTTAATTTGGTAGAATAATTGTAAAGCGATTTTGATTTTCATCACGAACTTCTGTGCTCATTTTTTAATTTAAGAATGAAAAATAATCATTGCTGTAGAGTTCCTCTAATGAAAATGATAATTTGAGTTGTGAAACCTTAGATGACTGAGTAATTTTTACTAGAGATTCCTACCAATCTAAAGAGACAATATCTAAAAATTTGATGAATCAGCAAAATTCGTCTAAACAATCTAATTTGATCATCACGTTTGAGAAATTGAATTAAAGTCAAGACAAACCAGGGCCCAAAAAAATGTCAAAAATCCTGTAAAAACAATTTTTTCCCAAAAATTTTAACGGTTTAAACTGGATTCTATGTAATTTTTTTATCGCTTGTTTATACAATTAAGAATGTATACCGTCTTTAATAAGTGGTTTGCTGACTTCCATTGGTGGTTGCTCTGGTGCGCAAATTCTTTTCGACTCGTCGAAAAGGTCCATATTTAACTTGTTCCTGAGCCACAGGCGCACAGAATTTGTAACGAATTTATCTTTCATGTCCAAATACCTATTGAAGGAAACAATAGATTGCGAAATGATGCCAGGCATGATTATGTGATGAAAGAGATCGTTTGCAGTGGATATAAAAAAAACATGATTTATTTTATTTCACTCACCGCTCGCCACTCATGTACATTTTGCCTGTAGGCTCGACAACCATCCTGGTGTCTCCGTAGCCCCAACCGTTCCATTTCAGCATTGTTTGTCTATCGAGTGCAAATTAAAGGTCCAATTATTTATCAAGATTGAGAAGAGATCAATATATTTTTTACTACAAAATAAACTCCCAATGCCACTTTATGTTCTAAAAGGCGACTTAAAAGTTACATTGATACAATTACAAAATTTACTTTTCTTTATAATTTTATAGTTGATATAATTCATATAATTTAAATAATTGTTATTTACCTAATTCCAGCCTAATTCTTTATTTTAATTAATATTTTTGCATGCAAAAAAAGTGGAAAACAAATCAAAACTGCTAGATTTCAATAAAACAAAGAGAAACAAAACATTTTTTTTTAAATCATGAAACTTTTAATTCTGCTTGAAATTTTATTCGGCTCATTATTGTAAAAGGAACAAAAAATGAAATAACTTTGAACAATTATATCAAAATGGACCATTGAAGAGATGTGTTTGCAAAATGAAAAATATCGAAAATTGAGCTTATACAATATGAAATATGAAGCAGGCTTTGTTACGTAACAATATAATATATGATGCACTCATTTTTTTGCTCTTCGAAACCGCCGTATGTAGTTTGTGTATACCGAGCCGCACCGTGCAAAAAAGTGTAAAATTTCAACACATCTATTGCGGATGTGAAGATACAAAATGATTGCTAGGAATGGGAAAAAAACTTGCTTATTATGTCGTTTGAGAAGTCTTGAATGAAATTTTTGTACCATCTCTAGTTTCTAATTACTCGAGAAATTAAGAAATTAAATTACAACCTCGCAAAATCATAAAATAAGTTTTGGATACGAGATGTTTCAGTGAGCTGACAGGTGAAAATGTGCATAAACCTTGAATGGACGCGATTTATTAATATTTTACGTGTAATTTGCACATTTTAGTTCTCTGCAGTGAATTTGTTAGCAACTAGCAATTAATTTAATTACACGCTGAATGAATATCTTAGCCAAGGAAAGTGGCTAACGAAATTTTGAAGCAAGAAATTAAGTCCATTAATGGGTGAAAATCAGGAGATGAAATTGATTTCACTTAATCCAGTTAAATACTTCAGGCATCAATTATTTCATATGCAAATTTAATTTATTCATGTTTCCTAAATTCTAATTAAGATATTTTGCTTCATACAAAGGAAGTAATTTGACTAATTGTGAGGGGTAGGGGCATGGAAATGTTAAGGGAAATAACTACATTATTTTATAAATATCTTATCTATAATTACACTTACTTAGAACTTAATAAACAGCTAAGGAAAATTTGCAAAAAAAATTATTATTTAATGTGCTTGGTCATAACGCAAAAAATAAATAAATGCAACAAAGTTTTGCAGTTTTTTAAATCAAATAAAGGTAAAATACCTTTTCTTCGGTATGGTGTTTGTGGTTTTCTCAGGGGTGATGACCATGTGCGCCCCATGGTCGGCACCTTTGCCTTTGCCATCATCAGCGGCGCACTCTTTGATCGAAGCATCCATAGGTGAGCGTCGCGATGCACACCCTGAGCCGTCCATGGTGCGACTGCAGTCGAGATTGGGACGTCAGGTGGACCCTGGGTATTCTGTCTGATCAAAGTGGGTGGTGGGGAGAGTTTCGAAAAAGAAGGTGCATCGAAGCACGCACCGTGTGAGAAATGGAAATGATCACTCGCGCGGCTCGCACTGCACGCGCACAATACACACTTTTTTTTTATCTCGAACGGCTCGGCCTCAAAATTAAGCTGAAATGGTATGTGTGAGCAGGAAAGGAGAATTCATTTTTCTTTAAAAAGGATTTGCACGCTTTACACAAGTGGCTGACTTTTATGAGCTCATACATTGTGTGTTGAGGAGAGAATCGTGAAATGCATGGGTGCGCCCACAAAGTGGACGTATGTACAGTTTGTGCTTTTTTTATGAAATTTTAATATGAATCTTATTAATAAACAATCAAATTTCAAGCCCTTTCTGCTCATAATTCCTATTTTTTTTTTATAATTATTCCTCTCATCAGAAGGCTTGCGTTGGATAAACCGCAATAATAAAATTATAATTAAAAATCAAAGTATGGATAATTTTAGGGACACAAAATTAAAAAAAAATTATAATTATATAAATATAATTTTTTTTTATAATTCTAGAACACGTTCAATTAACAACGTTTCATTATTAAAAACAACTTCACTGAATTTTTAGAATTGTATATATATTGTATTCTGTCATTGCATCATTGCTGCACTCACAGAAGCTCAATGTAAATTTTACGGTCCGATTGTTAATCGAATGATTTTATTACACTGAAAACCATTTATTATTTGAACTATTTATTCATAATTTCTTGCAAGTTTAGAGTCTTCGATAAATGCAAGAAATAATCAATATTTATTAATCAAAACTCTCCCATTTTGCATTTTTTTTTTAATGTCTCGTCATTTGGAATCAAACAGTAACCAATTAATGTATTAATTATTAATAATTTAAAAAAAATTAAACAAGCCTGTTTTTAGCACAAAATCCGTAATTAATATTACTTTTTTGGCTCAAATTTATTCACACAAAAATCCTTCCAACTAATCAGGCCATTTTTAGCACAATAATTTTTTTTTTAATTGTAACGAAAAAAATTAGTTTTCAATCTTCGACGCTCCTCGCGGTGTTCAACTTAATTCGCGAGTGCAGAAGTTCTTCGTGAGGTGGAGCACCAACCTTGCGCTTGCTAATTTTGCAAGCGAGATTCGCACCTGAAAGGTACGCCATCTGCAGGTTCACTCTGCAAGAGGAGCCGAGAATGCATTCTATAGAATATACCTCTCCTCTCTAAATAGGAAAAACCGCTATAAAAAATTGGCGAAAAATCAAGGGCAATGGAGACAGAGGATAGAGAAATTCAAATCTGTAAGCTTTATTCCATAGGTTGGAATGCAATTACTGTGAAAACTGTGATAAGTATACACAAACGTGACTAGGCATGTCATTATTTTTAAATTACGTCCAAATTATGCGGATGTTCCTAGCGACTTATTCATTATATTAAGGCAGCAACCCTTTATTCCGTTTTTTTTTTTACCTAAGATTTTCTTCCCTCAATTGTAAAAACGATGACAGTTGCAAAATATAAATATTTTTTTAAAAGTTAAATTTTCATTCAAAATAATTAGTGTTTATCAGAAGAAAAAATTCCCACATTTTAAGCGATTTTTAGTTTTCATTCGAACACAGAAGTTTGTTTAATAAATTTTTCTATTCTGTCTAAAATTTTCTACGAATGACAAAAAAATGAGTAAAATGGTAATGCTGATCAACTTTTTTATTCATCTAATATAAAAATATATCAAAAGTCTTCATTTTTATTTTATACTCAACAATAAGCAAATCTCTTTTGTAATAGAAAAAGGCAGCTTTTCTGCTTTTTCCTCGTCTCATTAATAATTCTCATGAGTAATTGCACCTGAATCACATGATTTTTACTCAGAAGTAGAATTTAATTATCACAAAGATGACTTGAGCAAAATTTCATCACTGTACAATTGAATGTCAGGTGTGAAGACGGCGCTATTTTTTTGCGGCGAGTAGAAGTTGCTACTGGTATGAAAAGCAGGTCTGCAAGTTGGAAAATCCGCCGCGTTCTGAATCGGTGCCCCCGCGGTGTTGGCTCGAATGTGCTCCGTCACAGAATGCATGAGTCGATTAGTCACGTGTGGTGGCACCTCACACGGAAACCTGAAGCTGAAAATCAGGTTGGCGCCAAATGGAGTCGATCTTGGCGAGATTCGACATGCTGCTCCAAGGTGAAGCACTCCGGCAACTTTTAATTTGAAAAAAGAAATTAATTTTATATTAAAAAAATTATTAATTATTACTTTGACACTCTTGCTGAAAGAACTGGTCGACGGCTCTGCACAAATTTGCGCACATGTCCCACGGCACGGTTGTAGAAATGAATTTGGTAAAACCCTGTTCAGAGACGGCTTCTTCCAACGGGCCTAAAACATTCATTTACTCAGTAAATCAGCGAGGAATTCGGTGGAATAATTCTTTATTTAAACATGCGACGTACAGACAGTGTATTCATAATGCGGCACCTCTTTTATTACAAAAGGGCTTAGTTAATTTATTCCACAATTATTTAAAGAAGATTGGAAATTGGAATTTCCGGGAATTTCAATGTTGAATACTTTTTTTTAGAATTAAGTTCTATAAAAGAGTAATTTTTTAACTATGAAAGTGTACTAAAGTAATTTTTCGGACTTCTCTATTGCTGAAGTTAACATAGAATTTAAAAAGAAAAAAAATTCATAGTTGAAATTATTTAACTTAGTATAAGAAGCAATTTTGGTACATCTCAGGGTACATCCTTATATAAAAAGTATTTTTTTTTGTTTTTTTTTTTTTTTATTGGCAAACTATATTTTTCAAAGGTTATTTAATTGCTAAATAGAAAGCATGGAATGATTTAAGCCTTACCTTCAAAAAAACTATTTTGTCGATTCCCAACATCACGAAAGCGAGAGTCAATCCTGCAATGATTCAAAAGGTCACGTCATAATGAATTTAGTTTTATGAACAAAGAACATTAATAGATAATAAGTCTTTCTTTTCTGATTGTTTATTTTTAACGAAGCACATATAGAAAGTGAAAATAGATAACCGATGCTATTGAAAAACTGCTTGCGGCTTAGGCTGTATTGTTAAATCCATATTTTGAAAGGGAAACTGAATGACTTTGGCTTCTTTTTGCCACTTCAGAGGCGCACGCTTCATGAAGCTGCAAAAAAATCAAAACCAAACAAAGTAAATGTGCCGCGCAACGAGAAAGTCAGTTTTTGTCTACCTCAATTAGCGGCCGCGCCGCATCAGCATCCAGCCAACTGCTCTTTCAATTTCTTTTTTGCATTCATCCTTTTCTAACCTACTTTAAACTCAGCCTAATGCCACATATCATCAGGGATGAGAATATTGTACCCTTTTTCCATAAAATAATCGCATTTTTGTCAGCAATTTTTTTTAGCTTATAAATATTTGACTCATTTTTTTTACGATTTTTTTCTGTTTATATTTTAAAATTTTTAATTTTACCGTGACTAGAAATTTTCTGAATTAAATGTCAGAAATTTTAAAACGGTCACTATAGTAAATAATATTTTATGCAAATATGGTGTGTTTTATAAAAAACAGAAGTTAATTTTAAGCTAAACTGTGTTAATAATAGTTGATTTGAATTAACACCATATTAATTTTATGAAAAAGAGCAAAGACTTTAAATCCAATCTCTGCACGTCATAATATTGGTTGTTGTTTTATATTTAACTGTTTTATTTCCCTTCAGAAATTCGTTCATCCGACAGAAGAAAGGATGGGTAAATTTTAAATGACGTAAATATTCTTGTACGTAATGTTAATTGTGTTGACACAATAAAGCAGGACCTGTCTCTTTTTTATATTCATTTCGTGCTTCTCACTCAATTCAGTGTAAAGTGAGGGAGACAGCAGGAGATTTCAATGAGCGGCGTTTGGTACCTCGTACTTAAAATTCGCAGCAGCGCGCGACAATGCACAAAATGATTTGCACTCTTGGTTATGAAAATCAAGAGCCTCTTGTTACTTTTTTACCTCGTGAATTTAAGGCAGCTCTGCTAGGAAATACACACATTGAAGTACATTATTTTTTTTTAATTTTACTTCAAGTACTGGAACAAATGACACTGGCAAATTGACGCGGTTCCCGTACTAAACAGCTTCTCAAACACAGACAAGTTTGGTCACACAAAAGATCCATGATTCACACCTTGAGAGCTGTTTGCACGCTCAGGTGAACAATGGTAATTAAAAATGCATTATGTAGACTTAAAAAATTTTTCAAGTTCAAACTTGCCTTACTTGATCTTAAGTAAGGTTGTACGGATGTTTATTTTTTTACTCTACTTTTATTTTCTTTTTTTCAACTGATTTAATTCAATTTTGTTAATTATTATCACAGCCAATTCAAAAAGAAAATATTCTGGAGAAAAATCTGCATAAAATTTTAGGAAACTAATTAAATAATTAAATTTCTCTTTACAAAACTGCCCGATTGTGTCGATTTTTTTTAACTTCTCATCATGACGCGTTCGTGAATATATAAGCAATCGACGAGTTGTGAGATGTTTGAACAGGTATTAATTTACTTTTGTTTTCTCTGAACTTTTACCTTGCCAAGGCTGCAATTGAGATTCGCACAAAAAAGCATGCGAAAGTAGCACACGAATTGCAATAATTAACAAAATATTTGCTTGAACTTTCAATCGCGCTAAAATAAGTTTTTATGATTCATCGCCAAAATTAGCAGCTCTATGTTCAGTGCGTTGTATCTATTTAAAAAATGCGACTCCTTCGCAGCAAGATTCTCGCAGTCAGACCGGTTTGGAATTGACCTTTGAGCGTAGAGGTCAGCTTTTGTTGCGTAAGAGGAGAATAAAATATAAACGTGCTTTCAAAAAAGCATCCTCACTGATCAAAACCAAAAGGTTTGAATTTTGTGGTAGAATTTCACGATCGAGAGGGTTGATTCATGGTAATTTGAATAAGAAATCCGCTTTTCCTCGACGCATTTTGTGAGTTGTTTAAAAAAAAAAAAAAATACATATCTGCAGCCATAATTCATGAGCTGTGAAATCATTTTGACATGAAGTCGTACAAAAATCAATCTTTAAAAAATATTTTTTATTTTCAAATTAACAATTTTTGTGTAAAATTATTTTAAGATAAAATTTAACTCAAAATAATTTTTCTCTAAGACAGTTGAATTCAAATTAAAAAAAAAAAATACAAACATTTTTGTCGACGAGAAAGGTAAGCTCAAAACACACGTTTCAACATTCCGACCAATATTATTAGAAAAATTAATTTGTTATAAAAATTATAAATTTTTAATTCAGCTCTACTTGTGATGGAAATTATTTTGTGTAAAATGTAGCGCTCTTTAAATTAATTTTCACGCAAAATTCTAAAAGTTTAAAAAAAAATCTTTATTAAAGATTGATTTTTGTATTAATTCTCTTGTCAAAATGATTTCGCAGCTCTTGAATTATGGCTGCAGTCCGCAGGGATATTGTTTTTTTCTTAACAGCTCACAAAACCGATCAAGGAAAATCCGATTTTAAATTCAAATAACCATCAAAGTTTTTAACCACTGGCATATATCCCATTGCATAATTTCTTTTTTGTATTAAATATATTGTTCACTTTATATTTATGTCATGACAAAGAGTCGCTATTGTTGATGACGGTACGTTTATACGTTACTTGAGATTTTCATCTCGTGGACTAAAATTAGATTCACGCTGTAATAAGACAATTGATGAGAGAGAGATACAAATTTAATAATGCGGCAATTGAAATTGAACGGCATCTGCGCGCCAAACAATTATCGAGGAAGCAATTCTATTATTGAACACGTTACGTTCAGAATAACAATAGAACATTACATGGGTGACCTTAAAACATGTGTCTTCTTTTATGTTATTATCTATATTCAATTATTACAATTGTAATTTGTAAGAGGCTTGTTATTTTGGAAGGAAGACGCCTTATAAAAGCAGCCGACTTTCGAACTTTCAAAATAAATTTAATTTCGGTACAATTTATAAATGAAAGTAGTTTTTTACCGTGATGCATGCATCAGAGACTTAACTGTGCGCTGATGAGAGAACGGTACAAAATATTAAAACAAAGAAATTCACACCTGCAAATGTGGGATTGTGGGCCAGGTGGAGTGGCTGGAGCGCCCCTTGGCTCAGTTTCCGAGTCGGCGGCTGCAGTCGTTCTTATAACGGGCCTGCCCTGGAGGTCACTCACCTGCTGCCCGACGTTTTTGACCAAATAATTGAGCAGCTCTTGAGAAATGGACGGTTCCGTTCGCACCGAGTGCTCCGTCGAGTCGAGATCGAAAAAGGGTTTGAAACCCTGCTGACACCCCAGAGACGGCATGGCGAATGTAAGACCCTGCTTGAGATTTTGTGTGCGCTCGGCTGCCTTTGCCGGAGAGAAATGCTCTCTGTTAAGTCTGTTTTGTCGGTGGCTCAGACCCCCTCTACCTGACGGACTCGGTGAACTGGATGTTGTGATACTTCAGGTTCTTCTTCCTGAAATAAGCAACAGGCGGTCGCTGCAACTGCCACTGCCGGACTAACATAAACATTATTGTTTGCTTCCTTATCTGTTTAGAGCAAAGTTTCTTTTTTATCAGTTTGAGGTCAATCGAAATAAAACACTCCTGATTTTGCATAATGTGCACACATATCATCTGAAAGCAACTTTGGTTTATTACTTTTTGTACCAAGAGAAGGGAGACAAAACTTTCATGCAAATACAAGACGGCGGTAACAAATTTTATGACTATATCGAGGACAATCAAAATTTTATTTATACTATCACTTTCATTTTACAAATACAGTGTAAAAGAAAAAGATTCGTTTGTGATCTTTATCATTATTTTGGTTCAACATAGGATAGTAATATTTCAACTTAGCAAACTCAACAAAAAATAGGTAAAAGATGACTAAATCGTTGTAAAATCAAAATACTGGGGCATTTTTCTACTTCAAAAATGAACACATTCTAGCTTTAAAAGCTTGGTAAAAATTCAACGCTCTAGCAGAACTGTGATCTCAAATAATACTGTTGAATAAATAAATCGGGACCATTCCAATACGATTCGAATTTGAGAATGTTTGTAGACTAAAAGTAATAGGATCAAAAGCTGATCAAGCTTACAAAGTTGGAATGATCACATCATTTGAGCTCTTTATCAAGAAACACTCAATGGCAAAAGTATGAACAAGGAAGGAACTTGATCATCTTGATCACAACAAAAATGGCAACCAACTCACAATTTGGCTTGCAGCTCGTGGCTGCCGGAGTCCAAATTTCCGCTGGCAAATATATTCTTGGGGTCCAACTTTTGTTTGACCGCACGGAACAACTGCACGCCTTGACTGGAGACCTGCTGGCGGTACCACTTCTTCCTCACTTTGCCGATTCCGTGGTGGTGAGAAAGGCTCCCCCCGCTGGCTAGAATTTCGTCTCGGGCAGCTTCTTCGATTTCTTCGTAAACGTGGCAAGGGTCTGGGAAGGTTCCGTAGTTGAAGCCAAAGTAGAAATAGACGACGGAGCCGGCATCATAGGTTTGAGTCACTCGACAGGTGATCAGATAGTGGTGAATGCCCCTGGCTGAAGAAAGAGTCATATTTTAATTGATTATATCAATTTTTTCCAAGGATTTTATGAGTTTAAAAATATTTTTTCTTAATACTTGAAATGTAAATTATTATTTAATAATAATAAAAAAGCTAATATGTAATATTTCTTAATTATTTAATACTTATGTCTTTTTTAACATATTTAAAGTTCAACTGATTAAAATAATGTTTTATGTGCAATAAATGGAGAAAATATATGATACATTGTAAAAAAAAAATGCTGAGTAAGTTTCTAGACATTACTGTAATGACAAAAAAAAAATACTGCACTAGATCAGACCCGAGACCCAGATTGCAGTTTAAAAATGTCATCATGACAAGATGTGAATGATCCTGTTTGTTTTTATAATTATTTGTTGTTCCGATTTTTTTTTTTAAATTATAAAGATTTGTCGAAATAAAAAAGAATCACATTAAAAAAGATTTATGCAGAGAGCAAGGAGAGAATTTAGAAAATAATTGTTTTCTCCTTATTACCTTTGCACTCAGCAGTAACTCTTCCCTTGACATTTCTGCACAGAGACAGTGTCCTGTCCCACGGTACGGACGTTTCAAAAGACTCGGCCACAATGTTGAAGTCAAACCCAAGATCCTGAAATACTCAATTAGGAAATCCAAAGGAATACACAAATTTTTTCTCCATACTCTGATGTAGGCGATCACAAATGTCAGAACATAGCCCCTTTGGCCGTTGACCTCTCCCGCCGGCATTCCTCCGAACTGACTGCCTATTTCGTAGACCAACTTCTCCTGAGCCTCAACTGCAGTTTGCTCACCTGATTTTTATCAATGTAAATTAGCTAAATTGTAAGATTTAAAACGATATAACTTTACCTTCAAACACAAGAGTGGCCACAACCATTTTATGAACGTCATATCCTTTCATCTTGGTGACGTAAAATCTTTTGAATCCATCTGCAATGCCGCCGAAGAAACTTGGCACCGCCTTCAGTGCCTGGCCAAATTTAAACTGCTCGTTGTCCACAAGCCGAATAGACGCTGGTTGGCAACGCTGTTCAGAAATAAATTTAAATGAATGAGTCTTTTAATTCAAAATGATTTGATAACTCACTCTCTTGGCGACTTCTCTCATGCACTGCACTCCAGATTCAAAATTGGGGAAAATAATCGAGCCGTACTTCTTGCAAGGCGGAAGTGGCCGGACTTTCAAAATGACTTCTGTGATCACACCGAGGGTGCCTTCGGACCCAAGGATGACGTGGTTGAAATCGGGACCGATGGACACTCGAGGGCCTTGCGTGTTTTTTTCTAAAACTCCAGTGGGCGTGACCATTTTTGCGTGGACCAGCAGGTCTTCGATGTTGCCGTAGACATTCTTTTTCATGCCTGATGCTCTTGTGGCCACCCATCCTCCAAGACTAAATAGCAAAAAATTTAATAATTAGATTATCTTTTCCTTACTGACCTGTTCAGGAATTATATTATTATAAATTTAAGTTTGAATTCTATACTATTGAAGTGAGAAAAATTTAAAAAAATAAAAATAAATTAAACTAACAATTAGCTTCAATCAGAACTATTCAATACTTTTTTTAATTGAGTATTTTTCAATTAAAAATTTGTAGGAAAAAAATTTTATAAAATATATAATTTTAATTAATTAAAATTCTATATTAAATATTATAATAATAATTTAATAAACTTTAAAATCAAAACTATCCATAATTTTTTAACAAAATAAAATACCTAGAAAATTCATGGGAATCCGGCTCATGTCCAGTTGTAAAGCCGTGCTTTTTCAACTCTCGTTCCAAATCTTGGCCAATTATTCCAGCTTCAATGCAAGCTACCAAATTATCACGGTCTAACCAAAGAATGCGGTTCTGCAAAATATTCAAAGATGAAATTAAATTAGTTTATTAGAATTAAAAATTTGAAAGTATAAAGATGGGCATTCATTTTATATGAAAAGCAGACAAAGAGGATGATATTTGAAAGTCATTTCCAATCTTGAATCCTGTGATTAAATTTGTATAATTATTATAATTTTACATTAATTTTTAAATTTATTGTTATTTCACTAAAATGTAACTCTCCATCTTGTTTTTCTTTCTTTTAAATTCATTAAGAATATTACCATTTGAGACATATCTAAGGAGACAATCATTCTCTTTTCGTCCTCAGGGCAAGAATTGGCACACGTGACGCTGGTGCCTCCTCCGAAGGGCATGATGACCACATCGTATTTCGCAGCCAGAACCACAATTTTCACAACCTCGGCATGAGAATCTACAAATAAATTCATTTTAAACTAATCATCGAATCAAAATTTCCAATAGTTTACCTGGCCAAATGACTAGATCGGGTATTCTGGCAAACATGCCGACTCGGAGCACGTAAATATCGTGCAAAGTGTGACCGTGGCCTCGGAAAAGTCGGTCCTCGCCATCCTCGGAAACGGACAAATTCAAATTTTTAACTTCAGACAAAAATTCTGCAATTAAAAGTTATTAACTTTCGAAAGTAAGAGTAAATTTCAAAACAACCTTGATTAATGATTGGTGTCGGAAAACTAGTGATTGGTGGCTGCGGTTTGATTGGATTGCTCAGGTCAACGTTGAATACGTCTTTCGTCCACTGAGTGAAGTAAGGCAACTCCAGCTCGCCGATGGGGTATCTGTTGCCGGTGAACCAAATCACACCTTTCCTCACGGCAAACTGAGAGTCCGAATATCCCCATCCGTTCCATTTCAGCAAGTCCTGCCTGTTAATTATTATTAAAAACATTAGAACAAATTACATTTAACAAAATTCTATTCATAAAATATAAAAAACTCTCCTCAAAAAATATACCTAAAATCTTTTAAGTATATACATAAAAGAAAATTCCTGAAAGTGAAAATTAATTTTTGACCGATCATGTTGAATGAAATTATATTTTTGTCTCTCACTGGCAAGAGGCCACCTTAACTTCTAGATTGATAAGAAAGACATTTTTATTACTATATTGCGAATTTTTTTTTAATAATCTTAATTGAGATTTATGGCCCTTGATGGGTGTGTCTCTTCAGCACCCACAATTAATCGTTCAGGTTATGTAAGAGATAAATTTTAAATTAAAGTTCCAGTGCGAAGCTCTCCAAAATGAAATATTTTCTATTTAAATACAAGGGAATTCTAATTCGAACCTCTTTTTGGGAATCGCACTGGGCGTCGGCTCGACTTTGGCCGCTTTTCGGAATTGCTGGCCGTTGTTTTCGGCGCTGTAAACTTCGACGAACGAGTTGCTGTCGCCGTTGGTCGCGGCTTCCTTCGATTCGGCCGACATCGAGCACCGATGCAGTCGCGTCGATTCGCCCACAAATTTTTCTTCCACGTTAATCTTTTAACTGATATTTGTGGGAAAAACTAAGCCGGCCGTCTTTGCAGAGACCTCGGTGTTATCACTCGACGGCGGCCATAAAACGCCCATCCGTCTGCAGTGCAGTGTTGCCAACTTTGCGGAGTGCGCGCACGTTCCTAAAATGTGTTATGTTGTTCGCGCGCCCCTTCAGTTTAGGCAGACGTGTGTGTTGCATGCTATTGAATGCAATTCGCTTGAATAATTATTATGGAATAAATACGAAAAAGGCATTACATAGTGTCAGACGAGCTAACAGAATAATATACATAAAAAAATTAATTAACAAAAAATGATGAAAATTTCTTATTCATTGATAATCAAGTGTTTCTGATAAAAAATTAATATAATTATAAATTCGAAGATTTTATGGAGTTTTTATTTAATTTAAGAAATTAAGATTCGATATATAAAAGTCGAGTTTAATAAAATTAATCTTTCATTATGCGATGGGGAAATTTAAAATAAAAAATATTCTCTAGGCATCACTGGGCATGAAATTTTTTCTGTATATTCATTCCTCTTTTAAATTTTATGGGCACGAAAAAAAAGGAATTTTCTCACAATTATCATAATAAGTACAGTAAATTTAAGATTGAGCCCAATTATTTTAATATCAGTATAAAAATATCAGGAAATTTTAATATAAAACAGTCCTTTTATTTTTATGTTATCATATTTTGTAAAAATGAAAGTACTAACAATTATGCTTTTGCACATAGTCCTTTATTAAATGTAATTATTTATAAATGAGAATTAAAAAACCATTGATCATGAAAACAACATTGAATTACGTATGCCTTACAATTATTGTTACTACTTCTTTATTTTTACATTAAAAGCTGCATAAATGTGTGTGTTGCTTTTTTACAAATGAGATTTTTTGTTCAAATTCGATGGCCAATGCTTACAACCAACTTAATCTACCAACAATTTGTGTTGGAGTAGCAAACTACTATAATTTTTGTTTATTAGGAAGAATTAAAACTTCTGTCAATTACTTGTTCTCAATTATATCGTTGACAGAAAACTAGGCTACAAATGCGGACATATCTACATTTTACTACTAGAATCGTTTTTTACTCAAATTAAATTTTCTTTGTTACACAATGCTTAAAAAATGTCCTGGCTTTTACTGAGATGCGATTTAGTAATTTTATATATTTTGTTTACAAAATCACAGGGTGACGTGCTTGTTATTAACTTTTTCTCGTAGTGAGTTTCTTGTGAGTTTGCGAGTGTGTGTTATTTTTTCAGGTTAAAATATTGAGCACTCGGTCGAAACTTGTGTGAAATAATTATCCTTTAATTATAATAGACAACTAAAAAGGCACTTGAAAGAATCAGACAACATTTGATAATAAATTTTCGCTTGACGCAGTGAAAAAATATTCTTAAAATTTCCCCTCGACGACTGCTTATTTAATCAACTCGAGTGATTTTTCTGTTTATATGTGAAACAGTGAAAGACTTAGCAAGTCAGCGATGAGGTTTCAATTCATGTTTAAAACTTACCAATTACTGAAAGTACGTACGGGAAAAACTAATTATTTAAATGCACACGTTACACACACTGTTCAGTGATGAGTCAAAGATGTTTAAATATCGCCAAAAAAATTCCTAGGTTATATACAATTTTTGCTCAGACGGACCTCTATTTGTTTAGGAACACCACTATAAATGTAGCTTATCTCATTCACACGACTATATTTACAATATTTTATAGTGAACATCGTAATGTATTGATTGCATTTTTTGTTTGTTTCTAATTCGTCCATTTTTTAAGTACTTAAATCAAGTCATAATTCACTATAAGCTGCATGTTTTTTTGCAAAAAAAATTATAGGTTCTTTTTTTACTGGTCAATATAAATTTGAGAAGCGTACAAAGTTACTATTTTGGTTATTTTCCCATCACTTATACAGTAACCCTGTTATTTTAGGCGAGCACTACTTTAGAGGGTATAGAGATTTCGTGCATTAATTACGTTGAAAGCTTTTTTCAAGAAAGTGCTTCTCATCTCTACAGTTACAATTTGTGTGTTTTTCATTATGATGAAATTCAAATATTAATTAAAAAATTAAAATTAAATTAATTTCTAAGCAAACGATGCTACTGAATTATGATGTTCATTGTTGAAGGTTACATTTTTTCTTGTTTTTTTACCTAAGAAAGCTGGAGAAAATAGCGCTGTGTACGAATTTGTGCGTTTTGCTATAGCCCTTTTCATTCCCTTCAACTTGGATCACTGAACCGTGAGCAAAATGAAATGGAGTGGCGTCCGTATAATTTTTTTTGTTTGTTACATTTATACATATGACGTATTTTCGAGAGTTGATGCGAAAAGCGATCAATCAACTTCTTGGAAAATTCGCGCCACAATATCCCTCAGTTTTCTTACAACCAAGTGTCTGCGACGGGAATAAGAGTAAAAACCTGCAGGAAGTGGCAAGTGCTGGCGGGTTAAATTATGCTTTAAATATATATGTAATTTATTATTTGTGCAGAATATTTATTTTTATTTCAAAGCAGAATAGAATTGTTACTTAGTTGCGTTGTACAGGTGATTAATTAATTAATTTATAATGGAGGTTAATTATTAATATATTTATTGAAAATAGAGCCATATTTTGATACTGCTCTGTAAGAAACGCCTCTGAAAGCTCTTTGGTAGAGAATTCTGATGCCAATTTTTCAATCGGCTTCTTCATTTAACTATCAATAATTTCAATTGGGTATTTCATAATAAATGGGGGTAATAAGTGGTTGTTTTGAAGCTTAAAATTGCTTTAATAAAACTCTCTTGTTTAAATTATTTAGAGTCTACAGCATAAAGCAGACAAAAAATCTTTATGTGATGCAGATTTATATTTTTTATATTAAAGTTTCTCTTTCTATGGAAAGACAAATGAATGCTATGTATTCATTTAAGAGAATATGTTGCATAATGAAAGGTAGAAGGAAGGCTTTTTTTAAATTCACTGGAAATATAATTGAATAATTTTCTTATAATATTTTCCGGATTTCGTTTTTTTAATATGCTACTTAATTCATCTAAAATATCTACCAGCACTTATAATAAATTGTAAGTGTACTTAATTTCTATTTAATGGAAGCAAAGATTGGCAGACATTTGGTTATAAGGTCGATTTCTTTCTGTCGTACCTCACTTTTGATTTGATTTTTTTTCTAATCTCCTTTTGATAACCCATTCTTTTTATAAATATTATGTACACATACTTGAATTCAAGTATTTTAATTTCTCTTCCTTGCTCACACACAGGCTAATACTAAATTTAATATCAAAAGCGTCAAGCCAAATACAATTTATGGAGTTTAACATTATGCAAGTGTGCAAAATTTGCTGCGACAAATCAGCATGGTGTTCATTTACATTCCTTAGTAGCAATAATATTAATATTATCCAGCATTAAAATGAAACTTATTTCGACTTTAAAAAAATGCATTTAACGAAAATCATCCGTGGGATTTGAAGCAAAATATCACTTGTCCACATCTTTTTGCTGGAATAATTAATTAATTAAACTCACTGGTGCCCAGAATGTCCACAGGCCACTAATTTGAGTGTTTCTTCGAGTAATTAATTAAATTTCATCAGATAACGGTAGCTAGCAAATTTATACAGGTGTCTTGAAGAGCACTTAGGTTCCGGCCAGCCATCTGGCCAATCACCATCAGACCGCCGACTCCTCGACGAAGCTCACCTCTTTTCGTCCGGGGGAGGCTGGAGGCGGCGGCGCGTGGGGCGGCAGTCTCAGCAGGCCGCCCACGCTTGCGGCCATGGCGGCCACGATGGGCGACGGCGTCACTCCGATTGGGGGCTCGATCAAGAGGCCACTGGCCGCTAGCGGCTGCTGAATGGCCGGGTAGGTGAAAAACGATGGTCCACGACTCGAACTGGCTGGAATAGAATTAGTCAGTTTAATTTTTAAATAATGTAAATTTATATAATGTAATTAATTAATTTTTTTATGATTTAGTTGGTCTTTTAAAGTTACAAAAAGGGGCAGGTAATAAATAAGTTTAAAAAATGATTAAGTTCTGTAAATTGTAAGAAAAAACATTTAAATTTTAAATACAAATCAAAATTTAAATTTTTCAATAAGAATCATGTATTGAAATTTTTTTCTCAATTATTTATTTTAATATGCTATTTGATTATATTAATTATTTTGTTCAAAACTTCAGAAAATCATAGAAAATTAGAAGAAAAAAAACATATTTTTAAGTTAATATTTTCAGTATATAAATTTATTTTATAACAAATATATTGATACCTTGAGCTGAAGAGGGAGAGAATGAGAAAGAGTCTGTGTGCACAGGGGGTGGTTTGACCCAGGCGGGGGTTGGTTTTCTTCTGAACTGATTGACGAAGGGTGAAGTTTCTGGAAAGTGGTTGGCTTTGCGAACTGGGCTCGCTCGATTCTGCATCGGGAAAATCACAACGCCTGGCGCTGCTGCAACACTAGGGTGTGAATCTGCAAAAAAAAAGAAATTATTCATTTTAAATTAAAATTTCAAACTTTTTCGTACTGTCTGAGAACATGGAGTTCTTTCGTTGTTGTCTCGCTCGCCAGACCATGGAGCGGACGTGACCTCTTGACCCCGTGTGCACGGCGTCCAAACTGAGGCTGCGGGGGAGGAACATGTTCTCGGAGCTGTTGGAGGTCGGCCTCTGTTCGTGCCACGGCACGTTGACCTGCAACTCCTGCTGCTTGAGCCTGGCCGCGGCCACCATGGCCGCCTGCTGCTCGGCCATGGCGTTGGCCGCGCTCAGCAGGTGCTCGTTCATCGAGTACAACTTGTGTGTTATGTCTTTGCCTGAATTGTTCAAAATTAAAGCCATGTAAAAAATTTTCATTAAAAAAAAAAAAAATGGGATTTATTTACCTATGAGATTTATCATCAAAACCTCTAACAAGGGCCGCAGTCTAAAAACGTTCTCCAACTTTGGTTTTGACCAACACAAACAAGTGCTTTCCTCTTCAGCAGTAATGGTTACCTATTTAAAGAAAAAATATTTATAATATACAAATTAGAATAGTTAGCAATTCTGTTGAACATTAATAAGAAACTATGAACAGGACAAGATCATGAAAAAATAATCTTTTAATTCACTACCATAACGATTATTGTCAATCTGTTTTATTATAATATTATATTATTTTGTGTAAAAAAAATTGTATTAAAAAATAACAATTAATTTATTATTATTTTTTACCTAAATGTTAAAAAACCAAGAAAACTAGCTAAATTTAAAAAATCATTTTTTTTATCAAGTTATGCTTTGTTGTTGTTGTTATTTTCCTTATTTGTAATTGCATTTTTTTTTAAATTTTTGTTTTATTTTAATGACATTTAATTTTACCTGGAACACATGATTCGGGCCGACTCTCGAAGCCTCCCATTCTGGTGAGTCTACAAACTGTTGTGGGTTGATGAAGTGTAGGTACGTTTGATCACATGACACTCGCAGCCTGACAAATCACATTAACAAACATTAAATTTAATGGTGGGTGGTGCGATTGTTATCATGCAACACTTACTTGCCCCTTAAGAGCACTGAAAGACGGTCGTTGGCAGGCGTGATGTCCTCGATGGCGTAAGTGTCCCCTGGATCAAGAGTCAGCAGTCTGCCTTCTCTCGTCATTTCCTAAGAAATTGAATATTTTAAAGTTATTTTGTAAAAAAAAGGTATTTGTCAAATGAAAAAGGAATATGCAATTTACAAACCAAGTAAATCTGAACAGTATTTAATATTATTTTTTCCTCTTCTTATTCTAGAACAAGTCACTTTAGCATTATTGAACTTATTTTAAAAAAAGTATGAATCTTAAATCGATTAAATAACTTTAATACGTCTCATGGATAAGCATCTCATTTATATGATTTGATCTTTGAAACAAAATCTAAAAAACCGACCAAAAATTAAAATTTGATTTTAACAGCCTATTTTAAATCAATTTAATGTGTATATTGACCATATCCAATTGAAATTTTAAAACTTTTTTTGTAATTCGAAATTCAAAATTGATAATTTAACTGATTCTTGTTTATATGTTTATATGTTATGGATTGCGTATTTTTAAAAAGTTTTTAGTTTGTACCGATTTACCTGAAAAAGGTGCTTCTCCACTTTGTGTGGCCCGAATTGGCGCTCGTAAAGTTCCAACAGATCTGGCGAAAGACGCGGCGGCAGAACCTGGACAGCGAGTCGGAGCGCGTGGGCCGCGTTGACGATGCTCAAAAACGCACTCCACGCCACCATGTCCGCGGCACAAAGGGTCAGAGCGGCCCAGAAGGCGCTCACACAGAAGCCGACCGCCAGTGACGTTCGAAGGACAAGAATGCTTTGTCTGAAAGAATTGGACCAAAATCAAAGATGGCCAAAAAGATGATATAAAATAAAAGAATTTCCAGTCATTAATTTTATGCTGCACTTATTGGATTTCAAATTTCATCAATTGAGCCGTATGATTCTGTAGGTTGCGCAAATTTAATATATGTGTCACTTCTGGCCGACGCGTAAAATGAATATTTCATATCTACGCGGTCATAAATTGTATGGCCCCAGCTTAATTTTCATTCTACGCAATAAAATAAGACATTCTGCTGCGTCGAGACGAAACTGACATTTTCCCATCGTTGAATCACATGAAGAAATGGAGTACACATGACGACGGTAATGTTCTCGGACAAAAACGGCCATAAATAAAAATTACTCTGAATAAATTTACGTACTAAGAACCTCGCCCAACTTCTTTATTTTTACGCCATTTGGCCGTTGGCCACGTTTCTCGCTCCTAAAATACATATTTTATGACAAAAGTATCAAGACAGTATCAATTATTTGAAATATTTCTGCAAAAAAATTGGATGTAAATTTCCTAAATTTTGAATATTTATTTGCAAAATAAAATAATAATAAGCCTGGATCACATAATTCGCCCTTCTTTTACCTACAAAATAATTTCAAAAGTCAAATATTTAATAAAAAAATCCTACTTTGAGTTTGGTGAGATGAGAAGAAAATTATTGACTTCAGAGAAAAATGTAAATATCTCTCGTCAAAGCTACGTACGTCATCCAAAATTGAGGGCGAGATACCCGAGAGACCAATTCAAGTCTCTTTGTGGAAAAATTGCTACTGAGAAAGTCTGGCAGATGATTTGCAATAACGACATCATCATTAGGCCTTTCAATATCCCGTGGTTCTGTTTTCAGCGCTGCTCGATCTCGGATTCAAACGAGCGCCGCCCTTGCCAGGCAACTAGCAACTCGATCAATCACACGCGAAAATGCCAAGAGAGCAGAGAAGCTCATACAACTTGCATGAAGTGACTTGACTGACTTGAGAGGAATCGCATCAAACGATCCGAAGCCAAAAATAAACCCATTCAACGGAGTCGAGAGCACTTTGTGTGTGCATTTGACGGTTGCTCAAATAAAAAATCTCTTTTGTTGAGACGAAAAAAATTGTTTTCTGTGGTAAAACTTCAGTTTCAATTGTAATGTTGTACTCATTATTTGAAAAAAGAAACAAAAATCTTCAGTGACCATAAACTCGTCTAATTCTAAAGTAAAATTTTGTTTCAAATATAAATTTTTCTGGCTTTGATAAAACTATTACAATAAAATTAAAAAAAAAACTTGCAACCTTGAAGAAAACTGTATATCCTGCCTTATTTAAAATATATAATTGGAATTTATGTAAAAGTTTTAGATTGTCAGTTTACCGATATTATGCAACTTTTTTTAAAATTACTGTGTAATTTTTTTATTTACGACGGATTATTATTTCAAGATAAGCACTAAATTGTAGACATCAAATGTTTTAAAATGCTAATGGCAGTCACAAATAAATTAAACGCGATTGCGTGACACGTCAGAAAGTGACGCACTGCCCGTTTAATGGAAAACATTTTACACCCGAACAATTTCATTTTATTGAAAGAGCAAATAATTTAAACGGGTTATGCAGACCCGCCGGACATTCGCGTTCGGCCGGTGGCCTGCCTCGCAATCAGCGACTTCATTGTCCGCGCCACTCTCCGCTCTCATTAGCATAAATCCGCGGCAATTAAAGCGGCATTGATTTTCTGGCTGGCGCGAGCGGTCCGGCGCCGAACGCTGAGAGCAGGTCTGTGCAAGAGTGATTCTGCACCACTCGTCTCCTCTTTTAAAGCAGATGGGAAACAAGGAAAACAAGTTGGCTATTGATTCCAACTGCACGCTCTCTTGGAAAACAACAATGTTTTTTTGTTTTTCTCGTTTTTACCCCACTGCGAACTAGGTTATATGGGAAAAGTTTGTTTCCAGTCCAGCTTAACAAACAAACAGTGAAAAAAAATAAACTGAAGATATAGGAAAAATTTGTAATAATAATATTTTTCTATAGAAAGAGGAGATAATTATGAACTAAAAATATTTTATGTGGAAATAATGAAGTTATGAAAAATAAAACTAATAGCAAAGAAATCTCATCACATATTTCGCGAAAAAACAACTTATTTTAGCCCATCAGCAATTAAAATTGCCTAGATTTTCTTCACATCATCCACTGGGGAAAGACAACTCCTCTAAAATAAATAATTTTATTTTCATGCTTTTCTGGGCATGAGAAATTCAAAGTTAAAAATGATTTTTATTTTACTATCACCTAATCTTCAGCTATGTCAAAAAGTTATAATCTATTTTGAGGGCTTTATTATAACTTAATTAATAATTTTTTTTATTTCATTATTTCGCCTATTATCACCGATTTAAAAAATAAAATAGCCTGTTTAAAGATTTTCACATACAAAACAGTCTAGAATACAAAATTTCGGTATAAAATTTGACTTAAATTGAAAAATAAAGTACAATACTTTGCCAAAAACATAACCATCAAAATGTCATATTTTTTATATAATCATCAGTAAAAAAAACAAAAACAGAATCTTTGAATTATGTTCGGCTTGTTTAAAACATTTCACTTATTACATAAATAATGCTTCTGAAAAGATTTAATTTTATTAAATTTTTTACAAATATGAAATCGGTTGCAAAATGAAATTCTTATCCCCCTTAAAAATTAATTAAATCGAAAAGGCAAACGTTTTTTTACTCCAATATATCATCCTTAAGTTTATTTGGCTCCGAGTTAGAGCAAAAGCGGCAGGACAATTAGACCGCAAGGCCCGGGGCACATCAAAGTAGTGAACGATGCCAGTTGGGGCGGCAGCTAAAAGGGCGAGAAAGAAGTTTTGCTGCCGAGGATGCACTTTGCCCCGAGTTATGTTATTATAAGTTATGAGAGAAGGAAAGAAAAAAAAGCCCGGCTAGATGTGTATTATTTGTTGCTCACTTGAAAGATCTTGGAACGAGAAAGGCCACGGCGAAGAACAAATTGGCTGCTTGGAAGAGATTGTGCTGCGCTGGTTCCCAATCGGAGCACAGTTTGAGGGCCGTCGAGTTGCCAGCGGCGGTCAACGCGGGGCCGACGCTGCCAACCAAGCCCCCGCTCGTGTTCAACAGCAGCAGGAACAGGGCTTCGTCGCCTGCGGTCCATGGAAAGTCTGCAGACACATAATTACAGAAAAAATTTTAATTGAGCTCAACATTCCAATACGTTGGGGCAGTTTTAATTGTAAATTTAAAACTTTAACCATTAAAACATTATTTTTATAATAAAATAATAATTTTAATTACTTTTCTTATTTATGTTGCATATGTACATTTAATTTTTATAATTTTTTTTTTTTTATAATTGATAATATAATATTTTTATAAATTTTCTTTAACAAAAAATATTACAATAATAAAAAAAAATGCATTAATCACTTAGGCATCATTTTTAAAATTTATTTTTAACTCTAACAAAATTTTACAAGTGTATTTAAATAGAAATTTTAATGTCATTGAGGAAACTGTGATCAAAAATTTAATTAAATAAAGTCATACATTACAAATAAAAATTATAAGTTGAATGAAAAATAAAACTTGGGAAGCTTCATCCTGCCTTTGGGTGCTAGCAAGGGTTCAACTATAGCATGAGAAACCACTAAAGGAGTTTTTTGTTTTAAATGAAGCTTTAAATTAGAAAAAATGAACCGTTTTTAGATTTACTTATTGTTAGTAAACAGCGGGTTTTTATAGGAGGCTAATGCAATTATCTTAAAATATTTATATCTAATAAATATTAAGAATACTGAAAATACCAAACAAAATTCAAAATTTCAATTTATAATTGATAAAAAATTGTGATCCCATAAAAGAGTGATTTCCAATAATGTCAACAAATTATTTGCAAACGGATTGTTCAAATTCCCATTCAAAACAAATCGCCCGCGACTATTCCACCTAAAATGCTCACCAAATTAAATTAAAATTTCCATTCAAAAACGACAAATGTATTTGACATCTTATTATTTTGAACAAAAATATGAATTAATTGTTCCATTAAAATAAAAAAAATGTGTATTTACCTGTCACAGGTGGTTCGGTGGTTGTCGAAGCGACCGATGCGGCCGTCACGGTGCGCGTCTGGGCCGCGAGGATGAGCGGCGAAGTGGCCGCCGCCGGGCTGGACACGGTGGGGCCGAACGGCGCCGAAGAGCCGGAGGGGTCGGCGAGGGTCGACTCCAGGGCGGTGGCACTCGGGGCAGCCGTCGGGGGGTGCGGCGTCGACGCCGGCTCTTGCATTTCAACGCCACCGACGTGCTCCGCAAGGGCCTTCGAGCCCATGTGCCGCCGCTGCCAAGAAAAACATAAAACCGAGGCGTTAGTTAACCCGTTGAGAGTAGCAAAGGGTGAAAATGAGCTCGGATAAGATCGCGAGCGGGGGTGCGATTTATCGCTAATCTATGCGCCCCTCGACGCGAATATATTCGGTTCTTGATTGGTTGCCGTGCGAATGCCAGGAATTTACATTAATTTTATTAATAGATCACATTAAGTCCAGTGGAATTTTTTTAAGAGAAATAGTAGTGTATTTTCTTACATAATCATAATTAGTTACGAAACATTTATCAGATAATAAATTAATTAACGAATTATCATTTTTTTCTTAAAATACAGAACTGGGGTAAAAATAAGTAAAAACAAAAAAACTGATAAACTCTCACAATCAGATTAAAGAACTTTGTAAACCGTACCAGTTAAAATTAGCTATAATATACACTTTTATGTTTAATTATCTAATTTATAGAATAACCTGATATATCAAAACTTTCTTACAGCTATTTATTTGACAAAATTGAAATAAAAAATGAATAGAAATGTTTCTTTGTTCAAATATGATGTTCTCCAAAATAATCCTGTTGGGGCTGTTAGCAAAAATAAAATTTTCTTGCCTTAAATAAGAAAGCTAATTTCGTCAGGAAAAAGTTTATTTTCTGTATTATCTAATTGCAAGAAAACCCAGCCAAATTTAAACAGTATTATAATTTTATTTATGATTGATTTCATTCTTGCCATTCAATGTGACTGAATTTTTTATTTTGCTAACATAAAAAACAATTCTAATTGAGTAAATCAAATTCATTCCTCATATAAAAGTAACAGGGCAAACTTAATACTGAAAACGAAATCTGGAAAAAATTATCTTTAATTACTTTTTTTTTAATATTACAAAAAGGAAATTTGTTTACAACTTTGTAATTTTGAAAGATACTTAGACATCATTTATAATTTTATCAGTAATTCACACTCGAGTTTTATAACATGTAAATATTTTGCTCTGAATCTCTAAATTCAGATTTTTTTTTATATAAAATCGTTTTTAAACCTTTTTCTTTTCACTGAGCAAAAAAGGAGGCCGTTTTTATTCTCTGTTATTTTTCTCATCATCCAAAACGACAGTTTTGGCCCAGAAACGGGGAGTGAAGAGATCATCTAAATGCAAAAGCGTGTCTGCTCACGGAGGGCGGATTTCTCTATGAAATCTGGGCCGCGTGCATTGCGAATAAAGCGCGGCAACCCACTTCATTATCGCTCGCTCGCAGAGGGTTGTTTGTTTGCTCGACGGCCTTTGATGCTCGCCACGCTCCGAAGAAAAAATGACGATGTATGTATTTTGCAGTGGCGACGACACACCCTGTGCTCTCTCCGCGTGTGACGTCACGTGGACCCCACCCTGCCGGCGGAAAAAGATAGGGCGCGACGCCTGCGATGGAAAGAAAGAAAGCAAGCGGCTCGTACACGTGAAAATAATAAATACCTTTATCAGAGCGAGCGAGCGAGGCGTGCGTTCCGAATCCGTTCTCTGTTTTCGGGGTTGTTTCGCACGTCACGACCCAGCAACCCCCGCGGAAACGCACGCCAGCAAAACGAAAGAAAGAAAGAAAGTGGCGCGGCAGTGACAAATAGCGGCCTTGTTTGTGTCAAAATTATGCTTTCCAGGCCACGCATGAACCACCCACTTGCCTCGACAGCACTTTTTCATAGTGACTCGAAATAAATTATTCGATTTGGGCTTTATGGAAACCACTAAAATTTTTATTTGAGGAATTTGTTTGTGTATTTTTAATTTTTTAAATTTCGTTGGCATTATAATATTCGGAAACATATTAATTAAAGATCTCATGTTCAAACGTCAGTCATAAGAATTTTTATATAAAAACTGTATACCTCTCAATTTTTTTTTTTTTTTTTTTTTTTATTAATTCCTCCCACTTAGTTTTAGTTGGACACAAGAAACCCTAGGTTTTAAAGTACCAGCAGACCGCAGGTCGCCTTTGGGGTCAGTTGTCCTTTATATTTTTTCATTTTTTCTTTTCAACGAGGTTCGCCCGGTTTCAATCTTTCATGACATGAAAGAAAGAGGTATACATTGTATACCTCTCATTTGAATTCCGCTACTGAAAAATTACTTGAAACTTCATACTCTGCATGAAAAATTTACTATAGAAAATAATTGCGCGTACCAATGATCTTGCAGCACAACAGTGAAACATAATTGTTGCGGATTGTTGTTGAGCTATAAGAAGAGTTGTACACAATCAGAACTGATAAAACTCTTTACAACAATCTGAATTTGATATGATATTGATAATATTATGCTTGGCCCTTTTTTAAATTCAGTAATAGCAGAGTACAACAATCTGAGCAAACGGATTAGATTTTTCAGGAATCAACGCAACAATGGTGCAGCCCTGATATAAAATTTTAAATCTTTAAAAATACGTGGAGTTTCAAGAATTCGATGAAAATTCTTCTGTTTTCATGTAAAGACTTCTTATTGACATAGTCGAATCAAGTCCTTACAAATATATATACAGAGTTTTGGATTGTTGAAAGACAATTGGAAATTTTAACCACTATTGTTGTAAAGACTTGATTTGACTATGTCAATAAGAAGTCCTTTAAAAAATCTCCCTGCGAAATCTTCATATTTTTCGTTTTCAGTGCACACGTGAATCTTAAATTTGATCTTGCTTTAAATAGTGCGATTTTTAAATGAAACATTATAAAAAAAAATCGTTGAATGCATTATTTGTTCTTTCTTGGGGAAATAATTTTCTCTAACCGATTTTTTTTTTAAATTTAAATATAAAAGATTCTTTATCACTTTTATGAGAATTCTTTAAATTTGTCGATTTTATTACCATTACCGCTGAGATTATCTATTAAAGAATTAAGTGATGTATTAACTTGCAAACAAAATACAGTTTAGCGTTGAAAATTAGCGGTTTATTGTCTTCAAGTCATCTAGCACTCCATCTTCTCCGAACTAGGGCTCGCTTTTTTTCCCTTCTTGTCGTTCTTCCTGTTTTTCTTGAGGATCTTCCTGACTCTGATTTTTCGTCTTGTTTTCCTGGTCCTAAGTTTCTTCCTTATGCGCAAAGCCTCCGACTGGAAGAAATCAGGTCTTTTGACCGGACGCCTTCGGAGGTCCATTTTTAACTTGCTGCCTCCGGAAGGACACGGAGGGTACACAAGAGGACCTGGGCAGGAACGACGTCCAAGACGCTCCACTTCGACGGGCCTGCATTCCTGGACGACTTCAGCGTCGGCAACAGATTGCGCGAGACCCATGGCAGTCAATCACTGAGATTTTCGTTTCTCGTCGGATTTTTAAACAAGAATGAGCGCTTGTGTAAAAAGCGTTTCACCTTTTGTAGGACAAGTATTTTCATTTTTCGAGATTAGCCATTGTTGAATTTTTTTAGTATTGTTGTAACGATTTAATTCCATTTCGACTCTTTTTTTCTAATTCCTTCTCTGCTTCAAGGAAGTTACCTGGATTTATTTGAAACCATTAATTAATATTTTCAAATTATCAAGGCTAACAAGGAATTTTAAATCCAAATAATTAAAATTTGATGTTTTTTTAACCGTTTGAAGTTATATTAAAATATTATTTTTCATGAACTCAGTTTAAAGGACTTTCATTGCAAAATTAATAAAAAAAAAGAAAAAAAAATTCTAGTTTTAAGGGAGAGTTTTGCAGAATAAAGTAATTTCTGTGGGCCAATTAGTGCCCACACCCGCATTCACCTTGGGTCTCCGTTCTTTTCTTACATGCCTGGCTTTTCAATTTGCTTCTTTTTTTTTGGCTTGACACAGTGACCCTGCGGCCTATTGATTCAGTTTTTGTGCAACGCCGGACGAAGGTTTCGCCGGCACGAATTCTCCAGGGGCGGCTTATTTCACTTGGTAATGGGCCATGGGCGGATGCGAAGACCTTTTGTTTTTGTGCCGGGGCTCACTTTCGGCGCGAGATAATCAAAAGAGAATAATAATTATCGCGCCTCCTTCGTGCACTTTTCGTCTGCAAGGCGTGCCTCGTATTGATTCGTCCGTAGAAACAACATTGGAATAAATTACACGGAGAGACTAGGTTAAACCCTTTATTTGTAGGACGGTCGTTAATCATCTTGGTCTGACTATGAGTTGCACTGAATTTCTTTGCTATAAAAAAAATTTAAATTTTGTTGGCTTTCAAGAAATGGAGTGGACACGGAGACAAAAATAATCCTAAAAATTTAAATTCAAGGAAATTATTTGTTTTTCTTTTTATTACAAATAAGTTATCAGGTCAAATAATACTCAAAATAAAAGAGAGAGCGTCAAAAGTTCAATAGCTGATGGAACTGTCGGGCTGCTACCGGTTTTATATAGACTGGCAATTTTATTGCTATTGTGATTGCACTGGGCGCGGAGTAAACATGCAAATGAAATTCATTGCCAGACGCCCGTATGTAATGGCCGGAAAATTAGAATGCATTGGCAGCTGTGCAGCAATTAACTCTTTTCCGTTTGCGTGCACGAAATATTCTTCACATGCATGGCGAGATTAAATTATTTTATTGCTCGATTTGGCATTATTATGTCTCTATTAAAACTAAAGGTTTCAAAGCCAGAAAAATAATGGGTGAAAGCAATTATCAGCAATAATTTTCTTTTTTTTATTGCACTCATGAAAATTTTACCCTTTTTTTTGCGGAATTAAGTATTGCCCTTGAAATTTATAATAGTTTGTTTATTTTTTTCGTCAAAGTGGACGTGCAGTGGCTCAATTAAAGCCTGTGTGTGCGTCAGAGGGCGGCGGCTGTCGCGTGTCTGAGCCCCGTAAAATGCGATTTTCCGTCGAATGCACCCTTCGTGTACTAGAATGTGTGCAATGAGATGGGGCGTGTACGCTTGGCCGTGATTGCGACGGTCAGTGTATGAGCTGCGGAGAACGGGTGGATATTTATATTATGAATTATGCATCGCAGCAACATGTTGTAATTGGCTTAATTGGCTCTTGATTGATATACAATATTATCTGATTGATTTGTCAAATGAGCCACAAGTTTCACAAATCAATCGTTGAATAGCAAAAGCCGAATTAATCTACTGGACATAAATGTATAGAATAATATCTCAATTTCATTAATTTTATACATTATTAAATAACTTTTTTTTGTAGATATACTAAATAAAAAGAATTTAAAACTGATAAATTAAATAATATCAATTCACAAAGGTCAACAAGTAAATTTTAATCCGTGAGCCTTAAATTGAATTAAATCATATTTAATTATACAATTAATCTCCATCCAGATCCATTGAAAATCAGCACCCCCATTAACTTTATATCTTTGAGATTATTTTGCTTAGAATTTATTTATTTAGAATTTTTTATTAATATTGCTGAAAACCGGTAACTGATATGAAATATTATAAATAATTCCCTTAATTAAAATGAAAATTCAGTCCAAGATTTGGATGATTTTCTCACAGAAGCTTAATTTAAATTTTAAACAATTGTTTTTTTTTATTAATTTTGAAATAAGGATCGATGAAGTTTATATTTACATGATTTACATAAAAAATTAAGCACAAATTGCTACTTGTTATGGCAAAATTCACCTTTTCAACCTGCCATTTAAATCGGTTTTCCTTCAAAAGTCCTCCAACACAATCCGAACCTTATTAGAAAGTTCCTGCCTGTTTTCCTTCAAAAATTTAAAAAAAATATACATATATATATACAAATTTAAAAGAAGTTCTTACAAAATTTCAATGAGAAATCTAAAGGCATTTATTGACGAGGTGAACCATTTTGAATAACAAAATCAGGTAAATTTTGTGATAAAAATGAGTGAAAGATACAATCTCTGTTGATTTGTCAAAATCCGTTGACAACTGTCAAATCAGCGATTGCATCGCATCAATTAAAGCACGTCATTTCTTTCAAATTGCGAATTACTCACACGAGAAAGAAGGAAAAAAGCACAATCGCAGCGACACGAAACTTCATTGCGGCAAATCACGCGCGCGCTCTCGTGAAAAATGTCTGGTCGCAGGTGCCAAATCGTCGGAGGTGTCATTAGTTATCGGCGAAAAATGGCAGGGTTTTCGGCAAATCTCGCCTCTCTGCACGCGTGAACGCAAATTGATAAGACACACCTCGGCTCTCGCGTGATCGACTCTACTTAATTTTATCGCGCGCGCGCATCGCCCCGTGAATTTATTAAGAGAGATTGCAAGCCAGCTCGAGATTTATGCTCATCGCGCACCAGCTCAGCTTAATGCTGATTAAAAACGCGCCCCAGCGTGTGAAAGCATAATTAGCCCCGAAGTGAAGATCGAACCGCATTAAATATGCCCCTGTTCAAATTATGCACGTGTCAAATCGCAGATGAATTAATTTTGCTGATTGTTTTGAAACAACGTTTGTATGTCGTGGCAGTTTATTGTTAATAGGTCAAGAACGTGCCATGGAAATTCAAGTATAAATCTATAATATAAAAAGAAATTGAAATAATTGAAAAAAAAATTGAATTAAATTTTATAAGGTAGAGACTTAAAAATTAATAATAAAGAAATTAATGTGAGTTTTTTTAGGCAACTAGGCAAGTAATATTTATAAATGTTTATTAATTTTAAAATTTATAATCTAATTTATTTATTAAAGATGATTAAATTTTTTTAAATTAAATATTTTCTTTTTGCATTGCAGTTGCTTAATAGAAACCAGGTAAACTATTTTGCTTTTTTTTAAGTAAAATAAGTATATAAATTAAACACAATTGAAGACAATCGTTATTAATAATGAATACCTACATATAATATGCCAACATGAATTTTCTCTTTGTATTTGTACATTCGAATGGTAAAAAAATATTCATCTTGTAAAATAAAAGTAAAAGTCACACCCTGCTGAATTTTTAGACTGCAAATTTCACTGCCGATTTGCCGCATCCTGGTAAAAACAATCTCGTTTCTCAGGCGGCGCGTGAAAAAAAGGGCCAAATCCACGCTACGTGATCGTTGGCGCTTGCAGAGCCTTTCCCGTTTTTCCACCCCTATAGTATCAACGGCTCAGCGGCTCCTTTGCTCTCTCATAATGCGACTGCTTGTTGCAAAAATAATGACAAAAATGGGCGAAAAATCGAGCTGATAAAAGCAGTTGGGCTGGCCGGAACTGCTGCTGGGGATTATAAAAAAGTTATTACGTAGCATCTCCGGAGTTGAGAGAAGAAGCGGCCACATCACGTAGCGCCGAGTGCGTTATTGCCCCATCATCGAGTGCTCCCCTGCCAGGGCCGTATTTGCGGAAGAATTAATTTTTCACTAGAAGATGCGTCGAATCCTTCTAATTTAGAAATAAAACACAAATAATAATTGATTACCGGCCATATTAATGACTAGAAAATAAAGATTTTTTCTTACCCATGCTAATAAACTGAAAAGAGCACTCAAATATAAACATTTAATTTTTTTTTAACAAAAGAATAGCTCGTTTTAATTTTACAATAATTTATGAAATTTATTAAAATTAGCTAAAATAATAATAAAAGAAAAAATAATTTTTTTGCAAATAATTATTTTATTTAAAAATAATACAGCGTTTGGCATGAAAGTATCAAAACAACTAAATAATAAAAATTAATTTTTACTTTATTATAACTAAATTTAATACACTTGACAATACAAAAGGCATTTCCGTGTCGAAATTCAGAATTGACTTGCAAGTCGTAAATACTTCCGAGAGCGTGATAGATAAATTTGGTGGGAGAGCACGTGTGAGATTTACAACTGTATTTGAGCGCGTGTCATCTCGCTTCCGTTGCGGTACTTTGGGGGTGGCGCCGACCGGCAGCTCAAAAGGCTCGTTACATGCGATTTGCTTTTATTTTATGACTTTCTCCCACCCCGCACGCAAATTTTGAGGGCACACTTCATCTTCGTGTCGGCGATTTAAACGTTTTAACTTGACAAGGAAGTCGTTATCCACAAATTCTGTTAACGTGAGACATTTTTAGTTGTTGTTGTTGAACATAAAATTAGCTCAATATGCATGAAAATATATTGAATTGATGAAATGTTTGTTTTAGTTTTTTAACTGAGAAAAATAATAATAAGACATTGGAAAAATATATTTTTTTAATCAAACTATAAGTCAAAGAAAATAAACATCCGCATTAAAAATTTTGTTTTGTAAATTCCATTTTTTTTTTAGTAGATTTTTTAACAAAATGTTACAATATTATGCAAAAAAAATCATTTCAAATCTAATTCTAATAATAAATTATTAGTCTGAAGTGTGTTTTTGAACTTTAGAGAGTTAATAGGAATCCACAGCTTGAACTCCAACATTTATCCGCAGCGTAAATCTTAAATAGGGAATGATTGGGGCAGACGAAGAAAATGAAATTGCTGCTCCACACCACAGCTTCTTTCATCTCCGCTCTTTTTGGCGGAGTTAATTCCCAGCATCTGCTTCATAACATCTCCCCTCAGCCTCTCCAAAATGTAATTCGCATGCAAATTTTCGCTCCACCCCATCGAGCAGCCCCCGAAAGAGTTGTTCTCAGAAGAGGCTGCTAATGATTTGCGGCTGATGAATGATAATCTCGTTTGGCCTCTCTTTTTGCGCATTACCATTTAATTGGCAGCCGCCAAATCAACACAGAAGGATGCGCGCCGGCTGAGCAAAGAGGGCGAAAATCAACATTTCTTGCTCGTTTGCTCAAGTTTGCCCTCGAAAGGCACGCCAGACGCCCTTCCTGACCTTATTTCGGCCTCGTTTGCTTCAACCCTCAACTTCATCTCCGCAAAAGGGGTCAAACGAGAGGGAAAAAGTTACAGTCAATGCGGAAATGCAAATTGGAATTATATTTTATATTATAATTTGGAAAAAATGAAATTTTTTAAACATTATAAAAACTATTTTAAATGTTTGAGCTCTTTTATATTTAGAAATATTGAAACCTGTCAAGTGTAAAATGATTTATGTGAAGATATTTTCTGTTGTTCATTTTGGCCTATTTGGGTGAACTTTTTATTTTCTTAAAAATTTGAATAACTTTTCTATTGAATTATTCAGAACTTTCTTTATTAAAATGCAAACTTCGTTGTTTTCTTGTGACCGACTTTTAAGGACATCGATCGGTCGGAAAGTGGCCTTGGTGACCCACTGAAGTGGCCAATTAAAAATCCATTCGAAAATTCGTGCTTTCGCCACACAAAACGTTCTCTGCACGTCAAGTAATGCTCACTTCTTACGTTTAGAACGACGTGAATATCACTCGAGAGGCTTTTATCGTAATTATGCAAATAGTTTAGAGATTAAAAAGAAAAGGATATGGATCGACTTTGGTGTGTCTGCGGAATTATTTCCATCCCTGCTCGCTAATGGCGCTTTCATTGTCACAGAATGTGCTCTAAATTTTAAATCAATTACGAGGCTCGGGGCACGCAGGGCAAAAATTGCGGCGCAAACAAAATGCTTTTTGCTCATTTATGGTGGGAGGCAAGTTTGCTGCTTTTCAGTTGGAAAAGTTTGCCGCACGCATTGATTGCAAAGGGCGGGCGCAATAAAATTATAGCGCATAGGCTTGGCCCAGAGCACGCTCGGTTTTTTTTTATGTCAACATAAACTTTCGAGTTTGTGAACTTTTATGCCATGATTGCACGAGTGGAAAGCATTGTGGTTTTGATGGAAATTTCAAAATGGTTCTTTGTTTCTGCGAAAATGGCCTAAGATCTTTGCTCATTAAAGTAGAACAAGTTTAATAAAATAAAACTCGCAAACTTTTTCTTATTTAGACGAAACATCAAAGTTCTAGCATTTATAAAAAAAGGATAGAAACAAATCTGCTCACATCAGTTTTTAAAACGAACAAAGTTTTGCAAATTTTCATTCTAAATGATAAAATGCGCTCAAAATTGAATATTAATTTTGACACTCGAAAGCGAATTTGTCCTGAATTCTGAAGAACTAAAGTTGCTTAAGGGATGTTCATATAGACTGCAGTAAGCCATAACAATGATTGGACACTATGAAACGGTTATATTATTCAGCGAGGCCGTTCCACAGCAACACACGCGCCACAGCGTCAAGCGTCGCAGCGGCTATCAAAAATAAAAAGGCTGTTTTTTATGTTCCTTTTTCTTTTTTTTTTTTATTTGTTTCATCCTCATAATATAGATGAATAATATATATATTGACTCTTGCCTATATAATTTTAATAGATGCAAAAATAACAAGTTGAATCTGATATTGCCGCTTCTTCACCGCATTTTAAGTGTTAAAATTGGTTAAATCCGTTAAATCTTTGATTTACATCAATCAAATTTAACAACTTCTATTTTGTCACGAATTTTACGTAATTTAAAACAAACTGCTGAAGTATTTGTGACATTTGATATTTAACTGGCTAATCCAATTACGCATGAAGCATGATAATCTGCATCGTCTTAATAAAAAATTAAATACATACAAAAATGAGGACCAATTTGAGGCCCAACTAAGAGCTAGTTTTGTTTTTTACGAGGATTTTTTTCTCTCAAATAACGCTTCTGATGCATTTCTTTTTAAGGATGTGAAAATATAGCTATAGATTAATTATTCAGCTTAATTTCTACAGCGGAAGAAGCTTTTGCAAGAGCGAAAAACGACAAAAAATTTGGCAGTCTCTTGGCAAAATAACGATCGTTTTGAAAGAGGTTTTTTTGCAAGTTTTACAAAGAATAGAAATAAAGTGTGTATAAATTAAATTCGCCCTCTCGCTCGGCAATGCATCTTTCTTTGCCAGTTCATGGCGCGATTTGCATGTGCAACAACCAACATGTATAGCCAGCAAAAATCCACCGTTTGCAAACACGCCGTGTTTTTACATTGTGAGTCGCAGGGAGTTTCTAACGGCAGTGCCAAAGTCTTGCACTTGTGTTTGGATTTATTCAAATCTCTCTTGTATTTCCACTCTTATGAATATGCAGATTGAATTTTGGTCAACTTGCAAAACAACCCAAACATCGGCTGTGAAACAAAGGTAGATTTAAATCAAGCTTTTATGTCCACGGTGAAAATAATCCAGTGCTTCATTTTATTTAGTTTCGAAACAAATTAAATTTTTTTATTGTGATGCTATGGTTCAGTGAATAGACAAGCAGGAAATCAAGAGTCAAAAGAAATGCAATCATTTCACATTTGTATAAGTCGTATAAGTGGGAAAAGATTTTTTAATTCTGCCTTTGAACATGACTTAACAAAAAAAATTTAAGTTCCCATTAAGTAAAATAAAAAAAATGAATTTTTTTTAAAAAAAATATATAAATTAAATATTTTATAAATATTATTGTAATTACATTAAATATTAATCTTTTACGCGCAATATTTATATTTTTAAATGGATTTATATTAAATTTTAAACTTTTAAATCATTTATTAGTTTATATAATATTATTATTATATTGTTTACTTCTGCAGTTTTAAGGAAAAATTATAAATTGTTGGGAAACAGCTGCCGATTTCAGAACTACTTGTGAGAAAAATTTGATCGCTTCATTGATATTATGCTTGTTTTGCTAACAATAAGATCCAATTTTATTAATTAAATTAAATTAAGGATATTCTAAAAAGGATAATTAATATAAAAAATTTGTTAATATCACAAATCACAGCAAACGTTTTTAAACAAAGTCATCTTCTCTTATCCCATCAGTATATTTTAATATTAATTTATTTCATATTTTTCTTTGATGATGTGCCAGCAACACCTAGGCACACTTACTTAAGCCTGCTTTAGCCAAAAGATCAACACGAGATAAAGTGGCGCTTTGAACAAGTGCGCGCGCGGCCATCATCTCTGTCCTGTTGGTTCGCAACAAAGGTCGTCGCGACCATTAATCTATATAACTGCGGTTTATAAATATCACGGCACGCACGCTAATTAGATGGATCTGACCTTTGCAGCCCCGCAAGTGTGTGCTAATCAGTCAAACGGAAATTTCCAAGCGGCGCCTCGTGATTTATTAGGTTCCGCTCGGCCACTTGGCCTCTCCCTTTTCCACAGTTTTGTTAGCATAAAATGTAATGTTGCTGTCAGTTGAATTCGGTCTCGAAAATGATAAATTCGGAAAATAAGAAAAGTTTGAGAAGGATGAAAAATGAGACTAGGCAAAGAACATGCGAATGTAGTTTTGTTTACGACGTTTCCTTTTGTACTCGTTGTTAATCCATGAGCAAAATCGCGAGTGCGCATACATCATGATCATGATGCAAAAAATGGAGAAAACGTTCGTCAGACAATTTTTCATCCTACAGATACACAATGTGAAGATGATTTTATTTGTGGAAAACACTCGCAGCTCTGCAAAAATAAACACGCATAATCATTTTATTTCTCTTTTTTATGTTCGTAAATAAATATAATTTAAATAAATGGCGAGCTAGGAAAGTGCGAATGAATTTTCTGAATTTTGAGGCGGATTTCATTAAAGAAATCTACTTGATATGTACTTTTTGTTTGGAAGGAAAACCGAAAATATCCTAATAGTAAAATTTTTTAAGTCGTAAAAAATTAGGTTCACAATTAGTAGATTGGGAAATAAGAATCTGTCTGCTGGATGAAATTTTGTCCCCATGGATTAAAAAAAAAATTACAGAATAACACCATCACATTAAAAAAAAAAAAAAAAAAAAAAAAAAAAAAAAAAAAAAAAAAACAATAAGCATCTCTTGTATCAGAAATAAAAAAAAATTTAAGTCACACTGTTAAAATAATCCATAATTTTAATAATCATAATAAGCAGCAGTCAAATTAAATAGAACACAACATATCAATGGATTTTAATTATTTAAATTTGACTGATTTAATTCAAACATAATATAAGTAAAAATTATATTATTAAGTTATTTCATTTATGTCAATTACTACAGACGTAATGATTATTTATTTTTTTATAAGTTTGCCGTTCATTAAAAATAAAATTATAAATAATTTTTTCAAATTAAAAAATAGAAATAAAAGTCGAATATAATAAAAAATATAGATAATAGTAAAAAAACGTTGTTTTCTATAAATTAATGTTATCTGCATTTACATTTATACATTCTCAGACACTGGCAGACCAACCAATTTTTAGAATCTTTACAATAAGGTTGTCTGCAATGTCTTATTGTTAGTCACATAGAATGAATTTTGGCTCGGAAACCGCAACAGCTAGATTATGTCAGAGTTGGCCGCGGCCGCTTTGTCTTTGTCACAGACAAACTTTTGCAAGAGTCGTTTCAGATGCGACGCCGGCCGGCTTAATGTCTCTGTACTCGTCTGAAATTACAAGCAAAGGCAGAATTGCATTTTGCAGCTTGCCCAAAATAGCTCCATCGCCCAAGGGATGCGAGAAAAGGTGGAAAGGTCGAGGCCCAAAAACACGCATTCAGCGCTGCAGACTTTTAAAGAGGATGGCGCCGGCCGCTGATTGGATGGACGAACAAAAAAAAAACCAACACAGCTTCCTGCGTTTACGAAAGGATCTCTAACATTCATTATTTATTATTTTTATTCTAGAATGTGAGACAATTTATGACTGAAAATGAAAAATTTGCACAGCTCAAAAAACAATTAAAAAAAAGTGGATCAAATATTTACTCACTTAACATGTATATTGAAATAATTTTATTTAATTCTTGAACATTTTATGTAAGATTATTTGAATATTAAAATTTAGAAATTGTCGTAAGCTACTAAATTTAATCTATTAAGCTTCTATGGGAATAAAAAATACAATTTAAATCTTTTTGGGGGGAAACTTTTATCAAATCAAGTAAGCACAAGTAAGAAAAAAATCATTTCTGAAAAAAGCCCTTAAGTGCTAAACGCTCTCGTCTATTATATCGATCATAAATTCATGCAGTCGTATTTTTTTTGCAGAGAGATAAAGAGAGGAACTCGTTCGCTCTCCACTTTTACGCGAATAAGTTTGGTCGCTGCTTATTTTTTGCCGAACAACTTTTTTGCTAGGCCTTCGCACCGCTCGTATTCATACCCTCTCGAAAAAGATAAGGGGATGAAAGAAATTGACTCGTTTTGCGATGCCGCTCGCTCGTTGCCTTTTCAATAAGTGCTTGGAACAATGCCCGCCGCCGCCGCTGCCCGACTTTGGTCAAAAGACGTTTTGTGCAAAGTCCTTGTTTGCCGTCGCTTTATTTATTGCTTCGGCCCTCTTATTTTCGCAACGCGATTTATCGCAACAGTTCATTTCCAGAAAATGCTGCACATAAATGTCCACATTAGAGAAGAGCGAGTCGTCCTTGTTTGGACGCCCCGTTCGAAAATAAAGGCCGATGCGCGGTTCTCAGAAGCGATGGAAATTCAAGACTTACTTCAAATTAGTTTTTCCTCCACGATATACTTGGAACGGATACAATCCGAGCTTTATTCGCTACGGCTTGTTTTGTCTCAATTAAAATGGAAATGTCGTCCAGCATAAAATTCGGTTTTTTATATTAAAAAAACGTTTGAAAGGAAAATTGAAGGAGAAAAATTAAAATGTGGAAAGGGAAAAATATGTTTTTGATTAATATTAATCAAATCATCTCTAATTAAAAAACAAAGAAATTTAAGAAAGATTTATTTTATGATAAATAATGAAATGATGAGAATTTTTACAAACAATGAATACTCATTTACGATTAACAAATAAATTTTTATATGAATTTAATTTAGATCTTCGTCAATTTTGTCCTGATTTAAAAAAAAAGTTGAGCCGTTGAGCAGAGAGCTAAAAATATAAGAAAGTTTAAGAAAAAAAATGCTTTAATTTTCAAATTGCAGATGATTCTACATGACTTCTCAGGTATTCCAAACATAAAATTAATGAACTCCTTTGTACAGCTTTAACGTATTTTTATTATTCTGATGGAACAATTCTGAACTTGTAAAAAATAGCACTTGGCGAGTGATTTTTATCAAATTAAAACTGCTATTTTGTGTTTTTTAATCAGTTTTGTCCTGAAGATCAATTTACAGGCGTCAATTAAAGTTACAAACAAATTAATTTTAGTAAAAAATTTGAACCGTGGGGTATATCTTTTTTTATCAAAAAAAATTATACCATTACACAAATCTGATTTGCTCTCTTAAGATTTTTTTAGACAATTGATTTAGATCAAAATTGTGTTGTTATTTCACTCCCAAACTTCCCAGAGGAAGCAACCAGAAGACCAATGTAAAGATGGATTTTCTCAGGAAACTTTGAATTTTAGTAACTATGCTAATTTTATCCAAATATTCTAAAAAAAAATGTACAGTATACAACACAATAAGAAAGAAAAGTTTCATCTTGATCTCAAATACAAAATTTTGGTTTTCTGAAAGTTTCCAACTTTTTTAAAGCATTTCTTGTTTATTTCAATGTTATTATTTAAAATGATTGGATTTGGTGGAAATAATGTCACCTAAATTAATAAAAAAGATTCAATTTTATTGTCAGCTGAATTCCCAGCACGGAAATTACGAACACACACTCAACACACTAATACTTGTTTTCACAGTGGAAACTGCTTCATATAACTCAACCAGCCATCGATTGAGTTTTACAGCTCGCAGTGCAAACACACAAGCCGAGAGCAAATTACTGGTTACAAACACACTCACACACGTGTGCATGTCATTATTCTGGTCTGACGTGCGCGCCGGCCGACGAGGAAACAAATATATACCTGTGGAATTGGCCGCGGAAAAGCCGAGACAAATGAACGTAAAAAGTCATATCCTTATCCAGAAAGGACATCGCAGCCATTAAAGTGGTCTTTTCTCTCTTTTTATTTCGCTCTCTCGGCCGGGACTATCAAATTCGTACCGTTTGTCTCTTATCCGAGCCTAATGGTCGCTGCCCAAATTGCCTCGTCGAGCTTTTTATTGGTTTCTCTGATTAGCCGGCGCGTGTGTTCAAACTGGCGTACATTATAATTGAGCTGATGTGTAAAGCAACGGGGCAAATCAATATAATTAACAAACAAAGTTCTAAAGCATTATTAATAAATATTTTAACAATTTGATTTGATTTATTTTTTATATTTATGTGAAAATAAAATAATTCAAGAAGTAGTAATTACAATTTATGATTTATGTGTTGAACTATCAGAGGTCTACTGTTATATATTTATCTAAAGACAATTAAATTTTATGCATATATTTTATTTTTAACCTAAAAAGAATTTGCTTTGTTGAATATATATTAGTAACTTATTTAAAAATAAATAAATAAAAATAGTAATTAAATTTAGAAATAAACAAATTAATGGATAAAATATTTTCCATCATAATTTTATTAAATTACATAAAAATTAATTTAAATTGGAATACAAGTTTATTAGCTGCTTTTAATTTTATGATATTTAATGGCAAAAAGAACCTTGATTTGAAACAATTTGCAGTTGAGGGTGGATTTCAATTTTTATATTTTCTATTCAGTTGTTATTAAATATTTAATTTTATTCAATATTGTATAAGTAAATATTTGATTAATATGTGTGTAAAAAGCAACTAATAAAAAGTTCATGTTCGATCTTTTGGATCTTTTATTCAAAAAAAAGTAGAAGACTATAAAAAATTTCAAAAATCAAACGTATTAGTTGAGCAGGATTCATATTTCTAATATCTGCATCATTCAGAGTTTTTAAAAAAAATATAATAATATTGAAGAACTATTTTTTAATTTGCAATTGAGAGATTGTTTAGCCAGTGATTTTTTTTCTTATTTGGTTATTTAAAGCTAGAATTATTTTTCCCCTGCGAGAGATGTGTTTTCTTAAGAAGATAAAAGAACATGACGCGTCTAAACTACTTCAAAATTGAAGTTATTTCATTATACGCAACAATTGAATTATTTTTGCAGAATTATTATTGCTATCAGTTAATCGGAATAAGGAAACCTACCTTACAACTTATTACAACCATTATATACATATTATAACAATAACCTTTCTCAGAAATTAGGTTTCAATTATGCAAGTGTCAAGGGAGTAGCAAAATTTCTGCCTTTCTAGTGAACCATAATCTAGATGGTCGGATCGATGGCTGATTTGCGGGAGACAGTTTGGGCTGCTGGAAAATTGACCCCTTTGAAGAGCCCCCGGGGAGTCTTTCACGCATGTTAAATTGCTCGTCGGCTCCCGCGGCGTCACGAATTTTCGTGCAAAGAACACGAAGGACGAATTGCCCACCATAAAAATGCATGCCTTCCAATTTGAAAAGCACGCGTTTGCCCTTTTGCGTTATGTCGCAAGGTTTTTGCATTTTAATTCGCCTTGAAAGGGCTTCATTTTCACGCCCTTTTCATTCGCAGCTTTTCAAGTGAGGGGGCGTTTTTGCGCCTCAGAGCTGCTTGGACGGATTTATGAGGTGGAATTTAGCACGCGGCGGCGAAGGGCGCGAATGTCTAATTTCAGCGTGGATATATGT
This sequence comes from Neocloeon triangulifer, assembly GCF_031216515.1. Classification (NCBI taxonomy): domain Eukaryota; kingdom Metazoa; phylum Arthropoda; class Insecta; order Ephemeroptera; family Baetidae; genus Neocloeon; species Neocloeon triangulifer. Next base: position 2,154,092 of record NW_026775550.1, read on the forward strand.
TTGGCGCCCGAAAACCCTTTCTCTGTTTCCCCCAGCTTAAATTTTTGCCTTAATGCAGACGGGGAAAAGCATTAAAACAACGGAAGATATTTGGTTTAAGATTGTTTTTTGCATTCATTTTATAAGTATTCATAATTCACAGTTTTATTATGTTAAAATATTTTAACTAAAATTTAAAATGCTTTATTTTATTAAATTGTTTTAAGAGTGATTTATAAAAAAATATTAACATTTTAATTTACAACTTTACAGTATTTATTAAATTTCTAATAATATTTTAAAAATATCCCTAAGATAGGATAAACATTATTTTATTTTGGTATGTTTACGGTAGGTATGAATTTTATTAGTCATTAATGATAGAAAAAAAATTATATTATGTAGCATGCAACAAGATTAATTCATCATTTTATTGACATGAACTTGCCATATGGCTCCGATCATTGAATAAAATAATTATCTGATGTGAACTTTAATTGTGTCTGCTTTTTTTCATTGAAATATTAGATGAAAGGGGGAACAGTGTTATTTATGTCTTGATCTCCTGGTGAAAGAAATCTGATTTCTCGATTTAATGTTGCCACTAAACTTAAGTCAGTTCATGTGAACACAATGTTTTTGTCAAAAACGTTTTGATAAGGAAATTGGTAAATTGTAGAAATAAATAACATGAGAGTAAATTAAAAAAAAATGCAGGAATAAGTTATAAAAATTATGAAAATTTTCAATTCAGGCGTTTATAGAATCTAGAAAAATTCAGAATTTTGTTTTGAGGTCCATTTGGCCGGCAGCCACTGGATCTGATTACGAGACTGAATAAAAGGAAACGCCATAAAACGATTAAACGATTCCGCGTGCAATCATCGCCATAAAGGCGCTCACTCATCGCTTCCCGCATGCGATGTTTTGCGTGGATGATTCCGAACGACGCTTTTAATGACGACCCCATAAAGACTGCACCAATTTCACTCTTTCGCCAGAGAGTGGAAGAAAAAGAGTTCACTGGCGCCCGCAAAGCAGAAAGAGAGCAAAAATATCAACAGTGCAGGCTCGAGTGGCGCCGGATTAATAAAAAATGAATCGCGCGCGTCGCACCAAGAAAGAAACAAACTGTGCCGCGTTACTTGCATATTAAAATGAGAAAAGCGACCTGCCCGACTGAGTCAAAGAGACGCACACTTTTTATGTTTGCCCACTCAAAAATTTAGTAATGAAAGCCTCTCTCGTCTGCTGCTTTTCTCGTCTGCCGCGCCGAAGAAGAAAAAGGAAGGAGAGTCACTTTTGTGTTTGGTCTCCGAGGGATGTGTACCACTTTTTGCGGCGTTTCCCGTCCTTGCTGGACAAATATAAACTCTTCTGCAGTTTTTTTTTGCCCGCCAGGCAACGCTTGACAATGAGCACAATCCAGCTGACAACTTTTATCTCTGTTGATTTTGTGGTCGGCCGATGGAAATTCTATCACTAAATTAATGGAATGGGTGTTTATTTTGTGAAGTTGTCACTTCAAACGTTTATGTAGGCAATCAATATTCGGTAGGAGCAAATCCAAAATCAAAACTTAATGACCAAATGCATAAAATTGAATAAAATCTTCAATTTTTCTTTTAATATTCTCTATAGTTGATTTTTACTAGGAAGCCTTGCAAATCGTTTCAAAAAAGACGAAATTTTTGGGATTTTTCTGCAAAAATTTACATTTTTTTTATTCTTTCGTAGATAATTTTCTAATTATTCTTACTGCTTAGACTATATTTAGCTAAAATTTGACTGAAACTAAAATTGAAGAGTTGTTTTTCTTCTTGTATAGTTTCAACTACATAGAAATTTTCTTCAATTAAAAGAATTATTTTGTACCTAGAACTTTTTCAATCTAAAATTTGAATTTAAAAAGTTGCCTTTTGTGGGGAAAAATAGAATTCTTACACCATTCTATCAATCACTGATTTATAAGTTTCGTTTCCCCAAAAATTTTTATCAAATTTGAATCGATAAATTATTATTTGGTTGTTCAATATGGCTGAAAATCTGACTTTTCAGCAAAATATTTACATACAATCAATCAGAAAATTTCCATTATGAGGAGGGTCTACTGCTTTATAATTTGCTCGGAATTTGAGAGTCTGCTTGAAAAAATGCGGGGAAAATTATGGCGAAGAGAAATGAGGTTGACATTTTTGGCCCATGTAAAAGACTAAATTTGACTCCAGAGTACAACAATCGGCAACAATCAAACAATGCATTGATTTGGCTATATCATAAGCTTAATAAGTTTTTAGAAAATTTACGTGCGGAAAAAATTATTAAAATCGATCATAGTCATTACACACTAAGCACGTTTGAATGTTTGTTGCACGCGCCGGCGGCAAAGACAAAAACCGCAGGATGAAGTTAATTTGCGCGGCGGGCAATTACAATTAGCAGGGCTCGCGCGCGTGTGTAATGACAAGCTTGACGAGCGTTTTCAGCTTTCTGGAGGCGCGCCAGAAATTTTGGAAATGCGCTAATGAGAGCCGAAATCAACGCGCGCCGCCACGACCACGCACTTTTCTTGATGGAGTCGTAACGCGGCTCTCTGCAGCTCTTCCAGGTAGCCGAGCGACAGCGAAAGAAAGAAGAGGGCATTACCCACCCCTTTGCATCCCGCCCGCCACCCCCAGAGCGGGGTGAATCGATAGAGAGGCGCTGTAGCCTTCACCTAACTAAGGTGCCCAACCCACGGGCGCACTTCGACCTGCTCCATTTCTCTTCGGACACCTTCAAAGGCAATGTGCCCAGACCCCTTTCGGCACGCACACGACCAAGTTGCAAATTCGATTGTGAAACGTTTTTTCTGCCTCAAATAATAGCTCAGAGCCGTTGAAATTCCTGTAGAAATGAAAATAGGTTTCAAGTCTATTGATATTGGTGTGATTTTCGTGCTACATTTTTAAGGATGAGCTCAAAATTCACTTTAGAACCTTCAATTATCTAACAGTTAAGTGGGGTTGTAAGGCAAATAAATCAGAATTTAATCAATTTAGTCAAAAAAGTAACTTTTTTATTTCGTATTGAAAAGGTGGCAAAAATCGTCAGTCACAGAAATTGGTTGGAAATGATCTGGAATTTTGTGATCAAGACTTTTATTAGCCGGTCGCTGTAGAAAAGGTTTTTTCATGTCTTGGGAACAAATTGTCACTTTCAAAATAATAATTCGCGAATATTTTAAGGTAAAAAATAGTCACATATAAATTTAATAAAATAAAAAAAAAGGCAAAGAAAAGAAAATTGCGGCGACCAAGCCCTAAACAAATGATGTCATTATTAGCTGCTCTTAAAGAAAAAGCGTCAAAGAACTTGATAAATATTAAAATCAAGCATGCTTGGGGCACTAGTGTCAGTCAAAAGGTGGTTTCCAGTAATACCTTATCCTCATTCCTTTCCTTCAAAACTCCTTTTATTCTGATTGATGCAATAATTTTGATTAATGTGATTTTAAGATCATTTTCCTCTCTTTATGATGTAAATTGATAATTTTTTTAATGTATTTATGATTACCTGGGCAGTAATTGCCTTCTGATACACCAATGAAGACACTTTGCAACTAAAAGTATAGTTGAATAATATTGAATTTTTCTCTAAACAATCATATTTGTATTAAATAGTTATTATTATTGTTGTTCTGATGTCTACGTTTTAGTCTAAATTTGTTACAGAAAAATTTTCTTATGAGGAAAATAAAATTTTTGTTACAGAAATTAAATATTGAATTTCCAGATAAAATATGAATAAAAACTTTCAATTTCAAAGAGGCCCCACTTGCCGCAGTGATCTAGCTAAGTCGATCTGGTTATTTTAAAAACTCATCAACGTGTAATTAGTAATTATTTTACCTTAAAACCTCAAAGCATGTTCAAAATCCGGAAATCCACGTTTTTAAAGTAAAATTTATGATTCATTTCTCCATCTACAGAAATAAACTATCACAATATTCTAAACTTTTTCACGTGGTCATTTAAACTGGAATAATTTTCCAAGATATCAAATAAATTGAAGGATAAAAATTGAACTGGAAAAGCAAATTTCGGAGATAAAAATGAAAATTAGAGCAACACAACAATAACTTTTATTATATATAAATTTCAGACTTTTTATGAGCTCCAAAAGATTACTACTGCATAAAATAAATTGCTTTCAGAGGAATTTGTGACATTTTTATTGAATAAAGTTTATCTGATACCTCAATCCCGTATTTCTCCTCTCATGTTTTGTTGGTATCTAATTACTCAGGAAAATGTGTTTGCATAAATTAATGACCAAGACGAATGTTGGCGTCGCTAGACACACACTCGTGCATGCACAGTGCAAAGTTAGTTAGCTGCGCTGGGGCCTGAAATGCCTGAATGGGACTAACTAACAAGTCCCTAAGTCGCTTTTGATTACGAGAGCTTCTGCAGCGGCGTCCTGTGTCTTGATGCTTTTGCTCTCTCTCCTTGTGATATGAATGCCGCACATAAATGAACTCCGCCGAGGCTGTTTGCTCAGATATTTTCAGCCACAAAACACACGAGCAAACACAAATCTGCATTTATGTCTCTCGCCAAACACGAACGCGAGCTACACTCGGATGTGCCGACGCCGCCGGCGAGCTTTTCCGCTCCAAATTTTTAATGGACCCTGCAGCTGCGACGGATCGACAAACATTATCTTATCTCATTTATTCATACAAATATCGGTTTTTATAATTATTAATTATTATAACAGTTGTTTTTACTTGTAGAATTCACCAAATCAAAAGAAATCAAGGAAAATATCAATATATAATAATGTGTGGAATAAAAGAAAAACCAAAAACATATCCATCAAAATAAAAATTATTAATGTTGATGCATAATTTTTGAGAATATTCTGTTTAAAAAGAAAGTGGAAACAATTCGTGACCATTTTATTGATTTGTTTGAAGAAGTTGACACTCGAGGAGATGATCATGGAAATGAAGAGATCGGGCTTTTCCTCGTTGCCCAAAAATTGTTTTTTAATCAAAAACAGTGTCATTTGTTTTTGAATGAAAAACAAGTTTGCTGCAACGAGGAAAAGCCCGATCTCTTCATTACTATTTTATTTTTTAGTTATTTTCATAATTTTTTTATTTTTTTTTATTTAAATTCAATTTAATGTTTAATTTTTTACTCGAACGCCTGGAAAAGGGTTTGAAGTTTTCAACATTTCCTCAGCTCAAAATTTGCTTTTAAGTGGTCTTTGCGGAAATTGCGGAAACTACTGTTAATCAGAACTAAAAATCAGACATTTCCATCATATTATGTGATTGAATTGTTCCAAATGGTACGTGGCCCTTATCAAACTTAAAAATAAACGGCAAACTACACAAGAGGCTATAAATTAAATAATTTTTCATCATCAAAATATTAAACACGTGTGTGCAACATACAAAAATGGTAATACAATTTACATTGTTTGCAAAATTTACTTTTTATAAATTTTTTAAGTATAATAATAATAATTTTTTTAGAAATAAATATTTTTTAAATATATCTATCAATTATAACGTTTATTGATTTACTTCATTAATAATATTTTTATTTATTACATATAATTGTATCTACTTTTAATAGTTACCATAGCATTGCATCAGGATAATATTCTTCATTTTATATATAATTACAAAAAACATGAATAAATAAATATATTGCCAACGCCAAGCACTGAGTTTAAGATCGGCTTCAAGAAGATTTGTGTTTGATAGGAGGGTGTTAGGATTTTTATAATAATTATGTATTAAGAATTACCAAAATTGAACTGTTTATTTTTTTATCGATCAAAAATTCAAACAAAAATCTCAATATTACATGCGATTCTAAATTCAATTGAAAAAAATCTCTTAAAAATGACGTTAAACATTTTAACGAGATACGATATAAATTGTTAACGGGTTTCATCAAGGAAGGAAGTAATGATTTAACGGTCTTTCAGATGACGTGAAAATTTCACCATACAATTTTCTTCATAATCATATGCTAAACAGGCCTGAGAATATTACATTGAAGGGTTATCTCGTACAAGACACGTCAAGAAAATGGTGTAATAGGCTTAATTCCACCCCTCGAGGGCTCGTCATGCAGACCTACTTGCGAATTTATTAAAGAAAAGCGGGCGAAAGAAAGTTCTGCAGCAGCAACAACCGACATGCGTACATTATTCAATTAAATTTCCCTCGTCGGGCTGCTTCGGGCGAAAATGTGTATATTTTGCGTCCGGCGTCGCGCAAAAAGCTCTCTTGTCGTGTTCCAATAACGCAGACACCAAAGTAATCCCCAAAAGGCGCAAAACACGAGCCCGCCGCCAGAATATACGCAGTCGTTTACCCACTGCTGATGTAAATTCGCGAAATTATTTACATTTTCAAAGGGTATAAAATTGGAAGAAATATACTGCACGGACAGTCTGATTGCATACTTTTCATCTCTCCTTCCGCGCGATAAAACTCTTTGTGCGGTCGTGTATTTTGTGCGCCAGCTGAGGGCAGATTTTTTCCGGCCATTAAGTGCATTGTTGTGAATTTATTCGCAGGAAGGGAAAACGCCCTGTCGCCCCGGAGGACGCTACTTTTTGTATATTTTATTCAATAAGTGGACGATTATTGTGCATATTCTTTGTGTGGAGTTGAAAAGCCGACAAAAGTTTGCTTTTTGTGTTTAATAGACTCTTGAAAAACGTCATTAAAAATTGAAGTGTAAAATTATTTGTTTATTTTCAAGAAAGTCTTTCATGTTAGCACAAAAATCAAACAAATTCAATAAAAAAAAAATAGTTTTAGCAACCAAAAAAATGGCTTAAAATAATTTTGAAAGTATTTTTAAGATGAATCTGTGAGTAATTTCTTAATCTGTAAGCAATTTGTTTTGCAAAATTTGTATTTTTATTCAAAAATAATTATTTTCAATTTTTAAAAATTCAAATTTTATTCGAGTGCCTTAATTCTAATGAAAATACGATCAAAATATCATGAATAACATTTATTTTCCAAAAAAATTGACTCTACTTTCCATTTTTTTCAATTTAAAAATTTGTTCCCAAACGGTTTTCGGTACGCAATAATTTTTTCAGTTGTCTTATAAGGCTTTTTTTTAATTTTTGGCGCATTTCGCGTCAAGCGCATGCTTATTAATTTCGGAGGCTAATCCGAACGGCTTTGCGCCCTGCCGCTTTTTCCAGTGCGAGAAGTAGCGAGAGGCGCTTGTATTGCAACCGAATGGCAACATTTGCACGTTTTTGCCTGACCTAATTAACAGAATGAAGTGAATCCGACTGTGAATGTGTGTGAAGAGGAGCGAACAACGGTCGGTGCAGCCCGCAGCTTTCCGCGGGATTATGAATCCCTAACCGACGATAAAATCAACCGGGGCCAAATTAGAGAAAATGTTTCTGCCCGCAATGGCACACCACTTGCAACACCTACCCAGATCTAGAGACTAACACTGAAGCCGGAATCGAATAATTGTGTGTTAAAATTAAACTTACGAATGGAGGCTCTTAAATAGTAACCATACTAGGATGGCGAAAGTTCATTAATTTGTGGATTTATATTATATTGATTTCTCATAATAATATTATTAATTGTCAAGCTGCATGATCAGGACCAACTTCTTACATCAGAATTAAATTATGAATAGAGTGTAGCTTATACAATTTATTTATTAATAAATCTATTTTATGACAAAACTGATATTTACTGGTGTTGATCTCGATTTCCATCAAGATCTTGATACAAAGATATTATATATTTATTAAAAATAAATATAATATATATAAATTTAAAAAATAAAAATGTATTAAAAATAAACTGCTTTAGTATCATTTAAATTAAAACAATTTAAATAAAATTTATATTTTAATTGTAAAAAAAAACAGCATTAATTTTAGTTTTTGTCATTATTGACTTCAAAATAAGCGAGGTGTATTAAACAACATTGACACACATAATAATAATACCCCTTCAGCAAATTTTAGTTGCAAAAAATGATATTTACTTGTGTATAGCAGAGGCATTTATTGCCCATATCGAGATACATCGATCATAAATTCAAAGTTATCACATTTTGGAAATGAAGCGATCGGGCTTTTCCTCGTTGCAGAAAAATTGTTTTTATTCAAAAACAAATGGCTCTACCAGTTTCGGTAACGGTCTGCGACCCTATTTCATGAGTAAGAAAAATGCAAAAACATCAGCAAAATTAGAAAAAACCACATCATGAAATAGGGTCGCTGACCGTTACCGAAACTGGTAGAGCCATTTGTTTTTTTAATAAAAACAATTTTCTGCAACGAGGAAAAGCCCGATCGCTTCACTTCCATGATCATCTCCTCTAGTGTCAACTTCTTCAAACAAATTTAAATCACATTTTATTCACATTAAGAGAGAAAAATTGGAAATCTTTACAATAAAATTTTAAGAAATTAGAAATTTCCAAATTATTAAATGACGTACAACAAGCAATGAAAAGATTTTTTGCTGAAGGCTGCCTAATACTTTAAAATGCCGCTTTTGATTTTTAGTTTTTGCTCTTATTCCTGGCAATAACTGCAGCTCTTTTTATGTTTAGGATCAGACTTTTCTTTTAGCCTGGCACTTGAGCTTTTTTAGACATTTTAATCCAAACGCGTCAATCGAAATTTCACAGAAAAACGTGCAATAAAAACTGCAGATAATATTCCGGATGGAATAAATGAGTGGCTGCGGGCTAGGGCAGTGTAAAAAGGGCCTTTGAAGACGGAAAGCCAGGGACGGGGGTCGTTACTCACCACGTTGTTTGCGGATGTTGGTCACAGGCCGTGGGCGGAAAGAAGATTCGCACGCACTAGTGAGACACTGAGTGGCAAATCACTCTGCGGCGAACTTGTTGCCTCGGCGGCGCTGCAGGTATGCAACCAGCCGCAACCATTTGGGCCCCGGCCAGCCGCTGGCCTTCTTTTTGTCTCGTCGACGGGACCAAATCGGCCGATTCACATGGTGCGGTGCTCACGGTGGGCCGGCAGGGCCTCGCTGCACGCTCGACACTCACTCTCACACCGCGCTTTGAATCAATATGCCGGCGATTCGCCTGCACTCGCCAGCCAGCAGCTCCCTTTGCGCTCCTCCGGCGCTCTGGCCGCCCTGCTCTCGCTCGCTCGCTCCGGCAGCCGACACGAGACCAACGCCACCACCGATCACTTTCGGCCGCACCAAAAAACGCCGATCGCACAGCCAAAATCGTTTTCATTTCAGAAAAATTTGCATTATTTAAACAACCGAGAAGAATAATTAATTTAATAAAGAATTCAGACAAAAATCAGATATACTTACAATTGGACCAATAATATTTTTTTCAAAAATTGTCAAGATGGATAAAAATTTAGTAATTATATCCCCTTGAGGTTGCTGAGAAATTTTCTTTCATTTTTGGATTTTATTTAGAATGAAAAACAATAATTTCAATGCAACGTAGGCTCCAAAGATTTATATGACTTTAACCTGTATCAATAAAAATTCTTCAGTCACATGAGCAGAATATATAGATTTTAAATTTATACATTATAAAAGTTAAAAAAATAAATATACAATATACAAAAAATAAAATTAACAATTACTAAAAATTAGAATATTTTGTAAAACAATTTAAATTAAATTATTTAAAACTAATTATTTATAAGTAATTTATTACTGTACATGTAATAAATGTAAATATAAAATTGTTCTTCTTTGCACATTAATTAAAATTTATAAAAAAAAATCATTTTTAATCGCAACAAAATTTGTCATTAATTTCTAGTTTACTGTTTTCATCATTTTATTGTAAGCAGCACGCAAACAACCAAGAAAGAAAGTTGCATTGAATTCCGTAGTAATTATAAATGCGCACCCGCAATCAAGTGAAGGTGAAGGTCGATAGCAGCTGGAAAAGCGGCGGTTCGTCGAGATTGTTGCCATAGCGCGGATTTGGTGCGTTTGTTGCAAGGCCGCCGGCTCTGTTCATTTTTTTTCCACCCCTTTTCATTCATATCACGCATTATGTTAATGTGCGCCAAAAATAAAATCGAGAGATTGCATCTTGACATTAAAAAACACCTGACTTTGCACTCCAAGTAGTTTAAAGTGAAAAACCAACATTGTTTCCATCATCAATCATGATCAAAAGCAGCTGATTCAACAGTTTATGTTCATGCAAATCAACTTAAAAATATGTAAATTTACACAATTTACATTTTGATTCATAACTTTTTTTAAATTATTTCTTTTCCCGAGCAATATTGCAATTCAGGTCACCTTTTATACTTTTTATTTTAAAGATGTAAAACTTGCGGATATGAAGGAAAATTTCATAGTAAAAATTATTTTAATAAATTAAATTTCCTGTGCATTTCCATTAATATTATTAATATTTTGTGGTTCAAGAAAAATTAAAACTCACATGAAAGCTGTTTTTATTCCTCAAAATTCTAAATTATCGTTGAAAACAGTTGAAGGAAAACTCAAAGAATATCTATTTCAGCTTATTTTATTCATTCCTATTTAATTCTGGTTATCAGCAGTCTGTTTTTTTTTTTTTAATAATTCTCCAAACAATTTTCTTAAATCCGACCTCAACAGAACAATAAGCGCCTGGTGTTAACGGCCGTATGCAATAAGTGCGTCACTGCGGTTCAGCGGGTTGCATACATGCGTCGTTTCAAAAGTTGTGGTCTGGCGTGTGGTGGCCGTGGAACTTGGAATTGGTGTCCAACCAGCTCTGCACGCCCGACGCCAAGTCGTCGGTCGACGGCAACTCTCGCAGCGGCTCCATCTGCAGTCGGCCGTTGGGCAGCAGCAGACCCGTCGTGTCCTTCACAGTCGGAAAGTTGCCAGCAAACACTGGAATATAAAAATTGACGCGAGCAAAATCAGAGAGAGAGAGAGAAATTGCGGCCAGCTCATAAATATTAAATCAAGGCAGATGTTTGAGAAAAAAAGAAATTCTGCATAAATTCTTAACTATGATTTAGAATTTTTTAGCATAAAATGACGCAGGTCTTTTCAAAAATGGGTTTATTTATAAAATATTATTAATAAAAAAATATATAAAGCACAGAACTTGAACAGAAATGCTTTTTTGGCATTTTATTTCTAATTTTCAAGAAAATATTAATTCTGAAAAAATTGTGTCTCTGTTTCAAATAAATGTAAAACTATAAGCAAAAGCAACGACTCAATCATTTCTAAAAGTCTATTTAAAAAGTTTGAAATTTTCGAGACTTTTTTTAATTTTTGGGTCCATTCGGAGCAAAATTTTAATTTTTTACTTTGATATTTCTACTAGTTGGCAAAATTTAGTCAATATTTCAATAGAAACTGCCAGCAAATAATTTTTGAAAAAAATTAAATAGAGTTACCAGAAAGCATATTCTGATCTAGGCTTGTGGTTCTATCTTCATTTATTATGTAAAATTTAAAATTTGATTCATAAATCTTTATAAATTTTGGAAAACGATCCATTAAAAAGACTTTTTTTATTATAATAATAAAAAAAAAAACTATTTCTGCGGTACTTCCAAACAAAAATTTTTACGTAAAAAGTTCCCCTTTTTTGGTCACTTATTTAGCTTAATTTATGTAATTAATATATTTTATTTATTTAAATACTAAACAAGCAGAAACAAAACAACAAAATTTATAGTTTTTATAAATATTTTTTTTTTTGGGTCAGGCACGAAATAAAAATTCATCTTACTTGTGTCGGCAAATGTGCTATGCTTTATGCTGCGCGGCGGATCTTTGTATTCGCCAGCAGCCATGGAGCCGAACGCCGCGGAACTGATGCTCGGCAGTCGGATATCCAGGTGAGACCCCCTCGAGGTCATGAGCTGCATGCAAAACACACACAAATTCGGCCAGTCAATACTTTCCTTTCAGAGGAAAATAAATCCGAGCAAACAACCAATTATTTGGGCGTGGAAAAATACAAAAGGAGGAAATAAAATGTCACCTTGGTGTTCATGGTGTACAGCTTGGTTGTGATGTCGCGCGCAATCAGCGTCGTAAGTACCGTGGCCAAGTACGGCTCTTTGACGAATAGATATTCGAGGGCAGTTCTCATCCAGTAAACGTAGCGGCAAGAAGTGGCCGCCACTATTGACACCTGATAATCAAATCGATGATTTTTCATTGAAATTTTCCGCCAATTGAAAAGTATAAACTGATATAAAAAAATAAAGCTAGTCGAACTGAATAAATTTATTGCTATTTTGGTCTCACAATCGGCATTATTTATCCGTTGAAACCTGAATTAATAATTAAATGGTTGAAATTCACATTAATTGGTGATATAATTTCAATCTCCCGTCAATTTTTGTCCAAATCTAGTTAAAAATTATTTAATTTTTTAAATCAAGAAATTTGAATTCTCAGACAATTGTTATAGTGTGCGTGTGTTTTTTCTGTTCAAGTTAGTGTAGAGTAGTTTGTGTTGTAAAGTGTAAATTAAAAGTCATAATTTTGGTTTGTATATTCCATTCTTTAAAGCCAAGTGTTTCTCGCACAGTTTTAGTAAATCCACGGAAAAAACCTCTAAAAAAAAGAAATTTGAAGTTTGAAATAAAATTGACAAAAAACGACCATCTTTTTAATCTCCTTAATTTTTTCAGTTAACTAATATTTTAAATTTTGGAAAAATCTCCTGAATAATCGTTTCATTGGCTGAATATTTGGAAAAAAACACCAAAAGCAAGTTATCAAAAACGCTATTTTTATACACAAATTGGATCAGCAAAATTTCATTATTAATATCACTTTCATTGTTAGGAGGGGTCTTGTCATTAAAAATTAAATTTTCTAGTCTTTTATCAATTCAAAATTAATTTAATCTCATAAAGAACAGTCCAAAAACGGATTAAAATTTAAAAAAAAATTGCCAAGCACTTCTTCTAAATGATTTTAATTTAGTATTTAAGCAATGCGGATAAAATGAACCTTGCTTATTTATTACGATTTAAAATTTTAATCCAAATAAAGTGGACATTGTGGAATTTGATCCGCAGCAAACGCATGCACGAGATAATAATTCAAGAGTCGACCTCTTTGAGTCTGCGGCATGAAAAATGCGGCGGGCCGCGCGACGAGCTCTTGACTAATGCACGAGATCGCATTACGGACGGGCTCATCGCATTAGACACGAGACCTCCTCACATGCAAAGTGTTTGCACATGAGGCTGGCTGGCGGGCGATGAGAATTAAAACTGCGAAAGAGAGAATCTACTCTCCGCTAATTAAAATGCTCTCGCGTGAGTGGCATTTGAGCAAAAACGCCGCCGCCAGGGCGTTTGTTTTTCGGCCGCAAATCATTCTTCAGATGGGCGTTGTGCAGTTGTCGGCGCAAACGAAAGAATTAGAGAAAAAAAAATCGAGTCAAACAACGTAATCGCATGCAAAACGCAAATTTAAAATGTAAATTATTGTTTCTCAGAGTTTGGTGCGAGGGGAGGATTATTTATTTATTCTCATGAATATTTCATGCAAATTAGGCTCACTGCGGCGGATGGGGTCTTTTTGATCTCGGAAGTTTGAGCAAAATTTTTGCTAGTGGTGATGCCTTTTTGTCCAACAATCTCTTTTTCTAAATAATTGTTTTTCAAAAATTGAATGTAAACAATGTATTTGTAAATATGTGGACAAATAAACAACATTAATAATAAATTTCGACGCTCTCCCGTTTTACCTTGAATTTATCCTCGGTGTTTGCCTTGCTCGATTCGAACTCAGGCGAGTCGAGGAATTCGCACGGCAAGATGTGATGCAGAAATTGTTGATCGGACAACACGTTGATCTGCAAAAAAAAATTGGGGAAACTATATGAGTTAATTTGTGATTTTTTTAATTTATTCAATCTGTTAAGGTACATTGAGTGTGGTGCTCTGTAAAAAACATGGGATGCATCAAAATGTAGATATTAAGACTATTAAGAGCAAAATTATAATTTAGTGTGTTATTCCAAAGGTGTGGAGGTTAAAAAATTTTACATTAATTTCCTCGTTTTTAATCTTTGAGATTTCATAATTATTTAATTACATTTTTTAATTTTCTCAACAGTCTTCAATTCCCAAAATAAAAATGAGGAATATTGGTTATTGGTAAATTTTTTCCATTTCAGTGTCAAATTAAGGACTCCTTATTGACATAGTCAAATCAAGTCATTACAACAATGGTTTGTTTAATTTCCAATAATTGCCCAAAATGGCTTCTAAAGACTTGATTTGACTATGTCAATAAGGAGTCCTTAAATTATACTCAATTTTATGTTTTTTCCCGCACTATAATTCATGGAAGGCGCCAGGCAGGATATGTCAAGAATTGAAACGTCAAAGGAAATTTAAAAATTTATATTTGAAAGAAAAAGATTGCGAAATGGAGTTTTTTTTATCATTTTGGCTTACAATTTGGAGTGATGGAGCAAAAGAAAGTTTGAAAATTAAAAGTACAATATTATTTTAAATAATTTTTTCTATTAAACTAAATCATTTTCAACGATTATTGCAGGTTGATTTTATTATGAAAATTAAAAATAATAATAAATTTTATAATTTATATTTTAATACTTTCTTCTAGAAGTATTCAAAAAAAATTATCAAATCTGACATTAAATTGGTAATTTGATTTTATATTTTATAATTTAATACATATATAAAGATTTCCACGCTTGGTTGAATTTAACTTAAAGAATAAAAATATATTTTGCTCGGATTTTGTCAATTTTCCTCTTGTTTATCAAAAGTTATTGATTAAAAAGCTTAATTATATTAACACAAATATCATTTATTCTAATCAAATAACGTGCCTTTCCTGAAATGAGCAGCCCAAGTCGGTCGGTTTTGGTCAAATTCTGCATGGCGTAGGCCTCGCCGGCGTGCAGGGACATGATTTGCGCGAACTCGCTGTTGACCATTCGTTTGAACGTGGAGCGCGACACCTGCAATCAATCGCAGTTGAGCCGCGTCTTTTTCAACGTTGCGTGCGGTCGGACCGCGCACACATCACGTACCCCCTTGACAAAGGGGTTGAAAACATACCTTGAACGGGTAGAAGAGGGTGAGATAAACGTCCTCGAGCTCGGCGTCGAACTTGACCGGCCGCATTTGATAAATTATCGAGAGCAGTTGGCCGGCGTTGAAGAAGATGAAGGCCAAGTTCCAGGTGAAGATGTCGGCAGCGCAGATTATGTTCCACGACCACGTGCAGAACAGCAGGAAACCTTAAGGGAGAAAGAATTGCAATTGGCCGTTGAATTTATGTATGTGGGCAATGCGGTAGTTTTTATCGTGCATAAAAAATGGATAAAATAAAATGTATAGCTTGATTTTTGTAGTAAAAAAAATGAAAATTGTTACACCTAAACAATCAAAAAACAATCAAAAACAATTAAATTTACAATTAATCATAAAGAATTAATTTTAATGGAAGGATGAAAGATTAAAATTAGAGAATATTTTCATTGGAACATCTAAATAGTGGAAAAATATTCATGATTGTCTCTTAATTAATATGAAGTTTAATGGCTTTCATAAATCCATAAATTCATTTTAATTGTAAGAACTCAATTGCTTTTGTTTCAACGCTTCAAACAAAGCCTTACATTTTCCTCACCACTATTTTTTTCAAACTTTTAAGAAGCGTTGAAGGAACGAACACCTTTTTTTATCAAATTTCCAATTTAAAAAAAAAATTGTTATTTTTTCATAAAAAATTGATTTATTAATTTCATTTTAAACGATTTTGGCTTGTCAATCTTCGGAATAAAAATTTCGATTACACACTTCTTAATTCTTCTTTTAATAAGTGGGACATTAAGCGATTAAAAATAATTGCAATTAAATTATTCTATGGAAATTTCTCCAAGGTTTCCAATTCAGAAGAAAACATTAAAGGGTTAATAAATGTTGTGCTTAAAAATAATCTCAACTCCAATCAATCTATGCGATATGCATAAATAATCTCGGGTCACATTATTTTTAGCGTTTCATTAAGATGATTACGAAACAACCTGATCGCATTAGCCGCAATTTTTCTTTCAACAAAACGCACGCGTCGTTCGTTCTCGAAACATGCAAGTCTAATTTCCTGTGACACAGAAAATATGCCACGATGGAATTTTTCGTTTCCGCCCCAACAATGAGAACGCGTTTCAATGTCGGCCGCTTTTAACGAGACAAGGTCGCCGCCGGCGAGAGTGATTATTATTTTCAGTGTTTTTTATTAAAAAAAAAAAAGAAGTGGCGATGGAAAAGAAAATATAAAAATGACCGAGTGGGTTTTGGGGTAAAAGCGACCTGCCTAGCGTAAGGGTGGCATGCATGAAAAGTATGCCGTGTCGAGAATTGGGCGCCAAGTAGGAAATCAGAAAGCAAACGTTGGCCAGTTGAAAGAGGACGTGCTGCGGGTCTTTCCACTCGACGCACCAGTTCAGCCCTCCGACGTTGACTTCAGAAAAAACTGAAAAAAAAATATCATACAAAATTAATAAAAACCATATTTCATAAATTTTTATTATAATTTTTGAAAACAAGTTATTAAATTTTAAATAATTATAACATATTATTTATTTTATTTGGTACTCAATTTACATAATTATTATTGTTCTTTCTTTTTAAATTGATTTTAAAAACCAGATTATATATTTAATTATATTTTTTTGTATTCCCACCTTGTGGAATGGATTGAGTGAACAAGTAAAATAATGCTGAATACAATCATAATCCTGATGTTTTGAACTTTGGTACATTGTATTATTTGCATTATTATTATTATTATTAATATTATTATTGATCTTTATTGACTTATGAAGCGTCGCCACGATAAGATAATAAGTCGCGAATATATGAGATAAATGAATTTTTTCCAATTGCTAAATTTTTGCCATGTTCAGAGGCATCAAAAGATAAAATAAAAAGTAAAAATTTTCTGGTGTGAATTTTTCTGCGACCTAAATAAACACAGGGACATGTTCTTTGCAAAAGGATTAATTTTTATCAAAAAATCTAGAATTAATTTACACACAAAAAGGGAGGATGAATTGCTTTGCGCGCAGCTCTAATCCTCTCAAATTCGGACTGCCGTGTGAAAAAAATACCACATTTACACTTTCGCAACGTCCAGTGCTAAAGCCGCTCTATCTTCTGTCACGACAGCAAAAACAATATAATACGATCAACGGGAAAGGGAAAACGCTTTATTTACACACAATGCAGTTAGCGAGATAATAAACGACTGCGTGTTTTCAGCGGCCAGTCCATCAACAGCAGTTGCATCGCAGAGACGCAGAAATAAAAAGGAAGCGAAATGACAATAATGATGACAAACAAGGAGGAAACGGAACGGTCTAATCTCGCCGAGGCAAAAACCGAATGAAGTCAATAAAGTGGAGAAATGCTGTGGCAGCACAATTGAGTACTTTTTATTATTACAGCGTTGATTATTTACAACGGGCGTAATGATTATTGCTGCCGCCGGGCGTAAAGGGTTAATCTTGTGGTCTCGTCCTCTTGCGAATAAATGATATAATGTTGTTGACAAAAAGCCTTTTGTGGATAATAAAAGTCAATTCAAAACTATCTCAATCAGAAAATTCTTCTCTTGACGATTTTTGTCCAACAGGCTTGGGTGAAAATTTACTTAGAAAAAAGTCATTTTTCAAAGTGGAGACTGAGATATTTTTATTTCCTTCCACTAAACAATGCTTACAAACTGAAATAAAATTCAACTTTGTCGTCAAATGGAGCTCATTGTAAGGGGCTATTATTCATTTTGATGTCAAAATTTAAAACGCAATTTTCCAATTTTGAAGAATTGAAGAAAAGCTTCTGCTACTGCTTTCTTATAAATGATTCATTAAAAATTTTAATTATTCAATGCTTCAAAAAATTACTGAAAAATTTAGTATTCTTTAAAAATTTGAATTTCTAGGTTGGATTATATTTTTGAAAAATTTTAAAATTTTCATTTTTTTATTGATAAAAGCTTAAAATGGGTGAATTATTAAAAAATAATTACAAAATTTTTATATTTATGAAGAGTTCAAAATATATTTCAATCAATTTTATAGCCCGCCTCCGATTTTGATGAAACTGGCACAAGGGCTAGGCTGGGACGTGTAATGATCAGTTTTGGCGGAATTTCGTGCTAATAGCCCCTTTCGACCTCTTTACAGACGGCCAAAGTTTTTTGAGGTAGGCCACCCGTGGGTCCTGTCTGTCAAGATTTTGCATAAAACACCTGAAATGGGCTAATCTAGGCAATTTCTTGACAAACAGGATTCGCGGGATGCCTATATCAAAAGAAAAAAAAACCAGAAATGGGGCCAAAAGGAGGCATTGGCACAAAATTTGGCTGCAGTCGTTCTATCCCTGCCTAGCTCATGTACCAATTACCAATTTCAACCAAATTGGAGGCGGAAAAATGAGGTGGCCTCCTAGTAAGATGTGTTTTTAGAAGAGAATCAATATTCCATAAATATAATTGAAAAATGAGTGAAGAAAACGGGCTCTGTACTAAATTTAAAATAAATTATTTGGAAAAAACGGGACTACCGGTTTTTGTTACCCAATTACAGCAATTTCATGAGCAGGAAAAATACTTTTCCTTGCTAAAGCCGTTTTTGTTATTTAAAAATACTTTAATTTTTCTGTATGAAAAAATGACTGTGGTTTTTAGTCAAATCGTCAGTTTCAAATTGCACCCTAAAATAATTTTGACTTATTTTGCTTATTTGAAGTTTCCAACATCATGGAAAAAGAGATGTTTAGGCGAGAAACGCGTTTTCACTGGACTTTTTTGGAAAATAGGTCTTTGAACATCAAGAATGCTTTTTGTTAACAACAACAATAAACCGGAGGGACAAGAAACGCGAGGGCAGGGCTCGGCCTGCAAGAGATTATGGTCATCAAAGTGCCCTGCTCTCGGCTGCCTTGCAGATTATAACACAAACCACGCGTGGTGTTTGCCCCGTTTTATTATCACTTGGCACGGTTTTAGCAACTCTCGCACTTTTATCTCTCCATCATTGCGGCAGAGGCGGTGCAGCCTAATGGCCCGCCGACATTATGCGCAAAATCACTCGGAAAAATGTGCCTTTGATGCACACATCACGCGAGTCATTTGCGTCTAGACAACAGGAAGCGAGCAAACGCTTGGAAGAGAGCCGAGCTTGTTGTTTGTGGCCCGACCGACTTCTTTTTGGCAACTTCGTCGAGAGCACGACAAATTTCTAATGGTTTCCAACGCTCATTTAAAGCGATAAGACGATAAGAGCAAAATGCAAAATCAATATTACGATTTGTGGTAAAATGTTAACATAATTCAGTTTTCAGTTTTCTTTTTATTTGCAAATAATATTTCTAACAATAAATGAAAAGTTAAAAAAAAAAAAACATTTAAGCTCGGTGTTTTAAATTTTTAATTCTTCATTTCTATTGCAGTTCATATGTAAAATAAAAAATTTACACATTAAACAATGTTAATTAATAAAATATATTTTTATACTTTTAATAAAATTAATTTATAAGTGCGCAATTTTCATCACAACATTTTACATTAAATTATTTATTTTTATCTAAACCTTTATTATCATTTATAAATTATTAATTGTGTTTTTTTTTATTCAAAACTTATATTCTAATTATTAATGTGCTTGAACTATAGAAAACATTTTAAAGTTACACATGAAAATAAATATATTCTTCTCTTGAACAATATCATCTAATAAAATTATAAAACAAACTTGGTAGGACGCGTATAGGAGTTATTCACTTAAAATTGGTTTAATTCTTAAATATTTAAATAAAAATTAATTGGATTAATGCAAGTCCAGCCAAGTCCAATAAATTTGTATTAACTGGTGCTTATGCAACGATAAAAGCAAGTTCAGTGAGTCAAAAACTCCACCAACTCCAGTTTTTTACACATATTTTTACGTGTAATTTTTTTTTTAAATGACATTCACGCAATAGTTCTTAATTTTGAATATAATTGAAAAATAAACCCAGCAATGTGCCCCTTGACTTAATTTATTTTCCTTTGACATTTGAAGATCCACAATAAAGCATTTTTATAATGAAAGTCAGCGAAGATTTCTAACATAATTCATTATTAGACCTTTTACTTGATGCCAGACCAATTTGGCACGCGTGGACTTACCTGGCGGCAGCGCCGTGAGATTAGCGGGGTCCTCCGTGGTCTCCAGAGTCGCGTTCGCCTCCATAGGGGTGGTCATGGCCAAATTAACCCATTAAGTCGTCGACCTGCAGCAAAAATTAAGAAAAGAGTGATTTGGAGGATTAAAACTTTTATTGCGGTGAATCAAAAAAAGGGTTTTTCTGTTCAAGCGCGTTGAGTGCGTTTTGACGGATAAAGATCGAGACGTTTGATGATGTTTTCGCCGTCGTGATTTGTGCCGAATGTCAAGCGAGAGGGGCGACTTTGTGTGTTTTCGAGCTGCGCCGTTCTGGGGTTGTAAAAATCAGTGGGCCAGATAAATTGGGCCGTTCTGTTTTACGAGAAAAGCTGTTTGCGTTTTAATGGCAGATTTGGCCGAAATGCAAATGGAATCGACGTTGGAACCGAGAGGAGGCTTCAAAAAGGAAAATTTATGAGACAAAACTCCGCTAAAATTTTCGTGAATAATTTAGGCTTGGGAAATTTGCAATAAAAATAAAGTAGCAATGGAAAATTCATTTCCGCAGGCAAAGTTTTGTTAACATTGAATGTATAAAGTTCTGATGATATTTATAAATGCGAAGAACAAAAACAAATATGGATTAAAATTTTAATTAATTTTTATTTTAACTGTAATTAGGGAAGATCAATTGCAATTAACATAGTATCCTTGAAGGTGCTGTTAATTTCATTATTAAATTAAACAAAAAAAATTAAAAAAGTAAAACCAAAGCCATACAAATAGAACTGATTTTGTGAAACTGCAAACCGAAAGGCTTAAATAAATTACAGTTTAATTAATTAGTACTGGTGACTATGAATTTAATTATTTCCCGTTTCGTGTAGTTTCTTTGCTGTATAAATTCTCAATAAATTACTGGTTTAAAATTTGATTTTTTCACCTGGAAAAAATATTCAGGTCATGTTACTCATCCCACCATAATTATTCTACTTTAGAGTTAATAATAAGCATCATTTTGCTCCAAATATTTTGTTTCGCAGGTTGCATAGTAAAATCTTGAAAAACTCTTTAAAGTCTCCCAATACTGAAAGTGAAAATAAGGTTTTCTTCTACGAGTAACACGTGTGATCCAGAAGGGCCCTGTTAGAATTGTGAGTCGATTCGAACTTTCAAAAATAAAAGTGATGTAAACAATGACAATGATTAAAATTTAATTTTTAGTGATATATTTAGAAAAAAACCTTTACATTTTAATACTCATTAGTTATTTTAGTATAAAACGATTGATACGGTAAATTATATATTTAAGGATTTTATGCTTATTAATATAAACAAAGAACAAAGAATTTTAAAATTAATAAATTCATTTTAATTTTGCTCAAGATGATAAATAAAAGAAATTTTGACGTAAAAAAGGTTTTGGATAATGTGAATGTGTGTAAACATTTAAATAAATTTAATATAAAAATATTATAAATTCTTCTTAATTAATTCTTCTAATTAAAAATATTTTGGGGCAAAAAGAATTTTTTTCACTTTTTCTTATTTTACCGATCAAAACAAAAACGCTTTTGCTGCAGTGATATTGTGGTTTGGGCAACAATGGCGCGTTTATATATTAAATCGTTGCTGCCGAGCAATAAAACACGCATGAGACGAGAGAATGAGAGAGAGACGGACGCACTGGCCACTTCCAATTCTGTCGATTTTATTGCAACTATTTGCACTGCAGTCGGCGGCGGCGAATCGCGAGAAAGAGAGACTGGCTTTGGCCCCAATAAATTCGAACGGCGCCAAAGCAAAAAGCCCAGCGTTTTATTACCCGGGTCTCGAAACAAAAGATCAAAGGTCAGCGAGTATTTGCGCAGGATCCGCAGCCGCCGGTCTTTGCCGAGCCACCAAAATCATATCAATTCCGGTTCGCGAAATACGGACCTCGCAAATAATTCACCCCTTTTTTACAAAATAAATTTTAAAAATAAAAAAATATTCCTACAAAAATTAAAAAATTAATTATAATTTGTGTCGTGGAATTCACTTTTGACTGAGATTTAATAAAATGTTGTGGTTTGGGGACCGAGGGGTGAGAGACAAAGCAGGGGGTGGTGTTTGAGGGGTGAGAGAATAAATCGCGGTGCGCCTATTGCGAGATTAAAAACGAGTGGCATTAGGCGTGGACTGGTGCGCTGGTTGCCTACCTGTCCGCCTCCGCCGGGAAACATCCGCAGTGCCGCCGTCGCCTCGCTGTTGCCACCCCTGCCCATGTGCACCCTCTGCCCGCCACCCCCGACGGCGGCGTTCGGCCGCTGCTTCGCGCTCGGCCGACAGGCGGCTCCACTCCCTCGGCCGCCGCGAACACGCGCTTCGAAAAGCAAGCTCGAGATGGCTCGGCACTGCCTATAAAACTATGTAAAATCAAGTTTCTCAATTAGCTTTCGCGTTTTTGGGACTTACAATGGGCCGTTTGAACATTTAGTTCAAAACAAAATTAAATTAGATCACTCCAAATATTTTTATAATTTTCATGCATTTTTTTTTTTTTTTAGTTTTTTTGTCAATACTATCTTATTGTTAGTGAAAAAAAAAATGATGACTTATCCTTGTGGAAAACACTTTTAATTCAACGAAAAAGAAGTTTTGGTGAGACCAAATTTTATATGCTAGACGAAAAGAAAAAAAAATCTGGAAAATCTTTAAATTATCTTAAAATAAATCGATTTTACTAACAAGGAGAAGACCAATTTTTTGAAATAAATTCGATGCATAATGTTTGATACAATTAAGTCAATTGAGCTTTAGGAAAAAAACCAGGGTTTGTCAAATTTGTTGAAATATGAAATAATTTTCAGAGGAAAACCAAAAATGATGTGGTATATATACCATATCATTTTATATATAATAAAAATTTACTATTATATCATTCATCTCAAAAATCAGAAAAAAAAATTTAAAAAATATAATTTTGAAACTAAGTTTGATGCTACAATCATTAGTTTGGTTTAAAAATCATTATTCACGTGAAAAAGTTTCAAAAACGCGTGTACACCAACTAATTCTAGAAAGGTTAACAAAAACAAAAACAATTTAGACAAACAATAATGTTTAAAAAAAATTTATACAGCTATTTCTCATATATTAATTGTATTTTACTTTTATTTATTTGTTAAATTTAATTTTATAATATTTTAAATAATAATTATTTTATTGAATTTAATAATTAATTATATATATATACTTCAGTTTTCCAGTCTGTAATATTAAAAAAAAATTAGCAAAGAAAATAGAAGATGTAAATAATAAAATAATTGACGCTTGCTAACAAGCCTTGAACAGAGAAACAAACTTAATTGTATTTCATATAAGTCGGACTCTTAATGCATGTAGGGAAATAAGTTACATCAGTATAAATTTATTTTAAAAATATAATATGATAATATGATCTTTATTCATAGTGTTGAAATTAATTTTTTTCATAAAGTATAGTAATCTTGAACCCAATAATTGTAAGCAAAATGAATAAAGAACAATTTGAATGTTAAACTTTGTGTTCATTTTTGGATAATAAGTCTTCGAGCAAAAATTTTGAGCACGAGATTTTTTCCGTCTTTTCTTTTAGTGCCGCGCGATTCCATTTGTGTTGAGAGAATCACAAAAGTATTCAAAAAAACTGTTGATTGAATAAGGAAAATATTTAAATGAAAAAAGTGGACAAATCTCTGAAAATTATAAGGAAGAAGCTGCTTTAGAAGGGTGTTTGTGTCTGTCCCAATTACGAGGTCGAAAATGCTTGTTTCGATAGCAAGATAATTATTCAGGGGAGACACATTCCTTTTCTATTCCAAATAAAAAGAAGCGAATGGAGGTCGTCAGGCGGCGCGAGGCTCAAAACTATTAAACGACATCAATTTGAGTGCTGCACTCTTAAAGGCTTGATTGATATTGATTAGAGGCTAGGAATTCTTTCTAGACCACCCAGGAGTCGAAGGGACATAAAAAACGGCGAGAGCGATAGAAAGACCTGTTTTGTCATTTGCACGCGCATTAAATAAAAGATATTTGTCGTGGAGGAGGAGGAGGAGGAGGAGGGATCATTTCGCACTCTAATTTGAATTTGTCCGATTCGAGTAATTAATTCGTCCAATTATATTATTTGATCCCGAATAAGAAAGAAAAAAAAACGAGAGAGGAAAAGGCGAGTTTGCGAGAAAAGGCGTTTCGAAGGAGAGCAAAGAAGAAGAAGTCGAGCGCGCGGCGGCAACTTTTGTCTTTCACAAAGGAGCAGCGAAATTCCGATATAATACTACCGTGGGAGCTACACAACTCTGGCAGATACACTGCCAGATAGGGCAAGGAAATTTGTTTCCTTTTATACCTTGATGTCTTCTCTCTGTGATGTGCGGAATAAAAGAACAAAGAGGCGTAATTTCAAAAGAATTGCTCGAGATGAAAGCAGCTTTGCTCGTCTCGCGCGTATCCCGGCAGCTATACTGTGTGTGCACTTTGCCAGCTTATTTTGTGAAATATTTATTTATACGCGCCACACATAAAAGAAGAAGAAGAAGTGTTTTGCGTGTGCAAACAACACACGTGCGCGCGCTTCTGCGAATTTCTTAAGCCCCGCGGTGCGCTACGTTTTCTTCCTCAAAATTTTCGAAATTTTAAAAATTTCGTTGAGTATTCAAAGAAAAAAGATTTCCGTTTTTCACCGAAATTAAATTTTATGATTCGGTTTGGGCCTGATAGAATAATAAACAGATTTTTAGTTCCATTCAGTTTTAAGCAAAATTTGGAGGCTGATAAGTTGATTTATTTTGAAGAATAATATTTTTAATTGATTTGTCATCTCTTGTTTTAAATTCTGACCACAATTTTATTTATTGTTTGATAAATTTGTATAAATTGTGCGCCTAACATGACAAGCATTTATTTTTTTCAATAATTTAAATAATAATTCACTGAAATTAATGTAAAGAAATATATATTTACGTTTAAAATTTTACTTTAAAATAAAAATTATATTAATTTAATAGTGTAAAAAACAATAATTATAAAATATATTAAAATAATATGTAATAAGCAAATGCTTTTATTATATTAATCAAACACAAAACGTTTTTTCCATAATAGTACCTTTCAGGTCCTTCGTTATAATATAATTTTTTGTTCATAAAAATTATAAATTAAAACCAATATAATTTTGCTTTCATGTAATAATTTTTATTGAGTTTCGTAATAATTCCAACTTTACAATAATACAATGTTTCATTCTTCTGTTACTAGAAATTCATTTGAGCACTTAATTAGCAATTAAATAAATTGCTCAATTCCTTTTAAATAAACTCTACATTATTAGCACACATGCTTCAATAATTAGAAGTGCTCTTACTTTGTGTAAGACTTTGAACAAATGAACAAGTTAAGGTCCCTTAAGTTTCAGTGTTTCAGCTAATTTGGCTGCAAAGGTAACTCAAATTCACATAACCTCCTCGCTTAATTAATTGTTCCCGAGCGTTGTCCAACTCACCAAGGACAAAATTTTGAGGATTCCTAAACCGACTTATACAGATATGAGGGAGGAGTTCGCATGCCTCGCAGAGAGCTTCTTGCAGGACGAATTAATTCATTTTTAATTTCTCTCGCAATCGATAGACATCAAAATAAACAAAACACACTTTGGTTCCAGGCAAATAACTAAGAGTGTGAAACCAAACAAGTAATGGCGCGACAGGAGGTGCCGCCGAGAAATATTTCAATCTAGGAATGTTGTTTGACGGCGAACTTTGTAAAAGAACAATAAATTAGGGGCATAATATAAAGTGAAATCGATTCACAGCTTATTTATCAATAATATATGGTAGGTCACTAGCAGGCTTTAGGTCATGATAACGTCTTGAGATCCGCGTCTCGTTGCTGAGTCAAAAGGCAACCCTTTTAGTACCAGTAATCGCGCTGGTGATGCTGAGGCACAGTCGAAGAGGGGCCACTACCTGCAAACAATCACACAAATATTTGTTATAAAACTGCAAAAATATGTCAAAAGGATTTTTTTTAAATAATCCATAAACTTCAGATTCTGCAAGAATATAAATTATTAGTAAATTCTGAGACAGTTTTATGGAGGTTATGCTATATAAAATAAAATAAATAGAAACTTCGATTAAATTAAATAAATTTCATTTTATTTTCTCCCATCGTGTCAAAGAAATTCCAAATTAACTTCTCTTGAGTGCCAACTTTCTAGCTCAAGTAAAAATAATTAGTAAAAAATAGGATTTCCTCTTTGAAGAAATTGTTTATGTTGAAAAAGGGCATTAATTTTCAGGTTTTTCACTTTTGAGAATTAGATAATTTACATCTCAGGGTTGCAGACCATGACTGAAACTGGTTGAGCAGTTTTTTTTTTAAGAAAACTAAATTTTCATGAAGGACTTCAATTCAAGAGACTGCACTTTTGTGAAATTTATTAAATTAATAATTATGTAATACAATAATTTTAAATTTGTTTGAAGAAGTTGACACTCGAGGGGATGATCATGGAAATGAAGAGATTGGGCTTTTTCCTCGATGCAGAAAATTGTCTTTTATTAAAAAACAATTATGGTTCATTTGTTATGGAATAAACAACAATTTTCTGCAACGAGGAAAAAGCCCAATCTCTTCAGTTCCAATAATTTTAAAAATATACTGAATGTACAAAATCAGTTTTTTTCCCTGTTAATGAGCAAATTTTCAAGTGAGATTGATAAATTCATGGTCCTCTAGCATACATTGAAGATTGATTATGTGGAATTTATTAAATGAAAATCCTAATTTGACTTGCTACGTCATTTATCTTTATAAATCTTAAGATACATGTAGTGCCTTATTATGATGAGCAATCAAGACTTGATTTATATATCGTTTTTAAAATGGGCAAATTATTTTCGCTGTTAATGAAAGATATTATGCTAATTGTGAGAAGTTGAAATTGTTGTAATAGCAGAAAATATTAAATAATATATTTAATTATGTTTTATAAAAGAAGCAATAAATAAAAAAATAGAGAATAAAATTATTAAATTAATTCATAAGTTAAAATATTTATTAAATTTGTAAAAAATGTAGATTTCCTCTGGCAATCATTGTTCGTCTTAAAAGAAATTACATAATTTTAATCAAATGAACCAAAAAACTATTAAATGCTGGTCAAAAACAAGTCAAAAGGTCAAATATATAACAATTTGGCAATTTCATTTAGTGTCGAAATATGCATTTGATGAAATTCGCCAGAATATTTTAAATAATCAAGCATTTATTTCAATGACATCAAAAATTTGTAATTTTTGAACAATCTCTTATTTTTGGCCGGCCGCTAGACTAACAATAAAACGTAACTTTTCCCTTATTTTATTAAAAAGAAAAGTCCTTATTGTCAGCTGAAATTTTGCTCGAATAAAGTAAAATGCGAGGGCGTGTTTTAATCAAAAAGATAATTTCCCTCTTTCTTTACGCGTTTTATGAGAGAGACACAGAGAAGTCGTAAAACGGCAAATTGCAAAAGGTTTGCTCGGGGAATAAGGCGAGGCAAGAACAAAAGAATGGGGAGCGAGTAAGTAATATCGCTCCATACATTAAAGGAGGCAGAGAGAGAGAGGAAGAAAGAGCGGCCTTTGGGCTTGTTTTTTATTTGTCAGCGCAGGAGAGAGAGAAAGAGAGAGAAGAGTGACCCCGGCAGCAGGGCAGGACATTAGTGCGTTATTTGGCGTGTCCGTCCTGCGAGAGCGAAGAAGAAGCCGGAGTGACATGCTACATAATGGCTCCTTTCAAGCGTTTGATGCGAAATATATTAGGTTTTCAGGCTGGCTGCGCGTTGCGAAAGGGGATGGCGCAGGGCGCCTCCGACCCAAACTACCCCTGCCTGCACCACCAATACATGTGATGAAGAGCGGCTCAACACATACACACGCTCGCACATCACATCACGTATATATATTGCTGCTGCCATCTCGCTCTCTCGCACGCCAAAGTGCTCTGCAGAGATAAACGACGAAATTGAGAGACTCTCCCGCCAAGCAAGATCCTTCGCCGTCTTATTTTCGCTTTTCTGCCTGACAGTAATCTATAGAAAAGACTTCCTTGAAAATCAAATTTAACAAACATAATTTACGGTGAATTGAATTTAAAATAATGAGGGTTAAAATAAAAATAAAATAAATCATCTTCCGCCACGCAGAACACCAAGAAATATGCCACAGAGGTGGCGAAGAATAAAAACAATGCATTTTTTCTATACTTTTTGCTCTAGACCTCACGCTGGCCAAAATTATCATAAATATTAACATAGCAACATTTTGTGTAAAAAATGGTTTTATGCAAAAATGTCTTCTTATAATTTTTCGCCCAAAAAACTGCTAATTCGATGCAAATAATTTGAAAAAATTAATTTTAGTACTAATTTTCGTCAAAATTATTTAATAGCTCAAACTGTCGAAACATGTAGAGCAGGATATTGTTTTTTTTTTTCTTAATCAACAAACAACTCAAACAAACCATTGAGGAAAAGCAGACTATTAATTCAAAGCACCATGAATCAACCCTAAAAATCATGAAATTCCACCACAAAAATAAAATTTCAGAACAATATTTCTTAAATAAGATCCATGAAAATCAGCGTAATTAAAATTTGTGGAGCACAATTTTAATTTGTCAAATTGATAACAGGAAGTTTCATCACTTGAATTCAGATCAGCACTAAAGAAAACCGTTAACTGTAATGGCTTTTATTAGGTCAAAATTACAAAGATTAAATTTCATCTTAAATTCCATGACTATTAAGACAATATTTAAAAATAAAAATTGAATATTCAATTAATATTTGCTAACAAAAACTTTATTACATAAAAAATTTTTCTTTTGTAATTTAAGTGGCCAAATTTCGTTCGAATTTGAAGCTTAAAACACTTCTTCATTTCTTCAGTTATAATTTTTAAGTCTAATAATTTTTTTTATGTCTTTTATTTAAATCTAATTTGAAGCATTACTTATGACACAGAGACTTCATTTCATATCTTGAATTTTTTAAAGTCTTTTTCATTGTCATTACAAATATCTATTTGAGAAAAACTAACCTCTGTTATAATGTTATTATAAACCATAACAAAATTTGTTTGAAGAAATTGACACTTGAGATCATCACGAAAGTGAAGAACTCAGGCTATTTCCTAAAAAGAGTTCTTCTCTTCCATAAGAAAATTGGTTTTTCATTAAAATAATTTTCATCGGTCACATTGAGGCCGACGGAATTTCTATGAATTATTGTAATAAATATTCGACAAAATTTGACCAATCAAAGTCAAAACTAAATTTAGATGATAACCTTTGCGTAAATCATCAATATGGATAAATTTAGATCGAATTTATGCAAATGAGTATCAACATTTTGGTATTAAATTTCATCAGTCGGCGGAATTTTCCTTGAAATCTGGCAGAATTTTCCTCCTCTATCCAGGAAAATTACACTAAATTTAGGGATTTCCTCGTTCTCATATTTGCTTTTGAGCCTTTCCTTGTTCTCGCTTCTAATCCAATGCGTCAAGTGCGCGATCTCCTTGATTCAAAGTTCAAATTGAAAAGTATCATATACAATCGCGTTCGAGTCTCGCGCAATCCTCTTTTTATTCCTGTCACGTGTGCAATAAAAAAAGAGCAGAGAATGGAGGAAGAGGAGCGAGCGAGCGACCCATCTCATTGATGTGTGAGTGTGTGTGCAATAATATGAGACACTTGATATTACTATCTTGTCCCCTCAAAACCTACCCTTCCCCTGCGATGCATCACCGGCTCGAAATTGCATCCGAAAAACGATTCCGGCGCCAACAATCATCAATCTTTTCAAAAGGCACTTCTAAACTAAACCTTCTGTTTTATCTCATTTTTGGGTTGCGGAAAACTTCATTTTTTGAATTTTTTTCCCAATTTTTATCAAAAACTCCTTCTGGAAATGATTCTGATTTAAAATATGTGAGACTGCAAGAAGAACTTTCGAATTTTTTTCAGGAATTTTTTTCCCATTTTAATGTTCTAGTCTATTTTCAGAATCTTAAAAAAATATATATTTCGAATTTACATTTATATCAAACACAGGGAATATCTCTTCAATTTCATGTAATAAAGAATTTATTTTGGAAAATTGACCTACGTACTTAATCTGAAAAAAACGTTTCTTGACCCTTTTTTCTTCTTGAAAGTTTTTTTACACGGGTCGTATTATATTACAATTTGAATCTAGAGAGACTTTTAAACATTTAAGTAGGAAGAAATGAAAGATGTTTTTTAAAGAAGCTCTTGAAATTAATCCCATTTGCATTGTAATTGCAATGTTTGACCTCCCCACCGCTTTGATATCAATTACTCTTCTCCCCTCGGCGACCACCCCCTTTGCATTTCATTTTATTACACGCAGCACGTCCGCGTACAATAATAATTAAAATCTCAACAAGTCGCCCGCCCGCCCGCCCGCGCACTCATCTCACCCCACCCTCCCCTTTGACGTGTGACCCGCAAGAGGGGTGTTTTCCACCGCGCTACGTTTATTGCCGGATATGCATTCAATGACGCGGGGGTAATTCGCAATTTATTATTATTTTCCTTTGATATTAATTCTGTAAATAATACTCGACACACTCACAATGGTAATGCGCTTTTAATTAAACGCGCGCTCGGTGACCTCGTTCCCGACAACGACCTCCTTCCAACCTTTGTTATATATTGAAAATCGTACAACAGAATTCTCATTGTTTGTAATAAAATCGAAATTAAACATTGATTTTCTCCTTTTCAACCTAATATTATAAATGAACTAAATGTAAGCCCAAATATTTCTTTCTTCATTAAAAGTTGATGTTCTTAAATGATCTTTTTGACAACAAAATCGCATATTTTTCTTTTATTTGAGTTGGTATTTTTCATGCTGCGAAGAAATAAAAAATTACAATTAAAATTGTCACTTAAATTCACTTAAATTGATATGAAATACCGATTTTTCCCTTTAAAAAAAATCAATATTCAGCTTAATCTTTCAATAATTTTTTAGATTATTGCTTGCTTTTTTTTAATTTGCCCTATTTTGTATTTTTAGTTTGAACTTAATAAACAGCAATTGAAATTAAAACTGTGGCTGTACCTGTGGTGATGGTGGAGTTGAACTGGAAGGCCTGCTGTCCATGGGCAGTCGAGTGCTGCAAGGGTGTGTTGGGACAGGACACGCTGTGGTACTGGCCACTCCAGTAGGCGTTGAACGCGCTGTACGAAGGCAGATGTTGGCCCTGGGCGAGTGGGGGCAGCATTTGCTGGTTCCACGGATGGTGGCGATGGCTTTGGTTCAGGTTGGCGTATGGATCTGAAACACACACAAAATAAGAACAAAATTTAGTTTTTTTCTTTCTAAAATCGGTGAAAATTTTATTAAAAATTGATAGATTTTTGTACACAACAGAAAATTTAATTGAAAAAATAAAATTTTGCCTCTTCTCGAAAAAGTTAAACCCAATAATTGACAGAACAGGTAAAACAATTATGATTTTTTTATCCCGTTTCTTTGCAATATTTCATAAATTAGAAATTGACTTAATTTATTGTTCGAAATCTAATTATTTTTAGAATATGAAATTATTGAGATTTTTAAATATGGTTGAAAAGAAATTAAATAGTTTTAAATTTATTGATCTGGCTCAAAATCTTTTAAAAGTTAAAAATATTTTGCTACATTTTTGTCTCAAAATCTTACAATTAGTCTGATTCATCAAAGCCTTCATTAATTTTAAAATAAAATCTTTGCTGATGTAAAGGAATGAGTGGTTTACATGGGTGATTTCCGATCGATTAGCGTTTAAATTTAATTGGATCACGGCTCAATCGGAGGAGCGATTAATTGGCGGCACTTGAAGGAAAAGCGCGAATTGCTCGGGGTTGCATAAGTGGGCAGGGGGACCAGGTGCCTTTTGTTTTGGGCTTGAAGTAAGAATATATGTATAATTGGTGTGCAGTGCACGTAGCTCTATTTGGCGGCGCAGCCGACCAGTTTGCCGCGATGGCATGTCAAACACCCTTGCCGTGACGGCTTACGCGCGCTCCGGCTGACTGGCTATCTCATAAGAGAGCCGCCGCCGACGAGAGAGAGAGAAAACCTGCGCCGCATAGTAATTCGCCCTTCCTTGCCTCCTCATTTGCATAGATCTGCCGCCACCGCTCTTAGGTCTTAATTTAGGAGCACAAAGGGGCGACTCCCAACTGATTTCGGATCTCTCGCTTTAATTAATCACTTACTTTGAACCTTCGAAACGGTCCTCGGCGATTTTTAAAGTAAATGTTCTGCTAATCATCAGGGACATAATTAAATTCCAGCTTTGAAAATTACTCGGGACCTTTTTTAAAAAAAAATTATTTTTAATCTACAAAAAAGAATTAAACAAAAACAAATACTTTGGGCAATTCAATAGTTTTAAAAATACCCAAAGAATACTGGAATACTAAAAAAATTTTATCAATCTGGGGCAAAAGTTCTTTTCAGTTCAATGCATACAGTTTAAAATGGTAAACTGGACTGATGGGTTGATCTTTCTTCCAATTTTAGAATGAAATCTTAAAAGTGGCGAGATGCTGTTTTTGTACAACAAAAAAATATAAATTAATCAAATAATTAAATTGACATATCATTTTAATATTATTCTTATTGTTGCTATTTCTGCAAGGCCTACCTGTGGCAGAATTTGTGATAAGTGATAAGAACAAAAACTTAGTCAACCGAGACTCACTGCGGCGGATGGGGTCTTTTTGATCTCGGAAGTTTTAGCAAAATTTTTGCAAGTGCCTTTTTGTCCAACAATCTCTTTTTCTTAAATGTTTTTTTTTTCAAAAATTGAATGTAAGCAATGCTTTTGTAATAATGTGGACAAATAAACAACAATAATTTAAAATTAAATTTGAATTCTTATCCATTTTGCTTGGAAATTTGGCCTTCTTAAAATTATTTATGTTGCACATTGAAATTTTTTTGGCATTATTTTGTTTATTAAAACCCATTGGAGTGCAACTGGAAATTTCTATTTCAAAATTTTCAACTACCACTTCACAATCATCCGTTTTCCAAGATAAAAAATTCATCGAAATTTTATTCATGTATAGCAAAATGTTAGTCTCATCGCGAGTTTTCTTGATTTTTCCTTAAATTGATGCATTACTTCCAAATACTAAATAATCTTCACAGTCATTACATCAGTAATTAAGGATGTTTGGACAATTATGCTGAAATATTGCTGCAATTTTCGACAGTCAAAATATTTTTAATTGACTCCCTACGCGATTTACAAATCTTTCGCAAGCCAAATCTTGTTCAATAATCACACTACCATCAAAATTTATAAAATAATATGTCCATGCAACAATAATGAAAATAATAGTTGTTTAAGACTATTTAAGAATCTTTAATAACGGGAATAACATCAATAATTATTTATTATACTTTTTAAATTTGAAAAAGATTAATTAATAAAATTAAATATTACTTAAATTTTTAAAAGTTATTGAAAATATTCTAAATAATTATAAAATAATATATGTTTAACTTTTTCTTATTAAAAAATCCAGGAAAATCTCTGATATAGAAAATCTCTTTCCAGGAACGGATTTGCAATCGATAAAGCGGTTCGCGTGAAATTGAAACTTATTATTTTTTTGGTCGGTGCAAAATGTATTATATTTTGCTCTGAGGAAGCTCGTGACGGACAACGTCAAAGCGCACGGGCTGGAAAAGGCATGTGAGGAGAGCAAAAAGCGAGCAGCGCGTTAGAAGGTTTTGTGGTGTGTGCGGAATAGACTTTCGAGGAAAGCGGCTACGGCAGCAAAAGCTGCACAAAGTAGTTTTCGGCGGCGCGCGGTAAAAAAGGAGGCAGCCACTTTTTCAAAGGAGCCGCCAAATTAAAGCTCGGCACACGAGAGAGACAAAAACAAATAAGGCACTGAGCATCTCTCGCTGCCGGATCGGTGTTCCCTGCATTAATTGGCAACATGCAGAGTATTATACGAAATTGCAGCAAAAAATTCATTAGCGAGACGTGAGAGAGCACGAAGAGATGGTCGGGCCGCTCAAAGTCGAAAACAAACGGCCCTTTGTTAAGTTTTATGGGCCCTAAAACTCGTTGCTAATAATAAGTTATGCGCCGCTGATATTTGCACGGCACCTTTGGCAGGAATATCTCGCGAGCCTCATCAAAACGGGCGCTTTTCGCGTATCATCAAAGGGACACAACTTTTATTCAAATGTTTCATATGAAACTTGTATGTGTATAAATATATATTTTGACCATAACTTCCAACGCGTAGTCGCAAAACATGCCACTTTATTAACCGGTAGCCTAATAAAAGGAATTTTTATTAGTCACATGCGAATCTGCCGGCGTGCTTGGAATACTTTCTTGCTGCGCTTATAATTCCACCCTGCGCGACGACGCATACTTGGATGTGGGAAAATTGCAATTTACGCACTCGCAGATTCCAAAATCCGTTTCATTCATCAAAAATTATGTTACATTTAATCACTTCTTCTTTATCGATTGAAAGTATAGCAAATCGAGGTTGTGAAATTTTATTTTGTACGATGAGTATCTCGAATATTAAATCGCGTCAAAAGCTTCGGCGACAGTTATCTCAATCAACAAGTTAAAAGAAGCCGGTTAATTAGCGGCTTCAAAGCATCCATGAAAGTATTTCAGGAACGCAATGGGCAAAGCAAGCTTGGGGGTTTGGCAAAGTATTCAGCATTCTTCAGCTGAACATCAATCACTTTCAATTTATTTGCTACATTTGAAATTTTCAAAACCCCTGCAAGGCGAAAATTGCTCTCTCTCTTTTATGGGAAAATCCTTTCACATCATCAATCATCTGTTGTGGAAAAATTAAAATGTCAATGGAATCCTTTTAATAATTACAAATCAGTATAGATAAAGTAGAGAAAATAAATAAAAAAATTAAAGAAATTAAAATTATTATTTATTCTCTCAAGTCATGTTGGAATAATTGATTATTGGAACACAGCTGACAATGGTCTGATTAAATCAAACGCTGGAAAAACATAAAATATTTTTAATTTACTGGATTAGAAATTCTAATAAGAATTGAAAAACATTAAATACAAACAAAGAAAATATGCTTTTTCATTAAAAAAATAAACGGCTCAGTTAATTAAATTTATAAAAAAGCAAAATTATGAAGAATTAAAGTTGAAATAATTCTCTAGGACAACCTACTATCATGTTGACAGGTAATTTTCCAAGTTAATTTTATTAATTTACAAGATCCACAAAGAAAAAATTGTGCTCCTTGTTGTGGAAAACTTTTAACTTAAAGCAAAAATTATTGTTCTGGAAATTTTTTAACATTCGACTCTGTTAATAAAACTAATTGACCTTAAAAGTTTTGCTCTGACGAATAAATTACAAAATGCTGAAACTACTTAATTTATTTTATAAATTTATAAATCGTATGTATGGAAATCTGCAGTACATTCCAGCATTTCTTTCCAACTTTATAAAAGTTTTAAAGCAGATTGAATAAATTGAGCGTCAATGATTTTTTTATGTGAATTTTTGGCTCAAACATATACTCACGTCGTTTGCAACGCGTGGCACATAAGAGTTGATAATAATGTGATATGAGTTGTGTGTTGCACAGCCTCGCAGATATTGACCCTCGCAGCTTCTCTCTCTCTCTCTCTTATTTTATATAACACACACACGGGCAGATAGGAATTCCAAGC
This sequence comes from Neocloeon triangulifer, assembly GCF_031216515.1. Taxonomy (NCBI): domain Eukaryota; kingdom Metazoa; phylum Arthropoda; class Insecta; order Ephemeroptera; family Baetidae; genus Neocloeon; species Neocloeon triangulifer. The sequence continues at coordinate 2,190,050 of NW_026775550.1, forward strand.
TCTCGGTGCGCGCCGCTCGGCGGGCTCTTCTCTGGTCCATAATGTTTGAGCTTCATCACCTGCGCCGTTCGTTGCCTACTTTGTACACACGGCGGGATAAATATGTTATTTATCGCCAACAACCCTGATGGCATACAAATTTCAAAATTTATAAGTCGCGTGCGCGCACCGAAAACCGGCTGCCGCCGGCCAAATTAATTAAATTCCTATCCGCTGCCGCCGATGACAGACCGAATAAATGCTCGATAAATTGCGGGACGCGCGGACCGACATGTGTGTGAGTGTTCATTAAATATTATGACACGACCGCATATCTGCCTGACCCCCAATTATTCGGCCGAGTAATTATTGTCCGTGCCGCCCTGGCCACAGTATAAATTATTTGTCCGTATATTGTTGTCAATGCGCCGCTGGAATTTGCGTTTTGAAATTCGACCGTGGGCAAAAGTAGTCAACTATTTTAATATATACATATTCAGTCTCAATTATTGCAAGAATTCAGGTACACACAAATAATCGTGGGCGAATTTAGTTTTGGACAAAGTCGGCGCAAAATGACTAAATGTTAATTTTGGTCGATAAAAGTAAAAGCTAAATGAGGAGAAATTTATGAGCAAGGATTTTCATTAATGAAATAATCAATCAAAATTCCTCCGGTAAATGAGTTTTAACTAAAATTTTCCTCCGTTGAGCATTTGTCAAAACCTCAATTATTTTTAATCAATTTTTATATAATTTGATTTTTTTCTACGCTGTTTTATTCAGTTTTCAGTTTGTTTTGTGTTTTAATGAAATGTTATTGAATGGAGAATAAACGAATTAATTATAATAAATCACGTCTTAATTTCCGGCTTTCTGTATCGCAGTTTATTTATTACGCATAACCGCGCCCCTTCCACATATTTCAAGTATGCAACCCGAGCATCAGTGCGGACGTGCGGGTGGCTTTGGTTCTACCCACAGAGATTGCACAACCAGCAAGTAAATAAAATAAATGATGTAAAAAGGAAATTAGAAAGTAGCAAAGGTCATTTTAAATATTTCTTAATCTTGCAAAAATAGCTGATAAGAATTCCGCTGAACAGTTTAATTGCACAAAAAGTACTTTAATTGTTTAATCAATAATTATAATAATTTTCACTGAAAAACTAAACAACAAGCAAAACCCTTCAAACATTAAGATAAAAAAATCCAAATTAACCTGTTTTTCGCATATTAAAATTGTGATTTGTCACCCAAACGTTAATACAATAAATTATTAAAAGATTTCCAATACAAATTTCTCTGTTTATTTTTCTGGAGGTATTTTTTACAATGTTAAAAATTGATCAAGTGAATTTTTGTTCCAAAATTTATTTTCCTGATGGCCGTAAAAATGCCAACCATCCATCGTCAATTGCTGTGACCGACACTTTATTTGTGCGCCCTTTGACACATAATTTTCAGCACCGGGCTGAAGTTGAACATATCAAATTTCACCCGCATTTTTCCAACGTTCCCGAATAAATGATGCTCGAGAGAAAAATGTACAAACGAGCAAAAAACGCGGCAATCAAATTCAATTGCTGTGAATTCGCCGGATTATACGGTTGCATGCAAACCAAACAAAAACGGGCGCGCGTGTTTCAGGTCACCATTTTCCAGTGAAAAAGTATTGGTCGGAATAATTATTACAAGTTCCAACGTGATTCATATCTACGCGGCTGCAAGTTCCACCGGCTTGTTTGCCTCTCATTGTTAGGCCCGACAATGGCCGGCCGCCGTTTTGTATGTGAGGTACTTTGAAAGCTAGAGTTACATGCACATGGTCAAAAGGGCATGTTGAATAATATGTACGTTTTATCATCATGATGATGCTCGCCGGCACACCGAGCAGAGAGGATGCTCTTGAATGCAAGTAAACTCCGCCTATTGCTTCTGTCCACTCTCTTTGCATCAAACTCCGCCCCTGGAGGCTCTTTTCATGGGTCCCGCAAAACACACACGTATACGCAGTGGTCGATGCAGCTTTATAGTATGTTTATGTGCCACTACTACAAAGCCGGACACTTGGTTTAATTTCGTGCAGTTGTGCGCCCCCTTCTCAAATGCGCACATAAAGCAAGGGTGAGATGATAAACGAAATGACGTTGAAGTTTGCCAGGACTGAGAAATTTCTCACTTTTGGCGCAACGCATTCGGATTTTCAAATCATTCCGAATTTTACATTGTTAAAAAATGTATTTTCTTAATTGAGATAATTATAAATCAATCTTACATATAAGTAAAATGAGTGCAGTTTAGAACTATTTAGAACACAAAATAAAATTTCAAGTTTTTACTTTATTATTTTGTATCAGAAATTAATAATAATAGACAGATAATAAATAAGTAAAATTATTTGGACAGTTTGGAAATATGGGAGAAATTATTTGAGTGCGACATTAAATTATAAGCAATATTCTCATTTATGAAACGTTTTAATACCAACAACTTTAACAAAATTTAAATAAGCAAATTAAGATCTATTATATTCTTAATATTTTAATATGTTTTTAACCATTTAAATTTCTTTAATTATTTTATTTATTATATTTAAACGAATTAATTTATAAATTTTTAATTTGATTTAATTTGGATTTAATGACAATTGCATTAAATAGTATGCAGTATTTAAAAATTTCTAGATTTGTTATAAATTACTTTTTGAGCGGATGATTAATATGCGGCAGATAAACTGTAATCTAATATTGCCATCTGAAAATAATTTAAAACATATTATACACAATTGCATTGTATTAAAACAATAAAACTTGCAGAGGGCAAGCTTTTTTATTATTGAAGGTATTTTTGTGTTTTTCTACAACTTTCTAGCCTCAAGGACCAGGGTCTTAAACTCACATTTCCAATTGCATGCGGGTTAAATTTTTATGCAATGAATCAAAATAATATTTTACATTTTAGTTAAAACAAAAAACCGCGTGATTAAAAACAAATTATATAATTGCTAATTCTTCAAGGAAGCTTGCTTTTTTAATACAAAAATTCGAACATTTACAATTAAATTTTGTCAATAAACCGTGGAATAATCCAACATTTTCTTTATAACTCCTGATTTGAAGCTGGAGAAACGAAGAAATACGTATCGAGTGCGTGTTATGTGAGAAGAGAGCAGACAATTAAAAGATTATTGACGCGGGGATGGCCCTAATTTCTCTGCGAGTGGATAGGAATCCGGTGACGACATCCACTGACTGCCGACTTATAATAAATGGAACTCATTAAAAAGCGCCCAAATTAGTTCCAACACGCTGGTGCGGCGGCGGCGGCGGCCGGACACATCGCGTAATTCTAACCCGTCCGCTCAACACTCGCTCGGTGTAAATTATCATCCATCCTGGGCAAACGTCGGTCGGTCTCGGGTATATTACTTCGTCTACCAGTCGGTCGGCCGGATATTTGGAATATTTTTAAAACCAGAGTGCGGTAAACCTATATATGTGCACGATTTATCACTGGATCGAGTTTTCACGCTCGGACGGGCGCCGCATTTCCAGCCGAAGGAATAATTAAGCAAATCGCCTCCCTCGCTGCTCCTCCGAAACTTCCCTCTCGAGAAGAAGCGCCGGGCTCCGGCTTTTGTAATTCATGATTAACTCTCGCCTTCACTCACTCACTTTATTTACACTAGAGTAAACACTCTGCTGCTTCTTGAAAAAGTATACAAAGAGAGATTCTACTCATCAGGCGCAGTTTTGCGCGTTTAAAAGTTTGAGCCGTGTTGTGGCATCGGTGGCCGTGTTTTGTTGTAGCGCAACCAACCAAGCAGCGCGAGAGACGTGTTGGTTGATAATTTATGTGACAATCTCCGCCGGGAAAAAGCTACTCTGAAAAATCTCTCTCAGGAGCAAAGTACATAAATCCATCCAAATGCTTGCGATGCAAATTCGGCCCGGCGCGGCGCGCGTTAATTTTACTTTTTATCGCGCGTCGCCGATTAATTATGCTCCCGGTGTCTCGGCGCGAGGGGCGAACAAAACGGGCTAGCTCGCGAGAGACAAGAGCTTTAGTTGCTGAAAAGCGGCGTCACGTGACAAACATGCAGTCATGATAAATTAACCTGCACTTAACGCACTTTGGTGTGAAAAACAGTCTCAGGAGAGGCAGGGTAATAATTTTCATGTTTCATTGACTTTTATTCTACAGCATTTCCTTAATGTTGCATTATTTCTTCTTTACTTTCTTAAGTACAGATCATAATTCAAAAAGAGATGAAAATTATTAATTATTAATTGAAAATAATATAAAATCATTCCCATGATCATCTCTTCGAGTGTCAACTTCTTCAAACAAATGAAAAAAAATCTTTAGATATTTAAAAATTTATATTTCTGTAAGAATCTGAATTTCCATCAACAAAAATAATGGCAATGAAGAACTCATAAAACTTTTATTTGAGATGAAAAAAAAATCCACATTGTAGTCCAATTTTTCAATTAATGCATTTAAGCTATTCACAAAATAATCTTTTATAACTGAAGAAGTCCTTAAAATTAATAGGCAATTGAGTCTGCAAAGAAACGTTTTTAGCAAAAATTAAATGAGTTGCACTATTTTTTTGCAGCTACTTAACCTCAAAACAAAAACTATAGAACTGTAGATCGGCTAATTTTACGGCACAAATATCCGACAAAATCATAAAAACTATGATAAAAAGTTGTAAATTTTAAAATATTCTCATATGATTTATTCAATTTATCTAAACTATGGACATTATGAAATTAGTTTAAGATCTGATAGAAAAAACCATTTTCACATGCAGCTTCGAATGAACGAAGAAGAAACAGTGAGAATCAATTTTTCCCTGGAAATTAAAGTTCAAAAGTTGTCTACATGATTTTTTTTTCTTTATTCCGAATAAAATAAAACTTGAAAGAACTGGAGAAGTTCAACCACCCTCCGGTGTTTTCCTTTCCCACCATTTCAAAAACATTAATCGCCCTCGATCCGAATTAGACCCAAGAATTAACTGAACTCGGTGTTGAGTTTCTCCAGTTTTCGAGTTCGGAGGGAAAAGCCGAGTGTGGCGTCGTTAATGGAAATAGTGCACCTCTGCACACCACGTCCCAATAAATAGGCAGTGCAAGGAAATAATAAACTGGTGAACTGCGCAGAGGAAGGATTAAGTGGTGCCATTAGGCGCGCGGGAAGTTTAATCCCGTCGAGGGCGAGATATGGCGTAAAAAGCGGGAGAGGAAGGAGTGAATTACACGCGCCGGGATATGTCATGCTCTTATCCTTAAATTACACGGCTCACTTTTTATTTACACACTGATGGTGGCGCGCGCGCGCCTCAGAAGCATTTGGGTTTGTCAACCCTTCTCTCTCTCCGTAATTAAAAATGTGTATAAAAGCGCGGCGGTCGAACCGAGCGAGCTGCTTTTTCGGCCTCTCTCGCATTTGAAATAAAGGCCTCGTCCCAGAGATGATCCTTTTTTATATATGTAAGGCTCCCTCTCAGCTTTTTAATTAAAATGTTGCTGCGGAAAAAATTCTCCGACTTGTGTGGAAGGAATAAAATTTAGTGCGGGGCTCTCTGGACCGTCGTTTTTGCTGCGAATGCACGCCGGGAAACGGCCTGCAGTGGCGGATGTAAAAGTTGCTCTGCCCAAAGGACCGGCCGCGCCACCGCAGATATTAAAATTGTGAAATTTAACTCGGCTTCCTGCTCAATTAGATATTTTTGCTTCACATTAATGCAACTTGGAGTATCAGAAGCCCAACCACGGCGTAAAATTTTGATTTTTTAATATCATCTTAAATAATGAAATATAGTTTTTTTGTAAATCTAAAAGTATTTGCACGTATTATTTATATTAGATAATTTTTATTTCCAATCTAGTTTATAATAAATATGAAATTAAACATTTTACAGTTATTTTTATTATTTAATTTTATTTACTTTTTATTTTTATAAACGATTTGTTATTATCACAATAAAATGGTATTCATGAATAGTCATTTTTATCAAAAATATAGTTTTATAAATAATTATTTTCTATAATAACAACAGAAGCTTAAAATGTAAATTTAATGTACAAATAAATTTATCAGCTAATATTTTCCCTTCTTTGACTTGAATTTTAATTTTAATTAGGAAGAACGAAAAAGTATAATAATAAATTAAATTCCACTGTAACATGAGGCTTCAAGAGTGAGCTTACAATTAGAAATAAAATAGAGGATAAATTTAATAATTTTCATTATTAAATAATTTTTGCTTTATTTAACTAAAATGAATTTTATTATGAACCATTTAAAATGAAAATTGGATCTCTTCTGGATGGTTTGACAACTCTAAAAATCAGGACCAAAATCACGACACGCGAAATCGAGAGGACCATTTGTTAGACGCGTAATCGCGGCAGGTGATCTGCGGCCGAGATGACATCGGAAAAACAAAAAGAGATGATGCATGGTCCACGAGCATAGAGTAGTACGAAGCGTGGGAACGAGTTAGTGGGAAGGAGCATCTCTCACGAGAAGGACTTTTAATATCTACAAAACTACCGACCTTTGCGCCGGGCCGCGCGCGGCGTTGTTGATGGGCTCCGCTTTGATGACACAAAACACGGTAGGGCTCTTTTCGTGGCCCATCCAAATTCCCCGGAGTGCACGAGATGCTTTTGCCTCGCCGGCTTGACCTCTGCGCACTCCTACTACACGCCGATGATGTGACATGATACACTACTTGTGTTGTTAAATTTATGATGTAGAATTTTTATATGCAGACTCGGTTGCGCGCTCAATGGCCATCAATTATTTTTACTGCTCCACCACCGGCTACTACAGCCGAATTCCGCGCGCCGCTCTCGTCCCAGCCAACCGCGCTCTTCGAAAGCAACGAGTAAGATATTACCCGCCGATTATTTTCTCACGGGATCAAAATTTCCCTAATCGCAAATCACCCGATTTCGCTCACATCGGTTCAAGGGTGACTTTTGTTAGCTCCTGATTTTGATCAAACCATAATTTGCTTAAAAAAAGATTGATCTTTCAGAAATTCTTTAATTTTCTACATTTTTAAACTTTTAAATTTGTTATTTATTAAAAGCGTTGAAATATTCAATTAATTTCTCATTAAATGGAAGCGTTTCGATTGGAATTTCATTCAAACACTCCCCCGTAGTGCTCGAGTGTCTTCGTCCCACGACGGGCCAGGTATATGAAAGGAACGTGGTGAATTAATTTACTGACAAAATATTCACTGGCCCATCTCAGAGGCGCAAGAGATGACGATAAAAATTTATTTACATAAATATCCTCATTCCCGATGCATTCCTGCCTGCATGGCTTGGATTCTTTCGCAGAGACAATGAATGGAAAGTCAAATTGCTTTTGTACTCACCAGCAGATGACGAAGAAGGCAGCTGGAGGGAGTTGATGTTCTTCTTTGAAAACTGACGAGCAGGGCAAGTCCTGACCGAAGTTCCAAATCCAGGAGGGAACATTTTGCCCTTGAAGTCAAACAGAGATGGCTTGCCAAGAATTGCTTGTCCAAAAGCCTGAAATGATAAATTGCAAAATTCTTTAATTAGAAACAAAATATACAAAAACTTAATCTATCGATTTGATGAAATCGTTTAATGAAAAAAACAAAAACAAAATAAACAATAGTGAAAAAATTTATTGGAAAATCAAATGGAAGGAATAATTGAATTTAACATAATAATTTTTCCTTAAACTTCAAATTATTTTTCCCAAGACGGAAAATATTCATCAGTCAGCTCAATAATCAATTGAAATCAAAAGAAATTATCTTAAAAATTCCCATTATTATTATTTTAATTGCATGAAAATATATTTTATTTTAATTCATTTGAAAATTTCTAATGACCTGATCCTTGTTTAGGGCGCCGAGGGCGCGGCTGAAGTGCTGATCAACCTCGGCAGCGGCGTTCCCAGACGTGTAGTTGGTGAAGACGACGCAGTTGGCTGACATGTAATGGGCTTTGCTGTTGGCTTTCAGGTTGTCGTTGGCCAGGCACTGTCAAACGGCAAGAATAATTTGCAACATTAACAAGCCGCGCAGGAAATTATTTTTCACGCGTACCAGGTAGTCGGCGAATCCAAAGCCCACAGAGTTGAAGGCAGTGTCATGAAAGTTCAAGAAGTTGGAGTTGTCAGTCGGGAGGTCCTGAAATTTCAAACAAAAATCAAATCCAGGGTAAATTTATTAATTAATTAAGAAAAAAGGCAATGTGCAGAAATTATATCAAAGCTTTTTTTAGATATTTTTAAAAGACAGAAATGTGCAAAAATTCTACTTTTTAAAACAGCAATTATAATAATTAGCAATAATATTAAAAACGTTTTTGGTATATTTGGAAGATTTTTTCAATCCATATAATTAGGAGCAGAAAAGTTTTGACTAATAATTAAATTAAAATTTTTATATTTGTTCAATTCAACTTCTCAATTATTTCTATTGTTAGAGAATTTAACAATCATTTAGTTTAATATGAGAAGAAAAGCCAATAATTTTTTATTATTATCAAAGCATTATTTCAGGCAAAGTAAATCTATTCAAAATGATGTTTTTTTTTTAATGAAGTTAAAACTTTCTTTTGAACGTTTTTAAAAAAAAAACATCCTTATGCAAATTTATTAATGAGGTCAAATTGATTGATAAATTAAGAAATAAAAATGTTGAGGTTATAATTCAAAGCGAATTCCCGAGACAAAGTTTCCGAATGAGCTTTGAGCTGGCTGGAAATTTCATCGATAATCGATGGAAATCTCTATGCGTGGTGCGTTCGCTGGCGAACATGAAAGAGAGAATCTGAGTCATGAATCGAATAAAGAGACCCCCTGCGGCCGGCACCTGACGTTGATGAGGTGTAATGCGCACAGCGGGTGACCCTTTATGCCCCGCGCGCACAATATCTTAATTCGCGGCCAAACATCCCTTTGATCCTTCACATATTGTTTCCCATGCGGCGCCTCATCCATATCGACGACAAAGAGTCGGTTCGGATAATATTCCAAACTTGGTCGCGCCCAGGTGGCCCCTCTCAAAAGTCTACATCTGTTGTGCGCCAAACCACCTCGGGTGAATTGCTGGCGTGCCGAGGAATCGCGTCTATCACTAATTATCGGTCCACATACAATCGCATTCCGCAGCTTTTGGCTCAGATCATTTAGGAATTTCAGTGGTTGCTCAATTTTTTTACTCTCGTAATTAAAAAAAAATGTTGAAAACAACAAAGGGACAATTTTAATCAGTTTGTAAAATAATAAATAAATTAAATTAAGGATATTTTTATTGATAAAATTGATTTCTTGGAAACAGTTTGAAGTTTTCAGCTTTTAACGAAAAATAAAAACTTCTACGATTTAATCCATTTTTTATGTCTCAACCAATTTTAAATCAAAATATTTATATCCATTTTACAATAACCACGACTGACATCTGAATCAAAACCTGCACGGTGCATTAAAATCGGTTATTTATGACATGTTATTTTCTTTAATGGTCTTACAAATGAGTAATTCACGGCGGGTGCCGTAAATTATGAGCAGTTTGTCTCTCGGCGCGCACATAAAATATTGAATGTATATCCGCGCGCCTCGTCAGCTCCCATATCATCCAAACACATGTTCCGCGTAAGACACCGCGCGCGGTCTGTCATAATTCAAATATGTCTCCGACGGAGAGAGAAGACGGGCCGCGAGCTAATTCCATCGTCAATTACCATTCACTTGCGTTTGATTTACGGTTTACCCGCTAATCCTTTGCTAATGGCGCGTGAAATTTATCGTGTTATCGTTGAGAGGAAATGCATCATGGCCGCAGAGAGATTAATGTTAATAATTAATTCAAAAATGGAAGCTGCAAGTTTTGTTCTTTAATCAAAAAGTAAAAAAATTTAATTCAATTAAGATAATTTGCAAAATAATTTAAAGAATTGTTTACTTGTATCAAAAACAATAATTATTTTAATTTGACTCCAATTTATTCATCCAATATTTCTAAAGAAATTAATTTCAAGCACAATAAGGGTGATCCAAAAGACCGAGTTATTGTTCAGCGGTAAAAGTTGAAGCAGTACAATAATTATGATTTTGGTGTGTTTTAGTTCATAATAAACAAAACAGCATTCAAATTATTAATTTTTGTATTTTTATTTTACTTAGCTTTTCCCGTTGCAGTTTTTCGATGACGTGAAGTAACTTTAATTAAATTAGAAACTTTTGTTTAATCGCCTTTTACGTTCTCAAAAAAAAACTTAGATCTAGTTTAATAATACAATAATGATATCAATTTAAACCATTTCAGTGATGGCAAAAGTTGTCTCAAAGGGTCAATGTAGCCTAAAGCCAGGAATAACTCTTGTTTAGATCTGGATTATTGATATAATATTAATCTCTTTTTCACAATTTCTTATTTTGAATCACAATAAATATTGCAAGAAAAAGTTACATTTTATCATTATTTTTATTACTTTTTATAAATTTATCAACTATTTTATACTTTCAATTCAAGTTTCAATTAATTACTTAAAAAAAAATTAAATTAATTTGAACAAACTGATTGACACTTGAGGAGACGACGAGAGATTAACAAAGGACCTTGTCCTCGTTGGGAAAAAAATTATTTTTTTCATTTTCGTTAACTTTTAAAATTATTATGCAAAATCTAAAGTAAGGCTCCTTGAAAATGCACATTAATTGAATGTTACTTAAATAATTTCAATGTAAGTAGGTAAAAATTATCATTACTTGTTTAATTTTTTACTTATTCTAGAAATTATTTATTTTCTTTAAATAAAAGTTAATTTTTTTTAATAAATAAAGATATACGAATCATATTTTGTACTGTCAGCTAAAATATTAGAATATATTTATGAAAGTTTGTAAAACTCACCCTGGTGGGGAAGTCAAGAAACGGAGCAGGGGCTGCGCCGGGGCCGACGTTGGCGGCGAAGGCGATCTCGTTGGCGGTCTGCAGAGCAGCGAGTTCGTCGGCGTCGTCGTCGGGCTGCATGAAGGGGTTGACGAGGCCCTGCTGGGGACGCAGGGCGCAGCTCATGTCGTCGTCGCCGAAGGCCGTCTTGTCACTGCCGGCGTCCTTCTTCGGGACCGCCGCGGCTTCGGGGGCGTCGTCCGGCTGCTCGGCCTCCTTGTCCTGCAAATAGAAAAGCGGCAGGGGGGTGCGTGAGCGAGATCGTTTTTCACTTTTTCGTACAGTATACGGAGGGACACGTGCACGCACTTAATTGCGAGTAAGTGCATCGGCCGAGAATGATGAATTTTATTATTAAATCCCCCCCACCCGTCCGCCCCTCGTTGTTCTTATTTGCAGCGGAATGATTATTGCGTTTTGCTGACTGTGCCGCCGCTTTTGTGCACGAGCGTGCATAATTTCGCGCCGCTAATTGATTTTCGGTGACAAATAATCGTGGGCCGGAAAATAGATGACTTTTGCGCTTGATTAAATAATGCGAAAGGTTTTTTACGCGCGACGGACAGTAAGTGGAGGAACCTGTTGTTTGAACGGCGCAGATGTTATAGTTTTGTGATTATGCATGCAAGTGTTTCCATCAGCTGTGTGTCCCGACCAACGTTTAACATTTAAATTAATTTATTTACGATCTTGACACATGTAAAAACACTTTATATTCTACGCGAATTTCTTTAGTAGTTAAATTTAAAAAGAACAAAACATACAATTATAATGGATAAGATAAAAATTTTATCAAATTAAGAAGCCACAAGATACTTAAAATCTAAATAAACGTGTGTATAAAGGACAATTTTCTATTTTATTAAGAATATTGAATTAAAAATTTACATAATTAATTTGAATTTTAAGTTTAAATTTTTAATTTACACTTTCAACATTAAAAAAACAAAAAAAAAATCCATGGAGTATTTATTTAGTTTGAAGATAAAACTTTAAAATCTTAAATGAAGAAAAAGGAATAAATTAGCTGCTTTTATTTCAAATTTGTTTAATTTCATAATTGAATTGATTAAAGATCATTATTTCATATTTCGATCTCCATCAATTTTTGTCTGTTCTACATTTTTGTCAGAGCACAAATTAAAGTAAAAAATAACAAAATAATTCCACTAATTTGTAAATTAAAATAATATGCAATAAAATCATCAAATAAAATATTCGTAAAATAATTTGTAAAATAATTATTGGAGCAATGAGTCTTATGTGAAACTCATATATGGATTATGGACCGATTAAGAAACTAGAGCTGTCTTGCGGTCCAGATAATGAAAGAATTTGTGTTTTTGTAAATATATGATTTTAATAAATGTTTTTTCATTGGTATAATATTTGAAAGTAAAAATTAAATTTATAAACAGCTTTTTAAATCAGATATACTCAAATTTGGACTCTTTTGCTTTGATTCTCATTTTTAAGGTTAGCCGCTTCACTTTTGGCAGTTTGGAAGTTTTTGGTGGCCCTGCCTGCTCTTGCTCGCCCTGTTCGTTTCGCCCCATTATTGTTGTCTGCCGGTTTCAAACGGGCAGGCCAGGCAGGCAGAGCTGCTGGGGATGCTTTTTCTCTCTCCGCGCGCTGCGAGTAATATTCGCGCGGCTGCTGCGCTCGCAGGTCGCCATGGAAACCGAGCCCCGCGCACCCTTCGTCGAGGGTTGCAAATATCATGCAGCTGGCGATTGGTCCATCTCCTCAAGGGGGAAAGATGCTGCTGCTGCTGCTACCGACGTGCAAATATAAATGCTCTCCCTGCAACCTAATCTATACATTCATCTGGGGACTTCAAAATCCAAATGAATGCAAATGAAGCCTCAGAAAAGAGAAAAATCGTGTGATTTTATAAATAATGTTCTAATTAAAATCAGAACATCAGAAGCTTTAATTTTATAAAAATTACCTTTTTACTTTCGTAATAATTGTTGATCGTTTATAAAAGCTTCAAATTATCAATTATTTTCAAACAATTATGATTCGTATAAAATATGAAATCAAAATATACATTTAAAAAAGGTTAATTAGCCACGTTGTGAAATATTATTGTCAAGTATCGACACGTTTTCATTAGCGCGCTTTTCGATCGGGCGTTTTGTTGTTGCCAAGCGGTGAAAAATCGCCCATTAATTTGTTCGGGAATTTGAACGGTTTGTTAATTGTCCGCGCGCTCACGTACATACAAAGGGTTAATAAACAGCTGCGATATGCACCTCTGCCAGGTTGATTGCTTATTTATGAGTCGTTGGCCCCTGGGCCGCCGCCGCAGAGAGTGAATTATTGATTGGCGATGCGGTTTGCAAAATACGCGCGCCGCGTTCACTCCCACGCCCCGACAATTCAACGACCTCTTTCCTCGTTTGCGTTCGAGTGAAATGTCTGTAAATATAAATGCGTCGTTTCAATTCGGGTTCATCTTAATTCGTTGCTGAATTCGCTCGATTTCAAAGTCGCGAAAGACAGCAGAGCTGCCTAAGAGCATGAACTTGCAGGAATGCGCCGGCTCTGCGGATTCGCGTTCAGCCACAGAACAACCTCAATCCGCGTATTGTGAACGATTTAAGCAATTTAATTTTTTTAGAATTTTGTAAGAAATATAACAAAAGATGGTAATAAATTTAAAATATATTCACGTATTTAATTTTGCAAACGAAAATAAGCTATTAATTTCTTTACATTTATTATTATTTAACTTTTTTAAAATTATTTAATTTTATTTGTTTAATTTTTATTATTAATTTACCTCTTTCCTTATTTCAATTTAATAAAAATAGAAATCGACAAAATTTAATACGTATTTATTTTTCTTCTTTTAATGGTTATTTTTATATTATTTATATTTGTACTGTGTAAGTGGACTAATAATGTATCAATCTATTAATTGCTTAAAATATTTAATATTTTATTGAGCGCTCATAATTTTGAGTAAAATAAAATTGAAAAATTTGATTATCCTCTCCATATATGAAGATTGATCTCCGAAATGCGAATTTGAATTTGAATTTTTTGTGTCAGAGCCGGATTCCGATGCACTTGCCAACGAGAAGAGAGCTTTTCAAGCTGCACACGCGACAAGTGAGCGGCGTGCGGCGGAGAATTTATAAAAGATAATAGAGCGTCGAGAAAAGCTCGGCTCTCTTTCTACTGTGCAAGTCTATAGCGCGCGTTAGCCGCACCACCAAATATTTCAAACATTTGCTCTGCTCTCCCGCAGCCTCACATTCTGCAGCCGAGAGACCGACGACCTTCGGAAAGAATTGCAAATGGGGTCTCTGAATTGACTTGTCACTTCTTCTGCACACTCGGTGCCGTCGCCGCCGCGCTGCACCGCGCCGCAGAGACATACTTCCCGCTAATCATCTCTCTTTTAACCCTTTGCCGCCCAACAAGTGGAAAATATATAATTTTTGCACCTACAGCGAAGCCAAAGTTAAGTTGTAAATTTCTTTATAGTTTTTGCAAAAAAAAACTTAATTGTGTTAAAATGAGTGATTTTTTGAATATTTTTAGTTGGAATTATTTAAAAAATGTATCATGTTTCTTTATTGTTCTTTATCAGTCCAAATTGTTACATCACATTGTGTTCGTACAATTAAATTAAAGGTAAATCTTTATTTCCCCAAAAAGATGAATTGTAAGATTTAGAAAACAAAAATTCTGAATAGGAAAAATAGATAAACACCGTTTAAACCCATTTGTTGTTAGATATTCAAGCTTAACTGTACCTCCCAAAAAGATTGAGCCAACAATTTTACACTTATAACTAAAATTGAGATTTTGAAACTACCAAGAAACACTTATTCAATTAAAATCCTGATCTTTTTAATAAAAAATTACCTATTTCAAATAATTATATACAATAAACAAAATAAGAAGAAATTATTAAATGATATTTTTTCCTTTATTCATAAAAATCGCACCTATTTTACCTTAGACAATGGTCTGATCTAAAAAAAGCTGAAATTTCCAGAACTTTTTTGCATCCATTAAAAAAATAAATCGTTTTTCATAAAAATACGCGATTTCAAATCGTCTTGTTCTTGTTATTCTGTAAAAATAGTATAAATTTTACCTTATTTATTAAATGTAAATTTATTTTTACTTTAAAATAAATTATAAAATAGAAAAAAATTGATTAGTTTGGATAGGGAAGAGCAACTAGTCAGTTTCTACGTAAATTAATTAAATTACATGAAAGGAGTGAGATAAAATGAAAGAGCTGTCTTTTAATCCGTCTAGCATAAACAAAGCACTCGATCTTGCAGCAAGCCAAATATTTGGATCATCCACAAAGCAAATTCCAACTCAATTGATTTATCTCAGCATTTCGGCTAGCCACAAATCTTGAACCCTTCCATGCGTCGACCGGTCTCTAAAATAAATAAATAAATCTTGGCTCACGCGATTTTTTTGTTACCTTCGACTTTGACTCTTGCGTGGTTTTTCTATTTCTTGAGCGTAAATTTGTGAGGCAATCGGAGGGAAAATCATGGGTATTTTGGATGCGTTTTAACGGGGATGTTAAACGCGCCCTGGGGTCTGCTTTCAAATGAGTGACAAACCCCTTAACGACGTGGAGGGTTCAATAATGGAAATCGCCCTCTTTGTCTCGCGTTTTTAGCGACAAGTGCTTCAAAATAAAAACAAATCGAAGGAAAGAAAGGCACGCGCCCCTCGCACGCATTAAGCGCGCGGTAATGCCTTTTCCATTAGAGGCGAAAATTGATGAGTCTTTTTCGAGTAGGAAATAGAATATCAATCCAAACAAATTCCACTAGAAACGTTTTAACATTGTTCCGTCGAAAAAACAGCGTGGCTGGATCGGATTTTCCCCGAGAACGTAAACATGCAGCGACAAAAATGCGGTGGTAATTTGTGAGACTGTGTTTTCATTTCAGAAACTGTGCAACCCCTCAACCTAGCAGGTTGTGAAAAGACGATTGAGCTATAAAAAGGAGAACTGATGCGGGAGAATGTAATGGCTTGACTATTTTTATTACTTTTTATTACTAGAATGGTTTAAAATTTTTCGTGTCGGATGTAAATGAAACCTAAATTAACAGAGATTCAGCAAAATTTAGTTTCCATAAGAATGAAAAAAGTGCAAATTTAAACTTATTTTACATTTCAAAAGTTAGTAAATTTGGTGAAAAATCATTACCAGAGCGTCTCCAATTAATTAGAGATAATTGTATCTACATCATAATAAATTATTAGAAATTTAATTAGTTGAGTAATCTGTTCAAAAAGGCATTTTAAAAAATTTTAATTTTGTGATTGAAAAATTGTTTTTAACATAAATTCACGTTGTGTTTTTGTGTGTAGACCAAAATTAGTCATTAAGGGTGAAATGAATCAAAATGAACAAATTTCAATACGATATAATTACTTTGTAAAATTGAGATGGGTAGTAAAATTTGATAGAAATCACTTTTAATATTCAAATATGATTCTTGACTTGAAGCAAGAAGTGCCTCCGTCTGTGATGTTCAAATTGAATATTATTTGCAAGCAGCCAAACGGGGAAAAATTAATCAAACCTTTAATATTATAAAAATTATATGATATTGGCAAAGATCAGAAATAAAATTATAAATATTACATGAGGATGTTGACCTTTTTAAGAATCAAAATGCGCAATTTTTTTCATTTTTGGGAGTATTTCCCACAACATTTGATTCTATTGTTTATTTAATACATGACATCATAACATATCAAAATATTTCAATTTATTTATAAAAAAAATTTACAAAGTTTTGTTAAATTTTGTAGTCAAATTAAGCAATAAAAAAAGTTGATTTTGATTTTAAAAGTACTTTCATGGGCCATCTTTATCCTCCAGATTTGTGCTTATTAATGTATTTGTGACGTTATTTCTACTACGTTTAAATTTTTTGTATTATGTATTACTTCTTTACTATAATTAATTAATTATACTTTGCAATAAATTCTTGCACAGTTATTCGAAATAATTAGATCCTAATGTATACAAACAACTCTACTTGTAAAAAAATAACTAGAGGAAAATTCCAGGTGTGCAAATGCCAATGATCTCCTGCATGAATAGCAAGATTGTACTTACGGCATTTTTTTTTTTTAATCAAATAATTATTGGAGCAGTAAAGCAGTTAAATTATGCTAGTCGCATTGACTTGTTTTATATTCAGCAAGTCCATTTTGCGCGGCGAGAGACGACACGGGCGCTAATGGCTTGAATAAATTTGGCACACGCAAAAAGTGCTCACCCTCATTAAGAAAAGGTATTCGGCGGCGGCGGCGGCGAGCGAAACAAGAAAGACACCATCCGACGCACGCACAATATTATTTGACCCTTGATGCGATCAAACTTGCTTGGCACGCCATTATTGAGCAAGAGGAGCCCATTGTTGTGTCTGTTCGGCGCGGACCCCCTGCACCTCAAATTAATTCTTCGAGCCGCGGTCGGCGCGGCTAATTGAATAATTGACAGCATCATCAATCTGGCTCCGCTCGAACGCGTTTCGCGCATGCCGAAATTTTCGCCTAATTGCCGCCGATTTTTTTTATATTTATTTTTTCTCTCGTCGCTCTGGCTTGATTGGATGCCGAAGACGTTTTAATGAGGCCAAAGGAATAACTGAGCAATTTATTGCCGCGCTCAAAGGGACGATATTATAGCTTTTCCTGTCCAAATATTTGGAGCAATTTAACGCCCGAGTCACAAAATGACGGCCGACGCTTTGTTTTATATTGGAATATTTGGAATATTTATTCAAATTTCCGTCGGCGGGCGCGTGCCCTCCGCACGCTTCATTAGCAGCTGAATGTAAATTAGCCGCCCGATCGGGAAATAATTGCCAATTAATTCAGACTTTCGGCACGGAAAAAAATTGTAAAAGAGCGGGCAGGTATATAAAAAATTGGACAAAAACTATCAACGACTGCGGCAACAGATGCGAAGAGTCCTTGATGAATAAAAACGTGGTCGCACCGCTCGCTTTGTATTTCACTTTTCCAAGTAATTTCTCCTTTTCATGATGTAATCCAGCCCCACAGCCAGAGTTAATTTCAAAGCAAGAGTGTTTAAAAAGTCTAAAAATTTTAAATTTTAATCATTTAATTAAGCAAATTAATCTCTCACACACACAAAAATAAATCAAATTTATTAAGCCGAAAGCCAGTGCTTAAAATTGTTGATTTAGTTTTCATGAATTTTTCTCGTTCTCTCTCACAGTGTTTTCAGTACTTAAATTATTTTCTGACAGTCGATTGTTTTGACTTGGTTGGAGGAAAATGTAATGAATTGAAATTTACTAGAGGATCACTTTCAAGTTGGGTAGAAATTCATTTATGTTTTTGTCATGTGTATGCTGAAGAAGAATAGTAATTTTTCAAAAAGAGATTTTTAAGATTTGTTTTAGAAAAACATTATGCAAGTTTGGATCCACACAAAAATTTTGTTTGCGATAACGTTTTTTAATTGTTCTGTTACGAAAATAAATAAAAAAGTTAATTTTAAAAATCAATTTATATTTAATCATTAAGAAATATTATATCTTCTTTTCTTAAGATATTGCTTAATTTAATTTAAGTCATAAATTTGATTTTTTTTTTCATTTATTTCTCAAATATCCATCACTCGTGGTTTTTCTCTATTTTGTATTGCACAACTAATATAAAAATAATTTGATTAATATGCAGTGAGCATGGTGGACAATGCGAATTGCATTTATCTATAATGATGATGTTTAGTGTCTACGGTCTTGTATCTTTTACATTATCAATCAATATAAATCTAAATATAATCACATCCAAGAAAAAGGATAAATCAATAGTTAATTAAACAGTAAAATGTTTTGTATATAATAATACTATTTTAATTTAATTCCTGAACACAATTAATTTAGTTAGAGATTGAAAAATGTGATATATTATTATATCATTTCGCCAATTAAGGGATATTATTTATTTAAATACTTTGCAAATAAAATAAAATAAACAAAGTGATTGCAATGCGCGCATCAGCATTCCTAATTTGAGATTGACTTATTAAGCGGCTGTGGCGCGCGCGACGTATCAATTTCGCGCTATTTGACTCGTCATTGCTGCACAATTAATCAACCGGTCATACCACATTAACAATACAACTCATCTTTTCCAGCTGACGCAGCCGAAAATGAAAATAAAGAGAGCCGCGCGTGCATGTGGCGTGAGCCGAGAACTTTATTCAAAAGAATATATTATAATATGTTGCGCGCATTGAAAACAAATTCCACGCAGATCGAAAAGGTTGACAAATTCATCACGTGAGTTTTGTCGGAGGAAAGGCCGCCGTGCTTTTCGGACCGCAGGGGTTAATGATATAAAAACGTACGGAGAGAATGAAAAAGAAGCATTGTCCGATCGAGGCTCATTGTTAATTGATTATTGTTGTCGGCGGCAGTATCGGCTCTTTCCAGATCGCTATCAGAGAGGAATTTGACTGTGCACAATTAATTTGAATCTTCGCGGCCTCCATTTGTCCGCATGTATAATTAAATTGGCGAAATTTATTGCCCCGGCGGAGGTCTGAGCAAAAATGTAGTGTTTCTCCTCTAACGTAAGATTATGAAATGGGCGCCATTAATTATTTCGCAGCGAGCATATATAAAATTTCCAGATATTTTATTTTTGCCAATAAATCTCCGCTTTCAGCCGCCTCGTTAAACTCTCGCTGGAGACACGTGTAATTGGCCCTCTTTACAGCTTGTCGCGGATCCACGAGTATTGTGGGTGATGGAAAATTTCGCAATTCTCGTGGCGCGGAATAGACACGCGGAACTTCAAAACGACGAATGGAATTTGCCGCTGGACAGCCAAGCTCAATTAGCTTGAAATTCATTTACGTGGGGGCAACAAATTAAAAACATCAAAATCTTTGGGAATTATTTTAGAAAGAATAAATGTGCATTTATATTTTGACCAAAATTGTTTGGCAAGATTTGGTTTTATGTGAATATTTTACGAATTTAAATTTTGCACTGGAGGTGGTGAATGTTTTCAGTTCATATGTGTAAATTACATGATCCAGAAAATTCAAATAAATAATTTCTATCGTTTTGCATTCCATGCTAACACAATTAATCAGGCAAATCCAGCAGAGAATGACAGGTCCATTTATCAATGAGAAATCAAATTTTAAGTGAATTAGGTTCCTATAAAATAATATTTAAAAATATTTTTCCTGAATTTTAATTTTTCATATAGAAATTTAAGCCAATAAAAAACATGCGAGATATCAAAAATAATTTAATAAAATAAAATTTATGTTCCTAATATTAGTTAAAATAATCTAAAAATAAATTAAAAACCATTTAAATATAGCAATTATATTTTATAAATTAAAATAATACATTAATAAATTTTCATTATCTTAAATAGACATAAACTATCAAGTGCCTGCGTGACTTAAAATTTGTAAAGAATAAACAATATATAATAATAAAAAAGACTACCTTCAATTTCAATTTCTACTTGAAAAAAAGAGGATTTAAATTGAGGTTTGAGTCGAAATGAGAAAAAAATAAAAAAGAAATGAATATTAAAATTAAATAATTTCTTTTAATGTAGACCTATAAATTTAAATTCGTTTTCAGAGTGTCTTCAGATGGATTAACATCACTTTATTGAAATGTAAGACCATAAATAATAGTTCTTGGAGTTTTCTCTCAATTTAGGATTTTTCTTGTATAATATTCAGTTCATTTTATTGCAACTCACATCTCATTCCCTGTTGATTATCATTTAACAATCAATTTTTAACATTAATTTTCTTTGTTCAAAATTTGAAACCATAAAAATATTTTGTAGTTCCTTTTTAAAACCACTTGCTGTGACTAAAAGCAATTAATTACACGTCAGTGCTGTCACAGTGACAAAACAAATAATTTCCATGAGAAACTCGCTGTAATATGAGGTCAGATCTGATGAATTTTTGAGTCAAATAAACGAGGCAAATGCACGGAAAGCGATTATGTGCGTACGTGCTTGAAAACAGGAAAGCACGTGGTACAGAAAAACACCCAAAAGCAAGGTGCATGCAAGCGAATGTTTCGGGAATAAGCCGATGGAAATTATATCAGCGGAGAGATGTTATCGAACGCTTGTAAATGCCGGTGTAATTCTCTCTCTTAATATAAATTCTGCGGCCGTGAGAGAGACGAAAAAGGGCAAAAAACGCGTTCACTTCCCATTTGCATCAAACGAGAGAGACAGGCTGTTTGTTTTTCGCCGGGGAAAAAATACACACACACGGCGCACATTTGTCATTACTATTCATTACGAGAAACAATGACCAGTGCGGGCGCCTCCAAAGGAAGCCGAATTAACATACACACGGCAACGGAACTGCGACACAAAAACGACGACAATACAAAAAAAAACGTAGCAAGAAATAAAGAATAAAGCGTGTGCGCCGTGTCTTTTCCAACAATTGTGCGAACGTCGAGAGCTTATTTTTTTAAATAGAGGGAACTGCTGAAGACGAGTCTCTTTCTCTCCAGAGAATAAGAAACACAAGCGTACGCAGAAGTCGTCATTTCAAAATACACAGTTTCTTCGGCTTCTGTGTATGACTCGCTTTTCGCGGAATCCAAATGAGCGACTCTTGTTGGCGCCAATTTGGAATTACCGGAGACAAAGAAAATATCTAGACTTGACAGCTTTGAGTTTTGCTACTTGTTCAACATATTGCACGTGCGCTTGTGATTTCATTAAAAATATTTATTCAAATATTTATTATTAGTTTATGAGTGCAGGATATTGGAATGGAAGATTGAATTCAACTTTATTTAAATGAATTTAATCATTTATTTGAATATTAAATCATAAGTTTATAAATTCTAATTCCTTCAAAGTTTTGCTGGAACTCTCACAATTTAAGTCGTTTAAATAGATTTAAGAAAATAATTTAAAAACGAGCGAAAAAACAGTGTTTGATTAATCACATTTTCAATTTGAAATCGATTAAAACTTCAAAAATAATAAATTTCATAGAATTTCTTGAAATTTTCTATCAAAACTTTCATAAGATTGAAAAAAAAACTTCAGAAATTATTCATGCATTCTCGTCACTTGAGCGCTAAATTGTCTGAAGCTTTAAATGTGGAAACGCTTTGCAGGTTTTTTGGGGGATTTTGAATTTTGGAATTGTTTTTGTTTCAAATTACAACGCATTCAACGCGCATGTCCATAATTTTGTTAATTTCAAAAACGTTTGCAAAATTTTTTAGCAACAAGATATCTGATGCTTGAACTGAGAAAAGTCCTTGATGGTTGCTCATTTCTCCATAGAAAAAAACAATATCCTGCCCTTTATTCCATATAATAGAAAAAAACCGGCTAAAAAAAACCCCCCAACGAGGAAAAGCCGAGTTTATAAAATAAATTTGGACATAATAAATGAATCAAACACTCAAATGTGGAATTCTTCTTATAAAATAAAAGTGCGAAAACCTAAAATCGTCCATTACAAGCAAAAGAAAAAAACTTCCTGCAACATTAAATTTAAAAGAAATAATGGTCAAGATTAATAACGCCGGCGTAGAGGAAAATTATACCAGTTTGGTGCCACTTAATTAAAGAAGAGCTTCCATATTTCAAAGTTATCTCAAACGTACATATTTATAAATGAAAGCTTTGATTTTTTGCGGGTGATTCTCGGTGACAGGAGCAATTACAATTATCTGAAAAACGGCAGCGGTCTCTATGGAGGGAAGAACAATAGGCGGCGCAAAAACAATTAAATAACAAGAAGCAGCGGAGAGAGACGAGAGAAGAAAAGAGGAGGAAAGTAAGTGTGCTGCTGGGTACTTATATAAATTTTTTTTCCGCACAAACGAGCGCGGTGCGTAATTTCGCGGCGAATACGCTGGCAGAATAAATTTCATTAGGCTGTGCGCGCGGTGATTATATTTTCTCGGGGCGCTTTCGGCGGCCGCGGACATGATGCATCGCAGAAAACACAAACACACACTCCACTTTTTCAAAGGAGAGAGGAGAAGTTTTGCTGATTTATTGTCACAATTACTAGCTTTATATATAAGAAGCTGCTGCAGGAATCTTTGTGCGCCATGCTTCATCGTGTCCAATGCAAGCGGGCGGCGGTTCGCCTTTGATGTCACTCGCGGCCCGGCTATAAGGATCAGGCGCGGCAGCAAGGCCAAAGGAGCTGATTCTCACGGCGACTTTATCATTTCGCTCTGTGCCCAGGCCTGCCTACCTGCCTGCCTTTCGTGTAAGCCTAATAATCAAACCAGCGCCGCGCTCAAAAACAATAGCCGCGCGGCGACGGACAGCACCGGCGGCAGCTGCGCAAAACTTATCTGCGCGCCCAGACAATCGGCAAAACATACACAACCGGCGACACACAATCGCCCCTTTTAATCCACATTTATTTTCCGTTTTAAATCTTGGATTTGTTCGTTTTCATTACACATCATTTTCATTGAATCCATTAAAAGTAAAAAGCAACGAAAGTTTATCATAACAATCGTTCAAGCATGATTAGCAAACGGGTGACATTTATTTTAATTTATTTAGTTCGTAAACTGAACCAAAAAGTGATCATTCTCCGTTTGATAAAGAAACAAATTTAACCTAAAAATGTGTTTTTTAATTAAAGAAATTAATTACTTTTATTGATATTAGTAAAGAAATCATAATATAAGAATTAAAAATTTATTTTCCAATGAAACTCTTTATAATTTGAATGCAGAATTAATCAAATTTATTCCCAAATGTTTCTTTTTTTGCATGGCTTCGTATTCATAAATCATTATTAATTCAAATAACACCTAGTGGGAATCTTCAAGTAGTTTTAATGTATAAAAGGTGCGTTATGGTTCTCAAGCAGATTAGGTGGTATATTTATATTTATTTGGTTCAAATTTTCCATGAAATAGAATTAAAAGTTAATAACTGTCACTCCGCATTTCATAAATTAACACTAAACAAGAAATTCGAAGTTAAATTTAATGAAATAAATTTTTTAAATTTAAAAAATTAATAAAATTTTAAAATAAAATTAAAAATTGTCAAAAAGTTTTATATTAACATTATTAATAATGCTTTTAAACTGCTTTTAAATAATTTTAACACTTTTAAGTTTTGTTTTAAAAGAATTGGAGCTTTTTTTAACCTTGTTAAAGTTTTTTATAGAAAAATGCAAGAAATCTCCACAAATTTTTAATTCATTAATTATAATGTTAGTTTCAAATTTGCTTTGAAAATAAAATAGCGAATGAAATAGAAAAGTAGAAGCAAAAGTTTTAAACAAACTGGCAAAACGAAACGTAAATTGCATTTTTTTTTTTTTTTTGTAGATTTCTCTTTTTCACGCCGCATCAAAGAAGGATAGTCAAATAATTCAATTATCTTATCATAAAATTTTCAAGCGTGTGTACTTTTAATACTCCTTCAAGAGTAATTTTTAACAAAAATTTCCGTTTCATTAAGCACATGCAAGATGAAATCTTACAAACTCTGGATTATTTATATACTTGGCGTTGCGAGACGCGTTGTCGTTTAATTGCCGATTCTTGTAAAATGGCGAGAGCGTAATTTTTGCACGTGGTCCAGGATGCGCGGCGCGGCCGGTTGGCGAATAAACCATACAAACGTGGCGGCAGCGTGCACCGGGAATGTGCTGCTCTTCTAAATCACCGCGGTTTAAAATTCCTCGGCGTGCTCCACATTCCGCGACTGCCAAACCTTTCATCGCGTTATGGCCAAAAAGGCTCCGCGCTTTAATGCTCCCTCTTGATTCGGTCTCGGCAGTTATTTTTTGCCAGTCGAGCGTCAAAGCAATCGACTTCATTTATTTTGGGCTCATTAAAAGCCAATTTGGTGAGCTCGAAGACACCGACAGGGCAGATCGAGGGTGTTTAAAAACTATAATTCAATGCTTTTGTTTACTTTACATTTTACATCATTTACAGATTAAAAGTGTTCCATTAAATAAAAAATTAGAATTTGTTTTTTTAAATTTTATACGTTTTAGTGTATCCCCTTGCAATATTTAAATTTTAAATGTCAAAATTAAGCAATACTTGGAGAAAAAAATTAAATAATGACAAAATATCTCCAAAAAAAATTCATGAATTTCCTGATTCAAACTTTTATACTTCACACTTATGAATATAATTTTTTTCCATTCATTGAATACTCCATAACAAGTTCCGAGACAAGGGATGAGGAAATAATGAGTTGTTGGTGGAAGTTGTTAGTGTGGGGATTTTGAGAGCGCGGAGGAAGACACGACTTTTGCACTCTGCACGTCAGTCTGGCCCATAGATTATGCAATTGTCTCTCGAGTCACTCGGAGAGAGACGCGCTTGGGTTAAAATGGACCGACTCCCACCGTAAATCATGCGACTGCAACAGCCGCGTGTTTACCGGAAGTGTCACACACACACACGCTCTCTTTTCTCCACAAGGGCATCTTCCCACTTGGCCCTTTGCTCGCACATATGTATGAGCGCAGAAAAAAAGAGGGCCTCGCTCTACCTCTTTGACGGTCAAACACACATAAAATTCCCAATTGAAGAACATTAGATACATTTTGACAACTTTTAATTAAAAAATCTCAAGTTTAAATTGGAAATATAAAAATCAAAATCATTGTCAAATCTATAAAAAAAAAAAATCATCTTCTACTTGAAGATAACATTAGATAGAAGCAAAAAAAAAAAAATCATAATTTATTTGCTGTTGCATATTGAAATTTTTATAATTGACACACGCAGAAATAAGACTGATTTTTTCATCCGATTTTAAGCCTTTAATTAATTATTTTTTGCTTTTGATTTTGAAGTAAAATTTTCATTTGTAGAATTTAGAACACGAATTGAAATAATATAAATAAATAAAATCAATTTATAGATGGTGTGCAGAGAATTTGAAGATGGAATTATTTTAAACCACTTTTACTTTCAAATCTGTGAACATCCAATTGAAGGAATTTGTAAAAATAGTTTTAATATTAGCTCAATTTCCAAACCATCAAAAATTTATTATCGTTACAATGTGATGTAACAATTTTGCACAAATAAACAACAACAATAATAATATTATTATAATAATAAATAAATAAAAGTCACAAAATTTAATCACTTGAAAAATATGATATAAATTTTATAACGGTTCTGGAAATAGATGCTGAGAAATTAAGAAAAACAAACCCAGTCAAAAATGCCATGGTGGCCCAGTACTGGGCCGGTACTGGCAGTGAGGGCGCGCTGCTGGCTGCTGGCTAAAGTGCTGGCAATTCGAGAGCGGCCAGCATGCAGCCACCGCGGTGGCTCTCAGAAGGAGAGAAAAAATTATTCCTGCCATATTCTAAGTCCGAACGCTGGCTAGCCGTGATTGAGCATTAATGGCATTGTCAATGGGTGCCAATATTGTTGACCGTTACTTTTTAATATACCATAATATTATTTAAATTATCATTAAATTTTATAAAATAAAATAAACTAGTCATTTAGTAAAGATGTTTACCTTCATTATTATTTTTTTTTTATTTTTTTTTTTTTTTAATTTCTAAAATATCTTTTTATTAGTTTAATTTAATATAAATTATTTGTTTAACTCAGTTTAACTTTATAATTTATTTACACCCTTTACAAAATATATTTTAAATTTGGACTGCCTCTATAATTTCTATTTTTTTTTCTAATTATAATTTTTTAAATATAAGTAATTCACGCACGCAAGTCAGGTCACTTCAGTATTCTCGTATTTATGTTAGGGAATTTTCAAAATCTAATTTCATGTAACAAGTTTGTGTTGCGTGAAATATAAACGCGTTTAAAATCGGTTGGCAGGAAAAAGTTATACCACCCTGGCTGCGCGGTGGCTGCGTTGCGGCCAGCCATATACACTGCGTGCGTGACCTTCTAGCATGCGCATATGCGCAGAAGAGAGATTTCAGGTGATGCGCCGCTTCTCCCACAGCGGCGACAGCAGCGTCAGGGCAAAAACAACAAACATGTCGGACGAGAGACCCGACCACGTTTATCAGCTCCGCATTTTTTCATAATTTAAGCCCTCAAATTGCAACACTTCTGGAAAATTTTTGTTCACCGATGGTGGGATCAAGTTCGGTCACCGATTTACAAAAATGGTAAGTTTAAAAATGATTTAATTCTGGCATAACTTAGCGTGGCATTATTTTGACGCCAACAACAAACAGCTCTCACATATACAAACTAGATACAAACCATGCTTGGAGGGCGTTTCTTTGCATAAACTACGCCTAAATTAATTTAATATTCATTCAATCTGCGTTTTTCCGATTTTTTAATTAATTTATTAATTCGCATTTCAGAAAAAATCCTAGGAGTCAAATTTTGCCGAGGAGACCCAGCAACGCGGAATACATAACCACTGCTCATCCCCTGTTGGTTAAAATAAAAAAAGGTAACAAATCAATTTTGTTTTTCAAAATATTAAAAAAAAAATCTTACACAATAAATAAGTTTACGTCATGGAAAAATTTAATTCAACTTTTAAATTATTTTGGTGTATTAATGAATTATTTTATTAATTAATATAACAATCGAGATTTTTTGCTATTTAATCCACAATTTTAATTATAAAATTTTACTGTTTCAGAACCTTTTGAAGAACACCTCAGACATCAGCGATATCGACATCAGCCCATCTTAGTAGATAATGTGCTTCATCAATTAGGTAGAATGCGATTTTATTAAGAAAATAATTTTTAGATCGATTTATAAATTTATATTATAAATTTATATTATAAATTATTATATAAGATATTCTAATAAATTTTTCAAATTAAATTCATTTATATACTTAATTTATATAAAATTTTGTGAAATGAGTTTTTTTAAACAATATGAAATATAGTAAATAAGTTGGTTCTATTAAGTAAGCTTTAATTAATAATAAGTAAAATTCAATGCTTTTGTGTTTGGTTTGAAATTTGAATTATTATTGTAAAATTTTAAAATAATCAATGCTCAACATAAACAATTATTATTGACCTCTAACTGATATTATTGTGTAATTTATGTTTGAATAATAAAAACATGTTATTTTTCCTGAAGAAATATGTCATTTGATTTATCTTTTTTAAATGTTACCCAAATTATGAAATTAAAAAAATTAAAATTATGAACGTAATTAAAAAGCAAAAAGTGTGTATGGCTATTCAATTTTGAGCCATGTCGGTTGCATTATGGCTAGCCAGCGTGGTGCCATGGCTGGAGCCGGCGTCGGCCCAGTGCTGGGTCGGCCTGCAAAGTTCGGTGCGTACCATTGCTGGCTGGCCCGCGCTGGCGTGTCATGGCAGGCCGGCGCTGGCCCCCCATCCAGCCAGCATGGCATTTTTGGCTGGGAAACAAGCTTTGTTTGACCTGTTTAAAAAAAATCGTCTTCATCTATATTAATTTAACAATTTTATAAATACATTTTTTGATTGGACCAGCAATTGATAACAATTTTATACGCTTCTATGTATATTTTTTCCTGCTTTTAAAACCCATCCAAAATTATAGTCACATCAGTCCCTTTGCTATAAACACACGTCAATTAAGGAAGGTTAGAGGAGAAGGGAATCATTATTGTTGGCGAAGAATGAAATGAAATTTTTAAAGGCCGAACCCTTAGTTAAGGGGCTGATAAATCGGTGACACGTGACATTCGACCTGAACACGTGTTCCGCCCGCCTTGTTAAACCCGAAAAAAAAATCATATGTGGGAATCTAATTTGGAGGAAGAGAGGCAGATGCACTCGCGTCTTCCTCTGCGTCTCTTAATTGCAGAGGCAGAAGTCCAAAGTTGTCGATCGAATGCAAGGCGCGCGCGTTTCTTTCTCTCTCTCACGGGGAATCTCCGAATCGAATTAATCGCGGCCGCGCTGAAAGTGATTAATCATCAATCCGAGTCCCCATAAAACGGGCGGCGGAATGCAAAAAATGCGGCAGCAACTCTTTGTTGCTCTATTAAAGAGGCGCGGATCTGTTTGCAGCGCATCAAATATCTCGTGAATGCAAAACTTCCTGCCCCGCACAAGAAGAAGAATGCGCGTGCGGGGGTCCGAATTCCCGGCCTTGGCCCCGATTTTGTTATTAGGTCAATTAGCGAAAAATTATACAATTCATGTAAATAAATTTTGTATTTATTTTCTTCGCAAGATTGTTTTGTTTTTCGTCGCTTTTCTGGTGCCATTAAGGAAACGGCAACAATAAAATTAATGAAAACAAGCGAAACAGCTCGGCAGAGAAACACGGTCTCGTCGCCGCCGCCGCCACCGTTGGCATAATTTATGAAAAAAGGCAGCTGCTTGCCGGCTCGATTAGCCCCACACACAAGACACAAAGACACTAAATAGATTGCTATTTTATTTTTCGATTGTCCTTCCCGCGTATTATTATTTTTGTCAAAGCAGGCAAACCAAAACACACTTCCAACTTGAATCAGCCGGCAGCACTTTCAGCAGTTTATGTGCTTTAGAGCGTTTTCAGGCAAGGATTTATTTAAGATTTTTAATCGTTTGAAACACTCCTTTGCGTAGATTTATTTATTTAGTTTTGAATTTTGAATTTAAGCTGACAAATTTCTTTAAAATAATTTTAACCACTGTTAATTTCAATTATTCAATATGGCTAAATAAGATATTCGGAAAATTTATACATTCGACCTCTAGAATTTTTGTAGTTTTCAATTAAGGTCTCATTATTGTCATAGTAAAATCAAGTAACAATAATGGTTAAAATTTCCAATTTTTTCACAAGAATTGCAAAAATTGCTCACATTTTTGTAATGACTTGTTTAGACTAGATCAGACAGATCATGCTGGAGTTCTTAAAATTAATTTTTTACATCTTGATTGTCTCGTGGTGCATTTAATTTGCACCGCTCCTTAAGATCTAATGTCTCTTCTCCCTTATTATTGATAAATCTTTCATTTAATGTATTTTTAAAATTTAATCTGATGGAAGTATGAAATTAAAATTTTAATAAACTATTCACATAAAAATCGTGATTCAAGGTTTAATATCTCATTCAAATTTAAAATTGCATAGTTCATATTTCCATAAAAAAAGATGTATTTCCTATAATTTCAGATCAAAAAATTAATTTAGAACTATGCACCTTACAAGTGCTGTAAATAGTTTCATAATATAATTGCGATATAGAGAATTTATAAATTTCTTTCATGGAAATATTTATAAAAATTATAATTGAAAATTTGAGTTTCATTTTCAATATGAAAATGTATTGAACAGAAATTTCAAATTTAATAAAATAGTAAAAATGCTAAAATATAATAAGTGATACTTTATATAATAAAAAAAATTTATGATTTAATTATTTAAAAATACCTTTATATTAATGTATATAACAAAATTAGTTTAACGTTTTTGGTGTGTTTCAGCAAATTAAAATTAGTAAATTTGTAAGTCCAAGAATTAACTAATATCACCATTATGGGATAATTTTGATCAATCTTGAGAATTTTTTTTTAAATGATAATAATATCACTTGTTTTCAGTATTTTGTAAAATAATAGCTCAAAATCTGCTTGAAAAAAATTAATGAAAATATTGGAAGAAAATTAATTAAATAAAAAAATTCGAGCCCAATTTTTAAATAATTTGTTTCTCATTTATAAGTGATCAACCAATGTTCTATAATATGTAAATTAATTTTAATAATTATACACAAAAAATTTTAAACTATGCAAGAAGCATAATACGTCAATTTCATATTTAATTTGATTTAATTAATGAACTTAAAAAATATACCATGCTATCCTTAAACGAAGTGTGATTTTCATTTAATGCAAAAAGAGGTTTTAAAACTCTCGTGTTTTAGAAGGAATATAAAAAACTGCTTTTAACTTTTTGCGATAAACCAAGGGCCAATCAATCAGTGTAGGCTTGATATTTACCTATAAAATACGTTTATAAGCCGCGGTGTACTTATTTGCCGGCGGTGATTTTATCAGCTGCGGGTAACAAGCGTGTTGACACTCGTGTGCTATCGGCCACTTATATAAAGTTTGGCCAAAATCCAGTCCCTGCGGCACAGGAGAGGACCGAGGTGACATTCCGGGTCCGCTAATTGAATGCTATGAGACAAATTTCGCCACATAACAAGGGGCAATCGATTTATTTATTGGTTTGCTAGAATCACGAGCCAGTGCGCTTATCTGCCGCCATTATCGCAATTTCCAAACCAGTTTTGCAAAAGGATCCGCCTGTGAGTGCGCGAGTTGGTTGGTCTGCATTGCTATACTTTGTAAAAACGCAAAGCTTCGAGAGTATATCGCATCTCTTTAAAATAATAATGAGCGTTGATTTACAACCTCGAGCGTTTTATAAACATTATCCGATAATTAAATGTCCGCGATTTTCGACGTTAGAGTCGTAAAAAGCTCATTTCTCGCTGCGAAAAAATAAAATTCAAAACCGGCGGATCAGTGTAATTGAGTCGTTTTCTACGCAAGGGTATAAATTATTAGCCGCGGACGAGAGATTTTCGAATTTGAATTCAATTATTTTCTCTCCGGCTTGTTTGTGTGGAGAAATTAAGCGTGTCTTTGCCTTTTATGGTCGAGAGCGGCGCTTTTGCTCTCCGGCAGTAGTTTATCGGAGTCGCGCATTCCGGCGGATTTTTGTGATTGATCTCATCTCAAATTGGCTGCTTCTGCTCATGACTCATAATGTATATTATTTGCTCAGTATGCACGCTTAATTGGTAGATATAGTGGAGCTGATTTTTGATAGGGACAAAACGCAAAATGATTGATCTATCAAGATCATATTATATGGTAACAAAATTGAACTAATCAGGGCGAAATCTATCGTTTTAAAGTTGTATTGAATTAAGCAGGAATTAAGATTCATTTGATTTGTTGCATAAAAAAGATAGATTTTATTCAAAATAAATTAGGTGAAGATTATTTGATAAATATCAACGTTAAGATTTGAACTGTAAATTAATTAAAAGAAATAATGCTATTATTTTCGACTTTCAAAAATCCATTTCTGCAGATTTATCAAAGCTATGCTATAATGCTTTTTTAATAAAAAAAAATTTTTTAATGCAGTTATTACCTGAGAGAAGTTTATTTACATATAAATTAACGTTTATAACGATATGTTTTAAGCATATTTCTTAAAACTATTTATTAATATCTTTTATTTAATTTATTTTTACTTTTAATTTTATTGATTTGAATTAATTAAATAATAGAGTTCCGTAAACTTTTAATCTATAAAATACACTCTAAATATAAAAAATTATTTTATAGTTTATTTAAAAATATAAATAATTACCCATGCTCAATTTTAGAAAATAAATTTATGACATCATCAAAATCCGTCTATATTCATCTTCTTGAATAGAATATATAATTTTGAATTAGTATAAAATCATCAAAAATTCCATTTTTTTAATAAATAATTTCTTGTGAATGTTACATTCACTCAACAAATTGGAATGGTATAAAATAAATAAACATAAAATGAATAAATTAGTTCTCCACATAGACTTGTGTTTAATTCTCTTCTGCTGGCGAATAAATAAATCTCCTGACGGTTGGATTTCAAAATAATCTGGTTTTCGTGGTGCGTATATATAAATTGTAATGAGAGTTTCGAGCGGGCGCGAGAATTAAATGTTGCGGCGCCGCGAGTGTCGCGCGGGCGATATAATTACCGACCGGGGGAGCATTAGAACGAGATTTAGCGTCGGTGCGGTGGCGCTGACTGAATTAAAATTTATCGGCTTATTTTTACCTCAACTTTGGGAAAGCGAGGCAAAACCGCGCGCGAGCGCGCGTTTAATTTGGTCGCGCGGAGAGATCCGCTTTTTTGATTTTGCAGAGCAGCAAAGTGGATGGTAAATTATTACCATCTAAAAACAAAAAAGCGAGAGTAGTGTGGCCCGTCGCTCTCTGCGCGCTATTTATATAAATCGTGTGTGTGAGTTTCGGCCGCTTTTTGTGTCTGCTCATCTCAGATGAGAAATAAAAGAGCGCGCTATCTATTTTTTCTCCGCTCTCACAATCTATGTGTGTCTCACCACCAATTACAAAAATTCCGTCCACGCTTCAATCGTAAATCAGTCGCTCTATTCCAACGCGACTATATAGGCGTGCATGCCTTTTTATATTCTTGGCGATAGAAAGATTGCTTCTGATTCCCTCGCATCCCCTAGAGCAGGAAACAAGGTCGCCTCGAAAGCTGCACCACTGACAATGAATGCAGCATCCATCAATTCGGACGTAGTGAAAAGCCATTGTTGTTGAGTCGAAATGCAAAATAAATTTCAAAAAGACAAAAGACAGGGATCTGATTTAATTATGGAGGTTGGTTTATAAATTAATCACCGAAAAAATAAATACTAAATAAACTATCATATTTTGGCAAAGTTTTTGGAAGAAAGCAAGATTTGCCCTTAAAATCTTTAATCTTATTGAAAAGTGATGAAATTTACATTTAAGACTGAAAGGAAATAAATAGGGGATTTTTAATGGAAATTTTTTAAGACCGAATCAAATTTTTTATAAATTAAATATAGTTCAATAAAAAAAAACACATTTAGCTTCTTATATTTATGTCTAGAATATTAATCGTATATCATCAGTTACAAATGATTTGTTACGGCGGTTCGGTTTAATTTAGAGAATAATGGGATGGGAACTGACCAAAAATTGAATTATTGAATTGTAGCATTATTAAGAATATGTTGTATGTATAAAAAAGTAATTTAATTGAAATTAATTTAAACTCAATTGTTACTTTATAATTATGCTTTTATTTCAAACTCATTAGAGTGCAACTTTGACTTGGCAGAAAATTTTACAAAGCAATTTGTAACTCTACAGTCAAAAAATAATTTATTTTAAGGTGCTAATTATGTATTTTTCCAGATATTTTTACAAAGGTAAAACCTTTTTTAATAATAATAAATTTCCTATCAAATTTTTTTTAATTCTCTAAATTTTGAACCGTTTTAATTTGGAATTTGAATGTATATTCCTCTCTAGGGCATCAATTAGCACGGCGTTTGTCTATCTTTGTCTGCAAGCGGAGTCGTAAAATTTAAATTATTTGTCTCGCTGGATTAGTTCAGGGCGGCGGAGTCGTCGTAAATAAGTCGATAACAGGGCGCAGTGTGTGAGCGGCTCGGCCCGAATTAGCAAAAAGCTGCAGCAAAGACAGGAAGATGCGTGCATGCGCCCAGCTGGCACACACGAGAGACGCAAACTTCCCCCGCCGGCTCGATTCTACTCATTACTTATTTTTTCCCTCTGTCGCGTTCGCTATCTGATTTATTGCCTCTTTGTCCCATTGCATTATTTTCAGGATGAGCGCGTTGGAGAGGCAAAAACCACAACATACGCGCAGCCGAAAGAAAGTCTTGAAAGTCGTGGAGGCGAAAAAGTCAAAGTCTGACTGGCGAATTTGCAGGTTCGCCGCAGATGCAGATTAGATCGAAATTATATTTTAAACGGGTCTTTGTAAGAAAAAACGGGCCAATTATAAAGTCCAAGAAACAACACAAAAAATGTGGCACATCACAAATGCAATTTTATTTTTTAGTACATATGCCCATCTGTTATATAGTAGAAGATGCTGGAAAAAGATAATTAAGGCCAATTGCCCCGAAATGCAAGTCAAGAAATGATTAAAAGAGTGATTAATTCGCAGCAATGATTAAAAAAAAACCACTGTTTAATGTATGGTAAATGTTTGGAAAATTTGCAACTTTTTACCAATTGAATCGTCTTTTATTGTTGATTATTTGTCCACATTGTTATTATTGATGTAATTAATTGTTTCTAGTAAAAGTAATTTCAATTTCTCGCGTTTCACGATTGAAAGTTGAAAACCCAAAATGGCGTCATTTCCTTTTGCATCTCCCGTGAATCATTGTGGATAATTAAGCCCGGTGCATCAACAATTGCAACGTACAGAGCGGACGAGGAGGCGCCAGAGAGGCTTAGTGCGGCGCAATAATGCATCCTTATTAGGCGCATGTAAGTGGAACGTGTCGGCATCGCAGTAAAAATAATACAAACGCGCGCGCCGGGATGCAAGAAAAATCGCTCTCATTATAAAATTCCATCGACTGTCCATACGCCGAGCCAGCAAAATTGGCTGTAATACGATTAGCAGCTGATAAAATTGTAATAAAATGGACCATAAAAATTAGATCGAAATTTCTTACAAAAAAATAATCATTTCTGTATTCAATCAAAATAAATATATCACGGATTATTCTGAAGTGAATCTTATAAAAAAATTATCAATTTAATAAATCTTCAACAAAGTATACTTAAAAAATTATGTTTTGTCTTGAATAATTATAAAATTTCCAAATTATGTAAAATTTATAAATAAATATATTCTTTTATTTGAAACTCACTTCAACTTAACTTAGAGAATTTTACAGAGCAATTCATATTTTATTTAAAAAATAAAAGCGCGTTTGCACATAAAATAAGTTGATGTTTAAATTTTTTGGATTTCATATTTAAATTTGTTTGTTAAAAAAAATGGTTTTTTAATTTTTTAATTTTTTCTAGTTTGTTAAATAGCGTTGTAGACCGTGACCGAAATTAGAAGCGCAGTCTTGTTTTTAAATAAAAAAAATTATTGCAACGAGGAAAGAGTCCCATCTCTTCAATTCCAATTTTATTTTAGCAAATTTTTATAAAGTTCTGAAGCTAAATTTCCCAAAAATCATATCTTTATTCTCATATATTTTGTTACAAGAGCTTACAATGAAACTGATTGTGGCTTTGGTGAAGAGAGTGAAATGGCAGATGCACATAGAGCTGCTTCTCCGGTGCCAATTTCTAATATAGAGTTTGCGTTCGAGAGGTGCCAATTATATTCGATTGCGACAGCACTCGACGCTCGTCGGACAACAGAATTCCCAGACTGTAAGTCAATAGAGATTGCGCCGGGATTAATATAGCCAGAAGGTTTTGGAACGCCGAGTGTCCGAGGCATTCGCGAGGGCCCCGACAGAATTCGTCGCGCAGAAATGCCTCTCTCTGCAAACACAAGCAAGCGCGTTGCACCACGCGAATCATGTGGCACCTTCCTCACTGCCGACCACCGTTGGCCGTGGTCAGCATTTTTTGCTCACAATCCGGACGACACTCTCTATTTTGTCAGCGAAGAAGAGGTAATTTCAATATTTAATCCAGATCCGATGAAAACACAAAGACAAAATTATCAAAATTTCCCACTATCAACTTCTAACCAATATAATTGTCGTGCCATTTAAAATTAGTAAAATTTACTATTTTAATATTTAGTCGTAGATTTTGAAAAATCAGTGAGGACAATCAATGTTTAGGTCTGCATCTGATCCAATCTAGATCGGATCCGGATCCGATCCAGATCCGATCCAGATCCGATGAAAATACAACAGGACAAAATTATCAAAATTTCCCACTATCAACGTCGTCTAACCAATATAATTGTCGTGCCATTTAAAATTAGTAAAATTTACTATTTTAATATTTAGTCGTAGATTTTGTTAAAAACAGTGAGGACAACCAATGTTTAGGTCTGCATCTGATCCGATCTAGATCGGATCTGGATCCGATCCAGATCCGATCCAGATCCGATGAAAGCACAACAGGACAAAATTATCAAAATTTCCCACTATCAACGTCTAACCAATATAATTGTCGTGTCATTATAAATTAGTAAAATTTACTATTTTAATATTTAGTCGTAGATTTTGTTAAAAACAGTGAGGACAACCAATGTTTAGGTCTGCATCTGATCCGATCTAGATCGGATCCGGATCCGATCCAGATCCGATCCAGATCCGATGAAAATACAACAGGACAAAATTATCAAAATTTCCCACTATCAACGTCGTCTAACCAATATAATTGTCGTGCCATTTAAAATTAGTAAAATTTACTATTTTAATATTTAGTCGTAGATTTTGTTAAAAACAGTGAGGACAACCAATGTTTAGGTCTGCATCTGATCCGATCTAGATCGGATCTGGATCCGATCCAGATCCGATCCAGATCCGATGAAAACACAACAGGACAAAATTATCAAAATTTCCCACTATCAACGTCTAACCAATATAATTGTCGTGTCATTATAAATTAGTAAAATTTACTATTTTAATATTTAGTCGTAGATTTTGTTAAAAACAGTGAGGACAACCAATGTTTAGGTCTGCATCTGATCCGATCTAGATCGGATCCGGATCCGATCCAGATCCGATCCAGATCCGATGAAAATACAACAGGACAAAATTATCAAAATTTCCCACTATCAACGTCTAACCAATATAATTGTCGTGCCATTTAAAATTAGTAAAATTTACTATTTTAATATTTAGTCGTAGATTTTGTTAAAAACAGTGAGGACAACCAATGTTTAGGTCTGCATCTGATCCGATCTAGATCGGATCTGGATCCGATCCAGATTCGATCCAGATCCGATGAAAACACAACAGGACAAAATTATCAAAATTTCCCACTATCAACGTCTAACCAATATAATTGTCGTGTCATTTAAAATTAGTAAAATTTACTATTTTAATATTTAGTCGTGGATTTTGTTAAAAAAACAGTGAGGACAACAAATGTTTAGGTCTGCATCTGATCCAATCTAGATCGGATCCGGATCCGATCCGGATCCGATGGAAACACAAAGACAAGATTATCAAAATTTCCCACTGACAACGTCTTTGCAAAAAGATTTTCGTGCCACTTAAAATTTGCAAAATTTCCCACTAAAAAGAAGTTATTTGCAACACGAGAAATTGTCGTAGCAAAACGTTGCGCGCGTTTTGTGATTAATTCGGAGGGGAATATGAAGCCGCGAGACTTATGAATGTGTCAACAGCGTGTTTTCGCTTTCGGCGTGCATGTCGAGGAGATCATTAATTTTGTTATTATACAAACGCGTGATGAGCGTCAAGTGCATGAGAGTCCTGAGCGCTGCTCACTTAGAAAAATAAATGTTTCTCAAATGTAGTACCACACGCACGCACTTCAAAAGATCAGGATGCGCGGCCAAGATTTATGGAGACGCGAGATGAAAAGTTGCCCACGCGTGCGAAATGAGTAATTATAATCGCATTGTCCATTTGCTCTAATAAATTCTTCGTTTCCTGCTCCGCTTTGTGCGGAGATATTTTTTTCAGCAAAAGAAATTGCAATAATACATTCGTCTGTGCTTTTTTCATTATAAACGCGGCGCGACCGCCGAGACAAATTTATGGCTCTTTATTTATTATAATTTCGTCCTCGGCTTTCTTCTCTTGGTACGAAATGAGCAAGGGGCTATTTCGGGCCGCGCTTGACGTTTAATTTTCTGGATTAGGGATAATTAACTTGATACAGAGCATAAAGTAGTGAGAGGAGGAGAAAGAACGCTCGAGCCCATTTGCTTCGAAAATAGAAAATTGCTTCGCTGGAATGCGCACATCTTTTTACACGCAGCAGACGCATCGGGAAAAAAATAAAAATAATTGCCTTAAAAAGATTCATTATCTCTGGAATTCTAATTCCTGTGGAAAAATAAAGCATTAATTAAAAGATACAAAAACGCTAAACTTCCGTAAAATTAAAATCACTGAATTTAATTCAATCATAGAATTAATTCATTTAAAATCTAAATACTTTTGTTAATAGATCAATTAATATCATTATTTGCCTGAACTTTTTTCAATGTAAGTTTTCAATTCTTCAGATACATAAAAATGGTATTTATTTCTTTCAATTTTTGCAAAGTAGTCAACATTTTCCGTATATTAAAAAAAGTTTATTAATCAGCTGCTGAATTTAATTTAAGATAATTAAAATTAATGTTTTTTCCTATTAAAAAAATCCCAAAAAGTGCAGCCACTCCCCTCACAAGGTGAAAGTTGATGATCAAGTGCAGTGGTGTCTTTTCGTGTCACAATCGGTGGGCATGTGTCGCATTATAGCGCTCTATGGGGCCCCCTAGACTCCGGCCACACATCCGCAGGACCACGTTTGACACTCTTGCGAGGTTCGGACCACACATTTCTGAGCCTAAAAAGAACCCCATGTCTTTTTCCACGACGTTTCTTGGCCGTATTTACAGATTGTCATATTTTCCATCAAATTTTAACTCACCTCTAATAAGTTCAAACCGCATTTGATTTTATTACAAACTTAAGAATTTCTTAATTTTTGTGATTTAAAAATAAATTCCATATCGCATCCTCCGGAATGAAAATTGTGGAAAATGTTGCAGAAATTTGACATTTTCCGGCGAAACGTGTTCAACGCCACCTAGGACGAGTTAGAACAAGTTGAGCGGCCAGGTTGCGCCCTGAAGGGGGTGGTTTGTTTTGAAGAAGAGCGCTGAGGGATGCAACCAGCAAAACACAAGAGTTTCCCCAACAAAAATCAAAGTGATTTGATCCAAATTTGTGCATAAAAACTTAAGAAATACTAGGCACAAAGAAAGGACTGTTGGTCTTTCCAGGGTTGTGTAAGGTTTGAATTTTTCAATCGGAAAATTCCATCTCGACAGATTTGAATCACTTTCTTTAAACGATCGAGCCGCATTTTATTGACATTCACTTTAAAGTGACCCATTTAAAAAAAAAATCAATTCATTAGCTCATTAGCTTCAATGAAAATATGAATTATTACGATTTTTTTAATTCCCATAAGAGTTTAAATCAATTGAAAGATAATTTATTTTTCGAAATGAGCGATTGTATTGATTAAAAGCATTCATTCATTTCCCAAATAAAAATTTGACTCACTTCATGATAAAGATTAGTTAAAAGAACACTTAATTCATTCTAGCCTTCCTATGCATTTTTGTGTGCATTCTATGCTGGTATAAATTTAATTAAAATAATTTTTGTGCGTTGAAATAAAGAGATAAATAATTATAACTTTCAAGAATTACAAAATAGAAATATTTAGCTTTTAAAGTTCATAAGGTCAATCCTTTTTTCTATCAAAACTTTTAATTTTTATAAAATAATTCGAAATTTTCCAATCTTATATATAAAATGTTCCAAATTTAACTAATTTTTTTAATGCATTTTTACGGAAGAACTGGGAAGAACAGTTTATTATTTGCAGTTGGAGTTTCATCTTTATTTAATTAAGAAGTGCTCGTCTTCATTGCAGCATGAAGAACGCACATTTTTAGAGCGTGGCTTGCAACGCTTCTCTTTGTTTTTGCTCATTGCAGCGTGTATATGAAAATTGAAAGGAAATACCCTCGCGCCGAATTTCGTTGTGCCGCGGGGCGATCGGCGCGCGACTTTTTTGAACCGAATGCGCGTCTAGACGAAATATCTTCTCACACTTTTGTTTGCGGCATCGGAATGAGTGACAAACACATGCTTCAAATGACAACTAGTTGCACCGCGACTTGACTTATGCGACTCCGAGGGCGGCGGACGCGAATCTCGGCTCGCCGCCGTGTCACAAAACACAGCTGCGTACGTCAAAATTTCATACACTTCTTGATCAGCTCTCGCGTCGCGCCGCGGCAACAAAGGCAGACAGACGTGTCGCGCAATCCGCGGTCTTTCATTCATCTCTCGAAGCGGCCGGCGATCGTGACGAGGATGCATGAAATCTCAATCTTAAACTTTTTGCATCTCCGATTGGAGACAGTAAAAAAGGAGCAACTCAAATCCATAACTGGAAGTAAATAATAATTTATAAAAATATTATTTTCCAACTGCCGATCGAATTTTGTCTTGAATATCTTGGAGCAATTTTCAAACGATAATTTAATTAGCATTTTTTTTTCTTTAGTTCCTGCTTAAACGTTAGAAATTCCGTTATGTATGGATAAATAACAAAATGTTTAAACTTCAATTTAAATTTAAATTCTATGTAGTCACCATTTTAATAAATGATCTTTAATTTCCTGTCCTTTCGATTTGATTCCCTGTTAAAATGAAAAAATATTAAAATTCTAACCTAGTTATTGTTCAGATTATTTTTTCCTCACTTAAAGTATTTTCTTACTTCACCTAATGTAAAATTTGTACTTTTCGGTAAAAAAAATTAATAATAATTAATGAGTTCACTAACGAATTCAAAATATTTCAATTAATGCTGATTTAAATACATAATATGATTAATTTTTGCAATTGTAAAATAAAATGGGTGCTAGGAAAATTTGGTGCTAAATGGTGCGTCGTTTACTCAGACAAATGGAGAGCAAGGCGGCATTTAATTATCGGCGAGAGCGCGAGAGAGAGAAGCGTGGTGGCGGCGTTTCGGGCGCACAAAGGTGCTCATTGTGTTGATTGTTTGTAACGCGAGCCCTAATGAGAAACTGATTTGCTCGAGTAATAATCCTCCCGCGATCTCGTGTGACCTTTGAAGTGGTAATGAGTGCGCGCGAATTCAAGTCAGACTTCATTAAATCGCGCGCGCGGGGCGAATTAACTGCCGAGTCGAGGGTGAGCAAAACAAAAGACGCCGCGTTCTCCGCTGATATAAAAGTACACGCGGAAAAGGCTTTTGTGCAGAGGCGCGGATGTTCAAGAAGTGGAAAATGATGTGCACACCAAAACACACCGCGCGCGAGGCTCCACTTTGCACTTTGATTAAAAGCTGCTCCAAAAACTCTCCCTGCGTTTTAAATGGTGATGCTTCAAAGCCTTCAAAGGAGAAAACGATTTGGAAGGAAATTGAGAAAATTTTTAATAATATCTTACATCGCAGGAACGAAATTAAAAATTTAAGTTTTTAAAAAAGTAGGTTTCGACAAATTTATTTCAATGCTTTTTATAAATAATTTTGGGGTTGGTTGTCCTTTATTTATTTAATTTTTTTTTAATTTTTCTTTGCTCTTGGTTCACCCGGTTTCAATTTTTCGTTTATTTTTATTTC
Source organism: Neocloeon triangulifer (assembly GCF_031216515.1). Classification (NCBI taxonomy): domain Eukaryota; kingdom Metazoa; phylum Arthropoda; class Insecta; order Ephemeroptera; family Baetidae; genus Neocloeon; species Neocloeon triangulifer. The sequence continues at coordinate 2,231,932 of NW_026775550.1, forward strand.
TAAAAACAATTTTCTAAAATATCGTCAAAATTTGCCAGATCAAAACTTATTAAAATTATTTAAGTTTGCAAATTAAAATCAATAATAAGGCTTCACATCTAAATTTACATTGGTCTGAAGGGTTTGATTGCTCAGTGCAGATTTAAATTCTTGTGTTTTATTATTACTTATCCCTCTCTGTAGTGCCAAAATTAAAAAATGCAATAAAAAAGGTTTCCGATATATTGGCAGATCTGATGTTAGAACGCCCAACATTTAAATCGGCCGCAGCGGTAAATTTATTTTATTTATATTAAAATTTGCAATTACTTATAATAAAAGATGAAAAAATTGCTCTCAAGCAAGCAATATTGCATCTACATGTGAATAAATGTGAATGAAACTTATTAAAATGGAGGTATCATGATAATTTTCAAGATACCTTTCAATACAATTTTATAATTTATTAATTCATAAATAAGTCTATTGTTTCAGTCCTCCAGTGTAAGAGCTCTGCAGCCTCAATAATAATAGGAAGCACTCATGCGGAGAATTTATAAAAGAAATGGACATTAATATAATTAATTACGCTGTTATAATTATTCACTATTCAATAAAAAATATAAATTAAATATTTTAAATAATATATTATAAAATAATAAATAATTTATAAAATAAAATAAGAAAAAATGTAAAAATAAATATTACAAATAAATCATATAAATATATTTTTAAATTATTATAACTAGTTGGTAAATATATGCAATAATCACTCAAATTGCAAAGACAAATCAAATAGAAATTTAACAAAGACTGGGATTTACCAAATGTAAATCCCCAGTTAAATAAAGTTTTCTTCCAATTTCATTAAAATAAGAAATTCTATACAATTTAATTAATATATTTTGAAGAATTATAATTATTTAATATAATTTTATGAAGTTTTTGAGTATGCCAAGATTTTTTACGGTAGTATGAAAATTCATCACGTTTCTCTTTCTGTGCTCTTTTAATGTGTTGCAGGTTTGAACCTTATAAAGTGCAGTTAAGAAAAGAATAAATTCCGTGATTACAGTTGTATGCATCAACTTGTCACTCCGTCGCAAATTGCAACAGAATGAATGGAAAGCTCGACGTCTTTGATGGACGCAGGTGAGGTCCGAGCTGACAAATTCTGCCTCGCAGAACAAAAACTAAAAATGCATCGCTTGAAATTCTCATTCTTTCATATATAATGTCTGACGTGACGACGACTTCTTCGCATTATACGAAGGTAATAAAATAAAATTGCTATTCGCATTGGTAAAATTGGCGAGTTATAATTTAATTACTGCAATAATTAAAATTATTACGAATTTGTTTAAAAAGTCAGATTAGAATTTTTTAATTTAGATTTTTAGTGATTTCGGCGAGCAAATTAGAAATTCCGAGCTTTCCTCGAAATAATAATTCAAGTTTTCAAAAGAGGAATAATTTTCCGGGTCATAAACGCAACTTTCCCGAAATGAGCCGTTCGTTGTCAAAAATTCGCAGCGAGGTGTCAAGTCTGCCTCGGAATGTAACGAGAAAATTAATAATTAAGCGGCGCACAACAACAACACGGCGGAATTTAATTATAAACGCTGCAAAGTTGGGCGTCAGAATGCAAATTTTACCTTTGGCTCGGCACGGTCGCGGGGAGGGTTGAGTCTGCGTGAGAGTTGCGCGTCCTGCGACATCATCGTCTCTTGTCCTCGGGCTCGGTCCTTCTTTTTCCTTCCAGGTGTGTCGGTTTCGTCCTCGTCGCCAAGCCTTGATCTTGCCTCGGCTCACTCTCGATGCAGACTGGGGCCGCTGCACTCGGCGACCCGACAAGGTCAACTTGATGACGAATGACGACCCACCCGAGTTTGGCGGAATTCGATGCACTCGCCACCGATTGACGCGGCTTTTGCAACTTCTTCTCACCTCGTCTCTGTGCTTTTCTATTTTCAGGCTCCGCCTTCTTTTATGCTTTTTGTTCATCGCGCCTCTGTTCAAATATACAGCGCCAATCTTATGAATCATCAAACTTGCTGAAATCTTAATTACATACATAATTACTCAAAATTATGCTATGTTCCAGCAACGGTGGCTTTGTGAAAGTCTGAAATCAAAGTCTAAATAATAATTCGGAATAAGAAAAATTTCAAAATCAAGATATGAGGAGATTAAATCTACTTTCCGCTACTTTCATTTTGTACATAAATATGTAAATTAAATGATTATTAATAATAAAGTATTCAATTATTAATTAAAATGTGCTATAATTATAAGTGATCTTCTCAATTTTTTTGCTCCCTTTACATTTTTTTCGAGGATGTAATCTTCCAGTAAAAAGAAATGCTGTCTTTACTACATAGTTTGAAATTGATGAATTATGTAATATATATTATTCAAAGATGAATTCTGTTTGAGCAACGTAATTTAAAGATTATTTCAGATTGAAAATTAACATTGAAGACATGGATAAACCATGAAAAATTAAAAATTCCTTTTTTTAATGCTTATATTAACTAGAAGTGCACGAACAACAACTGCTGAGAATGATTTGATTTTGCAAAAAAAATCATGTTTTTGAACAAGTAATTTTACAATTTTTATCTGAATTAATTCGTATTTTTAGGTGGCATGATTTAGTGAAATAATCATTAAAAACAGCAAGGCGTATGACTTTAAGTAACTTGTAGAGAAATTTTATAAATGATTGAGAGGGTTGATTCACGGTATTTGAATTTAAATTCAGTTTATCAGGTTCAAATTCAGGTTTATGAGTCGATATATGTAATTGTTTGATAGAATAAACAACATTATAAAAATTACTCAAAGAACCCATCAAGGAAAAGTCAAATTAAAAAATTACGAGTTTTAGCACTTTGATTTTAGAAAATTGTCCTCCAACGTGATTAAAATTTTTGCTGAATTTTATACATTGACTTTTGTTGCAAGAGAATAAAAAGAATTAATAAAAATACTTCGATTTTCGTGATAATTTGAATTTTTTTTACCTTTTTCTTAGCAATTATCGCAGCATCAGTTTTTAGATAATCCTCGTCATTCAGAATCTTCTTGGAATTAATTGGAAAATTTTGAACAGCGAAAATTAATTCAAAATACAAAAGGTAGTTTTTTTTATAATTTCATCTTCGTTGGTATAAAAGCTGATTATTGGTCCCGTCATCAATTTTTGCATTTTTTTTCTGTCATGAATCATGACTTTATGAAATCCAAATTTAAACCGTTCCTTTAATTTGAAACTTTTTTATAGTATCTCTGCCAATTAAGAGTTTCAATCTCTATCTTTTCTGTTGTCTTCTTTTTATGCATGAAAAACCATTATTTTATCCGTTAAAGAGTGAACAAAGAAAAGGCACGATTTGGAGGTTTCATTTGTTTTGTTTTTAGTTACAGCAGCTTTTTATATTGTGGTGCTTCTTTTCTTGTTACTTTTCACAAAGCACAGCCAGCGAAGGTTAGAAAATTATTGCTCCGCTTAGCACTGTGAATAAAATTTTATAGGCCCAGGTTCTGTGAGAAAAGTAAGAGGAGAAAAATTCAGCCGGGCCAAACGAAAATTTATTCTTTGCCGGCAGAGGAAGAACAGAGAGCACGGAATTTAATTTGGCTATAAATTGAAATGTAGATTCACGGGTTGATTCGAGCAGATGAAATGAAACTAGGATACATGTTTAAGGTTGTTATTCGCTATTTATTTCGCCATAATAATCGTATTATGATCTGCGCTATAAGAACTTGGAAAACAGTAGTGTGTGTGTTTTATATTTTATTGCACATCAGAAATAAGCAAAATTTGTTTTTCAACAGCAGCAGAAGAGAATGCAGGTCGATTCAGATCCGATTGACAGTAAAAAACGAAACTTTGAATTATCCTTCCTATATTTGCGCGAGGTTTTCTTAAAACATTTCAACAACAATATTTGATCAATTGAATAATATAGCGTCCTGCTTGCAATGAATTAGTTTCGATTGAGTCGCTCTTTACCATGGCTTGTTTGCTTCCACACATAAATTTTGCGAAATGATCCACCATTTCTTTCTTTAATATACAACTTTGGGTTATACACAGTTATGAGAGAGAGATGAGAGTGACTTCAATACATGATTTTGCAAATTTATCCTGTGTGTGTCTTGATTATATTTACAATTTTTTTCGATGAACGTCTCTTGCAACTAATCTCGTCATCTAAAATTTTATGCAGAGCAATGAAGTGACAACACAACGATTTGATTAAGTATGTATGCAATTTTTTTAAGTAGCAACAACACTTATTCAAAATTGTCACCTATACTTGATTATTTCTTTCTTTCTTGCATCACCTTTTTCTCCTCTAATTATCATTTTTATTATAATTATTTTACACGTCTCGTTTTTCGTGATCAGAAGACGAAACCACAACTTTGACTTGAGTTTGCGAATCGGTCAATTTCTTCTCTAATTTTTGATTCTGTCTTTTTATTCCTCGAGCGAACGCGCGCGTCTCTTTTGCACAAACATACACATTCACATACTGCCGCACTTTGTCTTGTGTTCTTGCACTAATAAATCAAGTTAGTCGACACTTTGAGAGGAGAATGCTGCGAGGATTATTTTATTATTCCAGCAGCAAGTCGACTTTAGAACCAGTACAGATCCTTCGACGGCTCCTGCACCTGCGCTTCCAGACCTGTGAACAAATGAGAGTCAAGTTTTATTACAACTGCCAGTGGAATAGATGCAACGAAAACTGTTCAAAATGAGGGTAAATGTTTCATGGAAATTTAAAAAAAGCTTGTTTGGATGATATATTATAATTTAAAATAACTTTTATACAAATAATTTTTAAAATATTTTATTAAAGCAAGGTTTTATTTTCAATCTTTAATTAATTACTTGTAATAAGTATTTATTTAAATTATTGAAATTTTTTAATAATATTATTTTAAGTAATAATTTTGTACTTCTTCTCCCATGTTTTTCTTATTACAGATGGTTTTAATGAATTTTTCTTAACTTTAAATATTATAAATTTATGGTGTCACTTCAGTTGTTCTAATTATCTGTAGTAAAATTGCAATCACTTTAAAATGCTTTTTGATGCGTAACATTATATAATTATATTTGTTATTTAAAATTATTAATCTATTTTCTGCTCGGTATTGTAAGACGAAACCCTATTTCAAACATTTCAGTTCAGTTTACTAAGTTTTAGTAACCATAAAATTTTGTTTTGTTTTCAAATACAGTAATATTATGTTAGATAGAACATAAATTTGCTTTGAAAAACTAGCACTGCGATTTATGGTTGACAAATTTCAAAGCTCCATTCAGAAAGGAGCAGACAAATTTGTGGCAGCTCCGGTGCAATAATTACCATCCAGACTGACAATGAAATGTGATTCTTCTGCAATTAATCTCTTTTGTGCTTCCCCAAAGCTCGATAAAGGACACGAAATTAGTGAAATTTATCGTCTCGAGGCTCCTGGGGTTTCATTACCGAAATTAATAAGGGCTGATTTTTTTTTGTGAGTCGGGGCAGAAAAGTCACGAAATGCATCAATAAAGGAGCGCGACAGCCCCTCACACTTGTCGTCGTCGGCGGTTATTTTGAGACACTTTTAGGATAATAGCGCGGGCGAGTGACGTGAAATAAATAAGACAATGGGGTGTGCGTGCCTTGAGAAGGCGAGGGCGCCCCTTTTATTGTAAATCGCTTCTCTCTGAGGTTTTAGATTATCCAGCAGATGTGGTGCCCAAATTTATTGCACGCTGCGCTGCATCATTAACGCGCCCCGCAGCCCAAAATCCAGCACTGAATTATATAACGCGCCGAGAAATTGCCTCTCCCTTTTCAAATTCCTTCGCTCCACATTACAATATTTCACCGATTTGGGCCTGGGGTTGCTCCTCGGAATCAATTTCGAGTGACTTTTATTAAAGTTTCGAGCTTTTACAAATTGAGACTTTCCCTTTTTAACAAATTTGCCGGGTAGTTTTGCGCAGTTTCACTGTGGCAACCAGTTCTAAAATATATTTTAATTCTCAATCGCACCAAATTAATAAATTCTTTATTTAGTAAAGATCAAAAAGAATCTTATATTTCCAGGTACAACTTTGTCAAAACCAAAAGAAAAGGATGCACTAAAACTGTTAATACCATAACACTTTGCTTCTTTTCAAGAATTATATTTAAAATCTTACTGTTCAGATCCATGAAACCTTGGAAAATTTTATTGAATTTGAATAGATTCCCAAATCACTCAATTCAAATGAAAGGTTATTTTTTTTAAGTTCATTTATTAGTGCAGGTTGCTTGAGCGATCGTTGAAGAATAAGAAAATTTGTATTAAAAAAACTGAAAAGAAACGAAGCATTTTTTCCTTTTTATATTTTTCTTTCTAGACGAAGAGATTGCTTTTGAAGCGAACCAAAACCACCAGTTAGATAAAATTCAATGCACTGCTCTCTGACTAATACAGGAATTTTTTAATAAAAACCATTTTTCAACCAGGGAAAAAACTGCTAACTTATTTACTAAAAAGAAAAGTTGCTTTGGTTAAGGTTAAAATTTTAAGTTTAATTTTTTTTTCGTCATTTCTCACGCAATTTGAAGTAAAAAATAAGGATCGGACGCCTTTTCATTCCGAACCACACAATTTTGTTTCCCTGCACCTATAACAGCTTTTTGCTTTTCCGCTGAAAAATCACGCTCTGTCCGTTCTATGTATTAGCTGCTGTGTGGCGCGGCAGCAGGCCAGTCGCCGCTTTTATTCTCTCTTTCCACGAATTTATCGATCCGTTTATATAAAAGACGCCATTATATTTCCTCTCTTTCTCTCTCTCTCATATTCCTGGTGCGCGCGGCTGGCAAAAGAGCCGCCGACTCTCACCCACCGCCGCGCATTTTTATTTGATATGTCAGTTTTCATGCTCGTATATAGTGTACTCGTGGGTGCGGTTTTAAAATGATATCCGTCGCCTTTGTGCCGCATACGAGATAAGAGCTCACATATTGCGTGGAATAAAGTGACGTACGTACGCTTTTTATTTTAACCAATACGTCGAGGGCGCACCTACGTGGAAAAAAATTTGCCGCTTTTCCCTCTTCTTTCCAATAAGCTCAAGAAGTGCTCCAGTTCTTTATCGTCGGAAAAGGGAAAACGTATGTTGTGTCTGCAAAAAAAACCGGAGCAGGAAAGAAAATAATACTTTTCGACTTTATTTCCATTTGATGATGCGTTTGAGATCAAAAATTCCTTCCTAGAAATATTCTCGCAAAACGATATAAAATTGTATTTTTAGTTGCAGGAAAATGTATAAAGCTGCAAAGATATTGCCTTTTTGATTTGGAAAAAACTTTGGAAATAAATGCTATTTGAAATCTTTGGAGAGAGAAAAAAACACAAAAATGATGTTGTTTTTGTTATTGTTTCTGGATTTTCTCACAATAATTATATCAAAGTTCTTTGAAAATTAAAACTAAAATATTGTAAAGGCTGCTCAAAACATGAAAATATCAAAAAATATGTGCAAAGTAATTATAATTGAAAGAAAGAAAAAACTTAATATTAAATAAAGCTTTGAATTTAGTTTATTTCTTGTAGAAAAGAATCTTCTGAAGTTTTTGGCGCTGCAAACAATTATTTTGTGAAGATATGAAGATAATTGTTATAATAATTTCTTTATTTCGGCACATCAAGGTCCAACGCTAGCACCAGCAATTAGAGAGTTTCGCAAGGTTTCAAATGGCCGCTTCCAGGAACACCGTCTATCGCACTGATTTCCACGAACGAATATTGCGTATCACCTCTCTGACTAATTATTGCGAGAGTGCTTCCTGCGTGCGGGAAAGAGGGAGCCAGATTATTTTATGATAAAAAGTTTCTGCCCGTGGCAAATTTATTACATGAAAAATGCCACTTCAGTAAAAACGAGACCGCGTTCGGGACAAAAATAAAAATTTCGACGAGAGGGGCTCGGAACAAAAGGACTGACTAATTATTACCCCATTGTCATTATTGTGTCTGGGCCGTTGGACGTGTATGTACATAAAATAGAGCATCGGGGGCAGAGGGAATAATAATGAGAGATAGAGCCGGGGCGCGGCCATATTGAGACAGGAGCGGGCGAGAGAGATGATCAAGGCATTCCGCGCATTCCGATGGAACTTCACCCTCTATTCTGATGCGCTCGCTCGCTTTTGCTCTCTCCGCCGCCGCCGCTTTCTATATTCTGTGTGTGTATCACCCATCCACCTTTTATAATTTAATAATATTATCAACTTCATTGTGTAGTCCCTTCTCGCACGAGCGCCCCAGTCAGTATTTATTACAATATTATTAATAATAACTGACAGAGAGAGAGAGACGAGACATTTAATGCGAGCTACCCCTGCAAAATATGCAAAATTTATAAATACTGAAGCTGCAATTTTGCCCTCGAGAATGATATTAAGAGGGAAAATTAAAAAAAGGGCAGGGTTTGAAACCCTCATTTTTTCTGTATATCCACTTGTTTTAAGAATCTAATCCAAAATTCCAAAATGTATAAAAAGTGTTTTCGGCTCAAAAATTCGTTTTGTAAAAAAATCTTTACGAATTATGATGCAAAGTATTATGTAAATTTGAATATGATTTAATGTTTTACTTTTTTTCCCTTTTTTTTAGTTTTCAATTAGCTTTTAATGCACAATTTTGAATGAATTTTTTTTTTTTAAAAATGCCATTTCAACGTAGTTCTCTACGTATTTATTCAAGCAAACGACTTTTTTTAAGAGAAATTAATGGACTTTTGAATTAGCATGAACGTCATAAACATTAGAAGCATAAAAACAAAATATCCTTAAATTTGACAACAGAATTTTAAAAATTGACTTGATTATAAAAGCAATTTTTGAGATCTTATAGATCTTTACCTTAAAAGCGACCGCAAGCTAGGACATTTTCAACCAAATTTCAAGCCTTAAAGTCGTTTAAAAAGGAAAATAATTGCCAGTCTAAAAATGTGTTCCGCAAATGTAAGTTAAACCGAAAGAAGCAAATAAATTTCAAAAATAAGTTAAAAATTTCAAAGCTTCATTTGACTTTTGAAACTCGAGGAGATGATCATGGAAACGAAGAGATCGGGCTTTTCCTCGTTGCGAAAATTGTTATTATTCAAACCATTTTGAAGGATTTATTATTTAATAAAAACAATTTTCGCAACGAGGAAAAGCCCGATCTCTTCATTTCCTTAATTTGGCTTATCAACTTATCTGAACTGAAAATGCTAAATTTGGTTGGAAAAACTTAATCGACAGGGTTTTTTTTTTGTCTTGCGTGGCATGAAAAACCTGCGCAAACTGCTGAAAAGTGAGGGCGTATATAATTTTGTAACTGGTGGACTTGAGAGTCATAATACTTTGTGCCCATTTGTGAGAGGCGAAAGTAACCAATTACAGCGGCTAAAGGGACCAAGTCTGTTTTATAAATAAACCATATAAGGAGCGCAATAACGTTTTCGGCTTTTATATAACACGAATTTCGCGCAGCTCCACTTTCACGAGATATTTGAGAGCGGATTGAGTGATCTCGGGGGTTATGTTGAGGAGCCCGGCCGACTCTGCGCTTAAGCACATGTGCACGCGATATGCCCTGCGCTTGATCTTTCACCTATCCCAGCAGCAGCAGCTACAAAGGCAACCGCACAACAGTAGCTCCTCCACTTTCTTTCGCCCGGTGCTGCTGTTTTATTAGTCAAGTGAATGCACTACTTTAAGTTTAATCAAAGCCCCCGTGTTTGAGAGCGCTCCATAAATATTCTACAGAGAAAGAGAGCTTCTCTCTCTCTCAACCCTTTAGCTTTCTCGCTGCTTGAGGAGAGAAGAGGCTCTTTTTCGCGTGCACTTTTAATGAAGAGGGAAGCACCTCTAAAAAGCATTCCTTCCTTAAACTTTGCTCCCCAACCGTTTCGGCGCATAATGTGCCAGAGAGAGCACATGAATTCTTTGAGCCGCCGGATGAGTTTGGCAGCGACGCAAATTATACTCGCAGCGTCAAACAATTCCGTATTATCTGCGCAGGAGATCATCCCCTTTCTCTGCAAACACCGAGGGAGCAGACGTCATTAAAACGCTCAAATTTACAATTTGGAAAATTATTATAAAAAAAAGTAGACGCGACGTTGGTTTTCTTAAAAAATGATCAGAAAAAGTTTAAACTTCAATTGAAAATTATTTTATAAAAAAATACCATAATTGCTTTTAAATACAAAATAATTGTCATCCTATTTACAGTTTTGGCATTCATTTGATTCATATTTCAATAAAACTGTCCTGAATTCCAAGGTGCATAACGACTTACAATTTTAAATTCACATATCAAAATAAGATTTAAATTTCTACTTTATATTAAAACAAGCAGAACTAATGAAAATTCGTTTCGTGTATATGTTAATACTTGGTGTGGTAAATAATTTATTCGTAATGAATCGAACATGCTGCGCGAGAGAACAATTAAACGTTGCTCAGCTTCTACGACTTGGTGTCGCGTCTCGTAATTAATTGTAACTGGAGCAAGGATGCAGCCGAGCTGGTTGCATACCCAGCGCGGATCCAGAGAGAGCTCGCAGCCAAAGAGATGCGGTGACGTCACGTTTGATATCGTGTAATCGATGAAGTCCTTGCCGCCTCTTTGACCAATGAAACACCAGCTATTTGACCACACCCTCGTCTCTTTTGCTCAAATTCGTTCAAAATTGAGACCGGAGTTTGACGCCGATGCAAATTGACACTCTACATTTTTCACCCTTTCCCAATCGAATTCCTAAAAAGTTTTCACAAACCATTGATTCACAAAAATAGCTCCCAATACAGGATATTTGTTTTGTTTAACAACTTTGAAAGAAAACAGATTGGCTTTTTGCTTTAAAAATTCCCAGTGGCATTTAGACAAATGAGCTCATCAGGGCAGAGAGAGTGAAAAATGCAATTTCGAGCCGAAAAGAGCGTTCGCTTGTAACCTTTTGTGACGGCGCTGCACTTTTCTCTGTTCCTCGGATGCTCTTTTTTAAAGTGAGTCGGGGACGATTAGTCGGTTTGAAGGATGCTAAGTGCCTACGGAGATCACGCCGAGGCGACGAGAGCAGCCGCGCTCATGCTTTTAACTTTGTTCGCCTCTCTTCAAATGTTGCCTTTGTTTTGTAGAGATTTGTTAAATCGCTCCCAACACCGAAAGTGACAATGAGATGCTCTCGCGCGCGCCACTCGCGTCGGAGCTAATTTTGAATACAGCCGATTTCTGTAAAAAATGCCGCGCCACTCTCAAAGCAGGTGGATGGCAGCAGACTATATACTTATTTTTTTTTCGGTCTAACCTCAGACGGCGCCTCTCCGAATGCACATAAATCTCTCACTTTTGAGCTCAAAATGAAAATTCGCGTGAAGCGGCGCGATAACAAGAGCAGTGCATATTTATTAATACGCGCGGCGATAACTCATTTTTACGACTAATTTTAATCTTTATTCGTCGCCGACACGACACGTTATGCTAACAAATTCACGCAAATTAAACGCTTTGATATACGACTGCCTGCTTTAAGCACACAGCAGAGCGGAATGAATGCTGATCATCACGTAGCTCTCGGTTTTGATTTATGCTTATAGGATGTGGGTTCGAGTGAAAAACTTTCATGCGGTTCTCGCAACTGGCTCAAGGTTGGGAAAATTGCAAAAAATAAATAACACAATTGCTGCTGGTAACGTACAAATATTTGCAACATTAGTTATTCATAGCAGACGATTTATTAAAATGAATCTAATTTACACATTAAAAATTTCATTAAAGTTTTCAATTTTCATCATATTTTTGTTTTTAGGAGTCAAAGCTTTTTCGATTGATCAAACAGAAAAAAAAAACATTTAGAATATTGTTGGTTAAAACGATGTGAAATTGAAGATTTAATAAAAAAATAAGCGAAATGACAAAACTTATCTATCCTCGAATGCGCATAAAGAAAAATATAAAACTTATTTGTGTAAAGTTACCTTTTGAAAATCAGATTATACCAGAAAAAGACAAAAGTCAACTTACGAAAAGAAAATATTGCCTGCAATTTTTTTTTCTAAAATTCAAACTTTTGTTTAAAACGCGTATTGGTGGATAAAAGAAACTCCACTAGTGGATTAAAATCTACTGAATTCTACGTAATAAAAAAGTGTTGATTTCGAGTGCTGGCTACGTTGAGGGATAGTTTCGACTCTTTCCTTTGTTACATTAAAATATTAGTGTAAAAATTACCATAGTTTCTCAATACACAATAAAACATTTAACATCTAAAAAACCCTGATATTTAATTTTCATAATTTATAGCAACGATCTATGGCAGATTAAAAACCATAATCAGTACTATTATTTTTTTTTAACAAAAAGTTCCGATTGAAACAGTTTTTAAAGTAAAAAACAGTTCCTGGTACTTTCAAGATAATTGATTTTATTTGTGTAACCATTTTTAAGTTTTATGATCTCTGAGCCAACAAACAATTGAATAAATTTATTTTCCAATGCAAAACGGAGACCAAGAATTGATAAAGATTCAATTTTTGTCTAATTAAAAGAAACGGCCACTGTACCTGCCATGCTGGTGTAGGGGTGCGTGACGTAGGAGGTGGCGGCGGCGTGGGTGGAGGCGTCGACGAGGGGGTGCGAGCCCCCGGGGGCGGCACTTTCGAGCTCGTGGAGGCGCGAGGACCAGTCGCCGGCGGCCGACTTGCCGGCGGCTGAACTCAGGTACTGGTGTCTGGCCGAGTGGTTGCGCGCCGACGAGGCGGCCGACGGCACCGCCGACGGGGGCGGGTGGGCCGAGGCCGAGGGGGCGAGCAGCAGGGGGCCGTACTGGCCCGAGCCGAAGCGGCTGGCCATGTTGTTGTAGGCGGTGAAGTCGTGGACGGCGGCCCGGTACGCCGGCTGGTGGTAGTGCCACGGGTCGGGGGCCGCCCCCGCCTGGGGGTGGTGCACGTGGTGGTGGTGGTGCGGGTGGTACGGGTCCGACGAGGAGGCGGCCGCCGCCGAGGCCAGCGCCGCGGCCGCCGCCGACGAGTACAGTTCGGCGGCCGCCGCGTGGTGGTGGTGGTGGTGGTGCGGGTGGTGCGACGCGGCTGCGGCGGCGGCCATCTGGTGTTGTTGCTGCTGCTGCTGGTAGTCGCTGTTCCAGAACGACGGTGGGAAGTTTCGCGCCGACATCGGCGAACTCGTGTCTGCAACACACATTCAACCATCAATTAAATTTTGTTTGACAAAACATTTTCTATTTTTACAATGCATTATTTTTGTACATTAAATTTCTTGATTTTTTTCCTCAAAAACACTCTAAAATGTATATTTTTGAAGTTCATATTTTTTTTTTCTCACACTATTGATACTTTGTTTTAATATTCTGGGTAAATATGATGTTATCTCTTTTATAACAGAATTTGCCTTGTGGAAAATCAATAAACTTAATTTGCAAACAGTGTATTATTTTAACATGCAACTTGTTGGTAATTTCAACTATTTGTTTGAAGAAGTTGTCACTAGAGGAGATGATCACGGAAATTATGAGATCGGGCTAGTTGAGCCTTTTCTTTTAATAAAAAACGATTTTCTGCAACGAGGAAAAAGCCCGATCTCATCATCTCTCCAATTTAGGCTATGTTCAAAATATTTGCACATCAGACAATTTTAAAATTCAATATTTGTTCTTACTGCAATTCTTTTCTCTTAAAAAAATTGTTTTTAATTCAATGAAAAAACGAGTTGATTGAAATAATGGTAAAAAAAAAAAACAACATTAATAACAACTTTGCTTATAAACTTTAAAAATTGTTATTAAACATTTGAACAAATAAGATCAAACGTTAATTTTTGACAGTATTTAAATAAATAGATATAAAATAATTTTATTTTACATATTATAATGCATTTTTTCTTGTTAATATAAATATTAAATTTATAGAATAGAACATTATTTTGCTTAAAAAACTTTTAAAGTATATAACAAATATAAATATAGCATTGGTATGCTGAACCACACTTTATTTAAAGTCATCGTTAAATCTATTGGAGGCAAGGTCTCCCTTGTATTTTATATTTACCAGAAGCAAAAGTATACTAATTTTTAATTTCCTTTCCTATTTATTGTAAATTTTGGATGGTTATAATGAAGTGAACCCTCAAAAAAAGAAATTGAATGGTGTACAAATATTTTTTTTTTTAATCAAAAAAGATTTTATTGTTTCAAATTTAAAGAAAATTTGATTTCAAAACTGTTTCTTCATATAAACGTGATAAAGAAAAAAAACTTCATTCTTTCCAGTAAGAGATCTTTTGCTAATCTCCATGTAATTATAAATAATATAAATTGAACTATTTGTTTATTCATATATTGCAATTTTGACCATTTGGAAATTATTTAATAAAAATCTGTAATAATTTACAAATAGAAAAGCAACGTTGGTGAGAATTTTTAATATGTTAATAAATAATTTTAGAAAAAAAAAACATTTTTTCCACAGCTGAATATCACAATGCTAATAATCGGGTAATTTAAGACCGCGGTCTGAGCGAGGTGAAGAAATCTCTCACGGCTTCTCGCTTCGTTTTTACACAAACAAACCGTGAGTGTGGCGCGTTTTCTTGTTGATGGCAGTAAATAAAAATTATCAGAAAGGGAGGCATTAAATGGAGTGTGCTTTAATTAGGACCACACACACGAGCTGCCTGAATTTTATTTAATTTACCGACGTGGCCGATGAGAAAGGACAGGGTCAGTGCGCCACCACACACTATTCTCTCGCTCTAGCTGTTCCCACGACATCTTTCCTTCCTTCGAATATTTTCCCCGGCCGCTCTTATCGCGGTCGTCATCTTTGTTAGTGAGTGCTGTCCGCGCACACCGACTTAACTTTTAAGGTCGCGCCGCGGCAGGTAGGAGGACGATGAAAGATCTGGACCCCTGCCGGGGTGAGCCGTTTAATAAATTTCCACATCTAGCCACCAGAACACTGGGAATTCAAGAGTAATCTCACAAAAGGCGCCGGCATTTGACTGATCAATAATCGTCCTTGCAATACGATGAGGATTGAAATGTCCAATTCATTATGTGAAATTGAATAAATACACGGCCGATTCTCATCAGATAAAAATTTGCACAATTTATTTTATGCTTTAGAAAACGCCCTAGAAGTTTTCAACAAAATATTGCAAAATTCACCTTTTTATTTGAGAACCTTCTCGGAAACTAATTCTATGTATTAAAAATTTACACTTTGTAAGTCATCATCATCATCAGAAACTTCACAATGAAAATGGCTAGTGGTACAAAATAAATAATTATTTTATGACAATTCACCAATTGAGAAATTGAATAACATTGGTTCTTTCGGCAAGCCTTCCTTATCTTAGAATGATTGAATGTTTTCAATCTTAAGATATGTTGTACTAGATGCAAAATAAAAAATATTGGCTTTGGAAAAATCAAATTGGTTCAGCGTGGGGCTGTAGTCAGGCGATCAAAGATTTGTTAAAGCTCAAAAAATTGGCTTCGGTTGCCTACTTTACAAATCTTCGATCGCCTGACTACAGCCCCACGCTGAACCAATTTTGATTTTTCAAACGCCCATATTTTTTATTTTGCATCTAGTACAACATATCTTAGGATTGAAAAGATTCAATCATTCTAAGATAAGGCTGCCATAAGAACCATTTTATTCAATTTCTCAAATGGTGAATTTGTTTCCGTACCAAAAACTGTTATTTTCGGAGGCAAAATTTAGTTAATTAGTTTCCGTTACATTTTGGTATTGCTTTTATGAAGATTTTCTGAAATAAATCTGGCTTTTTGTTTGAAGGAATTGACATGAAATCTGCTTGACTGAAAATAATGAAATTTTTATCAACTTCAAGTTCGGAAGAATAAAATTTTAGATTGACCGCAAGATGGGAGGCGTTTTTTGGTTTATAGCAAAAAATCCAACTGATGAGGCACCTTAAATGTGTAGAAATTTACAGTTAGATTAATATTTTTGTACCGATCACGAAGTAAATTATACTTATTTTTCTTTCCTTTTTCACTCCTTTCACATTTTTAATCGTGAGATTGATTGATTTCCCTGTAACTAACAGATTATTTGGATAATTGTAAAAAAATGTACATCAAACTTGAGCTTTTCATGATATATTAATATAATACGGAAAGACAGGTTCGTGCGTATTATATTTTGACATGGCAAACAGGCTGGAATGATATCAATAATAATCGATTGGAATCGGCGGCTGTGCTCTTTCTCTCTTCAGGAGTCTAACGAGGAACACGTCAACAGCTGTTTCCACCGAGAGCCGCCGCGCCGATAGTGATCAAACCAAAAGATATATTATCTGCTGCTACATGGTGAGTGAATTTCTGTGGTGACTTTCCTACAGCCCTGGCACCCGCTGGCATTCCTGAGGCATTTTTTCGTCCGCAGACGGGCCGGCGGGAGAGAAAGCAGCGAAACCGCGCCGCCACGCAACTTTTTAACCCTGTCATTACCCCCGCAGTGGATAAAGTGAATTCAATTTTTGCTCCTTACAAATGCGAATCTGAAGGAGGCTTTCTTTGGAAAACTCTGCAGATTGCGCGCGGAACGTCTCTAAACTTTCGGATTCGCAAACTTCGAGCTGGACAAATTCCTTTCGACCACCTTAATCGTGTGCGGTTCAGATTCAGATTCAGAGAGATTTCTATTATTTTTGTTTTCTAACCTTTACTAATTCTAAATTCTTGTGCGTATTATAATAACATAACAGTTTTCTTGTACACTCTTTCATGAATTTTCTTATTCAATTTTAGCAACAACAAAAACTGTTTTAATTAGCAAGGTTTTGTTTTGAGGTAAAATAGTTGCCAATATTATAAAAACAAAATTTGTTTACAAATTATATAACAAATTTAATAATTTAGTCTTTTTTTATTAATGTTTTTTTTTTAAATGTTAAATAAAATTTTTTTTATATTATAGTTAAACAAATTAATTAAGTTCTTTGTTTGAAGAAACAATTTGATATAAATTTAAAAGAAAAAGAAAATTTTATAATTAAAACCATGTGTGCTTTACTGAAAAGGTAAAGCAGCTGAAAGGAAATTTGTAAAAACGATGGAATAAATCATTAGTTATAAGTTTCAATAAATTTAATTGAAGAAGTCACTCTGTTTAATTATTTAAGCTGAGAAAAGCTTAGATAGAAAATTAAAAAGCTAAAGTCATCAAATTAACTCTTTTCAACTTAAAAACTGATAATCTTGCACATTTTTTCCTTCTTTGTATTTAATTTTAATTAATTTTCAAATCTTTCGTCATCAATTTTCCCGAGAATTTAATACTTGGAAATGAACCGTTGCGAAACCTTTATCCTTTATCTTGATCATAATCGAATTAATCAGGCAAATTATTTTCGGACCTTTCCGAGAGAGCGCGGCATCATCAAAGGTACACAGAAGCGCAATTAGCATGCGGGCACATTCATAATAATTCATTACGTTAATGAGAGGAGAAAAAGAGCAAACACGTGTAATAATCGTGGTGAACATGCGACCGATTCGGAGAAATCTTTCTAATTAATTTGCGAGCGAATTCCAAAAATTCCGCCATTTCTCTTCTCTCTTCTCTCTCGGGAGATCCGCATTGCGTGCCACGGGAACATAAAATAATTGTTGGTAACCCCGAATAATATGATATTGTTCCAGCCCAAACACGTAATGAAGCGTTTAAAAAAGCCATTTGAATAAATAATGGCGGCGCCGCTTTTTGAGCGCACGACACAGAAGTGTATTATCCGTTTATTTTCTATTATTCATCTCATCCGGCGGCGCGGTGCATTTGTTTGTTTTATATCGCGGCGCGCAGCACACGCGGACGGACCGAAGAATATAAATTATTCGCGGCCGTGCTGCACGGGTTCACGGAACAGCACACGCGAATTGTACATATTATTGTTCTTATCGCGCGCTGCCATCATATTTACTTGTTATACCTGTGTGACAGCGCGTTTTGGTTGTTTGTGTTTGTGTCGGTGCAATTTATTGTTTTGCAACTCGCGCAATTTGTGGCCCGGGTTCGCTAACGATATATTCAACCACACGTGCGAGCCTTCCTCTTTGGTCCGACCGGGTATAATTTTAAATTGGTCCTCGTTCCGACCAGAAATTTTAATTGACTCGGAAATTTGATTGATTTATATCGGGATGGGAGAGAAACATCTGTTGGCGAGGATATAAAATTTCAACAAAAACGTAGAGATTAAAATACTTAAAGTTCTATTCTAGGAGATTTATTTTATAAAATAAATCTCTCAAAGCGTTTTCTATTGTCAAGTTTTCATCTCTTAAGAATGTGATACTCTGGGATAAGGAAATGTACAATTTTCTTCAATCTGAAGCTACAAAACCGATAAAAGAAGCTTAATTAAATTAAATATAAACTTTATTGAAAAAATTAAATTAATAAAACATGCCTCTTTGATATATCATACATTTTTTGCAACTAAAACATTACGTCTTTACTTAAAAATTGGGGGTAAATGATTTATGAATCAATTCCCATGAGCTAATAAAGGTTTGAAATTAAAAAGGAAACTTGAATTTTTATGCAACAATTATGGGTTAATTATAAAAATTCAAAGATTTCATCTCTTAAATTAAATTTTATTTGGAAAAGTGTGGTCAATTTAAGTTGCCTCAAAAATTTAAAAAATTACTTTGAAATTATTAAAGCAAAAACTTTCACATCGTTTAGAGACATTTTGCAATAACAATTATTTGAAATTGCGGCTTTTTCTTAATTAGTTTGGAGTACAAAGCGTTTAAAAATCATAATTAAAAAACCTGATTTCTTTAAACATGAATATCCAATTATTAAGTATCAAGCCCGTTTTTTTGTTTTTTATTCCATAAGTCTTCCAATTTCTTCTGCCAAGTATTTTTTTATTTTCAAAATGCAATGAAATTTTTAGACACCCATATGCCTATCTGGATCAATCTAAAAGTGAATTAAAGAATGAGCATAGTTTTTTTTTCAATTGACAATCCTTCAGGTTCTATTAGCGGTGGTTTTTTTTTTTGTTGCCAGGCGCAATTGAACGAACAAAGGAACGAGCGATTTTCAAGTTTAAAAATCTGCGGTCAAAGAGATTAGAAGGGAGGAGCGTTAATGTCCCCGAAAACAGCTCCGGCAGGTAAACAAGACAATAATTTTCACAAAGCGTGACTTTTCGGGTGCGACGGCGACGGAGAGTTGAAGCGAAGAAAAGCGCGCGGCGCGAGTTGATATAATTAATTAATACACCTCGGCCGAGATTAGGTTGTTTGCATTTCACAAATTCACTTTGTTGCTGTAAAGCACGTGTTATTTGACCGGGAGAGAGAAAGAGAGGGAGGGGGAGGGAGACTGGGCGCAGACACTTTCAAAAGAAAGCAGGCAACGCGAGACAGGCAAATTTATTTTTATTGCACTCACTCAGTTTTACCCCCCGCGCATTTAGCAATTAACGCGCGCGAACGCGTGAAGAAGATTCGAAACAAAAGGGGGTGTCTCGAGTGCTGCTTTTCTTTAGCACACTCGAATTCAGCTACAAAATTAGGGTCAATTAGAGGAGTGCCTGCAACCAAATTGCTGTTGTGAGAATTGAAAAAGGTAAAAATTAAGATGGAATTAGCTAAGTTTGTTTAAATCAAAATTGTTTATATCGTCTTAAATTTCTCAACATCTCCATAAAACATTGGTCATGTGATTACAATAAGCAGCAAAATTGTAAAGTTTTTTCTATTCACCCCAATAAATTATTCAGATTCAAATTGGGTAAGCCCAATTTTAAAATTTTCATAATTTTTCTTATGAAATTTTTTAAATAGGTAATTTTTTTTTAAATTTGATTCAAATTTTTGGACTTTCAGATTTTGAGACTCTATTATAGACTCTTACAGACAAAACTAATTGAAAAATTCTTAAACATCTTCAAGAAAGTGATTTTTCAAGAATTGCTTTTTAAATCAAAGCGCCGTTCCTAAATTTAAGGTCAAATTTATAAAAAAAAAATCCATAGAAACAATTTAATTTTTAACAAAACCGTTTTGAGACTTATTGATAATTCCTAAAAGAAACCTTTTAACTAATTTAAAATTTCGTCTTTTTCATATAAATATACTGCTTATCACTATAGTTTTAAGTGTAAAAAATATGCAAATAAATTTCAAGTTTCTCTGAGAAAATTTTTGGCCATAAATTAAGTATTTCAATTAGTTAAAAAAAATATCAATACGCCGGAAAAATTTTATTAATAAGAAAATTATCAAGTTGAAAATAACTAATGGAAAACAGACACACAAAAATACTTTTATAAGTTTCCCTTGATCTGAGAAATTCCTTGTTCCTCAAATTTTTTGTTCCGATTTTACGTCTTTTTGAGAGAAAATTGAGGCTGTTTGTGTTGGCTCAGATGATGGGCGTTGATGGCTGCCCGCTTGGTGTCTTTGTTTGCTGGGGATTAACCCCGGGTCTGGTCTTTGATGAGCCACCGAGAGACACTTTCATCTCACGTAAAATTAGCCCAGAATAATGACTTGGCCGCTTGAGTGACTCCGGCATGATCCTTGTCGCCGCTTTTATTAGCCGGCGAAAATAGATTATATGGCAATTCAAGTGCCTTTGTCAATTCGAAACGCAAAAGTTGATTGGGCTTGACAAGGGGTGATTAAAAATCCACACAAAAATAAAAATGAATGAACGTAACAGTTAATTGAGAAATCCACGGAGTAAGAATGAAATATTTTCACAATTGCATGAAAAAAAAATGCAAGAATTTTTTAATGAATAACATTGTGTGCAAAAGAAATAATAACTCTTCTATTATTCTAGCCATCCTAGCTGCATTTGTAACTTTTTTTCATCCGAGTGAGGAATGCACGAGTAAATAAATAATAATAATTGTAACGAACACGTGTCATTTGTCATTGATTGCGCGCACCTGTCTTTGATTCATCAAGAAGTAGTACTCGATCTCTTGCGCCGCCACACCTTCCCATTAAGCATGACTATTATTATTTACAATAATTATACCGTGTGTTGACCAAGTGACGTGCCCGGACTTGCAAAACCAGAGTATTTATTGTAAAGAATCGGGCGGGAATGCATAAATCAATGTAATATGTGTTTTTCTCTGTTATTTTTAAAATAATTGCACCAAACGATTCTTGATTTTTTTCTTCTTTGATTGCCGACAATTACCTTGATGCAAAACAACACAAAACAAACGGTGCCGAGAAAGAATGAATTGTTCTCAACACAGACACACATACGCGTGGCGCCGGTAATGAGTAATTTCAGCCGCGACATTAATTGCGCTTGTCAAGGAGGTCAAACGTTAAAAAACGTGCGCTGATTTGTATTCAGCTTAAGAGATTGAATGTTTTTTACGAAAAAAAGAGCGCATTTCAATCGGAAATGAGATAGATAAATAAATAACGTCGAGTGAATAGTCGATCAGTTTGAAATAGAGCATAATTTAATACGCATTCTCTACGTGCGTTTGTTGCACTTTCTTGTCTGCTACGTGGACTGAATAATGCCATTTAAGTTCATTTTATGGTTTCCAGGTGTTTCGCTCTTATTCTGCTTGAATTTTAACTCGCTCGGACATAAAAGTCAAGTACATTGTAAAGTTGAGGTGTTCAACGATAAAGCGTTTTAAAAAAATACAAGGAGAGGGGTTAAAAAAAATATTATAAAATAATATTTTTATGAGAAAATTGGCATTATAAAAATTTATCAAATATATTTTTGAAATTTCAAAGCTTAAAGTAGATTGAGTACAAAAATAATCCGCAAATTGGCATTGTTGGAAGGTTTCGTAAATTTAAAAAAATTAAAATTAAAAATTTAAAAAAACTCTAAAGTACTGATTGTACTTAAATCTATCCATGTGCCATGTAATATTAATGAAGAGAGGAATTTTTGCATTTCTGCATTTATCAAAATAAAATAAGGAATAGAAAAAAGAAGGGAGTGTTTTTTTAACAAAAGAGTTGCAAAAACTATTTAGTGTCAGTCAAAAAAATGATGCGAGATGATTTTTTTATAAAGTTGAACCCAAAAATGAATATAATAAAAAAATTAATTGGGTGGTGCCTTCTGTACCACCATTAAAGGGCACAGGCCAACAAGACTTTGTCTTGGCCTGAGTAAAAATAAAAAATAAAAGATACTTCACAATGCATTTTTTGAGCTTGAAATAAACCATAGATTTATGAGCCAGTTTTCAGTTTACAAAAAAATTTATTAATTTTTGGAGATATTTTGTTGAATCTTGTTATATTTTCCTGTTTTCTTCTTTCCTTGTATTGTTATTTATAAATTCAGATTTCATATTTTTAGTTTAGCTGTGGATAAGTTCCAAAAATGAAGATTAAATTTCATCTTTTCGAAGAGAAAAGTAATAATTTAACTTGAACATATTTTGTAATAATTGTAAAAACCCTATACTGATGTAGAACATTCCATCCAGAAATAAAACGTAAAATTCTGACAAAAATTAATGTAAAAAAGATTTGAATCTACCTTTACTGGCGCCTGCCGCTTTGCCAGAGGTGCCGGGTTCGGTGCCGCCGAAGCCACCGGCCGCCGAACTCGAGGTCGATCCTGCCGAGGACGAAGAGGTCGGGGCCGCGGCTGAGGAGGTCTGGCTGAGGGCTCGGCTGAAGTGCTCGTCGACGACGGCGGCCGCGTCGCCCGAGTAGTGCGTGAAGACGACGCAATTTGCCGACACGTACTGAGCGGCGCCGGCACGCTCGTCGTCGTCGTTTCCGTTTTCAGTCTCATCGTCGGCGCCACCTTCGTCGGCTACCACAGTCTTGCTTGTTGACCCCTTGCTGTGGACGAAACACAAAGCGAGCAATGCCAATTTAATTCTTGCGAAATGATTCAAACACAGACATTAATATGTGGCGTTTAAAAAATTAAATTAAATAATTCATTTTGTAAATTCAATCATATTTTTGTTCTTTTGAAGTAACACTAGTAAAATTCAGATTCATACCACTAACAAAGAAAACAAGGGAGAGAGATGCATTTTTGCAACAAGCCATAGAATTATATATTTAAAAAGTTGGATTGATGCAAATATATAAATAAGTTTTTAATAGAAAATCCAAAAATTTTATAGTTTAACTTTCTGCATTGATATATGCTTTTTATAATGGGTACTAACAATTTAAATAAATAATAAAATAAATATTTAATATTTGAATAAATAATAAAAAGTATATAATAAAAACAAAATATCTTGAACAATTTAAATAATAACTTATTTATATTTTTTTTTAATTGCATTATAACAATAAGTCTTAAATAGATAATAAAATAATTAATTTCAAATGATTTTTTTACCTTGAACTAGGAGCGGCGTGTAAAGAAATGGGGCTGGACGGGCTGCCGACGGAGCTGACAGAGCCGCCTCCACCGCCCCCCGCGCTGCCCCCGGGGCTGATGTACACGTCCGAGTGTCCAAGTGGGCTCTGCGACTGCTCCAGGGACGTCCGCGGCTGCATTCCAAACTGCGGGAAAAGAACAGACGCCTGGTCAAATGGTCAGCGCAGAGTGTAATTAATTTCCGCCGAGGGAGTCAAAGGTGCGCGCGGATTAATCTAATGTACACGCTAAATTGCGCGTTAAGTCTGCTCGCATTAATCATTCGGGGTGGAGGCTGAATTAATTCTAACGCGCGCCTCACCAAAACTTTTGGGGACAAGAAAAGTGCTTTTCTGTCGTGAATTTTAAATTTTTTTATCTGACATGAAGAGATGAAAGCAATTTTGAAACTTCCATAGAAATGAAACTTTCATTGAATAAATATTTAATTTTGACTAGTTTGTTTTTATTCACCAGCAAGGACAGCGGTTGCGTGAATTTGGATTTTTTTTTAAATCTATGAAATTCTGTAATGCAAAAACTTTTTTAACTTGCTGATATTTTTTCTTACTCACAAAACAGAGTCGCAGACAATGACAGAAACTTCTTTTTAATAAAAATGTAAGACAATTTTTTTCCCCCAAGGAAAATTCTGCTTTTTAATTTATTAAATTTTGAATTTTTTATAAACACTTATCTCATTTTCTTGCTAATTGTGCCACTTTTTGAGTTTTTGCGGGAAGATAACTTCAAAATATTTTGAATATTTTGTTTATCTTATAAGAGTGCTTTTCAAATTCCAAAACTTTAAAAGTTAATTTTTCTCACATTCCCCTTTTTTACAATTTTAATTGTTCCAGTGGTGCTGCATTCATTAATTTTTATTTCTTCAACTTCTCTGTTTCTCTATGTTGATGGAGGCAATTATTAACTTTAAGTGTTTGTTTCTGCCAAACGCATATAAAGGGTTCAGATACCGATCGACACAAAAGGTTTTCCCTGCGCAAATTAAAAACTGAATTAGTGCTGCGCGTCCGTGAGACACGACTCGCGGCCGAAGGTTTTTTTAAACGATTCCAAACAAACCATACGAACTCGCGCATCAAAACAGCCATAATTTATGTATTTTATCTGAGCACTAATTAAACAAAACTGCCTCGCGATAAAATCAGTCAGAATAAAACTCTGCTTTCCTCTCTCTCTATCTCCAGAGACCAATAACATAAAAAGCGGCAACCAGTTTTCTGCAAGCAGCCGTCATTGCCGCCCGATATTTATTTTCCCCCGCCGCTTAAGACTTCTTTTCTCGTCGTGTTATTAGCAATAAACGAGCAGCAAATAAATAAATGAGAGCCGAAATAATTCGCGAAGGGGAATTAGATTTATTTTCAAAGAGCAGCTTTCGAGCCCGAGCTATGCGGATGTGGCTGCTTTAAGGCTCCAAACCGCACTTCCAAGACACATCTCTCGAATTCCTGACTAATTGTCTCCAACCGTATCATTATGTAAAGTGAATCCTCTATCTTTATTGCACATCATCAACGCAACTCCTGCTAGATAAGAGGCGAGTGTGCTCTTCTTTTTTGCCAAAAAAGGCACCATCGGTTAAATAAATTGATTATAACCTTTAAAGCTGCTTTACCCTTTTATTGATAATTTCCACTCATCCATAGAAAGAGGATTTCATTAATTTTGGCCTTGCAATTTCTTTTTTACATTTTAATGGTTTTCCACCTGCCATCCTCTTTCGCAAATTTATTTATTAACGCGCAAATTGACCATTTTCTCAACAGCGAGTGCGCAAGCCAACTTCTTGACGTGCTGTTTTTGTATAATACGGCCCATCACACAAACTTCCTCTAACGAGATAATTGCTCTGGACCGCGACCAAAACACGGCGAATAAATTTTCTGTCATTCCGCATTACGCGAAAACGCAAACAAATAAATCAGAGCGCACGAAGGCGATTGATGTGCACGTGGATTTCCCTCCGAAATACCAGTTTGGAACGAAAGGATGAGAGGCCCGTGCGCGCTTAGCTCATCCAAATGCTGAATTTTCAAACAAAGAAAAGGCAAAAAGGTCTCCGAATTAATTCAGGAGCAGCAGTCAATCCAAACCGGTCAACTTGGATTCACTGATGAGTTGCGAGGAAATAAGAGTTTAACCAGAAGCAAGGCACACAATGGTCAATGTCAATAGATATAGTTGAAAGGATTATTTCATCAAAACTTTCCTGACAAAAGTTTAAAATGAAAAATCACAGCCATTTAATCTTTGGTCGAATTGATCACATTTTATTTTAAAGTGAAAAGTAATTAAAAGAGAAAATTTAATTAAATTGTTTATAAAAGCCTTGTAAAAATTAAAAATCATCCTTTTTTAAAGAGGAACCACGCCGAGAGTCCCTAAATATCTTTCGTGGTTGTTTGGCTAGTCAGTGGCTCTTCTGTATTTTGTATAGTTGGCGCGGCCAGCTTCATAGACATTCCAATCAAATTCCTGACTTCTTTCTCTCGCGTACCCATCTTTGGCGGACGAATCAGGTGCACAGCCATAGCGAATGCAACCTTGTATGACATTGGAAACATGTGTTTCTAGTTATAAATTAGATCAGCCGAGTAAATTCATAAAAATTTATTTAAATTTTAATTTAACCTTCGCCAGTATATACTTGAAAAAGCGCAAAAAAAATTTGCTTAATTCATGCATAAATTAAAAAATTAATTTTCATATTTATAAGGAAACAATGCAAACGTGCGAATTTGAATTGCAAATCGCTGTCGTAAACCGCGGCGGCATTTTTTTCGTTTAATGCCTCGCCATGGTTAAAAAAGTGTAAAAAATGAAGGCCACGCGGCTCGATGGCCCCGGCCGCTTGTAAATCATAAATGAGAAAATATTGTATAATAACACGCGCGGCGGCGATTGGCCGCGCGAGTCGCTGCAGGAGGGGTTCCCTGGGCGCTACCTGATAATTAGCGCTCTCGGTGGGTGCAATAAAAAGGCAGTGTTTTGGTTTGGCCCGCCGCAACACAAAAACACACACGCTCGCGCTTCCTCGCATCGCCGGCCGGCAGGTGATCATTGATCGCGGCGATCGCACCGCCTCCTCCGGCCGCACCGGCTCGCTAATGAGCCCTGCTAAAGCTGCTCGATCCCAGCTCAGCGGGGAGCTCTGCACTCGTGCAAAGTGGCAATGGTTGTTTTGTTTACAACGAGTGCAAAAATCACTACGAGAAAAAGATTTTGTTCTCAAATACACAATTACAAGCATTTCAATAATAATAAAGACAAATACATCGGGCGATGAGATGAAAAATCAATTCAGGCTGCTTGAGGGCAGGCGACAGATTGTTTAATTTTTTTATTAGAATTGTAGCAACTTTCAGTCAAAATAAAACATGCATAACGAAAAAATCATTTTCAGGTTTCCTTATTTACTACTGCGCAGACATTAACAATTTAAATAAATAATTTACACACAATTTATCAATGAATAATATTATTGCTGTTTATAATTTTGTTCAAATTAAATGTTTAAAAAAAATAATTGACTGTTTGATCTGCTGTAAATTTGATCGAGTGCATTTGTTAAGAGACTGTTATTTGTAAAAACTGATTCTTACAGATGGAAATTTTTAAATCTTTTAACTCTCAGCTAATCAGGACAATTTAGATTGCGAACTAAGTCGAATAAAGTAGATAATTTGATGTGCTTCCAAGGATTTTAAATCTTTAGGGTCAACAAGCACCGCCCTTTCTTAGGTTACAGCAGCTCAAAGAGATACAAATTTAAGATTACTTTAAATAAGTTTGTTTCTTTTAAATTTCCAATCAAATCAGTCTATAAAATACTGCGTATAGTGCGTAACATAAAAATATTTTCAAAGAGATTTTATTATTAATATTTTTCACATTTATTTTACTAAAAATAACTCTTATTTTCAATTGATTTCATTTATTTACGTTTATATAGTATTTTTATTAATCTCATTTTCGTCAGCCTTGTTTTCACCCTGCGTTGATTAATTTCGAGTGACGTTTGCCCAGTTCTGATCGCAATCGGGACCACCCCAGCACTTTCGAGTGAAAACACTACTAATTTAATTCTGCGTCATTAATATTAAACCTCTTTTTCTCGTCCGGCGAGGTGCATTTTACCCTGCGATGCTATCGTGAAATTCATGCATTGAGCATATATACAATTAGATTAATTACCAGAATACGATTTGCATATTTTTATCTGCAGCCACGCAAAATGACTAAGTGGAAAAGACGGAATATACAGAGCACCGTGGTTTCGTGCGCGCTCTCTTTTATATACATAAGGATTGGGGCGTAACCGCGAGCATAATGATAATTTTTTATTCACTTTTTTCTCTCTAAACAAGCTCGGTGACAAGCCCCTGACATATCTCATACAAGCTATCTCTCCAGCAGTCGCGACACACGAAGTAAAGCTTTGTGTGTATATCTTGCCACTCACACGGAACAAAATATAAAGCAGGGAGGTCTGAAAACGCAGCCCTCACAGTAAAATGCACCTACCCTTTTAATTAATCGGCTGCTTTTGTGCCCCAGAGGCTGAAACACCGACGGAAAAAGATAAAAAAAAAATAAGGAGAGTATAAAAGGTCGGCCGCATCCCTTTTTGGTTAAATGGAAATAAAAACCCAGCACCGTCTGGTCATTTGTTAAGGAAAATGCTACTTCTCTGGCGTGTTATTGTGATAGGATCATGTGTGTGTACTCGTTGAGCGGCGCACAAAGTTATATTACTAGCCGGTCAGCTTCAAAGGGCCCGACCCGAGGACTCTCGTCAT
This sequence comes from Neocloeon triangulifer, assembly GCF_031216515.1. NCBI lineage: Eukaryota > Metazoa > Arthropoda > Insecta > Ephemeroptera > Baetidae > Neocloeon > Neocloeon triangulifer. The sequence continues at coordinate 2,260,202 of NW_026775550.1, forward strand.
TATAAGAGCTTTGAGTAATCGGCAGCGACTTCTGCGCTTGTTTACTTTGTATAAATCTTTCCTTTCGGCGCTCTTTTAATTGCGGTGCAATTTTTGATCGCTGCTCTCAGGTTTTATTGTGTCGCTTTAAAAACGTCGCTGTGTTTCTGCTATCAAAATTCGCAACAGCACATTAACTCTCTGAAAGAGAGAATTTACATTGATTTCATTGAACACACGCTTTTTACTTTCGAGCTCTGATATTCAATGATGTGAAATTGTGCGACTTCTGAATTTGTTGCAATTAAAATACTGACCGTCAAAATTTTTTAAAAACTGATCCGTAAAACAAAAATCACAATTACTTATGAGTTTATTCAATTTTGAAACTAAATCTTTTCATAAAAAGTACTTAATAAAACCAAATTAAATTTGCATCCTTTATTTATTCCTGTTAAATTTAAGAACAATTTAATATCAAATTAAGAAAAGCAAAAATTTATTTAAGCAGAACTGATTAATTGTGAGTAATTAGGATTAGAATAGAATATATGTTCAAATAATTCATCTTATAATTTTTAGGTACATTGTTGTTATTTTCTTTCATTGTTTCAAATTGTTATTTACTTTACGTATATTTTAAACTGCCACTGTTAAATTTTTACTTTTGATATTTACACGATCCTGAAATTAAATCATGCTGTGTTGTATTAAATTATTCTGTCAGATAATTTCTTGCAATTTTGATATATTAATTCTGCCCAATTTGTTCATTTTTTATGTTTTCAGCTGGCGTCTTTCCTTGAAAGCGTTCAAGCGCACACGTGAGTTGTTAAAAGTTTAACGCTGCTGGAATGCGAGTTTGCTCCCCGAGTTAGACTCAATCTTTTAATAATGATTTATTGACATTCCCCATCAGATAGCTGCCAGCGCGCGGAGAGTTGCTTAAAAAGAGTTAGTGACAGCGAGCGCGCAGGTAGAGGAGACGCGATCGTAAAGTATCTGCTGGTGCCAAAAGGGCTCATCAATTTTCATTGTGAAACTCTCGCGCGCCGTGAGCCGCCAGTTTGCCTTTACAAGGATCTTTTTTCTTGACGAGCTTCGTCGTTATAAATATAAAATAATACACATTACTTTTCCCTGAACCCTTTCTTTTACAAAATTAAAACCGATTTTCTATTTTTAGAACATTTTCCTCGTTTTTTTCAGATGAAGTTGAGCAAACATGAAGAATCGCCGCTTGCAAGTTAATTAAATTTTATGCTTCTTTAATCCGCTGCTTAATTGGCTTTCTGCGGCGCACAATTTCATGAAGCTGTAACTTTCACAAACGTTTGTTTAATTAGAGCCGACGTGTGCATTCAAAGAGAAGTGTTTCTTATATATTATTTCCCTGCGGAATGCAGAAAATTTGTTTCTTTCCCGCAACTAACCACGCATAAAAATCTCATCTGGACCGTTTGTGTTTCTATTTTGTCGGTGTTGGTGACAGAAAAGTATCGTGATTTTCGAGGGGACACCTTTGCTCTGTGGTGCGTTGTGTGGCCTCTGCTCTGTCGCGGGTGTTGACAGAGTTATGGTGCTGCCGTGGCTTTGCTACTCCCACGTAATACACGCCGAATAATTGGTCTCCCGTGTTCAAAATAATGTTCTCCGTTTTAGATTTTGAAAGGAGACAAATTTTGACTCTTTTCGTTAAAAATAATTTGAAAAATCGTCAGTTTTAAATGTGAAGTCCGTTTGAAAGTGCTGCATACCCAAATCCGGAGGCATTCTTATATAAGAAGAAGTCTTTCTCAAAACCTGTTTTGTCAAATGTGAGCCTCCGCCGTTCTCCGATGAAACGATAGTTGTGACAAATAGATTTGAACATTTCACTTTTATTGAACGCGCTCTCATGATTTCAAAATTATCTCCAAGATTTAAATTAATATTCTTGTCTATTAAAAATTTTAAATTTATAAATTTGACTGAAAATGTTTCTTTAAAGAAATATTTTTAATTTTTTTAGTCCTGCTTCTCAGCTATGATTCATAGAGGAGCGGTGGAATTTTTCACTTTTTTTGTTTCTAATTTGTATGCGACCCACGTTGTGCGGACAGAGACGGCTGCTGCCATAAATCGCTGGCTTTTTCTCCAAAGCCGCGTAACGCGACCGACAACAATGATCGCGGTAGACAAACTTGAAAGAAGCGGGCCGACCTATTAGCAATTAAAACACCCAAAATTCATAAAGTGCGGTGTAATTAGCATGATGGAAATAGTTCAGTAGTGCGTCGACTGCATGCGAATGACTTAATTGCTGAAACTATGTGTGTATTTTTTAACCGGTGCTAAAACCGAAATCCGGGCTGGAGAGAGAATAAAATAAACGTAAATGCAGATATAAAGGTAAACACGAGCAAACAACAAAAGCAGCCCTTGTGTGTGTGTTTTGTTATTCCTGAAGTCGCGCATTCCCAGAAATTAATATCACAACGCAGCCAGACATTCCAACCGCGTTTCCAGCATTCCTGCGTTTTCATAAACGTCTTCTTTTCATACACCCGCAATATCATCATCATATTTCGCAGCAGTTATTCACAACATAAAGCCAGCTACATCAAGGCGCCGCCCGTCGTTTGTGATGAGAGGGAGAGAACGTTTATTTATATTAAATCGCCCTCGCGCTTTTGTTTTAATTTTCCCTCTGTGCGGCAGATACGTAGCCGGTGCGGAATTCCCTTTTGATTTTAATCCTTTTTGAGGCGCATCATACGAATTTGCATTGGATGGGGTTGCGCTGGGGCCAGTCTGCAACCCGCTGGACACCACCACCCGGCAAAAAGCCTATCCCTCAAAATTTCCCTCATTCCTATCTCAAAAAAGCCAATAAAAATATTAAGAGAAAATTATAAATTTTCCTTATAAAAATGTTTAATAATTTAATACTTTTCAGTTTAAAATGTTACGTTTAAAACAGGCTATTGATTGTCCTTCTTTGCATCTCCCACACCAAAACACATGCTCAACTTGAGAGCACACATTGACCTCATAGATGTATAGAAAGTGCGATAAGGCACGTAGCGTTCATGCAGGCCTGTGCTTTTTGCCCTCAATAATTCCTTTCGCAGTCTCGTGCTATTCAAATTTGTGTTCTTTTCCGTCTGACAATTATTGGAGTGTGACTCTCCGTGTATAAAAAGTGAGGAGCGTATTCAACGGCCGCAAGGCTGATATGAACCGATGGAAGTCAAAATAACCACACCTTCAAATCTCCAACTAGGGACAATAATATGTAATGCTATATATGGAAGCATGACTGATTCTTGATTCTTAATTAAAAAATAGAGCTGAAGAATAATTTCAAATTGTCCAAATTAATTATAAATTTCAAATATATACTTTTGAAGCTCCTGAATAAATTTAAATGAATGTTTGACAACAGGAGCACTTTTTTTCTTTAAATTCACATCAGACAGAGTAATCTCTGAAGAAAAGTTGACTCCCTCGCCGTTAATCTCACTAATTAACTACGACTTACCCTGTCATATTGCGGAAAGGGCGTGAAGGCCGGCGGTCTGGAGACAGGCGAGGTGGACGGCCTTTGATAGAGGTAAGGGTAGTAAGCCTGATACATCACCTCACTGCAGCTCATCATAGAGACGCATAGCAGCACATAACAGTCCACGAGACTCGGAATATACAAATCAAAGTGTGTGTGCGGCCGAACGAACACCCGAAGCAACTTTGCGGAGACGAAGCAAAGAGAAGTCACTCTCGGCGAATGCAAAACTTCCGTGGACACGCACCCCTGGCGTCCGAGGGTGAAGAGCGGTGCTCACTGTGACGCGGGGCCCGACAGACTAATGCTGTCCATGCCTGGCCACCCTGCCTCCACCAGCATCCCCCCTCGCGGCGCCCGCGAGGCGGAGACTCGCGCGCCGCCGAGGCCAATCCTCGGAGCCGCGAGCGCCGTCCGGTGTCCAATCGTCGACAGACTCCACCCCCTTTAATGGTATAAATACGCGTACATTATCAACTGCTGGGCGCGTAATTATTTTATAAACTACCCCCCGCGCGAGCGACGTCGTCGTTATATCACTATCTAATGGCGCTCGCCGCTGCCGCCGCCGACGGACGGATTAATTGTGCGGCTTTTTTTCGTTCGACCCACACTCGGCGCTCGCTGATTTGTTTGCGCGCGTAGGTGCCTCAAGGGGTGGGCAAGCCAAGGGTGGCCCTCCAGAATTGCTTCATGGCAGGTTAATTAGACCCAGTGTTGCGCTCTATCTAAATAACAGCAGAAAAAGCCCCTCCGTTCTGGTGTTGCTTCGTCAGATATAAAGAAACATGCATGTTGAAATTGTGAACTAAAATAATAAGCTTACAGCTGATCTGCAAATTAATTTATCTTATTGGAGTCATTATTTAATTTAATTCATGACATATAAAATTTATTACTTTACAGAGCCAAAAAATTCATTAAAGACTTAACCAGAATTCTATACTCAACTATTTTGTTTGGAAATTAGAATTGAATTTCTTATTGAAAACTATAAATTAAAATCATTTGAAAACAGTCTTTTGTTCTTCTTAACTTATTTATAACCTCCTCTAACGAATTTTAGTTGCTTTTTAAAATAAAGGAATACTTATATTAATTTCAAAATTTATTTGCATTAATTATAATAAAATATAATTGCATCTTTTAACCAATATGAAATTTAATGTTATAACATTTATAATTCATTTCAATTAAACTATATTTTAGTTATTAATCCTTTTATATAAGCGAGTTGCTTTAATATAAAATTGTAATATTTATATTATTCCTTTATTTTTTAAGTACATTCTTTTCAATGTCATTTATTCCAGCATTTTCTATTTAATGGTCGATTTTATTTGGAGATTCCTTTAATCCCATATAAAATAATTTGAAATCCACCAAAATAAAGAAATTCAACATAATAATTAACTTCTTCAACAGGGATCTATTCATTTCTTTAATCAAAGATTCTTTCTCTACTAATATTAAGTATTATCTGAGGAGATAAAAAAACACCTGCAATGTTCACTTCAACTATTTTGAATCTGAATCTTAAAAAATAGTATTTTTTTTATGATTCAGATTCAAATGTGCTCAATTAATTACTAATCTAAATTTGTGAGATAAATTAAAGCGACTCGTCGCTTTAATACAATAATTTCAAATTAATGCATTCCAATTATTCACCCTTAATTTCCTAAACAAATCAAACGCCTAGAGTGATTCATTATTTTAATTGCTTGAAACGTGCGGCCCAGCAATTAATAGAACACCTGCGAATGCAAAAGTATTATTAAGTTGGCTCGAGTCACCGCGATTTAATTCGAGGGTCATTTTATACCAAGATAAAGAAGGGGTTGAGGTCTTTTGAAAGCTCTTAGCCAAACAGCAATGTCAGGAATTTGCATCGCACTAAATTACCTCGCCGACAGGGATCCTGAGCGACTCTATAAAACACACAAAGCCAAATACCGCGGCCGACACGAGACGTGAGTTGAGGGAGACAAAAATGCACTGGGCGGCTCAACGGCCAACGTGGTGAGCCCGGCCGCGCCAAAATATATTCACACCAATCTATAGTGACGAAATCCAAAATTGACAGCGGATTAGAGAGGTAAAATTTTATTGGCTGATGCACCTTTCCAATAAAAAATATGTCATCAAATATACATAGTTACAATTTTATGAAAAAATTTCCCTTACGAAAACACCGTTTTCCAGGCAAGAACCTTTTAGCGCCAAATGAAACTTTATTTACTCTGCTCTGGCAGTGGTGCAGAAAAATGTGGAGATTGGAATTTTTGAAATAACTTTGCACTCCATGTGCTGAATGGAAAAGGGAGGCTGCCGCGCGCAGCTGCTCTTTGTCGAATAAATGTATAATAAAAGCGAGAGGGTGGATTAGGAGGGCAAATGAATTAAGATACATCCACTTTAGCAAATATTCGCTTAAAAAAATCATCCCAATAATCTTAATTTTAATGGAATACAGATTATTTTTAAAGCTGGAATGTTAAATTATTGAAAATGAACTCTGCAAATTTCAAAATGAATAACTGTCGGAAAAGTTAGCAACTCTAGAGCAAATTATAAGACACAAAAATCAACTCGAATTCAAAGATGAGAATAAATGGCTAAAACAATTTTACTTTGACATTTTTTTTATCAGTTGCTTTAAAACAATTTAATGCCTTTTGAAGACAAGGCAATCTTGCAGAATCATTTTTAACGACTTTCGAATCATTAGTGCTTCAGCGCCATATTTAATAATTCCAAGCTAAACCTTTTCGGCACCATTTTTATTTCCCTCCTTTATTTAATTTTTTATCCCCTTCTCCCTCGCTTGCTTGCGTACTTTTTAGTGCTCGGTCGGAGAGGCGGCAGCTTCAATAAGAGAGCGAGCGCTTTTGATACGAGTTTTTATTCGAGGCTGTATTAGCGCTCGCATTCCCCCTTATTAAAGCTGCGAGCGTGCTGAGATGTATTATTATACGTTAATATGCCAGAGCAAAGTTTCATCCACTCTTGCAGCAGCACGGGCCATTATCAAATTACAGTGGTTCCGAGTTCATTTTCTACGATGTGAAAATCCTTTAATCCTGCCTCTGTTCTTGGAGAATTTTACTAAAATGGTCCTTCAGTTTTTGGAGCAAAATTCATTTTATTTATGCATCAAGAAGAATCAAAAGAGGGAGGCATATTTTATGAGTAGATAAACAAATTATAATTGATAAGGTCTGAATGTAACTAAGTTTACAGGGAAATTCTCTGCCTTAGGGTTCGAGCTGTGGAGGTTTGAGTGTCTTCTTTGGCAGGTACTTTCCACAGACTAACAATAATCTGTGATTGAACGTCCTTACCCAGTCTTAAAAGGGCTCGGTGGACTGGCTTGGGATGAATCTGTGGCTGGCTTGGTCCCAATCCCAAATGGCTCTCTAAGCCCTTGCGGGGAACTTTTGTCACGATAATGGAGGATGTACTTAACTTATTGATTGGGATGTTGATGGGTTTGGAAGCTTTGGAAGGGGAAGCTTTAGGACTTTTGGTAGAACTGGTTGTCCTCTTCTGGCAGCTTTTCTTAGTTGATTTCCTGGTTCCGACCCTCCTTTTCTTTGTTGAGTTCTTGTTCAATTTCTCAGCGTTTGAATCGTCTGAAAATTTAAATTTTATTATAATTTATACTGGAACATTGATGCTGATAGTTTACCATTCATCTGAGGCATTTGAGCTTCCTCCACAAGGCCAGGTTCTTGATAAGTCAACATGAGCAGGCTGGTGCTATTCTTCTTAACGCTCCTTCTCTTTGTTGGGTTTTTCTTCACTTTTTCAGCGTTTGAATCATCTGAAAATTTAAATTTTATTATAATTCATAGTGGAACATTGATGCTGATAATTTACCATTCATCTGAGGCATTTGAGCTTCCTCCGCAAGGCCAGGTTCTTGATTAGTCAACATGAGCAGGCTGGTGCTATTCTTCTTAACGCTCCTTCTCTTTGTTGGGTTTTTCTTCACTTTTTCAGCGTTTGAATCATCTGAAAATTTAAATTTTATTATAATTAATAGTGGAACATTGATGCTGATAATTTACCATTCATCTGAGGCATTTGAGCTTCCTCCGCAAGGCCAGGTTCTTGATTAGTCAACATGAGCAGGCTGGTGCTATTCTTCATAACGCTCCTTCTCTTTGTTGGGTTTTTCTTCACTTTTTCAGCGTTTGAATCATCTGAAAATTTAAATTTTATTATAATTCATAGTGGAACATTGATGCTGATAATTTACCATTCATCTGAGGAGCTTCCTCCACAAGGCCAGGTTCTTGATTAGTCAACATGAGCAGGCTGGTGCTATTCTTCTTAACGCTCCTTCTCTTTGTTGGGTTTTTGTTCACTTTTTCAGCGTTTGAATCATCTGAAAATTTATATTTTATTATAATTCATAGTGGAACATTGATGCTGATAATTTACCATTCATCTGAGGAGCTTCCTCCACAAGGCCAGGTTCTTGATTAGTCAACATGAGCAGGCTGGTGCTATTCTTCTTAACGCTCCTTCTCTTTGTTGGGTTTTTCTTCACTTTTTCAGCGTTTGAATCATCTGAAAATTTAAATTTTATTATAATTAATAGTGGAACATTGATGCTGATAATTTACCATTCATCTGAGGCATTTGGGCTTCCTCCACAAGGCCAGGTTCTTGATTAGTCAACATGAGCAGGCTAGTGCTATTCTTCCTAACACTCCTTTTCTTCTTTGAGTTCTTGTTCACATTCTCAGCGTTTGAATCGTCTTAAAAATTAAGTTTTATTAAAATTTATACAGTTAGAATGATGCTGATGATTTACCATTCATTTGAGGCATTTGGGCTTCCTCCACAAGGCCAGGTTCTTGATTAATCAACATGAGCTGGCTGGTGCTATTCTTCTTAACATTCCTTCTCTTTGTTGAGTTTTTGTTCACTTTCTCAGCGTTTGAATTGTCTAAAAATTTCAATTTTATTAAAATTTATACAGTAAGATTGATCTGATAATTTACCATTCATCTGAGGCATTTGGGCTTCCTCCACAAGGCCAGGTTCTTGATTAGTCAACATGAGCAGGCTGTTGCTATTCTTCTTAACACTCCTTCTCTTTGTTGAGTTTTTATTCACTTTCTCAGCGCTTGAATTATCTAAAAATTTAAATTTTATTAAAATTTATACAGTAAGATTGATCTGATAGTTTACCATTCATCTGAGGAATTTGGGCTTCCTCCACAAGGCCAGGTTCTTGATTAGTCAACATGAGCTGGCTGGTGCTATTCTTCTTAGTATTCCTTCTCTTTGTTGAGTTTTTGTTCACTTTCTCAGCGTTTGACTTGTCTTAAAAATTAAGTTTTATTAAAACTAATACTGGAACATTCATGCTGATAGTTTACCATTCATCTGAGGCATTTGGGCTTTCTCCACAAGGCCAGGTTCTTGATTAATCAACATGAGCTGGCTGGTGCTATTCTTCTTAACACTCCTTCTCTTTGTTGAGTTTTTGTTCACTTTCTCAGCGTTTGAATTGTCTAAAAATTTCAATTTTATTAAAATTTATACAGTAAGATTGATCTGATAATTTACCATTCATCTGAGGCATTTGGGCTTCCTCCACAAGGCCAGGTTCTTGATTAGTCAACATGAGCAGGCTGTTGCTATTCTTCTTAACACTCCTTCTCTTTGTTGAGTTTTTATTCACTTTCTCAGCGCTTGAATTATCTAAAAATTTAAATTTTATTAAAATTTATACAGTAAGATTGATCTGATAGTTTACCATTCATCTGAGGAATTTGGGCTTCCTCCACAAGGCCAGGTTCTTGATTAGTCAACATGAGCTGGCTGGTGCTATTCTTCTTAGTATTCCTTCTTTTTGTTGAGTTTTTGTTCACTTTCTCAGCGTTTGACTTGTCTTAAAAATTAAGTTTTATTAAAATTAAAACTGGAACATTGATGCTGATTGTTTACCATTCATCTGAGGAATTTGGGCTTCCTCCACAAGGCTGGGTTCTTCTTGGTTAGACAACACAAGCTGGCTGGTGCCATTCTTCTTAGCACCCCTTTTTTTCGGTGAATTTTTGATAATTTTTTCAGTGTTTGACTCATCTTAAAATTTTTATCTTGTTAAAATTTAGGCTTGAAGATTAATGCTGATAGCTTACCATTCATCTGAGGAATTTTGGCTTTTTTTGCTTTCTTCACAAGGCTGGGTCTTAGGTTAGACAACACAGGCTGGCTGCTTCCATTCTTTTCAGTACCACTTTTTTTCTTATCCTTAGAGTTTGTGAACTCTTTCTCAGCGTTTGATTCATCTTTAATTAAAATTTTATTAAAATTCATACTGGAAGATTAATGCTGATAGTTGACCATTCATTTGAGGAGTTTTGACCTTCTCCACAAGGCTGGGTGCTTGGTTAGACAACATGAGCAAAGCTTTGATTGCCAACACTCTTGCTCTCTTATGAGGAGGTTCTTGACTGAAAATGAAATGTTTTAAATAAATTGTCAGATTATTAACTTTTGTTTAATTAATTGCCTTGTCCCAAACAAATTCAGGGCAGCAGTTTTCCAGGAAAATTTCCTTTTTTCGGCTGCTTTGGAAGAAAAGAAATTGACTTTTGAATTGCTGCTGGGACCAAAATAAACCAGCTCCACTGGCCCCTCACTCAAAGCCCTCTCGTCAGCTTTCTTGGGCGAATACCATTGCAGATCTCTTGCACAATTTCTGTAATGAGCCTCAAAGATTTTCCTCAATCTGGAATCACGAGATTGGCCAGGCAGACTGGATAGATTTTCATTTTCTGCATCTTCGGCCTGTTTGAAAAAGAATAATTTCCACAAAAGATGAAATAATATAAATTTATCTACCTCCATATCCGATTCATCATGGAGGGAGGCAGACTTGTTCAATTCCGCAGCCATAGCTTCAGCAAAGTCCTCCTGGTTGACCAAGTCCTTTTCCTCCTCCATCAATCTTTCAAACGATTCAACAGCTGCAAGTGTATAATTTGTGTAAAAATGAAAAAAAAATCACAAATAATAATACCTTTTTCCTTCAGCTCTGGGTCACCTGAAGATGAGTTGAAGAGTTCTATCAAATCAATGGGATTTTTCACGGAAAATGGTCGATAAACACACTGGAAAGAAAAAGAAAAATACATTCATATTCCTTTTAAAATCAGCTTTCTTTCCTAAGATTGGAAATGATTTTGTGAATTGGCTTAGCAAAATTTACGCACCTTTAAATTGGAGCATCTGACATGGGCCCACACTGGAGTGTGGTACCTGATGATGATCTTGCCTGGTTCATTATTATCGTCATCGTAGCAAGCGAAGGGACAACTTCTGTTGACCAGCGAACTCGGCGACTCGTTTTTGTGGGATTCAAAAGAAATTTGCCTGCAAAGGCTAATTAATTCGCTCATCTTGTAGCTGTTGGAGGCACTTGAGCGTCTGCAAAAAAAATATGTATAAAAATGGACTCTCTGTTGCTGAAATGCTTATGTACTTACTATTAAAGAACTTAAAGCTTTTGGTTTCGTACTAATTTAAGCGCTTAATTAGCACGCGTTGGCAGAAAATCTATGTATGCAGAAATATTAGTTGGAACAAGAAATGCTCAGTATGTGTTCACCAAAGCTCAATTTGTCAACTACAACACGCGATTAACAGGTTTGTTTTGTTCAATCTAATATTTGGTCACAACTCAGTCCTCAGTCAGTCCCGACCGCCTCACATGTTTCTGTGACTTCTGTGTTTATCTCAATCTGCGCAAGCGCGCACTCGTTCTCTCGATTCGCTCGTTGGTTCGCTCCAGCGCGGCAAAGACAAAATAGAAATTTTGAACCGCCAAAACATGTATTTTCCTGCTCAGCGCCGTCGGAACAGCCAAAAATGCTTCACCATTATATCCTTAATTAAAATTAGTTTTGCTGTGTTCCTGCCTCTCTATAGATTTGGCCTTCAATCCATTTCCCATGGCAGCCTGTTTAATGTTTTACAATAATAAAATTATATTTGCCTGCACAAACTTCACCAATGTCACCAATGAAAATGGTAAAAAAGCTTTGTGAAAATTTAAAAAAAAATCCGATAAATTTTTTTCAAACGCTCAATTGAAATCTCAAATAATTTTTAACATTTTGCCGTTAAATCTTATTGTAATCATGATTATATTTATCAATATTTATGTTAACAAAAATCAGTGGAAGGAACTGGAATAAAAATTGCCTGAATATTTCATTCTCACACTCATTAAATTTTTAATACATATGGATTTTATACACACCAATATTCATTTTCTTCTAATACACAAAGATATTTGTTTCTTTAAATTATAGAGAGCATGAAAAAGCAAATTATAGCTTCGAGAGCATGAAAAAGCAAATTTTTGTAGCTGTAACGAAAATAAAAACGATTCCCAATAAACAGAGTTACAATTTTATATTCAATGCAAATCAAATTATTTGAAAATCTTGAAAGGGATGCAGTGGTCCAGCTTATTTGGAGATTGCACACCAGGGTCAACAGCTTCAAAATACTTTCTGTCGTGCACATAGAAATAGTTGTGAATGAAATCAAAAACATCATTGAACTGTAGATCATCATAACGTTGGTTGATGTACAACACCTGGATTTGCTGGCAAAGTTCCAGGTTCTCAGGTGTTAACATGGAAAGTGGCATTTTGCCCCCTGCCCTGTTGATGGGCTCGACAATTTTGGACTGAAACTGTGGCCTGAGGTGTGTCTTGTAAATACAATTTTTCATCACAAACTTGTGGCACTCGATCATCGCATCAGATGTCGGCCAATTTTCTCTGCAGGCTCTACACTTACACTCGAATGACGGGCCAACATATTCAGAATACCACTGGCGTCGTTTTTCAAGAGGAAGCATAGGGTACTCCACTCCAAGTTGGTTTGAAATTTCTTCTCCAATTAAAATTAGTCTTGATGCTCTGATCACCATTTTTTTCTGATAGAAGTGAATGATTGTGTTGGGATCACAACTTGTTGTCAAGAAAATTGGACCTTCGAACAGTCCGGCGCCAATTGTCGGTCTGTAATTAGGACACACGCAGAGTTCATTGTTCATTTGCAACAGCGTGGCCACCAAGAAGGGGCTCAGGTTCCCAAACGCAATCCTTGCAGCTTTCATCAAGAACCTCAGCAGCGCCCACCTTTTTGCAAGAGAAATGTCAAAGCTGCTCACAACCATCCTCACAGCGGCAATGCAGGCGAAAGAACTGCTCAAGCGGATACTAACATTGCACTCTTTGATTTTCGACAGAATCCCTAGGTGATTGGTCGTGTTGGCAGAGGCTTCGTCCCTGGCTTCAAATTTGGTGCAGGCGTCAAGACCGTAGTAGGAAATTATTGCAAAACAAAAATTGACGTTGTGGATCAAATCGCTAAAACTTTCCAGTTTGATTGCAAAGTTCTCGCCAATCTTTCCATTTAGTAGGTCATTGATGATCTTGTTCTTCGCAATGCACTCATTCTTGTGCCAATTTTCCCAAGCCTGCGATGCACAGCTCTCACTGCAGAACACGGTCTAAAAAAATACACAAAATTTATTTAGGGTCAAAAAAAATGTTTTAGAAAAACATTTTTAAAAATATACTTTAAAATTGGAAGTAGCAGGTAATAACGAAATAAGTTTATTTTAGAAAATAACCCTAAAATATAACTTCATAATTTTGTCAAAATTTAAAATTTTAGTAAAATATTACACACTAAATTTTTACAATCTCTAATGGTGTAAGTGAAAATTGAGTTATTTTTATTTGTCTAGCCTCAAGCTCTTGAATTTTTATGACACATGGAATTTGATGTGATAATGGAAGAAAATTTAGTTTTTTTAAGATTTTATCTATGAAAATAACTAACGATTAATCTTTTGTCCAAATAAGTACATGCACAGCACGATACTACTATCCCAGTCCCATTTTTAATCTTTGTGATGTTACAAACTAATTTTATCTATGATTTAACTTAACAGTAAATAATAATTAAAAGCAATTGCAAAATATTTTATGCTTTATGAGATTAAACAACAAAAAATAGTACCTGGGAGCAAGTATTGGAAGGCTGCAGATTTAAGCAGATCCTCAGGCACTCACAGCAGTGAATCCAGCTTGGAGTACCTCCATTCTCTAAGGAATTATTAAAAGAGAGTTTTGGTTCCTCAATAATGAGAACGTCACCTAAAAAAACAAGACAGTTACCAAAAATTAATTCCCTTGAATGACTTATATGAAATTTACCAGCATTGATTCTCCTGTTAGCTACCAATGATGCATTTTGGCCTTCCTGTTTGATGGTAAGAGCAGCAGAAATTGTCGAATTCTGAGGATTTTGTCCGTAGCTCAGCAAAGGAAGTTCAAGGTGCTCAACTCGAAACCTTGGCATTTTCAGCTTGTAGGGTTCTGCAAACTGCCCAATCAGGCTTCTAATGGTCTCTTCTTCCACTTCAGACTTCATTTCTTGTTTCTTGACCATCTCGATGGCTGCATTCAGATTCTCTTGAGCCTCAACTTCTCGACCCAGCGCTTTATGGCAGATGGCCATCCTCATACGCAATTTGTAGACCAAACTATCAGGGTAGTTGTTCTGCAAGGCAATTTTGGCGTCGCTGATGCACTCGTCGTAGTAGCCCAGGGACAGCAGGACGGCGCTCCTGTTGGCGTAGGCCAGGCCGCGCTCTTTGCTGCCGGCTGCAGCTTTGACCAGACTCTTGGTGTAGAATGAAATAGCTTTCCAGTAGTCGCCCAGCTTGAAAAACTTGTTTCCCATCTCCCTCAAATTCTCTGGGTCAGTCATGGTGGCAGGAACTTCAGTATTTTCCAATGCGTTCGCAATCTGCACCCCTCCGTGCGTATCAAATTTTGACCTACATACAAAGAATTAATTAAAGGAGATAATTTTGAGAATCTAAATCATTTCAAATAAGAAAAACATTTTGATACTCTTAAATTGATATAGTAATTATATCATGTAAGATTTGAATTAATTTCCTTTTTATCTTTTGATTTTATTGATATCAAATACAAACTTATGTACACAACTTTTAATGAAAACTTCTCAGACATAAGAAGGTATATTCGACAATACTGCAATGAAATTTTCAACTTCTATTTTGCATTATGTAAATAGAACATTAATATATTCAAATTATGGTCAGCATACAAACAAGTTGAGGAATGGAAATGCAAGTAACTTCCTTACCATGGGAAAGACATCGTGCAAAAGGATTTTCCTGGCTGCAGACAAAATTCGGCAAACCTACAACACACAGTCACAATCATAATTTAGCAATTGCATTATTAAAATATTTAAAATATAAAAAAAGATCAAAGAGCCAGCATCTAAAAACAGCATGACATTTTTGAAGAAAGGGATCATAATATTATTATTGAATTGCAAAAATTTCCCATAAAATCGACACAAATTATACAAAAAAAAGCATTGACAGCAAAAGATACAAGTTAGTGATAGAATTGGTAGATCGAATACTCTTCAGAAGGCTTTTGTAGGAAATCCAGAAGCTTCATGCTGCTCTCAGAAGGCTTCACAAAATTAAAATTCATCTTTTACTAAGTGCGCCAAAAATACGTGCACCGTCACACTAGACCCAGAATCACTTATCATTTTTATCTTTTTCTGGACTAAAACTTGATTAATGTATTAAAAATACAGAGAACTCACGTATTTTCCTAAGATATCTGACCGGCTGAAATCCACAGGACGAATGAAGGACAAAATATTGAAAATAATTGTGCAGAAAAGCCGCTTCAGCGTCTGCGTCCCCCAGTTGACGACGCCAGATACATTTTCTGACTGGTTCGAATGGTTCGATCGTGTTTCTTGGGTATTCCTGCAGAAAATGTGACGCTTGTCTTTGTTTTTGGTGATGATGTGAATCAAAGCAGACAACTATAGAGGGAATAGAGAGTAAAATGCCTTTACTTGCGTTTCTGGCGGCGGGCGGAGGGGAAAGAGGGCGAAGTGGGGCGTATAATGCATTTTTATGCGTTTGGTATCTCTGTAAAACATTAAATATCAAGAAGTGACTTCTTGATTAAATATATTTATCATAATTAACTTTTTTTAATATTTAAAATTGCAGTTTTTGATTTTAAAATTTTAAGAGTAAAATGCAAAATTTTATGAAAATATTATTAAACAATAAAATTGTATTAGTATGAATAGTTTAATAAATTGTTTAAATAATTTTAGAATTTTATTTAATGGCTACTATTTAGATTATATTATTTTTTAGACAATATTTTACATTTTAAAATGTTCTTTACATCAGCACCCAAAATTATCTATATGCCGTTGCAACAATTATACACACTAATTGAAAAATTTTAAATAAAAGCGAATAAAAACATAAAAAAATGCTTTATCACTTCGATTTTTATTTCTTTTTGATTACATTGTCTTACAAGTTATTAATTTTTAGATTAGTTTCATTATTTTTCAATTTAATAAGATAGATTTTTGGTGATGTACGTTAGCATTTAAAAAGTGTGTATATTCTTACAAAATTAATATTCATGTTTTATGTTGCACAATACTTTGATTCTTACAGATTCTTATCAAAACAGCTTATATATTTATTACAAAAATTTATGGGAACGTCTACTATGAAAAATCCATTTGATATTTCAAAAGGCTCTCACATAATACGACGAGGGATGCTATGCCCCAACTTCTTTGAGGGCTCAACACAAGAACCAGAAGTAAAGAATTTCTTGGTCTTCACATTCAAATAATTTACCACAAAATCAAATGTGGCGTTGAACTGCAGGTCATCTCTTCTTTGCTGACGGTACAATTCCTGGATTTTGACACTCAGTTTGAAATTCTCCGGAGTGAAGAGAGACAATGATTTGTAGTTAGTGGCATGGGCAGTAATGTTCCGACGATACTGCTTCTGGAGATGTCCTCTGAATTCGGGATTTCTCGCCATAAAATTATGGCAGGCTTCTTGCTCTTCCAGAACAGGCCAATCCTCGCTGCAAGCTCTGCAGCGGCACACGTACGAAGGGCAGTTGGTGAGTGAATAATATAAGCGCCGAGCCTGCAGTGGCACCAGGGCATAGTTGATGTCTCTAAGCATGACAATTTCCTCCCCCTTCTCAATCGGTCGTCCAGCAAGAATCACCATGGTCTTCTGGTGGAAAACCTGGACCGTGTTAGGATCACAGTGCGATTTCAACAAGCTTGCGACAGGGTAAAGTCCGCAGCCAATGTTATGGTAGTCTTTGTCAACGACGATCTCGTCGTTAAACCTCAACAACGAAACATCAGCAATGGGGACAAAGTTAGAAAACAGGATTTGCATGGCTTTCTCCAAAAACTTGACCAGAGCTAGCTTCTTTTCCCCAGAAACGCCACAGCTGTCAGCAACAAGCCCCATTCCGTTTGTGCAGGCGACATTGATTGCCGAACGATTTCCAATGTTCCGCACCTTCAAATTCAAGAAATCCCTCAACTCTTCAGAGGCACCGTCAGAAAACTTGTCATTCTGAATGGCGTTTATGCAGTTTTCGAGGCCAAAGGTTGCAATCGCAGCAAATGATAGGTGGACACAAAGGATGTTGTCTCCTTTTCTTTGGATTCCTCCCTGCTTGATAATATTTTCTGCAATCTTGTTCTTCTTCACACACTCGTGCTTGTGATATTTATTCCAAGCAGCTGTAGCACACTCTTCGCTGCAATAGCATGCCTAGAATAGAAAATAAAACGTAATTTAAAAAAAAAAAATACAACAAATGAAAATATAAAATCTTGTTTTGGTCTCTAATAGTTTGAGGCTTTGTTCATATTTAAATCAAAAGAACATTATAATTAAAAATAGCTCTGTGAGATTAAGAACCATAAAAAATTGTTAAAAAAAATCTAGAAAAAATGTGAAGATCCTATTTATAACAAAAAAAACATTAGAAAATGTAAAACAAAATGCAGATTGTCATGAAATTTTAAAAACATACCCATTTGCATGTTGGACAAGGCTGGAGGTTCAGGCAGAGTTTGAGGCAATGACAGCAGTGAATCCAAGTTTGATCACCACCACTTTCAAGACAGGAGGACAATGAGAGAATGGGTTTCTCAACAATGAGAACATCACCTGTGTGTAAAATTAGAAAAAATGAAATTTTTCTAAAAACAAGCAATAATTTAACTTGCCAGTATTGATTTTTCTGTTTGCAAAAAATGTTGAATGCTGCCCTTTTTGACGAATTGTGACAGCAGCTGAGACGAGTGGGTTTTCTGGGTTCGGCCCGTAACTCGGACAAGGTGCAGCGAGGTGCTCGACTCGAAGATTTGGCATCACACTGTTGTGATTGTCTGCCAACTGCTTTTGGAAACCTTTGACTGTCTCTTCCTTCACCTCGGGTATCATATTTTGTTTCTTGACCGTCTCAATGGCTGCCTGCAGGTTCTCTTGAGCCTCAACTTCTCGGCCCAGGGCTTTGCAGCAGGTGGCCATCCTCATATGCAACTTGTGGGCCAAATTGTCAGGGTATTTGTTCTGCAAGGCAATTTTGGCGTCGCTGATGCACTCGTCGTAGTAGCCCAGGGACAGCAGGACGGCGCTCCTGTTGGCGTAGGCCAGGCCGCGCTCTTTGCTGCCGGCTGCAGCTTTGGCCAGACTCTTGGTGTAGAACGAAATTGCATTCCAGTAGTCGCCTGACTTGAAAAACTTGTTGCCCATTTCTCGCAGTTCCTCAGGGTTAACCTTGAGCACGGGTAATGTTGGTCGAAGCAACATTTCTTGTCTGAAGATGCGTTCCCTGTAAGTGAAGAAAGAAAATGTTTTTTCATTAACAAATTATCAAGTTAATGAAGTTTGTAATTTTATGGTGCCATAAAAATTAAAAAAATACATAAATCAGATTAATTACGAATAAATATAGTAACTCACCATGGCGCGGTCATGATGCTTGGTAATCGGCTATGCAAGTTTCTCTTTCAAAATCACGTAAAAACCAAATTTACGTATTTTTATGTGTGGACTAAACGCGCTCTGCGTTTTGTCTCTCGCGTCTTCTGTAAATGGAACAGGCGATCAGAGTCTTTCTGCCTTTTTCATTTGAACTTATGTACTCACAATTAAGCCCTCGGCTTAGAGTGTCCAACTTCCAATCCAATAACTCCAGTAACACTTCGAAACGTTGCAGTTCCCAAAAGAAATGAAGACTCGCTCAGACGCTCAGCCTAAGTTTCGAATCGTTTCTTGTCTTCTATTCTCCGCATGCATGAATTGTATTATTGTAAAATGCAGGCAGGACCCTTGCCAACCCCCCACCCTCATAAGATTTTCAATTCTTCCTTTTTTCTACTTCTCTCCTGCTCCTGCTCAAACAGCTCACAGTAAATTATCTCAATTCTTCAAACCACACAATATGCGCATGACTCACACGCACATTCCTTATATTTGCCCTCAGCAAAAATAATGTACATCAATTTCAACAGGTTCCACATTCTATACAAAACAGAATTATACACAACAAAAAGGAGAAAGACATGTAAAATCTTGCACGCTCTTGCACTGTCTGTTTGGCTGATTAATAAAATAATATTCAAAATTATTTTCGAAAGTATGATTATGTTTGTCATAAAGATTAAAAAAAAAAATGCGAAGTGCGTTATTTACATACATTGTGGCGGATGATAAATTTAAATACTAACTTAGAATTACTTGAATTTTATATCCGATCTTTACAAAGTGTTATGAATAATTTTGAGTAATATCTTCTCTGTAAAATAAAAAATTAATTGAATTCTCAGTTGATTCGCAATCAGTAGCGCGGAGATAAATTTTTTAAAGGAAACAAACTGTTTTTTTTTCCAATAAATTTGTTTAATATAAATACTTAATTTTTAAGCGAATTCATCATATAAATGAAGAGCGGTTTGCATGTATTTTAAATTCATCAAGTAAAACACAAGAGGCAAAAATTAAATAGATAAACAAATTTAACAATTTAGTAAAACATCGTGAAAATACACTCCTGTACATGAAAAGAATTACAATAATACATTATTTTTCATCTATATCAAGAAGAATAATTTCCTTTAAATGATTTATTGTTTATATTGATTATATTTTTTATGCATGAAAAGAGCTAATTTGTAATAAATTATTTAATTTCATAAAAGTTTTATTTTCAATTATTTAAGATCTGAATAAACTGTTTATTCTTTTTTTTTATAAACTCCATAACTTGAGCAAATAAATTTAATAGATCAGCTCCAGGGGTTGAAATTTTGCGCTTCAGAAGTTCAGAAACAATGGCCACGCGCGTGTTAATGTGTTGCGGCGCAATTAAAGCGCGGGGAGTGACGCGCGCGATTTCACGTGCGACTTGTCGACAAAGGGTTGAGCGATGCACCCTCATTACACTTAATAATTGCACACGGGACCTTTGCAATTGTCCGCCGCCCAACCAACATCTATGGCTGGCTGGCAAGCTCGTATTCCGCGCACTATTATAATAATAATAATAATAGCGAGTGCAGTCGGCACAGCAAACTCTGATGACGGCGCACGTTTAATTAAATCTGTCCTTCTCTCGCGTCCCGCCGCACCAAGAAAATTAGAGAGAGAGACCTTTGCAGGGGGTGAGATCGAGGGGTTGTTTTGCACTCTCGAGTGCCCTGTTATTACACTCGGCGGGGCGCACACCCCTCTCTTGTGAAATTGATGATCCAGATAATCGACATTATTAATCTAACAAAAAGTTACTTCGCTCTGCGACACACACACACTCACTTTTGCTCGCTGCCGACCGTCGCATGTCAAAGGGCGCGATGGCAATAAGCTGGTGTAATCTGCGGCCAAATTTGTTTCCGGAACTGTGTTTACTTCGTCATTGTCGCTGATCCTTGCAAGGGGATTTCTTTAAAAATAACTGCAAGTTTTCTACAGAAAGGCCAGAAATAATAATTGAATATGTGTTCTTTTTGAAGCAAAAATTATATTTTCAATTTAAACCAAAAAAAATATATAAATTTTGTGTGAATGATTAAAACAAAACAAAAATTACTTTCAATTTTAAATTAATTTAGTGTTTAGTTCTGAGCTTGGAAATGAAATACATTTTTTTTACCAAAAACTCGTACTGGATAAAACTATTGAGCCTGATTAAAAAATTTCCAACTAAATTCAATTTTAATAAAACTTAAGAAACATAAAAAATGCAAAATAAAATAGAATTTACAATAGTGTGGACTTGATGTCTGTAAAAATTAGGTAGAATGAGTGACAAAAATAATGAACTGCCCCTTATTAAAATAATTAAGTAAAAACACAAATTTTCATCATTAAAACCAAAAACAAAATACAAAATTTTGATTATTTTAAAAGTTAAAATGAAATCCATCTATTATATTCAAAAATATTTTGTAAATTTATGAACCGCATATAAATATATTATATTCGATTATATTGATGAAAATTATTTATATGTCTTTTTAATGTAAATTTAAGATTAATTAACATGAAACTACGGCGGGGAAACGACGTGTATGATAAATTTGGTTAATTTTACTGCCTCTCTGTCTTTGAAATTCCAAATGAAAGGTTGCAATAAATTTGAGCTCAATAAGACAAGAGGGTCGTTATGAATATTGATCAGATCGCGAGGACGGGCGTGGGATGAGCGGCTTATCAGCTCTTCCAAATTTAATAAAATCCTTTTTATTTCAAGAGCCATCCCCGCTCAGACAATATGTTCGGGGGGTGGATCGCCATTGTGTGATGCTGGGGCGCAAGCAGGGGATGATTGCGAGCCTATTATTAGAGTTTACAGATGTAATAAAATCGCACCCTCGCCAGTCGGCAGCTCTCTGGTCACCACATACAAATACGCCCGAGAGAGAGAGAAGAGGGTTGTTCCAAAGGTTATAAACACACGCTGCACGCATGAAAGCGAGCCGGATATTGCTCCGTCGGTCTCCGTTGTAAAGGGGAGGCTTTCTGTATATTTATTGTCACACCAGCGACTTTAATATTACACTATCATTTGTCATGCAGCTGCATAATAATATAATAATTCACGGTGGCCGCCTTTTATTATACACTGCGCGCGCTCTTCTCCGCCGATGAATCAGGCTGATTTATTGTTTCCACGGAGCGGCGAATAATGGCTTTGCAATTTGCATTCTATTGCCAGACAAATAGCACAAGAACTACATTCGAAACGTCTCGCGGTGGAAATAGATAGCTCTGTTTTCAGGACATGCGACTAGTTTCAATTTTAATGAAATGCATGCCATTCAATGGAAATGCAGAAATTTTTAAAAATTTAACCGGTGTCCTTTTTTTTACATTTTTGTACTTTGGTTTTAAAAATTTCTTGATATTATTTTAGCAACCGTTAAAAAGAATTATTATAAGATAGAATTTGCTGAAAATGGGAAAAGTGTGGTTTCATAATAAGGAAGCAAATTTTTGAGTTCAAAACAAGGTTTTAAAACAAAAGTGATTTTTTTTTTAATTGTTGATCAAAATAGTCAATAAAAATTCAGAATATTTCCATTGACTTGAATTAAAATATTTAAATTGATCTTAAAAAATTTATTAACAAATAAATAATAAAATAATTTCATAACAATTATAATTAATGATAAATAAATTTGATTTAAAAGTTCCATTTAAAAGTCATTTGCAAAAAAGGATGAATTTTTACTAGCTTTACAAAAAATATCTGTTTTACTTACTTAGTATAGTGAACTTCATTGTAAAAAATTTCTAAATTAAAGTAGAAACTTTAAATTTTGGAAACATTTTCACCCTCTAAAATAAAAATAGCAATCTGATAAAATGAAAACATCTGAATATATCAGAGAAATTTATGTTTATTGAGAAACATCCCACGTCTTTATAATATCACATTTTCTAGGAGGACTATTTTTTAGTATTTTATGATGAAAAACTTGAGCGCACTGACCTTACTTTTTTTATTCCAGTGTTTTAATTTGTTTCAACTTATTTTTAGGATTTTACATTGCATGCTCAAAAATTATTCCTGCCGTGTTTTATTCTCCTTCCCGTAAATGCTTGTGAAATTTCAAATCACAAAAAGTTCAAAGTTCTCCTCTTAAAAAAAAAATACTAATTATTCATTAAATTTTTAGAAATCATTTATGTCGTTGTGGTGCAACTTTGGTCTGGGAAGTTTTAATTGTTCCATGGCGTTGAAGTCGTACAGTCCGCTGTACCGGTCATGCTCCTTGCTTTTGCTTTTTTCCACCGCCGGAATCGGCTCCTCGTCAATGGCCCACGGTTGTCTTTCTCCGGAGGCGCAAATCGCGTAAATCACGGCGCCTACCAAATAAATTCCACTTGCGATGTAGAAAACGATTTTCCACTCTTCAACGCTCTGGAAGTGAAAAATTCAAATTCATTTTTCAATTAATTAAATTTGCTGCTACCTTATTTTGCACGATGATTCCAGTGAGCGCTGGGCTGATTATTCCTGGCAATGTGGCAAAGGTGTTTGACAAACCCATAAGAAGGCTGGCATACTGCGGCGCAATGTCGAGATGATTCACACTATAGAGAATTAAAAACCAAAATACGTAAAGAGGAGGAATTTTGAAGTTTTTATAGATTTTAAATTAAAATGTAATTTTGTTCAAAACATTACGTTAAAAAGAAAACACGAAAGCTTCTTTTTTTAATATTATTGTATAAAAAAATATTTTAATTTATATCTATTTATTTTTTATTCAATTATGCACTTTAAATAAATTTAGCTTAACCCTTTATCACATATTTTACTGGCGCAAATTTTACAGTAATAATTAATGTTCAAGAATAAACTTTTAAATCTGATGTTAACATAAAACAAATTTAGCATTTTTTTTTTAAATTTTACCCAAATTTGATATTTTGGTTCAGATTGAACGCAACCTGCCAAGCGGCCGTGTGCGTCAAATTGCATACTTAACCCAAACAAGGCATTGCTTGTCACTCACCTGAAGCCACTCCACGCGAAACCGCCAAGGCCGACGGCCACCGTGAGACACGCGACGGCCTCGAGTGGGGCCAGCAAGTAAGCGGCCAACATCATGAACGTCGTCTGGCTTACGAAGGCGCCGCAGTTGAACAGTTTGCGGACGGCTGTGGTCGAGATGAACTGCTTGGAGCGCAGCCAGTCGGCAAGGTGTCCGGCCAACTGGAGCACCGCCGCCATCGCGAGGTATGGCAACGCAGAAAGCAAACCCGCGTCTTTCAGGTCAAACTCCAACGTGTCTGTTTTTAATAAATAAAAAAGACAAAATTGTAGTATAAAAGTGACAATAAGTACAAAATTAAATACAATTAAAAAATAAGTAAGAAAAAATGGCAAACAAAATCGTACCTTTCATGAAGGTCGGCAGTTGCGTCAGAAGGGTGTAGAAACCCCAGTTTTCCGCAAAGTGGGCCACGATTATGGCCCAAACCGGCGCCGATTTTAAAAATTGACCCCAAGGTGGACTTGTTTTCTATAATTTTGTTACATCAGAATAATTATATACATTTTTTTCTCTTTAATGTACTTTGTAATTTTGCTGTCCAAGTGATTTTTGGATGTAGATGAGTTCCTCTTGTGAAATTCTGGGGTCCAATTCGGGTCCTTCTCTAACCACAGCCACCCACACAGCATACCAAACCAATCCGATGAAGCCTAAATTTAATAAATTACAAATATCCTGTATTTTCTGTGAATTTAATTTAAATTGCACTAATTTAGGATTTGTTTTATTTTTTACATTAAAATTTGCAAATAAAATACTTGCCGAAAACATAAAACACGTAGGGCCATCCGACGTGTTTTGCAAGATAGCCGGAGAGGGGTAGAGCGACCACGGTTCCCACGTAACTTCCTGAAAACGCCAAAGTGGCCAATTTGCTCCTCTCCAGCGGAGGAGCCCACCTCGCCCACACTGCGTGGATACAGGGATACGTGACACCCTGTTGAAATAAATTGGAATTATTATTTTTAAATAAATTTTCGTTCTAATTAATTTTTCGTACCTCAAATACACCTTCCAGAACTCGGAGAACGAAGAGCAGAGTGACGCCTCCGCTGGCTGCCAAGGGTGTCAAAAGGGTTAAAAGGGCCGTGGACGCAATTCCAGCCCCGAATAAAAGGGCGCCTCCTATCCTAGCGCCCAACCAGCCGCCAGGGATTTGGGTGATTATGTAGCCGTAGAAAAATGAACTTAAAAGGAGGCCTCTGGTCTTTGAATCCCAGTCAAAATCTCGCCTCTGTAAAAAAATTATTTTGGGAGATTAAAATATGGAGTTTTTCTATTGTAAGCTTGTATTTCTCAAGATATTGAGTCAACGTTCTCAACTTTTACTTATACCCGCATCAAGGAAAATATACAGCAAGTAATATAAACGGCGCACTAATTACTCAATAAATATTTTCTCTGGCTCTGGGAGCAGAAATAATCCAGATTTAACCCGATTTTAAGCAGAACTTATTTTCGTATAAACATAGACGCTCTTAAAGCTGCATCTAAAAATTAAAACAATTATTTTCTGGCGCCACACACGATGAGCTCAATGGCAAAAAGCTTGCCACAATTTTCCTTTCCTGGTTTTCAAATGTCAGGTGAGCTCGATTGAAAATTTGTCGTGGATACTCGATGCAACTTAAGGAATCTTTTTCACGCACGAATTACGATGCCGCCGGTTGTGCAGATCTTCCGCTCGGCCTGACAATAATGCATTCATTGATCATACTTTCACAATGCGCGAACGCGCTCACAGCTGAGAATTCTCGAGAGAATGGTTTGACATTCTCGATGATTGCGAAATTATCGCCGCGTGAAACCTGCTTGAAACTAGAAATTGACTCGAAACATTCAGCAAAGAGGGTTTCATGGTTATAAATATTTGCTATATAATTTGATGGAACCACAAAAGCATCTTTGGCGCTCGTGTGATATAAGCGGGTCCCTCTCAATTTTAATTAACTATTAATTAAAAAAAAACTATAATACTAAAATTTAGTATATGTATTTAATATTTTTTACTTTTAACCTTATTCTTTTTTGCAATAACACTTTTAAATATGGGAAAAAAAGATAATTAAAATGTAAAAATACATTAAGAAAAATTATTTCACAATTGGTTGCGGTGGACTTATTTTTTACGAGGAGTTATTTGCTTGATATTTTAAACCCTTTCATCTAGTTTTTTTTATTTTTTATTTATTATAATTAGTAAGAATTATTGAAATAAAGAGCTAAAGAAAAAATGGAAAAAAACATATTTTAATATTAAATATTTCTTTAAATGCTTTTTACATAATTTTTTTTTTTTTAATTTTAAAAACCTTCAACCTCCTTCACTTTTAATCTGATTATTTACTGAAAAATTACCTGTATAGTGGTACCATTGTCCAAATGAACCGTGTAATTGCTCGTCATCGCGACAATGGCCACACTCAAATTGACTCGCAGGGCGTACACATTCCAAAATCCCAGGAACGCTAGAAAAGCGACCACGTATCTTCTCGGCGGCGACCAGCATGATGATTTTCTACAAAATTAATCACATTGCCTCTATTAATTTAAATTTTAAAGCGTAGCATTTGCGCTTTAGATAACATCGCGCGAGAAAGCAGTCTGAGGCACGCGGTTTCAAGAGCGCCGCCGATTTAGCGACACTTTGAATTAAACTCACTGGCATGCCAATCAAGGCCAACTTGTTGATTCCGACTGGTTTTCACATTCGTAAGTTCCGCGAGCAAATATTTGCGCTCGCACTTTGACCATTGCAATAAAATCTCAATTTAACGCACTTCTTCAATGCTAAAATAAATTACATTCTCCTTTTTTATGAATTAATTTTTTTATGAACGTAATAAAAAAGATTAAATTTGCTATTTTAAAATTCATTTTCCGATTTGGATGAATATAAACAACAATTTAATTGTTTATTATTGATTTTTAAATTTTTTTTTAATAAATAATTTTTTTTTTAATTATTCTGATTTTAAAACGTGCCTTTTAAACCGGTGCTCTTGAAATTAAAATAAGAAATTACAAATGAAAATGAAAGGAGAGAAAATTTTGCTCCACTACACACTCTGGACAGGTGAAATTGCTTTTTATCTACGAGATGGGGAGGCCGCGGGCAGTGGGTCACACTTCTTGCCGCCGCCGATACACAAATTTTTCTTACTTGCTCTCCAACTCGGACGACGGTGTCTCCGAAATTTGCATACTGCTCTCACTACTGTGCACCGTCATGTTGAAAAATAAAGAAAAGTCCGACCCACAAGTAAGTCCAAAAGTTCCGTCTGCGATGCACTGACGGATCACTTCTATGAAAAATTATATTTTCTCGATGCACTCTATGAAATCGCGAGCACGCCGCGCGCAGGAAAAGAAAAGGAGTCGCGCGCTCTCGGCTCGCGCGCTGCGCCAAATGAGTCGAACACACCAGTCCGAGAGCTCCGGAGCCGCCCAACCACTTTCACTTCAAACCCATTATCAATCTAAAGCGCCCAGAGAGCAAAAAGGCCTGCATATAAAAGGAATTTATTTATTTCGATCGGCGTGGGAATTCAATCAATTTGCACCCGATTGGCAAAGGTCATTGCTGCACTCAAGTGATTATTATGTTGTTGGCCGACTCACTTGATCGAGTTCAATAGTCGTTCAGGTACTTTCTCTCCACTTTGACTTCCTCCATAAATAAATTAGACTAGAACGCTACCTGTATTTTATTAAATCCGACTGCTAATTAAGTGAAGTGCTTCTCATTGATTTCGGTTTCTTTTCGTGTTTAAAGTCCATTGTAAAGTCCATTGTTCGGTCAAAGAAAGGTTTCACTCTCGCTTGTTTAATATGTGTAAGGATCAAACTTGCATGTTGTTGTATTTCGTCTCGCGTGCAGTTCGTTTGGACGTGCCCATATATTGAATTTCTAAACATTTGTTTACACTTGCTGCTCCAATTCATTCAAAGTCCGTGGGATATAATCCGTTAAGAAAATTCCCGCACGTATATATTCTTGCAGGTAAATAGATTTATTTATTCCATACAACATACATTAGGATATATAGAATATCTAATTGTGAACCAAAATAGACAATAATTTGCAAGATAAAAGCACCAAACATATTGATTGAAACAATAATTAATAAACTTTTTTAAGCTATTTAACAGTGCGGGTGCAATTTCAAGCATTCATTGTGCATTTCTATATTAATATAGATTCTGTTTACAGTAAATATAATTCCTAAAATATCCACTTTGCAGTTTGATTTTTACTTACACAAAAAGAGAGACAATTAAAGCAACAACAAAGAACAAACTAGAAAATCAATGCTCAACACTAGTGAGTTTGGGATAATTGATCCTGAGAAATATCATGAATGGGTATTTCAACCAAGGATCATACAATTTACGTTATCACAGGTTGGGGCTTCTGAAATGCGCGCATTTTCCTAAAATCTAAAATAAATTCAAAAATAGACAAAAACGCTAAAATCGCTGTAACAACAAACTAAGCAAAGCTATTTACAAATAATGAGCTTGTGATTAATTCGTCAAGTATAGGCAACCACACAAAACAAAATTAAAAAATAACTCCAAGTTGAGTAAAACGCCACTGTGATTTGTGTCTCGCAATACAAAATAATGAACCCAACTATGTGGAATGACAGTGAGTGCTTCAAGCAAGTCTATAATAACATTTGATAAGCAGTGCAAACTACTGACTACATTGTTGAGAATAAAGTGGCTCACATTATAGTTAAGGAATTCTTTCGAGGAATCATTGTGCCACTTGAATCAGCATCAAATCTGAGAGATCATAATTTTCAACTATTTTCAAATGTTTTTTTTTTTTAATCGTTATAATAAAATCCATATTTTAAATATTAATAGTTTGATCTGATTTGAATGATGCCAAATAATTATAAAAACAAACAGTGCAGATTATAAACTTTGTATACAAAAAAGATATGGCAGCCATTTCCTGATTCTATTTGAAAATTTGTCCATCCAGGCATAGCTTTCAATGGGCGGTCAACTGAGTGTTTCATTTTAATTGACTTGTAATTGATCGATCAGCCAGCCTTTCAACTCAACTCCACAGATTTTACATACCCTGAATCCAATGAAATTTGTAAAAATGAAAATAATTGACGTTTCTGGTCTTTAAAATGTGGATAAATTTTGGCAATAACATCTATATTATTAATATATATGTAGCTGATAGTTTCAAATTAATCTGAATCGCCGCAAGTGCCAGAACCAAAAGGGAGGTCCTCTGTGGAAGCTCGTGAGTGCGTTTCGGCACACAAAGTCTCACCATCCTGGAGCTCTGCCCACCGCTGCAATTTGCCAGAGGCAAAGAGACCAAAGAACACAGCTCCTGCCAAGTAAATTCCGCCAGCAATGTAGAAAACCGTTTGCCACTCCTCAGGTGTCTAAAATTTAAAAAATATTTTTTATTTTGAATTAGAATAAAAAACCACACCGACCTTGTGTTGAACAAGATGGCCTGTTAGAAGAGGGCTGACCATTCCAGGCAGAGTTGCCACCGTGTTGGACAGACCCATCAAAATACTCGCGAACTGAGGGGCAATGTCCAAAGGGTTGACGCTGAAGCCGGCCCAGGCGAAACCTCCGAAACCAACAGCCACGGTCAAGAAAGCAACGATGGCAGTTGCACTTGTGGCGTGAGCTGCGGCCAGCAGAAAAATCGTTTGGAAGATGAAAGCTCCGCAAGTGCACAGTTTGCGAACCTGAAATGAATGAAAATGTTAAGAAAATAATTGAATTTTACAAGGTTTTTCTTACTTTTGTCGATGTTAAGTAGCCATGTGAGATGAGGTGGTCTGCAAAGTGGCCTCCGACTTGGACCACAATGCCCATGACTAGATATGGAAGGGCTGATAGGAGACCAGCATGTTTCAGGTCAAATCCAAGAACGTCTGTAAAATAATTTTAAATAAATTCCAAAACTATCAATTTTGTTTAAATTAGTTTTTCAAAGTCTCTGTGATTATTTTTAAACAGTTTTTTTATTTACCATTCATGAAAGTAGGCAGTTCCGTAAGCAGAGTATAGAAGCCCCAGTTTTCACTGAAGTGAGCCAGCATAATGGCCCAAACTGGCAGGGATGTGATGAACCGTTTCCAAGGGACGTCCATGTTCTTAAAAAGAAATTATTTGGGTTATTTTTATTTTCAAGGGAATTCAATTCATGAGATTAGTTGAAAATGAAACAAACAATATTAAATGTGCAAGAAGAGAAGACAGGTGTTCCCAGCACCTCCGAAAATGATACTTTACCACCTTCACATGGTTTGCTGAAGGACCAACAGTTGCTCTGATGTAATCAAGTTCTTCCTCGGTGATTTTTCTGTCCTCTTGGGGAGTCTCGCTGACCACGTTAAGCCAAACGATGCACCACACAATTGCAATCAAACCTTGAATTTTAATTTGATTTAATAGAAAATGTTTTTGTAGGTTAATTTTTATGTTGACTACCAAAAACGTAAAATATGGAAGGCCAGCCGTAGGTTTCAGCCAAATATCCAGACAGGGGCAGAGAAATGACAGTTCCGAAGTAACTTCCAGAAAAAGCAATTGTGACCAAGCGACTTCTTTCCAAAGGCGGTGCCCAGCGGCTCCACACAGCATGGATGCTGGGATATGTGACACCCTGGAAACCATTCTCATCACTTTATTCTTTTGTCGAATTCAAAAGTTACCTCAAAAAATCCTTCGATAACTCTGCCGATGACCAAAAAGTAAAATCCAGCCCAGGCCAATATCGGGGTTAGCAGGGTGATTATGGCCGTGACCAAAATTCCCAGGCCAAACAATTTCTTTCCTCCAATTTGTGTGGCTAACCATCCTCCGGGAATCTTTTAAATCCAAATTAATTTAAAATAACGAGTAAAATTAATTTTTTATGATTATATACTTGAGTGACTGCATAGCCGTAGAAGAACGAACTCAAAATTATTCCTTGAGAGCGACTATCCCAGTTGAAATCTTGCTCCTGTATAATTTATCTTACAAATAAAAAAATTTATAAAAAAAATCCAATCATTTACATAAGAAAGGTGTCCATCTTTGTTGATTGTCCTGTTCGCAGTCATGGCCACGATAGCCACGCTCAGATTGACTCGCAGCGAGTAGACTTGACAAAATCCAAGAAAGGCCAGAATTGCCACGACGTGTCTCCTTTGAATTCCATCCAACCACCTGCTGCTCCTCCTAAAAAAAGTAAAAAATAATGCACACGTTACAAAATAGAATTAAATATCAAGGATCGGGGATAATTTGGGAATATTTCATCAATTTTTTCTGCTAATTATTTGTTTGCAACTTTTATTTTTTCACTGTGACAATTAAGCGTGTCGACAGCAACACTTGGTGGAAAATCAATAACCACCTTTGGTGATGTGGAATTTCCGTCAGCGACTGTGTGTAGTGGAGGTGCGACTTGATCGCAGTTTTCTCGTCCGGACTGGCGTCCGTCGAGCTCGGAGGGGTTGCCAGCATCGTCGCTCTTTTAGCTCAAATCATCCTCAGGCCGAAGACTTCCAATTCGGCCACCGTCGGCCGAAACTGCCTGCCAGATGTCGACTCGTCTATGTTGACATTTTCGTGCCGATTTGTGAGAGGGAGGGGCGGGGTCACGAGGTAACGCCCCTGCGGTGACGGACACGGGGGTGGGTGCGTCCTCGAGACATGTAAACATTGCGGTCACTTCGATTTTTTCGTAACCACAATAAAAATGATTTACCAGGACTCTTTAGGATGAAACTCTGTAAGTTTTTTTTTTATAATCGGAAGTTTCCTTTTAAATTTTATAAATTTCAGGAAATTGCCCGGAAAACGGAAGCAGCATGAGATTGACCCCTTCGAGGATTCTGTTCACCTTGATTATCTTCGTTTTGATTTTGACAACCTGGCTTATAATAAGCCATAGTGGTCCTGACCACTACATTGCTCAAAATTGCCAAAACTCTGAAGAATTTCAGGTAAATTTTCAATTTAAAATTCATACTAATTAAGTTTTTTTTTTAAATATTATTATCAAAATTTTTACAAACTATAAATTTAAACCATATTTTTAGGATGCTCTGCACAAGCTTGCCAAGGACACCCATGACCTACTGACAGGGCTAGGCTTGACCCATGCCTTGTGCTATGGCGCCCTTTGGGGTCAGATTCGAATGTCTCGAACCCTTCCTTGGGAAAACGACGTCGAGTTCTGTGTGCTCAACGAAGAGTTGATGCAAAAGGACGAGGCCTCGATCTTCAGCACCTTCAGACGAAAGCAGCTGCAGTTGTCTTACGACTCTGTGGACGGAATCTACACCGTGACCAATGTGGCCGTCGAGCCAACTTCCGATCGTAATATTTTATTGGGAAAATTAATTTCAATTATTTATGTTTGAAGTAATTTCAGTGGCCAGGGCAGTTGTGAAGCTGATTGTGTTTGAGGAGGACAGCAAGACGGCCAGGGTGCCCGGCAGCAAGGGCATGTTGCGCAGGGTGGGGTGGAAGAGAAGGGTGATGCCCCCTGACTGCGAAGGAATCGCAATACTCGAATGCTTCCCACCAAATCTAGTCACTCCACCGCTGCCCGAGAGAAACTTCGGCGGCTTTTTTATGCCAGTGCCGAGGGAAGGGGTGGAAATTCAGAAATATCATTACATCGACAACTGGTGGAAAGAAGTGATACCAAAGAATTGTTAGTGAGTCCTCGTAGATTAGCTGCTGTTTAAAAAAATTTTGCATACATCTAAGTACATAATAAATCCAGACAAATTTCCATTAATCTGCGTTAGTTTTTATGAAAATATAATTCTGTACAAATAATTATCACTGATTTAACATCAAATCATGAGAAGCTTAAACTAATGAAAAAATATCTTTTAAATAATTCAACCATTTAAGAAAATTCTCGTTTATTGTACAATTCATGACAAGAAATTAAATCAAGACCTAAAAATTTTATATCACTCGCAGAAACAAATTAGTCACCAACAAAAAAAAATAAATTGGCACAAATTGAACAATGAATGAATCAAAGAGCTGGATGTCCTTGAATCACTCGTCGAATGAGGGACTTTTTACCGGAGGCGCCGCCCTGATGTGTTCTTGTGTGGCGCGCCGAGTCCGACCTGCTGGCAAAAAGTTTTCCACACTCGGTGCACATATAAGGTTTTTCTCCAGTGTGCGTCCGCCAATGCACGACGAGACTGCATCTCGCCGCAAACGCTTTTCCGCAGTCTTGACACTTGTACGGCCGGTCGCCGGTGTGCGTCCGTCTGTGGATCACCAAAGTCCCTTGCGTCCGAAAACACCGTCCGCACTCTTCGCAACTGTACGGCTTTTCGCCAGTGTGGATCCTTCGGTGTATTGCAAGCGTACCCTGAAGATAAAAAATTTCATGAAGTAAAATTTTGGTTGGTTTTGAACTTCAAAACAAAGAACTTTTCAAATCCCATTAATTTTTTTCTTATTAAAAAATAAATTATCTATTACGGACTGATTTCATTTTAAAGTTTTGTTAAATTCTTTTACTTCAACAATTTTCACAATTTTTATTTTGTTTTAATCATACAAATTTCTTATTAATACCTGAGTTCGAAACGCCTTCGGACACTCGTTGCACAAATAAGGCCGGTCGCCTGTGTGGATGCGCTGGTGGGTGGAAAGCTGAGAGTGCTGCCGGAAACACTTGCCGCAATCTTCGCAAGGAAAAGGCTTTGAAGGCCCGGCAAGATTCTCTTCCATTGTTGACGAGGACGGCGAGCGATGCTGCTTTTTCTTGGGAAGATTTTGCCCTCTGTTGGAAACTCTTTTAAAATTATTAGCAAAATTTTTAACCCCGCGGATAAAATGAATTTGTTCTCACCTCGGAACATTGATGGGATCTTGACTCAAAGTGCTCGAACTTCTATCAGTCTTGCTGCCCAACATAAAGTGACTTTGTTCCGAGTAACCCCAAAAGCACATAGCAGCCGCCGCCGCCGCTTGTTGCTGCTTCTCCCATTCAGCCTTAGTTCTCATCAAAAGCCCATCTTGAACCTATAAATTGTAAATTTGTTTAACATTTTTTAGAAATTGTTTTATTTAAGAAAAAATATTAACTTTCCAAGAAATTTTTCCTATTTATATTTTCAAATTTTTTAGCAATAATTTTCTTGCCCTTGCTTTTATTCTAATTTCACTGATCATACGTTATGCGTTGCGGAGTGAGCATTGTTCGAGCCTGTCCGAGGCGCCTGATGCGCCGACGGTGCCGAATAATGGTGCGAGGCCCACTGCGCCAAGAGACCTGCCGTCTTCCCACCGCCTCCTTTGGCTTCATTCATCACCTTTTGAGATTGGAAAATCGGATAACTTTGAGTCTTTGGTGTGTCTTGAAGTGAATTTTTCATCAAAAGCCCAAAATTTAATGTGTTGACTGAAAAATAAAAGGGAAATAAGAAATCATTTTCTGCTGTGTTTTCTTTTTACTTTAATAAAAAATATAAAAATATGTTTCAGCGTTGTCTGAATTTCATTTGAAAATTATTCAAAAGTTTCTGTGATTTAATTTTGCACTCTGCAAACCGCTTTTTAGTATAAAATCTCATTTTATATTTACAATGAAAATAAATATTAAACTGAATAATTAAATTGCTAATGAAAGTTAATTTGATTATTTTTTTTAGTAAATGGATGCTCATATTCAGTACAATGCAAAAATATCATACCAGTGAGGCGAGATGGACTGTGTTTGTTTTTGTTGTAAATAATAATTCACATTTTTAGTCCGCGCAATTCACTTTCATCAAAATTTTACAACATCAAGCAAATAAACGCTTTTGATTTGTGAATTCTGATGGTAAAATCAGTAAAGCCCTGCTCTGAAAAATAAATTTTTTTATAAATTTCCAACTGTGTAATGTGAATCCGCTGCTGATGCAGCTGCAGCTGCTGCGAGAAAAAAAACATTTAACCCTTCCGTCGTTTTACCAACCGCGCGATATTATACGAAATGTGTTATTAGTTAAGTACTTCGTTATTAAATTCACTCTTTAGTTCATTTTTTCACTTCTTTAGAGTTAAATTGAAAATAGCATTTTAAGATATTCTTAATATTGTGCATATAAATTATGATCTTGAAAAATTTATTCATATATCATTGAATCGTTGTCTCCGTGGAAGCCCTTTAATTTGAACTGAGCACATTCCATCGAGCGCGCGAACATTTTATTTTATATCTTCAAAATATTCAACGAAATTAAACTTTTGAGCAGAATGATTGACATCAGGTCATTCCATTGCTATTTGATCGGTAAGTGCGCCGCGCTAAAATGATTTAATATATATTATTTTTTTATTTTTTGAATTTCAAAGCAGGAGATGCGCTTGTTGGAAAAACGGCGATCACTCAAATGTTTTTGTCAGATGGTGCAAAATTTCCAAAAACTTACAATTTGGTAGGATATAATTTATTTATTCAAATGTAATTTTTCTAAAAAAAATTTTGCAGACAACCAATATAGAATTAAACTCAAAATTGTTCTCAATACCCGGAGAAAGTGCAGACCACAAAGTGCAATTTATTATTTATGACACTTCTGGCCACGATATCTACAACGACATTATAAGAAAATGTGTAAGTTTAAGAAATCTTAAATTCTTTTAATGCAATTAATTTTATTTCTAGTTAAATAAAAAATGCGACGTTGTGCTTTTGGTGTACGACGTCACCTCGACTGCCAGTTTCGAAAATTTAAAGGAATGGATCAAACTGATTTCTGAAGCTGAAACAATCGGGAAAGACAAAATGCCAATTTTCGTTTTGGGCAACAAATCTGATCTGCACAACAGAAGAACGGTTTTTCTTGAAGGAGACAAGTCTGAAGAAATGATGAAGGAGTTTGAAGTTCTGCAAACGGTCGAAGGCTCTGCTGTAAAATAATTATAAATGTTCTTTTTTTTTGGCTGATTGTGTTTTAAAATTTCAGAAAAATTATGAAGGAGTCCATGAAATTTTCACAGCCATGGCGCAGTACCTTGTGGAAAACTCGTAAAGAAGAAAAAACAATTCAAACAGCAAAATTACTCTGTCTTAAAAATTTAATTTTATTATTTTCAATGTAATGCAAGTCAAATCGCCTTTTACAATAAAATAATCAAAGTCAAATGCGACGTGGATCTTTTGCTTGATGTTAATTCACATCTCAATATGATAAATTAAAGAATAAATATACAGCGTTCAGCATCATCGATTGCAATCAACAGCAAGGGCAGGAAAATATAAGTTGAAATAATTTATATTGTATCAAAATAATTAAAAGAACAATTCCTGTTGTAAGCTTGGTGAAGTGCGCAGTGCGACACGGATTTCGTTTAATCAAAATAGCCACTCTAGAAACTAATTAGGAAGCAACAGACCACAAGGAATGAGTAAAACAATTAGATGCCTCATCTCTGTCTCTGCGAAGGCAAGACCATGCCACAGTTGACTGCCATAACCCAACACACAACAGAAGTCTCTCGCTTGCAATTGTTGAAAATAAGCAAGTCGCTCAACTTTTCCATTTACCCACACAATTTTTATTTACAAAATACAACAAGGCATTCATAACTAATGAAATTTTATATGCATGTACGTTGCTTTTTTATAAAAACCATTTAAGACAACCAAAACAAATTTAAAAATCAAATCACGGTTTGCTTGGAAAAGCAATGCAGTTAAAAATAGGAAACCAACATGACTGGCAGGTATTGATTTGTTTTTAGCATGGACTGCTAGAAGATTTTATGTAACCACTGAAGTTTGGGGGGCTTTTCACATGTTCGTAATTCATCCAGGGCAGATATTGGCATGAAATCAGTCACATAGTATTTAATAATTATCATTTCACTTGCAAAGCAATTAGTAAGTTTAGGAAAGATCCATTACAAAGTTTAGAAGTAGTATTGCTATGGCAGCAGAAAGTGAAGAAATAATTCGAAATTAATAAATATATAGATAGAACTTTTGCAGTTATTCATTTTATAAACCAAAATGCCAACCATAACAAGATTAATCGTGTGATTACTTAAATCAGTTTTCATAATTTGGTATTAATTCTTTTCCTACGCTGCTTAAATGTGATGCTCTCTCCAGATGAATTAGTTGTAAATTTTTATAGCTTTCTCCAGCATGGTGTACCTTGACCGTTTCGGAGCCTTGTTGACGTGATCAAGACCAATCCAAGGTCTCGGTGGAGTGTTTACGAGGATAGCTGAAGGCAAATAAAAAGGAGCGTTGATGTGTCGGAAAGGAGGATTCAAAAATGGATTTTACCTTGAGAGAGGCTGCTTTTGAAATCGTTTTGGCTGAATACGTATTCGGTCTCTTCATTGATGTACTGAGCCCTTCCCATCAAGACTAACGCAAATTTGATCTAAACAAAATTAGCAACACTTAGCAAGATTTATTCAACTGAAACACTCGACTTACTCTTTCAAATTCTTTTTCTGGCAGTCCTAATTTCTTCTGTATCCTCTCTTTGACTTTTGAGAATGGATCACCCTGAGAACAATAATAATAATTATTTGATTCGGATTGTTTGAAATTTCTCAATATTACGTATTTGACTTTGACGACAAAGGGTGTTCCAAAAGTGGCGTAAACATCCTTTGAGAAGTGGGCCACTGGAACCAAAATCTCATCTTCAGCCAAATGCAGTTCGTCAGCTGGGATCTCTTCTATTCTGTATGTTTTGTTGGTGGTTTGGTTGAGGTGGTCGAGAGGGACGTCTTCACCAGGGCAATAAGAAATCTTGAAGCAAGACATCTCAAACAGCCGCAGCTGTCCGGTGCCATTGTCCGACATCTCCACCTCCTTTCTAGCCTCTTGCAGCAAATCAAAGACTTTGCCTTTCTTGCAAGGGTAGAGGGTCAATTCCTTCTCCTCCTTCAACTTAGGGCTCACCCAAATGCACTGGAACATTAAAACATTGAAGCAAAGTGCCACTGGAAATAATAAAAAAAAATTCTACCTTAAACTGTTTTTTATTTTCCAGCTCGTTGATTGGAATATTTAGTTGCTGGTAGAAAATTTTCTTGGGTTGCTTGGGCTTTGAATACAGCAAGAGATCCTTGAGGGTTCCATCAAACGAGCAGCGAAGAGGATGGCCAGGACTATCTTTATAGCTGTTGATGTTTTAGAATTTAGCAACTTTAAATCAAGAATTTGGTTTTGAAATACTTTTGAGATTTGAAGAACTGAAGCAGTGAGGGTTCTGTTCCTAGCCTCTGAGCAACACAGTCAGCCAACTGGTCGTAGCTGATGCGATGAGACAAGCCTAATGTGAAACCCGGGTCGTTTGGAATAGCCTTATCACAGAATGTAACTTCAACTCGATAATACAAATCCCTAAAAAACAATTCATCTCGTAAAAATTCCTTTTAGAAATGCAGAATCTATTACCTAAAGTAGTCTTTACAAGTGGGAAGATCCGACGTTTCCTCGTGCTCGTCCTTTTGGAAAACAATGATGTCTCCATCCATCAGCTCATCCAAACCCTGCACATTTCAGGTCTAAGTATTTTGAAACATTAATAAAGCATCAACCATACCTTTTCTAGAGGATCAGTCACGTTCATGATTCTGTCTACTGTGTTGGGTTTTATCTCTTCATAAAGCATAAGCTCTGTGCCTTGAGGAAAGCCAGCTCTCTCATTCAAAATGGGCACAAGGTCAACTAGAGTAAACAAACATTAAAGAAACCAAAATTTTGGTAGCTTCATTTGTAACTCACCAACTTTAGCTGCAACAGGCATGTACTGATGACCACAAAAGCGAATCTGCTTTGTTTTCGGGTCGTACAATTTGAAAAATAGCAACACATCTGAATCTTTGTCAAAGGAGCGCAGAGCCTAAAAAAACCAGTCAACATCCAAACTTAAAATAAGAGTCAAATATTTACTGAGAGATCGGAGTCTGGCTTGAGGGTTTCCAAGAATAAGTTCCATGTTGTGTTGTTTTCTGCTAAATCAATTATTGACTTGTTGGCGTCGCCTTCAAGGTCTATGAATGTTGGCCGGTTGGTTTCGTTTGTCCTGTACCCAAATGGCCAAGGCCTGATTTGCTCTTTTGGGTATTTCTATAGAGAAGAAAAACATGAAACTGAAATGAGTCTAGCAAAGCTAAGAATTAACTAACCAAGCTCTCAGCGAGGTGGTCTACCAACTGCTCCAAAGTCATTTGTTTTTTAACTCTGAATACTTTGAATGGAGCTTTTTCTGGGTCAAACAGGTCATTGCCTTGGTGACCCTCGAAGCAGTCTTCAAGCAACACATGGACGTTCATGTAGAGGTGAGCCTCATTCCGCTCCTTGCGCCTCGCCTGCTCTAACCTTTTCTCCTCTTGAAGCCGATCACAGAGCTACAGCGGAAGAATTTTTTTTATAACAATCCAATAAAAATTTTCATTTCATTACCTCTTGCGGGATGTCATCCTCCCCAACCTTTTGCAGGACGTTCTTGAGCTCTGAATCTCGGATGTACACCAACATGTAAGCATTGGTGCAGTGTTTCACAGTCATGTTCATGTCGTCATCCTGTCCACCGTAGTTATTCTCAATAGCCTCTTGTTTTGTGCACCTCGAAACCACATCATCATCAAACTTGCACCACTAAAATTCACATTAAACATTTAGAGATGACAATAATTTTTTTTCATGGCAAATATACTTTTCCATCTCCCTTGGGGTTGATGAAAACAACGTAATGCCCTCCGTGGTTGTCACCACTGTGGACAAGAACTGCGTGCAGAGTATAAGTTGCAGGGGTCGATTCTGGCTCGTTCAAAAAGGAGTCAAGATTGAGTTTCTCGTAGAACTCAA
This sequence comes from Neocloeon triangulifer, assembly GCF_031216515.1. NCBI lineage: Eukaryota > Metazoa > Arthropoda > Insecta > Ephemeroptera > Baetidae > Neocloeon > Neocloeon triangulifer. Next base: position 2,299,615 of record NW_026775550.1, read on the forward strand.
ACCTATCGTTGAACTTGACAGAGCAGTCAGTAACTGGGTCATACTGGAATCGCATGAGGTGCAAATGAAGAACTGGGGGGAAGGAGGCAAAGATGACTCCTTTTTCTGCGTCTTGCAGGCCGTGGTCGCCAGCGTCGTACTTGTTCTCTCCGTCCAGAACCTCGGTTGTGATGTAATCCTTGAATGACTCCTCGACTGCAATTCGCTAATTAGTGGAAATTTTGGAAATCATATAAAAACATACTATTTTTCTTTCCCTTTATATTCAGCTGAATATCGTAGTAGGTCTCATGTCTAGTTGATTTATAATCCACATTTTTGCAGTGGATGTAGGACTGAACAAAAGAATCAAATGAAAGTCGGTTTTAATAATAAAAACACAGCTACATACCACCATTTTGCCCTCAAAAAGCTTAGGGACTGTTCCCTCGACACAAGTTCCTTTCATTTTGCTTTCTAGTTTATCGAGCAGCTAAATAAATGAAATCAGTGTTGGGATTTTCACTTGAAAATTGATAACTCACAACACGAAGGAATTCCTGCACGTCATGCTGCATGAATGAATCCAAAGTTTCCCACCCAAACGACTTGGTAAGTTTCTTGGTTCCTACTGGTTTGTCAGAAAACTGCAGTTCATGGAACACACGTTGAAGAGCAAGCGCTACGCTCTTTGTTGAGTCATCACTCTCTGTTGGCATCTTGTACACAGCCTGTGAAGCGAAATTAATTTTTATTATCGCCACTTAAAGATTAGAGGAAAAAAATAATACCTTTCTAAGCTGATTTGTGAAGTACAGGGTTTGCAAAAGCGAGTTCATGTAGCAAGTGGCGCCTTGATTTTTAAGACCCACGTAGCCTGTGTGTTTCTTAGAATCCCATGACACGCCATGGGGTGCGTCGGCTTGAACGTGAACCTGTCAAATAACATTGAAAATGAAATAAAACAAAATTTAAGAAGTGAAAATTAAATTAGATGTTAATTTTCTATTTTTGATCAAGGCATAAATTCATGTTAATGTTTTGAATAATTGATTCCCGATTAATTTATAACAAACATACCTCCAGGATAATGGCGTCATCTTTTATGTATCCCTTTTCTGGGTCTAAGACGTCGTTCCAGGACATGAAGTGGCTGAAGCCCCAATCATTTTCTTTGCTATAGAAGAGATGCTTGATATCTGCAAAAGACAATTGAGAGTTTTAGTTTTGACTCGAGACAAAAAAGTAGCTCAACCACTTACTTCTACAAAATGCATCTCCACCTTCCCTCTGGCTCAAGAGCTTCAACTCGGCCACTGCGTAGCAATTCCAGGAGGACGACTCTGACTCTCCGTTGCACTGTTCATCATAATTTAGTGCTTGTATGACAGGGCGCTGACAATATTGTACCTGCAGGAAAAAACCAAGACTGCGCTGTTGCTGCCGGTCCTGGGGCGGCCCATACCGCGGCATGACCATTATTTTCCATGGCAGGTTCCTCACGAAGCATGGTGGCGACAGCTGCGAGTCCTTCAGCTTGGAGAAGTTGGTCACCGTGAACCGAAAGGTGGCCTCCGACCTGGCCTCGTCGACTGTGGACAAGTCTGAGTCAGGAAGGGAAATAAGCTACGAGCGAAATGAAACTCACTCTCTTCCATGTCGGCGTCCTGAGGACCTCCCGTGGGGAACTGCAGTTCTCCGTTGACCGACTGGTTGTCAGACTCGATGCCTCCTCCGTCTGCAGGCAAGACTTGCACAGGATCAGCTGAGAAGGTGAATTTCACATTCTAACTATCTGACTTACGGTCTAGTTTGGACGGGGGCAAAGTGGGCTTTTAGCGGAGGAATAGAAAAGATGGAAAAAATGAAGGGTTTGTGCGATATATTGACTTAATGAGATCAGCTCGCTAGCAAGGGGTTGATCGGAAAGTTTCCATCTGAAAAGCAGCAGCAGTTGCTATGAGCGCACCTTATCGCCCGTGCTGGGTTCGCAAGAATTTTGTGGCAAAGATTTGCCGGGCGCAGAGCTAGCCGAGGGAAGATTTCGAGAGAAAATACTGCATGTCATTCAAAGTGTGAGAGTTGCTAAAGGGTTTAGCCAAGACACATCAACGGGTTGCACTGCGCATTCCCGCATGATGCCGAAGCTGCTCAAATACAAAACCCGGCATTCGCTCAAAACACAAAACATGATGCTCGCTGCTTGTCCGATGGCCCTTGAAGGACTAGAAATTCGGCCCGAAATCGAAAATTCGGACCGATATTGATGATAGCAGGGGTTAAAATGCAAATTTTAAGGGATTTTTGACCCCAAAATCGAAAAAACCGGGACCCCTTTCGGCGGATTTGGGCGCCAAAACAGGCCCGAAAAGAAAACTCACCTTCCTGCGTATCCATCGCTTCGACCTCGTCCTTGACCATTTCCTTGTCGTTTGTGTGGTTCATCGTCTCTGTGGAAGCGGTCTCGGTAGGCTTAGCTTTCTTCAGGGTAGCCGAGCAAGTTTTGGCAGTCTGGTTGCCGCTGTGAAGACTGTTTTTACCGGATACAGTCACTTTAACGTGCTTGCTCGCAATGCGCCCAATGTCTGCTGCCTTTTTCCACCCCTGTTTCCAGGGGACTCCACCCGACCATATATTATCCTTGTCTCGCAATTGTGATTTTAATTCGCAACGCACCTACGGCACAATCTAGACACGATTATATTGCTTCTTAAGGAAAATAAACAAAATGGCGACTCCCAATATGAATGACATGTATGGTTCGGGCAGCGCTCACCAGGTTGTGCCACGCGACCATTTTGAATTTGCGCAGCGCTAAATTTGCGAAATAATCCACGGGATCGACGCACATTAAAAATTGACCAACGCTCATGACGCATTGCTTAAATAATTTTACAAGGATTAACTGTTTTAAGTCCCGTATTATATATCTTGGTTGAAATTCTTGTGGAGAAAAAAACCAGAAAAATAACTGTACAATGCAAATATTGCATTTTACTATTTAGTCTATACATTATTCCTTTTGTCTGCTTATTAAATGAAAATAATTTTCTTGTCACAATGACAGGTGAATTTTTGTAGGATTGATGCCAAAGTTGTTAATTAAAACAAGAATCTGCCAATTTTATTGGATCTGCGAGTGATTTACAATTTGACTTTCTCATTCTTCTAGCGTCTGCATAAAAGTCAAATGCCATTTTCTTGCTTCCTGTCCAGGTTTTGCAAAAATAAGTTTTATACGTTCTTGCTTGCTTACTTACCACTTAAAAAGTAATTGACCTGCTATGAACCAAAAATAATAAATCATATGCAGAAAATAATCAGCGCGCATAAAATGCCCCCCGTTAGGGTGTGGAGAACTTTTTTTTCTTATTTTCCTTCTTCAGCGTTTTTTTTTAAACATTTGATTTCGGCCTTGGTGAGAAGGCGTCAATCAAATTAATACTTTTCAAGACTCGGCCCCATTTTTGGTTGCGAGAATTTATACAATTCAGGGTTTTCGGGGGTGGAATCTGGGTAGGGCAAGGTTCAGAGGCGAGGGTAATTCAGCTACTACAGCAACTCGTGTCTCCAAACCCCCGCACAGCAACAGCTGCACAACAGCAACACTGCTTTCTCTGATACACCACCCGCGCCTGTAGTTAAAAAATGAGGGTTAGCACTTCAACGAAGGAGAACATGAACTGCAATTTAGTTTACACAATAAAGTTACGTGAGAGCTACATCGTCTAATGATAAGATTTAGCCAATGATTACTATAGATGCAATGGTTGTACTTTACAAACAAAAAAATAATATCTAAGCCCATCGCGAACAGGACAAGGTCGGTCACATTGGATATTTATAAAGTTTTTGAATTAATTTGTTTGCACACATCTGAACAACATGAGGTCACTCGTAATGAGTGCTTTACACATTTAATTTAAATCTTAAAATAGCAATCGTCAGCATTTAGTATCATTTTATATTTAGAGATGTTGGATTGCATGGCTAAGTGGACTCCCAGGGGAATGATTTGTGTCGATAAGAGTTGAGGAAAGGCTAAGTACCTGGCAGGGAGCACCTACAGCACCTCCTACCGCTTACTTTTTCCTAACCCCTCTTAAGCTCCCCTCTCTTGGAGTGAAGGATCTTCAGCTGCTTCATAATTTTCACGAAGTCCACTTGCAAACCTGGAGATAAGAAAAATCATCAGTAAAAAATACTTATTTGTACTGAATGTCTCAGACTGGATTGAGGTGTGCATTGATTATTAGACAACGAAACCTCACCTAAGTCTGGTTTTTATTTTTCTTCCTCAAAGAAATCTCTTACGTGTTAACAAAGAGGAAACGGAATTTGAGGAAGTTGAAAAAAGTTTGATTTTTCACCTTTTTTTTAAATCAGTGCGATTTGGAACGGGACCTGCTGCGGTCTCGGCTGCCACTCTTCTCCCTCTCCGGAGAACGGCTGCTGGCTTTCCTAGGGCTCTTTCCCCTGGAACTCTTGCTGTCCGACCGGGACCTGGACCTGCTGTAAGACCTACGGCGGCTACGGCTTCTGCTGCGACTCCTACGGGAACGAGACCTTGACCTTGATCTGCTTCGACCACCACCACCACGACGAGACCTGCAGCACACGAAGGAATTAAATTTTTAATTTAAAAGTCGCATGAAATTTTCTTGGACAATTTACCGTCCGTGTCTGCGGTATGGTGAAGATGGTCTTCCATACCTGGCCATTTGAACTCTGAGCTCCCTGCCATCGAGAATCCGTCCATCCATGGCATCAAGTGCGTCCTCGGCATCTCGCTTGTCGTAGAAACTGAAATTCAAAACTCGATACATTACATTGCGGCAGATATGATATGAAGCACCAAAGAATTTAATGAAAATTCTCGGATAAATTGGTAAATCTCAAATTTTTGAAAATTCTTTACCGGACGAAGGCGAATCCACGGCTTTCCCGGGAAAATCTGTCTCGCGGTATGTAAATGTCTCCAACTTCGCCGTATTTTTCAAACACGCGACGCAAATCTTCGGGTGTCGTCCTGTACGTCAGGTTGTCCACCTTCAGGGACACCATGCCCTCTATGCTAGGAGGGGGTCTTCCGTAACTCATTCTGCACCGTCAGTCGGTCCTTCGAGCAGAAAAATTCGCAGAAATTCGCCCGTCAGTATTGATCTGCCGAAGAGAAACAGCGTGAGTGGCGAGCGAACAAACAATATGGCTATGGCGGCACCGGCGTATTCGCTCGGAGAAAAACCGGAAGTAGATGGCGCGAGAGTCGCGCGAGAAAAATTGAACGTCGATCATCATAAATGCGCTCGTTCCTTATTATTTTAATACTTTTGTCCCCAGGCAGGGATTGTAAAATTTTAAAGCAAACGCAATAAATTTTGGAATTTTTGAAAGCACCTTGCGCGCAGTTGCGGCTTCTGACAAAGGCGCCGCGGCGATCACACAAGTTCAAACAGTGGGCGTGACGTCATCAAAGGGGTTTTGGCCTGGCAAAAATCGTCGCTAGGTTTGATGCTGCAAATCAAACTGGGCTGACTTTGCCTATTTTTTCACTGAGAGGTGTCAGGGATGGCGTCGATTGTGCTGAAAAGTTTGTCCATTCTGCTCGGACTTTTCTTCATCTTCGTGGGAATCATGAAGATCACCCCGAAATTGAGCAAAGACCTGCACAAAGACTTGGTAAGCAGCTCGGCGCGCGCTTTGATGTGCTTTTTATTCCTCGATCTTTAACTCTAAAAATAGGTCAATCCAAAACTCCGATGAGGATCTCTGTGTTGTTTATTAAAATTCATTTTTTTTTTTAATTTCCACTTTCCTTCCAAAATGAAAGGGAAAATTATTTCTCATTAATTATCGCGCGCACCCTCAAAATTATTTTTGGCAAGCCAACTTTGCTCAAGACTATTTCTGTTTCGTTTAATGAGTGCCGGCACTTTTAATTTATCTGAATTAATTTTCTGCCTTTCGCTGCGTAGCTTCTCGACTCTGGAAGGAAATTTAAAACGCAATTAATGGAGCGCGCAGCAACTCGTAAATCTCGCCAGAATTCCAAGTTCACTAAATTATGCTTAATTTCTTTGGCTGTCGTTAATGATTATTTCATTGGCACGCTGCCCCAAGTGCGAGAGGTCTATTTTAAAACCTCCTCTCGTGAGTGCTGTTTTTCGGCACCGACTCTTTTATACTGTTATGCAAAAGAATATCGCTTTCCAATTAGAAAGAATCCAGCAGGGAGAAAAGCTTTCAAGAAAAAAATACAGTGGCAGTTTGAAAGAGATTAAATGAGAGGATTATTGTTTATTTTTTCGTGGCTGGATATTGCATTCCAGTGGTTTTCCCGCAGTGATGCGTCCAGACCGAATTAGACGTCTGTGAAGTGGAACATTTTTGTTTATTTTATCTTGTCCGTCGAGACCGATGTATTGGAGAGAGCAGAATATTCCGTGATGCGCTTTTAAACCTCACTATCTCCAAAACTAGGGAAATAATAAAGAATTGACATTTAGAGCCGGTTTGAGTAAATCTACTCAGGCGCGCCTGTCAATCAACAATATGCAACCCGCACATCCCAAGTGCGCAGTAGTTTGCATAATATTGAAACTTGCAGGCGCTATTCATTTCTGTGAAAACTAAATAAATTAATTAAAAATTTCAATCTGTCGAGAAAAAAAAAACTTCTCTAAATCCCCAAATGTCATCATTTTGATAAATTAAAAATAAACAAAATCCTGAAAATTCAATTATAAACTAAAAATGTTCATCGCATCAATCTTTTAACTAGTTATTTTTTTTTATAATTATAAATTAATTTTATTCCGCATTTCTTCCATAGAACAAAGCACTTACTTTCACTGCAATTTTGTTACAGAGAAAGGAGTATGTGAGATATTCTAAAGTGTTCCCGTTGGCTCAAACCCTTGACTTCAAAGTGCCCTCCAAGTGGTACAGGCGCGTTGTTGGCAGCCTGGAGGTGGTTTGTGGTTTGGCCCTCACGTTCGTGCCATTTGGTGAGAGCAAAGAAAGTAGTCTTGAAATTGGCAACTAACGACTAATAAAACATCCGCAGCTCGTGTAAAACAAGGGGCGAACATAATCCTGGTCGTGCTCATGTTAATGGCCGTTTACTCGCACTACATGGTTAACGACAAATTCGAGAGAATAGCGCCAGCGCTTGTGAGAATATTTTTAAAATTCTGAAATCAACGATTTTAATTAATTTCTCTGCAGGTGTTCTTCTTCATGCTTGTGTGTCGACTGGTCGTCGACTGGCAATTAAGACGCAAGGAGCTACTCAAGTTGGAGGCCGCGGCAGCAACAAATGGTGAAGACAAGCAAACCAAGCAGGACTGAACGATTCAAAAACTCTAGAGCTAGATTTTTCTAAAAATTTTCGTCTTGTGAATGTGCACTTGTTCTCTATATATTTATTCAGCAACTTTAAATGTTACTCTTGAAATTTCTTTTGTGATACGTGTATGTAATTTGGTTATTTACGAGACAGACTTTTCATATGTGAGACATTGTTTTTATCTAGTCACTTTTTGTATTTGTAACGGACCCCTTAATATCATTCCCATCTTAACCATTTTAATCATGTATTTAAATTTACAATCTTCCCGAAAACCCTTTGAAAATATTGTTAATAATTTCTCCGTGAGGTCAAGTTGATTAATGTTGCTGCAAGATAAACCATTTTATAATTATTGTGATCAAATATTAAAACGCACAAGAGCGGGATTTTTTATACAATGGATTACTTTACAGTTGTAAACACAGGGGCTGTTATGAATTTTTGTAGTCGTTGTCATTGTTGAGTACTAATTACTACTATTGAACGAAAAACTATTGTTTCCGCATTCAGCTGAATTCATGCGAATCCTTGGTGTATTTATCGATATTTATTATCATAAATGACTAGAAATGTTGAGACATTTTTAGAAAAACTTGTAAATAATTTCTAGAATACCTCTTTGCATGTGTGAATGTGAATTTACTAGGGTAAGAGTGAGTGTGATTTGATGAATGAACTGAGAATTTTGTGATCCCTGATTAGAATTTACACCAAGCACATTAAATTGGCCAATTTTTGCACTTGATGTACCTACAATTCTTTGTAATCCAACAGAGATTCAAAATGAATTTAAGCACGGTGCCAAATCAAAGGCAGGAAATCAGAGTAACTAAAGAGAGCGATTAGCTGAAGACGCAATAAGAAGAAAACTATAGGCCTGCATGATTGGACGTTGTAAAATCCAGGCAGATTTGAGCAGAAAATTAGACATTTTTGATCTCCATTGATTTATGTTGAATATCAGTGTAGATAAAAAAACAGAGTTGTTTTGATACAATTCATGCAGTCCAATAAAGCCAGCCTTGACACCCAAAACCAAAAGTATAATTGAAAAAAAAACCCGATTTAAGTTCATCTGTAAATATTGTAGTTAAAATTTATTCATTGTTGATTCAGGCGCAGAGAATTTACAATATAACGTGCATTTAAGCAAGCTAACTTATGTTCACCGTATATTGTATTGCAAAAATAATTTAAACACACATCTTGTTTTATACTTGCAAGAAGACCAACTGCAAGTGCTGAGATAAAACACCCATTTTTCTGGGATGCAGCAATACGCTTGGCATTCTTACAAGTTTGTTCAAATTTATTATAATTTTCGTCGTAATTAATTGTGCACAAATATCGGATGTCAGCGGAAGAGTTGAGTCCAAGGAGTTTTAGAGTCCAGTTCTGCAAGCTCTTGAGATTAGGAACTGGGTGGTGGTTTAAAGAGACTGGAGGAAGCACGTCGGAGAAGAAATTGCTGCCTATTTGAGGAAATACAGAAATTGCAGAGGCAGCAGTGTTCGAGACCTATTATGAGCTTTGAGAAACAATGTAAATAATTTAAATTTAAATTTTATCATCTCAAAATTTCTTGTTTTAGAAACATCAGTAACCAGATTTAGCTGAGGAGGCTAAAAAGGTGTTGGGAACAGTCCCGAAGGAGTTCCTGGAGTATTCCAAAAAATGATTCCCTCTTTTGTTTGTATCCACACGTGGCTGGCCATTGTACATGTTTGACGGGAGTCAGGAATGAATGATTAATATGGCGAATCTTATGTTTTTCCCTCAAGTAAATTCTTCATGCTGCTTTCCTTAATGAATTATTGTCTTTTAAATAAACAAAGTATTTATTTGACAAATAAATGATTTCATTATTTCAGTTCCAACTTCCAAAAGTTCCTACCAATTAAGTTGTCTCACACTTCTATTTAATTTAGAGTTTTTACAATGTTCAGAACAATAGGTACTTACTTAGAAAGTGAATTATTTTTTTAGCTTGCGGTTAAATCAATATGCTATGATATATATCTCATATTTTAAATGAGTAGTCTTAAAAATAAGTATCACTGTAACTCCTCCACACTTTTTGTTTGAGTTTAAAATGTTTTAGGGAATCTAGATAATAATTTGGAACAATTAATCCAGCGATATAATTACCACTAGTATTTATTTTGTAAACTTTTTATTCATTTCTTATAACATATCAATCAGGGTAGAATCTCAACGTAAAAATGGACTTCTGATGAGCTATTTAAACCCAAGAAAATAAGACATGAATATATATTCCTGTGAAAAAAATACTTAATTTTGTCGTTAATTTAATGCAGCTCTGCAAGCCAAGGTATCAATTAGCACTGTATGTGGATATATTTAGAAATAATCAGAATTATGATGAAACTAATTTAAAATGTTTGAAATTTTGTTCACAGGACACATTTTTTTTCATTTAACATGCATTTTCAAGAGCAAAAATATTTTGAATTATATTATATGAAGTTCAATTCAAGGGTTTCTTTCAAGGCCTGTTTCTCAGCAACGGCTGGATCAAATAAAAAAAAAATTCTATGAAATTGCTCAAAATAAAGTCAATTTTTGTTTTCTTGGATTAAAAACCGATTAACAGCGTGTCGCTTGAATTTTTTAATTATTTTGAAAATGTGTTTTTTAAATCTGGTATTTTGGAAACCAATAAAATTCTTAAATTTCAAACAAATCATTTATTAGAAAAAAAATATTTTTGCGGTCATTTTCATTATCAATTTGTCAAATTCGGACTATTAGTTACCGAGATACAGACCTTTTCGCAATACTCAACATCAACTTACGGCAAAAAAAGTAATTTTGGCCGTGAAAATTAAATTTACATCTTTATAAAAGTTCAAAATCAAATTTTTTCATCCTAAATATTAACAAAGGTATTTTTTTTTTAATTATTTTAAATTTGGAAAATTTTTTTTACCCAAAAAAATATTAGTTTTTCTTCACTTTCATATGATTCAACATAATTAAGTTTAATTTTAATGTCCATTAGTATTAGTAATTTTCCATCAACATTTTTCAATATAGGCAAGCGCCAGACACTCAAAATTAAGTCCTCATCAATTAAGTTTAACATTCAACACAGCATACAAATAATGGAGGAGGAAGAGCAGAGCAAGTTGCCGACCTCGACGGAGCCGGTGGACAATGCGTGGAGTTTGAAACTGCCCGAGTTCAAGGCAGGAGAAATGAAGGCCAGACTGTTGGAGGAAAGTTCGTTTGCCACCCTGTTTCCAAAGTACCTGAAAGAGTGCTGGCCGCTGCTCTTCCTCCTCCATTAGCAGCTCTAGTCTTCCTCCTCGCTACTACCATCGACACCCCACGCCAACTGTTGCTCTTCCGTCAGATTGGCCCAAAGTTCTCCAACTTTTTTCTTGGTAATGGATTTTTTGCCGTCGGCATTCATCTGCTTGAACTTCTTGTAGCATCCAGAGGCGAATGCTTTGTAGGCTTTCCTCTTTGTTGACTGTTGTGCAGAGGTGTTGGGAGAGGTGTCAGTCTTAAAAATTGAATGTGAAAGCAGATCTTCCAACTCTTTTTCCTTCTTTTTTGTGTTGCTCTCAGCAGATTTGAGGCCAGGCAAAGCAGGAGCTTCTTTCTCAGAGGCCTGCCAAAAAAATTTAAATTTTTAAAATTTTTTTCCTTTTACAATATGACTATATTATAATTACTTTTTCCATTAAATTTATCTCTTTTTTACCTGATTGTGAATACTGGCGAAAAATTTTTGCATGCTGGAAAAAACGGCATCTTCAATGGATCCCTGTGTGGCCATGGTCGGCAGCTGATGTGTTGCTGTAATTCTGCTGGTTTGGCACCATCGTACCAGGCATGCTGCTGGTGGTCTGCTGGTTCTGGAACATAGAAATGTATTTCATTACTTATAATAATGTAAAATTGATCAATATGCATCTAATATAAATAAAGTTTTGTATGTATAATTCCTCAAGAGAAATTTTGAAAATCTAACCTGTCCTAACTCCATTGACGGCTCAGATCTGTCGTCATACACCGCGGCGCCTCCGTAACGCCAGTTGAAAGCAGCCAGCTCTCCCTGACTGCTGGTAGGGTAATTTGGTGAATGCAGCTGCTGCGCTCAAGCAGAGCTTGCGTGCTTCTGAGAGCAGGGAATCCTCCAGCACGAGCAGAGTGCTTAAAACATTTGATTTAATCTTAAAATAGCAATCGTCAGCATTTAGTATAATTTTATATATTTCAAGATGTTGGATTGCATGGCTAAGTGGACTCCCAGGGGAATGATTTGTGTCGATAAGAGTTGAGGAAAGGCTAAGTACCTGGCAGGGAGCACCTTAAGCACCTCCTATACCGCTTACTTTGATTTATCAACCGTGCTGCATGCAATTCCTCCGCTCCTCGGGTGCACAGGGTACTGGTTCACACCACTTTCAGGAGTGGCCAACTATAAAAGAAAAGTTTAGTTATTCAATAATTAAAAAGATTTTTAACAAAATACCTCAAGATGTGGCAGGTAGAAATAGCTGCCTGACATTTTTTGTTCGCTGACGCATTTTCCAGCGGGCCGCCGCGCGCAAGCTCCAAAGTTGCATGAGCCGAGCCGGCAATTTGGCCGCTGCTAAACTGTAAAAGATTTTAATAATAATTCTAAATATCAGGCCCTTTTCCAAAAAAGGTACCTGCTGTGGTGAGACAACAGCATCATGATCATGATCAGTTGGTCCATTTTGATCAGGGGCAACTGGTTTTTCGTCGCCGTCAGTTTCTTTGCTTTGTTCGGAGCCCATTCCTGGAACAGTCAATATTTGAAAAGTTTAAATTTATTTAAGTATTAAACAAAATTATTTACGGCTATTTGGGAATTAATTTTAATTTTATAGTTTTGCAGTCTATCTTTAGCAGTGGCATTTGGTGTATTGTTTAAATTTTATTGTTGCATTAATCACCACACATTAAAGTTTTTTGATAAATGCCACGAATTGTCTAGTGGCCTCCGATGTTTTTTTTTTATTTGATTGGTCTGCATGGCCAGTCTTTTCTGCTATACACACAGACAGTCAATTTCTTCTTTTTTATCTTTTCATTTTTCCAATTCAGTTTGATTAATTGATAGTATTAATAGCATCATTATATTATTTTTAAATCATTTTGCACATTCCATCAATGCTACGCACTACTAAAAAATTTAATTAATAAGAAAAAAAAACGCATAATCTTAAGTGAAAAAAAATCCTCATTATTTTTCTTTATTGCACTTTCTGTATCATGCACGTGTGTATATTTTGCTATCAGCCCCTATGCAAATAAAAAAAAATTTATTGGAGTCTCATCGATTCTCACTTCATAAATTTATCAAATGACTTTTCTGATTTTTCGAATATTTGGCTCCCCTGCGCGCTGCAAATGAGGCGACAGAAGAATAGAGCGCGGTTTGCATTACATATCTTGAAGGAGTCCCGCAATAGGGCCGAAAAGAACAAGGCCGAAAACGGCTGAGCGGAACAAGGCCGAAAAGGAATAGGGCCGAAAAGGAACAAGGCCGAAAGCTGAAAAATAACCGATAACCGCGAGCGCGTTCATCTCAGCGAACATTCAATCCTTTGCGCGTCAATACCAAAATTTGTCATGCGGCCGTTTCGCATTGGAAAATAGATGAAAAGACTTCGCAAAAAATTCTTCATTTTGGGCGAGACACATAATCACAAAATCACATAAATTTAGGGGACAACAAGATGAAGATAAATTGATCTCTTGTACAGCTTCTCAACCTTTTCCTAATATCATTGTAAATTTTTGATGTCGACTGACCTATTGATTTGAATTTGGGTGGTATGATAACGTGATTTGTTGAAATTTTATCAATTTTGGTCAAGCTAATTTTGAGAAAAAATAAATAAACTCTAGGAAATTCTCATAACAATGCTAAATTTAAATTTCAAAAATTTAGGTCTCCTAACAAATTCATTTTGTCTTAACTATGTCTCCTTGGAACTTGACATAAAAAATCCGATGCTAATTAATGTTGTGGAGCAAAATTAATTGGGTCATTTTTTTTTTTTTGCAAAAAGCTCTCCTTAATATTGAGTTTCCAAGTCTGCTGGTCAGTTTTCTCTTGAATATATCTTGATCAAATTAAACCTCTCTAAATACGATTTTAGCCTTCAAAAATTATTTGGCCTTATTCTTTGCACATATAACAAAACGCAACTATGCCACTCGCGCGGCTACATCAACACGACTCATGTATCGCTGCTCCTCGCTTGTCATCCGACACCCTGTCTCTCTCTCTTCCACGGCCACGAATGGTGCAGCAAGCACCATCGGTGGCCGCTCGAGGAAGTGCCGAGTTTACCCCGACAAGCTTTTGCATAATATCATATGAACCGCGCGCGGTGACTGGCGCTTGGCTTCCTCCTCTCAAAAGCACCCGCCAAACCAATTATTTATATCTTTGGTTGAAATGAAAGAAAATTTATGCTATCAGATGATCAATTTAAAAAGGATGGTTGTTCGGGGCGGCCGGCTCAGGGGTCTCCGCAGTAGGAAAACACCAAACCAGGCAAGCTCAGAACGATCGCCGCAGTTAGGGGCAAAAGGCCGAAAAATCGTGTTATAACACGTTTGATACAAACCAAGCTGCATATTGTTTTTCACTTGTTCGCTTGCATGACACATTACGTACGCAACACACTCTTTCTTCCTCCTGCTGGCTGTCGGCCGCTGCTGCTCCATCCTCGACGAGAGCAAACAAGTCTGGACGGCGGCGAGAGGAAGGAAGGAAAATTACACAGCGCAAGCTCGCTCAGTTTTATGGGCGCCAACTATAACTGTATTATGTATGAAAAATTCATATTTTCAGCATCGATAGCTGATGAATCGGCGATAAAATGTCGGCGAAATAACCTTTTTTAAAGCTGAGTAGGCAAAACCGCCGAATTAAACATTTTATTTTTTTATTCATATCGCATAATTATACCCCTTTTTTACTAAATGACTGAATAAAAATTTCGTCGATTTCCTATGAAATGTTTGACGTTTTTATAGTATTTTAAATTAATATTTAATTGATTATTGTGAGTAAAAAAAAAACTTAAATTTTAGCCACTGATTTCAAGAACGCCAGTTCCTTTTATTATTACTCAACGAATTTAAAAGCCGGCGAATTCTTGAGCCTGCCGCACCAAACCGCCAGCCGAATCTTTTTGAAATTTTCGATGGTCCAAACGTAAAAATTCGGCGGCTGCGATGGCTAAATAGCCAGCCGCCGAATATCGTGACGGTTGAGACGGCGAATTCGTGAGCCATGAACCACGCCAAACTTTTCGAAATTATCTATAAAATAACTTACAAAAAACCGGCGGCTGATGGCTAATTAGCCAGCCGCTGAATATTTCGTTGGTTAAGAAATGGAGAAAATGAATCTATATTTTACCGTAAAACGATGGACGAGCAGACGCCGAAGGGAGACAGACGCACTAGAGACAATACCAAGACGACTTGACTGTGCAGTGCTCAGGGAGCAACAGAGCCGATTCGCACGTCACAACTCGGTTCCGATTTCGGGGTCGACCAATCAGAACGCTGCTTAGACGATGAGCGGGAAGAGGCGCTCAAGGGGACTCGCGCCTTTTTTGCTATGAATTTAGTTTTATATGTAATTTTTATGAAATAAATTCGCTTTTTCGCGGAAAAAACGTTGAATTAGATTAAATTTGTCATAACAATAGAAAATTCAACATTTTCTTTGATAAAAAATGTAAAATTTTTTATAAATTTTTTTATATTTATGCCATTAATTGCGCTTTGAAAATTTTTACATAAATGTTACATAAATCGAATTATTAAAATTTCACGTTCTCAATGAAATTAAATCTGGAAACAAGGTGAAACTCATCTATGACCCTTGTGATATTATCTACATTTTGTTTGAAGGCTTAAAGCCAAGAAAAAAAGTTTTATGCATAATTGTTTTCTATCAGCATAAAATATTGTTAATAAAATTAATTTTAACCATATGATTTTACTATTTATCAGAACTCTGCTTAGACGAAGAGGCGCGTAAAGGGCAAAGGAGTGAAACTCACGCCTTTTGTTGCAAAGAAATTTTTATTTTATGTATGTTTTATGAAATAAAAACCAATTTTTTGAATAAAGGAGTTGATTAATCGGAATAAAACTCGGGAAATAAAAAAATTGACATTTTCTTTATTAAAAAATGGAAAATATTTTTGGAAATTGTGTATAAATTTTACTGTTAATTAAGCTTTGAAAAAATTTACTTTAATAATACATTCCTCCTGCATACCTCATATTTTAAAAATTCATTTTTGCTTAATCTAATCACATAAAATCGGGAATTGATAATAATAATTTTCTGCAATAAAAAATCGAAAAAATCTATAAGATTTCAAGACTGGAGCATTCAATTTGTTTAGAAAAAGGCGATTTTTGGTATTGCTATTTCCTATAGGTCCACAAAAAAAAATCATTTCAAATATGAAAATACTGCAAAAGTATAGCTATATAATAATTATGTATTGGAATTCATTCAAAATATTAGTTGAGATTGATTGAAATATAAACATAGCTATATTACATGAATTCAAAACACGTTGGTTTAATCTTGAAAATAGAGTGGTTAATAATTTTCTCTAAATTATTCATATGAATGAAATATATTCTGATTTTTATTATTGTAACAACGATCCTCCAAATGAAAAAAAAATAGACATGAATTAACAATGATTTAAGTTTTAAGTGTGTATATTTGAAAAATTGAAGTCTGAAAGTCTTAAGCGTCTAAAGCATGGGAAATACAAATTCCCCTGCTTCTTTACATAAAATCTGACTGGATTAAAATTTGAAGATTTTGCAAGATATAATAAAAGACACAATGTGCGTTTATGAAGCTTTTCAATTAAAGTATACCCAACCAGCAATTTTTATTTTTACTTCCATTGAATAATCTAAATATATGCTCAAAAATATTTCAAAATATATCCCACATTATTCAAAATAAGAAAATGTAATGGTTTTTCATTATTTTAGATTATTGTGTACAAATAATTAATGAAAATATTCAATTTAATATGGAGCCATTTATTCCTTGATAGCTTTACACTGGTATTAATTATTACAAGATTATCTCCAAGGGTTTTGACTCAAGTCTCGCACCAAAAAGCTCGAAGGATTTAGCAAACGTCACAAAGGGCAGCGCAACCTCCATTTTTTACTTAGACTGAAACATACAAGCAAAATGATAATAAAAAATGTTTCCAATAAATTACTTTAGAGCAATACCTTACCTGACCAGGTTCTCCACTCACCGGCCGACTCATCCGCATACTTAATTTGAACTGCTCCTCTCCTGGGGGTTGACTCTAGTCTCACACTAAAAATCCAAGGTTTAAGCAAAAGTCACAACGAGTCAGACATCCTCCATTTTTGAATTTGACTGAAACATAAAATATTTGTGCACAATTAATTACAATAAAAATTATAATGAAAGTTTAACAAACTTGTGAGAATGTCAAGCTGTTTGCTGCATCCCAGAAAAAGGGTGTTTTATCACAGCACTTGCAGTTGGTCTTCTATTTGGATCGATTGTGATCATGGTCTCGGCAAGGTGTTAAATGCATTAGAAAATTCTTTGTCTTCCAGTACCTCCAATCTATAAATTGAGAGTCAAAATTTTATACAATTTAATATATTATGTGGTATGTACTTTGCTTCTACACACAAAACGTTTGCTTGTCGGTGCAAAGTATCACCAAAGGGATGTTTGCCTTTTGACAAGGACACAATAAAAGACACATCCCATAGCGAAAATGTCAACCGAGCAAGTCTGAAAATATTAAACATTCAAATTTTTTTGCTTCTGTTCATCTCTAATTATTGTTTCCTACCGCTGACTTTTCTGGATTTATCATTTTGGGCGCTATCCGCACCCGTCAGTACCCGCTATCCCCGACCTGTGCGAAAAGGAATGTCGGCCCCTCTGCAGCTTTTTGCAAAGACCAAAGTCTGATATCATAGCTTTAACATCTCCCTTTGCGTTTGGATAAGACAAAAGGACGGTGTGTGGCTTGATGTCTCTATGAACTGTGTATAAAAATTAGAAAAAAGTAAAAGAATAAATTCCTAATCATGGTACCTATATCTAAGGAATGTAAGTGAATTCAATAAAATTTTCATGATGGGTGCCAATATCTGGCTCGATTTAATCCTTCCAATAATTTCCTTCGGAAAACAAATGTCGTATATTTTATTTTAGCAAAGTGTTTCATGCGCTCTACTTTTGTTATGGCGTGTACGCTTTTAGCCTTTGAAAATATAAAACGTGGGTTTTTACCATTTTCTACTTAAGATGAGAGTGCATGAGCATAAAAAATAACATTTTTTAAATGTATTATTTTATCTTCCTTTAATTACTAAAATTAATTGGAATATACCTGAGCTGCATGTCTTGTAAGCAAGAGGCTGCTGCTCCGATGATGCAGCTGGTGACATAAATCCTGCATTCTGCTGGGTTTGGACGTTTGGAGAGACGTAGACGCCGCTGACGGCATTGCAGACTCCAGTCTCCTGATCAGCAGTGTACCTCGGTGCAGTTGAAGATTGGTCCTGCAGCAAGAGTTTGTAGCTGGTAATCCATGATGGGGCTCTCATGTCCTTGTCGCAAGCCTGGTGCATACAGAAATGTTAACGATTTATTTTAACGAGATGAGCAAAAAAGTAATAATATATAAATGCTTTCATATTCCCCATCATTGCAATTTTAATTATTTCGAATTAATACTTGTGCCAATTGCAGCGAAAGCTCGTCAGTTTGGAAGCTGGTCATCGGGCCGCCGCGCCTGGTGACCTAGAGTGTGGTAGGAAACCGGCGACCAGAGACTCCAGGCTGTCATAAGACCCTCTGACTGCATATTTATTGGCAAAACCCACATTGGGTGGAAGGCGCTGTTGACTTAAGACTTGCAGTTGGTATTCAAGAGATCCAATGTCAGAGGTAGACGCAGCGGCTGAGGGCATTGCAGACGCAGATGAGTGTAATTTGTTGCAGTTGGGGACTGGCTTTGAAGCTCTGGCTGGTTTGTGGTCCAAGATGCTGGCGCTTTTGCATGTCATGTCACAGTTCGCCTGGCAAATACAAAAATTTTAATGATGAGAGCAACAAAGTATTAATGCTTCATATATCCTCCACTATTGCAATTTAATTATTTCGAATCTATATATATGTACCAGTTTTTGTGTCAATTTCAGCGCAAGCTCGTCTGATGAAAAGCCGCTGAAGGGGCGCTGACTCTGACCAAAATCATGGGCACCGCCAGCAGGTGTGATCCAAACTTTATTGACAGAGTCTTCTTGTCTGAACACGTATGACGTACGCACAAGTGCACATACGATTATGTGTGAACTCTTTGGCCGCTCTTGCACTTTGCAGCGCAGGGGGAACGAATCGAGGAAAAGTCAATAACTCGTAATGCATGATGAGATTGAGAATTTTGCGAATTTTAAAAAATGCGAGGCTTTTAAAGTTCAAAAATAAAATTATTGCTTAATTATTTGGAATTAATATGATGGCAGAATTATAAACGAAATGCAAATAAAAAATAACGAACAAAAGAAAATTAATCTTTTTGACGGAAGAACAGCGAGAAAGAAGATTTTTATCAATGAAACGTTTGCCATAATGAGAAATCAATTTGGATCAAAAACAGAAAAAGAATTGTGAGACTTGCATAAATAATTATGAATTAATGCAGAGAAAATAACAAAATACATAAATACAGCTACAAATGTGTCTAAAAACAAAAACACATGTATTCGGCGGCTGGCTTATTAGCGCCAAATAAGACAGGTCTCGATCCAATATATATGATGTGTTAATAAATAGTATCCATCCTGGAGGTTAAATAAAGCCCATGGTAGACTGAGCAGGAAACTCAGCACAAAAGAAATTTGCAAAAAAGACAACCTGTAAGTAATATTGTTCAAATTTTATTTATCATTATTTCAGGCGCAGAGAATTTACAATAAAATGCGCAGTCAAGCAGATTAACTTATTTTCCCTGCTGGTTATTGCAGAAATAATTTAAGCACACTTGTTGCTGTATACTTACACCTAGTTTGGATCTTGACCAGTTTTCAGCAGAACGAGTCCCTTCTCCAGATTTGAAATCGCAGTTGGAATGTCATCATAGTTGAGGGCACTTGCAGCCCACTTGCAGTATTTCTGGGCTTTCGTAATTTGATCCGGGTTCAAAGAAGCACCACTAGCTGAGATAGCACTTGAGGGAGCTGCTTGATAATGCATTTCATGAGATTTTTTTTTAAGCTTCGTAATGAATTTTTACCAGCAGGCTGCTGCGGCACCTGAGGTGTTGGTGTCGGGTACGAGGGTGAAGATGGGTAGTTGCTCGGAGGCACAGACGGAAAGTTCATCCCAGGTACGGACGGCAAATCTTGAGGGTCAAATCCACTCGGAGGCACCGCAGGCAGATTGAAATTAGAATAATTGTCCGGATGCCCGCCACTATGACCAGAAACCCCAGGGTTCAGGTTGTTGGTGGGATCAGGAGCATATGCTCCTGGAGGTTGAACAAAGCCCATAGTAGGCTGACCTGGAAACTCAGCACCTCCGGCAGCACCTTCCTCGCTGAAGGGAAAATATCAATTAATAAATTAAAAGGCTCTTTAAATTTATTTGTACTCTTCCAGTTCGCCCTGAGGTCCAGGAATGGGCATTTCCCCGTTTTTCAAACAGTTGTGGATGTACGAAGCCTTCCACTTTGCATATTTTCTGCTCTGGGCCACACTCTCGGTGAGCTCGCCGTAGGTTTCCATCACATCAAACAACATTCCAGCTGTGTAGAACGACTTGACAACATTCCTGAAAATTTAATAGCGATATTATAAAACTTTAGGGATGTTTATAACCAATAAAATCTGCGGTTTAATTTACTTGTTGAAAATGCCAGCTCGATCTTGCCCATCAGCCCACATGAAAATTTTCAATGCGTGATTTTCCATGTAAGCCTGAGCAGCTATTTCATTAGTGATGGAATCGTTGTCAGCGTGTTCTTTCTTCTTCTTTTCAAGCCAATCCATCAAACTCATCAGCAGCTTGAGAGCTTCAGGCGATTTTTTGTCAATCTTCAAACCCATCTGGAGGGCGTAGACACGACCTAATAGTAGAAGAAATTATATTTATTTTAACAAACAGATTTTTTAGTAAAAACTTACACCAGTAGCTGATGATAGGGTCTCTTTGATCATGTTCTGCAGCAATTTTCAGATAATGCTGCAGTGGCTTGAATTGCGGTGGGCAAGGCGGAAATTCTGACATTTTTTCAGGTCGATACTGAGAGGACTCAAAATCGGCTTCTTTCTTGACTGAATTGTGGATAAATATTTAAAACTTGATACTTGATGAGTCAAATCCTATTTCCAAATCCTTTTGAATTTCATCACTTTCGTTGGACAAAACAAAATAATAATTGTCAATTAAGCCGCGCCCTCTTTTCGCTGTGGCTGCGCCAGCTGGGGTTTGTTTTGATAAACAATGATCGATGATTTTATCGTAAATATCAATCATTTAATAAAATTATTTACATTTTTATCAAAGAAAATGTTGATTTTTCAATTTTTATGAAAAAATTTCATTTAATTCAACTTCGTTTACGCGAAAAAGCGAATTTATTCCACAAAAATTACATAAAACTAAATTCATAGCAAAAAAGGCGGGAGACGCCATGAGCGCCTCTTCCCGCTCATCGTCTAAGCAGCGTTCTGATTGGTCGACCCCGAATTCCGAACCGAGTTGGTGAGTTTGAGACCAATCTTATTGGTTTGAGACGTTTGAGTGAACGTGTTCGTACTGCTCGTCGCTCTGCGGCTCTGCGCTCAGTGCGCTCTGTCGCTTCCTGAACTCTGCAGCGTCGGGTCACGTCAGGTCCTCTAGTGCGTTGTCTGTCTCACTTCGGCGTGTGCTTTTATGTCGTTTAAGCGGTAAAGTATAGATTAATTTTCCCTGAATTATAGTTATCTGCACATGTAGAAGACATATTTAGGCTCAACCGTCGAAATATTCGGCTGCTGCGGCATCAGCCGCCGAATTTATCCGTCAGTTAGAGAATTTGTAAAAAAATTCGGCTGGCGGTTTGGCTCAGCCGGCTCTCATGAAATCGCCGGCTCAATAACCACGCAAATATTCGGCTGCTGGCATCATCCGCCGAATTTTACCGTCGCAGATGAGAGAATTTATAAAAAGTTTCGGCTGGTGGTTTGGCGCGGCCGGCTCATGAATATTCGCCGGCTCAATAACCATGCAAATATTCGGCGGCTAACCATCTCATTTTTCGGCACCCATTTTTCCGGCAGTTGAGAGAATTTATAAAAAGTTCGGCGCGGCCGGCTCAGAGGTATTCGCCGGCTTTGGCGATCATCGCCCCTGTGCGCTCTCCTTATTTGTCTGTTTTGTGCCGTCTGATTCCAAAACAATTGCAAAATTTCTAATATTTTATCCCCTTTTTTGAGAAATTGACGGATAATTAATACTCGTCAAACGTCAAACAAATTTTGAATCGTAAAAAGGTGGGCCGCCCGCTCTTGATTATTGTTATAATTTCTTTTTTCCACAGCACTGTCATTTTGTTTGTGGATATATCTGGCCTCTCTATTACATACGCATGCTAGATTTTTATTTAATCTCATAATAATCTGTATGAAATATAAATTACATATACTCAATACAAGTTTAGGAAATGAGCGAGACCGCCACCAAATATTAAGGATGGGACACCATCCATTCAACTAGACGTTAAAATTTTATACGCAGCAGTTGAAACGTTCTGTTATGCAAATTATAATTAAAACTTCGTCTCAAATTTCAGAAAATGGGAAATGAACTAGATAGGCAAGAAAAGGACAATAAGGACGAGCCCGAGGAGGATAATGTCTCGTACTCTGATCAGATGGGAGTTTTTGTTGAAGAGGCTTTGGCCGCTTACCATAACCATCTGAAATCCCAAAGGGTAAAAATTTTGTTGCGTTTGTGTAAGATTAAAGGTTTTAATTTTAAAATTTTTTGTCAACAATCAGGAAAACAAGGACGCTCAGCAACCTGTTCCCAACGTTGACGAAACCGTTGGACATCAGGTTGGCATTGAGCCTCCGTCGAGAGCAGTCATATCAAAATACTGCAGCCATAGCAGCAGGTATCATTCTGTTTTAAATTTAAAAACTTAAATTCTTAATTTAATTAAATCAAGAATTTTTCGTCTTGGCTTTTTGTGTCCCGTTGTCTGTCAAGGTTAGGTTTTAGTTTAATTAATTTTTTTATTTATAGTGAGCTGCCTTATCAAAAATGAATCTACTGCCAAATGAGATCATTGGTATTGGCGAGTCTGCAGCTGCGGGCCCTCAATCAAGGCCAGGTTAGCCCGCCGGCAAGCCTGAGGAAGAGAATAAGGTGACGCCAGTCATGCTTGAGAAGGCGATATCTTTTTATTTGCAGCAGCGCAACCAGGTATAATTCATAAATAGAGTTTACACAAAAGACGAATAAAATTTTTTTTCATAAATTTTGACTCATAGCCTGCTGCTGCTGTTGTGAAGAAGATTGAGCCTGAAGGTGCCAAAAGTGAAGGCCCAGAAAAGGTGGAACAAAAAGCACCTCCTGCCACTGATGACATTAAGGAGATGTCATTGCTCCAGCTGGAATTCTCACCTCAGCACCTACCTTCGCAGGTATAAATTCATATTTTTTGTGTTTCGTAAATTGAGTGTGAGATAGATTTTACTTTCATAAATTTTGATTCATAGCCTGCTGCTGCTGTCGACAAGAAGATTGAGGAGCCACAGGATCAGTCTGAAGGTGCCAAAAGTGAAGGCCCGGAAGAGGTGGAACAAAAAGCATCTCCTGCCACTGTCTCCACTGATGACATTAAGGAGATGTCTTTGCTCCAGCTGGAATTCTCACCTCAGCACCTACCTTCGCAGGTATAAATTCATATATATTATTTTGTCTTCACTATATAATGAAAGGTTAATTCAAATATTAGTAGAGAACATTTGAAATTAAAGAGCTAGAGTGATAGAGATCAACTTAATTACTTTGTTTCCTTATTATATTCATTGCAATTTTTAATCCGCCTAATCATTATTTGTCTGCTGCAGCTCTCTGTGGAACCTGTCAACCAGCAGGCCATTATTTCAAAGCCAGGCGTGACTCCTGAGATCCTAAATCTTGCTCTTCAAAACTCTTACAACACATTACAAAATAAGGTATAATCCCTGAATAATTTTAATTTACAATTGCTCATATGTTTATGTTCACAGAATGCAGGCCCAACCGGTGCCTTGACGCTGGCCAAAAGATCTGACTGTCACAAGGAGGACAAAGAAGAGAAAATGGCCAAACTGCTTCGGGAACACGGATTCGTGGAGGCTGCTGAAGCAAGTGGTCCAGCAAATTTTAAGATGTTCTTGCTCCATTGCTTTTTAGGTGAAGTGTACTGTGAACTTAATAAATGACAAGAAAAAAGTCCCACATTATAATAAAATAATTATATTATTTATTTCAAAATTCTTCCAAATCGTGCATAAACCAACGCAATAAAATAACTTTTTTCACCAACTAAAATTGACTTCCATGAATTTTATTGTCTTCTACATCAACAAATCAATAGAGGCCTCACTTAGGAGGTCCATTTTATTCAAGGACACACTATGAATCAAAATTAAACATCTCACAAACAACGCGACACAAAAAGCCAAGACGAGAAAATACTTGATTCTATTTTTAATTTGAAAACAGAATAATCTTATTGTTAGACGATTAGCGGGAAAAAGCGCACAAGGTGGAAAATGGTGATCGCGACTATTATGGACATTAGAAGCTTCTAATGTCCATAGCGCCTATTTGCCAAGAGAAATTTTATATTATCAGAGATTTATGAATTAAGATCAGATCTTTTAAATAAATACGAAAAAAAAGTAGTTTTGTGAAAATAATACAATTTGGCATTATCTTCATTAAAAAATGTATAAATTTTAAGAAACTGTGTAGAAGTTTAACTGTTAATAAGGCTTTGACAAAATTTACATATATATTTTTAAAATTCTTTGCTTCTAATTACTTAATAATAGTAGTTAATAATTTGCTCTAAATTATTTACAAGCACGATTGAAGAAAATTTTGATTTTTATTATTGCAGCAGCAACGACCCTCTAATTAAGAATGTATTTTCAAATAAATTAAGTCTGAAGCATGGGAAAATATCAATATACTTATTCTCCTTCTTTACATAAATAAATAAGAATTTGAAGTATTTCTTGTACGATTGCTTTGTAGGTCACGCATACTTGATAAAAGAAAGAAATTAGTCCCACATCAGAATAAAGTTTATGATTTAATTATTTTACCATTCTTTTAAATCACGCAGAACATCGGCAAGAAAACATATTGTTTTGATTGATGTTCATTAAATTTATATATTTTATTCAGGAGACGTTATTCAAAATTCACCCAGAAAATTTCCTACTCTAATTGTTGACCAACATAATCTGCATAATTTGCTTCTCGAATTTTATTTCTTTTTCGACAAATAATAATGTCATTTTAAAGCCACGCCCACTTTTCACTGTGGGTGCGCCAGCTGGGGTTTGTTTTGGTAAACAATGATCGATGATGATTTTCTGATTGTTTTTGGTTTTTTGTTTCGTCAGCCCGCAGAATAATAAGCCGTGGTTTTTATCAATTCTGTCGCACGTTTCAGAGAACGACCGTCGTCAGTAATGCATTTACACCCCCGTCGAAGGGACACCTTTGCTAGTAGAAAAAGAAAAGAGCCAAGTCAACAAGCACGGGAAAAGATCAACAAATTACGGCATGTCGAAGTCGAGACGGAAATTGTTTTTCGTTTTTAACTCCTTCGCTGCCTTCCTCGTCCTACAATTCTGTTGGGCAATTTGCGTCGCACCGGCTAATGCACACAACGTCGTCAGCAAGGTGTGAAAAAAAGTTTGATCAATTTTTTTATAAAAGTTGTACAAAAATTCAGCGAATTATTATTTAAATATTTGTGCTTTTTGAACTGATGGTGATTTTATTTTTTTTTTCAGATCGGATCAACGGAACTCTTGCATGACAACCCATTAATTTTTGTGTCTACCCTTGGTGGATCATTAATTGCTGTCGAGCAAAAGACCGGTGATGTGCGGTGGAAAATTTTAAACGGTTTGTTATAACAGCTTAAAAACATCATATATACCCTCTGATAATTTTTAATTACGTAATTTAAATAAGAATCAAAACATTGATTTATATTGATAAGATATCTTTCTTATTCAATTGGGATTTTCTTATTTTAAGATCCTGCAGTGAAAGTTCCTGTGGATAAGGAAAAAGCAATAGCTTCGTAAGTAATATTTCATTTATTTCCTCGTTGACCTTCTTCACCTACGTTATCAACTGACCTTTGATGTTTTAAATTTTTAAGGCCATTGTTTCTGCCTGATCCTAAGGATGGCTCTTTGTACATGCTGGGAACCGGAATTGGTGGCTACGAGTCAGCATTGAAGAAGTTACCATTTACGATTCCTCAACTTGTTGCTTCTTCGCCCTGCAGAAGCACAGATGGCATTCTTTATACGGGTATATTAACAATATTCAAAGATTACAATGATTGTTTTATTTTGTCGAATTTAAAAGGACGCAAAGTGGCCTCTTGGATGGCTGTCGATGCTGACACCGGTCGAAAGCACCAAGTCATCGGTCACGGCCAAGATAGCATCGACGTCTGTCCCGCTGATGGCGCCAGGACTATCTACATTGGAAGAACTGAATACAGCATTGCCATGTTTGACAGCATCAAGAAGGAAAAAAGGTGGAATGTGACCTTTTTTGACTACACAGCTGGAAATCTTGATGCAGCTGATCTTGAAAATTACGGTAATTTCAGAGTGAAGCAAGATTTACTGTAAATCATAAATTAATTTTCACTTTTGACCTTTGCAGAATTTGCTCATTTTGCCACAAACTCCGGGGGAAGAGTCGTGACCCTTGAAAGGGACTCTGGTCGAACTCTTTGGGAAAATGAATTTGAATCTCCTGTGATTGCAATGTACTTACTTCAGGACGACTCTTTGTTCACAATTCCGTTTACAACTGTCGGTGTTGATACGTTGAAAACTCTTCAGTCTGGACTTACTGGGACTGACACAAAATTACTGTATGCTCGAGTCAATTTAAAATAAATTTAATTTTAATAATCATCTTTTTAGGCCATCCCTGTATGTAGGACAGTTTCCGTACGGCTTGTATGCCCTGCCTTCTCTCATTGACAATTCAAGAACTCCAACCTTGGCCGCACCTCCGAAAATTCTTTTAATCGAGGGTCCCAAACATAATTCTAGCTACGAGCCGGACGTAAATGACTACAGAAGTGACGAGGGTGAACGTCCACCAAGTGGAAAAACTCCCAACTCCAACCCATTTGAGATTTTGTTGGGTAAAATTTCAGTCTCTTCAAAAGACCATTAAAAATTACTCTTTAATTTAGGCCACTATCAACTTCCAGAATACAGCAAAACACAATTGCAAATCACTGGAAAAAGCAAGGATCCTGTTTTAAGTCACCCTGACGACTTCATCATTAGGCCGAACGGGCCTCAAGCTGCTGAACGGGTTTCAATTTCGATACAAACCGATTCTGATGATGCCCTGCGCTTACTGACTGAGCTGAAAATGATCTGGGGCAACATCACAAACGGAAACATTTCCGCCAACATAATCTCCAGAATTGTTAATCTTAGCTCAACAACCGCTTCACAATTTGTGCAACGACAGGGGTTTATGACTTTCATCATATTAGTTTTGTCTGTATTCGTCATTATTATACTTTTCATGGTTTGGTCACTTTATAAAAGAGTAAGTTGATGACTTAAATTTTAAAAATCTTTACCCATTTTATAAATAACACCAGATGAGAGACATCCAAGAACAGCAGCTGTCCAATCAACAGTTTTCGACTGGGAGCAGAGGAAGTAAAACGTCCCAAGAGTCTGAGTCAGACCCTCTCCTTGATGAGCAGGATGGTTCTATTGTCAGGATTGGCAAAATTGAGCTGATCCCAAATCAGGTTCTTGGTAGAGGTTGTGAGGGAACTTTTGTCTTTCACGGCAGATTTGAAGGCCGACCTGTTGCTGTGAAACGATTATTGCCCGAGTGTTTCACAGTTGCGGATCGGGAGGTTGATCTTTTAAGAGAATCGGACGAGCACCCTAATGTGATAAGGTTAATAAAAAATATAAATGTATATAAGAAAATTGCTAATAATCTTTGCATGCTTAGGTATTTCTGCACGGAGAAAGACCGACAGTTTAGATATATTGCTTTGGAGCTTTGCAAAGCCACACTTGAAGATTTTGTTTTGGGAAAGTTTAATTATGGAGTGAAAATTTCCGAAGCTGATGTGCTGCTTCAAGCAACTTCCGGCCTAGCTCACTTACATTCCTTAGATATAGGTACGTTTCGGTATTTATTCTTTTACTTTTTATAATTTTTAAAACTCAGTTCACAGAGACATCAAGCCACACAACGTCCTTTTGTCATATCCAAATGCAAAGGGAGAAATCAAAGCTATGATATCAGACTTTGGTCTTTGCAAAAAGCTGCAGAGGGGCCGACATTCCTTTTCGCACAGGTCGGGGATAGCGGGTACTGACGGGTGGATTGCGCCCGAAATGATAAATCCAGAAAAGTCAGCGGTAGGAAACAATAATTAGAGATGAACAGAAGCATAAAAATTTGAATATTTAATATTTTCAGACTTGCTCGGTTGACATTTTCTCTATGGGATGTGTATTTTATTATGTCCTGTCAAAAGGCAAACATCCCTTTGGTGATACTTTGCGCCGACAAGCAAACATTTTATGTGGAGAAGCAAAGTATGTATCACATAATATATTAAATTGTATAAAATATTGACTCTCAATTTATAGACTGGAGGTGCTGGAAGACAAAGAATTTTCTATTGCATTTAACCTTGTTGAGGCCATGATCGCAATCGATCCGACGAGAAGACCAACTGCAAGTGCTGTGATAAAACACCCATTTTTCTGGGATGCAGCAAAACGCTTGACATTCTTACAAGTTTGTTTGAATTTTATTATAATTTTCATCGTAATTAATTGTGCACAAATATAGGATGTCAGCGATAGAGTTGAGTCTGACGAATTTGAGAGTCCAGTTCTGCAAGCTCTGGAGACTAAGAATTGGGTGGTGGTTCAAAGAGACTGGAGGAAGCACGTCGGAGAAGAAATTGCTGCTGATTTGAGGAAATACAGAAATTACAGAGGCAGCAGTGTTCGAGACCTGTTACGAGCTTTGAGAAACAAAGTGAATAATTTAAATTGCTTATTTTATCATTTAAAAATTTCTTGTTGCAGAAACATCACTATCGAGATTTAGCTGAGGAAGCTAAAAAGGTGTTAGGAACAGTTCCGAAGGAGTTCCTGGAGTATTTTACAAAGAGATTCCCTCTTTTGTTTATCCACACATGGCTGGCCATGGAATGTGTTCGACAGGAGCCAGGAATGCATGATTACTACGACGAATCTTACGTTTTTCCTCAAGTAGATTTTCTTTAATTTTCAGTGCACCTTTTCTTAATCAATGATTATTTTTAGAATATTTCGGCATTAGTGAGTGCTGTGGACGAGCCTGCCGACAGACACGACAATGCAAGTATGACAAACTCTCCCAAAGATTGGAACTCTGCGTGGGCCACTCCTGTCAAGAAAAACAACAAGAAGAGATCATCACCACATCCAGCCTGGAGTCTGAATTGGCGTCAAACGCAACAGAATAATGATGGAAACAACAAAGAAAATTTAGAAGCTTCCACGGATGCAGCAGAAGCATAAATTTTAGCAATATTGAAAACAAGTATTTTTGTAAATATCTTTATTCCTCATAATTGTAATGAAAAATTTTGTGATGTGATTTACACTTTATTTCTGTTAAAATTCCACTCTTCACCTTTGAATTTGTTATGAATTGACTTAAAAAAAATAAACAAAGTTTTTCTTAGCACAAAATACTATTTTCATTTATTAATTCAGCTAAAATTATGAAGTTTACAAAATAAATTCTTATCGATCAAGGATCAAATAATCTGAAACACTTTTCAAAGCTACAAACATGCTTAGAGCAGTAATCTTTTTTAACACTAGAAGGTAAATTATATGTCGTTTCATTTCACTGTTAAATCAATGCTAAAATAGTCACACCTGAGCTTGAGTAATATTAAAACTTGGAACAGCCACTCATGACATCTCCATTACTTCTCCACACTTGTTGTTCAAGTCATTGAATTGCTTGAGCGGAGACCTTGGGGCTTTGCTTGGACTTTTGTGGTAGCAACTTCTGCAAACTGCCATGTACTTGTCTGCACCGCCAATCACTTCAACCTGCAGAGTTATATTGTGTTAGCAAATAATTTCTTTGAAAAATATCAAACTTGATGCTGACCTCCTGCTCGTTGCCAATTCTCTTTGTGTAAGAGGCGTTTCCAAAACACATCATGCACACTGCAGTCAACTTCTCGACACTCTCAGCCAGAGGCACCAAATGCAAGATGTTTCCAAACCCCTGTCTTTGGTAAGTTCCATCGAGGGCAGCCACAACCACCATCTTGCCACAGTCAGCTAACTTCTCGCAGAACTCAACAGTACCAGAAAACTGAGGATTAAAATTTATTAGCATAAAATTAATATATAAGATGGGGAAATTACGAATTGGCCTTCGTCAATACCAACGACGTCGTACATCATTGCTATGTCCATGTGCTCCAGCAAATTGGATGCAGAGATTGCAGGCAGCTTTTGTTGGTCATGTGTTGAGAGGCTGACATTGTCATATCGGGTGTCTCCAGAGTACTTGAACACAAGGCACTTCTTGTTGGCCACTTGGTACCGCTTCATTCGACGGATCAGCTCAGTTGTTTTTCCAGAAAACATCGGTCCAAAGATCACCTAAAATTATAACCATTACTCATCAAGTCCAATTTGACTTAATCGGGAAGGTTTGTTGCAGGAGGAAAATAATAAAGATTAAAATATCAATAATAAATTTATTATTTATTTATTTGACTGGTCATGGTCATTCACACAAAAGGCATTGTAATTTTATTTAGTGAATCATATCCCAAAATAAATAAATAAATAAAATAAATAAATAAATATTGTGTTCAAAATTTGGCACATTATTTTATAATTAGATGTAGGATGTAAATGCTACAAAATACTGACACAAGTAACAATAAGATCTCATCTTTAAGTTTTCACATCAATTGAATTAAGTGACAAACTCCATTAAATTGAAAAGTTTTGAAACAACGTACACCACAAGTTGTAAATTTTCTTCCAAATACTATATTCTGATATTCCAAAAGAGACTAGATGTTCAAAATGAGCATTCTTTTCCAAAAAGGCACTTCTTGCTTCCAGTTTTATCAAAGGCCAATATAATGTCATTAAATAATTACATGATTAAGTATTGCACCTCTACCAAGGCATTGCAGAAAATGCATGAAAATTAAACTAGCTTGAAAAAAGCTCTCCTTTCAGGAGCTGGACCACTCTCAGGGCCATCTTTTCCTCAGCCTCGTCCAGCGCCGTTTTGCCCTCGCTGTTTTTCATTTGCAGATTCGGCATTCTGGCCAGCAGAAGTTCCGACAAAGGGGCACTGCCTTGAATGGCGGCGTAGTGCAGCGGCGTGTTGCCCCTCGAGTCCTGCACATTGACGTTGCAAGTCGGAATGTCGAGCAGGGCCGACACCGCCGCCGTTTTCTTGGCGAGACAGGCCAAGTGCAAAGGGGTCGACCCGCGACCCAGCGTCCTGACGTTGACGCTCGCCCCTGCGCAGATCAGCAGTGGAATGAGGTCGGCGCACCCGGCGCTTGCCGCTGCATGCAAGGGCGTGACGCCCTCTGAGTTGCAGACGTTCGGGTCGAGCAGATCTTCGCTGACGTCACGATGCTCCACCAACTCCCAGTCAGCCAAAGAAGAGGAGCGGTTTCGCATCTTGCACTTGTCGCATGCGCACAGGGGGTGGCAAGGGGTGTGCATGGACATGGTGGAGGTGTTGAAGGCACCCTCAATTCCAAGGTGGTAACAGGCTAAGCGCACGTCGCCCACCGAGATAGCTCGCAACAGCTTTTCCACCTGAAAGTAAAAAGTTTTCCTGAAATTTCAGTCAGACAACATATTTCAAATAAGGTGCATTGAAAATATTTCATTTTGATTTTAAAATTAATAAAAAAAATTGCGAGTTTCTTTTCAACTGAAATTTTTGCTAATACAACTTTTCAATTACGGAACAGATCCATTTGGATAAAGATTTACCTTTTTGCTTTGCTGAACTGAAGTTGGTTTGGTGCCGTACTCCAGTAAATTCTCCCTAGACCTGCTAGGGCTGGAAAGAGAGCTTCCGCTTGGTGACAAGTCCATCAGGTCCAACCGCAACTTAGACGCAGCAGCGATCTTCATTTTGATGAAGCTCAGTCTCTTCCTAAATCCGCCTCCAGTTGGTTTGTTGACCGTGGACAGCAGTTTGGAAATGTGGACGCTGTGCGCCAGATCCATCGGCGAGACTTTGCGGTTGTTCTTGAGATCAGGTCTCGATCCGGCTTCGAGAAGAATCTGTGCGATGCCCTCGTAGCCCCACTTGGCTGCGTGGTGCAGGGGGATGTCTCCGTTCGAATTGGGCCAGTTGACGTTGATAGGGCGGCCAACGTGTTCGCAAAAATAGATCAAAGCCTTCAAGCAGGTTTCGTGGCCGTTTTGAGCGGCAAAGTGCAGAGGAGTATTTCCATTGTTGTTCATGCTGTTGGGGCTCGCTTTGGAATTCAAGAGAAGGAGCAGCAGGTGTTGGTGACCTCCGATGGCCGCATAGTGGAGGGGAGTGTTGCCCTGGAGGTCCTTGGCTGTGACCTGGGCGCCGATTTCAAGCAAAAATTCAGCAATTTCCAAACGGCCGTGTCTGCAGGCGACGTGAAGGGCCGTCAGTCCTTTCTCATTGGTCGAGGACAGACCGACCGAGAGACTGCTTTTCTGTCTGGAGAGCTCGCACTCGCATTTCTCACAAGTGCACAGTGGGTGGCACATGTCCTCGGTGGTGAATTCGTCCAGAAGGGAGGAAGGGGCGAGCAGGTCTTGAACCTTGGCCATGTTGTCCACCTGGATATTTCGGAACAAGTATTCGGTCACGTTCTTTTCCAAATTCTCCATCTCCAGCTTCACCTTTTCCTCGCCCTGCGCCTCAGGGTAAAGTGGTTCAAAAAGCCGACCTGAGCGGACATGTTCGATCGCAGCTTCCAGAGAAGTGACCAGAAACGAATTGAGATTTTCGTCTAGATCGGAAAAGTTGAAGTCCCTCATCATGGTGAGGTGGGCCAGCCAATTTGGCAGAGAGACCTTCACCACCAGGAAGATCAAAATGGGCAGGAAATCATCGGCGCTGACAGCTTGGTTGGCTGGGTTTCCTGAGAGAATGCCAAGAGCTTTTTGAATGCAGCCAATTTTGCCGAGAACGGTGCTGAAGCCATCAATTTTTGCGACTTCCTGCTTTGCTGCAGGTATTTTCTCAAACAACTCGCTCCGAACGTCAAGATCTTTCAGCTGGAGTTCCACCGAATTGCGAATCACTTTGTTCAATTTGGCATCTTCACTTGCAGTGGCAGCAACGATTCCTAAAAATGATATAAATATATTAATTCCTGAAGAGCGGTGAACATTTTGAAAAATGTAAAGATAATTCTTGACAATAAAAGCAATATTAAAATATATTTAAATAAAAAAAGTCACATTAAAGATTTAAAAACTATTAGAAGAAAAATTTCATTAAAAAAGTAGAGAAAATTAAAATAAAAAACCAGGCTTTGGTATTTTTTTTTGTTTTTAATTATAAGGCATGAAAAATTACTCTTGTTTTACTCTATTTTTAGTATTTTAAAAACCTATTGAAAAACCGGAAATGATAAAAATTGATAAAACTCTTCAGTTGATAATCACCTTTGATAAGAATCTTGTAGATTCCATGCTGCACGTAAGTCTCCACCGCGATTCGGACGTTCTGCATCAAATGCCGGTTGTTTCTGACCTGCTCCTGCAGTCTTTGGTCCTTCAGGGTGTTTCTCAGACAATGCTCGTACAGGCCTTTGGCCAGGTCGATCTGCGTCTGCAGCGGTTCCTCCTCCAGGTCGGGTTGGCTGGTCAGGAAGCCCTCGATGGACTCGTCGAGCTTCTCTAAAACCGGCTGTCCACTGCTCTCCGTCCACAGAAAATCAATGCAGTCGCGCAGACTGCCGAGGGAGATCAAAGGGTTCGAGATGGCGTGTCCGGAGCACGAATGCTGCTCGAGCAGACTCTCCAGACAGAGGACCTTGTACTTGTACAGCTCGTCCGTGTAGCACGTCTCCTCGAAGAGGATGTTGGTGCTGAAGGTGCGGCCGTCGTCGCCCTCGGCCGTGATCATCCTGTCCAGGACCTTCACCTGCCTGTCCAGCAGCGAGCAGAAGTGGCTCTCGGGCAGTTCGTCACTGGGAATGAGGATGTGCGAGAGAAAGTCCTCGTCGGTGAGCGGGTATTTGGGCAGCGCGCCCGACCGCGGCACGCAGATGACCCAACCCTCGAGCGTTGCCTTCTGGAAGAGTTCCTGGTGATCGGCCTGCAGCACTTGGAAGAAGGCATTTTCGTTGAGGTCCTCGTCGTAGGCGCACTCCATCACCTACTCGGGCCGGACGCCCAAATCATGTGCAGAGGTTGCTGTGGGCAAATGTTGTTGTCAGACGCGGAGAAGAAGGGAATTTAATCGTATTACCTCTACCGAGTCTGTCACGTGAGAGAGTTACGCAAGGTCGACGAGTCCCGTGTTAGCTCTTCATGTCCGCTTCTCCTCCAAAACCAGTTTGTAATTGGACACGTTTGATTCCTTTTTTACTAAAAAACGTTCCAGCTCAAGAACGCAAAGATCTTGACACGAATGAATGGAATCTCTATTTCAACCAAATACGCTCTTGCGAATTCACAACTCACATTCTCAGATGAAAAATAAGGAAAATAAATAAATGCGACGAAAAAGGGAGGCGGAGCAACAATGTAAACATTTCCCCACCCATTTTTACAACACGAAGCGCGCGCATTGAGCCCGGAAATGCGACAGAAAAAAATAATTATAATAATTTCATAATTTCTGAGATTTTAAAAAGTTTTGAATTATTTATTAAATGGAAAAAATGCTCTTAATTTCCATTTCATATTCAAAATTCACAAAATTATTTAAACAAATCTCAGTAATTATTTGCTTATTTATTCTTTTTGTCCGCTTTTTTTTTGTATTTTTCCCCTATTTCATAAATAATTTTAACAAAATCCTCAGTTAAATTTTTTGATTGTATTAATGAAATATGGAAAAAAATTACAAAACATTGCTCTTAGCTTCTCCTTAAAGATAAAAATATAGTTTTCCTCTATGTATTCAAATTTGTTAAATGTACCTGAATCTGTCCACCCTGCTGTCGTCTGCAGGGACTTCGTTGTGGAGCATGAACGTTGTTTTCATTCGAAACTGTTTTAGACATTTTCGATGGGTTGTTTTAGAGAAATTTACAAAAAATGGAAAAGCCCAAGTCCTTCTTAAGCGGTCAATGCCTTGTCCGACCAAGGTTCAAGTGGAAATTCTCCGAAAAAGTGAGCAAAATCTTCTGTCGTCAGCCAAAAGTTGCCTCCTCTGTTTGTTTTAGCAAAAAGCCGGGAAAAGCAAAGGGTTTCGGTGGCGGGCTTTTGAGGTTGGATTCAAAAGTTGGAATTCGCACAGCTGAGAAAATCGCAACACGAAAGGAAAGGGAATTTACACGGTTGCCTTTTATGGTGAAAAATTCAAAAAAATTTATTTTAATTTGTTCAAGCATCAAATATTCAGAATCTAATTGACTTGGTTTGACTGAACAAGCGAAATGCGAGAGAAACGAAGCAATCGGCTCTCCGCGAATGGCATTTCGCGGCGAGGAATTCAGAGGGGCGGCAACATTGTCAGCCGGACCGGAAGGAAAATGGCGGCGACCTAGAGCGAGGTGTTTTGGTGCGAGGGTGTCGTCTGCGTTGATTTTGCCCGTTTTCCTTGGTTTGCGGCGCCCCGCCGATGGCGCAGCTGAAAGAGGAGTCTTCCTTCGTCGAGGAGATCGACTTCGCCGAGGTGACCACGGTCGAGGTACGAGAATTATAAACACGAAAACGTCCACCCTCGCAATCTTCTCTTTCATTTCGCTGCTTATTCCCACAGGTCGTCGGCCGGGGCTCTTTCGGCGTTGTGTGGCGAGCCGAGTGGCGACAGCGACCCGTCGCAGTCAAGATCATCGAGTCCGACTCGGAAAAACGGGCGTTCGCCGTCGAGAAAAAGCAGCTGTCGCGCGTCCGGCACGACAACATCATTCGTCTGTACGGCGCCAGCACTGTCCGGCCCGTTTGTCTTGTGATGGAATTTGCAGAGGGTGGCTCTCTTTACAATTGTGAGCAAGTTTTAAATTTTATAATTATTAATTCTGAAATAATTAAAAGAATACCACAAGTGACAAATCCTATCAAAGAGCTTTTGGATTTGAAACTTAATTTTGAAAATGTTAAATACTGATTTCTTTTCATTTTAATTTTCCTGAATGGAAAGACTTATCAAATACTTTTATCTTTGGAAAAATTGGACTTACAAGACAAGACAATCAAATCCTCAAGCTATTTTTGTCTATTATTAAATCGATTTTTAATTCTTTACCTTTGAAATTTGAACTAATATTTATTTTACATGATTGCAGTATTACACAGTCGGCCTCATCGGCAATACTCGGCA
This sequence comes from Neocloeon triangulifer, assembly GCF_031216515.1. NCBI lineage: Eukaryota > Metazoa > Arthropoda > Insecta > Ephemeroptera > Baetidae > Neocloeon > Neocloeon triangulifer. Next base: position 2,335,863 of record NW_026775550.1, read on the forward strand.
GGGCACGCCATTAGCTGGGCTTTGCAGTGCGCCCGAGGAGTTGCCTATTTGCACAGCCTGCAGCCGAAAGTGATACACCGAGACCTTAAGCCGCCAAATTTGCTCCTTGTTGATCGAGGAGGCACCAGACTCAAAATATGCGACTTCGGAACCGCCAGGGATCTGACCACCTGCGGCCATCTCACAAACAACCAGGGCTCGGCCGCCTGGATGGCCCCGGAGGTCTTCGAAGGCTCAAGTTACACGGAGAAGTGCGATGTGTTCAGTTGGGGAATTATTCTTTGGGAGGTTCGTATTAGTTTCCAATTTTTGAAACTTCGCTAAAATTCTTAACCATTCAGGTATTGACTCGGAGACGGCCCTTTGACAACATCAAAGGCACAACCGTTGCCATTTTGTGGGCCGTCCACACGGGACAGCGGCCGCCGCTAATCTCAAATTGTCCGCCACCTTTGGAGGCTCTAATGACAGGGTGCTGGGAAAAAGAATCGTCAGAAAGACCTTCCATGCAGGATGTTGTTGACAAGATGGAAAAATTGGCCGTTCATTTTCCTGGGGGTGACGTGCCAATCACTGAGTACGAAGATCAAAGCAGTGAGGTCGAAGAGGAGGATGAAGAGGACGAAGAAGACGAGGGCACCATTGAGACCTTCGGACCTCAAACAAGTAAGGCCAAATTCCGTGCATGAATTTTGAAACATTTTGTAATTTTCAGAAATTCCTTCTTACGTAAAATTCTGGCCAGGTATAATTTAAATTTTCAAATCTATTTTAAAAACCGTTCCAGTAACATTTGTGTAACGAGGGCAGACAAACAGAAAATCATTATTTTTGCGTCTGCTCTTTCCTGCTGCCCAGTGGTGTCTATTTTTTGCTCAAAACGCTCGCCTTGTGGGCCATACATCACGTCCCGTGGGGAAAACCCACACTCAGCTCCTTGCCAACTATTCGGGGAAGCTTATTATAATAATTCTTCTATCCCCGCCATCCGATTTCAATGCGTGTTTTTTTTTTGTATTCCCATCTGTTAAACAAGACCAGGAAAAGTTAAGGAAATTGAGTTTGGCACTTTGCCAAGCGAACTTGTTTGCTTTTGTTTAAAACAAGCGGCCCGTTCTTTTACTAGGAAGTGTAACATTAGCCCAACATCAAGGCACAGATAATTAAGTTTTCGCCCGATAGCTGTATTTACAATGTTGCTATTTTTTAATCCGCAGCCACTTCTCTTAACGGAACAATTAGTTCGGTGCTTTCGACGCAAATGGCCGCCCTCTCAGTGGAGGTGACCGAGCCGGAGCCCACTCCAGAATCAAAGCCGCACCCCTTTGCCCGTCTCGAAGCTCTCACCGCCAGTCGGCCCACCACCCTCCTGACACCGCCCAAGAGGCCGCAGGTGCGCCAGTCCAACATCAACAACGACCAGTGGGAGGTGGGCGACGAGATCAGTCCTGTCGAGGAGGTCAAGAGTATTCCTGGTGAGGATTTCAAATCCTTTAATTATATTTACATATTTTAATTATCTCAAGAGATGTTTGTGCAAATATTTAGATCTAATCTCATTGTCAATCTGTGAAATTCAGTATTTTCGTTAAGGAAATTTTTGAATACTCATAATTAGCTCTGTTTAGTCAAGAAATATATTTTTTTTTTAATCATTGATGAAATTAATTAATTTTTTTTTTTTTTAAATTTTGATTTATTTTGCTTTCATATTTCTGCATTTCATCTCATTCATTTCCGGACTTATCTTGCCCTGTAATTGCTAAAACTAATGCCTGAGCCATCCCATTCAACTCAATATCAAAATATTACTAACAAAATTTGAATTTAAAGTTGGCTTTTCCTTGACGGGTTTTGTGAGTTGTTTATTAGAAAAAGTCCGATATCGTCATTTCTGGTCATTTCCATGATCATCTCCTCAAGTGTCATCTTCTTCAAACGAGTGTTTATTATTAAGAAAAACAAATCCTGTTCTCTCTGTTTCGGCTGACATAATTTATGAGCTTGAAATCATTTTGACAAGAATTAATGGAAAAATCAATATTTAAAAAAAAAAATCTTTTAAAGCAACAATTTTTTCAATTTTCCTTGAAAATTTATTTAAATTTAAAAATATTTCTCGAGGAAAAGCCGACTAAATTCAAATCACCATGAAGCAACCCTTGATCGTGAAATTCTACTAAAAGTAAATAATTGTTTGTTGGATTTTATTTTTTTATACAGTTTTTCACTCCTTTTTTTTTGTAAAAGCGATAAAAAATATTAACTTGAAATAAAAATAATACAATTTTTTCGCTCTGAATCTTAAGTGTTTTGAAGACCTTGATCCAAATGAGTCACACTAGTAAACGTTCAGTCACTCTTTGGCGCCGGCTCAATCAAAAGCGCTCTTTGCGCCAAATATGGCATTTTTCCAATCCTAAGAAGTTTGCGTCTCTCTGTTTTTCAGCAGCGGTGGCGAGTCTTCCGCCGGCGGCGCCGCGCGCCAAGGAGCAACAGCCCAGCGGCTCCGAGTCTGGTGAGTGGCACCCTCTCTTGTCCTGCGCGAAACCGCCCTCCTCCCTGTCCCACCGTGTCTCCCTCGAATCGCGTGAATCAGTCAGTCACCCGAATGCCGCGCAATTAGCACCATGACTGCCGCCTCCGGTGAGTGCCGCCCCCGAAACCAAAACAAATTTAGAAAAGCACATGGCTCTCGATGAAAAAGAAAAATATTTGTATAGAAATTTTTTGCCCTTGAACGATTTTTGTTTACTTAATTTTTTTCCTGGGGTTTCCCTTTTTTTTTGGAAAACAGCTAGAAAGGGATAGATTTTGTTTGTAAATTGAAGTGCAAATTAACTGGAACTGGTTGAAGTTGAAAAACTAATTAAAGATAATTTATATGATTGATTTTACTTAAAAATATCTTAATTTGCTAAACAAAATCATGATAGAACTATATGTTTATGGATATTTTCTTTTAATGTCCCGCGATTTAATTAAATAATAATTGAGGGGTTCCTTCCAAAATATATAAATTAGGCCAGCAAAGTCAAGATCTATCATTGAAATTGAATTCTAATATTCCTCCTTCTGGAGATTTAATTATCTGGAAGGAATTATCCAGTTGATTTTATAAATTATTTAATCAAATCTGTTAATATTATATAAAGATTTTGCTACCTAAATCTAGCTGTAAATGGAATCAAAATCTTAAAAATAATTATAATAATTAAATAAAAATTAAGAATGAGGCAAATAATATAAGTATCCATATAAAACTGTTGGATTTTTAATATGTAAATAAAATTAAAACCAAACAAGGCATCAATACTTCCAAAAAATGAACTAAAAATTAAATTTTTGAGTCTGTAAAGTCAGTTTTATTGCGTTTGAATGGTTAATCCAAAAGCCATTAAAGAAAAATTAAAAACAAATAATAGAGTATTGATCCTTTATCTATAATTTAATGTTTAGTTCAAAGTTCTAATATTTTTTCCGTTCTTGATTTTAGTGGCTGTATTTTGATATAATATGAAAATAAATTAAATTTTTAATTAAATGCTGCGATGATTAACAGCCTTTTAAATTTTGTTTTGCAATCACAAATTTGCAATTAAGATAATTTTATATAAAATTTTATCTTGATTTTATACATTTATAAAATTCAAGTCCACCACTTTTTTACTTGCTCTGCTTCTATAAAATGAGTTTTGACTAAATTATAAGATTGATGTTGTTTTTCGACGACAAATTAAATCATCCTTTTTAAATAAAACTAGCATAAAATCTCCAAGTCATCTCAATTTAGCAGCATCAAACGCATTAGATTTGGGATTGCGAAAGTGCATTTCGCATTTTGCAACTGGTGCTGCGAGTCGCGCGCGACCACGTGTGCGTGCCGATTCACGTTATTATTTTTATTCGCGGCCTCTCGGTACTTTGAAAATTCTCGCGATTAATCATCGGCCGCAATTAATCACGGGTCCCAAGTTAGTTCGGCCGGGTCGGAAGGGAGGGAGTGCAGCGGCGGTGGCGAACGGCAGTCTCGAAAGTGCATCTCGGTCAAATCGGGATCGCCTTGACCAGGTGACTCACCCGAAGAAAGAAGGACCGCCCTCGGACGACTCACTCGGGGGTCGGCGCGGCGGGCGAGGGGGCACTTTTGATTATCGGGCTGATTGGCAGGCCGGCCTGGCCTCTTTATTTACGACGCGCACTCGCCGCGCGCGCTCCGAGGAGAAAACTCAAACCCGCGGTCCTCGCTTGAATTAATTTTGTAATTAATTAAAAATTTGATTTTTTTTTTTACAGTTATTTAATAATTTTAATTTCTTTGGAAAGCTAAATTTCAATCATTAAAATGCAAATTACAGACAAAAGATTTTGACATTCAAATTTTATTATTAAGTGATTTAAGCTTAAAATTGTTCCTGTCAAGAGGATTAAAAATAAATTATTAGACTTAACTTTTGCATGAAGAACAGTGCAGGATTATTTTTATAGCAATTTTGTAGTATTAAAAATTAAATGGTTTTACCGGTTTCGGTCATGGTAGGCAACCATATTTTATGGAGTTTAAGGAAAATTGTAAAAAATTGACTCTGTATTTTATATTCCGTGCCCATAATTATGACCAAAATGGTTCAGCACTTTTTTTAATAGAACATAAAAGAGTCGTTTGTCCTAATTTCAGAGTTTTAAGTGGAATAATTAGTTTTTTGGAAACAGAAATCGGAACCTGTTTTGAAAAAAAGTTTAATTAAAAGTTGAAATTTTGACATTTTTATTCATTTTCCGAGCATTGGTTTTCTCGCTCAGTATCTGAATCCACGCTGAGATTTCTTTCGAAAATAAATTTTTTATTAACTTTTGTTTTTTTGAAAGGTTTGAAAGAACTGCCAAAAACGTTTAAAATTTCAATTTGTTGCTAGCTTTGTTTGTTTCAACGCAAGAAATTCTCAACTAGTGTGCTTTTTATATGCAAACACGTCAATCAGAATTTGCTTTTTTTTTCTGGCTGCAGAATCTCTAAATATCAGTAAATATCAGTTTCGGTTTCTCTAATAAACTGAGAAACGTTGCAAGCATTTTTTAACCCAGGCTCACTTAATTTTGAACCGATATTTATTAAAACTACATATTCCAACAGTAAAACCACGAATTTTTTCTTAGATATAAGATTGAATTAATTAAAAACGTGTAAATAAAATAGATCAACTTGTTGCCCAAATGATGAAAAGCTCGAATTAAAATATTTTCTGATTTTTTTTTATTTTCAACGTTTTTTCTAAAATTTAGTTTTTTTTTTTAAATATTGTTTATTTAATCTTTTTCTTGAAATTTCAAACGGAGTTTTTATAAATATGTTTTCATAAATATTTTCTAAAATTTAAATTTTTCAAACATGCAAAAGCGTTTGAATTGTTGAAAGCAAATTAATTTGATGGTTGCAAAAATAATCGCAAGTCGGGCATTGATTTTTGTCAACATGTGGTGTTGGGTCGAGCCCACGGAGTAGAGGGCCGCGTTGAGTGGCTGGCACGCGCGCTCCCCATTTAGCGCGGGTGAGTCAGCGCGCGCTGCTCCTCCGGATTTAGACGCTCGCTCACTCACTCGCCGCTCTTTTCATTCGGTTACAGAGGAGCTGGACAACGTGTACCAGATGCTGGACCCCAAGCTGCAGCCGCTGCCGCCCGACCCGGACAACCCGGACTCGCTGCGGGTGTTCAACGAGCACAAGCAGCTGGCGCAGGAGTACTTCAGGGTGCAGACCGAGATGGCGTACACGCGGCAGTACAGGGACCACCTCGCCGAGAAGTTGTCCGAGGAGCAGCTGCAGCAACCCTCGCAGCAACTCGAGGAACTCGCTAAGCTCGAGAGCGAAAAGGTTCCGGCTTTAATTTTTTAATATTAATTAATCAAAATTCTCCGATCGCCGGTCGTGTTTATTTTGGTTTCCGTGTTCTGTTGTCAAGTAAAGATTCTGTTGATTTTCGCCTCGGATGAGTCACGCAGCTTCTGGTGTTTTTATTAGAATCTGCTGCCGCATCTTGAGTCATGTTGCCTCAAATTTTTTTATTATAAAAAAAAAGTAAATTAGATTGGCTTTGAAACTCATTTGAATTTTAAATATATTTTTTGCTAGTCTTTTTAATTGTTTGCAATTTATTTATTTAAAAATTTCAAATTTTTTTACAATTTGATTTTTTTGCAGGAAAACTTGGAACAATTGCAGCGGAACCTACGACGGCAGCTTGAGCTGATCCGGAGGGCGCGGGGGGCGCCACCTGACTGGGTGGTGGTCCCGAGGACGTAGGTGGCCGGAGGAATTTCGGCTGCCCCCTGACTGTGATACTGCGACTAGTCCTCGGCCCCGTTAGTCATTCCCGGCCGGCGGCCTCCCAGCCGACTCTCGTATTTATTTTCTCAACCAAGCAAAACAATGTAACTGTTTAAGTAAAAAAGTGAGATGCTATGAAGAAATTTAATGCTACTAATGCTCGCCTCTGGTACTTCCCCCGGGGAAGCGAAATTTGTTAAATGACTGTCAGGTTTTATCCAGAGATTAATAAATTTTGATAAGTAAATTTACTTAAAATTTTGTGTGATTTTTCTGAAAGAAAAGACCAATTTTTACACATTTACGTCAATACATATGTCAGTTTATTTTAAAGCACAAATAAAAATCATTAAATATATATTATAGAAGGTGTCACAAATACATAAACGGGGACAGGAATGTTCAGTTTCAGTTATAAAATTAGCTCTGCCTATTCGAGTCAAATCACTTCCGTCAAATCAAGCAGCTGGAGGATGAGAAATATTATTGGTGGCGAATCAGTCAGTCTTGGTTCACAACTTGAGCAGCTCCTCGTCACTGTCCCACTCAAGTTCCTGGTGGTTTTGCAGGACGGCGTTGGCCTCGGCCACCGACAGCGCCTGCAAAGCTGCCTCGTCTCAATACGTACTCAGCGTCTCCTGAAGCAGCGACACGGAGACAAGACGCAAAACACAATAATTAGACAACTGACAATACAAAGCATGCGGTTCATTTTAAATTACTACAATTAATTGCAAACTCAATTTCCATTGACTTGAATTAAGGTAAATTTGAATGACATGATTTTCATTTAAAAAAAGGAAATGATGTATAATGTATTTAAAAAAAAAAAAAAATATTTGGTTTTTCTATTTAAAAGGATCCAAAGATATAAGAGAATTTAAATAATTAGCAAAAATCAGCCAAAAAAAATCACAAAACTTCATTGAAGTATGGCTGAAACGTTTATTAATTAATGCAACTTGATCTCATTTGATTTAATTTCATTTGACATTTAAAAAAAAAATGATTTTATGATTATTATTTTACAAATTTTAAGTCTAATACGTACTAAATTGAAAAAAATTTTGGTTGGAAAAAATAAACTTGAAAAAAGCACAAATCAGCAAAAAATTCACAAAACGTCATTGAGCGATGCCTGAACAAAAAGATACTCACCCTTGAATAGTGGACCTGCGTGTGCGAGGCCGAGGACGGCCACGGGAGCCGCCACGAGAGACACAGAAGGGGGTAGCGGCGCCGAACAACCACCACGGCGCCGACGCCCAAGCTCAGAAGACTTGCGGTCACCACCAGCGCGACTGAAATCATTTCGCGAATCGCTTTTTAATGCAACTGACTGGCAAAAATATGACGTCTATTTTTTTTTAGATAAGATTGCAGCAAATCGAGATGATAACAGAGTTAAATGACATAGATAAGCCCATTCAAGGAACACGCAGACAAGCCTAGGATCTTTCTTTTTCATTTCAATGAAAAATTGTAAAAAATTGAAAAAATTAATACATGATAAGAACTGTTTAAGTGAAATTCATGAAATTTGTTGTAATTTTTTTAAACCTGTTTTGTTTTTTATTGCATGATTAAATTTTAAATGCAATAAGTTAACATTTTGTAGGATTAATTCAACAATTTAAAAAAATATATATTTATAAATTTATAAAGCAAAGATGCCTTCAATTTACTTAGAAACTTTGAAAGTTATATACCGAATTTTTAAGTCCAATAATAATTTGCTCAAAAACGTTCAAATCGTGAATAAAAATACTTCATAAAATTTTGATTTTTTTCTTTAAATTCACAACTACTTTGACGTGAATCTCACCTATGGCGGTGGTGGCATGGCCGGTCTGCACTTCTTGGTTCTCCGAGTCGGCCGCTTCGGGCTGCAAAGTGGGCCCGACCGTCCGCTGAAGACACACAGCGTCCGTTCGCCACTCAAAGATGGCGTAGCACGAATGATCCTGCAAACAGACGTCGACGGGACCTTTAATGCTGCAGTTTTAATATGAAAAAATGAGAAAGCGAATCTTGCAAGAAATAGTCTATGGAATTCCCAGTAATGACATTGTTTGTTTCTATTATGTAATTGAGAAGTCTTTTTCTAGTGCAACCAACCGCTAATGCGCTTTGCTAAATTATAGATAAAGTTTGGTAAAATAAAATGACCTAAACCTTAAAAAAAAAATAATAATAATAGAAAAATGTTGTAGGAATAAATGGAATAATAAAGAAATTCATAAGAATCTGTCTTTGAGATCGGCGAATTTTATTCAGGGTATTCATTTAAATTAAATGTATTTATTAAAAAAAGAAATGCAGCAGATTCTCGATTTTGGAAAAGAAATTCATGGAGTATGGATTTTCTATAATTTTGATAGGAGACATGTACATATTGTAAAAGGAACAAAATATGCGACCCATTAATTTGGGAACACTCAATTTTTTCATTAAGAGTAAAATTAAAATAATAAAATTTTCTGTTACCGATGATTTGATATTTATATGTTTATTAGAATCAAATTATCATAAAAAAACACTTTAATTTAAGCTTATAAACGTCTGAAGTAAAATTTGCTTAAATTTGTATATTATGTCTAGTCAAGCTGTCAAGGTTAAAACTAATGGCAATTCCAGCAACTCTCGCTAATTTTGTGTGAATTTTTTAGACCTATAAAGAACAGCTGAGTGACTCATTTGCTTAATTAATATTTTAGGTTCCTAAATTTTAATACTCTAATGTTTTTTTTTCAGATTCCTAATCAAATTTTGCGTTTGCTACCAGTCTTTTTAAAAAATGTCAAAAAAAAAATGTTTTTCCAGGCTTCAAAGAGCACGGCGCAGAGGAAGTAAATAATTACAGCGTGCGTTAAGGTGCGTGAAAAAAATTAGGCACTCTTTTCTTGAACATTATTTTTCACATGCTAAATTTTCCCTCGACATGCGGAGAGGAATTCGCGTTCAGCTTCGCTCAAAACGCTCATTAATTCTCGTTTAAAGAGTCGCGCTTTTTATTTCATTTAAAATTTTTTGCTCATCCTAATGACGTCTCGAGAGAATCCTCCTCGGCGATTAAAATTTCATTTCGCTCGTAGGTGCGCACTCGAGCTATGGAATAATAATAAATATGTACATGAGAACGGGAGTGAACGACCGGGCTGTGGTCGGCGCGGCGCGGCGCAACCGAAAGGACCTCGCACTTTCACCAGGATCTGCCGCCGCCGCACGTTTATTATTACAGCGGGCCCTTTTTGAATATATCACTTTCTCCGCAGCCATCGCGCGACACTCATCGCCGCACGGTCAACGATATTACGCAAAACATTATTATTTGCTGTGCGATTAACGCAGAATTCATGCACGTTCGTCTCGTCAATTGCAAGAACCGGTCGCGCAGATCGCGATGATAAAAAAATTTACACGTAAATCCTCTTTACTCGACTTGGAGGATTTCGTAATTTTGCAGTCGAACATTAATTTTAATAATCTTTCAAGAACGATTTTTACTGAAAACAAACGGGAGAAGCAAATAAAGCTTTTTTTCCATCTGGAATTGCAATTAAAAATGAACTGCAAAAATGTTCAAACTATGAACATTTTACTAAAATTAAATCTAACAATTTAATTTGGATAATTACAAAATAGAATTTCAGAAAACGGAAGTTGGTTCAAGTTCAATGGTACAAAAAAATTACAAAAAATTCAGAGTGAAAATCAACCAAAAATTTAATTACTCCTCCCCAGATTTTTTAAATCTTTACTCTTACAATTAAAGCAAAATTGTTGTTATTGATTTAATAGGCCGTTTGATCCATCAATTAATAAAAAAAAACTAATATTGTGCACATTCGTCAACAAAAATTTGTGATTGTAAGAATAATTGGAAAGTTCATAGCAAAATTGGTAATAAAAAAAATTATTTTATAGTCAATAATAAATTTAAACCAATTTTTCTTTTAAAAAGTGGCATGAAGATTTGTTTTTTAATTCAGTTCATTGCAACAATGTTGCTCACAAGCTCATTGTTGTGATCTTTTGTAAAAAATGCTCCTTTACGAGGTTGCAAAGTTCCAATGGATTAATAAAAATAGAAAACGAACAAGAAATTTGTATTGTCTAACCCATAATTTTCTTAATTTTTTAATTGATCTTAATCGTCTTTTTTTAGGACTCTCCGTAATTTTGAGGTATACAAACTTTAAATTTTTATCTATGGACGTCAATTAATTTCCGTTGTAGCCCCTCCAGAAAAAAGAAACAAGTTTTTCAACTTTTGAGGCCTTGAAATTATTGTACGGCCCATTTTACTTCACTGATTCACGAGCGTCTCAAATTTGAATAAAAACATCCATTCCAATGTTTTCCCTCACTTATTTGCCAAGAAACATTGATTTATTATTGTTATTTTGTTTAAAAATAAGGAAAGGTTATTATTATTATTATTTTTTTAATAATTCTTCATGAAATCCAATTACAATTAAATATAAAGAAAACAGATTTGTAGTGCAAAAGCAATTAAAAAAAATTCCACACCTGCTTTGAAAGATTATAAATTTAATATCAGATTTTGTTCTGCATTTTCAATGAAATGAAAACATCATGAAACTTTTGTTTTTTCCTTTACTTTGGAAAGAAAAAAAGGAAATTGCTATATTTAAATAGAAGTATGACATTGGTTTTGTTTGTCACTCTGCGATGTTCATTTTTCACTGAACAATAATGATAATCATCGCATTTGGCGAGGAAAACCGCAAACATAAATAATAAAGCGCGCAGTAAAGTGACTTCTGTGGCTTTCGCGCCGGCGAAGAAGAGCGATTTGACGAGTGTCGCGCGTTTCTATAACTTTGTCCTCCACTATAACTAAATGTACAGTTACGAGACACGACCTGCACACCCATGAGTGAATTATTTTTAAATCCTGCACCCGTCGTTTGTCACAGCGAGCGATCCATTAGACTGCAATGTTCAAAAACGTTTAGAATTTTACAAAAACAAGAAAGTACTTTTCGAAACGCACTCTCAATGCCTTTTCAATTAGCTGCCCGTTTATTATCATAATTGGACTCCAAATGGACGAAGCAAACTCACTTTGCGTGTAACAAACGCCAGCGTGATTTGCAACATGATAAACCGGATTTTCGCTACGTTTGGGGTCAACGCAATATTCCTAATTTGTATTTCTTGCCAAGCGTGACTTTGAAAATAATGTAAAATTGACCAAACTTTCTATATTAATTTTCCTGGTTGGGTGATTTTGCAATTGACGTAAATTGTGTGATTTAATTTGTGTTGGAGAAAATCTGATCAAATATGGAAGTGCCATCAAAACAATGATTATTAGAATTTCTGCAACAACAAAAAATGCTGTTGGTCAGCAAATTAAAGATAATTAATATTTTTTAATAATCATGTTGAAAAATACTTATTCCTATCAACAATAGTTTGATTAGAAGGATTTAAAATGGTGTTTTTTTATGGTGTGTAAAATGAGTTAAAATTTTCTCATTTTTTAGAGCACAATTTAAATTGTTCTAATAATTGTAGAGTTTTTTAAGTAATGTATGACTTTAAAATTCACAGTTTTAACTTTGTGGTCATTTTAAATCTGAATTAAGCAATAAATTTGTGCTTCGATCACATTCCTAATATCATAAATTCTTTTAATTAATTAAATTTCAAATTGTTAAAATAAAATATTTAAAAATAAATATATTTTGCACTTTTAATCATAGAAATGTCTGTTTATGAAAAACATTATTATATTTTTCAAGTTACTAAAAACTGAAAAATGTTAAATTATTCTTCCTTGCGGCAAGTTGCCAATTAATTTTATGAATCAGATCTTTTATTACGCTGCTCACATTGTCTGGACGATCCGAAACAATTTCCTCAAATATTCGCCTTGAAGCGTTTCGCCCGCCGTCACTTTTCACTACTCGTGTTGAATATTAAATAAATAGTTTGCGTTTGTGTGCGTGCAAACTATAAAAAAACTGGTGACTCTTTGGAAATCCCCCCGGTCCAAGTCCATCATCCATCCTGCGGCAATTGGGATTAAAATGTGTTTGCGGCCGCAAAACGAGTGCTCTCGACTAAATTTATAAGTGTTTATATATATATTTTTGTTGAAAAATTGTGGCGCGCGAGAGAAGTGACAAGACGAGCTTTTTCAAGGGCACATTATGCCCCGAGTTAAGTGACCCGCCTGGCAACAACACACACACGTAGTCAGGTGCGGCGCCCAAATCGTGCTGTTGATTTTGCTGATCATCCCGGCACAAAGAGCGCGCTTTCTGCCGCTAAATCCAAATGAGAATAAAAGAGATATATGGAAATCCCGTGCAAATTGATTTCGCACCCCATCCGAGTCGCGGAAATTTCCGTAAAAAAGCGGAATTTTTGTTATTCTAGTTTTGTTTATGGAAGATTGGAGCGTGATCGGCAGCGGTTTAATGGAAGAAAGGTTGGATTTTCCTTCACGCACACTCCGTCAGCGAGTGAGTGAGTCTTCCACTTCTTATTAGTTCGATAGAGGACTGCAGAGTCGCTGGAGAAATCGAACTTGTTTTTAATGCGTAATAAAATCAACGTTGTCTGGTGTGATTTTTTAAATGTAAAAATGAAGTCAATTGTGGGGTGATTTAATATTTTTTTTTCTACAAGAATAAATTTGTTGATTTAAGGCCTTGTCAAATTTGAATTTATAAAAAATTGGAGTGAAAATTTTGATACATTATTCTTTGCTATTTTATTTATTAATACTCAATTTATTTACGGTTTTGATGGGAAACCCTCGATTCTACCTAAGAAATATGTAAGAGTTAGTAATTAAACGCCTTGGGAAATTATTATTAATAGTTATTACTATTAATGTGTGTCAAAATTTATGTAATTTCCAGCTGGGATTCATTTTTTCTGTAAATCTATTGAATTTTGAGACGCTTTTAAATAAAAATAGATTTATGAATATATAAAAAAATAATCATAATTTAAAAAAAAGTGATATGGATTTCGTGAACAAAAAAACAGGGTTTATTCGCTCTCCAGCTTATAAATATTCAAATTTAACTCCTGCAGGAAGCTGATCACCACAGATAGAATAAACCTCAAACCCGGCCATTATTTCCTGTTATCAAAATTTTGGATGGCTGGAGAAGAAATCACACTTATATGCATGTGTTAAAAAAATGAAATAAAAACTTAAAAATCGTACCAAACTAAAGCATTTAAATAACTCTAGCTGGAAATTACATACATTTTGACACACAGAGACAATAGTGACTATCAATTTGTTAATAATAATTGACAAGAATAAATAAAAATAATAACTTAAATAAATCCCAATCCTCACAATTTCTTTAACCATTCAACAAAAGCGAAAGTGCGATGGAGGTCAAGAGAAACAAGTGCGGCTATTTACTTTAACTAGATAAAATCGATCGGATTCTCTCTCGGGATCTGCAATTTGTTCTTTTCTTTGAAGGTGAATTGTTTCCACTGCAGGTCTCTCGCTCACCACCTCCTTCCTTCTGCAGTGACGTCACTGCGGTGCCTGCGTCACTCGGTCGCAAGGTACTGCCGGAGAGCTCGGCTTAGTCGGCCGCAAGCACTGCGCCATTTCACACTCGTCCTTTTCCTGGTGCGCCCGTCCGAACTTTCGCGTCGCCATGCCGTGATGTTTGGCCCTTCGTGGGTGCTGTTGGTGCCCGTGGTGGTCGCGGCGGCCGTCGCCGCCGCCACCACTCAGTGTCCCTCCAAGTGCAAGTGTTTGCAGTTGTCCAGCGGCGGCCGAGAGATATATTGCGGTGACCTTCTCAAGGCCACCGAGCAACCACCTGAGCTCAGGGTGCAGTGCGAGTCCGACGATGTTAGTGCTGAAGACTTGGCGCCGCTCAGGTCGATGGGCGCCGCACGCAAGATGTCGTTTTCCTACTGCTTGTTGCCAAAACTTTCTACCCTGGTGAACACGTCGGCCGTCGAGACCCTGGTGGTGGAGAACGCCAAGGGCACGCAACCGTTATCGCTCGGACACCTGGACGGTTTTGACCACCTGCAGAGGCTGCAATTATCTTCTGATAACATTCGCGAGCTCCCTGAAGGTATTTTCAGACCTTTGATAGCCCTGAAAAAACTAGACCTTCGAGATAATTTGCTCAAGACGCTGCCTACCCTGCCGAGTACCCTGATTGAGCTTGAGCTGGGACAAAATTCTCTGACGCAACCACCCAGTAATTTGAGTAATTTGAGGTTATTGAACCTATGGAGGAACAAAGTCGACGTTCTGGCACCTTTGGAAGGCTTGCAGAAATTGACCTCGCTCGACCTGAGTGTTAATAAAATGACTGGAATCGCTCAAGACGCGTTTGCGGAACTGCCAGAGCTCCAGGAGCTGAACCTGAGTAAGAATAATTTCAAGGCGCTGCCTCCTGGTGTTCTGGCGTCTGTTGTAACGTTGAAGAAGTTGCGGCTGAACGACAACAACGCCACCAGGCTGAGTTTGCCACGAGGCTTCCTGGCCGATTTGCAGCAATTAGAGGAGGTCTCGATTGAACGTTCAAGACTCGCTGCAATTCCAGAGGCCTTCCTCAGTGGCACGAGTAAATTAAAAACCTTAAGTTTGGCAATCAACAGACTCGAATCTTTGCCGGAAGGAATGTTCACTGACTGCTCCTCGTTGGAGAAACTGGATCTCAGCGGCAACAAACTGGCCGTCTCGCCAGACTTTACTGGACTGGTGGCGTTGAAGACGCTTCTGATTAGCAAAAACCAACTGACTTCCATAAGTTCCAACATTATGCAGCCCTTGAAAGCACTTCAAAAGTTGGATATGAGCTCTAACTTGCTCGACGACATCCACACGTTGGCATTCGCGGCTAACAGAGAATTGCAAGACGTCAACATGGATAACAACAACCTCAGCCTTGAAAATGTATTGCGCGATGACTTCTTGGGTGCCTATTCGCCCTTACAGTATTGCACAAAATTGGAAACTCTATCTCTGCGCAACAATTCTATCACAGAGATCTTCGCTGATTGGCGCATTACTCTCCTCTTTCTTCACAAGTTAGACCTGCGAGAAAATGAAATAACATTCGTCTCCGCCGAAGAATTGAACTTCCTGTCTGACAACGTGGTCGTTGACCTTCGCAAGAACAATTTGACATGTGTCAACCTGATGAACGTGGAGAACCATTTCAGCGATGATGACAAACATAATCATCCTGCAAAAGGCAGGAACGTATTGATAAAAATGGACGGTGCCGCGATTGCCTGCGACCAATGCGAGACCTACGGTCTCTTGACCTACCTCGAGAAAAAGTACTCTGAGAAAGTGTACAATTTGTTTAAAATTGAAATGAACACTGAAAACTCGTGCGTCGTTGGTCTAACGTCCGAGGACTTCTTATGTCCCATTTCAGCCATACCAAATGTCAAGAGCCTTGAAAACTGCACCGTCGCCTATCGCCGAGCTTACAAAGGTGTACAACTGACCTGCAATCAGCATGTGTATCCTCAACCAAGTGAACTAAAAAACCTCCAAAAGATACCAATTCTTCAAATCGCCTTCCAAAACCTATCAGGAAACTTCTCACTGCACGAAGTGAACCCCTCTTGGCTACATTTGGGCAACAACAACCTGACTGCCGTTGAAGCACTTCCACCTAACCTGACTGAATTGGAGCTGCACGGCAACTCTTTGCGCCGCTTGTCGCAAGAAATTCTTGAAAAAATCAACAAAACACAGCGGCTGACGCTGGGCAACAACCCTTGGAAGTGCGACTGCGAGGCCGTTGAATTCATGACCTTTGTGCAGCGCCGCTTCGCCGCGGTCTCCGACCTGGCCAACGTCACGTGTGATGACGGACGCTCAATCACCAAAATCAGCTCTGACGATTTATGCAACACTTCGCAGATTGCAGTGGCCGCAAGTGCAGTCATTGCGACGACAGCCATCATTTTAGGCATTTTTGCCGCTCTCTACTACAAATTCCAACATCAAATCAAGGTGTGTAGGATTAAGAATTGTAATTTTTGTGCACGTCACAGAGATGGCTCAGAGTTGATTTGCAAACCAAATCAAATTTACATCAACACGAAAACTTTCTTTTAATGATACTTGCAATAGTAAATTTTACTTTTTTACTTTTAAAAGTTACTTACTATGGAAAAAATTAAAATTTTTGAGCCAAAAAGCAAAAATTATTTAAATATTTACTCACTGATTCTTTGCTTTCATTGTTAAAATTCCAGTGAAATTTTTTAATAAAAATTTACTTATCAAAAAAGCCCACGAAAAAACACAGCGCCACTTCCTGCCATGTCGTGCTCAAGGCAAAGGTTAAAAGCGAGTGTCTATCTCTTCCGTTTCCATCAGTTTCTATCTCTCTGCACCGCAAAACTCCCCACGCGAATGTTGTAAAAACAATTCCCCATTAGCTTTACAAATTTCCCTGCAAAACCACCCTGATTTTAATACCATTTGGTTCCAGGTGTGGCTCTACGCGCACAACCTTTTGATGTGGTTTGTCACCGAGGAGGAGGTGGATAAGGACAAAAAGTACGACGGATTTATCTCGTACTCCCACAAAGATGAGAACTTCGTAGCGCACACGCTGGTACCTGGACTAGAGCCGCCCTTCAAATTGTGCATCCACGCCAGAGACTGGAACGCAGGGGATTGGATTCCCGAGCAAATCGCCCGCTCGGTCGAAGAGTCGCGACGCACGCTTATAATTCTCTCTCCGAATTATCTGGAGAGCGTTTGGGGCCGAATGGAATTCAGAGCGGCTCACCAGCAGGTCAGTTTGTTGTTAATAAATATATCTGCAGAAATATATAATTAACTAATTATTAAAAATTGATCGATCGTTTTTTTCAGGCGATGAGTGAAGGTCGGGCTCGCGTTTTGCTGGTTTTGCTGCAGGACGTGGGTCCTCTGGACAAGCTGGACCCCGAGTTGCGCGCCTACCTCTCTATGAACACTTACGTGAAGTGGGGAGACCCGTGGTTCTGGGACAAATTGAAATACGCGATGCCCCATCGAAAACTGAAGGGCGAAGGACGCAAGGGTCCTCGACCGCTCGCCATAAAGATCAACGATAAACTGGAGCAGTTGCAGAATGGCGTTTCAAGCGTTTAATCAACTTTTCCAAGTTTTGGTTTGCTCAAATTTAGTATTAGGGAGGAATGAAAGAGAATTAGCCTCTAGGATGAATAATTGCGGTGATTGTTACACGTGCTACACAAACGAATCAAAAGTTTTCAATAAACAAGTTGTATAAACTATAAAAAAAAATACCTTTATCAATGATTTCCCCTAGATTCTATATCAAATAAAGTGTCAAGTTTATAGACTAATAAGTCAATTTTGTAAAGAGATAAAACAAATTAAAAGAGTACTCACCAGAACCACTCTAGGTGTTCCAGTTCCGTTATTCAAGTCGCATTTGAGCCAAACTTCAGCGCCGTAGGTGTCTGTTGTAGAGTAAAAAAGTTATAAAAACTCAACAAGCAATACAAAAAAAGCTCATACCATTTCGCAGACAAGAAGCTCCGCCTCCAAAGTGCAGCTTGAGATAATCTGCATGTAGCACTGCTTTCTGCAGCACTCCGTAGGATGACCAGTTGCCGTCCTCTGAGCGTTGGCAAACAGCGTTGCCACTGCAGTCGGTGCCACGGCCACAGAGGTCGACTGTGAATTTGCCGATCCTCACCTGCTGGCCTAGGTTGTCAAGACTTATGAAACGCTTCAGCTGGCTGCTGTAGACTTTGCAGTCGCCCACTTTTTCCTCCACAGGACCGCAGACAAGACTCGTTGGCCAGGAGAAATAAAATTGGCAATCAGGGGTCTCCTTTTCGAATTTTGGGGCGCCCTAAAAACAATAAATAGAATGATATTGAGTTAAAACATTATATTTAACTTACATTTCCAGCCAGAGGATCACATTTAAATGAAATCCTTGTTGTCGCATTGACCGACGGTCTTCTCGGGCAGGAACCTCCTCCCGAATAGATGAGAAGGGCACCGTCTGCTGTCAAAGTGGGCCCTGTCGTCGCGTGTCCGATGTTCAACTCCTCAACCAAGGTGCCTCCCGATCTTCGAGCCACACACGCTGCAGCGCCAGCGCCACAGTTAAGGCCCAATTTTGGAAGAAGCGGTCGGCATATGTTGAGGAAGAAGATTCTTCCATCTTGCAGTTCGGCTCGGTAATTTTGAGTAACTCGCACCAGTGAGGAGAGGTCCGTTGAGTGTCCTAAGAGAGACGTCGCGCAGGGAATTGGATTTTCACAGGCAAACCTGGTGTGCCAGTGCACAATAGTGATGCAGCCCTAATATTTAAAAAATTAATAAAACTTGCAGGGAAAAAATTAATTTTGACGCATACCTGCAGCGTTTCAACAACTCGAGGGCCTTCGGGACTTCCTTCGGCTCCACAAAAGAACTCAATAATAGTTTCTCTTCTTCGTCCAACTCCACAAGCATCGCCGCCCTGGTATCTCAGCTCCAAAGTTCCACCAGGCAAGTATTTGAGGTCTGAAGAATTGGCGCCAGTTGAGAGTCCACCTGATGCAGTCAATTGACAGGCGCCAATTCCCTTAGGGCAAGATGGGTCGGACACGGATGAGCAGACAGACAGTACCATGTGCTGGCCAAACTCATCAGTGGCCGGATGATCCTGTCCGGCGAGTGGACTCAGGTCGAACCTGAACTTTGAATAAGGGCTCAGCACAGAGCAGTTGTAGCCCGAGGGTGGTCTTTGAGGACAGGCAGCAGCCGTCCGCCAAAACAGGGCATGGTCGCATTGAAACTCTCCAAGGTATTCAGGTTGTGACTCCAGGGCGTCAGGGTCACACATGAAGGTGACCGTGGCGGACACGTGGACAGGCCCTCGAGGAGCGTGGCAAAGGGCGCCTTCTTCGTAACGCAGCTTCAGCACCTTCGAGTCAAGGAAAGGCCCAGATTGCACGTTGCCCAGGTTTATGAATCTAAAAAAAGAATTAAATTTAGTAAAAAACGGAAATTTAAGGGTAAAAATTTTCCTACTTGTCTCCCTGACGCAGACAAGCCCCCGAAGTGGCTTCACAGGCTGCGTCTCTGTTGAAAACGACAGATCTGCAGACGTTTATAAGAACACCTGAGGACTGTCCCGATCGACTGCGGGCAATGTGATTGGCTGAACGTCTCGAGAGGGGACTCAAGTCATACAGGGTGCCATCTTCCATGCGAACAGTGCAGGGGACTTCAGTATAGGGTGGACATGCCTTGGGGTGGTTCCATACCAAAAAGTAACGACAGTCATTCACCCCTGGATAGAAAAATTTTCAAATAATACATCAGGCCAGGTTGCAAATTTTAAATTTTTACCTGAGGGGAATATCTGTGGTTGAGTGGCAGGTCCATCAGGATCGAGGTGCTCGCAGGCCAGAATCACGGTCACACTGCTGGTGACGCCGGGCAGACACTCCTCGCCAGTGAGGTGGAGACTGAGGCGACCATCCATGTACTCGAGTTTGTCGTTTCGAAGACCAATCGCCGTTTCACTTCCATTTCGTGCGAGACACACATTCACATTCTTGGTGCCGTTGCATGGGGTATGCAGAGGTCCGCACAAGTTGACTCTGAACAAGCTGCCGTCAACACGCACCTCGTAGTCCTCCATGTCGTTGTACAAGGAGCGCAGGTCGAATGAGTAGAACATACGAGAGTCCAGAACTTGGCAGTTATCGCCTCGATTTGGCTAAAAATTAATAGTAAAATTTATAAAATAAAAAAATGAAAAATTAATAAAATATTATGCATACCTTGGCTTCACATGCTGTTGGAGTTTTCCATAAAAATGTGTAAACACAATCGCCACTGACGACTACAAATTCTGGTCCGCGCTCCTGCTCACTGCATTCAAAAGATATGTGAACTTTGCGTTTATTCCTGCCATCAGGACAATCCGCTCCATCTGTTAAAGTGGTTTAAAAATTTATTCAACTAGCTTCAAATCAAATTACCTCGATATGTTAAAAGCAAGTCTCCGTCTTTGGTGAATCGAGGCGGATGTTCGACGACCCCCAAGGGAATGGATGGCACATTTGGTTTGGAGCTTGAAATGCACGCACCAATGTTACCAGCTGAAAATTTTAACTATAAATCACTGTTGATTTGAACAAAAAACTAATTACCATGACATGGAGACGGAAGGTTTCTGGCCAGAGGACCACAGACGTTGATGTAGTACAAAAGGTGAGTGTAATTCACCCGTGGATCTCGAACAATCCAGTAGCTATTCGCCTTTCTCAGTGGGCTGATGTCAACCTTCACACCTTGTCTAGTATAAGCCTAAGAACAAAATAAGACAAAGTTATTATATCTAATAATATAAAAATAGAAAATATAATTTTTTTTTTAAATTCCATGGATTTTTAATATATTTTTGTTTAAAAAAACTAACCACGCAGTCAACTGGTATCGCTGGGCAGGCGTAGGGAGTCTCGACCCTGAACACAGCGTGGCCATTGCTGGCGCTCAAAAACTCAGGCTTCGGCACCAACGGCGCTCTCTGGTTGCACAAAAAGTGCACCTCAACCATGGTGTCATTTTCACCGCGTTGTCTCGAGACGAGGCCGTCGGCCGCCAGTTGCAGGCCGCTGTTCTCAGCAAACCTGCCTAAGGACACAGTTTTGTTGGCCTCGCAGGCGACGGCCTTTTCCCCCGGACACAAACCTCCAGCGACCGGAGCGCACAGGTTGAGGTAAAAGACGCGTCCGTCAGGTGCGGAAACCTGGTAGGCCTTTTCGGCCACCAGCGGGTAGAGATCGAACCAGTGGCCTCCGGAAGAGGGCAGCGAACAGGCGCGTGTTGCTTCGGCCGAGGGACAGGCGGCCGCGGTGAACCAGGCCAGCTGGATCTCGCAACCGGTGAGGCCGACAAAGAACGGAGCCGCCACGCTGTCCTTATTGCACACCAAATGTACATGTACCTGAAAAAATAGAGAAAAATTAATTATGTTAATTGACTTTTGAAAAAAAAAATCCAATTTATTTGGGAAAATATACAATTTTTAATCAATAAAAAAAAAACAATTAAAAAAAATTTTGATTTCATTCACTATATTTTTAAATAATCAATAAACATTTTTCATCTTACTAGCTCAACAGTAAGCCACATTGATATTAAATTTAGCAATAAAATTTACAATGATTTTGACAGAGATAAAGCAAAAAAAAATAATTCATTTAAAAGATAATTAATATAATTCTTTACAGATTATTTGTAAAGAATATTTATTGGATTTAAAATATAAATTTACAATAATTATTATAAAAATAGAAAGTCTCAGGCAGGGTTAGGAATTTTTTTTATTTCAATGTGCCAGGAAGTTCATTGAACTAGATTGTGACTTATTGTCGGTTTGAAATTGCTTTCATGTGATACTGCGCTGGGGACAGAGGGAAATGAGAAATGAGCTGTGCTACATTATCAACCATCCAGTTGATTCTGCCTTTGGAATGCACAAAGTTTCAGAGAAATTTGATAACTTCCGAAAACAAATTGGACTGAGCCAGTTATAGATAAGAATCGATTAAGAACAAAAACAAAGAGCTCTGGCGAAACTGATTCTATTATCGTATTTTCCTAAATCCAACTTATTTAAGAATTAAACAAAGGCCCTGATTAGAAAGTCCTCACAAATGATAAATATTGAAAGTTGAAACAAGACAAATTTCAAGAAATAAATCATGACAGTGAAAATACTGAAAAATTGTTCCTAAATGTAAAAACTAAGATTTAAAGTATTTAATCTTTAGAGCAGCCAAAAGAAAAAAAGCATTAGAATTAACAAAATTATCAAAACTAATAGTTATTTTTGAAATATTTTTATACATTTGAATCTTTTAATTACATAATTTATTGCATGGATTAGAAGAAAATAATTATATTTATAATATTCTATAATTATTCTTTCCTAGTATATCATTTAATCGTTTGGTTTAATTAAAGAGACAAACCAACCGAGTAATTCTGTCCTGCACCACAAGGAGTGTGTCCAGGCAGGATGAGCGTCAGACGAGTGCCTGTGTAGACAAGACTGGCGTTCGCAGTGGCCGCCGCTGCGGAGGCCACAATCGTCCGCCACTGGCCACCCTCCTGACGGGCGAGACAGGCGGACGCGTCCACGTCGGGACACTGGGCTTTGGTGAGGCCCTTGAGGGGTCCGCACACCGACAGGAACAAAACGCCGGGTTTGCTCTTCGAGTCGGACACATCGGGCACCTGCCAGGGATCGCTCGTGGCCAGACTGAAAACCAGTTAATCGATTAATGGGGGTTGGAATCACCACGAGAGGGTTCAATCACCTCGAAAAGTCGTAGAGCTCCGGGTCGCCGTGGGGGTTGATCACCGAAAACAAACAGTGCGAGGTCGAGTCGGCCTCGGCGAAGGCGGCCAGTACCGTGGCCAAGGCGGCCAACAGCAATGTTCGAGGACACATTTGATCACCGGCCGGCCATGTACGTGCAACCCTTTTAATTAAATTAAGGACTTGGCGAAAATCGAAGTTTCGCCTGTCCGAAGATGAGGTGAGGCAAGGGTTGCCGAGGAGGCCAAGAGCAGCGGCGGTTATTGAAGAATCATTTCGGTAAAATTTTTATCAAGTACCGGTTAATTGGAAAACTAATTTTCTTATTGTCTTGATTTAATCACATAAATTCAACTTTAACTGTGTTACTGGTGTAAATTCTAATTAATTTTTCTTGTTTGAAATCATTTAAAATGTTCCTAGTGCAAGAAATTTTATCGGTATAAAATATACTTTGGAAAAACCGGTGTAATTAAAATTTTATGATGCTTCAGATCTTTCCAACAGATGGTGTAGTGGTACAGACTTCAGCTTGAAGTTGTGCATGTAGGAGTTAATAAATGTTTGAAAAGTTTTGTGAAATTTTTTAAAACAAAATCTTTTTATGCATATCTTATTTAATCAATTAACTAATCTCAATTAAAATAAGTTTTTATCTATACAACTGACTTTAATTTCTCTACATTTTCCACTAATATTCTCACATTTTCCTCTCCTGATTGTACACCTCACTTGATCATTTAAATGCCCGTCCAGCTCATTGTTATCTCAGCTGACACGGGCAGCAACTAAATTCAGCCTTCATTCCAAGTGTGATTTTCCCAGTTTTTATCAATTTTGGACGGCCGGCCGACGTGAGAGGGCCACGTCATGGACGGCAAGTACAACGCCAAAAGCCCTGGTAATTTCCGTTTAAAATTTCCGTCACTAATTATAAGAACAAAACCTACAATTTTCAGCCGTGAAGCGCATTATGCGCGAGGCCTGCGAGTTGCAGGCGGCCACGGACCACTACTGGGCGAGGCCGCTCGAAGACAACTTGTTCGAGTGGCATTTCACGGTCCGAGGGCCTTCGGGCACGGACTTCGAGGGCGGCCTTTACCACGGGCGCATCCTTCTGCCTCCAGAGTACCCAATGAAGCCGCCAAACATCATCTTGTTAACGGTGTGATTTTTATTTCTGTATTTTATGATCAGACTCAGATCATTTCAACTTACTTTTCATATTAAATAATAAGATGATGGACATATTATTTTTTCAATTGACATTCAAAACATTTATTTTTGTGTAATGTCAACGTCATTTGTCACTGCTTTGTGACCTACTAAAATGTTAATTTGATGCACTTTGTTGGTCGCGCTTTTATTAAAATGTGCTTCCTGGATGATGAAACTTCAGTTTTTTTACAATGTTAACACAAATAATAATATGTCATTTTTTTTATTTGTCTTAAGTAAAAAATTAGGTTATTCTTGAATATAAATTGTATTATTAATTTCAGCCCAGTGGTCGTTTTGAAGTCAACAAAAAGATTTGCCTGAGCATCTCAGGGCACCACCCTGAGACCTGGCAGCCATCGTGGTCCATCCGCACCGCCCTGCTGGCGCTGGTGGCCTTCATGCCCTCGGACGGCCAGGGTACAATAGGCGCCCTGGACTACACGCCCGAGGAACGCCGCGTCTTGGCCAAGAAGTCGGCCAACTGGAGCTGCAGCCAGTGCGGCCACATTGCGGGGCATTTGGCCTCCGAGGAAGAGGCCCAGCCGCTCTCAAGCGAGGAGAGTGAGCTCGTCGGACAAATCACCTTCAAGGAGGAGGACCCAGCACAAAATTCTTCAGCTCAGAATTGGTAAATTTGAAATTTAAAGTAAATTTTATATTTTTTCCCATTTTTTTCAATCAATATCAATTATTTAATAAAAAAGGTTATTTAATTGAGCAAAAAAAAAACCCTTAAGTATCACTTGGGGTGAATGCAATGAACGTGCCAGAGAGAAAGTCGTTTTGGACTTTGGCTTTTTGATAGAAGGTGCTATTGTTGTTTGATCGACATGATATTTTGATAAATCATTTTTATAATTACGGCGGTGACCTTGTCCATTGAGATTTTAAGATTTTAAGAATGTTTAGATGGTTTCAAAAATTGGCTTATAATTTTATTTTATCTAAAAATGTTAACTTGGTCCAAAATTATTGTAGTTAATGAAAATGAGAACATATAATTAAGATCGAACTTTCAAATATCTTCCCCTGCTTTTACCCAACGCACACAAAATGATGGTTTACCCTGTAATTTATTTAATTATTTTTTTTTAGAAGTTCTGAAAACTCACTTAACTCACAAAAACCATCGACGAAAAGCTTAATCTAAATTCAAATCACCATGAATCAACCCTCGATCGTGAACTTCTACTCTAAAATTATGAAAACTATAGTTTAAATTTTATTAAATAACAAATGAAAAATTTAAATCATTTTCATTTTTGTTGAGAGGAATTGGAATCGTTTTATTTTTGGTGTCTTGATTAGTTAAAAAAAAATTTAGAACAACCAGACAATTTAAATTTATAAAAATGATAAATTTGAAAATATTCATTTATTTTTTTGTTATTTTAGTCTTATTTATTTTATAAATGGTTAAAATGATACAATTTAAAGTTCCATGTTTTTGAAACTTGATCGGTTTATAAATTTTTTCAGTCAAATTGGTCCTGCCATGGAGCCGGAAGCGCTGCAGCAGCAAACGGAGCAAGCGGCCGCCGACAGTAGTGTCGCTGGAAGCCAGGCCGTGATTCTGGGCCTGCTGGTGGCCATCGCCCTCCTCCTCTACCGGAGGATGTTCCTGCTCGAGTGAGCCCTTAACCTTTTCATTATTGTGAGAGCAGAGACCAAAGATTCGCTGCCAACCAATAATTGATTCCACTTATTGATTATTTGCAGCCAGTGAAATGATTACTCGATTCAAGCACACATGTGATTATTCAATAGTTAAGAAATGTATAACTTTACAAATTATAGAGGTGAATAAAAACAAACAAAAATGGCATTTAGAGTGAGGACCACAATCAAAGCCATTCATTTCCGAATGCCCTGGAATCGTTGGTAATAAATAAAATGTTTCCTCGTTCTATAAATTAATGTATTTATTTAATAAAAATTACTAAAATTACATTGGGAGTAAACAAGGGAGTAGAAAATCTTCAATGCTTAGGGTCTGAGGCTCAAAGGAAATTTGCATAAAAATATCTTCTTTTTTTAATTTGCAAAATTTTAAAAGATGCTGTCCAGCTCAGACCATCCGGCATTTCACAATAAATTGTAGCAGCGTCTAAAAGTAATAAAACTGCTGCGTGATCGCTTAATTTGTACATGGAATTTTTTTCACAAAGTCAGTCAACTAACAAAATCAAAACGCCTCGAATCGAGAGGCGCCGTCCCGCAAAAAAATAGAACCATTCGAAAGAGTACTTTTCCTGGAGGTAGGACAGTCCGTCGTAGCTCTTAAAATCTAAAAATATACGTACCGAAGACTCTCCTGAAGTAGTAATTAAAATGCATTTTACACAAATTGATAATAGACGCCTTTCCAGGTAAATGCAAAACAAACAAAAAATGAGGAATGAGGGCTAAAAACTATTTTCAGCAATCAACCGTCGACATGAGTATATTTGGCATTAATTGCTCTGTAATTTTTAATTGTCTGGGGAAAAATGAAGTAAAAATTGTGACAATTATGGAGAATGAAAATGTATGATCAGAGTTTGGCATCAAGTAACCTGAAATGGCTAATTCTTCTCTTCTATTTTTTTCAATTACTTTGATTTATATAATTAAATTACTCGTCGGACGATTTTGAAGAATTCGCTGTCGAAAAGAGGTCGGCGATGTGATAGACCTCGGTGCGGTAGTCGACGTTGCTGCTCTCCTGCGCCTCCTCCTGGTCCGCGTCCGTCTTGATCCAGTAGCCCGGCCACAGCCTGATCTCCTCCTCGTTGGTCTCCTCGGCGGCCAGCGTCGTGGCCGCCTGTTCGTACTCGGGCCAGGCCGTCGAGGTGGACATTTGGGAAGTGCCGGTGGATTCTTGCGTGGTCGGAGCGGTGGTCGAGAGGGTGGTGGTTGTGGTTTGCAAAGTGGAAGAAGTGGTGGAAGAAGAGGAAGAAGTGTTGCTGGACGCCAAAGGGGCGGCACTCGTCAGAGCGAACAGCAGCGGCACAAGGCACAAAAGTGGCGAACACCTCGCGCAGGTCATCGACATTTTGGCTGCTTTTTGCTGCTCTTGTCTCGGGACAACTTGATTACAATGCTTTCCCTGTCAACAGATTGTTAATGGCAATTAATATTCGTACGGGGAACTTGCAGGTGGTAAAAAAATAAAAACGTGTTGTTTGTGTTGCCGATGCTTATGAAATATTTTAGGTTAAAATTTCAAAGATATGAAAATTTGGCAAAAAAATGATAGTTTAACTAAAATATGAAATGAATTGAATCAATTGAAATGCAGATTTTGAATAAATTAAGACGAAATACCCTTAATAAAGTAACATAGTAAAAAATTTTAAGAATAAAATTATAGTAATATCAAAATTTTAAAAGAAATTAAAACTTTTCTAAAATTCAAATATACTCAGCTATTATATGGTTTATTTAAAATTCACTTCATTTGCAATCTTTAAAAAAATTCACTCTTAACTTATAAAAAAATAAAAATGAATAAAAATAAGAGATTTTTGTTGAACATTTTGGGAAGCGTTACAAATAAATAACTAATTAATAATTAAATTTGTAATAATTAACATTAAAACTGAGTTAAAAGTCAAAATAAATATTTACAATTTTTTGTTTTGGCATTTTAAATTGCTCTTACATAACAATGAGCCGCTCGGAATAAGAATTTGAAGCATTCATTTGATGAGATAATTGCTGGGGGATTCCTTATACGGAAAGCAATGAAACCAACAGAGCCCGGATTGAATGGAAATTTTTAAGATTCTCGCCGTAAAACGCAAAGTCTGCTTCTCTTTTATTCGGTGGCAAAAACGCGCGGCGGCGGAGCGACGAAAATTTCCACCAGGCAGAGCAAGAGCGGTTTTTTTTCACCTGCTTAGTCGGAATCAATAATAAAAATGATCGAGACCGGCCGGCTCCTTTTATTGCCATCGAAAAATCGAATAATTGTGCAGGCCGACGAGCTGCATGCGAGAGAAAGAACTGAAGGGTTCATATTGGTTCGTCTCTTCTCGTATACGTGGAAAATCGGCGCAAAAAAGCCGCAATTAACAATGCGAGCAGGGCCGGGGTCATCGAATTTCGTTCAGCGAAAAGTGAACGCGCTGCTCGTTGACGCCGAGTCGCCGAATTAATTGACAACAAGAAGTAGAAAATAAATGTATATATATATGAAGTGGGGACGACAATATATAATGAAATATAAAACGCGCGGTGGGCACGAAAGTGAGAAAGTGACCGGAGAAAAACACTCGGCCCCGGAATGGAAAACGCGTCCGCGCGAGAGAGCAAACATGACGAGAATGCGAATTAGAATATAAAAGAGCAAAAAAGAAAACCAGCTCCCGCACGCGCAACGAAAGAAAAATCAGCAAACGCAAAAACACGTCCTCAATTTCTTCGCTATGAGTAGAAAAAGCAGCTTTGGCCAAAAATAGGAATCTGCAGAAACTGTTTTGGCGCATAATTCGCGGCAGCCGCCGGGGTCGCAACAGCAAAATTAAGAACCTTTGTTTGTGACGCAAAACGGAGCGCGCGATTTTTATTTTATATATATGATTTATTAATAAGTTGCGCGCGGCACAAACACACTCACGCGCGCTTACTGCAATCTGAATCAGCTCGCAGCAATTTCCTTTGTGAATAAATGTTTAGCCAGGCATGTGCGCTCGGCCAGCGAGCAATGAATGAGGAAAATTCCTTCGTGTGCCCTCGATTGACTGAGAAAGAAAGATTCATCTCGCGCTGTAAATTACTTTTCTCCGGCAAATAAAAGTTTATGAGATCCACGAACAGAAAAATCAAAGAAGAAAAGCAAATTGGACAAAAACCCAAAATGCAATTAATTTGGTTTTTTATTTTTTCGTCAAAAAAGATTAACAATTAATTAAAAAAATTCATTTGCGGG
Source organism: Neocloeon triangulifer (assembly GCF_031216515.1). NCBI lineage: Eukaryota > Metazoa > Arthropoda > Insecta > Ephemeroptera > Baetidae > Neocloeon > Neocloeon triangulifer. The sequence goes on from NW_026775550.1 coordinate 2,364,676, forward strand.
AATCAGGGAAGTTTAACTGAATAATTAAAGTATAAAAATTCAATTTTATAGAGAATTTAATCAGGAATCGATGAACTTTATAAAAATTTGAATGCTTGCAATTGCACCTGAAATAAGGGTGGTGAAAATGAAATTGGTCTCACTTGGCTGCTGCGGATTGTGGTCACAGGAAGGGTATCCCTTGTTGGAGGTGCTTGCAGGTCGAGTCCTGGCCGCGGAATAGAGAAGAGAAAGACGACCGGCCGGACAAACGCGAGGCTCGCGGCAGGGTCTGTTGGTGGTGGGGGGTCGCCCGCTTTCACCCTCACCGCCCTTTCGCTGGTCACTCACCCTCAAGTTCATTCAAAGAGGTGCAAAAAAGTTACTCAAACTAATCAATTTCTTCAAAAAATAAATTTCCAACAAAATGAATATTAAAATTTTATATATTTTACTTTTGAAATACAATTTTTCGCAAAATTTGGTGGGAAATCTTATGTTTTTTTTTATAAGGCCGTAGCTCCGTAAACACCCAGGTCGCGATAAGACGAGGACCACTCGGGGCGGCTCGCCTGTCTTTTGAGAGTTTTCAGCCGAAAAAATATACACTACCGTATGTGTTAAATTTTTTTACTCGTTTTTCTTTCAGTAAAAATATAATGTATGGCTGTGGGGGTCGGTGGGCTGATTTTCGGGCGCAATTATGCGCGGCATGCGCGCCATAAAAATTCCTTCGCACGAAACGGAGCCGCTTTTCTGTGAAACTGCATCCTTTGGTCGTGACGGCGCCGGCGGCGGCCGCGATGAATTTGCATTTGTTGAGCGGCGATCGCGAGCGAGGCATTATGGCGGCCGGCAGCAAGTTCGAGCGGCTCGTGGCCCACCACCCCTGCGGCGACCTGGTGCACCCCTGGCCCGGGGCCACCTGCCGCTCCGAGTTCCTCCTCATGGGCCGCGACGGCGCCCTCGGCACCACCCCCTACATGCTCATCTTCTTCCTGGTCAGTTTTTTTCCATTAGACTTTTATATATAACAAAAAAAAACTTGCTAAAATTAGAAACTTTTAACCCTTTTTTCCAAATTCAGGCCAAATTGGTCGTCGGCGGCGCCAAAGGGAAGGCCCTGAGGGAGGAAATCAATCGGCTGCCGCTCAAAATAGTCAGGGTCAGTTTGCTGGGGGCCACCCTGGCGTCAGGAATCGTCGGTTCGATTTGCGGTTTCAGGTGAGATTTTTTTCTTATTTATAACTTTTAATTCTTTCAAATTTCAAACCATTCTTGGAGACTTTTCTGTTCCGATTGTGAAATCTTTTGGTCTTTTTTTCCTCAATTTTTTTTAGCGCTTTTGCGTAGTGATTATTACGTGTGTTTTGAAAATGAGGTAGGCTCCGCGTAAGCCGCGGCCTCCAAGGATAATGTTGCATTGGGCGAAAACGCCGCGCTCTCGTTTGATGAGACTGCAACTTTGTTTCCTGTCCGTCACCTCGCGCGCTCTGTGTGCATTACTTATGAATTATTTCTGCTGCTCTCTCCATACGTGATGCATCAATAATAACATTTCGCATTTATATGACTTCTTGATCTATAAAAAGCTCATTACCCATTATAATCGTTTATGCTAATGAAACGTTTTATTATGATATTCTCCTTCCTGCGTGCGTTTAATTAGGAAGGATTGTATTCATGCGGGGACGACAAGCATTAAATTTGAAAGAAAAAGACAAGTTCAAAAATTTTAATTACAAAATTAATGAGTAAGTGAAATGAGAACAAATAATGCAAGCGTTAAAAATATAAGTCTCTCGTGATCTTCGAAAATTTCTTATTCAATTATTTTTAATATCAGTGAAAAATAATTATTTCTAACAATTTCAATGAAATTCTGCAGATGGATTGCATACATGATCTTTAATAATATTTTTTAACAAAATATACATAAATCTACAATTAATGTTCCATTTTTACTTATGATTATTATTTATGGTTTTTTTAAATTATCAATTACGCTCCAATTAAACTTATATAATATTATGCCATAAATACATAAATTAATGAAACAATCAACGCAATCACCATTGATAAAAAAATAATAACATGAGCAAATTTAATCAAGCATTGTTAATTTTAATAAAAATTTATAATTTTTTTATTTTTAATTATTTATTTTAGTCACATTTTAATTAATAATTTTTAATATATTTTAGTTAAAATTTATTAAGTTATGAATGAAAAAAAAAATAAAAAACAGAGTTATTTGGAAATTATTAATTTCAATTGTTAGCCAAAGTGATAAATTCAGTAAAAGATGAATATTAAAAATGTCTCACTCGATGACTTTGAGTCTGAAGTATTCTTATGATGTCTTGAGTGCCCCAGGAGGTTCAAAAATTGTCCACCTAATTTCGCCGGCTTCAATTTTTCCATTGACATTCTAAGTAATGTTAATTCTATTAGACACAGTCTCTGCAGGGAGATTGTAAAGTAATAGGCAAATATTATTTACACGGAGAGGATACATTGTTGCGTAATTTCCGTTGCGCTTTTTGTGAATCTCAAAACGGGTTTGTTGAAACGTTAAATGATTAAATCGATTGAATAAAAAATAGAACAATGAAACAAATATTTTTATTAAAAAAACTTGTTTTCTTATAAAAATAAAATAAGGCCGTTTGCTATTTTCTACATTTTTTAATATAGATAATTAAAATTATATTTGAGACCGAACCACTATAAAGAACCGGCTGAGATAGTTTTGGGAGGCGCCGAATCCAGTAGCTAAAGATAGCCGCGATGGATTGATTTATGGCCGAGATGAGAGGTGTGTGTGTGCCATTAGAATACAAAGGCGCATCTGCGCGCAAGAATTTCTCCTTTGATGAAAATGATTGCCTGTTAAACGATAAAAGAGTTGTTGGCAATTGTGATCCTCGGCGTCTATTTACGATCACAGAGGACCCCCTAATTCGTCGGAATGCGGAACAGAATTTTTCCAAAATCGGTCTGCTTTAATTGAATGGCATCGAACGTACAAAAGATAACAGTCGGTCTCTCGAGCGCATTATGTCAGTCACAGAGAGAGGCTCTTCAACAAAAACAGTTCCTTTTGAAAGAAAAATTCTTCGCGAAAATTTATTTAGGTAATTTAAATAATCAAATTAATATACACAAAGTAGAAAAATAAAAATTGTCTCTAAAGTTACTAAGAAAAAAACTCTAACGCTGCTCCATTTTTTCCATTGATTGCTTTATTTTTTACCAAAAGGTTTTATTAATGTTTTATTAATCGAGGAAAATATTTTCAATGTTTTATCATTCCTCACCAAAATAGAAGAAATGTAATTGAAATTAAGGCAAATGCAACGTGTCTTTCAAAATTAGTTTTTTTTTATTTGATTCTATTAATGCGCGTAAATGGTAACATAATTTTTTTTACTAAACTGTAATTTTAATTTAGAAAATATGAAGAATAAATCAACAAAATTAAAAAAAGGAAACTTTGCACAATGTAAACAAATTTGTAAATTTAAATAAAAGTATTTTTTTTATCAATTTATATTTTTAAAAATGAAGGAAATCCCCAATGAATCACCTGATTGCATACTCCACAAATCTCCTTGACTGGCATCGTGCGTTTTCCCATGGAAAATCGAGGAGAATCTCATATTCGGCGGGATTCCCGGTTTTCGCGACTTCTTTCGGAATTTCCGCTCGACACGATCGATTTGCGCGCAAAAGAATAACCGAGGATTTTTTTACCACCGCCTCTGAACAATGAGAGCCAAATGATGTAGCGGCGGCCGCGGCCAATTTGCTTCGCGGGGGAAAACGCGTGGGCGGGGTAATCTGGGGGCACAATGGCCCTGGGTGATTCATGGGCCAGGTGCTCCGGTTTGACTTTTATAATAGCTCGCTTGCGCGCGGCGGCGGCGGCGGCGGCTCGCGGTTTGTGTTGTTTTTCAATTTCACGCCACTCACTGGAGGCCGAAAAATTCCTCGCATCGCTCGCATTCCTCGCATCCCACGAGAGAGTGGTCCAGAATCGACGGCTATTATATCGAGCAACACACACACTCAACAGTCCGGCTCCGCGAGAGATGGCTGATTTACAACTAATGAGCAAACGCATGGAATGCCTCGTTTTTATTTAAATGTCGTGCCAGGTTCGTCTCTTGAATGGGCCGTGACATCTATTTAGTTGCAAAAATACAAATATGCTATGAAAAGATTTAAATTTTATCCTAACTTACGCTTTATTTGTGTTAATTTAAAAAAAAAATTAAAAATAGAAATTTAGGCAGACATGAATTCCACCCACAACAAAGTTGTAAATTTTTGGAGATTTCAATGAACGAAATTAATGAAAATAAAACTGAATTTGTATATGATCATTAAAATTTAAAGAAATTGCCAAAGTCAGTATTTTTTGTTAAAATATCAATTTTTAATGAATTCTATTGAGTGAGGATGACAAAAGCCATATTTTATTTGTTTCCAATTTAAATGCATTAAAAATAAATATTTCTTCAATAATCATAAAGACCTTTAAAGATCTTTGTTTAAAGCAACTGGTTTCTCGGGAATAATTATTATTATCGCAGCAGCCTGCAATCAAGGCAGTCTCGTTCGTGCACATACCGACCGAGAGCGAGTTGTGATTCAGCGCCGTCTCGTTTAGATCTCTTTCCATTTATTTTGCTGCTTGGCTCGTTTTTAATTTCGCCAGCATCCGGATCCAAATTCCGAACAAATGCGATTTATATTTGGCCAAATCGCGCTCTCTATCAAAACACACTCGATTTATATTTGTTGCGCGAAAAAAGCGCCAAGTCCGGGTTCGGCGCGGAGGAAAAAATATATAAGCCAGCGGACGCGCGGCTCGCCGAAATAATGATATTCCGGCTGATGTAATAATATATCAAGCCGGCGCTAACTGTATTTGCACAATTCCTCTGCAGCTTTTATTGGCAAAAAGAGAAGTAATTTGCGATTCGCACGCAACCCGCGTGCCTGATGTTTTTAATAAATTACATCTTCCAAGAGCATGAATATTTCTTTGAATGCAAAAGAGAGAAGAGATTGATGATATTCTTTGTTTTTAATATTTATTTTTTTATTTCAAATCTTCTAGTCTCCTTCAAATAGTTTAAAAAAAGAGCCTGATTGAATTCAAAAATTAGCACAAGAAAAAATGTATAAGTTAAACAAAATATATTACCATCGTCAGTTTATAAATTATTCTTGATTATAAATAAATTTAATTTTTCTAGAAAGAAATTTTTAACGGTACTAAACTTTAACTTCTTTTATCAATTTTAAAAAAGGAAAAAATTATTATTATTATAATTGAAGAGTTCAATACCTTGTTCTGCAGGTGGTTGTTTGGCCGATTCCGCTGGTGGTTTGTGGGTCTCGGTCCTGGATCTGTGGCTGGTCTTTTGTCTATCCTGACGCAAGATATTTCCGAAGTTCGCACATTCGCCTCCTACTTTTATGTTGCTGTAAGGACTTTTAATTTTTTTTCTTACATGTTACAATGGAAAAACCCGAAATTTAGAGGGTTTGTAGGCAAAATAGTTGCATACTTTTACACGTCGGCTTTGGACATAAAATAACGGATTTTTTTTTTAATGTTTTATACAATTTTATAATACAAATTTGAAATTTATCTTAAATCGATTGCATTTAAAAGAACAATAATTTATGTAAATCAAAATTAATGAAAATTACAAAAAGTCATTGATTTATATTATTTGCAACATTTTTAATAAAAATAAATGTAAAAAAATCACTCAGAAACTTGTGCGATTTCAGGTCTTTTAAAATTTTTGCTAGTTTTCAATGCTAATTCGGGTGTCGATATTTTTAAAATTTTATAATTCCAGCAGATTGGAAGCTCAGAAACCATTTTCAATAATCAACTTAATTGCACAGCCGGTCGTGTAAACGTTTTTGGTGGTTTTATTTTTTATTTCTAAAATTGCTGAAGTTTTATTTTTAATTTCAATATTAAGTGTATCTCTTGAAAAATTGTACGTTTTAATATCAAAATTAATTGCAATTCAGGCGGTGGAATATGGAGTTCGGAAGGTGATTTGGCGGCGGAAGAGGATGCTGGTGCTGGAAACGGCGCTTTTCAGCGCTTTGAGCGCGGCCTTGGTGCGGCTGCAGCACCTGAGCAAACCGACCTCCCTGCCGTGGTTTTTCTACCCGGAAAAGTGTCCAGCGCAGTCCGAGAAGGAGCATTCGGTGGCCTGCGTGGACCACGGGGTGCGCGGCGCCGCCCGGCTCGCGACTTTCGGCGCCATTCTGGGCGGCCTGCGCGTCGTCGTTCCTCTGGCCCGCGACCTGCTAAACCGGAGGCCCGTCGGCGGCGGCGCCCGATCGGCGGCCGCCTCCGCCTGGAGCTTCCCGGCCTTCCTGGCCGCCTACGTGGCCCTGCAGCGCTGGACGCGGTGCCTGGTGGCGCAGAACAGGGGCCGCGACGATGGAACGGCCGCGGCCGTTTCAGGGGCCGTCGCCGGCCTCTCGTACCTGCTGCACCCCTCTCTCTCCATTTTGGCGGCCGCCCTCGCCTCCATCGGCCAGCTGGCGGTGCAGGACAAGGTGTCCGGCCGGTGGTGGCCGCACTTGGTGTTCGGCCTGTCCACAGGGTGGATGCTGCACGCAAGACTCAACGAGCCGGACCACATCTGCCCTCCGTTTGCCAGAATTATTTTCACCGAGTGTACCAGGGCCAGGTAAGTTTTTGAAATTCTTAAATAAATTGAGGAAAATTCAGCACAAATTAAGTCAAACATAAAGAAACATTTGAATTTTTGGTTCATATTTTCTCTTTAAAAGAGTTGTTAAAAAATCATAGAGCTCTCTGCAATATTAGTCGTTCAGGGCAAAAAATAAAAATTTAAAACGTTTTTCATTATAACTGGCAAAATCCAGCATTATATTTCGTATAATTGCATTGACACTGCACAAGATTTTCTCAGCAAACTTGATAATTATCCATTCAGGTACCCAAACATTTTCATTTTTTTAAATAATTCACATTTATCATCTCTGAATTCAAGCAACGGTTTACTATTTACAACAGAACCTTGATAACAAGATTTTATATAAATCATTCATTTTCTCATCAATAAAAGTGATCTTTTAATATAGAACTTCACAGCCTTCAAGATTGCCTGTTTCTTCGATCTAATGACAAAATAAATTTTCTGTTTCCAGAGCCGACAGAATCATCGACGACTACAAAAACATTCTGCAACTGAACAAGTAGTTTTGAAGGCAGAGCTGCACTAATTCACATTGCGATTATTGCTCATAAGAAAGGCCAGTTCACTGGGAAAAAATATCAACATTTAGACACAAATTTCAACAGCATCTGCCTCTCTTGGGAGCAACGTTAAACAAGCAAACCTTAATCAGAAGTGAGAAGCACATCGGCGGCGGAGATTGAAACGACACAATTTGCATGGCAAATAAAATTGCAAAGGTTCATAGACGTTTTATTCGACAAAAATCATCGAGAATCACAGAAGTGGGGGCGTGGCCCAGAGTCCGGACGGAGTATCACGGCGCAGCGGCGGCGGCAGACTAGTCGTGGGCAGGGCTGGCGGGGGCCGCGAGGCCCCCGCCCGACCGTCACACGTAGACAGGACCCTGCGCTGTGCTAGGGTCGTGCTCGGCATCAGGCGGCATGACTGGCAATCGAGGGTACGGAGGTCCGCCGCCGCCGTCGTCGAAGAAGCGCCGGAAGGTGAACTCGAAGAAGCCGTGGAAGGGCCGGTTGAAGTCCTGGTCGGAGTCGCTCGAACCGCCGCCGCAGCTGCTGCGCACCTTGTCGGCGTCGATGTCGTCAAAGTTGGACGTGTCGGTCGGGTTGTCCAGGTGAGGCACAAACGGCGCCTTCTGCGAGCGCAGACCCTTGTCGAAGTCGATCTCGCGGAAGAAGCCGTGCGCCTTGACCTCGCACGCGTTCTTGCCCAGCCGCTGCTCTGGAGAGGTGCACAGTTTCAGGATCAGGTCACTCGCCTCTGGAGACAACTGGGCCTGCTCCGGTATGTGCAGCGTGTCCTGCCAGTGGATCACCTGTGGATTCCCAATGATTTTTGTTTAAACATCTGTTAATTGTCAATTTGAATTTGTATCGATTTCTGAATTAAATTTCTCTTTAAGTAATATTTATGTTTTTAGTCCGCTGATAATAAAATGCAATGGACATTTAAACCCAATAATGCGGAATACAAAGTGAATGATTCAGTCGATAAAGTTTTAAATACACACCTTGTATTGTGTATGTTCAGGTGTGTTGGCAAGGAATGGTGGCTGCCCGACGAGCATTTCGTAGAGAATGACGCCGACACTCCACCAATCGCACAGCTGCGTGTAGCCCTGTCTCAAGAGGACCTCTGGTGCGATGTAATTTGGCGTGCCCACGAGCGAATGGGCCAGGCAGCGCTGGTGTTCACGTTTGCGCCGCCTCTCGAGCGGTTTCATGGGGTTGTTGCATCGGCACTCATTGCTCCAACCTTCCGCGTGGTCCATCGAGTCTTGCCGGCCGTGTTCACCTTTAAAATTGACATGAGTTTTTTTTTAATGGTTGGTTATAAATTCTCACCATTCCGCTGGTAATATTTGGAGTTGTGCGTCCAACGGAATCCGGTGCAGAGACCAAAGTCGGTCAGTTTGATGTGGCCGTCCTTGTCAATGAGGATGTTGTCAGGTTTGATATCACGGTGTATGAAGCCCATCTTGTGCACGCTTTCAACAGCGCAAGTTAACTCGGCAATGTAAAACCTGCAAAAAATGATTCTCGATCAGATTTGCACTCTGGGGCTTCTGAGCAAAGTCAATGACAAGGTGAATTTTCGCAATCCAGACAAATCCAATTTACTCAAGTTCGTCTGGTATCTTATAACATCCAATTGAAAGAAGCAAATAAATCCGTGCATTTAAATTATGGCAAATAATAATACTAATATATCTTGAATTGTAATATATAAATGGATCCATACAATTTTTGATTCATCATACCTTGCGAGTAGCTCATCAAAAATTCCCTTTTTGATGAGAAGAGACATGAGGTCGCCGCCAGGAATGTAGTCCATCACAAAGTAGAGGTTGTCCCTGTCCTGGAAGCTGTAGTACAGCTTGACGACCCACTCGTTATCAGCTTCGGCCAATATGTCGCGCTCGGCCTTGACATGGGCCACCTGGTTGCGCTCGAGCACCACTGCCTTGCGCAGGGTCTTCATAGCGTAAAGATGCTTGGCGTCGATCTTGCGCACGAGCGCCACTTCTCCAAAGGCGCCGCGTCCGATCACCTTGATCTTGGTGAACATGGACTTGTCCATCTTGGCGCGCTTCAGTCGGATGTAGTTGGACTCTTTCTGGTACAGCAGCTTGCGCATCAGGTTCTGGTCTTCCGGTTTCAGACCAACTTTGCTCATTTCGTTCTCGAGCTGCCGACGGCGCATCAGCCGCTCGTGGTAAGACTTCATCACATTTTCTATGTGCTGCTCCATGTAAAACTTGAACGCTTGTGGAGAATAATACCTGGAAAAAAATTAAAAATTTCAATTAAAATTTGTTGAATAAAAAAATATTAGATAGATTTTTTTAAAAAAGGTAAGTTCATGTCGGGCAATAATGGGAAATATTTCATCACATTGAGTTAAAATCACGCGTCAATTTCATCACAAAGTTTCCAAGAACAAGTAAAGCTAGAATGATTCATGCCCCGTGCCATTTATTGAAAGGTCGTTCAACGCAATACGCTTGCATGTCAATAAACAGCTCAGTCGCCGCACGCTACGAACGAAACCCAAACTAACACAAATTAAAATCCTTTCCTTCCTCAACCATAGTTTATAACTATGATGACTAATAATTTCTGTATGTTCAAAAGAACAAAAAATTGTAACAAGAGAATTTTTCATAGAAATTAAAATGAAAAATATTGTTTTTACTCACTTGACTTTACTGGTTCGTCTCTCCTCCTCCTTTTCCTTGCTCATCCGCTTCCGCTCTGGTATAGGAGATTCATGGTCATACTTTTCTCTGGACGTCTCTCTTGAAACGTTCTCCCTTGGGGGTGGCACAATGGTGGGGGGCTCTCGACTTGAGGACATTTCCCGGGGACTCGGCCTGGGGGCGGCAACCGAGTCGGTCGTACTGGCAGTCGGAGGCTGCCTCTGAGCGGCCAGGGCCTGCATGGTGATGGCGTAGCTGGGGGGCTCCGTCGTGGGCGTTTTGGGGTACGGGGGCGGCGTGGGCGGTTGAGGCCTCATCGCGTACGATGGGGGAGGAGGGGCAGTGGCGGTTTGCAGGACGGGCTTTTGCACTTGGGTGGACTTGACCGACTGCATGATTATGGGCGTGGTGGCCTGTCTGGCCGCACCCCAGGCGGCCATCGGCCGAGCCACCTGGCCAGTGGGGCTGCACCGGACGGAGGCCTGGTACGACGGGGGCGGCTTGGGGGTGGGCGAGCCATTCAGCTGCATCCCATACGCCATCTGTTGCGCCAAGGCCACCGGACTGGTGCCTCTCGGCGACGTCCTTTTCATGTGCAGCTGGCTGCGGTAGTCGGGCGGAGGCGGCACTGGGGGCGGCGGACTCGACGAAACGCATCTCGGAGGTGGCACGGGCGCTGTTTCAATGGGCGAGTACTGCCGCCCTAGAGGAGAGTGGTGCCCTCCTTGCTCGGAAAAGGGCGGTGCTAGTCGGGGACTGTCCGAACGAGAGCTGCCGGCCCCACTGTCCACAGCAGGACTGCCACGGTGACTCTCGATGCTTGGCTTCCGGATGAGCCTCAACCGCGTGTCCTGCAGCAATTCCAAGGCACTCTCCAGCCGCCCACCTGTCTGTTTCAGTGCTCGCTGTGCAATATCCTACAACATTAAAAAATTCATTAAAGGATAATTTATTATTTCAATTATTTAAACAGTGAATTATAAATTAATAGCAGGATTTGCACCTGAAAAATATATTCTCTCAAATTAAAAAGTCATCTATGTATGATATTCACCCTTTTATCTTTAAATTACTATTAAAAAAAATTAATATTTTTTATGCTTCATTACATAGCAATTGAAAATTTAACGTTATAAATCTGTTGATTTCCACTCTTGAGGTCACTGGGAAATATCAACAGGTGTTGCACAACTACCCGTTGAGGTCACCAGTGGAATTTCAACATTTACGACTCCTTGGATTGAAAAAAATGAAATTGAATTGTCCAAGTCACCTCATGGTATCCAAGGTTGAGGAGCTGAGTGACGTAGTCGTTGTTCGAGCTGGCGGACGAGACGCCCGACGTACTGGACAGCAGGCTGATGGTGGAGGCGGCGCTGGAGGCGGTCTCGCTGTTGGCGAAGGGCAACAGCGAGTTGCGGATCTCGGCCAGCGCCTTCTGGTTGTACGCTCTCGACTTGTTAGGCATCGCCGGACGTGCGGCGGTCGGCGGCGGCGGCTGCATGCGCGCCGCATCTGCTCCTCCGCGGACCAACACGGCTGCTGCTCACCAAACAACCTGCGAACCACAACTGTGTCACTACCATTGCTCAATCGAAACAGCCTCTGCCGCCCTCGAGTTGCTCTCGGAGGCGGCGGGGGCGGTACTGGAGGCCAGTCAGCCGACTGACAAAAGTGCCGGGGGACCCGAAGGCCCACCAACGGCCCAAAATGTGCCTTCGGCGGGCTCGGCCGCCATCTTGAAGTGCCACACTCAAGAGGCGGAGGACGGTTTGGAGGCTGTGCCGCCTCCGAGCCGCCCCCGAATCATTTACTTTGAATACTCACGTGAAGTGAAGACGAGGGGCTTCGCTTTGGAACGAAGTTCGGCCCGAAAACGGGCATTTTCGGGGCGCAGGCCACTAAGGGAAACGCGAGCGAGCGCTCCGACCAACGGGACAGCGAGCTCAGGAATGCGAGCCAAGGGGGCTCAACAGAGGACTTTTTCCCAAGGGCCAAAGTCGGCGGAGAGAGCCTTCGGAAATGTCCCGAATCACTCACACGCTTGTCGGAGGTGTCGATTTATCATGAGAAGTGAACAGCTTGCAAAGGACTCCGATTTTGGGCGAAAACATTGAAATTCCAAAGTGTGTAATATTTAAACAGGAGCCGCCATTGTTAGTTTCACTAATTTGCATATTTCCCTGCAGATGGCGTTCTAGTCAGCCCAACTGCCCGTGGACAAAAAATTCCAGTTTTTTTAATGAAGTAATCGGTAATCGCCAAGAAAAATTGACCAGAAATTTTCAAGATACCGGTAACCGACGTGTTTTTAACCGGTTTCTTTTCGCAAAATCCAATTCGTCCTTAGTGCGCCGGCGCATAGGCCGATCCCACACCACAACACGGGGCCACGGGCAAAATAGAAAAACAGATTTGCAGGCAGACTGAAGGGTGAGTATAAATATGCAAAAATTATATAAGCCGAAAAAAATTGAAATTAATTTAATTTGGGCCTACAGAAGCTTGAATCGCAAAAAAATTCAAATCCGAAGTCATGGGGAATGCCGCAAGTCGAGTCTTCAACACGGCCACCAAAGGTTTACGAGATTTCAATGTTGAAAATCGAGCTCATCGAGTTATTTCGCGTGACAAACCAAAACCCGCACCACGATACCCGGCAGACGAAAGAGAATTGGAGAGAATCGTCAAAGGTGAATTTACTGGATCAAAAACATTTGGCAAAAAAGTAAAATGATTTCTTTGTAGAACACCCGGAGGTCTTGTTAGAGCAAACAAAAAAACTGACTGACTTGGACAAAAGACTGAAAACAGTTTTCGTCGTTTCCCACGACCCAGAGCATGACGTTAAGCAGCAACCTTCCTCAAATCGACCTTTACCTGTGGCCAGGAACTCTCCTCAACGACCAGAATTTGGCTTCGAGGAGCCGGCTGAAGTTGCTCCAGGAAAAGTTACGTTGAAAAACGTTCTCCAATTCATCTACGATCACCAGACTGATCCACTCAAGTGGAGTAAAGAGAACATTGCAAAGCAATATAAGCTTGAAGCAGAGTGTGTTGGTGGGTTCTGTTTTTTTTTACATCATAAATAATTTGATTACATTTGCATAAACATGCAATTCAAATTTTAAAACCTTGGATTACATAACTGAAATAACTATTAACTCACTACTATTTCATCAATTATATAACATATTATAAGAAAAGATAAATCAAAAAGTCTGGTGAAATACAATAATTTTTTTTTGTTTATTGATTATCAAAAATTTATATTACAAACATAAATACTCTAAACTAATTCTTAAAATGCTACCAAATGCTAATGAAATAATTAATGCTTGATTGATCCACAGAAAACATTTTGGCAAACTTTCGTCCCCTGCTAGTACTGGTGCCCGAAGGGAAAAAGGGCAAGAAGCAGCAGACGCTGTCTGTCTCGCAGAGGATACAGAAGCTGTCCTCTTAGGAGGCGTTGCCGCTGCACCTGTCCCAGCGCCAAACAGAGCCATCGTCGCACACGCACACCAGCACTTGGCCGTCACGACTCAAACTTGTTTGCCGAATGGCAGTTGTGCACTTCGGGTGCTGCAGCTGGTGGCATCGAGCTTGTCCTGGCTCGTCCGCTTGGTCGAACTGCCACACATAAGTGCGGCCCACTTGATTGCCCAACGCCAGAGTTGTCTGTCGTTGGTCCATAGCAAAGCGGACAAACCTTTAAATAGTCAGTTAGAAATTAAAAAAAAAAAACTTAAAAAATTTAAAATTGTTTTTTAGATTAATTTTAAAGTAAAAAATTTTGTTTACCAAATTTCGCATTCTTTGTAGTCGAAGCGGTGGAGCACAGTGACTGCCGAGTCGTTCAACTTCAAAGGCTTGCCCAAACGCCCCGGCTGCCAGCAGACGATGCAGTTTTCGCAAGACTTGGAGAGAACAAAGTCTCCAAGCCAGCGGACACAGTCGACGTAGTTGCGGTGAATATCTCGAGTGGAAAAATCGGGGAAGTGCTCCTTCAACGAATTAAACGGTCGGGCGCCAGATCGGAAAGAGTACGACTCCTTGATGGCATCCTTGATGTGCGGCTTGTCCAGGCTCCACAACTTCAACGAGTGGTCCATTCCACAGGACATGATGCGATCGCCCCGCAAATCAAAATCCTGCAAAAAAATACAAGTTTGGGTCAAACGACTAGGGACTGGTGTGCAATTGTGATCAGAGTTAGTTCCTCGAGTAAATAAAGAATCGATAGAAAGTGAATAATTTTTAATTTACCGCACTCAAAACTTCATCTCGGTGGCCCTCGACGCCACCGAAAATTGCAAGGCATATGTCCGTCTTGATGTTCCACAGCCGGAGAGCGTGGTCCTTGGACACTGAGAGGAGCAAATTTGGGTCCTGAGGGTGGAACTTGAGCTCGTTGACTGCATGTCCATGACCGATGTAGTGTTTGATGCATACAGACTGCGAAGGACTGAAAAGTCTGATGATTCCTCGGGAACCAGCTACAGCCAGCAGAGGTCGGCCACTGTCCTCATCCACGGTCCATGCACAAGTGTAATAATTTTCATATGCCTGTAAATTGATCAAATTTATTTCCAATTGCATTTAATAAAATAAAACTGACGTCAGTGTCGGCGTAACATTGGAGCAGTTTGATGCCACCCTCTTCAGGACACTCGTAGATGGACACTCTGTTGGCGCCGACGCAGGCAAACACCACTGGCTGTCCGTCCTTGAGGTGGTGGTTGAACTGAACGCCAAAGAGGGGCTGGCCGTGGTCTTCCTTGGCGTAGCACGTGAACTTGTAAAGGGGCTTCCCGATTGTTTTTGCCGCCTTTCGCCGGTTGCTGAAACGACCTTTGCGTTTGGCGCCCCGCTGAACTGGTGTAGCGCTGCGGGAAGAAGTGTTGTCCGTGGTAGACGCACTTCCAATGCTCGAGGTTTCGTCCTATGGGAAAGAAATAATCATTTTCCAAATTGTTATTTTAAAAATTAAATTTTTCGTGCCAAAAAAAATTAAAATATTTTGCATATGTAAACAAATTTGTTTTACCGCCTCGTTGGTGTTTTCGTCGCCCGATTCTTCGGTGTTGGTCTCGGACGGCTCCTTTCCGTTTTTATTCTTGTTTGTCCATAGCGTGCCGGGAGACATGGTTGATATTTAAATTAATTCAACTCAACAAACGCAAACAGTTTTAACAGTTTATGTACTCGGAAAAAATGGAGATTGAGGAAGGACGAAATATTTCGGGCGGCTGGAGAAGCTTTGTTTTGATGAATTTCGGCTAAGCAGTGCTACCAATTGTAGTATTGAAAAAATTAACAAGAATACCTATAAACTTATTAAAATTTCTTTCAATAATTTTATACCAATATTATTTTAGATGTTTTACACTAAATTTAAACTTTTACTGAAAATATGGTCTTCCATATGGTACAAACATAAAAATTACCGTAACCTAATGTTTTTTGTAAGTTGGTAATTTGCACGTATTTTTATTTTTGTTCTTGGGACACATGCGGACGCGGACACATGTCAGGACCTAAACACGATTTTCTTCTTGATAAGGTTTAATTTTTGAAAACCGTCAGATATTAAATGGAGTCACGTGAAGACGTTGGCCAGATCGTCCCGTGGTTTTCAAGGCAAGGCACTATGAATTACAATTTTCAAGTTAATTTTTATGTGATATTCCTCAGCGATGAGTGGAGAATCGCAGCCAAGCTTATTGCCGGTGAAGATGCCGATCACTCAAAAGCCCTCAGTTTGATGCGGTTGTGGAAAGCTAGGTTTATATAAATAATTTCTATAAATTTCTATAAATTCTTAAATGATGTTGTTTACGAAGGTGTGACACTCTTCCGGTTGGAGTTGAAACTTCAATGGTTCTTCTTTGCGCACTAGAACGAGCGTCGGAAAATTCTGCAATTTTAGATGACCTAGGACAACGATTAGCCCTGAGTGCTGCTCTGACTCGTTTCCTGAACCACGCTCTTACGGCCAGCAAAGACAGTTTCAATCAGTCCATGTTTGAGAAAGCCAAGAGCGCAGACATTCCAGGCTGGATTGTTAAACTGAGACACGAGGCTGCCCACGGAAAATCCGTTCCTGCCCTCGAGCCGTTGTTGAAAGCTGCAAATTTTGCTCTCGACTGGCTACGATGGCACTATTGGAATGAGGAACCACTTGACTGGAGCCCATCTGTACCTCAGATAGCGGAAATTGTAGGAAAATTAATTTTCGACTGCTAAAATTTATCGCAATTAAATTTACAGGTTGACGAGTGGGAAGCTTTATGTGCCTGTCAACATGTTGGCTACAAGAAAATTTCCTCCCTTCCAGACGAGAACTTGAGACTGGCCAACGCTGGAGTCCGTTCTGTGGCTGAAGCTGCTAAAAATGCAGAACAACAAATTTTAGATGCCACCGTCGCCTCACCGGAAAATTTGCTCTCAGCAATTTTGTCCAGTCAAACTTTCCTGACGCCTCCCCCTGGTCTCTACGGCAAGGAGGAATTGCCCGAGTTGTTGATTGCCCAGTGGAGACCCTTGCTAGGCGCCCTGCATGCTGCTCGCTTTTTGCCGCAGCTCATTTTAAAATTGCACGAGAAAAATTCCAGACTGGCTGCCTTATGGAATTTGTATTTATTGGAACGAGTGCAAAAGCTGCGGGCGGCACAGAAGAAGTTGTACTTGTCAGGAGTGGTGGTCAAAGAAACGTCCAGCCTTGCAAGGTTTTTGCAGAAAAAAAGGGAGGAGCACCCAGAGCTGCAAGTTGAGACGGACGCAAGGCAGGCCGTCGGACTGGAACTGGAGTGGCCCCTATTTGTGGCAGCGCCGTCAATAGAGGAGTTGAAATCTCTCACCACCTCCGTAGCCGCAAACCCAAACAAAAATGCTAGAATTTACATTGAAAGGTAAAAATTGTTTTTAACTTAAAGCGGTTAAAATTCCAAACTGAAATAACTCTTATTTATATTCAGGTTGTTATCATTTGCTGAAACGGAAGCAACTACAAGGGACAAAATTTTGCAAATCTGGAGCATATATTTTGGAGAGCAACCTTCCCCAGCTGAGGTTCAGGGAGACATTCAAACATTGGACGATTTAGTAGAAAAAGCGCCTCAATTGGAACAAGGTTGCAGATGGATACGCTTGGGTCAGTTAAATTTAATTTTATGATTCAATCCATCACTAATTTTCTTCAATGTAGATGAATGGAATGCAGAGGCTATTGGAAGACTGCCCTGGCAACAGGGATTTGTTAACTTGGAACTGAATTTCGACAGTTGGGAATAAAACGCTTTTGATTTGTTATTGTCAAAAAAACCATATGTTGTTTATTTCTGTACAAAAATAATAACAATCAACAACTAACCCTGCTGTTGTGCTTTGGGATCACATTGCATTCATTGGAAGGCCTAGCATTGCACACGCCATCTTATTGGTTTCGCTGCATCTGTTGGAAATTGAGAAAATGCAGTCAAAAGCATGTCGAGGGCACGTCGACTCACATTTGGTGGGCGCGCGCTCACACAGATGTGTTGCTGGTCCCATACTTAGTCAGGCACTCGCGATTGATGTCGAAAAACCTGACACAAGCACCAAACGTTTACAAACGAGCACAAACAAATGATACAGTGAAAGGTTAGATGAAAAGAATTACGTGCATTAGAGGGAAATCGATGCTAATAGTAGGAAATTAAAACAAGCTCAAGTGTAAGATATACAAACTGACAGAAAGTTGATTTACCTTCCTCCGGAAATACCAAGAAGGAATCTCCAGTACGACGGTCGCAGGCTGCGCGGCTCAAGGACAGCGGCGTGGAACAAAACGGCAGTCGAGAAGCAATAAAGTAGAATTGTGGCCCACGGCAGCTCAGGTAGGTAGCCCTTGGCAGAGGCTGCGTTGTAGGCAACCTGAAGGGTTTTCCACATCATGTAAAGGGCCACAGTGGGTGACGGATAGAAAGCAAAGGTGGTGCCTGCCAAAAGCCCCGCAGGCACTGCTAGCTTCGGTGAATCGTTGCCTGTCGAGCGTCGTAACAAGCACAGGACCAGCTAAAAAAAATACAAATTTGTTAATATATTTTATATTAATTAAAGTTAAATTAATAAAAATTGCAATTTAAAAAAAAAATTGTTAAAACTAACCCTGAAGATTCCTGAGAATCCACCCAAGAAGGCAGCAAGTCCGTAGGCATCTTTTCCAAAAAGCATTCTACCCAATATCGAAGGGTTCCTGGCTATTTTCTTAAAGCGTAGCAGCAGGTTCAGGCAGGCCTGAAGACCGTATCCAACCGCAAACTGCTTGGCTGCCCCGTGCAGAGTGTAGTGCAGGCAGCTGTGCGGATGGGGACACGCTGGGTGACGACCCTGCGCCTTCAGAAACTCAACAAAAGGACGAAGGCTCTCGTTGACAGTTTGCGTCAGGGAGAGCAAAAGCCAAGGTCGCCGACTGGACGCTGAGCCGGTCTGCGATGGATTAGCCAAAACTTCCCTGTAGTCCTTTTGTTCGTACGGCCCCACTATGAAACTGCGAATTTGGATTCCAAATTAGTTTATATTGCTACAATGAAGATTTCAAAGCAAAAAATATTATGGATATTTTAGAGAATTATTTCCTGTGTAGAAAATAATGACTGCAACTTCCTTTATTAATTCTTTTAAAACAGAATATATTAAAAATAATACAGGCAAAAAATAATAAATGCCCTATTGTTAATCTGTGTCATGAGAACCACAATAAATTTACCTAATTAAACTGTAAACGGAATCATTTCCTGATCTGGTCTGTGATCGATAGAAGTACAGAAGCGACGAAAGTGCCGCCATGAAGATGTAGACCTCTCCATGGGGAATAGGCTTCACGAGACCCCGCCTCGCAGCCATTCTGAAAATGGTCTCTGATGCCTGGAAGATCAAAATAAATAAATATTTTTAAGTTTTTGAAGGACTTCAACATACTACGTTGGTAACATAAAGGCAAAGAAGGCTTCTCCTCGACGGTCTCTCGATCATGATGGAAAAGAAGCTGGAAATGAAGGCGGGCACAAAGGACACCGTGAGGTAGTTGAAGTTGCCGGTGATCCGCCTCAAGGAGCAAACAGTCAGCATGAAGGAGTATGCGTGGCAGCTAAGAAAGGCCGTCGACTGGATGATGCCCAATATGGTTTGGCGCAATTGTTTCTTGGTAGGCACTCGGCCTCGCATCAACAGGGCTAGCTGAAAATTAAACATTAACATTAATGAATTATTTATTGAAAAAATATTCTAGTTTGAACTTTGAACCAAAGAAAATTTAAACATGCTGCAAATTAATTTTATACCGTGTAGACAGTGACGTAGATTCGCAGACACTCCTGCACGGAATGCGAGCCGATGCCGGCGGCCGCGTCCGTGCAGGAATTTGTCCATGGATGAGCGTAGTCGCGGCAACTGTATGGAACTGTCTGCAATTTGCTGAAGACACCCATCGCATACTTAAGGTGGGCAGAGCACCACACTTGGAAACAGCCAATAAGTCAATCTGGGCCAAATCTGCGTGCTCGGCTGCTGTGTCTGCGGTTGGGCTGCGCAATATGATTCAAATTTTATAGCCTTGATAAAAAAATTGGAGTCAATATACCGCGTGATCGATGTTATTTTGCTAGCAAATGCAGCAGTACGACAGAGAAAGGGCGACGAAGGAGGAGGAGGCACCTGTCAGATTCCTCCACTTCTTCCAGCCGATGTTGATTATTTGCCACGCACTGCTGCCAACTGAATTTACCGCATTTCATTTGATACCACTCAAATGAACAATTTTTATTACCAGGCAGTGATATTTAGTATCAAAAAAATTAATTAGCAAAAATTTCAAATGTTTTTCTAGTAGAATTTTCGAATAATTATTTTTTGTTTAGCTTTAGATTTTTTCCAGCTTTTTTTTCTCAGGGTGATAATTATGTATTTTAACATATTTGGTCAATCTTTGATCAAAATGATATTGATAAGAAATAATTGTTTGAATAGTAAAAACTGATATGATTGAAACAACGTTGAAAATACTGACCTATAGACTTAAGCTAAATATCTTATCTTATCTATATATACGCGCTGCTTATTTCATAATAAAATATATCATGATAAGCAACAAAGTTGAAGTCTTTTTTAAGCAACCACTTCAAGAAGAGAGAGCTAGGCAATTGATTATGTAAAAAATTTAATAGCAGAAAAGTAAAATGTATTGACAAAATACAATTATAATGGTCCACATAATTATTAAAATAAAATCAAGATATAAGTGTGTGTATAATTTGGCGTTGTATTATTTTTTATGAAATGTCATAGTGTATATTGAACGTTTTTACAAATATAAAGACAATAGAATTTTCATATAATTATCATTATGGAACATTATAATAGTTATATAACATTTCAAAGTGTGATGTATAATTAATAAATATCAAGTGATTAAGAGAACGAATGAAGACTGTCGTTGCCTCAATCGATCATATGAGTCGTCGCAATTGGCACCTCAGTGGCGCCAATACTATAAATGCACCAGCATACATTTTATAACATATTTATCTCACAGTCTCGGCATCAACCTAACGTAAATCACTGAAACGACTAAAAAAGATTTCTGAAAACTTCTCAAGAACACGAAGCATGAACGATTAAGCCACACATTTGAGAGACCCACAGAGGAGTTTCCACACAATATCTAAAAGGATAAAATTTTTGCAGAGCTTAGAAGTGGTTCCATTGGTACAAAAAGCAATCCAGTTGCCAACGTACACCAAAAAGCAAAAAATTGACATTTGAATAAGAGCTCATCGTCTGAATCTCGATTAAACTTCGATTTTCGGTGGAACCCAGCCACCGAAGGCTTTTTCCAGCTCAACAGCCATGGCCAGAGTGAGTCTGTCTTGGTGGAGGCCACCAACCACCTGCAGGCCGATAGGAAGGCCGTTGGAGGAAAGACCCAGAGGAATTGCTGTGGCTGGAAAGCCGAGAACGTTAATAATGGCAGTGTAAGAAAAGTTGAATGGCCGCAAGACGGGTTCGTTGTGGTACGGTGCAGGCGTCGGATGAGTGGGGTAGAAAAAAACACCCTCCTCTCCTAGGAGGGCTTGCATTTCGTCGTGCAGCTCTTGGCACATGGAGAAGAGGCGATCGTAGCCGGGGGTTCCAGGCTGCACGCCCATTTTCTCAGTCAAGGCAGTCATTAGAGCAATGAATGTGTGATTCGACTGTCCAACTGTCCACTTCATGAGTTCCCATCCCAAATTGATCGAACCCTAAAATAAATGATAGTGAGAATTTAAGAAAAACAAATTGTGGACTTCTTCTCACCTCGCAATTTGCTAATTGCTGGCAAAAGTCAGGAGTTCCGACAATGTTCATTTTGGCCAACCAAATGGAAACAGCTCGTCGTAACCTTGGCAAGTCAATCTAGATGAATTATCAAAATATTATTAAATACAATAATATAAGTAAGAGAAATTTTGGCACCTTTGTGGGCTTGAGACCGTGGGCTTGTGCGAGGTAGTCGAGGACTTTCCGCATGCTCTGTTTGATTTCAGCGTCGACTGGACTAACATGTGGATTTCCACCGTCGTCTTCCATGTAATAAATGCGAAGGCGTCTGAGCTCAACCTTCCTGTCCAATTGTAAATCACGGTGGGCCAGAACTTTAACCATGGGCAGCAAATCGGTGGCAAACTTGCACATAGGCCCTGTGCCGAGGTAAGTCTCGTGAGTTTCGGAGGCCACTGGCCACTCTCCGTGATTAGAAATTGTGCCTCTTGTGGGTTTGTGGCCGAAAATTCCATTGAAGAAGCAAGGCATGCGAATCGAACCCCCAATGTCAGAGCCAAGACCCATTGGAGTTCCTTCAAAATTTCAAGACAAATTATATAAAAAAGGTTATTTTGAAAGAAAATATTACAAACCTGCTGCAGCCTGGATGCAGGCTTCTCCACCTGATGAGCCTCCGACAATTCTGCTTGTGTCGTAAGGGTTGTTGGTGCGGCCGTGCACCCGATTGTGGCTCTCCCACCACATGCACACCTCGGAGGTGTTTGTGATGGCAAGAGGAATTGCTCCTGCCTTCCTCAAACGCGCCACAGTCTCAGCATCTTCAGAACCTCTGATGTGTTTCCGGCAATGCAGTCCAGCGGTAAAACTCATTCCTTTCGAAAAAGATAGAAATTTCAATTTTTTCCACAAAAATATAAAAGATTTTCTAGAATAAGAAATTGATAAATTATTTACCTTCAACCATGATGGCGTCTTTGGTTGAAAAAGGTACTCCCAGAAAAGGGGTCTCTTTCAGGATTTCCTCCGGCGTCTTCTTTGTTGTTGCGAGCATTCGGTCCACAGCCCTTGCCTCCTCCAGGGCCTCCTCAAAGCGATGGTCCACGACACAATTCAAAACGGGATTGATTTCTTCGATCCGATTGATAAAAGCCTTCACCACCTCTTCACTTGTCAGCTTTGAATTTATAAAAATTAAATTTTGATAAAATAAAAGTATTTTTAATTCTTACCTTCCGCGATCTGATTTTCGCGGCTATCGATGTCGCCGGTTCCAGGAGAAGCAAATTCTTGATGGGCGGCATGGCAGTCCTGCCCTTGATGGCGTAGGTGGCCCTGAAGAGGATACCGCTGAGCAGGTCAACCAGTCGGCGCAGGAAGGAGAGCCACTTGGCGCGCGCTTGTTTCCACCACGACATTCTTCGCTCTGCAAGTTCAATTTCAATTTATTTTCACGTCCGCAGGGCTTCAAACTGACATTGACACTAAAATCTGGCTGATGAAATCTATCACGTGCATCATGTGTAAGAAAAGGGGAAAGGGTAAAAAAATTCATTCTAAATAAAGGTTCTCGAGCGCTGAGCTGAAACTTTTTATCTGCTTTGGTTTCCTGTCCAAAACCGACGTTTCCTGCGATTTACATTAGCATTGCATTAACACGTGACTTTTGCATGATAAGAAACTTCATCAAGTCGATATATGTTGATTTCCTTGTATCAGCCAGAAATAATTTAATAAGAAAGTGCAGGAAACAGTTGTTGAAACCAGTATACATATATATCATTATGAAAATAATTTGCTATGTGAACTGAACTGTGACTCACAGAATTCATAGGAAGAAAGCGAGATGAAGAAATAATTATCCCTTGTAAATAAAAAATGGTTGAAATTTGTAACAATATTATTCATTCAATTTTCTAAGTTTCACTTAAATTCTAATAACACGAAAATTTCTACGCAAGGTTTTTTCCAACCTAATGAAAATTGAAAATAATGTGAACCGAAAACACACAGAAATAATTACATGAAGAAAAAGACAAAAAGTACTGCTGTTTTTACCAGGCGGAGAAGTTGCTGTGGCTTTAGAAGTTTCGTGTCTAATTTTAGCAACCTTCGCCTTCACCTTACGAGATATCTTGCCCATTTTATGTACTATTCACCTGCTGGGAATGAGCACGGAATTTCAATTAACAAAATTCGTCACCAAACACAATTCTAGCAAATAAAGTAAGTTAAATAATTAATTTTTAACAAACAAAAAAACAATAATTTTTTAATATATTCGAAATGAGGGTGATTCAACAGAAAAATTTGCATAATTAGGACTTCCCGTGAAGTATCAGAGCAAAAAGTCAAGGTTTCTTGCTGATCTTGATCTCTTTTGCTACCGTAAAAAATTAATGACAAAGATCGAATAAAAAAATAAAAATGCATGACATAATATATCAAACTAGAATAAATAATGGTGCTAATGGCTTTGAAATGATCTTATAATAAAGTCAAAATGCTATTTAAAATAAATTATGGAACAAACATAGTGAAGAAAAATGTTAATTAACACACAAAGACCAAAAAGCGACGGAAAAATGTAGCACTCTCCCTCTAAAACGAATTGTTTGTGAGATAAAACGGCCACACGCATTAGCGTCGAAATTTGTCAATTAAACGACTTTCGCATCGATTGAATTCAACGCAGCCATACAAGTGAGAGCGAAAGCCGGCTGAAAATGTCAAGTCAAAAATAAAAATAGCAGCTGGAAAGTTTCACGACGGGGAGGAAAACGCGTATGAATTAATATGCACCTTATTTTTATGCGTTCGATCGGACGATTTGCAGACAAAAACTGTCGTAAAGTTTCCCGCAGATCTGCTCGTGGTGACCTTTTTCGGACGCTGGACAATCCTTTCGAATTGGCGTCCTTCCTACGACGCGGGGACCACAGAAAAACAGCTTTTGGTCTCACTTCTCGGGCTTGGGTCTCACTTCTGGTTGTTTCTGGCCATTTAACCGATAGTGTTGCCAACATTGTAAAGTTTCGCCGATGTAATTAAATCTCATATAATCTCTACAGAAACCCTATAATTATATAAAATAAATATTTTTTTGTAATTTGAGCAGTATTGAAGTATTTTTTACAGTTAATTAATGAAAAAAAGCAGTTAAAACTCGAGATAGTTGGATAATTATGAAAGGCTGGTAGTGTACAATCTATACTCAATGACTCACACCCGCCCACTTTTGCATAGCAAATCGCAACTCGATCCTCGATCGCTGTTTTTCTCAGATAAAAATAATTATTTTTAATTTTTTATGCACTCCGGTCTCCTGTCAAGAAAAAAATCGCCACTGCACAGTACACTACACAAACTTAGCTTCTTAATACATAATTTAAATGTTAATCTAAAGAAAATTTTACAATTTTATTGAAAAATGACTGACCGAGATCTGAAATTAATTTTGAAGGTGTTTAATGTTTTTTTTGTGTGCTTTTGATTTGTGCTTAATTTTCGTTTACAAATTTTCTCCAGGGCCTTCTAAATGACCGTACAGATGACATTTTGAAGTTGGACCTTCTCTATCAACTCGAGTCTTTGGAAATTGACGTCACTGGATTGAATGCGGCTTTGAATGTTCTCCGAGCCTTGCAGAACAATGAAGCCTTTTTGAATGATCCTCTCCGTCTCATCCGATCTCAGTCTATTCACACTGCCACGGCCCTTTTGCTAAATTGCCATGCAAAGGTATAAAATAAGGATTACATAATTTATTTAAAAATTCCTAGATTATTCAAGGGAAATTTCACGTTTTCAATACTTTTTATTGTTTAAAACAGGGTTTAAACTTTAATATTGTATTAATTCTCTATTTTTTTATTCAGTTCGGCCCAGAACTTGTTAAGGCTGCCATGGCAAACCACATAGACTTGCTGCTGTCCTTTTGCAATGGTTCTGATGCAAATTTAAAAGCGGTTGCTGCTACTAGTCTATCAGAAATTCAACTTTGCTTTAAAGTAAAACGTTCCAATTAACTGTAAAGGCCAATTTTAACTTTTCTTATTTTTTAGGACTTGCTGGGCCCTTGTGTGGCCGTTATTGATACCTTGGCGGCCTTTGAGGCCTCTGCTGCTCATCAGCCACTCCTCCAGCTGCTATCCCTTTTGGCTACTGAAGAACAAACTGCCGCTTTCCTGATAGCCCAGCTGCCCCTGCTATCAACTCCTGCGGCCGTTTTCTTGGCCGCTCGTCTGGCCTCTTTGGCGACTCCGTTTCTCATCCGACCATTCCTGCAACAAATCCTGGTCACCTTCGACTTATCTTCTTTGTGTGCCGCAGTCCGACTGTCCCACTTTCTGGACGACTTTGGTCGGGTGCGTCTGTTGAATCACTTGCTCGGACTGAGCAAAGACCCTGGCCTTGCTGCGGCAGTCAGGCTGGTGCTATTGGACATGGCAGTTTACTTCAGCAATCGCTCCAACCTGCCCATTTCTTCTCCGAGTTTCACCCCGGCGGACGGTGCACACAGCAAACTGAAAAAGGCAGCCATCATGTTCGCCGAGCCAAGCAGCCAGTCTGAAATTGCTGCATTGGAGTCGATTGTGGAAGACGCAGCCAGCACTAAAAACAAATCTGTAAATGCCAAAGTTCTCTACCTGGCATCAAGAAATGAACAGCTAATAGACGTCTGCAAAAAGTATAATCATTTCTATAATTAAATATTATTTTAATTTTATTTTTGAAGGGTCGCTGTGGATCTCACTTTGAAGGATCTGTCATTTGCCCCTCATTTTCTTCAGTTGGTTCAAACTGTGCCAGAGCTGGAGCCCTCGAATCTGATGTCGTCTTTGGTTTCCACTGAACCTCCGCACCCCAAGCATCTGTCCCACTTTATAATGCTTTTGAAACAAGCAGTTGCATCAAGAAGTGCGGCCGTTGCCCGGCCCAAAGAGAGTCTCAGTCTAGCGGCCCGCTTGGTCAACTCGTCCTCGGAAGGCCTCTCTCCCAACACAGCCCACAGACTTTTGTCCGTTTGCCATCAAATAATCAAGGTTTTCGACCCTGCCGACTTCAATACAGAAATGACTGCCCTGCTCTCTGCTGTTGCTGCCAAGTGTCCGGAAGAAGATGTGGCCGCTCGAGTCGTATCTTTTGAATCCCTGCTAGGTTGTCTGACGGACTCAAAGGTCAGGGAAGTGTTGAGGTCGCAGAAAAAGGGCCTGGTTGCTGGTTTATTCCACAGACCGCAGGCTGTGAAAGTAATGGAGCTTCCTGCGATGACTCTGCAAGTGTGCAAAGCCCCAGTTCACGTGCCTGAAGAAAAGAAGTCTGAGCGAGTAATTCAGGGGACTGATGTCCTCACCGAGTATTGGCCTCTAATTCAATCATCTAAGCAGCGCCAGATTAAAATTAATATTTTGGTCACTCCGGAACAAAACGAACCCTTAAATGCAATAGCCGTATTTTTTGAACCCCTTTTACCATTCGGACAAATGGAACCACTTTTGATAGGGCGGGTGTCTTCGAAAACCAAAGCAGTTGGAGCTTATACACCTGAACGTCCTTACCCTGTCATCCTTGCAGCTCGGGCTGAATTTCAAATGAGTGGCCGTTCGTACTGCTGTCCTCTGCAGGACCTGACCATTGGATTGGCGAGCCTTTTCCAGCCAATGCCTGGAGGCTCGAGAAAGCAGGTGGCCAAGGCCATGTGGGAACACATGAAAGAGTGGCCTGAAGCGTCGGTTGTTCTGCCTGAAGAAGCAGCCAAGGCCAAGTTGAAGGAATTGAAGCCATTTCTGGTGAATCCAGGTGGAAACCTGGTCACTACTTTTCTAGCTCCGAGCAGCCACTTGCTATTCAAATTCGGCAACATGGACTCGGCAGTGGTGAAGATTGATATCAAGACTGATGACGTGATACTACTGGCGCATGCCAATGACTTCTTGCTCAAGTCAAAATAGAAAATTAACTGAAAATTATACAAATATTACAGCCTTAAAAATAAAGTTATTCCATATTATTTTTAACTGTTTTTTTTTTTTCTTAAATTACCATCATGTTACTATAAATTTAACTGGATAGTAAACAATTCAAAAAAGATATTATTTTCAGTAAATTAATCGTTTATACTAGAAAAAAAGTTTGAACAGTCAAACGTAAATATGTACAAAAGTCACAAATTAATGAAAACAGAAAAGAATTAATAAATAACAGCAGTCGGTGGAATGTTAAGAGTTGCGAGGCCGCTGCGCCAAATGCTCAGAGTCGGCGGCCTTCGAGTCCTTGTGGGTGGGTGAGGGCTGGAAAAAAGCTGCCCTGTTGACCTCGGTCTCCTGAAGGGCCACGTTCCAGTCTGAAATCCGACAAAAACAGTTCAGGATAACGAAAAAAATAAAATTTGATCAAAATTTACGGTTGCAGATGAACTCAACGAGCTCCGTGTGCTGCGGCGTCAGCGACGAAGGATGGTGAGGCTGCTCAGGCCGCCTCTTCGGGGCCAAGCCGTTGACCGAGCCTTTGGGCGAGCTGAAATGAGATCGCGATTAGTGCAACGTGCGGCGCCGCAAGAGCAGAGATTCACCTCATTTAGGTTCGGCCAGGGCCTGCGGAGCAAAAAGGGTGCGTTAGTTGCACGGTCGGGACTCAAAGGGTGCCGAATTACCTTGCAAACACGAGCGGCAGGGTGGTTGAGCGAGTGTCAACAACACAAACACTCCACCAACCGCGGATCACGTGACCTGAAAACACGTCTGCCAATAAAAGGCGTCGACCAATCGCGGACGAGAGTTTTGCATAAGACCATTTCAAGGGCGCGTGCCAAACCTTGAGCACCTGCAGCCTTTGTCTCACTCTAACCCTTAATAAAAACGTGCTTTGAAAACTTCATCGCGGTAAAATTTTTTTCACAACGATAATCAATAATAAGGGATCTTTATTTTCATTAATATTTGCGTGATAAACAAAAATTTGCTACGAATCCACTCATCTTGGACTTTTCCCGCCCCGGAAACCTTGAAGACAAGTGAGCATCGGCGATGACGTCACGTGACACTCCCCTGGGTGGTTCTCCTGCGGCAGCGATAAACAGAGAAGGCAAAACTGAGATGTCCTCTGCTTCCTGCTGAGAAAAGTAAATAATTAGAGCGAATTAGGGAGCCGAGCGCCAACTTTTAGTCAAGATGGCCTGCCGAATGCCCCCATGTGTGATCGACGTCGGCACCGGGTAAGTCGAAACTGGCCAAGTGTGCAAAAGGGTGTTGAAATAATGAATCGATTGCAGCTACTCGAAGATGGGCTTTGCGGGCAACAAGGAGCCGCAGTTCATCGTGCCCTCGGCCATCGCCATCAGGGAGAACGCCAAGGTCGGCGATCAGTCGGCGCGCAGAATGACCAAGGGCGTCGAGGACCTCGACTTCTTCATCGGGGACGAGGCGTTCGAGGCCACCGGCTACTCTGTCAAATATCCGGTCCGACACGGTTTGGTCGAGGACTGGGACTTGATGGAGAGATTCCTTGAACAATGCATTTTTAAGTAAGTTTTTATTGACTCATAGATATTAAAATATATAATAAATTTTCCAATCCTGCAGATATTTGAGAGCTGAACCTGAGGACCACTACTTCCTCCTCACCGAGCCACCTCTGAACACTCCTGAGAATCGAGAATACACGGCTGAAATCATGTTTGAATCCTTCAACGTTCCCGGGTTGTACATCGCTGTGCAGGCTGTTTTGGCTTTGGCCGCCAGCTGGGCCTCTCAGAGTGCATCCAACCGCACCCTGACTGGTATCGTCGTCGACAGTGGTGACGGAGTCACTCACGTAATCCCAGTCGCAGAGGGATACGTCATTGGTAGTTGCATCAAGCACATTCCCATTGCAGGTGTGATGTTTGGATTAAAAAGAAAAATTCCATGCTATTTTATTAATTATACAAATTATTTTAGGACGCAACATCACTTATTTCATCCAGTCACTGCTGAGAGAGCGAGAGGTGGGCATTCCCCCTGAGCAGTCTCTGGAAACCGCCAAGGCAATCAAGGAGCGCTACAGCTACATTTGTCCTGACATCGCCAAGGAATTCGCCAAGTACGATTCCGACCCGTCAAAGTGGATGAAGCGTTTCGACGGAATGAATGCAGTAACCAAACAACCCTTCGCAGTAGATGTGGGATACGAGCGCTTCCTTGGTCCAGAAATTTTCTTCCATCCGGAGGTAAATCTCCAATCTTTTGAGTTATCTTTGAAATTTGATTTAACTTGTTTGTAGTTTTCAAACCCGGACTTCACCACTCCAATCTCGGAAATTGTGGACACCGTAATTCAAAACTGTCCGATCGACGTGCGTCGGCCCTTGTATCACAACATCGTGCTGTCCGGAGGTTCAACCATGTTCAAGGACTTTGGCCGACGCCTCCAGAGAGACATCAAGCGCACTGTGGATGCCAGACTGCGACTTAGTGAGACTCTTAGTGGTGGCCGAATCACCCCTAAGCCAATCGAAGTGCAAGTCATCTCTCATCACATGCAGCGATATGCTGTAAGCTTTTTCCCTTAAAATTTTAATTTTTTTTAATAAATTCAAATCTCAGGTGTGGTTCGGAGGCTCAATGCTGGCTTCAACGCCAGAATTTTACCAGGTGTGCCACACCAAGGCCGCCTACGAGGAATACGGTCCCAGTATTTGCCGGCACAACCCTGTCTTCGGCACCATGACCTAAGGAGCAATTACGGGTAAACCCGAGCATTCCGCAAGAGCGCGTGTTTTTTATCTTACTATTATAATTTCTGGCTTTGTTACTGATCTTTATTACTAAATACTATTATCGTTTAAAAGAGAGTTATGCTAAATAAAAAAAAATTATGTCAATATAAGAGAACACAATAAACGAAGAGTACCAGAGAAAATTAACTTGTCTGTTATAATAATTTATTTGCATCTATTTAATAGTGACTTTGACTGTTGTTTATGTACAGACTTGCAAGTCGTTAGTAACTAAATGTTTCTAGTTCAAATCACATATTTTTATGCTGATAGAGCAGCACCCAATTGGAAGGCTGGTTGTATCCTATCAAAATTGGCAAGTGCAAAATCAGGGAGAGGTGG
This sequence comes from Neocloeon triangulifer, assembly GCF_031216515.1. NCBI lineage: Eukaryota > Metazoa > Arthropoda > Insecta > Ephemeroptera > Baetidae > Neocloeon > Neocloeon triangulifer. The sequence goes on from NW_026775550.1 coordinate 2,395,025, forward strand.
TCATCGTCGACGTTGCCGCTGACCAGGGTCCACTTGTGCAGCCAGAGCACCAAGTCTTCCGTTTTCACATTGACCGGATTCAGGCCTCTTAGAAAACAAGCCTGTTGAAAGAGGAAAAAAATTAGCGTCTTTTACAATGACTGAATTATAAAACAGTAGAAGAGTTAAAAATGAATTTTCATGAAGATTCACTTCTTCACTTGATGCAGTTATTCTTTTTAAAGACTACCATCTCAATTTGAATTAATAAATAAAATTAATTACATTTCTAAGTTCGTCATTGCTCATGACAGTGACGCCCTCCTGTGCCATCATGAAATCCATTTCCCTGAGAATTTTGGCACGATCCCTGAGCCTCTTTCGCCTCCTCCAACCCATGTGCATGCCATGAAGACGGACCAGCGCGTTTTTGTGATTGGCCCACAGGCCAGCCAGACCAAAGGGCTGGATCTCTGCAAACAGGTCTCTGACATTTTCGATTTGCTGAAGGTTGGGATGCGATCCACTTCCGAGCAGACCGACAATGTGAGCCCAGCGATTGCGAAGGTCGCCTTCATCGAGATCATCAAGGCGAGTCTGCGTTTTAAAAATTAAGTCAAAAATTGTATTTAATTAATTTAAAATAATTTAATAAACCTGAAGGCACCGAAGGACTGGTCTTTGGTTGTAAAGTCTCTTTCGAAGAGCGATGGCAGCAAAATCCACCCTTTGCTGGAGGGACCAAAAGTGTCTGCTCAGGAGATGCCGAGGAAAGATGTAAGCAAGAGGAAAGATGACGTAGTTGGCAAAGGGCAGGGCAGATATCAGGAGGACAGGGGCGACCCGAATCATGTCCTTCGGCATCTGGAAATGCAGCTCCAATTCTCTCCTAGAAAGTCCATCCGTGCCTCTCTTGCTAATCCACCTGGCGATGCTAAAATAGAAACAAATTAAAAAATTATTTAACAAAAAACTAATTTCATTTAAAAATTGAAATGTTTTAGAATTAATATTTAATTATTTGCCAGTAAAGTTTAAAATATTTTACAAAGTTTAATAATAGAAATTTAGTTTTTTGAAAACAAGGTGATTTCAGAAGATTTTTTCAACCTAAGGAATTCCTTGAGGTCCTCGTAGAAGTCCTTGATGCCGACCACGAACACCCTGTAGACGTGCATGGCCGAGGGGAAGTTCTTTTCCAGGGTATGCTCGAAGCGCCGGACGTAGTAAACATAGCGAGAGATGGTGTACCTTCGCATTTTGCGCTCGATGGCGTCCTTGTTGGGCGGCTGAGCCTCTCCGTGACAGCATCTGCAAAAAGGTCATTCAGCCTGACATTCGGGACGCAGGGGTCGACTCACCTTTGCGCAAGGGCAGGCGCTCGGAACACGATCCTCCTCAGGACATGACCTACCATTTGACCAGCATGTGATTTCGAACTGATTCGAATTCGGCGCCCTCGAGAATGGATCTGTGCGAAAAATAAACTCGTTAAGGTTTCCCAGCACCGCCACAGATGGCGCAAACTGGACGATTCCTCGATGGTCATTCAAGTGTGCAATATTTCGCATCATGATATTTTTTATACTAACTTTCCTTTAACCCTTCATTTATACCCTGGAAAGTTGCAATTCCCATAAATATAACATACATTCCGGCAAATTTATATGTCCCAATAAGTGATACAAAATTAAATTTTCTCTTATTTCTTTCAAATTCTTATTATTTAATGCTATAACAAAATTTAATAATTTTTAATTTTTCAAAAAGGATCGTAAAATTATTTCCTGATTATAAATTATGAATTTTAATGAGAAATACCATTGAAAAAAAGAGCTTATCTGAAATAACTAGCAGATTATATCAGTATAAAAAAATTTTAAATAAAAAAACTGCAATCAATACTTAAAAAATTTATACTTGATTGCTTTTTTACTTCATCTGAATATAAAAATCTACATTACTATGTGCAGCAGAAAGTAAAAATTTTGATTCAAAAATTTTATAAGCAATTTTGATAATTATTCAAAACTTTTAAATTTTAATCAAATAAATTTAAAATTTTAATCTGATATAATTCTGTCTGTTAATAAATTTGTAGAATTTTGTGTTGAATCTATCTTTTTTTTTTTTTAAACATTTCATGTGCTATAATAAAATATATAATGAATTAGGGAGGTTGTCAAAATTTTAAGGGGCCAGAAGTGTAATTTGATCATACGTTGGCATAAAGAAATTTGTAGTTATTTGGGTACATCTAATTGCGACATTACCATCATAGGGCCGCACTTATTATTCATAGTAAAATTTAACTTGAGATTTAGAGACACAGAGACTAAATAAACTTATTAAATTTCAAAGGGATCATTATTATCTCTTAGCTGAAGTGAATAATGTGGCCTGCAGTGGCCTGCAATTATAAATTAGGGGGTTACAAAACTCTTTTGAGCAAATTAAATTTAGAAATAACAAGGTTAAATTAACTTTTTTGCACTGCATGCAGAAAAATATATAAGGATTGCAATCAACGAGCGCTCTGTACAGCGAGCGGGGATTTTTCGAGCGAATTATTTTTGACATCAGCATTTATTTTAATTTCGGCCGGCGCGTTTACTCATCGGGAAGATGCGGAGAAATATAAGTACTCGTCTCTTTGCGGGCCACAGACGTGTTAATAACGCGATCAAAAATATACGCACCACACTGAGCAAAGCCGACGAGAGCGTAATTTTAGAGCAATTTCGGCCGAGTGTGCGTTCCCAACTGAAAAATCCGCGAAGCTCCATAGCAGTAAAAAAGAAGATATGGAACTTGGCCAAATTGGCAACGCGGCTTGCAGATAAAAAACAAATTAAATAAATCCACCGCGGAACAAAGATAAGAAACACGAAATAATTAAAACCGACTCGTATTTTTCTACAATAAATTTACATCGAAATACGAGAATGAGAGATAAAATCCAGAGTCAAAAAGAGTTTGTTTGTTATAATAAGTTTATGTAAGAGATGCATCTTCCTTATATAAAAAAATTCCCCGCATCTCGTCCACACAGCGAGCATATTTATTACACCGAGAGATCAAATCTCGGTGGGATTATTTCTCCTTGACCGTGACCTTAACTATTAGAGAAAAATTTATATAATAACAAATATCAGCCCTTCTGCACGACTTTCTTTCTTTCTTTATATGAATCGATTTTCCTCCCTTGATGCACGTATGGGGGACAAATTGCATGCTGACAAAGCGCAAGTGAAAAAGAGTTGGAAAGCCGTACAAAAGAAAAAGACTCTCCTCCGAGTGTGCCTTGCCTTGCACTCCTCGACACTCTATCTCGGTGGAAGCGGAATTTTTTTATTTCGATTTGAGCAGCAGGGCCGCCTTGAGAAAAAAGTTGGCCTTCGTCTCGAGCGCGCCGTTTTTACACAGCGAGGAAATGAGGCGCACGGGAAATTGGGCAAACTCTCTTTTTACTTCTCATTCACTATCACCGCCGGTTTATCAAAAAAGGAAGCGGCGGCGTAGGCGTTTCGAAATTTCTTTTTCGAAAAAAAAAATGTGGAAAAATGGGTTTTCGGACTGAATCATTGGGGCCATTCATGCTTTCCGCTGGAATTTCAAACAAACTTAATATAAAAATCGTACGATGATTTTGTGACGTCTTCAGCTGCGAAATGAGGAACTGCGGTTTGGGATTTTTCGCTAGCTAATATTTTATAATAAAAAATGTGAAGCTCATTTACTACTAGAAATATCGAAAATAGGAATATTAAAAAAATTATGTGTTATTCAAAGTCCAAAATTTATGCTCTTTAATCTTCATTGATGTAATTTTAAATTTTTGCTCATTTCTAAATAAAACTTAAAACATGAAAACGGCCAAACTTTCTGATAAAAAAAAAAATGAGATGAAAAATTAGAACTAAAGTTTCGCAAATAAAAAAGGTAATTGTTATATTTTTACGCTGGAATCATGTTATTCAAACAATTGTGGTTGAAATTTCCAATTCATGTTTTCCAATAATTACCATAAATGACTCCTATTCTTGAAAAAAAATTGATTTGACTATGCTGATAAATTAAACTTCTTTTCTCAAAAAATATTTTGAAAATAAATTTCTCAAATATAAATTTATTTAATATGATAATTTACTTTTTATTTCAATTTTATAAGTATAAAATTTTGTTGTTATCTTAGGTGTTAATAAAAATTACACAATTTTGAAAAAAGGGATAACAAATTATTTTAATTATTTATTTATATATTTTTTTAAAATGGTTATTAAATTATAGTTTATAAAAATTAATTTATTTTAAAATATATTTCCTGTTCGGGAAATATACAGCCAGGATATTTTTTTTTATATTAATTTAATTGAAATGCATAGAAACAATTAAACACATAATATTACTCTATCAGTCTATCATCATCAAACTAGGACATGCTTTGGTAATAATTGCGCTCCAATTAAAAAAAATGAATCAATGTCACTGGGAAAGGAGGAAATTTTTTAATATTTCAATAAAATTCAAAGAAACTAATCATTGAAAAATCTTAATGAGAGTGATTATTGATCAAAGGCTACGTGCAGCTCAACACGGTGAGCATCCATCAAGAGATGAGTGCACAATTAACTTCACTTTTCCTCTCTTGAATGTATAAATATAAATATATCGCTTTCCCACTTGAAAACAGTCTCACGTATCGCATTTTGCGAAAACAAGTTAAATGCACACGGCATTATTCTTTTCTTTCTTAAATATTATTTCCTCTTTATCTCTTTCACTCTCGTGAGAGGCGGCGCACTTCTTTCTTGTGCAAAAACAACAAGATTATATCTCTCGGCATCATCATCGTCGCGCCGCCGAGAATATGCAACCCGCAGAGAAATAAAGAAAACGAGGAAAAAATCTCTCTTGTAATATGCACGGATTGAAGGATAACAATAATGGTATTAGATGCATATAATGTGTTTTTACCATACAGTGCAGTGCGCTCATTACACTATAACTTGTCAACCTGTTTTCAATTGTTTCTCTTCACGTTCGAAAGCAAGGTGAAAATGAAAATACACAATATCGTGCCTCAAGTCATCAACAGCATTAATTGTTTTCAACCTACTCGACTCAATATTTTATCGCTGATTTATTTTCCACATCTGAATTGCGTCAGAAAGGATGAGTTTAAATTATGATCTAATGAGTTTTTTTATAATTTAGATAAAAATTATTATTGCGTTGCGGGATGAGTGATTTCCTCATCAACGAAGACGCCTCTGGAATTTTCATAAGTACCTATTCTCTTGTCTTTTTGATGGATCAGACCTTAATTTAATTTTAACGATTTTCGTATAAAACTTGCTGATTCAAATGTCGCATTCTTGTGAATTTCCCATCAATCACAGATATTAATTTTGGTTAATTTGAGCTACGGTTGAGAAAATTTGTGTGTTTTTGTTTTACTGCTAAAATTCTAAGTTTAGAGGAACAATTGTGATTATTTGATATGAATTGCATTTTTTATTTAATTTTTCCTCTTGAATAAAGGTAAATTTTGGTGCAATTTTCAAGTAAAAAATTTGACAAAAATTTAATAATAGATTTTTTAAGTACAAACAGACAACTTGAGATTTTTATCCGTTTTTATCCATTTAATATTTTAATTTATTTGACGCTACAGCCTCAATTTCAGCTTAAAATGTTTAAATCTGCAACATTTGGGGCTCTCTCTTGGTACATTTTTTAGTTTATTTCCAAAACAAACAATTATTTTTTCAGCATGATCTTCTTAAATCGAGTGTACATGAATTATGATGGAAATAAACTTTCTTCGACGGGATTATTATTTCCGAGGGCGGCCGCAGCATCACGCAATGCATTGCTTTCGTTTCGCTTTTCTGGAGATAAAATATTGCGCTCATGAGCCGGGTCCCCTGGCCTGCTATGTTGCCCCGTATGAGCCCTATAATCACCATTTGTCCAAATTTATGGCGCCTTCCAGTCGAAAATAATTACAACTGTGCGCCCGTTCGATTGTTTTTCTTGCGCTGCAGCCGGGCCGAGAGACATAATAAACAGGGCGGACGGCTTATTTATTTATTTGGACTGCGCTGGGTGCAGTTTGGAAAAGAGACACGCCACGCTTGAGAGAAGAGGATATTTTTGGATGTCGCAGCCGCTGCACAAGAAGACGCTACAAATGTGTAACAATGCTGAGGAGTGAAATATACGGGTTGAAAAAAAAATAGCACTTTTGTGTTAGAAACTTACACTGTTATGGCTGAAAGAGGAACGATATAAAATTATACAAGATAAATGAAAATTATTAACCCTGAATATGCGCAATGTGACATTAAAAAAAAAACGACTGGAAATTGCTGGGGATAATAAAAAGAAATTAATTTGATACAAAAATAAAAAACAAACTCTTAATTTTTTCAAATTAATGGTAGAATTTTAGATTTTCAAATGTAAAAGCGGATCTTTATTTAAAAAAATTGAAATTTATGCAATAATGTTTTAATTTTTAATAATATGTATTAAATTTAAAATTATAATAAATTATATTTTTTTAAACATTAAAATTTTTTAATACAAATTATTAAATAGTAATTTTATATATAAATAAGTTTATTTATTAGATTATAAAAAAAGTTCACAACAAAACCCATAATAAACTTGTCAAAAATAATTAATTTTAATATTAATATTTAATTTTTATGGAGCTCTAATTATTTATAATAATTAACAATGCATCACAATGGATTACCAAAAAAATAGTTAAAAAATTAAAGCATAATTTTTTTTTGTCATTTTAAAAATGAAAGAGACGTTTTTACATCCAATTTTAGATTTTGTTAAATTCTAAAATGAGAAACACTACAAATTGCGCAGTTTTCAAGCAAAAGCAATCTGCATAATTATGATTATATTTTGACCGAAAGGGCCCATCATTTCCGCAATTATCATATATTTGTATTCTCGGCGGCGGCGGCGGGGAGGAAGCGAATTTTTGCATGCCAAGCCCCCGAACAGGTGATGTGTGAGCGAGTTGTTTGTTTTCCTGTGCGCTTGCTTTTACATTTTTTTAATTTATCCTTCACCGTGACCTTGTGGTTCGCGTGCGTGCGACTTCCACAATATCCACCCAGGCCGTGTATAATGCATTTGATACCGCGCGCGGCGCCGAGACCAGCGATCGACGGAGAGAGAGAGAAAAAAAAACACTCATTCCATGTGAGAGATAAATTAAGTAAAACAATTGTTGCGAGCAAATGAAATTGACCACCCTTTGTTGCAAAACGCTTTTGTACAACAAACTCTATCTTTTTCCATTGTTTCAAAACAGAGACGCTCAGCCTGACGAAACTTCAAGCGTGGAAGAAAAAAATCGATAAGACGTGATCTCGTTTTCTTTTCCCATTTTTCACACTTTATTATTTTCCCTCCTTTGCTCTGGGATAACGTTTAATGTGTTATGAAGTATTTCGGGATCATTTGAAGTTTGAAAATCGGCCAAGCGCAATAACAAAAACGGTCCAAGCGCCGCGTTGCGCAACTCTCAAGTTGTTGTTTTGATCAGGCGACTTTGTTCTTCTTATGTATGATGCTATTTTCGATTTTGACACGCAGTTTTTGCTCTCCTCGAGCAGGCAAACAGGAAAAAACGGCGAGGAAAATCAGAGTGGGAAGCCTTTTATGTGATTTTCCTTTGATATAGAGAGAATTTTATTACACCGCCAGCAAATAGATTTTTTTAAGAAACCAGCTGCGCCATAGACGGCCGGAAATTGTGACACTTCCCATTGCTTTTCGAGAACAACTATATCTTTCAGATTGACGTGAATTTCTTATACTGAGCCGATATTGTTTATAGCTCGCACCAGAAAGGGAATGTTATGTGCTTTACTCGTTTGGGTTTATGGAGAGCAAACTGTAAACAAGAAGATAAAAAAGAGGCAGTGATCATGGGGGATAAAAGTTGGGCAATAATTTACTCTTGGGATGGTTAATGTTTTTATTATTGAATCTGACCTCGTCATTAATCAAATTTATTTCCAAAACAATTTTTTCTTCTATTGAAAACTCATAAACAAGTACAGAGTTTAATAAAATTAAAATCATGTAAAAAATACAAGCATTTTCGATTTTTATTAAAAACAAAAGGTCGCGGTCTGCGGCAGTAATTCTAATAATAAATTTAAAATAGAAAAAGCAGCCAATTCGATAAGAATGCCAGATTGTTAAATGATTCCATCAGATTTTATTAATTGACCATTTGAGAAATCGAACAACATTGGTTCTTATGGCAACCTTATCTTAGAATGATTGAATCTTTTCAATCCTAAGAAATGTTGTACTAGATGCAAAATAAAAAATATGGGCGTTGGAAAAATCAAAATTGGTTCAGCGTGGGGCTGTATTTAGGCGATCAAAGATTTGTAAAGTAGGCAACCGAAGCCAATTTTTTGAGCTTTAACAAATCTTTGATCGCCTGACTACAGCCCCACGCTGAACCAATTTTGATTTTTTCAACGCCAATATTTTTTATTTTGCATCTAGTACAACATATCTTAGGATTGAAAAGATTCAATCATTCTCAGATAAGGCTGCCATAAGAACCAATGTTATTCGATTTCTCAAATGGTGAATTCTTGCGTTTTTTTTTAAATACCTGCTTGAACTTAATTAATTGAATACAATGTGAAATTCTTTAAATAAAATTTTTCCCTCAGAGTTGATCCAAAATTAATTTAAAATCAGTTTCCTTCCATTGATTTTCAAATCGTTTATTGTTTAATAAAAAAATTACCCTGCTAAATTAAGTCTAAATTTGTCGTCTTGTGGAATGCGCCCGTAATTCTTGATCTGGAAATTATTTGGAAATAGAAAAAGCAAATTTTACAGAAAAATATTGAAAATTGACAAATAAATCGAAAACTATTGCTGAAAAAAAAATTATTTTTTGCAATTAATTTGGGTGGCATGGTGTTTTTTCTCCAATAAACTACTGAAAACAATGCAATCCCATCGAGGAAAGTCGATTATGAATTCAAACATCACGAACTTTAATAATTAGTTTGCAAAATTTGTTAGCGTTATCAAGCGAGTGCGACTTTTGAAGCGCCTGGCAACAGTGCCGCAGTACGCGAGAGTGCCTTTTGTTCGGATATAACTATGGTGCACCCGTAGTCAGTCAGGGCCATCCTTTTCACCCAGGCATTATTATTTATGCTGCCCATCCTTTGTAACAAAACGCCTAAATCACTCGCATGGGCGGTGAATACATCAGAACGTGTTTCCATGTACGAGAGCCCATATAATATATTTAATGACATACACTTGAAATGCGCGAATCGGACGTTAACACAAAGGCCGAAAATATAGATAATTTCCTACGCTGATCCGCCCGCGCCCATGCAAATCCAGCCCGGGTCACAAATGACACGCTAGAGTAACTCGTGAAATTGCGGATTTGCACTCTGCTTGCTGTACATTTATTTTAAAAGCATATAATATACATTTCAAATAACGCAGTAATTAGTGTGGTGTGGTTACCGGTTTATATTTTATGTTGTCTACAAGGGATATCCGCTTAAAATGGGAAAAGCGTTTCGAAACTAGAGCAAAAAAGTGATTACTAATTGCGTATGACGGCAGAATTTTCCTAATCTTTTTTCTTTTCATTACCCATGGTTTGTAATAATTAATTAATTAATTGTGCAGTTGTATTCCAAGTCTCCCCGCAGAGATAAGAGATAAGCGACATTAAAAGTTGAAATATTATTAAATTAAATTATTAAAATAAATAAGTACAAGTTTTTTTCTTAAATCTTGTTGTTGCTATTGTTGCAGAGGGGATTTTTGAAAACGGAAACCGATTAATTTTCATTGTAATTTTTATGTGCATTATATTCATGTCCTTTCAAATGAAATAACATAAGAAAAGTTTACGACAAACAATGGGCAAACTGAATTTTTGAAAATTATATAAAATTGTTTCTTCTGGGAATTTTCTAATTCAATTTTGCTTACTCAAAACTGACTCCATTAAAATCAAAGAAAATATCATTGTAACAAGTTAATAATCATCTAATTCAAGCCAAGCAAAATAAAATCAGTAGGTTTCTCTATTTCAAAATGTGCTTCGATCTTATGGTAAATAATTAATATAATTAATTTAATTTCAGTAATATGTTGAATCAAATTTGCAAAATAATTTGGACAAATAAGCCACGATATTAAATTAGATTAGATTTTATTTTATATTTAAAATTTAAATGTATTACGTCGCTAAAATTTTTATTCTAGCCAAAATGCAAGAATAACAATGGTAAATTTTAATTCTAAGCAAACAATGTATTAAAAACGAGACATATTAAATTAATTAGTTTTAAATTTAAAAAATTTGGAACCAGAGTTACTTCATGAAATAAAATCAAAATACAAAGAGTTATAAACTCCTCCTTTTCTCTATCCTTTTCTTTGAAGGTGCAAAGTCGATGTGAATTTGAAAATTTAAGAACAATACCAACGCAAATAGTTTTTAATATTAATATATTTTTAATTTTTAACATATTTCACTTTGAATGAAATGGTTGAAATTTCAGATAAAAAAGTCCGTGCAATTCAATTATCTCACTTTTTCTAGACAATTCTGGTGTTGTCTCAAACGGTTATTTATAATTATTAATCATCGAGATAATCTTCCAGAAATATGGTGTGATTTGTCTGAAGATATACAACAACAACCGCTATTTATATTAATCTAAAATATTTTCCCAGATAACAACTTTGACGTGTCTCGTTTGCATCAATATTTGTAAGTGTACTCGAGGCCGGCGTGACCTGTGAAGCCACATAACCGTGTCGCGCGGACCGACACTTTGACCGTGGTCCCGGCGCCCTTTTTCGAGTCGAGGGCCTTATCGGTGCGGGTGACGCGTGCACTTTTCACTCAAAACAAATCAACTAATACTTGCCCATTAATAAGTGCAAAAGAGAGGGAAAAAGGTCGAGCCACACAAAACGATATATAAAATTAATACGGAGACCGCCCCGTGTCAAAGTGGGTCACGCAGCAATATGTGAAATTGGAGGCTGCGGAGAGGGTGTCTCTGTCAACTGATTAGAAGCGACGGTGTCGAGTGTTCGCAGCAGGCCGGTGTGTTTTTCGCGCTTTGTTTTCGCCTTTTTCGTCTGTTATTCCAATAACAAGGCGAACTAATTTCGATTCACGGACACCAAAATAAAACATTTAAATTTATAATATGTATTGTTTCTAATGTGTGTTTATTTTTCTAAAACGTATTATGTATATTCTTTGGACAAATCACACCACCATTGTTAAGTATGTAAATCCAACTTGCTGATGCCCTTCTTGGTATTATGTGTTTTTATCATTGTTGTCGTTGGGGTGTTGACGGAGTTTGTGTTTTCTCAACAAATAAGCCCAGCTGGTTAAGTAATTTATGTACTCTCGGAATCAACTTGTCGGATTTTGGCCAACGCTTATCTCTGAAATGTTTTCGTGGGGAAAACACCGCACTTGAAAATTATTGAGAAATAAATTTTCCAAGGGATTTTATAAAGAAATTCACTTTTTAATTAATATAAAAATTTCCCAAGCCCTTCACCTAAAAAAATTATCAAGGTTTTGAATCAGGAGTTCACTCACACAGGAAATAGGAGCAGCCGGTGGAAAATATACAGTTTTTCCGTTTTTCAGCTGGTCGGCGTGAGTCACACGGAAAAGCGGAAATTTGTCACGCAGCAAGACCGTGCTGGACAGCAACACGTGCGACCAACAATTTAGCAATGTTTGCCCGCAAAATCAAAAAATGACTCATGATTATGAACCTTTGGTTTTAAAATTTAAAATCTCATCAAAAAGTCATTTTCTTAATTTAAAAAATAAAAAATATGCGTCAGCAGGTTTTTATCACCTACTCATGCCGTGATTAGAAAAGTAATTGAGTACGAGGAAGCTCAAGTTTACTTATCACATGTAAAAAATGTTGCAAGCAGGAAAATCCGACTTTTATATTATCGCAAGATAAAAAAAAATGAGTTGTTTTTTAGCGATATTGCATCATTTTTTTTTCTTTCAAACAGAAGCAATCATTTATAAAAAAGAAATCCAAATTTTTCGGAAAATTAAAAAAAAATCGAAAGTAAATTAAAAAAAGTCTTTCTTCGGTTGTTGAGTGTTTTTAGCGATAAATAATTTTAAAACTTTTAAGTGCGGCCGCGTGTTCAGCGCCCTGTTGTTTATTCTCATCGGTGCTAAATTTAATCGCTCGGCTCGATTGACGCGCGCTTTCTTTACTTTTTTTTTGTATTGTTTCTCGCGAGACGAGGCGTAGAAAAGGAAAACTGCACGCAAATTTATATACACCGGCCAGGGGGTGCTGTGAAAAAACATTGTTTCTTTTTCTGGGCGCGTCGTCGAGGCAAAAGAAAACACGAGGACGTGCCAGAAGCCTCGTGGACCGAGCGAAAAAGAGGCGCCGGCTGCACAACTCAAAAATAAATATATACACAAGCAAACTGCGACATACCCTAGTTACGTGTATATAAAATACCTCCCAAAGGAAGGAAGGAATCGCGCCGCCGAAAAAGAAAAGAATAAAAATGACCGGCCCAAGGAGAGCAACAACCAGTCGATCAAAGATAATAACAGGCTTTTAATTTTACGAGTGATACTAAATGGTGGGTTGACAATAAATGTTGATTAGAACTATACAGTTAAATCAAAATGAAAATATTTAAAATAATAAAATGCCTGATTACACAAGCAAAATTTACAAAAAAAATTGCATATTATAATTAAAATAATTAAAAAAGAGAAAAAATCTTAAAATTAAAGCAAATTAAATTTTTTTCAACAGGTTTAAATATCATTTAAAAATTTAAAAAAATTGCAATCCCTGGAAAGTAATTTATTATTATACTTAAAATTTATGTTTATAATAACTTATAATAATTACAGTGTACTTTTTTTGCGTTGTATGTACCATGAATGGAGAATAAATAAATAAATAAAATTCATGACAATAATTTATTAAAACAAATCCGAAAAATATAGCAATGAGTGAAAGGTTTTGACGTTTTAGATGAGAATTAGATGAGAAAAAAAATCACGTGCGTGTGACAAAAGTTTGGTACTCATTACAGTTTGAAATCTGTGAAATTTTGTTATTTTGATGAAATAATAATTATCTTGATATTATTGTTAAATCCTATTAATTTATTAATTAAAAAAACTTTTTTTACGTGTATAATTGCAAATTTGAAAAAAAAATCAACAAGGAAATCCATTCCATTAAATAACACAACTGTGCTTTTGATAAACAATCTTTTGAAGATTGTGCATCATAACTTTTTTAAGGAAAAACCACACTTTAATGACGCAATTATTTAACACTGCTGGTATATTTTTTATCAGAAATAAGGCCGTGCTGGCCAGCACGGAGCAGCAATTAATTTCATTGAATTGATCAATTAAAAAGTGATCTTGGCTTATCTCGAGTAGCGAGAGAGAGTAAATAAGGGAATGCGTCCAAGTAAAATAATCGACCTCAAGCATGCTAATGAGTTCATCTCTCGAATAGTTGGGCTGCGGCCAAAATGAAAGCAGCCGCACGCACACAGGGTGTTTATTTTGCTCCTCTACTTCATTTTTTATTCATGCATATACTCTGAGAAAATAATCGCAGCTTCTAAAAATATGGACGTCACCAGACGAAAATCAAGCGCGCATATGCGCGAGAGAGGCGCGACGATCTCTTTCTCTCTATAATAGTGTAAATTAAATTGAATTTGCGTCATCTCCATTATAAGATAATAAATGTCAAAGCATGTGGTGGTGCGATCGTCTGCTGACAAGTTCTCAGAATAGTCCAAGCGAACAATTTATCCAAAGCAGCTTAATTGTGTCGATTGTTTATATATTGAGCAGCAATAATTATACTTTTGCTCACTGCGCTTTGTTTAAATATTGTTTGGTTAAATTTTGGGGGACGCAGGAAGTTGGCCAATGCATTTCTACTCTCTGATCTTGCACACCGATGCATGCATAATTCCGCGCTAATTATTCTCACACGCACACTCACAGGGTGGCGGAACGCGTGCGTTCGTAAAACAATGGAAGGAGAGAGAGAGAGAGACGTTTTGGTGATGGTCTCGGAATTAGAGGCCAAGCCAAATTTATTTCGGTCTCATTATTTAAAATTGTTGGCGTGGAAACTAATTATTGTGTGGAGAGATGATAAAAAAAAATGTAAATTCACTTGGTTATTTTGTAAAGAATGGAAAAATAAACATTTATTCAAATTGATGAAATAAAACAATTAGGAATAATTAAAAATTCATTAATTTAATTAATCCACTTTTAAGTAATGAACCTGTTCATTACTTAATATTCCGTAAAATAATAATGGCTGAAAAGTTTATCAAAGAAATGAATTCATTTAATAATTTGCAGTTATCAATTTCAACATTTCTATTCTTCCAACTAAAATTTATGGCATAATTTCATAACTTTATTTTCCTTAAATAATTTTAAATTTCTGAAAATTTTTGCCTGAAAATTGGAAAAATAGTTATTTTTAGCAGATTTGATTTTGAAATTTATTGACAATGGAAAAATTAAATCAAGGTTAGATCAAAAAAGTGTTATTTAAGGTTTTGGTTTCAAATATTTTTTTGGATAAACCGGTAAAAATTATTAAATTATTTCGCTTACAATTAGGTCGACATTTTTCTACAAAATAAAAACATTAAAAATGATGAAAATTTCCAAACTGAAGGAAATAAGAAATTAATTTATTATTATTGTCTAACAGTATAAAGTTGGCCAAAGGGTTATAAAATGAGTTTTCGATTTTTTACAAGACTTTGCCCGGCCGAGGGAAGATAAAACGAGAATTCGTAATGCGCGGCGAACGTAAAATAGATTTTTATCACCGCCCTTGTCTTGAGATCATCCGCAGCACGTGGCGCGAAAATGTGACCGCGGTCGAAGCGAAATTGGACGCGATGAGATCATTTTATTCGAGAGTTCGCGAAATGGTTCGTTCTTTATGGTCGGCACGGCCGTCAGCCGAAGAGCGCGTCTCGCGGTTTTGAACTTGCCCTTTGCCAATTGTTTCTGTCTCGGTCCGAATAAACTAGTGCGAAAATGAGACTGGCAGCTTCTTCTTTTTTTTTATTTTTATTTTCGCGCCCTCGCTTGTTAATTTGCGAGCGCCAACTGCGCTTCGACCTCGTCCTTGGTCCTTGCCGCGCGCCCTTTTCAATAATGAAATCTTTTTCTAGGGCGTGCAAAAGCGAGGACGAAACTGAATATGAGCGCGGCGTGGGTCTTTTCGCGCAACGTGACAACGGCCGGATACACAGACAGACCCTTTCAATGCTCCCTTTTTATTTTTATCTCCACACCCGTACGTCTCTCTCGGTTTTTCTCGTCGTCTTCGCTCAAAACCATTTCTTTTCGTCTCTCTCGCTCTTGAGGTTTGGAGAACCTTGAACGTGACAACCGAGATGGACTTGACGCCGAATGATTAGCACAGACACATAGTAATACATACAAACATTTTTTTTTTATCAGTGTCTGTGACGAGTGACAAGTGAGGACGCAATCAACGTGGGCGTAGTTTGAAAACTACTAAAGTACACGAATTTTGAAAGGGCAGCTGAAAGTTGAAAAAACAAAAATAAGATCAATGTAAAAAATTTTTTTTCATTAAAAAGTAGTAAATTTTGCCTAAAAGACCCAACTCAAACAGATAAGAAATTCGAAAAAAGAAGAATTGGTGTCTGTAATTAAAATAAATCTGATTCAAAGCTTCTGTATTGAGGGCATTTATGCGTTGCAAAAGGTTTAAATTGCTATGGACTAAATTAAAATTTAGGTTTCAGAATGAGCTGAATTGAAAAAGTGCAGTTATAAAAATGAATAAAATTTCAAAATTTTCATTGAATGCTTTAAAAAAATTAATATCATTTTTAATATCTCGATAAAGGTTTCTTTAATAAACATTTAAGTTCCTGATAGGAAGTAAAATTTTTTACTTGAAATCGGTTTAAAATCTAAAAGTTTTGAAAATTTTGTTTTGCTTTTTCTACTGAAATAATCTCTAAATCGGTCAAGTTGTGAAATCTACAGCATGTATTTGTTCAAATTTTAGATGATTTTTATCACAGTTACTAAATTTAAGTGCCTAAATTATGCTATTTTAGAGATTTTCCAATTATAATGTATAATCTGCATTATTTGTAGATTATTCTTCTAATAAATGAAGAGAAACGTCGTATTTTATAGTGCAAAAAATGAAAAAAAAAATGTTTTTAACAATTTGTTACCGACCCAAACTTGCTTAAATTGATGCGTATTGATTAAAACTCCTAAATAGAGGAAATATAAAATTACGTACAAATATTTTCTAAAAATAAAATATAGTCATAAATTCCAATAAATTGCAATATTAAGAAAAGATAAGTAAAAATGAAAAAAAAAAACAACAATAGATTTTGCAATTGCGCATCAACAGCACATCATTAATCACGAAGCCTTATCTATCAGAAAAGGGCATTTTCGTCATCACATTATATTTTTTCTGAAATTGGCCGCGACAATATGTATTTCGCATACAGAGTAATGCACAAGCAGTTGCAAAAGCTCTCGGAATTATCTCTCGCCTTCTAAGTAAGTAAGTGTGTAACAAGTACTGCCTACAAAAACAAGGCATACATTTGCAAAGCAAACACGCCGCGCGCACAAACATTCGCATTCATGCGTTCGGCTCTTTTTCTCTTTTCGCTCTTGGGAAATATAAACGAGCGCGTGGCAATGAAATTTAATTAACGCCTGCAGAGAAAGAGAATAATTAACGCTTTTCGCTGCAAAAAAGGAGTCTAGCTCCGGCAAACGTGCGAAGCTTGCATATAGACTGACTCACCTATATGACAATGCAAAACTTGACTGAATCACTCACAAGTCAGTCAGTCGGTAAACGATGCGTTTACAATAGACCTGATGCAGACGACGAACTACCGTTTTATGTCTGTACTTTGAATCATCCCTTTTTTTATAACTGGTTTGACTTGATTAAGGAGAATTAAAAGAGCGATTGCGTGTGGGATTGGAATGAACTTTGAAGAACTAATTTTGTTCGTCGATTTAATTGGGCGAGAATATCAAAATTTCAATAGTAAAAAACTGAAAAATGCAGGATGATAAGATTATTTTGTTGAATAAGTTAATAATAATAGCAAAAAGCAGGTTATTATAATTATTTTATTACTTTGTTTTATAAATTTGGTATGATTTTTTTTACCAATGTATTTAAAACGCACTATTATAAATTATTTACTAATAAGTTTTAATTAAACCTAAAATATAAATATGAAATTATTTAATATTAAAAATGAATTAAATTTTTAATACATAAAAAACACAAAATTATTTAAATTTGTAGTTGATTTATTTAAACGTAACTTATAATCTGCTGCCAATAAATTAAATATTGATTAAAATTGCATTAATTTTTTATAACAAATTGCTCATAAATAAAAAAAAAATTAGCTCAACATAAAAACCATAAATAGGAAATCATTTTTATTTATTTAATTAATAAAAATAATAAAATGAGCTTTATAATTGTGTTTTTTAGAACATAGGATCAAGACAGGTGTGGATTATGCAAGAAAATTATTTGTCTTCCGCGTTGGAGAAAGAATGAGGACGATAATTACACTGATTGGCACTTTTCTATTCGCACCCTCTCGTCAAACAATTAATTCCGGCCGATATATTTGTGTTGGACACTATGTTTGTTTAGGTGTCTGCACGGCACCGGATCGTGGCTGTGTCGTGCTGGACGCATGCATGTGGTGATAAACAGTAGCCAAAACAGCTCAAATGGAAAACACACTCGGCGCTAATTGAGTTGGGCACGTTTTTGTTTATCGCCAATCCTCTCCGTCTCATTAATTATACATACAAGCCTGGATAAGACTCTGTGTAGCGCACGCGACAAACTAAACCAAGGCCAAAGTCTAATTAACTTAATTTGTTCGAATGTTGGATAAAGATTTAATGATGAATCGGCAACAAAAGCTGGGGTGCTGCTATTTTGAGCAGATTTTTATTGCTTTCGACGAAGCCGTACAGCATCTCAAAGCCAACGAACATTAGAACCTTGGCCATGTCCACACCCGTTCGTCTTTGTCCTCTGCACAAAGTTAATACACTTAATCATCCGCTCTTTTGGCGCATTAATCGTTTTGAATAATGCCGCGGCCACCGGCTTTATTAAGCTTGGCACAATTTCGCGACCGATGCTTTTGTCCAAATTTTCTAATGAGAATCGGACACATTATTTATTTTGTAACTCTCGGTTGGCGCGGCCGTGCTCTGACGCAAATACATACTCTATTTTTGAGTCGCGTTTAAGTGGAATTCGCAATCGACTTTGTAAATCATTCACTTCAGGCTGTGCAATCATAAATTTAAAAAAAAAAAAAATGAAGGAAATATGGAGGAAAAATAATTTTTGAGACAAGAATTGGGAATTTTACATTTCAGATCACCTTCATATTAAATTAATAGAGGTCTTACATGTTCTAACTTGATATTGAATGAGG
Source organism: Neocloeon triangulifer (assembly GCF_031216515.1). Lineage (NCBI taxonomy): Eukaryota > Metazoa > Arthropoda > Insecta > Ephemeroptera > Baetidae > Neocloeon > Neocloeon triangulifer. Next base: position 2,413,649 of record NW_026775550.1, read on the forward strand.
AATAAAGTCAAGAAAATGAAAAATTTAATAGTTTTTAAAATTCCAATTTTCTGAAAAACAAAATTTGTCTTCTAGATACTATTTTTGTTCTGGCTCATTTTGAATAGCAAGATCGTGATCAAAATATCTTTGCAATCAGAATTAATGTAATTTTAAAAGAAAAAAATTGTTGATTCTATTCATGCATTTGATTAAAATAACTTTCACTATTTACTAAATTTTTATTTATTTATGCCAAAGAATAAAATTATCGCATGAATCCTTTTTTCACGAATAAAATGCTTCTTTTTCTTTTTCAACTTGTACATTTTTTTTTATCCCACGTGAATCTAATTTACGTAAGGGCATGATTTGATTTGATTGGTTCGATAGGAAAACGTGCAGTACGTCATTGTCACTTTTTTTTTATTAAATTTCCAATTTGACGTGGATCGACTATGCAATGGATTTCATGTTTAGCGAAAACAGAGGCGCGCACGTAATTATCGCGAAGCCTAATGCACGTCCAGCTCTCGAGAGTGGAATTATTTACCCTTTGTCCGCGGCTTATCGAATCAGTAGAGAGTGGTGAGCTTATACTCGACGAATTATTATATATGCAAATTAATGCAATTACCATTATTGAATTAGGTCCCGCTCTAGCTCGATTGCGAAACTCCATATAATTCCAGCTGCTTTTTCATTCGTAGTCCTTTTTGAGCCCTTTTGATTTTGATCCGCTTTCATCCGAAAGCTTTTAATGAACTCGCTGCCCCATTTTTAATCTCTTTTTGCGCATGTAACTCCAGGAATAGCTTCTGTGTAATTCTCTCCGCGAGCCAATTTTGTCATTTTGTGAGGAAAAAAAGTGAAAATTTTTATTAAAATTCAATATTTAGAGCTCAACATTTAATACAATGTATATAAAATACGACCAAATCTTGTAAGGATTTTAATTAAATTTTTCATTAAATCAATATTTAATTATTCAAAGGACAAGGAAAATTTGCAACAAAAAATGCGAAAACTGTGATTATTGTGGATGGGCAATGCACGCGGTTTGAAAAATTGTTATTTTTATAGAATATCATTTCCTTATTCTTTATGCTTTTTTTATAAAAACCTGCGGGTAATGAACCCAAAGAGCACTTTTTGGAACCAGGAAAATCTACCATACTGTGCTTGTTAGTACAAAATAATAAGCTTTTCCAGATTTAGAAAAAAGGCTTTCATGAACAAGCAGTGTATTTTCTGAAAAGTGCCAAAAACAACTTTTGCATTTGTAATGAAATGTTTAGTTTAGAAGTTTTGGTCTGTTTAACAAACAAGATTTTCCAATTTTTAAATTATTAATTTTTATTTCGTAGACAATAAATTCAATTTTACTACAAATATAATTTAACAAAAAAATGTTTAAAAAGAAACTTCATTTGCCCTTTTCCTCTCATATATTCTATAATTGGCCGATAAAAATTCAATCAATACGTCGAAGCTTATATTTCAGCCGGACGAGTTGATAAGATGGAGAAAATAAATTATTCATCATATTCGGATTGGAATTTTTGTCCCAACGCTGGACGGATTGAGATGCTAAGTGGTAGGTGGCGACGCTGGGTCAATTGGGATGCGCCGAGCCACTCAATTGGGCTCAATTGGCAGCACCACGATATTTTTAGCCGGTCGTTAGTTTTTATCCTATTGGCGTGTTTATCGCCGCTTTAGACGGCATAATAAATAGCATAGAAAGAAAGAAAGAGGCCGAGTTGAGTCGATTGGTCAGGAGGAGACGCACTGGTTCATGCGAATTTATAATCGGTCGGATTATTTTGGCCTTTGCCCAATCGACCATTCTGGTCAAGAGTCACGTGCGTGGAAATTTTCCATTCATCTCCAGCAGCAGACACGCAACATGACTGAATTACTAACAAAGAACGCCGTGGATGGAAATCTTAAGGAGCTGCAAATCAGAGACGCGGTGAATTTCAATTCGGCAGCAACAAGGGGAAAAAGAGAAAGGCCCCGAAAAGTTCGGCGCTGATTGATATTCAATTTGCGTGATCTAACGCGGCCCTAATTAACTCTCCTCTCTGATTAATGGCTTCCTCGAATTGCTAGATCGTGATGAAATTACAATTCAAAGAGCTTTAATTGTCCTGCTGAATTCAAAATTCAAAGTTTTTAAGGTAGAATTGTAGAATTAATCGTCTCATTGTATCTTGGATAGATTTCTTATTTTATGTTTTTGTATCATGAGTTTTTGATTTACTGGGGAAAAAGCCACAATTTTTCAATAAAAAAATCAAGGTTTTGTTGTTGATTTTATCAATAATTGAAAAAAATCACCAATTTATCTGTAATGTGGATGTGTTTCAAATCCAAATTTTTGTATACATAGTCTTAATTTGAATAAAGTGGTGCCAACATCTACAAAAAATTCGTATTAAGGAATTAAAAACTAACAAAAACAATTAACTTTTGAATACTTCTGAACAGCCCACCATGAAATTTGAACATTTATCGTAAAACTGGATTGTATTGTTCGTAGTTTGTATTATTAAATTGATATAATTGATATAATAATGGGCAGTAATTGCCTTCTGATACAATCAATAAAGACACTTTGCAACTATAATTCATCAGTATTGCAAGAAATCATGATATTAAAAAAGTTTATATTTTTATTGCATTTTTCGATAATTTAAAATTAATAAAATTACAAAAGGCATAATTAATATAATTATGATCTATGGACTGTTTAAAATTGAATAAAATTTTAAATTTTTACGAAAAAAAACTTTTCATGCCCAGCAGAATTATTAATTAATCACATTCATGCAAATTTAAACTCCCAAATCGGATTTGCATCTCTTCTTCCGGCGGTCCTCTCGAAGGACAAATCGAACGATGTTGTGTACATTATTTATTTACTTAGTTAGAAAAGTATATAACCGACACATTAGCGTGGAAGTGCTTATGTCACTTTTATCGCGCCCGTTTGGCAGCTCAGCATATTATATGCTGAAGACGCCTATATAATCTTCTTCCTCGATGGGATGCTTTGCGCCTTTTATAAATTTTGACCTTGGTCTCGGCCGAGACTGGAGGCTGAAGAGTCAAAAGAAAAGAGCTCTTTGTCTCTCCGATAATTTGGCTTCAATTAAGCCCGAATTAATTTCTTTCCTTCTTCCTTCGCGCGCGGTATCTCTCGGAAAAGCTCATTTTTATCATCTGGGCCATAAAAAGCGCCGCTCGCAGCAACTCCGACGACTCTCGCAGGATTATTAGCTTTTTATCTTTCCCCGCACATGCACTCTCTGGTAACAATGATGACCATTTTTATTTGCTATATAAGCGAGGAGAGCGTCGGTGGACATAAAAATGCCAAGTTATGCTCGACTGCATCGTGCGGAGGAGAAGAGAGAAATGTTGCTGGATGAAAAAGATAACAAAACCGGCGATCTGCACGATCCATCAAGCGAAAATATCACAGAAAATATATGAAAAAGGACACACATGGCAACAATTTGCTTACTTTACTTTGCCTAGCAACTCTTCCATCGCCATAAACCTCAATCATTCTTTATACAAACTTTCATGTGTACCATATTTTGAAATTTTTATCGATATAGGGGTATAATTTGGAAATAGTTTTATTTTTTATTTATAATCGATATTATCTTACAATTAGCCAATTTTTTTTCAAAGTGCTGGAACACAATTATCTTAAAGACAATTTTCAGCTACATTTAATTTGGATAATTTAGAAGCAATTAAATTAAATACTTATTCCATTTAGCGCATATTTAAAAAAACGTATTAAGGAAATTCCCATAAAAAATAAGCTTCAATTGAGATTGTCTTCTACAAAATAGGTTAATATAGAAAAAATTGTCATAAAAATCTCTTACAATTAATAGGCCTGGTTTAAGCTGAGGAAAACTTTTAATTTATAGTCTATTATCCAAATTGTTGTTAGTGTGCGTGTTTTTCTGTTCTAATTAGTAGATAGTGTCTTTGTTTTTGTTGTAAAGTGTAAGCGGTTCCAGGATTTTAATTTTTAAGAGGTTTTTATGTGGTTTTAATGAAACTGTGCGAGAAAAACGTTTGCTCTAAAGAATGGAATACACACCAAACGTTTATGACTTTTAATAAAAAAAAGCTTATTTATCTTGACTCAAAAGATTAATCTCGCAAAATTCAATAAATAAATTAAGGCAAACAATGCAACATAACCGGCCTTAATCGCTTAGCGAGAAAAAAATTCGATGAATTAAATAAAGTTGGAAAAATATAGCATGCAACCAAAAATAAATAGTAATTTTCCTGTAATATTAATTAAAATTGGTAACTATTTTCAGGCATTCATTATTATAATCACATTTTTTTACAATGAATTATAAAATAATTTATAGTCACTTAATTTTGCATTTTTAAAAGTTTTTTATTTTATTTAATTTATCTTTCTAGATCTTCGCACATCCTTCCTCTTATTGAAATAAAATCAATTTCAAATGATTTTCCAATTTTTTTCGCAAACAAGGTTTTGGGGTCGTTAACGCGCTGCCAAATAATTGAAAAAAGGAGCTGCAGCATCTCGCATCGTAAAAATCAAAGAGAAAACTAGTCGTTTGGCTTCCTCGTCGCGCGTTTAGCACAGATATAAAAAAAATATGCTCTCCTCGCACAAGAGCAGGGCCATAAATCGTTAAGTGAGCCTAAATTCGCGCGCGAGCACCAACAATTTTTTTTTTCGCATCGGCCCATATTTCCTTCTGCTCTCTCGAAGCACCGCGCGCGGTTCGCAGGATATATGCGAACGCTTTTTATTCGAGATGATTCTTGAATCCGCCGTGTGGGCTTCGGCAAACGAGAAACTGGTTTGACCGCTTCCTACCTCTCTCTAGGCGCTGCGTGCATCATTGTCGGATGGAAAACATATAAAAATTATTATCCAGGCGGTCTCGCGAGATGCTGCGAGAACAACTCGTTATCAATTTCGGCGCTTCGGAATCGCCGGCCGCGGCCACAATGCTAAACGAAAATCGTGCTCTCGCGTCCGAAACGATAAAATTATGTTGCATTAGAAAAAAACAGTTTTTCCTGTATCGTAAATAACACGCCCGCGTATTGGTGGGGTTTATATGAGGTGATCCGAACAGGATTTGAAGGTCGAGTTTTCTTTTCGGGGCCTAGAAAAAAAACTGATTTGATCTAGGTTTGCGCTTTGCTCAATCTGGAGAACTTCTTGCATCAGAAAATATGGTTAAAGAAGAGATTGATAATTTTTGCTAACTTTAAAATGCTTATAAATGCAATTTTAATAAAAGGGTTCATTAATATTTGAAAATAATTTAGAAAATATTACATAATTTTTAAAATTATAATATTACACATTAAAACCATTTTTACTATTTATTTATTTTAAAAAATTGTTAATAAAATTATATTTTACAAAATAATTTGAATTACTGTATTAAATTTGTGTTTTTAAGCTGAAAAGTAAGTGAAAATTAATAAAATTAAAATAATGTGTGAAAATTATTACAAAGAAAAAATATAAATAAAGATTTTTATGCAATCGTTGACTTCATTAGGGGAACAAATTTTTTTAAATCTCACAATTAACACTAATTAAAATATCAATTTTAGCCCTTCATATGCAGACAATTTGTATATTTTTATGCTATGCGATTTTAATCATAACTTCTTTATCCCTAAACTTGGAGAAGAACAAAATATTTTCATTTATTTGTGCCATTAATATGATGCTTTTTCTCACTAAAAAGTCTCTTTCTTTTGATCACCTCTCGTCTCTGTTGCATGGCAAAGTAGGAAAGGCCAAAAATAAAACGCTTTTAGAAGACTTGATGTTTCCAGGCGGACCAGAGGAGATAAATAGGCACGATATAATTTATTCATGAGGCAATTTGGAGCCAACTCCTTTCTTCTTTTCTTTTTTGCTCGATCCGGCTCCCAAATTATTGTTAACATGTATAAGCGCGAGCCGAGAAGAGAAATAATAAGAGAGTCGTTTAGTGTTTTTGTGCGCCAACTGTACTTTTATAATAATAGAGGTTCGGGCGCTCTTCTGTGAGCTTTGCGAAAAAAAATAACACAAACTTTATAGATCTAATATGCGTGCGCCATAAAATAGGAAGTTGTCTTCTGGCTCATGCGGTTTTTCTCTTTTGGAAATGAATAATCTCCGTGACGTTAAAAAAAAAACGACGACCCGCCGCTATCCCAAGGCGGTAATCAAAAATAATAAGTTTTCCAAACGTTATATTGTTGTCAATTTTATTACTCCGAGAGTTTGCTTTCATAAACCATATTTACAGACAAAAAAAACCTGCTCAAAAGGAGAGATAAAAATAGCGGTCGTAAAAGCCGAGTCTTTAAAATTTGTAATTATCGCGCCTCATTTAAGACGGAGCCGTAAAATCCAAGATTACATAGACCAACATAGACTATCGTAGAAGCAATTATAGATTTTTTAAATAATTCATACATATTTTTACAACACCAAAGAAAATTACAAAAAAGGAACCATTATATTTCTGTTTTATGAGATTTGCCAAGGCTTTCGTGCGTGGAAATTTCTTAAATTATTTTTGCTTTTGTCTCGCTGGTTTCGCCTCTGCAATTGCAGATCGTCGTGCTTCTTTCTCTGCACGCAATTCAGCTCGTTTTTCTTAATTCGCTCGGCTGCCACTTTTTCTTCTTGTTTCGTCAGAAAATTGCCCAACGACAATATTATATATCACATCATACAATCACACCGAGGGTCCCCCTTGTATATATAAAAAGCTCGGGTGGAAAAATGTCCACTTACTTTTCACTTTCGTTTTTTTCTCTCTCTCACTGGGAGGGACCGGGTGAATTGAATGGCTTTGACGGAACACGACAAGGAGCGTGTATTGTGTATATGAGAGAGTTATGTACCGCATGCTCGGATGCTGTACAGTATAAAAAAGTCTCCTCTCGTGGCGCAGTCGGAGAGAGAGATGCAGCCGAAGCATAATTGAACGCCGCGCCTGCCTGGCAACAGCTAGCATGGTGAAAAGAAGGAGTCAGCTCGTTTGCTAGGGGGATGAATATAAAACTGACTGAGTGAGCGCCAATGCACTTCCATTCACATACAAAGCTGGGGGCCATTTAATGCAGCCGAATCGCACGGGGACCAAAATTAATATTACTTTAGCTTTGTCGCCATGGCCGAACCTGCAGCGGCGCCCAGGAACAGACACACCATTAACGCAGCAGAAAGCGCCATTGTCGTTAAGCGAAAGTCTTCTCATTATAATATTTACTCAAACCAGTCCGCGTTATAGTTGAAATTTCAAAACGGAAACTCTCATTCAGTTGAAATTTGTGGGTAAAATTCTCTTTCCACCATTTTTTGACAGGTTAATACTTATTGATTTTGTTGTAATTTCATAATTGTACAGTTCATAATTATTTAAATGCAATCAATAAACTCAAAAATTCTAATTCGGAATTATATTATTAATATTAAATTAAATTAAAAATTAGTATTGATATGCATTGAATTTATAAATATAAAGAATAACTAATTATCTTTATTTAAATCAAAAGGAGGCAATATATTTAACAAAATTATTTTTAGCCAAGATATAAAATTGATGTAAATAAATAATAAAACAAAAAATATATAAGCAAATATATATATAAAAAATTTAATTAATAATAATATGTATATAAATATAGAATGTGTTTAAAGCAATTAATTAATTAAATAATTTTTATTATGTAGCTCTCAAATGCATTAATCTGCTATTTTTCAGGTTATTTTTTCTATATTTTATCTTTTTTCAGACATGTTTTCTCTTTTTTTCCCCTATAACATTATAAGAAACTTAAAATTATATAATAAAACAAAATTCCCAAATTCATTTCTAGCAGAAATCTTAAACTTTTGCAATCTTGCAGAAAAAGATTTGAGGAATAATGCACTTTAAAGTTCCATTGAGATCGCCAATCGCCTTTTAATTTTAATGATTGCTCTTCATCACATAAAAATTAATAATAAATATTGACGCTATATTTATTTTATTTAGAAATAGTGAAATTCGGTGATTCGGAAATGAATTTAAAGTTCAAAGACAGTCACGCTTTTTGAGCGTAAAAAGAAATAATTTGTATAGTTTGGAATTCGACGAGAAAAGGGGGAGCGAAATGCAATTTGCAAAGGGAAGAATCGTACCGCCAGCATATGAATGGTCGTGCAAATCCGTTTTTTACGCAGCATCCCTCCGCGAGTACGAATAATCTTAAGAGGCTCTCTGTTGAATAAAACGAGAAAGAAAGAAGACGATTGCCGCTGGAAATTGCCGCATTAAACAACTCTGAAAAGAACAGATAGAATCTGGCTAAGCAACGTTGTAGCCGCGCGCAGAGAGATAATGATCTACCATTTCTCACCCTTAAAAGCAGGGTAGGGACGTGTGGAATAATATATGTATGCCTAAAACCCTCCCTCTCCCCCCACGTTACGCAGCAAACTAGAGGAAAGGAAAGGAAACTCGCCAGCAGCGTTTACGTCGACCCGAGCCACCTCAAGTGCCAGGCCAAAACGTTTACATTTTTTATACAAATTTTTTTTTTTAATATTTCACAACGTAGATTTCATATAAAGAGCAGCTCCATCCTTTCCCCCTCCACCGAATAAATAAAAAAATTTAAATGTACCATGACTTTATTTAAAAAAAAATTAAATTTTTTTGTGGAGTAAAATGTGTTGAAATAAAATTGCAGTCCTTCAAAGTGTCGGACTCTTCTTGCTTGCATAGGAATTTTTTTCTTTGGCGTGTGAATGAATTTGGTTGGACGTTTTCAAATGCGTATCAGTCACGGCGAAGATATTATTACCTTGTCCGGGGTGATGCGCGGCCCGACGTTGAGAGGGGCCCGAGGGCCGACGTGCGTATATAGTAATATGGGAGAGAGAGAGGAGTCACAGCTGGATGCGTTAAAAAATTGTTCACGGCCTAAAGTACATAAAACATTTTTAAGAGTTGGCTCTGCACAAAAGCAGCCCCTGCTAGGCCGAATGCCAGATAATCGGCAACTTGCGCATTTCATATATTTTCCTCTTCGGACTATTAAACTTGTTCTTTTATTCCTGTCACGAGCGGTTTGTTCACAGTTTTATCTTTGAAACTTTTAGAAATTCTCTCACTTTTCAATATCGTCAGCCGAAAAGGCGAATTTATTTGACTGCGACTCCACTGGGGCCGATCCAGCACTTTTGGCTTTTCTTTCTTGTTGCCAAGGGAGTCGTTTCGAAATTTTTTCAGCCAGAAAACAAGGCTGGGAAAGCGAATTTGCATGACAATCGCCAGTTAAAAAAACAACAACTTTTGGAGATGTGTTTTCTTTGTTACACGCGTGTGTGTCTTTTGTGGAAGGTTTTTTTTCTCTGATGGTAAATTCAAAAGTGCTGTTGTAAAAGTCGTGGATGCGTGAAAATATCTGCGTTTTTGTTCTCCGCGCGGCTCGTCTCTCAGGAGGAAACAAAGGAAGCTTTTAAACACTTCATAAGAAGGAAATTAACGCTCGGCGATGATTATCAGTACCTGTCGAGAAATCAGCTGCTTTGTTGACCACACATGCGCTACTTTTGCATTTCTTTCGCTGGAAAGGCAGCAAATTATTGCACCGACTTCCACAGAAAATTACTAATTTCATTCTCTGCAGGAAAATTAGCAGTGATTTGTTTGACCTGAAAGTTATTTTCGAGTTATTTCACTGACGCATAGAAATATCTCACGACTTTGCAATATCCTTTGTTGTTTTATTATATCGATCAATTTAGTGTTTAAATTATCACCGAACCTAATTAACAATAATAAATTGAATGCAAAAAACAATATAAATTTATCAAAACTGAGAAGGATTTACCACTAAATAGAAAAAAAATGTTTATGAATCCGTTTTATTTTAACTGCTAAAAATTTTAAATTTCAAAATTGGAGAATTTTTAATTATCGAGAATATCTAAACCATATAATTAATCTACATAGTTTTTAAAAATTATTTTTGTTAAATTTATTTTATAAGTTTATTTATTTTCTTTAATATTTATTAATCATGCATTAAATTAAAGAGAGTTTTATAATATTGAAGTATTTAAAAAAAAAATTATATATTCCAAATATTTTTATGTCTTTATTGATGTTTTAATTAAATTTATAATTATATAAATTTTATTTCTTTATTATTTAAAAATAAATATATATAAATAATAATTTGAAATATCTTATTTTTATATAATTATTTTAGCAAAAAAGTTGTTCGAACATTTTTAAAATTAAATTGAATTTTTTGTGATATTGATTTCCCATTTGTATGTTATTTTAAATAAGTTCTCAAATTATATAAAAAACATTCTGTAATTTCTGTAGCGACCATAAACTTTTCTTTTCCATCCCCTATATAAAATTGGCGAATTTCTTCTCATGCTTTTCAATTCCGAATTTTATGAGCCACGCTTTTTCGATCCGAAGCTTTTCCAAAGCCGAAATTTATTTGACAATTCTCTATATATCGGGACTGCAGCAGCAGAACGAATGAAATCATAAAACCGAACTTCCTCTGCACGTATTAAACATTCACACAAGCGCCAAAAATCCATCCTCTCTCGTCAAATAAAAAAGTCGTAAAAACGAAACGCTCGGGGGGCGCAAATCCCCCGACACCCCTTCTCGGGGGCCGCTCGTCATAAATTCATGATGTTTGCAGAAAGGCCTTTTCATCTAATCGCATTAAATATATACTTTGCGGACACACGCAATCACAGAGAATAACGCGCGCAATTAAGTGGTCAGTTGGGACTCGCGCGGCGAGCGAAATTGCATTGTCTCCGGTCCGAGCACGAGAAACCGCCGCTGCAACGAAATTGCATAATTTTCTTGCCCCACCGCAACGTTGAGCATTGAAAGTGCACCCCTGCACCCCAACTCTCACTAACCTGGGCCAACCCCTGCGTCGCCATGGCAACCGAGCTGCACCGACCGCACTCAAAATGCATCCCCTGTTGCCAGGCCGGCCTGCCGAAAATGCACCCACCACCGAAAGCATTGATTGAGTTTCTCGCTCGAGCTCTCCGAATTGTTTCCCCTTGGCAACTGCCGAGCCGCTCTCTCGCTCGCTCACGTACATAATGCACTTTTATTATGCTGGTCCGGATTATTAAATGCATTTCCATGCCTTTTTGGAAGTGAATGCCAAGCCGTGCACTCTGAATAATTAGCAGGAAATGCAGCTCTCGATGCAAGAGGGTGGATAGAAAAATCGTGTAAAGATAGGCTGTGTAAAAACTGCTGCTGTTTTTCGGGGTGCATTTTAATGCAGTCAGCTGGCCCGGGCATTTGTACTGCATAATGCATTGAATTAAGTAGATAATTAAATAATGTGGAAACTGACAATATTATGCGTTAAGCCGGGAAAACATGGAAATTTCAATTATTTTTGAATTTAAAAAAATATAAACGAATCTTTGATATTGTTCCCGATTCAAAGGAACTTTTACCAAATAAAAATTTCAGCGTAATTAGTTCAGTCACAAATTTTAAATTTTATTTTTACATATTATCATTTTTCAAATTAATTTTAACAAATTATGAAAATTTGTTTAGTCTTTAATTCCTTTTTATAATCTAATTGCAATTTATGTCTGTACAAATTAATGAAATTTAATAAATGAATAGTGTTTCTTTACTTATCATTATTTTATTTAACTTATATATATTTCATATCAAACTTAAATATTCATAGACATTTGAAAAATTCAAAGTTACTTTTTATTAATTTTAAATTCTTTCATGAAATCAAACTTTTCTCAAATTTCTTTTATAATCACCAAGTTTTAACAAGTACACCAAATTTCTTTTAAAGAATATCTAATTTGATTCGCAATTATTTTGATTTTCAATCAACTCAAGTTTTTGATATCAGGGTTTTGATATTAAATTAGACAAACATGTGTTTCGTATTTAAACATATAAATCGATTTTCCATTTATTATTATCATTATCATCATTTTTCAATCAGCAATGTAATCTTCAGTATCGTCCGAGGCTTGCGACTCTCAAGCTCGGCACTTTAGTAGTGAATCCATTTAAAATATTCAATTATTATTTCTTTTTTCTCTCATTAATTATACAATGTATAAAATTCAGGTCCTCTCTTCTCTCTCTTGCTTGCGCTGCGCAGAGTGTCGCAGAATACTTGGTTGAGATCAGGGTCATCACGTACTCTCAGGTCGGGCGCCAGGAAGGGCCTCCTCTATCTGAAGAGCTTCCTCTTGCGCACCTCGTAGCTGGGGCTGAGCACCACGGTGCTCGGCGGCGCCTTCCTCTTGAGGAACTGCGGCAGCAGCGCCTGCCAGGGGCTCAGGTCTTGCCTCAGGGTGACGAACACCTCGAAGGTGGCCACGGCCTCGCAGGGCACGCAGCCCAGCGGCCGCTTGGCGTCGTCCAGCTGCAGCACCAGCCGGCAGCCTCGGAGGCCGCACGGCTCGTCCTCGGCCAGTCGGGCCACGTCTCGCGCCACCCTCGGCAGAAGGGTCGCCGGAAGAAGGACCTCGCCGCAGGACAAATGCTCAGACTTGGCCCTGCGAAGGGCTTCCTCCAGGCGGCCGGCTAGCACAGCCGCTCCGTCCAAACACTCGTCAGAGTCCCACGGGCAAAGCTCCTCCCGTTGCACCAGTCCATCTAAAAAAAAGAGAAAAAAAATCCAATGTTAAAATTTTTAGTTAAATTTTATAAAATATTGCTTAGTTTTATATATTTGGATGGAAAAGTTGATAAAAATCTTAAACCGAACCGAAAATATGCAAAATTAACTGAAATACTCGGAACCGAAGCCGAAGCTTGGGGACGCCGAGTCCAACAAGTCGAAAAAAATATCAAATTTAGAGCCAGTTTTGATTTTTTGACAATTATTCCCACAAGTAAATTTCAATCCCTGAAGTAGTTTTAAGTTTAAATTGAAGTTGAGTTTGAAAGATTCAAATTTTCTGAAATTTTTTACCATTATTGCTGGACTGATTCGAGTGTCTGGGCCTGAACCTATCCTCCACCACAGCCATAGTACAACTGACTCCCCTCCAGCCCGCACGACTATATATGAATGACCCTCCCCTCCGACGCTGCTCGCTTATCCCCTGATCGCCTGTCATAAATTCGCTGCCTCTACTCTAATGGGTTAAAAGTTAAAACCGCCGTTTCTAGATTTTTCTTGTTCGGATTTGCGCGAAAATTGCATCATTCGATTAAACAACCCTCTCGCTTCCTACAAACCGATTTTCAGGCCGAAACACGAATTTAAAAACTTGAAAAACTGGTTTGAAATTAGGAGAAATTGAATTTACTGGAAATTTCTCCAAGTTTGAAATATAATTAAAAAATTGACAATAATTGTGAAATACTTTGAAAATGCGTTGATTTTACTGAATTTTTAGCTCAAAACGAAGCTGAACCGGTCGCCGGCCTGCTCGTTGTTCGGCACTCGACCTTCTCCAGCTCTCTCCGACACCGTTACCGTTATGACCCGAAAGTTGCAAGTTTGAACTTACTTTGGGCGGCCTTTTTCTCGGCCAAAACGCCGCCGTCCGTCATCTTCTCGCCGTTCTCCGACCAAGAGATTTTGTGGAAAACTTGATTCAGTCTTGATTTGGGACCGTCGGCAATCTGGTCGCCGGTCATCGCCTTCTCGCAGTTGGACCGACGCGATTCCTTGACACTAACCCGGCCGACAATCGACTGTGGCTCGCTCCGCTCTGACAGCTGGTTTTCACTTTGACTCTCATTGGCGGCGCCGAGCCAATGAGCGCGCGGCTCGCTCGAGCACCGCGCGCCCATTGGCCGAGACGGCGTAGCAACACAAAAGTTCGTCACATTCGGCCCCTCTGTTGCTCGCCGGAAACGAGTCGAACGAGATAAAACGAAAAAACGCGAGCCTGAGGTGGGATTTTATATCCTCGGTAATTACATACATACTCATGCACAATTTTCGCAAGTGAATCACACACGTGACACATTATACCGGTGTGTGGTGAAATAAAAAAAATTTCATTTTTTTTCGTCTATAAAAATTATACGAGTGTCCGGGGAAAAGTCACAGAATGTTATTCCGTAAAAAAGATGATACATTTAATTTTAATTAAATTAATAAATTAATTATTTTTTAACTGAATCAATTAATATTTATAATAATATTTAATTTTAAGTTGTGTTGAATTCAATTTTATAAATTAATTTATAAAATTTTAATTTAGGCATGAATGATTTAATAATAAATTATTAATTCGCAGAGAATTGAGTTTGAATTCAAAAAATGACAAAATTTTGGCATTTCAATTGCTATAAATATTTTAGATTATCTAGAACGCAAAAACCTTACTAAATCTCTATTCCCATCAATTAAATCTTTAAATCAAATGTTATAGTAAATTGACAATTGAAGAAACGTAATATTGTTAACTTGAATTATAAATTATACGTTTTCAGCTCTAGGCTGACAAATAAAATGATAATAATAATTGCTATTTTTAAAGATTTTGGAACCTTCTTAGTGATAGACAAACCCTCCCAATTATTTAGGAAAGGAATTTGAAAAGAAGGAATTTCATATAAAAGAAAACAAGTGGTAATAATAAATTTTAATTGAAAACTCACAGCAGTTGTTGATGTTGGATCTCTTCAAAGGCGTCTCTCTTGTCTCTTCACCTGGTGAGCTCGAGTTTGAGCGAAATGTTGACAGAAGCAAGTTGAGCGGCCAAATAGCGCAGGGAGTGCGGCAGTTCGACGCTCTTCACTTCCCCGGCGCCAGGGCCGCAGACTCGACAGTTCTGGGCCTCGGGGACGCCCAACTTACTCGGCACGAGACACACACTGAGGACGCTGCCGCACTTGGTGCAACACATGGTTTGGCTTTTGTCTGAGCAGTGGAAAAGTCGGTCTTGCAGCAGGAAGGAGGCGCCGTGTGAAATGATCGAGTCGCGCTCCATCTCGCCAAAACGGACGCCACCGCCTCGGCGCCGACCTTTGACCGGCTGCCGCATCACAGGGTCGACAGGGCCCACCGACCGCACCTGCCACTTGTCAGACACCATGTGGCGCAGTCGCTGGTAGTAGCAGACGCCGAAGAAGATGGAAGCTTCCATCTCTTGTCCGGTCACACCGCTGTACATTCGTTCGGTGCCATAATAACTGTAGCCAGCTAAAATCAATTTCAAAGTATTATTTGAGGTTGAATTTTTTAAGCAAATTTATTCTTGAAATGAAAAAAATTGCTCAAAATTCAAGAAAAATGTGTGTGAAAAAAATACACAATTAAAATTAAATTGTCTTTAAATTCATCAGTAACCTTCATTTTGAATAATTTTTTTTAACCAAATTTCAAATTAATCAAACAAATGTATTTTAATAAATTATAAATTGAACTGACCTTCGACAAGCATTTTGCCAAAATAATCAATGGCAGTGTCTTGCTCTGAAAAGCGGAAAGGAGTAGCGTCGTGCACTCTTCCATGCACAGCTGCCGATTTCCCGGCCATAAGCTCAATCATCATAGCTGCAAAGAGATTCAATTTAAAATGAAATATAAACAATTTATTCCAAATATTACCGATTGTCATTCGAGATGGGAAACCGTGGGGGTTGAAGACAATGTCCGGGGTGAGGCCAGACTCTGTGAATGGAAGGTCTTCGGTCGGCCACTTTCGACTGCAGATGCCCTTTTGACCAGCCCTGCTGGCAAACTTGTCACCCACTGTGGGGTTCCTCTGGAAATTTAAATTAATATTTCTCTCTATAATTTCCAGTTGGCACTCACAGGCACTCTGAAGGTGATGCACACTCTCGGTGCGTGACCTCCTCGAGTTCTAGTTTGTGGCACACCACAAAGTCTGACATTGTCCACCAAAATTTCTTCCTTGCTGTGGTGCCGGTGAACTTTGAATGTGTTAGTTGCCATGTCGTAGGAACTAAACAAATCAATGTTGTAAAATTACAATAAATTATAATGAGTTCTCTACCAGGCAATAGGGTCACCCTCTTGCAAATGACAACCAATGAAGGGAAGACCATCGTGGTCTAAAAACTCTGTCAGCTCAGGTTTGGTAGGGTCAAGGGCAAAATAAGAGTTCTGCAAAATCAGGGATAATTTAATAGGTTTTAAAAACAGGACTCTTATTTTGCTTACTGGAGTGAGGTCGATGAATTCAGACTTGTAGATGGAGCCGTGGCCAAGTCCTCGTTCGTAAGAAGATTTGTTGATGATCATAGCGTCCTCCATATCATAGCCCTGTAATATTATTTTAATTTTATAGTTTAAACATTATAATTCAGTCTTACTGTGTAGGAAATGACAGCAACAATTGCATTCAAGCCCATGGCATTATTGTCTAGGTTGACGGAATCATAATGGGCAGTTCTAAAAAGTGGCGCTGCAGGAGTCAACAATCGGTACAATTTTGTTTCAGCTTGCAATCTCCAGGCATGAGTTGGATTTCCCATTGATTGCTTTCCCATCTAAAATTGAACATTTTGATTAAAAAGGAATTTTGATCTCTTTTCAAATCCAACCTGACACTGGTACATATTTCGGGGACTCTGGTTGCAGTCAGGCATGGGAATCAAGTTGGCCAAGAGGCTGAGAAAGGCTGTGGGTGAGAGCTCGAGGTGGGTGGCCTTGGACTCGGCCACCTCTTTGGGACGGACGGCCACCTGCAGCCGGACTTGCTCCAAAGAGCCGAGCATTTCAATTTTCCGCGTGGCAATGTGAAGAACGCGTCGCATGAAGCGAGCGGCTCCGGAGAAAATGTAAATGCCTGGATACTGGCCACGAACGCCTTCTTCCTTTTCAATCAGGCAAATTTCAACGCCCGAACTTATTCGTTTGCCTTCGATTTTCAAGAGGCGCAGGGTGTTGGTCATCTTTTGTGCTTTTTCCCGCTTGATCACCCCCATGACTCGACCGTCCACATGCACAAAGTAGTGGTTGTTGGCTGCAGGACGGTCTTCGATAGGAACAACGCCCAGAGAGCGCAAAATTTCGGGCAGCTCGTCGATTTTCTCAGGTGCAGTGGTTACAATACAGTTCTTGGCCAAGTGGTTTAAAAGACCACAGGGCGTTCCATCAGGGGTGTGGACAGGGCAGATGAAGCCTAGAATAAAATAAAATGTAATTGGAACCTGATATTTGGGTTTAACTATAAAAATCACAAATCAAATACTAACCCCAAGCATCTGGCAAAAGCTGACGAGCGTCCGTTGTCCTCATTTCTTGGAAGAATGAGCCTCTATGAATGGCTCGGAAATGGGACATGTACCTCATTCTGTTAATGTTCTCGGCCACAATGGTCAACCCTGAAGAAAATTTAATTTTAAGTCAAATAAAATTAGAATTAAAGATTAGAAAAATCTAACCTTTGTCTTGCATAAGTCCCAAGCCTGAGATGGTTGCAAGATTTCCAGTGGCCAAAAAATTAGCCATTGAACTCTCAAATGTGCCACAACGCTTGATGCAGGCTTCCAGCTCCTCTAAAATGTTATGATTTTTTTTTTAATAAAAATTAAATTAAATCTAGATTGACAACCTTGATTTAAATGATAGTTTTTTATTCCTTTGGCAGCAATTCGTTTTGTCATGACAGACTTCAGAAGGATGAGCCACTTTTCCAGTTTATCTCCAATCACTTGCATGTACAGATTTCCACCAAGCAGGGCCTCATGCATCATGACGCTGTCCGCCGACTCGGTCTTGATTCTATTCTGTACTAATGCGTACAACTTGCGCACCATCTCACAAATGCACTCAAACTTGTCTTCGTCGTTCTCCAAATGGATGCAAATAGAGCGTCTGAAAATAGAAGTCAAAATTGCAAAATGATTAATTAATTTAGAAAATTTAAACAGCCCAAATCAAATATGTGTCCCGTAGCCTGTTGCGCGATGATTGGAATAGTTAGATGAGTGGCCAAGGAATAAACAAGTAAAAATTCTCAATGCTCATCACCTAATTATAAACTCTCCAACTTCTTCATCCGTGTACCAAGTTGGGAGTCGACGAAATTTATATCTAAAGTTACTCCCAAGGAACTTGAGTGCGTCCTGCTTTGTGTGAACCTTTTCGTCATGGGCCTGCCGCAAAATTGTTTTCAAACACCTGAAATTTTCACTGTCAATGGACACACAAAAATTAGCCTGGAAAAACTACCCCTGATAGTATTGATCGTCCTCAGCGCCATGCAGCAGATTGTGGAATATGTCGAGGTCACTGCGCTCACTCAGTGCCCTCAGCATCACACTGACGGGCACAAAACACAAAGTCCTTTCGTGGGAAAACATGAATTTGCACGAGCCATCGAGCAAAAAGTGCACCACATTGTTCTGAGAAAAATACAAATACATAATTATGAAGCTCAATTTCAATGTAAAATTTTAAAACGTACCACAGATCGCAAGTCTTCGGACACACAACGCATCACAATGCCTAGGTCGGAGAAGGACGGACCCCTGTTTTTCCAAGAGCCTCGCTGCAGGGCCACCGGAAAATTGCGTCTTGTGCTGATCAGCATGCGGACGAGCCGCTCGTGTCCTTTGATTATGAAAAAGCCGCCCCAACAGTCCTCCTCCTCACCAGCATTCACAAGTTGGCGGGGAGACATGTCACTCAGATGACACGCTTTAGACTGAAATTTTAAATTAATTACAACAAATTGATAAAATATAAATGATAAGACTTAATAAATACCTTAACCATAACAGGAATCTCGCCTAGATTTAAATTGATAGGCGTTCGAGGATCGCCATTTAACGTCCAGCTTAGTTTGGCCGTAAAAAGTCCCTTATAGGTTTCGGCTCGTTGTCGACATTCGCTCGGCCGGATAAGCACACTCTTGATCGGAACATCAGATTGGTGAATGGCTGGTCTGTGCAGCTTCAAGTCCTAAAAGATTTTAAATTGCGTAAAAATTTGAGCCAGGCATTTTGGTACGAACCGAAATGGAAAAAGAAACGCGCGTCTTTTCGTCGGGCAATTCAAACTGCAAGGGTTCCAGGTACTTGGTCACCAATTCAAAGCCGTCGCTCAGCATCCAGTTGAACGATTCAATGTGCGGTGTCCCGAGAGACTCGAGCACCGGGTTCGGCTTTTCCGGCGGAATTCCGAACGTCGGGGACGTCAGGTGCCGAAGACTCGGCGCCTGGTGTTCTTCCATGCTGAGCAAAACGAGCTCCTCAGCTAATTAATGTAAAAAACTGCAAATTTGTTGATTTTTTTCACAACGCACATGGGCACAAGACAAAGACGAGCACATGGACTCAAAATTGTTGTTACCTGCAATGTTGCCAACTTAATTAAAATTGGAATATTTATTTTTGGTGCATATTTTGCCATTAAAAAAGTTTTATTTCAATACTGCTTGTGTTATAATTCTAATATAAATAAAAAATTAACTATTGGTCTCAGTAAAACATAAAGAGATAGTGAAATTATACACACTTTGAACTTTATTACGTTGGCATTTTGGAGCCAACCACAACAAAAACAAAACTGCGGAAAGGCAAATGCATGCAGCGTTGCATGCAGCCATGCATGCGGAAGACTTCTGAGGGCTCAAAATTTCATTAAAATCCTGTGTCACATTTAAAGTAAGTAATTGTTCATGTTTCTGATTTTCTTCTTATCTAATCTTGTTGCAGAATTAAGAAATGGAAACTCGGGTTTTGACAAAAGCGGCTGCGTTTCGTCTGAACGAGCCGTCTCCTGTGGAAGTTGTGATTTTCAATGAACGTCGATCGAAAAAGGAACAACCCAGCAAGCCAATCCTTGACTCGATCAGTCTCAAGCCTGTAGATCAACATTCAGAACCCCAGAAACCATTCAGCATGAAAAAAGCGCGGTTCGAAGTCACGAAACTGGCCATGACTTCTCTGAAGGCTGCTTCGAAAGTGGAGGCCAAGGAGGCTTTGGCCCTCAGCTTAGGGGCCAGACCCAAAAAGCGATCGGCCGTTAATTACAAGTAATTTTTTTTATTTGAATATTTTTGTTTCTTAATAATTATATTTCATATTTTTCAGAGAGTTGAAAGCTCAAAAGGCGGCCGAGAAAGAGATTGAGGAGCAAGAGGAAAAACTTCGGTCTCTTGGAAAAATTCTGAAACGAACGGGCAGGAAAACCTCATCGGGGAGAACAATGGGCTCTGGAACTGCACCCAGCAAAAAGACAAAGGGCACTCCTAAGGCTGTAAACAAATTGAAGACGGGAATTTTAGGGAAATATGGAAAAGTCGATAAAGTAAGATTCAAATATTCAAAAACTTTTTACATCTAAATTTCAAAATTATGATAAACTTGTGCTTTAATTTGCAACTTTTTTGTTCCAGGCCAAAATTAAGGCAATTAAGAGTAGTAAAATGATGGGAAGTGGCAGCAAAGGCAAAGGCAAGAGATGAGTAATGTACCTTTTTCATATTAAAAAAATTTATTGCAATTTTTAATTTTTACATTATTCCTAATGAGAAATTTGATTCATTAAAATATCCACCAAAAATAAAATGAAATTGAAAATTTAATGTAAAATTATTGTCTTTTTTAATTTGAAATCAATTGAACGTATGAAGTGAGGAAGTTTTTATTATTATTTTATCTTTTATTTTTTTACTCTCAAAACTACCATTAATTTTATTGAATTTTTCAAATGAATATAAAAAGTTCTAATTAATTTAGTTATTTTTTTATCATGACAAACAGCAAAAATAAAATAGATAAATCGAAATAAAAAATAATTGAAAATTTGGAAAATTTGATAAATTTTAATCAAGTCCTAAGTCCTTAAAATGCTGTTTTCAATTAAATTGATTGTCTATCTATATAGGAAAAGTTTGTGTTGTCTTTTTCCGATTTAGCAAGAAAGATCTGCGCGCTTCGACCACGCATGCGCAAGAAATGTGCCAAACCCCTTTCTCGGCAAAATATTTCTGCGATTGTAAAGTTTCGCTCACAATTCGCTGATAATGTAGCAGTGGTCGCATTATATCTTGCCATCGAGCTGATATTTTTTTACCGAACGCCGACTTCCGTCTTGCCGCAACTGCCCGAGCAAACAAAACGGAGCGTCAACGTTTTCCTCACATAAAAACTTGACTGCAAATCAGCACCACGATGAGCAAGGAGAGCGCAAAGTATTTTTGGAAAATTGAGGATTTGTTCAATGAAAGTGGTTCCGACATCAACTTTGCTTTGCTCATCCTCAATCAGCCAATTCTTAGCACACCAGAACTTGTGATTTCTCTGTGGAAAAGAGGTAAGAAAGTTATTTTGTTTTTGCTTGAATTGTTTCGCAAATTATTTTTAGAAATTTTATTTTAAACGTTTAAAAATAATTTCATTATTATAAAGCGGCGGTACGGATCACTGTTGACGGTGGAAGCGACAGGTGGCTGCAGTTTTGCCAAGTTCACGAACTAAATTTGATCCCCGATCTAATCACTGGCGACTTGGACTCGGTACAAAAGGAAACTTTAGCTCATTACAAAAGTCTTGGTACCTCCGTGATACATACTCCGGATCAAGACGAGACTGACTTCACAAAGGCTCTCAAAGAAACGGCCGCATGGTTTGCTCAAAAAAGGGTCGAGGTGAATATTTTTTTTATCTCAATTTCAATTTTTATTTTATTTTTATAATTTTTTTAGTAAATTAAAACTGCTCGTCACTGCTAAAACAAAAAATTCAAAATTTCAGCCTCACGCTGTGATATCATTGGTAGAAACGTCTGGCAGAATAGACCAAATTATGGCGAATATAAATACACTATTCAAGTCCCACGCGATTATTAAATGTCCAGTCTACCAACTTGCAAGCAATTCAATTTCGTGGTTGCTGGACAAAGGGCACCACCAAATGATCATTCCAAGAAGTTACAACAACAAAATTTGCAGTCTGGTGCCCATCGGCAACCCTGCCCTCAGCGTATCCTCTTCCGGGCTTAAATGGAATTTGGGTAAAAAAAATAAATTAGCCTGATTTTTTTTTAGTAAAAATATTCTTTTTGATTTCCCAGATAATCAGGGAATGAAGTTTGGGGAGTTAATAAGCACGTCAAACATGTTGACTCCTGCTAGCGACGGCCTTGTCACTGTCGCAACCGATTCCGTACTTATGTGGTCAATAGAACTTAATTAGGCGGCTCGCTGGAAGAGCATTCTTGTAACTTGCCTCATCAATTGCTGTTCTATTTATTAAAGAGTTTTTATCTTTTCGATTAATCTTGACTAATCTTATTTGCACAAATTATAGCACGATCAATCAATATTCATAAGATTATATGCACTTTGGGTGAATTACGACAGTGCAATAACGTCCATAGGCAATAAAGGGAGATGATTAATTTTAGCGAAGTTAAGAATTAACAGCTATCTTGACGATAATATGAAAAATTCATCTGCTGGGCGCTATTTTCATTTTATATTGTTGCTTTTTGCATTTTTGATCAATATTTTAATGGTAATCATTATGACATTATCAATTTTCTAAATCAATATAAAATGCCACTTGATTTAATAATCCTACCCAGAAACACGTCACTGCTGACTTTCATTAATCAGATCAGATTCATATAATCAAAGACAAAAATGACAGTTTATGCAACACTCTTTGCACGCGTGCACAGCACGTTGTCTACATTCATACTAGCGATTATTTTCAGACCTTCAAGGCCTCATGATTTGCGATTAAATAATTTCACCACAGTTCATAAATTGAATCAAACTTATACTGTATATTTTTCTTATCGAGATAACGGTTTTTGAGTGTTTAAATTAACTTTAAACTTATTTAAAGAGCAGCACACGTGTAACTTGATAATTTTAAAATAAGGATTTTACTTATCAAACTATACAATTTTTAGAAATAAAGAATTTTCAAGCAAAAGATAATCAAATCGCTGCCTGCAAAAAACTTTTTCAACTTTCAGTTTTTTTTTTTAATTTCACAACATTTTTATAATTTCTGTTTATTTTGTAAAAAAAAAAATACATATCGCCAGGAGACAAACCTTGATAAGGAAAAAAAAATACAAGCCACATTTCAAATGTGCAAATGAAAACTGCTAATATATTTAACAATTGGCCTCTCTGTATTATTCAGCGCAGAAGGACGAATAAAGGACTGTCGCGGTTTGAGCGCGTCAAGTGTTTTATTTGTTCATGGCACTGATAACGGGTTCTGTAGTAGGAGCGAGCAGTAGAAATTCCCGTCCCCAATGAGAATAGCCCACGGTATCGGCAACAGTTGAACTTATTAACTCGGCCTTCTAACGTTCGGAGCTTCTCGAGCGCCTGTTGCTAAACCGACCATGGCAGAGGCGGAGTTCACGCTCAGCACCATTTCGGCGAAACTGACGCCCGAAATTCTGCAAAACGCCGCGCAGCAAATCTTCAGGAAGAAGCTCAAGAAGGATGACATGCCGCAAATCAGCAGGACAAAGGTCAGCCCGGCGTCGGCCAAGGGCGACGGCTTCCTCGGCATCATTTACCGCATCGTCGTGACCTTGACCGACGGCACCGAGTTGCGACTCATCGGCAAAGGGTTGCCGGCGAACCTGGTGCGCCGAGAGGCCTTCAAGTGCAACGAGTGGTTCGCGCGCGAGGTCCAC
The DNA here is from genome assembly GCF_031216515.1 of Neocloeon triangulifer. Classification (NCBI taxonomy): domain Eukaryota; kingdom Metazoa; phylum Arthropoda; class Insecta; order Ephemeroptera; family Baetidae; genus Neocloeon; species Neocloeon triangulifer. The sequence goes on from NW_026775550.1 coordinate 2,437,313, forward strand.
TTCTACTCGGTCGTGTGCCCCGCCCTGAGGTCCCTCGGCGGCGCGTACCTGTCCGTGGCCGACTGTTATTACGCCATGTCCGACGGCATGAACGATTTCCTTCTGCTCGAGGACCTGCTTGAGTCGGGCTTTCAAATGGCCGACAAGAAGGCCGGTCTCAACACAATCCAGACCATCTCTATTTTCAAAATGATGGCGCGTTACCACGCTCTGTCGCTCAGCCTGAAGGTGCTCCAGCCGGAAAAGTTCAAAGAAATCACCAAAGACATTAAGGTAAATAATTTTTTTTTTATTTAGCATCAAATTACATATTTTTCTAATACTTTAAAGCAGTGTAAAGTGTAAATAAAAAATGATGAAAAAAATGAATAATTTAATTTTGTTTTAGAGTTCAAAATCAAAATGGAATTCATATTTTGTTTAATTTAATAATTTCTTCTATGCTTATAAACTTAAATTTTAAACCTTTTCGCCAGCTTTTCGCGTTTAATTTATCAGATTTATGAATAAAATTAATAACTTTGCAATCATTTTTCTTATAAATTAATTTTAAATTTTAATTTAAATTAACTCTATTCGTAGGTAAATTTTATTTTTCTTGTTTATTGTTTTAATTCAAACTAACACGATATAAACATTAATCGTCAATGTCAAAGATTAAAAAAAATTATTAATTAATTAAATGGTCACATTTCACATTTTTCCCAATTTTTCCATTAATTGATTTTCAATAAAAATTTATTGGTACAAAATATGATTAGATTATTTTCTTTCTTTAAAAGCTTTAATTGTTAATGGAGAAAATTGTAGACAGAATGTCAATTAAAATTTAAAATCTCTTATTCTGTGATTTTAGGAGGGCGTATATAATGAAAACGGTGACGATTGGATTGGAAATTATATGGAAAACCTGGGACAGCTCATCGAGCGCGCCGTCCAACCTGAGCTTGGCGACACTCACTACCTCGAGCGGTTCAAGAAATTCAGCGAGCGCAAACACATGTTCGCCCTGATGCAAGAGTACGTGGCCGCCGACGAGTTGCGTGTGGTGAACCACGGCGATTCGTGGGCCGCAAACTTCATGTTCGACAAAACCGGCGCCATCGCCAAAGCCATCGACTTCCAAATCACGCGCCACTCCAGTTTGATGATGGACGTCTCGACGGTCATCTTCGCGTGCACCACTGACGAGCACAGAAATAATTTGGGCGGTGTCAAAGGAATTTTGAGGATTTACCACGACGAAGTGCTCAAAGTTTTTGAAGCGTTGAACGTCGATTTTCCTGAGGATTTTTCTATGGAACGTCTGCTGAAGTTGTGGCCAAAATTAGGCGCCTTCGGTCTGAGTCTGTCCATCGAGTTGGTGCCGGTGTCCATGCAGGATCAGGACGAGGTGAAAGATCTGGACGACACCGGTGAGAAGGAGGCGTCCACCTTGGAAGACATGACTCATTTCGAAGAAATCACCAAGCCAGAGCAAGTAAAGCGACTTGTGGACATGATTAAGTTAGCTGTCGACGACGGTGTGATTTAAATACAGAAATTTAGCAACAAAATTTGTCACGAGATGTTTTAAAACTTAAAACAAAATTATATAGAATCATATCATTATATTAAATGACTTATGTATTATAATTTATTGTGACGCAGACAATTAATTGTCCTGAGATATGTTTAAAAAAAGTGCCAACTAATAAAAGGCTAAAATATTCAAATAAAAAAATATTTATCCCTATATAATGTACAAATTAACCCAGATTAGAACCGTTTTTAAGGTATAGTTTAGGATTCTTTTTAATCTTTAAGTAAAATTTTACAAGTACTAGGGCGTAGAAAAAAAGGCTGGAGTAGTTGAGAGTCATTTGATTAAAAAGTGGTCTGCAAGATAGGACAGTATTAATTAATCGCCAGATAACTATTTGAACGATGAAAACCTTTTCCAAAATAATCCCACTCGAATTAAAATTAAATAAAGGCTTATTTACGTAGACTTGTCCACAATTAATACCAGAAAATATACAATAAGAAATTACGAGCTATGATTCCGACGTGCGCCGTTTTTACCGCGCTTCGTTTTGTATTCGACGAAAGCGCCTCTAGCGGCTTATTAAGGGAACTTTAATTTGTTGTTGTTTGGAATTCGGGTTGAGGACGCCGGTTTGCCGGCAATTTTTTCATCGGCAATCATCGGGGCCCACATCCGCAAAAATGGTAAAATTATTCGCAATTTTTGTACTTTAAACATTCAGTAATTGAAAAATCTTAATCGTTTCCACAGACGATCGGCAAAAACAACAAGATGCTGCAGCACATCAACTACCGAGTGCGAGTGATTCTGCAGGACTCTCGCACCTTCATCGGCACCTTCAAGGCGTTCGATAAGCACATGAACCTGATTCTGGGAGACTGCGAGGAATTCCGCAGGGTCAAGTCGAAAATCGCTCGCGGCGTCGACAAGGAGGAGAAGCGCGTACTCGGCTTTGTGCTTCTGCGAGGAGAAAACATAGTTTCACTCACCGTTGAGGGACCTCCGCCTCCTGAGGAGGGTCTTCCTAGGGTGCCGATCCCTGGTGCGGCCCCTGGACCTGGAATGGGGCGCGCTGCCGGACGCGGAGTTCCAGTTGGAGCCGCTACTGTCCCCGCAGGTATAAAATCTAATTAATATAATGAGAATTTAATTTAATCAACTTAAAATTAGAATTTTCCACAATTTCTTGATAATTCCTTTTTTTTTATAAAATTCAAGTAATAACAATCACTCTTTAAAATTTATATTCAATGTATATTTAAAGTTTATTGATTAAAATAAATTTGGACCTAATTATCATTATTCTGAAAGTTTGGAGTGAAAATTTCCATTGAAATTCATTTTTATTTTTTCTTGATTTTGAATTATCTGGTGAAAATACTTTTAAAAAAAAAAATTTTTCAGGCTTGCAAGGTCCTGTCCGAGGAGTTGGTGGACCGTCTCCGCAAGTCATGGCTCCCGGTGGCGGACGGGGTGCGATGCCCCCAATGGGTGGACCTCCAAGACCACCCATGCCAAGAATGCCGCCTGGTCCTCCTCCAGGTATGATGGGACCACCACCAGGAATGATGGGTAATTTTTACGCATTATTATTCACAACTTGATTTAAACAAAATTAATTCCTACAAAAGCTGGAAACCTTTTTATTCCTAATTCTGTTTCAAGAAATTTAAATTTAGATTGTAATGCAAAATTTAAAAAAATTATTAACAATTCAATTATTTCAGGCATGCCACCAGGTGTGATGGGCCGTGGAATTCCTCCTCCCGGGATGAGAGGTCCTCCTCCCCAAGGTTTGTTTTTTGTCAATGACCCAAATTCAATGTAAAAAGATCAGATACATTATTTTAGTCTTTGTAAGCTGAGCTACCAAATTATCATTAAATATTCTGTGCATAATTTTTAATTGTTTTAAAATCGTTACCAAAACCTCCTGTCAGTATTGACTATCTTTTCCTAAATATCTTATTAATTCTAAGATTTTCTACCTTGTCTAAATATGAATATAAAATTTTTAGGTCCTCCCAGGCCGTTTTAAGGAGAATCCGTTTACAAGGTGAATGAACGATTGTACGAAAGCAAGCGTGAGAGCCGCGAGGTATATTCGTGTTTTTGAATTTGCTGCGCACCGATTGATTGATGTACATACATTCTTTTTTAAATGCTAGATTTTAAGAAAGCCAAATAAATTTGAGCACACAAAATGTTGAGTTTTGAGTCAAATTTGCCCATCTGTATCTATTAAGCAGTATGAATTACATTTAAATTAATTTTTTAAGACTTAATTGTAATATTTGAATAGATCACAGACACCTCAAAATTCATTAAAATGATTTGATATGTAATGTTTAAAAAGAGTCAATTAATATGCACAATTATTTTTTCAATCTGATCACTATGGAAATAAAAATATTGAATATAAATATAGAATATAAAGGATTTGAACAAATAAGCATTGATATTAAACACAGGACAGTACCATACACGTCTTTTATAGCGGCCGCAGAATCTCTCGGTGATGCCAATTAGTAATATTTGAGTTATATATTGAGAATTATAATAATGAAATAGAGATATCAGCTGGGCTCTCCAGTCTTTCCACATTATTTATAGATTAAGTTTAATTGATGAGTTGAAAGTGGGTTAAAGTAGGTTTAGGGGCATCAGTAAATGCGATAGAGGCACAAGTGCCTTTAAAACGTGTGTTATAACTCACATAAGATCATTTAAACGTTCATCATTTGCCCTTCGGTCAGTAGTGTTCCTACTTATAACCAACCTTCAAATTGGGCTAAGAGAACAAGTATTAAAATGATTGTTTCAGTAAAGCGTCTAGGTGTTAGTTTTAGCCCAACTGCTGTTAATAATATAATGGATCTTTTATAAATTATTGCTTTTAGTTTACAAAATTTGTATTTTTTATCTTTATTGATATCAACTGAAAATGGAAACAGTTTTGCAGTAATTAATTAAATTAAGAAATCAAATTAAATATTTTTCTTATTTTCAACCCCACCTGTGATCCACCCAAGAAGGCTCGGGTGTCGCATTCAGTACGTGGCGCCGCGACGGATAACGTTTGAAACGAGAATTACAGTAGAGTTGACGCAGGACGCACTTGCCGCGAAATTCGCCTAGGATTTATTATTTGGATTTAGAATTAAAAAATTTAATACCTAAATTTGAAAAAAAAAATGCTAGGAAAATAATAAATACCATTAATGTATTAAATTAAATAACGTAGATTATTAAGAAGTCCTTGAAAATAGGGAAAAAAATGAAATATGCCCGAAAAATTTAAATTTGCATAATATTTGCAAAGATATAATTTTGCGCTGAGATAGGCCAGCTCTACATTTTTCTGGTTGAGCAAGGATGTGAAGAGTGCAAAAAAGTATAGTTGATTAGAAAGTAAAAGCGCTCTCGGCTACTTTCCATCTAACCAGCCATAGTCTCTACTTTGCGCGCTCGAAAATAAATGTTAAAAGAAGATTTCGCAACCTGCGCGAGTCTGCAAGGTCGAGGGGAAGGGGGGCCCCTTCTCCTCTTGCTGCAGCTAATTGGCACAGGGCACACTTTTCGCAACTGACCCGCGGAAGGCGAGCGCGGTTGCCTAGGCTGAGCCTAGCTTAGGAAAATAATGAATTGGCTACTTTTGCATTTGTTATTTCACGGCGGCCAATCAGTTTTCAATTGACCCACTTGCGAACGCAGTTGACTTGCACAAATTATTCATCTGCTTCGTATTTGTCTAATAATTTGATGAAATGAAAAAAAATTAAGGGTGCGGAATTGGAGTAAAAAACTTTGCTTTTAGAGTTTGGTAAATAATGTTTTGAACTTTAATTCTCGTGTTTTGTGGCGGTACATAATATTTTTCTTATTTACACATTTATTATAGAGACACGCGTGGTTCTCTTTCATTTTTTTTTCTGTCTGAGGCTAACGATTTTTAGTATTATTTTGACAAACAGCACATGTGGGAACAAACGATATAGAATCTTTTATCAATTCGGGGCAAAAAGGTAAAAGAGCAGATGAGAAACGTCTTTGCGCTTATTTTGTCATATATATTGTTACACAATCAAAGTTCAGCGGAGGACGAGAACAACACATCTTTTTATTTTTTCACTTATCTGCTGCTAAAGTGTGTGTGTTTTTACAGAGTGTGTATGTGCGATTGTCGCGCATTCATTTGTAGGTGTTTGGAAAGGGCTCTGAGCTTTTGCAGCAGTTAACATTGTTGAGCTCGCAACAATCGACAGACGCGACCGCGCGGATCGAAATTTCGCGTTACTTTTCTTTTGCATATAATCAGTCCGTTTAGAGGAACGAAAAGTTAAAAATTCATTTTTTATTTTAGTTTTCTCTCCCAGAAAAAATCGAAACAATCAAAGAAAAGACAGTCTTGTGTTTGTCAGTGAATTCAGATTTGTCGCGCTCGTTTCGATCCGCAACAGAGTCGCAATAATTCGCAGTCTTAAAATAGTACATACATATGTTTTGCCCCTGATCATTATATATATTATACTTTTGTCGGAAAAAATCAACTTAAATCTGCTCAAATATCAAAACTCACGGCGAAAATCTCATTTTTACAGCAGTGTCTGCACAAAAAAACTAGAAGAGGCGACTAACAAAAATAATAAATTCAATTACCGTCAGTTAAAAGGTTAAATATATAATTTTAAATGTCTATCGAGGAGAAACTCGTTTCCTCGGAGTCTGACCCTCGGAAAGTCGCAATAAATTAAGTAAAATATATAATAATAATCTTAAACGCGGTGTGTGTGGATTACTTAGTATTACATTGTAATTAATCTGCGTGAGTTGTGAATTTTTTCTGCCGGCGTCGCCTCTCAGGCTCCGCTTGAAATATAAATATATTTTGGCCTTTCCCATTTTCAATGGTACTCGGCTCGACTTCTTTTTCTCTCAGTAAGACTTCTTTTTACACAATATGTATAATATATAATAATTATCTTCTAGTAATAACGCTTAAAAGTTAATTTACTCGCGCCAGGCGCGATCGAGGAAATTCTGTTCGTGATTTTTTTTTCGCAAGGCGCCGCCGGGCGGCGCCTGTTGTTATACAACTGGCGCGAAATGCTGCTGCGAATCGAGTCCTCCACCCCCTCTTTGAGTCCAGCGGAGGCGCCGATTGCTTTGGAATGGCGAGGTAGTTCAGTGGGCGTCGCGCTTTGCGAACCGAATCACCGACGAACTGCGCACCGGCGTCGGCTCCGGCGGCGGCGCCTCCTGCAGGTAGCGCTGCAGGATCATCTTGGAGCGTTTGCGCGGTGCCGCGGCGCCGTCGTCGGCGCCTGGATCCGGCGACGACGACGGTGACGGCGACTCGGGGTTAGAGTTGGGCGGCGTCGGCAGAGGGGTGGGCACCCCTCTTTTCCGCCGCTCCAAGAGCAGGTAGTCGGACGCCGCGACGCCGTTGGAGAGGTAGTCTGTTGGCGCCGTCCCAGAGAGCATGGACAGCGGGTCTGGACACAGGCGTATGGATGGTTCAATTGGCGCCGCGTCTTCGTCCACCCGGAGGGGTGGCGTCGCTGAGGAGGACCGAGAGTCTTCGTCGTCGTGCTGGCGCCGAAGGGTGCCCTCGCGGAGGTCGATGGCCGTCAGCAGGGCGGGGTCGATCGAGACCCGCTCGGCGCGAGGCGCCGCCGGCTGTCCGTAGGGAGACTCTTCGAGAGGTGTTTGCATGGCCTGCTGGGCGGCGTGGTTGTTCACCTCGTTGCTGCCCGAGTGTGTCTTGATGTGCGACTCCATCGACTTCTTCGAGTTGAAGGTCATGTGGCACAGGGTGCATTTGTAGACCTGAGGACAAAATTCGAAAAAAAATTAATTACTTTAATTATTTGTAAATTTAAAGTAGATTTCATGAAAAATAAAGAACAGGTCACCTTTTGAGGTCACCTGTCCTTTTTAATTTATCATTTTATCAGTTTCATATCTTCTTATATATATTTTTTAATTACCTTTTGTCCGAAATGGGCGACCTGGTGGAGCTTGAGGACGTGGTTGTAGCCAAAGGCCTTTCCGCAGATGTCGCACACGTAGGGTTTTTCGCCCGTGTGCGTCCGGGAGTGCACCTTGAGCTGCTTGGAGCACGTGAACCCCTTGTGGCACACATTACACACGTACGGCTTTTCGCCGGTGTGCGTGCGCGTGTGGATGACCAGTTGACCTGACTGGATGAAGGTCTTGCCACACACGTTGCACCGGTGCGGCCGCTCTCCAGTGTGGATGCGCATGTGCCGGTGCAGTTTGCCTGAGTGCTCGAATGCGCGTGCGCAGACGTCGCATTTGTAAGGTCGCTCCTGAGAACAAAAAAAAATCATGTTAATTTAATTAAATTATACAAATTTTAGAAACTTAAATTAAAAATCAAAAAAATTGTGCACTGATTTTTTTTCTTTTTGAAAAATTTGATTGCATTCAAAAATTTAGAATGGATTTTAAATATTTGATTAATAGTTTATTTTTGCACAAAATCACTTAAAATTTTCTTAAATTCTGTTGAATCCGAGGTTAAAGTACATATTGAAATTTAATTACAAATTTTAATTTTTAACATTAGAAAAATCGAATAATTTCTATACTTCGGTTCTAAATTAATAGAAAATGATTTAAAACTTAAAAAGTTCATAAACTGGTTTTTTTTATTCATAAAATTTAATTTAAATGTTGTAGTTTTTTCTAAAGTTCATATCTTTTTGAGGCGTTTCTCACCTTGGTGTGGATGCGACGGTGTACGCTGAGGTTCTCCTTGACTGAGAAGGACTTGTGGCAGTACTCGCACGTGTACGGCTTTTCGCCGGTGTGCGTGCGGAAGTGGCGCGTCAAGCGCGCCGGCACCGCGAACGTTTTGCCGCAAATCGTGCACGGGTATGGGTCCTCGCCGGCGGCGGCGGACGTCGGCGCCGTCGACGTGGTGACGGCGTCGTTGGGCGCCTGCATGGCGGACGCGGGCGGCAGAACCACCGTGGACGCCGTCGGGGCCGCGTGCGAACGCATGTGGTTCTGGTAAGTGTTCTTCTGCGCGAAGCTCTTGTGGCACAGCGCGCACTGGAACGGCGCAGACGCGAAGACCTCCAGGTCGGGGCTGCAAACGACGCTGTTGACGCTCGACTGTGCGGGCGCCGCTTCCACGGGCTTCCCGCTGTTACTTGTGGTTCCTTCTGCTGCGTGCAGATAACCAACCATCTCCGACACCTTGCTCCAGAGTGATTCTGCAAAACAAAACAAACACAAATTTATAAATAAATCAGCCAAATTTAATTATAATTGATATAAATATTAATGCAAATTGGGCAAAATAGGTTGTTTAAACGGTTTTTGATGAAATATTCAAATGAAAATCCAGAGGATTTCGAAAATGCGACTTTCAGGAAATAGCACTAGACTGTGTGATGCGGCCCAAGTACAGAGACAAGTGAATGCACGCGGCGTGAATTTGCGCTCGTACAAGTCACTCTTTGCAAATCGCGCGTACCGAGGGTGTGGCGGAGGAAAGTAGGTTCACGTGCCACTCTCCAACGGAGGAAATAGCAAAAATTGCTGCTCGGATGACAAACGACGTCTTTGGAATAGACAAAATGACCGAGTTTTGCGACTTTGTTCAATACTCGGTTTAAAACGCTATCAGAAGATTTTAAAACACAACTCATGCAAATGCGGAAATATCAACAGTAGCTTACTTTGGATAAGAAAAATAAATGCAAAAAGGTGATAGAGAGAAAGAGAAATCGAGTTCCTTTCAACAAAATAATATGACTTAAATTTCTGTTAAGAAAGTGGAAGAAGCTTTAAAAAAAAAATAATAATAAGAACTTCCGGAAATTAAAACAAAATTTGCTTCTTGCTCCTCAGTCAATTCAGTCAATTGTCTTAAAATTAGAATTAGATAGAAATTCTGAGTTAAAAACAGTTGGTTTCAAGAGAAAAACTTTTAACTTAACATTATAGCAGCAAAAAAGGTATTTTAACTAGTTTTTGAATTTATTTATTCCAAAGGAAATAATCTAATTTTTTTTAAATTGTTTAAAAAAATTTGATGAAAATTTTTAAATTTCATCAAAGTTTTCTGATACATTAATTAAATCAAAGAAAAACGATCAAAATATGCAAAAAAAGAATTAACAAAAAAAAATTTAATTTGAAGCTCAAGATTCGATTTCGGGTCCTACCGTCTAGCCAGAGGAGCTTTTTCACTTGGTCGGGGTTCGACGGGCGTTTTGGCCAGGAGGAGGAGGAGGGTGGTTGCGCCATCGGAAGAGCAGACGGAGCAAATGGGTCCTATCGCACCGAAAATCCGAATGCAACTGCAGCGGGCGCCGCCTGCCGAGTGCATTTTAACCGAGGAACGCGCGAGTCCCGAATTTCGACGCAGCCGACTGCGCCCGGAGAAAGTCGAGGACCCCTCCAGTTGCGCCAGGTCAGTGCCTCGACCCTGCTGATGGCCGCGCGCGGGCACGGCGCGTGCGTCCCGCGACGGCCCCCTCGCGATCGACCCCCTGCAAGAGGCTGCGCCTCCGCCGGGGATTCTAAGGCCGCCGCCAGCGCCGCGCCGCGCCAAATCAGCGCCCGGTTAGGAGCCTCCACGTGGAGCACATGAATCGGCTCTTTACACTCGCGGCCTCGCTCGCTGCTCCGATCCCTGCCTGCGCGTCCCGCCGCCGACCTAACCCATTCCTTCCGCCCCCCGAACCAACCCCTGCGCCGCGACCTCACTTGCACACCAAAATGTTGCTTCCATTTTTCCGCTCTTAGCCCTCTCGGAAAATCTAATCAAGATTGTTGAACAAATAAAATATAAATCATGACCTCCCTCACTGGCCGAAAACCTTGGACTTTTTTCGTAATCGCCCGAAATCCGAAGGTGCTGAAATAATTCAAATTAATTCCTCTATTTGGGGTTTTGCAAATTCTATTTTTTTAATTTTTGAAGGTTGCGCTTTTTTATCGCCAGAGTCACGCGCGCGTCTCTGCGTCGGTGAAGAAGCAGGAAATGCGCGAAATTGTTGGCAAAGGTGACCCCGATCGCAGGTTGTGCCGAATCTAGGCTAGGTCAGTTTCTCTCCTGCTGGCTGCACAAAAGAGAAATTGCACGTTGCACGTAACACGACGCGCGCGGTGCAACCTACTTGCAGAAACCGTTTCTGCAACGTGCAATAATTTCACTCGGGGCCCTTCACTTGCATACACGCGATTTTCGCAATCGCCAATGGATAAAATTTTTAATTTTAATATATAATTTAAATTATAATTGTTTGAATCGAAATAAGGCTCGGGAGTGCGCGTTGCGAAACCCGGGGGGGCCGCGCAATTATTTTCGGCTCGCGAGATAAGGCGGAAACGAGTGCGAAATTTCGGCGCTTACCTGATCAGCGTCGGCTGAGGTGCATTTTGGTCGGCGGGCAGAAAGACCAAGTGTCGGGCCGACGTGTTGCGACGGGGGTTCGGGATAAAGTGGCGATGCGAGGAACCGAGAACGTCTAGACAATCAAAAGCGGAGCTTGACCAACCCCACGGTGTCGCGTAGAGTGCCTTAGCATAGAGAAACCAACTCTGTGTTTACGCGCTCCCTCCCCTCGCGCCCCTCTCTGGCTTCGCGGAATAAAATCTCGCTATCTCCCTCTCGCTCTAAAAGTGCGGCCCTCCTGCTTCAAACACCCATGGATTGACTGCTGCGACCCTGGCCAACTTGACAGAGTTTTCAAATTTGAAACTCTTTTAATTATTACCAAAATCTTTTAAAAAATCACAATATTTTATTTTATTTAACTATTAAATAAAGAAAAATAATTTTTAAAATTATAAATAAACATTTTTGTTAAAATTTTAGGGTACATTTTAATTAGTTAGGTTGGCCGTCGGCGACGTCACCGCTGCTATGAACGACCTACAGCTCGTGTGCGGGGGAAGGGGGAGTACGAGGGCAACGGGCTCACCGAAAAGAGGCACGTGGAGGCTCCTAACGCGGGCTTGCGACGTTTGAAGCGCGGCGCGTGGAGCCAATAACATAACTCCGCCCGCAGATAGGGGCATTGCGCAGCGGCGGATCCGCGGGCGGAATTAACTCGCGCGGACTTTGCTTGCACGCGCGCCCAGCCGCGACCTGTCAAGGACCGCGGCAGTCTTGTTATGATTTCCGTCGACGGACCAGCCCCCGAAATTGACCCCGCGGAATTACCCGAATCGCGCAAAAAGTCGCGCAGCCCGCGGGATCGATATGAGGAATATGCGCATTAGAACCGAAATCACCTACCTCAACGCGATGTCTGTTATTATTTGTCTAATGTCGCGATTACAACCCGAGACTGCAAATTTTTTTTTTATTGGAATCATTTAAAAATTAAAATTTAAGATTTATTTATTTATTTTTAATAAACGTTGTGGGAATTGGGCTGGCGTAGCCTTGGGATTTTTGCTGGGCAGGCGGGCGGGGTGAAGCCTCGTGCCGAGTTTTTCGCGAATCCACGGCACGGGGGGAGGAAGGAGCGAGTTGCTCTCTCGACTCCTCTCTTCTCTCTCTTCTCTCGCGGCGGATAGTTGTTGCAAAGAGAGCCTTCCGTAGCTATTTGACCGCTAACGAGAGTTGTTCTCAGCTCGCTACACGTGGAGCGGCGGCCGCGACTAGCCTTGCTTTTGCACAGAGGCTCTTGCCCCCTCGCCTCGCTCGCACGCGCGCACTCTCGCCGCGAATTTTCTTTCACTCGCGCCCCCCGCTCCTCCTCTCCAGCATTAAAATTAGCAAGAAGCAGCGCAAAAAGTGTTAGGCTAGGTATTTATCACACACGTGCACTCGCCCGAGAGCAGCGCCACGTAAAAAACAAATGCCTATTTCTGCCCCCCAGACTCATTCGGGAATCGCGCAACAATTCTCTCTCACGGCTCTTATATTTATCAAGGTTGCTTTTTGCCGGAATGTTATTTTATTGAATTTATTCTTATAAAAATTTATTTTTCTTTTCATCAAATTTGTTTTAGATTGAATTTTTTTTATAAATGCGCTCGTAAGCGACTTTAATATAAATTTGCACTATAAAGTGTTCGATTTATCTTCCAACTCGGTATATCCGTTACGTGATTAACTATTTTCGCCTGCCCCCATTTAGACCTCGCTATTTTTAAAACAAAGAGGATCCATTATTTATCACAACTACTTATAACTTTTTAAAACATGTTTTTTTTTATTATTACAGTTTCAAATGAAATAACATTAATTTTTAATTTCTTGGCAATGAACAAAATTTAATTCAATTAACATTTTTCGGAGCCCTTTTAAATTTTGAAAAACAAATTCGATTTGATGTGGATAGATAAGCTTTACAAAACGAAAAATTATTTTTTTAAATACCGATTTTTTTCATTTTAAAATTTACAAATTCAAATAATTTGTTATCTGCAAGTAACAAAATATTTAAAAAACAGCTTTTTGAAGATTTATTTATTGAATTATAAAACAAATCATGATTTAAATAATTGTAAGCTAGAATGCTTAAATTGTGAAATCTCATCGTTCGCAAAGTAAATCAGCTATGTTTATAATTAATTACACCATCAAACGAACAAACCGAATTTTAGGAAAAAAATTTCCAGGCAGAGATACATTTTTATTTATAGACTTTATTTAACATTAATTCGTCATTTAGACATACAGCGATTTTATTATTCTTGGTTTCTTTTTCCATTTAAACAACAAATTTTTTTTAAAATTTAGGAAATTAAACAAAAATTAACTCTATCTATAAAATTTCCATTTCTTCAAAAATAAAAAATAATAATAATATAAGTTTTTCTAACATTGCATAATAATATTCTTTGAATGCATCGGAGTTTTATTTGAAAAAAAAAATTTCCTCAGCGACCAAAGATACTTTACGAGCCAGTTTATGCTTGAAACTAAAATATATATAAATATAAAAATATTTATATAAACTGTGCCAAGAACTCGTCGATAAATAAAATAATTCCAGATCTAGAAGTTGCCGCTATACGCAAAAAAATCAAATAAAGAATATAATCTTGGTTAAATTAGTATACTTTATAATTATTTAATTTAATTTAAAATTAAATGTGTAGTTTAAAATGTGAACATATATTAAATAAAAAATTCTTTAAACCTTTTCTTCTATATTTTAAATTGCAGAATTATTGATTTTTGTAAAATTTTATATCTATATCAGCGTAATATAAAAAAATTGCTATACCAGCTAAAATTTTGGTAATGAAATCCAATTTTAAACAAATATTAAATGATGGTGAGTGAATTAAAATTAGCAACGGTGTTAAATATCATTTCCGCACTAATCAGCAGGAACAAAGCGCGATACAGGCAAGAAGTCGCTCGCGGTGTTTAATAATAAACAAATCGCAGAAAAGGCAAAGAAGTGCTTTTGTGTCCTATGGAGCGGCGTCGGTTTCGGAGCACACGTGCGGTGCACAGAGCAGGGCTAGGGTCGGGACGGTTGGCGCGGCCGCGGTGCCCTTGAGCGCGAGTCACATGACCTTCTGCGCTGGCAATCGCTGGCCTTGGCTCTTTTCTGCCGCTTTTCGCGATAACAGCTCAACACCGAAGCTGTGGTGCAGTCGTCCGTCGCCCACCGCCGGCCTCTCTACGCGTCTAGCGTTGGCCTAGGCTGCATTCGCCAATCTTGCTTGCAGGCGCGAGCGGTGCCGCCGCCGCCGCCGCCGCCGCCGCGGTTAACAAAAAAAACCCGCGGCCCGTGCAAATGCGTTGCGAAATCGCGCGCCGCGCCTTTGTTGTGCACGCGCTTCTCGAAACGTCCATTATCACCGAAATTATAATGCGTCACGCGTCTTTTGTCGTGGGCTAATATTTGTGGTAACAATTTTTTTTATCAAGCGCACTCTTACTTGAAAAAGAAATAATACAATAAACTCAATTAGAGCGATAAACCATGAGCAACCTGCAAGCAAAACGTATAAAAGCCTGAAATTGTCTGACAATGAAAAAAAAGTAAAAAATACCAAATTAAAATTTTGAAAATAATTTGATTTTAGTAACAACGATTGCAACAATTTTATAGAAAAGTGAAGATACAGTAAGAATATTTTATTCAGTTCATTGTATAATAAAGATTTTATTTACGTTTGCCTTGACAAAATTTTATTTCAATATTAGTCCTAATTTTTTTTTTAAACTTTTGCGTATTTTTCTACCTAAAAGCAGTGCTGGTGCCATTATTTACAACTAAAAATAAAATCTAATTTTCTTATAAATATTAAATTACAACAAGAAATAGCTTAAACAGATGTGCGAAGTTATAAGAAAACTTGTCTCAAAAATATTATCAACTATAAAATGGTTTTAATACGGTTTAATACGAAATAAACGAATTTTGTTAAATTGATACTTGATTCCTCCGCAACAGTTGCTTGAACTTTACTTAATGCTTTATTTATAATTGATAATGGTCAGTACTATTATTTTTTTTTACACAGGAACAAGAAAAACAAGTTTGTATTTTCTGTTTGAATAACTTTTTATATATTTGCACAAGTGTGCGCGGTCATTGCTTTTTGGATAGGACCACCTATACTTGTAGGGCATTGAATTTTATTTCAAGTTCCCACACACAGAATAAGAAGCCGCTACGTGGTGTATAATTATTTTATTGATCAGACGCCTTGAGCGTGCAACAAATAAATAATCGATTTAGCGCACCTTCTTTGAGGCAAATATTTTTTATCTAACGCCAGCAGCCTAGTAATTTTCATACAATTGCTAAAATGAGAATCAGTATAATTTTTTTTCGACGGAATTCAAACTATTTTTACAAATAGCATTTCTTTAATTATTCAAGCAAAGCTACAAATATAAGCTTGGTTGCTCTGAAAAAATTGAGCCACTTTTATTATTATAAAATAATTAAATGTTGTGTTTTGACTTGACATAACTAGGCCATTTGTGGATAGAAAGGGCAAGAAAGGCCTCTTTTTATCAACAACATATTATTTTATGTATAATTAAAAACTTAAAAAGTAAACAATAATACAGGCGCATTTAACTTTTGAACTGAAGTGAATTTAAAATCAGATAAAATTTTAGTGTTTTTATCAAGCCTTAAAAATTAAAGATAACAAACCACTCGTGCGATATAAGGAATTAAAAAAATGCTGATAGTGCGTTATGCGAGTAAACCGTCTGCCGCATGTTGATCAAAGCTAAAGGGCAATGGCCAATGACGTTTTCGCCTGATGAGAATCTGTCACACAATTTCCCACGCCGGAGATTGAATATGTGACTTGTAAGTATTTAAGGGATCAAAGGTTCAACACAAATACTGATTTTTTTAACTTAATTGATTTCATAATGTTATGCTATATCATACATTTCTTTATTTAAATTTTACAGCATAGACTTTTAATTTATATCTTTAATACTTTGACACTTATTTTATCTGCAAGAGTTCAGACCGCAAGAAAAAAAATTGAAGCTTTACCACCAAACAGCTGACCTCAAATTTCCATCTACAAACAAACATTTTAAATTAATCCACATTTATTTAGAATATTAATTTATGTTAAATATTTATTAATGTTGATTTTCTTCATTAGATAACAAATTTGTTGTTTCGTCTTCTCCAAAGTAATAAAATTTTAGGGCCAAATTCTAAAAAATGTTTTTAAACTGAAACAATTCAAAATTTAATAATCAACATTATGCTCAAAGAAAAACTAAAATTAATTTTTATTGCTCATTACTTGTTACTTTGCTTTCTAATAGCATAATCAAGGTGTTGCTGGTTGCATTCAATTTTAAATTTGGGCTCTTTATATTTTCCACAAATTCTGAAAACTTGCAGGAATAAGAATAACTGGTTCAGTCTCAAATGTGATGTCCCACTTTGGCTCGAATCTCTCTTGAGACCACGCGTTTTAGCGCCTTGTTTGCCTGAAAGTGAAACATTTAGATTTTTGTCTTGATTTATGTGAAGAGCAAACAAAACTGGGCGACGTTCATCTCTCGAGATATCCTCCTGGGATGTTAGAAGCAAAATGCTTTTCCCAGGAGAATAAAACGTTTTAATAATATAGAATCAAGATCTATAATTTAAAAAGTTTTAAAATTGATTAAGCAGCTTTTTCTATCAATTAAATTCTAATTTTTGATACACGTTTCATTGCAGCTTTTCATAAGTCAGTTCCGCAATAAGAATCTGATTGAAAGATTCGAAAGCAAAATGGTCTCGGGTTTTCATCCTTTTAGTTGAGACCAAAAGCGACGAAATTGTTGTGCGCAGGAGGTCCCGGGCACGATCGAAACCGACACGGTGGAAAGCGATAGGGGCCTTGGTTGGGCTGTTGGCACCACACGTGTCGGAGGCGGTTCCACGTGCGGCGGTCGTCGACCCCGCTCTGACCCATTTCTCCCGGTTTCACTTTCCCTATCATCCTTCCTCTCTCGCACACGAACATTCCCACAAGCGGAACAAATAGTAAAAAAGACTGATCCGCGCGAGAGCTAGGACGAGAAAATATATATCAATCTTTTATTCTTGACGAGAGCGCTTGTGAATGTATGAAAAAAAACCCTGATGGCACAACTGCCATCAACACAAACAAAAAATATTCCAGTTTTGTCAAGTGCTTCAGCTTTTTTATCATCTGCTTCTCAAATGACAAATATAAACAATCGCTTTGGATTTTCAAGTTTCCTTTCTGATTTATTTGCACCAAAGTTTAGATTTTAGAAAAGGAGACCCATTTAATATTGTTTTGCCGCAGATTTATTTGTGAAACATTTTTTTTTTTTATT
The DNA here is from genome assembly GCF_031216515.1 of Neocloeon triangulifer. NCBI lineage: Eukaryota > Metazoa > Arthropoda > Insecta > Ephemeroptera > Baetidae > Neocloeon > Neocloeon triangulifer. The sequence goes on from NW_026775550.1 coordinate 2,454,640, forward strand.
TCTCCAGTTATTTTCAAGCATAAAATCTCTTCATAATTAGAATTAATTCAATTTGTTGATTGAAATTAAATTAGGGGAGCAATATTGGAAGAATTAAAATTTTATAAAAATATTTTCAATCCCCTTTTCTTAGATTTTTGAAAACGAACGGCAAAGAAACAAATTTCGCACCATATTTGACTAATAAAAATTTTTGAGGAAAAATTATTGAGCTGTCTGTAACTTGTGAACGCCAAAGTTTAAAGGTTTTCGGTTTGCGTGGAATGGCGCGCTGCCGAAAAGGTGCATGCGAAAGGGAATTGAGCTCCGCTCGGCCCGCACTGAATAGGGACAAGGCGGATTTACTGCGCGCGCTCCTGCTATAGCCGCTGCTGCTGCTGCTGCTGGGAAAACGCATTTTGAGATTGCGTTGCGTGCCGACCTGCTTAGCGGTCGCCAACCCCGCGCCTCCGACACGTGTCAACCGAAAACCGCGCACCAAGCAACGTTCGATCGCACACGTACGCGCAGAATTCTAGAGGGAGAGGCTCCGAAAGGGGCGCTCCAAAAATTAATGCAGGCGAGGGGCTCCGTTTGGGATCTGCGAGAGGCTCCAAACGGGTTAATTTTTGCCAAAACATAATCTTAAATGAAGATTATTGCCAATATTTTAAGAGATTTTTCTACAAATTTGTAAAGAAAATTTTGAAATTTAATTTTAAAAGTTCTCTCTATTAAATTTTTAATTCTTACTAATACAATTTGTTGATTTAGTTAATGGTTTTAAGATTATTTTTGTTTAGATGTTAATTTTTACTATTATTTTGGAGCATTAATTAAAAACCGAAAAATGAATTAAATCATTTTAGTAAAAATTGCTCATTATGTTTTTTTAAGTCTCCTATAATTTAAATCACTTCGTGAAAATATAGCTTTTAATTTAACTGAATGCAAATAACAATTTAACTCATCCCATTTCGCTTATCATTCACATTTCATCTGTTTTATTATTTAATAAAATGCTGATCGCGTCAATCAGCAAAAAATTTCATTACGAAACTGCATACGTGCGTGGATGCACAAAATTTGGCGTGTGCATCCGAAAGCAACAAAGGCTGCATTGCCCTACAATCGAGAATTTCTCCTTGTTGATGTTGCAAGCGAATTAGGCAAACTTTTCGTCAGGTCGCGGTTTGTTGAGCGAAACCCGTCGCTCTCTCGAACGAAAAAGTGCATCAACGCGAACTGCAGAATGCACGCGGCGCTTTGAGAAATTATTAAAAAGCTCTCAGGGAGAGAGAGTCTCTCTCTATTTAGCTCGCATTGTGCGTACTATGCGCGCAGGCGAGGTCGTTGGCCTCGCGTGTCGACACGTGTCGCTCTCTGGCAGCGATCGATGCCGGCATGACTCACACCAAAACACACCCCAGCGCGGTACAACAACCCCTGAAAAACGAACGAAGGAAAACGATTCCCTCGAGTCTGAGAAGAAGAATCTTTCCGGCGTCTTTTTTTTTGGTGAGAGATGCATTTTCCCTTCAAACGTTATTACCGCAGTTCGTTGTGGAAAAGCGAAAGCGGAAAGAAGAGGGACAACAAAAAAGTCTTGTTAATATTCTTATCGTTGCTGGACTAACATAAACCACAATAAAATTCTTGTTTTGTTTACTATCTTGTTGAAAAAGAAACAGTCAAAAATTGTCATAAAAGAAATTAAAAGAAAATTTCAGGTGCTAAAATTTCTTACAAATGAAAAATAAATAAAAAAAAAACTAAATATTGTAAAAATTCTTTGGATTTAAAAGAGAAACGTTTGTTTCTTTAATAATTTTGTTTAAAAATCCCAAAAACTCTTAAAAAATTGTCAGATAGTTGTCAGTGCACGTGTTTTGTCTGTTCTAATAAGTGTAGTTGAGTGTCTTTGTTTGTGTAAAAGGGTGAAAGGGTTTAGTTAAACTTTGCTTTAAAGGCATACAAAGCCTAAAAGTTTTAACTTAAAATTCAGAAATTAACTCTCTGAAGAACCAAAATACTTTTGTGTCTCAAAAAACTAAAAACTTTAGTACAAGAGCAATTTTTGTGCATTTATTTTGGAAAAATTATAATAAATTTATTTTTATTTACACCGCAGATTTAACTCTTTTCAACTTTCGTTTTGTCAGTGATTTAAATTCAGACCTCTGCAACAAGTTTTGAAGTAAATACAAGGCATTTAATTTTGACGTTCCTCAATTGAAAAGTCTGCTTACTTTCATGAGAACAACGTTTTAGAAAATCGAGCTCCCCCCGAAAGAAAGAAGCTTGAAAAACTGGTATTGCATTTGAGTTTTGCTGTTGCCAGGCAGTTGGGGGGCGCACGGGGGTCAAGAGAAGCTTCGGTGTCGCGAGAGAGCTGAAAAGGGGCCCCTCCTCAACCCGCTTCTATGGCACCCCACGTGTGCACGCAGGCCTTCCCCACAGTGGATCCGCGCGCGTCCCCTCGCTCTGCCCCTCCGCGTTCTTCTCAGCGGTCGTCGACCGCACACCCGCTTTCTCCGAACAACCCGACCGCCGAAAGGGTTGTCAGGGCCCACCCTGAGCCCGGAATGAACTCGGAAACTCTTCAGAAGGGTTGTTCGAAGACGATTTTGGATCTTTGGAAGGTTCGATGACCTTTGGGGCCTGTGCAAACCAGAGAGAAAGGTCGGTGACGTCATGGGTGCGGAGAAAGCTCCCAGTTTGCAGGCACGTGTCGTTGCAAAGCCCCACGTGAAAGAGGTCGTTGAACGCGCTCGCTCGCTGCCGACCTCGACCATCCGTTTCCCGAAACTGCGCCGCAAAACACAAGACAGAGAGCCAGGGGGTTCCTTGATATACGACGGGAATTGCTCTCGCTCTCTCCCTGAGAGATGGAAATTCGAGATTGCCGCATTGCTTATGTACAGCATCGTTGAGTCATTGCATTTCCCGCTTTTTTCCTCGCCAAGTACGATGATGCATTTATTTTTATTCGCTGCAGCGACTGCAATCAAGTCTTTTGAATAATAACAATGACGCATATAATCATGATTGAGATCATACAAATTGTTCGCTCTATTTCTCTCCCTAGCATGGATTTTGTAATTTAAAAAATCCAAAATCATTTTAATCGAAACTTTAATTTATTATACTATAGATGAGATTTATTAATAACTAAAAATTATTTTGAGGAAAATTCTAGAAAATTTGAATAATAAAAGAAAATTATGTACTCATTTCTTTTAAAATTTCAGAACAATTCAAAGGTTTGATCTAAATAACATTTTCTTCCATTAAAGAACCTCAAAATCAATTAAAGAAAACTTTATTCAGGAGCTCAATGAAATCTGTGTGCAGAAAGTTCAAACAGATCCGGTCGGCCAAGAAGAAACGAAGCCTCAGTCAATTCACACATTTATAATCTCTCTCTCTTGCAATGTGAATCTCGAAATTAGTGAGCTGCAGTCGAAAATGGCCTCGGATGCATCTGCGTTCGTTGACTTTTGGGTCGCTTTCTCAGGTTCGTTGTTCTAGGAGGCGCAGAATTCGGATTGACCGCATAAAAAGCGCTACTTATGTATTTTTATAGTTTTGGGCGGCGCTCGGATGCGTTGACCCCGCGAAGCCAAAACCGTGCTGCACCAGAGAAATCTGACACCTTGAGAATCTTTAGAAATTTCAAATTATTTTGGCTCCAACTGCCCTAAATAAACATTTATAATAACATTTATTTTCAACAATAAATTAAATTACCTTCACTAAAAAAGTATAAAAACAATTGAAATTAACTTATAAATATTAAATACAAAAATAAAATACAACTCTTATTACAGTTTATTTTTTACTTTCAACTTGGAGCTCTGTGAGATCGACTTTTATGTTTATTCAGATCAGCTACGCGTACAATAAATAATAGAAAAGCAGCAGCTGCAGTTTGTTTTTTGTTAATTATAAATCCAGATCGGCTGCATGGGCGGCTTCCTCCTCTTCTCCTCTTTTTTTTTATCGCATTACAAAAGCAAATGACCATTTTGGATGGGCGGCTGCAGCAACAAAGTGCGTGTTTGGCCGACCTGAATTTTGGCGGTGATGCAACCGAGCGAACGCGCTGCGGCCGCGCGAGGGCAATGCACTCTGCTCCCTATGCACACGGCGCAGAGTGCAGTCGTGTGTTCGAGTGCAGCGCCGAAAATTGAGCTACAAACGAAAATCCAAGGGGGCCCGCGTTGAGAGAGCGGAGAAGCGAATCCATTTTGCGCAACACGAAGCCGGTTATATTGCCTTGCCAAGCCTGTGCAGAGTGATAGGCCGATTTCGTAATTTTTGACCTAAGTTGGTTTTTCTTAAACTGTCGGATTTGTGATTGTTTAAATATTAACAAATTCTTTTTGAGCAAGAATAAGTACAAAAAAATCATCAAATTTTTGGAAAACCATAAAATTATTATAAAAAAAGCAAAATCAAAGTTTATAAAGCTTTCATTATTTTACTTTTAAGTTTTTAACGTTTTTTGAAATAAAAGTTCTTTTTTCATAGGAACAGTTTTTCTTCAACTCAGGTTTCACTGTAAAAGTGCTCAATTGATGAAAGAATTTGAACTTAAACAATTTTTGTATGTTTTTCAAAGATGTAAAAACGTTTTCTAATGGTATTATTTCCGAGAGTTTTAGTGCTTTTTGTCTTTCTTCGTAAACTTTGTATTTTCTATTCACAGATTAAAATTAGAATTCATTCAAATAAGTCAACGTCAACATTTAGCTCATAAAAACTTACTGTTCTTTTTGCTTGCACTTGTGAAATGTGAAAAATATCTGAAATTAAAAATTATTTGTGTAAACAAAATCTTCAAGCCTTAATTATGATGCGTTTTTCATAATAAAAATCTAAGTTTCCAAGGAATTAGCAAATTATAAAAAGATTGGAGCATAGAGCATAGCTAATGCGTGTATAAGTCACTTATTGTAATTAAATTTTTTAAACATTTCAAAATTATTAATTTTTTTAGGGTTCTTGATTTTCTTTTTGATCAAATTTTTTTTATCCAAATTAGCTTCAAATTTTAAAAGTTACGAAAAAATGAAGATTTCATTTCAAAATGATCCATTTTTATATCCGAGAAGGTAAATTTATCACAATTGATTTCCATTGCTTTTCTAGTTTTTCTTCTTTTTGTGTATTAAAAATAAAAAAGCGGTTTCGTGCTGTATTAAATAGAAATCTGTTAAACCAACAAACAACAATGCGGCGCGCGGTCTTTGCTCTTTGTCGTCAAAAGAGAATAAGCGACGCGTAATCGTGTAGAGCAACCTTGGAGGAAAAGAGTCGACGACCCCGCGCGAGTGCATCTCCGAGTTAGAAAAGAAAAGCTTGAACTTTCTCCTTTTTCCTTTTCTTCCTCGAAGGCCGATTTTTTTATATTTTGAATTTCATAATTAACGAGAACCTCTTCTCATGTGTTGCACACCGCAGTGTTGTTATGGGGGTGTAATTATTATTAGGGGTCGCCGCGGCCAAGAGTGTTTCGGACGTGCGTGTTTTCGCGAGACAAGGGTTGCATGTCGCGACCGGGTGGTCAGTTTTCTGGCATTGATTCGCGTCCGTCACTCGCAAGGTGAATCGGACAATTTTATTTTCGCTCGCTCACCTGCCACTGACGCAAATAATTTCATTGCCCGAGCGCCCGGCCGGGTAGGCAACACGGCGGAGGCGCACGTCGAGCGGCGTTGCATAAATCGCTCTTTTGCAGGCGCTCGACGCACAAAAAATTTGCGATGCGAAAAATAGACCTTCACGAAGCTTTGGTTTATTCATATTATTTTTGGATTTAAAAAAAACTGACTTATTTTCAATTAAATTTGCTTCCGATAAAAAATTTAAACTATGTTATATTATATGATTTCAAATTCCAAGAATACGTTGAAAAGTCCCAATTTTAACTTCATTTTTTTCTAGAAGAATTTCACTATCGAATGTTAATTTGTGGATAGGGGAATCGAGTTTTAAATCCATGGGGGTTTATTTAAGTGATTGTTTTACGAAAGAAAAACATGAAATATTAAAGCAGATAATAATTTAGTTAAAATTTCAAAATTTTGAATGAATAAAAGAAGGAAATGAACGTTTAAGATAACAATTAAGCTACTTATTTAGACTTCTACATAATAATTTTTTTATTAGTAATTTTTGCCAAGCTTCTATTCATTAATTTTTACAAATATTTAAGAACCTATAACTTTGTCACAATGAAATTAAACAAAAAAATTTTAATTGAGCATTTGAAGATGAAAATCACCTATATTTTGGTTTGTATTTAAATATAAAATTCTCTTTCAAATCAAATAGAGGAATTTTTTGTCACCATTTCTAAATTTAATGTCTTTCCTTAAAAATTAAGTTCTTTTAAAGAGAGGAAATGTAGATAATGTAAAGCTGATTTTTTCGGCTTTATTTGTATTAAACTGGAATTTCCTAAAAATATTAAGTAATTTCCAAAAACTTACAGTCAAATATTTTCAGAATAAGAACATATCATAGTTATCGTATAACCAACGAAATTATATAGAAAATTATCTGTAAAAGATAATTTGGTAAGTAATTATATTTTCAAGCGGCCAGTTTGTCTCTTTGTTTTCACCCTAACCTAGACTAATTAAACGATTATTTTCAATGAACATAGGTATCTAAGAATTCTAGGATGTTCTGATCAAATTTACTTCTTCAGCAATCAAGAAAAAAAATACGCACTACATTTATTAATAAATTAATTAAAGCTTTTTAACCATCATGTTTCATTCGCGTTTTTTTTACGATCCGCCTGCTCTTTTTTTCCCATGCTCGTTCTCTGTGTTGCGCGAATGTTCTGTGTGGATTAAAATTGTCGACGCTACATTAGCCATCTACTGGCCACAACCTGAACTTTTTCAACATAATGTTTTGCAAAGTTGGTGCACTTGACCATGGTGACCAACTAAAGTTATTATTGTTTTCATTTTGCACGCGAAGCAGGAAAACTCAAGTGAAATTTAAATTTGAAGTTATTATTTGCCAGCAACATGGGCTAGTCTCGCCAGTCGAAGTTTTAACTATTTTCTCACTTTTTATTTTATTAATTGACGAAGGATAGGAAAAATCAGGGAAAAATCAACGCAAAACTTGCTACAATTCCAAGTGATATTCCATATTTACTTTTAAATCGTCGCATTTTTCTTCAAATCATAGAACAAAGAACAAAAATTCCACCCCAGTGAAACAATTCGCTTAAAATTTATTTATAATTATTGCTGATTAAATTATAAAACGAGATAGACTTGAAATTATACACAGCGTGTTTGAAAGGAAAAATTATAAAAGGCAGTGAAAAAGTTTCCAACCAAACTGCACCTCTCAAAGGTTTGTCCCATTTTGTTCTAAAATTGATATAATTTTTAAACAAAATTAATTGAAATATAAAAACTATTATTAATTTAAAAAAAAATTGAATGCTTTTACTTATCATTTGCAAGATTTTTAATTTTATAAATAAACTAAATTTGAAAAAAATTGAAGCATAATTTTTTTCCGCAGCTTGTCCGGATGGCGTCCCAGGCCAGTGGACGTTCATCAGGAATCCGGACGCTGGCGTTCATGGACTTGGAGACGACGGATCTTCCGCACGCAGCGTCCCGAGTCCGCGTCACCGAAGTGGCCGTCGTGGCCGTGTCCACGGCGGACCTTTTGGCCGCCCGACCCAGGCCGCCACGCGTCCAGCACAAAGTGACCCTCTGCGTCGACCCTCGCCTGCCCATCCACCCGACGGCCTCCAAACTGACCGGCCTGGACAACTTCCTGCTCGAAGGTCAACCCTATTTCGACGAGACGACCTGCGCCACCCTGGAGACCTTCCTCGGACGGCTGCAGCATCCGGTGTGTCTTCTCGCGCACAATGGGCACATCTTCGACTTCCCCATGCTCGCCAAAGAGTTCAAGACTTTGAATAGGGTTGGTTGAAACACTGAAATTCCAAAATATTTATTTTAAATAAAACTAAAATTAATTTATATCGCAAAAGGGCTCAGGGTTGATTAAAAATGAGTTGAATTAAAAAGAACTTAAATGGAATTTTAGTTTTTTTACAAAACAAATTTTCAATAATAATTTATAATATTTATTAAATAAATAATTATTCTCTTTTTTTCTTATATAATGAAAATGAGACATATAGATTTAGTTTTTTTTTTAATTTTAGGAAAAATTTCAAATTGAAATTTAGAAAAATCATTTGAAGAATGAAAATCGTTTACAAAAAAGAATGAAATTGAAAATTATTCAAAATAATAATAGAAGGAAGAGCCAGTCTAATTTTTACTGCTCTGACAAAGTTGTTTAGAAACAAGGCAGTGAAATTTTTGGCCTTTATTGCACCGGACAAAAAAACTAAGATTCCAATTAAATGCCATGAAGGAGAAAACTTTTTTTAAAAATACTTTCTTTATTATTTTATTTAATATGATGAAAATCATAACTTGTATATTTAATTTTTAAACGAAATTTCATTCCATATTGGATTCCACTGAATAATTCCGTTTGATTTTGAATTTTTAACAAATTTTATGTAATTTTTTTGAACTTATTCTCATTCCAGCCATTTCCCAATGACATGCTTTGCGCCGACACCCTTCACTACTTCAGGCAGGCGCTCAATGGAGGTCCCTCAAAACCAACCAAAGCCATAAGACGCCTGAATTTTGGTGAATCAACTCAACTGACCCAGCAGAAGACGCCAAACAAGGTTAGAAAAAATACTCTCCTGAAGAAATCTCTTTTAAAAATTATTCTTTTTTTCCAGCAAAGTCCCAAAAAGTCAAATCTGGACGATTTTGACTCGACTGAATTGGACGCCGAACTTTCCGCAATTGCCGATGCGGTGGAGCTTTCGTTCCAGAAATCAGACAAGCCCATCCCAGCGACCCCTTCGCAGTTGGCTGCAGTTCAGGAACAAACTCCTCAACGACGCACGTCCTACCGCTTGGGCGACGTGGTCGATCGCCTCGTTCCGGAATTCCAGGCGACGGCGCTTCATTCCGCAGAGGGTGACGTCATGGCCCTTTTGCACTGTGCGGCTGTTGTGGCTCAGGACTTGGTGCCGTGGGTCAATGAAAATGCGCGTCCTTTTCCACAGAAGAAATAAGTTTTTTTTTTTTAAATTTTAGACTGAGGCAATGTTTAAACTTGTATAAAAATGAAAACTGATGTATTCCCAGTTGAATCTGCCCAAAATCTCAAAAATTGTTGGAGCAAAACAATAAAGATCTGGTATTTATTAAAAAAATTAAAAGAATCTTTAATCTTATTTATTAATACCTCTTTATTTATTAAATACAGTCACTCACTTTCAGAAAAAATGTACAAATACATATAAATACAAATTACGACTGAGAAACTCTCACTTACAAGAAAGAGAATATAATCTTTGTGTTTTTTTATTGTTATAAAGTGTAAATCTTAACCGCTAGTTATTAAAAAGTTGGCTCGCGATTTGATTGGACTTCATTGGTAAACGACTGGTTTCGACTGGTGTGTCGTGTGAAGGTCACGGAGTGGCTGCAGAAGCCGCCTCTGGAGGCCACGACTCCTCCAAGCTGGCACTCAAATCAGAGATGATGCCGCTTTCTGAAATTCAAATTTAAATCAGCAAAATAATTCTTTAAATGACTATACAATAAAAAAAATCATGTGGAGAAAAGATGGTATTAATTTAAAAATATGCCAGATTTCCAATTCCTTTTTGTTAGATTTGTTTGCTTTTGATTTTCTCCTATTTGGCTATTTGTATTTTTTGTTTTTATTATGGACGTAATAAACAATTAAATTGTAATTAAAATTACCAAGAGATGAGTGGCTGTTGAGGGTGTTTGAACGCATGGTGGAATTCTCGCCTGAACCGTAGTTGGATCCTGCAGAGGAGGACGATGACGAGGCCACCGACACAACCGAGTGGGGCCTCCGTGGCCTCCTTTCGGCCGAACTTAGCGCCACTGAGCTTCGAAATCGAGCTCCAGCTGTAACAAATTAATAGCAATTTAAAATATAATTAGGTACAGTTGAAGGAATTAAATATCATCCTAAATTATTTGTTTTTTGGGAAATAATTTTAAAGAAATGGTGCAAAATTTTCTGGATTTAAAAGTACAGAAATAAATTTATTTAGAAAAAATTACCTTTTGCCAGCTGTGTAAGGCCGATTGACCTGTCCGAAATCTGGTCTCCACTGGGTCGGATGTCCAGACAAGGCTTGTTGCCTATTCCCATGCTTGACATTTCTGCAAGTCGCACTTCTGCAAGATTTAAGATATATTGAATTAATTAAAATATTATTTGAATACGGCCAAATTATCCAATTAATGTAAAATTTAATATGAATATCATTCAATGAAATTTATCTTATTTTATAAAAATTTAAAAATATATTATTCTTGTCTAGGAAAATTACCTCTGTTTCTGAGTGCCTGTTTCCAAAGGAGGGTAGAGATTTCTTTAGTCCACGCGGCTTTGATGTCAGACGAGGATGTATAGAGAGTAAAAGTGTCACTGGGCTTCCGTTTACGGAACCAGATTTCGAATTTGTTTGGCGCATCCGCCACCAACGCAGTCAAGCCGATGTCCGTCATTTTTATGCTGCTCTTGTAGACAAAAAGGTCCAAGTTCTGAAGACATTTTTTGTTAGAAACAGAAGCTGAGATTATAATAAAACGTACCTTTCGATCAGGGAACTTGCGAGCTTTGCTGAAGAGGATGAGTTCCTCAAAAAGGAAAACATGCCGAACACACTTTCGGCCTCGAGGTCCCTGGTTGACGATGAATTCATTTTGGCGCAGCAAGCGACCCTGCTCCTTCAGATTTACCTGAAAAGTACACAAAAGTTGAATTAATTCAAAACAGAATTTAATGATTGACAAACAAGTTGAATTAGATAATAAATTTTTAAATATTCCTTATTAAACTGGTTCCTTTTTGGACATATAATTAAAAATGATTCAAATGTAATTGAAATAAGCGTTTAAATTCTAATTTCATCATTCCTTGAAATGATAATTTCCCTAATTTTGGAAATAATTATTCTTCATATTTCCTTTCTTAAATGAATTTTAAATTTTGCCAGATAATCATTTTGTTCAATTGGAATTTCAGGAGCAATTTTTTCCTTCTTTTAAAATTTTAATATTTAAAAAAAATTTTATAAAAAAAATCGCTTACATCACAGTTTGTGAGTGAATCCATGGCAAGCAGGTCGTTTCCGTGTCTCAGCTGGAAGCGCACCATGGCCTCTGCAGCGGCCAGATCGGCCGCTTGGCCTCCGGCAGCCTGTTTGAGCATTTGCTGCAGGAGAAGGGCGTATTTGCCCATTCGCTGGACTGGCTTCAGCAGGTAACTCGCCAGGTCCATTTTGTCACCCAACTCGAGCTGCTTAGCCTTAAAAAAAAATTAAAATTATAAATAGATCAAATTAATAAATAAAACGGTTCCTACCCTGAAGAAAGCAGCGCCGTAGTCAATTAAGAGACAGTCCGACTTGGGCTTGTTTTTGTTGTACAGCGCGTACAGGTAAAATTTGTCCTCCTGAAATGAGTTGAAAGCAAATTAATTGGATATTTTTGATGGTTTGAAATTAAAAAACTCACATATTTGAGGAAAATGTTGGCCACTGCAAGAGGTCTCTTCTCGCACTTCTCCAACTCAAGCAGGAAAAAGTGTCGGTGAAACTCGCAGATCTTCTCGATGTTGCCAAAGACCACGTTTCGCTGGCCACGCAGCGCCTGAGGGATGTCGTCACGCAACAGCTCTGGTATGTAGTGCTGTAAAAATAATAAAAACCAAAAGTTACATTTATCTAGGAAGTATGAATAATTTAAATGAAATTTACCTCGATCACATACTCGAGCGCCCTGACATAGTCTCTTTCAGTCTGGATCATTTCCCTCATGATCAAAAGCAAAGTTCTGGAAATTTAATATTATTATTAATTTTTTTACTTGAGAATAAAAAATATTAATAATACTAGTTTTTTTTCTTCTTAAAATGCTACTGAAAAAAAATACATAAAAATTTAAAAATCACGTTGTTTTTAAAACAAACCTTTGCGTTTTTGCCACATTTGGATCTGCGGCAGGGTCGATGGCCTCTAGGGGTGGTGTCTGTAGCTGCTCGAGATGAGCATTCGGAGTCAGCGGGCTTCTCTCAACCGCTGCGTCCACTTCTTCCTCCTTTGTACATTCACTGCTGAAAAAAAAATATGCAAATTTGTAATCAAGTTCAATCCTTTGATCCGATCTATAATGTGATGAAAATAACTTTTTTTAATGAAATACAATTTGGAATTATTATATTACTGTTTATTTGTCCAATTGTTACATCTTCTGAAGTTATCTCCTTTTAATTTTTCATTTTTTTTTTACTTTCCAATGAAAAGCCCGGTTTCAGTTTTTCATTTTTTGTCAATATTCTTGGTGTTAATTTATATAAATTGATGAAAAATTTAAAAAAGTGGGTGAAACATTTCATTTTTGAGGAAATAAAAAATACTTTTAAAATAACTGAAACTAAAATAACGAAAAAACTAAATAATATCTTGACCAATTTTGCTAATATGGCAGAAGTACAATTTTGGTGCGGAGAAAAAAAAAGGGTCTGCTTGCCCATTTTTGGAGCAATCCATATAAAGTAGCACTTTTGACTACAAAGCATAACAATGAGACACGAACAAACAATGGTCCTCATTTGACTCACAAGTCCCCCTTTAAAAACTATCAAGAGAAAATTCAGAATAAATTATTTATAATAGGATCAAACTTCAGAATGTTTTCAAAAAATTTTCTAATTTTTGATAAAATTATTTTAAACTCGGCACTCACTGCTTTTGGTCGTCGGAGGCGACGGATGCGACACTGCTGCTGCCCTCCTCGTCAGGCCACGCTGGTGTTTGCGGTTCGGGCCAGCAGGAGCAGTTGGCGGAAAAAGGCGCTGCCCCCGAGAGACGATTGCGAACCGTCTCCATCGTCGCCAGACATCGCGATTCCGCGTCCTAAATTAAAAATTTAAATAAAGAGGAACACGATTTGTTTTCGTTTTCAATTACAAGGCAGTGATCCGCTAATTTCGCGTTTCTGAGCTTCCTCGCCAGTTGCGCCATTTCTGCAAGGTGTGAGGTGCAGGGGGCCGGGTGGGCCATCACGTGAAGGCGCAAAGCTTTTTCGTCCGCCTCGCGCAACCGACTGTCCGCTTCAGCTGCCCATTCTTCCGCCTGCAAGAAAGATTACAAGAAAAATTTAATGAAAAAAAAAAACATAAATCAAGCCAGCATATAAATTTGTGTTGCTTTTGAATAAAAATTCATTTAAATGAAATAAAGGAAAATTAATTAATGAATTAATTGGTTTCATTTAAATTATAAATGGTGCCAAATTAAACGGAAGATACTTTCCAAATTTAAAAATAGAAACACCTATTTGTCTGTGAAATGAATTGACCTGACATTGACCTCTCGTGTTGATTGGAGCCAATTTTTCTCCGAAAATGGAGTCAAACAAATCATGTATAATAATTTTTACCTTTGCCACGAGAGCAAGACAGCGATGCGCGTCCTCGAAGCGTTCGCGCGCCTCCTCCAAGCGGCCGCCGAAACCTCGGAGGTGCTGTTTCAGGGAGCGGGCCAGAGTTGAAAGTGTGCCGCCCCCAGCGTCCGAGTGACCTCCGGCCGCCTCCTCTGCCAGGTCGGACGCGCGCTCCATGTGCCGCTGAAAGCAAACACGACAGAAATAGTTGAAAATACTGGCAAAAAAATAATAAAAAATATAAAAAAATTGTTCCAGTCAAATTCATTGATAAAAAATAAGCAGGACAGAATATTTTTAATTTATATATTCAACTTAAATATTAACAATGTTCAAAAAAATTGCTGTTTGACAGTTTCATATATGTGTGTCAAAATTGTGACGAGGAATTGAAGAAAATAAATAATAAAATTGGCATTTTTCACAAATTTTCCTATTAATTTAAATGAAATCAACACAATTTTGCTTATTACCACCAATACTTTTGTATTATTTCAAAATTCATTTAAATATTCTCTAAATTTTTGATAAAATCCAAGTTATTTCATTAATTTAATAATTGTTAAAAAATTAATAAAGAAATTATAATTATATTAATTATTTAAGATAATTTTTTTTACAAGTTTTATTAAAAAATGATTACAAGAAGAACAAATGTAAAAGGAAAATTCCTGCAAATTTCCTTTTAAGGTTGTGCATCATATATTTGCATTCATTTGAATTACAAAGAGGTGAACGTCATAAAACGAAAGGAGCAAACTGGCAAAAGTCAAGGGCTTTCGTCTCAAGACCGACGAAAGGAAGCATGTTTGGATGGAAATTTCATATTATATTGTTCTGAAGACGGAAGCAGCGAATCGAGAGCATAATATTGTGTCGAGAGCACGCATGTGTGTTAAGTGGAGTGCGAATGACATAACGCGCTGCCGAGTATTAATCGCTGATTAATTAATCGATCAAAGTGGCGCACACAAGAAGAAAACGCTCGCTCGCGGCCCACAAAGCAGATTGAGCGCGACTCCGCCGCGTCTTATTTTGACTCGATTCATTTGCATACTTCCGCTCTAGCACGCCCATCGCAAACAAAACGCAAAAGAGAGAGAAAAGCTGCAACAATCGGGGTGGCCGAACCTTTATAATGAAAGCTGCAATCGACGACGATTGTCGGCAGCTGCGTTGAACTACGGTGGGTGCTTTATTATGTTATTGTACGAGACACACCTGCGTTTTCATACGCAATTCGCGCCTGACTTCGTCGGCAACACTCTCGATCGGATGTAATAAAAATCGAATTGCAGGAGAAGACTTTAAAATAGAATTATGTAAGAAGAAAATCAAAACTCTAACAAAAATAATGATAACAAAATTTATAAAATATTGTTAATTTGCAAATTTTTGATTGAAAAATAGATAATATTTAACAATTCGAATAAAATGATATTAAGAAAATGGGAATTGCTGTTGGATTTGGTACTTTTATTTCTATGAAATTTTTTATTCATTCGTTTCTCTTTTTAGCATTCCTCTGCTAGATTTCTTTTTTGCTAATTTTTTCTATAGAATTGAGATGAATAAACAACAATAAAAAATTGTTGATGCGTCATTTTCAACCGCAGTCAATTTGAGAGCTTTGGCTTGATATGCTATTGTGCTCTGTAGAAATGAAAAGATTTGGTTTAATGAAACTAATAAAATTCAAAAATTTAACGTTGTATTTTTTTTAAAATTCAACTTAATTAATACACAATTGGTTATTTTGTTTCAAAATTTCACTGTAAATATGCAAATTCAGTATTTCCATTAAATTTCATACTTAATATATAATAAAAATAGACACCTTTGATTATTCTAAAAATATTGTTATTATTACTGGAAATCCTGATGTACTTTGTCTATAAATCGACCCGTTATTTAAGGAACGTCAGGGATTTCCGACAAACCAGCAAGCGCTTCCGTCTAAGATCCACAAATAATATTCAGAAATACTTATAATTTTGTAACCTACATTATTATTTTTTTACTTATTTAACTTTTCAATTAATCCCTCAAAATTTATTAGCAAATTTCGATTGAAAATACTGGAAATTATGTAAAAACGTTGAATTGTGGAAATGAAGAGATCGGGCTTTTCCTCGTTAAAAATTGTTTTTATTCAAAAATAAACGGCTCAAACAAAAGTTAAATTAGTAACAAGAAATAAAAAAGTTATTTAAAATTAAGAAGAAAATTGTTTCAAAATGCAAATAAATTGTGCTGTTTCAATAATTTGATTGACTTCATTGGTATTTGTATAATTGAAAACAATCTAAATTATGAGATAGTTTCACTTCTATTTATTGGTCACAGCTTGAAATAGAAATGAATGAAAACAAATCATAATGAGATCCTCTATATATCCTTTCCGAGCGATGATTTCATCTGAGAAAAGCGCAAAGTGGACCGTGATTGTCCGCAGAGCAGAACCGCAAAATTGGCTCGTCCCTCTTGTTTTGTTTTCTCAGCGAGATGAGTTTTGCGGCGGAATTGCATAGAACGCGAAATGAATTCGCACCCAATAACAAACGCAAAGCTGCAGCTCTCGGATCGAACCCTCGGCGGAGAGAAAAGCCACCTTTTGTGGCTGCAACAATGGCAATTATTCCATTTTCGCTTGCGCTCGATGGGGTGTTGCATTAACCAAATCGACGGACAGCTGCGCATTCCGCCAATTTCGAACAAAAAGAACCATTTACCGAAGGGGCCCCTCCCGCTGCACCAATAATATAAATAAAAGTGCGCGCCGAGCAAACACAAACATGTGTGCCGAATCGGTCGAGGGCGTTCTTTCTATTCCAATAACAATAATAATTCAACAAAATGCTCCAGAATGTATTTATTAATAAATCACTTTCACTTGGCTCGCCATGCAGCCTCCCTGCCTGGTCTAGTTTACAGACTCACATGACGAGGAAAAAATAAAACAACAAATTTCCTCGGCTCGGCTATTTTCGGTCGGAATGCACCTGCTCTGGCTCTTTCTTTCTCTCCAGCAGCACCGAGAGTCGATGCACTTTGGCCGCCCCGTGTGATCAAATGTATATAAAAATACAGTGTTAAAAACGCATCTTGTTTTTCGGAACGGACAAGCGAGTGAGGAAAAATGATGACACGGTGCAGACGGCCGCGGGTCCGAAGTGATCAGTCAGACACGCTGCAATCCAACAAATTGGAAGAAGCGTTTTTTTTTAAACTTGTTAGAAATTTGTTATCAAAAAATTCAATTGTTTTGTAAAAATTTTATATTAGATAAAATAATTTTATACAAGATGGATATTTATTTTTGGAAAACATTTCGCAAGTGGTGGTGCCGTTTTGTCTGACAATTCAATATTTCCCTCAAAAAAAATTATATTCTCCTCATAAAATGCAAACAATTTGTGATAATAGTCAAAAAATGAAGAATGATAATTAAAAATAAATATTTTTCAAGTTGAAAAACTCCAGGAATATTAACAGCGATTAGTTTGTAATTTACTAATTTAAAATTGCAGGTAAGACTCAATTCTGGTTTGGATTTATTAACAAAATTACTCCAGATATTTAATTAAAATAATTCAACAGGGTAGATAAAAATTGCTTTGAAAGTAAAAATAACTGACATTTACTTTATTTTGTTCTTTTGGAGTGGAAAGATGAATGACGCGGTGCAGACGGCCCGTCCGAAGTAATCAGTCGGACACGCTGCACTCCAACAAATTGGAATGGGCGTTTGAAACACTTTAAGTTGGACTCTCTGCGTATTTATTTGCAACGCTTGTGGGTTTGCGCGTCAAACTCTGCTCATGTGGGCCAAGTGTGTCAGATTACACTGGAAGGATTTGGTCGGAATTGAAAATCATGAGGGCTATTCATTTGTATTTTGCAGGATGATTGAGGACTTTTACACAAACCATCATTCAAGAGAGGCTGAGGGTTTAAAAAAAATTAAAGCTGCAAGAAAATTGGTGTCATGTTAAAAAAATATTGGAAAGTTGTGTAAAAATAATTTTTAATTAATTTAAAAAAATTTGCACTCCATTTAACACAGTTTGATCCTCAGGAATAAGTTTGAAAAATAATTTAATACTGAAAACAAAATAATAATTTGCAAATGGTTTGGAGATGAAAAACAATTTTTAAATTTAACACAAATTGATTGAAATATGCATTTTCAGTAATTTGAAAAAGAGGAAAAAATAAGCTTCGAACTTAATTTTTATTATTTAATTATATCTAGATAAAGTTTCTTTACAGTAATTAAGTTTTTATATTCTCGAGCTATCACAAAATCAGCGGCACTGACGTTTAAAGAAGTGCTGATGGACCTTGGGATAGGCGAAATCACGATCTGGACCCGTTGTATATCATTAACCATTTGTCCTGATTAGTACTTTTTTTTTTTTTTTATTGGAAAAAGATATTTATTGTTTCAAATATTGCAGGTTTTTATATGTTACATGAAAATTAAGCGCATCAGCAATTACATTATTTTTGTATTACAAAATTATTAAGTTACAGCTCACATGTGCTCTTATTTAAATTCAAATTGCTTTTTTGTTTTAATTGCTATTAAAATTTTATCTCTAATTAAGTTTTAAATCAGTGAAAACCATTTATTAAATTTAATTTAAACTAAATATTAAAAAATAAGAATTTAATCAGAAATAGATAAAAATTTAAACGTAAAAATAAATTAAAAATACTTTCTTTATTTATTAACTTATTAAATTTTTTTACGTTAAACATCTGCTGACTTTTTTAATGTGAAAACATATGATTTATTATTAATTTGAAAATAGAAAGATGCATCATTTGAACTAATTTGAAGGATTTTGACTAAATTTTGTTAATATAAAATTGAATAGCCTTCTAAAATAAATTGTCACTCCGCAGTAAGTGCCAGTGGCGACCACAAGGAAGCCGTACATGGCGGTTTTTTAAGTAAAGCAGGCCCAACCTTAATTCGGTCTTCTCTTGTAAGTGCGCGCCGATGAGATGTGAATTCGAAAACGAGCGATTGTTATATTATAAGTCGAGAGGGAGACGAGACGAGAATTCATAAAAATTAAAACTAGAGAAAGACTCGGCGATATCAAATCGCATTCCGGAACGTCTCTCTCGTCGGAATGGGATTTTTTTTGTGACTTTCGCGCGCGCCGCGGCAGTTAAAAAAAAAGCTCAAGATGGGAAACAAAAAGAAGGAGCTGATAAGAGATCATTTATATGGAGGAGGCGATAAGTTTCGAGAATAAAACAACGAAAATGTATTTTAAAAGAAAGAAATGTGGCACACGCGGAATGAACAGTTACACTTGTTGTGTTATAGTGTGAAGAGCTGCGAAAATAATAAAATGCTGGTGTGTCGAGAGCTGCGTTGGCCGCGATCCAGCTCGGTCGCTTTTTTTCACTCGTGGGCGCGCATGTAAAAGTGACGTGAGTGCAATGAAAAGGACACGACGAATTCCTCAGCCCTTCTCTTTTGCATAACCTTTGCAATATAAAAATGATTTGTCAGCGGCACTTTTTATATTTTCCGTTTCCCCGAGTAAAAAAGCGGAATTTCTGCAGAAAATCCGCGCCATGTGTGTGGCCGGTGCCGAGGTTGGGCAACTGAAAAGAAGCAGCTGCGGCGAGATGATTTGCAATTGCGTCATTGCGCTTTGACCATATTTGCCGAGCGTGACCCAGAATCAGAAAAAAATAGCCGAGCAATGCCGCGCGGCGCCAGGTGAGAGGGCGAAAATTTATTAAAAATAACAACCGGTGCTCATTATTGGTCTGTCGACCTCGCCAAATTGAACGCAAACAAACCCTTCATTGAGTTTGCAGTCAATCCTTAAAAGGAGAAAATTGAATGAAAAATTAAATTTATTGAAAAACAGGCAAAGAGATTAAACGTTTCTTCCAGAATTGGATATTTCATGGCCAATATTATAAATATAATGAAAACTTTCATGACTTCTGACATATATTCAGCCAATATATCATCTGAACAATAAAACGATGCTTGCAGAAATTAGAATTTTCTTAAGTATCGTCTTTTTTTGTTGATAAATTTTTAAGGTTAGTTCAAAAAGTACCAGGCAAAAGCGTTTCAAGAAGTTATTTATTAAAAGTATTCTTATTACTTGCCCACATTTTAAACAAAAAAATCTTTAGCTTCAATTTGTATTAAGTTTTAAAATTGGAATTTTTAAATTAAAATTTCTTTCTTCAATTTGCTGATTATTTTTGTATTTTTCTTGCTCATGAAATAGGGTCGCAGAAACTGACAGAAACTGGTTGAGCCGTTTTTTTTTCTCTGAAAAAAACAATTTTTACAACAAGGAAAATGCCAGAGTTTTTCACTTCCATGATCATCTCCTCGAGTGTCAATTTCTTCAAACAAATCTAAAAGAGTTGCTTTTTAAAGCAAAAATGCCGAATAAATTGTTGAAGGTATCAAATATTTTAATTAAAAATTGTCAAAAGCTGAAAGTTTTGATTGGTATGAAATGATAACTTTTCCTCTTTAAAAATGCTTTTTAAATAAATTCAAATAGATCAATAACGCTACAATTTATGGCTTAAAAAAACCGGTTCTGTGATTGAGTCATATCAAATTTTACAGTTAAACAAAAAAATCTATAATTGCAAAACTTTTTCTTTTTCCTTTTCTGCATTTTTAAAAAGTGTCTTCACTAATGAAGACTTTTGTTTGAATAAAGTTGTAAAATATTGGACGTTTCAGGTTTCAAAGTCTCTCATCCTTGATGAATGGAAAGGTTGAACGGCCGAGTGAAATTTTTGTGATTTATACCCGAAGAAAAAAAATCATAAAATTATACCGATGATCAATTTCTTTGACAGTATTTTGACAGCTGCATTTAAATACATTCAAAGAGCAAAAACACATTTTTTTGCCGCCCTCCGTGAGAAATGCAAGACTTTCGATTTTCGCCCCGCGGGGCCCAAAGACTTCTTTCTTAATTGCGATTACGGCGCGCGCGAGCCGCCTTTTAATTACCCCAAAGGTGAAACGCGCTGCTTAGCTTGGGAGAGAGAAAATGAATAATTGGAGCGGCCATCGAGGGACCCAAACGAGATGCAGCATCTCGAGCTCTCGACGAGAGTGAAACTTCTTCTTTCGAGTCTCTTGGCCCCGCCGCCGGCGCAGTTATGGAAAAAATCCCGTCGACGAAACAATAAATTCGTGTGTCCTCTGAATATGTATTAAAAAAAGCACGGCATAGAAAGCGACTATGGCAGCTTCTGCGCTTTTGGTTTCGATTCTGCGCCGCCGGCCTGATTTGCATTATAATTTTATCTAATTTGTGGGATCTGGACGAATTTCACTCAAACTCACCGTGAGCAAACAAAACCTTCGAGAAGATTATTGTGATTAATCTTCTTCGAGACCGACCTTTGAAGAATGAGTTCAATTTCGGAATATTTGATTAAACGATTTTTAGTGGGACAGATTTGCAGAAATTAAAAGTAAGTCATAGAAAGTTACGATTTATCTGAATTCGATATTATAAGAAAGTGCAGTTGCAAAATTTTGCAGGCAAAAACAATACCCTCACGATTCGGCATGACCAAAATAATATTCAATATTAGGCTGCTGGTGCTGACAATGAGACAAATAAAGGCGCGCAGACTATAATTGCAAGTGAACATTTTCCTACCAGCAGATGCAATGAACAAATTGGTGGCATACTTTCAAAAATCGATTAATATGATCTAGATTGGAAGGGTTTCAATTTATTAGCGAAATTTTTCCTGACTTTAATACTACAAAAAAGTACTTTATTAATGTGGAAAATAAATTCACTCTATTTTTACAGAAAAATTATGAGAAATCATTGGAAAATGAGGGAAAAAATATAAACATAATCAAATTTAAACGGCCCACAACGGTCATCCGAATTGATTCTATGTTGATCAAGTAATTAATAGTAAATCGAACACCTAACATAATATAAGAATTAAAAAAAATTTATTTTAATTTTCTGATGCTAACTTTTTAGTTGTTTGAAAGTTTCAAGTAAATATTATTTGTAATTATAAAAATAAAATAAATAAAATAAATAAATTAAAAAAAGTTTGAAAAATGTCCAAGAAAATTAAATAAAATAAACTTTATATTTAATTAAAAATTTTATGTATTAATAATTGCATATTAATTTTTTTTATGGTAATTTATTTTTGATTCCCAACTATTGATTTTGATACCTGACCTCCGAGGGAAAAAGAAAATCCCCCGACCTTATTTTCAGTCTGATTCCCTTCCGAGTCCCCCTGCATTGTGTAAATTTTGAAGTCTGCCAATGAAACACGATCCTCAGCCGGGTCTGTCCGTCTCTTTGCCAGTTGCAAATAATAAAATTTGTCACAAAGAGAGTCTCTCGACGCATAATTACACTTTTCATTCGATTCGCCCATACATCTGAACACGTGCTTGTTCATTCACTGTTTAAGTCTCTCTTTAGACAGGAAGTTGTCGATTGAAAAGTAAAACGGGGCGGCGACGACCGATGAAAAAATGCACCCCAGCTGCACACCCTTTCTTTATTTTCATAGCTTCACGCAGCGAAATTGCGACGCAGTTGGAATTTTAAAACTTTTCGATCGAAAAGGAGAAAGCGAAATTGTTATTCAATCGAATTAGAATTCAGTTCGATTGTCGTACCGAGAGAGCTCACAATAAATTAGCCCGAGACTTCCTGGTGATCGTGATGATGATGATGCGTTAGAAAAGAAAATTACACTCGAATGTGTGGAAGAGATGGAAGATTATTTTATAAAGCACTTTATTTACGCGCACCACGTCGATATGAGAGTAAATAAGAAGTTAATTTCAAAGTGCATCCGCTTTCGAACGGGGACAAATAATTGTTTGATCGCTTTACGACGCGGTACACCTACCGATGTAGGCAATTACTTCACCCGCAGGCAAAATAACTTACAATTAGTGCGAAAAAATGAAATGGGAACTCATAAATTTTTAAACTTGTCCCAAAAAAGTAAACATTATTATAAAATATAAATTTGTGCAAGTAATTAAAAAAAACGTGGCGGTTTCGGAAAATAAATCCAGGAAAGTTAATTAAAAATTAAAAGATTTTGAATGAAAATATCTTGCTCGGTTATAAGTGCTCTCGAAAATGTTTGTTAAATTTAAAAGCTGAAACAAAATTACAACCACAGGTATAAATAATTATTGTAATTTTTAATTCATCTCCTGATCATCTCAATTTAATGCAAGCTAAACATTGTTCTTGATTGAGTTTTTAAAATAACCATATTATTTAATAAATATAATTTATATTTCTTAATTTTATAAGCAATATATTTATTTTTTATTATATCTTAAATAAAAACAAAATTCTTTTGTTTATTTACGCCTTTAAAACATAATTACAAATTTGAATTAAGAGTCTAGTCTTTCAAAATTCAAAAATGAAATGAAATTTTTAAAATTTAAACCTACATAAGCCATACAAGAGTCCTGAACCCCAATAGTCATTATATTGTTATAATTATAAGACCGCTGTTTCGCTGTTTGTCGTTTGGACTGTCAATTAATGAAGAAAGAGTGAAAAAAAATTTACAATAACTTGAAAAAGTAAGGTAATCCTCAAATCTGATTGATTTTAACTATAAATCTTATTTAAATTAGTAGCTTTTGACTATTCGCCTTTACGTGGAATTACGTTCCATGACACTAGATATTTGAGACAAAACAGGTGTAAAAAATTAGAAAATTCCTGATGTGATAATAAAAAAGTTATTCGAGGGCAATAATTTCCCTAAATCAACATTTTTTAAAACCACATTCATCTGTCCGTTAGTCAAAAGTTACTTATTTAATCATTTCCCGTTTGCAGTGGTTTTTTTGGGTTTTAAATTCTCAAAAAAAAAATTTATCTTGCATTCATTTAATTTTCTCTTAATCAATTTAAATTATTTAGTTTGTCATCCTTTTAGAAATTCTAAAGCAAATTGAATCCAGGACCAATTTAAATTTAGCAACCTAAAAGTATTAGAAAAAAAATGAATTACGAAATTCCAATTGGCACGTTTGACTATTTAATTTTTTCACAATTCTGCCCAATTTGGAGGTGGTCGGGTGTGCCACGCGGTTCGCATTTCGATGAGTGGCCACGCCAAAGAATGACATGCCCGCGTGTTTGTTCCTTTCCAACTATAACGATAGATTTAATGACTAACTGTACGGAGCGCGCGTTGCTTGCCAATTATTCCCATTTCCGCGGCCAGCACGCTTTTGGGTCGAAAAGTCGCGGCTCGGAGGAAACGGACTCTCATGAATTATTATTATTTTATTATTTATTACGATTTCGATTCCCACGCGCCCAAGAGGAAGCCTTCGCCTTTTTTGCTCGGCGTCTCCGCCTGCCCTGCCAACCTTGAATAAAATTTCAAATCAGCATGCAGAGGCTCGCGACCAGTTTGGTCAGCAGACTCGATAATTGCGAATATAATAAAAGAATCAAATCAACTGGTGCACAGCAAAAGCTAGCCTGAAATGCCGGATGAATATTGATGAGACTGTGGGATTCAAATTTAGATCTTTTTATGCAACACCCAACGCAAACCTTGACAATAATTGTTCCTTGTCCTTAATTTAACGTTTGTATTTGTTCTTATTTGAAATTTGTATCCTTTTATTAAAGTGTATTTTAACTAATTTATAAATAAAAATTATTTACATGATAAATTAATTTTCATATTATAGTATTTATAGTCTTATTAATATGACTTTATTAAATTGTAAATATTTTTGCATTCTAGAAATTTTTGATTTGAAGATTTTTTTTAAATAAAATGTATGGCATAGACTTTCATCAACACTAATTGCAAAATTAATAAGGCTGCATCATGAATTGGAAGGTAAAAAGTATATTTATTTTATATTTAAAGTTTGTTGAAATTGATTAAAAAGAAAATAAATATTTAACGCAAATTCAGTGCTCAATCGAATGAAAACTAAATAATAATTTTAATTTTATTACATTTAAAGTGAGTTTAAATAATTTAGAAAATTTCACTCTACCTGTTGCGCCCTTGAGTGTGCAGAAAGCGCCCTTCGGGTTCGGTGGGGCGGCTGAGGAGCGGGGGCGGCTCGGGGGCGGCCGCGCGCCAGGGGCGTGACGCGCACGAGGCGGCACCCCCGCCCCTCGCCCTCCTCGGCGGCCACGTCCATCGCTACGGATTTTCCTCGGTGCTCATGCACTAGCCGAACTTTCCCATTTTCCGCCCCGTGCGGTGCCGATTTTGATAGACCTTCTCACTGTTCTCGCGACGGCGGCCGAAAACAAACTGCGACTGCGAGGAGGAAAGCGGCGGCCCTCGACTCCGAGAGCTGCGCGCGCACTTTCTCCCTTGCAGCGGTTTTCGATCGAAAATAAAACACTAATAAAGTCGCGATGCTTGTTATTAGCAGGCGTTCAAGTCACTTCCGTGGATTCAGATTTGTTCACTTTTCATTTACAGTTTTTTTTATTAATTAATTTTAATTATTTTTATTATTAAATTCCGAGGCTTCGACCAAAAGCTAAATAATTTTTAGAAAAGAATTTTGAAAATAAGAGAGAAATTATTATTGTTCTAAAACTTGCTACGTATACATAAATTTCAGTAAATGTGCTTCTCTCTTCTATCCTTTAAAGAACAGAATCAAATTTATATTAAAAATTTATCTCCAGAAGTTATAGCAAAATATCTTTTGCTGCATTTTTGTACAAAAAAATCAAAGTTTCCAATCCTTTCCAACAATTATTGCTTTTTCTATCAACGTACAGTATAAATAATAATAATAATACAATTAAACTACCTTAAACTTGACAATTTTATAACTTTTACAAATAAAAATTGCGACTTTACTTTGCATTATTTTTTAATTGATATTAAATGTATGTTTGTTTTGCTATTAATTTGCATTTTCGCAATTAGACACGGTTCCAAATTTGGCATAATCAACTCACTTAAGGGCAAAAGAAAGTTTTTCTCTCATTGCTTTGTGTCTGCTGCTGACAGCGGCGGAAACGTTCATTTTAAGAACAAGTTTTGGCCAATTATCACGTCGTTCGCAGCAAAGGACCAGTTTTCATCTCTCTGCGCTGGCAAAACTTTCAGCTCGTAAACCTAAAGAATCGTATTAGATTTTTTGCCTCAACTTTCTGCGCGTGTTTGTAGTAAAAATTAGCTAATCCCGTATTAATCGGATTAGGTAAACCTGATGAAAGTTCCAAGAAAAGTATTTAGAAGAAAGAATAGAAAAATGATGAAATTTTAACTTAAAGTTTAAAAAAAGGATGTCCATGACATGAATTTTATTTTTAATTATAAGCACAAATCAAACGACAAACGTTTTAGTAAAATATGAAATAAAAATATTTATTTTCAATTCTTTTCAATTTATTTATGTTTTATTCTTTGTTTCATTAATTATAATATTATTTTATTTTATTAATTCGATTTAATTTTATTTGTATTAAATTACATCATAAATTTGCATACTTTTTAATAAATATAAATTATGATATCATCTCATTTTAAATAGATAATGAAGCCATAATTATGTAGTATGTTTCATATTTTTGTCAATTTAAGAAAATCAGAAATTATTTGAAGTAATTCAGGATGTTATGAACTTACAACATTAATTAAAAACTGAAAAAAGGTGGAATTAAAATGTTTTGTTTTAATAAAAAATATAGTCAGAATTAATTATTTCCAGGAAATTAATTACATTGATTGGGAAATTTAGTAGAAAAAAATTAGCAGCCTTTAATAAATCACCTTTTTCTTGCATCATAAATTAATTGCAGATTCGCTTGAAACAAATAATTGTAAATGAATTGAAATGTTCTAAATAAATTCCTTTGATCAAAATGTTATTTTATTCCTTTCAACGCTTGAGCTAAAATATGAGGAAATAGCCCAAATATTATGAATAAATTTGATTCAATTTGTTATGCAAAAGGGTATGGCGCAGGTGTGCTGTGAAACCAGTTTGCTCAGTAGGATTTTTTCTCCTACATAAAACGTGCAATGAGAGTATTATTCACTAATGAGCGCGCGATCTCGTTTTCAGCACGACGGAGCGCAAATGAATCTCGGATTTCGTTGCGCAACCGACTTTGTCATATAATAATGTGTAGCACCGTTTTTGAAACTTCAATTTTAAAAACGGTTTTCGGCAGATCATAATAAAATTGCTCTTCCCACATCAGCACAGTAGCGGCAACGAATTTCCCTTTGTTTGTCAGTCTCTCTTCTCACGAAAAGAAAACGGGTATAATGAAGAAATTAGTAATTGGCTTGCGCTGATTTTCGGCAGTCACGACCTTCGCTTGTATATTTATTTTCGTTTGGCGACGGACGACGCGATCGGAATATGTACAAGAGTCACGCACCAGACTCGAAAACTGGAACGCATTTTTCTCTTCTATTCTCTCTCCGCAACAATAAAAAATTAACTGTCAAGAATGACATTTTTTGTGGTGCATCGTGCGGTGTTTTATCAAAAGCATTCCTCACAAATTCTTAATTGTTTTTCTCCGGTCTCAAAAACAAAACTAGATCACCTCGCCGTTGATTTATTGCTAACAATTACTTTTAATAAGTATAAGATGTATATTATGTGTTTTTTAAAAAAAACATTAATTTATTATAATAAAATTGATACATTTTTTGTTTCAAAGTACAAATTCCTCATCCTACATTTTTTTGCTGAATCTTCTTTGGGGCATTTTTTTTTTAATTCTTCTTAATCTGTTCCGAAAATGTAAGTTAAATTTTCATTAAAAAAAGTGAGATTAATCGAATAATTTATAGGCACTTATAGGATGGAAATGGTCTTTAAAAATGTATGTGTACAAATAATAAAGTGGGACAAGAAAATTGCAGAGTCAAAGTTACTTAAACTGCATGAATAAATTTTATTTTAAATTTCGAGCTATTGATTTATAATAGACTGATGAATACAATTTTTATTTAAAATAAAATTTAAAATAAAATATTGAGATATTTTTACACTTTTTGCAAATGTGAAGAAAAAAGACAGATTTGCCCTTGATATTTTAAATAGAATGTTCTTAAAAGAAGATATTTTCAAAAATAATCTTTAACTTGACAGTAAATTTTTATATGAAAAAGTTTACCAAATTTTGCAAACATGGAAATTGGATTTCTGTAAAAAAAATTCATTTAAATCTTTCGACATATCCAGGAATACTCTAAATTTTGAATTTAAATCTTTTAATTTTTTATGCGAATTATCCAAAACAGTTGTTTTATCAGTCCCAAGTATTGTGAATGAGAATGAATTAATTTTTCTTTGTGAATTTTTGAGCAAATGAAAAAAATCAAACGGACTTCAAAGATGAGAACAAATTTTTAAATTTTTATTTTATATTGTTGTCGTTCTCATTTAAGCTCGAGGATCTTTTATTCCTTAATAAAATTGTTTTTCATACCTTCACGCACATATTAGTCACATTACTTATCACGCAAAATTTAAAACAGTAGTTCATTTGGCTCTGCAGAAAATGAGCACCGTAAGCGGATTCTGCAGACGCGCGTCTCTCTTTTCATTTTAAATATAATATTCCATTCCTTGGAATCTCGCAACTCGACGCTTTTGTTTTCGCCTCTGCTCTGGTGCGAGGAGTGTGGCGCGGGCGGAAAATGTACATTATAAAAAGATAATAAATTGAAACTGCCTGTTCGCCTTGGACGCGCGAGAGTGGCAGAGAAATTCCAACGACAAGTGCAGCATTCACTATAATATAATGTAATGCACAATCGGCATGAAAAGGAAAGAATGCGTATTTCTGGGTTACTGGGCTTCGGCAGGTTCGTCGTCAGGTGGCGGCACCTGCCGCGACCTGAGCTCAGGGTCTGTGAATATAATAAAGATTTTACTCACCAGGGCTTCGAGGTAGAGCAGGTGGAATCGGTTTCCGCCGAGAGGGTCCGGAGGCCCTTCTGGTGGTCCCTCAGCAGCGGCCAAAAGGTCTGCCAGTGACCTTTCACCTTCGCTGTCAAACCATGACAATTCCTGGAACAGTAAATTTATTGCAGAGCTTAAAATTAAACAATCATATAAAAAAGAAAAAAAATTGAAATTTCATTATAAAATTAGTTTGGGATAAAATTTTGTATAATTTTGCCATTAAATCATTTGAAACACTAATACTTCTGAGCTAAATTGTAAAATTAAAAAAAATACAAAATTAACAAGTATTTAATAATTACTTTGTTAATATAAATTTGTCAATCTAAAAAATTAAATTAATATTTATAATAAACTTAATAAATTATTCTTGAACTAGTTGTTAGTGTCGTTAAAAGTAAAACAGTTCCAGGGTTGTTTTTTTAAATCAATTTTAATTTTCTTAATTCAGTTATGTTGAAAATTAATAAAACTTCACTGCAGCATTATAAATGAATCTGATAAAATACATTACTAAATAAATATTTAACTACTTTTTATTACAAATTTAATAGCTCATGTAAATAATCCTAAATTCTGAAGTAAAAAGACCCAGTTTTTCATTAAATTGGCCATAAATTCTTGGAATTAAAGGAAGTGATTGGGCTTTTCCTTGATGCAAAAATGTGGTGTTTTTTCAATTTTTCTGATTTAATGTATTTTCTACCATATAAAATAGGGTTGCAGACCGTGACCAAAACTGGTAGAGCCTTTTTGTTTTTGAATAAAAATAAATTTTACAACGAGGAAAAGATCTCTTTTTCATAATCATCTCCTCGAGTGTCAATTTCTTCAAACATAAAACGGATTTTTGTTTTAAATTGAAGATTTATTTAATAAAACGCCAAGAGCCTGCAAAGACCTTAAATCTAAGAACAGAAAATGCAAATGAATTTACAAAGAAATATATGCATGTTCATCATGAATGATTTTTTTTACAATAATTTGTTTTCCACCATCGATGGATATTTTAAATAAACCAGATTTTCACATAAAACCTTTCCTCAACATAAATAACAACAAAGCAGCATTTTCCCCCTCATAATTAAATTTGTGTCGCGCCTTTGATCATTTTATGAAACATGCATAAATTAAGAGACGTTCCGAGGATGCATTTAAAATATCCCATTGATAAATTATGCCTCTTCACGCGCCTTCTTTTTATCGCTCAAATTTTATTACAAGCTCGGTTCAAAGTGAGCTTCGTCTTAATTTTTCTCGTGTGTATTTGTTGGCACGGGCGTCGCGGGAAGAAGGGGTGCTCGTATCTCTCTTGGTCGGTGCATTTTGAGTGCATCCGAAATAAAAATGCACCCGATTGTTTATTTTTACGGCGGCGGCGTCTGTTTTCCATTCGCCGCCCCAATTACGAGTGTTTTCATTTCTCGACCACCGCGCGCGGCCTCTCGAGGACCAAACGCAGATGGCCTGCGAGTTCTTCCTCCAGATGCAACTTTGGGACGGGGATCGCCGCGCGTGCAAAGAAGAGGACAATTAGCGCGATTCGTTTTTAATTTCGACGTTCTCTCTTTGGCCGGCGGCGAGATTCCGTCGTCGAAAGTGAAAAAAATGCAAATCAATCAAACTAATTGCCGCCGAAAAATGTAATTATACACGCGCTTTCATTCACTGCAAATTAGCCAAATTTATATTTTATAATATAATATCCCCGCGGAGAGGACAAAGGTTTTCAATATAACATGACTGGCGGTTTTTAATTGGCCTAATAATCGAGAGATCCCTCGATAGATTGTGGATGAATGAAAGGAAGAAGAGAAATAATTGTCGCCCCAAGTGTTACGTTTCATTTTTATATAAATTTAGACCGCGACTACATCATCTCGTTCAGTTTCACTTTGTTTATGAATCAATTAAATAAAAAGTTTATTTTATTATAGAGAAATTCCACTTTAGATAAGAGGGGGATTTTAGAAGAAAAAAAATGTGCATAAATTTAAATCATTGA
This sequence comes from Neocloeon triangulifer, assembly GCF_031216515.1. Classification (NCBI taxonomy): domain Eukaryota; kingdom Metazoa; phylum Arthropoda; class Insecta; order Ephemeroptera; family Baetidae; genus Neocloeon; species Neocloeon triangulifer. The sequence goes on from NW_026775550.1 coordinate 2,485,187, forward strand.
TAATTTTTTTACCCGCTAATTTTTATTTTGTCATTTTTTAAAATACTTATAATTTATAATAATTACATAATTATAACAATAATATTAGTATTTTTAATATTTAAAAATAATAAATTAAATAAATTTTTAGGGATGAATTTTGAAAATAAAAATTTCTCCTAAAGGGAATTTTTTAAAATACAATTTTGCTCAAAACTTGCCAGATTGAAATCAATTAAAAATTTCTCCGACAACACATTAATCCAATCCAATTAAGTCATCTTTTCTAGAGTAAAATTTGTTGCCAGTAATTTCTTGTAATGTCAAATTAAAATTAGCTCCTGAATTATCCATATTAAACGCAAAAATTCTGCATTTAAATACATTTTTTAAAGAATATTTTTAATATTCAATCAATTTCGTTAAATCAAGAAAATTAAATCAGAAAATAATTTTTATAAATGTGATACCGTGAGAATAAATCCAAGTCCCTCTGTTTAAAATTTAAGAATCAAGCGTATTGTTATTCTAAAAGAGTACATTTAGTCTTTGTCTGGTTCAAATTTTCCTAGAATTGATCATTAAAATTTTTCGTGCGCAATTCTTCTATTCACAGAGAGTTGAAAATAAATCTCTTCTTCTCAGTGCGCGCACAATCGAATCGGGATTGCTTGTCCATAAAATGATATATTCATTAAATATTTTCCCGGGGAGAGCTGGTGGAAGAGAAAAACGTCCGCAACTTCCTCCGTCATAAAGCAAACGCATTTTCTTATTTATAATAAATTCATGTCCCTTTGTATGTGCGTGCGTCGACTTCTTTTTCCCTCCTCGCGGGAAAAAAGGCGAGTTTATTGCGCCCGTAAAACTATTTCTCTGCCGAGAGAGGAAATAAAAATTCCTCGCCGCCGTCGTCGTAAATTATTTTAACTCTTCTTCGTTCGCACCTCTTTGGCTATTCGCGCGATTCGTTCAGGGTAGTTGCAGCATTGAGAAGGAAAACGAAAGTGAAACAGAAAAAAAAACGTATTGTGACGGGGTTTACGGACAGACAGGTAGACAAAAGGGAATCTTACAGAGAGATTCCCAGAAGCGACCAATAATTATGGTTCGCCTCAACAATGATAATTGACTCGGAGGTCACGGAAAACGCACCCAAGGACTTTTCAAGCGCACAATTTTTAAAAAAATTTTGATGGCAGGTATAGACAATAATATTGAACTGAAATAAATCGTTGAGAAAATTTTGGTTGAAAATAGATAATAATTCAAAATTATTTTGAATTTGTTAAAAATGGAATAAATTTAAAATTTAATGATTCATATTTAATATCAGAAAAATCATCTGAGAAGTTTGTTTAAAATAAAATTTTTAGATGAAATTAAAAATTATATTATAACGTTTTTGGCTTTTCCCAATTGTTTTTCTTAACAAAATTTCAATTTACGTATTAAAATCAATAAAAGAATGTGACAAATTTCTAAAAATTGGTTTAAAATCACATTTTTTTAAGTAATATATATTTTAATAAAAAAGTATAGAATTTACTGGAAGTTTCAATCTTTTTTTTTACTGTTTAATAATTTTTTTTATGCAAAACTTTGAAGTTTTATCACCAACCTGTTGTAGTCTCTTTACGGCCTCTGGCCGTTCTGCCTGTCTGACGGCGGCCACGGCGGCGGCCGCTCTCTTGAGGCCAATCCTGGGAAAGAAGAAGAACAAGGTGAGCTTATTCACAACAGAGTCAAGTCTACTTTGTTTCTCCTCGAGAGCCGAGTCTCGACTGCCGGCGCTCGAGAGGAAGTGGGAAATAAAAGACGCTTCAGCAGCAGCTGCCGGCGCAGCATTTAATTGTTGCACTTGATCTCGAGCAACAATCATCACAACAACAAGTGCACACGTGCGCTCAGCTGCTGCAAGTTGAAATTTCTGAAGTATTTTTTTAATTACCTCAGGAAGGGACAGGCTTCGTTCTGGGCCCTGAGCTCGATCTGGGACAGCCGCTGTTGCAATTCGGAGGCCGTCTGGAGGCGGTCCGCCCCCGAACACGCCGCCTCCACCTCCTCCGCCTCCTGGAAAGAACAAAGACTTTGTAGAAAGAACAAAGAGAGATAATCCTCTTTCTTTATTTTTAATATCTCCCTAAACTTTACGAGGAAACATTAAAAGCTAAAAGGAGAATGTGTTTGCTTTCTCAGGAGATAAAATTAAGGGGATGAGAATCTCGCTCACCTGCAGCAGTTGCGCCCACAGGTGCGGACGCTCAGGGTAGGCAGGAACTGGGGGCGAACCGTCGGGGAAGAATCGACGCAGGGCTGATCCGTCGCCTCCAACAACATGCAACTGCAAGAAAACACGCAAACATTATAACAAAATTATCAAAAGTTTTTCACTTTGATTAAAAAAAAAGAAATGAATAATAATAATAAAAAGAATGAATGGAAAGATTGGAAAGTTTTATTTGTTGGTTAGTTTTAAAGAGTTTATTTTGTTCGAAAAGGATGATAAAAATTTCTCCTGCAACACAAAAGTAATTTGTGATGAAAGAAAAAAAATGTTATCTATAAAATTTTTCTTTCATATTTTGTAAAGAATAATTACCTTGACTTTGCTAATTGGCAGAATTCTCCTCGATTTGGCCGGAGCTCCTCCAGGCTGACGTCTGACAACCACCCTCTCGACACGAGTTCCGTATCCCTGCGCATTTGTCAAAAAGGCGTCAAGTCATTCATGTGAACAGCATCGTTTATGTATTTTTTCAATAAAAAGGGAAAGCTCGATCTGATTAGAATGCGCGGCCACCGGTCACAAATTACGGCTCATTAAAAAAAGATGCGCCGGGCGGCCCGGGGGCCGAAATCTTGAAAATCTTACAGCTTTCAAAATTCCGATCTTCTTCTTGAAAGATCTTTATCAGCGCATAAATTACGAGTTCGAATAATGAGTTGGGAAAAGTCGCCCTTCGCGTCCGTCAAACACAAAAAGGAGAAGGCCAAAGACCTCTGTTGCACGAACGAAAACATACCTGAGCGGCAAACAACGAGCGATCGATCAGGTCGAGCACCGCCGTCGACTCCAACCGTGGCACATAAAGGGTGAGTGGGGGTGGATTGCTCTCATTATCTTCAAATTTCCATCTCCTGGGGAAATTCGTGAAAGTGTTTTTAGTGTCACAGATAATTTATTCAAAATTCAATGAATGAAAATAATAAAAATAATTATTGCATTGGAAAAAATTTTAATAATGAGAACTAATTTATAAATTTGACAATTTTTTATCATATTGTAAGTTTCATCAAAATAACATGCATCGTAATGATTAATGATAAATAATTTAATAAAATTTCACAGTTTAAATAATTAAGCTTGTGACTGCATAGGCAAATACGGCCCTATCCAGGGTCACTTTGCCGAACCCCTGAGGCAGAATTCAAATAAAATTGTAATATTATCAGCCTGATTAAAATTAATCGATGTTATCATTAATTTTATTTGAACAATAAAATACATAACAATATTGTACGGTATTTTTATGATGAAATCTTGAAATTAAATAGTAAAAATAATTCAAAATTTTTAAATAAAATGGATTTAACAATAAATAACATAAAACAATATTAAATAAAGATCAATTTTTGGTGACTCTAATTATTTTCTGCCCTCTCAAGTAAATTAAAAACGTGTAGAGATTAAAAAAAAATCGCTTAACAAAAATTTAATTTAGAAAAAAAAAAATAGAATCAGATCAGTAAAAAATTGTATATTAAACAGACATAAAAGCATAATTTCTTTTGAATTAAAAGCAAAAATATGGATGTTTTGCTAATAAAATAATAACTTTAGCGATTTTCTTGCAAAGTAAATTAATTAATTAGTAAATCTTTTAGCTATTTTAGGTCCTTATATTTTTTCCAATTAAAAATTTTCTTTCTTCAAATAAATTTAAACTGCAAAATTAATGAGCAATTAATTAATGAATACAAACCTCTCGACGAGCAAAGCTAGGTAGGTCAGAAGTTGGCCGGCTTGGCGAGGGGCAGGATAGGGTTCGCGGGAGCCGCCGGCGACCACGACGGCGGCGCCTTCGCAGTCCTCCGTGTCTGGAAAATAACAGAAAATGTCATTTTTCATTATTTCTCATATATGTCGTGGGAGAAATCAGGCGCCCCGGTGACCCGAGGTGACCTCGCGCGTGCCCCGGTCGCATTCGCCACGCCGATTTGCCATTATCAATGCGCCGAGCAATAATAGAAAAAATAACATATATGAACGGAGAAAATCGAAATGGAGACGAAATCAAAAGAATAGAAACGAAAGCTTTTCAATAATTGACGAGATCTTGGCTCGGTCCGGCGAATTAAGGACACAGAGAGACTTTTCATTTCCTTTTGAGGGCGGCCGTGCAGAAAAATTACGCATGCATAGAAGAAAAGTAATAAATGAATAGAGAGTTTTGTTCAGTCCCTAATCACGGGTGCGGGCGGCAAACAAAACCACGGCAACCCCCTTCGCGTAATGTGTGTTTCGGCTAATTGCTCACTTCTCGTGTGTTTATAAAAACAATTGTACAAACGCGCACTAACGATGAGGGTCTGATTGTTAGTTGTTTTGATAATATTGTGCGCGTTTCGAACGTTTACTCCGTTGTGGGTTTCTTGAGCCTGCAGTTTCTTTAAAAAAAATTATACAACTTCTTTAAATATAGGTTATTTAAAATAATATTTAATTATTTTGCTTTAAATTTAGTTTTTAATTATATTTTTAATTTTTCTTTTTAAATAGGTTTTTATGCAAAATTTACTGCTCTTTTTTCAAGGCACATATTTAAATTTTTAAGATAACAATAGTTTCAACTTTTAAGCCTGAAGTTTTGATAATTAATAAAAAATATCGCTGCAACATTTTACCAGTAAAGATATTTGACTAAGACTCTATTCAGGAACAATATACATATAAAAATTAAAATGTTATAAAATGGAATTAAATTAATAATTTGAAATCATTTTTCAATAATAACTAATGTAGTGCATTGTGGTGTATTTCATGAAAAATTGAAAGTAAAAACGAAAAAAATTATATGATATTTGACCCTAAAGCAATGTGCTGGTACTGTTAAAACCCAAAGTTTTATCATGTCCAAACTATTAAGTGGGAGGAACTTGTAAAAATTAAAAATAAAATTGGAAGAATTTAATTTAATAAATAAAACATGCAGAAATTAATTGAGCAACTGAGTCAGAAAATACCTACATATTGTGACTTACAAAAAGCCAGAATTTTCCAGGGCAATAAACTGAAAATATTTTCTGGCAAAATCACAATAATCTGCCGCACTTCTGTATTTTTATTTTATTTTATATATTGATTAATTCCATTTATTTATTCTTCAAAATAAAAAATTCATATATTAAATAAAATTCTCTAAATTTTTAATTTTTATTTATAAATAAATTTCCTTCGACAAAATCTTAGGTTTTTTAAGGTCAGCAGGTCGATTTTAAGGGTCAGATGTTCTTTTATTTTTTCTCTTGGCAACCAGAATTCCAGTTTCAATATTTCAAATAATAAGCATATTGCATCAAAAATTAAAAAAACAAATAATAAATAATAATAATAACTTGGACCAGATAGAATGATAAGATGGGTTGCATGCTATGTTTTTTTCCATAAAGTTTAAAACAAACCATTCTACTGTAAACTTCCATAAAATTTAAACTTGGAGATTAATTTAACATTTTTTTTCCAAAAGTTAATTTAAATATAAAAACACACGTTTTTAATGAGTACAAAGCAGAATAAGATGAAAATTTTACCTGCGAGTGCAAAGAAGCCCGAGCTGAGCAGTCCTGCAGGCAGCTGAGAGGCGGCTGTTGGGGCTGCAGGGGGCGGCTGGTCGTCGCCTGCAAAATAAATATGGTCATTGAAGGTCACTCATTCAGCACAAAGAGGCGCCGCGCGTTTTTGCAGCGTCCACGTGTGAGTCACGCACGCGGATCGATTCATTGAAGAAGCGAACAAGCAAAGGAAGTCGCGCACGAGAATTTCAATTCGCGAACGAGCAAAATTAATACGGATACGCCATCCGCCGCAGCAGGGGAATTCAACGCACGGTGCTGAAGGAGGAAAAAGTCCCACGATATCTCCAACGGAGAAAGAGATTAATTTTGCTTTTAATGTAGTTTTATAATTGAAGTATATAAAAATATCAGGAAAATTACTATTTAAAAAAATGGAGATTTAAATTTTTTTTTGTATATATTGATGATATTTATTGTAAGATAAATTCTCTCTTAAAATAATTAATTCTGAAAATTTCAATTTTATTTTGTTTAAAGTTGCTTTTTATTTTTTTCATCATTGATCGGTAAAAAAAGATAAATAAAATAGAAAAAAAAGTTTGGTGTATTTCGTTTTTAAAAATAAATTTACAAGATAATTATTAGAAAGATTTAAAAATTAATTTAATTCCTGATCTGGGAGATAATCAGCTTATTTTAAAACTCCAGACGAGGGTGCGATTTGTGTTTTGTTATTAATAGTCAACTGTAAAAATCGCTTCCGTAGCAGGCGTTCCCGAGCACACTCGTCTCCAAATCTCACCCCCTATTGCGAGAGGGATGCTCTCGGGGCCTTTTTCGTCTGGCCAGGAAGGGCGGCTCCCGAATCCCAAACAGCCGTACACGTCCATCCATATCCATCACGCACGATCGAGATAAATTTCGAGTGGAAAAATAATTCATCAAATAAAACTTCCTCCGCGGCACAACTCATGAATTATGGATGAAACAAATACTTCACGGTTCGTATTTTTTTTCTTCTCAGAAGCGCCAAAATTAAGTTTTATTTTTTCCCCGGAGCATTGCGCAGACGTCAGCTGCGTGCAATTCTGCGTCAAATTGAATCTTCCGAGGCAATTAGCGTGGCGAGTTAGCAACGCGAAATTCGATCCGCCTGGGAGTCGGGCGGCCAATTAATCACGAAAAGAAGAGCTCGGCCGCTTCTCTTTCTTTTTCTTGTTGTGCACAATGAGCAGCGAGAGAGAAATCGAGCCGCTCATTTTCATTTCTCTGCATCTCTTTCTCCAGCGCCAGGTCTTTCTTTCTTTCGGTGCGAGATCATTCCGACGCACTGCAATTGTATTCAAATGCAGCCGCGCGATTTTTCTATTAATTACATTTTTGAGCCCAGATGAATGCATAATGCGCAGAGCCGCGCGCTTTCAATGCGTCCATCGCACAGATGGCTCTCCTTTATAAGTATTTGTAAATAATGTATACACGACCTGCCAATTTACGATCCTTTCGTTACGAAATTTAATCTGGTGGATTGGAATTGAAATAACATCTGAATTTCAGAAAAATATCTTTGGAAACAAACTATTGAAGAGTTTAAGTTGTGAATTTGAAATCAAATTTTATATTAATTATAATGATTGTTATGGCATAAAAGTTAATTTAAAAACGTTTAACTTTATCTGAATAAAAAAGTAAAGTAAATAATCCTCTTTGAACTAAATGTTTTTAAATTTGAAACCGAATTTTAGATAATTTTGTTTTATTTAAAGAAAAGAAGATGAATTATTACCGTCAAAATTTATCAAATATATTTATTTTTGGTTTAGTTTTTAAGAAGATTTATCAATAAGATACCAAAAAGTGATGAATTTGAGTTAAAGAAGGAAACAAATGTAAGTTTACAAATTTTAAAAATTAAATTTCTATATAAATATTTAAAAGAACACATGTATGGCCAACTTATACAGTGTTAGTAAATGGATAACCTGTCAATGAGATCTTTTCGTTGGATAATATAATCTGAAGTATCAATATAATAATTACATCTTAATTTCATTAAACCCAAAGCGTGATAGGAAGAACGCATTTACATTTTAGGAAAATTAATTAATGTTGCAAACGTGAATGAAAACTTATTGTTAGTTATAATTACTTTTATAGTATAATAAATAATTTAAAAAGTTTTAATCTTATAAATAACACAAATGACAATATTTATTTTTTTATTTAAAAAATAATAAAATTAAACAAAAATATACATATATTTCTTTAAAGATTAGTTATTATTATTAATTTCAAGTGGATATTTATTAAAAGTTATTACTTTTTGCTATTAATTTGTTTACTTTAAAAGTTAATCTATTGATAAGATACTCAAATAGGGAAATATAAGTTTAAAAAGATCCGAATATAAAAAGAATAATTTGTATTTAACCCAAGCACAACACCAAATAGAAAATCCCGCGTGAAATTCAATTATTACACATCTATTTGCATTGTGATTATTATCATTCCGTGTATAAACCTACAAAATCAGTTTCTTCAACTTAAAGAAAATCGTAGAGTAAAAAAGATAAAAAAGATTTTTTTTTTTAAATCGTGCCGAAAAAGTGTTTACAAAAAACTAAAAAAAAATGCAGTTTTCCATTGACACATAATATTGTTTCGGTAAAGACTTACCCGTATTTTGAGGCGGTGGAGGTGGCGTATGCGGGGGCGGCTCGTCGTCGTCCGAGTCGATGTGCGGGATGCGCTCCAAGAGGTGCAGCGGCGCCGGACGGATTGCCACGTTTCCCGCAGAGCCGGACGCGGCGACGAGCAGGACGGCCGAGTCGGTCGGGGCCGTCATGGGAGCGAGGGGGCCGGCGGGCCGCCTCCGCAGCTGCCCGAGCGGCCCCCGCCACGTGAGCGACGCCTCCACGCCCCCGAAGGAAGAAGGCCGGAGGCAGCAGTGAAGGGCGCCGGTCGCGAAACTCGCGTCCGGAGCCTCACCGATGTGCACCAAAATGACTGCGACGCCGCCAAGAGTGGCTTCCAGCGGCGCCAACCACTGAAATCACAACAATAAAATGGTTCAAGTTGGTGAAAATAACTTAATTTACTTAAAGAAATTGCAATATTTATGCAACATATTCAAAGGATTTAAAGTTAATTATTATTGAAATGAAATGAATGGTGAATTTTTTTTAAGTTTTTAAAATAAGATTTGCTCATATGAATTATTTAAAATATAGAATAAATAATTATTATGTTTCAAAATTTGATATCAACAAAAAATAAATTAGAAACACCTATAGAAATTTTATAAATAATTCTGAAATTCATTCAAATTAATTATTTAAATGGATCGAAATGTCTCTCGTTTTGAAAAGTCATCAAATAAAGTTTTGTGATAATTAGTAAATATTATAATTAACAATTTTGAGTTTAATTTTATATAATCTGTTCCTCTTAAGGTTTTGAGGTGTGATGAAATAAAAATGTTTCAAATTGCAATCTAGGCAGAATTGAAAGTGAAATAAAATTGAGTTATCTCTCTCCTAGAGATGAATCCCTTCGAACTTCAACCACGCCATTATATCAATTGAATTGATTAATTAATTTGATGAATAATTGATGAGAAAATTTAGAAAATAAAATTTCTTTCGTATTTTTTACCAAATAAAAACATACAGAATGAACGTAATCCAATTTAAACAACATTTCTGCATAAATTTGAAAAGGAAAAATGTTGTCTTCTTCTTTGGAATTTGCACCTCTCACAAATAATTTGTACCACTTTCAGAAATTCCATATCAATCAGACACACACGCGCTTTAGCTTCTTCTTTAATTGAAAAGCATCTGTCAGTCTCTCTGCTTTTATTAATCTCGTTCGACAACAAAGAAGAATTTCGTTTTTTTTTCAGCACTCGGTGCGGTCTGGAGTGAAATTCGACCCGTTGATTGAAATCAGGTGCACACGAAGTCAATTTACTCGATGCTCAACTGCAGCTGATCAAACAAATCAACAGACAAAGAAGGAAAGCTCCCTTCCCACGTGCGGGGGCGGATCTTTTCAATTGCATCTTCTCTGTTTGCTTTTCGTCCGTCAAATGAATAGAGAGAAAAGCGAACCAAAAGTGGATTAAACCAAATCAAATCTCTCCGGAAAACTCGTTTCTCTCTCTGTCTCGTGCTTTCTTCGGCGAAAAAAGTTATAATTTATTCCGGACGGACAAGCAAGACCGAGTGACCAACAAAAGAGAAAACAAATAAATCTCCTTTGTCCACCGGATCGAAAAATTCCTCCAGAAGCAGCAGTTTCGGTCGTTCAACTCCAATAAAAATCGCACACGACGCTGGTTTTCTATTACGACTCGATTTCGCTCTGCTGGCTTTTATTGACTGCAAATGTAAACAAACCGAAAGGAAGAAGATGCAAGAGTTCTCTCTTAGTTATTATTGCGCCAGCCAAAGCTCAAATAATTTTATCGCTCGTTTCCTCTTATCGGTCGTTTCGACAGAACAAGTAGAAAGATTTCAAGCAAACAAATTCCTCCTAACGACCCAATTTCCGAAATAAACCATAACGCGCGCGAGTGGAGATTTTCAAGCTGAGACGACGTGCAGCTGGGGCGAATTTGAGACTTCTCGTGAGAGTCAAAAGTGCATCTCGTCTTTTTTCGCTTCCGGCCAGATGCATCTTCCAAACCGAATTTCCTTCGTAAAAACAAAAACGCGCACGCCAAGAGGAAGAAACACAATTTCATCACCTACACACTTTTGAAATTGTTTTGTTTTCGTTCGCATGCCGAGCCGTTTTGTGAGTCAGGTTTGTGCACGCGATCTATTAACAAATAATAAGTTCAAAGACCAATAAACCAACACGAGCGATGGAAAATAATCAAAATCTTTCGAAAGCTGTTTCAGGATGCAGATTGAAAACTCAAATCTTGTAGAGAACTTGTAACTTTTTGAGGAAAAAAGAAATGTAATTTTAAAATTTTTTTAAAGATTGAACTAAGATTTGAGTTTTTTGAAACTGAATTTCCTCTGTAGCAAAATTTCATGTAAAATCCATGCTAAAAAAATGATAAATTTGAAAATAAATACATAATATTTTGGTATAAACAAATTAAGAATTGCTCGATTTTCATTTCATAAAAGAAAAATATATATAGAAATGTGAGATAAAATTAATTAATTCATTTGTATTCCCTGAACAGACTTTTTTAAGACACCGAAAGTGAGGAGTGAGGGGCGACTGAGGCGGATGGGGTCTTCTGAATCTTCAGTGGTTAGAGTAAAATTTGCCTTACAGAGATCATAAAAATTTCCATCTCAACAAATATTTTTCCTATCTGTCAATGTAAAATGTTTGTAACAGTCTGGAAGAATAAACATAAATGAAAAATTTGTAACATATAAAACAAGTAATTATGCATTTTATATTTAAAATTATATTTTATAATTTTTGCTTTAATTTTGTTTCTTATTTAAAACATTTTAATTTATAATTTTTATAAATTTAAAAAATTAATTTATTTACATGATGCAAACTTTCTCGTTTAGCATAAACAAAATATAAATAAGGAATAAAATAGAAATTGGAATTTATAAAACGTATAACTATTAAACAATTCTAAAACATAATTAATGATTTCACAAAAATGGTCGATCGGGGGATTCCTTAATTGGAAAGGTTATGATATATGTGTGACATTAAATTTTTAAATATCCTCACCACTTTCATGATGTTAATTTACTTGAAAAAAAAACGGCATTTTAGTACATATTGTTACATAACAAATGTTTTGCATTTTGTTCTCATGATATTTGCAATTGTGTTCCAAATTTTATTTGTTATAATTTAATAAATATTAATAGAATGATTTTATATTATTAAAAACAATGCTGCCTACGTTATTTATGATAATTAATATAAAACCATAAAAAAGCTGCTGTTTTAATTTATTCCGTAGGAACAGTTACAAGCTTGGCGAGTTTGTTGATTAGACGCAAGAGATAAGGAATTCTCTACTCCTCTCCGTGAAAGATCGCAGGCAAGGAGAAGAGATGTGCAAGTATGCGCAATTGCGCAATCAACAATAAATCAATCATAAAGGGATAAAGCGCCGCCGGAAACAGGAAGCGACTCTTTCATAAATATGTCCGCGAATTGACCCGCGCCTCGTCGATTCGATTTTCCCTCGTTTCGTGGCCAATTAACCTGCGCAGCCGAGCTCGTCGAATTTTGTTTTAGAGACGCGAGGCTTATTGAAAATTTTATTTATTTATTTATTGCTCTAGCTCTTGAAAAGGGGGACGTGAGGGAATTTAAAAAAGGAAAGAAAAATCGCCCACGACTTCAAAGTGCACTCAGCAGCAGCCAACAATGAAATTGCATACATGTGATCTCATGCGGCGGCGACAAACAATGGACTTCTTCTCGTTTAATTGCCTCGCATGCAAATGAATTTATGCGCCGATGACATAATGGACGCTTCTTGATGGAAAAAACACCTCGTTTCGCTTCGGAGCATTGGAAAAATTTGCGTAGGCGCACTTTACCTGATGCAGGCAAACAATTATGGAAATTTTCTGTCAGATTTTTTTTACTCAACTCTAAAAAACTGTCTGATTTCTGACAGGTCTGGACCACCAAATTAACGTGTCTTGATCCATTTGGCTCAAGATTTAAATAGAACAGTTTGACCTAACTAAGGATTTGGTATAAGAAAAAAGAATTAGAAATCAAGCAATATTTTAAGCAATTTATGCAAATTCTAAAAAGCGTGTCCAGCAGGTTGCATTATTTTTCAAAACGTGCTTCCGAGCATTTGAGAATTTCGTTTTCATTCGTCCAATTTTTATGATCACATTGTTTACTTTAAAAAAAAAATGAGAACGTGAAACACCAGGTCAAATGATGAACTTTGGAATTAGGCGAAATCAATCTTGACCATTGTATTGCTGTTGTATACCAAACTGATGAGTTTATTTTAGAAAATTTCAGTCTTCCAGAAAGTATATAAGCAATTTCTGCTTCTGGAAAATTGGATTTTGTTTCAAATTTGAAACACTGGCAAAAGTATCTTATTTGTCTTTTTTGCAAAGCTTCAGTAATTCACGTAGAAGCTCTCTTAAAAAAACGAATTCAATGTTTGTAAAAAAGAGAAAATAGCATTTAAACTATATTAAATTTTGCTTATAACAGAAAATATATAAATTGAAACTACTGAAATTATTCAAGGTTTAAAAAAAAAAGAAAACAATTTAAAAAAATTGATACTTGTTTAAAAAAAAATGGCCATACTTGTAGTTGAAAACCTTTAAGCTTTCTTGTGTAATAAATACTAAAAAAATTTCAAATAAAGGGAGAATGGCAGGATTAAAAAAATAAATAAAATTGTTCAATTTTGAAACAATATTGCTCTTATTCTTTTAAATGTTTCAATGAGGTTAATTCCAGTTTCAATTTTATATTGAAATTGACCCCAAACCCAAAGTCTTAACGTCCATTATTTAAAAGATTTGAAATTTTAATTCAATTCAATCTTTATTGCTTCTACACTTTCTACAACGTAGTATAATATTTGTACCACCTACTCGTTTGCAATGGAGTTAAAGCAAAATTTAAATTAATCAAAGTTAATTTCCCGCTGCTTAATTGTAATTTTGTTTGAACGCTTATTTCATTAATTGGTTTTGAATTAATTGCACAACTTTAGTTTCAAATTTTTAACTGAAAAATTACATCAGTTAGAATAAACTCATGTGGCGTGCAACGTTAACAAAGTGTAAGCAGAAGATTTCAAAAACAATAATACGACTCCTCGTCGCAGATGCTGCGAAAGCAAAATCCGAGCTAGAGGAGCCTATTCCTCGTGTGTGCACGTTTATGTATAATACGCGTTCCCTGGCCAGCAACGGAGGGTACTGTTACTTTTGTATGTTGCCGCTCGCTCGCTGGCTCAGCAGCGTTAGTTTTTTTCTTTATTTCATTTTCCCCGCGTGCACCTGGGAATAAATCAAATCGTTTAATTAATCGCCGCCTGCGTTCGTAATAAATGCACGCGGCCCGTGTGTTAAATAATAACAACGGAGACGGAAACTCCGAGAGAGACGCTCCGACAATTGAAAACATCCAAACACGGTCGTTCATCTTCATGTGCAGCAATTAAAATTTATGAATTATTATTATTTATAATCCGTCATTCATAAAAAAAACTTATAATTTTTCTTCGCCAGGTCAATCAACTTTGAAAGAAAAAATAATTTACACAAATTTCACAACCGCATTCTTTCTTTTTCTATATGGTCCACCTTAGAATCGTTCCCAGAAATTAATTATTGCCGAGATTTAATTGCTCGACTAAACGGTTTCTATTATTTTCCCCGGTGGACGCTCAATTAGCGAAAACAAAGTTTTTTTTCTTTCTCACCTGATCTTTTTGCTCCTTCGCACACTTTTCACTCTCGCACTGTTGTTCGCTCCCGAATTGGCAATCCACTGATTTCTCGCACGCGATTCGTTCTCCCTTTGATCGAGCCGCACCGAGTTCGCGAGGACCGTGTTTTGGCCGCCGGCCGACAACTGTCTGGCCGCCACCAGCACCACTTGCGCCGACGACCCCTCCCCTCGCGCGCTCCCCTCCTCTCGAATTCCTTTCTCGGTTCATTCACAACAAGGAGCCGCGTTTGTTTCCAATAAAAAAACAACTCAAATCAAGAAGATAAGAAAAGCTTCTTTCACTCCAAAATAAACATAAAAATCTCAAATTTCTCGATTATTTTACAGCATTAAGTCTGAGAAAACCTAAAAAACCGCGCAATAAATTTGCTACTAAGTTTAAAGATACATGATTTTTACTCTCTTAATTTATGTGAATAAAATGTAATTACTTTGGAATTGCGATCAATGTTTCTCGATATGGGCGGCGATTGCTTCTGTGATATTTTAATAAAAATTATTTGAAATTAAAATGAATCGGTGATGAGGGAAAATGGGTAATTTAAATTTCAGAACCAGGGACCACAGCAAAGATTAAATAATTGAGTTTTGAATCAAGTATTTTGTTACCAAATGTAGTGATTTGGATAAATATACAATTTTTTTCTTGCCTGTGATTGCACATGAGATATACTTTGTGAGGAAAATTTATTATGATCAAAAGGTAAAAAAAAGAAAATTTATAAATAAATAATAAACAAATATATTAAAAAAAGAAAAATAAATTTAATAAATTATTTAAAGTTGAAATAATAATTTATAATAAATTTTTTTTTTTTTACAATTCATATAAGACAATTGTGAACTGAACGCAAAAGGTTGAAATTGTTCAAATCTGGAATTATTTATAAATAAAAATTATTATCATCTCCATCGGTTTTATCAATTAAAAAAAAAATATGTATATAAATTTTGCTAAATAATTTCTCCTTAATTTCCTCACCGTGTAATCAAGATAATGCTTTTTTAATATATTCCTCTTAACTCTGAGAAGAGGCGCAGGCTAAAATTCCTTTCCTCCCTCGCCTCGATGCATATAAAAAAGAATTGTTTTTCATCTCGGCCGCTGCAGTGTTCTTTTCCCTTTGATTGGCCGCGCGTTCAATTAATTTAATTGACAGCCGCTCGTCGCCGTGGAAATAGAGAAGAAAACACAAATCATCGCTCAATTAACTTTTCGTTCCCTGAGAAGAAGAAGGTTTTCATCCAGGAGAGGAGATACCTGCATTATACGGACACCATCAATCTGACGCCCCGATCCGGGAGATTTATCAACGGGGAGGATCTAAATTAAAATAAAAGTGGAAAATCTCTCCATATAGAGATAAAAAAGTCAAATTAGAGCTACTTGAAGTCGTGATTAATAAGCTCTGTCGAGTTGATTGCAGGTTGTAAAATTTTCACCCCCACATTGGCAAATATATAATGGCTTAATTGGGCACGCTGCTTTTGTGCCAACAATAGAGAAAATGAACAGTTTGTGATCAAAAAGGCTTTTATAATTCTGAAAGCTTTGATTGCAAACAATACAGGCTTCAATTACACGGGGTGCGCGCACGTGGGGGTGGAAATAATTACTCGCCCTCAAAAATAAGGTGGGGTTAACTTTTATTTCCACCTGCCTAGTGCAGTCCCGACGAGAAATCAATCAGATTCAGCAAACTCTCAATCGAGGAGGAAAAATAAACAAAATTATGCAAATATTGCAAAGCGGTTGGGGGTTGATTGCGGTCGGCATCACGCTTCCTCCCCTGCTGACCCAGCAACCCCAAAAGAGCGAAATTTATGTCTTTCATTATCAGTCTGCGCAAACAAAAGACAAAATACTCAGCCTCTTGTTCTGAAAAATTTATTATCAAATTGAATTAAATTAGATAAATAAGGAAGTTTAACATTTGAGCCGTGTCAGTTTAAATTTTTTATTCGATCTTGGGAGCGTGTGTGAGAAAAATTCACTCGTCGGGGGTGGCCTGCTGGTGGCCCATATTAAGAAAAGAAAGGGGCTCAAATTGGAGTTGATGAGGGCGGCCCGGCGAGTTTGTATAATATGCGGGCGGAAGAGGCGCGTTTCGTTTCGCTCTCACAGACATTTGTTGCGCCCAGCCCGCACTTAATTTTGCAAAGGACAAGTACGATGAAAAAAATTAAAATTGCATGACGATCTTGTTGTAAAACAAATAAGAAGATTGGAGATAAAAAGGAGAAAGAAGAAAAACAAAAGATGCATGTCTAGAGGGAAGCAATTAAGGGCCGACGTCGTTAATTTTCATTTTGGGGACAGATTTATGCGCGTGCTCAATTTGAATAAAATAAATTTCGGGCCGGAGACGAGACGAAGGGGAATCAAGAGGACGAGTTTACAAGTGCATCGATGTCTCTTTAAAAAGAAAAGAGGTCCGGAGACGAATATAAATAAATAGGCGCAAGATCGAAATCACGGAAAAAATATAAAGGAGACCACCCGAGCGTCACCGCGGTTGAGGCTGGACAGAGAAAAAATACACGAAGAGATTCTTGAATGAATTAAAAAGCCGTAAAGTATCCGAGACATTCTTTCGCTGCACTCTCGGAGCACAAATTTATTATTTGTTTATCACACAGCCTGGCGTGTTTGAGAGGCGCTTTTTATTCTTCTTCTCTTTTATTATTACGCGAGTGTGCTTTTAATTCCGTGTTTGTTTGGCCTGCGGAGGAGAGCAAACGCGCACCAGGGCAAACAAAAGGCGAAAACGCCCCTAGAGCAAACCAAAGGTCTAGGGGAGTGCTGCGTTCTTAATTTTCTATCCTAACTCTCTCATAACCCTTTTACTTCTTCATCTGATACTCCCAGAAGTCGCGCGGAACAGATGCCGCCTCGCGAGTCAAAACATCTTTCAACAATGTGACCATTGACAAATGATCTCGAGTGTGCAACTTGAAAAGAGTACCCGAAAAAAATAATAAAATAGTGTTCCTTAAGAATGTTATTTCTAAAAATCTTAAAAACTTATAAGAAGTTCTCTGATTATGTAAAGAACTTCGAAGAAAATATTTTTACTAAATCCTGTAGTAATTTAAGCGTGTACAGAATTTAAATAATAAAATTCTTCATTTTATAATGAATGATTCTAAACCATAGAAAAAAGAAGCTTAAATATTAATAAAATCTTCAAATTTTTGTCAATATTTTTTTTCAAGTTTAAAATATTTTCGCAAAATTATTTTATTTGTTCATTGTTGGTTTAATACTTTTTTTAAATATATATTATTTTAATTTTTATTAATAAAATGATAAATCAATTTGTCATTTAATTTTTTTTTATGAATTGCAAGTTAAAATTTAAATTTTCAAAATCTATTTTTAATATTTTTAGCTCTAAAAAAATGAAAAACTAATACATTTCTTTTTAAATTTTAAAATTAATAGGTTTGTGGTTTCTCTTAAAATTGGTTGAAGTTGAATTGAAAATTAATTTCGAAGTACCTCCCTGGCTTCTGTATGTGTTTAGTGATTATTTTCAAAAATAATTATGCTCATGACCTTAATTTTACCATTCTTAATAGATTAAGAAGACTTTTAAATTAAATTAAAAAATATTTGTTTCTATAAATAATGTAATTTTTGTATGAATCTTAGCGTTTTTTTTGTCGATATTAATTAATTTTAAATTACTTCTATTATAACTTCTTATCTTAAATATTATTTTCTGTCCTACCAATATTACCAAATCATGTTTAAAAAACATAATATGCATCCAAACAACTTAGAGAAAATTTACTTACCTTTGGTTTCTGATGGAGAAGTTGTGCGGCAGGCCGCAGAAAAAGGGTTTCAAATGCATCCAGATCTCCCCCGAAATGAGTTTTACACAAAATTCGCGCCTCCGCCTCCAGAACAGGCTCAAGTGCGTCGTAAAATGCGAAAAACGGCGCCAAGTACGATGAAAGGAGATCAGCCAAATCCTGAAATCATAAAAGAGAGAGACGAGCAATTGCTCAAATGAATAACAGATGCAAAAAGCTCTGGAAAGAAGATCGCATAATACGTCATTGTTGCACCAAACAATAATGCTTTTGATTTGCCAAATCGGAAGTTCTTTCTGATTTCTGGCTAAGAGCAGGATCAGGATATGGAGCTAATAAATCATAATTGGCATTGCTGAAAACCCCGTGACAAAAGGGGGTGCTTCAAAGCTTTTAAGCTTAAGTAGGGGGTTGACGCATAAATTGGAACAAAATGCAGAACTTGTTATTTTAATTTGATAAAATATCTAAAGAACAAATTTAGAAAGTAGAGCTTGCAAGTGAATCGATTATGTTAACTTTTATCTATAAAATAATATATAATAAATAGAACAAATTTCGTAGAATAGCCAAAAAAATTGGCGGATTTGGTTTGACGAGAAAGAATTATTGCAGCAGATGGCGCGTGAAATCGATTCGAAAATCGGTCGCCTTGCAAACGCGCGGGTCAAAATATGAAAAATATATATAATAAGTCGCGTCGCTGGCATTTGGCGAGATGCATTGTGCGATCACGACTCTCGGCGCGGCGATTCATCTGCATGATCGGTTTCACATTTCGATCGGGCCGAGATAAAAGGGCTACAGAGACTTTTGCTGCTTTCTCTGAGAGCGGCTCTCGTGCGCAGTGTCGCTCCCACACTCTCCTTTTGTTCTTCTCAACGCAAACAAAGCAAGGGGAAAATATTTAATCAAATCGGCGCGCAAAATATATGAAAGAAAAGCGCCGCCTTCCGCAAATTCATTATCTTTTTCGATTTTATAATTGGATCCACTCGCTTTCCTCGGCGCCAATTTGCAACTTGCGCTTTTGATAAATGGAATTTATTTCATGAGTTTTCGCATAATGACTCATAAATTGCGATCATATCTTGTGAGAATATTGAAGCTAATCTGGATTGTGGAATTGCAAACAAGGAATGCAACAGGAACCGCCTTTTTATCACATACAAAATTATCACTTTGAATAAATATTACATAACTTGTAAACTTTTTATGTCAAATTTACTTGACAACTCACTCAAGTGATAAAAAATTTGATGTTGTCCGATGTTGTAATAAAACTCTGATATTATTAAAAAAAATAAAGCCTCTTGTTATTTAAAAAACTATTCAATTATTAAGAAATTATTAACACTTTTAAATTAATTTGTTTGATAGCAATTTTAATAAATTATGATTTAAAATATAAATTTCTTCCACGTTAGAATTAAAATAACTTCATATTTCCCTCCGAATTTTCAATTTTCATTGAAGTTGTTGCATAATTTTATAATTACAACAATTACGATTTTTTTTAAACCGATTTTACCTTTTTCGGGGGTGCTGCGGGCTTCTTTGGGGGTGCATCTACGGCTGGCAAGAGGCAGCGCCGCCTCTGCTCCAATTGCACCACACATGCCTGTTAACAAAAGTATTTTTTTTTTTAAATCCTAATCAAAGTTTTGCACTATCAGCATAAAACCTTAAAAGTCCGAATTTTGGCTCAATTAAAATCGAAACCCTCAATTAATAAAGAGCCCCGAGGCGCAACAATTGGTACTGAGAGAGGCCGCACTTTTGAGAGCGAGATGCAGTGCGCTGACGTCACTTTTTCATGCCGAGAGATAAAAGTGTTTGCGCGCTTGTCGGCGCCTCCAAATAATTTACAACAACCCCTTCGCTCTATTTGCGTTCCCAGCCGCCGCGCAGATAAAATTTTGACTCGTCCTCAAATCTCAACGCAAAACGTTTCACTCTTTTGGGGAGAAAAAAAAAGAGAATTCGAATAAAAAAGAAATAATTAAAGGGATGCATAAATCAAGATGCTTTTTATTGTGCCGCGGTCAAGAGACGAGTGTTTGTATTTGGAGGGGCGACACGTGCACCCCCCGAGTGCACGTGCAATCCCCTCCCTCGGCACAAACAAAACCAGCAATAAAAGTGGCAATAAATTATTTTTCTCCTCGCGAATTTCATAACTAATGCTCAAAGTGCAATCACGAACCGGACGTAAATCAAAAGTATTGGGGAAGATGAAAAAAACTGCGGGAGATCAACCCCTATATTACACGATTCAGACCCTTTGAAATTTAATTTATTAGCGATAAATTAAATTAGACGCAAAAGAATATTCACACTGACAAAATGAGCGATTTGAAGACCATTTCTGAGGAGTTGCCGCGCCTTGCTGCACTTTTTGTTGAGGACGCGCCAAACAATGCAGGACATCTTCCCTTTGCTGAAAGCGTATAAATTTGCTCCCGTTTCGAAGCGGGGCCTCTTCTGAACTAACCCATAACATAACTAAACGCATTATTTTTTTTTCGCCTTGACGACGCGGGGCCCCGACTTGTGATGTTTGCATTTCAAATCCGCTCTCTCGCGCCGTTAATTATATTCCAACGTCTAAAAGTAAGTAACGTCGTCGCGACCTGATGTAAATTTAATTTTACAATACATATGGACTGACAACTTTCATTGATAATAATCCTGCAGACATTGCAAAAGGCTTAAAAAGTTACCGTTGAAGTGTAAAAATTTAGAAAATTTAATAAAAACAAAACTGATCTAAATGTCTTCAAGATGTTAAATTATCTCAATCCGAACCTGGAAAGGCGCACTAAGTACACCAAATACATAATTTTGAGGTCTAATGAGAACACTCATGTCTTTTGAAATTATGATAAATATAAAAAATCTTACCTATTAGACAGAAAAAAAAACAAATTCTGCGAAATAATAAATAAAATGAACTTTAAAATGCAATGCAATATAAAATAACTAATTTTTGTTCGAAGTAAAAAATTTAAAATTTTTTGAATTATAAAATTATAAATAATCTTATTGCATTCAATATTTATGATCCTAGAAATAAATAGCAAAACATAAAATTATATTACAAAGATGAAATTAAAAACGAACTTAAAATAAAATAAATCCATGAAGTGTCAATTTTGTATTTTTTAAAATGAAAAAATGAATTTTTTTTCTATTTCAACAGATCAAGTGTAACACTTTTTATTCAAATATTTACATTGTCACAATCAGCGATAATTTCTTAAATTCTAAATTTCTAAATCAAGGGGTGGCAGGTGAGATGTGTGACACCTCTGCAAAGTCATGGGCAGGTTGGAGACAGTAAAGGCCTGCAGACTTTCCTCGCAGACATTGCGAGAGCTCGCCGAGTTGGGGTGGAAGGGGTGCAGCGGCGTCCCGAGAGAGTCTTCGATTGAACGGCGCCAGGGCAGCCTCGAGTTGCGCCGAAGGGTCACCCTGAGGGTCGAAGACGCTTTCCGAGATCGGTTCTGGGGTCACAGCCTAAATAACCATTGTTTGAGCATAAACTGAGTTAAAAATTGTCATTAAATTAAATATACCTTTGGGGCGGTTGCAGGCGCAGCGGCGGAAGGTGCGGACAAGTCATTATCGATGCTCAGAGTGCGCGGCCGGACGTTCGAATTGCCCATTTTGCCGGAAGAAAAAGGGTCACTTCTCACCTCACAAATATTTAATCGACTTGGGAGTTTTGAAATGTTTTGCTCTGCCAGCTGGAGCGACGGAGACGACCGGTTTGAATTTGAGCGGGAAACTGGCACTTTTCATTCAGAGATTTCGGAGGGAAGTTTATTTTATGAACGCTTTGTAAAAAAAATTAAAATGTAAAAAGATCCATTTGTTTTTGCATAAATTTAGCAAATAATATACAAATTATTTGTTTCCACTAAAAAACATTTTTTTGATGTAATTTTTTACGAAAAAGTATATTTTTTCATTGCATATTATTGTTCATCTCATTTTAATTATCACTTTTTAACCAATTAAATTGTCTCACCTATCGATGCTGAAGTGGAATTTGGTACTGCTGGTTGCCAGCTTTGAGCTGCAGTTGCGTCACTGCGAAGGAGGCAGGCGAGGGCAGCACCAAATTGGCCAAGGCAGCTTTCAGTCGAGTCTCTTGATCTCCGAGGGCCCATCCTATGCTGACGTGGAATCGACGGCCCTCGTAATACGGAGGCAGTCGATATTCAGCACCGGCGGCTTCTGCTAAAGAACAGGCCGTCTCCAGTCCACTGCCCACGGCATCAACACAAACAAATGTCCTGGTTCGCTCTTCGTTCACCAAAACGGTAACGTCTCCGAAAATTATCTGCAGGAAAAATGTTTAAAAATATTTTAAATAAATTTTTTTATTCAGATACCTCAAAATGTAAGAGCTTGGAAGCACGTTTGCGCAAATCGGCCACCAGGGAGGAGATCCAGAGATGCCGCAGTTGCAAAGGTCGACTCAGGCTTACGTGAAGTGGTTCCGGACAAGGACTGACATCAGACAATTGATTCAATAGACGCGTCCAGTCTTCCAATGGAGGTCCAACTTCGATGCTCACCAAACCTGCCCACAATCCTCGTTCGTGAGCAAAACCTCGAACCTGATAAATTTTATAAATGAAATTAAATTAGAATATGAATTTATGGAATTAATTTTATTCTAACTCGGCCTTGGTGCAGAGAGGGGTCATCCTGGTGTTGTCCTCCAGCGTCACCAAATAACGATTTTATGCTGGACGGCACTTCGAGTCTTGTGGGTTTGTTGTCAACTTCTTTCTCCACTTTTTCTTCCTCTTCAGATTCGCTACTCGCGGACGAACCGTAATTCTTCAGCAGATCCATTTCAGTAAACAAATTAAATGTGTGACGAATCCTAGAAAGTGTATAGAAAAATTACATCACTCTTCTAAAAAATATTGAAGAATCTGGAAAAGTAATAAGTATTCTTACGTAAAAATGTTAACGGCTTTAAGGCTTCAAGACTGTTTCCAGAGTTTCAAATTAGTTAATTTAAATTATCATTAAAAAGAGCTTCTCATGTTATATGTTCAAAAATTGGCAGCCAAAAAAATTAAATTTGATGTGATTTCATGTGAATTTTGGGGGTGAAAAGTGGTCATAATTTTTGGAAATAAAACGAAAAACTCACCTTTCATGTATAATACATAATATTATCCCGTCTTGAGTCTTTGATTCCACGATCCGGTCAAAGTTACTTTTGTGTGTCCGGTCGATCAGATCAGTTTCCAACAGTCCATGTCCATCACCACTTGAAATTCCGTCATCAGAAAACAAAATGAGCAAAGCTTTCAATCACAAAATCATAATCTCTAGATCAAAATTGTTTGTGCTTTTTGTTTATTTTGTTATGGAACTGTCATGTTGGCATTGACATGACATTTGCTCATTTGTTAGGTTGGCAGCAAAACAAAACAAGAATTCTTGAAGCGAAAATCGAACCAAATTTGTAAACCTCTCAATTTTTTCCTTTTTTAAGTACATAAATAGAAGACGTGAGGACTTAATAGCATAGCTCACAACTCAAGCTTTTAATTCCAATAATTTTGCAATAATAAGTGGCATGTGAAGTTTTTGTATATTCAGTGCAATCATAAACCAAACGTCGCAGACTCTGCTGGATTTCTCAAGTACATACAAAACACAATTTAAGGCATATAGATTTTAGCTTTTAATTTGAGCTTAACGAAAATATGACCAAAATTTGTATTTTCCAGACGATGGATCCATACACGCCAGTCTTGCTGGACCCAAAACTGACTCCGTCTCGTATTTTCGTAAAGAACCTGCCAACCACAGGCTTGAGCCGGCTGGAACTTCACGAACATTTTTCTCAATTCGGAAAGGTTCGAATTTCTCTTCAATCAAACTTACTTCTTGAAATAAGTAAATTTGTACAATAGGTTCTGGGAATAAACTACCAATCCGACTTTGCGTTCATCCAGTTCGACTCGCCATCGCAGGCCGACCACGCCGTCCGAGCGCAGCACATGACTTACTACAAAGGCCAGGTCATCAAGGTGTTCAAGGCTCGTCAGCCTGATGAACGCAGACTGCCCCGGGAACTGCAGATGCAGAATAGAAGCCCAGAGCCTCCCCACAGAGGATACGAAAGGGAATCTGCGGGGCCTCCACTTTCGTCCGGACCCGCAATAAATATGAAACTGGCTTGCAGCGAAAACGAGAGAGCCAACGACTGCGAAATTATTGTGCACGACCGCAGCCAAAGGGCGTACGCAGAGATGATCGAGCGGAATCTGAAGAAGATGGGCCTTGCGGTTGACTTGCTTTTCCCCAACGAAACCATTCCGATCCTCACCTTGCTGAGCACAATTGCATCCAGAGGAACTCTCTATGCCATTAGTGTAAGGCAGTATTTTAATTATTTTCAATTTATTTTTTAATGAAAGCAAAATATTAAATTATAAAATTTAGTTTTGGATAAAACAGGAATCCACGTAAATTATATTATTATGATTTCCAATGAATTTTGGATTTTTGTGTGTTACCCTATAAAAAAAGATTTTGATCAAATTCATCCACTTATATTTGATAAAATCTGTCATTTTGAGATTAAAATGTGTAGCTGAATGTAGAGTTGTAGTTAAAATTCAAAGTACAAAAATATTATATGAAAAAATTATTTTTAAAATTTGTTTACCTTTCCAGGTAAGTCCTCAACATGAGTTGAAAGCAAGTATGACGCTGAACATTTTGCATGGGGAAGATCCCGAGGAGCACCGAAACATGCCCATCGACAAGGCCATTGCTATGGTTGGTCGAGACTTTGAGCGCTACGTGGCTTCTGGAGGAAAAAGACAGGGCGAAGTGACCACGGCCAGCGGCCTTCCCGAGGGCATTGAAAACATGCTGAATCTTTTGGCACAGAGCAAACCACTCACCGTCATGCAATACGAAGCCCTCATTAAGTTCCTCGCGCTAAAGAGGGAAGTCCAAGTCAAACTCGAGCTTGGAAACACTCAAAGTGAGTTGTTGAATTTGTAAGTTTATATTTTTATTTTTTCATTATTTTGTCCGATTGCAGCTATCGAGTCCAAACCAGTTTCTCTTGGTGTCAGTGCGCCCTCAGCAGGTGAATCTCAAGCGGAGCAGTTGCAGAAGAGAATCATGAGCATTATGGAGCAAAAGTTGGGCAAGACGGAACCTCCGAAACCTGCCGCGCCTATCATGGACGATCCAAAAGTGCAAAAAGCTCTGTCGAGTCTCTTCTCTGGAAGTTTGTTTTGAGTTAATTAAACTTATTTATCTCAAAAAAATTAAATATTTCTTATCAAATTACTTAACCCAATGATAATTTTTCAGTGTAATTTGAAATTTTTATTGAATTTTTTTTTAGGGTCAGGCCAAGACAAAGTCTTGTCGGCCTGTGCCCTTATTTATTAGTGGTGCAAAAGGCACCACCCATTTTTTTTTAACATAATGCCAAAAGCGGTGAAAAGCATTTTTTTATTAAATTTTTACCACCACTTAAACTCCTTTTAAAGGAAAATAATGTTAAATTTTTTTGGACAGTGTTTTTTAAGTTCAAATAATATCAACAGCATTGATATTTAAGAACTATATTTTGCTGAATGTCAAAATTATATGAACAATATAAAAAAAAAATACAAGAATGCGCTTAATGCAAAAATAACATAATTTTTTGATTGAAATAAGATAAAATAAATAGAAATTAAAAATTTCAATATTTGGTATTGATGAAGAAATGTAATAAAATTGGATTAAATCTTTTATTATTTCTTAAAATTTAATAATTGAGGATTACACGCCATACATATTATTATGTAATTTAAGTAAATCCCTTGTACTACAGTATTCGGGCCCTTTTTTGCATCAGCTGAGTGATTTTCGAAGGCCCTTTCTTGAAGAACTTGTCACCATAGTCGAAGTCAACAGTCATAAAAGCTGGGGCTGTGGCACAAATCAGGTCTACGTGCAAGCACCAGTAGTGTGCCAAAATCCTCTTGTTCCATTTACTCAGGTGTCTAGAATGATGTATAGATCCTCGAAACTCCCTGAGCTTAGGTGAAATACATTCAGGCACCTTTTTGTTTTCCACCAAATCCTTGACCTTCCACTCGGACAACCTCAACTCCCACAAGCACAGACTTTCAAGCACTGGTGCAGTGAAGAGCTGGGACAAGACTTTCATGCTCCAACTGTAATTATATAAAATTTGGAAATATACGTATAAAAATATTCTTAATAAAAAAATTATCTTACGTATCATCCCAGGCAGTGATGCTGATTTTGGTCAGATTTTTGATAGTGTTGGGATGCAGAATGGACCTGTAGTCAAATCCTCTTGTGAAATCGTGGTCCAAACTGAGTCTTTCAAGATTAGGACAAAGGGCATGGATTTCGTCCATGCTGAGCTCAAGTGAAACGATAACATCAAGGTCATGACGGGGGTAGGTGATTAGGGTCAAGCTCTCTAGCTGCAAACCATAGATCTGCAGAAGTTGCAGAAGCAAATTTTTGTCAATAGTCGAGTTTTCAGCTGGCCACATAACAGTCAGGACGCGGAGCTTGTCAAACTTCAGCAGGGCACCAATGTTGGTCGAGTCAAACTCTTTATCGCCCAAAGAAACCTAAAAAGAAATTAATAGGAAGAATTAGATAAAATGCTTCCATCATTTAAGGTTTGAAAAATTACTCTCAGAGAAGTGACATGAGGCAACCGTAGGGCTTGTTCAACGGCGAGAGGGCTTTTGATTGAGAGGTGCTGCAGCTGATGAGGCCCTCCAGTAGAAAGTTCATTCTTTTTCAGTTGGTGGAAAGTGATACGTGTCTGCTTTTCGAAAAAGCGTTCACCACCAACTTGTGCACCAATGATTTTCAGTTGGGGGAACTTGTCCAGGCAGAAGCCATTGAGCTTGGCTGTGTCGACCTCTTCCAGGGATTGCAGACTGACGTCCACTTTGCGCGCCCAGCCTTTGAAAATGAACACTTCCAGCCTACTGAGACTCCCCAGGGCTTCATTTAGCACAGCCTGGGTCACATCTAGTAGTTCACAGCTCAAGTATTGGAGGTTGGGCAGTTTGCGACAAATGCGTCTGAAGTCCAAATCATTCAAGGCATTTTCATGCAACTCCAAATGCTGAAGATTTTTCAGGTGAGTGACGGACTGGAGATTGGCAAGGCTTAATTCGTAATCATAACGCTTGGAAATGTTGCCCTCTTTGCCCTGAATTAGGTGGTACAAGCAGTCACGATACTTGGAAGCCAGCAGTCTGTATAACTAAAACAAGAGGAAACGAAATAAATACAGAGGTGCATGTACAAATTTAAATATATCATGCACTTTCGGATAATAAGGATAATTTATGTCTTTTTCAGTTTCGGACTGATAATCATAATATTAATTTAATTTAAAACTTTATACCTTTTCAACATGGTGATTGTGTGAGGTTTGGATTTTGCCGCCCATCCACTCAAAACTGAATTCAGAGATGCGAGGCCCAAGCAGTTCGCAAATCATGCTGCATATGTCATGAGTGCTGATGGCTTTCACCGTCTCATTAGACCAGTATTGGTATTTGAAGCTCACACTTGCTCCGTAATTTGCCTTCATCAGCTTTTTCAGGAGCATTTGCTTCAAATTTGGAGCTGTGATAAAATATATGATTAAAACAATTGAACAGGATTGATTGCGCATGAATGTAACAATATTGCTATGAAAAATTATAATATTTCATGAAATAATCAAATTAGGAATTTATATTATTAAAAAGTCACTATTTAATTTAATGAGAAAATTATATTTGGAGAGAAAAAATCAACTCAGTAATTACTGTATGAAAGATAAAATCAAAATATGATGTAGAAGATTCAAACCGTTTTTACTTTTTAATTATAGGTATAATTGAGTGTGCTCCTGTTCTTAAAAAATTAAAAATAATGAAAATTTTCCAATTCTGGCGTCAAAAACTTCAACTTTTTTTCAGGAGAAAAGTTATCATAAAATAATTCTACTTACGTAGAGTGGCAACTGCATGAGTTTGATTGTTTTCAAGCAAAACTGGCTTCTTATTTTTGGATCCTACTGGGTTTCTCAAATTTTCAATCAGCACATTGAGGCACATGTTCTTCAGAGATGAGTTGAACAGCATTTCACGTGTCTTCAAATGGACTTCCTCCACAGTGCTGGAATTTCTATTTAGGTACAAAGAAAATCCAGAAAAGTGGTTAGCTGTTTTATTTGTATAAAAGACATAAATTTCGTACCCAATTCTGCTGTCTCCATACAATCGGTCAAAGGCTACGTCAACGTCGTTGGAATTATCATCATCAAAGTCTTCAGGGAGGCCATCACTGTCGTACATCTCGTAGTCCGAATACTCCGAATCCGAACCATACTCGTCATAATATCCACGTTTCATTTTGGAAAACTGCTTTGAACCTAAAACGTTGTTACGCAGGACAACAAAGGTATAAATAAAATAATTATTTGTTATTTCTGTCACCGTAACAATTATAATTATTATGTCTGTCAAATATTTCTACAAAAGCGTGAAAAGCGTCACCTTCTCTCAGAGTTTCTAGTCCTTGAGTGCTCCGAATTTGTGTTCTTGCCGACCACCGACGTTAATTCAATCTCACTTTGAGCTCAACTTGCGGCTCTATATGGAATTGGAATGTTCTGTGTTCTGTTCTCTGTTTTCTGTCTTATTTTTGCTCTATCCGTCTATCCTATCTCTTCCTCCTTAATTCTCCCCTCTTTAGCAAGTCATGAACAGGATTTGCGCAGGTTATGACTCGAAACGAATCAAGAATCCGCCTGCGCCCCACAAGATGTTTGTGTCTAGTTTCTGTTCAATTCTGTTTCAAACATGCAATATATACCATTCTATCCACAGCCCTCTCCCCTTTCCCTTTTAACACAATGAAAATTAAAAATGTTTTTTTTTTGTGTGTTATGTATTGTATTGTACTGTACTGTTTACATTTTTTTCATCTGATATAATAACATGTATTTTGAGCATCTTTTGTTCTTTTTCTACCGATTAGAACAGAGTCGTAAAACATTATAGAATTGGTAAATAATTAAAGAATCAAATTTGTCTTTTATATTTTAATTTAATATTATTCTCCTTTCAGCATTTTATAAAAATAAATTGCTTCGTAAGAAAAAGTTTTCGTTTACTCCGTGTTATTGAATCGCTTTGATTTATCCATTCTATATTAAATATTGATTTTTTTCAAGTATTTCATAAGATTTGACGTTAACACTTTAAAAAAGTTTTAAAAACAATTTACATATCAATAAGAATAATTATTTAATGGTTTTATAGGGTTATATTATTTACAATTCAATTCCAAGGTTCATTTATTTATTTTTTCATGTGAAATAATAATCAAATTTTATGTAATAGCAAAGAGCTGGATTTTAAACATAAATTACTGGACGAGCGGCACCTTTGGGAGTTGCTCGGGCAATGGCTCTGGCTCTGCGCCCTGGCAGGACGTCCTGCTCTTGGCCAACCCTGCAAAGGACCAGAATTGCGTCCAGATGCAAATTTCCAAAGCAAACGGCTCTGTTTCGATCAGCGGCAGGCGTTGCTCGGACAAAACCATTTTCGCCTGCCAGGTTAAAAATTGCAATACAATAATTTTGAAGTGAAAATTGATTAATGTATTGTAATCAGGGCCCGCGCCGACAAAAGGTCCCAAGTGCTCAAGTCCTTAAGCTCGTATGAGGAATTTTTAGTAAATCTTGCTAATTTTTAATGACGGCTTGGAATTTGTGTCAGCTTATCAAACTTTGGTTAACTTTCAAATCTTGCCGACTCCTCTATTTCTTTAAATAATATAATTATGTTAAAAGAAAATTCTGCAACCTGTAAGACGCTGATGTCCCGCGGGTTGCGAACCCATCAATATTCCAGGTATCTTGCGATCCACATAAAAGTAAATTATTTAACCAAGACACTATTTCAAGCTTATAGCCGTTGAAAAAGAGTGATAATTAATTTTAAAATTTTTTCATCCCTTTTTTTCATTTATAATACTTTTATCTTTTATTTGAATGAAACTTTTGAATGCGACTCAAGCCATATTTGATGTAAATTAACTTTCGTTATAAAATTATTTATTTGCCATTATTATATATAATTATAAAACGACTCACACGGTCAAATGGTCACATGGTATAATCAATGTAAGCTTGTTTTATAAATTCATTATATCATTATAATATTGTAGGCTCTTCTATATAATTAATAATCACCAGCAGAAAATATCAAGGTAAAGCAAGTTTCCATAATTTATGCATTAAAAAAATATCCCAAAAATTAATCTTTAAAAAACTTAACTTTTTAGTCCTACATTTTGTCTATTCAAAAACTTAAATTTAGACCAAAATTAAAATTCTTATTAAAACTAAAATAATAATCTATAAAATATAAATATTATAAATGTCCTAATGTATAAAATAATTTTCAGGCCCAAGATTTTTGTTGATTTGTTGTGTGCCATGCTATGCTATGTTCTATTTTATTTTGGCATTTCACCAGCACGCAGGATGTG
The DNA here is from genome assembly GCF_031216515.1 of Neocloeon triangulifer. NCBI lineage: Eukaryota > Metazoa > Arthropoda > Insecta > Ephemeroptera > Baetidae > Neocloeon > Neocloeon triangulifer. The sequence continues at coordinate 2,515,832 of NW_026775550.1, forward strand.
ACCGTCTCTGTTTGGCTGAAATTGTTTTCCTGTTGTGCCAAACAGTCGGATCGTGATGAGGTGAAAACGGCCAAACCTGCGTGCAGATGGAATTGACATGCCACTCTGGTTTGACGTTTTCCTATCAATAATTTTAATTGCAGTCTTGATTCAAGTGAGTCAGGCCAATTCTAGAGTGAGTAAACGAACTTTTTTTTAAATCCATAAAATCACCAAAACGATCATAAATTAGGGAGCTGTTGCTCGTAACAATGGACACGGGGGTAAGATAAAATGACGTAAACTAAACAAAAAAATTATCTTTTGGTTTAGCAACAACAAGAGCTGCGAGCAAACGCCAGACAATAATCAAGTGCTGCGGCGGAAAAAAGTGTTCTGCTCTCAATTTCAACTCGACAAAAAGTCGCTCTCAATCCGTACTGGTATCGCATAATTTTTTGTCTTAACAGATTCTTTTCTTCTTCTTTATCAAGATAAACGAAATTCTTAAAAACAAACGTTTAGAAAACTGATGAAAACTTTACTAAACTGAGAAGTCCAAGAACTTCAGAAATTGCACTATCTGAACAAATGAGCACCACACAGATTAACATTGTCGGCAATAGTGATACCGAATCCAGTGATTTGCCTTTGTCAACGTTTATCGATACCAGCCCAAATTTGAGCGATAAGTCCACATTGGAAGTAATTCAAATTTATTTGAAAAATAAAGTGTTGGAAAATTGATGAATTTTAAATTATATATGCAGTTTTTCCGAGAAAATCAGTCTTCCTCAAAATCAATTTCAACCGCCTTGGATGTACAAATGCCGAGTTCATCTTCTACTTTGAAAAAAGACACTCCATCTGTATCAATCGCACTCCAGAATTCAGAAACCACTATTTCTAGCACTTCAGCGGTTGATGTCCCGAGTGAAACAAAATTAGACTCTGGACCAACGACTATTCTTTCCGAAACGGCAACTCAGATCTTAACTGAAACGACGGAATCAAAAATTTTGCTCTCAACTTCAAACCCTACACAAATTCAAACCACTACTACAACAATTCCAACTACTGAAACGACTTCAACGACCATCAACGTACGCCACACGCGCTCTAATTTTACTTCCTGTTTTTATTTTTCCAATTATAATTTTTGTACTTTGCATTTGCATGTCAATGTAGCCAGCTCTGCTCGGGAAATGTTCGACGAACGAAATTGCTGCAGTCAACGTATGAAATCATAAAAATTATTTGCATGATAATAATAAACTTTCCAATATGTAATAATGTTTGATGATAACAGCGGTCCCTTTTTGCAACTAATGGAGAGCTTGCTGGTTCACGCTTTTTACTAACATTTTAATATCAATAGTAATTTTATTAAAAATAGATCCAGACTTGCATGGATTCTGGCTGGACGCGTGTGGACAAACAATTTTATTAGGAAAATCTCTGGTCTTAATAAATTAATATTTTTATTATTTACTTCCTTCCTAATATTAATTTTCAGGGTACTTGGCACGAAAACTCTGACAAGTGCTTTGGCCTGAAAATGAAGCCGTTTGCCTTTGAGAGTAAAGAGAAGCTTGAATGCATGAAACTCCAAGGTTCAATTTATTTATTAATTTTTTATTTTAATGAAAATCAAATTTTATTCATAGCAAAGAGCTGGAAATTTAACATGAATTACTGGACGGGCGGCGCGAAGGATCTGGCGAGCGGCACCTTTGGGTGGTGCTCGGCCAACGGTTCCGTGCCCTGGCAGGACGTCCTGCCCTTGTCCAACCCTGCCAAGGACCAGAATTGCGTCCAGATGCAAATTTCCAAAGCAAACGGCTCGGTTTCGATCAGCGGCAGGCGTTGCTCGGACAAAACAATTTTCGCCTGCCAGGTTGAAAATTTTAGCATTAATTTTGAAGTGAAAATTTATAATAAACATCTTGAAAAAAGGGTCCGCCGACGAAAGGTCCCAAGTGCGCAAGTCCTGTTTGCCCAAACATCACCTGCCAGAGAGATGTTGGAATACCCCTTTTCAACTTTTTTTAGTTTATTTAATTTCCTTAAATATGCAGCCTATGCTTTTTACTTCAACGGCTAATGGAAAATCAATGGTTTTAAAAAGTATGTTACACATTACCATGTGTTGTGTAATGTAACATTACACAAGACATGATAATTATATTATATTTAAATTTTTTGACTTTAAGGCACATTAGGCCTAAAGTTAAGCCCAAGCCCATGGATTTTGGCTTGTGACGACATATCTTAAGAACCTATTTAGAATTAAATTAATGAATTTTCACAATTTTTTTTTATAGTTTAATAAAACCCCAAAAATTGTTCCTAACGTGTGTATTTCATATCTATGGAATAATAAAATTCTCAAATTAAATAAAATATTAAAATTCAAAATTGGACTGCATCAAACTAAACAATAAAAAGTTTACGTTATATTATTTTTTTTATATTATAATGACTAATAATTGTAGTTTTTCTGCATTTTAATTCTTATTTGGATTAAAACATTGTTCGGAAATTATGTCGTCAAAAATTCCCTTCAATCTTTTTAAATTTATGTATTTCAGACGTTTCTTCCTATGGAAAATTGTTTACCTACAGGCTGCGCAACTATCTTTTCAGCTTCAAAAGTGACACCAGGACTGTAAACAATTCTCTCAACTACATGCCAAAATAAAAACGCTCTCTTTGTAAAAGTATTTAGAAGCGATGAAAGCGTGTTGTGATCTGGGCATGTCCCTGCTGAGCTTGGACTCGCCACGCAAGTACGACGCTTTGGCCACCATCGGCAACATCAGCGAAATGAGCAAAGGCAAGAGAGAGATATTTTTTATTATTTACTTTATTTTGAATATATTTAGAGGCTCAAAATTTGACCTTCTGGACTTCGGGGTCGGATGAGGGCTGCGAGTCTGTTTTTGGATTCTGTTCGGCCAAAAGATTGTTCCGCGGCGAGGCCCAGTGGCTGCCTGGACAGCCGGACAACGCTCGAGGAAAAGAAAACTACGTTGCAGTCCACATTTGGCGTCAAAAGGGACAAGTTCTGCTCGCTGATTACGAAGGACAGACGAAATTCAGATACATTTGCGAGGTTTAAAATTTTTTAGAGCTAAGTATAGTAATACTTCACTGAAAATTTAAATTAGAAATTAGGCAACCCTCAGACAAAGAGTGGAAAGCAAGCTATGGTGGACGAATGTTCAATTATTTTCAATGTCACTTCCAGTCTAAATAATAATATTCGATTTTAGTAAATTATTAAAATTAATTAATTTAGCCGAAATCGATTTGCTGCGAAACATGACGAAATTTGACTTACGGATCAAGGTTATTCTTTATTTGGATAATAAAAAATTTAAAAAAAAATATACATAATTTATTTCAGTGTTTTTTGCATTGTGTTGGAGACGCTGTGGGCCTGGTATAAATTTTTAACAAAATTCTGTATTTTATTTTTCAACTGAAAAAAGCTGGTCGGCGGGAATTTTGTGGCGAGCGAGGTTTTCGCAATGCTTGAGAGTATGAATCTGAAAAACGCGGACGAGCTGATGAAAAACATGGCCATCGTTGACGAGTGCAACAATAAAACTTGTAAATTGAAAGATAATTTTAAAAGAACTTATTTAATAATTTATCAATAAATAAAAATGTAAAGTGGGAATGGACGAGTGCGACAAGGCGTATCAGTTGACCAAGTGCGCCAGGGACAAGTCGCCGGAGGTTTTTGACCAAATGATCAAGGACTTGGATAAGAAGGAGGCAGACGTGATCAATTTGATTTGAAACTATTTATTCTTCGTTAACATTTAATTTTTATTTACAGAATGATGAACTGGTTTCTAAGTCGTACGGATGTGGAAATTCGTCCAACTGCACCATTGACGTATGAAATTTGGTTTATGAAATCCACCGATTTGAATGATTTTAATGCAGGTAGTTGCAAGGAACAATCTGACCTCATTAAATCTGAGTACGTGCGATTAATTTTAAACGTAAAATGAATAAAGTACATTGTTGTTTAAGATGCTTCAACTTGCGTCAACTACACCGACGGAGAGTGGGTTTGCAAATGCAGTAATTCAAAGATGTACAATATGAGATATCAAAATGGATTGGTAAGCCTTTAAAAATTCATTTGTTTATAATAAATAAATAGAGTGAGAAAATAATAATTTTAATTCACCTTTTATGATGCATAGATTTATAATTACGTACAAGCACTCAAGTTTTGTTGCGAGCGCGGGATGCGATTGATAAGGACGTCCAATTTTTTTGCAGCTGCAAAATGCATGCAGGCGGCCGGGAGTACGTTTTATGAAATTTTGCAACATCAATTCTCTAATTTTATCCTCTTTGAAGTTGCTAAAGTTATTAATCAGCGGTACTCAGATCGCTTTTGGACGATGACAAACTCTCTCGTCGTTGACTTGACGAGCGGAATCAGCTATGATTGTGAAACGCAAACAGATTATCTGCCGCAAAATCTTAATCCCGGTTTCCAAATGGATTATGATCCAAGAGGCGCGTATGATGGTGGCACTCTGAATATGAATGTTTACCTTGACTATGCGGCGCCGCCGAGATTCAAATTTTCTCCTGCAAACTCCAACCAACCTTTAATATGCGAGGAGATTTCTTAATTAGAATAAAAATTTATGAAGTTAATTTTGGACGTTTATCCTCAGCGGATTTTTAAACCTCAATAACCTTTTATTTAGGGCGATCCAAAAGCCTAACCTGGCCCAGGCTAACTTGACTTAGCCCCGGGCCAGCCAGCAAAATTTAATGGCGGGTTAAATTAGCCCGGGCCAGGTTAATTCAGCCTGGGTCAAGTTAGCCATTTGGATCGCCCTCATTATTTTTATCGGTTTTATTAACAAAAATTAATTTATCTAAAAATGTTTACCTTCAATTTGACGTTTTCGAAACAATTTCGACTGCTTTTAATTAAATCTCTCCTAATTGATAACTTACAAAGAAAAGACTGTTATAATTTTCTTTTTATAAAAATATTATAATGTGCTCTTTGGCATTTTCCTATTATTTTCATTATTTTCTACATTTGTCTCTCAGAAACTGGTCTCAGAGCATAAATATTTTGTATGCAATCCAAATAATCCAATCTGTTATTGTTATCATTAAAAATGTGGCAAAAATTGTTATCTCTTCGCCGCAGTTTTGTTTTGATTGTAATAATAATTACTCCTTCATAAGTTTATTAACTCTGCCACACTGTCACCGCATATTCATACGTGCTTTCCCCCCAGCAAATCAGAAAATCTTAAAGCATTTTCTCACGGTAAAATCGTGAAGCGAACAAGACAAGTTGAGGCAGTGAAGGACGAGTGATCTATACATCTTATTGTTCTTTCAATCCCCATTTTCCCCCCAAATTAGGAATTTTTTGAAAAATCCGCATATATATTTGTTTTTCAAAAATTGAATGTAAACAATGTATTTGTATTTGTAACACTGTGGACAAATAAACAACAATAATAATAAACTAGCAGGTGTGGGAAACGAACGTATTTAATAGAAAATAAATCGATTGACCTTAAATATTGGCTAAATAAGGGGTTTTCAGATGGCTGAGAAGGCTACCAAATTAATAATATATTATTATAATAATTGACATTTTAATTCTTCCGGAGAGCTCATTTCAAATTTATTCATTACCACAATTTCACTACGCCGAAAAAGAAAATAAATGTAAATGATATTATGGACATTATGTACTATTTCACTGCTGTACGATCGAATTAGAGTCAAATCTAAAAAAAAGATAGCTCTGCAACCTGCAAGACGTTGATGTCGTGCGGGCTGCCGAACAATATATTTTTGGTGGTATCTTGTTTCAGTAGTGAATGTAATTAATTACCAATAAACCAATAACTTCAAACTTTAATGCTCTAGAAAAAAGGATTTATATTTTATATTTACTTTGTTTGGTTTTTCTTCCTTTATAATTTTCTTAGTCATAATTTAACTATTAAATGGCACTTATGCCACTTTTTGATGTAATTAAATCTTCTGCCTTTAAACTAATTTTGGTTTTCATATAATCAATTAAAAAGTCTCAAATTTAAGTGTATATATGTATACGCATGACATAATCACTGTGAGCTTGTGAAATATATTGATTTTTTTCTCATTCAATTAACCACTCATGATATTGATTTAACCTGTTTATGGGATATGCACTAAAATGCAGTCTGTAAGCAGATGATTTATTTTGAAATATTCCCCCTCCATTGGGATTGTGGAAAATATTCAAGGTTCAAAAAGCCACTTTTAATTGATTTTCATGTAAACTGAGAAAAACTGATAAATTAAAAACCTTATATCATGAATTTTTGCTCTTATATTTATTTTTGTCTGTTGTGTTCTTTGCTATTTTACATGGAAATTTTAATGGTCCACAGGAAGCGACTGCACGATACGTCAAACTGAAAATGTTTCCTGTTGTGCCAAACAGTGGATTCGTGATAGGTGAAAATTACCAAACCTGCGTGCAGTTAAAATCAAAATGCCACTCAGATTTGACGTTTTTCTGTCTTCAATTTTACTTTTAGCCTTGATTCAAGAGACGAGCCAGGCCAATTCTAGAGTGAGTATATTAAATTTCATTTCAATAAAATCGCTAAAAAGTATTCACGTTAGGGGGTTGTTGCTCGTAACAAAGGACAAGGAAGTAAGAAAAGTAGGCGAATGTCTGACGACTTTCATAAACCGTGCAATTTTCATTTATTAGCATCCAGAGCTGCTAATAAACGCCAAACCATAATCAAGTGTTGCGGCCCAAACAAATGCTCTGCTGTCAGTGGTGGTTCGACCAAACGCCGCTCACAACCCGTCCTGGTAGTGCATTCTTTGTTTTACATCACTGCTAAAAAAAATTTACAATAATAAATGTTCTGGTTTGAAATCCCGTTTAGAATAAAGAATTAAACCTGACTAAACTGGGAGATCTACAAACCTCAGGATCATCACTCTCTGAAAAACTGAGCACCACACAAATTAACATTGTCGACAACAGTGATGCCGAATCGAGTGATTTGCCTATGTCAACGTTTATCGATGCCAGCCCAAATTTGAGCGATAAGTCCACATTGGAAGTAATTCAAATTTATACGGAAAATAAAGAGTGGAAAATAAACGAAAATTAAATTCTTTAATGCAGTCTTCCCAAGAAACTCCACCTTCCTCGAAATCAATTTCAACCGCCTTGAATGTGCAAATGCCGAGTTCATCTTCTACTTTGAAAAAAGCCACTCCATCTGTATCAATTGCAATTCAGAATTCAGAAACCACAATTTCTAACACTTCAGCAGCTGATTTTCCGAGTGAAAAACAAAACTAGACTCTGGTTCAACGACTATTCTTCCCGAAACGGCAACTCAAATCTCAACTGAAACGACGGAATCAAAAATTTTGCTCTCAACCCCTACACAAATTCAAACCACTACTACGACAATTCCAACTACTAAAACGACTTCAACGACCATCAACGTACGCCACTCGCGCTCTAATTTTGCTTCCTGGTTTAATTATTACCGATGTTTTTTACCTTGTCGATGTAGCCAGCTCTGGTAGGAAAATGCTCGACAAACGAAATTGCTGCAGTCAACGTATGCAATCATAAAAATTATTTCTTTACTCTAAAAATTGACGTTCCTATATGTAATAATAACAGCGGTCCCTTTTTGCAACTAATGGAGAGCTTGCTGGTTCGCACTTTTTACTTAAATTTTTATTCCAATAGTATTTTTATTAAAAATAGATCCGGACTTGCACGGATTCTGGCTGGACGCGTGCGGCCAATCAATTTTACTAGGAAAATCTCTGGTCTCAATAAATTCCTGTATGACTTAATTTTTTCTTTAAATTTATTTTCAGGGCACTTGGCACGAAAACTCTGACAAGTGCTTTGGCCTGAAAATGAAGCCGTTTGCTATCGAAAGCAAAGAGAAGCTCGAGTGCATGAAACTCCAAGGTTCAATTTATTTATTTTTTTTTTTTAATGAAAATCAAATTTTATTTATAGCAAAGAGCTGGAAATTTAACATGAATTACTGGACGGGCGGCGCGAAGGACCTGGCGAGCGGCACCTTTGGGTGGTGCTCGGCCAACGGTTCCGCGCCCTGGCTGGACGTCCTGCCCTTGGCCAACCCTGCAAAGGACCAGAATTGCGTCCAGATGCAAATTTCCAAAGCAAACGGCTCTGTTTCGATCAGCGGCAAGCGTTGTTCAGACAGAACCATTTTCGCCTGCCAGGTTCAAAATTGCATAATTGCAACAATAATTTTGGATAGAAAATTGATTAATGTATTAAAATCAGGGTCCGCCGACGAAAGGTCCCAAGTGCGCAAGTCCTGTTTGCCCAAACGTCACATGCCAGAGAGATGTTAGAATACCCATTCTCCACTTTTGTTGGCATTATTAATTTCCTTAACAATGCAGCCAATGCTTTTTACTTCAACGGCTAATGGGAAATCAATGGTTCTAAAAAGTATGACATAATGTTTATAAATTCACTTTAAGGCACATGAAGCTATTGAAGCTTAAATTTAATTTATTTTAAAATTAATTAACCTGCCCATGGATATTGGTTTTTTATATCTAACAATTATAATTTACTTACAATAATTAAAATAAATAAACTTTTGTACGCATTTTTTTTAAACTTAAACTCAACCAACATTTTGTAACATTTAGATCAATTCAATTAAATAATTAAATTCTTGATTGATATGGAATAATTTGGTGTTTTAAAATTGGTTTGCGTCATAATAAAAAATTAATTTTATTATTATTTTTTTATATTTTAATCTTTGATAGTCTAATCATTTTAAAAATGTTCTACCTAATTGAAATAAAACATTGGTGGGAAATTTTGACGTCACTCTGTACGAAATTTCCCTTCCAATTTTTTTCTTTAAATTTGTCGATTTCGGACGTTTCATCGCATGGAAAATTGTTCACCTACAGACTGCGTAACTACCTCTTCAGCTACAGTAGTGACACCAGGACTGTATAAAAAATCCACGACTGTTTTAGTCGAAATAAAATTGCTGTCTTTGCAAAGTATTTAGAAGCGACGAAAGCGTGTTGTGCTCTGGGTATGTCTCTGCTGAGCTTGGACTCGCCACGCAAGTACGACGCTTTGGCCACCATCGGCAACCTCGGCGAAATGAGCAATGGCAAGAGGGAGAAATTTTTTATTATTAACTTCACTTTGAAAATATTTAGAGGCTCAAAATTTGACCTTCTGGACTTCGGGGTCGGATGAGGGCTGCGAATCTGTTTTCGGATTCTGTTCAGCCAAAAGGTTGTTCCGCGGCGAGGCCCAGTGGCTGCCCGGACAGCCGGACAACGCTCGAGGAAAAGAAAACTACGTTGCGGTCCATATTTTCCGCGAAAAGAGACAAGTTCTGCTCGCTGATTACGAAGGACAGATGAAATTCAGATACATTTGTGAGGTTAAAAAAAAATCATAATTAACTCGTAGAAAGAATAATTCAATTTAATTTTTTTATTTAAGAAATTAGGCAACCCTCAGTCGAAGAGTGGAAAGCAAGCGATGGTGGACGAATGTTCAATTATTTTCAATGTCAACTCCAGTCTAAACAATAATATTTGATTATAGTAAATTATTAAAATTAATTGATTTAGCCGAAATTGACTTGCTGCGAAATATGACAAAATTTGACTTACGGATCAAGGTTTCTTTGTTATTTAGATAATTTATTAATATGTTAATAATTTTAGTGTTTTTTGCAATGTGTTGGAGACGCTGTCGGCCTGGTATAAGTTTTTAACAAAATTCTTTCTTAATTTATTTTTGAACTGAAAATAGCTGGTTGGCGGGAATTTTGTGGCGAGCGAGGTTTTCGCAATGCTTGAGAGTATGAATCTGAAAAACGCGGACGAGCTGATGAAAAACATGGCCATCGTGGACGAGTGCAACAATAAAACTTGTAAATTGAAGGATAATTTTAAAATAACTTATTTAATAATTTATTAATAAAAAAAATGTAAAGTGGGAATGGACGAGTGCGACAAGGCGTACCAGTTGACCAAGTGCGCCAGGGACAAGTCGCCGGAGGTTTTTGACCAAATGATCAAGGACTTGGATAAAAAGGAGTCAGACGTGATTGAAATATAAATTTTTTATTCTTTAATTTCTTTGTTAATATTTAATTTTTATTTACAGAATGATGAACTGGTTTCTAAGTCGTATGGATGTGGTAATTCGTCAAACTGCACCATTGACGTATGAAATTCGGTTAATTAAATCCACCGATTTGAATGATTTTAATGCAGGTAGTTGCAAGGGACAATCTGACCTCGTTGAATCTGAGTACGTGTGATTAATTTTAATTTAAAATGCAAAGAATAAATTAACATTGTTCTTAAAGATGCTTCAACTTGCGTCAACTACATTAACGGAGATTGGGTTTGCAAATGCAGTAATTTGAAGGTGTACTATATGAAGTATCAATTTGGTTTTGTAAGCCTTTAAAAATTCATTTTATTTATAAATAAAGAAGTGAAAATAATAATTTTATTTCACCTTTTCAACGCAGTACTACGATTACCTAGAAGCAGTAAAGTTTTGTTGCGAGCGCGGGATGCTATTGATGAGAACGTCCAATTTTTTTGCAGCTGCAAAATGCATGCAGGCGGCGGGAAGTGAGTTTTCCCTAAATTTGCCACATCAATTTAATCTAATGTTATCCTCTTTGAAGTTGCAAATGTTATTAATCATCCGTTCTCAAATCGCTTTTGGACAATGACAAACTCTCTCGTCGTTGACGTGACGAGCGGATTCAGCTATGATTGTGAAACGCAAACAGATTATCTGCCGCAAAATCTTAATCCCGGTTTCCAAATGAGTTATGATCCAAAAGGCGCGTATGATGGTAGCACGCAGAACATGCATGTTTACCTTGACTATGCGGCGCCGCCGAAGTTCAAATTTTCTCCTGCAAACTCCAAACAATCTTTCATGTGCGAAGGGATTTTTTAATTGTGGAATAAAAATTTCTGAAGTTAATTTTTATGTTTTTCCTCGGCACTTTTTTAAACCTTAAAACGTCAAATTATTGTATTCAGTTAAATTAATAAAAATTAAAATAGTATCATAAAAATAATGTTAATCTTCTATTTTAGATTTGCCAATCAACTAAACTTTCAACTGCTTTTTCTTAAATTTCTCTTAATTGATAACCAACAAAGAAAATTTAATTTAGTTTTAAATTTATAATATATTTTAAATAAAAAAAAGAAAAGAAATTCAAATCTCCATTTGGCACCTTTTTTTCATTATTTTCTAGATTGGTCTCTCATAAACGTGTCTCAGAATATATACATAATGCAATCCAATCAATCAATTCAATTCATTTGTTCTCTCGCAAATCATTATCATTAAAAATGCTGCAAAAATTCTTATATCTTTGCCGCAGTGTGTGTTTTGATTGTAATAATAATAACAATAACTCCTTTATAAGTTTATTAAATTTGCCAACTGTCACCACCGCATATTCATAAGTGCTTTCCCCCAGTAAATCAGAAAATCTTAAAGCATTTTCTCTCGGAAAAATCGTGAAGCAGAGCAAGACTGAAGTTGAGGCAGAGAAGGACGAGTGATCTATACATTTTGTATTTCTTTCAATCCCCATTTCCCCCCCCCCCCGAATTAGGTATTTTTTTAAAAAAAAATCTGCATAAACAAGCAGGGTTGGGGAAACGAACAAATTAAAAAGAAAATATATCAATTGAGCTTTGGGGATACCTTAAATATTGGCTAATGAAGGGGTTTTCAGATGGCTGAGATGGCTACCATAAATTAATAATTTATTATTATTTTTATATACATATTAATTCTTCTGGAGAGCTCATATCAAATTTATTCATTCCTACTATTTCACTACGCCGAAAAAGAAAATAAATGTAAATGATATTATGGACATTATGTACTATTTCGCTGCTGTACGATCGAATTAGAGTCAAATCTAAAAAATGATAGCTCTGCAACCTGCGTGACAATGATGTCGTGCGGGCTGCCGAAAAATAAATTTTTGGTGGTATCTTGTTGCAGTGAGAGTAATTAATTACTAAGGAACCAACAACTTCAAACTTAAATGCTCTAGAAAAAGGATTTATATTTTATATTTAATTTGTTTGGTTTCCCTTCCTTTATAATTTTCTTAGACTTAATTTAACTATTAAATGCCACTTATGTCCGCACTATTTGATGTAATTAAATCTTCTGCCTTTAAACTAATTTTGGTTTTCATATAATCAATTAAAGTCTCAAATTTAAGTGTATATATGTATACGCATGACATAATCACTGTGAGCTTGTGAAATATATTGATTTTTTTTCTCATTCAATTAACCACTCATGATATTGATTTAACCTGTTTATGGGATATGCACTAAAATGCAGTCTGTAAGCAGATGATTTATTTTGAAATATTCCCCCTCCATTCGGATTGTGGAAAATATTCAAGGTATATAGTGACAAGCAATAGATGCGCAAAAAAGCTACTTTTAATTTATCTTCATTGAAAGTAAGAAAACTGATAAATTTATAAATTAAATCAGAAATTTTATTATTGCTCTTATATTTATTTTTTGTTTATTGTGTTCTTTGCTATTTTACATGGAAATTTTAATGGTCCACAGGAAGTGACTGCACGATACGTCAAACTGAAAATGTTTTCCTGTTGTGCCAAACAGTGGAATCGTGATAGGTGAAAATGACCAAGCCTGCGTGCAGTTAAAATCAAAATGCCACTCAGATTTGACGTTTTTCTGTCTTCAATTTTACTTTTAGTCTTGATTCAAGAGACGAGCCAGGCCAATTCTAGAGTGAGTAAATTAAATTTTATTTCAATAAAATCGCTTAAAAGTATGCTCATTAGGGGGTTGTTGCTCGTAACAAAGGACAAGGAAGTAAGAAAAGTAGGCGAATGTCTGACGACTTTCATAAACCGTGCAATTTTCATTTATTAGCATCCAGAGCTGCTAATAAACGCCAAACCATAATCAAGTGTTGCGGCCCAAACAAATGTTCTGCTGTCAGTGGTGGTTCGACCAAACGCCGCTCACAACCCGTCCTGGTAGTGCATTCTTTGTTTTACATGATTAATAAAAAAAAAGTTACAATGATAATTTTTGAAATCCCGTTCAGAATAAAGAATTAAACCTGACTAAACTGGGAAATCTGCAAACCTCAGGATTATCATTCTCTGAAAAACTGAGCACCACACAGGTGAACGTTGTCGACAACAGTGATGCCGAATCTAGTGATTTGCCTATGTCAACGTTTATCGATGCCAGCCCAAATTTGAGCGATAAGTCCACATTGGAAGTAATTAAAATTTATTTGAAAAATAAAGTGTTTGAAAATTTATGAATTTTAAATTATATATGCAGTTTTTCCAAGAAAGTCCGTCTTCCTCAAAATCAATTTCAACCGCCTTGGATGTGCAAATGCCGAGTTCATCTTCTACTTTGAAAAAAGCCACTCCATCTGTATCAATTGCACTCCAGAATTCAGAAACCACAATTTCTAACACTTCAGCAGCTGATTTTCCGAGTGAAAAAACAAAACTAGACTCTGGTTCAACGACTATTCTTCCCGAAACGGCAACTCAAATCTCAACTGAAACGACGGAATCAAAAATTTTGCTCTCAACCCCTACACAAATTCAAACCACTGCTACGACAATTCCAACTACTAAAACGACTTCAACGACCATCAACGTACGCCACGCGCTCTAATTTTGCTTCCTGGTTTAATTATTACCGATGTTTTTTACCTTGTCGATGTAGCCAGCTCTGGTAGGAAAATGCTCGACGAACGAAATTGCTGCAGTCAACGTATGCAATCATAAAAATTATTTCTTTACTCTAAAAATTGACGTTCCTATATGTAATAATAACAGCGGTCCCTTTTTGCAACTAATGGAGAGATTGCTGGTTCACGCTTTTTACTAACATTTTAATATCAATAGTAATTTTATTAAATTAGATCCAGACTTGCACGGATTCTGGCTGGACGCGTGCGGCCAAACAATTTTATTAGGAAAATCTCTGGTCTCAATAAATTCCTATAATAATATTTTTTTTTTAAATAAATTTTCACTCAGGGCACTTGGCACGAAAACTCAGACAAGTGCTTTGGCCTGAAAATGAAGCCGTTTGCTATCGAAAGCAAAGAGAAGCTCGAGTGCATGAAACTCCAAGGTTCAATTTATTTATTTATTTAATTTTTTTAATGAAAATCAAATTTTATTTATAGCAAAGAGCTGGAAATTTAACATGAATTACTGGACGGGCGGCGCGAAGAATCTGGCGAGCGGCACCTTTGGGTGGTGCTCGGCCAACGGCTCCGCGCCCTGGCAGGACGTCCTGCCCTTGGCCAACCCTGCAAAGGACCAGAATTGCGTCCAGATGCAAATTTCCAAAGCAAACGGCTCTGTTTCGATCAGCGGCAAGCGTTGTTCGGACAGAACCATTTTCGCCTGCCAGGTTCAAAATTGCAATATAATTTGGAAGTGAAAATTAATAAAAGCATTGGAATCAGGGTCCACCGACGAAAGGACCGAAGTGCGCAAGTCCTGTTTGTCCAAACATCACCTGCCAAAAAGATGTAAAAATTTTAAAAGTCCCTTTCTCACTTAATTACATTAAATATTTCCATAATATGCAGCCTCTGCTTTTCACTTTGACGGCCAATAGAAAATCAATGGTTCTAAAAAGTATTTATTATTCATTTCATTCATAATTATTGTTCAAATAATTGACTTCAAGGCACATTAGGCCTTTAATTTGAGTTATGTCAATGATGCACTTGTGAATTTTGGAATTTATTAAGAAGAATTTGTAATGGATTTCAAAACTTCTTGCAATCATAATTTCCAGCTTTTGATTTGCTTGATTTATTTCTAATTTAATTAGATCATTCAATCTCAATCAAAGATCAAGATCATCTTACGATGACACTGTATTTAACTAATTATTAAATATTTACCTGTTATATTTCAATTTAAAATTAATTGTTGACATATTTGAATTTTTACTTCTGATATTTACATTGAAAAAAATTGTTGATGGAGGTCACAAATGGTAGCATCGCATCGTTTTAAAAATCCCTGTCAATATTTGTGATTAAATGTTTTCAGACATTTCCTTGCATGGAAAATTGTTCACATACAGGCTGCGCAACTATCTCTTCAGCTACAGTAGCGACACCAGAACTGTATAATTTAAATTAGCGACTTTCTGTGAAATTAAAAATAATTTCTTTGATAAGTATTTAGAAGCGACGAAAGCGTGTTGTGATCTGGGCATGTCCCTGCTGAGCTTGGACTCGCCACGCAAGTACGACGCTTTGGCCACCATCGGCAACATCAGCGAAATGAGCAAAGGCAAGAGAGAGATATTTTTTATTATTTACTTTATTTTGAATATATTTAGAGGCTCAAAATTTGACCTTCTGGACTTCGGGGTCGGATGAGGGCTGCGAGTCTGTTTTTGGATTCTGTTCGGCCAAAAGATTGTTCCGCGGCGAGGCCCAGTGGCTGCCTGGACAGCCGGACAACGCTCGAGGAAAAGAAAACTACGTTGCAGTCCACATTTGGCGTCAAAAGGGACAAGTTCTGCTCGCTGATTACGAAGGACAGACGAAATTCAGATACATTTGCGAGGTTTAAAATTTTTTAGAGCTAAGTATAGTAATACTTCACTGAAAATTTAAATTAGAAATTAGGCAACCCTCAGACAAAGAGTGGAAAGCAAGCTATGGTGGACGAATGTTCAATTATTTTCAATGTCACTTCCAGTCTAAATAATAATATTCGATTTTAGTAAATTATTAAAATTAATTAATTTAGCCGAAATCGATTTGCTGCGAAACATGACGAAATTTGACTTACGGATCAAGGTTATTCTTTATTTGGATAATAAAAAATTTAAAAAAAAATATACATAATTTCTTTCAGTGTTTTTTGCATTGTGTTGGAGACGCTGTGGGCCTGGTATAAATTTTTAACAAAATTCTGTATTTTATTTTTCAACTGAAAAAAGCTGGTCGGCGGGAATTTTGTGGCGAGCGAGGTTTTCGCAATGCTTGAGAGTATGAATCTGAAAAACGCGGACGAGCTGATGAAAAACATGGCCATCGTTGACGAGTGCAACAATAAAACTTGTAAATTGAAAGATAATTTTAAAAGAACTTATTTAATAATTTATCAATAAATAAAAATGTAAAGTGGGAATGGACGAGTGCGACAAGGCGTACCAGTTGACCAAGTGCGCCAGGGACAAGTCGCCGGAGGTTTTTGACCAAATGATCAAGGACTTGGATAAAAAGGAGGCAGACGTGATTGAAATATAAATTTTTTATTCTTTAATTTCTTTGTTAATATTTAATTTTTATTTACAGAATGATGAACTGGTTTCTAAGTCGTATGGATGTGGTAATTCGTCAAACTGCACCATTGACGTATGAAATTCGGTTAATTAAATCCACCGATTTGAATGATTTTAATGCAGGTAGTTGCAAGGGACAATCTGACCTCGTTGAATCTGAGTACGTGTGATTAATTCAAAACGTAAAAGAATCAATTTAATTTGATCTTTTAGATGCTTCAACATGCGTCAATTATATTAATGGAGAGTGGGTTTGCAAATGCAGTAATTTGAAGATGTACTATATGAAATATCAAAACGGATGGGTAAGCCTTTCAAAAAAGAAATAATAAGTAAGAGAAATTAACAATTTTATTTCACCTTTTCAACGCAGTACTACGATTACCTAGAAGCACTCAAGTTTTGTTGCGAGCGCGGGATGCGAATGTTGAGGACGGCCAATTTTTTTGCAGCTGCAAAATGCATGCAGGCGGCGGGAAGTGAGTTTTCCCTAAATATGCCACATCAATTTAATCTAATGTTATCCTCTTTGAAGTTGCAAAAGTTATTAATCATCCGTACTCAAATCGCTTTTGGACGATGACAAACTCTCTCGTTGTTGACGTGACGAGCGGATTCAGCTATGATTGTGAAACGCAAACAGATTATCTGCCGCAAAATCTTAATCCCGGTTTCCAAATGGATTATAATCCGAGAGGCGCGTATGATGGTGGCACGCAGAATATGGTTGTCCTCCTTGACTATTCGGCGCCGCCGAAGTTCCATTTTGGCTCTGCCATCTCCAAACAACCTTTCATATGCGAGGAGATTTTTTAATTGTGGAATTAACATAATAAAAATTGCTGTAAATTTGAGATTTTTAACTGCATCAGTTTTGAAAACCTTGAAACCTCTCATTATTTAATTGGTTTTACTTATTAATATTAATGTATTACGTTTATCGTTTCATTCAATTTAAATCTTGAATTTGCCAATCGACTGAATCAAGTAAAAATTTTGCTGTTATCTTTTAAATTCCTCTTAATTTATAAATAATATAGAAAAGGCCATTTATTATATTGTTTTCCCAAATCCCTAATTATAGGTTTTATTAGATGGCTTCCATTGTAATGACTTTTTTATTCTTCCATTCAGGGATCATTTCGAGTTTATTTCCAGAACTTTCACCACACTGGAAAATGTAAATTTCATAAGTACCATTTAGCTGCTATACGATTGAATCAGAGTCGAATCTGAAAAAGATAGCTTTGCGCCTTGCGAAACGCTGATGTCGCGCGGGTTGCTGAACAATCAATTTTCAGGTCTCTTGTGGCCTTAAAAGTAATTATTAAACGAGACATTTCAAACTTTTATGCGGTAGAAGAGAGACTTTGTTTACTTTTACTTTCTTTATAATTTACGGATGAAGGTTTTTCCGGTTATTGCTGGCCTTAAAGCCATGCGATATAATAAAAATTATTAATTTTGGAAAAAAAACTGCTTTTACTCACAAATTATGAGAAGACTTAATCAATAATGTGCTTCTAAAGTTGCCACAAAAGATTTAAATCCAAATAAATCTAAACGCGCTACCTTCCTGTCACCCTCAATTCTTGTCCTAGAGAGTATCGGAGTTCTTTCAATTTGTTGTGCTCTTGTTGTTGCTGAAATAATTATGTAAAAAAAGAAAACTATGCAGCCTGCGAGACGTTGATGTCGTGCGGGATGCGGACTAATCAAATTCCAGGTATTTTGCGCCGCATGAAAATAAATTATTTATATAATACAAAATCTATTTCAAAATTATTTACTCTCATAAATATAGACACTTTATTTTTAATTATCTGCTTTTTCCTACTTCATATAATATGCTATTTTTTCTTTAAGTTTAAATAAGAACTAAACCAACTTTGAATACGATTAAACTCTCTGTTTGTTCTAATTCAATTTTTATTTGTTACTATTATTTCGTCTCAAATAATTGAATGTAAGCACAGCATAATGAATTTTAGCGTGATAAATGGTTTAAACTTCTTTTAGTCTTGTTTAATTTTTAATTTATATTTTTGTTCCATAGCCGGAGAATGCAACCAGTTTTTCGGAAATGCGCAAGACACAAAGCTGAAACTACTAAGAAAATGTTTATGCACAAGATAAATGTTTTATCATAATTTTTGTTTATTATTTAATATTTTAATATATCATTCCAAGCTCCAATGTATGTCTTTATACTGTATGCATTCTATTAATAATCACTTGCAGAAAATATTCAAGGAAAAGCCAGTTGCTTAAAAATTAATCCTTTAAACTTCAAACTTCGACTAAAAAACTATTTTTTTTCAAAGGAAAATTAGAAATTTTTGGCTCAAAATTATGTCTGTTTAGAAATTTTAAACGCTCGCAGGATGTGACTCAACGGCGACGTCAGAGGACGAAAATTTTCCTGTTTCGCCCGTTGTGCCAAACAGTCGCATCGTGATGAGACGAAAATGACCAATCTTGCGTGCAGTTAGAATTGACATGCCACACTCGTTAGACGTTTTTCTGCCCCTAATTTTACTTTTAGTCGTGATTCAAGGAATTCAGGCCAATCCTAGAGTGAGTAAATTAATATTTATCCATAAAAATCACCGAAATTTTTATTTGTTAGGGAGTTGCTACTCGTAAAAATGGACAGGGACGTAAGAAAATCGATCGGACAAAGTTCAAACTTTAAACTTATATATATCCTTTAAAATGTAGCACAATCAAGAGCTGCGAACAAACGCCAGACGATAATTAAGTGCTGCGGCGGAAAAACGTGTTATTAAATAGTAAACCTTGTGTATCTTAATGTTGTACACCTTCGCTGTTTAATAAACATTGCGTCCATAATGACAATAATATATTATTTTTAATTATAATAGTAATAAAAATAATTATAATAATTAACATTATGATAATATTAATAATATAAAGAAGACAATTTTTAATTTTTAATAAATTATCCACAGATTTTCCTGATTTTGACTATTTTTTTTTCAAAATGCTTATTGGTCATTCAGGATTGGCTGAGCTGGAGAAAAATTCAGATCCTTTTTCATTTTACAAAAATTCTTTCTTTTATGGTCCAATGTACCCTAATTGTGGTGTGCCATGTAAAGTTATTTCCATAAATATGAAACCTTAAACGCAATAATAATTCTTTGAATTCTTTTATTAGAGGCGTCTGCGTACAAACATGAGCGGCTGAGCTGCTGGTGGGAAGATTCCTCGCGACGTTGGCGCTTTTTTGGTTTGAATTTCATTCAAAGTGGGCGTGACGAAATTTCCACTTCCCCTTTCCTTGACTTGTTGTTGCTGTTGCTGGCCGACACGACGAGGCAAAATAAACAGCAAATCAACAGGTCTTGGACGCCAAATTTCGGACAGATGGAGAGCGATGCTGTTCTGGCCGCGCTGCAAGAACTGTCCAGTGCGCCTTCGGGGCCTCTGCCGCGTCCACTGGACGAGTATCTTCGCAGCGTCGCCCGCACCGGCGACCCTGTTCTGCCGTGGGCCGCGGTGAAGCCGTTATTCCAGCGCAAACTGGCCCTGGTCATCGACGACTTCCTGCAAAGTCCCGAGTGCCGCACCCCGGACACTTTCGACGCCGAGGCCATGCGAACGCGTCTCGTCCGCCGCCTCGATTCGTTCGACGCGTAAATAAATCAAGACAAAATTTCGTAAAGAAATTACTTACAATTTCCATTCCAGGTGTCCATTCACTGTCCAGAGATTGTCCGAGTTGCTGACGACGCCCCGAAGCGAGTACAACCAGACGGACAAGTTCATGCGCGCCATTGAGAAGAACGTCCTCGTCGTGAGCGGCCGCGAACGGCAGCCGATCACCAACGGCACAACGTCCTCTGCAGATGAAGTTTCTGTCCAGCCCTCTGTGGAAGTACCAATGATAACCACCAATGGCGTCGAGTCTCCTGAGGCCCCTGAAGTAAAGCGTCCACGCACCGAGCTTGAAGAAGAAGAAGGAGCAACATCTGCAGAAGAAATCAAAGCCCAGACTGAAGAGAAGACTGGTGGGTTTTATTGTCAAAATATAGTTAAAATTAAGTTAATTTTTATATTGATTTATCTTAAGGTATTTAAGTTTAAACCAAACGATTATTGGTTTTAATAAGTTCAATATAAAAATCTTTACAATTAAATTTTGCTTCACTTTGATTTTTTTTTTCAAATAATTTACTAAAATCTTGATGTAATAATTTTAATAACAATTTTCTTTCAACAGAGCTACAAGAAACATCCACCCCTATGGAAGAAGAAGTTCCTCAGGAGACATTGAACGGCTCCGAGGAACCTTCTACGGAACCCCAAAGCAAAGAGATCACCGAAGAGCCCCAACCTGAAAATGCACCCCAGGAACCGGCAGAAAAGCCCGCTGAGAAGGAAGAAGTGAAAACCAGTTCAGAAGAAGTCAAAGAACCTCAACTTGCTGTCGAAACAGAGCAGAATCTCCAGGTTGAAAACAAAACTCCGGCTCCGTTGGCTTCTCCGGAAAAAGACTTGGTCGAGGAGGGAAAAGTCTCTGCCGCAAATGGTGCAGAGACTGTTGTGACTGAAGCGGCTGCAGAGGTGCAAGCCATGGAAGAATCAACAGAGCAGCCAACTCAAGTGTCTTCTTGCTAGTGCAAAGACTAAAATGATAATCTTTATTTTAATTAATGTATCAGCATTACTGACTCTCAATTTTGTTTCAATAGACCGCATCGGCCAAACACGTACCACTTGTCTTGCATTGTTTAATAAAATGTCCATTATTCTTGCATTTTAATTCAGTGGAGATACATTTATTTTCATACTAAACCTGAAATTTTTTTAACTCATGAAATACTAAAAAAAATTATATATTTAGTTTTAAAATGAGTTTTATTAATAATTATTTGCAAATATTTATTTCTGGTTGATCAAATCAAAATTTTTTTGACACAAAGTTTCAGTTCTGCGGGCAATGACCTCACCTGAGTTACAAGTGGTCGGCGCAAAGCAAAACGTTCCCTCTCCTCACGAATCTCCCCACCACCTCTCGTCAGAGGAGAAGCAGAACAAAAATAAACAAACACACATGGGTGAGATCAGTGAGATGGAAGCCGTCTTGGATTTTCAGTTTCCAGTCTTAATTTTTCTTTGTTAGTCTGGTTTTTCGATGGTAATTTCTCGTAATTCTCTTCCACTCGTCGCTTCTTTGAAAATCCAATGTCGGTCCTTTTTAAAGATCCTTCCACCACGGAGTTCCTTCAGCAAGAACATTCGGTAAGATTTTATGGCAAAAAAGGAAATGTTTTTTAATTTATTCTCGTGCGTATCGTTTTCAGGCGATGGGTCTCGACTTTGACAGATTTCTAAATTGGATCCAGGAGCCTCCAGACTGCAGCACTTTTCGTGTAAATTCTTTGAAGTACTCAAAAGAGGAAGCCCAAGGCATAATTGAGAAGAGTTTGGACGAGGTGGGTGTTTTTTTTTTCAAAGTTATGTACATATCATGCTGAATTTTTTGTAAAAACTAAATTCATCTAAAAAAAATTAAAATAAATGACAATTATTTTATGTTTTTTAATTATTTTTTAAGTAAATTATAAAAATGGATTTAAAATAAATTTTTTTAACAAACTTTTCCAGGTTGCAGATCAAAACGGCTTCACAGGTCGACCCGCCGTTCAAAGCTGTTCCCTCGTAGATGACGTCTTTATTATTGGAAGCTGGAATCGTGTACCTAATTTTGTGGAAAAACCGACCGGCGAGAAAATTAGCAAAGCAGATGAAGAAGTCGTTGTTGACGCATCATGTGGAGCTGCGATACTTCGAGGCGCCCACTTATTTGCCCCTGGCGTTTTGTCCATGTCAAGAGGTAATTTTACAATTTTTACATTACATGTTATTATAATATAATTTGTATTATTCTAGGTATGGAAGTAGGTCAAAAAGTTTCGGTTTTTGCTGATTTGGACGGCAAATGTCTGCAAGGATCAACTTCTTACCAGGGTAGGAAGAAGCTTGTTGGCAAGGGATTAGTAGAACTTGCTCGAGACGCCTTATTCAACGACTCATCAGATCGAGCAAAGTATTTAATTTAATTTTTTACTGTAAAAAATCTAATAAATTTTCTGTTTGGTTCTCAGAGGTGTTGCTGTGAGAATAAAATGGACTCCGCAGGGAATTTTAACATTTAATTTTCCCTCGGCTTTGGGCCAGCTGCAAAATTTGCCTTCGTCTGCTGCTTCTTGGGAATTGAACCCTCGGCCAGGAGACTCAGTCCTGGACATGTGCGCTTCTCCTGGCAATAAAACCTCTCACTTGGCTGCTTTAATGCAAAATGAGGTATTTTTTTTTTCAAAAGTAATTTAACCATTTTTTTTTTAAATAAACATTGATTTGAAGGGAACGTTAATTGCAATTGATCGAACTGAAAAGAAATGTGACCTGGTGAGGCAAACCTGTGAAAAGTTTGGTGCTAAGAGTTTGGTTTTTTGTTACGACTCAACAAAGGCCTGTCAGGACAACGTGGAAAGGGTTATTGAGGAAGGACCACCTTTTTCCCAAAACAGTTTTGACAAAGTTAGTTTCATTAAAAATTTTGTCTTTTTTATTTATTAATTTTTTTAATTTTGATCAGATTCTTTTGGATGCGCCGTGCAGTGCCCTGGGGCAGAGGCCGCAGCTTTTAAACAAAATCAGTGCCGGGCAAATCAAGTCAAATCCTCTTCTACAGAAAAGACTTTTCCGAACAGTAAGTAAAATTAATAAGAAATAAAAAACTTCATTATATTAACATTTCCCAGGCTGTAAATCTACTCAAACCAGGTGGCGAGTTGGTCTACTGCACATGCTCGACAACTTTTGATGAAAACGAGGGTCTGATCAACTGGGCCATGCAAGAATTCCAAAATATTTTGGTTTTGCAAAGCCCGAGGAAAAGAGTAACCCAAGTTTGTATTCACAATCTTAAAATTATTAAATTGAGAATAAAATTAAATTTTTATCAGGTCATTCCTTTGAAGAATGTGCCAGAGGAAATTTATTCCAAGGTTCAACGGTTCGGACCACCTACGGACAACGCTGAAGAATGCAGTGATTCCATCGGATTTTTTATTTCAAGATTTAAAAAGGTCTGACAAGAATTTTTTTTTATTAAAATGGTTTTTTTGAACACTGAATTTTACACTTTTTTTTTTATAAACGTCACTACTTCCTCTTGTCGACACAGAGGAAGTGAAAACGGCCATGTTTGTTGCGACAACCTTGGCTGGATTTTGAATTTTCCAGTAGTTGGAAGTTGTATCCGCTTGTGCAAGGTTCATAAACCTAGTATGGCTCTCAGAGAACTATTTCTTTTTGCGCTTTTTACCGTGGTGATGGTATTAATAATATTATCATTTATTTCTTTACTCTGATAATTAATTTTGTACCAATTTATTTAAAAGACCATGAATTGGGGCACAGGTAAAATTACTTTTATCCCCGATCGTTGCTCTAAAAATCATCCATTAGTGCAATCTTTTAACTGCGACGACTGTCCACCTCGTCCACCTGCGGACTGTTTTGCATGCCCACCACGTCCTAATGGTTGCGAGGATTGTCCTGATGTGCCCGCAGAATCGTCTCCGGACAATGAAAAGGCCTCTAAAGGCTCCAGCAAATTTGCTGAGAAATAAAAAATGATTTCAAATTGCAATTTGGAGTTTTTAACTAAAATAAAATCAATTTGGTTTAAGCGGAAATTGGAGTAGTAATTATTTATCAATTTTTTTGCAAGAAATTTCCCCTTGAGGAAACTGAAGTGGTGAGCCAAATTATCGATTTGTCGTCAAGCATTCTACCCAAATCACTTTTTTTGCGGAATCACGATTAGGCAATTTTCCCATCAGGTGAACCCAAAAGAATTCCACTTGTCTTATCGTTTTTAGTCTTAATTCCTCCGTCACACGAAAAGTGTTTTCAACATTGCACATTGGCATCAAAATTCATCAGGCGTTATCTTTCGGGAGCAATTTACTCATCTCCTGCTCCGATCGCGTGGCCATCGCACGGCGGCTTATCTAATCGCGTCAACTCACCAATAGTATTGACGAAGCGCCGTGCATTACCTTATATGGCAAATTAGGCTTTCGGTGCGGCCGCCATATAAGGAAAGGGATACAAAAACTCTGTCTATTTAATTCTCGTCCGGCGCCCCGTCCACAAACTCCCTCGATCAAGAAGCAAAGCAAGATGTGTGACGACGAAGTTGCTGCCCTCGTTGTGGACAATGGATCTGGCATGTGCAAGGCCGGTTTCGCCGGCGACGACGCTCCCCGCGCCGTCTTCCCGTCCATCGTCGGCCGCCCCAGACATGTGGTGCGTAAAAATCTTAGTACTTAATTACAAAAATTTATAAAATTCAATAGAAATCCTGATGGATGACCTATTGCAGTTGATCAATTTTCAGTTAAATTAAATATAAATAAGTTTTATTTGTAAATTAAATTAATCAAATCAATTTCTTAATAATGAAGAAATTCGATCATACTCGAGGAGATGATCATGGAAGTGAAGAACGGGCTTTTTCCTCGTTGTTTATTTATTTATCTATAAGCAAATATTGTGAAAATTTGTTTTTATTAAAAAATAAGACGGCTCTCCCAGTTTTGGTCACAATCTGCAACCCCATTTCATGAGAAAAAAAAATACAAAAAACCTCTATCATTAAAAAAAAAATCAAAATCTTGAAATAGGGTCGCAGACCGTGACTGAAACTAGTAAAGGCATCTTGCTTTTTAATTAAAACAATTTTTTTACATCAAGGGAAAAGCTCTTCAGATAAAAGTTTATTAAATATTTAAATTTGCTAGCGGAATTATTCAATTGAATTAACTGATTTCTTCATTTAATTTAATTTTTATTCACCTATGTTTGTGCTAAAAAAAATTAAAATCTTCGGTCTTTTTATTATTTTAGGGTGTGATGGTCGGTATGGGTCAAAAGGATTCGTACGTGGGTGACGAAGCGCAGTCCAAGCGTGGTATCCTGACCCTTAAGTACCCCATTGAACACGGAATCGTCACCAACTGGGACGACATGGAGAAGATCTGGCACCACACCTTCTACAACGAACTCAGGGTGGCCCCTGAGGAGCACCCTGTGCTGCTCACCGAGGCGCCGCTCAACCCTAAGGCCAACCGCGAAAAGATGACTCAGATCATGTTTGAAACGTTCAACACCCCTGCGATGTACGTCAACATCCAGGCTGTCCTGTCCCTGTACGCCTCAGGTCGTACAACTGGTATCGTCATGGACTCTGGTGACGGCGTTTCCCACACTGTTCCCATCTATGAAGGTATAATTTAAATTCTATTTTAGATAAAAATTATTACAAAGTCTTTCCCAAAAATCGAGTTCCATGAAAGAGCTTTTATTTAATTTTAAGTTTAATTATAAAATAATAATTATAAAAATATAATTTTACATTGTATTATATTTATCACATTTATTATAAAATTATTAATTATTTTATACTTATTATAAATTATTTATATAATATTTTATTATTTATAAATTGTATTTTATTTAATATTATTTTAATGAGTTCATTTAGTTTAACTTAAAAAAATAAAATTAATTTTTAACATAATTTAAAATTTTTTTACACTAATTAAAGTCGATATAAGTTCATTAGAACATGTATTTTGCTTATTTCAACTTTGACTGATGAAATTTTTTCTTTTTGTTCAGGTTATGCCCTTCCCCATGCCATCCAACGTCTGGATCTCGCTGGTCGTGACCTCACCGACTACCTGATGAAGATCCTGACCGAGCGCGGCTACACCTTCACCACCACCGCCGAGCGAGAAATCGTGCGCGACGTCAAAGAGAAACTTTGCTACGTCGCCCTGGACTTTGAGCAGGAAATGGCCACAGCCGCGTCCTCCAGCACTTTGGAAAAGTCGTACGAGTTGCCCGACGGCCAAATCATCACCATCGGCAACGAGCGTTTCCGCTGCCCTGAGGCCCTTTTCCAGCCGTCCTTCCTCGGCATGGAAGCGCAGGGTGTCCACGAGACCACCTACAGCTCCATCATGCGCTGCGACCTGGACATCCGCAAGGACCTGTACGCCAACATCGTCCTGTCCGGAGGCTCCTCCATGTACCCTGGCATCGCCGACCGTCTGCAGAAGGAAATCACCGCCCTCGCCCCCAGCACGATGAAGATCAAGATCATTGCTCCGCCGGAGAGGAAATACTCCGTCTGGATCGGCGGTTCCATCCTCGCCTCCCTGTCCACCTTCCAGCAAATGTGGATCTCCAAGCAGGAGTACGACGAGTCCGGCCCATCCATTGTGCACAGAAAGTGCTTCTAAGCTGCCGTAGTTGTTAGGAAAACGAATGCGAGATCTAGTGTGCGTGATGAGGAAAATCATTTTTCATGATTTATTCACCTTTTGATTTTTTACATTTAATGCATCATTGCGGTGCTGCAAGTTGAGGAATTGAAGATAATTTTTTGTGGAAATTCTGAATTTTTCTCACTTCTGATTGTGATTGTAAAATAAAAGGCTATATTTATATATTAAAGTGTGCCAAAGACAAAAGAAAACTATTTTTAATTTTTTAATTTATGATTTCCTTAACTTTTCATGTTTTTATTCAGTTTTGAAGCGATTTTAAACACAATAATAATAAAATTAAAACTTTCTTACTTAAACGTAAGGGTTATCTGGCGCCGCATGGCTTATCAATCAAACCAATTGAATCTTAATAAAAATAACATTGGTGCGTGGCTCGAGTATTGCCTTTTTGATTAAATGTTATGCAACTTCACCACAATTACAACCTTTGAAATGTTGCAGTTCCAGCTAAGTTATTAATTATCAAATCATTAATTTTTGTACTTTGCTCCAATGGTTGGTTTCAAATCGCGAGACACCAAAATAATTATTATTCTAGGTAGAGTGTTCATAATCAACATATTTTTCAAATTAGCCATAGAGGAGTGGTTTTCATTTGTTCATATTTATTGATCTTGATCTTTAAAAAGGCTGCAATGCCAGACCTGAATTTATTTGAGGTATAGATTTGTATTTTCGGGAAAATTGACAAGAAGCCTTGAATTCTAAAAAAATCTCATAAAATTAAAAAATAAATTCCTTTTTTAGAAATTCCAATCAAATAAGAAGTTGTGTGTAATCCTAAATTAAATTTAAATTCAATTTGAATGGCAAATTTAAGCATTGAATTTAAAATTATCAGAGAGGAATTTTAAAAAGAAAAAGATTTAAAAGGCGCTCGTAAAAACACGCCACAGCTGTTCAGGAATGGCATTAAAATTAAACTTCTTACTATTTAATTCATTTCAACAAGTCAACATAAAATAGTCTCACTGACAAAGAAACTCATAGCTGATATTTAGCAAGAAGCAATTCTCGTCACACGTCGGTCAGAACACCCAATATATTTTGGGGAAAAAATATTAGTTTACAAAATAATTAGATAGATTGGTAATTTGAGTATTTTTTTACTTAAATTATTTTTAATGTCTTCTTATTAATGTTTTTTTTTTTAAATTTAAAAAAAATTATTTTTGGTAAACCACAGATCTTCTTCTCTTAGCAGACACTGAAATAATAAATTCAACGTTTTTATAAATTTATTTTTATTTTTTAAATTGCACTATTTTTAAAGGTTTTGCGAAATGAAATTCACTTTTTGGCTGGCATATGCTGCTTTCAAAGTTAATAATAGATTTTATTCATGCACGACTTTAAATCACTCAATATACAATTTCGCGCTCATTATAATATTTATACCAAAAAAGGTTTGGCGCCACGTCACAAATGGCTTATCAAAGGGAGTCGCTAATCAAAAAAATGGCAAAGGCGTGGTTCGCTTTTTTTTGCACGTTCCACGCTACTTGAGTAACAAAAGCCGTCAACAAATTATAAATATATTCACAATTCCTTTCATTTTCACGTCAGAACAATTAAAAGAACTCTGCTCTCAATATTCAAATGCATAATTTCATTTATAGTTTTTATTAATCACTTGATATTAAACTTTTGATGAGTACATAACTGTTTTTTGATAATTTTCTTATTTACACAAGATTACGCAGAAAAGCGCCAGATTAGTGTCGCTGGCATTTAAGTGGATTTTTGGTTCTGTGCGTGTAATATTGACACACTCAAAAAGCGGGAGAGCTTTTCATCCCAACAAGGCGCGATTACAAAAATATAGCATTTGATCGATTTGTGTGTTTGTTGCGAATCTGCTGATAAAGATAGTCTCTCCCGAACTGCGACTTGATTTCTAATTAGAAAACAAGATTTTTCCTTCTCACTTAAAGCATAAAGTTACCTTGCATTTGTGTTTAAACTTTTTGATAATTATCTGGATCAATGAAAACACACACGTATCTATACGAGAGAAATACAATTTTTTTTTTAATGATACAATATATGGGATAAAAGTGACACAAATGCCGCTTGCGCATCCAACCTCAGGTTATGTACAACGCGATTTATATTCAAATTTAGTCCAGCTGTATAAAGAATGATATGTAAAATATGCATTAATAGTGGCGTGGTGAAAATTAAAGAGAGCTTCTTTGATTAAAATTTAAAATTGCGCCTTAATTTTAATAAAAGAATTAATTTAGACTTGATTGCATTGAGCGATTTTTTTTTAATTGATCTAGACAGTTTCTACTGTTTTTGATGGCTCAAGTTCTAATAAACTAATGATTGCAATAAAGTTTTCAGATCTTAGGAAACCCAATTATTTTAAGTTGGAATAATTATTATCCTATACAATAACAATTAGTTTTTAATAAGATGCTTTTTATATCACTTACTTTTTATCCCTAGGAATATGCAACCACTTTTGTGAACAAGCAAAATTTCTTTCAGTATTGTTAGATGTCTATTAGTATAAATACTATTTTTAATAATAAATCTCGTTAGTCTCTTGCTTTATAAATTTAATAAAGCAGGAGCAAATAATGCAATGCCTCGTCATTGGTAGGTAATTAATGGATATTATGCTGCGTCTTCACTAGTGTATTTTCTTATTAAATAGAAATTACGAAGAGCTACTTCCCCATTCTAGAAAGGCGATTCCATATTCATTTTATTATATAATAATTATATGATTCAATGTATTTTTCTCTTCTCAATTAATTGATCTTTTTACTATAATCTGACGTCATCACAAATCTAAAGCTTTTCGAAATGTCCAAGATTTATCCAACTGTTTTAATTGGGAAAAAGAGAGTACATTACACACTCCAGGTCGATGACAACATTTTATAATAATTTTTTTTCGTCTCATCTCTTGTGTCAGCAAACGGAGAGAGCTTCTGACAAAAAGATTACAGCGGCGGTTTCCAGCCAATAACAGAGATACAAATCACAGATAAACGAATTAGTCACTGATATATCAGTCTCAAGATGCACTGCAGGATTTTTTTTGTAACAATTTTGATTGCCAAACAACACGACACTCCCTCAAAAACTCTGCACTTCGACGATCTTTCGCATCTGATAATTGATCTTTGGACCAGCATTCTGTATTTTTGGCATAAAAGTAAATTTCAATATATTTATGATTTTGATTTTTTTTTCAATTCCCAGGCTCACACAAAATCACCAGTTCACATGCGAGAGACGTTTATAAAAATACGGAACCAGTCATAATATGTGTGTTTGCCTGTTAGTTTTCTAGATTTTGTATTTTTTTTTCAACATTTTCGTCAGATTTTTTAAATATGAGACAATGCGATTTCCTAATGAGGAGATGGCAATGCTATGATTTGAAAAGTTTTGGTCATCGATTTTAGATTTTTTGTATTGTGAATTTTAGTAAAAATGTCATCCAAATTTAATCAAAAGTCAATTATGATTGAAAATAGTAGAGGTGAAAGAAAAATATGGGGTATTTTTTTGTGAAGTTATAAATGATTTTCTTCAGATTGGAAAATAGTGTTTGAAATAGGCGATTGTAATGAAAATAATGGAAAAATTAATTATAGATAGGTGAAATTTTTTAACTTGAAATTGTTAATTGAAAGCGGATAATTCCAAAATAGGTTGTAATTTACTCAAATAATTGAAATTTGTGATTTTTCATCAATCAGGTAATTCCAAAATCTCGGATTTGAATCAAAATTGTATTATGAAGGTGAAAATTTTGATCTAATCTATTTTTCCTATTTTCATTAAATGGTTTTGTCATTTTCCAAAATACTAAAATTCACAAGGGAGATATTTGCAAAATTTTCGCCGCGAATTTCAGAAAATACCAGGCATCAAGAAGCACTTGTTCGATTCAGCTAGAATGAATTTCCTTTCAACAACAAATATTATTATGATTTTCCCTTTGATCGAAAAGCAGTTCGCAAAATGTATGTACACGAGTACGGCGGCTAGATTCGGATATATTACAATTAAATGTCGAAAAGGAAGTCTAGAGTGTGATCCTAGGGGCGCAACATCGAGTGGGTGAACAGCAATGAGACGATGTGAGAGCTACAAGTGAAATGCGTTCAGAGCCAGAGGCTCCGTTGCGCTGTGCCACTTCTGCGCCGCCCCCACATGAGGTGATATCATACAATCGTGCCCTGCAGGTGTTGCGGGTCGCCGCCCGCGTAGTTGGACGGTTCGGCCAGCGAGCGCGACGACGACGCGAACTGCTGCTCCGAGTCGTCCGGCGGCGTCACCTCCAGGCCGATGCTGCCGTTGAGCGCGATTTTCGGCGCCGGCGGCCGCAGCAGCGCCAGCCCCACGTCCTCGAGGCTGCTCTTGCGGCGCTGCTGTCGCGCCA
The DNA here is from genome assembly GCF_031216515.1 of Neocloeon triangulifer. NCBI lineage: Eukaryota > Metazoa > Arthropoda > Insecta > Ephemeroptera > Baetidae > Neocloeon > Neocloeon triangulifer. Next base: position 2,547,083 of record NW_026775550.1, read on the forward strand.
GGCCGGCCGTCGACAGGCCCTGGCGCAGCGAGTTGGACCTTCGCAGCAGGATGTCGTCGGTGATGCGCAGCGAGTTGGAGCGGCTGCGGCACAGCCGCGACGGCTGCAGCGTCGGACTCTCCGGCAGCGACAGCGAATTCGACTTGGACCCCAGCGGCGGCGCCCGCGACGGAAACACGGGGGCGCCGATCGTGCTCCCGCCCGGGGGTGGGCCGCAGAAGCTGATGTTGGACTTGCGCCGGCTGTTGTGCCGCTCGAACGTCTTCTGCGCCGAAAACGGACTCGGCCGGATCAGGTAGCTGCAAATTAAAGATGAGAACATTGTGAACATGTATGTTTTTTACTATTTTTTTTATTGTAAAAAAGACTAATTTTTTGCAAGATATTTTATTATTTTTTTAGCTGTAATCTATAAAAAATCGAAATGGTGAAGTGGTGAAAAACATGAAAAAAATTTGTTTGAAAGGCTTTTAGTGGGTTGAAGTTTTTTTAACAGAATATTTTTCTGTAAATTAGTTGATTGAGGTGGAATGTTTTATAATTAAAAAATAGATGGAACCGCGGGAAAACTTTCAAAATAATTTTTAGTTGGTGCAAATTAGTTCTTGAAAGTGATTTTCCATGATTATAAAAACTCGATTTTAAATTAAAAAAAGGATGTTTATCACTGGTTAATCTTATTTTAAACCATTTAAAAAAATTAGGACCACGGTCAATTCTATAAAATTATAATTATTAATAAAATTCTTAGAACATTTTAGATGACACAACAAGCATTAGCGCACGAGATAACTTCTGTTACAATGTCAACAATTGTGTTAAATTGGGGATGAAGCAAATATATTTATATCATTCCATTGCTCTAAAATACATAAAACGATTAAATTTCTGTGTTTAAATATTAAATTTGGAATTAGATATAAAAATATTAATTTCAAAATTAAAAAAAATATTAAAAAGCTATAAAATTATTAAACTAAAAGTTATTTATAAATTAAATTTGCTTGAAAATAAATAAAACTTATATACATATGCTATTTTTTTTTAATATTCCTTAAAAATGAAAACCTTACACAGAGATAGGCAGGTGCGAAACGTTTAAAAATTTTCAATGTAAATTTTAAGTTTAAGCTTTTTCGCGATTCAATTATGCCGAATTTTTGGGGTTTAAGGGCTAATAAATATGAAGTTGATTTGGTGAAATTTTAATCAAATCCTTTTCAGCAGATCAAGGGAAAAAGACATAATTATTAAATTTACCTTTTATTTATAAAAATATTGTTTAAATTTAATAAAATGTTTCGGTCCTTTAAAAAAAAAAAAAATTTGGAAATAAAATGTCACCAAAATCTTCAAAGATATGGAGCTAAATTATTAATTCAAATTGTCTTGCATCAATTTAAAAAAAGTATTTCATTATTATAAAGATACATTTGAAACATACATGATATCTCCCTCCTCGAGTTTGAGGTCGCAGCTGGGGTTGATGATGACGTACGAGAGGCTGTTCCTCTTCTCGCTGACGTCCATGTAGTCGATGCCGGACAGGTTGAGCGACTCCATGCGCGAGCGCACCAGGTTGGCGATCTCGGCGCGCTCGATCATCTGCGTGTGGTTGTCGCGCGCCTCATCGACCAGGTTGACAGAATACTGAGACATCAGCAAGGAGACATCCTCCTGGTTAGGGTGGGTGCGAGAGAGAGACAGACAGAGTCGAGACGGAGAGACGGGTGCATCAGCGGCAAAAGAGGAGATCAACACCATGCGCACATGACAAAAGCGGGTGAGGTGGAGGCAGAAGTGGTGGATTGCGGGCGGACAGACAAAAGAGAAAAAACACGAGATCAGAAAAACGACAACAAATGCACGATAAAATATAAATATTAATTTTTTATTCAAGAAAAAAAGAGTTGGGACCAAAATGTTAGAAAAGTTTCAAGTTTTTACAATCAAGAGCAGGACGGAAAAATGCTGGAAAGAGACGCACAAGAGATTTGAATAAGAATAAGATGGCAAGATTTGAAATTGAGCTTCCTAAGAACAATCAACGAACTGAAAAAGTATTTTTCTTGTTCTATATTTTGAAAAAAAAAAGCGAATTTCTAAAGGGAAAAATGCACAAATTTTTACTAATTTTTTTTTTTTAAACGTGACTTTTTCTCAAACTTTTATAGATCACGTGGGTCAGGTTATGCAACAAGCTCTGCATTTATGCACTGCATGTTGCATAATTTTGACATCCCCGTAATCTTTTCAAACTTTCTTACATCTTAGGAAGCTCTTACAGAGCTGAAAGTTCAACACGAAAACAAAGTTAGTATATCAAAACGTGCAAAAGTTCAAGCAGTGCAATCCATGCGATTAATGAGAAAGAAAAGAATGAGGGGTATAGGCAGAAAATGAAAAGCCCAATCCATCGACTTGAATTTGTATTTTTTTTTTCTCCGTAAAAAAGTATCTCAACAAATCCCAACAACAACACCCTGTTTGAAATAAAAGTACTGGAAACGAGAACACGCGTGATTCACATGGGCAAACTCGCACACGTGTGTGTACACCAATGGGTGGTAATAATAATAATATAATCTGGCTGAACGAATAAATTGTATGCGACACTGAGACACCGAGTGAGTGATCCTTACCGAGGACCCCCGGTCGTAAGTGCAGCCAAGGCAGTAAGCGCCTGCACCGCCTTTTTCGCTCTTTGCCGGCTTGTAAGACGTTCCGACCCCTTGTTCACCGGAAGTGGGCTGTTGTTGGCCGCCACCGTTTGCTTCGTCATCTCCGAACTATACACAAGTGCCAAGATACACGTGCGATTTCAAGCATTTTTTCTTTATTTTTTTTTATCCACACGTTTTAATCTATTTAAAAGGGTTAGTTTTCATAATTGATTTATTGGCCTCAACCTCCTGAACTAAAAGAAAGCGTCCTTCACCACTCAAATATTTTAATGAAAAAAAAGAACACTTTGCGTGGAGACAAACCTTGTTGTGGTGTTTGAATTTATGGCTCAGGTCGTGCCAATGATCAATGAGCAATTTCATGAATCGCGGATGGGCCTTTTGACGAGAGTACTCAGCATTAGAATGAAGTATTTTAAAGCGCACTCGATTGTACATAATTATGAAAATGCGTGTAGTATATAAATGCACTTTCCATGTAATGAGAGTTGCATGCTTTGCATATATAATAAGTGACAAAGAGGCTTAGAGGGCATGCCACGTTGTTTTAATAGACAAATTCTAACTATCTAGCTGCAGTTGAGGAAGCTATTGAAAGTATTAGAGTTAAATTTCAAAAGTTTTAATCTAATTATGAAAAAAAATTGGCGGGTTGCATTTATATAGTCCCATGCCGGTTTGAATTTTGGATAGGGAAAGATGTAATGTAATTATGTCTGAAATTATTTCAACAATGCATTTTTACAGTGCTTTTGCTGGTGAACGCAACAATTTAGACTTTTAGACTCGCTGAATATTCAAAACTTGTTAGTGTTTTTTTGACCATATTTGATTGTTGAAATAAAAATTGCGTATCAAACAATCCAATAACCGCAACAATTGAAGAAAAATTCGGTTCATTGTTTCATTTTCAAGAAGCTTTTTCAGTCTGGAAATTATGGATTCGCGTCGCAACTCGGAGGAGAAAATTCTGCGCCAGCAGCTGGTGCAGGCGCAGCGGGACAAAATGATCCTGCTGGACCAGTTGGCGCTGGTCAGGGTCACGGTTTGTTTCCACTGCCAGAAAGACCTGCCGTCGATGGAGACGAGTCTGCAGCAAACCCTGGACCGACGCTCGGCGCGGCTCAACAAGCTGCGCGAAAAGGTGGTGCGGGTCAGCGACGACCTGCGCACCGAGGAGAGTTTCCTGCACTCGACCGAGGAGGAACTGCTGCTGCTGCGTCAGGAAACGGCGAGATCGGTACGAATGTTGGAACAGGAGCAGCGGCAGGTCCAAGAGGTGAAGGAAGCTTTCGAATCGGTGGTGCGAGAGAAAAGGAACGCGATGGCCAAGAAAGAGATTGAAACGGAGAGAATCAAAGATCTGCAGGTTAATGATTAAAAATAATTTGAAATTAATTTAGGGTAAAATCTGATTTTTATTTTTTTAAATTGTGACAGAACTGTTTGATTAATTCAAGTGACAATCAATAATTATTTTTAATTAAAAAATAAAAACGTTAAATTTTGGATTCAAAACTCTTTTAATTATTTTCAACATTTTTATAAAAAGTAAAAACTCAGAAAATAGAAATATTTTTACCACAAGATGGTTTCAAAATTTGATTAATTACTTTTAGAATCATAATTTTGCAAATTTTAATTTATTTTATAGGCTGAGATCAAAGATCTGCACTCCAAAAACTACGCCTACCAGGTTCAGAGTGACCTGTTCAGCACCAGAGAGACCGTGGCCGAGCTGGAAGATGAGCTGAGGCAGTTGACCGAGGCCAAGGACAACCTGGAGACGGAGTTGTACGCCAGCAACGAGTACATGGTGGTCAAGAGACAAGAGCTGGAGCGCGTCAAAGAGTCTCTGAGCGAAATCCACCTGGGCGAGGAGGAACTTGTGAAGGAAAGGGAAGCCCTGCTGGCCGTGCGGAGGCAAGCCGAGGGACAATTGGCCCAAGCCGAGGAGGATCTGGACAAGATCCGAGGACAACTGGCCAACGCCAAAGAGGAGAAATTGTGCGAGTTGGACGCCCTGGCCGAGGAGCGCGAGGCCATCGACGAGGTCAAGCGGCAGGTCGAGATGTCCAAGGAGGACCTGGTGCGTCTGAAGGCGGACACCAGTTCCACCCTGCAGGAGCACATGGAGGCCAAGCACGGGCTGCGCGAGGCGCAGACGGAGCTGCGCAGGACCGTCGAGCGAAAGGTCCAGTTGAACCAGGCCCTGGCGGCCACCAAGCACGACCTGGAGGAGTCGCAGCGGCTGCTGCAGCTGTGCAAGGAGCACCAGAAGGAGTCGCAGGAGACCCTGAACGGCGTCAAGAACAAGATGCTGGCCGACTTCACCGAGTCGAGGAAGGCGCTGCGCAAACTGCAGGAGGAGAAACGCCGGGTCAGCAGGGAGATGACCAAACTCGTGTTTGCAGACTCGTCGCGGACAAACGACGTCGACTACCAGGTCAAGGAGGTGCTGGACACCCTGATTGGAGGTATGGGTGTGCTAAGAAATCGGCTTATTAAAATTAACGTTTTCATAATCATACAAAAGTTAATTATTTTAAAAATAATCCAACTTATAGAACACTGAATTTTACATTAATTTTTTTAAATGTATATATTCTAAAAAAGAAAAAAAAATGAGAAGAAGGCACTTGAGGAGACATTCAACAAGAGAAAAGCAGTTATGAGTTTTTTTTTCACAGAAACAAGCCTTCTACCAAATTTCGGTCAAGTTCTGCAACCGTTTTTTATGAGAAAGAAAAAAAATTAAAATTCAGCGAAATTTTTTAAATTAATTAAAATTTAACAACTCTTTCAGAATCTGGTAATTGAACTTAACAACACTAATTACTCAATTTTCAGTATCTATGTGTGTTTATTCATCTAATTTTTACTTGCTCATTAAAAGGAAAGTTGCACTCTGGCTTGGCTGCATGGAATTTATTTTTCATTACTTAACATTACAAGGACATGGCTTTGCGCATCACAAGTTTAATAATTATTTTAAAGATAAATTTTGTTTAAACTTTTTTATAAAGTTTAATAATAGCAAAAGAGTTACTCTTTTAACGAGATTTAAAATTTAAATTATTAAAAAAATTTTTTATTTAAAATAGATAAAATAAAAAATATAATATATAGTCTAAATAATTTGTAAAAGATATATTTTGTATTTTAATAAAATTTAGTACTTTTGTTCTATAAATAACAAATTTTTTCTAATTAATTTGAACTGAATTTGAACTCCTGATCCTGATTATTTCATCTCAATATCATTGAAATGGGTATTGAAGATTTCGTGTCAGATAAAATTTTAATTCTAAAACACTTTTATAAATTCCATTATATTTGTTACTAAAAAGGAAATTTCTTGCTTCTTCTTGCAGGCATCACCAGAGTGGCGCCGCCTGAAATTCTGCAACCGGTTGTGGACCACATCCGATCCCACTTCAGCGAATACCTGAAGCGGCACAGCATCTTGGTGGGCAACTCGGAGCCGGACGAGGCGACCCTCGAAGGGTCCAGCAGCAATCGCTCGAGCTACACAAACGCCTCTGTCAATTCTCTGGAGCGCGAATTGGAGCGAAAAACTGCCGCCAAAGAGGAGCTGCTCAAGAGACACGTCAGTCTGGACGAGGAATTGAAAGCGTCCGAAATTGAAAACAACGCCGCTTGTTTCACCGAAGAGGACAAACTTGAGCTGGAGAGCATCAAAGCAACAATGGCCGAGATCCAAGAGGGAATCAACGAGTTCCGATCGCAGCAGGAATCTCTGTCCGCCCGAAGCGAAAAACTCAACAGCCGAGTGCAGAAAGGGTCGTCCCTGATGGATCTGTTTCAAGGCGCGATCGTCGGCGTCAAAGACCCTTACCCGGATTTGAGGCGATCAAAATAATCAAGAAACAAGAACCGAATAAATTGACAAAAAATATCAAAATTGTTGCGTTCACTCGTTTTTTCCTTACTATATCATTTAAAGACCCACTTTTATTTTTATTTATTCTGAATGATTGCAAAATTTCTACCTGAAGTGGATCTTTAAATTTTTTTTATTGCACTGTGCTTTTTATCTGACGAATAATTGCAAGAATTGTTACGAGTGGCGTATTTTTTTCCGCGAACTGAATAATTTATATTTTTATAATAATAATTACCTGAGAATTGGTGTCACAAAGGGAAGTGTCTTGGGTCCGGTAGATGCCGATGGGCACCTCACAGGTGGTGGAGCAAAGTTTCTGGTACAAGCGGCCGTACGTCCGGATCCACATGTCTTCTTTTGTGATTTTCATCTGCGAAAAAATCCACAGATATTTTCTACTTACTTGTGTCGCAATTAAAAGAAAGCGTCTCTGTAGTGGTAAACGCTTTAAATAACAATTGCATGTATAAAATTATTAAACTCATAATTGTTTTAAATTTTCTTAGCTTTTAGTTTTAATAAGTAATTAATTTAAGCATTAATATTTCTTTGTTTAAAGAGTTATTTTCAAATTAAAAATATTAAGATCATTAAAATTGATTTTAATGTTTAATTTTTTTACAGTATTTTTATTAAGACGTTCTTATGATATTTATAAATTAGTTTAGTTTGTAATATTCTGCTTGTAAACTTACATTTATTATTGAAAAATATTAAATGTAACCCAGCAATCTCCTATCTTATTGTTTAAATGAAAATTTAATGTGCACTTTACTATCATGGTTAATGGTAAATGTTAATTAAAATCAATCAAATTCATTTTTATAACTAAAAACATGTCAAAGAACCAAACAATAAGTTATTTGAACAAACTGTCTTGTATCATTAGAAGATTTTTTTTCAGTACAAATAAAAAATGGGGAAAAAAAACATATTATCTATTCTCACCGAAGCGAGAAATCCAGAGCCAGGAGCTTGATCGACGCCGAGCAAGAGGCGGACAAAAGTGATGACGTAGTCCTTGACGAAGGCCTGGTACAGCAGAGTGTCCAGCATGCTGGCGCTGAAGACGGAGCCGGCGGCGAACGGAAGTCGGAACATGTAGGAAATGTGCGAGCCCCTCTCCTTCTCTTGCTGCGGACAAAAACGAAGGCGCGTGTGTAATTATTGCAAAAGGCGCGTCCCTCGGACGAAGAAATTTCAGTGACAAGAGGAAGTAAAAAAGAAGTGCTGAGATGAAAATAAAAAAAAGAGGCACACTCTACCGATTTATAAAAATCGCAAGCAGCAGTGACACGCACTACGATATATAAAAACGAACAAAAAACAAAATGCACGCATTCCACTATTGCTAAATAAATCTCTGTTGGCTGAATTATGGTACTTGTTTGCGAGTCAGTGGTCTTGCCATTTGTGGATTGTGAGTGAAAACAATGGAGCAAGAAAGCTGCCTGGCTTAAAAGATTTTAGTAAAGTAAGGAATAACTATTAATTATATGTGCACTTGTGTTTGTTAAAAATATTTCAAGACAAAAGGGCGTTCAGAGTTAATTTGTGGAAATAGAAAAATGTCCTTTTTAATATTTAATAAAAATTTGTTTTAATTTAGCTGTATTAATAATTGTTAATAGTTTTTGTTGTTGAAATGAAACGAATTGGTTATCTTTATTCGAAATGAAATGAATATGAAATGCAAGAATGTGAATGATTTTGGTTTTAGTAAGTGAATGAGAGCTTAATTAATAAAGGGTCAGGAGTAAGAAAGTAATTCACCTACTTTTTGGTAGTGACAATTGACTCACATGTATATAATTTAATAGCAAGAAACAAAAACTCTCCTCACAAGAAGCATATATAGGACGGAAATTCAATTACACAAATACTTTACCAGCCCCTCATGCGCAGAGTACAGATTATTTAACGTTTTTTTGTTTAAAAAAAAGGATAAAACGGCCTCTCATTTAAGATCTGGGCGAAAAAATAGCATTTTCTTCCGCTTGTCCAGAATGCAAGGCGGGTTTGGAAGAAAATCGTCAAACGTGTATAATATATACGAAACGAAAAATCTAAAAATCCAAGAGATAGAGATGCAGAAACAAAATGAAAAACTGCTGAGACAAAAACTATCCTCGTAAGATTTGTATTTATAGTAAAAAAAATTGCATATGAGAGATACAAACGGGAAAAATAATATAAAAAGTATATAGTACTGAGTAAAAAAGAGAATTCTCGGTCAGATAAATATGGTATATTATTTGGTATTTGTACCCTGTAACCAGCAGCGTCATCTGGCGTGAGGAGCTGGCTTGGGACTAGCTGGCTGCCCTTCAATACCTTTTCCATTTTGGAGAGGTGAAGCGCGTACTTGTCGTGCGCCCGGAACTGCATGAATCTCATGTTGGAACTCTGCGACAGCTCCGTGATGCTTTTGATGCTTGGGAAGAACCTGCACCGAGCGAGCAAAATCAGCCATTCCAGCAAGAAGCCTACAGTGACTTCAACGAACGAACGAACGAGCCGAGAAATTTCAACGACTGCAAAAGCAACTTTTTGCCTTTTTTAAACTCTACATCTACAAATATGAAAGATTCTCCTCTTAAAATTCCTTTTTCGAAAAGCATTCATGATTTTGTTTAAAAGCGACTAATTTTTACTGATGGAAAACAAAGCGCTTGAATTTATATTTCGTTCCGGTCGCTTTTTTGTGATCGTAATAATTAATTCATAAATTGTCGTAATCAATTACGTACTTGAACATTGTCTGCACAGCCACAATTGTGTTGCAGTCAGCAAGGGTATCCTCTTCTGCAGAGTTGGACAGCTCTTTGTTCACCACAACCACATTTTCAGCCAAGGTAATGCCGGCCCGCAGCAAATCATCCAGGCTAATTACAAAAAATTACAATTTTAAAATAAAAATTAAGTTTTATAAGTACAAAATAAAATTGACATAATTAAAAACAAAATATAAATTATAATGAATTAAAATAATACTTTAATTAGTTTTATTTTTTAAATATTTATTTTTATATTTATCTAAATTTTGAAATTAATTTTGTAATTGACTTACTTTGTTAAAAGTTTTAAATTGTTAATTCTAATTTGTTATTTAATTTACATTCCTTAGTCATAGTTCCTCATGGATTGTAATTTTTAATAAAAATTCTCACCATTTTTTGGGACATGGTTTTTTAAATTAATGATAAATAATTAACACAACCATCAATATAATAAACAAAATTTGAACGAACCAGTCAATTGATCCGAGCATCCAATAGACTAGAGGAAAGTATGAGATTGCGTCCAAAAAGGCAATGTCGGGACGGCGTTCGAGCAGCAGGATGATCGGGTTGAGGGAGGTTTTTTGTCTGAAGTGCGCCCTCAGGGGGATGATGAAGTTGTAGATGCCGTTGGACGCGTAGTCGGCGGCCAAAATCACCGTCTGGTTCTGCCAGTTGTACTCCTTGGCGTTTCTATAGCTGCAGTGCTCGCAAATCTGCCACGGAATTCAATATTTTTTCTAAATAAAGTTAATTTTAATTAAATTTACCTGCGCCAGCTGCAAACAGCACAGCGGCTTCTTCTCTTTGAGAAGGTAACACAGCGTCGGACTCACCCCGATGTACGGAGAAACTGGCGGAAAGCCTTTCACAATACTGAAATTAAGTTTTCAAAATGAACTTTTGCACGAAAGCATTAATAAAGAATTATATTATCTTGCTCTATTTTTTTTGCAGCAGAATTATTGTTCATATATTTGCAGTCAGCCTGTCTTGAAAGGTATATTTACGTGAGTTCATTAAAATTTAATTCAAAATAAATTCATGAATATAAAAAGCCAGAAGTGCGGTTGATATGCTTTTCAAATTTCAATAATTTCATTTATATGCTCACCATCAGTGCTATTTTAATAAAGCGTGAATATTTAATTGACTCACAAAATGCTTCTATTCTTTCAATCAGAATTTTCATTCTCATTTAATAAGCTTGAATTATTTCATTCGTTTTTTCTTTTTTTTTAAATACAATCCCAAGACAAAATAATAATAAAAAAAAAAACAGTCCCAAAAATAAAATTTGTGCTCAATTTGGCGAAAACATGAAAATCACACACAACGATTTGGTGTGTATTTTTTTTTTTTTTAAATACAGCAGACAAAATTTAAAACTTTTTGAGTGAGGCGTGTGTGTCGACATGCACAGCAAAACAAAAATGGGCACACTGCATTCATTTTCACAGACGGATATAAGAGAAAGAGAGAAAAATATATAATATATGATCGGGTTGCAGTTTATATTGATAAAGTCTCGTCGCTTTTGTGTTCTCTATAAATGTGTTTTTTATCCACTACGGAGGATGATGGACTTGGCTAGCGTGTATGTTGCGCTTACCTCTTGTACTCGTCATGCCAGATTGGCTTCTCTTCGTCTTCGTTGGCGGTTTCCTCGTCTTCGAAGACATCATCGTCTCCGAGATCGTGACCAAACCATCTGACGAGACCATCACATAAGCGTGCTATTTATTTTGTACGTGTCTGCTCTACTGAGAGCGGAGGAACAACTAGAGTTGCTCGTGTTTAAGGGAACACAAGGTTAGAATTTACTTGGTTAAAAAGTGCTACTTTATTTTTTTGGGGTGTGTGTATGTGTTTTAAATTCTAAATATAGAGTAAAAAATTTAGAAAGTCTCAAAAGTGCAGTGCTGCAAGAGAATTGGGAATAGAAATATATATTCTAGCAAGAACTTGTGATTCAGTTGAAAATTTCAGATCATATTTACTGTTATTTACAAAAAGCGTAGATTACGTACGAAAACATGCAGAAATTTTGGATTATTTTCTGAAGTGAGAGACAAGCCAACGAAGGAAGAACACTTTACACTGAATGTACATAGGACGAGTTACACAGGACAGACACTTAAAGTAGTCTTAATTTTTTTCTCAATTGAAGAGCTATTATTGTGTGAAAAGTTAATTGCTATAAACGACACAGTTTCTGTGCTACTCTGCGTGGTTGGTGAGCTTAACTTTCAAGATCTTTCCGAGTCACCAATAAGCGTGAAAATCTTTTAGCCTTTTTATTGTTTTTATCAATTTTCTCGAGCGGCACTCACGTGATTTTCTCGCTCGGCGACCTCCAAGGGACGTCGTCGTCCAGCTCGTCTTCACTTTCGTCAGGTTCGTCCTGAGGGCCTGTCGAGATGTTCAGGGTCGAACTCGTCACCATGTCTGGTACAGGTAAAATACTAGGTCGTCTACTGCCTGAATACAAGAAAATATTCACTAAAGATAATTGAAAATTGAATGTTTTTCGACCTCTTCTTTGGCTTAAGGTGTCCGGACTTAAAAAGTTAGGATTATTGTCTACGACTGGAAGTCCTAAGTGATTTGGTCCAATGGGAGTTTCTTGAAGTTGCTCAAAAGAATCACAAACACTCGCATCCGTAATGGTAGCTGAAATTTTAACAACTCGTTCGTATAAGTTCCGAAGTGGAAATTGGAAACAGTTGGGCGGAAATTGGAAATTGGCAGTCCAAATCAATGATTGGGCTTACTCATAATTGAGTTGGCGGTTTGTTGCAGGGACTTGTCGGCGCCCGCACCCGCCTCACAGCCTGCAGCACTGCCGGGCACAGCCCCGGCCACCTGCTCCTTTTCGGGCGAGGTCGCGTTGTTGGCCACGATGAACGCAGAGTTCTCCTCTTTGGTGATGCTCAGGTAGAAGCACGTGTCCGTCTTCTTCATGATGTGCCGCGGCCCCGGGTTCAGCAGGATGGTCTCCTCGTAGAACTCGGGCAGCTCCGACGGTCGCACCCCCACCAAAGCCACCCCGTACCTGAATCGCAAATTGACCAAATTAAAAATGAAATAAAAAAATATTTGCGACAATTTTTAGTTTCAATAATTTATTTAGTAAAGCGTAGTAAAGAGCAAGAAACTTAATAAAATAAACATTTTTTTCAAATGAAATTTCTGTTGACAGTTCTTTTTGGAAACTATTGTTTTAAGAAAAGGATTTTGTCAGTTAGAGTGGAGAATGATTTAAAAAAAAAAGTTTAATATAAATTAAATTATAATGTTCATAGAAAATTTGGTTTTTTTTCAAATGCTTGAATTTAATTTCTTAATTGATTTTTATTTTGGAAGTAATAAATTTCTCTTCCGTCATAATTTACATAAAATTAACTTTTGTAATTACAAATCTGATTTTTCCCTCTAATTTAAATCAGTAAAAAACAGGAATTCTATCTAACTTAGTTAAATAAAAAATTTTAAAAAATTATTAAACGATTTAATAATTAAAATTGTTGCTAATTTGGCTTAAAATTTAATTAGGATGCGAAGATTTTATTTGGCAATATTCAGTTTAAGTACCAAAAATTTGGCTCAATCATTCAATTTTGAAAATTTCTCCTTATAAATCAAAAAGTATTTTTAATAACACTTTTTCTAGAAAAAAGGAACTAAAATTTAATATTTAATACAATATTATTTAAGTATTTTTTGCTTCGATACCATTGATTTTTTACATACTGTGCGGAAAGTGGAACACTGATTACTTACTTTCTGTGCGAGTGGAAACTTGCGTAGGTGAAGCTTTTGCCCTCATACTCGCCGAAGAACCTGCTGTCACCCAGCACAATGTGGTAGATTTCATTTCCTGAGCATTTCCCGTAGAGACGGTGCCACTCCTCGTGGGACGTTTGGCCCTCCCTGCACCAACACAGATTGCCTTAGATCACTTCCTCCTCACATCCATCAATATACAAAGTGGGACAAACCGAGACACGTGTCTCTGCAATATATGGAAACTTTTCGCAACAACCTCGCCTCTTGATTGGCGTTTTGTGGCGTAATTCTTTCATCAAACTTTACACGAGGTCATTTTAATTAAAATCCTGGCAATTTACGAGGAAGTTCAATAAAAAAAAATGGATGCAATAATATACTGAAGTTGCAACACGTACTGTCCTCTGGAGGTGTGGAGCAGAAGGGTGACCAGAGTGGAGGTGCCAGGACACGTGCAGTTGTTGGCCAAAAGGGCGTATTTGAACTCGTCCTCGCACACAACGTGCTCGGCGAATTTCACGTGCAGTTTGTTCTCCGGCCGGAAAATCTGCACGTACTGCGGCACATTCGGCGCGAAGTCCTTCACCGCCCACGAACGGAGGATGGTGTGTTCGTCCTAACAAAAAAGTTAAAAAACGGATTTCAGATTTTGTCACCAAATTAAAATTTATTTAAAAATAAGAATATAATATTAAAAAATGCTTTATCAAAGCATTACTTTTTTAATAAAGGATTAATAATATTTAGTTTTATGTAATATTTACAATTTGTAGAATATTTTGTTTAAAATCTTTTAAATTTTTAAATACATTAATGAAACCACAAATTTTTTTTTTAACTTAGTTCAATGGGTAAAATTTTGTAACTTGGTTATCTATTTTTATTTTAAATTTTATATTTCGTGTCAAATCAATTTGATATTAATTTGTTTCCATCAATTGATGTTTCTTTCTGGCAGAGTTTTTTTTCATTCTATTTTTTATTTGAAATTTGTTATAAAAGATTAAAATCTTCTTATTAATTAGTTACTCACCGCTGCAGTTTTGTCAGCGTAATTTCTGGCCGCCAAAACAAAACACGCTTCGGCCTCGTTCATGCGCGCCCTGGCCAGGTCGGCGTCCTTGAGGCACGAGCCCTGGATGTAAATCACCCTCTGGGCCCAAATTGGTACTTGCAAGATCATCCGCATCGTCGTGTCTAACTCCATCGGGGACAGGAGCACCACGTAAAAGTCCTGTAAAAAAGACCCCGACAAAAATCTTATAAATATATAATTTTTCCGTTCTGAAAATTCACTTTCCGGAGAAACGACGAAAGAGTAAATTAGTTTAAGGGCTTGAATTGGCAGCTTTTCAGAGAGGGCAAACTTTCATCCCCTTTTGAAAAGTCAAATGCCACACAGAAAAGAAACAGGTGAGGGAGGTTCATTAAATTAAAAAAACCCTTTCTGCTCTTTCGGACGGGCGCGTGTGCAACTCTTATTCATTCTCCGTGTTTCTTTTTCTCTCTCGCGTCTCGTTTTTCAGCGAGAAGTGCTTTGGCCGAGATAAACATATACACTGAGCAAGCACACCTCGCGGCGGCGCCGCCATTCTCATTCAATTATTCACCCTCGCAGGCCCTCTTCCATCTTTTATTGCACTAATGAGCTCGGCTTTGACGCAAAAGATAAAACAGCAGCGGCAGTTGGGCCGGGGCGGTTTTTGCATCCCCCGCTGCCGTCAAGTTTCTCTTCAGAGTCGAGAAAAAAAATAATAAACCGCGTTTATCTCTCTGCAGACTCGCCTTGCAAGGACAAAAAGTCTGCAGTTTTGTTTGATTATCTTTGAGGAAATACACTGAAGTTGAAAGTTATTTAGCATTTTGCAAAGAGGAGTAAATTCAAATTTTTATCTCCACCAATTTTGATGTAAAATATTTTGTTACTTCCAATGTTTCTTAATAAATATTATAGCAAATTAATAAACAATTGCAACGCAGCGTAAGAGTGATAATTTCATATCTTAACATGGTTATCAAATTGCAGACTGTGCAAATATATAATAATTAAATTAGTGCAAACAGCTGCATATTTTAATTTTATTCTTTAAAGAATATAAATTGATAATAGTACAAAATATAAACTTAAAATAAAATAAGTAAAATTATTTTTATAAGAAATAAAAATAATTCAATTGCAGTAAAAATTTTAAAATTAAATTGTATTAAAAAGTTTTATAATATTTAATGTTGTATTATTCTTTACATTAACTTTTTTAAATACAGAATGGTACTCATTCCAATGGTTTTTTTGTTTCATGCAACTTATAGTTAAAATAGAGTTCACAGTGCAGTAGCAACTGAACTGAATTACTAAATTTTTATTTTATTTTCAATACATAGAGTTGCTATTATAGGTTTTAAATGAAATTGAAATTTAATAGACAAATTTTCCAAATGTTTTTATTTAATAAAGTTCTAGATAAAAAATATTTTAGAGATTAACAAAGGAATTGAACTTCTAGAAAATGACCTCCAAATTCTTCAGGATAAAGAGGAGACAAAAAGTAAATCTTTGGTTCTTGTAGCCACATTTTTGTTTCTCAGAAGAATGTGAGATATTAAATTTTTATTTGAATTTCAACAATATTGCGTTTATTCGGGAAACTTTTTGTCATTTCGAAATATTTTCCGCGCCAATATCCGTCAAATTTTCATCCCAGATTTTTTGTAAGAAATCCACGACCCTTTGCCAACTGACGTGTGCTTTGGCTTGAAAGGTACGTGTCTATTCAAACTTTTATCACCGTCCGTTTTTATGTAAAACTTTGTGTGACTTTTAATGTGTCTGAATGGTAAATAAATAAATAAACGCTGCCCAATTCGCAACTGATTGACCACCTAAACATTATTTTAATTTATTACCTATAGCAAATATACTTCAAACAATGTATGCAGGATGAGTATTTAAATATAATAATTAATTTGGTGTCAAAAAATTATATTTCAATTAGAAATTAAGTGTTTATTGATTTATAACATAAACAATAAATTTAAAATAAAAAAAGACATTAAAATATTTTAATTGTAAAATATGTTGCAAATATTTTAATAATTCTTTACTTTTATTTAAATTTATATTATTAATTGTTGTTTAGTCATTATAAAAGTATTTAAAAAAAAATTTACTTGAAGATTAAAGTAAATAAAGAAGCAATAAAGAATTGAATTGAAATGAAAAAAAAACCGTTTTCCAACGCGTTTGATTGATTTATTTGTTGCATGCATCTAATTGTAAAACAAGATTTACAGTGCAGTGGCAACTGAATCGCAGTTAAAAATAAAATTCAAAGTACTGCTATCATAAATATAAATGAAATTTAAATTTTATGAAAACAATTAAGATGTTTATTATATAATTACGCCGTGGATAAAGAATCATGAGGTATAAACAAACAGATTTTTCCTTAAATTATATTTATAAGCAAATCCACCCTCAGAATTTGAGGAAAGCATCATCGAGTTAATTATCTGTCAGCCGCAGGTCTGCTGTGTGCTGTCCATTGTCAGCAGCGTCTGTCCGCATTTTATTACCGGGCAAATGGAGCGTCCGTGTCCCATTCCGCGCCGCTTTATTGGCAGCGTGTCGAAATGCGCCCGAGCCGAATAATAAACGAGTGGCCGCGTATTAAAATGACACATGAATTGGACAGAGTCGTAAAAAGTGACACGTACTACAGGTGACACAATAACGACGCGCGACGTTGATGGATGCGGCAGCGATGGCGGCTCTTGTTGCGCCCCCCGACAGGTACAATTGCATGCAAATCTCGTTCCGTTCTTTCAAACACGGACACGCCATTCTGCAGATCCGATCTCGTAATGCAGAAAGTGAGTGGTGCATAAAGTGGTGGTTTGTGGAGCGGAATAAAAGAAGAATTTACTAGGTAGGGGAGAAATTTGATATAATAAAAAAGTATATAGTGTACATTTGAAATTGATCGCTACTGATTTTTTAATGAAAAAGGATAAAATAATAGAATTTTCCTGAACATTGGAATAATTTGAAGGATGCACAAAAGTAGCTCGGAATATGAATCAAACTGTGCTAATTTCATCTTTTTATGCAGATTTCAAATATGTGTCTAAATTTTTTTCAAAAATTCCCACGCGAAAGTACTTTTTGAAATAAGGGATCGAGAGAAATGCCCTCGTGGCACTTCCACAAACTCTATCAATTAATGATCACAATCACTGGATTAAGACTTATCCCTCTGTTGGTTTTATCCCATTTCCAATTATTGAAAAGTACACCCTTTATATTTATCCCTCCGTAAAAATGGCAAGTAGAAATCTGCTCAGGGGGTATTTAAAAAGCTTTTGGTTTAATTTAAACTAACTTTCACACGTAGAACTTCCACAAGACAAGGTATTAATCATCACTGATATCCCTCTGTTGGTTTCATCCTACTTCCAATTATAACACACAAGATTTTCCAGGAAAGCATGGTGTCTTTAAGCAGCGTTTATTGAGTTCTTTCCACTCAAAGTCACTTCATTTCATCTGGCATATTTCCTAAAATTAAAGGATAAAAAAAAAAACAATTGGTGATTCTGTAATTCCTCTATCTTAATTTCCTTTCGATGTAAATTTTCATCCAAATTTTATTTTTAAATAGCAACAATTATTTTCATGGAAAATATGTACGGTCAGTGAAGCAAAGAAAGAAAAAAAAAAAGAAAAAAAAGAAGAATGATTAATGCCAGATAAATTTACATTAAATTTGGCTTCATTGTCCAGAAAATGAAAACCACCCTTTTCTGTGCTGCGATACTCTCTCTTCAACTTTAGCAGGAATTTTTTGTTATCGTAAAAGTAAAACTAACTCCCTTTTGTGCACGAAATAGGCCATTCGCTTAAACGAATACCATATTCCTCTGGGACACTTTCTTTGCAAGAGAAGTTCCACTTTATTCCCTTATCCTACTCTGCATGCTAATTCTTATCTCTTCAGCGCGAGAAGTTTTTCTTCTTTTTGTAAAGTGCGGTGGGTGAAAGCAAAAAATTGGGTCTGAAAGGCTAAAATACCTGAAGCAGGGGATGTGCGTAGAATTCGTTGAGGAAGTCCATGATGGTGTCCGCGTGCAGGGTGGTGCTGCACACGACCACGTGCTTCTCGCTCTGCGCCCTGTGCGAGGAATACGAGCCGCCCAGCTTCTGCCGCTCCATCCACGTGAAAGCCAGCTGCTCAAACTGCCAAGCACACACAAGAAGAAAATTCAATTTCGGTCGCAATTTCAGAGCGAAAAGAGCTCGCAACAAAGCGCCAGAGTGGTTTATTTCTTGGGCAAAAGGGCAAATTGCTTGATGGACTTTGCGGTTGCGTTCGAAAGTTTGCTCACGCACAGCTTTGGATGAAAATCATTTGAGCATAACCTTAAAAGTTGTAATTAAATATTCTTATTCATTTCCTTGCAGACTCTAAAAAATTGATATCATCAAAATAATTAATTAATTTACATTATATTTCAAATTGCAGATAATTATTTCTATGTGTCCAATCAAAACAACACGATGTTAGTTCCATAACAACCGGAAATTCTTACCACATGCCACGGTTGCATAAGCAAATTATAAATAAAAAATAAAAAAATATATTAATATAGAAATAAATATTGAATATTATCATTGGGTACTAAACTATATCGATTTATATTTTATTTAAATAAAACAGTTAATATGAGTGTTAAAATTTGATTTAAACTTATTTTTACTTGAAAAAAAAACAAATAATTTTATAACATTATATAAAATCCAATATTTAAAATATTGAAAAACATAATAAATTGCTTCTAAATTAAGAAAAAATCAAACAAATTGTCACACAATGATCAAAAATACTAAAAAATCTCAAAAATGCTAGTGTAGACTCATTGTCAGATGACTCGAGTTGCAAAGATCCTGAAAGATTTTTTAAGCAAGAATTGCTTGAAAAAATGAATCAATCATTTTACTATCTAATCTATAATAAAATAATAACATAAATACTTTAATAAAAATTCCAAGCTTTATAAAAATCAGATAAAATATTCTATATTCTGCAAATAAATCATATTAAATGCGTAGCAAATCCTTGATTTTTTCTTCAAAATTGCACAGAATTCATAAAAATTTATTTGTCAATATTTGTCATTTTTTAAAATTCCCTCTTAGAATTGATGAAATTCTTATTGAAAAAAAAGCACTCACTTGCGTAGGCAGAACAATAAGTGCGACGCAGATCATGATGACCATGTAGAGTTGCGAGGGCCAGATGTCGGGCACGAAGTCGCCGTAGCCTACGGTGGAAAAGGTGACCACCACGTAGTACATGGACTGGAACAGGTTGAGATGTCGGTGACCCGCCCGCTGGAAATGCTGCACGCCGCACACGCTGCCAAAAATAAAAAGAGAGCGGGAAATATGACTAATTAAGGCGAGTGATCGCGGATCGATATGGCGCGGAAAAGCGAGCTTATTTATAGCCACACCCTCGTCTTTCGCGCTGAATTATTTCTTACCTTGTGAACACTAGGCAGAGGAGCGTGGCGGAAAGAATCGTCAGCTGCTGCGATAGGGCCGATTGGGACTTTTGCATGGCGCGGTGCAGATCATTCTGCAAATCGAAAGGTTGAGCTATTTTAGTTTCACTTCTCAATTGATTTTTTTTATAAAATTAATTATTCATCAAGTTGACACTTGAACTTTTGCAAATTATTGTATTGACCTCCTACAAATATTAATATATAATAATTTGTTAATTAACGAAGAATATGCCTGGGCTGTAATAATTATCTAAATTTATCTCCAAGTTAGACCAGGTCAATGCAAAGTATTTATAAAAAAATACTGTGCTATTTTAATTTGAAAAATTTCGATTTAAATTAATTCAAATTTGAGTGACAAAAATTATATAAAAAATGTTTAAATACATTAAAGATGTAAAATATTTTGTAGAATAAAAAAAAATATAAGTTTAAAGTTAACAAATTATAAAGTAATTTTAAATTTAATTTATATTTTTTTAAATAAACTATTTTTACTTACAAACATGTTCTCCAAAGAGTGTTTCGCGAGCCAGCAGTTGAGGAAAACTGGGATGAACAAATGGCGCAGGGGTGGCCATAGGAGCTGCAATCGCAGAGTTCAGGGGTGAATTATTAAAATTGCAATTACACGTTCTATGCTCTGATGCCGTGGAGCAGAGAATTTCACATCAAAAGAAAGTGCACACTCACCGTAAGCATGAAGGGAATTGTGTTAACAAGCTCTAGTATAAAATGGAAGGATAGCAGCTGCTGCCAAATGTTGCCCTGGAAATTAAGAAAATTATTATATTAATTCACTTAAGCTGCAAAGTGGGTCTCTTGCGAAATGCGAGGGTTGACGAGAGCGAGAATGCAACTTCAAAGCTGCACGTTTAAACTAATTTGAAACTTGCTTTCATCAGCCTTTGACATCTAATTTCCTCCCCGGCTCAAATCAAATTAAAATTTGCAATGATGTTAAAAATTATGCGACAAAAACGAATTTGATTCTTACAAAGACCACCCAAAAGTTAACTTTGTAAACAAAAAACGCATCAGTTGTAGTAAAAATTGTATACAAAATAGATAATTATAGTCACTGTGGTAAAAATATTATTAAAAAACAATTATTAAGATTATTTGGAAATATGATGTGGCGAATTTGATAAAATTTCATTTTGCTAAGAGCTTCAATTGAAAATAATACTTGATGTAATTTTTTCCATCAACAAGTCGAAAGCTTTTTTTGGAAAATAAACAAAAAAACTGTAAAATTTATCATGATTTGCATTGTATAATTAATTAAAAATGTGTCTGTTTCTGAAATAAAGTTGAATTTTTACTTGTAATCTTTAATATCAAAATATTAAGTTAAATTCACGGCAAGAACATGATTGACATGAAATTATCAAAATCACGAAACATTATTTTTGCCCTACAAAATTGAAATAATATTCTGATTTTGTCTTTAGTCTTCAAAAAAGGTTCTAAATATATTCCAAACATTTAATTGTTTTAACATTAGCAACCCTCTTATTATTTCAATTTCAAAAAATCAATAAAAACAGAGCTTCAATAAAAACGAATAAAAATTTATTGCCCCCCAAAAATGCACCTTGTATCCGAGATAGGCGAGCAGCAGAGCCTCGGCCAGGCTGATCATGGCAAGGATGACCTGCACGACCCACAACTCGAGCGGCCTGTTGACCCAGAGGATTGCGTCCCAGTTGATGATTGGATTTTCTTGGAACTTTTCGTCTGTCAAGTTGCTCGCGAGGATGTAAAGTGTTTTGTTCCCCGGGGTGCAGCCGTAGCTGGAAATTGGAGAAGCCGAGTGAAATCAAAGATCTCTATGGCGGCTAACAAATCAATTGCTCGTCTAACAAGCCTTTTGTTTATTTGCTTTGTCGCACAAAAGGATTCTGCTCTTGGTTTAGCCAATAATGCTCGACTTCACCGAGTTAATGTTTAGACAAACAATATGGGACAAGTTTCTTTAAAAAGCTCAAACAGCTTGGGAAAATGGTATAAATAGAGTTAAATAAAAAAGAATTAATTTTATAATAATACTTTTTATAAGTAAAATTTCGTTAGTTTAATTCTTTAATAAACATTTGAAATTATGTTTGATAAGAGAAGGAAATGGTTAATTTACTTAGTTTTCTTTCTGTCAATTCAAATTTATTTTTTAGTTTTCTTGCTCATCATGAAACAAGGTGCAGATCATGATCAAAACTCGCAGAGTTAATTTTTATACAGTGAAACTATTTTTTTTTAACAAGAAAAAGTAGGCTTTCTACTTATTTTTAAATTCAATTTTCTAATAATAAAATATTTTGGCGAATAACAATTATTGCAAATATTTTGAATTTCATTTCAATGTAATTAAATAAAAAGGAAAAGTCTATGAAATTAATTGTTATTTTTCTTCTTCAAATTAGCAAATATTGTTGAGAAGAAAAAAAATTCGGCTTGCACAAAATGTTTCATACATATTTTGAAAAAATTCGATTTTTTTTAGTTTGAATTGAGACTTTCTTTCCATTTTTATTTTCGTATAATTCGATCGGATTGAATAGGATTTATTGAAGGACGTTTTGAATGTTAAGGACGAAAAGGCAAGCGACATTTTTTGAAACACTCGTGAATGCAACTGGGTCGTTTTCGAGAAAAACGCGGCGGCACCGAGAGTCGGGAAGCGCCGCGGGCCCTCGAGGGAAATGATGTGCCCATGACGGACGACCGCAGAGCATTATTAGAAATCAATTTGGTATCGACCGACAATGAAAAGGGAGAACCAAGCCTTTGCATTATGTCAGAGCAAATATATAAAAATACACATTTTGGTGGAAATATATCGACGGATTAGCAGACGAATCCATTCGGCGAAAACAGGTATGGCCGAGCAGGCAAAACTCGATCAAAACCGGCGTGAAACTTTGATGAAGCAAAACAAAACTCACCACGCAGCAAAGTTGGGGTCCGAGTCGGTGATTACACGCACTATGTACAGGATGCATGTCAGTAGCTTAAAAAAGAGGTTCGCTATTCTTATACGAAGACCTGAAAGCAAAAGGCCAAAGCGGCTATTAATGTTTGTCAGAAATAGAGGTGGACAGTCTATTTTTGGAGTAATAACTACAAGGGAAATAGTTATAATTAAATTGAAAGGAAGGATTGTGTTCCAATTAGGCCACAAAGTTGGCAACCTGCATTACAATTGAAAAGGTTTTAACATTATATTTATGAGAATTAAAAAAAAAAAATATCTCAATTAAAATAATGATTTTAAATACTTCAAAATGTTTGTATTTTTCATACATGGGTGCGCTCAACAATTTTGCGCTCGCGCTCTGCGCTCGCGCTCAAGATTTTGAAAATGTTGCGCTCGCGCTCAAATTTTTAAAAAGTCTTGCGCTCACGCGTTGCGCTCAAAAATATTTTTATCCGATGAAAAAGTGCGACTTTTTAGACAATTTTTTAATAAAACAAAAAATACATCGGCAATTGGAAATGATAAAGTTGAAGTTAAATCATCAAAATTGGGATCAGTTTTGAAGTTTCTGGTATAAAAACACTGTTTTTCATTACAATTTTTAATCAAATTCGGGGATTTTTACTTTTGGTTTGAGCGCAAAATGAGCGCAATTGAGCGCTGCGCTCAGCGACCAATGCGCTCGCGCTCTGCGATCGCGCTCATGAGCGCAGAGCGCAGATCGCAGAGCGCAAAGTGCGCTCTGCCCATGTATGGTATTTTTACATAATTTTAGTTTATAATATTATTTTTTACTCTATTTTCAATCTTAATAAGGCATAAAAGTAAAATTATTAAATATTATGAACTAATTAAAATAAAAATTAACGCATTGGGAAACTAAATTAATAAATAAAATTGAGAAATATGATTATATACTGAAGTAATGTATACACAAAATGTATCATGGGAGTGGGGATGGAATTGGTTAAAAATATGTAATACAAACATTACAAAATTCGACTTCTAATATAATATTATGTCCATAAAGCTGTTGGATAGTTATCGAGGATAATTGCTAGCGTTTAGGCCGCAGTCAAGATTCTAATAAAAAGCATTAAACCGTGCTCTCGTGGCATAATTCCCTGATAAACCTACACAGCAAAAAGTGCTTTTCGGTCGAAATATCTCTGAAAATTCATCACACATGTGTGTACATTTATTCACAAGTTCGTTTATCAGCCTGACACGTCAATTTTCGGCCCGGCAGTAAAACAAGATTCGAGCCGAGATAGCTTCTGTAATATTCTCATTGCATGCTCGGCGTTTATATTTAAAAAAAAAATCGTGTGCGCGCATATATGTCTTGACACTCGCAGTGCAGCTCGAAATCTGTCGGCGCGAGCACCGTTTTAATCGTTTTAATTGCAACAGCTGACTTTTCTGTGAACACCTTGTCGGGAAACGAATAATCCCTGATGCTAAGATTAATTATTTAATTCATAATCATTTTGGTTGGGGTAATTAGAATTAATAGACACACAATTTTTACTTACTTTCAAAGGTTTGATGTAATTATTTGGCCTTATTCTTTGCACATATTACAAAACGCAACTGTGTCACTTGGCTTCACATAAAAGACTCATCTATCAATGTTGCTGCTCTGTCACCTGATGCCCTGTCTGTCTCTCAGCTGCGGCCACGAATGGTGCAGCAAGCACCATCAGTGGTCGCGCGAGGAAGTGCCGGTTTTACCCCGACACCTCCCCGGCTGAGAGGAGACAAGATCATCGGTGACATGAGGACAACAATTTAATTTTTCAAAGATACACATTTTCAATAGAACACATAAATTGAAAGATACATTTTCAATTGAGCACAACTTAAAAGTAAAGATACATTTTTCAATTGAGCACTGGAGGGTATTTGTGTTGAATTAATTTTGAGAAGTTAATTTTTTGTTGTTCAATTTAATTGGTTTGTGAAGTTAAAATTTTAATTGTCGTATTCTTGGGGTGCGTTGCGCAAGAAATAGGAGTTGTTTCTCAGCAGTTTTCTCTACTTCCGCTGCTACCCAGGGCAGGCATTGCTTAAATGGGGTGGACGAGGCCCCGAAGCAAACTGGCTTTTCCCCCCCGGGACAACAGAAGCAGATATACCTACGAGTTGGAGATGCATTTTTTTTTTTTTTTGTAGTGGAGGAATGAAATGTGGTTTTGAGAACCAAAATTGAGAAGGACTGAACTCCAATTTTGTGCGCAAAGCAATGATTTGAGCGAGTTGAAAATAAATTTGTGTCATGCATTTGTTTGTGTTGTTTTACATTTTAATTTTTGGATTTGCCGAAAGTACAGTTTGTTCGTGAATTTTGAATGATGGTTTTGTGTTTTATTGTGTATTGTGTGATTGATTTAATCTTAAAATATAATGTGTTTAAATCTAAAAAAGGGATTTAAAGTGCTCATAACCCTCAGACATATTAAGACGTTTAATTTAGGGGGAGCTCAGAGGGAGCCGTGGGCGCATAAGGCGCTATTGAGGCTGAAAGTTAGATTTTTTTATTAAAGGCACGCCAGTGCGGTATTGCGTGCGGCATCTCTGTCGAAGGGTCACAGTCATACAACGTCATTGGCAATTGGCAAAATTCTGGAATGAAAATTCGATTAGCAACAACGTATTTTTTTCTTGGGGATATTGTGGATAAGGAAGAAATTTTTTTTTCTAAACCTAAATTTGCTACTCCCGGGACTATAATGGTAACTGCGGAAAACATCAGTTACAAGTTTTTTTTTTTTTTTTTTTTTAATCATTTGATTGCATGGAGTTTTTGTTTTTTGTGTTCCTTTCTTTTTTTTATTATTATTATTTTTTTTTTTTGGTTCTAGGATTGAGTTGCTACTGATTTTATTATTGAAAATGACTGATTAATTCTCAGGCAGCAATAAAATTCCCACTATTCTAATTGGAAATAAATCCAGCATTTATTTTCTTCTTGCATTCTCGTGAGGAGAAGGTGGTGGTCGATCAGTGGCACAAAACGGCCACGGCAAGCGCGCATCGGAGGCGCTGGAAGCTTGAGTGGAGCAGTAATCATTTTTCAGTTTGTCATTCATTAAGATCGCGGTTGTTGTTTGTTGTGAAATTGGAAGTGCACTTGTCTCAAGTATGCGTGGAGATGGCTTATCGGTGGCGTAAGAGTCATTTTTATTGCGGTGGTCAATGAGATGTGCACTTGGAGTCAAAATTTTGGGGGTTTTTTTGGCGGAGGGGGGAGGCCTATCGGTCGCCTCAAAGAAGCGCGGTATTGTGCGCTGCGGAGTTTCATTTGTGAGAGAATCATTCAGGTGGTCAATTTTTGGTATGGAAGTTTGGGAAATGTTGATAGGAAGTGAAACACAATTCAGGGCTGTATTGGCTGGAGATACATGGCAATTTTCAGCTGCCAGGGGTCCAGATTGATGCCCAAAAATTGATCGGTTGATTTTTGGTGATTTAGGGTATTGGTATTGGGTGGTTGCGTTCGGACGGTTAACCATACGGCGAGGAGTTTGTGACGGAGATACCAGACATTTTTGGCCAAATTGAGGTGTCTGGGGTCCGGATGATAAACTCGACGCAGTGGGGTGCACAGCATCCTCGGCAAGGAGAGGGGTAGGAGAAGGGGATAGGTAGAGTGATTTTTTACCCACTGATTCGTCGGGGGTAAGAAAAGAGGGTGTGACTGGTTGAGTTGACGTCATGATCAGAGAGGGTTGCTGATTTGGGAGGTCTGTCGTTGGGGGTTGATCGGCAGACCTCCTTATCAGTTTTCCAACATCGCGTG
Organism: Neocloeon triangulifer; assembly: GCF_031216515.1. Taxonomy (NCBI): domain Eukaryota; kingdom Metazoa; phylum Arthropoda; class Insecta; order Ephemeroptera; family Baetidae; genus Neocloeon; species Neocloeon triangulifer. The sequence goes on from NW_026775550.1 coordinate 2,573,586, forward strand.
CAGCTTTTTATTTTCGTCTTGCATTGCTGCAAATTTTTGAGAAAAGCAGTGCTCTTCAGTGTGGCCGAATTGGGCGCAGAAGGCGCAAAGCTGAAAGTTTTGGCTGCTCTGGACCTGGAGCAAATTTTGGAGACTTGTCACTTGTTGAGTTAAAGTGGAAAGTTGAGCCGAAAATTCATTCGTCGGAGTTTCGGATTTTTGTGACGAATTTAAAGAAGTGTCATCCAGAGCTACTGAAGAGAGCTGCGCGTTGTGGGAGCAACGGGCTCGCTTTTTCTCGACGGGGTCAGGTTCCACCGGCTCGCACGGCTCGTCTTGAAAGTGAACCTTTTTCTTGTTGGGATTTCCGAATGTGCCATTGGCCAATTGATTTAAGCCATGAATAGTTGTGGTTCGGTCAAGCAATTCGGTAATCGTTTTCGGGAGTGGAGCGCCAAGTTGGCGGAGGAGACTTGGTTGCAAATTATGAATTATTCGCAGGACCAAGGCAGATTCGGGGAAATTCGGGTCAATTTTCTGAGCGTAGCGGACCATGTCATGGATGTAAAATTCCGGGCGTTCGTCTGGCTGATGTTTGCGGTTCGACAGGTAGTGCTCTGCGTGCAATTTTGAAGTGAGTGAAAAACGCGCAATGAAATCGGCGTAAATTTCGTCTAAAGTTTTGTTTGCATTGGCAGGGTTGGCCAAATAGAAATCGGCCCAGTCGCCAGCATCGTCACGAAGTGTGAACAGGAAATACGCAAGAGCTTTACGGTCGGACCACTCAGCTATGTTTCGGCATTTTTTGAACATACTGACATGACCGCGAGCATTTTCATGTGGAGTGCCATGGAAATTATCGGGGAGCAGGGGTATCGTTGTCTTATTCGGTGGCATTGTGCAGCAGAAAAACCGTTGCAAGTACGGCTCACATTGCACATGCAAACAGGGGCGTCAAATGACCGACGCTTGGGCGTCTGGCTGATGGGCTAAATGGGGACTATTCGGCGGATGCTGGGGTTTCACGCGCGTCGCGGGGTGAACGGATAAAATGCATCCGATCAGCGGGGTTGTGGGGGATAAAAAAATCTACAGCATGGGTCACGGGGGATGAAGATAACTACATCATAGGTCGGGGGGGCTGTTAGTTGGGCGCCATTTGTCGGGAAACGAATAATCCCTGATGCTAAGATTAATTATTTAATTCATAATCATTTTGGTTGGGGTAATTAGAATTAATAGACACACAATTTTTACTTACTTTCAAAGGTTTGATGTAATTATTTGGCCTTATTCTTTGCACATATTACAAAACGCAACTGTGTCACTTGGCTTCACATAAAAGACTCATCTATCAATGTTGCTGCTCTGTCACCTGATGCCCTGTCTGTCTCTCAGCTGCGGCCACGAATGGTGCAGCAAGCACCATCAGTGGTCGCGCGAGGAAGTGCCGGTTTTACCCCGACACACCTGTTCACTTTTCGAATCGAAAAATGGCCATGTTCATATGTAGATTGCCCAACAAGCACGTAAGTGGGTTTATGTGCATACAAAGCCACCGACCATATGTTCTGAAGAGTAAAAATGCAGCACTTGAAAGCGAGATTAAGTCCCGCTTGATTAATATATTGATCTTGAGATTAGCGCTAATGAGAGCCAACGTGCTTGGTTAACATATTTATTGGATAAAAGAAGTTTTCATGTCACAATCGTTGTTGTTCACGAATATAATTCAGGTAAAAAGTAATCTAGGTTTTATAAATTACAATTATTTAATTATTAAATTAATTAAAGTTGAAAAACGGCATCTTTCTAATTTATGAAGTAACCTTTTTGTGTAATTTTTTCTTTGTAACAGAGAAAAGAGCAGTTATTAATTATTTATCCTTAGATTTGAGAATAATTTAAACATTTTTCATCACAAAATTTGATTTTCAGAGTCAAATGTAATATTTCATGCACCCCTAGAGAGATTGCAAAGGCCAAACCAGTGCGCAGCTCTGCTGACTTGAATTATTTGTGTTTATTGTCAGATCGGCAACCGTGAATTTTCCAGAGAATTTTGTTTTTCATGAAAAATACCAACGTTGTATAAATATATGAAAAAAAAATATTACATTATATAGTGTTGGTTTTATTAAAAAGCAAGGTTATTCTTTCATGTGAAGGAATGATTTATTAATAAAAAAACTGACTTTTTGAACTAAACGTATTTAATAATTAATATATTTTTTTATCTGTCAATCTCCTTTATTTATCAATTCGTCTCGGTTGCAAAACTCCTTGAGATGTTTTAAAAATGAAATTAATATTTTTTTCTTACTGTATTTCCTGATTTTTAAAGAATAAACAAAATTATAATAATATTTACGCGATATACGAATTAAATAATGAATATCCAAAAACACGACAAACTGACTTCCGCATGGATTAATTTACTAACGTAAGCCTTATAAGTTCACTTAAAACCCCCTTAAATTTATTTATATTTGTTACAAAATAAAAATTATAGAAACTATAAACAAGGAAATATTTATTGTAAAAAATGGAAGAAATAATAAATTTTAGTATTAAGGTCCTTTCAGTGAAAATCGAAGGTTACGCCCACTAAATTTGCCAATATTTGAAAAAATGACCACAAAATAATTGCAACCCATTTTTTGCTTTTATTTAGCCATTATAAGAGCTTCTATGAAAAAATTTTCCGACTTTTCCGGAAAATGGCTGAGTTATAAAGGGGTTTGCTTTTCCACTTGTATCTCATTAAGTATAAGTCCTACAACAAAAAACAGCATATATTCTGAAAGCTGATTAAATTTCCTATGTTTTTTGCATTGACAATTTTTTTCTATGAAAGGGTTAAGTACCCTGAAATCAGGGTCAAAAAATTTTGATGCCTGCCCCTGAAGGTATGCAAGCGGAAAATTAAATCTGAGATAGCCAAAATTTGACGTCACTCATAGGCACAAACTTCCCCAAAGGAAATTATTTTTGCATTTTCCATTTTTGAGAAAATCAAAAATTTCCCAACAAGGGTCAAATAGGGTTGGAAAATGTGGGAAAGCCAGGAAAGGTTGGTCATGTGGCACATTGAACGATTTGTCATCATGTCCTTAAGAAGTGTTTAAAATTTCAAAACTTTTTTTCATACCAATCAAAAGTTACAGCTGATTTACTAAAATAGCCCTATCTCCGAAGCAGGAAAATTTACAAATAATGCTTTTTAAAGCTTGCCACACAAAAAGTAGCCGCGTTCCAAAGTGTTTTTATGTTGGAAATAGAGAACCATAGTGGCTAACTTCACTTTCGCACGAAAAATTTTCAATTATTTCATGCCGTTAAAAAGTTAAACCGGTTATTTTGGCAAAATAACCTAAACGCTAATTATAATTTCTTAAAATTTTTAACTTTTTCCAATGCAAAAAATATAAGCAGCATAAATAATGGTTCCAGGTTAAATTTGGGATCGAAAAATACCTTATTCGTACTACTTTCATTCCTCAGTGGAAAAATATGAGCATTTTTCGTTTTTACTTTGATTGCCAGTAATCGGTTATATGCAAAGGATACCGGCCATAAAAAACCGGTTTTCGTTCGGCGCATATGTGAAGTTTCAAAAAGTAAATTTTTTTTGTAAAATTTCATCAGCATATTATCACGGAAAGGACCTTAAAATATAAAATTTAATTGATATTATACAAAATTAAAATAAATTTTATGTTATAGTTTCTTGGAAGTTTAATAGCAAGAGTTTTTTTTTTGACATCCCAGTTGTTCCAACTTTACTTACATATGACTTATATACATAGTAAAATGATAGTAATTCGTGGCCCGGTTAGTAAAATTTTACAAAACTTACTAAAGAATTACTAAACAATTTTGCATGAACTCTTGCCGGACTGCTCAATTGAAATACTAATTATTGGAACGAGAAGTTTGGCGAACGATTTTCGACTCTTGTTGGAAGTCGAAAACAAAGTAATCAAGTGCCGAACGCAGCTGCACGAGAGAGGGAGCAGCAATTTCGCTCTCTTGCGATCTCTTAATTGGCAGCGAATTAAGCAGACAGCGCTTTTTATTCCACAGGAGGAGCCGTTTTTGCTAATTGAGAATCTGCCCCTCTTGAGAGAGCAAAGTTAGGAAATAGTAAAACGGAACGCGCGCGCAACCCTTTAAAAACACGTGCATGTTATCAACGCTTGACGTTTCTGTAATTACTCGCGCGTCAAGCTACCTGTTCTGAATTAACAATGTGATTAATGGGGTGCATCAAATCAGCCAATAGCACATCAATAATTCATCATACCAAGGATTAATTTACTAACGTTTGCGTTTTATTTTAAAACTTCATTTAAAACCCCCTTAAATTTATTTATATTTTTTTACAAAATAAAAATTATAGATACTACAAAAAAGTAATTATTTATTATAAAAGGTGGAATAAATAATAAATTTTATTATACAAATATAAATTTAATACAAATATAAAATTTTATAGTAAATTTCATATTAAAATAATCCTAAATTTAATAGCAATAGTTTATTTTTACATAAATTCATATTTTACAAGATAATTTACTTAAAAAAGTAATAAAATTTAATTTCCAATCATCTGCAAAGGAGTTCAGAGCATCAGTAACATGATATAAAGTGAGAGTAATTAGAGCAATTATGAAGGACTTTAATTGATTCAATTGTCATTGCAGTATTTCAACAAAATTCTTCACAATGGCTCAATAATGATAATTGCAATAATAGTTGACTCTTGTCTTGAGCTCGCCTCTGCTTGTGAATTGCTTTGAATGGCCTTTCAATAATTCTGGCATGAACTATGTCAATCAACGTTCTCCTCAATATCATTCTCTTGGTTAAGAGGGTTAATAGAATAAAAATTTAATTAATTTATTAATTAAATTTCTTTAAAAGTTATAAAATTTAAGCACTCATAGTTCATAAAAGTGTTTTAAAAATTTGATATATGATATAAATAATGATAAATTCATCTCTTCATTCCGGCATGTTTGTTTCTGAGATGATACTTTTGTATACTGATGTATTGCAAAATTGTAGAGCAATGAATGAACTATATAATAAATAAAAACTTGAATTTGATTAAAATGTTGGCAAAACCATTGTACAATAGAATTAAATTAGAGTAAAAATTGTAAACTAACATTTTATAAAATAAATTTAATAAAAAAAAATGTCTATGCAATAAGCTTAAAAATAAAACTTTAATAAATAAAACTTAATAATAAATCCAGGAATTTTATTATAAATTACAATTAAAATTGTTAATCAGAGCCCTCGGATCAGAGATCGTGTTGCAAATAATTTTCGCAGAATTAAAATTTACAGCCTGTGATCCGTGCAATTTTCAAGCGGATGTATTATAAAAAAAAAGAAACAATAAAATAACACGGCGCGTCTGCAGTGCAGGTGGAAATTCCTCGTCGCAATTTCTCATGCAATTAAGGCGAATGATTGTGTAGAAAATTGCACTTACTTGAGCGTTGATTCTTGATAAAATAGAGTTGCAGTCTCTCCTTAAAGGTATTCTCGTTCACGTAGTATTCCACCCGCACTCTGCAATCACACAAAAGACAGACGCCGTCAACAACAATAAACCAATTAATCCAGTAATTACACAGCGCGGCACTCACTCTGACTCGGAGAACATGGCTCGAAAAAGAAGCACCGCTGCCGCTTCGCTTTATATAAAAGCGAAGAAAAAAAATCGGTAAAAATATTTAAATTAAACTTTAACTTTTCCTTTTGATAAATATCCCGACTGTGTAGTTTTTTTTTTTAGCAAAACCTGTCCCGTCACTCTTGGTCGGGGAAAACAAAAGTGCCGGGAATTTCCGCGAAATCTTTGAAAAAACAAAAAGCAGCAGCGGCGCTCGAGACAAAAATGGTGTGTGAGTGACAAGAGACCGACTGCGGGCGGCTCCAGTGGCAACACCACTGCTCTCTCTCTCACTCACTCACCTTCCTCCACAATTCCCCGCAATAATAATAATTATTTAAATTCCGAGCAAGAGTAGCGAACTGGCGGTGTGTGTTTGGGATTGCGGCACGTTTCATTATATTTCATTCGGGCAAACCTGCCTCTCTATTAAAATACGAGAATGTATGCGTGTTTTGTTGTGCGCCCTGCGCATTATGACAAATTAATTTGTGAAATATTCATGCGGCCCTCGGCGTGCATTGTGTGCCTGTCCAACTAATTATTCAATAGCGGCCGCGGCTAATCAACTGCGGAACGAGGGCTGCTTTCGTTTTCTTCGTCAAAACCGCACCCTTTGTGTGTCAAAAGTGCCGAAAATTAAACTGACTAAAACAACAGCATTATTTTGAGCCCTATAAAGCAAGGTTCAACGTTCAACATCAAAATCAGGATGCCTTTTAGATACGAAATAATTCTGATAAAAATTAAAAGTAGCTTTATTTAGAGAGCACCAAGGTTGGAAAAAAATAATACCTCTCAGATAAAAAATGAATTCAAGGCAAACCAAAGTAAGAGTTGATTTTTATAACTTTATAACGTTAAATTTGTATTGATCTAAAATTTAATTGAATACCTTGAGCAATTAAGATGAAAAAAGATTTCTTAATGAAAAGTTATTTCAGATTAAAGTAAAACTTGCCTACTCCTACAAGTATCTATATAAATTCAAATAATAGTATAAGTTAAAATTAATATTTTATTTAAAAAATATCAAATAATTATAAAAAATTCATATAATATAAAATTTAAATGTTTAATAAAATACATATTTCTTACTAAATTAAGAAACGAAATAATAATTAAAAACTTATTTTACAACTTTGTTTGAAGAAATTGATACTCAAGAAAATGATTTTGAATAAACAAAGATTAGGCTTTTCCTCGTTGCAAAAACTGTTTTAATTAAAAAAAAATTGACTCTACCAGTTATGTTTGTTGGTTTTAAGATTTTAATTTGTACGTTAAAATGTGGTGTTCTCCGATTTTCTGAATTTTTTATATTTTTCTGGTTCGTAAAATAGGGTCGCATAATTATCGTGACCCAAACTGGCAGAGACATTTGTTTTTGAATAAAAACAACATTTTGCAACAAGGAAAGCCCGATCTCTTTATTTTACAAAGTTTAAATTATTTTGACGAGGTTTTTCCTTGTGGATCCCACTTATTTTTTGGTTTAATGTCAATACGTTTTAATATTTAATCTATATTTTATCAAATACACATCATTTTTTGCTATTCGGATGAAAGAGTTTTGTTGATTTTGCACTCAAAATGTGCGATTGGGACGAACGTGTCCAGCACCGTAACAAAATCAACGTTTAGCTCCATTAATATTTGCTTTGCGATTCGCATCAACAGATCTGGCGGAAACTCTGTTGCAAAATAATACTAATCGTATTAAATTTATCACCAGCGAACAATTTGTGTTTGCGGGACGAGCAAAAAGGGTCGTGTCTTCGCCCGGATTTCTGACTTAAGCCGCCGCACTGCAGAGCAACACAGTTTGCAAATTGGCATGTTCAATGTTCATGTGCAGCCGGCGTGTAATGTATGCAGCGCTTTGCGATTCACTTTTATCATTTCGCGGCGCCACTTAAATATTTCACTTTGCCGCATTCGAATAGAAATTCGAGTGAGCGAATTTGGGTCAGCGGGTAACGTCGCGACTGGGCACACCGATGTTTTGCAAAGAGACCCTTTGAAGTTGTAAAAAGAGAAGAAAAAAAAAACAGGTCAGGATTATACTTTGTCACTCTGCCTCACTGAGAAAAGATTTTCCTCGGCAAATAATACTACTTGAAATAAAAACTGTTGATTGTAACAAGGACAATGCAGACGTATTTCAAATTTCAAGCTTCCTCACAGGTGTCTCTTCAAAATGTTTTTACTTGAAAACAAGTTTGAATCATAGCGAGCCTAGGCTTTGATCTTTAAAATATGAAATATTCATAAAAATTTCAAATTTTTGACTTAATACTGTCCAATGGCTGAGAAATTCAAAATTCAATTATGTTTCGATCTTTAGTAGGTAATAATGAATTAATAGTTATAGTATAGGGAGATTTATAATTTTGCTAATGGCAAGGCAATACAATATTGAATTTTAAAATGAACTTAAAAGCACAAAGGTTGCACGTATATAGTTTAAAAATCAATTATGTTATTAAAAGGATAAATTAAAATTTACTAATAAAATAAAATAATTATTTAATATCATTAAAAAAAATAAGAATTAATCTTAAGAAATTATAAAATTAAAATCAATTAATTATAATAAATTATTTTTGATTATTAAAGAAAATACAAATAAAATTTAGTGGCTCTGTAGACTATCAGTCAAAGGAGTAAATTTAAACAGTTAAAACAGAAATCAATATAAATGTAAACTTTAAATTAAATATGTATTTTGAATGATCACCCAAATTTAGATCTTCAAGAAATTCCTACTTTCTTAAATCAAGTTCAAGAATCTAATAAATATTTGAAATATGTCACTGAAAGCCTCTCCAAATTATTTTATTTAATGGAAGTGAGAAGAACTTTGGCTCTTTCCTCAAAGAAATTTTTTTATTAAAAAAGAAGACCGCAAATTTTTTTTCTACAGCGAGGAAAAAGCCCGAGTTCTTCACTTCCATGATCATATCTCATCAAGTGTCAATTTCTTCAAACAAATACCATATTTCAAATTGAAAATTTCTGATTCTCTTTACTTTGTTACATTTTTAATATTTCAATAAAACACGAAAGGTGTTATTGCACAATAACAGTATCAAGTTAGATGACAAGAAATTTCAACATCTCTTCAGTCTTCATTCACAATGCAAGAATTACTTTTAAATTTCTATCAGTTTGAAAACTCTTGTAAAATAGAAATCCCCTCTTTTTTTAATTAATCCTCCTGATAAAGAATACTTTAATAATTAATTCACAAACGAGTAGTAAAAATGTCAATTTTTTATTTATAAAATGTACTATTTTTTTCTGAAAAATTACCATCATGCCTTGGAATTGTAACGCAAAAACGTATTAAGTTTTCAACAGGCAATTTTAATTTGCAACTGGAGCATTTTAAATTGAAACATGAAAAATTAACATCCACAGTCCCAAGGGGACGTTCCAGATTCGCCGCGTGTCGAGACAACAGTAGTTGTTGTTTTTTGCAGCAATAATTTTTCGCCATCGTCCGCCCCAAAGGACTCTCAGGGATGTAAACGAAATGAGAAAGGGAGACAAATGTCGTCATCGTGCTTTTTTGTTTCGCTTTGGAGTGCCGAGGAAGGAAAAGATGGAAGGATCAGATAGAAAGAAAGAAAGAAAGTGACCCTTGCCCGTGAGCAATTGCTGAGGGTGGTCGCCATTGTCAGGCAAAGGGGTTTGCGCGCTGAAGTCGCCGGGGATTCACCGCAAATCTGGGTCAGCCCATAACAAGACCCTTCTTGCCCTAGGCTGCGTCTCATTAATTATAATCAGCCGCTTTTCCATTTAAAAATCACAAGACCAACACGGCGGTTGGAATGAAAACATGCAAAATGGGAATTGAAGCTTTCAGGGGCGGATAAACGCACGCTACAGTTAAATTTTGAATGAGAACAAAAGAAGCGGTTCAATTATTGTAGGGTCAAGGCAAGGTTAGACGGCTAGTAATTGAGAGCATAAAATTTATAAGAATAAAAATAGTTTACTGAATTCTTAAAAATTAAATATTTTTTTACATTTTTAATTTATTAGTTATATTATAATTATTTCTTGGTTATATATTTATTGTTATTATCAGTTTACTTTTGAATTAAAAATTTTTCAGTTTTATGGCTCAAATGTGATCTTCTTGTACTACAATGATATAATAATTTATATAAAATAAATAATAAATTTAATTAATAAATTCAACTACAGGTAAAATTAATAATTAATTACCATTTTAAACAATATTTTTGAGTGCGCTATCCAGGATATAACATTATAAATCTAATTATATACTATATAAATCATTACTACAGAAAGCCTTACAAATATGATCGCGATGGTTTTAATTTAAAAAATGTAAATGGAAGTAAAACTCGAAACTATTTACATTGATAAATGATAACTTGAACCGAATTAAGTTGTTGGAGTGGGGATTAAAACCGCGGTAATGGACTGGCAACTTGAAAAGGAAGCTTAAAGTGTTTCAAGGAAATACTCAATCAAAATGTTGAAGGGGTACTTTCAGGGTCAATAATTAAACTTATAATAGCGTTCGATCCACACTTTACTCGAGAGTTTCAAGACATTATGGAGATGAGTGAGTTACAAATGACAAGTTTGTAGTTTATTGATTATATTCTGATGAAGAATATTGGCTTTAAGTTTGTTCTCTTAATTATTATAATTCTTCTCAGTCGATACAAACATTTTAATTGGTAAAAGAAGAGAACAATCAAAGAAAGAAATCCCCGAAAAGAGTTTTTTTTTGTAACTTATGACTTTTTTGGCAAAAAAATTCGCCCCTTTATATAGTTTTTTTTTTTATTTCGCAGAACGCTTTATGATTCTGGGATTTTTCTGACGATTATAGAGAACAGAAAGTTGTAAATTTCAGAAGTAAGATTTAACAAATATTTCAACTTCAAAGAAAGGAACTTTAACATACGTTGAAGTTGTCGCCTTTGTGTGTTAAAACTTCTTGCGCTTTTGGAAATTAAAGTTGAAAAGCAAAGCGACCCACACGCAAGTTTGTTTCTGTTTCTTGTTGTTTTGCCTTCTAGACTAATGAAAACTATATAATTTTCTAGCTTATCTCTGAAACTTTATCGACGCGCACAAGAAAATAATTCATCTCATCAACGCATGCAAATCTTCTTCCTCTTCGTTAAGTAGTGCAGATGGTGATTAAATAGAGGGCTCAAGGCGGCTTTTCGTCGCCGTCGTCGAGGAAAATATGAAGCGCGCGTTTATTAGGACATCAAAAGCTGAAGCGAGATAAATGAGCAGTGGTTAGGAGGTTTATGCTCGTGGCAGCGAAATAATGGATTTTGATTGATAAAGACGCGCGGGTGGAAGGGGGAGCGGCCCAACCGTGTTATCGCTGCTCCTGAATCATTAATAAAAATGATGGCCACTGTAAAGTAGGCAAAATCGATAGGGGGCTGCGCAATATGCTCGCGTATAGTGTGTGGCTCACGATATCTTTCCTTCTCACTTCACAACTCGATGTATATATTCTCATTTGTGAACCAACACTTAACCCCAGCCAGAATATTAATAAAATTTGGTGCCTTTCTTCATAAAAGTTATCGTTTTACTTTCTAAATAAAAGTTTCAGCCGAGGTCACAGAAATCTGATTCAATTAATGTCTTCCAAAATTTATTTTATTGGGTAATTTGAATAAAGTGAAAATAAATAAAGAGAAGTAGGTGAAAAATATGAGCAAATCGATTGTGGCGCTTGATTGTATAAATTTTTCCAGAGAAATTTCTGGAAAATTTATTTTGAGTAAATTGATAACAAAACTCTTAAAATTGAATAATTTAGGAAATTTGACCCACAAGAACTTGATGTCATTTTGTTGCTCTCTCATTTTAAATTAAATTTTCCACTGTGCTAAGCTCATGAATCATAATATTAATATGCAATCTCCATAATATGATGCGGTTTCATTATTTAATTGTATTAAAAAGGAAAAACTAAAAAAATAAAAGCGAAAAACGTTTCGCTCTTAGAACAGCCCGACCGAAGCTTCATTTGTTTCTTACGCCCCGCCCCGCTCCTTTCCTATCCTTTTCTGCAGGTGGCGACCTGGGCGCCAACAAACAAATGAATATGAATGTGGGATGTTCTTAGAGCGAAAGGACTATATGAGAAGGGCGCTGAAAATATTGGAAAAAAATTTCAGTTGGCAATTATTTTGATAATTTATTTTGATTTTTTTTATTTGATAGAGAGCATTGTGACATGATAAAATGTTAATTTGTATTATTTTGTTATTTATATGAAGTAAGATTAGAACTTTATTTTTTAATGTAGTTACGTTTTAATTTTTTCTTTAGAAATATTTCCATTTTGCAATCAAATGACATTATTGTAGAATTAAGTTTTAAAATTGAAGAAAAACAGACTTTGTTCGTGTTGAAAAAAATTTATTCTTTTTCTTGAAAAAACAAAACGGCTCCACCAGTTTCAATCACGGTCTGCAATCATATTTCATGAACAGGAAATGATACAAAAATAAATCAGCAAATTGCAATACACATTTTACCAAAAAAGGATAGAGAGCCGTTTAATACAATTTTTTTTTTAAACGAGGAAAAAGTCCTTTTTCTTCACTTCCATGATCCTCTCCTTGATTGCAAATTCTTCAATCAAATTAATTTTTTGTTTTGGTTTTTTTATTTAAAATACAAAATAATTATAAATTTAGGTACTAGTGTCAAATTTCATGTGTACTCGTGAAAAGGTCAAATTCAATTAAGCGATGGCAAATGAAGTGCCCCTTGTAAAAAAGTGTAGCGGGCGAAATTAATGGAAGGGGATGTCTGTACGTTGATGATGAAGTCGTCTGGTTGGCAAAAGGCTTGTGTGTGCACATAATACCGGCGGCCGGGCGCGGGAAATAGATGATCGCACGCCACGTTGTGTTTGCCGTGAGCAAAAATGTCGGGTCCGAAGATTAAATAAAAAGGGGTTGGTTTGATATTACGTGAGCACATAGAGGGATAGAGATGTCTGCTTGAGTTAGGCGAAACAATGGACTTTGGAAAACGGCCCGTATCTCCCTCGGCGGGTCGCGACGGCGGAGGAAAAAACTGTTGCTGCCCGTTTTCTGCTCAAACGCAGAGATAATTTGCATTGATGTGAAACACGCCGCTTTGTTCGCATTGTGTGTGTTATGTGAGGTTGCGGCAAAATCTGTGGTGGACACAAGTTTGACAACTTGATAAGTCTAGTCAAGGAAGTTGAGATGATTTGTCGATATATTTATGCGAAAAATTTGAAAGTTTTAATTAAAAAAAAATAATAATAATAAAATTTGTTAAAATGTATTAAAACATTTTGTAAGATGTAATTAATAAAAGCATTTTTCTTTGCTTTATTTTTAAATCGTTTAATACAAATATTATAGTATTTTTACACATTTTTTGATATTTTTCAATATTTTAAAATCACATTTTCTTACACATTTTTTTAAAAATTATACCGGCGTCAAAAATTAAAAAAAAGACGCCACGCAATGAATAATATTGATTATAAATTTAAATATGAGCAAAAGAAACTTAAATGTAATGAAGAAATTTAAATTTGAAGCATAGATGATTTTAGCATTGAGCATGTAAATCCTGTTTTATGTCGTGAAAAGCGGATAATTATTAATATAATTTATAAATAAAATGAATTATCTTAGCCTGAATCAATTTGATCAATAATAATTATTATTATTATTTGAAAAATTTTCTACCAAAGATTTACCTATTTGAAAAGAATGTTTGCATTCCGAAGCCGAAGAAAGACGCAAAGGACGCGTGACCGATGCAATTCCAGCGGTGAAATATATACGAGATTATATTTTATGGAAATCCAAAGAAATATAAAAGATAAAAATTCTCCCATTGTCGATCGCATTTAATTCTTTCTCGCGCGCGCGTTTTCTTAATGTTTTGATGTCATGCCATAATTAACGTAGACAGGAAGCTCGGCGATGAATGAAGAAGCTTCCAGAGAAGAAGATCACGCACACGTCTCTCGCTATTTCTAATTAAACTTACGCAAGCGGCGCTCATTAAAGTCGGAAAGCATCTCTTGACCTTTCCAGGACCCGCACAATTGCTGCACAAAGCGCTAATTGCGGTTCGCGGTGCAGTCGCGTTTTCGCGCACGAACGGTTAAGTTTTTTTACGCCAGCCGAGTGAATAATACATCACAAAAGTCGGGTGTGCACCCTCAAGTGGCCAACGAACCAAAAAAAAGAGGGACGAAATTGCGCGACTGTTGCGCAAACGACCGGAAAAAATGCGAGTCTATCTTTGGAAGGTCGATTTGTCCCTTGACGTCTTGATCGGTTTGCCTACGTCGTATCAACAGAGGGATTCGGCTTGACGTTTATATTTTCTTATTATTTTTGGAATATAAGTATTTTTGTGCTATCGCGTTCCACATAAAGGCTAAAATAATTAAATATTGAACTGCAAAGCGACATTTTGTATAATTTAAAATAAATTGTGGCTTGATATTAGTAAAGATTAAGCAATTTTAACAATATTTCGATGTAATAATTTATTTCCAGAGAGGGTTTCAGAAAATCATTTAATTTAATTCTTAATTTCTTTTTAACATTAGTCTCTATTGAAGTCATATTGGAATTATTATTTATTTCAGTTTCCAAATAAACATATTTATTGCTTGTAATTGGCAAAATGCATTATTTTAATGAAAAATAAATTTGAAAACTGGCGTTATTGAAATTTGATTTTAAATCAAGCAATTTTTGGCAGTTTTACATTCTAGAAAATTGAATAAATAGTTTCGATTTGCTTCTAGAAAAGTAGGCAAGTTATGAGGCACACAAATGCAAATAGAGGATTTGAGAAAAACAGATACAAGCATTTTTTTCCTTTTCGCTCGCTATTTTTGTTGATAAAATTTTCTGTCCTTTTTGTACTGACGATGAAAGCTATAGTTGAGCTGTTGATTTTATGCGTTTCTTTTATTTTTAAAAATGGGAAAAGCAGGACGAGCCTACGCCCGTTTTTCATTTCATCGCGAGTGAACTTCGCGTGCCCAATTTCCTCTGAGACGTGAATTTTAATTTAATTTATTTAACTTTAAAATGCACAGAATATCAGTTCAGTCCTCCTTTTAGGCATAAATATCCATTTCATTCTTGATAGTCTGCGAATTTAATTATATTTTATTAGGTTTTATCTTATCAGTTGCTTTATAATAAATTTCTTCTTTTGAAAATTCAATTTATGTGAATAAAAGTGGAAATGAAGCGATCGGGCTTTTCCTCGTTGCAGAAAAATTGTTTTTATTCTAAAACAAATGGCTCTACCAGTTTCGGTCACGGTCTGCGACCCTATTTCATGAGCAAGAAAAAATACAAAAAATCAGCAAATTTAAAAACCACATTTGCTCATGAAATAGGTTGGTACTTGAATTTGTTAGTTTTAAGATTTTTATTTTTATGTTAAAATGTGGTTTTTAAATTTGCTGATTTTTTGTATTTTTTCTTGCTCATGAAATAGGGTCGCAGACCGTGACCGAAACTGGTAGAGCCATTTGTTTTTGAATAAAAACAATTTTTCTGCAACGAGGAAAAGCCCGATCGCTTCATTTCCATGATCATCTCCTCGAGTGTCAACTTCTTCAAACAAAAAAGTGAATAAAAGTAAATCAAATTTTAAATTTCCACAAATTTCTAAAGCAAAAAAAAAGAAAAATTTGGTGTTAAAAGTGATGAGTAGTTATGAATTATTATAAATAGATCTAATTGTAAAAAGTACTGCCTAATTAAAAATGTATAAATTTCAGAAGAAATTTTATAAATTTATAAATAAAGCTGATATTATAAGACAATTTTTGTTTCATATATAGTAGATTTGATGAATAAAAACAAACGAACCTTTTTAATTCCCAATAATTCAATAAAAATTATCACAAAACAAGTAAATGAGATCGAATGTTGCACCTTTTATGCAAAATAACTGGGGCATATCTCGAAATTGACGAAGCGCGTGTAGCTCATATTCTCGGAAGTAATTCCTTCACTCTTTTATATTATGTATGTACTCGCGGTGAGTTACTGTAATCATCTTGCATTACTCGGAAAGAGAGTTCAATATAATAACAGTACAAGTCGGTGGCCGTCGGCGCCGCGCGTCACAACAAAATCGGTTTCATTTCATTTCGGAGCGAGAAAGAAAAGCCGATTTTATTTTGTATCTCACTCGAGTAATCAAAACGGGAATGCAATTTCCTCGACACCGGTCATTATTATTTGTGTCTCGGTGCGTTACAATTTATTGGGTTGAGCATCAATCCATCACAAGAGAGGAAAATATCCACTCGGTTTGTGGTGCGACAGGCATAGAATGTTGCGCAAGGTGAGCAATTATGCGGGTTCAGTGCGCTCAGAAGGTAGTAATTAATTCAGGTAGCGAACAGGGGAATTATGATCAAAATTTACTCACAGTGTCAGAAAATGTCGAGAAATGTGCAGGAGAATGTTGCGTATTTAAATAATTGAGATGTCTGACAGCAGCTCAACGCATTAAACTCAGAAAATTCATGCATTGTTATTATTTTGATCAGAAGCTCCGACCAAAATTTGCTGCTTTACAATTGATAATAAATAATTAATTTAAATTCAAATTTCACAAAGGGGTGTTAATTATACCTGGGAGAGAAGTTTTCATGTAGCCAGAGAATTACAATTTATTGAATAGTTACAATTCTATAGTGCTGCTGCAATTTATTAATAAAATTTGAAAATTTCAATTTAAAACTGTTTAAAATTAAAAAGTTTTTTTTACTTTTTCAAAATAAATACAAATAAATATTCAATAATTAGCATTAAAAATGAAAACAAAAAATATTT
Organism: Neocloeon triangulifer; assembly: GCF_031216515.1. Lineage (NCBI taxonomy): Eukaryota > Metazoa > Arthropoda > Insecta > Ephemeroptera > Baetidae > Neocloeon > Neocloeon triangulifer. The sequence goes on from NW_026775550.1 coordinate 2,590,146, forward strand.
AATAAATATAAAAACAGTTTTATTGGGATTAAATTAAAAAAGGCTTTAATTTTGTGCATAAATAAATTTAATTATAGTTAAAAACTTTAATAGTTTTATTATCGGTTTGTAACCCTGTTTGATATTAAAAATGGTATGTATACAAGCATTGAAAATTGACAAAATGTGTTAAACGAACTATTTTTCAGACATTGTTTTTCATTTCCAATTTTTCTGAATTTTAAGCCACGTTTATAATACTTTAAGCAATATTTCGAATTGACAAATTTTCATTTGACTTTAATCAAAATGTAAAATAAAATGAAAAATAGATAGAAATATGGATGTGGGGGAGTCGGCGGTGGCGGCGAAACCAATCAATCGCATATTGCGTCACACAAATAAGCAATAATAGAGCAACACACGGGGCTCGGGGGTTGATAAATAATTTACCTGGGTATTCGATCGTAGCTGTCCCAAGTGTTGAGGCAGTTGTACGAACTGTACTTGACGGACGACCCCATCGCACACTAAATATATCACACACTTGTCGCGCGCACACGAACTCGCCGGAAATTTTTGGTACAAAAAAAAATGAGGACACTGAGGAGTAAAAATGGTCAGCGAGGGGGCGCGGGGGCGGCAGGCATGGTCCTCCTGCGCACGACGTCCTCTCGGCTGGACGCGATGTCGGCGGCGCAAGGCTTACTGACTGGACTGACTGAAACTCACTCTCGCCGGCCGCCGCCGCCGCCGACCCACCGACCCAACAGCGCGCGCCGCCGCCCGCCCCGTCCCCAACCTCCTCCCGCCTCTTCGAGCTCAAAAATTTCACGCTAATATAATTAGCGGATTAATTAATATTATTTTTTTTGCGTCAACACGGAGCTCCTCTTTTACTTTTTATTATAGTCGAACCGCAAATTTCAAAATTTTGATCCAACGCAAATGAAATTTAGGTTAAGACAAAACTTTGTTAAAAAAAAAATTATACAATAAAGAAAGATCCATTGAAATAAACAATTGCTGATATATATGTACATGGAAAACAAAATTTAGTACATTCTACTGGCCTAAATTTGTTATAGGCTTTAAACTTCTAATTTTTTTATTGTGTTTAAAGAAAAACAAATACCTATTTTGCAAAATATTATAAAAAAATTTAAAATTAAATTAGGAAATTTTGAAAACTTTTGCCGTTTTCAACATGTAAATCAAGTTTCACTTAAAAACCATATAATCAGCAATCTTTGTAAAATATAATTCCATGAAAATTGCCAAATTTCAGTAGAAAAAAAAACTTTTTTAAACATTTTTTAGTATTGAAAATTTGAGCTAAAATAATTAATATTGTATTAATTTTGCAATTAAAAACATCACTATGCATTCATAAATGTTTAAATATCTTTATGAAAAATGTGCTTTTTAACACTTTTTAAATGCAACAGTAAAATACGCTTTTTTCAAAACATTTATACCCAGAATTAAGTAAAACGAAACAGAATAGGTTTCAAATGAATGAAAGTACAAAGACTTTTCCCTTTTTAATTCATTGAAACCATGTTAAATGAAAAATCTTACCAAGATCTTACTAGTGTACAGCCCTATTTCAAGTTACGTTTGGATAAAAATGTTTAGTTTTTAAATTGTTGATTGCTAGTTAAATTAAAAATTAATTACCAGCAAATTATTTAGAGTGTTTTTCAATAAGAAAAGTCTAGTTGGCGTTTCTTCTTTATTTCAACATGATCGGCACTATTGGAAATTTAATCAAATATTTTTCAGTCAAGATTTATTCTAAAATAAGTATTTGAATTACTAAATCACTTAATTTACTTGTTGCAAAATGATGAAGTTTCCACAAAGCATGCATGTTTTGAATTGAAAATTTAAGGTCAAGGCTAAGAGTTCACAAAACTGGAGCAAAAATATCGGTGTTGTATTTAAACGAGAGGAAAGACGAATTTAACTTTTCACAAGTATACGTTGTGTATATTTATGTGCAATCAGTTAATTAATCTCTCATGAGACGCGCATCCATACCAGCAGAGGCAACGCTACACAATTTAATTAAAATTTACACTTGCCCTTTGCGAAGAATAACTCGACAGAGATCACGGAGCGCCACTCAATGCCAATTCAATTGCGAAAATGTTTGCTCAAGACAAAAATTGACAACGCGAGCTTCTTTTTTTACAAAGAAAGCAATTTTCCAGAACGGAAAAGGCCTTTCAATCCTTTGTCAAAAGAACGAGACGCAAAAGCCCTCAAAAGAAAGTTCCAGTCATTTTACTTAGAAAATTTGAGGCATCGTTTGAAACCACCGATGTCAATGCTTGTGATGGATCCTTTTTAGAAAATAATGCTCGTCGGCTTCCCTTTCGGCTGCAACTTTCTGTCCCAAGAGCTGAAAACTTTCAAGTGAAAGGAAAGACCTCTCGAAAACTTTGATCAGACTGGAGCAAAAGTTTGAAAATTTTTCAGCCGAAATTTCTCTCCTTTTTTTTAGAAAAAGGTCATTACTTAATTTGTTTTTGTGGGTAACAGAAAATATTGCAAAATTTAAATTATGTAAGATTTTTAGCTGAAAATATTTCAAAATAACATTTGATGTGAATTTCATGATAGCGGAACAAGAAAGGAGGCAATTCGCGTGGCAAGTGTATCGCTGTGGAAACAGCTTGGTGCCGACGAAGACAGGTGGCACGTGCTTCCTATACACCGAGAGCCCTCTCTGCCTCACATAAGCCGATCCTCTTCTTTGTGCTCCAGTTTCCTTTGCCGACTCTACTGCGCTGCTTTTTATCACAGCAACATTTGAAAGGAGAAGGTCGGAAGCCTTTCTGTGAACGTGCCACTTTAAAGGGGTCCGCAAAGCCTTAATTTTTTTTCCATTTTTATACCAAGGAAAACATTTTTCTACGGACGCATTTGTTGATTGCGCAATTTTAATTTCCCTTTCATCAACGTAACGAGCTGGATTTTGTTTTGATAGACAATTTTTATATTAGTAGCTTCCATTAGTTCTATTTTCCCTTTCAATTACTCTATGCTAATCAAAAGCCGTTTTCTATGGTACTCGTGATCATAGAGCTTCTCTGCAGCTGTGAATTATACTTTTTTCAGCACGTCTGTGCGTCACAGCCGTCCTTCGAGAGGACAAATGCAGGGGTCAAAATATTGTTATTACAAGTAATAAAAAAAAATCAATTTGAACAATAAATAATGTAATAAATGAAATTATAAGTTGAACTTTTTGTGTTCTTATACAGAAATAGAAAAATGATTCAAACGCCTCAAAAAAGGGATAAAATTCAATTTTAATGCCACTTTTCAAAGCATATATTAATATTTAAAATTTAAATTAAACAGGAAGACCCAGCCCAACTCTCAAGATTTCCGTCAAATTGAATGCGGGGATTAAAGTATTAAAAAGTCATTTATCATTTATGAGGAAATGCGTCCAACTTAGTGAAATAACACAATATTTAACTCCCTTTCAAATTTTATAAAATTATTTTTGATTTGGAATATAAAATACAAATAAATTACTTTTTAAAATATTTGCAGATTGTGTGGTATTTGAATGTCATTAAAAGCAATAATTTTTGAAAATATTGTAGCAGGAGTTCACGATCGAGAGTTAATTCATAATGATTTGCATTCAATTAAAAAAAAAATTTATAAAATTAATCTATAAAATTAATTAATGTACAAGTTTTTGTCAAATTAATTTCACCGCTCATGAATAATGGCTGCAGCTTGCAGCCGTAAAATGCAGAGCAGGATATTTTCTTCAGCAATAAAAAACTCACAAAACCCACCGAGAAATATCCAATTTTTGATAACCTTCTATAAATATTTTAATTATATTTTTTGCTTTTGTAGTAGAAGTTCATGATCGAGGGTTGATTCATGGTGGATTGAATTTAAATTCGGCTTTTCCTCAATAGGTTTTTGTGAGTTTTTGTTGTTTAAGAAAAACAATATCCTGCTCTACATGTTTCGGCTGTGGGCTGCAGCCATAACTCATTATTTTTCTTAAACAATAAAAACTCACAAAAACCCATCGAGGAAAAGCCGAATTTAAATTCAATCCACCATATTTTTTGCTCTTTGAAAAGTTTAATACGATTTATTTTCCTTAAATATTTGTGAAATTATCGTATATTTCACCTTTTCACCTCTGGCCTTAAACGTTTCTGAAGTACCTTTTAAAGCTTTTTTAAGCCTCTCCACTTTTCCGCGTCTATACACCTTGAGTCGTGGTGCCATTATTTGCCAGCACTTTGGTTCACTTTTCCGCCCGAAAAGGACGCAAAATTGATTCTGGCAGCAGCACTACCTCCTCCTTTGCATGCATGTATAAAATTTAAGGCCCGCGTGACTTTTTCACCCCGCTCTGTCATATTCCCTTCTTATTGCTTTTCAGCGTCGCGAAAATTCTCTTCTCCGCGCGGCGTAACCGAGTTTTCGTTATTTATTTTCGCTCCTCGGCGCTAAATTCTATTACGGCCAACGTGAAATAAGATAAACACAGCACTCGCGAGAGAGACGCAAATTTTTCTTCTCGGCAAAAGTTGACTCTCGCGATTAAATGAGTCCGTCGCGGCGCTGAATAAATTGTGATGATTAGAGCCCGCGTCACAATCTGCACCCTTTTCAAGAGTTTTGTTTCCGAGCCACAAAAGGGCGGCCTGATGTATGCATTATTCAGCAGGGTGCGCCACGCGAAATTTTAAACATTCAAATATTTGTAGTTTTCCCAGGCGCAAAAAACGAAAATGCTGCTATTTTCCCAAAAAATAACAATGACGGGGAAGTTCAAAAAAGGCGCTCCTAGTCGCGAGTTGCTTACGAGGGAAAAAAACCCGACTGTTTTTGTTTGGCCTCGCACCTGTGTTATTCGTGCAGCGCAACCGAAAAACCTGCTGATTCAATTTTGCGTGACTGCCGCTTTTATTTTTGTGCTCTTTTGTTTCCCTTTTGAAAAAATAAAAATCTTTTACTCTTTAATTCAATTTGCCTCTGCAGTGTCATGATGATTTATTTATGTAAGTTGATAATCAATAATAAAAAAAACTTATATGAAAACAATATCCAAAGTGTAGAGTTAATTTACATTTTAAGCATTTAGAATTTGAGTCACGAGAAATGGATATATAATTTATAAATGTTTTGTAGCTTTTAAGTTATTACAATATTATCTAATTGTGTAAAATATATATGGAATAAAAGATTTGTTTTAATAAAGAAAATATTTAAAACAAATAATTATATGTAAATATTTAAATGTTATAATAAATTTTAACATATTAAAAAAAAACAAAAATTAAAAACGTATGTAAAATCAAAATTTTTTGTTTAACATGATTTAAGCGCTATAAATTTCTTACGTTATTTTACCAAAATGATTTACTCATTAATGACATATTTTGAATTCTAAAAAACTTTGAAATGATCTGATGTGATAATGAAATTTTTACTTAATAAATATTTCAAAATATTCGTACCTCTAAATAAATTCCGTTAAGTAAGTTTAAAATTTCATTAATTTTTTATTCCAATTATATTCTCATAGATAAAAACAGCCAATCAATTGATTCAATAAATAATCCAATAATTCAGTTGATCAATCAAAACCTTATTTATCTTAAAAATTAATGTTTTAATCTATCTTAATCGCTCTACTTTTTTTTTTACAGCAGCGGAATTTTCCTATATCTCTGAAAGATCTTAACATTTCTAGAATTAATATCTCTCTCTGGTACTCGATACACGAAGGAGCCAGCGAGTGCCATTAATCTTGATTAATCAGCGCAAATTGAGTGGTCTTGAGAAGCAACGTGACCGAAAACTTTTCTCCTGCCTCACAACCAATCGATACCAGTCGAACTTTAAATCAACAGAAGTTTGCGCGCAGAAAACTGAAAAACATTTTCATATCGAAAGCGAGTGGATTTTTTTCTTTTTTCGAAACTTTAGCAGGGGAATTTCTTTTTTCCAGGATCGGCGGGTTGTGCTGAAGGAGGAGGGCGTCGAGGAGGCTGCTGCTTTTGTTACACACCTGGCGAGAACTCAAACAATAGAAAAGTTTCGCCCTAATTAAAAGTAAATATTGAGGAGCTGCTCGGGCGGCCCACTATTGTTCGCGCACAGCCGAGAGCAGCTCTGCGGCCTTTCGGCGACGAAAGAAGAGAGAAATAATGCGCGTGCCGTCGATCATTCTCCGCAAAATTGAGATACTTCATTGAACCCCACGTCCATTAGCACGATTGCAGAAAATTTCGACTGCAAAGTAGCGAGAATTTCTCCACTTCATTACTCACGAAGTGCAAAACTAAACAAAAAATGCAGAAAATATGCAGAATTGACAACTTGATTTGCATAAAAACTTACAAGCTTATCAATCTTGTTTTGCTCGTACCGAATTAAAAAAAAATAATAATAATAATCTCGCAGACTTGGATTTTACATTATCAATTTTTATTTATTTTACTCATCATAAAAGTGGAAAAGTAAAAAAAAAATTTATGAATAACAAAACTTTTATCTTTACAAAAATCAATCAAATTTAATCTATATTAAATTACAAAATTCTTCAAGAAAATCGTTTTACATAATCAGTAATTTTCTATCCCAATTTTCGAGTTTTTTTTATAAAATTTGAAATTTTATGTTCTTCATCTCATAAACTGACACGTTTATTATTTGAGTTCAGTTCATTGCAGTAAGTCATGTTTCATGAAACACAAACTTTCTAAGTTATAATTAAAATCTGTATCAATAATAATTGAAATTAAGTTCATTATAAAGAACAAAAAATGAAAAATGATGAGGTTATTATTATTTATTCTTCTCGGTCAATACAAAAATTTAAATTGGAAAAAAGAGAAGAAAGGGTTTACAACTAGCAGATGTCTGCTAAAACGCCCGACATCAAAAGAGACACGGCCGCCGCGGTAAACCCACACTATCGGAAAAAAAAGAACGATATCACAACACTTTAAAATCTTAACTCTTAAAAAAACTCTTAAAACTCTTAAAAGGTGATGTTTGTCAAAATTATTATTCATATTTATTCATTTATTTATTGTTGTATATTCTACTCAAGTGATACATGAAAAAATTAAATTGGAAAAATGAGCAGAAAGGGTATCACAACTAAGCAGAGATCAGCTAAAACGCCCGACATCAAAAAGAGATCGGCCAATGCTGAAATTTTTATTTATTTATTTTAATTTAATTTTTATTGAGATTAAATTTAATAATTTAGGTTATATTAGCGTTTTTACAATGTGGCGGTTCAATTCAATGAATTGTGGTATTCAAATTCAATTTATTCTATTCCAATAACCTTATCAAATCGATTATGTCACAAAAGGCACATCACAATCTGGGAGTAACGAATTTTAGTTTCCAATGTTAAAGAATGTAAAGTGATTTGCAAAATTATTTATAATAAATAAATTCATTTTTTAATAATTATAAAGTAAAATGGTTTCACGTTATTGAAAAGTTATTGTTAATTATAAATATTTTTAAAATGCCAAATTATTATAAAAGAAAAATATAACAAAAATAAAAATAAAATTATAAAATTTATCTCATAAAAATTGAAAATTATTTTTAACTTTCAATAAAAGATTTTTTTGTTTACAAAAGCTAAAAGTAAAACGCATATTTCTTTGTGTAAAAATTTTCATTTAAGTCTGACTCTAAACAATAATTGCTAATAAACAGAAACACTCGGAAATCAAATTAACCCTGTCGCGCATTTGCTCACATTGATGGGTGACAAATGAAAAACGTGTCGGGGCGTTCATAGCCGCTCTCATTACTACACGAGACGTGCATATGTGCGTTACCCGAATTGAGGGCAAAGGTCAGAGATCAAACTCGTCCCCTGTCAGTCGAGTCGCCGTGTGGCGGCGACGGACGGACGGATGGACGACCGCTTGCTTTTCAACTTCAATTGAGCCGACCCGTGTGTGTTGTATGTAATTTCACACTTACCTGGGCAGCCATCTAATTAAAACGTGCTCAAAGCACAGAAGCCCGGAATGAACCGGTCGATCAGATATTGTGTTCCTTACAAGAGGTGATTTGATTGAAAATGACTCGCTTGATCAACTCATCAGAGTGCTCCCGAAATTCTTAAATTTTGGTTCTATTTACTATGGACCAATTTTAAATTTTCCCGCATATTCTAAAAAAAAGTAGAATTTTTTATGGAAAAGTTACGTGGACAATAAATTGTTGGACTCTAATTTAAATATACATGTATTATTTTCTAATTAAGAAATTTAGATTAAAGATCTTGGAAATTATGATATCGGGATTTCCATGATCATCTCCTCTAGTGTCAACTTCTTCAAACAAATTGAAGATCTTATTTAAAAATTGTTGACTGAAAGCGTCAATTTTTTATTCGATGTCTCAAATTAATAAAATTTTGTGGTAAAAATTAGAAATATAATTAATTGAGTGGAAAAATAGTAGAATTAGATCCAAGTAGATGATCATGGCATGCTTTAAATTTATGATAAGTTTTGCAGGTTGTATGAAAATTTTGATTTATTCATGATACACCATTTCATAATTTTTTTGAGTGCTGATATCCTGTGGTATAAGAACGATTTCTATATCTGCAACTTAAGCCCTAAATCTAACTAAAATATTTGAAATCAAGAAGAATAATTGTTAAATTTCATATTTTCAATATAAATCAAGAAATTTACAATTTCAATCAAACATCATACGATACGTTGAAATTGATAATTTCAACAATTATCTAATATGATATGTGATTATTATTCAAGATTTTAAAGTTTATAAAACTCATGATTATTATATTCAATCTACATAAATTGAAGCTAGTTATAAAGTTCCCATTTAAGTATCAATTAACCAAACTAACACATTATTTAATTCGTTAAAATAAAAAAATAAATATCAAAAATTGCTAGCGTCAATAAAACTTTTCTCAGACAACTTATGATTTCATAATAAAATGAAACAAATTATATTTTAAATTGTTGTTATAGAAAAAAAAATTAAAAAAACTTCAAAATATAATAATTAATGTTATTTAAAAAATAATAATATTGCTAATATTATTTTATAAGTTAATTTTTTTAAAGAAATTTTCTTGCAATGATCTCTCATTTGTAGAGAATGTAATGCTAAATAATTATATTCTAGGTTTAGTTATACGTTTTTTCAATGAAATATGTAAAAAAAAAATTTAAAAAAAAAAAAAGTGGGGCTAAACTTACAAAATAATTCAATAAATTCCAATTGAGTGAGAAAATCGAATCTTTATGAATAAGATTTTAATTCCGTAATTTTTAAGTCTCTCACTTATAAAAAAAATAATTTGTTTATAAAACTTTCAGACATGAGTTGAAAAGCAAAATAAATTTGATTGTAATTTAATAATTTGTGGAGATTATTTTGATGTTTTAGTAACCTCGGAATTTTGAGTGCCTCCTCGTCAAGACTGTCGGAAGGTGCGAGGAGCGGCTTTTCGAAGAGTTTGCTGCTGGCGATGTTGAGGGTGGAGGAGCCGCCGTCGTAGCGGCCGCCGGCGATGCTGGGGGTCTCGCTGCCGCCCCCGGAGCAGCCGCCGCCGCCGCCGCGCTTGTTGAACTTGCGCCGGCGGTTTTTCTTTTCCTCCTCGCGCCGCAGGTTGTGCAGCCGGAAGAAAAACATCGACATCGTCGTCTGTGCGATCTGCGAGAGAATAACAATAATTTGCACACAAAGCGCCACACAGGGGCAGATTTAATTTCGGCCCCGAATTCAAACGGCAGCTCAAAGCACTTCTCCTCAAAAGAGAAATTGCTGCCAGGTAATAATAATCTCTCTCTCGCTCCCTCGCTCGTCAGACAGCCACATTTGCTCTCCAACACACTCACACACAGGCACTGCACTTGACACAAAACATCATCAAAAACATCAGCACGCGCTCTCGGCAAAAATTCCGCCGCCACTATTGGCCGTGACAAAAGCCATTTTTCGCCCCGAAACTCCACACCTTGTCGCAAAAACGAGCCCCTGCATAATGGATCGGGCGCCACAAACCTTTTTAACACTCTGCGTTGACCTTGCAAACTTGTAAAGGCACTTTTTACTCTTTCGCTGAAGTGCAGGTCATATTCAAATTTAGGCAATTTTCGCGCGTATTTGACATTTTTTAACCTAGGTTTTTAACCAGGAAAAATTAATGATATGTACACATTTTTTACTACTTTTAGAAGGTAAAATAAACATATTTTGCTAAGTATTGAAGATAAAGTTGACTTTTTTACATTTGGATTCTAAAAAGTTGAATAATTTTAGTTAATTTTCAGTTTTAAGTACCTGTGTTTTTTTTTCAAATTTTTTTAGTTAACTGTATTAGTAAAGTCAACTTTAGAAAAAAATGAGTATATTTCAGATCGATTTGATGATTCAGTGGAAACAATGGTTTGAAGAAATTTACTAGATATTACAATTTTTATTTATTTTGGCCATTTACGCTCAAATCCTCTTCTTTTGTAAGACCACTCGTGATTTCTTTATTTCGCCTTTTGCTTGATTAACATTTATTATTTTTGTTTTATTTGTCACTTTTATCTTAGATGCCGTTAGAATTGGTATGATCGCCATTATTGTTCAATTTATAAAATTACGATTACATTTTTTTGCTCTTGTATAATATAAAAGTATAGATTTTGGCGATTTATTATGACTAAGAAATATAATTGTTAAGAAAATACATAATAAGAGTTGCAGTTAAAATATGTAATGATTAAATTTTTAAATCTAGTGCTATGATTTTTATTATTATTATTTTTAGACTGCTTAGATTTGCCAAAGTTATAATTATTAATAATCCTCAATTGGTTAATTGGGATCAAATTTTTCACATAAACGGTTAAAAAAAAAAAAAACAAAATTATCGATACCACCTCAATCTGAATAGGTTTTGCAACTAAATGAGGTTTGTTGTAAAAATGTTGAATGTTTAAGTTTAATGTTTAACTCTAAAATAATTTATAAATAACACCAGCAAATGGTAAATTTCACTTTTCAGAATATAATTAAATATATGAAAATGCATGCTTATTAAATTCTCATATTTTATGCAGTTAATTATTGTATAGGAAAAAATCTTCTTTACTTAAAAGAAGGCAACGATGAAGTATTAATCTGTTTCTTTTATTAAAATTTAGGTTTGTTTAAGACATTTTTAACTGTTTATATACAGTAAAAATTTAATAAAAAGCAGTAAAGTAAACCTTTGCTGACTTGGCTTTAATTAGAAAGCACAAAGAAAACAGCAATTCTATCTCGCAAGTCTGCGCAATAATTAAAAAGTCGCCTTTCCTTTATTTTTGTTTGCCCGAGTGCTGGGAATTAAACTCGCAGACGCCGCGCCATTTGAAATTAAGAGGCACGTGTCTGGCTGTTCCCGTCCGTTTGTGGCTCTCGCGTGACAAACGACGCTGAGACATCGAGGCAACGATCATTCTTAATGGACCATTCCCGGTGTCCGCGCACAAAGAAGATGCGGCCGCGGGCGCCATAAAGCTGGGTTAAGTCCCGAGGCGCAAATTAGTGGCAACTCGCAAAATCTCCCTTTTCTCCGGCAAATGCTTCCGCCGAGGTCAAAAATTGCAGTCGGCTGGAACAAATGGCCAGATTTATCGCCGTCCAGAGGCCAACGCGAGATTTATCCGAGGCTTTTAAGAATTTGCCACATGACTTGTTACAATGCTGACGGGAGAGGAATTGTCCAGTGATACAAAAAAAAAAACAAGCGAGCTTAGGTTGGCAAGAGTAAAAAAGAGAATATTTTAACTCACCAAATAATCTTCATTCTTCAGCAAAAATGTTTTAAAATATTTCCTGGAAACTATATTTCAACTAAATCCAAGCGAGTTTCTGCCGCGGATCCGACTTTGTCCATGATAGAAAATATTTGGTCGAGATATTAACATCCGAATATTTTTTTCGCTGACTTTGAGTGTCTGATTTTATCTTTTTAATAATGAATAATTATTTTTAATTTATGTTTTTATAGTGAAAATAATGTTGATGATAATTAAATTAATTGAATATCAAAATTGATAGCAAATGTGATGGCAGTACTGGAACTAATTCTGGGAATGAAATCATTTGTTCAGGTCATCAAAATATATAAACTTTTTTTTTAAATTTTGCATGCAGCATCACAAATGTTTCTTTATGATAAAGACAAATGATTTTTGGTCAAATCATATTAAAAAATAACATAAAAAATTGGTTAAAATAGGTAAAATAAAAAAAAATAATAAAAGATAATTAGTGTCTTTCAATATTATATGATATTTATGATAAAAAGTTTTTAACACGTTTTATTTTAAAAATGAATATAAAAATTAAACTTAATTTATGACTAGAGATCAATTTTTATTGCATAATATGTTGTAAAGTAAATGGGTTAATTTTAATTTTGAGAAGTATTTTTTAATGTATTCAGACTGTTAGACAGTTATTCAGAATAATGCGACTGATAATTATTTTATTGTAACTCATTATTGGTAATTGTTTTTGTAATCAGACTTCCAGGACTGATGCCATTCCAACAGAAAAAAAACAATTAATTAATGATGGCTGTTGTAAAAAATTCAAAAATTAATTAACAAAACGCCTTAATATGGAGGGCAACAAAAGCGTTATACGATGAATGGATCGACCCAAACAAAGGCCAAAAAGTAAAATTTAATTTTAACAAAAGGGGGAAATCAGCCGTCTGCATACATGACTTCCGACGTTTCATCACAAAAGACCGGTGGTAAGCATGATTGGTCAAAAACCAAATAGGCCGAAGCATGCACGCTTGGAAAACTCAAACAGAGTCCATTATTAAATCCGTTCAGTAGATTAAAACGCACCCAGCTCAAACAAAGCCCGGTCGGGACTTCCAGTTCGGCAGGTTGATTTTCCGATTTTGAAACGAGGAAATTTCGCAAGGGCGCGGTTGTTTGCGGAATTATTAGCGCAAGCGAGCCACTCGAGAGCGTGTTTGTTTCGTGGCCGGTCTCGCCGCCTCGGGTCCTTTTCTTGTTTGCCTCCTGCGACACAAAGGCAACTCGGCTGCGAGACTTCTCACGGCTCTTCACATGCAAATTGTGACACAATTTTTCCTTGGTCACCCCCAGCAGCACCTTTCCTTTTGTGAAAGGGCGGAATAAGCAGTGGTGCTGCAATCTTAGCACGTGCGGAATGAAAATAAAATTATTTACATAAACATAATGCGATGGAATACTTTTCTCCGAGGTAAGAATTGAAAGGGCTTTTTGAGCTGGGAGTTCAGCAAGAAATAATTCAGTTTATGTGGAAGGGACGCAAATTAAATACAAGCCTTTCTTTTTATATAATTTTTCGAGGTTTTGATTCAAAATTAGTTGATAAAAATCATACATACTAAAAAATGAGTACTGTGTGGGTTTCTGGACCTTTCAAAATTGAATATAACTCCCTAGTTTCTGCCATTTCTGTATTTTAATGAAAAAAATCTGCAAGAATTGACAAATTTTGAAATTACAGGGATTAAAAATTCATTCCTTTAATAAAAACAATATAAAAAACGACTTTTCGTAATATGTCTGCATGGAGGAAACAAAAACAATAGACGTGCCTTTATTTTAGCTCACAACGGAGCTCGCATCTCATCCGACTTCTGTATAACAATAACAGATTACGGCACACGTACACAAAAACCGATTTCCAAGAATGCTTCTTGCAGCGATCTTGCTCGATTTCGAGGAAGACGCCAAGTTCAGAATCTAATTATCTCGAGACTAGAGATAGTTTGACGTTCGGCCTCGAGGCTCCTCCATTCGAGCCAGACTCACGCCCGACGAAATAGTTTCGCTATTTTTTTCTTCGTATAGTTCGTAGTCTCGGGAGCAGCCAACAAATTACTCTCGCCTCATCCTGCGAAGTGCAAGATTCAATTGACTGCTGCCGGCGGCGAGTGCTGACGCGAATCGATAGAGTGGAATCAGGAGCTTGTTGCTCACTTCGACGAATGACACGATCAACAGTCAAATCAATATTTCAATAACCAGAATATACAAATCACCTTTTTGTACAAAGTGACTTTTTTAGGCAAAAAAGAAGTGTATGATATGTTGCAGTAAAAGTTTTTGTTGTTGTGCGAATTCATGTTTTTTCACAGTTTGAATTTAAAAATGGTTAATTATTGAACTAGAATGCACGACCATGACTAGCAAAGATTTGATAAAGTTTCCAAATAAAATAGCACAGTGAGCCTAGAGGTTTTTTTTAATTCGATATTTGATTGATATTTTTATTTATTTTTTTAAATAAAACATATTTGCATGGAAACTGAAATATTAATTTTCCTAATTGTATCGATGAACATCATGATGGTATGGTAAACATTTTGTAGGTAATAATAATTAAGTCAACGCTTTGATCAATTTCATTATTGATCCAATTTTTTTATGACTGAAACCTGAAACACTGACATTATCAAAAAGAACAAGCACATGCCATCTAGATTTCTTAAAAATGACAATTAATTGTAATAATTGCCATATCAGCTAGAGGCTAAATATATATAAAAAAAATGATATGCTAAATTTATTATATCTTGTCGTTGTAAGTTTGTTAGTATAATCGCAAAAAAAATATTTAAAAATAACAAAAAATAAACTATAATACAAAAAAAATAATACTATATTTAATAAGAAACTATAATAGTATAAAAATATTTTTAATATCAAAACTAATTATTGATAATTTTAAAATTTAGTTATACTTATATTTTATTTTATTCAAATATAATTAATCTCTTGCTGGTTTTTATTTTTAAGTTTGGATATCCTTGAACTTTGGATTAATTTTTCCTTTCGCGTGCAGACGACGAGGAAAAATGCAGGTGCGAGTCAGCGCCGTCTCTTCTCTTTCTTTTATTTATCACCGCGTCTCTCACACGTCAGTCGAGACGAGCGAGGCCAGGCGGATTGTGCAATTTGGAACAATATGCGCGTCATTTGGCGCACGAATTGATTTCCCGTCACAAGCAACTTTGACACCGAGAAGGGTTTGCTTCTGCGAAAAGCTAAATCGGTGTTCGCTCATTCACAAGAACACTCTGCGGGCATTTTAAGTCGGTCGAGTCCAATTGTTGCCTCTCGTGATTGCTCCACGTGTGGGAAGAAGGCCAAGTCTGAATTATTGATCCCATGGAAAAGGAACCGAAATTAAGCATTAAAATATTGATTTCGCTTTGCGACATCGCGGCGGAGCGAAATTTATACTTTTCCCCAATTGACGACGCACGCAATCTGCATAATTCAAATGAAAGCTGATGCAGCGTGAGAAAATTGCAGTTTGCCAACTTAAAGTTCGTTCCAGGCAACTTCTTGTTTCCAACTTGGCATTGATTTAAGAAGAGTGATTAGAGCACATCCGTCAACTTGACAGAAGTTTAATGTGGAGGAAAAACATTATGTCAACATATGGTGGTCATGTTCGAAGAAGTTTGCACAGCGTGTTGCCACTAATTCCATTTCCAATATTGTACTTTTCAACTTACAATAGTTTGACCCAGAACGATCAATGTCAACCGTCGATCATAATTTGTATTTTTCCATCATGATAAAAATATTTCATTGATTAAACTAATAATTTTAATTTTAGAAAAAGAAAAAATAAAAACAGACCTGCCTGAGACCTCAAATTAATGCCAATCTGAGTATTTGAAAAGTAAGACAATTTCAATAAAAATGTGTTCTTCTTTGATCACCGATTATTTAAATTTAAATTATCTTTGAACGACTCCAGATTGAAATATATTTTTTGAAAAATGAAGCAATTTTTTGTTCAATTGGTTTCTGAACTAATAACTGTAGTATTAAATCAAGGGGAAAAAATAAATAACATGATTGATTTTAATGCTTTCTATCATATTTTTTGACGAATCTTAACTTTTTATAACTAAATAAAAAAATCTATTAAAATCATAGGATCATTGACAAAATCTTTTGTGATCGGATCTTTTCTATATTTTGAGAATCACCTTCTACAAATATAATTTTCAGTAATAACTGCAGTTTTTAATTTCACTGTGAAAGTTTAAGCTTTTTTTGGTTGCTTAAAAAAACTTAATCAAATTCCTCCTATAAAATATCCTCAGCCGTGTCCAAGTCAGAAAAGTGCCTTAACACTTCAAAGAACCATTCAACCGCAAAATATTCAACTTGCCGCCCAAAATTGAGTTCTGACAGTGACGAGGCATAAAAAGCTGTGCACCCAATTTAGCCGCACAGGAAGGCCGAGGCCACAAATCAGAGAGCGAGCGGATGAGGTTGGACCGCATTTGGGACGCAAAAAAAATCGACTGTCACGGTGGCGAGGGTAGGCTTCCATTTGAGCGCGTGTGTCCGGCATATTGCATACCTCGGCGCGAACAAGGGGCTTTCGCATCCAGCGCGGCACATCAATATCCATCGCCGCCGACAAAACACCCTGCTTTGATTCGGGGTGGACAAAAGGTCAAGTGGCTCGAGAGAAATAGAAGGAGACCATTTCCCTCGGGAAATCGACGGGGGCCGAGAGCAAAGCGTGTCAAGTCTGCTTGGCCGGACTGATGCTCAAAAGCAAATAGCGGACGTCAACTTCAAAAACAAAGCATCGTTTATCTATTGCCACGTTTGCAGCCTTCAACATGTGAAATTCAATATGTCATCATTCAGGCTTGTGTATCTTAGTCGGTTCTTAGTAGGGGAGAAAGTCAACTATTTTCAGTCGAAAGAACATAATTTTTTTATAATAAGTTTTTAAAGAAAAAGAGTTAATTCAAATTTCTTTATTGGGAAAATTCCACTGCTAAGAAATATATAAATTTAAAAAAATTTGTTCTCATTTTTATGATTGAATCTGTTCTAAAACAATTCATTATCTTTTTATAGTTACAACAAAAACTGGAAAGAAAAGATTATTTTCGAAAAAGAGCTCAGAAAATCATTTTATCTATTGACTTGAAGATGATTAGAAACAATAATTATTATAAAAAAAATTATCTGCGGAAGTAGAAACCGTTTTTAACATGATAACAGGTAAAAGCTTTTACTACTATTTTATTGAAACACCATAATTTTTTACATTTTATTAGACTTTAAATTTGCTATGAAACGTTTTCACTGTAAACGATTTTGAATTTTGTCTTTTTAAGTCACCTCATTGTATGTAAAATATTGAATGAAAAGAAACGTTGTGTAAATTTTTAATTAATGCCAATTAACATGAAGTTAATGATTAGTTTAGAATTTAGAAAATTCATTTTGGGAATAAAGAAAAAATATCAACCGACACAAAAAATACACAAGCTTAGTTGTCACATTAAGGCTTAAAGCAAACACGATTTTTTTTCTTCTCGCAATGAAAGAACTACTTTCAAGCTCGCAACTGCAGCATTCCTTTCAGTTTGATCTTTCAACAGGTCTCTTCTTCAATTATTTAATTAGCTCGACGCAAAGGAATCTTTTTCAAAGACGAGAGAAAAAAAGCAGACCTCGGTATCGATTCCAAATTAATGCTGATTTTTCATCTCTGGCCTATTTTCACGCCGGCTCTTGAGCGAGACCATTAAAGTGCCACTTAATGCACTCACTCCTCCCCTGCCTAATGAGCTTCTGCTGCTGGAAATCCACCTTTCAAAAATGCTTTCTCAGCAAGTTACGCTTCTCCTTGAAGATGGGCGCACCCAAAGTTTGATGTTGATAGCTCACATTTCGTAAGAAGAAGAATCCCTGCAAATTTGTTAATTAAATTTTCTTGAATTTCATGTATGCTAAAATTGACTGTCTTGTTAGAATTAATTAAAATTCAATATTATATCATGTGAAGGAAATCACAATTTGAGGTTAAAAAAAATTTAAAAACAAACTCTCCTTAAAAATTGGAAGCTTTAAAACACTTTCCTTTTTCTTTGAAAATAAAAACGTGTAATTTTTCAAAAAGTATTTTCATCAATAATTTTTAATTAAATGAAAAGCTTGAATATTTGCAATATTTCTGTCTCTCTTTCTGCTCAAAATTAATTTATTTCTGTTTAATTACCAAAGCCTCTTCATCAAAACGTCCGGAATGACTTTTCACTCTTTATTTCATTGAAAATTTTTGCCTCACTTTTGTGGTAAAATTGAATCCTCGCGTTTGATAATATCACTTTACGCCGCGCATGCAGCACAAAGAATCGAAACCAAAAGGATTCCGAGGCCACATGTATATTGTACAGCTTTGATTAAAAAGAAGAGAGTCGATTCGAATCCGTAGCGGGGAATGAAAAAAAAAATGGCAAAGGCCGAGTAAAGGTGCATCACATGTCAGTCCAACGTAATATCCTCAACATTAGGCCGGATGATCAGAGTCCAATTACTATCGTAGGGCGGATCTCGAAATAAAGGAGAAATAATCCTTTTTTTCAGCCGCACGTGCATTTCAACAAAGCTAAAATATATGTACGAACATTTGGGCGCGCGCATCATTTTTCATCATTTTTTCCAGTCGCTTGTTACGAAAAGCTCATTACTGCTAAAAATAGCTGCTGCTCTTGAGCGCGTGCCTCCCCGAGTTCGTGTTCATCTCGGCCGTTGCGGAATTACGATTATTATATATAAATCCTACCGTGGAAATGGAGGGAAAATTTTATTACGGATGACCGTGCCTTTTATCATCAAGTCCGCTCGGTGCAAATACACGTGGCTGAACTTGGCTGGCAGCAGGAAAATGTCTGTCACCAGAGAGGTGAATTAATAAACAAGTTTGTCGAATTCCCCGAAGTTCGTCTGCGGTGTTTGAGGACTCCATTATGTTCCTTTACTGATATGGAAGCCAGGAAAGTCTGACAGACCAGCCAGCCTTTTTGACCACAAAGGGAGGCACGTTGACTGTCCCGAAAAGGAGAATAATATGTCTCGTTTTATACGTCCTGTCAATCACACTTTTTGAGCAGGAAACTTTTTTAATTTAAAATTTTGATATTGTTCTACTTTAAAAACATGTAAGGTTTTCTTCCATTTTTTATGTTATTAAGAGTGAAATTTATATTGAAAAAAAGCAATCAAAATTTGAATCAGTTATTGTATTTGCCTTTGAACTAAAGTGTGCACATAAATTATGGAAAAAAGGCAATTTTTATGAAAAAACAGGCTTTTTCCTCCTCATTCATTTAAATTATGTTATTAAAAAAGGGGAAATTAATAAATTAAAATATAATTTTTTAATGCGAGAAAAAACACTAAATTGAAATAAAAACTACAATCAACAAAAGGTTTTCAGATATTAAACAGGAAGTTCACTGGCATGAAAAATCAAGAATGATTGAAACAATTTGAATAATATAAAAAGAAATCCCAATGTTTTTTTATTATAAAATTGCATACGTATTTTGACTGAAACAGATAAAATTACGAAATATTTGTTCCTAAACAACTTTTAAATGTTTTAAAGCAGTGAATAAGAAAAAAATTTATTTATTTTGAATTTTCTACTGTTTTATCACGAAAAATATTGCAAATTTTATCTCTAAATCCAACTGTAAAAGGATTATTTTAAATTATTTTCCTCAATTGATATGTATTTGGGCAATAATTGCCTAATGATAAATCAATAAAAACACTTTGCAACTAAATTCATCCCTTTTATAAAGTAAACATGAAAATGTAATCAATAATTTTAATTAATTCCGTTGTTTTGATTAACGGTGAATTTGCAGACATGAGATACCAAAATAAACTTGTTGAATATTTAACAAGATCCCCGAATCCAGATTGGAGAACAGACTCGGAAATTCGCCCGACGGCTCCACATTAAAATCTGTGCATAAATTACGCACCTGCCCGGCGTTTTCGTTTGCAATTCATGAGTTGTTGAGGGCAGCACGGTGCTGCCAGCGCGGGGTGGCCGCGGAAACGAACAATAATGCAATTATTCTCTCGGCCCGACCAAAACAAGCCGTCCTTCCATTTATAAAATAACGATGATGAAGCCAAGGTAATTATTTTCGGCACGAAAATGAACTGGCCGAGAGAGGAATCGCCACCCTCGCGTTTACATTTGAAGGGCGCACGACGTGAAAACAAACAAACACTCGAGCGAGCAAACAAATTCGCTCTTGGCGCAGGGCAAAAATTTATTTTGCCTCGTCACCGTTTGTTTCGAAAGGGTCTGTTTGATTTTCAATCCGCTGTGATTTATTAGTAAACAGAAACAGCTCTTTCAAATTTTGACTTTGATCTGTATTGATCTCCAATAAAATAAAACTTTACCTGTGACTATCATTGATAGGAGAGAAGTAATAAATTTCACGTGACACAATCGCCCAGACCATTAAGCTTTTATCTTTTAATGCTCAAGAGCTTCTGAAAAATTGAGCTAGAGCATGAAAATTAACAGGATTTTGGCCTTATAATGAGAGAATAGTTGTTTGAAGAAGTTGACACTCGAGGAGATGATCATGGAAATGAAGCGATCGGGCTTTTCCTCGTTATTCAAATTTACATAATTGAATAAAAACAATTTTCTGCAACGAGGAAAAGCCCGATCGCTTCATTTCGAGAGAATAGTTCTTTAAATTATTGGATATATGTTTCTATTATGTGTTACTTTTAGTATCATGACGACACCACCATTTATATAATGTATGTTTATCTTTGTTTATTATTATTATTTATTTAATTATGATTCCTCCTTCTCACCCTTTATTTGTGTGATATTTATAATTTATTAGGTTTACAAATGATATGATGCGTACCAAAAATAGATTGGAAAACCTAAATGAAACATTATGTACATTAATGCAATTTGTTTGTCAGCAAGCTTCATATTTAAAATTTTAATCATTTAGAAATAAAATATTTAAAACGATTATTCATGTTACTACTGTATTTTGTAAATTAAATCGTGAAATTTATAAAAAATTAACAAATTAACGAATAATAAATATATTTAATTTCTAAATAAAACATAATAAATTAAAAAAATCTATTTCAAAATAGTAGTTTTAATTTAAATCTTATTATTATATTTTAGGATAAGAATGACAAAATTATAAATTATATTCAAATTTTAACCAAAATAAGGAAAATAGAGGCGTACACATAGATAGTTTAAAATTTTAATTTAAGGATTCTACTCTTATTGTGTAATAAATTATAAGGAATGGACCAATTTTAATATCCCCGTACGTGCACAAACGCCGCAAGGAATTTATGCACGTATACTAAATAATATCCCTTTTTTGCTCTTTGCCGCGAAGGCGCCGCACACAGCAAATTTTAATAATACGCCTGGAGCGTCGTGGCGGAAAAGTTGCCTTTTCTCAGTAGAACAAATGGAGCGAGCAATAATAACACGCCGTGCATCCGTTTCAAAGAATAATATCCTGCCCAAGTCTGCAATATTTTGTACACAAAAAAACCCTGATAAATTCGAGACTAAAGTTTTTGCGAAAGGGTGGAGTTGTTCGGATGAAAATATGAGTTTCGTCCGCCAAATTAAAGATGGCGCTGCCGAAAAACACAAACATTCAAGGTCAGGCACCAGCACATTCATTCTCTTCGATATCAAACAAATTGGATAAATATAGGTCGATTGATAAAAAATTCATCAAAACTCACGTGAGAGAAGGAGGAGAAACGTGTCTTGTCGTTGGCGACAAACCTCGTGACAGCAGGATAGTCGGTCAGGCCCCGCCGAAATCAATCAAGATGCCTCGAATTTTTTTTTTTTGGCGGTGAGAGAAAAATTGGTCCACAGGTTGCGAATGAATTTGATATTCGGCTCAGAGCGTTTCGTTTTTTAGTCTCTTTTATATTAAGTAGAAAAATACACGAGGCGGCGAATGGTGGTCGGGGGTGCCTACCCTCTATCCTGTTGACGAAGTCTGGTGCGAGTGAGGAGGAGACGCTCTTCGGCTCTCTCTCGCGCGCCCCGCTCTCGGGCGCCCTCTGCGCCGACGAGAGGGGGCTCGCCAGAGGATGCGCACCGTCGCTCGCCGAATCCCGAAACACTGGCTCTGGCAATCGAATTAGCGCCGTAATTGGCGCGGTCGACCGCCAAAATTGGCCCACGGACTTTTGATGACAAGCGTCTCCAGGTCGCCCCCTTCGGAAGCCAGGGGCGGATCTCGCGCCTGTCCTCGGAACGTCATCAATTTCGATTAAAGGCCAAATTGCATTTCTCGAAATTGTTTGTTTTGATGGGAGAGCGATGGATTTGGGACACGGTGGCAAAATCACTTTGATTGAGGGGCGCTCTTATCCGAATGAGTTATTGGCAGAAATAATTATGTGGACTTCTTTTTGAGCGTCATAGGTATCTTTTAAACTGTTTTAGAGAAATAAAATTTGACAGAATAAATTAGTTTCTTGCTTTCTTTCTTTTGCACTTTGGAAATAAAAAAAAATTTACAATGCGGGAAAAATTCAGTCATTAAATTGAACTGATAAGAAAAGAACACAATTTGTGAAAATACCAAAATATGAAATGTTTTGATATCAAATCGTTGCGAAGGTAAATATTCAACAAATTTTGTTATCAAAGCTCATTAGCAACAGACGAATGATTTATAATTTCACCATGATAAAATTTGCGTTTCTGCTCTGAAATAAATTGAATCCCCACTTCAGGAGGGATTAATCAAGGGAAACTTTGGCCACTCCTTTATACCCGAGGGCACACGAAAAAGGGATAATTTGGTCACGCATAAAACGAGCCATCGAGTTTAGTTCCGAAACTATTTCACATATTTAAATAAATTGTAAATCTTTTATTAACAATGTTTAAATACATATTTACTTTCAAAAGTTTTGATTGTGTCACTAGTTTCCATGTCTAAAGAAACCATTTTCTCTGCTCATTTCTGACGCAAGCCAACTTTAGAGTTTGAATAATCACGAAAAGCCATCTCAAGTGTCCTCCAGCTACGTTTCAACTTTAAATATGTATGCAGAACTAAAACTGCCACTTTAAGTACAAAGTTTTTGCGAAAAAGAAAATCTTGCAAAAGGTGAAGGACCGTTGTGGCCGGCATTGTTATTTCGCCAGATTCGCCCTCGACTCTCTCTAAAAATGCCGGCGGCGGCGTCAAGATGCGCCCTCATTACGGCGCCATATATAGTTTTGGGCAGGCCGAGGCTTTCGCTAACAAGGCTTATTATTATTGAGGAGGTTTGTGCAGTGTTTTCGCAGCCTCGTGCCCTCTTCACGTCGTAAATTGATATTGAGATGACGGCCGAGCGTGATCGAGAGTCGGGTTCAATTATGATTGTCGGAAGCTCGGTTCGCTAACGAGACAACGTGCTGCTTCAGATTTCTCTGATTAGCACCCGTGGCTGGTGTTGGATTACTAAAAAGCCTTTCAAGCGAGATGTATTTAAAGATCCTCTCCGGTCAAGTGTATTGCTCTCTATTCTGAAAGATTGCTAAATTTCGGGTATATCTTGTGAAAACACTATTTGAAAATTCCAAACCGTTGCGTCTCAATCAAAAGAAAACCTATATACGAGTGATTCGCGCGAAAAACGTGTGAGAATTGAGTAGCCAATCAGATCCATCAGTTTGTTCCTAAAACTACAGAATTTGGTCACATTGGCGCTGCGATCGCTGATTTTGCCACAAATGCCCCACGGCGCTGCAGAAAACTTGGCAATATTCGGCGATCGCAGCGCCAATGTGACAAAATTCTGTAGTTTTTGGAACAAACTAATGGATCTGATTGGCTACTCAATTCTCACACGTTTTTCGCGCGAATCACTCGTATTTAGGTTTTCTTTTGATTGAGACGGTTTGGAATTTTCAAATAGTGTTTTCAAAAGATATACCCGAAATTTAGCAATCTTTCATAATAAAGAGCAATAAAAATGAGCGGAGTGGATCTTTAACTTTTCCTCCGATTTGACCAGAATGACCTCTTAAGTGGAATTTGTCGTGATGTGTGTCGATTTTACGGCCCCTTTTCACGAGAGAGTTTTGGTTTAGAAATGGTAATTTGGGGAAATTTATCTGGCGCGTCGGGTTATTACCCTGGATATGGCACCGGTAACAGTACACGCCGCATTACTTTTTATGTGTGGGATAATCAAGCCGTTAAAATTTAATGAACGTGTGTTTGCGGCTCACCGACGGATGATTAATTGAAGTTCGCCAGCGACGGCCGGTGTGATTACGTTTTAATGCACATCATGCAGATGATTTGAATTGGAGGTGCGATCACGGATACAAAATTTATATATTGATTTTTAATCTCGTTGACAAAACATTTATTGGTGAGTAATTATTGCATTAAAATGTTTCAAAAATTTAATCCAGAGCTTCTGGACAGGTGATATGATGAATAATTATTATTAATTGATAATACCTTAAGATTGTATCGATTTTTCAAAGAGACTTTGAGAGAAGATAAATAGAACTTTAAATCTTCTTCATTGAAGTTGAGAGAGAATGCTTGGTTCTATATTTTATTACATATTAATTTTTTGTGCATTACGTAGTCCAATTTTTGTATAACACCTTATTTATCATAATTTTTTTTATAATTTTTGACAATGTTTATATAAAACAAACTAAAAATTATTTATTTTTTATATTATTGTCACTTTTTAATTGTATTAAATAAAACGGAATACAAAGTGTTTATTTTCTTGTAACAATAAATATAATTGGGCAAAAACATAAAGTTTAAGGGCGCGGAAAGAATTGTCATTGATGACAAAATTATCATCCATTGCTACCGAGAATTTTTTCTTCATTATTATTTTTGTAGTTTATTTGTCCAAATTGATATATCACATTGTTTACATTCAATTGTAGAAATAAGTATTTATTTTACGATATGAATATATGCAAATTAAGACTAATTGATTAAATATAGGATAGGAAATCAACGAAAAAAGTGACCATTGATAACATAAACTATCATAGCAGTTGAAATAGTTGGCATCTGAAGACACGTTCATATCTTATTGAAAAGGGCTTTGATCTCGTTAATTAAATAAAATCAATTACTATTTTACATGCAAATTTTACCAATTTCCACTGAATAATAATCATGATAGTTGATGCTTCTAAATTTCCATTTCTCACCCATAAAATAAAAATAATTATCTAAATTGAGCCAATTGCTTTTGAATATAAACAATTTTCACAACGAGGAAAAGCCCGATCGCTTCATTTCCTCAAGTGTCAATTTCTTCAAACAAAATATATTAATTAAACAACTATTTAAAAAAAATCTTAATACACATAACTAAATTTTTATCTGATTTCTCCCGTTTAAAAAAACAAAGGTTAAACAAATGCGTCGAGTCGTCTTCAAATCAAATAAACAAAACCACAACGAAATCTGATCTTGACAGCTACATTCATTTCGGCGATGCATATCAATCATTTCTTCTCCGCGCGCCTGAAAAACAAAACCACTCTACAAGTCAAACAAGAGCCGAAACCGTCGGATTGTTTTCGGCCGTCAAATATTTGCACTCAATCGAAAAATCAGCCATATCATCCTGCTCAAACAGCAGACAATATTACAGCGGAAATCAAGCTCACTCTATATTATGTGAAAACAATTTCAACTCCCAGGCCGAGTGTCGCGCTTTGGGGTCTTGTTCGCGTGCGCCCGGCTCAATTATTCACCGTGCAAATTCGTACTCGCGCAACCTGGTGAATAATTCACGACCAAGGCGGCAGCCAAAACTCGGGGGAGGCCGCGATATCATTTTTCAGCCGGTGCGACGCCATTTGGCCAAAATGCGGACCTGGATTGCAAGTCGGGCAGTGAAATATTCAAGACACACATGCCCCGAGTGGAATTATAGAAACTTTAGGTGAAAATACGGACAAAGCGTCCCATACACATAAATCCTATTTGCAGGGGAAAACGACGGAAATTTTTGGCAGAACCAAAACGACAATTATAAATTATTTCAATTATTTAATCTAGTAGCTTGGCTCATAAATGTTTCAATGGGTTTGAAGTCTGAATTAATATTTTTTTTTTTTTACAAATTATTCTTCAAGATAATGGCATTCATTTTGATTTTATCATTTTTCAAACAAATGTTTTGAAGAAGAAAGAGAGGAACAACATCCATTCTTGGATATATTCAGATTTTTATTTATAATTATAATTTTTTTTATGAAAATATGCAATAAACATACTTCTTATTTAAAAATTAAGTAATTTTTTCCAAGCCTCCGCGTTTTTTTTCTTTTCAATTGAAAGTTTAATATTATCTTTAAGCTGCAAAAATTTACTCTAGAAAAGTATAAATTTTAACAATAAAAATGTATTATTTGAATTTATTCATATGGAAGTTTGGAACAAGTTCCGCCTTGAGAATTTAAAGAAGTAATTGGGAATCGTTTGAATTTTAAATTCCATTTTGGAAATCATTAAAAAAACATGGAATATTAAATTGAAGAATGAAAGAAGGTCTCATGTGAAAGGGTTTTGTTAAGAAGTTAATTAAAACGAAAAGGAAACCTACGAAATTATTTAACCACTTTGAAAGTCAACGCCGTACTTAAGAATTCAAGTTTTCCAAAGCGCGCCACCAAGTTGATTTACCATGCAGGCAACACACAAGGTGCACAAACATGCATCTGGGTTAATTAATCTGCATTCATTTCAACAAGGGTCGGTTGTGTGTGCGAGTTAATTATGAATATGGAAGCGACGAGTGACGCACGCAAAATAAATAAGCGCTCCCCAAAGGTCGGTGCCCGCCCGCTCTGGCTGCAGTTTAATTGTGCGAGTGCATCCTCTGCTTTCAGGCGTAATTTAATTCCTGGAAGTGTGTTGACTTCATCATTTCCTTATATTGCTGACTCTATTTTCAGATTACGTAAATCTCTGCCGTGTTCAACTCGTCTCCTCAAAACACTAGTGTGGAATTTTTAAAAACTAATTTTTATTGAATTTCCGTTAGCCGGGAGATTTGAAATTAAATAATGTTATAAAAAACTGCAGATTTTTAATCCAACCCTTAATTCAGTTACAAATTACAAATTAAAATAATAATACTAGTTTAAATATTAATGCGAAGTACCTGAAATTTTCATGAAAAAACGATAACAATTAAGTTATCCTGATTTAAAAAATTCAAAATTTAACGAGAAATATAAAATTTAGCAAAAATATAAAGCTAAACAAATTTTAAATTAACTCACTTCAAATTTGTGAAACCTTTTCTCAACAGATTTTTTTTTTCAAATTTAGAGATAAAATAATATGCATAAAATAAATTTCATAAATTACCAAACTTGACAAATTTATTTAAATTATAAATTGTAATTATTATTTGATGTAAAATAATAGATTTTCAGTAACTTTCTATTTTCTACCTCAGCCTGAATTTCTTTCATTTCTATTTTTAAATTATTTCACATGTCATGTAGTTTTCCTTTTGTCGAACCTGTTGAATGTGGTGCAAATTTTGGACGAATAGCCTGCAAATATCTTTTTTATGCTGACTGGTTTTATATTATCCAGTTTTTCTGGCCGTCTTGGGTGTTGAATTTAAGCTTCTGGTAGTTCTGGTGCGGCGTCTTTTGAGAGGAAACGGGCTGGGTTCCTCAGCAGGATCGCTTTCGCGTCGATCATAAAGACTTTTCCGCGCACCAGAGGCGAAACAAGAGGGCCCTGCATCCGTATGGCGTCGTTGAATTTGCATATCAGATGACTTTGGAGCGCAAAGCAAATAACGCAGCGAATAGCGGATGACGAGGAAAACTCGCTAAGGTTATTTGTCCTCATTTGCATCGGGCCTCTTTCCTTATGCTCAATGAAACTCGAGATTTTGTTTGTTTTTTAGCCACGGTTCGTTAAATCTAGCCGAAAAAATTCGATACCTGATACGGTGAACATCCCTGAGCCTCTATAATATACCCAAAAATAAGTATAAACAACGAAATATTATGAAGTTCTTATTCAGGACAGGAACAAATTTAATCACCAATTAAAATCGACATGGATTTAAATATATATTTGATTGATTTTTATTTTTTAATTTAAAAATGAAGATTATACAAAAAAAATTGCTTCACTATTTAATAAATTCAACAATAAAAGCAACAAGTTCGAGAAAAATGAGCAAATTGAAACTTGTACTATATTTTAGAGCAAATAAACAGCATTGATTTGATGTTTATTTTATTATTTAAAATTTAGTGATGAATTAAGTATTATTTTGGTTTTATTTGTCATATCTTTCCTTAATAGGCAGACTTCAATCAATATCTTTTTAAATATTGTTTGATTTATCGTAACGATTAGATACATTTTATTTACTTGCTCAATAAATAAACTCTTTGTTTAATTTGTATTATGTTTCAATAAATTTTTGATATAAATTAAAAATAAAATTGAGTTAAAATTTTGTTGTTATTGGTGGCCCTGCGGTCGCGGCCATTATTTACCCCGCGTGATGTGAAAAAGGTCACGAAAAGAACGCGAGCGATCCTTTGAAAACCGAAAATGCCAAAAGCCAGCCACCGCAGCTAATAAGACGTGCGTAATAATTCATGAAAGCCAGGCCGGGGCGCACTCTCTCCACCAACAGTTTCCATTATGAAAAGTTCATATTTTATTACGCGACTTGCAGCAACGAGCCGGCTGAAGAGAAACAGACCGCGGAGCAACAAGAAAATGAAATACGAACTGCCTAAATTTAGCAGAGAACTTAAAATATCAAGTAAAATTAGCCAAACAATAAGTCAAATCTTTATAATGGAATGACGTTATTTTTGCCATGCTTTTTTTAATTAGAATGACTTGATTGGTATCTTTCAAAATAATTTCAATAACTCAATTATAAATACAAATTTAAATAATTTTATATTTTATTACATTTATTTTGATTAATTTGTTAAAATATGAAAATATCATCAACATGAATTGTGCACGTCGATCAGAAACACGAAAAAACTATTTCTACATGATTAATTTTCAGGTTAAAACCAATTTTATTTTATATTTCGTATCTTCTTAATTTATAAATACAAAAAAAAGGAATAAAACGAATAAAACAAACATTGTGCAAAAAACAATTTTCAACCTGATTGCCAATTGCAAATCACTAGTTTTTCGCTTGAAGCGTTTGATTGATTTGACTTATTTAATTGAAATTTGAAACCACGGGACTGGGAGCGTCAATCACGAGCAAAACTTGTGATCGGCAGTGGCGTGTGCGAATGCAAAAGCACACTTGAGCGGCTGCTCGGATGTTTTTCCGAAGGAAAAGGTATACGCGGAGTCGGTCTCTCGCAATCACGGAGAATAACAGAGGCAGACGCACACGCTTGTTTGCTCCAATTTCCGCTCGACTCCATTTATTTGCCGGGGCCAATCAGCCTTGTAAATTACAAGATGTTTTGCCGTCTGAAATTGCGCGCGCGCGCCTGCCGTGTCGAACAAAGATGATCTCTTGTTTGCGTGCCAGAGTCTTGTTTTTATTGAAAAATAGTACACTTTTGATGCAATGAAGATAACGAGATGCATTATTATCGTCATCATCACTTCCAGAGATGCAAAATTGTCACATTTCCTGAGAGGAAAAATAAAAATTTTGTGCAAAATATGTACACACATCGTGAGTCAATATGTAGGTTAAAAAAAAAACAATTTACATAATTATATCTCTAGCTTTATTTAAAAGAAAACTAACTTGCCTTGTGCAATGCTGGGCAATTTTGTAACTTTTGAAAAAGGATTTAGAAATAATCACCATGGTTCAAATTTTGGTTCAAAATTGCCTGCAGCCGAAACATGTTTTTTCTATTAAACAATAAAACACACAAAAACCCATGGAGGAAAATCCGAATTTAAATTACAATCACCTTGATAAAATCAGTTCACATACAGAAAGAAAAATATATTGTTGGGAATACTTTTTGGAAAACGGCAACGCAGGAACATTTAGTTTCCAAAATAGTTTGACACTCTCGTTTTCTACTTTTAAACACATATTTTAGTGGAATATTTTCCACATAAAAAATGAGTCTAATAATATCATTAAGAAGAAGACACAACAGCGGGATACTTGGATTTCAATAATTTGAAAATTGTTCATGATCTAATACATGGCCTGGTGATGATTATTGTTTATTATTATTACAATTTATCGTGTATGACGTGATATTATATCAGAAGGTCATCAAGTATTATTATATTGAACAATAGGGCAATAAAAATTAAAAATAAATTAAAATAATAATAAAATAAATCTTAAAAGTAATTGAAAATACTTTAAAAAAAACTTAAAAAATTATAAAAAATTGTCTTTTTGTAATTATTACGTTAACATTAATTAAAAATATATATTTTTATGATATTTTTTTTAAATACTGTAGGCATGCTTGAAGTACATGTTTATAAGATGTTATATTTATTTCACTTTAGTGAAATTTTTAAATGCTTATTATATCAGCTAAAACGGTCAGTAAACAATTTAAAATGAAAAATAGCGGTGGATATTCACTTCATCAGCTTTTGTTTTATTATAAAAAAAAATCATCCAGAATAATAATTAAATCTGTCTATTGCTCTCGATTATTTTAATCTATGCGTAGATTTCATAAATTGTATACCAAACATTGGTGACGATGAAAAAGAAGGGATTTTTTTTTTTGCATTTTTTAACCATTTTTTAGATAAGCTTCTTTTATTAAAAAAGTTTGATTGGTGTATTAAGAAAAAAATGCTTATATTTCCCAATGCGTTCTCCCCTGGAGAGGATGAAACAACACGTTCACCGAATAAAAAAACTAATCAAAATCTTATCCAAACAGCCTTCCTCATCTGCCGAGAGCAAACACGGAGGATTTCGAGCAAGCAGAGGTGCCGGTCAATTAATTTCAGTGCCGTTGACACTTTGTTTTTCGGCGGCCACAAATCTCACGCCTGCTTTTTCATTTCGTCCGAGAGCAAACAAACGATTTCTCTGGAGATTGAAGCTCATCCTCGAGCGCTTGTTTGTGCAGACCCAACATTTAGTGACTAATTAGAAGCGAAAACAAGTGCATGAGATGTGTCTCTTCGCAGAGAGGAACTGCAGCTTGTTTACGGGCGTGTCACGGCGCCGCAATTCCCATCGGTGAGACGGAAAACCGCGCCTCATGCATAATCCAATTCGAGCACGCCACTTCGTCAGAAACTGCTCGGGATAAAAGCTCCTCTTCACCAGCCTGTCACCCTTCCCAGAGCTTACTGCCAAAATTTGAATTTACTTTTCTGTTGGAAAAAATGTCCACACCAGAGCTTTATGGAATATTCGTTCAATTCATAATTAGAAAAGAAGCTGGTAAAAATACCTAGATTTTTCATAAGGTTTTTCACTTTTTGCTGAGTTTTCTCCTGTAAAGTTTAAATATGAATTAAATTATTGATTGAAAAATACAAATACTTTTTTCAACATGGAAAAAAGTTTGTTTTTTATCTAATTGTAAGGAAAAGCTATTTTGATTTCTAAATCAGTCATATATCCTGATACTTTCTATATAAAATTCTAATTTATATTAACAATAAATATATTTGATTCAATTTAATTTGATTTGATATTTTTATTCATTCATTTGAGCACAAAATAAATAAAATATACAGTCATTAACAAGCCCAATAATACCACCTAACAGGTTAATGTTGCTCTTAGAACACGTCAAAGTCATTACTTTACTAATTAAAAATTAAATCTAATTAAATCTATGTCCAAAAAATTCGTATCTGTCATATAAAAAATAAATTATTTTAACAAGCTGTTCAAATTGAGCGGTTTGAATACTATCTTTCACAAAAACAGGAAAGTGATTGAATATTTTATTTGAATATTTGAATATTTTATTTGTGGATTTTACTTAATTATTGTCGCTGCCATAAATTATTGCTTTCAATTTAATGGAAACCGGATTTTTTCATTTAAATTTTTCTGAAAAAATCTCAATCATCTAATTTGTTTTTGCTTTTTTTAACAGCATAATTCGATACATAAAATTTGGCCGATTTGGTATTGGAATTTTGTTTGTACTAAAGGTGCTCGTTTGTGAATAGGATTTTGATAACTAAATAAAGTTGCAGGAGGCTTTTACCGCCACATTATTCCGCCCTAAAAGCCGGTTCATGGCAACACGTAATGCAAATATCGTGTACGGAAAACCTTCAATCTGCAGATCCGCGCGTCACCTTCAACATCGATTTGCTTCGATCTGAACTGACATGTGCTGCTTTCAATATTTTCTGTGCTCTCTCTCATAATAATTAAGTAGACTGGATATTAATGAAAATCGTTCATACATAATAAATCGTGAAGGAAAACGTCCAATTTATAAAGTTAATCACTGATTCCTCGTAACTGCAAACTAGAATTATGATTACCTTGAAGTTTTTGAAAAGATCAGTGTCAATTTTTCAGGTCCGTCAACCTCAATATTTTCAAAGATCAGTTATTGATTTTGAGAGATTTTTAATCTTCAATATGAATTAGTAATAAATTGATCTCCTCTGATAAAAAAAACTCTTGATTACCTGATGAGATGATTCTATTTATGAAACAAAAAAATTGTCACACAAATAAAATGTCTTGATAAATTTTTTGAGAGATTTTCTTAAAAATATGAAATTATACCAATTGAACGATGACTTCAGTCAAGGAAAATGAAGCATTTCATATAAAAAATTGGTTGAAAAGAATTAAAATTAGCTATTCTTAACCATTTTTAAGATGAATTCAAATACCATCCGAAAATGGAACATAATTTTAATTAGTTTAATTTATTAAACGCAAATTCAGTAATTTATAAATTAATGAATGAAGAAATAAGTTTTCAAAATTTTGATGGAGAATGGCAGAACTAACGATATTCTTTTAATTTTAGTAGAAAATTTTAGAATGGGAAACTAATTTTGTGTGAAAAAAGTAGTTGTTGTTCCAATAGTTCGAATAATAATAATTAATTAATTTAAATATATGTTTGAAAAAAGAACCAAAATTTGTATTCTTTACCATTACAAAATATCACAATCCCCTATTCAATAACGATAATTTGTTTGAATTTTATTTTAATGGGAATTGAGTTCCATTAGGCTGAAATGAAGAATTGCTTTTTTTTCTTCAACTTGTGCCTCAAGTAGAAAGTTCTCTGCAAAAAAATAAGTTTACATTTGGAAATGAAAATCTCGACTTGATTTGGATCAAACATAAGCAATTGAAGCGAAAGTCAATTTCACCCGGGCGAGCTCAAATCTGAAAATAGTCCCCTTCCCTTTCACAGTCAGCCGTAATTTGGCTGCCTTCGTGAAAACACCCAATAAGGAAAACCGACGGCACGTGCAAAGCTTCAACACCAAACTTTCCCTATGAAAAGCAATCCACGGAATAACAATATAATTGTTATTATGAATGCTAATGTCAAACACGACAGGAGGAAATTATTATTTCGCAGAAGTCGTAAAATTTCTTGCACGCCGAATGTGAAAACTCGCTTTCACGACCAACAAAATGCGAGGCCCAAATAAATAATATCACCCTGGAGAGAGGCAACCGGATCGTCAGATTGCGTCACTCGACGGATCATCTTCAAAGACAAAAGCTGCCAACGGTCACGCATCTTGCGGAAAATATGATCCGTAATCGTTCTGATTGGACACGACCTTTGGCCACTGGCGTGGAAAATCGAGAAAAAAATAACACACTCTCCGCCAACTGCGCTTTTCCCTTGTTTGCTCGGCACAACGCGTTTAATTTTCCCGAATGCTTCAATTAATCCAGCACCGGATTGGATCGCAGCTGCTCATCTAGAAATTTAATTGGATAAATAACAACTTTGTCGCCGATTGATTGGAATTATTTTTACAGCCAGATTATTATTTGCTTTAGAGCTCGCGGAGATAATTGAGAAAGGATTTATTTCTCCATAATCTTGATTCTTTGAAGAAATGAAAGTTTGGCGCGTTTGGTAAATCATTTAACGCGCGGCGGAAAAGTTTTCCTCGAGTTGTGATTGGCAGAATTGATTAAAAAAGCAGGTCCTTTCAACTCTTGCCCGCGGGGAGCAATCTGAGTGACTTGCTGCGATCGAAGACTTATTCGTCTTTCCTGCCTCCCTTCTGTGCTTTATTTCTTTTTCGTCGGCGTCACGTCCTTTATTTATGGGGTGCAAAGGGCCTGATAAATGAAATTCTTTGCTAAACCTGCCCATTGAGTGTGACGCGTACAAAGGAATTCTAAATTGGTCCCAATTTGAATCCACTCCGTCAGAATGAACTTTGCGGAAACACCAAAGATTTCACGCCGATTTGAATCTACCGCTTGCGAATAAAATTAACTAGAAATTTTTCAATTTAATATAAATGTATAAATTTGATTAAAAATAAATGTATTAATAAAAAAAGTATAATTTAATATTTAATGATATGCGTTTCAAAACCGATTTTTTGCTGAATTCTGGTTTGTGTGACATTTATTGTTATGACATTAATATTTCCACATAAGAATGCTTTGTCAGCTAATTTTAATTTAATAGAAAATAGCAAAAATGTAAAAATATTGAACACAAACATTCCATTTTCTATTATAATTAAGGTTTTAAATCATTGAAAATTTTTTGTAGATTTAGTTATCTAGTTAATTTTTAACCTTCTATCACCCATTTTTAATTATTTAATTAAGTGAGAATTTTAATTTTACATATTTTCACTAAACACAACCTCAAGCAAAAGATTTTGATGCTTAAAATAATTACTTTTATGTCTTTTCTCACCTACTCGAAACGTTACAAATTATAAAAAAAATAGCCTCTGGATCCATAAACTATTATACAAGCTCAATTTATAATATTATTGGTTATTTAATAAAAATTAATTACTTTTAAATGCCAGTTTATTTTTTCATAATTTCTATTTTCAAAATGCAAAATACATAAAGAAATATATTTATACAAGAATAAAAGACTAATTTTGTGCGGGGCCCAGCTTTTGCCTTCTTCCGGATGAAAACCTGTGACCAATTGTGACAAAGGACCGGCGCACAATGCAATCACCCCAGCGGAGAAGCAAGCAGGGCTGCGGGCTAAACAGGTTGGCGAGGTATGACGCCGTGCGCAAATAAAATACAGCTGAGAGCAAAGTGGAGCGTGACAGAGAGAAAGAAAGAAAGACAGCAGACGCCGCCAACAACACAATCTCACTTTTATCCTGCGTTTTATTTTTTTTCATCCACGTCTTATCTCTCGCCACAAACATTTGCATTTGATAAATATTTATTAAGATAGGAAAAATGAAATAATCTCGTCAGCAGCGATCGAACGCCTGCTGTTGTCACGGTTTGCCACCCGCGTCACTCACCGGCGAAACCGGTTGCATGAGCATTGCTCCGATGCACGCTGGGGATTTGATTGTTGGCCCAACCAAGGCCACGTGCATTTACGAAACAATATCGTCATGAATTCTGCCAGGAGGTGCGTCTATTCGTGCAGCCACCGAGGCATAATTAGAATATTGGGAAATTTCATAGCTGAATAACAACCCTTTTCAAAAATACCTCCACGCACACTCAAATAATTGATTTTTTTTTTAAATATCTATTTTCAAATCATTCTACGGAAGTATTAAAAGGAAAATTGCAAAAAAGCTTCAGTAATTAAAAAAATATAGGGTTTTACTTTTCATTTTCTACAAATTAATTTAGTCTAAATGCAAAACATCCTTCTCAGTCTTGTTGTTTTGTTAATTCAAGAGCCAATTATTTCACCCTTTCATTTTTATTTTCAGCTACTCAAATTTGCATCTGAATTCTCAAAGGGAAAAATTAACAAGCATTTCTGCCATTGTGAAAGTTTGTCTCCCAGAGTCTGTTTGTGCATTTATAAATATGATGATCTCTGCTCCTTTCGCCGAAATTTCACCCAGGGAGATTATCGCAAAGCCATCCGCCGGCGCTTTTCTGATGAATAATTGAGCGGCGCTGGAAACGGTGGCAGAAGAGCTGCCCCTCGGACGGGCCTGGAACTAGCGCCGAGGGGATGCGATCGCGCTCTGGCGCCAACGGGCCGAATCACCACCCCCCGACGGAGCACGTGGTCACCGGGGTTGGTGCACACCCTGTTATTTCGCCTGTATGCTGACGTGTGGCCGTGAAATTAGACACGGCCGCAATTACCGTCTCGCCCAAGGGGGCAGTTTGCTTTTGCGCCGATACTTTTAACGAGCGAATGTTTTCGTGACACGTGTGACCTTCCACATCACATGCTAACATTCAATAATTTTGTTTGTTTCGGCTGTTTTATTTATGCACAGTTGCATCATTTTCATTGCTTACTGATCAAATATTTGAAAATTTGATTTGGGATTTTTTTCAACATGTCGGTTTTTATTTGAACTAAATCTGGGTAAAACTTTTATTAAATATTCATAAAAATATTACAAATAATATGATTTTTTTTAAATTCTTATAAAGATTGTACATGATCAACACAAATTCTCCATAAATTAACAAAATGATGTTAGTTTATTCACTTTTCATAAATTGTATTTAAAGATAAAGATCATAAATAACTTCAATGTGAGGTTTAGAAATTTTCTAGTGAATTTTTTTAGGATTAAGTGGCGGAGGAGCTAATAAAAATAATAAGGAATTGTATGGAAATTTTATTGGATTATTGCAAAATATCAAAACTTTTAAAGTAGACAAATTTTTAGTAGCAATTTTCAATAGTAATAATTTATTGCTATTGAAAAGACAGTAAAGCCGAAAATTTGAATTTATAGAATTTGAAAAAACACATTTTTCGATGCTATTCTGCTGTCAGTTACTAAAAAAATAACTGAAATATAAGCTTTTGGATGAAGCTGTTGCTCTTTTCCATTTCAAAATATTGGTGCCTATCTTTAGTGTGTATACAAATTAGCAACATTCATGCAAATTAGCCCACCGTGCATGAAAATATTGCAAAACCTTTAATAAGAAATTCTCATTTACATTCAATTCCTATTTTATTTGAAATTTCTTCTGAATCTTTAGTCGTTTGCAAACTCATTTTTGCTCAAACAAATTAAGGAAAAGTAATTTGCTTTCGACTTTTGGAGCGTCGTTTTAGAAATTCAATTAACAATCTGCGGAATGAG
This sequence comes from Neocloeon triangulifer, assembly GCF_031216515.1. Taxonomy (NCBI): domain Eukaryota; kingdom Metazoa; phylum Arthropoda; class Insecta; order Ephemeroptera; family Baetidae; genus Neocloeon; species Neocloeon triangulifer. The sequence goes on from NW_026775550.1 coordinate 2,627,305, forward strand.
CAGACGCTGTAATTGATTTCCTCCCTCGCTGTCGCCTGAAATCGATTTGGGACTGCGACGAACATTTCGCACGCGTAAAACGGCCGCGCGTATTTCATTCCGCATTCAAATTTCAGACAGAAAAAAAGCAATTTTGTCCCTACCCAGCGTTGTTATCTGACGCAACGAAGCAGATAAATCTAATTTATGGTGTTTTGACTTTTAAATTAAAATGTCTGCAACAGGCTCGTTTTTAAAGAGCAATTTCGTTGTAATTCAAAACCATTCTCCGAGTCAAAAAAAGTTTCTTACCTCGTCCACAAATCATAACAAGGAAGGCAGCAAGAGTCTTACCTGGAACAAAAGAGAATAAATTTTATTTAATTGGTGAAAATTAACTTACAATTAGAGTTAAAAGTTTTCTGAATAAAACATCTTAATTATTTTACTATAAATTTAATTGCTTTAAATTAAAAAATATTTTGAAACAAATTTTCAAATCATTTTTAATAAATCATATTTTACAAATCAATGCTGGGTAAATTCAAACTCTCTCATTGTATTTACAAATTAATGCTTATTTTAAATATTGTAATACTCCTGTTTAAATATTTTTTACTTCAACAATTAAATAATTCAATAACTTATGCAATTTGTAAAAAAATATTTTGTTTGGATATGTATTTAAAATTGATTTCTTATAAAAAAACGTGTTTGAATCCAACTAATATCTTGCCACGATTCTAATTTTGAATCGATTCTTAAGTTTCAAACACATTTTGTTATGAATAAATTATTATTATCATAATTAGTTAATTTTTGTGGAATATTTTTTATTCTATATTTACTTTTCATGTTGATTATTAACTTAAGCGAAAGAAGATGAACTCAATGTTATGTTACTTTTTTACCCTCTCTGCTGGAGGCGCGTTTCTGTTAACAACAGAGAGGCCACGTTAATTTAATTAAATCTCAGCTTTCTGCGTTGGCGTGTAGGGAAAATTTTAACGCAAGGCCACAACATCGAGTTGCGAATTGAGCTGCACAGCCGAGACGACCAGAATAATAATGAGGAAATATTCAGAAAAGCTTTTAACCCGAAAGTAAATGATTCAGATTTTTGCAAGAAATAATGTTCTCGGGGATTAGCCAAATATCTTTTCTCTTCGCCGCACCTAATGGACTTTCGCGCAAGAGTAGGTGCTGAATTTTGCATGGAAATTACCGCACTGTAAATAAATGTCCTCGTGCACTCTGCGCGATAACGGATTGTCGTGAGGGCTCGGCTTTAGTGCTCCACAAAAAGCTTTTCGGCTTCGGAGAGAGAACGAAGCGTCACGTGCGCTCGATATTGGTTTTCGTGCGATTTTTGCCCTTATTCCTCCCCGGCTCTCCTCATTCAGCTGGCAGGCAAATTTATGAAGCAATTCGCCTCTCTTTCCTGAAAATTGTCTCCAAAAACAAGCAAATTTATTTGCAATTCTGTTAATTTACAAGAGCAAAAAAAGCGGATTATACTTTTTTAGGTACAAATATCATCGTTGCAGCGTAAATATTGATGAAAGCAATAAAAAAGAAAGAGCCGACAAGCAACAAGCGGTTTATTTACATTTTTGCGGAGAGAGTTGCGGTCGTAAAATTTACATACACAATATTGTCAGGCAAAAATACCGAATTCATATTTTTGCACAACAAGCGTCCAAATTAAAATTCAACTTCGTAAGCTTCGAACGAAAAACATAACTTTTAATTCAATTTGTGTCATGAATCACAGGTCACGGTAGTTGAATTGAAGTTGATATATTTCGCAAACAGAAAGTTGAATTTAGAGAATTTTTTATTTATTTAGAAATAAATTCTTGTATTATATTAATTGTATAACCATTTTTGCGCATTTTTTTATATGTTGCACACGCATGTGTCTTACAAATATTTTGATGATTGATTAAATCGACATAAGAAGACAAGGAAGTAATACTTAATTCTAATAATTTGTTTCTACTCATCTCATAGTGGTGCAAATATAAAAAAAAAATTGGAAAGAATGAATCTTCAAACAAACTGTAAATAAGCGTAAATGATGCAAGAAAATAAAAAAGCGAGTTTTTTTTAAAAATATATTTAAAATATTTATTAGTAAAAGTCATAAAAACTTTAAAATAAGTTAAAATAAATATAAATAAAAGTAGATATTTTTTGTAAAATATATTTAAAAGTAATAATTTTACTTTGTAACTTATTTCATTTGCATACACTATTGTGAGAAAAGGTTTAAGAAGAATAATTTATCAAAATACGAATTAGAAATTAAAGTAATAAATAAAAATGCTCAAAAAAAAATATATATATTTTAGAAAAAGTGGATCTATTACGCTCAAATTGATTTACAAGAGTTGACAATGCATCATGATATCGTGTGACCATTTCGAGGTCACGCTACTGACACTCAAAAGTGCGATTTACTGACTCTGGCAGACAGAACATGGTGCGAAGTGATGAACGCGTCTGACAAATTGGAGCCCGGGGCGATGCTGGATTTGTATTCACCGTTAAGGAAGTAGGCCAGTGGTGGCTCTGAATCCACACAGCACAAAGCACACGGGCGTTTGTTACGCTTTGATATTCCTCGGGCGCATCTCTGGAGAACGTGACCCGATTTTCACTGCAATAAAGCGAGCGCCACGGCCCGGGAGCAATATATAGACACAGTGCGTTCCACGAGACGGTCGAGAGCGAGGGAGGCCCGCAATTTCAACCGGAAAACAAATTTGCCTGAGATTACGGCCAAGCAATTTTTCGTTCGTCTCGAGAGGAGCAGTGAGAATTCTCGCAGTAATTGGTGCGCTAAAGCCCTGGGATTTTCCGTTATTAATGTGACGCGTCGTTACGAGTTTATTTACGCGATCGTTTTCCGCTTGGGAAAGTTGCAAGAGGAAGTTTGAAGCAATAAAATAAATCGGCAGATGTTTCCGACAGGATGAGGAATTGATTTATTTTATTGTCAATGCTTATTGTTAGAAGAATTATATGATTTATTTATTTTGAAAGACAATTAAATCCTTAAAAAAGAAAAAGTTTTTATTGGAAATTGATTGCAAATTAATATTTTTTTTAAATTTTCTAAGAAGGTTTCTTTTAAATTTAAATCTTAGTTTCTGGAGAAAGCAAAATTTTGTAAATATCATTGAATTTTGATGATGCATTAAAAAGATCATCAAAATTTAGCATTATTATTTATTATAAAAAAAAATATAAACAAAAAACTAAGATTGAAGTTTACAAATTTTTTATTCGTCAATTTTCTTATTAATTTCCCTTGTGAAATATTTTATTGACCTTTTTTGGGGTCTGCGAAGAAAATTTACCCCTTATGCAATATTTAGAGCATCATCAAGTCCGCAAGTACTCTAATGGGACTAATCCTGAGGCGCACCTCACCGAATTAATTAATGTCTCAAGAAAATCCGGTGCGTGTGGTGGATTCAAAAGGTTCATCCGTGGCAAGGGGGATTTCACGCAACTCTCGGTGGAAATGCAAATTACTTGGCGCGAGGGAAAACGTTCTTGACAGTTCTTTGCTAAATTTTAACGTCACTTTCTTGTGCCGCAATATGTACCGAGCTGGAAGTACCGAGCAGGCTGCGCCAACTGATGCATATCGTCAAGAGCAGCGAGAGGAAAATGGGATTTTGATTTTGCATCACAAAACCAGTGGAAAGAAAAGTGTATTCGGAGTGGATCGAATGCGGCCTCACAATAAATTTTTCTTGTGCCACACAGAATTATTTGAATTCTCGTTCGTGACTAGAGAGAATCAAATAAGGAGACGATTTATTTTGCGTGATTCACTGATTTAAAATTGTAAAAGTGTTCTTTGAAATTACAAATATCTTTTCATGCAAACTACAACATTGGTGCATCTCATGGAAGGAAAATTTCTACAGTTTCTAAACCTGTTTGAGGATTGAAAATTTAAGTTAAAATCAATCCAATTTTCATTCAAACTAAAATTGTCTGTTGAAAATTATGGAAGATGAATAAACATAAAAATTAATCAATTGAAATGATAAAAATAAATCAATTAAATTTAATATTTTCTTTTTGATCCCAGAGGGTGCTAATGCAACAAAAATAAAACAATTTAATTACATAAATAGAGAGAAATTTAGCTTCATTTTTTTAATTAAATGTGGGGGACAGTTGATGATAAAAGTCAAGATATCATTTATAACAAGTAAAAATATATTTTTCCTTCCAGATTTTTGATAATTTTTATGATTATTGTTATGGTTTTGTGGCTATTGAAATTTCTAATTGATAAGTCTTATTTTTCTTGAAGTAAATTTATTACAAGTTTTATGAAAAACGTCCGTAAATGTAAATGTTTATGGTTCCCCATAAATTGAGTATAAATAACTCATCACCCTTAACTGTTACCAATAACAATAAAATTGCACTCTGCAATCTGGAAACGGCTGCCGGGACTCAACAGAAGGATGATGCAATAAATCTCATGCGTCGCCAAATCTTCTGGCAATTTCGATAAAGTAACTCTGCTTGTTGAAAGTTTGCCCAAAATATCGTTTCTTCTTTGGAGCTTCACTCATAAAATGTTTATTGATCCGTCTGTAAACGTTAGTTTCATTGTCTGGCCAGCAGATGAGCTACAATAAAACCACAAGGACAACATTTACTCAATTAATTGCCCGAGGCTAGGACTTGTCTATTTTTAGAGGCGACGTCAATCGCAAACAATTGAGCTCTGAGTGCGTTGCCCCCTTCAGCAAATTCTCGCCGACTCATCATCAAAGCAAATCACTCCTCATTAAGCTGGCGTCAAACGAACACGCTCGGTCTTATTGAAATTAATTGCTCAGCCAGACACATTGAGCTAAACAAATTAAATTGAATGGGAATTCATGCGAATTAATATTTTTGTAATGAACTAAAATGCGTGATGGAAAAGCGTCACTTTTTATTACAGAGTAAAACTTCTGTTGTGCGTCTATGGGGATGAAATATGAACAGTATTTTCAATTTTGGAAGAGTGAAAACATATTTTTCTGAGGATTTTAGTTTTATTCAAAATCAATCAAATGAAATTCTAAGATTTTTAATAAATCTTAAAAATTATAATTAAAATAAGCCGAAATAAGTGGACTGATGGAGTTAAGAGCAAAGAAATTTATGTTCAAGATGCGGAAAAACACTTGCCTCGCCCTCATTGAAAGTTTCCTTTCTTTATTTAAAAATCAAACTATTTAATTTAGCTCTGGACCCATAATTAATTAATCAATGAAAGAGAAATAATTTTTTAGTGAATATTTTGAACTAAGTTTACAATTTTTTTTATCGACGAAATCAAATTCTCTTTCATTTCTAGAATTTTTACGGATTTTATTTGTGCATAATTTCATTTTATTTTCTTAGTTTAGTTGCTGGATGGAAAAATGAGCCATTGCTGCAAAAAAGGTTCAAATCACACAATTAATTTGCAGAGTAAAAAGAAACATTGAATTTTAGCAAAAAAAGGTGACTGCGAAAACTCTCGTACATAAATATAAATGATAGCGTGCTATCCCGGAAGCCTAAGGTGTTGTTCGCATCATGAATAGCAAATGGGCCACGCAGAGAGGATCAAGCTATTTGTTATTGATACCAAACAAATGCGCATTGGAACCCGGACAAAAACAAAATGTGAAGGCAAACAATCGCAGTGGATGTTTATTCATGACGAAAATCGAGATCGAATGCGAATGGTGCAGCTGCCAGTTTCTTTCCTCCTTATCGAACGGCGAGAGCGAAATGCAAATTTGCTCCAACTTGAAAGATGGATGCGCTGCAGCCGAACGACTTCAATATTCATGAGAACGTTGATGGTCAATGCAGTCAGTTTGCGGCGGACCATGTTTGTGGCTGATGACATTTTGTCAGCACGCGACGCCGAGCCCGCATTGTCTGAATTCAATTAAAACGTCGCGTCCTGTTGACTTTATAAAATTTGACCCGCACTGGATCATCATTAGAGCATGAGTGGAAAATTATTACCAGGCCCGGGGCACTTTCCCCCTTTTTATGCTTTTTGGCGTGTTGCCAGAAAACATTGGGCCAAATGCTGATTTGCCCAGACGGTACCAGTTGCTGGGGCTGTTTTCGCGAGGGGAGAATGAGAGAGAGAGGGTTGCCGCAGCGCTTCATTGTTGCTGTGAAGAAGAAACTACTTGTCCGATACAATGCACACGGGTGGAATGTGTCGTGACGGAAAACATTTGCAGACGTTTCTTTTCCCACAATCGATTAATGACTCTGTCATGAGAGTACCGAGACCGTTGAAGGAAGAAAAAACTGTGCTCTCGTTTTACATGCAATCGATACGGCAAAGAACTCAAAGAAGTAATGTTTAATTAGATTCAAGTCGGTAAAAAGTAGGCCTTGCAAGAAGTATTCAGCTCAGAATGCGATATTCAAGGAGCATAAAAGTTCTGCATAAAAAAAAAATGCCAAATAAAATATTAAAAAATATTCAACAAAATTGTTTAAAAGCTGAATTTAAAAATCAATTTTTAGCTTATTTTCCATTATAAAAATATTATTATGTTGTTATAAAATATGTTTATATTTTAAGATTTTATATCTTATTTTTTCTTATTGAGAAACCGTTATTAATTAGCACAATTTTTATTCAAAAATATAAAAAAAGAATTCTCTAATTAATAAGTTCAGGTGATGATGTGTTAAAGCAATTGCACCAAAGAAACTTTTCATTACTTCGTTTCTTGACCAGTACTGATCTGTAGAATGAATACAAATTATTCTTAAAACACAAATTAACATTATGAATTATGATTGAACAAAAAAAATCTAGGTCAACTGGGATAGGATAAGAACATTGTGCAAACTAAAAAAAGGAAACATCACATTTGTCAAAGAAAAAATAACGTTGCAAGGCCTGCATTATCTAACTTTGACACATTGTCGAAAAAACAAGTCATTTGAAAAAAAAAATCAAATCTAAATTGATCTTCTTAGATGACCTAAATTTCATCATTGCGATAAAAGTTGCTTTGTTAATTTTTGTTTTATGAATTATTTATATCCAATCTATGCATATTGGAGGGGAGACGAGAAAACTAAATTTTAATTTGTCACAACTAATAAACTCACACATCTCAGGAATACTTATATGTTTGAGTATTATTTTACTCTATCTGCAAATAAAAATTATGCTTATTAACTACGGCATTTAAAAAAGGAAAAAAAGGAAAAATTAAAAAAAAAATAAAATAATTATATATTTAGAAAAAAATAAACTTTAACTAAAATTTGGTAAAAAATTTTTATTTCCTACCATTTCATTTTAAATTTAAAACCGGTTTGATTTATTATGTTATGATGAATCTTTTGTACCTTTAACATAAAAACAGTCACGCAATTCGTCTCCTCGTTTCGACCTTGACACGTTGCAGCAAACTTTGGTTTCGGTTGCCTGTCACTGTTTATCTTGCATAAGAACGGACATGGCAGAAACACACTCACGCAAACAATAAAAGTCGGAAAAAACAGTGGACTCAAAAAAATTTCCAGCGAGTCAGTCCATATGACGGTACAGCAAGAATAAAAAAAATACGAGGAAGTGCGAACAGCAGTTTCCGAGCGAAGAAGCAAAGATAAAAAATTCTCTCTCGTCGACTCCATTTGGCGGCGAGAGCGAAATGATTGCGTTGTCGCCGAGAATAAAAGAATCATCTCATTCTGCTCAAATCCCGATGGATTTGCGGCGGCGGCAGGGCCAAAATGAAGAGCGCAGTCGACGCTCGGTTTGTTTCTTCAAAATTGAAATTCACCTTCAAGTCGATGTGTGTTTGGATTTCTGCTTGTAATTCACGAGTTTAATTAGTGGAAAGGCGCATTTTACGGCTCTGACGCAAACGCGTGTGTTTATATTAAATCTTGAACGCACAATCCGAAAGTTTGTTCCGCCCGAAACTCTCCGAGACTCATTATGTGAAGCCCGAGTTGTTTGTTTGCTGGCGCGTTTAAGCCGCGTTCGCCATCAATTTTTCGCCAGACTCGTGTTAAAACAACGGCTTAGCTTTTAATTATGTAATTTATTTCCGAGTGTACAATTTTTTTCTAGAATCGATCGAGCTACTTATTCATTATTCAGCTTTGATGTACGTCAAATAGTCCGCTCATTAAACAGATAATGGCACGTGATAGATCGTGCATGATAATGTGATGATGAATGAAGAGGCATTTGAATGGAAATTGCTGATAACGAATGGATGAATAGGTATTATATCTACAAAGTTAAGCTGGATTATTGGAAAGTTACGGAAGACTCTCAGCAGAAGATACGGTCAAAAGTTTTGCTCACTCAACTTTTTTTTCCTTTCTTTTATTCAGATTAATAAAGAGATTTGAAAGTTATAAAAGTAGGTTAAAAGAGCAAAATCAACTCTTTCACCTGGAGAACAAAAAATAATCGTTGATTGTCAATAGAAACAGAAAAAATAGATGGAAAAATAATAAAAAGAGCTTTGCGAAAAGGCAAAGAAAACTATATTTTCAGCGAAGAAATAAGAAAGTAATTTATTTCTTACACAAATTTTATAAATATACGTTTCTAGGCTCAAAATATAGTTGGAAAGTCCCAAATGAAAGACGTTCAAAACGTCTTATTTTAATTATCTTTATTTTAAATAAAAAATAAAAGTTTTTAGAGAATTTAAAACCCAAAGAAACCACTCGAAACGGGAAATAATTAATTAGTACTGCGACTAATCGCCTTGACTTGGAATTACGCTTTCGCTCTCAATTAAAATTGTTTATTATCACAACAGGAATTTTTCTAACTTTTTTACACCGGCTTTGTCTCAAATATCTCGTTGTCTCGGAACGTAATTCCACGTCATGGCGATTAGTCGCAGTACTAATTAAAAAATCAAAGATATTTTTATTTTTCCCTTGATGCTGGTGCGAAAAAATTTAAGGGTAAATTTAAAAGTATATAATTAATAATTCATTACCTAGAAAGCTGCCAAATAAGAAATTAAAATTGAAATAAAAAATCTATCAAAATTTTGCATAAAACTTTTCAGTAGGTGCAAATCCTCTAAAACAATAGAGAAAAACCTTTTTTGTGTTAAAAAGTTTTGTGATGTTTAGGAAAGTCCTATTTCACTGCCATTTGCACTTTTTACACCTTTTTTGGGTGGGAGGAATATGTCCTAAAACAGATTTTTAAAAGCTTTTTTCTCTCCAAAGTGTTTCAAGCCCTCGCGTTTTCCAAGAAAGGGAAAATAATGAGAGGTATGAGTACTAAAATGTCTGATTAAATCTCCGTTTTTTCCGTCCAAACGAACTCTTTTGAGGAGCGTTGATTTTTACCCTCTTCATTCCTAATTTTTTTAAACCCCCTTTAACGAAGGATGGACTTGCTTCAAAAGTAGCAAAAAAGAAGCATTTCAGAGGTCATTAAGTTCAAAGAAGCCGCTCTTTCAGTCAGTTTCTCTGCTTTTGCCGGCAGCAGAAGCGCTCGGGTTTGAATTGCTTTGGCAAACACACTTGAGCCTAATTCAATCCGACGGCGTTCCGTGTCCGCCGTTGAATTATTAACGGCTGCGTATCCACTCACTTGGGTGGAAACAAATTTTAATAATGGACGAAGCAGCGAGACTTGCGATACAAAAAGTCGTTGAGTGCAACAAATGTAACACCTTTGTTATCGTTAACACTGAGATGTTGATTAAGGGTTGCTTTTGCAAGGCGGGTGGTCTGACCCTGCGAGTGAAGTGTCACGAGATTTAACCATAAAGGCGAGCAAAGCTTTTCGCTGAAAAGTAGAGATTAATATCTTGGCTCAAGATTAATGGTCGCAGCGTGACATTGGGGACATGGCAAAAAAATATGTCTTGGGGTAATAATTTCATTCCTCACGGAATATAATCATCAAAATAATACAAACCAGCGATATTTATGAAGAAAAAAACCCTTTGACAAGGGAACGCCGATAATCTTCAGTAACTAGGATAATCAATTTTGGCAACGTGTGGAAACATTTACAGCAAATAATCGTCACAGTTGTAATCATAATATTAATAGCAAAACTAATTGCATAGGAATTGTAATAAAAATTTTAGGGGGAATAAATAATTACAGAAGTAATAGGCAAGTGTTTTTCATTTGAAAACCAATTAAATTTATTCCCACTTTTATTTCATAAACAATTTTTTTCTGTCAGAAACTTAAAAGTAGCTCAAAACAATTGCAATCGTTTTGAAAAAAATTTGGTGCTTTTCAAGACTAAATTCATTGTTAATCTTTATTTTAAGCACAATTAAAGTAAAATAATAATTATATTAAAAAATTAATAATATTATATTACTCTAAAAATAAGTATAATTTTAAAATAGTAGCGAAATAAAACTTTTAATTGTAAATTAATTTACTTGCAAATTTACACAAATAAGTTAATACTTGCAATTTTTTTCATAAAATTGGGGTCAATTTAAGGGTAATAGTTTTTTGAAGAAAGAGACGTTGTTCTTATTGCTTTTATTTTTCTCGACAGATTTATGCGTATGAAAAAAAACTGTTTCTGAATATTAGGGTTGTTCCCTGGAGAGAAGATGAGGTAAAACGTTTTCCACTTTGCGCAATCCGCTTTGCGGGGTGTCGAGTGAAAAATAGATGCAAGTTTCGAGACACTTGATAAGCAGGCGTGAGAAGCTTTACTCGCGAACGGTGAGCAAATATTGTGAGATGTGTTCTCGGAAGCGTTGATAGAATTTGCAGAGTGACACATAAACACAAGACGACGCCACTCCATTAATATTCAAAGCATTTCCTTTTCTCTCGGGAGAACAAACAACACAATTGTTTGAATTCAACGCTCTTTCACACAGTCCATTTTATATATATAATTTTTTTTTTCAAATTACACTTTCACCACGCGGAGAGTTGCGCATGTACAATTAAAATTTTTCCCCAGGTGAGATTTGAATTAACGTGTGCGCGGTTGCGGAACTTTATCAACGTTGTGGGCGGCGCCGCAGCCGAGAGTGTGTTAATTGGATTTTCATCAAACTCAATTTGCATTTTGCGCCCCGTCGTGTGCAATTAAGTCTCGGCACACGTTTTAAGCAGCTTATGTCATCTAATGATACTTGCAATGGCCTGCAACATTGGCCGCAAACAATATCAGTGGTTCCATTAATCAAAATTGTGGTACGCGGAAATCCCCGGAAATGGACTTTTAAACCTCCTAAATTCAACCCGTGAAGATTAAAAAAAGCAATTAGCTGAATACGTTTGTTTTTAATTTTATTTAATCCTCTAGGTGAAATTAAATTACATTTTTTTTACAAATGCTTGAAATATTTAAAGGTTAAAAATGTCTGTTTTTTTAATTTTTAAATAAAAAGTGATTTTTTTTTATAAAGTAGCACGAATATTTTACATTTGTTTTAAATCTCATTAAATTTCACAAGAATATAACATCAAAATTTTTGAAATTAATTGCAAAACGTAATCAGAGCCTACCCGTTGGAAATTACTCTCGTTTCAAAGCTGATTTTATAACGAGCGAAATTTTGCACGCGGCACAGGCCTACATAAAGGGTTGGCTAATGTCTCTGCTGAAATTTCATATCCCTTCCCGCGGAACGGTCCAATCAAACACGGTCTAAATGTTATTTATGCAGCTGTCGGATTTCACGCCCCCGCATCTTCCGCCTTTGATGATAGGAAATCAATTCATGAACTCATCAAATTCAGTTCTGCCGCCGATGGAATTCGCATTTGTGCGCTCATCACACTCCCGGGATGTCTCCATCGGCGCTTTTATTGATTGCATAAATAAAATTTTAATGAAATACACACTCCACATAAACACAATTAACTGTAACCGCGTTTTGTGACGTAAACCGCAACGTTTGCAATAATCGTAAAATGATAGAACCACCGGGCGCGAGTTTTATCTGCCCCCACTATTGAAATGAAAGGGGTAAAATTGGCATATTATGTTGCTTGAGCCATATTCATGGACAAAGTAAAATTAAATGAATAATATATATTTGCATTATAAATAATAATAAATAACAATATTTAATTTTTTAATATTATAATTTTATGTTTAATGCTATTTATTGTAATATAATTTTTAATTGTTTTTATTAAAAGATAATTTATATATCAAGATACACACCACATTTTATTGTTGATAATAATGTTGGTGGAATATACATTTTCGTTATTTGCTTTTTTAAATTAAATATTAATAAATTATCTACTCACAAAATTGCAGTTGGATAACATATTTTAAACTAGAATTTCATCTGCTATATATGGGTATTAATTAATATCAATTGAAAAATGTGAAAATGATAACAAATTTGATTGAACACAATTAAAATTATACTGGAAATTATTTTTCGAAATTCAAACCCGATAATGTCAATTCAAAGAAAAGTGATTGATTAAAATGTGATTACCTTTCGTCCATGCGAAAACTGGCCCTGCTGATGTCACTCCAGGCGCTCATGCTGCGCGACCTGCCCGTCGGCGCCCTGAGCGGCGCCTGCGACGACATGCCCTGCAGGTGCTGCTGAAAGCTGACCCTGTACTGTTTGCTCTCGCGGGGGCCGTCGGAGGCGGCGGCCGCCTCCTCGGCGTTCTTCAGCATCTTGTACCAGCCCCACGCCTTCTTCAGTTTGTACTCGCGGCGCGGCCCCTCGGGGGCGGCGGTCACGGTGACCCTGGGCGACGGCGACGATGCCGCCTCGTCGTCGTCATCGTCGCCATTCAGTTCGTCCACCCCCGCGAGGTAACCCTCGTCCTCGTAGGCCGCCAACGCTGCCCTTAATCAGGCTAAGCGGACACAAAGAGGCCCAAACGCAAACTCGGCTTCAAAGAGCGAGAAGAGAAGAAGAAGAAGTAGAAGGTGTCCTTGCGCTCAAAGAGCTCATGCACTCACTGACCGCGAAAACTTCTTGGCCCGGTGGAGAGAGAAAAAAAATTAAAAAAAAAAATTCTCTCTTCGAGAAAGTTCACGAAAGTTTCAAAGAGTTTCAAATCAACGTCCCTGCTCTGGTTTTAAAACGAAAATTTACTGTAAAATTCAAAGACAAATTCAACATTTGAATTATATTCAAAAATTAAATCGGAGAAAATTTAAATATTTTTCGCAATTTTTTTAGGTAAATTATTATTTTCTTGAAAATTTTCTTCCAGAGCTACTCACGGGGACCGCACGTACGCGTACTCGCCACTCTCACTTCGCAACACAGTCGATCGTCCTCCGCAATGTGAGACCAAAGTCACGTGGTCTGCAGGCGGACGCGGTTGAACGCAACCCGCGGCACACGCCCTCGGTGCCCTCAGTGGCTTCGGACGAGCCTTCGAGTCATCGAGAGGGCGAAGACGACGTGAAGCACGGCACGCGACAGACCCACTCTGGCTCGCGAGGTGGACCTTGCTTAGCACCAAATCAGGGCTGCCAACGCGCCCGCCCGCCCGCTCTGCACCACCACGTCTCCTGCACCCCCCATCGATCCGCACCAGCCCCAGCAGCTCGCGCAAAACGTGCTCTCCGCGCGCCGCCCCCGAACCGCCGCCGCCGCCGCTTCTCACCGATATTCTGCGTGTGCCGAAAAAAGCCGAAGATATAATGTGCGTGGCTGGAAATAGATCGGACGAACCTGCTCTGCGGTGGATTTAATGGACGCACGGATTTCTCCGCACTCGAGACGAACCCAGATCGATTTGCATTATCGGAAGGAAAAAATATAAACGAAAATAAAAATAGGTTTCAGCGAAAGGGAAATACAGTGTGTACTGTATTGCAACGTTGAAGAGAAATAACTCGGAGAACGTGATGGCTAAATTGTTCTCCCTGGCATAAAAATTTTAATTCCTTTTCCAACAAAGAGGACAGAATTTGGGATCTGTGAATTATTTTAATGTTCCACCAAGTTCTGACAAAACTCTGAAACATGCACTAAAGGTTTAAAATATTTATAAACAATTTATAAAAAATAAAACTAATGCATTTATTTAATGCTTTGACAATTATGCCCAGCATTTTATAGATTTTACTTTTACTAATTTTTAAATAAATGAATTTAAATGAAAATAAATTTGATATACATTATTTTCTCAATCATTTTATGGTAAAATGAAGTATTAACTTAAATTATCATTTAATTTATATTTAAAATAAAAAATATATAAATAATTAAGTGTTGGCTGTTTAAATTCTATTAGAAATTTGATAAAAACCTATATCATCATTCCGTGTGTTTGTAAATGAATTTGACTATGATATGCCAACACAATGAGTTAAAATTTAATATAATATCCTTCAGAAATTTTGCAGAAGAATATTAGTAAAAATAAAATTACAATGTAAAAATTAAGTGAACTTGAGTGAACCTAATATAGGAATCATCAATAAAAAACAGAGCAAAATTATCCATGTAGTTTTTCGTGCGTTCCATTTTATGTTTGTAACTTTGTACCAAAAGGATTTTATGTATATACGGCAAATTTACAAAAATAAAAAAAAACGAACAGGAGGAAAAATATGATAGAATTTAATATTCTTTTCAACACCGCAAATACCAGCCTTTGCAAATGAAAAAGCCCGTGTCTGTGTTTATTTCGCTGGCAAATTATAATTGGGCCGACGTTTGCACGTCCGCACTGAAAATCAATTTTCAGAGGGAGAGCATACTGTGTGTCATTTTGCGTTCTAAAAGAGAAACGGAGCGAAAACTGCTTCTGACTGACGGATCCTAATTTTTCATCCAGCTCATTTGCTCGCGAACTGCTCTGCGCAGCCGACCAAACCGCGAATCACTTTCTAGACTAGCCCGCCAGACTTGCACGCTAAACCGGCTGCCTAACCGTCCTTTTCAAGGGCGACGAACGTGATGTTTTGCCGAATGGAGAAGAGAGAGTCAAAGGTGCCGTGCACTGAAAAACGTTTCCGCCTTGCCTCGTGTCTCGTGTGTTGTAAAAGTAAACCCCAGCCATAAAAAGTTGCCCTCTATAATTTTATGTTGGCCCCGAGACAAAGAATCCCACTTGACACTTGATGGTGATGGTGTTTTTTAAGTGGGTGATAAAAAAAAGACAAAAACGGCGTTTTTAAGAATGGTTTCAACTTAATATTCCCGTCATTATCTTGAAATAAACTGAAGATCAGATAGAAGTTGAAATTTCCATTAAATTATATACAACTTTTTAAATTCTTCTTGCGAAGGGTTCCAAATTTTCAAACTTTATGAAATTTTATTAATTGATCTTTATTTCGTACAAGTTCAAAGGTTTTTTTTATTCAAATATTAGAGCCAACTCATCAGCGGCAGACATAAAACCAACTGAAAAAAGCTTCGCTTTGAAAACTTATCATTAATTGTAACAAATTTGGCCAAAAATTGTAATTTAATAGAGAAACATGTAAAGAAAAAAAAAACAATTAGAATTTCAACTTTTGAATTTGTTTGTTTGCCAGAATCTTAAATGTGACAAAACTGATATAATTTAAAGAATTTTTTTAGAAATTAAAAATATTATTTATTTCTCCTATCATGTTTGTCCTGAATTATTTGAAAATTATCATTTTGAATAATTTTTTTATAATTTCTATATTTGTTTTAATATTTTTAAATTTTATAAGTGCATAATTTCCCCACCATTTAATACAACTTAAAAAACATTATAAACCGTCAATTACGTCTTGATGAACTAAACATTATGCAATAACAAAACATCACACTTCCTGCGATTTGCGGTTTCCCGGCCTGTTTTTATCGCATCAGTTTTAACACGTTTTGATGCGCCATTAAACAGGTCTTTAAAATCCGTCTAACGGCGCCGGAGTGCTGTTCTGTAAGCAGCGCCGGGCCAAAGCTTTTGCTAACAAACCTTCAAAATCATCAAAGCAGAAGGAAAAGCACGCGCTGCTTTGTTCCGTGTTTTGGCCAAATGCCCAAATTGCAGGTACAGACCACAGAAGCAACGCGCCTGCTTTTGCACACAAACAGAAAAAGCAACTGCACGTCTCTCTTTTTGAGGAGAGCAACAAAATTTTACAGGGAGCCGAATAACCCAGGTCCGTGTTTTATGGTAGAACGAGAGGAGCATGTTTTTGCGTTTTTGCTTCGGCCAAAGAGTGAAATTCGGTGCTCCAAAATGAGCTTTTTCGGACCCCGGTGGAGATGATTTATGGATATGGGAGTCTCGAATTTCCAGGTCAAGCCAAAATATAGATAACGTGTTTACTTTTTATATGCTTGTTTTTTTAACATTCATTTGGAGTTTCATCTTGCGTGTCATAAAATTTTTTGTTGCTAGCAGATCATTTAGCACAGTAAAAAAATCGAATAAAATGAACAATATTCTAATTCAATTTAAATTTTATTTTACTTTTGCAACTATTAGTATTCCCTGATTTAATCTCAACTAAAGACCTCTAATATTTCAAATAAAATTTACGTGTTATTAGGGATCACATATTTTTTATATAAATTCACGAAAAAAATATCATTTTATTCATTAAATTATTATTATTTTAAATTTCAATTAAAAATTTTAAATTGGAAAAAAGAGAAAAAAGGGTTTAAAACTAGCAGATGTCTGCTAAAACGACCGACATCAAAAGTGACACAGGCGCCGCGGCAAACCCACACTATCGGAAAAAAAGATCGATATCACAAACACTTTAAAATTTTAACTCTTGAATTATTGCCACATATGCTACTTGCAGAGGGAGGGAAAATTGCTTGAGGAACAGTTTTTAAGGGCAGGTGGCAGGTCGTTCCAAGGCTTCACTATCCTGAAGGAAAAAGCGCCGCGACCAAACTTATAGTTGCCCAAGGGTGGCGCTTTTTTTAGCCTAATTTTCAAGTTTTTTTTCCTAGTTATAAAAATCAATGCATTCCTCCTCGCTGATAAACATGAAATTCAACAAAGAACACTGGCGCGTCTTTTGGGTGCTTATCAGCCATCGGCATTGCTTTAAAGTAATTTTTAGTAAAAAAAATCACTTTTTTTAGCCTAATTTTCAAGTTTTATTGCTATAGTTACAAAAATCAATGCAGTCTTCCTCGCGACCCAGCAGCCGGCTGTGCACAATTGAGCGAGCGGAGCGCATACATAAAATAATTTAATCTACTCAAAAAATTTTTAATTATTGTTTTAAATCTGTAGAAACTGGCAAATTGATCTAATTGTAAGTAATAAAATTATATTATCTTTGAAAAATTTTAAAGTATGAATTCCTGTCACTTTGATTTGAGTTTAGTTTTAACTTAAATTATATCAGAAACTAATTTACATATAATGCCATTTCTATCATCTATGCGCTGAAAAAGAAGACTAAAAATGCAATAATTTGGCCGTTGTAAAAATATTTATTATATATTATTTATTAAGACATTAAAAAAAAAAAATAAATAAATAAAAGCATTAAAAATAAGGAAAATGCTATTTAATTGTTTTACAGATGAGTTTTTGCTTTTAAAATAACAGTTTTGTGCTACCCAAAACATTCCAGCTTGAAAGCTTTAGGCTATTTTCAGAAATAATAGCGGAACACAATCAAATCCCCGACTATCACAAGGACCAGAGAGGGAAAAAGAGAAATTTGTCGCAAGTCATTAAGCGGATGACAAAGTTGGGCGCGTCCAAAAGCCATCCAACTATGGCAGAGTGATTTTGTGTCAGTCGCAAAGCGGCTTCTTGCCTTTTGAAGTGAATGAAAAAGTGTCCGGCAGAAGCAACAGCTCAAGATAAACACAAGTAGTGCGAAAGCGTTGCAAGTTTTGCCGCAGATAATGTGCACCCCCGCTTTTGGGACTTCCCATAACATTACAATGGCCTAAAAGTGCGAGCTGCTCTTCATATTTCGAGCAACACTTTGGGGTAGAGATAAGGAAGGGAAGGTCCCCCTTTCAAAGCTGCGGGCGAAACATCTTGCAGGGAGAATATAATGCGATTTGCCTACGCACAGATTTCGGTATAAATTTTCCCACCGCAGTAAGTGATTATCCTGTGAAATTGTTCTAGTCTGCAAATAAATTTTCCACCGCATGTTTATTCTGTGCCAACATCATTCGGAATTTTCCGCGTTGACTGCTGAAGCGGCATTAAAGCATTTTCGCGAAAATAAACCGATCGTATAAACGGTTATTTGCGGTCTCGTCGTTTTGTTCTCTCTCCATAAAATCAGACCCGCCGGTGCAGATCCAGATTGTTCGTCCAACTTTGCGAATGCCTTTTTCACTCTCTTCGCCAAATTGCCATCATACAAAGTTTGGCGATGGTGAAGTGCTTAATTGAATAAGTCTGGTGATACGATCGAGATTTTTATTGACAAACAATAACCGAGTGCGTGCTGAGAATTGGGACAAGTTTTTCGCTTCAGGACACTTTTTACGTGGTTAGAAAAAAGTCTATCTCGTTGTCAATAAAACTGTTTATAACTTTCTTGTGTGCTTAATTTTTTTCAATCAATCCTAAACAATCCTTCAAATATATAAAGAATCCGATTCAACTCTCCTATCACTCTATAGGTGTTGTTTTCAGAAGTGATAAAATATATTATTAAAGGCTGATATTATATTGGATTTGTAGAAAATCAAAGCAATTAAAAGAGCTGAAATTTAAATTAGAATTATTTTGTTCTCACATTATTCAATACAAATTAGAGGCTCAAGTAATAGTTTGTCTCCGTCGGCCTAACTTTTTTATTTATCATTATTGTTGTTATTTTTTTTTAAATATGATCAGAAAATAAAAAAAATAGGAATAAGTTTTGAATAAAATAAAATTATTAAATCATTAAGGCCATTATTTCTTTTTTCTAGCTCGGTCATCAAATTTTGAATCATTGCAGACTTGAATAACTAATTTTTTTTCTTTTGCTATTGTTGCGTAAAAGTGTACTTTCAACGTCCTCTGCACTCCATTTTGCTGGGCTGCATAATCTGCGCCAGCATTGTAGCTAAAAACTTCTCGTGATTTTTTAACTCTATGAAAAAGATGATATAATGTATGATCTTGAATTTTATGTTTTCCTAACATTCAAACTGATTCAAACCAGCCCTTTAATTGATTTAACAAAATTCACTTTCTCAGAAATTGCTCTATTTTGGCACCACATAGAGCAGATAAATGTCATAAATGAAATCTGTCAAACACTTTGGTCACGCAGTGCATTTGGTCGTAACACGAGTCCATTAATATCCGCTTCGTCATGTCAACGTCCGACAGCTCCAAAGAGACCCACGTCATCCAGCTGCACGGACACGGACAAAGCGTCGCTCGTTCACTGCAGCATTAGCCGAACAATTGCGCATAAATTGTTGCGGACAAGCGCGAAAACGCACAAATGTGCCTTCGCAGCACATTAATGTCGTGTGGGACCTAATTAATTGGACCGTGCTAACCACCCTGGTACAAATTATTCGCATCCGGCTGACGACGGATTATCCCCGAGGAGGGGATTTTGGTCGAGGAAAACGAAATGTGTATAATTTTGCATGCGCGCGTGTGCACGTCACCTCATGCGAATTGCCCGACGTAAAAAGCCGAGCCCAAAGTGTGTACGACTGAGGGGATGGGGGTGTGCTTGGTGACCTGTATACTGCCGCCATGAGACACGCACAAAAACAGACAAAGTTGCAGTGAAACGACGCGACAAGGACGCATTAATCGAGATTAGAATTTATTACGAGAGGCGCAGGGATGAATTATGGAACTGCTTGTGAGTTTAATTAAAAAGTTATAATTCATCAACTCGTAACAAGAAAAACAAATTTTGTAAAAAAAAACACACACATTTTGAAAAATAATTCTTTTAATAGGAAAAGTAAATTATTTTATGTAATTCTATATTGTATTATATCTGGATATACTGTATGTTTATGTTGTACACGAAAGTGTCTAATAAATTCCTGATGATTAATAGGAAAAATATTTATTTAAATAAATTATAGCAACTGCTCTTCTCTCATTGGAGTTGTGAGTTTATTTATATATCTGCATATTTTATGGCACTTTTTACAATGATGAAATGTGACTGTTGCATTTTTTATTTATTTAGTACTAAAAACTTACTTTATGTGATGTAATGCGATAAAAATATAAACAAGAACAATAAACACATAAACAAATGCTACGCTTTAAAAAAAAACCTTGCAATCTCCTGAAACTGATGCTCTTTTTTGCTCAAAATACGCTTAAAATGTGAATTTTAGGCAAAAATGTAAAAAATAATAGTAATACTTAATAGTTGGAAAGTTTAAAAACTTAAAACGTCCCTATTTTTTGCTTTATTTTTTTCCCACTTTTTTTTTTTAAAATGTTGTGATGTGAAACGATAAAAGAATTGAATTAATCTATTTGGAAGGAGAGTTTCTAGTTTATTAGGTAAAAAATATTGAAAGTAAAATGGATAATGTAATCATTTTGGCAGCGCAAGATACCTTATAACTTATAATTCTATAAATTTGTAATAAATTGTGTGCTTCAAAATGTCCTTTTTTATAAGCATAAATTGTTTAATTAGAGGTGAATATATTTTTCATCCCCATTGCACTTTTACCAACGCAAATATCAAAATAATTATATTTATTTTTCCAATACCAAAGAATACCAATATTTCCAATATGTCATCATATTACAGAGTGAATAAAAAATTAATCAACAAACCGAGCATGATGAGAGTTATTGCCGATGAAGTATTCTTTATCATATCCCTTTTGTTTATCATTCAAGCATATCGATCGGCCTATTTTCTGTTGTGTGCCGGGTTCGTTCATCCCTCTCCGCTGTGGAGAAAAGCAGCGTGGCCCGGGCGTAAAAACATTTCGACGGCAGGCCTTGGGCGCCGACAAAGCGCGTTTTAATCAGCGAGATGCGAATCGAGAAATATATACAAGGCAGAAAAGAAGAGAAAGACCCTGGGCTGTTGAAAATTATCGTCAATGCGCGCGTGAGCGTTTCAACCAAATTAAATTCTCCAAATGCCAAGAAGTTGCGCTAACTCGCTTGGTTATTAATTCTTACAGTCCGGAGCCAAATGCGTTGGAACAATCTCACTTTATGACAAGAAGTAACAGTAAAACTTGAGGTCGTAAATAACCTCTGGGTCAGGAGAAAAGTTTCAGACTGACACTTCAGTCCTCAAATGAAGAAATAGCGCTAGATGAAAGTTAATTTATAAGATTTGTTGGAATTCCTGCAAACATATTTTTTTTCATAGAAACCATTTAACTAGAAGAAAAATTCTAGTAAATTATACTAAATTAAATATTCCTTAATTGTTTCAAGAAATGGAAGTTTCAGAAATAGAATAAAAATTGCTAATATAACGAAATTTTTATTATTATTTTTATTATAATTTTGTTTAAATCCATAAGTTCCAAGGGGTGCTGTAATAATCAACTGTCAAAATAAATATCGAATGAGACACAAGCTTAAAAAGTCAAACAATAATACAATTAAAAACGCGCATTAAAGAAAATTAGTCAAAACTAGGGACAAATCTGTGATCAGCTGTAAAGAGCATAAATTAGTACAAGCGCTTGTTAAATTTAATTAATAAAAAGCATGGAAAATAAAAAAGATATAAATCTTGGTTAATTGCGGTTAATTGTGTGTTCTTTAGCATTTCTAGTGTAATTATAAAAGCGAGTTATTTTCTCTCTAAATGCTAAATTATCCTCAATTACTGAAATAATTGCCGAATGAAAAATGCGATAATTAACCTTTAATTACGCAAATTGTGGAAACCACAATTACGCCCATATTTCACTCATCATGCACCCCGTAATTAAAATGATTATATGGGTGGTACTGCCGCGTGGCCACTTTCGTAATTGCGAGAACGGAGAGAGATTATTACACAAAAGGCCTAAGCAAATAGAAGGCTCATCCATTATTTTGCAGAGTCGGCGTTGTAGTGCGAGAAGCGTAATTAAAAAATTCCTCGCAAAAGTTGGTCACTGCCTCAAGCCGCTCTATGGTCTTCATTTTTCCTCCTCGTCGGAAAAGTCGAGTGCCACGGTAAAAGTGGCTCCATCTCGAGCGGATTTCCCCAACTAAAACACAAGGGATGAGAAAGTTTGGCAAACATTATTTCCCTTTCGGTGCTCATTAGCAGTGGGGAAACGCGAAAACTTTTCCGGCAATGAAATTATCAGGGCTTTTTATGGCAGTCGCGCCCAGTCTTATCACCCTTTTCACTTTTAATTAGTCTTTTGCGTGAGGAGAAATTTAAAAAAAAAAAATAATAATATTTATGTTAATTTTTAATGCAGTTCAGACGGTCGGGTGGATCGCATGCAAAATTCAAAAGGTGAAGAGTTTCGTGAAGCACGCAGTTTTGCAATAGAGTCATTAATTTTAAAAACCGTTCCGTGAGAAGCATGGAAAATGGAACAGTGACTTTAAATAGAGATTTCCGGATGGACGTTGAGAGAAAATAGTTGACCTCTCTATATGTATGCAATTATTTAAATTCAATACTTTTTGCTTTTCTCTAGGCTGAAAATTTGTGATGACATATTGCAAGAAGCAATAACATTCATATTTATTTTTCACAAATGAAGTCTATAAATAAAAACAAGACAGAGTTGATATTAAAGTGAGAAAGTCAATAAAACGCGGGCACCCTGAGAAAAATCCGCGCCTAGTTTTTGCAAATCGACCTTTGATTCCTACGAAGATTATATTGAATTAACTCAAATGATAAAAATTTGAAGTTATACACAACAAAAATTTAAATAATTTTATTATTCTAAGTAAAAAAAATTTACAGTATTTTAAAATACATTGTTTACAAAGTACATGTTTTTTGTTTATTTACTCTTTATTTATTAAATTTAACTATTTTTTAATTTTAATCATTTTAATGTTTGAAATTTTAATATGATTAAATATTGAACATCCATCAATTAACAAATCTTATACTTTCTGCTTATATAAGTGAATTTTTTTTATAGTATAAATATTTTCCTATCGCACTCTCTTTTACAGATGCTTAAAGTTTAACAAATGTATAGACCGCTGTTCTTTAAGTGTCTTTAAGCGTTATTTTGTATGTTAGAAATAAAAATATTAGTTTTTTGAAACAAAAGTTTGTTTGTAGTTAACAATAAACCTGTAAGCGCTTTTTCTTTCTCATAAAAAACCGTGTCGTTGCAAAGTAACCTCAACACCCCAGTTTAGAGTGGAAATGTCAGAGGTCGCGTCAATAAACACACAACACGTTGAGCCAGAGGCGAAATTCATTACAATGACGAAAAGCTCATCCTCAGCAGTGTTACCGAGGCAAGTCCTCGTAGCTGCTTCAGGTGATTACGTGATAATTGATTGTGTCGGTGCTTGTCAAATTGGGCTGCGAGAGTTAATTACGAGCCGAGAGCAAACATGCAAGGGTTCGTCCCTGGAAAAGAAAATCCGGAGGCGCAGCTATTTGATGAACGCATAAAGAAGAGCCGGCAAATCGACAAGCCGATTAATTAGCTTTTGGCCTTTGACATTTCACAGAGGAGCCCTTTTTGCTCGGTTGAATTCATCATTCCGTCGGGATTCATTAAATCCGAACGAAAGGGTAGCATTGTTTTTGGTTCGAGCAAAAAAATATAAATTGACTTTTGGGTTAATGTAAAAAAAAAATATTACACTGAGTGAACTTCCTTTGTGTGAGTTTAATTCTCTGTAAAAAAAAAAAAATATTTTTGGCATATTGTGAGTTGTGAGCAAGTAGCGTTTCTAACTTGATTTTTCTATTTAATATTAATTATTTCCCATAAAATTTAATTCAATTGTGTAAAAATAGTTCAAGTTCTGCTGATTTTTATTTAGTATTTATCTGGTATTTATTTGTTTAAAAATTTATGGTTGAATTCTACTGATTTTGGCTCGTCTTGAACTGCCATTAACCTGGCTTCTAGTAACACTTTCTGTAATGAATTTTGATCCCGAAGAAAGCTCAAATAAAGTGAAGAAAAATTATCTTTTTCCTCATTGAAAAAGTTTTTTTTTATTGAATAACAAAATTCAAACAGTTTATTTCATTAGTTTCATCTCTTGTTTTATGAACAGGAAAGATCAAAGTTAAAAGACATACTTGCAAAATTTAAACAAAAAACAGAATAACAAAATTTTCAACTATAACGCAGTCTTTTTTATAACCATTTTATCACTGCGTGCATAGCCATATTTTAATCCTACCATTTCTTTACAAAATTATAATTTGGAAAGATCGAGAAGTTGCTTTTGTTTATTAAAAAGATAAATATATAAAACGGTGATCAGTTAAATCACCAAAATTAAATGAAATTTGCTGATTCATTGAACTGATGAATAAAATACTGCAGTTTCAATTATTTTATTTCCTGTCAAAAAATTTTATGTCTCAACTGACTCATTTTTATCCAATTTAACCTAAACATTTTAGCACCTTCATCACTTTTCGAGACAAATTGCCAACGCCAGCAACGAAATGAATAAATCTCCTTGTGTAATTTGGCAGCAAACTTTCCGCGACCGAAATTAAGCTCTTTTCACACGCTTCTCGACACTCGTCGAAATTAGCCTCGTTTATCAGAGCTGAGGGTTGAAAGTTTCCACAACTCCTTTCCATTTATTTCTCAAAGCCGAGTTCCGTCAAATTCGTATAAGAGCGGCGTTGACAGGTGCGTGAGAGTTGCCAACTAACAAAATCTCTCCTGGCCAGGTGCTCTCGCACCCAAATCGCTTCTCAAGCCCCTTAGCTCGCACGGTGTAAATTCCGTGAAATTGCGTCCACGTGCCAAGCACACTGAAAAGCAGCCTACTCGGAAAACAACTAAAGAAAGGCAGGCGCCTTTTCTCCCCTTCACCAGAAAATGAATAATATAATATGTAGTAACAAAAGAAAGATTAGTGAGATTGTTATTTGTAAAATATTAAAAAAATTGCTTCACTTTTTAACAAAATAATATTTCTGATTTTATAATAAATTTAAAGTTTTTTTTTATTAAATTGATTTTATATGTTTTAACATATATAATTATATTTACAAAAATTTTAAATAGCTGTACCATGAAAATTGTCGAGGATTATATAAATCATCAAAACTTTTTTTTATTACATTTGTAATAAATCCTATAAATTTTTATCGACCATGCATATTATTAAACAATATAGATATTAATTGATAAATTCAATTGTTCTTTTGCTACTGCTGACAATTGGGCATGCTGGAATGTCTGGAATTGATTAATTTTATAAACTAAATAAGTAACAGCAATAAATGATAAACAAATAAATTAATAATGAATGATATATTAAATTGTATCACATAAAAGATAGCACGACAGTGTTTAATAAATTTCTGATGATAAAAGATATGAGATTTAAATGATGTGCATGTATTATTTTGTGAAAAAATACATTTTCAAGAGTCAATCTAATGTTAATTTTTAATAAGATCTCTGCTGCCTCAAAATATTCGTATCAATGGCAATTAATAATATTATTTGTTAATTTGATATAGAAAAAAATTATTCTATCCGTCCCATTAAACGTTAAGTAGAAAACATAGAGTGACAAATTATGGTTCATTGAAACAATTTGAACACAACCCATCAACCTTCCTCCTCCTACGCATGTAAAATTTACATTTTAACACAAACACTTAGTCTCGTCACTCAAATACACCTTAAGCGTTTTGATACTTAGCAAAGGGAATCTCAGCAATTTGCATGCAAATGATCTGCTCAAATCTCATCTCACAAATTCGGCGCCTGCACCGTTCTCGCTCCACCTCGCCGTCGAGGGTTCTTTTTCGACAGCTCTCTCGGCTGTCTTTATTAAATTCCCCACGCAAAGCGTCTCTTCAAATTGCAAATGCCATCCATATTCCCACGTGAGCTGGCTGGTGCTGGCGGCGGCGGAAACAACCAACATACCTGTTGAGTGGGCGAGTGAGTGATGCGCGCCCATCGATTTTCAATCTGCATCCTCGAAGCTGTCGGCTGTGCTGGGCACGTTCCGCTCCCTAAACCGCATCCCCCGGTTGCTTGGGGATGTAATATTGGACGGATAAATATGGTACCTCAAGTCACCCCAATCACAATACGGATGCGACACATTCATCGACACTTCATATTCAACCAGCAAAAAACTCTTCCCTTCAACAGTGAATTATGTGATAAATCATTCTGGATTCAAGAAGAGCACTTAAAAGGTATTAAATTTAATTGACTGGTTTAATTTAACATTTAAAAAATATAAATTGCAGATTTATAAAAATCATAAACTGTAAAAAAAATAAAATTAATTAAAATTACAAAAAAACCTTACTACAGCACAAATCCCCACCTAATCATTATCAATAAATCTTAACCAGATCCTACTTCCTATACTTCTAATTCCTAATACTTTTCAGTTTGTCTTTTTCAGCATCATCAGTCGCCGCTAAAATAAGTTTATGCTAGCGAAAATAAATGATGCTTGATTTTAATAAAGACGAACAAAAAAAAAATAATAATAATAATAATAAAAGACAAAATTTAATGGCGCCTTCTGCGCCACTAAAAAGATCACAGGCCGACAAGACTTTGTCTTGGCCTGACCCTAAAAAAAAAAAAAAAAAATTGATTTTTTTAATTGTACAAAAATGTCATTTAATACATTTCATCGTTTTTTTTTCTCGTTAATGATTATAGTGTTGGTAATGTATGATAGATAATTCATGAAATAATAAAAATGTATGGCATCCAAGTTAGAAAGAAAGAAAAAATGAATGTAGGATTTTAATAATGAGTTTTATGTTTAATCACGAGATAAAAAATAAAACGGTAAGTTTTGTAGAAAATTACTCTGTGCACAGTACTTTGTTTTGGAACTAGCAAAACAAATTTTGAAAATTTCGTTTTTTATTTCAAATTATTAACAGGAAATTATTAAAAAATTTCAATGTCTTCCTTTATTTTTCGAAAGTTTATGATGAATAATTGTAATAACATTTTAAATCACAGACTACATAAATTTTAAACCGCTGCTTATGTTTACTTCATTATATTTAATTATTTTTACTGAATAAGCTTTTAGTTTTCATTTAAATCATCACTCAATTTTGCTAATAATTTAGAGAAATCAAGGTTTGTTTTTTTATCCAAAGTATATTTTTATTCCGCTTTCAGAATTGCTTGTATGAAAAAAAGAGCTCAGAAAAGGGAAAAAGGAAGCACCTCTCGCAGAAAAAGATTGGCTTGAGGTGATGTTTTTGAAGTAAACAGATTTCCCTTTTTTTCATAAGGCGATAAATCGTTTATCAGCAAGTCGTGTTTGCGTCACGCGACAAATTCTCAACTTGCAATAAAAATCAATGAGGAATGATGCTCTAGGCGAAGAGGTGATTCTGCTTAAACAAGTTGCGAGATATTTGCAACGGCAGCAGCTGCTGCGTCTTGTTGATGTTATTTCGCGAGAAAATGCTCGCAGGTGTTTTTGTCTGCAAAAGTTTTCTTTAAAAAGCAAGAAATTTTTGCTGAAGAAGGCAGATTCATCGCTTCCGACGTTCTTATTACGATTTCGTTCCCTCGGTGGAGTTGGGAATTGGGATTAGGAAAGGCGAAAATGGCTCTGGCTGGCTCTTTTCCAATGAGAGCGGAAAAAGGTGTCTTGGCAAAGAGAAATGGAGCCGGCCGTCGCCACTTTCCGGCAGATTTATAGGTGAAATGGGATGAAATTTCCGCATTGTTTGAACTAGAGCGCTCAAATAGAGCTAAAAGTGGAGAATTTCTTTCATGAAATTGATAAAAAGTTTGGATCCGGAATAAAAAACGCTTTTCAGTACATTAAGAAATTTCTCACAAATCTCAGCACAAATTTGTGTTGAGTTGAATCCATAAAAGCAGATTTTTAATTCACAATTAGTGAAAGACCACTAAATGGATAATGTAATTTTTATACATATTAGACAAGATTTCATTATTTTATTATTTACATACAGTATTATTGAGTCTTATTAAAGGAAAATCATGTTCATGAATTGGAAATTACAATTTCTTCAACGAAATAAGAGATGTAGATTGCAGGGTAATGCGGCAATTAAAATCAGGATTTTCTTACATTTATATTTTATTTTTTTCTTTTTTTAAATAAATAAATTATTTTTAACCTTTACAAATGTAAAAATCCTTGAAATTTAAAGTGGGCTTAAGCTCTCATTGGAAAAAATAAAAATATAAATAAACCCATTAAAGCAAACTGCGTACGATTGGTGCATTAAAAACCTAGAATTTCGCAATTTGCTCTATAATTTTTTATCAAAGTTAAAACAGTTTCAATTTTTATTTTTTGTTCAATAAAAATATTACAGCACCTGCCTTAATCCCACAAACCAGTCAGGAGCTTTTCGGTGCCTGCCAATTTCACCAGCAGCTAATTGCACTTTGGAACTTGTTGTTGAAAGCTTGGCATCGCATTAATTAATCAGCCGGTTAATCCAGTGCGTGCGAGCTGTGCGAAAATTGCGGAAAAGCGGGCTGGCTTTTGGCCTCTGTCGGTTTTCACTCTATAATAAACAGCTCCGAGTGCACTCGCGTTAAATTGGGCTCGTGTTACGCACTGACCTGTAATTATTTCGCTGCTGATTGTGTGCGTAGGAGTGCGACTTGATTAAAACGGTCCGTTCGCAATCCTACACAAATAAAACGTGGACTGCAGAGCATGTGCGGGTCAGAGAGGGTTTTCGCCCTTCGCTCTTGCTCGGCCTGAAAACAATGCGGGAGGCCAATTCTGAGCTCATATCATGTCATTTCGCTCGGGTGCTTCTGCAAATTTCCGGCTCAATATTGATCCCATCAGCTTTACATGGTCAATCAACAGCGGCTTATGGAATGGACAGAAAAATTTTTTTCCCTGCTTGGTAATGAGGTAAAATAACAATTTTATGTTACATATTACTATAATCAAAACAGTTTGTTGTATACGAAACTGGTATGAATCTCTGTTGCGGATGAGCAATAATTTAAATATTAATACTTAAAACACATCCCAAATAATCACAATTTATTAGCTTAATAATGTAAAATTTGGAATTTTTTCTTCCAAAAAAATTTATTCTTTATTTATAGCCATAGTTTTTTTTTCATTTTGTAATGATTTATGAAAAGAAATAGGTGTTAGCTTAAATATAGCGATTCAAAATCAGATTCAATTCTAAATTTTGCAAAAAATAAAAATAAATTGCATAATATAGCTGATAATTAAAAAAAGAACTCATTTGATTGGAAACGGGAAGTAATTATTTGTTTTTATGTAATTAGAAAATTAGAACGTGCTATTATATTTTAAAAATTTCTTCTTCCATATTGTTTAAAGCAAACTGAATATATCAATTTCTCGCAGCAATTTGTTCCATCAGTGATGGATCGAGAAGCGCTATCGGCGTTTCCAAATAATAATTAATCCGCCATCGCACAAATCCCCAATTATATTGGCCATTAAAACTTTCTCACCCGATAACCAACGACGAGGAAGTTAGCCGCAAGTTCTGAGAGAGCAAAAGTAAGTTTGCCAGCTGCAAATCTCAAAGGTTGGCGCGAGCATTATATTTGAGCGTAATGGCCCGAGGTGGAAAGTCTTTGTTGATGGGTGCGTGGGCGCCCTGGGAATAACCCCCGGCGGATCTGACAAGCCGCTGCTAAAAGCAGACACAAATCGGACCCTCGGGCGCTTCCACTCGGCACGCCCGGACTCAAACCCGCAGAGCCGCGAAACGCTTTTCCATCATCTGATGCATGACTGTGAAGTTCATTGTTTCGGGCAGCAAAGCAAGCACGCTAAATAAACTTTTCCGAGGAATCTCTTCCTTCTTTGTTGTATTTCACTTTTCCGTCTTTTCAGTCACTCGGAAAAGAGAGATAAAAAAAATAAAAAGATTTTCAAGAGGAAATTGCCTCTACGAACAAAACATCGCTTCTTGGAACCGGTAGAATATTAATTAACTAATGGGATTTTAAAAATTTATAAAGCAAGCTCGACAGCCTGAATTCAAATTTTGAAGTTTATAATAAAATTAATAAAAAGATGCATTCAGCCCTTATGTTTGCTTTTGTCATGAAAATTAAAAAAAAAAAATTACTTCAACATTTTGATCTTCAATAAATTTTCAGGTAATAACAATAAGCTCATTATCGATTTGTAATTCAACATAATTCAATTAACTGTGATTGGACATAGGACACTCAAGGTCACTAGGCAAATACCAAGAAATTCTCACTTCTTCCTTAATCATCATCTTTCGACTGTATGAGTTTAAATTATTTTATATGATTGTTAACAATATCCTGACGTTTACCAATAATTCAGTTATAAACCGATTTAATTTTTGTAAAAATATGCAAAATATACAAAAATAATAATATTATAACAAAACAAAATAATATTTAATAAATAAAAGAATATAATTATATCATATAATATATTTTAAGTAAAAACTAGTAAGAAATTGTTAAAGTAGTAAATTATATAATATAATGACTGTTGCATTGTGGCTCTGCTTGCTGACTTAATACATTTAAATTATGTGTGGTCAATTAATTATTTAACTTTTCGACGCACTAAAATTTTCCCTCCTGCCATGATTAAGGACCGCTAGCAATTAAACACAATTCATTATTCATTTTAATTAAACTTTCTTTTTGTCACCCAAAAGTGGGAAAAAGGCTTCGCCGGGTCGCATCTGCCCACATATTTATGTAAGTACATTAGGGGCGAGGGTACATATTTTTCCGTATCGTGGACGGCACCGTAGAAACCGCATTTGACCTTTCTAAATAATGAGTGGATGGTGCGCGTCGGCGGCTGCGGTGGTTTTGTTCACAGCGAGCGGACCCACTGAATTTGTCCAACAAGGAAGGGCAAAAGGAAGGGTGCTTGCACTAACAAGCTCTCGACCAAGCCGCTCGTAATGCCACGGAATATAAAAGAAAATACACATTTCCTTTGTCCTTATTATTCGCTGCGTTCCGCGACCGCAGCAAATAAATTGAGT
This sequence comes from Neocloeon triangulifer, assembly GCF_031216515.1. Classification (NCBI taxonomy): domain Eukaryota; kingdom Metazoa; phylum Arthropoda; class Insecta; order Ephemeroptera; family Baetidae; genus Neocloeon; species Neocloeon triangulifer. Next base: position 2,658,347 of record NW_026775550.1, read on the forward strand.
GCGAAGCAAAAATTACTTTGGATTAACTCGGATTTCGTCACGGACGCAGATCGTTAGGCGATGCGTGATTCGGCAAAAATGCTCCTCCGTCTTTTCTTGATTTCATTCATTTTTTTTCCGCCGCGAAATTGCCATTGTGTTCGCGCACAACTCGTTTTTCTCGGTTCGTGCCCGTGCACCACATTTCCCGGTTTTTTATGCTTTCTGCGCTCAAGTGGCAATTCGGAATCGCACACAACGCGGGGAGCTTTCACCGTTGTCAGGAATGCCCGCACTTAAAATCCTTAGGCAACCTGCACGACAGCCAAGTGTGGCACGTTGCATGCAAAGTTTTGAATAATATAAGGCGCTGCTAATTGGGATTGGGGAGATTCCTGCAAAATTTTTTAAACAGAAAGAAATCAGTATTCAGAAACGGAGTTTTGAATTAATTTTGTTGGTCTTCTTATCAGGCAGTAATAATAATGGGAGAGTAATGTTTGTTTGGTAAATTTGACAATAAATTATTATAAACGATTATCAATCTATTATTAGTGATACAACATCCTACGTCAACAATGATATTACTAATACAATATCTACAATTAAGAGTGAAAGTGGTTATATTAAATTTATTATAATATTTTTTGTTAATATTTCATATTTTTATCTAACAAAAATATTGGGAAATGCTAATTTGGTGTGTATTATTTTTAATTAATATATTTTTAAAATATCACAAGTTAAATAAATAATATCATTTTGCTTTATAAAAAGATAAAAAAGTTATAACTAATATTACAAAATGTTCTTGTTTATATTTAAGCATTAATAATTATTTATTCTACTGTATTAAATATTATCAATAATGATAACTAGGATAACTACATAACATGAACTAAAACGTTATGCAAATTAAAGGATCGTTAAAAATCACATTTAATGGCTCTTTTGACAGAAAATCAATGAAATCTTCATTAGTTTTCCCGGCCACGTCTTTGGTTTCGTTACAAGAGCAGGCTCTAGGACAAGGAAAACAAGATAAATGCCGATATTAATTAAGAGACGGGAAAAAAAGACGAAATAATAAAGAACTCTATCCTTGTTTCGCGTAAAATGTCTGTGCCGCAGCAGTTCTCCTCTTTCTTTTGCTTTTCCTCGGAGGATCAATCAAGACCACCATCAGCAGAGGATCACATTTCGCTCCAAAATAGACGCGAGCGTCGTGCCGCAAATGAAAAGAAATGGCTCTTTTTTTTCGCAAAAAGTTTCGGTCGGCACGAGGCACGGCACGACCCAACTCTTGAAAAACTGCAAACTTCCCTCCGTGTTATCTTTCGCGAAAAGTGGAACAGCGTGGTATGTATTTTATATCTAGCGCTGTTTTGATTTTACGGCGTGAAATCGGGAAGAGTTATCGGCGCGAAAACAGGGTAAATCTTCAGAGTGCTCGAGATTGCTCTGGGAACGCTTGTATATCTCTAAGCATAACTCTCTTGTGAAACATAACAGCGCTGCCGTAATGCATTTTTCATGACTTCGCTTTTCTTGATTGTTTTCTCTGTTTATTCCCTGGATTTCTAGAAAATCTTTTTGTTGCAACGAATGCAAAAACACTGAAACACAATATTTCATGTAAAAAATACCAAAAAAAAATTACAGAGACACTTTTAAAATTTTTCAATCAGTTTAAAACTGCTGATTGCGTGAATTTTATTATTTTAGGGTTCTTTTCTGAATTTTTTTAAGTTCAAAGCAAATATGAAACATTTTATTGAAAATACGAGATTTTTATCACTCGTTTTTAACACGCAGTACTGGGAGATATTTTTGAAAATAAGATTTTTATAGAAAATCTGTTTTGTCCCGCGTCTTTTAACTTTCACGGTCGATAGTCTGGATTGATATTTTGCTTAATTACATCTTTCTTTTTGTAAAACTTATTTTGCTTTTTTCTCATTTTCTTTTTTGCAAGATTCTCTAATATTTCTTAATCAAAAAGCAGATCAATTATTTCAGTCTTGTTGATTCTTTAACTTAAAAAATATCTGTTTTAATTAAAGTAGCGCATTATTTTGATTGGGGATATTATTTGTAAGGTCTAAAAAAAATAAAATAGATGTTATATTTCTAACCCTATTTATAATATTGCATCTGAAAATTTACTTGATAATTGAGAATTAAAAGTTTTCATATTTAATCTTGATGAAATCAATACAAATTTTGATTTCCAGCTCCATCAGATGCTTGAGTAAATTTATAGCAATTATATTAATTTATTTTCAGTAAATAATCTAAACAAATAAAATAAAGTCTACTTTTATAATTGAAATAAAATAAAATTTTTTTGAAAATATTTTTTCAATTTCAATAAAATAAGAAAATTTTAGAACTACTTTGCCATCAGTCGCGAAGATTAATCTGAATTGTTCCCAAAAATGTTTACCGCTCTTTGTTCAAAACAAAATTTTTAACTCATAGATCATTTTCACCTCAATTTCATTTTAAAAATTTATAACATTTTTCTGTACCCAGAAGGATCTCTTTTTGCTACTTAGATTGTAGATTTCCCTGATTGGATGACTTTTTTCTCATCCCATTTTCTCAAGCTTATTATTACTGATATGGTTATGGTTCAATTCGGCAACGAGGGAGACATTTTCTGGCTTTTTGTTCCAATCTCTGCACTCTATGGAATTGAAATGCGACGGCCGTGCGTCTTTCTGATTTCGCACCGACGTGAAAGGGTGGTGGAGCATTTCAAAGCCATCCTCCCGCGAGAGAAAGAGAAGACGAGACGCACCAAAATATTCAATTTCCTCAACTCGAAATAAATTTGGAGACCCGAGCAGGCAGAAAGGAAACCCTTTAAATATTCGCAATCGAAATTCGGGCGAATGCCATTTTCCGAGCCAACAAAAACAATCCTGCTTAATGAAGCAACACACTCTGCGGTGGTTGTAAATGAATAATGAAACTGGACGTCATACGAGGGTAGAATTACGCGGCTTTTTCCTGCGGGATTAAATTTTAGCCTTTTCCCGCCAAGTGTGTGGATCGTTAGAGGCACCGGGACATAAATTTTTTGACAAATTTCGGCCGGCAGCAGCTGCAAAAGCGTCACCAAATGATGTCGGCGCACCGGCTGCGCGTCACGTTCCGGATTATATTGTTTTTTGATCCCTTTGTCCGACTTTATTGACAAATGAGAAGAACATCAGCAGACAGTGACATAAACGCAAAATGCTCGTGACAGCTTAAAAAGGTAAAAGGTGGAATTGTATTGATCGCTGGCGCCGTGTGATAAACGACGCTGGAACTTGTCTAGGTCCATAAATCAAGATCCACCCCAACATTTTCTTAACCTATACAAATGGTTAGAGTGAAAATGATGATCTTTCCCAAAGATTTTTTATTTTGAGAACCTTCAATTATTAAGGTTTGAAACAATTACAAATCCAGCTTAAATTTTCAACTCTATTTATGATCTTGCATCTAAAAAATTAGTTGATAGTAAATTTCTTCTTAAAAACTTTTAACTAAGTCAAACTTTTATCATTAAACTTTAAGTTAAATAAGGATTAGAAGTTTTTATCTTTAAACCTGATGAACGCAATAATAATTTTATTTTCCAGCAGCTCTGTCATATAAATAGTTGTTGGTGTAAATTTTGAAATCATAGTCATTAATTAGTAAAAAAAAAAAAAAAAAAATTTAATAATTGAAATCAAATTATTTCGATAATATTTTTTTAAAGAAAATAAAATAAATATAATAAATAATAACTATGATACTCAATTGCGGCAGTTGCAGTAGCTTCTAAACTATAAAATTTTAAGCATTTATCCCAATTTTCTACTGTTAAATTACAAGAATGAATTGAATGTTGTAAAATTTACCATTGAATTGTTATTTTTGGCAAGAATTTAAGTGATTCTTTTAGATTATTACAAAATATAGAGATTTCTTGGTGAAGTAGTTTTTTTATGGCCTAATTTTAAGTTCTTTGCAAAGCTTATGAGCTCTTTGTAACTTCAGGATTCGTTAATGGAAAGAGCTTTGCCCATTCTCAACTGACCCAAATTTTAATCCTGATGGTTACTCTCTTTTCTACGAGCTCCGCGTTGCAGAAGAGATAACCGTGACTAATAGACAGTTCCCATTTACACCCTAAGTACGTCTGCCCTCCACTCCGTCTCCGGTCTGGGGCCGCACACAGATCTTAAGATGCGTGTTCACGTTTTGTGCGCGCGAGCTTCATCGACCAAGAAAGCACTCGACAAGCGCGGAAAACCACCCTTATACGCAGTGCCAACCCCATTATATTACATAATACTACCGTCTTTTTTTTTTGTGTCAAGCGAGCAGTAAAAATGGGACCGACCTGCATTTTTACCAAAAGCGCAAAACATTTCCCTGTGTGAATAAATTTGGTATGTATGTTTGTTTCTTTTATATTCAGTGACGTCGTTTGAAGAAAAGCAAAAGTTGCTCAGCGCCCGTAACCTTTTGCAATAATAAATGCATGACCCGTGATGATCTCCGGGACAAAAACTTATGTTAGCCAATGTCAAATTTCATTGCGGAATTAAATGAGAAAATGTGTAAGCCGTTTTTCCAAATATAAATGTTTAATTTGTCCGCAGCTCGCGTGCGTTTGTTTTTTCATGCAATGGCACATGTAATTAAAAATTCAATTAGTGGCTTTCAGAACAAAGCCGAGAGCATTGAAGAGAGAATTTGCACGCATATTCACTCCTATATGAATAATGCAAGCAGCGAAACTCGGTAATAATTTATCACCGAGGCGCTTTATTCCTGCATTTGCCTCAAAGTTGTGCGAAAAAAAACTTTTTGGCTCGATTCCACACACTCGAGTGGAAACACAAACAAACAATACAACTCTGAGAATCACCATGACAAGATGTTGTGCCTGAAACAATTACTGTGGTAAATTATAAACTTTACGACAGACACACTTTGCCACAAGTTTAGGCAGTTAAATTTGATTTTGAGCAAGTGAATCTTGTTGTGTTAGCAATTTAATTAATTAATATTTCATCTTCAGGCTGAGATTTTAATTAAACAAAAACGTTTTTACAAGTCTTGTTCGTTTTTCTAGAAAATATTTTATGCTCTCAAGCAATAGGAACTAATGGAGTTGCAGAATATATGTATTTTTATATGGATCGTTTTACCATAACATGTAGACAAAAAATTAGGTCGCTCTTCCTTGCTCCAGTGAGTCTCAATTACATGATCCTCTAGAGATCCGAGTTTTCTCTTGGCAGAAAACGAAAAAAATAACAACGCAGAGTGAAAGAATGAACACTGCAGTGAAAATTTTCAGCAAAATTTGCCATGAAAATATCTCATAATCACTGACTGAGGGATTTCGTTGAAATTCTGTTGGAAAAAGCAAGGCTTTATTTTTCTCTAATAGACTCTGGCGTTGGTCGCCGAGTTGCTATAAAAGTCCAATCACTTTTTATAGACTTTCGGTGCTCTTAAAGTGACTCAGCAGTTTCAGCACAAAAAACGATGGGGCGCCGAGGAAGAATAATCAGTTTAAATTTAGGTCATCACGTGATTTACTATGGTGGTGTTTGCACGTGGATTTTTTTATTTTGCTTCTAAAAAATGCACATATTTTCGTGCACGCGGTTGGTAAACATACTGTGAGTTATCTACATGCATAAAGGTATTATATGCGCATGTCAGATAAGGGCGCATAATATATTCAACTTTATCGGAGGCAGGAAAAAAGCGTCTTGATTAGGGCCGCGCTGCTTATTTACGAGAGACCTCGCTGCATTATTCCGAGAGCATAAACACGCTTCGCGATTTATTTCCTTTGCCCGAAGATAAAGGAGAAAGAATTTTCCAATAAAATCCGAGCCCCTTCACATACTTGATGCAGAGGCAAACACGACGTACGTGGGCGGAATAGAATCAGGCAACTGCAAAATTCACTTTTCTTGTTCTCCATCCGCGTGTGTACCATGACGCGGACCGCGAGACTAGAAAATCCTGTATTCATCGACATGGAAACAAACGTCAGCAAGAATCATGATATTTGCATATTACACAGAGCAGCGGAAAAATGAAAAAAAAAATAATCATAATCATAATTTTTTTACGATTAACGCAAAATATTTGTTGAATGCAAGAGAAAATTCAATTTATATAGTAATAAATTTCCATTCATTTCAGAATTATTTGCACAAACAAATTAGTCAAAAAAAGCACTAAACTGATATTTATTTAGGAAATTTGCTGGACTTGCTGCATACAAATATTAACATCTTTAAATTAAAAAAGTTCTTGTTTCCAATAATTTTAGATTTAAATTTTTTAAATACATTTTTTTACGTTAACATGATAAAATTAGAAAATGAAAAATGCGTTTGTTTAGTATTTAATTTATCTAAACATTTTTTGCGACAATTTTGCTGCTAGATGAAAAATATCAAGTTGGAAGAAAATGTATATTGATTATTTTTGCTTGTCTTTTTGTTGTGACGTTTTGCTGTCCTGTCTCACGTCTAATGCAAACAAATCACTCCAGCTGCCACTTTTGAACCACTTAATAGCAAAACGAAAATCAATCACCATTATATTTATCCAGCAATATCATGCCAAGCTACCCTTCTTTTTGTTTGAAATCTGAGTCGGCAATTTTTTTAAAAAAATTTTCACTCTGGAAATCGATTTCGAGTTAATATGGCAATATTTTTAATGGAAGAAACGTGAATCACGTGCAAATTATTCTGATTGAAATCGTTCCTTTTTGTTCTGGATTTTACTGTTCGGCAAATAAAATCCCTCCGCATTGGGAACTTTTGGCAAACCTCCCAATGCCGTTTTGAGCCGACGCCGGGTCTGATGGAAAATGACGCGCACTTTGAGGGTATTTTGAAAACCATGGTGGCGAGATGACGGTCGTTTTGTTTCATGCTTCACGCAAATTCCATTTGGTTGATTGCGTCGGGTTCGACCCTTCAGAGCCATTTCAGCAGACGAGGCTTCAAGCGTCGCTCTTCGTCTGAACTGCAGAGTCGATAAGCAAATTGAGGTTGAGATTCGAAACCAGACCAAACACCAAACACTTCAGGCACGATACTGTCGGCTCACATACGTATCAGACAGGAAATTAACCCTTGCTGTCACCTATTTTAATTAAATATTCATGATAAAACTTTTAATTATTATTTAAAATAAGACTTTTCAAAGAAATTCGTCACCTGAAAGCATTTTTTCACGTAGTTATCATTGCAATTTTGATTAATTTTTAACGTCAACTTAAAGCTAAACTTATTTATTCCATGAAATATGAAGAAATGAATGCACGTTTTAATTGAACTGTTTTGAATTCAATTAATGTTTTTGCATAATTTTTCAACATTATCAAGCTAAATCAATTGCATAACAGAAAAATTAAAGGTATTTTAATAAGTTTAAAAAATATTTATAAAAAAAAGGATGTGGCGATAAACACGCTGTTTCAATCGTCAAAGCACAACAGATAAGAGCAAAATGTCATAGGGTCAAAGACAAGACAGGGTCAGCAGGGTCACTAGATGAGCAGTGGGAATTCCGAATCATTAAAATTATATTGTATGCGTCCCCGCTGAAGGCAAACACAATGTATAACAATGAGAAAGAAAGAAATTTGAACATGTTTGACGTAGCAATAATTTTCATTTGTACTACAATAAAATTTGCGATTTAATTCTTCTAAAAATGTTTTTGTCCTAAATTTTTAGATAATTTTTATTATTGGCAGACAAGAAGAATAAAAATGAATTATTCTTGATTTTAACCTCTTTAATTATTTATTGCCCAACGAAATAATAATTATTATTGTTGTTTATTCTACTCAAGTCATAAACAACAATAATAATAATTATTTTGTTGGGAAATAAATAATTAAACAGGTTAAAATCAAGAATAATTCATTTTTATTCTACTTGTCTGCCATATAATAATAAAAATTATCTTAAAATTTTGGACAAAAATATATTTAGAAGAATTAAATCGCAAATTAGATATTTATTAAAGAAAAATGATTACTGAAAAAAATTAGTTCGAGCGACCTTTGAGCAAGGTCACTGCGCAGATAAATTTAATCTCTGGTCAGAATGAAGAAAAATTTGCATCACATGACTGGTTGTATCTAGACTGAAGGCAGTTCAAATTATTTACCAGAGCAGATCGACACTTCTGCAAGGATGAAGATTTTCTTTATTTTCGCGATTTTCGCTGCTCTGTTTTTGATGATGGTGGCTGCAGACGACACAACCACTGAAAGCAATGATAATAATGAGAACGACGCAGGCGGATTTTCAATTTTTAACGTCATTGCTAAGGTAATCAAATTTAATTTTCTACGGAGCTTGAAACTTATTCTGCTTATTTTTAGCCGCGTCCTCCAAGACGACGTCCATCTTCATAAACGTTTCGCAGGACTTCTCCCATGAATTCCTTCAAAGGATAGACAATTCTATATATTTAGGTATGGTTGATAAAATTTAACTGACTATTTCCGTGGAAATAATTTAATTAAATTAAAAATTTGCTTTTGCACTAATTAAAATTTAAATGTTTAGTGTGTGGAGACTTATTAACAAATCCATAGTCAACTTGAAGAGATAATCAGGTTGATTTTGGAAAGCTCATTTTCCCCAAATTAACAATATAATTATATATAAGTTTCTAAAACTCGTAAGTGGCAAAACATTGCAATAATTGTCCAGAAGACCAATGCAAAGTGGTTTCCACTCAGGAGAGCAAAAAATAGCTTCGACCAGTTTGGTCTATCAAGGATCTCGTCAACTGTAAAATTATGATCTCCTAAAAGTTCTGCACTTAATTTTAATAAATAATGTAGTGATAAATTATTAGTTTTACATTTTCTAAACAAATGAACTAAATGAGTACATTTTTTTTACTCTTTTCCAGTTCCTGGCATCCTCGTACCCTCAACGGCCAAATCTTTTCTTTTTTTGTAGCGCACAGGGCTCGAAACAATATGGTTTTTATTCAATGCTTCAGAAATACTAACAAAATAACATTTTAATTGATCAAACGGGAATGGTAGTTAGTTGTGATGAATTTCATGGAGATTTTTGACGGTTACTTATTTTTTTCAAACATATTTAAAAATTGTAAAGAGGAATATAATATTATTTGATTCCAGTTCTGATATATTCGCTCGATTTTTATTTTCAAATAAGAACCATTTATAAAATATAATTTGTGATAAAAACGATTTTATTGTAAAATATTAAATAAACTGCTTTTAGAACACCAAATGGATCCTTTTATTTGACGATTTTGACATATATTTACTATAGGCTCTGATATGTTAGAAAGGTTTCATTAGTATTCATCGTCGTAGATTATGCTTAATTCTCGTCGCAACTTTTGAAGATTGATCGACGAATGAAGATTTAATTTTACTCCTCTTGGATGTTTGTATTGGTATTTTTAGTACAACTGAACCTCAATAAAGAGAGCTCAGCTGGCAGATAATCAATATTTAGGCGTATGCAAAAGGTGTTAGAAAGAATTTGGAAAAAAATGATAAAATATTAAAACCTGGCATAAACTAAGTCAAACTCTAGTATCTGCTCAACTGAAAAATAGTTGAGCACAACAATGAGGCGAATAGTTGAAATGAGCGTGGGCATCCATATCAGAGGAACAGGAGATCAATTAATTAAAATCATATTCATAATAAATGGATTAAATTGTTAAAAGCAGATACTAAAAATACTTAAGTTGATAACAAAATAATTTATACAATTTTTTTTCTTTAAATTTTCCTTTATCATTATCAATGTTTAACATTAAATTTAAATTTTAATGATATTTATATAATTAAAAATTTTTTAACTTTTTATTATATTGATTATTTTTTCTAAATTATTTTGTCACCATGCGTTGGATTATTTTTATCTACAAATTATCAAAATATTATGAAATAAATATAGATTTATAAATAAGCTATGTGAACTATAATAATGAAATTTTTCAGCTACGACGAAATGTTGGTTAGTATCTCTTGGGTGTTTTTGAACTATCATTTTGACTGTATTAAAATTGGCATGTAATTCACCATTCATTTAACTCATTTTATTCAAAAAGTATTAAAGAACCAAGATGAGAGGAAAACTGCCAATTTACAAATTAAAATTTCAGGACAAAATAAAGTAGGCGCTTGAATTGCTCAAAAAGTCTTCGTCGCCTGTTGAAAGACGATCTGCTTGTTAACCACTTTCTGTATAGTCAAGTCTCTCCCTTTCCTTCCCTTACTCGTATTCGGGGTAATTAATTAAAAATTCATCTGGCAACAAGCTGCTGGAAATATGACGAAATCGATCCTGATCGATAAAACGCCCTCCTCGGTTTTTTTTTTCTTCTTTCGCGTTCATGCACCCGACGTCATTATCAAGCAGCGAAGCACCTATTTAATGGATAATGAGCGGCGCCAACACACACCAACAAGGTGTGTGTGTAATGAAGAGCTTCCCTGATCAGGTGCGCCGCGTGCAGTTGGGGCTGTAAATCGACCCCTCTCCACAGCACCAAATCAGCCCCTGGGCGGCGATAAAATCTCGCGCTCAAGACGTTTATTACAAACGGTGGAACTGAAAATTGCGCTACGCAAATTACTTTTTGCACAAACGAGATTCTCCGGTTTCAATGAAGAAGGTGCAGGTCCAAATTGCAACAGGAAAAGGAGTCTAATTACTTTAAAAACTGAATTGTTTGACTTTTCCTTCGACTACACACATCGTTCTATTTAAGTTTCCAAGCTTTTAAGTACATAATGAGATTCAGTTACAAGCAAATGGCTTAAAGCTCATGCACTATCGTGTGCTGATAAAACTTTGAAGTTCTTTTTCAAAGGCAATCTTCAGCTAGTAAATTTGCAATTTGCTGCTGTGCTTTGATGATTTTAACACGTTTGTTTGTTTCCTGTGCTCAAAGTAATCAAACTGTTAAAATATTCTTTCTCTCTCTTGATAAAATGCATTTTCATTTCTGTTAAATGAATGAAAATTTTTTACCAACCATTAAAACTGAAATAAATTTAGTTCAATAAAACACAGCGTAGTGAAATGAGTGAGTTTAAAATAACAACAAGTTAATCAATCAAACACTGAACTCATTTGTCATTTGTGTCTTAAAAATGCAAATTAAAAAGTTTATGCGATAAAACTTTTCATTTATAATTAAAATTAATGAAAAAAGCTAAACTGTTTTTATTGATTTATATCATCCGCAAAACGTCCAAGTTTTTTTGATTAAATTATTTCTGTAATTTTCATTGCTGCTGTTTGTTAACAATGTTTAGTCTTAAATTATGTTTATTAATGTACCACATGTTTAGATTCAATTATGGAAAAGGCAATTGAAATTAATCAAGAACTTTAACTTTTTATTTTGCTTATTTTATATTTAATTTTGATTTCAAATATTTCTTTTGTCAAATGATCTATGTTAGAATATAACAAGGTCCACGCTTCAGCAATAATGAAAAAAGATTTGATTGTTGTTTGAGCTCTCTGATTGGGTACAAGTAAAGTTGTACCCAATCAGAGAGCTCGACAACAATCGAAATTTTCTGACGAGCGGACCTTGGAATAAAATAATTTTGTATTCATATATTTTGATTAAATATAATTGTAACAATTAGGTGAATTGAAAATTCCCCCCCGTTGATTATGCAAGATTTTTTGTGTCAGGAATAACAAATTGAATAATTAATAAAAATTAAATGTATTAGGAAAAAAGAAACACTGATCCGCCGATTATATTAACCAATGAAATCAAAATGGAAAAATATATTTTTAGAGCAAAGTCTGCATGTATCTGAATATCAACTCGGTCATACAAAAATAATGTAAAACGAAGAACACGAGAATGCGCCCGTCTGATCAAAATTGCTTTATTTTTGGTGAAAGTGGTGTGTGCGTCTCTTCTGTGAATGCTTTCGTCGGAAGTTGATGTCACGATCTGACGCGGGGAGAGGTCACCAGAATCAATAAAACATATGTACAATACCGCGTGTGTCTTTTTGTATGCGTGTGTGTGCAGACACCGGAGACACACACGTTGATGACGAAGATACAATAATGTGCACCAACGCCACACGCACCCCTCAAGAGCGCCGGTGGCGCTTCTCGATCTCTGCACTAATTGATATTGAAACCAGCACACCGGCAAATTGTGCAATGCGGAGTGCATTTTCCACTCGGAAAGTCAAGAGATTGTTTTGTCCGTCAACAAAGGAGAAATAATTTGCGTTTCAAATTGCACCTCTCATTATACGCGACTTTCCTGCTCCTTTATTGTTGTCGGCTAATATTGAGCACGTAAATTATTCAAATGGAGTCTTTGTGCGCGAGGCTTGCAGGTAAAGTGCCCATTAGTGTGCGAAACGCACGTGCAGTCGCACCAAGCTCAAGTCAAGAGAAAATGATAATATCAAGTTTCGAGCGCATGATACGCGCAATGGATGGAATCGTTGCGAAAACTTCATTAAAAATGACCTATTATTTACTCTCCTGAGGGTATAGCAAGTCCTTGGATTCATATTTTACATTCAAAGGCAGGCATATTTTTTTTTCATTACATCTGAAATTTCCATTTTCTCTCATATTTCGTTTATATTTGCACCTGAGGGAATCAGATAAATTACACGTGAGCCATCAGCGCGGTGTTTTTTTGGCGCACAAAGAGCAAAGCTCTCTGCAATTAATATAATTTCATGTTGCATGTGTGTAATAATTACATTAATTACGTACCAGTGTTTGATGGAAGCTTTTAATTATTCAATACAATTTGAGATAGAAATTCTAGTTGTTTAATTTTTTAATTGTGTTAATTTCTATTAAAATAATCCGTTTTTGTTTATAATTCTCTTCTACCATTGAAAATTAGAATAATCTTAACTCTTAAGTACCTATAAAGATCCGCTGAACATGGACAAAAGTAGACAAAAGTATTCAAATTTCTACGATTTTCCGTTTTACACCTGCCAGATTTGCATTCAAGTCAGAAGATCTAATTTCAAAATATGTATATTCTGATCAGTTTTTTTTTCAGTTTAGAATCTACCATCATGAAAAAAAATGAGTAATTGAATTCTTATTTTTTTTCAAACCCGCACTTTTTGAGAATCAAACTCTATCCATTGAATTTTATTTGCAAAGATATCCTACAAAGTAAAGAATTAACAGGAAAACAAACAAATTATATTGGAATTGAAAAAAATTTATATCGTGCCTGTCAAAATAGAAATCGTTGACAAATCACCCTGTTTTTAAAAATGAATTGAAAATTTATTTTGTCACACTGTGTAATTTTTTTAAATTAAATTGTTTGCTTTTGTCATTTTTTCTTGCCGTATTGAAAATAATTTACATCCTGCATGTCAAAATAGAAATCGTTGACAAATCATCATCTTTTTAAATATATAAATAAATTAAATTTAATTTTGTCACGGTCGCATATTACAAAAAAACTGTGTAATTAATTTTTTTTTAAATTAAATTGTTTGCTTTGTTATTTTTTCTTGCCGTATTGAAAATAATAAGAAAGGGCACTGACCTTTCGCCGTCGTCGTTGAAGGCGTAGTCGCCCATGATGAGGTCCCTGAAGCGATACCTCGGCGGCAGCGGCGGGCAGACCTCCTTCTCCATGAGCTCGCGAGGGCCGGGAGACACTGGCGTGCTTACGGCCATCGCTCTTACTTCGCTCCTCACACAAGATGCGACCTTGACATTGCCCAAGCAGGCGAACGTGCACGCGAACCCCTTTCTTGCTTCGTTAGTCCCAGTGACTCTCTTCTGTATATTTCGTGTACCAGCGGAGGCGGCGTGAGTGAGACACGGTTGCGTTCGACTTGGCCTCTCAACCCTCGCGAGCATCTCCAGCGGCGCTCGCGCCAAATAAATCCGCTGCTGGCCTCTGGTGTGCACCCTCCGAGGCTAACACGCCACTACCCTCTCTGTTTGCTTTTAATTATTTTCACGATTTATTGTATAACCTGGCGAAAATCGTGTTTACTCTTTTTTAACATAGTCTATTTTTTGCAATAAAATAATAATATTAAAAAAAAGATATATCTTATAAGATTTTCTTGGTATTCTGGGAGGTCAGAGAAGATTATTTATTATTATAGCTTTTTTTTAAGTTGTTACAAATACATTGTTTACGTTCAATATATGAAAACATTTATTTAAGTAATTAAGTTATTAATTATTAATTTATTAATAATTGTCTTTTTTAGTGTATAAATTTTCAATTTTAACATTTAATTTTTAACATTTAACTTAACAATTATTTTTAATCTAATTAAAACATTTAAAAATATAATATTTATTATATAAATATTATTTACTAGGCTCTTTTTACAATTTTAATAAGTATGTTACGTATAAGAAGAAATATAAATTTTTCTTCTGCAATTATTATTTTTTTAATTGTGTTAAGCAGCAAAAAATATTGACAAGAATAAAGCTATCAGCAAATTAATATGCGATGAACAAAATACAAAAGCCAGTTAATACATTAGTTGACTTTATCAACAATTATTACCGCCCATAAATTGGAGATATATTTCTATTGATGACTTAATACAAGATGGCCTTTTTTTATTTAATCTCTTTTGGCGCCTTAAAAATATTTGAGTTCATAGGTTTATTTCAACCGACTCATTGGAGCTTTTACATTGTAATATAGCCACAAAAATGAGTATTAGAAAGAAAATTTGGTTGTTTTTTTATTTGCCTTTATCTATGGACACGTATAAATGTGATTTTTTTCTTCATATCAGCGCTCAAATCAGGAAGTAATTAACTAAAGCATCATAACATAAAAAGTGGAAATTTCCATAATTTTTTTTCATTTATATTATTTTTAATTTATTATAATATTTTCTAGGTGAATGAAAAGGAGATATCAAAATGATGCTCATTGCAGATTAAATTTATTTAATACATTTTTCGTTTATTCTTTGGGGAAAATATACACATATGTATGAATAATCATATACCTCATTTTGTCAGTGTATAGCGAGTAGGTGTAGTTTTCCTCCGTCACAAAAGATACATTTCTCGTCTCCACTCAACACACACTGCGGTTAAATTTGATAGACAGCTACAATATAATGTGATGGATATTTTATTACTCAACGTTAAAGGGCTACGTCTGCTTCTTTAACACAATTGAAAAGGATTGTTTGTATTATGAACATCATAATTTTAGGAGTTTTCCGAAATGAGGAAAATAAATCGCTTCTGTCCAGGGAAACTTCGCTATTCACAAATCATTTTATAGTCTCTTAACACAAAAACGTAACTTGAACATTCAAATATTTATGCTATTAGAAGATTTTTATAATATAACAACAAGAAAAATATTCATGTATTTTCATTACTTCCAATTATATCAATACAGTGACTTAGATTTGTCTCTTTTCAGCCAATTATCAACAGTATAGTTAAACAGTTTCTGTTATATAAAGATTTTTTTTCACAATTCAGTTCCTGTGTCTTTATAAATTCACAATTATTTCATAATTATACAGCATTGCATATTTCATCGTGCTACAGTCGAGAAATTTGAAAAATTAAAGCAGAAAATGCGTTGGAAGTTTAAATGACAAAAGTACTTTTTAAAATAGTAAAAGTTGTGAATTCTCTTTGCGCCAAAAACAAACGTTTAAAAAACTTTGACCTCCTAAATCTATGAATTTTGTTTGTGTTTTAATACAATGGAGCAGTTCTTTTTTTGTTTGTCTATGTATTGACTTTTGATTAATTTTCTTATCTTGTATTAAAGAGTTGCCTGGCATGCAGCGGGTATATAATTGCAAAACCGTGTTTAATTGACACTGTTTTAAAGTTTTTACAACAAGCTCAGCCAATTCAGCTTTGTGAATACGCATTATCATGTATTTTCTGAAATAATTTAGAAAGTCGATTTTTTCATAGGAATTAGAACTTAAGATTTTTCCTGTGTGTGTTTTAAATTTAAAAGCTCCTTTATTATGAACTATTTTATCAGGGTCTACTCATTGAATTTATGGGAACTTTTGTAATTTATTTTCATGTAGTTAATTGGCATTTTTGGGTACTAATTATTTTTTGTGTGTTTTATACTCTTTGAAGAGATCATTCTACGCTCTTTAAACACTCAATAACTTATATTAATTGCATAATATGTAATATATATGATTTCAGAGATGAGATCTATGTGCTTTAGATAAATTCAGTTTTAATTTTTAATTTAATTACTCTACACCTAAGGAAAAACGCATCTAATTGGAATATTGGTTCTTTAACTCAGTATGCATTCACATATTCTAGGATTATACTACATCAAATTTTGCTAAAATTTGTATGAAGGTCAAAAGAGCTTTAGAAGAGCAGGCTTGGAAGATCACAATAGAGAGAAGGTAGGAAAATAACTTGTATCGTGTGCTGGGAAAATTGTCGTGCAACATTCAATATTATCAGTAAACGTGGTAATGCTACAATGATATAATATATTCATGTTTATTTCTTTGTTCAAGAATCTTCCAGTCCAGCCAAGGAAATCAATTTTTTTAATCATTTTTTATATATAAAATTTATCCAATTTAAAAAGGAACAATTTCTTTTATTTTACAATTAATAATATATTTTTCCGACTTAAATACCACAGATTGGATAGCATTCATTGGATATAATTTTCTTCTCATTTTACTTTGGACAGAAAAAGATATGGCCTCAAAGAATATATATGTATATCTTTTATACTCGTTCGTTCGCGACCGAAAAAGCATGCTTGTTAATCTGGTTACTTGACGCTGGCTGCGGAAGATCTTTTGCTCGAGTCTGTTGCGTTCGAGGATTTGTCTTCACTCTTGCCTGCTGGTGTAACCGGAGTCGCGGGCGTGGGGTCGTCCAGGAATAACGGATTTTTCACCTCCATTTCGCAAGTCTGAAAGTGAAATTCGCATGAAGAGGGTTGTCTAAAGTTCAACTACTTCTACTGCACATTCATTAGTTTTTCTATATTTGTGGAAAGAAAAATAATTCTTAATTTATTTTATGTATTAATTAAGCTTTATTTTTATTGATGAGGAGAAAAAAATTGAACAGAAATCAGAATGAATTAAGTTTTAATTTTATATAGTCCGAAGAACATATTTTTGCCAATCTCTTGCCTTTTCTGAGATACAATTAATTAAATTTTGCATATTTTCAAATTAAAAGAACTTGCTATTTTAGACAAATTATTTTTTGTTAATGAAAAAAATTAAAAGGCATTGGACTGATATTTTTAGTTTAATAAAAAAAAACTAAATTAAAAAAAAATCAAAAATATTTTAGCGAAAAATTTTTAAATTATCTTTTTCTATTTTTTCTTCATACTTTTGCTTTCCTCTGAGATGAAAACTTTTTTAAACGTCAATTTTAATAAGAAAAATTCCTTACCGAAGCGAGTCCAGGACATTCATAGACCGTGTAGTCACCTTCGTCGTTTTCGTCGTCGCTTTCGGCTTCGGACAGAGACCCTCGCCGCTCATTTGCTGCCCTGCTGCAAAATTTATCAAATTCATAACGAGCGCATATATTTATATACCAAAAAGTGCTTTGTCGGCAAAACATCCCCAGAGGACAAAGTTGCCTGCGTGGCGTGAAACATTTGTCGCCCGCAAAAGTGACGACCATTGTTTTGCCACGATATGTGGATTTATTCTGCCCGCACTAATTGCGGTTGATAAATGGCCCGTCACAACACACACCACGATAATATAACTTTCCGAAATGCAAATTTGCACATTAACCTATGGGCTGAACAACATTTTGAGAGAGCGAAATCGATTCGCAGGAGTTTCCCAAGGAAATGATGAACTATAAAATAAAATTGTACGTATCCGATTCTCTCTACATTAATTAAAAACTAAAAGTAGACCATATTTCTATTCAATACAGAATAAATAGAAAGTACTCATTTTCGAAGGTAAAAAATTAATAATAAATTTTCTTCCCCTCTCCTTGCTTTGATATATCATAAAAATGAAGACAACCCAAATTTGTGAAGAAAAACGGACTTACTAATGAATTTTTTCATTACAAAATGAATGGCTCTTCCAGTTTTGGTCACGATTAGCGTCTCTATTTTATGAGAATAACGTACTGCGCTTGCTTACTAATGCAATTGCTAAAGTTTTTTTTTTTATCAAGTAGCATTTTAAAGTTATTATTTGATATATTAATCTGTATAAATGTATTTTGCGGTTTTTTTTAATTGTTTTGTTCTAATATATTATATACAATTTCAAATTTAAATTTTCTTTTTTTATTAGTTTGTTTCATTCAAAATAAACGAAAACATTTGTTACTTTTACAATTAAAAAAATTGTATAAAAAAATATTAATGAAGACAAGGATAATAAATTTGTGTTGAAAGTAATTGAATTCTATGTGAAGAGATTTGGCTATCATTTATCGCTAAAAATTAATTGTTTTGACTTATTATCGTTGAATAAATTATGTTTTGAAGAATCCCGGAGCTCGGAATAAAAAAGAACGGATAAATGTGTTAGTGCCAGCGGATGGCAAAAATTGAATTTTCATTAGGAGCGCGGCAGCTGCTCGGCTCTCCTTCCATGATTTATTTACTCTCACAACACCCTCTGCGCTATCCAAGAACCCTTTCCTCTCTCTTAAGTTAGTTTTTTTTTGCCACCAAAAGAAAATACGGCAGGAAAGAGAGTTCAGAGAGAAAATTCAAATATTCTTTTCCCTTTGGTGACAAACGAAGCGAGATTTTCCTTGCAATATAAAAGTTTGCAAATCAAAATCAAGCATCCTTTCCAATATTGAATGCTGCAAATTTTCATTTCGCAAAATTTAATGTGGAACGACGGCTCACCTTTCCATGGCGATGATCTGCTGCTTCTGGTGCTGGTAGTGGTACATCTGGGCGGACTGGGCCAGCCTTCTGTCCCCCGAGGTCGGCGAAATGTCCTTGTTCGGACCGGTCACTCCATACGCAGGGTACTCGACGTCGGCCGTCGCTTTTGCATTCCTCTGCAACCTAAGATGCAAAGAAGGAAAATGTAAAAAAAAAACTATTATCTTTAGTCAATTTATAGTTTGTTGTTAGCAATTATTATTTAATTAAGAAATTGAATATTTTTTGGAAATTTTGTTTAAATTATTAATCGAATTAATTTGAATGTTTCAGGCGTTTTTTTTTTGTAAAATTTTAAATTTTTTTCAAATATTTTAATACATAAAATTTATCAAAGAAACACTGAACTTCATGATTCATGATTCATAGAGTTCTACATAGAATTGTTGTTGGTTTTTGAAGTTTTTGGGAATAGAAACCTTCAATTTGTGTTCACTAATGGCTTCCCACACTGATGAAAATGTTTGATCAATTTGATCACGTTTGGTATAAAAATCGTTTTGCTAATGAAAATTTACATTACAATTTTTGTATGCTCCATTTGTTTAATTATAATTTTAACTTTGATGGACTTCTGACCTTTGATTATTTTGTATTTCCGACACCGGCCCTTTGTTATGTATTCTATTCATATGAACTTTAGCCTGTAAAATATTTGCTAAAATATTGGAAACCGGAGAATGCAAATATTAAATTTATGCAAAACTAAATCTAAATTTTGACTCTGCATCTCACAATCAGTGAAATAAATTATATTAAACTAAATACTTGTAAGATTGGAGCAAGTTGAAAAGATACCAGAAAAAACTAATCTAAGGCTCAACTAGCCAATCAAAACATTTACCATGCTAACGTTTAAATAATTTATTATTTAATAAATATAAAATTTAACATTTTTATTATAAACAATTTTCCGATCAATAAAGTTTTCAGAAATGCTCTTTTCTGGAAAATTGAAGCGAGTCTAAAATGTTCTACGATTCCAGCAATTTAGTTTTCGCCCTGCCGCCTTTCGTTTGAAAGGGTTTCGGGAGCGAGCGAGATGAAATTTTAAACGCGTCCCGCTGTTTATGACACATGTCATCGCCACTGCACGTTGGGCAATAAGCGTTGGGAGCGAACGTACGTGTTTTCCGCCGGCGACGGAAGCCTCGGGCGTAATGCCATCAAATATTCACGTCAATTGATCCTCTTTCGAGCGTCGCGTCTCCCAAGCTAGCTTTTAATTATTCAACCCATTGATTCTTCTTCACTTTGAAGGGTAAAAAACAATGCACTTAAGAGGGATGGTTAAGACTCTAAATTGATTGGGGAGGATCTTTCCTTTTATACAACCGCATTTTCCCCCCACATGCACATTCTCAGTGAGTGGAGCTCAATTACAGACAAAGGGAGAAAAGAAAGACAACAGACGGAATCTTTTGAGCCCTGAAATGCGTGATGCGGGCTCTTTAGCGTGTCTTTCCCCCCTTCTCATTTCAACCAGAAGCTTTTTTACGTTATTGTTTTTGTTTCCCAACCACTTTCATGTGTCTTTGCGTTTTGTACCATCAAATTAAATTGAATTTAGTCATATTATGCTAATTTGTCCTGGAAATTAATTTGAACTTTGTTAACTCAATGTCAAATTTCATCACGTTTTCGGTTTAATCAAATTCCCCTGAATTTTCCTCAAAGGGACCCTTTCACAGACACACGTTAATACAATTTATTTCTACACACACTGCAAGCCTTTCAGAACTCGTCAAGTGTAATCTGCGAGTGCAAAATCTAATCCCGTGTCTCCTCGTCCCTATTTGAATAGAACTGCTCTGGATTTTTCTGTTTGTACATCAAAAGCAATGCGACAAACAAACGCAGAGATTACAATTATTAGACTCACAGATCGTCCCTGAAGCTGTAAAACCTGAAAAAGACCTCGTCCAGGAGCGACCTGATGGTGTTGAGCATCGCCCTAGGACATGCTGGCTGTTGCGCGCGAATTTTGCAACTGCCTCGCACAGAGACCAACATCAACCCCGCAACCCGCAAGCGCACTCGATTTTCTCTCTTTGAACTTGCACTTGTGATTTTATTTTGCAAATCAAAATATTATTTTATATCTGTGTTGAATACTTAAATATGACTTAAAAATCTCTTCCAGGTGAATAAAATGTCACTTAAAATAATTTAATATTTGTAAAATTTGGACCTTAATAAAATTATTTGATAATTTCCATACAAAAAAAAAAAAAAAAAATAAAAAAAAATTGATTGAGCGAATTAATAATAATTAATAATTAAATTGTGCAGATTAATTAAATTTCACGATTCATTTATAATTTCGCTCAATTTCGTTTTTGACTTGGTGATTCAATTTACGCCGGTCGTGTTTATTCAAAGCAATTCGATCCAAACCAATTAACAGCGTTTTCCGCTCGCAAACATTTGATTGCCGGCGAAGTTTGCATTTAATCAGAGTTCGACCGTTCAACATTGAGTTATTTTTCACCAGGTAAACACGCACTCTCTCAGCAGAATCACACTGCGAAAGAGAGAAATGAACAAAAAAATCGCTGACAACCAAACGGCCAAAAGTCAGGACCAAACTTTTTCATTGCCTCTCTTGTTAAATGGCTATTCTTTACTTTCCTGCAATGAAACAACGTCAATTTATTAACGTTTTAGATGTTCTGAATGTTACAAAATCCCAAGCGGGAATTAATTATAATTTCCGCCCTTTTCTGGCAAGAAATTAAGCTGGATTTGGACTTCATAAGTCGGAAAATCAGGCTGGAAAGTGGAACGCTTATCACGCTAATTCCATCCCTTGGGCGGCCCAGCTGCGTGCATTTTATGAACGATCTCCATTTATGAGCTTCAAAGTGTGTTTGCGCTGCTTCTTTGAACTTTGATATGCGAAGCTGAACAAGGCGACAGTGATTGATTAGAAACGTGGTTGAAAAGTGACAGGAAGGTCTATCTGCGTCCCTTCAAGGATGCAAATTTTATGAGAGGGAAAAAGTTCACCACTTTCGAAATATATTGAATCTTCCTTGCTTCAAGGCATGTTGCGCTTGGATAATATAATCAAATTATCTTTGCCGCTTCATGTTCCGGTTTTCTGAGAAACTCGATAATCTGCTTGATTACCTCGCGTCCCCATATTTTTCACGGCGGCTAATACAAGGCCCTTGCCGGTGATGGCGAGATATTACGGCACCTAAACGACACACGCGTCGAAAATTGGAAAAGTTTGAGCACTCACTTGTACCAGCAGATTCCGGTTGCTATGACAGCGACGATCCCTGCAGCACTGCAACCCGCAATTATCGCTAAAAAGAGAAAAATACCTGGTTAAAATCAAATTTCAAGATAAAAACTTTTTAGTTTAATCTTTAAAAAAAAATCAAAATTTAATCTCATTGTCAGTTTGATTTATGAATGAAATTTATCAAAATATTAAAATTTCATTTTTTTTTTAAATTCCACACATTTTTATTGGTTAAATAATCATGTGATTAAATTTCTTCAATTTTATATGAATTTAATTAATTCAATCCTTGTAATTTAATCAATTTGGTGCGTGAGAATTACTGCATTCAGTGAAAGTTTTGTTTTGGGCTTTTATAATATTTATATACAAGAGTGGAGTGACACCACAGTCGATTGCTGGAAACTACAAAAGCAGCCCCACACTTCTTTCGAATCGATTGGCACCCCTAGTTGGAAGCAAGGGCGGCAGAGGGTGCGAAGCTCAGCCAGCGAACGGGGCTGCCACTTTGACCTTTGCCGAGTCGTTATTGCTGAGAGCAAATAATGTGACGTTTGTTCTGTCACACAGGGCAAATGGAAAAGCCGCCTATTGTGTGCGTTTTGGCGGAGAAAAGGGAGGAGGGGGGGCCCGCAAAGTTGGATTGTGCAAAAGAATGCCGCATGATTTATAATGATCCAATTACACCCCTAGAGAGGGCGGCCACATATTGTGAGAAAACGGCTGGGTTCTTTGACCCAAGAAACAATAACAACAAAGACGTTCTCAACTGAAGAAGATAAGAATAGAAGGGGTTTCGTTTGATTTATTTCATATAAGAGATATTTTTAGACTCCGTAGGGAGTGGCTGGAAACGTTTCCAGAGGAAATAATAACTTCAAACTTATTTCTTTAAATAAACTCGTTATAATTAAAAAAATAAACCATAATTAATTAATAAGAATTAAAAAAAAAAACCCTAAATAAAAGGTGAGCGACAGTTTTACACATTTTCAATCGCGGATAAAGAAAATAAGAAATGAATAAAATTATTTTTGGTTTTAAATATAATTGAACGCAACATGCGTGACTTAAATTTGGTGCAAGTTGCATAATTCCATCAACAAGGAATTAAAGCCCATCAAGATTACAAAGTTTCATGTCCTCACCTAGAAAGTAAACTTCGGAGTCTGGTTCTGACGGCGCCGGCTCCTGCAGCACCCTGGCGTGGTGGTCAGGCAGGGGTTCGTGCGTGGTGGTGGGAGGGGGTGTGGGCGCTGGTGTACTTTTTCTCGAGGGCGCCTGGTGCAGGATCATGTTCCTGGGCAGGTTCGGCTGCGGATCGGCCATCAGGGGTGGCTCGGGGTTGGAGGGAGGAACCGGCCGACCTCCTCCCCTCTGCATGACGCCTCCTGCTTCACGGTTTCGCAAGGGACGGTCTTCAGTCAGGTCGTTATTGTCTGGCGGCATGTACTTGGCTCCGTTCCAAATTGCTGTTGAAAAATAAAGGAGAAAAATGTTTTAACAAGAAGTTTGCTAACGACAGTAATTGGTAAACTCTATTAGCAACATAAAAACCGATAAAAATAATTAAATATTGCAAGTCACATAAAAAAATAAACAATGCAGAGGAACAACCAATTTTTGTTGGCAGTAATATGTACTTTAAAATAAATTTTATAAACCTATTTTATGATAATTTTATTTTTATTTAAATTTTATTTTTATATTTTCAACATTTCACAAAATTTAATTAAAATTTTAATTTAGTAAATAATTAAAAATAAATATTTCCCTGATATTCTCATTTTCCTTTTTAGAACTTTATTAAAAGTATTGAATGCTTGCTATGATTACTTTTGTTTGTGCTAAAAGTTATTTGGTTAATAAATAATAAATCTGTAAGCATCTTAAGCCATAAAAATGAAATCTTGTTTTACAAATACTAGCATTTTCGAACCATGTGCTTTTCTTCATCATTTTTTGATAGATATTATAAAAATTGTCAATATAAAAAAAATTGCTTAAATATAAGATGGGAGCAAACAAGAATTAATTGATAATTTAACTGTTTAATAGAAAGAAAAGTATTCCTTGCGACTTACGTTCTGCTAAGTAGGCATCGCCGTCCTCTTCCTCTTCAGGTTCAGGTGGTTTGGGCAGGTAGTACCTGGGGTCGGAAGGGTTGACGGCGAAGTAGGGTTCGTGCTGGGACTCTCTGCCTCCAGGGAGAGGCTGGAATTGGTAGGAAAACTCGCCGCCGGGGCCCATGATCTCGGGCGAGAAACGCATGGCCGCTTCCATGGCGGCCTCTTCGCGCTGCTGCTGTCTCAGGTGACGCTGTTGCAGGATGGCCGCCACCTGGTCGATCATCAGTTCTTCAGGAGTCACATCTCCTGAAACAAAAAATTGCATGAAAATGGTAGAAATACTAGAAACATGAATTAATTCAATATTTCAATATCTCCGAATTGATTTTCTTTGATAAATCAATCGAGGAAACCAAGAAAATGTCTTTATAAATTTTAGATTTTTTTAAATTCCATGTTTTTTTCTCTTTATGGCTTTGTAATGTATATTGTATATCAAGTTACGTATCCCTTATTTGATATTTTGAATTGAATTTCATTTAATTTTCATATTGACTGGATGAAAAAATATCTTGTAATTTGCTGTATTAAAATAAAAATGGAGTTTTAAAATCTCAATTTATTTCAAAACCCAGTTCACAAATTTAATAAATATATCGTTAATTCCTTTTTTGATTGATATAAGTTAAATTAGTAGTTTTTTTTATAAGAATATGAACGCCATTTTAAGCATGTATCGCCTTATTTGCATTTGCCAACGGGGATCAATAAGGAACGAGTTTTGCATGCCTTGGTAGAAGCGAGAAGCTGCTGCCTCCAGCTCATCTCTCTCGGCCGAATAAAATATTCAAATTGGATGTGCCCGTAGCTGGGTTCACGTCCGACCCTCCGACCACCCTATCGCCGACACCCAGGCCAAGCACGCGTTATCACCGATGTGTGCGAGTTGCCCCAGCACAGACAACATTGCGGATTCGAGAGAGACCCTTGCTCAACACCAAACAAGAATGCAAATCGCTACTGACGAGGGTGTGCATTGACGTCGGAGAGAATGTCAGCGATTCGGCTTGACAAGTTGGAAGTATATTATGTTTTTTATGATACAGCAGCAGTTCAGAAGAGTAATTTAACATTTTTTTTATTTATCTTGAAATCACAGCGGCAGGGATTGAGTTTTCCTTCCCGTTTTTAACAATTTTATATTCTTATTTACTTATTATAATGCAATGTATTTTGGATCAATTATTTCCACAGTATTTAATTATAAATTTATTTATCATTAATATTATTAAGGCTTTATTTATTTATGGAATGTAATCACATGTCTATACCTCGTGACAAAATGAAATGCCAGTATTCTTTATATTTGTTTCAGCTAATTCCTTCCTAAAAATCTGGCATTTCATATATTTTTATTTTAATTAAAATTATTCTATTGTGAACCCTGATTATACTTTCACAAAAAGTGTCATTAGCAATTTGTTTCCGCTTGCACATTAAAGAGCAAAATAATACAAGAGTTTTGAAACGTGGGTGAATTAAAATAAATATATTTGTTATTTTCTTCATTCAAAGAAAATGAAGCCGAAAGTGTTTTTTTTTTAATTAGTCACAATATTTCAAAACGTGATAATTATAAAAAAAACTTGATAAGTCGCATGTACATTTTAATGACTTTGCGCACGCAGCGTGTATAATTATTATTATTTGTACAAAGTAAATTATGGAGAACCGCACTTCCTTCCTCCGGCTTGGGTCTTTAGACGCGTTTCATAATGCATTTTTATACCTCAGGGGAGCTGGAATAGCTTTTACCTTGCTTACATATCACATTTGCAATAAACCCTTGCTAATACGCATAATTAAGTAAGCTGTATTTTTATATTAAAGATTGGCACAAAGGGGGAAAAAGCACGATAAAAACACGAGTGCTGGCCTCAAAGACAAAACTAGCAATATGTAGATTAATTTATTGCAACAAACTGATTTGCATAATTGGCAACACGCATGCACAACAAATAAAATTGGATTTTAATGTTAAATAACCCCAATAATTCTTGAATTTTCTGCCTGGCTGAATTTCAGTTTAAAAAAATCACTACATAAATTGGAGCAAAAAACCTTAAATAAATCTTTTTTTTAATTTTAAAGAAAATATACAAGACAATGAAAATTTAATTGATTTGAAAACACCTTTCTTGAGTAATTTTGTTTTAAAATTTTAATAAAATATTTAAAAATCATACGAAATAATATTCAATTTTCTGCATTGGGCGTTAGCGGACTTGGTCAATGAAGATCAGTTTGATCAGGTCCATTCACATCTTGCTTATCCATAATGGAGTTCTAAGTAGCAGGGTGAAGAGGCGCATTTCTTAAGCACCCTCTTGCTCTATGTCAAGCGCTCCACTCGTGCGGATATAAAGGCCGTCTGACGGGCACTTTTGTTTTACATTCTCGTCTCGCTCTGTGTTGTTTAAACTTCTCGGGTCCATTGTCTCCTAGGGAGGGGTACAAAGGGGTCACGAGATCGACAATGCAGACGTAAAAGTTCTTCACAGTCTCGCACTGAAACATCCTTAAATGCATTTCAAAATATGTCACGACTAACTGCGTCATCAATTAAAACACCATAGAAAATATCGTAAAGTAAAAAGTCGGAAATATTTGTAACAATATAAAAAAAATCTTATCATGTGTGTGCATTTTGTGTGATTATAAAAACAACAACGGAACATTCGATAGCTGTTATACTTCCCTGCCGCAGTTCTGTGGTTATAAAAGAAAAATCAAAATCTGAATTTTATGTTTATTTTATAAAGAAAGTTTACTGATTACATTTGATGAAGTTGATCTTATCTTAAAATAAAACTGCATTTTGTTGAAAGTTTTAAGGTCAGTTTTAAATTGGAATAAATCATAATTTCTAAAATGTATTTCTCTCAAAATTCAAATATGCAATTCTGACGATTCTTCTTTTATTCTTTTAAATTATTATTAAAACAAAAGTATTTGATTCTTCGTTTTAAAGAATATTTTATTTTTATTTTAAATTTAAAGATTGCTACAATAATTAAAATATCCTTAAAAAGACTCTTACTTTGCAAATTAATTGAGAACTTAATTTACCACCCTTAAAAATCTGCAGAAGTTGGCCTTTATCGTTTGGGGGCAAAACTGCGAGAGCACCTGGGCGTGTGCGAGAGACACATGTTCTTTGTTTTACGATATTCGCCGGGAAAAAGATAACAATAACAATCAACAAAGTTTTTTTGTTACACCCGCACACCAAAACGGCATTATCAGCGCGACAGGCGAAAGAAGAAGAGGAAGCTTAAGGGAGGTGCAAACTGTTGCTCTCTTATTCAGGCAGTAGCAGGGGTGGTCGGGGGGCGGGCGGGGGCCTCCGTCGGCGATGACGTCAAAGCGGCAGCGCACCAGATGAATTACATCTTTTAGCAAAAATCGATCGCGGCCTGCCTGCGGCGAAAAATGTAGTCGAATCGTCCTCTCAAGTATGAATGAAAGTTTAAATGCTAAATGTTTCTCATTGAGGAAAATATTAATTAATTAGAAGCGCGTGGAATGAATTTAAATCAATTTTAATTTAGTTACGCAAACAATGTTGACGGTTTCAATTAATTTTAATTGGAACAAATATTGTTTCGTTTATTTTCATTTTGATGAAAACATTTGATATAAAAATAGAACTCAATTTTTATAAAAACCATTTTTTTTTTAATTAAATATTAATTTTGACTGTTTGATCAACTTTTAATTCCAACCTGTAATTAAAAAAAAACGCAAATTTAACTATTTCTACATCTTATGTTGCCAGATTAGCAACGTGAAATTTAAAAATTGGCGAAAACGTCTAATTTTAGATCATTTTAAATTATTACATTGAATTTATTTCAAATATTTTATTGTTTTCATAGTTTAAACACGCTTGTCTATCAAAATTAGAGTAAAATTTGCATTTTAATTAAGTTTACAGAATTAAAAACTATACTTTAAAGTTAAATTTGCTTAAAACTTGTATCCAAATTGGAACGCCTCTGTTTTTTTCCTTAATGTTAGCAACCCCTTCAGCACCGTGCAGGCCTCTCCAGCTTGAGAGTGAAGCAAAGTTTCTATGGCAACGTTCCTCTTGCTAAATAATATTATTAGTGCCCCCGCGCCTCCCCATCGTCTCGAGCGTATTATTTTTGCCCATTCTACTCTTATGTCTTTTTCCCCATCTGCTGGACGGAAGCCAGCAGATTGTTTACACAGAGAGACGCCGATTCGCACAAATCCTTCCCGGAAACGACCCAAGACTGCATTGCGGAGGAAATTTTTTATCAAAGTGGCCGCGATATCGAGTTTAATTAAAAATCGAGTTTCTTTTCCTCAAGAATGTGAGATTGTAAAATTTTTCATTCCGAGTAATCAAATTCTGACATCACTCAAGCTGAAAGGCAGATGCTGATAATCCCCGAAGCGTCGACTTAATTAATTTCACCGTGCGAGAGGAATCAAGAACACCTGCTCCGTGTCTCGCTCTGTTTTTAATATGGGGCTTCGCTTTGCGTGAGCGCAGTGACGAACCAACCTCTCACTTGCTATTGACCTTACTTTCCGCGATAATGAAGCTCACACGCGTGCAAATCAATCCTAAAAAAAAAAAACTGCACTTTGACAGGCGAGAAGAACATTCGCGTGTACCCTCATAAGATTGGCACTTTGACAATATAAAAGTTATCTGATCATTGACTTGCGTTTTGTGTTAGCAAAAGTTAGTTAAAATAATATTTAATTCATTTAATCCTATTATTTGCTTAGTTTCTTGAAAAGAAACGTTTTTTAATAACAGTGAATTAAAGAGTTTATAAAAATATGATGTTAACAAAAATAATAATTTAATTTATGCTCGCAAAATATTAGAAGTTGTTTATGCTTATTTTTATTTCAATTGGTTTTAAACTTAATTAACTTTTTATTCAAAAAATGAATATCTTATCTTTTGATTTCATCGCTCCAATTTGATATGATTTATACTATGAGCAGCGAAAAATTATAAAAAATTAATAATTTATTTTAACCAGGTTATCACTAAGAGATATATAATGTATTTGATAACTTCAAACTTAAGATATTCTTATTTCTTTCATTTAATTAATATTTATTACATTATGGAGTTGTAATTTTACTGATCGAGGAAAATATGCACAGCTAAAGCAAGTCGAATTACAATTTATAAATAAATTTTAAAAGAAAGCAATATTTAAATTTTTTTGTTAAGCTCCCACTTTTTGATAAAAGACAGCGCTCGCCGGAAGGATGTCCCTGTTGTTTCATTTCATACGCAAGGTCGGAAATTTTCTAACCACAAAAGTAATCTTCCAAAACCCTGAAATCGTCGTCGGACTTCCCTTTGTCGGAAATATTAAATAATATAACTTGTAAGGTAAAAAATAAATTAAGAATGACATCAAAATTTGGAAATCCAAACCGATTTTAGGAATTTTTATTAATGCTTGTTATTAGTTTAACTTTTTTTATTGCATTGCTTTATTTCCTTTTAGTTCTGTTTATTTCTAGGGGGGGGGGGGGGGGAAACACGATAATCATGCATATTCACTTGTGTGTCGATTGACTGTGATTGTGTGAGTGACAAAGTGGAGCAGAATATAGGGCGCGTCGTGTGCCTGGTGCAGCGGCAGCATCTCTGGTGCATTTATTGCATCTCTTGTGTTGCATGTTCGCTCAGTTTGCAGCCTTTTCGCAATCCCCAAGGACTCTCAGCTGTTGTGTTGAGCAGAGAGGCTGATTAACCAGCTTGCGCTAGAAATTCCCGCATCAAAAGCCGTGCTTGTTAATTCAACTCTCGCCGTCTCCCAAGAGACAAAGATTGAAAGATGGCGCCGTTAAAGTCCAAAGAAAAGGCTAATTAAATGTGCACCTGATTATTACGAGTTGTGAAGTTGGAATGAAAAAATACGTGTTTTGCCACGCGCACCCATTATTGTTCCCATCCACGTGCTTAATCTCATACGTAATCCGATTTTGCTCTATTGAAAGAAATTATTATATTCTTTGTAAAAGACTTTCGTTTTTTCCATTTCAATTTCCCGATTGCTAACGTCAATAAGTATAAGAATTGAGTTCATTTAAATTTAAATATCTAAAATAATTAATTTTGTTTGCTGTGTGTTTTCATTTAATTAATACATTTGTAAGGTTTGTGAGCCAAATTAGTGTATTTTTAATTATTAAATTCAAAACTATAATTGTATAAAGAAAAATACATTAAACCTTTTAGGGCTGTTTAAGCTGAATAAACCTTTTTTTAATTTGTTTGTGAACAGGCCAGTGTGAAAATTGATGTTACGTCATAAATTTACATTATCCTTTATTTATCTGATGTAATTAAAAACCTGTTTTTTCCTTGTACGTAATTTGAATTGAATGAATATTTAATTATAATTATAAACATTCATGGAATATCCCCGAGAGATTGTTTTCCGAAGTTTTTCCCAGAGTTTAAATATGCATGCGTAGCAGGAAATTGTAAACTTCTCGTCAAGAGAAACATTAAAACTTCTTCTTTCACAAGCCGTTCTACTTTGCACAAAAGGAAAATTAGTTAATATCCAACCTAATTTGCTTTTTGAAATTGCATGCATGAGAAATGCTGCGGGGAAGAAAGTCAAGGCGTCGCGCTTTCTTTATTCTTTCCACTCTGAGCGATAACCTCAATAACGTTTTTATCACCACCGTCAAATGTATTATGTCAAAGCGTGGGCAGGAAACATAAGAAGTCTCTTATGAAAACAGAAAAATACGTAATGTACTCAAAGTCATAAGTTGACAGTTTTGATGTATCGGCCATTTCCAGTTAAAGGAACATCTGCAGCCCAACTCAAAAAACACTCCCATATTATTCGCAGACGAGCAAAAAGGGAAAACTCGAACCGGCAAAATGCTGGCAAGAGAGCAAACTGACAAAAGGAGCAAAATAAGTCGGCATCAGAAAGAGAGGACGAAGATAGAGGAACTTTGCTCTTGCAAAGCAGAGCAGAGAGCCCTTTTCATTCGCATCGTGTGTTTTGCGCAAATAAGAGCTTCTTATGAAAATTCCTCTCCAACCGCTTTTTCCTTGTTGTCTAAACGATTGGATATTTTATTATTGTTGTTTGTTTGTCCAAGGGGAAAAATATAAAGAAATCTTAACTAAAACTTTATTTTCGGTACTTTTTTCTGAACCTCCTAAATCTTCTGAAGTCATGAAATTTCTAACAAATATTACAGCCACTTAAAAACGTCTATAAATATCCTTAATTATTGTAAATTCAGGTCTAAAAGAGAGAAAGTTTTTTTTTTTAATTAATCGCCGCTTTTTCAGTTATTTTTTCTATATCTAGAAATCCTGGAAAGATTATATGCATTTCAACGCCCTATTCTCCGACCGGGTATCTTTAGCCCCTCAACCCTGCAAGTAAAGAAAAGTTTTTTTTTATTTAAATTGATTATTAAAAATAGATTTTAATTATTAAGATTGATAACTGGTGTGAAATTGATCCAAACTACTTATTTATGTTATTTTATAAATTGCAATTTTGATTTTTTTTTTTTAAATTTGGGTTGAATATAATTTTTTTCATCCAATTTATGCTTTACAAATTTTCAATGCCCCTTTTAAAATTATTTTTCAATTAAAAATTACCGATCAGACGTGCTGCGATTGCGCTGATTTTTCCGTCAATGAAACTGGAAATGAGCTCACGGAAACTGGAACTATTAACGTGAAAAAAAGCAAGAAAAATTTAAAAAAAAAAGGAAAAAGAAGTTGCTAGAGAAATGACGGCGTAGTTTGGAAGCCAATTATAGTCTCGTGACTGATTTTTTTGACGGGGTCGTGTTTTTGTTCTCTGCTCACCTGAGTAAAGGTCCCTGGCGGAGGCGTGGGCGAGTTGGAGGGTGCAGATGAGCACCATCGCCAGTGCCGACACGACCATGCTGCCGAAGGCGCGCACCACTCGTCGGCCAGTCGAGCCGCCTACTCCATGGTGTCGTCGGCGAATCGATAAATTTGTACCCTGCATTCCATGCGGGGCTGCCCGAGTAATCTGGGCTCGCTCGCTTGCTTGCTCGGCTGCTGCTCGCTCTCCGTTAGTTAGGCCACCCGGCGCACGCGTTCTGCGCCCCCGCCGACGTCATTCATGTTCGCGTTCGCCACTTGTTACACGCCCTGCACCATTTTCAACCCCCGCCCCGCCGCACATGCAAAGTGCAAAAGCGAATTTCCAAGTTGCTTGATTTTCCCTCGGACGCGCCCCGACAGCTGATTTTTTATCTCGAATCGCGCAGAGAGAGCAACACACTCTTTAACTCCGCTGCTTTCCGGCCGCGCTTGTTATTTTTTTGAGGGGGGATATTCTTATCACTTCTGCGGGTTCCGTTGTTCACCAGACGACACAGTGGTGGGGCGGCATAAATTTACATATTATCGCGACCGAGGTGGAATATAACGTGAGGTGGCCATTAGAAGGGGAAATTTTATCAACGAGGAATAGAAGTCAAGAGAAAAGATAAATTTGTGCTTGAAAAATATTGTTATTAAAGCGGTATCATTATTATTTTCGTTAAATTTCACATTTTTTATTAAATGAATGTGAGTTAAAAACATTTCAAGTTTATCGAGGTAAATATTTAAAATTTTAAAATATGATAATGGCATAATGATTTTCTTAAATTTAAATTGGGACTGAGCTAGGGTAAACAAGATTAGATGTGCGATCTATGTATATTACATAATTCATAGCATTGGAGACAAGCTTGATAATTAATTATAAAATGTTTGTTATATTAGTATATCATATTAAATAGTTTATTAAATAATTATAAGGAATAATTATGATTTTAATAATGATATTTTAACTGGTAAATTAAATAATAAATATAAATAACAAATAAATTAGAAAAATGTAAATTTTATTATCATAATTAACTATAGTGAACTGATAAACAAAATATAAAAATTATAAATAGTAAAATTATAATCTACAACTTTTATATTGTAACTTTAGTTAAGCTAAACATATTTGAATCTGAAATCTTAAATTTTAATTGGCCCATCGGCCGCGCGCCGTGTGCTCTTCAATAAGCTTATTGTACTTCTTGTATCTTATTCTAAACGCAATTTTCCCATATTTATTTACTGCATCAGATAAAAATCTCTAGTCACGAAAATTATGGTGTTTTGAATGAAGGAATAAAAATCTGGATCCGCATGAAAGCTGCTTTGAAATGCTCTCACAATTATTAGTAAATAAAAACTTGCTGCTTTTGTTCTAGGAAATATTTATTATTTTTTAACAATTTCATTCATTTGGTTTTGTAAAACACGTGAGTGGGCTGAGGGCAATAATTGAGAATAATATATCGCTTGTCGCCTGACAATGCGAGCAACCACTGGTGCAGCCGAGTGTTTTTGACAGCATTTCATCTCCAATTGAATAACACGCGGAGGCAGAATTTATCACCGCGAACATTTTCCACATTTCAGCAGCTTGCAAATAGCAAATATATTAAAATTTCTAGGGCCTCAATTTTAAGAAAATTTTAAAATTATTGGGTAATATTTATATTAACTATTTCACTCTCTGTGAATGTTAATGGAAGGGAAAATTATAATTAAACTTTGTGCATTTTTCATAACCGTCTGTTTGTGTCTTTTTCGGTCACATGCTTTTCCCGTGTGAGTTTTTCCCAAAAACTCAGATGTGCGATCGTGTTCTCATCCTTTGATGAATAATTTAAAGTGAGAAAAAAATGGGCATTTTTAGTGGCTGCATTGCCGAAAGTTGTCCATTAGCGATGGGCACCTTGGAGGAAAGCGTCGTCGGCATATTCACAAAACACAGTTTGATGCTGCTCAAGATCACGGGCTTGTGGCCCATGGGCAGAAAACACCGCAGGGCCAGCGCTTATCTCTTCAGGATTTCCATTCTGCACTTCTGCCTCGCCTTGGCAGCGCAGGTCCTCAGTCTGATTTTCGATGAAGAGAAATCTTTTGAATCTGTCGTTCCGACGGTTTTGCAAACTCTCATGGTAATCTCGATGATACTCAAGTCGATTTTCATCGTTAACAACAGAACAGAAATCAGAGCGCTGCACTTCTTCTGGGACGATGAAAAGGGTAAATTCCGTATTAGAATTTTTTATTTTCTAAATTATTTTTTAATAAAAATTGCAGGTGTTCGATTGGCAATTACAAGAGCCCTGCCTGAAATTCGCAAAGTTTATTTTGCATACGCGCTGTCACTGATCGCCAGTGGATCTTTCTGGCTGACCGAGCCCAAAGTGACCGACCAAAAGCTCGTCGACGCTCATCCCGAGCGATCAAAACTACCCCTCAACGGGTGGTACCCGTTCGACCTGGACAGCGACCTAAATTTCCGCTTGGTTTACGTCCACCAACTGTTTTCAGTGATGCTGATAGGCACGGTCTCGCACGGATGCAACCTGCTCTTCTTGACGTTCATCATATTCGTCAGCAATTTGCTTGCCTTCTTCATCGAGAAGCTGGAAAAAGTGCCGCAGACTGAGAATATCGAAGAAAGCGTCAAGGACTGCGCACAACTGAAAATTAAAATTGACAGGTCTCTAAGACAATGATAAATTTATCAATATTCAAAGCTTTTTTTCTTTTCCATTTGATATTAAAAAAAAAAAATGATTTTTAATTATACACACATATTTTTTAAAAATAATTTATATTTAAAAAGAAACAATCGTGAATATTCAAGTTGGGTTTTTTGATTTCATTGGATATTTTTTTAGATTTACAAGGGATGTTGGAAGGATTTTCTCTAAAGTGGCCTTTGTGCAATTTGCACAGTCAACTATGACTTTTGTTATTTCATCGTTTCGAGCCACCGCTGTAAGTGTTAGCAATTTTTTTTTTCAAGACTAAAAATTCATTTTGAACAGCCTGGCCTGAGTTTAAAAGAAAAGGTGCTGTACATGCAAGGGTTCTACACTCAGTTCATCTATCTATATCTGATCTGCAGATACGGGGGAGAGATTATTCACAAAGTATAAATGTTAAATACTTTTTTTTACAAAAAATAATATTCGTGCAATTTTCAGTCTTATGAAATTTTAAAGAAAATTTACTTTTGGCCTTGGGAGGATTGGAAGCAAGAGGAGATCGACATGATGCTGATGATGTCCAACGCCAATCAGAAGCCTCTAAAATTAACCGCAGGTCTCTACACCCTTTCATTGGAATTTTTCTTGCGCGTAAGCAAAATCCTATTTAATTTTGTTTATAAAAAGTCTGAATTTATCTCAACCAGGCTTGTGGACTTGCCATAACGGGCTACCTCCTTCTTCAAAATATCCGCAACAGCAAGATTTGAATGTAAAAATCAATACAATTATTTAAGCGTAATTATAAAATACATTAATATTTATTTAAAAAAGCTCTAATATCAGAAGACCCTGTCCTGAAAGCCGCTGTCCAAGGTGCTGGTTGGTCTGGCCTGGGCCATCTGCTGCGAGTGGGCGGCCCGCATGTTCCCAGGCCTGCGGGGAGGCGCCAAGTACTCAAACATGCTCTGCGAATGCTGGGCCAGCATCTTGGACAGTTCGCTCGGCATTGGATCCGTCCAGAAGAAGTCGTGGTTCAGGGCAGAATCGCTGTCTGCTCGGTTCTTTGGGTCGAGCATCAGCAATTTGTCCAGCAGATCACACGCGTACGGGTCTTTGACGTACGGCTTCAAACGCTCCTTCACTTTCCGCTTCTGGTTCTTCGGAAGTTCCATTTTGTTGTAGAGCTCGAGCGACTCGACTCCGGGCCACACTTCTTTCGAGATCGAACCGCAAAGCTGAGAAATGTAGGTCAGCTGTTGCTGCTCAGTGTTGCCCTGAAAAATTATTCAATAAAAATAATTTTTAATTATTCTTCAAAGTCAAATATAAAAATATCTTTTAAAAGCATAAAACACTGTGATTTAAAATTAAAATCAGCTTTTCCGTGATGGGTTTTATGGGTTGTTCATTGATTAAGATAAACAATATCCTGCTCTACATGTTTCGACTGCCATAATTTATTAAAATTAATTTTAACTGTCAAAATGATTTCACAGCTCATGAATTATGGCTGCTGCTGAAACATGTAGAGCAGAATATTGTTTTTTTTTTCTTAAAGAATAAACAACTCACAAAACCGATGGAGGAAAAGCAGACTTTAAATTCAAATCACATTGTGAAATCCTGCCACAGAGAGAAAAAAATAGTTTCCAAATTTGTAATTTTTTATATTCATTGCTTAGATTCTTAACAAATATCTTCAAATTTTTTTAATTTCTGCATAGGATATGAATCGTTACATGAAAAGTTAAAAAAAAATTGCTCATAACATTTCTTTAGGTCCTCTCAAATTTAGAATATTCAAATCCTTCTGGTTTTCAAAAAATTTACCTGCATAATGGGACTCCTGGTCCACATTTCAGCCATAATACACCCAGCACCCCACAGATCAACCGGAGGTCCGTAATTTCTGTCTCCGAGCAAAAGCTCCGGTGGTCGGTACCACAAGGTCACAACTCTGTTCGTGTACCTGATGAAATTCCACGATTTTTATTTAGTTTAAATTACTATTTAGCTAAATTTCACCTATTCGGTTGTCCACTTTTGGAAACACTAAACGCTCTTGCCAGACCAAAATCAGCCAACTTGAGAACTCCGTTTTTGGTTATCAGAACGTTGGCAGCCTTCATGTCTCTGTGCAAAATCTGGAAGTAAAATAAACCGTAAAAATTATTTAAATTCATTTGAAAAAATTACTTTGTTGCTGTGAATGTAGTAAAGTCCATTCAGTAATTGCTGCATAACTTTTTTAATTTCCCCTAAGCTAAATTTAACGTTGACGTTGGACAGCAGTCCAGCCAAGTCATGTTCGCAGAAGTCAAACACCAGGTAGAATGTGGATTTATACCTGTTGAACTGTGATGCTGAAAAATAGAAATAAAGTGAAAATACATAAATTTGCAAAATTATAGAATTAATCATTTACTTGGAACAAATTGACATTTTAAATTAGCTTGTAATTGTTAGAATAATAAATATAAATAAAAGAAGTAATAATTTATTAAAAAAAAATCTAAATAGCACTGAAAGATGCCACAAAATTTGCTCTCACCCTTTGTTCGGCAAATTTCGATTAAATGCACAACATTGTCGTGTTTTAGCAGCTGAAGAATTTTCAGTTCTCTCAAGGCCGTTATAGGAAACTGTAAAATCAACACCGAATCAGTCGAAGAAGTTCAAATTCCTCGGTTTTTAATCATTAATCAACTTACTCCTTCCTTTTCATTTTCCATGAGCACTTTTTTCAGGGCGACGAATTTCTTCACGTTTTTCTTTTCTCTTGCCTTGAAAACCTCCCTGAAATTTCGAAGAATGATTCAAAATCATAAAAGTGTAATTAAAGTTCCTACCCAAAGGTTCCCTGTCCGATTTTGGCCACTTTTTCGTACTTTCCGACCTCGTCGCAGAAGGGAAAGTCGAAGTCCTCGAGGTATTTCTCCTTTTCCTTCATCTGGCTGAGGAACCCCGACCCTGAGGTCGAAGGGCCACTCGCCGTCATCGTCCTTGTTGGTGTCGACGCAGTGACGAAGATGAAAATGCGGAAAATCACTCGAATTTGAGGAAAAACTGCAGAGGAAAAGCCAAAGGCTGCTTTTTGTCTCACGTAAACAAGGCCAGGCTGTTGGTGGGCGTGGCCGACGAGCGCGGATTTGAACAAATGGCGGGAGAGCGGCATGCAAACAGAGCCGTGTGTAACGCGTAAAGTTTAGATTGTGACGGAGAATGTTGCCAAAACAAGCAAGAAAAGTGGCTTAATCAAAGTTGCGATAGTCTTATAAATAAAATTGTATCATTTTAGATGCAAAATGTTGCATAAGAAATTACAAGACAGTAAAAAAATTTATTTTCCACTTCATGAAAAAAAAAATTGGAAATGTCAAAAAAAAATGTTTTATTATTTTATGAAGAATGTAAATTTTGTAATGCTTAAATCATTGGCTGATTTTAATTTATTACTCTTGAAGGCATTAAACTTTTCTTGTTTTCACTGTTCATAAGTTTGAATTCAACACCTGGAGATGCACTTGTTTCCATCTTGAAGGTCAAATAATTGAAATAATAATTTGTTGTAAGAAATGGAATAAAAACATTTTATAATTTTTTTCTTTCCATGTATAAATTTCGCAATTAGTGGCACGTGTGCGTCGAAACAAGTGTCAATTTTCCTAGGCTCGACTAGCATCATCTCGTCATCTGCCCGCCAAAAACGGCTGCTCGCACTTGGCAAAGCGTGTGTTTTGTGTAAGGGCACGCACCACTTGATACACAAATTTCAGATAATATAAAATCGGTGTAATCGTCAACACGCCGCAGTTGCGCTTGTTTACTCGTCCAGTGTAATGGGGAGAAGGATGTTGGTTTTGATTTTCGCTCTTTGGTGTGCAGCAACTCACGGTTTGTTCTTTTAAAAAGATTTTTAAATTGTTTAAAATTGCAAATGAGAAATTTTTGCTGGAAATGTTAGGATATCCGAGTAACGAGACTTGCACGGTGCTTTTAACTGGCGAAGAAAGTGTTTGTGTGCCAATCGAAGCGTGCATTACTGGCTATGCAGACCTGATGGGGGCCAGGTTGAAACCGATCATTTCGCTGCTCACAAAAGTTCACGATTGCCGATCTCCAAACATGGTGAGTGACGAGAGAAATTTTCATCAAGAGATATAATATAGAATTTAATATAAGTCATTAATTTATTCAACTATATAGATTTCCAAAAACAACCACAGAAAATTATCTCAGATTTTTTATTAAATAAATTAATACTTACACTGTCATTGAAGATAAAAATATACAGTAAAAAATAAATTAATTTTTTTTTTCATTTGCAATATAATTGAAATACAAATTTTGTTAAAATTTTTATTTAGAAAAATGTCTTTAATTTTGCAAAAATTATAAAAATAATAAAATACATGTTAATAGTTTATAAATTAAAATTTGACTACTAAAATTTTTATTGTAACATAAAACTATAGTTATTATTATTTATGTTTTTCAAACTTTTAAAACGTCAATACAAATTAATAACTTATTGCAACATAGCACAAAACGAAACTAAATGAAAATAAATTTTAGTTTTCTTTTTTTAATTTTAGATGTGCTGCCCTCGGGAGCGAGTTAAGGCGCTTGAGGCAATCGGCAAACTGAGCGAAACCATTCCTGACCAGGGCACCTGCGGCCGCGTTTCGCTCGTGGGCACAAAATACGAAGTACCGAAATTGGTGAAAGATAAAGTGGCAAATTACTTGGAGATGTCTGTGGAAAACGGCGGCGACATCGAAGACGAACGCGAGCATTTTGACGAGGACGAAGATCCGCTGCACAAACTCTTGGTGGGCATCAACACGACCTCCTCCGAGGAGCGAGTCATCATTGAAAAAACAAACGAGCTCAAGGATTACACGAACAAGACCAACTTTTACGGCGGCATTGCTATGGACGGACAGTTCAATTTCGTGGCTCGTCTGCAATACGGTTCAATCTGTATTTATTTATCATCCAAAGTACGCTTTGACCCTAAAAAGTGAAATTTCAGACCGACCTCACTCAAACCACGTTGACCGACTTTGCGGGGGTGCCTTGATCCACCCCTCGTGGGTCCTGACCGCCTGCCATTGTCTCAAAAGCAATAATGGAAAATTGTGAGTACAATTTAATGTTACAGAGAGGTTTTTATTTAGTAACTCATTTGCGTGATTTAAAAAAAATGTCCGGAAGAAAAGTGACGAATTGAAATTTTTATTGAAAAATTTGCACTGGTGAGGGTTGAAACAAGGGTTCGTTTAAGGTTCACATTTTTCCACCAAGAAGATATTGAAATTTTATGAAAATTACCGCAATAGTTTCTTGTTATTTGATTTATTTTTTAGTGCAACATCCAAAGACAAACGTTTCTAAGAGTTAAAATAATGCTTTTTTTGGGGGAAAAGAACTCCCCTGTTTCAACCTTTGGTAGAGTAAATTTTTTTTTAACAAAATCATTAAATTTATTTTGCTTTTTTAATTAATTAAAAGGAAAAATTAATAAAGAAGCCCTTCCAACCTCTTTTTTTTAATGAAAAAATTTTAAACTTTGCAGAGTTTCTGTAATGCTTGGTGGTTACGACGACGCTCACCCTCACACCCAAGTTATCGGCGTTGAAAGAGGTTACGCTTATCCCAAATACAATGGCATTAAAAATAATTACCAGGATGACATCGGCCTAATTAAACTGAAACAACCCGCGGACATGAAAGACGGTTTACTTGAAATTTATTTAGCGGCGAAAAAAATTATGTATTATTTTAGGTACCGTGTCCACTATTTGTCTACCGACGATTTCCAGAGAGAATCTTTTCCAAAAATACGCTTTTGCTCTCGGCTGGGGCATTGTTAATATAGGTAAAAATTAAATAATCCAAAAATAGGTTAATTTATAATTCTTACAAAGGGTTGAGTTGATCAATTATTTAATAATTTTGACATCCCGAATGAGTCAAATACAAATTAATTGTTTCTCTCATAGTTTAAATAATTAATTATTTTTAAATAAAATCAGATGGTGCTGGGAAGAATGGGCTTAAATATGCGCGACTTCCGCTTCTTCCGAAAGATTTGTGCCGAAGTCCTTTGCCTATAAACGAGCAGACGCAAATTTGTGCTGGTGGTGAATTGCAGGACACTTGCTACGGAGACAGTGGGTCTCCGCTTATCGTGAGTTTAAAATTCAAATTATATTCAAGTAAATTCACGCATTTAAAAACTTCCAGTCCATTTTGGAGGACGAAAGCGGGCAGTACATTGCATTTGTCATCGGCGTTGTGTCGTACGGTCCGGACAAGTGCGGCACGAAGGGATTTCCTGGCGTTTACACCAACGTCCAAAATTACCTGCCCTGGATTTACAAGCACATTGATGCTGATGCGAAAAAGTCCTCAAAGTAATGATCTTCTTTTTTTTATGAAACCGTGACAAAGAAATAAATTATCGTGCTTTAATTAGATAACGATGTCTTGACTGTTTATTTGAAGTGCATAATGTGGATATATTATGTAGTTTCAATTTATATTTACAGATAATGGAGCGTCATAATTTTCATCATATAGTTCATGATTTTTAAATCACCTATTGAGCGTGTTAATTAATATTAACGGAGCAAATTTTGTTGACGACCCTGAATGGTACAAAAGCGAATGAGGAATTCTAAGTTGACTTTTTGGGTTCCTTCGGCATTTCGCATTTTGTCTTGTAAGAACTTCTTGCCCTCGGAGCTCATTAAATTGTTTTCTGGGAAAATTAAAAGCAAAAGAGACACTATCGACGGTTCTCTGCTTACTATGGTTAGCGATGCATTGCAAATTTCTATCACCAGTTTGTAAATGGGAAATTGTGGAAACTTGTATTTCAGCTCAGCTTGTTTCTCAGCTCCGTTTCGACCATTTATAGGACCAGAAAAGCATTTTCCATTTTCTTTTTTCACACGAGCTGCTTTGTACTTGAAATCACCAAAGAGTCCATAAAACCTGCTTTTCTTTTTCCCCTTCAATTCACATGTTGCTCGAAAGTCCATAGGTGCATTTGAACCAGCCTTACCACCAGAACCCCTCTTGCCAGATATTCCGCTCCGATTGTCCAGTATAATTTGATGTTGATGACTAGCCACGATCTGTATTTCACCTGCTCTTGCTCCAGAGCCGGCGTCACCACCATCTTCTCCATTTGTGGGTCCAGATTTGTTTTTGTAGACAGCTTCTAGAGTTTTTGAATGTTCTCTTTCTGTCTCAATTATTGCTGAGCCAGCAACTACTGCAGTTGAAGCTACAGCAGTTGCTCCACATGCCATTCCTGTTGCTCCAACTGCTACTACGACTGGTAGTGCAAACGCACCTAAACTTACTGCAAGAATTGATCCAGCGACGATCCCTACTTTCGCGGATGTTGGCATTGGTTCTTTCTTGTCACCATCATTGATAACTACCTCATATCCCGGCTTTTCAATTTCACTCTTAATTGTTTCTTCCTCTCCTTCGTAATCATCTGTAAAATGTGGGGCAGATTTTATTTCCGCGTTTTTTCCATCGCTTCCATTTTGCCCATCACTTCCGTTCCCACCAACACTGGTTATATGCAATAGCGACGAGTTTTTAATGGAGTTGGCAAACATTCTGAACGAACCAGAGCTGAAACCTGGATTCCCGTGTAGCGCCTTAATTTTGAAATCGGTTTTTTCTTTCGGGTGGAATGCCCCATCTTCGCCATTAAGACGAAGAATGCGATTTTTGTGAACGATGACTTGCGGAGCCAGGATGGTGAAATGAGTGTTTTGAAGGTTGACGTCACAGTCGATGTAAAAGGAACTTGCAGCCACTATAGCGATTGTATGAATTTTGTTACTTTGGTTTCGAATCTCGGAAATAATATGACTCAGCACAATGCGTTGGCCAAAGAAAATCGTCGTTTTGTCAACAGTTTTCATTTCAGGATTGGGTGTAGCGCATAATTTAAGCACTTGATTCATTTCCTCAACCAGATTTTCATTCGGTATCAAATTTGCGGCCGACGAAATTGTTTTTTCGTTGAATCCTAGTCCAGACAATCCAGCTTGGAACAAACAGAAAGTGTAAACGTCGAATCTCTTCAATTCAGAGAGTTTGGCGCAGTAGGTTTGGTCATCCTCCAGAAGATTGATCAAAAATTTGTGGAAGCGTGCAGTGCTCATGACGTAAGCCAAAATGTTTTCTTTCAATCCGAAGAGACCAGCAGCGTCATTCTCGAACTTGTTCAAACTCTCCTTATTAGCGATGTCGTGCAAAAAATGGAGTTTCTTATATTGGAAGTTTAAAGTGTCCCATAATT
Source organism: Neocloeon triangulifer (assembly GCF_031216515.1). NCBI lineage: Eukaryota > Metazoa > Arthropoda > Insecta > Ephemeroptera > Baetidae > Neocloeon > Neocloeon triangulifer. Next base: position 2,701,605 of record NW_026775550.1, read on the forward strand.
TCTGGTCCATTCCAAAATTTTTTAGATCCTCGTAATTCTCAAAACTTTTGAAGTTCAATAGTGTGTTTTCTACTGATCCACAGTAATCGATCGTCTGCTTGTATTTTTCACTAATATTGTTGTATCTGTTGATGATTTCCTTTGCAATGCATTTCATGATCACGTGCTTGGTTTGTTTCAGGATAGTGTTGCTCTTCTTTTTCGCATCAGGTAGTACCACGTCTTTGACATAAATAACTGTTTCTGGGGCCACGGTAACATGAAATTTGTTTTTGAACAAAGAGGAAGACTCCAAATCGTTAAAAACTAGTTTTCTAAGCTGTTCATAGTTCGTGTTTGGAAGAATGACATCTTTTTCAGGCACACGGAAAAAGCCAATATATCCTTCACCTTCCAAAATTAATCCTAGAATTGTAATTTGCCTGCCAATTTCTTTTTTAACTTGTTCCTCCTTGGCTTCGTGCTCATCATCTTCAAGTCGACGCTTGGTTTCCTGAAGATAAACTTTGATATCGTTCATCACCTCATTATCAGTACGTTGAGATGTTTGTGGAGATTTAGTGGCAATGAGTCCAATTGCGTTTTTAAATGAATCAATGTTGTCTTTGATGAGAGTCGCCAAATGCTGCAAACTTTCGCGGAAAGCGCTTCTATCTCCGGTTAATAGCAGATTGCTGTAATCAGTGACAAGTACGATTCTCATTTCTATCACCGAGTCAAAAATGTTCTTGTTGATGAAAGCTACGGCCATATCTTTCTTATGCCCTCTCGTGTCTCTGAAACCTGCGCAATCAATCATCGAGAAACCGGATTGATTATCTATATCAATGTTGGGTTTGTAGGTTTTAGATCTGGTATGGTTTTCGGTATTGATGGTTACCTCTTCGTCCGCAAATGCAAGCATACCTTGAATAGTGATAAAAATCTTAAGGCTTTTATCATTGCGTATGAACTTGGACAAAGTACTCTTGCCAGCCCCTGTTTTGCCAACCAAAACAATAACTTTGCGTTTGTCTCTTAAGCTAGGAACTTTGTAACCATCCTGGAAATAAAGTAAAATAATTTATTATTTTGGTGTTTCAAAGTTTTTACCCAAAATCTAAGCAAATAGTAATTACCTCCAGCAATTGATCAATTTCAGAAAATTCCTTGTTAGTCATTGTGAACTCCGGTTGAACACCAGCTGAAATTTAATGCCAAAATTTATAAAAACATAATGTTTGATCTTTCATCAATTTTAAAATGCTCTATGCAAAAATAAATTGTGAAAATATTTCTTCATTTAAAAATATATGATCGAGAAAATATTTTCATAATATTTTCTTTTAAGATAGCACTTTAAAAATTATTATAAGATTACACACACACATTGTGTCCTTGGAATTTTCATTCCTGATTAATTGAATAATCTGTTCTAAGAAAATTCCATGCTTTGACAAAAAAGAAAACTGTGTTCAGTTTGAAGCTAAGTTACATATAATCGCTTCCAAATGCTTTATTCGTTTTTGCTTGGTCAACATTGTGCTACATAAAATTTCGTAGGTAAAATTTAAAGGTCATTAGAATTCAAATTAATTTTAATTTTCTTTATGAAGAATAATAATATTTTTTTTATCTATTTCGTGGTGTAAAAGAGCATCACAAAATATATAAATAAAAAGTTAAAAAAAAATTAATTTTTTACATTACATGAATGAGCAAGGTCGGTTTTCGAGAGCAAACAAAATAAATTTCCTATAGGGGAATAATGCGGAGCGAAGAGCAAAAATGTGAGGCGTGATGACCCGGGGCATCCTTATATATTTTCAAATTACAGTCAAGCATGTGTTTTTGCAAAAACCGAAAAATTAGTTCCAATATTACTATAGCAACTAAAAATTGAACTCACCACATAAACTCTAATTCAATAATGGCATCATCAGCGCGGGAGCGAATGGAATTGAGAGAGTGAATGAGAGTCGACCGGCATTTATATAGGAAAGAACAAGATAATCATATCAGTTAGACCTTTGGTCTTTTAGTCACTCCATGATTTTTTTAGCAATTTCTACTCAGACCAAATTTCGGACTGCATTTTAAGGCAAAAAACGGAATAATTTGTTGCAGCTTGTTCGCCCCCCCCCCCCCCAAAAAAAAATATTTCAGGCAAGTTTTTTAGATTTAAAATTCTAAGAAGGGTATCTCCTGATCAGCAGACCGATAGACAATTATTAGATACTGCCAAGCGATTAAATTAACGTAAAATGAGAACCCTCCTTATTGATAACTTGAAATTTATATTAAAATCTTGATTACTTCAAAGTAAATACTATCAAAAATTTTGAGCTGTCGTGGACATTTTAATAATTTTCTAATTTCAAAACCATAAGGAAATTTCTAAATTAAATAAAAATTCATCCATGAAATATTATTCTGCCGATCCGCAGCTCTACATACTTGATGTTTCGTTCATTCCACTTCAATTTTGTAAATGTGTTTAATTAACTAAATAGTGATCATCGCGATGTAGTGTGCTCAAATCCCACTTTTGAAGTCTGTCAGTTTCAAACACTGCAATCCTGGTTGTGGACTTTTGTTGCTAGTTTCCTAACATTATTATTATTATTGCAACTCTTAATAATATTATAATAATAATATTTATTAAATGCTTAAATCCTTGTATTATTCGCCTTTTTTATACCAAATAATGGCACAAAACGATGATTCAACAGATTAATTTTTCTACTTTTGTCACAGCTAGACTTTTTTGATTGCTCGTGTATGTGCAAACCATTTATCAGCTTTTTATCAATTATCGCTGCTTGAATCATTGTTCATAAAAATTAATTATTGTTATCATTGGCAAGATAACAAAAAAATTTCGTCATTTGCTATTTCATTTCAGAACACTTAACAAAATTTCCCCATCAATGTTTTCTATATCAAATACTCCTAATAACAAGTATATCTCTAAAAATGGATAAATTCAGAAATCATTTCTAAGTTCATTTTCCAAATTGTGCTTCTAGAGTCAATGTTTCCCAGACGTTTCATGCCCTGGATTTAAGAGCAGCTAATGAAAATTAGTCCTCAATATAATGAGCTATACTTTTGTGGAAATACAAGAGAAATAAAAAAAAAAACTATTGAGGTTTATTTAGATAACAATGTCTTTCTTGTTTATTTGAAGTGCCAAGTGCATAATATAGTATTTTCGTTTTTATATTTACAATTTTTAGAGCGTCTTATTTTTAAATGGAATGCGTAGTACATTTTTTAATATTTTTGCACGATTTTACAAACATCTGTCGCATTTAATTACTACAAATGTTTACGATGATTATAAATTTAACATATATTCATTAATTTTGTTCCAAACTTAACATTTTTTCAACAATTATTTAAGATTCTAATTTCCTAAAGTAAAAATTGCATATTTTGATTTATTTATCTTCTTTTTTTTTAAGTTTGAAGGAAAGTTGGTCGGTTGATGAGAGTTGAAAATATTCTTATGGTTGCAATATATATCAAGGTAGGCCACACAATTGATATGCATTGAACGTTTTACCTTTGAATAACAATTAACAGTAAAATTGCATCTTATGTACATTACAACGATTACAAGTTAAATTATAAATGTATATTGGTGTATGTAGTGAGAGAGATGATGTGTAGATTGAGTATAGTTTTTATAATGCCTAAATAATAACCTATGCTTCATATTGTAAGATTTTGCTTAAATTTTTCTTAAAATAGACATTCATATATGAGAGAAAGACTTGAAGTATTTTACGCGCCGAGCAACTTTTTCACCGAGTAACCGGGCACGGAATAGAAGAAAAGCAACAACATGATGGCCAGTGCTGTGAAAATGAGTCCCTTGATGATGGTCCATTTGTAATTGTGCCAAACAATGTATCGGATCGACTTGAATGGATTCAAGAACCACATGAACGATGCGTCAGGACGGCTGAAAATTTGAGATTTTATTTAAACTGACAAAAATAAAAAAATTGGAAAGTACTTGGGTTTGTCTAGAGGGTCGGGCTCATTTCTTCCCATTCCAGCTGGATTCTTTTCAGCCTCCTCGTGAGTCAGCAGATGAATTTCTGCCTCAACTTTTCCCTAAAATTTTATTAAGATAAAAAAATTATTTTAATATATTAAATATTAATAACCGTGAGTTCCATTTCCTCGTTTTCTTTTTTGATGTAAAACGGCCACCAGCCTTTCAATCTCTTCTGCTTGAAAATATTGACCATGGGGACAGAACCGTCCGTCTTTAGCATGTCCAGGGTGCAGAGTTTGGAGCTTTTCGCACCTCGAGGAAACCGATTTAAATCAAGAGTAATTGCACCTATTGTTATTCATTTTAATTTTCTATTTTTATTTCTCAACATTTTCATACCTAAAAAGTCGTCAGCAGAGAAATGATCTGCGTCCCACACTTGCAATTCCAACCGGGCAGGTATTTTGCTTTCAGTCTCGTCCCAGGAAAACAGCGACTCCTTCCGAGAAATTACAATTTTCTCCTCGGCTACGAGGTAATCGAATGGGAAAATAAATCGCCAGTTGAAATTTCCCTCGCCGGTCAGGGATCTGTAGTGGATGTCGGTATATTGACAATCCTCTGGTCCCTTCAACCATCTTAATATTTCAAAATTAAAAATCTCAACATTTTTTTTAAATTTTAAATTACCCTTTGACGTAAATGTCTGACATTTTCTCGCCAGTGAAGAACGCGTCGTCCTCGAGAACAACCTCGTCTGTGTTCCAAATCACGATTCGGAGCTCGTAGGATTTTGGTTTCCGAGGCGCGATATCAAGAGGTGGCCCTGGCAACGGCATGTCCATCGGAAACATGTCCACCCACAATTCCAATTTACCCTAATTAAATCAAAATAGAGAAAAATTTAAGTAATGCGGAAGTCAAATTTATTATGTTTTTAACACATTTGATTTTTTACTTATTTTTGCCTTCGGAAGAAATAAATTTAATTAATTTTGTACCTGTTCAATTCCCGGCTTTTCTGCATTGTAAAGGGGTCTCGTTTCGACGTGCTCGGGCACAAGTTTGCAGCCAATGCGTGGAAATTCATCCCAACGCTTCAGAACTGCAAGCGCCAGATATTCCTCAAGCACTGCACGTACATAAAGAGAAACACAACTCGAGTTCATCAAAAGTTTTGCAAAGTAATAATGCTTACTTTTGCCTCCTCTCGTGAGAGCCACGTCGTCGTTGTTGAGGCCAAAAGTTTTGTTTCCCACTTTCACTTTGCCGTTGAAGTAAGACGGGGGCTCCAGTTTTCCTTCTTTGCAAAGCTTTGCCAGAATTTGTGTTGGCTTCATCGGGTCCCGCCACGCGTTGTAACCATATCTTTAATATAAGTGATAATTTTTACTCTAAATTTATGAAATCAAATTAATATGGCCAAATTGAAGATCCAATCCACTCTATATTTTATTTATTTTAATAAATGAAACAAAAATATTTTTATTATATAAGTGGTGGCATTTTAATAGAATTTATTATCATATAAGCAAAATTTCCCAAAAGAATATCCATGAAGAGTTCCTATCCTACAGTTCCTACAGTGCAGGAAGTGAGGTTAGATTTACTATAATTAATTCTACTTTATAGCCAATTGCTTATAAAATATATTTTATAAACAGCATAATATATCCTGAAAAAATGGAAAAAATATAATATTATGAAATGTGGAGAAAATATAATAAATAAACCAAAAGAAACAATTATTTTATGTAATTAACAAAAAATTGTAAAAATTTATAATTAAAATTTTTTTTAAACAAAATAACTTTTAATATGAGTTTAGTTAAACATTAACATCAAAGCTATATTTTTCATACATGGGCAGAGCGCACTTTGCGCTCTGCGATCTGCGCTCGCGCTCTGCGCTCATGAGCGCGAGCGCAGAGCGCGATCGCACGATTTTCAAAATCGTGAGCGCGAGCGCAGAGCGCGAGCGCATTGGTCGCTGAGCGCAGCGCTCAATTGCGCTCATTTTGCGCTCAAACCAAGAGTAAAAATTCCCGAATTTGATCAAAAATTGTAATGAAAAACAGTGTTTTTATACCAAAAACTTAAAACTGATCCCAATTTTGGTGATTTAACTTCAACTTTATCATTTCCAATTGCCGATGTATTTTTTGTTATATTAAAAAATTGTCTAAAAAGTCGCACTTTTTCCTCGGATAAAAATATTTTTGAGCGCAACGCGTGAGCGCAAGACTTCCTAAAAATTTGAGCGCGAGCGCAGAGCGCGAGCGCAACATTTTCAAAATCTTGATCGCGAGCGCAGAGCGCGAGCGCACTGTTGCCAGTGATCGCGAGCGCGAGCGCGAGCGCAAAATTGTTGAGCGCACCCATGTATGATATTTTTACATATTTAATATTTATTTGTATGCAATAAATCTGGACTTACTCTTCATATTTGCTTGGAAGACCGCAAGTGGCCCTGTGCCGCGTGTAAAAACGGTTTTCCAGATCAATTCTGGTCTCTCCGATGAGGTCATCAGAACCAACAAGGTCCCAGTCCCAAACTTGCACAGTGAGCAACGAGTCTTGCGGAAAGGTTGCTTCAAACTCAAAGCACCTGATTCAAATTTTTTTTTTGAAAAACTCTCTTTACATTTATCAAATGATACTCCAAAAAAATCAGCCAATGGTTATTATTTCAATTATTTGAAGAAAAAAAAAAACCACACAAACCTGCCGAAAACGGGGTTCAGCTGTTTGGAAATGTAATGTTCCTTGTCGCTGATCCTCTTGCTGCCCAGTTGCAGCACGACATAAGGATCAGCTTTGCCGTTCAGGTCCATCGGGTGCAGGTCAGTGCCCTTGACCACGTACACGCGAACCAGCACGTGGATCGGGTCACTCGAGGGCAGGCCTTGGAAAAAGCCGTACTGAGGGTCAAAGCCCATGATGGTGTGGTCGTCGATGTCTTTCGGCAGAGGCCACTTGTACACTTTAATGTTCCCCTGAACATCAAATAATTCACATAGAGAATTTTGACAAAAACTTGACACTTTATTAAAAAATTTTAATTTATTTTCAGATGTTTTAAATCGCAATTAATTCGGCAAATTTTTAATAGTTTTACAGTTCGACAATAGCAAGTCAGAATTTTTTTTTATAAATTAGAATCTTGAATTTAATGAAAATATTTTGAAGACCAAAAATTACCCTGTTACAGTTTTATAAGGAAAAAAAGGCAAGGAGGCAAATAAAAAGATGGAATTATTTTTTTATTTTTCAATTTAATTGAATTTTAAAAACAATTTTTGGTACTTTTATTTGCTTATCAACGTGTAAATTTTAACTTCTTTTTATAAAGAGACCGCATCAAAAATTTTAATTAAGGAACCATTTATTTTATAATTTGTTTATATAATTACCTTGAACTTTCCAACGACTCGACTGTCGTCCTCGGTTTCCTCCCCAGTTTTCTTTCCTCTCAAAAGGTCAAAGGTCTGCAGCCATTCTTTGAAGGCGTTGAACTCAGGCTGCGCTTCCAGTTCGCTTGGGAATATCTAGGAATTAAAAGTTAGAAAAACATAATTTTTTTTATCATTGCTAACTTTTAAAAGAGCCGTTTTTGGCTTCAAATGCTTAGCCGCCTTGGGACTCCACTTGTTGGCTATTTTCGCCGCGTTCCCCGCAGACTTAAAGCCGAGTTTAATTTTCTTCTTTTCCTCGTGACCGCCGCTCGATCCCTCCGCCATTTGGCCGCAAGCCCCGTTCTGCTGGTTCTCTCTGTCTTGCTCCTCATTTTTCGCTTTTTTCGTTTCCTGGTTCCAAAAAAAGGAGGCAAAGAAAAATGTCGAGTTAAAAAAATACAGTCTTTGTTGCAAAAAAGTGTATTTTTTTTCACTCGGAAAAATTTGGGAGGTTATTTTTTCTCTCTAGAAAAAACACGCACCTCTATCATCGCTTCGACGGACGCGAAGTACTTCGTCCACCAGTCCTTGCTGTCCTCGTCGTCGTCGGCCGCGTGACCCATGCTCATTTTTCTCTTGCGATTTGATTCAGTCTTTTCTCTCTTACTTTGTAATGTACCTGGTCCCGACTGGTGAAATAATTTATTTGAAAAAATTTTGCGTAAAATTTTTAACTCAAGTTTCTCACATTTGCTAATTTGCGTAGCTGAACATCCGTTTCATCAGTGTCAAGAATTATATAGTTGCTGGTGGAAATTGAATTTGCCCAGGGGTCAGCAGCAGCTAATAATAGAAAAAAAAATATATCAATAATTTAATACGAGGAATATTATTTAATATTAAAAAGTGTAGCATCTGATTGCAACTTTTCTGCAATTAAAAGAAAATTGGTAGCAAATTAAGCAAATAATTCTTATTAGCACTTAAATGATGATTTTCACCAATAAAACTGATTTGGTTACTAACATAAAATATAAACTAACGCAATGCAAATAATATTTACAATTTATACGAATTGATTAAATTAACCATATACAAAAAATATTTAAAAAAAATTGTAATTATAAAAAAAATATTATTTCATTTAAAATTTTTTCTTAAAAAAGATAAAAATTAAAAATACCGTTCAGAAATTTTATAAATAATATTAATGCATTTTGATCAAATTTATATATTTATTTAAAATAAAATATTTAAAATTACAATTTTATTTTATTAGATTTTCGTTTTTTGTTTTTTTTTTTTATGTAAGAATATAAACATTTTTTACTGTGATTTGGCTGGAGCTGCTGCGATTTTTTCCTCTCTTCCACCTCGCGCTGTTTTTTGGTGACGGGGTTGAACAAATATCGGTGAATCGAGTTGATCATGTGCGTGCCCACCAGGGTGTACCTGCCGAAACTGCGACAGTCGACCACCCTGACCGTGAGCGGCGGGCAGTACAACTCCTGCTCCGGCAACTCCTAATAATTTCACAATTTGCATTTTCAAAAGAAAAATTTAATTTTTCATTTTAAACCAGATCAATGAATTTGACGGGCGTGCTGAAATTGGGGTTTTTCCTTGCATTTGTGATCACAGACGAGTGCAAAATGTGGCCGGCACATTCGATGTCGACGCGCGGCTTGTCCACGGTCAACAGGTGGACGCGCTTCACGTCACGCAAGCCCCAGAACAAAACTTCGATTCTGACAAGAGAGCAAAAAGCCATCAATCGGCGAAAATGTAAAAATGAGTTTCATTATAGATTAGAAGCGTCATACAAAATCTTAGATATTAATTCAATCATATATCAGGATAATATTTTTAATAATAAGCCCAAACAGAAGCGTTCAATATTTGAATATTTTCTCAATTAATGGACTTATATGGATTTATGCATATGCCATATAAATAAGCAATTATTTAAAAATTAATCTATATTTATAGATTAAGAAGGTCGACATTTAAGAAATAAAATAAAATTAATATTATATTTTAATTTATTTATTGTAAATATAATGAAAATAATATGTATTAAATATATGAATGTTTAGTAAAATTTTATTTTAGTATTTTATGATGCTAATTAAAATACAAATAAAAAACTTAAAGATAAAAAAGTCTTACCTATATTTTGACAAAGTTGGCCTAATATCTGGCGGCACTGGCAAAATGGGCCCAGTGTCTTGTGTGATTGGAATGAGGCAGTCTTTGGGCGACGGCAATGCTGGAAGCTCGAATTCGAGTTGGCCTGGATCAACCTTAATTTTCAAAAGAAACGTCTTTTTATCAAAGGAGTGACAAGAAAATTATTTTTTTTAATATAAAATCGTATTGGATTTCGATCAAGTGCAAAATTTTGCTAGACATGACTCAGAAATTGATTCAGTAGAGTGCATGCCTTATTAATTTAATTTTTAATTATTTTGAAAAGGGTGGTAAAAGTTTGCTGAAAAAACAATCAATTACGAAGAAACACACCAAGATGTATAGAAAAAGTAGAGCTGGTGCTTTTACAAGTGCGGAGAAAAATTTGTGCTATATTTTACACGTTTTTAACATTTAAATTTAACGAGGAACTTGAGCACATTTAATTTTTTACAAATGGGTGGAAGGAAATAATTATTTCCAGTTAAATTAATTAAGAACATCGAAGTTGACACCTAAATTACATTATTTTGAATAATATTGCGAGGTGAAAAGTCCTTCACAACAGGCAGAGAGTATAGAATATAAAATGGGATTGTGAAATTTAGACGATCAAATATATATTTTTCTGGTCGTTCTGAATTGACTTGAAAACAAAGAAAATCTATTTGCAATTTACAAAAATTTTGAAAAAAAACCGACATAAAATTTGTTCACTTTTTGTATTGTCCTCAAAAACAAATTATTATTTATATTTAAATTTGACAAATCGATCAGTTTGTTATCGTTCAACATAAAAATAAATAAATAAATAAGGAGTAAAAACTAAAATTATTTCAATTTTGAAATCGAAAAACAATTTTGAAAGACCGTCTAAATTTCCTAGCCCTATAAATATGATAAAATTGATAATAATAAAGGGTGAGTTTTGAGAGCAGCAGAGGAGGCAGAAACACCGAAGACACCACCAATCAGCAGGCGTAAAAAGGGTGTCGCGCTAAAATTGCCATACCTCGTTCTGTCGACCTTTTTTTCGCGGTCTAAAATCTGGACGCCGTACCTCAAGCATTTCGAACATGGCGAGCAACTCGCCGGCGTGGTCGACGCCTCGGTTGATGTCAAACCACTCAAGTTTCGGCGGAAACTTGGGCGGCTCGTACGGCTCGCTCAGTAGCTTGACGTGCGGCTTGGCCATCGCTCGGCCGATGAACTCGGACTTGCCCTGAAGAAAAAGTTAAAAAAAAGTTTAACTTTTGTAAATAATCAATTTAAAGGAAAATTTAAATAGAGTTTGTAAATTTAAGATTTTATTTGGTAAAATCAAACTTTTCACTGTATGAAAAAAATGAGTATATTTTTTCGAATGAAAATGTATTTTTTAATTTTTCATAACTTGATTTGAAATTTGTTTGTTTGTTATGAATAAATAGTTAATAATTTACCATGCATCTGAGAAAATCTAATCCAATGAAAATTATCTCACAACTTTGTCCTGATCGAAAATCTCGATGACGATGTTTGGCGGCTCCTTTTTGATCTCCTCTCCCAATCCGCACACCATGAGCTCTGGAAAAACAAGTAGCTCGTCCCACGTGGGGCTCAACGTCTCGTCAACCACCTGCGTCGTCTTGCACCACTCCCCGGCCACGACCTGCGCGTACGGGTCGGACAGTCCGGACGCGTCCGAACCGATCAGAGACCGCGCTTGGTACATGTGAGCCCGAAGTTGGAAGTACTTGATAAAAAATAATAAATTTTTAATGTAGAAGATAATTTAGAAATTAAAAAGTAAAATTTTAAAATTGGCATTTATGACCAAAGACCAAAAAAAATTTATGTTAACTGGAATAAGATAAAATTTCATGCCCAAAATATAAAAAAATTGCTGTTAAAAAATTATTGATTTCAATTCAGCGCCAATAGGGAAATTTGAGCATTTGATGAACCCCTGATTTGAAGTTTTAATCACGTTTCAGAATTTAAAATACAAAATTTACTCGGTTTTAATTTTTGTAATGAATTTTCATGCATTGTTTCAAGGGAATAAAACTCACGTGTTTTTCAGTAAAGTGTATCACAGATGGGGGCAGAGCACGCGGTCGTTCTGCACTTTTGATTTCTTGCGACACTTCGTAACCAGCTGGAAGGCCGGAGACGAAGTTTTTCTTGTGCTTGGTCAAGCCGAGCCACAGGTAGATGCGCAGTTTGGCCTGAATGACCCAACCACTCACTCCGATTCCCCGTTTGCCAGGAAGCTGCAATTTTTTGTAAAGAAAATCAATTTTTTTCTAATAAATAATAAAGAAAATGATCAAACCCAAGTAAATCTAAAGCTCTAGCAGGAAGAAATTATCGTTAATAAGTGACAGAAAAACGAAATCCAATTACTGTTTTAACCTTGAGCAAGAGGGTCTGGACCTTTCCACAGTCTTTGCCGCTCTCCTCGCCCACCACGGAAAATATGAGGTCTTTGGCTTGAAGTCTTTGATAAGCCACCCTCTTTCCGCCGCTCACCAGCCACAGAAATATATCGGGCAGCGCGTGTTGCGGCTGCGGGTGTATTAATTAGAAACTCTGCGCGTTCCTTTGCCTGCAAACTCACGTCTTCGGCCAAGTAGCGCAGTCTTTGAAGATAGGATTGTGCAGTCTTGTATCGCTCTTTGATCGTGTGCTTGGCGACCAGCGCCTTCAAGTTCCTTGCCAGCGACGCAATGTGCTCCTGAGATTTCATAATTAAACGGGGGCTCAATAAGATCAAAGAGTTGCTTAAAATTATCAAAAGAAATAAGACTGACTAGGAATTAAAATAACGTGTTGATACATGATTCATTCAGTTCTCAAAATATTAAATTCAACAGAAGGATCAAATATTGTGATTATTTTAATGTAAATAATAATTATTAATTCTATTTCGTTGCATGGGAGTAAGTTATTTAATATAATTTTTGCAGGTATTGATCATAACGCTTACTGTTTATCCCTTACTTTGGAACATTAAATGTTAATTTACTATTAATATAACTTCCTGATGTAAGGACTCAAATAATTTGTAAATACAATTAATAATTATCTTTACAAAAAATATTCATAATACGTTTTAAGCCAATAAGACATCAAACATTAATAAGGTTAATGTGAAAACTGAAAAAAAGAATTACAATAATATTTTTAAATAAATTAAAATTTATAAATATAAAATTTTAAAATTTTTTATCATAATTTTCATAAAAATATTTAAAATTTAAATAATAAAATATAAAAGTAAACTCAAAACAATTAAATTGAACAAGATTTTACTATTTCTCTGACGCAGAGTTTCATGCGCTCGCGGTCCAACTTGGTTTTTCCAGCCGCCGTGCCCTGCAGGTAGCATCGCGAGATGGACAAGTACTTTCCGCACCCAAACGCCAAATCGTCCAGCGTCTGCTTCAGCGTTTTTTCCATGTTCGGGCTGTCGGCCTCAATCTGCAGGTGGCTTTCCAGAAGACCCTCCTCCTGCAATTCGTTCAGCTCGTTACTCCCTCACGAACGCAAAGCCAAGCGTTTTTTAAGTAGGCAACGTTCGCAACATGTGCGTCGAGCGGGATTGCATATGTAACCATTCAGATACACATCAAGGAGATGTTTTATTGCCGCAGCATGAACACGAAGAAGGAATGGGAGATGCGCATTTTTATGGCGGAATTTTCTATCTCAATTCATACTCTTTTTTATAGTTTTCAGAGAGAGTAAAGCAGCATCTTTGAAAATGAATAAATAAAAAAGTGTTAAAAAGGTACAAAATATTTAAACAAAATCTCATTTCCCTCTGCTGATTTTGCCTTAATTGTAGATTTGTCTCTATGAAATTTTTATTGCTATTTTTGTTTTAAATTTCCCTAAATATTTTTTTAATAAAGAAATCCTTTAATTTTCTCTCGAAACCTGATAAAAGAAAATGGTGACATATGATAATGAAATGTGACTACGTTTAATGATGGATAATAAGATTTTCTTGTACCGCAAGGGATAATAAAAGGGCACTTACAAGTTTTTCAATTATCCGCATGATGAGGTTGGAGTTGTACATCCTGCGCCTGTAGTCTGGCCACACGGAGCGCACGTACATGCACGGCTTGTCGTCCCAGTAGGGCAGGAAATGATAGAGCCGGTCGTGGGTCATCGGCTTGACAGGTGGCGTGGTGCTCTGCCAGCACGCGCTCTCCGCTGACACGTTGTCTGCCCAAATCGTCAATTACAGAAATTCGTCATAATTTTGAACCAACCAAAAATTGACATTGATTGATTTATTGCAAAAAGATTGAAAGGTCCAATAGAAAAAAAAAATTAATTAAATTTCCTGTAAATTCTTTTACAAAGTAAAATATCCATGGTGATAGGTCAATTTTACAAGTTTTTTAATTTCAATTGAAACTCTTTTGATTGAGAAAATTTAATTTTACAAAAATAATTAAATCTTTTTAGTAATTTCTGAGTTCACAAATTATAAAATTCCTTGAATTTCAGATATTCTTTTCCCTTTTTCATTTTTTTTTCAACCTACCAAGGTAGTCATCCCCCTCCTCTTCATCAATCTCCTGTGAAGACGAATTGTGACCGTCCAAGGAATTGCCCGCGTTGCCGATGCTCAGTTCAAAGAAGAGCGGCTTGTCGCCCAGTTTCTTATCAATCATCGTCGCGTCCATGATTGAGCCGAACAAGAAATACTCCTCGTTCTTCCCGTAATTGGACTAGAATAAATAAATGATCATTGCAATTGTTAGCAATGGACGATGTGCACTGACCTCGGTGATTGGGTACGAAGGCTCGACCTCGACTCCGGACGGCGCGATGTCGATGTTGTCGGTGATTTCGGTGCGAATTGCCACCAACAGCCTCGCGCGGTACGAAACGCCTTCGCCCAGCCCCGAGTTGAGACTGGCGTGTTCGTCCAACAGGCTGTAATCTCGGGTTGAGCCGTACAGGTGGATGAAGGCAGGACCGAAGGTTGGCAGAAAACCTTTTGTGGAGAATTAAAATTTAAAATTAAAATATTGCAAAGTTGTAATTGCAAGCTAAAAAAAAATGAAATTTTCTACATTCAGTAATCATGAAGTGTTAAATTTTGTACATATTTTTTTTATTGGGTTTTTAGTGTTGATATAAAAGATTTGCCTAAGAACTTGAGAATATTTTATTATATTACAATCCAATTCAATATTATTAAATTTTAAATTTTTTCTTTTCAACAATAAGCAAAATCTGCTCAAATAACTTCAAATAAAGAGGTAAAAAATATACATCAAGCTTTTCTGGAAAATGTTCTTATTCTTTAAATTATGCTGCTTGACTTAAAAGAAAATATCGAATTTCAAGCGTATAAAGACTTTTAATAGAGTGGCTTCATTTGGATTTGTACCGTACTTAATCGCACAAATGATACTCCAATAATTCCAATACTTTTTACCAGTACAACTATGTAAGTCGATCAATCATGGGACAATAATGTGTAAACTTGTTGCAAAAGTGAGATTATAATCATATTAGTTGAATATTCATAGAACCACAGCCGAATATGCCCCTACACCAAATATTTTGTCAACATTATCTACAAACATTAATAAGCTTGCTGATTAAATTTAATAGTTAAATATCTACTGCAAATAATTTGAATGGCAAAGTATGAGAATAAACAAAAATAATGTTAATAATAACACTGATGAGCAATGTAATTTAATATTATTTATATTTAAATAAACAAAAATATTAAATATATAAAGAAATTTAAATAACATATATAAAATTTTATTTTATTTATGATTTAAATTTAAGTTTAAAGTTTTGTTTTAAAAACTCTATATGAATAATCCTTTATTTTCCCGACCTTTTTCTCCGTCATTTGAAATGGTCTTCAGATCAATGAAGTGCGTGCCGATGATGGTGTTGTTGACTTGGTCGTTGTCCCGCAGCTGGATTTTGATTCTTTGGCACAGCGGCGGGAACATCTCGGAAAAAACGATCTGCTCGTTCCACACTGGTGCGTAGCAATTTTTCTTCACGCTCGTCTTACCCTGAAAGGGCAATAAAACGATTAAATTCCACCCACCGCCTTGAAGGAAGTTTCGATTTCTCGTTTCTTTTTTGCGCGTCGCCGTCGGCCATTGTGTCAAATCACGCGAAACTCTCGACCGACTGACTTGATCATTCTTCGTAACGAGACTAGGACGCTTTTTTTATACTTGAGAGCTTCTGAATATAGAGCGTGCAGCCTCTCAAGATATATGAACAATGCGTAAACCCACTGGGAATTATTAATGGCATACACGCGAGTATGTAGAGAAATAAACCATTTTCGCTTTTCTCTTCCGTTCTGCAAACGGCGAATAACAATGCAGGACTTTCCAATTATAAACTAACCCTTAAGTAGAGAAATAACTTAGTGGAGCGTGGGATTAACTTTCCATTGTTTTGAAACTCTAGCGGAGAAGGAATAAAATGCACTCTTTTGTTTAGAAAACTGGAAAATGAACTCCTTCACTTCCATATTGTTCATAGTTTAAAAGCGAAAGAAACTAATTTTCCATCTCTCACAAATACTGACATTTATTTTGTCTGAAGTAAATTTAATTAATTTGCAGCAAAAAGCAAACACGCAATTATTAAGGATTTTCGTATTTTCTTTTTATGTCAGTGGATTTCTTTTTAATAATTTTATTAAAATTATTTTGATAAGCAAAGTGATTCTTGCATATTTTAAAATAAACTTCATTATGCAAATTTATCATTGCAAATTATTTCATGCAGTTAAATTCAGTTGTATTAAATTTGAGCTGCAGCGGAAAAAAGCAATAAAGAAAAACATCTCTACATTCATGACGAATAAGTAGAGCGTCTTCCCGGCTTTAAATACGAAGATAAATTAAGTATGAGCTCCATTAATTAAGCGTCATGTTTTCACTTGAATAATCTCATTAGCTCGCAAGGATTATTCTTGAGTGAAATTCAATTAATTTGACAAGTTACGCCTTTCTCAGCAAGAGACACTCGATAGAATTATCTCAGAAATTAATTTCTTATGAAGAAATTGTTATTGATACTTTTGAGCTAGAAAAATGTATTTTCTATTGAAACTTCCTTTTACTTGACAGCGGTGCAAATTGTTTTTGTTCGTGACAGCCGGATTTTGGCGGAATGTGCGATCTTATTGTATTTCTCCAACTCACCGTGAGGCCTGCGAACGAAACCTGCACGTAGGGGTCAACCAAATCCTTCACCTCGCCGGTGAAAGCCCTTTTCACGTTGGCCATGATGGAGGAGTTCATTTTCGGCAGGCCGTCCGCCCTGTAGACGCGGACGATGAAACGCGCCCGTTGCCGCTCCACCGGCACTCCCTCGGGCAACAGCAGGTTCCTAATTTCCAAGCATATTATTCTAATTAATGCACGTTCATCACCGACGAATAATAATTTGCGACAGTACATAGCAGGCTCAAGATCAAATGTCTAGACTTGCAAATTCTGGAAATTAAAAACAAAATTCAGCTACCAACTTTAAATTTTGCTATTAATTTTTAATCATGGAATATTGAGTAAAAATATAATGCTTAAAAAATACGCTTGAATTGAAAACAAAATAAGAATTTTTGGCAAGAAAATTTTCTCTTCAGCGGGAATAATCCTGGCGGGGAAAAAATTCATAATTTTGTGGCGTTTTGAGCAAATGTTTTTTAACTTTTTTTATAGAGAGTTTTTAAAGTCACAGTAAATTTCTTTAGCCAATTTTTTTGGCTTGCAGGCTTTTTAAGGCAAAGTTATAAAAGCTTTAAAGATCCTCTCCGGTCATTTGTATTGCTCTCGATTCTAAAAGATTGATAAATTTTGAGTTTATCTTGTGAAAACACGATGTGAAAATTCCAAAACGTTGCGTCGCAATCAAAAGAAATTCGAAATAAGAGTGATTCGCGCGAAAAACGTGTGAGAATTGAGTAGCCAATCAGATCCATCAGTTTGTTCCAAAAATTACAGAATTTTGTCACATTGGCGCTGCGATCGCTGATTTTACCGTTTTCTGCACAGCGCCGTGGGGCATCAGTGGCAAAATCAGCGATCGCAGCGCCAATGTGACCAAATCCTGCAGTTTTTGTACAAAACTGATTGATCTGATTGGCTACTCAATTCTCACGTTTTTCGCGCGAATCACTCGTATTTCGATTTTCTTTTGATTGCGACGTAACGTTTTGGAATTTTCACATCGTGTTTTCACAAGATATACTCAAAATTTATCAATCTTTTAGAATCGAGAGCAATACAAATGACCGGAGAGGATCTTTAAGAAAATGAATTCTATTTTGGAAAACTAATTTTTTTTTTATTCCTTTTGTTTTGAAAATTCCATACCAGTTTAATTAAACTGCCTCCAAATAATGAGATTCTTTTCAATTCTTCTACTTATCAAAAATTACGGGAAAAAACATTATTTTAGTATTATTTCTTCAAATTTGCAAGTCATAAGCGAGTGTCTAACTACATCAAACGCAGTAAACAAAGTGTTTGGTCAAAAATTAATTAAATCTTATTAGTTTCTCACAAATTAATATTCATTAAATGAGCTGATTTAATCAAAAGTTGTTGCTTTTCTAATTAAGTCACTTAAGGTGTTCTTTCACGAGCAATATGAAGATGCCAATGTGATAATATTGCGTGAAAGAACGCGGAAAATGCGTTCAGCATTCCTGAAGCAGCTCATTACACCGGCGTCCCGGGCCGGGAAAATAAAAGCAGAAAGCCTGAGAGTGAGAGCTAATGATGAGGGATGAAAATTAATTTAGTTGCGCTCTCTCGGCAGCTAGAATTCTTACTCTGGTCCATGCGCGCCCACGTAAAATCTTCTCGCCAGAAGGGAAAGCAAAAAGATCAAAGGCATATGACGCAGGGTTTGGTATTGGCATAGAAGGGAGAACAGCAGAGACATTTAAATTACATTCGGCAAACAGTCGCACTTGCCGAAGATCTTGATTATCTTTGAAATTACTTTTTACTTTGAGATCTCAATATTAGATAATTTCCTTAGTAGTTTCTTAATTCGCACAAATGATAAAATGAAATTATTATTTTATAGATATTAAAGAAAATTAATGTTTTTTAACAAGTCTGGAAAAATCAATCGACTTTTTTTGATTTATTCAAATTTTGGGCAATAAATGAAAACAATTGTTGATTTTTCTAGCCAGAAAAATTGCTAGAATTCAGAAAATTTTAATTATTAGCATTCTTGTTTTCCAATCTTTTTATCAATATCATTTACTTTATAACAAAAAGACTTCAAGAATGAGTGTTATATTTTTCTTCAGTAAATTGAATCCATCGAAAAAAAAAAACTAAAATTACGCGTGTTCAAAAATATGGGAAAATGAGTTACTAATTAAGGAAATCAGATCAACAAAGTTCTATAAAAATGTTTTTTTTATAACTCAATTTATGCTTGCTATATTTTTTTTTTTGAGAAATTAAATCTCCTTTCAAATTGACGTCCTCACAGCCTCTGTTTTTAAATTATGGAATTCAAACCAGTATCAATAATTAATATTTCACTTAAATTATGGCTAAATATTTTCAAAATTCTTCTACAGTATATTTTTTATTCATCATTCTTTTTATGTTTATTTAGTTTCAATAATTTAGAATAATGCATGAGTGTGGAAATTGTGCACTCACGCCTCAATGTCGTCCTCGTCCTTTTCGCTCTTGGGCGGCACTTTGACCGAGTCTCCCTTGCCGATGACGCTGATATCGCATTTCAGGTAGCCCTTGGGGCCGCCGGCGAAGTCGTCGGGGTCGCTCAGCAGGGCCCACTTGTGGTAGAACTGGTGGTCTGCGGGACACGCGCTGGATTAGGCTCGGCGCGTCAAAATTATTTATGGCCTCCACGAGAGCCATTCATTCATGCAATTGTGCGCGAAACGGGAGAGTGCAATTTGCAGGGTGATGTTGGCGAGAGGAAAAGAGTTGAGTGACTTAGACTTCCGCAACCAGTGGCGGTGCTGGGACGAAAAAACGGCCAATAAAAATTGGACTAGCATGCATGCGTATTACTTGATTCACTATGAGGAATGTATTTTTGCTTCTGACAAACTCAACTGCAATTTTGAGAAAAGCATTTGATGGCGATTATCAATTTACCTTTCAAAGCATCAGAAGCGAGCCTGAAAAATCTTTAATGTCTGTCAAATCCGTCGTATGAATGGAATAGTAAAATAAATTTGTTGTCTTCTTTTCCAATTGCATTTTAGTGTCAGAAATTTTAATACTTATTTAAAAAAACCTTGCGCGAATTTTAGAGATTTTAAATTATCAATAATTGTAGCATTTTTAATTGAGCAGACAGAAAATATAATTTATATTTTGGTATTAATGAAATTTCTGAAGGGTAATAATCAAACATTATTGGTCTAATTACTTGGAAAATTTAATTAAAATAAATAAATAAAAGCAATAAAAGTTAATGTCTAAATTTCGAGAAAAAAATTAAGATATTATTTATATAATAAAACAAAATATTAAAACAGTCAAAGTTTAAATAATAATATTGTTAGTATTATATTCTTAAACTTGCAACCGCCACTGGCTGTAAACAAAACAACTGCATGGTGCATTGGTATTTTCTCTCGAGGGAAAACGCATGCAATTTCCAGGTGTTGAGGTGAGAGAGATAAATGAAAACAGTTATGCAAATATATAATCATCTCATGACGGTGTGTCGGGAAATAAATAAAAATTCTTTTATCCGCCACTTTTTCAATGAAAAATGCAAACAACAACAAGAAGAGAGTGGTGAAGGAAAACATATTGAATATTAATATATTGGACGGTCGATTCATTGCGGAATGAAGATGATCAGGAATGCGAATAATTTATGGTGAATATGGAACTACGCATTTGTAATTTTCTCTCAACTAGTGCCAATGTAATGAAAAGAGAGATCAGGGTGAAGCTTGAACTGCAACATACCTAGAAACTTGAGGTTCAAAATTAAAGAAATTTTTCAACAGCTAAATAAATAAACATAGAGAGCATTCCCTTTTTTTTTTAAATATTAACAAGCAAACAAAGCGGAAATTAGCTATGAATATATAATATGATGATGGAAATGAAAATCGTCTAGCTATAGTTTTGTACACGCACGGGCAGAGAGAATTGGGCAGCTCGACATGACCACGAAAAGTACAGCATAGAGACAGTTGAAAATGGGAAAAGAAATTAACAAAACTACAGTCCGGCGTGAAAACATCAAATGTCATGAATATGGAAATATATATGAGAGAAAGAAAGAGAGAGACACGTACACAAAAATGTAAGTAGCTCTATACAATGGTATTACAAGCACGTTTTTTTTGTTTTTTACTTTGTATATTATTTAGTTTTAATTATGCTTTTTTTTCTCCGGGTACAGTTTTTATTTTTGGAAAATATTAACTATACCTGGTTGCGACCAAACTGTAGCAACATCAAGTTTAAAGCTGCCCAACATTTTGTTATGCCTGAGAATATTCCTTGATTGGAGAACCTAAAGTCAGCGGCATTCCAAGAGAACAAAAAAGAAACACTCAAAAATTATCCAAGCCAGAATAAGACTATGATTTTTTTTTTTCTTTAAAAAAAATCATATTTAAAAAGAATAAGTAGTGTCAAGTATATTGTGCACATTTTGTTTCGGATGAGAGAGAATTACAATAGTTTAAGGGATGAAATTTTTTATCCAAAGTAGTTGTTCTTTTCGCACCTGTAAATTAAATATCAAAGAGGAGAATAAAAGAAAGTGCCGTCTCAAAATGGAAAAGGTGAGACAGAGAGAAAGAGAGACAGATTTGTAAGGAGAGTGGAGGAGAGGGCAAAAAATCGAAGTGTGTATTAAGGATGCAGCAAAAAACTCTTATAAGTTTCTTTGTTTAAGTACCGGGAGCATCAAAGACGGTCTTCAAGTCTATCTTGAACAAACCGACTAGAGTGCCGCTGGCAAAGATTTTTCTAGAGTGCAACACCTGAGGCGAGAAGAAGAGCAAAATATGAATTATTTCATCAATTTGTTGCAGCAACAAATCCTCTCTCATCTTGGCATTTCCTTGTTTATAACTATTACAGACATGCGGGATTTTTTTCTCCTACTTTTTTTTAAAAATAAATTCGAGAGGATTAATTTGGGTGTTTATTAAAAATGCAATTTCTTACCGAAAGGGTGATGATTTTGTCGAACAGCATCATTGGCGGCATGTGGAAGTCGAACACAAAATACTGGAACAAAATTTACATTTCCGTAAAATTTCCGAAGGGACAAAACTGTTGCCGTTATCCCTAAAGTTATGCGAGGCTCTCGACTGCCAATTAACCCTTTTCGGTCCTAAATTTGGCTCTGCGGTTTTGCTTGCAGAGGCGAGGCCAGGCGGATTCAATTAATTAGCTCGGCCTTTGATGGTTTGTTTATGCGAGCCGCATTGAATAGGAAATTGTGCGAGATTATTTTGAAATTAATCCTATCAAGGAAAAAACGCGTGTTCTGGAAATTTCACCACTATCGGCAAATCAAAATTGACCTTTCCGAAATGGAGCCTTTCAAAGACAATTAAATTTATCTTTAAATCTACCCTTTTATTAAAAAAGAGACCAACTTGCTCTTTTATTTTCGAGCAAAAAGGCTTTTCGAGCTTTGTGAAGTTGCTCTTTAATCTGCCACGCTGCGCCAGGAAAAAAGAGGAACGGACATTTGTGATTCACTCTCAGAAGCTCCATTGCGCGCGGGAGCTGATCCTGATAAATATTCATTCAGAGACTTAATGGAAGCAAACAAAAGCACTTGTGGACGAGAAGTGGAGCGCTAAATAAAAGAACGTTGAATTGATAATTGATTCAATTTGAACTCACTTTTCCTCTTTGGAATTTATCCTACAGTTAGAAAATCAAAATTTCTGGAATTGACTAGTCTTTCAAAATGATTTTAAGCACAATTTTTCAAAAATTGAGAATAGATATCCTAATCTTACAAGATATTTTCTAAACGATCCAATCATGGATATTGGACTTTCAATTTCGGATCAAATTTTATAGCTTAAAAAATTGCGTAATGCTGTTAAGTTATGAGACCAACAAATCCAATTAATACTCAAAATTTTAAAATTGTTTTTTTAACTAAATTAATAAATTAATTTTTCTAATAATCATTTAAATATTTTACTACAATCGTTATTTTTTCCCTGCCATTTACTATTTCATTTTTTGTCATTTTCTGAAAATAGACATATTTTTGTATCTCTCAAAGTATCAATAGCCTCTACCCCCATCAATAGAAATAGACAACGCCGCACTCTGATGTCTCTTTCAGCCATTGAGCACTGCAGGTGAAATTTTCGGATGGCCGCCTTAAGGACGTGCAATTGGAGAAGAGAAAATAAATAAAGGGCCCGGCTCAACACTGAGAAAATTCTATCCGGTCCTTCTTTTTCCTTATCGATTCCCAGCAGCAGCCATCGTGAATTTTTGCTCCAAGGAAAAAGAAAAACATAAAGCAAGAAAGGCTCGTGGCGAATTTTTCTCTATCTTGAAGGCTTCTCGTATGAGTTAAAGGCCTGCAATTTCATGAACTCGCCCCTTTCCTCGGCGTTCCTTTGGGCGCAGAGATTAATTGCAACCCAAGACGGAAATAGAGTGGTTGGATCAAAAGAATTTTTATGAGTTTTCGTTCCTACTTTTGTAAGGTTTTGCAATTAATCCAAATATTTTGTGCTCACCTCATTGTAATAGGGGCAGTTGGTGCTCTCTTTGACGCTGGTGTATTTCTTCTGGTCGCCCACCTGGACGCAGACCACGGGGTCCATGTTCAGACCGGCCAGTTGACGCGCCTCGATGATGGTGATGCACAACTGGAAATCTTGCGACTTGAGCAAATTTGACGGAGTTCGTTGATGGTGCGATGCTCGCAGCCTGAAATCATTTTCAAACCATCAAATTAAAATATTTCTCGTTCATAATGCTTCTAATTTAAGGTCAAATTTGGTACCGATCGACTCATCTCATATCAATTAAAATGGTTCTAATAAGTCTAATTATATGAATTTAAGGGGGCTAAAATCAATTATAATTATCATTTTTAAATAAGATAAGTAAATATCTCGATAGTTGTAAAGGATGTAAATTATAAAATCTTTTTAATTTTCCAATGTTTTTTTTTTTTGCAAATATTTTCATAATACGTGCTAATGTCAAGAAAACAATAAAAAAATATAAAAATGAAATCATTTCAACTCCCTAGATTGGTCAAATTATTTGTAAGAAACGTAACTGTAACTTTTAAATTAAATAAAACGTAATTAACATGTTTTAATCAGCGTTGAGAATTATATAATTAAAATGGGCCTTTCCATTTAAACTTTTTACGTATCTTGAGGCTCCACAGCAAAAATTAAAAAATAAAATTATGTCGCAGGTGTAATTAACAAGCTCAAATTAATCCTTTACAACGCATTATAAAACTGGATGTTGTAAGCTCTTTTAATGGCACCTCGCGCTTCAATCGCAGAGAGCACTTTTAAATTCATAAGTCAATTTACAACCACACAACGCACTCTGCAGCAGAGTCTGGTAATGGAAAATATAATGAAGTGCGTGCAACGGCGAGGGAAAAGTTCCAGCGGATCTTTTTTATGGGCATCGGTAAAGCCCTGCTCCGTTGGAACTGTTGGAAAATCTCAAATCCCATTGCAGAGAAAAAGGAAACTCATTGAAAATTCTGTTTATTCTTCCGCTCCACGCTGTGCAAAAGAAAAACTGCTTGTTTTTCTATCTCTTCAAACGCGCCCAAAAGTAGAAGAAAAAACTAATTTTTTTTCTTCTACTCATAAGAAAAACTCTCTCACACGAGCGATTGCAGAATGTAAATGAGAAACTGACCTTTTCTTCGTGACGTCGAGTGAATTGGCGTCGAGCAGACTATCGTTGTCCGACTCGAGGGAAGACTGGCTTCCGGCCCTGGAGGAGGCCTGTTCGCCGACTGGGGTGCCAATTCCGTCCAAGCCGCTGCGGCCTCCTTGCAACAGGGCCCTTTCCTCGTCCTCCGATGACACGTCCCGAGGCGGCCGCTGTTTTCCCAGGCGGATCAAACTGCGCATACTTCGCAATGCAGAACTAAAGTCAGATAAAAAAAAGGAAATTTAACTGAAAATCACATTGGATATTGTAATTGCGTTAAAATTGTATAAAATTTATGAATTTAAAGAAATTTTTATTTGACAAATTGAGCGGTAATTAAGAGGTTAGTTTGATATTTTTTTTTTTTAAACGTTTTGCATGTTTTCTCATCATGAGTTGAATTTAACTTTCTAAATATGCCTGATTAAATTTAACTAAACGCATGGGATTTTTTTCTTAAATTTTGCTCTTAGGGTGGGATAAAATTAATTATTCCTTATTTCTCTGCAGTTGTGACACTTATTTATTAAGAAAAATAAAAATCAATCAAAATTGGTTAACAAAAAATTAGATACAAAATACCAATTAATTATGAATCAATGGTGTTAAAATTTAGGGATGTTTTTTTTACTATTTATTTGTATAATTTGATATTTTTTTTTTAATTAATTGAAGAAGTTTATTTTTATCTGCTTTACCATTATAATTATCCGGATATCCAAATAAACTTAATCAAACGTAATCAATTAATCATTTTGTCAGAATTAAACAAATACCAATATTACAGCACAAATGTTCATGAATGTGAACTTTTAATAACGTGTGTGAGGATTAACCATGTCGTGTTTCCATTTCATTTGTAAATCCTAATTGAAAATTGTCCATTCAGGAAGCAAAAAAAGAAATAAACGGGCATGTATGGTCAATTGAGCGAACAGCACACCGTGTATGGTTTGTATATTTCCTAAGTGCTTTTATGCCCTAGAGAGGAACTGAGCAGCGCTTTTGATGTGCATTTGCTTCCGTGCAGGGCAAACAGGTCGACGGGCGCGCGACGCGAGTTTAATCAGTCAAAGGGAATATCCACCTAATTATTTCACAGACATATAACGCAGAGAGCACAGATTTATACACGGCTGAGGTCAAATTGACGGAGAATGAGGAAGGCTGCGTTTGTTGACGGAGTAATCTAAATTTATGCGGCGCCCAACAAAACCCCAAAGAACACACAAAATGAGAACGTCCAGAAATTACTCGCTCCGCAAACACAGGAAATTTGAAACCCGACGCGCTCTATATTAAATTTCTGCGGCGTTCTCTTCGGATTTATAGTTTTTTCGACAGCAGCTCTTGTCAAAGTTTGCAACTTATCTAATTAGCGTTTCTATTCCTACCGTTTCCTTCCTGGCGCGGGGCTTTTGTCGATTGTTCTGCTCGTCGAGGCCTGTTCGTGACTCCAAGAGGCCCTTCGCTCGTTGCTTGTCAACGTTTTCTCCAGGTTGGCGATGTTCTGTTGAATGTCCACCAGCAGCCGCTCCTCGTCCATGCCCTCGTCCGGTGACCAGCCGTCAATACTGTCGTCCGTCCCAGGTACCGTGTAACGCATCTCGAGAGAAATCGTGGCCTAGAACAACCAGAGCAAGTTAAGTAAATGTAAAGGAAACTAGTATTTTTTATTTATTTTAAAATTGTGATTTTTTTTTCTGGAAAACGTTTTCAAAAATTTATGCGTTTTCTGTTTTCAATTTTTCTTTTAGTTAATTTTTATAATATTTTGAATTTGCATATTGGTTTGGTCAGGGATTGATTGCCTTTCGGCAGAAAAAAATACTTTTGCGCTAGTTTTACAATAACACAGTTTAGGGACTTCAAAACTTTTCAATCTAAACTTGAAATAATTTTGATCAAAAGTTTTTAGATTGGCAAGTTAATTTAAAAATGATTCTGTATTAATTATTGCAACAATAAATTTCCCTTTAATTCAATAATATAGATTGAAATTTGATTAATATCATCAAACTCATTTCTGACACTATCACGAATAATGTGTTGCTATGAAACCTTTAACCTGGTAAAGTAAAATTATTGCTTATTGTTTAATTAAATATCCCATTTTTTTAAGGTTTTAAATTTCAAAATTCCTCATTTATGAATTTTACTAACTAAATGTAAAGAGGAAATATAAATTTTAGAATTTATGTGACTGAATTCATTAAAGACTGCCGATAATTATTTGTATAACTCGCATTTTTTCATTTCAAATATCCTATGTTAATAAACATCATCAAAATCAAACATATCAAAACATGAAAATATCCCTTAATAATACTTCATTTAAAAAAAAATATACCAGAAACGTTGTGCAGACTGGGGTAATTTATACATAATTATATAGATTATGTGTTTTTAACAATAATAATAATATATAAAAACACGAAAAGGAATTAGTGTTTTTAATAAAAATTGTTAATAAAACGTAATTTTAAAATAAAATATAAAATATATATTAGTTTTAAATGTTTCTAAATCTTAAAATTTTTAGTAAATATATACCTTTTTTTAAACTTATAAATTAGAAGTTTGCTTGAAAATACTAAGATTATAATATTTTAAATTCCTTAAAAAAAAAATATATTACATACGTTAAACTTGTGTTGCTGTAAAAATTTAAAAATTTACTTTCATGGATCTCATTATCAGACAACAAGTGGTCCCATTAAAGTGAATAGGAATACAAAAAGTCCATGTTGCCATGATGGCCATCAAATTATCGTTGACGAATTAGACGAATTCGATAATGAATCATATCTAATTGTTAAACTAGACACACGTGACCAATCGCAATCCCCGATTAAATCAATTCCACGTTGACATTACATTACCATTGAAAAAAAAACGACTGCATGTCTATTTTTGTGTGTCAATATATCAATGAAAGAGTTTGTTGGTAAACCCTTGGGTTGAAAAGTTGCCTCCCTCCTCAACAAACATTTCTCTGTTTGTTTGTCACCAATCGCACAAATTACCAATCGACGTGAGAGTCAGCAACTGAAAACACGTCTCTCTCTACGGAGACGGCGAACGTTCGTCTCGCGTTTGAATCAATAGCGCGAATCTCCTCCTCGCTCCAACTCACTTCAAAATGCAAACAAGCAGCCCCAGCAATCATAAACAAACGAAGTAATAATCCTCATCCCTCTCCGGCATCCTCCGTTTTGCAATCACGACGATGGTTTTGATCAAGCGTGCCCGCGTCTTCCGAATTAATATCGGGCGACGCGCATTTCGGAAATTCGCGTTACGTGTGTGCACTTTCCTCTCTCTCTCTGGTTCATAGTTAATCTGGCACGTAAGCACACAGAGACTGTGTAAGTGGTGCCTATAAAGTACGTTTTAACGGAGTCTCGCATATTATGCAACGTGCACGGCGTTTCCAATCTGCCGGTTGCATGGCGTGGAAGTGGCAGGCGCCGCCGTTTTAATTCGCTTGCTGGCGGAAAAAAGGAGGTCGTTGAGCTTTAAAAGCCACTCGTAATTCATCGTAAATGGAGCAATTCATCTTTTGATCTGATAATCGCTTGAGTAATTGCTCAGATTTAAAAGAGGATTGGCGATCAGTCTTTTTTTTTCTTAACAGAGCAAATCGTTTTCGAACACTGGCAGTAATTTCCCCTCACTATTATCTTGAATTAATTTAGAAAGAAAATTATTACGGAAATAAATAATAATATATATAAATTTTGATGTGATTATATTATTGTTTGACAGAGGAAAATCTCGATTCTAGCTATAGACTATAGAATTACTGTAAAATGCAATCAATTTTAAAATTTTATACCTTCAAGTGTGGCAGATTTATTAACTTGAAAAACTTTAAAAAAGGCCTGAAAATATGCAAATTTCATCCAGAAGAAAAAGAACAAAAACCATCTCACTTAATCCCAAACATAATTGATCTTAAGTAATTTCTAAGAAAAATTCAAATGCTTTGACAATGTTTATTCCATAATATACACTTAATCATCGCAAATATATCTCTTAAACTATAACACATAATACAGACAAAACTATATAATATGCAGCAAATTATTCTCAACGATCCGAATAAAATAAATAATATTTCAAATAAAACAGCCAGTGGAACTGAAGCTGTGCCAAATTTAGCAGATTTTTTTCTCGGAGGCCGTGGAGCTGCGAATCGATTTTTACTTGCACACTTACATTTTACAAAGTGCAATAAAGGACAGTCCTCTCTTCCAACTGCAGCTGCGGCGACGCTAAATTGGCCGGGCCGCTCTTTACAAAGAGGGAAAAATCCGAATTTCCTTTTTTCCCTGTGACTTTTTCCTTAGTCGTTTCATTTGTATTCCCGGAAAATGTTCGTTTTCCATCCAGAAGCGCCATTTCCAGACCAGTTACCGGTTTGTTGTGAGGAGAAGAGATCCTGCACCGCATCCCCTAAATAATTTATAAAGACGCAGAAGAGGGACCGGTTGGGCGGAGGGAAAACAATAATGGAGCGAGCGAGAGAGAGAATCGCGTTGGTCAACAGATGGGTCAATTTGGACCGGGTCGCATGACTCGGTTTGATATTTGGCGAGGGTGGCAAATCTGCTGCCTGGGCAGCCGAAAGCGAGAAAATGAATTTTTCACCGGAAAGCAAACGAACGAGTGCAGCTGGCGCGCCGCCGCGCCTGCTGCCGGCGCAACTTTGTTTATCTCTCCATATTTCGGGGGTAATCGAGTCGGTAGGAACGTCATCTCGACCCGCAAATTGGACGCAACCCTCGCCTCGCGAAACTCGACTGCTTTCTTTGCAGTAATAGAGTGAGACGCAATCTAATTCCCTGGCGAGTTGAGCCTCCGAGGCCAGCTTTGCAAGTTTACCTGTTACTTCTGCCCGGCAAGAGTTAAATCTTCTTGCCCGCTTCCTAATGGATTTGGACCGACCGAAAGCCCAGGACGGAGGCCAAAACGTGTTCATCAGACTGAGTAATTGGCCGGTTCACCTCACTTGCTCGGAAATCTATGGTTGTTGTAACACCTTGAGCCTTAAAGACCAAATCCTTCACGTCTTTCATTATTGTTTAACGAAACCTGTTTATTATATTATTCTGAGAGACAAAATTGATCTGCATTGTAATTTTATATTATTGATTGCATTTAATATTGCTTTAGTTGCAAAAATGTTTGTAATTGGGTTCAGATCGACAGCAACTTTGCCCAAACTTTGCTTTTAATAAAAAGGTTTCTATAAATTCTGCTTAATTTTATATATTTATAAATTTGGTTTAAATTTTTTTTACTTATTTAATATTTTAATTTTTATTAAAACAAATTTTATAATTTTAGTTTATTATTAAAATTCATTGAATAGTGATAATTAACATATAAAACTTCTTATTTCTCACTCGAGAAGATTGTATAAGTAAATTTATAATTGAAACCAGAATGATGAAGATTGAATTACGAGTGAACTGAAAATGTTACTTTGAGAGATGTTATCTTTGTTGCTTTGATTTTTCGGATGATTATGTTTAGCATCAAATGTCCATTAATATATAAGAATTCTCAAATAATTAATCGCAAAGTTTGTACATAAGTCTTCCTTAAAAACGGTACTACAGAGGTGGTAAATTAAACAAAATTTAGTTTTCTACGAATTATTGCAACGAAGTACATTTTCATGGTATTTCATAATTGATAATTCTCACCCATGGTCAAAAATTGAATAAATATCCCTTCTAAATATTTCCCGTTTTCCAAAGAAATAAATCAGGAGTTATAAATAATTTGTCCCTCTCATCATTTCTATGCTAATCCATTTACAACTTGAAAAACAGGTTCATTTTTTCAAGATATTTCATTACCAATAATATAATATCAAATTTTTAATTGAAATTCCAGCGGCTTTTCCGATATATTGAACAATTTTACTCTGCACATTCCACGTTGTTAAATCAGGCGAGGTGCAATTTCTAACCCTGTGCGCACCCCTGGCATTTTTACATCTAATTTTATGAGCGCGCGCATTTAACGAGCCGCGAATCGATTTCCCATGTTTCCTTGTTCGCCCAGTTTCCACTATATTACGCTCTCTCGTGTGTAATATGCGTTTTTTTTTTTTTTGCATCGGTCTACATATATTAATTCGCGTGGAGCTCGGTGCAAGCATCCGTCGTCGGTCCCAATAGCAGAGCCCGGAATAATCTCTTTGGCGATAAAGCACGAAACTGGATTGTTTGCACTCAAGTGTCGCGCGCGCGTGCAACGGACTAGCGAATTAGCGAATGTTGTGTGGATGAAGACACGCACCGTGTGTGGTGAGAAGCACACGCAAATTTCTCTCGAGGGACCTCATATGAATGCTAAACCATTCGGAGAATGGCCGTGTTTTGTTCTTATTTGAATATGCAAATTCGCGGCCATTTCTCTATTTATTTAGCTTGGTGTGCAATTTACTTTTACTTTCCTAGAGAAATTCTGGTAATTTTTTATAGTAAATATAATATCACGAGGAAGGCAGAGAAGAAAACTGGAGAATAGGAAAAAAAATGTTTTCTCACGTAAAACTCAATCTTTCATGGTTCTTTGCAAGCAGAATAGAAATTATTGAACCTACTATGTGGAGAGAAATGTATGCAAACCGCAGAGCAACGATGTTTAGACAGTTGCCGATTTTAGTTAGTTCAGATCAGTACTCATCTTTACATTATAAAATTATTTGAAACAACGCAAGTTTAGTAATAAAAATATGTAATTTTGTCAAATCTAAAGAAGTTAAAAACTGAAAATGCAGATTAATTACTGATTTAATAGGGTATTTTATTTTCTTTTTTCTATTCAATAAACATACCTTTATTACAAATAAAGTCCTTCTCTTGTTCAGTTTTTTTTTTAAAAATAATGGAAGAAGAAAAAATACACGCTGCTCACATTTTATGAATATTGCAATTTGGAAAAACAACCTTTTTCCAGCATATACATTAATTATATGCAAATAAAGATGCGCTTTTAAATAGTATTAACTAAGTAAGTACAAATATATATTTTCCTGATGAGTGCGTCTGATGTAAAATAACAAACTTTCAAATGTGCCTCTGGGCTATATGACTACATTAAACCGGAAAAAAAAACATTTGAATTTATCAAACATACATATTTTTCGCACAGAGAACTGCGGAAAACATGAATTACAATTTAATTTGGTCAATTTGCTCACCAACTTGAAAACATTTTCTCTCATTCAACCAAGCGAGACCCAAAATAAATGAAAAAGGAAAACAAACACGTCGTCAGCTGACAAAAGCCACAATCACGCCATTCACTTGCGAGTTCCTAATAAAATGCGTCGGACCAAGTTTGAATATTCAACGCTCACGTACGAGTCTTTGTTCCATTTCTGCTTTTCCATTTGTTGCGCTCGCTTGGTGTGGCGATGAATTTATTATACATTCAGAGAACACCGGCCATTCCTCTGCAGCTGCGGCTGCGAAATGAATATTTAGTGTTCGGACGTTCTTCACTAAATATATGTATTTCGCATTTTCCGTGCTCGCTTTTCCTCTGAATTCGCACTGCGTGTTAATAATCTCCTCTATTTTTGGAACGTTTAATTGGGAAACATGCAGCGTGTTCCAAACCAGCAACGTGGGTCGGATCAAATTTGCCATCGGGAAGGAGATCGTGCGGTTCCACTTAACCTCGAGATTATGTGCCCGGGCAATTATCAAGTGCTCTTGAGCAGCAGGACCAGAAACTCGTCGTCGTCGTCGTAATCTTGGTACATCTTCCAGCCCATATAACCGGTCTTTGTCAACGCATATGTAAAGGAATTGCGCCAGACCCGCAACAAAAGGCAAACCCAAAGTTCCTTCCGCTGCTACTGCTGCTTTTATTAAACACGCGAAATTAGAAAAGGCAGAGGACCGTGAATGGGAGAGAAAAGAGAGTTTTTATGGCGAGAAGAATTTCACCCCCCAATTCGCTTTAATGTCGCCCTGGGAGATTGGCTGAATTGCTCGGCAAGCCCCGAGAAGATCTTTCTCGGTCGCAAAACTACTGCGATTATATAATGCGTAAAACTTAAGCGATCCAAAAGGAATTCGCATGTGCGTGAAAACAAGCAGAATTTACTTTACTTGCAAAAATTTTCGCGCTATGCAGGGTCAAATTGACTTTATGTTAATAATAAAATGTACCGAAATGTACTAAAGATATTTCTGGAGGTTTAATTTCAATCAATTATTACAGGATTTCAATATTAATTAAAATAATTTTTATGAGAAATTAATTATAAGAATAACCATTACCGACACACAAAAATGCTTTGTAAAAATTAGGAATACAACATAGATTGTTGAACGCGTTCGCATTTTAATTGTTTTGCAAGAATTTAATTGACTGTAGCATTATTTGTAATCATTTAATATTATACAAGAATTTTCTTTTGAAAATAATGAAATTGTATATTTAAATTAAATCATTTTAATATATTTAATAAAAAAAATTATAGTAATAAGCAGAATGTTTTAACCTCAATTTAAAATATCTCCAAGTAAAAATTTATTTTACACTATTAAGCCTATTAAGTAGACATAATTATTCTAAACATATGGATGTTGCGGTTGTGTAAGAAAAAACTCGTCTTTTTCATGTCGTGGTTTAACATATTTTACAAATTTTCGCCAAATTTTTTATGCTAAAAAGAAGATCAGTTTAATGAGTTTGCTTTATTGGTTGTTAAAAAAAGAAAAGTTTTTAAAACTCACGCAATTAATCTGGCTGCCTGGCTCACAACACCTGCAGCAAGTAAATAAAAAAAAATTGACATTCCCTCATAAAAATAACGGTCTGGTAAAACCAGACAGAAATATGAAAAAAAAAAAAAATGTATTCTCTCTACCATCTCTGCAAGTACAGGTAAAAATATCCAGCAGCGAGTAAAATTTTTCTACGCACTGAAAATGAATGGAGCTTTGCTCGTGTGATGCGAGGCACAATAATGGTAAAAAAAAAAAAAACACTTTGCATTAAACAAGCGCACGTCATAACAATACGAGAGAGCTTTTGCTACAATTCCATCAATTTTTGTGCGGTTGTTTTTCGCAACGCACATCCGCACGCATCACAATATGTACATATTTCGAGAGATAACGTTATTATCTTTTGGGCCCTTTTTTGCACCACTTTTCATATTATGTACCGTGGATTCCCAAGACAAAAAAAAAATAAACGTGTGCGAGGAGTGGTGTTGCGTCGACGAACGTCAAAACATTCGGTGTGGCAGAGCGGGCAAATTTATCGACCGGCCGTGCAAACTGGCTCTTTCGCACACACACACGCTCTTCCTTTCTCTTTCAGCTCCTCTGGAGACCCGACGAGTGTCAGAATGGAACAAAACCGGCTTCTTCTCGCCCAATCTGATTGCAGAAGGTAGAAGTACGAGCAAATATTGAAGCGCGTGACACAAAGAAAAGAATTACTAATTTTGCACCACCCTTTCTTCTCATCACTTTACTTTTTTGCACCACTTGTTATTGAGAAGTAAAGCTTTCTCTACAAACAAGCGATCGAAATCCAACAAAAAGTGGATTTGGTTTCCGTAATCTGGGGCTTTGGGCTCCACAAATTGGCGCATATATTGCTCGTGGCTCTCTTTCGCCCCGTGTTGCTTTGCAGCGAGTTAATGAGGTGCCCTACAAGAGGACTACTTGCACAAAGCCACCGTCATTACTCACACAAACTCTGGAAAACCACCCCGCATCCGCCCTCGCCGGAGTTTATTTTAGTCCCCACATCTCTGAAGTCCCTTAGGCTTGAATTTCATTGTTTTCAATGCTTGGCAAGCGGTTTTATTCCAAATAACTTGAGGAATAATATTAAAAAATTGAGAAAATTTTCCAATAATAAGCAAAATAACTTAAAATTATTCTATATACATATTTTGAAGGATAAATTAATTTGTAATTTTATAAAACCCTTGCCAGCGCAGTTTTGAAAAACTTGCAAATAATTTTCTTTCCTTCCATAAAAGTAGAAACAGAACAATAGATTTTAAAACAAATACCACGCAGTACCTGGCATTGTTTCGTGTTTTTGTTACTTTTTTTGCGTCTGCCAAGTTCCTTTTTTTCCTCCTGGAATTAGTATGCAACGTTCACATGCGAATGTTGGACCCTCGGGGGATGAACCGCACCCTTGTTTCCCCATTATGCTCCCTCATTTTTACCATTTTTGCTCGCTGCAGTCGCTGTCACGTGCCTCGGCAACAGGCCAAAAGGGCTGAGAGCGCAGCAGCTTTTGTTGGTGTGTTAATGGAATCCCGGCTGCAAATCACCCTCCCGTCCTTGTAATATTTTCATAAGAGTCCACTTTCGCGTCTGACATGAATTTCAAATTAGATATTCGTTCCCCTGCATTAACTTGAAGTCTCCAAGGAAAAGAGATCTTGGAAAAAAGCAAATTTAAAAATTTCCTTTAACGTGATAAATTTTTTATACCAGTAAAAAGTCACTTGATTTAATTATTAATACAAATAATAAAAATTAAAATGACGTACAGTTCCAAACAAAAAACGTCATTTCTATGACAATTCATTTTCATTTGTGCTCTTTGCAAAATTTATAAAATAGTTTAAGGAAAAAAAACCTCTTCCGCCAATTCAGTTGCAGTTAAAATAATGCTAGTTGGTAATGTTCAACAAACAAATTGCATAAAAATTGCATATTTATTTAAAAAGTATGTTATATTATTTAAAATTAAAATTAAGTTTGGTCTTATTATAAAATTTAAATGTATTAAAAGTTTGTGTTTTAATATGTTATATAATTGGCAGTTTGGCCGTATTTAAAAATTTGTGACTTGGTCAATTACGAAAATTTAATGACCAGATATTTCAAAAAAGTTCTAGGAGTAAGCAAATTTTCCAGAAGCTCATATTTGTATCTTTTGATTGGCGATGAAGAGCCTTTTGTAACTAAAATTAAGAACACATTTAATTTAAGTAGTAATAGAGCTTATGATGAGTTCCTGACACATATTCAATTATGAAAAGAACGAGATTTCAATGAAGAAATATACCAAACACCAGCAATGTTAAATAATAATTGGAAAAAGCCTTTGTTTAAAAATAGACATGTTCAGACCCGGTTTGCGATGCACGGATTTCATCATTGTATTTGTAAAGATAAAACTTTCCATACTGCGAGAGCAAATTGTGTATGTAAACTTTGTGATGAAAAGGAGATTTCCCAGTATCACCTCCTTAATTGTTCGAAAAGAGTAAAGTGAATATGCTACACTAGATAAAGATAAAACTTGAATTTTCAATTTCATTAATATTAATTTTAATTTTAGGTATATTTTATATGTATAACTTATCGATCAATACATGACGTTGTACACATTTGTGTTTAATAAAGACAATAATAATATAATTGAGCAAAAAAGAAAAATTTAATTATATAATTCCGAGATTTCTCTCAAAAAATTGACTGCAGGACAAATTTTGCCACAACTGATTTTCAAAAAATTCACCTTGTCAAAATAAGAATTTTAGCCAGTCTAATAGGAATATTTATTTTTGATATAAGCACAAGCCTTAAATTTATATGGCGAGACGAAAATTTTCCTCGTTCGTCAATAAAGAAAAGTTTTGGTAATCCAGTTAAAATATTTTGCTCCCGTCCAACTTTGCGGTGCAAGTGTATAAACCCAATTATACCCACACCATGATTCATAAGACCTTCGTCTTCCTTGCGAAGAATCCAATTTAAAAAGTTTCGCAGTAAACACGGAAAAGCAGAAACAGGGATGTATGTTTACTCACCGGTAGGGTTTTGGCGTTGTTATCAAGCAGCGAGTCCCTTAATGAGAGTTTGCCCTCCTTGACCACTTTTTGCAGGGGCACGATGTAGTGGCCGATGGAGCGGTCGGGCAAAAGTCGGCTGTGCAGCACCAAAGCCACGCTCACCGTCTCGTCCGGCTCGATGGGTCGCCCGATCGGCCACTCGAACAGCTGCAAAAGAAAAGTAGCAAATCAAATTTCGAGAAAGTTGCTTGCTCGGGATTAGAGACGAGAGCACGGAATCAAGAAATGGCGATGTTTCCCTTTGGGGGATTATCCTGGGTTTTATAAATGAATTTATACATGTGAAAAGTTTGTTCTTTTGGTTTAGGTGGTAATTATTAATCGTTATGTAGGAGAGTGGGAAGTTTGCGTTAAAAAGGGTTATCTGCTATCTTTGTGGTGGGAAATTTAAAGGTTTGATTAAATGTCACATGGCGTGTCTCGCTGCGAATATCAATTAATCTTGTCTGCAGCCTAAAATAACACGCAAATGCTTTCAAATTTCAGCATGTGTTAGGAACACAAAAAATGAGTTCTTGATTTGTCGGAAATGTATTATTTAGAGTTATATTTTCGTATTAATAAATCATGATTTGTTTATGGAAATGAAGAAATCGGGCTTGTCCTCGTTGCAAAACTTGTTTTTATTCAAAAATAAACCAGCTTAATGAAGACAGCCCGATTTCTTCATTTCCATGATCACCTTCCCGAATGTCAACTTCTTCAAAAAAATTATTTGGTTAATTTGTAAGTTGTGTAAATATGCATGACACGAACAAATATATAAAGAAAATTTAAGGAATAAATTATAAGTTGATAAAAATTGATCACACAATTAAATTAGATTGCATATTTTGTGTAATGCAATTTCTGTAAAATATATTAAAATTATAAACTCAGACATAAAAATTGGAAAATTTTATTTGTATGAAACTTCATCACACTTCATCAGAATCATTGAGATCTGGGTTAAGATGACTTGCTGTGTTTGTAAAAAATGCACCAAATTTTTTAAAAATTTCAAATTTGTAGCTTCTTATTTTAAGTTTGAACGAGCTGGTTCAACATTCAGTAAAATTTGATGATTTTATCGATTTTGTTTTTAATCCTCTATAATCCGATGTAAATTTCTCTGATATAAATATTAGATTTTCTCTTGAGAATAAAAAAAAAAAAAATCAATGCCTGTAAGTAAGTAAAGTTCACCTCATGGTCCTCTCTGTCATTCTCTTTACTTTGTGCGTAATTGTGCCTGCTAATTCGAACCGCAAGAACAAGAGGGTTGACGTGAAGCGTGCACAAGGTGTCGTTTTAAGAACGCGAGAGAGAGCCCCTGTGAGGAGTTACGAGTTACACAACACATGGAAGGAAATCTTTGCCACGACTCTGTTGGAGCAAAAGTGTGCCCGAGGCGGTGCGCACAGCACCACCGACCAACACGCGCCGTGGAAT
This sequence comes from Neocloeon triangulifer, assembly GCF_031216515.1. Classification (NCBI taxonomy): domain Eukaryota; kingdom Metazoa; phylum Arthropoda; class Insecta; order Ephemeroptera; family Baetidae; genus Neocloeon; species Neocloeon triangulifer. Next base: position 2,739,414 of record NW_026775550.1, read on the forward strand.
ATTTAATTTGAGGCCGCGAGCTCAATTCCAGCGCCAAAATTCGCCAAGTGTGTTTGCTTTTTAACTCGATTTGCAAACCTAATTGCAAACGCCAATGGGATAGGAAACATTTCAAATAATTAAATCAATTTATTTCGTCGGCTCACAAAGTAATTTAAATTCCATTTATTGCAATCGGAATTTCACTGTGTTTCATCTGATGTTGAACTAATGGAAATATTTAGCCGTTTTTTCAATTATAATAACACGGATGTCTTTCTTGATTGGGAACCTTTTCAATCTCTCAATAAATAAAACTCTTTTGATGAAGATTTATAATTTACACTAAAACGCCTAAGGTGTGTAGCTTTGTGTATTTAATTTTTGATTATGAAAGCATTTGAAGTTTTTAAATCAACAATATTATTAATTACAAATTTTATTTAAGATGTTTTTCTGTAATTGTTTTAAATTCAGAAATATAATATGAAATGCGTTAAAATATTAAAAATGTATATTATAAAAAATATAATTATTTTTAATAATTTTAAAAATATTTAATTTTTATTTTTTTGTTTGTAACTTAAATAAATTTTTTATACTTGAGCTGCTTCATAATTTTCATTTCAATAAAAATTCTCAACAATCACCTTTGTAATGTTGAGAGGAATCAGATTTACCCCTTTTCCTAACTAATGAAGCAATATCTTGATCCGCCACAGTCGCCTTATATTGGATCGCTCCCTGAGGAGTGACAAATTTTCCATTCATTACGTGGCCTGCCTGTTGAATCTGCAAGGCCGTGTGGCCGCTTGGGACTGGGCGAAAAGCTTCCTTTTCACTTTGCCTCACACTACCCTAGCTGCAGACATTAACTTCAACGGAACCTCCGAACGCGCCCATAATACAAATTTACATCGCATATATACTTTCTTTCGGTGTTAAAAATTTACTCGTGCTCTGATTTAAAACCTCTCTTTAGTCCGTTCTTGGCAAAACAGAAGGAAAATCAATAAAAACGTTACTTGCAAGCTTGCGAAAAGACTGCGCACTGGTGGTGTTAATGAGCGCCGAAAGTCCAAAGCTCTTCAGAACTCTCTTGAAAAAAAGAGCTACGTTAGCAGAGCAGATTTTGTAAAGGCTTTAAAAATCCAATCCAGTCAACGTCAACACCACACAAGCAATTTTTACGGCGTCAATGACGTTGATAAAGTTAAAAGATTATGTTAAAATTGTTCAGAAATGAAACTACTTAAAATAAAATAGTAAAATTTTTTAAGAAGTTGACACTCGAGGAGATGATCATGGAAATGAAGCGATCGGGCTTTTCCTCAATGCAGAAAATTGTTTTTATTCCGTGACCGAAACTGGTAGATAAAAACAATTTTTGGGGGCCCATAATATGTCTGAAATAATTGTGTCCGAATCCGGAAAAATAAAGTGTCCGAAAATAATGTGTCCGAAATATTTTTGTCCGAATTTTTTCAAAATTTTCTCTGAAAATACTTCATCCGAATTTTTTTCTCCGAAAAATGGTTCATCCGAAATTAAACTGTCCGAAATTGAGTAGTATGGTAATGCATAGTATTCTTATTTATTTCATTCACAGCCCGTTAAAAATAACGTTTGTCACAGAGTTCCAGATTCAGTCGATGTTATTACTTTGGGACAAAATTATTTCGGACACATTAAGGCCCCTCACAATTTTCTGCAACGAGGAAAAGCATGATCGCTTCATTTCCATAAATTGTTTTATTATTTATTATTATCTGCGACAGCTATTGTCTTACAATTAGAAAAAAGAAAATAAATCAGGATATTTCAGAAACAAAAACAAAAGAATTTTAATAAAACTCAATAGATTGAAACTTCAATATTAATCGAAAGAAAGCATATTAATGAGAAAATGCTAGCGGCGAATATTAAAATTTAACTGATTTATGTCTGGAAATCGGTTTTCACTAACAAAAAATTTAATTTAAACGCTGCATTTTATAATCAATTTCTTCCCTCGGAGAAATTACTTGATTTTGAATAAATATTGGCTCATTTTTGACAGGCGGTGAGAACAAAGCCAAATTATGAACCGTGATGAGGACGACGTCAAGGAAGGATTTTAAAACGGCTTTCCTTCCATAATTCACGAAGGGGAGCGCGCGCGGAAATTCTCGTAAATAATAGAGGCGCAGAGGTCGAGCGGGCGAGATGAAATGTGACGTCACTTTATATTTCGAGCTGGAATATAACGTACCTGGTCCAAAGTTTGCAGGTCGCCCGAGTCGGTCATGAGCCGTGAGGTGTGCGCCACTCCTGCAACAAAAAGAGGCTTTTAATTAAAGACCAACGCCGCTTCAGAATCATGACAAAACCAACTCGCTTTTCCGCGGGATTTGTTTATTTTTTCACCCCGGAAAAAGAGAGCTTAAAAATGAGCCTTTGAACTTGGGCCTTTGTGAAATGAACGCGTCACCCCAGTCTGGCCGTCACGGGAAATAATATTAAGTAAATTGTGTTTTGTGGTAGGTTTGCGTGTCAAAATTATTTCAAAGTGGAAATTGAGCTTTGATGTAAATTTTATAATTATGCACGCAACCGGCTATACCCGATTTTAAATTTATTTGTGAATAATTTGCAGCGAAATACAAAGTTTTTATCTTTAAAGATTGATTTTCCTTTAGTATTGCATTCATTTCCTTCCATTAAGAATTCGTGGTTCAGAGCTTCAGTAATTATGCAACCTGCGAAAATAGAATCAGCACGCGCAGAGAATTTCAAGACTATTTTAATTTAATTGCAACTATTACAATATGGGCCTTGATTCTACCCTAACATATGCGTAAATGAAACAAAAATTAAATTGTCTTTGTTGCGCGGGTTGCATAAGTGGAAAATTTCACTGCTGATAATAAAAGATTGAATTTTACTCAAAATTATCACCTGTTGCAGTTGGATTTTATTGCAAAATTGAGCAATCAGACTGAAATCAGTAAAGCTTTTCTTCCAAGACCCTGCACGAAAATTATGGAATATCATGTTCGTTTACATTATATTTTTTTATTGAAATTTTGTTTAAATTAAAATAAAATATGTCTTGGAATTTTTTTATTTATAGAAATAACTCTATCTAGAGGAGAATAATTTATACTGAACCCATCAATATCGAAATTATTGCATTTAGAAAAAATGGTTTTCAACTTTTGAACCAAATAATAAGTGTAAAATCAGATTAGTTTTGATTTAAAACGACAAAAGAATTTTCTAGTTCTGAGAGTTTCAATTAATAATTACGTGTAAAAATAAGCCAATGTAAAACAGACTCCGGACATTTAATTAATTACAGCTTAAATTAGTCTTGAATTACTCGAGTTGTCAGATCCTACAGTTGTACTAAATGGTATGAATGTGCTGTTGCCATAAGCTAATGAGGTGTGAAGCTTTTTGCTCTTTCACGAGAGCCAGTCGGTTCCTCTTAAGAGAATCCAGCGGCCTAATTAATATTCAGCCAATTAGCCACATCTGTGTGTCCGTTGCTTAGCAGTTGAAGCGGAGAGTAAATTGCCCCGCTTCAGCTCCAATTCTTTGCGATGGACTGCAGATGCGCAGGTTGCGCGCGAATTTCGATGCACAAAGCCCCGAACGGGGAAAAGGTCGCTGCGACGAGAGACGCTGCATGAATGACTAGCGAAGCGTGTATTTGCTCGCCTCAAACGCAAGCTCCATCTCCGTGGGGGATTGAAACGGGGATGGAACGAGCACAGAGGGTTTCGAATGGCAACAACAAACTTCCAGCCAAATAGATTTCCAGAGCATAGCAAATTATTGCGACTTTTGAGAGCTCACGTAAATTTGAAGAAGCTCGTCTTGCTCGAAAATAAGCAATGCTCTGCTGGTTCATCATTTTTACCCCTCAAAACTTCAAATTTTTTGACAAACAATTTCAAAAAGTCCAATATTTAAAGATCCTCTCCGGTCATTTGTATTGCTCTCGATTCTAAAAGATTGATAAATTTTGAGTTTATCTTGTGAAAACGATGTGAAAATTCCAAAACGTTGCGTCGCAATCAAAAGAAAATCGAAATACTAGTGATTCGCGCGAAAAACGTGTGAGAATTGAGTAGCCAATCAGATCCATCAGTTTTGTACAAAACCTGCAGGATTTGGTCACATTGGCGCTGCGATCGCTGATTTTGCCACTGATGCCGCACGGCGCTGTGCAGAAAACGGTAAAATCAGCGATCGCAGCGCCAATGTGACCAAATCCTGCAGGTTTTGTACAAAACTGATGGATCTGATTGGCTACTCAATTCTCACACGTTTTTCGCGCGAATCACTCGTAATTCGATTTTCTTTTGATAGCGACGTAACGTTTTGGAATTTTCGCATCGTGTTTTCACAAGATATACTCAAAATTTATCAATCTTTTAGAATCGAGAGCAATACAAATGACCGGAGAGGATCTTCTTTAATCGTGATCAAAATGACTTGAAAACGCTATTTTGTTACTGTTTGCTGTCTAAATATTTATTGGGGAAGACAAATTTCTTGAAAAATTATAATTTTTAAACAAAAATAACATGAGTTTTTTTTTAATCTTCTTTGTCAACAGATCTTCATATAATTATTATTACAAAATTCTGAACGAAACCTTACATATAATACAAAATTTTAGTCTGAAAATTATTTCATAATTCAAAAGTAAATTTATTAGATTTTCATGAAGTTGTTCTTGAATTCAATAGTAAATTTATCACTTATTTTATCTTGAAATTTTTTAAAACTCACTAGGGTCCCTGAACGTTCGCTAAGTGAAAATTTCCCCGTACGCTGGGAATGTCCCTCCGGAGAAATACATTTAATAGAAATATATATAAATTTGGCCTTCTTCCAACGCACACACCCTCTCACTCATCCTATTACCCTTTTCGTTCTCACATTGAGCTCTTAATCAGTCGCACAAAAGCTACTAAGGAATTTTCCGGTTCCTTCTCTCGACACAGAGGTGAAATAATGAAGATAAAGCACGTTTGAAGAGACTCTGCCGTCGAATACATAGGAAATTGCTTTTCGTCTACTTTCCAGGCTCCCACAATCCAACGGAGGTGCCGAGCCCTGGGCTAGAAAACTTCATCACGCAAAGCTTCCTTTTTGCATCATAATAAAATAAACTACATTTTCCTTCTCTTTCCATTCACGAAAAACTCAAACTTCACTTTTTCCGCAGGTTTTTTTACAACTTGACGACTATGCAAGGATTTTCCTTTTAGTTTTTTTTTTCGACGTCGGTGATGGATGGACGAAATTTGCTCGCTTGTTTTCCCCAGGAGAGCGTCAATTAACAAGGTAGACTGACTAATGCTCCGTGCGTGGTTTTTGCTTTTTTGTCGCCGGAACGCACAACAAACATGTTCACAAATGTGACGCAGACCTGCTGCAAGAGCGGCTTTAAACCGGGTTTTGGTCCAGAGCGTTGAATAATTAGACACGTTTGAAACCAGCATTCGCTCAAATCAGCTTACGATTTACACATACCCGCTGGGAACAAAAAAACACACTCAATCAAATCAGATTTGTAGTTTCAAGCCAAATTAATTTGTTTTTAATTATTTATTAATTATTCTTTATTAATTTCTTGCAAAATAAAAATGTGTTGGTTTAAATAGAAGGCAAATTAAGTAGAATTTATAGCAATGTTGACTAGTTATTAAAAGAGTTAATTAAATTTTATTTGCTTTAATAAAGTGGTACATGTTTTTAATTCACAAATTTATTATTGCTAATTTTTAATTATTTACAAGTTTTTTTTAATTATAATAATTTTTAATTTTTTTATACGTACATACATAAAGTATATTTTTATCAAAATATGTAAAATATAACAAAACAATAAATTTAATTTATAAAATTAGAATCATTATATAATTATGTATAAACAATCCTTCTTGAATTAAAATTCTATCTTTACTCAAAATAGCTTTTAATCTGAATAAACCATTTTCATCTTGAATTTATTCCTCAAGCGTTTTTCTCTCCTCACATTTGAACCCGTTAAAAAACGCTCAACGTCTCGTTTGTCGTTTTTCGCTCTCTCTTTCGTGACACGGTGCGCGTCAGTGTGGAAAATTCGTCCCCCGCGTTTCGCCAATTTGTCAGTCAATAACACGCATTTACATTAATCATGCATTCGCGGCCGTAGCAACCAATTACTCGGAATTTGACGTACGTGTATATAGGGCTGCACCCCTCGCGCCACGACGAAATAACAACACGAAAAGGGAGAACGAGAGCAACAAATGCATGCAAATGCGGCGACAGCCACGCACCCCAGTTCCAGCCCGTTACCGTAAGTAATAACCACGTGTTGCGAATGACAAGTTAAGTCTGCTGGCAGAAAACCACAAAAGCAGTTACGTGGATCCGTCGGGTCTCAAGTAAAAAGAAATAAAAGTTGGTAGCACATAAAAAGGATATAAAATTTTCAAATTGTTGATGGAGTATAAATTCTATGAAGCAAAATAATATTTTTTATATTTTAAATATGCTATAAAAGATATTATGTAGTTAAATATTTTATCCGAATACAACAAGAAAAACCAAATTTATTTATATAGTAATTAAAAATATTCAACCAGCTTTGATAATTAAATTTGTTTCATCTGATTGAAAGAAAAACTAGACCTCAATTGTAAATTGCTTTACTATCAAGATCTTCTTCTATACCTAAAGAAACCCCAGAAAACACTCCAGGACAAACTTTTTCATCCCTTCTTCTTCTCTCTGTCATTTTTCTTCCACAAGTTGCTCCACGAGCCGGAATGCTGGGCCTCACCGATAAAAATAAATTTCCACACCACCAGCACACTTTCTTTTTTTTCTTGTGCAGTCCATCAACACCTCTGATGAAGTGGAAAACAAAAATCGAGTTTGCAAATAGCCCGAATCGCTCAAAGACCCCTGCTGAGGCAGATAATTTGCTCTTATTGATTTCCAGCACTTTTCCACTTGTTTCACGTGCTCTCGAGAAAATAAATAAATAAAAAACGCATTCCCTCTTTCTCTCTGCATGCTTCAACAAGCAACTCTCTTCTTTCCAAAAAGACAAGAAATTGCCCTCGTCTGGAAAGACGGCGTTATTTGAATCAAATAAGAAAGGAACAGAAGGAAAGGGAAATTGAAGGTTTCCAGCCTATAAAATCAATTCGTACCGTTTTAAAAATCCACTATCAAAGTTTTCTCATTTGAGATGAGGAACGACCATAAATTGATGGAGAAATAAAAGTCTTTTTTATTGTATATAACGCGAAGAGAAATTTAATTAATGAATTCGTCCTCAATTTTCCTTGCTCATAAAACAGTTATTGAAAGTCTTGGGGCAATTTTTTAATTTTATAAATATAAAATATATTGACAATTAATAATTTAAAAAAAAAAATGTATCTATTAGAAAGAGAAACTGTTTTCTTTTATTCTCTTATAAAAGGTATAGTTTTCACTTTTACTGTATAATTATTATATTTTCTATACTTTTTGCTTTAAAAATCAGGCGAATGGGAAGTGTTTGATTAGATAGAGTGGTTTGGGATGGAAATGAATTTTTACAGAAAACGTACGATTTCTCGTGGCGTTTCAATTTCAAGATGCTCTCGGTCCAGCGCTCCCGCAGAGGCTGGCCGGATCTCCCCCTGAATGAAAATGTATGTATGTGAAAAAGCTCTCGCCAAAACGCGGCCTCATCTTTTAAAAAGCGAGACTCCCCCATTATACCCCCAGAGCAAGCAGAGAGAAATGACGCAGCGCTGGAAATGCCATCAGAGGGCATAAAAAAGAGAAAAGAAGCAGCGAGCCAATGTTTGTCTATTTTTTCTCATAAAAAGTTGAGTTGTTCTCCACGACTTTTCACTGCAGTGGATTACGTTCCACTCATTTCTCACGGTTTTTAGAAATATTTCAACTATTCTCCTCAACTCAACAAGGTTCTGTACATTTTTTTTTTAATCAGAAAATTGATAGTATTTCAGAGTTTCCTTTCCAATTAATTTGAATTCTGCAGCCTTTATAGAGTAAAATCAATAATGAAATTTCGCATTTGTCAACATTTAATTCAAAAATTTTATTGTAATTCAAATGATTCAGGTTAAAAAGATTCGATGAAATTAAAAGTGACCAATTTGTACAATCTAATTCTATTTTGTTTCCAATTTAGTTACTCATTTGAGCAACACCGGATCATGAGATTTTTTGATTATTATATTACCCAAATAATAATACTATATAATTTTTTTAAAGACTGCAGCCTCTAATGCAAGCTCCATTGTGCATAATTAGCGTTCAATGTGAATGACAGTTACGGAAGACAAGCGTATATTTTTTTTAAACCTGTCATAAACTTACAAAGATGAAAATAATATTGTTTAAAATCAAAAACTTATAAGTGAAAAAAAGCGTTACATAATAATTAATTATAATGTTATATTAAATTGTTTAATAAAAAAATGTTTTCTTTTATCATAAAATATGATGAGCATGAAAATTAATATTAACAATAAAAAAAAATTACTGTCTATTGTTACATAAAAATTTATTTTTCATTTTGTATACTAAATTTTCCTCCTCCCTTACTCCTTATATTATCTTATTGCAAAACTTTTCAAGTTTTCAACAGATAAAGCGTTCCCAAAACACTTTAAAGGGGCACAGGGTGGAAGTCGAAATAGAGATAGAGTGCATGATTGGCACTCGGCTGCAGATTAAGCAAATGATATGCACAGGCAGAGTTGCAAAACGAGAGAGGCCGCACCAGTCTCAGGAGATATGTCTCGTGACGTCAATGCAGTATACTCCGTTCTCTCTCTCGCACTTTATTCACAATGAAAAGTACACACACGCACACACGCTGTTGCGTCGCGAACGCACGCAACCTCCTTTCGTTTTCGCATCAAAGGAGCTGCGGTTTTTGTTCGCCGCTTTTCGCCGAGAGGATGAATTGCGGGCGGAAAATTGCTCATCAGGGAATTGCCACGAGAAAAGTCCTTCAGCATTTGAAATGAAATGGTGCATATTAATTGAAAAAGTTGGCGGTTCATATATTTGTAATGAAAATCTGGATGAAGCACTTATGAATGAAATTTCATTAAGTTCTTTTAATTTCCATCTTTAATAAATTGCTCTACTTTTACGTAGAAAAGGGAATTTCAGAAATTTATGATAAAAAATTATTTGCATGCGAACATAAATCCCCAATGCAGCCTGCTTATGATGAGAATTCATATTATAATTCATCGTGCGCTAATTTGGATATTTATGATGCCCCCGTTGTTGGTACATAAATTATCATCAACGCCCCAAGAGGCTAAGAAACTTTGCTCCTGTTCTGCAGGTGCAGTAATTCACTCAAATAAGACACAAATTCCACCTAATTCCATACAAAAGCGATCCCAATATTAAAAGATGAGATGGTCAATTATAAAGATTGGGCGCACCCATGTTGTCTTCAATAGCTGGAGTTTTCAAGACACCAAATTGCAGGGAATTTATTCTTCGTATGGTGGTTGGATTTTAAAATGATTAGAAAAATAATTACATAGTAAAATTGCTTAAAATATAATGAAATTTCTTATTAATTTAATGATCTTCCAAAAAACTACTCCAATTTTTTTGTATTCAAATTTCCATTTTGTTAGAGAAAATTTCAAATTTCTTTAATAAAACTCACTTAATAATACAAAATATGAAATTTTTAAATCAGGTTTTATAATTATTGTTTCGTCCCACTTTGTTGCGAATCACACGTGCGTGAGTTTTCCTTTCCTTTCAAACAAAATTCTGGCTCTCAATCTCGACAGGTGAATCGTACGCAGATTTCTCAGTTCTGCTTTTCCTTTCACTGCTGCAGGCGGCGAGGAATATCAACTTTCCAATGTCATACAGATCTCATTCCCCGCAGAGGGAAGACGAGCGAAAGCCCCCGAGAGGCAATTTTGATTAAGGTATCGGTCGGATCACAATTCAAAATTTCCGTCCGCCACTCCGCGAACTCCAAATCCAATAAGAAGTGACGAGAGCAAAACTTATTCCCGAAAATTGGTCTCCATTATTTTACCGCCAGTCCTTTTTCCTCGTTGGAGCTTTAGAAACACTTTTTTTCCAAGTAATTCCCAGATTGATCAGAATTTAACAAAAAAAAGCTTAAAGTTATCTCGAAAGTAGAGAAAAAAAATCCACACAGCCTTGGGAATTTCCTGTGCAGGCAAACAAACTGTTTCGCAAAAAGCTGGGCTTGGTGCGATTTAAATAATTTATGACGGTGGCGCACACAAAGTGTTCGCTTTACACGCTGCACACAAACATGAATGCAGCCCCGGTTTGGAAAAAGCGATTAAATCAGTCAAAAGCGAAATGTTTGTGGTTCGGGAAAAGTGTGTGTACACATGCCATTAACGAATCACAGCTCACTCCCGGCGTTCAATGTACCATCGATCGACCTTCAGCAGAATTACCTTTTGCTTTTGTAACTTTATTAATTGGTAGCGGAAATATTTGTATAATATTTCAGAATATTATTATGGAAACAAGTCGGAAGCATTGATTTATACTACACGCACAACACCGATGCCCTGCAGGTGAGTATAACCAGCAGGAGCTTTATTGAAACTTTTCTGGAAAAATACATCTGGAGCATGTAAATAAAAATATATAGAGCTCCACAAGAAAAGTTAAATCAAATGAAGGGGAAAAAAAGCACAAGTCGATTGCCTCGTGCTATTTGATTAATTGAAAAAAAGCATATCAAAGAAAATGTGATTTTCAAAGAAATGCGTTTCTGCTTGGAAAGGAGTAGGAATAGAAATAGATTATTATTATAATTTCTTTTGAGACTACCAGTATACAAACTAAGAAAGGATTTGTAAATCATAAATCATAATTTTGTTTTCTCCAAAGTAGAATCAAACAAAAAGGTTTTCTTCATTTATTCACCATATTTAAGATTTCATTAAATCAGTTTTGTTGTAAAGGACATGAGATTGGGCTTGCTTGGGACAAACAAACGTAATTTTTATAAACCTCCAATTATTTTTGTATCGATCGGAACGGTTTGATTACTTTCAAAGCCCATATTATATGTATAATTCATTTAAAAATCTAATGCAATTTGGAATTGAGAATTTATTTACTAAAAACCGTGGAAGTTTTACATTAAAATGATTCCGGCCATTCGTAAAAATACCAACTTAAACAAATTAATTTTGAATCAACAATTATTTCACTAGCAAAACAAATTAACAATTGAAACAACATCTCTAATTTAATATTTAAATTTGCTGAATGATTTCCACCCGTATGAAATTCATTGCATTGAAATTAACTGGTATACGTTAAATTTAGTTGTATTTCAACAGTCGCAGTTGCAAAGTCAATATTTCAGTTCAATCACGGCCTGTCTAGAACAATAGTCACCGCCCGGTCTGCCTATTTTTGGACCATGATTAACACAAAGAGCCATTCGCCCATTCATGTTGGAAAATGCGCTTCCATTATCAGCTCGTTCGTTACTCTGTGCATTTCAATTGTCATTAACGAGCGGCTGTTGCGAGGGGTGCAACATTTGGCCGAGAGCAACACGGCGGACACACGCAGCACGCGCCGGGATCAATAGTGGTGAATGTGTCACCTGAGTGCGTGGAACTGCTGCGAGACCGAATGTTCTGCTGGCGGGAAAGTAACTTTATGCTCGAGTGACACAAAGACAGACACGTCCCTCCTCACGTTCCTTGCGTGAGTTGGCGTATTATTATCATTATACCGTGTATTGGCCAAACGAAACACGAAACGCACGCATTCACTCTTGGGGATGCGAATAATAAAGCCGCGGCGTTTATGCTAATAAGCGAGCTTGGAGGGTTGGAGAAATTAATTTTTCTAATCGAAAGCGAGCAAAAGTAAAGATGAATCAGCAATAAAATCAATAATGTGGCTTATTTTATTAAATATTAATTATTTTTCCAAATTTATCAATAAATAGTTTACAAAATATACAGTGGAGAGGTTTTTTTGGTAAAAAAAAAATAGATTTTTAGATTTCACAACGCATGTGAGAAAAAAGTTTTTGTTCAAATAAAATTGTGTATTATTTTCAATTTTGTTGAAATTATTATTTTTCCGAGCCTGTGTCTTAAAAGTTTGGTGCAAAATTTGTTTGAAAATAAATTAGAAGCATTAAATTCAAAATAAGTGCTTCAAATTTCATCCTTCGATCCTAAATAAACTGTTTCAATTTTACTGTTTAACCTCCGCAATTCAGAACCAATTTGTGGCAACACTGCGGCTAAAATAAGAGCCATCCAACTGCGGAAATTTGAGCATCCCTTCACTCCAGTGAAGCGCCTCTTGCTTTGATGAGTGTAAATTGCAAAACATTTGCATTGAGCGCTGATAAATACAAGCAAACGATTATGAATTTTTAATGCCATAAAGCAATAAGTGTTGTTGCTTTTTTATTAAATTAATTATGAAAGTTAACTATTTAGAACTTCCGGCAACTTGGGCCACTTGATAAATTACACTAATACAATTGAAAATAAAATCAAAGTAAGCGCTCTCGTGTAAATTTGTCTTTATCAAAATTTGATGTCAGTTGTAAAAAAAAAAATATGAAAGTTTGGAGCAGCTGAAATTTAAAAATCATCTTAATAATTGACCCCCTTTAACTTTGAAAATTTTTTACATTTACTCCAACAACATCTTGACTTCACTGTACTCACTTTGAATGAAAGGAAGAAAAATGTGATTAAAATACTCCAAAATCATGTTTTCTTAATTATTACAAAATTAATTTTAATAAAGAAAAAGACTAAATAGACTAAAATAATTTGATAAATCGATAATAAAAAACATGTATTTGTGTTTTCTAATTTTTGTTGCTAGTGGTGATGTTGCGGTTTTATTTTCACGTTCTGTGCGTACTTGAAGCAAAAGACATTCCCACATCCGTCTGCTGAATTTTGATAGCGCGTTAAGTCTTTTGCATAAGGTCAGATGGCAGCAAAAATTTTTATTTTCAAACTTGTAGTCTTCTTACGTTCTTACATGAATTTGAATTGCACATACAAAATTACCATCATTAAATGAATGAAGTCTTTAATAAGTAAATTTCTTTGTATTGGTAACGAGACTGATAGACAATCTGAGTTAATACAAAATCTAATTAAGTTTTGCCTTTCTTGGCTTTTCAAAGCTTTTCTTTTGCGTTATGTTTTTTTTTTCGAGTTTCACTATTAACAGCAGTTTGTGATAATAAAAGTGCAGAAATGAAGCCGCTATGCGTGCACGTTTTATTACAGCCATTCAAGTCCCTCCGTCCGTACGCACCCTGCTGCGCCAGGGGTTAATGAGGGTGTATATGGAATGATATGGCACCGGGTGTTACACGTTGCGTACGTACCGACGAATTTTTACGGCGCCACGGTACTAAATTTGTTTTAAAATTAAGCCCTTCACATTGCGAGTCGGGCGAATTTCTGCCTAGATACGGAATTTATTATTATCACACAGACCCGGGGGAAATTTAAGTTCGGAACAATTGTGTTTAATTCCGTCCTTCTTCCCGCTGGCAGAATTCGGAGACAATACTAAATCGACTTAGCACTCGAAAGATTAAAGATAAGACGATGGAGGGAAAGGCTAGTTAATGATCCGCTCAGCAGCGGAAAGAGCTTTTCCGCGTTTGTGCTTTATCTCAATAGACAGTCGCAAACAAATTCTTGTTTCCTATTTTTTATTATCAAATCTATATAGATTTGCGTCCAATAAGAACATTAACTCAAAACGTATATGAATATACCAGTTAGTCTTATAGATGAATTAATTTTTCTATTCTTTAAAAATAAGTAAATTAATATGTGTTGTAAGTGTGACTAATTTTCTTATTGTTTAGGGCAAAAAGAATAATAGATTCACATGTAAAATAATTTTGCATTTTTAAACTTCGGAATTTCAATAATTTTTTTCTTTTGAAAATTTGAAAGGAACATTCAAATTTACAATTTTTCTGATAAGCAATTTAAACGATATGCACTTTGAAAAGTGTTACGAAACTTTTAAGACGTACCATAAAATTAATTAAATTAATTTACCTTAACATGGGGGACGGAAAATCAAGAAAATTATTTTGATTCATAACAGTAAAAATATTTGGATCCATTTTTCATTCCATAAGCTTTGATAAATTGAGCTTTTTAATTAGGGAACGAAAAAAATTAATTTTGATCAAAATGCTGATCTTTCTTTTAGCACTTCAATAGAAATTTTGAAAACATTATATATTATTTCAACCTTAAAATTATTAGAAAAAATAAAAGTGTCAAGTGACTTACCTCTGAACTCGATTTTGGCGAGCTTGTCGCCCTTGCATTTGGGCAGGAAGAACTCCCTGAGTCTGACCACGAGCGCCATGGTTTGCTTCTCGCCTCGTTGTTTTATGGGTAGTTAGATGATCAGAGTCGTCGCGCCCTGAGCATGGTGCTCGCCTCGCCACCAACTGCCTGACTCTTTGACCCGCTATCGCCGCCAAAGCCGCCTCCACGCATTGCGCAGCTGCCGCCGCCGCACAACCGGCCCCGCTTTTTAATTTATCGACGCCGCATCCGCTCTCACTGCGAAATATATGTGAATCATCTCATATAAATAAGACGCTTCTCTTTCAATTATTGGCTTTTTTTTAATTTTCTTGGAGAAAAATCTTTTGTTCTTCAGCTTTAAGATCTCCAAGATAAAAAGAGGCACAGGTTGTTTGAAGCCACGCACGGGTTTTGATCAGTCCCGCGCAGCTATTCTGCTGGTGTGTGAAGATCTACCTGCACCCGACATCTCTCGGAGAACGCTGCTTCTCTCCAAGGACGCAAGAATTCAAGAATAAATTAATGAACAAGAAAAGAATCTTTCATGATTCATGGAGGAAAATCCCCGAGCTTTAGTATCTACGTTGGATATGAAAATGTGGAATGATCAAAGCTAAAAATTAGAATTTAAGAAGAGATCCAATTTTGAACCATTTTTCTAAACATGGTATTTTTAGTTAATTTTATTTGACTTATTCACTTAAAAAATAAATTTTTATATTCCACAACATAATTTTTTTACGTATATTTTTCATTCTTAAACCTTCCCTTTTCCAATCTTTTCTAAATAATTTAATAATTATAGTTATCAAAACATTTCATGGCGCCTCTATGAAAATTGCAGCATATGAGGGGCAAATCTCATTGCAACTGCAAGAAATTAATAAAAATGAGTTAAAATAATTTGGAACCATAATTTAGGATAAGAATTTCTTTACAAATCAAAAAGTAAATGACATTAACTAACAATGTAAGTTGATCAAAATAAAATGCAATTAAACTTAAGTAACATATTAAACAAGAGTTTAATTATTCCACTAATAAACATTATCCTTCCTTGAGGAACTTTTCCATCTTCTCCAACTCCTAGTGTTCATTTTCCAATCTTTTTCTCTTTATGCTTTCAAACTTGTCCAACTCTTTCAATTTCTCCTCACTCTCTTCTTTCCTTCTCTTCAGGCCCTTCAGGGTCTGCAGTTCACGACCAACGAAGACATTGAAGGCTGCGTAGTAAGCGAACATGCTTTTTTTCTTCTCTTTATCTACCTTCAATTCGTCTTCTTTGTTCGCGATCATTTTGTCAAAATTATCATTTTCAGATGCAAAAGCACTAGCAGGCAACTGATCTGATGGCCAAAGTGAGACCCTCAGGGCCCAGTTACTGCAACAGGGCACGGAAGGCACTGTCAGGGTGAGGCCCTCTGCTGGCGGTCGAGGTCAGACAAAACCTGGTCCACATGATTGCCTTTCTGCAGAGACTCTTGCAGTGCCTTTTAGAAATTAAAAATATTCTAAAATGAAAATTTAAAAAAAAAGTGGGGTCTTTACAGAAAGGTCCTCTTTATTGAGCATCCCAACAAGGCCCTGAAGATGGTCGTTCTGCACAATAGGACTGAGCTAGAACAAGTTGCTGTTCGGTACGCTCGTGCAGAATGAACATGACAGCGATCTGCTCCAGCGAGTTGATAGCATTGTTCAGGTTGTTGGTGATGCTGCAGGACTGTTCTTTGTGCTGCGCAGCCTCTTCTCGACCCTTTCGAGCGCTTGCACCTTTGAATGTATGAAAAGATTTAATTACTTAATAATTAGACCTCATATCCACGATCAATTAATTATTGCATTTTTATTTTTATCTATTTATAATTATCAAAAATATTTTTTTGTTTTAAAAATATTTTTCAATATAATAATAAACTCGTTTCGCCTGGTGCTGGAGCTCTAGCACAAAAGGTTTTTTTGCAAAAGTTCCTGCACAACAGGGTCCTCGCTCTGCGGATAGCGGGTGGACACCTTATGAGCTGCTTTAGCGTCTGCGGTTTTCATTGACCAGCTTCTCAAGGAGATCTGCAAGAAGATCGATCTTCCTGTTACATGCCAATTCGTGGTGCAAAAGGTTCTTTTCTTTTTTGACCTTTTTCAGCTGCTGCACGACCAACTCCAGTTCATCTAGCTGCTTTGCTTCTCTACCTATAGTAGACTGATTTAAGTAAATCTGATTTATAATACAAAACTACAAATACTGACAAGTCTTTTCTCTACATCTTGCAAGTGGTGCGCCAGCTAGACCATTTGGCCAGGAAGGCACCAGCCGGACTCTCCCAAGAACCTCCACACATGCATGGTGGAATTGGTTGAGCGCCTTGACACCTCCTGACTCGCCGTCAGGCACTCTCTCCAGTCGCTTCGGTCCTTATTTGTGAGGAAACTTCAGGGGGTTGATAAGACAATGCTAGAGTGTCAGGAGAGAATTCCCAGATGTGCAAATTAGAAGCGGTCAACGGTTGTTTCTTAATGCTCCAACACGCAAGCAGAGATCGCTTTTTCCAAATCTGGAAAATCATTATTTGAAATTCGATAACACTTAAATTTAGTTTAGATTCAATTTATACTTCTCCCCTTCCTCCAGGTTTTTACAAATTTTGGCAAACTTCTTCTCAACTTTTTCCAGGCTTTCAACTTCAGTCTTATATATTCTGAAATATTTTGCATTTAAATTTTAGATAAATATACTTCTTAATTATAACTTCAAAAGATATATATACTTTGTATTTTGTCAGATACAGCCAATTTGGAACTTGATTTTAGGTCAATTTACTGATTAAGAGCTGAAGTTTCAGCAATTTTGGGCCAAGGGGCACCAAGGTGAGGCCTCCCTTTTTCCAGCGATTCCACTCTAGACTGGACATTCAAATCTGCAGCAGCAGCTGATCTTCACACTCTGAAGATAAAAAATTTTAAGTTGATCAATTTAATAGCAATTTTAATCAGCCTATTTACTATTGCAAGAGTTGTTGCGAGTTGTCCCAAACGTTTGAAGCGTCCCAAGTGGGACATTCGTCATCAATGGACTTCCACAGTGCTTTTGTACTCGATGACAAGAAATTTCATGGCCAGCCATGTCTCCAGGGTCTCCTCGTACCTGCCCGTAAGCACCTTCAGACGAACCAGCTGCGGATTCAGCGTCTCCAGGGAGCATATGATCGGCCCCAGGATTTCTTCCATCCAGCACCTGCGTCTTTTCCTTCTTGAGCAGGTCTCTCGCATTTGTTCTGTAAAAATTCAAGATCTTATTGTTTTCTATCACATAAAATTATAAAATTTAAAACAGTAAATAAACCAAATGAAAGCTTTTATACCGTGCAACAAAATTACGCCCAATAACTGACTCCAGTTTGGACTGAAGACTCTGAAGAGTGTTCCAATTCAAATTCGTGCAACTGTAAATTACTGCACAATTTCCTTTTCAGATTTTTGTTAAACAAAAAAAAAAATTATATTACATTTTTATAATACAAAACTCCAATAATTCCTTTGCAGTGTTGCGCTTCGTCAAATTGAGTGAATTCAAAAGGTCGTCGATCGTCGAACCATAGCCTCCGGCCGCTGTCGTGTTCCATGATTCCACGTACACTTTGTCTCATCGGCCTAGTCTGCGTCTTCTCTCTGCAGGTTTTGTCTCTGTCAACAGTGCACGAAAATGGAATTAAATTCTGAATACCTACACATGCCCATAATAGAAGAGAAGTGAAGTACGTGTATGACATTAATATAAATTCAAATTTCCCGTATTTCCTACATTTTGCGTGCGATCCGACAGTACAAAAGTAAAAAAGAAATGAAAAAGTTCGCAACAACAAACGAGCTGTTTGGGGGCGCGGCTATAGTCGCATGATGACGTCACGTGAAATCGCAAGAATTCAGGCTGCTAATTGGCCAATCCCAAATCCATGCCTCTCACCAATAAAAAACGCTTATTTTTCGTATATTTTGTTGTTCATTGTTGAACTTCAAATTCAAATCTCTTCCGAACAAGTCCGAAATCGCATCGAGTCCAGCCAGTCCAGCCGTTATTTTTCAAACCTTTCCCCAACATTTTCTAAAGTTCTCGTCTAACCCGCCGAGTCCAAGGTCCCTTAAGCTGCGATCAAGAGATATGGACGACTTCATCATCCCGATTTACCTAACCGATCGCGCCGAGGCAGCGATCGAACAATGTGATATGGTTAACGAGCTCATCGGGACAGCAGTGGTGCAAACTCACGTGAACACTACTGCGAGCCAGTACCTGACGCTGGCCTTTAACCACCAGGACGTCACTTACACCGAGCGTAAGAAAATTTATCAAGAAATCATGAATTTAAGTCTAAACATAAAAATTTACTTAATTTCCTCAGGTCGACACACAGTTGCCAAAAAAGTGGTGCACCTTCGTCGTCAGGCCCGCGAGAATGGTGCCAGAATCAGGAGGGTGACGTTTGAGCCTCACGATGGGCCTTTGAGCTACGAGTTTCTCCCCCAGAGACAAATTAAGAGACGCCAATCCAAAGACGGCCTGCTGATGGAAACCTCTATGCGCTCTACGTCCTTGCCGCTACCAACGCCTTGGCTTACGACGGCGCCCTGAGTAATTTTTTTTTTATCGCTGATCTCTGTTATAAGCATTATAAATCTCAGGTGTTGAGGCCTGTGAGCTCCCTGCATTCAACTGCGATTATTTATGAAGCTATTGACTTTAAAAAACCAAATACTGACTTCGGATTCGTGTTCCTGGATGTCGAAAATATAGGAAACGACAATCAAAATCACAAACATTGGTCACTTTTAAAATTTTCCCCAAAACCCACCCCCGGGGGTAGGGGTGGTTTCAAAAATCGATCCTGATCATAGAAATTCTTCAAATTTGATGGGTCCTCAATACCTGGAATGTATTTGCTTAATTTTATGGCAAATTTAGCAAATTTAGGGGCGATAAAAATTTTACCACCTCAAAAAAGGGCCAAAAAACCACGTTTTTTGAACTTCTTCAGTAGAAATCTCGAAAACGAAGAAATTACATATCTCCAAAATTTGTACACTGATGTAAAATTAAATTTGAAACATTTTTCATGTAAAAGAGATAAAAATATTTTTGGTCCTTCAATATCTGGCGGCGTTTTTCAAATTTCATAAAATTTTTAGTGACCTTGAGCTTTGACCTTGACCCTTGGGGCCGAATTAAATTCCATTTAAGTGGCTTTCAAACGGTGTCAAGTTTTTTGAAATTGCTCCACTAGAACCCGAGATAATTAAGATTAAAGAAAACACTATTTTCGCAAAAATCGCCACTATGAGCCCCTGTAAAATAGGCAATCTTGGGATATTGGACTAACTATATACCATAGGTTGACCACCTACCCTTAGGGTTAGGGTATCACGTATCACCATGCCAAGTTTCATCCAGATCCAACAACCCTCGCCAAACACTTCAGATTGATTTGGAAATGGCCTTACATAATTTGAATTAATTAAGAAAACGAAAAAAAGGCGACAAAAGTT
This sequence comes from Neocloeon triangulifer, assembly GCF_031216515.1. Classification (NCBI taxonomy): domain Eukaryota; kingdom Metazoa; phylum Arthropoda; class Insecta; order Ephemeroptera; family Baetidae; genus Neocloeon; species Neocloeon triangulifer. The sequence goes on from NW_026775550.1 coordinate 2,759,318, forward strand.
TGAAAAAAAATATACCAGAAATTTCTCAAAATGCCACACCCCTTTTTTATTTCGGGCTGAACGCTGAACACATACACCTACTTCATGACCACTGACCGCCTCTGCTGCAGTGGAAGTTGAGGTGGTTGCTCATTTCGTTTGCCAATTGGTAAATGCAAATACGACCCTGCTGGTTTAAATCTCAAATTTATTTTAATTTTTCTTTAGATTCATCAGCGATTTTGTTGTTGTATGTTGCAGATGTTGCTTGGGTGTTCTCTATCTCGGCAATTTTTAATCTCATCTAGATGCAGCATCAAATTTGTCACATTCAAAAGTTTTCCTTCAGCCAGCGCAAAAACTTCAATCCTCTCATTGTCAGAGAAGAAAAGTACAATGAGATCTGAATGAGATGCTCAAAATGTTGAAGAAAACTAAAGACATGAGTAACATGTGCTGAAATAAATGTTCAATCTGTTAATTAAGTTACAATTTACTTTTTTTTTAATAAATTTCAATTTTGAACGTTATTTTTTTACTTCTAGTCTCACATCCTAAATTGTGCATGACAATTAATTATTTTAAATTGTTTTTTTTCAATTCTCATTTACACATCTTACATTTTGCATTGATATTCGCCCCTCAAGCTGTACATTTTAATGATATATAGTGACCAAGAACAATTTTTTTTTGTAAAACACATGAATGAAAATTTTGTTTAATGAAAAAAAATTATTAATAATAAATTACGTTATACAATAAATAAATTAAAATGCCTGAAATATTTACAGTAATTCTCCGACTAAAGTTAAATCAGAGGTGGCGCGGTTAATTATTGTTTTGCTCACCCACGGTACACACAAATAAAAGTAGTTAATTTTAGGAACAGATTTTCTTCCAAGGGACACTTTCAGGTTCTGCTGGTGGTTCCCGTGTTGTTTGTTTGCGATTGTCTCGGCGGGTCCTTGAGTCTGATGTAGAGACTGCAGGCCAGCACCAGGCCAAAAATTTGCACCACACTAAACCCGAGACCAACTCCGCCGAGGATGTTGAGGTGTTCGCTCATTTCGTTTGCCAATCGGTAAATGCAGCCCTGTTTAAAAAATAAAATTTATTTTAATTTAACTTTATTAAGAAATTGTTTACATTGTAGTAGATGTTGCTAGGGTGGTCTCGAACTCCGCAATTTTCAATCCTGCTGATGCAACACGAGTCGGGCACCAAATTTTTCACGCTCGGGTTTTCCTTCAGCCAGCGCGAAAACTTCCAATCTTCAAACCTCACGGCTCCGCAGCATTTAAACTATGAAATTAACCAAAATTAACATTTGATTGTATGCATCTCAAAATTGATAGGAAGGAAAAGGACCAAATAGAAGGCACTTAATTTTTATGGCCTGGATTGAGTTATCAATGAAACGCACCTCGAGCTGCAGCTGATCTATGGCCTTGGTGACCTCGGGGTTGATTTGGTAGCCGTCAGTGAAGGTCTCGTTCAGGCTGACGCTGAGTTCATTCTGCACATGGCCCTCGTAGATGTAGGCCAAAATGCCCACCATCGCCTCCAGGAGGAAGATCAGCAGAAGAGTGAATATGTACTGGAATGAGAAGGAGCCACTTTTACTTAAAAGAAAACTTTTTTGTAATTTAAATTATATTTCGGAATTCTTTCAGAACATAAGAATTTTAATTAATTGCATTTCATATTAATACAATGGCCTCTAGACTTGTCTGCTATCGCTACCCAATCAACGATTGTTAATTTTCTTAATAACCTCTATATTAGTATGTACCAAAAATTTAAATAATATTTTATCTAAATACTATTTTTTTTTTAAATATGGATATTAGAAATTAAGTAAGAATAATTAATAAAAATTCTCTAAAAAAAAAATTTATAAAATTATATATTAAAAGAATATCAAATTAGATCATTAAAAAATATCCATTATTATTAAATACAATATATTTTTAATAATGACTTTTTAATCTTATAGTTAATTCTATAAAAATGTCATAACCTTAGTAAATTAAATAATTTTTGGCCTGTGTACAAATTTTAAGCTAAAATCTTAAACATTATTCATTATTCTAATTTGTGTTTATATTGATAAAAAAAATGACACAAAATTTAAAGGAGATAAAAAAAATGCAATTTTTCTCTCATCATACAACGTTATTTTTTCTTTCTCATCTCAGCTCCCGCGAGTGGCTCTACAATTAATATGCGCCACATATGAAAAGCACTTACAAATTAGCAGATAATGGCTACTCGACGGCACAATCCATTAATTAAGCGCGGCCCCATCCAGTGGCCGGCGGTCGAGAATACAAAAATAATTAGCCATCAACAAGTGTGCCGAAACAAAAGCAGCGGCCGTACGCGGAATATCTTTTTTCGTTCTCCGAATCCATTAGCGGAAGAACGAAACGAGGATGCCATGAGAGCATAATTCAGCCACTAATGTTTGAACAGAGAGCGTCACAGGACTTTTCAAGAGAGGCTGCGGCCGGACCACTTGTTTAACGAGCACGCATTTTTTATCATTACATTCCTGCGGATGGCCTGACTGAGCATACATAAATAACGTGAAGTGATCAAACAAGGGTCTCCGGTGGGTTTCAGCTTCTGTGTGTCAATAACAGAAAAGTTTTTCTTTTCTTTTAGTGAAAATAGTAAAAATAAGTTGCTAGTTTCCGTGTTTTGTTTACTTAAAATTTATAAATTCTTTGATTTTCAGTATGATTTTTTTATTCTCTCGGATTTTTATTCATCAACGTGTGTCTTTTATAGAATCAAAATTTTCGTGTCGTCAGGTTTATCGCCCTCGATAAATTAGTCTGGCGCGTTGCGACGTGAGAAAGATTTCGTCATCAGATTAAAAGAAAGAAAAGGATATAATCAAATTAAAAAAGTGCCGCGAGCTGCATCGCCATTAGTTTCCGTCTTAATCATGAGAAGCGTGCAGGCTTATCTGAATTAATTCTACCACTCAATTATTTTCAAGCGCCTTGTGGAATTCCATCGCAGAAGCCACATGGCTACTTATTAACGTACATAAAATTCCGCCCCTCGACAAAATGAACTCAAATCAAAAGTTTTAAATAGCCATACAGTGAATAGGATGCGAGAAATAATGTGAAAAAAAGAAAAGGATAATGCACGTTGAAAACTTGTTTTGATTAAAAAAAAAAATAAGTCTCCCAGTCTAAAGTCACAATAATCAGCAAGGCAAGAGCAAAAAAGAACGTTCAGCAATTTTGAAGCAATTATAAATAAATAAGTCTAGGTGATTTCTAATAATTAATTTTTTAATTAAAATTTTTTAAAATTTTTTTTTGCAAATTTTTTTTTTAGCCTCTCAGAAAGGGGTGTCTGTACATAATAAGGCTGTTTTGTTTTCATAATTTTTCTAATGTTTTTTTAATTTTTTTAGTATTAATTTCTTGATTCTTTCGTGGGGACTTCCAATCCAATTTATACATATCAGTTCACCGAACCTTTGTGAGGCCCGAATGTTCTCTCGCACCCCTTCATCTCCACAAAAAGCTAATATTGTCACACCTTATCTGGGAACCTAGCTCTGCTCTGCATTTAATACAAATAGCCGCGATATCAGAGCATCCACCATAATCTCAAGAGCTGCGGAGAAAAAAAAACAGGGACCGCGTGCGCCACCCAGAGTTATTCCCTCTTTTTTTTTAATAATAAGCATGAATTTTCTCTGCGGCCCGCCCGCCTTTCCTATTTTATGATCGCTCGACTTTCAAGAAGTTATTTATGGGCCGTGGAGAGAACGAAGGGAACATGAGAAAGGTGCTGTGAAATTTTTCGAGGGGTGAGACCAGTGCACAAGTTTCTTTATATTTCCGAGTGCATTCATATATTGTTTTGAAAGAGATGAGTTTTTAACATCTCTCAATTAATAGAGAAAACCAACTTGGGTGGTCGGTTGGTGATTATTTATGAGACAAGTCAAAAGTAAACGATGTATCCAAATATCCAAAAATTAACAATACATTGCGTTAGTGAAATGCAAAAGGTAAGATATTGAATTAAAATGCTAAATAAAGATTAAAACTATTATATAAGTTTATACTTTTGAAGAAGTTGACACTCAAATAAGGAGATGATCTCTAGAACTAATTGAATAGTTCTAGTACTAAACGACATTACAGATTAATTTTGCAAGATTTATATTTCAAATAAAAAGGAATTAGTGAAACAAAAAATTTAGAGTAACTTTATGGAAATTTGAAAGAGAAATTAATTGGTTTAAACAAAAAAGCTTCATATTTTTTTTTTTAATTTTATTCATTTAAAATATCTATGAATCAAAAGAATTTTGGGCTTTTGCCAGCTTTTACTTATATTATTTTATTGGAAAAATTGTAACTCACCACAAGAAGGAGGCACCTGTTCTCCTGACACAGAGCCACACAGCCAGCGACGCCGGCAACGACGACCAGACCCCCAGCCAGCAGCAGCGTGTAGGCGGTGAGGGCGTAGGTGGAAGTGGCCAAAAGGGCTACAAACTGGTGTTTGGCCACAACGCTCCACACGCCCACGCCTAACACAATCAGCCCTGCGATCTGCGAACAATGAACGAAAAAATATTAAAATGGGCATCCAATGATGATGATCCGTGAACAAAAAAGCATAAAGTCAAATTTACCGATTATTTTTATTCTCGAGAATGCAAATCTGACTGTTAAAAACACTCATAAAATGAAAATTTATTAATCGACCGTAATATTAAAAGATTCATTTTTATTTTTGGAAATTTCTAAGAATTTGGTTTATTTAAAAAAAGTAATGAATTGAGAGATTTCCTAATTCTTAATCCACAAAATAATCAGTTAAAATTGTTTATCTAACAAGGCAAAGGAGATTAAGGAGCTGTCTATATTAAATCTTCTGAATTTTTAACATCCTAGTCGAGCAAAACTAGATAAAAATATCTATGAAATTAATTGAGAATTAATGGAACAAAGAAAAAAACTATAAAATTATATTAATTAATAAAAAAATTACAATAAATCATTTTCTTATGATTAATATAATTTTGTTCTTATATTTTACTCTACAAATCTAATTTATTGAGAACGATCAAAAAGCCAAACTTGCGGCCTGGGCTAATTTAATTTAAGCCACGGTCAATTTTGCAGGTGGGTTGATTTAGCCTGAATCAGGTTAAGGGCTTTTGGATCACCCTTTTAATTGATTTTATAAAATTAAGATATCTGGAAATTTTTCCAAAAATTGTGAACCCATTCTGCTCTTTTTTCCAATTTAAAATTTGTTTTTGTATTTCCCCAGAAGAATAAATAACAATAATAATTCAATGCATAATAATTGAGAGCTTATTTCATTTTTGACACTTACAATGAAAACCACGTTGTAGATGTGCATGACATTTTTAAGAAAGCCGACGCTGCAGCAGTCGGACTCGCGTCGCTTCTTGGCCGGACCCGGCGGGCCTGCGTTGGCCATGGTGCCCTTTCGTTGTTTTGGTGCTTACGGGAGAGACGCCCACTCGTGAAACCTGCCGGACACAAAATAGTTAGAATCAAGAATTAAATGCCGCGGCCGCCGCCGCGCACATCATTAAATCACACTCCGAAAAGGGACCTTTACCCAAAGAGCAAACGCCCAAATGCCACAACACGGCCGTTCCCTCGGATAGTTTCAAATCTAGTTTCTGGCCTCTTTTTATTACATTTCAGGCGCCTCTTGCTCACGGGTATAACAAACGCATTTGCATATTAAATGGTTTAATTTAGTAGTATTGCCGGGTGACTAATGAAAAGCCATGTTACTCAAAATATGCTAATTGTAAGAAATAAATTTATAGCGTTTTTAAAATTTAAATTTATTTAACAATAAAATCTTTCATTCAATTCATAGCATTGATAAAAGTTTCATTTAATAAATAATGATACGAAAATTGAATTTTTATTTTAGAAAATTATTTACAGTGCAATTTATATTGAATGGTAACACTCAATGCAATTTATAATTTTAAAAAACGCCGCTTTTATAAAAAATTTATTAAATACTGTTTAATTGTTTGCTGACGTTTTTTGTTTAAGTTCAGAAGGCTGAACTTAAATATGTATAACGTGTTATTGCATTTAAAATTAAAGCGTAAAGTGTGATTAGCCAACATGATATTTTTTGTGAGCACAAAAGAGCGCCGACCGCAAGATTCGTGAGTCCATTGTGAAGTCATTTGGTCGACGTTTTTATCTCTCCAGGTCTACGACTCCTCAATCGCAAAACTCATGTTCACGGTCACGATTTTTTTTTTGTTCTTCGCGGCAATGTTGTGAACTCGCGATTCAAAACATCGAACAAAAATAATGGCACGAGTTTTTTGGGCCGAAGGAAATTTTATCTCTCGACCGTTCAGAGGTGATCGTTTTGTTTCTCCGGCGCGCAAAACAAAAAGGTACAAAACAGTTGGCGCGGAAATTGTGCTCAATCATTTGAACGCAGACAAATGAGAATCTCGAACAGCATCAAGTATATTTTCTTACAATAATTACCGCTTAAGCGCGACTAATTTATGAGCCGATGGAAGAGATAGCGTGGAAAAAGCTCTTCTCAGCGGCACGCAGCCTGTAATTTTGCCACGTTCAGCAATTTCTGTTATTTATAATGTCACAATAAGTCATAAATTACGGTGGAAATTTGCACACAATTAAAAAGGAAGATATTTTATAGCTAGAATCAAAGATTACAACAAAAATTTATGTGGTTTTATAGCAAGAACAAATGATGATTCTGATTTTTGTATTATTTTAATTGATAATATTTGATATTATTATTTTTGGAATAGGAAATTCTTCCAAATTGTTGCAAAAATTTACATTTTGATTAAAATCAATCGTCATTTAATTGATGGACACAAACGCAAGACCAATAATTATTAATTAGTAATTATAAGTTACATAAAAAATTCTTCCACTTTGTTCTTTCAGAGGAATTTTTTTAATTTTTACGCCCTGATTAAGTGTTTTAGGAAAATTTTGAAGAGCCCACTTGCAACTTAATCACGATTTGTCCTCAATGCATATAATTGTGATCAATAATCATAAAAATTATACTATTACAATCGAATTGATTTAAAAAAAATAATTTTAATAGATAGCTTCAAGTAAAATGTATAAATTGAAAAAAAAATTAATAAAAAATAAATTAATATTCAAACAAAATGTCACTTTTTATCAATTTTGGCGCAGTGATTGTCAGGAAGCTTCAAGTTTGAATTCAATTAAAATTCCTGGTGCGTCCGTCTTTTATCGTTTCAGGTTCCACCGACAAGGCGCAGAGGTCAAATCGATTATTCAAGGAAGCGGTCAGTCCTCTTAAGCAAAATCGATTTGGGACCTGTGAGTGATTCATGCTGCGTTCAGGGCGATTTCTTTAATGGTGCCGCGCGCTCGTGCTGTCACTCGCTGCGAGTGCGTCGATTTATTTTGCGGCTCCAGCAGAGCCAGCGAGTGATTTTATTTTGCACCAGAAGCTCACAAAAGAAAACTGCTGCTTCTTTTGTCTCTTTTTTGCGTTTTAGCTCCGACCAGACCAGTTCTGCGACATCAACACAGAGTATATTAAAGGGCAGGCGACGCGTGTTCGGAATAAAAATTATGTAGTAGAATTACAATTAACAAAGTAACAATTAGAAAAATTCACTATAATTCAATTGCTTTTCAAAAATTAAACCGTAGGAGATTTTATTTTTATTTCTTCTGAGCTTGAATGTAAAAAAATGACAAACAACGTCGCCTTTTTGTTGTCAGCTCAAGGTAAAAATATGTCAGGAGAACAAAAAAAAAGGACAAAACGGGTTGAGCGGATAAGGCGACCGACTTTTGTTATTTCTGCTTTTGTGACAGCAAAGGCTGAACAATGAAATGAGCGCGGATCCGCCCTAGCTGAGATATTTTATGTCTGTTTTTTTTGCGCTATACGCAAGTGAGCGCCCAAATGTGGAAGCTCCTTTCCGTGTGATGTGTATAAATGATAATTTGCATGCCTTTTAAGGTATCGTTTTTCAATGCGCGCGGCCAATTATTGCTCGCATGATTTGTTGCCAATTGTCGACTCATTGTTCTCCTCCAACCGCTAACAAGCCAATTCAAGCAGCCAAGTAGAAAATGGAACTATTTGCAGACAATCGATAAATATGAACAAAACAATTGGTTGTTTTGCATGCAAAAATAAGTGACTTGTTAAATTTTCAATGCAGATCAGACATACACGTTGAAGCGTTATTGATTTTTTAAATTTTTAATTTGGCGAATTTAATTGAAGCTTCAATTATATAAAAGAGATTGAAATTTTAAGTTGTGTTGTTCACTCTTTTATGTAATTCAAAATTTTATTTTTAAAACTTTCTGCTGCACGATTTGTCAAAGAAATTGACAGAATTACAGAAATGTTGCTTCCATTTACAACCAGAACCGACGCACAAAAGAAACTATTTTCTATTTTTAGTTATATATCAAGTCAAATAAGATTGCTTTATTTGGTTTTTTACTGTTTTTAGAGCGATCATTTAAAGTTCAATTTTAATTTTGTATTATTTCAAGTCTCACCAAGCAGATAGGATAAATTAATTTTATGCACATCCTGTCATCCTGCTGCTTTTTTCCACGCATTTTTGCTGACCTTATCCCATTGTTAGCAGGAAATAGAGTCATTTACTTCACTTGAGCTTAATCTGCTGCATTAAACTGCAATTGAATGCGAAGCAGGAATTTCAATGAGCCGTCATTAATATTTATATTCGCTGCAAAGGGTATTCAATACACCTTCATCCTTTTTGCCGTTGGATTACAATTAACATCCAAGTCCTTCTGTAATTTTTATTTGTTTTGCTGATGGAAATAATTCCAGATGCTGTCGCGTCCAGCCTCTCCTCATCTCTAATTATAAACTGCACTTGAGAAAATTATACACATCGCGGTGCGCGGACTCGTCATTCCAGAAATAGCAGCTCAGCTTTGGACTCTGTGGCGTAATTATGAAGAGCGGCCGTTACAAAATCAACGTGGAAATAAGAAAATATGTCTGTAAATTATAGTTGCTATAGGATATGTCTTAATGATTGGTTTATGGAAAATTACATTTTATTTCGTTTATGCACGGCAACAATATTATTTTTATATCATTTTTGTCATGAAAATTAGAGAAAATTTTATTTTATCAATTTTTATATTATTTAAATTTTAATTGTCATAACAAAGAGCAAATGTTATATATATTCTTTGTTGTATATATGAGAAGATGAGCAATTAGAGCCATTGAACTTTTTTAATCATTCCATTATAATCAAGAGAATCTTAGAAGTTACTCGTCACTCATCCGTATGTAATCGTATCATAACAAAAATCATCAAAAATGACATAATCTATCCAGATGGATTTTTTTACGATTTTTTTCTGTTGGGTTTGATTACCATGATTGATAAAAATGTGTTGTGGGAGTGCTGGCGGCGCGGTGCGGGTGATCTCATATATACACACAACACACACGCAGACACTCTTGAGCAAAATCAAAACATGGCGCGTTTTTAATTTACGCCACGGGTCTATTTTTAGCATCCTCTTTGGCCGGCTGCAGCTCTCTTCGCAACTTTTTTTAAACCACGCAGCGCCCACGAGCCGCCGCTAGTCATTCTTACTTAGTATTGACTGAAAACTATCAAGAGCCTCAAGAGTAAAAAAGTTTAATCAAAACTGATGCAATAAAATTAATGATTAATTTTATAAGTGGATTTCCAATGTTCAACCATTTTTAATTACTATTGATTCATCACCCAAGCGTAAATGAATGTACAATTTAAATTGAAGCCTTGAAATTGAAGTAACAATAACAGAATAACTGTTAATGTTTAAATAAAGGTGAGAATCAGTAAAATAGTCATTTAACTATAGAACTATAATTTATATCAAAAATTTTAAGAAAATGTTCATCATAGAGAAATTTGGTAAATAAATAACGAAGGAAAAGTAGCCACAAATTAAATTCCATGAAATAAATTGAACTAGAAATTTTCATACCAATTAAATTTTTTTTCTCCAAATTCCGCTAATCAACTCTGCCACAAAATAAAATATAATTTGCTTTGAAATTTAGTAGAAAAATACTTGAATTGGTGAAAACCACGTTAATTAAAGAACAAAAAAAAATATGCTATAAGTTTTAAGTTCCATGATTTTTATATCAAACTGTAGACTGTAGTAAAATGTAAAAAGTTTCTAAACACCAGGAAACTTAAATTAATTTTTATAAATTTTTTCCTTTTTTTTTAAATTTCATTTTCATCTATTTTTCCTCAAGAGGAATGCTGGTGAAATTAAAAAGCAGTTTCTTTTCATTAAAGGAGGAATAAAATTTCTCATTGCAATCTAAGTTAAGTCTCGTCTCGGACGTGTTTGGAAGAATGATGCGGCGCGAGACCGCCCATAAATATAAATTCATCGCGGCTGTCATCAATCAAATCTTTTAAAACGCAGTATACAGAAATGGTATTTAAATTTGACGAATAGCCCGAGCATGGCGGGGAGACGAAAAGAAGCTGCCGGCCGTCTTGCTTTGATATAAATAATTCATTCCCTCTTTTTCTCATCTCGCAGAGAGAACTTCTTCTTGTACAAAAAGAGACGCCGCTCGTCAATGCTTCTTTATTCTGATTCGGCCCTTTTCCGCCAGATTTCCTCAACTGCGTATAAAATGCAGTCAGGAGGAAAATAAACTTCGCGAGATGAAAGGAGTCGGTTGTTGTTGTGTCGCGGACTCTGAAATGACATCACCGAGGGCGTTAATGTTCTCTGGGGAGAAAGAGCGTATCTCTGAATTATAATAGTGCCACCTCATTCTTGCAGCAAAAAAAAGAGTCACGACTGTGAAATTTTTACTCTTTGCTGAGAATCGCCGGAAAGAATCTCAAAACAACGCGTTTCCTTCTTACGTGATGGCATTGAAAATATATATCAGTTCGTCTCCTGATTATCAAATTTTGAATTAGAATAGTAAAAATCATAATTTGATTAATTTATTTGTTAGCTAAATTAAAGACTTGAATTAAAATTAATTTTGAATTGGTTATGACTTTAAAACAAAAATACAATGAGATGATCTATGATATGGAATTCACGAAATGCAGCACGCTTTTTTGTGCAAGTTTTAGCCTGTTTTAGGCTCTTAAATGTTAAGGTATTTTTAAATGTTAATGATTATTTAGTGAAAAAAAAAAATAAATAAAAAAAATAGAAAATTCCGTTTTAAATTCATATTTTGTTAAAAAAAAAATGATTTGTCCTTAATATTATTATTATTCTTTATTGACTTATGAGACGTCGTAGATTTTCTTTTTCCTTAGTTAATATTTTTTTAATTTGTACCTGATTTAATTCGTAAGTATCGACTTAAATTTTAACAATTTAATTGATCCAGCATATTTAAATTTTCAGAATTTTGTGAAACATAATTTTTTTATTTTCAAGAAGTGTTCTCGTGATTCTGCGCTTTTCGAACAAATAAGCTGTCAAGGAAAATGTCTTATCTAGTCTTCAATTTCCTGACACTTACTTTTCCAACCCTTGACATAATAAAAAGTATCACGAGCTGTCAGCGTGCGGTCAAGGTCGGCGACGCTCTCTGAAAAAAAAGCAGGCGGAGGCGCACTTTTGGCGCCGGCGATGATCGATTTATTTATCGTGCCGGCGCGCGTTGAGGCTCCTCGGTGGGATGCGCCTTTTATAGTGCGGTGGACACGCGCAAATTAAACGCCGAAACGCTTAGCGAGATTTATTAAGCGATGCGCACACAAGGGCTGACACAGATACGCCGACTGACCTATTTGTTCAAGGGCGAGTTAAGGGTGGAGTCTGCTTTCGTGTATTTTACCCGACTATTGACTTGGCACATTATTGCGAAAAAATTATGGTTCATTAACTATAGAAATATTATTATTTGCAAATAAACTTTTATTATATTTATGAAAATTTCTATTGATAATGATAAATAATTTAAAAAATTAAAATATAATGATTAAAAATATGTGACAGATGCTTTTTAATAAAATGCAAGAATATCAGTTTATCCAAAATCGGCTTCTCGGAAACAGTGAATGCTGAACGCTTCAGTTTTTATTATAAAAATTTATAATAGTTTTAATCTGCGTTGCATCTCAATAAAAGAATAAGATTAAGATAATAATTAACAAATCATAATAATGAAATTAATGGGATCTCAATAAATTTGAAATAATTTGCAATAATATACAAAGGATGAGCAGGATAGAGAGGAAAATGTATTTTTAAACAAAACATCACATTTCAACAATAATTAAATTATTTGTATTTATCCGTCGATTTCATCTACATAGTTTTCACGCACAATTCTGCTTTCGGTGTACTCAAAGTGATCAATGGCATTGAGGTCTTGCAGTGGGGATTCCTGGATCTGTTTCTTGAATGAAGCATTAGCACCATAGCACACCATCTTTTCAAGTCGGGGAGCATGGACTGGAAGCAGCAGAAGAAATTGGAGCAACTCGGCAGGCTGCTCAAGATGGGAGCCGAACTTGAACTTTTTGAGTTGCTGCAGAATTTTTCCCTTAATCAAGGGCCGGTGCAATCGATTGCAAACCTCAGGGGTCATGGTAAAGCTGTTCCACATTATGAGGCACTCAAGAAGTGGAGCTGTCAGGACGAGGGCCATCAATTGAGAGGCGTAGGCGAAGCTGAGCCTCCAGTCCAAAGAGAACTCCTTCAGGTTTTGGAAGTGACTGGCGTCCAGTTGGTCGTTGAAAGGCTTTGTCTCATTGATGTAGATGCCAAAATCGTACTTTAACTTTGACAGGCGCGGGCAAAGCATGAAAATGTCGCAAACATCCACCTGCTCTTCCTCAATCTTCAGTATGAGTTCCACCAACTGCTTGCCACAGATGGTCAAAATTTGGAAAAAATGAGGATTCCATTTTCAACATATACCATTTCCAAAACCCTCAGGTTGGTCAAGAAGGCACAGGGCGCTGGTGAGACGTCTCCAAGAATGTTTCCAACAAACTTGACATGCCTCAAGTAGGGTGTGCGACGAAAGTCGAAAAAATGGTTCGTCGATACATGCTCAAGTTGAAGGGGCGGCAGTCTTGGATCTTCGTCAGGGAGATCCTGCCCATGGCTGAGAATCCTACTCATGTAATCAGGATAAATAGAGCACACACGCAATTGGGGCAAGTTCTTGACACACTCCAAACCAAAATTCTTCAAGAAGTTCCATTGCCTCTCTCGGTCCTCCTTTTATTAGAAGATAAATAATATTAATTTCAAAAACCATTTAAAAATTAATGTTTTTGACTAACCTGACTCAATTTCCTACACAATCTTGCTTCCCAGTGAATTTTTAGGTCTTCCAGCCTCTGCAGACAAAATAAGCTGGCAAACAAGGGGGGCGAGACCATGTTGAAGGAAACACCGAGGGTGATCAAGTTCGGGAAGCGCTGCACAATCCAAGCCATGTCTTTTTCGTCACACTGGTACTGCTCAAGGAGCATGTGCTGGAGATTGGGCAACTGGAGCAGGAAGGTATTGACAACTTGGAGCTTGAATTTGCCCACTCCTTTCACTACTTGGTTAGTTTCATATGAAAGTGGCGCAGGATGCTTCCGAGAGTCTGAAATTTTCTCCAAATTCGGACACTTCTTGACAAGCAGTTTCCAAGTGTCCAGGTCGCGCTGGTGGTCAGACTTGTGGTAGGTGGAGAAAATGACAAAGTCGAACTTCTTGGTCTTAGCGTCCAACAGGCTGTTGACCATTTTGAAAATCAAGTCCTTGACCGCAGGCATGGTGAGCTGCTTCTCCCTTTCAATGCCCTTGGCTTCCATCCGGTCCAAAATTTCCAGTTTCAAATTACAAGCTGAAGACAAAAATTAAGTTACAATTGCAACAAAAACAACTGTGAAAAAAGAACTTACGCAAGTGTGGCAGCAGAGGTGACGACTGGATGCGGACGTCGTAGCTGATGATTTTCTGCATGGCCAATTCCCTCAGGGACACAAGATTTTCAATTCTTGACCTCTTTATTTTGGCAACCGCCAATGCCCTGGGAAACGTCTCGGTCGTTACAAAATCGCTGAAATTTTTTGTGATAAACAGATCAATTTCCAGTTATCGAAAATTTTAAATTAACGCCATTCATACATACAAAAGTTTAAGAATATAATTAAATAATCATTTTCTCGAGACATATTCATTTGCATTTATAACCAGAAAATTTGAAACTCACCAAGATTCTTCCATTGCGAAGGAGCCGCAACGGATTCGCAACGAATTTTCGATTTCAAAATTAGAAGAACGCTGGCAACAGTCGGGATTATTTCACTCCTGTTGTTTTGTTTTTGTTTCTATCCAGCAGGCAACGATCTTCCCCTCACTTCCCCCCTCTTGCTTGTTTCAAAATTTGCGAATCCTCTCCTCCCTCTACCGGCTGATCCCCATCATTGCTTTTGCTACTTTTTACTAAAAATTAATTGCTTTCCCGTTTTCAATGAATATTTTGTTTCATATATTAACAACTAATTAAGGAATTTCTAAAATATAAATATTTATTATTTGGTTTTGTTTGATTATTGCAAAATAAAATTTATATGTAAAAAAAAAACTTTGCAAAACGCAGTTTATTTTTAAACAGAAATTAAAATTTATCAACCTATTTTTTTTTAACAAATGCCAGAACAGGAAGCTGCGTACCTTAATATCCTTAATCAAGGAGGCATCACTTCGCATTGTTATTATTATTTATTTTTCTCGGTCAATACAAAAATTTTAATTGAATTAATTTAATTTAATTGACATAAATTTCAAAATTCAAAAACTATCCAAACGAGCTTGTTAGAAATGGCACTTTTTGATATTGTTTTGAAAAATTGAATGGTGCATTATGTGTGGCAAATTTATATCACTTTAAAAATTGAATTTTTGTCTTCAAAAAATAAATAATTAAATAAAACCATTTTTGAAAGTTAGCAAAAGCCTTCAAAACGTAATAAATAGATCTATCGCAGTAATTTAATTCAACGGTACCATTTTAATATAAATTGAATGGTAACACGTGAGGAGAATTTTATGAAAAATTGAGACCGGGCGAGCTTTGTTGCAAAGAATAAAGAAATAATGAAAAAAATAATAAATAAATAAACGACACCCCATAAGGCCACGTGCGGTCTGCTGGTACTTTAAAAACCTAGGGTTTTGTAGAGTCAAAACTAAAAGTAAGTGGCAGCTAAGTGCGAGGAATTCATTAAAAAAAAATTAGGAGAATTTAATTTTAATTAAAAAATTTCAGAAATATATAAACATGGGGTCAGTTGTCCTGTCCTATATTTTTTTAGCAACGAGGTTCACCCGGTTTCAATTTTTCATACAAATTTAGTGTTTCTAATTTCCATTTGAATTAAAATTTTTATTATTATTATTATTCCTTACAGACGTGAGATTTTTGCGTATGTGTGCGCCTCCAACCCAGTGTTTATTAGAAACCCTATTTGGTAAGGGCGTTCCTGAGTAAAAACTTTCCTCGGGATATAACTTTTCGCTCCTTGAGATGCTCCATGACAAGTAATAATAGTCAGTTGCAGCTCAAAAGAAAGAAAGAAACGCATAGCAACGTTGCCACGCCGTATGATTAACGAACTCACAATAATCAGAGTCGTCGGCCGGTCGCACGCACCTGTTCCGTCCAAACATCGCGAATCGCAGCTGATTGCAAAATTGGCCAATTTTCCAGTGGCACTCAACTCGGACCGGCCGAAACTCCAAGTTGACCACCGACTTGAAACAAATTCCTCACTCGCAAAGTGGACACGGGGGACAAAGTGTGGCGGAAAATTCGCGAGACGTCTCGAGTCTCATTAGGTGGTCCATTCGTTCCTCTCTTTAAATGCCTTTCCTTATTAGGAGAAAACGCTGATTGCGTTTTGCTTGTTTGTCTGAAACGAGATCTCTCTCTCGGCACATCCTGCACGCCACATTTTCCCCATTTATATATCTCGGGTTCGCGCAAAGTCTGCGCCAATCTCGTAAAAAGCGCACAATTTTCCCTGCCGATGCAAATTCATTAAGAATCTCGGGCTGAATTCGAAATACCTGACATGGCGACAGCCCATTTAAGGAAGGAGCCGCGGCTGCCTCTGATTCCCTCAAGAATGTGCGGAGGTGTAAAAAGGCCGCGCGTACACACAAAATGTAAAAAAGGGAGAAGAGCGCGCTTCTCTCTCTCTCTCTGACAAGCGATGCTCGTGTTAGAAGAGTGAATAGAAAACGAGCTAATCAAATTCACAGGATCTGAGCCGATCGCATACTTGAGGTAATAAATTTATTGAAAATTGTCCGAGGCGCCACAGGGTGATCTTAATTTTTTTTTATGCACCAGTTTTGGCAAAAGCTTTGCTGGTTTTTTTTTTTATATAATTCCATTTTTTTTGCGAAGGGACCTCAAGCGGAGATCAGAGGCAGGACAAGTTTTCTTGCAAACAACAATTCGCTCGCCATCACGTGGTGCTCTATTGGGAGATACGGTAAAAAGTGGCGCTGTGTTTAGCATGGTATTCACTGACAATAATAGAATAGCGGTTGTCTTTTTGAATTGCTTCTGAAAACAGGTTGTCCGAAATCTTCTACGCTAAAAAAATAAACGGAAAATCTAGCAATTAATCTTCATTAATAGTAAATTTAAAAGATTTTTTTAATATTTTTGTGGCATCTTTACAAGGGACATGTTTAATTTTTTTTAAATGCCTTAGTTTGTAAATTTTTGGAAAAAATATCCATTCTATATTTAACATATTAAACCAAAGTTTTTTTTTCATTCCTTTTAAGATTCAGTGACTTTTTTTATAAATCAGAAATTAACATTACTTTCTTTCTACAGTTTCAATGAAATATTGATACCCCAAAATTAATATAAAAATTAAATACAAAAAATATATTCCTGTTGAATCTTAAACTGTGCATCAATAAATTTCAGCGTTGTTTTGCTCTAAAAATTAACTAAAATAATTTTAAAAGATTGCGAGGCACAAGTTTTTGACTCAAAATTCCCTTAGAACTTGGAAGTACAAACATTGACACGTATATAAATATAAAACAAGATTTTATTTTAAAGAAATCAATAAAATTTTAATTATTTTATACCATTTACTAAGTCTGAACTGAAATTTTCACTAGCTGGTTCAGCTTATGGTTGTATGTTTATTATGAATTTCAATCTGCCCTGAAAAGAGTGAGCTACAATATCCCTGCACGAAGTAATATAATAAAACTCGGAATCGGAACCTCTCTGGGAGTGAGCAATAAAACACAGTCAGAGATGAGCGCTCACTTTATAATGAATAGAGATCTCGTTCGCCGGCGGGGAGAGAAAAGAAAATATCATTTCCAGGGCATAAAGCACGGACGAAAATGCCGACTTAGGCGGCGCGGCAATAAAAAAGCAGCGTGTTTGCGCTCATTATTCACGTGAGTGTTTGGAGAGGCTTCGCTCGGTGGTGATAAAAGATAAAAATGCACACCTGAGTGCGAGCGGCCGATGTAAATTAGAAGTTCCAATAGAGGCGCAGAGGGGCATTGTTTCCAGGTGCCCCTCTGGGAATCAGTCTTAATGAATGCGGAATAAATCGCACTTTTCACCGTCAAGGTGTGCGGTCGGATCGAAAATTACACTCGTCGTTCCACGAAGAGCTCTTCATTAAATAGGCCTTAAGCGACAAGACCAACACGGACAAATATATACTTTTTGTGCAAATGTGCTAAAAAATCTGATATTTATTTTCGAAATTTAAAATTAATGGTTTTAATCGTTTAAGTTTCAAGATGATGTCTTCTTTAATTCAGAAGTTTTTGCAACATCTTTGCTTTTTTCGCTTTTTTGTCACAAAAAATTAATATTTCCATCTTTCAATTATTGTTTTGATTCCCATGTTAATTATTCGTACCGATTTGTATTCAAAAGCAGCAATTTAAAAATAAAATTTTTGATAAACCTACCTTAATTCATTGTGAAAAAGTCCAATTTTTCTCGAGCTGACCGAAGGCGAAAGATCACAGAGGCGTGCACTCGACCCGCGGTCCGAAGCGATACTCGCGCGCAGATAAAATATCAACTCGACGGATCCACGCGGGTTTTGGTGCTCACCGACCCGAGTGCCCAAGTGGGGAGAACGAGTGGTGCCTCGGTGCGCACTGCCATCTGACTAAACCAGCTCGCACTCGCCAAAGCAGAGAACTCGTCTCAATTTTGCCGCCAAAAACACGTGCATTCGTTCTAAAATGAATTAAAAAAAAAAAACTGATTTTCTTTTTCTGCTTTTTTACAAGCAATCATAATTTATATTAAGAAATATAATAATTCAAATTTACAAAACAATAAAAACTTACTAAATTTATTTAATTTAATACGTTTGTATATCTACAACTGTGATCTTCTTTTCTTTGACCCAATTGAATTACGATACGACCGATTGTGAGTATCTTTTTAATAATTTTTGGCCATAACATAACATAATAGCTGCAATGATAATAATTAACATAAATATTAAGCATGTTTTCTACTCCAGTTAGAAACAATGTGATTTGTGAAATAATTAATTTCTCATTGTCAGTTTGAGTTAATTGAAACTGACAGATCCTGACATAGATCTCAAAAAGTCTTTTGTAATTGTTCAATGAGTAAACTTTGTATGCACATATTGAGTCGGATTTCACAAGGCTTTGGAAATCATAAAATCACTGCGACAGGCAGATATCGGGAGAAATTGCAGGGGTCTGCAATTATTATACGATTTTGCAGTCAGCCCTGCTTTCTTCTGCGGATTCCATCCGACATTTCTGGCAAATGCCAACATAAAGTTCCCAATTCATAGGCCGCTCACCTTCATTATCCTTGAAATTTTGTACAACCAAACCCATCATCTAGGGAAATCTGTCTTAACGGTACCTTTCTCGAGGAAGATATAAAATTATAGAGAAAAATTACAGATTTTTTTTTTTTAATATTCTTTTCATAATTAGATTTGATTAAATTTTGTCTGGTTCACTCTTTAATTAATTTTCTTAAGTCAGAATTCACTCAGGGATTATTGCTTTCTGATTTTTGATATGGAGTAAGTTCTTTCTAGAATTTATAAGGGCCTGGTCCACCTTCCCTCTCGAACGGGAACGGCTGAAGTGTGTCGGCAAGTTGCTTTGCCAGATTTTCCGTGGACGTCGCAAGCACGGTCCTGCCAAACAAATCGAACGGCTCTCCTGGAAAGAGAGCCAGAACGTGAAAAATTGAAAGGCAGAAACTCGGTCAATATACAAAGTGGTTTTTAGACTTTGCTTTGATGTTGAGAACTCGACAAGGAAAATGTTTTTTCACTCAGAGAAGTATCAATGGATGCGAAAAAAATCGTTAAAAAATCACTACACATTTAAAAAAAAAAAATTTAGTGATAAGTGATAAATTTTGTTTATAATTAATTTTTTTTCTTAAAATTAAAATACTAAATTCATGTATATTTACGGCCTTAATTTTTTGATAAATCCTGTCAATCGATTGTTTTGAAAAATGCAAGTAAATTGAAGAATCAAATTTTAAGAAAATATAAAATTAATATTAAAATTGGGGCTGATGTGACTTTTAATTAAATTAAAATTAAAAAATGAAAGTATTAAACTTTTTCATCTATTATCTGTTAATAAATAATTAATTACAAGTGATTCACAATATGAATGAAAATTAATAAATATTAATAGTTCTGGCTTTTTAAGCGATTTGCTTGCTTTGAAATTGCTTTTCGACGGGCCCGTGGGAACGAATTCACAAAACCAAATCTCCCCGAAACTTCGGAAGGACATCTCGTTACCGGCGATAAATCCGCGCTTCTCGGGATTTGCATAAATTTGCAGTTTAAGACGGAACAAGCTTCGTCAGCGGGTTTTGCATCCGCAGTCGAGTACAACAGAAGTAGTGCTCAGCTCACCGAGGATGCTGCGAACGACGCCGCCCGCCTCCGTCACCAGCAGCACGCCGGCCGCGAAATCCCAGCTCTTGGGCCCCTGCTCGAAATACGCGTCCAGCGCGCCCATCGCCACATATGCTAATGTAATCGCCACGGATCCAGGTATGCGGAAACTGCAAACAATAAATTATACATGTGTCACGCGTGTGCGGCGGTGTGTTGAAAGCAGCACGCACAAAGGCGCACGTACAGACCGACCGACCGACCAACCGCCCCGGATAAATCGCAAGATTTAGTTGTGGGGATTTTTCCACCCGAGTTTGCGAAATCTCCTTTTTTTTTTGTTTTCAAACAATGTGGGATAAAAAGGGGAAAACGTGAAATCTGCAGAAACTATAGACTTGGGAAAAAGATGTTTTATTTGCGAAAATGCCCTAATAAAATGTTTTTTTTTCAATTCAATTCATTTTATTTTACTCCAAACAAGTCAAACAATCAATTGTGAAAAATTGGTTGGGAGAAAAATAGGCACACAGTGCTAGTGAACAACTCACTGAAACTCAAAGCCGAGTATTTACCAAGAGGCGATAAATACCCGACTACTCGCCGCACTGCAGCCTAAACTACGGGAAAAAAAGTTTAAATTTGTTTTACATGCTCTTGTTAAGTGATTGTTTCAATTGAAATAAGAATATAAATTAATAAAACACTAATAAATCAGAACTAATAGGCATGGAAAAATTGATTGGAAATATTTTTTATTGGAAAGAGACTCTTTGGAAAAAGTTTTGTTTGAAAGGTAATGATTTTAGAATGATGCTTTATAAGCAAAATTGTAACTGATGAATAAGGCATTATTGGGAATGTAATTATTTTGCCATAAATATCAAATAGGTTTAAAATGTAAATTCTGATACCTTGTAAATTTAGACTTACGCTCTTGCCACCGCTTTGACGCTCTTGGCATTGGCGATCGAAACCTCCAACCGGTCAAATTGGCTCTGATAAGACAGAATGTCACCGCCAACAATTGCAGCGCTTAATTCTGAAATCGGAGAAAATTTTAAATTTTATTGATTTTATTAATAATTGAAAACATCTGGTTTTAATATTTCTTTTTTTTGTGAGTTTTAATTTATTATTTTATACAATTTTATAATTTTATTACATTTTATTGATCCGCGCTATCTGCTGAGAATTTTATAATTTTCAATCAATCAATACCAAAAAAAGACTTCAAGATTTAACGCTTCCATTAAAGATTATAAGCACATCAATTGAAACGTTTAGAAAAACCTAATGAAGCGTTGATTTGATGAACAATCTTTGCAATTATTTGTGCTAATGAGGAGGTTAAATAAAAAATCTCCAGCACTAATGCCTCCGAAGGAAAAGAAAACTTTTTAGTCGTTTATAAAAGCGACGAAGAAAAGTTTTTCCGACAAACAAGTTCTGCACTAATCGCGTCTCAGCGAAAAGCATTTTCATTTGAAACGCGGACGCGCTGCCAAGGCGGCTGATTTTTCATTCGGATGCTTTCTGTGGCAGCCGAGAGATTACTGGGTGCGGAAAAGTACCAAGAGGAAATAAGCGTGGGGCGAGTTATGGCGGGCCATTAATTTACACAAAAACACTGCACGGACCAGTCGTTTTGGAGACGCTCAACTTTCGTCCATTGAGAAAGGCGCCTTGGCCCCTCTTGGCAGTGAAGAGTTGATCCAGCACCGGATTAAAGACAAACGCCAGCTGGGGACAATTTTGCGCCCACAAGCCGACGCTGACGCATACCTGCGGAAACAAAAAGAAACTCTCACTTCTACGTTTTATACAAAGAAAACCTATGGAATTTCAGATGTTTTGAAAGTTGCAAATTGATCTTGATATTATATCTGCCAAATCTGCACTCATAAAATTCAAGAATATTTAAAAAAAATTAATTAATTTAAATTATTAAGACCCTAATAATCTCCTAGAAATTATTTGAGAAATTGATTAATTTTGTTTCCAAAGAGAAATTGTGGAAATCGCAGAAAAATAATTCAAATAATTTCCAAACTCTTTCCAATTGGTGATTTTTACCAACCCTAGGAATAAAAAGTCTAAAAGGGTGAATCATTTTTTCCATAAATAATCGGAAATTGTAATTAACTTTTGATCTGTTGTAGATTCTGGCCATTTTTTTCTTTAAGGAAACATTTTACTATCACCAATAGTTTCAATTTTTAAACTTGGATCTTTCATTTTTTTTTTTTTTTTTTTTTTTTTAATTTCAATAAAATCTTAAAATTCCTCCTGAAAAGAAAATCCTCTCTTTTTCCTTCATGAATCCGCTCAAAAATATTCAACTATTTCACCAAAACGGTCTTAGTTTCACAACAATATGAATTATTCGCCACCCCTTTTCATCCCCCGTCGTGTTTGTAAGAGGAAAAGAGGCATTTCTTGCTCATGCAATTTTCACACGCGGCCAAACTTGCGCATTAAAATTTCATTTGGCCGCCAGATTCGTCGGCAGCGTTATTTTTTTTCTCTCGCCCTCTTCTTTAGCTTTGAGCCGAAACTTTTCGTATTACGAGCGATTAATTTTAAACAAGAATAATGAAGTGCGTGGGTTGGTTGCTGCGTTTGGCAACTCCAGTGCATTATCAGCCCTCGCGTCTGTATCGTATTTTGCGGCCGCATTGTGTGCCGGATCGCGCCGCGATTAATTATTTATCGGCACCAACCTGCGGGTAGCCGTGCACGAAGTTGGTCGTGCCGTCGATGGGGTCGATGATCCACGTCGGCTCGACGGTGCTCGCCTCGAACTCGCCCCCGGAGGAAACGCGCTCCTCCGCGATGAACCTGCGGCAAGCACGAAAACAATATGAGATAATTAATCGATTTTACGCGCTGATAGCTATTTGCGGAAAAGCATCACATTTTGAGATAAAAATGTTTGAAAAAATAAAACATAAACGCTATTAAAAGTATAAAAATATAAGTTAAAATTTTCAATTCTTATAAATTTAAATAGCCCCTCATAATTGGTCAAAACTATCAAATTTTAATAATTTGAACTGTTACATAATGAATTTACAATTAGATGGAAAAAATTACCGTCTATTAAATCATTAAAAAAAATCACAAAATTTGTCCAGCCAACTTTTGTATACTTTTTGTATTTTAGTTTTCATAGATTTGAATTAAAAATTATACACTAATATTGCTAGTTTTTATGTGGGAAGTCTCTAAGTAGAGTTTATAATCCAATATCTCCTGTTTCAAATTTATTTTTTACTATATCCCTGCTAAAGTTGGCTATTAATATGTTTATTTTATGGTATTGGGTTAATTTAGGTGTCCATTAGGGGTAGCAGAAATTTTCTACTAAATTAGTGCTTAAGGCCTCCTTATTGACATCTACAACTTCTGTTTGCTGAAAATCGGCCCGAAATTTTTGGACCCAGATTTTTTTATAGATTCCTGCCCACCAGTGGAGTTGATTGCACAAAGAAAAATGGGGGGTCGCGCGGATTAATCTTGAAATATGATTTTTTAAATTTAACATGGCATTTTATGGAGATTTTTGTTTTTGGCGATTGAAAAATATCTGCCCGAAATTTTTTGCTCAAAATTGCACAAAATGATAATTGAATGACCCTTAACAGATAAGCAGAATTAAATTGGGGGTTCATGGGGCAAACATTTTACATTGCGCATATGGGAGATCAAAAAACCTCTTTGGTACTCTTAGCATTGCAATAAGGAGTCCTTAATATTATTTGTCCTAAAATATACATTTTTAGAGGAATGTATTTTTTAACAGTTTTAACGACAATTTTTCATCACATCAAAAGATATTCAATTTTTTCCATTACAATGAAGGACTAGATTTTAAATTTAATCAATTAAATATTATATTTGACAAGAAGTTGTACAAAATAAACCATTGCTGGCTGTAGAGCCTGATGTTCTCGAGTACTCAAGAGAGTTTTGTTGGGTTATCTATTAACAGTTCAATTTGTATGAATGATAATTTACTGCAAAAAACTTGTTGTTGACGAAGATTTTTCGTCGATAATCAATGATTATTTAATCATTAAATCATTAAATTTTAATGTAACAAAATTTAAACCAAAAAATAATTAAAAATAACAATAATATGTTTGAAAAATTTCTTTAATTTATAAAAATTTTCAAATATGATTTTTTTTTTTTAAATAATACTTTTAAAAATATACATACCTGTGGTTAGGAAATTTATCTTTAAGTCCAGCGATGAGTAAATCCTCCACACGTCGGTCAGTTTCAGTCAATAAATCATCTGCAAAACTTTTTGACTCCACCTTTTTGTCTTTTCTCTCAAAAGCGGCCAAAATTTCCTGCGCAAAAATGACAAATGAGAGTAAATTTGAAATACACAAGCGTTGGTCATTTCATTCATATCTCGATACAAACAAAGTAGTCGCGCATTTTCCACGGAAAAGCTAATATGAATGATGGTGGCCGATTTTTTATTTTGTGCGCGAAATAAATTGGCGACATCAATCAGGCGAGCAGCTGCAGACGACGCAGAGATTGGTCCAGCTTTACAAATGAATTTTTGCCTGAAGTGTTTGGGAGCAAAAACAAAACAAAATTTAATAGAAATTCAGTGCAACATTTTACTTTATACGTATTTTTAATAATTGGAAATCTATCAAAATCAAATTATAGCAGATTTAAAACGTTTTTTTTGCACTTTTACGCACGAGCTGTTTGTTTTAATTACAATAAATGTGACTTTAATTTAAAACTCAACATTCAGCACTTGATGGTTATAAATACACGCGGTAAACATCATACAAAAGACCGGAGGATCAAGTCGGTTGGCGCTGAATTTATTATAAAAAAAGAAGTGCAAAACAACGCAAGGTTACAAATGATTTTGCATTATGTGTTTGCGGCGGCGTGATTTATATTCATGCTGATAAGATTAATGGCACGAGAGAGTGGCTGCCTCGGCTGCTCCAGAAAATATGTGCCGTTGTCAAAGTTGATATTATGGTAGGCAAGCACGCGGCACTTTGTACAAAAATAATAAAAAGAAGCAGACAAACGGAGCGAGTCGCTTTTCGACTGGGCCAAACAAACTTTGCTTGGAGTAGGTTTATGGAAATTATGACCTCACTAAATTTTTGATTTTCATTGAACTTATTTTGTAGAAGCAGATAAATTTGTTGAAACTTTATGGAAATAAAATTTTTATAGAATACATCAAAGTCTGCTTGTTATTGATTTTTATTAAAATTACCAAATTTAGCCAAAATATTGTACATTAACATATTTTTATCCCTCCAACAAACCAATTAATTATGATATGAACCATTAAAATAAAATAAAATGACAAATGACTATTTGACAAAGTTAATTTTTACCCAAAAATGTTTTCAATTAAAATTGAGCCACTGTCCAACAATATATGCTGTTTTAGGTTATTCTTTATTTGAAAGCGTTCTCAATATGTGAGGTGAAAATATTTGAAAATTACATTTCAGCTAAATTAGAAAGTTCAGGTAAATTTGCAATAAATTGATCTCATCAAATGTGATCAACAAAAGTAGCAGACAAGAGTTTCTATCAATTTGTTTCAAAATTTTTCCTACTTATAAATGCTCAATTTGGAAGATCCTATTTTATCTCCGCTATTTTGACATTTAATTTCGTCAAACACAAATTATGAATGATTTAAGAAAGAAGAACTTATTTTTTAAGTTATATTACGAATATTTTTTGCCGGCATATTTGAGAAGCAATTAAATAAATTCCAATGAAATTTCCAATTACCTGCCCGGCTTGTTTCACCAAGGGAAGCGCAACCTCGAAGCAAAAATCCACGTCCAGGCCGGCAGACGACATCTTGCTCCTCTCTTTGTGGAGCGAAAAAAGCCAATAATATCGAAGAAGACGACCCAGCAGAAATCACATTAGCCGGCAGCACACTCGCTATTGCATTTCTATCTTATCAGCCCGGCGATCATTAAACCAACATGCAGCGAATGGGAGAGGGAAGCAGCCCAACTTAATCAGCGGAAAGTTTGCAAACTTTCGGGATTTGATCTGCTGGAGTCAGAAGCTGCGGAGCTGCCGATGCACGCTGCCGGCCAGGTATTGATAACGAACGCGCGTCAAAACACAGTCTCAAAACTTTTGGAAGCGACTTATAATTTTTGTTAAGAGATTTAAAAAGAGAGATGCAAAGAGATGTATGATGTAATTAATATAATATTAAACAAATTCAATTTAACTAAATTAATATTAATTTTTATAATTCTATAAATATTTCTCAAGTTATATTTAAAATAATTTTATATTTAATTCTTAAATAATTTTAACAAATTTTACATTAAATTAAATTTTGTTTATTTATTATTTGAAATAAATAGTTTTCATTACTTTAAACTTTTTCTTTTATATTTTCGACAAAAAAATTATAATATATATTCATTCTAATCCAAAATAGTCTTTTCTTTTTTAGTTAAGGACTTTTGTCCAATGAGATTTTGCCCCTGTTTCGTCTGATTTGTTTTATTAAAATGCTAATAATTGAAATATAGAGAACATGCATATTTCAAGTCGGTTTGCTTCAGCTAGAAAATTTATTGATTATTTAAATATGTCTGAATTATCACATTATATAAATTTGGATACTTTTGTTAAACTCTTTTTATCGACTTCAGTTTGCTTTTTGCTTTAAGAAAAAACTGCCTGGTCATGGCTTTTAGCCTACAAGTAAACATCACAACTTAAAATTATTTTATTTTATATCTGTCTCGTCATTTATAAAAGAGGTATAGACTTGAGATTCTGATTTGTTGATGTTTTCGGCGATGCGTGGGCGGCTCTCATTTAATTTAGTGTCGCGCTGATTAAATCACGAAGTTATTATCAAATCAATTTATGCAAATCCCCTAGATGAGCCTTGCGGTGCCAGCGGCAGACGCCAAAATAATTTCGAAAGAGCTGTTTACGTGTGTGCTGCGGGGTGCAGAGAAATTGAATAAAACTCGGGCGGCCACGCTTTGCTGATTTTCCAATAAAACACCATGTTTATTTTTGCCAACAAATCATCGGACAACACACGCTCTCACGCAAAACACACACAGTTGAAACGATGGTTATTTGGCTTTGAGTGGCACACCTGCTTTTCCACTGACAAAACAACCATCAAATGAAAAAAGCCAATATTCCATCCATTGGTACATACAAATGAAATGCAGGCAGTTCCCTTTTTCTGCTATTTACGTATTTACAGAGAAAATTTGATATATTTTCACCAAAAATGCATTTCTCATTACACAAATTTTTACACATTTAACACTTAACACGTCACCTGTTGACTGGATATGTGCGCAAAGTTGCTCTTCCCCCTATTGTTTCAGAGTTTAATTTCAATTAACTCCAATGCCAAAAGTCGTCAAGGCAACGGATTTAAATTTTAACACATTTGTTGGAGCCCTTTTATTAATTTAAGTAATTGTTTTTAACATAAATTTTTGTTCTTATTTTTACTTACAACCATTATTAGCCTATGCGCCCAATTCACTATAACTAACAAGGAATCAAATGAAAACATCACAATCAGAATAAAAAATTCAAATTTTTTTCCACCCATTCCCTTTAATTTTTGATATTGTAACTTTTTTTACTATTTTTTATTCTGCTGAAGAAAGTAAAAAAAAAATACCAAATGAGAAACTTCATATATAAGCAGAAAGGGCTAAAAAAAAATTCGCCAAAATTCCTGCGGAATTTGCTGTTTGACATGTGGTTTTAAAATGGACGGAAATGAATACAAAAAATAATCAAACTCATTTACGTTTGAAAGCGCAATCTGACTTAAGTTAAACGAGTTGGTCGTATCTTCAGTACATAAGAGACAAATTACTGTTAAATCACTTTTCAATTACTATATTTATAATTGGATTGAAATATTAATAACAGAATAAGAAACCTTTAATAACAACTTGAGAAGACTATGCATACTTTCAATTGAATGACTTTCTTGGAGTTAATGAAAGTGGATTGAATTAAAATATATATATGTTTTAAAACTAAAATTATTATTAAAATTACAAGATAAGTTTAATCTGCTGTGTATGATTAAATTTTTTTTTTAAAAATAAATATTAAATTTAAAAAATATTTAATTAATAAAAAAATATATGTAATATTCTGTTAATTTAGTTAAATTATAGGACTAGGATTATATCAAATTTTATTAAAGCAGATAATTTTTGAACATTGGCTAAAACAAATAACACAATAATATATACTTTAAACCTTCAAACCAGAATTTCTGTCTGAATTTTTCATTTGATTCCTTGGAAGATGAATCTCATGATTAAATTCTAATTTACATTTGAACTTAATCTATACAAAATTTAATACAACCAACATTTTAGTGCAGCAGCGTCGCTTTCTTTAGGGTCTCCTTTGATTCTATATAAAAATATGATATCTCATCTCTAATCACTTGTTGAATTATTATCAGCCATTTGAGAGTGTAAATATGAAGCATCATCGCGCAAATTTTTACTAATTTATCAGCTCTGACAGAACAAAAATGTACTCCATTAAAATAAAAATTTAAACAAGCGTTCAGCTGTAAAAAGATTCAATTTTTTTCATAACAAAAAACTTTCTATATAATTTGTGCTTTTCACCCTCTCGTCGTCGGCTTTCTTCACCTAAGCAACCTATAGTGCGAGTTGAAACAAAATCAGAGAGCTGGCCCCATTTTAACAACACCCCTTGTGTGTTATACGCGCGCGGTAATCAATCGTTGGAGCTCACGGCTCCGGCGCGGGCTTATCGTTCGTTATCCATTATCCACGTTACAATCGCAGAGTGGCGGGCGGGCAACGTTCACCGAGCAAACTACAATTTCGCTCATGTGGGGCTGCACTACCTTCCTGCCCCGTACCGTCCACCACAAAAAGGCTCATTTTTGGCATCAAAGCAGAATTTTGTTGTTCAAAAAATGCCTCACTTCCATTAATTTTTGATAATGTTATTAAATGATAAATAATTTATGTAAATTGTTGAAAGCGCCAATTGCCTTTGTAAGTTCTTACTCAAAGAGCACAAACAAGAAAATAATTGAAAAATTTGCAATTCAATTCTATCGTAGATGGAATTTTCATGAAATTAACTTGACGTAAAATTGTTTTCAGAAGAGGATCTTTGATGCCCACATTTTTGACTTAATTTGATTTGCAAACGTTAATATCAGTGGGTAGTGTAAAATTAAGTTTTGTTATTCCAATGAGAATGGGAGAAAATCAAATAGGAAAGTTAATACAATTTGTAATAAAATGAAAGACTGATAGTTAATTTGTCTAACTCATATAACTGATAAAATAGTAACATTCTTATTCCAAGGGTTTGGATAACTTTACAATAAGAGAATTTAATTTTAAGATGTGATAATTGAAGTCTGGATGAACTATGAAAATCTTTCAATTTCCAAAAAAAAAAAAATGCTTTAATTTTATTAATTTCTTAGAAATTAAAAAATTTATATATATTTTTAAATATATTAAATTTTTAAAATATTTGTAAATGCAATTTTACATCTATTCATGTTTGTTTCTGAGAATCAAAGGGTTGAAATTATAAAAAAATTACTTATATATGAAGTCAATATTCATACTCAAGTTAAAATATATTATTGAGACACCAAAATTTCCATCTGCAAGTCAAAAATTTATTAAAATAAAATCTCTTGTAGCCGTTGATAAGCCTGCGAGGACGGCGAACGTTATTCATTTGTGTCTAAGCCCTTAATTTAAGCGAACGTTGCCCTGAATTGATGTGAAAGTGCGCGGGGGTGCCGGTTGATTTTTCTATGTATTTTCGGTTCAAGGCAAAAGGGCGGCGGTGCGGTGGACGCGGTGCAGACGCTCGGGACACGGCGGCTCGGCACTGCACGCGCACTTGAGAATCCACTGGACCGCGAGGCGGACGACGGCCGTGCCGTTGGCGGCCGCCGCCACGGCCTCCGCCTCGGCCACCTCCTCGTCGGCGTCGTCCCACCGCCGGTGCTGCGTCTTGCGGTGCCACAGCTGGCCGCCGGCCGCCGCGGCCGCCTGCTCCAGCAGGCCGGCCTGAGTGGCCGCCGCCGCGGCCACGGGACACAGGAATTCGACCTGCTTGGTGGTGCTCAGTTGAGGCTCGCAACACGACGTGCGACACTCGCCGCAGAACTTGGGCCAGAACATCTTTCGGCTCCAACACGCGCCCACGCGCAGACGCACCGCACGGTGCACCTTCTGCGTTGCCTTGCACTCGTGACCTTTCTGTTGAAAACAAATTGAACAAAATTTTTAGAAACAACTCACAATTTGAGACCAAACAATTAAGTGAAAATCAAGCCATTTCTATTTATCCATTTTATAATATCGATATATCGTTAACAAGTCAGTATTTCGCAATACTTATTTATAATATTGAATCTATTAATGATGTGTTTGGGCAGAGAATATCCGGTGATAAACATGATTTGCAACTAAATTTAGTTTATTATTTTAAAAAAAAGAAATATTTAAGTCTTAAAGTCAAGTTTCAAAACATAATTTTACTTTTTTTGCATGAAATTTTAATATATTAAAATCAAATAAAATTTTTTTGAAATAATAATAAAAATAATGTTTTTTTTTTAATAAGTGAAATATCCGTAATTAAATAAATTTTTCTCAGATCCCTATGAAATTTGTTTATATTCAACCATATTAAAAATAAACATATATTAAAACTGATAGCATGTTGATTGCAGTGAAATTCCAATGATTAAACTCAACTTAAAAGTGATTGGTAAGGCGTTCCAGAATTTCTATTATGTTATAATATTAGAACAATCGGATTAATCAAACGAATCATAAAATACATAACTGATAAATGAGAGTTATTATAATACATATCTTTTCAAATAGATGCACGTGCAAATTAATCTTTAAAATATGACTATACTATATTATGCATTTATTTTTAATGTTGAAAGGAGTTTTATAATTCAGCGAGCCGTTCTTACTAAAAAATGCATTTCTCGGGACGGATTTTTCCAGAGTTTATTTAATGACTAGTGATTACTTAAATTCAATGAGATAAAATTAGGAAATTGAATTATATTAAAATTACAATTGGTCAATATTTTATGACTGTATTCGTAAATTATTTAATATGTAAAATTCAGAAAAATTACACTTCATAATCTTTTTGAAACTTGTAACGCATCAACTGTCAAAACAGATGGAGACCGCAAAAACTTCCATACTGAACACTAAGAAATCCAAATTTTGATAGAATGTAGCAATTTGCGATGTAATGATCAATGTAGTCTCTTATTTTCATCAAAGACAAATATACAAGTGCCAAAAGCAGTATTTGTGGAAATAGGGGCAAAAAAATAGTTTAGAGCGGCGCAGCTTTATTAGGGGCCGCGCACGTTTCGCTTTTCACATTCGTCTTTTTGGGCATTGCTGATGATAATGCATGCACGTCATGCCGCGAGAAATTGCCTTATTTGCGTGTGTGGTGGATTTATTTGCTGCGCGGCTCGCGGAGACTCGTAAACGAACGAGAGCCCTGTTTACGTAAACAAGAGGCTCGTTCCAAATGGGGCGATGCAAATAACCAGCTTGAGTCAATTTTCTCCACTTTTCCGTCCCTGCTCATTTCGACGAAAGCACGAATTTATATTATGTGAGATTATCGACATTGAACAGTGTGATTGATAAAATTTTGAACAAAAAATGACGAAACATTTTGTTTCATTTTATATTTTCGTTGTTTGTAGAATAATAACTTCAAATGATTTGTTGAAAGATAAATTAAAATGCAATTTTACTGGTTAACATTTTAGCATTAACTAGAGAAAAACAATTTAAATTGGAGATATTTTTGCTCATAATTGTTTTGCATTAAAAAAGAGACAGAAAAAGTAATCGAGGAAACATGCGTTTTGATACTTTTCAACTTTGGAAATTTTTCGTAAATAACAATTTAATTTAATTTAGCTTTATTCATCCTTTACGCCGGCCGGTGCGAGTTAATAAACCCCCTCGGATTCCTTCCCTTTGCGAATAGGCAACTCATAAACAACTAATCGTGTTAATTAATTAAATTACCCGTATTTTGTGTCCGTGCTGTCCCGCCTCCACTTCATTATCCTCAGCTTCACAAGCTCTGACCTGACAAAGACGACCTTCCGCCTCGGGAACGCAACGTGGGTTCTCGTTCGAAACCCTTCTGGACACGCCGAGGCCGCAGTCGAGCGCCGAACACTCGCTCCAGGCGCTCGATTGGTGCTCGCATTCAGGCGGACGCTGGGCTGAAATCACAACCAAGATCATTCAAATAATTATGTATTCATCAATTTTGTAAACGTTTGGTTAAATACAACGGAAAAGTTAAAACAAATAAGATCTTCTCTTGTTTCAATTATATTGAAAAGAGAAGCACAATACCGTTTTTTTTTTTAATTAGAACTTTTTTGAATTTTCACTGACATTAAAAAACCTAATTTAAAATTGTAAAATTTAGGATCCCTTTGCGCAATATTTATATTGTAACTTCAAAAAGCTTCAATTCTGGATGCATCCAAAAATTATCATTGCAAAATATAAAATTACTTTGTCAAGCAAAAATTTATCAAAAAACTTAATCGATTTTTAGATATATTGACACATTTAAATGATTTCGACAAATCTTTTAATTTTGGTGCAGATTTTTACAAATTTATATTTTATTGTGGCAACTTCATTGTGCAATTTAAACGATTCAATAATATTATATTATTTTTGGCTAATCTCATCTAATTTTCCAATCCCTAACAAAATTTCATTATATTTCCAATACTAATTAAATATTTTGCTTAACAGAAGAGCGTTGGAATTAATTTATATCTCAAGTCATAATTGAACCAAATCAACTTTCAATGGAAGAATTATTTATTTCTCAGACGTTATTGGATTGAGCCAGAGTGTGAATCGAGCGTTGATTAAAGCGGATTTCGCAGCGATGGTTTGATATTCTGCACGTGATCTGCAGCGTGGAAATTATTATGGAAGACAGAGGAGTAAACAACTTCCAGGCAGACGAATATACGAGGGGGCGACACACGTGCTTCTGCTCCATTTGAGTTGCACGCCCGAGGCGTAATCAGCTTACAAATTTGCACACATGCATAAACCCATTAGGCGCAAACATCGTCAATTATGTAGCAAAGGTATGTCGCTGCACATCCGCAGAATATCGCTGCGGCTGATTGCAGAATTACTCACTGACGACGGCATTCGCACCTCCCGTGTTTGCACAGCATCCGTGAATCAACATCTGCATTGCAAATGGCACACATATGTGCGATTCAAATTAAACGTCCGGCACTGCATTTGCAGCGGTTTATATTCCTCGATGCACATTTGTATCAATTGGATTTTGCTATTAATTTATTAGAGTTCATCAATATCAATCTGCTCTTTTCAATCAGCATTTTGCATAATATTACTTTTGCAGCAGCAATATTACACTTCGGTTTTATTTAATAATTGCTAATATATAGATTTGCTTCACTTGAATAGCAAATATTTTTTTGGAATTTCATTTTATCTTAATTAACAGCAAGATGAATCTACGAATTTAAAATGAATCTTAATAAACATTTGAAACACTAGCAGCGAGAGACTTTATTTAAATTTGTTTTTTGGTGAATGAATCTAAATAATTAATAGGTAACAGCAGATTAATTTATTTAATAACATTTTATGGTGTTTTTTTTTTAATGCTAAAACATTTTTTATTTTGGGCAAAACTATGGTTACAATGTATGTAAAAAAAATAAATTATTTAACTTAAAAAATTTAGTTTAAAATCTTTAATTTTAAATAAACTATAATATAAACTTTTTTAAGAAATCAATATTTTATATTTACTAGTTAAAATATGTTAAAACAAAAAAAATAATTTATTTTGTTCACTACTTTGTTAACCATTTGCGATTAATTCCTCTGAAGGTTGAGTCCCATTTAATTTACAGATCCGATTTAATAAGTTGTAGAGCAAAATGTCTCTGAGAGAATAATCCAGATCGAGAGGTAATTAATAAATTAATGAGCAAAACAAGTGCGGTGAGCCGCTCGTTTCTGCAGCTTCGGTTTCTATGAATGACGTGAATTTTTAACAACATTCTCTCCAATGTTTTGGAGCTCAGCACTCACACGCGAACGAATTCATCCACCGCCTTTTTTTTGGGTTCGCAGGCAGCGTGTTTTTCACACTTGAATTGCTAAAAGTGTCTCATTTCACGACGCACTGCGAAATGGATTCCGTCGCGAGCACTCGCATGCTCATCCTTTCAGTATCCAAATTGTTTTTTACACAAACCACCGATGTGTGAATTAAAGAACGTGCATGGGTCCTTTCAAGCTGCTTAACCACACAAAAAATCGGCGCGAAAAAAAAATTCAAAAATGCATCAGTCGCTTTATAGTATTAAAAATTAAAGCTTTTTTATAAAAAAAAAAAGTAGTCGATCTATGTAAAAATTAATTTCCTGCTTAGTATCTTAATCAAAATAGAATAAATAAACTTATTTAATCCATTAGTGAAATTTTAAGAACAAATTGATTCTTTTCCAACGAACATATTATATAGGATTTAATATTTTTATAATTTTTTTTTTTTTAATTATGATGAAAACCTAAAAATGAATATATATAGATTTGGGATGGACGTTGTCATGTAGGTACAATTCTCTCGGCCCTGAAAGAATTTTCCCCCAATTTTTTTTTTAACTTTACCTTCAATAATTGCCTGAAATTAAGTTATGTTAAAAAAATTAACCATGATGCTATTTTTTTTACCCATAAACACGCGTTTTTCTCTCGCCCGTTTGAGCCAACTTTTGCGCCGTGTGTTGAGTGAAAGGCTTTGTTCCGCGTGGCTGTTCTTAATTAACTTTTTTATTGCGTGCGGCGCGGCGGAAATTATTTTATGGCTGCGGACTTCTCGCTTAATTTGGGGCCCGTGTCGGTTTTTTGGTGCGGCACCGCATCGTCTAAACTAAATGCACACGTACCTTCGACACTGTCGCACATCCACTCGCGGCAACACTGACCCGGCACCTCCACCAGCCGAGGGTGGTTGCAATCGGGCGAAAGGGCCTCCTGAGGACACAGCGACGAACACGCGTACGTCCCGTTCTGCAAGATTAACAAAAGAAATTGGACATAAGAATTTTTTTAATTAATTATTCACTTTTCAAAGAGACTATTATCAGAAATTAAAATCGCAGAAGATGAAAACTTTTTAGTTCATAAATTTGAGAGCAGTGAGCAGATTGTTTGCTGCTGAAAAGTAATATCAATTGAATATATTCTAAGATTTTACTTTATCGTTGGTAATTTTTATTTAAAAAAAAAATAAGCATAATAATAAAGAGGACTGGAAGGCTATAAGAAACTCAATTTCTTGAGCTCCATTATTAATGTTATGGAAACGACTTTAGATTTATATATTTCTCTAAGTTACATACAATTATAAATTTGATTTTTAAACAAAAACAGTATTTAGAATACCATTTGAAATAAGCTTTATTGAAAAAAATAACTTTTAAATTAAAAATATAATATATTTAATTAAAAATACATAAAGATTAATAAATTTCTATGAAAATAAAAAGAAAACATTTATTTTTATTATTAATAAAAAAAGTTTTTAGTTAACTTTTATTAATAATATAATAAATAAAGTTTAAGTTAGGTTTAAGATTGGTAAATTTACAACTTAAAAAAAATGTAGGTTTTAGTTAAACTCCTGCATTTCCAAACATATACAAAACTAAAAAAAAAGGAGAAAAATTGATGATACCTTTTAAATAGAAATTCAAACTGTAAAAGTTTTGAATATCCACTAACATGTAAATCAGAACTCTGAGAAGATTATTATTTTAATCAGGTTCCTTAGAATAACACGTGTATTTTAAAATAAATGCAGAGGTTGTTACCCAAGAAGGTGGGGGCTCGAATTAAATTAATCTGAATTCATAAGTAAAACGTGATATCAGTTAATTTTGATCAAACATCAGAAACACACCAATTTCCTATAAAACTATTTCAATCAATAAAACAATGCAACATTTTCCTTAATCCTCTTTAAGAAAGGAAACAATATAGATTTTGTCATTTTTATCTTGTTTCCTTCTTCAGCGTGATTCAAAAGGTTCAAATTAGCACCTTCAACCCAGAATAAATGAAACTCATTTACTTGGGGGCGGCGAGAAATCGGAAATGAGCTCGCATTTGTTTGCCTTGGCTTTTTCTATATAGTTATTTCCTGTTTCACCTTGCGAGAGAAGAATTCCAGTTTCATCTAGATTGCAACATTTCCCAAAGGATCAATACAAAGCTAGCAAAAAATTTTCTCTCTCACAAAGGCGCGCAAAAAGAGAGGAAGATTTAATCTCTGAAAGTCAAATGTCCAGCCGGCTGGTCGCTGGTCTCTGCCGTCGTGGAAATTCTGCGAGAAATATTTATGGATAATCAATAGCTCGATATACCTTTAAAAAAGCTTGGGCAAAAAGCGAGCAGGGCACAGGCGTTTTGCTGAGTGGCCAAATCGCAATAAAACGCTTTAAGTGCTAGATTTAATGATGGCAGCTTCCGGAAAATTGATTTATTTGAAATGGGGTTGAGCACGCGAGATTTAAAGAGGCCATTTCTCGACCAAATGTAAAAATCGATTCGGAGTCAAAAGTAGTAGAACTTTGGTTCATATTTAGACTGGCGTTAAAAAAGTCTCTTTAAAAATGAAGGAGAATTTACAACAAATTTAACTTGCAATTTTCGTTCAAGGTTCTTTGCATTTCAATGGCAGCTTTCTTAGAAAGTAATCTTGCAAATTTCAAATAAAACATCAAATTGAATAAAATTGCAAAAATAAATTTGATTCTAATAAAACACTTTTTACTGTTATAGATTTTTTTCCTGGTCATTTCAAATAGTCTATATTAAAAATTAACATTTGCATTGTTTTCTCTTAAAAGAATCTTTTTGAAAATTTGACTATTTTCAAACGCGAATCTCCTCCAGAATTTCAAATTGACAATGACACGCACACACCGTTGGAATTAGGGTCTATTTTCAATACCAGAGACCGAAAACAACAATCGAAAAAATTTCTCATTGTTGTGACGCGCGAACCTACATCAGCCCGTCACCTCTTAAATACCGTCCGTTTTAGCTCTGATTGTTGAGGATGGCGGTAGCTCAGTTGGGTAGAGAACCCGCACCTATGGAAGTTAGAGCATAGTGTGAGGTCAGCTTGAGACCCCAGTGCCCATCAGTCACTAGACCCCAGGGCCCGGAATCAGGCCGGGTTCAAAACCCAACTGGGCCATCCTTTTTCACATCTTTTTTTACGTTCTTTGCACTTCAATGGTTCATTTCTTCGTAAAAAATCTTGCAAAATTCAGTTAAAACATATCAAATTAAATAAAATTTCAAAGATAAACTTGATATTAACAAAACTTTTATTCTTTGTGCCCACTTTTTTCTATTATTGAATTTTATTTTTCCTGCTGGTCATTTTTAAAAGTCTGCGTTAAAAATTAGCATTTGCATTGTAAGAATCTTTATAAATTTTTTTTTTCAAGCAAATTTCCTCCGGAATTTCAAAGTGAAATTGACATGCACACATCGTTGGAATTATGGTCTATTTTCAATACCAGAGACCTAAAACAACAATCGAAAAAAATTTCTCATTGTTGTGACGCGCAAACCTACATCGGCCAGTCACCCCTTAAATACCGTCCGTTTTCACTCTGATTGCTAGGATGGCTGTTGGGTGGAGAACCCAAGCTCACACAACAGTGGGACATTCGATAGAGGGAAGGAGACCTCGGAGCCCCGACCTGGGCCGGGACACGGCTGGGTTCAAAACCCAACCCGGCCATCCTTTTTCAAATCTTTTTTTACGTTCTTTGCATTTCAATGGCACATTTCTTCGTAAAAAATCTTGCAAAATTCTGTTATATAAAATTAATTAAAATTGCAAAAATAAATTAGAAATAAACAAAACTTTTATTCTTTGTGCCCACTTTTTCTATAATTGATTTTAATTTTTCATGATAATCTCAAAAATCTAGGTAAAAAAATTAACATTTGCATTGTTTATTACAAGAATTTTTTGAAAATTTTTTCAAACACGCATTTTCTACAGAATTTCAAATTCACAATGACATGCACGCGGGTCTATTTTCAATACCAGAGAGCCGAAACAACAATTGAAAAAAGTTCTCATTGTTGTGTCGCGCGAACCTACATTGGCCCGTCACCTCTTATATACCGTCCGTTTTTTCTCTGATTGCTAGGATGGCTGTTGGGGGAGAACCCGAGCACACACTTCGGAGACCATCCAGAGGGACTATCGATAGAGGGAGGGAGACCTTGGAGCCAGGACCTGAGCCAGGAGCAGGCTGGGAGCAGGCCGGGTTCAAACCCCAACTCGGCCATCCTTTTTCACATCTTTTTTTACGTTCTTTGCATTTCAAAGGCACATTGCTTTGTAAAAAATCTTGCAAAATTCAAATGAAACATATAAAATTAAATAAAATTGCAAAAATATATTTGTCCTTAATTACACTTTTTTCTGCTATTGATTTTTATTTTTCCTGATCATTTCAAAAAGTCTACATAAAAAATTAACATTTCCATTGTTTCTTAATAGAATCTTTAAGATAATTCTTTCAAATGCGAGTTTCCTCCAGAATTTTTCACTGATTGTTTAGGGTGAGTTTTAGCTCAGTTGGCTAGAAAACCCAACACATGCTAAGGAGACCATACCGAGCCAGGACCGGCCTGGGATAAATATTCGCAGTTCAATAATTTCAACGCCATTTGAACTAATTTTCAAATAATCAAAATTTAATTTTTATTTAAAACACAACAAAAAAATTTATCGCCACTAAAAATTATCGTTACCAGTAATTTCAAAACAATAATTAGTGAAAAATTGCTGTTTTCATTACTCAATTATTCTTAAAATATTAAATAATTAAACGCTTCATACAATAAAAAAAATGATTTTGTACCAGGTGGGAAATTTAACAAGTGCTTGTTCCGCTCATTTGTGATTATTATAATAAATAATAACTCTCGCGCTCGCAATCTGATCCGATCGTGGCTGAGAAAAGGCCCCGTTTAATTAAAACAGCAATGATATAACTAAGCGAGAACTTAATGGGATTCTCTTTTCAGGCGGCGCGCACAAAGGAGGCTGCAGAGCACCGAGAGCTCTATCTCAATTTTTATTATCCGCCGGTATTAAGCCAATGTTCAGTGCAGGAGGAGAACCAGCCCGTCGTTTTATTCAGCCGCAGACTAAAATCCGCTTTTTATGCCCGGGGCAGTGCAGAAATATACAGAAAAAGCTTTATCCACTTCGGATTACTTTTCGCTTTGAAAATGTAAGAATGTGAAAAAATATTGTGGCTAATTTTTCAATTTTTAAACAGAATTTTGTGATCTCTTCATATCAATTTTTAAACTATTCAGAAAGCTAAAAAAAAAACTATTTTATCGCTCAATTGCAAAAAGTTGGTTGTGCTGTTTGCTAATGTATTTATCGTATTTATTATATCCACGTAAACGCAATTGAAAATTATTATTTTATTACTCAATCAAAAAATTCTGAAACATCTATCAAAATTATATTCCTTGATACTAGTCTAATTGCGTTAAATTTTGAGTAAGAGGACTAGCTTTTAAAAAGGAATTCATACTGAAGGAATTTTTGCCAATTATAATTTACCTTTTTATTCTTCTATATTCCATTGGAATCATTAGCAAGAAAATGAACTATTTATTTGAAAATAATTACTCTACCTCACCGGAATCGGCACATATTAAATGTTAAAATTTTTCATACTACAATAATAGTGAATTATTAAATAATAAAATTTTTTACTATAAAAGCAGCGTAATAAAACTTGCTCCGTGATTTCCTTTTCATAATTCGTATTTTAATTAATAATATTTTAAAATATATACAATAATATTTTAAAATTGTATAAAAAATTAAATAATAAATTCAATTCTTTAATAAATATTAAACGTTATTATTTACTTTTTCTTTTTTACACTGCCTGCCTTTTTATTCAGTGCTTGCGTGTGTGGCAGACAAAGGGAAATGATGCAGCCCGCCGAGCAGGTCTGTTCTTTTGCCCGCTGGCAACCGTGGATTCCGCTCGCAGTGCAACGTGTGTAATAAATTTTTGCATTTTCCCGTCTGTGTGCTGCCCCGGTTTTGTGTGTTATCCTTTCTGGCTTTTCTCAAAAACAACACTCGCATGACTTTGCACAAATGACTGCTTTCGTGCCATTTGACACTGGAAATCGCCCGGCGTAATTAATTAAAAGGCGCGCGCACTCACCTGGCAGGAACACTGCGTCCTGCAGTCCAGCATGAACGTTTCGCCGTTGTCAAAAGTTTTGTTGTCCACGCTGCACGGCAGCCCTTTGATCACTGGAACACACGCAAAGGCACAATTATTGTTACAGCCATTAAAGTTCCTATATATGGAATGTAAATAATTTGTTTGTTTAGTTAGTTGGTTCGTTGCTTGTTTGGCTGACGAGAGCTGATAACAAAAACAAAACGCAGTTAGTTATAAGCAATGACGAAAATGTAATTATAATGGGTCTACAGATGATATTGAACAATATTTACAAAACTCTTTCCTTGAAAAAATGAAATTAATTTTTGATCCTTCGTAATTGTAAATAAAGACAAATTGAAATTGAAAAGTAGCGAAAATTTTGTATGAATAATGCATAGTTTAAATTCAAAATAGAATTGAACAACAAATATGCATTTAAATTTAAATTTAAGGGATTAAAACGGGGAATAATATTAAGTGTTAAAGTAACAAAATAACATTTATATCTCCATAAAATATATAATAAATTCTGCTAGATTTCTGAAATTAGTGAAATTTAATTTTTCAATATTTTCACAATGCACGTCAATGACGTCTATCCAAACACAGTGCACGACTATCTTAAGTAAATCAATTAATTATTTATTTATTTATTTATTAAACCCATCTGGGTACAACTTTTGATTCACTCATACAGATATAAGTTTCAAGTAATTAAATTGCACTATTTCTTCTTCATCGTGGCGTAAAAGTTTATTGAGTGGTCTCTTCTTGCAGAACTCAAGGTGGTATTGGGTGCATTTTTCATCACATAGCTCGCACACACAGTCCGCGTCAGCAGTGGAGTGAAAACTTTTGTCTTTACAAATTAGATAATGAAACCCAGTCATTGCATATCGAGTAAAAGCGTGTCTATTTTTGAAAAGGGGTTGCTTCCAGCAGTCATTTATCATAGCTGGCGTTTCAAAGAAGTTTAAATCAAATTCCCTTTCAGCTCTAATTTCAATATTAATTAAAAACTCTTCGTATGCCGGAGTGGGGGGTAAGCTGTATTTGTTCATGGTGCTTGTGACAAAAAATTCTTCGGCGGCAATTAAATGGTAGATTAACGTGTTTCTGCAGTATTTTCCTGTTCCTAGTACTTTTTTATAAAAAGTTGTCATTAATTTCTCCAAAATAAAAAAGTCGCAAGACTTTAGGTGTGGCCAAATGGCTTCAATGCCATACGTAGCTATCGGGGCAAATTTTAATGCAAATAGACGGCGCAGATTAAAACTAAAAAAGGGTGCTATTATTTTTTGAATTTACATTTATATCTCCATAAGAAATAAAATCAATTCTGCTAGATGTCTGAAATTAATGAAATTAATTTTTCAATATTTTCAAATTGCACATCAATGACGTGTAATCAAACACAGTGCACGACCCTCTGAAACACCCATTTTTCAATTAATTTGTTTGGTGGTTGAGATTTTAAAATTGAAATAACTCTACAATTTAATTAATAATTTTTAGTTATTACTTAATCCTAAATAATATTTTTTATCCTTTGACTATATAAGATTTTCCTCTGTAAATACCAAATGAGCATTTTTTTATGTAAAGAACGCTGATTCAAGTACTATTGTAAAAAAAATCAATTTGTAAACTCTCGCTTGTTGTATAATTTTAATTAAAGAAAGAGGACGGAAAAAATTATGTTGAAACCCAAATCTCTTTGTTATTCTGGGTTGTTTGTTGTGGAAAAACAGGCACATTTATTAAGAGCTGAATTAAAGCTGACAACTGCAGAGTCGGAGGAAAGAAGAATTGAATCGGTATTCATGGGGTGGCTTTTTGTGCGTCGGCCAGCGGCTCTTGCCGTCCGTCTCTTGGGAAATCTGACGGTTTTAGCGGAGAGAGTTTTCAAGCTTGACTAAGTACCAATGACTGAGTGCGAATGTAAGGCGCAGCGAGCGACCACTTGACCATCTCGCCAAGAGATGATATCAACTTTCTGCTCGGCGGCGTCTAATCCCCGGAGGGAGGCGTCTTTTCGGCGAAACCAGAGACCGAAGTTCCGAGCCGCACTCGGACATGCAAATTACCAGCACTAGACACGAGAGCCGCCTCGTAACGATCCAGAGCAAGACTCTAACTAAGCGTGTAAACACACCTGAGCACAAATGGAACCGCAGTTTCTTCTTCTTACTGTCGGCTCGAAGCGAAGAATTCACTTTATCTCCTTTCAAATGCAATTCTCCGAAATAAGGTCGAAATTAATCTATGGAATTTAATGTAATTGTTCCCACAATAGTAACATATAATTTTAATAAGTATCCCAGATTAAAATAATGCCTTAAATCTCATTCAATATTTAAAAATTTATGCTAAATCACACCAAATTCACTGTTTACAATTTAAATTATTTTAAGACGCACTGATTTTCATAAAAGTAGACACCATAGCTTATTATACCTATAATTTGGATGAATTATTAAGAGTATTTAAAATATTATTTGAGAATCTTTTATTGTTGAAAATGAATCTAGTTCCAAATATTTGTCTAACAACCATAATGTTGTTGAAAATCGAAATTAAAGGGAAAAAGACTTAAGTTTCGTATAATTCAAAACATCCCTTCGAATCCTCGCATAAAAAAAAACATCAGATTAAGTGATGCGACAATATTATCCAATCCAGCATGAATAAAAATATTAAGCGAATTGGACAATTTTCCTTTAATGTTCAAAAGGGAATTTTTCCTTTGAGAAAAATCATTCTGAAATTATTGGCCGTCTCTTCTGTTTTTATACAAACATAAAACATAAAAAAACACTGATTTCATGTATATTATTATTATTATTTATTATCATTCATTTTTATTTATTACTCTTCTTCGCTCCTGAAATGAATAAAAGTAGAAAAAAATTTAATTGGAAACTAGTTTGAATAAAAAATTGCTTTTCTCAACAACTTTTCTTTACAGGAAATTGGAGCAGGACTTTATTTATCTTGTGTAAATTTATTGCTTTGCTTGAAGAGTCTTCAAAGAAAGGTGCCCTATTATGAATAAATTTAAATATCACGTTCATTGTAAAAGGAAATTGACGCAAAATTGCAAAAACTTCATATTTCTCTCGTTAGCTTTGCCACGTTTCAAATTAATTAGCAACTTTCATTTGCATCGGTGG
Source organism: Neocloeon triangulifer (assembly GCF_031216515.1). Classification (NCBI taxonomy): domain Eukaryota; kingdom Metazoa; phylum Arthropoda; class Insecta; order Ephemeroptera; family Baetidae; genus Neocloeon; species Neocloeon triangulifer. Next base: position 2,802,939 of record NW_026775550.1, read on the forward strand.
TTATTATTTTCTCTCGCGAGAGTGATTCGCCCCAGTTTCGCAAAGACGGCTGGGTCATTTCAACCGCACTAATTACATCCCGTGCTGCATGAAGTTTAATTTAAACAATTACACCGCACTCCAGACTGAGTCGGCGAATTACTGTGTTAATTACACAGCATTTAAGGTTCCCCCGCTTGCCGTCTGAATAATGCAGCTGGCTAATGGAAGCCCAGTTTTGTCTCAAGTTTGGCCAAAAACTCAATTATCTCACTCTCAAGTCGCACTGCATTGTTTTCGGCTAATTTCCTTCAAGGAAAATGTGTCTTGCGGGTTTCAGAAATGCTGCAGACTTTCCATTAACTTCCATCTGCTTATCTTGCTAAAATATTTGTTCAAAATTAGTTAATTTGTAATAATACTTTAAGAAATTATTTTCTGTTTAAATATAAAGCCGGAAAATATGAATTTCTAAGGTATTTTGATCCACCATAATGTTTAAAAAGTGTTATAAAATATTGAAATACATTACGTATTACCTAAAAATAAATTAAAATTGTTTACTGTCAAGAAAAATATATGTAAAATTGTTAAAATAAGCTTCTAATGAGATAAATTTTTAAGTAGGAGATTTTTTTATCAATTAGATGATTCAAAGTAAATCTAGAACCCAGATTTTTTCTATCTCTGCAATAATCATAATTTAACTGTCTTTTTTTAATTTTATATTTAACGTGAGAGGTGAAAGTCGCAATTGAAGTTAGACAACCGTGCACGACAGCACTGCTCGGCACGTTGCATACTTGAAAAATCGCAGGCGCTCGGTGATCTCGATTTAAATTCACTGCACGTTATTTGGTAAAAGAATCACGAATTCACTTCTAAAGATGATTTTTTTTTTTTTTGCTTTTAAAATAGTTTCAATCGGCGCCTCATCTCGGGGGCCAGGATAAGGTTAGCGATGCACACGGCATGTCAAAGGCCATAAAACGGCGAATCGAATGGCACGCTCGGCGGCTGTTACAATTTTATTCGCCACAATAAAAGTGGCAGGAAAATACTCGCTGCAGCAACGGTGGCGCCGCGCGAACTGATTTGAGGTCGTAAGTTAAAAAGGCCGAGTGTGATGGCGAAATAAAAAGGATGCTGGCGAGATACATCTACCCAGAGCGGCAGCCGCGCCGCGCGTAAAAATAGAATCTAATGTGCGTGATTCGCGAGGGCGAATCGCATCTCCAGTATCTCTACGTCATAACGCCTTTATATAAAATGTAGTGCCGCTTGCCATTTTTTGTACCAAGGCAAAATAAACCACGTCCAAAAAGATCTGTAAAAAATAATAGTTTATTATGTAATTTAAAAGTTTTTATAATAAAATATTTTTTATTTAGTACAATAAATTAGATGTATAATTTTAATTTAATAAAATAATTATAAAATTTAACAAAATAATTCAATCAAAATTTAAATAATATTTTGAGAACAGTCTTTTACCATTAAAAGAAGCTCTAGTGCAAACACTAAATTTTTAATAATATTTTTTTTTTTATAAATTATATCTTCCAAAAGAAAATTAATTTTTTGTAAATGTAAACATTATTATGTAGTGAATGTATTTCTTTCAGGGAGCTCTCAAACTTATCAGAGTTTAACGTGCATGTAATTATTTCGAAAAATTGAAATTCATCAAAATTTTCATATAAAATCATTTGATCCAGTGTTTTGGAAGCTTGTTAAGAGATATTATTATTATTTATTCTACTCACGTCGCACAAAAAAAATTGAAAAATGAGCAGAAAGGGTTTCACTACTAGATAGTTTGAGAAAATTTAAAATTAAAATTATGTAAAATTTAAGTTTAAATTAATTTTATTATTATTTACTTTGAATATTTAGCTACTCAATCATAAAAATAATTCATTTTTCAGACTTGCAATTTTCAGCTGCTCTACTTCAACTCACAGTCGCAGCCAGCTTTAAAAATTAACAGTTCCCGCTTTCCCATATATCGTGTTTTCAGTCCTTTTATGCGCTGCTAACACGAGTCGCTGTATAAACAGAGGCGAAAAATCCATTTACCAAGCGTCTCGCAGCGGAAATCTTACCTACGTCTGTATACTTATACGTGCAGAGGCGGTAGCCTCCACATACACACCCGAGGATAAATAAAAAGAGTCAACAACAGTAGCAGAGCGCGCGGAGAAATTCATTTTACGGCAGAGGCGCGCGGAAATAAACTACGTCTATATGTACTCTTTTTCTCTCTTTTCCGAGGAGAAAGAGAGAGAGAAAGAAACTGCCTTTTCATACATACATGAGCTGGAAATGAAACGAGCCTGCTGATGACAGTGGAACAGTTTTGCATTGCAATGAATTCTGCTTACATGAAGCTGAATGATATTTAAAGTGCTTTTTACATTCTCGTTTTGAAAAAATAAATTGGTTAAGGTGAATTTTGTATAATTATAATAATAAGTTTACAAAACAATTTGTAACTTTTATTAAAAAAATAGCCAGGAATTCATATTTGCACCATCATAAATTATAATGTTCTAGATTAATTTATAAGAGCAACTCTCTTTATTAGAAAAACATTTTATTTTGACGATTGAAGAAAAATTTCAATTATTCCTTTCAAGATAAAACACTTCCCGAAATATTTTTCGCATAATATTATATTTCCGTTTTATTTTAAACTTGACTAGAAAATTGTTATAAAAACGGGCAGCTGAAAACAGCTGACTAGATGAAAAGTACGTCCGCCTTCATTTCTGAGAATGCTCAAGTTGCTGTGTAGCATCCCTGCTTTCAATGTAGCATTCAATGCAAAGTACTTGTCTCGCCTGCAGCATTTGCAAGTCAATCTCGAGTAAATCCTGCCTACATCGTCGCTTATCGTTTTCCCTTCTCTGGTCTGCACTGCATAGAATTATAAATAAAATGCACCTGCTTGAAGAGTGCATTCGACAAATCTGCATGTTATGTCACCATTAAAGACTTATTCAAATTTAAAAGAAGCAGCGCCTAGCAAGGTAGCGATACGCATGCATAAGCAATGAAAAGGCTGCAAGTGTGTCGCATGAGTTTAACTGTTAAAGGCGTGGAAACTATTTCAATTACACGTCATTACACTAATGAGTCAACCAGTGTTGACTTTTCATTTGAGAGGTTGATATATTCATATAAACTTCCTTCATTGGAAAACGGGAAGGTTTATGGCAAATAATTATGCTTTAAAAAAAAATGATACTATTTCAAATGGTGCTAGAAGTGAAATAAAATGTAAAACCGCGAAAAAAATTGTTAAATAAAGCTGCATCCTTGAAAATATTAAAAAATTTATTTTTAGTCACTAATTGTAAGTATAAAGTGAAATTTCGTTTGGAATTGAAGATGAATCGGTGAGGACAAACCCCTGATTTTGTACAGACATACTTCTGTGCAGTTCAAGCTGGTCTCTAAATAATGACGAATTCAATTAATTTATAGATGGTCACAATATAATTACATGTCAAACAAATTATTTTTAACAAACATTCTATCTTTAGGTATTATCTGTAATTCAACCTTATTTATAAGATTTAAATTTATTGTTTAATTTTTAGCAATGCGCAATGCGAAGTATTAAAAAACAGCGTTAAAAATGAAAAATCAATATAAATGCTTATTAAATTTTTAAAAATGTTATCAATGGTAAGAAATAAAATAAATATTAATTAATTTTTAATAATGAGAGGAAATAATATAATATGATCAAATTTTTTTGTATTGTTATTCAGTGTTAATTAAGATTAATTAAAAAAAAATTGTCTTACCTTGACATGCACCATGGTGAGCTTCAGACGAGGGATATTGGCAAACGAGACCGCGTCTCTCGTCACAAAGGGCCGTGCCATCGCAAGTTTCGTCCACTTGCCGGGCACAAACAGCGCAACAACCGCACCCGTCCCTGATCAAAGACACGCCTTGCGGACAGGTTGGAGTTTCGTCGGGACATTCGCAAGGGTAGCTGCAGTGCGAGCGCACCTGAAATCAGAAATTCACCGAGAGATCAATTTTGGAACTGTGATTGATGTGACAAATGACAAAATTCACTCATCGCGACGTTTTGATGGATTGCGTTGTCATAACAGCGATTTTCTAGTCGCGGGGTGAAAAGATAATTAGAAGAGACTTGTCGGGGAAAAGTTTTCGGTCGAATTAAAACGAGATTGGCAAACTTGGAATTCAATGAGACGCGTTAAAAAAGTTCTCAGCCACTTGGTGCGAATACGTAAGGCGATGGAAATTAAAAATGGGGAAAATTTGCTTGTGCAGGGAATTAAAATTAGCCCTCGGCCGTGATGCCGGCCAGGAGAAGGAAGAAGGGGAACGTTCTCCGCACACTCTTTGGCTGCAACAACTTTTTAAAAGCTCTTAACGTTGTTACAGCTCCTTATCCGGCAAGAGAGGAAAGTGAGTTTTTTATTCCGTCTCTCTGCATTTCTCAGTCGAGATATGAAATTCGGCCAAGTTTCTGAGTGCGAAATCGTGTGGAACGCGCTCACAACCTATATTATACAGGTGAGCGCCAAGTTATGTATTCGTGGAAGACGCAAAAACTGCAAGAAAGACAAAGGAAAATGTTAAATGAGGATGAAAATTTTCGAGTAAAATCAAATAAAGGTAAAAAAATTGCTTAAAAGAAATATGAAGCAAAAGAATGAGCATAAAAATGATCACGTCATTCAAAGAAAACAATTAAGACTGAAATTTACAGGTTTCTTATTGATGATTCGTAACTTTTATTTAAATTTTTTTTATCTAATGACCCTTCTGTTAACTAGATTGTTAAAATTTTAATGATGCTAATTTATTGAAACATTTAGTTAAAAATTAATAATATATTTTTGTAAATTGTTCGTAGTATGGCAAATAAGCAAGGAAATGATCAATACCCAGACCTTTATTTCACTACAAAAAAAAAAAATATTTTATTTTAATATTCAATTCAAATTTAAGTTAACAGAGAGTTTACTAAGCTGTTATATTTGCCTCCAAACGGCTGTGATTAATTTACATCTCTAAATTCAGCTTTATGGGTTGCCTAAGTCATATTTATTGTGTTTCAAAGAAGAAAACAATAATTGCCCGCTTGTATTTCTGATTAATGTCTTGAGACAAATACATCAGTCAGTACCAGGCACTCAATCAATTTGCTTTAAATTTTATTTTCAAATAATTTTCTTCTCTGTCATATTCACTTTGAGAAATTCCTTTGAAATTGAATAGCGTTTTTGAAAAGAATTTAACGCAGAACGTTGTAAAATAAAATATTCTTCTCTATTTAATTCAGGGGGAAAACAAACCTTTCCTAGAAGCAGTGCAACCGGGTACGACCTAATTAAAAGAAGCGGTAAAAAGTCGAGTGCATCCCTTTTCACCGCCGCGCTAATTTGCACCGTGTGCCGAGCATAATCATAATAAACTTTGAATTCAATAAAGTCAAACATCAATTAGGACGTTCTGCATACAAGTTTCGCAATTAACCAGTGTTTTCCCGGCAGCCAATTTGCATTTGGCAAACTTCTCCATCTCGCAAGCAAACTTGCAAATTGCATATTAACGGTCGCGTTTCGTGCACAAATAAGGCTGTACTGCGTGTTTATTATCTGTCGCCCGACATGGAGCGAGGCAGGTGCGGAATCGCGAGCCAACCCATCAGCCAAGGGGGTGGCAGGAAGGGTGGCGGGGCGATAACCCAGCCAGCCAGCCCGAGCCCGAGCCCGCGTCTTTTATCGCTGCTGGAAAGTATGCGCGGCTTTGCATAAAATATCTCATGCCGGCATCACAAAGCTCTTTGAGGTCGTCGCAAGATAAACACGGCATATTGGCGCAGCCAGCTGAGAGAAGCAGGAACTGCAACGAATTTGGCCCACTTCGGTCGTGCATTTCAAAGACAAACTTCATAATAAATGTCAATTAACGATTGAAAAACAAAATATTAATAAGCAGAGGATAAAAGTATAGCTGGATAAAAAGAAATTTCTACTTATTATTTACCTTAATTTCAAGGCGAAATTTTGTTTACTTGAAAAATTTTTATGTGTGAACAATTGTTGAAGAAACTTATTTTTTGCAAAAAAAATTGCGATACAGAAACAATGAACAAAAGAAAAATGCAGAGTTGCGCAATTTAAATGAATAAATATCAATAATAATAAAAAGATAAACCAATTATTCACGAGTTTCGTTAGTCAAATTTTCATTTTCTTAATTATTGTAAAAGTAGCGCTTATTATTGGTAATCTATAGGAAACTGTACATGCAAATTCTGTGGAGAAGTTTTGGCCAGTATCAAATAAATTATTTTGTTGGGAAAACGCGGCAAAAAGTACAGTGAAGTGAATAATATAAAATTGCTGTTAATAAAAATTGAAGGAATTTGTTGTAATTACATTTGTGTATTTGCACGGCTGCACGCCTACGGCATTTATTCTGAAAAAAATAATTTTTACACTGAGAGCCATGACAATAATTAAAAAAAATAAAAGAAATAAGCCTCGCGTCCCAATGGAACTCCCTCCCTTCTGTGATACAATCGTGTGCGTCAAATAATTTCCCAAAATTGTGCAAAGAGCATGTTAAACAAATTTGATTTTTTCCCCGTAGTTTAGGCAGCAGTGCGGCGAGTAATCGGGTATTTATCGCCTCTTGGTAAATACGCGGTTATGAGTTTCAGTGAGTTGTTCACTAGCACTGTGTGCCTATTTTTCTCCCAACCATTTTTTTTCACAATTGATTGTACTGACTTGTTTGGAGAAAAATAAATTGAATTGAATTGAGAAATGGTATTAAATCAAGTTCAAATTTCGTAACTTTTCTATTCTTGTACATTAGTAAACGATGTGAATATCTGCAAAAACATTTTTCTTTCGCTTAATATATTTGTGAAGTTTCAAAAATACTTATTGTTTAAAACATATTAATAAATACATAATAATATTAATAAAATGTACTATTTTTCATTAGAATTTTAAATTGATTAATTTTATGTTTTAATTTTGTGTTATATTTATTTTATTTTTATATAAAATATTTTATAATTTTATTTTAAATATCGTTCCAAATCAAATACTTTATAATACAACTTTAATTCATATTTAAAGTATTGCAAGCTTTTTAAATAAATATATTCACGCAGTATCCAACAGTAAGATGTAAATTAATATTCATAATTCAATTAATATCTTTCAAAACGTGATGTGGTCTTTGTTCGCAATGATGTTAAGAATATTGATAATGGTCAAGATTTTATTCACTAGTATTGAACTAAAAAATTAATATTGGATTTGTTGTGTCAATTTTGTTTAAAGAGTAAAGTCCCAAGCTCAAAAACTCATCAAGGAAAAACCGACATTCTATTGAAAATTAATAAAAGCATCAACCTCTGTAAAAATAGTTCTTGCGTACAATTAAACGGAAACTTCAATTAATCGAATTGCAGCGACTGAACATCATTTTGATTAATTTATCAACAAAAGTTCTATTTTATTAGATTCGCAGAATTTCGCCTAATTATTTGTTGCTCGTACAGCTTAATTGGAACTAGAACTACGAGCGTATAATTATAAATCCACTTTGCTGCTCAGCAACGAGAGAGTTGTTGCAAAAGCCGTCGGCCAATTACAAAGTGGGTGCGTGTGTTGCGAGAGCAGCTCACTAGACCGCCTAATTATCCAGGCAAACAGAGCACCGACCAGAAAACTCTTTTCCACTGCCCACGGACCTCGTATTTCTCAACAAATTTATGCAGATCAGGTCAGGACGAGGTTGAGTTGCAGACAAACTCGACCTTGCTCTCCAATTTTCCACTGCTTGGCCATTGACTCTATGGTCTGCAGTGGGGGGAAGATTAATGAAGCCTTCAAATTTCGGAGATAAAACGTGGTCCAATTAATTTCTATCAAAACTTTGCTGGAGAAATAATGAGGCGATTTCCTGGTCGATCAAATAAATTCACATTCAATTTCAACTCAAGCACTTCACCAATCATTAAAGTACTGTTTTTTTTTTTTTAAGTGCTTGAAAGTTTTTTCCAGTCGATTGAAGCAGCTTGAGCACTTTTTTATTTTCAAATAAAATATAAAATATGTGCGGCGCCGAGTTTTTTTTTCCAACCGCAGGCAGCTCTGGCTCACATTTATTCTGCGAGCAACAAATGAAATTGCCATCTGCTCTTATCTCTCGGTCCACGCGAATAAATATGCTCTCGCAACATTTGTTTGCGCCCCGGTTCCGTTGCTTTTGTACTAAAATGCGAGTCACATAAGAGGCGTAAACTGCCAGATAAACTAACCCTTTTCGCTTCACATGCACTCGGAGCGCTTTTGATTAATTTGCCTTCCTTCCTCTTTAGCACGTCCACGTTGAGGCATCACAACTAGATCACCGAGATGTCTTTACAAATGTGAATAAATTTAAAGGGAATAATTGACGCCTCTAGTAATTTGACTATTATTTTGCTAGCATAAATTATTTAAAATAAAATAAGCACAAATTATTACAAATTTATGACAATAATCATTTATAAAGTAGGCAAAAATATGCATTTTTTTGTAAAAAAAAGTTCATATGCAGCTTACATTATTTACACTAATATTGATTTATTTGCTTTGAAAAGATTTTAAAAGCTAGACTACTTAAAAGTCTCTTAATTTTTATTTAATGAAATTGCAAGGCTGTATTATTTGTATACAGATATATTTTTTCAGTAAATTTATCATATTTAATTTAATTTCATCAATAAAATAATAAAAAAAAACACATTTCATTTTGAATTTGCAAGGGTCATCTAGAAAGAAAATCTAATAATATAAAATTGTTTACATAAATATGTAAAAATTTAATTTTTCAAGGAGGCGTTTGGATCGTGTAAAATGTGGAATTCGTTGCGTTGAATCTGATAATAAAACTGAATATAGCATTCCCTATTAAATGAAATAAATATTATCTGTATTTCACCCCTATTATTGAGGGAAACATCGGCATCTCTGCAAATTTAATTGGAATTTTGAGACATTTAAAAAATAACAGGAGAGTGTCTTTCATAAGTGCGAATCTAGAATCTTCCTTCAAAAGCCATCAAGTTCTTGCTAATCGTTTTGAGCCAATTAGTTAATTAGGAAGCGATTTTATGCTTGCTTGAACAAATCAAAACAACCTTGTTCGAAAAGTCGATTTCTGCGAAGGAACGCGTCTGAATGCAAAAACAGCGCCATCACTAATTGATGTTTCGGGACGCATGAAAAGGGCAAAGTTGGACAAAGGGAAGCTTAAAATCCATTCGATTTGAACTAATTAACAGAGAGTTCGTTAATGATCGCTGAGAGTGAAAGGGCGAAACATGCATGCATCATCAAATCGGAGGAAATTTTGTTTTTCCATCGCAGACACGCCCAAGTAATTTTAGTTTGGAGCGCCTCGGGCGCAACTAATCCGCCTCTTGCTTTTCACCCTCCAATTTAGCAGCTCCATTTTAATGGCTGATGGAATTCATTTGGAAAACTCATTCCCGCTCGCTGGCACTCGCAAGGGTCAAAAGGCAATAAACGAGACCCACGGCCGAATTGCTCGAGGTGCGAAGGTTTCGTTCCTTCCTTGGCAGCGCAAAAACTATAACTTTTAATGATGATATCGCGCCTGCCCGTGATTATTCTAATGCGACTAGTTTTCAAGTGCCCTCTCGTCCCACACACGCGCCTCTCATTAAAATTTCAGCCCCGTTGTTTAATCAAGGCGAAATTGGCTGCTTTAGCAGAGCAATCTGGCACGAGAAGCGTCGAATAAATTTCCCACGTTGTTCTTCATTATACATTTTGTTTGCGCTCTCTCTCGATATGCGCAGGCAGATTTTATATAAAATGTACTCTGGCCGGGGCAATTATTCAGAGAGAAAAGGGAAAAAACTCCACAGTCGGGAAAGAGAACTTTTCCATTAGTTGTTTTTTTTTGTTCTCTGCGGATTCAATATTGTCCTTTTTCGCAAGAGTTGTGTAATCAAATAAAAAACACGAAATGGGTGGACTGCTTGTTCTGGTTAGCAAATTGAATTAAAAGTACTGACTGAGAGGCTAACTTAGGTGAATGCTTTTCCCATAAAAGGGAACGTTTTTTTGTTAGGTTTTTACCATTTTGAAACTTTTAAACACACTTTTCAGAAATCAAAAGTTCCATTATTATGATGCATACCGCTCATAAAATAAAAATACAGAAAAAAAATATTAAAAAACATCATTTGTACAAAAAATCTTAAGTTTATTTAAGTCTCAATGATATAAATGTGATGAATTCAGAGGACGCGGGGCTTTTAGCACAAGGTTTAAAATTTTTTTATACATTCATTATCTTAATAATTAAGGACTTCTTATTGACGTAGTCAAATCAAGTCTTTACAACAAAACCAGCCATTTGTGGTAATTATTGGAAATTTAATAAAACATTGTTTTGAAGACTTGATTTGACTATGTCAATAAGGAGTCCTTAAGGCTATTGGAGGATTTTTGTGGTTCCACAGAGATTTGGAAATTTGAATTTAAATAATATCATATCAATGTGACCAATCATTGAATCAATGCAAAAATTTTTCTCTTTTAATTTGTTGATTTTGATTGAAATTGAAATATCTCGTTTTCAAACAGAATATCTATTTTAATATTCAATTTTCTTTGACAGTCAAATATATAGTTTGTTTTCGGTGATCTGTCCTTTTTATATTTTCTACAATGAATAATATTTCATAAACATATTCAATGCCCAGCATCATGACCTATTTAATGTAAATTAGAGTAGAAAAACTGCTTAAACCGAGGGATTAATTTATTTAAAAATTTTTGTTAAAAATTGTTTAAAATAATGTATAAAATAGCATTGATTTTAATATAATTTTAAATAAAATTAAAAAAATCTTAATGTACAAAAAAAAATAAAAAAGTTAATGTGTAAGAACTATTAAAAAATACTTTATTTTGTTTAATTTATTGTTAAAGTACTATTTTTTTTTTAAATTTTTATTTTATGTTTGCTAGTTTTTGGCCCGTACCCTTTTATGGCGGTGGTGAAGGCACCAACCAATTTTCAGGTTTATCGAACTTACAATCATATGATATTCTTATTCGAACTTTTCTTCAAGGATAAGATTCAAAGAAATGTTGCAAATTCATAAAATTGAATTATCTGCATTTATATAGATGCGAATTGCGCTCATTTATCATAAAAATTGTATGGCTAAATCATATTCGTTAAAAAAAGTAGTGAAAATCATAAAAGGAAATAGAATTACTGCTGTTTGCTTCACGGGAAGCCTAATTAAGCCACTTTTTGATTTGCACCGGGTGCTGAATTTGACACTTTTTCTCCCCTCGGCGTTGCGTTCGGCCGAGGGTGAAAAAAGGGCCACTCGAAAGAAGCGCGACCGCACACAGCACACCTACCTCTTCGTCCTGCTGGTTGTAGGAAGTGGAGCGGGCGGGCTGCTTGAAGTCGTCGCACTCATAACACGGGGCTGCTCCACCTTGGGCCGCGGCCAGGTGATAAAAAAGGAACAGCAACACCGCCACTACTTCCATCCCGGAGGCGCGGAACATGGCCCTGCAATAATAAAATGAGGACGCCCTCGTGAAAATTCATTTTATTGCCAGCGAACGCTACTAATGCGCTCTTTTATTCGACCGGCCCCGAATAAGGGAACCAGTCATGAGTGTGAACGCCCGATAAATTGCACTCGCGAAACGACTCAAACGACTCACCACCTGCACAGGGGACCAAATCCCCAATGCATCTGACATCCTCGATATGCACAATATACGGACACTGATATCGATTTTTATTTAAATCATATAAAAATCAAATTTTATTGGCTGTGCAAAAATATCCTTTTATTATTTTCTTATGCTATTTTAGAATATTTTCTGGAACAAATATTGTTTATAGTAGAATATTTATTGATTTATTTTCTACCGAAATAATCCATTTTGTGTTAATTTTAATTACGTATAGCATAAATTCTTCAAACTGAAAACAAAATGCAGTTTTTAACATTTATTATCTCAGAAATAATGGAAATGAATAATAATGATATATTTTCACATGCTAATTTGGTACCAGCAAATCCTTTGAGGTTATATTTTGTGTTACACATTCATACGGAGATTACCGATTTGAAAACTAATTATATAGTTTATTGAAAATACCTCATCAGAGTACAATTCTTCAATATTTAAATTAATACAAGCAAAACTAATTAAATTAGTTTTAACGAAAAAATTTAAATTACGGAAAATTGTAAGATTTTTTATAATTATTGTGAATTCATAAATTTCATAACGAAAAATTGTTGAATTTCTCTTCAACTCCCATTACATTACATTGAGAGAAATTCGCAAGCCTCATCTGGTCTGGACTTACTAAATGAAATGGAATTTGAATTCAGGGCTATGATAGCTTTTTGGATTAGTCTTTTTATGTTTCTGTAGATTTATTTTTACAAAAAAATGTACATAAAAAAGTTATATAGTTATTTAGACATGGTACAAAATAAATATCATTTAATAAACATTAAGTTTTTTTATACTTTTTTTGTTAAAAAATTATTTTCTTAATAATATTTTAATATTATTTATTTTATCATTTTAAATTTTTAAAACAAAAAAAGATTTTATTATAAAATGCACAAATATCGCAGAAAAATATAATAAATTTGATTGAGAAATTATTATAGAGTATTAAAAGCAGCTGAAACAACGCAAAATACAGTACCTATGGGATGACCCATATGACATATGGCTGCTCTGGATCGACCGGATCAACGTCGTTGATTGCTTGATATTTGATATAAAAGATTTAAAGCCGATAATAATTAACCAATTGAAAGATATTAAAACGGACCTGAATGTTTTTAATCTTCCATGTTTGGATGAAAACACCATGGAAGGAATTCACAGTGAAACTTAAACAAATGCTACATGCACACAACTTTTTTAAAACATCCACTAATTGTCAATTCCTTCTCTTTTCTTGTATCATAAGTGATATAATTACATACATATAATGTATCCGTCGTAATCAACTTATTTAAAACCGGGTCAAATGAATGTGCAGTTTTGACAGGTGAAATTTCTCGCGGTTACTTTATAGTTTTTGTCCCTTTGCATTGAGCAACGGGAATTTTTTTCTCTGTATTCTAATTTTGAACCTGACATGTTTTTGTCTAACAGAATAACTATAAAATTGAATTTTGAAATTTGAGTTTTTCCTCGGCGGCGTTTTATTGTTGTTGAGTATTCTATTATTTCAGAAAAACAATATCCTGCTGCACACCTATGAGCCATGAAATTGAAATTTAAGTCACCAGCCACCATTAATGAACTGAACCCTCGATTGTATAAAATTCTACTAAAAATTGGAATTAAATATTAACATTACTTTTGCACACCATTGGCGTTTATTCATATAGATCAATTGAATTTTGTACATTTGGAAATTAAAACACAAAGAAACCGCATAAAAAAGGACCATTTTCAGTAACAAAAACTAATGCCAATTTAAATTTTCAGGCCTGATCGAGGCTCTCTTGATTTAGCTTTATGCGCAGCGTCAACGGCCGAACGTAAATCGTGCATGCGATCGTAATTGGACGGCCACGGTGCATTTATGGACGCGACGAGCCGAGAGCAAGAGACAAGGATCGAAAAGTGGCCGGGAAACGAGGCTGCGGTGGCGCGAGATTTGATGATATTGTCGGCGCGGGCGACGCACACGCGACAATTTATAGATCGAATACACGGCGCGGCGACCGCGAGAGCAAACCACGCGAGGCCCGTTTGCCGTTTCCATTACGCCAAATTAAACGGGCAAATATTTAGAGTGGCCGCGCAGAGCTGAAAAGTCTCGTCACTTCATTTACTCGGTCTCTTTGTACGCGCGTAAATGAGTTACTTTGCCACTCATTAACACACTCTGATGCCAACTCGCGTTAACTCGCCAGGTTGTAATTTTGTCCCTATTTATCTGAATGTTCCCTCTGGGCTCGTGGATTTTAGTCACTTGGCATCAAATGAGTTCATTTCCTTCACAAATAAAGTGAGATTCTATGAAAATTGAGTGATTAAAAGAAGTAAAAAAAAAAAATAAAAAAAAATATTTGTTTGAAGAAGTTGACACTCATGGAAATGAAGAGATCGGGCTTTTCCTCGTTGCAAAAATTGTTTTGTTTTTGAATAAAAACAATTTTTTGCAACAAGGAAAAGCCCGATCTCTTCATTTCCAAAAAAATTATTTCTTCCATTTTCATCAAACTAATAGAAATAAAATTCAATGACTTTTTGTCAATTTTTTTTTTTAATATTGCCATGGAAAGCAATCAAAAATATTTGTGGGGCTAAATTTAAACTTTGAATTGCCCTTTAAAAACGAAAATAATTAAAAAATATTTTGTGCATGCATTGAATAAATCAAGAGAAAGAAGAAGAAAAAAATAATTTTGTTTTGTGACTTGAATAAAATTACGAATGACGAATGACTTCCCCAAAACACAACTAGTAAAGTAAAAGAATTGTTTCCAAGCAATAAAAATTTGTCTATAAAGATTTAACAGTGAATAATAAAAATAAGTTTGCACTGATATTAAACAATAGAGTCTCAAGAATTCTTTTCACAATAAAAAACGGTTAAATCCTATTTCAGCTCATTTAATGTGAAAATTTCCAATTGAAAAAATTACCATTTAGCGACCAATTTATTTTCCGCACTGAAATTTATAAAAATTTTGTACCAAAAACAAGAGATTATAATGCACGGGCCAAATTTTGTTTGTTCTCTCCGTCTCTCTCCCTCCCTCTCTCGTTGGTTAATGTGGGCTTTAGTGCGAGACAGCCTGGCAGTTTAATGCTGCACAGAATTCCTTTGCGCACTGTTAAGACGTAGCGCAGAGATCATTTCGTTGATAATAATGGAGAGGAGGAGACGCTCTCTGTATATAATGTACACAACAATTGAGCCTTGAAATTGAATTTATGCTTGTGATATATTATACAGTTGCGCCAAAACATCCGAATGCAAATTAGCTCCATGTCAAAACTTTGCAGTGATAGTCTGATTTCCGCTTTGATTATTGATGATGATGAAAGTTCAGTAGTGTTTCAAGCTAAAAATTATATCATAAATTTTTGGACTAATCTTAGGAAAATTTCAAAACAATATTGTGATCTAATTAAAATTAAAAATCATTTTTGTGTTATCAAAAAATCCCGAATCTAATGTTATTAAACAAATACTTATTATTTGCAGACTAAAAATGAATAAGAAATGCAAAATTATGTCCCCAAGAAGTTTGAAATTTGTTTTATGAATGTTAAATTATTTATGTTTTGCAATGTGTATCAATCATTATTTCTAACGTATTTCCAGCATTGTACATAAATTATCGAATCCACATTTTTTTTAATGAGTTCGTACTTTTTTGATTTGATGCGCGATTCTGATTTTTTTTACAGTTTACTTTCTTGTGGTGAAATGTATCGATTAATAAATAGAAAATTTAGTAAATATAAATAATTAAGTAACAATGAACACAAATTTTATTAATAAACAAATAAATTAATTCTCCCCTTAAAATTGGTGGACAGTAATTGTCTCTCCATAAATTTACGAGCAAAAAAGCATTGAATTGAAAATAATTAATGCATAAAAGTGCGCTAACTTCACCCAAAGGGTATTTACCGGTGTAGAAATTCATTGCAAACACGATAAAAACCTACTTAGGGAATATGCCATGCATAAATTTTCAATGAGCGTTTCTCATTCGAGGCACAAATTAATTGTTAGGGTACTTGACCCATCTGCACGCATATCCATCCATGCGTTTTGCAGTGAAACAACGCTCATTGGAAATTTTGCATGCTCTTATTCCTGCACTCTTTTTTTCCCTCTAGCTTGAATTTTCTGCACCAGTGTAATAATTCTAAGGATATAAGTTTTGCAAATCTTTCTTGCGTGAATAATTTAATTATAGAGGTTGTGTTGTACTTTTAAGCTTAGTGACCTGATTAAATTAGCTGATATCAAATTAGCCACATTTTATTAAAAACAAAAATAAAAAATTGTTATTTTTAATATTCTGTAATTATGTAGCAAACGAATGGGTTAAAAGGGGTGGAATTTCTTATTAAATGAAAATCCTTTAATTAAAACGACTAAAAATAAATCATCATTTTTTTTTCGTTAAGAGCATATAAATTACAATGATTGTGCATTTTTCCCTCTTACTTAACAATTTAACTTTTTATTTTTTACTGTTTGAATAAAATTAACTTATTATAGCATAATTTTGATCAAAAATATTGCCAATAGAGTTACTCCTCTCGTTGAAATGACGAACAAAGTGAAATATTCTCATTTCTACTGTCAATAAATATTGTTTCAAAAATTGAAATCCTTGGTTTTCTTCGACTTATAAATTTTGCCTATTATTTCACAAAATTTGCTCTTATATTTATTGGGCATGCGCCGGAAATTTCTGTGCAAACGGAAGTGAAATTTGCAAGCTACTCTCGAGGCGCATCATCCCTTTCGAATTTATGCGGCTCTTTATTCAAAGTTTTGCGTCCACATCATAAAGCGCGCTCGGATATGTTTGTTTTCAAAGTGCTCGTGGAAGTTATGTCTGCCGCGCGAATTCGCACCTCGGAAGCACAAAGAAGGGAGAGCAGGTGAGAGAAAGAAGAAGTCCTCGTTCCCGGCCGCACCATGGGTTGTAAAAAAGGGCCTATCGCATCCATCACGCCTTTGATTTGATCTCGCACATACAAACCCTCGCCGCGCACAAAAACTTTCAATGTTTGTATCAGCTGCAAATCAATGGCGAGGGAGCAGAGAAAAAGAGAGGAAATAAAGTGCGCCACTGATTGAAATAAGCCGAGTTCTCCGAGTTGCATCAACACACGGAAAATAAAACTCGAGCAATTGGCTTCTCATATTTTCTTTGGTGCTCGAGAACGAGGCCAACTCTCGCCGCCTCCGTGCTCTTTTGTGTTTCGGTGAAACAAGTCGCCAAGTAAAAAAAAGAGTGGGAGGAAAAGAGAACGATCAACTTTTCCCTATCGTGATTAGATTTTAAAAATTAAATAAAAGGGTATCTTTATTCCAGAATACATTTTGCAATTTTGAATTGTTTTAATTTCAATGCCTTTGTAAAAAATGTGTGTGAAATAGTTTTGACGAAACTGGTTTGTATTTTCTGATTCTTACTTTGTACATTTACGGTTATTTTGTAATTTAATGCATTTTAGAGCGACATCCCTGTACATACTCATTTAATTATGGACGTATGGATTTGCAAAATAAAATATTTTTTAAATGCATAAATTTGATCTTAAATTGACCAAAGGTAAACTTCATATATTTAGTATTTAAAAGTTTAGCTTAAAAATTTAATTAATCCATGCAATGTGAAACTATTAATATGCCTTACCAGAATCCAAGCTATATTTTTAGTTAAAAATTTAATTAGCCATAAAGATTGTGAAAAATTTATAAAGAAAAGTGTGATTTATAAGTAAATCATTTTAATTTTGCATGAAAAGCGATATTCACAAGTATCAAAATTTGTTGTAAATTGTTGATATTAAATAAAATAGTAACAAAAAAAACATTAAAATTATATCTTTTAAAAAGCAATAAATAATTATAATTATAATATTATTTAAAAATGTTTTAAAAAATAATTAAACCACAGTTAATTTTTAAATTACTTAGCGCAATCACATTTCAAGCAAGCCATGACCGTGTAGTTTTTAATTTCCAATGCAATTTCAATTCAATTCTATTTAATTTTGTTCTGTTAGATAAGAATATTAACAGTAGAGTCTATGTGGGATCTAAAATTAAAATTTAGAGGAAAACAAAACATCGCTTTGGGCAAGGATAAATATTAACTAGGGTCATTATAAATTGTTTTGATATTCAAAAAAAAAAAATTCGACTCATTTGTGGTAGGAAAACTTTTCCCATGAAAGTTATTAATTAATTAATTTAAATTTAAGGAGCATAAAATTGTTCCATTAAAATGTGGACGCACCTAAAGTTGGATTTGATTAACTTTTCCTTACAAAATGTTAAAAAAAACTTGGGAACACGAGTGTGCATGTCATTAAATTACGAGCAAGCGCAATGGTTCGCGCGGGTTTGAAGAGTTGTTGAAAAACAATGCTTGCGTTTTGCGAGCCGAGCGCTGTAAATCTCAAAACTGCGAGTTTTGATGAGGACGAAATCCGTCCGTCGTTGTGCACTGCTCTTGTCGATTTCTGCAAAAGGGTTGTGTGCTTTGTTCATTTCGGCGTCTCTCGCGAATGTTGTGCGCGTTCGTAAATTTTGCCGGGGCGAAAGGAAAACGGTAACGATGATATCGATTTCATATCCAAAGTCAGTGAACGTTCCACAGTGAAAGATGATCAAATATATTTCCAATGATCAAACGCTTGCATTTTAAATGGTAAAAAAAAAACGGAAAATCGATCAAATTAAAATGCGGTATTCGGCAAAATTCATGACAATTTCATCAATTACAACATTATATAAGTAATTTAAAAGAAATTAGAGAAAAAAATGTCAATAATTCTACCAAAATATTCATTGTAAAGAGAAAATGAAAATTACAATTTCATTTTTTTTGTTTGATAACAATTTGCGACGTACAGGATATATGAAAAAAGAACACAAATACAAATTTAATTTAATTTTGGAGATTTTTTTTATCCTACGAAATAAATAAAGATATTTTTTTAATGCTAATTTAATCAATATTTGGATTTTTTACTTCCTCTTTTAAATTCCTTTTGATTTCATCAATACATGAATTTTAATTAATCATTTATTGAGGAGAAAAATTCACGACTTCTTAGAATTGATATTTCTCCAGGGTAAGTCTCATTGATTCTCAAATTGCGACGTAAATAACGAATTTGCTCAGGGAAATTTAATCATCGAAGACTTTCGTCCAACGTATTGAGTTTCCCGAGAACGGCTTCGAATCAATTGAATTGATCCGGGCCGCAGGGTATGTTGACAAGGATCTGGCCCCGAGGGTTGCGAAACGAGGCTACTTATCTTCGAGTTGCTTCACTTATACCAAGGGAGCGAAATAAAGAGGCAGACATGCGGTGTGTATGATTGTCGAAGGCAACGTGCCATTAGGGCGGCTAATGAAGCGACGACGAGTTCGCTGAACCCACAGAACGTGGCGCAATCTCCCACGAACACGCCCATTGTCGCCTAGCGCAGCAAAAAGAGTGTGTTTGTGATTGCAAACTCATTAACTCGCGCGGCTGCTTGTTTTCCTGCTCTCGCCCTAACTGGCAGAAAATGAACGCCTTTTGCTGCAGCCGACCCCATTCTCAGCAGCAAGTTTCTCCTTCCTCGTCAAAAGTTGTGATTCCTGCCGTTTTTTTGTTCGGCTTCCTTCAACATCAATTATTGGAACCGGCTTTTTCATGGGGAATTAGAACAGGAGATACAAAACTTTTAAATTGTTCTTTTTCTCTCAAGTCTAAGTAAGTGTAAAATTCAGACAATCATGCATAAATAAATAGCGAGTTAAAAAATTATGTTAATTTATACACATGCAAAACGTTCAGATGTTTCAGATTTACAGTGTAATGTTTTATCAACAATATTTCAACTACTTTTTTATATATATTATATAATATTTTTTACAATACAATGAATGGTTTTGATTTTAATGGAATTCAACTTTACTTGATTTTTGAAAATAAATTATATCAAACTTGATTAAAATATGATAAATATCGTAATAATCTAAAAGTATGTAAAATAAAAAATTAAAATTGAATAAATAAATGATAGTAAAATTTTGTAAACTAATTTGTTTTTTTTTAAATTTTTTTTTTATGTTTTATTATTGTATTTTTATCCATATCAGTATCATCTTCTAGAATTAAAAGTTCAAGCATGAATTTTTACTAAGAATAAACGTTTCCAGCGAGTGTGTACCGAGTTGTTAACAAGGACGTGTCAGGTGTCAAGCATAAATATTTGCCTATACCGCTTTTTTCATTAATCTTCCTTAGAGGTTTTCATGCGTATGTTAAATATAAAAAGTTCCTTTATTTTTCAACTAAATCAGCTGAAAAAAGTCAAAATTAGAGCGTGATTTGCCAAAATTAAACCAATTTTTATCAAACCAAAATTCCTATTTTTTTTTTTATATAAATGCAAGAAACTCTAAAGCAATGGGAAAAAATCTGAATTATGTTTGAGTGCGAGTCGAACGTAAACAAGGGCGTGGTTTCAGCAGAAGGGTGGCCTGCACGAAGGGTTGTTTGCAGGACTGACGGAGGGTGTAAGTGTGTGTGTGTTTCGTGGTGCATATCAGGGAGCGCCTAATCTGCTAAGTAGCTTTGTGTGGCGATAAGAAAGCTCTCGGCGACGTCCGCCTCCTCTTTCTCCCGGCGGCGCATATCGCTCTGCCAGCCGCGCCATATTCCACCCGCTTTAATACGGCCGAGTCAGCACAGCACGTATTTAGTCCTCCTCCAAATTTAATGGCGCTTGATAGTGGTGCGGCGCCAGGCGTTTAAAAAGCGGCCGCATATTTGCCGGTAATTGCATTGCCGGCTAATAGCACCACCGTCAATTATTCATGACGACTCGCAATGTCTCTCATTTCGCTCCCCACAAAATTTTATAATGATTTGATAAAAAAAACTCTTTTTTTCCATTCATTTTCAATTAGTATGATAATTTAGATTAAAGGAGAAAATAATTTCCAGCATAAAAGCAATGAATCATGAACATAAAGTTCCCATAAAAGCCAAGTTAGTATTGATTTTTCAATTGAATAAAAAAAATATCAAAATCACATATTTTTAGGTACAAGACCTTTAAATATTTGATTAGATTTTTTAATTATATTCAGACAAATCTAGTTGACTTGACCCTCTATTCATTTCTATGTAGAAAAAATATTGTTAAATGTAAATTTTCTATGATCGCATAATTGACTCCGATTTTACTTCAAACTTTTTTTCAAATTTACTGGTCTTAAATTTTTTGAGAATTTAAAACCCAAAGAGACCACTCGAAACGGGAAATAATCAATTAGTACTGCGACTAATCGCCTTGACGTGGAATTACGTTCCGAGACAACGAGATATTTGAGACAAAGCCGGTGTAAAAATAATTTTGGGAAATTTTCGCCCTCAATTAAAATTGTTTATTATCACAACAGGAATTTTCTAACTTTTTTACACCGGCTTTGTCTCAAATATCTCGTTGTCTCGGAACGTAATTCCAAGTCAAGGCGATTAGTCGCAGTACTTATTAATGGTCTTAAATTATTTTATTATTATACATTTTGAAATTTTGATTGAACTTTATTCCTGCAGAATAATTAGGTGACATGATTGAGCGCGTGTGACATGTAGGCCATAAAATTGCTCACCTGTCCCTGTCTGACTAAGAAGTGTGAATTTGCAAAAGTTGAAGCAGCTCTAGGAGCTGAAGGGGTTGCCTGCCCACTTTCTCGGTTAGTTACTCGGCTAATTAAGGCAACGTGTTGTGTATGTGTTTTCAAGTTGTTTGCCATTTGCAAATCGGCGGCCTAGTTGACCCAGATTTCGCCGTCAAGGGCCGTTTCCCGGCACACAAAGGCTGTTGAAGAAAGACAGGTATGCATCACGCCTGACAAAGGCGGCGAGCGGGCTGCATAATCATCACTTTTAGCGCGACTCTTGTGTGTTTCGTCGTCGCGCAAATTACGCTGCACGCCGTCGAGGGCTCTTTTTTGTGCTGATTCGAGTCTAGCAAGTGCTGTCGCCCTCGAAAAGCCAGGTTTCTCATTCACAAGCACTTTTGGTTCATTAGTAGGAGTTAATGAGCATTTTCCATAGGATGACAAGTTTTGGGATGCTTTCCTACGAGTTGGCTTTTGAACAAAAATAAAATAAAATACTTTTCTATATATGTATCTTCCTTTGTATTTAGTTTTTGGAATTAAACTTAATAGTCTCTATTACAAATTTCAATTGTTTTATTATTTAAAAGCATAACAAATTGAAGTGTCTTTGTTCATTTATATTAATAAATGAATCCTTAAAAATTTTCATTTTAAGGCACTATCACATAAATGTCTGATAAGATATTTCTTTTGATGATAATTCATTTTATAATTATATAAATCCGCTTTGACAACGTAACCCGAAATTTAGTGATATTGATATTTCATGATTAATAAACGGCAGTTTAGAGTTCTTTTTATTCATTTCTTAAAGAAATTATATTTTAATTCAAAAAAGAAAATAGTAAGCTATCTAAATTATAATTTCTGTATAAAGAAAGAAAATAAAAATTAAAAATATAATAATAAAATCTAAATAAAAAAAATAAGCAAACTACAAATAAACGTCAATAATTAAAAATAAAATAGCTACATTAATAGATTACAAACAAATTACACTTAATTATTTTTTTAAAAAATCATTGAATAAAAAATAAAATTGTGCAAGTGACTCGCAAAAAAAGTGAAAATGGACGAGAGAGGTTTTAAATTCTAATTTGCTTCCACAGAAACGAACCATTTACATTCAAAAATTGGTATTTTTAATAGTAAATTAAAATTTAAGATAGCAGCATGAAAAAAAAACCAGAACTTGATTTTCTTAAATTTAGTGTAAAAAATCTTGGTGAACCAATTTTCACATGTGAGTGAATTTTGATTAGAAACTACTATAAATTCACGGCGAGTCATCTCAATTCCCAACGCAATTAAAAGGCGGTGCGGCCAAAATGCTAGGCAATTTGGCGGTAGAGTTGCCGCGGGGGCGCAGGAGAGAAGCGCAGGCAGGCTTTGTCAAAACTCGTCGATCGCGCTGCAAAGCCTTTCATTAAAACAGCCGCTCAACTGGCAATGCGCCGATAAATTTATGTTAATCAAATTGCGTTCGAGCGAACTAGGAACACAGACAGAGCGCCTGGCTGACGGAGCAGGAGATGATATTTAATTGCGCGCCGGCAGCTCGGCATCAACCGGCGGAAAACACACACATACGCTGCGCCGCATTGCATCAATCCTGCAGACACTTTTACTCACACACGGACTGCCTCGCCGTCTGCTTAATTAAGACGTTTGCCGGCGCACACGCTCGAGCACCTGCAATCGGATTAATTAAAGCGTGACGATGAAACGAATAGAAATTACGTCTGTCTGAATGGCTTTGTAGGATGTCGCTTTTGAGCAAAACTACGCCATTCATGTTTGTGACGTCTCGGATTTCACAAACAGATTAAAAAAGTTTAAAAAATCTTCCTTGAAATAGAATGAATATTTTTTTCCTTTTGAAATAAAATTTTGTATGTCAATAATTTGTCGGCAATCTGCATATCAAGAATTAATTTAGTTTCCAGTCTGTCACTTTTGTCACGAAGTTTACCTGTTTAGTTTTCTTTGAATTCTCACGATCGTTGAGATTTTTCTCTGCTGGCTCATAAAAACGATTATAAATAACGATCCCCTTTGTTTATAGATTAAGGGCTTTCACAAATTAAGAAATTATAGTCTTTGGGACTTCATAGAACCCAGAAATTATGTCAGGCTTTAAAATAAAATCAATTATAATCTATAAACTTTATATCTAAATCAAAAGTGTCTATTGTGCACTAAATTGTGAAGATTGTTTCTGTATTAAATAAATTGTCTTATTGTTTGTATTTTACAACTAAAAGTATTTAATTAAAATGGTATAAGATGCTTGAATATTTCTTTTAATTTCGTTTTGAGAGATTAATTAAACCAGGCATGTGAATTAATTCTTACTTTAATGTGTCAAAAGAGGCAAACAAACTGAAAATTAATTACTCATATTTTCTACACATACCTACCAACGTCATTGATTTTTATATATATTATAATTAAGTGTTGAATAAAATATTTGGCCATGCAATTTTGACAAAATTCACCTTACTTTGAACAAAAAAACAATAATTATTAATAAAAATAATTGAATCAAATATTTTAAAAATTAAAAATTGTAAAAAATATAATTAATATTCTTATAATCTGTAAGTGTAATTCTGTTTTAAAATAAATTTAATTTTTATTTACCTTTGGCTGCCTTTTATACCAATAATAAAGATAAAGAGCTTTAAAAAACATGAATTAAAAATATAAATAACAATGACGAGCAAACAATATTATTGATTATTGCGTTTCAATTAATTCTACGTCATAATTTTTTTTTCTTTTGCGCTGCTGCAAACAACGATCAATGATTTGCAAGAATGTGCGCTTTTTCCTGCTATTATGAAGTAGTTGCGAGAAATAAAGAACGAACGGATAAAGTGTGCAAGAGACGTAGGTTTTGCTGTGCGAGCCTCAAAGGAAATCCAATTGCTCGCATTCCGGCCGGCAGCTTTAGCGATTCAAGAAGTGCACATCATCAGCAAAGAGCGGTGATAAAAAGCGGCAGACTAGCTCGGCGTTTACGTATTTCCTCTCGTGCAAGCCAGTCTAATCTTTTGAAGTCGCGGCGCGGTCGAGATAATTCGGAGGACGTGCACAACTGACTGAGACTATACACGGAGAGCCCGGATTTTTTTCCCCGCCTCTTTTAAGCTTTTAACCCTTTCGGCGTGTGTCGCTCGCTCGGCAAGAAAGTGTCACGCCGAGATGAAGAAGTGCCGCCTCTGTTTTCCTTCTTATTTCTCTCTCTTCGCTTTTTTTTTTTATTTCTCCTCGCCAGGTTGGAGAATGAGAGACGTGGTGAAAAATAAAAAAAAAGAGCTCTCCCAATTTGGTCGAGGGTTGCTACTTTTCTTAAGAAAAGTCCGTCGCTATTTTCGCGCCTCTGCTGACACAAACATCTCAGCAGCAGAGGAAAAAAAACGCAGCCATCAATCTTTTTGATGGGAATTTAACTTCGATCGTCGCGATGATGGAAAGGAAATGTGCAAATAAATCTTCTCGGTGAGAAAGGAATCAGGAAGAATTGATGTATTTCAAAGATATTGTGTGAATTAATTTCAGATGAAATCTACAAAAAACCCGTCAAGGAAAATTTCATCTTTAAATATAAAAATGTCATGGTAAAAAGTAAAAGAAATAAAACTCTTATTTATGATTACAATTTAAAATTATTCATTAGCTTGGAATTAATAAATCATTAATTGAATCATAGGATTTCTTCATTTTTGATTCATCATTTAGTTAATTTTAAAAATTTGTTTAATTGTATTAGCTGGTTTTTTCTTGTTGTAAAATGAATAATTTTTTTCCTGCTTGCTCGCTCAACAAATACAACACAGACAGATCCATTGGAAAAATTCTCGTCGCTGGCAAAATCTTTGGGGATTAGCCGAGCAAAAGCTTTTTGTCCGCGCGTCTCCTTAATGGAGTTTCGGTGCTACCGGCGAAACTAATTTGAATGCCTCTGTTATAAGCAGCAAAAGACGCGATTGGATTTTCAATTAAAAGGCAGGCAAACTTGATCCTTGCTGGCTTCAGGTAGGAACAAAAAAAAATAGATTGGAAATGCTTACAATTACGTACGTGAACAGATTTCCGAGAGCTCCAGGCACGCTGATAAATAATATCAGTGCGTTATTGAAGAATATAATTTATATTTGTGAAGCTTAATTATGTCAGAAAGTCTGAATATGTCTTAAACATAAGTAGATCTTCACTTAAATACTTTTCCTAGATTATCTTCACGTAATTTCTACTTTTTTTACATGTTGTTCTCCCAGCTTAATATCACAAATCAGGCTAGAAATTTTTATCAAACTATTTTGCCATAAAAATCAATAATTTTTACTCAAGCACTTCTGGAAATAAGTACTTAAAAGTATGATGTTTCATTATCTTAAATGTAGAAACATTGGTACAAAGAAAATTTATTGAATTTTAAATAAAACTTTTAAATTACTTTAAAAACAAATTATAAAACCAATAAAATAGTTAAAACAGTGTTATGTATTTAAAATAAATTTAAATTTTTTTTAAAATTTTAAATAGAAATAATGGATTGTTAATTTAATATTATATGTTTAATTTTATTAAATTTTGATAAACGTACTTTAAATTACGATTATAATTGTTACTG
Source organism: Neocloeon triangulifer (assembly GCF_031216515.1). Lineage (NCBI taxonomy): Eukaryota > Metazoa > Arthropoda > Insecta > Ephemeroptera > Baetidae > Neocloeon > Neocloeon triangulifer. Next base: position 2,829,065 of record NW_026775550.1, read on the forward strand.
TTAAACTTAACCAAATTTTTTTAAGTTGGTAGTTCTTGGGGAAAACCCCTTTTTTTATTATTATTTTCTGTGTGACATTGTAAAAACCTTTAATATTGAATATTTAAACGACTGTGCTGGGACGATATTATCATTTTTCCGATCCCATCACGGCCATTATGAAAATCGCTGCACATTAGATTTGCAATTTTAATTAGGTCGGCCGGGGACATGAGGACGATAATCCCGTGGGCACGAAAGCTATGGAAACCCCTCTAGAAACTCGACACAATCCTTCTCTCTTGAACAAATCCCCGGCGTGGGTTGCAGCGCACTAAGTTGTTGCATAATTTAATAGGATGCGTGCGGCCATTGATCAAAAACCCGGTCTGGAAATAGAGAGCAAGGAGGAAAAAAATACACGCGGAAGGCAATTACATTAATGGCGTCGGAGCAATCCAAGAAGGTCCATTTCTTCTTCTTTGGTCCGCAGAGTGACGGACGATTGAAAAAAAAAATCAGATGAATAAAAGATGCGCCGCCGGCAACGTTCACGTGGAACAAACACACGAGTCGTGTTTTGCATAATGACTGTCTGTGTGCGAGTTACGTTTGACTCTCATTAGAAAAGCACTTGTTTCGCGCCGAGGCAGGTGCGGAGCGAGCGAGCGCGGTGATTAAAAGCGAGAAATCTCGTCTCTCGCGCCCGCCCAGATGTCACGTGCCAAAATTTTGATGCCGCGTGCCCTTCAAACAATTAATTCGCGACTAAAGACGACAGAATTTCCTTCCCTCTGTGGGCACAAATACAATTTCAAGTTTTCTATACATTGACGAATTCCAAATTGGTAACAGATTCCTAGATTCCTTTCAAAGCCAGGACGTTATATAATATTTTTTCCATATTTGAAAGAAACCACACCATGACATACAATCAATTTAAATTGTAAAGGACGAGACACGAAAAACTGTAAGAAATGCAATTTAAATGTTTTTTAATTTCAATTTCATCTATGATCTCTGTTTAATAAAAAAAAAATTCTAATTCCTAAAACCTCAAGATGATTTTAGTTATCTATGTATTAATAATTTATATGATGTCAGGTTATTTTTATTCATATTTGTTAATGAAAATTTTGTATTTAAATAAAACTGAAATTACTCTAATTTTTAATATAACTTTGTAAAGAATAAATTTTTTTGTAAATTTATGTCAATAATAATTTTAAATAGCAAAAACATTTAATTAAACAAATAAATTCTATTTTTTTCTAACAAAAGTTTTTTTTAATTTATTTTTAAATTTTATTATAATTACTACTTATGATTAAATTTAAAAGTAATAAAAAAGAGGTAAATCTTTTATGTTGTATTCGGGGCATTATTATTTTTTAATCTATCTAATTGAGTTCAGATAATTTTTATTTATATTGATATCAGCACAAAATAAACAATCTTTAACATGCACTGCATACCACTGGAAAAATTAACGTTGATCTGAACAGTCATTAAACCCTCGATAATTGTCCAAAAAAATTAGCCGGCCACAAATCAATCAATAATCAAACTCTTTTTTGAGATAGAATTTCCATATGGAGGGTTGATTCATGGTAATATGAATTAGAAATCGGCTTATCTTCGATGGATTTTGTGGTTTGCTTATTTTTTAAGTAAAAAATAATATTGTTAAGGACTCCTTATTGCAATGCTAAGAGTACCAAGGAGGTTTTTTTTGATCGCACATATGCCCAATGTTATTTTTTTGCCCCATGAACCCTCAAATTTTTTTCTGCTAATCTGTTTAGGGTCATTCGCTTATCATTTTGTGAAATTTTGAGCAAAAAATTTCGGGCAGTTTTTTTTTAATCACCAAAAACAAAAATTTCCATAAGACGCAATGTAAAAATTCAAAAAATCATATTTCAAGAATAATCGGCGCTACCCCCCATTTTTCTTTGTGCAATCAACTCTACTGATAGGTAGGAATCTATAAAAAAATCTGGGTCCAAAAATTTCGGGCCGATTTGCCGCAAACAGGAGTTGTAGATGTCAATAAGCAGGCCTTAAATAAGCAACTCACATAATCCGTTGAGGAAAATCCGATTTTAAATTTAAATTCCCTATAGCAAAATTCCTTTTCTTGACTGTTTTTTTTTCCATACTATGTGCTCTTAAAATGATATTTCTCAGCAAAACAGGAAAAAGATTAAATAATATAGCAACCACTGTTTTGTTGCTTGTTTTACATTAATTACAATAATTATGAACCAAACAAATTTTATATAAAGCAAAATTTTGGAGGAAACCTAAAAATGAAATCTAGTTTGCATTTTGCCATTGCTGATTTGCGATAATCCTTCAAAACAAGTGTATAATAATATATGGGAATTGCTAGAAAGTGATATTTTTATAGAAATAACTTGAATTTAAAATAAAAAAAGGTAAAGTACTTTGCTGTCCCACTTAGAAAAATTAATTTAAAGAATTGAAAAAATGTGAGGTTTGAACTTTCTTAATTCAGAAGATGAAAATTGTGCTTCCTGATGGGCCAATTTGCCATCGTGCAGCAAATCTCAGCGTGATGAGATTTTGTCGTTTTTCCTGCGTGCTCGGCGCACGCACTGAACAAAATTAGCCTGGCGGTGTGCAACATGAACGCGCGTCGTCAGCGTGTCAAAACGTCTTCTTATCATCGCGCGAGAGTGAAGTGCGTGCGGCGCCGTAAAAAGCGATGATCGTCGCGCTGTAAATTTGCAGCGCGACGACAACAGAGCAGCCGAAAACTCGTCACTCGCATTTGCTTTCGTTAGCGCGGCTGACAAAATAGCTCTGCATGCTTTTTTACGGCGCTTTTTATTAGGCGTCTGGGGAGGGCACGGCACATTATTCATGTGCCGGCTTCTAATTTCATCACACTAGTAGCTTGGCAAAAAAAGTCAACCGGTTCAAATTACGCTCCTCTGATTACAAATTTATAGTAAAAAACAAAAATTATCTACGCTTCAAATTAAGATTTAATTTGTAAATTTTTAGTATTTGCACTAAAAATTCGACAAAAATCCTAAATTTTACAGGGAGAATTCAATTTAATTTTATATGAGTGCAAATTATCATAAGGAAAGAATTGTTATCGTAATTTCTAAATTGTTTACCAAAGTTGTTAAAGTTTTTTGCTTTAAGAGTGATAAAATTACAAAATTTATGGTTCTTACCGGCCTTTGTGGTTAATTTTGGTGATTTCGCTGATGGGAAAATGCGCCTTGCTCTTGCACTCGGCTTGGAGAACGTGGTGTGCCCTCTCGATGGTGAGAAGCCCTTCCTCGCTTGCCACTGACTGAAGTGAACGAGCCGAGTCGAGGGTACGAAGACTCGCCACCGCCGCCGCGCCTGACATGCGCGCCTCACCCACCTGTCAACAACTCCCAACTTTTGAAGGGCACACAAAATTTAATCACGATTCTTTTAAGCATGTTTGCTCTAATTTTTCACATTTAAATTCGATTTTTGAGACTCATAAAGATACATTTTTAAAGGCAATTAAAAATTAATTTCTTTTTTTTTTTAAATAAAAATTGTGGAATGTTCTATACAGCCAAGATTTTTTTGCAAACTTTCAGTAAAACCGCGTAAAAAACCTCTAAAAATATAAACTTTGACATTGCGCATTACACTTGACAACTCATGCAAAGACTACTCTTCACTTATTAGAACAGAAAAACACTAACAACAATTTTCAGTATTAATCGGTATGATAAACATTTGATGGAAAAACGTTGATGAGGAAGAAACAAATTAAATATTATTATTATTGACCTATGTTTATGGCGTGGCACTGCTATTATTTATAAAGTTATAAATGCACTAGGCAATGTGGTTGTGGTTGATAGAAACAAATTAACAGGATACAAAATCACATTATGGCTGCAAAAATCCAACTCTCCTCGCATGAAAGAAGAAAGTGTGCAAATTGAATTAACAAATTATAAAATACTACTAAATTATTGATTGTTCTGACTTAATTGTTTGGAGAAAAATAAATTGAATTGAATTGAATAAATTATATAATTTATACATTACAAATATTGCTATGGTTATTTGTCCACAATAATAAATATTTTATCAAATTTTTATATAAATAAAAATATGTCAAACATAATCATTGATCACTGCCACAGATTTGGAAGAATTTGCAGGCAGTTTTCTGCAGTTTCCATATCAGACATTCCAGTCAAATGCCGGCATAGTTCCCATTCATAGGCCGCAGCCGCTCACCTTCCTCAACCTTGAAATCCCAACAAACAAACCTATTCTCCCTTGACCCCCCCCCTCAAGTGGGTCCAAAGGTCACCGTCTGATCGCCCCCATCAGATTTAGCAGGCCTGCGACTGCTACTGCTTTCCTGAGAGAGGGAAATCGACAACTAACAAAAAAATCATCTAAATCATGAAAATTAGTTCAAGCAATTAAAACATCAGACAACGAAAATTTTTGATTGGAATTACGCCCAACCTCAAGTATGTGAAATTAGCAAAAATATATAATATTACACGCAAACACTTGTTACATCGGTCACATAAAATATACCAGAACTAATTTCATAAATTATTTATTTATTCCTCATTTTACAGTTCTTGCAAATCATTCTAGTTTTTTATTTACATCTGCATCTGCAGTCCTAATAACATATTTTTGTTTCAAGAATCAAACTGAATACAGAATTTGATAAAATGAGTTTATGTTACTTATGTATGTGGGTTGTGAAAATTATATATATCTCTTAATCGCAAAGTAAAATATTTTCTATTATAACATCTAAAGTAAATATTTAATTATAAATCAAATTTTATACAAATTTGTTAAATAAGCTAAATATAAAAATAAATGAAATGAATAATTCTTTAAAATTTAATCAATAAATATTAATATTAACATTTTTGGTATAAAATTTTATTATTTAATGTAAATAAGTATTTATTTTACGTTTTTTTGTCCTGCAATGGTCGCAGCCGGTTCACTCTCCTTTAGCAGAGAATGTGCTGTGAATTTTTTTTTTTGTAATAATTTGGACAAAAATAATATTCTTGTCCATAACGCGGTATCTATGATAATGTATTTTATTTTGCGCAACCAGAATTATAATGAAATTTCCAAATCGTATCAACTGTGAGAAAAATAAATAATAAAAAATTGCTTGACTTGTGAAAAAACTATTATATTTAAATTTTAATCACAAATACAAAATAAAAAATCCTCCAACTTTTTAAATAAAGTGCCATCTTTATATTCAGAGAGGCGTTTTATTTCACAACACCATTGCTACTTTACTTGTTTCGCATTTCAAAGCAACAATTCCGTCGACTCGAAGAGAGGAAACTCATAGCTCTCCGCATTCTCATATTTCTGTTACTCAAACACAAAGAAAATCTAAATAAATCCGCGGTGATAGTTGGGGGAGTTCATCAGTGCAACAGTGATATTGAAATTCTTCTGCTCCAGTTGTCGTTTCGCGATGAAACTCGGATCTCTCTCATCTTTCTGCGATTTCGCTCTCTTTCGAATCAACAGTCGGCGCTTCCACCCCCAATAAATCTCAATCGCAAATATACTCATCGGTGGCGGCGGCGGCGAAATGACGAACGATGAGCAGCTCGTCGTTTTCAGATTTTGCAACCCGAGCCGCGGCAAAGGTGTTCAGTTTCCTCGCAGCTCCGACGTGGAAATAAATATATTCCTCCGCGCACGTGTTTTAGTTAACATTTAATACGAGGCTGCGCGCGAATGTGTCATGTGAGCCGGGGCAGTGAAATTTTATTGCGTGAAATCAAAACCTGCTTCACCGAAAAAAGGCGCTTTAATTAAACGGAATCTCAAAAGGCGTTAATATAACAGAGAGAAAAATTGACTGTGGCCAAAGATAATTTTTATTTTGTATTTCAAATTTTTTTATAAATGTTCCAAATTTTGAAATTTTCTATGTATTGCTGGGATTGTTTGAAACAATTTAAAAAAATTAGTTCTGGAGGTTTTAAAACTGTGGCAAAAAAACTTTGTTAATAGGATAAGAAATACTTTTTATTGAAAATGCAAAGACAGACACATAATATAATATAATATTAATGGTTTTTATTACTTTTGTTCCAATTTTTATTAATTATTTATACATAAATCAATTGTTTAAATTTGTTTGTTTTTTGTAAGCATTATTTTTGAAAGAAATAATTACGAACAAAACTTTTTAATTCAAAATCATTGGCCAGATGAAATGAATATTTCAAAATGACTCATCATTTCATTCAAAACTTATAAAAATATTTATTTAAATCACAAAAAAATTTAAAATGCTGAATTATTTAGAATTAATTTTTGTCAATTATGCGTTTTTTTCTGTAGACAAATCGAATTTTTCACCTTTCACCTCCGAAATTGATTAACCTTTTCGTTCTGATTGATTAATAAATTTTTTCAAATTTGCTTTGGGCATCACTTTGAATTGCCAATCGGGCCATATTTCACTTCCCCGATTTGATGGCGCGGCATTTGCATTGGCAGAGAAGAGAAATGTGATGAAACTTGAGATGCGCATCATTAGCAAGTCGAATTCATGTCTCTTTTCGTGGCACCTGCAGGCCCTGCAGCTGCAGACGGAAATTGAATCACGTCAATTTGGCTGACAAGTTACGAGAGGGATCCCATTAATCAAGTCAAATTATTGGAATATTTTTGTACATATTCAATCTCAATTCTCCACTTTTTAATCGCTGAAATTCACTCACGTGGCGAACCAAAGTTTTTGCATAATCAGATGCGGAAGTTCTTCTTGTCGATTGGATTTTTTTTCATCTGCCGCCGCGCTATATCTTTTATAGTGCGAAATCCTCTTTGAAAGGAAGATTGATGCCGGCCCGGTGTGCGCCGAGGAATGTGCTCGCAATGCTAGAGAGAGAGAGAGTCAAACTTTTCTCGTACATGGACCAGGCAGCGCCCAAATCAATCAATCAACTTTGCGAAATTCACTTTATTGAGATTTCTCATCTTTGCGTCGTGTCTTCTTTATTGGAACGCCAATATCAAGAGATGACACGATGAATTCCACTTTTCGTTGAATTTACTAAAACTTCAAAAGTAAGCACAGGAATCAATTAACGAAATTGCTTTTCTACTGAAATAAATTGTGAAGTTTGGTATTATTTTATGTAACTTAGAACTTAAATGGTGGAAAATAAAAAATTGTTATTATTCAACTATGAAAAAAGAGAAAATATAGAGGAAAATAGGATAAATCGTTTTTTTAGTTAGGTGTACAAGGTGGTGAAACTTAATTTATAATTAGATTTACTGCCTGTATTTTGGAGATTTTATTTCAAAATCAGCAATTAAATTTGTTTTGTAATAAAACTCTTGCAAAATATTCTACACGGGCAGCGAATTTCAAATTTAATTAAGAGAGCCGTGAGGTGCAAATTCAAATTAGCCAATTAACATGATTTATTTAATAATTTTAATATCCATGCTTTGGGTGGTTTTGGCTATTGAAGTATTCTCTCAGGGTTGCTGCGAAATAAATTTTGACCTGTATATTTTGCTAAAATTTGGTACCAGTTGGAGTTTGCAGGTCAAATAAAGTTTGAGATTTCAGTTGAATTTAAGCATTAATTAGTTATCAAATTAAAATATAAAAAGTCTTGTGGAAATTTTTTGTTTTCGTGTGGAAAGAATAAAATAATAATCAATTCAGCAACCTGCTCTACTCTGATGTTCTGCAAGTTGCATAATATCATAATTATACGTAAAAATTCGGTCTTTCATATTGAATATTTATTGAAAGTGGAAAAGTATCAAAAATTTTAAACAATTTCTTAAATTTTTATAACATTAAGAGCAAAAGTGGAAATAATTCCATTTGGCTAAATTTTCCTCAGGCTCTGGGTCGGTAGTGTCGGCACTGGGGGAAAACAAGCTCCTGCATGGAAAACTGTTTGGCGCGTCACGGCTACAAATATACATAATAGAGGGTGTGTTTTATTTTTATTTTTTGCGCCGCAAATAATGAAAGGCAGGAATGCGTGAGTCCCCGCTGAATACCAACGGGCTCGGCGCTCGTGCAGTCGTTGCCGCGAATTCCCCTGCATATTGGCGGCAGAGGCGCGCGTCGCCTCTCAATCTCTCTTTATATTCCAGGCAGTATTACAAGCGCCGCCGCCAACCAGTCGATATTTTCGACAGTCTATTTCATAATCAACACACTCGTTTTTTTTACAAGAATAAAAAATAAAGCGTTGTTGAGTGATAAAAAATTGGTGCAAAATGCATACAGATTTTTAAATTACTCGGAAAGAAGTACTTTTTTTTTAATGAGGATCTAAATTTTTGAGCGTCGCATTAAGACGGGAAAATAAAGCTGTGCGCTGGAAAGAAGAAGGGAAAAGTGAGAATGGGCCATTCAGTCGTGCGGTTTTTCGCGCTGCTGTCAACTTCTTAGTCTTCTTATTATTTTACCTCCCCAAGCAGCACTCACAGCAGCTCTTGAATTCGCATTCCCAGATGAGAATAAAGAAGACGCTGCGTGGAATGCAAAAATATAAATTAGAGGGAGGCAAGAAGGAGATCTTAAAAGTTTTCCAGCAAAATACTTTCTTTCGCAGAGATGAAAATGATGCACAATTAGCAAGTTGGGTTGAGGATTTTACGGATTTTACTACAGATTTCAATGAAAAGTAAAAATTGATTGCAAATAATATTTTAATGATGAAAACTTAAGTGTTTTGCATGATCAGTTTTATCAACTTGATTTAAAACAAATTGCCAATATTCAATAAAACAATAATCCTGAAATAAACCATAGATAGGTTAAAATTTAAACCTAGCTGAAATTAGAATATCCTCTGATATTGATTCATAAGGTAAGATTAAATAAAGATTATTAAATTATGCTAAATGATTTTTTTTTTAATATTTTAATGTTCAATAGTTTGTTGTCTCTCTTTAATCTTAGAAAATTACGAAGAAAAATAAATAGAGCAAGATTAGGAATGTATTACGTGTTGTATTTGTTCATTTGAGACTTTCTTTATTTTTTTTTTAACGAATGATTCCATAATCCTTCTATAATAGATTTGAGACTATTTTTCAAAATATAAATTTTTCCCAATCAGTTCTAGGAAAAAAATTGAATGCTGAACGCTGCAATTGTTGTCAAAATTTGCATACTTTTAAAAATTGCATTGCTTCTCATTTACATTAAATCTAATTGTGTTCCATACGAGAATTACAATGGATAATAATTAGCAATTAAAATTAAATTATTGTGATCTCAATAAGATGAGAAATTAGTAAGTTGCATAGTAAAGATAAATAAATGCTAAAGATTAACAGGATAAAGAAAAAAATTTTATTTTCAAATTAAATCATAACTAATTTAGATGATTAGCCAAGGTCGCTGTCATCTCCAAAATCAATTAACACCAGCTCCTGGCTATAGTGTACACAAAGTTTTCAACAGCATTGAGTGCTTCCATTGGCGATTTCCGTATCATTTGCAAGAAGGAAGGATGAGCACCAAAATACTCCATCCTTTGAAGTCGGGGAGCGTGGACTGGCAGCAGCAGGAGAAATTGGAGCAAATCGGCAGGATGCTCAAGGTGGGAGCCAAACTGGAACTCCCTGAGTTTCTGCAGAATCTTCCCCTCGATCAAAGGTCGGTGCAATCGAGTGCAAACCTCAGGGGTCATGGTGAAACTTTCCTTCATTGTGAAACGCTCAAGAAGTGGAGCTGTCAGGACGAGGGCCATCAATCGAGAGGCGTAGGTGTAGCTGAGCCTCCAGTTCAAGGAGAACTCCTTCAGGCTTCGGAAGTGACTGGCGTCCAGTTGGTCGTTGAATGGCTTTGACTCATGGAAGGGATCATGCAAATAGTAACCCAGCTTGTGCAGGCGTGGGCAGAGCAGGAAAATGTCACACACGTCCATCGTGTCTTCCCCTTCACAAATGTTCAGTTCAAGCTCCTCCAACTGCTTGCCACAGAGAGTCAAAATGTGGTAAATGAGATTTCCCCTGTCATCACTCACATCCAAAACTCTCAGGTTGGTCAAGAAGACACAGAAGGCTGGGTTTCCAATTATTCCATCAGTAAACTTGACATTTGTCAAGTTAGGTGTGTGACGGAAGTCGAAAAAATGGTTAGTAGTTATGCGCTCGAGTGGATGGGGCTGTCCTGGATCTTCGGTAAAGAGCGCATCACCACTTTGGGCGTAAACAAAGTAATCAGGATGAAAATTGTAGATACGCAGTCGAGGGAACCTCTTGACATACTCCAGTCCAAAATTTCTCCAGTAGAGCTCTTGCATTGTTTGGTCCTCCTTATTAAAAGAAAAAATAAATTTAAATAAATAGCAAGCGTGCCAAAGATTATAAAAATATAAACTAACCTCACTCAAATTCCTATAACCAAAGTGAATTTTCAGTACTTCCAATCTCTGCAGATGAAATAAGTTGTCAAACAAGAAGGGAGAGACGATGCTCAGGGACACTCCAAGGGTGATCAAATTCGGGAAGTGCTGAGCGACCCATGCCATGTCTTCTTCATCACACCCGTACTGCTCAAGGATCATGTGCTGGAGATTGGGCAACTGGAGCAGGAAGTACTTGACATCTTGAAGCTTGAATTTGCCCACTCCTTTCTCCACTCCGTCAGGCTGCCATGAACCTGGTTCAGCATGCTTTCGGGAGTCGGAAATTTGCTCCAAGTTCGGACACTTCCTGACGAGCAGCTTCCACATGTCCAGATCACGCTGCTTGTCCGACTTGTGGTGGGTGGAAAAGACAACAAAGTCGAACTTCTTTGTCGAAGCGTCCAACAGGCTGTAAAGCATTCCAAAAATCAAGTCTTTGACTGCAGGCATGGTGAGCTTCTTCTCCATTTCAACACCCTTGGCATGCATGCGATCCAAGATTTCCAACTTCAAACATGAAGCTGAAGACAAAATTTAAGCTAGAATTGCAAGAAAAACAACTGAAAAGCACTTACGCAAGTGCAGCATCAGAGGTGACGATTCGATGCGGACGTCGTAGCTGACGATTTTCCGCATGGCCAATTCCCTCAGAGGCAAAAAGTTTTGAATTCTCGACCTCTTCGCTTTGGCAATGGCCAATGCATCGCGAAGCGTCGCAAACGTGACCAAATCGCTGCAAAATAGTGGATAAAATTAATTAAAAAAATAAAACTGATCTTCTCAAGGCGCAAATTCATGCATGGCGAGAATAAACCACAGAAAATTTGAAATTTGAAGCTCACCTAGTTGGATCCTCCATTGCGAATTGGAGCCGCAACGGATTTGCAAAGAATTTTGGCGATTTCAAATTCAAGAATGCGAGAAGAAAACGCAACAATGAGGTATCCGCGGATGCTTTTCTGCTTACTTTTATGTACTTGCACGCCTTTGTTTTCGTTTGTTTACGTTTAATTGTCAGCAGCGGCACCAAGCGGCGCTGAGCTTCCCTCTCCCTTCAAATTTGCGACTCTTCCCCTCTTCCCCTCAATTGCTTCGACTTATTGCCCCTATATGCGCTGTGAGAATTATGTGTATTGTTCTTTTTCTTTTCTCATTTCCTTAAAATCTTGAAAGTTAATAATCTATTTTATTTATTTCACAAGTTTTGACCTGAATTATTAAAATAAATATCTCTACCTGGAAAGTGTCAATTAATTCTTCTAAAATAAAACAAGAAAAAAAATAATGTAAATGACTGAAATTACAGATATATAATAACAAAAAATTTAATGTGAAGAAACTTACACATTATAATGACGAAATCAGCCGTGACGAGTGCGAACGACGCGCACGCCGGGTGCAATAAAACCAATAATGCACCATCAATGAAAACGCCGTCGCCGCCGCCACCAACGCGAAAATAAAACATGCACGGCAGGTAGAAATTTCACCCTCCTTCCCCTGAGTAATAAAGCAAACTATTCCACTTTTAAATTTCCAAATCAGTTTTGTTTTGTCTTCCGACGAGAAAAGAGGTACGAAATTTTTCACACACATTTCACAATTTTGTCAGTTTTGTTGATTTGCTTCTTCTTCTTTAAAATTCTTTAAAATTCAATTCAACCAAATATTCTATATTTTAAAATTAAGGAGAAAAATATTGTAATTTACTCAAATAAAATTTTTTGAATATATAATTTGCACGTTAATTTATCAAAATGTAATGAAAATTGGTTAAATGTCGACTTATTTAATTTAAACAGCTCATTAATTAGGGTTGCAACCCGCAACCGAAACTAGTAGAGCAGGGATTTTCGGTACCATTTGCAGAAACAATAAAGTTGCTCATCTTCACTGAGGAAGCCAGATTTTATTTCAACAAAAATAAAAAAATAAATTAAATAACACATTTAAATTCATTTAAAATATAAAGTCAAAGAAAACAAAATAAATATGTAATAAAATATATATTTATTTCAACCGAAATTCGATTTAATTAGTGTCCATTAAAATTCGCACTCGTCTTTCCTGCGCTTCACCCCCAGCAAGGATTTACTCTCTCTTTCTGTCTATGTATGTACTCGGCTGCCGATAAATCAGACAAATAAAAAAAGCCAGACGTGAAAATATCATTTAATTTTTTTTTTTTTTTTTGCACGCATCTGCCGAGCACCGAATTATTGTGCACGTCTGCTCCGCGGGGAGGGGGAGGTATTTTGTGCTTGCTAAAAAATAATTAAACTATATTTATTGACCAAAAGAGATCAGTTTTTGGCCAGCGGTCAATGACTCTCCTCGCGGAGCATTTTATAACTTGACAAGACGTCCTCCCAGATCAATTTCGCGTGAGAGCTTGAGCGATTGAAAGAGTGTTTCCGGAGATAAATCAACTCACTGTTGTTTTTTTGCGAGCCGCAAGCGAGTGTGAGACAGTGTAATGCAAGATAAATAGCGCAAGTGCGCAGTGCACTCGCTGCTGCATCCGTCGATAAAAAAAAATGTTGCAACTTTTATCTCGAGCTATTGACCGCCTATTATTCTTTTGAATATATATGAGATTTTAATAAATGTCATGAAAAAAAAGAGTTTCATCGTTAAGAAGGCTGAACAGTTGAACACCTTTTCACAAAGAAATAATTTTTTCAGTAACTGAATCTTATTTAAATGAATTATTTTATTATTATTTGCAGGTATTTGAGGTAATTCTTAACGTTGAATTAACCAATTAGGTGGTGCATACATTTTTAAATATTCTGTCATTAAATAGTTAATATTAAATAATAAAAGTTCTTATCCGTCAATGAATTGGCAAGTTTGAATAATGAGAAAAAGTGTCAACGCCGCATCGCCTCATCGTCATCGCCTTCCTTCTCCCCCTCCGCCTCCACCACAGCTAGTGGCTTACAAAGTATGCTATCCAATGATCCAACCCTTTGCCCCTCTATTTGCATTTATATATCATCTTATGACATTTATGCGTGTTTTTTTTTTTAATTGTGCGCGGATCCGAATTGTCTTCTTGCTAGTCTGCCAGCCACATCTGCAACGCATCTTTGTGGAGACGCTTCACTCTCTGCCGAAAACTGCTGACGACAACGATGACAACAACAATAATTAAAGTGAGTTATTTTAATTTCTTTTAGACTTTTAAAAAAAAGACTCGAAAAGTTTAAAAAAATTAACCTTTTGCTGAAATTATTATTTTTTTTTTTATAACAATTTTCTACATTTTTGAATAAGGGATTTGATAAAGATCAATATATTTTTTCATTCAATTAATGAATGGTTTTTATTGTAAAAACGGCAAGAGACCGACCCAATAGCGTAATGTAATAAGCTCACGGGTGCCATAAGCAAAAAAAAAGGATATTAAATTAATTTTATACTGTGCACAATTTAATTTCACAATCTATTTGTAGAATGCGAGACGCGCTGCAGTGGTACACGAGAAGAACTTCTCGAGGGATCACCTTCTAAATCAAAGAGTTGTGCCAACCAAAGCTACCATCCGGCTGACGAAGACGACGTCGAAGCCAAGAAGGCCCTCGTCAAAATCAACGACTCGAATTCTTCTGATTCTGAAGCATTCTCTGGGTGGTGGCGTTTGAAATTACAAGAGTGCTGCTTAGGTAAAAGAGAAAAGCGCCAAAAAGAGAACAAGAAAAATATCGGAACATTATTAAAATGAGCACCGAGTCTGCCGCAGAGCGCATCCAGACCGGCGCAAAACGAGGCCAACCTTCTAAGGTTCATTTACTGGAAAATGCAGTACAGGATCTGAAGGAAACCAACGAGATGAATAAAGCGGTCCACACTAAACTTTATTCGACCTTCCAACCTTTGACCAAAAGAGTAGTTAAACTGAAAATGCTGAGTTGTCAATTGAATCTCGCATGCGAGACGCGAAAGAGAAACTGTCTGGCGTAAAAAATATAAACACCACCATCGGCTCCTGCACAGTCGACGATTGCACATACGGTGAGCACCACCGCTGGCGCTTCTGCCCAAGCGGCCGTCAACTTTGGCGCCGGTCATTAAAAAAGTCAGGCATTCCTCCTAAATAATCGCAAACAGTAATAATTTTACTCAAAATTACAAATCCCAACTGTCATACCTTGTTCAATTTATTTCTATTCTTTGGTATTAAGGTTTTCCATTGTTATAATAATGATAATTTATTTATTTTTATATTGTAATTGATCATTGTTTCCCATTTGGTAACATTGAAAATTTAGAATTTAGAGCAAAATGAAGAACAAATTTGCCAAATTCATTAATACAGAAATTGATATTATTTAAAAATTAATATGGTATTACTGAAAATAAATATTTTCTTTACTAACACACAAATAAAGAAATATATATTAAATTTTACCATAAACAAGAAATTTGGTAATATCAACAAGTTTTTGCTCTTGCCTGATTAAACGTGGACATCATTGTTCTTTTGTCCGCGTTCTGTGGAAGCATCGCCAGTTTATCGGCGGCAATTCCAGTGAATTCTGCCATTATAACCATGTTGTTAGCGGTGGAGGTTATTTATTTATTTATTTGACGGACCCGGGTCAGCGCTGCGTCCATAATTATGTTGAGAAACGCGACCGGCGCCAAAGTTGACGCCTGCTTGGGCAGAAGCGCCAGCGGTGGTGCTCATGGTGTGTGCAATCGTCGACTGTGCAGGAGCCGATGGTGGTGTTTATATTTTTTACGCCAGACAGTTTCTCTTTCGCGTCTCGCATGCGAGATTCATTTGACAACATTTGCATTTCCATTTTCACTATGTAATCTTTGGTCAAAGTTTGGAAGGTCGAATAAAGTTTAGTGTGCACAGCTTTATTCATCTCGTTGGTTTCCTTCAGCTCCTCTACCGCATTTTCTAAAATGTGCACCTTAGATGGTCTGCCTCGTTTTGCGCCGGTCTGGATGCGCTCAGCGGCAGGCTCGGTGCTCATTTATAAAAATTTTCCTCTATTTTTCTTGTTCCCTTTTTGGCGCAATCCTCTTCTGAGCAGCTCTCTTGTATTTTCGAACGACGCCACCGTACGCCTCATTTTATCGCACCGAACGTAAAAATCACAGATTGTAAACTGTTTTGGTGAAAAACAGTCGCAATTAGCACTGTAAATACCAAGCGGATTTTCAAGAGAGACAATATCGAGTCGTACTCTCTTTCAGCCACTCTATACCGATTCCCTACTATGATGTTCTTTAACAATATTCTAGTGACATTTATTAAATAATGAGTTTGTGTTGAAAACTTGAAATTTTGCCACTTTCCGCAATCAAGCAATTCATCGAAAATTAAAAAGTGAATTTTTTTGCAACTCGATCACGCATTGATCAAATCCTTTCCTGAGAAGTCCTGTAATTACATGTAAACTACAGCTTCCAAGGGTTTTTTTAAGTGGCAGGAATAACTTGAAGTTTTGTTACATTATGTTCTGCAAACAAGGCGTAGCAAAAATTAAAAATTGAATTTTCTGCGACTTACGCTTTATATGACCAAATCCATTTCTGAGAAGTCTTATAATGTTATAAACTGCAGCTTCAGAGAGTTTTTTAAGTGAAATGAAGTACTTGAAATGTTTGTTTGTGTATAGAAAAAAACTTAAATTTATTCATTTTCCTCTATTAGTTGGGAGGCAACAAAATTCAGTTGCAAATTGCAAATTGTGTTTATTGATGTATCATATCTGCCGAAATAATCATCCTTCCATTGAATTTATTACACAAAATATGAATAATTATTATGGAGCGACTATCAGAGAAGAGAGCGCTGAGAAGAACACCATGAAAGCGTGTATTGAATAAAAATCTTTTGTCATAGCTATCCAGATCATATCATTTTAATGACAAATATAATAAATGACACACAATTTCGAATATCAAGAAAAAAAATTTAATGGACGTTTTATTTTAAACAAAAATTAAAATGATTTTATTAAAGTTCATTTAAATTTTTTTTAATTTATGTATCTTTATTGTTCTAGATGATAAGAACTGAATAAAATTATTTTAATTACGTAAGTAGCAAAATATAAACTTTAATATTTCAAAATTAATTAATAAATAAGGCGTAATTTTTTTATTAAACACTTTTTGTTTTATTTTCTGGCATTTGCAGAGATATTTTCGAGCATGGACTTGGAGACAGCTGCTGCGACTCGCTTAACGAAATTTACAACTTAATTTCGTATTCGAATGCACGCTTAAGCGAATAAAACTTCTGTCGCCGCGTTTCGAGTAACTCGATTTAACGTCGCCGCGCCAGTGTAAATACCACACCACTGAATATACATACTACACACACCTCCCGCGCTCTCTGCGGCAAGTTTTTATAGCGCCGAAAGTAAGTCTCCGCCACTGGATTTAAACATGCTCCCTCACGATTTGCATAAAACAAGAATTGGGAGTTATAAAATGTTTTGAATTTGCATCAGCAACGTGAACAACCTACTATCAGCTTTGGGTTGTGATTTATTCAAAATAAAACACTGACGAAGAACAATTCCTTCAAGAAAATATATCATAGAGAAGTTTTATTATTAAGATGCTTAAAAATAATATCAAGCGAAAATTTTGCAGAATTGACTTTAATTGGTGTCTTTTTTTAGAAGGTAGGTTTTCATAAATTTTATTTAAAATACCGCCACGCAATTGATCTAACATAGCATATATTTATTTTTTACATCAAATATATAAATTTCTCGAAATTATCTGAAAGAAGTTTTTACTGTTTTTGTTAAAAGTGTCCAAATCAATCACTTATTTCTGTAAAAACAATACCACTATTTAAAAGCAAATAAGAGAAAGGCAATTAAACCAACCTTCAGGTCTGTCACGGAAGGAATTTCGCCTGTCTGTTAAAAATCCACTTAATTAAAGAAAGGACCGTGGCTGGAAATTACTTGTTTTCAACCAAAAGACAAGAAGCAGGAGAAATGCGTGATAGAATGGAATGAGCATCTCTTCGCAACAGAAAAGGAAAAGATGTTCTCTTGCGGCGTCTTTCATCATAATGAAAATAAAGCAGACATCCTGCATGAACTTCAAAGAAAAGGGTTAATACGCCTGACAATGAGTTACAGTACGATGAAGAGGGATGATTAAAAAAAAAATGATACAAAAGACGGATTTTGTTCTTTTGTGTTCAAATTAAAATTTATTTTCTTTTAAGTCCAGCTTTTTAATTAAAAAATGGTACTTTAGCGCACTTTGCGGTTCAGTAAAATTAATTATTATAGGATTCACAAAGCATAAATACTTCATAAACGTTTAAGGAAAAGAAAATTGAGAAAACTTATTTTCCTAAATACACATTTTAAATCAAAATATTTAGGGTGGGTCCGAATATTAGAGAAACGATTCTAGAAAAACGATTCTTGAGAAACGTTTCTCGAGAAAAGATTCTCGCGCAAGGATTCTCAAGGAACGATTCTTTAGTTGAGTTTTAAAGGCAGAAACGATCCTGGAGAATCTTTGCGCGAGAATCTTTTCTCGAGAAACGTTTCTCAATAATCGTTTCTAGAATCGTTTCTCTGATATTCGGACCCACCCTTAGACTTCTTTCAATAACCAACGAGATTAAATTTATGCTGTGTAAGAATAAAAAACTTATAAAAAGAAGTGCAATTATTTGAATTCGAATAAAAAAAGGGTGATTTTAAATAACAAAGATACTAAATTTGTCTTATATTTTATTTTTCAAAATAATTCACAGAGATTATTTACATAGCATAACAAGTACAAAATAATAACGAGTATAAATGGATGGACAATGGGATTTCTTCAAAAACGACCATTTCAATTGTGATGCGGACTATGTACACGGTTGAGGTGAAGAAAAACGAGTGAATTAGTGCAATTAATTAACATTAAATCTCGCCCACTTTGTGAGAGAAGTCCTGCCGAATTCTAAAAAAAGGGCGCGCTTGAAAATCTTTTGAGGACGGGACGAAAAAAGGGCTTTTGAGGAAAAAAATTGAAGTTTACTCTCACCGTGCAAAGTTTGTATGAGCAAAACGATTTCCCTCTCAGAGGGCACGACGACGTGTATATTACAAAATGTGAAAGGGGTGAGGCTCTTGAGGGGCTAATCGACCTCGAGGCGTCTGAAGCTGCCGGGCAGGCTGTTGATGGTGGACTTGAGGGACGAGTCGCCGCTGCCGGATTTGCGATTGCGTTGCGGCTTGTAGACGCACGTGAGGGACATTTTGTCCAGGGCCATCAGCCGCTCGCGTTTTCCTTTCAGCTCGCGCATCCACGCATCTGTGAAATCATCAAGAGCTATTTTAGATGGTGCGCGCCTAATGGTGCACGAGAATCTCCACGCATCGAATTTTTCGCCAAGAACCTTAATGCACTTTAACCGCTCTTAAGTGCTACTTAAATGGCGCTGGAAAATCAATTTTCCGTTACATCTCTTAGCGAAGTCAGGGTGTGGTCTTTTCTAGTACCAAATTGAGAAGAACATTTCCATGACAAGATAATAAATTTTCATTCAAAATAGGGAAAATATAGGAAATTTTAATTGCATTTTGTATTAAATTTTCGATTCTCTATGAGAAAATAAATTTAAATTAATTAAAATTTCAAATTTGAATTAGAAATCCCAATAATATCTAAAGGGAATTAATTTATTATAAAATAAATTTAATTTAAAGCAAACAGCATGTTCGATTTGTCATTTTTTATAATTTCGATTATTAAATAATGTGAAAAAATCTGTTTTCTGCGTAAGAGGGAATTGAGATTTTCTTTAAAAAGTTTTGCTCTCTCAACTTAAGAAACCGTTCATAGAAAAATAATACAAAAATTAGCAATTAAAACTTGAAAGAAATTTGTTTGATACAAATTTTTTAATGTAAAAGAAACATAAAATATTCCTCAATTTAAAAGTATACAAGGAGAAGAAAACGCTGAAAAGGCACGTAATTTGCGGAAACGTGAGTGGGGCGAATTTCAGTTTCGCTTTGAGTCTTTCTCTCTCTCACTCCTTGGCACGTAAATAAATTTGGTGCACCTTCTCGCAGCTGCCAAGAGCAAACTCTCGTTTCTTTCTGCCTGCCTAACAAGAAAAGTACTTTTTGCCGTAGGTCCATAATGGCACCTCTCTTTGATCTTGGCACCAAACAAGAATGCGCGCGCGTTCCAGTCGACGCAAGAATTTTGCTCGCAAAAACCTCATTTAAAAGTTTGCTTAAAATGTTGCTTGCAGTGAAAGGAGAAGTGCGAAATAAACGTCTTTTGAGACGCAAAATAAGTATTCATAACTTATTTTCAAATTTATTAAAATTATATATGAAGAAATCAGGCTTATCCTCGCTGTAAAAATTATTTTTACCAGATTGAGTCAAAGACCGGCCGTGACCGAAACTAGTAGAGCCATTGGTTTTTTAACAAAAACAATTATTGCAGCGAGGATAAGCCTGATTTCTTCATTTCCAAGATCATTTCCTCCAGTGTCAACTTCTTCAAACAAAATGAATTAACACATTTAAATTTGTAATTTAAAGATTGAATATAGAAATCAGATAATTGCTGAATTAAGGAGGATATGAAATTATCTACATTTTAAATTAATAAAAATTATGTGACTAAAATTAATGCGATAGACGAATAAAGATCTCCGACTGCAATTGTTTTGCTCCATTATTATTCAAATATTAATAGTATCATGCCATGTACTAGAATGTAAAAAAAAAAATTAATAATAAATACATTTAAATATTTAAATAAAGACATACAGCTCTTAAATAAAATTTAATGTCAAGAAAACTTAAATTATTTTTAATAAATAAAATAATGTTAATAACTGAGAAAAGACACATAATTAAAATAAGGAAAAAAGGATTTCATTTAAAAAGTATTTATTATTTATGTTTTAAACTTATAAAATTTAATTGTAAAGTATATTTTTTTTCGTAGTAAAATTAATTTTTGTTGCCAAGCTCGATGCATAAATTTTTCAGTGCAAAGTCATGGCCGAAGACGAATCGAGGCCACGTCGATCGTCGATATTTAAAGCAGAATTAATGAAAGCGCGTCTGGCGCCTTTGTGCGATCGACGCCTCGTTCATTAGCGAGAGAGAAACGTCGGAGGCCCTGCCATTAACTTGGAGCACTCACCTATCATCTCCTGCATGGGCACCTTTCCGCCGTATTCCTTGGGCAAAATCTGGGCGTCCACCTTGTTGTGCAGCTCTTTCAGATTCGAGTGAACCTGCAATGCAATGAAAACTTTGCTTCAAAAACGCCAAAAGTGGATGAAATGAAACACACGGGTGTCGCACAGGTTGCCTATACTGACACATCAATAAAGAATTTCTTGATTTAAAACTGAAAAAAATGCAGTTTATTTTCCTAAATTTAATAAAAAATGTTTTGCCGGTATTCGCTGCTTTTTAAAATTAAAGTGGCACAATGTAAATTTTTAATTATTTAAAATACTATTTGTAATTTTGAAATCGGTCATTTTTGTAACTAAACTTATTTTTCAGCCAAATGTCCTAATTTTTTTTTGGCATTTAATTAATAAAATTTGCACTTCTTTTATATCCAAAGTAAAATGTGGATTTCTTCATAAATAAAGAAAATTTTCAATATGCAAATATGAAATGTAAATAAAATGAATTAACATCCAAATTAGTCACTTCGGGCTATTTTTTGTTTTTCAAATTTATTAATTTTAGTTATTTTATTGATTTTGGACGTCTAGAATAAGCAGCAGAAAATTTAATGAAAGCACTAGTTATGGTTTATGGTACACGTGGCCGCGTAAACCATTTACCAGAATTTTCAATAGTTGATGGACTAAAATTTACAAGACACAAATTAAGCATAAAATAAGCTGAAGAAAATTTTAAAATTTCCGACCTTGAATCTCTTCCTCATCTTTTCACTGAAGGTCGATCTGGCGAGGTCGTAGACAAGTCTGACGGGTGCGGGCAGGTTGATGAAGTTCATTTCGCGGTGGCGCATCGGAATGGATTGCTGCGGGCGCAACAGGTAATTAGCACCGAATTAGTGACAAAGGGCCAATTACACACACCTCGCCCCATTTGACGGCGGTCGTGAACTCTGAGGGTGACCACAACGTGACGTGCGCGGCCGAGACGCCCGAGAGGTCGCTCACGTGACAAAATCCGTGCACCTGGTTCAGCTCGTCCTCCATCAGGGCCTCGTACGTGATGAAGTGCGCCTTGGCCATGTCTGCGCACGTGAACTTGTACGGGTCCAGTTTGCCTGCAAAATTAATTTGATTTTGAAAAGTACCACGATTTTGAGTTCAACAATTACTGGCAGCAGTGAAGATGACCTTTCTTCCTTCGCTGTCCCGCTCGAGAAGGGGGAAGATGTAACTGAAAATGGAAATATTAAATTATTATATAGCAACATAAACAGAAAAAATAGTTAATTTTAGCTCTGCTCAAAAATGCAAACGCTGAAATTATTATAAAATTTATTATTTGAAACAATTATGATTCAAAAAATGACCAAATTTTTTACAAAAGCAGTGAACTTTTTGAATTTTTGTGTGAAATGTTAAAATAAAATCATTAATTGTGTGTTTCTATCTTGATATTTTGATTCAAAATTCACAATGAGAGAATTAAAGTGTGTTCTGCTAAAATTAGAAGTTCAAGACCATCGGAATTATAGCAAAGTCATTGTATTTTTGTCCAACAGCGAAGTCAACGGTTTTTCTTTTTCAATATAAAAATTTTATAACAAGTGTTATGAGAAAATGAACTAAAAACTAATTGCATTTGTTAATTAACTGAATTGTCTGAATTTTCATTTATTTAATTGCCTGGTTTTAACGACACAATACACGAGAATTGAAACTCTAAAAGTAGAGGTAATTCTTGGTAACATGTTGTTTAGAAGCTGGCAAAAGAGTATATTTTATATTATTGCAACACATTAAAAATTAGGTTAAACATTCAAGCTTTTCATCTTGTACTCAAAAGAGCAACTTTTGATAGCAATTTGAATATATTTAAAATAATCTTTTATTATTTTAATAAATAAAAATAAAATGAAGACAAAAAAATGTGTTATATTAAATTGTATTGTAAACTTTTTGTATTTATATTTTTTAAACATTCATTTGTATTATTTATTTTTAACTTACCCAGCTGCGATCAATTGATTGACTGACGGCTCGAGATAGTCGAGCCTCTTGCAAAGGTGCGGCAGGGTCTGGCGCAGACTCAGGTACTTAAGAAGGGTTTGCTGAGCCATCGGCACGCTGAACTTCTTCACTCGCAAGAATCGCAACATGAAGTTGGCGTCTGAAAGTTGTCGTTTTATATAATTAACAAAAATCTTTAAATTTATTCAGAAAGAAAAAATGCTTTATTTCATTTTGCAGCTGAATGAAATTTCACAAAAGCCTCGTCTTTCTCTCTCTGATTCGAAACTTCTGCTCGCCACCATCTGTTGAATGGCTGAGGTTGAAAAGGAATTTTTAATTACGCGTTGCGGCGGCGTGGATGGGATTTCCGCCCTTTCTCAAGAGAAGAGGCCGCGCACTTTTTGTTCGCAGAAATGAAAAGCGGGAAAATAAGCGAGCTCTTTTGTCTCTGACTCGGCAACAAAGCGGAGCATTTCCAAATGGCAATTACCCGCAATGGGCTTGCCGGTTTCAAGTAAAATAATTTGAGGCGCGATTGTCTGACTTCTTCTTAAATACCGTTTGTAAATTTAAATAAATGTAAAACAGCAACAGTATTTTTAGATCCAAACCTGTGAAATGTGTTAAAATTTATTCCAGAAGTGTACAAAAACAAACATTGAAATAGTGAAAAAATGAGCCTATTAGGGGCTGAACTGGTCAAATGAGGAAAGCTGGTTGCATATAAATTTATAATACTTTTTATAAGTAATTCTCATGGAAATTTTTAACTCTCCAAAATTCAAATGAGGAAAAACGTTTCAACTCTAGGGTGCTAATTTTTCAATTGAGGATTTGACGCCGGTGAAGAATAAAAATTGAAATTTTATTTCAATTCAGACAAATTACCCAATCGGCAGTTTTGCACTTCCTGGCTTTTCGAGGCCCAGTCCCTGAATTGCTGCAGGGCCTGTTGACGCGCGTGTTCGTCCTCCCTGAGCTGCTTGCGGGCCACCCTGCGGGTTTCCACGGGCAGCTCGGCTCCAAAATCACCGTCGGGCACCTGACTCTGCAGACGGCCCAGCCCCACGTGCGGACCGCTGATCAGAACCTGCGTCGTCGACATCACTGCAAGAGAACAAACATTTAATGAAAATCTAAAATAAAATGAAAATGCAATTATTTGCGGAAATGGATGATCAGATTAACTATTTAAGAGTTACATTCACATTTTAATGAAAAAATATGTTATAGTTCACAATTTATAATTTAGAATAATTGTTATCTAGTAACATTATCAATTTGTTATAATTCAACGACTTCTGCTTATTACCTAAGTAACGTAAGATTATACTTTCAAAAATAGAAATTCTAAAAACAAATTGATCATGATGACAAAAAAATCTTCGGCATTTTTAATTAAAAGTTTAATTGACTGATTAATTAATTTGAATAATTCCGTTTAAACACTTGTCTTTTATTACTAACCAAAGGCAATCAGAGAGGTTTATTTTGATTTTTGATAAATACAACAAATTAATACTTGAACGTGGAAATTTTTCAATTCATGAATTTTGATTATCTTTTCTTTTCTGCTATCCCTCGAATACAATCAGTCTTACTGAATTATTAAAATAAAAAAATCTTCTCAAGAATTTTATTTCACCACCTTCATTATAAACATAAATATCCTATGCACTAATATTGTAAGGAAAATTGAACTTTGCAATTGCTCTTGCGTAGATAAATATGAAAGTCCAATAATAGTCCATTATTAATTCACGCGATATTTGCAGGCTTTGTGAATTTGGTGCAACATTAATGGTCTGAAGAAATGCATTGTGTGTCCCGCGGGAGTGAAAAGCCAAAAGCAGCGACTCGGCTATTTATTGCGCTGACCCGGCCTTGGACTAGCAAAGGGACAAAAGTGAACGAACGACAAAAGGGCCGCCGACACACTAATAACAGTTAGTTAGTAGTTCAGCCAGTGCATGTGTGTGTTTTCTTTAAATACAGAATCCGTCCAAAGACTAGTTTTGTATTCTTGGAGCTGCGGACGACGAATTCATTTATAATTGACATTTTCTCTTGCGCGTACTTGAGTTTTTATTTGTCCTTTTCGTGAAGTACGAGACCGTCTAGTCTCTCTATAGCTTGAGCAAACACGGGCCAATGAACAATTGATATCTACGCAAATACACAAAGCCACGACTAGGCTCTGTTGACATTTATTGACGCACATATGACTTTCATAAAAAAGTCACTTGAATGTGAAGTTAAACTGTTAATTTTGTCAAGGAATAACATTTGCTGGCTTGGTTAACCTTGAATGGCATTTTTATTGCTGATGAGTTGAGGCCATGGATCAGTTTTCGTTTCCTAGATTTTGTGTTTTAAATAAATTGAGCATCACATGTTATGTCATATATGAATATTTATATGTACATAGGAGCGAACGCAGCAGTCCAAATCTATTAGTTTTTTGACTCTATTAGTCTATTCTTTAAAATTTATTAAGCATGCACAGATTTATATAAATAAATAAAATATAATTTTTAAAAGTATTTATTAAAAAATAGTTAAATTATATTATAAAGAAAATTATTAATAATAATAAACCAAATTAAAACATGTGTTAAATTTTAAATATTTTTTTTAAATAGGTGATTAAAAGTGTTATTTGCTTAATAACTTTTAATTAATATATTAATATGAGAAGAAAATTTGAATAAAAATTTTTAATTTTATTGCCGGTATTTTACTACCCACAAAATTGCTTTGTTCTGCTCTGCCAGTTTTGGCCACAAGCAAAAATTCTGTACTTTCCGACTAATGAAAAGAATATTAATTCTACATCCTACGATCCCACTGCTGGTTTTCCAGGGTTTCCCAAAATTCAAAAGATGCCGTTACACCCCCTTAATTAAATTGCCCTAAAACCACATTCTTCGTTAGTGACACAAGTTTTCTATTTCGAGGTGCCTGAATTTATGAAAATGTTCTACAAAAGTTCTTCCTTATAGCTAAATTTTGTCGCCCAACAACTCATAAATATTTCTTTTTCATTTGTGATTGAAATTTTTAAGCTGAAATTTAGGTAATATTCTACATTTAAATTAGTACTTTTGACTAAACACCTTTTACGTGGAATTACGTTCCGAGACGCGAGATACTGATGTCTCAGTATTTCGCAGTATCTCGCGTCTCGGAACGTAATTCCACGTAAAAGGTGTTTAGTCAAAAGTACTAATTTAAATTATTTCCCGTTCTGAGTGGTTTCTTTGGGTTTTTAATTCTCAAAAAAAAAATATTCTACATTTTTGATTAAAATACAATCAGACGGCTCAAACTGCCTGTTTTTTTATTTATTTATTTTTTTTTAAATTCTTTTATTTTCGCCTGCTTCATTTGAAAATTTCGGGCATTTACGGACAAATTTGCACCTTTTGACTTTCAGCAGTAGCTGTGTTTAGTAGAAAAACATCATGGTGAAATTCTTGTCAAAAAAAAAAAAAAAAACTTAAATAGATTTTTACTATTTCATGGTTAAATGAATGCTTGAAACAATGATTTAAATTGGTTTGAAGAAGCGCAAACTTTTGAAACTCAACTTTTATTATTCTCTATTGATTAATATTGTGGTTTTCCATGAAAAAATCAATTCATACTAATTTAATTATCCGTCGAACTATTTATTTGAGAAGCTTATTATGCGTGAGTCAAGCGCGGTGGTTGCGCAAGCGGGAGTATAAAAAAAAGTAGCCTTCGCTTCACAAACACACATTTTAATTTTCCTGCCTTTGAGAGGTGGAAGCAGATTTTCCTAATTGTGGTGAGGTTAAGTAAGCGAATAAGTGCATCTCGCGTGCATATATGAGTTGTTATATCACAGCAAATACACTCGATGCACTTTCTCTGGAGCAATTACTTTCACTGCTTTCTCTCCACTTGTTGATCTCTTGTTTCTTGCTTGACCAGCCGCAATTATTTGCATTTTTATTCAAATCCACGTCGTCTGCGAATGCAACTGTTAAATGAGCTGCAGTGCAATACCCATGCAAGTGTTCCCATTCGCTCGACACACTCGCCCAAGGTGCCAGTTCGAAGCACGTGTGCGAATTTCAACGGGGGGAAAAGGGCAGCAATTCTTGTTCAATGCGTTTCCTATTGTTGCATAACGTAATTTGCAACGCTTCACGCAGACGGCTTTTAAAACTATTCATGGTTTTTATGAGCAATAAATTGCTTATTCTGTGGATATTTAATTTATTTTCAATAAGGCAAAGGAAATATTTCAAAATTTCTGAACTTTTACATTTTCCGATGAACCTCAGAACATCAATCCGCCCAATTTGCGATACATCTTTCTTATACGAAAAAATCATAGACAAAATCTTCTCAAATTTGAGACCGGAAAACACAAAAATATTGAAATATTAAATTTACTGTATTGTGTAAATTCTAAATAAGTAAATGAAAAAAAAACAAAATTTTTAGCCCAGGGGAGAATAATTTTATTTTTCCCCACTTAATTTATTTTAACTTTGGCTTGAGTTTCCTTTCATATTTTGTGCCCTTGTTGTAAGAGGATAAAATAATTAAAATATTAGATAATATATGGAGTAACAAGAGAAGTTTTAGTAAAATACACAAAGCCGGTTGTCTGAGAAGCTCAAAGAAAGGTGTATGTACGATGATATGATATTTATAAATCACAATAAATCATTAAACTCAAAATCACTCTGATCGAATGTAAAAGACATGTAATAGTTCCAGTGAGTTATGAAATTATGATTATAGTTGCTCGTCCCAATTTAGAAGATTTTTGTTATCTATACAAGATTCATCTTCACTTTTAGATCACGATTAAAATTTATAATGTAAAACCAATTTAAAAAATACAATTTGATTGAAGTACAACTTAGAATTTATTTAACATACAAAATTATAAAATAAATATAAATAGCATTAAAAATAAGAATAATGAAAAATATTTGTGAAGTTTAAAACGTTAAAATAATAATTTTGGTTGATTTCAGGTTAAAAATTAACACACACTTAAAAATTTGCAATTAAAATCTGTAATTAAATACAATTTCCATTTGCCCGAATGCATTAGAATGAGCAAATCAATCAGCAAGTGCTCGGCAATGGCATTTCGCTGCCGATTGACCTGCACCGCATTAACTGCAAAAGCTTTTTAATCAAATGCACTCGACGCTATTTGAACTGCGCTGAGTGCTAGTTGGTCGGAAAAAGTGCTGCTCATTCGAGTGTTATTAATTGGATGTTAAAGCCTAGAGCTGTGGCAAAGTGCATGAATCGCAAGGTCCTCTCCGTGTTGTTAAAACAAAGACGACCTTACTTATCTGTGCTTCAAATTTCAATGTCGTCAGAGAGATTTCGTGTCAGCACACAAAAGTGGCTAGAAACAATAGTTGCGCATCATCAAAATTATTTATCCTTGGCAAGATTAACTATTTTCAATAGCAGCAGAAAAACGCCAGGGGCCGAAAATTGAAATTATGTACAAATTTGAATTCTTTATTAGAAAATTATTTCAAAAATTAAATATTATTTTTTTAAGAATTGAATAAATTTATCCAATCAAATCGGTATTTATTGAATAAAAAAAAAATACATTGTTAATTCAAATATAAATATATTTTGACTTGAAAAGATTAGGTGCTGATTGAAACAATGTCCAAAAGTTCCTTACCGTATTCGTGGATGCGATTCCGGGGTATTTTGGGAGCACTGAGGTGGTGTCTGCAAGAGCAGTGAGTGCACTCTCGGCGACTGAGACTCGTCCGCTCACTCAGGTGTCGGCCAACCTCCGTGCGCCTACCCTGACGGCGACGCGTGACGTCACGCCCTCCAGCTGGACGTGCAAACACCACCACCAAACAAACTCGCACCTCCTCGCAAAAATCATTAAATAACACTTCCCTGGACTGTTAAATATAGAGAAATTTATCGGAAAAATTAATATATTCATAATTTTTTTTTATTAATTAACAAATCAATAAAATAAATATTCTTAAAAAAAGTTCCTTTTCTTTCTTTTGTTGAAAAGTTTATTATTATTTATTAATTTGATTAGAATTTACTATACTTTTTAAGGTATTAATTTCGAGGCGTTAATTAATTATTTATTATCTGTTAAAACGTCTCTCTCCTCTGGGCCCTCTTCCGCAGTCGTTGCGTGAATATCAGACACACTGTTGGACAATAATAAAAATGAGTTTCTATATCAGACTCACTCGATGCACGTCTGATGCAATTTGTCGCGGTTTCGCAACACTGCTCCGTACAGGGCAATAATAATGCGTTATTTAACAGCGCGGCGAAGAAAGTGTCGAATAACTCACCATTTAATAATTCACGCTCTTGCGTGCATTCATAGTAGTTTGACGCGGAGAGTAATTTTATTGTTTGGACTTTGGACAGATGGCACCCACTTGAGACGAAAGTGTTTTTTTGCTGTTATTAATTGTATCCCGGAGAAATTTGTGAACTTTTTTATGCTTTCCGGGTGTGACGTTGCATTTAAATTTGCACAAGTACGAGAGACGTAAACATATTAATCACGGAGCAAAAACTTTCAATCAAATTTTACCATTCACTCTGCATGTGAGAAGTACTTTTTATTTTGCTGCTAATACTAATTTTGAACATCCTTGAATATTTTAAAATAAAGTGACAAAATTCAAATTAACATTAGCTTGAACAAATCTTATAATATGATTAATTTTTTAACATTAAGATTCATCATGACACAGATACATAATTACAATAGAGATTAGAAAATGCTGTTGATTTTGTTTAATATGTAATCAAAAATGTGCTTCGATTAAATGAATCATTAATTAAAATTGTTTTACACAACAATTTAATTAATAATAATCGTTGTAGTGTTACTTTAGCTAGAAAAAAGCTAAAAAATAAAAACAATAAAATAAACTATAAAATAGGCTAAAGAAATAAAATAAATTGGTAAAAAATAACTAAGCAGTAAAACACTTTTAAATAAGTGAAAAATTAAATAACTTTTTTATGTTTTAAGTGATATTAAAACAATAAGAACAAAAAAGGTCAACCGAGGCTCACTGTGGCGGATGGGGTCTTTTTGGCCTCGGAAGTTTTAGCCAAATTCTTGCTAGTGGTGGTGCCGTTTTGTCCAACAATCTCTTTTTGCTCCAAAATAAATGTTTTTCAACAATACGTATGTAAACAATGTGATGTAATAATTTGGACAAATAAACAACAATAAAATAATAATAATTTGTGACAAAAATTATTTATCTTCTATAATGAACCTTGTGATCTGCTAGATCAATGAATTTAATTTTTTATAAAGAGATTTAAAACCAATAAATTAGGCAATAATTTATTCTACAATATTAATTGCACAATTTGCATAAATTAGATAAATAGATATCAATGCAAAGGGGATAGGTTAGGATTTAGCAACGAGAAAAGCAATTAACTTGCAAGTTCTGAACATTTTTTGGCCTTGTGCCAGAATGACACAAAAACGTGTACACAATTATATTTTCTTTTCCGTTGTCGATACAAAATATTACACGTGTTGAATGGGCTCCTCTCGCAGGGCAAAAAAGCGGCCCTTTATTTATTCTGCCGAATCATTTCGGGCTGCTTTGTTTTCACACTCTCCATTATTCACATTGAAACGTATACTTAGCTGAGAAAAAAAATAGCTCCTTTTCCAAAACAGTGTGTCTGCTGCCGTGTAAGAAATTACATAACAAAAGTCTTGGAATACAAAAGTGACGGAAAACCTATTTATTTTCTTGATATTTAAGAGGAAGAAGATGCAAATTAGAAAGTAAAAGACTATAAAAAGCTTTAATACTACGTGTTAGTAAACGTTTTTAATTTATTTAAATTAAATTAGCAACAATTAAGCGGCCAGCCAACAATTAATGCGTTTAATGATTCAAAATACAATCACACAAACATAATTAACACATACAAAAATAATATTTTTAATGCCTTTCTTTGGTACACGTGAAAGTATTGTTTAAAATCCCTTGAAGGAATAATAAAAAAGTAGATGACTTGAAAAATATCATGAATTTTAAGTTGAATTAGAATTTTGCAGAAATTGGGAGAGACAATTTTTTGGTACATTTCTTTCTTTTGAAGATTAATTTTATCTGATTGTGACAACAGCAAATATTGGCAAAATAAGGTTAAAAAATTTATTACAAATACTTATTTACGTTATTTACTGAATTAAAATGAAATTAAAATCGTCATAACTGAGCGTCAATTCCATAATCAAAAATAGACACAATAACGCCGATAAAAATAATAACTGGGTCAGCAAAACGTGTAAACAAAACACGGATGTATCCAATAATTGACATTATTCAAGTGCATTTTATTTCAAGGCACATGAATCAACAGAGGCGTATTTTACAACTGTCTTCCATAATCAGCGGGTAAATAATGCAAAATGGATAATACGGAGCGCTTCCTGCATCGCGCACAATTAAAAATAGCGGCAGTGCCAGCGGCAGCCTTGTGACCTACTCAATCTTTCTCTTTATATTCCGATTGCCGTCGGCAGACGCTGCTTCAGGAACATTTATAAATATGTAAATGAGACAAACATTACGTCGCTGCCTCCAGCAAATGCGATCAAATCAGGCAGTAACTCAATTAAAGGCATTAATGCCTTCATTTACAAAAACTTCTATTTAATATTTTTTATTTTACAAAATTTAGACATTTCAATGATAATTCTTACAAAGGATAATTTATTTCCAAATTTAAGATTTTTTATAAAATCAGATAATAATGAATTGATTGTTTAGTCTGATATTTTTTTTCATTAATATTTGCTTATTCAATCAAAAAATTATCCTCAAATTTATTCTTTCTGATACAGAATTTTGACTTTTGGTGGAAAACATTTCAAATTTACAAACTAAATTATGTGATTTTATCACAAATTTCTGGTTTGCTTTGAGATTTTTTTTTCCTAAAAACTAGGGTTGTGAAACTTAGACGCGTTTTTTGCCTAAAATAGTCGACTTTTTTTAGACACTTTTTTCATAGAAAAAGACTGTTTTTAGACGGTTTTTATCCAATTTAGACGGTTTTAGACTGTTTTTCCAAGGTTGAAAATTTGGCTTGTAAAAAGAAGTCGCCGAGGGTGGATCTAGGGGTGAGGGGGTAAAAATCACTGTTCACAAAAACTAGCTAGAAATGCTCAGAATGACCTGTCCGAGATTTGTAGATGGTCGCCAGAAACCATGAAATTTTTTTTCAAGTCCCGACTCCCGAGAATGCGCGGTAAACAAAAATCGGTTCACTTTTGAATATTTTGTGCACCAGGAGACGAAATAGTGAGTTTTAGACACTTTTAGACTGTTTTAGTCGATTTTCAGACGCTTTTAGACGGTTTTAGACGACTTTAAGTGGGTGTCAATCGTCTTGGAATTTCATGATTCGTGCACATTTGATGAATTCAGGCCAAACCAAAGCCCAGAAAAAAATAGTCGATCGTCTAAGTTTCACAACCCAACTAAAAACTTAAGAAGAGTTTTACGTTTTTTAAATACACAGGGATTTCCATTAAAATCCGTACATTATTTTCCACAACAAGCGTTTTCTACCGGAAATTTGAATTCATCACATTTATATGCAAAACAAATTGACAGGCGAGGACAAAACCGCGTCAAGGAAAGCGAGGCTGCGCTTCACTTGCACTTTTCAGTGCTGCCTGTGCCGAGAAAAGAATAGGCGCGTGCGAATGTTTTGCACGGGCGCGCAATCCCGTGTGCATTTCTCATTTACTCTTCCTGCTGAAGTCTGCGAGCAAAAGTCGAGACCTGATGCAAGTTGTTGGTGCACTTCCTGCAGCTGTAATTGTGCATTCTACACTACTTATTACATACACCGCGCGGCTTGTTGCCGTTTGTGCAATGAAAAGTAAAACCGCCGCGCGCGCGCCGACACCTTTGTTTGCTTTTTACCTCGAGACACTATTTGTGCTCCGTAATGTTGTAAAACACACGTTCGCCAAATTAAAAAGCAAAACCAAAGCAAGACGGCCTTTTGTAAAATGCATCATGAACAATTACACAAGAGCCCGCGAGTGCATTGCATGGGAAATTAAACAAACTTTGTGTTTGACTCCCTGAGTGGTTCAATTTGTTGATTGCTAAATAATCATAGCTTTAAGTAGAGCCAACGGAATTATAAATTATATAGTATTTTAAATATTATTCAGAAACGCCACTTCTTTAAATTATTATAGAAATTGCAAAAACAAGAATGAAACGGTATAAAAATTATCAAAAAGCAGAGCAAATATTGTGTTAATTTATATAGTTTTAAATAACTTTTAAAAACTTTTAAAAGAAAGATATCAACAATTATTATTTAACCATTTAGTTTTCATATTTATCTTTTTTTTATGAAATAATTAATAATTTTATTTAAATAAAATTTTTGCATTTTTTAAAGCATTAAAAATTATTTAGTTATATAACCCATCAATTGTAAAAAGAAAATATTATTTTTGATTTTTAAATATAATAAATAATATGTCAAAGAAATAAGGACATATAAATTGTGATATTATTTCTTACTCCCCAAATCGCTGTCGCAAGTTTTTTGTAAATTATTATTATCAAATTTATTGGAAGTCAGAAGAAAGAGTTTTATCCTTGTTGGAAAAAAATAGTTTTTTTTTGCTCAGAATCAAAACGGCTCACAATCAGAAATAAAAATAAATACCATTATTATTTAGTTATCACGATAAAAAATTGTAATGTAAAAAATTAAGTTAATAACTACTTGCTTTGAAATTTTTGAAATAAACCACGTGAGCAATCAGGCGCAAAGTTTAAAAACTATTAAAAAAAACTATGTGATAAGAAAGAACTGAGAAGAAACTCAATTTAATTGTTATGATTTTCATCGTTGAAGACCACAAAGTAAGAAACTGATTTATGACTTGAACGATTCACATCATTTCAATAACTTAAATTTATCCTTGGTCGACAGTGAAAAAAATGACCAACACTTTCTTCACACATTTTTTTAACACTAAAAATTATATTAAAACCGATGTAGAATGAAACTGAATTAACTGGCACAAATAAGAAAACAATTGAGCGATGAACAAAAGTTTAAAAAGTAATAAGGGACACCTTTCAAGCCAAAGCACAGGTCGGTTGGCAAGGGGTCGTGGATTTATTTGCAAAAATCAGGTGAAAAGAACACAAAATTTGACGGATTTTGGCGTGGAAAAAACTCGGAAAAGTCAAAAGCTTTCCCGGAAAAACGCTACTGTAGTTTCAACTTAAAAATGGAATATCTCGGGTTCTAATTGAGATACAGAAATGCGGCTAGCACCAAAAATTTTCTTTTTACCTCCTCTTCAATCCTGAGGGGTCAAATAATCCAGAGGTCAAAGGTCAAGGTCATTTTTCAGGGGTCACAAGTACAAAAAAAATTCTAGCAAAAATATGCCACCTTTGATTGGGCTGAAATTTTTTTCTAAGATAGTCCTAACATGTAGGGACAACATATTAAAAATTCAGAATGGCATATTTTTTAGTTATTTTATAAAAAAATCACAAAGGTAAAAAAACGTGAATTTTTCGTATTTTGCCAATGGTCGGATATTGATTTTTGGAATTTTTAAGAAATTTTTTGAAAATTTAGGAATTTTTTGTCAATAAACAAATAAATTTACCCATTTTAGATACGTACTTTCTCAAAATAAATTTTTGATCATGAGCAAAATGCGAAAAATTCACGTTTTTTTACCTTTGTGATTTTTTTATAAAAAATCTAAAAAATATGCCATTCTGAATTTTTAATATGTTGTTTCTACATGTTAGGACTATCTTAGAAAAAAATTTCAGCCCAATCGAAGGTGGCATATTTTTGCTAGAATTTTTTTTGTACGTGTGACCCCTGAAAAATGACCTTGACCTTTGACCTCTGGATTATTTGACCCCTTAAGATTGAAGAGGAGGTAAAAAGAAAATTTTTGGTGCTAGCCGCATTTCTGTATCTCAATTAGAACCCGAGATATTCCATTTTTAAGTTGAAACTACAGTAGCGTTTTTCCGGGAAAGCTTTTGACTTTTCCGAGTTTTTTCCACGCCAAAATCCGTCAAATTTTGTGTTCTTTTCACCTGATTTTTTGCAAATAAATCCACGACCCCTTGCCAACCGACCTGTGCTTTGGCTTGAAAGGTGTCAAGGGTTATTTATATTTTTAGTTTGCTTTCTATTCAAAAACCAATATTTTATTGATAATTTTAATTTCAAACCTCAAAAACACGAGGAGAAAAAATATATAGATAAGTATTGAAATTTTTTTAGTAAAAAATACAGCTAAATATGGTTATCTTTACCAAAGTTATGTTGGAAAAAAATACTTTTATAGTACTTTTGTTTTGTACGTTTTGTAACTCGACTTTAATTATATTTCTGGCCAATCCACATGAAGTGCATTTTTCCATATTTTATTTCCTGTTCAGCTCGTGAGAGAGTTTTTCTGTCAAAAAGTGCGTGCGGGGTCATCGCCGCCAAAGTACAAAGTAAACAAAGTCGCACCCGAAATCAAAGGAAGGACACGACAGGGAAATTTATTCAAATAAAAACGGGAGTGCGTCTGATGGTCTCGCGAGTTTTCACTTTTTGGCTGAAATTCAATTTGCAAGTCAAAAGTAACTTTTTTTGCGAATGCAAATGAATTAAATTTTATGCAAACAGACCAGCAGCGCAGAGGGTTTTACGAGCAGGAAAAGGAAACGGCCAATTCAATAAATCGCCAGCGCTGCTGAACAGCAAATATCGCTCAAAAAGCAGACGCAAATTGCTCGCAAAATTTTATATTCCACGTGCTCAGAGTCAATTTAATTTGCCAGACTTGTTTGCTTGAAAGAGCGGTTTACATCCATCATGGATTTCGGACTCTAAATTTTCGGTCACTTTGACTGGTGAAA
This sequence comes from Neocloeon triangulifer, assembly GCF_031216515.1. NCBI lineage: Eukaryota > Metazoa > Arthropoda > Insecta > Ephemeroptera > Baetidae > Neocloeon > Neocloeon triangulifer. Next base: position 2,864,650 of record NW_026775550.1, read on the forward strand.
TAATCCATCAGAAATTACCTTTGCATGCACCAAACGAATGCACACAAATAACACTACAGCCGATATTGCACCCTCAGGCCAAAGCAAATATTTAAGCTCTAGAGTGATTTCCTCTCTGCGCCCTCGTTTTAACGCTTCAATGTATGCAATTTCGCTGATGATGTTGCAATCATTCGCATTGGTTTTCATTTTTAATAAAGGCACGGTTTTGATTATTCCAGTAAGTATTTATTAAAAAATATTACAGGACAAACCAATCAAATAATTACAATTGTTCATCCTTCTTCTTTATTAAAACTTTTACCACAAGTCATTTTATGTGATATTTTTTTGTTACTAGATGTCAAAATATAATCAGCTGCGTACAGGGACTCAAGGAGTAAAAAAGGGTTACGTAAGAATTAGTACGAATTCGCTATAAAAACCTTGAAACAGCGGCACGAAGCTAATTTTAATACATGTCTTGTTCCAGTGCAGTCAAATTAAGAATCAGTTTACATTAAACATTACATTGGATGACGTCGAATTGCTCCATTTTGTGAGTAATTATTTATTTTACACCATAGTACTAATTTGTAGTTATGTAAATGCTATACATAAGGGTTTGAATATGAGTACATTTATATATACTTTTGCAAATTCAACGAGGCACAGTTTAATCGTCAACTATATAACACATCATTAATCTTAATCAGATCTCATATGTTTGAAATAAAGTTTGATTTAGACAATTTGAACTAAAAGAAAAGAGAGTACATCGGATTGGATGTGACAAGCTCAATAATAAACATCACTTTGCTCAGGGTACATTAATTTCCGATATATTAAAAAGTCCGCCAACTCATTGCATTGATAAAGTTGTTTGCGTAGCTTTGATGGTTACGAGTAATGAGTTCTATTTACAGGCATGATGCAGTTTTGGAAGAGTAAGAATAAGTGTTAAATTATCATTAGACAGGCGGCAGAGCCCAGAGAGTGGCCATTTTATCCGCACCAGTGCTGATGAAGGAAAACTCCGAGGGATGCCACCGGCCAGAGATGACTTTGTCTTGGTGCTGCGCGACCACCACACTGGGTAGGGGAGTTGTCAGGTCGCCTAAAATAACATTTATTGAAATAAATGATCGTACAAAATGTCAAATTTAAAAATTGTGTGCAATTTTGATATCAAATACAATTTTTAGAAATATTTTTATCAAAAAATATTAATATTTTGTATCAAGAAATGTTTTTATTTTTAAGGAAAATGAAAGTAATAATAAAATAATAAATAAATTAAAATCAGTTCCAAAAAAATTTTGGATTTTTTAAATTTTATATCATTTTAACAAACAATTTTTACCTTGCAAGTCAGTGAGCACAAGTTTGTTGTCGTATCCGCCTGTGAGAAGGTAGTAGGCGCTGGGTGAAAACCTGATGGAACGCACGTCTGATGTGTGCGGCTTGAAGCACTGCACGCTTCGACCACCCCTGATGTCGTACAAAACGCAAGAAGCGTCTTCGTGTCCGGAAACCAGCAGACGACCAGAGGGATCGACGCAAATGGCAGCCACGGGAGAACCCTGAAGTCATTAATTAATTTTATAATTGAATTGCTCAAGATAAGGAAATTTAAAAATACTATAAAATAAAAGAGAAAATTTAAAGATGTAAAATTTGAGTTGGGTTTTTACCCTGTTTCCTGGTGCAGTGGCCGGAGTGACCATGTTTACGCAGCCCCTCGTCCTCAGGTCCCAAAATCTGACTGTCTTGTCTTGGGATCCACTGACAAACATGGCACCACCCCATGTGTACAAGGAAAGAACGTGACCTATAAAAAACAAGAAATTAGTTATAATTGAACAAGATCAAAAATATTTATTCCAATTACTTAAGATGACTCAGATTTAAATTTTAAATTGTTTTTAAGTGAATAATTATTTTCCATAAATTTATAAAACTATACAAAAAAAAAAAAAAAATTTCTGCATTCTGAAATGTAAGAAGAAAAAAAATTAAAAAAATGTAGGAACAATTCCAAATAATTTCACTTATTGCGTCATTTTTCCTCTGTTTTTAAAAATTTCAAATAAATACTTCATTTTCATAATTTGCAATTGCCGCAATTGGAAATTTCAGTGTAATAATCAATTTTCTTGCATTTAAAATGAAAAATCAGTCAAAATGGTCCCTTTATTTAATTAACTATTATTGACTCTATATTTCTATACTTTATATTAAAGTAATTTTTTTACCTGAATGTCCACTCAGGGCCTGGAAAGGAGTGCCGGTGGCGCAGTCAGTCACATAAATCTTGCAATCCCCAGCACCACCACTGATGAGAAGGCTGGATTTGTTGCTCGAGTCCTCGATGAAGCACAAGTCACGCACGGTGCCATCGTGCATCGTCAGCTCAATTTCTTGACCTGAAATAAAAAAAATTTGAAAAATGATCTCAAATGAAAAATCCAATTTAATTACCTTCTAGATTTGACGATTCTGCATTGAAGCGCATGAGTTTGACTGTCTTGTCGTTGCTGCCGGTGGCCATCAGGTCACCCATCGGGGTCCACGCCATGCAGTAGATGGAGCCCTTGTGGTGTTTGGTGCGCTTGAACAGCACTGTTGGCTGATGTGTTTGATGATCCTCTCTGCAAACAAATTAATACTTAAATCAGTCATTTTTCTAGAAGGGATATACTTTTTTTTTAAATTTATCAATTATTATTAGAGCTGTAAAATTTAGCGGATGCTATATTTTCTGCGCTTGAACTTTATTTTATTATCATGTGATTATTAATAATTTAAAAAAAATTAATAAAGTGAAACAGACAAACAAAGATCAGTTAATTTTATTTAAAAATATTTACTTCTAGCACTTCATGCAAGCTTAATATATAAATTAAATTTTTATATATTTTTTGATAATGATAAAAAATACAACAGAAATTAAAGTAACAAAGGCAAATGCAACAAAACTGTAATTTTTTAGTATAAATTTTAAAATAATAAAATTAGATCAAAGATTAAAATATTTATATTTTAAATCTATTAAATAAAACAAATATTATAACTATTTTATTACTGATTAAATATTTTCATTTTTTTTAGTAAAAAATCTTCATTTTGACCTTAAAACATTTAAAAACCCCTGCAAGTTCTTGATAATTACAATTATTTTGCATCAGGCGCGTTTTGGGGGCACAGCGGGAAACAAAGGCTATGGGAGGCGATAATCAGCGAAATGCTAATGCAGTAATTGCAGCCAGGCCTGCCAAGTGTGACGCGCTGCAGAGAGATAATCAAATTATCCTGCAGCCCCACCTTGCTGGGAATGGAAGGAATTAGGGTCACCATTGAAGGCCGGAAGTGAGTGTGCCCGAAATAATCAGCAATGAAATCAAGATTAAGAAACACACACTCATTTTATCTCGCACCAAAACTAAACGAACGGGCTCTCAGCCTCTCATTGTATCAATTGAAAATGAGTTCGTCCCATCAAAATGGCAATTTTTTTATTAATAATTAAAAACGTTTCTTTTAATATTTCCTTTGCCGGAATCCAAAATTAATAATTAAAAGATTTTTTTCATTATTATTTTCCTTCTCTGGGGATACAATTAAATCAAAATAAAATTATATTGAAGTTCTATAAATATAATTTTTGGTTTAAAAAAATTAACTAATTTGTTGTAAATCATTGACAAGTTGTAGACTAAATTTACCTCTTATTGAAATTATAAAATAGCTCTTTTTTTAAATCAAATTAATTTAAACAACATTGGTATTTCTTTTTTAATTATGTTGAAAGTTGCTGAAAAAAAGCTTTGTATACAAAAGTAAAAAGAAAAAATTGTTTAAAAGAAATTAAAAGTCAAAATTTTAAATAATAATTTAATCATTCAATATTTTTTTAAATTATTATTATGTAATAATTCCTTACCTAAGATCGTTGAGTTTGGGGTAGCCGCAGATCCTGAGGGTTTTGGAATTTGAACCGACAGCGTAGAATCTGCCGCTCGGGTGAAACTCGGCACACCGCACTGCCTGGACATCTTCCAAACTGGTGACGGCCACAAATTTCGGCCGTCCAGCACCATTTTCCAAATCTCTCGGCGGGCTCGGAGCCGCTGGTCCAGCCTAAAACAAAATTTAAATAATTTTAGTACAAAATTTCTTCAGATTCATACACATATTTATTTCAGGACCGATTTGGGAATTTTTTTCCATAAAATTTTGATTTCGAATCATTTTCTGGTGAAAGTAATTTCCAGATTTGGTTCTTTTAGTTCATCTCCCGTGGCTAATCGGATAAAACAAAGTATCTGGACCAGATCCATTATTATTTGCGGCGGGTAAACAGATTAAAGGCACCCCGCGGTGCCAAGAAAGTGGGGAGCTGTGGAAAAAAAGCACTCGGGGAAATTACCAACGAGCCGAGAATACAAATTTGCCGGTCCAAAGTGACAAAGTGGCGCCCGTTGCATGATTTGTTTTCATTTCCAGCCCCTCCAGAGAGCACTAACAGAAAAACACACAGACAGAGGCGCACGTTTGCCAAAAGGAAAGAAAGTCTGTCTCGGGGAAAAGGTTAAACGCACGCTTGAGAAAAGCAGAAACGTGCAGATCGAACAACTTTTACGAACCTTAGGGGCTGCTCTTTGGTCAGATAAATGAACAACATATTCATTTGTAAGAGTTTGAATGGATTTAACATTAAATAATAATAAAAAGTAAAGTTAAGAATTAATCCCAGTATGGTTAAGTTGGATTTGTTTTTTCAGATTCAGATTCAGATAATATTTATTCCGTATAGATCAACATATGTACAGAAATTTTCTGCAACGAGGAAAAAGCCCGATTCATTCATTTCCATGATCATCTCCTCGAGTGTCAACTTCTTGAAACAAAAATAACAAATTTATTCCAAATTTCTCTGAACATTCTTTGTTTATATTTTTTCACGGTAAAATTTCGCCGCTGCGTGTTGGCTTTGTTTGTTTGTCTGGTGCGGACACTGGACACTTTTGGTCAATTGGCAAACCTCGCAACGGGGCGTCCGATGCTGAAAAGCTCTAACTGTTTGCGCTCTCGAATCGCGATTGGCACGAAATTCATCTGTGAGCCGCTCAATAGAGCACCTGTCTCGCTTTCTGTTTACGCCGCGAGTGCGGTGAACGTCCTCGGCTTCTGCAGAATGAAATCAAGATTTCGGTGCAGATGCGAGAGACAATGGGGCCTCGCTGCGACACCACGAACGTTATTTTAACACAATAAATCAGGAAAAACCAACAGGACAGGGAGTAAGTGACGTTCACGTTGCGGAAATTAAAGTTACGCAGAGTTTCATATTATAATTGTCGCGGTGGAATGTTCATCAAGCTTTCAACAGACACGTCAAGGAGGTAATTAAAAATCAGGAAATTCGTTTATTTTAAAATGAATATTAAAAATTATATGAATATCATATACAAAAAATTGACATAAATTAAATTTTTAACTTGTAGCACAAAACATCAGCGAAAATAAAAACAAAAAATGCTGAATTATTCTTGAAACTCCTGTTAACACCAAAAACTTCAAAATCTGAATTTCCCCGAACTTAAACTTAAATTTGTATGTAAACAATGTGTTGTAACAATTTGGACAAATAAACAACAATAATAATAAATTGAACCAAACTTTATAACCTCTTTCTCTCCTTTTTATTTATAGTTTTAGCTTTATCATCATCGCGTGGACCATCAAATAAGGATATTCCAGCAAAAAATGATAATTTTTATTGAACCAAAATATATATTTAAAAAAGTGAAAACAAATTGAAATGAGCTTAATAAGCAAAATGTGTCTGAAAATTATCACAAAATTTCACTTTTTGTTAGAATATGACGTAAATTTAGAAAAATATGCAAGAAAACTTTACAATCATGTATGAAAAATGAAAATAAGCTCAATGTTTTAGTTTTGTTTTTAAATTTTTTTCAGCAAAACAGACTAACTACGACAGAGTTTTAATGGTCTATGTCATTTTCAGACTGGCAATTATTTAGGGTTAAAATTTCTTCAAAAATAGAGCATAAATTAAAAACAAGTAATTGATCAAGTTTAATTTTTCCATTGCATTAATTTCGTGGAAATCGCAGAGATTCCAACTTCATTCAAATCCTTGGAATTTCTTCTCAATAGATGCTAATTTTAAATGAAGATTCCACTTCTATTTAATAATTTCTCAAATTACATTTTATGACACTTTGATATGGACTTGGAGAACTAGACAGATATAAGAAAAGCGCCAGAGGGTCGAAGAGAGTAGAAATGTGGAGCAATCTTTCGCTTCATTATAAACTACTCGTTCGCACTACTTTTCCTCACAAAACCATAAAAAACAGATTCTCCGATCTTCCACACTCGCCTATAAATAATTATATTTGATTGCAAACATGGACAGATGCTGGGTCACGCCTCTATAATAAAAATCTGGCGAGAAAACTCGGCTTTTTAGGTCTCCCAAGTGAGGAAAGAGTTATCAACTTTATTAAAGCAGGAAAGTAAAAACTTAATTATGGCAATTATCTTTCTATAAGTTAAAATCAGAGTTTTCTATAGAGAATGATTAAATTTGCCACCACTTTCAAACGCAGTCTGACGCAAAACGACACAATTCGCTTGTCACGTCGTCGTTTCTTCTTTCTTTCGGCACGCGTTCTGCTTTTCCCGGCCGGCGTCCACCTGTCCTCGCAGAGAATAAATTATTATCCCGCACTGCACGATAAGTGGGCAGTCATGACGCTGAATTTGAGTGAATAAATGGCCAAGAATCGCGGTCATCAGGTCGGTAATCCACGCGATGCTAATTGCAGCACAAAACACGCGTCTCGGACGAACACATAATTAATAGTCTGCAGTTTACAATTTTATTGTCGATCTAGTTCACTAGACCATAAGTGATGTACCCGTGTATGGAAGGAAGACAAGGGCACGAAGCCTTATAAGAGGATTGATTCGATTTCAATCGGTTTATTTACCAGTCGACAATGAACTGTGGTTTTTCATTCATTCAATTTATTTAATTATTAACTCTAGTTTTTTTTTAAGAATTTTTTATGTTTAATTTAATTGCAATTTGGAACGACTTTATTTAAAATTGAAAATTGTTTCAAACAAACAATAATTCTTGAAATTGATATGATTTTTTGAGTGGATTGCTAAATTTATATTTAAAATTATATTAATATATTAATTAAACTGAATTGAAATTCCATCCATTGTATTTTGTAATTTTCAAATCATCACCGTTTTTTTCCCTCTAAATAAGCAAGATGAAATAAAATGAATTTGACGTCAGGCATCTAATTAGTTTTTAAAACAGTAATGCCTGATAAACCTGATTTTAACAAGCCAAACCTAGTCTTTCAAGAAACATGCCAAATTATTATGCAAATATAGTTTTCCTCAAACGAGCGCCCGTCGCAATAAAACCAAAACTCTCTGGAACAACCGGTGTTCTTTTTAAGAATGTTCCGCTATCACTATTAGCCCGTAGGAAAAAAAGTGTGCAGATTTCAAACGATCATAAACCTGCGGGGCCAATTTTATGGCTCAATAAGCAATCTAGTTTGGCAAATATTGAAGCGGATTCAAGACCTCTGATTATCTTGTGCAGGTGCTAGAATTTTCCATGTTTGCTAGTTCGTGTATATGAGTAAGTGAAACACATTTGTAAAGGCAACAACTACCACAAATAAAAAAAATAAGGACGGAATAAAACCTGTTATAAAAGTTTGAATAATATTCTGACAAGATCTGATCCTGAATGCGGTCAGACAAACGAAGCCCAGTGATGAAGTGAGTTTGTGCGAAATCCTTGATTTGTTGCCAAGTACATAAGCGTGACAGACACCCAATTTGGGTATTAATAATAATTACAATAGATCCGATAGATTATAAAACTAAGTAAAATTATTATAAAAAAGATATTTTTAATAACAATATTATCCTTTTAATTAATGTTTTATTTTAAGATGAATTTCGGAAAATTTATGAATTTTAATGCAATTATATAATTTATTAAAAATATTTTAATTTTAATTTTGTCAACGATTTAACTTTTAATTAAAAATGTAAGCAATTTTATGGGAAATAAACTAATATATAAATTCTGGTATGGTTCAGAGCTGCATAATCTTCTTTGCATACAAATTTCTCTAGGCTATTGTCGTCTTCGTCTTTAGTTTAATTATTCTTACCCACAATTGGCGAAACATACACGGTATTTAACAACAATTTCTGAAATTGTAAAAATAGTGCTATTTTTTTAAATTATGGTAAGCGAACTGCAAACTGCTCTGCAACAATCGTGCAGTTCATTTTCAATTTCAATAATAATTCACACTCGGTCTGCAAAGTTTCCCAATCGACTGGATCAGCGAACAATCGTTCCTGTCGAAAGTTCTTTTGAATAATCATCTAGGTTGCCGAGTGAACCGAGAATTCACGACTTCATCAATAAATATCAATACAAGGTGAGCGTTTAACACGGCTGGCGAGCGACGGAATAAAAAAATGCAAGCGGCGAAAAAGAGAAATTGATATCGCGAAAAAAGTGACTTGCAAATAATAACAAATTGATGGCTTCGAAAGAAAGCATTGTCATGCTAATAATTGGCAACAAAATAAGACAATGATTCAATTTGAGAAAAGTATGCATGTTTGGACAACAGTTGCCCATATTACGGTAAATTAGTTTTCCTTGCATGTGGTGCATGATGCGAGCATTTTTCTTGGATCACGGATGAGCCAACTTTTCAACTTGTGTGCTACACTTAATTTGCTCGGTATAGGCGAACAGTTATTAATTGAATCGTGTGTGTTATTCGCGCACATGCACCCAATTTATTCCTCGCGTGTCATGAGATAACTTTACTTTTACGGCTTTTCCGCAATCGGCCGCGGTTCCCCCTCGCTAAGCACCAATTGAGCCGAAATGAATTCGCAATAATTGACGGCCGCTGGACGCCAAGTTCGGTTCCCATGGATTTGATAATTTACATGATTTAAGCGCGATGGGTGTTGCAACAAGAAAGTTTGGAATGAAGTGGAGCGTTCGATTGTGTAAAAGCATAACTTTTGTAAAAATTGTGAATTCATCAATTTCTAAGAGAGTGAAATATTTTCTAAAATATTATTCATAAATTGTTTGATCCACAGGAATTGACAGATAATTTTCCATTTGCAGATTCTTATTTATTTAATAATAAATTTTCAACGAATTGTTAAAATTTCCAACATACCACCCGGATGAAGTGAAATGTCATCCTCAACTATAAGGTGAACCACAGACAAGCACTGAAATATATAATTTTTCGAGAAAAGACTGGCTAACTATTATTATTGTAAAAAGTAATATATTATTAAGTACTGAAATACCAAAATAATATTTGAAAATATTAATAAACATTATTAAATAAAAAAATATTATAAAAATAATATTATAATAATTTCAAGGTGAAACAAGTTTTTATTTTTTAAATAAACATGACTGTATAAAAAAGTAGCATAAGTTATTTTCATGAATCTCTTGGTTTTGATTGAAAGTCTTGGAATTATTTAAAGACATGATTTTAATGAAATTTAAAGGATAAACATACTTTTAAAACAAATTAACTAGAGATTTTTTATAAAATTGCAAATTTATTAGCATCAAATTGTGATTCATATAATAATAATTAAATAAATGTTAATATTTAAATTTTTAAAATCATTCAGATTTAAAAAATCTGTCGTATTTTTCAATAATTTAAAGCCTGAATAGACTTGGAAAAAATATCACTTTTGCGTTATTTTGAAAAAAAAAAATATTTAATGGAAAAATTATAAAATAAAATGTAAATCAATTTATGAATTACAAGCAAAAAAAAATTGTAACTAAAAATAGTCTCAAATCACCAATCCACACCACTTTTTTTGTATAATTTAATTTACTTTCGGGCTAGATCAGTTGAACTTATAAAATTAAACCTGCGGCCTGCATTAAGACAAAGCAATTATGAGACACTGACCCTTCTCCTGGGCGGTGGAAATCTTCCTGGTCTGCTTTTCCTCGACTCCTTGGGGTCCTCCGCGGCGAGCAAATCCTCCACCGACTTTCGTCTGAACAAATTCTCCTTGTTTCCGCCCAAATTGAAGCTGAAGTCGCCGGTGAGATCGGGCGAGGGCGAGTTTGCCTGTTGCCACCTGACGCGGCCCTGGTCCTCGACCGAGCGCGACCTGTTGTTCCTGCTGCAGTGGCAGGAGGCGGCGGGGGCGGCACTGCGCAAGGGGTCGCGCCGGAGTTGCGGGGGCGGCGGCAGGACGTCGCGGAACATGGGCGCCATGAGGTAGTACTCGCGACCCTTGTCGATGCACGGCGGCGGCCAGCACTGCCGCAGGTGCGTCGGGGGCGGGGGCGCGCGCCCCCGCATCATCTCCACGCACTCGGGCGTGCAGAAGAAAAAGTTGTCGTGGGCGAGGGCCGGCGGCTCGGGGAACAAACTGCTCTCGTTAGACCCCAGCTCGGCGGCGGCGCATCTTGACAAAACCTTCTTCGTTCGCACTCGCGGCCAACCAAGCACTCACTGACAGACGCGCTCAGGGACGACCTACATCCAAGGAGAAATGCTACCGAACGAGGCCCCCACCTCGCCAGGAGCCGAGCATCAGCCGCCCCTGCGGACCGAATCCAAAACCTCCGAGCAACCTTTTGAACCCTTTGCGGATTTCTTTTCTCTCAAACAATTTGGTCTGATTCGTTAATTATTGGTTGCTTTGGAAATTTTTACTTGGAAGCAACAAGTGGCTAATGATTATAATGATAATTTCATACAATAGAAATATAATATTGAAAAGATTATAATACTTGAGATTTGAGAATCATCTCTAAAAAATATATTTTCCTTTTTCCTTTTCGACCAACTTTTTTACATTCCAAGCAAAAATGGAACAATAAATTAATTATTAGAATTAATTATAAAAACTATTGTCAGCATCCATATTATAACATTTACATGCGTTTACCATAAAATTGCCCTTTGATTGGTAAACTAGAATATTAATTTTAATTTACAAAAACTAATTAAAAGAATCTAATTTGAAAGTGATAATATTTGTGTAAAACTTATTTTTTAAACACAAATATATTTAAATATTTTTAATAACCATTAATTGTAAAAAAACGTTTTAACAAATATTTCGAAATAATAAAAATATATTATAATATTTATTTAAGTTTATAAATAATAAGCCCGTATACATAATTATATTTTTCTTACAGTTTTACTTCAATTCGATTGTATTTTAAAGGGTAATTTCATTTTAAGCGAGCCAGTCGAACCACACAGAAACAGTAATTTTAATGAAGACGTCTCAATCCATCATACAAATAATGCGAACGGCGTTTGCGTGAAACTATTAATCAGCAGTTATGTCAAGATTGACAAGAATAAATTAAAAGTGCGTTCTGCAACTCTCTTGAATCGTGAGTGTTGGTGCAGACGTTGCAAGTGAGGCACGGCGAAGACCAGAAGTGCATCTCCGCATACGGGTCCCGTTAAATCTGGCTGAAGAGGCGTTTCACACGCGACTGACCGCTCGCAACCTCACTCAATCACGCGCCGGCCGAGAGCAAACAACAAAGTGAGCCCAATAGCATATGGGCCGTAATTAAATAATTAACTCGTTAATCGCGTTCTTGATACAACATGTAATTTATTCAAAACATTAAAGATCCACTCGTCGAAATCTGTAATTTGCATTTAACAAATTTAAATTACGCATTAATTTTTCAAATTTGATTATTATTAACTTTTTAGAATTTCAAACGGTGAAAATGATGAAATATTTCATTGTAAAAAAATGCCGTTTTTTTTAAAGTCGCAAATCATTACATCCGTAATTTATTATAACAAACTTGGGCTTTTAAAAGGAGGTCAGATTCTCATAAAATTCCATTTTTGGCGCAAACTTCAAGGTTCACTGGACGGTTCGTCGTAAAAATAATCTGGCAAAAGGCTCAAATGAGAGCCACCGTAGTTCAGATCCCATTTTTATTTGGTCATTATCATTCCAAAGGTTTCGCGAGTCTCTCGAGTTGAGAGTTTGTTTTTTTCCCCAGAAGCAGAGACTCGAGGTAAAAGTGTTTATTCTTCTCGCGCTCGTCACGCGCCGGATGACCGTCCGTTGAGCAAATTAGAGCGAAGAAATTCACGGGACACGCTCCTGGGGCGCTTGCATCTGCATCTGCATCTCTCGCAGACGTAAACGGGCAATTTACGATTCGGGCACGACCGAGTAATTTACTACGAGAGAAAGGCGGAGTTTTTGTATATAATTTCAATAATTTACCAAAATGTGGTCAGAGCGTTAGAAAATCCAAAGGAGTAATAAATTTTGATACAAAAAATTCAGGATTTTTCGAGATTATTATCTTGTTAATCAAGCCGGTGGCTTTCGACGTGCTGGGTGGACTAATTTGCAAGTAATTAAATTGCTGCTGATGGCAGACGTGGGTTTATCTCGTTGGCAAAAACGCCGAATCGCGTGTCGGTGTTCTCGGTTGACACTGCTCGCGTGATCTCAAAGTAATTAGCAACTTCGGAGAGAGCCCGAAAGTAAACAAGCGACGTGTGCGAAAAAAAGCACATGCAGACTTTTCCAATTATTTGAAACAACGGCTGTGTTTCTCAATCTATTTTCATACACAAAAAGGGGAGGCTGGAAATAAGCTTACACGAGTCTGCGCTTGAAATTACTTCCTGCTGCGAACGATGGAGCGAGAATTTCATTTGAAGAACCACTTTTTTTATCAAGAGCGGCGCGCACGAGAGAAATGTAAAGCGAGAGAGACTGAAACGCGGTCGATATATTAAACATCACTTCTCGCAATAGGCTTATAAATAGCAGCTTCTCATTGAGGAAAAAATTGTTAATGAGAAATTTTCCCGTTTAAATTAGTTTGAAATTGTAGGAACAAAAACTTTTCAGTTTTATTTCTCTCCAAAACCTGCTTCAAACACTATTACTTTAAAGAAAAAGAAGTGCAAAAAAAAGACGAATTTATTGTTTAATTGAAAATAATTGTTTCTAATATATTTTGTAGACTGATTTATTCCCAATCCTGGGTCGATTCGTTGGTTCAAGTTGATTGAATTCAAAAGATTTTGTGGATAGATGTTTGTCTATGAAAAAATAGAAGACCCATAAAGGCCGTTTTTAATATATCTAATTTATGATAAAAATATTCGACTTTCTATTATTTTAATTTCAACTACTTGAATGAGTTTCAAACTATTTTATTTTTAAATTGAATGGAAACACTCGAAGTGGATATCATGAAAAATTGAACCGACGAAACTTGTTGCAAAAAAGTTTTTTGTTTATTAAAATTAAATTTTCCCCATTTAATTTTTAATTTTTTATAAATTCCTCCCACTTTATTTTAGTTTGGACACAACAAAACCATAGGTTTTGAAAGAACCAGCGGACCGCAGGTCACCTTTTGGGGTCAATTGTCAGTTTTCCTTTGCAACGAAGTTCACCCAGTTTCAATTTTTCAATTTAATTTTTATCTATTAAAATTGAAATATGGTTAAAGACATATAATAAAATGATTAAGAATGTAGTTTAAATAAATTCAAAATTCAGCAATCAAAAAACTTCTGAACCGGATAATTCAAGTACATTTATTTTTTCTTCATTATGCCTTTTTCTACTCCGAGGCGACCATCATAACATTAGCACGAATTCATTTAGCGATCAAGTAATTGCGCACTTGTATATTTTTTGTTCTCCTCCGACTAAGGAAAAGGCGTCGTCGCCTGACGAGATGCCACAACTGGAGCGCTATCGGGCTAAATGCGTGGGTCGTTAATGCTCTCAAAGTGCGAGCAAGTCGTCGCAAGGCCGGCTCGATTTCGTTCTCTTGTATTTGGCGACAACGACTCTCACAGTCAGGGGATCGGAATTAGCGCCAAAAACAGGCAACGACCTTCGTGCGTCTGCTCCACACTGGATAATCTCATTGTAATGAGCGAATAATTAACGAGAGCTCGGCACCACTTCCTACTTTAATATTCAAATGCTCGATTTCGTCTGGCGCGCGATTTGGGTTATCAGGAAACAAGAGTGGGTTATGCGTTTTGAACAATATATAGGCCCGATTATTTTCTCACACTGTCGCGAAAAAAAAACGCTCCCAAACAATTAAAATTGATTATATACAGCGCGGTGCCTGCCCTAGTTGGCGCCCTCAAACAATGGTGTTTGCAATTTCATTTATTTTCAATCGGTCGGAATTTCTTTGAAATATACGGAAGAGTCGCTTTTGATTTCCCTTTCGAGAGTTGAACTTTGATTTTTTTGGCATTTCTGCCGATAAAACCGCAAAGAAAAGCGAATTTTGCCCAGTGCGGTGAGAAAGCACGGACAACTTTTCCCACGGGTCTGCGCTGCTCTTCCGCCTAATCCGACTAAAAGCAACGATCCTTTTGAATAATAAATGAGACAGAGAATCATAGTCTTGTCAAATTCCTGTCCTACTTGCACGCTTTTTTTATTAATTCAAATAGAAATAGAGAGGAAAAAAAATATATTTTTTTTAAATGAGAGTCCAATAATATATTAATTTATCTCTGAACAATTTCGTTGGCGGAGAGGGGCGAGGCACGGCGGACAAAATGAAATAAACTGACACTATCAGTCACGCCCTGTCACCCTGTGCGGAATTACAAAAGCAATTTTATTCGCACACAACCTTGATCTTCGCCCTTTGGAGCAAAGTCTATTTTATTGTGCGTGTCTAAACAGCAAAAAAAGAGCACAATAAAAATGTATGTTTGCAGTTCAATTTAAAACAAAAATGTGGTTCGAACTCTTATATTATTTCCCTTCCGCCGTTCGTGTTGGTGAAGTAAGATTTTCGCAAATGCATCACGCCAATCTGTCGGGCAATTTAAGCCCCAAAGCGGAAAGTACAGACAGGATGGATGGATTGCCTGGAGGCTGTCAGCGCGTCATGTGTTCATTAAATTAGGACCGATTAATTACGTCATTGAGCGTTGACAGCGCATCTGTTTTGCCAAAGTGAGCCGTGGCAGTGTATTAAATTGGATTCGTTGGCCAAAATTTAATTAATGAAAAAGATTGTTTAAGTGATTTTAAGTGATTAAGTCCAAATATAATATTTAATTTCTGTAGCTGAATTTCTTTATCAGACAAAATTCAGTCAAAAACTTTAAGACAGGAGATTTTTATTTTTATTTTGTGACTTAAAAACAGGTTAAACAAGTCGCTCTTTACTTGTAAAAAAAAAATAGTTGTTCTTTCTTTATTATTTTTATTTTTACAAAATTAGTAGATGATTAGAAAAAACTCGATATTTTAGCTTGCAAATTGTTGTTACTGCTTTTTTCCTACAAATAGTTTTAAAATCGAGTATTTTTTTCAATCCCTTTAATAACAAACAAATAAAACATTTTAGTACGTAATTTTTCTTTCTTCCAGCAAGCAATGAAATATTTTATTTAATTTAAATTTTAAACTGTTTTAAACATTTAATTTATTAAATTTCAATAAAATTTCGTAATAATTCCAAAGTTTTTACCTTGTAGTGTTTATTTTCAATAACGAAAAACACGCTAAACGCATCTCACATTTGGGAGCGGCCACCCTGAAGTGACCAAATTTGGAGTGTCAAGGTGCTAAAAGATTTATTTTCTGCTGTATTTATATACGAGTTGATGAAGCTCTTGTCTATTGACGTATTGGCGCTTTAAACTTGACCCATAATTGAAAATGTAATCAGAATCATCCTGGTGTGAAATCAAACACATCTCGGGCGTGGGCTGCGCAGCAAAAGGAAATCGAGAGAAGAAATTCACTCTGGGCAATAAATGACTAACTGGTCGAATTCCGCTAGGAGCTCGTAAAACCGCCACATTTAATGCACATTTTATTTGGTCTTCTTCTCTAAAACTTGCGCTAAAGGTGCCATAAATCAGTGTTCAATTTGCATAGAACAAGCTTTTTCTATTTGAGCTCTAGTTTCCTGTTCTAATGCACGAAGGCCAAAGTCGATTCAAATGTCAGAAATAATAATTTCAGGGAAAAACACAATCCCTCGCCTAAGTAGGAGTGAACACGGTTGTATTTGTCTATTTTCATGTCACGCGCCCACCGCTTTAATTATTCGAGTTTCCTTTTTATTTTGGCAGCTCGGAAATTAAGTTTTATGGTAAATTTGCACGTGTGTTGAGCAACACTCTTGCTTTTTCACACAATATCTGCAGAACACATCTTGAATTAATTCAAAAGCGTGCACACTTGTAATTGGACACAAGTTAGTGCTGACACTGCAAAAGTCAGTTGGCGAGAGATAAAATCTCCGGTTCTCATATTTTGATCCTCCTCTGCGAAAATTTTATGACGATGATTAATTTTTCAAGAGATAAAAAATAATCATGATGAAACCGAAAAGTGAATTCTCGTGTGCGTCGCTTCGAGTGAAAAAGTAACGTCACGTGAAAAATGAAGTCTCTCGGCATTGATTGCCAACTAGAGTAGAACTTGACGTGACACTTTTTTCGGCGGCAGCATCACTTTTGGCTCTGCGCTCTGGGAGAAAGAAAAGATGCGTGTGGAGCATTCAAAGTGTCACTCTTTGGTGTGCTCTTTTGCTGGATAAGAGAGAGAAAGAAAGACGAAAGCAACAAAATTTTATTGCTCACCGCGAGCGAATTTATGCCTAATTAGGCGTCATGGGTTTTAAGTGGCCTTTCAAATGCGGATCGTAAAAAAGAACTGGAAAATATTTAGATTTTAGTTGTTATTTTGACCTAAACTACTATTTTAATTGTTTTAATTATAAGTTATTTTAAAATTAAATATAATAAATTTTTAAAATTCATTACTTTTAATATATAAATTTAATAAAATTTTAAGAATTATTTTACAAAGTTAATGCAACATATTGCAAGATAATATAATAATTAATGTTATTATAAATAATTCTGCGTTAGCATTAAATTATAGCAAAAATAAAATTATAAGAAACAGAATTGACGTAAGTAAACTTATTTTCAGCTAAAGAAGAATTTATGATGTTTGATCGTGCGTCATTTGATTCATTCATTTTATGATCGTAAAATTTGTATCTTTTAATCTAAAAAATTGAAATCATTTTTAACCATCAATTTATTTTTCTATCGAAGTCAATTCAAAATTAAATTAATACCATTTTCAAAGAACGTACTAGCCGGGTTCAAGTATTCATATGTAAAAAAAAACTATCTTTCGCATGAAGTGAAAAGTGATACTTTTATTTAGCTCGCAGGAGAGAGCGTTTTAAATAGCTTCATCTGGTTCAGCAACCTGTTCTGTTTGCGAGTCGAGCGTGCTGCATACCGACCAGGCTTTTGAGCGACTCCGGAACTTTCCAGAGCATGCATCTCATTTTTAATTATCTCCTTTTTGCGTCGTTTTTCGTTTGCCGTGGTTGAAATTTTTCTGTTTGCAAAAAGCGGTTTGTTTATATTTGCATAGCTTGATTACGATGGGCGTTGTGCGTTTTCTTAATTACCGGCGTTTCCTAAAGCGGCGGTTCCAGAGTCAACAGAGAGGAAATATAACAAATTGCACCCATCCAAAAACCCACGGCGAGCGGCAAATTAGAGCCGAAAATGAGGTGTGACATCATAATTCAGCGTTGGGCGATTCGCGAACAAACAGTCGTTTATTTTATGCGTGCGCACGCAGAAGAGAAAAAAAACATATTTATGCAAGAGGTGTGTAATTTCGTAAGATCGAAGGGTAAAAAAAACCTTGATCTTGCGAGTAGTTGCGGGAAAAGATTCATCCGTCCGCGTGGCCATAAAAGAGCAGCCACGTGGGCGTCGCGAACCTTGATTCTTCATAGGCACAACTACTTCTTCGCACAAGATTGTGCTCGTCATTTTTTCACCGCGTAGGTCGCGGAACGCCACCTGACAAGTCAAAAATAACTTGTTGTTTTTATCGAGTTTTATGCGGATTGTTATTGGCAGGTAGGTCTGATTGCTGTGTTTTATTGCGGCTACTGTTCGCAGTTATGAAATATTGATTGGAGAAAATATAATAAAATAATCATTTATTTAGTTTGCACTCGAGGAGGCGTTTATAGAAGGGCCGAAAAAAATATTAAATTAAAAAAGGTCAGTTGTTTAAGAGTTGCAAACATTTATTTAAAGGATCCGAAAATTTTCAAAAAAAGATTAACAGAAAAAAATTATTCCAACCTTGGCAAAAACTGAATAATAATTATTATTATTTAAAAACAAACGAATATGATGTAGCAAATTATATTACATTAAATAATGTGCATTCAACTGCACAAGTTCAAACTGTAATGAGCATCAAATTATTCTGACTCGTTATTTACCAACTGGATTATATTAAAATTTTATAAAATAAAATAAGTCACGCGAACCAAGAAAAAATCGGAGTTAATTTATACATAATTAAATAAAATAACATTGTACTGAAGTTGTGGATGGTAAGTAATTTATAAATAATGGAATAAATTATGGCTCAAAAATTACATACATGTCCACTTTCATGATTTATAAATATGTAATAATTTGTAAATGATTTTTAAAATATAAATTATTAATTAAAAATATCTTTAAAGTTAAAAAGTAAAAATTATAAAATACGACTTAAATAAATTTATTTAAAATTTTAATTATAACATTTGAAGTTTTTACCTTTATTAAGATTATCAAAATACTTTCCATAATTTGATACAAGTTTGATGAGGCACAATTATTTTTCATTTCATAATGCATTGCAATTCCCTTCACCTAACGTGAAAAATAGATTTCTGTCAGCTGCTCGGAGTTGTTTTTTTCCTTCTCTCTAAGCGTAAGGCTAATTAAATCTGTAGCAAAAAATACTCAGTGACCATTGCGGTGCATTTCCGGCTGCTCGGCACGCTCGATTTTCACGAGAGAGTTCCAGGGCGATGACTTTCGCAGATTAAATTGACCCTAGCATTGTTCTTGCGCACAAGCGACGCCCTTTCTTTCCAACTTACGAACAATAATTTACGTGTGTGTTCCAGCAAGTATTTTAAACGTTAAGTGAGTAGCTGGTAATAATTCACTCTAACAAGACGCAAGCATTTTTAACAAACGTGCCTTTCAGACTTGAAATTTCAATTTGACCTTTAACGTCGACTTTGAAAAAAAAACTGGACAAATCAATCACGGCCTAATGAGCTTATTTAGCGTTCGACTGAATAAAAACAGAGCGTTTTATTTTCCATTCGGGTGACGCAACCGGCTCGGGTTTTGCTACAAAGGGATCACTTGATTCCTCCGTGAGTCAGTCGAGAGAGATTATGGCACGCAACTAGCCTTATGAGGTCAACAGCACGTTCCTCTACGTGCACGAGAAAATGATAATTTCGTTCGTTGTGCTTATTGGGAAGCGACTTTCTTTCCACTCGAATGTTAATCATTATTGTTAGTGGACAAATGGAGGCTGACCGACCTTTCTGCTGAAGCGGGTGGCCTCTTCGAAAATGTCGTCGGCGCCGGTCGAGCTGGACGTCGAGCTGCGGCGGCCGACCGAGTCGATCGAGTTGCGCCGGTCGTAGCTCAGCGAGTCGGTCGAAAACCGCCGGTTGAATAAATTCGAGCTGCTGGATGACCAAAGCAATAAGGAGATTTTAAATTGATGCTAATCTTAGGAAGTAAAAATAATAAAATATTTAAGTGCAAATTGATTGATTGTTTTGTTGAATTTAGTAGGTTATAAGATTTTAAATGAAATAAGAACGCGTTTTTTAATGATTTGGGTGCAATTTACGCACATGCATAGAATGTTATTAAATTTGCATATTTCTCAATCATTTTGCTAAGCAAATTAAATATTAATGAACTCAGCAATACCGTAATTAATTGAATGATTATTAGAATGTGCAATGAAATATTTACACTGGAAGTTTGGTCGGTAAAAATAAAAGTTTAAATACTTATAATTTTTCAACTAAAATCGCAAAGTTCAAATTAAATCTGCAAGTTCAATTCAATCTTAATTTTTTCAACTCTTTCTCTGACTCTTAACTTATCCATATTAAATTCAAAAATTATAATTACAAAATAGTTGTTAAATTCATAATATCAATTATATTCCATTAACTTTTAATTTTGCACTAAGACAATAGACCTCAGTGATTCACATGCAAATTTATAAGATCAGATACAATTCTTACACATGACGTGTGACAATTTATACACTATAATAGAAGTTTTTTAAATATAAATTAAAAGAAAATGTAAAATTTAATTAAGAGGGAGGATCAAAATATAAAATAATTGTATGAAAAAGAAATAAATAATTAAAAAATAATATAAAATTTATATAAAATAATAAAATTTTAAATATATAATAATACTTTAAAGAATAATAATATATTTAATAAAATCACACCTTCCAAATGAATCCCTTCGAATGATGGCACTTTGCGGCACCAGCGTTTGCGATTTGGAGAGCGAGTCGCGGCGGATCAAAGTGGGCCCGATCAACTGTTGGTGGGACTTGGCGGGCCCGAGCGACGACCTTCGGTTCATGAGGGCCTGCTGCTGGGCCTGCTGGAGCAGCGAGTCCCTGCGGATGGCCAGCGAGGGCATCGAGCCCCTCCTCGCGCCGTACTTGGCCTGGTGCACCGAGCACCGCCGCGGGTCCATCACCTCCACTTTGATGGGCTGGTGGTACTCGGGGGTGGAGAGGGTAGCGCCGCGGAACATCTCCTCCAGGCGGTGCATCACGTCCTCTTTGTGCGACGAGGAGCGACGTCGTCTGCTCGTCATTGCGCAGCAAAAATCAAGCGCTTTTTTTCCTTCTCAGCCGCTTTCGGGTCCACCGACTGACTGACTGACTCAGCCGCGAGTGGTTTCTTTCTTCTTGGAGTTGTCTTTCCTTTGTGGTCGAGGTCATGTTTGGCGATGGAAGGAGTTGCCTCGATCCGCCGGCTCTCTTCTCATTTCGCCTTTGGATAGAGATGGATCCTAGGCGCCGCCCCCGCCACTAAATTTGTCTCTCTTGCTTTTTTCTGGGTCATTTTGTCGCCGCTC
The DNA here is from genome assembly GCF_031216515.1 of Neocloeon triangulifer. Classification (NCBI taxonomy): domain Eukaryota; kingdom Metazoa; phylum Arthropoda; class Insecta; order Ephemeroptera; family Baetidae; genus Neocloeon; species Neocloeon triangulifer. The sequence goes on from NW_026775550.1 coordinate 2,885,772, forward strand.
GGTCACAGCCTCCGAGGTTGACCGCGTCACAGGTATGCGACTAGCGGTGTTAATTAGCAACGGACGTCGATCGGAATTGATTGGAACCACCTCGATCGATTTTTTCTTTACCACGCAACAGTTGCCCATTTTGGCAAGTCCAGCTTTTGTTGTTGTTTATTTATAATTAATTATTTTATGTTCTTTAATTTAATTAAAAAGGTGATTTACATAATTATTTTAAGACGCATTATTCAAGTTATTTTGTGTTTCAATTCTTGACATAAAATTTTTTAATTTTTGTTAGAAGATATTTAAAAAAAATTTTCAGAAATTTAACTCGCATCTCAAAATTTGAATATGAAATGAATTATTTGAATTTGAATTTTCTATTTAAATCTGTAGTCATGACAGGTTTCAATAAATAAAACTTATTTTTTTTTCAAGCTAAAAAAATTTGATTTTGTTTATTTTTATAGAATAATAATGAATTTTCTCTACTTATTTTTATAATATTTTATAATATTATAATAACTATAATAAAGATAAAAAAAATAATACCAAAAATATATAATAATATATACAATAATAAAATAATAATTTTTATTATAAATATTTAAAAATTTGTTAATTCGAATACATTACTTTACTTTGAGATTTAAACTGTTACCAAGAGTGTTTTAAATATTGCAGAATCCCTTTCAGCTAAAATATGAAATCTTGGTCCACCCTTTAAGGCAGATTAAATTGTATGCTGACTCAGCACAATTACTGCCTTGCTGATATACAACGGTCTTGTACTTTTGTTATTACCGGCAGAAAACCTTTGAGCTTTTATCTGCACATTCTTCTGTGCCACCATGAGCCTGGCTGTAAATATCAAGGCACGAATAATGATGTTACTTTGTGCATTGCGTCATACGCTTTGATGTTTTTACTTTGCGGATTGTTTCCGAGCGTTGCGCCGATGTTGCGGCAAATTAGCGACAGGCGTGGTTGCGAAATCGTCCGGCGTTGAATAAATTAAGAAAGGAAGGGAAAAATGTCCGGGAGGCGCGTGTGTGCGAATAAATTTATCGAAAGTAGCGCAGTGTGTATTCGCTACCACGCGTCGCATCAATCATTTAATCGTCCCGACGGATAATCAACTTTTCCCAAATCGGTCCTTCGGCGCAATAAATTTGTAAAGATTGTTTGTACTCACATTGATGGTCTCGTATCTCGATTCGGGTCCTGCGTTGGCGTCCGAGATGTACGACCCGGACGGGCCCCTGCGAAAAGTGAAACAAAATTATAAACGTGCTGCTCCTCGTGTATATTTACTTGGACAGATTTACGAGCGTTATTTTTTTATTAGACTGTTGGACCATAATTTACAAACTGGTGTTTCTGCATGCAAATTTTAATGAATCATGCGGCACTTGAAAAAATGAGCACACCGAGGCTTTTATCTTTGTTAATAATTTGAAGTAATTGTAAATCTTACATAGAAGACGCGTACCTGCTGACTTCATTTGAACCATTGAGATTAGAGTGTTGTTGAGCACCATTTGCTGGTCCCAAAGCTCCAGCACGAGAGTTAAGTGTTGAGCTTGCTGAACTGGCACTTCCAGATCTAAAATCACAAGAAAGTAAAGATTTAGCATCAGATATAACCAAAAATGAACAACATTAAATACAAAATTCTAAGAATGGGATTTTTTATTTCTAATAATTGTAAATCATTTGCAAAATTCAATAGATAGATTTAATAGATATGACAAGGAAATAAGTATTTTTATAATTTGCATTATGTAAGAAAAACTATCAAAGATAAATTATCAAAATAGATAATTCAAATATTGAATCAAAACATCTGCTCGCTATTTTAGTTTTAAACAATGAAAGATATAATAGATATTGAAGAATATTGCTTTAAAAATTAAAAAATGATAAATAAAATATTGAAACGACTCCTTGGCTTAGTTTTCAAGGTAGACAGCTTAAAAATTATTAAATTAGATATATGTTCATATTAAAAAAATAGTTTTCAAAAAACGTTTTCTCTGGTTCAGGATCTTTATGAGTTTCAAAGCTTTGGGTGGTGGCTCATTTTAAGCATTAAATTTACTGGCCAGTCACTGAAGACCCATCTTACTCTGATCAAAGATTCCGAAAGTTGCAAATCTCTCGGCGGGGCAAAACAAGAAAGAGCGCATTTAAGCGTGGCGGCGACTTTGTTTTTGTTTACCGGAGAAAGAATTAAAATCGTGGGCTCAATGCAAAAGTTGACGTCCGAGCCCACGTTCGTGCTCATTTTTGATGAGCTGCAAAGCGATGAAAAACCTGCCCACTCGCGGTTTCTAAGCAGATTCTGCCTCGCACGCGTGTCAAATTTTGCTCCTTGTACGGAGAGACGGATGGAGGAGAAATTTCGCGCATCTTTCACCTTGTTTAAAAATACAGAAACGTAGTTCATTTTTTTTTTTTAAAGAAGAGAAACGTTTTTGATTCTACAATAGAAGATTTGAAATTTTTGTTTAAATATTATTTTCCCCCTAAAACAGAATCTAGATGAAGGAATAGTCAAAATAATTACATATAAATAAAATAACGATGGTTAAACATTTAAATATGAAGCGAAATTATTCCATATGAACTGTATGAATTTAGGGTTCAATATATAAAAATAAATATCATTCATTGTTATAGAAACTAGAGATAATGACAGTAGAATTTGAACGCCCAAAAAGATTGTTTTTACATTTATGAGCTAAATGTAAAGCCACGAGTGGAGAACGTGACGCGCACATGTTGAAGTGCTCAAGATGACGAATTTTGTGTCACACCAAAAGTTAAACTTTCCTCGTCAACTTAACACTGCAAAGAAGAAGAAACCGTAAAGAAACACGTCGCAGAAAAGTTGAAAATATTTATAAATCTGGCAGCAAAAACTACTGCTCTCGTTACAACTGGAACTTGCGAAGGTAATAAATACATCAAAATAGTAGGAGGAACAGAGGCGTTATATAGGTTGTCACTCCTGATTGCGTAAAAATATAAGTGCGTGTCCTCCATACTTGTGCAGAGGTTGAATTAGAACCAACTATTAGATTACACCAATCCACCCCAGTAATTAATAATGCTCTTGTCCTTCTCCGTCTGACGTCGAAATAATTACTCGGCTCGTGTATTTTAGTTGATCAAATTTTTCTATATCACTCGGAACGTTACGAAAATACATTTTCTGCAATAATCAAATAATTTAATACGATTTTTATTGACACATATTTAAAATCGAGTAAAACCGACTTTTTCTTCAATTACCGACTAAAATTACAGACCTTTTTTTGTTAAAAGTGGGTTCCTCCGATTTTCAAACAACATTTCCGTGAAATCTTGTAAAAAAAATCAACCAAAATTAGCCAACGACTTTTTGACACCTAAAAACCGACTAAAATGCACAAGCCTTATAATTTATAATTAATGCGCTGAGAGAAGGAATTAAAGGTAGGGTGTTTCCGATTTGCACAAATGATGAGATTTCGATCAGCGAGCCGGGCGTAGTTGAGTATAAAAAGAAATGGCGAAGGTGCACTCAGGCTTATTTATTGTTGTTGCACAGAGTTGCACTTCTCAGAGCTTTTCACCAACCCACTCGTCGATTTATTTATTTGCAATCTAATTGAAGGAAGGCAATAAAACAAGGGAAACAGAAGGTGTTGCCTGTGATTAAGTGGGAAATGAAGTAACACGATTATTTCATTTATATTCTCGCTCGTTCAATGAATCAATCGAGCAAGGACGAATCGTACTACGGAATGTTCTCAGAATAAGTTGGTCAACAAAACTGGATTCTTTCGCCACACTAAAAAAAAGCCTCCTTATTTACCAAACAAGTAGCTGCTCAAGTGCGTGACAGTTTTGTTGAAGCGACCCATACTGACGTCACACCGAAGAGGTGATAAAAAATTCATCGGAGACGCATTGTTTGGTCGTCTGCTTCGGATTATGTCAAATCCTAAACAAACTTGACCTGCGAGCGTTTGTCAAAAAGTTCACTTGAGACACATCCGAGATTGTATGCCTTTGTCTATATTTGATTTGAAAACCTCGCAATAGGTATAAAAAGAGAGAAACGTCTTTAATGAAGATAAGGAGGGACAAAACTCCAAGGTCATCCTACTGTCAGATTTACAAAACAATTACGGTTCTGATTAACAGCTTAAAACGAGAGCTTGTTGACTTAAAATTGCAAACGATTAATTAAAAATTATCTCCTTATCTCTTATAATCTCATAAAAAAGAAGAAAATGTTAAAAATGAATAAAAAATAGAAGTTAAAAATGTTTTTAAAAAGATTATTTTTATATGAGTTAAAATTCAATAGAAATAAAAGTGAAAAATGTTTTAAAATTATTTTTTTAAGCATGAAAATAAAAATTCAAAATGATCTTCAATGGACTGTTGATTTAAAAAAGAATAAAAAAAAAAGTTATTAATGTTTTTAATATGACTGCTTCTAAAATATAATCAATATTATTTTTTTTTCTTTCACTTATATTATTTTAAGTGAGTTGAATAAGAATAAATAAGCACTTGAAAATTTTTAAATGATTTAGTTCAAAATGAGTCAAAACATGTTGTAAATAACTTTAAAAAATTAAATTTTCAAGTTAATTTTTTTTTTTAAATTAATCATGATATATTAATTATATCTTGTAATGGGTGTATATTGCCTTGTGTTACCCAAATTAACTTTTTAATTTAAAAATAAAATTTATACTTTGGATCTGAATTTCAATTATTGGTAACTTAAAGAAATTGGTTAGAGAAAATTGCAAACAATGCTATTTACCGAAAAGATTTGCTAGTTTGGTACGAATGTGCGATTCTCCCGTGCATAGGACACGTCTTCTTGTTTCCAGAGGGACTCGAGGGGCTCAAAGAGCTCCTGGGAGCCCTGCCGGCGCGGGGCACCGTCCTCGCGACGTGCAGCGACATGTCCTCCTCCCACGCTGGCAAAGACACACTCACTACTGATAACAGTCGCGAGTGAGATATTCGCGGGATGTGACGCGCGGCTGAGTTAATTTTTTTCGTCACGCCAGCCAAGAGTGGTTGGATGTCCACCCGCTGCAAGCGTAAAAGCCAAAACCGCAGCGCGACACCTGCTGCTCATGGTTTCGCTCGCTTCTTTTGCAAAAAAATTGATGTGCAGTGGAATAATTTGTGAGAGAAAAGAGCAGGAAGTTCTCAAAATAGCTTTTAAAAAAATAATGACAGATGAGAACCTTGACAAGAAAGAATTATATAAATTAGATTGTGAAACTGTAGATTATTTACATTTCATCTATTTCTATCTTCAGATTAATTATTTGCATATTAAATTAATCGAGGATTTTGATAACAGTTTAAATTTTGAGGTTCGGAACTTTCTAGGTTTTGCATGGAAAATAATTTATAAATAATTAACATTAACTGCGCAATAAGCTTCACATGCATTCTTTACTTGTTAATTAAACTGATTAAAGTAAATATTTCCTTGTTAGCCAGCTTGTCTGAGTAAAGAAATGATCTCATGTGTAGCATCTCCGCAACTAGATATTTGCACCACAGCGATAACTTTTCTCTCTCGCTCGCCCGCAATTGAAGGCGGGACGGACATAAAGTGATATTGATTCCGACACACAAGGTGCTGGAAAGATCCAAGAGGCACCCTTTTCTCTACTTACTTGTGTATCGAATTAACTTTTAACCCGCGCTTGCTTTGCCACGTATTTTCCTGGAATTTGTGCGCCAGCCGCTATTCTGATATAATTAGTTTTAATTCGCCGAGCTCACACCGTTTACGAGGCACTGAACTTGCTTGAACCCCGGCAGGCGGAACTTGCACTAATTTTGTTTAGAGCGAAAAAACAAAACTGAAGCAGCAAATATGGAAGTTTGGCTCAGATTGTTGAAAGACCAACTCTCATTTTCTGTATGTCTGGTGCAGAATGATTAGTTTTAAAGAAAGCTTCACCAACAGGCAAAGCGTTTGTACCATTTGCTTGTGACGGGCATGAGATATATTATACAACTTGACATTTTTACTGGAAAATGTCACTGGCTCGTGTCACTTTGCATATACCGGAGACATTAAAGAAGATGGAGCACTTATTTATAAGGGATAGACCCATCCACACTCTTTTTGATCAAATATGTTTCATTATCATACTCTTAGATAAAAAATCTAGAGAAATATTTTAACCAAAATCATAAAATGGATTGAATTATAAAAAAAAAATGTTTTCCTGGTAAAGCAAACACGTCACGCAAACCAAAAACTCTTTTAAAACGATTATTAATTTATGTATAGATACCAAATTGGCCATACTTATCTTTGAATACGCTCATTTTTTCACCTAAAAATTACTTTTGAGGCCCTTGCACAGATCAAACGTTCCGGGGTCAAAATTTGCCTCCATCAATTAAATTGCTATGTGTGTATTTTTATTAATTATATTTATCTTGTTGAATTTAATTCTGGCTTTTTTTATTCCTGAATATCACGCTGAAAAATTTATTTTCTGCTAAATTGATGAATTTAAGGGCAGAAATCCAGCTGCGGCAGATTTTTCATATTAAAAATCATTGAAATTTTTGTTTATGTTTTTAAAATTTCATATTTATAGAGAAAAAGTGACAATATTAACTTCTAAATTTGACTGTTCAAAACTATTCCTTTTGTTTTTGTTTTTTTCTTCTCATTTTTTTCATTTCTTTCTTATATTTCAAAGCAAAGTTTCCAAATGAGAAAATAATGGAAAAAATTGCAAATAATAATTATTTTGTCTTTAGCAAAAGTGAATTGTGCACAAAACATGCCACTTTTAAGCTTTTCTTTTCCTCTTTAAGAAACCTATTGCAAATTTTCAATTTGAAATTATTTAAAAGTGGATGTGCAGAAATAAGCCAAATTTAAAATGAGTCTACCTTGGCTGACTTTGTTGCTGCTGTTGTTGCAGCTGCTCTGTGATTCGGTTGTCCTGGATCACTCGCTGCTTTTGCCGTTGGTACTCTTTAAAAAGCTCCCCTTCGCCCGTGGGTGAGCTGAGTGTGTAAACATCAGAGCGGTCGCTGAGAGAGTCGCGTCTTGACGACCGAGGCGAATCCTGCACAAGAGGACTTTGCGGGTGTGTTTGCTTGTTGCCATTTGCGCCTCGGTGCTCAGGAGTAGAGGCGACCGAGACTCTGCTTCTGTCGGGACTTTTTGAGCGGGGTCTTGCGGGGGTTTGATGGTCCAGTTTGGCGTCGGCAACCACTTTCTCGAGGATGGCAGGCAATTCGCTGTAGCTCGAGCTCATGAAGACGTTCTCGTCGTTTTCAAACAGCCGATCTACACTTGTGTTCATCATTTTCTTTTCCTGGAAATTAATGATCCGTTTTTAGTCTTCAAAACTTTAAGATAACTGTCATATTTTTAATTAAAAATTAAAAATGTCATATTTTTAATTAAAAATTAAAAATATGAATCTATTGAATGGTGCAATTTTTACTTTTAGATTGCCTTTTTTCTTAATTCATTACTTTTAAATTTACTAAAATTAAATTAAACTGATCCCAATATTTGGGAAAATATTTTATAAATAATAAACTTTCCAATTAAAGATATTTTTCACACCTTATTGCTTAAATGGAAACTAGCAAAGCTTTTTGACATGCTGTTTATGTCTCCTGTTGACATGGTCATGGCACCGATCGAGCCTCGCCCGCCAGACGAAAGCCCGAAAGGCAATCCGTCCAATGAGGGCAGCAGTGACCTCGACATGATGTCCGCCGACCTTGGTCTTGTGAATGGCATCGCCGAATGGGGAAATGTCTTGGGCTTTATAGGGGTGATCAGCATATGTTCAGTCCAGGAGGTTTCAAGAGAGGGTTTGTCGAGCCGCTCGACGTCTACGTTCAAGGTCCTCTGCTCGAATGGGCAAGCGAATGTGTCCGCAGGGATACTTTGCAGCCACGACAGCAAGCTGAGATCAGAGTCGCTGAAGCCTGTGCCACTGAGCAGACTAGTGAAGTGCATTTCGCTGCCAGAGCTGCTCATCGAATCTTTTCCTGTAAAGTTTCATTTTTCAGTAAATTACCAATTTTAAATAAATTATTAATTACCAGTGCTTGTGGCTTTTTGTTGGCAGTAGGAAACACAGCTTTCGTAGAGGATGCCTTTGATGACGAGTTGAATGAGACGGTCGTTCTTAGCAGAAAGGGGCCCCGCCTCGTCGCCCATTCCCTTCCTGTCTCCGGGCAAAAACTTTTCCACAAGAGGGAGCACCTCTTTGAAGCACTGGACGCGCGCGCCACTCGGGTTCCAGTCTTTGTAGGCAAGGTGGTCCGTCAACCTGGGCAAGGTCAGCAGAAGACAAAGGTTCGAGTAGTCCTCCTTGGTGGGCGCGCACTCCTCCAGCTCGGCCAGCGCCTTGACCACCTCTTGGACGGCCGTGTCCATGTTGCTGGTGGTGACGCCCGCCTCGGACTTGATGCAGAGGAGCTCCACATACTTGTGCCGCAGGACGATCCAGCGGAAGAGTTTCAGGTTGAAGGTGTCAATGGCCTCCAAGGGCTGCACAAATTCCATTACATCGTCCCATTGACCGTCAAGAATGAGCTGAAAAATTAGAGATTTTTAAAATTCATTGTAAAATAAATCTAGATTTTAGAGTTAAAAAAAAAAATGACAGAAAATTTTTCAAAAATTATTAAACTATTACTTCAAAATGAGTACTTTTCAGCACGCTTTGTAAAAATTAATATAACATTGAAGGAAATAACACCAAGATGTTAGATTAAATCTTGATTTTTTTTATTGGGGGAAATTATGTGATTTTATGGGCACAATAGGCGCCTTTTTGGATTATTTTTACGGCTGATATAATTGATGATTTTATTTAAGTGTTTTTATTGAACTTTGTTAGTCAATTTTTTAAATGAACTATTTTGTAAAAATATGTGATGTTGAGTGAAATTTGGAATTCAAAAATAGGTAAATTGCTGATTTTAGTGGCAAATAAGTTGGAATTTACTCAATTAGGTGCAAAATATTTGAAATAATTAATAATATGTGTTTTTTTTTTTTATCAAATAAGGTGATTTTAGGAGATTCTGAATCGTCAATTTTAAATTGAGAATAACATATTTTGCCTTTAGTAGCATATTATTATTTAAGTTCATTTTTTACAACTATTAGGATAAAAAGGTGATCAACAATTTTTCCTGTTTAATCATAGTAAATCATCAGAATTTCCAATGTAATAGAAAACGGATCAAACTCATAAAAGCCCACACATGAACCATTATTTCCCATTCGATTTCCATCACATTCTACTTTACGTCTCACTCGAAACCCATCTCATCTCCCATAGTACGAGGCACTCTATCCCCTTCTCACTTACACACGCTCTCGGGCGCAAAGCAATGCAATTCCAGCGAATTCTCACCTGTCTGAGGAAGAGGAGATCGTCGCTGTAGACGCCGTTTATGACACCCGTCTCGCGCTCCAGGCTCAGCTGCGAGATGTGCAGCTCCCTGTTGTGCAGAAACTCGAGGGCCAGACGGACCACGTCCTCCTCGCGGAGAGACAGGTGCGCCGACGGCATCACGTAGCGCACCCTTAATCTGGAAAAATGAAGAAGAAAAAACACTCAGATTAATGAATTTTCATCTTTAAAAACTTATCCATCTTTATTTTAGACAATTAGACAAAAAAATAAATTAAAATAAAATTTTTGTAAAAATTCACAACGATCTTAAGATTTTTTATAATTTTAAATACTAAAATTATAATGATTTTGGAAAGGAATTATCACTCTATTTTAAAAAGGTCGTTGATGTTTTCGATCTCTTTTTTTTTGACAAACGATTTTACTCATTGGACTTTGAGTGACTTGTGAGGTTGACTAATTGCAGGTTGACTAAGCGCATCTCGTGAACCCCACTTGGGAACACATAAAAGTACATGTATGTACATATTTATTTGCATGGAGAGCATTTATTTAATGAGATCGATCAGATTTATTGATGAGAATGCGGTGGGCCAAGCTAGCTTTGCCTCGCCTCTTGCATTATCAGCGCCGGCACAATGCCCTTGACGACCCACATTATTATTTGCCGTGTAATTTCAACCCCCGTTCCGAAAGGTCACACCGGCGATATTTTAGCAGGCAGGGCGGGGCGCGCGAACGACGCAGTAGACGAGATGAACTACGACCGCCTAGGTGTTCCGAATGTCATCGTCGGCGGGACAAGACCAAAAGCAAATTAATGAATGCAACGCTCATGCAGGGGAAGTGCAAAAAAATTGAGTCAGTGAGACCAAAATGAAGTGCAAATTTTTTATTCAAAAAATAATAATTCTTGGAAAAGAGCTAGAAAAATTTCTGCAAACAAGTTATTCTTTTACAATTATAAACATTATATTTTTTTTTATTAAATATTTCATTCTAATTATTTAACTGAGTTAATTATTATCATTAAAGTTAATTTTCAATTTATTTAATTGTTGCTTATAACTAGTAATATTACATTGTTGTCTCACACTAGCGTAAGCTTCTCATTTGCAATTGAGAAAAATATTTTTTATTATATCATGCAGAGAGAAAAGGAAATTGAGGAATACCTACAATATATTTAGAGTAACATTTAATTTTTTTTATAATTTAATTTAATACTTAGGTAGCTCTTTAATAAAACCGAATTAAACCAAATTAATTGAAAAGAAACCACATATACCAATGACATACGTCTTTCGACTTGAGATAAATTGTGTCATGAAATTATAAATATTAATTCAAGGAATGAATTCACCACGGCTCACAGACTCTAATCTTTGTTGAATATGTTACGCAAATTATTGAAATCATTTTTTTTAATATCGTTAAAATTAAAATATTTAAACTGCAAAAAAAATATAATTAAAAATAAAATAATAAATCGTTACTAAAAATTACACTTTTTAACTTTATAAAAGCAATCGTTTCATTTCAAACTGCATTTCAAAATTTTACTTGAATGATGACACAAGGAAAATGTGACTTTCATGAAAATTAAGTTTTAAATTTTTAGGACGAAATATTACGATATTACCAGCAAAAATCCTTTCAATGAAATCAAAATACTTAAATAAAGCTTGAATATTAGCTATTCTTGCAAGAGGCTTTCAAGAAAAATGTCATTTTTCGATAAATTTTTTCAAAAAAATGCATCATTTGTGAAGATAGATCAAAACAAGATCGTCTCTCGAGCACTTCCCCAGGTGTATATAAAAGTGTGTGCTCTGGCGACGGGAGTGAAACACAGCACCGTGCGCACAAAAGGCGAATCGTGTTCTGGGAAGTGGCAAAAAGGCTGTGTGCAGACTCAAAGTCTAAAAATATATCATGCACTCCAGGGCATCGGCGACTAATTACAAATGGAGCCGGGCAGATTAAAAGTTAGGAATTGCCCGAGCGGAAAAATGACAAAAGTTTGTTCCTGCGGCCGAGCGGCATTGACAGAAGCGAGCAAAACGACACGTCGCGGCTATTTTCCGTCCCACGATAAATTGTAATTTCTGTTGATTTACGAGCTGGGAAACTCGGCGGATTTGTCAAAACACCGCAGATAAATCGCGGTAAATGCGAAATTATATGCAGATTTATGTTCAGCGACAAAAATATCACATTTCCTAAAAGGAATGTTTACAAATAAAACAATTAGTCACCGAATAATGTTCTTCTCATCCTCATTCTGCGGATCCGCAAAGCTTCGTTTGCAGAATTCCATATTTCACCACAAGAAACGGCACCACTTTTAAATCGCAACTCGCGATCAGAATGTTCGGATGTGGCTCGTTGGCTTTTTTATCTCTACAAAGTGCAAACGAAGTAAAGCCGTTCCTTCACGACAGCTCATCAATTTCTCAGCCGGGCCTGCAATCTGCGCACTGGCCTGACACAAACAATAAATTTTAAATAAAGGCTCGCGGGTCAACGAGTGGAAAATTTGAAAAATACGCACTGCTGTGCTGCAGTGAAATAATACTTTTTTTAATTGAAATGAGTTTTTGTTTAAATTATACAAACTTGTGGTTAAGAATAAAACATACAATTTTTTTGAAATAAATGCCAGGAATTTCAAAATTTTAAGTTCACAAAATTAGGAATATATTTAATTATGATAACAGTGATATCACTCTTAAGATAGTATATAAATTTATGGTCATTACGCCACATACCTACTGGAAAGCGTTCCATTTAAATTTCATTTAAAAACATAAATGTTATGTAGAACTGGATTTTTTATTTATTATTAATACAATGAGGAATACTATTCATTCATTATTATGGTTCCAAGATTATATGAATTTAAACTTAAAAGATTTTTTATAACAAAATTAAGAAATAACTTTAAAGATGTTATATTATAAATAATAAAGGGTAGATGAAAATCAAAATATATAATCAAATTAAAATTAAATTTTATAAAGATGAGATAAAAATTTGTTGAATACAAATTTTAACTTTTAAATTTGTACACATTTCATATTATTACTTCCATAAAATTAAGAATACAGTTTGATACTTCAAAAAGCTCCGACAATTTCACAAAATATGAAAGCTTGAAAAAAAATTGAAAAACTCATAGAAGTCAACAACCTGACCCATTATTTTCACTAATTTCTCATCCAAATTGATAGTTTGGAAACAAGATATCCCAGATATTAGTGCCATAAGGTCCCCTTTTTTGGGTCAATTTTTCTACAAATATAGTTTTACTAACGATTACTTTTTTTAAATTATTTATAATTTTTACACAAAAACAAATCGACATGAAGTAAAATTGTTGATGATTATGTAAACATTTTTATACAGAATTAAATGAAAGCTAAAGAGCAGAAGTGCTATTTTCTTACTCTCGATTTCGATGGTCATGCAGTTTTACGACCAACCTTCGGTTCCGGACCGGTCTTTGCATCTTTCCGCCGCGTTGGAACATGTGTGGCCGCACTAGCAGAGCGATCCGCTCCGTTTCACATGCCGCGAGAAACTACCCCGATCGTCAGTTTTGGGGAGCGAGTATGGATCTGTGCAGCGAAAACCACCCTCGAGAGCGCATGGGTGTTTTGCCGCCACCGCCCTTCTCTCGCTCCAGCCTCCCTTCGTCCAAACACCTTCTCGGAATATGAACAAAGACGCCGCGCAATTTGCTTCAGCAAACTCGGTTGCTGCGAATTATGTTCCGCGAACAAGACTCGTTGAGGGATTAAAGCGGATGAGTTGGAACGAGTAAAAGCACAAATCTCTTGCGTGGGAAATGCATTTTATGACGCAGTTGTCCGATTTCCCGCCGATTTCAAAACCTGTGTGATTTACATTTGTGTAGAAAATTCAAATGCCAAAATATAAATACTGGGAAATTTTATAAATTAATGATTTTATTGATTTTCATTTTTTTGGTTGAGTTGCTGATTTTAAGTTTCCTAAATTTTGATTGTAAAAGAGCCTAAATTTAAAGTTCCATATGATTTGTGAAATTAATATTGCTTATTTTTTTCAATTCAATTCATTTTGAAATGAATGTATTTTTATGTAAATTCTAATTAATTGAAAAATCTAAGAGCAGTAAAAGAGTAATGAATATTTTTTTAAATCTACAATTTTCATAAATTAATGGTTGAAACTGAAAATCTTTTTATAAGATGTATTTTATTTAGGTTTATTCTAATTCATTTAAATCAACTTAAAATCACGTGAATTTAAATTTAATTTTCTGATAATTTTCGGTCTTTGGTTTTCATAAATCGTGAAATTGAAAATTATTCAAACTGTGCATATTGGAGCACTCGAAATTGAGTCGGCTTTACAATTAGCATAGCCGCCGTGTCTCGTCTTCTTTGACCAACGTGAAAAGCAATAGTGAGCATGCAAAACATGAAAGCTGCGATAATTATTCATGTCAGTAGGTCTGGTAGATGCTCATTGAGCAGCACATTATGCCGCTCAAAGTGTCGCTGGTTCTTTCTTTTTCATGTACTTGCTTGGTGTCTGCCCATGTAATGCTCTCGAAAGTGCATCGGGCGCTTCGAAGAAGAACAACTGCGATTGAACGTTTGAGTCTCTTTTTCTCTTTCACTTCGACCGACGGTGATAAATGCGAATAAGTTTTGACATTTTCTTCTCTATATGTTGGGTCAGTTAAGTATAACGGTCGAAAAAGAAGCGACTATTTTGGAAATTTTTCTTTAATCTTGCTATGACGTCAATGATTTACATTCGATATATTTGCCAGAAAGATCTTTGCATAAAAAAGACAATCTGACAAATGCTATAGAGTAGGCTTGTCTGGTACCGGTTTAGGCAGTTTTATATTTGACGGGGATAATATTTCTATTATTTTCTTTCTTTAAAAGATCTTCTTAATGAAAATAAATTCTTCTTAGAAAAATCCTATGTCAAAACACAGCGAAAGCACAGTTCAATTAATTTTGCCAGGATGAATAATAGATTAGTCTCCAGAAAGCTGAAAGGCAAAAAAGAAGCTGGTTAAAAAAATAATTTATTAACAGCACCTGATTATGTTAAATTTATCAAGTGATCAAAAGTGATAGTTTTTAATTACTAAAAATGCCTTAACGAAGAACACTTCTCAAATTTTTCTTTCATAATTATGGTTAGGTCGCAGAAAATCATGAAAAATACAAATGCACAACAAAATTAGATATTAGGCAATATCTTGACAAGCATGCAGTGCAGGTTGCATTTCATAAAAAATAAAAATTATGATCTGCTGCGGCCAAAATTGGCTAAAAATATTTTTTCTTTTAATAAGGTAATTTATTCAAATCGAATGATCCAAAAAAAATTGACAACTTTTGTTATATAAGTTGAATAAATTTTCAAATTGATAAAAATAAATAATTTTAAAATCAAACAAATCAACAAAAATTTTTGTTGATTTTTGTTCAGAAATAGACTGACAATAAAATAGAAAATGAAATGTATGACAGACTCAAAGGCAACCTATCTTCGTTCAAACGCTTTTCAGGCCAAAAGAAAAAGCACTCATTAGTTAAGAATAATGCAGCAGCGAGTTGTTATTTTTTGCGTCGCCATCTGGATAAAGAAAGAAAACGCGCCGGCATTTCTCACTTTTGTGTCCATCCAGCATCTACCTGTGGCACAATTTCTCTCTTTTCTCGTAAGAAACGTGCAGCAGGTCAAAAGTGCAGAATCGCCATTACGAGGCTCGTCAAAAATGCAAGCAAAGCTCTCAGACATGTTTTTCACTATTATTATTTGCCCCCTTTGAGACGCGAGTGCTTTCAAGCGGGATGAAAAACACCATTTTGCATCGGGCTGAGATTACGAGCCGGATTTCATGCAGGGGCACGTTTCGCTTAGGGTTTTTATGGAGTTTGATGAGAGCCTCCGTCCCGTTTTTCCCTTTGACGAGTGTTTGCTCGGCGCACTCGGAACACACGATGTATCTTCCTGGAAAATATGTTTGCCTTGTGGCGAACGAACGAAAACGCGTCGCGCCGTAAATCGCGATTTCTTTCCGAGAGATGTGCTGAATTGACACCGAAGCCAAATTGCAACTTTTGGCTCGGTGGAGGGATTTTTAATACTTCGCGTCGTCCCGAAAGATTACTCTGGATATCCAACCCTCGAATGGATCAGCAAAAAAAAATAATGTTGTGGCACAAAAGGGAAACCAATCTTTTACAACTTGATAGGTTGCCAATCGTTAAGTCCATGTCAAACAAACTACTATTTCTACAAGTTGACAAATAAGAATGGAAAAAAGATTGAAAATCTGTCAGTTTTTTTCTAAAAATAATTGTTCTTATTGATAAGAATTCAACAACCAGTGAATTTTTCGACGACATAATCATATTTAGAATAGTTAAATAGTTATTTTTTTTATATAAATTTTCAATTAATTCTTCAATGATAATTTTCAGTACTTCCGAAATTTAGAAAATTATTAAAAATTTTCACACTTCCAACCTTGAATTTTTAAAGATCTACTCACGTATTGTAGAAAGAATCGCTCTGCGCAACACCATGGTTGGTGAACATCTTTACAATTAAACAAAACTCTGAGATTCGAACTTTTTGCGCTGCGGTGTCTACAAAGTTTGAACAATCAATGAGACGGTCTTGGTATTATTTTCACGCTCGGTTAGATAATGAGACGGAGATGATCCCGCGAGAGCGAAAACAATGGGTGGCCGCGCCCAATTCATTTCGCTGTCTGCGCCCCACTGTGTATTTATCCGGCGCCGAAGTAAAACAATGCCTTGGAGCCGCAATGAATGTATATTGAATCGTAATAACATGTCGGGAGATTGAATAAATCACGTTGCGAAATTAATGCGAATGCAAAAAGTCTATCAATCAAATCAGATTAATTCAAATAGATGCGGTGCAAAAAGTTTTTTAAAATGTTAAATTTAAAATATATTTGCTTCCACTTTTTACCTAAAAATTTTATAAATTTTTAAAAACTGTCTTTTTAAACTTTGCAACATAATTAATTGTTATTAGATTCTTTTTTTAATTTTAAATTGACTTGTTGATGAAATAATTGAAAATGTAATTAATTTGAATATAAGTTAAGCTGAAAATTGCATTAACGAAAAATATTATTTTAGATTTTTCGCCCTTACATTTAGACTTTCAGAATTATCAAATTTAGTAGAGCACTGAGAACCTGCTGGGCATTTTTATTAATTTCTTGATGATAAACTACTGTGGTCAAAGAAGCTAATGTTTACCTAATCACATTAGAATAAGAGTAGTGAGAATAAAGCTGATTATCATATTTTCCATTATTTCTCGGAATTCCGAAATCCTGCATAAATTACCATCTATAATATTTTAAACACTCAACATATCTCTCAACATAAATTATTTATCAATTCCAGTAATTTGGAAGTGAAATTTGAGATGCAAATAATAACTAATAAAAACTCTGCACGAGTTGAAAAAAAGGAACGTTTGTAAATCTGTGAACTAGATTTCCTAACTATTGAGATACTTCGGAGATTTTTCTTGGGCCGGCAAACGCGTAGCATCACCACAGATAAGTCAACGACCGCCGGAGTCATTAAAAAGAACCAAACACTATGCTAGAAAATGCGATATTTCGAAAAACCTGTTCCTACTCCCAACTCGACTCACCGGTCTATGGTGTTTCCACTCGACCACGCGACCATCCTTCAAAGTAGAATATTTTCGCGTCCAGCAGATCAAAATTTACATATCACTCTAGTGGTTTGACACTGCGAAACACACACCGCACTTGAACTATGCTGGGCCTAGTTGGGAAGGAATTCGAGATTAGTGCGAATTTCTCGTCCGAAGTAGAGGAGTCGGAGGTCCAGACTGCGGCCCGACCGGCCGCGTCGTTTACAATTAGTTAGAAAAGAGTGAAATCTGTGGGGCGGGAGAGTTGGGAGGAGGAGCAGTTGTTGCGGGATCATCGCTTTTTATTTGCTTTCGGTTGGCAATTTACGAAGTGACGAAAGTGAAATTTTGTTCAAAAAAAGTGGTATGCTTGCGTAAAAGTTGATCTCTTAATTTGAATTTGAAATCTGAAATGTCGTTGAAACGAAAGGAGCAGCAGCTTTCATCAAGTCTAACTAAGATGTAGGATTCAATTTTTCATAAATTTAATCGTGTGCCAAATTAAGAGGTGAATTGGCGACCAAAAATTTCAGATTTAAATATTGCGTTAAATTTAATTTAATTTTAATAGAATACAAGTTAATTTTGGTCACATAAGCTTGTTTAAATGAATTTAATTTAATTATGATCTGATGAAATAATAATTTTCCATAGAAAAATTTAACATCAGATTTTTATGTTATCCAATTAATTTGAAAACTTACAATCAATAAAAGAGGAAAAAGTAGTTTGAAATAATTTTTCTGAAAAACCCTTAAAAAAATGTATAGAATTTGTTCACGTTAAAAGGACTATTTTCCTCCTCCTGCCAAATTATAACACATAATTTAAGTTCTTTTTGGAAAAAAACGTAATTGGAAATTTTAATTTTTTCATCTGCTGATTTAAAGCAGTTTGAAATTAGAAAATTTGAATTTCGAAAAAAATTCTAAAAATTATTTATAACAAAATTATTCAGAATTTGCTCAGATAAAACGATAAAAGAGACTATTTGCTATTCTTACCAATTTATAAGACACATTAAAAGTTCCTTTTGAAATAAAAATAAAAACTCATATATAAACGGAAATTTTAATGTTATTATCTGTTGATTTAAAACAGTTTGAATAAAATATTACGTTAGCAAATACCAGATGAATATCACGCATTCTTGCAATAACAATTTTCCTTCCCCATTTTTCAACTAGCCTGTTTACGACCATAAAATTGTAGCCGACCGTTTTTACACATTTATTCCGCGCACGCCTATAAAAGTGTTTTATTTGCAAGCGTCATGAAGACATGTTATAAAAATGAAGAAAAACTGTTGCTTTTTTGCACGCGTGAAAAAATCGCTGCCTCGCGCATATAGCGGTGAAAACTACTTTGCTCGCTGGGCAAAAGAGATCAAAGTAAAAAGTATATTTTTATGCACCTATACAGGCGAAAGATGTAATTGGTGCACTAAACCACTTTCAAATTTTAATTTGGCCTGGCACAAAAAATTTAAACCGGAGTTTGATGATTTGAAAGGTGTCTGCCGCAGGTTTAAATTATGATGCACGTCTTTCTCAAATTTATTTCACACAAAAAAAGAAATTTTCATTGCTCTTCAGAATTTATAACTTCTAATTCTAATCACGCTCCAAATTCGGTGGCTTTTTCATCAGAAATTCTGCTCGTTTTACTTCACACGGCTTATCATTTGTTGTTTGGAATTTCATTTCTCTCGACCCCGTCAGATTATCATCTTGGTTGAGATTCGTTTCCAAATCCTCGCCTTTAATCGCATCTAGGCCGGCAACTTTCAGCAAATAAAATTATCCTCTCGCCGCGCTATTAAAAACTGGGGCCAAAAATTTCGCCGGACTGCTCATCCAGATAATTTGTATATTATTGGCTTCACAATCTCCTCTTGATATACAGAATTCTGATGTTATTCGCGGCAAAGAAAAACTTTCTTCAGATAAAAGGAATTTTATTATTATTATTATTATTGTTCTTTATTGTATTATGGAATGTAATCACATGTAATGTCTCCCGTGCGACCCACCCATTTACAATTTTGTCAAATGAAACACACAGCAGGGAAAAAAGAAATTTAACATATTTACAAGTTATTTTTGTAATTTACATATTCCTCCTCAGTATAGAACTTGTGAAAACTAACAAACTTTTTTAACAAGCCCACAAACTGAGGGAATCTCAACTCCAATCGAATAGATACAGGCAAATTATTATACAAGCGCGACAAGCAAATGAGCGGATTTTGTCTCGAAATAGCACACGTCTGGACCGGCACGTACAACTCGAACTTTTCGCGCGTCTCATAGGCATGCACATCTCGCGTTTTAACAAAATACTGAGGGTATTTACGCACAAATTTACAAGCCTCAATCAAGTAAATGGAAAACAGTGGCAAAACATCAAATTTTTTAAAAAGAGGCCGGGCCGAACAAACAGGCGTCGGACCAGGCCAATACCGCTCGCCGGCCATCGCACGAACAAGGCGCTTTTGTGCCATAAAAACAAGATCTCGTGCCTGCTCTGATCCACCCCAAATTACAATGCCATACTGCATAATGGAGTACGCATAAGCATAATAAATCATGAGCAAGTGCTTTTCGCTAACCAACTTCAACAAATTATTTACAAGGAAAACAGCACTATGCAACTAAAAAAAGTCCACAGATGTGAAACTCATTTGGTGATTTGTCCAGGTATGGAAAAAACTATATTTAAAAAGGATGGATTTCACTTCATTTATTTTGCATACTCATTACTTGACGAATGATTAAAATTTTGTTCAAGATTTTTTTGGAAAATTTCAAAATCATCTTTAAAATTTAATACAAAATGATGAAATTCTCAGAAGTGACATTCTGATTTGCTGCCAAAGTTCAAAATCGTTTCTCAAAGAAACAGTTTTCAGGCAGTTAATTACATGTTTGTGGTTTCCTAATTGCTACTTTTTCACGCCGTATTATTATCACGAATGTTCATATATCAGTAATCAGAAACTCAAGATTTTCTTAGAGAAATTTTATTTGTAATTTCTATTATGATTATTTATTCTTTTAAACTTGAAAAACAGAGACCGCAGAAAGATGAAAATGTTAAAAATGTCCATAAAGTGAAAATCTATTAAAAAATAATTAATTTTAATGGTAAACAATTAATTAAATATAAAATCATCAAGCGTTTATTTTACATTATTTGCATTGTTGTATTAAAAAAAAATTAGCAGAGATGAAAATCTTCAATCCTGAACTTATTAACTGCTATCAATTTAACAAAAAAGTTTGGTGGAAAAAAATTATGGTTCTCTTGCATGGCTGATTGTGAGGAAGTGTTTGGTCTTTGCCAAAAGCTCAAGCTTGATGGCGCGATTGTTGGTGCGATAAAAAGAAATTGGACGCACGGGCCGCGGTGAAAAGGATGGTCGGCGGCGGCGGCGAACGGGGGCCGGCAGATGCCAAGCAGAAAACGAGTTTATCGACCTTGCTGCTGGTGCCTTTGACTCACTTGCATTCATTTCGCTCCAATCGAAGCAAACTCACCTGCCCGCCGCCGACAACAACAACAGTATTTTTAAAGAGGCGATTAAAGCGTTTCGAGCTCAACGGATTCATGCCTCGGGAGAGAATTCCAAATCGAAAGTGGACGTTTACTTTTTGTGACGCTCTGAGCCATATTTTGACTTCATAAATCGACTTTTAAAAGGGTTTAATTGACACCAGCCTGGGGCAATATTTAAATTGGATATATAAAAAAATTAGGTAGTTAACGTCTGATAAGTTTCTCCTTTTTTTGCTCGTGTTTCATGTAGCAAAAATTTAAGTTACACTTTTAGAATATTGAAATTAAATTCCAGTAGCAGAAGAAGACAATTTTAGCAATCTTTGCAAATATATTGGAAATTGTTAAAAATACTTGATTCAACAATTCTAAATAAAACTTAAAACAAAAATGATTATAAAATTAATTAATCAAAGAACAATTTGAAAATGGAAAGCAGCGAAATTTCAGTTTATTAAAATCCGTGGATCTTTTTGCATTTGAGCAAATAATTATTTCTCCTAACAATAAGAAGCATGTTGCATTTGTCAGTCTTCTCTTTGCATAATTTTCTGGTAAAAAGGTCGAGGCAACAGTTTGCATTCTTACTTGACCTTCTATCTTTTAAAGAAACAAGCATTAATCGGATTTGGACATTCCATGCTCTACATTACTTTCATTTGCGTGCGATTCTTTCTGTTCTCACACCCCATGCCCAAATTTGAAGTTAGCCGATTGAGATTTTCACAGCATAACAACCATGACTTAAAAGCAACACCCCTAAATTTTTTTGAAAAATTTCCAAAATTGCGGGTTTTATGGGACATTTTGAAAAAATTAAAAAACCTAATTTTCTCGCGTTCTATTGATCGTAGAACAAAAATCCGGGTATGGTTGAATTTGTCTTGACGATTTCTACAAGTTTGCTGTTGAGTAAAAAGTTGTAGGTCAAAGTTCAAGGTCATTTTTCATGACCTCAAATTTTCAAATTCAAATTTGAAAATGGGCCGCACGTTTTAAAAAATTTTTGAGATTGCCATTCGATTCCTCATGAAATTTTACATAAAATATGTCAAAACTGGAGTGACGTTTTTCTTTGTTAAATTTAAAAATAAAAAAGAATATTAAAAAACGTGGTTTTTAGTGCCTCCGCAGGCAGGGCCAACATTATGATCGCTTTTAACGTCGTCCCTGATCATTTTAGGTAAAAAGTGATAATGACAAAAGTTAATGCCCACGTCAAGTCAAATCGAATGGTGTATATATTGATGGCATTTGGTGACCTTCAGGTCAAAGGTCACCCAAGTCGGTGACCTGAGGTCACCTGACCTGGATGTGTGATACGAACTTAAAAAGGTCTTGTTGAGAGGATAATTTTGGTCACCAAATTTTGGTCTGTACCTCAACCACAAACCGATTAATTGTGTTTTTCATTAATTCAATGCACAATTTTCAACACAATTAATTTTAAAATTATAATTAATCGGCTTGTGGTTGAGGTACAGACCAAAAATTGGTGACCAAAATTATCCTCTTAACGAGACCTTTTTAAGTACATATCACACATCCAGATCAGGTGACCTCAGGTCACCGACTTGGGTGACCTTTGACCTGAAGGTCACCAAATGCCATCAATATATACACCATTCGATTTGGCTTGACGTGGGCATTAACTTTTGTCATTATCACTTTTTACCTAAAATGATCAGGGACGACGTTAAAAGCGATCATAATGTTGGCCCTGCCTGCGGAGGCACTAAAAACCACGTTTTTTAATATTCTTTTTTATTTTTAAATTTAACAAAGAAAAACGTCACTCCAGTTTTGACATATTTTATGTAAAATTTCATGAGGAATCGAATGGCAATCTCAAAAAATTTTTAAAACGTGCGGCCCATTTTCAAATTTGAATTTGAAAATTTGAGGTCATGAAAAATGACCTTGAACTTTGACCTACAACTTTTTACTCAACAGCAAACTTGTAGAAATCGTCAAGACAAATTCAGCCATACCCGGATTTTTGTTCTACGATCAATAGAACGCGAGAAAATTAGGTTTTTTAATTTTTTCAAAATGTCCCATAAAACCCGCAATTTTGGAAATTTTTTCAAAAAAATTTAGGGGTGTTGCTTTTAAGTCATGGTTGTTATGCTGTGAAAATCTCAATCGGCTAACTTCAAATTTGGGCATGGGGTGTGAGAACAGAAAGAATCATGCAAGCATGAATTATAATTAGGATTTTACTGCATTCAAAACATGATGTCTTATATTATAGGTTTAGAAAATTGTAGATCACAATTCAATTGTTTGCAATTAATTATAAATAAAAAATATTTCAAACTTTAAAATAAAAAGTGCATTTTGATAGTCTCTTTCAATGTTTCAATCTTTTTAATTGTCTTTTATATAAAATAAAATTTTAATTGGAATGAATTATAAAATCAACAATTAAAAACTTGATTGAATTTTATGAATCTAAGAAATTGAATATAAAAAATGTATTTGTAACAATATGGACAAATAAACAACAATAATAATAAAAAAATAAAAAATATTGATAACTTCCGTAAATTCTTCAACTGCACAAAGCAATTGTTACCAAATTTGTTTACAAACCTAATTAGTTTTCAAAAAACGAAAAGTACTTTAAAATTATTCATGAGCATTTATTATTAAATTTTAAACTGTTTAAAGCTTTATTACTTTATAAAGACTTTAAAAATATACGTTTTTTTTGTTGTTGATAAAATGCTGATTTAGATCAAGAACGATTTCCATGAATTCAACATCAAAATAAATATCGATTCATAATAAAATAGTCGGTGTGCCAGCTGGACCCGCTTGAGTTTGGCTCATCTTCAGCAAAGCCGCGTATGCAAAGTGCGGTTCAACCCGTCCCAAAAGTGGCCATAGAATGCTTTACCCTCTCAATTGCATGAATAAAACAGCCAAATGTAAGGATGTGGTGCAAAAAACACTGACCTTTTCATCGCTTTCTGAGAATCACGGACGCAGCTGCCGAGCCGAGATTGCTTTTTGGCTCATCGCTATATTAACTAAGCATTGATTGACTCCGGCGACACTAGGGGGACGTTTCCGTTTTGGGTCCTTATTTGTTCACGCCTGCCTTGATTAATGCGCGACACTCGCTATTTACGGAAGAAGAAGAAAAGGTTTCCAAGTAGGAATATAACCGACAACTAGCGTGGAATAGTAAGCAGCGGTGCGCGTCTAGCGGCGGTTTCTGCTTAATGTGTTGCTCAAGTTAGCGCATGTCAAAACAATATGTCACAAAACGAATGCTAAATTTAGCGCCGACACAAGTTTATAATAATACGTTGATTTGAATTGTAATGCGGTGTCATTAATTATTTTTTTAATATTTGATAATTCAGCTAAATCTTTCTTCCCCATAAAAAAAAAACAAATTTAATTATAATTTTTTTTCTATTATTTAAATAAACAACATATATTATTCCGTAAAATCAATAATTTAAAATGAAATGAAAAAACAAAACTGAAAATAAATAGACGAAATGAGTAGATTTTTTACTGAAAATTGAACTTATCCTAATTTACTCCAATTTTCATCTTCAATAAATAATAATAAAGTCATCCTCTTTACAATTTCCCAGGAAATACATAAATATTTTTTCCAGCTCAAAAATCGTTAATTATTTTAATTAATTTGCACTGTTGCTCATTTGTAAGATTTATTTTACATCAAATCAATAACAACAAATCTGCGTTCTAAATTCATGAAATTTGCATAATTATATATTTTTTTTAAATCAGAAAAGATAGTATTTTTATGGTATCTATAAATAAAAATATTTAATCATGTGATATTAATTCGATTTTAAAGCTTATTTACGAATTCAGTGTGGCTTTAATTCTGCCATTGATTAACCGCTTGAAATTAAATCCTATTCCACAAAAACCACAATCAATTATCAAATGACTGATCCTTGCCAGATCATTTTATCAAATTCAATTAAAGAAGGAAAATTATTGATGTCAAATCAAAACTTCTCAACTGAAGTTTTCAATAAAATTGGAATCCCCTCCACTGGAATTAAAATTTTCAGACAAAGATATTAATTTTTTTCAGCATTTTATGATTGATTTTCAATTGTTTGAGTTTACATCTCTTTGGTTTCCGAACGGCAAACAAATCAATCATTGTCAGCATTATCATCGAAGCGAACTATTGAATAAAATCTACTCGGTATGATTTTTATACGTTGATATAGACAATTATTAATGATTTCCGAAACCACAGTGACCGCACGATATAAAATTGATCGGCGCAATTGAGAGCTTTCGAAACTTCTTTTTCAGCAGGTGCATATCAAATGAATTATGCACGAGGTGCTTCACTTAATCCGCCGGTCAAGTTCAGTAAGTTCACGATCGGGGACAACTTCTGTGTTTTCAGCGCAACAAGGTGCAAAACGCTCTGAATGAATAATTAATTTTCTTATATAAAAAAAGAAGTTTCTCGCCGTCACGGTCTCTGCGTGAAGCAAGCCAGTTGAGTTAGTTGTTCTCCTACTGAATTTATTTTTTTTCCTTCCGATGGTGGGCAGAGCAGCGGTTTAAATTACGCGTATTCCGTTCAATCAGAATTGGCCCGAAAATATTTCAAGACCATCCAACTGTTGAAGATATATCATATATCTGAAGCAATATCATATACGTGTCCGCGAATCAATCTTGCGGACCAAAAATCTCTGGTCGAAAATAAATTTTTAACGGTTGTTCCAACGTCACGTACCGGAGCAATTCATAAAGCACCAAAACAGGCACCAGGTGCGCGTTTTAATAGCGCCGGAATTCCATTGCTTTTAATATTATTTTATATCGCTCTTCTCCTCCGCCTTGTCACTGTGATCATCTCAAGTTCGTTAACCCATCTCCCGCTGGACCAAAAAACACACCGGCTTTGCGAGCCCAACCGAGTGATAATTCCGTCCATCGAAAGTAACCGGGCAAGGCTATAAAATTTGCAAGCTCTACTCACCAAATTGAGGCTGAAATTCGAGTTTGGCTGAGAGAAAAACGCATGGAAAACCCAATTCACTCGATAAAACCACAACAAGACGGTCGGTCTCGCCCAGATGACTGGCCTTGGGCGACGGTGCTGCCCCTACCTGTTATGCAACGCAATATTCGCCTAATCTTGAAAATGAGTAGGGTGTTTACTCAGGAGCTAAATCCTTTTTCAAATTTTCTCGTTTAAATTCAATTTAACTCTGTTTAAATTGGTAAAATATGTTTTAAGAACTTAAATAATAAGTTTTTAGCCTCGTTTTATCAGTTAAAGTCATTTATTAGCGATTTATTAGTAGTAAAAAGTAACCTCTTCATTCTCCTTCGTCAATTTTCCACCTGAGAGGGGGGCGTGACAATAACATAAACACTCGCACGTGCGATTACATTTTTCTCAGCGGATTATAGTACTTTGTCGGGCCGAATGTCGTCGATTTTAAACATCAACATCGGTGTGCTGGGCCACGTCGACTCGGGGAAGACGTCGCTGGCCAAGGCTTTGAGCACCACGGCCAGCACCGCGTGTTTTGACAAAAATCCCCAGTCCAAGGAACGCGGAATCACCATTGACCTCGGTTTCAGCTCTTTTCAAGTAAAAATAATCTTCTTAAAATCTATGCTTTAATTTAATTTTGCACAGGTCGACATGCCGGAGCGTCTGAAAAGCGAGACCAACTGCAGCACTCTTCAGTTCACCTTGGTTGACTGTCCTGGCCATGCGTCCCTCATCAGGACAATCATCGGTGGCTCACAGATCATCGACATGTTCATCCTGGTCCTTGACGTTACCAAGGGTATGCAAACACAGACGGCAGAGTGCCTAGTCATTGGCGAAATCACGTGCAATAAGATGATTGTCGTCCTCAACAAGTCAGATTTGCTGCCAGTGGAAAAAAAGCAGGCAACGATTGAAAAGGTTAATCTTTCATTTTCGTTTTTTTACAAATTGAAATTTTAATGAATGATTGTTTTTCTAGATGACAAAGAAAATGAAAGCGACATTGCAGAATACTGTGTTTAAAAATGCAGAAGTTGTTGCTGTGTCAGCCAACCCCGGTGGCCAGGAGACTGACTCTCCAAAACCTCATGGTATTGAAAAGAATATAAATAAATATAATTGAATTCTTATGGAAATTTTGTTTCAGGGCTTCAAAGTTTAGTTGACTGTCTTTGTAATAATGCCTATGTACCTGAAAGAAGTGAAAGTTTGCCATTTGTCTTCTCAGTTGATCACTGCTTCGGAATCAAAGGTCAGGGAACAGTAATGACAGGCACTGTTCTTCAAGGTGTCGTCAAGATAAATGATGTAAGATTTTGATTCGCTAATGTTTCGTCACACTTAAAATCATAAAAACTGTAGGTTGTTGAAATCCCTGCGATAAAAGAAACCAGAAAAGTGAAATCAATGCAAATGTTCCGACGGCCTGTGGAAAAAGCAGCCCAGGGTGACAGGCTTGGCATCTGTGTGACTCAATTTGACCCAAAACTTCTGGAACGTGGCCTCGTCTCTGTCCCCAACTTCATTCCAACCATCTATGCTGCTGTGGTCAGCCTGAATAAAATTCGCTTTTTCCACGGCTCGATAAAGACTAAATCAAAGTATCACATGAGCATCGGACACGAGACTGTGCTTGGAAAAGTGACTTTGTTTAAAGGGTCACAGCCTTTTGACCTGAAGAATGAGTTTGAATATGTGGAGGAAATTGAGTCTGAAGAAAAGGAATCCGAGCTTGCTGGTCCTTCGTACTTTGCTTTGATTGAATTCGAGAAGTCTGTGACTGCGATTCCCGACTCTCTGGTCATTGCCTCTAAACTGGATATGGACATTCACACTAGCACCTGTCGACTGGCATTTTGGGGGAAACTGATCCTCAACTTGGAAGATAAATCGTACTCAACTAATGAACTGCCTAAGCTGAAAATTTACAAGAATAAATCCAAACGTGGAATTGTGGAGAGATCTCCGAACAATTCAAGTGTGATTGTGAAAAATATGTTCAAGAAAGAGACTAATTTGCAACTCTTTGCCAATATGAGAGTCAAACTTTCGTCTGGAGAGGACGGAGTCATCGAAAGCGGCTTTGGCCAAAGTGGAAAAGTTAAAATCAACATTCCAGGTAATGGTAGAAAAAGTAAAAATTTAAGTGAATTAATTTGTTTGTTATTAGGTGGACTGCTGGAAAAAACTCTAGAAATTTTGGCAGCCAAAAAGGAGTCTACCTCGTCTACAAAGCCAGTCGAAGTGATATTAAACTTCAAAAAGTATATTTACGATAGCAGTAAGAAGATGATTCAAAAGTAAATCAAACAAAACTTTGTCTTTCTTCACGTTGATATTTTACAAAAATTTACAGAAACACAAATTTATAATATGTGATAAAAATAAATAAATCATTCAGCTGCACTCAGCATGCTCACAACAAGTCTATTGATTAATTCAATTACAAAGAACATCACAAATCAAAGCAGCTAGCTGGAAAGCTCAATTAGAGTAGCTTTTATATAAGTTTTATTTTAATTTAGTAAATACTGAAAATGGAACATTTCATAACTCTTAAGAATTAACATTTATGGTTATGCTTCATCGCTATTAGTTATGGCTTTTAATTTGGAGACTGATTAGTTTAAAAATATCTTTTTGTGGCACAAAAAGCCGGACTTGATTCCGGAATCTGGAATTCGAAAACCACTGACACACTAACAAGAGCTATAAGAAAGGTACAGTCCAAGGGCAATCAGAGGATAATAAATAGGATGATAATTAAGAAGATTATCACGGACAGAACCAGAATTGCATACCACTGCCGTCGATCTGTAATTTTTTATTTAATAAATTAATATTCTCCTTCCTCGATTTTTATAATTCATGTTACCATTTGAAATACGGAATACTTTGGCCATTTTCTTGACTGTGGAGTCGATCCTTGACTCGGTATTTTCCATCTCATGCCCGAACTCATCAAGCATCCTAAGCTAAAAAATTAGCAAAATATCCCCAGATAATATTTAAAAAACAACATACACAGCCTGTTCGTCCAGCTCAGATCCGATCTGCCTCGAGACCGTCTTCAGTGTCCCTATCGAGTCCGAGATCGCGTCCAGCTGCTCATCCTGCGAGTGGATCATGTGTTGTTGCTGCTGAATGGCTGAGTCCATAAAAGTGTGGTTTGGACTGTCCATTTCGTTCTCCAGCTTGGAATACTTTGTAGTGCCGTGTGAGGTGGGTGCCCTGGGCGGACTGCTCTCCAACAAAGGCTGTAAAAAAGTTAATCTTTATTTCACTTGTGACATATTTAGAGGCATGATATAAATTGGTTCGGAACTATTTGCACTTTAGAAACCTTTCATTATTTTCTTTAACCGTGAAAATAAAATCAACTTTTGAATCAATCAAATTTATAATTCTTTTTAAAATAATAAAATTACAAATAATAGTAATTATCCGTACCTGTCTGGCAGTCCTGTCTCTGTCTCGTCCTCGAGAAATGTTCATTTTATCTTTCATCAACTGAAAAAGCAAATATAATTATCATAAAATACGGAAACTTTGAAAGTAATTGCTGGGTTATCAAACTTGGAAAGCAATTTATTTGCAAATTACATTCTCACCTTCACTTCTTCCCTGGTTTGCTCAATGAAACTCCGCCTGGACGTGAGCTCTCGGTTGTCGATCTTGAATTTGGACTGATTTTTCTCTACGATTCGTATTTCAGCGGTCAAGGAAAATTAGTACACGGCAATTTCGCAATTTAATATTTGAATTCAACAGAAAATTACAACAAGTCTGTTATTAACCACAATTTGCAGAACTGGATTTGGAGGCTGTAATTGAAGCATAGTCGCCTGCGGCAGTACAAAAAAGACCACCAAACTTGTAATACTGCCTTGAACTGAATTATTATTTCAGTAAACAAAAAAATTAAAAATGTTTAAATCCAAAGTAAAAAATTTGTGATAGCTGTAGGTTTAGTGAAAAGGATATCAATTGTGTCTTCGAGATCCTCCAAGTCCCACTCGATGCTCCTCAAAGAGTTGCGCAACTCAGTGGTGGTCCATTCAAGTTCGTCCTTGGAAATAGCGTCGGTCTCATCTTGTAATTCGAGCCACCGCCGATACAGGCCCCTCGTCTTGTTCAACGCTTTGCACACTTCACTGAAAATTCACAATGACAAGCTTTGTGTTAGAACTTTTTAATGGACAAAAAAACTAATCAATTTTATGTACAATTTGAATTGAAATTAAATAATTGAATAAGCTGGAATTTACTTGAGCTTAAAAAGTTCCGTTATGATTTTAATTAATTTCTTGTTTAATTTTTTAAGTTGATTTATATCCTTGTGAATTTAGGAAATATATTGCTCAAAAAAGTGAATATAAAATGTATTTATTTATTTTAAACTTCTCTAGAATATTTTGAATTGATTTTTATTTAAAATTGCCATGCAAATTTATTTTATAAAGTTCATTATGGATTTGAGTTCTTAGCAAAAATTAAAGCTAAAGTTATTATATAAATAATTCTTATGATTTATGATTTTGATTTACCTGTCAACTAGTCACTAATATTTCATGCGGATATTGATTTATCGGATTCATATCAATAAATAAATAATCATGACATTGACTAAATAAATAATAGGTATAATTAATTTATCTTAATAACATACTATGTACAACTTGTTAGCAAAAATACGAAAACACCTTTATCATATTGTCTAAAATTAAAAAAAAAAATAATAATTTTGATGAAAATAAAATAAATGCATATAAATGAAAGGGCACAGGCCGACAAGACTTTGTCTTGGCCTGACCCTAAAAAAAAAAAAAAAATTAAAAAATAAAATTGGAAATTTATTAAATCATAGAAAATGAAGACGATTCCAACAAATTAAATGGTGGAAATATTTTGAATAAATAATTAATTGTGAAAACTTATTGCGTGCTACGGGACAAACAACAACGAACGAGACGAGGAGCGAGCAAAATCATGAAGGAAGCGAGCGGATTTGGGCGCACGCATTCGAAATCTACGCCGACCCGGAAAAAAGGGTGCTTCGGACGCCGACCGTGTCCGTCGCGGCTACTTACTCTTTGACCACAAAGAACGGGTCTTCGTAAGTCATGTCATACGCGTTTATCGGAAAGCGGGTTCGGGGTCAAATTCGCGGTCGAGTTTTGTCGCGCGATCGCCGTTCAAAAGAGGAGCGGCCACGAACGCCGGCCGCCTCTGGCCATCACCTCGCAAGGCCCACCACCGGTACGTACTGCGGATCGGGTGCTGGAGCCGGACACTTTTTAAACGAGCCGAGGTCCGTCGGCGGCCTGCATTTTGCATGAACGAATCGACATTTCTGACGTCACGCCCCCTTGATCGAACAAAACAAAGGTCAGCGGCAGTGGGCGTGGCCGCAGCCAGCTTTGCAAAGATTTGCAGGAAAGCGCGCGAAGGGAAAACTCCTGCAGACTGCAGTGTCTGGATTCCTACAAAAAGTGTCCTTTTTTGTAGACTTAAGACTAAATTGGGCTCTAATTTTGAGTCATTTGCGCGTAAGCCTCCGAATTATAAGAATAAAAAAGGGGAAAGGAAAAAAGGAATGTCTGTTCTGTATCAAATTAATTAAATCAAGATTTATTTTTTGAAATGAAAAAAAGATGGATAAATTCAGTCCCTTTCTTAGTATTAACCAGATTAACGTGATCTAATAATTTCAAAAATACACAATAATGGTCCATATAATATAATAGAGCATGAAAAAAGGAGGTCCTAATTTAGAGAAAATAAAATTAATTACTTTAATTACCAAATTTTATGTTCAAAATTAATTTTTTTATGAAATTAAAAACTCATTGAACTTGTTTACTTGTGGCTACATTTGGTGATACTATCTTTCCATATACGCGACATCTCGCTTGTCAGAAGCTCGCGTCTCTCGTTTTACTTGCACTGCCGTATTCATGAGAATTTTAACTCTTTTTAATTTTTTCTGTGCTGGCCAAGCCCAATGGCTATATGTGTTGATCGCGACGAGTGCTCAATGAAAACAAGATTGTTAGCAATCGACTGAGGCGTGTTTGCTGATAAAGATAGGTTGATAAAATTGGTGCAGTAGATAAGTCGCTTCCAATGATAATATTGTGTTTGCTCAAGATTGAATCCAAAAAATAGAAAAGAAATTGATGGAAAATTGTAAAATATCGCGGTGTGTAATGTTGCGCTTCAAAGAAACACTGGGCAATTTTTTATTAAATGAATTATTTTGCACATCTATGATTTATATCAATTATAAAATTTATAAAAAAAAAAATGCATTTTGCCCTTTCAAAAATAGACACCATTGCAATTTTTATGATTAATTCCTTACACACATTTTAAATTTTTCTAATTTAATGATGAAAAAAATTCATTTATTTTTTTTATGCATTTATATTTTTAATGATTTCTGCTTTAATAAAATAAATTCCTCAAATTATGCCAGTCCTCCTCCTCCCTGTCCGTAAATTTTAAAATTTTTAACAAAAGAAAACTTAAAAAATAAAAATTTGAGAAATTCTGAAGATAATAAGGAAAGAAAAACGAAAAAAGTTGTAGATTAGATGGAAATGGAATTATATTGAATGAATTTGAAAAAGGAAAATTGCACAAAATACTAAATGCATTAGTTACGAGGTTTCATAAGTTGTTTATATTTATAATTGTTTATAATACTGACAACCGAGCGTATAACCAAATTTAATTTTTCCAATTCAACAAAGTTAAACATTATTTCTGATCAACAACTTTCACAGCCCAGGAGATAGATTTGCAAAAATTTTGTACACTTATTTTAAGGAGTCCATCAACTTTAGGGATTGCAAATTGGGGCAGAGGAGAAGGATGCGTCAGCGTTGAAATGCTGAGGGTTGAAAGAAGACGTTGAGAGGTCAGCGGTGAGCGTTAAAAGTCCAAGCGGTGGTCGTTGAAAGGCTGAGCGGTCAGCGTTGAAAGGCCGAGGGTTGAGCGGAGTCGTGAGTGAGTGAGTGAGTGAGTGAGTGAGTGAGTGAGTGAGTGAGTGAGTGAGTGAGTGAGTGAGTGAGTGAGTGAGTGAGTGAGTGAGTGAGTGAGTGAGTGAGTGAGTGAGTGAGTGAGTGAGTGAGTGAGTGAGTGAGTGAGTGAGTGAGTGAGTGAGTGAGTGAGTGAGTGAGTGAGTGAGTGAGTGAGTGAGTGAGTGAGTGAGTGAGTGAGTGAGTGAGTGAGTGAGTGAGTGAGTAGTGAGTGAGTGAGTGAGTGAGTGAGTGAGTGATTGGAGTGAGTGAGTGAGTGAGTGAGTGAGTGAGTGAGTGAGTGAGGTGAGTGAGTGAGTGAGTGAGTGAGTGAGTGAGTGAGTGAGTGAGTGAGTGAGTGAGTGAGTGAGGTGAGTGAGTGAGTGAGTGAGGTGAGTGAGTGAGTGAGTGAGTGAGTGAGTGAGGTGAGTGAGGGTGAGTGAGTGAGTGAGTGAGTGAGTGAGTGAGTGAGTGAGTGAGTGAGTGAGTGAGTGAGTGAGTGAGTGAGTGAGTGAGTGAGTGAGTGAGTGTGTGAGTGAGTGAGTGAGTGAGTGAGTGAGTGAGTGAGTGAGTGAGTGAGTGAGTGAGTGAGTGAGTGAGTGAGTGAGTGATGAGTGAGTGAGTGAGTGAGTGAGTGAGTGAGTGAGTGAGTGAGTGAGTGAGTGAGTGAGTGAGTGAGTGAGTGAGTGAGTGAGTGAGTGAGTGAGTGAGTGAGTGAGTGAGTGAGTGAGTGAGTGAGTGAGTGAGTGAGTGAGTGAGTGAGTGAGTGAGTGAGTGAGTGAGTGAGTGAGTGAGTGAGTGAGTGAGTGAGTGAGAGTGAGTGAGTGAGTGAGTGAGTGAGTGAGTGAGTGAGTGAGTGAGTGAGTGAGTGAGTGAGTGAGTGAGTGAGTGAGTGAGTGAGTGAGTGAGTGAGTGAGTGAGTGAGTGAGTGAGTGAGTGAGTGAGTGAGTGAGTGAGTGAGTGAGTGAGTGAGTGAGTGAGTGAGTGAGTGAGTGAGTGAGTGAGTGAGTGAGTGAGTGAGTGAGTGAGTGAGTGAGTGAGTGAGTGAGTGAGTGAGTGAGTGAGTGAGTGAGTGAGTGAGTGAGTGAGTGAGTGAGTGAGTGAGTGAGTGAGTGAGTGAGTGAGTGAGTGAGTGAGTGAGTGAGTGAGTGAGTGAGTGAGTGAGTGAGTGAGTGAGTGAGTGAGTGAGTGAGTGAGTGAGTGAGTGAGTGAGTGAGTGAGTGAGTGAGTGAGTGAGTGAGTGAGTGAGTGAGTGAGTGAGTGAGTGAGTGAGTGAGTGAGTGAGTGAGTGAGTGAGTGAGTGAGTGAGTGAGTGAGTGAGTGAGTGAGTGAGTGAGTGAGTGAGTGAGTGAGTGAGTGAGTGAGTGAGTGAGTGAGTGAGTGAGTGAGTGAGTGAGTGAGTGAGTGAGTGAGTGAGTGAGTGAGTGAGTGAGTGAGTTAGCGAGCACAACAGTGTGTGTGAGTTAGCGAGCACAACAGTGTGTGAGTTAGCGAGCGAAATAGTGTGTGAGTGAGTGAGACTCTCGCACTCACTCAATCACTCACTCGCTCGCTCGCTCTCTAACTCATTCACTCAGTCACTATTTCGCTCGCTCTCGCACTCACTCACTCACTCATCCGCTCGCTCTCGTACTGGTCGTCTGATCCGAGGACCATCTTTCTATCTGAGAACCTTGGCTCCTGAGTCTACCTGCTTCAGCTTTCAGCTTCCTTTCAGCAGGCCATTCGGCGTCCACCAGCATACAGTCATTCTGACCCGCAGGCCCGGACTGGGCCCACGGGCAGTCGGGCCGAACCCCGATGGGCCGCGTTGCACTATTATCAATAATTTAACATTGGTGTTATGAGGAAAGGTAGACTGCGCCGCTGAACTGGGCCGCGCTTTGTCAATGAATATCGCCCTGTGGGTTGCGGAGCCCCATCCAGTCCGGCCTTGCTGACCGGCCAGGTCAACCGTTTAAAAAAACGAGTTTGGTAGAAACAGTAGGCATTAAAACGGTGAAAGTTATATTTTTTTTTTTAATTTTCTTAATATGAATTATTTTATTACACCTGAAATTTACATCGATTATAAATAATACATATTTTGCACTTACAAAAAATGACACCATTTTGCATTAATTTCAAAATATGATGGCTCTTTATGGCAGTGTCTGGCTAGTGACTATTTAAAACTAATCTGATCTGCACTTATAAATTGATAGCTGGAGTTAAAAATGCTCTTACAAAAATATTCTTTCTAATTTTTATTTGAAATTTTCTCTTTATTGAAAAAAAAATTTGATTGTGGACTGACAGCTGTGCAGACACGAGTGAATCATTACAGGACTAGGACGTAAAACAACAAGAACGCTTAAATTTACTTTTTGAATATTTTTAGCTTAACGCTTTACAACACTACATCAGATCTAAAAAAAAATGATTCTCCCAATTACATCTTTGGTATGGCTCGTTGCAATCAAGTGGAAGAATCAGGATTTGGCACTGAATGATTTTTTTTCTTACGCTACTAATGCTTAGTAGAGAGTGCGCGTCTTTGGCATGTCTATCAATGCTACATAACTTAGAATGATCTACAGGCTAATTTTTAATAGGAATTATTCATTACAATTAGATGCGGAGCAAAAAACAAGCAGGCGCCCTCGTCGTTCACACACAAAACTGTTTAAATTAAAACGTAATGCGACGAACACAATGTGTGATACAAATGCAATGCAAGGAATTGAAAAGACTGCGGCAGGTCCTTTTTCTCATTTCATATATACTGGCTTCAAAAACGTCTCTGACTTGATTTGTTCAAGGCTCGAGTTTCACTCTCTTCCAGCAGCCGTCGGGTAAAGATTTGCGGATTTCGTCAATGTTGTCCACTTCGATCCTCAACCTGGCTACTTCCTCCGAGTAATCCTTTATCCATTGAGTCTGGAAATTAATATTTGGTCAGAAAAGATATTAAAAATTTATCTGATCAAAGAATTTACCTGTTGGTTTTTAAGCATTTTTAATTCTTCCATTCTTTGGTCCAGATTTGCATCCTGGAATTCTTTTTCTGCAGCTGCCAGTTTCTTTTCAAGTATATTCAGTTGGTCCTCATCTGCACAAAAAATTTAACTTTTGTCTCAAAAAATAAAAATAAATTTAGCATTACCAATATCAGTCACATCCTGCAACTCCTTCATTATGTCCTCAACCTCCTGAAGCGCTTTTTCCACTCTCTTTGATGCTTCAGCCGAATTACTCTTTGCCTGGCCAACCTTCTCTTTGGCCTATTTTAGACAAATTAAATAATAGTTTTCTTGGATATTTAATTTAATTCAATGAATTACCTCGTTTGTCAGGGTTTCATCAGTGTTAGCCTGCAATTCCAGTTGTTGCACTTTGCCACCAGTGGTTGCCACCTGAGAAGAAAGTTTGTCGGCTGCGTCCCTTAAACCTTCGGCTTTCTTTCTTGTTGCGTCAGCAGAATTTCTGATCTCATCAGCTTCCTATTTTTATAAATTATATTAAAAATTTAAAATAAAAGCATGAAAAATATTACATCTGAAGCTTTAGCTGCGTAATCATTCTGGGCCTCAAATGCTGCATCCTTGGCCGCCTTTGCGTGGTCCTCAGCGTCTGTCAAAGCCACAGCTGCCTGCTCTGTTGTTACCCTTGCCTTTTGGATCATCTCCTCAATTTCATCAATTTTATCCAGCGCCTCTTGCGCCTTGTCTTTGCTCTTTTGAACGTCCTTATCAAACTCTGAAATTAATTTTTATTTATATAAAAAAATGTTTTATTAATATTTTGTTTAATTATTCACCTTGAAGTGTCTTTAGAGTTTCCTGAGCCTCAGCCAAAGTTTTGTCTCCCAGCTTGACGGCTTCCTGTGCCTCCGAATCTGCGTTGTCCACGTCGGCCAGAAGTTCGTCGACCGTCTGCTGTTGTTCTTGGGCCAACCGCAGGAGCTCCTTTAAGTTAGCACTCTGCTCAGCCAGATCTCCCAGAAGATCACCGTGATCAGCCAGAACTTTGTCTGCTTCACTCTTGAGCTTTCGGGCCTCCTCAGCTGCGACTTCGGCGTCCGACTTGAGCTTCGGAACGTCCGGTTCAGGCAACTTCAGACCGTAGACCACTGCGTAAATGGCGAGGGACTCATTCAGCATTTGCGAAGCCTTGTCCTTGGCAGTTTGGGCCAAGATTTTGGTCTTGTCCAGCCTGTCGGCCACCGCCTCCAGCTCGTGTCTCAGTCTGCCCAGCTCGTCCTTCGTTGTTTTTTGCTCGTTGATGGCGTTTTTGGCGACGTCGAAAGCGTCAGATGAAGTTTTTACCGCCTCCTCAGCAATTTTCTTAATTTCCTCAGCTTCTTTTTCTTGTCTAAATGAAATATAATTTTAATTAAAATTTAAAATATTCAAAGGAATTGCTTACTCCTGAGCAAGCTGGCGCGCCTGCCGAGCAATATCGGACATTTTTTCACTCTGCTGGCCGAATTGTTCTGATCGCTGCACAGCCTCCTTCAGAGCTTCAGCACCCTCAGTTTGCAAATAATCGACAGCATTCTGAATATATCAACATTATATTATATTATCTTTGTTTTAAATTTAAGTATACCTTTAAACTTTCTCTGGCCCTTTCAATGGTGTCCTCGACTTGAGTTGCGTTGGCTTCTCCCTGGGTTGTAAAAACTCTAGCCGTCTCAGTGAACATTGTGATGTTTTTATGAATTTCACCAATAGACTGCAGTCTGTTTTTCAAATCTTTGAGCTTCTCCAGAAGAGACTTGTCACCAGCTTTAATTTTTTAATTTAGAAAAAAAAATACAAATTTTTTACTTTTTCTTACATCCAGCGCCTTTTTTGGCATCATTCCACAACTGGTCAACACTTTTCTGAACTTCAGTCAACTTTCTCTCAAAGTCAACGTCATCAATGACCGTTGGCGTATCAGTAATATTTGCCAATAGCTCAAGAAGTTTGTCGAGTTTGCTGCGATGGTCGTTGACTGCGTCCTGGACCAGATTGTAGCAATCGTCGCAGTCCACACATCCCCTTTGTTTGTCGTGCGTGTTTTCCTTGCACTGATTGCAAGTCAGGCCCTCCACGTTTTCATTACACTTAAAAAATTAAATTATCATAAAACGATGGTTGGCATTGAAATTTAAATCGCTTACTGGACACTGGCCATATTCGTCACACTGAAGATTTCTCGAGCCGACCTCGTCGCAGTTGCAGTGCTTGCAGCCGGTTGTTGAGAATCCAAAGTGGAACGTTTCACAAACGTCACACCTGAGGCCAGTCACTCCAGGTCGGCACTTACACTGACCAGTGGTCATGTCACAAGTTCCGTCTAAAGAGCCGATTGGATCACAATTGCACGCTTGGCAACCCTATAGAAATTAAAATTTATGCCATAAAAGTAAAAATTGATAAAAACTTTGGAAGGAATCGATAAAAATTTACAATTTAATTTGAGTTTAAGATGAAAGGAATGAATTATGAAAAAAATGGAATTTTTTTATTTATCATTTTAAATTTTAACTCAAATTCAATAAAAGCTCCCCAATGAATCTCAATTGATTGGGACAGGAGACTTTCAATGTAATAATTTAATTTATAATTTAATATTTAAATTTTTTTACCTCTCCGCTATTGATGTTGTAAAATCCATCCTCGCAAACGTCACAATTTTTTCCAGTCACATACGGTTTACATCTACACTGGCCAGAAATCTGGTCACAGGCAAACGGACCTTCTTTTGTTCGCTCAGTACCAAGTCCGTTGCACTGACAGGTCTTGCAGTCTCCCTTTGGCAAGGACAGGGCATCACCAAAGAAGCCTATTTGAATATTGCAATTTAATTATTAATAATTTTTAATTTTATAATAATCTTACCTGGTAGGCAGACTTCACAGTGGCTGCCACCGGTGTTGTAAATGCACTTGAGGCACTCTCCTGTGGTCCTGTTGCAGTTTCCGATTCCATTAGGGTCAACGTTGGAATTGCAGTCACAGGGTTCACACTTTGACCTGAAGGAACCAAAGCGGCCCTCGGGATCTCCAAAGTATCCGTCGCTGCAAATGTCACAACGAGGGCCTGAAATTACAAATATTAAAAAAAAATTACTTTTCAATAATTAAAGCAAACCTCCGTAACCCTTCGGGCACTCCAGGCAGACAACAGTCTCGTCCAAAAGTTGTACACAAGCACTTTGGTTGGGACACGGGCAGGGCTGGCAGTCGCTGTCCGTTCCGGCCAGGGCGTTTCCGTAGAAGCCTCTGGCGCACAGCTCGCAATTTTCGCCGGCCGTGTTGTGCTGACAAATGCATCTTCCGGTGTCAGCGTCGCAAATGTCGGCGTGTCCGTTGCAGTTGCAGGGCACGCAGCGGGCAAAGCGGCCGCCGTAGTTGGGCTCGTGGCGATAGCCAGGGGCGCAGGATTCGCAGAACTGACCAACATAACCTTCAGGACATGTGCACATTTCAATCCAGTTCGCTGGTTTGCCTCCTGTGTCTCTTCGGGCAGTTTGCAGCTTGAAGTCCTTCAAATATCCAACGCCTAAAATATTTTTTTTTTATCAATTAAAAAGGTTGCTCCATAAAAATAAATTAAATTCTTTTTACCATCATAAGTGTATGTGCCCCTGATTTTGATCGCTGTCAAATTAGAGAGGATCCTCATGTACTCTCGGGCCGAAAGTCTCGGCTGCCATCCATACTCAGAATCTTCATGCAGCCTGAATGTGTACTCTCGAATCTATAAATATTATTATTAAATTTTAATTTCAGATTAAATTACATCATTTAAAAAGTACTGAGGTTTTGGGAAGATCGTTTCCTTGTCCGAAAATGGTCTGCACAACTTTTTCACCATCACCCTCCAAAATGATGTCTTCAACCGAAGAAGATGGGCCTTCGCTACCGATTCTCAATTTAAAGGACAAATCTCTGTTGTAACTTGCTCTCATATCACCCAAAAAACGATCTGAATATATAATTAAATTATTAATAATTAATTTAAATTGCAATAAAATTTAATACCTGGGGCAATGAAGTACACAGGGGCATTTCCCACAGCACTCAGAGCGATGGACTGAGTCAAAGCATTGTACTGCAAACTAGTCGATTGTCCACTTGCTTCCTGAGCTGTCCAGCGGTCTTGTCCTCGGACAAACATGCTCTCAAGATTTACTAAAATTATAATTAATATTGGTTTATTTATTAATAATGACACTTATTTCTTACCCTGAGAGTATCCAGGTGCTGATTGACAGACAGAAGAATGACCATAGCAGAAGCACGGAGTGCAACCAAAGTCATTTTCTAGGTCCAAGTTGAAAAAGCTCGGCTTGCACCTGTAATTTGGAAACATTTTATGATAAAAATTCTAATAGAAACTGTATGTTATTTTTCAGCGTATAATCGATTTGAATTAAAATCACCAAAATTGCAATTAGTTTCTTATGATAAATTCATGTAATTCACACACAAAGCCAATGGGCGGGAGGAAGAGTTTGCATTAAACACTAATATAACCTTTAACAGCTATGTATCAAATTTATAAAAATAAATGTAGCTTTAATAAGTCTAATAAATTAATATTCAATGTAATAAAATAATTGCTATTTAAAGATAAAAATACTGTAAAAAATAACAAATATTAAAATAAACATTTTAAATTAATACATGCATGGTAAATTATTTAAGTAAAATAATTTAAAAACTATATTTAAATTGTTATTTTTTTTAACAGGTATTTCATTTTGAAATTTAGTTAAAATTTATTTACCTGTCGCATCTGTTTCCTTCAACATGCAGTTTGCAGTGGCAGACGCCACTGTTGGGGTCACAGCGCGGCTTGTTCCTGAAAGAACCAGCTTCGCTGCATCCGCAAGGTTTGCAGCCCAAAGGCCCGAAGTCGAAGAAATTGGCGTCGCATCTGTCACACTTGTCACCAGTGACGCCCGCTTTACATTGGCATTTGCCTTCACTGTTGCACTGCAGGCTTCGCGATCCTGATTAAATTGTGCAACTCATTAAAAAAAGAACAGAAAATTTTAAAATTAACTATTTCTTTGTTTGTATTTTTCTTCATAAATTATTAAAAGTATTATAAAATGTCACTCACCAACTTCGTTGCAGTTGCAAGGAATGCAATAACCATCCTCCCTCTGGAAAAAGTTCTCCTTGCATCGCTCGCAATTCGGACCGTCGCGATTTCCAGTGCAGTCGAGACAGTGTCCACCGTGACCCGTCCTAGCGTACAACTCCTGGTCGAAGAAACAACGGTTCGAAAAACCATTGCAATTACAGGCTGGAAACAAAAGCAGACGGAAGAATTAAATTCACGCGATTTACTGAGTTTAAAATGATCAATAAAAATCTAAAAGAAAAAAGAAGTCAGGAGAGTAAAATTATATAAACTGGTCAAGGTAATAAATCTTCCTTTGATATAAAAATCCATTAAAAGTCTTATCTTGCAGTTTCCTATTTTGTTGCTTGGCTCACTTTTGCCGCAGCATCCAACTAGCACAAATTTTTTATTTTATGTCAATAAAAAGGCAATAATATTGCTCTCCGGCTGCTTTTATAGTTTAACACGCTTTCTCAGCGTCCATTAATAAAACCAAAATAAAGATAATCGGTGTCTGATCCGGCGAATATATAGTTTTCATTTCAAAATTTATTACAGCGCCACAAATGCATTAAAGAGAAAGAAGATAGCCAGAAAACCTCGGCGGGGTTGTGGTCCAGCTAAACGAAATTATTTAATTCCATTCTCAGGCGTTTATAAGTTATCATTTTACGGAATGAGAAAATGGAACATCATGCACCGCGCCACGGGTGAGCGGCGGCCGAGATAAATGGGGATGGTGAATGGTCTGCGTTCATTAATTATCTTCTTGCTACAGAGATGGGTTAAATTTAAACCCGTGAGCATCATCGCACAACACTTTAATTAATAAAATTCGTCCAACTTTATTATGTTTGACTTTTTTTTAACGATAAGATTCTTTTCTACAAAATCCTGTTATAAAAATTGCAAAATGATTTAAGATTTAAATTTATTCTGCATTAAACTGTAATCAATACTTTAAAAATAGTTATTCTGAGTTAACTGATAGAAAAATTAGTAAATAGTATAGTTTATTTTTATTTAGATAAGTAAAGCGTTGTTATTTGGGATAGCTAAAAAATATTTAAATCAAAATATTTCCGATTATGAGATTTACAGAAAAATGTGCGATTTTCTTGAAATATTTATTAATTTTGAATTAATTTAGTTTATAAAATTCCTCCACGCAAAAAGTCTTAATCCCAGTCCATAAAATTGTCCTGCCCAACCGGGCTAATAACTGGAACTAGTACCAATTTTATTGATAAAACGAGAATAATATTCTATCTAATTGAATGAAATATACATTTTTTATTTTGAATTTAATATTCACTTGAATTTACTTGAAAATTTGAAATAATTATCCAATGGAAAGGTGTTTTGGCTTTGCGGGTTGCATTCATCAGATATACGGTGACATATTTATATATTTATTTAATTATTTTTTTGTAAATTAATCTCAAGATTTGCCCAGATGAAAAATTTCAAAATTTAGTTTTTAAATAACATTAAAAAAATCACGTGAGCAACATGGCAACAGTGGAATCCACCAACTGTTGGCATTTTACCTGAAAATGCAGGTAAAAAGAGTGACGCACAATGATAATGGGAAAGGATGACCTGCGCTGCCGCTTGGTTGGTTTCACGGAAAACAAGAATTTTCAGCCCCGCAAGGATCGTTTTGTGTCTCTTTCCACCTCCCCCTTTGCTGTGGCCGGACAAAAAGCTGAAAAATGTCGCGTTTCTGTCTCGCGAGAGATAAAAACTGGCGGAATAATAATTATTGCTCTTTGCAGAAATACTTGTCGTGCCAACGCCGAAATTAAATTAGCCGCGGCACACATAAAATAAGCGGTTCATTTTTCCCACGGCTCGAAGGTGATCAACCCTTGCGGCGGCGGCTCGGTGCAAAAAGCGTGCCCTTTAAAGGAAGCTTTCTTTATTTCCATTGTTCTGCGACATTAGCGGCCGCGGAATGCGGTTCCATATAATAAAAGCGGTAATAAACAAAACCTTGTCCACCATGTCCTTATTTGTGCGTAACTTATTCCGCGTCTCTCGTTGCGCGCGGAGAAAGAGAAGCGCAAGAAGAGGCTTTGCTGGAAATTAATTTTTTGCAGACCTGAGAGCGTCGCGCTGTGACCGAAATTCCCAATCGCGCGGCGCGGCCGCGACAAACGCGAAATCAAACAACACGTGTCGCTTGATCTCATCGCAGATCACTTTTTGTCGCGCGAGTCTTGAACGACTCGTGATTTTAATTCCAGGGATTTTATCGGTGATCGACGCACCACCTGTTAAGCCTTGATCTTGTCCGGCACGAACGATTTATTTGGTGTGCGTGACAGTTTTAAATTTCACGTTCAATGCTATACGAAATAATCTTTACAAGTAGTAATGAAACAGTGGCTCAGTGGAGAGATTTTACTTTAATAGCATCAGCTTATTTTTTAATATCACTGAAGAATTTTTACTGATCAAAAAAAATTCATTAAATTTAATAAAATTATTATAAAATAAAAACAGAAGAACGATTTATAGAAAGTTAATAAATAAAAATAAATAAAAAACTAGCAACTATATGAAATAGATTTTCTTTATATTATATTTTTTTAAATTTTATTTTGTAAAAGCTTTTTTTATTTTAAACCCTTCTATACTGCAATCCAGAGGTGATAATTGGAAATTATACTATTCATTTTACTCAATGGGTTGGTTTTTTTTTATTCAGGAGGTGCTAATCGCCCCTCCATAAAACTTTAAGCCAAAGACTTATTCATGAAACTTTTGAAGTCCCGCTTCAGTTCCAGCAGATTTTCTTCCCGACTGCGCGGGTGTTTGCTTTTTCAATCACGAACAACTCTATTTGAATTTTATTAGTCGGCTCATTCACGAAATTCCACCTTGCAGGTTTCCCACGCCAATTCTCCATATCGAGAATAATAAAATTTAAGGAATAAAAGAAAAAGTTGATTAAACGTATTCCGTGCTGGGGGTCACGTGATCTAAATAATGATGCGTGGCCAAATTTCTCTCTCTCGGCGAAATTACAAGGAATGAAAGCAATAAAAGCCAACTGTGCTTGAGAGTCATTCAAAAAAGAAGCCGCCATATATAGAATTTCCTATCATTTTTCTCATTATTCGTGCGAGGACAAAATGATACATCTTTTCAGGTGATGGAAAAAAATGAGAGAGATGTTCTTTGACGGCTGTCCAAATTACGGGTGCAGCAATTTCGGCTTTTTCCAGTGATAAAAAGATTTAATTAACGACGGTGAATAGATCTCGCCGCGGCTAGGCAATAAAAACGTACAAAAAGGGAGCATTCATTGTGCGGCCCAGACAAAAAGTATACATAAAATGTGTACAACTGTAAAAGTCTTGCAGCGGAGCAAAATTTCAC
Organism: Neocloeon triangulifer; assembly: GCF_031216515.1. Lineage (NCBI taxonomy): Eukaryota > Metazoa > Arthropoda > Insecta > Ephemeroptera > Baetidae > Neocloeon > Neocloeon triangulifer. Next base: position 2,930,044 of record NW_026775550.1, read on the forward strand.
CTGTGAGAGAGTCTAGTTTTAGATTATATATTATGCTGGACCGCGGCCGGCAAAAGTGCAATATCATCGCAGAGCAGCAGATAAGCATTTGATGTAATTAAGTAATACGGCTCGCGGAGTGAATTCCTGGAATGAATCGCGCGCAGGAGAAAAGGCGAAATACTGCACGGATTTTCTTTTCTTTGCCTGCTGAGCGCGGCTGTCACTCGGCATAGGACGCTCTGATTTTATCCTGCCAACCAGGCAAAAGGATCTGTTACACAAAACTTGTTGTCATATCAAAATGGAATCGGCGCTTTTTTTCGCCTCATCAGGGTTAACAACAGTTCCGCAGGTCATCAGAGTTTTGAGCTCTGAAAATGATTCAACCGCCTGTTTTTATTTTTTATAAACCATTTTGATCGTTTCTTGTTGCTATTATAACGCTTCACAATTCAAATCTAAATAAAAGAGCAAATTAAAAAATGTGAAGACACAGCAACACCTTTGGCAAACAAGTTGCTAAAACGCGGGGCCTCAAGAGAGGTCCACGCCGAGATAGGTTTTTTTTTTTTAATTTTTGGAGAATTAAAAGAATTCATGTTACTAAAATTAAATTTCACGTTTTAAGTCAGCTTAAGACTTTCCATAATTTCTAATGTTCCCTATATTATGTTCCCATTGCTTTTTGCCAAAAAGCACAAATAGTTTTTGTGCTATTTTTAATAATTTTTTTGTACTTACTCTTTGTTACCAACTGCACGATACATTATTTTCATATTTAATTTTGATAATTTATGATTTTAATTTTTAATGCTATTTAGTTATTTTCCACCAAAATTTACATAACAGCGCAAAGGCTATTCAAACTTAATTTTAATTATACATCATCTGTTGCAAGTCTGTTGCGTAATAGAATATAAATATTTAAAATCATTTTAAATTTTTTTTAATTTTTCAGGAGCAATAGTCACGCAGATTAACAACAATAAAAAACAATACTTCACTTAGGAATGTCAATAAAAATTTTAAAATTGTTTATAATATTATAAAAAATATGATAAAAAAGTAGCTTCTGCCAAAGAAAATAAAAATAAATTTATACTTATAAATAAATTGCTAAAATTTTTAATATTGCTCTCATTGTGCAGACTAAAGCATCACGAGACAACCAAGAATTTCCTTTTCTCCCGTAAATGCCGTGGTCGGCGCGGCATTTTACATCAATTACGTCAATCGTCAAGAACAATTAGATGCATTTGTGGAGGAAAAGAGTTGGCGAGTGACGCCGCCGCTATTTATTTCTGTTGCCCGCGCGCGTCGATTCTTTTGAGGTGAGACGCACAGACGACTTGCACATGACTTGTGTCTTGTTCTGGTTAACTTCAATAAAAAGGGGGAAAGAAATCTTGGCTGAGACTCAAAGGACACACATAATATGACTCACTTGCGTCTTGAATAAACATAGTGTGCAGACTAATTACGCTATAAATGCAAGCCTGAAGCCACTATTAGCAATTTTCTAAATTTGGAATAAAAAAAATACTAATTTCAAGAGGTCAAAATTGATGAAAAATTGCAAGCTTTGAAGTAAATTCTGGAATATTTGCGAATATTTTAAATTTTGATTTAATGACTCCTTATTGACAAAGTCAAATCAAATCTTTGCAACAATGGTTTGTTAAATTCCCTATAATTGCCAAAAATGATTTCTAATGTTGTAAAGACTTGATTTGACTGTCAATAAGGAATCCTTAAAATACCTGATGGGACTATTGGCCTTTTTTATTTAATTCTTCAAGAAAAATATAGACTATAAATAACTGAGATAATAGAAATACTTCTAAATTTTCTTGATTATTCTGCCCAATATCTTCAATTTTCATGTAAACTATATTTGTATACTTTTTAAACATAATACATTAATTTACAAATCCTGCTAAATATTTAGTTACAAATTTTCAATAATAACGATGTTAAAAAGCATAATTATAAAGAAATTATAGAGAAAATATTGAATTTTTTGAACGTGAGACTTGATAAATTTTGGAACAAAACATAAATAGATTTATAATAATTAAATTAATTCAAAAGAATTAATAATTAATTTATTCTATATCAAAATTAATATAAAATTTAAAATGAAGTCTACAATTCAATAAAAAATTATGAAGAAATTTTCTTGTGATATAGTCTGGGTCATTCAGTCAGTCTAAGGAGCTTAAGGGCCTTCATAAGACCATCATCCCATGGTAATAATGAGCACTTGTTTAATGAATGGATTTGGCACAATGCGAAATGTACGTAGGGGGCATCGGCACACACGCTTATAAAAGTATATTATGCAAAGAACACACAACGGAAAGGAACTGAAGAAACGCTCATAGGGTGCGGTTTCCATACAGAGTTGCAATAATAACAAGGCCGTCACATTAAACCCACACTGGGCCACTTTGACATCTTCTCATTTAGAAAAATGAAGAGTGCGAGGACCGGTTGCTCCTGATGCGGAAAAAAGAAAATCAAAATTATATCGCCTCGCAGATACTTACAAATCGCATCCTGATATCTTTTTTTTTCTTTGTCCAATCCCATACCCAATTCTGGCGGCCAACACAGTTCCATTCATGGAAATAAAAGTTGGTGCGCGAATCGTCCGGCCATAAATTTCAAGTTCAGCCTGTGTGAGTAAGTGTGACGTCACAGATTAAGTGCAGCACTTATATTATCCCACACGCCGGCCGGCCGGTCGCAATGATTTGTAGGCGTCGCGCAAATAAAAAATAATGACGATTCTTCCTTTGCTGCTCTCGTTTTGTTTTATCTCGCCATAGCTCCTCAATTAGGCGAGCCGATAAACGAACATTCTGCTCTGTTATATTTTTTATTAATATCGAATTTCGCATTCTTTCTAGTTTAAAAAAGTTGTCCTTTGTGGTTTGGCGTGTTTCTGGTTGTTTTCAGGGTCGAGTGTTTTTATTTTTTTATCGTAAACATGCTGGTATTATTACTGCAATTTTAATTCAAAAGACCAATTAAAAATATTTCAAAAGACCAGTTGTTATTATTAATTGAGGAGCGAGATTAAAATAAATCGCTCGATGTGCGGTCATTAAAGGAATTTCGCGTGCAAATTTGCGCACAGCCGCCGGCACCGATGATGGATACTTTTTGTATGTAAAAACCGGCAGTGGCGAAACAAAAACTGCTTTTTTAACCAGCACGGTTAGCTTTTATAATATTTCATAAAAGGAGAGCTCTGATTACCCTAAATTGAAACATAATTCAGCATGAGCCTCTTGTGTTCGTTCTGCTTTAATAATCCGCTCTGTCCATTCAGAGAGACAAGTTTCTTTCGTACGTAATTTAAATATATGGTTACCATTTTTTTTACTCAGCGCAGAGAAAATATTATTATAATGCTCACGAATCACGCACGAAAAGTCTAGCCCGGCGTTTATGAGACGGCAATTTTTTATTCAAATTAGAGTTTCTTGCTTTTATTACCCTCTCCGTTCAGACAGGTAGGCTGCAGCCTTGAACAGCGTTTTGTGATCGAGAGGAATGCGCAGGGTAAATTAGCACATGGGGGTGGTTGAGTGCAAGAAGTGTTTGTTGAAAGTTTCTTTGTTCGGGAGAGGCAGGGAGAAAACGTGCTGGCTTGACTTGTTTTCACCTCAGAAAAAAACCCACCTGAACTCTAAAAAAATAAAATAAATTTTCAAATTTGAACCTCATATTTGTGTAGAATTGTAAGCAAATTAAAAATTAAAAATATTTTAATATTAATTCAGAAGTAAGTCTAATTTTTTTGTTTCATTTGTTTCAGTGTAGCAATTAGTGCCTTTCAACTAATTCAGTCTTTGAAATAATCACTCGAAAACTGAAAAATTTAAATTCAATCTTCAAAATTTTATTTGAATACATAGAAATAAAATTTAATGTCAATATTCAGATGATTTTTTTTTTAATTAGGTGAATTCATAAAAGTGTGGATACGGCATTTTTTTTTTGTTTGATCAGCGAACTCTGCCATAAATTACAAATTTTTTTCTGTGCAATTAAAAATCAGGATGACTCGATGTTATTGACGATCGGCGATAATTACAGTGTGTTAATCAGACTTGACTTACAAGAACCAGAGAACCACGGGGTTATTCCGTCCCACTTGGTGGCGGCGGCCAAAGTGGCGAGGCGTGCGAGGGCGAGCAGCAGGCACAGCGAGGGCCCCATCATCACATATCACACCTTGAACACCCACACACGGCCGAGAGGCGCACACCTCTGCTCCGAGTCCGAATGCACGACTGGCCCCGCCGACCGAGATCAGAAGAGAAGAAGCAGCGAGTCCTCTCGGCGGAGGCTGCCGCCGCGCAAGGGGAGAGGGGGGTCGGCCAGGTTTGGCCCCCAGGTACACTCGCACACTGCAAGCGCCCCAACCAACACAAAAAAACGACCTTTTACGCTCTTTCACAGGTTTTACCTGAAAATTTCCGCCGCTGCTACCTGTGTATTTCAACCAGTTTTGACCAACCTCAAATTCAATTTGTTTTTCTGAATTTTCAAATTACTTTAGGATGAAAATTTGACAGTTAAGAATTAAAATATTGAAAAGAGCACAATTTTCATTATGCTGGAATCATAAGTTAATTGCTAAAACAGTAAATAATAAATATAAATTTATTTAATTTAAAAAGTTTTTGTTAGTATTAATTTATTATTTATTCTTTAATAATTTAAAATTTTTAATGGTGATTTGAATTTAAAATCGGCTTTTCCTTGATGGGTTTTTGTGAGTTGTTTATTGTTTCAGAAAAAACAATATCCTGCTCTACGTGTTTCGGCTGCGGGCTGCAGCCATAATTCATGAGCTGCGAAAACATGTTGACAAAAATTAGTACAAAAATAAATCTTTTTTTAAAAATTATTTATTTTTGTACTAATTTTAGTCAAAATGTTTTCGCAGCTCATGAATTATGGCTGCAGCCCGCAGCCGAAACATGTAGAGCAGGATTTTGTTTTTTTCTGAAACAATAAACAACTCACAAAAACCCATCGAGGAAAAGCCGATTTTAAATTCAAATCACCATGAATCAACCCTCGATCGTGAAATTCTACCACATAATATTTTTAAATTTAATTTTATTTTATTAAATCAAGTAATCAGCAAAATGTTTTTCTTAATGTACACCATTTGCCAACTTTAATAATGTTTTAATAAATTTAGTAATACAAAACGATTTACAAAATATTATAAATTCTATCTTGCAATTTGACTTAACATTCCAGAATTGTATGAAAATATAATTCCACTCCGAAATGCTTTGACTATATTAAGTATGAAAAATAGATCGATTGCAAAAATGTCAGAATTATTATTTAATTTATTAAGATCAAAGTGCAAGTTTTTCAGCACATTTTTTAATTATCCTATTTCAAAGTCAAGAGCCCGAGGACTTAGTGATTAAGGCTGCACAGTAATTACAGAACCAAATGAGTCTTCTGATAAGTACATTTGAGTCCATCAACTTCTCTTCGGCCGCCGCGGGATAACACGCCGCGTTACACAATTTAGAGCTCGACTTCTCTCTCGGTGGTTTTTGTTGAGCATCTCTTTCTCTCTCTCACACAAGGCTCGACGTACTTTTCTCAAGCATTAGACCTGCCCCAAGATGCGATCAGAATGACAAGTAACAGAACTTGAGCCTCATCTCTCTCGCTCTGAGATGGCAACCAGAATTAAGCCGCTCTCTTATATTCCAACTCAAAAGCAGCCTAATCCCATTTTGGAAAAAAAAAGTAAAGCGTATGGAGACAAATAATAATTCCCTCGTGAGCAAGAGCACGCGTTCCTATATTAAATTTAGCCCAAAAGAGATTTGTGTGGAAAGAGTAAACATTCGTGTCGTTCGAAATCCCTTTTGACACGCATTATTAAGGTGCTTGTTAAACCACAACTCTCTGGAAAACGAGCTGGGACAAAGTGGTAGACAAAAAAATTGAGATCAAATGCACAGATTTGTTAAGTTAATTGACCTGAATTTATCACTTAATTAAAAAAAATCGAAACAATCATTAAATATTGGAAAAATTAAAAATTTGATATTGAATTTTTTTTTCTGAATTACTGGTTGTGTGCCCTAGAAATAAATATTAAAAATGGTAATATTGATGGAACCAAAGAAATGTATAATATTGAATTTATGGATGAAGAGGTTTTGGGGCAGAGAATGCCCAGTGATGGCAGTGATACATTAATAAACATGATTTTAAAAACTATATAAAAATTATGTTTTGAATATGAGTAATATGAATTTATTATAATGAACAGTCCTAATTCTAATCCATTTAATTACGCATACGTCGGAAAACTTGCATTATATGACTGAGAAGTCAATCTATATTAAATATAAATTTTTAATATTAGTGCAATACTGGTGCAATACAGTATGAAAAAACAGTGCTGCAATTTAAATGTCAATTTCTTTGAAAGTAAAAAATAAAAAAATAGATATATTAGGAAAATAAATTATAAAATAGCAATAAAATATTTATATTTGGTATTGTAAACAAAATTATTAAAATAATTTGTTAATAGTTTTAATATTTTAAACCCTTTCTTCCTTTTTCCAAATTGAAAATTTTGTATTGACCGAGAAGAATAAATAATAATAATACTTTTTTACAGCGTGTTTACTTACAATCATATTTTATGTTGCTTTGCTCTTTTTTTTCTATAATTTGAAATAGGTCATATGTTTGAAAAATAGCCCTTTTACAATTAATTTCGTAGTAAAAACAAACCCCCTTGGCCACTTTAATTAAAAAAAAACTTCAGAAAAACACTTTTTTTTTCTTAAATTTTCCCAGCGAGTTTAGAGTTCAGCCCTGCAAATGCAACACGTCATTGACGACTCGGATTATAAAGTGAACCGAAGAAGAAAGGAACAATTAAAGGGGTAAGAGCATTGTGCGTTTGTATTCAAATTAGTGCCGAAAAGCCGGCGCTGCAGCTTTTTAATGCGAGAGCGTCTCTCTCTCGAGACGTTTGTACTCTCGCATTGTGCTGGACCGCGGCGAGGATGTTGCGTGAGAGAGGGAAGAACAAAAAGAACTGAAGAATGTCACCGCGGGCTGCACATACATAAAACTCTTGAGGATATAAATTTTAAGAGGGAGCCGCCTGTCGAAAAATGAAGATCCTCTCTTTTGTTTGCTCTGCGCCTCTCACAAGTCAGTGCAGGTCTCGCACCGAAACGAATGCGAGATCCTCTCGAATCGCCGCAATAAATCAAAAAGGCAAATAAATCCAATTAAACTAGCCTGCCGGCTTAAGTCTGCGATAAATCAAACTGCTTTATTGTCGGATTTTTGATTAGTCGTGAGAGTGAAGAATCAATATTCGTGCCAGATCACTCCATATTTGGACAATATTTTAATGGCCAAGCACAACAGGTGCGTGACATGACGTCACTTCAATAAGGTTGGGTTTATAAATAAGGAACAAGCTGTTTTCCGTTTGTACAAATTATTATATTCGCTCACGCTAAATCCAGTGGCACTAAATGCGTGGAGGAATTCTGAATTAAAAGAGAGAAAAACAAAAAAGGAAGCCTGTTCCTAAAAATTTAATATTTGCACATGAATTGGAAATTTAATTTTTGTAATAAATTTGAAAGAGGAAATTATTTTTTTCAGAAAATTTGGTGTTTTTAGCTGAAAATTGTTTACTTTACAGTGATTTCAAATGTGTGTTCTTTTCATATGTTTTGAATCTTAAAATAGTTAATTTCAGGTGAAAATAGGGATTGTTTTTATTGTTCTATATTGTATTTTATTCCTCTTTTTTTTTTAAATTGCCTACAGTGGTACGTACAGCAGTATTTGTCTTGTTTTTTTTTTAATTTCTAGTTTATTGCCATAATAATCATCACAAAAAGTTTTTTATAGAGGAATTTCACCAGGGCTGATCAGATTAATATTTGTTTAATTGAACTAATTTAAGCTTTTTGAGCATTAAATAATTATATTACTTTTCTGTAAAGCAATGAACGACTCAATAATCCTTGAGGAGAGCCGAATTTTAATTAAAATGATTTAAAATTTTATTATAAAAATTTAATAACCTTTGTCACCACGTCTATATTAATTTCTATTTTTCTTTAATTTTTTGGATTAAATTAATTTAAAGGTGCTAACAAGAATAGTGTGAAAAGTGTGCGAGCATATAATGTCAAGGAGGCGTCGTCTCCGTCTGTCTGCTCGGTTTGACCTTTCGAAGGTTCTGCCGGCTCAACCTCGTCTCTTAATTATTGCGCGCCGCGGTTATAGTGAGTCAGTCAGTCTTTTTCTCTCTTTATGTGTGGCGCCAAAGCACGATTTTAGTGCCGCGTGTGTATCCCGATCGGACACACGGTATGGCCGCTTGGCTTTTATTCAGATTTATCTTTTCTTCCAGCTGCACCCACGCTGGGCACAATCTCGTCAATTTCGCCTCACTCGCTGCTCGATCTGTAATGCAAGGCAGCAACAAAAGTCTCCGTTTGCAAGACGAGAACGCCGCGCCCACGGCATCAAACGCGTGTAAAGTAAAGACTGCTGGTGATTTTTGCAAATTTAGTAAAATTTTAACAAAAGTATTTAATATTAACTTAAAATAAAATTTTTAATTTGTTTTTAAATATCATTTAAATAAATTTTTGATATTAATTATTAAAAATAATAAATTTAAATAATTATTTATTATATTTTATTTTATTAAAAATTTTTATTTGATTTTAAATTTATGTTCAATAATTATTTCTATAAAATAAAATAATCATTATATGTAATTAATCTAATGAAATATAAATCATCAGAAATGATCTAAGCCCTTGTGAAATAAGGTTTTATCAAAATAAAATAAAGTTATCTTATCTGGCATTCGGTGCTCTATCCAGAATAGCATATTTTAATGTAAGCTTGATATTTGAAATATTGTATTGTTATTTATTGTATACATAAATTTCAATGAACATTTTAGGACTATTTTGTCTTCCCTGGAAATCAACACCATATATATGTTTACGCTATAAATTTCATGTACGGACAATTCATTTTAATCTCCCACTTATTCGAACATCGGGGTTTTGTCCTCTTTCTCAAATTTTATGTATGCATAAACTATGTAATAACTTTAATGTTCAAAATTAACAAAATAGGCCTTTCCAGGCAAGTAGTTGAATGTCTACGTACAAAGATTTAAAATATTTTAAGAACTGTCACATTTTATTTGGTTTTTTATAAAATCTGTTCTTGTAAAATAATTGCAACAGAGTTCATCACAGATTTGAAATTTATTACCTGATAATTATTGTCGGCCAATCAACACCTTTGCGAAACAGCACTTAAAAATTTATGGTGCCCTCAACGCAGAACGAGTCTCTCCAAATAAATTTAATTCTGATTATATGCATGTGATAAAAGACGGCCACTGTGTTACCAGCTGAAATCTCGACCTGTCACCGGTTGAGTTCACCAAGTCATATGTTTTTCGGTTCTTACATCTTTCAAAGGATGAGAATAAATCAAGGTGCAAATTGAAATGCAAATTGCCGCAGGATAATAAATAATCGCTTCTCGGCAACAGGCGCGCGCTTAGTAGCAGAGAAAAATTAAATTTATCTCCGCAAAAGTATTTTGCCATTTTTGGGCAAAGATCCGCACAGTTTTCCTTTAAAAAATTCCCTACGACTCGGAATGTGCGCCTCTTGTAGCAATTAATATAAATGTCTACAAAGAGTAATCGCCCGATTTATTATAATTATCTGTGCGTGTTTTGAGGTTTTGCTCGTTCTGTTGATGTGTCCGGACTGCAAAAAGTATATGTTTTGGTCAGCGCGAGTGTGTGCGGTGAAACTCCTACGCACCCTCTCGCAAAAGTGCGAGACTTTTTATTTTGGCACGGTTTAATAACCTCCTAGGGGCCATTTAGGTTTCCTTATGCATGTGGCCCACGTGGCTTCTGATTTCCAAACAGAGATCGCTTGACCATTCGTTGTCAGGCCATACGAAACGCGCACCTATATGGATTCGAGGAAATAAAAAAAGTGTCCACCAAAATGTGGGATGATTAAATCTGATTACGTACAGAAAACCTTTCTTTAAGGGTCTCATAAATTTTAAATTAAACCCGCAGATAAAACTTTCGAAAAGTTATAAAAATTCGGCTCATTTTATATAATTTTTTTGGTTCTTTGCAAAAAAAAAATGTTGAGGGGAAGTAAAAGTTTAAAGTTAACAGGCGCAAAGGAAAAGTGCGTCCTATATTAAGACCCGAGAGCAGTCCCTGCTGGCGGCTCTTCACAAGAAAGGTAATTGCCTTAATACATAATGGAACTCCATTTAAGGCACTAATTTCAGGTTGAAAAGCAGCAACTGCTTTTATTTCTCTGGCGGGCGGCCTTTTTAAAAGCAATATTTGCAACAATCGCATTTGCAGCGCCGCACGCGTCCCACAATTTCTCCTCCCAAAGTAGTCCAGCGAAGAATTTTTTTGCTCATGTCCATCGCTTGTACATTTTCCGCTTAATAGCTCAATTAATTTTATCTCAATTAATTATCACACAAGATGGAAAGGCGTGTCACGCACATTACGTTTTCTCATTTTTGTATTAATTTTACAATATTGAAGAACAAAAACTGGACTAAACCTTTCACATTTATAATTTACAAACCCATTCAAGAGTGAAGATTTGAGAAGAAAAATGTACTATGGAACTTTTTATTAAAGGAAAATCTGGTAAATTTTAGTCATAATTACCTCCAATTAAATTAATTTTTTTCTCCTCATATAATATTGTATATTTTTTATAACATTAAATATTTTTTGCTTTTAATGTGTGTGACGGTCAACTTCCATTTAGGAGTTTCAGCAGCACCCTATAAGGATCCACGCCCAAACCCGATTTCAATAATTACTTTTGCTCTCGGAGAGTGCTCGGGCCTATTAAGGTAAAAAAGTGGCGCGGATTGAATCAGCCGGCTTCGGAGAATCGCTTCCCCGTACAAAGCAGAAAGGGTACTCACGTTTGCATTCGTGGGCGTTGGAGGAAGAGGCCCTGGCCCAGGGCAGGTCATTGTAGAAGGGCAGACATTCGTTGCAGTCGGGACCTGCTGTGTTGTGCTGGCAAATGCACACGCGCCTCTGTGCGCCGTCCGAGCTGGTCGAAATGTCACATTCTGAAGCGTGGCCGTTGCACTTGCACCTGAAATTTAAATTTGAAAATAATTTAAAAAAGAATGTTGAATTGAATGGTAACACTCTAGGTGGATTTCATGAAAGATTGAAACTGGGCGAACCTCGTTGCAAAGAAAAAATGAAAAAATTAAGGACAACTGACCCCAAAGGCAACCTGCGGTCTGCTGGTACTTTTAAACCTAGGGTCCCAACTAAAACTAAGTGGGAGGAATAAATAAAAATTAAAAATAAAATGGGAGAATTTAATTTTAAAAAAACAAAAAAATGCAGAAATTAATTAAGCAAAAGAGTCAGTCAACAGCTTCATACTGTGATTTTGGCAGAAATTTCTAGGGTAATGAACCCAAAGACTTTTCTGGCAAAATCACAAGTAATCTGCCGCACTAGTTGTCCTTTATTTTTTCATTTTTTCTTTGCAATGAGGTTCACCCGGTTTAAATCTTTCAAGAATGTTAAACTTTGTTATTAAGTTCAATTTTAATAACAACTAATTTTATTGTTTCCAATTTAATTTAATTTTTGGTATGTTGGAAATTTTAGGTTTTAATTGATTACAATTATATTGAAATTTTCTGTTAATGTAGATTTGAAGAATAAAAAAAAATATTAAAAATTATTTAGTATTTATAGAATTAGCAACACAAAATTGATTTTAAATCAAAAATGATTTGTATTTTTTCAACTTTTTTAATTATTTTTAAAATTTGAAATCTAATATAAATTTTGAATTCAGCAATTAAATCATACATACCTTGCACCCACGGCAAATTCAGAAATGGCGTAGAAATATGACTTCAAGACCTTCTCATCTCCAAAAACCTCATCACCGAACGTGTTCAAACGGTCCAAAGTAATGCGAATGTCTGTGGCTGTGACCCATTCCTGAATAATGATAAATTTGCATAAATAATTGCATAAATGAGTGAAATTAAACATACCTGCAACTCTGCACTGTTGTCAAAGTTTTTGGCGGAAGGTCTGCCTTCGAGTGTTGAAAAAGCGACGTTCCCGCCCGTCAAGGGTGAGATGTCACTGAACTCTGACGTGCAGACCGCCCTCGACTCGTCGTTTCGACTGATGTAGTTGTCGTCTGTCCGACCGTACGTATCACGACAGGTGGCACTAAAATTTGACAGAATACCATGATGTTAAAAAATGTAAAAAAAAAAAATATAATTATGTTTATGTTTAGTTTCATTAATAAATACTCTGGCATATCAATTGGCTATTCAGTTTATTTACCCCGCCATTGAAAAAGCATAGCGGGTGGTAGCTTAAGTTAGTCTGCACTACCTTAATTATATTCCCTCAAGGAACATCTCCAGTTCTTTTAAAATAAAGTAATACCAGAAATAAATATTCTAAATTTAATTAACCCCAAAACCGTTCATCCAGTCCAGATTTCTTTTGTCAAGAGAAATGCAACGATAGAAATATAAACGTATGTAAATATATAACTTTAATGTATTTTATATAAAAATACTATTTAAATTATTATTTAAATGTCAGACTTAAAATTATTGCTCTGCCAAATTGTTATAAAATTTTAATACAAAATAAAAATAAATTAAACAAAATTAATTATTAAGTTGCATGAAAAACATTAAAGCGAAATAAAATGTATAATTATTTTTATAATTTATAAAAACTATAGTGTTTTTACAGAGAAATGTATCTCAATAATAATAATTAATGTTTACTTGTTTATCTCTACAAATATTGAGTTTTGGTCAGTTAAAAAGAAATCTTGTCCCAATTTCAATTTTCTAGAATAATAAGGGAAAGTGTCAAAATTTAATTGCAGGTTGAATGAAGTTGGAAGTCGCCCTCTGTGGCGTGGATCAGGAGTTTGGAGAACAATCGTCTGCGGCTCGAACGCTCCCTCTCGAGATGCTGGCGTACCAAGCTTAAGGAGACGAGCCTCTTCTTATTTTCTTTAAACTTCCTAAAGAAGCTCTGGAGTGCAGAAAGAATTACCTGTAATACTGGAAGGGCACCCAAGGACCGTCTTCCTTCGTCCGCTTGAAAATTGCAAAACTCTCGGGCTTGGGCGAGTAGAAGACAATACGGACGTACGTGATGTCAAAAGATTTTTCTGCAAATTTAAAATGAAACACAATTCAATATATATAAACTTTTAAAGCTGGAATATATATAATGAGATGAAGTTTGGATTCCGATTGAGAGTCTGCATTTTTGCACGCAATTAGCATAACTCTCTCTGGTTTATGTTACGCAGCCGTGCAGCTGCAAGAAGATATTTTTATATTTATAAAATAATAATATATATTGTAAAACGGCAGCAGCGAAGGTGTAAACGCTTTAAATCAGCCGGCGGTCATTTGTTGTTTGTATTCAATGCACCTTGCTGCTTTTTGCCTTGCGAGAGAGAGGTGCGATAATTCCACCGAAGAGGAGTGAATAAGCAAAGAGACGCTACAGGAGTGTGTTTATTTTATGCAATGCATCGCCGGCGTTTATTTCACGCCTAATGAGCAAAACAAGAGACGTGTTTGGCTGCCGGCCGCGCAATCAACCTTCATCCATGTATAGGCTTTTATTTTCACGCGCCGAGTCTTAAATGCTAATAAAATACAAAGTGTCCCTCGCCGTGCCAACAACTCTCCAGAGAGAAGACAACGCAGCCGATTCTTTCCGCTTGAACACCACTCGAGATTATTTAACACACTTTGATGGGAATCAGTGATTTTAATCGGCAGTAAATTCAGCTCACGGAATTAATGACGATTAATTTAAAATAAATGGTGTAATTTTTTTTTTAATTGGAAATAATAAAATAACGTTTCTAAGCGGTTTTCGGTAGGGATGTGGGAAAGATTTTGGAACGCTCCTTTTTTCTTATGATGAGTTTAAAATAGAATAATTTAATGTATTCAGAGGTGCGCAACTAAAAATCTAGTAATCCTAGAGTAAATTTTCTTATCTTATCTTATTCCTTGTTGAGATTACAAAAGGGTCCCAATTTGTTTTGTCTTTTTTCATATTGATAGTTAAGAGAATTAAAAATTGTAAACAATATAAACGCTGAAGCAAAAATAAAATATTGCACATTACGAGTTAAAATTTAGATTTTTTGTTGAAAATTTAAAAAATATTAATTAAGCACAGCAAATTTCACTGAGAAAAAAATCAACTAAGAATTATTTCATTATTGCATCTTTAATTCGTTCTTTTGAGACTGTTTTTCTTAGAAATAAAATTGCATCATATAATGTGAAAATTTTGATCAACTACAATTTAAAACTATAACTTACTTATTAAAAAAAAAGATGATGAAGAAAAATCGTGTGATTTAAAAACAACAAAATTGCAATATTTGTTTCAAAATTAATTTTGCACAATTTTCATATGAATAAAGCGAAGAAAGCATGGGTCATGTTCACGAAATAAACAATAATAATAATAATAATAAAGATTATAATAAAGATAATATCAAATAATAGGGCAATTTTCAAGGCTTGGCACTTGACCTGATTGTGTTTTTCTTCAAATTCTGCATGCTTTGATCAGATCTTTGAAAGTTACTTTAATTAAAAACAAATTCTTTTCTGAACAAAGGGACATTGAGGAGCAGTTTGATTATTTTGACACAAAATTATAACCACAAACTCAGATATTGTAAGGAGATGAGGCGTTGTGTAATTTTAGTTATTGTTCAATTGGTTTTTTTTTATTCTCTTACATACAGGCCAATTGTATTTTTGTTGTGTTTTGTAACAATGAGGAAAAATAAACAACAATAACTGAAATTAAAAAACACCTCTCCTTACAAAATCTGAGTTTGTGGTTAATTTTTGTGCCAAAATAATCAAACAGCTCCTTGTCATTTTCCCTTTGTTTAGGAAATATTTCCTTTTAAATTAATTCAACTTTCAAAGACTTGAGCAAAGAATGCAGAGTTTGAAGAAAAACATACATTCAGTCAAAGTTGAAAATCGCATTGAAAATGTACACATGCACACATACCGACGAGCAACTGACGATTTATGGCGCCATTCTTTATTGTTCCATTATTTTATCATTCATCTTGCGAGCTGCACACAGCAATAAAAGAAGAAAATATGCAGCTGGGACGCGCGCAATGATCTAATGATCTCTGCCCATTTAAATAAAATTGTGCGAGTCCGGTGTGCGCGCAATAAAAGGCATAAAATTCACACGGGCTTTTATGAATTATTGTTGTACAAAGCGGCCGATATAAAAACGAGTGAAAAATCTAATGGTCGGCCGCATGCTCGCCGATAAATCAAAATGAATTATCGTCGTCGGAGCAAAAATATTACGTGCCGGCGCTGGCGCGTCCAAATTTATAAATGAATGAGTCACGCCGTTAATTTTAACTCGAGACACTACTTGTCTTCGTCTCGCAGATAAATAGCGCCCTTTTCGTATTTTCGGTCGTGATTTTCTACAAACCACCTGAACCCTTTTCTACGCCTGTGTGCCGCGGTGATGCTCAATGAAACAGACACCGCGCCGAGAGAGAGAACCACAAAAAATATAACACTTGACAAGTGGAATTGAGCGGAATATTTGGAGAAATATGCCTCGTTCAAAGAAGAAGTGTACGCGTCAAAAATAAAATCCATGCAAAAGAAAGAAAAAACTGCTGAGAGCATCATTAATTCGCATGAGATTTTTTGTGGAAATCGTCAGGTGTATAATCAATTTGATGATGCATCATTAGCAAACGCAAACAGCGGAAAATTGACTATTCAATCGTTGGTAATCATAAAAAAAAGCGTAAAAAGAACTACACATTATAATAATTTATTTATTTTAAAATTACTTAATATTAAATGTGTTTTTATTTTAATTTAAAATGTTTAAAAGAAAATTGTATAATATTAAATAAAAAAAATTAATTTAAATTCTAAAAAAAAACATATCTGTCTCTGTATGCAATAATTTTTTATTTTAAAATACAAAATTATTGCTAACACAGACAGATATGTTTCCTTCAATTTAAATTAAATTTTTTTGAAAACATCTTCATACTTTTATACACATTCTTAAGTGGACTAAAAGAAGATTTAGCATTTATGGAATTCCCATTGATTAATGATTTCATTAATCTGAATTTTGCAAGAATTTTTGCTAAAAAAATGTACACAAATAAATATTGAATATATAATGATATGATTGGACTGATCCTGATTAAACATGTGTACGTTTTTTAACTACCATCTTATTCTTTTATTTTAAAGATTGTTTTGAGGTTTTATTAAAGTTTTTACCATAATTTGATATGGGTTGCAATTCTCGTAATGTTTTCAAGTAGAATTGAAGAAAGAAGACTTATAACGACCATTTTATTTCGGCTCAACAATGACAAATTGCAACTAATTTGACCTAATAACAAATAATTTGAAAGAGAAATTAACTGCTAATAAAAATACTAATTTTTTAATTAAATTGAATGTTTTTAATTATTATTTATGATTTTTAAACTAATTTTTTTTCTTCACCTGTCTGTTCCAATTATTTAATTTCATCTTTTGTTTACCAAGAATTGATTAAAAATTATAATGTATTAATGCTCAAAAAATAAAAAAATTTCAACATCTCAGTTAAAAATCTTTGACAACTGTTTGAAAAACATCGTGTATCAGAATTTTCTTATTCAAAACTGCATGGCAGGAAGTTTATTTGTGAGGAATGTCAATATATATTATTAACCTCGGCAAATTTGATAGTCGCTCTACATCAACTGCGTGCGCTGCGCTATAAATTTAACGAGAAAAACGCACACGCCGGTTAAACCTTTTCTCGTCGTGTGTGGCTCAATTTTTAATATTTATTCGGCTCGTGTAGAGTACGCGCAGGCGACTCTCGTGTGTAGAATATAATAAAGCGTTATTATTTCCCCCTGAAAAGGCCAGCAAAGCGAAGGCTCTCAATCTATAATCAATTTGCATAAACAACGTATTAACCGTGCACGGTGGAACGAGCGAAAAAACACAGAGAGCGACATGTCAATGAGGAGTGCTGGGAAATAATATGCAAATAGCCGGTGCACGCTCTCTCGGCAGGGGCGTGATGGATTTCTCAACTTTTGCATACAAAACGTCGGCCGGTGCAAGAGCGATAAACTGTGACATCACGTGATGGACTCGCCCCTCTCGAAGAAATATAAAATGGTTTAAATTTGCGGAACGAAAGAATGGATCTATCTCTATTGTCTAGAATGTAAGACGATATGAGTATATATGCTTTGGAAATAAATTTTAAATAATTGTTATGCCAAAACGCAATATTTTAATATACATTAGAATCAGTTCATCAGTTCTCTACAGATTTTCTACAAAATTGAATTACCATATCATTGATAACTGCACTGCCTTGTATATAATATTTTTTTACCCTTAATTACGTTATAACGATGATGTACTGAAATGAGTTTTACAATAAAAACCTAAAAACTAGCCATTTAATACAAATGTTAAAAAATATTATAAATTTTAAATAAAAATTATAATGGAAATGAAGAGATCGGGCTTTTCCTCGTTGCAGAAAAATTGTTTTTATTCAAAAACAAATGGCTCTACCAGTTTCGGTCACGGTCTGCGACCCTATTTCATGAGCAAACGCGCTGCTCGCTGACTAATACAAGAAAAAACAATTTTTCTGCAACGAGGAAAAGCCCGATCTCTTCATTTCCATGATCATCTCCTCGAGTGTCAACTTCTTCAAAAAAAAAATTATAATTTGAATTTATTAATAAGATATTAAAATAATCGTTGAAATATAGAAAATTATATATTTTGCTTAATTATTTTATTTACAATTTCATAAAGCAATAACTTCTACACTTATGCTGACCTTATAATGCTAAATTAATTTTAAAAGTAAAAAATAAACATTGAAAATATCAAATTAGAATTACTTAACACGTCATATATTTCATCACAGCATAAAAGACTTGAATAGACAGAATTTTCCTAAAATAACCTTTCTTAACAAGAGAGTCCTGCAAGAAAAGCGTTCCTATATGTGAGGAAAAAATTTAGTTGGACATTTTTTTTAATTATTTTGGTAAAAATTTGACGCAGTTTTGGTCCACGGCAGTTTGACTTCAAATAACGAAATTGATAAAAATTTGAGTGTATGAGTGGAATTTTCGTAAGTTCTTGCATGCTCCTCATTGATTTTGTAGTTAAATTGTTATTATTTTAAATTCCAAAAGTTAATTCAAACAACAAACCGACAAACGTTTCATTATGAAATATAATCAAAATCTTCAACGGCAGACTTTTATTTTCGGGCGTTTAATTTGATTTAAAATAGAAAACGATTGATTGTCTGATTGACTAAAAATTGTCTCAATGGGATCAACAAAAAATTCTGTCGCCTCTCAAAACGCGCACGTTCGCAGTTGTGTTTATATCCAAAGCCCGTTTCCATGACCCAAGTGAGGCATGAAAAACCGCAAAAGGAGTGTCCGAATGGACTAAGCTGCTGGGAAATCGGATATTTCTCGCAGGCCATTTGAGCGAAATAATATTTTTCATACCAAAGAGTGACGTTTGCAAGACATTTATATTCAATTTAGAAATGTGGAGAGATGGTTTCTCGGATCGAGTTTCGGCCTGCAAAGGTTGAAACGGCCCAGCAGATCGAATTGCGGCTGAAAATTGTTTTCGGTTTGACAAGTTGTCAGTCAGAGTGGTCGATAAATCAAACAGAGACGCTGCGGGCCATGCCAGAGATCGAGCAATTAGGTGCGCGCTGAAGGCAGTAATCTTTGCACCGCGCGGCATTAAAGCGCGTAATCAGTGAAGCGCTTTATGCAAAATCGCCGCCGGCCCGTTTTATTATTATTATTATTAAGCATAGAGAGAGAGTAAAGGGGAAAAGCTAGAAGCGCGGATTCATAAATTATATAACTGTAAAGAGCGCACAGGTTGTTGCGGACGAGAATTAACTTGGATGAGCAGGCACAAAAAAAAACGACGGTGAAACTCGATACCGGCCGGTAAACAATTTATTGCAACAACACAATTTCCAGTAATTTGTTAAGGTCAATTAACCGTATAATTGAAATGTGCAAGCTACAAATTGTATAAAATTTAGTGATAAATTGATAAAAATGTGAAAAATTATTTATGTATTTCTGTTAATTATATTTTTATGTATTCGTATAAAATTTTATTAAATTATTTCAAAAAATTTGTCTGACGGCAATGAGTGCAATATGTTTGTAACTTTTTGAATTAAACTGTAAATTTATCTCGATTCATTTCTATGTCTCTCCCAGGAAGCCAAACGTGTTTCACTTTTTAATCAAAGTGCTCCCCGGTCTCAGGGTACAGGAATGGCCGCCGCAATAGGCAAATATTTCACTTGACTTTAAAATCTGCAATTAATCTTATGCTTTACAATTAATTTTATTAAAATATATATTTTTTTTATAAAATTTATTTTTGGTTAAGAATTTTATTAAACTTTTTAAAAAGTATTTAATTAAATTAATATTATTTTAATAATATCCATTGTGGAATTTTTCATAATTTAATTTGTTTGTATAACCTTGATTTTTTATTTAAAAATAATAATTAAAAAAAAATATACATTTACTATTCTTGGTCATCGACAATGTCAAAACTTAGCTCTATAACAACAGAATCAGATACGCGAAGAGTCGCGAGTATTGAGGTTATTATTGATATTATGGATATTATTGAAAGAAACTAATTTAATAATGTAAAACGTCTAACAAAAGCAATATTTTTGATCATATGTAACGCTAATTGAATTGAATTTCATCAACATTTTAAACACCTCCTCAAATTAAATCAAAAGTCCGCCAAAATTTGATCATTTTCAGGATAAGTTTGGCTTTATAGTTTCTTATTTTTCAATTAAACTGCATGATTTGTGGCCATTATTATTATTTGTTTCATTAGTGTATAATCATATTCTGACTTCTGACTCCGCGAGAATGATTGGCATGGGCCCTCATTTAAAACTGTTGGACGCGCGCCGTGACCACCCAAATAGTCTTTATTTAAAGCCTCCGAGATGTGGGAGACGCGTCAAGTACAAGCCATAAGAAACCTATCAACTTGAATTTCAATAATATTTTCATTAAAATAAAAAAGAAAATGTCCGTTTCATTTTTATTGGGAAATTAGTTAAAAATCGGTCAGTGAAAATTTCTAAGATGAAATTTAAACAATTAAAATGGGATTAAGAACTTGTACGTGTTTTTGCAAATATACTTTTTTTTAAGTCCGGTGATTTTTACGTGAAAAAAAATGAAGATAAATTTTTAAATATTAACGCAAGTGATGCTCCACAAAAAAAAAATCGGTTTCAATTTTTAAGTGGCACGAACTTCTTAATCGATAAAATAAATTGTTATAATTAAACTAAAGATCTAGATTTTTTCAAATAAAATTGCACACTTACGCAGGTGCAGGGTGAGGTTGACCTGCTCAAGAGTCTCGTACATGGTGTCCGACTGCCACCAGGTGAGGTCATCGGCGTTGTTGAGGTCAGTCAGATATTCGGGACCGTGCGAGTGGGGTGGGTAGCGGGTGCAGTTGAAGCACGACTTGTCGTTGGCGTGGCCAGACTGGATGCAGTATTCGCTCGGCTCGCGGCTGTTTTCGCCGCAAGTGTTGGTCGCCTCCACAGGCATTCCAAAAGCCGCGTTTTCGAATTGCGGAACGCATCGCTGTAAAAAAAAACATTCATTTTATTATTTAAATCAGCAGCAATTTATAGAATTAGACATAATTTATAATTTATTAATAAATTTTGAAATAAAATAGCTCAGAAATTAAGTATTTTACAAAATAATGGACAAAATATTCATGGGAAATTTGCAAATTATTTTAAAATAAATCACTGTAAACAATTTTTTTGCTCATGAATGAATTTAAAAAATGAAAACAAACTATTTGTCACTATATGACCGCATAATTCACCCTTTTTTAAATTATTTCGTGGCTCTGATAAATTGCTATTAGCAAATAAATACGCCAGCAGTCTCGTGCAGGCTGTTTAAAAAGCTACGTAATCTCTTCATTATCACCTGCTTTTGAAGTTGCCGCGCGTATGCCTGCCTGCTTTTTCCACATTCGATTCGCGTTCGAGAGCAGAAAGGATTTAAAAGGCTCGAGCGAGAGGCAATTTAAATATCGTAAAAAGCTCTCCGATCACCGCACCGGTAATTGCTTTGTCCTCTCTCTTAATAGCCCGGTTGCATACATTTTATTCTAATTACTTGTTCATTATTCAGTAATTAATCTCGCTGAAATTGCGGTCGTCCGTCTTTCGCCGTCAGCAATTAAAACTTGGAGAAATTCCTCGGAAAATAAGTACAATATATTTTTTTAGCCACGTTCTAATTTTCTACAAAACAGGCTTTGTCGAAATGCGTGTGTGTTCCTCCTTCCCGCCCTTTTGGCAACGAGTGTAATTAGCGTGCGGTTGAATGGAAGAAGAATGAGCCAAGCAGAAAGAAACTCTCTTTGAATCAGGTTTCTTTCGGTTGTGAGGAGGCGTAGCAGGTAAGAGGATTAAATGACCATCACACCCGAATGACCACTTTATGGTTTCAAATGAATAGCCCGCTTGCATTCCATCTCCAAACACAATGGTTATATTATTCGAGTAGAGTGTGCTCTGCCGATTTTGAATTATTTTTACCACCACCTAAGACCGAAATGAAAATTAAACGGTTTTGAAAAACTTGCAGAATTTAATCATATCCATGAAACCGTCAAATCTTTAAATTGAATATTCAAAATTAACGTTTTTTTTTATAGAACACAAATTGTGACGATGCAGAAGCAATTGAATTTCTCAATTCAACCAAATTCTACTTGTTCAATATCAAACAATTTATAGAATAGGGTTTAAATTAATCTACTAATTATTTTGATTTCCTGAAGTTACCCTTCAAGTCAAATTTATTATATATTATTTTTTAGCAAATTATTATTATTAAATAACAATAATATTATTATTAAAATAAAAATAAATTAAAATAACTTAACATTATAATAAGTTAAAATTAAATAAATTAAAATAAAAGAGTCATTAATTGTTGAATTCAAATAAAGTCAAATAAACAGCTGCTGTCAATACTTGTCGGAAAGGAGCTTTTGGAAGAAAGGAATCTCTCTGCTACAATAAAACGGCCTAAATTTGGAGTTCCGAAGAAAAAATAAAGAGTTTAAAGGCCATTGGAAGTTCTGGTGTGTGTTTCTGGCCGTGCGCCGACGTTGATTTATTTCCTTAAGAGAAAAGCCGTGACCAAACAATGAAGCATCACTGTCTGTAAAGTTTTATGAGCGTTTCTCGCTAGCATGTTGTAGGAAGAGGAAACTTTATCAGATAAGTCATCTCTCGCAGCAAAAAAGCAAGCGGCGGTATTATGTGTTTCGAGCCTGCAGCGAGTTTCGTCTCCGCGCCGATCGCCAACTAATAGAAAAACCTCGATTTGTATGAATGACTTCAAATTGTTTGCTTCGATAAAACGCTATAATAGAATTTGTTTAATTAGCATAATACAAAACACTATTTTTATATAAAAAAATTAATTAAAAGTATAAATTTTTAATCTAAAATAATTTCTTTTTAAACTATTCTATCTTAGTCAATTCCATGGTTCATGAAGAAAAATTTTATAACTACACGAAAAGTTGATGGGTTTTGTATGTTTTTTCTGTGTCAAACATTATAAAAATTCATATCACCATGAAAAACTTCTTCAATCAAGAACCTTCAATATTTAATGCATTTTTGCATTTCAATTTAGATTTTCGGAAATAATTTATTATATTTTTGCTATAAATATCTGCCACAAATTCACGTTATACGCGGCTGGCGGCATTTTGTGCATCTATAAAAAGGAGCAGACCATTTAATTTTAATAGTCTCGAGAGATAACAATCATAGCTTGAAGTGTATCATCCGCGTACAAATTATTATCATGACGTAAGTCTGATGTCATCTTCGCTACTGCCACCGAGTTTAATTGCCGACTCCGCTGCTCGTGTGATATTATTCTTTCCATATAGCTGTTGTCAGGCCGCCCTCAACAACAGCTTGTGGCCCTTAAAAAATTTCCATCACACTCTGGAATGCGCTCAACATTAAGTGACAGACGCCATGTTAAAAAGCATTTAGACATTTTTCCAACGGTTAATGTGCCAATAAAAAGTTTGAAATAAGATTAATTTCAGTACATCCAAATATGCTAAAAGAGATGCATTTTATAAATTTATTATTATACGTTTGATTTTTTTTATTTTGCATGTTTCGGGACGTGAATTTGTTTATGATCTACTTTAAGTTTTCTTACAAAAAAGTTGCAGGGGCACTCCTAGAAACCCACTGAACATGTTCCCATTTTCCTAATTATTTATTAATCTTTTTCTTCTATCTATAATACAAATTTGAGTTTCTCATTATTGGAATGCAATGAAACACCCACAAAATATCTTGATTAAGAATAACTTAATATCTAAGGAGGGAACTCACCAATATGATTGAAAAAAAATAATGATTAATGATAAGAAATAAGACTACTATTCTCTTAACTGTAAAACAAAATATGCTTAAAACTGTGAAAATTTCATTTTAAAATTATTTAAAAATTATAAAAAAAATTATTTATAATATATATTGTTTGATATAGTTTAAATATATAAAATAGAATATTATCAAATTTACATTATATATTTTAAGCTGTTACTTAATTTTTTATGTTATAGTTTATATGAATATAATGTGTAATAAGATTTAATATTTATTTAAGACGTTTTTTTTTGTGTCTGCGTTCGGGTCCGATAGAGAACTCCCATATAAATGAAATTTGGATTTGTATCAGACACATTCGGTCTTGAATTTTAATGTTATTAACGTCTGACAGCCGCAGCACGCCAATGACTCTGAAATAAATCTGTATCTCCGGAAAGTCACGTCAGAGCGACTTCACGGCCACCATTAATAGATCTAAGATGTCATCTATTGTAATAGAAACGATGAAATACACTCGTGTGCTTTAGCACCGACGAAATTTATCGCCTTCGAGATTTGAAATTGGAAAGAACGAGGCAAATTGAACTGATCGAAATCGCTGACCTATACGGAGCTAATTCTTTCTTAACTTTCCAGGGAGGCCAAAGAGGGATTCGGTTGTGTTAAAATAACGTGCATCTTTTCGAAAGATGTTCGTAAAAGAAAGAGGCCCTTGGAGAGCTAAAGAAGAAGTTGTGAATGCAGTATTTCGATCACATCTGGTGTCAAGATGTGCGTTTTTGCCTCCACTTTCCACTTCGGCTCTCTCGTCTCGGCCACAAGATCCCTTCTCATCCCCTCAACAAAAGCAAAAATGCAGCTTCAAAGTTCAGCTGGAGAAAAAATGTTTATGTTCACAGAAACGAACATTTTCAACGAAGGAATGGAAATAAATCTCTATTTAAAATCATTTTAAAAAATTTCTCTGAATTTTGAGAAAATTTCAAATAAAAAGAATTCATTAAATTAGTACTTGTGACTAATCGCCCTGACGTGGAATTACGTTCCGAGACAACGAGTGGTTTTAAAGAATTTTAATTTTGGGAAATTTTCGCCCTCAATTAAAATTGTTTATTATCACAACAGGAATTTTTCTAACTTTTTTACACCGGCTTTGTCTCAAATATCTCGTTGTCTCGGAACGTAATTCCACGTCAGGGCGATTAGTCACAAGTACTAATTTAATTATTTCCCGTTTCGAGTGGTTTCTTTGGGTTTTAAATTCTCAAAAAAGAATTCAGCGAAATAATTTTTGAATTTCTTTCGTCTGCTTTTGCTGCTGATTTTGCGTCCACATGCTCGTCCGAAATTATGATTTAGGAAGGTTCCAGGAATCGCTGGCGACAATGACATTGTGCAGAGCTTGCACGCCCGAAAGCTGTTATTTTGGCAACACTTGCTGGAAGTATTCCAAGAAAAAATTAAGCATTTATCACTGAATGTATCGCAAACTCGGCGCACTTGCAGCAGAAGTAAATCTTGATGTGAGAGCGTTTTCCAGACTACGTTTTTCCCACAACACAAATCAGTTGTTAAAAAATTAAAAAAATTGCACTTTAAAACTTGGAGTTTCTTAATGTAAATCTAGAAGTAAAAACTATTATTTTATTGTAGTCTTTTTTTTTAAATATTGCAAAAATATTTGGTCAATTTCTTAGCGAAATTCTGAAAATGCTGAGATAAAACATTTAACAAAAAAATTTAATCCCCGTAAATCACAGAATTAAGCGTATAAATTTGTTCATTGTTTCTGCAATTTTACGAATTTTATAAAATCAACAAAAATTAAGATTAATTAATCAAATTCATTCAAGTCCATGCTCGTGTGCTCTGAAGAGAAAGGCTTTCGACGCCTTATTTTAATATTGACGATTTTCATAAAAATGAAGTTTTTATCAGTGAATTCTACGTTCCCAAAGCTAATCGACTTGAGCTTGCCTTTGAGAAAAATCAAGTGCAAGTTTCAGGGCGGAAGCCGTGACTGTGTTCTTTGATAACTCTCCTCCCGGAAGGTTGGGGGAGGCGAAAGATAACAGAGAGATCTCTTTCTTTCTCCGACCGACGCTAAAATTGAGAGCAAACCGTTCGATTCCTTGTATTGCTCGAGTTCATTCATGGCAAAACATCTTGAGCAAAGAAGTGATAAGATTTCTTAGTGAGAGCAAAATTTATGTTGAGACAAGCTTATAAAAAATTTTATTTAAAAAATTTAAAATTCATCTTTTTTGGTAATTAAAATGTCCTGATTAGTTTTGTTCTAAATTTTCTTAATTTGTTTGCAAATAAAAAAAAATCTAAATTATTCCCAAAAATTTAAACAAAATATATTTTTTTCTGGTCAATTTTTATTTAATATAAATTTTTTTCCGTGGAAATTATTTCAAATGAGAATGAAAAATCAGTCCATAATAACAAAAGTGCTTCTGTTTTCGTGGCCAAAGTTCGATTTTAAACAAAGTTGGATTTGAGGAGCAAACATTGGTGACTGACTGACTGATTGTGCCGCGATGAAACTCCATCCGAGGCCGGAGAGCGCGTCTCTGAATCAAGTCCTCCCACTCATTTTTCTCGAGAGTAAAACAACAGGCCCATTCATTCGCAGCATCGGCAGCAGAGAGATGAGAAAAGATCGCGCACGGCTGCAGAGCGAATAAATTTTTGCACTTGCGCATGCCCTAACTAAAGAGCGGTATTTATTAGCCGGGCCTTTCGACTTTTAGAGCGAGCTGCGATTTTTAAGCGTCGGACTCGAAATTGACTGCAAATATAAGTGTCAAAAGTGTCGGAGAGCTTTGAAAAACGGATTTATTTATGGAGCCCTAGAGAGAGAGAGAAGGCCACGTGGATTCCTCTCGACGCCTCTAAAGAGAGATAAATTTAATTTTAGGCAGCCGGAAAAAATTTGCAAAAGGGAGCAGAGAGGCGATTTAAGGAGTTGTTGAATTAAAGGATGGGATGGATTAAGTTGATTAATTATTTTATTAATAAAATTCACACAAACAATCCCATGTTTTTCTTTATGCAATTAAATTTTTTCTAAAATCCGCATTATTTTTTTATTTTTAGTTTTATAAAAGTGTGATTTCTCAATTCCTATTTTATTCGGATAGAGAATAAAAATTAAATTTAATTCTTTAATAATTTCGGTAAGTTTTCATTTAAAATTTGAATCTATTTTACAATATTTTAAAATCAGAATAAAAATGACGAGACCTCGCTTTGAATGAATCGCAGTTCAAGTTCAAATGTTAATTGTTGTCCGTATTTCACGCTTCGCAACAAAAGAAACGAGCGCATTTACTAGGAAGAGTCTCTCGTTTTGTGTGCGAAACGCATAATTTACGAGGTTGTATTCAAATGTGGCAGCAGCACTTTTCGTGAATGAAGAGCCATAAAAGTGTCCTTCCCCTGAACAGAACACGTCGGACGCCCACTCGCCGAGCACAGGTGGTCTCTTTTTAACACCTCCTTCATTCACCGAGACTTTTCTTTAAACGCTTCATTTGCAGCTAGAGAAATTTATCGCTCTTTTAATGAAGCCAAAAATCTTTAATTCAAGGTTACGTTTTGGACTTTTGAGAGAAAAATTGAGGAGAGCTGCCAGGAAGCGCGTGATTTGGGACGCCGGTTGATAAGGATCGAGATCGTTTCTGGCAGGGGGTCGCGAGGTCAAATATTTATGTGCCCGCCGTCTGCCGGTCCAGTTTCAAGTCTGATCGTTTTGCAAATTGCGAATCAATTTACTTGCCTTCAGGGTGGGCGTGCACATATTTTTCTCTCTCCTGACAAATTGCCAAAAAGCTTTGGAATTTATTCAAAGCTATTTTTCATACGAAAGTACCAACGGAGAATATTAATACAGAAAAAAAATTTAATACTTAGAAAAATCCAATTAAATTAGAAAAATCAAATGAATTGATCGAATTTACGAAGTTTTTGATTACATTATGAATTGAAAAAAAATAATGAATTTAGAAAATAATTCATTTTGCAAACTGACCTGCGCTTTTCCTTGGTCGTCGTAGCACTTGGTGGCTCCGGTGCCGGGCGCCCTCACTTGGGCCCAGGCCACATCTGGGCCGGTCAAACACGTGCATAGCACCAGGGCCACGGCCAGGCACCCGCCGGGAAAATCACTTGCTCGCCACCTACTCCGCATGCTTCGCCTGCCCGCCACCGACTGGAGGCCTCGAGAGGTCCACAGATGAGAGCGCGTCGACGACGCTGCTGCCACCCGCAGCACACTTGTTGCGCCTCGCGCCGCAAACCAATTTACTATTCAACTCAAAAATCATCATTATAATTTGTTTTAATATAAATATTATATACAAAAATAAAAAAAAAAATTTTCGTTTAGTTTTGAGAAATTAATTTTTTTCATATGATTTTTTTTTTATATTTGTTTTATTTGTAAATTTTACATTTATTTTATTAGTATTTTATTATCTTATGTGCATTTGATGACGAAATTTATTTCAAAATATTGAAAAATCGGCTCTAAATATTTAAATAAAAACACTCATTTCATGTATTCATTGAATAATGTTGCCATGTTTCAATTCATTAAAGTTTTTCACTGTTTTATTTACTGTAGCAGGTTTTTTAAAAAAAGCCCAAGATTACCAATGAAATTTAGCACGATCAAATTAGGATCAATTCATATTAAACAGGAGGCGTTATTACAGACATTATGCTACTTTTAATTATTTTTTACAAATTATATTTTTTTTTGTATTGCCCACGAAGAATAAATTTAATAACAGTTTTGAATTAAATTTGACTGAATTCCATATTTTTAATGAAATCTATTGCAAGGCCTCTAAATTAAGGCTCCATATCAAGAGTGAAAGGATGTTGCCTTTCCGCTTTCAATATTCGAGGAAGCGCCGAGCAAAGGCTTCGACAAACTGATGCATTTAGCTCTGATAAGGTATAAAGATGTGATGTTTTAAAAAATTTTAAACTTTTTTTTTAAATAATTTATAAAGAAACTGTCTCTTTAGGATAAAACCACCAAAATTAATTTGCAAGCATGATCAATTAATTATCAAATTTTTTATTTTTCGTTCACAATACAACAAGAATTAATTATTAATTTTGAATTCGTAATTTAAATTTTTTAGTGACGTTTCTTGGCCAATTCCAATTCTTAGATATTACATAATTAAAAGAGTTTCTTGTGAGCTGTGAGCGCATTTCCTTCCCACGTCGGTCGATCTGCTCTCATGTTTTTTTTCTTTTTTTCAAAGGCGCGCACCACACAAGGCGGCTCTCTGTCGGTTTTGGTCTTTTTGCTCCTCGGATCTCCAGATGTGCGCTCTTTCGAAAATATATATTACACTGACGGAGATGCATCTGCCTGCGCTTCTCGCTTCAACTCACTGCGCGCGATACAAAGTGGAAACAACAGGCATGTGCTGTGCAGTGTACATAAAATAATCGTATACACGAACACACAAGACCATCCTTCAATTACATAGAAAGACAGAGAGACTGACTGCAGACATAAACATGATGTGTATGACGTAGGCGTGATAATAATGCTAAACAACTTGGCCGGACATTAATGCTTATATATGTTAATGCGACAATTATGTGTGCGGACAATGAGACCAAGCAGAAAATAAATATTGCATTTAAGTTTTTTGCTTCCATGACAACAGAATTCAAATTAAGGTGATTCTTCTACGGGGTTTTGGGCAAAACTAGAAATGCTGCAATGGATTCCAAATGATTCAGATTTTAAGATTTGAACTATTGTGTGTTAATTTTTCAAGTATAAAAATGATTTATTTTCGCCCCATCGCTTCTTTACAAGGGCCGAAAGCAATGTCCGAAGGTCGAAAACGGGTAAAAATCAACGTTTTTCTATACCTTCTCATACTCGTAACTTTTCATTTCGCAAAGTAAACTATAATTTTCTAGATAGCTTTCGATTCAAAGATGTTAAAGTACATATCGAAAAAAAGCAACAAAATTATAACTCTTCTGTCATTTTATCACCCTCAGAGATATAGCATTTATAAATGGGCCATTAAAATTAAAAAAATTTGATTTCTCAGGGTGTGATAAAATGACAGAAGAGATATACTTTTTTGCTTTTTTTTGGATACTGCATCTTCTGGCGAATCGAAAGCTATCTAGAAAATTATAGTTCACTTTGCAAAATGGAAAGTTACGAGCATAAGAAGGTAGAAAAACGTGGATTTTTACCCGTTTTCAACCTTCGGACATTACTTTGGCCCCTTGTAAAGAAGCGATGGGGCGATAATAAATCATTTTTATACTTGAAACATTAACACGCAATAGTTCAAATCTTATAATCTGAATCATTTGGAATCCATTGCAGCATTTCTAGTTTTGGCCAAAACCCCGTAAGACGAGAATCACCTTATACATCAAATTTTCATGGATTTGAATATGTTATTTTGTTTTATGAAATTTGTGTAGCATAGAATTGGACCCAATTACCTTCTAATTTATGCAGTAAAGTTTTGCAATATTTTGGTCAAAGTGGATCGAAAATCTCAATCTTCTATCTTTTTCAACGCCCTAAATTTTTCAACATTTTAAATCAATATTAAAAATTTGTAAAACATATTCAGATAATATTGCAAAAAATATTGTATAAATGCTATTATCAATAATTAAATATACCTGAAATTTTTAACTTCAAAATGTTTGATTCATCGATTTACTATTATAAATTATAAGGTCCATTCTTTTGGTCCTAATTTATATTATCAATTCAATATCAGTTTTATTTTCAAATATTTATCATCAATTAATGCACAAGAAAAGTAGTTTTTTTTTGTAAACCCTGGGAAAAAACAAGAAATTTTGTTTTTACACCTCAAATTTAAATATGCAGATAAACTACACAGAAACTTAATATTGTCCTTTATTAACATGATCCAGACAATTTTGTCCGTAAATTAGTTTTAGAGAACGTTTTTCTGCTCTGAAAGTGAGAAGGTTCCATCCAATTATATAATCAAATCTATAAAATTTGTCTTCCGATCAATCATCTTCCTGAAATATTAATTCAAAACTCGAAACTCTCTCGTAACTACAAATTTTTGAAAATTTTATCCTGATTATATTAGTTTTCAATTCAATTTTATCATAGACTTATTTCTGTTCATCATCTTCCTCTGCAGCTTTTTCTTTCTTTCTTCTGGAAACCTCTGCGTTTTCTCTTTCCGCTTCAGCATCTTCATCCCCCTTTTTGGGAGTCGCGCTTTTTCCAGGCTCGGCGGCCGCGTCCAGCAACCTGTCCTGGCTCTCGGTCTTGCTGATGGTGATGACTGGGATTTCGGCGCGGTTTGAAGAAGTGGTCGAAGCCGTCGATTTGATCGTCGACTGGTGCCGAAGCGGCGCCCGAGACCCGCCCTGTTGCGACGGGTCTTCCGGCAGAGACTCGGGCTGCTCGGCGTCCGTGCCCTCTGCGTGGCTGTCCTGCTCGTCGGACACGGTGCGCGCTGCCGGACGCCGGGTTGACCGAAAAGCCTTGACACCTTTTTCTGGAGAAACGAAAAAAAATTTATAAGCGGATTTTTACTATTATTTAGCATAATAACTAATATCAAGTTAAAAATAAAAATTAAGTAAAAATGGGAATGGCAGAAAAATAGGTCATGATCATCTTTTATGTCTATTTAAAAAAAAAAAACTTTAAATTTATTATATTTATTAATTAATATTTTTCTGTTTTATTAAAATATTTAACAACAAGATATTTTATTAATTTAAAAATTTAAAATAAATAATATATTTTGTTTTATTTTAAATCTTTTATTTGAGAAGAATAAACATAATTTTTGTCTCATAGTTAACGATTTTTATCTGATACGTTGATTGAAATAAAAATTTATATTCACTTTCAAAAGGCAAATCAAATGATTGGAATGATAAATTCAAAATATAGCATTGGTTATAAATTGTCTGCATAATTTCATACTTTAAAACATCAAATTTCATAATTTATTCTTATATAAAATAAAACATAATATTAAAGGATTTTATTAAGTCTAAGATTTGATCTCATTATAAGCGTATAATATATTATAAAATACAATAAAGGTGGATAAAATAATAAATTTTTTAATTTGAGGCCTGTATCGATCAGGAAATGTATGTATATGTATTTTAATAATAAATTTATCTGTCAGAAAAAATTCACCTGCTGTTTTGCTGCTTTTCTCAGGCGTGCCCTGCTTGTTGACACCGCCATTGAGGAGACTTTGTTCCTTGGTGTCCGGCCTGGAGGCCGCGGCGGCCGCTGCGGCGGCGGCCACAAACGGATTGGCCTGTTTGGGAATTGCGGGTAGAATTTTGCGCCAGCGCGAGAGCAGCGCGTCGTTGCCGCCGTTGGGCGCGGCGCCGTCACCCTTTCGGTCCACCATCTGGAACATCTTGCGCCGCTCCTCGGTCCGCTCGCGACGCAGCTGAATCTTCAGGTCGACGTTGGCCTCGCGAAGGGCGCTCGTCAGCGACATCAGGTAGTAAATTATCAGCACCAACAGCAGCAGCATCGGAATCACAATGCCTGGTGACGCCACGTAATCCAAAACCAAATGCAATTTCCTAAAAAGAGGGAAAATATTTTTACTAATTTATAGCTTATGAATATACTTTGAAAATATTTTTATTTTTTCTGATTATATTATTTAGAGGATAGTTAAACAAAAATTAAAATCATAAGTGGGGAGATTTTATTTTAAAAATCAAATTTAATTTTTTGTGAATTTGCTGGAAAAAGTAAAATATCATTGAAAATAAAGATTTAAATTGTTCCTTTTCTTAGCTAAAATTATCATGAAAATAAATTGCTTTGTCAAAAGAAATATTTTAAAAGTAATTTATTTTAAGTGCTCGATTGCAATTTTAATTTCAAATGATCAGAAAATAAGTTTCTATTTCTTTGTAATCTTTTATAGTTTTTAGCAGATATTTAAAATTAAATTCAGAAATTTAGAGAAAATGAATTCGAATTCAAAATTTTTGATAGTATAAATAATTTATAATTCTTTTAAATTAATGTTTTGATCACAATTTTTCTTTCTCGTGTTTTTTCTTCTTTTTTATAAGGAAAGGAAATAATTCAGTTTGTGTGGTTTTTACGTACGTTGGCGTTGCAGCTTTGATGTTCTCAGTGAGAATGTAGTAGATGCGTTGGTACTGCGAAAAAGGGCCGCAGTGCCACGACGGCTCAAGCCACACAATAGCAAAGCTCACGGGCAGCACGCAAAGGAACAGCATTGTCAGGAGCAACGCCAGGTAGAAATTGTTGGACCTGGATGCCCTGAAGAGCACCTCGTGGGGGACGTTGCAGGTCAAGACGGCCCACGAGCGAAGGTAAAATATCATCACAAGCTTCACCAGGTTCAGGGCCGGCAAACCGGGCGAGAAAAACATCCCCATCCTGATTTGAATAATTGATTAAAAGTAGTTTTTATATTTATCCTCAACTAAAAAATTAAAAGAAATGTTTAAATAAATATTTATTTTATTTCTATATTCATAAAATTTGTGTTTTTTCCTTTCCTTGTCTTTAAAGCAAAATAATAAACTTAAATCAATCTTTCTAAAAATTGATTAAACCTGATGAATTTCAAATTGGTGAATTTAATCTCTAAACTAATAAAAAATTTCAAACAGTATTTTAGCATTTTTAATATTGTTCATTAATAAATGCTTTTTGATTTTAATTGGTATCTGACGTGGCTCCTTATTATTCAAAATGAACATTATAAAAAAGACTAAAATATAAATTATTTGGAAGCAAAAACTTATGATTCGGGCCAGAGAAGTGCGCGAGCGAGCAACCAGATGGACATAGTAGTAGCGCCGGTTGCATAACCTTCCTGTTTGACTGTTGCCTTGCATCAAAAGGGCAACGCAGCCTCTATAGAATTATTTACATTTCCTTTGATGTCGTAATAACAATTATTTTCCTTAATTACTTTATCCAATTTGTGTTTGTGCCCCAATTATTTTATGCTCGCGCTTTAATTTAACGATTATTCTTCGAGAAGAAGAAGTGCTATTAAAAATAAAGGCAGACAGACACTCACCAAACCATTCCTTGGTTGTGCACCAGCTGTAGTATGTTTTCTGCAATTTTGAAGTCACCGTACTGCGGAAATTGCTTTTCCAAGTCCCAACACCAGCAGCTGTTCATGAAGCGGACGAAGATTGCGCGGAAGAAGTCGATCAGAAGAACGGTGACCACAGTCATTACCTTTATTAAACATTAAAGTTTTAATTTTTTTTAAATCATTTGGGCTTTTTAGTGAAAGAAAGATTGTGGAAAAATCATTATCATAATAACTTTGATTTCTTTAAATTGTGAAATAGCTTTCGAAGTATCAAAATCTGAATATTTCTGAATATTTATCATTATTTGATAAATAAGCTTAGTTTTTTTAATACAATTTATGAAATTTCTTATAAGCGTTCCGTACAATTGCATCTAATTTTCTTTCATAATATAATTTAATAATTATAAATAAAAATAAAGTCCAAAATTACGCTTAATTTGTGTCAAGAAAAGTGTTAAATCAAATCAACCGAAGTTTTTTCATGCATCAAACGAAAAGTAGATCAAACTTTTAGACGGAATGAAAGCTGGAAGAAAAATTCGTTTCAAATCCAATTTACACTTTATGCGGGCTTTGCAAAGTTTTGTGCATTTCATTAAAAGTTGCACGGATCGATCGTTTCGCGAGCAAATTATTATCGGCGGCGCCCGCGGGTAAACAGCAAATTATTATTGCGTTACAGGAAGATGATTTTCGTCTGCGAGCGAGCGTCTAATTCGATAATATTGCGCGCTCTCGCATAATGGATTAAAGCAGGAGGCACGTGCGCTGTAATATCTCGAGGGGTGTGCGTCGGGCAAGCACTAATTAGGCAACACACGCGAGCATCTATAATTACGGTTTGACGTGTTAATTATTATCGGACGCTACTTGCCAAGTCCATCACTGTCAGCTTGACCAGCTCCTGGCCAAACATGGTCTCCCAGCAGAGGCGCCGCAAATTCCGACGGTCGGCCAGACGAGAAGTGTCGCTCCCGGGCGAGAGCGTGGAAAAATCTGACAGTTAAAAATTCAAGTGTGAGAAAGATTGAATTAAAACTCCACAACAAGTAAAATTATTTGACGAAAACAACGGATTTCACAGAGATAAATTGATGCTTTAAGATTATTTTATATAGTTAAATTATTTATTTTTAAATTTCATTTTCATTTTTACTATTGATTGTCAAGCACTAGGGCTGAGCGTTTTAGTCCATTTATAAGGTCAAAATAGACGACTTTTATTGTCGATTTTTGGCCAAATTCAGTTGACTCTAGTCGATTTTCGAGCAAAAATAGCCTGATTTAGTTGATTTTTATTTAATTTAAGAATTAAGGAAAGGAGGAATTTTTTTTCAAAACATTTTGCTTGAAATGATCCAAATGGTCTGTCCGAAATTTTTAGATGATTGCCAAAAACCATTTTTTTTATGTCTTGGAGCTCAAATTTCTGGAAAAAAATTTAGACTTTTCAGCTATTTTAGTCGGTTTTACTCTGTTTTTAGTTGAAATAGTCGATTTTTGTCAATTTAGTCGATTTTGCCCCTAGCTCAATCAACTCGAAATTGCATGATTCATGCTCATTTCATAACCCTAACATCCTGCGAAGATCAGAAAAAAATAGTTGATCGACTAAAACGCTCAGCCCTATCAATCACCAACAACCTTGTAATTTTAATATTGACTGAAACTGAAGCCCATAAAATTGTTATCATTTTAGAGATCCTGAAAAGCAGATGAAAACTTGAAAAGTTGGCAAAATGAAATTTTTAATTTCAATTGTATATAAGTTGAAGTTACGTAAATATTTTTTCGATTTTTTCAATTAAAATGATAAGAGCAGTAAAAATATCTAATATCAATTAAATTTTTGCTTCATTTGTTTAATTTTATAGAGCTAACATGAAAACTCAATTCACAATCTAAATTTGTCACATTCTTACCAGCAAATTAAAATGAACCAATTTAACGAAACTTAAGGTTAATCAATATTTTATTTTTTAAATAAATAGGAAATAGGAAAAATAGAAATATGAACATTTATTCACACTTTTTAATTTCTTTTCTGTGTTAAGAAGTAAAAAATGGAAGTGAAATTCGATAGTTCTATTTGAATTAAATTTTGTATTATCTGCACTGCTGCAAACCCTTGTTCTTAATTCAAAGGAACACTTGCAGTTAAGATGAGAGGTTGAAAGATCACAAGCTCAATTACCCTCGCATTCAAAATCGCTATCAGTGGTGGGCATCGTTGAAGACGTTCCATGCTCGTTTGGCTCGAGCTCGGTTTCACTTTCCAGCTGGGGCTCGAGAGTGTCGGGAAAGTCTTCTGGCTCGGTGGTTGTTTCTGCCTCTTGGAACGGACAAATCCACTCGTAGCAGTAATTTTCCTCGTTGCCGCCATCAGAGAAACTAGAGCTCTCGAAAGTGGTCCATGTTGACGACTCGTCGTCCTGGAACAGCATAAAAGCGAGCACACAATTACTTTGTAATGACGAGACCATAAACTTAATTAGCAGCGAATAACAACAAGAATAGTTTCAGAGTTTTATGTTTATAATTTTGAAACTCGTTCTGTTTGAATTTAAAATAATAATCTATTGTAAGAAAAACAAATTAAATTTCATTTGACGACGTAAATTAATTAAATCTAAGAAAACTGAAAAACTAATTAGAATAATTTGGAAATTTAATAATTATTTTATTTTTGGTACAGGTCAAATAATTAATTCAAATTATTTTACCAGTGTTGTTGACCAAGACACAGTGCTCGTCTCCTCCAGTTCATCGTAGTTTTCTGCCGTCATTTCCTGAGCGGGGGTTGTGGCTTTAATTGACTTGTACGTGGTCAGCGCCTTCATGTAGCTCGTCAAAACGCCGGTCAAAAATGATTCCACGTCGACCTTACTCACCGATGGAGGCGTCGTCGACGTCGTCCTCACTATAGTGACATTTGATGTGTTCTGTTGGCCTCCGTTTTCGTACTCATTTACTGTCGAGTTGTGATAATCGGTGTAATAGTCACCCTCATCGTCAGGCCTTCAATGAAGAAAGACAAATTTTTTATTTAAACTATTTACTTTAAAAATTAATATAATATATTTTTAATTAAGATACATGAAAACAAAATATTTCAATTTTATTTAATTTTTTATAAATAAGAACTAAATTTATTTATAATGATTTTTATTTATTAAATTTTTTTAGTAAAAAGTATTTTCACTTTAAGCACAAGAGAATATTAAAATATATTTTTATAAGTGATTATTATAAATAAAATTTATATTGAACATGATTCTAAGTAATATTGCAATTTAACTGATGCATGCCTATAATCCATTGATTTGCAATTTGATGTACAATTATGATTTTATTATAGATCACAGAATGTTCTCAAAAATAAATATCCCAATTTTAAGAAATTTAATGAGAAGTTAATCAGTTAATTTCAAATTACAGCCTATTAATAAGTTTAGTGCTTTTTTTATATAAATTAAACGCCGTCGGCGAGCAACAACTTATTATTATAATAAATTATATTTTATCCATTATTTGATACATTATTGATAAATATAGAAGCATTTTTTTAAACCAACAATACTTGGAAAAAATGAAGAAGTAAATAAAAAATAAATAAAAATTTATAAATTCTACTCCCTCGTTTATTAATATTTGGCATTGACACAAAAAATTTTGACCCATTTTTTTCCTAAAATCCACCTTATGTGATAACTTACTTTCTTTTTTTATTTTCAATTATGATAATATATTTTTCTTCTTCATATTTTATAGTTTTTTATATTGCTATTTTAATCTGTTTTAATCAAGGACCGTTCCTACTGAGCGTTTGTGTATAGTGTGAGGATTTTTCATTAAAATTTCAGAGAGTTTTATAGTTTAATCTGCATAGCAAACGCAGCGAAACTTTGGAGTGGAATGAAGAGAGTAACAAAGCTTCGCCCCAATTAATGCAAAGCCGGCGTTGTGGGCATCAACGAGCATTACCCCTTGGCGAAGGTTTGCGGCCAAGTGGAGTTGTAATTGTTGCCGGCGTCGTCGTCGTCGGTGGTGGCGTTGGTCTGACGCTGCTGGTCCTCATCCTCGCCACCCTCTTGTGCGGTCGTCACGCGCAACGAGTCGGGCAGGGTGAACTCGAGAAACGCTGCTGTTGTGGTTTGCGCGTCGCCACCCCTTGAGGAGGAGGTCGGCCGAGTGGTGCTCGTTGGCATTTCGCCACTCGTCGCGCTCGTACACGCCACCAGCACCTGCAACATTTTGATTGTCGAGATAATCCACGATTCCGTGTAGACATTATTCAAGTTAATTTGAACTAGTTTATTAATAAGTGAAAATAGTAATTTACAAAACGGAGTGAAAAAAGTGAAAAAGAAGTTATTAATCCAAACTGTGTAAATTTCAAATTTTAAATTTAGACTGTAATTGCCTTCTGATATACAACCAACAACACACTTAACTAAAATTTTAATCAAATAAACCTGATGTTAAAAATCTATCAATTTTATTTTTTGTAAAGCTCTTTAATTTTGTTTGAAGAAGATGACACTCAAGGAGATGATCATGAAAATGAAGAGATTGGGCTTTTCCTCGTTGCAGAAAAATTGTTTTTTATTTTCAAAAAACACAAATGGCTCTACCAGTTTTGGTCACGGTCTGCGACCCTATTTCATGAGCAAGAAAAATACTCTTTAATTTGGAAATTTTTAACTTTATTTAATTTTTTTTTTTATATAAAGAGTTTCAAATTTTTCTAACTAAACTTTGCGTTGGTGGATATTTCAGGAGAAAAATTTGAACAGGCTATTTTTATTTGAAAATTTTAAAATTTTAATGCCAACAGTTATAGCAAGAATAATTTCAGAAGACGAAAATCTGTCAATTAATTTCGAATCTATTCGTTCTTTTCATCAATTTGCACAAAGAAATAAAGAATAATAATTGAGGGTGATCTAAAACCAAAATGAGAGAGGTAAGATAGATTTGATCTTTGATCGCCCTCATTATTGTACTATTTCTTGATATTTTTTTCTTGTTTTTCCTTTTAATATGTAATACAGATTTTTATAGAAATGAAGAAAATCGGGCTTGTCCTCATTTTTCTTCATAATTACCATGATCATGGTCAACTTCTTCAAAGAAATGCATATTTTTATTGAAGTATTTTTGTGTTTTAACTTCATGTCTTTTCATAATTTGCTTTTTTATAATTATTTATCGTCCTATAAAGAGTTACTTGTTTTCAAGGTCGCAATTTCACTAATTGCATATTTCGCATGAGAGTTTCGGTAATTTGCTCACTAGAGCTGGTTGCTAATTCTTTGTGAATTTATTATTACAATGTCATATTATTTCTTATATTTAATTTGTGCATTAATTAAAATTACCTACAGAGATTTGGCAAGCATATTTCCTGTTAAGATACATTAAACCTAGCAAGAGAACTATTATATTTACAACCTAAAATAACTTTTTATTGTTGAATGCAAAAATTAGAAGGATTTGCAATATTTACTAATAAATGAAATAATAAAATTATAAATTTAAATAAAATGATTTAAATTCAACAAAAAAAATTAAAAATTTGCACAAAATAAGTTAAAAATTTGGACAAATAAACAACAATAACATTAATAATAATTAATTTAACATTTAACTGATGTACAAAAATAAATTTAAAAGTATTTCTTTTTTTAAACTGACCTTTACAAGATCAACTGGGCAAAACGACAAAAGAGTTGTCACGTTCGCTGCAGCGAAGATTAAAGTTGAGCTATCAGATTCGGACATCATTGGCACCATAGTCGGTGTTAGCGTGAAAGGACTGGTCGTCGTCATCGCCATTGAAAAAGTCGCCAGAGAGTCATTTTTCTTCAAACTCTGCAGTTCGTCGGTCTGATTTTGGAAAAGGAAACAATTTAAATTAAGAAAATTGGAGCGACAAAATCGCTGACCATTTTGCTGATTTTGCCGAAGAGGGCGAGAATGAGCGAGTAGAGGTTCATCAAGTTGAGCACCATGATCCTGAAAAGGAGGGCGTGAGCGCATTAATTCGGGCACGATCGAGGGGCCCATTTATCACCTTGCTAATTGCAAGCGGAGCTGTTTGCGCGGGTGATAATTCTCGAGGAG
This sequence comes from Neocloeon triangulifer, assembly GCF_031216515.1. Classification (NCBI taxonomy): domain Eukaryota; kingdom Metazoa; phylum Arthropoda; class Insecta; order Ephemeroptera; family Baetidae; genus Neocloeon; species Neocloeon triangulifer. Next base: position 2,970,046 of record NW_026775550.1, read on the forward strand.
GCCGAGCAGCTCGAAGAGCGTGGGAAAAGTGTAGGTGATTAAGGAGAGAACGACCGACACCTCGTTCTGGCGCCACCACGAATCAATCTCGTGCGCCTCCTCGGACCGCTTGACCATTTCGACGACCGCGTAGGCAGACCCGCCGAGCAGCAGCAGCACGAAAATGTTCACCATGACGCGGATCGCGATCAGTTTCCAGCTGCAATTAAACGGGCAAAGCTTTTGTTAAAAAAAAATGTGCAAAAACTAGGTGGAGGGTTTTTCTTTCATTAAACTTTTGTAATTAAGATGGTTACTTTCTCGAGTCCTTGACTTTTTCCCTCTCTTCGAGCAGGGCTTCTTTGAAACCGAGAACAATGGAAGCCGTTCTGTTGTGCGCAGTTTCCTTGTTGCCGATCATGTAGTCCCAGCCGGTGAATAATTTCCAAGTGAAAACGCACTCGTCCGCCTTTTCCGAGAGTTTGCTCATGCGAGAGTTCTTGGCCATTCTACGAACACCAGGCAGGAATAAAGTAAAAAAGAAACTTCATTCTTTGGAAACATTTTCTTTAAAACATATTTTAAAGTGATTTACAATTTGAAAGTTAATTTAAATACATATTTTTAATTCATCAGATCATTGAAAAAAAAGGTATTTTTCATCTAATATTTAAATTTTTTACATCAAAAGTGTTTTCTAAATAATCTATTCTTTAAAAATTAAAATATATGTTTTTTATTTTTGACAACAACTATTTTATGATATTCAAAGAAAAGAAGCGGAAAAGTCAAGTGTACTTTTGTTCAAATATATCATTAATTAAAAAAATTTTAATCCTCCAGATTCATTCCCGTGAAACAAGGATGGACAAAATCGCAAAAGCGATCTGCGATCCGCGACTGCGATCGCACCATTTTTTTAAAAGATGATCGCGATCGCAATCGCAAAAGGTGGTTGATCGCAAGCGATCGTTTGCGATCGAGGAAAGCAATTTTTATGCTTAATCTGGGCGAATTTAATGTTAAATCTGGAAGAAAAAATGTCAATTTCAGGTAATTTGACAGACGAATTTCTTAAACTAAGGCTTTCCATTTATGGAGTTCATTTTTGTTCGGACTCCTTGTTCAGAAATCACAATTGATAAAAAACCGTTCGGAAATGTATTTTAAAAAAAAAAATATTTGATCGCAAATGATCGCAACGTTTTTGATCGCGATCGCACGATTTTTCAATTTCATGATCGCGATCGCAATCGCACAATTTTTAATTTTCAAGATCGCGATCGCAATCGCAAAAATTTGAGATCGCGTCCATCCTTGCCGTGAAATATTCTTCAGAGCTACATCAAATTTTCTGAATAAGGGAAAAATTTGCAAATAATATTCTTTGTCAGAGTCAATTTAGATTGACGGAAAATTTAATCGAACATTTTCAAAATTATTTCTAAAATTTGCAAAAAATTTATGTGAAGTTTTAATGCAGACGAAATTTGAAGATTTTATATGTAATCAATAATCACCATTTTTTCCCAAAATGATTTAAAAGGAAAAAAAACTAATGTCGGCTCAAATCAAAAGCTGTAAATTGAGTTTGCTCTTAAATAACGTGTAATTGGTACAAAACCTTTCAACTTGATCACAAAATACTTTTTTCCGAGAAAACTCAATTCAACTTCTGCAATAACAAAAAGAATATCGAGTCCGTAAAACTGCTTTTCAGCAGGAATGGAGAAATTTTGCGGGCGAACGCGCAGGTGATAAAATTTTATCAAGAGTTTTGCTCACCTCCGAAGTGTGGCGACGAAGCTATAAACGTAAACGGCCAGGCTGGTCATGAAGTAGGCAAACGGCAGTCTGTAGCCGCTCGGTTGCTTCACCCGGTTCGAGTAAAAGCCGTAAAACATGGGCGAGTAACGCAAAACCCCTTCAAAGTCCCACAGAACGGCGATGTCGGTCGCGTTGCCTTTTTCCTCCGGCAGCATCGCCTTACGATCGTCCAACGCGTCTCGCTTGTCCGCCGCCAGAACCTACATTTTCCTCCTTTTTTTAGGGAAAACTGCTCGAATATGGGGAAAAAAAGTGCTCACCTCGGGCACCGCCACAAAAGTGGTGAGCAGAATGGTGATCATCAGATTAACCCAGAAAAGCCATCGCAGGAAAGTGAAGTAGGAAGCGACGGCCGAGCCAAAGTGAGACTCGATTTCTTTGATTCGCGACTCCCACGGCACCAAGTAGTTCAGCAAGTTTGCAAGCTCCCGCTTTAGATGTTGCCAAAACTAATCAAATAAATATTTTTGTAGTAGAATTTCACAATCAAGGGTAAGAAAAACCATAAACATCTCACAAAAACCACTGAGGGAAATCCTACTTTAAATTTAAATTAACTAAAATATAATTTGGCTTAAATTTATATTATTATATTTTTTAGATATAAATTGTATATTTTATGAATTATTTTTAATGTTATATACAGTTTTGTTTTAATAATATTTTTAATAAGATCGTTGTGAATGATGGTGTTAGAAAAAAATTTAGTTTTTGTAATATTTAAGTTTTTTTTTGTATAATTTTAACTAACACTAGGAGAAGGGATATGAATTTAACAATAGTTAATAGTCTTGAATTGGTTGTTATGCATGATTTACGTAATAATCCCTGATACCCTGATAATATAGAATTTTGAACTTTATTATACATACATTAAAGTTAGCTATATTACATATTTAAAATGAAAATGAAATGTCTCTATTAAATTAATTAATTGTATAAAAATATTTTTTTTTTTATAGTTTCCTACTTTGAGAAGGAGGAGTTGCGCCCTGGCTGCCAAATCCCTGGTGTTCCTCGAGTGGGCCAGTCGCTCCTGCAAAGCACCTTCGTGCCGCCGAATGTAACCCTTTGCCTGTCGCACGAGCTTCATCTTTCGCCGCATCGGCCACGGCTGGTGTCGAGCGCTTTGCAGAACTTCCTTGTGCAAACGAAGCCGCTCGAAAATTTGCTCTTGGTTCGCGCCGCTTCCATCTTCGCCACTCACACCCGTCCTTAAAAAAATTTGCAAAAAAATCGATACAAAATATTTAAGATGAAAAGTAATATGAAAATTGTATTTCCTAATCCAAAATTATGTATAATTTTTGTGGGTACGATTCAAGCTAAATTTAAAATAAACTTGAAGTAAAAACACGAGGAACTTAATACAAAGATTTTTCATTAAATCAGATTAAATCCTCAAATTAAGTCATAAAATGTAGGTCACATGCATCATTCAAATGTATTTAACATTTCATAATTAATATCATGATTTGTTGTTGATGTTAATTCAGTTTAAAAATAAATTTTCTAGCTTTAAATTTTTGCCCACGATTGCGAGAGAGTTTTTATTAAATTTAGTGAACTTCAATGATACGATATTTGACATTGTGAATAATTCAAAGTAATCTTTTTGGTTTTCAAACTACAGTCAGCAAAAAATATATAATTTCTTTCTGGCTTATAAACTAAAAAAAGTAACAAACTCGTGTTGTTCCTCTTTCATTATCGTGTGAATTAAGAGATTATTTCCTGACCACAGAATTTTCTCTCATTCGTAACATTTATTGAGAGCAATAAGATACATTAAGATACATTATAATATACTGAAGCCAACACCAAGTGAAAGTGCTCTATTATATTTGTAAGAATGCATATGTACAAAATATTCAATCTGACTTTGTATTGTTAGTATAAATTATGATATTTACTAATTTTTTTGCAGTGTATAAATTTTATGTTAATAAGATTTAAATAAAAAAATATTAAATAAATTATATTTATATTTACAAAAAAATAATAAATAAAATATAAAAATAATAATATGTTTAGTCGAGTTAAGTAATAACATTAAATACTTTAATTATTACATTTTTATTTTATTTTATAAGATATAAATAAATTGACTATCCATTGAATTTCTGACAATATCTATAATTGCAATGAATATACCCAAAGAAGATAACGGTTTTATTAATTCCGGTTGTCAAAATAAAAAGAGTGATTTAGCCCATTGAATCAGATATTTTAATTCAATATAAAAATAAATAGCTTATACTTTTTTGGTTGAGCTGAGAAATAACTACCAGTTTAATTTAAAAAGCAATTTTTGTAGTTTCTTCCCCTTAACATTTAAATAACAGGCAAGTTAACCCTTTCATCCCTGTTGTTTGCTTCTCTCACTAGGAGTGATCCGAATGTAAAATGACCTCACAATTACGTTCGCCGAATCAACAAGAAGCGAAAACTCACTCGACCGAGCTGGTGGTGAAAACGGAGGAGCGTCGGCGCGACTGGCCGCTGTCGGCGTCGGCCGCCGCGAAGGGCGACGACGTCCTGCGGCTTTTCCGTTTGCTCGGCCGCCGCGACGAGTTTCGTCGCTGGATGATCGCGTTCATGCTGGCCGAGTAATCGTCGTCCTCCTCGACGCCCTCCTCGCCCGCATCGTCCTCTGCGGAGTAAAAAATGCTCAAGAGCCCCAATTAGTCTTTATACGCACCGTGGCGCTCTTTGTCAAAGTGCACCCTCTCGGAGGTCATGTCGTACGGGCTGAGGCCTCGCAACCCTTTGATCGAGGTGTCGGACCGGTCGCTGCGCTGCTCGCACGAGTCATCAACGCCGCCAACTGCAAAAGACACCGACAGTCGGTCCACCGACGGCTGCGGTGACGAAGGCCCAACCTGCACATTCCGTGCAAGAAAAATTGTGAAACAATTAATATTTTTGGATTATTAATGAATTATTCAATGAGAAAACGCTGAAATGCTCAATTTTATTAATAATGGTCATGTAATATATTTGGCTTTCAATTGAAAAATGACAAGCCCGATAAGGGTTGAGAAAAGTAAGATTAGTAATCTTTGCATTAAATAATTTGTAATAAAAACAGGCTTAATTATATATAAATTATTTAAAATTTTATTTTCCATTTTTACGGGCTTAGAGCATTTGTCATTACATATTTTTTTTTTCTTGCAAATGATAATGGTTTTCTCAATTAAAAAATAAAATAAATAAAAATAATATTATATTTTTTTTTTATTAAAAACATATTATGTAAAAATTCTTGTATGTACATATATAAAACATTAAAATGTTAAATAACACAATTAAAATTTTGTAATATTAAACACCTCTCTTAGAAGTAACTTTTTTAATTCTTGTGTTTGTCATAAAAATAACCGCAGGTATATGAACACATTGTATTTAATAATTTAAAAATGAGAACTGGACATGTGCGCAATGTAAAGCGCGACATGTTTTCCTCAATTTGCCTGTCACAGAGTTTTCATGGTTTGTATCTTATATAATAATTATTTTCTTAACAATTTATTTTAACGATTTGTACTTCTTTGCAATTCAACAATGAGACCATTCCAGCTTCCCAATATTCTCAATTAAGCAGACAAAATTTCTTCCAGCTACAAAACCAATAATAAAAAATTCGTTTCGATTTTCCACTCGTATAATTGAATCACTTGGATTTGGCTATAAAATTTGAAAATTACTACGAAATTTAAAATTTTCAGACTCTTTCTATCTTGCGTCTTACAATTAGCAAAAAGGTTACTAGAGGTGTTAGCGATTTCTTAAAAAAATTCCTTTCTTGTAAAGAAATTTTCATCAAAAATAAAATTGATCATAAACAATTTGAACATATAATAAAACACTTAACAATTTTTTTAAGTAATTGTAGGCTATAATTTGCAATTATAAATGCCATCCTTTATAATTATTGTATCACAAAACTCAGTCAGTTTTCTCGGTTTCAAATAAATATTGTATTATTTGTCATACGAGGAGGAAACAAGAAGAATTAAACAAATGTAACACGGGAAAACTGCGGCAGAGATATAGACAGTCCGCAGAGCAGAAATTTTAATTTGTTCGGAGCGAGCGAGCAAGTTTGCCGTGAGCTCATAAACACGAGAAGGGAATATAGAGGTGCGGTGGTTTCGTTTCGTCGTTTTATTAAGGCGGCGCACACGCTACAGAAACGCTATAGATAATGAAATGAGCGGCCGCGCTATGTATGTATGCAGCCTGGTGGCGCACAAACGTCACGCAGGTTGCATAGCACAAAGAAGAAGAAGGTTATGCTGGAGGAAGACGAGATTAATTTCATCAGCTTTGCACAAATGAATGCAGCCACTTCTTATCTTGCAATTAGAGCGCGTCTTGCATAAAAGCAAAGTTTGCTTCAGGGCGCAGATTTTCTCAACGAGAGTTGTTCCAACTTTGCTTTCCAAGCGTGCATTTCCCTTTGATATGCTTGGTACTTGACGAGAGGTGGCTTTTAATCAAGGTTTACTTAATGGTTTCCAATACATATTATGCATATCAAAAGAAATTTCAAGTTGTTCATTAAAAAATAATCTAATAAAAAGAATATACATATATTTTTTTATAAAAAAAATTTTTTACATTAATATCTTTTAAAATTTGAATTAATTTTAACTTTATTATTTGATATTTTTAAAATTTTTTAACTATAAAACTATTTGTATTTTGGTTTAGATATTTATATTTAAACTGATTTTATTTTTTTAAATAAATTATTACAAATAAAAAATTAATTTTTTTACTTTATTGCTAGTATTATGAAATCCAGAAAACCAGAGTTTCACAATGATTGGAAAATTTCAGGGTTAGTTTGATATTACCTTTTTCAATTTGAAATTAAGCAGCTTACATTAATTAAGACATATTCAAATATCATTAAATTAAATTGAGTTTTTCAATTGAAACAAACACAAAAACTTGAAAGATGTAAATACGAGTTTTTGCTTTTTCTGTGGTTCAATTAATCGGGACAAAGTGGATTGAAAGAGAATTATAAAGCGCAGTGGCTTTTGCTGTTGCTGGACGCTGACAAATAATTAGCTGCGAGCGGCGCTGCGTAATGGAATTAAAATTTCATCAGAGCTGCATGGAAAAGTGATTTATGGTCTCGCAAGCGCACGCCAACCAGGAGAACTACCCGAATTCGCAATCAGTTATGCTACATGAGCACAAGACCGACAAACAACGTGATTTGCAGATTAATCAGCGTGTGCTCGCGGACGACACAACTCGCTTTTGCTTTCGAAAATAATTAATCACCCTTGTAAGCTCGAGCACCAAAATATTCAAAAGCTGGCAAAACATCAAACGAGTCGAAAGAAACCTAATCAAAAACGTATAAATTGAAAACAAATTCTTTTGCAAAGGAAAATACTTTAAAAGTTGTTTTCAATTTTTGTAATTTGTTATTAACTACAATCTGGTGCCAATGACAATGGATCTTTGTGAAATGTGATTGATCTAAAAAATAAAAAATTTGAAAGTAAAAAATTTAATTTAAACTAAAATCTAAAATCGACTATTTGGAATTTCTTTTTAAACACCTGGATTTTGTTACTTGAATGGAAGAGAATAAGCCAATATATAAGAAAAATATAATTAAATCAATGAAAAAATTAAATAAATAATTAAATTTCAATAATTCACAAATTTAACTTCCGCACAAACTTAAGATACAATGCATATTTTGTTTTAATTTTTAAATTTTGTAAATTTTAATATGTAACCATTAATCTATTTCAAAACAGTCAAAACTTCATGTAAATATGCTTATTAAATCGACTTTGGAATTTCAACATCTTGAATATGTATATTTTCATACAATTTATAATGCGAAATAAACCATCATTTTATTTCATTGATTTCACGACTTTTTTCATTAGTCTAGAAATGAATAATTTTTATCAGAAATTGCCTAAAAATTAAAAATTTTATTCAGAATTTATTCTTTTTTTAATTTTTTTTCAACAAATTGCTAATTTTTAATCTTTTCTTGAAAGAAAAATGTGTCAATTATGCGCAGAAAAAAACATTTTCCTAAAAAAAATTGGAAACTATGTAAATCAATTAATATCTTATAAGTTTTAGTACAGATTTAGATCAATTTTTTTTCTTACAATATAGAAAAAAAGAACAAAATTTTAGCTTCCTTTCAAGGGGAGAAAGAAATACCTACAAATATTTGCTCGCAATCTTGATACTGGGCCTGTCACTTGTGGCTTTTTCCCCCTTCTGGACTCACCCCTGGCGACGGGTCAGCACTCTGTGTTAGCTCGGTGACCCCAACAGGTCCATTTAGCAAGTGGTGTGCGATTAGAAGGAGCTGCGGGACCGATGTGTGGTCACCGCCGAGCAATTGGAAAAACACACACAAAAGCCAGCCGGAGCGCGAGGAGGGGTCGCGCCTTTCAAGAAAGAATGGAAAAGAAAGAAAGGACGCGGGCGGGCAGCACCACACCCTGCGTGTTACTTTCCAATCTCCGGAATGGCGTGCGTTGGCGGCGCCGAGGAGGAGGAGGAAAAAATGGCCAAAGTGCACATACACGGAGGCCGGATATTAGCCGCAATTTCGGCCGCGCGCTTCTCTAATTTGGAAAGTCGGAAAAGGCCATTAAGGCGCGCCAGCATAAATCCTGCTCGTGCATCGCATTTCTTGACACACTTAATTCTTCCCGCGTTGTTGCACCACAGCAGCCAACTACGATCAACAGTTTTTGCTAATTTTGACTCGGACAGTTTCCTAATTCAATCTGAAATCTAATTTGTAATGTCAGGAATGTGGCTATTTTTTTTTACTATAGAAAATAAATGTTATAAAATAGTTCACCTATCACGAACATAGAAGAGGAGTCAATTTTGATTGGTAACTCATTTTACAAATTGGTATAATTTATTTATTTTTTGGTTAAAAAATTATCTTATATCTCATAAATTTAATTCATTCTGGCGGAATCTAATGCAGTTGTTTTCAATTTATATAAATTTAATTAAAATTATATAATAATTTAAAAATTAATATTTTAAATTAATTTTAAACAACAGAAATAACAAATTATTCTTTATTATAAATGTTATAAGAATGGTTAAATTAATTTGTAATCTTTTTTACATGACGTAATTAAGATGTTGTGTTTTTATTGTATCTGAATGCAGAATAAATGAATAAATAATTTTTTTGTTAGTTTCTACTAAACGTTGCTCTGCCTGTTCTGATTGTGATTTTTTATTACGATAAAATAGTATTATTATTTTGACATATTGTTTCTAATTTAAACATTTTTCCAATCAAAACATGCATGTGAGAAAACTGAAAAAGTTATCATTATTCAGAATCCTTAATTAATCGTTTGCTGATTTTAATTGCGACGGATATAATTGACAAATCACGGCCGCACCCACCTGTAGGTCTCGGAACTCGACCGACGAGCCGGAACTCCTTCGCGGCTTGTTGATGTCCAGCCTGAGGATGCCCAGGTTGGAGCCCCTGCGGTCGGGGCTTTTGCTGCCGAGGGCCGCCACCCCCATCGACGGGCTCCGGCTGCGTCCCCCGGCGACGTGCCTGCTCTCGTCGTCACCCATCGCGCCCAAATGAGCGAGTTCTGCTTAATTGCGTGTTTATATGTATATATTGTGGCTAAAAACAACCCCACCCTCGCGCCCCTGCCTCCAATTAAGCCCGGCTAATTTGCTTAATTTTTCTGATGCTTCCGCAAACCACGCCTTCCTTGTTTACGAGAGACAGCGAAAGTTCCTTTGTTTTGTGTAATTAACCCTTTAAATAAAAATTCCTCGCCGTTAATGGAACAATTTATTTTTTTGTTCATGCTCAATTTTTATAATTAATTTTTTTCTTTTCACTTTAATTATCGCAACAAGCAAAAGTTGTTTCCATGGGAACGACCGTTGTTTTAACAGACCTGCGAATTTCCGATTGTTGGTTTTTTAATTCAGAAGCGACGGTTGCGTTTTGAATTCATTTGCATTCCGACCACCGAACTCTTCACACCAGTTTGCAAAATGGGAAGGATGTCGTCCTGCAAGCCGAGACGCACGCAGAAGAGGAAACCCACTGGCTACAACATGTACGTGCACTCGAAGTTCGGCTGCATCATGAAGCCAGGGATGACTTCCCGTGGCGTCTTCTCTGAGCTGGCCAAGCAGTGGAAGGTGCTTCCTCAGGAGGAGAAGTGCAAGTTCAGGCAACTGGCGAAGAAGAAAAACAAGAAGCGCCACTAAAGTCCTCCAGGATGAAGTGGCCGTTCATCATTAGTGTTATTAATTAAATCGTTAATTTGATTCATGGAATTGACTACGTTTTCTTTTTAAACTAAGATCAATTTTTTTAAGATAATTCCAAGAATTCTTAGATCAGATTGATTTTATCGGTATGTTTGGTTGCTTAATAATAATTCTTGGTACTTTTTCTTCTATATCTATTCATTTAGATATGAATTAATTATTTAAATCATTCAGAAATGAGCTTGATATTCTCGTGTTGTTTTTAACGGTCATAACTATATTGAATTTAAAAATTCAAAGAATTCTTCAAGTTCGCAGCAGTTTTATATATATTTTGATAAAATTTGATTTTTTGCTCAAGAACTCTCTATAAATCGCTATTTATTTCTTATTTCTTTGCAGAATTACAAAAACAGTTTAAAATTCATCGGATCCTGCAACGGTTTTTGACAACAATCTACAAATAAAATAATGATATCGGTCCTTTTGACCGAAAATTTTGATTGTTGGTTTTGAATTCAGAAGCGACGGTTGCGATTTGAATTCATTGGCATTCTGACCATCATGGAGCTCTTCACACTTTTGCGCAAAATGAGTAAGTGCGTGCCCTGCAAGCCGCACCGTAGGCACAAGAGGAAACTCAGTGGGTACAGCGTATACGTGCAGATGGCTTACGACTATGTGAAGATCAAGAAGCCTGGGATGACTTCCCGTGGCGTCTTCTCTGAGCTGGCCAAGCAGTGGAAGGCGCTTCCTCTGGAGCAGAAGTGCAGGTTCAGGGAACTGGCGAAGGAGAAAAACAAGAATCGCCACTAAGGTCCTCCAGGATGAAGTGGCCGTTCATCATTAGTGTTATTAATTAAATCGTTAATTTGATTCATGGAATTGACTAAGATTAATTTTTTTAGATGATTCAGTTTGATTTTGTCGGTATGTTTGGTTGCTTAACAATTCTTCTTGGTACTTTTTTCTTCCATATGAATTAATTATTTCCTGCATTATCTGCTTATAATCATCAATTTATTTGGTTATTGTATAATTTGTATATGATTAAATCAATCAGAAATTAGATTGATATTCTCGTGTTGTTTTTAACTGTATTGAATTTAAAAATTCAAAGAATTCTTCAAGTTCGCAGCAGTTTTATATATATTTTGAAAAATACGATTTTTTGCTCAAGAATTCTCTATAAAATCGCAATTCCTTGCAGAATTACAAAAACAGTTTAAATTTCATCGGATCCTGCAACGGTTTTTTGACAACAATCTACAAATAAAATAATGATATCGGTCATTTTGACCTAAAATTTTGATTGTTGGTTTGAATTCCTGCTCAAGAATTTTTCACGTAGAAAAACGAAGGAGAATTTTTTGAAAATGTCAAGTTCATCATAATGTTATTGCTTTATGGAATTTATTTCGTTATCTTTTTAAAATTTAATTTTTTTTTTAAGAATTCAAAGAATTCTTAGATCAGTTTGATTTTGCTGAAATCTGAATGAAATGTTTGGCTACTTTATAATTCTTCTAGGCACTGTATTTCTCTTATATGAGTGTGGAGAAATGTTAAATTTCAAATTAATGAAGTTCCTACAGTATCTTTTTATCTATTTATTTGGGTTCTAGTTTGTGCAAAACGTTCAGAAATGAGTTTGAAATTCTTGTGTTGATTTAAATCTTAATTTAAAAAATTTAAAGAATCAGTCAAGTTTGATTTTGTTTAATGGATTTTTGGCTCAAGAATTTTCTAATTAGAACGTAATTTATTTCTTCGGAGATTTCTAAAAAATTTAAATTTCATCGGTTCCTGCAACGATTTTTGACAACAATGTACATATCAAATTGATCGTTAGGTTGTGAAATTTTGATTGTTGGTGTTGAAAATCGGATGGTGATTATTTTGACATTCAGAGATGGAAAGTCCAAAGTTTTTCAGAAGAATATTTTGAAATAGAAATTCGGTTTCTGTAAACCATGAATTATGAAATAATAGATACACAGATTTGTGGATGGCAAGTTTCTCACTATTTTCAGTAAACCATAATAAAAAATGAAATTTCTCGTTTTAATCTGGAAGACAAAAGCAAGCAGCTTTGAGCAAAGCAAGAGGAACGTCAACCCACTTGAATTATTGGACGCGATCAAGATGAGCAGTCGCTTCTCCTCGACGCAGCCTGCATTAATCACTCAATTTTTGAGATTAGTTACAAGAGAGAGTAATTTGCATTTTGAAAATTAATTTATAAATTTTTTGTTAACAAATTTAATAAAAAATCCTAATTCATCTTCAAGATAAAAAAGAAATTTAAGAAGTTTTTTTTAAATTGAAAATTGAAATTCAAACATTAAAATAATTTATTTTTTCATTAAAAACACAAATGATAAGAAAAAAAAATTAAATTAAAACGGCCTGTAGTTTTTTGTTGTTTCCGAACTAGTAATAGGTTTATAGGTTGAAACAAAAAGCCTGATGGATTGATTTTTATATACTTTAATGCACAATGCTTTATTTTAATTCGTCTAAAATTAGAACATTATTAACTATTCCTGAACTCGGCGCGTATTAAATATTATACATAATAAGACTCGTTCATTTTCTATAATATGGCTTACTTAAGTCAAACTAGAAGAAATCGCGACGCATTTTTACAAAATTAGTTCGTACAGCTATCAAAAAAATAAGCGCAACCACATTGCTGGTAGACATTTTCTAAATACGAAAATGCGCAAGTGGACGCCAAAATTATTCAGATCAGCTCTAAAGAGACACGTGGCTTAATAAATATTACTTATATACATCGTAGGCACCTTAAAGGCTAAGCCCAGGCAATTAATCGACTTTTATATATTTTCTTTCTCAAAAGTCTGTTATTTTTTTTTTAGATAAAATAATATTTACTTTGTGAACAGAAGTTGGAATGGCTCAGAAATCGAAGCTGAGAGAAAGAAACACGTCGGCTGGTGGTTCATCAAAAAATGATTTTTCTCAAAACGTGGACCTGCCGAAGCGGAAGCTGAGTTTTGCGCGCCGCTTCTTGCGCTTGTGTCTCTTCAGGAGGGCCTCGGCCGTGGCCACGTCAGCAGGTTCGGCGGCCAATTCGTCACCGTCGACGAAACCACTCTCGGCGCGCAGCTGGAACCATCTGTCCACTTTAGCGTGTGAAGTGAGCTGAAAACCAGGACGAGGAATTAGAAAAGTAATTTTATTTTAAATGTGATCAAATGGGTTAAAAACTACGACTACTGTAAAAAGGTATAAAATTCTCCAGGAAAATGAAAATGATGAATTACAAAAATTGGCAATTTTAATGGGAAAACTTTGTACACTAGCGAATGTAGCTGGAGCGGACAAAGCAAAAAAAACAGCAGCTCGTTTGTTTAATAATTTTCCCAAAATAAACTATGCAGTATTGCTGCTGGCCACATTTTGGTCAGGGGAAAAATAATATCAAACATGCTAAAGAGCTCTCGGGACGCAATAACATGCCGAAACAACGACGAAAAAATGCACTAATGAAAATTCCGTTTTTAGTGTCTCTGCACAATAAAAACCACAAGGAGCAAAAGAGATGTAAAAATAAACACACACACAGAGCCAGAGAGAGAAAACAACAGCACACCATGCCAAAAACAGGGGAAACTATAATTTATGGCAATAACAGCGATAAATTTTTCGGCGGCGCTTTTCGCTATTAATGCTTTTCGAAAAGGCACCCCGCAGCATCCGCAGTAGTGGCGGCGGCAGAATAGAAAATATAATTTTAGCCAACGCATATCTTTCGTTTTCCCTTCTACTTTTTATTCCGCTCTTCATCTGAGGAATCTAATTTGTTACAAAAATAACAACGACATTATTGGCAAGAGTACAAAAGACAGCAGTTTTCTAACAGAGAGAAAGAGAGAAGTCTGCTTTTACCTTGGAGCCAAAACTCGAGAGGCGCCGCTTCTCTGCGAAACTGTTTGTATATGAGCGAGAGCGAACGGGAGAGAGATTGTGATAAAAAAAAAATTATCTATAAAAATCGGTTTACATCGAGTCAAACATCATGCGAGTTTTGCGTCTTTATAAAAAATATTGTACTTTATTGTTTAAAAAAATCCAATATACACATTGGTTTTCTGTTCGCAAGCAAACAAATCGCGAGCTCATCGATCGCAATTAACATTTCAGATCTAACAATTATATAATTTTACACATATTATAATTTTGCTAATTTATGTATAGTTAACAGGGGGCTTAAAGTTAAAAATCAGAGTTTTTAATTAATTAAATAGATGGATTAGCGGGAACTCAATCAAATGGCAAATTATTATCAGTCTAGCTCTTACGTGTCTGTGAGGAAGGGAGGTTGCTGATTAATGCAGGGACACTCCATTTATTAGTGGCAGTATTTTCGTATCACAAAAAGGTACTCAATTAACTGGAGTCGAGAAGGGCACTCGCGGAAATTTCATTTTATAATACTTCATCGTCTAGTTAAAGCGAATAGTTGGAACTGAAGCACGAATTGATTTGAATTTTAATGAGAGTGGCTAATTGCTTGCTAATGGACGCAATTCAAACTCGTCAATGATTAATTCCTGGCTTGATTACTAAACTGGGAGTGCTATTAATTTTTTAAATTGAACTTGCTGGTAACAAATGAAATTTCTAAACTATAGGAACATATCAGAATTGAGAGAGAAAATAGGAATGAAAGTATTTTGTAAAATGAAATGATATTAAATTCCAAAAATTTCGGGAAATAAGCGATTTTGATCTTGAAAAGATTAATTTAATTTCAAGAGAGGAAATAAAGGAGCAGCCACTTATTCCAAACGCATTACAAAGAAAGTTTTTAAGTCTTTTTTAGTTCTTTAGATTTGTAAATTAGAGAAGATCGTCTTTTTACATTTGTAAAGAAAATATTTCTCCTCCACAGAATATCGTTTTTTCCCTTGGAAATTTTGATTTTTAGGGGCAACATCATCCAATCTAATTTAAAAATTTTAAGCTCCAAAATTTAGGCAATTTTTAACTGAAAGACTGGGCCAATTTTATTTTTGCTATTTAAATCAATGAGTCCCTCTTCAACTCCAGGCAAAATGACAAAACTGCTATTTGAGGTAGCCACATCTAGCCTATTATAGATTCCAAATTAAGAAGAGTTCAACCAATCAGCAATCATTTCATTTCAATAACGAAACCGCAACAAAGTTCATTCTGTGCTCGGCGTGTGGCTTTTTTACTTGGTCGTGTGCCTCGCCCACGCCGCCCGCGTCACTTGCGACATCAGTTCGCTTCGGTTGGGCACCTTTTCGCTGGTGGAGCGCGTGATGACCGGGACACCACTCACGTTGCCCCTGCGCAGCATCGCGGGGCTCGCCTCGTCCGACGAAGGCCCCGCGGCCACGCGCATCATCCCGAATGCGGCCACCAGGTCTTGCGGCCGGTCGGAGGTCGCGTTGTCCTCGACGGGCACGATGACCTTGACCCGGCCTTCCATGTCCGTGGTGGTCAGGGTGCCGACCTGCGACAGGGGCCGGATGAACTGCGTCTGCTCGGCGGCGGCGGCGGCAGTAGTGCCGGGGGTGGTTTGCGGAGGCGTGACAGGGGTGTTGGAGGGGACGAGTTTCGGAGGGGTGGGGGGAGCCTGAGCGGCGGCCACGGCCGCCGCGAACTCCCTGGCCGTGAAGGTGAAGTGGGGCTGGTCGGACTGCGCAAGCGCCGAGGGCGAGTTTTCCGGAGGGGGGTACGGAACGAGCCGGTGCGGCATGACGGGGGAACCTGAGTAAGGGGAGGTGCGGAAGGTGGTGGGGGCGGGCTGGTAGTAGGCGGGGGCGGGGGCCGGCGACTGGGTCCGGTAGAGGGCCTGCAGCCTCTGGATGAGGTCTGCGCTTTGGTAGGAGGTGTAAAGGGCATTGGCCTGAGCCTGAGAGGTGCGTTGCTGGCTGAGCAGTGCGTCCTGAAGGTCGTGCGGAAGGTACACAGGTGCCAGGGCAGGTGTCTGCGCCTCGCACAGCACCGCCATCTGCGGAAAATTAAGAGAGGCGCGCGCTAGCAACAAGATGCAACTATGGAGCCCTCGAGAGGGCAGAAGTGGTGAGCGTGTGATGAGAGGGGAAAGCGGAGGGCCTGGCGTCAGGTGTCGGGTGCGGAAAGAGTTTTGTGCTTACCTGAGGTACCATTGTGACGCGGGGTGAACTGGGGGTGATCTGTTGTTGAGGGACGCCGCCCTGTTGTCGCTCCATGTCTTGAAGGTGCACAACCAACATTTGGATGTGCTCCAGTAGCTCTTTATTGTGAACCAAAAGCTGGTGCGTTCTCGACTAAAGTAAAAAAAAAAAAACTTCAATTAGGTTAATTTTCATAGAGAATGTACTGAATTATTTATATTTTAATTATTTCATTGAAATGCAATTAATAATACATGAAAATCTTTGGAGAAAAAAGTCAAACGTACATTGAATTTGCAACAATTACAACCAGATTTTAAGCCACATTCATCAATATTTATTAATTTTATGTTTTGTTTATTTATTTCATTTTTTGAATATTTGTTGCTAGATTAAAAATTATATTATATACATCGCATTATTAAAATATGTAAAACATTTAAAAATAAAATAAAATAACGCAATGTAATAAAATAATCAAAACTTTTTTTTAAAAAAAAGTATTCGTTTTAACTTTTAACTTTATGTTTATTTGATTTTGTTTTAAAAATAAAATAAAAAATACACGGAAAATATAAATGATGAAAACCCGCATCAAACTAAATTCATGGGCTCGGCTTTCAATTCCGTGGCGAAGCTTAAACGCCACACCGACTTCATCATTTCCATAATAATCCACAAGCACTTCCAACAAGTTGAGCATCTGCACTTGCTGGCAAATCCACCCGCCCCTGCTTTCCGCAAATAATGATGGCTTTTGAATAATAATGAGATTTCGTGTCACAGAGAGATTTGAATCTGCGTCTCTCTCTCTGGAGCGTCATTAAGTTCATAACTTGGCGCGTGTTCTGCATGGAAAACCACTTCCTCACCTGCGCTTCAAGACGCGCCGCCGTTTCCGCTGCCAGCTGGTCACGTAGCAGGTGCACTTGCGCCACTGCGGCGTGCGTTTGCTGATTTTGCTGCTCCAGTTGCTCGCGCAAAAGTTGAAGTTCATGTTGGGTGGCCATGCCGAAGCTTTCGTCGCCACTTCCACTCTGAAACAAAGATCAAGAAATAATTTTAATTTTGTTGCCCTGATGAAATTGTTATTTTTAAATGTAGACTTTTTTGAAACGATCAGGAAAAATAAAAATCGATAGCAGAAAAAAGTGTAATTAAGGTCAAATTTATTTTTGCAATTTTATTTAATTTTATATGTTTTATTTGAATTTTGCAAGATTTTTTACGAAGAAATGTGCCATTGAAATGCAAAGAACGTAAAAAAAGACGTGAAAAAGGATGGCCCAGTTGGGTTTTGAACCCGGCCTGATTCCGGGCCCTGGGGTCTAGTGACTGATGGGCACTGGGGTCTCAAGCTGACCTCACACTATGCTCTAACTTCCATAGGTGCGGGTTCTCTACCCAACTGAGCTACCACCATCCTCAACAATCAGAGTTAAAATGGACAATATGTAAGAGGTGACGGCCTGATTTAGGTTCGCGCGTCACAACAATGAGAAATTTTTTCGATTGTTGTTTTAGGTCTCTGGTATTGAAAATAGACCATAATTCCAACGGTGTGTGCATGTCATTGTCACTTTGAAATTCTGGTGGAAATTCGTGTTTGAAAATTTTCAAAAAGATTCTTGTAAGAAACAATGCAAATGCTAATTTTTAACGTAGACTTTTTGAAATGACCAGGGAAAATAAAAATCTATAAAAGAAAAAGTGGGCACAAAGAATAAAAGTTTTGTTAATTTCAAATTTATTTTTGCAATTTTAATTAATTTATATGTTTCATTTGAATTTTGCAAGATTTTTCACGAAGAAATGTGCCATTGTAATGCAAAGAACGTAAAAAAAGATGTGAAAAAGGATGGCCGGGTTGGGTTTTGAACCCAGCCGTATCCCGGCCCAGGTCGGGGCTCCGAGGTCTCCTTCCCTCTATCGAATGTCCCTCTGTTGTGTGAGCTTGGGTTCTCCACCCAACAGCCATCCTAGCAATCAGAGTGAAAACGGACGGTATTTAAGAGGTGACTGGCCGGTGTAGGTTTGCGCGTCACAACAATGAGAATTTTTTTCGATTGTTGTTTCAGCTCTCTGGTATTGAAAATAGACCATAATTCCAACGATGTGTGCATGTCAATTTCACTTTGAAATCCCGGAGGAAATTTGCTTGAAAAAAAAATTTATAAAGATTGACCAGCAGGAAAAATAAAATTCAATAATAGAAAAAAGTGGGCACAAAGAATAAAAGTTTTGTTAATATCAAATTTATTTTTGCAATTTTAATTAATTGTATATGTTTTAACTGAATTTTGCAAGATTTTTTACGAAGAAATGTGCCATTGAAATGCAAAGAACGTAAAAAAAGATGTGAAAAAGGATGGCCCAGTTGGGTTTTGAACCCGGCCTGATTCCGGGCCCTGGGGTCTAGTGACTGATGGGCACTGGGGTCTCAAGCTGACCTCACACTATGCTCTAACTTCCATAGGTGCGGGTTCTCTACCCAACTGAGCTACCGCCATCCTCAACAATCAGAGTTAAAACGGACAGTATTTAAGAGGTGACGGGCTGATGTAGGTTCGCGCGTCACAACAATGAGAAATTTCTTTCGATTGTTGTTTCAACTCTCTGATATTAATTAAAAATAGACGTTGATTTTTTCATTGTATAACAAAAATGGGAATCGCAGGCACAAAAATAACACAATTTGGAGGTGTCAAATTAAAAAAATAATAATAATAATAATAATAATCTTGTAAGAATAAAATAGAAGATAACTTGAAAATCTCAATTTTTGAAAGAAAAAAATGTTATTAATAAAAATTCATGTTAAAAGTAAAAAAAAATTTACTTTCAAAGAATTTGTTTGAAATTATATGCAATTTTAATTTTGTTTATCAAAATTTTTGTTGCTGACCTAAGGAGAATAAATTATAAAAAATTTTTATATTTTACGCCATAAAAAAATGGAAGGGTTGCGAAAATAATAAAACAATATATAGCTTTTAAAAGGGACTCAGGCGGATTTCCATGCAAGTGAGCATTTCAATTAAAGTTCCCGATATCAATAGAGCCACGTTAATAATGTACTCGGCGCTTGAGAGCCAATAAAGTGCCGCAAAAACGTGTCGCTCGCCGCTGGAAACAGCTCCTGGAAAATAGGCCACCGGCGCATAATTGTGGACGCACAAGGAACGCGTAAAGGGAGCACTTTCGCAAGCTGCAATATTTGCCATGAATAAAAAGGTGCGCCATATACGGCCCTTTTATTTCTAGATCTTTCTACCTGCGCCCATTCCGAGAGTTATAAAGTTCCCAAAGGAACGCGCAAAAGTGTTTCATCATACGCGGTAAAATGCGGACTCGCTTCACATGACTGCAGAACTTGCGCAGCTTTAAGAAAAGTTGCGAAAATTTTTTAATAAAACACGCATTACTTGCAATTCTAGCGATAAAAATTTTGCGTCGACGATTAAAATCATCAAACAATTACGTTCTTCAGGAAAAAACCATTTAAAAATGAATATATTAAAGTTTAATTTATTTCCACTATCAATATCTTCTTTGTAAAAAAAGTTTTTTAAAAAGAAGCCTAAAACTGTCTAAATGTACATCAAATGAAGTAATATAAACAAAGATTATAAAAAAATATTTTAATATTTCACCTGTTTTAACCAAATTTTGATTATTGATCGGAAAATTTGTAAAAAGTAAATTATTGTATAAATTATGTAACCGTATTACCATTTTTGTATGTTGTACACACTTGTGTCTAATAATATATTTTGTTTTTTGTAAATTTTGATTATTATTATTGATATTTATTGACTTAAGTTAGTGGAGTTTATAAAAAAATTGTATATATTTATTTTGGCCTGCTCAAAAATCACTTTCATCAAAATTTAAAATGGTTCATTACTTTCTATTTATTTAAACTTAACTAAAATCAATACTGAAAAGTTTTGAATTTAGTTCAAAGTGTAAATTGTATAAAAAATTTCAAGTGAACTCACAACTGTGGCAGATCTCCGGCTATTTCCATTCGTCGGAGTCATTTGCGGCGGCGCCAGGTCGAGTCTCAGCCCTGCCGTGGAAGGTTGTTGGTGCTGCTGCTGCTGCGGCGCCATCGGCGCCGGAGGAGTTTGTGGCGAAGTGATGACGGACGGCGACAGGGTCGGCGCCGAGTCGCTCGGCGAGTCCATCAGTTGCGTCAGGACGCCTGAATCGGCCGCCAAGGTGTCGCAGCTCACCGGGTCACCGATCATATTTGTCACGTCTGCAAAAAAGAAAAAATGAAGATTGAATTAATTAAAGTTAATCAGTCTTGTCGGACAAAATACATTAAAGAGTTAATGGAAATCTGGCAGGCCCGCGACTTATTATTTAAGTTGCCAATCAATCACGCGAAGCAAGGAGGCAGCCAAAGTGGCGAGATTCATCATCAATTTTTCGCGAGCCCTCGACGTGGATTAATTGCAGAGAAGCTGTCGCGACGCTCGGCCCCGCTTTTGGCTCTAATTATCTGTGATAATTTGACGCTGCAACTTTTGCGATCAATCAGGCACGCGAGCCTCCAAGGGCTGGTTAAAATTACGCACGAAATCCGCTTTGCAAGTTGAGAAAAAAATCTGCTGAAATTCAGCACACCATTATTTAAATTAATTTGCATTTATGAATGTTTAAAAGCATTGGGAAGCATAAAAGATATTTTTTTGAGAAAGATTAAGGTTTTTAGGAGCCAGTGCAGGGTTCATGAATAAATTATTCTGAAATGAAAATCACCATTTTGGTTGGAAATCACGAATCAAGAAATTAAAATATACCATTTACACAGAATAAATTAAACTCCGGTCTAACGTTTACTGTTTAAATTATATACGTAGAATTAAATGATTTGATCAAACTTGAAATAAGGTTGTATCCATATCCATAATTATAAAAAAAGTTTTGTTACAGTAAAATTATTTAAATAATGATAAAAATTTAATATGAGATAATTTATTTATTAAATAAACTTAAAAGTAAAATTTTAAAATGACTAGAAAGTAAATTTAAATATTTAATTTTAAATTATTATTACTGAAAACATTATTGCTCTAGCCATCTTTTTAACGCATATTATGTAATTCTTAAAAAGTGAAAAATTCAAAAAAAAAAAATAATAACAATAATAATAATTTCAAACCAGAAGCTTGATTATCGTTTATTTGAAAAAGAAGGCCATTCAGTTTTCCTCCATTTTGTACAACATATAGAAGCTCAAGTAGATTGTTTTATTATTTTGTTTCCAATTGAAGCTGAGAAAACTTTGTGAACTTTTGAATTTCAGCAAAGGCAGAGAAAGGGAGAGAGAAATAATTAATTTGATTTAAATTACGCTTAGCTTTCTCATAGTTGTAAATCCTAACAAAATAATTAAATATTGACTAAAAAATTTTACTTTAATTTGCACTGCTACTTTTAATACTTAATTAATTGTTCCTCAAAATATATTTAAACTCAAAAGGCATTCTTTTTATCGCTGATTGTCAAAGAAAATTTGCTAGTGTGTCAGAAAACGGCAAAATCTGGGAAAAAGCGGAGGAACGACAAGTGTTCCAATCAGTCCATTCATCACCAGAGCGCGACTCTCGGCCTTAAAAATTTCAACAAGCGAAAACAGCGCGTAAATTTATGTTGGCTGCTGGATGCACTCCAAGAACGTCACTGCGCGCCGATCGCGTTTGCCCCGCCGCGTCACAAATCATAAATCACCGATCCGCTGGAGTTCCAGACACCCTATTCGTTATATCTGCCGAAATATAGGCCACGGCTCGACGCGCTGACGTCAGATTCGCTCCCGACCAACATGTGTCGCGGCTCTCGCGAGGAATCGTTCTTTTTGCTCCCTTCCTCCATCGCCTTTGTACAATTCCGAACAAGTATAAAAGCGCGGACACAAAGGAAGGATGATAAAAAAGTAGGTTCACGGAGAAGGAAAACTTGCATCGCCATCTGCATTGGACGGACGCTTCTTTTACTTTCCTATAAATCAACCGTTCAAACTTCTTTTTTATCAAGAAAAAGATCGATATGGAAATTTTTGCGGAAACTTTTTCGCTCCTATCCGTACAAATCAAGAGAAACGTTTTCTTTTTCAAAATTAACCCTCACCACGCCGATTGACGTTGAAAAGGCAATAAAGCAAGGGGCTCGAAAAATCGCGGCTCCCAATCACGCCGAGCGAATCAATCAATAATTCATGAGACGTTCTGGAGAGCGAATTCCGCGACCGTTTAACCCACAGAACAAGGGAGTAGTGGATGATTGCGATTTGAACGACGTTATTAAAAAGCAGTCGACTCGCGCTGGCGGTAATAATGGCCCGCCTTCCGTCGCGGTCGCAAACTATGCAAGCCGCGTGCTGAGCACGAAGCGCCGGTTGCATACCCAGGCTTTGGCAGGCAAACCACACCAGGAGTTTTCAAGTTTATAAAAATCTTGGCTCTCAAGTAGAATTAATTTAAATTGAAAATTATATAAAATTTAAAAATTGAAATACAAAAATTTAAATATAAATTTTAAAAATGTATATTTTAATTTTTATTAATATTTTATTTAATTTTAATTTAAAATTTTTTCATCCAAATTAGTAAGGACAAAAATTTAAATAAAATTAGAGTTTTTCAATGATAAAAGAGGAAGTCAAAATTGAAATTCTCAACATTCAATTCTTGCGAATTAACATTTGTTAGCCTCTTTAGTAATGTCAAATTTGATTTCTGGGAATTCTCTTTCGAGTGTGAACCATGGAAACTAAAAGTAAAAATTGGAGTCTAGATTAAATATTCTGCATAATAAGTATGAGTTTTCAGTAATGTTTTGTAATTTTTCTGATATTTTAATCGGATATGAACAAATAAGGAGTTTCTCCCTCTTTAGTTTGTTTCATAACTCTGATTCTTTTAATAACTTAATGTTTTATTATACCCGTTGGTTTATCAATAAACTCAATAAGTGACTTAAAAACGATTTAACAACTTAATTTTACTATCTCTGTTTTGACTTAAAAGAGTTAAAAGTAGATAATATAAATTATATCAACGCATTTCATACTGGAAAAATGTGGTTTTTAATTAATTTTATTTTTTGAAACAACTTTCTATTAATCTATTCAAGTTAATTAACAAGATTTAACTGACCTTTGGTAAGTGCCTTGTCCAACGAGGCGTCGGTGCTGTCCCTGTCGCTGGCGTTGTCAATTGAGATCAGCTGGTCCTCCGCCTCTTGTTCGTCCTCCTTGGGCGGTCCATTCAGCGACAATTTGTGGCACACCTCGAAAGCCTGGCCCACCGTGCGTACTATCCGCATCGCCTGGCTCTGAAATCAAAAGTAAATTCCATTTAAAAAAAAGTTCATTTATTTCAAATATATTACAAGTATATTTGGAGTTAAAGACGGTTTAGACGGTGCTTATGCAACTGGCGAAACCAAGCAGCAGATGTATTATTTTATTTTTATAAGTGAATTTATAAAAAAAATTTAAATTGTAATACAAAGTTTTTCAATACAATGGCGATAGAAACCATTTTTAATGCGAAATTAAACATAATTTTTCGACACTAGATCTTGTAAAGTAAAATTCACGTCCATTAAGCAAGAGATTTCTTTGCAGCAATTAAATATTCCATTAAGAGCTTTTAAGCGAAACAAAAATGCCTCTTCATCGTCATTGTCTGCATCTCGCCGAGGGGCTGATGAAAAATTCATAAACGCCGGCAGACAACAATGGAAACAAGATCTACTCTCTGCCGTGCGCGAATCAAGTTTTTAATCGGAATTGCGCGAGCAAGGTGTTCGCTCATTGTGCGCCAAATCTGCTCATTGTGCGGCGGATCGTTAATTATTCACCATTTGCGTTGCTAATTCAACTAAAACAATGAGCTGCGCACGGCGGATGGAGCAGGTGGAGCGGCAACTACTAAGCCTGCGGCACGCAATTGTTGCAGCCCCAAAATGAAAAAAAAAACCAAAGGATTGTATAAGAATACTGGATAACATAGCTTAAAAATTATTTTCTAATTTTATAATAGAAATAAAAGTAACACAATTATTATTAAGTTAAAAAAATTATTTTACATTTCTTACGTGTTTAACTTTTCTTTCAATTGCATTATTTTATTTGATTAAGATTTATAAATGTTCGATGTAAAAGGTGATGTTGATTAGGTCTTAAACGTATTTCTGCTTGAAAATTTGCAAGCAGGTCTAAGAAAACTTTCATAAATCAGGACTTATTGTTAAACGTGTAGTCCTACTTGAAAATTTTCAAGCAGGTCTATTAAAATTTTGGTAAATTAGGACTAAAACGTAGTCTTAAATTAAAGAGTGGTAATTAAGGGGTTGTCAATGATTGTGTTGTTTCAAATAGTATCGAGAATATAACTAAATCGAAAACGCATGCAAAAATGAAAAGAATGCGATCATATTTTAAAAATCAAGACGCATCAAAAATATTAATACCTTGTTGAGACCTACTACAATAAACAATTTTTTTTAAATTCAAAATAAATAAATAAATTAACATTTTTTGGAAATTGTTCACCATCCTGAATGTCTTTCAATCTTCTGGACCTTTTTGAATTTTGGGACCCTATTTTTTCAGAGAAATTTGTGAAGAAATCAAGACTTTTGAATTTAAGCGTCTTGTATGTTTTCAAATTCAGTTCTTGCTAAAAAGGCTTTCGCATAAAAACTACTTTACCTGAAACTGTAGCCTAAACAATTTCCATTTCTCTTTGGTAAAACGTGACAATTTGCAGGTCTCATACCCCTGATGGTGCAATTAATTTTAAAATCTGCAATTGTTTGCAGTTCGTTGTGAACGTGCCGCAGTGGATGGACGTGCAGCGAATTAATCAGCCGAGAGAGGTGCATGGATGGACGTGTCCGTCGATCCTCGTCGGCCTCATTACTCGCAATCGAACGCGATTCACACTTCGCCACTCGCGCAAGGCTTAATTTGCTTTCTTTATTTTGCCCTCTCTGGCTGGCGCCGCCGCCGCCGCCGAGTGAAAACAACACACTTTGCTAATTAGAGCCGGCAGGGGGGTGCGGGGCGTGTGAATTAACGGCTGTTGACACACAATCATTTGCATGGCTCAAACGAACGTGTGCACTTCGTCAGTCCGACGAGCAAACTTTGAGCGAACGGCTGCACTCGAGGGCACTTGAACGCGCGCAAATTGAGTGCCGCAATAATTGCAATTTCCACTGCTCAGTATTAACGTGATAATTAGGTTTGGGATATTTCAAACTTAAGTGTTTAATTAGTGTGATAATTTCCTGCGTCTTCAGCTGATCATAATTTATTTAATTACATCATATTGCAGGTAAAATTAAAGAATTAATCTCAATAATATAATTAATTAGTAAAATGTAGCGCGAAGAAACCTCGTCAATTAAATGTGGTGATACATTTTAACCATAAAATATATACTTTAACTGTGATTATTTATAATTCACATAATCATAAAATATCAGAAATAAATGTATGTAAATTGTCAAATTTTAATGAATTAAAGAAAAATTGCAGCATGCAGCACAAAGCAGAATGAATTTAAAATTATTTATTTAATAATTTAAATATAAAATGGATAATATGAGCTTAATAATAAAATAAACATGTTACATTCTCATCTTTTTCATTTTAAAATAATTATTCTTTCAAAACTAACTATAAAAAATTTCTTCTTGTTGCAAAAATGGCAAAAACAAATTGCTCTACCAGTTTCGGTCACGGTATGCGACCATATTTCATGAGCAAGAAAAATAATTTTTATTTTTGAAATCGAGGAAAAAAACACCAAAAAATTTCATATAAAAATTCATGTTGAAATTCATGTTAAAATGAGATGTTTCTTTCAATTTGCTAACATTTTTGTATTTTTTTCTTGCTCATGAAATCGGATCAAAGACTGTGATCAAAACTGAGCGAGCCTTTTAACAATTTTTGCAATGAGGCAAAGCCCAAATCTTCATTTCTATGATCATCTCCTCGAGTGTCAACATCTTCAAACAATTTATTGTATTCTTTTTTTTAAATTATTACTTTAAAACGATTTTTATAATAAGTCAATTTGACTTGATATAATTCATCGGTGTGTCATAAACTGTGCATTTAGCAATCTGCTTTATTTTCTTTGTTGCCTAAAAAATGCTAGGATTAACAAAAGCGGCCGCCTTTGACAGCTCGAGTGAAAAAGAACGTGTGTGCGTTGTCGCCGGAAATAGCCGCGCAGACTCATATTTTTATTCCCGGGTGGCCTTGACCTTAAACTTACTTTCGGTGCACCCGTTCAGGCCGTGTGAATGGTGCGTGACGATTTGCACATTGCTCGCTCCAGCCTCAATGAGCGAGCGATCGCGGTTTACACACATGCACGGCTCGTCCGACGAACAGGAAAGAGCGATAAGAAAATCGTTAAATCCGCAAGTGCCACATCTGGCTTTGATTATTATGCTTGCATATTAGCCGCTGTTATAGATATAATTAGAATCGTTTCAGTTTCAAGTTGGCATCAACTTCTGCAATTATTTTTATAACGATTTAATAGTTCGTTTCACTACTAAATTTTCCTTATTTGTAATAAGAGACTGACATTGTTTATGTGTATTAAATTATTACAAGGTGATTTCATACACAAATCGCTCAATTATTCTGTTTGATACTGCATAATTAATGTTTCTAGAAATTGTCATTATTAATAATAGAATATTTCTATTCCTACAGTCAATTTGAATTGGTATTTTTTGGTTTCCCAAGGAATTTTGTATATTAAATATTCAAAGTACTTTGTAAATTCCGCTTAGTATGCTGCAAAATCATATCTGCCAATTAATTTTTCAATCAAAAAATTCAAAAAAATCCGATACAAAATAATCCCAATAGTTAAAATCCTTCAATTAATAAAACTCCAACTTAAAAAAAAAAAAAAAAAAAAAAATAACAAAATTATTTCTGACAAGAAAAAGGTCTTTTTTTTATTTAATACCCAAAGAAATTCCATGTAAAGGTGATTAATGTAGTTATTAATTAAGTAAAATACCAGTAAATAGCACTGATTGTGAGAAAATTTAATTATTGAAGGAAAACTAATTAACTAACATATTTCCGCACAACTCTTTTGTTAATTGAGTTTCAAAATAATAACAAAAAATTCGTTCCGGTGCATTTGACGAAAGTTTTAACTGTCTGAAGCGATTTAAATTCATAAATTTTGAATTGCAGATCAATTATTTGGTTTCAATCAATTTAAATTATGTCTATTCCACTGAAATTTGAAGAATTTAGATTTCAAATAAAATTTCATCGTGAGTAATTCCTGCTAAAATTATAATTATTATGGTTTAGAATTTCACCAATTTATACAAATTAATTAAAACTGATGCCAATATTAAGTTAAATGATTTGAAAATTGGTATTTTAATTTTCATTGTTGAATTCCTTTGAAATTGACAAACTCGATGGACTACAGTTTGTCTTGCATTTTTAATTTTTATACGTATTTTTTTAAATTCCTTAATAAAATAAAATTTTAGCACAATAAAGCATTTCTTGCACAGTTTTCTTTAAAATAAAATCTCAAGAAAATTGGTGCCGTGCGAAATACCTCGAGTTCCGATTCCTCTCCGACCTCGCCTACCGGGTGCAGCGTGGCCCTGCCGAAGACCCTGTTGTTGTTGCGCTCGACCACCATGGTGGTTTGCTGCTGTTGCTGCTGCTGCTGCTGGAGGATTTGCGTGGACGAGTTCTGGGCGAAACGCTTGCGAATGTGTCCGACGATCTCGGGCTCCCTGAAGGACAGTTTCTTCCTGGGCTTGTCATTGGCGTTGGGCCGCGGCGCCGCGTCCTCCTTGCCCTTCAGCATGGTGGGCCGCCGCGCATCACGCCTCCGCCGCCACCCGCTCCGGACACTGACACGCACCGCGATCGTCCGCACGCTCGGACGCGACTGCTCCGATCCTTTCTCCTGTCCGGCTATTTCGGTGGCGGCCGGCCATTCTGCCAGGGACAATTTTAGCTCGCCGCCGCCAAACGCCGAAGCGCGCGACACAAACCGCGAGCGCGCGCGAGACCGCCAGCAGCACTTTTTTTTTCTTCTTTTCTTCCCCTTGTCTTCTGCTCTCTGCACCAGATGCATCCAACGCACGGGACCAAATAATTCAAAATTTGGCATTGAAAGATGCAGAGTCCGTGACGTTTGGTATTCATTTTTGGCAAAACAACATTTCTATTATTCTTTACACAATTTTATAATAATATTTTTTTATTAAACGTGTTATTTGAAAAAATTATAACATTTAAATAGTTTTTTTAATATAAATATTAATTATTTTTAATACTAAAATATTATTATAAATATTAACATATTTTATTTGTGAATTTTAAACTATTTTCTGTTTTAACTTTTGTATTTGAATGGTTTTGCCTTATTTTTTTACACACAATGTATTATTTATAAATCCTGACATTTGACGATTGTTAGAATTATCTAATTTTAAAATTATTGTAAGCACCGTACAATGGGTTGTTTTCATTGAAATTTTACATTTTATCTGATATCAACGACTACTAAAATGCTTGTAATGCAAGTTGAAATTAATTATTAAACCTGGATTAAACTAATAGGCTACAAATTAGTGAAATTTTACAATGGGTGGGTCCGAATATCAGAGAAACAAATCTAGAAACGATTCTTGAGAAACGTTTCTCGAGAAAATATTCTGGATAAACGTTTCTCGAGAAATGATTCTCGCGCAAAGATTCTCCAGGATCGTTTCTGCCTTTAAAACTCAACAAAAGAATCGTTCCTTGAGAATCCTTGCGCGAGAATCTTTTCTCGAGAAACTTTGCTCCAGAATCTTTTCTTGAGAATCGTTTCTCTGATATTCGGACCCACCCAATGTAATTCATAATTTCACAGCAAGCCAAAAAGGGTGGCTGAGATTACACATATCATTATTTTGTTCGTTTATGTTTCGAGAAAGTTGAAAATGGATCCGCTGCACGGAGAATGGGTGAGAAGGACTTAAATAATAATTAAAAGACGCAGTATCACGCTTTAATTAAATAAATGACGATGAATCAGTTTCGGAAAATGGAATTTCAATCAAAATGACAAATGCATTTAGTGGAAAGCTAATATAATTTTGGATTGTTATTAGGTGAAAAGAAAAATTAGACTGATAATCGCAATTGATGCGAAGAGAAATAAAACATTTTCAGCCACTTTTTGAAATGTGAGAATTTACACATTTTGCCGATTTTCTAATAAAGAAAAGACTTTCCTCAAATAATAAATCTGTTAATTCATCTTTTTTTTACAAAAGTTTTAAATTTCAATCATTAATTAAATTCAAATTTGAAACTGAAATCTATAAATTTTAATCCGTTTTAGAATACAAATTAAATTGATTCTGTATAAATATAAAATAACCTTTTTTTGACTTTGTTAAAAGTGGAAAAGTTTAAGATGTCTAGAAATTGTCAGTCATTCAATCTAGTTTATTTTTGGTGTCGCCCATTTAAATAAACAAGAGGTTCCCCCCGGAGCTGTTTGTCTTTTGGTCTATTTTTCGCACCAATTGTGAGTGTTTTCGCCGCAGCACCCTCAATTTTACGACACGGCGCGAATTTTGCAAAACGAGTGGCCGCGGCCGTAAAAGAAATGAGTTTGCCGCGCCCCACGCCAGCCGCACGAGTGGCTTCGGAACACACACGGCACTCACTCGAGTTCAAAGAAAGATGCCCGACTTATTATGCTTGTCAGGCCGATGGAAATATTATTATTAGTTCTAAATTTAGGCGGCGAACGACGGCCACTCTCTATTTTTGCCGCGAAACGCCCAACAGGTGTCTCGGCCGGCGGCAAATTATTTATTTTTTTCTTTTCTTCTCGCTCTTTTCACAGAGACGAATATATTTTTGCATTTTATTTTAGAGAGGGAAAAGTATTTTAATATTCAGCACGTGTTTTGAAAAAGAAAACGTCAAGAGTTTCGTTCCATCCGAGCGCTTGCAACAATTGGATAGAAAAATATTGAAAATAATAAAGTCAACAAAAAAAAAATAATAATAATAATAATAAATAAAAAAGTAAAAGATAAAAGTAAAAAAGGACATAAAATAAATAATTAAATAAATTAAAATAAAATGAATATTAAAAATAAATTAAAATTACATAAAAATTAATCTAAAATGATTAAAATTAAATACAAAAATAAAATAATTTAGTACAAAATTTTAGAAATTGTAAAATTTTAACGTTTTTTTTTTAAATTAGCAGAATCATAATACTTTGTTTACTTTCAATGCAAATCTTTAAAAATTTTAGAGATTTGAGAAAATTGAAAATAAGGGCAATGTTTTATGTTTACTCATTTAAATTATGGAATCTGAATATTTAAAAATATTCCATTACATATGCAAATATTTCAACAAAATTAAAAGTCATTTTCGTCAGTGTGAATCACGATTTCCGTGCGTCCTTCTCATTTATTGGCCTAAATATAAACACACGCCTTTGTTTCGGAGGGCAAATTAAAACAAAGATTGGCCATCCATGCCTCGGTCGAAATGACTTGGCCTCGCTCCAAATGGACAATCCCGTGTAATCTGAATCAGCTGAAAATTCACGCATATTTTTTAATTTATTGGCCGATGAAAAGTGGCAGCAATTTAAATCGAATTTCTGGATGTTTATCACCGGGCAAGTCTAAATATTTTGGTTCGTCTTAGGCGGCGAGCGAAACTCCAGCAGTTTAATTTGAGTTAATTGGAGCGGCGGCGGCGCGAGAGGAAAAAGGTGTTCCAAATGAAGGGGTGATTTATTCCGGTGGCCACGCTTGGCACTGGACAATATTTCATATCTCATGGAGTAACCATTTGTAATGGGCCGAGTCAACACTCATCGCCAGCGCGGGCAGACTTCTTGGCCGCTGGACCAAAAAGCTGTGCAGCGTTTTGCTCTCATCTTTGTCGGCCGCAATCATCATTAATTTTACGCGGACACCATCAAAAGAAACACGACTTGAGAAACACTACCGCGCGCGCACATCTGCACACGGGACTTTCCACTTTCTGCGAATATATGAATTATTTCGACGCAATTTCTGTACAGAAAAATCGCTTTTTGCCCGAGCCTTGAATAATTGTCTCTTTTGTCACGTATGACGCACGTCTCTGTTGGCAAATTTTCGAGTGGAAATATCACATTTGCAATTTCAAATTGAAATCAAAAGTACAGATTTTGATTAATTTGTAGAGAAAATTTAATGTTTAGTTTAATTTCAGATAGAGAAGTAGAGTTGCGAGAAAACAAAGCCCATATAAATAATGCAAAGAAATTGCGAGAAAATTTTGATTACCTTAATCTTTAAATTTGATAAAATCGATGAATTGATTATAAATTAGAAACAAGCAGCTGGGAGGGAAGTAGTTTATTACCAATTAATGAATGATGTAGTAAATTTGATCCAATTTATATATATAATGTGAAATTAATTATTATGAAATAAGTTTGATAGTAAATTCAATATTTCATTTGATTTTCATTTCAAAAATATGTAATGCAGCAACTTTGTATCATTAAAAAAATTTAAAATCAATTTTAAATAAATTTATAAACTATTTTTTTAATTAATAAACACTTTAAAAATGATATGATAAAACATTAAATTTTAAATAATATATATTCTTGCTAAAACATTTTTATATCAATCTCTTTTGCGTTGCATGACTTGGTCTTTACCAAAATCGTAATACAATTATTTTGATCATGGTACCCCAATCATAAAAATTTAATATAAATCGAATTAAATTTTAAAATTTTAAGAATTTTTTCTTATGATTCCATAATGTCGATGAGTTGATTAAAAATTGCAACGTTATCAATTCCAAGAAGATCAACAAGCCAAGCCAAGCAACAGCAAGTTATTTGTAAATAAAAAATGAACATTATAAAGTTGATCAAACTTTTATCTCTATAAAATCAATTTTGACCAAATAAGGTGGATGGAACATTCAAAATTTCATTTAATATTAATTTTAACAATAAGTAATGCAGCATTTGTGTTGCACTTAAAAAATTAAATTAATTTTCAATAAATTTTGATTTTTTTTTTAAATGAAACACTTAAAAAAAGTTAACATTAAACATCAAATTTTTAATAATATTTACTATTGCTCGAAGTTTTTGTAACATCTTATTCTGTATTGCATTTCTTGGTCTTTACAATACAACCATTTTGATCATGGTACCCCAATTATAAAAATTTTTAAATAAATTGAATTAAATTTAAAAAATTACTGCAATTTTATATCATGAATTTACAGATGTTGCGCTGCGCATTTCAACTTATTTTTAGCAAAGGCTGCGCATCCCAAAATTATGTTGGTACACGGCTGCCGTCAGAGCCATGGGGCCTTATGGCTCGGGCGGAAGACATCTTTTTTTTGGCCAACATAATAGAGCTGATGCGCGGCCTTTGATTTTTAGGTTGGTAGCAAATTAAAAATGCACACAAAAATGCGTAATATTTACACACATTTACAAAGTTTTCATGAAACCTCGATAATTCTCAGTGTAATTGAATCCATTTAACATAATTATATTTCTTATTTTACCCTTTAACTCTCTTCATTTTATCAACATTGATGGAGTTTTAATTTATGTATAAACTGAATGAAAGAATTAGCGTGAATCTTTACTTTGAAAGATATTCATAAAAAATCTTTAACAATTTCCTAAATTATAACTTCAGATAATTAGCAGACTAGTAATTGGAACTTTGATTTTCGGTTTCATCAATAAGTGACAAATTTTCAGCCTAACAGAGTAATTAGCTGCGTCAAAAGCTACATTATAAAATGTGCTTGGCGCGGTCCATGTATTTTTCATTACCCGTAATGGATGCTTGTAAACGCGAAACGGGTAATGGCCTATTAGACATCGGCATAATGGTCGTCAAACTCGGTGTGTTGCGGCGGCTTTGTTGTGTGAACAACGCACAAATGCAGGGTTTTAAAGCGGCCACCTTGGTTTGGCGCGGATCCGCACTGCGCCAAATAGTACGCCAGGTTTTTAATTTAAATTAAAGGTAAATAAGTTGGGCGACCAATTAAAATCGAGCGGGGCGTGCAGCGCTGGCAGCTCTTTAATTAAAAGATCTTTGTCGGTGCAAATAAAGAGAGGAGTGAGCGAGAGATTACTCCGCTCGCTCCTTCTTTCCCTCGTTGCCATTGTGAGACTTCCGCCCTATTAACTTTCTTTTTTCCCGGGCCGCTGATAATGACTTCTTAAACGAGGCACGGCTCGCGAAAATTTTCTGCGTGTGCTTTCGTAACGATCGACGCCAAAGTTGAAAACGAACCAAAAACAAGGAATTGACACAAAATTTAATTAAATGAGCGACAAAATAGTTAAAAAAAATTATAGTCAAGTGATAAATTTCCACCCCTTTAAATAGAGGTTGGTTTTTTATGTTTTCCAAATCCAATTTCAAATCGAAATATGAAAATTAAATTAAATTTTTTTGAATTATTATTCTATGGGTCAGATTGAAACCATTTAAGACCAAGTTTTACATTTGGCTTTTGTTCAATTTGATTCAGTCTTTATAACAAACAAACAAAGAATCTAATCATTTGCGTAGTCCAAATTTTTATATCGTTTGATAAATTAATTTCAACTTTTTACAAAATTATTATCTAATTATTTTTATTGAAGAATTCCTAATAACATGAATAAATATGATTTTAGTTATCTTAAAACATTGAATGATAAACATAAACAATTTTATTGTTTCCAATTAGCTTTGCATTGTATTTTGTATCTTTTACCTGAGGAAAATAATATAGGGTGACTATAAAAGAAAAAAAATTGGCCAATTTAATCCTTCCACATAAACAGATCGAAAAACTTTTCACAAATTTAAAATAATCTCTCGCATCTGAAATTTTCATTCACCAATTTTTCTATTTTCCATAATCACTGTTTGACTTTCCTCGTCACACTTTTGTATTTTGAAAATACAGCGAGCGCGTGTGTTGCAACGTGCCAGAGCAGTCTGGTGGAGCAAATAGCTCTCGGGCAGGATTTCCCAGCGCGTGCGTGTGTATTTTCCTCGGCCATAAAGTTGGCCGCGAGTGTTTTGAACGCGACAGATTTTAATCTCGCAAGCCGCTCAGGTGCGAGAGCGGCGAAAGAAAGATATTTGCGACGAGGGAGCGCCTGCCAGATCCCAAGGTGCTCTCGATCCGTGGCCACCCGCCAAACACACCCGCAATCGCGCGCCTCACGCACATTACGCGCGAATTCACGCGAGGAACGCGTGGCACCCGCGGCGCCTCTCCCATCCAACACCTTATATGGACAATTACGCTTATAATCATTAAAAAAGCCAAAGTTAATTCAAAATATTCAATTATTTTCAAGTTGATATTATCAGATTGTGTTTTCGTTTTGTCTGAAATTGGACTATGAGTTAATTTTAATTAAATATTTAAATAGTTCTTCAGATAGAAGGTTCTAGCGGCTGGAAAATTTAATATTTTAGATATCGTTGGAAAACAATTCTTCAGTTTTAAAGCTTCAAATTAGGACAGAAAGATCTTTACATATTATGGATAACAACTAGAGATTTTGTGCATTTATTTTATTTTCATTGACGACTTTGAAAATTTAGTACTAAAATTCAGAAGCACTTTGTCTAAAAATGTAATCTTAAATAATAGCAAATGCAAAAATTAATTATTTTATAATTTATTTACTATTTTTGCTTTTTAAATTAAATGTTAATATTTTATATCTTATTTTTTAATATGAAGAACAATAAATCATATTTAAATAATAATTTTACATAAAATGTTTTGAACTATTTGTCATTTTATCTTTGGAAACACCAAAATATTTTCTTTTAAATAGATTTTTTCTAATAAATATGATGAGTTATAAAAATAATTTGAATAATTTTAGCAAATTATAGTTCGGCTTTTTCAATACGTCCGTTTTCTTATGTCAATAACATAAAAATTAACCCTTCCGGCAATAAAATTCAAGCAGTCTCATACAAATTTGACCAAAATTATTATTTTGAATGCTGTTGTTATATTACACAGGGCACAGAGTACACGAAGTGCGTTTTGTTTTTGCTGCGAGATATAGAACAGCTGCTCGGAACTTTCCACGCGCGATGTTATTTTCCACCTCGCAACTTAATTACAACTCGGATAATAACGCCGAGCCAGGCTACTTTCGGACCGTAAAGTTTTTGCTCAAAGCCCTTTTTGTCGCCGCTGCTTTATGATCTGCACACCCCGGATTGGAAAAATGAGAAAACTTTTCCATTCTCGGCCGGTGGGAAGAGATAGATGGAGTGCGCAAGAGAAAAGTAAAAAGTCGTGTTTCAGGTTGGACTACTTTTGCAATTTCGTCCCCCTTCTGCTCTGATTAGCACCCTTATTTCACTTCGCAACTTTGTAATTAGCACGGATGGAGAAGGAATAAACAAACAAGAGAGAATTTAGAGAACATGTGTTGAGTGTTATTCAAGATGAAAGTCTGTTATTAATTATCAAATTTCGTTTGAACTTGTTTACATTTTAAATTGAAATATTGGCTTTTCAAAGTAGAAAGTGAAAAGTTAAAATGTTTTGATCAGAAATAATTATGTGTTATAATAATATGGAAAAAAATTTGTCAGCGAGCAGCGCGTTTGCTAGTGAAATAAGTTGGAACTTGAATTTGTTAGTTAAACTAACTTAGTTTTAAGATTTTATGTCAAAATGTGGTTTTTTTCTTCCAATTTTGCTGATTTTTTTTTGTATTTTTTTTCTTGCTTATGTGACTGCCTTTTGTTTTTTAATAAAAACAATTTTCGCAACGATCTCTTGATTTCCAAAATTTATCCTTTTGTTATAAAATATTCAGTATCAATGCAAATATTAAAACTTTTCTCGAAGGTCTTGAACTTGTTTTCAAGATTTCCGCGTTGAAAGCAGAACCTCCACTTTCTGTAAATCAGAGTAATTAGCCAATTAATTGCGAGCGGCCGAGGACAAGCAGAAAGGTCTCTCCGAAATAATTCCGAAATATAAATCAAAAGGCTGGTCGTGACGTAAATCGCGTGACATCATAATCACAAAAGTTGGCAGAAAGACGGCGCGGCACATTCATTTATAGCTAGTAGTAGCTGAGTGAGGACAAACATAGTCTTGGCCCGGGCCACTCAAGGTTTCGCTCGCCGTGGATGAGAGAAAGAAAACTCTCTCGTTCGCTCGCTCGTTCGCGGCGCGACCTTTTTTCGTGATAATAAACGCGAAAATAAATTCGACCGAGGTGGTTGAGCCGTGCAGAGGAAAAGAAAAAGGGGCCACACGCCGCGGGCGGTGAAGCGACGAGCAAAAGTTAGGCAACTGGCAGGTTGTGCACGTCCAACAGGTTGCATACCTGGAGATGGACAGGCGTCGATCAAGCCAAACTTGCAAGCTGGCGTGAGCGAGCAACAACTTTGCAAGTTGATACATACCTTGTAAGGCACTCATTTTGAGCTCTGATAAAGTTTTTAAGTTTATTTTTTTAATAGCATGAAACTGAATTTTCTTCAAAGCTGCCATAAATTGTAAATAACTTTTATTTTAATAGAAATACAAAAATTTAATATAAAAATAAAATCAAATTTACTTATGTCGCTTTTTTACACTGTATGACATTTTTTATCTCAATATTTTGCATTTTTATTATTTATACAGTTCATTTTTCTACCATTCAAGTTTTACAACATCTATTCTGCAAATCAATCTTGATGGACTGATTTCTAAAGACATCATACACGTAGTTGCTGCGTAAGTTTATCGTCTAAAAGATCTAAAAGCCCAGCGCTATGTCGCCAAATTTTGGTTCCTAATTGTTAAATTTAAATTTTCCAGTTCAAACTGTTATGATTAAATGTTAATCTAGTGCCTTTCAGCTTATGAGCGATTTCAAGATCTGCAAATCAATCATGATGGACTGATTTCTAAAGACATTATTAAAGCAGAGGCTGCTTTATTGTATCGTCTAAAATGTCTAAAAGCCCAGCGCTATGTCGCCAAATTATGGTTCCTAATTGTTAAATTTAAATTTTCCAGTTCAAACTGTTATGATTAAATGTTAATCTAGTGCCTTTCAGCTTATGAGCGATTTCAAGATCTGCAAATCAATCATGATGGACTGATTTCTAAAGACATTATTAAAGCAGAGGCTGCTTTATTGTATCGTCTAAAAGGTCTAAAAGCCCAGCGCTATGTCGCCAAATTTCGGTTCCTAATTGTTAAATTTAAATTTTCCAGTTCAAAATGCGATGATTAAATGTTTATCTAGTGCCTTTAAGAATATGAGCAAATTCCACATCTGCAAATCAATCATGATGGACTGATTTCTAAAGACATTATTAAAGCAGAGGCTGCTTTATTGTATCGTCTAAAAGGTCTAAAAGCCCAGCGCTATGTCGCCAAATTTCGGTTCCTAATTGTTAAATTTAAATTTTCCAGTTCAAAATGCGATGATTAAATGTTTATCTAGTGCCTTTAAGAATATGAGCAAATTCCACATCTGCAAATCAATCATGATGGACTGATTTCTAAAGACATTATTAAAGCAGAGGCTGCTTTATTGTATCGTCTAAAAGGTCTAAAAGCCCAGCGCTATGTCGCCAAATTATGGTTCCTAATTGTTAAATTTAAATTTTCCAGTTCAAACTGTTATGATTAAATGTTAATCTAGTGCCTTTCAGCTTATGAGCGATTTCAAGATCTGCAAATCAATCATGATGGACTGATTTCTAAAGACATTATTAAAGCAGAGGCTGCTTTATTGTATCGTCTAAAAGGTCTAAAAGCCCAGCGCTATGTCGCCAAATTTCGGTTCCTAATTGTTAAATTTAAATTTTCCAGTTCAAAATGCGATGATTAAATGTTTATCTAGTGCCTTTAAGAATATGAGCAAATTCCACATCTGCAAATCAATCATGATGGACTGATTTCTAAAGACATTATTAAAGCAGAGGCTGCTTTATTGTATCGTCTAAAAGGTCTAAAAGCCCAGCGCTATGTCGCCAAATTTCGGTTCCTAATTGTTAAATTTAAATTTTCCAGTTCAAAATGCGATGATTAAATGTTTATCTAGTGCCTTTAAGAATATGAGCAAATTCCACATCTGCAAATCAATCATGATGGACTGATTTCTAAAGTCATTATTAAAGCAGAGTCTGCTTTAGTTCATCGTCTAAAAGGTCTAAAAGTCCTGCGCTATGTCGCCAAATTTTGGTTTCTAATTGTTAAATTTAAATTTTCCAGTTCAAAATGCGATGATTAAATGTTTATCTAGTGCCTTTAAGAATATGAGCAAATTCCACATCTGCAAATCAATCTTGATGGACTGATTTCTAAAGACATCATTAAAGTAGAGGCTGCTTTATTGTATCGTCTAAAAGGTCTAAAAGCCCAGCGCTATGTCGCCAAATTTCGGTTCCTAATTGTTAAATTTAAATTTTCCAGTTCAAAATGCGATGATTAAATGTTTATCTAGTGCCTTTAAGAATATGAGCAAATTCCACATCTGCAAATCAATCATGATGGACTGATTTCTAAAGTCATTATTAAAGCAGAGTCTGCTTTAGTTCATCGACTAAAAGGTCTAAAAGTCCTGCGCTATGTCGCCAAATTTTGGTTTCTAATTGTTAAATTTAAATTTTCCAGTTCAAACTGTTATGATTAAATGTTAATCTAGTGCCTTTCAGCTTATGAGCGATTTCAAGATCTGCAAATCAATCATGATGGACTGATTTCTAAAGACATTATTAAAGCAGAGGCTGCTTTATTGTATCGTCTAAAAGGTCTAAAAGCCCAGCGCTATGTCGCCAAATTATGGTTCCTAATTGTTAAATTTAAATTTTCCAGTTCAAAATGCGATGATTAAATGTTTATCTAGTGCCTTTAAGAATATGAGCAAATTCCACATCTGCAAATCAATCTTGATGGACTGATTTCTAAAGACATCATTAAAGTAGAGGCTGCTTTATTGTATCGTCTAAAAGGTCTAAAAGCCCAGCGCTATGTCGCCAAATTATGGTTCCTAATTGTTAAATTTAAATTTTCCAGTTCAAACTGTTATGATTAAATGTTAATCTAGTGCCTTTCAGCTTATGAGCGATTTCAAAATCTGCAAATCAATCATGATGGACTGATTTCTAAAGACATTATTAAAGCAGAGGCTGCTTTATTGTATCGTCTAAAAGGTCTAAAAGCCCAGCGCTATGTCGCCAAATTTCGGTTCCTAATTGTTAAATTTAAATTTTCCAGTTCAAAATGCGATGATTAAATGTTTATCTAGTGCCTTTAAGAATATGAGCAAATTCCACATCTGCAAATCAATCATGATGGACTGATTTCTAAAGTCATTATTAAAGCAGAGTCTGCTTTAGTTCATCGACTAAAAGGTCTAAAAGTCCTGCGCTATGTCGCCAAATTTTGGTTTCTAATTGTTAAATTTAAATTTTCCAGTTCAAACTGTTATGATTAAATGTTAATCTAGTGCCTTTCAGCTTATGAGCGATTTCAAGATCTGCAAATCAATCATGATGGACTGATTTCTAAAGACATTATTAAAGCAGAGGCTGCTTTATTGTATCGTCTAAAAGGTCTAAAAGCCCAGCGCTATGTCGCCAAATTATGGTTCCTAATTGTTAAATTTAAATTTTCCAGTTCAAACTGTTATGATTAAATGTTAATCTAGTGCCTTTCAGCTTATGAGCGATTTCAAAATCTGCAAATCAATCATGATGGACTGATTTCTAAAGACATTATTAAAGCAGAGGCTGCTTTATTGTATCGTCTAAAAGGTCTAAAAGCCCAGCGCTATGTCGCCAAATTTCGGTTCCTAATTGTTAAATTTAAATTTTCCAGTTCAAAATGCGATGATTAAATGTTTATCTAGTGCCTTTAAGAATATGAGCAAATTCCACATCTGCAAATCAATCATGATGGACTGATTTCTAAAGTCATTATTAAAGCAGAGTCTGCTTTAGTTCATCGTCTAAAAGGTCTAAAAGTCCTGCGCTATGTCGCCAAATTTTGTTTTCTAATTGTTAAATTTAAATTTTCCAGTTCAAAATGCGATGATTAAATGTTTATCTAGTGCCTTTAAGAATATGAGCAAATTCCACATCTGCAAATCAATCTTGATGGACTGATTTCTAAAGACATCATTAAAGTAGAGGCTGCTTTATTGTATCGTCTAAAAGGTCTAAAAGCCCAGCGCTATGTCGCCAAATTATGGTTCCTAATTGTTAAATTTAAATTTTCCAGTTCAAACTGTTATGATTAAATGTTAATCTAGTGCCTTTCAGCTTATGAGCGATTTCAAAATCTGCAAATCAATCATGATGGACTGATTTCTAAAGACATTATTAAAGCAGAGGCTGCTTTATTGTATCGTCTAAAAGGTCTAAAAGCCCAGCGCTATGTCGCCAAATTTCGGTTCCTAATTGTTAAATTTAAATTTTCCAGTTCAAAATGCGATGATTAAATGTTTATCTAGTGCCTTTAAGAATATGAGCAAATTCCACATCTGCAAATCAATCATGATGGACTGATTTCTAAAGTCATTATTAAAGCAGAGTCTGCTTTAGTTCATCGACTAAAAGGTCTAAAAGTCCTGCGCTATGTCGC
Source organism: Neocloeon triangulifer (assembly GCF_031216515.1). NCBI lineage: Eukaryota > Metazoa > Arthropoda > Insecta > Ephemeroptera > Baetidae > Neocloeon > Neocloeon triangulifer. Next base: position 3,011,026 of record NW_026775550.1, read on the forward strand.
CAAATTTTGGTTTCTAATTGTTAAATTTAAATTTTCCAGTTCAAACTGTTATGATTAAATGTTAATCTAGTGCCTTTCAGCTTATGAGCGATTTCAAGATCTGCAAATCAATCATGATGGACTGATTTCTAAAGACATTATTAAAGCAGAGGCTGCTTTATTGTATCGTCTAAAAGGTCTAAAAGCCCAGCGCTATGTCGCCAAATTATGGTTCCTAATTGTTAAATTTAAATTTTCCAGTTCAAAATGCGATGATTAAAAGTTTATCTAGTGCCTTTCAGCTTATGAGCGATTTCAAGATCTGCAAATCAATCATGATGGACTGATTTCTAAAGACATTATTAAAGCAGAGGCTGCTTTATTGTATCGTCTAAAAGGTCTAAAAGCCCAGCGCTATGTCGCCAAATTTCGGTTCCTAATTGTTAAATTTAAATTTTCCAGTTCAAAATGCGATGATTAAAAGTTTATCTAGTGCCTTTCAGCTTATGAGCGATTTCAAGATCTGCAAATCAATCATGATGGACTGATTTCTAAAGACATTATTAAAGCAGAGGCTGCTTTATTGTATCGTCTAAAAGGTCTAAAAGCGCAGCGCTATGTCGCCAAATTTCGGTTCCTAATTGTTAAATTTAAATTTTCCAGTTCAAAATGCGATGATTAAAAGTTTATCTAGTGCCTTTAAGAATATGAGCAAATTCCACATCTGCAAATCAATCATGATGGACTGATTTCTAAAGTCATTATTAAAGCAGAGTCTGCTTTAGTTCATCGACTAAAAGGTCTAAAAGTCCTGCGCTATGTCGCCAAATTTTGGTTTCTAATTGTTAAATTTAAATTTTCCAGTTCAAACTGTTATGATTAAATGTTAATCTAGTGCCTTTCAGCTTATGAGCGATTTCAAGATCTGCAAATCAATCATGATGGACTGATTTCTAAAGACATTATTAAAGCAGAGGCTGCTTTATTGTATCGTCTAAAAGGTCTAAAAGCCCAGCGCTATGTCGCCAAATTATGGTTCCTAATTGTTAAATTTAAATTTTCCAGTTCAAAATGCGATGATTAAAAGTTTATCTAGTGCCTTTCAGCTTATGAGCGATTTCAAGATCTGCAAATCAATCATGATGGACTGATTTCTAAAGACATTATTAAAGCAGAGGCTGCTTTATTGTATCGTCTAAAAGGTCTAAAAGCCCAGCGCTATGTCGCCAAATTTCGGTTCCTAATTGTTAAATTTAAATTTTCCAGTTCAAAATGCGATGATTAAAAGTTTATCTAGTGCCTTTCAGCTTATGAGCGATTTCAAGATCTGCAAATCAATCATGATGGACTGATTTCTAAAGACATTATTAAAGCAGAGGCTGCTTTATTGTATCGTCTAAAAGGTCTAAAAGCCCAGCGCTATGTCGCCAAATTTCGGTTCCTAATTGTTAAATTTAAATTTTCCAGTTCAAAATGCGATGATTAAATGTTTATCTAGTGCCTTTAAGAATATGAGCGATTTCAAAATCTGCAAATCAATCATGATGGACTGATTTCTAAAGACATTATTAAAGCAGAGGCTGCTTTATTGTATCGTCTAAAAGGTCTAAAAGCCCAGCGCTATGTCGCCAAATTATGGTTCCTAATTGTTAAATTTAAATTTTCCAGTTCAAAATGCGATGATTAAATGTTTATCTAGTGCCTTTCAGCATATGAGCGATTTCAAGATCTGCAAATCAATCATGATGGACTGATTTCTAAAGACATTATTAAAGCTGAGTCTGCTTTAGTTTATCGTCTAAAAGGTCTAAAAGCCCAGCGCTATGTCGCCAAATTTCGGTTCCTAATTGTTAAATTTAAATTTTCCAGTTCAAAATGCGATGATTAAATGTTTATCTAGTGCCTTTAAGAATATGAGCGATTTCAAAATCTGCAAATCAATCATGATGGACTGATTTCTAAAGACATTATTAAAGCTGAGTCTGCTTTAGTTTATCGTCTAAAAGGTCTAAAAGCCCAGCGCTATGTCGCCAAATTTTAGTTCCTGATTGTTAAATTTAAATTTTCCAGTTCAAAATGCGATGATTAAATGTTTATCTAGTGCCTTTAAGAATATGAGCAAATTCCACATCTGCAAATCAATCATGATGGACTGATTTCTAAAGACATCATTTAATAGACAAGATTAAGATAGTAATAGTAATTTTGTGTAAATTAAGTAAATTTAAATTAACGTCCAACTCAACCTTAAGTTAATAAAAAGTGTAAATTAAATGTTTTGATCGTGCGTTTAGTATTTATTAGATAATTCATTCAGTGAATTGTAAAAATAACTAAAATTTTCATCCATTTACGAAAGCACGACTCGATTTTGAATTTTTTCTAACAAGAATATAGATATAGTATTTATAACCTTTCTCAATTTATTTCAAGTCGAAATATGCATTTTGTTTGCTTTTGAAAGGAAATATATCATCTCTGTCAAATATTTTCGCGTTTTTCTCTGGCTGAGATTTATTGGTCTTCTCCGGCGAATGTTTGAGTTTGATCGGCCTGAGCCAATACAACTGCGAGACGAGCGTGTCCCGCAGCTAAGCCGGGCCGGATCAACAACACACGTGCGTGGCCATTTATACACACGAGTGTACAATACCAACACGGAAAATCGCTCTCATTATTTATAAACGGGCCGCTTGTTCCGATCAAACACTGCACGGATGCACCATAGTCGCGGCGTCTGACGTCAATCGGCCGGCGCTGCCGCCGGTGCCTGCCAAGAAAAGTGAAGCGCGAGTAGAGACTAAACACTAAATTTAATACAGACACGCTCGGTTTCACGGATTGCCACAATGCTCTCTCTTTTCTTTCGGCGGAAAGTCGCCCAGAATAGCAGTCGTAGGTGATGCACTGCAATTGCACCGACAGTCAAGGTTTCTCGAAACGCACCCGGGAATCCCGGTTTTGAAAATAAACAATTTGAATCTCAATTGAATCGAAATTTAAAGACACACAATAGTTTTTTTTAAATCTGATCTAATTTAAAAAAAAATGATATAAATTTCAAATCAAGGGTCAAACTATGGATCAAATTTTCCTGCCAGATGAATAAGAATCTCAAAGTCCTGGTAAATTTGGCCAAAACAGTAATTTTTTAGTTGTAGATTTTGATTTCCAGAAGAATTGGAATACCATTTTGACGACACAGTCATAATTTTTCTTATTTATTTTTAATTAATGTTAAATATTAAAAATTTTAGCTATAAAATATTGATTTTGGACAAAAATTTAATGGAACTTTTATTTTTTTTTTGTATCTTTATGAACGATTTATCAGTGTAATTAACATATTAAAAGTTTCTTTAATGTTTTCAGAACCCCTTAGCTGTGGATAGTTTAAGAACCAGAATTGTCAGACACACTTTTCGACTTAAGCCGGCAATTAAATCCAGGCCTTGCGATTTGTCTTTAGTGTTTTGTCTCAACACGAATTTCCCCGACTGAGTTTTCGTGACAACAAACTCGTTGGTTTTGGCCGCCGTTCAAATTTTAATCGCCTGCGCGGATTTGAGTTATTGCGGCTCGAAATAATATTGAGCCGAAAATCTGCAGACAAACAAATAAACAAGCAAAACTGCGCACCTCGAGCGCTTAGTCAGCATCGGCCGATAACAAAAGCAGTAAATTCGCGCTGCAGACACACTCGCAGTCTGGCTTTGCCGAGAACAACCAACAGAGTCGTTGCCTTGCAGTTATAATTAAAATAATGAATCACAGCTCGCGACTCGCTCCACATTCGTGGCGAATGAAATGAAAAATCGTGAAAATGGAATCAGTGTCGGAATGAATTTCATAAAACGCGCAAACCGAATGGAAGAAACTATAGCTTGAACGATCGAGGAATAATAAAAAAATTCACTTACTTTTTTCGTCGACTTGAACACGTTGCATTTGAATACGTTGCTAGCACCATCTCGCGCGATGTACGAGAAGATTTTGAGGTCCTGCGAGTCGTGCGACACGTAGAATATTCTGAAAATGAAATAAAATCAAATAAATACAAATTAATTATGGTCTGGAAAATGGGAAGAGGAAAAATATGAAAATTATTATTGTTTCATGGAAGAATTAATATTTAATTTTGAAATTTAAAGTCTAGTTAATTAAATCAAATGATAAGGAATAGCTTAAATAAACGTATTACATTTACTTGATTCAACATAATTACTCTGGATATTTTTTAAGCCTTTTATTATTGCTGTATAAATTTCTAGCAAATTCTGAAAGGCAAACTAAATATCCTAATTAACTTTTTTAATTAATTTGTGTACTTATTGTAACATGTACTAGCTGAATAAATGTTGATATGTGTTGGCGAGATAATATCTTTAAAGACAAAATGTAGATCTGTCTCATATCAACGGTTAGAAATAAATATTGAATTTTCGGCCCCTTAAAGTTAAAAATTACATTATGAGACAAATGGCCGAAAATTAAGTTTTAATTTAATTATGCTGCAAATAATCAAAGTTAATGTTTAAATTTATATTAATATAATTAAACTCGGAAATTAATGTAAATATATTTTTAAATATATATTAATAATTAAAAATGGTGTAAAATACTTAAATTTCTTTTTAGAGAACAAACATTTAAAATTGAATTTGAGAATTCTAACTTTATTACAAAATAATAATATTTCAAAACAGCAGATTTCCAAATAAGAATTTCCACGTAAAAGTTTTATCTTATCTGCCATTTGAAAAATATTGAATGATTTAAGTGCTAAATCATCATTTCTGACGTCAATGCGTGTGAAAAGCGGAAGGAATTATGCAACTTGTGTTTTAAAACAAGCGTTTAATTTTGGTGGTTTTGTGCGCCACACCGTCTAGCTGTTGGTGCGAACGCGCTAAGCTACCATTCGGCAAATATTGTTTTAATTTAACAAAGCACCGGCTTCATTAATGCAGAGTCAACACGGCTCGCGGCCGTGAGAGATTTATTCGCCTCAAAGGAACCAACTAAACAAACACGCACCACGAATGCGAGACAGTGATATAAAACCAAGGAAAGCACAAAGGCGTTTTTCGCCCGATTCTCTGCCAAAAGCCGGCTCAGGCATTTATTTTATTTGGTGTGTGTGTGTCTGTTTGTTGGGCGACACGTTTTTTTTTCAAACGTGCGCGCAAAAAAGGAAGTGCATGAGAAAGTGTGTTTCTTATCTCGCAAGGAAAATCCATGGGAAAAATGTGACAAGTGAAATGGGCTTAGAGAAACGAATCCTGCAAAAAGTGACGCACGGCGAGTAGACTCTACGCCCAATTTTGACAAAAAAAAAAATATTGCAAAAGAGGAAGAAGTTCAAACATTATTTATAAAACTGATTAAAAATGAGTTTTAATTTTGTTTAAGCTCCAAAATATTTTACCTTTTTCAGGATTTTTAGACATTTTATTGTTACCTTTTGCGATTCTTGTCAATTTTTATAGTTTATAGAAGCTTGAAATGATGTGAAATCGTTCAAATTTTGCAACAAACTCACTCAGAGTCACATTTTTCTTCCAATTTCCTGGTTTGTATAGCTTAAATACATGTTTTAATATCATAATTCATAATTTATTTATTTGATATTTTAGATGAGATTCGGTTGTTGAAACAAATGCAAGATTTTCTACTGTATTTTTCTTTTATTTCAGAAATTACCAGGAAATTTTATGGTAAATTTGCTGATATCGAAGTTTAAATGAAAATTTGGATCAAAGTTGAATTATTATCACGTAAAATCTTCCGCATTAAAAAAATTTAATAATTTTTTTCTATCAAAAATAAATTGTTTGCAGAAAATGAGGTAATGACTAAAAAAACATTGACTTTTTTTTAAATAAAATAAAAAATTGAATTAATTAATTTTCAAAGTAAGAGCGTCATACCTACTTAAAGCATGGAAGGAATAAATATTGAATTTAAATCGAAATTTTCCATAACACCACAATATTTTATACAGAAATTGATAGTATTTTATTATTCAATTGAATATAAAAGTCAAATCCGACTCACCTATAGATAGGGTGGTGCATGAGAACCAGTTTGCTTTCGTCCATCCATTGATTTTTCTGCAACGAGAATAACAAGCGTGGGTTAGACCTTGTGGGAATGGGCAAGCGTGAGTTGCGATGAAACCCTTGCTCTTTGTTTCCAAGGTGAATCTCCCAGGGAGGAATCGCTCACTCTTCGCCGCCCTTAAATTTTCTTCCGGGCGCGACTTTCCCGGCTGCCTCTGGAGATTTGCGAAAAAGTAGTAAACCCTTGAGCTGTAATTTTGAGGATGCGCGCCGCGTGCGTGAATAATACAGCAGCCCCGTGATGAAAGGTCGGGGCGCGGCTGCTGTGGGTTCGAGCCACTTAAAATGCAAATTCGGATGTGTGTGCCCTGCGCACACTAAGGCTTTAATTAAGATCAGAGCAGACGAAGAGTGATTCTGATTATTTTACATCAAAGTGAATAATTCAAAGGGTTTTGGGGTTTTGTTTGTTGTTGCATTTAAGGAAACGCCAAGGATTTAGGATAGTCAAATTTTAAGAGTAGCAATCTATGATATAGCTTTCCATTATTGTATTATTTAAATTAAACCCACAACTACGTGACAAATATTCATCTATGTTTTATGCAGTTAATTGATACTTGACGCAAGGTTATATTTATACATTTAAAGTTGCTAACAAGTCGTATACTTGCCAACGTTCAAGAAAGAACTACCATTGAAAATTTTATTAATAAATGATTTAATAATAATGCACAAAAAAGTTAAAAAGATATAAAATAAAATTTAAAATAATAAAATTCAATTGTTTTAGTAGAATTCATTATAATATTAATAAGTTGTTAAAATTACTTGCATTTTTTTTAAATAGCATCAAAACATAAAATATTTGTTCCTAATCAACACTTCAAAGATTTATCTAGATTTATTTTCTTTGATGATAAAAATTAAGAGAATGATCAATTTTCTGGTGAAATTTATAATTCTGCTTAAAAATAAAATAACTTTTGATATTTATTTTTTGAATTTTCTTACTTAATCTCTTTCAGAATTTTGCAATAAAATTCTCACTCAATTTCCATTTTTAACAGGCAAATTTTAGTTGTTGCATGCATATCCGAATAAACCACAGCTTCCAGATTTCATTCCTTACCTTTTTCTTTTTGCTCTTGAGACTGACTTTGACACCTTCGATGGAAACCTCGACGTTGACTTTCTTCTTCTTCACCGACTTCGCTTTGAATTCGTACTGTCAACACCAGAGACATATATCAAATTAGAATATATTACTCCTCTCCTCACTTTGAAATTCTGCGAGCAAAATCCGAGTGGCAACTTTTCTCTTTCCACTCTCGATTCAGCCCGATGAGAGAGTGCAAAGGAAAAAACGGAAAAGTTTCCGCTTCATTAACGATGAATTATCGTCCACATTCACTCGAGCGACACTCAAAAGGCAGCTGATTGAAGAGTTCTCGGTCCATAAGAACGGGGAGACTCAAAGAGTGAAAACTCGACAGTGAAATTTATTATCAAAAGATAATTTTAATGGCTATTTTAGTGTTTGTCCTGGATGGTTTCATGTACTTGCATTTTTTAATAAAATTGACGGAAAATTTAAATCATTCAATCCAAAATTGAAACTTTTTTTGTTAAAAAAGTTACAAGTAATCATTCTTCTTCTGTCATTTAATTTTTTTCAAAATTACGCACGGAATTCTTATTATTGAATTGAATTAAAAAAAATATATATTGAATTCTTAATTAGTCTTCCATACCATTTTCTAAATTATTGAGGTTAAACATGAAATATATTTGAAATTGGAATTATTTAGTGAAAAGAAACAGAAATATAAAATTAATTTAAATATTTAAAAAAAATAAAAAATAAATTGATCTCTAAAAAAAGCACTTCTTACATTTCTTCAGATATGAGTTTATATTAACATTCCTGGTTGCGGCCGAAATAGGATTTGAGTCTGCCACTTTTCCAATATTAATATTAAATTCCGCGCTTGCCATTCTGCGCGCACCGGGATTGAATTAAAGAGGCGGAGGAAAGCGGCGCAGAGAAGAGCAAAGAGAAACGTGCCTGCGGCTGAATTTATCGCAACGGCAGCAAATCTGCGGATATAGTACATTTGCCAAAGGTAGGCAGACATATGTATGAGTTTGGTTGCCGTCGACATAGAGACTCACCCGAATGCGGCGCATGGCGGCCACGATTTCCGCTCGGCTGGTCGGACGGGGAATGTCCAATGTCCCGATAAACTGAAACAAACGGAATTCATAATGAATGAGTGCACTCGCAATCAGGAAGGACAGATTAATGACCCTGCAACGAAAAGCGTGAAAAATATACGCGCGCGTTTTTAAAGGCTGCTGTCGCGCTTTCAGCAGCTTTTGTCAGAGACCTTTGTGAATACAAACACATAAAAAGTTAATCTGCTTTTTCCACTACAAAATACAAAGAGTCTTTTTAGTACTGCATTTTTTAGTTCATTTTGCAGACTGAAGAGGAATGTTATGGAATTAATTTAAGTTGTCTAAATGAAACAAATTTAAATTATAAACCTTAATTACAATCGTTTTGTTAGTTTGCTTAAAACTTTTGTGTCCATGCATAAATTTTATACGGAACAGGAGTTTCTTGATTTCATGACACACTTGTAAATTTTTGTAAATATGTTTAAATTTCTTTTAATCTTTCTCCTATCTTCTTTTGACCCAATTGTAAATAAGTGAATTACGTCTGAGTGCACTATTTGTAATATCACGCTATAAGACAATAAAAGAGTTGCAATAATAATAATAATTATTATTTTTATTGCTTTTTTTTAATTCGATCAAATACAGGAAATATAGCAAATAAAATAGTGGAGGAACTAGTTTTATGCAAGAAAAAGTGATCATTATTTGCTAAAAAAAAAACTATCCCAATAATTAAGAGAAAGGTTAAAGTTTTTTATTCTCGGATTTTATTTTAATATATGTATTTTCCTAATAATTTAGGAGAACTTAAAATCCTTTAAATTAATTTCGACCAAGTAACTTTTATTAAATAATATTTTGCTATTGTGCCTTTCATTTCAACAGAATATAAACCAATGAGATTGTGACAAAACACCGAAAAAACTATGATAAGTAAATTTCAAATATTTTGAACAAATCGAAATATTCAGGATGTACTAAATTTTTAACTTTTTGATTCTCCAAACATGTTCACTAATTTGCAAAGAATGTTAAATATTTTAATAATGCCTATTGGAAAAGAGCAATGCCATTCACTTAGCAATGTTTGTTTCGCAGGTTGCATACGTTTTACAACTTCGAAGCGGCCATTCATTACAAAAAAATACGAGGAGGATTTAAATTATTAAGTTTGACTGAGTTTGACAGTTGCTTTTGATAATTTTTCAAATTTATTTCAAAATATGAATGATTTCACTAATAGAGGTTTATTGGAATTTTAATGATAATAATTTTAATATGAATTTTACGTGTTATTTTTGGGGAAAACGGCTCAAAATTTTGCTTTTAATAAAAACTATTAATTAAATTTCCTATCAGTGGGAAATCTGGGTTTTCATATTAAAAAACATAGCCTATGAGAGATAAGCTTTTGTCACTCCAATCCTGCCACTGTATGCAAATTGGAGAAATTTCTCTCCTTGGAAAAGATCTGATCAGGTCCATTCAAAAAGAGATCTCGTTAGCTTCCACTTAAAATTATCTACGTAAAAAAATCCGTTTTGAATGGGCTCTCTTTACTTTCAATGAAGGGTTCACTTCATCAACTGTGTCAAGAGCGCGCGTTGAAAAACGCCGCGTCGGTTTCGAGAGGAAAATGAAATCCTCTGCGTCGCAGAAAAGGGTTGCTTAATTCGAGGATTAGCAAGCCAAAGTGATCAAAACGCGACGGCTTTTGCGGGAAGCCTTTCATTCGAGGACGACGCGATTTTGACGAACGCAGCCAGTGAACGGGAAATGGATTTTAACTTAAGTCTTCACTCGACTTAATCTGCTTCCCAAATCCTCCACCCGATGTGCGTATGTGTGTGAGTAGAGGCAGAGCGAGCCGATAAATCTTATTAAGCGACGAGTGTCATTCCATTTGGGACAAACGCACTGCGATGCAAAATAAATATTAAGAGTTAAAATTACAAATAAAAAATTTACAATATATAGAAATTATAATTAACTTATTAAGTACATTACAATTATGTATTTTATAGCATTTTAAAAATATTTCAATATTTTTATTATTTAAATGCAAATTTATAAAATTGATTATTATTTTAAAGTAACTTCCTATATTATTTATTTGCATTACGTGTCATGTCAAGTAAATATTTATTTATGCACATCCATAACACAATATACATTGATTTGTTCAAATAACTTATACGATTTGTCAGATCAAGAACTGGGTTATCTTTGATTATTTGTGAAAGAATTAATAATGGAAAAAGAATTTATATGATTATGAAGCCAATAATTTGTGTACTGCATCATAATTTACGACTGCTAAAAAGTTTCTATGAGATACAATATCTATTTTATATTATAGTTATGATCTAAAATTTATAACGGCACTCACTTTCCAAGATGACAATGCAAACACAATAGTCATTTTTATCTATATTTATAAAAAAAACTTATGCCTTATGTCAAAAAGTTACTATAGACCATAATTTGCAGCGTTTGCCTTTGAACGTTCATCTGAATTAATAAACTTAAACTCAAGTCTTTTGAAAAATATAAATATGAAAATATTGAATAGACAAGGCCAAAATTCTGGAATATATTAAAATTCATAAAATTGTCCAAAAGATGAAAAAAATTATGTGTAGGTTTAAAATCCTGTCAAATTAATTAACATTAGAGTGCTTGTCCGCAATATTTTTATAGCTACAGAATCTCTCTAGGACTGGTTTATTAGAAATTGTAAGAATAAACCCGTTTTTTTGAAGTACATAATATTTTTATTTTGGCAGTAAACAAAAATGTTTATTAGATTAGAAAAACTGAGAAAAACTAGTTAACTAGAAATATCAAAGTAATATCCAGAAACACTAGTCGATTGGATTCTTTCCTTCAATGTTCCAGGAAAACTTACAAACCTAGAGAGAAATTGGCCATAGATAATTGTTCCCATTTCGGCTCGTCGAACATTTCATTACATCCGACAGGCGCTATCTTCGGAGAAGTAGCACTTGAAGAGGCGAAATTCCTCTCTCGAGTTGCGATGTTGACGGGCTCTTCCGACGAAATTGCCTTCGGAAGCCAAAAGCGACGAGTCGTGAGTGCCTCACGGAAATTAATTGGGCTTTGATTAAAATTTCCGCGCGCTAGAGAAGCCCCTGTTGGTGCACGTGTGGTTTGCAGCGTGACCACTATATTGAGTTTGGAGGATGGTGTCGCATCTCGCTGCCGCTCTTTGTGCAAATGATACACTTTGCTGTAGATCTGAAGCGTCAAAGGGCAAATGCTAACGAGTGTCTCTCTTTTGCAGCCAAAAAGAAAAGCAGGTGACATTTTTGCATCACGGCAAAGCCGGGGTCGACTTTTGCACAAAGCGCGCCTTTGAAACCGACGGTGCGCCGGCCCCGTTGTCATGTAAATTTCACATAAATAAATGCACCGTGTGAGGTTGGAAATTCGCGCCTCGCATCTATTATTTCAGACTCGTCTCATTTGAATTTTGAGTCTGTTTTTCCCGCTGGCAGACTCACATCGTTTTTGGTTGAAATTTAGTGTACAACGGCAAGCAATGTAATAAAAATTTCATTTAAATTTAGATAAAATAAGTTCAAGAAGGAAAAAATACACTTGTTCTTCAAGTTAAAACAAAAACATTATTTTAAACAAATTTAATTGTAAGTTTTTTAAGGATAGAATAATGAATATGTCTTTGGTTTCATTTTTTCCCCCTAAAATTGCAGTATTTATTCTACATAATCTGCACGTGCAATCTTAAATTTATTCATATTGTTTTCAAGAATTTAAATCCTAAAAACGTGTTGAATTCACTTTGCTTTTATTTTATGACCGTCTTACAAAAATTTCGGTCAGTTGATTAAATTTTTTATTTTGCGATGTTGTCTGCAAACGAAATATCTTGCACAATTATTGGGAGGAAATCATTAAATTTTATGTTTTCTCTCACAATATTAAATTGTTGAACAAAATTTCACCACAAACAAAGATTTGCTATAAATTTTTAAGTAAAAAAAGACCCAACCTCAACAGTGAGTTTTGTTAAAATTTTTTCAAATAATATTTTCACTTATATTAAATATTATTATTTCGCTAACAAAAATTTAAACACTTCTTTACACTCTATTTGAAAATCTCTTTGTTTTGCATTTTGAAAATCAGCTCTTTTTTCTATGAAAGAAACAGTGATAAAATCAATTTGTTATAATGAAAATGAAATGAGATATGAATTAAATTTTGATGATCGTCCTTAGCATTCCAATGAAAAGGCCATTAGTTTTCTCAGAGCTCATCAAAGCATCCGATATATGGCTTGAGGCCTATCGCAATTTCAACGCAGCGCAAATCGCCTGCTGTGTATGTGAGTGAATTTCGATATCCGCAGTGAGCAAATCAAAGAGCACAATGAACACAAACCGAGCTCACCGAGCGGCATTATAATATTAATATGAAAACGTGTCTGCGTTTCGTTGCGTAAACTCGTAAAAGCAAAGCGCCAGATTCACTGCACAGTTGCACACACCGTGACCTCCAGCTGGCATTGGCACACATAATGGCCCCGGGTCAAAGGTTAACACCCAATGGTCAAGTCTATTTTTGTCCTTCTTGTTGCTTTGTCGGTGGAGAAAAGAGTTTTTAACGGTTTCTTACGAGGGAAAAAGGAGATTATTTTTTGGTAAAACGTTTATCTGGAGAGGTCATTGGCGCAGAAAGTGCTCTGCTGGAAGTTTTTTATTCATTATTACTTGCCGGTTGACCGAAGAGCGAACAAAAAGGGACGACCGTCAAGTGGAGACGACCAGACTCGCTATACTTTTCGCAGTTTTGTGGTTTTGGATCAGCGGTTCCCATTTCGTGACGAGGAAAGTTAAAAAAAAGTTGCATCTCTCAAACCGAGTGAGACCAAAACCATCGGTGTCTGGTTAGCAAAAGCAAAATATTAATATTGTGGCGCAAAAATTTCAAATATTTGACGTTGAAATAATTCTGAAAATATTTTTTTTTACTTAAATGCTGCATGATGTTTTTAAAATGCATTGTGAAAACCTGCATTTAAAATTTAATTTATTTTGTAATAAACACAAATTTAATATACTTCAGCAATAGTCATTATTTTCATTAAAATTTTAATTTAAATTTTTTAAATAATATTATTAAAAAATTTATTTTATTTGAAATTGAATATATTTCTTTTTTTATTTCAGTTTTCTAACTGATTTACGGTTAAAAAAGGCAAATCTTATGTTGAAAAATACAATATAAAATTTTCAGACCACAATCTTAAGTTATCATGAAAGTATTCCTACAATTCTGCCTTGCCTTGTTGGTCTTCTCCAAAAAATTACAAAAAATTCACTAATTGTTGATAAATGAAATTATTAATAAAAAAAATAGTACATATGCATGAAAGTTGAGTTAAACTCCCACGACTAGGGTCTTAGAATGAACTTTTATCTTTTTACAATTTCAAAATAGTCCTTCTCCTCTATCACTGCTAAAGCGTTTTCATCACTTATTCAAAATAGGTTGAATGTATAATTGCAGATTCAGAAAAAAAAATATAGATCCGTTATCAAAAACTGTTCTTTGTACAAAGATTTTGGATGAAATATAAAATACTTTGTTTTTCAAGCAACTTTGGCTCTCTCTCCGTTGAATTAAACACCTTTGAAAGTTTCCATTGACGGCAACTAAATAAGCTAAATTTCCAAAACAACGTTCCAAGCTTCGTTCCAAGTAATAATTGTTTCGTTAGCCGAAAGAAACTGTGGAGGAAAACTTTGAGGCTTCTCGCCATCAAAACTTCTCGGGTGTGCAGTAAATGACCGACGGCAAACTTTCAACTTTCAGTTACATAAACTGGCCCAATTTGTCTCGGAACATTAACTTTTCACGCACGAAACACGAGACACAAATCATTACATTCGAATATATAATAGTTTATAGTGCGACCGCAGAATCTCTGTTTCGTCGGAAAGAGAAGAAGCGGGGGAAATCTAGAATTTCCAGTCGCGTTTTGAAAGAAACGAGTCAATCTGCGGTCGTGCACCGAAGGGAAACACGAACAGCACGCGATACGCCACAAAAGCGGCTTTCAGCAGATTAATATAAAATGGGACGTCCAAAATGGGGACCGACCTTGACCCCAGCATAGTCCATTGTTAGTTGGCGGATTAGAAATAACATAAACAATCATCATAGGAAGGGTTCTCGCGTTGCCGGCGACGGGCGTGACGCGCATTCTGAGCAGCCATTTACTTTCTGCAGTGCGGCTGCTCGAATCGTCTCTCTCTCGCAGTAGCAAATCCGAATTCACCGAATATAAGCAGGAAGACGCAGAACCTTTCCGGCCGTGTGTGCGGAATTCTAATTCGCCTTTGCCCGGCTTCCTCTCGTAATTCACCGAGTTTATAATGGAAAATAGTCGCCCGCCGCCGAGAGTGACACTCTCTGTGCCTTTTTGCTTCGTCTGCCGCTTACATTTCGCGTTTGCCAAATAGAAAAATGGTGCAAAAAAAGCTGCAAGCCAAGCATGTTCCTCTAGTGCCACTTTTCCGAGAAGACAAGTTTGCAAATGCGTTTCTTTCGCCGCCTTTAGTGGAAAAGTTTTGTACGTAAAATAAATTGTCATACATATTGAAAAATAAATGTGCTATAAGAATATTTGATCACTTTCTGGACTTCTAACTAATCATTTTTTAAAACGAGACTTATTATAATTATTAATTATTTTATATTTAAAGAAGAAGTTAAAAAAAGTCAAGAGTTTGGATTTCCATGAATATTTATCATGATCTTCATTCAGTGTGAGAAAGATTATAAATAAACATAAAATTGAAAGCAAAAAATTAGTTTTTCACTTAACTGTCTGTCAATTATTGGTCAATTAAATGACAAAATAAAAGGACAACTGACCCCAAATGGCGACCTTCAGTCTGCAAGTAGTTTAATTTTTTGTTTATTAAATTACAGATCCCTGATTTTAATTTTTAACTTTCAAGAATTGCTAATTTGGAACAGTCGTACACTTATAAGAATTTAAACCTACTGAACCAAATTAAATCATGAAAACTCCCAAAAGAAATTCAATTTATATTAAAATATAAAAAAAGACTATAGATAATTAATAAAAAAAAAAATATTTAACAGAGAAATTACGTAGTTTGCAAAACTCGGTGAACGTGATGGATGGTTTTTAAAAAACTATCAAAAAAACAGCTTCTGAATTAATTATTATTCACTACTTGTTACATTTCATTATTCCTCACAAATAATTATTATTAAATTTAAATATCATTAATTCTGAACAGTGCAGAAATTTCTGGTGGTTTAATAGCTTCAAATTAAAGTTTGCAAAGCAAATTAACAATTAATTTCATCCGTTTTGAGAAATTAAAGGGCACCTTGAGGACGAACATTTGCAATTTGGGCGTCGGAACAATTGGAATGACATTACACCGAAAACCAAATAAAAACTCATTTGAATTTTAAATATAAAGTTCCCAGCCAGTCAAGGTCGGCTTGAACGTGTCTGCAAACGTCCGAGTTATGCAACCCCCGCGACGTTCACGTCGAGATTTTGCCTACCCGGCAATTTTTTTTCATTCAGTCAATGCAAGCAAAACGCCTCGGAAACTAATTTTGCGCCGAGAATAACTTTTTTCCCACGAAGGCGGCAAACTTTCCTAATCACCGGATCCTTTCCTGATTAAAAACAAGCGAGGCGGCAAAAAGCTCTTGTGTGCCCTGCGTTGGCGATGAAGCTGGTTGAATTAACATCAAAAGAGGCCCAAAGAAAAAGTGCGCGCCGGAATTTTCCACTCTCTCGAATTTTGGTCGCATTAATTTGCTCCAATTGGCAAAATCAGCTTTGTAAACAAGCGGGCTGGAACTCGCTGAACCGAGGTTCTCCCCTGCCGCAAGCGTCACTCTCGCAGACGAGAATCCAATGCGGCAATTTATGCCGAGTGCATTTTCTTCGGGAATCCGCCAGCAGCGAGAGAGGCCTTAAAACATCTGGTGCGCGGAAATTAACTTGAGCGAGAGAGGCTAATGTTATTATTCAACTGGTACGAGCATGTCTCAAGCGTTTCTATAAATTCGCTCAACTGCGGCTTCTTGAAATCGAAAATTCAATATACATTATTCTTAGGTTTGTAGTTTACTGCGGCCTGTATGTTGAGCAAGAACATGATCTAGTTGCAAAGTGGACATTTTAAGTCAAAAATTTTAATGAAAAGCTTTGAAAATTAAAAAATTTAAATTTATTTCCACATTTTCATGAAAAAATATTCATGTTTTACTTAACTACAGATTAAATTAAATAATATTTATCGACTAACATGGGATCTATGTAAAGGATCTTCACTAGCAAACATCCTGTTGCTTATCTGTACTAATCAAATTAAATGAGTTAATTTCAGATCAAAATTATTAAGTCTAAAATTTATAATTATTATCTTAGATCACATTTTTATTTTAAAAATTATATTTTAAATTATTAAGAGGAAAATATTTATATTTTTTTTTTTTTTAATTTAAAAACATATTTTTTTGTAAATTTTCAATAGATTTTTCTTAAATACTGCAATTTGATATGTGCGTTTTAATAAATTAATTAGAAAATATATATAGATCTTGCATCAAACATTTCATAATAAGCTTCAATAAAATATTACTTCTCAGCTCGTTATGTGTGATTGAAATATTAATTTTAATTTTACATAATTCCTAATTCATATTTTCTGTGGATAAAAATCTCATGGATAGATCATATTGTCATCGGAAAGAAGAAATGTGAATTATTTTTAAATGATCATTTCTCAAACCAAAGTAACTCATTTATAAAAATTTAATCAATTGATTAAAAAAAGTTTAACAAATGAACAAATGAATGTTCTTTTCAAAGCAATTAATTAAAATAAAAATCTTACAAAAGTAACAAAATAGTTCGTCCAGGCTTGAATTAAAAATAAAATATTTCAAAATAATACAAATTCATTGGTTATTTCGTAGCCGCAAAACAATAATCTACATTTGTTTTTGTTTTTTGCATGATGTCTAATAAAATTTACTTTGCTTGTTTTTTTTTCCATCTCGTATGTGCATACCTCACTAATAATAACAAAAAAATTGTGCCTTCCTGAACATAATTCTTGGCGCATTCCTTTTACTATTTCCCGAAAAACACCCAGTTTTTACGACTTTGGTCTGCTGACTTTTGCAGATATACCGAGAGTGTATATTGAATTGGAAAAGGGCGCCGGAGATCTGGTCCCGGGCAAAATAATTTGCGTCGTTAATTTTTATCACGCTCGAAAAACCCATCAAACAGCAGCCGGCCGCCGTTATAAAAAGGAGGCCGATAGCTTTCCCGGCGACTTTCCCGCTCCTTTCAAATCAATTGCTGCAAAGGGGATTTTGGCACGCCACGATTAAATTAATTGATGGGCCACCGCGTGCGTGTGTGTGGCGTGCGGATTAAGTGGCATTTGGCGCGAACTTCGCCTAATTCTGTTTAGATGGAGCTCGGCTGGCTTCTCTCGCCCCTAATCAAAATAAAGAGCACAACACACACTCGCACGTCCCAAATATACCCGGCGAGAAAAGCCAAGAGAATTCTTGGCTGCGGTTTTTTTTTATAAATCAAGGCGAGAAAGTACGAGAGAAGATGGATGAGGGTTTTTTCACCCTTCCAGCATCCAAAGTCAAAGTAATAATTATTATTCCAGTTTTTGATCCATCCCTTTTGTTTATCGAGCGACGAAATCGATTCTATTTTCGAGCGTGGGGCCTCAAATATTCTCCCGAGGGCTTGAAGGCCTGGCTGGACTTTCTGCCGTGGACAAATAAAATCACTTCTGTGTCCGTCGATTTGGCGTCGATGCCAAAAATTCCAAAACGTCCAATTCTTTCTGTTCTCACATACCCCGCCCCAAGTTGAAGATATCAATATGAGATTTACACCACTTGATCATCTTAGTTCCAAGGCAAGTTTCCTAAATTTTTATCAAAAAATTTTCAAAATTGCGGGTTTTATGGGACATTTTGAAAAAATCAAAAAACGCAATTATCTCGGCTTCTAGTGGTCGTAGAACAATTTTCCGGGTATGGTTGAGCTCGTCTCAGCAAGTTCTACAACTATTCTATAAAAAGCAAAATTGTAGGTCAAAGGTCAAGGTCAATTTTTGTGAACGTAAATTTTCAAACTCAAAATTGAAAACCAGCCG
Organism: Neocloeon triangulifer; assembly: GCF_031216515.1. Classification (NCBI taxonomy): domain Eukaryota; kingdom Metazoa; phylum Arthropoda; class Insecta; order Ephemeroptera; family Baetidae; genus Neocloeon; species Neocloeon triangulifer. The sequence continues at coordinate 3,029,492 of NW_026775550.1, forward strand.
ACCATTTTAAATTAATTTTGAGATAGCCAAACGATTCCTCGTGAAATTTTACGTAATATATGTCAAAACTGCGATGAGGTTATTTTTTGTTAAATTTAAAAATAAATAAGAATATTAAAAAACATGGTTTTTTGCAACTCCGAAGGCAGGGTCAACATTATAATCGCATTTAACTTCGTCCCTGATGATTTTAGGTAAAAATTGATAATAACCAAAGTTGATCCCCACGTCAAGACCAATCGAATGATGTATAGGTCAATGACCTTTGGTGACCTTCAAATTTTAAAACTCAAATTTGAAAACCAGCCGACCATTTTAAATTAATTTTGAGATAGCCAAACGATTCCTCGTGAAATTTTACGTAATATATGTCAAAACTGCGATGAGGTTATTGTTTGTTAAATTTAAAAATAAATAAGAATATTAAAAAACATGGTTTTTTGCAACTCCGAAGGCAGGGTCAACATTATAATCGCATTTAACTTTGTCCCTGATGATTTTAGGTAAAAATTGATAATGACCAAAGTTGATCCCCACGTCAAGACCAATCGAATGATGTATAGGTCAATGACCTTTGGTGACCTTCAGGTCAAAGGTCACCCAGGTCGGTGACCTGAGGTCACCTGACCTAGATGTATGATATGTTTTTGAAAAGGTCTTGTTGAGAAGATAATTTTGGTTACCATGATTTGGTCTGTTCATCGACTACAAGCCGAATAATTGTACTTTTCAAATTCACTTCTCATAAAATTGTGCATTTCATTAAACAAAAGTACAATCATTTGGTTTGTAGTCGAGGTACAGACCAAAACATGGTAACCAAAATTATCTTCTCAACAAGGCCTTTTCAAAAACATATCATATATCTAGGTCAGGTGACCTCAGGTCACCGACCTGGGTGACCTTTGACCTGAAGGTCACCAAAGGTCATTGACCTATACAACATTCGATTGGTCTTGACGTGGGGATCAACTTTGGTCATTATCAATTTTTACCTAAAATCATCAGGGACGAAGTTAAATGCGATTATAATGTTGACCCTGCCTTCGGAGTTGCAAAAAACCATGTTTTTTAATATTCTTATTTATTTTTAAATTTAACAAAAAATAACCTCATCGCAGTTTTGACATATATTACGTAAAATTTCACGAGGAATCGTTTGGCTATCTCAAAATTAATTTAAAATGGTCGGCTGGTTTTCAATTTTGAGTTTGAAAATTTACGTTCACAAAAATTGACCTTGACCTTTGACCTACAATTTTGCTTTTTATAGAATAGTTGTAGAACTTGCTGAGACGAGCTCAACCATACCCGGAAAATTGTTCTACGACCACTAGAAGCCGAGATAATTGCGTTTTTTGATTTTTTCAAAATGTCCCATAAAACCCGCAATTTTGAAAATTTTTTGATAAAAATTTAGGAAACTTGCCTTGGAACTAAGATGATCAAGTGGTGTAAATCTCATATTGATATCTTCAACTTGGGGCGGGGTATGTGAGAACAGAAAGAATTGGACAAACCTCATTTTTTTTTTAGCAATATTTTATATAAATTCGCATAAATTAAAAAATACTTTTCAACTTATTTAACGGTTTAATAATTATTACACTTTTGTGTAGATTTGAATCAAATTATGCTTTTTGGTTGATCAAAACTTTATTATATGGTCTTTCAAATATGATAATGAAGCAGTTAGACTTTGTGAAAAGTCTTCATCTTGAGTTGCTTCATCTTCTGATTATTACTCGTGACGCCATCAGAACGCAACTGACTCTCCTTCCTATCGGCAGCGTCGCACAAAATCTGCGTTCTGAAGTGATCAGAACACTCGATGGCCGCGGTTTCCAGTCCAAACTGACGTGGTAAGTTATTATTGATGAATTGCATACGAGGACGCGCTAAAACTGCCGATCGAAATACAACATGGGTCGATAATTTTTTCAATGATAACCACCTGTCCATAGGTCCCCCCATGTGGTTAAAAAAAATCCCAAAATTTTTTTCGAATTTTTAGAATTTTTTTTCAAAAAACTCAAAATTTGAGTTTTTAATTTTTCTATGAGAGATAAAAACTTCTAAACAACTTTACTAGACTAATTTTGCAACGCCCGACAACTTTTCAATGCTGACCAAACGTGTACAAACACGTTTAAGGTCACTTTCAGACAAATTTTGACTTTGACTGAAATTTTCGAAATGAACCCCATTGGATTATTTTGCAGGTATAGGGAAAAATGTAGCCCATCTAATTTTAAATCGATATGGTGATTTTCAAAAGTAAATTATTATTTTTTTTTCTTTAATTAAAAGGCGAACAAATAAAAACATTAGGTTTTGTGCGTTTCAAGCGCTGAAAATACGCTCATGGTCGGAGTTGGTTTACTTTAATTTTAAAATAATTTTAACAAGAAATAATATACATTTGAAAATTACCATACCGATTTAAAATTAGATGGGCTACAATTTTTCCTATACCACCGAAAAAATCGAAGAGGGCGTTCATTTTGAAAATTTAAGTCAAAGTCAAAATTTGTCTAAAAGTGGCCTTAAACGTGTATGTACACGTTTGGTCACTATTGAAAAATTGTTGGAAAACTAAAAATACGTCTAGATAAGTTCTATTTTCAAGTTAATTTTTAGCGCGAGAATTAATCGGTCGATCGAAGCAACTTCCGAAATTTCACTCCTCACTAGGAAACCCAAAATATAATATTTTTATTTATTCACTTTTTAAATAAAGAAAAAATAAAAATAATATATTTTTGAAAATCACCATATCGATTCAAAATTAGATGGGCTACATTTTTCCCTATAGCTGCAAAAAGATCCAAGGGGGCGTTCATTTCGAAAATTTCAGTGAAAGTCAAAATTTGTCTGAAAGATTTTTTTTAACCACATGGGGGTGACCTATGGACAGGTGGTTATCATTGAAAAAATTATCGACCCATGTTGTATTTCGATCGGCAGTTTTAGCGCGTCCTCGTATGAAATTCATCTATTATATTTTAGGGTCTTTTTCAAAACACTTCAATACTTTTACACAATGAAACTGAAAAGCGACTAGTTTTAAAAAAAAAAAAAATCTTGTTGATCTTGTTATTTTTCAAGCTGTAAAATTTTTTTATTGAGCAGAGATCTCGAAATAAGTATTTATATCCATGGAAGTATAAAAAAAATTGTAATTTCAGATGATTTTATTCATTTGAAATTGCTAGCAAAATTTCAACCGCCATGACAAATTACAATTTTCAGATTCATAAAATTGCTATGAGCCAACAGAAAATAAAAATCTATAACAAAAAGGTTGTTTTTATCTTGTTTTAAATTTAAAAAAAAATCTAACATCTATTTTTTGGAGGATAAATTTGTATACTCTTCATTAATACTTTCGTCATGCAAATAATAAAAGATATGACAATTGGAAAATCTAGGAAGTAAAATCTATAACCCAAGTGAAATCTGGTCCTACAATTCAATTAGTTATAATTATTTTCATTCTTTTTCAGGGATTAATCGATTATTCTCTTTTAATCCACTCACAATCAGATACCATGAAGGATTAAACGAGATTTTTGTGAAATAAAAACCATTTCTGATGCTCTGATGGCGAAGATAAATACACTTTCATAGGGAAATTATCAAATGTGATGCAAATTTAGAAAAGAACGAAAATTGTAAATTGCAGAAGCATATTATAATGAAATTGAACGAATATATGTAAAAACAATGTATCAACGTTAGTAACTAAATGCCCTATACTGAAAATATTATTTAAAACATTAAGGTCCTTTCAGTGAAAATCGTAGGTAACTAAATTACCAATAAAAATTACTAAATTACTAAATTTGCCAATATTTGAAAAAATGACCACAAAATAATTCCAACCCATTTTTTGCTTTTAATTAGCCATTAGAAGAGCTTCTATGAAAAAATTTTCCGACTTTTCTGGAAAATGGCTGAGTTATTAAGGGGTTTGCTTTTCCGCTTGTATCTCATTAACAACAAAAAACAGCATATATTCTGAAAGCTGATTAAATTTCCTATGTTTTTTGCATTGAGAATTTTTTTCTATGAAAGGGTTAAGTACCCTGATATCAGGGTCAAATAATTTAGATGCCTGCCTCTGAAGGTATGCAACCGGAAAAATAAATCTGAGATAGCCACAATTTGACGTCACTCATAGGCACAAACTTCCCCAAAGGAAATTATTTTTGCATTTTCCATTTTTGAGAAAATCAATTGATTGCCGGTAATCGGTTATATGCAAAGGATGCCGGCCATAAAAAACTGGTTTTTGTTCGGCGCATATGTGAAGTTTCAAAAAGTAAAATTTTTTTTTGTAAGATTTCATCAGCATATTATCACGGAAAGGACCTTAAAATGCATTTTTCTTTTGTTTCAATCTTCAGAAGTCTAGTGCATCGATCAATAAAGCTTGGATAAGAAAAGATTAAATTTTAAATTTTTTCATATAACTTTTATTTAGGAATATTTTCATTTCTGCTATTTTTTCAGATGAAAAAATTCTACCGTTTTGAAATCGCCGTTGAAAAAAATGTCGCATAAAAATGTAGAATTGCCTGAAGCCATCAAAAAAGGTCCGAGTGATTGTTTTATTTATCAATTCATGAGATGATTGAAAATTCCATGTACAAAAAGGTTGGAACCAAGTTTCTCACAAAGGACGTGCGAGACTAGGGATTATCCAAACAACAAACGGGGAAAAAAATGCAGACAAGTATAATTATCCATCCCCCTTTTCAAGCATAATAAAGAAATATTTTAAATAAATTTATTCACTCTGAAGCGTGTTCGTGCTCGTGGCCCACTACGACTTCAAGGGTGGTGCCGGGACGTGGCCTCGTAGGGGAAACGACGAGGATGTCGAGAACCTGAGAAAAACATTTGGTGAAAACAGAAACTGCCGATTCAGAGATTTGCAGTCGCCAACGAAAGAGGTTCTTTTTGCTCTGCTGGCCGCCGAGCAAAAACTAAAGAGATTCTTTTCTTCTGAAGGTAGAAATTTTGTTCGTATAAAAAAAGGTCTAACGGTAAAAACAGACGCAGAGCCATCGGTTTTCATTTTCATCATTTTGTCGCACGGAGGTTCCGAGGGAAAGATTTACACAGACACAAAGATCGGCCCTGGACCGAATGATTACGACTCCTTCAACACCAAGCAATTTTTTGCAAACCTGGAAAAAACGTTTCAGAAATCTTTGAGGCTCATTTTCCTTGGGGTAATTTGAACAATTCATTATTTTTAGTTTTAGAAAAAATATAGAAATTTAATTAACCCCACTTTCAGCCGTGCAGATGTGAACTCACAATTGGAGATGCAAATCCCACAGGAAACCAAAATGAGGCAAAAAACTACTCGAGCAAAGTTTCGTTTGAGCCGAAAATGTACAACACGATTATTTTCTGCTCGACTGTTGAAAGTGACTTGGATTTTTACCTAAAATTTTAAACGTAATCAAGATAATTTTGTTAGCTACATCCGCGAGCAGAGATTTTAACAAGGGGACTTGGCTTGTCCAGTGTTTGTGCGACCAACTCAACCTGATGATAGAAAACGAGAGCATCGCTCATTTCTCCACTGGAATGCAAAATAGAATTCACGAATGGGCGATAAAAGCACAGCCAAGTTTTCTCACTGGAAAGCCAACGGAGCAAACAATGGAGACCAAAATCTTTCCGCTGGATAGAAACTTTACCTTTTCCGCAGTGGAGAACTGGTCAGAAATTTATTTTAATCACAAAATATTGTTTTATTAAATTTCTTGTATTTTTAGTGGCGAAGCAGCAGATTTCAGATCAGGCCGGAGCCAATCAACGCTGGACTTTGATTGGATGAATCCGCAAACAAAGTCCAGATTCAGAGGAAAACTCGCAGCGATATTTCACGACGGAATCCAAGAAAATGCCGCGATTAAAAAATTAGAGTTCAATCTCATTGAAAATCTTGGATTTGAAACTAAAAAAATTAAATTACACCCTGACATTGTGCAGCACTACTTCCAGGATTTGCGTGGGAAATTTTTTAAATTGTCATTTGATTTTCTAAAATAAATTATTTCAGAGGGAAAATCGTGGAGCGATTACGGATGCTTCGCAGCGTTCTTTTTTGCTCATGTCACAGAGGAAGAAAATCAAGTTTGCGTCAACCTGAGTGGTAATAATGAGCCAGTGCCGATCGGCGAGTTGATTCACTCGCTGCTTGGCCCCGAGTCACAAGAGTGGCGAGGAAAACCGAAGCTCTTCTTCCTGATTGACGTAGGGACAGCGACTGAGGATGCTTCAGGGGTTGATTCTAAATATTTTGATTATATAACTTAAATTGACTGTTTTAACTTTCAGAAAGCTCCCAGTCAACCGAAAATAGAAGTTCTACAGGCCACCCGTCATAGCGGCTGGATGCTTTTTATTCTCCGAAACAAACGTGAAAGAATTTTATTAATTTAATCCACAAACGATGAATATTTTTTTAAACTTTTCAGATCTTCTGCTAAAACTTTTAAAGATTTTTGAGAGCAAAGAAATCAAGGGTGAGCGGAGTCTTCAGGAATGCCTGGGTGACCTGCTCATTCAATCAAAAGAACAGAGGGAACAAATTATTCCTCGAGCGATGTTCGTCTCCACTTTGCCGCACTTCCTGCATTTCCCGCAGAATTTCGTCAAACCAAACTTCAAAGTGAAAATCCAAGAATCTGAAGAAAAGAAGCATGTAAATTTTGCAAAGTTAATTGAAAAGGCAATGAAGGAAGAGCAGATTTGGCTTTTGTCGTCCCTTCCGGGCACAGGAAAGTCGACCGTGATGATTGAAATCGCTCTTGAACTTCGAAGAAGACTTTGCGGTGTCAAAGTTTTCAATATCAGCCTTTTGCAAGACGTCAGAAGTCTTCTTTCAAATAAAAAATTTTCTCCCTCACTGGTCACTGTGATTTCTTTGGCAACTCGAGTTGACGAGAAAGAAATCGAAATTTTAATCAAGGAGAAAAGAATCATCTTGATGTTTGACGGATTTGACGAGATTTGCCCATTTCGGAGGGATGCGGTGCTGAATTTGCTTCTGAAAGCGGTCGAAAGAGAAATTCCTGTTTGGATTTCGACGCGACCGCACGAAGAAGATGCGATTACAAAGAAACTGGGTGGTCAGAAAATCTGCACAGCCACAATTTTGCCTCTTAAAAAAAAACAACAAATTGAACTTTTGAAGATGACTTCAAAAAGGGATGTCGGAGACTTTCAGAGTTTGTTCATGAAATTCAAACATAACCGATCTGACGATATCTTAAGCAATCCTCTTCACTTGACAATGATTGCTCAATTAGAGGAACTATTTTCAGGAAACGATTGTCAAAACTTGTTTGACATATACGAGAAAATTGTGACTAAAAAAGTGCACGACATGCTGGTACTCGATTATGTTAAAGGAAGTAATGTATACCAGGAAAATTGGGAAAATTGTGAGAGCGAACTGCAAAATATTTCACTTTCTTATCTAAATAACATGAGTGTGAAGGACTTGCAATATACCCGCAATGGAATCGTGACACTGATTGACAAAAAAGTGGTTTTCGTACACCAAACGTTTGCCGAGTTTCTCGTTGCTCAAAGTTACATCGACTGCCTAAAGGAACAAAAATGTAAAATTGATGAAATGCCATTCGATTTATTAGAACATAAATATCAGCAAGTTAGAAAATTCGTGGAAATGAAAATATCCAAGTCACAAGATGAAGAAGCTCCAATTTTGAAATCATCTCTCAAATTTGTTCTGAGCGAAAACCTTACGAGAGAGAATATTGTTGAAGTTCTTATCCACGAAAACCTGTCGACGATGTTTTCTCTTTTTGAAAACCGAATCACCTTTGGCAAGAATGGTGCCAAGGTCAAATTTCATTTTGAAAATACCCATGATATTTTAAAAGAGGCTTGTTGGAAAAGCGAAGAAATTGCCCTGAAACTTTTGGATCTTGGCGCATTTGAAAGTTTGGAATTTCAAAAAATAGAAAAAATCACAGATATACTTGAAGGTGCAATTCAGAACAATTTTGTGCGTGTTATTTCAGCGCTCCTAATTAAGTGTTCCGCGCACAGTTCAATTGACGAATACCAAGCGAATGGTAATGTTGGATGGAAAGCACCTCACAAGAATCACCATGAGATGCTGGTATTTCAAAGAGAGTTGTTTGGAGCACTTCAAACTGCTGTGGATCACAACAGCGTCGAGTGCGTTAAACTTCTCATTCAGCACGGCTTTCCTACTGCCTGTTTGAATTTTGATCGTTACAAAAATGTTTATATGGAAATAGGGACGGCGAGAGCACTTCTTGGGACCAAAAGCGAGAAGCCCGAAAAACTTGCACCCAGACTGTTTCAACGTGCTATTGTAGGGACCAGTGTTGAAGCGGCTAAATTTTTGCAGAAAGAATGCAGAGGGGGGATTGAGAAGTTGGTTTTTTACGACGGCAAGACCGCCCTTCATGTGGTGGCAGTGATAAACGAAATGTCCAAACACTCTGCCGCGTTGGAAATGTGTCAGTGGCTGGTGGAAGAATGCGACTTCAAAATCGGGGACAAGGATGATAAAGGATGGAACGCTTTGCATTACGCAGTTGTAGGAGGAAATTTGGAATTGGTGAAATACTTCCTGGAAAAGGATCCTACGCTCATCAAATCTGTTATTGATGATACTCAAGGCCAGAACCTCCTTCACTGTGCAGTTAATTGGAGAAGAAAAGCAATGATTGAATATCTTTACGGTCGAGACGGCGATTTGATTAAGCAAATAACGAAGGAAGGCGAAACGGCGCTTCATTTGGCGGCAAAGGAGGGGTATCTCGATGAGTGCGTGTGGCTCGTGGAAAATGGGGTTGATTTGGACGCCGAGGATGACAAGGGGTGGAATGCAGTCCACTGTGCTGCTAAAAATTGGATTGGGAAAGGAGGAAAAATACTTATGTATCTGCACAAGGAAAAACCTGAACTGATCGAGCAAAAAACGAGTGATGGAGAAACGGTGCTTCATCTCGCGTGCACAAGCGACAAAATTGACTTGGAAACAATTGAATGGCTGTTGGCACAGGGTTTGGACCCAAGTGACAAAAACAGAAAAGGATGGAACGCTCTCCACATTGCAGCGAGTGAAGGGGGGATTGGAAAGATTAAGTTCATTCACGAGAAATATCCTGGTCTAATTGAATCTGTGACGAACGACGGCGAGAACGCGATGCACTTGATGGCATCAAATATTTGTGATGTAGGTGGATTAAAAGTACTGCATGCGCTTTGTGGAAAACTGGTCAAGCAGAAAACAAAGACAAATAAAACGGTGCTCCACTGCGCAGCGCAATTAAGTGACGAGAAAGTTTTCAAATGGTTGGTTGAGGAAATTGAGTTGGACATAAAATCTGAAGACAACAAAGGCTGGAATGTTGTGCACTTCACGGCAAATAATGATTATAGTTATGTTTCAGAAATTTTGGAATTTATTAAAACTAAAAATTCCGGACTAATAGTGAAAACGACAAAGAGAAACGAAACTGCACTGCACATCGCAGCTATGAAAGGAAATTATGATCAAAAATTCAAGTGGCTTCTACAAAACGGCGTTGATCCTGTTGTGAAAAACGTGGATGGCAAAACCGCATGGCAAGTGTGGCATGACCGCAAAATTTTGAAGGTTTGAAGCAAATATTAACGGAATGCTCACAACACCCAAGTGATGAAAGCCGCAATATACTGTTCATTAAAAAGCTTTGCACTGTTGAAACAATAACAGCAATATTGATTCATATGACGCACAATGAACACTTTATTCTAAATGAGTATGCTTTTTAACTTCCAATTACAAAATGTTCTTAAAAAATCTAAAATCTATTACTCATACAAGGTAAAAAAAAAAAATAGAAAATAAATTCCTTTCAAAAACCATAACAGTTTTGTCTCATTATAAAAAATCCATTTATAATATATGTTATATAAAAAATTTTACTCATTACGAGTGTAGAAAAATAATTTAAAATTAAATATATAATATAAAGTTTTAATTAAGATTGGAATTTCTGCAATGATAATTCCTCGCCGTCATTACGTGGATGTGGATTGAAAATAACGCACTTTTGGAAGAAAACTGCTCGGGCGTAAGACCTCGAGTTCAGAAAGTTTTGGGAAATTGCTTATCAAGCCGATAAACCAACTGAAGAGTTAATTAGCCAGGAAAGGGATGTTTTGCTTGAAATACCATCTCCACTTTTACCTCTAAGTGTTTCAAAACTTTAAACAAAAAATCTATTCATTCAGTATCTTAAGCTCAGGCAATTTTGAGTTGAAAAGAATGTTTAAATTATTCACCTTTTTATTTTTCATTTTGTAAATAAATTATTGAGGGTTATTTTAGAACTTTTAATACAAATTTGAAGCATAATAAAAAAATTACACAAAATCCTCGTTTTCCAACTATTTTTCCTATAAAAAACGGAATTCAACAGACCAAAGAGATTCTGAAAATAAAATATAACTTTCAACCTTTTTAACCGTGATTTTTTATGATCTTTTTTATTACAGAAATAGTGAAGTTTAACAGACCAAGAGAAACACGTGGAAATAAAATCATTTGAAACGCAGTCCGAAGGGAACAAAACATTTGAAAATGAAAACAGGGCGTTATGGCAGACGCATGCGGCGTTTTGTTTTTCCCACGCACACAACCCGTCGTGCAGAATTCCGTGGCCATAAAATTTCATAAATCCGCAACTGCAGAGAGTGCGGCGCTCTCGAGCAGCCTCAAAGTCATTCTCGCATACTTTTTCATCTCGCTGCTTTTTCATCATCCCGGCAGCAACTTTTTTTTTTATTTAATTTCCGCTCACTGAATGGACACTAATTTTGTTTCGGGCAATTTTCTCAGCTCACCTCCAACGAAGCGACAATGGTGATGTCAAAAATCACAATTCGAAGAAAAATATTTTCGTAACTTTTTCGTACAACGCAATTTGATTAAAAACATTTAGAAAGGAGACTTTCTGGAACATTTTAAAAATTTGATTAACACTCCACTTAGCCCATTACGAGGAGCAAATGAGTCATTCTCGTTGGGAATTGAATCTCTCGTGAGATTATTTAATACGTGACGTCACGGCCTGTAAGTGAGTAAAAAGTGGTCCAGCTGCAGCAAGCGATGATTTCACCAAACCTAAGACTGAGCACGGAGAGCAGAGACGTAATGGCCGACATAATCGAGTGAAAAAGCGGGGGCCCATAATATGTCCGAAATAATTGTGTCCGAATCCGGAAAAATAAAGTGTCCGAAAATAATGTGTCCGAAATATTTTTGTCCGATTTTTTTCCAAATTTTCTCCGAAAATACTTCATCCGAATTTTTTTTCTCCGAAAAATGGTTCATCCGAAATTAAACTGTCCGAAATTGAGTAGTATGGTAATGTATAGTATTCTTATTTATTTAATTCACAGCCCGTTAAAAATAACGTTTGTCACAGAGTTCCAGATTCAGTCGAGGTTCAAGGGTCTCTAGTCCGAGTTAGAGTCGTGCTGGTTTTCCTGACGCCGCTTTGACCTCTGATGTTGGACTGGGTTTTGTTAAAATTAAAAAAAGGTAAAAGTTATATATAAATAAATAGATATAAATTCCTGTCTTTCTGCAACCCTCAAAAGGATTGTACATTCTGTATGAAATCCTCTCCAGGTAAAGCCTGATGCTAATGCTCCCGTCAGCAAGTCTGTTTGTTTGTTCCTTGATGAATCTGTCTTGGTGAAAGTATTTAAGTTTTCTTGTCCTTGCAGGCAACGTTTAATGATTCCAAATCAGAGAGTGCTTTCATTGTCAATGCCTTCAGTGCCGCAATGTATGGCCAAATTCCTGGATGGGCAGTCTTCACAATCCCTATTAGCTTTTTGTGGAAAGACTCTAAGCTGTTATTAGTCCTATGCTTGTGGTTGTGTCTAATCGATAGCACTGCGGTTCACCATCATCAACCTTTTTGCCTCTCGCTGTACATGAAGGATATTTGGAGCACTGCAGGTACTTTGTTGTCACCTTCGGGGTTTTCACTGATCTGTTGATATGCAGCAGGAATCCATTGTGAAGAAGAACTTCCTTTTTATGTTTTTGGACATTTTGTATTTACAGTCTCACTCACCTCAAACCAACACAAAACAAACCCATAACCAGCGGCTGGCCAGGGAGCAGGTGGGAGTGCGTGGAAAGGAGTGCGCATGTTTCTGGTGCGTTTGAGGGAGACTAACTACAGTGAATTACTTCGGAGAAAGTTTTTCGGAAAAATTAAGATTCGGAGGAAAGATATTCGGACAAATTTTGGTTCGGATAAAAGTTTTTCGGACATATTATATTTTTAACTTCGGATCAAATTTTCGGATGAAAGTTTTCGGACAAATTCCAGAAAAAACTTTCGGACACAATTATTTCGGACACATTAAGGCCCCTCGAAAAAGCTATTTGTGTGTGTAGTTGGTTATTCATCTGGCGAAGCGGAGTGGGGCCGATGAATGTGATTTTCAGAGGTGCCGCACCCAAATGCCGGAAATGTGACATCAGCACTGGAAGGATGCGCGTCCAGAGTCGAGAGAGCTTCATAACAATGCCTCTATAATAGCAGATAGATAAATACTAGAAATTTGACATTGAGTTTTTTTTATGCATCTCAAAAGCGTAGGGAAATAATTATTAAAAGTGGACAGCGAAGTTTTATTTTGAAGAGCCATGTTAATTTAAAGGTAATTGATTCTTGTAGGGAATCTATCTGAATCAAAAACATATAATTAAAATTATGTCAAAAAATATCTTGATATTAAAAATTATTAAGATACATGCATAGTTATATTTTATAATTAATGCAAATTTAATTTAACGTTAATAATTTTGTATTATTAAATATTAATTTTAAATATTACAGTTAAAAGTGTTTTTGTCATTGTTTTTTTTATTTAAACTCCTTAAACTTAAAATGTAGTTTTATTATGATTTAAAAATTTTTGAAAATATATTATAAATAATCATAACGCCATTAGTTTTAATTTAAGAATTAAAAAAATTTAATGATTGGTTCCCCCTCGTCCTGTATGGGTTTTTTTTAAGACTTGTTATAATTTTCAAGTTCATTCAAGTCATCAAAAATTCCTAATAAAGATGATGAAAATGAGGAAATTTGATCGATCAGGAAGGAAATGTGATTAAATCTTCAAAGCCTCTATTTATAATCGCGAAGAGCACAAATTTTGAAATTCAGAACAAATTAAATTTTAAGGGAAAAATGACGTTTGTTTTGTTTTTTTATAGTACTTCTGCCCTTAAAAATAATCAAATTCTTATAACAGCAGTAACACCATTATTAAAATTGTATTGTACTTTCAAAATCTTTATTTGCAAGTACGTTTCATTATTAAAAAGGCTATTTTTTACCTAAAAACACTCGAAATATGAAGAAATTTTTCCCATCTTATTTATAAAGAAAAGAAACTAGCCCGAAAAGAGACTAGCTTTGCAAAAAAGCCATTTCAAAATGCGTTAGGGAAGAAAATTGAGTCCCTTTTTCTCCTTTTGAGTTTTCCATCAGTTGGCAGAACAAGCGGAAACTTCTTGAGACAATCCCTAGACACGGCATAAAAGACGCGGAAAATGTGCCCTAAAAAAGCACAAGGGCGAGGAAAATGCGAAAGTTTTTCAGCCGTGTTATTCTTCTTCTTCTAGTGCAGCGCGCGAGGGACGCGCTCTGAATTTCTCTGGAAAATGTGTATCTTGCGGGACAAAAATAAAAACGTCATATCTCTCTGAAGAGCATAAAGCAGGGCAGACCCCTACTTTTCTTGCGCAGTGCGAAAGAAAGAAAAATTTACTGCGGCCTTGGGAATCTCATCTCGAAACAGCACGAGGCGCCTCTTTTCGCCTCCCTCAACCCACTAATGCAGATTTAATGATAAGGGCAGTGAAACAAACACGATTTTTACTATTTTTTAAGAAGAATAACCATTATTTTAGGTTTAAAACGTTCACCACTTTCAAAATTAATAAAAAATATAGATTTGTAATTTTTTTTATCGTTTTGAATCAATTTAATTTAAATTAAAATGAGAAAATTGGTTTTTCACTGCCCGAAAAAGGGGCGAATCACGGCTGTAAAAGTCGTCGTTCCGACTGCAGTCGAGCGTGCTTTCAGTTTAACAATCAAATTAGCTGCCCGGCCAAATCGTTCCCTCCCTTATAAATCTTTGATTAGCGACTCAGCCCTGCTGCACGTTGAATACGTTCGTCTTTTGAACGGACGCCACGCCCATTTTATGTATTCCGTACATTATTAATTAACAAGTTTTGTAGTCGAAGCTGCTGCTCGCTCTCTCACATTGCCGAGTCAATTCAGAAGCCCTCGCTGCGAAACTTTTAGATGGAGAAGTTCAACTCACTTAAGGATGAATATATAAGAACAGACTCACTTCCAAGTTTTAACCCACATTCTAAACAGATTAAGCTGCACAACAAGATCATTCTTAGGATAAAAATATGTGCACATTAATTCCAGACAGTGAACCTCTAATCTAAACAATTCTTTTGTTTGTTTTTTATTTCAGAAAAATAATTTAATTTTATACTGGCACAATTTGGAATAGTTTTGATAGATCTTTTGAATTTAATTTGTGTTTGTTTAATAATTTAACTGATAGTTAAAAATTTACCAAGCGTTAACAATAAATAAATAATACAATAAACCACTAAAACTATTAATAATTAAGTGATTTAAAAAATATTTATACTTTATATTTTTTAATTTATTATATTAAATTTTATATTATAATTTAATTTTTAAATAACAGTTTAAATAGCTTAATGATATTTTTAATTGTTACTTTTATTTAAAATGTATTTTTATTAAAATAAAATATTTATTATAAATTTTTGTGTTTTAAAATTTGCCGTTACAATGTCCTTGTTCTGATACATCAGAATAGCTTCCTTCTATAAGTCATTATTTAAATATATATTATATCAACGATTAAAATATTAATTTTATTTATTTATTTATTAAACCCATCTGGGTACAACTTTTGATACATTCGTGGTTTTCATTTCAATATCTCAAATTTGCACAGTTGAGAAATTATTTTGACACATTCAATTTTGTGTCCGTATCAAAATTTCATGAGTAATCGAGGAAATAACATACTGTGCAATTAATTTATTGATCAATGTTTCAAAATTGAATAAAAATCTAATTTGATGCACAAGTTTAGTCAATTAAAGAAATTTCCTGGTTAATCCTTGCTCTTCAATTAGGGCAATTAAACTTTGCGTCACGAATTTGACCTACACGTCTCAAAGAACACAATCATTTTTTACTTCTTGCCCCCCTCGCGAAACTCGATACTCGCAATTCATTCTGAGTGAAAAATCATTGGCTTGATATAATTCAGCTGCTTATTTTCTGCAGGCGGTCCACGTGAGAGTTCGCAACTCACTCTCGGCAATTGAAGTCAAGGCGAAGGTTTTCCGTCTCTGATTCACTGACAAACACACACGCGCCAATAAAATTGCAAGTGCGGCCACGTGACACGAGTTTTTATCTCTCTCTGCTTGTTTTCGTTTCATTTTCGTATGCAAATTCGAGTCGGCAAAAGTTCATTATTATTCACGCGCAAACCGTCAACTGATTTGCAGGAAATTGAGATGCACGTGGCGTGATGAGAGTCTGTATGTAAATAAACAGTGTGTCCTGTGTTTGTTTTGTGTTGTACCTGCTGCGTCGGTGCTGATTGTCGTCGTTTCCAATGCAGCTTTTTTTCGTTTTTTATATATTCTGCCAGCGCTGCGCATTGCATATTCATTAAGGGGCAAACAGATGCAGTGTTGATTGCAGCAAAAAGCAGTAATAACAATACTACGAAAATTGCTACGTTTGCAAAATTAAACTTTACAGAAAGTTTGGGGTTAAAACAAAATAAATGTTGTTTTCACGTGTTCTCTGTTGGATAAATTTTGGTAATTTTTTTAATTTTACTTAATTTTCTTTTCGGATAATATGTTTTGGTTTTCAAATGCAAGTTTCAAATGCTTACATTTAAACTATAATCCAAATGATTTATTTTTTTTCCAGATTTTTTATTCTTTGTCTAAATCACGATTGTTTATTTCACATTATCATAACTTAAAATTAATAAAATATACTGAAAACCATAAATTATATTTTTTAGTTTTTATTGTTAGTAGACTTTTATAAATATATATTTTAAAAGTATAAATTACTGAAATGCCTATCTAATACTCATATTTAGTATTTTAAGTGTATTTTTTATGAATTTGAAATCATATTAATCAAATTTTCAACCTATAAAATATTGATTTTAAATCTAAATTGTTATTTGCTTAAAATTGTTAAAAATTTTATTATAAAAAAATTTGCATCCCATGGATAAGTAATGAAAAGGTGTTTTGTAACGCTACCTAAATTTTAAGCATCACGGTATTTATTAATAGTGTTAAAATCAATTAAATGAAATTTGAAAGTAACATAAATTTTTATCAACTTTATAAATTCATATTATAATTTAAAAATCTTTAAAGGTAAAATTTCTTCAACCTTTCGAAACTATAAAAGGAGGAGATACATAATGATCAGAATCTCTGAGCATTGGTAACCATAAGTACAGAAGAAAAAAAACAAAAAAAACACAGCTTTTACTTTAAGTTTGTTTGCTTGTTTGATCAAGATTTAGAATTTGAGCTCCTCGTAGCGATTCGCAACTCAATTAGTGCCAATCCAACCGCAAGTTAAAGTGTAAACCGTTCGCATTCCGCATGCAAAGCAAATTGTCAAACAATCGGGGCTGCTTATTTAATTTCAACACTGAGCAGAATTGGCTTGCGGGGCTAGTTTACAATTAAACCGCACCAGCCGTGCGTTTGGTCGCGTCTGTTTTTAATCAATCATTGGCGTGCACAGCAGAGAAAACGGCTGGCGATATCCATTGGCGGCTGCTGCATCAATTGTCTCCGAGTGACACTTTTTAAATTAGCTGTCACCGTCCTCCTGCCGCGACTCATTTCAATTATTGCCCTCCAACGCAAGCCACAGCTTGGGCCAACTTTTTGCCAGCTGCGGCCAAAGAAATGGATTTCCGCACATGAAAATTGATGCGATGCTATATTTCGCGACAAAAAGCCTCATTTACTCTCGGAAAGGGAAAAAATGGCAACTCGTTTAGAAAACAAATAATTTGTCTTTGTAACAAAAAGAATTGATGCAAGGTCAATTTCACATCATATTTCATTTTCTTTTAGGGTGCAATTTTTATTGATGGAAAAAATAAATTCATTATTCCCTTAACATCCAAAATGGAATCTCGGCGGAAATCATAATAAATTTTCATCAGCGAGTCATTCAGTTTTTTTTTCTCTCTGCAAAAACAAACGAATCGCAATCTCATTCCTTCCGCCTCACTTGCCACGTCCACATTATGTAACTTGGATGATATTTTTTTGCCACTCACTAGGGGAGAGAACAAATTAAATTCCTCTTCTTTGCAGAGTCCAATATGAAGAGAAAATAATAATGATTGGTGTACTCGGCCTCTCTCTATATATAAATCATCTTCGCCGGCGAAAAGAACCCTGACGAGAAAGAGGGAGAGAGACCAAGGAAAGCCTCTTACAAAACGGAAAATTGCGTTGGGAAAATTTGCTCGTTCCATGCAGATGTGCGGATCTTTAAATTGGCTATGCAGCGGCGAAAGATGGGATTGCATTTTGCTGATTCTCATCTCTCCAGAGTCGGAGAGCTTCATTTTCGTTTTGTAATTGGATTTTTCTGCGGTGGTGCGTTCTTTTCAGGCTGCCACTGGAAAATTGTCTGTCAGGGAGTGAAGTAATTGCAAATACCAATGATATTGGCAAAAATAAATAAAGTAATGTATGCTAGAAAAGGCTCATCCATGATAACTCATCATATTAAAGTGGGACGAATAAATGATACCAATTAATCTTGTAGTTGGTGGCAAAATATAAACGATTTTGAAAATAGAGCTAGCAAAATTTGATAATTACTAAAATCTAAAATGAGATAACAACTTTAATAGCTATCAAATGTTTCAAATATAATATTTTTTCGAAGAATCTAATCAAAATGAAGAATTGAATAATTTGTTTTCACCAACATTAATGGCCAATGAGAGTTGCCAATTAAATATTTTGATTTAAAATAAATCTTGAAGCAATACAGGTAAAAATTATATTATAAAATATAAAATTTTTGCAACATTAAATTACTGTAAAAATTAAAAATATTAGAAAATTTTATCATGATTTCATTGACAAAAATATTTGTTCTTGATGACAATTTTTTGTCAAGTCATTTTCTGATTCTAAGTGGAAACTATTCTGCAATTATTAAAAAATCGCCCATTTTTCTTGCAATAAATCGCAATTAAAATTTTCTCGGCTTTTCCGTTTTTTATAATTAAAAAGAAATCATATGTTATATTATTAAAATGAATTGAATCAAAATTTAAAAGGAATTGATAAAAATTTAAAGAAGCAAATCTGATCACAAGAAAGCCTTAGGGCGGTTTTTTTTTCTTTTGGCAAAGGAAATTTCACCAAGGAGCAAACTTTGGCAAGAAGAATTGAAGGAACCTTCCCTTCCCCGTTGGAGAAATTAATCATCTTTGATGGCAAAATCCCTCTCAAAGGGTCTGATCGAACTAATTGTGTGGCTGCGGTTTCCAGTTGATTTGCTTGCAAAGGTCCCCGGCGGCCAAATTATTATCGTGCGGCGTTCATTTAACGCTGCGGTGGAGAGATGCGAGCCAAATTGATATTTGGCCTGACGGTGTGTTTGTGTATTGTGCGGGAGGATTACAAGGAGCATGTGTGACAGCCGGCGAGCGGGTGACGCAGGACCCGGCGCATTTATATACCCTCGTAAGAGAGACCCTCTCTCGAAATAGCCGCACCACTTCTTGCAAAATTTTATCTCGCGAGCGCCGCACCCGCCTTTGCCATTAACAAAAAAGAAGCGCGCGTGAAAAATGAGATAAAGCGGCGAGCGGAGCAACGAGAGCAGTCGCGTGCTAAATTTAAAATGCCGCCGAAGAGGAATATGAGGTGCATGCTGTGATGTATTTTCGAGCCATTCTAACAGGTCCGCCGCATTTTTCTTGGCACAAGTCGCCTTTCTCAATGAGAACCGGCTGAGAATACGCCCTCGGCGCCTGTTCTGCAGAGAAAATGATGAAAATTGCGACTTCCAAATAACAAAAAGTTTTTTTGATAAATTAAATGAAAAACAAGCCAAAATTAGATTGTTCTGTTCTAAACATTGCTGCATATGATAGAATTATTATTATTAGAGAGTTGAAAACTGAAAATTAGTAGTGAACTGCATTGAATTCTAGCAAAAAAATATTGAATTATAGAGGAACGCGAGCTAAAAAGCTATCCAAAAACATTAAAATAAATATGACAAGTCTTTGATCAGGCAATAGGTGGGAATAATGGAAACATTTTTTTGAAAACTAATTGACCGTCTGAAAACAATATGACAACAATTTATAAACTCACATAGTAATTGTAACAATGTGGTCAAGTAAAAAACAATGATAATAACACTCAACGTGGATATCATGTAAAAATTTAACCTGACAAATATCGTTGCGCTGACAATGCTTTTTACTTTTTATTTACTAATTCAATTTTATTTTAAATAAAAAGTGTTATATTACCTTATTATTACTTTAAATTTGTCAAGTTTTCACATTAAATACTATTATAACATTTATAAAAATTTTGTTTACTGAATTTATTATCAATTATTATATATTTTCACTGGCAGTTCCTTGGTATTTTTTTTTTATATACATATATTTTGTATTTATAACCAAAGTTCCATACATGTTTTTATAATCTTATTTGAAAGTTGCCCTTAATGCAGATTGCAGGTAATGCAGGTTCATTATTTAACGTTGAGTTGAAAATTATAGATTTCGATTATGATATAAAATACTATTGGAAATTTGAATTATTATATTACAAAAGTATAACAAAAAATTGAAAAATAGTGTCTTTTATATAATTTTCCTTGAATGTGAATCAATTAATTGACTAATACGACTAATACATGGCAAATTTCAGTAATAAAGAAAACTTTAAAAAAAAAATGCAAATACGAGAAGAAAAAAATTAAATATTCATCCTATTGTACATAATATTTGCCTCCCAGCAATGAATCAACAACGATTTTGCCAAAATTCATGCGAACAATGTGATGGCACAGAAGGTAATTAGGTAATTGGCCGAATCAACCACGCGGATAATTCAACCGCCAAAACCATTTTCATTCCCACGCACGTCAACGCCGTCAAAACGTTTTTCCGAATGGCGTAGTTCATTATCAGCGAGTGCAAAAACACACGGTGAGCCTTTAATATGATTTGTCAGTGCATTCGGCAGCCAAATGGAATTTTAGGGTCTCTCTGGTCGTGTTTTTCCGCCCTTTGTGCGAACAAATGCATCGCTGCCGTGGACACGCGGCCGAGGCACTTTATAAACGCCGCCGCCGTCCAACTCTTTTTCGTGCTTGCCCACGCGAATTTTCCTCTTTGACCTGTGCTGTTCATTTCGGTTCACGGCAGGTGCTCTCCAAAGTGAGTTATCTCTGTTTTTTTTATACACTGGGCAAATATTTGATTAGTTTGCAGCCGCCGATTCAAATGCAAAGTGGAGAGAGAGAGAAATTCCAACTTTCGGAATAATAAAATCGAGGCCTTTCCTTGTGTGCATAGAAACTTTTCACTTACTTTTCGTTACACACTCGCATATAGCGGTCTGTCGGCTCTGAATCTCAATTGATTTATGATTAAATAAGAAGAAGCAAAGTTGGCTGGAAAACTTTGAGAGAGCTTTTGGCGTATATAAAAAAAAGACGAACGTTTCGAGTAAAAACGAGCTGCTCTAAATTTTATTTATTGTATTTTTTTTTTAGCCATAACAGTTTGACAATAATACTTTCTGGATTATGGCTGAAGTCGTAAAAAGCACTGCTTTCCTTGATCTGAAAAGCCGCGAGAGCATAAAAAAATATGCAAATTCCGCTTGGAAAACGAATTTGCTTTTACGAGGATGGAACCCTTAGAAGTGCTCATGAATCGCTGAAAAGGGATGCAGCAAAATCGACATAATCCAATATCGGTCTGCATATTTATGAGTCAGTATATCTGGGCTTCCTTTCCTTTATTCTATACGTCATTTAACAGCGGCAAAAACACAGAACAAAACACAAATGATCATATTTTGCCACATTTCGCTGCGCTTAATACCCCAAAGTGCTTGTTGATCGTAAACTTTATGGTCTCGGATTCCACTAACTGCGTGTACCGGGAAAGTCATAAAGCGACTTCTGTACGCAGCTACGTGCTCTTTGCAAATTGGACTCTAGCTTGTTCAAATATGCGAAAAAAAGCACGCTTTTTTGTGTAAATTAACTAAGTGAGGCCTTTCTTTGATGTTGCGGAGTAGTTATATTCTAAATTACACACACACCCACTCTGAAATTTCTCTTGACTCGACAAGGAGACATTTTTTTATTCATTATACAAAGAATGAAAAAAATTTACATGTGGGCAGGTCAAAATCAATGGAAATAATTTATGTTGAACAAGAAATTAGTTTTGAATAGATCGACGATTGGGTTTTATAGTTTTAGAGAAATAAATTCTGAAATTAACAAATTAACAGAATATGCTGGATAAATTCATTTCTCCCCTCTAAAGAGTTAATTCAGGAATACATAAAACCAACAAGATCTTTTGTTAAATTCATTAAATTTTAAAATCCGTGATCATTTTCTCACACCAACATTTATTAAAAAGAATTAATTTTAATGGCAGAAATCAAAATGTAAACAATTTTAAGTTCTGTAGTAGAAGTTCATGATCGAGGGTTGATTCATGGTGATTTGATCGGCTTTTCCCCAATGGGGTTTTTTGTGAGTTTTTTTTTTATTGTTTAAGAAAAGCAATGTTCAGATTAGGATATTGTTTTTCTTTAGCAATAAACAACATCGAGGAAAAGCCAACTGTAAAATTAAATCACCATGAAATATTTAATTTTTGAGCTAAAAATTTTAAAGATTTAGCAAACAAACGAAAAAAGATTGGATTTCTAAAAAGAGAAATCCGAAAAACTAATCTAATAAATTATTGAACATTGAAAAATCCCAAAATTTGCTCTGGTGGGTTTTTCATTATTCACGCCCATACCATTAAAAAAATCACATCTCGGTTTTTAACTGTTTTCTAAAGCCTAATAAAGGCTTTCAGACTTATTAGTAAGTCGGATTCCTTTGTGGGAAAATCCACGTGTTCGGTTCTTTCAAATTGAGTCAACAATTCGCGGGAGCGAAGAAAGTCCCTTATTTCCTTTCTTTATTAAATTTCCTCCTCGGCGGTCGTGAAAAGTGCAGACTTAAGCACTTGCGGGACCACATCTGCCACTGGAGGATAATTCCGCCTCTCTCTAACCCGCACAGGCACAAAAGCGGGCATTGTATGCGTCTAAAGAGGTGCACTCAATGAACGAGCCCAAATGCCTTTCGGATGGGTTTTTCGATTCGGCGCGTGTTTACTCTTCAAATTCGAGCCCACGTGCCAACAATTTCGGTTTAAAGGAGGCGCGTTTAGCACCTGGCCGCGAGTATAAAGTAAAGGTGTAATTAATTAATTCACATGTCTCTTTGCAAAACAGACCCGAGCAGTCTCGTTCATACATGTCCCGTTGAGTAAAGAGTAAAGCAAGCAGCCGGGCACACATCCGTTGTGCGGAGACACATAATAAGAGAATTGTGCGGCTTGTTCATGGGTGCATTTGTTGAATTCATCTCCGCGTCTCACTATTCATTCCGAGAGCTGAAAAGGCGCACCTCCGGCAAAATTATTTATTCAAATGCTGGGTTTCCCATTGAAAATTCGCCGCGAGCTTTATACATGTCGAAGTATTCATTCAAAATGTGTGGTAACGGTTGAGACAAATAAACAGAAACAATAATGTTTCAATTTATCTCATCAAGATTGAAAATTAAAGTAAAATAATTCACATCTTCTAATGCTCAATTATTTAACATTGGCAAGTTTTTTTATGTTTCCCTCCTAGCAATAGTTTATCAAAGTGTTAGGGAAATTATTTAGCACTATTTATATTTTCTTATATTATAAAAGATTGCATCAAGCAGTTTTATAAAGCTTGTATTGCATAACAATTTTTTATGGATAAACAATACATTGTGGCCAGAAAATTAAAATTCATATAATATTTTATCACATAGTAATCATTTTGCTGTATCTAACAAAAAAGTTGGCGGTGTAGAAAGAATTATCTATTATGACAAGTTTTCTTTACAAGATCTATTCCTTAACGTTATATTTAATTTCATTTAAATAACCTTGTTGTCAAATAGCAAATAAATCCACCAAGATTGATATAGATTTAAACGTGAAATTAACTGTTTACTAAAAAAATAGAACAATAAAATCAATTTAATAAATTTATATATAATAATTAAAAGAATTAATGATAACTCTAATAAAGTATAAGTTTAATTGTTTTTAACTTTACTTACTTGTTTTAATAAATTTAAAATTTGTAAACGTTTTCTTCTAGCTTTCGTCTACACCAAATATCACCAGTTGTTCTGTTTGGGCTCAAAAAAGCGGCGTTGAATGACCCGAGTTATTTGAATTCCAAACACTTAGGCGGGTATTTATTTATCTCTGGCACATTAGCAGGGTGATGATTTGGTCGGATTTTTATTGGGCGCCGTGCATTCTATTTCTGTGTCGCCCGTTCGACTGTCGCAGCCGAGTTGTTTTGAACTGCTCGGGGCGTCGCCGCGAGAGAGAGAAAAAGGCGTAAGCCAGAAAATGAGAAAAGATACGTACAACGGGCAGTGCAAAAACTCTCGCAAAGGCGCTTAGCACGGGAAAAAAATTTGTTCCCAATTCCCTTAGATCAAAAAACCACCACAAAGTTCGTAGATGACCGCAGTGCTCGAATCAGTTTTTCCCTCCGAGACGAGAATCTCGCCTGGACCGCAGCGCAGGACCAATTTCGTTCGTTTCGAATTCCTTCACAACCCTCTCGCACAAGAGAACAGAAACAAGAAATGCACCACGGGGTATGTTTCTCGGGCCGAACAAAACGGGCCGCTTTGTGTAATTGTTTAATTGCTCGCGTGACGTCACAGCAAATGTCACAAGGGGCTTTCGGCTGTGTGCCTTGCTCATGGCTCGAGACAAAAAGCAACTCGCGCCTTCGCCGCCGAACAAAAGGATAAATGCTTTCTGCAATATTAAACGCGGTGCTTGGGTGCATTTTTCAATCACGGAGAGTCCTCGAGCCGCCGGAACTCGCGTTTTGCATGACTTCCTTTTATTCTCCGAACCCGCCGAGTCCAAAGTGAAGTGACACTTTCAAAGGTCTCTTTGGGAGCTGTTAGCAGATTGAAACGCGCAGGGAGAGTTTAATCTTTCAAATTATGAACCTAAAACTTTGAACAACAAAAGAGAACGTTGCATGAAACATCAAAAAATTTGAAGACTTCATTAGTTTGGACAAGAGAAATTAAAATTCGTTAGTATTTTAATTATACAAAAGTAGAATTGTAACGGAGCTGAAATTTTTACTCCAAGGTTATTTAATATTCAATAAGGGTTTTTTTTTACGAATTTGAAATCTTGTTTTGTTTAAATAAGTGATTTTTGGAGGAGATCAATTTACATCATTGTTTGCTGCGGAAAACAAGTCAAAATATCTACAAATTGAATAAACAAAACTTCAATTTTTGAATAATATATTATTTTCCACAACGCTGCTTTATTAATTTCAAAATATTTGATCATATCCAATGCTCATATTCCTAATTGAAATATTATAGCAATTATTACATTTTCCAGCGAGGCTTTTTGCGAAAAAAAAATTGCCGGCTCATCTGTTTAATATTTTTTGCTCGCTTTATGCAAATTAATGTAAAACAAGAGGGAGCAAAATTCGCCGCAGGCAATCATCCCTTTTACAAAAGCGTGTATAGCGCAATTAATACACAAAAATGTGTTAATTTCACGCGAGTGTTTCAAATGTTTTCCCTTTTCGGTCAGAACCACTTGCATGCAAATGTTAATTGACCTTTCCCCAAATAAACCGGCCGTTTCCCATCGGAATACGGCCTCGCTATGTGAAATAACAAACCCGGTTCTCAGCAGCACTAATTGTCAGGAATTGCCCGAACCCTCATCAAGGCACTTTGGCTTTTCAGCGCACTAATGTGCCAAAAACAGGCGCGCGCGGCCAAAGAAATTCACCCTTATGAGCCAACAAAAGTGATTATTTCGTGTCGCAAACTCTGTCGGCTGGCGAAACTTCACGCTCGGTGATGGATGTTTGTAATTCGAGTCCAAGTCGTGGAAAATAATCATGCAGAAATAACACAACACGCGCGTACGTCGTCGTCTGGTTGCGCGACGCCTTATTTTCTACCCGCGTATTATGCTGTAATTATTTCTCTCGTCATCGAAATTTAATATGCGCCACCAGGATGTGTACATAGCGTGTTTGTTATATGCGAGAGGATTACGTAGAGTATCATAAAATTATTCTTCACCATGTATTCAATTTTTACTAGGGCTGGTTTCGCAAAAAAATATCCATTTCGAAAGGGAATTTTTTATAATAATTGGACTTCCACTGGTTTATTAATTAATCAGGGATGAATTAATTTTTAGTCCCAAAATATCGATGGTCTATTACATTAGGGAACCAAGTAATCAGAGGTTTATACCAGCTAGCAGCCTGTGGCTTCTCATCAGTAAATATTTTCCTTGGTTGATTGCATTGTTGATTGTTTTGGTGGTCGACGGACCAGGGATGCTCTATTAACTTCGGCATTCGACCGCAATGATTATTGTCGGTCAACATCAAATATTGGTCCAGTGAAATATCTAGAAGCTTAAATTCCATACCAATGATTGATGTAAATAAGTTTGTGTAAAATAAATAATTTTATTTTTTAAATATAAACCTATTTAAATTCAAGGATTTATATTTTAAGTGGCTTGGCTCTGAGAAATGTATTTCAGTGAGGCAAAATCTCGGTACAAGGAAAGGGAAGGTTAAAATTTCTTCAATGAATGGATGAAAAAATTGCAAAATTTTATCATAAAACAGTTTACTTAATATTATGTATTATAATAACTATTTATTTAATATAATTATGAAACGTTGAAATTAAAATAATAATAAAGTTATATTTTTAACAGTTATGAATATATTTTTAAAATTAATATTTTTTGCTACTTTTTGTATTTTGATTTTATAGTTATTTTATGTTTACTTTCCATTCAAATATAAAAACGTTGGGTCATATAATTTTTTAATTTTACATTAAATTCAGTGTTTCCATAATAACAATTTAAATATCAAACATTAATAGTTTACATTCAATGCGCATCTCTGGCTTTACTGGGACCATTGTTAACAGTCATCATTATATATAAGAAATTAATACCAATTCCATATCAGAAAGAAAAAAACGATTATTTTAATAAATAGTAAATTTGATAAGGATTCTGTAGAAACTAATATCTTTCTAATAAAATTTAAATATGCTCAAATGCAAACTATCTGCCTCTGTGCTTGGTTTAACTTTTTCAAGCTTTTGCTTTCAATTTGCAGCAATCCGTGTCCTGTGGATTGACTCTATGTGTGGATTTACTGACAGCAGAGCAAACGAAGCAGACTGCCTTCAATTTTTCCATCCCTCTGACTTTTTTGAAATATTTACACAGGATTCTGATTTTGCTGGAAAGAGTTGCCGCATCCATTCATGAGGGGACAGGTGAATTTCAGACCGTGCACCTGCGTCTATCTCACGTCGGTGAACAGATGCTGCGGGGAGAAGAGATTCCATCTCCGCAAATTTCCTACGCCCGACTTTATAACAGAAAAAATATAAATAAATGGCGCGGTCTCTTTTCTTTGAAAGCTCCAAGTGCGCGTCGACGTGTTACATTAAAACTGCTCTATAACATCTCGTCAAATAAATTTCTATTGTTTCGAGCCTGTTTATTTTTTAGTTCCGCCTGGTTTGTTATTGGCGACGAGTGACGCGCCAAAAGAGTAGCAGACAGACAGACGGACAGGTTTCGCGAGATGACAATCAGGTTTTCGCCGCGCTGCCTACGCACAATGCATTCTTTCTATATTACGCTCTCCAACCACAGCACAAATATAAATTTCCAACGTCTCGCACAGACGAATGCCACTTTGATAAATTTGCATCCACTTGGGCTTCTCAAAACAGAAAAAAAATCTACGATGAAAACAATTCATCCTGCCGCTCTGACTTTCAAGTCAATAAAGCTTTAAAGGGGCGAGTTTGAGTAACAGAAATCAATAAATTCACTTTGGCTCCTATACAAATTGACATTGGAAAATTGCGTAAGCTGAGAGTTTCAACAGCTATTTCATTCTACAATTAAAATTTGTATAAATTTTAATCACACATTAACTCATAATTAATATAAATCTATGTTTAATATTAAAATAATGATGAATGAATGAAACTAACAAAAGCTTGGAAAACTCTGTAATATTCTCAATCTTTTATTTCTCTATTGATGTATTTTTGTATTTTTGTTAGTAGCACACCCAATGGTGTACAATAAATACTTTCATTCATTACGATAATGATATTCTTAAATAATTCGTTTGCAGCTAAAGCCAAATCATTTAAAACTTTGATATTATATAAATGCATTCATCAGATCAGCAGAGAGATGACTTTTGGAAAGTTTATCATTTCAGCTCATTTCCTTGATTATATAATACTTATTTCAAATAAAGTTAAATATAGACACAAAATATTACAATAAAAGTCACATAAATAAGTATGCATAATTTTTAAAAGACATAATTAATAGAATATTATTTATTGTTATATCATGAATAATAAATTAAAATAAAGGAAAAAACTTGCTGCTAAAACAAAATTAATATTAATAAGTTTTATTTTGCTGTTTTAAGAGATATAAATTTTCTCTCTTTTATGCAAAGCTTTTGTATATATTAACGTGCACCTTCCCGAATAAAGAATCGCGAAAAGGCGAAAAGACAAAAGGGCTTCCTGCATTTGAATAATTGCACCTTCTCGCAAGTCATTGTTTGCAGCACCGCCCAAGACGAGGGTCGACAATTTTCTCCGCTTGCTTTTCTTTTGCTGCATTTTTCCCCAGAGTGCCGAGAGCGATTCTAGTTGGTCCAGCGACCGATTCGGGTCTCTTTCTTGCCACCGTTTTTTAAAAGGCGCAGCACACATACATTATTCCGCCCCTATTCCGCACTCAGCGCCAGTTCTTATTTTCTAGGGGCTGCGCGCTCAAAAGAATCCGTTTTCTATGCCTTGTAATAGGAAAGCTCTTTCTTGTTACACGACGATGACGCAGCCTGCCGCGCGGGTTTCTGTTCACGCGCCCAACTGGGACGCTTGCGAAGTGCCTCAGACGATCTGGGTTGCGAAGTTTAAACCCCTGGGAAAGGGCTTTCTTTATCCCATTAAAATAATTAAAGAACTGCACAATGTCCTTCACGTGATAGGCAACCCGCTCAACACAGAAATTTTAACTTTGTTAATTTTATTTCATTTATTTCGAATAAACCTTTTGTGGTGCCAGTATTTCCATTTTAACGTTATTTTTCGCATCAATATTGCTTAAAACAAATTAATAAATGAATTTTTGCGATACATTGCTCTAAAGATTTGGTCCTGCAAGTTGCATACTTTAAAATCATAATTATGAATTTAATTTTTTAATTAACCATGAAAATATGACTGAATAAAAGAAAACTTTGAAGAATTTATAAAAAATTGTGAACTTTTCCGATTTTTTTTTTTTTTTATTAAATTGAAGATTATTATTGTCAAGCCCCAGATTTATTTCAATTTTTGCCATAATTTTCGTACAAACTTTAATAATTTCAGATAATACTTAATTTTTTATAATAATGCAAATAGTGTTTTTCATCGCTGATTATAATCCACCCCTCATGTCCCTTTGGAGGAAGAAACTGTACGCTTTTCTATGGCCTAGCCTTCATTCATGGGCCAGCTCATGCATGTTTGTTGTTTGCTTTGTCAAACGAGAAAGGACCCTTGGAAAAAATTCCCGCCGCAAATGCTGCCCGAGGTAGGAAATTTGCATCATTCTATATAGTAGTACCGCCAAATTGATGGGCGGACCAAATTCTCCGTTACGCAACGCAGCATTAAGTTTCAATGACGCACCCCGTAAGTACAATAAGGGTTGCACAGAAAATGGGGCGCTTTTCTTAGCTTTTTATTATTTCCAGCTGGATATTTTAAAAAATTTGAATTTAAATTATAACTTAGAGTAAAATTGTCCCAAAACTATTAAGACGTTTCAAACTCACGGTTGCTGAACGAAATTTCCTTGAAAATTGTAACAATGAAGAAGTTTCTCACCTGAAACAGAAGCAAAAGAAAAGTTTTAGAAGTTTCTCGAGGAGCAATTCGTATCGATTTAAATTATTCATGCACGCAACACTTTTCCGAGGAAACCTTCCTTTATTCTGTCCACACATTGAATAAAGAAGCACTTTGCATCGCACGCACCATAAGCGAGCTGAGCAAGGGACGCTCTTTTTAAAGGAGGGGCCGCTAATGCATCCATCATCGGAACCGAGACAGCCGTGCGGCAACAATGGGCCACATTCTTTTCTCTCCGGTGTTATCTCTGCGGTGTGTGTGCATTTGCCTGCATTTTTTATTGCATTAACACCAAAAGGTCGAGTGGTGATACAGGATACGTGTGTACACAGCACCGTGTTGTGTTTTCATAAAAATGGAGAAAAGAGAGAGGATTTTTTCCACCGCTTTTGGCACTCAAACAAGGGATAAAATTTAAAGTGGATTCTGCGTCAAGGCGAATTTGTTCGCTTCCTTATTAAACACACGGAACGCCCTTGAGAATTTTGAAGATGAATTTTTCAGCACAGCTGCTTCGGTTCACATTCTAAAAAATTCAGTGCGTCTCTCGATAAATTTTTATCTCCAGGCGAGCATTTTTCTCTCAAATTTTAATTCCAGACAGGAAATTAGTCCGGAAAGAGTCTGGCGAAAAAAGCACCCCCTTGACGTACACACTTTTCCCATCTAGGCATTGATTTCCTTTAAGACACAAGAAGCGAAATTGCTGTAGATTTTTTTATATGCTTTTCGCCACCGCGAGAGAGAAAATGGAACGAGGAAATTCTGGCAGCTGCAGCGTCGGCGGTGCTTTACAAATTTGCTCTTCACTTTATTTGAGGGCGTTTATGAACACTTGAAAAATGTCGGTCCATTTTTCCTGCTCTGGCCGGCAAGAGAGGAAATTACAATGCTGAATTTGTTCTGGGAAACTCATTAAAAGAGAATTTGATTAAGTACAAAAGCGCGCAAAAAAAAAATGGATAGGGTCAAAGAGGAAAACTTTGCAATAATAGCTGTTTTTCAGAGCATTGACCAAAAACCAAAAAATTGATCACCAATGAAAATATTAGCTTATAAATTTTAATTATTTTAGTACAAAAAAGGTAAAATCCAATCTTTTCCTCTCCCCTAAATGATTTATTTTGGAATCAATGGGACCAAAAAATTTTTTATTTATTGAATTATTTGAAATTCAAGAGCAATTCAAAGAACAACTGCAATATTTAACAAACAAAAAATAGGAAAATTATTTCTAGTTTAATGTTTACAAATAATACAAAAATCATTAATAATCTCTAATTTATGTTATTAATTTTATATTATAATTATCTCAATATCCTTCCGCAGTTGAAGCTTTGCTGTGAATCTTCATGAAAGAAACTCTCCTTGAATACGCGTAAATATAATAATGCACCACGTCATCCCTCTTCACTCGCCACAGAAAGAAACATATGCATAAAACCACAAGATGATGATGGCAGGCATCATTCTTCATTAAATTACACACGCACGCATAACAACTCCCAGGAAAATATGTGTGTTCGTCGGTTGTAGGCAAGCCGAGATACAAAACACGCTGCTGCTCATCACCCAGCATCATCATCAACCTCCTCCACTTCTTCCTATACTGGAAAAAAGACGAGACGTGCGCCGCTCAACGTCTTTTCTCCGATGTGGAATTTCAGTCAAAAGCATTTTTAGAGAGGAAGAGGAAGAGAGGCAAAATGCGTGACCTTTTAAAGAAAATGAACGGAACGTTATTTCAGAAGCATAAGAAATAAGAAGAGATGCCGAAAGAAATTTTGAATTGTTAAAAAATAAAAATAATAATTTTTTCACAATTCAAAAGAGTTAAATACAATGCT
This sequence comes from Neocloeon triangulifer, assembly GCF_031216515.1. Lineage (NCBI taxonomy): Eukaryota > Metazoa > Arthropoda > Insecta > Ephemeroptera > Baetidae > Neocloeon > Neocloeon triangulifer. The sequence continues at coordinate 3,060,915 of NW_026775550.1, forward strand.
CAATTTTAAAATTGACTGATCTGATGATAGGACAAAGCAAAAATAAGTTGCAAAATTTAATTTATAAATTGTATATTTTTTATTAAGATATTAATATTATTTTAATTATTTCCTATTATTATAATTATAATAATAATATTATTATTATTTTGTATAATTCTAATTTTTTCAAAGTTACAATTTAAAATATATTTTTTTATTAATCCTCTTTGATTTGATTTTTTGTGTTTTATAGAAAGGTAAATAATTTTTATAAAATTTGATCCTTGCATCATTTCACATCTCATGGTATCTTGAGAAGGAGCTCCTAAAGTAGGATTGCGTTGTAGCAAGATTTTAATTTTATTCGTTGTTTTTTAATTTAATTTTAACATTTATTTATTTTTATTGTTCATTGTACCTGAAGAAGAATCCCAGGATTTCGTGTTGACAACTTGACAAGGATGCACTTTGCACCCCAGTTGTACGCAAAAGCGTTTAAAATACAAATCCTTTTTTATTCCCCTTTATTTGCTTTGGTTGAAGTAGATTAATTATTACTCCCATCTGCTTAAAATACAATCCATTAATTTTTTGCGCTTCAATCTAATATTCTTAAATTAAATTATGCAAATTCCCGTTGAACACTGTAATAATAATATAAACGCATATGTGCCTGTCATTATACTGCGACTGTTGCGAGAGAGTGAACTTATAAAAGCACAAAGCAATTTCCGCTCAGCTGCATTATGGCGAATCTATTACGAGAATCCGACACGCGATTCCGCTCCGCCCACAGAGATCTGCGAGGACTGTCAAGAAAAGAGACGAAGGTGCGAGAGCGAGTGATACTCGTGTGATTCGCGGATCATGTTGCTCCCTCTCAACGAGATATCTGGAGCAGGACGAGACCAACTCTTCCTCCTTCAAACGACGAGACACATAAATAATGCACCATCAATACTCACTCGAAAAATACACAAGAGTTTTGGGACTGACAATGAGGGAGAATAATCTGCGTGCGTGTCAAGAGGGGTTTTTTGATCTTGGCATATCAAATGAGAGGGTGTATAATCGAAAAAAAGGGGCGACAGAGGTCAATTATGCAAATATATTTGATCAGCAAAACAAGAAAAGCTTTATTTGAGTTAGTTGTGCTTGTGACTGTATTTTCTATTATAAGTAAATTCAGTAAATTATTAATGAAAACCTAATTTACTTATTAAAATTACTTAATTATTATTTGCATTCATTTTAACCGATTAAATTTATATAATCATTATACCATCAAAAAAGAATTTACGTTCAAACCCATTTATTATGAAATAATTTATGATTCTCATGTCAAGGCTGCTTGCCTAAATATAAAATATGGATTTATTTTTGAATATTAACTAGTTTAACTGTTATAATAAAGACAGTTTATAAACAAACGCGGACATAGTAATTCTAAAAATTCTAATGATATATTTAAATGTAAATAAATAATTTAACAAAAATTATAAATTTAAATTAAAAATTTACGTGAAAGAAACTGAAATATTAATTATTATAATTTTGTTTATAAATTAACTATTTTTTATATTACAATTCACAAACTTAAGTTAATTTAACTTTCAACTGAAGAATATAATATATTGGCTCATTGGACTAATTCCTTCAAGATTTAGCTCTTACTATAAATATTTGAAAAAATTTGAGCAAAAGAAGTAGAAGATTTAGTTAAATAATATATCAATCTCTGTAGACAGTGTCATTAATATTATACAAGTTTTTCCTGCCAAGTTTTTTTTTAATATGAGAGCAAACTTTATGAATAAAGCTTCCAATTCCCTGCACTTATCATGACCAATTACTTCACACAAGACGTATGAAACCACTTTATAAGTGCGAACGACTGCTGCGACCAAAGGGAATTGGCGAAACAGAATTTATAAGGGCAAAACAGCGCCGCTGCTTTCCGTGACTCGATCTCGGTGTTGCGAAGTTTGCTCGAGTGAGAGAGACGGACCATTAAGTGCATTATTTGCTCCGCAAATTGCCGCCACCGCCGCTGCTGCTGCGGTTTCTCTGCTCGTTTTATTTCACTCTCTGTGATTGCATTCACGGCGTGCTCTTTTGTTTTTGGGAGCAATGAATCGCTCGGCAGGTTCATTGTTCCTCGCCTGCTGCTGACGGATCCTCTCTGTGTTTACCGCTGAAAACTTGCAGCGCAATAATGACCATATATATTGTTCCTTCGTATATTTGCTTTCATTGTTGTGCAGAACTCTAATGGTTCTCATCAAAATTTCATCCAGTGTATTGCAATAATTGCGATCAATATTGAAGCAAAAAGAACTTTTGGGTATCTGTTGAAAAACATCAATATTAATATCATTTAATTTTATCTACTGATTGATATTTTAAAAATAAATTGATGTTGATAGGGAAAAAAGTGAGCAGGTTTATCTTTCATTCTATCTTATTGGGGAAGGAAATGATTGTTCTCGAACATACATGTTAATTTTGTATAATTGACTCACTGAACACAGGTTTACATTGACCCAATACTATGAAATGCTTATTCCTAAATGATATATGATTTACATGAATTGTTGTTTGCGAAAATAAATTTATAATTTTATTAATTCTAGTATTTATTTATTAAGTTCCTTTCAGTTGTAGTAAATTTCAGTAGATAATATGAATTAAATATATATTTTTAAAAAAATATTTTAAAACTAAATAATAATAAAAAATGATAAAGTAAAAATATATTTTATTTTATAAACAACATATAAAATTAGTTTGAAATATCTCATTATATTTGAAAGCTTTTTAAATTATAATTAAATTTATTAAAAAATAATTAGCTGAAGTGAATCTAATTCACTTAGCGGAGTTTGAAACCGAATCCGGCTGTAATGGCTGCTATAGGATGTCAAACAAAACGTGCGCACGCGGTGGACAAATATCAATATAAGCGTGGAAAGATCGGTGCAGGTCAATATCCTGACTGCGCCCTTTCCGTCAAGCACACACACAAGAGAGGAAAGAAACAATGCGAAGTGAGCGAATATAAAGAACCAAGAATGTCAGCAGAATTGAATTACGCGCGGGATATTGCGGGGTCAGCTGGGCCAAGAGCGATTTCTTGTTCCCTCTGCAAGAGCAAACAAAACTCGCTGGGGAGGGATCAAATCACGCACAAATTTCGCCTTTGAAGCAATATCATCTCCCAAGCCCAATTCTCTCTTTCGTGTGTTTTTTGTGCGTCGTGTTTGTTCTGCACCCGATAAAGAGATGGTTTGAGATGCTGGCCAGCCGAGAGACTACTCGTATGAGGGGTTATTATTTCCTTGTGCGTCTGCAGCCGGCGGATCCGGATCGTTATATCCTCAGAATTTTCGCAATACCCACTAGAGCGAGAATAAGAAGAAGTGCGTGTTATAAAAAGAATTGCAGAAAAATTCTCTGGACCAAATTATTCGATTTTCAAACTTCTTCTCTTCCTCCTAAGTGCATGGGCGAGAGTCAATCGAAAGGGACGACCGTGTAATTGCCTTTTAGAAGTTGCATCACTTGCTTGCCGGAGAGATGCTGGGCACAGCGAATAATCGAAGATCGCCCCCGGGAGCTCCTCTCTGGTATGACGTGATGTGAATCTCATTTTACGGTCCTGATGATTACGAGCGTAATTATTTATGGCTCCTTGGTGACACACTGCGCCAGAGTGTGTGTTTTGCGTTGGGAAAATTATGCACTGCTTTCCGCTTGCGGTAAATTTTCCTTTGAAACGAAACGTGAGAGGAATTTTTGTTTACATGCGCAAAACTAGGACTAGGATGAGCGAAATTGGATCTAATTACTTAATGAAGGTCTGAAACCGTAATGTTTGCCAATTTTGAAGCGCTAGCACTAATTTCCACAAGATTTAATTAAAAATAAATTCTGACTTTGTTAATTATTTAAATTATTTATTATATTTAAGATTATTTTCATTAAATTTGTAACAAATGGAAACTTAAGAAAATCTAAATAGTAAATAGTTTTTTTTTCGAGTTGTTTTTGTAATTCTCATATCAGTGCTTCAAAATTTTGGACAAATTACTTTATCTCCCACAATTTTGGGTACATATTATTTTATTATTATTAGTTAATTTAATTAATTTTATATTTACTACTTTGGAGGACATAAAAATGAGAAGTTTGGAGATTGAAGAAGCTAAAATTTTTTTTAAGAAATCGTTTTCAAAATCAAAAACCAGTTTCCATTTCATTGAGTGCCCATTTTTCAACCCGAAATAAGTTGTACAACTTTGGTATTTGTTAGAGACAAGTTCTATAGATCATTTTCTGGGCCGCAGAAAAGCATGTCCGCTCTTTTATGGGGGATTTGCCGGCTCAAATCAAAGAGGCAATTTTTCTGCTGCCACAGACGACCAGATACGTTAACCCTTGTGGAGAAATATATATAGAGAGGTGCACTTTTTCTCTATCTCTCCATCCGGGGAAATTGGAAAGGCCAATCATTTTGGCATGCCCGAATTGTTCTTCGACGTCCTCTTTGCGGTCTGCTTTTTGAGTGCGCTGTCGCCGAAAGGAGAGAATAAAATTCGTCTCTTCTGCCCCTTTCGCAGCTTCCGATGCTGCTCCTGACAGCAGTCTCGGAGAAAGAAGTGATTTCCCCATTATTTTTTATGGAACACGTTGCAGAGCTGCGACGAAAAATGGTGCACGACGTGCCTGGGCGCCGTTTGATATTTATCAATAAATATATGGCAGAGCCCAGCACGTCTTTTCGCTTTCCGTTCCAACTACGCCGCGGACATCTGTTCAGCACATTGCCTCTTCAAATGAATATTTTCCCCGCCTGCGAAATATCTCTTTTATCTTTTGAAGGGCAATATAATCTGCTTTAGATTTCAATAAACGGAAATTAATGTCCATATAATATAATCGGCGAAAATTGAAAATTGCTCTGCTAAAATTTCCACAAAATTTACCCTGCAGAATAAAAATAAAAATAAATTTCTTTATAAAAATTTAAATTGAAGGCGATTTAAAAGCCTAATGTGGCCCAAAGGCTAAGTAACAATACATTTTTAATGACGAGTTAAATTAACTTTGGCCAGGTTAGACTTTATTATTTATTTTAATAATTATATTAAATTATTATTTTAAAATTTAATAACTAATGCTTAAAAATTCAAACTTTTTATTCTGTTGTTCAATTTTTTTTTTTTAAATTAACATAGGAAAATTAAATAAAATCATCATGAAACTGTTATCAAAAGGATTGTGTACTATAATGTTTAACCTTAAGCAATGCTGCCGGTTTTTTGTTTGAGATTCCGGAGCTGGAATTGGGGAGTGCATCTTTCTCGCTTTTTTTCTTAACCCTTTCTCGCGAGCGCAGGTATACAAAAATCTCGCGCGCAGTCGAATGGGTTAGTCAAGTGTTGTTGTCTGCGAGCAATAAAAAACCCGAGAGGCGGCTCTTGTGTGTGTGTGGCGATCAAGGTCAGTAGATGAGGCGGAGGAATGACCAAACAACCGGCGAGGAGATGCTGGGAGCACCAAAATGACTCTCACTGCCGCCGCTCACGATCCGCGCCGCTGGAATTGGGAATCGGCGGCGGCAGGTCCGCGTTATTATTACACACACCCGTGGATCGGCCCAACTAATCCCCAAGCGATTGCTCACGAAATGCAAAAGCGAAAACCATTCCGCTTTTACATATAAAACCGCAGGGGAAATTGTTTTTTTGTACGAGCGGACGATTACGATTATTTTGCGTGTGAAAGAACACAAAAAAAGTGCACGTTGGAAATGTGAAAATAAAAATAACGCTTCGAAATATTGATTTTGATGCTTTTTTTAATAATTTGAAATAATATACATTTATTTTGTCAATAAGTTTCTACTTAAATTTGATTTTCTTTGTAAATAGGATTTTGATCAGGAGTTGGTTTTCCTATGAGAAATCTTACAAAAAAAATTCATTGAACAGTAAAAATTAATTATTTCACACATGAGCAGCTCATATTTACTTCAATTAATGATTATTGATCAATCATTTTTAACTACAAAATGTTTTAATTTAATTTTGCGTGAATATTTTTAAACTTTGAAGATATTTTGACCTGTTAAAAGTTTTTTTGTATTATTCATGAGTGATTTTGTGATTTAAGTTTGAATCTCGAAAACAATCCAAGCCATGTAATTATTCTATTTCACACAATTCTGAATTCCACAACTGCGGAATGAGGCAAATTATGCATAATTCACGTTGCTCTGCTGCCACAATAATTTGCCGCACGCACAAATCTACGTGTGCCATGGCAGATGCTGCATAATAATAAATAATGCGGCCACAGTAATTGCGTTGTGATACTGAAATATATCACGTGTGTATTATAATAGCGCACCTCTCTCTGAAATGAGAGAATAATCGCCACTCACGTAATAACGTGTATAATACGCGCCACGAGAGGGATTTGACGGAAAAAATTACTAACGCGCCCTTGTGCAGCTAGAAAGTCAAGCCGACTGCACTGGTATAGAAAAGACAATTAAAAAAATGAAATAATTATGAGAGAACTTGAAGAATTAAAAAAAAAGTGGAATTGGTTGACGGAAGAATAACGAGGAAACTAATGAGCAAACAGTTATTATAAGAGAACAAACTCTTCCTCAATCAAATAATTAATGTCAAACTAATTTTTTATTCTTTTTGAGTGCATAAGTCACGTTAGTGCAATTTGCAATGTGCTAATTAGCTAGAATTTCTATGACAACTGATACCTGGTTATTAATTAGAAAGCAATTAACTCATCTTAACGATTTAGAATTTTTTTAAACTGCAAAATGAAATCTAAACCAATATGAAAGTTAAAAACAAATATTATAATAACTTTCCCCAAATGAATTATTATGAAATTCGGTCTTAAAATTTGTAATTTTCTTTATATAGCAAATTAAACAAATAAAGAAGATAAGAAATGTATTGCAACTATAGTTTTTCTTCATAAATTATAAAATTTGTTATTAAAATAAAAGCGCTTTAATCAATATTAAGCATGGTAGTTTCTATACTTAAAGTAAATTACGTCCATGTTTCTAAGTTAATCAGCTGAGAGCCGATAATGGCTGGGAGTATTAAATTAAATTTATTAGCACTAACTTTGTCCATAAACTCCCTCTGCACTAATACGATGATATACGATCGCAAGATATTTATCGGGAAATGCAGCGGAGCACGGAATGTGTTATTGATTTCCCATTCAGCTCACATTGTCAGTGCCTGACGAGATAACGCTCTCATTATGCTTTAGATATCCATCTTATTGATTTGCACCTTGTATACTCCGAATTAGATACAAGCTCCATAGAGCACCGACCTTTTCTTTCTCCGTGCAAATTATTAATGTGAAAATTACGGCGGCCCAAAAGCAGAGCTCTCGATGTGCATATCGATCAGTCAAAACCAATTTCCATCATCGCCGGCTTAATTACAATCAATTTCGCACGACGAGCTGAAATTTAATTAAAGATTGCTGGCGCGCAAATTGCTCTCGCTTTCAGTTTACGACGAGAATTACACTTGCTCCGCGACTAGGAAAGAAAGAGGACAACGCATTAAGTGGGTGCTCTCTTGTGTCAAAAGCTTGTGCAGAACGACGAGCGTCCGCCCTTTTTATTGCAAATTATGCTCCCTTAGCAAAAGATCGCGTAAGAACTGCTCGGCTGGTTTCTTGCCAGCAGCCACTCCCTTTGAAGCGGCGACTTTTCTTTACTGCGCTGGTGAAACGTGATTTTTGTGTTCTGCGATGCGAAATCACTTTTTTAGCTGAAGCGAAGTTTCAAAAGAGAAGAGCGAGGACTTCATTTTCTGAAATTCACTAGATTCGGTGGAAATATCAACAATTTATCTTCAAAAAATTTGTACACAAGCTTAATTAAAAAAAAATATATAAATTAAAAACAGATTAAATATTATTACTGATATATTCGTCTTTTTTGTATAGATATATCCTTTTTTTCTAAAATAATAATTTAATTAAATATAAATATTTATTACATTTAAAAATTTATTTTATTCCGTTTAACAAATTTGATTAATCTTTACATTTTGTATATTCTAGCAACTAATTAAAAATCATATAAATAATAATGGCTCTACCATATATTTAGTTACAATTACAAAATAATAATGTTCTCAAATTACTTTCTTTTTACTAAATTTTGTATTATTGATCAATCTTAACAATTCAAATTAAGATACGATTAAAGATATTGAGTTTAAACGGAATATTAAAAAGAATGATTAAGAAAGAACTATTAATTAATTAATTTTACTCGAAACCGTTTAGTTTCTTAACTCATTTATCATATTTCATAGAACGTTAACTCAAGAAGTTTGTATATCAAGCTTTAAAAATCCTACAAGTCAATTATTTTCTTCTTTTGTTTACCCAGCATAATTATCTGACGACGCGGTTCATCGTCAAAAGCTAACAGAATCTTTTTGGCCGTAAGGAGACGCGTAGCTATTTTTTAATGAAGCAGCGGAGCCGCGAATTACGAAACGCTGGTGCACCAAAAGACTGGCTCCGAATGACGTCACTTCCTAACGCCGCGCGAGGACTCTGACCTTTTGTTTCGGCCGAATAGTAATGCACTCTCCGGGAGCTTCTCTGCGCGCTGCTGCGGCTTTTTTCCACGAACAACAGGCTCCAATTATGCCGCAATTAGCCACTTTTCAAACACATAATGGCTCCACGGAGACACAATTTAGAGACAGCTTTGTGTTTTATTTCTGCTGCACTCGGCGCAATTTCCTTCGTTTGTTTTATTCGGAAACAAAACACAGAGCCGCGTGGAAATGGAAAAGGAGGCGAGTGAATTTCAAGCACCAGACTAGTGCAAATAAAGTATTTCATTATTAAATCGCACACACGCCACAGGCGAATTTGGCTGTGCAAAAGTTTTCGAGCGCGAGAGTTTATCTTGGTCTCGCCGCTGAAATTCAGTGGCATGTAATGAATTGTCGGCCTTAAAATCCCCTGTCGATATGATAAAAAAAAAATCAAGTGAACCTCAATTAATTTTATGACAATATGTAATAATTCTTCACTTATTTCCATTTCTAGATATTTTGGTTTAGAAAAACATTTCAAATTTTATGTAAAATATTTTCATATTTTCTTTGAAATTATTAGACCTAGCGCAAATTCTCAAGGTTTATGGCAATTATATCGAATTCAATTGTTATTTTTATTGATGCGCTTCAATTTTGAAATTAAAACTAATTAAATAAAATTAAAACCTTTCCATCAGTGATTGAGAACCGCGAATAACGAATTTTGCAATCTTTCGAGGATTAATTTAATAATTTTGAACAACAAATCAGAACGCAGAGATTACTCAGTTATATTTGGGTTTAAATCAAGAGCTTTTGCTCTTACAATTAAAACTATGTGTTTTTTAACCAATTTTATTAGATTTAACAACATATAATTTAATTCAACTGATTTGAGTTCCATAAAAATTGATGCAAATATATTATTAATATAATCAAATCAATATTTATAATAACTATGTGTTTGTGTCATAATTCTTTGCTACATTTCTGCGTTCATCATCAAAACTTGGTGACATTATAGAATTTGGCGATGTGAAATGAAAGCGAAAATTGTCAGATTAATGAGGGCCGTGGACAGTGATGTCCCGCATGATAAATAACCCCTGCCGAGTATATTATTTGAAACCCACACAAAATTCGCGCAGAAAATGCAATTTTGAAGTTTAGCGAGAGCCCCGTATTGAATTTTCCAGGGCACTCCCCTTTTAATATCACACGCGCGCTTTGTGATAAATTTCCACATGCGGAGGCAATTTTTCGCTCGCAGAAAGAGTAATAATCCGAGCAGTTCTTTTGGCTTCGCGTGTAATGTGTGAAAAATGGCCCCGGCTTCTTTACGACGCTGCCTGCGGGTGTGAAAGAGAGCGAGAATGGACCCCGCCGAGTTATATGAAAGGTGGATTATGATATCATTTTTTACGCAGCTAGGAAAAATAAAATAAAATGAAACTCTCTGATTCGCAATAAAGCAAATTTAGCACGAAAATGCGCCTGACGCGCAGGGGCGAAAGTCACGTCGAGGGGGGCTTTGCGATATACTTTGCCGAGTTGGATCATATTTGAGCAATAAAAAGGGTTATTACGGTATGCAAATTTGAAGGGCGGGTATCAAAGCCGCTCTTCATACAGGCACGTTATTTCCATCATATGAAGGCAAATTTCTGATAGAGAGAGAGTCTGAAAGAGCACCCCTTTCATTTATGAAAAAGATTGTATGAGCAGCTTATTTTATTATTACTTTTCTCGAAAATGGCTGTTTTGTCAAAAGTTTATTTGTTAATATTGGAATTAGTTGCTAAATTTTGAAGGTTAAGTATTTCAAAGAAGAATTTTGAAGTAAATATAAATAATTTTGGCGTAGTAAAAATCTGGTTAAAATTATTATTTTTTTATCTTTTCATATTATTCCCTCATTGATGACTGCAAAATAAATTAAAAACTAACAATAAATTCAATTTCAAAAATAAATATAGTTCCAGTTAGTTTGCGTCACAGCAATTAAATGATTGAATGTGTTAGAGATTTTCATTGAATTGCACTAATTCAAAAATTCCTAGTTTGCAAATTTGTTGATGAAAAATACATTTTAAATATTTCCTGTTCCTTTTCTTATCAATGAAGCATTTTAACTAAACAATTTATCCTGTTTTTAAATCGAAGATGCTCTGTAAGCAACATTTGCAAATTTAAGAAGAAACAAATAAAATTTAATTGACTTGCAATCCTTTTTAAATATTAAAATCAAAACATTTCCGTTTGTTTTAAATGTTATTTTCATTAATTTTGCTACCAAATTTTTCTATAAACTGTTTTTAATTTGAAAAAAGAAAAATGATTGTAGCAAAACGACAAAACAATACAGATTGTAACGACTTTACATTCATGAATAACGAGAAAACGATTAATGCAGAATAAATTTGACGCAAAACGAGCAGTACGGTTTCGCTACCGGTGTTTTGGTAAAACCCTCTCTCGTGCACACACAACAGTTTCGCAAAAGCGTCGTGGCCACCTGCGTTCGTGTACATGGAGAGAGAAGGGTGGGCTCGCGGGGCCGGCTGATATGTATGTCGCCCCCCAGCAGCCAAATTAGACCATTAGACCATTCTCCATTAATTTATTGGTGTGCGTTGTTCCGCTGGGAGCGAGGAGCATCCACTCGCATAGTTCATAACACAATACACGGCCACCGAGCCTTTGCGTCTCTGCACTTTGTCTGCCTCCGTATTCCGAAAGGCCAATAAAACGAAAATAGTCGGATAAAGTAATAAAACGGGCTGCATGTTCCGAAAGAGTTTGATTGTTTCCAACTTTTTTATACTTTCCCGAACAAATCCCAGCTCAAAGAGATTAAAATCGCCATTTGCGGGAATCTGATCCGCAGTGCATTTTCACATTTTCCGTTATCGAAATGGAAAAGGTTTTTTTTATTTTTTTTTTTCTGATTGATGGAGCAGGATCGAGTCAATTTTTGATTTCCATCAGCAGCATTTTATGCTATGATCAAAGAGAAGGATACGCCCGAATAAATTTCCGGAGAAACGTACACACGCGTCGATATTTGATTTGCATACGTCATTTTCTGCACCCTTCAATTTTCTTTTTTTCCGAATTGGAATCGGCCTGACTCATTTTTCAGGTGAACGAGCACTTTGAGATGAAATCTTGGCGATGATGGGGCTGCTCACGTGCAGGGTGGTCGGCGATGCGCATTTCATATAAATAAGGCAGCATTTGCATGCGTGAACATTCGTCCGCGGAGAGAAAGCGCATAAAATTCCAAACCATACAAGACACACGAGAAATACGCGGCAGGGCAGCAGGGCTTCTACTTTATGCGCATAAATTTCGCGTTTTGGCACGCGCTCAAAATAATGTAAATATTCCAAATTCTTGAGGGAGGATGAAAAAGGAAGATGTGTGCATAAATTTCCCATTGTTTAAATTACCTTAAATAACATAAATTTGAGTCTTTTTAATCGTAATTTAATAATCATGAGCATTTTTTTTAAGTTGTTGCGTTCATAAACTGTTTAATTTTAAATTAACAAACAAAACAAGAAAACAACAATAGTTTCTCATTAATTTTAAAATATTATCCTTTTAAATTAAAATAAAAATTCATCAAATAATATTATTTATTTAAATTTATACTATATAATTCTTTTTATTTTAATTTTTATAGCATTTTATTTTTAATTTGAGCATTACAAAATATGATTGAAGAGAAAATTCTTAGTTTGAATTAATAATAAAAATCAAACCCAGTATGATAATTTGAAATTAATTTTATTAATATGGTTTGGGTGCATTCGCATGGTTTTTTTTTAAGATAACAAATATATTTGAAATGACATAAATTGAATTGAAATATATTGCGATTTTATCAATAATTTCAAAGACTTTTGGAAAGGAGAAAAAATAGTTATTTTCCCAAGCTTTAAGCTTGGTGGTGGACATTTTAAGCACTGCCTCTTGTTTGAGGTACACAAACGCAAGCTGTGTGTGCGGCAGCAAGATAACGATGTGATTTACAAATAGATCCGACCAGACATCAACAAGGCAAGGAGAGGGTTTTATGCTTAACTTGCCAAATACAAAAGCCCGGACGGCTTTTCCTCTTTAAAAAAGGGATGAATTTTGCACGGTATTATTATTCCGCCGTCCGATTCATTTTTCATTCCCATCGTTTCGTAATCACCGCTCGTTTGCTTTTTGCAAAAGACTGGAAAAAAATGACTCGGCCGTGCATATTAATGGCAACCATCAGAGGCACAAATGGCGCCACCCCGCGCACAACAGCCAGGGTTAAATGGAGTGGAACTCGCGCGCCAAATGAATTGCAGCAGGCACGCAAAAATCACCGAGATTCTGCAAAAATGCATTTTGCCACGGAGCTGCGAACACAGTTTCTCGCCGGCACTTCATCGCTCCTTCAAACTGCAGTCCTGCGATTTATTTTCTGATGCAAAATGCAACCCAAGAGTTGCAGAGTGGTGATCGATTCTTGCTTTTTCGCTCCCAGTGTGAGTGCTCGACTGGACCATTTCCTCTCTGCAACGTTTCTGCATTTCGAGCGAATGTAAAATGCAACACAGCGTAAAAGTGATTGCATTTCTGCTGCTGGTTTCCTGTAAAAACGTTTATTTCCGACCAGCACACATCACGGAGTTCCTTTGCACCTACCGTGGTTTGTTAATTAATTTACTGAAAGTATTTTGATTTGATTGTGGAAAATTAATAACTATTTGTGTAAAATACGAATATTGAATTAATGAGCAAACGGCACATAAAAAAGTGGTTAGCAAAGGAGAGTTAATTCGCACATGCAAGTTAAATTATATCACGCTGATTAAAAACAATATAATTTTAAATTTATTGCTTTTAGTTATAATTATTTGAGAAACTGGAACAAATTGTAAATTTCAGGAAAATTTGTATCGCATTTATATGTAAAAAATAAATCAATAAATTTAATGATAATATATGATAAGATTAATAAATAAAATTAACTAAAAAAAGCAAATATCAATGAAACTATTTATAGAAAAAAAAATGTTTATATTACTTTAAATTGTTAAACAATACAATACTTCTTATTTTTCTCGTTTTCGTAAATTGATTGAAAAGGTTTAGCAAATTAATCCGTTTGACAAACTGAACCCACTTGATTTCGCAAACAGAGTAAATCCAATCAGACAAAAAGCGTCCTTAATTCGAACGTGCAATCCGACTCGGCGTCTGGGTTGGTGCTTTAGCTGCACTTGCCGGTTGAGCAACAAAGACCGGGTCACATTAGAAGCGTCCATCATCGGCGGCTCTCGAGACATCGCAGATGCATCTCTCGTCTTTTCTTTTCGAGAGATGAGAGCGCCAAGCGTCAGCATCCGTGGTGAAAATTAAATTTAGCCACCGGTTTTTATTCGACACCGCTGAATTTAAATACAAACGCACGGTCAACGTCCCCTGCGACGGGCTAATTTGGGTCTCGGGGGACCAGCGGCGTTTTTGTTTCAAAATTGATTGACGCGCATGTGTTTGTTTGAAATGCAATGAAATGTTCGATCGCAAAACAAACACGGGCGGAATCAAAAACAGAAAACTGGCCGATTTTTCGGTGTCGTGCCACGCAGAAAAGTGCGTGTAAAGTTCAGACAAAGGGCCTTTTAACGTCCAGTGTGTGATCGCTCGGCTCATGCTGGTCCCACCTTTTTCAAAATGTTTCGTGCGTCCCCGCGTCCGTCACAGTTGAGGAAATAGAGCTGATATGCTTTAGTGCCGTGGGCTGCGCATTTTGTCAGCCGCTGCCCTTTGAAGCGTGACTTTTTTGCTTCTTCCAAAAGGGAAATATAGAATTTTTTGAGCTTTTTTTTAATTTCTTTTCATTACTGAAAGTTGTGCGGAATAATTCGCTTACTGATTTATCGATCAATATTTTGTTTTTGATTCAATTATAGATTTACTTTTTTTAAACAAAAATTTTACATGTTCAAGCGGTTTTTACGTGGTTTTACTGAAATTGTGCAAGAAAAACTTTTGGCTTTAAAGAATGGAATAGAAACAAAAATTTTACTTTTAATTGATAAATTAATTTTTAAATGACTCAAAATATTTAAAAAAATTAAAAATGTACATTTCAAGCTCAAAAAAACTTGGACAGTAACGGTTTTGCAATATAATAAAAATGATACTTTATTTCATGATTATGCTGAGACGTGCAATTTCTTTTCTGCATAAACAGTTGCCATTTTTTTTTCTGAAAAAGCGAATTCAATAAGGTGTCTGTAGCATGCACCTGATATGAATATAATATTCGCTGGCTGCTGTCAAGATCAAATTGAACCAAAGGAGTCTCTTCGTTTTTCCAATATTGCGTTCTTTGTACATCCAATTTACTGCGAATAATGTGTTTTGTGTTGGGAAAGAAAAGAAGAAGCTGGAAGGCCTTGCTCGCGCTGATGAGAAGGAGATGCACCTGGACGCGGATAAAAAATATAAATAAATGCGCACAAGTCCAGCAGGCGGGGGAATAATGAATCACGATCAGCGAGTTGATCATTGTTTATATGAGCGAGTTGCATTATCAGGTGCAAGGTAACGGCGGGTGCAGGAGTGGAATGGAGGCGCCGCATTAGTTGCGCACGCAACCTTTGAAAAAAGATGCTGATTCTCATCTCCGCATTCTTTTCATTAACAAAGTTGCGTCACTACATCGGAGGAAAAAAATGTCGATTCTGGTCATTATAATTAAATATTGTAAAATAACTTCATTGCAATTTTCCCTTTTGATTCATTTTACTATAAAAAATTTATAATTTAATTATAGGTTTGTATAATAAATTAAACTCAGTTGTGAGCTCTGTTAAAATTCACTCCTCTCATTATGCGTATCGCAGTAAATGGAAAACGTTTTTGGCTTTAATAAGCTCAAATAACCACAATAGACATTTTTTATAGAATTTCATTAGATTTTGTTCATTTTCTGATCAAAACTCTCTTGCCATTTTAACCCTGATTTTAGTTTGATTATCAGGTTCATTGGGCTAATTTGCATTAATTTGAACTGAAACTCTTTTTAATTATCAGAATAAGAAAAGGATTTTTTAAATTTTTTTTCCACCATGAAGACAAGAAAAACGAGAAACTGAAACATTATTCTAGTTGGAAATTCTAGCTTAAATTTATTTTCAACTCGGTAGTTAGTTAGTTTGTTTGAGTCGTAAAACATTCTGGAACCCCCTAGCTGGAAATCGTCACGCGGGGGTGCTCAGTGAGGCGGCACAATGGCTCCCCCGATTCTCCACCCCAAGCGGAACAAATTGCCGGCTGCATTTTATAGTTTAAAAAACCGCGCACACGCCTACGCATCGTACGTCTAGAATCTAGAATTAAACGAAAAGAAAAGTACGCACACTCATTTGAATACAATGCAATAACAGGGGCTTGACCTTTTAATGACGCGGTGAGCAATTTCGGCCTCTCGGCCCAGGTTCCGTTATGATTCACCTGTGGAGAGCAACACGACTCGGAAGTAAAACTACGTTTTTTTCCTGCCGAGAGTGAGTCACTTGGCGCTGATCAATCGCGCAGAAAAACATCTTGCATAATTTAAGCGTGCTGACCAACATGTTAATCATTGGTTGTTTTATATAGACGCAGCGGATTAGTGTTTGGATTCGTGGAAATTCTTTTGAGACGCGCGGTGAAAGTGACGAGAATAATTATTATACACGGCTAAAGTCTCAAGTGGACCAATCATTGGCTGTGAGCACTTCTCGCCGGTGTTCACGTCACCGTTCATTCATAGAGGTCACGTCAATTTATTTATATAAAGAAAATTGTTATAAATTTAAAAGAACACATCAAAATACAATAAGTCTAATTTCTTTGTATTAGTTTATAAAGTTTTCAATTTCAACACATTCTATTTGCGATAATTTTTTCATTAAACTTCATTTATTTTGCGACTTTACTAAAATTTGCTATTGTAAAGTACTAAGCAGTACTAAGTAAGAAATAAATGATTCAAATTGAATATTGTTTCAGTTTTATAGTTTAAAACATTATTAATTAAAAAATGATTATGCAAATTTGGTCGCAAACGTGTGTGGTTCTATAATTAATTTATTCATTCAAATTCTGTCAAATATAATAATTATGTTTTCTTGACATATTTTCAAGGTAAATAAGAGTAAACCCCGCTTTTAGTAATAATATATGAGCAGATTTTGCCTCCGTGATAGATCAATGAACACAATTTGCAACAAAATTTATTATTATGAAAACCATTGTAAAAACCAACCATATTATTGGAAGGTGCTAAATTGTAATTTCAATGTATTGAATGGAGAATAAATATAAATAAAATTATTAAATAATAAAATATATAAATATAAATAAATAAAGAAAATTATAATTATAAATAAATAAAATAAAGATATAATAAAACCTGATCAAACCTAATTATTTATTATCAATACATTTGATCAACAAACTAAATTTTAAATTGTATTTAGTAATATTTTGAGGAGAATAATTCCCCATGGAAAATTGGCTGATCAAATATTTTTTATTTGCCCAGACGATAATTTTTCTTATTTGACACGCACTCCAGCTGCTCTCGAATAAATCGCGAAACTCGTATGTACTGGGACGTGGGCGATTTGCCCTGCAGGCGTGATTCAGCGTTGTGACTTTTTTTGCACTTCTTGCTGTCAGTCAGAGATGATTGAATCACTCTCGGTTTTCAGTCTCGTGTTTTGTTCGTGCACGGCTTTTATTAATGCAAAAAACGTGCTGCGTGTCATCGGATTGCTTGCACGAGAGATGTGACACTGCGGGAAAATTATCAACTTTTCCATTAAAACTTTTCGGGCAGAAATTTCGAGGGCAGGTGCGATTCGTTTCCGCATTTAAGTAGAGAGAATAATCAAAACAAACAATTTTATAACTTTTGGCGATCTTAGAGTTTCAACAAATGAGTAGTTTATGGCGAAGGGCTCGGTTCCGAGAATCAGTGAAAAAAAAATATGAAAATTACCGAAAGCACGCAACAAGGTATTAAAACGCTCTCGGTTGGTCTCACCTTGTGTCGTGTTTGACTTTTAAAGTAAGAAGGAAAAAACAATATCCGCGA
This sequence comes from Neocloeon triangulifer, assembly GCF_031216515.1. NCBI lineage: Eukaryota > Metazoa > Arthropoda > Insecta > Ephemeroptera > Baetidae > Neocloeon > Neocloeon triangulifer. The sequence goes on from NW_026775550.1 coordinate 3,078,660, forward strand.
TTTCCGTAACTCAAAAGTCAAGAAAATTTTAACATCAGTTAAATTTTAATGAAAAAAATTTATAATTCAATTTCCCGGCAATAAATTTTAAATTAATCAAAATTATAAAATTTTGAAAAAAAGTCTTACCTTTGCCTGGAATGTGATGCCATGGTGATAGGCCTCATCAGGGTGGAGAGGTATCCGGGTGTCGTAGTCGTCGTTCTGCACCAAATTGTACTGCTTTTTCGAAGGCATTTTTCCCTCGATCTTTTTGTCCGAAATAAAAACACAAAAATTCACTCGCACACGAAAAACAAAATTCTCGGCAGAGATTATAAAGAAGTCGGCGTCGCTCTCAGTGGGAATGAAAATATTCTCCCTGTGTGAGGCTCCGCGGCAGATGATGCTCCTTTTCAAGGCCACCCTCCGCAGGTGTACGTTTTGTGGACCGCCCGCGACTCTTCTCTGTTCGCACCGAAAAATTTACGAATTCCGACGGTGTGGACGCGATTCGGGCCGAATTGAAGGAAGGACGGCGACGATAATCAGCAGAAGGGCATCTTTTGCGAAGCGGCGAGTCCAAGACTCGTCTCGGTGGCGACGCCGAGGCTGCGGCGACGGTGTTGGTGCTTGTGTGGGCAACGACGGCGCTCAGCCGACTGACTCACTCCGGCGGCGCGCTGGCCGAGGGGAGCCGCCGCCGCCGCCGCTTCACCTGACGCGCTCGGGCCTGCGCCATCTCCTTCCACCTACCGAGTCGAGAATTCAGGGTCAGGGTGCCGCCTGCTGCAAATCATCTGATATGAAAAAATGCGCCGGCTGGCGGAAGTTCGGAGCTTGATCAAAACGCCGGGTTTTCTTGCAATGTTGTGGGTGTATTTTCAGACACGAAGCTATTTTGGCTTGTGTGGATTTTTAATTTCTCGTTGCGCCTCTGGACTGCTGGAAGTTATTTTTGTAGCTCATTCCCCGCAAATCACACTTAACATCAGCAGTTTTCTTCTTTTGAAGAGCAAGTTTAACAGAAAAATTAAAGAGATCAGACTTTTTTCGTTGTAAGAAGCACAATTAAAATTTGTGTATTATTCGTTCCTAATTTTGTTGATTTATTAATTTTATGAAATTTTCTTCTGTTTCTTTATTTGTTAAAATTTTTTATAATAAAAACTATTATTTATTATTGTATTTATTTAATGTGAAAATGTTTAAAATTGCATTCTTTAAAAAAAAAATTTTTAAAAATTAATTATTATGTTATTAATAAGAGTTATTTTCTATTATTTGCTTACATTATCATCTCCTCGTGTGTCAATTTCTTCAAACAAATTTAAGTCATGACAGGAATACAAAAATTTGTTAGAAATCCATGGAAATAAACATAGAAAACAATAGAAATAAAAAAATTTCATTTCAATCAATTGTTTTTATTTGCATTATAATGTTCTTCACATTTTTGGTACAGAGTTCATTTGGATTTCGGTTTGATCTTCCTAGTAAGGGCATTTTTTATATATTTTGATTATCCTCTAGAATACATTTGATGAGTATTTCCAATAGCTAGCAGATTGCTATTTTTTGATAAACAGCTTTTTATGTATTATTTTAAATAGCAAACAAATCAAGTTTCCTCTTAATCAAATCAAATAATTTATCAGAAAAAGTCATTTGATATCATTTCCACTGGCTCTCGAGTCACATAGTCAAAAATCTGAGCAAATGAAAAGAAGTTTCGGAATGTAATAACTAACATTTGAGCGAGAATCAAATTAATTAAGTAGCAATCCTTTGGGTATATTCAAACTTGGGCCAGGGCTGGTTCAATGAGTAGTTTCCTGGCCAACGACTGCCTAGCCTCTCGATCAGGCAGCAAAGCAAGGCTGAGAGCCAGTTCTTGGGCACACCAGGTGGCCAAGTCTGTCTGCATGCCTGCCTGCAAAAGGAGCACCTCGTGTGCCTGCTGCAGGACGCCACTGAGGGCCAACGAGCAGCTCGAGGAGATTGACGAGGGCAACGAGCGCAAGAGAAGAGCAACTTGCCGCACCACTCCAGCACCATTCTCCACCTCGGACGTGTCCGTCAACTTAGGCAACCATTCCTCCTAGAATTAAAGAGAAATATTAAATCAAAGTCAATAAATTGGTTGTTAAAAACTTGAAATAATAAATTGTATTATGTTTTATAAGATAATGTTATTTGTAATAGCAGATTTATTGGTACTTGTGTGGTTATAAATATATTATTATTGAGAGGAAGCACAAATTAAATGCTATTTCTATCAATTTTTTTAAAAATAAAAATAAACTATTTTTTTATTTTGAATTCTTCCATTGTTTCCAAGGTGAAGTATTTTAATAAGTGTAATTTTCAAAAATATCAATAGCAAAAATTACCTTCATGATGATTCCGAGATTCCTTATGCTGTTCTCCAGGCACGCAAGGGCACACTCGTTGCTGTAATTTGCATCGTCAGGAGGTTGTTGCTGGCTGAGCATCAAGGCCTGCAGCATCAGAGCAGTGACCAGCAGTCTGATAGCGTCTGGGAGCATTTTTATCTCGTCCCTCTCTTCAGCATCTTCCACCTCTTGGTCGGACACGTTGTAGCTCGAGAGGACTTTAGCAAGACTTGTGATGAGGAGGCGCCACTCTGGGGTGCAACACGATGGCAGCAGCTGGTAAAAAAAATAATAATAGTAATTTTTCTAAATTCTTCAAGCAAAAATGTACAATTAGCAGTGGACTGAGAAGCTGGTCTGGGCCTCCTGGCGGCATGCCCGACTGCTGGTGCATGGCCTCCCTGCTCAAAAGCAAGGAGCCCATGTTCATGGAAGGTACTGGCAGGTTGAAGTGGGTCCAAATGGCACTGAAGTGAGCTCGGTTGTGGGAGGTCAGTCTTAAAAGCCCTGTGCGGAGCCACAACAACTCCTTGTCTGAAATTGAAAATTTATTTCCGTTAAATTTTCACTGAATAAATTTTTGTGGAAATTGTTTACCTTCAGGGTTGGTGATGCTGTTGGCATACCTGCATGCCAGGGGTCTAACTAAAAGTACGGTCTCTGCTCGCAGCAGGGACTCAGCATGTTTGAACTTTCCGAGCACCCAAGATGCTCGCTGTAGAATTTCAGCCAGCACTGCCAGCAGCACAGCCAAACTCAATTTACTGTCCAAATCGACCTGCTCTGCACTGTCAACCTTCAGCAGGCGCTAAAATTTTGTAATTAAAATAAATTGTACTTTGATTTTTAAATGATATTTACCTTGAGAAGTTGAACCCACAAAAGCAAATATGGCACTCGATAAGAGCCGAGGTCTGATTTGAGAGTGGGTAACACACAGCACTTGATGAAGTCCACAGATTTGATAAGCCCCCTTTCCTCCAGCTGCTGGACAAAATGGGTGAGGTGGGATGTTGACGGATCGATGTCCGAGATTGCAGACTTGAGAGCACTCAAGAGGACTGTTGTTCCATCGCAAGGAAAGGTGCAAAGACTTGCTATCTCCGAGAGAGCGAGAGCCACTAAGGTTCCTTGACCACGGCTCGCGTAGCCTGACACCACAGACTTTTCCACCAGCTCTTTGGGAGATTGCAGACTCAAGATGAGAAATTCAGGAAGCCACTGAAAATTTATTTGATTAGAAAAATCCATAAATGAAATATTAAAAATAATATTTTAAATTAATTTACCTTTTCTCTCATTGTCTCAAAATTTGATGACCTGTTCAAAACAGTTGTGACCTGAGAATCAAAGTTTGAGGCCTTGAAATGTGTTCCAATGCCAAATTCTTTAAAGTAGCTGTTGATCAGTGTTTTCTGCTCCTCAATGTTGATAGTTTTGAAAGCTTCCAAAACTACAGATTTGAGCTTTTCAGCATCACAAGCTTCCGGGTGAGTGGCCAGTTTGAGAATATTTGACACAATCTCAAAGTCCCAGAGCTCAGAGTGCTTTTCAATCATCTGCACTGTTCTATAATCTTTGAAAGCGTCATTCTTTGTCAGCAACGCAGAAAGCCACTCTTTTTTTGGGCGTTCCTCTAGCTTTGAAATGACCCTATCCAGATCGGCAAGGTCGAATTCTGAGACCGGCTTCAATTGGAATCCCAGCAGAATAGCCGAGAGTTGTTTCACACTTTTGCTCGGCTTGGGCTCAAATTCAACACACCTGAAATTTAATTAACAAGTTATTAATTTATTTGAAAAAACATATTTTTATCTTCGAAATGTAAAATTAATAAATTTCAATACAAGAAATAAAATTTACCTATAGGTTGCTTCTCCAATTTCCATCTGCAAGTTTTTCCCTTCAGTCTGACCTTTGACTGCCTCCCAGCTAATCCATCGGTCTACGTCGATGGCCTTGAAACTCCGCTCGCACTGGTCAACCACTCGATCAAAGCATCCCATCAAGTCAAAGTCTCCACTCTCAGGCCACTGTCCATAGTCAAAGGTGGCAAACAAGTTTCTCAGGTAAAAATCGTCAGGATTTTTCGGAGCCTCGAGCATGACCTGCATGCACAAAAGCACCAACTCGATCAACTTTTTGGCCGTAATTCCTGCAGCCTCCAGTTTCTCCAAGCTAGACAAGTCCTTCAGCTTCTTGACGAGAATCTGAGACAGAGAGTTGTTCACTTTGATGAACTCCGACGCCAGTTTGTTCTGGACATTTGGGGTACGGCAACTGCCGAGCTGGATGAAAATGGAGTTCATCACAGAAAAAACTTCATCCAAGGTGTCCAGAGCCGACAGGCCACTGTTCTCGCGGAGGACAACATCCGAGTAATGCAGGGCGAGGACTGGATCTGCAAAACTGATGGTCTCGTAGGCGTAGGGCATCAGGTGGCAGCCCCGCACGAGAGCGATCAGAAGTCTTGGACTGAGAAGAGGAGCAGATCCAGTGAGGTGGGCCACGTCGTCGGACACCTCGACGCCACTGCAAAAGGGAAAGTTGGTGTTCAAGACTAGGTAGAGATGAATTTTTCGTCTCAGGACTTCTTCCTTCTTCTCTATGACGGCACTCCATTTTTCTAAAACCGGTGCCAGTTTTTCTGCAAATGTCCGATGATTAATTAAAAAATTACTGAAAATTGAATAATCTAAAAATAGCTCATTTTATAAAGGTTTGAGCGTATTTATTTTGTTTTTTCCGTTGGAGGGAAACTGATTCAACGGAACCGGCGAATCGCGCCATTTCTAATTACCTGCCGGAATTTCAGCTTCCTGCAGGTTTCCGAACTCATTTTGCAGGCTGTGGAGTCTCCTCTGAAAGTCGAGCACGGTCGAGTCGAATTCCATCGTTTCTAGATCGAGAAATCACCGAAGATCTGCGCAAATATTGTTAGCACGTGCACATATTTTGTTGTTACGACGCCATAATGTTTTTTGCCGGCCGGCAAATGTGAGGAGGATGGGCTGATGTTGCGGTGCGCCGACGGCAGGTGGCTCTGTCGCCAACAAAAACAAGCAAAACAATCATCGGCCCGAGGAGTTTTTGCCGGAATTGCACAAAAATCGCTGTTTTTACACTTTTTTATTGAGCGGCGGATCAATATTGCAGAAATCTGACGCGCAGAGATGTGACGGATAAGCCCGCAGCGTTGAGTATGTGATCGGCAAAATTGTATTCGTGTTTTCGAGCCTTCGGAAGATGTTATTCTGCAAAGTGAATTTGTACGCTGATTGACAGTAATTTTAATCAATACTTTAATGTATTATTCACCCTCCGTACACGATAAAACTGTTGCAAACTTTTTATGAGGAGCAAAATTTACATACAAAGTGCAAAAATATTTTTCTGAAATTCAAATCAGATCTTTCATATCTTTGAAACAAAAATTATGTATGGATTGTATCAAAGACATTTAATCCACCTGATTTTAAATTTCTGTTTTATTTTGTCTTATCTACATTAAAATAAAAAAATTTGGATATTCAAGTATCTACAATTAAAAGCATTGCGAATTTCAACCTTTTTTTATTTCAGATAAACGATGGCACAGTCCAACACCGGAGGCGGGACTTCTTCCCGTCGGCACAGGGATGTCCATCACGATTCTAATACTTTAGGATCGAGCAGATATGACACGGAATGGGAAGCCAGAGAAGTATTTAAATATTCATAATCATGTCTATTTTGGAATTAACCAAAATTTTATTGCAAAGGCTGCTCGGCAAAGAGAACTGGAAGAAGCTCGAGCGAGGGCAGCGCAGATGGAGAAAACCATGAGGTGGTGGTCGGACTGTACAGCTAATTGGAGAGAGAAGTGGAGCAAAGTAAACAGAACACCTTCCTCCAAATATAAAACTTCATAAATTTGAATAATTCCAGGTCCGCAACGAGCGAAACAAGTCGAGAGAGGAAGCAAAAATTTTGAGATCGAAACTGGAGGCGGCGCTGAAGGACACCAATTCCTTCAAGAGGGACAAGGTGGAGCTCGAGTCGATCAATGTGAAGCTGCGCGACGAGCTGGACCGAATGCAGCAGCTGATTTTGCGTGATTGGGAAGGGGGTGGTGAGAAGAAGAGCGAGGTGGTGAGTGCCGACGTGTACAACATTCTGCGGACTAACCGCGACGACAGTGAGCTGGACAGTGTGATGGACAAGGAGTTTGCCGTGGAGGAGTATGTGCTGCAGGGCGCCGTGCCCAAACACGCCATCGAACGCTTCAGCAGCTCCGGTAAAGACAGTGCTGTCGACGGGGACGACCTCGTCGAGGAGCACGACAGCATCAGCAAGATCGGGGACGCTCCGGACAGTGGGGACAACGATGATGAGTTCTCTGGGGATTTGGAGTATCTGCACCAAAAAATGTCCATGCTGCAGCTGCGCCTTGACGAATCTCAAAAGATGCTGCAAGCTGAAAGAGAGTAAGAGGGAAAAAAATTTAAGTTAATGTAATTTTCTGCAATTTATAAATTGAAGGAAAATGGGAAATTTAATATTTAAATCAATTACTTTAGTTGAACTAATTTATTAATTTTTTTTCAATATTAAATGATATTTTTTCTTTGATTTTAAATTTTTTATTTCCAAAATAGCCAATTTTAAAATTCCTTTACGTTAATGAATTTAAAATTAATTATTTTAAAAAAGTATTTCTAAATTCAAGTTATTTTTTATTTATTTATTTTTTTTTTTTTTTAATTAATGTAATGAATGCTCTGCAGCAGAGAAAATAATTTTTAAATCATTTATGAAAAAAAATTCTAAATCATATTTTTTTCTCCAGAGAGCGAAATCAGCTGAAAGTGTCTTTGGAAAAAGCGCAAGTGGAGCTTGCTGATGTCAAAGGAACCGCTGAGGACTTGAGCCGACTCCGACATGAGGCAGCCAAAGAAATAATCAATCTGCAGGCCAACCAGCAGCAGGCTGCTCACCTGGCCCAGCTGGACAAGCGGGACGAAGCAGCTCAGAGAGACTCTTTGGACAGACGACTGGCTGGCCTCAGAGCAGAGGTGGGAGCTATTGCTTCCAATTTATCCCCTGGTCTTGGTTCTGAACATGAGGTGTGACTCTTCATCGGTCTGTCATCTGTCTTGACTAACTGAATTCCTTTCCACCTTCGAGCACTTTCACATGCTTGGCACTCATTTATTGAAATTCCTTCTAAAAAGCTTGAAAGACGAAAAAACTGCTTTCTAACATGATTGCATTGTTGGGATTATTTTTTTGAATGAATAGCATTAGTTTTAATTATGATTATTTTTAGAATTGATTTAATTCAATCTTCATTTGTAGCTTGAGCGTCTCCAGGCAGAAAATGCCACAGAATGGGGCAAACGTGAGCGTCTCGAAACTGAAAAACTGAGCTTGGAGAGGGAAAATAAAAAGTTGAGAGCTGAAATCAGAGATTTGCAAGAGCGGCTAGAACGCAGGGGTCGACCGATGCCCTCGGCAGACGCTGAGCTTCGTCAAGTGCAGCAAGAGTTGTCAGACCGTGGAAAAGTAATTTTATTCAAACACCCTCATCAAATTTACTAATAACTTACGTTACAGGAGCTGACAGATTTAAAGCATTCGCACACAAAACTGAAGAAAGTCCTCCAAGATAAATCTACTGAGCTTTCCCACGCCATCCGAAGGGCCGAGCAGTACGAAGCTGAGGTGAAGCGATTACGGACCAGAGTGGAAGAGCTCAAGAAAGAGTTGGCCACAGCTGAAGATGAGGCCGACACAGCAACAAATAATATACGGTTTGATAATAAGAATTTAATGAATTTTTTTATTAATACATTTTAATCTTCCTTAGAAAGCTGCAGAGGACCAATGAAGAGTTGCAAGAGCAGATTGAAAGTATGCAGGTTCAGGTTAGGCATCTAGAAACAAGGTATGCCACCAAACTTTTCATTTGAGTCAAATAATAAAGTTTTCATATCACTCATCAACAGTGACGATAGACCACAATTAGACGAGCCCTCAGCTCCCCCTCCCTCTAACACACCTTCACCCACTCCCTGACGTGTAAGACCATTCAGACTATTAAGTAATGTAGACTGTATCTTAGTGAAATGCTTAGTATTTTTTTTATTACATTTTTTTCTGCACCATTTTTAAGTGTAAAAACACCGCACGCTTTGTACTTTTAATTTTGAAGTAATTATTTTTTTGTTAACTTATTTTTATCAAGCTTATTGTTTTTTCTTTTCAAAAAGGTGTCGCACTTCCACATCTGGGATTTTGAGTCAGCGTACTAAAGACTTGATGCAAGAAGAGCCCAGTGATGATGACCTCAATGAATTCTAACTCGTCCTAGTAGCAATAGACCGACTTAAAAGGTAAAGTGTCATATTTTTATTTATTCGCATTTCCTGCAGCAGTTTCTAAATTTTGGCATCGTTTATTTTATTTTACTCTGGCAGAAAGTCATTATCAAAGTATATTGTGCTTAAATTCATGAAGTAACTGCTTTTATATTATTGTATATTTGTATTTCTCGACATTCCGTGTAATTTAAAGCCACATTTTATCTTTAATTAAATGTCATCCACTTTGAATTCTGAAATCAAATAAAACAGTCAACCAATAAAATATGTAATGAAATAATTTTATTGTGATAATTGAGAATACTTTCCTACACAATGATTCATTACTGTTAAATGAACTTGCACGATTATTAAGAATATAGAAGTTAATAATTCCTTTCAATTAAACAATTTGAATTAGTTGCAATTCTTGTCATCCATGTTAAACTTTGGCTTACAAACTTTAGCTCTGCCATTTGATCCTTCCACTATTTGACAGGAGAAAGTGTAGTAGCCACATTTTGAAGCTTTAGTGTAGTAAGTGTGCTCAAGTTCTCTAGGAGACGAATACGGCGCTTGGCTTGAAACTTTTTGTGTTACAGATACGAAACTAGTTGGAGGGGCTTGAAAAGCCCCATAATTTCTCTGCCTTGGTTGCAGAGGTTGCCTTTCTTCCTCCTCGCTTTCCTGTGACGCTTCGTATTCATCATAGTCTGCATTGTCGGCCGCCTTATTTTCAAGCCCGTTAGGCCCCTTGTACTCGAATTTTCCTGGTTCAGGGGTCAAAATTACTGTCTGGGTCTGCGCCTGCCCCCCTCTGTCACTGCTCGCTCGGGCTCCGTTATTCCCTGCAGAGCTGCCTACAACTCGTCCGCGGAAACCGCTTGGAATGGAATATCCATTTCTGCCAGGGACGGACTGTCCCGGTTGCAAAACCTCTCCATTCGAGAGACCCATTCCGTCCGCATCTTGCATCACGCGAACGCCTGTGTTGCCCAAGTCGCCCAAAATTACACTTTGACTCTGAGACGGCTGATTTCCACCTGAACTTTGGCCCTGCGGATTTGCGACAGAACCTACGGGCTTTCCGACTGTAACTGTTTGTCTTTGGTAAGGTTGTTGCTGGAACCTGCTCTGGTATTGTTCTTGTTTGAAATTATTTACTGAAAAAGCTGAGTGATCTCTCCGCCCATCTGATTCCTGCCTTTGTCGCAAATAACCGTGCTCAAGGTCGCCTGGTGGCAGGTCGATTCGAGTTACATACGGATAGGGTTGTACCCCGCTCTGGCTTGGAGACGTCTCCAGGTCATCACTATTTTCCAGATGAGTGGAAGGCTGGTCGCCTCTTTCGGTGCGTCGTGGAACTTCAGTTGTACCTGGCAGGCTCTCTTGTTCAGCAGAATCATAATCATCGTCGTCATCGTCAGAAGTTACTAAAGGGGCGTTTGTTGTAGTAGTGGTCGAAGGCGATGTGGCTGGTGGGGGCGAATTTTGTCTACGTGCTGGAACTTTGTTAGGAGCGTCGCTTGTGGCATTTAGATTAATGACGTCCAAGGGCTTCAAACCGTCTCTTTCCAGTTCATCTTTAGATCCTGATGACGCCTGCGCTACACCAGAATAGGAAATTCCGTGTTTGAACGAACCGTGAATTTTGCTTTGAGAAACACCTGTGCGGGGACCAGTTTGAGCGCTTGCCGATCCACCTCCTCGGAATACAATCTTCTGGCTGTCATCATCGGTTGCGCTGTCGTACGGTTTAAATTTTACTTGCGCCTGGCTTGATGTTTTCCCAATTCCACTCGCCTGAGCAACAGAATTTCCTCCAGTTTCGCCGGCTTGAACCTCACTTTGAGTGCCGTAATTGTTTCCTGTTGTTTGTGAACTTGCAGACGTCAGACCGGTGTCGGTCGAGAGGCTGATTTGAGACTGAGACTGGCCTTTTCCACCGAATGCTTGTCCGGAGCTGGACGCACCATCGTCTCCTCCTACAACTTGGCTTTGGGCGCCTCTTTTACCGTCTATTGTTTGTGCTTGAGCCGAAAATGAACCGCCGCCTTTGTAACTGCCAGAGACACTTGTCTGCGTTTTTCCGCCACCAAATCTTCCTTGCGATAATGAAGATGCTATTGTTTCATTATTTTCTTGCACTACGCTGACATCTACTTGTGAATGCCCATCGTCGTCCACTCCAGGTATGGAACGATTGAGATCTAGAGGAGAGCCGTGTGTAAGGCTGCCGTCTGTCCCACCTGATTGCGCCCCTGGAGTTCCAAGGTTGGCGCCTGTAGAACTACCGTATATCAGCGGTCTGCCATCTGGACCCACGTTTTGCCCAACCTCACCTGGAAGGCCTGGTGATAAATTATTATATCCATTTTGGTTATATAGACCGTTAGGCTGCCCTCCTCCAGGATAATTGCTTACGCCTTGCCCATTAAGACCATATTGATTTCCATTTGGGTTATACTGCTGACCAGTTAATTGAGGGTTGTATATATTTTGTTGTCCTTGCCCATAGTTTGGCCCATAGGGGCTCCCTATGCCCTGAGGTGGTGCTCCGTTTCCATACCGACCACCGTTTGCTCCAAACTGTTGTCCACCGGTGCCTGGCTGGTATGGAAACTGATTTCCAGTTCCACCTGCTCCATTTGTTAACTGCTGCCTACCATTACCAGGGTACAAAGTCTGCCCATCTTCGTTTCCAAAGTTCCCATTTCGTTGACCTCCATTATATACCCCTGTAGTAAGGGGGCGACCATCAGCACCATAAACCTGTCCACCTGGAGCAATTGGGCGTCCATCTGGTCCGTAACTTTCTCCACCAGGTCTCAGAGTTTCTCCAGGACGCAAATTTTGTCCCCCAGTTCCTACAGGGCGGCCATCTGGGCCGTAAATTTGGCCTCCAGGTCCCAGAGTTTCTCCAGGGCGCAAAGTTTGTCCCCCAGTTCCTACAGGCCGGCCATCTGGGCCGTAGATTTGGCCTCCAGGTCCTAGAGTTTCTCCAGGGCGCAAAGTTTGTCCCCCAGTTCCTACAGGCCGGCCATCTGGGCCGTAAATTTGGCCTCCAGGTCCCAGAGTTTCTCCAGGGCGCAAAGTTTGTCCCCCAGTTCCTACAGGCCGGCCATCTGGGCCGTAGATTTGGCCTCCAGGTCCTAGAGTTTCTCCAGGGCGCAAAGTTTGTCCCCCAGTTCCTACAGGCCGGCCATCTGGGCCGTAAATTTGGCCTCCAGGTCCCAGAGTTTCTCCAGGCCGCAATGTTTGTCCCCCAGTTCTTATAGGCCGGCCATCTGGGCCGTAAATTTGGCCTCCAGGTCCCAGAGTTTCTCCAGGGCGCAAATTTTGTCCCCCAGTTCCTATAGGCCGGCCATCTGGGCCGTAAATTTGGCCTCCAGGTCCCAGAGTTTCTCCAGGGCGCAAATTTTGTCCCCCGGATCCTACAGGCCGGCCATCTGGACCGTAAATTTGTCCACCAGGTCTCAGAGTTTCTCCGGGGCGCAAATTTTGTCCTCTAGATCCGGCATTTTGGCCTGTTCCAATTTGTTGTTCGCTTGGTCCATAAATCCCTCTACTAGGGTGAAGTTCTCCTGATTCACTAGGTCTACCACCTGGCCCAGCGGAACCAATCGATCCGAAAGGTTTTTGCCCCGAGTAAATAGGTCTCCCATCTGGACCATAACTTGTTCCATAAGATCCTAACCCGTCGCCCGGTCTTTGTCCTTGTCCTGGAGCTATTCTTCCATCAGGGCCTGTTGTTTTGCAATATATGAAACACAGGGGATTTCTTGGGTCGTTGGTTACAGTATAACCAGGCTGCAAATTTTGGCCATTTGAATATGGCCTTCCATCAGGTCCCAGGGAGCCAACCGGTTGAAGCCCTTGATTCCCAATGCTTAATGGTCGCCCATCAGGTCCCAAAATTTGCCCACCAGAAGCACCACTAATAATGGGGCGTCCATCTGGACCGTATATTTGGCCGCCAGTTTCTCCAGGACGCCAGTTTTGTCCTCCAGGTTGAAATCTCTGTCCTTGTGGATCGAAAGGCTGCCCATTTGGGTGGAATTTTTGCCCTCCTTGAGTAATAGGTCGGCCATCAGGACCATAAATTTGTCCACTGGGGCTATGTGATAAGCCAGGTTGTTGTTGCAGTTCTCCAGGACTAAGCGGCCGGCCATCAGTACCAATATTTTCTCCAGGGCGTTGCCCCCCAGGAATTTGTGGAGTTATTTGCCGGCTATCTGGCCCATATATTTTCTCACCACCTGCCGCACCCAAATTGCCCAAGGAGGTCGGTCTTCCGTCAGGACCAAATGCTCCACCAGGTTGCTGCCCCCCTGGAAAGGCTGGTTGTCCGCTTGGTCTAAATAATATCTGTCCACCAGGACCTAATGTCTCTCCAAAAGGTTTTCCACCTGGCCCTCCAGGGATAAAGCTCTCTCCAGGTCTTTTTCCACCATTAATAGTTGGTCGTCCATCAGGTCCGTAAACTTGACCTCCAGGGCCAAGTGTTTCTCCTGGTCGCAAGATTTGTCCTGGCTGGAATATTTGCCCTCCAGGCCCAAATTGTTGTCCACCTGTACCTTGCCCTCCTGAAGTAAGAGGTCGTCCGTCAGGACTGAATAGCTGTCCGCCAGTTCCATATGTTTCACCAGGTCGTAGAGCTTGCCCGCCCGGAACCTGAGGTCGCCCGTCGGGCCCATAACTTTGTCCACCAGGAGCTATTCCCTCGCCAGGTCTTTGCCCTGTTGAAACATCAGGCCTACCATCCGGACCATAAATTTGACCACCAGGGCCAAGCGTTTCCCCAGGGCGCAAATATTGTCCACCAGGCACAACTGGTCGGCCGCCTGGGCCATATACTTGACCGGCAGGACCAAGTTGTTGTCCATCTGAACCACCAGGTCGTGATCCTTGACCTTCTGAGGTGCGAGGCCTTCCATCTGGTCCATAAATTTGTCCTCCAGGGCCTAAAGCGTCAGGTCTTTGACCTTGCCCTGGATAAATTGGTCTCCCGTCGGGGCCAAATATTTGTCCGCCTCTTTCCCCCGGTCTCAGTCCTTGCCCTGGAGTTATTGGTCTTCCATCAGGACCATAAATTTGACCTCCCGGCCCAAAATATTCTCCTGGTCGCAGTATTGGCCCTCCAGGTCTAACCTGCTGCCCATTTTGACCATAACCTTGTCCTCCGGGTCGTTGCCCATTTCCTCTAGAACCAAGCGGCCGCCCATCGGGACCATAAATTTGTCCATCAGGGCCAAGGTATTCGCCAGGCCGCAAGCCCTGACTGCCTGCTGGCTGCGTCGGGCGTCCATCAGGCCCGTAGATCTGGCCACCAGGGCCAAATGTTTGCCCACGTTGTTGGAATCCAGGTTGATGTGCAACGTTGGAAGGTGGTATGCCTCCAGGAGAATACGAACCTGGTGCAAATGCATCAGGGTAAGGTTGTCGCTGTGGTGTGTGCCTGTCGCCGCACGTGTCGCAATCCTCTTCATAAGCACTTTGACTTTGGGCTTGGCTCATGCCTCTGTGTGTAGCTGTGAGACAAATAATTAGCATTTACCAGAGAAAATCACTTCGAAACTTACAAACTTTCGCAATAGACGTATTTTTCTGCGAAACGCCCTCCGCTAAGTTGGGCTGGTCACCGCCCGTGGATATAGTTTGCACTTGCGTCTGACCCTGATACTTCTTTTTGCCTTTTGCGCTCCTTTTTTCCCGTCCTGAAAATTTTATTGTCAAATTTTTTAATTAAATATTTTATTAATTAGTTTTTTACGTTTCATCAATATTTGCTCCTTGAGATATTTAGGCAACTTTGGCTCTTTCTCTTTGTTTTCTTCCGATTCAGGAAAATCATTTACAATTACATTGGGTGGACCAGGAAGAAGAATCATGGTCGTGAATCCCCTGCAGAACCGTGCAATTTTGTTACCGGCCAGATGAAGAACCTGTTCATGAAATTCCTTAATTTGAATTATAAAAATTATTCTCACGCCTTACCTGGGATTTTGAAAGCGATCCGGGAGCAGTGACAAACGCATTTTGCGCCCTTTTAATATTGGTTTTCTCATAAAGAATATTTTTGTATAGCTCAAGATTTTGTCTCAGATTTCCGGGAGCAATGCTCTGCAAGTAGCACGCTTTGTCTTTGCCATCGCGATGCGCAATGATTTTCTAAAGAATCAAATATAAAAATCGAAATTTAAAAAAAAGTTTATTTTTCACTTACAAACTTGAAGTCGCTGAGGGAATGGATGTGACTTCCGTGGTAACCCCTGCTCTTTATTTCCGGAGTGCGGAAGGCCAGCTGCTGAAGGTCCGGCCATTCGCGCGCCTAGGAATAGGCGAAATTAAGAGGGACACGTGCCGAAAATATCGAGAGTACTCACGCTGACTGCAACAGCACCAAGGGCCAAGGTGACGATGGTCAGCAGCGGAACTGCCGCACTTGGCGGCATCGTCTCCGGCCACATAATGATCCTCGCTGATGCTCGGCGACCCCTGCGACCCCTTCTCTTTCGCCGTCGGCTGCGCACCACAACAAAATAACAAAGACCCATTCATTCGCACACAGACGCTCCGAATTAATTTTGTGCATAAAAACTCCAGCCAAGAATTATCTCAAAGATCATCAGCAAAAGACGCTCTAATTTCGTTGATTAATTAATATTTTCCCGGCGTCATTAATTTTATTTTTTCTTGTTCCTCTCTTGCTTGGGTTACATATTTTTTAAATTATTAATATATTTATTAAATTTGTACACAAAATAAAACTAATTAGATTGTTTTCGATTCAGGAAGTGAGTGGATTTTTCTATTAACGAATCAATAGGCAGAGGGCAAGAGGGGCGCCCCCTCATTTGTTATTTCATCAAACGCACTGTTGGCTGACAATTGATTGGGGATCCGCTCTCAATCGCAGTTTTTACTCTGCAGGCCAAAAACAAACGACTTCTTTGGATGTTCAAAAGAGGTCAGATTTTAATCTCTCCGTTCCGCGTCAATCGCATTGGATAGCACGAAAAAGCAGGATTTATTTTTAGGCAAAAGTTTTTTTATATTAAATTTCTAATTAAAACAAATTTCGTGTCAAGAGGTACCAAAATTTTTATTCGAGGACAATTCTAATATCATTTAATATACACTTTGACAAGATTACAAAATTAAAGAAACGCATTTATAGATTTTAATACAATTCAGTCTGGAGAAGAGGATGAAAAATAAAACGAAAACATTACGGATTTGTTCTGCTTGAGCAAAACAAACCTCTACAATATTTTTATGATACAATTGACTAGCTACTACACTAATCATCCTTTTTTTAGGCCAAATCTAAAATATAAACAAAACCATTAAAAAAAAACTCGACTATCGAAAACTAACTAAAACATGCATTAAATTTTCTACAAAAGTGATGCACACAAAATAACTAATGAGACTAGAGCTGTACACTCTCCAATAGAATATTTAATCGTAAAGTATTTTGAAAGCATTTACAGCGGAGGGTTTAAATAAGGGTGGGGCAAAAGCTTCCTTTGTTTCCCGACTTAAACGTAATCCAAATTGCCTATCTACAGTATTTAAGTACCTGTTTACCGCGATATTCTCATACGAGTGGTTTGAGAATTTCAAATTTCGAAATAAAAACAATCAACACACAAAAATAAAATGAAAACGGTTAATTATCTACACGTTTCGACACTCTAAAATTATCATGACTAACACAAAGCAATTTAATTGCTCTCTGTGGCACATGTTTAAGGCACTTTTTGGTCATTAGCCATCCTTCCTCAAAAAACTATGCTCTAAATAAAAGCAAAAAATAGAACTCGCACTATCTATCAGGTGTATCAGAAGAAGTGTTATTTTCGTATTTATATAAAAATATAAACCCGTCGTGGTCCCCGAGCACCTCTGCTTCAAGTTTTTCATACTAAAATGTATAATTCTTGGCGCATTGCCTCCAATACAAGACTAATTAAAATAATTATTGTGCTTCCAGCATCACATGGATCTGATTCCAATTTTCTTTCCTTAAAATTACGCAGTTAGTCACACACAAAATATTTATATATTTAGGAAGAGTCAGCTTCATTTAGACTTGAGTTATTCAAAAATCAATGGTCACATATAATTGCATGACACAATTTAATTTTTTTCTGACTAAATAAATAGAAAAACTAAAAATTTTGATTTATCAAAAATTTTACTATAATTTTTGCCATTATTCTATTCATTGACTTTTCCATGGTTAAGCCATGATTCCAACATTTCTGGCCTGGCCGACCATGTGAAGACCAATGTGATGATTGAAGGGTGGTCTGGGGGTGTCGCCACCCCTGCAGATTTCGGACGCATCTACGGAGCGCGGCGACGACGGCGACGATCCGCTGCTGCTGCTCGACGCTTCGTGGGTCCTGTTCAGCTTCATGCAAGACGACTCCTCGTGTTTGTAGAGATAAGACTTGAGGGCGAAGGCCTTTCCGCACCGGCCGCAGATGAAGGGTTTGGTGTTCGAGTGGGTCTGGACGTGCGCCCGGAGATTTGACTTGTCTGCAAAGGCCTTGCTGCACACGTTGCACCGGAAAGGTTTCTCACCTAAAATAATAAATTTTATTTTTTCAATTATAAGAGGAAAAAAACTTACAATTAGAAATAATGAAATTAAAATTTTGTTTATTTTAAAATAAAATGTTGAAAATAATACCTGTGTGAGTTCTGATGTGGCCCTGAAGCAGCCAGGGCCTCGAAAAGCACTTTCCGCAGTAGGGACACTTGCAGCCCTGGTTGTGGGTTCGCACGTGCATTGAATAAGCTGGCATGGAGACGTAAACCTTGTCGCAGTGGGGACAGCGCCTCGCTTTCTTGTCCTCGAGAGAACGGTGTGTCTGACGGTGCCTGGCAAGGTTGCTTGAAGTGCTGTATCTTCACAAAAGGAAAAGAAATATTGCTTAAAAGAGTTTCACAATATAATTACACGCAAACTAGATATGTAAGAAATTAATAAAAATAATCTCTTTAAAATGTCATTTTAATGAATTTTAGCTATTAAATGAAAAATAAAGCTATTCATATGAGGATAAAAATTTGAAATTGAACCACCAGGTCGCCCCTTCCTTGTCCAAACTGAAATGGTCAAATTTTTTATAACTTGATTTCATTAAAATCAATTGAAAAATTATATGGCCAATGCAAATTAATTATATTCGGCATTAAAAATGTCCAAAATAAAGTATATATTAATACAAATAATGGAGAAGAAGTACCAAGAATCAAATTTAAATAAATTAAAATAAATAGGTTTATACGAATTATAAACAATTTAAATGACAAATAATAAAAAAAAACGTTAAATAAAATTTAAAATAATTAAACTTAGTAAAAATATAAAATCTATTACACTCATAAATTAAATCTTGATAAAAAAAATAAGCAATAATAAAATTATATTTTGTGTATTTTTATGAATAAAAACTAAAAAGTAATTTTCAAACTACTTTTTAAATAAAAATGAAAAAAATTATTAACCTTTTTCCACAATCAGGGCATCCGTGGAGGTCGGGGTGGAGAAGGCTGACCTCGGCTAATTGCGTCAAGTTGTACAGACTGTCAGGGTCGTCTCTCAGCGGCACCCTTGGAATCTCGACGCACGGTGGTGAAGGGGGTGGTGCTGGGGTCGACGTCGTCGAGCTCTTGGAAAGGTCTTCGGGAAGGTCGGGGTATGAGTCGGACTGGTGGGGGGTGAGGAGCACTGGCATGGTGGCTGGCTGCTCAGGGTACAGAGGTTGGGGCAGTTGTTGCAGATGAGGGGCGGCCTGCTCAGGAAGACTGACAGTTCGTTCGGGGCTGCACTCTGCAACAATTTTTGATGAAATTTAATATTTTAAAACAATGATGTAAAAAATGGAGCCTTCGGCGTGTGTCTGTCATAAAAACAGCGTTCTTTGAAGTTAAAACAAAAACGACCACCGGCTGCAGCCGCGACTTCACAGAGGAAAGCTATGCGCGCGGCAGGAATTTCTCATTAGTTTACATCTTAGGCATAAAAATAGAACTTGATATAAACTTTGGGAATTTCGACCTCGAGACACGAGACGGCCGGTTCGTTCGCACTTTCTTAGAAAATGCGGTAAAGACACGCCAGATCCCCTCACAGGTATTGTAAAATAACAGAACAATCCTCAACCGCGTGTAAACAAATTTCTCCGTTTTGTTCATTTCCTGAAATAAAACAGACAGCTCTGGTTTCAAAATTCAAGACCGAACCGTCATGTTTGAGAATATTTTCTCTCCACGCGAAGTATAACTTTTTTTGATACTTTTAAAATTCAAATAATTATTTTTGTATAAAGGAACTCAAGGTAGTGCGAACCTAGATTTATTTTAATATAGACTCAAGAAATTGCGTCAGAACGCGTGATTAAGCACATGTGCTCAGTGAATTCGGCGCGCAGTAGGCGCTCTCAAGAGCAGAGCCCAAAGCGCGGCAGCTAATTGGAATTTGTTGAGTTAGCAAGGTGGCTTTTGGGCAAAGTGCCACGAAAGATCTAGCAAGTTGCGCGTCTCGGGCAACAAGTGGATTGAAAATAAGGCAGCGCGTCTACATTTTTGGGCCGCTGCCATTTGAAACAACCCTCGCGCTAACCGGTGGCCTCAGCCGATAAACACCATAAAGAGCGCACCGCAAATTTCTAGCTCTGAGAGAACCGAGAATTGCTGAGAGAAAAGTTGATACACTTCATTCTGATGAGACCAGTTTTGCAAAAAATTAAGATTAGTTCAAATCATACACAAGCTAATGATAAAATATTGAAATAAATATAATTTAGGAAAACTGGATTTTGTTAAAAAAATTCAATGATTGCGCAAAGCGAATTAATAACAAATTAAAATAATTTCTTTAAGAGATGTTTTTAATATTTAACTTACTTTTTTCCATCAGTATGACCAAGAATTAAAACTAGCAATGAAACGACTGTCCAAAATTAACATGTTCTTAATAAATTGCACTTAATTTATTAATTAAAAAAAACCTCAAGCCTAAACTTCTGCCCTATTCAAATAAAACAATCATATTCTTCCCCTTTATCAACCAAATTTGAACAAAATTATTCAACAATGTTTCAGATTAAGTGCAAGGAAGAATCTTTAAATTAAAAAAATTAATATTATTTGTTGTGCGGGTTGCGTTTTTATGTAACACTTAATATTATAATTGTTAATTCTCATTAAAATTTAGAGCAGCTTGATAACCCTTAAAATTAAGAGATTTTCTCAGCTCAAAAGTCTGTCTCTTGGGCCTTCCCTTCGGAGAGATCTTTGTAGCAATTTCAGCAGCACATGTGCGTCGTGGCCTGAGATTCTCAGTCCGTTTCCCTCGGCTCCCGAATTTTTAATTAAAATGCACCGCCGCATCTTGATAGGCGCGGCAGCAGTTCTCTCTGGTGCGCTAATGAATTTCAGCGAGCGAGTGCCGCAGGATTTTCTTCTTGTATCAAGATATGAGTCGCGTCGTATTTTTTTTACTCTTGCGCGCGGCAGCCATGTGCAGAGGCGCCTCAAAATAGACCACCGAGTACGGAGGAATGAGACGGCGGCGGCGTCGGCCACCTGACTCGTCGCTTTTCCCTCTTGGACAGAAATACACCTTGGTGAGCCATGCACCACTGATGGATATTTCGGGACGCGAACGCCAATCTCGAGTGCTCTTTCTCTCGGTGTGTGCCGCGCCGGCACTTGGAGTCTGTCCGCTGCACCTGTTGGTCCGCGACGCGCATTATTATTGTGACTCGCGCTCGGCTCTCATCATCATTTTCATCCTGCCCGGTCTCGCAATGAATGAGCCTCATCAAGGGAATTTAATGAACCGTGCAGCATAAATTTTTCAAAGCTGGCACCTGATTTTGTGATTTGTTTATTTCATCAGTTCTTTTATATTTAACTTATTCGAAGTTGAAGAATCAAAAAAATTATAACTAGAAATCCAATTGTTGCCTCTTTCACATTTATTTTTAATCTTTCAGCTTTTAAAGCCTTTTGAATCGAGCAATATATAAAAAAATTATATGTTTTATTTACTGTCTTATTAAAATTTGAAACCTTATAACTATACAAAAAAATGAATTAAATAAAATAAATCTACTTTAATTTGAAAAAAATTGAACTTATAAAAATTTTTATTAATAAAGTAAAAACATTTAAAAATGCGTTTGTAGTATAATAAATGATTTCAAAAATTTTAAATATTAGTTGCTTTAAGTTTATATTTTTTAAAGAAAAATTAGGTCCCTAGAGACAATGGCAAGAATTTTGACTTGGCCCGAGTTAAATTTTAATATCTATCCACATTATAATTTTGATTTATTATTTGTTATAGAAAGAGTAAGTTTTCCTGAATAAATTTCAGAAATTAAAAATAAATTTTCTGTCATAGACAAGATTTGTAACGAAGATACGAAATTTTTCAAAATCTTAAAGAGAATTTATTTTGAAAACTCCATATATTCTTTCATAAATCATGTTTCTAAATATCTCTAACAAAAAACTAGAGTAAAAGTCAAATGAAAACTAAATTTTTTTGAATTTATTATTTTTTCATAAATTCAGGAAAGATAAAATAATAGTAAAATTTATAAAAATAATTGCTCTCTGACCTCGTTAGATTAAAAATGTTTTGACTCACGCTCCGAAAATGTTGTCCTCGCGATCCTTTCTCCCCTGTAAGTGTCATGCCTTCGTCTAATCTCTCTAGAAATAATTAGTTTCGCAGCCAAGGATTTTACGCCGCGTGAAAAATCGTGTGCCGCGCCACGTTGTAAAGAAAGAGACACCCCTGCGAGAGCCGCTTAATATTCGAAATTTCGGTGCTTTTTATGGGGCGCTCGCAGCCCTTGCTGAGAGTCACTTAGGCGCTGGGAAAAGTGCAATAAAAGCGGTGGTGCGGGCGTCAAACGCATCGGCAGGCGATAAAGCGCGCTGCACGAAAAAAGTAAGGCTATGGCATTTGTTATTCTAGACATTAAAACACGAGCGAAGTGGTGTCGTTCACTCGATTATATGCGCGCAACGCTGGGATTCCTCAAATAATGCGAGACCGAGAGCTAAATTTAGACTCGAGTTTCCGCCAGCTTCCTTCAGAGAAATTCAGTTAAGTGGGTTTCAAATATGAAGATCAGAGATGTGAACGAATTTTCAAAGTTGAATTCAAAATTATACATAATATGGTCCGGCATTCAGAAAAGGGGGAGAAGATCAGAAGAATCAAATATTAATTATTGTTAAATACCTATTTTCAAATATGTAGCGTGTAAATTTTGTAACATTGTTTAATTAAAATTTTGCTTCTCTTTACAATTTTTGATAAAGCTCGCCAATGAACATATCATCAGAAATATCCAAAATAATTGTATTAAATATTTAAAATAATTTAAATACGTTTTATTTACAATTTAAAATAAAGTATTAAATTAACATTTGATGTAACTGTTTAAATTTTAAAATTGTTTAAATATATTTTTAACTATGCAAAATTATTTACGAAATATTAAGTTTTTAATATTATGAAGTGTAAATTTCCACAAATCCTGAAGTAAATAACCTAACATTAATATCAAATCAATTAAGCACTGAAATATATTAATTTTTTTATTAATTTACTAAAGACCTATTTAGAAAAATTTTTAAGAGGAGTATCATTTCCACGAGTCTATCCACAAGTGGATGCAATCCATTTTGGGCCGCCTTATTTTGAATGTTTTTCAAGTGTCTCTCACTAAGAGCCGCCGATGACAAGAGAAGTGTGCAGGGCACCCCTCGGGGCTCGTTTTCCCCCCAATTTTTAATTTGCTCTTGTGCTGCAGGCGAACGCGGCGCGCGACTGGTGTGTGTGCTTATCTAAAAATAATCGCATGGAGTCGAATAGCGAGAGGCACGCGTGTCACGAAATGTGCCCCGTGCTTCGGAGGAGATTTACATGTGGCACATGGACGGCGCATTTGCATGACGTCAGCTTTAGCCCCCCGAATTTCACTCTCGCCGCCACGAAAATTCAGCTCTGGAAGGAAAAATAAATGGCGCGCACACCACACGAGCACGTCCTGTCAAGGTGTTGCGCGCTTTTGAAAGGGGTGCTGTGTTGCGCCCTTGCTTGAAATCGCGCCGGGCGCTTCCCCCAGAGGAAATCCGACGAGGCGAGCGTGTGGGGCTCATTCAAAGAGGCACAGCGATCATTTACTTTTACGAGATGAGAGACGAGACACACGATTTTTCATTTCTGAGTTAAACTGACAATCGCCTTTTATATTTAGAATTGCATTCATAAATTATTTTTAAAAATGCTGAGACTGCCGATGATATTTTGAATTGCAGTTGTAAACCCAATTTACTTTTACTAGCGCTAAATAAAAATTTAAACAATTGTCATTCAAAAGAATAAAAAAAAAATAGTTCTGGTTTTGAGAGTTAAAGGTTAAAGCTATTCAGGGTTCAAGTTCTGAGACCCTGAAAAATATTATGTTCCTTTTGTCAGCACAATTCCAGCTAAGGTGCAGGATGAAAGTTCATACACGTTTATCATACTCTTATTTTAACCAACAAAGTCTGCACTTCTTGAACGACTTTAATTTTCAGTTCACCATTCCTATTATTAAAAAATTCTCTGCAGCATGTCAGTTTCTTGTGAGCTTCACTACAAAAATTAATAAAAAAAATTGTCAAAAAAATTCAAAATCTGCTTTTTAATTGCGTTTTATTGGTAATAAAAAAATGATATGAGCATTTTCTGTTAGGTTTTAATTTTCAGTTGATGCAAAGATTTTGACAAAAAATGTGATCGCAACACATCGAAAGGTATTGAACTTATTACTTATTTGAAATTTGCGGAAATTTGAATGGGGGTATTTCTGTATAAAGATTTCAAATTATGTGTCATGTTTGATCATTAAAATCGTGCACACTCTCTTGAAAAATAGAACTTGCTAGAGGGAAGAAATCAATTAAACAGGGATTAAATTTAAAATTTTGCTTTATTATCTGCGAAATAAGCATTAATTTTGCTTAAATTTAAATGAAGAAATCTCTTTTTTTGATTTACATCATTAAATGATTTATTATTTATTACAAGAGGATGTTTTTATTTTTATTTTTGAGGAAAATTTTCTGAGTACTTATGTCTAGCTTTGTCTTCCCTTATTTTCTGCAAAAGTTCTTCAATAATAATATTTTTAAACATTGCTCAATTAACTATAAAGTAAAATGCAAAATATTTTGAAAAATATGTTTTAAATCGTTTGAATAAGAATGACCCATGACAAAAAATTGTTCCAATGACGTCTGCGAGAATTTCTAGACAAATGATGAATGGAAAAAGTGAAACTGAGACGTGATATCAATGCTTGGGAAGCAACGTAGGCGAGACAAAGCATGGACTGCGCCTGCAAGACAAAAAGTCGGCCACCCGCTCGGCGCCCCGCTCAAGCCGGTTGCATCAAATATTGTAAGAGAAGAAAAGGTGAAAACACAAGAAAAGTTAAAAGTTTAAAACCATTTCCTATTTCTCGAAAGGAAAATAAATTATTGTTTTCCTTCCGCGAGCAAAAGCAACAAGTGTGTCGGCGAATGCTGCAAGCGGCCTTGGCAAAAGTCTGGCATTTGCCCAAAATTATTTGAGATTATTTAAATCTGTTCAAAGCCTACCTTTCTGTTCGACAGGGTGGTTGTTGTACCTGCGGTGCGTGATGAGAAAGGCCCGCGGCATATCTCTGCGCTGCTGGTGCAGATGGTGGCGAGATAGCAGACAAAGCCCGACTGAGTGAGCCAGCGCCGGCTGCGCGATGCAAAGAGCGTTAAATAAAGTCTCCCTCGCGCGAGGTGGGGTGGATGCGAAGAGGAAGACGCGGAGCCGGGAGGGCAGGTTGCAGACCAACTGGTGGCTGCGAGCAGCCAACACACGTTCCCACATCCAATCGCAGCCCTTTTTAGTCGCCGTCGCCGCAATCCGTTGGCAACAATGCATTATTAAGATGATTTTCTCTCTCTCTAAATCTAGTTTATATCATTATTCTTGATCAAATGTTGGTAATTAGGGCAAATTAAGGAACATTCAATGATAATCTTACTGTGAGAAATAAAAATTTACTATAATATTGCAATTTACAGGTATAGTAAAGTAAAGTTTTTAATAATATTTGCCTCTAGTTATAAAAAGTATAAAATAATTCGATAATATAGTACATTTTTTAAAGTTTTTTTCTTCAAATCAAGTCACCATCAAGAGTGAGAGAAGTTAATTACACTAGAAAGAAAAATAAGCTATGTAAAATAATATTATAAACATATAGAGTGGGTTTTAAAAATTAAATTGAAGGGACTCATTGAGCAATTAAAGCTATATTATTAAGTGAGACACAATTATATAATAACCTCATTGGAAAATTTTTACTAGAAACACAATGAATAAAATTTAGAAAAAGAGTAAGCTTGGTTTTCTTCCAAAGTTTGAAAATTGGTTCTGAATTAAATTAAAAACTTGAGAGAAAAAATGAGGAAGTCGAAAGACCGCTGCGTTGTTTGCTCCAATTGACACAATGGCAAGAGGTTTGGAAGAGACAAATTGCTCAAGGTTGGATTTTGAAAAAGAGAACACTGAAAATTTTTACGGGAGTCGAGCTAGAAGATGAACGTCATTCTGAGGCCAGCTGGCTCAATTTGCATTTAAATTTCTCAGGAAAAGAGATATTGCAATCTATCTTTTTTCACATATTGACACAATAATTTATATTAAAAGAAATCTGTTTTTTCTTAATTAAAAACGTACATTACGATATTGAAATAAAGTAATGCAGGTTTTCTTCCAAAATTGTTCGAATTGAACACAAAATTTTAGTTTTATTTTGGAAAAAGAAGGAAAGATAATTCTTGATAATTTGAGCTTGAAAACATATTCAACTTCTCGACGTTTTTATATTATTTTTCGAACAGATGACTCAACTTACGTAAATTGAAAGTTAATTATTGACTTTGCTACACTAAAAATGCATTTATCCCCACGGCTCAATTTTTTATTTTTAACCAATTTATTTGAACAAAGTAAAGAGGGTTGCGCAGAACTTGTTAAGAGACGTGGACTGAGCACTTCATTCATGTATTTTTAGGTGCCTGAATGAAACATCGGCTCTGTTCACAGTTGCCAAATAAGGACGACTCGTCAATGACAACCGTCCAGGGGGTGGACGAGCAGGACACGTGGTGAACACCTGCGAGGCAGACGTCAGACGAGCCGGGTGGGGTCACGTGCACAGCAGTGGCCACTTTTCGCTGCTTTGTTGCCCTTTCACCACGCGCCGCACTTTTAAAGCCATAATTATCGAAATCCCCAAAATAACCCTTTGTCTGCGGAGCGTATTAGAAGAGGAAAACAATACAATCAGACCATGACATAATTGAACAGCACCGAGAAATAACAGACGGTGGAAATTTAGAAATTTAGTCATTTATGAGTTAAAATTTTCAAGCTCAATAATTAAAATTCCAAAATAACATGGCTTACAAATAAATTTTGTTTTTTCTAATTTAACTTTAAATTCTTGACAATCAGCAATGCTTAGGTGTATTTTGGGTGACACGCAGAATTTAAATATTAATAATATGTAATTTAAACAAAATTAGCCTTAATTGTTTGTAAAGAACAAAAATCCTGTTTACCGTGTGTATATTATTTGTATTTTTTGTTGCTGCGTGCTGCATTAAAATTAATAAAAATATATTTTATTTCATAAAAGTTTCTAATCAAATACTGTAAAGTTATAAGAAGCAAAAGTGACCCAATAATGTGCTTGAAATAACATGATTATATTAATAGGGTAGGGTAATCGCCTTTTACGTAATTTTAATCACATATTATTATTGCTGTTTATTTGTCCACATTGTTTTTTGATATTTTTTGATAATACTTAACTGAAAAATATCACCGGAAACTGTTTTTATAATTGCAATTTAGAAAAAAATTATTCACAAACATGTCGACTCGAGTTTTAGCCGTGGTAGACAGGGTACTTGGGCTTAAAGTTCTCCCCAAGGAGGGCTTTCTTGACAACGTTTGGACCACCAAACGCACACTCTTCGTAGGATGGAGGAGCTATAATAAAATATCGCATAAAAAAAACTCGAAAAGTAGCGACGGACTTACCCTGGTTTGCATCAGGTGCTGAGGGTCCAAGGGCGAAAACGTTTCTCCGCAGAGGAACGGTTCCCACCACCAGAGGAGCTTGGACGTGGAACTTGCGTCTGAAGAAGGCCGATGGTGAAAAGGAAGCCTGGAGATTTAAAAATAAAAATTATTTACGGCCAAGCTTAAAGGGGGAACATTAACAATTATGTAGTAAGTCAACTGGATGACTTGGCACTTGTTCAGGGTTGAGGGCGCCACAGGTGGGATCTTCAGACCGTACTGATTGAAGGTGGTTGACTGTCCAGACTTGACAGAGTCTAGACTAGCCTTGACGACGGTCTTGGTGAAAATTCTCATCTGGTCCTTTACCTTGTAGGTGACGAACTATTTTTTGAATTTTCACTTTGAGTTTTTAATTTTGATCGAAAATATTTTATTACCTGCACTAATCTAAGTTTGATGCGATTCAAGTCAGCCCTGGAGTCGTTTTCGACCTTCAAGGTGGGAACAATGATCTCGCCAGGAACGGCGCCCGATGTCGGCAAAGAAAGGACAATGCTGGCCGCACCAGAACCGCAGGAAAACGTCTTTGTCGCTGGTTGATTCACTGGTGCCTGAATTAAATATTCCATTTTCAATTTTAAAGACCAAACACCGGTGAATTTATTTATTTAAAATGATAGGAGAAAATTTTCAATCAAAAAGTAGAAATAAAAAAATATACACTCTTACGCGTTTAAAATGTCATGTTTCACCTTTATTTTAAGCCAAAACTTCCGAGGAGGATAATATTATTATAAAATGCTAAGAAATTTGCATATTCTGTTTTCAACCAAAAATAAAAATGGTGATTTTAGCCCTCATTTTGAGGGAAAAGTGAGTTTCCGATGGTTCAAAGTATAGGGGATGCAATTTTTTGTATCGCTTTTCATGAAATTTGGTCTACTTTCAAAATTTTAAAATTGCCTGGTCCTTTTAAATAAAGAAATATTTTCATTTTACCGTCAGCAGTGGATCGGAGTTCAAGTCCACAAGGGCGATGACGGTGAAGAACGCAATGTTTACGTGGTCGAACTTCCACGGTCGTTCCACCACGACACTGACGTAGTACCTGACAGCCCCGATAACACCCTCGTACGACGAGGGGATTTCAGGGGGAAGATCGAGCCTGAAAGTGTACTCGTGTTCGCCAGGAGCAAGCGTTTCGGCGTCGACGGAGGTATTTACTTTTAAATATTATTTAATTTAATTCAGAAAAATATTTCAAATGTTTAAGATTTACTTCCTCCTGCTAGGATAATTGTTTGGTCAAAACATGTCTCGTCGCCTATGTATTGAACAGTCGAGTTTTGACCGGCAGCTTGACTCCATGTACATTTTGCTTCTCCGGCCAACTTCAATATGATTGCTTCAAAGTGGTAAAATAAAATGCCACAATGAGAATTGTACTTTTTTTTTTTAGTTATAATTCATTATGCACTATTACGTTAAAATGAATAAAATAAAAACATTTTTGCTTCAAGATCTCGTTCTTTAAAATATTTAATTTTTCTAATCGCAAACTCCTTTTGTTGTTAAAGAAAATAAAAATCGTCTTCAAACCTCGATATTTTTCCGGCTTTTCATTTCTGATGACGATCCTTCCAGACACGGTCTGTCCTGCAAAGTAAGCAGCCATCGGGTTGTCGAACAAAATTTTAAATTCCTCCAATCCCATCGTGGCAATCACAGAAAGCTGGAATTAAATGAGCTGAATAATTTGACAACAGAGTGGTTTGTTCAGTTTAATATACATGAGATAACGTAGAGGCGAACGTGCGACACCTTTGTTATCTAATCAACCGCGCCGCCCATGAGAATCAGAAATGAGTTGAGTGAGGATTTTTCTTAGAATTGTTGTTGGTCAAAAGTTTCTCGGATATGTTTTTCATTTACAAGAGTGCAATTATATATTTCCAAATTAATTTTTGATTCTGAAAATTAGCGATAAGGATGTTGTTGCTTCACGTTGTCGGAAGAGCCGATCTCCCTCTATTTAGGCTGAGGATTGACGATATAAAAAGCCTCAATCAGATATTTAGATAACGCGCGTCACTTTTTGAAGCTATATAATTATATTATCTTATGCTATAATTGTGAGATGCCAATTCAAAAATGATTTTAAAATGATTTTATATTATTTTCTCCAAGAAGTCCTCAATTCCAAATTGAAATTATAATAAAAATAACAAAGTTCCATGTTGAAATTACTAAATAAAAAAATTGTTGAATTGCGATGAATTAAATTTATAAAGCGCAGTTTTAAATTGCCAAAAACGCGATCACTAAGAAAAAATTTCAGCAATTGCTGGGAATTCCTAAGCGATGGCGGAAAGAAGTGAGGAATCATTATCTATTTTTGGCCTTTTCCTGCTGCAGATTTCTCTACTGCGGATTTTAATAGCTTTGAAAACAAGCAAATACAAAAAAAAAAAAAGTGTAAAATAACATAATAATAATTTTTCTATATTTGGATTTTCTTCCATCTTCCCAAACAGAAAATATTCTATCATTAATAATTGTGACAAATTTGTCATTTTCATAAAAAAATTCTGACGATATTTCAATAAGCAACAAAATAAATTGTAACTTTTATTATCATTTACTTTAAATTTATTTACTTAAAGTTATATGCAATGAATATTCTTTTTAATAATTCACAAAAATTTTAAAATATTGTACATTAGAAAAATAATTAAAGCGGAGGTTGAAACAAAATAATGATTTTCAGCAATAAAACAATAAGCTTCATTGAATTTTCCCTTTCTATACTTAAGAAGTTTTAATTTTTTCAATGCAAATGTGGGGTGTGCATTGCACCTTGCAGATGTTTCGAGCCAGACCGGCCCCAGACTGCGGATTTACGCTAAAAATGGACCAATTTGAGGATACGTGCATTGAAAGGAAAACACAAGAAAGGAGGGAAGACGCAGCCGGTATTTTAAGTCAAAGTTTGCAGAAGGCCATTAGTGGCACGTGCCTCTGTTTGAACGGCGGGGGTTGTAAATGAACGGGGTGCAGCTGCACTTTTGTGCCCCGGAGACACGCAGGGGACTTGCCCTGTTCACCGAGACGGCGGCCGTCGGCCACGTGTTCCGAGAGAGAGATGAACTTGTTGCCGCCGCTTGCAAGTGCACATTTTAACTTTATTTTGGTCCGAGACGCGAACGAGGAAAGAATCGAGCTCGCCCCTTTCATTTGTCCCCATGAGAGCAAGAGCAGCTGTTGCGCTTTTGCATAATTATTTTTGTCTTTCACCCATCTGCGTGTATTTAAAGCATTTAAAATATATTTGATTGTTAATTTCTCCCCAGATTTCACTAAAAAGGAAAAACATTTCTCTTTTAATAAATTTCACATATTTGTTATTATATTTCAATTCATTATTAAATATCTTGCAATTAATAGAATAAGTTTTTGCAATGTATAAATAATTTTTTTCTTTTGGTTACAAAATTTGGCAGAGCAAGAGCTCATATGCGATGATTCGTAGACGGTGAATCACTTGGCTGCTCGTTTCGTTTAATTTTCGCAAGCATTTCCTCTTTGACCTTTCATTATTTTTTAGTTTTGTGCTATTTAACTATTAACGAGTTGTAGTTGTTTTTAATTAATGATATATCATGGACACGAAAGAAGATGATCTTGTTTAATAAATTCTTGATTTAATTATTCACTAATGAATATTGAAGATGTGAAATATATTTATAATTATTTAAAAAAAAATAGAAAATTTTCAACAACAGTCAACGTGTCTCATATCTTTGTTAAACAATTTAATTAAATAAAATAAAATTTTTAATATAAAATTATGAATTATTTTAAAGAAAATTGATATGAATGTTTGGTACAAAAAAATAATTGAATAAAATTTAAAAATATAGGTAAATTTTTTTTTTATTAGTAAATGTTATTTATTATTTATAAATGTTAAAAGTTCTTGAATGATTAGAAATGTTAGAAATGTTTTCGTGGGAGTACCAAAGGAAGAAGATTTGAGAGGGTGGTGTGAACGTAATTAAGCAGGAAGCGGAAATACTGGCTAAACGTGCACGCTTATTAATAATCGCGGGCATGTGGATGCTGATGATCTCACAGCACCCCTTTGAGGCCAATACTCTCTAAATACGGAGCGATATTTTCCCACCACTAGCTCGAGCAGAGAGGAATTAGAAAGGTGAGCTCCAACTTCCTTCTCCTATAATGTATATTCCTCCAGGAAAATATATATATTTTTTTTTAAATTTACATTGATTAAATTATGAAACTACAGTTTAATTACAAAAAAAGCAATAGTGATGATAATTTTAAAATCCCAACATTTAAAAAAAAAGACGAATTGATGATTTTATTTAGTTTTTGATTGAATGGTGAAGTTTGGAAGGTCTTTTAAAAAGGTAAAGCTTTTAAAGGTAGACTGGACTGAAATAATATATTAAATAAGGATTTCACCCTAGCACAGTTGACTTCCTGTGGAATTCGTGCTAACTGCATTAAGCGCGCGCTACCGTTTCATCATCAACATGTGGCCTAGAGGAGCAATATATGGTCCGAGCAAAAAACTAGGAGGATGATCACCTAATGTGAGTCAGTCGGATGTGTGTCTGGTTCTCTGCAGTCAAGTGCACCGGTGCTGCTTCCGCTCGTTTGGTTTTTGGTGCGGTTGAAGGACGACAACTTTTAAATAGCACCACCAAGAAATCGAGGTATTTTTTCATAATTTAAAAAAAAAAGTGAAAATTATTTTACAGCAAGAAGACGTGATTTTATCATCTCATATTTTATGAAAAAATATTCTTTCTTCTTCAACTAAATGAAGGAAATTTTGGTAAATAAGCTAAAAATTTTATTATTTTCAGAAACATAATTAAAATTTTATTTATTAACTTTTTAAAATTACCAACCAATAAAGATAATTTCCAGCTACAGTGATTTTTTTGGTGCCAAAATCTTTTACTTTTAAAAGGCGATCGTTTTCAGCGACCACAAAGAGTGCCATTTGCTGCCAGCTGTGAATTAAATGCTCCACCGCGGCTCTCGTCGGCATGCGACGCCCGCGCAGGATGTTTAGGAGGAAGCGGCGATTACATATTTATACTCGGATCGCAGATGGATGCTCGAGAGTGGATGCAGGCGCGCGCCCCGTGCGCACGTTTTCATCTGCTCGGCCGCCAGATCACCCACAATAAATAACCCCCATTAACGCGCGCACCAATTGGTCTTCCACGCTGGTTCCCGGTGTGCAAGGAAAAAAGGCAAACAATTAAGTTCAACCGTGGAAAAAACCTCGGGAATTATCCTTATTTTAACAATTAACTGCAAAGTATATCTACCAAGTCTATTTTACTTTGCAGCACAAATAAAAATAAACACAAATAAATTAACACAAAATACGCAGATAAAATCCTGTCAACACCTAAAAAAAAAAAAAACTGACCTTCCCCAACCTAATCTTTTTCTCTATTTTTCAGTTTTCAGCTTTGTTAGTCATCATCATATGGACCAAAATTAAGGATATGCCAGAAAAAAATGTAGATTTTATAATAAAGTTGAACCCCAAAATAAAAATAAATTGGGTGATGCCTTCTGCACCTAATAAAGGGCACTGGCCGACAAGACTATGTCTGGGCCAGACCCTAAAAAAATTAATAAAAAAAAATTGATTTCAAAGGACAATTTTACAGTTCATAATAAAGAGGGTTGTTTTTATTTCTAATATATTTTCATATTAAAAGGGTAAATGACATGTTCTGTTTTATTAATAATTTTTTGGCAATTATTATGTTTCAACCAGAAACACTCGGCAGCAATTTGTGCAATATTTAGTGGCGAATTATTGTAGAGAATCCCAAATGCATAAATAAGTATATTTTTCTTTAAGTAAATGATGTTATTATTCTTCTTTTAGAGGTGTTAATGAAATAAAAACGGTCTATTAATCTCAATTTAAAAATTAAACCTCTATAGGCAAATGCGAAGGCTCATTTTTTTTATCATTTTCTTCAAAGGGGTCTATAGACCAATCGTCTATTCAATGATCACAGAAATCAATTAGATACGCACTGCTTTCCCTGATATGCTTATTGAAAATTCTCTCCGAGAGACGCTGAAATTTTGCTCCTTGTGAAACGTAGACCATGTTAATTTTATTAACTTAAAAAAGGAACCACCGTTTTCCTAGACCCGACCGGCTATGCTGCCGACTCCTGGAGCAGAAAAGTTAATTTTGCCGAAGTTAATTCGCGCGCGGAATGAGCTCTTTGGACTCTTTGGGGGAGAGCGGAGATCTTCTGCTGTCGGGGAAGTGCCTCTGGGACTGGAGCTCTCGCGGTAGGTCTTCTCCTAAGACCTTTTTGTAGCGACGAAGTGAGTGGTGGCGGTCGTGTGGTGCTGCAGTGAGCCCTGCTGGCTGTCGATGGAGGGTGACCGAGTGCTGGTCCAGTATGCCAGCCTGCGGCGTCACCAGACTCAAGGGCAGCGCCCGGACGAGGCACCCGGCCGCCACCGCCTGGTTCTACGCCTCTTTGCTCAGCCATAAGATACTTGTAAATGTCGACGGCGTTCAATTGCTTCGTCTGTTGCAGAGGCATAAAGCCTTGAATCCAAATGCAAAGGGCCTAGCAAGCTCAGTATATTTTTGTGCCTTGATAAATATAAACAACTGACAAGTAATAATAATAACTGACATAATTCAGTACTGCATTTGAGTCAAACAGCTACATAAAACATTATTGTGCGTTCAACAAATAAATGATAATAAAATAGATTGATACAATATCGCAGGAAGTGCGAAATATTTGGCAATATTACAGCATTAAAGTTTTCTGATACGCAAAGTCAATTTAGTTATGGTGGTTAAAATTTAAAATCTTTTTGCAATAATTGCAAAAGGTGGATTCCATTGTCGTGAACAAACATCATTTTACTAAATAAGCTAGTAATAGCAATCTAATGTAGTATAGTACATAAAAACCACGAATATTTAATGTTGACAACAAGATTAGATTGCATCATCAATCAATCAATCAATTTTTGAAGTAAAAGTCTTTCATGAACTGTGAATTATTTTTATTATTATTAACGACAAAACGAAAATTACCATATTGTCTCTTAAAAATTTTAAATTTTCATGTTTTGCACTCAATTACAATATTGTTTTAAGTATAAATATATTACTTTAAACACATTCAGTCGAATTAATTAACTTTAATTAACACTGTATAGAATTCAATGGAAATTTTCTTTTTCTTCACGGAATAAATAGAAGAAGTGCTCCAAAGTCTCGTCGTCCAAGTTATCATATTCCTGTGCCAGTTCTGCATTAGAAAGCTTAGAGCCCAAAGACCGCTTGAAGGCCGCAAAGAGCTGGAACGCGTTCCCGGCACGCTTCAGGTTGCTCTTCAGAGGGATTTGCTCCAGCGTTGGACGAATTGGAGCTGCAGAGATGGGGTTGGTCGCCAGAGCAGTAGAGGTGCTACCAAGGGCAGCAGCAGAGTTGAAAGCCTCCTCAGCAGCGGAGGAGCGAGCCACGGCAGCAGCAGAGTTTGGGGCCTCCACAGCAGCGGAGGTTATAGCCAGGGCAGCAGATGAGTTTGCAGCCTCCTCAGCAGAGCGGTTCAAAATATCGATTTCCTCAGGAGATTCAGCTTTGCCCTGTTTGTCCTCTTAGCCGAGCATCTTGCATGGGGGCTCGTCTTGTTTGTCGCACATTCTATGCGTTAAAAAAATAATAATTTAAAAAGGAAAATAAATACTTCAAAACAATTTTCCCTCCAAAAAAATTGGGATCCATTTAGGGGCATTCATCGAATTCGGGTCAAGTTAAAAGTAATTATTAAAAATAATATTAAATAAAAAATTAAGAAAGAAAAGTTCTGCGGTTGCACTGCTTAGGGAAATGAGCTTCTTCCTCGGCGCCGAGAAATTGAGCGCAGAGGCGCCGACCCTTAAGGGTGGGCTCCATTGTGCAAAATGACAGTACTTCAACCTTTAACCTGCATCCCCTGGATGCATTTTTGAGAAATAAAAACATCCTGTTAAATGGTTAAGAGACTTTCCAATTTTAAAATAATAATAATAATATCTTTAGTTAAAATTTAAATAAAAGAGGGTTTCAATTTTATAGTGTAATTAAAAATCTTCTGGCTAAAATTAAAATAAAGGGTTTTTCAGCCAGTTTATCTTTCTGCCGAATTGTATACATATATCTATAAATTAATGGATAGGCAACCGGAGTTGCAAACGTGTCACGCGGGTGACACACTTCTTGGTAATATTTTAAAATGCGCTGTTTTTTAATAAAAGGGTTAAGCAAGCAATACATTTTAGAGTCCCGCGTTTTCTCTGGTGAAGTGAAGATGAAGACAAAACATTGATTCTGAGGCTCCCTTTGCTCTCATTATCACGCGACACGCGCAATTCGGCTTCCAGGGTGCAGATCGCCGCGACGACTTTTTAGTGACCTTATAATGTTATTCATATGCCCAAGGTCATGACCTGGGGTCGCATCGATCAGCACCACTTTGCTATTTTGCGGTCTCGGCCGTGAGCAAGAGCTGAGAAGCAAGGGCGAAGCGGCCGGCACACTATTCACAAGCATCTCCATAAGGGGGAATAAAACTCGAGTTTTCGCACGAAGTTCTGATTTCAACGGGCCACCAGGAAGCACCAAGTACAGGGTAACTACTCAGAACACCCACGCGCGGATAATGTACTAGTGTTAACTTGGGTACTCTCCGAGTGATCGGACTTAGAGAATTTTTAGAGTTACGGACTTTGCCGCTGAAATGCAGAGAGATCAGGCAAGGAAGGGGGTCCCTCCGCCCTTTTGCCGCCAACCAGGCGCGCGCTTCTATCAATACTGCCACTACTAAATACTATTGATTTTGGGGCAAAAGTTTCTGAATTTAATACAATTTTGCGAACGCAGAGTTTATCTTTACACTAGCCGATGTAAAGTTCAATTTACCCTAGTTAAGTTGGCTTAATAAGGCATCAATTTAAATCACAAATTAACAATTTTCCTCAATTTTCAATGATCTTGAGAAAAGTAAATTTTGTGCCAGTAAATTTATTTGCATTGTGATTGCCATGAGCTCCTCACTAATTTTGAATAAATATAAACTCTTAGCATAAATGTTGAAATGATTAAACACAATCGTTTCAGTTTTCAAAAAGGAACTTATTAAATCTGCCAATTTAAACGTTTTCTTATATCAATTAGCTACGTAAAATGAGTAAAATTGTAGCAAACCTCAAGAGGCATTGGAGTTTTGGTCTGAAAGGCAGCTGGGTGACCTTGGGCTTGACCTGCTTGTTCCTCTTGGTCGAGGGAGTGCTGGGTGTCCGGCAGACTGGCAGTGACAGCAGTGGATGAGTTAGCAGGCTCCTCAGCAGAGCAGTTCAAAATATCAACTTCCTCAGGAGATTCAGTCTCAGCCTTTTTGTCCGGAGTGCCGTTCGTGGGGTGCATCTCCTCGGGAGATTTGGCCTTAGCCTTCTTGTTGCCGCTCGAAGATTCCATCTCCTCAGGAGATTCAGTCTCTGGCTGTTTGTCCGGAGTGCGGACCTTGGGATGCATCTCCTTGGGAAATTCGTCCTCTTGGCCGAGCAGCACGTCCACCTTCCGCATCTTGCACGGGGGCTCGTCTTGAGTGTTGCACGTTCTGCAAAAAATTGATTTGAAATTAGAAACTTTTAATGTGCATGAATTAAATACAAAAAAAAGTCTGCGGCCGAATGTTAGAGAATCGATTGGCTCAAAAAACATTCAAAATTGGATTGCTGTGCAACGATTTCCCACCGCTGCAGAAAATCGTTGCACAAATCGAAATTCTCAGGCACAATTTCTTGCACAGACACTTAAGCAGAAATTTTTGTGCAACCAACTATTCTCCATCCCAGAAGAGAATCGACGCCAAGAATTCTTGTTTTAGAATCTTCGAGGAAATTCTTGCTCCAGAATCTTTGCTTTCATGAGAATTGAATAAATTCAAATCAGGCAAACGATTTTCAAACAGTTCTCATGCAAGAATTCACGGAAAGATTTTGGAGCAAGAATAATTTCCGCAAAGATTCTAGAACAAGAATTCTTGGCGTCGATTTTCTTTTCGGGATCGAAAATCGTTGCACAAGACTTCCTGATTGAGAATGCAAGAATTTTGCTTGAGAATCAATTTATGCAACGATTTTCAAAATAAATCTCGCAACGATTCTCTCCAGCGGTGGAGAATTGTCGCTGGAGAATCCGTTTTCGAAAATCGTCACCAAATACATTCCCAAAAATTCAAACTTGGGACAATCAACTTACATAACCTCCGAGATGACGGCCGATTTTCAGCAGAGCCAATTTGGCCGCATCCGCGCGAATTGTCCGTGGACACGCCGAGCAACAAGAGTGCGGCCGCGGGCCGCGACCGCCGCGAACCATCTTTTCCGTTTCTTTTCCTCAAAGAAATACGCCGGCTCCCGACTCCCTACGTCAACAACTTTTTTCCAGGAATTCCAGGTAGGTAACACACAGGTGCTGCCACCTAGGGGCTGATCGTTGCGACTCAAGGCGACCTTGGGCATATGAATAACATTACAAGGTCACTGAAAAGTCGTCGCGGCCATCTGCACCTTTAAAAATCCCTAGAACTTTAATTTGCCAAGCTGTACCTTTCATTTTTTAATCATTGTTCTTGTTTTTTTTTCATTTTATTAAAAATTATAAATAAAAATTTTTTTGGACTAAATAAGCTAAATAAGGCCGAATATTATTATTTTTTTTTTATATCAAAAGAATTGATGTACTTAATAATTATTTTTTAAATTTAAGATTCTGTTAAAATATCAAAGAGGAACCGATGGATTTTGAAAAATTGAAAGTATTATTATGCATTTTAAATTAAATACGAAGGCAATTTTATTTTTTAATCAAAAACAGAATAAAAGCGCATCGAGAGAAGATTTGCGCCGGTCGGGTGGGTTCGCATTGCTGCCGCGAGAGGCGCGTTCCTCCAAGAGCATCGAAAGGTAAACAACGGGATAACATCCTTCGAGGTTTCTGTGATCGTGCCTCGTCTTGTTCGCCAAGTCGTTGACCCTGACACCGACCAGGTTGCACCAGATCTGATGCAGCCCTGATGGCCGAGGCGAAGAGCGTGTTGGTGACGTACGTGCTGTGGCTGCTGGGGGGATGGTTCGGTCTGCACCACCTGTACCTGCGGAGGGACCTGCAGGCCTTCCTCACCTGGTCCACCGTGGGCGGCTACTTCGGCGTCGGCTGGCTCAGGGACCTCGTCCGCATCCCCGAGTACGTCGCCGACTGCAATGAGGACGAGCAGTACATGAAGAAGTTCATCGAGAGGCTCAAGACCAACGAAAAGGTTCATTAATTTTTATTTTTAAACTTTAATTTTAATCATCAATTGACCTTTCATTTATGAACGCGCACGTTGAGCGTGACGCGGGTACCGTTAATTTACACTAGGCCGGCTGTGAATGGCTCGACTGCAAATTGTGCATTACGTGGTGGCATTTTATTAAAGTTAATTCCGGTTAATTCCATCAAACTTAATAATAAAATGCTTATTTTTTCTTGAATTCAATGAATACGTTATTAATTTTGTCATTTTATTTAATAACAATATTAAATAATGTGGACTTATTAAATAAATTTTTATAAAATTTTAATTTTCATTATTTAATAATTTTAACTTATTATTTAATTTTATTAAATTGTTTTTACTCGTTTTGATGAATTATCAAAATGCAATTTCATCTCAATTCAATATATATTCGTTTGAACCTTACATAATCAATTTAAATCAAAAATTAACATTTGATGGTACGGAATTATGGTACATTTAATTGACTGAAATTGAAAAACTGAAAAATTTATATTAAAATCTAAAAATTGTCAGTGAATCTGTTTTGTGGAATGATTGAGATCCACAATTATCATAAACATGTTCTTTCTATGACCACGATAATTAAAAATTTAAGTAAATTTAAACAGTGAAAAGCACATTTATTCCGATTTTGCTTCGTATTCCTGATCTTATATTTGAAGCGAACCAAGAATTAATTATTTGGGCGCTTCTTTTTTAAAGAAAAAAATGGCAAAGGGTTCAGTTGTGTGGCCCACAAGCCCTTTCCTGAGCTGAAAAGAGCACTTCTTGCTGTAAAATTAAAAGTGAAACATTTTATTTTGAAGTCAATCTCACTGTTGGTACAATGCGCAGCCATAGAAAGAGGGCCAAAGTGCTAATATCTGCAAATAAAATGACTTAAATGACCCTAAAATTTTCCATTTTATTCTTTTGTAATATTATTCCCAAATTGTATACTATGCAGTATGCCAACTTTATAAAGAAATGATAAATTAATATTTGTACTGAACTTTGAATTTTAAATTTAACAAAAAATTTCAGCCTCCATTCTCAAGCATCCGATTCATGAGCAGTGTGCTGGTGTCGTACATCTGGTCCAGCATCTTCTGGATGGCCATTCCCGAAGACGAAGTTTTCGGAATCAACTTCCGTCCTCTTCTGTACCTCACACCGATTCCATGCGCTCTTGGTAAGAGTTTCCATTTATGTTTGGCTCAATTAAAAAAAATTCTCATTTTTAGGCGTTTGGGCCGTCGGAAACGTTGGCCGCGAGCAGGGCTCGATTTGGTGGCCTCTGGGAATCGCCTTCGCCACAACTCCTGTCCTCTGGATGTGGGACGACTCAAACTGGTTCACAGCCATGACTTTCTGCAGTGCTTTCGCCTTCGACGCTCTGGCCAAGCAGTGGAAACGAACCTACCCAAAGAAATCTTCCACAAAGAAGTACGGAATATTTGCAGATTCTGTTCATGAATTTGAATTTGTGCCTAAAATTTCCAAATTTTTATGAAATATTTTTAATTTAATAATTGCCAAATTCCAAATATTGTTTTTTTTTTTATTGAAAATAAAATACAAAATTAAAGTTTCTTCAACTTTAATGAACCAACAGAGATTTTATAATCAATTTTGGCAATAAGAACCTGAGGGGTTGCTCTAAAAATTTTTTTTTAGCTTTGGACAAAAATGAATAAAATTTACTTAAATAAACTGTAAAAATGTTACAAATTTGTGTGACAATATTAAATTATTTTGACAAACATTGATAGGAAACATTTTTTCCTTTATTAGGATCTTTAGAATATAATTCGATGTGAATTTTGAATAATTTTCTTACTTTTTCAGGAGAGTTTTGGTGCTGAGTGTGTGCGTCGTGCTCTACCTTGGCCTCTTCTCGAGCTATCTGTACTTCAACGCCAAACTCACTGACAGCGAAGGTGACGAGGTCAAGTTCCAGGACGCCGTCAACCACTTCTTCACATCCCCATGGTGGGTGGATCTGAAACAGTCATTGGTTGACACCTGGACCTTTGCTCAGCACCACGGTTGGGCCGAAGTCTGGAAGCAAATAATAGACTTGTCCGATCCGCACGGAGAAATCAATGCTCACAAGGTTTGAAAATAGTTTGATTTTTGTTTGAAATTTTTTTAACGAATTTTTTTTGCACAGGTGCTGGGGGTTGGCCAGACGGCGACACAGTCGGAGATCACTGCCAAGTGGCGTGCCCTGTCCAAGGAATTCCATCCAGACAAGGTCAAGGACGAGAACGAACGGAGGAAAGCGCAGGAGAGATTCATGGAAATCCAGCAGGCGTATGAGGTTCTGTCCAAGATGCGATCAAAGCGAACGGCCAAGAACAAAAAGTCTGTCGATTAATTCTCTTCACTGACTGAGATCTGCAGGTTCTATTCTGTGATAGTTCCTTCTGACTAATCAAGCAGGCCAAATTTATGCATGAACAATGGAATATTTAACCACTTTTTCAATCAAACCAATTGTCACAGATATATTTTTATGTACTTGTTTATGTTGGAGATGAAATCTGAATTTTTGTATGGTTGATTAATTTTGTACTCATTTATTTTATTGTTGATGACAACTTTGGTGACCTGAATGTTCTTTAAGCAAGTGAGACTCCGGCATCAATTCTTTAATGTTTTTGAAAATTGCACAAATTAATTGTCTTCCTGGGACACAAGAGTTGGTGCTGGAATCGTTCACCGCACATTTAATTAGACAATGTGGGCCTAAACTTAGATCATTCCCTTAAGTATATGAAAATCTGCGACAGGCAGAAATTGTTAAAAAAAATTTTATGAGAAAGGATTACATAAATAAAAGCAAATATGCAACTTGTAACCTTGATTCGTGTATATTTTAATCACATTGGCCATAGATTTAATTAAATCAGAGAAGGAAGACAAATTTACAACATCTAGTGACAAAAGTGCAGAGTTGTGTCTGTAGCCAACAAGCGTCAAATATTGAAAAACCAGCAGGTGTATAAAAATGCATCAGAAAATTATTTTGGTGATTTCAGTAGATCTTGGTGGTGTTCTTTCTGCTTGTCTCATTTTTGATATTGCAACTGTAACGTCTTTGATCTTAAATGAAACTGGAGCAAGACACAATATTGTTAGGAAACAAAAAAATGATTCCATTTTTATTCTTAATAGATCAAAGCTTATCCAAGTCGACCACTTTGAGTTCCTCCAAAGCAAAGACTGGAACAAAAGCTGCACAAAGCTTTGACTGTTTCAAATTTCTGCAAATTTAATATTCACAAAAATAAAAGCTGCGCTTATTTAGATTAAATCTTTATCAATTTGACACATTTTTGGTGTTTCTTGCTTAAGGGTAGAAAAGGTTTTCGTAAAGTGCTGCTACAGATCGAATGACATATTTTTGTCGGTGCATCGGAGGTGCTGGTATATATACAGTTTGTTGACTTGAAACGACAGCAATAATTAATATCTATTCCTGGCTTATCACACCACCCCCCTCCCGTCCTTATCAGTTCCTGCACACACGGGGAATACATTATGCAAGGGCGCCTGCTTTACTGTGTCACCCTTATTCAATCAAATCATCCGTACAAAAAATATCCACGCTTAATAAAAAATTCAAAGCTGTAGCAATTATATATAAACCCGTATAACAGCCAATTTTGAAAGGAAAATCAATGAAATTTAATCAAATAAAATCTTCTTTCACACTTTGAATTTCCGACACAAGAGCAAATTATCCGGGCGCATTACAAATTCAAGTGTGTTGTTTTCTTCTGCAAATTTATTCCGCACAGCCCACCAACGTGTCAATTAATACAAATCACATGCTGCGATCGACCTCGCCAGAATAAGAAATAACGCTCTAATTTGTATGCAATTTTTTTTTTTAAATATGTACACTGCGCGTCAAAGGGAGCACTGCCGTGTCCATGCAAAGTGGGAATTTATTCGTACAAGAGGTAGCGAATAAACTCCTCCTCCTGCTGCTATTTTTTCCGGCGCGCGTTGGCCGCCGTCCGCGTCTGGTCGGCGCCGTCGGCCTCCGAGGGTCCCGCCGACGACCCGGCCGGGGTCACCTGCACCTTGGGCACGATGAAGACGCGCGGCGTGAGAGGGGGAGGGGAGGCGACCGGCGCCGGTGGCGGCGCCGGCGCCTCCTGCGGAGGGTGCTTGGAGGCCTTCGAAGGGGAGTCTTGGTTCGCCGGCGACGACTTGAAGGCCCGTTTCAACTTGCTCTTGAGCCAGGAGCCCCCGCCGGAGGAGGAGGGCGCGGCCGCCTGCGGCGGACACGCCTGGGCCGTCAGCTCGGGCTCGCTGCCCCAGCGGCCGCCGCCCACGGCCGCACCGGGGTGCGTGGCCCCCGCCCGCTCCAGCAGGCGGTGCCGCGAGAATTTGTCAATCACTTCGGCGCACATGTGGCGGCCGCAGTACCGGGCCCACTGCTCCGCTCGGTAGCCGCGGCCCAAGTCCCTCAACGCTGGAGATGCCCCTGGAAAATAAAATCATATAAGATTGCACTCTCAGATTGGACGCTTATATTTACGTCATCAATAAAACAAGGCATTTTTTTTTTTTAGATTTAAATTTAAAATGATTTTAAAATATATTCAAATTATTATTAAAAATTTGAAACACACAGAAACACATATGAGTAGTTGATAAAAAATTAAATCAAGCTAAAATTATTTCCAACAGTAAAAATAAATGTAGCAAAATTTATGCTATTGAATTTATAGAATCAATCCTCAAGAGTGTTTATAAAAATTTCCACTTTGATCTCACTGTGCTGAGTAATTTTATAATTATTTTTTATTCGAAAATTTAAAATTCTGCTCAGGTTTCGTCACAATTTTGCCCCACTCAAAAAATTTTGTTCACAACTGAAGAATATTAGAAGGAGAAAGATGTAAATATTTATTTATTAATTCAATTACATTGTAAAGTTATTCTATTTAAATACTAAACAGGGACTACTATTAGGGATGAACTAATTAAATTATTATTTAAATGTTCAAATTATATTTAGAAACTCTAATTTTAAAATTTTATCAAAAGTTTAAATTTATTGTAAAATCTTATTAAAATTTTAAATAGACATAATTAAAATATTAATAAACTTTTTAATACTAGATTATTTTAGCAAAATTGCTTTGTCAATTTTCGCATAACTATGTTTTCAACTTGCAAATTTTATTTTTTTGATTGATTTCCCCTTTTTTTTGATGAAGGTAGCAATTATACCTGCAAAAAGCAGCAGTTTGGCGCACTTGGTCCTTCCCTGCAGAGCGGCTTTCATTAGTGGGGTGAATCCCAGCGAGTTGCGCGCGTCCACTTCAACCCCCGAGCATCGACTCAGCAGCAGATTTAGCACCTCAACGTGACCTGAAACGCCAAAGAGAAATGATGAGCAAGTGATATAATATAAAACTTTTTTGATGGTGTGTCGTTTGCGGAATTTTCCTCCCGCCCTAATTTTGAAAATTCCTTTACCAGGCGAGAGATCAAACGATGCAAAAATTTAACGCCACTTGGTCTCTCATTTTTTTTTCCAACCGAGCAATTATCCAATTTGCGACAAGGTCGAGAAATATACGAGTGTGCCAAAAAAACACGCACTACCGGCAGAAGCGCACATTAATATGTCGGCGCGCAGTTGGTAAAATTTTACGAGCGCGCGGCACTTCTTCATAATGTTTGCATA
The DNA here is from genome assembly GCF_031216515.1 of Neocloeon triangulifer. Lineage (NCBI taxonomy): Eukaryota > Metazoa > Arthropoda > Insecta > Ephemeroptera > Baetidae > Neocloeon > Neocloeon triangulifer. The sequence goes on from NW_026775550.1 coordinate 3,122,663, forward strand.
GTTGCTGTGGATCGGACCGACTGCCAAACTGCGCGGCTATTTTCGAAGAGGGAAAAGAGAAGCTAAAAAAATGAGGATGGCGGTAATTACCGGCTTGGGCGGCGAAGTGCAGCGGGGTGTTGCCCTCGTTGTCCGGGTAGTTGAAGTCCACGGCTGGAAACTGGGCCAGGGCCTCAAGCATGGCTAACGAGCCGCTCGAGGCGATGTAGCTCACAGGTGTCTGTGCGGACAATTTTGAATAAAGAATTGATTATTATAACGTTTTTCTAGATTATAAAAATAGATTGCTAAATTATAAAAATTTATAACAATAAACAAAAAAGGCGCCTAATTATTCATGAAAGGCAAGTTTCATTAAACTTCAGTCTGAAACCCCCAATATCCATAAATGTCTCATTAAAAAAATACGCAAGTTCTTAAATTAAATATCAGTTTAAAAATAAAATATAATTTTTTTTTTATCCTGGCTCAGCTAATTTTTTTTTATGCATTTAATAACTCATTCATTTGTAATGTTTTATTATTTTTATATTTAAAATTATTATTTTTTGGTAGTTATTACGTTAATTCTCACTTTAAATTAGATTTTCAAATACTTCTATTAAAAGAGATTGTAGAAAAATTAATTAAAATGTTAGGTATTTTTATATCACAAGATAACAGAAGCTCCGTTTGCAATTATTTTGCCACCTATCATCAATTTTGTTTGATAAATGGGAAAGAAATTTTGAAATGATTTAAATAAATTCAGTTAATTTTTATTTATTTTTTATTTTTCGACGGCTTAAAGAAATATGTGTAAGGAGAGTGTTTTAAAGTGATTTATAATAAAAATTTATCCAGCGTTATTAAAGAAAAAAATTTTCTCCATTTATTGAATTCCGGACAAGCTTGAAGCTTTATTTTAAAATATTCATCAATATCAAGGAATGAAATTTTCATGATGCAGGCTTATGATTTTAGTAAAGATTTAATTTGATGTTTAATTTTAGATGGTTGGAATGTCATTTTTCCTTGTCGGTCTAACCAGAAAGTTGATTGCAAAACTTAAAAACGCACAAGTCTGCGAGAGCCTTGATAATCTTCTCTTCAGTATTGTAAGACGTGTTGTAATAAAAAGAGAAGAAAACTGCCGGGCATTTGCATACCATTACAGGAAGTTTTTTAATATCCCCTGAGAGTATATAATGTATAAAGAGGCTTACAGAGTAAAAAATTTCTAGCCAGGATTTATATCATTTAAAATGAGAAAGGATAAATTGGACTGGCAACTGTGCAAACACGAGAAGATCAAAAGCAAAAGAAAAATACATTTATTTTCCCTTAATTTCCAAATGGAAAAGTTGAGGCCGCTTTAATCCGGGGGGTCATAAGAAAAAAGGCGGCGGCCCTCGTTTGATGTGGGTGTGCATTTTTTTTCAAATTTAGGTCGCGTTTGTTGGGCCGCGAGACCGTCGAGCGTCCGACGGGGCCGCGGCACAGAGCCCACCGGCAAAAGTACTTTTATAAAAAGAGCGACGTCTGTGCGGTGGGTCGCTGCTTTTGGCTCTCCTTGAGCGTCAAAACGGCCTCTGTGTTCGCGCGGCGAGAGCATGGGCGTGAGCCATTAAGCAATCACACGCGGCCACATGAAAAGCGACGCTCATTATGGGAAAAACGCGCGGCGCAGCCGAAAATAAAATCCTTTGTCTGGCGCCGTCTAGCCACTAGAACGCAATATTTGTGAAGCTGCGGTTTTTTCTGCTCACTAAAACAGCAAAGCTGGATTCTGCACTTTTTTGTTTGCTTTTTATACTGACTTTCTGGATTTTTAATATTAAGAATATATTTTTTTCAGTATGCAAATGAAGTTAAAATTTAATATTGTGATTTTAATTCTGGTCAAAACTGCGGTTGGTTTCACATTCTTTGATGGTTCGCAAACAAGAAAGAGGGTTATGAAAGAAAATAAGCACTGGAAGAGGAGTCAGGATTTTTGTTATCAATTGTATTGAGATAATTAAAAAAAAAACATTTTCATTGCAACCTCGCTATTTATTTAATAAAAAAGGCAATAATTTTGCTGTTTATCATTGAAAAATTAAAACCGCTTGCTTAATTTTGTTGGAAAAAAACTCAAAACATAACCAAGTCAGTTTTTTTTTAGTTTCTCAATAACACAACTTTTCATGATTTAATTTAAAGCTAGATTCTTAAGTATTTTAATTAACAATTTAATTTCTCTAAAAGATTTGATTTTTTGAATGAATCTAAATAAATTTTGATATTATTAACATTAAATAAATAATCCCTCTTTTAACTTTCATAATTTTTATCGCCTCAATTGCTCTTCATAGTTCTAAATATGATGATTGATGATTTGTAATTTAACTGCACATTAAATTTTATATTCATTACATTGTATGTAGTTTTTTTTTTTTTTGTAAATGTAGAAAAACCAAATTAGTTGATTAATGCTTAATTTATTATGTTAATTATTTTTGAATTATAACTAACCTTTAATAATTTTTAAGTATTGCGATAGTGATAATTTACAATTGTGATTGCAGCGAATTAAGAAATTACAGAAAATCGCGGCCATCTTTTTCTACTGTATCAAAAAGGATTACAAGTTTTATCTCAATTTTTATTTAATTTTATAATGTGAATTGGTGCATAAAATGACAGGTTGATTCAATTACCGGTGCGATAATCAAAATCACGCTAATTTGAGTTCCTAAGTAGCACCGTTGCATACTCGGTGATGAAGTTTCCAACTTCTCAAGAGAGCACGTTTTCGATTACATTAATTTGCATCAATTTCGCGCTCGTTGTTGACAACTTTACGCTGGTGGCGAAAAATTCGAGCGCTGCACTCTCTCCGCGCAAACTTGGCTCTCGCAGATTCGATTTGACGAGTTAATAAGAAGTCTGCTCTCATTTGACGAAAAGTTGTCGGCCGACCCGCGGCGAGATAAGAGCTGCAGGGAAAAGTTGTGAGTCGCCTGGGGAGGGCTGAGTGAGGAACAATCGAAAGCTGCGGTGCTAATTAGATAAGAGCGAGATCCTTGAGACGAGAAAGACCACCCGGCGGTTTTTGTTTCACGAATAAATTCTTAGCGATTAATTCGATTGCGGCTCGATTGATTTAAAAACAAGGGCGAGAAGCGAGGCGACCGGGAAGCTTCCTCCTTTGTCGACGTATTGTTTTACTTTTTTTTTACTGTGCAAGAGAAGTGTACTCTGCACGGGGCCGGGTGCTCCAGTTTCGCAGAAAAGCTCCGGCGGCGGCAGAAGAGAATCAAAACTTGAGCTAGGTGTGCGAATGTGTGCCTCCCCGGCCGCAGGAATTATTATTATTAAAGTGGCTCTCCCATTGTCAGCGCTGTGTGCCTCCAATATTTGCGAATCTCCTGACAAAATGTACACGTTGGAGTTGTAAGCGGAGGAGGACTTTTCTTCTTTCTCGACGGAAAACCAACCCTTTCCGCGTTATAATGAAGCAAAATCAAACACAGACGGATGGATGGAGAAAAAGTAAACTTTACGTTTCTTATTTTAAAATTTGAGAGCATAAAATTTTATAAATAACTTTTTATTAGAGCAAAAAAAAAAATATTCGAATTGGAAATATTTAATAAAAATAAGCTGCAATGTGCATAGAAAGGAGCTAATTCACAATGCAGTGGAATTATTGCAAATAAAAAGGCTACAAAAATTGAATTTTCCAATAAATTGGCTGATGCAAAATTGGTTTTAGAAATTTCGTCAAAAACTCAAAACTCATTCAGGAAATTACAAAACTGTAGTTTTACAAAATGTGACTTCAAATTGCATAATTCATGGGTGACCACATCTTGTCTATTTATGTGTAAAGGATTCAGCTTTTTATCATCAAAGTGGATTTCGCTTAGAACGCAGGTTTAATCCCCTTATAAGAAAATTTATGCAGCCCGTTGAACGTCGAAGGAAAGCACGTTGCCTATATGTGTAATAACGGCAGATTGATTCGGGAATTTCTGCACCTGCCAGTTCAATCAATTGTAATAGAGCTTTTGCACGGTCGGAAAGAGAAATATTATTTTCGCGGTGGAGAGGAAAAGATGGAACAATTGTGTGTGCGGCGACGAGAAAGAGAGAAAACCCAGTCAGAGCGGACTAATTACAAGTTGCTTTGAGTGTTGTGCGAGCGAGCGAGCGAGCGACTCTTGTTCCTCCGTCGTTCTCGTCTTTCTCGAGTGCAACACAGAAATAGCTTTTTTAACACACCGCGCCGAGTGAGAGAGAGAGAGAGAGAAGCGAGAGGGAGATACGACAAAAACTGCGTCATTAACTGAACACCCGCAATCGCGCAGTATACGCGTGTTTTGCTTTTTTGGTCCCGGCGCAACAGATTCGAGAACAAATTTTATTGGTTTTGAGGAAAGAAAGAGAGCAGAGATTGATTTCTCGAGTACAAAAGAAATTCCTCCAATGCCTGACTGATTTAATTAACCGTCTCAATGAAAAGATTGCATGCTTAATTTGCAAGCTGCAGGTCAAAACGAGTTTGTTGAATTACTTGCACGATGATCCTTGTATTATGGAGCATGTTTTCAAAACATCATGAAATTGTTGAACCTTTTGCAAAGCTAATTTGAAACACTAAAACCTAGAGTGCGGCAATATAGATAGGAAATGGTGCAACTTGACCTCAAAAATTTTATTTAACTGACAATGAGAGCATAAAATAAGTACAAAATCATGGAATTATAATTAAAATGTTGAGTGGAACAATTAAATATACGAACGGAATCATTATTTTGATATTTGAAAAGTGACACTTTTCCTTGGGTTTAAAATTTAAATAGATGAAAAATTGTATTGGTGTAACTTTGACAAATCGCACCTTCAAGCGTTGAAAACGGGTTTTGACTTTCTCAACAAAGTAATTTATAAACGGATATTATTTCAGTGATTTAGCAGCAAACTTTTTCAATGATCAAATCCATTTGAGAAGAAGAAGTTAAACTAATGCATTCCTGGCTTTTATATATGATGGTGAGCAATTTTTTTGTTATTATAAATAGTTCTAGTTTAAATTACAATTTTTATGCTTTTCCATTTTTATATTATTTGTAATTAAAAGCAAATTATAATCAATTTATAAATTTTGAATGATTTTTCTTATTATTAATTTAATAATATTTAATAATGGTTTTTATAAATTATTATGCATCCACAATGTTATTATTACTGTAGCTTTATGACATATGACATAGTATTAATTAATAAATATGTGTAAAATATGTCTTTACAATTAAACTTTTACTTTTACAAATAATAACACCATGTCATTTGGAAGACTTTATATTTATCAATGTGATGTAACATTTTGGAAAAATAAACAACAACAAAAATAGTCAAATTTCATGAAAGTCTCTTTTATTTTCCCATTTTCCCTCCAGTGCAAGGCTGCAAGCTTGTTTTGTTTAAAAAAAATATGCGCATGGATTTGCATCGAGAATCTCGTCAGACGCAGGTTGAATATAAATTGCACGTTTGACTGAAAAAATAAAACAAGCAAAGAGTAGTGCGAAGGAATTTTGCGGCTCAAAGTCGAACACCTCTGTGAAGCACGGCGTTAATTTGGCGTGTCCAACTGTTCGCTATATATTGTGGAATTCGGCCAACACTCTCTTTTGGCTCTTGTAACTTTTCCTTTCACGCGTGCTCACTAATTAATTTGCCATCTCACTTACTTAAAAACAAAAAGCGACAAACTTCGCACATAATAAAACTTAACATGAACTTCAATATTTTAGGAAATGAAGGAGTTGGGCTTTTCCTCGTTGCAAAAAATTGTTTTTATTCAAAAACAAATGGCTGTACCAGTTTCGGTAACGGTCTGCGACCCTATTTCATGAGCAAGAAAAATACAAAAAATCAGCAAAAATTGAAAAAACCACATTTTTACATAAAAATAAAAATCTGAAAACTAACAAATTCAAGTAAGATTTTTATTTTTATGTTAAAATGTGGTTTTTTCAATTTTTGCTGATTTTTTGTATTTTTCTTGCTAATGAAATAGGGTTGCAGACCGTGACCGAAACTGGTAGAGCCATTTGTTTTTGAAAAAAAAAAAAATTTGCAACGAGAAAAAGCCCGACTCCTTCATTTCCATGATCATCTCCTCGAGTGTCAACTTCTTCAAACAAATTAAATATTTTAGTTTTTTTCCGTCGGATCATTTATTCAATTTTGATCCTTTTCGGCCGTTCTGATGCGTGTTTAAATAAGACCTCAGTTTCTCATATATATGTATTTTCTATCACCGGGTCGAGTGGACGAAAAACGCTTTCAGTGGCAGATCTGGAGTGGTTTCAATCTTTCCTCTCGTCATCGCCAGGCAAGCAAATTCTCAGCATCTTTTTCGTTTGGCTCGGCTGTTACGAAATTGAGTACGCGAGCTTTTCTCCGAGTTCTGCTGTCCCGATTGTGGCTCTTTTCAATTTTTTTTGTTGCCTCGAGTAAGTTCGGGCCGAATAATGGCGAGAATGACGCAAAGAGGCAGAAAATCGCTTGCCCCGAAATAGTGATGCGAGTGTGTTTGTTTGAAATCGCCCTTGTATTTATAGGCAATATGTAAATTAGCACTGGCGGCCAGAACAGAGACGGCTTCTTGGGCTGTCAGCGCCCGAAATAGAACAAGGGGCTGCCCACTCAAATCTCTCCAGCGGCCGTTTTTTGTTCTCCAAATGTGTAGAATTGCATGCGTGTAAATATATCCAAAGTGTTCCGTTATAAGAGTGATGATCTTTTCGCGATTCGTAAACGTTTGGAATGGGCGGATGAAATGCATAATGTTTATGTTTGATCTGACGAAATAAATACAAAAAATACTATTTTTAGAACAGCCTACACTTCTATGGAACGATTTGAAGAGTGGTCGTTTTAAATTCATCTCCAACCGGTTTTTTAGACGGATGTAATTAATTCTATAATTCTACCTTTGCATTCTAATTTGTGTTGTTACAGTGAATTAATCAAGGGATTAAATAAACCAACTGTAACAAAATACATTCGAAATGAAGCGCTATAAAATTGAAAATTGAGTTAACTATTCATAATTCTTAGGATTAATTGATAAATCCAACAATTTTTGACAACAGATCTTCGATGAGGATTTTACTTGAGTTAACTACACATCTCTAATCTGGAAAGAATCTAATACATATTTCTTTAATTTTACTAACATAAATTCAACTATTTAATTTTACAACATACATTTTTTAACTCGTAATCACGTTAACAAGTTAATAATAAATTTAAATAAAATAATGCTTAAAATAAAAATAAAGATAATAAACAGTAATTTCAATTTATATTGAAAAAAAATTTTAAAAAGACATCATGTTTTTATTATAAAATATGTTAAAATGTTTATATTTCTCATAGTATATGTACACATTTCTTCCGTTCAATAATATGTTCTATGACTGATCTGGAATAATAAAAGCTGAATTGCGAGGCTAAAATCAAAGACGAAAATAAAGCCTGATTACTAAACATAATTTGAGCTGCAGTTTTTTGCCAGGAGTAAGAGCAAAAAAAAGAACAAAGAAAGCGGCATTCGGAAGTATCAGGCAGTCATCTAAATGGAAGCTTTCAGCATCCAGAAAAAAAAGAAAAATGTCCAAACAACTTTATTACTGTTAATTTTTCTTTTTGTTTTGTATTTTGTTATTGTAATAATTTGTATGTAAAATTATCATCTTTTCTCTCAATTATATTAACTTGTATAATTTTGAATGTATTAATGATGTATCCCGTTATGGGCAGCAATTGCCTTTGTGATATATCAATAAACACAATTTGCAACTATATTATTTAAAAGAAAAAAATAATACCAAAAATTTATTTTTGCTTTCAATTTTTAGAAGCAATGCCAGAAAAACAGTCGTCGCAAGAAAAACGCGTCATGACATTTTATCACAAAAGGAAAACGATTTTTTTTTCTTCTTTGCATAGACATCCTTTTGTCAGGAAATACGAATCTGACAAACTTGCAGCTAAAATGCTTTTGGAAGACAATTATATTTAATTACAAAATTCAACTGTGGATTAATTTTGTTTTTGATTACGCAAGGTTTGTTCCTCCTAATTAAACTCGCGCGAGTGCGGAAATGATGGCGGTGCGGCGGTAATTGGAAAAAGGCCCGGAATAATAAAGGCCCGCAAGGATCCAATTCGTATAATCTGCGCGCTGCGAGAGACAAGACGGGCGAGTAATAATAAAAGTGTGTGCTTTCTTAATGAGAGGGTGCGTGCTGACGTCACAAGGTGTGTCTCCTTTTGTGTGTGAGCGGGTCACATAACACCAAGGAGCGGTATTTTATTGCGACACGAGCCGCCGCCGCCGCCGTTGCGACGCAAAGCCGCCCCTCGTCAATTAATTCTTGTGATATAATACAAATGTGTAGCGTGGGCGGCGCGCGCGATTGTTACACGCGCAGTTGCTAATTAATAGAATCAAGTTTCCAGTCCCAAACCGATGTTCCAACAGGTTACCCAACGCGATTATATTTATTCCGATTTTCGGAGGTATAGCTTACGTGATTAGTAGTTTTGGTTTTGTTTCTATTACATAATCTAAAAAATAGATTTTTAACTCAAATTAATCTGCACCTTAGCATAATCTTACGAGATTAAATATTAATTTGTCACTCTAATTATAAAAAGAAAATTCAGTTAAAGACCCACTCCGGTCATTTGTATTGCTCTTTATTCTAAAAGATTGCTAAATTTCGAGTATATCTTGTGAAAACACTATTTTAAAATTCCAAACCGTTGCGTCGCAATCAAAAGAATATCGAAATAAGAGTGATTCGCGCGAAAAACGTGTGAGAATTGAGTAGCCAATCAGATCCATCAGTTTGTTCCAAAAACTACAGAATTTGGTCACATTGGCGCTGCGATCGCTGATTTTGCCAATAATGCCCCACGGCGCTGCAGAAAACTTGCCAAAATCAGCGATCGCAGCGCCAATGTGACCAAATCCTGCAGTTTTTGTACAAAATCTATGGATCTGATTGGCTAATCAATTCTCACACGTTTTTCGCGCGAATCACTCGTATTTAGGTTTTCTTTTGATTGAGACCTAATCAATCAGGTTTGGAATTTTTAAATAGTGTTTTCACAAGATATACTCGAAATTTAGCAATCTTTCAGAATAAAGAGCAATATAAATGACCGGAGTGGGTCTTTAACACAAAATAAGCAAAACTGAAGGTCAACAATTATTTATTAGATTTATTAAGCAGCTTGAATTCTTTAGCATTCACTTCAATAATAATCTTAATTTAATTCAGTCAACATTCTTCATAATCACAATGAATTTTTGAACTTTCCAATTGTCATTTTTATTTAAGGATTTTATCAATCACATAAATAATTATACCGAGAGTCGGCCTTGTTTCGCAAATCGGAATGTCATTTTGCATTGTGTTTTTTTTTTACTCTTCATTTATATAAATCGTTTATATTCTCATTCTTTCTTGCTTAATCAAGAAATGAGGCGCACGTTTCATTTGCTGAGATAGGATCGTTAGCGCAACCAGCTCATTTTCAAATTACAACGCCGGCCGCGCAAACTCGCATTGTCATTCTTAATTTCACGCTGGTCTTTTGTTTTAGCCATTCCAGCCTTTTTATCGGACCCCGGCTGTCAACAAGGGCGAGTCGCGGCCTCTTTTCGAGTATGCGGACGTAACTTCCTTTTTGTTTCGCGTCTTACACTTAAAATAAGTAAAATATTTAAGAGAGAGAGAGAGGAAAGCGTGCATTGCCTTACTGTAAATATTGAATAAAATAGTATTAAACAAAACAAAGACAGAAAACTTGTTAGAAGCGCTTTTCGTTTTTTCAAATTTTTTATTTTGTATTCTTGCTCATGAAATAAATGGTCATAGGTCATAGATCGTGACCAAAACTGGTAGAAGAGCCAATTTGTTGTTTTCATAAAAAACGATTTTTATTTCAATATGAGAACAAAGCCCATTTTCATCATTACGATTACTGTCTCCTCAATTTCTTCACTAAAATATTGAGTTGCTTAACACAAGAAATAAATAAATGCAGAAAAGATAAATTATTAGCTAGTAAAGGTTATTATGTTAAGTTTCAATTACATAATAATTTGTTATAAATAAAAATTATAATAGTTTTGATTCTTGTATTAGTCAGCGAGCAGCGCGGGAAACTGGTAGATCCATTTGTTTTTGAATGAAACCAATTTTTACGAGGGAAAGCCTAATAATCACCTCAAGTGTCAACTTCTTTAAATAAATATAATTTATATTTACTTTAAATTTAAACATGTTTATATATTTATATTTTGTATACATATTCTTTTTGAAGAGGTTTTTACGTGGATTTACTGAAACTGTGCGAGAAACACTTGGTTTTAAAGAATGGAATATACAAACCAAATGACTGTTTTAATAATGTAATTATTTTTCAATAAATTAAAAAATTTAAAATTTAATTTAATTTTTAAAGTTGTTATTGCCAAGTTAACGTTTGGTAATAATGTCTCAGTTTCAGAATACATAAAAACTTAATAAATTACAATTGTGAATCGTGTGCCGCTTTATATATATAATTTTAATTTAAAAACGCAAAATCATTGTTTCTGTATTCCATACAAAGATTTATCTTTTAAAAGACACAATGCCACATGTTTTGGGCTATGTGGGGATGTGTGTTGCACTCAGAAATTAAGGGATGCAGCGCCCCACTTTGGTCTAAGTCAGAAATTATACAATTTCCTAAACAGCGCCCTCTGATCTCTCTTAACATGTCTTAGAGGGTGGAGTTAAAAAATTAGGGCGTTCGCGGGAAAAAGAGGACACTCTGGTATCTCCTGTATAGATGTACGGTCGACTTTGTTTTGCTGCTCTTGTCACCGAGGTGTACTGGCTTATTACTTTGAACCCAAACTCAAAGTAATTGGCCCGCGGTAGGACTCCGATAGGCGATTATTTCACCTGGCTTGAGCATCAAATCAACTGCCCTGTTCCACAATTTGGTAATATCAAATAATCATAAGGCTTCACTCAAATATTCTCTCTCTCAATAAATCGCGCGCAACAATTGTACTCCGTATAAAAAATGACATTATTAGATCAAAGCAATAATCAGGCAGGACAATATAATAATTTGAGATAAACTTTAAATCAGACAACCATTTTATTAATAATATATTATGTATCTTTGTTACTATTCTTTTTATCAATAAATTTAATTTTTATATTACAAGGAAAATTCTTTTTATGCTCAAAATCTCAGAAAAGAACCCGCTCGCTTTAAGAACATTAAATCATTCATTTTAATAACAAACAAAACTTTTCATTTACTCAAATAGTTTAATATTTTATTTATAATCAATTATAGAATTCAAATAATAACTGATCACTCAATATTGACATCTTTATATTTCTTATATAGAGTCCAAAGAAGTGGATTTTATAGTTCATATTTGAATTAATAAAATAGCAGATTTAATTAATTTAAGAATAAGCATTATTTCAATATAAAAATCAGCTTAATTAAGACAATTAACCCCTCGTCATCCTGAACATTTACATGGTGTCAGAAAAATTGACAGTAGTTTTGAGCTAATTAGAAAATTCCACTTAGAAAAAAAAATTGCATTTGAAATTAAAAAAAAAAAAAAAAAAAAAAAAAACTTTTTTTTCTTTTTAATTAATTTCTTTTAATCACCACCACCGTCAACTAATAAATTTATTTTAACTTCAAATAACAGTTCAAAATTTATTTTTTATTTTTTACAAAATATATATCTCTGAAAATGAAATTAAGTTCAACATTAAAAATTAAATAAAGTAAGTACGAAAAAAAAAATTTTTAAATTAATATATACACATTCACAACATGGCACAAGCATTTGATTTTCCAACATTTGTAAAAGAGTTTACTGGATCTGATGAATACACAATAGATCAATTATTTTATGATTTAGATTTATATTTTGATTATAAAAAAATAACTGATGATGCAACCAAAATTTGTTTAGCAAAGACTCGTTTCTTCCACAAAGTTTTTGTAGCCATAGTCCCTTTACGCGATTGCACAGATTATAATGAGTTTAAGAAACTTGCAATTAACTATTTTTCAGATAAAATTAATCAATTACAAGCACAATTAGACTTCAATTTTCTGAGACAGGAAAAAAATGAAGAATTAGTTGATTTTCGCCATCGTCTTTTTAAAGCTAGTTCATTGGTGTTTAAAATTGATGAAAAATACCAAGCTTCAAAAGAAATAATTCTTGATTACATCCAAAACACTTGCATTTTAAATAATTTCATTAATGGTATATTTGATCCCGAGTTACGTCAACGCTTAATTTCCCATCACATTTATAACAATTTTGAAGAGGTTTTTAAACTTGCAGAAAAAGAACAAAGTGCTATTCGCTTCACTAAATTCATTGAAATAAAAAATGCGGTAACTTCAGAATTATTAGCATTTGAAAATAAATCTCAAAACGAAAAGTCTATTAATGTAATTAAATGTCAGCAAAATAATCACAAGGAGAAAATAAATCAATATACCTCTACGAATATCAAGGAGGCCAAAAACTGTAAACAAAATATTTATAAAACAAAAAGAAAGTGTTTTTTCTGTGGCAGTTCAACACATATTAAAATTAACTGCAGAAAAGTAAAGCAAAGAAAAAACAAAGCGTCGCGCTAGAAGAAATATTATAAAAAAATCCTATTATTATGTTTAAGTATTTTTTTTTTTTATCTGGTTAAAAATAAATAGGTTATCATTTTTTTAAAATGATATAAGACGGCAATCTGTCTAAAGTGGAAAGGCAGATCAGGATATTTTCACTTAAAATTTACTCAGTCGACCAGTTAATTAATGTGCGGTGCAATTTCTTGATGCGGTGTTTCGGCTTAGCGGCCAAGGCGTTTGTGCGTTTATCTCTCTCGATTTGTCGTGAGGCGTTCTTTGGAGCGCCTTGCAAGGCACTTATGCGTTTTGCATCAAGGGTTACAAATGAGGAATCATTTGTTTTTTTTGCCATTGTTCTGGAGCGAATTTAATGGCAGAGGTGTGGTTTAGCACCATTCAGAACTGAGTTTACTCGGAGGTTCCCTTCCATGCTCAATTGTGCATTTTTTACAAAATGCATAATTGAATGTCGATCAGTTCTGGTTACTTTGTTTGGGGTTGATACCAACAATTGCACCAATCATTCCGTTAATATAGCCGCACACATTTATAGTGTTAAAAAGTTTAAAGTCAAATGAAAGTATGGTATGTCTGGCTATTATATTTACTAAATTGATCACATTGGGATTCGCGTGGAAAAGTCCGCCATGAATATATTATATTTTTTTTTTTTATTTAATATTATAATTATTATAATTTTTTTTTCGATTTTGAAGACGCGGTGTCTTCAGTTATTTAAAGAATCCATACATTTCCTTCAGCCACTAAGAGGCATAGCTTTGATTGAAATCTTAGCTTGAATAAAAAATTTTTTTTGTTCAAAATTAAAAAAAAAAAAAAAATATTAAAAACAAAAACAAGAATGTTTAAGAAGGAAAGTTTAGGAAATATAATACGAGCCAAAGAGCAAAAGTGGTGAAATCACTTGAGCTAAATGTACTTTCTTTTGGAAAGGGCAGGAGTGGAACATAATATTTGACTTATTGATGAAAATGAATATATATAAAAAAATATATATATAAAAGAGAGAGAGAATGAAGCCTTAGTTTAAAATAAGTTTTTGCAAAAAAAATTTAACCTCGCGATTGCTTACTCGATTTTGTTTCGCGTACTTGCACTTGAGCCGGTTACGTCCTCGCATGAGGGAGTTTGATATTGCGTGCCACTGTAGGTCTGCAAAGAAAAGTGCACAATTTTTATCCAATTTGATCGCGCTAAAACGGCGGATTCAAAAAGGGAAAAATATTTTTGTGTATTTATTTCTATTTTATTTATTTGGCGCCGCTAGATATGAACAAGATTCGTCTTCTTGTCTTTCTTTTGCGTGCTGTGCTCGGAAACAATTTTTGAGGCAGAAGCTCCAAAGCACAGAAAAACAGCGATAATGACAGGGGCGAGGGTGGTCGTCACCAAAAAGCACAAACAGATGTGCGCCGCGACTGTAACAGGAAACGGTTCCATGAGCTATCGGAGAAAATTTGGTCCAACGCAACAGCTAAAAGAATGTTAGGTTCAAGGTACAAAAGATGCACGTCCGGAAACACAGAACCACATGTGCACTAGGGTGCACTCGCGCTGTGCTCGCACGGTCAGCCGTCGTATACAAGCAAGAGTCGCTTGCTCTTAAAAAGCGCATCCCTGTTAATAATGAAGTGATAAATTGTATAGGGATGGGACGCTTTCGGTAGGCATTAGAGCTGCCTGCGTCTTTTGAAATTTTAGGAAACAGAACACCCAGCACGACGCTTCACTGTGGGATTCACATGGCAACAGAGCCCAAGTGTGCATAAAAAAGAGAATTGTAGGATGTATTTATGCATGTTTTGTATGCTTGCATGAAGTTTTACTTGCACCGAATGCATAATGCATGAACTATATTTTAATCAACTTTAATCATTATTCTTCATTTAGATTTTTCTGCCGAGTTCCAAGTCGTTTATAACTTGTTGATTATAATTTTTTCACATATTTCAGACAGTGTGTTCCATTTGAATGCTACAAAATTATAATTATGTCTAATCTATATATTTCAATTTCAGATTTTTGTATTCAAAGTTCTTGCATAATTAAACTATTAATATTAAAAATTAATTTTAAATTGAAATTGCCAAGTTTTTTCCCCTGATTCTTGTTATAAAAATTAAAAAAAAAAAAAAATTAACATTTTTTTTTTATTGTTGCCGATTGTAATTTTTATTAATTCTGTTGAATAAATAAACAAAATTAAGCAAACATTTATTCAATTAATTTTATATTTTTACTTCATTGTCTTTGAAAAAAAATAACATTTCAAATAATTATGCAAGGTAACGTTTATTTCTTTAAGTATATATATATATATATATTTTTTTTTACATCCTATCTATAAAATTTTTTTTTAAAAAAAGGCAAATATAAAAAAAATTGCGTACAAAATCAATATTTTTATTAAAAAACTTCAACTTATTTTGAATGTCAAATCAAAAAATAATAATAATAATTTTCAAATGAAAAATTTTTTTTTTTACCCAGGGGATTGTAATTTTAATAAATTCTTAAAAATTTAAAAACGCAAAACAATACACAACGCTACATACACAACAACTAACAAAATACACTCACAGAGACTGCATACAAACTAAATGAATATTTTTATTTTTCTTACAAATATTATTTAAACAAAGAGTGAAGAAAACCTTTATGTGTAACGAGAGAGTTTACTATATCAGTAAAAGTAAGTTTATTTTAGATCAAAAAATTATTTGGATTGTAATTTGAAATTTATCAATTAATTGTTAGTAATAATTAATTTTTCAAAATTTATTCTGTATTTTTCCTGGTTCATTTACAACAATACCAAATATGTAAATTTGCTCATTTTGTAAAAAAAAGAAGGACCTATACAAATTCCTTTTCTGATGATCATCAAATTTTAAGGATCAAGAAGAAGCCAGCAAAACAGCTGCATAGTAATGACTTTGGGGCCAAGTGCATTTCTTTTCTTAACATTTATTAAATAAGTTACATAAATTCCCTTTGTTAAAAAAAAAGGTCAATCATCCAATCAATATTTCGTTTCAAATGTTTAAAATTTTTCTTAAAATTTTTATTATTTATTTTCATTTCAACATTTTTTTTAAAAATATTTTTTTTTGTTATTTACTTGTTAATATTTGATATTTTACTTTTTGAAAATGTTATCTCAATATGGTATAAAAAATTTCCATCTAATCATGTCTAATGATATTGGGTTTGCTAAGTGACTCTGCCTGGGCAGAACATGGAGTGTCACATATTTAAACACTGGCTAATTGCAGAATGCGCCGTTTCCGCTCTTCGAAAAATCGTGGAATGCACTACTCCACGTAATAGAGTGAGACAGAGGGTTTGATTCCCTCTTCAGGACGGATATTTTCTTGGGAAACTTTGAAAATATTACAAATTGAGGCTGACTTGCATCTCGCAATCAATAAACAACAATATCATTTCAATGTAAAATTTTTTATGCAAATTTAACATTTTCAAAAAGAATCAAATTAATATTTGGAAATATTATATAATAAAGAGAAAATATATTTTGGTTTTTTTTTCTTGTTAATAGAAAAGTGTTTATAAATTTTTTTTTCTCGCTATATAGAATGTGGTTCACCACGGCGGCCGAGTCTCTTTTGATTCGGGCGTTTTAGCAAACCTCTGCTAGTTTTAATACCCATTATGTTTTTTTTCCTATTTCAATTTTTATTTGTATAACTAGAATCAAATAAATAATAGTAATAATTGAATTATTTCGATAATAATTATAAAAAAATTGCACTTGACTTTCCATAACTGTGAACGTGGCTGCTTGCAAAAAAATATCCATCATAAGAAGACACCATTCGATTTGAGGATCAAGAAGAAGACCATTTATATGTTGCAGCCAAAAATTATTGTATTTTTTTTCGCACACTTTTCTTCCTTGAAAATCACCATAAGTTGAACTTAAGAAAAGGGATGTGAATGTTTGGGGTGGTAGTGGAAGGTCGAAAATCTCCTTTAATCCGATTTTAAGAAAAGGGATGTGAATCGTGTGCCGCTTTATATATATAATTTTAATTTAAAAACGCAAAATCATTGTTTCTGTATTCCATACAAAGATTTATCTTTTAAAAGACACAATGCCACATGTTTTGGGCTATGTGGGGATGTGTGTTGCACTCAGAAATTAAGGGATGCAGCGCCCCACTTTGGTCTAAGTCAGAAATTATACAATTTCCTAAACAGCGCCCTCTGATCTCTCTTAACATGTCTTAGAGGGTGGAGTTAAAAAATTAGGGCGTTCGCGGGAAAAAGAGGACACTCTGGTATCTCCTGTATAGATGTACGGTCGACTTTGTTTTGCTGCTCTTGTCACCGAGGTGTACTGGCTTATTACTTTGAACCCAAACTCAAAGTAATTGGCCCGCGGTAGGACTCCGATAGGCGATTATTTCACCTGGCTTGAGCATCAAATCAACTGCCCTGTTCCACAATTTGGTAATATCAAATAATCATAAGGCTTCACTCAAATATTCTCTCTCTCAATAAATCGCGCGCAACAATTGTACTCCGTATAAAAAATGACATTATTAGATCAAAGCAATAATCAGGCAGGACAATATAATAATTTGAGATAAACTTTAAATCAGACAACCATTTTATTAATAATATATTATGTATCTTTGTTACTATTCTTTTTATCAATAAATTTAATTTTTATATTACAAGGAAAATTCTTTTTATGCTCAAAATCTCAGAAAAGAACCCGCTCGCTTTAAGAACATTAAATCATTCATTTTAATAACAAACAAAACTTTTCATTTACTCAAATAGTTTAATATTTTATTTATAATCAATTATAGAATTCAAATAATAACTGATCACTCAATATTGACATCTTTATATTTCTTATATAGAGTCCAAAGAAGTGGATTTTATAGTTCATATTTGAATTAATAAAATAGCAGATTTAATTAATTTAAGAATAAGCATTATTTCAATATAAAAATCAGCTTAATTAAGACAATTAACCCCTCGTCATCCTGAACATTTACACAATTATATTTATTATTATATTTATAATTTGCGTTTCTACAGATGCATTATAATGAATCGTAATAAACGTTGCTTGCGGGATGAGCGAGCCCTGAGCGAGCCAAGGCAATACTGCATGTTATCAATGAAATTTGATTTGATTTACCATTCGAAAGCAAAAATAAAACAAAATCCAAAATATTATGTCGTGATCAATTTTCTCCTTAAAATATAATTTTAGAATTTTTAGCGCACACCAATTTGAGAGTCAACGTAAATTATCCCTTTTCCTTCACGAATTTGAGAGAATATAGTTTTATTTAAATTAAAACATGTTTATTTATTTGTAATTTGTAAACATATTCTTTTTGTTTTTACAATTTAGTTATATTTTTCATTAAATTAAAAAATTTAATATAATTTAATTTTAAAAGTTCTTATTGCCAAGTTAACATTTGGTAATAATGTCTCAGTTTCAGAATACATAATTGTAATTTATTAGAATTATTTATAATTATATTTATATTTTGCGTTTCTATTGAATCGTAATAAACGTTGTTTGGGGAGGCCAGGCAACGTACTGCATGTTATCAATGAAATTTGATTTGATTTATCATTCGAAAGCAAAATTAAAACAAAATCTAAAATTTTATGACGTGATCAATTTTCTCATTGCGATAAATATAATTTTAGAATTTTTAGCGCACACCAATTTGAGAGTCAACGTAAATTAACCCTTTTCTTGGTCCCGTTTGATTCGCAAAACTGGCGCGCTTGTGTTCGACGGCGGTTGACGAATGCCTCGAGGCCGTGCAACTCGAGAGAGTGTGGGCTGCTGATGGTGTCACAGGTGCAAAAGCAAGCGCATTTTATTTTTGGCTCCAGTGACGACTTTCCGACCCTCTGGCGTGCGTTTGCGAATAGCAAGCAGGGCTGACGCGAGCGAGCGAGCGAGCGCGCCTCTCCGATGGATCTTTCTAGCTGATGTGCAATTGATGTGTGCCAAAGCCAAACTCAAAGCGAGAGAGACTTTTGGATCCGACCTGCTCCAACGCAATCCTCTTTGCAGTTGGACAAAGGCTGCGAGCGGAAGGTCACAAAATTTATTCAAACCTAAAAGGCCATTCGTGCAATTGGATTTAGGTGCAAAAAGTTATTTCATTTAAAAAATAGTATTTCAAAATAAACTGTGTTTCAAATTCTTATAAGTGGTTTTATAAATTGTTTAACAAGCTTCTTTCGTGCGAAATTTTTGGTAAAAACGCTCAATTTATAGAAAGTGTGACAAAAATTATGAATGAAATGAGAATATTTTTGGGAACATTGGCATTTTTAGAATTAAAATTTAAACTGAAAATTTCATTAACGCAGGCGATGTGCTCAGAGGTCTGGAAGCAGCCACTTTTTAAGACCCGCCACGTATACACGAGGTTCGCAGTCCACGGATTTCACCACTTCATTTGTAAAGACAAAACCTTCCATACGGCCCGAGAAGGATGCGTGTGCAAATTATGCGACAAAATCTGCGACCAATACCACCTTGAGAAATGTGAAAACCGAGTGCTTTCCATCAACGACTACGCCCGTATGGGAAAAGACAAAACATGACTTAATAATCTGTTATTAAAATTTAAGAAAAGTTAAAAATATTAATTCAAAAATTTTTTGTTTAAATAATTAAAATTTTAATTGTTATCAAATTTCGCTTGTATTAATTTAAATATTGAAGAATTGTACTCTGACGAGGTATTTTCAATGAACTATATAAAACTTCATTAAAAGTTGGACAACAATTCAATTTGTTTACGCATTTTTACTCATTGCTCATTGAAAATATAAATGTAACGTTTCCTATTTTTATATAAACTTTTTATCAAACACCGTTTTGTACTTAGATAATTACTACAAAATTTACACATAATTTACTTGTTCTTGTTTTTTCGAGCGAGCCTCGCCAGGCTCATTTATTTTTTAGTGCATTTCAAAGAGGTGATGATACATTCCAATTTTGTTTTCGCAGTTTTTAGATATTAATATATTATGCATTCAATATTTACACTAGTTTGATAATTAAACTTTTACAAAAAAAGGAGGTTAAACCTGCGACATAATTATATTGTTAACAGAATATCTTCTTTCCAGCTCTATTTCCTATTCTTCCATATTTTTCATTCTATTAATTTTAATCCATAGATTCTTCAACATTTATCTTTTTCTCTTATTTCAAACTAATTATTTTTTTCTTTGAATTTAAATAGAACTCGCATTTTGTTTTTGTTTAGCGGTCAAATCAAAAGACACAAAAAGTATAGAAAGGGTAAACAAGAATGAGCATACGAGGCACTTTTATCTTCTTTACCCACGTTCATCATCAAATGGAGTAATTAATACTCACAATAATCCAGAAAACAGCATCACTTAATTCAATTGTACTGGACAAATTTAATAAAAAAAATTTCACGTCTTTTCTAACAAATTCATTCTTTGGCGTTAGGAGATATTTTGCACACAGTAAAGGTGAAAATGCTGAGTTTGTTAACCGCTTTGACATTATTATAAAAAAATTAATTATTTAATAAAAATGAAATAAAAATTATGCATTCACAAGTTTTCATCAGACTCTGTAAATTTAAAAAAAATTGACTTTTTTAATAAAAGCTGAAAAGTTTCAGCGGTTTTGCAAAAGAAGATTGAACAACGACGGGAAAATATTAAATAATAAAAGGAATTTTTGACAAGCTTGTCAGGCCTCTGTTCTCTCTCATTCTGTACTTCTCAACAGGGGAGGAAAAGTTTGACAGAAAATGCACGTTTGACACGTGACCGTTTTTTTTCCACGTCGAGGGCGAAACACACGGAGTCCGTTTGCGATCCAGAGCGGGATGAACGTACTTTGGCAGAACAGAGAGGACGTTTTGTTTTTTATCTTTAAGTTTGTCACGACTTTTCTTTTGGCGCGTCCGTCCTTGAATCTTAATGGTCCTTGAGAAGGAACTTAAGCTCTGCGGGAAAAGCTGCTGCTGCGGCTGGCTTTCGTGTCGTATGAAACTTCAAGCCGAATATCATCCTCGCGGAATAACTTTGTCTTTTCTCAGAGAGAATGGATATTAATTCGAATATTTTGAAGCCTATGGGAGAAACGTTCAAATTAGCCTGGAAACATTGAAAACTTAAAGAATATGAAATGAAGACGAAAAGCTGTAAAAAAAACCTAATTAAAGTAGCCTATTTTGCCAACAATTCTGCTTTTTGACTTGAAATGTCCAGTTTTTTTAAGTTCTAAAATTAGTGGCACAAACTTGAAATTGAAATTTGAAAGCAAAAATCTGTATGTTGTTAATTTGTTAGTAAGAGTGTGTGTGTGTTTTTTTTTTGTAAATTTTAGTGTCGAGTTGTGTCGTGTTTGCGTTGTTAAGTGTATTTCAGTTTCTGTTTTAAATTTTCAAAAGAATTTTTTCTTGGATTCAGAAACTGAGCGAGAAAACCAATGCTCGGAAAACGAATTGAAATATCCAAATTTCAACTTTTAATAGGAAATTTAAATTGTTTTTAAAACAGATTAAAATTTCTGCTTTAATAATAATTAATATTTCTACTTATAACTCAAAAATTGTGACAAGCGGCAACACCCTGAACATGACCAGGATCATGATTTCGCTTATTGAAAGCTCATCAGCTAGCATTTTCCACCTTTATTTTTAAAACAGAAATTTTTATTTGTTTTAAAAATGCTTAAAATTTCTAATTAAAATTTGAAATTTTTACATTTTAATTCTTCTTCCAAGCATTGGTTTTCTCGCTCAGTTTCTGAATCCAGGACAAAATTTTTTAAAAATCTAATTTATAAATTGAAAATATATTTCAAAGGAAAAAAAACTCGTTTATTCTACTTAGAATATCAGAAATTTGTGTCAAATAAGAGTTTGTTGAAATTTGATTTAAATTAATTTTACTTTTTTTATGTGTCAGTTTCAAATTAAATATTTAAATTCGCCTACTTATCAAATATTTATAAAAATCCATCTTCTATTTTTTAAGAAACTGTTTTATTTCAACGTGCAGATTTTGCTCTTTGCTCGATTCCAAGGTGGGAACTTCACGCTTTTCTTAAGAAAGTGATTGGATTTCGCAAGCGAGACTCAGAAGTGCAGAATAATGAATTATTGATCCCGAAGAAGAGCATCATGTGGGTGACGCAAATCATCATGTGCCATCGTTGGATGCTCCCTCGCGTTTCTATCTGCGTGCCAGCCACGATCTTTGGTCCCAATATTAAACACGTGCCGCACCTTCCACATATACGTCGGTTGATTATTATTTTTCGAATGTGCCGCCGCCGCCACCGCAGCCCCCGAGAGAAAGAGCGTCAGCCGGGGCGGTGTAAACAAAATTTCGGCCCAAGTGCATCGCGCCACCGCCGAGCTTTTCTGTTTGTTTGGCTTCGCGGGCGCGAATCTTCATCGCGGTTGCCTGATACTTGACGAAAACCAGTCGCCGCGATCTCGCTTTGAACGCGCAAAATCGAACCACCGACTCTCTTGTCGCGCTGCCAAAATTCAGACTGAATTTTTTGTTCTTGTCCGCAAGACATTTCATTTTGTCGCAGTCGAAGTACTAATTAACATTTTTTAAGAGGTTTTTTCCGTGGATTTACTGAAACTGTGCGAGAAACACTTGGCTTTAAAGAATGGAATATACAAACCAAAATTTTGACTTTTAATTGAAAAATTAATTTTTTTAAAATGTCTCAAAAAGTAATATTTTTGAGTCACAAAAAATCAAAATTTCAATTAAAACTCGGAAAATTAGGGTAAACAGAGCAACATAACTGGTCTGGATTGCGATTTCGCCCAATTCTAGGGCTCATCAGCAGACCTGAATGTTTCGACTGCACCTCGGCACTCACGAACTAAGACTGCGGCAGCTGTGTAGAGTGAGGGGTAGGAGAGCGAAGGGTGCATTTTTATAGCCCCTTCCTTAGTACTAATTAACATTCGTTTCCATCAATTTTTTTAAGAATCAAGTGAGAAGTAAAAAATGAGTGTACGAGAAAAGAATAAATTAATTTATTTTCAATGCTTGACTAAATTCTATCACCCAATATAAACTAGGTCTTATTAAAAGTAATTTCCAAGGATATTGTTGTAAATGCGAAGAATTATTTAAATAATTTAGACACTTCTTTAAAAGTCTGTTTGTTGAGGCAATTTGAAAGAACACGAAACATAGTTTTAATGTTAACAAAAAAAAAATTTAAAAATTTTTTAAAAATATAATGCAGAATGCTAAAAAAATTATAAAATAGTTGAAAAATTATTAAAGGAAAAAAAATATTTAGCTAGCAAATACTTTTAAACTTAGTTAAAACTACTTTATTAATATCTTTTATTAAGAAAACGAATTAATGCAAAGAATACACTTGCTCGTTTTTTTGTAACATAATTTGAAAAATGGAGCTAATTGCGGGCTATAAATATATTTAACACTCAGAAACTCGTGCAGTTAATTTTGTTTGACGCTGCTCAGAATGTCATAATTTAAATTAAAAACTCGTTTAATTGCTGATTTCTGAATTATTTATTTTGATAACAATAGTTCAGCTGCATTAAAATAAATAATAAAATTGCATTACAAAATAGAAAAATATGTTAATTATTGAAATTACTCCTATCTAGGCTGTGAGTGAATCGTGATTTTTTTTCGCTTTATCTGGAGATATTATTATTAAATTTATATTTTAATGAAATTTTTAAGTTTTACTAATTGTAAGGCTCTCTTTAAAAGATGGAGTCTCTTTAATCACGGAAGTTTTAGAAAAATTCTAGCTGATATTATGGTTGTGACATTTTGTACAAATTTTTTGATTCAAATAAATGGTTTTCAAAATTGAATATAAACAATTTGAAGAATGAACAACAATATTAATCATAATTAAATTGACAGTTAAATTTTAGCTCAATTTAAACCATTTATATTTTAAATACTGCACGGAAATTTCTAATATTATAAGATAATAATATTTCTTGAGCCTCCTTGGATAGCAACAACGGAGACGTTAAAAGGAGAAAACTCACACCAAATAAGCCACAGGCTTCTTATCAGTTCCTTCCGTCGCCGGCATCTCGTAGTAAAAATCAATTTAAGCCTTGGGTTTCTTTACAAATATAATCGTGCACGTTTTTATTCCCTGCTCGCATTGTGATGCAGACCGAGAGTTTTTTTTATTCTCTCGGCGCCCCATTATATGAACATTCGCAGTTGCAATTCTATCTGCAGGTTCGTGTGTGCGCATGCAGATGAACGCAATGAAGGGGGCTCGTTAAAAATGTGTTCATGCACATTGTGCGAGCGCTGCAAAATAATATATTATATATTGGCGAGCAAATAGAGCGCAGACGAACTAAATGTTGCATCTGCTGAATGAGCTCTCGCCCCACAGGTTGCGACCCAATTGCGAAATACCCACGGCGCAGCCTTTAAAACGCAGCTCACAGTGTTACGCGCTTTTAATTGATTTTTTTTTTATCTATTTTCTACATTGCTGCTGGGAGCTTAAAATGTTCTTACATGCGCAGATAAATATTATAGAATTAATTATCCCGGATTAAATAACATTATAAATGTATTACTAATTTTTTTAATTCAAAATTCAGATAGATTCCTTTTTATTCAATCAAAAATTTTTTTGAAGAAAGTTTTCACGTACCTCTTCGGCAAATTTTCAGATATTTTCAAATCATGTTATATATATACATTCTTAGGATGTATTGCAATGAAGTGATTAACTTAAATTCACATAAATCGTTTCTAAATTTCTCATCAAGCACAATATAAATAATTTATTAATAAAAATAATAAAAATTTAATGAGTTAAAACGAAAGACAAATTAACATAATATCAAAGAAAATATAATATAATTAAATAAAAATTAATTATATTATTTTTAATAATAACTAAAGTGGTAATAAAAATGAAGCGATTGGGCTTTTCCTCGTTGCAGAAAACAAGAATTAAAAAAAGCAATTTTCTGCAACGAGGAAAAGCTCGATCACTTCATTTCCATGATCATCTCCTCGAGTGTCAACTTCTTCAAACAAAAGTAGTAATTTTAAGTATTAAATACAAAATAAAAATAGCATAAATAGAGTAAATTATAAAAAATATGATAATATGATAATTCGGTTAAATAGTTAGTTCTGTTTAATAACAGGAAAAAACCGAGTTAAACCTCTGTTGTTGCCTGATGATGTAATATTATATAATAATTACTTCTCTGCAACTCGCCCATTTGCAAGTGGAACAAAAATATTTACCAGAAACCATATTAAATTTAGTGGAAATTTACAAGTTATTTTATCATTGGAAGCTTTTGCAGAATTGTTTTATAACCAGTTTTGTACTTTTATAATTCCTAATGACGCAGTCAATAATTGAACACACACAATCTGGTTTCTGTTTGTAATTTCAGTGAAAAATTATCAAAATTTTAAAAATCAAATTTAATATTTTAATTGGTTTTCAAATAGACTGCTTGAAATTTATTTGTTGTAGAAAGGAAAATGGAAAAAATTTTGACAAATGTACACTTTTATTATAAAATTAATGCAATTTTTAAAATTTCAATAAAATTACTTACTAACATTTTGTAAAAATACTAAAAATTTGTAGTAGAATTTGACACCTGCGATTTTTTTTTATTCATTCTCACGATAATGTCCAATTTAAACATTTGCATATGCTTAAAATTTTGATCTTTTTTATACTAGTTCAATCAGTGTGAAAAATTAAATATGTTCTCTTAAAACATTAATTAACGAGATGGAGAATGATTTAAATATATAATTTTTATCATAATAATCTCCTTTTATTTTCGGCTTGTCTAAGTAATTTGTCATCCTAAAAGCACGTCACATTATCAGACATGGCTTTGTTTGCAATTCCCCCTCGATTTCACGTATATATGCCTGCACCTAGGAGGCTGTTTTTCCGCATTAACAACGCGACAGGTGCGTATGTATGCATGTAAAGTGTGTGCGTTAATGCCCACGTAACTTGACAAGGGAGACACGCAGCGGGCCAAAAGGATTAAGAACTGGTGCACGTAACGCGCAATGTGTCTCGGCCAAGGTTCGGAGCAGAAATTAGTCGCATAATATGGTGTTGGTCGTGTCGGGGTCGCGCAGCCTTTCAATTATTCACCCAGCGGGAGCGAGACCGTCTATAATTTATTCATTCATTTATTCGCGCGCGCACGCGGTCGGTCAACAAAACAACTCGGGGTCCCCGATCCAATTATAACTCTCGGACCGAACGGTTTTCGCTCTTGTCGGTTTTGTGCGCTGATTGGAGCTGCTTCTGCGAAGCGATATGTACGAAATGTCCGCGTTTTGTAACGATCATGGCACAGTCACGCGCCTGCAAAATCTTTTCAGCCAATTGAGGGGAAAATCGGATTGGAGCACCGACAAAGCCATTTGCGTTTTCCGCCCGCCAGATTTCTCTCGACGAAAGGACCACCCGAATTTAATGGAACCGTCGGCTATTGTTTGGATTATGCGAAGGAAAATTAATGTGGATTTTCAGTTGGGACACGATTTTTAGACCATCTCTGCGGTGGAAATTTAAAGGGAAATTTTGTCAAGAAGCAAAAAAAGATTATTTTAGCGCTGGTGTTGCGTATAAATAATTAATGCAAAAAATTGAGGAGGTTTTTTATTTTCTCTTTTCCAATGAGTAGAAAAAATTGAAGCAGTCAAAAATAATTTTGACAAATAACAAATTAATGAATTAATTTTTTATTAATGGTCATTAACGCCTGTTTTATTCCACTGGGAGTTTTTTATTTCACAATTAATTTAACCACATAAAAATGATGGAGCTGCAAAAGTATAATATATGGAATTTATTTTATTTATTTTACCTGTTCATATTCAAACTTAATGTTAAATCAATGATTTTTTCAACAATAATTCGAATATTCATATTTAAAAAGTAATAAAATTTCAAAATCTGCTTACATGAAAATTGTAAGGAATCATTGTGATTGAGTTGGATTGTGAATTGAACGTTTTATACCATCAAAATTAAATGATCAGTGTTTAATTTCTGCCTTATTTGTTAATAATTCATTATTCATTTTGTTATTTGATAAAATTTGCGGAATATTGATAAATATTATAGGACGTCGTAAAGTGATTTTTTCGCAGCAATACATGAGTTTTAATCGAATAACTGTAAATTTTTTTATAGTCGATTTAAAACAAATTAATCTTTCTTTCAAAACGAAATAATTTTTAATACCCGTGACTTATTCGGCTCAAAACTTCTCGTTATTTCATAATTGAAAATTATATATTTTTTTAATTTTTGTAAATACGTTGGATATCAAGAAAGTAATTTATCCTAGCGTATTTAAAAGTTATAGGAGCATGAATATAGAATTAATCTTTAGGTGAAGTACGTTTTTTCCTTTGATGTGTTTTATAGTAAATGATGCTTTCTAAACTATAGATTTTTAATTAAATTGGACGAAAATTTATCGATCGAGTCGGAGAAAAGTGCTTGGATGTGGCAAATTGGCAAAAGAGCTTGAGAGAGGCTCTCTTTCTCTCCGTCGCCATCAAATTAAGCAAAATCAAAAGCGGCCGGCTGGAGAGGCGAGTGTGCGCAGACCGATGCTCCCTTTGGCCCTTTGACATTCCCATTTATTTTGCCTGAGGTGGCAAAAAGTCGAATTACATTCAATTTAAAACCCATCCATCCATCCATCTCTATCCGTTCTTTCTTTCATGTGCGCGGATCTTTTGTCTCTCCATCGCAAATATATCCCTTTTCTCTCTCTCCCTGCTGCGCGTGATCATCAAGCGTGTTTCTCTCATAAAAAAACCACCCTTTCATAGTGCATAAGCAGAGCCTTTCCGTGTTGGGCGAAGTGGGCTGCAAACATGAAGCACGAATTCCGCCCGTCAGGGAGTTGCATTTTATTTACAATTACCCCCGAGTGACGTCGGCAAGGAATGCTTTTACCTGCTGCTTTTGATGCTCCGCAGAATGCCCTGCGGTTTCACATGTCGTAATTTAATTCCTCGGTGCTCCGCGCACGTGTGTCCCGATTCTTTTTTTATGCCCATAAACACATAACGACACAGGAAGCTCAAAGAGTGCAACAAATGTTGTTAATCAACTTGCAACTCGGTTACTTCTGCAAACTTTATATTTAGTTAAATTACAAAACAAAAGTAAAATGGATCAACTTAAGACTTTTGCAGAGAGAATGAGAAAATTATATTAAAAAGTATAATTTAATGATAGCAAAGTATACAAAAAAGTGTGATTGAAATGGGACAAAGTTTGTTAAAAATTAATTAATCGAACTTATTGTTAAGACATTTATTTTTCAACAGTACAATGTACTTTTTTTATTCACTCGCACAAGGGTACAGTTGATAAATTAATTGAAATAATAAATTAGAGATTCTCAAAGTTCAATTGAAACAAATTATAATCAAGTATGTTTTCCAGCGCACAACGTATTGCCCTAATTTTTCATTCTAAAAATTTCACATCAACAGGATTGTCTGAAAATCTGTCCGGGCATCATATTAATTTTTGCAAGCAAATGAGTTTGAGACTCCTTCACCTTTACTTCACCTGTGCTTCAGAGAGCATCACCCCATAATAGAAAGAATTTGCATCAATAATTTAAAAAAAAAAATCCTTCCCATTCAAATTAATAAAACCGTTCTTATTTAAACGGCGCTTATTTTAGTGATTTTTTCCCATTTTCCAGTTGGGGAATTCTAGAGATTGAAAAAGACCACCAGAGAGAATTTTTTTTTTTTTTGTGTGCTAACAAGTCGCTCACGCAGAGCAAAAGCTTGTGCTGCAAAGTCAAACAGAGTGGCAGTAAAATTTGTCTTGGCACCAACTTCAGTGAATTTTGCTCTTTTTCCTCCTTCTGTGCGCGCGCTCTAACAAAAGGTGCACCATTGAAATGGGCAAGTTTTATAACTCTCGGCAGAGTATTTTTAGCGGGCGGGCACAGCAGTCCGTTCAAGCGTTCACTATATGACTAGTTTTATTACCGCGCAGACAGTTTTTCCAGGAATAGTTGTAATGGAAAAAAAAGCGTTGGAAGAAAATAGGCGCGTTTTTCGGCGTCTAATCTTATTAATGAAATAAAAAGCCAAGAGGAGAGAAAGGAGCTCGCAGGCGACCCAGTTTGATAAGGTGATAAAAACCCAGATTTTTTTATGTTAATCGATAGTGATGATGATGACGAATGAGGATGATTGATTTTACAGAAATAATAAAGGGTCATTTATTATATTTAATAACAGATATAAATAATAATATTTTATGAAAATGAAAAATTTTAGTTTTATATTTTATAGTTAAATAATTATGGTAAAATAAACAATATTATTTTATTTAAACTGTTAAAAAGTAAAAAATAAATCATTTAACATAAAAATGGCCCCAAGGAAAAGCAATGTCGACGTCAAAATGGAAAAAGAAGATGCAAATTTATCAATAAATAGATTCAAAATAGTTGATTTGTTAACAATCTAACGATGGATATAATGAAGTTATATCATTTTTCATTTATAATTCCAGTGATTACCATCTGAATAATTATATTTTGTTACAACGAGACTTCGCACTGATAAGTGTGAATAGAAAAACTCCTTGATTGCATTTAAAAAGCAATAATTTTAAACACAATGATACAAAGAACCAAGATCAATGCAAAGTAAATGCCCGTTACAAAATATACAAAAATATAAAATTTAATAATTATAAATAGTCTTGAAAATATATCGAATTGCTAAAAAAATTTCTCTCCTTTTTTCCAAACAGAAACATTTATTTAGTCTAAAATATTAAAAATATTTTGAAAAAGTGGTGAAAATAACAAGAATTATTTTTCAGATACTTTTAATCTTTCCGTTGCGATTTTTGCGTAATTTAATTTTGCTTTATTTTCCTTATTTTAGAATTGTGGCTGGGCCAAATTTGGCCTGTGTTTAATTCAAATCATGATATTATTAATTAAGGCCATTTTAATGTCTCTGATTAACATAAGATCCAAAAAATGAGCATTAATTAATTTTTATCAAGAACCTTTTTGCACATTTTATGCAAAAGAAAAATTGTTCTTCCGCAAAGAACGAAACAAATTTAAAAGTAAAATGTGCCCGCGGGTCATTGTATGCAGCGTCGAGTTTCCGAATTCAATGCGTCACTGTCAGACAGCGCTTTCAATTTGCATATTTCGTTGGTGCTTTGAAAAAATGTATGTATAAATAAAAGAAACTTGGCAGACTCACCCTTCCGGAGTTGTCGTAGGTGTTAACGTCAGAGGGCTGCAGCTGGAGGCCGTTGGCGCCGGTCATGAGGTCCTGCAGGGCGGCCTCGTCGCCCTCGCGGCAACACCGGACGAGCGAGATGGCGGCCGCCGAGGTGGCCGCGAAGCAACCGCCCCCATTGGAGGCAGTCGGCGGCGGCCCCACTGTCGGCGGCAGTTTTTTCGCGTCGATGGCAGCGATGCTCGAAAAGCGGCGGAGGCCGTTCGCCTGCTGCACGACGCCCGAAAATACCTTGTTGTTGGCGTTGCTCAGCTGCAAGATGTGGTTGTTGATGTTGTTGTTGAACGAGCAGTGCACGCTCGAGAAGCGTCTGCGGAGCAAATCAGCAACGCTGAGGTTTTAAATGTTGTATGTTCGAATTTACCATTTATTTGTTTTGAGTTGGGAAACGGAAAATAAATTATAAAACTTCAATTGAAAAAAAAAATAACAATTAAAATCATAAAACTTTTGACTTTTGACGTTCAATTGTGAGCTATTTAATTTAATATATAAACAATTTGGTACTATAAACGGTCTAAAATTAATAAATCAATTAGATCATTACTTATTTTGATTAACATTAATTAATAGCTTCATGAAGAAAAAAGAATAAATATTCTTTCAGTCATTATATTATTCATTTATTTATATATTTTTTTTTAAACAAAAACTACGCATTTAATTGTAAAATTAATTTAAATATTGTCAAATAAATTTTACAATGTAAGGCAATTATGTTTTTTGATTAAAAACAGAACACTAAAATTATATATAAAAAAAAGTATTAAAAAACATTAATATATATTTTTGAGAATAAACAGCATAAATAAAGATTGAGCAAGTACACAAAATCTATGAGACTTGCCTTATAAAAATTTGGTCACACAATTTCCAAAGTAAATTTTAGTAAATTTGATCTTTCCGCAGAGCTGCGCGCCGTCAGAACCGCTGGCGCGTTTTATCAATCAAAACCCCGCAAGAGAGATGCGCTGTTCTCAATTACTGTTTCGCAGTCTAGTCATGTCATGAGCTGATTTGTGAACGTGATCATGTTTCTGAGTTAATTGAAAACACCGGGATGGGAAATGCGTAGGAAGCAGTGTCATTGCGATATAAACTTTTTTATTTATTATAATTGATTTTTTCCACGGTCTCATGTTCTTGGTCTAACAATAAACCGTGTAAACTTTAAAATAAAATCAAAATGTTATCACTACTGGGAAATTAATAGAAAAAATAATTAATTCTACAATATGAAATATGGATTGGAACAATTAACTTTTAAATTTGCTGAGTACCAGTTGAAATTCCATTTTTCCTCAACGGATTATTTTGAGTCCTCTAAATATTTCGAAGAAAACAATAATCGACTCAAAATACCCAACGCGGAAAAGCCAAATTTAAATTCTAGCACCACAAGTCAACCAATTATGGTGCAAAACATTATAATAATTTCATTTTCATTTGAAATAGTAATTAAAATTTTTGCAAACTTAAAAAGTAGCCTCTGAATTTAATGAGCTTTTCTTTCAACCGAGATGTTTCCTTGTGCTCATCACTGTAATTACGAAAAGATTTTTAGCGCTAAATATTTGATGAAATATTTCTTTTCAATTGAGTTTTAAAATATTTACGAGGAGGCGAGACAAACCTGTTGACGGCGATCTTAATCCTGAAGCTCTCCTTGTTGGCGTTGTGGCGGCGACTCCTGAGCCAGTTGGACACTCCGGCGATGTCGGAGACACTGTTGGCGCCGGCCTGCTGCTGCTGCTGCTGCTGCGTGCCGCCTCCGTTGTGCTGCTGGTTGCCTAGTTCGCCGGCCGCCCCACCGGTGGTGCCACACGAAAGGTCGAACGTGACTCGGCGCGGCGGCCGCGAAGGCAGCACCGCCGCAGCGGCCGCTGCCGCCGCCGCCGACACGGCCCCCGGGGGCGTCGTCAGGCTGCGCGTGTACACCCTGCGAGGGGCGACGGGCGCCACCTTCAGTGGGGTGCGCGGCAGGAACATTTCCGAGGGGCTCTTGTGCGCCGGGTACAAAATCTGCAACTTGAAAATTACATAACAATGTAACAATCGTGATTCAGAGAGTAAACTTGAATTTTAATTAACAATAAGTTAAATAAGATCTCAAACATAATAACGATACTATAGTCATCAAGCTATGATTGTTTAAAATTAAATTACACATTTTAAAATAAAGTCAAGGAATATTTAAAATAATTATTTAAATGAATTTGTTTATTTTACATTTAAACGGCTTTAGTTGAATCATATTTTTAAAGTAACATAATATAAAGAAAATAAATATAAATATATTCAATAATTTGAATATAAAATCAATTAATTTAAACAAATGAAATATTATCTGAAAAATGCAATAAAATGTTACAAATTATTGCTATAAAAATATTTGAACCGTTTTTTATTTAATTTTGATTATCAAATTGACAAGCCTCCTTAAAATTAATAATGGTTCCACACTTTCAAATTCCGTTTTATACCTCTTGAGATAAGTTGCGACAGTTGCGTTGTAGTGAGATTATTTGTGGCTTTTCAAAAATTTTAATTACTCTTTTATCAACTTC
Organism: Neocloeon triangulifer; assembly: GCF_031216515.1. NCBI lineage: Eukaryota > Metazoa > Arthropoda > Insecta > Ephemeroptera > Baetidae > Neocloeon > Neocloeon triangulifer. The sequence goes on from NW_026775550.1 coordinate 3,155,356, forward strand.
GGTAAGCCACAGGCGCTGCTTATTATGGTTTAAGACGATTTCCTCTTTTTATCTTTGAGTTCTTTTAATGCGTCGTTCACAATTCTGACTTCAAATTTTCCAGGATGTTATGCAAACTTTTACTTGATCTAGAAAATATTGTGCTAGGTGCGTGCTTTGTCGCATTAATGGTCCGCACAAGTCACATAATGTACTTTCACGGGTATTAACCTTGCGTAAGGGGCTTTCACTTATGTGTTGTGCTTTTGCTCTGTTTCATTTTCGTGATCGCAGCCAGAGAGTCTTTCCCTGAACACTCGTCCAGGAAGCAGCTGCTTTGCATCTGCAATTATGCAAATATCGAAAAAGCCACTTGTCGATTCCATTTAGCGGCCGACTCATTTTGCATTATTCATTCTCGGACACGTCTTCTCTTTCTCGAGGAGAAAATTCCTCGCACAGTTAAACGGGTCAAGAGGTCAAGTGAGTGGTCATCATGAAAACGACACTCTCGCTTGGAATTTATCCAAAAGCAAGCAATATCCTCGAAATAATCTTCAATATTTTCCTTTGATCATTTTGTGGTTTTAAATTTAAATTTAATTATTCAATATGAACTGAAAATGATAAAATAATTTGCATACAAAATTGCTGCTAACTTTCTTCTAATAAAATCAAAATCTGATCTCTCTCTTAATACTTTCATTTTTAGTTTTCAACTTTTGATGGCATCATCGCGTGGATCATCACTTACAATTAGAGGGATAAGCTAGCAAATTAAAATGATGATTTTTCAAATTAAGTATTAAGTTGCACAAGAAAAAGATAAAAAAGAGAGCTCTTCATATTAAATAAAGAGCACAGGTCAACAAAACCCAAAAAATTAATAAAAAATAGTTATTAAAATTTTACAAATCGTAAATTAATAATAAAGAAAAAGTTATTCAAATCATTTTTGTTCTATTTTGTATTTGGAAAGTTATGCAACGCGTCAATGTAGAGCCAATTTCCATGTTAAGCTTTCAACGTACAAAAGGAGCACAGGCTGGGCTTATGTATTGCAAAAGCCCGAGCTAAATCAAATCTGAGAATTCCACTTTCCCTGATGGTTGTACGTATTATTCAATTACAAATAATTCAGAGCACACGCGATTCTGAGAACGCTGTTTGTATGTATTTGCAGCTCATCCTTTGTGACAAAGTCACTCAACAATGAGTTTAGCAGAAACGCTTCGGGATTTGAAAAGTTCGTGGAATACGCGCAAGTCTGGTCTCAAAGCGGAACGACCTAATGAAAATTACGCAGTATAATATGTTTCCAAACTAAATCAGTCGAGAGGCAGCGTTAATCAAGCTGTTGGTGTGCCGAGAAGGTGTATTAGAAATTGCGCCTTTGAGCTAGGCCAGTGACGTCAACGTACGCAAAATAATCGCATTCATAATTAAGGCAGGCGTGCGAAACGAATTTAGAAAAGTCGCTATCTATAAGCGAGACGAGCGCGCGTTGTGTTGTTATTTTTGACCAGCGACCTGCTCAAATATTGACATTCACGCCTCTTGAAATTTTTAAAGGCAAGATAAACTTTTATGCAATCAGTAAACCAAAAAGTTGAAAACTTTGTAATTAAAAAACGAGATATGACACCTTTCAAGCCAAAGCACAGGTCGGTTGGCAAGGGGTCGTGGATTTATTTGCAAAAAATCAGGTGAAAAGAACACAAAATTTGACGGATTTTGGCGTGGAAAAAACTCGGAAAAGTCAAAAGCTTTCCCGGAAAAACGCTACTGTAGTTTCAACTTAAAAATGGAATATCTCGGGTTCTAATTGAGATACAGAAATGCGGCTAGCACCAAAAATTTTCTTTTTACCTCCTCTTCAATCCTGAGGGGTCAAATAATCCAGAGGTCAAAGGTCAAGGTCATTTTTCAGGGGTCACAAGTACAAAAAAAATTCTAGCAAAAATATGCCACCTTTGATTGGGCTGAAATTTTTTTCTAAGATAGTCCTAACATGTAGGGACAACATATTAAAAATTCAGAATGGCATATTTTTTAGTTATTTTATAAAAAAATCACAAAGGTAAAAAAACGTGAATTTTTTGTATTTTGCCAATGGTCGGATATTGATTTTTGGAATTTTTAAGAAATTTTTTGAAAATTTAGGAATTTTTTGTCAATAAACAAATAAATTTACCCATTTTAGAAACGTACTTTCTCAAAATAAATTTTTGATCATGAGCAAAATGCGAAAAATTCACGTTTTTTTACCTTTGTGATTTTTTTATAAAAAATCTAAAAAATATGCCATTCTGAATTTTTAATATGTTGTTTCTACATGTTAGGACTATCTTAGAAAAAAATTTCAGCCCAATCGAAGGTGGCATATTTTTGCTAGAATTTTTTTTGTACGTGTGACCCCTGAAAAATGACCTTGACCTTTGACCTCTGGATTATTTGACCCCTCAAGATTGAAGAGGAGGTAAAAAGAAAATTTTTGGTGCTAGCCGCATTTCTGTATCTCAATTAGAACCCGAGATATTCCATTTTTAAGTTGAAACTACAGTAGCGTTTTTCCGGGAAAGCTTTTGACTTTTCCGAGTTTTTTCCACGCCAAAATCCGTCAAATTTTGTGTTCTTTTCACCTGATTTTTTGCAAATAAATCCACGACCCCTTGCCAACCGACCTGTGCTTTGGCTTGAAAGGTGTCATATAGAAATTGTTATTTTTAAATTGACGAACGTACATGACCGAATTCCCATTGCCATATCAATAAAAAAACTTTTTACAAATAGTCTGATGGTAATTTTTAGATTCATAAAAACTCAAATTGTGAATGCATTCAAATTGAAAATAAAAAATTTGAAAAAACTCAAATATATTTTACAATCATTTTCAATTTTATTTTAATTATTATATGGTACAAAACGCTTTTGATTTTGAATGTTCAAAAAGAATTGGAGGAAACAAATTTAATAATCTTGAATAATTTTTGAAGTTAAAAATTGATTTAAAAATTGCGCTATCAATCGTTTTATTGCACAGTAATGATCAAAGTTGATATTCACCTTGAAAGTGCGACAGTGAAAAAATAGTTTCGCTCTGTGTCAAGTGGTCATTAGCCCCGTTCTGTCGACACTTTTGCCGCCAAGCTCAGGCGCGCACGCTATTATACGCGCAGCCATTTAATAATTCGCAAGTAATGAGGCCGCTTGATTTATGTGTGCGGGGTGAGCCGGAATCGATTTGGTGGGCGGCCTTTATCAGGCAATGGACACCTGTTCTTTCAGGAGTGCTAGGCTTGAATTGGCGCCTGGTACCTGGAGGCGCCGCCGCCAAACGCCGCAGTGTACGTGCAAGCCGAGTGCCTCTTTTATACGAGACGAGCAACCCGCGACGCTCTGCCAAGAGCCATTCAGCCGGACACCTATACTTTTCGCCCAACTTAAAAGCGGCTTCTCTTTTGTCTATCGTGTTTAATTAAATGTTCTACGAACTTTTTCCCATTACAAAATGCTTTTTTTATTCATCTTTTTTTTATAATAAAAATAGCAAAGTGGTTTGTTATTTCAGTAATTTCGTTGACTTATATTGTTATAAAATAGAATTCCCGACGGGCACGACCTTTCTTGTTTCAAGATAGGCATATTTTCCATCACGCACGGCGAGCAGGTTGCATAAGTTCTTCTGGTCAAGAGAACAAAGCTTGCTTCTAAAATTGTAAACAAATAGAATAGGCAATAAATCTGTATGAAATTTATAAAAATATGAATTTTAAATTTAATTATTAAATCAAGATTGTATGAAATATTCCAAAATTATAGAGACTTTTAATCATTTCCTTACGATTATGAAATAATTTGAAATAAATTTGCAACTAAAAAAATATTTGATCTAGAAATCATTAACATCTTTTTGTTAGAGATCCTTCAAAACTATTAAACTGGCTGAAAAGGTTTTTTTTAGTGTAATTTAAAATGTTTGAGATGTTAAAAAGTTTAATAACCCCCTCAACAAAATTGCAGTTTTTTTTTGCCAGTCCTTAATCGTTTTATTTCAATGTCATTCCATTTTTAAGCTTGCCAGGCAATCAACTTTTAATGGCCGTTTCCAGAAAGTTTTTGTTTTAAAATTGTCCTGACAGGCAGCTGTTCTCGGCGTATGGCCCGTTGTGCTGTTAACTTGTAAAATAAGCGCGGCACATGCACATTTCGCACGTCAATCTAGATATGTTAATGCGTCGTCTGGCCGTAGCGTTTCGCAGCGATGCAAATCATAAAGTTTTATGAATCGCTCACATATCAGGCGCGGGGATTAATTTGCGCCGCTAAAGTTTGGAATTATTATATGGCGCCCTCTCGTTCGTCAGACACGCAAGTTTCAAAATGATTCGCATGATAGAAAATTGTGCAATTCTTTTACGATGTATTTGAACTCATTAGAAGTTTCGACCTTTGGCGTTTGTCCTGAGGGTCGCGTTGCCTCGGAGACGCGAAACGTTGAAATATAATGGTTGCTCATTAGTCAAGTGTCTATTTGCATTGAAAATTGATACCACGAGTGTCTTTTTAAAGTTGAGTCCGACGACGATCAGCTCACGCAAAAGTCAATACACCCCACAAAAATTTATGAAATGAGAGTTTAGTAAAAGTAAAAACTCTAAAATTTAATGATAAGGATGTAGAATATTCATTTTATGAGTATTAATTAAGTTTAAAATATGATTAAAATAATTAAATTTTCAATCCAATTGAATTTAATTTGTTTAACACTCCTTAATTATTAACTAATTGAAAAAAATTGTTATGTTCAATTTGAATACGACATGATTTTTAAGTTGTCATTGAGTTTATTTTATGGCTGAAACAAATTAACTTCAAATTTCAAAATTTGATTTTAATAAGAAGTGCCACTAACATAAAAAAACAATATTTTCTTATATTTTGAATGAATATTGACAAAAAATACCTCCAAAACTGGATATTTTTATGTTTAATCCAAACTTTTAACAAGACAGAAGCGCGTCTTCTTTACTTTAACATACCATTAATGCTAACAATGGCTCAGCATGCAAAGTAAAGAATTAACGACTCGGATGCAAACTTTTCAAACTGGGGCACACAAAGTCCAATTCTCCTTTTGCGCCGTTTTATTTATTCTTCCCCCTTCTTTTTCAAATTATATAACTATAGTTATAACCGCGGAAGTCGTCGATTTAAATGGGGAGAGGATTTGTGAGTAATGATATTGCATGCACGGCCGTATTACTACATTTTTGTATTTTTTATCCACGTGACATTCAACACACGGAAAATTCACAGCAAAAAATCAATTTCAGTCAGAAAAAGCAGCTGCGACAATATTTGTACAAAAAGGAAGGATTTTACTCTGGCCAAGGACGAAGCGACAACTTGTTTTCGGGTGGAAACTTTTGATTGATATGGAAGAAAAGATGTGTATATGCGTGTCTGCTGGAAAAAAAGAGCAATATTTCGAGCACGCACCTCTCAGCCTCTTGTGCAAATGCGCGTGTTGGGAAACTCCTTGGCCGCTGCTTTGAGACCAAAACATGATATTATATGTGATGGTCCCGCGTGCGACCTCGGCACAACCGCGCCTGTAATGGATGGAAAATCAAGTCTGCGACGGATCAAACTCAATTTACTGCCGAGGTGAACACAGTACTTGATTAAAATTGGCTTTTAGCATTCTGGAATTATTAATTGCGCGTCTATTAAGTGTTTTAAGAAGAAATAGAGTCCTCTGGGGAAAATGTAATATTAGATCATAATAGATAGACGAGTTGTTTTCAAAACAAAGGGATGAAAAAGGGTTGACCTAGTTGCAGCGCGGATTCTTTTACTTGATTTTCCCTAAAAAAAAAGGGGGAAATAGCTGAACTGACAATGAAGATATAAGAGAGAAATAAGAATTATGAATTTAAAATGTACTTTCGATCTTGAGATAAAAAAAAAATGCATCTAAGAAACTTTTGACGCTTCAATGGATGTCAAATAATGTCAAAAATTTCCACATGTTTAAAATAATAGATATTACTATTACGGTTATTATTGTAGAAAAAATTCAGCTCTTCTAAATTAATTATTTTATATGTTTTGCTTTAAAACAAATTAGAAACTTAAATTAGTACTTGTGACTAATCGCCCTGACGTGGAATTACGTTCCGAGATAACGAGATATTTGAGAAAAAGCCGGTGTAAAAAAGTTAGAAAAATTCCTGTTGTGATAATAAACAATTTTCGCCCTCAATTAAAATTGTTTATTATCACAACAGGAATTTTTCTAACTTTTTTACACCGGCTTTGTCTCAAATATCTCAAATATGTTGTCTCGGAACGTAATTCCACCTCAAGGCGATTAGTAATTACAATAATTTAATTATTTGCCGTTTTGAGTGGTTTCTTTGGGTTTTAAATTCTCAAAAAATTATAAACTGTCTGGGAAAAACGGAGGAAGACAATGAAATAAAAGCCTTGAAGCTTAAATTTTGTAAAATATGTAAGTAAAATTGCCACATTTCTAAGCTGTAATTTGTCTTCAGGCAAAACAAGGGTTGGTTTTTATCATTCTTAATTCTCACTCGTCCAAGACGTTCGTGTTTTGCACCTGCTGAATAAAACATCGCGCAATTCGGAAGGCGCGTTTCCTCTCCGCGGGGGGCTATAAATAGGTGCTAATTCCACTCGAACCCATTCATGGAACGGAAAATTCACGCCCGCCGCTTTTCCATCAGCCGTCAAGGCCGTGCGCTATTTATGATCTGTTCCTCCTTTTATTGCCACAATCAGCAAATGGGCAGTAAAACATCACGGAAACGCGACGTTAATGGAAACTCCTTTTTTCCCTCTTATTACTCATTCGTGTTCACCGTTTCCTTATTTTTATATGAAAAATATCGTTGAAAAGAAGTTTCACAGGAGAAAGACTCAATCAATCCAATAAATTGATAAAACTTTCTTTCTTTCTCCGAGCGCAAGTGGTGTTTTCAACACTGAGTACTTTTCCACGTGCTTAGTTGTTTGTGGTGCGGTCACGCGACAGACGTACGATGAAAAGAAAGAGCTTTTCTATAGATTTCGCCCTTGACACCCTCTCAGAATTAACACATGTAATGGCAAAATTGGTGCTCACTTCTTTGATGGCGGGTTCGCTGATGACCTGGACGCTGCTGATGGCGCCACGTGGCCTCGCCTTCCACACCGAATTATTTTGATTTGGTGCCGGCGACATTGTGATGGGCTGCGAACACAGTTTTTTTATGTTTTCGATACAGCAAAATCGCTAATCGACCCTTTTGTTCGACGAGAAGCATGCAAAGAAGGAAGGTTAGGGAATAAAAAGTGAGATAATTTTCTCGTACCTTGAATGACCTGACGATCGGAGATAAAGCTTCAAAAGACTCGTAACATGCACCTGGCCCTCTCGTAGTGCTGCCAAACACATGTGTTTGCGAATGAGAGCGACTGAAACAAAACAAAATTAAAACCGTAACAAGTAATTTCGATTTTATTTGCTGTTACAATTCCTCACTTTGTCATTTTGATAAAAAAAAATGAGTTTAAATAAGAAAAAGGGATATTTTTACTAAAATATATTATTTAACCAAAATTTTATTCTCAGATATGTCGGTTTGGTCACCAAAATTGAGTTAATAATACCGAATTCCATACAAGATTAAAATTTATGGAAATTTGAAAATCTTCCCATGAGACAAAAATTACTTTTTAAAGGCTAGTTTTCTTTTTTTTTAAGAACTGCATTTAGTTTGAAAATTAGTCTCTAAAGAAATGAAAAATTTTGTGGTTGAATTTCACGATCGAGGGTTGATTCAAGGTGATTTGATGCAATCCCAAAACATATCATTTACCCGAAAAACCAACCGAAAAATAATTTAGTCTTCTCTCGACCACCGCCAAGAAAGGTACGCTCAAAACACACGTTTAAATATTCTGACCAAATTTATTGTAAGAAAATTTATGTTTTTTGAAAATATTTTAGAATTAAATGTCAAATTTTGTGTTAAAAATTATTTTCTGAAGAAATGTTAGTTTAGATAATTTTTCACGGAAAATTGTCAATTTGAAAGAAAAATCATTTTTGAAAAAAGATTTATTTTTGTACTAATTTTTGTCAAAATGTTTTCACAGCTCACGAAATTATGGCTGCAGCCGAAACATGTAGAGCAGGATATTGTTTTTCTGAAACAATAAACAACTCACAAAAACCCATCGAGGAAAAGCCGATTTTCAATTCAAATCACCACCACAAATGAAAAATTATTTTACATCCAAAAAGTAAGGTGACTGAAATTTTTTATGAGTCTTTCTAAGTGAATTATACGTAGACCATAAATGCGATAGGTTGGACAGTAAAATCCATACAGAGCTGCATGAAAATGCAAATTTGTCTGATGAGAATTTCAATTTCCCCGAGCTGCGTGCTACAACAATATCGCCACCAACCCTCTTATACACTTTTCTCAACGTGTGGATAAACCTGCTTTATCAGTTTAAAAATTCTCCTATGAATAATTCATCTAAATGTGGAGCTAATAGAACTTCTGAAATGATTTTGAGTCTAAGCAGTGTGAATAATTTACTAAAATCACGATGAATTGATAAAAATGACATGTAAATGAGGGGAAAACGTGATTATTTTGCTAATATTGTATGCAACTGTGTGATGCACTTTCGCTGCAGAAGACCCTGAAAATAAACAATCGCGCGCGTGCAGTAAATAGGATTAATTAGGTTTTTATTTTATGCTAAAAGCTTAAACGAAGAAGTTACAGGAATAATTCTGCACGTGTGTTTGTTTCACGCGTTGCAAAGCAGCAGTGGATATGTTTGCCGCATTGCTCGAGTTTTAATTAAATTATATACGGCGTTAGCGGCACCCACCATACACGAGAACTAATTAGAATAGTTTTGACTAGTATGTCTAATGAACGCTGCGGTTGCTGGGTCATGAGCACACAGAATGATATTGCCACGTAATTAGAGAAAACGTTGATGTTCTAGAAATTAAATTAAATCAACAATTAAAGTAAAACACTGATAATTTTCATGAATTATGATAATCTTTAATGAAGAAAAATCTTTGAAATTGTTAAACGTGTATCAATTTATTTTCCATTATTTAAATATATGCATTGAAAAAAATTATGAATAAAAAAAAATTATAACTTCAGATATAGAGAGATTAACGAATTGAAATTGACTTGAATTTTGTTTACATATTTTGTGCATATCTATTAATTTTAACACTTTCTTCGTTCATTTCTTAACTTCTGTCTATTTAAACAAAAATATATTAAAAGTGTTTTAATTACTTTAAATTATTCTCAGCTTGAAGTTGATTTCAAGAAATCGTTTAGTAAATTCTCTCTCCCGTCAAAATCTGTTTATTTCTGGCCCCTTATTGTTATTGCCGGACACACACGTCAAAGCCGGTGTGGCGTGATCGCGGACTGTTCTCTCTGCCAGGTGCAAATTAAATAAGTAGCCAGATTTTCTAAAGCTCTAATTGGGCAAAATATCTGTTGATCTTTTTCATCAGCCGTACTTTTCCATTCGCACTTCCGCCCGCCCCTTGGTAACTAAATGATGTGTGATTTGGGAATCGCATTAATATTTAATTTGTTTCAAGATAGAAATTATTTCCATTATAAAAATATCTTAAAAATTCCTGAATGTGCCTTCTGGTTATTTCAATTTGCATCGACTGTTTTTCCCACGGCTCGGGAAAAAGAAATATTTTTGCCAAACTTTTTCAGCGTTGGCGTGATAAAAAGAAATTCTCTTAACTCTTGATGGCCAAATTCTTTTCGTGGCGTCTTCAGATATGGAAAAATGAATTCTGCAGTGTTACTGTGACACCTGTCATAAGTCATAATCACGCAAACGTTTTTCTTTCTTTGGAAAAATATGAATAAAGGAATACAAAGAAGCAAAAAGTGATCAAATAACAATACAAACTTCTCAATAGCTTAATTTTTTTTTAATTATTCCACTTTTTTAAATCTTTCTGTAATTATCGAGAGAAAAAAGCAAACACAGAGCGTGGAGAGTATTATTGATAATTATAATTTACAAAACTACAAACCCAATCGAAAAAATATATTGTATCTATTTATTTTAATTTGATTTTAAAAAATATTTAAAAGTAAATCCAACAATTTCTGTATTTTATATTAATATCAAAATAAAAAATACCACGTTGAATGTTTTAAATTAAAAATTTTCAATTATTAAAATATTATTAATAATTTTTTAAGTAAATTATAATTAAAAAGTTTTTAATTTAATGTAAAATGTATTTTAAATATTAAGTTTATATTTTTTATAAAGAATTAATACTAACTACAAATATTTTTCACTTTTGATTGCCAGTAATTATTATGTAGATTTCTGAAGGCAACGCGTTAAATATCTAAAGAGGTTCAAACTTTTTTGTTACAATTTTAATTTTTTCTTTTTTATATTCTTTAATTAGTTTGTAAAAATGAACAAAACAATAAAATTTAAATTTTGATTAACAATATTAGTAAAACAAATTCACAAGCAACGCTTTTAAATTAATTCTGACATGGCAAATTTCACCTGAAAGAGTGAATTATTCTTAATGTTACCGAAAGGGCGGTCGAGACTGCGTGGTGCTGCGAGCCACGCTGACGACTTTGAGTTCGTTCGGCAGAAGAGGCCGTCGTTCGGCCGCCGGTCTGATGATGACGAGACGATGAACTCGCGGCCTGCTGGGGTGTCGACGTGACTTTCATCTGGTGCCAAAGACCACGCGCGAGGGATCGAAGTTTGTTCTTCCCTCCAGAGGTGGTGGAAAACACGATTCGCTGCGGAGAAAACGCTTACGTTCGTCAGCCACGAGCGACTCTCGCGTGTGCCCAATTTGTTTCGCCACACACATGTGAGAGGAACGAAAAGTTGCCCTGCTGGCGTGAGCACCAAGAACCACCCCTAGCAGGCGCGCGCGCACTCTTTACCACCCCAAATTTCCTGCAATGCAAAATACTATACCGAAAAAAAATCCACAGATAAAAAGTAACTAACGCTTGGCGAAACCTGTTCTTAGCTCGTGAAAAATGTTTCGAATTGTTTATATTAGTGGAAAACAATTAATATTTAGTCGCAAGTTTTTATTTTTAAGCATTGGCAAATTTATCGGAAAATATGTCTTTTGTAAAATAATGATGAATTTTGTTTGAATTTCATACAATATGTAATTTTCTGCACTTTAAAAGATTAAAAAAACGATTCAAATTAAATTAATTTGGTTTCAATATGATAAAATTACAAAACAAACTTTCTTCAAGTTTAAATTCAAAGACTTTTTGTTTATTCTGGCATCATTATATTATAATGTAATCTTCATTTGTCTTTTTTTGTTAAATACAAATCAAATATGGAATTTTAAATACATGGTTCATTATTAATTCAACTCCAGCTTACAAAGACTTAATAGTTCAGGGAATTTTTGTTTAACTTTCGCGATCAATTTGGAAGCTCTCGGATTCTGAAAATGCACCGTTGGAAATCAAAAGTGCTGTCGGTTTTGATTCCACAAAATACAACTTTTGCGCCAAATATGCAGACCCATCAGAATTTCCTCGAGAACTCGTCTAAAAATTCAGTACTGATGAAAAAGATGAACAGCAAATTGTTCTCAAATTTCCGGAGTGTACATTGAGTAAGAAGGATTTACTTGTGGAAACTTCTTTTTTGTTAAGCAACGATTGTTCCTCTCTCTCTTTATGTCGATAAAATATAGATGGTCTACATATTTTACAATTAATTAACATGACTTGTTATAACAATTCAAAAATATATGATACACTTAGGCAACAAATTATCGTTAGGGCTTGTCTTACTTGATTATAAAAATGGTAATTTTTACACGTTAGAGTTTTTATGTTCATCGTTATTTTTATACCTTTTCGCGTTCATTACAGGGAAAGCTTTTAGTTGATTATAATTCCTGAATGTCCATTTAGTTTAGTAAATCATCAGTTAATGGCAACCAAAGACAAAAGTCCAACACAAAAAATGCACAAAATCTTTGGTTAATACTTTTTAAATAGCGCTCATTTGGACTAGGAGTAATATAATTTATTATTTTACAATTTTTGGATTCTGCGAATAAGTTTCTCTTTCTTTCAACAGGAAGACTACTCATTTATAAAAAGAGTTACTCACTTGGTATCGAAGTGACAGAAGACGGGGCAGAATCGGGAATGAGCGCCGCTGATCGATGGGCTCTTTCACAGTTGCTAACTGACAAACAGCATTGTGGACACTACTGATTACATGAAATAAGACTCGAAAACAGCTCGCTCATTCAAAATTCAATCTGCTTAACACTTCAGGTATAATTTCAATGGTGACAGCACCAAATTTTAAGCGCTCAAGGTTTTGAAAAATAGCAACAGGAAAATAGAGTCAACACATAGTGCTCGGAATCCAATTTACAGGAATTGATCCAATCTATTTTCTTACAGTTTTCTTCGAATTTCCTATAGATTGAACAAAAAAAGTTTGATACCACCAGTTTACAAAATATATTCATAAATTTGCTGATTTTTATTCACACATGGCTCTAAAGGTCATTTATGTTTTGCTGCACCAGCGGCAGGTGCTTTTTTCAACTACTTTTTAATTATTTTCCACAATTATTGATGCTCTCCTTGAGGATGGACTTTACATTTTATCAATCTGATACACCAGAGACTCAAAAGTGAAGAAGCCCTATACAAAAAATTAAAGCGAACCGATTACAGGTTGTAAACAAAAACAGTCTAGTTTAAAGCCAAGAGAAAAAGCACTTGGACACTTGCTTTGGATTAATGGAGGATCAAAGTCACGCCATGATTTGCTTCCAGTGGCAGTGATGCAATTCGGTTGAGATCAACAGTCTGGAGGAGAAAGGAAATGAAAATAGGGAAGGAAGTCAAAAATAAATTAACTACCTCTACTGCACCCAGCTCGCAGGCACCCACAGGGGCTCTGTTTCTAGCGTCTGGACTGCACGCACCATTTGTTCGAAGGCTACAGAAAGGTCGGCGTTTTCGATGACTTCGTCAAACCAATGTCCGTACAGGAATTCAATCCTAGCTGCACTGCGCTCGATTTCTTCAAATTCTTCGTCCTGATAAAATAAATTATCCTTGTTAAAGCATAATCAAATTCGTGTCCATTAATTTTACCGTGAATCCTCTCGAATTTGCTTCGTCGAACGTTGACCTGGCGTATGCTTCGTGTCTCGTTTCTTTGAGAACATCGAATGAAGGTGGTTTAATATAAACCACAAACGGTTTGATCTCGGCAGTTCTCAACATCTTGAGAGCCTATAATTCAGATTTTAATTAGTAAAAACTGGTTGTTTTAAAAAATGACGTAAAATATACCTGATAATGAGGGTTCAGTATGCAAACGTAGCCAGCATTTATTATAGATTTGACACTATCTGCGGAAGTACCATAAAGATTGCCTTTGTATTCACCGTGCTCGAGGAATTTCCCCGCAGCAATATCTTCTTCCATTTTTTCTCGACTCACAAAGTAGTATTCTTTACCATTGATTTCTCCATGTTTGATTGGTCTGGTTGTAACTGGAATTAAATTTAAAGCAATTAAGTAAAATTTATTTGATGTTTTTCAAATTGCGTTTCATACATGGTATGGTAGTTTTGAATTTTTCAGGATCGAGGGCCATGAGTCTCCGTTTCAACTCGTTGCGGCCAATCCCAGGCGGCCCGACAAGAACGACCGGCCTATGCAGCCCCGGTCTGGGGTACAGTTTTGCGACCTCTTCGTAAGTGGCGATTTCTTCCCGGTCAAAGTCGTCGTTCTCTGCAGTTGCATACATTATCTTTTTAGTTCTGGGTTTTGAGGCACACCTTGGGGATTTTGGGGACTGACATCCTGGCAGGACTGAAAGAGAACACAGACCTGTGGAAGAAAATTTAGTACATTGTAAATTAGTCTGTCTCTGTCTCGGCGCTCGGGTTTGCTGTCTGTCCAACTTCCTTTCTCATTTAGTCTAGAAGAAAGCAGACCTTTTAGCAACGGGATTCACAAAGAATAATATATTCCCAAAGGTGAGAGATAGATCAAAAAACGCATGCGATTCTGTGCAGTGAGGGTGAGGAATGTATCACTTTTTGAAAAAAGACAAAATGTATAAAAAATGTGCGATGTGTCAATGGAATGCTGGAAATTCTTTGATTCGATTTTCTGTGAGTTTTGTGTTGTCTGTAATCAGTATCATGGCCCAGAAAAGCTGTGATTTTATGGTGTTTAGACAATAATTAAAATAATGTATCTTGATGAATAATGATATTTTTGATCAAATGACAATCTCGTGTGCTATATACGTATAATCTTGAGAGAAGAAGAGTCAGGAGGAAACATTCCACAAATTCATTAAGCTTTGTGTTGTAATGCTGCAGAGCACCTCAGCTTCAAAGATCAAATAATTTACTTCAGGCACAAGTTGTGTCCCATTGACTGGGCTGGACAAAAAAAAAAACAAGTTCGCCCTGACATTAGTTAAGTGATAATATTTGTAAAAAAAGCTACTGTGGAGTAAATAAACAAAAATTACACTTTGGCAAAAAGCAGTTTTGATTCATTTACTGAGACTGCAACTTGCCTGGCTGTTTATGATTTTTATACACACACAAGTATAGGACATGCTGAAACTGCAACTGCTGAAATCAGAGCAGAAGTTTTTGCTAAAAAGGGGCAGGCTGAAGGGGCACCACCACCACACCATTATATGCTCTCAAAAATTGACTCATCAGATAAAATAATCGTTAGTCAGGAACATCTAGACGAGTGCTCGAAACTCCACTTACCAATGTTGGCAACATCGATTCCTTTTGAGGATCTCTCGTGGACGATTCTCTTTTCTTGAAGCGCTCTGCTCGGAATCAAACCGGCTCGCATGTTGCGGTCATTTTCTTTTCGAGCTTGCCACCTGTTAAAAAGAAAAAATCTTAACATTTTATATTTAACATTTCTTTTTTAGGTGACAGTACCAATAAGCATCATCCTGGCTGACAATGTGTAAAATATCTCCTTTATCAAAATCCAGGCCTGCTTCTTTGCAGGGGATGTAAGGGTCGGTGGCAGCTCTGTAGTCAAAGTGAGCCCGGACCCTGACCTTGCTCTCCCGTAAGTTGCCTTTGGCGTCTGCAGGAACCAGTTTAAATGTGATTGTACCTTCGGAATTTTGCTAAACAAATACAAAAGTCAGATTTAGAATTAATTCCATGATTCCCACAAACCAATATTTGGAGGACGTCATTCGGAGTTTTTCCCTCTGTGCTCATGTTGTTGACCTCGATGACCTCGTCGCCAACGTGGATCAAACCGGAGCGGTCCGCTGCTCCGCCATGCATGATTCTCGCAATCACAATCTTGCCAGTTTCCTCGTCCGTCTTAATCGTGGCACCCTAAAATTCCAATAAGTTGAGCAAATTTGTTCGAAGATTAAGTTTAGCACAAAAAAGGAAAAAAAAATTAAAAACAGTCAAAGCCAAAGGTGCAACAGATGTTCTTGTTGAGCTGCTTAAAAAATCAAACAGAAACTCGGCTGAGAGATGGTCTATGAAGACAACAGGAAGAAAGAGGTGCGGATCACAAAGAAAAGAAGCGGAAACTTCCTAAGAAAATTGCTCTAACATCACATCCGTCTATTATTGGATTCCTTCCAGACATGCCAACAAAAAGGTGCTTGCTTTATTCTGCTAGCACTTACCACGATTGGCTCGGCGCTTTTAGCGCCCTCCTGAGCAAAAGCAAAGATCAAATTTTATTTACATAAAAATTTAACCGTATTGCATTATCTTATTGAAATATCAATTGCACAGCAATGTTTAAGGTTAAAAATCGACTAACCAGTGGTTCGTTGCTCTTCACGAGTTGAACTATCTTTATCGTTTCCTCTTCCTCGTCAATGTCGAACGGCACTTCAGGTAGAATAGGATAGTAATCTTTCTGTGCAATGCAATCATGAGCATACAGCAGACCCTGGAAACGGCAAAAGTTTTTTACTCATGGAAATTTATAAATAAGTTTAATTTATTTGTACCTGTACATGTGGTGTTTGGAGCAAAGTGAGCAACTCTTGGCTGTTCTGCCGGCTGTCCCAAGACTTCTTGGGCTGCTCAATCAGGGGCAGCACGTCGGCGAGCGCCTCGAGGGCCGCCTGCACAGAGCTGTTGACGACGGGAATGAAACGGCCGTCCCTGCTGTTGGTGCTGGCCAACACCTTGTTGTGGATGTGCACGAGGGAGTGCAGCTCCGGCTTCTGCAGCAGCTCACTCAGGAAGGCAAACTCCTCGGTGCACGGAAGGTCATCACGAGATTCTTCAAGGGTGACCAGCAAACTTGATAATGCTGCAGCAGAACAAATAATTAGTTTTGACAAAAATTCAATAAAAATATTTATATAGATCTGTTTTATGAAATCAAAGAGTACAAATTAAAATCAGATCAATAAGCGTATTTTATTGAAAATCTTATAGTCATGACAGTATTTAGAGCAAATCAATAGCGAATACTGGCCATGAAAATTTAATGATCGTATTCTGTTTTTACCTGGGTCCCAATTCCTGTTCTCCATGACGAGGGCCGAGCTCATCTATCCCACAAATAATTCACTAGCCAGCCTTTGGGGCAGGGCTGAAAAAACACATACATGAGTAAAAAGAAGCCAAACAATTGCTGACAAAAAAAAGAGTCGGCAGTGGAAGTTCTTTGATCACCGAGGGTACAATAATTGCTCAAAAAAAATTACAGTGGGTGAAAGCAGGGAAATATTTACTCTATCTCTTCTTTTATTACTTTCACAATACAAAATAAAAAATAATCAAAAAAATATTATTAATAAATCTCAGAATTCAATTTTGATTTTATCGGATTTTAATACATTGACTGTAAAATCAATTTTTAAAGAATTGTAGCAAAAATAACACTTTATTTGCAAATTATGTTCAGTCTGCAGACCAAAAAAACAAATAACAACCCCCTGATAAGTGACAGGACTCGCGAGCCGATGAAACGTTGTTATTGATTGGTCTTTTTTCTCGTTCAAAGTGACTCGATTGGCACGAACGCTCGCCATTCTCTCGCAGCGAACTTCCGGTTAACCTTTGAGGAGTGTTAGAATTTAATAAAAGAGGCCTTTTCTCCACAAACTGGCCGTGAATAATGGAAAAGGCTCAATACTGCAGTATTTTTATGGTCACTTAACCAAGGGTGAAATTCGCCCATCAAAACAGACCGACCTGGGCACGTGCGAGCCGCTGGAACGAGTGAAATTCGGGCGAAAAAGTGATAAAAGCACATTCCGAGAATAAAACTCACCCAGTTTTAGGTTCTTCGATGCAGAAATCCGCGATTAATCAGCAATTTGCGGAGCGCACCCCAAAATTTGACACTAGGGTTGCCATTTTTATTTTCAACGTGCGCGACATCTGTGAGTTGAGGCAGGAACCACCACCAAGGCCGAGGTACCCCACCTGGCCCATGGGCGGCTCGTGCACCAGGTTTTGCAAAATTTATCCAGATTTTCATGCAAATAATTTTAATTATTTTATCAAAATAAATTTAATCGGTAAAATGCTTAAAATTAGGGCAGAAATTTTTGTCGCAAGATCTCTTCTTTTCATTGAACATTATTTATTTTCATTTTAATTCATTTAATTTCTATTAATGAACTATCAATTAAATGATTATTAAAATACATTTAAAATTGCACTATCCAATTAAAATTGCAAAATAAATTACTTAGAGAATAAAAGAATCCATATTTTTCAAGGGTTAGAAAAAAGTTTAATTTTTTTTTGCCTTTAAAAAACATTTAAATATTATTAATCTTCCGATTCCTCCTCATCACAGTCATCAAGATCAGAGTCAAAGTCATCATCACTGAAGTCTTCGTCGTCCTCTTTATTCGCCGCCAATTTCAGCTCATTTAATTTTGCCTCTAAATCGTCCTTAACATGCTCATGTTTCTTGTCCGGTTCGTCCGATATTTCTAAAATAAAAAACATTCATTTAAAAAAGACCAATAAAACAGCAAAAAATCTATAAAACTTAAAAAAAATAAATAATACCTTTCTTCTTATTGGCCAAGTATCGGAGAAAAGTTCTCCGTTTCCTCTCAGGCAGGGTTTTCAAGAGCTGCTGCATCTCGTTGTCCAGCTTGGTCTGGTCCTCCTCAACCTCTTCGATTGCAGTCTTCTTGCCGCACTTGGGACACATCTTGGCCTCTCTGGCGCAGGGAATGCAGTAGGTGTGGTACGAGTGCTTGACGGTCTTTTCCAGGCACTTTGGACACTTGGCCGGGGCCGTCAGCGGCTTGTACTTCTTGTACTTGATCTTCCACTCGATGACGCCCTTGCAGTGCTCGCACACGTTCACCACCTGCAGCCTGTTGATCTGCAGGTTCTTGGGCGTTTTGTCGTACTTGTCGTTCTTGAAGACCGACGTGTTTTTGTACTTTTGAGCTCGCGTTCGAGACCCGTTTCCTCGCTGCGTACTCATGACGGAAGTTTGCTCGTTTTCAGGATATTTCTCTGTAAATAGTGAAATTATTCACATTAGCTAAGAAATTTTAATCTAGTTTACGTTGCTTGAAAGGAAAAATATGAAGAATGAGAATGCAAAAGAATATCAAAAGGCCGAGGACGGAAATAAAAATTTTTAAGCACTGATTTTTCACAAAGGAAATCATTGAAATTGTGATTTTAATGCCTTAATTTTTTACAAAACATGTTCTGCGTCATTAAAAAAACACTTACCGGGGAATTTACTTGAAGATTGTACGGAAAATGTAGATTTTCTTCACGTGGAAATAAACACATGTGTTTTTATTTACATTTGGAAAGTTTGGAGTTCTCCGATCCGATTGGTCAGTTTCCTCAGAACTCCATCGATCGAGTTGCATTCAAAATTTGGCGCCAACGGCACGAGATATAGAAGCTCGGAGCTTATTTGTAACAACTTTTCCAACTTTTATTATTTTGTTGTTTTCTTTCCAAATAGTTACATCAAATTATTTACATTCAATTGTTTAAAACAAATTCATATTGTTATAGAAAACCATTGTTGAAGTGTCGGTTTTAACTTGCATGATTCAAATTTCGTAAGAGATGAACGAGGAACTGATTCTGCAGAAGCGTTCCGAGGGCATGCGGCTCATGATTGAGTCCAAACTTGACGACTTGGTGGCCCTTTCGGAAATTATAGCCACAGAGGCATAAATTTCAATTATTTTATTAAATCTTTACAAAAAAAAATTCTTTCAGGTTATTAGATTCAAACCTGGCCCTGACTGCTACACATTCATTCAGCGCTTGTTGGAAGCCATGATCAGGACTGAAGAAGCCATCAGTATTCCTTTTTTTTATTGATTTTTAATTTGTAAATTATCATCTTCAGAGGCCTCTCCTAAAAATGAAGGAGGCCAGGGAAACGAGGCCAGAGTTTCCAGCTCAATCAAACCTCACATTTTGGACTACTACATGAAGGAGAGTCTGGATAATTACTTCAGGAGTGGCCTCAAGAAAGTAATTGATCGGATTTTATTTATTATTTTTATTTTAGTTCAAGATAATCTTGCCCGCCTGTAACCTTTATTTTTATTATAGAAGACCACTATTTTTTTATTTCTTATTTTTTATATATTTATTTTGATTAATTTGCTGAGAAATTTAAGCATTGCTTATTTATTATAATAAATTATTTTCTAGCATTCTTTAAAATGGATGAAATTTTTTATTTAAATAATTTTTTTTATTCGCAGCCGCTTCCGAAAATTCCGGGATGTGACGGTTGCCTCGATGTTGCTGAGGAGGACGCAAAGAGTTTGGCGCCAAATGGCGAACGTCGTCGTTGCAACACGGTCGACGACGTTTTCAGCCACCGTGCCTCTTCACTCGCTGACCTCAGTGACCTTCCTTGGGAACATCGCCAGACCTGGCACTCTCTGGTCCTCCACAAGAGCTTATCTTCACATGAACTTCGTGAACCACAACCAAACGATGACAACGACAAAGGGTCCCAGGTCGACGTTGAGGAGCTGACCGTCCATCCCTTGTATTTGTCTCCGATCGCGGAGAGTTCGGACGAGGATGAGGTTTCGGCCCCGCGGCTCGGTGTTGATTCCGATGTTCCTGCGGCTCCTCCTTCGTCTCCAAGACCTGAGGACAATGCAGCAGAAAATTGATTTCAACCAAATTTGGCAAATTAGATAATAATCTAACAACAAGTTTGAGGGCTGCGTTTCATTTTTATTTTGAAAATTAAACAAACAAAAAGTTAAGAACTTTAAGAATTATTATAAATATTTTTTTAATAAATTATTTAAACATAAGAGCAATATACATTAAAAGAATATTTTAAATCAAACGGGAAATAGATATTTTGGAGATTTTCACGATGAAACCAAACACGATGCTGATTTCACGTTCTATAATTAAAATATAGTCAGACTAGTCAAGTGCCATACAAAAGATGGTACAAAAAAGTCACTAAAATAACTACATTGAATGTGTTTTACTTACTGAACATTATTTTTTTTTTAAATAATTAATTAGCATAATTGATTAACTGTCATCGGCATTTGACTAATTTAGTTTTGGGCAACAAATATTCAGGTAATTTGGAGTAAAATCAATTATGTTGTTTTATGCTTTTTATTTCAAATGTTATTTTGAATTTAATAAAAACAAAACATGAATATTATGCGTTAATTGCTTTTAACAATCAAAACTTCAACAAATTAGACAAAGTGCGTTTCATATTCTAAATTTTTCAATCTGTACTTTTTAAGTGCATAATTTATACTAACTGAATTTCGATTTTAGTAAAATAATGTATAATAATATCCTTTTTTTAAATATGAGAGAAAATGGGCATACAATAAGAGATTTGTGATTCAAATAAAGAGGTAATTCTTCTTAAAAAATTATTTTAAAATCAAGATCAGCTTGCTTCTCAATTATTATTATTATCATATCTTTTTTTTGACAATATCTTCATTGAAAGTCTCCTAATGTGGCCAAAAAGGCAAGGTTAAATTGTGTGAAGTTGTGTAAATAACAAAAGCGCGGCGATTAAAGTTAATTAAGGGAGCGCGTATAATTGGCCATAAGAGGTGGTCAAACAAAGAGTGGACGGATGCACATTTCACCCTGCCGACCGGCGCACACACCCCGACCCTTGACCTTAATTTATAACCGTGGCGGCAAACACACACGTAAGTAATAGTTATACGTGCAGTGCACGCAGACTGCCGCTGATTATTTATTGCGTTATTCGCCTCTGAAATTGTTTAATTAATAGTTAGGGTGATATCAAAATGCGACCATAAATTCTCTCCTTCTGTGTAATTTGCCACAAACAAGAATGACTCTCTCTCGGTGGTGGGAATGTATATTTTTTCCTTATGCCTATAATTATCGAGTGCGCCACACAAATATACTTTTTACTCTGATGCTCGCGCGCAGGCCGTTTCACAAAAGGTAAAGGAAAAATTGCTAGGTTCATTTTTTTCACGTATCGAGTAAATCATATTTGTTTCTAATTATAATGTGCGAAATTATACGACGTTGCGATTGTGAAAATTTATTGCGAATTGTTGCGAATTTAATCGGTTCTTGTGTCTACGTTTTGTAAAATCTGTGCATTGACGCAGCTTGTTTCTGACTTATTGAACTTACTGATCAGTTACTGATGAAGCTTTATTAAAATTCTTTCTACAGAAAACTGGTTAAAAAGTAAAAAAATAAATACCTAAGAAATACTCTAAAAAAAATATTAACATTTAATGTTGAAATTCTCAACTAAATCTCTTTTAAATTTAAATTATAATTAGAGTAGGATTTTGAAACAAAAAAATTAAATTTCCTGTAACAAAAAATTCAAACCAATTTTATATAAATTTTTTAGTATGAAAAAAAAATTTTGAAATACAATATTAAAAATAGTTTATTGTTTTATCTTAAATATTTTTTTTATTTCTCTTCGACTCTTCGTCAATAAATTTATGTACTCATATCATTAACAAGAGTCTGTATACTAATTGCACGTAACCATTTACAAAACAAAAATTTAGAGCATATAATTACTGATAATTAGTGTTTTCGTTGTCCCATGCGCGTTTCGTTTTTAAAATTGAGAAGGCACTCTGTTGCATGGCTAATGTTGCTGCTAAAACTTATCAAAAATACGACAAGCTGTAATACGGACAGGTAGTCGTTATAATTTTATATTTTTCGACTGCAGTGTTACTATTTTATTATACACAAAGACCACCGGTGTGGCGCAGAGAGAGATTGAAATGCACGATAATTCATTCATCGCTCATTCATATGGATATGACGCCGCGGTGAAATTGAGACTGCTGAATTAATTTTACGACAGTATGCCGTGATAAAATATAATATTAATATTATAAAATTTTTCCCAAACGACGCAACGCTGCGGCGCGTGATGGATATTTGTGTGTGTGTGTGCGGGTGTTTGTGCCGCACAATAAAAAGTGTTCAAAACCTCGTGTGAATATGAGATTATGTATTTTATATTTATGCCCCTCTCGCGCGCTCACAAAGTTTACAGAGAAGAGGGTAGCGCGAGCAGATTTTTTTTATTGTGTTTTTATTCGGCGCAGCTCAAAATGAAATTGGCAGTAAAAGAGAGCAGAAATTAAATAATTCACGCAGCTCTGCTTCCTTCCCGCTCTCTGACGAGAAAAATGCGCTAAAATTCTAATTTGGAAAACGCACGCATAGCTCTCATTTCATCGCGTAAAACGTACATATTTTAAAGGAAACACAGAGCAGACCAAAAAAGGTTAGAGAATAATAGTTTATTTTTTAAGAAAAAATACCATTCTTCTCCAGCAATTAAAAAACTGTTTTTAATGTGTTTTAAGAAGTTTCTTTAATTAAAAAACTTGAGATCTTGGCATAATTAATATTTGTTCAAAATAAATAAAGTTTATCTTTTTAAAGTTGATTTGTGTTTTTGATAAATTAAAAATTGAATTAAAAATTGTTGTATCATAAAGAGGTATTTATAAAAAATACTTGAAACATGTGAATAAAATTTTTAATTTTGAAAAATATCTTATTAAATGACTTATAATATAAAATGAGTGGTAATTTACAAGTCCATACACCGACATCTACGGCCGCACTGTTGGGGATTAAACATGTTTAAGTCCATATGGTGTAGTTTAGAAGTTTTTAATATTTGATGTGAATTTTGAAAAAACGTTGTTGGGAGATTATTATTTTAGTCTAATGTTAAAATTCATTGTAATTTAAGTAATTCTTTCCTAGCAAATAGGTTTTTATATATAATTTATTTGTAAATTACCGTAATTGTATAAAAATAATTAAAGATTTATTTTTTTAATCTAATATTTAATATTTTTATAAAGACTTCAGCGTTTATTGAAGAAAAGCATCATATGAAAAAAATATCTAATTTTGTATACGCAAGCGTTTTTTAAGGAAAAAAAATGTTATATATTTAGAAAAAAATTCAGTCTTGATACGATAATTTGTAAAATTGATTTTATAAGCAAATAAAATTCTTCTGCGTCACTATGCATCATATTTTTTTTCTTTTAATATTTACCCTTTTTTTGCCTGACTGAAATCTGACAGACACATGTTTTTTTTTTAATGCCGCACACTTTTGAGGTTTTATAGTGCAATGCGGGCTGCATATTTTACGCCACCTGTGAAAAACGGCATCATCGTCTCCATTAGGAATAAGAGGTGAGCTGCTGGAGGGCGGCATTCAAGAAGTGCACAAAACACACGTACACTTATACGACGTGCACGGCAATCTTGTGTAATTCCTTATTCATGCACATCATGCATAATACAGCATTAAGTATGTAGGTGTGTGTTTTGGCGGAGAGAGCGTCGTGAGCACGGCACATCCACTCCTTTCCTCGGCAAAATTCTCTCTCTTGCACACACCGTGTACTGTGTGTGTGTGTACATGACGAAACGTTTTGCAGATGGAGGGCTACATTATGCTACTGCTGTTTTGAGTTATTTATAATGGGCCTCTGCAAGATTAATGAGTGTATATCGTGGACTCTCTCTCCACATTTTGCACGCGTCCTCTTCGCTCTCTCCTTTCGCAAATCCTCAGCCAAGCAAAAGGGTTCTTTTGAGGCGACCCTCGCAAATCTGGGTCGATCAACTCTATATAAAGGACCGATGTGCACTTTAAGAACTAATTTTATTCGCTGTATATATTTGGAACTCTCCGAAACGCCGAGGCAACTCGCTCGACTCCGCGTGCGCCCTCCGCTCTTTCTCTCCAGCAATATTATTCATATTCTACGTAGGAAAGTAAACATTCATTTATAATTTAAGGCCCGACGTTTTTGTTATCTTTTTGAATTTTAAAGGAAGTTACATGTGCAGACGCACACACATGGGTGCTGCTGGGTTGGATGTGAAAACCTACTACGTGTATTATACAAGCGTGGCCTTCATATTCTGGGAGAATATTCATATTTTTTTTTAAGGCACTACATTGCATCGCCGAAAACGCTGAAAAATTTGACGGTTAAAAAAAAATTGTAATAAACGAACAAGTTTTTCTTTGCGATGGATGGTGGAAACAGAAATTATTAAAAATAAGATAGACGAATAAAAATTCTCATATTATATCAAAAAAATTTCTTGGAAAAATGTTTGACTTTAAATATTTTTTGAGAAACATGAAAGTGATTTAAACTAATTATTGCAATTAAAAAAATGTTGGGTAAAAATTTAAATAAATTTCCATATCCCTTGCCAGGAACTGTGAAGGGCAAGCAAATTCAGTAAAACTTAATAGTATAGTAATTTTGTAATATTTTAAAGAGATACTCAAAATAAAATCTGCATCTCAAGAGGGGATAACAACTGGTTACATCAAAATTATCAAATAATTCTCTTTTATTATTATTTTTGAACTATAGTGAATGAACCGAATTAACCCACAATTTCTTTTAAAAATATGTTACTTTTGAAATATTTTTTGAAATAAACATTTTCTGTGCTGGATTCAGGTATAACTCACAATTGTGCCACTTCAATTAAAAACTGAAAAAAAAACTTAAATAAAATGTCGGGCGCAATTCTGGAATGAACTGATGAAATGCACTCGCTAGGGTGAACCTCAATGTGTAGTAAATATTATTGTAGTTATATAACTTGCGTTTTCAATGCCAAAAGCAGCTAAGGGCACATGTATATGGTGGAATTATTCGCGTTTGCACGGAAAAAAGCGTACAGTGTTCGTCATCTGTATAGGAACGGATTGAGGCAAAACTGTAAAGTTGAGTGATCGATACACATATCTATGTCTAGTGACTGCTCTCCCATACCATAACGAATATTGCATTTAGGCTTTCATGGATTTTTAAATTATACTGTCATTATTATCATTCCAATTTGTATACATATGCAGCAAAACGCGACGCTATTCGATCATTTATATTACTATAATTTTATAAAGTGAGAGCTGTGTCTTGTATTTTCAACCACGTTATATATTTTGTAAATTAAAACTATTGTAAAAAGAAATAGTAACATGAATATACAACGATAAACAAAGATATTACAATATTATTTAAAAATATATATAAAAAAAAGTAAAATAAAATTATAATTAAAAATAATAAAATTAATACTGCAATCATATTAGTAATATAACGTATAATATAAAGTATAATTTTTAGATTATAATAAATTTTTTAAATTAGGTGTTTTTTATAAAAAATTTAAGTATAAAATATATATTTCACAAAAATCAAATATGTTGAAATAAAAATTTGAAAATTATAAATTAAAATCAAGCTCTATATTAAGAAATAACAAATTAAGGACACTTTGATTAATTGACTGTTGACAAGTAGTTTTAGTTAAAGATTCACATCAAAAACAAATCTGCATCAAAAGTTGCCAAATCCCTTTCACAATGAGAGCTCTAATCAAACGAAACGGGCCCGAAAACAGACAAACACACACATCGAAAACAACTTTTCCGACAGACGCAAATGTCGTTGTTCAGTTGCGGCGCGTACGGGGATGCTGCATGTATTTATTCCATTGTCAGAGACGCGCAGAGAAAAGAGAACAACCGGTGTCGTTTTTATACCGAAAAACAAACATCGTACAGCAGCGGCAGAATAATGTTGTTGCAAAATGTAAAGCGCTCTCAGAATCGCGCGGCAGGTATTATTCACGAGAGGCAGCGCGAATGTTGTATAATAATTTAGGACAATGGCGCGAAAAAGGTGTTGGTTGGCTCTCGCGTTTTGTTTTTCGCGTGCTGTTTATATTGGCGGCGTGATTGGCACTCGCAGCAGAGGACGAGAAATGTATAAAGTGTGATTAAACGATGGCGAGCGCCGCTGCTGAATTAGTCTTTGGTGTGTGTGCCGCGCGTTTTGCACACTGCTCATGTGTGTTGTGTATTTATATATTGACTTTTCCATCAAGACTAATGTGAGTGCGCGAATGTTTACCTTCAGCCCAATTTGTTAGCGCGCGCGAGTTGCCTCTCTCGCGAACGTAAATATTCGTCAGCGAGCATTTTTTATTTAAATAGAACAATAAAAAATGTAGCGCACAAAAGGAAAAATGCGTCGTGTGTGCTGCGCGCCGCTAAAAACAAATCAAATGTGTGTGCTTTGTGTACATTCGGAACAAACATGCGTGTTCCTCGACGGGGAAGAGACCAAATTGGCTCTTCATCATCGCGCCGACAATAAATCCTAATTACCTCTCGCGTCCAAGTTATTTTTTCAGCGCACACCCATTCACTCTCTTTTGTTTCGTTCGTGTATGTATAGTTTTTTTTTCTGTATGCGCATTTTTGCAGTTTGTTCGCAGAGAGAGAGGGAATAACTCACTCGCACTTTCGCAGCCTTTTTCCAGATTAAAAGTAAACTTGCCGCTTTGCTCGAGCAATAATTGCATTACCGATGAATAATTCGCGCTGCATACACGCGTGATTAGCTTTGTTTGCACCCCTTCCGCCCCTTCTGCGGGAAATCATTACGGAAACAAAATCAGAATTATATTGAACAAATAACCGCCAGCACGGCCGTATTTACAATTAGTGAAGGCAAATTGTTTGCCCCACATTGGAATTATATAAAATTTATTTCATGAGTAGCAAACTGTTAAGCCTCATTGCATGGTAATTCAAGTAAATAGTGAAACTTAATTAATTATTCAACCATTCAAAAAAAAATAATATTTTTCTTTAGATAAAAGTTTCACAGCTTATATGGTCGATGTAAATACAATTACAATATTGATCTAAAGCAGAAGAAACGTTTCTTGAATTTCATTTGTGTCTGCGTAAAGTAGATTTTCATGGAAGGTTTTTTTGCAGATGAAACGGATTGATCAGGCAAAGGTCAGCTTGCTCAGACAAAATAAAATAAAATAAAATATTTGATTATTGTGATTATTGAAATAAGTACATTTTTTTATTATCTCACAATAATTCAATAATAAAACTTATTTTTCCCTTTCCCACCATTATTTAAACACCAAATCTCATTCAATATTCCAAAGGTTTACTCCGTTGTAGAAATCATTGAGTTACAAGATCATCAGAGGAGCATATCAAAGCTCAACCAAGAATTATCGCAACAACACTATTTGAATAACTCCAACACCATGGATTAGAAGGTAAGTTATTGAAAAAATTTATCAAATTTATATGCGTCTTCATATTAAATTGATATCTTTTGTGAATAAATAATTTGAATATAATATGTTTTTGTTTTGATTATAGTCGTATATCCATAATTAGAGTGGGTAACATTCAAACGTTCACAAACTCAAGAAAGTTTTGTTTGCTTGAGGTCTCTTAATTAATCTATAGAAGGTTGTGCTTAACCAGAGCCCGTAAAATTATTTCGACCGACAGACTCGGCAAATAACACAATACAAACTCGCACAAATGAATTTATTAATGCTGAATGCAAGCTTGTACACAAAAGTTAGCCGCATTACGCAAACTGCCGAACGCAAAATAATTTGATCCTGCGAAGGCGGCTGAGATCAAACAGAACGTTTTACCTCAGCACCAAAACTTGCTTGTTTCAGTAATTTAATGAGTTCAAATTGATGCTTTCTATACAAAAGTTAAAATTCAGAATGGTCGTAGCTTAAACATCAAGATATTGAAGGTTAAAATATTCAAAGAAATGGAAATAAATTGACCAAAATTAATTCTGCTTAACGTTAATTTGGTTTTTAACAAGAACCCCGCACAAACTTATCTTTTTTATGACCAAAATGATACCAGTGATACCACCCTTCTTGGAAACACTTGGAAAATGAAGTATTTGCTTTCTTTTACACAAATAATTAAGAACTTCTGTTTAAAAAAGTGAATTCAAAATTGTTCAACTTGCGACTAAATTTATATTTTCAATTGTCATCACAGCCGTTACTCTCTTTTAAGACAGTAGACTTTTTTTAGTCTAGCATTGTTCAAAGCCTTTGCAGTTCACGATGATTTCAATTTTGTTCAAAAATTATTTTTCTTTCAAATTGACAATTGTCCGTGAAAAATTATTTAAAATAACATATCTTCACAAAATAATTTTTAACACAAAATTTGACATTTAATTCAAAATATTTTTTAAAAAACAATTAAATAAATTTTCTTAAAATAATTTTTGTCAGAATATTGAAACGTGTGTTTTGAGCGTACCTTTCTCGGCGGTGGTCGAAAGAAGACTAAATTATTTTTCGGGTAAATGATTATGTTTTGGGATTGCATTGTCTTCACTTCGCCACTGCATATTTCTTTATTTTGTGCGCGGCCTAAGCTGATGCCTGTGGGTGCGGATGGGTTTATTGCTCTTTTGTGCACTTTCAGTAGGCGCGCCGGCACTCTTTTTCTTTCTCCTATTTTCTCCTGACGAGCGAAGGGCTTCTGCCGCGACTGATTTTCTTCTCTTCCCTCTTGGCGGCGCCGGCCACGAACACTTGCTTTTTTCTTTAAAATAATTCTTGGACGCCTTGATGGGGGCTATACCAGTTTTTTTCAACCGTCAAACTCGGCTGGCTGATTGTATTGCCGATCGCCACCATGGCCATTGATTCTGCCACCACTTTCTTTTTGTAATTTTTCTCGCGGTGAATAATGCTGGCGCCCTCAAAATCGATTTCAAGGAAATTTCTCGCCACACTTTAATGAACAATTTGACACGCTTGAATATAAATTGACTAATAAAAAAATTCATTTTTTCAAAGATAATTGAATTTAACAAAAAAAATTAATATGGTAACATGAAGTTAGTTAGTTTTATTCTTTTCATTTATATAACTCCATTCGTACAATGAAATACAAAAAAATCTTACATCAAGTCAATTCGCAAAAATTAATATAAAACACTAAAAATAATTATTGTCTTACTATCTTTTTAGTTTGACCTTCTTGATTTTCTTCGCGTGTGTCATAGAAAAGTCTACGTAAAAAAGTCTATGATGAATATAACTTAATTTTTTTCATTAAGTGAAAAGATATATAAAAAAATATATAAAAAAATTTAACGAATAATATAGAGGATTTTATCTTAATCTGCTTTTTAGGAAACATAAAGCCAATATAAAGAGTTATTTTGAAACAAATTTCAAGTCCTCCTCATTGTTACTCCTTAGTTGCTCATCTTATCTATCCGTAAAGCAATATTTAATTAGCAATACTATTTTTTATATTCTAAACCACATTTTTTATAATTAAAAACTTTATTAGGGTTTATTATATTAGTTTTATTATTAAAAAAATAAGAGTAAAGCTCAAAGAAATATGGAAATTTCAGCCAAAATTTTTTGACTACAAGATGAATTAGCACATCTGTCAGTATTACATTGATTACAAAGGTTGACGTGTCCGCAGGGCAAATTAACTTTAGCAACGCGATGAATATTACAATTTGAACAAAGAAGATTATTGGAGGAAGAAGTGGTCGTCTCCATCATTTGCTCATTTTCTTGGTATGTGTTTCCATGCAGAATTTGTCTGATAAAATCTGATCCCTTTTGCATGATGAGGTGTTGGCACCCCGAGTTCCACTTGGCGTGTTCCCTGAAAGGGTCGTCGCCGTGCGCCCAGTCCTTCAGGCCAAGGTTGCAGTGGAAACAAACAACTCGGTCTCCAGTATTGGTGTAATAAAATCCTGAATTTGCGAGAACTTCCGGCGTTTGGGAAAGTCCTTTGGGCCAATTCTTGAAAGTTTTTAGACGTTCCGAAATTAAAATTTTTCCAGGGTGCTTCGGTGAAGTGCAGTTGTGGATATTCAAATCAGAGGCCGTGATAAAATGGCTGTCCAATTTTATCGCGATGTTGCTTCCATATTTTTCAAGCGGCTCAACGTTGAATGGGTTTGTTCCAATTGAGTCGCAATTTTGTTCAATTAATTCCTCGCCAATTTTTATGTTGACGACGCCACCTGGATTTATCAAAAAGGGGCAGTTTTTATTCCACCGTTTGTGCTCGCCGTCGGGTGTGTCTCCCATTTCCCATCCGCGCACCTCCAAATTGCAAAAAATGCAGCAGCAATTGTCCTCTTGGCCGCTGTAGTAAAATCCCGATTTTGCCAAATCGACGGGCGTCACAAATCTCCAATCCTTCTTTTTTAGCGTCGAATACAGTCGGTGAGATTCATATTTGTAATTCAAAACACTTTCAATGTTTCCTAATGGGACATTTTTAGATGATCTTTTGTCGATGACACAATTCGGCGTCATTTTCAAAATTTCATACGCAGTCTTACCTCTCAAACACGTCGTATCTTTGGTTTCAAACTTGCAAAAGTTGCACTTGATTGCTTCTTTATCTCGATCATAAAAAAGTCCAGCTTCTGCCAGTGGTTCAGGATCGATTTCAAAGTTTAAAGGGAAAGTGAACAGGCGGTGCAGTGCGATTTTTAAAATTAACTGTAATCCATCACAAAGCAAATTTTGCTGCTTTTCTCTCGATGAAGACGCATCTTGAAATGGCCTCCTTAAAAAACTAAGTTGTCTTTAGTTTTAATTGGAAAAAATTCAATTCAATTTGACTAACCTTTCAGGTATATTTCCTGATTGTGAGGCGGAGTGCTTACTGTCTGCATTTTGATGCTTAGAATTTTCCATCACTATAGATAGAATATATGTTTCACCAACGGTACAGTGGTGTGCGGTGCTAAGGTTTGGCTCGCACACTGCTGCTGCATGACGTCATCATCATCACTCTCCCTATTATAGTCGGCAAGTGTTAGACTTTTTAGTCTAAGTAAGTCTAAATCATAGGCGGCCGGTGACTTTTCAAGTGATGCAAGTGCAGCCCAAAGAATCCCCCCCCCCCCCCCCCCGGAAAATCAAGTTGCTATATTTTTTTTGAAAAATTTTTTTTTTTTTGAAATTTCTTTTATGAAAATTTTTTTTAATTTTTTTTTTTAAAAAAAATAATGTTAGTTAATAAATAATGGCAGATTTTCCAGCTTGCTGAATAATATTCCTATTTTAAAATTCGCACAGCGTATGTGACACGGAGGGTAATTATATGTTTAATTTTAATAAATTTTCTCTTTTGAATTTTGCATGTCATATGAGCATTTCCAAGTGAATCTGAGGGGCGATTGGAGGATTTTGAAAATGGAATAACCTTACTTTGATTTTTACATATGTTCAAGAAGGTGTCTAGGGGTATCCATTCACAAATTTTCAGACCCCTAAAAAGGGGCGTTCCCAAAAATTTTGATAGGTCAAAAATGGGCAAAAAATAATTTCAATTTGATTTAACTTTGGAACGGATAAAGCTATATTAACGGTTCTAACTGATCCTAGCCTAACTTTTTACGCTGAACAACTTTGCTGTTAACACCAAAGTTGTAGGTCAAAGGTCAAGGTCACTTTTTGGTGACCCTTGGTAAAAAAGTCAATTTTTGAAGATGATGGCCACCTTCGATGTTTTTCGTGGTATAGGAAAAAATGTAGCCCGTGAAATTTTGCATCACATACGTAAAATTTGGGAGGGTGTTATTTTTTGTTTTTGAGTAATTAACCCCTAAATACAAAAAAACGTGTCTGACTAGGATATAAATTATTGCAATAATTGCCAAAAGCAAAAGGAAACAAAAGGAATCGTGCCAGTTTGGTTCCAATGCTTAAAAAACATCATATTAGGGTGAATACAACATACATCTGACCCCAAGGGTCTTTCAGGGGTGCTTTTTACCCTTTCGATGGTCTTTTAAGCGTTCGGAAAGTTAATTATATAATTAAACTGTATTTGATATCAATTCCTTTGTTTTCCGGTGCGGAAAAGACGAATTTTAGGTCAATTACATCGTTAGTCATCATTTAGACCATATATTTTAACATCTCAAAATCTTATGAAAAAATCTTTTTTAGTAAATTAAAATTTATTAATGATTATGTTAAATTCTTATCCAAAATGACAATTAGAGATGTAATCGACCTAAAATTCGTCTTTACCGCACCGGAAAACATAGGAATTGATATCAAACACAGTTTAATTATATAATTAACTTTCCGAACGCTTAAAAGACCATCGAAAGGGTAAAAAGCACCCCTGAAAGACCCTTGGGGTCAGAAGTATGTTGTATTCACCCTAATATGATGTTTTTTAAGCATTGAAACCAAACTGGCACGATTCCTTTTGTTTCCCTTTGCTTTTGGCAATTACTGCAATAATTTATATCTTCGTCGGACACGTTTTTTTGTATTTAGGGGTTAATTACTCAAAAACAAAAAATAACACCCTCCCAAATTTTACATATGTGATGCAAAATTTCACGGGCTACATTTTTTCCTATACCACGAAAAACATCGAAGGTGGCCATCATCTTCAAAAATTGACTTTTTTACCAAGGGTCACCAAAAAGTGACCTTGACCTTTGACCTACAACTTTGGTGTTAACAGCAAAGTTGTTCAGCGTAAAAAGTTAGGCTAGAATCAGTTAGAACCGTTAATATAGCTTTATCCGTTCCAAAGTTAAATCAAATTGAAATTATTTTTTGCCCATTTTTGACCTATCAAAATTTTTGGGAACGCCCCTTTTTAGGGGTCTGAAAATTTGTGAGTGGACACCCCTAGACACCTTCTTGAACATATGTAAAAATCAAAGTAAGGTTATTCCATTTTCAAAATCCTCCAATCGCCCCTCAGATTCACTTGGAAATGCTCATATAATTAGATTTTTTTTTTAAATTGATAAGGGGAAGGTATCCGTAAATCATTATTTTTTTTTTTTTTCAGTAAGAATGCATTTAATTTACAATATTTTATTTTATGAAAATCATGAAATAAAATATCGTAAATTAAAACTTTCACGGTGGCCAGTGAAATTTGAATTGACTAAAAAATACAGATTTATATTGAGGAAAAAAATTCTCAAAATTTATCGTTGTTAAAAATGTTGGAAATCAAAATACACGACCTTATTAAGCTTACTTCAATGAGCAAATAATACTGAATATTATTGGATAAATCGGATACTCAATTTCAATGGCAAAAACAAATAACATTGAATATTGGAAATGAAGAAGTCTGGCTTGTCCTCGTAGTAAAAATTGTTTTTATTTAAAAAACAAATGGCTCTACCAATTTTGGTCACTGTCTGCAACCCTATTTCATGAGCAAGAGATATACAAAAAATCAGCAAATTATAAAAAAAACACCACATTTAATTATTTTTAATTTTTATTTTAAATGTGTTTTTCAATTTTGCTTATTTTATGTATTTTTCTTGCTCATGAAATGGGTTCGCAGACCGTGACCGAAACTGATAGAGCCATTTGTTTTTTTAATGAAAAATTTTTACAACGAAGACAAGCCCGACTTCTTCGTTTCCACGATCATCTCCTGGAGAGCCAACTTCTTCAAACAAATATTATATATTGACTGATTCTTTAATTTAATTTGTCAAATTAAAAATTATACAAATTTAAAAATATAATGCGTGAAAATTTCACCTTTCACCCAGCATGTTTTAACGTTGAAATCTTTTTATTTTTAATTTTTATATAAACTTATTAAAACAAAAATAATAATAAATAATGTAATAAGTTATAAAATATATTATTTTAGTCCAAATCGTGGAAATCGGTAGAAATGAAGTTACGGAAATTGCTATAAAAACATGGAGATCGCAGATTTCATACTGCCTTGTTGTCCCGCTTCCCAACAAATATCACAATACCTCTGAATTGGAGTTGAGAAAAAGTTGACGCAAAATAAATCTTCAGTACTTTAAAAACTGAATAAAAAAATATTAATAACCTAAACTAAACAAAAATGCTAAATTTATTGTAGAAGTTTAAGAAACTATCAAAAAACAAAAATCATTAAAAATTGCATGCACTCGGAAATTGTATCTGAATCTGAATGTGGCAAATTGATAAAAAATTATTTTTGTTATTTTTTATTTGAATGGAACTCCGCAATCGGAGAAAAAATTAAAACGATTAGGGTTTTTTCCCGTCAAAACGACTAATAAAGAAAAATTTTCCTTAAGATTTCAAATCGAACTATATAGTCGTAGTCGAAATTAAAAAAAAAAAAAAAATTAGATGAAATTTGCATGCCATGAAAAACTAAAAGAAAAGATACAAAATTTATCAACTTTTTTTCTCAGCTCTACTTTCGAGTGCCGAGACCAAATTTATACGTAAAAAAGCAATGATTGCGGAGTAAGAATAAAAATATGAATTATTTCTTACCTTACTTGACAAATCAAGTGCAAAATACGAACGAAAATTGCTTAAAAGTTAGCCCAAAATAATGTAAACAAACGTGAAACATTTTGGCGGTAGGCATTCAGCTGATGCAAAACAACTCATGCGCCTGCGGTCGCCCACCCCGCTGAAGGCACGGGAAGAGCGGGGAACGCATGCAAAGTTCACCCGACCTGCACTTGACATTGTTCTTATGGGAGCCCCTGTAAAGTAGACAATTTCGCGACACCCTCCCCTGTTTTTGTGACGTAAAATGCAAGTGCCGAACGCCAGCACTTGAGCCGATGATACCCGATCCTCGCTTCGTGCCCCTGAGCTCAGCCCGCCCCTCTCCTGCCTCTGCCGCTCGGCTGCCGGCGCATAAGGAGACATCGCGAGAGCGTGCTAATAAAACGCGATAGAAAAATTTTAAAAACGAATTAGATTTTGCTAAAAAAACCTTTTCCCTTTTTTTTTTCTTAAGTGGCACTTGCAACACTTGTATGGACGAGCCGCCCATGGTCTAAATTAATACCTTAATTTGCTCAATAAGTCTTACTCACAATCAGCTGTTCTGTCATCGACCTATTTCTGTTTTCCAGAACTTTCCCAAAGGTTATCATTTATTAATTCCGTATACATCATGTCAGATAAAGACTGACACTGACTAAAAAAAATCATTTGCAATAACAATATAAAAAGTATATATTATATGTTCCAGTTTCCAGATATTCAAAAGCAAAATATTGAAAATAAGATTTGTAAATTAAACAGCAAATTTAAACATTTATACCAAAATAATAATTATGTTGCATCTTTTTAATTGCAGCCTTATTAAAGTTTTTGTTAACCGCATTTAAATTATCACTCCGAAAATACTAATTAACTCTTTACTGAAGTAAACAACGACTTGTTAGACTCTATGTCAGGGTTAGATCAAATCCTATTAATCGCAGGTTCGGCTTAATTTCCTCAACTTAATTAACTCAGACAACTTCAAAAACTAATTTCAGATCTTTCCAAGATGAAAAACAAATCAAAATCGGCAGTTTGAAAAGAATTAAAGAAAGATTTTATTTGATGAAAATTCAGTTCAAAAATTATTTAATTAGAGGAAAATGGAAAATCGGTAAATTAATTCAAATCATGAATATTATAAATTTGTATTGTTTGTGTAGGTAGGAATTAGGATGGGTAGGAAAATAATTGATTTACATATTATTTGAAAATAATGGTTGAATGCACTCGGAGAAAATCACTCGAATATTACAAGTTCGATTTCTTGCACTCGGTTCGGGGTTTTGTACTTGCTTTAATGATGTGAAGAGACGAGCAGAAATCTTGCAGAGAGCTGAACTGCGTTGGCTTGCAGTCAGGCTGGGGTTGCACAGGGTGCAGCAGAATGACCTCGGGAGTCAGGGTGACGGACTCCGATGAGCAGCGAGAAGTCACGCAATGGACGACGTGCACTTCGCTCCCAATTACGCCGGGACGGCTCTGCGTTGCCGGACCAGTTGATGGTGATCGAACGGCCCCGCAGGGCGCGTTAGAAACTCCAACAATTCATTTGGAACCTCCAATTGACGAGAGGATTTCGGTCGCACGCTCCTCGAGCGGCGCCGACTTTTGAGACTTGACGTCTGCAAGGCGACTGACACGAAAACCGCACGAGGCCAATGGCCTTTGCCCTTGGCACCTATGCTGCTGTTATCAGCTGGGTGTATTGCTGATTGAGAGGTGGGAGGTGTGTGTGTGTGTCGTGCTGCTCTGGAAGTGAAGCTGGTTGCATAAATGCAGGCGCTCACCGGCACACACACTCCGCTTTTTTTTCTTCTCTGCTTGCTGCTCTCGCAGTTACACACGGCACTCGAGTGAAATGATGATAAAATCACACGCAAAATAAAAGGAAGGCAGGGTGTTTTAGGGATGGATATATTTGTGTATTTCATAATTTTAATTAAATATCCCAATATTCCTTATATCTCCCCGCGCCACTAAAATAATTTTACGAAGGAAAATTATTTTTGTGCTGGACACCTTTTAAGGTCTTTGACGTGAAAAAATTCCTATATCCTTCTTTTCATCAATTTCATCTGCCAATCGAAAAATATTTTCTGCGATTTGCTCTTTCAAAATGAATGGACCTACAAAATAGGGTAACAACTTAGCTGATATGCCTGAGCCTTTATTTGAAATTGCAAAATTCTTTTTCATCACTTTATCGCCTAATTTAAAATCACCAGGTCGTCTACGCAAGTCATAATAATGCTTATTTCTTTGATTAGCGTCTGCAATTTTTTGCTTAACTAAATCAGATCTTTTTCAATTTCGGAAAACGATTTACATATTTTTTAACTTGATTTGGGTCGTCAAAATTTGACTCGGACGAAATTGCGTTTGAACCTGAAAAACTTGGCTGTCTGCCCATAAACAAAAAATAGGCTGAAAAAGTGG
The DNA here is from genome assembly GCF_031216515.1 of Neocloeon triangulifer. Classification (NCBI taxonomy): domain Eukaryota; kingdom Metazoa; phylum Arthropoda; class Insecta; order Ephemeroptera; family Baetidae; genus Neocloeon; species Neocloeon triangulifer. The sequence goes on from NW_026775550.1 coordinate 3,192,599, forward strand.
TAGTTTCATGTCGGCTGCTATTCATGGCAAAAGCTATGTGGGGTAAAAATTTGTCCCACTCTCTATGATCATCTTGAATAAAACATCTCATTACAGTTTCAAAAACTCTATTTACTCGTTCGGAGCGATGAATATTACAATTTGAACAAAGAAGATTATTGGAGGAAGAAGTGGTCATCTCATAGATATAACATATTATGTTTCACCAACGGTACAGTGGTGTGCGGTGCGAAGGCTGCGGCTCTCTTTGGTAGAAGCACACTGCTGCTGAATGACGTCATCATTTTTACTCTCATATAGTCGGCAAGCGTTAGACTTTTTAGTCAAAGTCTAAATACAATAAGTCTTACTCACAATCAGCTATTCTGTCATCGGCCTATTTCTGTTTACCAGAACTTTCCCAAGGTTATGATTAATTAATTCCATAAACATCATGTCAGATAAAGACTGAAACTAATTAAAATAAAAATCATTTGCAATAACAATATAAAAAGTTTAAATTTATTTCAGTTCCCAGATATTCAAAAGCAAAATATTGAAAATAAGATATAAGATTTGTAAATTAAACAGCAATTTAACCATTTATACCAAAATAATAATTATGTTGCATCATTTTAATTTAGCCTTATTAAAGTTTGTGAACCGCATTTAAATTATAAATTATCACTCAAAAAACATTAATTAATTATTTATTGAAGTTTATTTATCGGGATTCTCTGCGATAGACTTGTACTTGTATTAATAATTGGTCGAGTAAAAATCCTTGTGTATTTTAGTATTTTACAAGCTAAACATATTTTTTATTTTACAAATAGATTATTCAGATTATTGAATAAAAAATTTAGCGAAGAACTTAGAATTCATTAAATGTCTAATACAGTCGTAGAAAATTAACTTGGAGTTTTCATTTATAAAATCTTTTTAAAACTTTAGTTACATGTTAAATTATTTCACTTGATTTTCCCTCCCTTTGCAATTTTGAAGCGTTTTTGCTCTTTTTATCAATTGTGTGGATTTATGGCGTCGGGTGTTTCTACATAATATGATCTTTTGATCTCTTTTCGTAATTCTTGAAAATTTTATATTCAAGATGAAATATTAATAATAATTCAGATTGCACGTCATTGAGAATTTCAAGGCAAATTTAAATACCAACATGAAATTCCTCACATTAATTTAATTAAAAATAGAGAAGAGAAATCCTAAGCTATGCATATTTATTATTATAATGACAATTAAAATTTTTCACCTCAAGTACCATTCTGGTTTCATTTGTAAACAGAAAAATTTAAAGATAAGCAAAAGGAAACAACAATGCAAAGTTTGAACAAACCAATTTTATCTTAAATTTCAGATTCAATCACTTGAATGAAACTTTGACTTTTCTTAAACAATTATTCCAATTTGCGTGTTCCATTGCCTGATAAATTTTGTTTTTGCATAATTACAAATTCAGCAATATTTACATTTAAAATCTCACGATCACTCTAACGATTACTGTAAATTATAAAAAATTCAAGTCAATAAAGTATTTAATAATGAAATTTTTCATAATAATTCTCGGAAGACAAGCGAGGCGGTGCTGAGGCGAACACACATGTCGTGGAATTTGCTCGCCGTGCGCACGCATAACTTGATTAAAAATTATCCTTTGATGATATTTTTCGAAAACTCAATTACCCCGCATCAGCCTGGTAAAAATGTATAAAAGCTGTTCGTCGCGGCGACGACCCTTTTGCAAGAGGCCCTTTTCACGTATACGTGCAAAATATAATTTTAATAATGGAGAGGAAGAGTAAATTAAATAATAAAATATTGCCGTGTGTGTGAGCGACAGGATATTGGGAATATTGCGCACAAAGAACGCCAGCCAAAGTCAAATTAGTCGGCCTGAAAGCAACTCTCTTTCCTGCCTCTCTGCACACAAACATGCGAATAAGCAAAGCAGCTTTCATATAAAATCGCATAAAAAAAGGAGAGAGAGAACACAGCACACAATAAATTAAGTAAATCCATTACACGTACGTACGGGAAAGAGAGGAGAAAAGTTGCCCTCGCGTCCGATACACATACGAACACGGTGCATGAAAGGCTAACGAAGTTGCCAACTTGTAAAAGCAAAACCGCATGCCTTGTTTGGGGATTTTTTTATTTTATGTCTCTCCGGTGAAAAAATATGATGCCGAGAGTTATAACTTAATAATACTGCCGTCGTGGCTTCGCCGACTAATTAATTAATAAGCCGCGGTGGCGCGTCCCCTGTCGGCTAATGAATACGTATTTTCTGAATTTTTGCTTTCTTTCTTTGTGTGTCCGACTGAGTGAATTTTACGACCTCTCGTCCACATGTGTATTTTTATTATCAGTATTAATGTGGGAATTTTTATGCGGACAGTCTCATCCGTTGACGATGATTTAATGGGCCAACCCTTTTGCCAGCAACTAATGTGAATATCTTGTATCTTTACCAGAGATGGACATTATAATTATATATTTGTAAATTTTTAATTATTTTTTTAACTAGAAATTCAATTTCAAATATTTCAAATTTATTTAGGAATTTGAAAAACAAAAAATAACATTGTTTACAATAAAAAGAGAAGGAAATTCAAATAAAATTCAATAGAATTTATTGTTATTTTCTAAATAATTTTTATTATCAACAATTACACATTTGATTTGTGTTTTGTTATGCAAGGCATTGTCATAATAATGATCTGTATAATTTAAATAAATTCCTTGAAGAAATTCTACCAAGAAAATAAAAAAAATAAATACCTGTGATGCTTATTTAAAAATCTATATGATCTTTATAATTAGTCAATAGTAAAGTAGTCTGCTCCTTTTTTTTTAACAAAAATCTTGAATTAAATTATTGAAAAGAGTTTCTCATTTTTGTGATCACTGTCATTTTGATGGAAAAAAAACATCAAATTTTGTAAAATAGCTGCAACTTGTCCTTCAACGTGAAAGGTAGTTAAGAAAATTAATAAATATAAAAAATCTATTTAGTGAAACAGATTAACATTTAATTTAGAATTTTCTTCCAATATGGAATGTTGAAAATGATATCGAAATTTCTTTGTAACATAGCTAAGAAAATTTTTCTTTGTAGTTAATTAATCTAAAAATAAATTAATGCTGATCTCACACTAGGCAAAATATAAAAAGTCTGAGTAATAAGTCCAAACAACCAGATTTTTATGTGAAGTAGAGAGTCCCGTGAATAAATTGAAGTTCAGATACCGATGGCAGCGTATCTCGGAAGCTGGGAAGACATCAATTCCTTGAAAAACTTGATGATGGCCTTGCCCAGCTCGGACTCCGTGAACATGTGGTACAACTTGATGGCCTGCCGGACTCCCTCGAGGAACAAACGCAAAACGAGAATGAGTTGTTCCACGGTGGCTCCGAACTCGAAGAGAATTTTCGAGTCTGTCAAAAAGGTCAGCAGCCTCCCTAGTCCGCTCTCGACCCCGATGTAGCCCTGCTGAACGAGGTTCTCCGTGACCACGACGATGACCTCGAGTGCCTGGTTTACCATGGTCAGCACGGGTCGGACGTCGTTCGTCATTCTGTCCAGTCGTGCGATGGCCTCCTCAACCATGTTTTCGGCCATTGCGCTGTAGTTTCTGCTAACATGTGTTACAGATTTAGATTTTTGTAAAAGTTTTCCTTGCTGCGTTCGGCTTACGAGTATTTTAAGTGAAGGTGAACTGAGCTGGCTTCTCTCCGAGCGTTCACATTTGACTAATCTGCGTAGGTGTCGATGATTTTGGTGCACTGCACCGAAATCAAATCAGTCGAGAACAGAGAAATTTTATCTAAGATAGGAGGAAAACCACTTTTTAAGACTAGAAAGCAAATGTTTGGGAAGCACCAAAATCAGACGTAAGACTTTTTGCGAGAGTGTACCAAATAACCGATGGATGGCGCGGCGCGGTCTTTAGTCGCTGGTGCTCAATCAAATTAAATCGGATCGGAGGCGCAGTCTTCAGCACACATCAAAGCTTATCCACGTTTTATTGGAAATCTTTTTCGCGCTTTTTCGATTTGAAAACATTAAATTCACTTAAGAAACCATAAATTTAAATTACTCACTTTTGCAATAAAAAAAGGATTAAAATAAAATGCTAAATTTTCACTTTAAATAATCTACCTGAAAATTAAATATCCGATGGATGGCGTGGCGCGTTCTTAAGTTCCTGGTGCTCAATCTAGTTAAATCGTGAGCTGCATTTCTTCGCATTTTTTTTTTTTTTGTAATATTTCGAAAAACAGTTCAATTTGAAATACGCATAGAAAACTAATTAAATATTGTTTGCATTTTAATCAATTGAAAATATTTAAAGCGGTTTATGATGAAAAAGAAAAACAAATGATATTTAATTTCCTGAATTGGAAAAAAATTAAATAATAATATGGAATTTAGTGATAAATTATAAAATTTTCTACTGGAAAAGTTAAGATTTTAATAAATAGATTCTAATGAGTCTGAGTATTCACAAAATCTACTTAAACATTGTATTTTAAACAAATTTTAGGTAAAAGTTTGTGAATTTTTCTTAATTTCCTCCTTCAGAAAATAGTGAGAGGGAAAATCTAAGAAATGAGCCTTTCTATGTTTAGCTTTGAATGTTGAGAGAAATAACGCAGCAGACATTACGTAGATGCCCTAAAATATATAATTTACAGCGCGAGCGCACACACATATAAACAGAGAGCGAGTGAATATAACTGCGCGCTGTGCATGGTGAGTGTGCATTTATAATGGAAGGGTTGTAATTTATTTTCATATGGAGAAGTTCTTGTTGATTTTGCCCCAACCCACACCCACCCGCTGCCAGCCAGCCGGAGTTTCCCCCTTGCCTCGCATGAAATAATTACTTGTGCCTCTAAATTAGATTAATGCCTCATATTTAATGCATAATATATGAAGCAATGAAGCATGCGCCGCGCGCGCGAGAGAAACTCGGCTCGCTCTCGAAAGCGTAATACAATAATACAAGGCGGGTAATTCTTATTAAATTACCTGCAACAGCAGCTACGGCGCCGCCATCATAATATTTCACGGCGCCAGCTGCCACTCGAAATTAAATTCTTTGCAATATCAAAATATAAGAAATTAATATCGATTTATAACTTTGTAATATTATTTAACTTAAGAATCTCTGTAAGGTTGAAGAAGAGGACGATCATGGAAGTGAGGAAAAACGGTCGTGTCCTTTTCATTTGATTAATTTTAAATCATTCAGGGTGTCAAATATAAATTATTTAGCTGATTTAGTTATGATTTAAAATTTAAATTTGTTTAAAAGTAAAATTTTCTTATTCCCAGATTATACTTCAAAAATATAATTTAAATTCACCATAGTTTAAATAATTCTAACTTTCATTTGATCTATGTTTATGATCACGAATTTTTTTGTGACAAAAAAAATAAATAATAAAAATAAAAAGGTCGAAAAATATTACAAATATTATGTATCTTCGTTAATTGGAATTGTTTCCGAATACAACCGTTGCCACTCACCTGAGCTCTTTGTCCAATTTCATATTTATTCGTGATAAAACGGTTCATCTTTTTTCCTCATTTCGTCCTCCCAGTGCGTGTGGGCAGATGAAAAATTTGCTGCCGGGGGCGTGCAGATGGAAACAGGGTTCGCAGCATTATTTTCATAGCTGCCAATAAACAATCGGCATGCAAATTGGACGTCCGCGATGACAAGTGAAAAAGGTGATTGGGAGCAGTGCTTTCTGTGTGTGTGTGTTTGTGTCAATAATCCCGGCCGGAATGGCGAGCGCATACGGCTCAGCTTTTTGATTAATCGCGTAAATGTATTATTTTTTGTTTGATCATTCACATGTAATATGACAATATACGTGCCGAGTCGCTTATCCTGAACCAAACACGCGACTTGTAAGCTTGCTTAATCTGTTGAAAAAATTTAAAAACTCTAATATTTCTCACCATAAAGTGTCTTATATTTTCCTAATTTATAAAATAAGATTTAAGTTTACAAAGATTATTTTTCATGCTATCCAGAATATCAACCCCTGGCGTTGGGAAATTATGCAACCTGCTCGTTTCACACGTTAAAAGTGTTGCATAAATTCGATTTGATTCGCTCAAGAGGGAGGAATCCGTATGAATTCTTTAAGCAATTTTTTAATATTCTGCCGAATTTATCACTAAATTTTATTTTAAACATCGACATTACATATTTCAACTTAAAAAAAACGGTTCTGGAATAAAGATTTAACAATTTATTTATTTTCCATACATTACTAAAAATTTTGCCAGGATTTTTTTAATCTCATATGTTTTTTTTCTTCTAACCGGTGCAATATTAAAATAATTAGTTTCAATAACGTATATTGCAATATTTCCACGCATTCTCTGCCAAAATATATCAACCTTAGACCATAAAATAAAAAATTCAATAGAATTTAATGAATTTAACTAAGATAATAACTGAACTGAAAATAATTATAAGACAACAAGACAAACCAAATTTTTAAAATTTGCATAAGCATAACTATTTAGATGGTCTAAAACATTCGAATTTTTCTCCACCCAAAATAAACTTATAACTACAATTTGATTTTGTTTAATTGGAAACTTTTTAATTCTGATTTAATAAATTATTTTAATTGGACCTGTATTAAGGACTGATAATTAAATGAGAATGAAATAATCTCTGATTATGGATTGCAAATTTTTTAATTTGATGCCAATATAATGTCCTTTCTCAAATATTATGGGTTTTATTAGAGAAGATGTCTCTAAAAAATAGATTTATCCGATCATAATTAATTTCCTGTCTGGGAATTGAGTATTGAAACTGTAAACTTATAACATGGCTTAATATTTTTATCAATGACTTGGCGTCGAATTAATTCATAAGATTGCAAAATTAATTTTTAATCATGTTAAATAATCCTATTCTTAGTGCCCATATATTTATTACAAACCATAGTTTAAATTCCAACACCCTTGAGCGAATATTTTATAAAATGCGCAGGCACGACACAGCGAGTGTTCGCACATTCAGCACTTCGGATCGCAGAGGATAAATGGCCGCGACGAGCAAATCAGTCCAAATTGCTCAGGTGTTTTTTTCCCATTGCGTTTGTCCGTCGGTGGCCCGCGCTTGTGCGTGCGAGTGTAAATGCATTGATTAATCATGTGGGCTCATTATTCATGCCCGAATATAATACTTTGACTGATTACAGGATAAAAACACGAAATTGATCAACCTGTCAGAGAGAGCGAGCGAGCGAGGAATTTATAAATGCGACTGTGCGCGTGACTTTTTTAATAATTCGGGTGCTCGAACCACGTGCAGATTAGTGCAGTTTCCCTTCTTTATTGCATTAATCGTTCGCTCGCGCCCCCGAAAAATTGATGAGAGCTTTCGATGATTGTCACGATTGATTAATCGTCGCCAATCGACAACGCGCGAAAGTTTTTTATTCTGCTCTGATGAAATAAACTCGATTTTTCTGATGCTAAAATGAAACAATATTTGCGTCCGCGGCTGTCGTCAATTGCTTTGTGAGCTATCGATGGTAAATTTTTTTTTATTTATTTGGAAGAAACTGAAGGAACCATTTTTTTAAATTGACTTACATTAAATTTATTAGAAAAATTTCTATAAAATAGGGAATCTTGGTAATTATTAGAATCTTTTCAGCTATTTTCATTTAATTTTGCATTTACAAGCTTAATTTTACTCCTTTTTTTCTTTAAAAAGCGTTAAATTTAATAAAAAAAAAAAAAAAAATATAACAAAAAAAAAATAAAAACATGTAACAAAGTGGAAAATTTTAATTTTTTCTTCTTTCAATACCTACAATTTCATCTGTATTAATTGCTCCAAGCATAATCGCAGATTGTTAGCTTAATCAAATAACTTTTCTCATACTTGATGAGCTAAATGAAAAATAGTTTCCTTAATTACTGTAAAAGCTTGCTTGTGTGTGTGTTTAAATATTGCGTAAAACCTTCAACTTTTGTGAATAAATAAGGATAACAAATTTACCGTGTTTCCAAAATCAACAAACCGTGCAGTACGCGCAGGTGGAAAATAAATCGCCCCTCGACAAACACAAGTAATAAAATATTGCCTGTTTGAATTTAACTTTTTGAACTCGGTCCGACTCGACCCAGCACGCGCTGCTTGAACAAATACGAAATACGATAAAAATATAAATAAAAAATCAAGGAACAAGAAACATAAAGCATGCCGTCAGCATTGGGTTGTTTAAAATTTTACTTGGTGTTTATTTTATGCCAATCCGCGTCAACCTGACAATGAGTGTCACGCCAGTTGAAAAATTCTCTCGAAATTACACACACAGAAGCAAAAGTTAATATTTGTTGCTGACAATTTTTGAATTAAAGGGAATTTAAGATGTCCAAATTTTATATAAAACAAAAAATAACCTAAAATGCATTTGATCAAAATCAAAGTAATAATATTCTCATAAATATTAAATTCCATTTTTTTTAATAAAAATGTGTATAATAATAATTTTTGCTCGTTTCCAACTATCTTTTTTTCAAGGCCTAAAAGCTAAAGATGTTTAAGTTTTATGCACGTATACAAGTTTGGTTTTTTTACTCCTTTTTTTAATATTTTACATACATGCGCGTCCAAAGTATGGCGTGCGGACTAATTTATAATATTTGCTCTTCTTACCACCGTGTTACGTTATTTACGACCGCCTTTACTTTTATACAAACAGCACCCGGCGGCCCAAGTATGCGGGAAAAGTTGTGAAATTCAAATAAAAGCAGCGAGCGCTTCTCTCTCTGCTCATGCACGTTGCCACCACGCTGTTGCCTCGGCGTTTTTCGCTAATTTTGCGGACGTGGTTGGCTGCGGAATAAAAATTAATTGCCCTCTGCGCTTACCTTTTGCAAGCACACAATTTTTGCTCGTAATAATAAATGCAAATATTAATTCAACACCTACTTTTCGTCATCGTGTGCAATGTTTAGACCTAGCTGTGGAATTTATGCTTAAATAAATCAATTGTAATAAAATTGATGGATGTATAAAAGGGTATAAAAATAGGCTGAAAACAGAAAAATGTTTTTCACTACTTTTTTTTATATCCTTCAATATTCCAACCTTTATGTGTGTCAAATCTCTAAAGTAAAATACTTAAAATAATGAATCGAGTATTTTGCAAAAGTATAATTTTTGGGCGCCAATAAAATGTTTAAAGTTTTATTTTAAATTCATAATTTATATTTTTATGTTATTATTTTCTTTATATTTTTAAATAATCCTGGACCATTAAATGAATTATTTTTTAAAAAGTAAAATGCATTTTCTTGTCGTTTCATCGTTGTGCGGGACTATTGACTTGATAAGATAGCCTTTACACTGCCATAATCTTATTATTAAGAATTAACTACTCAATATAAATGTGCTCTCATTTCGTAAATATTTGAAGGTCGCGAATTAAAGAGTTGAAAAATAAAGTAATTTAAAGATTAAAGTCGCATCTTTATCTTTAAGTTAATAAAAATGCTCAAAGTTAAAATAAAAATGTAGAAATACCGGTGAATTTTTATTGGAATTATAAAAATTTGCAGAGCTTAATTAAAAAAAAAAACTACTGGCTTATGGATGCAGTAATAAGTAATAAAAACTCCATGCATTGACTTGATTAATTTTTTCATGTAACTATATGGAGAAGCAGCAAAAAATTTTCCATTTCGTTTTGCAAAGAAAATATTTACAAATATAAGAGACCCAGAAGAAATTTTTTCAAATTTTACAAATTATTTTAATTCAACATGGAATAATTTCAAGGTACAGAAAAATAAGTTATGTGTCTGAATTTGATTTATTTACGGTTCATTATTAATATATTATAACCCTTTCTTCTCTTTTTAAGATTTTAAATTTTTTCGTGTGTTCTGCAAAGAATAAATAGCAACAAAGAAATAAATTATTAAAATAATATTTATGAAATTTCCAAATTCTCTATGAGAGCTTCTCACTATCGCGGTGTGATATTCTGTGTCATTCGTCAGCAGGACACGTAAAAACTATTTGGTGCAGTTTGTGCTGAGGGTGCGAACGGTTAGGCAGTGAATTAGCGCAAATTCAGTTAGTGCGAAAGCCTGGAGCGGACGACAGACAGGCCCCGTCTCTCTCTCTCTCACAGCCGGGGTATAAATTTGCGTAGCAAAGTGGCGTATCCTCTATTTAGTTGTGATAGCAAATATAATGCTTTGCTGGGGGAGGATAGGCCTGGGTGTATTGATTAAAATATAATATGCAGCCTGCATTACACGCCGAGTGAGTGAGAGAGATGGTTTGATGTCCAGTCGGGGATGATGAAACGCAGGGGTGGAATAATGGCTGGAGATTTAAGCAGGCGATCAACCGTGCACGGGATATCAATCACCGATTAACCAAAATGCCGCCCAGATTAAAGCACCGCCGCGTTGTGTGGGTGCATGCATGTTGGGACTTGTTGTTTGGCACGGCTTTACACTTTCCCGGCCGGAATTTGCATTTGCATCCACACCCAGCTCACAGCCTGATAATCGCCGTGCCTCCCTTGAATCACGTGTCGGCATAAACATTCAGTGTTGCTTCAAGACTTCAATCATATGCTGAAATTTGGTTTAATAAATTAAAAAAATTTTAATATTAATAAGAAATATATTTTAAAATATAGTTTATATTATTTATAACCTTATTTTTTTATTATAATTTTTTTTTATTATTTTATTATATTTTAATAATTTTAATGTTTTAAATTAATTTAAGTTAATATCAAGTTTACTTTTTTAAACTCTAAATACTTAACGATAATTAAACGAATGCAAATTTAACTTACAATAAATAAAATATTAATTCAACCTGGATTACAGATAAAATCATTGGAAAATGTTTACAAATCAAATCAATTCATAGGGTGAGTATTGTCTACTCTGATTTCATTTAACAAATTTTTTTATTGCAAAGAAATTGAATTAAGAAATAAATATAAATAGCATAATAATATGATATTTCATAAATATTAGTAACTAATTTAGTATTTAACAATAAATATTGTTTCTAATTTTACATGGATTAATTTTAATCATTCTTGATAACTCAATCACGCAACTAAACTTTGCAGATCATAATTAAATTCGAAAACAAATAGTTAAAAAATTAGGAATGCAAGTTTCTGATATTAAAGAAATTTTTGCTTTCGTTTTTTTTTATAGATCCTGCGTTTTGTTTCCACTTGATTGCTCGAATTCTGATTTGATTTACATATATATTTCCGCTCTTCTACATTGGCACGCAGTAAAATATTCCTGTTTAGAAACATTTTTGGTCCTTTGCCATTTTGCATTTCAGAACTTGAAAATCAACTGCTCGTGGCGAAACTTTTGCAATACCTACGGCAGCGCGGCGGGAATAAATTTAGGTGAGCAGGGCCGCGCGAAATAACTTTGGCCGAAACTCCTCATCTTTTTTCATTACAAATTACGACAATGTGTATTTTATATATAACACGGCGGAAATGTATTTCATATTATATTTTTTTTGTTCGAGCAAAGTTTATTTTTTTTTATCGCACACCGAACAGAATCTTCTTCTTCTCTCTCTCGGCTGCTTATTTCGTTTTAATAGCTAAAGTTGAGGCTCGGCGAATATATAAATCTTTTATATCTTTAATTTTATGCTTTTAGTTATTTATACGACGCCATTTGCCAGGCACTTGGCTTTCTTTTTCCCTCATTTTTCTCACTCGGCTCGGCTGGGAATAAAATATATTATGCGCGTTCCACCCTAAAACTTTTTATTTTTATTATTCAGCGACTAATTTTAGTTTTCTCTGAGTATGGGTGCGAGTTGGATAGACGTCTGGGAAATGATCGTTCTCTCCTCGCAGCAGCCCTTTTTATTTTTTCGTTTTATTTCCACCCTCTCTTGTGCTTTCCGCGGCGTCTGTTTATCTTTTCCTTTGTTTTCCTTCGCCCGCCGCCGCGCCATGTATGCGCACAATTATAAAAATACCATCCGCGCTTTAAAAGCTGTTTAATTTATATTTCGTATATTTATTTAATATTTTTCCTTTTTGCTCTCCTCGCGAGTTGAATTGTTTTTCTTCCCTTTTACTTTGTTCTTCAGCTTGCTGCTTACGTTGCACTCGTGGTTGTTTTAAATGGAGAATGTAACTTGAATTTATAAATGAACACACTGAATTTTAAATACATTTATTCAGGAACGTTCACCCATGCACCGTCGAGACCCGGTGCCGCTGTTTGCTTCGCTCAACTCGACTGCGATGAATAATATACATGAACGGAAGGTCGGCGTGTACGGAGATTTTTTGGAAAGAATAAAAAAGTTAAAATGTCTAAAATAAGTTTAAATAAGGATCCACCAAACCAAATTTTCGTTTATTATTTCACTATAAAGAGGCTTTTAATAAAATTTGGCCATAATTTTTTTTACTTATTTAGCCATTCACATGTTATTTTGTGGATCCGTGTTTTTACAGTTTATAGATGTTCTCTAAAATTATCAACCAATTGTTTATTATAAATTGAGAACGAAAATTAACCTTCAGAAGATCAAAAAAGAATTGCAACTTAAGATTTATACCAATATATTTTTTCATGAAATTATCTCAAAATGTAGCCAAGCATCAATGGAAAATTTCAGATTTACAAATTTTGAGTTAACTTTTTAAATCAATGAAGAGTTTGAAGAGAGAATATAAGTTTATCTAAACCATATTTTTTATTTTGTAAGAAGATTTTAGACATTTTTTGATCCTATTTAAAAGAATATCCAACTAAAAAGCTTTTTGCTTGTTTGTTTGTAGAAACGATTACAAAAAATTACGATTTTGTGTTTGTTAATCTTACAATTTTTTTAATGTTTGCCTTTTTGTCAAAAAAGTTAATTAACAACTAATAAAACTTTAGTTGGCCAATACCACTTACTTACAGATACACTTATTTTTAACCTCCTTGAGTCTGTTTCTGTTTTAAAACAAAAATAGTGATCCTCTTCGAGCCCACGCTTTTAAGCTTTTATAATTAAGTATGATAGACTTTAATTAATGAGCAAAAAATTCTGAAAATTATCCTTTCAAGAGACAGAGGGAACAATATTTCATTTGATTTAGCGCCAAAAAACTAATTGATTCTATTGCTAAATTGCATATTTATTTAAATCTGCTTAAAATAATTTAATTTGCAAAGAAGTATTTACATCCTTAAATTATTTTTAATTTATCATAAACAAAAATGCAATATTTTGTAATTGAATTGGATAAATCTCATTTCATTTTTCTCCAAACAAGTCCAAATGATCAATCAAATAAGCAAAAAGATAATAATTGAAAATTGAAAGTTTGAAAATTACTTAATTAGCAGGAGTGTAATCAAAATTAAAATTAAAACATTCAAATAATGTGGAAGGAAATTGACGATATGCTAAGATTGTGAAAAAAAAATGATGTTTTTATATTAACTTCATACAATTATGCAAGCTTTTGTACTGCAAAATCAATACTATGACTTGAACGAATTCTACCGTTTAAATAATGTAAGTATTTTGACTTATTTTAAAAATTATTAATTGCCATTGCAATTTAATGCTTAACAAAATAAATAAAATTTAGAATTTGAATTTGAAAAATGTAATAAAATCATGCAAATTGAGGTTTCCTCTCACTATGATATTCCTTAAAATTTTCGCATGGGAAAGAGCGAGGCTGGTGAGTGCGGCTGAATGCAGGTTGGTATTATTTATACATATTCGCGGAAAAGCAGCGCACACTTGTATAATGTACTTGTGTGTGTACTCATTCATACATTCAATAAGAATCTACGGTGAAATATTAATTAAACACACACGCACTTGCAGCAACAGAAAGGAGAGAGTGTATAATGCGCGTCGGTTCTTTTACTTGTTTGCAACTGGCCAAGCGTACGTACAAGAGAGCGCGTGTGCATATTTCGTTCTCTCTCTCACGTAATAAAATATTCCGCGCGCACCGCCTGTAAGTTATAATTAGCTCATTTATTTAATTATGACGAGAGCCGCTCTTGGTGTTTACATTTCCTTTTTCATACAAAAAGAGGTTGGAAAAATATAAATTTCCGAGGAGAGAGAGAGCGAAATGAGAGCCGTTGTGCCGCGCGCTGAATTTTACATTCATCTTTGCAGGCTCTCTTTTCGCTCACTCAACTCGCAGGCACGATTTTCTTCTGGCTGCTTGAATTTTTGATTAGATTTTAATTCAATTTAGTCTTAATCATAAATTCTATTATAACCCCTGCCTGCCTGCCTCGCGCGCAACTTGCTGGTTCGTTTCGCTCTCATTCCGTGTTTTATTATTACTGCTGCGCACACACACACACTCGCCGCGTACGTATATAAAGAGTGGATGCGTGCAATTTATAATGCAAAAAGGAAAATAAAAATTGCCCGCGTCAATTATTCAGCTACATTTCTCTGCTGGCGGCGCTGCACTTTTCCGACGAGCTCGACGCGCGCCGCACCGAATCCTCATGAATGAATCATCCGCCGTTTTTTCATCAACTCGATTAATCACTTATTCAGCGCTGCGAAATTTCGCGTCGGAGAGATACCAAGTTCGGCTGTGCACGCTTCCCGGTTTTGTGCGAAACACGTCAATTCTGCATTAAAGATCAAGGAGAAACGAGACGGCTTTCAAAATTGCAAAAAAAAAAAAAAAAACACGCGCACACACACGTATGGGAGTGGCAATTAATTAAGGCGTTTAATTGAGGCTTGGTATTTAATTGAAATACGCGGCGACTCTTCTCTCTCTCTCTCACTCGCTCTTCCCAATTAATTATCATTATATAAAAATTCGCTCGGCACCGAAAATTATATATTTTTGCGGTTGGAAAGGAAAAATTTATTTCTAAAATTTGCTTTTCAAATGTAAAAAGCAAAACATTGTCACATATGTACATCATAAGGTAATGAGTTCCTCTTCAAATTTATTCATCTGATTCATTTTTCATGCAGAATTACATGAAAATCACACACATTCGGGAGGTTCGTTTTCCACGGCAGTTTCTCTTGGCACGTGCGCCTTTGATGAAATAAATATAAATAATGTGATGTTTTCTATTCACATTTTAACTTGCTCAGAACAGTTTTGAAGAGTTCAAAAATTAAATCAAGGTTTCAATCAAAAATTTAATTATTGCAAAGTTTGAGCATTTAAACAATGTTAAAAATAATAATAATAAATTTTTATTTCACTTGATAATTTTCATTCTCTTCTAAGACAACTTTTTTATACTTTAAATTGCAATCGGGCCAAGACAAATTGAAAATATAAAAGGACAACTGACCCCAAAGGTGACCTGCTGTCTGCTGATACTTTAAAAACCTAGGGTTTTAGGGTTTAACTAAAATGAAGTAAGTGGGAGGAGTTTATAAAAAAAAAAACTCATAATAGAATAAGATGGAAATGAAGATTCGGGCTTTTCCATGATCATCTCCTCGAGTGTCAACTTCTTCAAAACAAAATAGAATAAGATGATTTCAATTTAATTTAAAAAAAAAAATGCATCTTTCTGTTTATTGCACTGGAAATGTCTGGAAAATTCACAGTATGAAGTTACAGCATAATTAGTTTCTGCATTTTTGTTTTGTTTATTAAATTTAATTTTCTTTATAGGTTCTTTCCATTTAGTTTTATTTTCCTAGGTTTTCAAAATGTCAGCAGATAGCAGATCGCCTTTTAAGGTCAGTTGTCCTTTTTTTGGCAACAGTTTCAATTTTCTGGAAATCCACCGCGATAGTTCACCATAAATTTTATACTTTTCTATCATTTGTTGCAGTTATTAATCGTAACATAAGGAATTTTAAATAGTAAAATTGATAAGATAAAACTCATAAAAATTTTGTGCTTTTGCGAAATCAAAAAGTTTCAACTTCCCTCAATTACAATTGTTAAATGTCAATTGTCTCATCACAAAATTGAGACTAACAATTGTAACACATTTAATATAAAAGTTATAATAATAATAATAATAATAATAATAATAATAATAATAATAATAATAATTAAAAAAAAAACGATGAAGCACAAATACAGAAGCAAAGTCAATTGAATGGTTAAGAATGCTTATTTCAATAGGGCTATTTTGAGATAAATTTAGCTTTGATCCTTAATCGATTCCCGGGTTCAAAAGAAATACCAAATTTCCAGAGGTCACTTTTGACGATAAAACTGACATTTTATCAATGTTTTTTTTTGGTTATAAAAAAAATATTTTGTAATATTATCACTATATCGTCTTTTACAAAATTCGATACACAAAATCCATTATATATTCTGTCCGTAGAAAATATTATATTACATGTTGTTATGTTTTGCTCTGCGAACAGGAAAAGAAACTTGGTGGAAGTTGTGACGCTGAATAAAAGGCGGTGTGCGAAATGAAATAACAAATAATAATAAAAGTTGAAAAGGTGTCGCAACGGCTGTCGCGCTCGGAAAATATACAAAAATATGAATAAACGCGGCGGTGGAAAATCAATACACGGCAATAATTAGCTGCCACAGCAGAGAGGAGCGAATTTATTCTTGTTTCAAATTATATATACAAAAAAAAACTGCTGCTTTTCTTTTGCACAAGCGAGAGAGAACGACGGTGGTCTCTGAATTAAAAAAGTTTCTTTAAAATATTGGCTCGGCGGTCGGGGAGAAAAAGAACGCGAGACTTGGCGCTGCTCAATGGCTTTTGTTTTTAAATTATAAAAAAGGGGTGCGCGCAGCAGGAAGGCGGGGGTTGTTTTTGTTCCGCGGCACCCATGCCTCTCTGCCGCACGCGTGAAAAATATATATATACATTTTATGTTATTAGTTTTATCACGATTTATGATTTTAATGAAAAACTTTTGCCCGCCATTCCGAAATCATTAAAATCAAGAGCTGCTTTTGCTATAAATAAATAAAATTCCCAGGCAGCACCGATTTCCCCTTTCACGCATCCAATTCGGGATAATATAAATAATTTATCCAATCTTGAATCAAAATCTACCTGGCGCTGCCGGCGAGCATTCAAAATTTATTCCGAAAGATAAATAAATTATTAATCTGGCCTTCAACTGACTGCGCCGAGCGCAAATAATTCAGTGAGGTCTAAATCTATATCCATTAATATTTCATCAATGCCTACTAATGTGCATACACTTTTAATTTATAATTCATCACAATGGCCCCGTCTTCTCATTACTATACATACATTCTGTACATGCATTATCCACCAAATGCTCGCTCGCTCGCTCACTGGTTCGCTCTCGTCAAGCGCTCTCCGCTTTTCAACTCTTGCCTTGTGTTTGTGTGCACATATGTAATGTCTTATATTATGTATTTGCTGCCGTTCAACGCGTTTTGTGCACTCTGAAATTTATGCATGACTCGAAAATCAGAATTGCCAACGATCAGAGAGCGCGCTCAGGATAGGCGGAAGTGATGAAAACAACGTGCAACGACGACTCCTAACCTACAAATTAAACGCACAAAAATGTGTCCGACATGTGTTGAAAAACTGTAAATTACTTTTAACTATGTTTCAAATTATTTCTCCAGTATTTCATCATTTAAATATTTCCAAATATTTCATCTTGAAAAATTTCAAAATGTAGATAAAGCCGATAAAGCGGTAAAAGTATCACGTGAAAAGATTTTACAAAAACTTTATAATCTTTTAATAAAAAAAAAAATTAAGACGCACTCTATATAGTTGTAAATGATATGTATAGACTTTTTAACTTTTCTATGACACACGCGATTAACATCAACAAGGCCAAAGTAGAATGTTCCACAAGTTCAAAAAAGTCAAACTATTTATGTGGTATTGTTAAAAAAAATATTTTTTTATTATTCCATTTAATTAATTGTGCAAAAGTAATTTTTATTGGTCAATTTACAATCATAATTCAATTTTTTTTTTTTTTAATTATGGGGAGAGATTTTTTGTCAAGTACTAATGTCCTTTGAATTTCAATGAAGCGCAATATGAATCAATAATATTTCCAAATATTTCATCATATTTAAAAAGTTTAAGAAGTAGATAAAGCCGATAAAGCGGTAAAAATATCACGTAAAAACGTTCAATGTTTAAATTGGCCACCGCCGAAAATCAACGCAATTAACCAAATGGAAAGAGCACCAACACTTCGAAATTGCCAAGGGAGGGAAAATCAATTAAAGTTTTAAAAATTATTTAATTAAAAACTTCAGTTAATTTTCAGCGACTTTATTAAATTTGCAATACGTTTTTGTATAATTTTTTATTCAATTTGTATAATTTAAAGTATATTGAGCTTGTAAAATACTATATAATACATGGATTTTTTCTCGACCAATTAATAATAAGTCTATGGCAGAGAATCCCGATAAATAAACTGCAATAAAGAGTTATTTAGTGTTTTTGGAGTAATAATTTTAATGCGGTTTACAAACTTAAATAAGGTTGCAATTAAAAATATGTAACATAATTATTAATTTGGTATAAATGTTTCAATTTGCTGGTTAATTTTCAAATCTTATTTTCAATATTTTGCTTTTAAATATCTGGAAACTGAAACCTGGAACAAATTTAAACTTTTTATATTGTTAATTGCAAATGATTTTTTTAAATTATATAGTTTACGTCTTTATCTGACATGATGTATACGGAATTAATAAATGATAACCTTGGGAAAATTCTGGTAAACAGAAATAGGCCGATGACATAAAAGCTAAGACTTTGAGCAAAGGTATAGACTATTATAAAGATTTAGACTAAAAAAGTCTAACACTTGCCGACTATATATAGGGAGAGTGATGAAGATGACGTCATGCAGCAGCAGCGTGCTTCTACCAAAGAGAGCCAAAGCCTTCGCACACCACTGTGCCATTTGTGAAACATATATTCTAGTGATGGAAAAGTTTAAGCATCAAAACGTAGACAGTAAGCACTCCGCCTCACAATCAGGAAATATACCTGAAAGGTTAGTCAAATTGAATAAATAATTTTTTCCAATTAAAACTAAAGACAACTTGACTCTTTAAGGAGGCAATTTCAACATGCGTCTACATCGAGAGAAAAGCAGCAAAATTTTCTTTGTGATGGATTACAGTTAATTTTAAAAATCGCACTGCACCGCCTGTTCACTTTCCCTTTAAACTTTGAAATCGATCCTGAACCACTGGCAGAAGCTGGACTTTTTTATGATCAAGATAAAGAAGCAATCAAGTGCAACTTTTGTAAGTTTGTAACCAAAGATACAACATGCTTGAGAGGAAAGACTGCGTACGAAATTTTGAAAATGACGCCGAAATGCGTCATCAACAAAAGATCATCTAAAAATGTCCCATTGGGAAACATTGAAAGTGTTTTGAATTACAAATATGAATCTCACCGACTTTATTCGACGCTGAAAAAGAAGGATTGGAGATTTGTGACGCCCGTCGATTTGGCAAAATCGGGATTTTACTACAGCAGCCAAGAGGATAATTGTCGCTGCATTTATTGCAATTTGGAGGTGCGCGGATGGGAAAAGGGAGACACACCCGACGGCGAACACAAACGGTGGAATGAAAACTGCCCCTTTTTGAGAAATCCAGGCGGCGTCGTCAACATAAAAATTGGCGAGGAATTAATTGAACAAAATTGCGACTCCATTGGACAAATCAAACTTGGAACAAACCCAATCGACGTTAAGTCGCTTGAAGAATATCAAAATATGGAAGAACCGTCGCAATAAAATTGGACAGCCATTTTATCACGGCCTCTAATTTGAATATCCACAACTGCACTTCACCGAAGCACCCTGGAAAAATTTTAATTTTGGATCGTCTAAAAACTTTCAAGAATTGGCCTAAAGAACTTTCCCAAACGCCGGAAGATCTCGCAAATTCAGGATATTATTACACCAAAACTGGAAACCGAGTTGTTTGTTTCCACTGCAACCTTGGCCTGAAGGACTGGGCGCACGGCGATGACCCTTTCAGGGAACACGCCAAGTGGAACTCGGGGTGCCAACACCTCATCATGCAAAAGGGCTCAGATTTTATCAGACAAATTCTGCACGGAAACATAAACCAAGAAAATGAGCAAATGATGGAGACGACCACTTCTTCCTCCAATAATCTTCTTTGTTTAAATTGTAATATTCATCGCGTGTTTAAAGTTAATTTGCTCTGCGGACACGTCAAACCTTTGTAGTAAATGTAATACTGACAGGTGTGCTAATTCATAGTGTAGTCAAAAATTCTGGCTGAAATTTCCATTTTTCTTTGAGCTGTGTTTTTATTTTTTTATTAATAAAACTAGTATAATAAACCCTAATAAAGTTTTTAATTATAAAAAAATGTGGTTTAGAATATATATAATAATAGTTTTTGTTAATTAAATATTGCTTTACGGATAGATACAGATGTGCAACTAAGTAATAAAAATTAGGAGGACTTGAAATTTGTTTAAAAATAACTCTTTATATTGGCTCTATGTTTCCTAAAAAGCAGATTAAGATAAAACCCGCTATATTATCCGTTAAATTTTTGTAAATATCTTTTCACTCTATGAACAAAATTAAGTTATTCATCATAGACTTTTTAACTTTGACTTTTATATGACACACGCGATGGAAATCAAGAAGGTCAAACTAGAACTTTCTATATGTCCTATATGTTATGTAACAGTTTATGTAGAAAACTGCAAAATAGATATAATTTTCATTTTAACACGTCATAACATTTATTTGAAATATTCTGAAAAAGAAAAAAATTATTTAGATCATGCATCTTCCACTTATCCATGCTTACACTATTTTGATCATGTACAATCAAAATTTTCATGGTAGAGCAAGATTTGATGGTATGAATATTTGTAACCCTTATTTGCATCCATTTGAGAGTCGCTGCAAGCCCTTAAATACTTATGATATTGTTATATGCATAATCCCTATCGATTTTTATTCATTTTATGATCTGAAATGACCTGTTTAAATATAAAACAACGTTTATTTTATAATTTAATTTTTTTTTGTTATTTTAAATATTAACAAATTTAAATTTTATTTATTAAAATTTTTATTTTTTGTTATTAATTTTTATTTAAAAATAGTTTTATATTATGATGATTTCAATAAGTTTAGATTAAAAAAATTTCTTGAAAATTTTCAAATAAACATGCAAAATATTTTTAAAATATGCGCAACCAGCATAATTCAATGTGATTAAATTGAGATAGAAAATCTATCATAGTATGTATAGTTGGTTCCCTGCGGCTCCCTGCACTTATTAATGTGATTAATTTAAGTAATAATTTTTGTTAAATCATTCCTTCGCCTTTACTGTGTAATAAGTGATATTAAATAATATTCTCTCTGTCGTAATCAACTCATTAACGACCGGGTCAAATGCAAGATTGAATAGGAAATAGAAACAATTGGTAGAAAAAAAAATTGTAAGTTATGGAGATAATCAAGAAACTCGTTTACTGAATCTGCAAATCTCTTATATAATAATTATATTTCTGTGATCAAAATTCATATATCAAAATGTTTTAATCTAAAAATGTTCTCCATGTTTTCTATTAAAAATTATTATTCTTTGTTTATTTTACCCAATTTCAGCAAAACATTTAACATTCAAAGTAATTGCTGGGAGGAAAACATTGAATTATTGGGCCACAAAACGATTTTGTTAAAACTCCCCATATCAAAAAGACACATTTATTTGACGCTTTGAGACTTTAAATTTCCAAATGAATGGCAGAAGATTTAATGTATGAATACAAATTTAAAATTATATTTTGTGATCTGTACTCTGTAGGCGTTAAATTAGAAAAAAAAAAAACAAATTGTATCATTATAAACTTGCTCAGAAACAGATTAATTCAAATTTGAAAAAAAAAAATAGACGTTCACCCTCATAAAGTCAAACAAGGAATACTTTAGTGTGGCAAAAGGAAGGCTTGCCTGGTACAAAGGCAAACTTTTCTATCAAACGACGCACCGCTCGCCAATTTCTTAACCCAATTAGCCGGTTGGAAATGGATGTTCGTGCGGTGGTTTTCTTGGGCCCGGCGCTATGTTGTATTAATATATGCATGCGCGTACATCTTTGGTCTACTCAAGTATAAATTAATACATGGCCTATGTAGTGGAATATGTTGGCGGGTAGAAATATAGTTAAGCAGTCGGCCGTGTTCCGCCGCCGCGTATATATTAATTCGCGCAAGAGTTTCGCTCTCTCGCATACGCTCCACTTCAACCCTTTATACTTCTCAATCCCAACACACTTTAAGCTAAAAGATTAAATTTCCCCTCTCGAGCTATACAAAACTAATTTCAAGCGGCAACCCCCCTGAATTATGTCTTATGGAGCGGCAAAACAGCGACTTCTCTAAAACACCTGCTTGCAGCGCGCCTGCAACGTAGACCGCCCGCCCGGCGCGTACCTGCCGAAATTTTATGGCTGCCAAATTTCGACGCAGAATTGAATCAAGTGGTTATATGACTCGGCACGTCTGCCTGTAAACATTTAGCTCTGATTTAACACTGATAAAAAAACGCAAGATTTTGCTTCAATTTATTTTCCTAAAGGGCAATCAGATTGCTAAAATTTTGGTAAACACCCTAAAATATACAATTAAATTATATAAACTTTAATGTTTGCTCATTGCACTCGATGAATAATTAGAATAAACACGAATTTTCACGCATAAGTCAAAATCTTGATGTTTTTTTTAGTTATTCTATACATGCTTTTTTGAACGATTTGGTTTCCTCTGAATACATAAAATATTTTATGGAAATTGTATTAAATAATTGGAAGCCGCCCGAAATAATGATTTTTCATCAAATTTGCCGTTAAATTTTTTATCAATGAACTCAATTTCATTCCTATCGATCTCCTTTCTCCTATTTTTCAACCAGAAATTAATAACATGCATAAAAAATAGTAACAATAATAATTGGGTAGTGCCTTCTGCTTCACTAATAAACGGCACAGGCCGACCAGACTTTATCTTATTAAAAAATAAAATCTCTAAAAGGATTATTAAAGTTGAGAATAGATACATTTACAACCGAATAATTATTATTTAAATTGTATCTATTGGAATTGTTATTTATCAAATTATCTCCAATAATTTTCATTGAAAGGAATTCAACTGAGGATGGGAACGACAGCAAATATTTAAGTTTCCATGTGTTGCACACTTAATTACAAGTAATGAACCAGCTTAATTTATTTATTGTAAATTTAGACAATTGATATTATTTTATAATTTAAATTTAGGTAACTTTTGTATTTAAAAATACTTCAAATGTTTTAATAGTAAAATAATAGCAATATATTGTTAAGAAATTAATTATGCAAAATATTTTTCGTAATTCTTTTTATTGATTAATTTAAAATATATTTTATTTTTACAATTTAATTTTTTTTTTTTTTTAGGGTCAGGCCAAGACAAAGTCTTGTCGGCCTGTGCCCTTTATTGGTGGTACAGAAGGCACCACCCAATTAATTTTTTTTTTTTTTTTTTTGGGTTCAACTAATAAATATTTCATCTGACCTGTGAGGAAAATTGACCGCAATTCTTGTATCTTAATGCATTTTCTTATTCAAATGTTGCGTTGTAAAATTATTAAGACCAGGAAATAATGACGACGATCAAAAAGATCAACTTACATATTTATAAATAAAAAACTATTCAATTTGAATATGCCGGTCCAGTCGGCCTGAACCAGGTTCGGTTCTCATTTAGTTTTTACTCAAATTTATGCAACAAGCCAGGGTGTGTCCGAATCGAAATGAACCTCCGAAATTTGATTGATGCTTAACTCGGTCAAATTGAACAAGCAGCAAACGGAAAAAAGTAGAGGACGCGCCGGTGTCGGTCTCGTCATGTCGCAGATAATAAATGACAACGATGCATATCATAGTTTTGTCGCTGCGCGCCGGATAAAATGTAATACACGCGGCGAGCCCATCACGAGTGAGTTAGTGCGATGCAAAATTGATGGCGCCGCGCGGGTTTTGATACTCGTGACTCACACTTTGCTTTTGATGACGCTGAAATTCTCTCCAAATACATAAATTTATTAATAAACATTAAAGCGAGAGGGAATGTAATAATGTTATATTACCAATAAAAAGAACGGGTGTCTCTCTTTGAAGGGGTGAGTTTTGTCCGCACCCGTCTGTCTCCTGCTTGGTCGGGGGAGTTTTTAACAGCAAACACCCCACATACAAATACTCAAGCTATTTATTTTAATATTTAATGTTTTATCATAGGCGGCGGCGGCCTCGGCTGTGTGTGCAATATTTATCGATTCATTTTCTCGCTCGAGATTTAAATAATTAATGCGCGCACACATGCTGCACATTTTCTATTCATCCGCCGCGTTTTCTGCCTGCATTTTTAATTGACGTGCAAACACTTTGACACAAAGAAATACCTTTCTCAAGTGGTTCAAAAAATTACCTTCAAATCTCTCTATTTTTGGAGGCTTTAACGAGACACTCCTGAATTTAATTACACGCACAAAATTTATATATTAGTATTTTTAATATATTAAATCCTTTTTTAATGAATTAACCTCAATTTGCTTTTTACTTTTAATGATTGCTAACATTTTATGTAATTACGATATTAAGTTTAGCATTTGATAAAATCAGAAGAGAGCAGCATGAATCATGTGTAATAATTACAATAGTCATTGGCCAGGATTATCAGAGTAAAGCTTATATATTCCTTTGCTTGTTATAGAAATTTATGAATTATTTATTTCTGTGAGTTATATGGTATGTTATACCTAGAAATTAATGTTCATTTCAAAAATTTATAAATAGTTAAATAAGCCAAATTAAAAATTGTAAATAATATAAAATAAACACAAAAACTACTGTTGGAAAATAATTAAATTAAATCTATATTTATATAAAATAATATTAAATGTTGACTATTTAAAGTATTTCATGAAACATTCTATTGCTTGAATTAAAAATAGTTGTTATTATTCATTATTATTTATTTTGGACATAAGTAGAAGCGGCATGCGTATCAGGAAACAGTCTCGGAGTTTGTTCTCCGCGCTTGAGTTGTGTATTCTCAAGCTTTGCCGGATCTCAATCTTCCTGTTCTCTTTTTTCGTCCATAAAAAATGAAGCACAAAAGCGCGCGCGAGCCGAGGATCGGCGTCTTGTGCTCTTCTTGCTCCTCGCACACCGCACAGACACTCCTTAAGCCAGAAAAACCAGCCTTCGCTCGCTCATCTATAAATCAATGGCGCGTGAAATATTCATCCAAAAGCATATTCCTTTCACACCCGCGTGATGTATATCTATGAAATTGGGATGAATGTTTCACAATTCTGGGGAAAACGTCCAGAAATATACCATTTCTCGTCTCTACATGGCGTACGTCTTGCGCATCACGATCAAGGCGAGAGACTTTTTCGAGTTTGTCCGTTCATAGTGATAGGGTTAGATAAATAAGTATATGATCGACTCTAACTTAAAGTATAATATCCATCAGGTGACTTCAGTGCACGCAGTTCTATGTCTATTTGCACGTTTCAAGTTTCTCAATCATTGATAATAATTTTATAGATTTTATTTTTAATAAAGTGTATTTATTTTAAATGAAGATATCGGGCTTTTCCTGGTTGCAAAAATCATTTTTATTCAAAAACAAATCGGCTCTATCAGTTTCGGTCACGGTCAGCGACCCTATACGCGCTTCTTGCTGACTAATACAAGAAAAAATAAAATTTATAGTTTAAATTATTAGATTAGAATTATTTCAAATATTTTTAGGCTTAAATAACGACTTCAGAGAAGGAGAGTTTTTGATGAGTCAATGCTGTTTTCCAAATTATGATTGTCAGTGTTAACACATTCTTTATATTTATTTAATTATAGCATGTTAAAATAGTCATAAAAGTTAATAATTGATTTTTATTTAAAAAAGATTATTATTTGTTTATAAATTAAAAAAATAAACAAAAAATTAATATAATATGGCTTTAATTAGTATTTCTTTATCATTTGACTAAAAATTTATTTTATTAATTATGTTCTTTGCTTTAAAAAAAAACGGTTGCTTAAAAAAGAAATATTCTGGGCAATCAGTAAATTATTTGTACATGCATGCAATTATTTCGTCATTGTAATTAAAACGTCTAAACTTTTTATTTAACTGATCAGCAATCAATTGACGAGCTTCGTGAGTGTATTGCCGGAATGAAAATTGCCTAAAATAAGGTGTGCTGAGGATGATCATTTAACTTTTTAAATATTTTTCTTATCCCTAAGAATTTAAAACATTCCACATTAATTTATTTGCTTTTGGCTGCTAATCCTAAAATAGCCAATTGTGTAGTTCAAATTAGGTAAATTAAATTTCGTACAAGCTTTGTTCCAAACATTTATTTGTAAATCAATTACCCTGGAGGGAAAATTAATTTTAGTAAAACTTAAAGACGAATATTCTCTAAATTTTCCAAAATCTTTATAAAATTTTACAAAAATGCTATATTTCTTAATTTTTTACTATTCCGTTTATATGCCGCATTTTTTACTTTCCAGAACCATGAAAAAATTTTTCTATATTGTAAATAACCTTGAATTAAATTGAAAGCTCGAAGTTTTATTTTTAATGTTGAAATTTACTAAAAATTACATTGAATTTAAAATATAAAATTTTAATAGCTACGTGACAACTACTTTGAGTGGTTAGTGCGTTGATTCATGGGCCCAATTTCATAAACACAATTATTCCTGAATAATTTCATCTTTCTTGTCATTTTTCCTTTCCAAGGTCGTGTGTTGAGCACACAAAGGCAGAGGAATGCAAAAAGCGAGAGAGTGTGTGGGCGACCGGCCGAGCGCCTCCGACCCTCCCTCTTTTCCTTCTCGATCGCCAAGAGCAAGCGCCGGCGTGTTCCAGATTCCAGACAGTCCAGACCAGATCCAGTCTCGCTTGAAGAAAAATCGGGCAAAACTGACAGAAATCAAACCGCATTCGCCGACCGAATCACGAAGAAAAATGGATTTTCTCACCGCGGAGACCACGCTGACGAGTCCGCGCTCAAGACTTCACCCAAGGTAGGTCCCATTGAGGCCCATAATTAATCGAATTGCATGCATTTTTCCATGTGCACGGCGCGCGTGTTTTTGTCAGGCAGCAATAATTTTTTTGTAAATCTGCGTATACGAGACACGAGACCGCTATGAACGTAGCTCAAATGGGGACTAAAGACACTTTGCTTTTCCGCAAGATAAAATATTTATTTTAAGCGCGTTAAATATCGGGGAATTAATTAAATAAGTGTGGAGAAATATTAATATTAGCATCACCTTTACTTCACCTGTAATCCCCTCTCGCCCCTTTCTTGGTGCTCGCGCTTCCGGCCGCAGTCGCAGACATGGCGGCGCTGTCGCTTGTGTGATCCGCGTGATCGCTGGCATTTTCTCCACGAAAGCGGCTCTCTCAGGGTTTTTCAGACCTGTCCACCGCATGGAAATTGAGGCCTGACCCCACCCTGACCCCAAGGTACTGTTTCAACGGCGCCCCGTCTCATAAATCGCGTGCGTTTGTCAGTTGAAAAATTGCTTTTCGATTCATCAACTTTGTTTCATCATTCCTGAACTTTGCTCGTGAAATCACTTCCAGTTTTACGTTGACGGAGCGCGGCTATTCCAAAAATTTCGCAATTTCAGTTCTGATTTTGGTCGTTAAATTCGAATTTTCAAAAACTTTAAATACCTGCCCTCTCCGCGCGTCTCCTTGTTTTTATTTGAATATAAAAAAAGTACATTATAATGTAGTTTTAACACAAAAAGATGAGAGTAATGCATATTTAGTTTCCTCTTCAAAATAAATTTTTAATTTTTGAAAATTTTAAGCAGGTCACTCGGACCACAACACAACAAGTGGGCAGCGGCCGCGTGTTCAGCGTTCAGCCTTGCTGGAACAAAATGGCTTTCTTCGGAAAACGCTCGCAGACGGCTTTGTCCAACAACTTCGACGACGCCATGGGCAGCAACCAGGGTCATCGACAATACTTTTTTTGGTGAGATTTGTCCTTTTAACTATCACAGGATCATTGAAATCATTTTTTATCATTTAATTGTTTTGTTATTTTTCTCTTGCATAATGTTGAATGGGCATAGCCAATCAATAATAAATCTTCAACCAGCTTTCCTGCAATTGAAATAAAATATTTTATTTATTATAAAAAGGGTTTCAAGCGGATTTAATATTTTGCATGGAAGTTTATAGTGCAATTATTTATTTTAAAGTATAAGAAAAGGGAACTCGCCCAAATTTTACACTCTAAATTGAATTTATTTTAATAAATTCTCAATTCTTTAGGCCTCTCAAAACCAATCCAATGACAACATTGAGCGGCAGAAATGGAAAAATGTGAACCTTTCGAGGTTGTGATGTCCTATCATGCACCGTTCGGTCATCAGGCGAACCAATGCCAGTCGAAATCTCCCCAAGGTTGTTGCAGAGCAGTGAGCCAGGTCAGTGCATTAGGAGTTTTTTTGCCTTTTAAATTTTATAGAAGCGCTTTGGCCAAAGATTAGTCTCACACCTTCAATCAAACCTAATTCAAATTTGAAGATATGATTTTCATGATTCCAATTCTATTTTAATTTAAAAAAATCTCATTGAATCATAAAACAAATTCTAAATTGTATATCAAAATAAATGCAAGCCTTATTACATTCAAGATTATTATATTATTTATGAGAACAGCATCCTCGGCATTTTATAATTGGAATATTAATTAGAATTATTGAATTCAATCAGGTCGAAGAGAAACGCCACTCGTCAACAGTGCAGTTTGAGGACTTGGCAGACACCGCTAGTCAAGTTTTGAAACCTGCAGAAGGCAGAGCTCCTATGACCTGAAGTAGGTTTAAATAAATTCTGCATGCGACGATCAAGACAAGTAAAGTGACAAGGTTGAGTTGTGCATGTGCCAAGGATAGGCGCAACATCCTTTTTTTACCAGTTTTGCCTGAGAGCCAAATGTTTCCATTTTTATTACACTGTCGAATAATACATTTAAATTTAAAAGTTAATGAATTGGCAACTGGTTGAATTTTGTCCTTATTACTACAAAAAATGTATGAATCAAGCAACTGCACTTGTGCCAATTATCTTTTTGTAATGGAGTGGCGACACCCCCGCAACAGATACCGGTCCAACGGAGCGGACAACAGCTGAAGGCCGCCCCTAACAGGGGACGTTGCCCGCCACCGCTGGCAATGCGTCGTCTGAATGGCTTGTGTGTGAATAATGCCGAGGCATCACAACCACCCATTGGGCTTCTGCATTCGCCATGCGGGAACACGATTTGGTGTCCAGGGCTTGGTTGCGACTAAAGTCCTGTGTGAACGCATGGGAGGTGCGGAGAATTCATATGACACTGATGCTGACGTGGTGCACTCATGAGATTGACTTGTCATGAGTGTGGCAATGGGCGTGAAAGAGGTTGGGTTCGTTGCTGGCACCCTTGTGTAGTCCAGTATTTTTGGTCACGCCGGGCTTGCCTCCTCGAACACCTTCCACGTTGCGCAACCGGGAGCCCCTGCCCCCGAACAATAGCCGGAAGTGAGTCTCAGTACCGCGGATGTCTGCTTAAGTTTGAAGGGATGTCAAACCACTCCACTTTAAAAATTCTTTATTCAAAAATGGCCAAATAACTTATTAAAACTAAATGCATGTTTCTTTGAACTTTAAGGACGGCTTTTGCATGAACAGTGAGTGAAGTGCAAGTGGTTTTTTTTTTGTAACAAAAAAATTATGATTGAATAATCTAATTTAACTGGCAAAGTCAAATGTATAGATTGCTTTCCTGTAATTTTTCCGAAAGTTGATTTTAGATGGTTTACAATAGGACTGTATAATGCAGAAAGTTTTCTGTTTACAAGCTAACGAATGACTCTGAATGGAGCAAACTATAAAAATAAATTTTTTTTTTTTAAATTCCATCATCAAATTTTCTGGCCATTACTTTTGTATCGTAGAATATGAATGCAAGGATTAAAAATTACAAGTATTTTGAGCAGCTACGGCGCATGAAAAAATGATAGTAATGCTTTGTACACGAAATATCAAATGTGACCAAATCAATTGGCTAAGTGTTCTACAAACGAACTGAAATATAATTTCTTGTTAGATAAAGTAGGTAAAATGAATGCTGTTACTATAAATAGTGAAAATAGAATTTTAAAAGTGAAAAAAAGTGCTAGTGAGAATAGTTCAGTAGTTTGAAAGTAGTGCATGTGAAATAGTTTGTGTGTTTGGGTAACACATTTATATTATTAGATTTTTCGTTAAAGTGTGATAATAATTTTGGAAGTTCTTTAGTTTATTTCCACAGATCCTGCCTGAGCTTGTCAACTTGAAGGGCGGTTTTGGATTCAGCACCAATGGTGGGACCGCGATGCCTCCTTGGAAAAACAGTTTGCGAGAACGCTTGCCATCTTCGCACTCTCGAATTTTCCCAACAACTCTGGAGATGCCGTGACCGACAGCCAGATGGACGTCTTTGAAAAAAAAAATGGTGAGATTTCCATTTTATATTATATTATTGTTTCTTTATTGCATTATGGAATGTTTATATTTCAAGTATCAGAATTTTAGTTTTCGGACTATTTTGTGCATGCAATGCAAGCTACACTAAAACATATCAAATTTGGCACAAATCAAGCAATTTAGAGTTGAATTGCAACCACTTAAAAATACTATCTGGGGCTTATAAAATTGAGTATCTCTCATTAAAATGCAACCTACTTCAATGATTAAAAATTTCCAAGTTTTTTGTAAACAAATTTTATTATTCGAGCATTTTTATTCAATGAAGAATCCACAAGAGTAATTAAGTGTAAAGAAAAATTGAATATGAATAACCTTGAATTTAATTCAACGCTCAAGGTTTTATTTTTAATTTTTAATTTACAGGAGCCCCCTCACGAACCCTGCCCTTTTGTCCCGCCCAGAGCCGGCCTTCCCCACGTCCTCGACCTCGCTGCGCCTCCACCCCTCGCTCGCGGCTTTTGCAAAAATTAATCTTGGGGGGTTGCCCACCTCCGAGTTGCCGGTTTGTGGGGTAAGATTACCGAACTTCACTTCAAGATATTTCAGAAATTTAAATTTCCAAATTATTAAAATTGAGATTCTGACTAGATGATTTTCAGCTTCTCATGATATGAACTTTGACTGGTAAAAATTCAGCTTTCACATAATTTGTTCCGGCTCAAAACTTGTCATGACTTGGACTATATTTTGGATTATTTTTGGTAACCAATTCGTCCGTAA
The DNA here is from genome assembly GCF_031216515.1 of Neocloeon triangulifer. Lineage (NCBI taxonomy): Eukaryota > Metazoa > Arthropoda > Insecta > Ephemeroptera > Baetidae > Neocloeon > Neocloeon triangulifer. The sequence goes on from NW_026775550.1 coordinate 3,223,968, forward strand.
TTAGCAGCACTTAAAATTTGACGGACCGCGCGAAGGGCTGGAAGACGAAAATTAATGCACGCACGGCAAAGTGGTCCTTGCGGCGGTGTCGGCGAGAGCGAGGTCGGCGTGCGGCGAGTTGCGGCGCGGCAGGGGCGTCGCGGAGGGGCGTCGTGGCGGCGGCGGCGGAGGGGCAGCGCGACGGCGGCCGCGGCGAGTCGCGAGCAGACAGAAGGGCACCGCGGTGCGAGGCGCGAGCACCCACACCTCCGAGCCGCACCCGTCGACGCACTCACGTGGACCCCAGTCAGCTGCGAGTGATGGCCGCCCCCGCCGCCTCCGTGGCCGCCTCGATGGCCGCAGCCGCCGGCCCGCCGCCGCAGCAGTTCTGCCTGCGCTGGAACAACTACCAGACCAATTTGACCACCGTTTTCGACCAACTGCTGCAGAGCGAGGTGTTCGTCGACGTGACCCTCGCGTGCGACGGCCACTCCGTCAAGGCGCACAAGATGGTCCTGTCCGCCTGCAGCCCCTACTTCCAGTCGCTCTTCTTCGACAACCCCTGCAAGCACCCCATCGTCATCCTCAAGGACATCAAGTGGCCCGAACTCAAGGCCGTCGTCGAGTTCATGTACCGGGGCGAGATCAACGTCCTCCAGGAGCAGATCGGTCCTCTCCTCAAGGTACTTGTAACTCTTTTTTTGGTTTTAATTTCAGAAATCTTACATGTGACGTCGGTTGTTTACTTTTATTCAACTGTCAGTCTTGAGAATCAATATAATTAATTATATACAATTCTAATAAGTGTTTTTGTTGCAAGACAATTGTCTTAATTAAAGAATTGTGTATTAAATTTTAGGTACTTCCACTGGAAAACCATTTTTGAGAATTAATTGCTTAGAGTCATTTTGATAAAAATGAAATAAATATTTTTTATGTTGAAAGTATTAAAAATAACATTAATTAGAAACTTCTAGATTTTAATATGTATCAGAAAACTATGTTGATTATTAAAAACACTTGACATAGGGGGATTCCCATTTGCGTCTTTCTTATCTTAATTAATATTGATATAATCTATATGAATGGATTTGTTTCCGTAATTTATATCTTTGATAAATGTCCAATTTTGAGTGCCATGACAAGTTATCGCAAAATTTTTCTTCAACCTCTACAATGAAATTGCTTTTTTCTCATATGCAATTGTATTGTTCTAAGACAAATATAATTATATATATAAAAAACTAGTCTTTGCCCGTACCTTCAATATAAATGTCATTCAGGTGTTGATACTAAAATATTTAATATTTAATTTACTGTCATTATTATGCTAATTATTACCGTTTTTATATATCATTTACTTTCTTTAAACTAATTCCACGTCTGCATTTCATTGCGTTTATTAGCCTCTTGCAAAAGATGACAGGCAATAATTGCGAATCAAAATATGTATTTGATAAATTTGATTAAGAAGGTTAAACTGGTTAGACTTGCCGCGACAGTTGTAAAACCCTAAAGGATGGTCTAGACACAAAGTTGAGCTGTCTTTTGAAGCCCAGATTGCTACATTTAGATACACAGAGAGACCCTTAATTATGGCAAGAATTGAAGGAAAAAATCTGTAGAAATTTTATTATAAACGTTTTAATCATTTTCCGCTTCAAAACATTGAAACGGAAGCAACTGAAAATTTTGATGATCAATTCCTAGAAAAGAACATAAAAAATAAATTGTCTAACACGTGTCCAAAACAGCTAGACTTTATTAAAAATTCACAAAAGTTAGAAAATCGGAAGAGGAAGTTGCCGGAGTGGGGAAAATTTCAGTTTGGAAATGTTATCGCCTATCAAAATGTTTCTATGCATTACTATGAAACTTTCGACACCATGAAACGTCACATCTGCGTCACATCGTAATTTTCAATCAATTTAATTTTTATTTGGAAATACCCCACCTCTTAAATTAAATTAATGAATTTGCAATAAAATTAAGAGTATTAAATTGATTAAAAACGGAACCGATTGTTAAAATTTATAGTTATTGAAAATGTAATGCTTGTCCCAATATTTAAAGAGGTTTTGTTATAAATAAAAAGGTATAATTTTGAATTAAATTAAAAATAAAAATCTATCAAATGCATAATTCGTTTTTCGCTGTTCAGGTTGCAGAAACGCTGAAAATCCGCGGCCTGGCCGACGTGAACGGTGAGCCGGAAGGGCACCACGCGCCCCCTCTGGCCGCCCTGCGCTCGCCAGGACCCACCCTGGAGTCGTCCCCGAAAAAATGCGGCAGCCCCGACGGCAACTCGTCGATCGCCGACGAGCCGCTGGCGCTGAAAATGCAGCAGCAGCGCCCCAAGAAGCGGCGCCGCGCGTCCGGCGGCGAAAAGAGTTCTTGCAGCAGCTCGGGCAGCCCCGACGACGGGGCCATGGGCGCCCCCGCAAACCCGGCCGCCATCCCCACCGTGCACCTCGAGCTGCTCGAGTCGATGGCCGGCGGCATGATGGAGCCGTCGGTGGCCGCCGCAATGGCCGCCTCCCTCGCCGGCCTCTCGCCCCAGGAGCACTGCCGCCAGCCGTCGGGCACCCCCGACTCCATGGTCGGCCTGCCGCCCCCGGCGCTCCACCCGCCTCCGCCGCCCCAGTCCGTCTCAGATGACCTCGAGATCAAGCCGGGCATCGCCGAGATGATCCTCGAGGAAGAAAGGGTGAGTACAGAAATTTTCAGCTCTGTTTTCCGGGGAATTTATGAAAAGAGCAAAATACAAAATGTGAGATAATTTTGTATTTAAAATCATATTTTTATAAGTTTACTTATTAAGAAAAAAGGATTAAAGTTCATTAAAATTAAGGAAAATTTATATTTTGTATAATTTTCCAAATTTAAAGTTTTTTTTATATATTATTTCATTTATTTCAAAACAAACAATCTGATTCCTTGTTTTATTGATATAGAACACAATTTATTTATTAATAAGTTTGTGCAACTTCATGTCACACATTGTGGTGAAAACTGAATGAAGTGAACCAATGTGGAAGTATGGCAATGTTTATGTCCTCAAAATTGAAATTTTAATTACTTTCTTAATTATTATTATTTATCTTTGTTATTAAATATTATTGGTATGAATACCTAATATTTACACATGGTGGAAAATAAGCTTAAAATAATGTCATTTTTAATACAACTTTTAATGTGTTTTGTCACTTCCGTTGCAAATTAGGTGTACTAAAAGGCAATCTCTGCCTATAACGAGTTACGTCATCCAAATATTTAAAATCAAGTGTGAGAACTCCTAATTTTGTCTTTATAATTGTTTTCTCTTAAATACAATTCGGTTTAAAAATCTGGAGTTAAATAATTAATGTTGGAATGTTTTTTTTTATGAAGAACTTCACATTGAAATATTCAATTTCATAGATCATTTTTAAAGTTTTGTAAATTTCTTCATGCGTTTCATGAGAAGAATTCATCTGAAACTACAAAAATATAAAATTCATGCAAATGTCTATTGAAAGGATTCCATTTTTTTTTGCAAATGAAGAGGAAAGATGCAACAGGAAGTGTTCGTTCGCGTCTCTCTCGCAGCAAGAATTAATCCGTTGCAGGCCTTTAATTAATCAAATCCTTCCTGAACGTGCCGGCGTTTTTTTTTTTGCACGAGAATGTTTTCCTTTGGCGGCAAAAACAACACAAGTTGAACTGCAGTCGAGTTGTACAAAGAGTTACTGACAGCACAATAAAATGCTGCGCGCGTGAAAATTCGCTGCTTGGCTCGTTTTGAAATAGCGCGGCGGCGGCGGCGGCAACGCGCCAGTTAATTATTTCCGCGAAGGGCCAGGGGAATCCTGTGCCGCGTTCCGACAAACGCAGTCTAGTAGAATCTGCGATCATTATGACGACGACGAGCATAAATATATCGCTCCCCTCGTCCCTGTTTAGGACTGTTTTTGTGCTTGTTGGACACATCACCTGTCCGGCGAGGTGTTTTGAACACGAAATTTGATTTTTATCAATTTTAAAAAAGCGATGGAAACTGCAATGACGAAACGACAGCGCTTTTATCATTTTTCATTATTATAGAAAACCGCTGTTCATTTTTCAATGTCAAATTTTGTTTAGAATTGTAACAAATAATTAAAACATTGCAAATTGAACAATTTAAATTTATATTTTACAGTAAATTATTTATATTTAATATATTTATTAAATTATTATTATATTTATTTATTTTTCATTTGTGAATAATAATATTAATAATTTAATTTTAATTGTGAATATCCTGCAATTTTTTTAAATCACTTTTTTATTAACTGTCACAAGTTTTACATTTTAATTTAAAATTTTTTTTTATATAATTGCAGTGAAACTCCACCAACTTTAATTTGAAATTACTCTGCATTAGTTGGTAATATGATGTTCTTATTTCGCTTTTTTCTTCAATTGCTGTTGATTACATGGTAAAATTGATGTAATTCAATAAAATCCAATTAAGATTAATTCATTTGAATAATTTCTATGAATATGTATGAAAGATGAACTGATTTTTACTCCAGTCAAGATAATTAATATTGATCTCCTTTTAAATGCATAAAACACTTGATTGGATATATAATGTAGTTCCACTTTTTGACTTGGAGAGCATTTTCGATATTATATTATATATTTTTTTTTAAATCAGCAAGTACTAAAAAAGAAACCCTAAAAACCGTTATATTAGATAAAAATGATCTGCAATTAGGTTGAAGCAAATTAAGTATAATAATGTCTGTAAATCACCATTTGTTTTCAATTTATTTATAAATTTAACTCCTTATTATTTTGGTCTTTTGAATCTTGCGATACTTTATTGTAAAAATATTCCTCTGAAATCAAAATTGTTGCATTTGGTTTGTTTTATCAACTCAAAAAGTTGTATAGTTTCTCAGTCGGTTTGATGTGAGAAGCACCATTGATTTTGTTGCATCACTCTATGTATCGTGGATGGTGTGCTCGTTTCTCCCCGCTTTTGCTTCAATTTCTCTCTGCCATATCTTTTTATACTTATTTTATCCTCTTCCGCTGTAATATTATGTGCTGCCATTAAATTATTCATCCCCACGCCGTGTATGGACGTGCATTTTCCATTTATTATATCGTCTGAGCCACATTAAAAATTTATAGCTCGAATTACATTGCCGATTGCATTATTAATAATTTCATAAATATCTTATTGCACACAGCGCCCGATATAAAAATTCATTCTTTTTAATAATGCATGCGAGCCTCTCCTCTCCACACCCCTCTGCCCCCTCGTGTGCTGCTGTTTCATTTTGCATATATAAAAAATTATCGGTATTCTATGCAAAACTTTTGTTCTTTTTTAAGCGCAGCGTGCAGGACGAGTCGATTATTTTTTTTGCAGAGTGAAATTCCATAATTAGATTTTAAATATTTATGATGGGAAAACTTTCTGAGAGAGAATTTCAGGCAAAAGTTTTATGCTTTTACAAGCGCAGTGAAAATTTCGAAAAAGGCGTTTTATTTTATAAATATATGAAAACTAATTCGACTCGGCGTGCTGTGGAAATTTATATGAAAAACGGACGAATATTTAGCTGTTATTATATTGATGAATAATTAAAACTTTAATTAAGCTGTGTTGAACGACGCTTAAACTTGGGCGCGCAGCGTTAGAAAATGAATTAAAAAGTTTTGCTGCTCTCTCGTCGGAAAGGAAAAGAGCTGCCGAGTGAAATATGAATTGGTTAAGAATAAAAGCGGCGCGCACGAAAAGCAAAAAGTTTGGCCCTGCTTCCTTCGTGGACACGTTTTTAATATTTAAAATGTGTCGGAAATTGGCGAATGCATGTTTCATGTCTCGCTGCGAAAAAGGACCTCGGTTCACGAATATCATCTCGGGCAGGAAGCAAATCCATGGAAAAAGGAGCAAAATTTGGAGATGCATACGTTTCTTTTACATCTATTTCTATTTCAAAAGTTGTACAGACTTGCATAAAGTTGTCCAAAGATATAATTTTTGATTTCTATAATTAAATTTGGATTAATCCTTTTTTTGTTTAAAATTTAAAGTATTCTAATTTATAATTTTGGTAGAATAAATTTTTGGAAATTCTATTTAACATTAAATCCAACCTCAAGTGTTAGCTTTCAATTTTATTAAATTTATATCCATTTTTAAAAATATCAAACAAGATTACAAGATACCAGATCAGGTCTCAAAAGAAAAGTTTCACATAAAATCTTTCTAGTTTACTTAAATACTGTATATATTTATTTATATTTTACTCTTGTTTTGTTTTAAAAAATCATGTTTAATCACACAAATTTTGTATTCTCTAGAGCAAAAATAAAGCATATATTATATGTATTAAAATTAAACAAAAACACTTTTTAAAATAAAAACTAAAATATTAAATTAATATTTTGTTTAAATTCATCTGGATCAAAAAAGTATTGTAAAAATAAATATTAAAAATATTACATTCAAATGTTGGATATATTAAATAGAAAAAATGGGGGGGGGGGGGTAAAAATTACATTTAAACAAACAATAATTGTAAAATTTATCTAAAATACGAAAACAAATTTTTACATAATTATATAACTCTGGGTATGGAAATGTTCCTGAAGAATTTTTATTTCCCCTCCCATTGTATGGAGCCCAGGAAAGTGCGCGTCAAATATTAATATTCACACATATACATATATTTCACAATATTATTCGTGCATCACTTTGATTGAAAAGTACCGAAGCTGCTGCGATACCATCTCTGCATAATTATTCTGCAGCGCTCGATACTTATGCTGTCTCTATTTAAAACACACGTGTGAGTTTCGCACTCGCGCGCAATATTATAATTATTCAGTCGTCGCTCAGACAGGCGTTTTAATAATTGTACTCGTCAGAACACGTTTCACATTTTCAAACTCACGTCAAAAATTTTCAGTTCGCAACACACACGGCATGCTTCAATCAATTGCATCGATCTTTCAAGTGATCAAATTGATTCAACTAAAAAATGATTTCCGTGAAAAATAAACAAAAGCGTCAAGATGCGTTTTTTTTCCTTTGCCAGGATGTATGCAAAAAATGCAGACGTGGCATATATTCTTGCCATATATGCTTGAGCTAGGGCATGTCATTATTTTTTCACGCACCCTTTGCAAAGTCATCACCATCATTTGAAATGATGAAGATCCGCCCCGCGCCATTATGCTCCCACACTCTCTCTCTCGCATGTTTTTTATTTTTTTTTATTTTTCATGGTAAACAAGAAAGAAAGAAAGACAGCGAGGCCGAAACTCGCTTGCATAAAAAAAAATAATCAGTTCTGCAAAAAATATTTCGGATTTGACTGAAAAATGAGAATCGCTCTCTCGATGATTATCTGCTGTGGATGTGTCACAATGCGCTGCGCCTGCCCGCGCCGTACACAAAAGTTCCCATTGTTTTCAAACCGTTTTTGTTCTGCATTGCTGCCGGCTGGAATATAATCATTTTTATATAATTTTATTCGACTGCCATTGCGATAAAACAAAAAAATATTATGGAAATCGTGGGAAAAATTTCAATAAAAATGGAATAAAATTTTACGTGGAAAATGATTTCAATTTTTATTTCCTCAAAGTGAATAAAAATTTACTGTTGCAAAATGTTTCAAAATCTTTTCTGACATCGCAAAGAGAGGAAAGACAATAACAATAAATAATTCAGTTTTGAACTTTCAATACCATTCCAAAACATTTTGGCGTTAAAAATCTCTGTTTTGTATCAAAACAATGGCATTTTTATTTAATTATCTCCATATTGCATTTTTTTTATGCTCGAAGAAAAAGTTTCGCAAAGTCTGATCGAGCCAAACATGTTCTCCAAAAACTCATTTTCAAACAAAAATGAAAGATCGATTTCTCTCTGCAGCCAAAAGAAATTACAGCGCCACTCTCCGTTACACTCTGTAATATAAAAGAAAGTTGGAAACAAGTTTGCAACTTGTGTTATTTTGCCAGATATGTGAGCTGCTTATTTTTTATTCGCCGGCGAGGCCGCGAAGCAACTACACCAGCGCAAACATAATCATTTTGCTGCGCCGAGTACTAAAAAATTTAATGCGAAAATCATTACATTTTATTTCGGCTCTTTTATCAGCGCGCATATACTTTCAGATAAGAAAAGAAAAAGAAGGCTGCGCAGAGAGCGCAGCCTTGGCTTTCTTATTGTTGGTCATATAATTTTATTATTATTATTTTCAGAAGCCATAATATTTTAATCGAGGTAATGCGCCCAACACACAACACGACCGTGCACTCTCAAATTATACGAACGTCAGCAATGCGTGTAAGATAAAATTTAATAATATAATGTTGGTAATGTTGAGGACACGAGATTTTATATTTATAAATATAAAAAATAATGTCACGGGCACCAGTTTATTTAAATAAAAGTATTGATTTTCTATTTAAATCAAACTTCGATTTTTGCCAGTCTCGTAAAAAGATAACTCGTTTTTTTTTCACGCCCGTCGCCGAAAACGAGATAGGCCGCCAACAATCGGTAATGATGATGATGCTCCTAGCTGGTGCAACAATCGTAAAGGCGCGCGCGCTATTATAATAATAACATTTGTCATCGAAATGCTATCACCATAACTCTTATCTCGCCCAAAGGCGAATGGGGCCGAGATGCATCGTGCGAGGACCCACGCGCTCCGTTTCAAGAGTGTAAAGTGAACATCTCATGAAAATAGACCATACGCGTGGTGAGACGAAAAACACCCTATTTTAGTGTTTCCTTCACATCATCAGCGGTTTATTGATGTTTTTATCTTTGATTTTCAATTCAATTTTTCTGAATTTTAAGGTTTTGGAAAGAAACGATTAAAATTGGTTAACTTTTTATCTATGAAATCTTAATTAGTTTATAATACCCAATTAAATTGCCGTGCAAAGTCCATTAAATTTTGCAATTCATTTATTTTCTTAAATATTATAAATGTTGTCATCTTCGAATTTTATTATCTCTAAAATTTTAACACCTGCGTCCTCCTCTTTCGTCAATCAATTAGTCACTTTGTTATTTATTTCGAAAACAAATTCATCTGAATATCTATAAAGATAGACCCAGAGATTAATAACTTTTATTATAATTGGTCTTAAGGACCTTGAAAAATAAATAATATGATTATTATCTCCATTTCCATTTGAAAAGCTTTTCGCCTGGAATTACCAGTGAGTCATAAATTGCGATGAATTTCATTTTTTTTTTATTACAACAAAAATGAAATGAGATCACATTTTACCGCATCAAAATTAATTTTTTAATTACTGTCAGAGTGCAAAAAGGAAATCAGTCAAAATTTTATTTCATATTATGATAAAAATGGCAAAAATAAGGGAAGAAAATAAATAATTTTTTATTTTTAAGTCAAATTATGCCAGAAGAATTAAAGCAAAATATATTTTGAATAGCCCTTTTTCCAAAAGATTTAAACCGTATGTGAGTGCAATGAAATTTAAACTACCAAATAATATATAAAAATAATCATTATGCAGGAGAAATTCAGCAATAATTCATATTCATAAAAAAAATGCCTAAAGTGAAAAAAAATTAAAAAAATGAGAAACACAGCAATTATAGGCTTTGAAAAAATAGGAGATTTTCTTTGGCGAAATAAGCGAAATTTTGAAAACGTCCAAATTGAAAAAGTATTTGATATTATCTTCAAAATTAATTAATTTAAGCTAGATTTAATTTAAACAAATTCGATAAAAAAATCATCACGAATTTTGAATGTTTTACTAAATTTTTATAAGATTTTTCTTTTAAAAGTTTTATAAGCATGATCGTCCAATTAGCGGAAAATTTCACTCCCATTGTTGAGTGCCAAGAGTACAATGCGTGCGCACCCCATTGGCTAATTTGGCCGCAGAGAGAGAGACTTTTGCAGTCTCTCTCGCTTCTTCGCTCACCGGCGGGGCAACAATGATGTTGTGAATGAAAGAATGGCGCGCGGCGGCGGCGGCGACGGGCGCATCGCGAGAGAGCAGTCTTGCATGAGTGTTGGGGTGCTTATTAAAATCGACGTGTGTGGATTAGCCGAGCTGACAATAATAAAAAGCAGCCTCCTTACACAGAGAGAGAGAAAAGAGAGAGAAAGATATTTATATGTATATATGCAGCAGCACATTTTTTTTTTTTACATTTTGCCAAGAACAAAAGGAGTCTCTCTTTTGCTTTGCTTTACGTGTGTCTGCCCCTCTATTAGCTGCAAGTAGCTGCATTACTCATCAGCGCCGTTCTCTCCCTGCTTTTTACATATTTTTTTTCGCCGTCCTCCTTACAATAATCACACGGCGCTGCTTTTTAGTTGGAAAACATCAAAAAATATTTCGCTGCCTTTGATTTCGCCAGCACAAATGCATTTTCTATTTTTGCGCCGCCGGCTCGGCTCAAAAAGCTCTGTTCGCGCGCGCGCATCGTGCAATTCTTTATTTTTCGCTTCTTTTGCGTTGATTATTCTTGGTAATTATGCTCATTACTGTGTTTTGCAAAGTACGCTGGAATGAAAACGCGCAGAACCTACTTTCGCATCATCAGAGAGCACGTTTTGTGTGCGATGGGAAATGTGCAAATTTCCGCTCAAAGCGTGAAAGCGACCGAAAATTATGTTGGAAATTCTCATGTGTTCGAATTGAAAAGTGCCGCATTTTCAGTACTCAATATAAAAGTTAAAAGACTTTTGAAAATTGAAAAATTCATTGACATTTGCAATGGATTAATTGTTTGATGAGCTTCATGACGTTTTTCCAATTTGTTTAGAAGTCAAGATTGATAATTGCAATCATAAATAATTTTCCATTCATTATATTTGAACGAACAATTAAGCTATTTTTGTTAATCTTACTGAAAAATTACTTCCTGGGAATGGGATATCATTTAATTTTCACTTTGTATGGTTCAATTAAGCCGAATGTGGAATTAATTTTAATTTATATTCTAAAAAATTGTACACGAATGTTAAAACAAAATAAAATTTTACAAAACAATAAAAAATTAAAAAATTTATAAATTGTTCAGAATAATATACTTTTAAATAATTGAAAATCAGTTAAATATAAATCAAAACAGATTATTTTATTTCGTAAAAACTTTATTTTTTAACATACTAATTTCTTTTTATTATTTCGATCCACAATTGTCTCACTTTTAGGAATACATATTTTTCAAATACTTTTTCTTCACCTCTTCAACTCCAGGGCGTTGCACACGAATTTGTTTTTCACTTTAAAAATGTTTAGCTAAGACAATTATTTAGCACGGAGCCACAAACATAAACCGGCTTAGGAAAAAAAATGCGGCGACACAACAAAATCGGAGATTATTATTATTTTGACAGCGCGGCAGAAAGTGGCGCGTTTAAAAAATAACGTATAATATAAATAATTTTCCACCGCGAGCAATGCTGGCGTAATATATAAATATAATTATCGAAACGAGAGCATGACTCGCGGTTTAATTATGCTAATGCTGACGCGCAATATTTATATTAGAAATTAATAGCGTCGGTCTAAATAATAACGCCAATGGTGTTGCGTCATCGGGTAATTAGCGGAGGCATGACCCCTGCCGAACCAAGTCTTGCTCGTTCCCTCTTTCTCTCTCTCTGGGCTGTGTTTAAAATATGTATTATTATAATAACAGGCCAGCACGTCAGAAAAATAAATAATATTTCTCCGGCACGGCGCGGCTTAAATATTATTATTATCATTCCGTGCTCATGCATGCATGTATGTTATGTTCAAAAATGCTTATATGCCCTGCACACACGAACAGTACATAATGTATTTCGAAATAGTAATAATAAAATAAAGCTGGAAACATATGTATATATAAAAATATTTAATAATATCCACGCCGCAGAGAGAGCCGCGGAGAAAAAGACGAAGAGGAGAAATAATAATGTTTGACAATGTGTTATTATCAGACCGCATAACAAAGTTGGAAAAGGATTAATTTACTTTTATTTCACAAAACAGTTGGCTGAGTTAATTATATACAGTTGTGATTTTAGTAAATTTTTGCTGTGATAAATTCAGTACAAAATCGATAATTCAATGTATTAAGAAGCGGTTCGAGCCGGATGTAGAAAGTATTAGGTCAGATTATTTATCGTGTATGATAGTGATATGTGGAAAGTTTCTAAAAATAATTATTTAATTAAAAATCGTGTTAACATAAGTTGGGCTCAGATTTTCAGGTTATAAAATAAATGATTAATGCTGCAAGAAGGAAGTAATAATAATGTTTTTTGTTTGAATTTAATTAGAGATCATGAAATGTAATGAGCAAAACAGCAATAATATTTCATGATAATATTGTAAAACCAATATTTATAATTACATCTATATAATGGAGAATAAACTGGTTAAATTTTAATTAATATTAGTTAAAAATATATAAATAAATCATACCTTAATAATACTTGTTAATTTTATATCATAATAATATTAATAAAATAAATAAAAATGTAATATGGAAAATGGAAAATAACTTGAATGAAAATTTTCATAAATTCCACAAATTTCACTAAATTGAAATGATAAGGAGGCTATACTGATGACAACGTGTACCAAAATGACGCTACAAATTCGAAATTACTAATTGTACGTGGAGCAACCCCGCTGGTTCCGCCACTGGCCAAAGTGACCTTCACTTGAGAGGATTTACACAATAAAATATACTTAATATATATTTATATTTGAAAAAGCCTCTCTCGCTGCGGCGTTCACGAGCGAGAGAGGATATAAAATTATTTGTGAGAAGACGGACGAGCTGTGGCGGCGGCGGCGTCGGAACGGCTGCGGAGGGATGGAGGGGGGCCTTCCATAATAATATATAAATAATAACAATATTATTATATGGAATTATATTGCCGTCGTCGAGCGACTGCAGAGAGAGAGGAGGAGAGAATAATCACGGGGTTCTTAGACTCTCTCTCTCTCGCGCGCGTCCGGCAAAAACAAGAGAATGGAATAAAAATATAAAATCCTCGCCGCCGCCGAGAGTACTAGATTATTATTGTTTTATATCACGATTTAGAATTATACGCACTCACATAAATATCGAGAGGCAGTAAAAAAAAAAGAATAATTCTCTCTCTGGATTTTTCGTCTTTAAAATTAGTGCTTAATGCTTTTTGTATGTTAAATTTATGAACTCCGAGTCATTGCTTGCGATAATTATATATAATTCCAATAATAATATTCCGTCTGCTCGGGCGCATTTGTATAAATGCCCGACTGGTCGGTTGGTTGGCTCTTTTTATATATTCCATCCTCTCTTTCGATCCGAACAGTGCTATTCATTATATTTTCAGCCCGGCGCCCGATATATAATTAGCATTCACATGATTTTATTCATAAAAATTTTATTTTATATGCTCTAATTGTCGCTACACGCCGTATTGCGAAATCATAATTAATACCTTTGTATCCTGGCTCTCTCTTGTTTTGCCAAGCGCCATGTTCGTATTCATTTTTTTTTCAGTCCGGGAATTACATTTAGGTTTTTTTGCCTTCTGCTCCAACATGGCCGCCGAACCCTTTTGTTTCTGACCGCGCAGATTTTCCGTCAAATCAAGGATTTTCCAAGCCTTTTCCCATCGATTTGCTGCTTTTCTTGAGTGCATTGGTTGTGAATGCGTAGAGGGAGCATGACGGGCGTGGGAATTCCTTCAAACAATTGGTATTTAATGTATGCTTTCCTTGGAGAAAAATAAAAACAGTGAAACATACATGAAGCATGAACTATGAAGTATCAAAATGGGAAAAATGAAGAAAGGAAAAACTCTAAAGCTGTGGTATAGGGATGGGAAAAAATTTCACTTAATCTTCACCTATTTGTTGATACTGAACTAAAATATATTTTAATAAAGACAATTTCCATGATCATCTCGAGTGTCAATTTCTTCAAATAAATAGAGACAAAATATGTTGATCATTTTTATGTAAAAATAGTAAAAGTCAACTCTTTTGAAACATCTAAAATCACCTATTTGATGAAAAAATCCCCTATTTAGCCATATTTCACCCATTTGAGAAAAGAGCAACCAATTTTAATCACCCATTTTAATTTTCCTACTTTTTCGCCTAGTTTCATTTTTAAAATTCCACCAAAATCTTAATTTTTTTTTAATTTCACATTAAAAACATCTCAATTTGCATTTCATTTACACATAATTGTAATGTAAAAAAATTCACCTCCTATTTCAGCAAAAAAGGAAAAAAAATCACCAAGATTGGCGCCTATTTCTCCCATCAAATTCATGTAATTGCCCCAAGACTTGCTATGCAGTTGTAATATGGCGCAAACGGCTAAACTTCATAATTATTGATTTATACCTTTTTGTCTCCTTTAATTTTTTTATGTAACAGAAAATATACACATTTTGGTAATATGGTTCACGTTTTTCAGCATACGCAGGAAGTCTGAAAAATTCTAATTCAATTGCAAGCTCACGTGCCACTCATTTACAATACAAACTATAGTAAATTGCAAATAGTCATTCAGAAATTTCGCATATTCTTCAAAACAAAAGAATTAAAATAAGCAAATTTCTCACTATTATTTTTGCAACGTATTTTTCTTTTAAAGTTAAGAAAAAATTAAACACGATTTAAATTTAGCATGAAATTCTTGAACGATTTGTTCCATTAAAAATCAATTTAATTTCTGAAAAATTATTGGATCCCAATTTTTCAAGAGATTTCTCATTAAGCCGATAAGCTTTTCTCATCTTCCCAATCTGTTATCAGGTGATGCTCTCAACACGTGTTGTTTTCTTGTTGGGCAGGTCTGTGTGTATATTTTTTTTGAGTGCGGGAGATAAAAAAAAAAAAGATCATGGCATGGGATCTACGTGCCGCGGGCGGCGGGATCGCGCGTTTTTTTTCCATATATCCGCGCCGAGAGAGTCGGAGTGAGAGGTGCGGTGTGAAAAAGCAAAACAATGCGCGAAAAGGCACTAATCACGCACATTCAGACGTGCACAAACATGCATGTGTGCAATATATATCGGGGCGCACAATGGCGACACACACACAATAATAAGGGTAGGTGTCGCGGCTTAACGCGGCGCGAGATATTAGGGTGGCTGCGAGCTGCGCCGCTTATTATTATAAAAAATACATTCAGTCGGTCGGCGGGAGTTGCAGAGCGAGTGTGATACACGAGGCTTATTGTTATTTATCTGTAATACGTAACAATGGAGCCATCATCATCATGCTGCTGGATGTGAATAATAATAGCGGCAGGTGCTGACAGTGAACACATGTTGACACGAATATATAGTGGTTTTGATGGCCGAAATGAAAATAAAAAAATCGCGCGCGCGCTCGCTTGAAAAGCCACCCTGCCAGCAACCCCTGAAAATAATAATAACTACGCACGCTGCTGAGCCGCTCGAGCTGTGACAAAGCGAGAAAATATTTTATTGTTGATCCGCGTGTGAATGCGAGCTAGCTTTTCGCGCCACCCGCGACAATGTCAAATTTTTGCCAACGTTTAGGGTCGTGGAAATTAACTACAGTTTAAATCCGACTTGTATGCAAAAACTGAATTTATGGACCGTGAAAGAAACAAATTGTTCTTTAAAAAACTTTGTTTCAAATTTTAATATATATTTTTATCTTGAAATTATAATATGTTATTTCTATAATTACTTATAAAGTTTTTTTTTAATTTTTAAATTATTTATATTAATTTTTTTTTTAATTTTATACTTTAAATCATTCAATGAAAAGAATAAATACATCCTAAACAATATTACAGCTCACTACAATCAATGATTTAAAAATAAATATTCAGAAGTCTGTTGTTCTTTATATATCTACATTAACTATTCACAAATAATTTCATTGGATCCATTTTGTGCTAAGGAGTAAGGAATTTAGTTCCAATGGATTAAATTATTGAAAATATCTATAATAAAACTTGCAGATACGCATGAAATTCAAGTATAGAATTCTACAAGTGCAGAATAATAATTTATAAATATTAATAATTCATCCCTCCAAAAAAAATTTCGTTTCAAATCCGCGACCCACCTGCATTTGGAAAGTGGTGTGAATGCGAGGAGGGCAATATTAAAAAATAAATACCGCAGACAAAACCTGCGTGCGGGATAATGCGGCGCACAGATCTTGATGCGAATAATATTTCACGCCCCTATTGTTGGCGAGCGTTGTTTTTATTTTTTAATTCGCGCTCTCGCGAGCGCCGCAACTCCATTGTTGAGTGACTAAAAAATTGCCTTATATTTTATATTTTCACGCGCGCCACACAACAGCCCTCTGCTTTTTTTTATGCCCGTGCAACGCTCGCGGATTAACAAGAGAGAAAGCGCGACTTTCGGCTGCGATTTTTCACTCTTTTAATTATGACGTGTTTAATGAGTCGCGGTTTGCGCTCGAAATTGGAATTCACATTTTCACACACACAAAGAAGCTCAAGAAATAAAGTATTTTTTGTATAGGTTGGGAAAATTTATAAATAAGTTGTAAAAATTATGAAGAGTGGATTTTTAAAATCAATTTGTTTATTTTTATTAATTAAAAAAATCCACGAATTAATCTTTTTATTTTTATAACATTTGCATTTGAGTTTTGTTTACAGATTTTTCATTTCCCATTTTTAATAGATTGAATTTTTTTTTAAATTTTAAATTTTGTTGAGGCGTTTCAAAGATTTTGAGCGAGACAGGTTGTTTTTTGCAGAGCCCTCGTCGGATAGAGTTGGACGCGCGGGCTGAAGAGGTCGGTGGGCCCCGTCAATAGAGTCCTAATGAACTCCCATTGCGCGCTTCTCGCCGTATTAAAGCCCCTTGTGCGCGCCAGAAATAAGAGAGAGCGGGCGGGAGATGCCCTGTGGTGTTGCCGTTTATTATTTCATCTATTTGCCCCCCGCCATGAAATATTTTGCTCAAAACTCAATTTTGACACTTGTTAGCGGGCAAAGTGGCACCACGCGTGGCCAGAAACAATCCGCGGCGAGTGACTAATTTTTTTCTTCCATCAAAGGGGAAAACGCGTACTTTTTCGCACACAACAAAAAGGGTGACAGATGGACTGGAAATTTTTTCAAGTATGCAAATGTGTTGGGGGAGAAAAGTAACGAAAAGTTTGAAATTTAATGAAGAATTAATATTAAAGAAAAAATTCAGAGCAACAAAAAAAGCTGAAAATTTTCATGAATTTTGTTATGTTTGAGCAAAATTTTGTGTTTAAATTCAACACAATGTCTAAAAGCTTATAAAATTAGGCAAAGATTTTATTCAATATTTTAATCCTCAAAGATTTCCATCTTTCAATTCTACTTTTTTTAAAAATTTTAGCAAATTGTTAATGACAGTAATTTAAATAAATAATAATTTATTGTTATTTTAACCCAGGAACACTCCCCTGACATTCTTATTTAAAAAGAGATAATTCAAAAGAAACTTTTTGAATTAATTGTTGGCTTGAAAATAAAACCTAAAATTTAAACCTATTAAATAACATCTCTTAGCTCAGTTTTTCTAATTAAATAAATTGAAATTAATTCTGCAGCTTTTATCCAATTGCATGTGCGAAGTTATGCAACGTGCTCTGCAATCTGGTGAGGCAGGTTGCGTTACAATGACACCCCCTTGCTGGCTTGCTTTGCGTTTCGACCTGCGAGTAAAAATTATTCACTCTCAAAGATGGAATTTTCTATTTTTGCGCTTGAGAAAAGTCATTTGTCGGTCTGGATGCAGAAATTTCTCATTTCGGAAGCAAATGAGCGACGCCCGCGATTATTGTTTCGCGCGTCGGTGATTTTGCGACGTCGGTCGGCGTCGTTTTCCGATTGGATGGTGGCTCGAAATCAAATTTGAGAAATGACATCCAATGGCGGAGGCAATCCGAGGCGGGGTTTACTTGCGGCAATTTATTTCTAGGGCGCGTTTCTATTTCATTTCAAATCCCATTTCCTTTAATTTCGCAACAAAATGGAGATAAAATGGGGTTTCGATTGGTCCGTCTGTGCATCTCATCTCCTGCAGGAACAGCAATTCCTGTCAGCCTGCCTTCACCCTCGCTCTCTCGTCGCATCCCCCACCCTCTCTCTCCCTAATAATATCCAAATATAAAAAGCCATCTTGGGGCGCCAATCGAAAAGCCGCAGGTGGTGATTTTCCGCCGACAAAACGCTGTCGAATTTAGAGAAAAATTTAAAAGTCGCCGCACATACTGATGCGATTCTATACCAGAGGGGAAAACCAATTTAGACAGAGAGGGTGAGAGGTTGTAGCGTTTTGAAATCATCAAGGGTGCTTTCTAGTTGTTTTATTATTTCTCGCAGTTTGCGTTTTTCAGCCAAGGACCATTGTGCGAAAAGGTCATTTGAAAATCAGCATGAGTTCGTCTTCTATAGAATGAATTTCATTGCTATTGTTACTTATTTTTGGAAGCAGATGGGGAAAAATCAGGTGGAAACCAGTGCAAATTTCATTGATTTCAAGAAAAAAAGATGCCAACTAATTTCCTGAACGTATTTTTACTCTCTTTAAAAGAAAAATTCTCTCTTAAGGGTGAAATTTTTACTTTTAAACACTTAATCATTCCTTTTTCAAGCCAGAGAAACTTGTAACTGGGCTAACTAAGACAACCATTGAATATTTCCTTCAAATTCTTAAAATATAAAAAAATTGTACCTGCAAAACCTTGTTTGTTTTAACTTTTAAACAAAATCATATGAAATTTAATATTTTGGCATAAAGATTTCTATTTAAGGTCCCATTTTTATGTTTGCTTTATTTTTTCATGAAAAAGACATTCCTAATTAGTAAATGATTGTTTAATTAAATCGCAAAAAGAAATCATGAAGAAAAAGAGCAAAGTTTGAATAAATTTAATGTAGCTTTCTAATAAAATCATATCATTTTAATGGAATTCAAATTTTTTTTGTACATTTTCACTAAATTAAGATATTTTTAAAATCTGTATGGTAATCAAATTAAAAAAATCTGTAATTTAGCAAACAGGTTTTAAACACCGGTATGCATGTATAACGCTTGCGGTGACATGCCGCGGTCCAAATGGTGACGCCGAACGCGTCGACTATAATTTAATGTCGAACTCGATAAATCAGTCTCGCGTATTTGCAACATTGATAAATGCTTAATTACTTTCAAACAAACCGGCTCGCGTGTATTTATTAATGTTTGCGTCGAGCGCGGCAGGTAGGGCGAGAGATGCGTGGCGGCGGCGGCGCCACCCTCACCTCTGCACCAATTACTCGGCGGGCAAAAATATACGTTTGTCAGAGAGCACAGATAGATAGATAGATAGGTTTGCACTCTGCACGGACGAACGCGAATTCTCTAATTGCAAGCCTCAAACAGGATATTACAATTCGCACCCGCCGATGCTCTTTGCCGAATTGGATTTGCACGCACGGTTTTTAGGTGACATTTGCTGTACAGTTAAAAAAAGGTAGCTTGCAATAATTTTTTTTAATTATTATTTAAATTTTATTTAGTTAGAGTATTTTTAATGTTTTTTTAAAAATTATTTAGTTAATGTTTTAATATTAAAAATTAATCTATTTTATTTCATCTTAATAACAATTGAGCATGTTACAATTAAACCCTTCCATGAAGTTTTCTTTTAAATTTTTATAAAACAAAGACCAACAAAATAAATTAATTTTATTTAAGCATTGACTTCAATCGAAACAGATATTAAATGAACTTAACAGTAATTGTACAGAATAGTGTTTACAATCTCTTTTATAAATAAATATATTAATTTTAAATTTATTAACTTATTATTACAAAAAAATAAATGATTTTTTCTGTAGATTAATAGATAATGAATTGAAACTAATTTTGAAAATCTCCAAATGAAGAAAAATCCCAACGCTTTTCTTAATTTAACAGCCAATTTTGTTGTTTTCATTGTTTATTTTCTCGCGTCTCCTCGCATTGTCCCCAAAGTTGATCACTCTGCAGAATTTCGAGGTGCGATCGGGTCCAATTATTGCTCCGGCGGTTCGACTCTCGAAAAGTGTGCATTACGCAAAATCAGCTCGCACAATGAGCAGCTTTTTATTGTGAATAATGGCCCTTTAACGACACGACAATGTGTCTCTTCTTTCTCTTTCGGCCTCTGCGCGTGTATATATATTAAATTAAAAAGAAAAAAAAAAGTGGAGCACGCACAGGAAAATAATAAATCCGCCTCTCGAAATCGTCATCATTCATTTTGTCATTGATTGAATCCGCCGCCGCTGCCGCTGAAGTCTTCTTTCGCGAAATAATATCCATTTTCAGCTGAATGAGCAGCGCACAATTCAATACATACGTTTGTCTGCGCGCTCGATTATTCCTCTCCTTGGCTTTATTATTTCTTTTTTATTTTATAAAGCTGAATGTGCGTACCTGTGTGGAAATGAAAAAAGTGCCGCACGCGTATATCTATTTGGCAAACTTGCGCCATTTTCGAGAGGAGAGAGAGACTGTTTTGCTTCATCTCACATCATTTGAATGCTGTGAATATTAAACAAACGCGCAGTCAACACCAATCGCTGAAAAAATCAACTTTTGCCCTTTTTGATGCTGCGCGATTCAGTGAGCCGAGCTCACTTTTGTTGCTTCTGTGGGAAATAATTTCTTTTTATTCTCTTTTTTTATTTGAAAATCTCAAATTTATTCCTCTTTGCAAAAAAGAAATAGTTAACTATAAAGGGCCATTTCATGAAAAAGATCGGTTTCCATTGGTGAAAAAAGAGAAATCACATAAATTTACTCAAACAAATGATAAATTTCTAATTTACTAAATATTAAATTCTTCATTTTTCATTATTTAAAATTACAATTTGGAATGAAGCGCAATTTTTAAAAATATAAAGTTATTATTAGATTTAAAAACAAACGAACGCGATTACCACTTAATTTAGAACGTAATTTCTCTAGTTTTCGCTTAAATTAACCTTTAGTTCAAACTCTAGAATGAATATGAATTCAATATTTATTTTGACGTTCTTGTTGGAGTCATTTTTACTACAAGAATAGTAAGTTCTGCGACGGGGATGAAACGTGGAAGGGTTTCAAATTGAAGAGAAAACACTTTTAACAAGGGAGATTTAATAATATTTTCAAACTTCAGTACAAAAAGTAAGCATTTATTTATTATTTTGACCTCAGACCAGAGAACAATCAGCAACACAATAGAAATTGAATTTAATTAGACTAATTTTACGTCAATTGGAGTCAATGATGTAAATAAAGTAATTTAATCTATTTTCGGGGTTAATTAAGAGAAGCGGAGAAAGGGAAATAATATTTAAAGCAAAGATGGTCACTAAATCATTAAATTTAAATTTTTTTAGAACAGTTAATAACAGATTTTGTACATTTCCGACTTATTTAGAATTTAATCGAAACTTAATTTCCACTAAAAATTTTTATTCAACAATTAAAATTTAGGAAAGTGCAAACATTTTTGCAGGAATCGCAGAATCAGATCTGCACCGCCTATAAAGAACGGGTTAATGCTTTTCGGTGGTTGTTGTGATTGATTCTCATAAATCCACTTGTGCTTTTTTCGCCACCAAACCACGCAAAGAGCGTCAAAACAAATAAATTGCAAACGGCTCGACCCGTTTTTGCGACAAAACGTTTCCGCAGCAGTGGTGCGGATGTGCCAATGATTGTCGCCGTTTTATTATTATAATTGGGATTATCGGCGTCGGAAGTGTGTTTTGTCTGCGGCGCGCGGCTGCACAACAGGCTGTTTGCCCTTTTCCGAGCCATTGGCCGACGAGCGAGCGCATTAATGTGTATTATTGTGCGGCCGAGTATTGCACTTAAAATTTGCATACAGAGCTCCTCGCCGTTTGCTTTTATTATTTTACACGGGCCGATAAGTTTTGATGCGCACGCCGCGCCGCCAAATCAAACGCGAGATGAGGAATTGCCCCGGCTGCGATAATTATACACACACAGTCGTCGTCTCTCTCTCATTATTTAATACTGTTTGTGCGGCAGTTGTATTAAAAGTTGATGGCGCGCCGAGGCAATAATGAGATTTCGCCCGAGCACTCGCGTTTTATGGTTTAATATTCCGCGCTCTCTCTCTCAATCCCCTCATATTAAAACCCCTCGCCAGTTTCACAATATAAAACACATTAGAATTAAATTTACTTCAAAAGCATTTGAAACTTGAATCAAGCGAGCTTTCCCGACTGGCAAAATAATCGTGGTTCTTCTAGTTTCTCTGATAAGCAACGCGTACATGGACTTCTGAATTTATTAAATACCATAACTTTTAATTTTTTATTTCGCTATTACATAAAATTATTTATTTTCTTAAGGTCTCCAGGGAGGTGGGGACCCATGCGAGCACCACCAAATCTGCTAGAAAGCCTCTGAACGAGGGTCAAGTTTTGGTTGGGAAGCAAAAAAGTGCTAAGGGTGCTGGACTTCGGCAAGAGACCGACCCAATAGCTTAATAAGCTCAAGGGGGCCATAGGAAATAAATTATTTTCTTCACTTGGCCCATTTTTAATAGGGTGGATTACTATGGCGATATTTCATTTCAGATATCACATCATAATGTTCACAGCTGACATGCGGTAATAATTACGATAGCATTAAGAATAATAAAATAATAATAATTAAGCAAAATCTTCCCTAGGAGTTCGTTATTTGCTATTTAGCTGTGTTTGACAGGAGTTGGTTTATCACAGGATATTTATATTTTCTAGTCCGATTTTTCTACCTCACTTTTTGTTGTATATTCTTGAGCCAATTAAAAACAAGTAAGAATAGTAAAAAAATATGAAATTAGTATTAAAATAAATGTTCAAATGTTATATTATTTGCAATAAACAATGATAATATTAAAAAAATAAAGTTAAAATTTTAAGGCTAGCAGAATTTAAATTTTAATACATTTAATAAAACTAGTTTTATTTACTTTGTTTAAAAATTTTACTTATTTAATTTTTCCAAACGTTGGCCAAGCCATATGGAGTTATCGGCTTAAGTTTATTCAAATGTTGAAAAAATGACAGATATGACTTTTAAATGCGCTATTGCAATACTAATTTCTTATTAACTTTTGTTTGCAAGAAGAATCTTAATTTTAAAATGCATACGTTACTCGCGTGTAATTTAATAACTGCATCATAATTTGTGTTTTGCAAGTTTTTTTTTAGATTAAACGGTTTAGTATCTTCCACAATCAGAGACAAGATATAATCCAAGGTTCTTTTAATTTACGAACTCCTTGAGTGTCAATTCCTTCAAAAGTAATTCTATTAAAATACCGATTTTCTATCAAAGGGTTGTACAAATGTTTTTAGTGGACTCAAATAGGTTCCAATGCCATATAAATGAGTTTAAAATTTTTTACGTAACTCGTCACACAAAGAATTAAAACTTAGGATTCTTTATTATAAATTCCTTCTCCACGCTAAAAAAAAAAAAAACTCAATAATTACGCTGCAATTACTGCTTAAATGAAATACGAAATAAGCAGCGCAATCATCAGAGAAGAAAAAATGAATAAAAACAAGTTAAAAATTCCTGAAATTGAAATGTTCAACTTAAATTAGAAGGCTTTTGAACCTTTGAACCAGTTTTTTAAAGAATGGAAGAAACAATGAAGCGCAAAGGGGATTTTGGGGATTTCAATTCGAAAAGGTCTTACAAATAAATGTTCATTTGTTATTTTGTAAGACTAAATTTGTTACTAAACCACGAATAATTTTTTTTTTTTTTTTTTAATATCTGGGAAAACTCAAGTTTTTGTTGTGAATTTGGACCCCTCCATTCCCATACTCTTTCCATTTCTGGAGTGGATTGGATGGAGGATCGTCGCCGGCAAGAAATAACCGAGAAACAACATTAACTGCCAGCAGAGCCTTTTCCGGCACAAACATGCACACTTTTCATCTCCACCCGCGCAGCCAATAGAAATAAAACACACGACGAGAGAGAAAGAAAGAAAGAGAATCTAGAAATAGCGGCCCAACAATAACTTAAAACCATAAATTTCTCTAAACATATTCCAAGTTGGCCGAACGAAATTACAAAAATGTGTGTATATCTCGCACGGCCATATCCATATTTATAAGCGAAAATACACACACGGCGGCTCGAGAGAAAGCAATACATTTCCAAGCGAAAAAAAAAATGAAAATAAAAGAGCTCAAGTGCTGTTATAGAAATGGAATGCAGTAAAATATGTATTTGTACGGCGCTCTTTTTACACAAAATAAAATATACGGTGTATAAAATAAAATACGGCACAAACAAAAATTGCATGCCAGCCACATTAAAATGATAAAACGTTCCGTATATACCAGAGAGGATATTGCGCGCTGTTCTGCCGTTTTTGTGTTTAAAATATATTACCATAATATAATAAAAAGATATACATATTGCGCTGTTTTGTGCATTATGGAAAGTACCATAAATGATAAAAAGCAGGCCGAGCGTATATTTGTATATATTGTGATGGGGAAAATGTATAAATTTTTATTTGCCAAACAAAATATAATGACGAGCGAGTGTGTGTATGGCGAAAAAAAAGAGCACACAAAACACGCATCGATTTTGTCGCAATGCGCCTCATCTAAATGTAATAATATTCGCCATGGTATGATATCTTTAACTCGTAAAAATACTATCTGAAGTCCATTAAAACGGTCATTCCGCGCGCACAAACAGCGGCGCAAAAAGCAAACTTCGGATAACAATAACACGCCAAACGCTGCAGTTTTGGACCAAAATAAAAAAAAAAGGAAAAATAATATCAAAGCGGCCGCTCAATTTTATTATTTTATCGTGGTGCGTCGGAATGTGTTTTGCGCGCTGTCAGAGCAGGGAGATATCAAAAAAGTCATCATTTCAATATCGACTTACAAGCGAGAGCATTCAATTTTTGATGGCGGACCGGCGAAATTTCATCAAAATTCACAAAAGATTCGATTAGTTTTAAATTACGTTCAGATGTTATATTTTTTTTCTTTTTTTTGCGCAGAGAAAGAGGAAAAGAGAGAAAAGTGAAGTCGTTCGCCCTCGCTCTCTCGTCATTGCTGGCGCTTCATTTTTTTTTTAATAATTCCATTTGGCGCGCCCTGCCTTTTCTCTCGATGGGGTGGCAAACAAAAAATTACTTTTTGCATGTTAATTTAATTATACATCGGCAATTCAATTTTATCAGGGCATTTTTTATTTAATTAGAGCAGAGCGCCGAGCGAAAAAGCCCTTTTTCCCTCTCTAACAAAAGAGGCGGATATATATTTTTTTTAATTTATTTTATACATTTTTCTCTGTGCGCTACTCTCGCTGCCAATTATAATTTATGTATTTTAATATAAATTTTTCACATCCGTGCACTGGACGTTGGCGGCTTTTTTAGAATTTTATTGATCTGTGCCTCTGTTTTTTGCGGATTAATAATGAATTAGCAATTATGATGCGATTAAATATGCATCGGGGCGTGTGCGTGTTTTTTGTGTGTATAAATGCTAAAAATGCTGCTGTTGTTGAACACATTTTATACAAAATATACGCGCCTCTCTGCAGCGCCCGAAAAACAAATAATACATATACGCTCTCTCGTATATAAAAATGCGCGTATATAATATATGCATACGCCAGAGAACCAGCAGAGCGGAGCAATTTCATATTGGATCTAAATTTATAGGGCTCTTTTATCAATTTTTCAAATGTCAAAGTAAAAAATGGCCGCGGCTTTGTGTGAGTGCGCATAGCGCAAAAACTCGATATTGCTTTTTTATTCCCTTATTAGTGCTGATTACAGAGGATTGAGAGCCCAACGTTTGCCTAAAAGCACAATTTTGAATAAAAAGTTTTAAATTTTTGATGCAAGGGAATAATTTTTTAAAAGCAAACTTGCTTATAACGCAATAAATAAATAAAATTTGATTTTCCAATTCGACTGTGACAAAAAAAGTGTACATAATCCTCTTTTGTTGATGGGAAAAAATACATTCATTAAAAGTGTGAGGATTTAAAAAAATTCAAAAATAAAACATTTTAATATATGTTTGCGTTTGGTTTGAACTAAAGGTTTTTGGAGACTGAAAAGTGTTGAAAAATACTAAGAACAATTAAAATTAAAATGGTGATATAAATTTGAAATCAACTTTTCCGACGATGTGTTTTTGTGAGTTTTTTATTGTTAAAGAAAAAATATCCTGCTCTACATGTTTCGGCTGCAACCATAATTCATGAGCTGTGAAATCGTTTTGTTTGTTCTTTAAACAATAAACAACTCACAAAACACATCGTCGGAAAAGGCGATTTCAAATTAAAATCACCACGAATCAAGCCTTGATCATGAAATTTTACCCGAAAATCAAAATCAAATTCTCTCCAAAATAATTATTATATTTTTATTTTAGGCAAATGAAATTATTGGAATTAAAGTAGATATGAAGAACAATAATTGAAATAAAATTTTAAATCGAACAAGAGTCTTGAATGTTTCAAAATTATTAAAAAAAAAATTGAATTCACGAAACCAGGACTGTTATTAAAAATTTTCAGACACAAAAACAACTTTCTAGAATCATTTGTGCTGTCCTGAATCAATTTTCTGAATTTCCTTAACCCTTAAGCAATTTCCTTTTGGCTCAGACAATTGGCAAAAGTAAAGCAAGGCCCGTCCGCACGAGACTTCGGAGCTATAAGAAGAAATGTGTTGAGGTCACGAGGGTAATGGCCAAGTGGTCCGGCCGCAGATTTGCCCTTCGTCCTTCTCGTGACGTTGAACAATTCAACAGGGGGGCCGAGTCAAAGACGTCCTAACACGCACCCGGCGATTTAGTTGCAGCAGCAGACGGATTTGAATCTAGGGGTGGATTGGCAGATTCCGCCGCGGACCCCTGCGCTTCAATAGAATATTATAAATTATGCATGTATTTGACGACCACACCCACCAATGTGTGCTTCGGACAGTAATAATGCAGGTACACACACATGTACCGCAAAACGACAAACCGTCCGTCTGTGTGTCTCTTATGATGTTATTATGTGCACTGGACACATTTATATTTGCATGAGGCTGATGAATGTGTATTGTACATATAAATTTCCGGTGCCCTATTCATCGTTTTGTTACATAATAGAGCGGTGGCCGCCGCATTTGTCTCTATTTGATAAATATTTTATTAGCACCGCGCGCCGCCAGTCTGTCGCAAAATTTACTTATTTCTGTCAATATTGATTCCGCTAATTGGGTGCTCATTTATTTTGAATTTAATATTCAACCCGGCGCGGCGCAATTTCGCGGAAACGCCACGTTCATATTAATTCTATTCAAAATCGGACCATTGATTGCTGCTGCATCAACTATTATATCCGAAAGTAGTTGTTTGACTCTCTGTAATTGATGGCAGAAACGGCAGATTATTATCAGTAGTTTGAATAAATTATATTGAACTTACCTCAAACTTTTTGCCATGCAATGTGCTCTGAGAATTTCCAAATAAATAATTGTATTTTGCTGCTTTTTGTGGATTAAAATCACAAAGCTCGCCAGAATATTGAGCCTCATTTCAGCTGATGACAAATTTAGATCAAATGCAATTATAATAACGGGGTTTTTGAAATTTGAATTAAATTAAAAAGTAAACAATATTAAATTTGTTAGACAAAGTTTTAAATGACGAGATTTATTTAGTCTTTTTTGCTACATATTATGTTCATTCTAAAACCACCTACAAAAAAAATAGTTATGAACAATATGTTGCTCATTTTTACTGATTTTACTAAATTTAAAACGATATCTGATTAATCTAATCTTCTAAATGGCTTTTAAAGAAAAAAGAGATCATTTTATGATAGTTTTATTTTTTCAAATCATTATGTAATATAAAATTTAATATAATTAAAATAAATTTTGGCAAATGTTAAATTTATTTTTATCATTTTATAATATATTATGTTATTTTTTAGATTTAAAATAACAGTATTTTTAATTTCTTAATAATTTTCTTCCTATTTTTTCACATAATAATTTTACAACTTAAAATTACTCATTAAACTGATTATAAATAAATTCAATCAACTGCAGTCATTTAATATCTTATAGAAAATTACTTTGAATAGAAGAAACTGTTTCATTTCCAAATAATTTTTATGACAATAATTCAAAAAACTTTAAACATTCTATTTTGGTTACTTGCAATCATACGTGAGACTTATTGAAAAAATCAACAACGATAATATGAGAATTTTGACGATTTTTGCAATTATTCCGGAGGCGAAAGGAAAAACCGGGAGCGGTTGATAACGGAATGAAATAAGCACATTAGGCTGGTCCAGCCGTGCGCACCGAGTGTATTATTATTGTGATGAAGCCGGTGGCTAATAAAAGGAAAAAGCTGCTTTTCCTCGCAGGCTGAACCGAATTTCGGCGCATATAATATTAAAATAGGCCGAAATTAAGTGATTAAAAATGGACGAGTGCGCAGCGGCTCGGCGAAATAAAATGATAATCCGCAGGTTTTGCGGGCGCGCGAGCATGAAAAAGTAAAAATATCCCACAGGAACCTAGCGCTGGATTATTTATTAACGCGCTGAATTGCGAGGATATAAAAAGGTTATACAAATGGCAAGACAAGATACTAAAATCTGCTCCCCTTAGAGAGCAGAGCCGGCGGCGGCGGCTGCTTTTCAGCCCAAATGGTCGCGCACGCATGCTTTTTGATGAGAGCAGAGCGAGCCGAGCAACTGCTACGTCTTTATTCGCGCCCATTAATATTTAAACGACCAATTAAATATGCATCGCGGCTCTAAAAACAAAACAACACTCCAAAGTCGTACTCCTGCATTTATGTAATATTCAACAGCCTTTAGCTAGATTAAAAAAGCGACAATTATTTTCCCTCCGCAGCTCTCAGGATTTGCAAATAAAGCTTCATATTCGGAAGAAAAGCAAAGGATTATTCGTTTCGAATCAACAAAACTGCTTGCGGATTTGCCGAGCACGCTGATAAATCATTCAGATTTGTATTTTTCGTAAAATGCATTTATAGCAGAAGTTCAAAGCAGGATTTTTAGTTTTTGGATTTATTTTTTAATGGCTTTTCTCAGACATTAAGTTTTCCAAGTCGTGAGAAAAACAAATGTCCTGCTCTTTATTTTGCGGTTGATTCCAATAAGGTTTAAAATTTATCTTTTGAGATTTTTCGTTTTGATTTTCAATTTAATAAAGGGAGACGTGGATTTAAGACGTTAGAATGTAAGAAAAACGTGGCTCAATAATTATGTTTAATTTGGTATAAAAATTCACAATACATGGAATCGTTTATAATTTGTTTACAAAATATAGTCCACATTTGTAATTTCAATCATTATTTACTGTTAGTTTAAATGAATGAATTAAATTTAAAGTATTTAATAATATTTAAGTTTATTAAATATAATTATATAAAAATGAATAAAATTATTAACAATACTTTTTATTTCTAAATAATTATTCTTAGCAAATCAAAGTAGTATTGGTGCTCATTTGCAATTTTTTTTCGTTGATTGTTTATTATAATTATTTAAGGGCATAATCAAT
The DNA here is from genome assembly GCF_031216515.1 of Neocloeon triangulifer. Classification (NCBI taxonomy): domain Eukaryota; kingdom Metazoa; phylum Arthropoda; class Insecta; order Ephemeroptera; family Baetidae; genus Neocloeon; species Neocloeon triangulifer. Next base: position 3,253,572 of record NW_026775550.1, read on the forward strand.
CACTGAAAGTTAAACATGGCAACATTCATTCTTCGACTTCATAACTCCACTAGATAAATAGATAAGGGACCGTTCATGAATGATTTAAGATGAATTGGACAGATTTTTTTTTGTTACGAGCACCACTCTGATTTTTAGATATGTTGTTAGGGTTGATGAGAAACTACTTTGACCAAATTTTGAGTCAAAAATTTTTAATACTTTTTGAAATATTCGGGTTTTTTGAAAAACTAAAAAATGCTTATATCTTTGCTCGTATTAATTTTGAAGTCATGAATTTTCACTCTAGTAGGTAACTTTTTGTTCTGAACAACTTTGCTGTTGACCAAAATGTCGTAGGTCAAAGGTCAAGGTCACTAAAATGCATTTTGAGTTTTTAAGGCCCATTTTCTCAAAAAAGTATATTTTTGATATTTTTTGTGTAAATGCAAAAAATGTAGGCCGTTAAATTCTACATCTGGTCAGCAAAATTCGCGATGGCGTTATTTTTAGTTTTTAAGATATTTTCATGTAAAATTAAAAAGATGCGTTTTGCCGATATGCCGTATTTTGATATTTTTCTGTTTTTTTCATTTCTAGGAGGACTAGAGCAATGCGGTTTTCACTGTTATACCCAATTTTTAATTTTGAACAACTTTTCTGTTGAATAAAAATACCTAGGTCAAAGGTTAAGGTCAGTAAAATGTATTTTTATTTTTCAAGGCCATTTTTCTTAAAGAAGAATACCTCGGATTTTTTCCGTGGTATAGGAAAAAATGTAGCCCATTAAATTCTACATCTGGTAGGTAAAATTCAGAATGGCGTTATTTTTAGTTCAAAAGATATTTCAATAAGTATTTAAAAAGTTCGTTTCCGTACATATTTTCCATAGTAAATTCTAACTTTTTTTTGCTCTTTTGAAAACTTATTAAAATATCTTTTGAACTAAAAATAACGCCATTCTAAATTTTACCTACCAGATGTAGAATTTAATGGGCTACATTTTTTCCTATACCACGGAAAAAATCCGAGGTATGCTTCTTTAAGAAAAATGGCCTTGAAAAATAAAAATACATTTTACTGACCTTAACCTTTGACCTAGGTATTCTTATTCAACAGAAAAGTTGTTCAGAATTAAAAATTGGGTATAACAGTGAAAACCGCATTGCTCTAGTCCTCCTAGAAATGAAAAAAACAGAAAAATATCAAAATACGGCATATCGGCAAAACGCATCTTTTTAATTTTACATGAAAATATCTTAAAAACTAAAAATAACGCCATCGCGAATTTTGCTGACCAGATGTAGAATTTAACGGCCTACATTTTTTGCATTTACACAAAAAATATCAAAAATATACTTTTTTGAGAAAATGGGCCTTAAAAACTCAAAATGCATTTTAGTGACCTTGACCTTTGACCTACGACATTTTGGTCAACAGCAAAGTTGTTCAGAACAAAAAGTTACCTACTAGAGTGAAAATTCATGACTTCAAAATTAATACGAGCAAAGATATAAGCATTTTTTAGTTTTTCAAAAAACCCGAATATTTCAAAAAGTATTAAAAATTTTTGTCCCAAAATTTGGTCAAAGTAGTTTCTCATCAACCCTAACAACATATCTAAAAATCAGAGTGGTGCTCGTAACAAAAAAAATCTGTCCAATTCATCTTAAATCATTCATGAACGGTCCCATAATTAATATTGAATTCAACATATTTTATATATATATATTAATATAGTAATATTACTATTATTTCTTATATTTGAATGGTATTCAGATGGACTTTAACAAGCCCTTTGTTTTTATTCCACTCCTTCCTATAATAAGCTCTTTTAATGTCGAACAAATCTACAAATTTATTTTGGCTGAACTGTGAAAAACAACCAACAATTCTTACGTAAATACCTATTGATTATGTTTTGGGGCAAATTCGCTTTATTTCGTCCCTTGCGCAACCCGCGTACGTCCAGATTTAGCCTCTCTCAGGTTTTTATCGAAAAAATGCTTACGCAATTATTATTCGGCCTTTTATTTCGATTATATCCACCGATTTGCGTAAGGGGCGCATTCATTGCACAACCCAAGTTACAAAATCGGTGGGTGCGAATTATAAAAAAAAAATATATAAGTGAAAAGTATACTTGGGCCGAGGCGGTGCTGACGCGCAAAATTCGCCACTTCCGAGAGGAAAACTGGAGGCACAATGGCTAATTGAGGGATTTATTCAGTTGGCAAATATTAATGTGACGTGCCTCGTGGGCTGATCTTTTGAACCGATACAGGAGCCATTCAATTGGCTGACGCGTCTCCGCACTTGCCAATAATTGTGTTACACAAAAGGACCCTTCTCAACACAACACAGACCTCGAGACAGCTCAATAATATATTATGTAGTTTACAATAATGGAAATTATTTAAGTATTTATTTCTTGTTGTAGAACATTGAATAGGAAGGAAATGTATTAAATTTGAATTATTATTATATGCGAATTGCGACGGTATAATTTTTAGTTATATTAATTTACAATTTTATTTCCTGAACCAAGTAAACTTTTTCTTCATTAAATTTGGATTTTATTTAATTATTTTATAAACATAATTTCCGTTTATTTTAAATTGATAAAGAAAGGGTTTAATTCATTTGCAATTTGGCCTGTGAAATGATTCTAAATTTGAAACAAAGTAATTCCAATTCATAAAATGATTTCAATTATTAATTTTTCTCAATTTTTTTCAAATCAATTTTTTTTCTTTTCAACCTGAAAACACATTTTTGGTAAACTTGCATCTGCCAATTCCAATAACTTCTCCGTTCGAATCAAAAAGTTGTCCGTGGCTGCTTCAATTTGCCTCTGCCATCTTCCACTTTTTTGTGTGCAAAATTCAGTAAAAATGCGAACCACTTTTGCAGCAAATGTGGCCGCATTTCCGCGGACGAACTTGCGTGCGTATGTGTGAGCGAGAAAGCGAGAGAGAGGCGCGATATTTTCCATACAAATAGTTTTTCAACTCGGCAAAAAAGCTGCGCGCTGCATTCCCCAAGGATCCCCTGCCGCGTGTAATACCGATGGAAACAAGGGGAGCGAGCACTTCTCTCGCCGCCGAGGAAAAAACTGCTCCGCCGCCGCCGCGTGCGAAATATATGGAAAATATTAAATATAAAAATATACAAAACCGCATGAGCAGGCACATCCATACATATTTTCATGCTTTTGTGAATAAATATAAATGTTTTGCGCGGTGAGAAAAGAGCCAAATAAGCAGCACGCGGCTCTCAAAATATTTTAGTCACGGCCACAATGTGAAATTTTTTCCTTCTTAACCTCCTGAGACTGCAAAACTCTTAAATGTGGTTTACTGGACATAATTTAATTTTCGCATTTAAAGCGATAAATAAAATTTAAAAAAACATCGTTTAGAAGAATTCCAAAATTTTCTGTTAATATATAAAATTAATCCATCTCTTGAAGTTCAAGAGGGTTCTATATTAAAATCATTAAAATGGAGAAATTAGTGAGGAAGTGTTTATTTTCTTATTTCAGCTCAGTTTGATGAATAAGAAAAAAAATATTGATTGAATTTGTAAGCAAATTAATATTAATTCTTTGAAGCCAATTAAATAGACTTTTTAACTCTTATGATTGTTTTTATATAAAATTCAAATTTTCAAAAATAAAAAATTGGTCTGTTTTCGTTTTAGGTTTTTTTTTAATTCTGACATTATTTCAAATAATTTATTCAAACTACTGCAAATTAAATTTTTATGATTGACTTTTATGCGAAACCATTTTTTTTCCAACATTCAAATTGAGACCGTCTCATATTTATTTCAACTGACATCAGTCGAAGTCGTTTGTGCCAATTGGAACTGCGCGTTTATCAAAAGGAGGCCTCTTTTAGGGTGGAGAGGTAGATTTGCGGAATAAAGAGAAGTAATTTCAATTTTTCGCCAACGCAAAATGTCAATTTGAACGAACCAACCCTTCGGTCATCACACAGCGGAGTGAGTGAAAATAAAAATAAATATGCTGCTCCCCGCGAGGCGTATTTTTCCTCATGATTTTTTCCCCAGCATCGCGCACTGTCCATTTTTTTGCCGCCGTGAAAAAGTGAACCGAGAAATAATTCATTAGACAGCGCACAGTGAATTCCGTGCAGAGAGAGCGAGTGCGAGGGAGCGTTTTGCGAAATATAGATTGCATACCTAGGGAGTTAATAATAATGGTTTCATGTGCCCCCGCGGTGTATCCGGGGATATTATATTTATCATATTGATTTCTCGTTAGTTAGTTCGAGGCCCTGTGCAGACTCCCTCTCCGCCGCTTGCATTGGCGAAAAATGAAATGAACAAAAAAAAATTGGCAGGCGCTCATTAGCCCTTTTTGTTGCCGGCGCATTGAGGAGGGCCCGTGAATTTTTAATTACCCTCGCAAATGGCCGCGCGTGCATTAAATAGCTTAAATTTATGCGGATGCTGTTTATCAATAAAGCAGAGAATCGTATCGGCGAGCGAAATCCCCCGAGGCTCGAAGGAAATTTCCGATGTGAATTTTGCCGCCGCCAATCGCTCTCTGATCACTTCCTCCCTCGAAAGAGCTCTCTTTGCCATTTGGCGCAACAAAACATGAGATAAACACACAATAATCAGGGGCATTGTATTCTGACGCAAATTCGCGAATTTGCAATTTGCAAAAGAGCTCAGAATTTGCGCCCTATAAACAATATTTTTACGAGGAATTAAAAACAAAAACAAGCCGAGAGGGATAAAAAAAATTAATCTGATTTTTCCTCCTCTGCTGCATGATTTTTAATTTAACGAGCTTATTTTCGAAATATGAGCATCAGTTTTGTTTAAAAAAGAGCAATTTAAAAACAACTGAAATTTGTTCAAAAATTTGTGAAAATGCAAGTAAAATTTAAGCATTTCTTACAAACAAAAATGCCAAATCTCATTCTAAATTTGAACCGCGTCTAATATATTCTTGCTAAGTTTGTAAACATTTAATGAAACTAAATGAGGATTGTAGTGATACTAGATAATTAAAATTTGATGCATTTCAAATAAGGTCAATTCTACTTACATGAAATTGAACAAAGAAATTCAAATTAATTCAATTTTGAATGCTTATATGACGTTAATTTTAAGATTACATTATCTTTATGTTCACTTCTATAAAATGTAACAAAGAAATTTTATTACCAGAGACATATTTATCCTCCTGAGATGACCGTGATCAAATCCAGAAGATATGTATTTAAAATTTTTTATTTGTTGCTCTTCAAAAGGCATGTTATGGAGATGACACTCCCCGATTTTGATGGAAGTTGGTATGCAAAAGCGTCTGCCTACTTTCGATTTCTCCAATTTAATTTATATTACGTGGACTTTAAATGGCAAAAATTAAAACAAGGAAAATTGGGCCAAACTCTGTGGCCGCTCTGGTGTATTAAGGGGCAGTGGAAGTTGAACACAAATTTTCACTGAAATTGGAGTGTGTCATCTCAATAGCATATTCAGTAAGATATATGATATTAAACATTTTATAATCTAGCCTTGCTGCTTTGTAATATTGATATTAATATCTGATTTCTTTTAAGTACTTTCAATTGAACTGAAAAAAAAAATATAAAAAATTGTGCGACAATTAACATGAATCCTGTATTTGCTATTGCTATTGATGGTTGTGATTTGCAGCACCATAGCAGAAAATTAAACTTTAATTAAAAGAATAATAATTGTGTTAATTATTTTTTTACAAGAAATATAAATTAGTTAAAAGAATTAAAACATGTAATAAAAAAATTATTTTATAATTTTATAAATATAAAATAATAGTAATTATCAACATTACATTGACCAAACTAATGATGGGTCTTTAAATCTAACTATTATTCATCAAGCTGTTTACTGTCCCCAAAGTTCTGCAAAGTTTTAAAGTGATAATTAACAGCATTTAAAATTTAAATTCCACATCACTCGTCCTAAAAATAAATTTATCTTTTTTTAGATTATTTGGTCAAATTTCACCCTTTTCGGCGATATTTTCCGATTTTGTCACCTGTACATATCAATTTTGGCGCACCATCAAAAGGGGATGATATAGTGGCCGACAACAATTGCGCAAAAAAAGTTCAACACAAGAGCACGGACGGATGTGTGCGTGCACGTGCGTATTATTTCCTGGCGACTCTTAATGCATTGTTAATTTATCGCCATCATCAATACCCTGCAATCAAAATTTGGCGGAAAATGTCGAGGGCTGCAAAAATCCGCGGCAATCGCATTTTTATGGCGGACGCGCCGAGTGAAAAATTCATCCCTGCGAACGCAAAACTGACCGATGGACAATAAAAGGCAGCAGCACACAATAATTTCTCATTATAATGTTAATCAAGCTGATTCATTTGTGTTTTATTGTGCCGCGTACTAATAATTCCATTGTCAGCAGCAGCAGCGTCCGAGAGGATTGGATTTTTTCCATTTATTTATTATTATATATGTATTTTTCCGCGCGTACAGAGCGAGCGAACGCTTCCCGGCTGATTTGATTTCTCTCCCATCCGCGCACACACACTCGGCTACAATGAAAAGCAATTTTTATTATTATTTCAATATCGTGTGTACCCGCCCGGTGAATTGTTGTTGTTGTTGTTGGACGAAAAATTGAATGTATATCGGAAATATAATTTTTAATTTAATCCAATTTGCATGCACGATTCCGCGAGCGCGCGTTTTTTTTTCGTCGTCATTCGACTGCTGCTGATGTAATCAAATCACTGCGATGAGAGATTGGCTGTTTCATTTTTCTGCCATTCGCTTTTTTCGTGCGCCGTGATTTGTTATTATTTTGATAAAACAATTGCGATAACAAGTTTAAAAAGAAATAAACTCTGTGCGCGCGACGCATCCAATAACTGCCAGCGAAAATTTGCGCGAGAATTATATACTTTTTTTTTGTTTGTTTATTCTCGCGACTATGTGTGCTTTTTTCCGATCGCCGCCAAATGCAATCACCGAATTTTTCGAAAAAGAGCAATTAAACGCACGCTGCGTCAACACTAACGCAATCGCATTTCTCATCTCTGCGTTTAATTATGTTTGGATCTAATTAGCGCTTTTAATTAAATCATCTCGGAAATTATAGTCTATATAGCGAAGTGGATCATTTCTGAAAACAGTTTCCCTCTGCAACAGATTTTCAGAGAAAGTTCATCGTTGAAATTTGTTGCAATAAATCAATCAAGTCAGTATTGCTTTTCATCTATTAATCAATTAAATTCATAACTGAAATTTAAGAAAAATTTCAAACTAAAATGTTTGATCACACTAAAGTTTTTATTCATAGATAAATATTATGACTAAATTTTCAGTACTTTTCGGTTTTGAAACTTTTGTTCTGGTTCTTATTTTATCCGAGATATTTAATAAATATGCAGTTTTTAGCCCTCATTCAGCATTCCAAAACTAGACTCAAGCTATCAGTATTTTCTAATTTATTTAGAGAATTGCCCGGTGATTCCTTAAAAATCGAAGATCGTGTGTTACACAATATCTTTGTTAAATTGTTTTATTAAATGAAATTTATTCAACACATTCACCAATAAATAATAAAAAAATTTCTAGTTGAACTGATTATAAGAAATTATATGTATGGTGCCTGTAAATATAGTCAACTCAATTTATTTATAAATTTTTGTAAAGCCATAATAAATTTTAATTTTGCTATCAAATAATCACACTTTATATTTTTATTGGAAATATTAATTTCAAACACCAAAATAAATAGAATATAAATAAAATGCACATTGCATATAAATTCAAAAAATAATTTATAAACTAAATATTTGATACTAAAATCTATTATTATATTTTTATTTTTATTTTAAAGAAATATTAGTTTTTTTATACTAAAAATCCTCCTCCGGGTCAGTTTTTTGTTTGAATATCTTTTTAATTTTTTGCTTTACCTCTGCTTTTTTACTCTTTCGCCGCAAAAGGGGTCGTGCGTCGGGGGAAGACGCGCGTGAAGAAAGAATTAATTAGCGCAACCTCGGCGTGGTTTGAGGGTGGAACGAACAATTAGCGAGAGGAAGCCATCTTAGCTGTGCTGCCGGCGGAAAAATTATTATTTGCGCCCGAGCGATAAACGCGCGCGCCTCGCCCAGAATTAGTGCATTCAACAAGGGACGAAAAATAAGAGCCAAAAAGCAGCAAATCTGCAGCTTGCAAATTGCATTATTCTGCCGCTCTCCCGAGAAGATTCGATTTACCAGGAAGTAAAAAAAAGGAGAAGAAGAGAAAACGGAGTGACATTCACATTTAAACCTGCTGTTTGTCGTTTGGAGTAAAGATTTAATTTTTATTTTCCATCTCGGCAGCAGCGCTTCTCAAGCAACTTCTGTTTTTCCAATTCAATGACAAAAGACGCAACAACTTTTCCCATTCTAGCTTAAACTTTTCCAGATGCTTCATTTGGTGATTAATGATGCAATAAACTCTTTCTATGAGCACATTTAATTATAATTTAAAGAATTAAAATTAAAAATTAATAATAAAATAGGACTATGTTATTTAGATTATTTTTTTAAACAAAAATAGATTTTTTGGTGGTTTCTGGCAGTTTTATCTTTTAAAAACAGCAAATTCTCCCAACATAACTTTCACTTATTCTTCTGAATCGTTTAGGAAAATATAAAATATTTGCATTATTTAAAAAGTATTCAAATAACATTGAGCAGTAAAAAGAGGAATTTAACAATCGCTCTAAGAATTGTAAAACTTGCATATTATATTCTTTGATTGTCTAAATTTCATCAAAATTTTCTATAAAATTCTGTTACTCCAGGGAAATTTCTATTTCTGACATTAAAAATTCTGACCGATTCTGACGCTTAACAGTTTCAGACAAATGGTGGCACCCCAGCTACTAAAGAAAATATAGCCTGAATTGAGAGTTAATCAATTTCAATTTCTTGGTCGTTTGATATTACTATTATTATTATTATTTATTCTTCTCGGTCAATACAAAAATTTTTATTGATCCAATGATGTTGTTTTCAGAGGTTGCAAGGTGTGGGAGGGGAAAAATCACTCAAATTGTGTTGTTCAAAATGGCAAGAATTGGCAGCTTATAAAGATTTTTTATAATCTCAAAAAAGGAACGTCCACAAATTTGAAAGTTTTTTATTATAATCATTTAAAAATGATTTTCCAGACAATCTTTCTTAATTTGGTGCTGATTTGAAGCTCAGAAATAAAGAGACCGACTAAATTTCACAGTCATAGGATGAAATTGATAATAATTTCCATTTTTAAATGAAAAAATTACTTCAATTACAAGAATCCGTTGCAATAATTGTAAAAGACACGAGTAACATTTTGAAGGCCAGCGAAAATATCTAGAGCGCTTCCCGTTTATTTAACTAGCTCGGAACAGAGAGAGAGGCTTCTCAGTTTTAAACACAATTATTTCTCTTCTCACAACGTCTGTGAGTGCAAATCAATAAAGTGCTCGGCATCGCCGAGTCAAACAAATTTATTCCAGCACATAATGTGCATCGTGTAAAACAGAAATGGCGCAGCTTTCGCAAGCAAAGGCATATTGAAATAAATGATCGTCATCAGCCGGCAGTAAAACTGAAGTGGCAGTTTGTAATTAAATTAATTCGGGAGCAGAGCAGCGTGTGCTGCTGTGTTAGTTAGTCTGGGGCGCGCACGTTGTACAAAGTTAATAATTGTATATATGTATAGAAAGAAGTATTGTTCTGTAACTCAAGTTATACGCGCGCGCGACAACTTTGCGCCCATATATCTAATTACCTCCTCGTGTTAAAACAGTCGTGTGTGTGCGCGCGCGGGGGAGGCGCGAGAGAGCAGCATGCATAAATTACATTTTAGAGAGAGGACTACTAATTATTTATATGCCACTCTAAGCCTGTATTAAATTTAGATATTGCCACAGACACACGACGCACGCAGACCAACCAACCAGCACTCTAGAGTCGCAAACTAGACGCGCCAATTAATGACTACGGCGCTGCAATATAAATGTAACCATAAAAAAATAATTCAATTACCAAATTCAAATGAAAAAGGAAAATACCAGGAAAATACATTATTTCGAAAGAGACTTTGTAAATTTACAAATTTAAATATTCATGGTGATTCGAATTTAAATTCGGCTATTCCTCGAGATCTTTGAGAGTTTAAGAAAAACAATATCCTGCTCTACGTGTTTCAGCTGCGGGCTGCAAAAATCGAAAAAAATACTAAAAAAATTTATTATTAGATGAAAATACCTTTATAAAATTAATCTATGTACTAATTTTTTTGAAAATAATTTCACTCGTGAATTATGGCGGCAGACGAAACGTTTTTTTCTTCTTCAACAATAAACAACCAAAAAAACTATCGAGGGAAAGCCATCTTTAAATTCAAATCACCGTAAATCAACCCTTGATTGTGAATTTCTACCACAAAATTTAAATATTGCCAGCCTTATATTTTGATTCAGTTTTCATTCAATTAAATTCTTAAATTGAATTTTAAACTTCGTATCATGGAAAAAGGAAAAAGTTAAAACCTGATTGTTTGAATCTTAATTAAGATGAACCGAACATCTGATTGTATTATTTATATTTTAAGGTGGGGAATTTTTTCTTTGAGAATCTAAAATACAAACGAACCACTGGAAACGGGAAATAATCAAAATGGTAATATTTGTAGACGCCTTAACGTTTCAAATTAATATTTTAAAATATATTTATACCATCTTATTTAATATAAATTTATTTTAACAGGAAATTTTTTTATTTATTTATATTTAATTACTTTAAAACAATTTATTTATTTCTAAAGGAAAAAAATACTTTTCCAATTACATTTTTTATTTTTCGAGTATTTGGATACCACTCACTGAACAAATTTTGTTTTTAATAAAAAAATTTATTTTAATCTCATTCAGTGTGAGTTTAACATTGCGAGAGATGTATAAAAATATCATTGTCATTTAAAGCATACACACTTTGTAGATCCAATTTTTTTTTTTGCAAATTTGAATAATTTAATAAGTTCACATCATCACATCACTCATAAAAATTCATTGCGGAGGAAAATAAATCTTTTCAATATTTCCATTTTACAAAAAGTTTCAAGATAAATTAAAGAAATACTACATAATATATCAGATATTTCCGCAATTTGGGCGATTGCATTAGAATTGCATGAGAGGAAAGGTGCACGAGTACCCCAGCGGTGCCCCTCGTTGCGAAATATCCATCGCGGCCGCAGCACCAGATGAATGCATATAATATGTATTTATTCAATGAGATGTATTTATTAATGTATTCCTCTGTTTATAATATATACTGTACACAGCAGACAGACGGAGAGAGAAACACACATGTGAGAGCGCCGAGTGTAGATAGATAGACCCGTGTGTGTGCCGCTGCCTTGTATATTATTATTATTATACATATTTCTCATACATTCTATGCAGCATGACGAGCCGACGCGTCATTATTTATTCATTCCTCCGCCGGAAAATAATATATAAATATAATTTTCTCCGACGTCTATTTGCTTTTGTGTGCCTCGCTTGTATTTTCTTTGAGCGCGCCGTTTCGATATATATTTATTTTTTTCCCCCAGCTTATATGTACGGATATAAAATATATATATTTAGAGAATGTTTGCTCGGCAGCAGAAATAATAAAATAAAAAATTCAATAGCGTTCGTTTCTAGTCTCCCTGCTTTTCACTCTCTCCGCACACAAAAAGTATCGAGTTATGTAATCAAAAAAATTTCCAAGAGCTGCTGGTAATAATTTTTTTTTCGGCGAAAATCCAGTCGGATATGATTATACTAAAAATATGGCGCGGATCAGATGACATATTCAAAAAATTTAATTGAATTTCGCTCGGTACATTCAAAGGCAAATTTATTCATATAGGATTATGTGTTCCCCATGAGGTATGGCGACAGAGAGCGTAATCCACGGCGTTTGATTGATTTTTTGCCTGCGTTTGTGACGTGAGAGTAATTCTTTTGGTGTGTCGCATTGGCACGGCCAAGAGATGGAAATCGCGCGCGCTCCGCACTGCATGACCGGAAAAATCAAATTATCAAAAGGCACACCGGCAATATTATTGGCAATTACGCGCCCGGGGAGCAATCACGCGCGCTCACAAACTCTCCTCTATCCGTCCGCGTCTCTCAAATGTACAAAAATACATGTACAAATTAAAGCAACCAACTTGCTACAGATTTTTGATGATAACGATTGAAAGAAAAGACACTGGATTGTGAGTTTCAGTCACGGTCTGCCGCCCTATTTCATGAGCAAAATATCTGAAAAATTGAAAAACACCCCATTTTACCATGATTAAAATCTTAAAATTAACAAAGGCAAGTCCCAAGATTTGAAATTTTATATTAAAATGTGGTGTTTTTCTATTTTTCTGTTTTTTTTTCTTGTATTTTTCTTGCTCATGATAAAGGATCGCAGACCATGACCGAGAAAGGTAGAGCCGTTTTGTTTTTTGAATAAAAACAATTTTTTGTAACGAGGAAAAACCCGATCTATTCATATCCATAAGATTTAAAAATTTGAAAATAGTTGAGGATGAGAAAACTTGCATGCAATTTGCACTTTGCAACATTTAATTTTTTATACATACAAATTGCGTCTGCAGATGTGAGAAAAGTTTATTTATTATTATTTTCAATTATTTTTGCTACCCTTTCAATTGTAAGATAAAACTTCATAAATTTAAAGAAAAACGTACAACCAAAATATGGAAGTATTTAAATAATTTTATTCTTCAGTCCTGTCACAAGTAGTCAAGTATAGTTAATAGTTTTTATTTCTTACTAATTCTGTCTACCAGAACCATTTATTGTTGTAGAATAAAAACAATTTTTGAAACGAGGAAAATTAAGCCCAATATTTTCATATCCATGATCATCTCCTCGAGTGTCAATTTGTCAATTTCTTCAAACAAATTTAAATCTTGTTTCAAAATTAATAATCTTTAATTTCAATATAATTTTATAGTAAAAAAAATTAAATACTTAGAAATCTCTAAATTATAAATTTTGGAGCACAATTCTCACCTGCAAATTTTGTGTTTATAAAAGTAACACAATTATCTCAATTATTTTTAATTTCAAATTATATTGGCTTGAGATATCAGAATTTCTTACAATAATTCATTCATTATGTATTTAAATCGGTTTTCGTTCTTAAATATTTAAATTTAATCTAAAAAAAAATGTTTAGGATTCGAATTAAGATTTCAGTTCCGAGAGATAAAATTTTAAAACAATTCAAATTCGCTCTGTGCCGCTTTTATGTTGTTTCGTGCAACATAATGGGAAAAAATTCAAAGCCTGACCTGCTTTAAAAATGCAGCAACTGCAGCGCTTTGAAATTAATTCATGCGATAGCCGCAGACCGGCATATTTTTTTCTCTCTTTCAACTGAAAACCACTTATTGTGCTTCTCGGCGGCCGGACTGCATAATGCCTTAGCATAATTCATCCTAAATTTGAGGATTTTGTATATAAACGTCAGCGGCGCCACACTAAAATTATGCATGATAAATTATTCTAGGTGCATCGACTTTCCCTGTGCACCGGATTTGGTTTTTTAGTTTTTAATCCGGAGAGAAATGGAAATGGAAATGAGGAAGAGCGTTAATTTTAATTGAAGACACGAATATATAATTTTGACGAGCACCAAGAGCAAACACGACCTGCCGATATACAATTATTAATATTATTCAGAGCGGCTCTAGCATAATTTCGCTGACACACATGCATATCTAATAATTGTGGTGCTCGGCCGGTAATAATACAAATATAGATATAGGCCTATTTGGCGCGCTCTCTTGGCGTAATATCACATTGCGGCGGCGGCGGCGATCCCCAGAGGTGTTTGTTCAGGTAATCATGCCGGCGTCAGCATAATGCATGTTGCTGCCCATTGTTAATAATAATTCACGAGACTGCCACAATAACAAACACCTCGTGTAATTAATGGCCGATATTAATGTATTGTTCAACGCCGACTGCTGTTGCCGAACGCTATGAAATATTTATCTCTATTTACTCGGTGGTATCTTGGCCCGTTTGGACTCTGAGTAGCATGAAATTTATATATTATTAGAGGGGATCAGATAATTGAGATGGATGAGGGCTTGATTATATATTATTTATAAAACTTGAAGCTTATTGAACTTGATTGCGAAGTGCGTTTATTGACATTGCACCGCTGCCCAAATACTCAAATATTCAAATAATTCAAAAGTACAAAGTTGTGTCTATTTGTTTTTGTTATATAACTCCTCTGAAAACTTAAGTGGTTATATAATATTTCTTGATCATTCGTCAATAAACAGTGTGATTCAGAAATTGCTCAAATATTAAACAACAAATAAATATCATTTTTTAATCCCAACTCCCTTGAATTAACATGATTTTGAGTGATTTTAGAAGTGAAATAGAGAACAAAATGATATCTGCCAACAAATAATATTGAACTTGAGTTTTCTTTATCAAATGTTCTCATTTATTTCTATGATTTCAACTTTCTGGGTCAATTTCAGGGATTAAAACTGAAAATTTACGCTAATTACAAAAAAAAAATGACATTTATTCACGTTTTAATTGTTGCATTTCTACGTTTACATGCAATTTGTTCAATTAAATAAAAAAAATCAATCATTAGAAAGGCTAAATATAGAATAAATTGAAATTTTCAATTTTCAAAGCCCCCTTTTCTCAGGAATTTAAAACCACTCTCACAATATAATACAAACTAATTAACGCGATGGTGATATTTAGATTTATTTCAAACCTTTCCTCAAATCTAAAAGTTTGCTTGTTGCTTTTTTTTGGAAGATAAAGAAGTATAGTAAATAATTGTTTAAAAATCAGCTTCTGGATTGTTTGATAAAAATTATGAAAGAAAGAACATTGTAAAATAAGTTTTAGTCTGTATGTATGTTATTACGTCGTGTTAAATCTCAAAATCTTAAAGGTATCTCAGTATAAATTGCTGAAGGTAACTTAATTGCCCATAAATTTACTGTGGCTCTACCGTTATTTTTTTATTCAGAAGATAACATCTCTATAGATCATATATATAAAAATTAATTAATTAATTCTTAAAATTCCTTTTATCACAAGAATTCCCTCTGAATTTTGCAAGCAGAGAGTTTCACCGCTTCTTGTTATTTTCATGCCTGTTGATGATATCTTAAGTACAAAAAAAAAAACGTTTGCAGAATGATTGGGGCCGCACAAAAGAGTTAATTTCTCATCAAGCCACGAGCGTGAAAAGTTTATTAAATTTACCAAATTCCGAAAACGAGCTAACTTTTGGGCATTTTTGTTGTGTTGGCCAAACGGCGAATCGAGAATTTATGCATTTTCTTCATTTCTCGACGAAAAAAGTGATAACTGGCAGTCGATATTAAACCAAATACGGCCTTTTATTTAAAAGAAAATGCAATCATGGTACGAATTAACGATCCTGCAGCATAATTTAAAAATTTAACGAACGAAAATGATCATATTTCGTGTGCCTTGAGCATTAAAAATTTATAAATACACTGTCGAGAAAGCAGCAGTCTGGCGGCGAGAGAAGGCTAGAGTGAGTCGCGTTTTTTCCATGAAAATTTAAAATCATGCTCCCCGGCAGAATGAAACGACTGCTTGATGAAGCAATGCTCAAAGCATTTATATATTCTTTCTTTTTCTGGCCTTCCATCTTAGGATTTATTTAAAATTTAAATTGAGCACGCCTACGAAGCGGCTGCAGCAATTTATTTTTATTATTGTATATAAAAAAAGTTTCATATATTATAAATGTACGATGTTAAGTTGTATCAAATAATATAAAAAAATGTACAGTGCAGCGCAAAGAAACCGCCCTGGCATTATATTCCGACGCCGTGTCTGTTTATTTATTCCCTCTCTCGTCATATTTTCTTCTCAGTCAGCTGCGCGCTGACGCCAAACTCTTTTTCTCTCTCTCTCTCCCTTCTCTCCGACGAAATATATAAATATTAATCAAATAAATATTACGTACATACCCGCTCATAAAAAGTTGTGTGGGGAAATCTAATTTTACGAGAAGATTTTAAGGCTGCACGTCTCTCCGTTCTCTCAAATATTTATGGCTATTCATGCTTGGTTTTTTTTTTTACTAAATTTTTATATATATTTTTAATGCTCGTGATGTAAATTTATTCTCGACTGGGAAAGTTTCGAAAGCGAGTTGTGCTGCAAAATGTTTCAAGTTTTCCGAGGGAGGGAAAAATGGAAAAGTATAAAAAGGAAGATGAAAGAGCACGTCGCGGGATTATGCATGTGGCCATCGATTTCGCTCAAAGTCTTTAATCCCAAAGTCATACACGCGGACAGATTTGCTACTTAGCCCGCGCGTCCATTGTTCTTTCACGAGGCACTTTTTGTACTTGAAAAAGTAGCGTAATACACAGTCGCGCGCACTTTGTTCTTGCAGCATTTACGGAGGGCAGTGCTCAAATTTTCAATAAATTTCTCATTTCTGTTTTCCATCAAACCGAAATAAAGAATAATAATTAACTTCATATTAATTATTACGAACTACACTGATTGTGATTTGTTTGGAAATCTTTAAATTCAAAATCTTCTCACTTAATCTATAATTTTGTAGAATCTATTTCAATTTTGTCTATGTAATTTAAAACCTAAAATGTCTCATGAATATTTTTTTTACAAAATATAAAGGAAATCAATTTATGCACACTAACAAATTTGTTTTGATGTAAATAATTAAATTTTGCAAATAAAAATTATGTTTATTTAAAGATAATAATTTACAAATTAATTTTTAGAGTATTTTAAATAATATAAAAAATGATTAAATCATAAATATATATTTATTTTGTATATTATATGAATATTTTATTTAATTACAAATTTATTCAAAATTTAAAACAATATACAACATTTATTTTATTTTATATATGTTGTTGCACGAGTCACACTTTCACGGTTTACGGATAATTAAAAGCCTAGAGCTTTATCTCAAGGTCATATTTTGGCATTCTATAAAATTGATATTAATTAATTTTACTTCATATTACAACAATTATATGCACAAAACGAACTTTCCCTTTAATTAATAAAAAGTAGACAATCAAATAAATAATCAATTGTAAAGTTCACATATGTATTTATCCTGAAAAAGGCATTAAATTTCCTTATATAAAAACGGGGTGAATTAATTTTGCTTCACTGTCCTCGTTTGATCTCTTCTCTTGTGAGCTGCAAGTCGTTTTCCCCGCAAGTATTACATACGTTTGCTGAGGCTGTAAAGTACGAGAGAGGCGATCGCAGATTAAATTCTCTCAAAGTATACAATGTGTATAAAAAGCTGGCCAGGATTAAATTCCAGCGTGGCGTGCATGCATGCATGTGCGTTTTCAACTCATATCGCAAGTCTCATTTTATTTAGCGCATTCTCGCGCTAAGCACTCTCCAAACAGCGGCGAAATTTTTAATTGCGAAACTTCGCTCGAGCATGCGGAAAATGGTAATTGGCCTGGTCTCGCGGATTTGATGTCAATTTCGCTTCTCTCTGCTCTCGCCGGTGTCGCTGGCGAGGAGCAATGAATGTTTGATTAGTCGCGCGCAGAGGTGATTTTGCTGCTAGTAATTAAAACATGCGTTGATTAAAAGAGCGCGCGCGAGAGAGGAATTAAATTTCTTTTAATACAATTAGGAAAGCTATTAAAATATCGATAATTATGACGCGCGCGCCGCCGCTCAGCCGACCGGTTTCCATTTAAATTACACGCTAATAGGGTGGAAACGAAGCGCCCGACTCGTCAACCCCGTGTGTACACTTTCGCGGTTGTCGCTCGGGGAAAATTAAGTAAAAATTGCACAAACTGCAGCTGTGATGATTTCGGGTTTAATAAGAAAATTAACTTTGGGTTTTACAGTTTTTAAGTTGGAGATCAAAAAATTTTATCAGCATTTATGTTAAATTGAAGAGTTCATAAAAATAAAAAAAATATATGATACATTATCCAACCCGTCCATAATTTTTTGTTATTATCTGCAAAAAATTGTAACATAATTATTTGCAGCAATATCTATTTATTTTCCAAAAATTATAAATTGACTCTCAACACTCAAACATTTATATAATACAACTTGAAAAAAAAATGCATGAGCACAGATTGTATTTGAAATATTTACTTTCAAACATTAAAAACTTGAGCTTAAGACATATTTAAGTGTCTTTTAATAGTAAAATATTATATTATAAATATAAATAATTTATCATATAAATTTTATTTTTATTTTTACACAAGATATATTTTTTATTTAAATAATTTTGAAATTTATATTTAATATTGAAATGTATTATATGCATATTTTAAAGCGTATTGTAAAATATTTTTTAAATTCTTCATCCATATTATCATTTATAAGTTTTAATTAAGTATTACATTTTTTCGTAAGGACCTTTGAATATTAAGATAATGTTATTAATAGTACTTTATGCTTCTTGCGTGTAGCTGGAACTGTTATTATTGATTCTTGCCCAAAAAATCCAAAAATGATGTGGTTAAGAAATGAAATTTATTTAGAGTGTTATGAATTTCATGTCGGCTTTTCTCCGATGGGATTTTCGAGTTGTTTATATTGTTAATATCCTAAATTAACTAAATGTTTCGGCTGCAGCCATAATTCATGCGATGCGTAATTATGTTGACAAGAATTAGTACGAAAATCAATCTTTTAATAATATTTTTCGTCTGTATCACCAGTTTTCATTTATATAAAGCTACATTTTTACTCTCAAAAAATTTAACAACAAACTTGAAGTTCATTCAGAAATTTTTTACAAGTTAACATTTATAATAATTTTGGTAAGAAATAAGAGGCTTAAATTTAAGCGACATTAATTAGTATCATTATTGATTAGAATGCTAAAAACTTTCTCAGCTGCGTGCAAAATAAATTATAGTTAAATTATTGCAACCTTTTTTCATTATCTGTCAACGCCGCAGCCGGATATATTTCTATATTTAGACGCGGGAGGAGTCGTGCGTCGAGTTATTACATTTAAATTCACGGATGGTAAGGTAATCAGAGCCGTAATAGAAAATTAAAGCCATTTGGCTAAATTAGTCCGGATTCTGATGAGGCGTGATGGGATGGTGTGGCGGCGGCGCTTTGATGGGGGCGACAAAATTTCGCTGCGAATCACACCAAACAACCCTGGCTGCACAAACACGCGGCGTTTTGCCGCCACGCACTCGCTGATTACTCGTCGCTCGCAGCTTCATATTTATCGCCATCTCTTCAATTAATACCTGTGTCGCGCGCCCAACTAAATAATCGCGAGCCGGAGAGAGAGAGAGCAAGCGAGCGTTTCAATTTATTCGCCGCCGAGTACTGGAATTAACGAGATCCAGAATTAACGCCACTGTCATTAATTTGTCTCAAATGAAGTGGGTCCAGCACACATCCCAAAGCTAAGTAGCAAGGGTTTTGCTTAATTATATTATTATGTAAAATAATAAATTTATTTATTTAATTTTTTTAAATTTCATATTAATGTAGTTTTTAAAAGTTCTTGCAATTTTTTAATAATTATAATAATAAAATATTTAAAAAAAATTTATATTTGTTGTTGTGTTGCATTCAATTATATCTTTTGGATTACAAAAGTTGATCAAAAAATTAAAAAATACTTTAAAATTTTACTCATTTTTCTTGCCACGACTAAATTTCTATGAATGTCCAGAGCTTGATAATTCAAATTACGTTTAGGGTATGAAGCCGAAAGTGGTGACGAGCTTGTGTCTCTTATTTATAATTATATAATTACTAATTTTGAATGTATGAATGATGTATCCCGTTATGGGCAGCAATTGCCTTTGTGATATATCAATAAACACAATTTGCAACTAATGAATAATTATTGTAAACTCTGATGAATATTTTGATTGATTTCTTTAAATGAAATGAAAATGAGCAAGATTAAAAATTCAATAAAATATGTAAAATAAAGAAAACTAAACACTTGTAGAGACGATTTTCATTAATAATGAGATGAATACCAAACGTTTCCTTTATTTCTCCTTAATTGTGAAAACAAAAATCAGTTTGTCCCTCCCTTCCTTACTTACCTTGCATTATTTGCGTTACACTCAAGCCATGAAATGAGCATTTTCTGAGCCCAAACAAAGGGTTGCGCTAAGACAAATCTCGCTGCATTTGGCCGCTCGCGTGCGGAAGCAGAAACGTCGTCAGAAATGATATTAATAAGGCGGAAGAGAAATGAGTGGTGTAATGCAGTTGGGTAATCCCCTTTGAAATATGACTCGCGAGCACCATTCTCCGGCGCAGAGATCTTGAAGCGCCGTCGGGTGTGCAGAAAACCCCCTTTTGCAGATATAGTGAGTCGAGTCTCAAAAATATTTAAAAATTTCATCACGGTTGCAAAAATAAATAACATTTTTCGGGAAAACTCCAAGGCAATTTTCCTTTTGTGTTTTCTTTTCGTCAACTCTCGTTTCGCAAACACTTCTTCTTCTTATTTATATAAATTTCCGCCGAACAAGCGAGCGCCTTCTTGTGTTGTTGTTATTAAATTAAATCAAAATCTGCGTTGCTCTGCACTCTCTCGAGGAGAATGTAAGCAGGTTTTCTGCTCTCGGCGTTGTTTTTCTTCGTTTACTCCTTTAAAATATTAAACTAAATTAAAGCAGCGCGCAGAAAAAGAAAATAAATAAGAAAAAGGCTTGGCGGAAATAATAAATTATACTCAGGCCTGCCAAGAGTTAACGAAGAAATGCTCCCTGTGCACTGCGCACACAAACATTTTCTCTCTGGCCGGGCTCACACTTCGTCTTCTTCTCTCCTCCGCCGCCGAGTTGGATATTTTTTTCTTCTCAAAACGTAATTTTCACCTTTTTTGCTTTCCGCGCGTACTTCTTCTCTATGTGAAACATATAAAGCGGAGAAAAATATTTTACATGAAAAGTTTTTCATCCCCTTCGCGCAACGCCATCTTCATTGTGACAAATGACTTGTAATATATCATTGCAAATTAAAAACTTACCAAAAGTTGTTGCCGCGGCGAGAGGGAACGGAAACGAAAAGGAGAAATCCGCAAATGAAAAATAAGCGACATTTCCATTTGAGGATTTTACTGCTTTCCTTTTTTTCTGCGCGCACCTTTTTATACGAAGAAAGAAATGAGTTTTTTAACATAAAATGTAAATGTCACGAACATTAATGTTGGGGAAAAAGGAGCGATATTTCTTTTTGGTATATTTGACGATTTCCTTTAATTTGAAAAAAAAACTTTGCGAAAGCAAAAATCGGCGGGCGGGCATTGTGTAAAATATTACTTTATCAGGATCATAAAAAGTTATACTGCATTTTATTTCTCTACTTTCACGCAATGCAGGCGAATTTTATTACTTATTCTATAAAATTTCGGTATGCTGCGCTATTTATTTAAATTATGCTGGTTTATTGGCGAAGGAGAGCGTGTTCGGATCAACGCGCCATATTAAAAGGGAAAAACACCACAAGTGCGTGTCTGCGGCCCTCGCCCGCTCTCTTATCACCCCTTGAATATTTCAAGTGCGATAACCCTTCCTTGGTCGGAAAGAGTTGCATGCGATTTATAATAGTTTCCATCTCGCGGTGTCAGTCGAAAATCAAAGCGATACCATCGAATCCAAATAGAAAAATGTGTTATTTGCGTCTCGGACGGGGATTTAATTACGTGGCTTTTCCGAGATCGCCTGATTCTTGATTGTTATGCATGTGTTTAGAATAAAATCCCATCAAGATGTGTCATTTTCTAATCAAAAATGTTTTTCCTATTGTTTCAGGTGAGTCATTTTCCTCTACATTTTTCCGACCGTGCTTCAGAGAGAGGAAGCAATTTCGATTGACTTCGTGAGTAGAAAATATTCTTATTTCCGTTTCAACCCTTTCGGAAGCGCGTGTCATTTTTAGAAAGTATATAAAATCTCCATGCGTGTTATTTTGGTTATAATTAAACGGAAAGTTTCGAATTCAAAATACAATTTACTGTTGAAAGCCGTTTCCATCCTTTTGTGCGGTCGAAATAAGTTGATGGAATCAAATTCTGAGCCGCTCTCTGTGCGTTTTCATCTCGGCGGGGTTAATGAATTATTAAGAGGGCGCTCGCTCAGAGGCGCAATAAAATCTTGATGTTTTTTATTGTCGGCGGAGATAAAGTTTTATGAAATATAAAATTAAATCATTTGGCATCTTTAACCCGAAAAGAAGGTCAAGAAGTGCGGCGGCGGCGGCGAGAGGGCTGTAAAATGTTAGGAAAACAGCATGCGAACAACAAGAATGGCGCTGCCGAAATAAAAGAAAAGAAGAGAGAGCAGAGCAGAGAGAGACCCAAAACAACCACCACAGTAACATGAATGTTTATTTATAAATTATGTAAACCAGCTCGTCTCTCTTGTTATTGTTGAGAGAGCGCCCAGCAGCAGCTCAGAGAGAGAGAGGAAAAGTGGAGGAGATGGAAAATGATGAAATCTTTATACAGAGGGCACGACGACGAATAAAAAGTAATATTCCTTATAAAATTTCCTAATGTCATTTCACAAAAATATGTAAATTTTATTTTATCCAGGCGCTGCTCTCTCTCGTGCGCCTGCTCTCCTTTTTTTTAGAAAAATTTCGCTCTCTCGACACTCTCTGTATTCAAATTCTTGTTAAGCTTTATTTTATTCATAAAAATATGCCTCAGCATTATTATCAGCGGGCACCATGGCGCAGAAAAAAATATCCTCCTTTTATTACTCTGCGCCTCGATGTAAAATTCGAGACTCCGCTGATGCATGTGATATTATTTTTTTCATTATTCCTCCGCCACCGCTGCCGCCGCCGATGTTTTTTGTCTCTTTTTTATATTTCTCTGGCATATTGACATTCCTGCTCGCCTCCCTCGCTATACTTTTTGTTTAATATTTTTATTTCATTTTATATTTGTGACGTCAAAATACAATTACAATCTGAACGAGATGGAGTGAAAGCGAGTGCGAGCCCCCCTCGCCGCCCCCCGCCCGCCCGCCTCTCTCTCCTCCACTAATTCCATTTTCCACCCTTGCTGTATCAAACGCCCCCCCTCGAGCCCACCACCCAATTCATAACTCAGTTAGTACAATGCAGAGAGAGAGCCAGTTAATTACTTTGTAAGAACTTCAGCCTTCCTCGCTCTCGCGTTCGCTGCTTGAGCTGCTCGCGCAGCTGCCTGCGCGTATAAAACAAATACATGAGAAATATTAAAATACACCAGCCTATGTATATAGAATGTGGAAATGCTGGAGTTCACTAGGGCAGTGAAAAGTCTAGGAAAAGTCAAAATTATTGAACAATTTTAAAATAAAACGAGTTTGGTCATTTTTTTTAATAAGCATAATCATTTTTTTTTCTAATTAAAAGAGAATTTCTTAATAAATAATATTGTTTTTACTAATTTTAATAATTAATTTAAATAATCAAGAAATATGAGTTTGTTCAAAGTTGAACAATTGCAATATTTTATTAATTATTAAATGAAAAAATAATAATAATTAATTATACAAATTTAATAATAAGATAAATTATTACTTTGAATGGGCTGGAGAAATTTATCAGAATCTCAAACGATTAAGTTAAAAAGTTTTTTCAATCTTTCAAGTTCAAAAGTGTTGCATATTTGGAATTTAGAACACATTTTATAATACTTTGATCACTGCCCCTGCGTGTATCAAGTCTCCCTTTTTATGCCCGCCTCTAAATTGATACAGCGGCAGGAGAGAGAGGAGAACACGAGCAGGAGATTGATTTTATTTAATTATAAATAATACCTTACCCTTTCATCTTGCTGTGAATTAAATGTAGCTGAGCAAGCGCAAACCCTCTCTCTTTCCCTCTCCCTGCTGGTACATGAAGATTGGCGTAATTGCACGCACTTTTATTCCTGCAATTAAACCCTTTGACGCTTTTTCCAGTCAATTCACTGAAAAAAAAATTACTTTTTTCCTTATTTTCCTTTTTTTTTAAATGGAACTTTTAAAAGAAAAAATAAATGGCAGGCAAAGTGCGTGTTCAGTGGTCTCGCGTCCAACTGGTTGCATAAGTAAGCAGGCGCTTAGCGAGCCGATTGGCGACGATGCCATCACTTTGAGCCTCTCTCTCTCTTGCGAATAAAGTGCTGGCTGAGCTATCAGCTTTAAAAACAAGCCAGCTAGTTGGCAATATCGGATGGAGGTCGTCGGCATGGGCGACAAATGCCAACAAGTGTCCCTCAAGAGATATTTTCTATATCCAACCGGCATGCAAAAAAGAGAGAGACAGAAACACACACACAGAGCGGTGCGCGCACGCTTGCCGGCTAAATCGCCCCTGCAGGCAGCTCAAAACACTCACGGAACCCAAAAGTTACTCTCGCCACAATTACACACAAATCCCACGGCTAAAATTTTAGCTTTCGCCAACTTTTGACTCTAAAAATATGGATTTCGTTTTTCCATACGTAAATTTGGCAAGAGAAAGAAAGAAATGAATTTATTTTATTGGCTGATTGAAAGGGTGAGTGGACACGGGCGCAGCGAGCAGATGAAATGAAAAAGTAAAAGGAGGAAAATTAGATTTGGCTCGATTGTCTGCCTTCATCAATTTTTCCATCACAATTTTTTTTAACCTTTGAAAAAATGTTCCATTCAGTACGGTTAATGATCAAATAGAATTGGATTCTATTCGAAGCGGGAGAAACAATTGTGCAAAATGAAAATTTAATTGAATGAAATTAGAAATACAGTAAAAAAAGAGTGATCCATTATGAAAAGTACTAAAAAAAGGAATAATTTGTTAAATGCAAGTCTCCAAAAGAGGCATTTCATTTGATGGATTTTTCGTTTTAAAAATTCAGAGATACAAAAATAGCGTAAAAAGTCAGTTAAAAATTGTAGCCAACCAATCGATTGTTTTGATTTAAAGAAAAAAATGAAAACAAAATCAAAAGTATCTGTAATTTTGATTTTTTTAAATAATTTTATATTAATTTTAGTTTTAAATTCAAGAAATTTGCACATTTTTAAATATGATTCACTATTTTCCTTGCAACTTGTATTTGTTCTGCTTTGCAAAGGGTTTACGATTTGTGATTATAGTAGCGTGGTCTGTGACGTGCCCTTGCGAAAAATAGTGCGCAGGGAAACTGATGATCGCGCATAACTCTCTTGTCTGTCCGGTCGGTGTGCGAACAATAAAAATAAAGCGAGAAGCGAGCTCGTCCGTGTTCGACTCTCGCCTGCCGCGTTCAAATATAAATTACCATGACTAATTCGCAGCGAGCGGCGGTACACATGTCACGCGGCCGCTGCGCTAATTCCAATTACCAGAGATTGATTACAATCCAATATTTCATTTATTAACAAATAATGATGACACGCCGCTGTCCGACTCCAAACATCGCCCCCCCCCCCCACCCACCCCCCGGCGGCAAGAGCCACTCTCGTTCAAAATTTAATTCACTTTTTGCCCGGCATTAAATATATATAGAATGCGCGCGGTGCTTTTATTTCCTCACTGATTTGTGACCACGTTGGTGTGCGAAAAACGAGTGGATCATTTATTTGATGTGATTGATGCAGACAACTTTTCACTCCGGCTTCATTCAAGTGCAACACCGTGTTGCTCTCTGCGTAATTATTTTTTATCCACATGTTTTTACCTCAAAACCGATTCTAATTCAGAAGTAAAATTAATTAAATGGAATTGTGTAAAAAATTCATGGAATACAAAATTTTTAAATTGTAAAATATTTGTGTCAGACTTTATTTTGGATTGCCAAAATGTCTGCAAAATTAGTTACGTACACATTTTTTTGTTCTAACTGTTTAAATAGATTTTATATCGACAAGAATTTTGAACTATTTTTATTTTAATTGCTAAATTTTTTTAACAAAAACCTGCAAATATCACATTACTTACAAATAAAAGAGTAAAAATTCAAAATGAGACTATTTAATGTTTAATCATTAACTGGATTATTTGAGCATTGGTCAAACCAATTAATATTTTTTATCTATAAACAGAATTTTTGAACTCCAAATTAACAGATCAACTTTTCCTCATAACCTAGAGACACAAACCAAATCAAATTTAATATAAACAATCAAAATTTTAATAATATCATAAAAAAGATCAATTTTCAATCCTAATAAAAATTTTATCGATTTATTTATAAGGATGAAATTTATAATCCATAAATCCGTCTCATTTATGCAAACAAAACACCTCGCTGCTCTCTATAATAATAATAATAAAATCGTCGGCGCGCTCGCCACAGCCGCTCGCTGCTCACACTGAAAGGTGCGATGGAAAACAATCGAGAGCCGTCGGTGTTTCGAATGATTATTATTAATAAGCATCATAATGCACACAACAAAATTCGCAAAACGCGTATTAAAATGTAAAGCTGCGCGAGCGACCACGAGAGGGAGGGAATTGTTTTGCGCCGCGCGCGCACACAAAGGTGACGGACGCTTTTGGTGTGTTTTATACTGGACGCTGTTGATAGCGCGAGGCACGCGACCACCGACAAAGGGGGAAGTGCATCAATCCACTACTGTACAAATTCAAATCTCATATTTCTGTAATTTGTTTTTATTTTTAAGTAAATAAGACGATAATAACTCATATTCCTGTAGTAAGCACATTGTTTTTGCGTCATATTTTTATTTTAAATTAATTAGATTAAAAAACCATTGATAAACAATTCAATATATAACAATATTTTTAAAAATATTATTAAAAAATCAAAATTTGACAATTACAGAATTGCAATCAAATTTGTCCTAAAATATAATAAAATTGAATTATAATATTAATGTAAAAAATAAATTAAAAAGTATAAATTATTTTAAAAACCTAAAATTATTTTATATTTTGAATAAATATCTTAAAATTTTAATGACTAACTTTATTAATAAAAATTTATTTTGTATTTTTTAGATTGAAAAATTTAGGCATATTTTCACTGCCCGCCGGACCACAGGACCGAGCTTGTATTTACAAATGTGTGTGCTTGTTAGAGAAAGGGCCGCAGAGAGAGTGCTCTGGCTTTTTAATTCGCCGCCGCCGTATCATAGAATGGATGTGGTGGAAAATGGGTGCACCGGTACGGAAAATGAATTAGTTAATTGTTTGGCGCGGCGACAAAACACCCTCGCGGCCGCGCGCGCGAAAGAGTGATTAATGCCGAACGCATGCATTGCTTTTTCCTTACTTTATTGTTATCGCGACACCGCGATCGCCGCTTTTCAGCCTGATTACCTGCCCGTGATTGATGACTCCATCCAGAATAAATCGGCCGCGCCGAAATAAAATCTGATTAGCACGTTTGTAATTGCGACACGATCTGATTTCCGACTCATTTGTTCGCGTAATTAAAAGTGTATTTGTTTCTGAAATTAATGGAGAAAATGGGTTTCCGAGTAAAAAAGTCATCATTTATTTGTAATTAGTAGTTATTTGAGTTACTTTTAACGTGAAACTCACAAATAATCAAGCAAAATGCTTGATTTACAATGATTTCGTTAATCCAAATTAAACTTAAGTCAATTTCGTCAGTTCATAATTATCAGTTAAAATTTCATTCCAATAATTAAAGCCAGGGAATTATTTATTTTAATATATAAAGTGATTTAATTGAAATTATTAATATTATAACAAAATGAACTTATGAGATTAAAATGTTTTGCCTGGAATAATACAATAATTTAAAAAAAAATAGTTAATAATTCAAATTTAAAGATGAAAAATATAATAGTAAAATCTAAAATAAGGAAAATAATAAAAAGTAAAAATTTTAAATAGTTTTAATAGATGAGTCTTAATCAAATATTATTACAAAATTGTCTTTTATTTGAGGAAAATAATAATATTTTTTTTATATTAATTTGTAACTAAACTTTACCTAAAACTCTTTCAAAAATTTTCAAAAGTTTGATTGAAAGTTCCAGAAAAGACCAATAAATTACATCAAAATTACAACCTTTGAGAATATGCGCAAATTAAATTTTTAATTAAGTGCCAAATTGAATTTGGATATCAATCAAATTGCAATTATACTGGTCTGGATGCAGAAATCGGGATTAAATCCAAATTAAGCTGCACCGATGCACAGACAGTAATTAGAGGCGGCGGTCATCGGGCTAAGCCTCAAGGTTTGCAATCTGAGAGTCCATCAGGGTGGTCGTGCTGGAGGCGCCGCTCAAATTGCCAGACTTGCACATGGGGTTAGCAGTAGCGCGAGCCGCACACATCCAGGCTCTCTCTCTGTGCATCAATCGATGCGGAATCAGCGTTAATTATAGAATAGCGCGCGCCGAGAATATTATTATGCATTTGCGCCCCCAACCCACCCCCGAAACAACCCCTATTTAGTTTGGAGTGCTCGGTGGCGCACATATACACACACAACTAAATCAATCCAGGCAGCAACAGAAACACCACAGAGTGTAAAACGCCCTGGTTGTGGTCCACACTTGATTCCGAAAAGCCAACTCGACTCTGATTGCATTGAAAATCTGTAAAATCTTTTATATTTCTGTGTAAATGCAAATAATAAGGAATTGAATATAATCGTTCTAAATAATTTTTTATGGCTCAAAAATAAATACATGAATCCATAATATTTATTTTTAAAAACATCTTATAATTATGGCACTAATTTTAATTTTTAGAGTTAATATTTGGAAATGTTTTTTGGTAAAATTTAAATTCAGCAAACCTGAAAAATCGTTTTTCATTTTAATTTTTGCGGAAACGATGAAAATAACAATTAATTAATAAAACAAACATTGTTAAAACGATTTTATTGAAAAAAAAAATTGAATAATTTTGACTGGACTAAATAAGGATTTATTGATTTTACAGTCTTATATTGAAATTTAAACCAATTCATTTTATTATAACGTTTTTTTCCCAATTTTCAAAATATCTTAGTGCTTTTGCAAATTTTGATGCGAGGTACAAGTGCGGATGACAACATCCGACAGCGCCTACACTGAAGTACATAGATACCCACTGACAAGTACATACAGTAGCCTACGTACATATGTATTACATGCACAATACATGCTCTTGAACGGGTTTATACGAGCACACGCGGCTCTCGCATCCATCTATGCCAGCAGCCGTAATGCCGCGCATACATAGTTTATACGCAGCAAAACTTAATTGCATACTAGATGTATTCGCTTGATTAAAATTTAATTAATTTCGAGTAATATTATTTGGAGCGCGCGCATTAAAAATGTGCGCGCGCCAACATCAATCTCGCACAGAGGCTTCTGCGTAATTCAATATAATGAACGTTGCGGAATATTGTGGTGCGAGCAGCGTCGATCCCCTTCCTTCATTTGGATACACTCGAAATGGAAATTTGGCTGATTTTAATTAAGGAATTGGTATTTTTGCTGTTTTGTTATTATTGTTTTTTTTTCCACTTTGTGTTAATATAATTTTTATTGGTACTGATCAAAAATTTTTGTTAAAAATTGGTAGGTTCCTCAACTCATATTTTTCTAATTTCTATCAACCCTTCATTTTAAAGTAATCAACTATGTGCATAAATTAGCATCCAATCTGCCGGTTACGACTAATGCAACAAAACTTATTTCTGTCATATAAATTGTTAAAACTAGCAGAACAGGCTATAATTATATATAACTATTAAATAGTTTTATTCTCAATATATCACTTTTTAGAAATAATACAATATAAATAATATAATTTAATTAGACAAAAATAAAATTTAATAATAAAAACAATAAAAATGAAGCTAGAATTAAAAAAAGTTAAAAAATTTTAACTTACTGTTTTTTAAAAATTTAGATAATTAGATTTAATTTTACCATATAATAGTATCTATAACTTGTTACAATATTGTTTAAAGATTTTGAATGAGACAGTTTAAAGAAGTTTTGAAGTTTTGATACTAAAAGTTATGAATCAAAAGGTTTGTTTGCCAGTTTTGTTCCTAAAATTTAAAATTAATTAATACAAAATCAAAACCAAAGCTCAAGAGTTTCAGCAAAATATTTGCTCTAGTGGTGGTGCCGTTTTGTGTCAAAGTTAATTTTCCTTCGAATTTTAAATTTTTGAACCATTTTCGACGGATCAACAAAAATAAAAGACAAAATTTATTATGGATTATTATTATAATAAATGAGTTTTTTTTCCCAGCCAAAATTTAGCTCTAAAAAGTCCTATCTTTTCTCCTACTTGAGTGAAGATCTTGGGACTTCATGCGTATAAAAATAAATTTTGAAGCTTTGCACGGCACACGGTATATTTTACAAGAGGGATTTTGAGGAACGTGGCGCCGGACGCTTGCTTTTCTCTCTCGCTCTCGCCGGATCAATATCAAAAGAGGCTCGCTCTCTTGACTCGCCCTCAAGCCACTCACTCGCACCCCGTGTCCACCCCTCGTCACACATCCCTCTGTGGTGCCAATCACCACCTCTCGGAACACAAGCATCTTTCGCGCGCCAAACGACCGCGTGTGCAGACACCGAGGAGCGAAAAACCGACCGAGGGGATAATTAGATCACCCTTTTCATGTTTGAGCACCGCTCTTTTTATTCCATTTCGCGCCTCTGCTCAAGCCGGATTGAAACAAAATTTAAAAAAAGAACCTTCCAGCTTTGTCGGAGGAAATAGAATTTTCATTATTCTGAAATATGAAATTAATTTTGTAAGTTTTAATTTTGTATTTAAAAAATTGAAAGAAAATTTGGTAATGTTATAGTACGCGCGACGTGTTTCCCAAAATCCCTGATTTCAGTTGGCATCACTTGCATTACGTCGCGCGTTTAATAGTGGTTTTACGTCGCGCATACAATAATGGTTTTACGTCGCGCGCTCAATACTGGTGGCGGTAAAATTTTTAAGAAAACCGATTATTCCATCGATACCTCCACAACATGTTTCTTTTCCTACAATCTTAATTAAGGGGACTGCTAGGAAGAATAGGGGCCCTTGGGATGGGTTCAGAATGGGGCAAGACGACCTCTGGAGGGCCGTGCGCACCCTTATAGCAGGCGCGACGTATCACTATGGGACGCGCGACGGTCGAAAAAGCGAACTCCGGAGGGCGCTTTTCACCATCGTCAGAGGCGCGACGCATGGTTATAGGACGCGCGACGTATGCTTATAGTACGCGCGACACACGATTATAGGAGGCGCGACACGCGCGGAAAATTAATTGAAAGGTGTTGCACGCGGCCGGAGTTGTGGGCGCCCCACGAACCGGCAACTCGGAGGTGGGCAACCCCCAAGATTAATTTTTGCAGAAGCCGCGAGCGAGGGGTGGAGGCGCAGCGAGGTCGAGGACGTGGGGAAGGCCGTGCGGAGGGCGAGGACAAAAGGGCGGCTGTGTTCATGAGGGGGCTCCTGCGGAGCCCCCTCACGAACCCCGCCCTTTTGTCCCGCCCGGAGCCGGCCTTCACCACGTTCTCGGGCGAGCGCGCCTCCAGCCCGAAGCTCGCAAACCCACAACGGAGTTGCTTACAAAAGGAATTGTCTGCAAAAAGGGCTTAGAAAGCAAAAAGTGTGGTGCCCACAACTCCCTTTGCAGACAACACCTTTTGTGGGCAACTCCGTTGTGGGTTTGCGAGCTTCGGGCTGGAGGCGCGCTCGCCCGAGAACGTGGTGAAGGCCGGCTCCGGGCGGGACAAAAGGGCGGGGTTCGTGAGGGGGCTCCTGCGGAGCCCCCTCATGAACACAGCCGCCCTTTTGTCCTCGCCCTCCGCACGGCCTTCCCCACGTCCTCGACCTCGCTGCGCCTCCACCCCTCGCTCGCGGCTTCTGCAAAAATTAATCTTGGGGGTTGCCCACCTCCGAGTTGCCGGTTCGTGGGGCGCCCACAACTCCGGCCGCGTGCAACACCTTTCAATTAATTTTCCGCGCGTGTCGCGCCTCCTATAATCGTGTGTCGCGCGTACTATAAGCATGCGTCGCGCGTACTATAAGCATGCGTCGCGCGTACTATAACCGTGCGTCGCGCGTACTATAAGCATACGTCGCGCGTCCTATAACCATGCGTCGCGCCTCTGACGATGGTGAAAAGCGCCCTCCGGAGTTCGCTTTTCGACCGTCGCGCGTCCCATAGTGATACGTCGCGCCTGCTATAAGGGTGCGCACGGCCCTCCAAAGGTCGTCTTGCCCCATTCTGAACCCATCCCAAGGGCCCCTATTCTTCCTAGCAGTCCCCTTAATTAAGATTGTAGGAAAAGTATTGCGTCGCGCGTGCTATAGAGGTTTCCGTGGTTATCGGGAAATAAAATCGGTTTCCTTAAAAATTACACCGCCACCAGTATTGTACGCGCGACGTAAAACCATTATTGTATGCGCGACGTAAAACCACTATCGAACGCGCGACGTGATACTTTTACATGGGAGCATAAGTGCTGCCAACTTATGAAAAAACACGTCGCGCGTACTATAACATTACCGAAAATTTTAAACAGTTTCGCACTTTTTTACTGTTTTTGTTTATTTTGCAACATTTTTACAAAATAAATACATTGTTTACATAGCAATGTATAAAAAAAATACAATTTTCCTTAATTAAAATGTAAAATCAAATATTAAATTCACTCAAATTAAAGAGACTATAGGACAAATTTACCCATAAACAAGGAAAAATTTGCAATTTGTATTCCTGAATTGTACTTCAAATTTCATGAAAAATGATTACGAACTTATATTTTTGATATAGTTTCAAAATAATTCCAATTTCATACATTTAAATGATGTTAGACTGAAATTTTATTATAAATCTTAAAGCCTTACATATTAGACCAAAGTATTGAAATTTTGCTCATAAATAATTGTATAAATGAAAATTTTATAAATTTTATTAGAATCGAGGTCGTTGAAAAAATGATGCCCACGCGGTGCGCGAGAGCCAAAATTAAATTTAATACAAACCACACACCACGCGCGTCTTGCGAGCTCACATCTCAGCTCTCTCGTCTTTCTCAGTAAACAGAAAGTGCATGAGCATGTATTTTATAAAAATAAATAAGAGCTCGGCGGGCGATAATATACACAGAGCCGGCGCGTCACGCAGACACCGCCTAGACTAAATAAAAGTAGTTGGAAGCAACACCAGCCGCGCGGCGCAAGATGTTTTCCCTTCAACTCGATCGGCAAAGGACTCTCTTTCATTTTAGTTTCATTTATACATTATACGGATGGATGGTCTCTGTGAGATGCAGCCGCGCCACTTACAAAAACAAAACGATCAAAGCCGCCGAGTGCACGCAGGAAGTGATCCAAATAAATAATTTTATCAATTTCTTCCATTTTATTTATAGCTTTGAGATGATTTCTTTTAAATAAATGTAATAAATCAAGCTTTGCGTATTTGCTTTGCATACATTTGTTATTATTCTCGGCTAGAGACGATGAAATATGTATTAAAATATATTAAAATGGATAAGAATATTTTAATGTTATGAAATATCAAAGCAAAAAGCTGTGCTGCGGCAGAAAAATGTGATCGCAGGTCCACGTGTGTGAGCGATGGAATAGTTTTGAATAAAATATTCCAAAATTATTTATAAATGCAAGTTCAAAAACCGTCCTAAGCACCCAGAACGCAGTAATTTTTCGTTGTTTCGATTTTTGACAATTTGAAAATATTCAAATTAAAATTAATTACGAATTCAGGAAAAACTTGTTTGAAGAAGTTGACACTCGAGGAGATGATCATGGAAATGAAGATTCGGGCTTTTCCTCGTTGCAAAAAATTATTGTATTCAAAAAACAAATGGCTCTACCAGTTTCAGTCACGGTCTGCGACCCTATTTAATGAGCAAGAAAATTAAAAAAATCAGTAAAATTGACAAAAATACCACATTTTAAAATAACAAATTAAAATCTTTAAACAATTTCTGCAACGAGTAAAAAGCCCGATCTCTTCATTTCCAAGAAAATAACAATCGAATTTATATTTATTGAAGTTTATGTAGTAAAATTCACTTGTTTTTACCAAAATTGAGGTGAAAAAAGCCACCTTAATTTTTTAAGTTGCTAAAATTAAATAATTTCCTCCCCGATTTAATTTATAATTTAAAACCTAACAATACGATATTTTCCTATTTCTCCAAAAATATCAAACTAGAAAAATCGTTTCAATTGATAAAAAAGCTGAAGTTGGAAATATTTAATGTTTGTTTCTTTAAATCTGTTTGGCTTTGTTAAAGCAAGTGAAATCAGCGTCGAGGGGGTAAAATGCAAACCCTTTCGAGGCATGTCCAGCGCACATTCACTTTCCAGTGTGCACGCGAAATCGTCGGCCTGCCGAGCTGTGTGCGCGGCCAACATAAATAAATTTAAAACTCGTCCCGAGGTGCACGTCATGCAATAAAAAGCGGGCTCGGCGGCATTTTTAATTATCATTCGCCGAGCAGATTAGATAAACATCATCGTGTTACGGCTTAATTAAGTCTCGTCCGCGTGCGTCCGACTTGCTAATTAATTAAAAATATAGAATCAGAGAAAGGAGAAAAAAAGTAGCGTCCGAGGGGAAAAGCAGGTCTATTTAAATAATGGGCCTGCTGTGCGCGCAATACTTATCAAGGGTGTGTCCCTGGGAAATATTAAAACGGATTATATGCGAAATGACCGGCGGGCCTCGCTCGCTCTATTGTTATTATTTTAAAAACTTGGCTCGGCCCGAATTACTTTTGGCACGAAATATTGCTTGGGATTGTGGGTGGGTGGATTACTTTGCCGCCGCCACTGGACTTGAGCCGGATTTATTGGACGCTCGCCGCCAACAATAACATCAACAACAACAACACTTACAAACAAGAAAGCCGCCGCCGGAATGTGTATGCATTTTCTTGCGAAAAAGAAGAAGTGGCGAGTTCAATCCGTCGTGCCAAGAACTGTGGCAAAGCGTCCAAAATGGCAAATGAAAAGCAAGTGACGAAAATTTACCAATTTAATCAGGAAAAAAAATCCAAATAAAAGATGATTTTACTTTTTTCAGAGAGTAAAAGAATTGTATTTAAGTCTTTACAACAATGGGTGGTTAAATTTCCAATTCTTTTCGAATGACTCCTATTGTTGGAGACTCTTAATTTGAATTTGCTAGTAAAGATTCCTTTTGAAATATTTTGTTTTTTCATTGAAATAGCCGGAAATTGCGTTCATTATTAATGAGAGCCACAAAGAAATATTCTTCAAATCAGTGAAATTACAATTTTCATAAAAATATTATGAAGAATTTTTGAAAATTTAAAATCCAAAAGACCGTTGAACAATAACAATGGAAGACTCAAAAATTTCAAAATTCTTCCTCTTGTTATTTAAAACGGTTTTGAAATAATATTTGAGTTTCCATATAAAATAACGCATTATATTCTGCGTTCAAAACAATTATAATTTAAATTCTGATAAACCAATAAATAAATTATTGCTGAAATTAAAGATCATTGTCAAAGAATTTAAAATTTCATGACTTTTACACGTTTCGTAAAAACCGTTGATGAACTGTAACAATAAAACTAGTTTAAATATCAAATATTCTTCCCTCTCGAGACAAGAGTTTTCTCATAAATGATATGCGATTTATTTATATTTAATCTGTTAAATTTCAACGATAAAGAATCTGAAAATTCTTAGGAATTTTACCTATGAATCGAGAAAAAAATGAATCCTTAGAAAGAGAATTTTACGCTGAAGGTCGTTAAAAATTCAAAAAAAGTTCAGTAATTTAAGGTTTATTTGCAAGTCCGAAATTCCTAGCACTCCATTTTTGCCGAGGAAGGGCTCCTCTTCCTTCCACCTCCGGACTGTTTCTTGTGGACCCTTTTCCTATCAATTTTCCTCTCAGGCTCCTTCAAAGCAGGAAACCGCAACGGTTCCTTCGTCGGCCGCTCGCGAAGGACCATCTTCAGCAGGTCTTTGGTGACTTTGGAAGGTTTCTTGAGAATCTTGACCTTAGGACACGGTGGGCAAGGGAGACGTCGCCGGGGGTGAGGAGTGGCCGAACGAGGACGGCGATTCGGTTTGCGAGCCGAGGTGCGGAATTTCTTGACCACTGCGTCGGAAATTTGTTCCATGGTGAATTTGAAGTGAAGTTTGTCACTCGGAGTTCAATTCAACAATGAGTGCTCACTGAAAACCGTTACGCTTTTTATAGGATTCTGCCAACAATCACTTCCAGATTCGCGTATTCGTCATTGTTGTAACGAATTTTTGTGGAATTATTTATTTTAATTATAAAAATGTTTTCTTTCATAATAAATGGACGATTGAAGCAAAATATTAATTAATTTTGCTGAAAGCGAGTTTCTATTTTGCCAATATTTATTTTTAATCAATTTTTTTGGTGCGTTCAAATAAATTTTTGCGTATTTATAAATCAAAATAAATATTTAATTACAAAATTTAATAAGTATGTTTAATTGTGAGAAATTAAATTGTTAAGTATTTTGCAATGTAAAAATTAATATTATTCTTATCCGTGAAATGTATCCTTTTAGTCCATATGTACAAAAACAGACGTCGATTTTTGGAGAGAAAAAAATAACAACTCACTAAAAAGGCAGAAAACGGGCAGCTGGAATTTCAAAAAGCTTCGATTTCTTTTGTACGTCCTAAATAAAAATTAAGGACATTAATATTTTAAATAAAAATCTCATAAAATCCATTTCAATTCAGATCTAATTTAATTTATGATTCAGTAAGAGAATATAAAATTTTGCTAAAGAAATTTGGAAGTAAAACTAAAGAATGCGCACCATAAACTTGTGAATACCAACCAATCTCTTTGGCACTTTTCTTTATAACGCTGAGCGCTTTTTGCTTGTACGTTTTTCAAGAGAGAAAGAACGAAGCTCAAAGAGGCTTTCTTTCTTTTTCTCCGCAATGAATGCCTTCATTTGATATTAAAAATGCTCCGATGCCAAAATACCAACAATAAACAGTGCACGCAGAAATAAAAAGGGTGTTTAATGCTGCTGCCAAAGCGGGGTGAGAGAAAGGGAGCGAGGGTGGTTTGTCGGTTGGACGGAAGAGAGACCGGCGCATGCAGCGCAGCCACAAGAGAACAGAGAGACTGAGAGCTCTGCAAATAACATCTCGGCACAATCTAATCAACTTTTCAATCTCCAACAGCCGCACTTTCCGCTACTTTTTTCATATATTTTTTATTATTAAATTTTTAATATTAACCGCGGCGGCGGCTTGAAAAATAAAAATAATAACTTGCGCATTTCCCGGCTGCTTTCTGCACCGAGACCATTTATGAAACACGCCGCGGGAAAAAAATTAACGCTCGCGTGTGTTGAACGAGACGCGCAGATTTTCACCCGCCGACTTTTAATTTAAGTTAAATTAGCGCGCACTTATTAGGGATTTATGGTTCCGTGCCGACGAGCATAATATACATTCGGCGGAACAAATTCGTTGCAATCGCGGCCTCCAATCGTTGGTGGGCCTGTTCAAATTAAAAAAAAACTTGCTTTTTAAAGTGAATAAATAACATTTTGAAAAAAAAGAAAGATAAAAATATAAATTAACAGTTTTTTAGGACAAGGAATAAAAAAAATTGAAAAAAGGTATAAAATGTAGCTATAGTAGGAGTTTGGAAACAGTTTTGTATATCTTTTAATCAAATTTTTGTCACTTTCTATTCTACTAATTTTGAAATAATATAATTGGAAAATCAAAGTAAATATATCATAAAAAAATTGCTTGAGATTTTCAATTTTTATTGTATCAATTCCCGAAAGCCACTCTCAAGAAGGTCCTGCTGCGAAGGGGTTGCCGGCGGACCCGAGGGTGATGAAAATTTTACAACTTGCCATGCCAGTCGAGAGCGAGCGCGCAACATTGAACCGGGCAATAAAGCCTCGTGCTACTTGAAAACGCACTACTTCTCCCGAAATTATTTCCTCGTGGATAAAATTCGCCCGGCCGCGACCTTGGGTGGCGCTTAATTAAAAAGGTGTCGAGCGAAAGGGCCTCCCTCGTCGCTGTTTGCACAGACGCCATCGCCGCCTTTATTATCGCCGCGGCCGAAACGAATGCGCCGCGGCGCTCGGTCAACCTGTTGGAGCGCCACGGGAATAAAAGAAGGAGGGACGGACACACCGCTCGCCACTCGTCCCGACTTTTGAACTGCACTGACTTCTTTAATTAATTGATAGAGCCTGTGGAACGAGGAATTAAGTGGAAAATTGAGACTGGGCTAACCTTATTGCAAAGAAAAAATTAAAAATAAAACTAAAGAGCAACAAACAAAAGACGGTGAAATTGACCTATTTTAAAATTTTATGAAATCCACCTCGTGTTTGCTTTCAGTTTATAAATTTTTTCCTTAATTCGCAGTTTTTCTCAAATACAGACTAAAATTTTAAAACTAATTTCATTATTTAGAATTAAAACCAGTTAGTGGTAAAGACAAATTTGTAATTTTGTGGTAGAATTTCACGATTGAGGATTGATTCATGGGGATTTGAATTGAAAATCGTCTTTTCCTTGATGGGTTCTCTGAGTTTTTTATTGTTTAATAAAGAACAATATCCTGCTCTACATATCTCGACTGCAGCCATAATTCAAGAACTGTGAAATCATTTTGACAAGAATTACTACAAAAACAAATTTTTTTTAAATATTTTTATTTAAAATTAACAATTTTTCGTGAAAGAATTATTCAAAGGTTTCATTTTATACACTATACACAAAACAAATTTTTAACACAAAATTTGACAAATTGAATTCGAAACTTTTCCAACAAATTAGTTTTTATTATAATTTTGGTCAGAGTATTGAATTCTTTTACATGGTTTCCACAGTTTGAAATAATAGTCGTTGTCACAGTTTCATAAATATTCCAATTAAAATTAATATTATTGATGGATTCAAGATTTTAACGTCGTAATTAAAGAATTTCGAAAAATAAATAATAAATACAATCAAAAGAGATCAATTTTTTTTGCAATATTTTGATCTTTCAGTTTTATTTTTGAATCAAGTTTTGTCAAAAGTTTTTTTGAACATTGAGCAGCAGCCCTGTAAAAATAGTTCCACAGAACAACTTCCCAAAAACTGCCAAAAACCGACGGAATTTTAAATTTTGTGTCAAAAGATCCTCTTGAAATAAGTAATGAAATAATTTATAATAATCAATAGCGAATTTCTTCATTGAAATTGAACAAAAATGTTACACAAATCCAATCAATTATTGCGTTTCAAAAGGTTTTTTTATTAGATAACTCAATTTCGAATTAATTGACAGCACGAGCCCTCAGGTGACGGCAAATAATGCCCTTTGACATTCGTTTACGCCTCCCTGCTCATTTGCAAATCGGGTGAAAAAATAATAATTGAAGCAAACAAAACTGTTACGAAAAAAAAATGACGTGTGTTTACGTAGGCGCGTGCATGAGCCGAAAAAAAATAGAGCAGCTGGACAAAATGAGCATTACTTGGTTTATACGGGCGCGTGTGTTTATTGGAACGATGAATTCAACCTTGCAGCCACAATTAATATGACAGAAAGCGGCTCCAGTTGAACAACGTCGGCGGCCACTCTCGATTTTCGAGCAATTTTTTTCTGCACCAATGCGGTCGCCCGAGGCGCTCGACCTGCGCCGCTAATTCATCAAATAGAAACAATATTGGCCGCAGCAGCAGCAGCCCAAGGGCTCATTAAAAATTTGGCCCCCGCCGATTTGATAATAATAACGAATTCTACTCCGGAGTGAGTTTTTTTTTTGCGGGCCGCCGGGTGCTCATCAAATTTCGATTGACTCTTTGCGCGCAAAAGCGAGGACGCACTTGCTCGCTCTCCGAGGTATTATAATATGAAACAATAGAGATATTATATGTGCAAGCCGCGCCCTGATTGTTTGCAAACTTCTTCAATCGGCCGTTAATACCGGCAGTCAGTCTCACTAGTACATATTGTTTGGCGATTGTGCAAATAACAGCCCGCCCGCCCGCCTACCCACCGCCGCGCGCGCTTCGTCCGCCCGCAGCAAACCGAGAATATATAATTATTAAATATTCAGCCTCCCTCCCTCTCTTTTAATAGCCGCCCGTGGCCTTTTGCCAGAAATCGGGTGAAATTCGACAGTTTTGCAAATCATTTGTTAATGTTTCAATTGAAAACAACATTAAAGTATAAATTATTTGTTAAAATCATTTTTTTTTAATTTGAAATAGGATTTAATGGTTTTCCTGCTTGTTTTAGACTTGGAAAATGATCAAATGAGCACGAATACTGAGATTTTAATTTGAAATTCTGATGTTGAATGAATTGATTACAACAGAGTACATGACAAAAACCAACAAAATTATGTAGATTTCTGAATAAACATGGCAGTATTTTATATATACATATTATGAAGGAAAAGAAAAACATGCAAAGAAGTCATTTACATTGAAATTTTTTGCAGTTTTATAAAAAAAAAAATCGAATAAAACCAAGGAAAAAATGAGATTTTCATACAAACTGGCTAAATTTAACTACATTGAATAAAATTATCCATTAAATTCCACTTCTAATAGCAATTTTGTCACTAAATTATACTTTTTGTTTGTTGCTGTTGAATTTATTTTTTGAAAGTTTTCATTCGCCATTTAAACATCAATTTGGCTTATTTAAAAACCAAGTAAAGCCGATTAAATTTTCAAAAATGGACAAACACTCAATATGCCTGTAAGGACAATTTAGCTAGATTTATCCGAAATAAAAAATAAAAAAGCATAAAATTTAAGTAGCATTTAACGATTGATTGATTTATGGTGATTTGAATTTAAAGTCAGCTTTTCCTCAATGGGTTTCGTGACTAGTTTATTGTTTAAGAATATAACAAACAATAATTAATTAGCTGTGAAATCATTCTGAAGAAATTTAGTTCATAAATTAATTTTACAAAAGTGTTTTCATAAAATAATCAATTTTTTTATTAAACTTCCTGAAAATACCCGAGTTTTTCATTTCCAAATTCTTTTCAACTACAATTTTTCATCAAATAAATTTTATCAATAATTTGAACACAATTTTTGGGGAAAAAAATTTATACATTTTTTTTTTTTAATTGAAGCCGAATAATGTAGCGCTGATTATTATGTTTTTGCTTAAACAATGAACAACTCACAAAACCCGGCTTTAAATTAAAATCACCACGAATAAAAAATTAATTCATTAAATAAATAGACAATTCCACAACTCAATTTGCATATTTCCTTGGACTGCAATAGTGAATCCTTTTAATTTTGGTCTAATAAATTTTGGATTGATATACTTTTTACCGAAATAAACCAATTTCGACATATTTCCTACGCTGGAATTTGAACGCTGCACAAGAAACGTACTTTGACGCGAAATATCTGATTAGTTCTCGTGTAGCATTTAATTGGATTATGTACTCGGGATTGAGGATCGAGCGAGAGTGAAGCCGATCAGCCCGGGGGTGCAAATGAGATCAGTTGAGCGGCGCTGTCCATTTCGCGGATTCCATTTTTTATTAAATTGCACGGTTGCCATGGGAATAAATTGAATAAATCTTAGTGCTGTGAAGGATGTGTCCAGTGGCGAGGCAACACCTGCTCTCCTTTTATTCACCAAATCGATTTTGCGGAGCCGACGAAATCACTTTTCTCCTACGGAATAATTTTCAATGTCAAAATCGGCCTCAATGTCATTAGCTTTTTTGTAAGGACTTCTTCAAATTAATTAAGCAACTAAAGTAAAAAAATGTTAATTGGTAAAATTCAAAAGTCCGTATTTGGTCCCCAATTTTGTCCTTTTTCGTCCTCGAATCGGCCTCACGGCCAAACGAGCCAGACCAGACATTTATTCCAATTGGCCGATCGTTGTGCGGTCTGCCGCGCGTCTGGACGCGTCGGTCTCGCCGTATCCGAAATATGGTGTTGACTTAATCGATTGCGTGCGAAAACGATGCTGATGCTTGTTTTCGTGTATCTTGCGAGGGCAATTTCGCCATTATTGCGCTGCGTCGGTCCAACTGCACAAACAGATTGCTCGCCGACTAGACGCGCTCTTGAAATAATAAAATAAACCCCCTTTTATTTGTGCTCAATAAAATCAGCTGGCGCCGGACGAAGAACTAATTTCGTGGCTTACTCGAATAGAAAAAAAGAAA
The DNA here is from genome assembly GCF_031216515.1 of Neocloeon triangulifer. Taxonomy (NCBI): domain Eukaryota; kingdom Metazoa; phylum Arthropoda; class Insecta; order Ephemeroptera; family Baetidae; genus Neocloeon; species Neocloeon triangulifer. Next base: position 3,295,812 of record NW_026775550.1, read on the forward strand.
TCATGTCTTAATGTGTCTGGCCAGGATTTTAGTTGTCATAATAATAAAAGTTTATTTTTTTAATAATATTAAAACGTGTTATTTATAATTTTTAATTTTAATAAAATATTTGTTTTTATTATTGATTATTATCAATTTTAAAATAATATATGATCTATGCCTTGATATAAAATGTAAATAATACTTTTTTAACTTGATACTCTTGTTTGTTTAAATATGAGTAAATTAATTATTAATTATAAATAACTCATGAATCATTTACATTAATCAATAATATTGGTAAATAAAAAACTTTAGCTTTCATCTTGTTTTTTGTAGTATGGCTTATGTTAATTATTCAGGTTAATAACCACATCATAAGATCGCATTAATATATATCGTCGGCTACGCGGCCAAATGGCCGATCTGGTAATTACCCCTGTGGGGAAAATGGCTAGTAGCCACTTTCCCCGTTGGGGAAAATGGCAGATGAGCCTTTTTTTAAATTTTACAGGAGAAGCAAAAAACTGATTATCTGCTCTAATTTTCTATGTTCAGATTTCAAAATTTGAACCAAAGTTCAGAATGTTATTGCAGATAATTTGGTAGACTTAATTTTCTTTTAAACCTTAATATACAACTGTTGTAAGAAATTTAAAGGGAATTAATTCCACACTGAAAGAGTAAAACGTACAATACAATCGAAATTAAACCACTTATGCAATTATTTCCTGCTTTTCTTTGTTCAATTTAACTTGATAATAATATTTTATAATATAATTTTATATTAATTCATCGTATTTTACAATATTTTTATTATTTTATTTTATTTAAATTAATTTAAATTTTATTCTTTTATTTGAACAATAGTAAACCATTTTGGCATTAAAAGCATTTTTTTCTTATTTCACATGACCCGGCGTCACTTCTAATTATAATCTCATGAATAGTTTTACTAATACTTACTATAAATTGCAATAATTAGTAAAGTAAAATCTAGCTCGGATACAACATTAAGCTTCTGGTTGCATGTTAAATATTTTAATAATAAAATCTATATTTTACTATCTATTTGATTTTAAAATTATATCTATTTTAAAGAATTTTTTGCATTATCATGCAAAATGCATGAAAAAGCTGTCACTTTGGAATACAATATTGACGAAACTACAGCTTATTCTGATATTTTACTTCTTAATTTATGTTAGGTATTTTATTAAATTTATTAAAATTTTATTTTTATATTTTTTTTATTTTCGATATTTTCATTATTTTTAACATTTATTGCATTTAAAACAATTTTGGCATTATTCAGCAAGCGGGAATGCTGTGGATCTTGGTATAGGGGGCGTGGCACTGCCTTACTTTTGCTCCCCAAACTCGCGATAGTGAGACATCTACTGAGAAAGTTGATACTTTTATGGTTATTTCTGATGCAGATTTGTACACTGAATGCATTGGAACAATAAAAAAAATTTGTCCGGAAATGCTCATCTGCCATTTTCCCCAACGGGGAAAGTGGCCACTAGCCATTTTCCCCACAGGGGTATTTACCAGATCGGCCATTTGGCCGCGTAGCCGACGATATAATTTATCAGCAAATCATTGAAGAAAATTGAAATTTTCAGTATTATTGTAAACCCTTTGCAATCGATAACCGCGGTGGTGTCAAATGGTAGAGCCAAGTACAATACATGGTGGTACGTCTGCGTGTGCGATTATTTGGATTCAGTGTGACGTGAATTGTGCATAGAGCTGCTAATTTCGGTGCGCGCACTTAAATGCACACGCAAATTCGCGCTCTAGTGATTTGCGGCGGCGATTTCATAATTCACTGCGCGCGCCGCGCACACGCGTAGGCCTAATATATGCTTTTTTGCACGCGCGTCACATAAAATGCCTATGTTGCGCCTCCACTGATCATCGCACATAATCGCCAATTTTTTTCAAAGCTTCCCCTTCCGGCCGAGCGCCCGCAAAGGCGTCGTCGATTGCGCGCAATTGCGTACTGGATAATTCGGGATCCGCTTTGAAAAAATTACTTTTTTCAAAACAAAAACGTGACGTGCTTCAAAGTAGCCGGTGAGGTGACGACGAATCGCTTTCACTCTTGCGAGTTACTTTCGCTCACTAATCCTTTCCAAAAAGTGCCCGTTCCGCCAAGTAAGGAAAAAAAATGTCAAATTTTTATTTGAAAGTAGAAAAAATATTAATTAACTAATTTCGTTTGACTTGTTTTCGAACGAATGTCACTTTTCGCACCTTTACGAAAGGTGTGAACTTTGCAAAGTTATGCAACCCGCACGTAACTCGTGTCCGGCGTGTTGCTTCTGAAGAAACTGGCCAAAAATTTGCAATTTTGAAAAGATTGAATTCAAGGAAAACTTCATGGTTTACATTAATACGCTTCTCTAATAAATTCAATTGTACTTTTTTCACAATAAGTTATGAATATTTAAATTTAATTAAAAGAGGCCTTTTTGTTAAAACGAAGAAGCAATAAAGACAACTTGTAAATTAGTGCAAAATTTAATTTCAATACAAGAACTAACTTTTGCAAAAGTTCATCATAAAAATAAACACGAAGGAAAACGAGTTGCCTGCAAGCAGCTTTTATTATCTTCCAGAGCCGTAATTGAATATCTAGTTCGCCTGCCAGCAAATCAGGGCTGCTTTGCATAAAAGCAGAAAATGGCGCGCGAGCGCGGCACTGATTTTGATATTATATGCAAAGTCGTGACGGCTCGAAAACCTAATGCCCATAAAAATAGCGCAGGTCAATAATATTATAAATAATGGCAGCGCCGCGGCCATACCGGCAACAACTGTAATTTATTTATTTATTAATTCAGTCACGATTCCAATAAATAAATTAATAATCCCCTCGGCAGGCCGTTTGTTGTTCCACATCGGTTTATTTGAATTATTATTAGCTAGTGCAGCACCGAGAGGAAGATTGCAAATGCGCAGTATGGAATGGAAATCGATTCTGTACGACGCTGACAATTCAGAATAATATGTAATAATTTATCGCTCTTGTTTGTCGCATGATTAGAGAAAAAGCTCATTTTCAATTCTTTTGTTAATTGATTGATGACTAATTTTAATCACCAAAGTGTCCTTGAATTTAATTTATTTCAATGCATATTTTATACCGGTTTATAAAGGTAAAAATCGCAAAACAAAAATCAATTCCACGGGGATTCCACTGTTGAATGAGCTGATTTTGGAACGCGTCGTGCTAATAATCTCGCCTCTGAAAGAAAAGCGACAGCTAATTAATGCCGCTATAACGCCTCAGGGAAATTATTTCGCATGCACGCGTGAAATACTTGTTTGTTTGTGATCATACATGCATACCATGGGGTTTAAAATCTGTTATATATCTTCTAGAATTCCGTTTCCAGTCAATTATTCAGCAAAATTATCTGTTTTATTCCAGATTGTTGATTTGTTTTTTCAGCTTGTTTCATCAATTTACTTGTTTGTTGCATTTAATTTACTTTTAAAACTCATTTAGAGGGGATCATAGATAAGAAATTTCACCTGCAGTGTGGTTTCAAACTGTAAAAAACACACCAATTATGAAAATAATTGTGCAATAATCTTCACCAGTACTTAACCCATAATGTTATTACTAAACGAATTAAAAACTGTATGTGGTTATTGATTTACTTGAAAATCATTTAAGTTGGTTTTAACTTTCTTAGCAAACATTAAGTACAAGTGGTATAATAAATAAAATTGACTAAAATTACAATAACAATTAAAAATCATATAAATTTGTAAATTTTTATGAAAACTAAAAAGTTCATAACAAAATTCAATTATTATATGGTTTTGCAAACTCTATTTGTTTAAACAGAATTTATCTTGCGTACATTTTTAAAATCCTTAAAATTCATAAATATCATATTTGTTTGAAATACTTGAATTATTTCCAAAAATCATAAAATTTGGATTTTATTCCATTCTAAATACAACAAATTCTGTAAAGCTTCTTGGCATGGAGGGAAAAAATGGTGTTGGTCGATTTTTCCATTTGGCTGCTGCGAGGCGTTTGTTCTCCGCGGCCATTCGTAACAATGATGAAATAATAATTTTTTATTTTAATACGTCGCCCTCGGCTGCGCTGATGCAGAGCGCGAAATAGAGCAGAGGGCAAACGAGCGAAAAAGGTCGGCTCGGGCCGGGGGGAGGCAGCGACGCTGCATTTCTGTAATTTCCTTTTACGATAATGGTAACGGTAATAGTTATTGTTATAAATATTATCATCACCATTATTATTATTATTATTATTCCGGCATGGAATTTAGAGAAAAAGCGGGCGGTCGGGGGCAAATCTCTCCGCTCGGTTGGCTGGCGAAGAAATAATAATAAAAACAGCCCCGAGAGCGACTTGTGCGCGCCGCGTTAGAAACTTTTGAAAGTGAGCCGACAATGACGTTACTGCCGCCGCCACTGTACAATTATTATATGTATATAAGTGTCTGTCTAATACATACATGCATGCACAGCTATTTCTCTCGGAAACATTAAAGTTTTGCTCGCAAAAATTATCCTGCACGTAGCGCTGCTCTCGTAAATCCAAATGTCTGGCGAGCATTTATTTTATCAGCTGCAGTAATAAAGCTGCATATTATTAAATTTGTTGTATAGAGAATGACGAGCGCTAACTCGTGATGGCCTCCTTTCAACGGCGTTGTAAAGCGAAATGGTAGTTCTGAATAAAACCTCTTTTTTAATAACTTGTGCATTAAAAATAAAAAAAAGCTTGAAGCTGAAATCGTTAAAGTACGCCAATTGAATTTCATCAAATAATTTTTCGACTAGATTCACAATTCATGTCTTTTTTTTCAAATCGCAAGCAATTAATTTTAATTCAATTATATGCTGCTTGTTTTGTTATTGTTGTTTATTGATCCTATTCTCAAATCTCATTATCTACACTATTTATAATAAAAATTGTTTTATGGATAAAATTGCACCATCACTATTAAATTTTTTTCATTTTAATTCAGTAATATTACTGATATTTTAATGGTTTAAAAAGTGAAACTTAAATACAATTTATATAATATGTTTGAACAAATTGACATTCGAGGAGATGATCATGGAAGTGAAGAACTCAGGCTTTTTCCTCGTTGCAAAAATTGTTTCTTATTCAAATATAAAACGGTTCTACCAGTTTTGGTCACGGTCTGCGACCCTATTTCATGAGCAAGAAAAAGAATTGAAATCAGCAAATTGAAAATTCACATTTTTTTAAACCAAAAATATTCAAACTTACTTGAATTTGTGTAAAGATTTTGAATTTTTTGTTGTAAAATGTGGTTTTTCAATTTGCTGATTTTGTGTGTTTTTCTTGCTCATGAAACAGGGTTGCAAACCGTGACCGAAACTGGTAGAACTGTTTTAATTTTTAATAAAAACAGTTTTTTACAACAAGGAAAAGGTCCGAGTTCTTCACTTGCATAAAATATTCACCTATAGTTTCGATGAATACATAAAATTTTAAAATTTAAGCTTGCAATTTAAGATAAATTCCAAGTTACTTGATTTTTAATTTACTTTTTTTACTGTAATCGTATGAAATTTGAATTACTCTCTCCGCATTTCAGAGAAACGCAATTAATATTTGCCGGCACTTGTGATTGCGCGCGTATCTATATATCAGAGGACGTGCAAATTATTCATCACACGATAGGCTGGCGGCAGCGCATGAAAATCCCTCCAGTGAGCGAAATAAATAGCCACCGCGGATACATATAATAATACTGCCCATCCACCGGCCGGAGAGAGCGAGAGTGAGGCCGTGTTTCAGCACATTAGCCGAGGTGTGGGACATAATCTGTCAAGCGTGGAATGACTGGTGTTGTGATAATTATGATGTCGTGTGTTATTTTGTGTGTATTTGCCCGCTAATTCTGCGCTCCATTCCACTCGCACGCATTTATGCATTTAATCGCCCCCGCCAACCATCGAGCAGCCCAAGCTTTTTAATTTGCCGACCGAGTATTCGAAAAATGAAATATTGCGCAATTTGATCAAATTCTTTTGCTGGAAAGTGTCAAAGATGTAACTTAATAAAATTTTGTAATTTTACTATCCAAGGTTGAGTTGTGATATTAATTTTTAATTAAAAGTCGTCCTCGATTGATTAGAAGAAAAAAATTCATTCCTTTTCAAAGCTGTGAAATTAGTTTGATAAAAATTTATAGCTAAATTATTGGCAGTTTCTTGTTTTTATTAAAAGAAAATCTGATTCATCAATTATTTTTTAAGAAAAATTGCACTTTTATTGGGAAAACGATTAAAAATATTATTTTAAAACTTAAATTATTTAATTTAACAAAATCGTCCAATTTAATAATACTTTTAGAACTTTTAGAATGGAGAAAACGTTTAAAAAATTAGATACAATTTAATTTTCTTTTTACAAATCACATTGTTTATTGTGTTTTTTTTTTTTCTTGGAAACTGTACGACTAAAAAATTCTTCGAGAAAACTCTGGTTTTGCAAAGAGAGGCCAAAAGTCGTTACATTTGAAAACGGGCGCCCGCTTGCTCGTCTCTGATTACATTATCATAATAATGTTTGCCGCCGGTTTTTGCATCAAGATTGCTATTTTCGCAGCACTACATTTTATTTAGCGTCGGACGCAATTGTTGCAATTTTTTTTTCAACTGCTGCATGGCTCTTCTCACTTCCACTTCTTGCGTCACTCGCCGTCAAATTGCGGCTGCAAATGCGAAAAGTAAATTTTTGCTGCGGTTCCTCGCATTCGCGCGCGCGCGGCTATTCTTGGATTTATGCCCTGCCGCGGTTACTCTCTGTGCCGAATTTAATGCTCGCACCCGAGACTTGCAAAGTGCGCGTGGCGAAAGTTGAAAGTCAGATTTCGTTATTTGCAAGAGAGTTATTTGCTCCTGCATGTCGAAATGTTTATTCCGATTAACACGAATCGCGCGTCGATCTTGTTTGGAAATTCTGCGTCTGTTATATGTAATTCCTGCAGGAATTGTAACAGAATTTATTTCTGAATCAGCTCATGAGCTGATTCAGGAATAATTTAATTATTAATTAAGGTTTCTGTAATGCAGAAATTATTTCTGAATAAACTCAAGAGCTGATTTGGAAATAATTTACTTTATATTAATTAAGATTTCTTAAGTTTTTACTGTTTATTTATAAACAATAATTTATACATTTTACTGTATATTATTTTGGTATTAACATTATTAAAATATTAATTAATAATTTAATAGTATTATAAATAATATTAATATTATAATATGAATGTATTATTATGAATAGGAATAGAAGAAAAATTTAAATTAAAAAAAAACATTGTTTCAAAGTAATAAAACTTTCACGACAGATATTATAAGTCAAGTGAATTAAAAAAAAGATCATATTCATAATCAACATTCTCAAATTTTGTGATTAAAATGAGTTGTATCAAGAAATAATGTAGAAAATTTAATTTTGATAATTGGATATAAAAATTATGAAATAAATCCAAGGAAAAATGCAAATATTTCAAATTATTCCTAATTATTTTTAATTTTTAGACATCAATCCCCATCGTAATTGAATATCATGATTTCAATTATATCCAGCAGCAATTAGCTTTTGATCCTGCCTTTCGCATTTATATAATAAATCGACGCGTGTGGTCCTTTCGCCGAACCGACTGGCATCATTTTAAATTAATCCCGAGCACTGCACTGGGCCGAAAGAGTGATAAACCCAGAAGAGAAGTAGTAATAATATTAATAAACGGCAGTTGTATTATTATTATTATTATTTTTACTGCCGCTGGAAAATGTTACGTGTAGAGAGCGAAGGGCAGCGAAATAAAAGAGAGAGAGATGGATGTTGATGCGCGACGCTGGAATTAATATTAATAAATTTTATATCCGAGTGATGGCCGAGTCAATTGATTTGATGAATAATGGAACAGGCTGTGCGCGCTTTGTATATCTTGCAGACACGATAATAGCATCTGATCTCTCGTCGATCATCGGCCGCCACATATACAATTTATTTTTATCATTGTTGCCTGCTGCAGGCTGGCGCAATTTATTATTATTTTTCCTCTGAATTGCCTTCAATTAGCATTCTCTAGCTGTGCTCGAAACTCTCTGTCGTTGCATCACTCCAACATCAACTCGATGTACACTCGAAACATTTCTCATTACTTCGCAAATCATCCTTTGTTTTTAATTGATAAAAAAATTCAAGCTAATTGTTAGAAATCTTCATCTCTTAATTACCTATTAATAAATAAATAAATAAATAAAATAAATAAATAAATAAATTACCGTTGCTTAAGCCCGCTTAAGCCCATGATGATTTATTATATTAATTTCAATTGATAAATAGTATAATTTTATTAAGTAAATAGAAGTTTGTCCCTCAAAATTTCTATTAAATATAAATTCAATTTTATAACATTAATTCACCTGCAGCAGCGTACTTTATTTTCTTTAAAGACTCAAGACAGATCGCAAAATTGGTTTGAATGAGTAAATATTTTTTTAAATTCCTAACCAAACTTAATTTTCATAAATTGACTGAAACTTTACTGAAATCAAAATTTAATGCTAAATTTAAACAATATCATAAAAATATAAATAAGCTTAAAATATATCATTAATGCTTCTTTAAAATAAAATTGCTTTTAAAATTTGTACAAAGGTTTTTATATTTAATATTAAAAAGATATTTATTATTTTATTTTTCTAAACAATAAATTCAGTACATTGACCACAAAAAATACAATAATTCCATGGTTTGTCTGGATTATAAAATTTAAAATACACTTTTCCGTTTCTATCAAGTAGCAAATTTAATAAATGTTTGTTACGCACAGAAACAATCAGAAATTTTATTCCGAATTTCAATTTCCTTTTCATCGTTTTGAAATTGTTGAAATCGTAGATAAATTTTGGAGCCGCCGCAATAAAATTTGTTTTGACTCCGGCTTGTAATGTAACGTGTGCGCTCGCAAAAAGTTCTCGCCGAGAAACGTCTGCAATTCTTTACCGTCTGATTTATTTACAAAAAAAGGAGGCGCGCGTGCTGCGTTTGAGGGATGAGCAGGGGCGGCGGGCGCGAATTTATTTTTGCGCCATAAATAAATGCGCGGCGCAAGACGTCACTTGTTCTCCGACTCTTTGCTCTCTCTCGGTGCTCATGCGGCGCGTGTGTGTATATTCTGGGCCGCGATGATACGACCTCCAGGCCGATTTATTTATTAAAGTTAAATTGGGCTGTTTAAAATATTCGTGTGCGCTCACTTAAAAAAAACAGACGCCCTTTTTTCGCCGGCATCGCGCGCAGCTCGGCAGCAATTGCAAGAGATCTTTTATATACGTCTTCATGCTCTGTGTTTTGAGGGAAAAGAAAAAAGAAGGCCGCGCTTGTTTATTATTCCAATTCGCTCCGTCTGTAATTTATGATTGATCCTTTTTATATTCGAAAAAATCCCCGGCGCGCTTGTTTATTTACAACGACCGCACGCCGAACCCTTTATGTGCGTCTTTCAAAATTGGGGAATTTATTCTGGTTATTAATAAAAAGGCCCTCCGCATCAAGGTATCGGGTAAACTTTCCTCAAGGCTTTGAAATCAGGAAACGTGCCAAAAAATGTTTAAATATGGGTTTTCTTTATTTGAGATGAAATTATTTTCGTTAAATATATAATTTGATTGAAAATTTATTTATTACTCAATGAGTATTCACCATACATACATGTTAAAGCACACTTTTACAAAAATTTTTAAAGAAATAGTATAAAGAAATTGTGGTTATAACTTCTTCATTTTCGCATAGTCCACAAGAGATTTCACTCGTGCTGGGCAGTTTTTCAGGTGGTATCGGTCACACGGATTGTCACATAATTCACAAATAAATAATTCACAAATATATAATTTGATTTTGAATTTCTTCAGCAGCAAAGTTACGCCTGCAAAATTAATTTGTAATAATGCGAATTGTTGAAGCTAATGCAAAATTTGTTTGAAATTGTGTGATTAAGTTATTTTAAAATTAATACGTTTAGCAAAACTTTGTTTTAATAGTTTTTATTTACATTTATTTTATTAAAATTATAGTTTATTAAAACAATTATATAATATAATTTTCGTTATTTCTTTGTTTTTTTAAAATACATTTTGCATTCTTGTAATTTTGTCATTTACTGTTAGAGAGTTACCAATTGCACTTATTTTAGAAATTTTATTACAACAAATATTTTATAATTTATCAATTTAGTAATCCATTTAAGTAGCATGTTGAGAAACAACTCATTTGATTGGAGCCTATAATTATAAATTAATTATTATTTTAGTTGAGCAATTTATTAAATTAAAAATTATTGCATTAAAAAATACAGTTTATATGAAGTTTTTCTCGTGGAATAAACTACAAAAAACGTCAGTGAAACTCAATTTCCCTTTGAAAAATATTTCCAAAACTGTATTAAAGCAAAATTAAACAAACTTCTACTCAGCGTTATTTCACGATAAAAGAAGAAAAAAATTCCAAAACATAATCTTTGAAGTCAATTTTTTAACCTCAAACTTCTGGATTGATTTTCAAGATTGGTGCAGTTCAAAATTTATCAAAACGCTCCCCGATGTTTGGCGGGTGTACTCAGCCGGCACTGGAGGCGAACTGCGAATTATTAATATCACCCCTCCGCCGCCACCACTGTGCACGTTCGGGGTCTCAAGAGGGTAAATAGCCGGCGAAACGGCCTGCAAAGCCCAATCTGGCCGATATAACGGATGGATCGCCGGAGCGCGGCCATTTCTCACCCGTGTCACACACACGAGCGGCTCATTTGTTCGCGCGTGTGTCACGTCCGGTGTCGCCAATTCGCCGGGAATACAAAAAATTAATTATTTAGATTCGAGTGCAATTAAAAGGGAATGCGAAGGCAGCTGATAAAAATGCGTCCCTTGGGTGGAAGCGTAAAAAATGTTATTTCGTGACGCTGCCGAGGGTTGCTAAATTACGGGGGACGCGAACAGTGGGGTGGCAGATGAAAGTGGCAAAACATCATTCAGATTTTGACATAAATTGCAATAGCAAAATACGTAATATAATTTTGTCAATAATTAAATAAAAATAAATAATTTCAAATTTTTTAGAATTTAAAAAAAAAGACTGCAGAACGGTATTTTGAAATAAATTTGATACAAAGAACGTTAAAATAGCTGCAGAGACTGCATCAGCGATATTTACGCAAAGAAAGTTTAGTTTTATATTTAAAAAATTAATAATATTATAAATCTCTATTTTGTTAATGTTAAAAATTAAGTGTTTAAATTATTTTTTTATTATTTTTATTAAATTTTTTTATTAAATTTAATAAACATTTATAATTATTTATTAATTTAATCCAATTTCATTTAATAATTCCTGTACAACAATTTGGCAATTTTAGATCATTATATAAATAATAATCTGTTCGCCGCTCCAATTTCCAGAATACTTCTTTATAGAAACTGGTGCTCTGATTCTGAGGTGCATGGCCTACTTATCAAATGTTTTATCTCATTTATCCATTTCTCTACCATAAATATCTCATCTTGACCGACAAATCGCGCGCAAAAGGCACGCGGAAAAGCATTTTTCTTTTCTTTGTCGTGGCCCAAATAATTCGCACGCCGCGCAAAAGAGCCCAATTAGCCGCGGCGAAGAACGGAAGTGTTGCACAACAATGAGAAGAGGGTGGTTCGGCGGCCGGGGGTGGCTTTTCTGGCTGCTGCATTCACTGCCTATCGCGCAAAGCGGTGCGCTTTTGATGCGGTGTTCATCTTTAAAAGTGCGAGAGGCGAAGAGCGGATTTTTTTGTCATCATCATCGCCACTCGGGCGCTGCTTGTTGTGAGAGGGAGGAAGACAAGCTGCTCAAGCACCTCAACCCTCTCTCGCACCCGCTCTGGGGTGGCGCGGCTGCCGTTTTAAACCCTCGCACACACACATACATACACTTGATCCTTTCCTTTGGCACCGCCGCCGCCACCCCCAAACACCCCCGAGAGGGCATGAGACGTTTTTAGAGCAGCCACTGGACACAAAAATGTTCCGCTTTGTGTGCCGCGCCGTTCTGGTTTTTGCTCTGGCCCGGATTTTAACCTTGCGTACTTTTTTCCAGAAAAAGAAATTTAAGAAAATGGAATAAGTACCCATTTTTTATTTTTGATAATTATAATTATATTTTATTAAAATACTGAACGCTTACAAAAATTTCTTTACTAATTTAATTGTAATATAAGTTAATTGATTTTTGTTTTGCCACAATGATGAATATTAAAAATTAAAAAAAAAATCTTTACAAGGATGAAAGCAAATTTTGATCAAAAAGCGTTCGGAGAATTAAATTAAATAAAATAATTTGAATTTCCAAATTGAATTCCGAGTCTTGTATCGTAATTTGATTCATGCAAATAAACTGTTACACTTCTTTAATCTCTCAAAAATTCTTTACAAAAATTTTCATACTCACATTAATACGTCAGCAGCAGTTCTTATAGCAAGATGGAGGCATAAATTTTGCAAGTTTTTTTCTGAAAAAGAAAAGTACACACAGATTTAAATTTTTCCCCACAACTTGAAAGCCTTGTTTATTTATTTATGTATTCCTTATAAAAGATTTCTCTCTGAATTACCATCCTAACGTGATTTTGAGTTTTCTAGTCCCGTGTTTGATTTTCATCCAAAAAGAAATCTGAAGAAAACCACAATTTCCAACATTCCTGCTTTTCAAGCGCTTTTTTCATTGAATTTAGAAGAAAGTGGCAAATGCAAATAATTTTCAAAATTAAATCCCTTACAACTTTTGAAATTAACTTTTTCTTTTGTGAAATAATTGTCCTCGGCTGCGAATCCATTGAACTGAACATTTTATTTTAATTAATTATTCTGAATTATTAACCGATACTTTGTACTTAAATGGGATTTGAACGATTTCTTACTATTTTTATCCTGCGCAGGCCATATTTCTTTGATTCCAGAACCATGAAAAAAACGTGTAATTAAGTTAATTAGAACCAAAACTATGGCTTTTTAAATTTAATTCAGAAATTAAAAGTTCTGCACTTCTTGAGTGGAAATAAAAAATTCAGCTTTCATGGCACTTTTCCAGGTATATTCCCTCTTTGATCTAAATCGATAGGAAAAGTTTTATTTTCATGTTCAGAAATTCCAAGTGTCCAAATTTTTTAAACAAAACTGAAAAAGAATAAGAAATTAAACATCAATTTAAATAAGATTTAATTTTTAAATACAAAAAATCTTAACATAACATTATTAAGAAAATTTCAAGTTCCAATCAAAGCAGTTTTCTGTGTTATTCTCTGTTCATTACTTTACACGAGTATGTGCTTTACTGCCAGAAACTCGTGCAGCAACTTGCTTGTCGTAATGACGGGTGCCGCAAAGTTTTACCGTCGTAAAAATGCGCAGCGAAGTAAACTTTGAGCATAAATAATAAAATAAAAAGCAGAGCAATATGCGGCGCGCACATTTCCCCGTTTAAATCATAACTTATTGCGGCCGCTTTTGTGCTCTCGTTTGAAATTTATATATATAAAAATAAAATAAAACGTGCGAGGTTTTATAGTGAGCTCCGTTTTTACTTCAGGGAGAATGATAAGAAAATTAAAAGGCTGCCGGGAAACACGAAATTAAATAGTAAAAAAGCACAAGCTCGAGACATAATAAAGGAAATACGCTGCCATTCCGCGTGTTTACGCCCCCAGATAATAAAGTGTGCACAAGCAGAGGAAATTTCACCCGCAGCACCCTGCTTTTGCATTTATTTATTTCCAGAGCTTTGCGTCGGCGAAAAAAAATAGTAATTTTTCTCTCTCCACTGTGCAGAGCAATTGTCGTGTGTGATGAGCAGAATTGCATTGTTTCGGACGCGGCTCTATTTTTATGACTCAATATACAGGGCAGTTGAGGGAAATGAAACGGATGAGCATATTATGAAAATTTGCAACTTGATGAGGCAGTCGGATTAAATCTCATCGTTGGTCTAATCATTCTTTAAACTTCATAATTTTTGTGGTAGAATTTCACAATCGAGGGTTGATTCATGGTGATTTGAATTTCATGAATTATGGCTGCAGCCCGCAGCCGAAACATGTAGAGCAGGATATTGTTTTTTCTGAAACAATAAACAACTCACAAAAACCCATCGAGGAAAAGCCGATTTTAAATTCAAATCACCATTCATAATTTTTCTTAATTCCATAATTGATTTACTTATGAAATAATTAAAAAATAATATTTTAGGGTTAAATTTTTTCTGGTATGGATACAAATTTTCTTCCAAGGATAATTACTAATAAATAGGGAATTATGGAATACAGACAATACCAGTAGAAAAAACATTGTTTTATTATAACTTTAGTATTATAACTTCATTCTTCGCCATAAAGTTCCATCTTGAATATTCATATTAATTTTAGTTATTTCTGCTTTTTATTATTTTACATCCTTTTAAATCTAAAATAATAAAAATACTTAAAATAATATTAAACATTAAATAGATATACTTTGTTAAATTATAATAATAATTGTTTTAGAAAATACTTTAAAATAGTCTTTAAATAAAATGTGTTCAATTTTAAAATTGATTTTTTTTTAATATTAGCTTAATACATTACTCTAAAAAATACTGTCTTTTTATCCGACGGAGTTTTATTTTGTTCTTTTTTTCTGATAGTCACGTATTATTATTATTATTGCGCACTGCAAACAGGGAGCGACAAAATCTCTCTGGCTGTGAAAAGGATGTTGTTCTTTCGTCTCGGATTTTCATTCAGCTTCTTTTTTTGCTAGTTACATCCGAGCTCTTGTACCGGAATTTGTCTCGCGCGTTCTTTCTCACCGATCATTATATTTCTGTCGTTTTCCTCTGCAGTTTCATAAAAGAGGCGCCGCCGTTGTAGTTTTTTTATTCCGAACGCTCTCGATTACTCCGCTTGTTATTTTCAACGCCGTGGATTCGAGATTTGCCGAATCCTAATTGCAAAGGAGGGAAATGAAATGCTTTTAAGACCTCTATAATATAATCTAAACATCGTGACGCAGGAGCCGCTCGTTTTCGCATGCACATGAGAGAGAGACACACACACATGCATACGAAGTAACAAAACAGAGGACACTTGCTTGAAATTTTTATGACCCCATGAATTTGTAATCACAATTACCAGCCAACCCTCCTTTGCTCTCGTGCGAAAGTGGAAGAGAGCGAGCGCTTTTGAATGGCGCGCCCTCGCAAAATCTGTCCGACGATCCCTCTTTTCGGCCCGATTTTCTGCACGGTTAAATTCATTTTAGGGTGGAAAATGTGAAAAATGACAAGGTTTTTAAGAAGAATTGAATAAAAATTTGCCGAAAAATTGACAATTGAAAGAGATAAAAAGAAATATAATTAATATTTACAATAGATGATAAATTTAATTAAAAACAAAATCCTCAAATGCTACAAATTTTCATGTAAAATTAATTTAAAATGCAATATTTTGCATTTGATGATTTTATTATTAAATTTTTTAATGTTTTTTTCTTGTGAATTTAAGCAAAGCTAAAAGCCGATCTTTTTGGCAACATGTAACATTAGAAATTTACAAAGTTTTTGCCTAATCTTTCATCCAAAATTGGGATTTTTCTCTTGGAAAACTTCAAATATACCAGGTCATCATTAAAAACTTTCATATATTACTAAAATTCATCCCTGGTAAATTTCTTCGGGAGAATTCATTTCAAATTTAAACCATTTTATACAAAATGTTTTGTTAAAAAAGTAAAAATGCAGCTTTAAATAATATTTTTCACACACAAAAAATGTTAATTTAATGGAAAATATTTTTTTACAGATTGATTTTTTACTAATTCTTCTCGAAATATGATTTCACAGCTCATGGATTATAACTGCAGCCCGCAGTCAAAACATGAAGAGCAGGATATTGGTTTTTTCTTAAACACAGAAACAAAACATCAAGGCAAAACCGACTTTAAATTCAAATTTCTAAATTTTCTAAGAGAATTCAAAAATTGGGCGAGAAAACCAATGCTCGGAAAACTAATTAAAATGTCCAAATTTCCACTTTTAATTGGAAATTTTAAATCTTCTCATAAACAGGTTAGGATTTATGTTTCCAAATAAAAAAAAATCCACTTTCAATTCAAAAAATTAAGACAAACGGCAATGCACAGAAAATTTAAAACGAAAACAGGAATACACTTTAACAACACAAACCTGACGCAACTCTACACAGAAAAATTATGTGATGAAAAACACTCGCACTAACAAATTAACATCATTCAAACCATTAAGTTGAAATTCGCCAGAAACCGGAAAACCATTGAGAAAAATTTTGTCTAAAGTTCAATTGGAAAGGAAATCCGGGAAGCACTTTGCAAATTCAAACGCGTGTGAATTAGTGATGGCGCGCGTGAAAAGAAAGTCATTTATCCGTTCGTGTGCAGCGCGCGGGTGCTTAATTCATGAGCGCGTCGGACGGCCGGCGAGAGCGAGGGGGTAGTTTTGCGAATGGCCCTCGCCACCGCCGAGTTCTCTCTCTCTCTCCTTTCTTAATTATTCAACGGCGACATTTTATTATTTCATGATATTTACACTTTGGCTGCACACGCGCGCGTGCTTATTAAATGTTTCATCGCGGGCGCTTTTGCAAAGGGGCCATTGTGATTAAAATTTGATATTAGAGGCAATTCGCGCGCGCCCATCCATTATTCAGGCGGCCCACAGATATCTCTCCGCTCTGTGTGTGTGTGTGCGTTGGCCAGCCATGAATTAAAGACGATATCGATTGAGACCACCGTCTGGAGAAACTAAAACTCTTGTTCTCGCCGCCGGCCCATACGAAAGACAAAATACAAACGATGCATTTTATTTTTCATCCCCCACCGAACGCATTAAATGTATTATATTTTCTTCGTTCGGCACGCTTTTAACGATCTCACATATAATATTTTTTATTGGCGTTTTTATTTACGGGCGAGTGTAAAAATTGACACGCCGAATGAAATAATAAAAGGACGCCGTTCGGTCTATGGCGGATGATTGCGAGTAAAATTCAAATTTATGGGAACAAGTTTCTCCTTAAATTACCTATTTATGTTGCTCATTGAATTGGGGTGGAATTTACCGCTTTGCAAATTGACACCTTCCTTTCTCAAGCAATTTTGTGAATTTGTTCATCTTTATTTGGTGGTAAAAATTAATTTAATTAGGAGAAATTGACACTCGATGAGATGATCATGGAAATAAAAAGATCAGGATTTTCTTCATTGCAAAAACTATTTTTTTATTTTTTTTATTTAAAAACAAATGGCTCTACCAGTTTTGTTCACGTCTGCGACCCTATTTCATGAGCAAGAAAAATACAAAAAAAAAAAATCAACAAATTGGAGGGAAAAAACACATTTTAATAAAACAAATTAATTACATACATAAATTATAATAAAATTTCAATTTTTATGCTAAAATGGGGTTTTTTTTTCAATTTTGCAGACTTTTTGTATTCTTTCTTGCTCATGAAATAGGGTTGCAGACCGTGACTGAAACTGGTCGTTTTGTTTTTGAATAAAAATATTATCGCAACGAGGATGAACCTGATCTCTTCATTTCCATAATTTTTTCTGCCTTATTTCGTAATAAATGTCCTCATCAATATTTTGTTACGAGAAATATATTCAATTAATAATTTTAATCTGATTTTGATTCAATAATTTGCATATTGCATTAAAAATATGATTCACAAGCAATAGAAATGAAAAAACTGTTGTTTTTGTGTGATTAAATTTCAAAAAATCAACTGAAGATTTTGATTTCCCCACTGTTTCTATGATTAAAAATTCTCTTTTATCACATTCCAAAACTCCTTGAGAAATCAATTATTGAAAATCTTCTTCCGTGTTTCAGGCAAAACTTCTCGAGTCATCGCACGCCTGGCTGGGAGCTTCAACTTCTTCAATTAATGGTAAGTTCTGCACTCTCCACAGAGTGTCCCAGTCTCATATTCATGTCCTTTATCCTTTGCAAATTAACGAGCAGCATAGTTATTATAATTAATATCCAAGTCTGCGTATCGCATCGATCAATTAAATTAATAACCCTGATGATTCGTTTCGCTGACGAATTATTATAAATAATTGCGCTGCCGTTGGTTTCGCGTCGCCATTATTTATTATTTACATGTCATTAATTCCGATGTAGTCCATAAATTCAAAACATATTTGCCAATCAGTAAATTCATATTCTAACTCATTATCATGGCGTAAATGCAAGTAAAATTAACATTTCCTCTCCGCTGAATAATAAATTTTTTTAAATTATCTGACGTGGCCAAAATAAGGGAAATTTTTGATTGCCTCCGCAGCAAGGATGTGAAATTTACGGCCGTGTGTTGACACAAAAAGTAATATAATTTTGTTTTCATGGATTTGATGCCGCACGTGCCGGGAAAAATCTCGTTCGAGGAAATTCGGCAAATTGGCTATATTATTTGTTTTTGATGCGGACCAATTTTTCATTTCCAATTAACTGTGAAGCGAAAATACAACAAATAAATGGCAGCGGCGAGGCAAAAAATAATAATAATTTTTAAAGCAAACAACGCGCGCTCTCGCTCAGCAGCAAAAACACACCAGCAATTTTTCACCGAGAGCAACAACAGCAGGCATGGTCGTGTGTCTCCTTTTTATTTATTTTTGTTTCTATATATTTTATTGATAAAATAAAAATGCCCGTGTTTAGTTTTCTTGCGCCACGGCAGCCGTAGGAAATAAATAAAAAATAAATAAAAAGCCCGTCGATAAATTTGGCAATGATTGATTGTGAGCAGCGGTTGCCGACCGAAAATAAACAAAATGATGTATTCTGTACATGATGTGATTAATTCAATGAAGAATACACAAGTATGAAAAATTTGTAAAAACATTTTTCTTCTTTATTGTAAAAGTGATCAATAAAAGTAGAATAATTGACATTTTACTATTTTTTGTAAAGATGGAGTGGAAAAATAAATTATTAAAATTTTTATGCATGAAAATTTACACAAACATTTGGTTTTGTTTAGATTGAAATGACGCGACTGAGAAAGTAAAATGTAATTAATTTATAATTTATAAGTATAATTTATATTTTTATTCTAAATAATTACTTTTTTTAATATTTTTAACCCTAATTAATATTATTATTATATTAATATTATTCTTTAATTTAGTTCAAATTTTTTTAAACATATTGATTTTATATATAATTATTATATTTTATGCAATATTTACTCCAATCAGTTAAAATTACAGATGGTTAATATACAAAAAAAATTAAATTTTGGCAAACGGGGTCACAATTAAAATTACGGTATTATGGTATTTCCATAATTTATATATCCTATTCATGAGCGGTTTTTAAAGGAAATAATTATTAATATTTTCGCCTTTATAAATTTAATTTAATTGAAAATAATTTTAAAAATTTCATTTTTTTAATTTTACATCAAAAAATTAATTTTAACTGTTATAAATAAAAGTCAAGTACCGTTTAAAGAGCTTGAAGTGAAGCAGCTAATTGAAAATACACCACGTGCCGCGTTTTCATCGCGATATATGCACAAAGCGGCGGCGGCGGCTGCGGACGAGTTTCGCGCTGCAGATCAGGCCGGCGGAGTAAGGTTTTGGCCGGGTTAATTTAATCAAGATTCGCTCTCTCTCGTGTACTCGGAATAATCAATGAAGTTCAGGGCCTCGAGTCACACGAACGCACGCACGCCGAACGCGCAATCACACGCACAGTTTGCCCTTTCAACAATAATTACTAATTGATCACCTGCAAAGCAGCCCAATGAAGCGAAACGCGGTCTCCGGAGTTGTTAGCTCACTTTTGCCGCCACCGTAACATCGTGTTTGATAATCGAGCCTAATTTTACATGCAAGTTTGGAATCTTTGGCAAATTTCAATAATTATTCATTTAAAAGAGAAAAATAAAATAAATAAATAAACCCTATTAATTTTGATGGTAATTTTGCTTGGTTTTTCAGTTCCAAGGAGACATAGTAAGAATAATTGAATTTATTGAGAGAAATGAAATTTTTAAATAATTTATTATTGTTTCTAATGGGAATTTTTTTTTCTTAAAATTGGTGCCACCAAAATTGATAAAAATTCCATCAAATCACGTTCATATCACCCCAAAGCAAAAATAAATTAGTTTAGTCTACATAAAAAATTTGCATAGATCTCGACCTTATTCGAGAAAAGGTCGAGAAGTTTTTCACAGTTAAAAATTATAAGCTTCTTTGTTAAACAATACGTTTGTTTACATTCAATTGTTGAAAACAAATTATTCAGTTCAACAAAAAAAAATTACAGAATTGTTTTAAAGTTCACAAACGTTCTTAAAACTCGTTTTTTATTAATTTTTTAAATATATTTTCATGTTATTTTTAGAACCGAAATAAATTATATTTTACCCAGTCTGAATAAAATTATTTTTCTTCTTTCTGTTAAATTTATTTAATAATCGGTTTAAAAATAATAAGATTTCATTTGGGAATTTTTACCGCGTCCCTGACCAGCCTCTTAATTGGCATTATTTCTGCAGGCTTTTCGCTCTCTCATTATATTCTTGAGCAAAACGCCTCAATTTTCTGATTTGCCGGCAAACCGCAAGGAATTTCTTATTGATTTACTATTAACGCGTATCTGCGGGGCAAGCTTATGAATAAACGATTTTGTTTGCCGCTGTAAAATTATTAAATTACACATTACGTTTGCGAGAGTAATGAGCAGTGGCGCGGCTCAATTCAAAATAATAAATTCAACTGCGCGGCAGAAAAGTAATAATTATTTGCATTATTGGCCTTTAGTGCTCTCTCTGCTCGCATCGGGTAATTACAGCTGCTTTTCATTTTGATTTCAAAGCAAGGCAGATCATTAAAGTCGTCAAATTTCCAACTCGGCTAATTCATTCGTGGAATCGGCTTTATATTTAAAAAAAGTTTTTCGTGCAACAGAAGATGAGAGGAATGATGAGTGGAGAAGTCATGTAATATTTTTACATTTATATTCAGACTGTTTGCTTTTTGTGAGAGGTAAAACAAATTCTGCTTTAACGGTTTAAAAAATGCTTGCTACATTTTTATGTGTGGGGTCATTTTAAGATCAATATTAAAATATAAAAAATAGACCGTAATCTTTTTATCTCGTTTTATTTCGATTAGCGGAATATTCTATCAATTTATTTGAATATGAAATTAAGTGAAAACAATGAGCAATGAAATGAAACAAGTGTGCCGTCCGATCTTGGCGGAAAATTGTATTCAAGTGAATAATTATTTAAATATGGCAAACATCATTTCTTTGTTTCCATGCAGAGGCTACACTACTAGGCTTTTATAGCCATTTTATGACTTGGATTGTTCAGTATTACATGGCATTACAAAAATATTAATAATGAATATTAAAAAATCAAAATAACGGAATTTTTTATGCTTTTTATTAAAAGAAAAATAACTTGTTAATAAGAATTATATTAAAATCAAAAAATTAAATTAAAAAATAATACACAGATAAATATAAATTTAAATTTTATAATAAAAAATAAATATCAGTTATATAAAAAAAGGTTGGATTACACTTTAAAATTAATAATTATAATAATAATAATCAAATGTTAATGAAAGAAAATTTATATTAAATTAATTAAATCAATTATATGATCCTTAAAAGAAATTAAACGTTGGATGCAGAAGTTAAGTGAAAAAAAAAACAATAAAATTATGTTTGTAAAACGAATTAAAATGTCCAAATTTCAGCGTTTTACAAACATTGGTTTTCTCGCCGAGTTTCTGAATCCACATTAAATTACTTTCGGAAAATTAAAAATGAAACTGCTCGGCACAACTCTACACGAACACGAAAAAAAACCACTCGGTTGCACTAACAAAATCTACAAAAAATTAAATGATTAACTTCCTTATCTACTTAATTGATAATTATAAAAGTGACGTCGGTGTAATGTTGTCTCCAATATTAATGTCGTCACAAAAATTTATTAGCGGCCAATTAATTTTATTATATTTTTATTGCTCGGCCTTGGAACTGATTTTGAAAACAACTGAAACGATAAAATGCCCACATCATTAAGAACGCGTCGGAATTGATTGGTGCTAATCTGCTGGAGAATTTTCAGACAGGGCCCGAGCGTAATTCAATAATTCGCCAATATCGAGTTATTGATGCGACGCTGCCGGTATATTTGTGTCTGTTAATAAACAAGGACGCGCACGCAAATCTATTTATTAAACATCTATGGTCGGCTGGGTCGGACGAGAGAGAGAGAGGAGAGCGGCGATGTGTGCGAGAGAGAGGCGCGCAATTTAATATTAATTCAACCCTAGCTGCCACACTCGGCTTCATTTCTCACTGTAAATATTTAATTTCTAATTACTATTTGACTTGCGCTGCATCGGATCCGCCGCCGCCGCCTCGTGAATTCGGATTTACATTCATTCTCATGTCTATAGCTACATGAATATTGTATATTCCACGCCGCGTATACTGTACATTATTAATTATACACAAATTGGCCCGCCACTCTAACTAATTAAGGAAGAATGGAATAGAGAAGAGAGCGAGCCGAGCCATCGAGAATTCAGCGCCACCGCGTGCTGCACATTTAATTATTCAATTGAACTCTTGAGAAGGGCCACTTTGTGTTTTTCTTTCACTCTACCGCTGCCCCTGAAAAAAAATCTTCAGAAAAAGTTCATATTGGCCCCTATTTAAAAATCGACTAAAACCGACTCTTTCTTTAATTTTAGACTGAAGTGACCAACTTTTTAAATTTACATGAAGTGGAAAGCAAGGTTTTGTAGAGTTTCAAACAAAATTCCTACGAATTTCTGTTAAAAAAGATATAATATTGAAAAAGAAAAAAAATATAATTTAAAAAAATCTAAGTATTTTTTCCAAGCAAATGAAATTAGAATTAAATAAAACAATTTTATTCGTCATTCCATTTATTTAAGAACCTCCCTTTTGAAAAGCGCCAGCGCGTGAATCCTGACTAAAGACCTCAAGAGGTCTGAAATTATATTGATTAAAATTTAATCTCTAAAAATTTGGCCAGAATTATGTTTTTGTGTATTTCATTGCAAAAAATACCAATTATATAAAATAGAACGATGATTATGGCAAAAACCAACTAAGAAGTCGACTAAATTTCCGTAAAATCGTCTAAAATGCATGGGCCCAACGTAAATGAGCCTTCAGTTTTTTTTTTTTTATTTATTTAATTCGTAATATCATTGATAAGTAATTAATGATTTCCATGGTCTAATTTGTGAAGTAATTAACAGTAAAAATTTCAATGTTTAAAAAAAATTAACATTGTCGCAATGCAAAAAGTTAAATTATTGATGCTGATAGTTTTTGGCAGTTTTTGATAATTTTATTTTAGTAGCCCAAAATATATATTAACTCCAGGTGTGTAAGTTCCTTTTTATTCAAATTGTTTCTTCTCTCGTGTTTTGCAGACAGTTACCAGTACCAGTTGCAGAGCATGTGGCAGAAATGCTGGAACACAAACCAGAGCCTGGTGCACAACCTGCGTTTCCGCGAGCGCGGCCCCCTCAAGTCATGGCGGCCAGAGACGATGGCCGAGGCCATCTTCTCGGTGCTGAAGGAGGGCCTGTCGTTGTCGCAGGCGGCCAGGAAGTACGACATCCCGTACCCGACGTTCGTCTTGTACGCCAACAGGGTGCACAACATGCTCGGCCCGTCGGCCGACGGCGGTGCAGGTGAGAGTCGGTTAGGCAAGTTGGATTTATTTTCAGTTTTTCGCCTCCTTATTTCTTTTGCCGCCTCATTCCATGTAATAATTTGATTCATTTCCATCTATACCGTTTTTAAAGTTTTTTGTAAATATATAAATTGTTTCAAGCGAAATTCTTTCGTCAATTGCAGATTTGCGGCCGAAAGGTCGAGGTCGTCCTCAACGCATTTTGCTCGGCGTTTGGCCGGAAGAGCACATCCGCGGTGTGATTCGCGCCGTCGTTTTCCGCGACCCGGCCCACATAAAGGAAGAAGCCCAGACTTTAGCTAGACTGGTAAATTAATTTCTATATTTTCGTCATGTTAATCGTCTTTCCAAACCTTAAATTTAAGTGTAAGAAAAATTGAAATTACCTATTTATATTCTCTATAAAAATAAAGTTGAAAAATTATTTTCATTATTTTATTTCTTTCTTTTTGATAAGAATCTTTAATAATTGGTTTTCATATTTTTTTAAATAATTTATATATATTATAATAAATTATTTTATTGTTACTTTTACCCAGTTTGTATACTTTTTCTTAATCCTTAATTTTGGCAATTTCATTCAGTTAAAAGGTACAATAGCAAACATTTTTAAGTTTCTAATAATATTAATAAACATATATTATTTAATAGTATATGTTTTATTTAAATGAAACTCTGAGATTACTTTTTTAATTCATTTCTTTCTTTTTTTAGTATTTATAAATTATAATTATATAATTTTATTTTATTTCTTGTATTTCCACTCTTCAGATTTAGAATAGCTAACATATCATAAAATAATCTATTCTCTATTTTAAGGTGTTATATGTTTATAAATAATTTTGTAGCAGCCAAACTTTTAACAGTTATTTTAAAGAAAATTGGTAGTTTTGCAAGCGGATAATTGTTACATATTATTATATATTCAGTTAATTAAAAATACTAGCATTTTAATATTAAAAAATTTATTTAGAAAATAATTAGTAAATTACTAATTCAAATATATTTTCCTTTTTTTTAATTTCTTTTATTATTAATAAATATAAATCGACGCCTGATTTTGTTTTTTCAGTACTGCATGCAAGACCCAATGGCGCAGTCACAGCAGCAGCAGCAGCAACCCTTTCCGAACCTGGCCCCGAACGGTTCGATGCCCGACGGCGGCGGCCGTTCGGTCACGCCCACGCCCAGTTCTGCGGCGGCCGCCGCAGTGGCCGCCGTGGCCCAGGGCCTGAGGCAGCAAATGTGCGGTCTGGCCGCGCCCGGCAGCGAGGCCGGCGGCCAGCAAGGGCCGTCGAGCGCGGCCGTGGCCGCGCTGGCCTCTGCGCTGCTGGGCCGCGACGCCGCCGACAACATGCACCAGGCGGCGGCCACCGCGCTCAACAACAACACGATGAACGCGCTGCTGAACAACGGCACCGGCGGCGGCGGCCTCCGCGGCCACCCCGCCAGCATGGCCGCCCTGACCAACCTGAGCCAATACAAGCAGCACTCGTTGTTCGGGCAGACGCGGCCGTCCGAGGTGATGTACCAGGAGCACGAGTCGGCGGACGAACAGGCCAAGAGCAATCACCACCAGCACCACCCGATGGACGGCGTCGACGAAAACGACGGGCTGCACCATCAGCAGGTCAAGCCCATGGACAGCACAAACGCGGCCGTGCTCGACGCCCGAGTCGAGTGAATGACTTTCCGAGCGTTTTATTCAGAGCATTTATTTGAATAAATGCACGTGTCAAATATTGTAAATGTATTCGCGTCAGGCCGAGGTTGTAGATGGCCCCGCACTGACCGAGCTTTGGTGTGAGAGAGAGGAACGTCCGCGATGCTTAATTGTGCAGACTTTGAAATTCAGAAAATGCCGCCACATTTTGCTATTTTAAAATTTTATTTAAATTTTAATAGATTTATAATATATTTTATTCAATTTTTATATATTTTAAAAATACCTAAAGCCAGGCAAATTTTCCGCTGCAGAGGTGAAAAATTTTATGGACCTGTAAAACCCAGACAGTTTTTGTAAAATATATAATATTTTTGCGATTTACAATTGTTTTTGGTTGGTACCAAAAAAAAATTGAAACATCAATCTGGGCTTCGTGGTTTCGCAATTAAAATCACTGCCGATCATATAAAATGTGAAAGATTGTTAGGCACGATGCACGATTGGAGTCATAATTCCTCAAAAATGAACAGCCTTGGCTGTGGGAAGCGGTCATTTTTCTTTGTCCAGTGTCAGCATTTATAACATAAAAGGCATTAAAAATTCATGACGTGCCCATCATCTTTAGTTTCCCTTGTAATCGATTATTCCAAATTTTATGCACATAAAAATAGAAAATAATGACGCAGTTGGATGCAAATTCTGCCAAATGATTTGTTATTCACACACATATTTAATTTGTGTGTCTACTTAATTTTGCATATAATTTGTGGCTGTGAATGTATAATTTTGTTCAATCAATGATGAAAAAATATATATTATTTAAAGGTAGCGACACTATAGAGACTCCTAAAATCTCAGAGGTATTAGTGCGGCTTGTTTTATAATTTCATAATATAATAGATAATTTTAAAATACTTTTTTAAAAAGAAGCGTCAAAATTATAAAAGAAAAGGCCAGGTTTTGATGGGAGTGAGTCACGAAATCGTTTTGGTCCTGTGATACAGAATTTAGACTCGCTCTCAGTGTATATATAATATATAATTTTTTGTAAAATCGAATAGTCTACGTATTAGGCGCGGCAGTTCATGATGTGTGAATGTGTATAAATTATATATATATATATATAAATTAAAACTTCATTATAAAATATATAAAAAGATTACGGCGCGTAATTGTGTTGTTTCAATGTTGGATGGTCATGCGTATAATAATATCATAGTGCGACATATTTGTGTAAATTTCAACCCCTGAGTTGAGTTTTCGATGTTGAAAGTGGCCTTCCAGCGTTTCGGACACCCCAAAACACGCAGGTCCAGTCAGCAGAGATTGCAAAACATCTTTCGGCTTCGACAAGCGCGGATTTAAGAGTTTGCTCGAGCTCGGTGCCTCAACCTGCAATTTGACAACAGACTGGTGGATTTAATTTTGATTTTCTTATCGATAGACATTTTAATTTTTAATACCACCAGTCATGAGAGCAAAAGAAAATGATAAAAAAAACTTCAGGCGCAAAAACAAGACATTTAGGCATTTTTGATTGAATGTGTTCAATGTAAAGAAAAATCAATTCTATTTAAGGGAAAAGTAAAGTGCCTTTTGAAATCTCTTTCTATTTAGATAAAAATAAAGCAGTCTGATTAAATCAGATATTTTTAAAATTCATCTCTTTCGTATAAATAAAAAATAAGAGCACAAAACGGCACGCACGAATCAAGGACTTAACATATTCGTATCAAAAATAAAAATCTTGAGGCCACCATTAAAATATTGTATAACTGCTGAGCGGTCATTTCACTGATAAATAGACCTGAAGTCGCTTATATTTGAGGGCAAATTAATTCCAAAACGCACACATTTGATTATTACTGCTTGCAGGCCTGTTTTTTTCCTCCATTAATTACGATCACACAAAACGCGCACCGCATATTTCATGTTTTTGACGCTGACGATTTAATACACACACTCTATGAAATATCAAACTGTTATAACCCTTTTACGATGAAACTACACGTAGAATATGTAAAGTTTACGTCAAGCGCATTCGGATTTAGTACAAGGAGAGCTAATGGAAAAATAGTGTAAATAAGTGGCAGACTATAATTCTCAGAAGAATCATATTAGTAATTTATTTAAAGTAAAAACACAAGATTCGAGTTTTATCCATGAGAATGTTGTATAAAAATTATCGCAAGTAATTCACTTTTTTATCAAACAATCATGCTGGTACAAAATGCAATATTTTATAATCTTAATTTTTAAAACGCAACAAGTACAAAATTATACCAATTGATATTGCATTTTTGTTTTCATTTTCCGCAGAGATATAGACGAGATGAGGCAATAGCCTTATCTCGAATGATGTACGGAGAATTGTTCCATGGATACTTGTTCCAAGCGTGGAAAATTTCATCGCAAGTTTTAATATTAATGCTTTTTAACAAAATTTTATAAAGATTTATTTTAGAGGCATCAAAATTTGCAACAATACCCAAACATTTTCAAGTTAAATTTTTGTGGAAGATTGAAAATAATATATTTAAACTTAATATTTACTAATTTTTGTTCAATGAATGTAATTTAAAAACAAAAAATCGAGAAACTCCAATGCTCATTTTCATTATATTGCTAAATTAATTCCAATAAATTATACTGCAAAAAAAATGTAAAATGTATAGCAATGAAATGTATTTATTTTGCAGTTGTTTTGTTTAAATTAAATACTTAATTTTCCGATTTGTCAAAATGTAGATTGTTAAACAATCTAAAAACTTCCTTTGCTACTAGAAACTAAATTGAAATCAGGGAAGGAAAATCTTGATTTCTTTAAAAAAAAAATATTGAAATAAGGTAATAAAATAAACAAAATATTAAAATAAATTTACATCTTTTATGGATATGCATTTGATAAATTTTTACTCGCGTGGAACAAGTCACCACGTATTACGTGGCATGTTACATGATTCTTGGAACAACCCTCCAATAACTCTCGGTGGAACAATTCTCCTGCAAATAACTTTCAATTCACGCAGCTTTTCATTCGCTTGTTTATCATTTTCCAAGCTAAAAACTACTTTTTGAGTGCCAAAGATCTATCTTTTTCAAATAATTTGCAAAGCAAAATACAATGGTGTGTAACTTAAGTAAGAAAGAAGTCTTATTAATTATTGAAAATATACTTGTAGCTCACATTGTTTCATCTCATATGTACAATAAGTGTAACTACCATAGCGTAAGAGGAGAAAATTGTTCACGCAGATCGACGACCCTCTTTCTCTCTAACAAGTCAGTTTTAAAATGATATACGATTAACGCAAATTTAAAGAACGCTGCTGCTAAAATGCAGATACAATTGCAGTTCGGAACACACAAGAGTGAATGCTGTGTTGGTTTGACATCAACATCATCGACAGTGATAAAAGGAAAAATAAAAATGTATATTGAAATATTATAACATCCACCATCGCAACCATTGGTATTCAGTGTTATCATCAGGCTAATTTTTCTTGTTATTGTGATCCTTGATTTGCTGTAAGAGTAATTAAGTGTATTGATTGTCCAATAAAGCATAGATCTTATTACTATAAATTACAATCTGAGCTTTCCTATGCATCTCACTTATTTTCAGCCGTCGGGGCCGACGGATTTTTGGTGGTCGACTTGTTTTCCTGAGAATATTTCACCACCCACTCATGCTTCAAGATCTCGGCAAGGGGCAGACGCCGACTTGGTTTTCTCTGCAACACCTGGCAAAAAGAATTGTTAGAACTTCTCGACAAAAGCTGTTTAGTTCGGTACTTTAATTATGAGATCTTGAGCTGATTCGGAGACGTGGGGTGGGAAATGAACAGGAGCTTGAAGAATGTTGTTGTAGGTGGCGTCGTAATCTTTGGCTTCGAAAGGTGGCTTTCCAACCAAGAACTCGAAGCACAATATTCCAACACTCCAAATGTCAACCTTTTCGTCGTGAGTGTGCCCGGCCACCATTTCCGGAGGAAGGTAGTCCAGAGTGCCGCAAACAGTGTCTCGCCTGAAAGTAATAATTAAATACAATTAATCTGACCATGCGAAACTAATTGGGCACTCAAAGAGACATAATAAAAAGTAAAATAAGATTATTACAAGTCTTTTAAATTATTATAGAAATGGAGAGTAGCAAAGCTTTAATACCTTGAAGACGGCGCATGAACGGACCAGCCGAAATCAGCAATTTTTAAGGAGTTGTCAACCCCAAGCAACAGGTTTTCAGGTTTGATGTCTCTATGGATCACATTCTTCGAGTGGCAGTAAATCAGGGCATCAGCAAGTTGCGAAATCAGCTTAGCAGCCCTAAAGATACATCAATTAAAATTCAAATCATTAATTATTTATTGTTTCAAGTATTAATTGGAAACTCACATTGACTCCTCAAAACGTTGATTGGGCTGCTTTTTCATAAACCGATACAACTCTCCGCCAGGAGCATATTCAAGAATGAGATACACCCGAGCATCATCGTGGAAGTAGCCGAACATGCGAAGGATGTTTGGATGCCTGAAAAAATTAAAGTTAGGAACTGCAATTTGCAATCACTGAATTCTACCGTAGATGTGTTTGAATTTCAATTTCTCTTTTCAGCTGGTGATCAACTTTGGCCTCTTTGATTTGCGACTTGAACAGCACTTTGATGGCAACAACGAACTGAGACACCTTCTCTCTCGCCAAGTACACCTGGCCAAATTTTCCTTTGCCCAAACCTCGGCCGATGTCAAAGTTCTCCAACTTCCAACGTTTCCTGAAGAAGAAACAAAACAAAAAAATCAGATACCGAATTTGTAAATTATATGAAAATTATTTACCCATTTTTGGTTTCTGGCTGCTCCTTTTTAGCTTCGACATTCTTCGAGCTTTCTTGTGAGGTAGAGGCTTTGGCTGTGGTCGAGACTGGAGCGTCTCCCGCTGGGCCAATCGGTTTCTTAGCAGGTGGAGCAGGTGGCTTTATAAATGTGCCCGGAGTCTCAACCTTCACTTCAGGTGCTTGCGAAGGCTTCGGGGCACTGCATGGAGCTTCAGCTGATTTTGTAGAGCTCACGATGGGCACACTTTTCCTATAATTTTAGTTTTCCAAACAATTAGGAATTATTCTGAATTTTAAAAAAAATAATTAGTGAAAAATTTAAAGCCTCCTTCATTAAAATCTCTTATTTACCGAGGTGCAGGAACTGGGTAAGGTTTGGTGCTGGACGTCGACGCAGGTCTGTTCGAAGTCGCCAGCGATGTGCTTCCAGTTTTCAACGGAGCGGCCGCCGTCTTTTTGATGACCAGAGGAGCCGAGAGAGGCCTCGCCCTGGGCAAGGGTCGAGGCACGTTGCTGCCCACACTAGCCAAGCTTGCTGCTGCTGCTGCCTGACGGGGAACAGGTTGGGCCGCAGCCGTCGAGACACTCGAGACCGCTTCGGCCGACGCACTCAACGGCCGAGACGAAGTCCCCATGCGGATTCGGTTCTCTTTCCCTCGCAGACTCGCTGCCATCGTCCTCGGCCCGGACACACACTGCTCTCGTTAAATGGACGACCGGCTTTCTAAAGCGAAATTCTCTGAAATCGTGACACAAAGTCAGTCTATTTTTCCTACCGAAATGTCAAGTGAGAATCACAGTTTTCAAATATCTCGCCTTGGTGGAAATTTAAAGAACTTACCAGCTATTTTTCGTGAAAAGTCGACAAAATTCCATGCGTGAACTTTGGACGGGAAGGTTGTCCGTTCGTCCGTCCGTTGGAGGTTAGAGCGGTGGCGCGTAAATTTGAAAATGACATTTAAACTTAGGCAGTGCTGCCGAGTGTCGAAGATCGGAATTTTCATCTTTGAAGCCACGCCCACCTGTTTGGAGGATCCATCGACAACAGCTAAAGTAATGCGAATTTCATTTAAAAAAATGTAAAATTCTGACTCTTTCCAGCAGAATTTTTTGAAATGTACGTCCAGGATGTTCGAAGACCTTTTGCCAGTGACAGGTATAGTCAATAATTATGCTTTTGTCGAAATTTTATGTCATTTTAAGGGATTTATTTTACTCTTGTATTGCTTGGAATTTTTTATGCGTTTATATTATATGGATTTGATAGCAAAATTAGAAAGTAAATAAAAGATCAAAGGTTAAAGGATGGATTGAGAGATTGGCTTTACCGACGACAGGTGGCATTTGCACCTTTTGCTGCAGAATCTATTCGGAGTCGGAAAAATTTATGTTCCTCTTTGTATTTTAACGTTATTATATGATTTAATTTATTAATTCGCATGACAAAAGGTCAGAATAAAAAAGATTTATTTTTCTAATTTTAATGATTTTGAGAAAAAATTATAAAAGGTATATTTTGATGCGCAATAAAATTTCATTATAATAAGTTTTACTATTGAAATTGCCATTTCTTCGTCATTTTTTCTGCAAATGAGAAAACCATTTTAATTGACACTGTCAAAACCCCAAAATATATAATAATAATAATAATATAATAGGAACGAATAACAGGAGGAAAAATCAAATATTCATAAATTTATTGCAGTGAAAATTCTCAGGCTGATAAAATTTTCAACATATAAATGAGAAAAATCCTATTTTATAAAAAAAAATGTTTTTTTTATATAATATAAAATTTTTTTTCATTAACATTTAAAAAAAATTACTATAAATGACGAAGAAAATAATAAGTATGCGGTGTTTGACTGCAAATTAGAACAACATTATGTGATAAAAATCCATTTTATCGCATTAGAGAGAGTTGCTTCTCAATCCAAATAAACAAAGAAAGATTGAGAACTGCAACTCGGCTTTTTCGATAAGCCTGCAGATGAATAAACAAGAATTAATGCTCCTTGTGAATAAATAAGAAACCTGCCGAGTTGACACTCATTTGCCTTCTACTCGTGAATCAATTTTGCCATGGAGAAAAAGCAGGTGCCACCCGGTGAGTTGCAAAAATAATTTATGCAAACAATTGGATTTGTTTGCACAACTTAACAAGTTTGCCGAGATCTGCACTCGCATAATCGCGTGGGCAAAACAGCTTCGCGTCGCCGCTCTGATTAATGCAAATTGCGACATTTGAAAGTGTCGCCGGCGTGAAAACTAATGTTCTGTGTCGCATTCACGGCTGTCAAAACTCCCAAAATAGAGACGAATGGAAATTTCCTTAAATTTGATGAAATTCCTTTTTTGTTCCGTTTATTTGCATAAATTAAATACATTGGCAAAAAGAAACTCTGTAAGTACAAAAGTTTCAAAATATTCAATCCACAGAAGTGAGCCTAATTTAAAAAAAGTTTGAAATTTAAAAGAAAATTAATTTAAAGATATTTTGTAGGAAACGTTTTTAATTATGTAACATCAATTATTATTAATCTTGTTTTTAAGCATCTACTAAAATTATAAAAAAACAAACTTCAAAAATTTCTTAATTCTTTATTCGAAATTATAATTTCATCTATTGGAAAGACTGCGCATTTTTTTATTGTTAGAAAAATCGCGACATTTAAAACTTTCCATTATTTTTTTTCCTTGATTGGTGCGGGGTCATTGCGGCGGGTCACTCGCAGCCGGTGAACCTGTTCTCGGTTGAGGTAGAAAGTGGTCAGAAGGCGCGAGTAGGCAGCACAGGTGTTGTGATGCAACAAAACGGCTAAGGCGCCGGGCGTGCGCCGCGACTTCGATTATAAATAAAATAAAAACGAGTCGCCCTTTTCTTCGCGCCCACTTTCTACAGGTTGCGATTTTTTTGTCTTTGCCAACACTGTCGGTGCCAAAAATCTCCATCAAATTTTTAAAAGTTGATTGCTTATTTTTTTTTTAGAAAGATTTATTATTATTTTTAAAAAAATTTTTTTTTGTTATGAAAAAATGTCTGAGCGTTAATTTATTAATTTTTGACTCACAATTATACTGAGCAATTTAATTAAAATATTTTTAATAATGATTTAATCTCATTTTGGTTTTCGAGTTTTTTCTCAACAAATTAATGAATTGATTGTGAGAAGAAATTGACACTCGAGGAGAAGATAATGGAAATGAAGTGATCGGGCTTTTCCATTTATTAATTGATTATTTTTTAATAAGCTCAAACTATTGCATTGTTTTGACTGTGGGGCAATTCGACTTACAAAACTAGCCCTGGCTGAAGATCAAGATTGACAGCACGTTATTGTTTCCAATTGACAGGCCAACAGACCTATTTTCTAAATATAAATGCAATCGCCCTAAAATTCCCTTTTTATGAGGTCAAGAAAATCTATCTTGAAAAAATTCATTCAGTGACAGAAGCGGACAGAAGTAATAAAATATTATATTTAATTATGTATTAATATTAACTTATTAATACTTGATACTTATTTACCTTTATTTATTAATTCATTTTATTATTTTATATTTTTTTTCTTTCTATTTTTTTCCAATATCATCAACCATCAGAAATTGAAATCTTTTTATTTTATAACAACCTATGAATTATTTTATGAGGGCGAATCACTGCAATTTTGTCAAATTATTGCTTAAATTTGACGATAAAAAAAAACAGGGACACACTTTGAAATCCTTTATTTTTTTATCTCACAAGAAATTACTGTTTATTTACGTGAGGCGATTTGGCCGGTGTCAATGCATCTCGTTGACTTGTCTTGATTCCTCTCTCTGCTGTCAAAGTGAAAATTGTGTCAACTCTCGTGCTGGCACGTTTGCCTCTCGCAATGAAATGACATACATACATGAAATAATGTGTCATTGCATCATATACGCGAGCACATCGTAAATCGACGCTAAAATCAAACGTGCGTGCCGCGGTCTCATCCAAAAAGCGCCCACTATATTCGAAATTCAAATCTGGGCCAGGCCGATTTGTATGGAGATTTCCATGCAAGCGCCAATATCTTCTTCAAAGGTTGTGCTGCAACGGCTTTTTTCGTTAGTTGTACACTTTTTATTTGAAGAGCTACTTTCGTGTTTTATAAGTGCTGAAATTAATTTTAATAAATACAGTTATTTCATCGTCCTTAATTGACTCAATTCAAGTTCAATTTGAGAGGAGAATCAATTTTTGTGTGTGTCACATTTCACTCTAAATTAAGTGATATTGTTTTCTTCAGCTCCAATAACATGATATATTATTTATTTGAAGCATAATTCCATATTTAAACGTCATAAAAGCATCATAAATTAAAACAAACGATTAATTTCTTTTATAGAAAATTATTTAAATTTTTAACAAAGTGTAACATTTTAAAATAATTTTAATTTGCTTTAACATCTTTAAAGGCATTTTTAACTTAAATTTGGTTACGAATCCTACAATAAACAATATTGGCTTAGTAATTATTTTATTTTTAATAGAACTTTTTATTGATGGGTATATTTTTTTTATTTAATATTTAAAAAAATTATATTTTTTTCCAATTTTTAGTTTATAATTTTATTTTCAGTCAAGTTGGAAAAATTATAATTATTTTGAAATTTGTTTAAATTAATTCCCATCTTTTCCATCCATTTTTTAGTGTAGTTTATACATTTATTAATTATTTGTTGTTGATTTCAATTAAAATAAAGTCCAACAAAAGAGCTCTGAAGCCGGTGTAGTGCTCAATTGACGCGGTCAAGCATCGCGATTCACGATTCCTTAAAATTTTGGCGAGAAAATATAAAGTGAAGCTGCTGCAATTTTGTCCGAAAAGTTGCAAAGTCGTTCCGGAGACTGGCTGGGGCAAATTGCTTAGAAATTGTTTGCAATCAGTCGTGCAGATGCAATTATTTTGGCGGACGGACGGACGAGCCTCATCTCGGACGCGATGTGGGTCGCGTAACGGGCTGGAATCCGCGGCCATTCAAATCACCTGTTCAGAAAGCAAAAACTCACTTGAGGACGGAAATCGTTATTGCGATGGCCAAGGTCTCTTGTTTTGATTCTCTTGAACCCATTAACACGCTTTTATCGCTCGCTGCTTTTTTTTCTCGTACTTTGGCGGCGACCCCAATTATCATCTTTAATTTTGATCTCACCGCAGGACATGAAAGCCTCGGATTATAATGGAATCGCCGCCGATTTCTTCAATGATTAATTGGTTCTTCTTAATTAGAGCGGTCAAGTTTTTGTTTTGATTCAACTTGACAAAACATTATCGATTACATTTTGCAAAATATATTCTTTGAATCACTTTGAATGTTGCCTTCCTTGTTTGTTTTTTAACCATAAAAAAATATTTATTTTTTATTGCTTAGATTTTTTTAAATAATTTAATTACCTCGTTTATCTGTTCTCGAAGTTCAAATCGGACCACACGCAGAAAAGCAGCCTCAAAAGTTTACAAATAGAAAATGCCATGAAGCTCTGAGAATAAATTAATGTAATTGTTTTAGTGATTTACTTATTCCTAAAATCTCTTCAATTTTGTCATAATTATATTATTTTATGTGCATTTTGTAGCAAAATCTAAATTATTTTTATTTAAAAATCCTAAAAATCATTACTCTCGTTTTTTTAAGTCAGTGAAAAAAATTTATCCACAAGTGAAGTTCAATCTTACAACATCATTAGCATTGAGAAGCATTTTTAAAAACAGCAAATTGGAAGTGGAAATCCAATTCTAAATCTGCTGCCGTCGACGCAACCCACGCAACTTTCACACAACGTCACATTAGCAAACAAAGGCGTTCGTTCTGTTCATTGTGCCAAAATAGAAAACAAAACTGACCTAAGAACTTGGTGCACTGTGAGAAAAAAATTTGTAGCTCTCATCGTGAAATCTCGCGATTCTAAAAACGAGTGAGAGTGACCTTGCCCCAGAACCTTGACTCCTTCTCTGAAAAAAGATTAAATAATGTGAAATAATGTTGCTCTCTCTGAGATGCAAATCTTCATTTGTTTAATACTTACTTGTACTTAATTTTTGATAAAAAATTTTAAATGCAAATTAATGAAGAGGAATAAGAAATAACAAGCAAAATTACAGCCATTTATTAGGTTTGATTGTGTTTTATTCTATTGAAAAACTTTCAAGTCAATATACTTTAGTGAAGAAATTGGCTCTCGAGGAGACAACCATGCAAGTCCTCGTTGCAAAAACTTGTTAATTTTTCTTCTCAATCCAGTAACGGAAACAAGTTTGTACATGCATTTTGCTGGTTGAAAGTTTTTTTTAAAGATCGTGTAATTTTTTTTTAATTAGCAGATTTTTGGTATTTTTTCTTGCTCATGAAATAAATTCGCTTTGATTTTGAATAAAAACTATCTTTTCGTCTCGGAAAAATCCGTCTTTGACACTTTAAAGCTCACAACGGTTTTAATGTTTAATTATATGCGACGTTTTAAGTGATATTTTTGTTTGATAAAAACATCATGCATTTCATCATCAGACATAAATTTTAAATTTTATTTTCCTGGTTCAAACAGAAGAAGAGGCTGAACATTTTTTCCTATATATTTGTTGTGCACAAAATAGGCTGATTATGAAAATTAAATAACATTAAAAAATTTAATATAGAGATAAATATTTAATTGTAATTTTTTATTATTATATTTATTATTGTTGTTGTTGTTTTGCAACTGAAACAAATACGCATTAATTAAGTTAAAAACCTTATGAGGCGCTATTATAATTCTTGTTGAGCTTTGCGTGTCTGGACATTTGTGTTATTCTCAAGTGACAGAGCGGCGGCGGTGTGCGTGAATTACAAGCGTTACAAACAAATAAATTAAATCTCGTGCGTTGCGAAGACGCGGTCATCTGAAGACCTAGATATTTGTAAATTCTCAATATACGAGCAAGATTAAACGCGCGCACGCAGGTCGGCCAAACTAGGCCGTTTGTCAATTGAGCCTCTTTATTAATCAGATATACACATCGCGCCTCTCAAAACAAATAAAATTCCTGCACCGGTGGATCAAGTTGGTGTTTTTTCAAGCGAGATTCATTTGCGTGTCAAGCTCGCATCTTTCCGTCTGAGTGAATTGCAGCTAATTTAATTGGCTTTTACCGCGAGAGAGCATTTATTTTCGTCAGCCAGTCATTCGAGCGCTTCGGCTAAATAGCAACATGATTACACGGCAATTATGTTATTCCAGATGGATATCGTGATTTGAAGCGTTTGATATGCTAATGAACTTGTATTGCAAAAATAGAAACTGCGAATTAAATTTATTTTTATTATAAAACCAAAATGTATGATGATATTCCAAAAATCTCTTTATCGATAAATTATTTAAAACGTTTAGAAAAACTAATAAAGTAAAAGGGCAAATGTCCAAAAATGCAAAATAGAAGTAAATAAAAAGAGTTAGTAATAAAAATGTTTCATAATTGTTTATCTATTTTTCACAAGCAATGGTTGATTTGTGATGTTAGAATTAAAATTTGTATTTCATTAAAAGATTTTGTTTCACTGGAAAAAAACTGGAAAAACTTCTTTAAATTTTTTGGGTATATAAGCAGAAGCTGTGAATTATTTTAAATAAGTTTGCTTAAAATTTAACCTTTTTAATTTTTTTATTGGTTTCCATAAGAATTTATGTCATTTAAACATGTTTTGGACTTTTTGTTTTGTCTTTCAGCAATTTTAATTTTCCATTTTTCAATTTTTTTTATCCATCAATGGGGATTCCCTATCCATGATCATGTTTGTTGAGCATTAACTCGTGCTAATCCACTTTTTCTGTCTGTTTCTCTTTTCGTCGAATAGCTCGCTGTGTCTGTGATGTTTGCACCAAACTAATATCACCTCATTGTTCAAATCATGGATATTTTGGAAAGTTCTTCGGACGACGAAGATGAATTATATTTGGAAGGTATTTCGACATATCAATCTGTTTTCATTCAAAATAAGAACAATTAACGCACAATCGGGCTCCACCTTAATTTTGTTAATTTGTATTTTTAACTGGGATCACTGAGCAGAAAATTACCAGGGCGTTTTTTCGGTCGGCTCCATTCTATAACCGAAAATATGTTTAAATTTCCATGTGTGCAGCTGGTCGCCCGATAACTTCCCGATTGTGCTCCCGTTTCAGGACTTCCGTTTTCCGCTGCACGCATACATATGGGTGTAGCCGTCACTGATATAAACAATTCCGCGTTATCTCTTCTTTTACTCTTTTGCCTTTAAAAGTCCAAAAGTCGTTTTATCTATGATTTGCAATTGACTCCGGCATGAATGCCGTCCATCGAGGAGTTGCGACTCATGCGAATTTTGGTTTCAGCGTCGGCTTTGCTGGGCGAAAAGGCCGCCGAGAAGGAAAAGGAAGCCCAATCTGACGTCAAACTGCCCTACAATGGACCTGTGAGTATAAAAATGTAATCTTTAAAAAAAAGCGCTCAATCAGTTTTAAAACTTTAACGTCTTTATCCTAAAATTTACTTCATTTTTCCACAGCCTAATACCGAGATTTGCTGTCAGTTCATTTTTTATTTGTTTTGTTCATCATTCATGTTTTGAAATCTGCGGTCAACCTCGCGAAATTGCGGTTGAAAGAATGATAAAGACCCCTGTCAAGTTACGCCAAACAAAATTTCCATAATATATAGTTAAAAACGTTATCTTTTTTTAATTAAAAAAAAAAAAAAAAAAAAAATAGGATTCGCCTGTAAAATTAGAATAATCCAAAGTAACATTTGCTTTTTCCTAAAAAACATTATCAAAGTTGTTACCATTTTTTTCATCTAAGTTTTTTTAAATAAAAGACTAAAAAATTGTACGAAAGCAATTAATGATAATAATTATTAACTTAAATTATTCCTGAGTTAAAACAATTCATATTTATCCGCAACGAGAAAAATGGACGAATTGCATTTATTGAAGTATTAATTTATTTAGAGCGGTGTTGGTAGAGGGACTGGGAGCGCCGGTCGGTTCACAGTTGTGGGACCTGCGGAGAGCCACTCGCGCTTGATCAGTCAGTCGGTCGCGAGAGCTGTTGGTGGACGCGGCACATTCCATCGCTCCGCGTGTATTTTCTTTCTTGTGTTGTGGTGCGCGCGGAATAAGCCGAGTGCGGTGCAGGTCACTGTGACCGCGAGTGTACCTGTCGCAAGTGCGCCTCACCCTTACCATGTCGCGGTCGGACTCGACTTTCGAAATGACGCCTGCCGAGAAGAGGGTAATTTTTTATTTTTGTAAATTTCGAATGTTTTGAATGCGAGATTAAATCGTCGTTGCTACGTAACAACGCATGACATTAATATAGGCTCATTTTCCATTTACGATTTGTACAAACGAAGAGACTTTCTACTCGGGCGTTTGCAGAAGTTATAAATGATCGGGGTGCAAAGCCGATAGCCTACTTTGTTTCGCGCTCTTTCCCGCGGGCGTGTCATGATAAATCATTATTACTGCTTATCTGTGTAGTTCGCAATTTCTATTCTGTTTACGGAATTCCACAATTAATCGAACAGAAAGTGAAATTTTATTGTTGGATTTTACGTCACGCGGTGTTTCCGCCAGTTATTAGCTCTTTGATTTTTAACTTTTTATTTAAATAAAGTTATATTTTCATTTTAGATATTTGCTTAAATCCACTTTATCTCACTTCAGTAGCTTTTTATTTTAATTATAGTGAATTATTGCTACAAATAAATAAACCAATCGATAAAATTTACAAAAATTTTAAGCCAGATTGATAATTTATAATTATATTAAAAATTTTACATTCTTGATTCGTCGAAAACTTTATAATTTTAATTAATCAGATTTTAATATACAGCAAAAAAGGAAAGGAAATAATTTTCTAGCTTATAAATTGTGACTTTTCACTCGTTTTATTAATTAAAATCATCTTTTAAATAAATTTATAATTGATAAAAGGTTCATTCAAAATTATAATTTATTCCTTACTACTTGCAATTCATTTATTTATTTAAACAAACAAATCATTCTATTATGATTTTTTTTACTATGTCTTACGCAGAAATTGTTGGAAAATTAATCACACACTGCAACGGAAAGAATGCAGTCTCGCAATGTGACTCTAAAACCGTCCCTGGTACCATTTTCGGCGCCCCTGCAGGTGCATTTGTAGTCGCTCACAGCGCCCATCTAACGCGAATACACGATTTTCTAATTTAACTTTGCCTCATCCACTTCTTCTTAGAATTATTTTCTTTCTTGGTTGTGCATTTTCTAATACAGAGAAACATGTCTGGCCGCATAATATACATTTTATTGTGTTTGAGATGCTAAGCTGGATAGAAGAAATATTTATGCAAATTAGGATGCATCCTTTGGACGAGGTAGAGCGTCTGGGTCTGAAAACACGCTCAGGCGCAAGCGCTCGGTTTATCATCTTTCGAAAGAAGTTTCTGACAATTTATCATTTCAATTACAAGTCAAGTTTTTAATTAAAAGACTTTTTAGTTATTACAAAATTTATGTTTACAGCAAATAATACAAAGTATTCTTGTGTGGGGTGTTTGGCTTTGGCACCCCCTAGGAAATTCTACCGTACTAATCTTTTCAACCTTGACGAAACAACGTCGCTGCGGCAGATAATCTCATTGACTTTGCTTAATTATATTATTATTCAATGTTGACGCATCTTGAAGTTCTTCTTCCCATCTCAAGATTGAATTATTTCAACGCAAAATTCTTTTCCAAAATTATTTGTCGTGTACTTTTTTTGTGAATTCGGATTATCCAACAGGCATAATGATTTGAAAATGATAATAGAATAATAATCATAAAAAATTGAACAAACCAAATCTAAATTTTTTTTAAGGGCAGAGAAAAAGGGGTCGCTTGGTCCGAAAGGCCACTAAGATCTCTATTAAACTTCATTTAATTTTGAACCAGCCACTGCCGCCAAGTCAGGTTGACAGAAAAAAATTGTAGGCTTTTTTATTGCTCTCAATTTTTCATATTTTGTTTACTTTAAAAATTTAAAATTAAAGTTTGATATATAAAAAAAAATACTTTTCAGAACAAATATTTTGTGATTGTTTTAGAACAAACTTCAATATAAATATTAAAAATTATTTTCGTTTTGCAGCCTCTCAAATACCCAAAATCGGTCTTCTTCATCGTCACCAATGAATTCTGCGAGAGATTCTGTTTCTATGGGATGCGAAGTGAGTTAAATACAATTTTTAATCTCTTGATCAATTAAACTTCATATTGAATTTGCTCAAAATTTTATAACTGAAATTCCTGTTGATTTCAGCAATCCTGGCACTGTACCTTGTGCAGTACCTGAACTACAACGAAGACAACGCAACCGTAGTTTACCACGCATTTGTGTCTTTCTGTTACTTGACCCCCCTGATCGGAGCCGTCATTGCCGACAG
Source organism: Neocloeon triangulifer (assembly GCF_031216515.1). Lineage (NCBI taxonomy): Eukaryota > Metazoa > Arthropoda > Insecta > Ephemeroptera > Baetidae > Neocloeon > Neocloeon triangulifer. Next base: position 3,337,599 of record NW_026775550.1, read on the forward strand.
TTGGCTCGGCAGGTTTAAGTAAGTAATTAGATCAGTGGCCCGTTCACTCTCTAATCCGCTCGCTCTCGTGTTCTCTCAGGACCATTCTGATACTGTCATTAGTGTACGCCATCGGAAGTGTCTCGATCTCGCTCTCGGCCATACCCAACTTTATTCCGCCTGAGTGAGTATTAGTGATTTATTTAAATTAATTAATTTTTTTGCAACTCTGTGGTTTTGTTTTTATACTGAAATGTTTTGCAGAGCTTTCACTTACCTCGGCTTGATCCTCATTGGATTCGGCACAGGAGGAATCAAGCCTTGCGTCTCAGCCTTTGGCGGCGATCAATTCGTTGTACCTGAGCAGGAGCGGCAGCTGCAGCAATTCTTCTCCATCTTCTACTTTGCCGTCAACGGAGGCAGTTTGGTTTCCACTTTCCTCACTCCCATTCTGCGTGAGGATGTCAAGTGCTTTGAGAGAGACGACTGTTATTCCCTGGCGTTTGGAGTGCCCGCCATCCTCATGGTCGTCTCCATTAGTACGTCCTGATTTTTCTTTCCTTGCTTGTATTAAAAAAAATTTCTTTCGACAGTCATTTTTGTTGCTGGCAAGCCCATGTACAAAAGCAAAAAGCCGGGTGGAAATGTTATGTTGGAGGTTTGCAAGTGCATTGGCGTAAGTTTATGAAAAACAGTTAAGATTTAAATTAATTTTTACGATTAATTTAGCACGGTATTAAGATGAGGTTCACGAACAAGGACGTCAAGAAAGAACATTGGCTGGAGCACGCAGAGGGAAAATATAGCCGAAAGTTGATTGACGACATCAAACTTGCGCTCAACGTCTTAGTCATGTTTATTCCACTCCTGCTTTTCTGGGCATTGTTTGACCAACAAGTAAAATAAAAATGTTTAATTTCTTGATTAAATTTTGACAATTTTTTTGTAGGGTTCTCGATGGACTTTCCAAGCGACAAGAATGAGTGGTGATATCGGTGCATGGAATATCAAGCCTGACCAGATGCAGGTCATCAACCCCTTGCTGATCATCATTCTCATTCCCGTTTTCGAAGCGACCGTCTACCCCTTGTTCAAAAAGCTCAACATTCTCCAAAAGCCGTTGACCAAGATGACTTTTGGTGGAATGTTGGCTGCGGTGGCCTTCGTACTTTCCGCCTTGGTCGAGTTGTCCATCAAGCCCACTGAAGCTATTGTGCCGACTGCAGGAGAAGCGCAGTTGAGGATTTTCAACACCTTCAACTGCCCGATGGTTATTTCCGCTCAGGACAACGGAGTGACAATCGGCGAATTCGAAATCGAACCTCTGAAGGCATACGAGAATCTATACTTGGCTGCACAAGGAAACAAGCTATTCAATTTGAACATCCGTCGAGGTGCTACTTGTGATCAGAGTTTGGCAGATGTCACAGCACCAGTAGAAATCAGAGAAGGCACTGTAAGTTTTCCTCGTATTTTATTGCTGCAGTAGTCGATAAAACATTTTTAGGCTCAAAGCTACGCTATTCACGATGGAATCAATTCAACGCCCACAATCAAACTCTCTGGTAGGATAATTGACGATCCTGAAAAATCTCGCAATGGCAATGGCAAGATAAAGTGAGTTTTATAGAATTTTAATTATATTTTGTATCTGTTAAATATTTTCCCTTAGAATTATTATCAACTCTGCGAATACTGGAGAAAAACGAGTTGTATTTAATGGAAAAATTGACTACGAGTTCAAAACATTCACTGGGGAAGCAGCAGTTTCTGATTTGCTTGAGATGGATGTCGATGAGTAATTTCTCAACTGAAAATGTTTGTTGTAAATAATATTTTGGTATTCTCTGCAGCTACACTATTTTTTTGAACGGAGAAGAAATCGGAACAACAACTGTGGTTGCCGGAGGTGTCTATACTTATGTCATTAATGAGAATACTAAAGCGGTATAATTTTATTTTTAATATATAATTTTTTTCTAATTAATTTAAAAATGCAGTTTGTCAGAAGATTAGTTACTCCAGAAAATTCAGTAAACATGCTTTGGCTGATTCCTCAGTACTTTGTCATCACTGCTGGAGAAGTGATGTTCTCTATTACTGGTCTTGAATTTGCCTTCACTCAGGTTAGTTCATTTCAAGCTGGTTTAAAAGGTCAATATTTTAAAACTAAACTTATCATAGGCTCCTTTAACCATGAAATCTGTCATTGTTGCTGGTTGGTACTTGAGCGTCGCTTTTGGCAACTTCTTCGTTATTATCATTGCTGAAGTGAAGTTTGTCAGTGACCAGGTAAAATATATTTTATTTATAAAAATGAATTAAATCATGTAAATGAATATCTTTTTTTATAGATGTGGGAATTTGTTCTTTTTGCTGTTCTTATGGCTGTGTCCATGGTCATTTTCTGGTTGATGTCACTTAAATACAAATATGTAACCATCGCCACCGAAGATTCAAATGATGATATGGCAATGGAGAAGAAAAAGAGTGTCGACAACGATGCTTTCGAAGATCACAAAGATTGATCTGATCTGTGATATCACTGATAAGATGTTAAGTTGATTGATACTTATTTCCACTTAAGGAAACATTTAAATTATCAATTAAAAGGAAATGTGCGCATTTGTATTTATTTCATAGGCTCCGAGTGTCCTGCATATTAATTGAATTACTTTTGACTTTGTTGATGGCATTATCTTCCAAATAATATGAATAAACTGTAGCTAAGGTTCTACTCCAAAATAACTGATGAACAAACTACAGCCAAATATTTACAATAAAAACAGCTAATTTTTATATAAGGAAGGATAATTTGAATGTTTTATTCCTTAAAAGAAATCAATATTACATATATTTTCTGGTACATAAAGGTATATTATTTTTTATTGCATCATAAATACACTCATCTATTATTATAGTTGAAATCAAACTTGCCAGTTCTTAAAACAACTTATGCTTTGCAAAATGCATAAAATTTACCAGATATTCATTCAAACAGACTTCATAGATTTTATTTTGTATCATAAAAGGCTGTTTTGGTTACTCGCCAAAACTTGTCATCTCTGTGGCTGGGTGAGGCATAGCATTACCAGGTATGTTAGCAAGGTGCTCAACCTGACAGTCGAACAAATTCTTGGATCTGATCGTGATTCCTTTCTTGTTGGCAACATTCAGCAGGGCATAGTAGACTGTCGTTGCACTGGCTGAATCTCGTAATTTTTGAGGAAGGTTTTGGTAGAGCTCGTGGAAATCCGGCTGAGTATCCACCACCTCCCCATCCTTGTCAACATGAATCTGGTCCCAAAGAAACGCTTCCAGCTTTTTCATGTTGAACCTCTTAGCAGGCTTCCATTCTGGGATCACAGTATCCACCATCTGGACCAGAGAAATATTAGAGTCATTTGGACATTTCTTTCAAGCATTTTATTCTGCTGCAGATTTAGGATATCAGTACCTGCGGAGCCGAAATGAGGTTGCTCTCGTCTAAACCTATGTATGTCATGTAACTGGCACGGCCAGAGGCATTGTTCAAATTCGAGTTCTTGAACAAATTCTCCAAATCCAGATTGAAAGACTCCTCGTCTCCTAAAATAGGTTCTGCATGGTCATCGTCACTGTCGTCGTTCTGATTTACATCCTCCTTTGAGATGACAATTTAATTAAAGTAGAAGATAACAATAAAAACTTTTAAGACCAGTGGGTTGTCGATCGGGAAGTGCTCGTCATTGAAAAAGTCTTCCCTTGGAGCTGCATCATCTTGGACAGTGTTCCCAGAAGCAGGAGCAAAAACTTTCTCCATGCCGAGAATTGCAATTTGAGGAATGAGAATACCCCTATTATATTTAGAGTTATAACAGGAAAACTAATTATGATTGTTTTGTATACTTTGTGATGTCCATGTTTGATTCAAAACTGTCAGGATCTAATTCAGACACTTCAAATGGCAAGGTGATTTTTGAAGTACTCCATCTCAACAGGGTTTCTCTCTGGAGGCCAAGCCTGGTCTTTTTCTTCAACAGGTTTGTGAGGTCAATCTGGACAGTGAAATTAATAGGCTCGTGCTTAGGTTTAACTCGTTTCTTCACTGCAGCTTTGGCCATTTCTACAGAAGCAAATGTGAAAGAAATTCTTAAACATATTCTCTATTTACGATTTGGGAAACTAGGTTTCTTCCACTTCCAGAAGGCTGGGCCTTGCAGCTGGATCATGCGACCGCTGTTGACCATGCCCAGAGGCACAGAGGATAATGTGGCCACAGATCTGTCGGCCACCATTGAAGGAGACCTGTCTACAAATCCTTGGTGACAAGCCGCAACTTCTTCGACGATTGTCCCATCTAAAATTTCAAGAGATATTCCTGCACAGTTCACACTAGACGATGATGAAAAATTACCAAAGAAATTGTTGTCTGGTTCAGGGGGTGGATTATCCTCAAGAGACGACTCATTAAAGTCCCTGAGCGAAATCAATGGACTGCCGCTTAGGCTGGCTGCAGATGAATTAAAAAGCTCATTGGCATTTTCAGACAAGTCAAACTCCAGAGCAAACTTTTCAAGTGTGGGGCATAGCGACATTTCCTCTGAAAACGAACATTATCAGATCAATGAGCACGTTAAATGAACTTAAGCTAACTTGTCAGTTGCTGAAGGTGAATTTTCATCAGAGTATTTGGTTCGGAGCGCTCAAGCTTGCTTGGCAAGAGTTGCTCAGTGGCGCCTTGCTCACTCCTCTCGGTAAAATTAAACGAGTTGATGTCCTCGTTCATTAAATTGCCTAATATGGGAAATAGAGAGTTCGCCCGGTGGATTTTGGTCAGGTCCATCTGCAAATCTTTGTAGTCTTTGGCAAACACTTGATTTCTCCTCAACTGTTAAATTGCGAATTATTACAAAAAGAATAATTTTACCACAGCAAAATATGTACCTTTTTGATTCGTTTTTTCTTTGCTTGCACAACGTCCTCCTCGTTGTCACCAGGAGCCTCATCATCGTCAGGTTCCTCGCCATTTCCACCCTTTTTACTCATGACCATTTGCAAGATGTCGGTTTCTTTTGCCAAGCAATCGACTCGAGCGGCAAAAATTTTTGTCCCGGCGTCCAGAGAACAGCTTGCCAGCTTCAGAAAATAAAATTATTTGGAGAATAAACCAAAGTATTAATGATTTACTTGAAAATTCTTGCTGATGAACGAATCCTTCTGAGCCACTTGTTCTCCGAGAATATCAATCATTTGCAGTCCAAATGCATTTTTAGAACTGATTTTCTGTGGGGGAAAAAATTATTTATCACACTGAAATGAAAATAAAATCAATAAAATTACGTTTTCAGCAGCCAACTTCAAGCAGTGAAAGAAGTCCTGGTTGCAATCTCTCGCAGCACCAGTGGATGCAGTTGGTGGTGCTGGTCGCTTAAATACTGCCCCTCGATCAGCTTTGGTAATACTGCGCCTCGTTTGGAGTTCATCCGTGTGTTCCTATAGAGCATTGAAATGGTTTAATTAAAGGTGTAAAGTGAAACAAGTTGTGGATTGAAAAAAAATATTCATACATCTTCGTTCAGGTCTTCCTGGCTCAAGTCGTCCTCTTGAGCTTCATTCGCAACAAATGAGCGCCTCGTCTTTGACTGTATAAAATTACATGCATTAATTACATACAGAATTAATAAAAAGATAAAATTAATATAGACAAAAAATATTGATGATTTATGTACAAACCCTGGCCATTTTGCTTTCAAAACAAACAAATTGATGCGGTTAAAATCGAATCCTTCGCCTTATTTTCACCTCGATACAAAACGCTTTTTGGTGCCAAACACGATCAATTTCATTTAAAGAAGTCGAACATGTTACTTTCTCGTCAAAACCTGCTAACGCGAAGTTGTTTATAAAATTCTCGTCAACTTCGTCGAACAGACGCAAGTTCAGCACGTTTTTGAATTTGGTAAACTGTTGACATTTATCATAGAAAACCTGATTGGAGATTTTTCCATGACGTCACTGACAACAACAACGTTGATTGGTCGATCTTGCAAGCGGCCATGTTGGATTCGATTTTCCCTCCCATAATCAAAAATACCGCCAAATCTCCAGCTGTAACTTGTTTGTGCTTATTTCAACGAAGCAGGGAATTTTAGACCTTATCGTTTGAGTCGTTGCTCGCTAAAAACTTCTTTTTCGTATGCTGTGTTCATTGTGTTAGCCGGGAATCGACTATCATTCAAGCAATATTTTGACAAAACCGAACGAAACTTTGTCTACACAACGAGATTGTCTGCAAATTAACTAAAGGTTTCTTCGGAAAACGAGAAAAATAAGCAGAGAAGATCCCTTTCTTCACTGTAACTCATAGTTTTAGGTATTTATGCATTTAAAATTTAGTTTATCCATTATCAATGATTCACAATGGATCAAAATTGGATCAAACTTTTAACTTCATCATTCAGAATAAGTCCTAATATATATATCAATAATGTCCATATTTTTTCGTCCTTTTTATTAAAACTATTTAATTTCAGGTGCGGATAGAACATGATTTCCGAGGAAAATTACTTGAGTGACATTACTACTTTCTTGGAGAAGAAGCCGAACAGTGGTGACGATGGAAACGAGTCTGATTCTTCGTTGATCCTCGAATTTCAGCCCATAAAACAAATAAAGAAGGAAGATCTTCTCAAGCAGCTAGTCAGTCCAAAGCAGAAGAAATTGGTCCCTGCCAAAAATGATGTTGTCACACCATCGAAGATAACTTCAATTCTGGACGAGGAGGATGATGATGACTTCTGCCGGCCTCTCTCGGACTTTTCCGAGCCTGATTTGATCCAAGAGGCTGATGATGATATTGATGATAAAGACATTCCAACAGTTGACCTCTTGAAGTTAGAGTCCCCTGAAAAATCACTCCTCTCTGACCATGAGGAATGTCAATTCAAACTGTACTACTCAACAAGCCCTGAAGTTTCGCCTCAGCAGCCAAAGGCAAAGAACATTTTGCAAGACATTAAGAATGTTGCACTGGTTAGAAGTCCGGTCACTGTCAAGCCCAAGCGGAAAAGGATGAGAAAGTTGGAAAGTATTTGCAAAGAAAATCAGCACAAAGAAGGCAAAAAATCTCCCAAGAAGAAGCAGTTGAAAAAGGTGGTAGATGAGAACGAAGACAATATTCCACTGCAGCTTTTGAAGAGAAAGAAGACTATCGGTGATGAAAGTGAGGAGGACATTCCTCTTGCGACATTGAAGGCCAAAACCAATACTGGAGGAGACATCAGCAGTGAGGAGGACATTCCTCTTGCGACATTGAAGACCAAAACCAATACTGGAGGAGACATCAGCAGTGAGGAGGACATTCCTCTTGCAAATATCAAAAAGAGCTCAAAAATTTCTCTAGACCTGCCAGAGAAACTCAAAGGTGAGCAGAAAGATTGTGTTGATGGCGCTGATGGCAAAAGGAAAGGAAACAGAAGGGACTCTGGAAGTGACAGCAGCGACAAAGAACAAAGTGGTCATGAATCGGATGAACCTGCAGGCAGTGAGAAGAAAAGTGGTTCCAGCAGTGAAGGAGACGATGAGGATGACAAAAAGGACAAGAGGCGCAAGCAACCAGAAGATACTAGTGATGAGGAAAGCTCTGAGGAAGAAGAGGACAAAAGGAAGGAAAAGAAGCAATCTGCCAAGAAGAAAAAGATTTCCTCCGACATATCGTCGTCTGACTCTGAACTGGAAACGAAACCTCCCAGAGCAAAGAAGCGCCAAAGCCAGCCTCCGGCGGCAACCAAAATGCTCGAGTCTGATTCAAGTGATGATGAAGAGCTGCTCCCTCAGAGCAGGAAAAAGTCCAAGGTTGCCCAGAAAAGTCGTCATTCACTTTCCGACTCCGATGATGATGACGACGACGACAAGCCTTTAAAAAATCTCCAGAAAGAAAAAAGCCAAAGCCGCTCTCCCGACAAGTTGACCAAAAGAGGCTTGAATGATTCTGAGGAAAGTGATGCAGAAGTATTGAAATCTAATCCAGCGCCGAAGAAGGCTAGAAAGCAAACCAGCTCCTCGGGATCAGAAAGTAAACCGGCAGAAAAGAAAAAGCCAAATACAAGTGCAGCTGGAAAGAGAAAACCCTCTCCCAAAATCAGCCCTGCAAAGAAAAGCAAAACTCCTGAGGTAGGGAAGTTGCACAGTGATAGTGATACTGATGAAAATAAAAGTTGTGACTCTGATGATGAAAAGCCCTTGTCTGCGGTGAAGAAAAATTTGTCGAGCAGCTCAGAAAAGATTGCAGATAGAGATAGCAGCTCAGAGGACGAGAAACCTTTAAAGAAGCTAAAGATTCCCAAGAAATCTGTCAAACCAGAAAAAAGCTCATCAGATTCTGAAGATGACAAACCCCTGAAGCCTAAGATAAAAAACAAGGCCGGCAAAAATGCATCTGATTCGGAGGACGAGAAGCCCCTGAAGCCAAGAACAAAATCAGAGAAACAGTCAAGTAGTGATTCTTCATCTGATTCAGAAGAAGATAAACCACTAAGAGAAGTATCAAAAGGAAAGGGCAAAGCTGCTGAAAGTAAAAAGGTAATAAATATATACTTTGATTTATTTTTTTCAACCATATAAATTGTTGCATATTTACAGCCTTCAAGGTACTCCAAGAAGATCGACAAACTCAAGAAATATTTAAAAGAGGCTGGCTTCAATTTTGTACACTACAGCAAGATTTTGCAGCAATGCAATGGAAATGAGAGAAAATTTGCTGATGAGCTTTTGAAAATGTTACATGACAAAGGACTGAAAGGCAAAATTTAAATTAATTTCCAACTACAAATAATAATAGCATTAATGATTTATAGGAAACCCAACTCTGAAAAAATGCCAGAAACTAAAAAAGAAACTGGAAATCAAGAAAGATGTTGAGGCCCTTGATCTAGACAATATTATTGATGACGGTATATTTTTAAAACAGTTAACAAAGTGAATAACTTAATGTTAATTTTTATCCAGGCAAAACGTCACGTAGCTCAAGGTCCAAAGCTCCTCCTGCCACCAAGCCCAAAGTGGAACCAGTCAAGCGTAAGGCAGAGTCGTCAGGATCCGAGGATGAAAAGGTCAAGAAGAAGTTCTCTCGTCTGAAAGCCCTTGCTGATAGTGACTCTTCCGACTAAGCGTAAGAAGATTTTTGATTGAATCCTTTGAGAATCTATTCAATGACAAATTTGCTTTTTTTACATAAAAATATATAATTTTCAATATCTAAGTACTTCTTTTGTTGGTTATTTTATATGCAACAGTAGATAACAAAATGTTCATACTAGAGCAAGCATGTTAAGCGCTCATAACGGCAATTTTTGGAATTGGCAAGCGTGAGCGTAGTGATTGCCAAGTGCAGTGTTCGAATCAATAAAAATTTGCGAATTTCATCATGAATTTTAATCAAAAACTTAATAACTGTTTCTAAATTTGATGATTTAAGTTTTCAATTGAAGATGCGGTAATTTTTATTAATTACACGTTTTTTTTAGAGAAAATTTGCTTTTTTTACTTTGGCTAGCTCTAAAAATTTTGCATTGCAAGAATAATATTATTACCTCGGTAAAATGCAGGAATTAAAAAATTCGGACCGCTGACGGCGTTGACGCTTTTGCGTTTAACAAGATTCGTGGTTATTTTTTTTTCTTTAATATTTTTTAATTTGAGACAAAAATAACTTGGGACCTGATATTTTAATAACAATTAAATAAAATCTTTGTTACGAAAATAAATTATATTATTATCAGTGATATTAAACAAATTAAAAATATATATTACTTTTAAATTTATTTTGCTTTATAATCTTTCGCTCTCTAAAATTACTTTTTCCTGCTTCGCTTCTTCCGCATCTTCATCTGATGCTATAGTGACATATTTGTACAGCAAAGCTTGCAAGAATAATATAATCATAGCAATGAACTCGAGGCCTGCAAATAACAAGTATTCCCAAATCTGTATAAAAAAGCAACAATGAGATTATGTTAAAACATTATAAAATAATTTAAATTACTTGTTCGTTAAAAATTTTGGCCTCTGCCACGAAGATCACCACCATGTTACCAACAGCCACAGCTATGTACCACCCAGCAACCAAAACTGATTTCATACTCAGTGGTGCCTGAAAATTTATTGTTATTTAAAACTCGTTTTTATCAATTTTATAAAATATCACTTGTGTAAATGCAAATTCTAGGCCCGTCACTGAAAACAAAATTTCTCCAGCTGTCATTACAAAATACTGAGGTATCTGCCACAGAATGTTAAGCGAGCTCTCAGGTGTGATGGTCATTTGAAAAACCTGCAAAATATTTTATTTAAATTTCTTATTCCTCTTGCGCTTTTTCACACCTCATTGTTCATTTCGTTGATAACAAAAGTGTAAACGCCACCAACTTTAATCGCGTATTTCGAGTCAATAATTTGCCCATTCAGCAAAATCTCGTAACTGAAACAGCAAAATTTTATATTTCTAGGAACAATTAACATATTTTAGTGATTTTACTTGTCCGGTTCAAACTCAAATATGTCCGAAAATGCCGCCTCGCCAGTAACAGTAAAAGTATGCGCAGTTTTCCCTTTGAATTCCACCACATTATCTCCATCATCTTTCGCATTAACTAAAACTCTGGAAAAGAAAACCTAGGTCAAATATTTTCTCCAAAATTAATTATTTTTAACCAGCCCTACTTGACTTTGCCATTTCCATTTTGAGACTTTTGTGGTGAGTCAATAGATGTTTCGGATATTTTTATAATTGGAGAAGACCCTACACCATCGTGTAGAGCGTAACTTTGGGCCTGTTAGTAAAAGATATCACGGGGGTTTAGTTTTTGTCTATAAAAGTCAAATAATTCTCACAGTCCATTCGATGACTCCGACGTCAAGCTCCGTTTCCAACAAGCGAGGGTCGCAGCGCTCTCCTGGCTTGGCCTTTATTTTAAATGTTTTGCTGTTTTGAGCCGCGATGTGCAAATTCTCCCAGGCTTGTAGAGGTTCGATTTCAAATGCGTCAATTTCAACATCGCCCGTAGCTGATATTATAATAGGACAGTTCAAAGTGTTGAACACCCTGAGCTGCGCCTCTCCCCCCATGGGAATGATGGCCTCTGTCGGTTTGATGAAGAGCTCTACGAGGGCTGAAAGGACGAAGGACAGGCCAGCTAAAACTCCACCAACACCCATTTTCGTCAGTGGTTTTTGCAAAATATTGATCTTTTTGAAGAGAGGGTAGATGACGGCTTCAAACACGGGAATCATGATCACAATCAAAAGGGGGTTGACGACTTGCATTTGGTCAGGTTTGATGGTCCACCCTCCCATGTCTCCTGTCATTCGAGTGGCCTGAAACGTCCACCTGGACCCCTGAATTTTTGTTCCGATTAATGCCGAAAAGTATCAAAATTTTGCATACTTGTTGGTCGTACAAAGCCCAGAAAATTGGAACTGTCAAGAACATTGTCAAAACGTTCAGCGTTATCTTTACATCAGCAATTAACTTCTTGTCATATTTGTCTTCAGCGTGGTCCAGCCAGTGCTCTCTTTTCTCTCCCTTGCGGTTTTTCACCCTCATCACTATGCCCCGCTGTCGATTTAATGATTAATTTCAATATAATGAAATTAAAATTAAAAAAAAAAACTTGTTTTACCCCAATGCATTGACACACCCTGAGCACAATATTTCCTTCAGGCTTCTTGCTTTTGTACAATGGCTTGCCAGCCACGAAGATTACTGGGTAAAATTTTATTAAAGAAATTTATATAATAAGTTGAATATTAATTTACCAATCGACAGAACCATAAGTATGGCAGGGACTCCGAAAGCAAGTGAATAGCACCCGTTTTGTCCAAAACATTTTACATCTTCTCGAAGGATGGGTGTGATGAAAGTGGACACGAGACTGCCTCCATTGATCGATAGGTAGAAGACGGAGAAATACTTCTGCAATTGAGCCTCCTGAGCTGGCACAATGAACTGGTCGCCACCAAATGCCGAGACGCATGGCTTGATTCCTCCTGTACCAAGTCCGATCAACACTAAGCCAACGAAAGTAAAAGCTCTGCAAAGTTTCTTTTTTGATTTTTAAATATAAAATTAAGTATCAATTATACTCAGGAGGAATGAAATCAGGTATGGCTGACAAAGCGATGGAGATGCTGCCGATTGCATAGACAATGGATAAAATCAATATCGTCCTGTCAAATTTAAATAGTTGATTTTGCAATTATTAATAAAATTATTTTGTCAAACTTGAATCTTCCAAGCCAGCTGTCTGCAATGATTGCTCCTATAATAGGAGTGAAGTAGCAGAATGCTGCAAAAGCGTGGTACACAACAGTAGCCGTGTCCTCCGAGTACATCAACCATTGCACCAAGTACAGAGAAAGAATTGCTGATAATTTTTCATGTCAAATGATATATTGATAAATTTAATTTTTACTTCTCATGCCGTAGTAACAAAATCGCTCGCAAAACTCATTTGAAATGATGAAGAACACAGCCTTTGGATACTTCAAAGTCTAACAAAAATTTTACATAAGCACAGCAAGTTTCAAAATTATACTTTAAATTTTTACCGGACCCTGCATTGCCTCAAGATGTGGCTCTAAAATTATTTATTTTTTTACAGCAACAATAAAATGAAAAATAATTATACCATCTGCAGATTCTTTCCCTAGTTCCTTCTTCTTCCCCATGTTTAAAATATTTTCAGATTCAAGTCTTTTTCAGAGCTGAAGGTGCTTGAGAACAACGTTGACTGCGTACGTGAAAAGAATAATGCTCGGCTATATCTACCTTCAGTTAAGCTCTTAAGGAGACCTTGATTGGGACTTTTTTTACCAGAATCTTACATTATCTTATATATTATCAAAGTTTTAAAGCTTAATCCATTTATTACATGTCTGTCTACTGTTGTTCTTTGTTTCAGTCCTTGAGAGTTTATTATTTATTATCCACGTTATAAAAGGAGAGCTTGATGCAAATTAATATCAATTTGTATATTTCGAAGAATAATTTTTCTAGAAACTCAAAGGAAAAAATATAAAATTATAGTAAGATCAGATTAACATGTAGAGGTTTCGTAGATGTAAAACTTAAGGTTTCCGTTGTTGACTTTTAATTTATTTGACATACCTTTGTTAATGATAGAATTATTAAGCTTAGTTTTCAAGGAAAGAAACAAATTCAGTAAGTTTGTCTAGTTGGTCTTCGCTGGTCAGAGGTGGCCCTGGAGCTGGAGCCGGCTTCTTGGGCAACACCATGTTTCCTTCCACGATCTGCCAGCCAGGTTGAGAAGCAGCAGAGGCCACAGCTTGGGCAGGCGTCTCGCCCAAAAGTCTGGCCAGTGACTCGATTGTGATGGAAGAGTAAGCAGAACCAATCAACTCCAGCGCACGGCTTCGGACTTGACCTTTAAAATAATCAAGTTCCATTATTATTTTCGCAAAAAAGGGCAGTCAAAACATTACCTTTCAACGCATCCATGATAGGAGCGACGGGCTCTGTCCAGCTGTCTGTCTGGGCTAAAGCCAAATGCATCAAGTAGAAGTCCCTTTGCCACATTCTCTGGCCTATTCTCCACACAGCATTCAATTCTTCGTCTGCAAGTTTGACTGCCTCGGGAATCCTTTTCCACAACATTTTGGCATTGCATCTGTTTCAGAAGAACAATGAATGTCTTTTTCCAAACAATAATAAAAAAAACTTACAAGTCATTGTGGTAAAGATATATGGCCAGAAGTTGTGTGTATTTCTGAGCCTGCAGTGGAGTTCCAATTGCAGCCTGCAATTATAATTTAAATGCCATGTTAGTAACTTATTACGTAAATTAATGGGTTTTAATGTATGTATGTGTACATATCATATGTTCATTAAATAATTACATCGGACGTTTAAATACCTAAAATAAGATAATAATTAGAATAATTAGCCATAAACATACCTCCAACTCTTCTCTTTCAAGATCCGCTTCAAGCACCTTCATATCTTCTACGGTCATTTTCCTTTTAAGTGGAGGCTTATTCAATACTTAAATATAACCTTGGCGTTATGCTAAACTTTAACCTTCTAATTAACGCTTAAATTTGCTCAAATGTTTTGCAAAAACTGTTTGTTTTAGCTTTCTTTGGTCCGAAAAGCGCAGCAAAACCAAAGCAAAACATTCGAGCAAATGTGATGTAAACAAAAATAATAATCTGTTTGCGTGGTGGGGACTGTGGGGAGCCAATCATTGCCCGTTCTCGCGTTCTCTCTCCCTACTCACTTTTCATTTGAAATGTTAGCCCGCGAAAAGCGCGAGATATGCCAGCAGCGCATGCTGTAACACAAATGCGCGTTTATTTAAGAAAAAATATTATTACATAGATAGTAAAACTTGAAAAATTTCCTCTTGCGTTCTTAAAATTTTTACTGTTAATGCTTATGATTTTTTTGAAAATTTTATATTGACATACTTAGGTAAAAAAAAATATTGTAAGTTTGGGAGAAATAATTCATATTATTAATATCAATTTTTCTCAATTTAATTATGCAAAATTTTGCGTTTTAACTAACTTCAATAATAGTGTTTGTTATAATTTTATGTTTTATATGATTTCCGACTGTAAGATTGAAGATAATGGATGATGGATTTTTAGATGATGGACAAAAAACTTTCAGTGATCAATTTTTATTACTTAATAGTAAATCCAGGTTAATAAAATTACACACGCTCGAATCCATCCTTAAGTGTCAAGAATATAATTATAAAAACTCGATCCATAATTTTACCCTCCCGGTTTTAAACATGTTAAAATATAAAATAATTTTTTTCATTTTGAACCAAAAGTTTGTGACGAAAAAAACTTCCTTGATTTACTTCTAAACAGATGCATAGACGAAAACGTATAATAATATTTTATATTACTTTGTTATCGGTGAAAATAGTATTATTTTGACAAGATAATTCAATATAATATCTTGGATATCTTTCAGGTATTTTATTGAATACATTTGATCTGAACTGCCTATTTTGATTCTTAAATTCAAAAAGGGGAAAGCATACAATACTTTATGCTGAACACACGTTACATCCTTGTTAAGAATAAAAGGGCAGTTTTACACAATTCATTTTTACTACACCATTTGAACAACTAAATTATTTAATAAACAAGAAATGTAAGAAGTCCTGAACAAAAACGCAAGAACAAAATGAAAAGTGTCAAAATATCAATTTAAAAACATTTTAGCATCCTTAATATATAAAACACCAACTAACAATAGCTTTATTTTATGTTAGCTGCCAGCAGCGCGTCTAAAACAATAAAATTAAGAACAAATGAATTCATATTTTTGTGACTTCAATAAGGCAATGACTGATTTTTTTTTACCAATATTGTTTGGTAATGTAAGTAAACCCTGTAAAGGAGGCATCATAGTAGTGGAGTTCAAGAGCTCAGGAAACTAAAATGATTCCAGGTACATTTCGGGTTGACGAGAGCAATCAAATTTTCTCAGGTTTAAAAAAAAATTGCAATAAAAATTTGTCTTCGCTGCAGTGGCGAGTATCTTGATTCAAGATACAAGGGGCAATCCCTTGACTTGAGAGCCTTGTGAGTTGCCTATGGGCCATTTCAAGCCCATATTTTTTGTCGTCCAAAATTAAAATTACGCCTCCTAGCTGCAGACATTAAATTTGTAAATGGGGGATTTGTCAACTTTGTTCACAATGGAATAAAGTCAATATGCACCTTAATAAAATAGAGTGGCATAAGTTGATACTTCCAGAGAAAGGGAAAATCTAAACATAAAAATTAATGAGGTAACATGGGATACAGCTACAAGACCTAGTCTCCCAAACACTCTGAAAAAAATTACAATCACAAATCAAAAACAAAAATAGAGCAATCTATCACAATGCTTGGCAACAATTTGACAATTTCAATAAATAAGTTTGGCAACTTCTCCATCTAATTTGACACAACCAACTGGAGTATCATCTTGTTGAGTGTTCGAGACTTTTAAAATACGCAATCACAAAACCTATCGCATCAATCGGTTCGAGAAAAATCTTCAAAAATCTACAGGTCGTCATGCTTAAGTGTGATGCCAGACATGGAGTCACGAGGCTTGTCAGGGTACAAGTTGTCGAGGATGGCGAAGTAGTGAACACTGGCGGCAAAAGCCACAAAGAGGTGCCAGATTGCGTGAGCAAAGGGGATCCTGCCATCCATCTTGAAAAAGATCACTCCGGCTAGGTAACATACTCCTCCGAGCTGTAACTCGTACAGCCCAGGAATGTCCTAACGAAGATTAAATTAAAATTTATACCCGTCACTCCAGGTAGGGTATTACTTACAATGGAAACTATGGCAAGAGCAGGTGCAACTCCGATAAATAAGTAAAAGGTAGTTTCGAGCCACTTGAATCGTTCGTGGAATGCTTGTTGGTAAAGTATGCCCATTGAAGCAAGGATCCAAATGAGCCACCATAGCTCAGCTGCCCAGCCGTCTGCAGGTAGTGGAGTTAACGTCAGCCATGGGAAGTAAGACGAGGCTATGAAGATGTAGATCATGGCTCTGTCGCTTCTATGCAGAACATCTTTGATTGGTCTAAAAAATAGTGAGAAAACGGTATTTTATTTCAATAATAAAGAGGGAAAACAGAAAATTAAATTAGATCAATGAAAATATGCTTAAAATTTTTTTTTGCACTATTTTCCTATTGGAGTTAAATCAATAAATATAAAAAAAAACTTTGGACCTTGGACTCTGATTTATTTTTAATCATCAAGACGAAATAATTTTTTATCATCAGCGAGCAATACAGCTTGAGACACCGATTGCATCATCAGATATTCATTACCTTAAACAGGATAAAATACTTTTTTCAACAATACAGTTGAAGTGCAGGTGAATCAAATTTAATAAAGCAAAAGGTATGCAGTTGGAATATTGCACTTGGGGCCAAGAATATCAACGTAAAGGGGTCCCTGTGCCAAATTCTAATTTAGCTATTTTTAATACACTCACGCGTGGCCATGGCAAAAAAAGACGCAATGAAAAATAGTTGAGACAGTGAAGAGCAAGATGAGAGATCCACTGTATATAAGTCCAGACCAAAATTGCTGCCAATTCGAAGATCGTTGCACCAACGAGACAGCACCCCAGATACTTGGAGGGATCCATAACTAAAAATAAAAAACAATAATAATACATTAGAATCATGCCAGGTTTTTAAAATTTAAAAATAATATATTTAATTTAAAAACTAATTTAACTAATTTTTTTTTTACCCCATGAGTTATAACATTAGCTATGTGTTCCACAGTGGTAGGTGTGTAAGGTCGATTTGGAGGCGCTCGTTCGTTCATCCAGTGGCACCTAAAAATTTTTAATATGGTCCATTTTTTAGATTTTACAGTTCAGTATGAAATTTAAATGTACTTACTGCTTAATAACATCAAAAATCTGCCTCCAGTTGAACGAGGTGAGAGAGCTCATGATTAAGCTTGCCATTTTTCTCAGCTCGGCCAGTGACAATCGTGTTATTGATACGTTGCTCAATTGCTATTATCACTGGTCACCGACACTTCTACAGCTTCATTGGGGTCACAGGCTGCCGCTTCACACCACCAGATATCCTACGGTTGAATCACATTGAGCTTGGAGCGCCTCCTGCAAAATTATAAAGTGCACGGTTTTTACTCAAGTATGTACGTAGGCGTCGGACTAATAATTTGGGAAGATGTTTATCGTCGCAGGTGCACCTGCACCGAGAGGTCTGCATCTTTTCTCTTTGGACACTCACCAGAACGCATCTTCAAAAATAAATTTCACTTTTCATAACGAGGAGAGGCGACGAAAAGATGCTCGCCTCGCCCTTGTTTCTTTCTCTTCAGGCGGAGCAAGGCTCCCACAACAGCTGGATACCCCTTCCCTTTCACCATCTCCCATTGGTTCGTTGAATGGCCTGCGGCTGTCACGATTGGTTCACGAATGAGGAAGTAAAAATATGATTGCATGCAAAAATATGATTATGCTGCACCTTTCAATATTTTTCTCAAATTAAATTAATATTTGAACTATTATTTTATCGTATTGGAAAAAAACCGAGGTAAATAATTGATGCATATTTTTCAAGATGCTAAACATTTATTTAAATTTTTCACATTCATAATTTTTTTCATAGTCAATAATATCAAAACATGTAAGACTCATTCAGATTATCAATTTGATGCGTGACCAGGGGAGTTCAATAAAAAACGTGATGACTGGTGTATTGCTGGTGATCCCACAACAGTCAAAGGAGCAAGGGCGTGCGAGCGAGCGCAGACTATGCGAAACACACACACATACACATAAATGCCTTTATATACTTTTCTTAATAGACAGTCTGATTTCAGTTCAGAGAACAGTGAGTATAATAATTGCTGCTGCACGCCCTTTGGGACAGAAATAATTATTATCAGGCACCATTAATTTCACGAGTTACTCTGCTAACAATATATGCATTCTGGCGTAGTGACCGATTCAATGATTGATAAACGTCGTATAAATACCACAGTGCAGCACCTCTAAATATTTCTAAAGATATCCACAGTGAATTAAGTTGTTTTCAGTTTATATAGTTTAATTGTTTTGTCACGGGGTTTAAAAGAGAGTAGAGAGGTGTAGAAATTGCGATACAAACTGGCTCTGTTCAAAAAGGCCCCTTTTTGCATCAAGATCACGATGACAGCTCCAAGGCGCCGCAGTACAAAAGAACATAAAATGAGATTCACTCATGCTGGAGTAGAGAGTTGGTGGATCCACAGATCCCCAAGTGAGTGTTTTTGTTCACATCCGCGAGCCTTTCTGCTGCAGAACCTAAAGCATTCAAAATTAATGTGAGAGAACAGAAGGATGCATTTGGGCCAAGGTAGATGTTACTTCAAAGGGGAACATCGGTAGAGCAGATCAAAAGTCACACTAAACTTACCTTTGCTCTGTCTGTTGGTTCGGTCTCCATGCTGTTCAGTGTCGCACCATATTCTCGGGAAACGACACAAAGGAATTCAGCATGCTCGTCATGGCCGTATGTGTATTGAGACCCGATGTTAATGAGCTGCAACATGAGTAGAGGTTTGTTTAATAAAAAATTAAAAAGTAGTATTAAAAAAATTGCATCTAACAAAAAATATGAAATATATATTTAGATCTCTAAATCAAATCATAAATCATACATCAATTTTATTTTTGAGCCCACAATCATTGATAAAGAACTAAAATTTAAACTCATTTTATACAAGAACATAATTCTTCAAACCTGCTCGAATTTCCAGCCGTCGGAGAGAGTGGATACCATTTGTGTTAGCTCATCTTCATGGCATTGTAGAACCCGGAAAACATGTTTCCTAGCCTCCCTCTGTGGTCGAGAGTCTCTTTGGCAAATCCTCTCTTTTGTCAGCCTTATCAGCTCAGTGATGTTGTAAAATTCTGCTTCCTCCAAAACTCCTGATTTTAAAAGTGTCAATTTAAATCGACTTGAAATAAATCATTTGAAGAAAAAACTTACCTTCTTCGGCCAAACCATTATTAATGACCAGCTTGCCGTGGCGCAGGTAGTTGAGAACAGGACTGAAATAGGTCGGGTCTCTGTCAATGAGATATGCACCAGTTTCATCCTGTAAAAACCACCACAAGGGAATTATTAAAAGTTATCTATTGCCTGAGAAGAAGCGAGATGGCATACTCTGTCAGAAATGAGCTCCGAGTCTTCCTGGCAAAGCCGGAATAAAAATGAATTGGGATCTCGACAAAGTGTGGTCTTGGTTGTGAGGAAATATGTGCCGCCCACGTTCAGTCGCACCCACTGATTTGTGGTCCTAAGGTTGCACGAGTTCATCGTCTCGTCGCATTCGATTTTTGCATCACCTGCAGAACTTGCCATTCTTAAGGTGAAATGTGTGAATTATTTTCCTCAGTAAACAAAACAATGAATCACAAAACAGCCGCCATTACTGTGACGTCTGTGGTTCACATTCACAATCATTCGTCTTGTTTTACCACCAAAACAAAATGATTACATATTGTTTATTTGGTAATTCTAATATTTTACTTACAATGCAATTATATAAAAAATTTAAATTTTAATTAGCATTATTTATCTAAAAAGAGCTTTTATCCCATACTATTTACACTGAATTTGGCGCCAAATATAAAAAGTTAAAATTAGTTTGGTTTCCTATTGTGATTCGTGCGCCATTATTTCCCAAATTTTTATTTTTAGAAAGGGAGGTGTGGTCCGCACTGGTCACTGCGTCGTCAAATTTGCCTTCAGCAACAATTTTCTCGATAGAATCAAACATAGAATTAATGTTGATTCGCGCTTGAGTGATGCCAGTCAAGATTGACGTCGTTCCGCCGTTGCCTGCAAATTCTCGGCAACCGGGAATCGCCGGTTCGCTGCTTTACAATGGCTCCAAATTCCAGGGCCACCAGAAGTCCAAGGGCAACAGCTACGAGGTCGAGGTTGTCCTTCAGGTACATCATTAGTTCAATTTCACCTACATGCTAATTGCATACGGTGCAATTTTTTCATGAACAGCACGTTGACGAGGAAAACTCCTACTTATGCGGTTATCTCAAGATCAAGGGCCTCACGGAAGAATTCCCAACAATGACCACCTTTTTCGACGGGGAAATCATCAGCAGGAAGTACCCATTTCTGACCAGAAAATGGGATGCTGATGAAGATGTCGATAAAAAGCACTGGGTATGTTATGCACATAATCCAGTCCAAAATTCTTAATAATCGCAAACATACAAATTGCAAGGAGTTAAGAATAATATTTTATTTTTTGTTTCATCAGATTTTTTGTTAAAATCGCTTTTTAAGATTAATTCAACGTGAATTACATATACACTTTTCCTCACAAGTCTTTCATGTTTTACTGATTAATGAATTTTTTTTTACAGAGTAAATTTTCTTCCTTCCTGCAATATGCCAAGACTTTCAACTCGGATAATTTTGATTATGAAGGCCTGAAAGATACTGATTATGTTTTTATGCGTTGGAAAGAGCACTTCCTTGTCCCTGACCACACCATTAAGGATATCAATGGAGCCTCGTTTGCTGGCTTTTACTATATTTGCTTCCAAAAATCGACAGCAACCATCGAGGGCTACTATTATCACCGAAGTTCGGAATGGTAAGATTCTCTACTAATGCAAATCTTGTAAAGTGTACACTACTGCATTTGTGGAAAACGTTGCAAAACATCTAAGCATGCATTTACGTCAAAGGGAATTTTGCAATTTCTAGTTGCAAAATAGCTCTCTTTGGTTTCAAAGCAAAGCATTTGTGACTTGGTTCTTTGCCAGAACAGGATTAGCTGTAAAGCTGCGTATAAAATTCTGTAGAAGTAACTGATTTTTTTGTTTTGTTTCTATGAGCCAAAAAGTTGACAATTTCCATTACTCTTTTTCAGGTTCCAGTCCTTGACCCTAAAGCATGTTCCCGAGCACAGCATTCAAATTTATGAGTTCAGGTGAAGATAAAGCGGGGGGCGGGTCTGCTGCCCGCACTGGCCCTCGTGTCACAGCAGAAAGTCTGGTCACCTTCTCTGATTGCAACAAAACAAGAAATTTAAATACCATAATAACATGATTGGAGCTGTGCTTTATTTTTTCATTTTCAAATGTTGATCAACACAACGAGAGTTATGAAAATTGTTCTTTTATTTGCAAAACCTTTATACATCTTGATTGATTGTAAAGTCTTTTTTTATCAAAACATCATTATTGTTATGTGTAGACTTATACAGTTTACACAGAAAATTATGTTTTATCTTTTTGTTAGTTTGACATTTTTCTGTTCAGCGCAGTTGGTTTGTGCTGCCGGTTGTGTTAATGACGTTATCTTGAGTACTTGTAATTAAAATATTTTTGTAAGGTTTCAAAAATATCAATGCAACATGAGATTAAAAATCAGCATGTTTGGTTAATGATTGGCCTACAAATATGAAAAGAATTGAGGTAATACCAGCAACCTCCTTGCTTTTAAATGGCCAAATATTATATTGTACCGCCAAATGATATGATATGCGATCATTACTGGACACAATTGGACTGAGTGTTTTGGTGTTGGCATTTTAAAGGTTAATGCTTATTTATGCTCACTGGTTTAGACTCATAATTTTTGTATGCTTTTAAGCAAATAATATGCCATTATAGCCTAATAATAATTGATCGATTGGCAAGTTGCTGCAAAATATTACCGCAGGTAACATAATTATGTTTCTTTACTTTGGATTAATTGAAGATATTTTTATCCCGATGTCAAGTTAGAACATGGCGCGTAGTAAATTGCGTTAAATAATGTATATGGCATATAAAATTAACTGTTTTGTAAACTCATTGTACTGGAATAAAATGATAAAGAAATAGTTAATTAAGATGCTGAATTCTTGCGATTGCTCCTAAGTTTCCACCAGGAAAGCTGCAATTGTCCCTGGTCCATTGTGGACATATTTCAAATTTTGACTTTCTTGCCTTACCTTATAAATTTTTTCATCTGTATCAGATCTGAACACCTGCTGTCTGATGCAAGATAATTTTATTTTTGCTCGAAACTATTTGTATCTGTAAATTACGACCTGTTTGAAATAAAAGGAACTCATTACAGCAAGATTGACTAAAGCTGATTCTGAAATCAACTATTATTTAATGTCAAACTATGGTACGTAGGGTAAATGATTTTACTTCGATTTATTTCCTTAAAAACAAATATTTATTCTCCAATTTTTTTTATTGGAATATACAGTCAAAATATCCAGCTATACATTATTATTTTGAATTAACACTTACAAAATCACCTACTCTACACAAAGAACGGAGGGACAACACATTTAAAAGCTTCAGTGCGTGAGCCCACATACATGATCAAAATGAATATCCTACTGGAATTGCCATATATATGTCAAAGGGAATCTGTTGAAAGGTATTTCTTCAAGAGTATTTTTTTTACCAATCTCGGAAAGAAAGCAATGCAAAGAATAATGATAACCTAAAAGAGGTTAGTGCATTATATTGAATCCATCACAATGTCCATTACGAACACCAGATCTTTCGTCACGGGCCAACATAACTGACAATTTATAAGTGGATTGGGAAAAAAAACTGGAAAATTATTTGTGCAAAGAACAAAAAAGGTGAATAACAGCTCGTGGCCCGTAGATTAGTTAATAATAATGAAAGTCACAGATTGCACCACAAGAGTATTGATTTTGATTACTTGGGTTCAAAAACTTGGTCGAGGCTGTGAGTAGGTGTCCTCTACTGGAAGCATGATCAGTTCTCTGTTATCACTAAGGTTTGACTTATCAGGAGATCGAGCAGGAGTTCCTGCCGACGCAGCTCGAACGTGATGCGTCTGTTGGAACTATCAGTTTTGGCTTCTTGTGCGAAGCGGTACTCGGACGCAATAATGTACCAGCAACATAGCGAGCCGTGTAGCTCGTCATGGCGTACGATTTGAGGTGAGACTTGATAGGTGGTGGCAATGGTAGCTGCTCAATTCCATAGACAGTCGTCCGAGGCACAATGGCTCGACAACACAACTCTTGCAGACTCAAAACTGAAACAAAAAATAGATTCACTTAATTGATTAATTTGATTAAAATTTAAACAATAATATACCTTTATTTGATCTCCACAGCCTTTCCAGCCCATTTCTGTGAAGAGCCATTCTTGACAATTCACTAAAACTCTCCCTTATATTAAAGTTGCACAGTGGGCTGACTTCGAAGAATGCCATCCGGTTCTTGGCAGCGTACATCTCAGCCTCGCGCTGGCCGACCTGCCGCTTGAATGCCAAGTGCAGTCTGTTGCCTACAAGAACTTTTGGAACTCCAGGCGCATGCTGTAATTGTAGATGAGGTGTTAGTTGAAAGTTCTACAAAATACGATGGAAAAAAACAATCCCTTGTTTTGACACATACCACATGCCAATATAAGACATTCAAATGGAAATAATTAGGAGGATAAAAGAGCATTATTTTACCTCAACTTGCAAAATTTATGTTGTGTCTTAAGTTTGTGGCAATGCGAAAATAATTATGACAAAAAAAAAATACTAATTGTATGGGGAAAAAATTTAGGAAATTAATTACCTCCTCCACTTCTTTGACCCATCGATCAATGCCATCAAATGACCACTTGCTGGTAATATCGTAGACCAGAAGCACTCCTTGGGCGCCTCTCGAGTAGGATCGAATGATTGTGCAGAACCGACCCTGTCCGGAGGTGTCCCATACTTGAAGCCTCACTCGCTTTCCGTCCAGCAGGATTGTCGTTGTCTTGTAGGCTAAAATGACAAAATAAATAAATAAAAGAAACAAAAAATTTGTGTAATATTTTACATTAAAATTGTAAAAAAGTTTTTTTCTTTTAAACTTTGCTATTGGTTTGATTATTTTAGTTTTAATTTATCCAAATTGTTTAAATTCAAAAATTTTATGAAATCGAAAAAAGTTAAGTGGGGAATAAAAAAAAGACACCCCCAAAATTGGCAAAGATTTGAGTACGACTTCCGATGTTATAAAAAAAACACCATCCGCCGCAGTGAGCCTCAGATGCAAGGAAAACAAAAAGTCCAGTGACCGGAGAAGACACAATTAAAATTTCTCTCGGCTCTCGACTTGGTACAAGTGGACAAAGCGCGTTATTTATGACTCATTTGAGCATATCAGAGCGTAAACAAAGCGCCGTTCGGTCCGGCCGAAAATAGGGCTCACCGTATCCGTTCCAATAGGGCGACTCGGTGGAGCCGTCCTCGAGTCCGCTGATGATTTCCTGCTTGCCGACGTCGCTGTCGCCGACGAGCAGGAATTTGAGCAGATAGTCGTACTCTTTCTCGTGTCCCGACGAATCGCTTATTATCTCAGCGGCCATGACACCACTTTCGGGCTCGGTTTCTGCATAATAACATGGGTAACAAGTCGGCCTGGCCGAACACTCGTCGTCCGCAGCAATTCGGCCGCCAAATCCGGTGGCTCGTGACGCCTGATCGGCCGCGACGCGCGTCCCAAATCCGCTCCGACGATGACCACTTGACAGGCAAAGCAACTTTTGGCACCTGATGACCTGATGTGATGTTTTCGTTTTCTCTCCAATTGCGAGTCGCGAGTCGACGACGGACAGCAGGAGAGGAGAGAGCTTGTTGGGAGAGAGATTAATTTCCTGCGGGGGTGGGGGGAGAAAGAGAGAGCAAGGGGAATAAGATTTTGAGTAAAAGAGCCGCGAAACCGGCATGAATATAATATGCGAGTGGAATGAAGAATGATAATCAATTATCTTTGTAAAAAATTTAATTCATTCCCAATGTATGCTTGTGCTTCCCAACGCTAGTTGGTGTATGAATGTTCTTTTTGTAGTGCTGCTCCAGCAGTGCATGTCGCAAACGCGTTTAAAAAAAGAATTATTAATTATTATTATGATTATTATGACATAATGTTTTGATCTAAAACTGAGCAAAAAATTTTAAAAAAATTGTGAATATTTTTTATTTTGGGCTTCTTTAAAAAAATTCCTAAAAATTTTAATAAGACTTTCAACTGTTTTTTTTTCTGATAAATAATTAAAATATGAGAAAATCAAGAAAATATTATTTAAAAAGTAATTTAAAACATGAAAACCAAAGACCCATGGGACACAATGATAATAATGTATAATTAAAAAATAATTGAATTTTGTTTTGCAAGGAAAAAATTGTTTGGTTTTTTCAATGAATTTAAATTTTTGTGTAATATTTTATTTTCTTTTAGTGCGTTTTATGCGGAGACCCGCGTTGCCCCTAATTTCAAACCTCCTAAATGTTTCAAAAATTCTTTGCCCTAAAATATTTCCCTATATTTGTCCTAAATTAATTTTTTCATTTTCATAAAATGCATTTATCCTAAATCATTTCCCCGAAAAGTATTTTATAATTCTAGGCTGTGTCTTTGCCAGTGGTGGCGTTTCGAAGTGTATGTCCACTGTGGAAATTTACATGTTTTATTAAATATATTTAATTTGTTTTAGTCCATTCCTAATTTGTTTTTAAATATGTTAATTTTATGATTAGGGTGAATAGAAGCACTTTTACGTTAAATTTATTAATTATTTCCCTTAAGTTAAAGACAAATTGAAATAAATTTACCATGCATTTATGTGATTTATTATAGAAAAGCAAAATCCTTTTCTGCATTCATGTTGAAGTCATAATTCAAGCAAGCTTTAATTTGACAATTGATACGGAAGAAAATTCTGAATTTTTGTTTTTAATCTATATCATATAATGACCAAAATTAATTACTTTATTTATCATTATTTTTTTTTAAATCATCACTATAAGATCACTGCATTTTGCATTTTATTAGAAGTTACAATTTTTTGACGCCAATAATCTTTGTACAAATTTGTGCTAAAGAAAGGTAGCATAAAAATAAAAATGAACTGATATAACAAGAAGCATAATTTATAATTATTTAGAAAATTTATTTCAAAATAAACAAAAAATTACCTTTGATCAATTTTTTTATTTCCAAATGTTTTGCGGGGAAAAAGGAAAGAAAAAAAGGCTTACGTCCAAATTGAAGTTATTTTGTAAAATAATAAATACATAGTGCAAAACCGTTTATGTCCATAGATATATATCACATAATTATCTCATGTTGATTAATAAAAATAGCGAAAAATAGAGCTATTTATAATTTAAAGATAAATAATTTAAATCAATTGTAATTTGACTCCTTTGTAAAAATTAGCCATTCATAATTAATTTCGTACACATACAAGTATCAATGAATTTTTCCGCAAATTTTTTATTCATAAATTAAAATTAATCAAACCACAAAATTATCTCCCGACTAAACAAGTTCAAAATGCAGCTCTTACCAAAATGCCACTTTGTCTTGTGATTGTTAATTGTGAGCCGCAATAAATTAATAATTTGATACATAATAGTTCTTCACCTTCACGTTTTGACGTAACAAAAGGAGAAATATTCGGCAGGGTTTTGTATAATTTTTGTCAAGCACCGCCAGAGGGTGGGAAGAAGGAAGAATTCGCAGAAGATGAGTAGGAAGATGACTCACCGCACGGCGCACTACATATACATAATATTTTCCTCGTTTGCAGGCTAATACAAGTACCAACACGTACATACAAGTGCGGTGGCGCAGCGAGAGCACGGCGGGAGGAGAAGGAAAAAGAACGCCGAATGCGGCCTGCGGCCGGAGGGGTTACGAGTACGAGCGAAAAAAGTCGACTAGACTTCTGTACTTCTCTTTTCGACGAGGAAATTTAAAAGGCACTGAGTTTCAGTCTGCGCTGGATGATTCGAGTGCAAAAGGTATGGATCACGAAGTTTCTGACGCTCTCTTAATTATTGAGGTTCGATTAATTTGTTTGGCTTGCGATTTTGCGTTGAGAGCGAGAGTGAAAACGCGCGCGCCGGCTTTGCCGGTTGGAGATCGCGAGAGAAAAGTCGCATCTTGTTTGCATTTCTCACAAGCTAGCCTGGTCGGTATTGTTTTTGTCATTTGATATTCTGATACTTTTTTAAGTTTTCATCGAATTTAATTGTAAATTATGCTACGTGAAGCTCTGCCAAGCCCTAGAAGAATAATTTAAATTGAAATAATGTGTACCGCACATTTTGGTTCTTCCCCAAATTAACCTAAGCTGAACCTAAACGTGGACAAAATAGGCGCGGTCTTTCTTCCATTGTTTTAAGTTTTAAACATGAGAGCAAGGAGATTACATGGAATTTTTGCACTTTGCTGCCTTTCTTTTCGTATATATGTATTATGTGAATATTTTAAATTTGGATTTTCGCGTAGTTAAAATTAAATTGATTTAAATTCTATTCTTAAAAAAATCCGGAAAACCAATAAACGTTGTCCTGTAAGGAAAATGATTATAATTTTGTATGAAGCTTTTGTTTCTTATTCTTCGTTGCCAAAAAATATCATTTCGGTGCGATTGACAGCAATTTTCGTTTAATATAAAATTCTCATTAATTTTTATTCATTATCCATTAATTATAAGAAATTTAATGTTCTATGTTCCAGTCAAAAACCAAGCGTATCATAAATTTAAAATTAATTTTGGTCGGGCGTATTCTGGGCGTATTGAGTATATGAGCAGACACTTAATAAATAGTGACGATAATTCCGGATAATTATTTTTTTATCTATGTCCAAAGCTAATTAACGCTGATATGGTATGATTCATTCCTCTGAATTCCTCATTTGCAGAAACATTTAATCATTAGATGTTGACAGTTTACATTTCATGAAGATAATAAATAGAAAATTAATTAAAAAAAAGATTTTGTTTTGTGAATTGTTAGTTTTTACAGTAATAATTTTGATATTGAAATTTAAATTAATATTTTTTACAATATAAGCAGCATTTCAATTTTGGTTTGCAAAAAACAATTTCATATAAAAAAGATTTCAGAAATATTTTTTTAATGAAAATCCCGCTTAATTGATAATTTTTGTTGGTGTTTTGACAGCAGAGATAGATAATGGAGGAGCATGAAAAGCCAACGTATTTGCCACCAGCCCAAAGAAGGAGGATTGATGGAAATAATTCTGCAGGATGGAGAGCTCAGGCAGCAGCCTTGACAGCTCGCAACCAAAATACACAAAACCCTCATCATGGCACTGCGTCCAGACGCCCGCAGCAGCCTGCTCATGGATTTAGAGGTATTTTCAAAAATTATAAGTTAATTCTTTTAATTTCGAAATAAATCCACAATTGTGTGATTTGTGATTATTAATCTATCTAATGGAAATACTAGCAGAAAATAATTTAGTAATTTTTTTTCTTATACAAATTGGATTCTCTGAAAATTGAAATTTGAAACTGAATGAATTGTAAAATTATGTACAAATTTTGATTCAATAATTAAATTAATTTAGAACGATTAACTATGCTATGACCATTTTTAATTAATTATTATTGCTATTTATTCATGGTGTGGAATTACAAACAATAATTTTCCAACAAGCGAAATAATTCTAAAAAAATCTATATTTTTCATTATTCCTTCTTCAAAGTATTGTTTTCATTTATTATTTATAGCAAATATTAATGGAGATAACTGGAGACTCTGCAGAGAACCATCAGTGCCAAGAGGAAATTCACACATTAATGTGACCAATCAAAATGGTAGAGGCAACTTCTATCAGGCCAAAAAGAATCTAAATTTTGTCGCAGCTCTTCAAAGATTGGTTGATGAAGACCCCTTTCAGGTAAATACAACTCTTTTGAAACATCGACTTGTGGAGAAATGAATTATGCAACCTGCAAAGCACTTCTGCCTTGCGGGTATGTATGCCGTGCTCAGCAGGGGCTGATAATAAATTTGAAGGTTGTTAAATTAAGTAAAATAGCGATCCTTTTGTTTTTAGGTTGTGAAACAGCTTGCTGAGAGAAGCGACCAGTGGGATGAACTTGTGAAGGGCGAGTTAAATCTGTCAGACTTTCAACTTGTTCTTTGCGTTCTGCGGAAAGTCTGCGAGTCGGAATACGACAAGCACAAGGCCATGCTGGTCAATCAAACATGCCACCCTGACTTCATGAATTGTTTTCCAACAATGCTGCTGAACAGTTCGATGAAAGACCACTTGACCTTTACTCAAGTGGCAGAAAACATTGCGCTGTTCTTCACAACCTTGGTGGAGATGTTGCCAATCACAGCAGCAGGGCTGAAGAAAACCGTCGAATGCTGCTTTGTCAGTCTGAATGGCATCAGCAGTAGTCAAGACTGTGTGCAGGTTGCACCTGAGTTGCTGCAAAAATACAAGAGTTTGGTTGGCCACGTAGAAGCTCTGCAGGTGAATGCCCCGAAGAAGCCAACTTGGCACGACCGGCGAATGGAACAAGTGGAGAAAATGAAGTACGAGCAGCCGCCGAACGACTTCAGGGAAATCAGCATTTATCCCACCTTTGAAGATGTCGTCAACCCTCAGCGGCCCTTTCTGAGGCCGAACGTGATCAACGGTCCCTACTTTGATGTTGAACACTACCTGGACACTCAGTACCGTCTGCTGCGAGAAGATTTTGTTCGACCTCTTCGAGAAGGAGTGCAGGACATTCTCAAAGGCACCGACAGCAAGAAGTGCGAGTCGCTGTCAGTCAGAGTATACAAGGATGTGCAGTTCATCAAATATGTGAGGGAAATTGAAGGCGCAAGAGTGCTGAACGAAGGCACATTGCTGTGTTTTGATACATCAACAAATAGCAGACGATTCCAGAGGACCAACTGGGAGCAAACCAAGAAGTTCATGCACGGCGCCCTGCTCTGTTTCACTCGAAACTGCTTCCAGACACTTCTCTTTGCCACAGTTAGCAGCCGAGATGTGAAATATCTTAGGCAGAAGCAAATCTTGGTGACCTTTTGCGAGAAGTATGATGAAAACATTTACGATAAGAATGCCAAATACACCATGATTGAGAGTGAAGTTTTCTTTGAGCCTTATTACCAGGTGACTTGCATTAATGTTTGCATTATATTTGTATTATAATATAAAATAATTTATTTCACAGGTTCTTGGAACACTGAAGAATCTAAATGATCGGAACTTTCCTTTCCCAAAATACTTCATTAACGTGCAAAAGGATGATGAACCTCCAGCATATTTGCTTGATGTTGAACCTGTGCAGATTAAAATCAAAGGAACAAGAGGTTCATATCAGCTGACAATCTTGAATGATGCATCGTGGCCTGATGCTGAACAACTGGGCCTAGATAACTCCCAGTACAAAGCCCTGAAAGCTGCTTTGACCAAAGAACTTGCTGTTATCCAAGGACCGCCTGGCACTGGCAAGACTTTCATGGCTTTGAAAATTGCAGAAATCCTGATCCGAAACCAACAAGCTATGAAAAGAAAAACTCCCATTCTTGTCGTTTGTCTCACAAATCACGCACTGGACCAATTTTTGGTTGGAATGCTGAATTTTACCGAGAGTTTAGTGCGCATTGGTGGTCAATCAAGATGTGAAGAGTTGGATGCATACAATTTGAGGAAGCTTAATGTCAAGCGGTCGAAGGCACAGTATAAAGTTCGAGATGCTCTCAGAGAAGCTTACGATCGACTTGTGGTAATTGACCGACAAATTGCTCCCCTGAATCAAGCCGTCAATTTGAGGCAAGGGTTTTTCCTTACAAATCCTGGAGATCACTCAATCCCACCAGTTCTCGATGCTAGCATTGCTTCAGCACTTCAATTACATGATCAGGATGTGCCCTCTGACCCCTTCACAGGGCGCATTGATAAAATTTTTGTTACATTCAAAGAGTTGGAAGACAAGATTCGGCGTTGGACATTCGACAATCTAGAAGATATTAAAGAGGATGAGCATCTTTCTCCTGAAGAGAAACAGCTTTTTTCCTATCAGATCAAAGAGCAAGGCACATACTTTTCCAATGTGATAGAAGGTTTAGAGATAATCGCTGCTGAAGTAGATGCTGATTTGAGTCAAGGAGAGGTTCTTGAAAAAACTTGGAAAAGACGCAGCAACATGAACATGGCTGATCTTCTAGAGCTTCACTATTATATTCTTCGCAAGGACTTGGTGGAGCTTGAAGAGAAAAGGCAATTGATAATGGGAGAAATCATCCAGATGAAGAAAACTTTGGATGAACTCCTTAGCATGGAAAATGTTAGTGAACTGAGATCAAAGGATGTCATTGGTTTAACAACAAATGGAGCAGCAAGACTGCATTCTATGCTGAGCATTTTGGGCTGTGAAATCGGTATATCTAATATTTTCTTGTCGTACGTTGCTTAGTATTAATGAAATAATTTCAGCTATCATTGAAGAAGCAGCTGAAGTTATGGAAGCGCACATTGTGGCCTGCATCTCTAAAAGTTGCAAACATCTGATTTTGATTGGTAATGATGTTAAACTTTGCGCATGTTCTTTAAACAATTAACAATTTCTTGCATCTATCATGTAGGTGACCACAAGCAGCTGCGTCCTAAGATTTCTGAGTATGAGCTGGGAAAGTTCTACAATTTTGACGTGTCTCTCTTCGAAAGAATGGTCATCAACAGAGAAGGGTGCATCACCTTGCAAGTTCAACACAGAATGGCACCCGAGATGGCCAAACTCATTGTGCCAACAATCTACAAAACCCTTGAGAACCATCAAAGTGTGTTCGAGAGACCCAAATTGAAAAGCTTGACACAAAGGCTTTCATTTGTTACACATTCTGAACCAGAGCAGCAGGTAATAGAAATATTATTAATGTTTGATTAAAATGAATTTATTGGAATATATTTTAAATCACGTTCAGGCAAATAATGCAATTTGATTCTTATTGTTTCAGGACAAAGAAAACTCAAGCAGAACTAATCCACACGAAGCATCCTTTTTGATTTCTCTTTGTCAACATTTGTTGAAACAAGGATACACAGCAAATCAAATCACCATCCTGACTACTTACAAGGGACAAATGTTTCTTATAAAACAGGTAAAAAAGACTAAAAAATCTCAGACGAGTATTATTAATTTTAAATATTGTATTTTGTAATTTATTTTGATTGAGAAATATTACAGACAATAAATACGATTTTTATTTTCAGAAGCTCAAATCCATCTTATCCAATTCATCAAAAGATGAAAAAGAACTGGCAGGTGTGAGAGTGTCTGTGGTGGATGACTTTCAAGGTGAAGAAAATGACATCATTCTCCTCTCCCTCGTCAGGAGCAATGCAGAGGGAAGAATTGGATTTTTAGCAACTGAGAACAGAGTCTGCGTAGCTTTGTCCAGAGCCAAGCAAGGCTTCATCATTATCGGAGATATGGGAATTCTTTCTGCAAACAATTCGACGTGGAAGGCTGTTCGAAAATCAATCGAAGATCAGAACGCTCTGGATTCTTCTCTAACCCTCAGGTAAATGCAAATAATTATTTTTAATTAAAGAGAATTGGAGAAAGCCTTGATCTCCTTTTTATTGTAACCTAAAGAGTTCACGTTTTTTACTTGGCATCTTTTATCACACCTAAATTTCACTATACTTTTTATTTAGATGTGAAGTTCATCCTCACTACAAATTTAAAGTGTCGACCCCAAAAGACTTCCAAACGCTTTCTCCTTATGGTGGCTGCAACCTGATTTGTGAGGACCAGCTCAACTGTGGTCATCCTTGCAAGACTGTTTGCCACTTGATGCAAATCAAGCATGCTGAAATTCAGTGCAATGCACCTTGCGAGAGAAAATGCAATGCTGGGCTTCACAGGTGCAAACAAAAGTGCTTCGTCAAGTGTGGCTGGAATTGCATGGAAATGGTGCAAAAGAACCTTCCCTGCAGTCACCAGGCAATGATGAGATGTCACGCCGACGAAGAACATTTCTTCTGCACAGAAATCGTGAAAAAGAAATTCACTGAGTGCAACCACGAGGCAGAGGTTGCATGTTCTTGCAAGAGGTGTCCTCAACCCTGCGACATGCAGGCACCTTGCGGTCACAGCTGCACCAGCAAGTGCCACACGGACTCTGATCCCGACCACCTTCAATACAAGTGTACGAAGTCATGCATAAAGATGAACAAGGACTGCCGATCAAATCATCCATGCAATAAGAAATGCTGGGAGGAATGTGATGTTTGCGAAGTCAAGGTATAATCCATTCTTGAGTGCATTCATTGTTTATATCTTGCATTTAATTTGATGGTAAAATTGAATTAAACTTTAAACATGATTAGTTTTGTCATTGTAAAATAATTGAAAAATAATGAAAAAATATTTTTTTAAACTAATAACAATAAAATGCTGGTCTTTTATCAGGTGAAAGTTAAGAGGAGCTGTGGCCATCAATTTGACTTAAAATGTCACATCGACCCTGAGGGAATCGAGTGTCGCAACATGTGTGCCAAAATGCTCGACTGTGGTCACCGTTGCTTAAAGAAGTGCAACACTGAATGCTCTCCTTGCATTCAGTTGGTGGAAAAGGTCATTTTGGAGTGTGGCCACTCTGCAAAGGTGCCTTGCGGCCGAGAAGCAACCAAGGAAGATTGTGCAGAGCAGTGCAAGAAGCTTCTTTCTTGCGGACACACTTGCAAAGCCAAGTGCTCCGAAGAATGCACCCCCAATTGCCGGGAGGTTGTGGAACTGCAAATAGGAATGTGTGGACATGAAATCAAAAGGCTCTGTCTGGAGAAGACCAAAGGCAAGCAAAAATGATTATCTATTTTTAATACAATAATTACATTTTCTTGTTACTCAGGGATAAAGGCTGATGTGATGAGATGCACAGCCAAATGCAATACATTGCTAGAATGCGGACACGCATGCGGAGGAACGTGCAGGACTTGTCACCAAGGAAGGTTCCATGTGCCTTGCAAGCAGAAGTGCTTTAAGGAGTTAATTTGCGGCCACAGGTAATTTTTGTTGAGAAGGAAATTTATTTATTTGCTAATTTTGTGCACTTCAAATTTGACAGGTGCCCCTCTCAATGCAGTGAACCATGTCCACCATGCACACAGAAGTCCAGCATTTCATGTGCCCATGAAACCCAAGAATTTCCTTGCGGAATGAATAAAAGCATTTGCAAGGTATAACATTCATGAATTGAAAAATTTAATTCTTATATTTATATTAAACTATGTGCAGAAAAAGTGCAGTGTAAAATGTGAGCATGGAAAATGCACGAACCAGTGCGAAATGAAGTGCAATTTTACCAGATGTGACGAAAAATGCTCCAAAACATTAAAATGCACGCACCCTTGTGCTGGGTTCTGTGGCAGCCCTTGCCCTGGCCTATGTTGGGAATGTGATAAGGAAGAGTTGCTGCATCATGCATTTCCCACATTGGCTGACATTCCAGAGGACCCAAGGTATGAAATAAAATGTCTAAAAATCTTCAAAAAAATATGCATACATTTTTAATTCCTAGGTTCATCCTTCTCCCAGACTGCCACCACACAGTTGAGGCAAGTGCTCTGGAAGCATGGTTTAAGTGGCAATCTTCACAACTGGAAATCAAGAGATGTCCACTGTGCCTGAAACAAATTTCAGCCAAACTATTGCGTTATAAGAAAGAAATCTTGGAGCCATTTGACGACTTCAAAGAGATTCGCAACAAAACCCAACCAAATGGAAACCTGATGGCCAAGGAATTGATGTCCCAAACACTTAGACATGGTCCATTGTGTGAAAAATGTATTATATTTTTTTATTCTTTTCAACCCTCTCAAATAATATATTATTCTTTTTTAGTTGGAATTGACTCATTGACCGATTTTATGACAAGGATGTGCCTGGAAACCAGAAAAGGCTATGAAGGAGACGCTCAAGCAGGTGCCAACCAGGCTGGAAGAGGCCGGAAAGGACGAAATCGTACGAGTGGACCAAGTTTTGCTTTCATCAATCAAGTGCCTTTGATGAAGAAAAAGATGGACGTTGTTCAAGTTCTAATAGAACTATTGGAGTCAAAATTGATGTTTGGATATAAGGCTCTCCAAATCAATGACAAGAAGAGTGAAGTTGATTTTATCGTTGAAATGCTGAAAGGGTGCAGATCAATGTCGACTCAGCATACCAGAGATTTTGAGCGTCTTCTCTCTGCCCTGAATTTGAAAATCAACCCCACCAGCAGAATAAGGGAAGTTAAACTTCCTGATGATACTTTGCTGAGGCTTAAGTCACTCTGGCAGAAATGTGGCGAGTGTAAAAACTTTGAATATGGCTCTAAGAAGGTAACCAAGGTATGCAGCAAGTGTCAAGCAGCTCTGTCGGATGGCCCAATCCAGTTTCCTGACCTGGACCATGCTAAACAACACGATAATAAGGGCAGAGTCATCAGTGCCACTTAAATTGAAAATTTTGTATGGGCATTCAATTGATGCACATCATGAGACTAAAACATAAAGATTTGTTAATTTTGCTCTGGTTTTTTGCTTTTCTACATTATTATGAATATTGCATATTATTGTTCTGTAAGAATTAATAAAAATCTATTATAAAACTTTATTGGGTAGAGATAATCTTTAATTTTTAATTAGTAACTTTTGACCAATCGCCTCTTACGTGGAAATACGTTTCGAGACGGGAGAAACTGATTATTTTTTCCTGTTTCAAGTGGTTTCTTTGGGTTTTACTTTTTAATTTCATTTCTCTTAACCCTTTTTACTTTTAAGAATTATTTTTCTGGTGCCCTGTAATTTTTAGATTTACAATTCCAATATATCATATTGAACGAAAATTAAAACGATCGAGATTAAACAAGTTAAGTATGATAAATAATTATTGTATGTACACTGTGATAAAAAAAATAAAAACCTAAAACTTGTGAATATGAATTTTAAGTCAGCATGCGGACGCCGAGTAGAGAAGCAAAACTTTTCAATTTTTATAGGCTGACTATATCAGTGAGGAAAAGCTAGGTTCCTTTGGTCTGGTCAGACAGCGAAATTTAATATAATTATAACAGAGAGGCAGCAGCCTGGCTCAAGAAGGCTGAAGACTTATTGGCTGGCTTGGCTGATTCACATGCCATTAAAATGCATGAAATAAGCCAAAGTGTTCTTGTGGCGCTGTTTGGTTTAAAATGGGAACCAAAGAGGGCGAAGTTCAAAGCAGATTTGAATGATCCACTCCCACCCGCAATGATTATCAAAACATGAAACCACCCAATCCAAATCCACCTTAGCATTCTTAGCAATTTGTTGCACCCGGCCCGATTCTCCTCGCTTTGTGAAAATGGACATGCCGTAGAATATTCTAGCTATATGTATTACTATCCTTAATGATGGCCATGTTGGTTTTGACGGGCAGCGGCAAGGGTCACCTCTCGTGATCTGGGGAAAGGACGCGACGCCGACAACGAAGACGCGACCCAACAGGCTAACACGAAACCTTGAAAGGGGTGAGACTTCTTGGGGGTGAGTTCTTTTTTAGTTCAACCGAAGAGAAAATGTAGCCGGGGAGTTCCAAACGTGCAATTAGGCTTGAACGCGAGAGAAGGGCCCTTTTTTACACGTGGGCCGGGGCTTCTTTTGAAAGCCACGGGGCTGGTCGATCTTTTTCTCATCGGTTTGGCTTCGGCCTCCCGATGATATGTCGTACCAGTTAATTGCTCGCTTTCTCTGCTCTGCGGTGTGGCTTGTCCTTCCGCAATGCAGAAAAGCGTTATGCAACATTCATACTGGGCTAGTTTTCAAAGGGAACCAGAGAGAGACCTCGTGTTCGGGCCCAATCGGACGTCACAAGTATGTAGAACCACCACATTTTACGCCATATATTCCTTGTTTTTTTTTTTTTCTTTTGGCGTTCTGACTATGAAGGGAATAATTAACTGCACTAATCACAGCCGGGGGGCCAAACATGTGTAGAAATCGGGCTTGAACGCGAGAAGGGTCCTTTTTTTACACGTGGGCGGGGGCTTCTTTTGAAAGCCACGGGTCTGGTCGCTCTTTTTCTCGTCGGTTTGGCTTCGGCCTCCCGATGTGAACTAATTGCCATACCAGAGTTGCTATAGCTTTCTCTGACTGCGGTGTGGCTTGTCCTTCCGCAATGCAGAAAAGCGATATTCAATATTCGTGCTGGGCTAGCTTCTTTTAAGGGACCAGAGCCCTCGTGTTCGGGCCCAATCGGACGTCACAAGTAGAACCACCACATTTTACACCATTCCTTGTTTTTTTTTTTTTTTTTTTTTTTGGCGTTCTGATTATGAAGGGAATAATTAACTGCACTAATCACAGCCGGGGGGCCAAACATGTGTAGAGATCGGGCTTGAACGCGAGAATAAGGGCCCTTTTTTGCACGTGGGCGGGGGCTTCTTTTGAAGAAGCCACGGGTCTGGTCGCTCTTTTTCTCATCGGTTTGGCTTCGGCCTCCCGATGTGAACTAATTGCCACACCAGAGTTGCTAGCTTTCTCTGACTGCGGTGTGGCTTGTCCTTCCGCAATGCAGAAAAGCGATATGCAAATATTCATACTGGGCTAGTTTTCAAAGGGAACCAGAGAGAGACCTCGTGTTCGGGCCCAATCGGACGTCACAAGTATGTAGAACCACCACATTTTACGCCATTCCTTGTTTTTTTTTCTTTTGGCGTTCTGACTCCGAAGGGAATAATTAACTGCACTAATCACAGCCGGGGGGCCAAACATGTGTAGAGATCGGGCTTGAACGCGAGAATAAGGGCCCTTTTTTGCACGTGGGCGGGGGCTTCTTTTGAAGAAGCCACGGGTCTGGTCGCTCTTTTTCTCATCGGTTTGGCTTCGGCCTCCCGATGTGAACTAATTGCCATACCAGAGTTGCTAGCTTTCTCTGACTGCGGTGTGGCTTGTCCTTCCGCAATACAGAAAAGCGTTATTCAATATGTATTTGTGCTGGGCTAGCTTCTTTTAAGGGACCAGAGCCCTCGTGTCCGGGCCCAATCGGACTTGACAAGTATAGATTTTGTCTTTTTCCCTCTCCCTTAATTCCCACGTTACCATTTGGTGCAAGGTTTTGCTATATAAATTTTGCCAGTTTTTCTCTGTCACTTTAAACAATT
The DNA here is from genome assembly GCF_031216515.1 of Neocloeon triangulifer. NCBI lineage: Eukaryota > Metazoa > Arthropoda > Insecta > Ephemeroptera > Baetidae > Neocloeon > Neocloeon triangulifer. The sequence goes on from NW_026775550.1 coordinate 3,376,108, forward strand.
TATTGTTGATTATATTTATTTTAAATAATTTCTCCCAGCATGTCCCTGAGTAGTTTATCATCCCCGTTAATGTATTTGAATATGTTTGTTGTTTCATGTCGTACGCGCCCGCGACAACAAGCTGCCGATGTGCACATATATGGATGGCCCTTCTCGCCTCGATGACCGACGAGGCTTAAATTTTGTGAAATTTGGTGAGAGCATGATCGACTTAATCGGAGAAACAACGCATTTTAAAATGGTGAGTATCACGTGTTGCCGTAATGCGTCTCAATTTTAAATTCTAGTTCTTTTCGACAGTTTACTGATGTTGTTGTTGGCTAAAGTTGTATGAAACGATGAGAATTTGCTCTGCAATAGCCACCTTTCGATAATAAAATTCGCTACCAAAATTTACATTTCTTTTTTAAAGCTGGGCATTTTCATCTGCTCATCTAATTTTGGTCGTGAGCATGATCACCTTTTTAGTGCTCGACTACGTCTGCTCGTGAGCATGCTGACGTCGGAGGGTGCATGCTCACTTGCATGTGCTCATGCTCAATGGACCTTTGCCCAGGGGTGCTCATGAGCAAAATATGCTCAATCTGGTTGTGGAATTTATTTTTTTAATTTTTTTTTTGCTCAAATAAAAATTAAATCATTTAAAACCTTAGATTTAATTTTGAATATTAATATCAAGGAAAAAATTTTCTTCATATTAATTGCGTTGCTGTGTACTGTATTGATATAATTTTAAATTACACTTCAAAATTATACTTGGATTAATTCAACTAGATTTCGGCACCAAAAAAGTTGCCCTTTTCAAAGAGATAAAACAGTCTAATAATCAATAGCGATTTTCACATTAATCATTTTTTACTTTTGAAAGTGAAACAATTTTGAAAAAGAAACCACTTTGGAAGTCAATTCTTGTCGATTATGAATCTCACACAATATACCAATAAGGTGGTATGCGCAAATCTAGAATAATTAATTCTTCTCTTGTTCTAGAAGTGGAAACATGGATATAATTTCCAAGGACCAATGTACACGTTTTTCCTCTGGAGGCTTTGCTGGCACTTCTTGGGGAATATTCAATAGAAAGTATATAATTATTCCTGCAGAATCTTTTTTTCCTTAATTAAAATTCCAATTAAAAAAATTATCTCACCGGATGGAGCGATACACATCCTTAACAATATATAAAATTTGATTATTTCAACAAAGACAAAAATTATATTTCAAGCAATTCCATACTGAATTTAATCACCGGACAGAAAATTGACAGTTAAGAATGTGATTTGAAGTATATCAAAATTTGTGCGCTCTTGTCGGAAATTAAATGACAATTGGTGGGGTTGGGTTGCTTTTATCTAATGACACCTGACAAATATCTGTGAATGCCAAATTAGCTTTATTCAATTGCTTGTGAATATTTTATTTAAAAAAATTTGCTACTGTTAATAACTGGAAATATCATAAGCAGTAGAGTTTTGGAAGGAAAAATGCAACTAGTTATTTGTTGAGAGTAAAAACCAAATGTTGGAATGAAGAAGTTAGGTTCAAGTGGAAAAAATATTAGTTTGTGTCTTAATCAGTCACTTTGCATTAGTAAAAGTCTTACTAAGCTCTTTGAATGACTGCAGCTGCAACCAAGTCCAAAAGTGTCAGAAAAATTGAAAATTGTTGATAAGTTTGCAGGTCGTCTCTGTGATTTTATCGAGCCAGAGTGACCAGCGAGTTAAACTTGTTCACTAAGCTTAACCATGGTTGCAATTAAATTTTAATTAGATTTTAATGAATAAACTCCAATTCAGTTTACTGTTATTATATTTTGAAACAAGTTACTTTAAATTTTTTGTAATAGTTTTTTTGCCTCTGCTTTGCTGCAGTGAAGAGCTATTCTGTATATGAACTTGTTCATCAAATTGCGAGGCTGATTAAGCACTATCTGCATCAGCATTTTACATATCCCACATTCAAATTGTAAGAAGGTTTTCTACTCCTGCACACCTTCTTGGTTTTTCAAACACCGCCATCATGTTATTGCCGCAAATAAGCTGAACCTTTTTATTTTACCTTGGTTCAGAAGAGAAATGAGCACAGCTAGTTGGACCGATAAATTTTTCAACCCTCTTTGCACAATTGGAATCAATTCATGGTGGGTGATATTTCATTATAAACATAAATGTTGAATTGTATGGAATTTGTGGCTAAATTTGTATTTATTGTGGTGAAAAAGTCAAGACTCGGTTGAATTCACTCATTGATAGGAAAAAATGAATGTGAACATTTGTCTTCTTTTAGTTGTTGGCCGCCCCTGCATCCTCTTGTGAGTCGGCTGAGGCGCCAGTGCAAGGTCCCCCCAGCCACGGAGTCCCTCCCGCAGCCCAGGCAGAGTTGCCAAGGCCATGATCCACCGCTGTAACCAGCAAACCTGGTCACTTTCGAGAACGCCGACTGAGGTGAGTGCCAAAGTTCAATTTTTAAGCAATTCGTTGCCTTCCAAAATATATTTTTTTTTCTATTGTCACAAATTCAAAGCAGTTTGTTCCAATGTTTCTCCTCTCCTGGCGATACGCGATCATTTTATGGCAACTTCATTTTCTCAATACTACAGAAAATTTGAACTTGTATTATTGACTGCTATCTTTGGAAGAAATTAGACGCTCCCGTTGTGCCGGTTACCTAAATTGGCCATCTAAGGGCTTACTTGTACCGGCGTCCGCCTCAATTCATTCAGTTTATTTTACTTTTAAACCTAATCGAACAAATGATCGGAGCAAAATAACCAAACCATGAAATCAAGCAAAAGTGTCTAACTTGATTCAGCGTAATTTTTGAGATTCCATGAATTCTGATTGAAACGCGGCTAGAAGCAATTTTGTGAATTGTTCTATTGAGCAAAATTCGTTAACAAAATGTGTTTATAAGTCAAAATGAAATTCTCCGAGCTTGAAATTTGGCCTTAGTCCTTAACCATATTTTTCCATTTTCAATTTAATAATTACTATTATTGAATGCCAAAAACATTTTCACAGAAAAAAATTAGGGTTTTATTATTTTTTTTATAGCTTCCTAAAGTTTTCAGTGTTGTTAAATTGCTAAAACCCGTCTTGTTCATATCAATCCATGTAATAAAAAATAATAACGCTGTTGGCTGTGGTAAAATTCATATGCAAATTTAGTTCACCCGCTGGAATCTGGACGTTTTGTGATAAAAATGTACTTACATAGAAGTTGATCTTAAAGAATGAAGATATAGATATCTAAAGATCTTTAATCAGCAACATCAAAAATATTTGCTGATTTATGTTGTATTTATCGGGATATAAGAAGCTTGTATATAAAATTTACGGAGATTAAACTTCTCTCCTGAGATAACTGTTGTATTTTGAACCGAATTGATTGATGTTTTTAAATATTATTGAGACTTTAAATGGTTTTTTCGCGTAACGTCTATCAACACGCTGTATTGATTTGACCGGTGTTAGAATCATCAGTTTAATTAACTTCTTATTAAAAAAACACATCATTTTTCGCTCTCGTATTTTTGCTTCCGGTGTTTAACATTCCTATCCTTCATTATTTGTTTCTAAAATTAACTAATTATAAATTTGTGCGGTTAAAGTTTATCGTCTATCATGACGCTAAAATTATCTGATTATTTTGTATTTATCGGGATATAAGAAGCTTGTATATAAAATTTACGGAGATTAAACTTCTCTCCTGAGATACCTGTTGTATTTTGAACCTAATTGATTGATGTTTTTTAATATTATTGAGACTTTAAATGGTTTTTTCGCGTAACGTCTATCAACACGCTGTATTGATTTGACCGGTGTTAGAATCATCAGTTTAATTAACTTCTTATTAAAAAAAAAACATTATTTTCGGCTCTCGTGTTTTTGCGTCCGGTGTTTAACAGTCCTGTCCTTCATTATTTGTTTCTATGTTTAACTAATTATAAATTTGTGCGGTTAAAGTTTATCGTCTATCATGACGCTAAAATTAGCTGATTATGTTGTATTTATCGGGATGTAAGAAGCTTGTACAGGTTGGCCCATAAGTAGTCCGTGATCTTTGACAGCTCGCCACGGGCGAACCGTTGGTCGAATTTGAAAAATCTGCACAGATTCTGAAAGCCCAACTTTCTACAAATTTGCCTGGCATAGTAAGAATTTTGCCAGAGTTGAAATTGTAATTGTTTTAAAAGGAAAACTAAAAAATGAGAAAGTGCCTTATGGGACTTCCCATATAGCAGCATTATGAGTGTCGGAAGTTCAAAGTGAAAATCATGTTTTTTAGGTAAATCGACCCTCCTGAACACGAATCCGTGGTCGGTTTTTTGAAATTCTCATTATTTCTAATTTTTTCCCTCAATTTGCAAATATTTGCAAAATGTGCCAAAAAAACTAACACGTGGAGATAGAAATCTGAAAATTGCTGGAGGGGTGCATCTTGAACATAACAACAACGTAATTTTTCCATACTTGCTATTTTCCGGAAAATTGACCATTTTCACAAGGGGTCCACATTTTGGTCGATTTCTCGATTTCTATGGGAGTTAAAAACAAAAGTTAAAGTGATTCTGAAAGCTGATTAATTTTCCTATCTTTCCTCTGTGAACATTAACTTTCCAACACTGGCTGCTTTTCCGGAAAATTGAAGGAAAAAATTAACTTATTTTTCCCCGAGAGTATGCAACCCGCAACAGAAAGTCTAAATAGCCAAAATGTAGCTTGGTTCTTTGGCAAGACACCCCTAAAATTTCAAAACTTTTCCTCCAGCCGTTTTTCCGCAATCGCCGATTTTCCCGACCCCTTTTGGGAAAAATAAAACTTTTCCGGAAAGGCATGTGTGATGAATCATTCGATTAGGCACGTCAAGGAGATGCTAGAAATGAATTTTTATCAAAATCGGATCATTTTTCAAATTTTCAGAGCAGTTTGAAAAATGAACTTTTTTTAATTTACAAAAACTGCTCTGAAAATTTGAAAAATGATCCGATTTTGATAAAAATTCATTTCTAGCATCTCCTTGACGTGCCTAATCGAATGATTCATCACACATGCCTTTCCGGAAAAGTTTTATTTTTCCCAAAAGAGGTCGGGAAAATCGGCGATTGCGGAAAAACGGCTGGAGGAAAAGTTTTGAAATTTTAGGGGTGTCTTGCCAAAGAACCAAGCTACATTTTGGCTATTTAGACTTTCTGTTGCGGGTTGCATACTCTCGGGGAAAAATAAGTTAATTTTTTCCTTCAATTTTCCGGAAAAGCAGCCAGTGTTGAAAAGTTAATGTTCACAGAGGAAAGATAGGAAATTTAATCAGCTTTCAGAATCACTTTAACTTTTGTTTTTAACTCCCATAGAAATCGAGAAATAGACCAAAACGTGGACCCCTTGTGAAAATGGTCAATTTTCCGGAAAATAGCAAGTATGGAAAAATTACGTTGTTGTTATGTTCAAGATGCACCCCTCCAGCAATTTTCAGATTTTTATCTCCACGTGTTAGTTTTTTTGGCACATTTTGCAAATATTTGCAAATTGAGGGAAAAAATTAGAAATAATGAGAATTTCAAAAAACCGACCACGGATTCGTGTTCAGGAGGGTCGATTTACCTAAAAAACATGATTTTCACTTTGAACTTCCGACACTCATAATGCTGCTATATGGGAAGTCCCATAAGGCACTTTCTCATTTTTTAGTTTTCCTTTTAAAACAATTACAATTTCAACTCTGGCAAAATTCTTACTATGCCAGGCAAATTTGTAGAAAGTTGGGCTTTCAGAATCTGTGCAGATTTTTCAAATTCGACCAACGGTTCGCCCGTGGCGAGCTGTCAAAGATCACGGACTACTTATGGGCCAACCTGTATATAAAATTTACGGAGATTAAACTTCTCTCCTGAGATACCTGTTGTATTTTGAACCTAATTGATTGATGTTTTTTAATATTATTGAGACTTTAAATGGTTTTTTCGCGTAGCGTCTATCAACACGCTGTATTGATTTGACCGGTGTTAGAATCATCAGTTTAATTAACTTCTTATTAGAAAAAAAACATTATTTTCGGCTCTCGTGTTTTTGCGTCCGGTGTTTAACAGTCCTGTCCTTCATTATTTGTTTCTAAGTTTAAATAATTATTAATTTGTGCGGTTCAAGTTTTTCGTCTATCATGACGCTAAAATTAGCTGATTATGTTGTATTTATCCAGATGTAAGAAGCTTGTATATAAAATTTACGGAGATTAAACTTCTCTCCTGAGATACCTGTTGTATTTTGAACCTAATTGATTGATGTTTTTTAATATTATTGAGACTTTAAATGGTTTTTTCGCGTAACGTCTATCAACACGCTGTATTGATTTGACCGGTGTTAGAATCATCAGTTTAATTAACTTCTTATTAAAAAATAAACATTATTTTCGGCTCTCCTGTTTTTGCGTCCGGTGTTTAACAGTCCTGTCCTTCATTATTTGTTTTTATGTTTAACTAATTATAAATTTGTGCGGTTAATGTTTATCGTCTATCATGACGCTAAAATTAGCTGATTATGTTGTATTTATCGGGATGTAAGAAGCTTGTATATAAAATTTACGGAGATAAAAGTTCTCTCCTGAGATACCTGTTGTATTTTGAACCTAATTGATTGATGTTTTTTAATATTATTGAGACTTTAAATGGTTTTTTCGCGTAACGTCTATCAACACGCTGTATTGATTTGACCGGTGTTAGAATCTTCAGTTTAATTAACTTCTTATTAGAAAAAAAACATTATTTTTGGCTCTCGTGTTTTTGCGTCCGGTGTTTAACAGTCCTGTCCTTCATTATTTGTTTCTATGTTTAACTATTTATAAATTTGTGCGGTTAAAGTTTATCGTCTATCATGACGCTAAAATTAGCTGATTATGTTGTATTTGTCGGGATGTAAGAAGCTTGTATATAAAATTTACGGAGATTAAACTTCTCTCCTGTGATACCTGTTGTATTTTGAACCTAATTGATTGATGCTTTTTAATATTATTGAGACTTTAAATGGTTTTTTCGCGTAACGTCTATCAACACGCTGTATTGATTTGACCGGTGTTAGAATCTTCAGTTTAATTAACTTCTTATTAGAAAAAAAACATTATTTTCGGCTTTCGTGTTTTTGCGTCCGGTGTTTAACAGTCCTGTCCTTCATTATTTGTTTCTAAGTTAAACTAATTATAAATTTGTGCGGTTAATGTTTATCGTCTATCATGACGCTAAAATTAGCTGATTATGTTGTATTTATCGGGATGTAAGAAGCTTGTATATAAAATTTACGGAGATTAAACTTCTCTCCTGAGATACCTGTTGTATTTTGAACCTAATTGATTGATGTTTTTTAATATTATTGAGACTTTAAATGGTTTTTTCGCGTAACGTCTATCAACACGCTGTATTGATTTGACCGGTGTTAGAATCATCAGTTTAATTAACTTCTTATTAAAAAAAAAACATTATTTTCGGCTCTCGTGTTTTTGCGTCCGGTGTTTAACAGTCCTGTCCTTCATTATTTGTTTCTATGTTTAACTAATTATAAATTTGTGCGGTTAAAGTTTATCGTCTATCATGACGCTAAAATTAGCTGATTATGTTGTATTTATCGGGATGTAAGAAGCTTGTATATAAAATTTACGGAGATTAAACTTCTCTCCTGAGATACCTGTTGTATTTTGAACCTAATTGATTGATGTTTTTTAATATTATTGAGACTTTTAATGGTTTTTTCGCGTAACGTCTATCAACACGGTGTATTGATTTGACCGGTGTTAGAATCTTCAGTTTAATTAACTTCTTATTTGAAAAAAAACATTATTTTCGGCTCTCGTGGTTTTGCGTCCGGTGTTTAACAGTCCTGTCCTTCATTATTTGTTTCTGTGTTTAACTATTTATAAATTTGTGCGGTTAAAGTTTATCGTCTATCATGACGCTAAAATTAGCTGATTATGTTGTATTTATCGGGATGTAAGAAGCTTGTATATAAAATTTACGGAGATTAAACTTCTCTCCTGTGATACCTGTTGTATTTTGAACCTAATTGATTGATGTTTTTTAATATTATTGAGACTTTAAATGGTTTTTTCGCGTAACGTCTATCAACACGCTGTATTGATTTGACCGGTGTTATAATCTTCAGTTTAATTAACTTCTTATTAAAAAATAAACATTATTTTCGGCTCTCCTGTTTTTGCGTCCGGTGTTTAACAGTCCTGTCCTTCATTATTTGTTTTTATGTTTAACTAATTATAAATTTGTGCGGTTAATGTTTATCGTCTATCATGACGCTAAAATTAGCTGATTATGTTGTATTTATCGGGATGTAAGAAGCTTGTATATAAAATTTACGGAGATAAAAGTTCTCTCCTGAGATACCTGTTGTATTTTGAACCTAATTGATTGATGTTTTTTAATATTATTGAGACTTTAAATGGTTTTTTCGCGTAACGTCTATCAACACGCTGTATTGATTTGACCGGTGTTAGAATCTTCAGTTTAATTAACTTCTTATTAGAAAAAAAACATTATTTTTGGCTCTCGTGTTTTTGCGTCCGGTGTTTAACAGTCCTGTCCTTCATTATTTGTTTCTATGTTTAACTATTTATAAATTTGTGCGGTTAAAGTTTATCGTCTATCATGACGCTAAAATTAGCTGATTATGTTGTATTTGTCGGGATGTAAGAAGCTTGTATATAAAATTTACGGAGATTAAACTTCTCTCCTGTGATACCTGTTGTATTTTGAACCTAATTGATTGATGCTTTTTAATATTATTGAGACTTTAAATGGTTTTTTCGCGTAACGTCTATCAACACGCTGTATTGATTTGACCGGTGTTAGAATCTTCAGTTTAATTAACTTCTTATTAGAAAAAAAACATTATTTTCGGCTTTCGTGTTTTTGCGTCCGGTGTTTAACAGTCCTGTCCTTCATTATTTGTTTCTAAGTTAAACTAATTATAAATTTGTGCGGTTAATGTTTATCGTCTATCATGACGCTAAAATTAGCTGATTATGTTGTATTTATCGGGATGTAAGAAGCTTGTATATAAAATTTACGGAGATTAAACTTCTCTCCTGAGATACCTGTTGTATTTTGAACCTAATTGATTGATGTTTTTTAATATTATTGAGACTTTAAATGGTTTTTTCGCGTAACGTCTATCAACACGCTGTATTGATTTGACCGGTGTTAGAATCATCAGTTTAATTAACTTCTTATTAAAAAAAAAACATTATTTTCGGCTCTCGTGTTTTTGCGTCCGGTGTTTAACAGTCCTGTCCTTCATTATTTGTTTCTATGTTTAACTAATTATAAATTTGTGCGGTTAAAGTTTATCGTCTATCATGACGCTAAAATTAGCTGATTATGTTGTATTTATCGGGATGTAAGAAGCTTGTATATAAAATTTACGGAGATTAAACTTCTCTCCTGAGATACCTGTTGTATTTTGAACCTAATTGATTGATGTTTTTTAATATTATTGAGACTTTTAATGGTTTTTTCGCGTAACGTCTATCAACACGGTGTATTGATTTGACCGGTGTTAGAATCTTCAGTTTAATTAACTTCTTATTTGAAAAAAAACATTATTTTCGGCTCTCGTGTTTTTGCGTCCGGTGTTTAACAGTCCTGTCCTTCATTATTTGTTTCTATGTTTAACTATTTATAAATTTGTGCGGTTAAAGTTTATCGTCTATCATGACGCTAAAATTAGCTGATTATGTTGTATTTATCGGGATGTAAGAAGCTTGTATATAAAATTTACGGAGATTAAACTTCTCTCCTGTGATACCTGTTGTATTTTGAACCTAATTGATTGATGTTTTTTAATATTATTGAGACTTTAAATGGTTTTTTCGCGTAACGTCTATCAACACGCTGTATTGATTTGACCGGTGTTATAATCTTCAGTTTAATTAACTTCTTATTAGAAAAAAAACATTATTTTCGGCTCTCGTGTTTTTGCGTCCGGTGTTTAACAGTCCTGTCCTTCATTATTTGTTTCTAAGTTAAACTAATTATAAATTTGTGCGGTTAATGTTTATCGTCTATCATGACGCTAAAATTAGCTGATTATGTTGTATTTATCGGGATGTAATAAGCTTGTATATAAAATTTACGGAGATTAAACTTCTCTCCTGAGATACCTGTTGTATTTTGAACCTAATTGATTGATGTTTTTTAATATTATTGAGACTTTAAATGGTTTTTTCGCGTAACGTCTATCAACACGCTGTATTGATTTGACCGGTGTTAGAATCTTCAGTTTAATTAACTTCTTATTAGAAAAAAAACATTATTTTCGGCTCTCGTGTTTTTGCGTCCGGTGTTTAACAGTCCTGTCCTTCATTATTTGTTTCTATGTTTAACTAATTATAAATTTGTGCGGTTAAAGTTTATCGTCTATCATGACGCTAAAATTAGCTGATTATGTTGTATTTATCGGGATGTAAGAAGCTTGTATATAAAATTTACGGAGATTAAACTTCTCTCCTGAGATACCTGTTGTATTTTGAACCTAATTGATTGATGTTTTTTAATATTATTGAGACTTTAAATGGTTTTTTCGCGTAACGTCTATCAACACGCTGTATTGATTTGACCGGTGTTAGAATCTTCAGTTTAATTAACTTCTTATTAGAAAAAAAACATTATTTTCGGCTCTCGTGTTTTTGCGTCCGGTGTTTAACAGTCCTGTCCTTCATTATTTGTTTCTATGTTTAACTAATTATAAATTTGTGCGGTTAAAGTTTATCGTCTATCATGACGCTAAAATTAGCTAATTATGTTGTATTTATCGGGATGTAAGAAGCTTGTATATAAATTTTACGGAGATTAAACTTCTCTCCTGAGATACCTGTTGTATTTTGAACCTAATTGATTGATGTTTTTTAATATTATTGAGACTTTAAATGGTTTTTTCGCGTAACGTCTATCAACACGCTGTATTGATTTGACCGGTGTTAGAATCTTCAGTTTAATTATCTTCTTATTAGAAAAAAAACATTATTTTCGGCTCTCGTGTTTTTGCGTCCGGTGTTTAACAGTCCTGTCCTTCATTATTTGTTTCTATGTTTAACTTATTATAAATTTGTGCGGTTAAAGTTTATCGTCTATCATGAGGCTAAAATTAGCTGATTATGTTGTATTTATCGGGATGTAAGAAGCTTGTATATAAAATTTACGGAGATTAAACTTCTCTCCTGAGATACCTGTTGTATTTTGAACCTAATTGATTGATGTTTTTTAATATTATTGAGACTTTAAATGGTTTTTTCGCGTAACGTCTATCAACACGCTGTATTGATTTGACCGGTGTTAGAATCATCAGTTTAATCAACTTCTTATTAGAAAAAACACATTATTTTCGGCTCTCGTGTTTTTGCGTCCGGTGTTTAACAGTCCTGTCCTTCATTATTTGTTTCTAAGTTAAACTAATTATAAATTTGTGCGGTTAATGTTTATCGTCTATCATGACGCTAAAATTAGCTGATTATGTTGTATTTATCGGGATGTAAGAAGCTTGTATATAAAATTTACGGAGATTAAACTTCTCTCCTGAGATACCTGTTGTATTTTGAACCTAATTGATATATGTTTTTTAATATTATTGAGACTTTAAATGGTTTTTTCGCGTAACGTCTATCAACACGCTGTATTGATTTGACCGGTGTTAGAATCATCAGTTTAATTAACTTCTTATTAAAAAAACACATTATTTTTCGCTCTCGTATTTTTGCTTCCGGTGCTTAACATTCCTATCCTTCATTATTTGTTTCTAAAATTAAATAATTATAAATTTGTGCGGTTAAAGTTTATCGTCTATCATGACGCTAAAATTATCTGATTATGTTGTATTTATCGGGATATAAGAAGCTTGTATATAAAATTTACGGAGATTAAACTTCTCTCCTGAGATACCTGTTGTATTTTGAACCTAATTGATTGATGTTTTTTAATATTATTGAGACTTTAAATGGTTTTTTCGCGTAACGTCTATCAACACGCTGTATTGATTTGACCGGTGTTAGAATCATCAGTTTAATCAACTTCTTATTAGAAAAAACACATTATTTTCGGCTCTCGTGTTTTTGCGTCCGGTGTTTAACAGTCCTGTCCTTCATTATTTGTTTCTAAGTTAAACTAATTATAAATTTGTGCGGTTAATGTTTATCGTCTATCATGACGCTAAAATTAGCTGATTATGTTGTATTTATCGGGATGTAAGAAGCTTGTATATAAAATTTACGGAGATTAAACTTCTCTCCTGAGATACCTGTTGTATTTTGAACCTAATTGATTGATGTTTTTTAATATTATTGAGACTTTAAATGGTTTTTTCGCGTAACGTCTATCAACACGCTGTATTGATTTGACCGGTGTTAGAATCATCAGTTTAATCAACTTCTTATTAGAAAAAACACATTATTTTCGGCTCTCGTGTTTTTGCGTCCGGTGTTTAACAGTCCTGTCCTTCATTAATTGTTTCTATGTTTAACTAATTATAAATTTGTGCGGTTAAAGTTTATCGTCTATCATGACGCTAAAATTAGCTGATTATGTTGTATTTATCGGGATGTAAGAAGCTTGTATATAAAATTTACGGAGATTAAACTTCTCTCCTGAGATACCTGTTGTATTTTGAACCTAATTGATTGATGTTTTTTAATATTATTGAGACTTTAAATGGTTTTTTCGCGTAACGTCTATCAACACGCTGTATTGATTTGACCGGTGTTAGAATCTTCAGTTTAATTAACTTCTTATTAGAAAAAAAACATTATTTTCGGCTCTCGTGTTTTTGCGTCCGGTGTTTAACAGTCCTGTCCTTCATTATTTGTTTCTATGTTTAACTATTTATAAATTTGTGCGGTTAAAGTTTATCGTCTATCATGACGCTAAAATTAGCTGATTATGTTGTATTTATCGGGATGTAAGAAGCTTGTATATAAAATTTACGGAGATTAAACTTCTCTCCTGTGATACCTGTTGTATTTTGAACCTAATTGATTGATGTTTTTTAATATTATTGAGACTTTAAATGGTTTTTTCGCGTAACGTCTATCAACACGCTGTATTGATTTGACCGGTGTTAGAATCTTCAGTTTAATTAACTTCTTATTAGAAAAAAAAACATTATTTTCGGCTCTCGTGTTTTTGCGTCCGGTGTTTAACAGTCCTGTCCTTCATTATTTGTTTCTAAGTTAAACTAATTATAAATTTGTGCGGTTAATGTTTATCGTCTATCATGACGCTAAAATTAGCTGATTATGTTGTATTTATCGGGATGTAAGAAGCTTGTATATAAAATTTACGGAGATTAAACTTCTCTCCTGAGATACCTGTTGTATTTTGAACCTAATTGATTGATGTTTTTTAATATTATTGAGACTTTAAATGGTTTTTTCGCGTAACGTCTATCAACACGCTGTATTGATTTGACCGGTGTTAGAATCATCAGTTTAATTAACTTCTTATTAAAAAAAAAAAACATTATTTTCGGCTCTCTTGTTTTTGCGTCCGGTGTTTAACAGTCCTGTCCTTCATTATTTGTTTCTATGTTTAACTAATTATAAATTTGTGCGGTTAAAGTTTATCGTCTATCATGACGCTAAAATTAGCTGATTATGTTGTATTTATCGGGATGTAAGAAGCTTGTATATAAAATTTACGGAGATTAAACTTCTCTCCTGAGATACCTGTTGTATTTTGAACCTAATTGATTGATGTTTTTTAATATTATTGAGACTTTAAATGGTTTTTTCGCGTAACGTCTATCAACACGCTGTATTGATTTGACCGGTGTTAGAATCATCAGTTTAATTAACTTCTTATTAGAAAAAAAACATTATTTTCGGCTCTCGTGTTTTTGCGTCCGGTGTTTAACAGTCCTGTCCTTCATTATTTGTTTCTATGTTTAACTTATTATAAATTTGTGCGGTTAAAGTTTATCGTCTATCATGACGCTAAAATTAGCTGATTATGTTGTATTTATCGGGATATAAGAAGCTTGTATATAAAATTTACGGAGATTAAACGTCTCTCCTGAGATACCTGTTGTATTTTGAACCTAATTGATTGATGTTTTTTAATATTATTGAGACTTTAAATGGTTTTTTCGCGTAACGTCTTTCAACACGCTGTATTGATTTGACCGGTGTTAGAATCATCAGTTTAATCAACTTCTTATTAGAAAAATCACATTATTTTCGGCTCTCGTGTTTTTGCGTCCGGTGTTTAACAGTCCTGTCCTTCATTATTTGTTTCTAAGTTAAACTAATTATAAATTTGTGCGGTTAATGTTTATCGTCTATCATGACGCTAAAATTAGCTGATTATGTTGTATTTATCGGGATGTAAGAAGCTTGTATATTTAATTTACGGAGATTAAACTTCTCTCCTGAGATACCTGTTGTATTTTGAACCTAATTGATTGATGTTTTTTAATATTATTGAGACTTTAAATGGTTTTTTCGCGTGACGTCTATCAACACGCTGTATTGATTTGACCGGTGTTAGAATCATCAGTTTAATCAACTTCTTATTAGAAAAAACACTTTATTTTCGGCTCTCGTGTTTTTGCGTCCGGTGTTTAACAGTCCTGTCCTTCATTATTTGTTTCTAAGTTACACTAATCATAAATTTGTGCGGTTAATGTTTATCGTCTATCATGACGCTAAAATTAGCTGATTATGTTGTATTTATCGGGATGTAAGAAGCTTGTATATAAAATTTACGGAGATTAAACTTCTCTCCTGAGATACCTGTTGTATTTTGAACCTAATTGATTGATGATTTTAATATTATTGAGACTTTAAATGGTTTTTTCGCGTAACGTCGATCAACACGCTGTATTGATTTGACCGGTGTTAGAATCATCAGGTTAATTAACTTCTTATTAAAAAAAAAACATTATTTTCGGCTCTCGTGTTTTTGCGTCCGGTGTTTAACAGTCCTGTCCTTCATTATTTGTTTCTATGTTTAACTAATTATAAATTTGTGCGGTTAAAGTTTATCGTCTATCATGACGCTAAAATTAGCTGATTATGTTGTATTTATCGGGATGTAAGAAGCTTGTATATAAAATTTACGGAGATTAAACTTCTCTCCTGAGATACCTGTTGTATTTTGAACCTAATTGATTGATGTTTTTTAATATTATTGAGACTTTAAATGGTTTTTTCGCGTAACGTCTATCAACACGCTGTATTGATTTGATCGGTGTTAGAATCTTCAGTTTAATTAACTTCTTATTAGAAAAAAAACATTATTTTCGGCTCTCGTGTTTTTGCGTCCGGTGTTTAACAGTCCTGTCCTTCATTATTTGTTTCTATGTTTAACTAATTATAAATTTGTGCGGTTAAAGTTTATCGTCTATCATGACGCTAAAATTAGCTGATTATGTTGTATTTATCGGGATGTAAGAAGCTTGTATATAAAATTTACGGAGATTAAACTTCTCTCCTGAGATACCTGTTGTATTTTGAACCTAATTGATTGATGTTTTTTAATATTATTGAGACTTTAAATGGTTTTTTCGCGTGACGTCTATCAACACG
This sequence comes from Neocloeon triangulifer, assembly GCF_031216515.1. Taxonomy (NCBI): domain Eukaryota; kingdom Metazoa; phylum Arthropoda; class Insecta; order Ephemeroptera; family Baetidae; genus Neocloeon; species Neocloeon triangulifer. The sequence continues at coordinate 3,391,675 of NW_026775550.1, forward strand.
CTGTATTGATTTGACCGGTGTTAGAATCATCAGTTTAATCAACTTCTTATTAGAAAAAACACTTTATTTTCGGCTCTCGTGTTTTTGCGTCCGGTGTTTAACAGTCCTGTCCTTCATTATTTGTTTCTAAGTTAAACTAATTTTAAATTTGTGCGGTTAATGTTTATCGTCTATCATGACGCTAAAATTAGCTGATTATGTTGTATTTATCGGGATGTAAGAAGCTTGTATATAAAATTTACGGAGATTAAACTTCTCTCCTGAGATACCTGTTGTATTTTGAACCTAATTGATTGATGTTTTTTAATATTATTGAGACTTTAAATGGTTTTTTCGCGTGACGTCTATCAACACGCTGTATTGATTTGACCGGTGTTAGAATCATCAGTTTAATCAACTTCTTATTAGAAAAAACACTTTATTTTCGGCTCTCGTGTTTTTGCGTCCGGTGTTTAACAGTCTTGTTCTTCATTATTTGTTTCTAAGTTTAACTAATTATAAATTTGTGCGGTTAAAGTTTATCGTCTATCATGACGCTAAAATTAGCTGATTATGTTGTATTTATCGGGATGTAAGAAGCTTGTATATAAAATTTACGGAGATTAAACTTCTCTCCTGAGATACCTGTTGTATTTTGAACCTAATTGATTGATGTTTTTTAATATTATTGAGACTTTAAATGGTTATTTCGCGTAACGTCTATCAACACGCTGTATTGATTTGACCGGTGTTAGAATCATCAGTTTAATTAAATACACTTATTAGAAAAAACACATTATTTTTGGCTCTCGTGTTTTTGCGTCCGGTGTTTAACAGTCCTGTCCTTCATTATTTGTTTCTAAGTTTAACTAATTATAAATTTGTGCGGTTAAAGTTTATCGTCTATCATAACGCTAAAATTATCTGATTATGTTGTATTTATCGGGATATAAGAAGCTTGTATATAAAATTTACGGAGATTAAACTTCTCTCCTGAGATACCTGTTGTATTTTGAACCTAATTGATTGATGTTTTTTAATATAATTGAGACTTTAAATGGTTTTTTCGCGTAACGTCTATCAACTCGCTGTATTGATTTAACCGGTGTAATCATCAGTTTAATTAACTTCTTATTAAAAAAAACACATTATTTTTGGCTCTCGTGTTTTTGCGTCCGGTGTTTAACAGTCTTGTTCTTCATTATTTGTTTCTAAGTTTATCTAATTATAAATTTGTGCGGTTAAAGTTTATCGTCTATCATGACGCTAAAATTAGCTGATTATGTTGTATTTATCGGGATGTAAGAAGCTTGTATATAAAATTTACGGAGATTAAACTTCTCTCCTGAGATACCTGTTGTATTTTGAACCTAATTGATTGATGTTTTTTAATATTATTGAGACTTTAAATGGTTTTTTCGCGTGACGTCTATCAACACGCTGTATTGATTTGACCGGTGTTAGAATCATCAGTTTAATCAACTTCTTATTAGAAAAAACACTTTATTTTCGGCTCTCGTGTTTTTGCGTCCGGTGTTTAACAGTCCTGTCCTTCATTATTTGTTTCTAAGTTAAACTAATTTTAAATTTGTGCGGTTAATGTTTATCGTCTATCATGACGCTAAAATTAGCTGATTATGTTGTATTTATCGGGATGTAAGAAGCTTGTATATAAAATTTACGGAGATTAAACTTCTCTCCTGAGATACCTGTTGTATTTTGAACCTAATTGATTGATGTTTTTTAATATTATTGAGACTTTAAATGGTTTTTTCGCGTGACGTCTATCAACACGCTGTATTGATTTGACCGGTGTTAGAATCATCAGTTTAATCAACTTCTTATTAGAAAAAACACTTTATTTTCGGCTCTCGTGTTTTTGCGTCCGGTGTTTAACAGTCCTGTCCTTCATTATTTGTTTCTAAGTTAAACTAATTTTAAATTTGTGCGGTTAATGTTTATCGTCTATCATGACGCTAAAATTAGCTGATTATGTTGTATTTATCGGGATGTAAGAAGCTTGTATATAAAATTTACGGAGATTAAACTTCTCTCCTGAGATACCTGTTGTATTTTGAACCTAATTGATTGATGTTTTTTAATATAATTGAGACTTTAAATGGTTTTTTCGCGTAACGTCTATCAACTCGCTGTATTGATTTAACCGGTGTAATCATCAGTTTAATTAACTTCTTATTAAAAAAAACACATTATTTTTGGCTCTCGTGTTTTTGCGTCCGGTGTTTAACAGTCTTGTTCTTCATTATTTGTTTCTAAGTTTATCTAATTATAAATTTGTGCGGTTAAAGTTTATCGTCTATCATGACGCTAAAATTAGCTGATTATGTTGTATTTATCGGGATGTAAGAAGCTTGTATATAAAATTTACGGAGATTAAACTTCTCTCCTGAGATACCTGTTGTATTTTGAACCTAATTGATTGATGTTTTTTAATATTATTGAGACTTTAAATGGTTTTTTCGCGTGACGTCTATCAACACGCTGTATTGATTTGACCGGTGTTAGAATCATCAGTTTAATCAACTTCTTATTAGAAAAAACACTTTATTTTCGGCTCTCGTGTTTTTGCGTCCGGTGTTTAACAGTCTTGTTCTTCATTATTTGTTTCTAAGTTTAACTAATTATAAATTTGTGCGGTTAAAGTTTATCGTCTATCATGACGCTAAAATTAGCTGAATATGTTGTATTTATCGGGATATAAGAAGCTTGTATATAAAATTTACGGAGATTAAACTTCTCTCCTGAGATACCTGTTGTATTTTGAACCTAATTGATTGATGTTTTTTAATATTATTGAGACTTTAAATGGTTATTTCGCGTAACGTCTATCAACACGCTGTATTGATTTGACCGGTGTTAGAATCATCAGTTTAATTTACTACACTTATTAGAAAAAACACATTATTTTTGGCTCTCGTGTTTTTGCGTCCGGTGTTTAACAGTCCTGTCCTTCATTATTTGTTTCTAAGTTTAACTAATTATAAATTTGTGCGGTTAAAGTTTATCGTCTATCATAACGCTAAAATTATCTGATTATGTTGTATTTATCGGGATATAAGAAGCTTGTATATAAAATTTACGGAGATTAAACTTCTCTCCTGAGATACCTGTTGTATTTTGAACCTAATTGATTGATGTTTTTTAATATAATTGAGACTTTAAATGGTTTTTTCGCGTAACGTCTATCAACTCGCTGTATTGATTTAACCGGTGTAATCATCAGTTTAATTAACTTCTTATTAAAAAAAACACATTATTTTTGGCTCTCGTGTTTTTGCGTCCGGTGTTTAACAGTCTTGTTCTTCATTATTTGTTTCTAAGTTTATCTAATTATAAATTTGTGCGGTTAAAGTTTATCGTCTATCATGACGCTAAAATTAGCTGATTATGTTGTATTTATCGGGATGTAAGAAGCTTGTATATAAAATTTACGGAGATTAAACTTCTCTCCTGAGATACCTGTTGTATTTTGAACCTAATTGATTGATGATTTTAATATTATTGAGACTTTAAATGGTTTTTTCGCGTAACGTCGATCAACACGCTGTATTGATTTGACCGGTGTTAGAATCATCAGTTTAATTAACTTCTTATTAAAAAAAAAACATTATTTTCGGCTCTCGTGTTTTTGCGTCCGGTGTTTAACAGTCCTGTCCTTCATTATTTGTTTCTATGTTTAACTAATTATAAATTTGTGCGGTTAAAGTTTATCGTCTATCATGACGCTAAAATTAGCTGATTATGTTGTATTTATCGGGATGTAAGAAGCTTGTATATAAAATTTACGGAGATTTAACTTCTCTCCTGAGATACCTGTTGTATTTTGAACCTAATTGATTGATGTTTTTTAATATTATTGAGACTTTAAATGGTTTTTTTGCGTAACGTCTATCAACACGCTGTATTGATTTGACCGGTGTTAGAATCATCAGTTTAATTAACTTCTTATTAGAAAAAACACATTATTTTCCGCTCTCGTGTTTTTGCGTCCGGTGTTTAACAGTCCTGTCCTTCATTATTTGTTTCTAAGTTTAACTAATTATAAATTTGTGCGGTTAAAGTTTATCGTCTATCATAACGCTAAAATTATCTGATTATGTTGTATTTATCGGGATATAAGAAGCTTGTATATAAAATTTACGGAGATTAAACTTCTCTCCTGAGATACCTGTTGTATTTTGAACCTAATTGATTGATGTTTTTTAATATAATTGAGACTTTAAATGGTTTTTTCGCGTAACGTCTATCAACTCGCTGTATTGATTTAACCGGTGTAATCATCAGTTTAATTAACTTCTTATTAAAAAAAACACATTATTTTTGGCTCTCGTGTTTTTGCGTCCGGTGTTTAACAGTCTTGTTCTTCATTATTTGTTTCTAAGTTTATCTAATTATAAATTTGTGCGGTTAAAGTTTATCGTCTATCATGACGCTAAAATTAGCTGATTATGTTGTATTTATCGGGATGTAAGAAGCTTGTATATAAAATTTACGGAGATTAAACTTCTCTCCTGAGATACCTGTTGTATTTTGAACCTAATTGATTGATGTTTTTTAATATTATTGAGACTTTAAATGGTTTTTTCGCGTAACGTCTATCAACACGCTGTATTGATTTGACCGGTGTTAGAATCTTCAGTTTAATTAACTTCTTATTAAAAAAAAACATTATTTTCGGCTCTCGTGTTTTTGCGTCCGGTGTTTAACAGTCCTGTCCTTCATTATTTGTTTCTATGTTTAACTAATTATAAATTTGTGCGGTTAAAGTTTATCGTCTATCATGACGCTAAAATTAGCTGATTATGTTGTATTTATCGGGATGTAAGAAGCTTGTATATAAAATTTACGGAGATTAAACTTCTCTCCTGAGATACCTGTTGTATTTTGAACCTAATTGATTGATGTTTTTTAATATTATTGAGACTTTAAATGGTTTTTTCGCGTAACGTCTATCAACACGCTGTATTGATTTGACCGGTGTTAGAATCATCAGTTTAATCAACTTCTTATTAGAAAAAACACTTTATTTTCGGCTCTCGTGTTTTTGCGTCCGGTGTTTAACAGTCTTGTTCTTCATTATTTGTTTCTAAGTTTAACTAATTATAAATTTGTGCGGTTAAAGTTTATCGTCTATCATGACGCTAAAATTAGCTGATTATGTTGTATTTATCGGGATGTAAGAAGCTTGTATATAAAATTTACGGAGATTAAACTTCTCTCCTGAGATACCTGTTGTATTTTGAACCTAATTGATTGATGTTTTTTAATATTATTGAGACTTTAAATGGTTTTTTCGCGTGACGTCTATCAACACGCTGTATTGATTTGACCGGTGTTAGAATCATCAGTTTAATCAACTTCTTATTAGAAAAAACACTTTATTTTTGGCTCTCGTGTCTTTGCGTCCGGTGTTTAACAGTCCTGTCCTTCATTATTTGTTTCTAAGTTAAACTAATTTTAAATTTGTGCGGTTAATGTTTATCGTCTATCATGACGCTAAAATTAGCTGATTATGTTGTATTTATCGGGATGTAAGAAGCTTGTATATAAAATTTACGGAGATTAAACTTCTCTCCTGAGATACCTGTTGTATTTTGAACCTAATTGATTGATGTTTTTTAATATTATTGAGACTTTAAATGGTTTTTTCGCGTGACGTCTATCAACACGCTGTATTGATTTGACCGGTGTTAGAATCATCAGTTTAATCAACTTCTTATTAGAAAAAACACTTTATTTTCGGCTCTCGTGTTTTTGCGTCCGGTGTTTAACAGTCCTGTCCTTCATTATTTGTTTCTAAGTTAAACTAATTATAAATTTGTGCGGTTAATGTTTATCGTCTATCATGACGCTAAAATTAGCTGATTATGTTGTATTTATCGGGATGTAAGAAGCTTGTATATAAAATTTACGGAGATTAAACTTCTCTCCTGAGATACCTGTTGTATTTTGAACCTAATTGATTGATGTTTTTTAATATTATTGAGACTTTAAATGGTTTTTTCGCGTAACGTCTATCAACACGCTGTATTGATTTGACCGGTGTTAGAATCTTCAGTTTAATTAACTTCTTATTAAAAAAAAAACATTATTTTCGGCTCTCGTGTTTTTTCGTCCGGTGTTTAACAGTCCTGTCCTTCATTATTTGTTTCTATGTTTAACTAATTATAAATTTGTGCGGTTAAAGTTTATCGTCTATCATGACGCTAAAATTAGCTGATTATGTTGTATTTATCGGGATGTAAGAAGCTTGTATATAAAATTTACGGAGATTAAACTTCTCTCCTGAGATACCTGTTGTATTTTGAACCTAATTGATTGATGTTTTTTAATATTATTGAGACTTTAAATGGTTTTTTCGCGTAACGTCTATCAACACGCTGTATTGATTTGACCGGTGTTAGAATCTTCAGTTTAATTAACTTCTTATTAGAAAAAAAACATTATTTTCGGCTCTCGTGTTTTTGCGTCCGGTGTTTAACATTCCTATCCTTCATTATTTGTTTCTAAAATTAACTAATTATAAATTTGTGCGGTTAAAGTTTATCGTCTATCATGACGCTAAAATTATCTGATTATGTTGTATTTATCGGGATATAAGAAGCTTGTATATAAAATTTACGGAGATTAAACTTCTCTCCTGAGATACCTGTTGTATTTTGAACCGAATTGATTGATTTTTTTTAATATTATTGAGACTTTAAATGGTTTTTTCGCGTAACGTCTATCAACACGCTGTATTGATTTGACCGGTGTTAGAATCTTAGGTTTAATTAACTTCTTATTAGAAAAAATAACATTATTTTTGGCTCTCGTGTTTTTGCGTCCGGTGTTTAACAGTCCTGTCCTTCATTATTTGTTTCTAAGTTAAACTAATTATAAATTTGTGCGGTTAATGTTTAGCGTCTATCATGACGCTAAAATTATTTGATTATGTTGTATTTATCGGGATATAAGAAGCTTGTATATAAAATTTACGGAGATTAAACTTCTCTCCTGAGATACCTGTTGTATTTTGAACCTAATTGATTGATGTTTTTTAATATTATTGAGACTTTAAATGGTTTTTTCGCGTAACGTCTATGAACACGCTGTATTGTTTTGACCGGTGTTAGAATCATCAGTTTAATCAACTTCTTATTAGAAAAAACACATTATTTTCGGCTCTCGTGTTTTTGCGTCCGGTGTTTAACAGTCCTGTCCTTCATTATTTGTTTCTATGTTTAACTAATTATTAATTTGTGCGGTTAAAGTTTATCGTCTATCATGACGCTAAAATTAGCTGATTATGTTGTATATATCCGGATGTAAGAAGCTTGTATATAAAATTTACGGAGATTAAACTTCTCTCCTGAGATACCTGTTGTATTTTGAACTCAATTGATTGATGTTTTTTAATATTATTGAGACTTTAAATGGTTTTTTCGCGTAACGTCTATCAACACGCTGTATTGATTTGACCGGTGTTAGAATCTTCAGTTTAATTATCTTCTTATTAGAAAAAAAACATTATTTTCGGCTCTCGTGTTTTTGCGTCCGGTGTTTAACAGTCCTGTCCTTCATTATTTGTTTCTAAGTTAAACTAATTATAAATTTGTGCGGTTAATGTTTATCGTCTATCATGACGCTAAAATTAGCTGATTATGTTGTATTTATCGGGATGTAAGAAGCTTGTATACAAAATTTACGGAGATTAAACTTCTCTCCTGAGATACCTGTTGTATTTTGAACCTAATTGATTGATGTTTTTTAATATTATTGAGACTTGAAATGGTTTTTTCGCGTGACGTCTATCAACACGCTGTATTGATTTGACCGGTGTTAGAATCATCAGTTTAATCAACTTCTTATTAGAAAAAACACTTTATTTTCGGCTCTCGTGTTTTTGCGTCCGGTGTTTAACAGTCCTGTCCTTCATTATTTGTTTCTAAGTTAAACTAATTATAAATTTGTGCGGTTAATGTTTATCGTCTATCATGACGCTAAAATTAGCTGATTATGTTGTATTTATCGGGATGTAAGAAGCTTGTATATAAAATTTACGGAGATTAAACTTCTCTCCTGAGATACCTGTTGTATTTTGAACCTAATTGATTGATTTTTAATATTATTGAGACTTTAAATGGTTTTTTCGCGTAACGTCTATCAACACGCTGTATTGATTTGACCGGTGTTAGAATCTTCAGTTTAATTAACTTCTTATTAGAAAAAAAACATTATTTTCGGCTCTCGTGTTTTTGCGTCCGGTGTTTAACAGTCCTGTCCTTCATTATTTGTTTCTATGTTTAACTAATTATAAATTTGTGCGGTTAAAGTTTATCGTCTATCATGACGCTAAAATTAGCTGATTATGTTGTATTTATCGGGATGTAAGAAGCTTGTATATAAAATTTACGGAGATTAAACTTCTCTCCTGAGATACCTGTTGTATTTTGAACCTAATTGATTGATGTTTTTTAATATTATTGAGACTTTAAATGGTTTTTTCGCGTGACGTCTATCAACACGCTGTATTGATTTGACCGGTGTTAGAATCATCAGTTTAATCAACTTCTTATTAGAAAAAACACTTTATTTTCGGCTCTCGTGTTTTTGCGTCCGGTGTTTAACAGTCCTGTCCTTCATTATTTGTTTCTAAGTTAAACTAATTATAAATTTGTGCGGTTAATGTTTATCGTCTATCATGACGCTAAAATTAGCTGATTATGTTGTATTTATCGGGATGTAAGAAGCTTGTATATAAAATTTACGGAGATTAAACTTCTCTCCTGAGATACCTGTTGTATTTTGAACCTAATTGATTGATGTTTTTTAATATAATTGAGACTTTAAATGGTTTTTTCGCGTAACGTCTATCAACACGCTGTATTGATTTGACCGGTGTTAGAATCTTCAGTTTAATTAACTTCTTATTAGAAAAAAAACATTATTTTCGGCTCTCGTGTTTTTGCGTCCGGTGTTTAACAGTCCTGTCCTTCATTATTTGTTTCTATGTTTAACTAATTATAAATTTGTGCGGTTAAAGTTTATCGTCTATCATGACGCTTAAATTAGCTGATTATGTTGTATTTATCCGGATGTAAGAAGCTTGTATATAAAATTTACGGAGATTAAACTTCTCTCCTGAGATACCTGTTGTATTTTGAACTCAATTGATTGATGTTTTTTAATATTATTGAGACTTTAAATGGTTTTTTCGCGTAACGTCTATCAACACGCTGTATTGATTTGACCGGTGTTAGAATCTTAAGTTTAATTATCTTCTTATTAGAAAAAAAACATTATTTTCGGCTCTCGTGTTTTTGCGTCCGGTGTTTAACAGTCCTGTCCTTCATTATTTGTTTCTAAGTTAAACTAATTATAAATTTGTGCGGTTAATGTTTATCGTCTATCATGACGCTAAAATTAGCTGATTATGTTGTATTTATCGGGATGTAAGAAGCTTGTGTACAAAATTTACGGAGATTAAACTTCTCTCCTGAGATACCTGTTGTATTTTGAACCTAATTGATTGATGTTTTTTAATATTATTGAGACTTGAAATGGTTTTTTCGCGTGACGTCTATCAACACGCTGTATTGATTTGACCGGTGTTAGAATCATCAGTTTAATCAACTTCTTATTAGAAAAAACACTTTATTTTCGGCTCTCGTGTTTTTGCGTCCGGTGTTTAACAGTCCTGTCCTTCATTATTTGTTTCTAAGTTAAACTAATTATAAATTTGTGCGGTTAATGTTTATCGTCTATCATGACGCTAAAATTAGCTGATTATGTTGTATTTATCGGGATGTAAGAAGCTTGTATATAAAATTTACGGAGATTAAACTTCTCTCCTGAGATACCTGTTGTATTTTGAACCTAATTGATTGATTTTTAATATTATTGAGACTTTAAATGGTTTTTTCGCGTAACGTCTATCAACACGCTGTATTGATTTGACCGGTGTTAGAATCTTCAGTTTAATTAACTTCTTATTAGAAAAAAAACATTATTTTCGGCTCTCGTGTTTTTGCGTCCGGTGTTTAACAGTCCTGTCCTTCATTATTTGTTTCTATGTTTAACTAATTATAAATTTGTGCGGTTAAAGTTTATCGTCTATCATGACGCTAAAATTAGCTGATTATGTTGTATTTATCGGGATGTAAGAAGCTTGTATATAAAATTTACGGAGATTAAACTTCTCTCCTGAGATACCTGTTGTATTTTGAACCTAATTGATTGATGTTTTTTAATATTATTGAGACTTTAAATGGTTTTTTCGCGTGACGTCTATCAACACGCTGTATTGATTTGACCGGTGTTAGAATCATCAGTTTAATCAACTTCTTATTAGAAAAAACACTTTATTTTCGGCTCTCGTGTTTTTGCGTCCGGTGTTTAACAGTCCTGTCCTTCATTATTTGTTTCTAAGTTAAACTAATTATAAATTTGTGCGGTTAATGTTTATCGTCTATCATGACGCTAAAATTAGCTGATTATGTTGTATTTATCGGGATGTAAGAAGCTTGTATATAAAATTTACGGAGATTAAACTTCTCTCCTGAGATACCTGTTGTATTTTGAACCTAATTGATTGATGTTTTTTAATATTATTGAGACTTTAAATGGTTTTTTCGCGTAACGTCTATCAACACGCTGTATTGATTTGACCGGTGTTAGAATCTTCAGTTTAATTAACTTCTTATTAGAAAAAAAACATTATTTTCGGCTCTCGTGTTTTTGCGTCCGGTGTTTAACAGTCCTGTCCTTCATTATTTGTTTCTATGTTTAACTAATTATAAATTTGTGCGGTTAAAGTTTATCGTCTATCATGACGCTAAAATTAGCTGATTATGTTGTATTTATCGGGATGTAAGAAGCTTGTATATAAAATTTACGGAGATTTAACTTCTCTCCTGAGATACCTGTTGTATTTTGAACCTAATTGATTGATGTTTTTTAATATTATTGAGACTTTAAATGGTTTTTTCGCGTAACGTCTATCAACACGCTGTATTGATTTGACCGGTGTTAGAATCATCAGTTTAATTAACTTCTTATTAGAAAAAACACATTATTTTCCGCTCTCGTGTTTTTGCGTCCGGTGTTTAACAGTCCTGTCCTTCATTATTTGTTTCTAAGTTTAACTAATTATAAATTTGTGCGGTTAAAGTTTATCGTCTATCATAACGCTAAAATTATCTGATTATGTTGTATTTATCGGGATATAAGAAGCTTGTATATAAAATTTACGGAGATTAAACTTCTCTCCTGAGATACCTGTTGTATTTTGAAGCTAATTGATTGATGTTTTTTAATATTATTGAGACTTTAAATGGTTTTTTCGCGTAACGTCTATCAACACGCTGTATTGATTTGACCGGTGTTAGAATCATCAGTTTAATTAACTTCTTATTAGAAAAAACACATTATTTTCGGCTCTCGTGTTTTTGCGTCCGGTGTTTAACAGTCCTGTCCTTCATTATTTGTTTCTAAGTTTAACTAATTATAAATTTGTGCGGTTAAAGTTTATCGTCTATCATGACGCTAAAATTAGCTGATTATGTTGTATTTATCGGGATGTAAGAAGCTTGTATATAAAATTTACGGAGATTAAACTTCTCTCCTGAGATACCTGTTGTATTTTGAACCTAATTGATTGATGTTTTTTAATATTATTGAGACTTTAAATGGTTTTTTCGCGTAACGTCTATCAACACGCTGTATTGATTTGACCGGTGTTAGAATCATCAGTTTAATTAACTTCTTATTAGAAAAAACACATTATTTTCCGCTCTCGTGTTTTTGCGTCCGGTGTTTAACAGTCCTGTCCTTCATTATTTGTTTCTAAGTTTAACTAATTATAAATTTGTGCGGTTAAAGTTTATCGTCTATCATAACGCTAAAATTATCTGATTATGTTGTATTTATCGGGATATAAGAAGCTTGTATATAAAATTTACGGAGATTAAACTTCTCTCCTGAGATACCTGTTGTATTTTGAACCTAATTGATTGATGTTTTTTAATATTATTGAGACTTTAAATGGTTATTTCGCGTAACGTCTATCAACACGCTGTATTGATTTGACCGGTGTTAGAATCATCAGTTTAATTAACTACTTATTAGAAAAAACACATTATTTTTGGCTCTCGTGTTTTTGCGTCCGGTGTTTAACAGTCCTGTCCTTCATTATTTGTTTCTAAGTTTAACTAATTATAAATTTGTGCGGTTAAAGTTAATCGTCTATCATAACGCTAAAATTATCTGATTATGTTGTATTTATCGGGATATAAGAAGCTTGTATATAAAATTTACGGAGATTAAACTTCTCTCCTGAGATACCTGTTGTATTTTGAACCTAATTGATTGATGTTTTTTAATATAATTGAGACTTTAAATGGTTTTTTCGCGTAACGTCTATCAACACGCTGTATTGATTTGACCGGTGTTAGAATCATCAGTTTAATTAACTTCTTATTAGAAAAAACACATTATTTTCCGCTCTCGTGTTTTTGCGTCCGGTGTTTAACAGTCCTGTCCTTCATTATTTGTTTCTAAGTTTAACTAATTATAAATTTGTGCGGTTAAAGTTTATCGTCTATCATAACGCTAAAATTATCTGATTATGTTGTATTTATCGGGATATAAGAAGCTTGTATATAAAATTTACGGAGATTAAACTTCTCTCCTGAGATACCTGTTGTATTTTGAACCTAATTGATTGATGTTTTTTAATATTATTGAGACTTTAAATGGTTATTTCGCGTAACGTCTATCAACACGCTGTATTGATTTGACCGGTGTTAGAATCATCAGTTTAATTAACTACTTATTAGAAAAAACACATTATTTTTGGCTCTCGTGTTTTTGCGTCCGGTGTTTAACAGTCCTGTCCTTCATTATTTGTTTCTAAGTTTAACTAATTATAAATTTGTGCGGTTAAAGTTTATCGTCTATCATAACGCTAAAATTATCTGATTATGTTGTATTTATCGGGATATAAGAAGCTTGTATATAAAATTTACGGAGATTAAACTTCTCTCCTGAGATACCTGTTGTATTTTGAAGCTAATTGATTGATGTTTTTTAATATTATTGAGACTTTAAATGGTTTTTTCGCGTAACGTCTATCAACACGCTGTATTGATTTGACCGGTGTTAGAATCATCAGTTTAATTAACTTCTTATTAGAAAAAACACATTATTTTCGGCTCTCGTGTTTTTGCGTCCGGTGTTTAACAGTCCTGTCCTTCATTATTTGTTTCTAAGTTTAACTAATTATAAATTTGTGCGGTTAAAGTTAATCGTCTATCATAACGCTAAAATTATCTGATTATGTTGTATTTATCGGGATATAAGAAGCTTGTATATAAAATTTACGGAGATTAAACTTCTCTCCTGAGATACCTGTTGTATTTTGAACCTAATTGATTGATGTTTTTTAATATTATTGAGACTTTAAATGGTTTTTTCGCGTAACGTCTATCAACACGCTGTATTGATTTGACCGGTGTTAGAATCATCAGTTTAATTAACTTCTTATTAGAAAAAACACATTATTTTCCGCTCTCGTGTTTTTGCGTCCGGTGTTTAACAGTCCTGTCCTTCATTATTTGTTTCTAAGTTTAACTAATTATAAATTTGTGCGGTTAAAGTTTATCGTCTATCATAACGCTAAAATTATCTGATTATGTTGTATTTATCGGGATATAAGAAGCTTGTATATAAAATTTACGGAGATTAAACTTCTCTCCTGAGATACCTGTTGTATTTTGAACCTAATTGATTGATGTTTTTTAATATTATTGAGACTTTAAATGGTTATTTCGCGTAACGTCTATCAACACGCTGTATTGATTTGACCGGTGTTAGAATCATCAGTTTAATTAACTACTTATTAGAAAAAACACATTATTTTTGGCTCTCGTGTTTTTGCGTCCGGTGTTTAACAGTCCTGTCCTTCATTATTTGTTTCTAAGTTTAACTAATTATAAATTTGTGCGGTTAAAGTTTATCGTCTATCATAACGCTAAAATTATCTGATTATGTTGTATTTATCGGGATATAAGAAGCTTGTATATAAAATTTACGGAGATTAAACTTCTCTCCTGAGATACCTGTTGTATTTTGAAGCTAATTGATTGATGTTTTTTAATATTATTGAGACTTTAAATGGTTTTTTCGCGTAACGTCTATCAACACGCTGTATTGATTTGACCGGTGTTAGAATCATCAGTTTAATTAACTTCTTATTAGAAAAAACACATTATTTTCGGCTCTCGTGTTTTTGCGTCCGGTGTTTAACAGTCCTGTCCTTCATTATTTGTTTCTAAGTTTAACTAATTATAAATTTGTGCGGTTAAAGTTAATCGTCTATCATAACGCTAAAATTATCTGATTATGTTGTATTTATCGGGATATAAGAAGCTTGTATATAAAATTTACGGAGATTAAACTTCTCTCCTGAGATACCTGTTGTATTTTGAACCTAATTGATTGATGTTTTTTAATATAATTGAGACTTTAAATGGTTTTTTCGCGTAACGTCTATCAACACGCTGTATTGATTTGACCGGTGTTAGAATCATCAGTTTAATTAACTTCTTATTAGAAAAAACACATTATTTTCCGCTCTCGTGTTTTTGCGTCCGGTGTTTAACAGTCCTGTCCTTCATTATTTGTTTCTAAGTTTAACTAATTATAAATTTGTGCGGTTAAAGTTTATCGTCTATCATAACGCTAAAATTATCTGATTATGTTGTATTTATCGGGATATAAGAAGCTTGTATATAAAATTTACGGAGATTAAACTTCTCTCCTGAGATACCTGTTGTATTTTGAACCTAATTGATTGATGTTTTTTAATATTATTGAGACTTTAAATGGTTTTTTCGCGTAACGTCTATCAACACGCTGTATTGATTTGACCGGTGTTAGAATCATCAGTTTAATTAACTACTTATTAGAAAAAACACATTATTTTTGGCTCTCGTGTTTTTGCGTCCGGTGTTTAACAGTCCTGTCCTTCATTATTTGTTTCTAAGTTTAACTAATTATAAATTTGTGCGGTTAAAGTTTATCGTCTATCATAACGCTAAAATTATCTGATTATGTTGTATTTATCGGGATATAAGAAGCTTGTATATAAAATTTACGGAGATTAAACTTCTCTCCTGAGATACCTGTTGTATTTTGAAGCTAATTGATTGATGTTTTTTAATATTATTGAGACTTTAAATGGTTTTTTCGCGTAACGTCTATCAACACGCTGTATTGATTTGACCGGTGTTAGAATCATCAGTTTAATTAACTTCTTATTAGAAAAAACACATTATTTTCGGCTCTCGTGTTTTTGCGTCCGGTGTTTAACAGTCTTGTTCTTCATTATTTGTTTCTAAGTTTAACTAATTATAAATTTGTGCGGTTAAAGTTTATCGTCTATCATGACGCTAAAATTAGCTGATTATGTTGTATTTATCGGGATATAAGAAGCTTGTATATAAAATTTACGGAGATTAAACTTCTCTCCTGAGATACCTGTTGTATTTTGAACCTAATTGATTGATGTTTTTTAATATAATTGAGACTTTAAATGGTTTTTTCGCGTAACGTCTATCAACTCGCTGTATTGATTTAACCGGTGTAATCATCAGTTTAATTAACTTCTTATTAAAAAAACACATTATTTTTGGCTCTCGTGTTTTTGCGTCCGGTGTTTAACAGTCTTGTTCTTCATTATTTGTTTCTAAGTTTAACTAATTATAAATTTGTGCGGTTAAAGTTTATCGTCTATCATGACGCTAAAATTAGCTGATTATGTTGTATTTATCGGGATATAAGAAGCTTGTATATAAAATTTACGGAGTATAAACTTCTCTCCTGAGATAACTGTTGTATTTTGAACCTAATTGATTGATGTTTTTTAATATTATTGAGACTTTAAATGGTTATTTCGCGTAACGTCTATCAACACGCTGTATTGATTTGACCGGTGTTAGAATCATCAGTTTAATTAACTACTTATTAGAAAAAACACATTATTTTTGGCTCTCGTGTTTTTGCGTCCGGTGTTTAACAGTCTTGTCCTTCATTATTTGTTTCTAAGTTTAACTAATTATAAATTTGTGCGGTTAAAGTTTATCGTCTATCATAACGCTAAAATTATCTGATTATGTTGTATTTATCGGGATATAAGAAGCTTGTATATAAAATTTACGGAGATTAAACTTCTCTCCTGAGATACCTGTTGTATTTTGAACCTAATTGATTGATGTTTTTTAATATAATTGAGACTTTAAATGGTTTTTTCGCGTAACGTCTATCAACACGCTGTATTGATTTGACCGGTGTTAGAATCATCAGTTTAATTAACTTCTTATTAGAAAAAACACATTATTTTCCGCTCTCGTGTTTTTGCGTCCGGTGTTTAACAGTCCTGTCCTTCATTATTTGTTTCTAAGTTTAACTAATTATAAATTTGTGCGGTTAAAGTTTATCGTCTATCATAACGCTAAAATTATCTGATTATGTTGTATTTATCGGGATATAAGAAGCTTGTATATAAAATTTACGGAGATTAAACTTCTCTCCTGAGATACCTGTTGTATTTTGAACCTAATTGATTGATGTTTTTTAATATTATTGAGACTTTAAATGGTTATTTCGCGTAACGTCTATCAACACGCTGTATTGATTTGACCGGTGTTAGAATCATCAGTTTAATTAACTACTTATTAGAAAAAACACATTATTTTTGGCTCTCGTGTTTTTGCGTCCGGTGTTTAACAGTCCTGTCCTTCATTATTTGTTTCTAAGTTTAACTAATTATAAATTTGTGCGGTTAAAGTTTATCGTCTATCATAACGCTAAAATTATCTGATTATGTTGTATTTATCGGGATATAAGAAGCTTGTATATAAAATTTACGGAGATTAAACTTCTCTCCTGAGATACCTGTTGTATTTTGAAGCTAATTGATTGATGTTTTTTAATATTATTGAGACTTTAAATGGTTTTTTCGCGTAACGTCTATCAACACGCTGTATTGATTTGACCGGTGTTAGAATCATCAGTTTAATTAACTTCTTATTAGAAAAAACACATTATTTTCGGCTCTCGTGTTTTTGCGTCCGGTGTTTAACAGTCCTGTCCTTCATTATTTGTTTCTAAGTTTAACTAATTATAAATTTGTGCGGTTAAAGTTAATCGTCTATCATAACGCTAAAATTATCTGATTATGTTGTATTTATCGGGATATAAGAAGCTTGTATATAAAATTTACGGAGATTAAACTTCTCTCCTGAGATACCTGTTGTATTTTGAACCTAATTGATTGATGTTTTTTAATATAATTGAGACTTTAAATGGTTTTTTCGCGTAACGTCTATCAACACGCTGTATTGATTTGACCGGTGTTAGAATCATCAGTTTAATTAACTTCTTATTAGAAAAAACACATTATTTTCCGCTCTCGTGTTTTTGCGTCCGGTGTTTAACAGTCCTGTCCTTCATTATTTGTTTCTAAGTTTAACTAATTATAAATTTGTGCGGTTAAAGTTTATCGTCTATCATAACGCTAAAATTATCTGATTATGTTGTATTTATCGGGATATAAGAAGCTTGTATATAAAATTTACGGAGATTAAACTTCTCTCCTGAGATACCTGTTGTATTTTGAACCTAATTGATTGATGTTTTTTAATATTATTGAGACTTTAAATGGTTTTTTCGCGTAACGTCTATCAACACGCTGTATTGATTTGACCGGTGTTAGAATCATCAGTTTAATTAACTACTTATTAGAAAAAACACATTATTTTTGGCTCTCGTGTTTTTGCGTCCGGTGTTTAACAGTCCTGTCCTTCATTATTTGTTTCTAAGTTTAACTAATTATAAATTTGTGCGGTTAAAGTTTATCGTCTATCATAACGCTAAAATTATCTGATTATGTTGTATTTATCGGGATATAAGAAGCTTGTATATAAAATTTACGGAGATTAAACTTCTCTCCTGAGATACCTGTTGTATTTTGAAGCTAATTGATTGATGTTTTTTAATATTATTGAGACTTTAAATGGTTTTTTCGCGTAACGTCTATCAACACGCTGTATTGATTTGACCGGTGTTAGAATCATCAGTTTAATTAACTTCTTATTAGAAAAAACACATTATTTTCGGCTCTCGTGTTTTTGCGTCCGGTGTTTAACAGTCTTGTTCTTCATTATTTGTTTCTAAGTTTAACTAATTATAAATTTGTGCGGTTAAAGTTTATCGTCTATCATGACGCTAAAATTAGCTGATTATGTTGTATTTATCGGGATATAAGAAGCTTGTATATAAAATTTACGGAGATTAAACTTCTCTCCTGAGATACCTGTTGTATTTTGAACCTAATTGATTGATGTTTTTTAATATAATTGAGACTTTAAATGGTTTTTTCGCGTAACGTCTATCAACTCGCTGTATTGATTTAACCGGTGTAATCATCAGTTTAATTAACTTCTTATTAAAAAAACACATTATTTTTGGCTCTCGTGTTTTTGCGTCCGGTGTTTAACAGTCTTGTTCTTCATTATTTGTTTCTAAGTTTAACTAATTATAAATTTGTGCGGTTAAAGTTTATCGTCTATCATGACGCTAAAATTAGCTGATTATGTTGTATTTATCGGGATATAAGAAGCTTGTATATAAAATTTACGGAGTATAAACTTCTCTCCTGAGATAACTGTTGTATTTTGAACCTAATTGATTGATGTTTTTTAATATTATTGAGACTTTAAATGGTTATTTCGCGTAACGTCTATCAACACGCTGTATTGATTTGACCGGTGTTAGAATCATCAGTTTAATTAACTACTTATTAGAAAAAACACATTATTTTTGGCTCTCGTGTTTTTGCGTCCGGTGTTTAACAGTCTTGTCCTTCATTATTTGTTTCTAAGTTTAACTAATTATAAATTTGTGCGGTTAAAGTTTATCGTCTATCATAACGCTAAAATTATCTGATTATGTTGTATTTATCGGGATATAAGAAGCTTGTATATAAAATTTACGGAGATTAAACTTCTCTCCTGAGATACCTGTTGTATTTTGAACCTAATTGATTGATGTTTTTTAATATAATTGAGACTTTAAATGGTTTTTTCGCGTAACGTCTATCAACTCGCTGTATTGATTTAACCGGTGTAATCATCAGTTTAATTAACTTCTTATTAAAAAAACACATTATTTTTGGCTCTCGTGTTTTTGCGTCCGGTGTTTAACAGTCTTGTTCTTCATTATTTGTTTCTAAGTTTAACTAATTATAAATTTGTGCGGTTAAAGTTTATCGTCTATCATGACGCTAAAATTAGCTGATTATGTTGTATTTATCGGGATATAAGAAGCTTGTATATAAAATTTACGGAGTATAAACTTCTCTCCTGAGATAACTGTTGTATTTTGAACCTAATTGATTGATGTTTTTTAATATTATTGAGACTTTAAATGGTTTTTTCGCGTAACGTCTATCAACACGCTGTATTGATTTGACCGGTGTTAGAATCTTCAGTTTAATTAACTTCTTATTAGAAAAAAAAACATTATTTTCGGCTCTCGTGTTTTTGCGTCCGGTGTTTAACAGTCCTGTCCTTCATTATTTGTTTCTAAGTTAAACTAATTATAAATTTGTGCGGTTAAAGTTTATCGTCTATCATGACGCTAAAATTATCTGATTATGTTGTATTTATCGGGATGTAAGAAGCTTCTATATAAAATTTACGGAGATTAAACTTCTCTCCTGAGATACCTGTTGTATTTTGAACCTAATTGATTGATGTTTTTTAATATTATTGAGACTTTAAATGGTTTTTTCGCGTAACGTCTATCAACACGCTGTATTGATTTGACCGGTGTTAGAATCTTCAGTTTAATTAACTTCTTATTAGAAAAAAAACATTATTTTCGGCTCTCGTGTTTTTGCGTCCGGTGTTTAACAGTCCTGTCCTTCATTATTTGTTTCTATGTTTAACTAATTATAAATTTGTGCGGTTAAAGTTTATCGTCTATCATGACGCTAAAATTAGCTGATTATGTTGTATTTATCGGGATGTAAGAAGCTTGTATATAAAATTTACGGAGATTAAACTTCTCTCCTGAGATACCTGTTGTATTTTGAACCTAATTGATTGATGTTTTTTTATATTATTGAGACTTGAAATGGTTTTTTCGCGTGACGTCTATCAACACGCTGTATTGATTTGACCGGTGTTAGAATCATCAGTTTAATCAACTTCTTATTAGAAAAAACACTTTATTTTCGGCTCTCGTGTTTTTGCGTCCGGTGTTTAACAGTCCTGTCCTTCATTATTTGTTTCTAAGTTAAACTAATTATAAATTTGTGCGGTTAATGTTTATCGTCTATCATGACGCTAAAATTAGCTGATTATGTTGTATTTATCGGGATGTAAGAAGCTTGTATATAAAATTTACGGAGATTAAACTTCTCTCCTGAGATACCTGTTGTATTTTGAACCTAATTGATTGATGTTTTTTAATATTATTGAGACTTGAAATGGTTTTTTCGCGTGACGTCTATCAACACGCTGTATTGATTTGACCGGTGTTAGAATCATCAGTTTAATCAACTTCTTATTAGAAAAAACACTTTATTTTCGGCTCTCGTGTTTTTGCGTCCGGTGTTTAACAGTCCTGTCCTTCATTATTTGTTTCTAAGTTAAACTAATTATAAATTTGTGCGGTTAATGTTTATCGTCTATCATGACGCTAAAATTAGCTGATTATGTTGTATTTATCGGGATGTAAGAAGCTTGTATATAAAATTTACGGAGATTAAACTTCTCTCCTGAGATACCTGTTGTATTTTGAACCTAATTGATTGATGTTTTTTAATATTATTGAGACTTTAAATGGTTATTTCGCGTAACGTCTATCAACACGCTGTATTGATTTGACCGGTGTTAGAATCATCAGTTTAATTAACTACTTATTAGAAAAAACA
The DNA here is from genome assembly GCF_031216515.1 of Neocloeon triangulifer. NCBI lineage: Eukaryota > Metazoa > Arthropoda > Insecta > Ephemeroptera > Baetidae > Neocloeon > Neocloeon triangulifer. Next base: position 3,412,655 of record NW_026775550.1, read on the forward strand.
CATTATTTTTGGCTCTCGTGTTTTTGCGTCCGGTGTTTAACAGTCCTGTCCTTCATTATTTGTTTCTAAGTTTAACTAATTATAAATTTGTGCGGTTAAAGTTTATCGTCTATCATAACGCTAAAATTATCTGATTATGTTGTATTTATCGGGATATAAGAAGCTTGTATATAAAATTTACGGAGATTAAACTTCTCTCCTGAGATACCTGTTGTATTTTGAAGCTAATTGATTGATGTTTTTTAATATTATTGAGACTTTAAATGGTTTTTTCGCGTAACGTCTATCAACACGCTGTATTGATTTGACCGGTGTTAGAATCATCAGTTTAATTAACTTCTTATTAGAAAAAACACATTATTTTCGGCTCTCGTGTTTTTGCGTCCGGTGTTTAACAGTCCTGTCCTTCATTATTTGTTTCTAAGTTTAACTAATTATAAATTTGTGCGGTTAAAGTTAATCGTCTATCATAACGCTAAAATTATCTGATTATGTTGTATTTATCGGGATATAAGAAGCTTGTATATAAAATTTACGGAGATTAAACTTCTCTCCTGAGATACCTGTTGTATTTTGAACCTAATTGATTGATGTTTTTTAATATAATTGAGACTTTAAATGGTTTTTTCGCGTAACGTCTATCAACACGCTGTATTGATTTGACCGGTGTTAGAATCATCAGTTTAATTAACTTCTTATTAGAAAAAACACATTATTTTCCGCTCTCGTGTTTTTGCGTCCGGTGTTTAACAGTCCTGTCCTTCATTATTTGTTTCTAAGTTTAACTAATTATAAATTTGTGCGGTTAAAGTTTATCGTCTATCATAACGCTAAAATTATCTGATTATGTTGTATTTATCGGGATATAAGAAGCTTGTATATAAAATTTACGGAGATTAAACTTCTCTCCTGAGATACCTGTTGTATTTTGAACCTAATTGATTGATGTTTTTTAATATTATTGAGACTTTAAATGGTTATTTCGCGTAACGTCTATCAACACGCTGTATTGATTTGACCGGTGTTAGAATCATCAGTTTAATTAACTACTTATTAGAAAAAACACATTATTTTTGGCTCTCGTGTTTTTGCGTCCGGTGTTTAACAGTCCTGTCCTTCATTATTTGTTTCTAAGTTTAACTAATTATAAATTTGTGCGGTTAAAGTTTATCGTCTATCATAACGCTAAAATTATCTGATTATGTTGTATTTATCGGGATATAAGAAGCTTGTATATAAAATTTACGGAGATTAAACTTCTCTCCTGAGATACCTGTTGTATTTTGAAGCTAATTGATTGATGTTTTTTAATATTATTGAGACTTTAAATGGTTTTTTCGCGTAACGTCTATCAACACGCTGTATTGATTTGACCGGTGTTAGAATCATCAGTTTAATTAACTTCTTATTAGAAAAAACACATTATTTTCGGCTCTCGTGTTTTTGCGTCCGGTGTTTAACAGTCTTGTTCTTCATTATTTGTTTCTAAGTTTAACTAATTATAAATTTGTGCGGTTAAAGTTTATCGTCTATCATGACGCTAAAATTAGCTGATTATGTTGTATTTATCGGGATATAAGAAGCTTGTATATAAAATTTACGGAGATTAAACTTCTCTCCTGAGATACCTGTTGTATTTTGAACCTAATTGATTGATGTTTTTTAATATAATTGAGACTTTAAATGGTTTTTTCGCGTAACGTCTATCAACTCGCTGTATTGATTTAACCGGTGTAATCATCAGTTTAATTAACTTCTTATTAAAAAAACACATTATTTTTGGCTCTCGTGTTTTTGCGTCCGGTGTTTAACAGTCTTGTTCTTCATTATTTGTTTCTAAGTTTAACTAATTATAAATTTGTGCGGTTAAAGTTTATCGTCTATCATGACGCTAAAATTAGCTGATTATGTTGTATTTATCGGGATATAAGAAGCTTGTATATAAAATTTACGGAGTATAAACTTCTCTCCTGAGATACCTGTTGTATTTTGAACCTAATTGATTGATGTTTTTTAATATTATTGAGACTTTAAATGGTTATTTCGCGTAACGTCTATCAACACGCTGTATTGATTTGACCGGTGTTAGAATCATCAGTTTAATTAACTACTTATTAGAAAAAACACATTATTTTTGGCTCTCGTGTTTTTGCGTCCGGTGTTTAACAGTCCTGTCCTTCATTATTTGTTTCTAAGTTTAACTAATTATAAATTTGTGCGGTTAAAGTTTATCGTCTATCATAACGCTAAAATTATCTGATTATGTTGTATTTATCGGGATATAAGAAGCTTGTATATAAAATTTACGGAGATTAAACTTCTCTCCTGAGATACCTGTTGTATTTTGAAGCTAATTGATTGATGTTTTTTAATATTATTGAGACTTTAAATGGTTTTTTCGCGTAACGTCTATCAACACGCTGTATTGATTTGACCGGTGTTAGAATCATCAGTTTAATTAACTTCTTATTAGAAAAAACACATTATTTTCGGCTCTCGTGTTTTTGCGTCCGGTGTTTAACAGTCTTGTTCTTCATTATTTGTTTCTAAGTTTAACTAATTATAAATTTGTGCGGTTAAAGTTTATCGTCTATCATGACGCTAAAATTAGCTGATTATGTTGTATTTATCGGGATATAAGAAGCTTGTATATAAAATTTACGGAGATTAAACTTCTCTCCTGAGATACCTGTTGTATTTTGAACCTAATTGATTGATGTTTTTTAATATAATTGAGACTTTAAATGGTTTTTTCGCGTAACGTCTATCAACACGCTGTATTGATTTGACCGGTGTTAGAATCATCAGTTTAATTAACTACTTATTAGAAAAAACACATTATTTTTGGCTCTCGTGTTTTTGCGTCCGGTGTTTAACAGTCCTGTCCTTCATTATTTGTTTCTAAGTTTAACTAATTATAAATTTGTGCGGTTAAAGTTTATCGTCTATCATAACGCTAAAATTATCTGATTATGTTGTATTTATCGGGATATAAGAAGCTTGTATATAAAATTTACGGAGATTAAACTTCTCTCCTGAGATACCTGTTGTATTTTGAAGCTAATTGATTGATGTTTTTTAATATTATTGAGACTTTAAATGGTTTTTTCGCGTAACGTCTATCAACACGCTGTATTGATTTGACCGGTGTTAGAATCATCAGTTTAATTAACTTCTTATTAGAAAAAACACATTATTTTCGGCTCTCGTGTTTTTGCGTCCGGTGTTTAACAGTCTTGTTCTTCATTATTTGTTTCTAAGTTTAACTAATTATAAATTTGTGCGGTTAAAGTTTATCGTCTATCATAACGCTAAAATTATCTGATTATGTTGTATTTATCGGGATATAAGAAGCTTGTATATAAAATTTACGGAGATTAAACTTCTCTCCTGAGATACCTGTTGTATTTTGAAGCTAATTGATTGATGTTTTTTAATATTATTGAGACTTTAAATGGTTTTTTCGCGTAACGTCTATCAACACGCTGTATTGATTTGACCGGTGTTAGAATCATCAGTTTAATTAACTTCTTATTAGAAAAAACACATTATTTTCGGCTCTCGTGTTTTTGCGTCCGGTGTTTAACAGTCTTGTTCTTCATTATTTGTTTCTAAGTTTAACTAATTATAAATTTGTGCGGTTAAAGTTTATCGTCTATCATGACGCTAAAATTAGCTGATTATGTTGTATTTATCGGGATATAAGAAGCTTGTATATAAAATTTACGGAGATTAAACTTCTCTCCTGAGATACCTGTTGTATTTTGAACCTAATTGATTGATGTTTTTTAATATAATTGAGACTTTAAATGGTTTTTTCGCGTAACGTCTATCAACTCGCTGTATTGATTTAACCGGTGTAATCATCAGTTTAATTAACTTCTTATTAAAAAAACACATTATTTTTGGCTCTCGTGTTTTTGCGTCCGGTGTTTAACAGTCTTGTTCTTCATTATTTGTTTCTAAGTTTAACTAATTATAAATTTGTGCGGTTAAAGTTTATCGTCTATCATGACGCTAAAATTAGCTGATTATGTTGTATTTATCGGGATATAAGAAGCTTGTATATAAAATTTACGGAGTATAAACTTCTCTCCTGAGATAACTGTTGTATTTTGAACCTAATTGATTGATGTTTTTTAATATTATTGAGACTTTAAATGGTTATTTCGCGTAACGTCTATCAACACGCTGTATTGATTTGACCGGTGTTAGAATCATCAGTTTAATTAACTACTTATTAGAAAAAACACATTATTTTTGGCTCTCGTGTTTTTGCGTCCGGTGTTTAACAGTCTTGTCCTTCATTATTTGTTTCTAAGTTTAACTAATTATAAATTTGTGCGGTTAAAGTTTATCGTCTATCATAACGCTAAAATTATCTGATTATGTTGTATTTATCGGGATATAAGAAGCTTGTATATAAAATTTACGGAGATTAAACTTCTCTCCTGAGATACCTGTTGTATTTTGAACCTAATTGATTGATGTTTTTTAATATAATTGAGACTTTAAATGGTTTTTTCGCGTAACGTCTATCAACTCGCTGTATTGATTTAACCGGTGTAATCATCAGTTTAATTAACTTCTTATTAAAAAAACACATTATTTTTGGCTCTCGTGTTTTTGCGTCCGGTGTTTAACAGTCTTGTTCTTCATTATTTGTTTCTAAGTTTAACTAATTATAAATTTGTGCGGTTAAAGTTTATCGTCTATCATGACGCTAAAATTAGCTGATTATGTTGTATTTATCGGGATATAAGAAGCTTGTATATAAAATTTACGGAGTATAAACTTCTCTCCTGAGATAACTGTTGTATTTTGAACCTAATTGATTGATGTTTTTTAATATTATTGAGACTTTAAATGGTTTTTTCGCGTAACGTCTATCAACACGCTGTATTGATTTGACCGGTGTTAGAATCTTCAGTTTAATTAACTTCTTATTAGAAAAAAAAACATTATTTTCGGCTCTCGTGTTTTTGCGTCCGGTGTTTAACAGTCCTGTCCTTCATTATTTGTTTCTAAGTTAAACTAATTATAAATTTGTGCGGTTAAAGTTTATCGTCTATCATGACGCTAAAATTATCTGATTATGTTGTATTTATCGGGATGTAAGAAGCTTCTATATAAAATTTACGGAGATTAAACTTCTCTCCTGAGATACCTGTTGTATTTTGAACCTAATTGATTGATGTTTTTTAATATTATTGAGACTTTAAATGGTTTTTTCGCGTAACGTCTATCAACACGCTGTATTGATTTGACCGGTGTTAGAATCTTCAGTTTAATTAACTTCTTATTAGAAAAAAAACATTATTTTCGGCTCTCGTGTTTTTGCGTCCGGTGTTTAACAGTCCTGTCCTTCATTATTTGTTTCTATGTTTAACTAATTATAAATTTGTGCGGTTAAAGTTTATCGTCTATCATGACGCTAAAATTAGCTGATTATGTTGTATTTATCGGGATGTAAGAAGCTTGTATATAAAATTTACGGAGATTAAACTTCTCTCCTGAGATACCTGTTGTATTTTGAACCTAATTGATTGATGTTTTTTTATATTATTGAGACTTGAAATGGTTTTTTCGCGTGACGTCTATCAACACGCTGTATTGATTTGACCGGTGTTAGAATCATCAGTTTAATCAACTTCTTATTAGAAAAAACACTTTATTTTCGGCTCTCGTGTTTTTGCGTCCGGTGTTTAACAGTCCTGTCCTTCATTATTTGTTTCTAAGTTAAACTAATTATAAATTTGTGCGGTTAATGTTTATCGTCTATCATGACGCTAAAATTAGCTGATTATGTTGTATTTATCGGGATGTAAGAAGCTTGTATATAAAATTTACGGAGATTAAACTTCTCTCCTGAGATACCTGTTGTATTTTGAACCTAATTGATTGATGTTTTTTAATATTATTGAGACTTGAAATGGTTTTTTCGCGTGACGTCTATCAACACGCTGTATTGATTTGACCGGTGTTAGAATCATCAGTTTAATCAACTTCTTATTAGAAAAAACACTTTATTTTCGGCTCTCGTGTTTTTGCGTCCGGTGTTTAACAGTCCTGTCCTTCATTATTTGTTTCTAAGTTAAACTAATTATAAATTTGTGCGGTTAATGTTTATCGTCTATCATGACGCTAAAATTAGCTGATTATGTTGTATTTATCGGGATGTAAGAAGCTTGTATATAAAATTTACGGAGATTAAACTTCTCTCCTGAGATACCTGTTGTATTTTGAACCTAATTGATTGATGTTTTTTAATATTATTGAGACTTTAAATGGTTATTTCGCGTAACGTCTATCAACACGCTGTATTGATTTGACCGGTGTTAGAATCATCAGTTTAATTAACTACTTATTAGAAAAAACACATTATTTTTGGCTCTCGTGTTTTTGCGTCCGGTGTTTAACAGTCCTGTCCTTCATTATTTGTTTCTAAGTTTAACTAATTATAAATTTGTGCGGTTAAAGTTTATCGTCTATCATAACGCTAAAATTATCTGATTATGTTGTATTTATCGGGATATAAGAAGCTTGTATATAAAATTTACGGAGATTAAACTTCTCTCCTGAGATACCTGTTGTATTTTGAAGCTAATTGATTGATGTTTTTTAATATTATTGAGACTTTAAATGGTTTTTTCGCGTAACGTCTATCAACACGCTGTATTGATTTGACCGGTGTTAGAATCATCAGTTTAATTAACTTCTTATTAGAAAAAACACATTATTTTCGGCTCTCGTGTTTTTGCGTCCGGTGTTTAACAGTCCTGTCCTTCATTATTTGTTTCTAAGTTTAACTAATTATAAATTTGTGCGGTTAAAGTTAATCGTCTATCATAACGCTAAAATTATCTGATTATGTTGTATTTATCGGGATATAAGAAGCTTGTATATAAAATTTACGGAGATTAAACTTCTCTCCTGAGATACCTGTTGTATTTTGAACCTAATTGATTGATGTTTTTTAATATAATTGAGACTTTAAATGGTTTTTTCGCGTAACGTCTATCAACACGCTGTATTGATTTGACCGGTGTTAGAATCATCAGTTTAATTAACTTCTTATTAGAAAAAACACATTATTTTCCGCTCTCGTGTTTTTGCGTCCGGTGTTTAACAGTCCTGTCCTTCATTATTTGTTTCTAAGTTTAACTAATTATAAATTTGTGCGGTTAAAGTTTATCGTCTATCATAACGCTAAAATTATCTGATTATGTTGTATTTATCGGGATATAAGAAGCTTGTATATAAAATTTACGGAGATTAAACTTCTCTCCTGAGATACCTGTTGTATTTTGAACCTAATTGATTGATGTTTTTTAATATTATTGAGACTTTAAATGGTTATTTCGCGTAACGTCTATCAACACGCTGTATTGATTTGACCGGTGTTAGAATCATCAGTTTAATTAACTACTTATTAGAAAAAACACATTATTTTTGGCTCTCGTGTTTTTGCGTCCGGTGTTTAACAGTCCTGTCCTTCATTATTTGTTTCTAAGTTTAACTAATTATAAATTTGTGCGGTTAAAGTTTATCGTCTATCATAACGCTAAAATTATCTGATTATGTTGTATTTATCGGGATATAAGAAGCTTGTATATAAAATTTACGGAGATTAAACTTCTCTCCTGAGATACCTGTTGTATTTTGAAGCTAATTGATTGATGTTTTTTAATATTATTGAGACTTTAAATGGTTTTTTCGCGTAACGTCTATCAACACGCTGTATTGATTTGACCGGTGTTAGAATCATCAGTTTAATTAACTTCTTATTAGAAAAAACACATTATTTTCGGCTCTCGTGTTTTTGCGTCCGGTGTTTAACAGTCTTGTTCTTCATTATTTGTTTCTAAGTTTAACTAATTATAAATTTGTGCGGTTAAAGTTTATCGTCTATCATGACGCTAAAATTAGCTGATTATGTTGTATTTATCGGGATATAAGAAGCTTGTATATAAAATTTACGGAGATTAAACTTCTCTCCTGAGATACCTGTTGTATTTTGAACCTAATTGATTGATGTTTTTTAATATAATTGAGACTTTAAATGGTTTTTTCGCGTAACGTCTATCAACTCGCTGTATTGATTTAACCGGTGTAATCATCAGTTTAATTAACTTCTTATTAAAAAAACACATTATTTTTGGCTCTCGTGTTTTTGCGTCCGGTGTTTAACAGTCTTGTTCTTCATTATTTGTTTCTAAGTTTAACTAATTATAAATTTGTGCGGTTAAAGTTTATCGTCTATCATGACGCTAAAATTAGCTGATTATGTTGTATTTATCGGGATATAAGAAGCTTGTATATAAAATTTACGGAGTATAAACTTCTCTCCTGAGATACCTGTTGTATTTTGAACCTAATTGATTGATGTTTTTTAATATTATTGAGACTTTAAATGGTTATTTCGCGTAACGTCTATCAACACGCTGTATTGATTTGACCGGTGTTAGAATCATCAGTTTAATTAACTACTTATTAGAAAAAACACATTATTTTTGGCTCTCGTGTTTTTGCGTCCGGTGTTTAACAGTCCTGTCCTTCATTATTTGTTTCTAAGTTTAACTAATTATAAATTTGTGCGGTTAAAGTTTATCGTCTATCATAACGCTAAAATTATCTGATTATGTTGTATTTATCGGGATATAAGAAGCTTGTATATAAAATTTACGGAGATTAAACTTCTCTCCTGAGATACCTGTTGTATTTTGAAGCTAATTGATTGATGTTTTTTAATATTATTGAGACTTTAAATGGTTTTTTCGCGTAACGTCTATCAACACGCTGTATTGATTTGACCGGTGTTAGAATCATCAGTTTAATTAACTTCTTATTAGAAAAAACACATTATTTTCGGCTCTCGTGTTTTTGCGTCCGGTGTTTAACAGTCTTGTTCTTCATTATTTGTTTCTAAGTTTAACTAATTATAAATTTGTGCGGTTAAAGTTTATCGTCTATCATGACGCTAAAATTAGCTGATTATGTTGTATTTATCGGGATATAAGAAGCTTGTATATAAAATTTACGGAGATTAAACTTCTCTCCTGAGATACCTGTTGTATTTTGAACCTAATTGATTGATGTTTTTTAATATAATTGAGACTTTAAATGGTTTTTTCGCGTAACGTCTATCAACTCGCTGTATTGATTTAACCGGTGTAATCATCAGTTTAATTAACTTCTTATTAAAAAAACACATTATTTTTGGCTCTCGTGTTTTTGCGTCCGGTGTTTAACAGTCTTGTTCTTCATTATTTGTTTCTAAGTTTAACTAATTATAAATTTGTGCGGTTAAAGTTTATCGTCTATCATGACGCTAAAATTAGCTGATTATGTTGTATTTATCGGGATATAAGAAGCTTGTATATAAAATTTACGGAGTATAAACTTCTCTCCTGAGATAACTGTTGTATTTTGAACCTAATTGATTGATGTTTTTTAATATTATTGAGACTTTAAATGGTTTTTTCGCGTAACGTCTATCAACACGCTGTATTGATTTGACCGGTGTTAGAATCTTCAGTTTAATTAACTTCTTATTAGAAAAAAAAACATTATTTTCGGCTCTCGTGTTTTTGCGTCCGGTGTTTAACAGTCCTGTCCTTCATTATTTGTTTCTAAGTTAAACTAATTATAAATTTGTGCGGTTAAAGTTTATCGTCTATCATGACGCTAAAATTATCTGATTATGTTGTATTTATCGGGATGTAAGAAGCTTCTATATAAAATTTACGGAGATTAAACTTCTCTCCTGAGATACCTGTTGTATTTTGAACCTAATTGATTGATGTTTTTTAATATTATTGAGACTTTAAATGGTTTTTTCGCGTAACGTCTATCAACACGCTGTATTGATTTGACCGGTGTTAGAATCTTCAGTTTAATTAACTTCTTATTAGAAAAAAAACATTATTTTCGGCTCTCGTGTTTTTGCGTCCGGTGTTTAACAGTCCTGTCCTTCATTATTTGTTTCTATGTTTAACTAATTATAAATTTGTGCGGTTAAAGTTTATCGTCTATCATGACGCTAAAATTAGCTGATTATGTTGTATTTATCGGGATGTAAGAAGCTTGTATATAAAATTTACGGAGATTAAACTTCTCTCCTGAGATACCTGTTGTATTTTGAACCTAATTGATTGATGTTTTTTTATATTATTGAGACTTGAAATGGTTTTTTCGCGTGACGTCTATCAACACGCTGTATTGATTTGACCGGTGTTAGAATCATCAGTTTAATCAACTTCTTATTAGAAAAAACACTTTATTTTCGGCTCTCGTGTTTTTGCGTCCGGTGTTTAACAGTCCTGTCCTTCATTATTTGTTTCTAAGTTAAACTAATTATAAATTTGTGCGGTTAATGTTTATCGTCTATCATGACGCTAAAATTAGCTGATTATGTTGTATTTATCGGGATGTAAGAAGCTTGTATATAAAATTTACGGAGATTAAACTTCTCTCCTGAGATACCTGTTGTATTTTGAACCTAATTGATTGATGTTTTTTAATATTATTGAGACTTGAAATGGTTTTTTCGCGTGACGTCTATCAACACGCTGTATTGATTTGACCGGTGTTAGAATCATCAGTTTAATCAACTTCTTATTAGAAAAAACACTTTATTTTCGGCTCTCGTGTTTTTGCGTCCGGTGTTTAACAGTCCTGTCCTTCATTATTTGTTTCTAAGTTAAACTAATTATAAATTTGTGCGGTTAATGTTTATCGTCTATCATGACGCTAAAATTAGCTGATTATGTTGTATTTATCGGGATGTAAGAAGCTTGTATATAAAATTTACGGAGATTAAACTTCTCTCCTGAGATACCTGTTGTATTTTGAACCTAATTGATTGATGTTTTTTAATATAATTGAGACTTTAAATGGTTTTTTCGCGTAACGTCTATCAACACGCTGTATTGATTTGACCGGTGTTAGAATCATCAGTTTAATTAACTTCCTATTAGAAAAAACACATTATTTTTGGCTCTCGTGTTTTTGCGTCCGGTGTTTAACAGTCCTGTCCTTCATTATTTGTTTCTAAGTTTAAATAATTCTAAATTTGTGCGGTTAAAGTTTATCGTCTATCATAACGCTAAAATTATCAGATTATGTTGTATTTATCGGGATAAAAGAACCTTGTATATAAAATTTACGGAGATTAAACTTCTCTCCTGAGATACCTGTTGTATTTTGAACCTAATTGATTGATGTTTTTTATTATTATTGAGACTTTAAATGGTTTTTTCGCGTAACGTCTATCAACACGCTGTATTGATTTGACCGGTGTTAGAATCATCAGTTTAATTAACTTCTTATTAGAAAAAACACATTATTTTCCGCTCTCGTGTTTTTGCGTCCGGTGTTTAACAGTCCTGTCCTTCATTATTTGTTTCTAAGTTTAACTAATTATAAATTTGTGCGGTTAAAGTTTATCGTCTATCATAACGCTAAAATTATCTGATTATGTTGTATTTATCGGGATATAAGAAGCTTGTATATAAAATTTACGGAGATTAAACTTTTCTCCTGAGATACCTGTTGTATTTTGAACCTAATTGATTGATGTTTTTTAATATTATTGAGACTTTAAATGGTTATTTCGCGTAACGTCTATCAACACGCTGTATTGATTTGACCGGTGTTAGAATCATCAGTTTAATTAACTACTTATTAGAAAAAACACATTATTTTTGGCTCTCGTGTTTTTGCGTCCGGTGTTTAACAGTCCTGTCCTTCATTATTTGTTTCTAAGTTTAACTAATTATAAATTTGTGCGGTTAAAGTTTATCGTCTATCATAACGCTAAAATTATCTGATTATGTTGTATTTATCGGGATATAAGAAGCTTGTATATAAAATTTACGGAGATTAAACTTCTCTCCTGAGATACCTGTTGTATTTTGAAGCTAATTGATTGATGTTTTTTAATATTATTGAGACTTTAAATGGTTTTTTCGCGTAACGTCTATCAACACGCTGTATTGATTTGACCGGTGTTAGAATCATCAGTTTAATTAACTTCTTATTAGAAAAAACACATTATTTTCGGCTCTCGTGTTTTTGCGTCCGGTGTTTAACAGTCCTGTCCTTCATTATTTGTTTCTAAGTTTAACTAATTATAAATTTGTGCGGTTAAAGTTAATCGTCTATCATAACGCTAAAATTATCTGATTATGTTGTATTTATCGGGATATAAGAAGCTTGTATATAAAATTTACGGAGATTAAACTTCTCTCCTGAGATACCTGTTGTATTTTGAACCTAATTGATTGATGTTTTTTAATATAATTGAGACTTTAAATGGTTTTTTCGCGTAACGTCTATCAACACGCTGTATTGATTTGACCGGTGTTAGAATCATCAGTTTAATTAACTTCTTATTAGAAAAAACACATTATTTTCCGCTCTCGTGTTTTTGCGTCCGGTGTTTAACAGTCCTGTCCTTCATTATTTGTTTCTAAGTTTAACTAATTATAAATTTGTGCGGTTAAAGTTTATCGTCTATCATAACGCTAAAATTATCTGATTATGTTGTATTTATCGGGATATAAGAAGCTTGTATATAAAATTTACGGAGATTAAACTTCTCTCCTGAGATACCTGTTGTATTTTGAACCTAATTGATTGATATTTTTTAATATTATTGAGACTTTAAATGGTTATTTCGCGTAACGTCTATCAACACGCTGTATTGATTTGACCGGTGTTAGAATCATCAGTTTAATTAACTACTTATTAGAAAAAACACATTATTTTTGGCTCTCGTGTTTTTGCGTCCGGTGTTTAACAGTCCTGTCCTTCATTATTTGTTTCTAAGTTTAACTAATTATAAATTTGTGCGGTTAAAGTTTATCGTCTATCATAACGCTAAAATTATCTGATTATGTTGTATTTATCGGGATATAAGAAGCTTGTATATAAAATTTACGGAGATTAAACTTCTCTCCTGAGATACCTGTTGTATTTTGAAGCTAATTGATTGATGTTTTTTAATATTATTGAGACTTTAAATGGTTTTTTCGCGTAACGTCTATCAACACGCTGTATTGATTTGACCGGTGTTAGAATCATCAGTTTAATTAACTTCTTATTAGAAAAAACACATTATTTTCGGCTCTCGTGTTTTTGCGTCCGGTGTTTAACAGTCCTGTCCTTCATTATTTGTTTCTAAGTCTAACTAATTATAAATTTGTGCGGTTAAAGTTAATCGTCTATCATAACGCTAAAATTATCTGATTATGTTGTATTTATCGGGATATAAGAAGCTTGTATATAAAATTTACGGAGATTAAACTTCTCTCCTGGGATACCTGTTGTATTTTGAACCTAATTGATTGATGTTTTTTAATATAATTGAGACTTTAAATGGTTTTTTCGCGTAACGTCTATCAACTCGCTGTATTGATTTAACCAGTGTAATCATCAGTTTAATTAACTTCTTATTAAAAAAACACATTATTTTTGGCTCTCGTGTTTTTGCGTCCGGTGTTTAACAGTCTTGTTCTTCATTATTTGTTTCTAAGTTTAACTAATTATAAATTTGTGCGGTTAAAGTTTATCGTCTATCATGACGCTAAAATTAGCTGATTATGTTGTATTTATCGGGATATAAGAAGCTTGTATATAAAATTTACGGAGATTAAACTTCTCTCCTGAGATACCTGTTGTATTTTGAACCTAATTGATTGATGTTTTTTAATATAATTGAGACTTTAAATGGTTTTTTCGCGTAACGTCTATCAACACGCTGTATTGATTTGACCGGTGTTAGAATCATCAGTTTAATTAACTTCTTATTAGAAAAAACACATTATTTTCCGCTCTCGTGTTTTTGCGTCCGGTGTTTAACAGTCCTGTCCTTCATTATTTGTTTCTAAGTTTAACTAATTATAAATTTGTGCGGTTAAAGTTTATCGTCTATCATAACGCTAAAATTATCTGATTATGTTGTATTTATCGGGATATAAGAAGCTTGTATATAAAATTTACGGAGATTAAACTTCTCTCCTGAGATACCTGTTGTATTTTGAACCTAATTGATTGATATTTTTTAATATTATTGAGACTTTAAATGGTTATTTCGCGTAACGTCTATCAACACGCTGTATTGATTTGACCGGTGTTAGAATCATCAGTTTAATTAACTTCTTATTAAAAAAACACTTTATTTTCGGCTCTCGTGTTTTTGCGTCCGGTGTTTAACAGTCCTGTCCTTCATTATTTGTTTCTAAGTTAAACTAATTATAAATTTGTGCGGTTAATGTTTATCGTCTATCATGACGCTAAAATTAGCTGATTATGTTGTATTTATCGGGATGTAAGAAGCTTGTATATAAAATTTACGGAGATTAAACTTCTCTCCTGAGATACCTGTTGTATTTTGAACCTAATTGATTGATGTTTTTTAATATAATTGAGACTTTAAATGGTTTTTTCGCGTAACGTCTATCAACACGCTGTATTGATTTGACCGGTGTTAGAATCATCAGTTTAATTAACTTCCTATTAGAAAAAACACATTATTTTTGGCTCTCGTGTTTTTGCGTCCGGTGTTTAACAGTCCTGTCCTTCATTATTTGTTTCTAAGTTTAAATAATTCTAAATTTGTGCGGTTAAAGTTTATCGTCTATCATAACGCTAAAATTATCAGATTATGTTGTATTTATCGGGATAAAAGAACCTTGTATATAAAATTTACGGAGATTAAACTTCTCTCCTGAGATACCTGTTGTATTTTGAACCTAATTGATTGATGTTTATTATTATTATTGAGACTTTAAATGGTTTTTTCGCGTAACGTCTATCAACACGCTGTATTGATTTGACCGGTGTTAGAATCATCAGTTTAATTAACTTCTTATTAGAAAAAACACATTATTTTCCGCTCTCGTGTTTTTGCGTCCGGTGTTTAACAGTCCTGTCCTTCATTATTTGTTTCTAAGTTTAACTAATTATAAATTTGTGCGGTTAAAGTTTATCGTCTATCATAACGCTAAAATTATCTGATTATGTTGTATTTATCGGGATATAAGAAGCTTGTATATAAAATTTACGGAGATTAAACTTTTCTCCTGAGATACCTGTTGTATTTTGAACCTAATTGATTGATGTTTTTTAATATTATTGAGACTTTAAATGGTTATTTCGCGTAACGTCTATCAACACGCTGTATTGATTTGACCGGTGTTAGAATCATCAGTTTAATTAACTACTTATTAGAAAAAACACATTATTTTTGGCTCTCGTGTTTTTGCGTCCGGTGTTTAACAGTCCTGTCCTTCATTATTTGTTTCTAAGTTTAACTAATTATAAATTTGTGCGGTTAAAGTTTATCGTCTATCATGACGCTAAAATTATCTGATTATGTTGTATTTATCGGGATATAAGAAGCTTGTATATAAAATTTACGGAGATTAAACTTCTCTCCTGAGATACCTGTTGTATTTTGAAGCTAATTGATTGATGTTTTTTAATATTATTGAGACTTTAAATGGTTTTTTCGCGTAACGTCTATCAACACGCTGTATTGATTTGACCGGTGTTAGAATCATCAGTTTAATTAACTTCTTATTAGAAAAAACACATTATTTTCGGCTGTCGTGTTTTTGCGTCCGGTGTTTAACAGTCCTGTCCTTCATTATTTGTTTCTAAGTTTAACTAATTATAAATTTGTGCGGTTAAAGTTAATCGTCTATCATAACGCTAAAATTATCTGATTATGTTGTATTTATCGGGATATAAGAAGCTTGTATATAAAATTTACGGAGATTAAACTTCTCTCCTGAGATACCTGTTGTATTTTGAACCTAATTGATTGATGTTTTTTAATATAATTGAGACTTTAAATGGTTTTTTCGCGTAACGTCTATCAACACGCTGTATTGATTTGACCGGTGTTAGAATCATCAGTTTAATTAACTTCTTATTAGAAAAAACACATTATTTTCCGCTCTCGTGTTTTTGCGTCCGGTGTTTAACAGTCCTGTCCTTCATTATTTGTTTCTAAGTTTAACTAATTATAAATTTGTGCGGTTAAAGTTTATCGTCTATCATAACGCTAAAATTATCTGATTATGTTGTATTTATCGGGATATAAGAAGCTTGTATATAAAATTTACGGAGATTAAACTTCTCTCCTGAGATACCTGTTGTATTTTGAACCTAATTGATTGATATTTTTTAATATTATTGAGACTTTAAATGGTTATTTCGCGTAACGTCTATCAACACGCTGTATTGATTTGACCGGTGTTAGAATCATCAGTTTAATTAACTACTTATTAGAAAAAACACATTATTTTTGGCTCTCGTGTTTTTGCGTCCGGTGTTTAACAGTCCTGTCCTTCATTATTTGTTTCTAAGTTTAACTAATTATAAATTTGTGCGGTTAAAGTTTATCGTCTATCATAACGCTAAAATTATCTGATTATGTTGTATTTATCGGGATATAAGAAGCTTGTATATAAAATTTACGGAGATTAAACTTCTCTCCTGAGATACCTGTTGTATTTTGAAGCTAATTGATTGATGTTTTTTAATATTATTGAGACTTTAAATGGTTTTTTCGCGTAACGTCTATCAACACGCTGTATTGATTTGACCGGTGTTAGAATCATCAGTTTAATTAACTTCTTATTAGAAAAAACACATTATTTTCGGCTCTCGTGTTTTTGCGTCCGGTGTTTAACAGTCCTGTCCTTCATTATTTGTTTCTAAGTTTAACTAATTATAAATTTGTGCGGTTAAAGTTAATCGTCTATCATAACGCTAAAATTATCTGATTATGTTGTATTTATCGGGATATAAGAAGCTTGTATATAAAATTTACGGAGATTAAACTTCTCTCCTGAGATACCTGTTGTATTTTGAACCTAATTGATTGATGTTTTTTAATATAATTGAGACTTTAAATGGTTTTTTCGCGTAACGTCTATCAACTCGCTGTATTGATTTAACCAGTGTAATCATCAGTTTAATTAACTTCTTATTAAAAAAACACATTATTTTTGGCTCTCGTGTTTTTGCGTCCGGTGTTTAACAGTCTTGTTCTTCATTATTTGTTTCTAAGTTTAACTAATTATAAATTTGTGCGGTTAAAGTTTATCGTCTATCATGACGCTAAAATTAGCTGATTATGTTGTATTTATCGGGATATAAGAAGCTTGTATATAAAATTTACGGAGTATAAACTTCTCTCCTGAGATAACTGTTGTATTTTGAACCTAATTGATTGATGTTTTTTAATATTATTGAGACTTTAAATGGTTTTTTCGCGTAACGTCTATCAACACGCTGTATTGATTTGACCGGTGTTAGAATCTTCAGTTTAATTAACTTCTTATTAGAAAAAAAACATTATTTTCGGCTCTCGTGTTTTTGCGTCCGGTGTTTAACAGTCCTGTCCTTCATTATTTGTTTCTAAGTTAAACTAATTATAAATTTGTGCGGTTAAAGTTTATCGTCTATCATGACGCTAAAATTATCTGATTATGTTGTATTTATCGGGATGTAAGAAGCTTCTATATAAAATTTACGGAGATTAAACTTCTCTCCTGAGATACCTGTTGTATTTTGAACCTAATTGATTGATGTTTTTTAATATTATTGAGACTTTAAATGGTTTTTTCGCGTAACGTCTATCAACACGCTGTATTGATTTGACCGGTGTTAGAATCTTCAGTTTAATTAACTTCTTATTAGAAAAAAAACATTATTTTCGGCTCTCGTGTTTTTGCGTCCGGTGTTTAACAGTCCTGTCCTTCATTATTTGTTTCTATGTTTAACTAATTATAAATTTGTGCGGTTAAAGTTTATCGTCTATCATGACGCTAAAATTAGCTGATTATGTTGTATTTATCGGGATGTAAGAAGCTTGTATATAAAATTTACGGAGATTAAACTTCTCTCCTGAGATACCTGTTGTATTTTGAACCTAATTGATTGATGTTTTTTTATATTATTGAGACTTGAAATGGTTTTTTCGCGTGACGTCTATCAACACGCTGTATTGATTTGACCGGTGTTAGAATCATCAGTTTAATCAACTTCTTATTAGAAAAAACACTTTATTTTCGGCTCTCGTGTTTTTGCGTCCGGTGTTTAACAGTCCTGTCCTTCATTATTTGTTTCTAAGTTAAACTAATTATAAATTTGTGCGGTTAATGTTTATCGTCTATCATGACGCTAAAATTAGCTGATTATGTTGTATTTATCGGGATGTAAGAAGCTTGTGTATAAAATTTACGGAGATTAAACTTCTCTCCTGAGATACCTGTTGTATTTTGAACCTAATTGATTGATGTTTTTTAATATTATTGAGACTTGAAATGGTTTTTTCGCGTGACGTCTATCAACACGCTGTATTGATTTGACCGGTGTTAGAATCATCAGTTTAATCAACTTCTTATTAGAAAAAACACTTTATTTTCGGCTCTCGTGTTTTTGCGTCCGGTGTTTAACAGTCCTGTCCTTCATTATTTGTTTCTAAGTTAAACTAATTATAAATTTGTGCGGTTAATGTTTATCGTCTATCATGACGCTAAAATTAGCTGATTATGTTGTATTTATCGGGATGTAAGAAGCTTGTATATAAAATTTACGGAGATTAAACTTCTCTCCTGAGATACCTGTTGTATTTTGAACCTAATTGATTGATGTTTTTTAATATAATTGAGACTTTAAATGGTTTTTTCGCGTAACGTCTATCAACACGCTGTATTGATTTGACCGGTGTTAGAATCATCAGTTTAATTAACTTCCTATTAGAAAAAACACATTATTTTTGGCTCTCGTGTTTTTGCGTCCGGTGTTTAACAGTCCTGTCCTTCATTATTTGTTTCTAAGTTTAAATAATTCTAAATTTGTGCGGTTAAAGTTTATCGTCTATCATAACGCTAAAATTATCAGATTATGTTGTATTTATCGGGATATAAGAACCTTGTATATAAAATTTACGGAGATTAAACTTCTCTCCTGAGATACCTGTTGTATTTTGAACCTAATTGATTGATGTTTTTTATTATTATTGAGACTTTAAATGGTTTTTTCGCGTAACGTCTATCAACACGCTGTATTGATTTGACCGGTGTTAGAATCATCAGTTTAATTAACTTCTTATTAAAAAAACACATTATTTTTCGCTCTCGTATTTTTGCTTCCGGTGTTTAACATTCCTATCCTTCATTATTTGTTTCTAAAATTAACTTATTATAAATTTTTGCGGTTAAAGTTTATCGTCTATCATGACGCTAAAATTATCTGATTATGTTGTATTTATCGGGATATAAGAAGCTTGTATATAAAATTTACGGAGATTAAACTTCTCTCCTGAGATACCTGTTGTATTTTGAACCTAATTGATTGATGTTTTTTAATATTATTGAGACTTTAAATGGTTTTTTCGCGTAACGTCTATCAACACGCTGTATTGATTTGACCGGTGTTAGAATCATCAGTTTAATTAACTTCTTATTAAAAAAAAAACATTATTTTCGGCTCTCGTGTTTTTGCGTCCGGTGTTTAACAGTCCTGTCCTTCATTATTTGTTTCTATGTTTAACTAATTAAAAATTTGTGCGGTTAAAGTTTATCGTCTATCATGACGCTAAAATTAGCTGATTATGTTGTATTTATCGGGATGTAAGAAGCTTGTATATAAAATTTACGGAGATTAAACTTCTCTCCTGAGATACCTGTTGTATTTTGAACCTAATTGATTGATGTTTTTTAATATTATTGAGACTTTAATCGGTTTTTTCGCGTAACGTCTATCAACACGCTGTATTGATTTGACCGGTGTTAGAATCTTCAGTTTAATTAACTTCTTATTAGAAAAAAAACATTATTTTCGGCTCTCGTGTTTTTGCGTCCGGTGTATAACAGTCCTGTCCTTCATTATTTGTTTCTATGTTTAACTAATTATAAATTTGTGCGGTTAAAGTTTATCGTCTATCATGACGCTAAAATTAGCTGATTATGTTGTATTTATCGGGATGTAAGAAGCTTGTATATAAAATTTACGGAGATTAAACTTCTCTCCTGAGATACCTGTTGTATTTTGAACCTAATTGATTGATGTTTTTTAATATTATTGAGACTTTAAATGGTTTTTTCGCGTAACGTCTATCAACACGCTGTATTGATTTGACCGGTGTTAGAATCTTCAGTTTAATTAACTTCTTATTAGAAAAAAAACATTATTTTCGGCTCTCGTGTTTTTGCGTCCGGTGTTTAACAGTCCTGTCCTTCATTATTTGTTTCTAAGTTTAACTAATTATAAATTTGTGCGGTTAAAGTTTATCGTCTATCATGACGCTAAAATTAGCTTATTATGTTGTATTTATCGGGATATAAGAAGCTTGTATATAAAATTTACGGAGATTAAACTTCTCTCCTGAGATACCTGTTGTATTTTGAACCTAATTGATTGATGTTTTTTAATATTATTGAGACTTTAAATGGTTTTTTCGCGTAACGTCTATCAACACGCTGTATTGATTTGACCGGTGTTAGAATCTTCAGTTTAATTAACTTCTTATTAGAAAAAAAACATTATTTTCGGCTCTCGTGTTTTTGCGTCCGGTGTTTAACAGTCCTGTCCTTCATTATTTGTTTCTAAGTTTAACTAATTATAAATTTGTGCGGTTAAAGTTTATCGTCTATCATGACGCTAAAATTAGCTTATTATGTTGTATTTATCGGGATATAAGAAGCTTGTATATAAAATTTACGGAGATTAAACTTCTCTCCTGAGATACCTGTTGTATTTTGAACCTAATTGATTGATGTTTTTTAATATTATTGAGACTTTAAATGGTTTTTTCGCGTAACGTCTATCAACACGCTGTATTGATTTGACCGGTGTTAGAATCTTCAGTTTAATTAACTTCTTATTAGAAAAAAAACATTATTTTCGGCTCTCGTGTTTTTGCGTCCGGTGTTTAACAGTCCTGTCCTTCATTATTTGTTTCTAAGTTTAACTAATTATAAATTTGTGCGGTTAAAGTTTATCGTCTATCATGACGTTAAAATTAGCTGATTATGTTGTATTTATCGGGATGTAAGAAGCTTGTATATAAAATTTACGGAGATTAAACTTCTCTCCTGAGATACCTGTTGTATTTTGAACCTAATTGATTGATGTTTTTTAATATTATTGAGACTTTAAATGGTTTTTTCGCGTAACGTCTATCAACACGCTGTATTGATTTGACCGGTGTTAGAATCATCAGTTTAATCAACTTCTTATTAGAAAAAACACATTATTTTCGGCTCTCGTGTTTTTGCGTCCGATGTTTAACAGTCCTGTCCTTCATTATTTGTTTCTAAGTTAAACTAATTATAAATTTGTGCGGTTAATGTTTATCGTCTATCATGACGCTAAAATAAGCTGATTATGTTGTATTTATCGGGATGTAAGAAGCTTGTATATAAAATTTACGGAGATTAAACTTCTCTCCTGAGATACCTGTTGTATTTTGAACCTAATTGATTGATGTTTTTTAATATTATTGAGACTTTAAATGGTTTTTTCGCGTAACGTCTATCAACACGCTGTATTGATTTGACCGGTGTTAGAATCATCAGTTTAATTAACTTCTTATTAAAAAAAAAACATTATTTTCGGCTCTCGTGTTTTTGCGTCCGGTGTTTAACAGTCCTGTCCTTCATTATTTGTTTCTATGTTTATCTAATTATAAATTTGTGCGGTTAAAGTTTATCGTCTATCATGACGCTAAAATTAGCTGATTATGTTGTATTTATCGGGATGTAAGAAGCTTGTATATAAAATTTACGGAGATTAAACTTCTCTCCTGAGATACCTGTTGTATTTTGAACCTAATTGATTGATGATTTTAATATTATTGAGACTTTAAATGGTTTTTTCGCGTAACGTCGATCAACACGCTGTATTGATTTGACCGGTGTTAGAATCATCAGTTTAATTAACTTCTTATTAGAAAAAACACATTATTTTCGGCTCTCGTGTTTTTGCGTCCGGTGTTTAACAGTCCTGTCCTTCATTATTTGTTTCTAAGTTTAACTAATTATAAATTTGTGCGGTTAAAGTTTATCGTCTATCATGACGCTAAAATTAGCTGATTATGTTGTATTTATCGGGATATAAGAAGCTTGTATATAAAATTTACGGAGTATAAACTTCTCTCCTGAGATAACTGTTGTATTTTGAACCTAATTGATTGATGTTTTTTAATATTATTGAGACTTTAAATGGTTTTTTCGCGTAACGTCTATCAACACGCTGTATTGATTTGACCGGTGTTAGAATCTTCAGTTTAATTAACTTCTTATTAGAAAAAAAACATTATTTTCGGCTCTCGTGTTTTTGCGTCCGGTGTTTAACAGTCCTGTCCTTCATTATTTGTTTCTAAGTTAAACTAATTATAAATTTGTGCGGTTAAAGTTTATCGTCTATCATGACGCTAAAATTATCTGATTATGTTGTATTTATCGGGATGTAAGAAGCTTCTATATAAAATTTACGGAGATTAAACTTCTCTCCTGAGATACCTGTTGTATTTTGAACCTAATTGATTGATGTTTTTTAATATTATTGAGACTTTAAATGGTTTTTTCGCGTAACGTCTATCAACACGCTGTATTGATTTGACCGGTGTTAGAATCTTCAGTTTAATTAACTTCTTATTAGAAAAAACACTTTATTTTCGGCTCTCGTGTTTTTGCGTCCGGTGTTTAACAGTCCTGTCCTTCATTATTTGTTTCTAAGTTAAACTAATTATAAATTTGTGCGGTTAATGTTTATCGTCTATCATGACGCTAAAATTAGCTGATTATGTTGTATTTATCGGGATGTAAGAAGCTTGTGTATAAAATTTACGGAGATTAAACTTCTCTCCTGAGATACCTGTTGTATTTTGAACCTAATTGATTGATGTTTTTTAATATTATTGAGACTTGAAATGGTTTTTTCGCGTGACGTCTATCAACACGCTGTATTGATTTGACCGGTGTTAGAATCATCAGTTTAATCAACTTCTTATTAGAAAAAACACTTTATTTTCGGCTCTCGTGTTTTTGCGTCCGGTGTTTAACAGTCCTGTCCTTCATTATTTGTTTCTAAGTTAAACTAATTATAAATTTGTGCGGTTAATGTTTATCGTCTATCATGACGCTAAAATTAGCTGATTATGTTGTATTTATCGGGATGTAAGAAGCTTGTATATAAAATTTACGGAGATTAAACTTCTCTCCTGAGATACCTGTTGTATTTTGAACCTAATTGATTGATGTTTTTTAATATAATTGAGACTTTAAATGGTTTTTTCGCGTAACGTCTATCAACACGCTGTATTGATTTGACCGGTGTTAGAATCATCAGTTTAATTAACTTCCTATTAGAAAAAACACATTATTTTTGGCTCTCGTGTTTTTGCGTCCGGTGTTTAACAGTCCTGTCCTTCATTATTTGTTTCTAAGTTTAAATAATTCTAAATTTGTGCGGTTAAAGTTTATCGTCTATCATAACGCTAAAATTATCAGATTATGTTGTATTTATCGGGATATAAGAACCTTGTATATAAAATTTACGGAGATTAAACTTCTCTCCTGA
Organism: Neocloeon triangulifer; assembly: GCF_031216515.1. NCBI lineage: Eukaryota > Metazoa > Arthropoda > Insecta > Ephemeroptera > Baetidae > Neocloeon > Neocloeon triangulifer. The sequence goes on from NW_026775550.1 coordinate 3,436,259, forward strand.
GATACCTGTTGTATTTTGAACCTAATTGATTGATGTTTTTTATTATTATTGAGACTTTAAATGGTTTTTTCGCGTAACGTCTATCAACACGCTGTATTGATTTGACCGGTGTTAGAATCATCAGTTTAATTAACTTCTTATTAAAAAAACACATTATTTTTCGCTCTCGTATTTTTGCTTCCGGTGTTTAACATTCCTATCCTTCATTATTTGTTTCTAAAATTAACTTATTATAAATTTTTGCGGTTAAAGTTTATCGTCTATCATGACGCTAAAATTATCTGATTATGTTGTATTTATCGGGATATAAGAAGCTTGTATATAAAATTTACGGAGATTAAACTTCTCTCCTGAGATACCTGTTGTATTTTGAACCTAATTGATTGATGTTTTTTAATATTATTGAGACTTTAAATGGTTTTTTCGCGTAACGTCTATCAACACGCTGTATTGATTTGACCGGTGTTAGAATCATCAGTTTAATTAACTTCTTATTAAAAAAAAAACATTATTTTCGGCTCTCGTGTTTTTGCGTCCGGTGTTTAACAGTCCTGTCCTTCATTATTTGTTTCTATGTTTAACTAATTAAAAATTTGTGCGGTTAAAGTTTATCGTCTATCATGACGCTAAAATTAGCTGATTATGTTGTATTTATCGGGATGTAAGAAGCTTGTATATAAAATTTACGGAGATTAAACTTCTCTCCTGAGATACCTGTTGTATTTTGAACCTAATTGATTGATGTTTTTTAATATTATTGAGACTTTAATCGGTTTTTTCGCGTAACGTCTATCAACACGCTGTATTGATTTGACCGGTGTTAGAATCTTCAGTTTAATTAACTTCTTATTAGAAAAAAAACATTATTTTCGGCTCTCGTGTTTTTGCGTCCGGTGTATAACAGTCCTGTCCTTCATTATTTGTTTCTATGTTTAACTAATTATAAATTTGTGCGGTTAAAGTTTATCGTCTATCATGACGCTAAAATTAGCTGATTATGTTGTATTTATCGGGATGTAAGAAGCTTGTATATAAAATTTACGGAGATTAAACTTCTCTCCTGAGATACCTGTTGTATTTTGAACCTAATTGATTGATGTTTTTTAATATTATTGAGACTTTAAATGGTTTTTTCGCGTAACGTCTATCAACACGCTGTATTGATTTGACCGGTGTTAGAATCTTCAGTTTAATTAACTTCTTATTAGAAAAAAAACATTATTTTCGGCTCTCGTGTTTTTGCGTCCGGTGTTTAACAGTCCTGTCCTTCATTATTTGTTTCTAAGTTTAACTAATTATAAATTTGTGCGGTTAAAGTTTATCGTCTATCATGACGCTAAAATTAGCTTATTATGTTGTATTTATCGGGATATAAGAAGCTTGTATATAAAATTTACGGAGATTAAACTTCTCTCCTGAGATACCTGTTGTATTTTGAACCTAATTGATTGATGTTTTTTAATATTATTGAGACTTTAAATGGTTTTTTCGCGTAACGTCTATCAACACGCTGTATTGATTTGACCGGTGTTAGAATCTTCAGTTTAATTAACTTCTTATTAGAAAAAAAACATTATTTTCGGCTCTCGTGTTTTTGCGTCCGGTGTTTAACAGTCCTGTCCTTCATTATTTGTTTCTAAGTTTAACTAATTATAAATTTGTGCGGTTAAAGTTTATCGTCTATCATGACGCTAAAATTAGCTTATTATGTTGTATTTATCGGGATATAAGAAGCTTGTATATAAAATTTACGGAGATTAAACTTCTCTCCTGAGATACCTGTTGTATTTTGAACCTAATTGATTGATGTTTTTTAATATTATTGAGACTTTAAATGGTTTTTTCGCGTAACGTCTATCAACACGCTGTATTGATTTGACCGGTGTTAGAATCTTCAGTTTAATTAACTTCTTATTAGAAAAAAAACATTATTTTCGGCTCTCGTGTTTTTGCGTCCGGTGTTTAACAGTCCTGTCCTTCATTATTTGTTTCTAAGTTTAACTAATTATAAATTTGTGCGGTTAAAGTTTATCGTCTATCATGACGTTAAAATTAGCTGATTATGTTGTATTTATCGGGATGTAAGAAGCTTGTATATAAAATTTACGGAGATTAAACTTCTCTCCTGAGATACCTGTTGTATTTTGAACCTAATTGATTGATGTTTTTTAATATTATTGAGACTTTAAATGGTTTTTTCGCGTAACGTCTATCAACACGCTGTATTGATTTGACCGGTGTTAGAATCATCAGTTTAATCAACTTCTTATTAGAAAAAACACATTATTTTCGGCTCTCGTGTTTTTGCGTCCGATGTTTAACAGTCCTGTCCTTCATTATTTGTTTCTATGTTTATCTAATTATAAATTTGTGCGGTTAAAGTTTATCGTCTATCATGACGCTAAAATTAGCTGATTATGTTGTATTTATCGGGATGTAAGAAGCTTGTATATAAAATTTACGGAGATTAAACTTCTCTCCTGAGATACCTGTTGTATTTTGAACCTAATTGATTGATGATTTTAATATTATTGAGACTTTAAATGGTTTTTTCGCGTAACGTCGATCAACACGCTGTATTGATTTGACCGGTGTTAGAATCATCAGTTTAATTAACTTCTTATTAAAAAAAAAACATTATTTTCGGCTCTCGTGTTTTTGCGTCCGGTGTTTAACAGTCCTGTCCTTCATTATTTGTTTCTATGTTTAACTAATTATAAATTTGTGCGGTTAAAGTTTATCGTCTATCATGACGCTAAAATTAGCTGATTATGTTGTATTTATCGGGATGTAAGAAGCTTGTATATAAAATTTACGGAGATTAAACTTCTCTCCTGAGATACCTGTTGTATTTTGAACCTAATTGATTGATGTTTTTTAATATTATTGAGACTTTAAATGGTTTTTTCGCGTAACGTCTATCAACACGCTGTATTGATTTGACCGGTGTTAGAATCTATCAGTTTAATTAACTTCTTATTAGAAAAAAAACATTATTTTCGGCTCTCGTGTTTTTGCGTCCGGTGTTTAACAGTCCTGTCCTTCATTATTTGTTTCTAAGTTTAACTAATTATAAATTTGTGCGGTTAAAGTTTATCGTCTATCATAACGCTAAAATTATCAGATTATGTTGTATTTATCGGGATATAAGAACCTTGTATATAAAATTTACGGAGATTAAACTTCTCTCCTGAGATACCTGTTGTATTTTGAACCTAATTGATTGATGTTTTTTAATATTATTGAGACTTTAAATGGTTTTTTCGCGTAACGTCTATCAACACGCTGTATTGATTTGACCGGTGTTAGAATCATCAGTTTAATTAACTTCTTATTAAAAAAACACATTATTTTTCGCTCTCGTATTTTTGCTTCCGGTGTTTAACATTCCTATCCTTCATTATTTGTTTCTAAAATTAACTAATTATAAATTTGTGCGGTTAAAGTTTATCGTCTATCATGACGCTAAAATTATCTGATTATGTTGTATTTATCGGGATGTAAGAAGCTTGTATATAAAATTTACGGAGATTAAACTTCTCTCCTGAGATACCTGTTGTATTTTGAACCTAATTGATTGATGTTTTTTAATATTATTGAGACTTTAAATGGTTTTTTCGCGTAACGTCTATCAACACGCTGTATTGATTTGACCGGTGTTAGAATCTATCAGTTTAATTAACTTCTTATTAGAAAAAAAACATTATTTTCGGCTCTCGTGTTTTTGCGTCCGGTGTTTAACAGTCCTGTCCTTCATTATTTGTTTCTAAGTTTAACTAATTATAAATTTGTGCGGTTAAAGTTTATCGTCTATCATAACGCTAAAATTATCAGATTATGTTGTATTTATCGGGATATAAGAACCTTGTATATAAAATTTACGGAGATTAAACTTCTCTCCTGAGATACCTGTTGTATTTTGAACCTAATTGATTGATGTTTTTTAATATTATTGAGACTTTAAATGGTTTTTTCGCGTAACGTCTATCAACACGCTGTATTGATTTGACCGGTGTTAGAATCATCAGTTTAATTAACTTCTTATTAAAAAAACACATTATTTTTCGCTCTCGTATTTTTGCTTCCGGTGTTTAACATTCCTATCCTTCATTATTTGTTTCTAAAATTAACTAATTATAAATTTGTGCGGTTAAAGTTTATCGTCTATCATGACGCTAAAATTATCTGATTATGTTGTATTTATCGGGATGTAAGAAGCTTGTATATAAAATTTACGGAGATTAAACTTCTCTCCTGAGATACCTGTTGTATTTTGAACCTAATTGATTGATGTTTTTTAATATTATTGAGACTTTAATCGGTTTTTTCGCGTAACGTCTATCAACACGCTGTATTGATTTGACCGGTGTTAGAATCTTCAGTTTAATTAACTTCTTATTAGAAAAAAAACATTATTTTCGGCTCTCGTGTTTTTGCGTCCGGTGTATAACAGTCCTGTCCTTCATTATTTGTTTCTATGTTTAACTAATTATAAATTTGTGCGGTTAAAGTTTATCGTCTATCATGACGCTAAAATTAGCTGATTATGTTGTATTTATCGGGATGTAAGAAGCTTGTATATAAAATTTACGGAGATTAAACTTCTCTCCTGAGATACCTGTTGTATTTTGAACCTAATTGATTGATGTTTTTTAATATTATTGAGACTTTAAATGGTTTTTTCGCGTAACGTCTATCAACACGCTGTATTGATTTGACCGGTGTTAGAATCTTCAGTTTAATTAACTTCTTATTAGAAAAAAAACATTATTTTCGGCTCTCGTGTTTTTGCGTCCGGTGTTTAACAGTCCTGTCCTTCATTATTTGTTTCTAAGTTTAACTAATTATAAATTTGTGCGGTTAAAGTTTATCGTCTATCATGACGCTAAAATTAGCTTATTATGTTGTATTTATCGGGATATAAGAAGCTTGTATATAAAATTTACGGAGATTAAACTTCTCTCCTGAGATACCTGTTGTATTTTGAACCTAATTGATTGATGTTTTTTAATATTATTGAGACTTTAAATGGTTTTTTCGCGTAACGTCTATCAACACGCTGTATTGATTTGACCGGTGTTAGAATCTTCAGTTTAATTAACTTCTTATTAGAAAAAAAACATTATTTTCGGCTCTCGTGTTTTTGCGTCCGGTGTTTAACAGTCCTGTCCTTCATTATTTGTTTCTAAGTTTAACTAATTATAAATTTGTGCGGTTAAAGTTTATCGTCTATCATGACGTTAAAATTAGCTGATTATGTTGTATTTATCGGGATGTAAGAAGCTTGTATATAAAATTTACGGAGATTAAACTTCTCTCCTGAGATACCTGTTGTATTTTGAACCTAATTGATTGATGTTTTTTAATATTATTGAGACTTTAAATGGTTTTTTCGCGTAACGTCTATCAACACGCTGTATTGATTTGACAGGTGTTAGAATCATCAGTTTAATCAACTTCTTATTAGAAAAAACACATTATTTTCGGCTCTCGTGTTTTTGCGTCCGATGTTTAACAGTCCTGTCCTTCATTATTTGTTTCTAAGTTAAACTAATTATAAATTTGTGCGGTTAATGTTTATCGTCTATCATGACGCTAAAATTAGCTGATTATGTTGTATTTATCGGGATGTAAGAAGCTTGTATATAAAATTTACGGAGATTAAACTTCTCTCCTGAGATACCTGTTGTATTTTGAACCTAATTGATTGATGTTTTTTAATATTATTGAGACTTTAAATGGTTTTTTCGCGTAACGTCTATCAACACGCTGCATTGATTTGACCGGTGTTAGAATCATCAGTTTAATTAACTTCTTATTAAAAAAAAAACATTATTTTCGGCTCTCGTGTTTTTGCGTCCGGTGTTTAACAGTCCTGTCCTTCATTATTTGTTTCTATGTTTATCTAATTATAAATTTGTGCGGTTAAAGTTTATCGTCTATCATGACGCTAAAATTAGCTGATTATGTTGTATTTATCGGGATGTAAGAAGCTTGTATATAAAATTTACGGAGATTAAACTTCTCTCCTGAGATACCTGTTGTATTTTGAACCTAATTGATTGATGATTTTAATATTATTGAGACTTTAAATGGTTTTTTCGCGTAACGTCGATCAACACGCTGTATTGATTTGACCGGTGTTAGAATCATCAGTTTAATTAACTTCTTATTAAAAAAAAAACATTATTTTCGGCTCTCGTGTTTTTGCGTCCGGTGTTTAACTGTCCTGTCCTTCATTATTTGTTTCTATGTTTAACTAATTATAAATTTGTGCGGTTAAAGTTTATCGTCTATCATGACGCTAAAATTAGCTGATTATGTTGTATTTATCGGGATGTAAGAAGCTTGTATATAAAATTTACGGAGATTAAACTTCTCTCCTGAGATACCTGTTGTATTTTGAACCTAATTGATTGATGTTTTTTAATATTATTGAGACTTTAAATGGTTTTTTCGCGTAACGTCTATCAACACGCTGTATTGATTTGACCGGTGTTAGAATCTATCAGTTAAATTAACTTCTTATTAGAAAAAAAACATTATTTTCGGCTCTCGTGTTTTTGCGTCCGGTGTTTAACAGTCCTGTCCTTCATTATTTGTTTCTAAGTTTAACTAATTATAAATTTGTGCGGTTAAAGTTTATCGTCTATCATAACGCTAAAATTATCAGATTATGTTGTATTTATCGGGATATAAGAACCTTGTATATAAAATTTACGGAGATTAAACTTCTCTCCTGAGATACCTGTTGTATTTTGAACCTAATTGATTGATGTTTTTTAATATTATTGAGACTTTAAATGGTTTTTTCGCGTAACGTCTATCAACACGCTGTATTGATTTGACCGGTGTTAGAATCATCAGTTTAATTAACTTCTTATTAAAAAAACACATTATTTTTCGCTCTCGTATTTTTGCTTCCGGTGTTTAACATTCCTATCCTTCATTATTTGTTTCTAAAATTAACTAATTATAAATTTGTGCGGTTAAAGTTTATCGTCTATCATGACGCTAAAATTATCTGATTATGTTGTATTTATCGGGATATAAGAAGCTTATATATAAAATTTACGGAGATTAAACTTCTCTCCTGAGATACCTGTTGTATTTTGAACCTAATTGATTGATGTTTTTTAATATTATTGAGACTTTAAATGGTTTTTTCGCGTAACGTCTATCAACACGCTGTATTGATTTGACCGGTGTTAGAATCATCAGTTTAATCAACTTCTTATTAGAAAAAACACATTTTTTTCGGCTCTCGTGTTTTGGCGTCCGGTGTTTAACAGTCCTGTTCTTCATTATTTGTTTCTAAGTTAAACTAATTATAAATTTGTGCGGTTAATGTTTATCGTCTCTCATGACGCTAAAATTAGCTGATTATGTTGTATTTATCGGGATGTAAGAAGCTTGTATATAAAATTTACGGAGATTATACTTCTCTCCTGAGATACCTGTTGTATTTTGAACCTAATTGATTGATGTTTTTTAATATTATTGAGACTTTAAATGGTTTTTTCGCGTAACGTCTATCAACACGCTGTATTGATTTGACCGGTGTTAGAATCATCAGTTTAATTAACTTCTTATTAAAAAAAAAACATTATTTTCGGCTCTCGTGTTTTTGCGTCCGGTGTTTAACAGTCCTGTCCTTCATTATTTGTTTCTATGTTTAACTAATTATAAATTTGTGCGGTTAAAGTTTATCGTCTATCATGACGCTAAAATTAGCTGATTATGTTGTATTTATCGGGATGTAAGAAGCTTGTATATAAAATTTACGGAGATTAAACTTCTCTCCTGAGATACCTGTTGTATTTTGAACCTAATTGATTGATGTTTTTTAATATTATTGAGACTTTAAATGGTTTTTTCGCGTAACGTCTATCAACACGCTGTATTAATTTGACCGGTGTTAGAATCTATCAGTTTAATTAACTTCTTATTAGAAAAAAAACATTATTTTCGGCTCTCGTGTTTTTGCGTCCGGTGTTTAACAGTCCTGTCCTTCATTATTTGTTTCTAAGTTTAACTAATTATAAATTTGTGCGGTTAAAGTTTATCGTCTATCATAACGCTAAAATTATCAGATTATGTTGTATTTATCGGGATATAAGAACCTTGTATATAAAATTTACGGAGATTAAACTTCTCTCCTGAGATACCTGTTGTATTTTGAACCTAATTGATTGATGTTTTTTAATATTATTGAGACTTTAAATGGTTTTTTCGCGTAACGTCTATCAACACGCTGTATTGATTTGACCGGTGTTAGAATCTATCAGTTTAATTAACTTCTTATTAGAAAAAAAACATTATTTTCGGCTCTCGTGTTTTTGCGTCCGGTGTTTAACAGTCCTGTCCTTCATTATTTGTTTCTAAAATTAACTAATTATAAATTTGTGCGGTTAAAGTTTATCGTCTATCATGACGCTAAAATTATCTGATTATGTTGTATTTATCGGGATATAAGAAGCTTATATATAAAATTTACGGAGATTAAACTTCTCTCCTGAGATACCTGTTGTATTTTGAACCTAATTGATTGATGTTTTTTAATATTATTGAGACTTTAAATGGTTTTTTCGCGTAACGTCTATCAACACGCTGTATTGATTTGACCGGTGTTAGAATCATCAGTTTAATCAACTTCTTATTAGAAAAAACACATTTTTTTCGGCTCTCGTGTTTTGGCGTCCGGTGTTTAACAGTCCTGTTCTTCATTATTTGTTTCTAAGTTAAACTAATTATAAATTTGTGCGGTTAATGTTTATCGTCCTTCATGACGCTAAAATTAGCTGATTATGTTGTATTTATCGGGATGTAAGAAGCTTGTATATAAAATTTACGGAGATTATACTTCTCTCCTGAGATACCTGTTGTATTTTGAACCTAATTGATTGATGTTTTTTAATATTATTGAGACTTTAAATGGTTTTTTCGCGTAACGTCTATCAACACGCTGTATTGATTTGACCGGTGTTAGAATCATCAGTTTAATCAACTTCTTATTAAAAAAAAAACATTATTTTCGGCTCTCGTGTTTTTGCGTCCGGTGTTTAACAGTCCTGTCCTTCATTATTTGTTTCTATGTTTAACTAATTATAAATTTGTGCGGTTAAAGTTTATCGTCTATCATGACGCTAAAATTAGCTGATTATGTTGTATTTATCGGGATGTTAGAAGCTTGTATATAAAATTTACGGAGATTATACTTCTCTCCTGAGATACCTGTTGTATTTTGAACCTAATTGATTGATGTTTTTTAATATTATTGAGACTTTAAATGGTTTTTTCGCGTAACGTCTATCAACACGCTGTATTGATTTGACCGGTGTTAGAATCATCAGTTTAATCAACTTCTTATTAGAAAAAACACATTTTTTTCGGCTCTCGTGTTTTGGCGTCCGGTGTTTAACAGTCCTGTCCTTCATTATTTGTTTCTATGTTTAACTAATTATAAATTTGTGCGGTTAAAGTTTATCGTCTATCATGACGCTAAAATTAGCTGATTATGTTGTATTTATCGGGATGTTAGAAGCTTGTATATAAAATTTACGGAGATTAAACTTCTCTCCTGAGATACCTGTTGTATTTTGAACCTAATTGATTGATGTTTTTTAATATTATTGAGACTTTAAATGGTTTTTTCGCGTAACGTCTATCAACACGCTGTATTGATTTGACCGGTGTTAGAATCTTCAGTTTAATTAACTTCTTATTAGAAAAAAAACATTATTTTCGGCTCTCGTGTTTTTGCGTCTGGTGTTTAACAGTCCTGTCCTTCATTATTTGTTTCTAAGTTTAAATAATTCTAAATTTGTGCGGTTAAAGTTTATCGTCTATCATAACGCTAAAATTATCAGATTATGTTGTATTTATCGGGATATAAGAACCTTGTATATAAAATTTACGGAGATTAAACTTCTCTCCTGAGATACCTGTTGTATTTTGAACCTAATTGATTGATGTTTTTTAATATTATTGAGACTTTAAATGGTTTTTTCGCGTAACGTCTATCAACACGCTGTATTGATTTGACCGGTGTTAGAATCATCAGTTTAATTAACTTCTTATTAAAAAAACACATTATTTTTCGCTCTCGTATTTTTGCTTCCGGTGTTTAACATTCCTATCCTTCATTATTTGTTTCTAAAATTAACTAATTATAAATTTGTGCGGTTAAAGTTTATCGTCTATCATGACGCTAAAATTATCTGATTATGTTGTATTTATCGGGATATAAGAAGCTTGTATATAAAATTTACGGAGATTAAACTTCTCTCCTGAGATACCTGTTGTATTTTGAACCTAATTGATTGATGTTTTTTAATATTATTGAGACTTTAAATGGTTTTTTCGCGTAACGTCTATCAACACGCTGTATTGATTTGACCGGTGTTAGAATCATCAGTTTAATCAACTTCTTATTAGAAAAAACACATTTTTTTCGGCTCTCGTGTTTTGGCGTCCGGTGTTTAACAGTCCTGTTCTTCATTATTTGTTTCTATGTTTAACTAATTATAAATTTGTGCGGTTAAAGTTTATCGTCTATCATGACGCTAAAATTAGCTGATTATGTTGTATTTATCGGGATGTTAGAAGCTTGTATATAAAATTTACGGAGATTAAACTTCTCTCCTGAGATACCTGTTGTATTTTGAACCTAATTGATTGATGTTTTTTAATATTATTGAGACTTTAAATGGTTTTTTCGCGTAACGTCTATCAACACGCTGTATTGATTTGACCGGTGTTAGAATCTTCAGTTTAATTAACTTCTTATTAGAAAAAAAACATTATTTTCGGCTCTCGTGTTTTTGCGTCCGGTGTTTAACAGTCCTGTCCTTCATTATTTGTTTCTAAGTTTAACTAATTATAAATTTGTGCGGTTAAAGTTTATCGTCTATCATGACGCTAAAATTAGCTTATTATGTTGTATTTATCGGGATATAAGAAGCTTGTATATAAAATTTACGGAGATTAAACTTCTCTCCTGAGATACCTGTTGTATTTTGAACCTAATTGATTGATGTTTTTTAATATTATTGAGACTTTAAATGGTTTTTTCGCGTAACGTCTATCAACACGCTGTATTGATTTGACCGGTGTTAGAATCTTCAGTTTAATTAACTTCTTATTAGAAAAAAAACATTATTTTCGGCTCTCGTGTTTTTGCGTCCGGTGTTTAACAGTCCTGTCCTTCATTATTTGTTTCTAAGTTTAACTAATTATAAATTTGTGCGGTTAAAGTTTATCGTCTATCATGACGTTAAAATTAGCTGATTATGTTGTATTTATCGGGATGTAAGAAGCTTGTATATAAAATTTACGGAGATTAAACTTCTCTCCTGAGATACCTGTTGTATTTTGAACCTAATTGATTGATGTTTTTTAATATTATTGAGACTTTAAATGGTTTTTTCGCGTAACGTCTATCAACACGCTGTATTGATTTGACAGGTGTTAGAATCATCAGTTTAATCAACTTCTTATTAGAAAAAACACATTATTTTCGGCTCTCGTGTTTTTGCGTCCGATGTTTAACAGTCCTGTCCTTCATTATTTGTTTCTAAGTTAAACTAATTATAAATTTGTGCGGTTAATGTTTATCGTCTATCATGACGCTAAAATTAGCTGATTATGTTGTATTTATCGGGATGTAAGAAGCTTGTATATAAAATTTACGGAGATTAAACTTCTCTCCTGAGATACCTGTTGTATTTTGAACCTAATTGATTGATGTTTTTTAATATTATTGAGACTTTAAATGGTTTTTTCGCGTAACGTCTATCAACACGCTGCATTGATTTGACCGGTGTTAGAATCATCAGTTTAATTAACTTCTTATTAAAAAAAAAACATTATTTTCGGCTCTCGTGTTTTTGCGTCCGGTGTTTAACAGTCCTGTCCTTCATTATTTGTTTCTATGTTTATCTAATTATAAATTTGTGCGGTTAAAGTTTATCGTCTATCATGACGCTAAAATTAGCTGATTATGTTGTATTTATCGGGATGTAAGAAGCTTGTATATAAAATTTACGGAGATTAAACTTCTCTCCTGAGATACCTGTTGTATTTTGAACCTAATTGATTGATGATTTTAATATTATTGAGACTTTAAATGGTTTTTTCGCGTAACGTCGATCAACACGCTGTATTGATTTGACCGGTGTTAGAATCATCAGTTTAATTAACTTCTTATTAAAAAAAAAACATTATTTTCGGCTCTCGTGTTTTTGCGTCCGGTGTTTAACTGTCCTGTCCTTCATTATTTGTTTCTATGTTTAACTAATTATAAATTTGTGCGGTTAAAGTTTATCGTCTATCATGACGCTAAAATTAGCTGATTATGTTGTATTTATCGGGATGTAAGAAGCTTGTATATAAAATTTACGGAGATTAAACTTCTCTCCTGAGATACCTGTTGTATTTTGAACCTAATTGATTGATGTTTTTTAATATTATTGAGACTTTAAATGGTTTTTTCGCGTAACGTCTATCAACACGCTGTATTGATTTGACCGGTGTTAGAATCTATCAGTTAAATTAACTTCTTATTAGAAAAAAAACATTATTTTCGGCTCTCGTGTTTTTGCGTCCGGTGTTTAACAGTCCTGTCCTTCATTATTTGTTTCTAAGTTTAACTAATTATAAATTTGTGCGGTTAAAGTTTATCGTCTATCATAACGCTAAAATTATCAGATTATGTTGTATTTATCGGGATATAAGAACCTTGTATATAAAATTTACGGAGATTAAACTTCTCTCCTGAGATACCTGTTGTATTTTGAACCTAATTGATTGATGTTTTTTAATATTATTGAGACTTTAAATGGTTTTTTCGCGTAACGTCTATCAACACGCTGTATTGATTTGACCGGTGTTAGAATCATCAGTTTAATTAACTTCTTATTAAAAAAACACATTATTTTTCGCTCTCGTATTTTTGCTTCCGGTGTTTAACATTCCTATCCTTCATTATTTGTTTCTAAAATTAACTAATTATAAATTTGTGCGGTTAAAGTTTATCGTCTATCATGACGCTAAAATTATCTGATTATGTTGTATTTATCGGGATATAAGAAGCTTATATATAAAATTTACGGAGATTAAACTTCTCTCCTGAGATACCTGTTGTATTTTGAACCTAATTGATTGATGTTTTTTAATATTATTGAGACTTTAAATGGTTTTTTCGCGTAACGTCTATCAACACGCTGTATTGATTTGACCGGTGTTAGAATCATCAGTTTAATCAACTTCTTATTAGAAAAAACACATTTTTTTCGGCTCTCGTGTTTTGGCGTCCGGTGTTTAACAGTCCTGTTCTTCATTATTTGTTTCTAAGTTAAACTAATTATAAATTTGTGCGGTTAATGTTTATCGTCTCTCATGACGCTAAAATTAGCTGATTATGTTGTATTTATCGGGATGTAAGAAGCTTGTATATAAAATTTACGGAGATTATACTTCTCTCCTGAGATACCTGTTGTATTTTGAACCTAATTGATTGATGTTTTTTAATATTATTGAGACTTTAAATGGTTTTTTCGCGTAACGTCTATCAACACGCTGTATTGATTTGACCGGTGTTAGAATCATCAGTTTAATTAACTTCTTATTAAAAAAAAAACATTATTTTCGGCTCTCGTGTTTTTGCGTCCGGTGTTTAACAGTCCTGTCCTTCATTATTTGTTTCTATGTTTAACTAATTATAAATTTGTGCGGTTAAAGTTTATCGTCTATCATGACGCTAAAATTAGCTGATTATGTTGTATTTATCGGGATGTAAGAAGCTTGTATATAAAATTTACGGAGATTAAACTTCTCTCCTGAGATACCTGTTGTATTTTGAACCTAATTGATTGATGTTTTTTAATATTATTGAGACTTTAAATGGTTTTTTCGCGTAACGTCTATCAACACGCTGTATTAATTTGACCGGTGTTAGAATCTATCAGTTTAATTAACTTCTTATTAGAAAAAAAACATTATTTTCGGCTCTCGTGTTTTTGCGTCCGGTGTTTAACAGTCCTGTCCTTCATTATTTGTTTCTAAGTTTAACTAATTATAAATTTGTGCGGTTAAAGTTTATCGTCTATCATAACGCTAAAATTATCAGATTATGTTGTATTTATCGGGATATAAGAACCTTGTATATAAAATTTACGGAGATTAAACTTCTCTCCTGAGATACCTGTTGTATTTTGAACCTAATTGATTGATGTTTTTTAATATTATTGAGACTTTAAATGGTTTTTTCGCGTAACGTCTATCAACACGCTGTATTGATTTGACCGGTGTTAGAATCTATCAGTTTAATTAACTTCTTATTAGAAAAAAAACATTATTTTCGGCTCTCGTGTTTTTGCGTCCGGTGTTTAACAGTCCTGTCCTTCATTATTTGTTTCTAAAATTAACTAATTATAAATTTGTGCGGTTAAAGTTTATCGTCTATCATGACGCTAAAATTATCTGATTATGTTGTATTTATCGGGATATAAGAAGCTTATATATAAAATTTACGGAGATTAAACTTCTCTCCTGAGATACCTGTTGTATTTTGAACCTAATTGATTGATGTTTTTTAATATTATTGAGACTTTAAATGGTTTTTTCGCGTAACGTCTATCAACACGCTGTATTGATTTGACCGGTGTTAGAATCATCAGTTTAATCAACTTCTTATTAGAAAAAACACATTTTTTTCGGCTCTCGTGTTTTGGCGTCCGGTGTTTAACAGTCCTGTTCTTCATTATTTGTTTCTAAGTTAAACTAATTATAAATTTGTGCGGTTAATGTTTATCGTCCTTCATGACGCTAAAATTAGCTGATTATGTTGTATTTATCGGGATGTAAGAAGCTTGTATATAAAATTTACGGAGATTATACTTCTCTCCTGAGATACCTGTTGTATTTTGAACCTAATTGATTGATGTTTTTTAATATTATTGAGACTTTAAATGGTTTTTTCGCGTAACGTCTATCAACACGCTGTATTGATTTGACCGGTGTTAGAATCATCAGTTTAATCAACTTCTTATTAAAAAAAAAACATTATTTTCGGCTCTCGTGTTTTTGCGTCCGGTGTTTAACAGTCCTGTCCTTCATTATTTGTTTCTATGTTTAACTAATTATAAATTTGTGCGGTTAAAGTTTATCGTCTATCATGACGCTAAAATTAGCTGATTATGTTGTATTTATCGGGATGTTAGAAGCTTGTATATAAAATTTACGGAGATTATACTTCTCTCCTGAGATACCTGTTGTATTTTGAACCTAATTGATTGATGTTTTTTAATATTATTGAGACTTTAAATGGTTTTTTCGCGTAACGTCTATCAACACGCTGTATTGATTTGACCGGTGTTAGAATCATCAGTTTAATCAACTTCTTATTAGAAAAAACACATTTTTTTCGGCTCTCGTGTTTTGGCGTCCGGTGTTTAACAGTCCTGTCCTTCATTATTTGTTTCTATGTTTAACTAATTATAAATTTGTGCGGTTAAAGTTTATCGTCTATCATGACGCTAAAATTAGCTGATTATGTTGTATTTATCGGGATGTTAGAAGCTTGTATATAAAATTTACGGAGATTAAACTTCTCTCCTGAGATACCTGTTGTATTTTGAACCTAATTGATTGATGTTTTTTAATATTATTGAGACTTTAAATGGTTTTTTCGCGTAACGTCTATCAACACGCTGTATTGATTTGACCGGTGTTAGAATCTTCAGTTTAATTAACTTCTTATTAGAAAAAAAACATTATTTTCGGCTCTCGTGTTTTTGCGTCTGGTGTTTAACAGTCCTGTCCTTCATTATTTGTTTCTAAGTTTAAATAATTCTAAATTTGTGCGGTTAAAGTTTATCGTCTATCATAACGCTAAAATTATCAGATTATGTTGTATTTATCGGGATATAAGAACCTTGTATATAAAATTTACGGAGATTAAACTTCTCTCCTGAGATACCTGTTGTATTTTGAACCTAATTGATTGATGTTTTTTAATATTATTGAGACTTTAAATGGTTTTTTCGCGTAACGTCTATCAACACGCTGTATTGATTTGACCGGTGTTAGAATCATCAGTTTAATTAACTTCTTATTAAAAAAACACATTATTTTTCGCTCTCGTATTTTTGCTTCCGGTGTTTAACATTCCTATCCTTCATTATTTGTTTCTAAAATTAACTAATTATAAATTTGTGCGGTTAAAGTTTATCGTCTATCATGACGCTAAAATTATCTGATTATGTTGTATTTATCGGGATATAAGAAGCTTGTATATAAAATTTACGGAGATTAAACTTCTCTCCTGAGATACCTGTTGTATTTTGAACCTAATTGATTGATGTTTTTTAATATTATTGAGACTTTAAATGGTTTTTTCGCGTAACGTCTATCAACACGCTGTATTGATTTGACCGGTGTTAGAATCATCAGTTTAATCAACTTCTTATTAGAAAAAACACATTTTTTTCGGCTCTCGTGTTTTGGCGTCCGGTGTTTAACAGTCCTGTTCTTCATTATTTGTTTCTATGTTTAACTAATTATAAATTTGTGCGGTTAAAGTTTATCGTCTATCATGACGCTAAAATTAGCTGATTATGTTGTATTTATCGGGATGTTAGAAGCTTGTATATAAAATTTACGGAGATTAAACTTCTCTCCTGAGATACCTGTTGTATTTTGAACCTAATTGATTGATGTTTTTTAATATTATTGAGACTTTAAATGGTTTTTTCGCGTAACGTCTATCAACACGCTGTATTGATTTGACCGGTGTTAGAATCATCAGTTTAATCAACTTCTTATTAGAAAAAACACATTTTTTTCGGCTCTCGTGTTTTGGCGTCCGGTGTTTAACAGTCCTGTTCTTCATTATTTGTTTCTAAGTTAAACTAATTATAAATTTGTGCGGTTAATGTTTATCGTCTCTCATGACGCTAAAATTAGCTGATTATGTTGTATTTATCGGGATGTAAGAAGCTTGTATATAAAATTTACGGAGATTATACTTCTCTCCTGAGATACCTGTTGTATTTTGAACCTAATTGATTGATGTTTTTTAATATTATTGAGACTTTAAATGGTTTTTTCGCGTAACGTCTATCAACACGCTGTATTGATTTGACCGGTGTTAGAATCATCAGTTTAATTAACTTCTTATTAAAAAAAAAACATTATTTTCGGCTCTCGTGTTTTTGCGTCCGGTGTTTAACAGTCCTGTCCTTCATTATTTGTTTCTATGTTTAACTAATTATAAATTTGTGCGGTTAAAGTTTATCGTCTATCATGACGCTAAAATTAGCTGATTATGTTGTATTTATCGGGATATAAGAAGCTTGTATATAAAATTTACGGAGATTAAACTTCTCTCCTGAGATACCTGTTGTATTTTGAACCTAATTGATTGATGTTTTTTAATATTATTGAGACTTTAAATGGTTTTTTCGCGTAACGTCTATCAACACGCTGTATTGATTTGACCGGTGTTAGAATCTATCAGTTTAATTAACTTCTTATTAGAAAAAAAACATTATTTTCGGCTCTCGTGTTTTAGCGTCCGGTGTTTAACAGTCCTGTCCTTCATTATTTGTTTCTAAGTTTAACTAATTATAAATTTGTGCGGTTAAAGTTTATCGTCTATCATAACGCTAAAATTATCAGATTATGTTGTATTTATCGGGATATAAGAACCTTGTATATAAAATTTACGGAGATTAAACTTCTCTCCTGAGATACCTGTTGTATTTTGAACCTAATTGATTGATGTTTTTTAATATTATTGAGACTTTAAATGGTTTTTTCGCGTAACGTCTATCAACACGCTGTATTGATTTGACCGGTGTTAGAATCATCAGTTTAATTAACTTCTTATTAAAAAAACACATTATTTTTCGCTCTCGTATTTTTGCTTCCGGTGTTTAACATTCCTATCCTTCATTATTTGTTTCTAAAATTAACTAATTATAAATTTGTGCGGTTAAAGTTTATCGTCTATCATGACGCTAAAATTATCTGATTATGTTGTATTTATCGGGATATAAGAAGCTTATATATAAAATTTACGGAGATTAAACTTCTCTCCTGAGATACCTGTTGTATTTTGAACCTAATTGATTGATGTTTTTTAATATTATTGAGACTTTAAATGGTTTTTTCGCGTAACGTCTATCAACACGCTGTATTGATTTGACCGGTGTTAGAATCATCAGTTTAATCAACTTCTTATTAGAAAAAACACATTTTTTTCGGCTCTCGTGTTTTGGCGTCCGGTGTTTAACAGTCCTGTTCTTCATTATTTGTTTCTAAGTTAAACTAATTATAAATTTGTGCGGTTAATGTTTATCGTCTCTCATGACGCTAAAATTAGCTGATTATGTTGTATTTATCGGGATGTAAGAAGCTTGTATATAAAATTTACGGAGATTATACTTCTCTCCTGAGATACCTGTTGTATTTTGAACCTAATTGATTGATGTTTTTTAATATTATTGAGACTTTAAATGGTTTTTTCGCGTAACGTCTATCAACACGCTGTATTGATTTGACCGGTGTTAGAATCATCAGTTTAATTAACTTCTTATTAAAAAAAAAACATTATTTTCGGCTCTCGTGTTTTTGCGTCCGGTGTTTAACAGTCCTCTCCTTCATTATTTGTTTCTATGTTTAACTAATTATAAATTTGTGCGGTTAAAGTTTATCGTCTATCATGACGCTAAAATTAGCTGATTATGTTGTATTTATCGGGATGTTAGAAGCTTGTATATAAAATTTACGGAGATTAAACTTCTCTCCTGAGATACCTGTTGTATTTTGAACCTAATTGATTGATGTTTTTTAATATTATTGAGACTTTAAATGGTTTTTTCGCGTAACGTCTATCAACACGCTGTATTGATTTGACCGGTGTTAGAATCTTCAGTTTAATTAACTTCTTATTAGAAAAAAAACATTATTTTCGGCTCTCGTGTTTTTGCGTCCGGTGTTTAACAGTCCTGTCCTTCATTATTTGTTTCTAAGTTTAAATAATTCTAAATTTGTGCGGTTAAAGTTTATCGTCTATCATAACGCTAAAATTATCAGATTATGTTGTATTTATCGGGATATAAGAACCTTGTATATAAAATTTACGGAGATTAAACTTCTCTCCTGAGATACCTGTTGTATTTTGAACCTAATTGATTGATGTTTTTTAATATTATTGAGACTTTAAATGGTTTTTTCGCGTAACGTCTATCAACACGCTGTATTGATTTGACCGGTGTTAGAATCATCAGTTTAATTAACTTCTTATTAAAAAAACACATTATTTTTCGCTCTCGTATTTTTGCTTCCGGTGTTTAACATTCCTATCCTTCATTATTTGTTTCTAAAATTAACTAATTATAAATTTGTGCGGTTAAAGTTTATCGTCTATCATGACGCTAAAATTATCTGATTATGTTGTATTTATCGGGATATAAGAAGCTTGTATATAAAATTTACGGAGATTAAACTTCTCTCCTGAGATACCTGTTGTATTTTGAACCTAATTGATTGATGTTTTTTAATATTATTGAGACTTTAAATGGTTTTTTCGCGTAACGTCTATCAACACGCTGTATTGATTTGACCGGTGTTAGAATCATCAGTTTAATCAACTTCTTATTAGAAAAAACACATTTTTTTCGGCTCTCGTGTTTTGGCGTCCGGTGTTTAACAGTCCTGTTCTTCATTATTTGTTTCTATGTTTAACTAATTATAAATTTGTGCGGTTAAAGTTTATCGTCTATCATGACGCTAAAATTAGCTGATTATGTTGTATTTATCGGGATGTTAGAAGCTTGTATATAAAATTTACGGAGATTAAACTTCTCTCCTGAGATACCTGTTGTATTTTGAACCTAATTGATTGATGTTTTTTAATATTATTGAGACTTTAAATGGTTTTTTCGCGTAACGTCTATCAACACGCTGTATTGATTTGACCGGTGTTAGAATCATCAGTTTAATTAACTTCTTATTAAAAAAAAAACATTATTTTCGGCTCTCGTGTTTTTGCGTCCGGTGTTTAACAGTCCTGTCCTTCATTATTTGTTTCTATGTTTAACTAATTATAAATTTGTGCGGTTAAAGTTTATCGTCTATCATGACGCTAAAATTAGCTGATTATGTTGTATTTATCGGGATATAAGAAGCTTGTATATAAAATTTACGGAGATTAAACTTCTCTCCTGAGATACCTGTTGTATTTTGAACCTAATTGATTGATGTTTTTTAATATTATTGAGACTTTAAATGGTTTTTTCGCGTAACGTCTATCAACACGCTGTATTGATTTGACCGGTGTTAGAATCTATCAGTTTAATTAACTTCTTATTAGAAAAAAAACATTATTTTCGGCTCTCGTGTTTTTGCGTCCGGTGTTTAACAGTCCTGTCCTTCATTATTTGTTTCTAAGTTTAACTAATTATAAATTTGTGCGGTTAAAGTTTATCGTCTATCATAACGCTAAAATTATCAGATTATGTTGTATTTATCGGGATATAAGAACCTTGTATATAAAATTTACGGAGATTAAACTTCTCTCCTGAGATACCTGTTGTATTTTGAACCTAATTGATTGATGTTTTTTAATATTATTGAGACTTTAAATGGTTTTTTCGCGTAACGTCTATCAACACGCTGTATTGATTTGACCGGTGTTAGAATCATCAGTTTAATTAACTTCTTATTAAAAAAACACATTATTTTTCGCTCTCGTATTTTTGCTTCCGGTGTTTAACATTCCTATCCTTCATTATTTGTTTCTAAAATTAACTAATTATAAATTTGTGCGGTTAAAGTTTATCGTCTATCATGACGCTAAAATTATCTGATTATGTTGTATTTATCGGGATATAAGAAGCTTATATATAAAATTTACGGAGATTAAACTTCTCTCCTGAGATACCTGTTGTATTTTGAACCTAATTGATTGATGTTTTTTAATATTATTGAGACTTTAAATGGTTTTTTCGCGTAACGTCTATCAACACGCTGTATTGATTTGACCGGTGTTAGAATCATCAGTTTAATCAACTTCTTATTAGAAAAAACACATTTTTTTCGGCTCTCGTGTTTTGGCGTCCGGTGTTTAACAGTCCTGTTCTTCATTATTTGTTTCTAAGTTAAACTAATTATAAATTTGTGCGGTTAATGTTTATCGTCTCTCATGACGCTAAAATTAGCTGATTATGTTGTATTTATCGGGATGTAAGAAGCTTGTATATAAAATTTACGGAGATTATACTTCTCTCCTGAGATACCTGTTGTATTTTGAACCTAATTGATTGATGTTTTTTAATATTATTGAGACTTTAAATGGTTTTTTCGCGTAACGTCTATCAACACGCTGTATTGATTTGACCGGTGTTAGAATCATCAGTTTAATTAACTTCTTATTAAAAAAAAAACATTATTTTCGGCTCTCGTGTTTTTGCGTCCGGTGTTTAACAGTCCTCTCCTTCATTATTTGTTTCTATGTTTAACTAATTATAAATTTGTGCGGTTAAAGTTTATCGTCTATCATGACGCTAAAATTAGCTGATTATGTTGTATTTATCGGGATGTTAGAAGCTTGTATATAAAATTTACGGAGATTAAACTTCTCTCCTGAGATACCTGTTGTATTTTGAACCTAATTGATTGATGTTTTTTAATATTATTGAGACTTTAAATGGTTTTTTCGCGTAACGTCTATCAACACGCTGTATTGATTTGACCGGTGTTAGAATCTTCAGTTTAATTAACTTCTTATTAGAAAAAAAACATTATTTTCGGCTCTCGTGTTTTTGCGTCCGGTGTTTAACAGTCCTGTCCTTCATTATTTGTTTCTAAGTTTAAATAATTCTAAATTTGTGCGGTTAAAGTTTATCGTCTATCATAACGCTAAAATTATCAGATTATGTTGTATTTATCGGGATATAAGAACCTTGTATATAAAATTTACGGAGATTAAACTTCTCTCCTGAGATACCTGTTGTATTTTGAACCTAATTGATTGATGTTTTTTAATATTATTGAGACTTTAAATGGTTTTTTCGCGTAACGTCTATCAACACGCTGTATTGATTTGACCGGTGTTAGAATCATCAGTTTAATTAACTTCTTATTAAAAAAACACATTATTTTTCGCTCTCGTATTTTTGCTTCCGGTGTTTAACATTCCTATCCTTCATTATTTGTTTCTAAAATTAACTAATTATAAATTTGTGCGGTTAAAGTTTATCGTCTATCATGACGCTAAAATTATCTGATTATGTTGTATTTATCGGGATATAAGAAGCTTGTATATAAAATTTACGGAGATTAAACTTCTCTCCTGAGATACCTGTTGTATTTTGAACCTAATTGATTGATGTTTTTTAATATTATTGAGACTTTAAATGGTTTTTTCGCGTAACGTCTATCAACACGCTGTATTGATTTGACCGGTGTTAGAATCATCAGTTTAATCAACTTCTTATTAGAAAAAACACATTTTTTTCGGCTCTCGTGTTTTGGCGTCCGGTGTTTAACAGTCCTGTTCTTCATTATTTGTTTCTATGTTTAACTAATTATAAATTTGTGCGGTTAAAGTTTATCGTCTATCATGACGCTAAAATTAGCTGATTATGTTGTATTTATCGGGATGTTAGAAGCTTGTATATAAAATTTACGGAGATTAAACTTCTCTCCTGAGATACCTGTTGTATTTTGAACCTAATTGATTGATGTTTTTTAATATTATTGAGACTTTAAATGGTTTTTTCGCGTAACGTCTATCAACACGCTGTATTGATTTGACCGGTGTTAGAATCTTCAGTTTAATTAACTTCTTATTAGAAAAAAAACATTATTTTCGGCTCTCGTGTTTTTGCGTCCGGTGTTTAACAGTCCTGTCCTTCATTATTTGTTTCTAAGTTTAAATAATTCTAAATTTGTGCGGTTAAAGTTTATCGTCTATCATAACGCTAAAATTATCAGATTATGTTGTATTTATCGGGATATAAGAACCTTGTATATAAAATTTACGGAGATTAAACTTCTCTCCTGAGATACCTGTTGTATTTTGAACCTAATTGATTGATGTTTTTTATTATTATTGAGACTTTAAATGGTTTTTTCGCGTAACGTCTATCAACACGCTGTATTGATTTGACCGGTGTTAGAATCATCAGTTTAATTAACTTCTTATTAAAAAAACACATTATTTTTCGCTCTCGTATTTTTGCTTCCGGTGTTTAACATTCCTATCCTTCATTATTTGTTTCTAAAATTAACTTATTATAAATTTGTGCGGTTAAAGTTTATCGTCTATCATGACGCTAAAATTATCTGATTATGTTGTATTTATCGGGATATAAGAAGCTTGTATATAAAATTTACGGAGATTAAACTTCTCTCCTGAGATACCTGTTGTATTTTGAACCTAATTGATTGATGTTTTTTAATATTATTGAGACTTTAAATGGTTTTTTCGCGTAACGTCTATCAACACGCTGTATTGATTTGACCGGTGTTAGAATCATCAGTTTAATTAACTTCTTATTAAAAAAAAAACATTATTTTCGGCTCTCGTGTTTTTGCGTCCGGTGTTTAACAGTCCTGTCCTTCATTATTTGTTTCTATGTTTAACTAATTATAAATTTGTGCGGTTAAAGTTTATCGTCTATCATGACGCTAAAATTAGCTGATTATGTTGTATTTATCGGGATGTAAGAAGCTTGTATATAAAATTTACGGAGATTAAACTTCTCTCCTGAGATACCTGTTGTATTTTGAACCTAATTGATTGATGTTTTTTAATATTATTGAGACTTTAATCGGTTTTTTCGCGTAACGTCTATCAACACGCTGTATTGATTTGACCGGTGTTAGAATCTTCAGTTTAATTAACTTCTTATTAGAAAAAAAAACATTATTTTCGGCTCTCGTGTTTTTGCGTCCGGTGTATAACAGTCCTGTCCTTCATTATTTGTTTCTATGTTTAACTAATTATAAATTTGTGCGGTTAAAGTTTATCGTCTATCATGACGCTAAAATTAGCTGATTATGTTGTATTTATCGGGATGTAAGAAGCTTGTATATAAAATTTACGGAGATTAAACTTCTCTCCTGAGATACCTGTTGTATTTTGAACCTAATTGATTGATGTTTTTTAATATTATTGAGACTTTAAATGGTTTTTTCGCGTAACGTCTATCAACACGCTGTATTGATTTGACCGGTGTTAGAATCTTCAGTTTAATTAACTTCTTATTAGAAAAAAAAACATTATTTTCGGCTCTCGTGTTTTTGCGTCCGGTGTTTAACAGTCCTGTCCTTCATTATTTGTTTCTAAGTTTAACTAATTATAAATTTGTGCGGTTAAAGTTTATCGTCTATCATAACGCTAAAATTATCAGATTATGTTGTATTTATCGGGATATAAGAACCTTGTATATAAAATTTACGGAGATTAAACTTCTCTCCTGAGATACCTGTTGTATTTTGAACCTAATTGATTGATGTTTTTTAATATTATTGAGACTTTAAATGGTTTTTTCGCGTAACGTCTATCAACACGCTGTATTGATTTGACCGGTGTTAGAATCATCAGTTTAATTAACTTCTTATTAAAAAAACACATTATTTTTCGCTCTCGTATTTTTGCTTCCGGTGTTTAACATTCCTGTCCTTCATTATTTGTTTCTAAAATTAACTAATTATAAATTTGTGCGGTTAAAGTTTATCGTCTATCATGACGCTAAAATTATCTGATTATGTTGTATTTATCGGGATATAAGAAGCTTATATATAAAATTTACGGAGATTAAACTTCTCTCCTGAGATACCTGTTGTATTTTGAACCTAATTGATTGATGTTTTTTAATATTATTGAGACTTTAAATGGTTTTTTCGCGTAACGTCTATCAACACGCTGTATTGATTTGACCGGTGTTAGAATCATCAGTTTAATCAACTTCTTATTAGAAAAAACACATTTTTTTCGGCTCTCGTGTTTTGGCGTCCGGTGTTTAACAGTCCTGTTCTTCATTATTTGTTTCTAAGTTAAACTAATTATAAATTTGTGCGGTTAATGTTTATCGTCTCTCATGACGCTAAAATTAGCTGATTATGTTGTATTTATCGGGATGTAAGAAGCTTGTATATAAAATTTACGGAGATTATACTTCTCTCCTGAGATACCTGTTGTATTTTGAACCTAATTGATTGATGTTTTTTAATATTATTGAGACTTTAAATGGTTTTTTCGCGTAACGTCTATCAACACGCTGTATTGATTTGACCGGTGTTAGAATCATCAGTTTAATTAACTTCTTATTAAAAAAAAACATTATTTTCGGCTCTCGTGTTTTTGCGTCCGGTGTTTAACAGTCCTGTCCTTCATAGTTTGTTTCTAAGTTTAAATAATTCTAAATTTGTGCGGTTAAAGTTTATCGTCTATCATGACGCTAAAATTATCTGATTATGTTGTATTTATCGGGATATAAGAAGCTTATATATAAAATTTACGGAGATTAAACTTCTCTCCTGAGATACCTGTTGTATTTTGAACCTAATTGATTGATGTTTTTTAATATTATTGAGACTTTAAATGGTTTTTTCGCGTAACGTCTATCAACACGCTGTATTGATTTGACCGGTGTTAGAATCATCAGTTTAATCAACTTCTTATTAGAAAAAACACATTTTTTTCGGCTCTCGTGTTTTGGCGTCCGGTGTTTAACAGTCCTGTTCTTCATTATTTGTTTCTAAGTTAAACTAATTATAAATTTGTGCGGTTAATGTTTATCGTCTCTCATGACGCTAAAATTAGCTGATTATGTTGTATTTATCGGGATGTAAGAAGCTTGTATATAAAATTTACGGAGATTATACTTCTCTCCTGAGATACCTGTTGTATTTTGAACCTAATTGATTGATGTTTTTTAATATTATTGAGACTTTAAATGGTTTTTTCGCGTAACGTCTATCAACACGCTGTATTGATTTGACCGGTGTTAGAATCATCAGTTTAATTAACTTCTTATTAAAAAAAAAACATTATTTTCGGCTCTCGTGTTTTTGCGTCCGGTGTTTAACAGTCCTGTCCTTCATTATTTGTTTCTATGTTTAACTAATTATAAATTTGTGCGGTTAAAGTTTATCGTCTATCATGACGCTAAAATTAGCTGATTATGTTGTATTTATCGGGATATAAGAAGCTTGTATATAAAATTTACGGAGATTAAACTTCTCTCCTGAGATACCTGTTGTATTTTGAACCTAATTGATTGATGTTTTTTAATATTATTGAGACTTTAAATGGTTTTTTCGCGTAACGTCTATCAACACGCTGTATTGATTTGACCGGTGTTAGAATCATCAGTTTAATTAACTTCTTATTAAAAAAAAAACATTATTTTCGGCTCTCGTGTTTTTGCGTCCGGTGTTTAACAGTCCTCTCCTTCATTATTTGTTTCTATGTTTAACTAATTATAAATTTGTGCGGTTAAAGTTTATCGTCTATCATGACGCTAAAATTAGCTGATTATGTTGTATTTATCGGGATGTTAGAAGCTTGTATATAAAATTTACGGAGATTAAACTTCTCTCCTGAGATACCTGTTGTATTTTGAACCTAATTGATTGATGTTTTTTAATATTATTGAGACTTTAAATGGTTTTTTCGCGTAACGTCTATCAACACGCTGTATTGATTTGACCGGTGTTAGAATCTTCAGTTTAATTAACTTCTTATTAGAAAAAAAACATTATTTTCGGCTCTCGTGTTTTTGCGTCCGGTGTTTAACAGTCCTGTCCTTCATTATTTGTTTCTAAGTTTAAATAATTCTAAATTTGTGCGGTTAAAGTTTATCGTCTATCATAACGCTAAAATTATCAGATTATGTTGTATTTATCGGGATATAAGAACCTTGTATATAAAATTTACGGAGATTAAACTTCTCTCCTGAGATACCTGTTGTATTTTGAACCTAATTGATTGATGTTTTTTAATATTATTGAGACTTTAAATGGTTTTTTCGCGTAACGTCTATCAACACGCTGTATTGATTTGACCGGTGTTAGTATCATCAGTTTAATTAACTTCTTATTAAAAAAACACATTATTTTTCGCTCTCGTATTTTTGCTTCCGGTGTTTAACATTCCTATCCTTCATTATTTGTTTCTAAAATTAACTAATTATAAATTTGTGCGGTTAAAGTTTATCGTCTATCATGACGCTAAAATTATCTGATTATGTTGTATTTATCGGGATATAAGAAGCTTGTATATAAAATTTACGGAGATTAAACTTCTCTCCTGAGATACCTGTTGTATTTTGAACCTAATTGATTGATGTTTTTTAATATTATTGAGACTTTAAATGGTTTTTTCGCGTAACGTCTATCAACACGCTGTATTGATTTGACCGGTGTTAGAATCATCAGTTTAATCAACTTCTTATTAGAAAAAACACATTTTTTTCGGCTCTCGTGTTTTGGCGTCCGGTGTTTAACAGTCCTGTTCTTCATTATTTGTTTCTATGTTTAACTAATTATAAATTTGTGCGGTTAAAGTTTATCGTCTATCATGACGCTAAAATTAGCTGATTATGTTGTATTTATCGGGATGTTAGAAGCTTGTATATAAAATTTACGGAGATTAAACTTCTCTCCTGAGATACCTGTTGTATTTTGAACCTAATTGATTGATGTTTTTTAATATTATTGAGACTTTAAATGGTTTTTTCGCGTAACGTCTATCAACACGCTGTATTGATTTGACCGGTGTTAGAATCTTCAGTTTAATTAACTTCTTATTAGAAAAAAAACATTATTTTCGGCTCTCGTGTTTTTGCGTCCGGTGTTTAACAGTCCTGTCCTTCATTATTTGTTTCTAAGTTTAAATAATTCTAAATTTGTGCGGTTAAAGTTTATCGTCTATCATAACGCTAAAATTATCAGATTATGTTGTATTTATCGGGATATAAGAACCTTGTATATAAAATTTACGGAGATTAAACTTCTCTCCTGAGATACCTGTTGTATTTTGAACCTAATTGATTGATGTTTTTTATTATTATTGAGACTTTAAATGGTTTTTTCGCGTAACGTCTATCAACACGCTGTATTGATTTGACCGGTGTTAGAATCATCAGTTTAATTAACTTCTTATTAAAAAAACACATTATTTTTCGCTCTCGTATTTTTGCTTCCGGTGTTTAACATTCCTATCCTTCATTATTTGTTTCTAAAATTAACTTATTATAAATTTGTGCGGTTAAAGTTTATCGTCTATCATGACGCTAAAATTATCTGATTATGTTGTATTTATCGGGATATAAGAAGCTTGTATATAAAATTTACGGAGATTAAACTTCTCTCCTGAGATACCTGTTGTATTTTGAACCTAATTGATTGATGTTTTTTAATATTATTGAGACTTTAAATGGTTTTTTCGCGTAACGTCTATCAACACGCTGTATTGATTTGACCGGTGTTAGAATCATCAGTTTAATTAACTTCTTATTAAAAAAAAAACATTATTTTCGGCTCTCGTGTTTTTGCGTCCGGTGTTTAACAGTCCTGTCCTTCATTATTTGTTTCTATGTTTAACTAATTATAAATTTGTGCGGTTAAAGTTTATCGTCTATCATGACGCTAAAATTAGCTGATTATGTTGTATTTATCGGGATGTAAGAAGCTTGTATATAAAATTTACGGAGATTAAACTTCTCTCCTGAGATACCTGTTGTATTTTGAACCTAATTGATTGATGTTTTTTAATATTATTGAGACTTTAATCGGTTTTTTCGCGTAACGTCTATCAACACGCTGTATTGATTTGACCGGTGTTAGAATCTTCAGTTTAATTAACTTCTTATTAGAAAAAAAAACATTATTTTCGGCTCTCGTGTTTTTGCGTCCGGTGTATAACAGTCCTGTCCTTCATTATTTGTTTCTATGTTTAACTAATTATAAATTTGTGCGGTTAAAGTTTATCGTCTATCATGACGCTAAAATTAGCTGATTATGTTGTATTTATCGGGATGTAAGAAGCTTGTATATAAAATTTACGGAGATTAAACTTCTCTCCTGAGATACCTGTTGTATTTTGAACCTAATTGATTGATGTTTTTTAATATTATTGAGACTTTAAATGGTTTTTTCGCGTAACGTCTATCAACACGCTGTATTGATTTGACCGGTGTTAGAATCTTCAGTTTAATTAACTTCTTATTAGAAAAAAAAACATTATTTTCGGCTCTCGTGTTTTTGCGTCCGGTGTTTAACAGTCCTGTCCTTCATTATTTGTTTCTAAGTTTAACTAATTATAAATTTGTGCGGTTAAAGTTTATCGTCTATCATAACGCTAAAATTATCAGATTATGTTGTATTTATCGGGATATAAGAACCTTGTATATAAAATTTACGGAGATTAAACTTCTCTCCTGAGATACCTGTTGTATTTTGAACCTAATTGATTGATGTTTTTTAATATTATTGAGACTTTAAATGGTTTTTTCGCGTAACGTCTATCAACACGCTGTATTGATTTGACCGGTGTTAGAATCATCAGTTTAATTAACTTCTTATTAAAAAAACACATTATTTTTCGCTCTCGTATTTTTGCTTCCGGTGTTTAACATTCCTGTCCTTCATTATTTGTTTCTAAAATTAACTAATTATAAATTTGTGCGGTTAAAGTTTATCGTCTATCATGACGCTAAAATTATCTGATTATGTTGTATTTATCGGGATATAAGAAGCTTATATATAAAATTTACGGAGATTAAACTTCTCTCCTGAGATACCTGTTGTATTTTGAACCTAATTGATTGATGTTTTTTAATATTATTGAGACTTTAAATGGTTTTTTCGCGTAACGTCTATCAACACGCTGTATTGATTTGACCGGTGTTAGAATCATCAGTTTAATCAACTTCTTATTAGAAAAAACACATTTTTTTCGGCTCTCGTGTTTTGGCGTCCGGTGTTTAACAGTCCTGTTCTTCATTATTTGTTTCTAAGTTAAACTAATTATAAATTTGTTATCGGGATATAAGAACCTTGTATATAAAATTTACGGAGATTAAACTTCTCTCCTGAGATACCTGTTGTATTTTGAACCTAATTGATTGATGTTTTTTAATATTATTGAGACTTTAAATGGTTTTTTCGCGTAACGTCTATCAACACGCTGTATTGATTTGACCGGTGTTAGAATCATCAGTTTAATTAACTTCTTATTAAAAAAACACATTATTTTTCGCTCTCGTATTTTTGCTTCCGGTGTTTAACATTCCTATCCTTCATTATTTGTTTCTAAAATTAACTAATTATAAATTTGTGCGGTTAAAGTTTATCGTCTATCATGACGCTAAAATTATCTGATTATGTTGTATTTATCGGGATATAAGAAGCTTGTATATAAAATTTACGGAGATTAAACTTCTCTCCTGAGATACCTGTTGTATTTTGAACCTAATTGATTGATGTTTTTTAATATTATTGAGACTTTAAATGGTTTTTTCGCGTAACGTCTATCAACACGCTGTATTGATTTGACCGGTGTTAGAATCATCAGTTTAATCAACTTCTTATTAGAAAAAACACATTTTTTTCGGCTCTCGTGTTTTGGCGTCCGGTGTTTAACAGTCCTGTTCTTCATTATTTGTTTCTATGTTTAACTAATTATAAATTTGTGCGGTTAAAGTTTATCGTCTATCATGACGCTAAAATTAGCTGATTATGTTGTATTTATCGGGATGTTAGAAGCTTGTATATAAAATTTACGGAGATTAAACTTCTCTCCTGAGATACCTGTTGTATTTTGAACCTAATTGATTGATGTTTTTTAATATTATTGAGACTTTAAATGGTTTTTTCGCGTAACGTCTATCAACACGCTGTATTGATTTGACCGGTGTTAGAATCTTCAGTTTAATTAACTTCTTATTAGAAAAAAAACATTATTTTCGGCTCTCGTGTTTTTGCGTCCGGTGTTTAACAGTCCTGTCCTTCATTATTTGTTTCTAAGTTTAAATAATTCTAAATTTGTGCGGTTAAAGTTTATCGTCTATCATAACGCTAAAATTATCAGATTATGTTGTATTTATCGGGATATAAGAACCTTGTATATAAAATTTACGGAGATTAAACTTCTCTCCTGAGATACCTGTTGTATTTTGAACCTAATTGATTGATGTTTTTTATTATTATTGAGACTTTAAATGGTTTTTTCGCGTAACGTCTATCAACACGCTGTATTGATTTGACCGGTGTTAGAATCATCAGTTTAATTAACTTCTTATTAAAAAAACACATTATTTTTCGCTCTCGTATTTTTGCTTCCGGTGTTTAACATTCCTATCCTTCATTATTTGTTTCTAAAATTAACTTATTATAAATTTGTGCGGTTAAAGTTTATCGTCTATCATGACGCTAAAATTATCTGATTATGTTGTATTTATCGGGATATAAGAAGCTTGTATATAAAATTTACGGAGATTAAACTTCTCTCCTGAGATACCTGTTGTATTTTGAACCTAATTGATTGATGTTTTTTAATATTATTGAGACTTTAAATGGTTTTTTCGCGTAACGTCTATCAACACGCTGTATTGATTTGACCGGTGTTAGAATCATCAGTTTAATTAACTTCTTATTAAAAAAAAAACATTATTTTCGGCTCTCGTGTTTTTGCGTCCGGTGTTTAACAGTCCTGTCCTTCATTATTTGTTTCTATGTTTAACTAATTATAAATTTGTGCGGTTAAAGTTTATCGTCTATCATGACGCTAAAATTAGCTGATTATGTTGTATTTATCGGGATGTAAGAAGCTTGTATATAAAATTTACGGAGATTAAACTTCTCTCCTGAGATACCTGTTGTATTTTGAACCTAATTGATTGATGTTTTTTAATATTATTGAGACTTTAATCGGTTTTTTCGCGTAACGTCTATCAACACGCTGTATTGATTTGACCGGTGTTA
Organism: Neocloeon triangulifer; assembly: GCF_031216515.1. Taxonomy (NCBI): domain Eukaryota; kingdom Metazoa; phylum Arthropoda; class Insecta; order Ephemeroptera; family Baetidae; genus Neocloeon; species Neocloeon triangulifer. Next base: position 3,468,260 of record NW_026775550.1, read on the forward strand.
GAATCTTCAGTTTAATTAACTTCTTATTAGAAAAAAAAACATTATTTTCGGCTCTCGTGTTTTTGCGTCCGGTGTATAACAGTCCTGTCCTTCATTATTTGTTTCTATGTTTAACTAATTATAAATTTGTGCGGTTAAAGTTTATCGTCTATCATGACGCTAAAATTAGCTGATTATGTTGTATTTATCGGGATGTAAGAAGCTTGTATATAAAATTTACGGAGATTAAACTTCTCTCCTGAGATACCTGTTGTATTTTGAACCTAATTGATTGATGTTTTTTAATATTATTGAGACTTTAAATGGTTTTTTCGCGTAACGTCTATCAACACGCTGTATTGATTTGACCGGTGTTAGAATCTTCAGTTTAATTAACTTCTTATTAGAAAAAAAAACATTATTTTCGGCTCTCGTGTTTTTGCGTCCGGTGTTTAACAGTCCTGTCCTTCATTATTTGTTTCTAAGTTTAACTAATTATAAATTTGTGCGGTTAAAGTTTATCGTCTATCATAACGCTAAAATTATCAGATTATGTTGTATTTATCGGGATATAAGAACCTTGTATATAAAATTTACGGAGATTAAACTTCTCTCCTGAGATACCTGTTGTATTTTGAACCTAATTGATTGATGTTTTTTAATATTATTGAGACTTTAAATGGTTTTTTCGCGTAACGTCTATCAACACGCTGTATTGATTTGACCGGTGTTAGAATCATCAGTTTAATTAACTTCTTATTAAAAAAACACATTATTTTTCGCTCTCGTATTTTTGCTTCCGGTGTTTAACATTCCTGTCCTTCATTATTTGTTTCTAAAATTAACTAATTATAAATTTGTGCGGTTAAAGTTTATCGTCTATCATGACGCTAAAATTATCTGATTATGTTGTATTTATCGGGATATAAGAAGCTTATATATAAAATTTACGGAGATTAAACTTCTCTCCTGAGATACCTGTTGTATTTTGAACCTAATTGATTGATGTTTTTTAATATTATTGAGACTTTAAATGGTTTTTTCGCGTAACGTCTATCAACACGCTGTATTGATTTGACCGGTGTTAGAATCATCAGTTTAATCAACTTCTTATTAGAAAAAACACATTTTTTTCGGCTCTCGTGTTTTGGCGTCCGGTGTTTAACAGTCCTGTTCTTCATTATTTGTTTCTAAGTTAAACTAATTATAAATTTGTGCGGTTAATGTTTATCGTCTCTCATGACGCTAAAATTAGCTGATTATGTTGTATTTATCGGGATGTAAGAAGCTTGTATATAAAATTTACGGAGATTATACTTCTCTCCTGAGATACCTGTTGTATTTTGAACCTAATTGATTGATGTTTTTTAATATTATTGAGACTTTAAATGGTTTTTTCGCGTAACGTCTATCAACACGCTGTATTGATTTGACCGGTGTTAGAATCATCAGTTTAATTAACTTCTTATTAAAAAAAAACATTATTTTCGGCTCTCGTGTTTTTGCGTCCGGTGTTTAACAGTCCTGTCCTTCATAGTTTGTTTCTAAGTTTAAATAATTCTAAATTTGTGCGGTTAAAGTTTATCGTCTATCATGACGCTAAAATTATCTGATTATGTTGTATTTATCGGGATATAAGAAGCTTATATATAAAATTTACGGAGATTAAACTTCTCTCCTGAGATACCTGTTGTATTTTGAACCTAATTGATTGATGTTTTTTAATATTATTGAGACTTTAAATGGTTTTTTCGCGTAACGTCTATCAACACGCTGTATTGATTTGACCGGTGTTAGAATCATCAGTTTAATCAACTTCTTATTAGAAAAAACACATTTTTTTCGGCTCTCGTGTTTTGGCGTCCGGTGTTTAACAGTCCTGTTCTTCATTATTTGTTTCTAAGTTAAACTAATTATAAATTTGTGCGGTTAATGTTTATCGTCTCTCATGACGCTAAAATTAGCTGATTATGTTGTATTTATCGGGATGTAAGAAGCTTGTATATAAAATTTACGGAGATTATACTTCTCTCCTGAGATACCTGTTGTATTTTGAACCTAATTGATTGATGTTTTTTAATATTATTGAGACTTTAAATGGTTTTTTCGCGTAACGTCTATCAACACGCTGTATTGATTTGACCGGTGTTAGAATCATCAGTTTAATTAACTTCTTATTAAAAAAAAAACATTATTTTCGGCTCTCGTGTTTTTGCGTCCGGTGTTTAACAGTCCTGTCCTTCATTATTTGTTTCTATGTTTAACTAATTATAAATTTGTGCGGTTAAAGTTTATCGTCTATCATGACGCTAAAATTAGCTGATTATGTTGTATTTATCGGGATATAAGAAGCTTGTATATAAAATTTACGGAGATTAAACTTCTCTCCTGAGATACCTGTTGTATTTTGAACCTAATTGATTGATGTTTTTTAATATTATTGAGACTTTAAATGGTTTTTTCGCGTAACGTCTATCAACACGCTGTATTGATTTGACCGGTGTTAGAATCTATCAGTTTAATTAACTTCTTATTAGAAAAAAAACATTATTTTCGGCTCTCGTGTTTTTGCGTCCGGTGTTTAACAGTCCTGTCCTTCATTATTTGTTTCTAAGTTTAACTAATTATAAATTTGTGCGGTTAAAGTTTATCGTCTATCATAACGCTAAAATTATCAGATTATGTTGTATTTATCGGGATATAAGAACCTTGTATATAAAATTTACGGAGATTAAACTTCTCTCCTGAGATACCTGTTGTATTTTGAACCTAATTGATTGATGTTTTTTAATATTATTGAGACTTTAAATGGTTTTTTCGCGTAACGTCTATCAACACGCTGTATTGATTTGACCGGTGTTAGAATCATCAGTTTAATTAACTTCTTATTAAAAAAACACATTATTTTTCGCTCTCGTATTTTTGCTTCCGGTGTTTAACATTCCTATCCTTCATTATTTGTTTCTAAAATTAACTAATTATAAATTTGTGCGGTTAAAGTTTATCGTCTATCATGACGCTAAAATTATCTGATTATGTTGTATTTATCGGGATATAAGAAGCTTATATATAAAATTTACGGAGATTAAACTTCTCTCCTGAGATACCTGTTGTATTTTGAACCTAATTGATTGATGTTTTTTAATATTATTGAGACTTTAAATGGTTTTTTCGCGTAACGTCTATCAACACGCTGTATTGATTTGACCGGTGTTAGAATCATCAGTTTAATCAACTTCTTATTAGAAAAAACACATTTTTTTCGGCTCTCGTGTTTTGGCGTCCGGTGTTTAACAGTCCTGTTCTTCATTATTTGTTTCTAAGTTAAACTAATTATAAATTTGTGCGGTTAATGTTTATCGTCTCTCATGACGCTAAAATTAGCTGATTATGTTGTATTTATCGGGATGTAAGAAGCTTGTATATAAAATTTACGGAGATTATACTTCTCTCCTGAGATACCTGTTGTATTTTGAACCTAATTGATTGATGTTTTTTAATATTATTGAGACTTTAAATGGTTTTTTCGCGTAACGTCTATCAACACGCTGTATTGATTTGACCGGTGTTAGAATCATCAGTTTAATTAACTTCTTATTAAAAAAAAAACATTATTTTCGGCTCTCGTGTTTTTGCGTCCGGTGTTTAACAGTCCTCTCCTTCATTATTTGTTTCTATGTTTAACTAATTATAAATTTGTGCGGTTAAAGTTTATCGTCTATCATGACGCTAAAATTAGCTGATTATGTTGTATTTATCGGGATGTTAGAAGCTTGTATATAAAATTTACGGAGATTAAACTTCTCTCCTGAGATACCTGTTGTATTTTGAACCTAATTGATTGATGTTTTTTAATATTATTGAGACTTTAAATGGTTTTTTCGCGTAACGTCTATCAACACGCTGTATTGATTTGACCGGTGTTAGAATCTTCAGTTTAATTAACTTCTTATTAGAAAAAAAACATTATTTTCGGCTCTCGTGTTTTTGCGTCCGGTGTTTAACAGTCCTGTCCTTCATTATTTGTTTCTAAGTTTAAATAATTCTAAATTTGTGCGGTTAAAGTTTATCGTCTATCATAACGCTAAAATTATCAGATTATGTTGTATTTATCGGGATATAAGAACCTTGTATATAAAATTTACGGAGATTAAACTTCTCTCCTGAGATACCTGTTGTATTTTGAACCTAATTGATTGATGTTTTTTAATATTATTGAGACTTTAAATGGTTTTTTCGCGTAACGTCTATCAACACGCTGTATTGATTTGACCGGTGTTAGTATCATCAGTTTAATTAACTTCTTATTAAAAAAACACATTATTTTTCGCTCTCGTATTTTTGCTTCCGGTGTTTAACATTCCTATCCTTCATTATTTGTTTCTAAAATTAACTAATTATAAATTTGTGCGGTTAAAGTTTATCGTCTATCATGACGCTAAAATTATCTGATTATGTTGTATTTATCGGGATATAAGAAGCTTGTATATAAAATTTACGGAGATTAAACTTCTCTCCTGAGATACCTGTTGTATTTTGAACCTAATTGATTGATGTTTTTTAATATTATTGAGACTTTAAATGGTTTTTTCGCGTAACGTCTATCAACACGCTGTATTGATTTGACCGGTGTTAGAATCATCAGTTTAATCAACTTCTTATTAGAAAAAACACATTTTTTTCGGCTCTCGTGTTTTGGCGTCCGGTGTTTAACAGTCCTGTTCTTCATTATTTGTTTCTATGTTTAACTAATTATAAATTTGTGCGGTTAAAGTTTATCGTCTATCATGACGCTAAAATTAGCTGATTATGTTGTATTTATCGGGATGTTAGAAGCTTGTATATAAAATTTACGGAGATTAAACTTCTCTCCTGAGATACCTGTTGTATTTTGAACCTAATTGATTGATGTTTTTTAATATTATTGAGACTTTAAATGGTTTTTTCGCGTAACGTCTATCAACACGCTGTATTGATTTGACCGGTGTTAGAATCTTCAGTTTAATTAACTTCTTATTAGAAAAAAAACATTATTTTCGGCTCTCGTGTTTTTGCGTCCGGTGTTTAACAGTCCTGTCCTTCATTATTTGTTTCTAAGTTTAAATAATTCTAAATTTGTGCGGTTAAAGTTTATCGTCTATCATAACGCTAAAATTATCAGATTATGTTGTATTTATCGGGATATAAGAACCTTGTATATAAAATTTACGGAGATTAAACTTCTCTCCTGAGATACCTGTTGTATTTTGAACCTAATTGATTGATGTTTTTTATTATTATTGAGACTTTAAATGGTTTTTTCGCGTAACGTCTATCAACACGCTGTATTGATTTGACCGGTGTTAGAATCATCAGTTTAATTAACTTCTTATTAAAAAAACACATTATTTTTCGCTCTCGTATTTTTGCTTCCGGTGTTTAACATTCCTATCCTTCATTATTTGTTTCTAAAATTAACTTATTATAAATTTGTGCGGTTAAAGTTTATCGTCTATCATGACGCTAAAATTATCTGATTATGTTGTATTTATCGGGATATAAGAAGCTTGTATATAAAATTTACGGAGATTAAACTTCTCTCCTGAGATACCTGTTGTATTTTGAACCTAATTGATTGATGTTTTTTAATATTATTGAGACTTTAAATGGTTTTTTCGCGTAACGTCTATCAACACGCTGTATTGATTTGACCGGTGTTAGAATCATCAGTTTAATTAACTTCTTATTAAAAAAAAAACATTATTTTCGGCTCTCGTGTTTTTGCGTCCGGTGTTTAACAGTCCTGTCCTTCATTATTTGTTTCTATGTTTAACTAATTATAAATTTGTGCGGTTAAAGTTTATCGTCTATCATGACGCTAAAATTAGCTGATTATGTTGTATTTATCGGGATGTAAGAAGCTTGTATATAAAATTTACGGAGATTAAACTTCTCTCCTGAGATACCTGTTGTATTTTGAACCTAATTGATTGATGTTTTTTAATATTATTGAGACTTTAATCGGTTTTTTCGCGTAACGTCTATCAACACGCTGTATTGATTTGACCGGTGTTAGAATCTTCAGTTTAATTAACTTCTTATTAGAAAAAAAAACATTATTTTCGGCTCTCGTGTTTTTGCGTCCGGTGTATAACAGTCCTGTCCTTCATTATTTGTTTCTATGTTTAACTAATTATAAATTTGTGCGGTTAAAGTTTATCGTCTATCATGACGCTAAAATTAGCTGATTATGTTGTATTTATCGGGATGTAAGAAGCTTGTATATAAAATTTACGGAGATTAAACTTCTCTCCTGAGATACCTGTTGTATTTTGAACCTAATTGATTGATGTTTTTTAATATTATTGAGACTTTAAATGGTTTTTTCGCGTAACGTCTATCAACACGCTGTATTGATTTGACCGGTGTTAGAATCTTCAGTTTAATTAACTTCTTATTAGAAAAAAAAACATTATTTTCGGCTCTCGTGTTTTTGCGTCCGGTGTTTAACAGTCCTGTCCTTCATTATTTGTTTCTAAGTTTAACTAATTATAAATTTGTGCGGTTAAAGTTTATCGTCTATCATAACGCTAAAATTATCAGATTATGTTGTATTTATCGGGATATAAGAACCTTGTATATAAAATTTACGGAGATTAAACTTCTCTCCTGAGATACCTGTTGTATTTTGAACCTAATTGATTGATGTTTTTTAATATTATTGAGACTTTAAATGGTTTTTTCGCGTAACGTCTATCAACACGCTGTATTGATTTGACCGGTGTTAGAATCATCAGTTTAATTAACTTCTTATTAAAAAAACACATTATTTTTCGCTCTCGTATTTTTGCTTCCGGTGTTTAACATTCCTGTCCTTCATTATTTGTTTCTAAAATTAACTAATTATAAATTTGTGCGGTTAAAGTTTATCGTCTATCATGACGCTAAAATTATCTGATTATGTTGTATTTATCGGGATATAAGAAGCTTATATATAAAATTTACGGAGATTAAACTTCTCTCCTGAGATACCTGTTGTATTTTGAACCTAATTGATTGATGTTTTTTAATATTATTGAGACTTTAAATGGTTTTTTCGCGTAACGTCTATCAACACGCTGTATTGATTTGACCGGTGTTAGAATCATCAGTTTAATCAACTTCTTATTAGAAAAAACACATTTTTTTCGGCTCTCGTGTTTTGGCGTCCGGTGTTTAACAGTCCTGTTCTTCATTATTTGTTTCTAAGTTAAACTAATTATAAATTTGTGCGGTTAATGTTTATCGTCTCTCATGACGCTAAAATTAGCTGATTATGTTGTATTTATCGGGATGTAAGAAGCTTGTATATAAAATTTACGGAGATTATACTTCTCTCCTGAGATACCTGTTGTATTTTGAACCTAATTGATTGATGTTTTTTAATATTATTGAGACTTTAAATGGTTTTTTCGCGTAACGTCTATCAACACGCTGTATTGATTTGACCGGTGTTAGAATCATCAGTTTAATTAACTTCTTATTAAAAAAAAACATTATTTTCGGCTCTCGTGTTTTTGCGTCCGGTGTTTAACAGTCCTGTCCTTCATAGTTTGTTTCTAAGTTTAAATAATTCTAAATTTGTGCGGTTAAAGTTTATCGTCTATCATGACGCTAAAATTATCTGATTATGTTGTATTTATCGGGATATAAGAAGCTTATATATAAAATTTACGGAGATTAAACTTCTCTCCTGAGATACCTGTTGTATTTTGAACCTAATTGATTGATGTTTTTTAATATTATTGAGACTTTAAATGGTTTTTTCGCGTAACGTCTATCAACACGCTGTATTGATTTGACCGGTGTTAGAATCATCAGTTTAATCAACTTCTTATTAGAAAAAACACATTTTTTTCGGCTCTCGTGTTTTGGCGTCCGGTGTTTAACAGTCCTGTCCTTCATTATTTGTTTCTATGTTTAACTAATTATAAATTTGTGCGGTTAAAGTTTATCGTCTATCATGACGCTAAAATTATCTGATTATGTTGTATTTATCGGGATATAAGAAGCTTGTATATAAAATTTACGGAGATTAAACTTCTCTCCTGAGATAACTGTTGTATTTTGAACCGAATTGATTGATGTTTTTAAATATTATTGAGACTTTAAATGGTTTTTTCGCGTAACGTCTATCAACTCACTGTATTGATTTGACCGGTGGTAGAATCATCAGTTTAATTAACTTCTTATTAAAAAAAACACATTATTTTCGGCTCTCGTGTTTTTGCGTCCGGTGTTAAACAGTCCTATCCTTCATTATTTGTTTCTAAGTTTAACTAATTATAAATTTGTGCGGTTAAAGTTTATCGTCCATCATGACGCTAAAATTAGCTGATTATGTTGTATTTATCGGGATATAAGAAGCTTGTATATAAAATTTACGGAGATTAAACTTCTCTCCTGAGATAACTGTTGTATTTTGAACCTAATTGATTGATGTTTTTTAATATTATTAGACTTTAAATGGTTTTTTCGCGTAACGTCTATCAACACGCTGTATTGATTTGACCGGTGTTAGAATCATCAGTTTAATTAACTTCTTATTAAAAAAAAACACATTATTTTCGGCTCTCGTGTATTTGCGTCCAGTGTTTAACAGTCCTGTCCTTCATTATTTGTTTCTAAGTTTAACTGATTATAAATTTGTGCGGTTAAAGTTTATCGTCTATCATGACGCTAAAATTATCTGATTATGTTGTATTTATCGGGATATAAGAAGCTTGTATATAAAATTTACGGAGATTTAACTTCTCTCCTGAGATAACTGTTGTATTTTGAACCGAATTGATTGATGTTTGTAAATATTATTGAGACTTTAAATGGTTTTTTCGCGTAACGTCTATCAACTCGCTGTATTGATTTGACCGGTGGTAGAATCATCAGTTTAATTAACTTCTTATTAGAAAAAACACATTATTTTCGGCTCTCGTGTTTTTGCGTCCGGTGTTTAACAGTCCTGTCCATCATTATTGGTTTCTATGTTTAACTAATTATAAATTTGTGCGGTTAAAGTTTATCGTCTATCATGACGCTAAAATTAGCTGATTATGTTGTATTTATCGGGATGTAAGAAGCTTGTATATAAAATTTACGGAGATTAAACTTCTCTCCTGAGATACCTGTTGTATTTTGAACCTAATTGATTGATGTTTTTTAATATTATTGAGACTTTAAATGATTTTTTCGCGTAACGTCTATCAACACGCTGTATTGATTTGACCGGTGTTAGAATCATCAGTTTAATTAACTTCTTATTAAAAAAAACACATTATTTTCGGCTCTCGTGTATTTGCGTCCAGTGTTTAACAGTCCTGTCCTTCATTATTTGTTTCTAAGTTTAAATAATTATAAATTTGTGCGGTTAAAGTTTATCGTCTATCATGACGCTAAAATTAACTGATTATGTTGTATTTATCGGGATATAAGAAGCTTGTATATAAAATTTTCGGAGATTAAACTTCTCTCCTGAGATACCTGTTGTATTTTGAACCTAATTGATTGATGTTTTTTAATATTATTGAGACTTTAAATGGTTTTTTCGCGTAACGTCTATCAACTCGCTGCATTGATTTGACCGGTGTAATCATCAGTTTAATTAACTTCTTATTAAAAAAACACATTATTTTCGGCTCTCGTGTTTTTGCGTCCGGTGTTTAACATTCCCCTCCTTCATTATTTGTTTCTAAGTTTAACTAATTATAAATTTGTGCGGTTAAAGTTTATCGTCTATCATGACGCTAAAATTAACTGATTATGTTGTATTTATCGGGATATAAGAAGCTTGTATATAAAATTTTCGGAGATTAAACTTCTCTCCTGAGATAACTGTTGTATTTTGAACCGAATTGATTGATGTTTTTTATTATTATTGAGACTTTAAATGGTTTTTTCGCGTAACGTCTATCAACTCGCTGTATTCGTTTGACCGGTGTTAGAATCATCAGTTTAATTAACTTCTTTTTAAAAAAACACATTATTTTTGGCTCTCGTGTTTTTGCGTCCGGTGTTAATCATTCCTATTCTTCATTATTTGTTTCTAAGTTTAACTAATTATAAATTTGTGCGGTTAATGTTTATCGTCTATCATGACGCTAAAATTAGCTGATTATGTTGTATTTATCGGGATGTAAGAAGCTTGTATATAAAATTTACGGAGATTAAACTTCTCTCCTGAGATACCTGTTGTATTTTGAACCTAATTGATTGATGTTTTTTAATATTTTTGAGACTTTAAATGGTTTTTTCGCATAACGTCTATCAACACGCTGTATTGATTTGACCGGTGTTAGAATCATCAGTTTAATTAACTTCTTATTAGAAAAAACATATTATTTTTGGCTCTCGTGTTTTTGCGTCCGGTGTTTAACAGTCCTGTCCTTCATTATTTGTTTCTAAGTTTAACTGATTATAAATTTGTGCGGTTAAAGTTTATCGTCTATCATAACGCTAAAATTATCTGATTATGTTGTATTTATCGGGATATAAGAAGCTTGTATATAAAATTTACGGAGATTAAACTTCTCTCCTGAGATAACTGTTGTATTTTGAACCTAATTGATTGATGTTTTTTAATATTATTAGACTTTAAATGGTTTTTTCGCGTAACGTCTATCAACACGCTGTATTGATTTGACCGGTGTTAGAATCTTCAGTTTAATTAACTTCTTATTAGAAAAAAAAACATTATTTTCGGCTCTCGTGTTTTTGCGTCCGGTGTTTAACAGTCCTGTCCTTCATTATTTGTTTCTAAGTTTAACTAATTAAAAATTTGTGCGGTTAAAGTTAATCGTCTATCATGACGCTAAAATTAGCTGACTAGGTTGAATTTATCCAGATATTTAGGCCTAGAGACTAAATTTTGCGGAACTATTTCTCTTCTCATGTACTATACACTGTGTTTTGAACCAAACTGCTTAATATTTTTTAAGATTATCTTGAATTTAAATGGTTTTTTGCCTCAGGACTATGAACACGCTGGTAATGATTTGACCTGCGAAAGATTTATCATTTTTTAAAATTTTTAATCAGAATTATTGCTATATTTTATGCTCTTGCGTATTTGCAAGCGATACATGACTGTTCGGAACGATAACTTTCAATATTATGTTTTTCTTATTAAACATTTGCGCGGTTTTTGTTTATCGTCTATCAACACGCTAAAAATTGATGATTAGGTCATATTTATCCGGATATTAAGGGTCTGTCTATAAAATTTGCGGAACTTTTTCTTCTCTTATGAATTACACGCTGTAACTTGAATCAAACTGTTTGATAATTTTATAGATTTATTATATTTTAAATGGTTTTTTTGCCTCACGTCTATTAACACGCTGGGGTTGATTTGACCTGTGTTAGATTGATCAGTTTTATTAACTTTTAGTTAGAATTTTTGCTATATTTTAGGCTCTTGTGTATTTGCAAGCGATCCGTGACAGTTCGGTACGATAATTTTTAATGTAAAGTTTTTCTTATTAAAAATTTGTGCGGTTTTATTTTCTCGTCTATTAACAAGCTAAAAATTGATGATTAGGTCCAATTTATCCGGATATTAAGGGTTTTTCATTAAAATTTGCGGAACTTTTCCTTCTCTCATGAATTATACGCTGTTATTTGAACCAAACTCTTTGATATTTTTAAAGATTTTCTTGAATTTAAATAGTTTTTTTGCCTCACGTCTATGAACACGCTGGGGTTGATTTGACCTGTGTTAGATTGATCAGGTTTATTAACTTTTAGCTAGAATTTTTGCTATATTTTAGGCTCTTGTGTATTTGCAAGCGATCCGTGACATTTCGGTACGATAATTTTTAATGTAAAGTTTTTCTTATTAAATATTTGTGCGGTTTTATTTTCTCGTCTATTAACAAGCTAAAAATTGATGATTAGGTCAAATTTATCCGGATATTAAATATTTAGGGCAAGCGATACATGACTGTTCGGTACAATAAAATTCAATATTTTTGTTTTCTTAATAATAATATTTTTGGGTTTTTTCTTCTCGTCTATCAACACGCTAAAAATTGATAATTAGGTTGTATTTATCAGGAAAGACTAAAATTTGCGGAACAATTTCTTCTCTCATGAATTATACGCTGTGTTTTTAACCAAACTGTTTGATAATTTCAAAGATTTATTTGATCTTAAAGAGTTTTTTTGCCTTACGTCTATGAACACGCTGGTGTTGATTAGACCTGTGATAGAATTATCATTTTTTTAAACTTTTAATCAGAAATATTGCTATGTTTTAGGCTCTTGCGTATTTGCAAGCGATACATGACTGTTCAGTACAATAATATTCAATATTATTGTTTTCTTAATAATGAAATTTTAGGGTTTTTGCTTCTCGTCTATCAACACGCTAAAAATTGATAATTAGGTTTTATTTATCAGGATAGACTAAAATTTGCGGAACTATTTCTTCTCTCATGAATTATACGCTGTGTTTTGAACCAAACTGTTTGATAATTTCAAAGATTTATTTGATTTTAAATAGTTTTTTTGCCTTACGTCTATGAACACACTGGTGTTGATTAGACCTGTGATAGAATTATCATTTTTTTACACTTTTAATCAGAAATATTGCTCTATTATGGGCTCTTGCGTATAAGCAAGCTCTACATGACTGTTCGGTACAATAATATTCAATATTATTGTTTTCTTAATAATGAAATTTTAGGGGTTTTGCTTCTTGTCTATCAACACGTTAAAAATTGATAATTAGGTTGTATTTATCAGGATAGACTAAAATTTGCGGAACTATTTCTTCTCTCATGAATTATACGCTGTGTTTTGAACCAAACTGTTTGATATTATTAAAGATTTTCTTGAATTTAAATAGTTTTTTTGCCTCACGTCTATGAACACGCTGGGGTTGATTTGACCTGTGTTAGATTGATCAGTTTTATTAACTTTTAGTTAAATTTTTTGCTATATTTTAGGCTCTTGTGTATTTGCAAGCGATCCGTGACAGTTCGGTACGATAATTTTTAATGTAAAGTTTTTCTTATTAAATATTTGTGCGGTTTTATTTTCTCGTCTATTAACAAGCTAAAAATTGATGATTAGGTCAAATTTATCCGGATATTAAAGGTTTTTCATTAAAATTTGCGGAACTTTTTCTTCTCTTATGAATTACACGCTGTAATTTGAACCAAAGTATTTGATATTTTTAAAGATTTTCTTGAATTTAAATAGTTTTTTGGCCTCACGTCTATGAACACGCTGGGGTTGATTTGACCTGTGTTAGATTGATCAGTTTTATTAACTTTTAGTTAGAATTTTTGCTATATTTTAGGCTCTTGTGTATTTGCAAGCGATCCGTGACAGTTCGGTACGATAATTTTTAATGTAAAGTTTTTCTTATTAAAAATTTGTGCGGTTTATTTTCTCGTCTATTAACAAGCTAAAAATTGATGATTAGGTCAAATTTATCCGGATATTAAAGGTTTTTCATTAAAATTTGCGGAACTTTTTCTTCTCTCATGAATTATACGCTGTGTTTTGAACCAAACTGTTTGATAATTTCAAAGATATATTTGATTTTAAATAGATTTTATCCCTTACGTCTATGAACACGCTGGTGTTGATTAGACCTGTGATAGAATTAACATTTTTTTAAACTTTTAATCAGAAATATTGCTCTATTATGGGCTCTTGCGTATTTGCAAGCGATACATGACTGTTCGGTACAATAAAATTCAATATTTTTGTTTTCTTAATAATAATATTTTTGGGTTTTATTTTCTCGTCTATCAACACGCTAAAAATTGATAATTAGGTTGTATTTATCAGGATAGACTAAAATTTGCGGAACAATTTCTTCTCTCATGACTTATACGCTGTGTTTTTAACCAAACTGTTTGATAATTTCAAAGATTTATTTGATCTTAAAGAGTTTTTTTGCCTTACGTCTATGAACACGCTGGTGTTGATTAGACCTGTGATAGAATTATCATTTTTTTAAACTTTTAATCAGAAATATTGCTATGTTTTAGGCTCTTGCGTATTTGCAAGCGATACATGACTGTTCGGTACAATAATATTCAATATTATTGTTTTCTTAATAATGAAATTTTAGGGGTTTTGCTTCTCGTCTATCAACACGTTAAAAATTGATAATTAGGTTGTATTTATCAGGATAGACTAAAATTTGCGGAAATATTTCTTCTCTCATGAATTATACGCTGTGTTTTGAACCAAACTAATTGATAATTTCAAAGATTTATTTGATTTTAAATAGTTTTTTTGCCTTACGTCTATGAACACGCTGGTGTTGATTAGACCTGTGATAGAATTATCATTTTTTTACACTTTTAATCAGAAATATTGCTCTATTATGGGCTCTTGCGTATTTGCAAGCGATACATGACTTTTCGGTACAATAATATTCAATATTATTGTTTTCTTAATAATAATTTTTTGGGTTTTTGCTTCTCGTCTATCAACACGCTAAAAATTGAAAATTAGGTTGTATTTATCAGGATAGACTAAAATTTGCGGAACTATTTCTTCTCTCATGAATTATACGCTGTGTTTTTAACCAAACTAATTGATAATTGCAAAGATTTATTTGATTTTAAATAGTTTTTTTGCCTTACGTCTATGAACACGCTGGTGTTGATTAGACCTGTGAGAGAATTATCATTTTTTTAAACTTTTAATCAGAAATATTGCTATGTTTTAGGCTCTTGCGTATTTGCAAGCGATACATGACTGTTCGGTACAATAATAATCAATATTATTGTTTTCTTTATAATGAAATTTTAGGGGTTTTGCTTCTTGTCTATCAACACGTTAAAAATTGATAATTAGGTTGTATTTATCAGGATAGACTAAAATTTGCGGAACTATTTCTTCTCTCATGAATTATACGCTGTGTTTTGAACCAAACTGTTTGATATTATTAAAGATTTTCTTGAATTTAAATAGTTTTTTTGCCTCACGTCTATGAACACGCTGGGGTTGATTTGACCTGTGTTAGATTGATCAGTTTTATTAACTTTTAGTTAGAATTTTTGCTATATTTTAGGCTCTTTTGTATTTGCAAGCGATCCGTGACAGTTCGGTACGATAATTTTTAATGTAAAGTTTTTCTTATGAAATATTTGTGCGGTTTTATTTTCTCGTCTATTAACAAGCTAAAAATTGATGATTAGGTCAAATTTATCCGGATATTAAAGATTTTTCATTAAAATTTGCGGAACTTTTTCTTCTCTTATGAATTACACGCTGTAATTTGAACCAAACTATTTGATATTTTTAAAGATTTTCTTGAATTTAAATAGTTTTTTGGCCTCACGTCTATGAACACGCTGGGGTTGATTTGACCTGTGTTAGATTGATCAGTTTTATTAACTTTTAGTTAGAATTTTTGCTATATTTTAGGCTCTTGTGTATTTGCAAGCGATCCGTGACAGTTCGGTACGATAATTTTTAATGTAAGGTTTTTCTTATTAAAAATTTGTGCGGTTTATTTTCTCGTCTATTAACAAGCTAAAAATTGATGATTAGGTCAAATTTATCCGGATATTAAAGGTTTTTCATTAAAATTTGCGGAACTTTTTCTTCTCTCATGAATTATACGCTGTGTTTTGAACCAAACTGTTTGATAATTTCAAAGATTTATTTGATTTTAAATAGATTTTATGCCTTACGTCTATGAACACGCTGGTGTTGATTAGACCTGTGATAGAATTATCATTTTTTTAAACTTTTAATCAGAAATATTGCTCTATTATGGGCTCTTGCGTATTAGCAAGCGATACATGACTGTTCGGTACAATAAAATTCAATATTTTTGTTTTCTTAATAATAATATTTTTGGGTTTTATTTTCTCGTCTATCAACACGCTAAAAATTGATAATTAGGTTGTATTTATCAGGATAGACTAAAATTTGCGGAACTATTTCTTCTCTCATGAATTATACGCTGTGTTTTGAACCAAACTGTTTGATAATTTCAAAGATTTATTTGATTTTAAATAGTTTTTTTTGCCTTACGTCTATGAACACGCTGGTGTTGATTAGACCTGTGATAGAATTATAATTTTTTTACACTTTTAATCAGAAATATTGCTCTATTATGGGCTCTTGCGTATTTGCAAGCGATACATGACTGTTCGGTACAATAATATTCAATATTATTGTTTTCTTAATAATAATTTTTTGGGTTTTTGCTTCTCGTCTATCAACACGCTAAAAATTGAAAATTAGGTTGTATTTATCAGGATAGACTAAAATTTGCGGAACTATTTCTTCTCTCATGAATTATACGCTGTGTTTTTAACCAAACTAATTGATAATTGCAAAGATTTATTTGATTTTAAATAGTTTTTTTGCCTTACGTCTATGAACACGCTGGTGTTGATTAGACCTGTGATAGAATTATCATTTTTTTAAACTTTTAATCAGAAATATTGCTATGTTTTAGGCTCTTGCGTATTTGCAAGCGATACATGACTGTTCGGTACAATAATATTCAATATTATTGTTTTCTTTATAATGAAATTTTAAAGGTTTTGCTTCTTGTCTATCAACACGTTAAAAATTGATAATTAGGTTGTATTTATCAGGATAGACTAAAATTTGCGGAACTATTTCTTCTCTCATGAATTATACGCTGTGTTTTGAACCAAACTGTTTGATATTATTAAAGATTTTCTTGAATTTTAATAGTTTTTTTGCCTCACGTCTATGAACACGCTGGGGTTGATTTGACCTGTGTTAGATTGATCAGTTTTATTAACTTTTAGTTAAATTTTTTGCTATATTTTAGGCTCTTGTGTATTTGCAAGCGATCCGTGACAGTTCGGTACGATAATTTTTAATGTAAAGTTTTTCTTATTAAATATTTGTGCGGTTTTATTTTCTCGTCTATTAACAAGCTAAAAATTGATGATTAGGTCAAATTTATCCGGATATTAAAGGTTTGTCTTTAAAATTTGCGGAACTTTTTCTTCTTTTATGAATTACACGCTGTAATTTGAACCAAACTCTTTGATATTTTTAAAGATTTTCTTGAATTTAAATAGTTTTTTTGCCTCACGTCTATGAACACGCTGGGGTTGATTTGACCTGTGTTAGATTGATCAGTTTTATTAACTTTTTGTTAGAATTTTTGCTATATTTTAGGCTCTTGTGTATTTGCAAGCGATCCGTGACAGTTCGGTACGATAATTTTTAATTTTAAGTTTTTCTTATTAAATATTTGTGCAGTTTTATTTTCTCGTCTATTAACAAGCTAAAAATTGATGATTAGGTCAAATTTATCCGGATATTAAAGGTTTGTCTTTAAAATTTGCGGAACTTTTTCTTCTTTTATGAATTACACGCTGTAATTTGAACCAAACTCTTTGATATTTTTAAAGATTTTCTTGAATTTAAATAGTTTTTTGGCCTCACGTCTATGAACACGCTGGGGTTGATTTGACCTGTGTTAGAATTATCATTTTTTTTAAATTTAATCAGAAATATTGCTCTATTATGGGCTCTTGCGTATAAGCAAGCGATACATGACTGTTCGGTACAATAAAATTCAATATTTTTGTTTTCTTAATAATAATATTTTTGGGTTTTATTTTCTCGTCTATCAACACGCTAAAAATTGATAATTAGGTTGTATTTATCAGGAAAGACTAAAATTTGCGGAACAATTCCTTCTCTCAAGACTTATACGCTGTGTTTTTAACCAAACTGTTTGATAATTTCAAAGATTTATTTGATCTTAACGAGTTTTTTTGCCTTACGTCTATGAACACGCTGGTGTTGATTAGACCTGTGATAGAATTATCATTTTTTTAAACTTTTAATCAGAAATATTGCTATGTTTTAGGCTCTTGCGTATTTGCAAGCGATACATGACTGTTCGGTACAATAATATTCAATATTATTGCTTTCTTAATAATGCAATTTTAGGGTTTTTGCTTCTCGTCTATCAACACGCTAAAAATTGATAATTAGGTTTTATTTATCAGGATAGACTAAAATTTGCGGAACTATTTCTTCTCTCATGAATTATACGCTGTGTTTTGAACCAAACTAATTGATAATTTCAAAGATTTATTTGATTTTAAATAGTTTTTTTGCCTTACGTCTATGAACACGCTGGTGTTGATTAGACCTGTGATAGAATTATCATTTTTTTACACTTTTAATCAGAAATATTGCTCTATTATGGGCTCTTGCGTATTTGCAAGCGATACATGACTTTTCGGTACAATAATATTCAATATTATTGTTTTCTTAATAATAATTTTTTGGGTTTTTGCTTCTCGTCTATCAACACGCTAAAAATTGAAAATTAGGTTGTATTTATCAGGATAGACTAAAATTTGCGGAACTATTTCTTCTCTCATGAATTATACGCTGTGTTTTTAACCAAACTAATTGATAATTGCAAAGATTTATTTGATTTTAAATAGTTTTTTTGCCTTACGTCTATGAACACGCTGGTGTTGATTAGACCTGTGAGAGAATTATCATTTTTTTAAACTTTTAATCAGAAATATTGCTATGTTTTAGGCTCTTGCGTATTTGCAAGCGATACATGACTGTTTGGTACAATAATAATCAATATTATTGTTTTCTTTATAATGAAATTTTAGGGGTTTTGCTTCTTGTCTATCAACACGTTAAAAATTTATAATTAGGTTGTATTTATCAGGATAGACTAAAATTTGCGGAACTATTTCTTCTCTCATGAATTATACGCTGTGTTTTGAACCAAACTGTTTGATATTATTAAAGATTTTCTTGAATTTAAATAGTTTTTTTGCCTCACGTCTATGAACACGCTGGGGTTGATTTGACCTGTGTTAGATTGATCAGTTTTATTAACTTTTAGTTAGAATTTTTGCTATATTTTAGGCTCTTTTGTATTTGCAAGCGATCCGTGACAGTTCGGTACGATAATTTTTAATGTAAAGTTTTTCTTATGAAATATTTGTGCGGTTTTATTTTCTCGTCTATTAACAAGCTAAAAATTGATGATTAGGTCAAATTTATCCGGATATTAAAGATTTTTCATTAAAATTTGCGGAACTTTTTCTTCTCTTATGAATTACACGCTGTAATTTGAACCAAACTATTTGATATTTTTAAAGATTTTCTTGAATTTAAATAGTTTTTTGGCCTCACGTCTATGAACACGCTGGGGTTGATTTGACCTGTGTTAGATTGATCAGTTTTATTAACTTTTAGTTAGAATTTTTGCTATATTTTAGGCTCTTGTGTATTTGCAAGCGATCCGTGACAGTTCGGTACGATAATTTTTAATGTAAGGTTTTTCTTATTAAAAATTTGTGCGGTTTATTTTCTCGTCTATTAACAAGCTAAAAATTGATGATTAGGTCAAATTTATCCGGATATTAAAGGTTTTTCATTAAAATTTGCGGAACTTTTTCTTCTCTCATGAATTATACGCTGTGTTTTGAACCAAACTGTTTGATAATTTCAAAGATTTATTTGATTTTAAATAGATTTTATGCCTTACGTCTATGAACACGCTGGTGTTGATTAGACCTGTGATAGATTTATCATTTTTTTAAACTTTTAATCAGAAATATTGCTCTATTATGGGCTCTTGCGTATTAGCAAGCGATACATGACTGTTCGGTACAATAAAATTCAATATTTTTGTTTTCTTAATAATAATATTTTTGGGTTTTATTTTCTCGTCTATCAACACGCTAAAAATTGATAATTAGGTTGTATTTATCAGGATAGACTAAAATTTGCGGAACTATTTCTTCTCTCATGAATTATACGCTGTGTTTTGAACCAAACTGTTTGATAATTTCAAAGATTTATTTGATTTTAAATAGTTTTTTTTGCCTTACGTCTATGAACACGCTGGTGTTGATTAGACCTGTGATAGAATTATCATTTTTTTACACTTTTAATCAGAAATATTGCTCTATTATGGGCTCTTGCGTATTTGCAAGCGATACATGACTGTTCGGTACAATAATATTCAATATTATTGTTTTCTTAATAATAATTTTTTGGGTTTTTGCTTCTCGTCTATCAACACGCTAAAAATTGAAAATTAGGTTGTATTTATCAGGATAGACTAAAATTTGCGGAACTATTTCTTCTCTCATGAATTATACGCTGTGTTTTTAACCAAACTAATTGATAATTGCAAAGATTTATTTGATTTTAAATAGTTTTTTTGCCTTACGTCTATGAACACGCTGGTGTTGATTAGACCTGTGATAGAATTATCATTTTTTTAAACTTTTAATCAGAAATATTGCTATGTTTTAGGCTCTTGCGTATTTGCAAGCGATACATGACTGTTCGGTACAATAATATTCAATATTATTGTTTTCTTTATAATGAAATTTTAGGGGTTTTGCTTCTTGTCTATCAACACGTTAAAAATTGATAATTAGGTTGTATTTATCAGGATAGACTAAAATTTGCGGAACTATTTCTTCTCTCATGAATTATACGCTGTGTTTTGAACCAAACTGTTTGATATTATTAAAGATTTTCTTGAATTTTAATAGTTTTTTTGCCTCACGTCTATGAACACGCTGGGGTTGATTTGACCTGTGTTAGATTGATCAGTTTTATTAACTTTTAGTTAAATTTTTTGCTATATTTTAGGCTCTTGTGTATTTGCAAGCGATCCGTGACAGTTCGGTACGATAATTTTTAATGTAAAGTTTTTCTTATTAAATATTTGTGCGGTTTTATTTTCTCGTCTATTAACAAGCTAAAAATTGATGATTAGGTCAAATTTATCCGGATATTAAAGGTTTGTCTTTAAAATTTGCGGAACTTTTTCTTCTTTTATGAATTACACGCTGTAATTTGAACCAAACTCTTTGATATTTTTAAAGATTTTCTTGAATTTAAATAGTTTTTTTGCCTCACGTCTATGAACACGCTGGGGTTGATTTGACCTGTGTTAGATTGATCAGTTTTATTAACTTTTTGTTAGAATTTTTGCTATATTTTAGGCTCTTGTGTATTTGCAAGCGATCCGTGACAGTTCGGTACGATAATTTTTAATTTTAAGTTTTTCTTATTAAATATTTGTGCAGTTTTATTTTCTCGTCTATTAACAAGCTAAAAATTGATGATTAGGTCAAATTTATCCGGATATTAAAGGTTTGTCTTTAAAATTTGCGGAACTTTTTCTTCTTTTATGAATTACACGCTGTAATTTGAACCAAACTCTTTGATATTTTTAAAGATTTTCTTGAATTTAAATAGTTTTTTGGCCTCACGTCTATGAACACGCTGGGGTTGATTTGACCTGTGTTAGAATTATCATTTTTTTTAAATTTAATCAGAAATATTGCTCTATTATGGGCTCTTGCGTATAAGCAAGCGATACATGACTGTTCGGTACAATAAAATTCAATATTTTTGTTTTCTTAATAATAATATTTTTGGGTTTTATTTTCTCGTCTATCAACACGCTAAAAATTGATAATTAGGTTGTATTTATCAGGAAAGACTAAAATTTGCGGAACAATTCCTTCTCTCAAGACTTATACGCTGTGTTTTTAACCAAACTGTTTGATAATTTCAAAGATTTATTTGATCTTAACGAGTTTTTTTGCCTTACGTCTATGAACACGCTGGTGTTGATTAGACCTGTGATAGAATTATCATTTTTTTAAACTTTTAATCAGAAATATTGCTATGTTTTAGGCTCTTGCGTATTTGCAAGCGATACATGACTGTTCGGTACAATAATATTCAATATTATTGCTTTCTTAATAATGCAATTTTAGGGTTTTTGCTTCTCGTCTATCAACACGCTAAAAATTGATAATTAGGTTTTATTTATCAGGATAGACTAAAATTTGCGGAACTATTTCTTCTCTCATGAATTATACGCTGTGTTTTGAACCAAACTAATTGATAATTTCAAAGATTTATTTGATTTTAAATAGTTTTTTTGCCTTACGTCTATGAACACGCTGGTGTTGATTAGACCTGTGATAGAATTATCATTTTTTTACACTTTTAATCAGAAATATTGCTCTATTATGGGCTCTTGCGTATTTGCAAGCGATACATGACTTTTCGGTACAATAATATTCAATATTATTGTTTTCTTAATAATAATTTTTTGGGTTTTTGCTTCTCGTCTATCAACACGTTAAAAATTGATAATTAGGTTGTATTTATCAGGATAGACTAAAATTTGCGGAAATATTTCTTCTCTCATGAATTATACGCTGTGTTTTGAACCAAACTGTTTGATATTATTAAAGATTTTCTTGAATTTTAATAGTTTTTTTGCCTCACGTCTATGATCACGCTGGGGTTGATTTGACCTGTGTTAGATTGATCAGTTTTATTAACTTTTAGTTAAATTTTTTGCTATATTTTAGGCTCTTGTGTATTTGCAAGCGATCCGTGACAGTTCGGTACGATAATTTTTAATGTGAAGTTTTTCTTATTAAATATTTGTGCGGTTTTATTTTCTCGTCTATTAACAAGCTAAAAATTGATGATTAGGTCAAATTTATCCGGATATTAAAGGTTTGTCTTTAAAATTTGCGGAACTTTTTCTTCTTTTATGAATTACACGCTGTAATTTGAACCAAACTCTTTGATATTTTTAAAGATTTTCTTGAATTTAAATAGTTTTTTGCCTCACGTCTATGAACACGCTGGGGTTGATTTGACCTGTGTTAGATTGATCAGTTTTATTAACTTTTAGTTAGAATTTTTGCTATATTTTAGGCTCTTTTGTATTTGCAAGCGATCCGTGACAGTTCGGTACGATAATTTTTAATGTAAAGTTTTTCTTATTAAATATTTGTGCGGTTTTATTTTCTCGTCTATTAACAAGCTAAAAATTGATGATTAGGTCAAATTTATCCGAATATTAAAGGTTTTTCATTAAAATTTGCGGAACTTTTTCTTCTCTTATGAATTATACGCTGTGTTTTGAACCAAACTGTTTGATAATTTCAAAGATTTATTTGATTTTAAATAGATTTTATGCGTTACGTCTAAAAACACGCTGGGGTTGATTTGACCTGTGTTAGATTGATCAGTTTTATTAACTTTTTGTTAGAATTTTTGCTATATTTTAGGCTCTTGTGTATTTGCAAGCGATCCGTGACAGTTCGGTACGATAATTTTTAATTTTAAGTTTTTCTTATTAAATATTTGTGCAGTTTTATTTTCTCGTCTATTAACAAGCTAAAAATTGATGATTAGGTCAAATTTATCCGGATATTAAAGGTTTGTCTTTAAAATTTGCGGAACTTTTTCTTCTTTTATGAATTACACGCTGTAATTTGAACCAAACTCTTTGATATTTTTCAAGATTTTCTTGAATTTAAATAGTTTTTTGGCCTCACGTCTATGAACACGCTGGGGTTGATTTGACCTGTGTTAGAATTATCATTTTTTTAAAATTTAATCAGAAATATTGCTCTATTATGGGCTCTTGCGTATAAGCAAGCGATACATGACTGTTCGGTAAATTAAAATTCAATATTTTTGTTTTCTTAATAATAATATTTTTGGGTTTTATTTTCTCGTCTATCAACACGCTAAAAATTGATAATTAGGTTGTATTTATCAGGAAAGACTAAAATTTGCGGAACAATTCCTTCTCTCAAGACTTATACGCTGTGTTTTTAACCAAACTGTTTGATAATTTCAAAGATTTATTTGATCTTAAAGAGTTTTTTTGCCTTACGTCTATGAACACGCTGGTGTTGATTAGACCTGTGATAGAATTATCATTTTTTTAAACTTTTAATCAGAAATATTGCTATGTTTTAGGCTCTTGCGTATTTGCAAGCGATACATGACTGTTCGGTACAATAATATTCAATATTATTGCTTTCTTAATAATGCAATTTTAGGGTTTTTGCTTCTCGTCTATCAACACGCTAAAAATTGATAATTAGGTTTTATTTATCAGGATAGACTAAAATTTGCGGAACTATTTCTTCTCTCATGAATTATACGCTGTGTTTTGAACCAAACTAATTGATAATTTCAAAGATTTATTTGATTTTAAATAGTTTTTTTGCCTTACGTCTATGAACACGCTGGTGTTGATTAGACCTGTGATAGAATTATCATTTTTTTACACTTTTAATCAGAAATATTGCTCTATTATGGGCTCTTGCGTATTTGCAAGCGATACATGACTTTTCGGTACAATAATATTCAATATTATTGTTTTCTTAATAATAATTTTTTGGGTTTTTGCTTCTCGTCTATCAACACGCTAAAAATTGAAAATTAGGTTGTATTTATCAGGATAGACTAAAATTTGCGGAACTATTTCTTCTCTCATGAATTATACGCTGTGTTTTTAACCAAACTAATTGATAATTGCAAAGATTTATTTGATTTTAAATAGTTTTTTTGCCTTACGTCTATGAACACGCTGGTGTTGATTAGACCTGTGATAGAATTATCATTTTTTTAAACTTTTAATCAGAAATATTGCTATGTTTTAGGCTCTTGCGTATTTGCAAGCGATACATGACTGTTTGGTACAATAATATTCAATATTATTGTTTTCTTTATAATGAAATTTTAGGGGTTTTGCTTCTTGTCTATCAACACGTTAAAAATTGATAATTAGGGGTGAGGGTTTTTTCTTCTCGTCTATCAACACGCTAAAAATTGATAATTAGGTTGTATTTATCAGGATAGACTAAAATTTGCGGAACAATTTCTTCTCCCATGAATTATACGCTGTGTTTTTAACCAAACTGTTTGATAATTTCAAAGATTTGTTTGATTTTAAATAGTTTTTTTGCCTTACGTCTATAAACACGCTGGTGTTGATTAGACCTGTGATAGAATTATCATTTTTTTAAACTTTTAATCAGAAATATTGCTATGTTTTAGGCTCTTGCGTATTAGCAAGCGATACATGACTGTTCGGTACAATAATATTCAATATTATTGTTTTCTTAATAATAATTTTTTTGGGTTTTTACTTCTCGTCTATCAACACGCTAAAAATTGATAATTAGGTAGTATTTATCAGGATAGACTAAAATTTGCGGAACTCTGTCTTATCTCATGAATTATACGCTGTGTTTTGAACCAAATTGTTTGATAATTTCAAAGATTAATTTCATTTTAAATAGTTTTTTTGCCTTACGTCTATGAACACGCTGGTGTTGATTTACAAATATATTTAGCCTAAAAAATAAAATAAATTTCCATCAAGATTTTGTAGATTTATTCTCATGATGATAAGGAAGAAAACCCGGAATAAAAAGAAAACATTAGTATGTATAATATTATGTATTAATATTTATGTAAATAATTTAACATGATAATATCAATGTGGTGGTATTTATTGGCCTAAAGCAATATTTTGCATATTTTGTATTTTTCCTTTCATGAAATGGGGTCGCAGACGCAGACCGTGCCCGAATAGACATAATGAATAGTAGAGCCGTTACATTTTTTTTCAATAGAAACAAATTTTAAAACGACGACAAAACAATACAAAACCGAGATCGAGCAGAAAAAAAATGCAAAATGCAACGTCGACCTGACATAGGCAACAGCGCGTCCCGCAACCCGACCCCCCACTCTCGTTGATCTCGCCGGGCGGCGGCAAATCTGCCTGCGTCTCCAGTGTCTCGACTCGGGATTGGGGATTGCGACCAGACCAGACTCGACAGCCAAATAGCGCCCCAAGGAAAAGCAAAACAATCATTCTCTATCTCTACTCCGTTCATCCCCGTTTTTAGCAGGAAAGTAGCAAGAAAGGGACGTAAGAATTGGCGACGAGCCGATCATCAAGCAATGCAGTCTGCAGAAAACACTTGAGCAGAACGGACGAGAGCTCTAGCTAGGATTTCGTAGGGGTAATTAATTTCATGCATATCAAATTTAAACTCTGCCGTCAAAGATTTTATTTGCAAAGAAGTGCGTGAGAATCTTTTAGACTATAAATTCTTTCTAATTTGAACTTATTATTCAACGTTTTAAGGCGTGAGCTAAGCCGCAGTACCTTGTAAAATGTACATAATTTTAATTGTAATTTTCACTGAAATTGAAATTACACTCGCCCTCTCAGTAGTCGACGAGTCGACACAGGGTTTGCGAACATTTCCTTATCCGCATCTAACGTGTCGCACCATAATTATGTATTAAATTTTGCTTGAGCGTAGAGAATTGCATTAATTATGCTATTTAGAGTGAATAATAGAGTAATTATTTGTGCAATTACGTTTTATTTAATGTCCGGTTGGCGGCAAATTTGTAATTTTGTATCAAACGCTCTAGAATGTGACCCCGCACCATAACTTAAAAATTGGTTTTTCACCAAATGCGCGATCACATGTGCCTCCTAATTTTGATCCATCGTCAGGAAATTCTAACTCGTAATTCATCCATTTTATCTCAATAAATTTTTATAATTTTATTTCTTTTATGCAAGATTATATTTTGCTAAAATATTGCAAAGGCCGCGCATCCCAAAATTATGTTGGTACACGGCTGCCGTCAGAGCCATGGGGCCTTATGGCTCGGGCTGAAGACATCTTTTTTTTGGCCAACATAATAGAGCTGATGCGCGGCCTTTGAAATATTGATAATTATATTTCCCCCCTTTTTTTTAACAAAATAGTCTAAATATAGCGATGCTAATTTATGAAATAAATAACATATTTTTCAACGTTTTGCGTTGTCCAGAGATAATAATGTAGTTATATTCTCCATATTTACTGTTTCTTCTATTTTTTACAACTTTGGTTCAAAAATCAGTAATAATTTTTCTGATAATATAAAATATTTTGATTAAAATTATAAAAAAAAATCAATTCCTTCCACAGATTGACTATGGAGGAAGGTGAGAAGCCAAAGATTTTGCCACCGGCCAAGCGGCCCCGGGCGGAAAGAAATAATTCATCAGCGGGCTCGTGGAAAACTCAGGCAGCAGCTCTGGCTGCTCGCAATCTGAATACATCAACACCCTGGAGTGGAGCATCCAGTCGCCCTCACCAGTCTACTCGTATTTCTGGAGGATTAGGTATGAATATGATGGATACAAAAAAAATGTATGAATTAAAGAAAAATATTAAGATTTTAAATAGAGAAAGAGATGAACACACTTATTAGGAAAGCGTTGTGAAAATTTACATAAAAATTTAACTATGTTGGTAATAAAAATGTTGGCAAATAATCAACAACATATTTAAAAAAAAAAAATTGTTGTATTTTAAGAACAACTTCATAATTCGCAAATAGCACGAGCCACTCAAATATGTTTATATTAAAACTTCATTGTGGTGCTTCGTGCCCTAAAATGGAAAGCGCTGGAAGTCCTTTCAATCTGGCTAAATACTTAGTTTGGCAAAAGCAAAATAGCTAAATACCTGGCTGGTCAGCGTGCAAATTGCCTAAATACATCAAACTCGATTTTACAGGAGAGGGAAAATGCGGAGCGAGATCCTTAAACTTAATTTTGAGTGTCTGGCGCTTGCCTATTGAAAAAATGCTGATGAAAAATTACTAATGGATACTTAAATTAAACTTTAATATGTTAAAGCCAATGAAAGTGAAGAGAAACTAATATTTTTAGGATACAAAAATATCATCAAAATAAAAAATAATTTAAAAAAATACCTTTGTTCATATTTATGACGCAAGAATTTGATTTTGAAAATATAAATATATGAAAATTTAATTTTCTAGGCCAAAATTAATGTTCTTTTGCCGAAAGTTTATGTTGAGTGAAGTATTGTAATTAGGTCTGTGTCTCGGTAACTAAAAGTCCAAAATCAAAAACTAAATAGTGAAAATGACCGCCAAAATATGTTCTTTTAGAAAAATGAGTTGTTTGAATTCAAAATTTATTGGTTTTCTAAATATCTACTTGAAAAAAATTCATAAAAAAAATATAAAATTCAAACAAAACGTGTTATTAATTGATTTTTTAACTTAAAAAACGAAAATTGACTTTTGAGCAATTTTTTAAATATTTGATCTGCTGCTGAGATGTGGGATATGGGTCTCGAAATAAACCCTTGTATTCAACTTCATATAATTGATTTAAAATTTTTTTGACCCTGAAAATGCATGTTTAATGGAAAAAAGCCCCATCATGAACAAAATTTTTAAAAAAATTCAAATTGGTTTCATCATCAATTCTGATTATTTCCTAATATATCCATATGCAGTGTTAAGATGCCTTTGCTTGCAGGGCTACATTATATTAATGAAAAATTTAAATAACTTTTCCACAAAAATATATTTATGCCACATTTTCTTGGGTTGAAATAACTCACCAGGAGCCCATTTTCACGGCGGGATTGATTTTGGTCAAATCAGTATGGCATTTAGTACTTATGACTAAACGCCTTTTGAGTGGTTTCTTTGGGTTTTAAAATTCTCAAAAAAAGTATGGCATTTGGACATTTTGGCATTTAGCTACTTTGCACGCTGACCAACCAGGTATTTAGCCAAATTGAAAAGACACAGTGATAGGTACTTTTATGGACATTTAAATTTAATAAAATAACATCTTTGCTAGTTATAAAAATTAAAAATTTCAGAATTTGATTTGACGTAATTCATACTTTTTTTTATAGTTACTGGATCAATGCCGAGTAGCAGATCAGTTCCAAGAGGTGATTCACGTGGCAAGCAGACTACACTCAATTATGGCAATGATGTTCGAAAACACAAATTTCAGAAGGCAAAACAGGGAAAAAACTTTGCTGAAACTCTGCAGGAACTGGTGGATCTACAGAGCTTTCAGGTAAATAATTATCAATTTAAAACTGTAAATTATGCAACTCGCTTGGTGCTTATGTTGTGCGGGTTTGTATTCTTTATTATGTCAGGGGTTTAATATCTTAATTTACCAACACAACTATTTCTTGCAATGGGTTTTAAATATTAATGCATGAATTCTTTTTTTTTATACTTCAGGTTGTAAAACAGCTTGCTGAGAGAAGTGACCAGTGGGATGCCTTTGTCAAGAGTGAGTTGAATCTTTCCGACTTTCAACTTGTTCTTCGCATCATTCGAAAGGTCTGCGAATCAGATTTTGACCAACACAAGGCCATGCTGGTCAACCAAACATGCCACCCTGACTTCATGAACTGCGTTCCAACAATGCTGCTGAACGGTTCGATGAAAGACCACTCGACATTTACTCAAGTGGCGGAAAACATTGCGCTGTTCTTCACAACCTTGGTGGAGATGTTGCCAATCACAGCAGCAGGGCTGAAGAAAACCGTCGAATGCTGCTTTGTCAGTCTGAATGGCATCAGCAGTAGTCAAGACTGTGTCCAGGTTGCACCCGAGTTGCTGCAAAAATACCAGGGTTTGGTCGGACACGTAGAAGCTCTGCAGGTGAATGCCCCGAAGAAGCCAACTTGGCACGACCGGCGAATGGAACAAGTGGAGAAAATGAAGTATGAGCAGCCGCCGAACGACTTCAGGGAAATCAGCATTTATCCCACCTTTGAAGATGTTGTCAACCCTCAGCGGCCCTTTCTGAGGCCCAACGTGATCAACGGTCCGTACTTTGATGTTGAACACAACCTGGACACGCAGTACCGTCTGCTGCGAGAAGATTTTGTTCGACCTCTTCGAGAAGGAGTGCAGGACATTCTCAAGGGCACCGACAGCAAGAAGTGCGAGTCGCTGTCAGTCAGAGTATACAACGATGTGCAGTTCATCAAATATGTGAGGGAAATTGAAGGCACAAGAGTGCTGAACGAAGGCACATTGCTGTGTTTTGATACGTCAACAAATAGCAGACGATTCCAGAGGACCAACTGGGAGCAAACCAAGAAGTTCATGCACGGCGCCCTGCTCTGTTTCACTCGAAACTGCTTCCAGACACTTCTCTTTGCCACAGTCAGCAGCCGAGATGTGAAGTTTCTTAGGCAGAAGCAAATCTTGGTGACCTTTTGCGAGAAGTACGATGAAAACATTTACGATAAGAATGCCAAATACACCATGATTGAGAGTGAAGTTTTCTTTGATCCCTATAACCAGGTGACTTGCATTAGCTATTTGTATTATTTTTGTGTAATGTAAAATTAAATTTTTCGCAGGTCTCTGAAGAATTTGAATGATCGGAACTTTCCATTCCCAAAATACTTCATCGATGTGCAAAAGGATGATGCACCTCCAGCATATTTGCTCGATGCTGGACCTGTGCAGATTAAAATCAAAGGAACAAGAGGTTCATACCAGCTGACAATCTTGAATGATGCATCGTGGCCTGATGCTGAACAACTGGGCCTAGATAGCTCTCAGTACAAAGCCCTGAAAGCTGCTTTGACCAAAGAACTTGCTGTTATCCAAGGACCGCCTGGCACTGGCAAGACTTTCATGGCTTTGAAAATTGCATAAATCCTGATCGGAAACCAACAAGCTATGAAAAGAAAAACTCCCATTCTTGTCGTTTGTCTCACAAATCACGGGCTGGACCAGTTTTTGGTTGGAATATGCTGGTTTACCAAGAGTTTAGTGCGCATTGGTGGTCAATCAATATGTGAAGAGTTGGATTAGGGAGACACGGAAATTCTTTCTGCAATCAATTCGACATGGAAGGCTGTTCGAAAATCAATCGAAGATCAGAACGCACTGGATTCCTCTCTAACTCATAGGTAAATATGCAAATAATTATTTTAAATCATACATTTGGAGAATGCTTTAAATCTCTTTTTTTTATTGCAACTTAAAGAGTATCACATTATTAACCTCTTAATATCTTAAATAAGCCTAAATTTCAATATACTTTTAATTCAGATGTGAAGTTCATCCTGAATAAAAATTTAAAGTGTCGAGCCTAAAGGACACCTTCTCCTTAAGGCGGCTGCAACAAGATTTGTGAAAACCTGCTCAACTGTGGCCACACTTGCAAGCATTTTTTCCACTTGATGCAAATCAAGCATGAAGAAATCAAGTGCGATGAACCCTGTGAGAGGAAATGTGACGCTGGGCTTCACTCATGCAAGCAAAAGTGCTTCGTTAAGTGTGGATCAAGTTGCATGGAAATGGTGCAAAAAAATCTTCCCTGCGGTCACCAGGCAATGTTGAGATGTCATGCGGATGAAGAACATTTCTCCTGCACAGAATTCGTGACAAAGAAATTCCCCGAGTGCAACCACGAGGCAGAGGTTGCATGTTCTTGCAAGAGGTGTCCTCAACCCTGCGACATGCAGGCACCTTGCGGTCACAGCTGCACCAGCAAGTGCCACACGGACTCTGATCCCGACCACCTTCAATACAATTGTACCAAGCCATGCATAAAGATGAACAAGGACTGCCAATCAAATCATCCGTGCAATAAGAAATGCTGGGAGGAATGTGGTGTTTGCGAAATCCAGGTATTGCGATCTTGAGTGCATTTATTGTTAGTATCTTGCATTTAATTTAAAGGTTAATTAATTTAAATTAAACCTTATTTATGTTTCGTCATTTAATAGATAAAATTAATGTAAAAAATAATGATCTTTTATCAGGTGAAGGTAAAGAGGAGCTGTGGCCATCAATTTGACTTAAAATGTCACATCGACCCTGAGGGAATCGAGTGTCGCAACATGTGTGCCAAAATGCTCGTCTGTGGTCACCGTTGCTTAAAGAAGTGCACCACCGAATGCTCTCCTTGCACTCAGTTGGTGGAAAAGGTCATTTCGGAGTGTGGCCACTCTGCAAAGGTGCCTTGCGGCCGAGAAGCAACCAAGGAAGATTGTGCAGAGCAGTGCAAGAAGCTTCTTTCTTGTGGACACACTTGCAAAGCCAAGTGCTCCTGTGGATGCACGACAAAGTGCCGGGAGGTAGTGGAATTGCAAGTTGGAGAGTGTGGACACGAAATCAAATGGCTCTGTTTGGAAAAAACCAATGGCTAGCTGAAATTGGTATGTATTTTGATTGCAATAATTTAATTTTCTTATTGCACACAGGCTTGTCATGAGATACACACAGCTAGAAATGCGGACACTCATGCCAAGGAGATTTTGCCACCGGCCAAGCGGAAAGAAATAATTTCAGCAGGATGGAGCTCTGGTTAATTGCTCGCAATCTGATAGCTTCCACATCTTGGAGAGATGGATCCAGTCGCCCTCACCAGTCTGCTGGCAGTTCTGGAGGATGGAAACAAAAAATGTATGAATTAAAAAATAAATTAAGAGTATATGAATAGAGAAAAGATGAACACACATGGTGGCCCATAAGTAATCCGTGGTTTTTAAACGCCCGCCACGAACGAACGGCTGGACGAAATTTAATTTTCTCGGCAGATTCTGAAAGCCCAACTTCACAAGTTTTTGGCGGGCACAATGAGAACTTTCGCATATTTGAAAATCCAATAGATTTTACAGGAAAACTAAATAGTGCCAAGTTGCCTTTTATGGGAGCTCCCATGTAGTGGAAAATGAGTGTTCGAGGGTAGAAGTGTGAAACATGTTTTTAGGGGTAAACGACCTCCCTGAACACCGTGACGTGGCCAGATTCTCAAAATTTTGCTTCCTTCTAATTTTTTTCTTGACCAATTTATTATTTGCAAAAAGTGATCAAAAAAATGATCGCTTGAAGATAAAAATCTGCAAATTGCTGGAGGGGTGGATCTTGAACATAACAACAGCGTAATTTTTTCAAACTTGTTATTTTCTGGAAAATTGCCCATTTTCACAAGGGGTCCACATTTTGGTCCATTTCTCAACTTCTATGGGAGCTAGTAACAAAACTTGAAGTGATTCTAAAAGCCGATTAAATTTCCTATCTTTATTTTGTGGATATTAACTTTCCAACACTAGCTGATTTTCCGGCAAAGTGAAGTAAAAAATTGCCTTATTATTTTTCACAGGGATTTTAACCCGCAAAAGAAAGTCTGAATAGCCAAAATGTAGCTTGGTTCTTTGGCAAGACACCCCTAAAATTTCAAAACTTTTCCTTCAGCCGTTTTTCCGCAATCGCCGATTTTCCCGACCCCTTTTGAGAAAAACAAAACTATTCCGGAAAGGCATGTATGTGCGATACATCATTCGAGTAGACACATCAAGGAGGTGCTAGAAATAAATTTTTACCATAATCGGATCAATTTTCCAATTTTTAGGGCAGTTTTCGTGAATTAGAAAAAAAATGAAAATTACATATTTAAAAAAAAAAAATAGTACTTGATATTTTAAGAACACCTTCATCATTCGCAAATAGCACAAGCCACTTGAATCTGTTTTTATTATATAAAACTTCATTGTGGTGCTTCTCCTGCCCAAAAATGGATAGTTAAAATTAGCATTTCAATTTGACATATAAGTTTAATATAATAACATATATTGTTGCTAATTATACAAAATAAAAAAATATCAGGAATTTAGTTATATGTAATAATTTAGTATAACATAATTCATACTTTTTTTAGTTAGGTGGATCAATGTCAAGTAGCAGATCAGTTCCAAGAGGTGGTTCTCATGGCAATCATGTTGGGAGACTCTATTTTCAAAGGCAAGAAAACAGGGAAAAATCTTTGCTGAAACTCTCTAGCAACTGGTGGATCTACAGAGCTTTCAGGTAAATATCGATTTAAAACTGTAAATTATGCAACTTGCTTGGTGCTTGTGTTGTGTGGGCTCATGGTAATATTTATTACGTTGGATTTAATTATCTTAATTAACCAACACAGCTATATGTTATTCTTGCAATTTTTTATTTGTTTTTATTTATGAACACATGTTTTTTTTACATTTTTTCTATTTCAGATGGTAAAACAGCTTGCTGCGAGAAGCGACCAGTGGGATGAACTTGTGAAGGGCGAGTTAAATCTTTCCGACTTTCAACTTGTTCTTTGCGTTCTGCGGAAAGTCTGCGAGTCGGAATACGACAAGCACAAGGCCATGCTGGTCAATCAAACATGCCACCCTGACTTCATGAACTGCTTTCCAACAATGCTGCTGAACGGTTCGATGAAAGACCACGCAACCTTTACTCAAGTGGCAGAAAACATTGCGCTGTTCTTCACAACCTTGGTGGAGATGTTGCCAATCACAGCAGCAGGGCTGAAGAAAACCGTCGAATGCTGCTTTGTCAGTCTGAATGGCATCAGCAGTAGTCAAGACTGTGTCCAGGTTGCACCTGAGTTGCTGCAAAAATACAAGAGTTTGGTTGGCCACGTAGAAGCTCTGCAGGTGAATGCCCCGAAGAAGCCAACTTGGCATGACCGGCGGATGGAACAAGTGGAGAAAATGAAGTACGAGCAGCCGCCGAACGACTTCCGGGAAATCAGCATTTATCCCACCTTTGAAGATGTCGTCAACCCTCAGCGGCCCTTTCTGAGGCCGAACGTGATCAACGGTCCGTACTTTGATGTTGAACACTACCTGTCCAACTTGAGAGTGATCGAGTACAAGACATTCTTAATGTCATAGACAGAGTGCAATTAATTTAAAGTGGTTGAGTAAAAGCTGCATCAAGTGGTTCGTCAACGTCATCCGAGATCCTAACGGTGCTCTGTAGTGGACTGATTGAAGCAGTTTGAGCACCACAACGATAACCCTTGCCCCCACACGAAGGCCAATTGACCTTCTCTCATTCACCTACCACTTTTGTATATAGATCTGTAAGATATTTGCACTGCTGTAGCTCAAAGAATGGCTTTGCTTCATCCCTTCTCTTAATTTTTGATCAGGATGTTAGATGGAAATTTTTATTTTTGGAATCATGGGAGATTAGCATCTTTTTTGGAAAAAACAACAAAAGTATGAACGGCAGTGCAAGTCGTTCATTCGATGGCGGCCGAGGGCTGTGGTCCACCGTAATTCTGCACACTGTCAAGGGACATCTTGGGAAATAATCTTAAAATTTTATTTTCTTATGGATAAAATCATATTTTGGTATTTTTTTCATTTCATTATCAATGTAGAAAATATATATATCTAAAAGAAAAACTTTTAGGAAAAATGTAGCCAATTAAATGCACTATAATTTCTTTCATTACTGTGACGACTTCATAATTTATTTTTAAACTACTTACTTAATGCTGAATGTCTATTACCTTTAGATTTAAATTTTACTATATATTTTTTCTTTTCAAAATAGCCAATGGGAACTGGAACTTTAATTTTGATTCCAAAAATAATTTTCCATCAAAAAATGTTACTGCTGGATGTTAATTTTGAAATGATTGCTTGATTTCTAATAAGCGCACTTCTTGTCAATGTTGAAAGTTTATGGTACCATTAAAGCACATTAAAGAATAATTTACAATTTGAAAACGGCTTGATTTTCTTTTGGATAAGCTACCTTGAATTAATTCTAAAAAATCTTGATCGTTGAGAAAAAAATTATATTTTGACTTTTTGAGCCAGTTGCAGGTCGGTTGGGTCTTGGGTCCCTCAACCTGGCCACCACGGCTTGTGAATTCCAAACGATTCATGACGAAAATGTTACACTCTTTGAATTCAAAAATCGTGCAACACTATCCATAAGTTATTTATCTGATTTTTAATTGTGTGTATTATCTGTTTTATTAAAGGAGGATTCATATAAAGGTATTAGGCGTTTGCAAAACATAATGCTGTTTTATAATTTCAATCTAATTGCAGGGGTGGATTGAGTGGAACCATAGTAGAGTAAGTGCTCTGTAATAAAAATTTCAAAATATTATATTTGTTATAAAAAGCCCAAGACGTCAAGAAAATAAAAAGAGTAGTGAAAAACTAAAAACGACCAATAAATGCAAGACGAATTTACCGATTTGATAAATTAAACAAATTTAATATTAACAAGAAGAAAATATATTTAATTTTATACTTTGAATTTTGGGAATTTTGCAGGTTGCAAAATGTTTCAATAAATATGATCAATTATTGCAATTATTATTTCTGTTTTTTGGATCTTTCATATTTGATATGATGTAATTATGTAGATTAATCTACATAATTATTTTGAGTATAGCAATGAAATAATATCAGACAGCGACAGTATCACGGCATACTAATATAATATTTCATTTCGGCCTCTTGGAAGTCTTGGAATATTGGAATTATTTTGCTCAACACTGCTGAGTTTTCGCGCGAACAATTCAAATAATTCCTCGGTAAGCGCCAATCAAATGCGGTTGGGAAGCGATTTGCCCATTTGCCTCTTCTGATTGGATCTTGGATCACTGGCGCCACTGGCGGCCAAAGTCCAGTGTCCAGTCAGTCACAACAAACAAGGCAGCGAAGAACGTGTGTCGGGGTGATTCGCAAAAATTGTGACGTGACTAGTGGATGCAATTTTCGGACACTGCACTTTTGCAGACATAAAACTGTGAACTCTGTGAAGTACCCCCCGAAGTGCGTTTTCTAATCAGTTCGCGAAACTCTCTGTTCAGAGCCGTTCGACCGATCAAGAACGTTGGATGGCCTTCGATGTGGCCGCACCACCGAGACTCCAAGACATTTGAGCAGCCAGAACAAAATCCAGACACTTTGGTGAAGTTTGCGGAAGTTTGATCGCGGAAAGTCGAACTCATTCATAGCAGCTATATCTCAGAGGTATTACTTTCTTGTGATTTTACGTCTTCTCCATTTATTTTAGATTTATGTTAAAAATTCATCTAAATTTCAATTAAATCAACATGGCGGACCATAACGCCTTAAAATGAATTCAGCCAAAAAAGGAAAAAGGGCACCGCGAGACCACTATGTAGTCAATATAATTTAAATGAACTCGATTGCCGGTTTGTTTGGTCTGGTATTGTCATCATTTTGACTCAAAATGTGCACAACGCTTTTTTATTATAACAAGAAATCCGTGGTTAAAATGTTATTAGGCAGGGGTCGGTTATGTGACCGCTGTATCGCGTTTCAAAATCCTTTGAACGAGCCTGAGGTCTGAGAATATCATAATATATTCATAATAAATTTAATAAATCCCAGAATCGCAAGGAAATACTTTTCTAAAAACGAGACCATGCATGGTCGCGAACGACCTCAAGTACGACCTCCGACGGTCTCAAACCGACGACCTCATATTTTGACATAATGGCTACATATTTAAGGGTAACGGTTGCCCCTCGGTCTCGATTGGCCTTGAATGTGTCCATCAACCTCGGACGGTCTCGGGCGACTTCTCACCATATCACCCCATTTTCCCATAAGACCCAATGTAATTAAAGTTTTTGTAATTATAATTTAATTTAATGAGAGCATCACTGGAGCTAATATTATGAAACTGTTTTGAAATTTTAATTTTTTTTGTGCTATAAAAAGATTTTTAAACAATTTAAAAACGTTTGCAAATATTAAATTGTGTAATTTTTACTTTCAAGGTTTTATATAGTATTTTAAATTTTTTTTTAATTCATTGGTCTTAGTGTGGGTTCGCCGCAGCGGCCGCGTCTCTTTTGATGTCAGGCGTTTTAGCAGACCTCTGCTAGTCGTGATACCCTTTCTGCTCATTTTTCCGATTTCAGCATCCTCAGCACTAAGTAAAATAACAGTCTGCATGCAAAACCAAATAACGGATAACAAGAGTAGTTCTCAAATTAAAAATATTTGACCAATTATTTGCAAGTTTGTTCTAGAATTGAAAGTAAACAGATATTTTTGTAATACGGTAATACTCAAAGCTGAAATGATTCTTTTGCAGGTGTCTTTTGTATGGACGACCTACACCGTCACGATTGAGTGCCTCTGGAAAGTCTGAAAGCCAAATACGAGCTCACACTCCTCGGCTTTGAGTATAATTGCGGCAAAACGTAAGTTTTTTCTTATTATTTATTTGCCTTGATATGTACTCTAAGTAATTTTGGAATTGGAAATTTAAATTCTATGGCGCCGCAAATTATCATTTTATATTTAAATTTTTTTGTGAATCATGACAAATTAACGTGGATTACACTCACTGACAATGTACTCAAGCGTCGAAAACGATTAATTTTGGCCGAATTTCCAATTGTTCCAAAAACCGTTGAAGAAATAGATCATTAAAATAATTATTCTTTTTTTGTAAAATTTTATGAAGAAAACAGTCGAATATAGTTATGTGCGTATAATTATTTTCAAGTGCATTTATGCTTACATTTAGTCAATGGAACAGACCAATCAAAGTTATACGAGCAAGATCTTACCTCTCGAGATGCTCACCTGAGTTGGCTAACACTGCGGCCAGTATTTTTATTTTATTTTTACTCGTTGCTCACCATCTAAATCGGAATAGCATGGGAAAGGGGCAATGATATTATTTTATGAAATGTTGTCCATTAACCAAGTGATGTGGGCAAGAAGCCGTGGCCAGGCGGAATGCAATTTTGTTTGCTACAAGTTTCGATTTCCTTGTGATATTTGATTCATGATGAATGCAATCGGCCCAGAAATAAATTTTGCAAATTTTCTTATATCAAACTTCACCGAATCCAAAATTCGCAGGGTTTTAATGAAAATATTCCTCTCGGCGACAAACTTTATAAACCTTTCAATAGAAGCTATATAACGTTAAACTTTGACCTCATTGCAAGACTTTGAAACTCTATAATTTTGAAGTTCGTCCACATTTGTTAAATTTGATTTAAAAAATAATCACCAATTAATTTATTCACAATCAGTCAGATCATGTAAAATTGAAAGTGGCAAAGTGGCATTTTAATTCCACAATTCACAATTTTATTTTTAAATATATATCTTCTGTTTTTTTTATTATCGTGGATCGAGTCTCTGAAAATTTGATATGATTTATCACAAAAGTTACTGCCTTTTTAAGGCATGGCCCACTTCCCTCTCACAGTCAACCACCTTCTCAGTTGTCGGAATCGTTGCCTGCAGAGAGAAACAATATTGAAAGGGCAATTTCTGGCCCTTGTGCATTTTCTACTGCCACTGCAAGTTGGGCAGATTGAGAAAGAACCGCTCGTCCTTTAATGCTGAGGGGCCTATCGGACCCTTGATAGGACCTGCCGAGTTGTCGCTTCTTTTGGTTAAGCTGACAAAAGTGTGAAACCTTCAACCTCAGGCAATTGATTAATGACGGTGTCAAAGTAAATGAGCCGCCCTATTGCCCTCGCGCTGCGCGCGGGGCCTTCCCCACGTCCGTCATCGACCTCGCTGCGCCTCCAGCCAAATTCCCTCTATTTAATTTTATTCATGGAAAATGCCCAAAAGAGTGAAAGCCTTAATGAATTCCTCACGTGCGTTGCCGTGAAAAAGGGCGAATAATATTTCCTCTCGTAAGCCTTAAAAAGCAAAGAGTGTTTTACATTGCATTGTAACCATAATTTTTACAGAGGTCTCTCGAATAAAAACGTAAAAAAAAATATAATATATAATGAAACGCTACTTTTCTAATTATCTATTAATTAAATATAAAAAAGTCTTAACTTTAACTTTCCTTTTTTCTTTCTTAAGTAATCAAAGGTGAACAACTTTTTTCATTTATCAGTTAATATAACCTCTCGTGAGCCCTTAACGAAGAATTTTCTCTTTTACTTAATTTTAAATTCCCACGTTGGTGGCCCTGAAAGTTGCTGCTTTTATTTCTTACTTTAAAATGCTTAAAAATTTTGCAGCCGTAAACTGGTCCCAAACTTAAATTTTTTTTTCAACATTGCTCGCGATCAAACTTGATCAATTTTGGGTGGCCCTGAAAAGGGCCGGTTTTTGGCCCTGAAAAGGGCCGGTTTTTGGCCCTGAAAAGGGCCGTTTTTGTCCAAGAGTCTTGAAGTTGGAGCGACCGTCTTCCAGGAAGGCGACGAACCCAAGGGTCAGGCGGCCACATTAAATAAGAAAAGAATTAGCAATAAAGGCAAAAAGAAATATAAACGGTTAATAATATGTCAACATGCTATGGTATACAACTTAGTTTTCATCTCTAAAGCGCCGGCGGATTTCTTTGGCTCGTCCCTTGTAGCTTTCCTTCTTCTTCTTCTCCAGCCTCTTCCACTTCTTGATGAGCTTTGAGAAGGTCGCTTGAGGGGTGACCCCAGCTACCTTTGCCTTCTCAAAGCTCTCTTGCACAAACAAATTGAGGCCGCTCGTTCGGCACACAGCTTTCACGCCAGGAGGTGGGCCATTCTGAAGTGTCAAAGAAAATCAACCTCAAATTACCAAAGTATGGTATAATTCAGGCTACATTTTCAAATAATATGGAATAGGTTTTGAAGTTTATTTGTTCAAAAAAAGTAGTCGGGGAAAATTTTGAGTAAAATTTTAACGAATATTAAAAAACACTGAAAAATCGCTTTTCCACAATAGAAATAAATGTTCTAACAGCGATAGCATAGATTTTTTTTAGAACATAGAACCGGCGCCAGTGGCAGAGTGGTTAGTGTGCTTGCATTCTGAGCTCGGCTGGCGTGTGTTCGAGCCTTGAAATTTGTTTGCATTGCGATAGCAAAAAGTTGTGTGTGAGCCGGACACTCGCCAGTGGAATCCGGGAGATGCAGAGCAATCTGCGTCGACTCGCTGCCGGCTGGTTTCAACCTTTCCAGCCGGGCATATTGGTATGTGGCGAATGCACAGCGTTGCAATTGCGAGTCCTCAGTGGCGAGGCAAACACGCTCTGACTGTCTTGCAAATGGGTGCATCTCGATCGGGGGGCAACTCGCGATTCCCGGTGACACTCCATAAGCTCAAGACTCAAATGTTCTTAATAAAAAAAGCAAGCAGAAAAATTATCAAAGTATTCAACCAACATGTTAGGCGTGAAATTCATAACTGAATTGATTATCATTATAGGAACCTGCGTTCTTTCGTTGCCAAAGTAGTTATTTAAGTTCTCATTGCATTATTGCTAAACTGTAGTTGATGCAATAATAAGAATTTTCTCCGAAAAATTCATGATTTTTTTTTTATTGTTGGTCATGGGCCACCACTGTCCCGACTTTTTAAAAGAGTTTTTTAAGCTTGAATATATCATAAATAAAAAAAGATATTTGTCGATTGTTTTTGAGATATTACACTTGAAATTATTTGAACCGAAATAAGTCTTTAGATTTACTAATTAAGTAAATCTGGCGACCATCTTTAGGGCATTTTTGTACCCATCTAATCTAATCTAATCATTTTGACAATTTACTTTAAACGTTCGCTAAAATATTAATTTTTGATGCTAAATTTCCTGTCGCAACTTGATAAAACCGATTTTCGATAAAGCTTCAACTCACCCTTTTTATGTACTTCGCCGCCGAATTGTTGTAATTCTCTTTCTCTTGCGGTGTCAGCGCTCTCCAGGACCTGCTGATGATTCTGAAGTGCTCCTGAGGGCTCAAACCAAAAATCTTTCGCCGCATAATCTTGATGTACAAATTGTACCCGGTCATCCTTCTGAGTTTCGGAGCTTGCGACTTGATCGATCTGGTCATGGCTTCGATTTCAAATCAACAATGGGAATGTCGTGGCTTCTTGTTGCACTCTAGTGAACCCTTGTCTTTACCGTTTGCCAAATTTTGCATTGTTGCAGTAAAAAAACTTGTGCCAACAATACTGCTCACTAGAGTTCTTAAATAAACAATGAGAATTTTACACAGAGACAATTGTGACTTTCAAAATTATACCAAAATTGAAAACGATGAAAATAACGGTTAATTTATTAAAATACAACAATTTATGCTACATTTCCAAATTCACAATAAAAAAGAAGTAAATTTCCCCTTTTTCATGCACGGATATTTAAATTTATTTAAGAATTCTCTTGAAAATAAAATAAGTAGTTGATGTCTTCAAGACCGAGAGCGAGAACAAAAATTTGTGTCTTCCTTTTGGCAAATTTATCAAAACCCTGTTAAATTTGATAATTTTGTGAAAAATTAAAACATGCATGATTTGTTTCGCTAAAATCAGTGTGGAACACTCGATCATAGCAAAAATTAACACACGACAATTTAATAAATTCAAATTTCCCTTTCCAAAGAAAATGATGAGTCGCAGAATACAATTAACATGATAATCAAGGTCACGATTCGCGGCAGCCAACGGCTTAAATAAAAAGAAATGGAAATTGAACCATTCTAGCAGAATTAGACCCCAACAAACTTCATTCTGCCGTCAAGAAAACTCGTAATATCTTCACCGGTTCAAAAATGGCAGCTAATTTGTCCTTGAATCTTGTACTTTATTCTGTACTTTATTGCACGAAAGATATGAAAGTAGAAACAAAAAACCAAAATTCTTTAAAGAAATCGCTTGAATCGCAAAGTTCGTCGACAGCGTTCTTTCTGTTCTCTCATAAAACCGACATGTGCGAGTCGCATTTCGCTTTGGTCTCGTTGCGACGCAACCTGCGTGTCTCTGGCGTCCACACGGTTGCCTACTTTTTCATTTCAATCCGTTAAAATGCAGTTTTCCAAACTTTGACTGGGTGGACCGCCTTTCATCCGAAAGGAATTTGTCCGAAAATGCCTTTTCGGACTTCATCCGAAAATTTGGAAATAGTCCGAAAAAAATCGGAATTTATCCGAAAGGAAATAGGCCGAAAAAAATCGGAATTCATCGGAAAGGAAATAGGCCGAAAATGCCTTTTCGGACTTCATCCGAGTTATCCGTCACTGGGGAATTAAATAAATTTTTGATATTTTCATATGTTCTTTTATTAATGTGATTAGAAAAGTATAAATTCTGTTCCATCTGATAAATTTGTGGCATAAAAATAAAAATGGTAATATATAAGATTCTTTTTAAATTATGGCATTGAGCTTGATGTTGGCAAAGTTTTAGTTGGATAATTAAAAATTATAATTATTTTATAACAATGCCTTAAAAATGCCAATTACCTTAGGAATGACTTACTGAAAATTGAAAATTTCCACGTGTAACTTGTGTCCCAATATATGCTGAGAAAAATGTGTCACGTGACGTGCGCTTGTGTCGCTTTGTCCGGTAAGTTTTGTCTGCTGTAACTTGTTGCCGCATCACAAAACCACACAGTTTTTCCAAACTTTTTGCCAGGTATAAGAAGTGCCATTTCCGTTTATCTCAAACTTGTTTATGTTCAACTCCTAATACAGTTGATTGATAAAAAAAAAACGGTATATTATTTTCATAGCCGGTTTTCGGATTAATTCCGATTTTTTCGGACTATTTCCAAATTTTCGGATAAAGTCCAAAAAGGCACTTTCGAACTAATTCCTTTCGGACTAATTCCTTTCGGACTAAATCCGGCGACCCTTTGACTGGAAGCACAGCAATTTTCGGGCGAATAATTGATGGGAAATTTGCTGGCTGCTGTCGACAGAAAAATAACAATGAAATGAATACTCAACAAAAGAAATTGGCACATGAAGAGACGATCATTGAATTGAAAAAAAAACGGGCTTCGTCTTTGATTTGAGTTATTTTCCTCTGAATTATTTAGATGCAAAAATCTAATACGTCAGGTGCATTATAACGAACACCAGGTGACTCCAGTGCAGATCTTATATTCGCATTTTTTAATTAATTCCTCTCTTTGTAATTAACTTTAAGACTTGGAACAAAATTGATTGATTCCTAATTTCACTTGGAGGCTCAAATCTAAATTGATAGAAATCACCGGCCGATAACTCCGTTTGGAGTTGGCTGGACTTGTAACTTCTTTCAAATAAATATACTTCATTTAAAAAAAAAACTTGAAATGAAGAAACGTTTTATTTCATGAAAAACATTGGTTTGCTTGTGAGATTTTCCGAATTTTCCGCATCTTATTGTTGTTTATTCTACTCAAGTCATACATGAAAAAATAATTGATTTCAAAAAAAAAAAAAAAATGAGCAGAAAGGGTATCACAACTAGCAGAGGTCTGCTAAAACGCCCGACATCAAAAAGAGATAGGCCACCGCGTGAACCCACACTATCGTAAAAAAAAGAACAATCTGATATAAACACCTAATTATTAAATTATTAATGCAATCTTCATTCCATTTTTCTAGTTCTAAAAGTCCAATCACCCTTTTTAAATAATTACAAGAAGAGCGTGAGCGCGGCAGCCGCTGCATTTGATCAGGCGAACGAGAGAAAGAGACACACGGGCACACACGTGTGTGTGTCGCGGCCGTGTTCTTTGCTGGCCCACAAGCAACAGGCCCGCGCGGCGATTTCTGTGGCTAAATTTCCCCTGTTTTCAATTACAATAATCAACTTTAATTTCCACATTTGTTACTTTAAATTGATCTTCAAAATTCTACAATTGATCTTAATTTTCTCATCTTGATTTATTTCTTATTAAAATGCCACAATTCAAGCTTATTTTTTCCTAATTTAGCCAGACAATTATTTTCACGTGAAATTATTTACATTCATTAAACGTCTCCTTTAATTACAAGGTTCAAATTAAACATGCAAAAGACAAATAATTCTCTGCGGCCAAATATCCATTTGAAAAAACGAAAAATTATAAATTCCAACCAGTCGAGTTATTGTCTGTGATCGCAGAATTTTGGCTACTGCGGCTCAAGAGGGACCTTTTGTGTTTGGCTGCTCACTCATGCATAAAATTATCATTTTTCTTTAGAAATACTGGCTGCGCATTCAGAAATTTGTCAGCTCTATTTTTACTCATAATTGTTTACGCATCTCGCGGCTCTCGGCCACCACTGCTGCTCGCACCCTGATCTCCTCACAACAATAAGTCGCGGTCAGCTTTTTCATTTCTCTTGAACTTTCTGCCCGTTTCTTTTCTGAAATCAATTTTACTCCGAAGAGAAAAAAAATCTACATTTTTTTTTTGCCATACGATGCTGGGCAGAGCAGTCATAAAGCTTTCTCACAATAATAATAATAATTTTAGATTTTTACAAATTACAAAAATAAAACTTGCTGAATTCGATACCACAGGTACTATAAATTACCTAAATTGAAATAAACTTTACATTTTATTGACAAATTTAATTTGAATTAAATTCCGATGGGGATCAGAAAA
Organism: Neocloeon triangulifer; assembly: GCF_031216515.1. Taxonomy (NCBI): domain Eukaryota; kingdom Metazoa; phylum Arthropoda; class Insecta; order Ephemeroptera; family Baetidae; genus Neocloeon; species Neocloeon triangulifer. Next base: position 3,513,056 of record NW_026775550.1, read on the forward strand.
AACCTGGTTATTTGACGAAAATGCACTGCTCTGCACAAGTGTGGTTTACTCATATTTCATATCAGTATTTTCTGGAAAAAAAGAATAATATTATTTTGCACACCATGCAATAAAAAAATAGCAAGTTAATTTTATTAAATGAAGAACAATTTCTAAAAACCGTTTTATTTTCGTTACGGCTAACCCACTGAACGCCGCGAATTAAATCTTAAATTTTCAAAAGTTGTCTGGCCCTTAAAATGATTGGCCTTGGGACAATGAAACGCTGGATCTGGGGTGTGTCTAGGGTTTTAAGGGTTGGCGAAAAAGATGAACTTTATTCTGAATTAATTAATAATTCGCGGTCGAATTACTCGACGGCCGCTGCGGCTGCAGCCGTATGATTCGGGAACTCTGAAATATAAGAAAGGTGGGCGAAACGGCCGGGCTAGTGCGGCGTTTGTTTCTAAGCGGGCAGGCGGCTTACGTGCCTCGTGCAGGCTTTTAAACGCGCCTAGCCTTCCAACTAATGAAACAATAATGATATTATTTTAAGAAATGTTGTCCATTAACCAAGTGATGCGGGCAAGAAGCGGAATGCAATTTTGTTTGCTGCAACTTTCAATTTTCTTGTGATATTTGATTCATGACGAATGCAATCTGCCCAGAAATAAATTTTGCATATTTTCTTATATAAAACTTCACCGATTTCCATTTTCCATTTTCAGATATTTTTGTAATACGGTAATACTCAAAGCTGAAATGATTCTTTTGCAGGTGTCTTTTGTATGGACGACCTACACCGTCACGATTGAGTGCCTCTGGAAAGTCTGAAAGCCAAATACGAGCTCACACTCCTCGGCTTTGAGTATAATTGCGGCAAAACGTAAGTTTTTTCTTATTATTTATTTGCCTTGATATGTACTCTAAGTAATTTTGGAATTGGAAATTTAAATTCTATGGCGCCGCAAATTATCATTTTATATTTAAATTTTTTTGTGAATCATGACAAATTAACGTGGATTACACTCACTGACAATGTACTCAAGCGTCGAAAACGATTAATTTTGGCCGAATTTCCAATTGTTCCAAAAACCGTTGAAGAAATAGATCATTAAAATAATTATTCTTTTTTTGTAAAATTTTATGAAGAAAACAGTCGAATATAGTTATGTGCGTATAATTATTTTCAAGTGCATTTATGCTTACATTTAGTCAATGGAACAGACCAATCAAAGTTATACGAGCAAGATCTTACCTCTCGAGATGCTCACCTGAGTTGGCTAACACTGCGGCCAGTATTTTTATTTTATTTTTACTCGTTGCTCACCATCTAAATCGGAATAGCATGGGAAAGGGGCAATGATATTATTTTATGAAATGTTGTCCATTAACCAAGTGATGTGGGCAAGAAGCCGTGGCCAGGCGGAATGCAATTTTGTTTGCTACAAGTTTCGATTTCCTTGTGATATTTGATTCATGATGAATGCAATCGGCCCAGAAATAAATTTTGCAAATTTTCTTATATCAAACTTCACCGAATCCAAAATTCGCAGGGTTTTAATGAAAATATTCCTCTCGGCGACAAACTTTATAAACCTTTCAATAGAAGCTATATAACGTTAAACTTTGACCTCATTGCAAGACTTTGAAACTCTATAATTTTGAAGTTCGTCCACATTTGTTAAATTTGATTTAAAAAATAATCACCAATTAATTTATTCACAATCAGTCAGATCATGTAAAATTGAAAGTGGCAAAGTGGCATTTTAATTCCACAATTCACAATTTTATTTTTAAATATATATCTTCTGTTTTTTTTATTATCGTGGATCGAGTCTCTGAAAATTTGATATGATTTATCACAAAAGTTACTGCCTTTTTAAGGCATGGCCCACTTCCCTCTCACAGTCAACCACCTTCTCAGTTGTCGGAATCGTTGCCTGCAGAGAGAAACAATATTGAAAGGGCAATTTCTGGCCCTTGTGCATTTTCTACTGCCACTGCAAGTTGGGCAGATTGAGAAAGAACCGCTCGTCCTTTAATGCTGAGGGGCCTATCGGACCCTTGATAGGACCTGCCGAGTTGTCGCTTCTTTTGGTTAAGCTGACAAAAGTGTGAAACCTTCAACCTCAGGCAATTGATTAATGACGGTGTCAAAGTAAATGAGCCGCCCTATTGCCCTCGCGCTGCGCGCGGGGCCTTCCCCACGTCCGTCATCGACCTCGCTGCGCCTCCAGCCAAATTCCCTCTATTAATTTTATTCATGGAAAATGCCCAAAAGAGTGAAAGCCTTAATGAATTCCTCACGTGCGTTGCCGTGAAAAAGGGCGAATAATATTTCCTCTCGTAAGCCTTAAAAAGCAAAGAGTGTTTTACATTGCATTGTAACCATAATTTTTACAGAGGTCTCTCGAATAAAAACGTAAAAAAAAATATAATATATAATGAAACGCTACTTTTCTAATTATCTATTAATTAAATATAAAAAAGTCTTAACTTTAACTTTCCTTTTTTCTTTCTTAAGTAATCAAAGGTGAACAACTTTTTTCATTTATCAGTTAATATAACCTCTCGTGAGCCCTTAACGAAGAATTTTCTCTTTTACTTAATTTTAAATTCCCACGTTGGTGGCCCTGAAAGTTGCTGCTTTTATTTCTTACTTTAAAATGCTTAAAAATTTTGCAGCCGTAAACTGGTCCCAAACTTAAATTTTTTTTTCAACATTGCTCGCGATCAAACTTGATCAATTTTGGGTGGCCCTGAAAAGGGCCGGTTTTTGGCCCTGAAAAGGGCCGTTTTTGTCCAAGAGTCTTGAAGTTGGAGCGACCGTCTTCCAGGAAGGCGACGAACCCAAGGGTCAGGCGGCCACATTAAATAAGAAAAGAATTAGCAATAAAGGCAAAAAGAAATATAAACGGTTAATAATATGTCAACATGCTATGGTATACAACTTAGTTTTCATCTCTAAAGCGCCGGCGGATTTCTTTGGCTCGTCCCTTGTAGCTTTCCTTCTTCTTCTTCTCCAGCCTCTTCCACTTCTTGATGAGCTTTGAGAAGGTCGCTTGAGGGGTGACCCCAGCTACCTTTGCCTTCTCAAAGCTCTCTTGCACAAACAAATTGAGGCCGCTCGTTCGGCACACAGCTTTCACGCCAGGAGGTGGGCCATTCTGAAGTGTCAAAGAAAATCAACCTCAAATTACCAAAGTATGGTATAATTCAGGCTACATTTTCAAATAATATGGAATAGGTTTTGAAGTTTATTTGTTCAAAAAAAGTAGTCGGGGAAAATTTTGAGTAAAATTTTAACGGATATTAAAAAACACTGAAAAATCGCTTTTCCACAATAGAAATAAATGTTCTAACAGCGACAGCATAGATTTTTTTTAGAACATAGAACCGGCGCCAGTGGCAGAGTGGTTAGTGTGCTTGCATTCTGAGCTCGGCTGGCGTGTGTTCGAGCCTTGAAATTTGTTTGCATTGCGATAGCAAAAAGTTGTGTGTGAGCCGGACACTCGCCAGTGGAATCCGGGAGATGCAGAGCAATCTGCGTCGACTCGCTGCCGGCTGGTTTCAACCTTTCCAGCCGGGCATATTGGTATGTGGCGAATGCACAGCGTTGCAATTGCGAGTCCTCGGTGGCGAGGCAAACACGCTCTGACTGTCTTGCAAATGGGTGCATCTCGATCGGGGGGCAACTCGCGATTCCCGGTGACACTCCATAAGCTCAAGACTCAAATGTTCTTAATAAAAAAAGCAAGCAGAAAAATTATCAAAGTATTCAACCAACATGTTAGGCGTGAAATTCATAACTGAATTGATTATCATTATAGGAACCTGCGTTCTTTCGTTGCCAAAGTAGTTATTTAAGTTCTCATTGCATTATTGCTAAACTGTAGTTGATGCAATAATAAGAATTTTCTCCGAAAAATTCATGATTTTTTTTTATTGTTGGTCATGGGCCACCACTGTCCCGACTTTTTAAAAGAGTTTTTTAAGCTTGAATATATCATAAATAAAAAAAGATATTTGTCGATTGTTTTTGAGATATTACACTTGAAATTATTTGAACCGAAATAAGTCTTTAGATTTACTAATTAAGTAAATCTGGCGACCATCTTTAGGGCATTTTTGTACCCATCTAATCTAATCTAATCATTTTGACAATTTACTTTAAACGTTCGCTAAAATATTAATTTTTGATGCTAAATTTCCTGTCGCAACTTGATAAAACCGATTTTCGATAAAGCTTCAACTCACCCTTTTTATGTACTTCGCCGCCGAATTGTTGTAATTCTCTTTCTCTTGCGGTGTCAGCGCTCTCCAGGACCTGCTGATGATTCTGAAGTGCTCCTGAGGGCTCAAACCAAAAATCTTTCGCCGCATAATCTTGATGTACAAATTGTACCCGGTCATCCTTCTGAGTTTCGGAGCTTGCGACTTGATCGATCTGGTCATGGCTTCGATTTCAAATCAACAATGGGAATGTCGTGGCTTCTTGTTGCACTCTAGTGAACCCTTGTCTTTACCGTTTGCCAAATTTTGCATTGTTGCAGTAAAAAAACTTGTGCCAACAATACTGCTCACTAGAGTTCTTAAATAAACAATGAGAATTTTACACAGAGACAATTGTGACTTTCAAAATTATACCAAAATTGAAAACGATGAAAATAACGGTTAATTTATTAAAATACAACAATTTATGCTACATTTCCAAATTCACAATAAAAAAGAAGTAAATTTCCCCTTTTTCATGCACGGATATTTAAATTTATTTAAGAATTCTCTTGAAAATAAAATAAGTAGTTGATGTCTTCAAGACCGAGAGCGAGAACAAAAATTTGTGTCTTCCTTTTGGCAAATTTATCAAAACCCTGTTAAATTTGATAATTTTGTGAAAAATTAAAACATGCATGATTTGTTTCGCTAAAATCAGTGTGGAACACTCGATCATAGCAAAAATTAACACACGACAATTTAATAAATTCAAATTTCCCTTTCCAAAGAAAATGATGAGTCGCAGAATACAATTAACATGATAATCAAGGTCACGATTCGCGGCAGCCAACGGCTTAAATAAAAAGAAATGGAAATTGAACCATTCTAGCAGAATTAGACCCCAACAAACTTCATTCTGCCGTCAAGAAAACTCGTAATATCTTCACCGGTTCAAAAATGGCAGCTAATTTGTCCTTGAATCTTGTACTTTATTCTGTACTTTATTGCACGAAAGATATGAAAGTAGAAACAAAAAACCAAAATTCTTTAAAGAAATCGCTTGAATCGCAAAGTTCGTCGACAGCGTTCTTTCTGTTCTCTCATAAAACCGACATGTGCGAGTCGCATTTCGCTTTGGTCTCGTTGCGACGCAACCTGCGTGTCTCTGGCGTCCACACGGTTGCCTACTTTTTCATTTCAATCCGTTAAAATGCAGTTTTCCAAACTTTGACTGGGTGGACCGCCTTTCATCCGAAAGGAATTTGTCCGAAAATGCCTTTTCGGACTTCATCCGAAAATTTGGAAATAGTCCGAAAAAAATCGGAATTTATCCGAAAGGAAATAGGCCGAAAAAAATCGGAATTCATCGGAAAGGAAATAGGCCGAAAATGCCTTTTCGGACTTCATCCGAGTTATCCGTCACTGGGGAATTAAATAAATTTTTGATATTTTCATATGTTCTTTTATTAATGTGATTAGAAAAGTATAAATTCTGTTCCATCTGATAAATTTGTGGCATAAAAATAAAAATGGTAATATATAAGATTCTTTTTAAATTATGGCATTGAGCTTGATGTTGGCAAAGTTTTAGTTGGATAATTAAAAATTATAATTATTTTATAACAATGCCTTAAAAATGCCAATTACCTTAGGAATGACTTACTGAAAATTGAAAATTTCCACGTGTAACTTGTGTCCCAATATATGCTGAGAAAAATGTGTCACGTGACGTGCGCTTGTGTCGCTTTGTCCGGTAAGTTTTGTCTGCTGTAACTTGTTGCCGCATCACAAAACCACACAGTTTTTCCAAACTTTTTGCCAGGTATAAGAAGTGCCATTTCCGTTTATCTCAAACTTGTTTATGTTCAACTCCTAATACAGTTGATTGATAAAAAAAAAACGGTATATTATTTTCATAGCCGGTTTTCGGATTAATTCCGATTTTTTCGGACTATTTCCAAATTTTCGGATAAAGTCCAAAAAGGCACTTTCGAACTAATTCCTTTCGGACTAATTCCTTTCGGACTAAATCCGGCGACCCTTTGACTGGAAGCACAGCAATTTTCGGGCGAATAATTGATGGGAAATTTGCTGGCTGCTGTCGACAGAAAAATAACAATGAAATGAATACTCAACAAAAGAAATTGGCACATGAAGAGACGATCATTGAATTGAAAAAAAAACGGGCTTCGTCTTTGATTTGAGTTATTTTCCTCTGAATTATTTAGATGCAAAAATCTAATACGTCAGGTGCATTATAACGAACACCAGGTGACTCCAGTGCAGATCTTATATTCGCATTTTTTAATTAATTCCTCTCTTTGTAATTAACTTTAAGACTTGGAACAAAATTGATTGATTCCTAATTTCACTTGGAGGCTCAAATCTAAATTGATAGAAATCACCGGCCGATAACTCCGTTTGGAGTTGGCTGGACTTGTAACTTCTTTCAAATAAATATACTTCATTTAAAAAAAAAACTTGAAATGAAGAAACGTTTTATTTCATGAAAAACATTGGTTTGCTTGTGAGATTTTCCGAATTTTCCGCATCTTATTGTTGTTTATTCTACTCAAGTCATACATGAAAAAATAATTGATTTCAAAAAAAAAAAAAAAATGAGCAGAAAGGGTATCACAACTAGCAGAGGTCTGCTAAAACGCCCGACATCAAAAAGAGATAGGCCACCGCGTGAACCCACACTATCGTAAAAAAAAGAACAATCTGATATAAACACCTAATTATTAAATTATTAATGCAATCTTCATTCCATTTTTCTAGTTCTAAAAGTCCAATCACCCTTTTTAAATAATTACAAGAAGAGCGTGAGCGCGGCAGCCGCTGCATTTGATCAGGCGAACGAGAGAAAGAGACACACGGGCACACACGTGTGTGTGTCGCGGCCGTGTTCTTTGCTGGCCCACAAGCAACAGGCCCGCGCGGCGATTTCTGTGGCTAAATTTCCCCTGTTTTCAATTACAATAATCAACTTTAATTTCCACATTTGTTACTTTAAATTGATCTTCAAAATTCTACAATTGATCTTAATTTTCTCATCTTGATTTATTTCTTATTAAAATGCCACAATTCAAGCTTATTTTTTCCTAATTTAGCCAGACAATTATTTTCACGTGAAATTATTTACATTCATTAAACGTCTCCTTTAATTACAAGGTTCAAATTAAACATGCAAAAGACAAATAATTCTCTGCGGCCAAATATCCATTTGAAAAAACGAAAAATTATAAATTCCAACCAGTCGAGTTATTGTCTGTGATCGCAGAATTTTGGCTACTGCGGCTCAAGAGGGACCTTTTGTGTTTGGCTGCTCACTCATGCATAAAATTATCATTTTTCTTTAGAAATACTGGCTGCGCATTCAGAAATTTGTCAGCTCTATTTTTACTCATAATTGTTTACGCATCTCGCGGCTCTCGGCCACCACTGCTGCTCGCACCCTGATCTCCTCACAACAATAAGTCGCGGTCAGCTTTTTCATTTCTCTTGAACTTTCTGCCCGTTTCTTTTCTGAAATCAATTTTACTCCGAAGAGAAAAAAAATCTACATTTTTTTTTTGCCATACGATGCTGGGCAGAGCAGTCATAAAGCTTTCTCACAATAATAATAATAATTTTAGATTTTTACAAATTACAAAAATAAAACTTGCTGAATTCGATACCACAGGTACTATAAATTACCTAAATTGAAATAAACTTTACATTTTATTGACAAATTTAATTTGAATTAAATTCCGATGGGGATCAGAAAAAACCTGGTTATTTGACGAAAATGCACTGCTCTGCACAAGTGTGGTTTACTCATATTTCATATCAGTATTTTCTGGAAAAAAAGAATAATATTATTTTGCACACCATGCAATAAAAAAATAGCAAGTTAATTTTATTAAATGAAGAACAATTTCTAAAAACCGTTTTATTTTCGTTACGGCTAACCCACTGAACGCCGCGAATTAAATCTTAAATTTTCAAAAGTTGTCTGGCCCTTAAAATGATTGGCCTTGGGACAATGAAACGCTGGATCTGGGGTGTGTCTAGGGTTTTAAGGGTTGGCGAAAAAGATGAACTTTATTCTGAATTAATTAATAATTCGCGGTCGAATTACTCGACGGCCGCTGCGGCTGCAGCCGTATGATTCGGGAACTCTGAAATATAAGAAAGGTGGGCGAAACGGCCGGGCTAGTGCGGCGTTTGTTTCTAAGCGGGCAGGCGGCTTACGTGCCTCGTGCAGGCTTTTAAACGCGCCTAGCCTTCCAACTAATGAAACAATAATGATATTATTTTAAGAAATGTTGTCCATTAACCAAGTGATGCGGGCAAGAAGCGGAATGCAATTTTGTTTGCTGCAACTTTCAATTTTCTTGTGATATTTGATTCATGACGAATGCAATCTGCCCAGAAATAAATTTTGCATATTTTCTTATATAAAACTTCACCGATTTCCATTTTCCATTTTCAGATATTTTTGTAATACGGTAATACTCAAAGCTGAAATGATTCTTTTGCAGGTGTCTTTTGTATGGACGACCTACACCGTCACGATTGAGTGCCTCTGGAAAGTCTGAAAGCCAAATACGAGCTCACACTCCTCGGCTTTGAGTATAATTGCGGCAAAACGTAAGTTTTTTCTTATTATTTATTTGCCTTGATATGTACTCTAAGTAATTTTGGAATTGGAAATTTAAATTCTATGGCGCCGCAAATTATCATTTTATATTTAAATTTTTTTGTGAATCATGACAAATTAACGTGGATTACACTCACTGACAATGTACTCAAGCGTCGAAAACGATTAATTTTGGCCGAATTTCCAATTGTTCCAAAAACCGTTGAAGAAATAGATCATTAAAATAATTATTCTTTTTTTGTAAAATTTTATGAAGAAAACAGTCGAATATAGTTATGTGCGTATAATTATTTTCAAGTGCATTTATGCTTACATTTAGTCAATGGAACAGACCAATCAAAGTTATACGAGCAAGATCTTACCTCTCGAGATGCTCACCTGAGTTGGCTAACACTGCGGCCAGTATTTTTATTTTATTTTTACTCGTTGCTCACCATCTAAATCGGAATAGCATGGGAAAGGGGCAATGATATTATTTTATGAAATGTTGTCCATTAACCAAGTGATGTGGGCAAGAAGCCGTGGCCAGGCGGAATGCAATTTTGTTTGCTACAAGTTTCGATTTCCTTGTGATATTTGATTCATGATGAATGCAATCGGCCCAGAAATAAATTTTGCAAATTTTCTTATATCAAACTTCACCGAATCCAAAATTCGCAGGGTTTTAATGAAAATATTCCTCTCGGCGACAAACTTTATAAACCTTTCAATAGAAGCTATATAACGTTAAACTTTGACCTCATTGCAAGACTTTGAAACTCTATAATTTTGAAGTTCGTCCACATTTGTTAAATTTGATTTAAAAAATAATCACCAATTAATTTATTCACAATCAGTCAGATCATGTAAAATTGAAAGTGGCAAAGTGGCATTTTAATTCCACAATTCACAATTTTATTTTTAAATATATATCTTCTGTTTTTTTTATTATCGTGGATCGAGTCTCTGAAAATTTGATATGATTTATCACAAAAGTTACTGCCTTTTTAAGGCATGGCCCACTTCCCTCTCACAGTCAACCACCTTCTCAGTTGTCGGAATCGTTGCCTGCAGAGAGAAACAATATTGAAAGGGCAATTTCTGGCCCTTGTGCATTTTCTACTGCCACTGCAAGTTGGGCAGATTGAGAAAGAACCGCTCGTCCTTTAATGCTGAGGGGCCTATCGGACCCTTGATAGGACCTGCCGAGTTGTCGCTTCTTTTGGTTAAGCTGACAAAAGTGTGAAACCTTCAACCTCAGGCAATTGATTAATGACGGTGTCAAAGTAAATGAGCCGCCCTATTGCCCTCGCGCTGCGCGCGGGGCCTTCCCCACGTCCGTCATCGACCTCGCTGCGCCTCCAGCCAAATTCCCTCTATTTAATTTTATTCATGGAAAATGCCCAAAAGAGTGAAAGCCTTAATGAATTCCTCACGTGCGTTGCCGTGAAAAAGGGCGAATAATATTTCCTCTCGTAAGCCTTAAAAAGCAAAGAGTGTTTTACATTGCATTGTAACCATAATTTTTACAGAGGTCTCTCGAATAAAAACGTAAAAAAAAATATAATATATAATGAAACGCTACTTTTCTAATTATCTATTAATTAAATATAAAAAAGTCTTAACTTTAACTTTCCTTTTTTCTTTCTTAAGTAATCAAAGGTGAACAACTTTTTTCATTTATCAGTTAATATAACCTCTCGTGAGCCCTTAACGAAGAATTTTCTCTTTTACTTAATTTTAAATTCCCACGTTGGTGGCCCTGAAAGTTGCTGCTTTTATTTCTTACTTTAAAATGCTTAAAAATTTTGCAGCCGTAAACTGGTCCCAAACTTAAATTTTTTTTTCAACATTGCTCGCGATCAAACTTGATCAATTTTGGGTGGCCCTGAAAAGGGCCGGTTTTTGGCCCTGAAAAGGGCCGTTTTTGTCCAAGAGTCTTGAAGTTGGAGCGACCGTCTTCCAGGAAGGCGACGAACCCAAGGGTCAGGCGGCCACATTAAATAAGAAAAGAATTAGCAATAAAGGCAAAAAGAAATATAAACGGTTAATAATATGTCAACATGCTATGGTATACAACTTAGTTTTCATCTCTAAAGCGCCGGCGGATTTCTTTGGCTCGTCCCTTGTAGCTTTCCTTCTTCTTCTTCTCCAGCCTCTTCCACTTCTTGATGAGCTTTGAGAAGGTCGCTTGAGGGGTGACCCCAGCTACCTTTGCCTTCTCAAAGCTCTCTTGCACAAACAAATTGAGGCCGCTCGTTCGGCACACAGCTTTCACGCCAGGAGGTGGGCCATTCTGAAGTGTCAAAGAAAATCAACCTCAAATTACCAAAGTATGGTATAATTCAGGCTACATTTTCAAATAATATGGAATAGGTTTTGAAGTTTATTTGTTCAAAAAAAGTAGTCGGGGAAAATTTTGAGTAAAATTTTAACGGATATTAAAAAACACTGAAAAATCGCTTTTCCACAATAGAAATAAATGTTCTAACAGCGACAGCATAGATTTTTTTTAGAACATAGAACCGGCGCCAGTGGCAGAGTGGTTAGTGTGCTTGCATTCTGAGCTCGGCTGGCGTGTGTTCGAGCCTTGAAATTTGTTTGCATTGCGATAGCAAAAAGTTGTGTGTGAGCCGGACACTCGCCAGTGGAATCCGGGAGATGCAGAGCAATCTGCGTCGACTCGCTGCCGGCTGGTTTCAACCTTTCCAGCCGGGCATATTGGTATGTGGCGAATGCACAGCGTTGCAATTGCGAGTCCTCAGTGGCGAGGCAAACACGCTCTGACTGTCTTGCAAATGGGTGCATCTCGATCGGGGGGCAACTCGCGATTCCCGGTGACACTCCATAAGCTCAAGACTCAAATGTTCTTAATAAAAAAAGCAAGCAGAAAAATTATCAAAGTATTCAACCAACATGTTAGGCGTGAAATTCATAACTGAATTGATTATCATTATAGGAACCTGCGTTCTTTCGTTGCCAAAGTAGTTATTTAAGTTCTCATTGCATTATTGCTAAACTGTAGTTGATGCAATAATAAGAATTTTCTCCGAAAAATTCATGATTTTTTTTTATTGTTGGTCATGGGCCACCACTGTCCCGACTTTTTAAAAGAGTTTTTTAAGCTTGAATATATCATAAATAAAAAAAGATATTTGTCGATTGTTTTTGAGATATTACACTTGAAATTATTTGAACCGAAATAAGTCTTTAGATTTACTAATTAAGTAAATCTGGCGACCATCTTTAGGGCATTTTTGTACCCATCTAATCTAATCTAATCATTTTGACAATTTACTTTAAACGTTCGCTAAAATATTAATTTTTGATGCTAAATTTCCTGTCGCAACTTGATAAAACCGATTTTCGATAAAGCTTCAACTCACCCTTTTTATGTACTTCGCCGCCGAATTGTTGTAATTCTCTTTCTCTTGCGGTGTCAGCGCTCTCCAGGACCTGCTGATGATTCTGAAGTGCTCCTGAGGGCTCAAACCAAAAATCTTTCGCCGCATAATCTTGATGTACAAATTGTACCCGGTCATCCTTCTGAGTTTCGGAGCTTGCGACTTGATCGATCTGGTCATGGCTTCGATTTCAAATCAACAATGGGAATGTCGTGGCTTCTTGTTGCACTCTAGTGAACCCTTGTCTTTACCGTTTGCCAAATTTTGCATTGTTGCAGTAAAAAAACTTGTGCCAACAATACTGCTCACTAGAGTTCTTAAATAAACAATGAGAATTTTACACAGAGACAATTGTGACTTTCAAAATTATACCAAAATTGAAAACGATGAAAATAACGGTTAATTTATTAAAATACAACAATTTATGCTACATTTCCAAATTCACAATAAAAAAGAAGTAAATTTCCCCTTTTTCATGCACGGATATTTAAATTTATTTAAGAATTCTCTTGAAAATAAAATAAGTAGTTGATGTCTTCAAGACCGAGAGCGAGAACAAAAATTTGTGTCTTCCTTTTGGCAAATTTATCAAAACCCTGTTAAATTTGATAATTTTGTGAAAAATTAAAACATGCATGATTTGTTTCGCTAAAATCAGTGTGGAACACTCGATCATAGCAAAAATTAACACACGACAATTTAATAAATTCAAATTTCCCTTTCCAAAGAAAATGATGAGTCGCAGAATACAATTAACATGATAATCAAGGTCACGATTCGCGGCAGCCAACGGCTTAAATAAAAAGAAATGGAAATTGAACCATTCTAGCAGAATTAGACCCCAACAAACTTCATTCTGCCGTCAAGAAAACTCGTAATATCTTCACCGGTTCAAAAATGGCAGCTAATTTGTCCTTGAATCTTGTACTTTATTCTGTACTTTATTGCACGAAAGATATGAAAGTAGAAACAAAAAACCAAAATTCTTTAAAGAAATCGCTTGAATCGCAAAGTTCGTCGACAGCGTTCTTTCTGTTCTCTCATAAAACCGACATGTGCGAGTCGCATTTCGCTTTGGTCTCGTTGCGACGCAACCTGCGTGTCTCTGGCGTCCACACGGTTGCCTACTTTTTCATTTCAATCCGTTAAAATGCAGTTTTCCAAACTTTGACTGGGTGGACCGCCTTTCATCCGAAAGGAATTTGTCCGAAAATGCCTTTTCGGACTTCATCCGAAAATTTGGAAATAGTCCGAAAAAAATCGGAATTTATCCGAAAGGAAATAGGCCGAAAAAAATCGGAATTCATCGGAAAGGAAATAGGCCGAAAATGCCTTTTCGGACTTCATCCGAGTTATCCGTCACTGGGGAATTAAATAAATTTTTGATATTTTCATATGTTCTTTTATTAATGTGATTAGAAAAGTATAAATTCTGTTCCATCTGATAAATTTGTGGCATAAAAATAAAAATGGTAATATATAAGATTCTTTTTAAATTATGGCATTGAGCTTGATGTTGGCAAAGTTTTAGTTGGATAATTAAAAATTATAATTATTTTATAACAATGCCTTAAAAATGCCAATTACCTTAGGAATGACTTACTGAAAATTGAAAATTTCCACGTGTAACTTGTGTCCCAATATATGCTGAGAAAAATGTGTCACGTGACGTGCGCTTGTGTCGCTTTGTCCGGTAAGTTTTGTCTGCTGTAACTTGTTGCCGCATCACAAAACCACACAGTTTTTCCAAACTTTTTGCCAGGTATAAGAAGTGCCATTTCCGTTTATCTCAAACTTGTTTATGTTCAACTCCTAATACAGTTGATTGATAAAAAAAAAACGGTATATTATTTTCATAGCCGGTTTTCGGATTAATTCCGATTTTTTCGGACTATTTCCAAATTTTCGGATAAAGTCCAAAAAGGCACTTTCGAACTAATTCCTTTCGGACTAATTCCTTTCGGACTAAATCCGGCGACCCTTTGACTGGAAGCACAGCAATTTTCGGGCGAATAATTGATGGGAAATTTGCTGGCTGCTGTCGACAGAAAAATAACAATGAAATGAATACTCAACAAAAGAAATTGGCACATGAAGAGACGATCATTGAATTGAAAAAAAAACGGGCTTCGTCTTTGATTTGAGTTATTTTCCTCTGAATTATTTAGATGCAAAAATCTAATACGTCAGGTGCATTATAACGAACACCAGGTGACTCCAGTGCAGATCTTATATTCGCATTTTTTAATTAATTCCTCTCTTTGTAATTAACTTTAAGACTTGGAACAAAATTGATTGATTCCTAATTTCACTTGGAGGCTCAAATCTAAATTGATAGAAATCACCGGCCGATAACTCCGTTTGGAGTTGGCTGGACTTGTAACTTCTTTCAAATAAATATACTTCATTTAAAAAAAAAACTTGAAATGAAGAAACGTTTTATTTCATGAAAAACATTGGTTTGCTTGTGAGATTTTCCGAATTTTCCGCATCTTATTGTTGTTTATTCTACTCAAGTCATACATGAAAAAATAATTGATTTCAAAAAAAAAAAAAAAATGAGCAGAAAGGGTATCACAACTAGCAGAGGTCTGCTAAAACGCCCGACATCAAAAAGAGATAGGCCACCGCGTGAACCCACACTATCGTAAAAAAAAGAACAATCTGATATAAACACCTAATTATTAAATTATTAATGCAATCTTCATTCCATTTTTCTAGTTCTAAAAGTCCAATCACCCTTTTTAAATAATTACAAGAAGAGCGTGAGCGCGGCAGCCGCTGCATTTGATCAGGCGAACGAGAGAAAGAGACACACGGGCACACACGTGTGTGTGTCGCGGCCGTGTTCTTTGCTGGCCCACAAGCAACAGGCCCGCGCGGCGATTTCTGTGGCTAAATTTCCCCTGTTTTCAATTACAATAATCAACTTTAATTTCCACATTTGTTACTTTAAATTGATCTTCAAAATTCTACAATTGATCTTAATTTTCTCATCTTGATTTATTTCTTATTAAAATGCCACAATTCAAGCTTATTTTTTCCTAATTTAGCCAGACAATTATTTTCACGTGAATTTATTTACATTCATTAAACGTCTCCTTTAATTACAAGGTTCAAATTAAACATGCAAAAGACAAATAATTCTCTGCGGCCAAATATCCATTTGAAAAAACGAAAAATTATAAATTCCAACCAGTCGAGTTATTGTCTGTGATCGCAGAATTTTGGCTACTGCGGCTCAAGAGGGACCTTTTGTGTTTGGCTGCTCACTCATGCATAAAATTATCATTTTTCTTTAGAAATACTGGCTGCGCATTCAGAAATTTGTCAGCTCTATTTTTACTCATAATTGTTTACGCATCTCGCGGCTCTCGGCCACCACTGCTGCTCGCACCCTGATCTCCTCACAACAATAAGTCGCGGTCAGCTTTTTCATTTCTCTTGAACTTTCTGCCCGTTTCTTTTCTGAAATCAATTTTACTCCGAAGAGAAAAAAAATCTACATTTTTTTTTTGCCATACGATGCTGGGCAGAGCAGTCATAAAGCTTTCTCACAATAATAATAATAATTTTAGATTTTTACAAATTACAAAAATAAAACTTGCTGAATTCGATACCACAGGTACTATAAATTACCTAAATTGAAATAAACTTTACATTTTATTGACAAATTTAATTTGAATTAAATTCCGATGGGGATCAGAAAAAACCTGGTTATTTGACGAAAATGCACTGCTCTGCACAAGTGTGGTTTACTCATATTTCATATCAGTATTTTCTGGAAAAAAAGAATAATATTATTTTGCACACCATGCAATAAAAAAATAGCAAGTTAATTTTATTAAATGAAGAACAATTTCTAAAAACCGTTTTATTTTCGTTACGGCTAACCCACTGAACGCCGCGAATTAAATCTTAAATTTTCAAAAGTTGTCTGGCCCTTAAAATGATTGGCCTTGGGACAATGAAACGCTGGATCTGGGGTGTGTCTAGGGTTTTAAGGGTTGGCGAAAAAGATGAACTTTATTCTGAATTAATTAATAATTCGCGGTCGAATTACTCGACGGCCGCTGCGGCTGCAGCCGTATGATTCGGGAACTCTGAAATATAAGAAAGGTGGGCGAAACGGCCGGGCTAGTGCGGCGTTTGTTTCTAAGCGGGCAGGCGGCTTACGTGCCTCGTGCAGGCTTTTAAACGCGCCTAGCCTTCCAACTAATGAAACAATAATGATATTATTTTAAGAAATGTTGTCCATTAACCAAGTGATGCGGGCAAGAAGCGGAATGCAATTTTGTTTGCTGCAACTTTCAATTTTCTTGTGATATTTGATTCATGACGAATGCAATCTGCCCAGAAATAAATTTTGCATATTTTCTTATATAAAACTTCACCGATTTCCATTTTCCATTTTCAGATATTTTTGTAATACGGTAATACTCAAAGCTGAAATGATTCTTTTGCAGGTGTCTTTTGTATGGACGACCTACACCGTCACGATTGAGTGCCTCTGGAAAGTCTGAAAGCCAAATACGAGCTCACACTCCTCGGCTTTGAGTATAATTGCGGCAAAACGTAAGTTTTTTCTTATTATTTATTTGCCTTGATATGTACTCTAAGTAATTTTGGAATTGGAAATTTAAATTCTATGGCGCCGCAAATTATCATTTTATATTTAAATTTTTTTGTGAATCATGACAAATTAACGTGGATTACACTCACTGACAATGTACTCAAGCGTCGAAAACGATTAATTTTGGCCGAATTTCCAATTGTTCCAAAAACCGTTGAAGAAATAGATCATTAAAATAATTATTCTTTTTTTGTAAAATTTTATGAAGAAAACAGTCGAATATAGTTATGTGCGTATAATTATTTTCAAGTGCATTTATGCTTACATTTAGTCAATGGAACAGACCAATCAAAGTTATACGAGCAAGATCTTACCTCTCGAGATGCTCACCTGAGTTGGCTAACACTGCGGCCAGTATTTTTATTTTATTTTTACTCGTTGCTCACCATCTAAATCGGAATAGCATGGGAAAGGGGCAATGATATTATTTTATGAAATGTTGTCCATTAACCAAGTGATGTGGGCAAGAAGCCGTGGCCAGGCGGAATGCAATTTTGTTTGCTACAAGTTTCGATTTCCTTGTGATATTTGATTCATGATGAATGCAATCGGCCCAGAAATAAATTTTGCAAATTTTCTTATATCAAACTTCACCGAATCCAAAATTCGCAGGGTTTTAATGAAAATATTCCTCTCGGCGACAAACTTTATAAACCTTTCAATAGAAGCTATATAACGTTAAACTTTGACCTCATTGCAAGACTTTGAAACTCTATAATTTTGAAGTTCGTCCACATTTGTTAAATTTGATTTAAAAAATAATCACCAATTAATTTATTCACAATCAGTCAGATCATGTAAAATTGAAAGTGGCAAAGTGGCATTTTAATTCCACAATTCACAATTTTATTTTTAAATATATATCTTCTGTTTTTTTTATTATCGTGGATCGAGTCTCTGAAAATTTGATATGATTTATCACAAAAGTTACTGCCTTTTTAAGGCATGGCCCACTTCCCTCTCACAGTCAACCACCTTCTCAGTTGTCGGAATCGTTGCCTGCAGAGAGAAACAATATTGAAAGGGCAATTTCTGGCCCTTGTGCATTTTCTACTGCCACTGCAAGTTGGGCAGATTGAGAAAGAACCGCTCGTCCTTTAATGCTGAGGGGCCTATCGGACCCTTGATAGGACCTGCCGAGTTGTCGCTTCTTTTGGTTAAGCTGACAAAAGTGTGAAACCTTCAACCTCAGGCAATTGATTAATGACGGTGTCAAAGTAAATGAGCCGCCCTATTGCCCTCGCGCTGCGCGCGGGGCCTTCCCCACGTCCGTCATCGACCTCGCTGCGCCTCCAGCCAAATTCCCTCTATTTAATTTTATTCATGGAAAATGCCCAAAAGAGTGAAAGCCTTAATGAATTCCTCACGTGCGTTGCCGTGAAAAAGGGCGAATAATATTTCCTCTCGTAAGCCTTAAAAAGCAAAGAGTGTTTTACATTGCATTGTAACCATAATTTTTACAGAGGTCTCTCGAATAAAAACGTAAAAAAAAATATAATATATAATGAAACGCTACTTTTCTAATTATCTATTAATTAAATATAAAAAAGTCTTAACTTTAACTTTCCTTTTTTCTTTCTTAAGTAATCAAAGGTGAACAACTTTTTTCATTTATCAGTTAATATAACCTCTCGTGAGCCCTTAACGAAGAATTTTCTCTTTTACTTAATTTTAAATTCCCACGTTGGTGGCCCTGAAAGTTGCTGCTTTTATTTCTTACTTTAAAATGCTTAAAAATTTTGCAGCCGTAAACTGGTCCCAAACTTAAATTTTTTTTTCAACATTGCTCGCGATCAAACTTGATCAATTTTGGGTGGCCCTGAAAAGGGCCGGTTTTTGGCCCTGAAAAGGGCCGGTTTTTGGCCCTGAAAAGGGCCGTTTTTGTCCAAGAGTCTTGAAGTTGGAGCGACCGTCTTCCAGGAAGGCGACGAACCCAAGGGTCAGGCGGCCACATTAAATAAGAAAAGAATTAGCAATAAAGGCAAAAAGAAATATAAACGGTTAATAATATGTCAACATGCTATGGTATACAACTTAGTTTTCATCTCTAAAGCGCCGGCGGATTTCTTTGGCTCGTCCCTTGTAGCTTTCCTTCTTCTTCTTCTCCAGCCTCTTCCACTTCTTGATGAGCTTTGAGAAGGTCGCTTGAGGGGTGACCCCAGCTACCTTTGCCTTCTCAAAGCTCTCTTGCACAAACAAATTGAGGCCGCTCGTTCGGCACACAGCTTTCACGCCAGGAGGTGGGCCATTCTGAAGTGTCAAAGAAAATCAACCTCAAATTACCAAAGTATGGTATAATTCAGGCTACATTTTCAAATAATATGGAATAGGTTTTGAAGTTTATTTGTTCAAAAAAAGTAGTCGGGGAAAATTTTGAGTAAAATTTTAACGGATATTAAAAAACACTGAAAAATCGCTTTTCCACAATAGAAATAAATGTTCTAACAGCGACAGCATAGATTTTTTTTAGAACATAGAACCGGCGCCAGTGGCAGAGTGGTTAGTGTGCTTGCATTCTGAGCTCGGCTGGCGTGTGTTCGAGCCTTGAAATTTGTTTGCATTGCGATAGCAAAAAGTTGTGTGTGAGCCGGACACTCGCCAGTGGAATCCGGGAGATGCAGAGCAATCTGCGTCGACTCGCTGCCGGCTGGTTTCAACCTTTCCAGCCGGGCATATTGGTATGTGGCGAATGCACAGCGTTGCAATTGCGAGTCCTCAGTGGCGAGGCAAACACGCTCTGACTGTCTTGCAAATGGGTGCATCTCGATCGGGGGGCAACTCGCGATTCCCGGTGACACTCCATAAGCTCAAGACTCAAATGTTCTTAATAAAAAAAGCAAGCAGAAAAATTATCAAAGTATTCAACCAACATGTTAGGCGTGAAATTCATAACTGAATTGATTATCATTATAGGAACCTGCGTTCTTTCGTTGCCAAAGTAGTTATTTAAGTTCTCATTGCATTATTGCTAAACTGTAGTTGATGCAATAATAAGAATTTTCTCCGAAAAATTCATGATTTTTTTTTATTGTTGGTCATGGGCCACCACTGTCCCGACTTTTTAAAAGAGTTTTTTAAGCTTGAATATATCATAAATAAAAAAAGATATTTGTCGATTGTTTTTGAGATATTACACTTGAAATTATTTGAACCGAAATAAGTCTTTAGATTTACTAATTAAGTAAATCTGGCGACCATCTTTAGGGCATTTTTGTACCCATCTAATCTAATCTAATCATTTTGACAATTTACTTTAAACGTTCGCTAAAATATTAATTTTTGATGCTAAATTTCCTGTCGCAACTTGATAAAACCGATTTTCGATAAAGCTTCAACTCACCCTTTTTATGTACTTCGCCGCCGAATTGTTGTAATTCTCTTTCTCTTGCGGTGTCAGCGCTCTCCAGGACCTGCTGATGATTCTGAAGTGCTCCTGAGGGCTCAAACCAAAAATCTTTCGCCGCATAATCTTGATGTACAAATTGTACCCGGTCATCCTTCTGAGTTTCGGAGCTTGCGACTTGATCGATCTGGTCATGGCTTCGATTTCAAATCAACAATGGGAATGTCGTGGCTTCTTGTTGCACTCTAGTGAACCCTTGTCTTTACCGTTTGCCAAATTTTGCATTGTTGCAGTAAAAAAACTTGTGCCAACAATACTGCTCACTAGAGTTCTTAAATAAACAATGAGAATTTTACACAGAGACAATTGTGACTTTCAAAATTATACCAAAATTGAAAACGATGAAAATAACGGTTAATTTATTAAAATACAACAATTTATGCTACATTTCCAAATTCACAATAAAAAAGAAGTAAATTTCCCCTTTTTCATGCACGGATATTTAAATTTATTTAAGAATTCTCTTGAAAATAAAATAAGTAGTTGATGTCTTCAAGACCGAGAGCGAGAACAAAAATTTGTGTCTTCCTTTTGGCAAATTTATCAAAACCCTGTTAAATTTGATAATTTTGTGAAAAATTAAAACATGCATGATTTGTTTCGCTAAAATCAGTGTGGAACACTCGATCATAGCAAAAATTAACACACGACAATTTAATAAATTCAAATTTCCCTTTCCAAAGAAAATGATGAGTCGCAGAATACAATTAACATGATAATCAAGGTCACGATTCGCGGCAGCCAACGGCTTAAATAAAAAGAAATGGAAATTGAACCATTCTAGCAGAATTAGACCCCAACAAACTTCATTCTGCCGTCAAGAAAACTCGTAATATCTTCACCGGTTCAAAAATGGCAGCTAATTTGTCCTTGAATCTTGTACTTTATTCTGTACTTTATTGCACGAAAGATATGAAAGTAGATACAAAAAACCAAAATTCTTTAAATAAATCGCTTGAATCGCAAAGTTCGTCGACAGCGTTCTTTCTGTTCTCTCATAAAACCGACATGTGCGAGTCGCATTTCGCTTGGTCTCGTTGCGACGCAACCTGCGTGTCTCTGGCGTCCACACGGTTGCCTACTTTTTCATATCAATCCGTGAAAATGCAGTTTTCCAAAGTTTGACTCGAAGCACAGCAATTTTCGGGCGTATAATTTAAGGGAAATTTGCTGGCTGCAGTCGACAGAAAAATAACAATGAAATGAATACTCAACAACTCACATGTAGAGACGATCATTGAATTGAAAAAAAAGCGGGCTTGTTCTTTAATTTGAGTTTAGAAGCCACTGCACGCCATTCAGCTTGCATATATTTGTTATACAAATGTTGCTTATGGAATTATATTGATAGAAACTATGTTGTGAAGGACTAATTAAATATTTAAATTTTACATAAGATCTTTTGAGTACATTGTCCTGAAATACTATAAAAAATTCATTTATTTTTATTTTTTACAGGATGACGGAAAATCAACAGCTTTTATCCCTAGAGGCAAAAGCAACAATCGTTGCTGCTGTAGGAGACGCCTTGCGAATGCAGCCGTCAACGGTTATCGAGCAATTATTTCAAAAGAAGCCAAAGGTTGCAGAAATTTTGTCACCCATAGAATTAAAAAGCCTTGTGTCTGAGCTAAGGCCTCTGTTGACACATGAAGAAGCTGAAAATTTGGTCGAGACGGCGCACGTCAGCATCCCTAACTTTTATGCAGGTGCCCATTATGGTATTATATTTCAAAGGTTATTTTGACTGACTTCATTAATTTTAATTTATCACTAGCTGCTGCTGAATTCAAAAGTGCTGTTCTTAAGTTCAAGCATGTGATTCAAGCTGCCGCAAGACACTCTGTGTACAGAGTATTTGATCAACCTGCCTTTTCTGACAGACAAATTGAATACCCTTCTTTAACAGGTATCCATGTGTCTCCTTCATAAATTAAGATAATTAATTAACGCTCCTTGGCTGTTTACAATTTGCCATAGTTAAACATATTTATTGTTCAAAACGTACATTGATTCATTGATTGATATATTGTCTCAATGCATTTTATCTATTCCTCTCCAGTTTTTCTTTACCCTGCAATGAACAACCTGAAGCCAGAGAAACCAGTCAGAGTTACCTGTAAGTTTAATTTAAAAATTTTATTCTTAAAAGTTTTAATGATTGTCCAATACCTCACTTGACGAATAATAATTTTTTAAATTTTTTTTTTCAACTATTCAAATGAAAATATCTCATTTCTTTTGATTTCTAGCTCTACTTACCAAATCAGGCAAAGAAAAGCTAAAGCCTTTGAATACTTGCAAGAAGATCGAGGGTTTTCCCTATCCTGATGAAACCTGGTCGAAAGGAAATTGCGCTCTGAATGCGAAGCTCTTCTTAATTCAAGCCCTGTGCAAGGAGGGGGTAAATGCAGATTTTCTGTTTTACATATTCCATTATTCCTATTCAGATATTTAATTAGCATGAAATTTTTATGATTATTTAAATACGTATTATATTTTTTTATTTGTAGTGATCCTTTTAAATGGCAAGCCATTTCCTGTTGCAACATTTTTAGCGAGGACATTTTTTGAAAAGCATTGACTGAAATATTTTTTAGCACATCAAGGCAGCCACTCTCCTGGCATACAAGGCAATGTTTGGTCCCCTGAGAGACCTCCTTGAATGTCTTGTGCTCACGAATGGAAAATGGTCCCAAGAAGCAGAGAACTTGCGCCATTGGACAATCTTTTGCAGGTAAAATCTTAATTCAATTCAGCGATTTTTTTCACAAGAGACATTATTTTCCCAGTTATCCACATGTCTATTTAAACAACTGGGACACGAATGCGGCCTGGGAGGAGATTTTTTTTTCTTCCCAGACCGTCCTTCTAAGAGAAGAGGTTTGTGTCATGTGTGAGGATGTTCAACAAATTTCGTCTGGGCCACCGCACCTCAGTCCAGAAGAGGCATTAGTAGTTGTGGCGGGAGAAAAGGCTGGACTGGACCCTTCAAAGACTTGCCGAGAATGCGGCGTAAGAATTTTTTTTGCGTGCATTTACTATTTCAAATTTTTGATCCGACTTCCAATGCAGGCGAAAGGCCAAATTAAAGCCAGAATTGTCCTGTCGGAATCTGTTATTGCGTTGGACTTCAGCCACCCTGGAAGTTCAATGGGGTTACCGACACTCCAGGAGGCCACACAGAAAGGACTTCTCCGAGACAACTTCTGGATGCATGATCAGGAATATGTGAAGTTTGGAGCTGGTAATTTAAAATTTAACAGGATTAAATGCCATTTTTTATTGAAAAAATTGCATTGTAGTGGTTGACGAAATCGCGGAAACTGAACCGTACATTAGAGATGGGTGGCCGGATGACCATGTTTCCTCTCAATACAACGAGGCGAAATTGGTTTCCGCCGTCAAATATAACATTGGAGAGCCTCCCTTACGCAACGAGAGCAAAGAAGAGGAAGAAGAAGCATGCCAACAGAGCCGCGCCTCTTCACACAACTTCTTTATCTTAAGTAAAGACGGAAAAGACAGAAGAATCTGTGACGCATCCGTAAGCACCAGCTTTGACGAGAAAGAGTTTGTTGAGACACAGGGAACTAGATACACAATTCAGTACCTTTACTTCGTTCCAAAAAGTGCGATTTCAGAAAGCAAAGATGAACAAGGCAAGATAGAAGATGAGAAACGTAAGTAACAATCTAATAGTAAGCTTGTAAAGCAGGCGCGATTAAAAATTTACTACATTTTATTTTACATTTAGCTGTTAAAATTTTCCTTAGAAACAGTTTACTTTTTGCAAGGATATAGATCCAAATAATAAAATGGTTAAAATTATGCCTTCTTGTTAAGCTCGAACTGATGAAAAGGGAGGTCAAAAAAAGAAGGATCTGAAGGAACAAACACCTGAAAGAAGAGAGACAAGATCAAGAACGTTGACCACAAAATCCTCTTCCGATTCAACAGTTGTTAAAAAGAAGTTGCCGCTGCGTGATAAAATGACTGATGTATCTCTCTTTGAAAGAATGGTCATCAACAGAGAAGGGTGCATCACCTTGCAAGTTCAACACAGAATGGCACCTGAGATGGCCAAACTCATTGTTCCAACAATCTACAAAACCCTTGGGAACCACCAAATCGAAGATCGGAACGCACTGGATTCTTCTCTAACTCTCAGGTAAATGCAAATATTTATTTTAAATCATGCATTTAGTGAATGCTCTAAACCTCTTTTTTTTTGTAACGTAAAGACATTATGTACCTCTTTATATAACACATGCCTAAATTTCACTTAAATGCTTTTAATTCAGATGTGAAGGCAGTGAAGGTCATGCTGACTACAAATTTAAAGTGTCAAGCCCAATAGACTTCCAAACAGTTTCTCCTTATGGCGGCTGCAACCAGATTTGTGAAGACCAGCTCAGCTGTGGTCACCCTTGCAAGACTGTTTGTCACTTGATGCAAATCGAGCATACAAAAATCAAGTGCAATGAACCCTGTGAGAGGAAATGTGACGCTGGGCTTCACTCATGCAAGCAAAAGTGCTTCGTTAAGTGTGGATCAAGTTGCATGGAAATGGTGCAAAAGAACCTTCCCTGCGGTCACCAGGCAATGATGAGGTGTCACGCCGATGAAGAACATTTCTTCTGCACAGAAATCGTGACAAAGAAATTCCCCGAGTGCAACCACGAGGCAGAGGTTGCATGTTCTTGCAAGAGGTGTCCTCAACCCTGCGATATGAAGGCACCTTGCGGTCACAGCTGCACCAGGAAGTGCCACACGGACTCTGATCCCGACCACCTTCAATACAATTGTACCAAGCCATGCATAAAGATGAACAAGGACTGCCAATCAAATCATCCGTGCAATAAGAAATGCTGGGAGGAATGCAGTGTTTGCGAAATCCAGGTATTGCGATCTTGAGTGCATTTATTGTTAGTATCTTGCATTTAATTAAAAGGTTAATTAATTTAAATTAAACCTTATTTTGGTTTTGTCATTATGAGTAAAAGATAATATTAATGTAAAAAATAATGATTGATAATGATCTTTTATCAGGTGAAGGTAAAGAGGAGCTGTGGCCATCAATTTGTTTTAAAATGCTACATCGATCCAGAAGGAATCGAATGTCGCAACAAGTGTGCAAAATTGCTTGACTGTGGTCATCGTTGCCTAAAGAAGTGCAACATTGAATGCTTGCCCTGCACTCAGCTAGTGGGAAAGGTCATTTCGGAGTGTGGCCACTCTGCAAAGGTGCCTTGCGGTCGAGAAGCAACCAAAGAAGATTGCGCAGAGCAGTGCAAGAAGCTTCTTTCTTGCGGACACGCTTGCAAAGCCAAGTGCTCCGAAGAATGCACCCCCAATTGCCGGGAGGTTGTGGAACCGAGTGTTGGAGGGTGTGGACATAAAATCAAAACGCTCTGTCTGGAGAAGACTAAAGGCTAGCAATGCTTATTTACTTTGAATTCAGTTATTAAATTTTCTTATTACACACACAGGTTTGAAGGCTGATGTGATGAGATGCACAGCCAAATGCAATACAGTGCTAGAATGCGGACACACATGCGGAGGAACGTGCAGGACTTGTCTCCAAGGTAGATTCCACGTGCCGTGTAAGCAGAAGTGCACCAAAGAATTCCTTTGTGGTCATAAGTAATTTATAATTGAGTTTTGTGCATTGAAATTGCAAGTGATAATTTTTCTCATTTTTCTTAGGTTTCCTTCTGAGTGCAGTGAGCCATGTCCACCATGCCAAAAGAAGTACCATATTGTCTGTGACCATAATGAATCTCATGAAATTACTTGCGGACAGCCAAGAAATAAATTCTGCAAGGTATTGTATTGATCTTAACAGACTAATTATTTAAAAAAATGCTCATTGAAACTTAATTTTTCCAGCAAAAATGTTCTGCTAAATGTGACCATGGAAATAAATGTACCAGGAAGTGTGGATTGGATTGCAACTACAGCAGGTGTGAGGAAAAGTGCACCAAAACACTGCCATGCAAGCACCCTTGCTGCGGATTCTGTGGAAGCCCTTGCCCTGGCCTGTGTTGGGAGTGTGACAAGGAAGAATTGCTTCAGCACGCATTCCCTTTTGGAGCCGAGATTCCTGAGAATGCAAAGTATGCCATATTTTTTTAATATTTTAATAGAAATACTTCACTCGTGTATTTGATTTGATTTAAGATTTGTTTTACTCCCCGATTGCCATCATACTATTGAGGCAGGAGCCCTGGAAGCGTGGTTCAAGTGGCAGTCGTCACAGCTTGAAATAAAAAGTTGCCCCTTGTGCAAGAAAAAGATTTCGGCACAACTTGTGCAGTACAAGAAGGAAATTTGGGAATCATTTGTGGACTTTATCAGAATTTGTGATAAATCAAACAAAGAAGACCACATTGACGCCAAGGAATTGATGGAATGATCCTACCGACTGGGGGACCAATGTGTTGAAAGTAAATAATGCTCTTTTTGAAATAGAAAGTATATTATTTATAATTATTGTTCAATCATTTAGTTGCAGCTGGCCCATTGTTTGATTTTGGGAGGCAAATGCACTTGGAATTACTTAGAGGCCTAGAGGGAGGAAGTAGAAGCAAATAAAAGTGGAAGTCGTCAAACTGGACCAAGCTACATGTTCATCAGCCATCAATTGCCTGTGATTAAGAAAAAGATGGATGTTTTTGAAGCCATGTTAGAAATTTTCAATTCAGCGTCCTGCAAAAATTTTGCTGCTGTGAAGTCTGAAGTTGATTTCATCATTAAAATGCTCGAGGGATATTCAAAATTATGTAACCAGAATATCAGGGACTTTGCAGCCCTTCTGCTTGACTTGAAAAGGAAGGTTGAGTCTTCAAAAGAGGTCAATCTCCCTGAGGATATTATGGCAAGGCAAAGGTTGCTTTGGCAGAAATGTGGAAAGTGTGGAAACTTGGAATTTGGCCCACAGAATACAACCAAAATATGTAGCGAGTGTGATGCCACCCTGAAAATAGATCCACCCTTGTTTCCTGATCTGGACCCTTCCAAGCAGTACAACTCAAAGGGCAGGGTCAAGACCTCACGACCAATTAAGTATAATTTAAACTGACCTGTATGATCAAATAAGCTTTTGTTCTACATTCTGTCATAATTTTTATGATTGATGAATAAATAAATTTGTAATGCAAAGAAGTGCCTTTTAAATTAATTATCCATCCTATTTCAATTGCACCAAAATTGCTTTTCAATGAAAAAAAGAAGATTTTCATCATTTTCTGATCATATAACAATAAAACATGATGGGATTTAGAAAGCAAACAGATTTATATTTATAAAAGTTGTTTTAATTTTAAATAGGAGTGGTTACTTCCAGAAATTCTTAGTCTGAATCTTCTTTGACGGGCTTGTCTTCGGTTGCTGCCATCTCGTCATCCGTATCAACATCATCATCATCTTTTTTTGCCACTTTCTTGGCAGGCAACAGGTCAGCTTCAAGCTTTCTTTTCCGACTTTCAGCCTCGCTTTCCTCCTCCGCAACTTCCTCCTCACTATCAGACTCCCCTCCAGGGTGTGCCGGCACAAAGTGGTCAGGCGTGTGACCCACGACAGTGCCTGGTTTCTGCCACTCTTTCTGGGCCTCCTGTTAAAATAATGTTAAAAATCTTCATGGTTTAAAAGTAATAATGCTACCTCCATGGCTGACTTAAGTTGCTGCACTTTGTGGATGTAGAAGTCGTAGACGAATGCAGCCATTTGAGGCATGTCCTCTGCAAGCTGCGCCGATCCTTCTGGTTGCTGGTCAGCCGGACGCTCTGTTTTGTAGGTCTCTTGAGGAGCGAGATACAACTGCTGTGGCCTGGCCATCAGCTACAAATGACAATTTCATTAACTGATCAAATATTTTCATAGAACCACATACTTGTTTGAACGCCGGTGCAAGTTCGAAGCAATTCCTGAACAGAGAAACGCGTGCAAAGACGTAGAGGCCAAGCCGAGCTCTGGACATGGCGACGACCAGACGGCGGACGTCCCTCAAGTGGCCCACAGCCTTTGTCCGAACCAAGGAGAGTAAAATGAAGTTGTTCTGTTGTCCCTGATACTTGTCCACTGTTGTCACCTGTTTAAAAAAGATGATATTATTTAATTCTCTAAAAAATAAATTCATACCTTGTAAGGACGTCCAATCAATGGATTATCAGCACATCGTTGATTGATAACATCTCGAATCAAGTGCTTTTGTCCATTGTAGGTGGTTAGGATGGAGATTTTTTCAGCTGGGTATCCAATCAGGCGCATGTACATGTATGTGGCCACGACGTATTCAGCCTCAGCCAAATTCTGTGAATTAGTTGACATTAAATTAATAACTTAGTTAATTCGATTATAAAAAAGTCAAAATTTAAAAAATACCTGGTAGAAATATGGGCTTGGTTCTGATTCTCCAACACCATTGAAGTCGTCAACGTTGATGAGTAGGAAGACGTAATAGAAGCCAGGGTTTGCCAATTTATACTCTTTAGAGTTCAGGACATGAGGAAGGTTTCCAAGTTTTTTGTACCTCCAGTTGTACAAATTACAAATGCTGAAACAAAACATCATTGAAAACAAGTTAAATTTTGCCTGGCAATTCTTACCTCGGTCTTGAGCGACCCTGGCCATCCAAGTCAACTGTGGGCACTCCAAGTCGGACTATTCTGGTAAACAGAGACTGCTCCATGTTTGAATACTTCTGGAACGCCATGTTCTTGATGACAGGGGGCAGCTGATGGTGATCACCGATCATGATCCAACGTTTCAGACGGCTAAAGCCATCAGCTGGATTCTGCAGAAGCAGCGGAATGAAAGTCTCGATTTCCAAGATTTGAGCAGACTCCTCCATCAAAATGTTATCATACTTGAAGCCTGGGAAAAATATTAATTTATGATTTAACCCTGAGAGTTAAAAAAGGTATTTAAATTTTACCTAAATCCACAAGCTCTTTTCGTTTGAGGGCAGCATGAGTACAAGTCATGGCAATAATTTTTGCCTCCTTGACGAGCAAATATTTTGAACGGTCTAATCCACTTCTCAGCAACTCAAATGCCCGGAACTCGTCGAGTTGAGTAAAGATCTTCTCAATGTATCTGAAGCAGCCCTCAGCTATGTCCATGTCCTCTTCGTACGACTCTCCCTTGAATAAATTTGGAACGTCGTTGAAAAACCTGGTGAAAGGAAACTCGTCCTTGATTGCGCCAACAGCAACAACCTGAAATTTTCATTCGAAGAGTTTGCTTGACAGATTAAACCATTCATACTTTTCCGTCAGTGTGCTTGACTTTGCTGAGAAACTCCTCCCAACGAGCCAGGACGTGGTACAAAAAGAAATACCCAGCAGTCTCACAAGTGTACGCTACGTCACCAGGAACATTCAAGCTCTCTTGCAGCATCTGCACATCCTTCAATAGCTCCAATCTCTTTGCCAGCACGTAATTCACGCGACCATATCTGCAAGAATATTTTTTCAAAGTGGATAAGTGGAACTAATAAAGTTTCAATCTCAAATTACATACCTGGCTGAAAAAACATTTTTAGAAATGGGGTCGCAGATCGCAGACCGACATGCATAATTTGCAAGGTAGAGCCGTTTAATGGTTTAATAAATTTTTTTGCATTGTTAATACATATAGTAAGAATTTTTAAAACGAAGAAAAGCCCGATCTCTTCACTTCCATGAACACAAACAAAACAATAGTAAAACAAAAAAATGCCGAGATAGAAGATCGATCAGAAAAATGCAACGTCGACCTGACATTGGCAACATCGCGTCCCGCAACCCGAGCTCCACTCTCTGCTGATCTGCGACGCCGGACTCTGGCAAAAATCGTCAAAAGCCGTCTCCAGTAACTCGGCATTCGACACGGACTCACGGAGTTGGATTTATTGCGACCAGAATCGACAGTCGACAACCTTATAGCGCCCCAAGAAAAAGCAAAACAAAGCGTTCTCTCTTCATTTTATATTATTGCGTTCATCCATTTTTAGCAGGGAAGTACATAGAAAGACGTAAAAAGTGCCGAGCTGCCGCGATCATCAAGCAAAATGCTGCAGTTTGTAGAAAACAATTGAGCATATCAACAGACGAGCGCTCTATAGCTAGGATTTCAGGTAATTAATTCATACATATCAAATTTAAACTCTACCATTAAAGATAATTTGCAAAAATAAAGAGGTGCGTGAGAATCGTTTAGACTGAATTCTTTCTAATTTGGACTAATATTATATTCAAACGTTAAGGCGAGCTAGAGCTAGTATGTACCTCGTACAAATTGTACATACATCATACATCCAATTTACATAAATAATGTGGTTGTAACTTTTTTTCACTGAAATTATGCTCGACCTCTCGTGTTCGACACATCAGGTTATTTCACGATCTTAATCCGCATCTAAACGTCACTCCATATATGTTTTAATTATTGCTTGGAGCGCGTGCACAAGAGAATTGCATTAATTTTACTAATTTAGAGTTGATATTAGAGGAATTATGTGCAATTACGTTTTATTTATTGTATCGAAACCTCAAGAAAGTGGTTTCCTCGTTCTTGGATGCCTCGTTCATTGATGCCTAGCATGTTGTTTACAAACTACAAAGTTGGTTTTTCACCAAAATGCTATCCCATCCCATATCCCATCGCTCTCCCAAATTTGGACCATCGTCTGGCAAATTGGCAATTTAAACTCTTTATTCATCCATTTTATTACAAAAAAAATCTATAATTTCATGCAAATATATTTTAGTAATAATCAATTTTCCATTCTCCCCTTTATAAATTTTAGAATGCAAATTTATGAAATAAATAACAAATTTGTCATGCGTTGTCGATGTGTATTTAGTTTTTCTCCATAATATTTTCTTTTTCTAATATTCTTTAAAACTTGAGCTCCACAATCAGGAGCACAATAATTTTTCTAATAATAACCTTCATGGCAGACAGAATGTAAAATATTTTATTCCAACAGATTGACAATGGAGGAAAGTGAGAAGCCGAATTTGCCACCGCCGGCCAAGCGGCGCCGGGTGGAAAGAAATAATTCATCAGCAGTTTGGAAAACTCAGGCAGCAGCTCTGGCTGCTCACAATCTGAAAACATCAACACCCTGGAGTGGAGCATCCGCATCCAGTCGCCCTCACCAGTCTGCTCGCAGTTCTGGAGGATTAGGTAAGAATAAAATGAAAACATATATTTGTAAAATGTTATGAAAAAACTTTAAAAATATAAACAGAAAAATAATTTGATATATGATGAACGATCACATGTCTTATAGTAAAAGGAAGCTGTCTGAATTACTTAAACATTGCATTTTGAATTTAATGGTAAATTAAATTTGAAAATAAAGCAAAACTTAGCAAATGTTTTCACAAATATATTGGTATTTTAGAGCAACTTCAATTTTAGTATAAAAAGAGCCACTGAAGTATGTTTTGTACCAACATTATTATTAAGTTGTGGAGCTTCCTGCGTAAAAACTGGCATAGTAACTTTTATACAGATGCGAATTAAAAATAATAGCATGTGAAAGTGATATTTATTAAAATTTAAAGGAATAATCACAAATTTTGTAATAATTCAGCTTAAAATATTCACACTCCACACTTTTTTTAGTTAGTGGATCAATGTCAAGAAACAGATCTGATGTTGGGAGACACAATGTTCAGGAGGCAAGGCAGAAGGAAAAAAACTTTGCTGAAACTCTGCAGGAACTAGTGGATCTACAGAGCTTTCAGGTAAATATTGATTGTAAACTGTAAATCATGCAACCTGCTAGGCACATGTGTTGTGCGGGTTTGTATTAATTATTTTGACAGGGGTTTAAAATATTACAAAATTTAGCAATTTTTTAATTTTTTATTTTATGCTTGCAATGGGTTTTATAATGCATGATTCTTATGTTTTATACTTCAGGTTGTAAAACAGCTTGCTGAGAGAAGTGACCAGTGGGATGCCTTTGTCAAGAGTGAGATGAATCTTTCTGACTTTCAACTTGTTCTTCGCATCATTCGAAAGGTCTGCGAATCAGATTTTGACCAACACAAGGCCATGCTGGTCAACCAAACATGCCACCCTGACTTCATGAATTGCTTTCCAACAATGCTGCTGAACGGTTCGATGAAAGACCACGCAACCTTTACTCAAGTGGCAGAAAACATTGCGCTGTTCTTCACAACCTTGGTGGAGATGTTGCCAATCACAGCAGCAGGGCTGAAGAAAACCGTCGAATGCTGCTTTGTCAGTCTGAATGGCATCAGCAGTAGTCAAGACTGTGTCCAGGTTGCACCCGAGTTGCTGCAAAAATACCAGGGTTTGGTCGGTCACGTAGAAGCTCTGCAGGTGAACGCCCCAAAGAAGCCAACTTGGCACGACCGGCGAATGGAACAAGTGGAGAAAATGAAGTACGAGCAGCCGCCGAACGACTTCAGGGAAATCAGCATTTATCCCACCTTTGAAGATGTCATCAACCCTCAGCGGCCCTTCCTGAGGCCGAACGTGATCAACGGTCCGTACTTTGATGTTGAACACTACCTGGACACACAGTACCGTCTGCTGCGAGAAGATTTTGTCCGGCCTCTTCGAGAGGGAGTGCAGGACATTCTCAAAGGCACCGACAGCAAGAAGTGCGAGTCACTGTCGGTCAGAGTATACAAGGATGTGCAGTTCATCAAATATGTGAAGGAAATTGATGGCACAAGAGTGCTGAATGAAGGCACTTTGCTGTGTTTTGATACATCAACAAATAGCAGACGTTTCGAGAGGACCAACTGGGAGCAAACCAAGAAGTTCATGCACGGCGCCCTGCTCTGTTTCACTCGAAACTGCTTCCAGACACTTCTCTTTGCCACAGTCAGCAGCCGAGATGTGAAGTTTCTTAGGCAGAAGCAAATCTTGGTGACCTTTTGCGAGAAGTACGATGAAAACATTTACGATAAGAATGCCAAATACACCATGATTGAGAGTGAAGTTTTCTTTGAGCCTTATTACCAGGTGACTTGCAATAACATTTGTATTATTTTTTGTGTAAATGTAAAATTAAATATTTTACAGGTTCTTGGAACTCTGAAGAATCTGAATGATCTGAACTTTCCATTCCCAAAATACTTCATTGATGTGCAAAAAGATGATGCACCTCCAGCATATTTGCTTGATGGTGAAAAACCTGTGGAGATTGAAGTTAAAGGCATGAAAGGTTCATGCAAGCTAACCATCTTGAAGGAAGCAACTTGGCCAAGTTCCGACCAACTGGGTTTGGATAACTCCCAGTACAATGCTTTGAAAGCCGCTTTGACAAAAGAGTTTGCAGTAATCCAAGGACCGCCTGGCACTGGCAAGACTTTTATGGCTCTGAAAATTGCGGAAATCCTGATCCAGAACAGAAAGGTCATGAATAGAAAAACTCCCATTCTAGTCGTTTGTCTCACAAATCACGCGCTTGACCAGTTTTTGGTTGGAATGCTGAAGTTTACCAAGCGTTTGGTGCGCATTGGTGGTCAATCAAAATGTGAAGAGTTGGATGCATACAATATGAAGAAAATGCGCCTCCCACGTTCGCAAAAGCAATATGACATTCGAGATGCTCTCTCTAAGGCTTACTTAAAGCTGGCTGAACTTGACAAGGAAATTGCTGACTTGAATGTGGCCATTGAATTGAGGAAAGGATTTGTCATTCCTACAAATAATACCCGAGCGATTCCCAGTGTACTGAATTCTAGTACTGCAAGAGATCTCATGTTGGACGAGTTCTCTGAAAGCTTAAAATATGTTTCATTCAAGGACATACGAGAAAGAGTTTGGCACTGGATTGATGGAAACTTGAGAGATATTGAAAAACATGAAGCATACAAGGATCTTTCTTGGGAGGAAAAACAGTTCCACGTTCAGTTTATCAGAGAAAAAGGCCGGTACTTTACCGATGAGATTGAGAATTTGGAGTTCAGTGCTGCTGAAGTAGAGGTTGTTGGTTTGCATCGAGGAAAGGAACTTGCAGAAGATTGGAGGAAATGGAACAACATGAACATGGTTGACCTATTAGAGCTTCATTACTTTGAGCTGCAAAATGAGTTGTTGAAACACAAGAGGAAAAGAGGAATGCTTGTTGATGAGATCACTGAGAAGAGCAAAATGCTGGAAGAGTTGAGGAGCATGGAAAATGTTAATGAATTGAGAACTAAGGATGTTATTGGTCTTACAACCAATGGTGCTGCAAGGCTTCATTCCATGCTAAATTCTTTGGGTTGTGAAATTGGTAAAATTTGTTAAGACAATTTTTTTTATCTACTAAAATTGAAGTGATTTTTTTTTAGCTATCATTGAAGAAGCAGCTGAAGTAATGGAACCACACATTGTGTCCTGTCTCTCTAAAAGATGCAAACATCTAATTTTGATTGGTAAAATGTTTGTAAATATAAAAATTTTATTTTTCCTGCATTTTTTAACAATTAAAGGTGACCACAAGCAGCTGCGTCCTAAGATTTCTGAGTACGAGCTGGGAAAGTTCTACAATTTTGACGTGTCTCTCTTCGAAAGAATGGTCATCAACAGAGAAGGGTGCATCACCTTGCAAGTTCAACACAGAATGGCACCCGAGATGGCCAAACTCATTGTGCCAACAATCTACAAAACCCTTGAGAACCACCAAAGTGTCTTTGACAGGCCCAAATTGAAAAGCTTGACACAAAGGCTTTCATTTGTCACCCATTCTGAACCTGAACATCAAGTATTTTATACAAAATACAAACTATATGCCTCTATCAAAGATTTTTCAGGACAGGGAAAACTTTAGTAGAACAAATCCACATGAAGCTTCCTATCTAATTTCTCTTTGCCAACATTTGCTGAAACAAGGATACACAGCAAATCAAATCACCATCTTGGCTACATACAAGGGACAAATGTTTCTGATCAAACAGGTACCCTTGTATAAATCACATCACAAAGAAAAATTATTAATGAGCTTAAATTTAGATGATCAAATCAATTAAAACTGATTCCTCTAAAGAGAAAGGATTGATTGATGTGAGAGTGTCTGTGGTGGATGACTTTCAAGGCGAAGAAAATGACATCATCCTCCTCTCCCTTGTCAGGAGCAATGCAGAGGGAAGAATTGGATTTTTAGCAACTGAGAACAGAGTCTGCGTAGCTTTGTCGAGGGCCAAACAAGGCTTTGTCATGATTGGAAACATGGAAATTCTCTCAGAAAAAAGTCAAATCTGGACAGCTGTACGCAGATCCATTGAGGAACAGTGTGCTTTACATTCCTTTCTGAACATCAGGTACATTTTTTCCAGTCTTCTACTATGAGCTTAACAATATAATTCAGGAAATACGCTTTATTAAATATAATGAAATTGTGACTTTTAAATGTTAAATGGAAAATAAATTGGAAAAAATACTGAATAATCTTCGAATAATAATTATAGGTGTGAGGTTCATCCAGATAAAAAATTCAAAGTGTCAAGCGCAATAGACTTCCAAACACTTTCTCCTTATGGCGGCTGCAACCAGATTTGCGAGGGCCAGCTTAACTGTGGTCATCCTTGCAAGACTGTTTGTCACTTGATGCAAATCAAGCATGAAGAAATCAAGTGCGATGAACCCTGTGAGAGGAAATGTGACGCTGGGCTTCACTCATGCAAGCAAAAGTGCTTCGTTAAGTGTGGATCAAGTTGCATGGAAATGGTTCAAAAGAACCTTCCGTGCGGTCACCAGGCAATGTTGAGATGTCATGCGGATGAAGAACATTTCTCCTGCACAGAAATCGTGACAAAGAAATTCCCTGAGTGCAACCACGAGGCAGAGGTTGCATGTTCTTGCAAGAGGTGTCCTCAACCCTGCGACATGCAGGCACCTTGCGGTCACAGCTGCACCAGGAAGTGCCACACGGACTCTGATCCCGACCACCTTCAATACAATTGTACCAAGCCATGCATAAAGATGAACAAGGACTGCAGATCAAATCATCCGTGCAATAAGAAATGCTGGGAGGAATGCAGTGTTTGCGAAATCCAGGTATTGCGATCTTGAGTGCATTTATTGTTAATATCTTGCATTTAATATCAGGGTTTACATGAATTAAACCTGATTAGTTGCCATTTTAAAATATTTGAAAAAAATAATATAAATAATAATTGTAATGAAAAAAAAATAATCTTTTATCAGGTGTTAGCAAAGAGGAGCTGTGGCCATCAGTTTAACTTAAAATGTCACATTGACCCCGAGAGAATTAAGTGTCGCGAATGGTGTGCAAAAATGCTCGACTGTGGACACCATTGC
Source organism: Neocloeon triangulifer (assembly GCF_031216515.1). Lineage (NCBI taxonomy): Eukaryota > Metazoa > Arthropoda > Insecta > Ephemeroptera > Baetidae > Neocloeon > Neocloeon triangulifer. Next base: position 3,549,598 of record NW_026775550.1, read on the forward strand.
TTAAAAAAGTGCAACATTGAATGCTCGCCCTGCACTCAGCTAGTGGGAAAGGTCATTTCAGAGTGTGGCCACTCTGCAAAGGTGCCTTGCGGTCGAGAAGCAACCAAAGAAGATTGCGCAGAGCAGTGCAAGAAGCTTCTTTCTTGCGGACACGCTTGCAAAGCCAAGTGCTCCGAAGAATGCACCCCCAATTGCCGGGAGGTTGTGGAACCGAGTGTTGGAGGGTGTGGACATAAAATCAAAACGCTCTGTCTGGAGAAGACTAAAGGCTAGCAATGCTTATTTACTTTGAATTCAATTATTAAATTTTCTTATTACACACAGGTTTGAAGGCTGATGTGATGAGATGCACAGCTAAATGCAATACTGTGCTAGAATGCGGACACACATGCGGAGGAACGTGCAGGACTTGTCTCCAAGGCAGATTCCACGTGCCTTGCAAGCAGAAGTGCTCCAAAGAGTTCATTTGTGGTCATAAGTAATTTATAATTGAGTGTACTGTGCAACAGTTGATAATTTCTTATTATTCATAGGTGTCCTTCCAAGTGCAGTGAGCCATGTCCACCATGCCAAATGAAGAACCACATTGTCTGTGACCACAATGAATCTCATGAGATTACTTGTGGAAAGCTAAGAAATAAATTCTGCAAGGTATTGTATTGATCTTAACAGACTAGTTATTTACGAAATGCTCATTAAAATTTTTCCAGCAAATATGTTCTGCTAAATGCGACCATGGAAATAAATGTACCAGGAAGTGTGGATTGGATTGCAATTACAGCAGGTGTGAGAAAAAGTGCACCAAAACACTGCCATGCAAGCACCCTTGCTGCGGATTCTGTGGAAGCCCTTGCCCTGGCCTGTGTTGGGAGTGCGACAAGGAAGAATTGCTTCAGCATGCATTCCCGTTGGGAGCCGAGATTCCTGAGAATGCAAAGTATGCCATATTTTTTTAATATTTTAATAGAAATACTTCACTCGTGTATTTGATTTGATTTAAGATTTGTTTTACTCCCCGATTGCCATCATACTATTGAGGCAGGAGCCCTGGAAGCGTGGTTAAAGTGGCAGTCGTCACAGCTTGAAATAAAAAGTTGCCCCTTGTGCAAGGAAAAGATTTCGGCACGACTTGTGCAGTACAAGAAGGAAATTTGGGAACCATTTGTGGACTTTATCAGAATTTGTGATGAATCGAACAAAGAAGACCACATTGACGCCAAGGAATTGATGGAACGATCCTACCGACTGGGGGACCAATGTGTTGAAAGTAAATAATGCTCTTTTTGAAATAAAAAGTTTATTTTGTATAATTATTGTTCAATCATTTAGTTGCAGCTGGCCCATTGTTTGATTTTGGGAGGCAAATGCACTTGGAATTACTTAGAGGCCTAGAAGGAGGAAGTAGAAACAACAAAAGTGGAAGTCGTCAAACTGGACCAAGTTACATGTTTGTCAGCCATCAATTGCCTGTGATTAAGAAAAAGGTGGATATTTTTGAAGCCATGCTAGAAATTTTCAAATCAGCGTCCCGCAAAAGTTTTGCTGCTGTAAAGTCTGAAGTTGATTTCATCATTAAAATGCTTGGGGGATATTCAAAATTATGTAACCAGAATATCAGGGACTTTGCAGCCCTTCTGCTTGACTTGAAAAGGAAGGTTGAGTCTTCAAAAGAGGTCAATCTCCCTGAGGATATTATGGCAAGGCAAAGGTTGCTTTGGCAGAAATGTGGAAAGTGTGGAAACTTGGAATTTGGCCCACAGAATACAACCAAAATATGTAGCGAGTGTGATGCAACCCTAACAATTGTTCCACCCTTGTTCCCTGATCTGGACCCTTCCAAGCAGTACAACTCAAAGGGCAGGGTCAAGACCTCACGACCAATCAAGTATAATTGAAACTGACCTGTATGATCAAATAAGCTTTTTACATTCTGTCATAATTTTTACGATTGATGAATAAATAAATTTGTATTGCAAAGAATTGCCTTTTAAATTAATTATCCATCCTATTTCAATTGCACAAAATTAGCTTTTTAATGATAAATAGAAGATTTTTATCATTTTCTGATAATATAATAACCACACAGATGATGAGATTAAGAAAGCAAACAGGTTTATAATTATAAAAGTTGTTTTAATTTTAAATAAAAGTGGTTACTTCCATAAATTCCTAGTCTGAATCTTCTTTGACAGGTTTGTCTTCGGTTGCTGCCATCTCGTCATCCGTATCAACATCATCATCATCTTTTTTTGCCACTTTCTTGGCAGGCAACAGGTCAGCTTCAAGCTTTCTTTTCCGACTTTCAGCCTCGCTTTCCTCCTCTGCAACCTCCTCCTCACTATCAGACTCCCCTCCAGGGTGTGCCGGCACAAAGTGGTCAGGCGTGTGACCCACCACAGTTCCTGGTTTCTGCCACTCTTTCTGGGCCTCCTGTTAAAATAATTCATGTTAAAAATCTTCATGGTTTAAAACGTAATAATGCTACCTCCATGGCTGACTTAAGTTGCTGCACTTTGTGGATGTAGAAGTCATAGACGAATGCAGCCATTTGAGGCATGTCCTCTGCAAGCTGCGCCGATCCTTCTGGTTGCTGGTCAGCCGGACGCTCTGTTTTGTAGGTCTCTTGAGGAGCGAGATACAACTGCTGCGGCCTGGCCATCAGCTACAAATGACAATTTCATTAACTGCTTAAATATTTTCATAGAACCTCATACTTGTTTGAACGCCGGTGCAAGTTCGAAGCAATTCCTGAACAGAGAAACGCGAGCAAAGACGTAGAGGCCAAGCCGAGCTCTGGACATGGCGACGACCAGACGGCGGACGTCCCTCAAGTGGCCCACAGCCTTTGTCCGAACCAACGAAAGTAAAATGAAGTCGTTCTGTTGTCCCTGATACTTGTCCACTGTTGTCACCTGTTTAAAAAAGATGATATTATTTAATTCTCTAAAAAATAAATTCATACCTTGTAAGGACGTCCAATCAATGGATTATCAGCACATCGTTGATTGATAACATCTCGAATCAAGTGCTTTTGTCCATTGTAGGTGGTTAGGATGGAGATTTTTTCAGCAGGGTATCCAATCAGGCGCATGTACATGTATGTGGCCACGACGTATTCAGCCTCAGCCAAATTCTGTGAATTAGTTGACATTAAATTAATAACTTAGTTAATTTGAAAGTAATTATAAAAAAGTCAAAATTTAAAAAATACCTGGTAGAAATATGGGCTTGGTTCTGATTCTCCAACACCATTGAAGTCGTCAACGTTGATGAGTTGGAAGTCGTAATAAAAGCCAGGGTTTGCCAATTTGTACTCTTTAGAGTTCAGGACATGAGGAAGGTTTCCAAGTTTTTTGTACCTCCAGTTGTACAAATTACAAATGCTGAAACAAAACATCATTGAAAACAAGTTAAATTTTGCCTGGCAATTCTTACCTCGGTCTTGAGCGACCCTGGCCATCCAAGTCAACTGTGGGCACCCCAAGTCGGACTATTCTGGTAAACAGAGACTGCTCCATGTTTGAATACTTCTGGAACGCCATGTTCTTGATGACAGGGGGCAGCTGATGGTGATCACCAATCATGATCCAACGTTTCAATCGGCTAAAGCCATCAGCTGGATTCTGCAGAAGCAGCGGAATGAAAGTCTCGATCTCCAAGATTTGAGCAGACTCCTCCATCAAAATGTTATCATACTTGAAGCCTGGGAAAAATATTAATTTATGATTTAACCCTGAGAGTTAAAAAAGGTATTTAAATTTTACCTAAATCCACAAGCTCTTTTCGTTTGAGGGCAGCATGAGTACAAGTCATGGCAATAATTTTTGCCTCCTTGACGAGCAAATATTTTGAACGGTCCAATCCACTTCTCAGCAACTCAAATGCCCGGAACTCGTCGAGTTGGGTAAAGATCTTCTCAATGTATCTGAAGCAGCCCTCAGCTATGTCCATGTCCTCTTCGTACGACTCTCCCTTGAATAAATTTGGAACATCGTGGAAAAACCTGGTGAAAGGAAACTCGTCCTTGATTGCGCCAACAGCAACAACCTGAAACTTTTCATTCGAAGAGTTTGCTTGACAGATTAAACCATTAATACTTTTCCATCAGTGTGCTTGACTTTGCTGAGAAACTCCTCCCAACGAGCCAGGACGTGGTACAAAAAGAAATACCCAGCAGTCTCACAAGTGTACGCTACGTCACCAGGAACATTCAAGCTCTCTTGCAGCATCTGCACATCCTTCAATAGCTCCAATCTCTTTGCCAGCACGTAATTTACACGACCATATCTGCAAGAATAATTTTTCAAAGTGGAACTAATAAAGTTTAAATTTCAAATTACCTGCTGAAATCTTTTTCCGTTTCAAGAGCCTCTTCACCGTGACCAAGACGAAGAAGATGTCTTTCGTCAACGTCGAGGGCCATGATTTTTTCAAACAGCTGATTCAACGCCTGGTTAGAGTGGGTGACGATGAGAGTGCGTTGTGATGGGAAGTTGTGGTAAATATTGGAGATGATCTGCACTGCAACGTCCGTTTTGCCCGTGCCAGGAGGTCCGACCACCATAGTCAAACCTGGTTGCATTCCCGAGCGAATTGCTTCTACTTGTGTGGCAGTGAATGGAATCGCATTTCTTAAATTTTATATTAGGTAATTATTCACATCAAATACCAAAACTCCAAATACTTTTTAACTTTGCTGGAGGGGTAAGGTCCTCTGTTCGGAATTTTGTGTGGCTCGACGGTGACGACATTGCTCCTTTTGCGTGGTGGCTCTTCGTCTTTCTCTAATGCCTGTCTCTTAATATTCACATCCTCAAATGTTAATCTGTCAATAGAAAAGACGTTTTCCTATCTGATATACAATTTTTGAAGATTGCTTACTTAAAAGGAGGAACTAATTTTTGAGGTTCGTCCGTCTTGACTTTGATTGTATAGTCGGGAAAGCTGGATTTCAAGTGATCCATGTCGAGGAATGTATCGTTGAAGTCCAAAGTTGGTATCTCGTTGGGCATTCTGGAGTAGTGAGCAGCACCAGGGTCGCCATAGCCGAGAATAATGTCATGCAGCCAGTCTGGCACTACACATTCTGTGTTCATCAACTCGCGGATTGTCTCCAGTACTGCTTTGAAGTTGTTCTCTTTTGGTTTTCTTCTCATTAAAATATTGAAACACTGATATACGTCCTACATATGAATGAATTATAATTTGATTATTAATAAATAAATGATTTTGTTTTCACCTCCTCATTATCGTTTGCAACATCAGTATCGATGCGGTACTGATTGCAGTCGAGCCACACTCTGAAGGTTCTTTTGTCACCCTGTAGTTCAGGTTTCGGTTCTGGCCCATCCTCGATGATTCGTCCGTTTTCATCGAGCATGCCTTCTATCTCGCAGCCTCTCACATATTTCAATCCAACTTGCGGAATAAATGGTTGAGTGTGTGTTATTTTTGTACCTGTGTTGTCCATGGTAAATAATTATTGAAAGAGAAACTTGAACAAACCAATTGTATTTGTTGGCTGCACACAGACCAAGAAGCAAGCATCGTGCTTCCTCAGATTTTCCCATTCGCTTTTGATCTCGCGCCTGACGTTCAAATGAACCGTCACATCAGCTCGGACACGGGCTGGTCGTTTCTCGCCTATAATCAATACTTATTAAGAGAAAGCGCAATTGTGCAAACAACGCTGTTTACCTATATTTGGTCTGGCAACTTCAACTACAGTAAAGCCAATGATTGGTTGTGCCATTCGAGCCCAGCCACCAAAATACACTCCGCCATCTTCCGATTGCCTGGTTAACAAATAAAATATCTGTAAGCTTAAGCTCTAATAAAATCATTTGATAAGATTACCATGGACTAAGTCTTGACACGGCATCCTCAATGTCTTGTCTGATCTCATCTACAAACAGTTCTTTCATTAACATGTGTTATTTTAATTTCATCAGGATTAGTTTCTCACATGTTGACTCAAGACGGAATAGATTAAAATTCCTCAGCAAATAGTCATGCAGCGTAAGAAATTGCAAGTTTAGCTTTGGCAAGGCTAAGCAGCCCTCTCCGGAGAAGTATTCCGTCGGAACGATGTTTTCATTCCAGATCACATCTTCGGTTGGGTAAAGCGGCATTTCATTTAGCGCTTGAAGTTGAGAAGAACGTCGCTCATTGCGCGAGACCTAAATTTAGCTCAGAATGTAACCTTGTATGAATCAAAGTCATCTTTACTACTCACAAGAAGCTCAAGAAGAAACTTTTGATCTAATCGCATCCAGTCATTATCACCGGTCAACTTTATTGGGGTCAGGTTCAAGTGGTTTGCAATTTGCTGCAACATGTTTTCCCTGTAAGAAAATAAATATTTGTTAGGCATATTTGTTATTTTGAGCCAACTCAATTGATCAAAGTTTGCTTACTCAAGAGGTTTGAAGTGCTTCAGGAGCGCCTCTCTTGTGTCCACATTTGCAACATTGGACAGAGCAAAGTCCCGTAGATCTGGGAATTTGGCAAAAGCGGCTTTCTGCAAACAATTCATTTTTATGTAATTGAAATTCGGAGACTAAAATTATTTTCAAAAATAAAATGAAAAAAATTGAATAAATCAAAACCAAAATAATAATACCTGCAATGAGGTAATTCTGGAGTAGTGAATTTGGGTCATATCGTGGTCTGTTAACGGGTCTCCGGTTTCATCGTTTATCTCAAAGTTGGCGTAGAATTCCAGCATCTCCAGCAACTGAAACATTAAAAATTAACCCATCATAAGATTATTGCAAAAACCAACAAATTATAAAAAAAAAGTATAACAAGAACCAGCAAAAAAATTAATTGAAATTTGGCATTCAAACCGAAAAGATACAAAAGTTTTTTTTTAATTTAATATTAAATATTAAATACTTTTTTTTTAAATTTATTCTTCAGCATGGTCTAACGCGCCCTCTGCTACCAAGATCTACAAGCAAACTCAAATAACCGTAAGCCTGCTTTGAGCGCCACTACAATACAATTCATCAGTTTGCTTTCAGCACTCGTAAAGGACAGTTAGCTCGATGCGTCGTTTTCTTGCGTGTGTGTAAAGTGAGCGTGAAATTTAAGGACATGAGGTTGCTGTGTTTAGTCGGCGTGCTCACCTTGTTGGCGGCAAATTCATTATCTCAAGATCCACTGGAGCATTTTAGCTCGAGGTGCTGTCCGATCGGCGAGTACCTCGGACACGACAATACAAAATGCGTTCGAGCGGATGAGACAGAGACCGGGACAAAAATTTACAGACCGGATTGCAACCACGGAATGTATTTATTGAACCCAAACGTCAACTTGGAAGACTTATTTACCGAGAGAAGTGAAACGGGGGATCTGGAGCTTTTGGAGCTTCTGTCCGAAGAGGTCGACGACCCGGTCATGAATGGGACGTATGTATTTATTGACAAGAGGAAGGAAAAGTTTTACGGTCAAAGCTAATGGGAAATGGATTGGATCAATTTTTGCAATTGATAAAATTGATCGAGAGTCAGATTGGGTTCAAGGCTCAAGTTGAATTCAATTTTGATAGGGTTCAAAAGCACGCGTGCTCCATTTTTTAAACTTCTGTAATGGTAATTCCACACGGAAAGTTTTACAAAATGAACATAATTTATTGAGCTTTTATGGTGTTTGAGCCTTGCAAAAAGATAAAAGTGTTAGCAAACAAAGAAGATCTTCAAGTGATACGTTGATAAGAGCCTTGAGTGTCTTTCCTTAGCAATTAACATCATTTGTTTGAGATGTTTTTAATATTTTGTTCCATCAATTAGTCCATTTGCATGCTCGACGCTTACATATTTCATTTTAATCTAATCAGAATAACTTGAAAAAAGAAGCAACAATTTACTTCGACAGAAAATTGCACTTAGTAAGTTAGTTACTTGCGATATTGTTGAATTAATCGTAGGAAAAAAATGTACAGCAAAATATTAAAATTTGCTTATTACGTTTTCTTAAATTGCAAATAAATTGTTACTTAAGTTTCTTTGTTCAATTAATTTACTAAAAAAACCATTAACATGAAGTTATTTATGTTTCTTCGGGGCAAAATAACTTGATTGTAGGACATATCATGGTTTTGATTGATGTTTCAGGTTTTTAAAATTTTTGACAATACCGACGAAAATCACTTTTTTTTATTAAACCAGTATTTTCTCAAAAACGGCAAAAATAGCAATTCTGAAAATGACAGGGATGACGTAAAATTTGACGGGCTACATTTTTTCCTGTACCACCAAAAAAATCGGAGGGGGCCATCATCGTCTTTTTTGAGGTCTCAAGGCGAGGAGGTCACTCTAGACATCCACCTTTGTAAAATAAGATAAGGTTAATTTTTTTGTCCAGTGCCCTCTCAATCTCGCTCGGAAATGATAAATCGTATTAATGGTTTTGATACCAGTGCAATTAAAAAAAAGTCCCAAGCCAACAGTTCTGAAAAAAAATGGCATTCATTATTTGCAGATGGTGTGCCGCAAACCCGCTTCCCAGGCTTGGCAATTTGACAGTGGCTCTCGTGTGTTTCGAGGATGAAACTGAATACTCATCTGGAGCAGTCCACGTTGTTTACGGAATTTGCATTTTCATTTCGTGCATTTTTTTCGCACTGACCCTGGCAGTTTACGTCGTTCTGCCCGAACTGCGGGACACACAAGGCCTCTGTCTGATGGCAAACATCCTCAGCTTGATCTTTGGCTATTTTATGCTGTCCATTATACAACTATTTGGCGAAAGCATGGACGACGATGCTTGCGTCTTTTCAGGTAATTAGCATGGCTTGCTTCTGACGGAAATTTGCTTCAAAGTTTACGAGAAGAGCGTTTTATTTCAAGCTCATGAGAAAGGTCTTCATTTCTCTTTAAGAGTGAAGATTTTTTTATAAATTTTTATATAAATTCCCACGCAAAAACCACTTTATTCAACAACATGCAAAATAATGCTGGGATAATTATTTTAAAAGAAATGCGGAGGATATTTTAAAATTTCTTTTAAAATTTCAGCGTTCTTTTTGTATTACTGGCTGTTGTCTGCCTTCTTTTGGCTCGGCGTTGTCTCTTTCAACGTCTGGAGGAATATTGTGTAAGTATTAAAAATCAAAATCTCTATATATAGAAATTCAATCGCATTTTAAACGTCAAATTATTAGATAAAAATTTGAGTACCAAAAATTACTATTTTCAAGAATTATATTTTTTTTTATTAATTGAGCTGAAGAAAACTTTCAAAGTTTATTTTTTTAATATATGGATTCAGTTCAGATAATACCGCAGTTTGGTCTGATGCAAAGCAAATTCGAATTGCATCTCACGTGCGACCACAAGATTGCTTTGCAGTTTGCACAAGCATTTTAATGAAAATGAGACGCGATAGAAGAATTACGCAGTTTTTATGGCGTTTTTCCTTCTCATACCTGAAGTGCAATTAAGGACAGGAAAACGACATATTATCGCGTAGACGTATTTTCCAAGAATTTATTGAGTATGCAAGTAATTTAGATTCACAAACAATAAAAACTTGGAATGGAAAGAGGCTTGGTCTGAAACCATCACAATGGGAGTTTGTTTGTGTCAAAAGTACCGTACATGAACGCTGAGTGAAATGTGAGAAAGGGATCAAGCTGCTTTTGAAAATGCAACGCAGCACTTTTGTGACTCTCAGACGAGCGTCAAATATAATGTTGCGCGGAAAACGTCTGGAATTTTAAACACCAGCATGTGGGAAATTACAAACCATCTCATTTATCACGAGTCAGCAAAAATTTAAATTCCAACCACGACTTTCGCAAATGCTTGGAATATCAAAATAGCTTACGTAACCCAATCTTTCGAACCAACGAAAAACTGCGTAAAATTTTACAGGAATGCACGCGATCTCAAATTTCGGAACGATTTTTTATTATTAACCAATTCGGGTTTCAGAACGAAGAGTCCTAACAAAAATGTACTTTGTTTAAGAAATTTATTTATCTAAAAATGACAGCAGATTTAGCATAAAACTTGTTTTCTGTGATCGCACGAGATCGACTTCCTTTTTGCGATTTTGTCCTTCCTTGAAATTTGGAAAATATTTTTGGCCCAAATTAAAATAATAAAAATATAAATTTTGAGTAATTCAAGCAATTAATTAAATTATTAAAAATTCAAATCCGCAATTTTGTGCACGGTAAAGCAATTTTTGATGCAAGGAAAATTTTGAAGATAAATAAATAAATCAAATCGAGTTCAAATAAAATAATGATGATATACGCATAATTAATACAATTATTTATAAGAAAATTTTGGAATTTTTTCAAGGAATTCGTCCCGAGGCTGCTGCAATCCAAGTGGTAAACGCAAGTTCATCGCCTACACACTCTACGGATGGGGAGGTCCGCTAATTTTGCTTTTGGTGATCGTCGCGGCCCATTATGCGCCCGAAGACTACAAGTCCCTTTACAGACCTAGATTTGGCCATAGCAGTTGCTGGTTCCACGGTAAATATGTATAAATAACTTTTGCTTTCCTCAATTAAGAATTCAAATATTATACTGAGCGTGGGCGTGGACGCAAAACTAACTTGCATTCGGGGTGGAGTCGGTGAAGGTGCACCAACCTTGATTGCTCAGACAATGGGCTTGGCATTAATGCGCAGTAAGCTTGGCAAAAGTTGGAGTAATCAATGAATATGTAAGACTTTTCAATCAAGCAGATTGGCCACATTGTAATTTTTTCAAAGGGTTTAAGAGGATTTCAGCAGCTACATTTTTAAGAGTTAAATTGAAAGTTAGAAAACGCGTTTTTTTTTGCATTTCGCTCGTTTCTGAGATAATCAAAAGTTTCAGTTAAGCAAAAGTTAAAAAGTAAATTAATCTGCCCTTTAAAAATGTGCGATCTGAACAAAAAACTGAAATTTTGAAGATTCAATGTTTATATTTTTAAAATTTTTGGCTGAGCCGTTAGCAACACATACATAATTGAAAAAATTGTTTTCGAATGACTGAAAAATCAATACAGCTGTAAATTTAAAACTGGGGATATTTCATAATATAATAATAATAAGTGGGCGCTGTTGAATTCCACTTTCAAATAAACAGACCACCCTGATTCATTCACTTACGCCTCCTAAAACAACACATTTTCACACGAGCATATATTCTATTTCTAGATTTGGATCACTCTGTCTATTTTGCAACACTATATTATGCAGAGTTGCTGATCTCAGAGCTTTAATTTCGGAACGCTCGTAAAACTCAATGGGAAAGTGCGTTGAGCCTCTCCAATGCACTCCAATCATCGCGTTTTCCTCCGTTTTTTTAATGGCGGCAGAAATTTTAACGAGCGGCAATGTGTCTGAAAAGTTCATTAATACAGAGGCGCGTTTTGCAAACTTTAGCTGCTCAGTCTTTTTTATTGCAACGCATTTTTCTAGGCCCACTGCAAACAAAACAGATGCGAGCCAATAAAGACACCATAAATTCACATTTACAAGGGCTTTGCAGATACTTTTTGTTCAATTAAGACGTGACGGCGTGGATTATTGATGGTGTTGTGTCACGCAAACATTTCGAGCCTGACTCAGCGTCGCCTCCAATAATGCTAATTATGCAAGTCAACAGTAAATTGTGCACATATTTCAGGCCCCGAGGAGACGTGGCTTTACTTCTACGGGCCCATTTCCCTGATAATTTGTGCAAACATTTACTTCTTCGTTTCTTCTGCCCTGCACATTTGGCGCATCCAAGACGGCAACAACGGAACGCAATTCCAATCGAGAAGGTTCAAGTAATTATTCGGACGATCTTTTTTTTTCAAAATAATTCCGTGCTAATATTTCAGATGGATGCTTTACCTGAAACTGTTCATTGTCATGGGCATAACCTGGATTTTCGAGGTGGCCTCGTTCGCCGAGGGCAGCAAGTCTTGGTTTTGGTAAATTTCGCACGCTATTTTCATTCAAAATGCTCAAAACATTTTCAGGTACATAACGGACGTCCTGAACTGTCTTCAGGGACTTTTCTTCTTCCTCATTTTGATTTGCCGGCAGCGAGTGCTGCGAATTATTTGCGCGCGGCCTTGGGGCTACAAAATGTTCGGCGATCGCTTCCAAGGCACGCCCGAAGAGCTCGACTCGGACAACGAGGTGGTGGACAACGCCGAAGTCGCCGAACTTGCAAACTCCGCCGTGAAATGAGTTGGAAATTCTGCGATTCAATCAATGTCAACTGAGTCAGTCGAGCGCGTTTGTGCGGCAAATAGAGCTTATCTGGGCCCATATTGAAAGAGCCTCCATAATATTATGAGATTATAGCGAATCTAGGTCGCACAAGTTATTATATGCAGCAGAAATGATGTTCATTTAGTTCAGGAAATTACTACCAAGTATTAAACTCATTAAACTGTGTGAAAGAGAAATTAGAATTAATTCAAATATATATATATATATATATATATATATATATATATATTTTAAATAATATCTGCTGTGATTTCGGAGCCTTAAGCTGGAATTAGTGCTGCCATGACGCAGGACATTTTAATCCACAACTGCACTTCAAAAGCTCCTGCGCGATTCACCTTTGCATAAATTTCCCCCGGACAACAAATTCGAGGTCTTGGTCGTTCAACGGAACCGCGCGTTGGTGCAGTCAAATTAATGCTAAGTCTTGAAATGCTCGTTCCTCTTTTAGTGTTAAATGTGCCGCGGGTTTCCCTGAACCTTTGTTTGCGTCACGACTAGTGTGCTGCGTCATTAGTGTTGCTACTTGATAGGATCGTAACAAAAAAACTTCTTACAGCAGTGTCGGAATCTCACTCTCGTGTCGAGTAAAATTTTTTGAATAAAAATACTTGTGAATTATTTAGTAAAATGTGTGCTTTTCACAGTGGGAGCTGCCGTTCCTCTTTCAGCCCGTCCGACCAGTTTGAAACCTGATTTTATCGAGTGTCTCTGACCTTCCTTGAATGACGTCAATGGTTTTAAGGTTCAATCCTGTTGTGTCGGTTATAAATGTTATAATGACGAAGGAGCTCCATTACTGGGCACACCGAAATTTCCAAACCGAGTAAATTAAAATTCCTACAGTGGCGATTTAAAAATAAAATCTGTGTCATGCCTTGACACCCATACAAAATATGATTGTATTTCTCTTCGCTGCGCTTGATGATGCGAAATAATTTTAATATTCTGCGACTCATTTTTTTTTTTACTTAGGCCAAAAGCAATCAATTTTATTTAGAGTTGTTAAAATTTGATTGTTTCATTGTACTAAGCATATCAAAGAAGAGATGACATCTTTCTAGGAAAAAGATAGTGATATTTTTTCCTTCATTCTTGGCCGAATAAAAATGATATTTATCATCATTATTGGAAGTTCCAGACTGTGTATAACTTAAAATTTTCCTCATTATCAATCGAAAGGCTCAGATCAGTGCAGTTAAATTTAGTCTTTGATAAAATAATCTCGTTTACCTTGGCCTAAATTAATTGATTTTGACTGCAGACTATTATTTTAAAAGCAAAGAGTTGTTGACAAATTATTCCTATGAAAAGGCTATTTTAAGGACTCCAATTTAATTTTCTTAGACTTAATCTCGTTCTGCCTGGTGAGATTGGCAATTACGGTAATTTTTTTTTAAATTTTTAATAGATTAGATTCAAATACAAATTAATCAAAATAATATTGATGAAAATGATTTCATATTTTGCAAGTTTTTTAAAATTTAATTGAGCGAATATTGTTAAAAATATTAGGCCATTATACTATGCAATAAATTAAAAAAAAAAACTCTGAATGATGCGACATAAAATCATAAGAAATTGGACCGATAAATTTGTCACAGTAAAATCAAGCTTTTTTCTTTAGTAAAGATTAAAAATAAGAGTTGTCAAATTTTTTCCCTACCTGCGAAAAGAGCTGGCCGTCCTCTCGCCTGCAAAGGTTGGACAGTTTGCACCTCGTGACGAGATGACAGTCGTCCAAGACTGTGTTGAAAAAGCGCCTTGTCGGCAGCAGGGCCTCGAGGTCGATCATGAGCTCGAGAAAACGCTCACAGTAGTGAACTTTGTCCTGGGACACGTCACCGTTGTCAGTGATGGTGTCCAACAATCTGAAGAACTTTATCATGAGGTTATGCAGGAAGGTTCGATCCCACTGCTGCGCTTGTCGTTGCTCCGGAGTCTCTTTTTTCTGCAGCGATTTCCAGTATTTGCGCCACTTTGAGTTTTGTTTCAACTCTCGCTCTCGGCGATCCTGAATGACAACAAAATTTATGATTATCAAAGAGTGGGTTTGGAGTTGAAATTACGTACTGGTTGAAGTGAGACCCACATGGAGAGTGAAACTAGTCTCTTGGCCTGGTCTCGGATGAGGTCCTCCTCCATGCTGTTGAAGCAGTGGTTCAGAAACACAAGCAGAGAGGTTTGCTCTTTCAGAGAAGCGTTGTCGGACAAACAGGCTTCGAGGAGCGCTCGGAAGAATGCAGGAAAGTGCTCAGGTTTTGACTTGAAACTCTGAAAGATTTGAGCTTATAATTATTTGGAAATAATGCATTAATTTAACCGCACCTCCCAAGCCGGTACTCGTTCTCGAAACTTCTCATTGATCATGACCACTATTGACATGATGTGGGCTAAACTTTTGGTCTGCGGAGTGAAGTTGGGCCAAAGAAAATTCTCCACGTACTGACTGAACTCCAACATCATGATTCGCCTCACAGCGAAGCTGTAACATGACGGAGAAAGTTACTATTTAATGAGAAAAACTAAAACTGTATTTTATGTACGAACTTGGATTCTTTGATTTCTTTGGAGTAAATTTCGTCCACAACCTTGGGGTCAAAAGGAAGTCTTTTTTCCGCCGCATACGGTGCCCAGTACTGATTTGCCAGCTGGAAAATAAAAATGAGGAAAATCACGTTTACAGGGCATTTTAGCAAAGATCAAACCTGTGTGATTCTGTCGGCGTTGATTTGCTCCACAGTGGGCGCTGGGCCTTTTCCTTTCGCCGGGGTGGCATTTTTGTCCGTCTGCTGCTTCCCAGCAGTCATTGCGAAGCCGTAATCACGAAATCACCATGCAGAAGAGGAAATTCAGTGAGAAAGCCGGTATGTGAAGAGCAGTAAACAACTCTAAAATCTAAAACAACACAAAGTACGCCATGCGTGCAAAAATGCAGCGACCGCGACATCTGTTGAGCAAAAAATAAAATAGCCCCTTCGACTAGAGTTTCCGCTTAGAAGAGCCTCCTGCGGCTACAATAAGAACTTTTCACATCTAAAATTCATTTTGATAAAATAATGCGCGAATTATTGATGATAATATTGGAGCTTGGCAGATAAAAAAATCAGATTGACGGAAATTAAGGGATATGGATATTATTTTTTAAATAAGTTGTGAACTTAGTGAAGCCCACCAATAACCTATGTCAGCCCCCGCGGTTGGTTGTTAAAGAGCCACCAAAAAATCCACTAATTTATATGAAAATAGTCACAATTAAAAAGGGAGCGCTGCCACTCCAGATGGTACTGCTTCATTTTCAGCTCCGTATTTTGAATCTCTCCACCCTGAGGGCTGCTCGTCTACCTCTTCCGCTCTCCTGGGCAAGGGTTTGTTCAGTCACCTGGGGAGGGTAGGGGTGAAGCAGCTGGATAAGGTGAACTAGGTCAGCAAAACACGAGATCCAGCAGGGCCAACAGGGCATTTTTGTCACAGGCGGCCGTTGCGGAAAATTTGGTCTTTAAATTGCTGTCGCTGCTCGGCGGTCGACATGAGCTGCATCGGGACAGCAAGATAAAAAGGAGCGCAGGCAACATACTCTTGACCAAAAGCAAGGGTTTCAAACAAGTTCAGATTCATTCTATCAAATTCAGGTGAAAACAATTGTCAGAGCAAAAATAATTCAAAGGGGAAAACTTTAAAGCTGCTTTTAAGGTTTTTAATTTTAAAGTTTAGCTACAAGTTCTTAATTAAGCATACACAGTTATAATCATGCGAACAATTGATAATTATGAAGAATAATAATGAATAGGGAATATTTTAAACAATCAATGTCAAATTATGTGCTTTTAGTG
This sequence comes from Neocloeon triangulifer, assembly GCF_031216515.1. Lineage (NCBI taxonomy): Eukaryota > Metazoa > Arthropoda > Insecta > Ephemeroptera > Baetidae > Neocloeon > Neocloeon triangulifer. The sequence continues at coordinate 3,565,665 of NW_026775550.1, forward strand.
AGGGGCGCACTTGGTTGTAACATCTAACGGGGGGGGAAACGACTCAGGCGGTTGGCAGGAAGTGCTAAGGCCCAGGCAAGGCATTTTCGGTACAAAATTTCCATGACTTCTTCCTGATAGAGGTGGAAGCAGCAAACAGGGCACGGGATGACACGCTCGTGCCAGAGGGTCTCTTCCCAGCATGGCTTGCACATGATGCTGTGCTGGCAGTGGGTGTGCATGATCTTCGAGAGGTTCCTGCAGCCTCTGGCAAGGCATCTTCGGTCATCCTCCTGAACTGGCTCGCGGACACACGACGAAACAAGGTCCAGCACCATTTGGACCAAGATGGCCTTGCCTGTAACAATTAAATGGTTCCATGGTATATTTTTAATAATAATGCAATGTCTAAGAACTCACTTGCGTGCCGCGGCACTTCCACTTTGTTGACCTCCAAGATTTGCAATAATTTGGCCACACTCTGCTTTTGGTAGAATTCTCGGCCACATTTCGGGTCCAAAAGAGCACGTCTCAGATCAGATGGCAAATCTTTGACTCTGATTCGCTAAAAAAAGCCAATGAAATATATCAGTTAAAATATTATTTGAAAAATTTTAAATCATGCAAAATGGATGCAGATTCAACAAAAGTAGGGCAAAAGTGGAGCAAAAAATAATTTTTAAATTCTTTAAAATAATCTTGCCTTTTGGTTAAAAAGGTTAAATATAATATGGCAGATTAACAAACAGAGCCACAGAAAGGAAGTGGAGATAAGAAAAAAATTATTTTACTTTTTTTAATTTGTCATTGGCAGCCTCGGAAAACAACTGCCAAGAATGAATAATTATTATTACTATCACGCAGATTGTTTCAGTTGTGAAAAAAATTCCAGACAGGTATAAGTGAGATCTGTTTGGAAATATTACACCAAATTTGCTTCATTGCAAGAAGACCATTGTTTTATTTTTTTTATCTGCTTTTTATATTAGAATAAAATTAAAATTGATTGGATTTTTGTTCGTTTTCAGTGGCTTTTTGGTCTGAACCAAATCTACTCCTCCCAGCAGCCGCCCCACCTGCTGCTGAACACAAGGTAAATATTACCTTTGTTTGTTAATCTGCCATATTATATTTAACCTTTTTAACCAAAAGACAAGATTATTTTAAAGAATTTAAAAATTATTTATTGCTCCAAAAGGAGTAAAAAATGGGATTTTCTTTGACTTTGTGTTCGGAATGAAGATGTACAAAAAACGCCAGCTTTTGAATTATTACCAAGGAGAGTTTTTCAAATGGTAAAATGATAATAGCAATAGATTTAAATAAATAAAATTTGAAGCCCTGGCAATCGTTTATTAATATAAAAATTGTCCTCTTTACAAAAAGAATCTGGAATCTTAGGTCTGTCAAGATGATAAAAATAAAATTTCACTGTTGAATATTCTTTTGAAAGATCAAAGAAAATGCATAAGGAGATAAAAGGCCCAAAGTCTGCATTTCAATCGCATAAATTCTCAGAGGCTTGAAAGAGAAATTTGGCTCGGATAGCCAAGCGCATTTCAGGACCACTTTGTTTTTATAAATACCCAGCTCGTCTAGCTGAAATCTCAAGAAAAACAATATAATATGAATTTTAGTACCTTGACTAGTGCCTTGAAGCTGCAGGTTTGGCAAGTGCAAAGTGCAAATTGGTCACAGGGCCGGCAGGGCCCGCTGATCCTTGAGTTTGCGATGGACGAACAGCAGCGGCAGTGGAGTCTTTTGCGGCACACACTGTCATCAAAACACATTGGGCGCTATTCTCTTGACTTAGTTCTCCCGGTCTAAAAGTTATCCCGGGATAAATCCAAAGGGATAAATTTTAACCCCCTGACCCGGACTAAATATTTTTTTTATCCCGCCTTAAATTTTTTGATCGAGATAACTTTTTCTTAACCCCGCGTCGGCGGGATAAATATTTAGCCCGCGCTATAATCGAATCAGCTGTTTTTATTAAACGACTCGTGAACTTTTTAAATTTTGGCCTATTGCAACAAACAAAAAACTTTCTCAGATCAGAATTTTGCGAGGATCATGAAAATGATGGCAAAATTGATATCCAAAGCGAACATAAAAATCTGTTTGCAATTGAATTTAAAATTTTGTTCATATTTTACTAACAAATATTTAATGAACTTTTCATCAAAGCGAAAATAGGTGAATTAATTTATTTTTTCTTCAAAATTTTATGCTTGTAAAATTTCCGGGCTCCAAAAAAATTCTCAAGTTTATTTTTTTTTTGTAGTGAAATTTAATAAGCTAATTTTTTTTAATTGCTTTCCAAAACCAAAAGAGTCAACAAAAATTATAACGTAACAAATTAAATAAAAGAAGAAGAAGAAGAAAACAAGTTTTTGATCTCCACCCATCTTCAAGATGTTTCGCCCCCCCCCCCCCCCCACCGCTTTAAATTTTACGTCTTATATAAATCTTTTTATAAATACTTCACATCAAAAATTTTTTAATCATCATAAAATAGATATATACAAATTAGTAAAAAACTGAAGTTTTGCAATTCCCCCCCCCCCTTTTGATCAAGATTTCCTGTTCATGTAAAATTTCAAGAAGAGAACCAAGAAAAGCGATTCGTGCTTTTCTTGTTATTTACTCGCGTGTACCTCTCAGTAATTAGACAAAGGTGCCGAGGGAGGTAAGTGGACGCAAAATTTTTCTTGGTTCTCTCGCACATTTTCAATGTTCCAAGTAAAAATCGTTCTTTAAAAAATAAACCCTGAAACTGAAATTACACTCAACAACACAAACATAGGGTGGGTCCGAATATCAGAGAAACGATTCTAGAAACGATTCTTGAGAAACGTTTCTCGAGAAAAGATTCTCGCGCAGGATTCTCAAGGAACGATTCTTTAGTTGAATTTTAAAGGCAGACACGATCCTGGAGAATCTTTGCGCGAGAATCTTTCCTCGAGAAACGTTTCTCTAGAATCGTTTCTAGAATCGTTTCTCTGATATTCGGACCCACCCATAAAATACTTCTCGTAAGTACTCAATCAACCCTAAATTAAAAAAAAAAACCCCACTTTGATCATTCATTTTTTTTTAACGCAAAATATCGTGAAGATTGTTGGAAAATGAAATCAAATTCTTGAGTTTTTTTTTAATTTGATATTTTACATTCTAATTTTTTTTTAGACTATTGGGTGTCACAAAACTATAAAAAAATTAACTAATTAAAAAAAACACACACACACACACACACATTACACCGAACGAGTGCAAACTTCTTTCTTTACATCTTACGAATGAAAACTTGAGAGTTTCATTATTTGATCGAGTCCGGAAATTTTACACTCATAAAATTTCAAAGTAAAAATAAATTAATTCACCTCTTTTTGCTTTGATGAAAAGTTCATTAAATATTTGTTTGTTATGAACAAAATTTCAAATTCAATTGCACACAGATTTTTATGTTCGCTTTGGATATCAATTTTGCCATCATTTTCATGATCCTCGCAAAATTCTGATCTGAGAAAGTTTTTTGTTTGTTGCAATAGGCCAAAATTTAAAAAGTTCACGAGTCGTTTAATAAAAACAGCTGATTCGATTATAGCGCGGGCTAAATATTTATCCCGCCGACGCGGGGTTAAGAAAAAGTTATCTCGATCAAAAAATTTAAGGCGGGATAAAAAAAATATTTAGTCCGGGTCAGGGGGTTAAAATTTATCCCTTTGGATTTATCCCGGGATAACTTTTAGACCGGTAGAACTAAGTCAAGAGAATAGCCCCCATTGTAATAAAAGACAAAAAGTAAATATTCGTGCATCAGATTTTGAAAAAGGATTTTTTTCAGCAACATCTGTTATAGAAAATCTCATATTGTGTACATATGAGGGATTGGCATGAATCTCTTTTGGGTTCAAATTTGAAAATCATCTGAAGAAATAAAAAGTTTTAAATGGATCTTCACTCCATACTTAAATTTCTAGTGGCTTTGAGCAAAAGAAGTCATTGCAGACGCCACTGCTCGAAGAAATTCATAAAATTGTTGGGTTTCATTTTTAAAATATAAAACGGGGTCCCACATTTTGTCCGAATAAGCTAAAAACGGAATGTCCGAACATGAAATGTTCAACATTTTCAGCCAGTTTTCGGCGCTTGCTGGGTCCTCGATTTCTCATTCAGCAAGTTCCTCAACTGTGATTACCACGTCAACCAGGGCGAACTTCGGCACGAAAAACTCTCTCCGTTGGTTGACGTGTCTGCAAAATGAAACTTTTAAACACCAATAAAATCCAGATCAAAGAGAATCTTGATTCTCCGTCTTAACATGCCACTGAGAACAGCTAGACGACGATTTCCGAAACAATTAAAGATCGGATCGAATTCTAAATAATTATGCGTTTCCGTGGGCCTGGTGGGGCTGAAACACACGACGTGGCTTTATGACGAATTTCGGGCGAATTTTCTGATCGAAATTTATGCAGTTTAGTAAAAATAAGAAATTTATTATCCGAGGAAATGAAAATTTAAAAGAACTATCATTATTTAGCGATTTTAAAACCAAGAAATCTCTGCCCATTATGTCGGCGTCGGCTCGGTCATCCTCCGTCTTTTGAAGAATTCTGTGTGCAATTCTTGCCCGCGGATGCAACTTTCAAGAATTATATTATACTTGTAAAGAATTCATCAACCAATATTCTTACGAAATTTCAGCGAGTTTCACTTCTTTCACCCGTAATAAAAGAATGATGCATAATTAGCAATGCATGGAACATTCAAAGACGACAAAACCAATGCGGTTTTCAAAATTCTTGCCGTATTCATGCGAGAATTTGATTAGATATTTGTCTTCCTTGCGATGAGCTGCTGGTACCTGACGTTTTCTCGCTCTCAGGACTCACCTCTTTTTCCAAATTGTCTTCTTATTTCTTTACAAAACCGAAAATTCGCAACATTTTTCTCGATCGGCGTTCATTTATGTAAGGATGGCGTCTTTTGTTTTAGGACTCTAGTTTTAGGCAGCAGAGCCAAATTCAAGGGGGGCGTGGCCTGTTGCCTATGCCTTTCTCTATGATGCAATATGATTGGTCGGCCGTCGGAATTTGAATTTTTTTGGCAGCTACAGGCCAAGTTGCGGTTGTTTTATCTGAAAATTTAGATATCTCATCTCATAGATAACATAACAGCTACACTGGATGGTCTACAGTCTACACCAGAGCCTAAATTTATATCAACAAGAACAAAACAATTTAATCCCACTAAGCCCAGTTGTACGCCCAGACTAGATTGGCCCAGATTGTTAATACAAAATCCTCTTTTTAGCATTTGGGGCCTGGGCCAAAGCCGAATGTCAAGAAAAGCTCTTTAATAAAAAATTAGCCAATAAGTTAGCTTAAGTATTAATATTTCTGACGATTCATACTAATTTATATTATTTACATAATATAAAAAAATTAAAAATTATTTATTATACAGCAAATTATTCATTTGAAGAATTTGGGCTTTTCCATATTGAACAAAGAGGAAAAAGCCTGAGTTCTACACTTCCATGATCATCATCTCCTCTCCTTGAGTGTGATCATATCACTTGGTGTTGGTGCTGAATGCTGAAATATCTTAAATTTTTATAAATATCAGTTTCCAGCATGCGTTAATTGCTTCGCTGGATTAATTTGAAATTTGGCCATATTTTCTGAGCTCGATCAAGTTTCGGAATGAAAAATTATAAAAAGTAAAATATTTAGCTTCTCACGCGCTGATCAAATTACTTACAATTCGTGAAAAGTTTTAAAATGTTTTAAATGTCAGCTTCCATGCGCTAATTGCTTCGCAGGATTCATTTGAAATTTTGCCATTTTTTATGCTCAAGTTTCCAAATGAAAAATAAAAATTCAAATATATATTGAGAGTATTGAGACACTACAAAACTACAAGTGCAATGAGAATTTCTAAATGTTTTGGTTCCACTTCCTGTTTAGATATGTGCCGCTGTCTCTGTGGGTGCGAAAAAGTGGCGACGGTCACGGGCATTATTCATGCACCTTTTTTTTTGTAAATTACAGAGAGCGTACAAACGCGAAGATGGTCGTAATTTACGTCAAATAAATCAATTGGTCTTGTGATCGAGCACCGCCCCACGGCACATGTAAATACAGAGCGCGGGGGCTATTAAGGGCTGCGCGCGAGAGAGAATCTCATCTCCGAATTATAAAACACTCTCCTCTGCTCTCTCCTCGCGCCTGCATATATATTCATCAATAAATAATACAAGCATAAAATAAGCATGTGAGTGTGCCGGCCGGTCGTGACCCTTGCGAGCACCATTACTGCAATTAGCACTGCGATTTATTACCCGGCGTGATGCACACACTCGTTATTCGCACTGGTGCGAGCCAAAATTATCCACCATCCGCATAACCATATTTATAATGAGACCGACATATTTTGTGAAGCCATAGCTATAAAAAAACCTCATAGCTTGTAATTGAATTTCAATTGACTAAACGTGAGTTCGATCTGCGCTGTAATATAATTTTTAAACTTGTTATATCAAAATTATTCTTCCTCTTTTTTATGCAAATTTTTAATATTAACAAATCTCAGGCAAAAACATTTTGAAAGACCCCCGTTCCTTTATTCAATAAATTTTTTATTTTTAAATATTTACTCGAAACTTTAATTTTAAATAGGGAATAATTTTACAATATTTAAGCTGATTGAAAAAAATAGCATAAAAAATGTGATCTTCGATCTCACAGGTTTTTCCCTAAAATTTCAGTTCGATTTGTTATGATTATTAAATGGCACCTGCCTGCAGATAACGAATACCTGAACGCAGGTATAATCCCTAATTTGACGTGTAGAGCTTACGGGACAAATAACAAGAAGCAAACAATTTTATTATTAAATTCCAATGCTGAGAGCGATGGGAATTTCATACACGCGGTGCACGAAGAGCCCGATCGAAGCAAACAAGCTCGAGTCTGTAATTTGGAATCAAAATACAAAGCAAAGGGTTGTCCCGGCCGGCGCTGCTGTTATTATCACACCTCCATTGTTTAGCCGCGCACTGATCATTGTTATTAAAAGCCGCCGACCGCGCGTCCTTTTGTGTTTTTGCGCCACGAGAAGAATTAAATATAGTAAAGCTCGATCGCTGACCGACTCGAGATCACGTCCGCGCACACCCGACGCCTAAATACTGATTACCTGCAATGCACCGCTTGCTTGACTATTACACGATCCATGCACACTTTCCTGGTTTCCCGTCAATTTCTGCCTTGAAAATATAATAAGGCTTTTAAAATTTTCACAAAAATTTTAACTTTTTTCAAAATTTTTTACGTGGATTCAGAAACTGAGCGAGAAAACCAATGCTCATGAAAACGATTTAAAATGTCCAAATTTCAACTTTAATTCTTTTCAAAACAGATTAAGTTAATGTTTAATTGTATTTAAACATATTTCGACAAATTTATTTATTCATTCAAAAAATCATTTTATTTTTTCCGATTTATCATACTTAAAGAGAAAGTTTGAAGAAGTTGACACTCGAGGAGATGATCATGGAAATGAAGATTCGGGCTTTTCCTCGTTGCAAAAAATTGTTTTTATTAAAAAAACAAACGGCTCTACCATGAAATAGGGTCGCAGACCGTGACCGAAACTGGTAGAGCCGTTTGTTTTTTTAATAAAAACAATTTTTTGCAACGAGGAAAAGCCCGAATCTTCAAAGAGAAAGATTTGATTTAACTAAAATAATATAAATTCCTCTAGACGGCGGGCAAATATTTAATTTTATGAACATTGCAAAGATTATCATGCAAGATCAATGAAGCTGTATAATGAGTTTTCATATTTAAAATTAAAAATTCTGTCGGTATTAAACGACTAATGAATTAATCTCCACTTTTAGAATTAATCTGATGTGTTCCAACATAAACACCTCCATACATTTTACAATTCCGAGATGCACGTTTTCTTACGCCCCTCTTTTTTCTAAAAGCATGAGTCCGAGAGATTTGATCTTCTTTTTATTGTTCAAAAGTTATTAGTTATTCCTCACATCATATAAATACTTTTACTCCCGCGACTCTTTTATCATCATCAGGTGAAAAATCAACACCTCATCCGTCTCGCCGTTCCTCGTCTTTCCATTGAAGCACATTTCAATTGATGCTTTTTTAATGCGAGTTCTCTTCTCCGTTTTTGATATTTCGGTGTTGCCACCCATAATTGCAGAGCTCAACAAACACAGATTTCGGTCAGCCTCGCGCTGTGTGTTCCACTTATCGCGAGTATTCATCTTCGAGTAAACGGCGCAATAATCGACACCTTAACTTATAAATAAAGAGCTCCGATCTCTCACTCATGCTGCTCGGCAATTTTCCTCGCTTTTCGTTTCCCAAACAATCAAAATTTGAGATTAGCTGCACGTTTTCCTCACACTAAAAGAAATATCAAAAATCAATATCTCGCAGCTGTATAGATCATAATAGAGCTAAAAAAGAGCATGTACGTGATTTAAATTCAATTTTTAAATGTTACTTTCAGCACTAAAATCGATCTTAAAATTTAACATGACAATTGACGGATCCAGAATTTGTTTAAAAAAATAGGAGTTTTTTAAATCTTTAAAAACATATCCTTTTTTGTTAAAACTGCTTGATTTAATTAATTAATTCTTCACTCCTTTAATTAAATCGCATCAAATAAAATATATTTATAAAAAAACTGCTTAAATTGTCAATAGCCTTAAAAATTATCATGGGCAATCTTAACTTAATTTTGAATTTAATTTAATAAATTTAACTTATATATTAACGTTGTGCTTTGCTTATTGCAAGACTTTTTTTCCTTCTTCATTCAAAATCTTCAAAAAATTATCAAAGTAAAATATTTAGGGACCTAAACTAGTTCTTGATTTTTATTTTTTTTTAACTAAATGAAGTGTTTTATTTTTAAATTTTCTAAAAATTTGAATAATTTTTTAAATTTATTTTATTTAGTCTCAATTGTTTTCTTATCTAAAAGTGTTTTAATATTTTGTAAGAAAAATAAACAAACTTTCAAACAATCGGGCACCGGGAATTATATTTGACTGCGCATTTACTAAATTAAATACTTGAATACAAACGGCTTTGCTCAAATTACCATTTTTTTCCTCTCAAAAGTGGCGCCTCGGGGTTTTATTTTGACGGCAAAAGATCTCTTTAATAAACAACCACGTGTGCATATCTCTCTCCATGTTTAGTCATATTGTAAGATACAAGGCGAGAGACCTCACAACAGCATCTCGGATAAATATCTCACACCGCGCGCGGGCATATAAAATAATAACCAAACACCTCTCTCATGTATTTATTTATTAGGACCGCCCTCAACGAGAGAGCCGGGCGCACATCACACCCGGCGCATCTCTCTCTCACACACTTCACATTATACAAAGAGTGAAAACTCGTGAATTAAAAAGTTTGGACAAATCTTTGAAATCCCACACGTCTCGGAAAATTATATACACAAGTATTGAATTCTTCTCTCTCAGTGACCTCTTCGAATTTTAACGTGTATTCTGTCAGTGCGCCGCTCTCTGTACCGGCTCGGCAGGTTTTGCGCTTAATTAACGATTTTGGCCCATGAATTATGGACGCTCGATAATAAATAATCGGTATAATTGTTGTTCTCTGCGGCGGGATGCGCCAGGCAATATTTTAAACTAACACCAACCACTGATGGGAAAATGGCTTTCAATTTGGCTCAGCTCGGCTCGGCGCTCGGTTAAGTGATTGTAATGAATAAAATCACTATAAATTATGTGTACGATGCGGTCTCGTTGAAATTGGATTAGGAAAACGAGTGAAATTTAAATTGAGTTTCGGAATAAGCTGGTCGATGATTTGCATAAATGTTTCTGCCGGCGCTCAAAAGTACACGAAGATATATTTGAAAATTTTTTTTATCATTAATCCAGATTGAATGTGGAAATCCGAAGCGATTTTTTAAACAAAATTTAGTCTCCAAAATTATCATTTAAATGGCGGTGCACGCGATCAAGAGCATGAAAATTCAGTGATTCAGGAATCACGTATTTATGCTGTTCCGGCGACACACAAGCCGCGCAGGTTGCCTACACACCCGTCGGTATGGAAGCTGCACAGTCGAGAAACGAGAGACTGCGTGACGAACAAGATTTTACGCGTAAACGGTCGCGATAGATAAAATAAATGGGCGCCCGGCCAGATTATTATTGTATGTAATTTCGCCTGGTTAATTTAAAAGATAAGCGATCGCTTGTCTGGTGCCGCCGCCGCATGCGAAGGAAAGAATTATTATTATGAAAAGCAGAGGGGGAGCGAAAAAAAGAAAAACGCTGGTGGAAAAAGAAGCATGCAGCTTTTTTGTCGGTGGTGTGTATCTGTTTCTCTTTTAATTACCATGAAAGCTATTCATTTATCACGGACAGGTATCGCGGATGATATTTGTACGCCGGGCGAGAGAGGTGTTCGACACCCTGTTAAAATAAAAAAAAAATTGTATATAATATGGTCGGTGATACAGCACAACCTCTTCTCTAGTTAGCACCGTCATCGTGCCGGAATACATTAGCATGCTGGGTGGGAGGCCCGTCCATAAATAACAATACCAGCCACAAGAGCTAATTGATTTCAGCCAACAAAGCTACCGCACGCATATCACGCAAACTGCCTTCTTTCGTCTCCGCAGACCCCGTCTCTCGGCGCAATCAAAACCAACTGATTGTCGATTGTAATTAAGTTTGATTCTTTTTCTCGACGACAGTTCAAAACGTCTTCTTAAATTTCCAACTTGGCATTCATTTATTATTGTCTTTCATTGCTAACGTTTTTATTTTAAAAGATATGTTTACATTATGTATTCTTCAAAGGAATAAAAACATCCTTATTCACTGTGGTCCATGACTAGCGACATGCACATTCCAAGAAGATTTTTAACTTTTAAACACACTGTAATTCTCAACATGGACATATTAATCTATTCTTCAAATTATGTTTATAAGAATCATGCCGATTGTGGATGATTTACAACTACTGAAATTTTGAGGAAGAATTATTTCAAATTTTTTGAGAGAATTAGCTTAATTGGTTTAGAGTTGATGAATTATTTGTTGACGTTGCTCGGATTTGTCAATTGGAAGTTATCTCTTTAATTCTTTTGTATATTAATAATTTTTAGTACGGTGAAAAAATCTGCATTGCATAAATTTTTGATTTTGTTACTATAAAGATAATCTTGAGACACAAAAGAATATTTAGCATAAATAATTAAACGCAGTTAGAATTTGTTTTAAAAAATATTTAGATAATTAATTAATTAATTAATCAATTCTTAAATTCTCTCTAAAGTAGCGTATTATGTAAAAAATTTCTCATACTTTTTTTTCGAAATTTGGCTTGCGGCTGATAATAATTTAAGTGATTTGAAATGAGGAGAGTTGAGAGATCTTTGAGGCTCTCTCTGCGTTAATGATAGGGTGTGCATTTATATGTGCAGTCGAGGAGGAGGAGGCTCTGGAATATGGATTCATAGTTCTTATATTCTCGGCTGTCAGCACGGCTTAATTCCCAAATTGAAAAGCAGCCGCGTGACCCCCGCGGCACTCGTAACAAGAAAACGAGGTGTGAGGTAAAAGAGCAGGTGATGATTTTTTTTCTCACTCTCGCCAAACTTAAAAGTCAAAAGTAACGGCCAAGCTTGATTAAAAATATTCTGGTGGGTCTATTAAGTATTCATTTTTTTTTATATCAGCACGTTTCCACACATATGCTTAATCGAGGCCGCGGCATGATTTAATTTTAATTATAAGCCATAAAGACGTGCTATTTACCAACCAAACTCGAGTTCATAAATATAAGAGCGCAATTTTCATTTCTAGATAGGAAATGTTTAAGAAAAAGGTTTTCAAGTATGGATTGAGGCTAATAGCTTAAATTAAAAAAAATATATTATATTATATGAAATAAAATCATGCATTTGCTTTTTATTTATCTGTATTGTCAAGTCTTAAACATTATTATTTTTTGATAGAAAAAGTGAGTCATGAAGATAAAAGTAAACAAAAAATCTTGATTTAAATAGAATAAACAGTCAGGGAGCATTATTGGGATTGCTCTTGTTAAATTCATTTTTTTGAATATTTTTTTTTAACAGCCTTCTTTAAATTTCTTGTTATTATTTATTTGTGAAGGTTTTAGAGTGGTTTTGAATAGCAATTAACGATTCCTTAGACGCCGATGATAAGGGCAAATGCTACTATTTTTTTTTATTGTTTATTCTAATAAGATCATGAAAAACATTCAGGTCAATTTTTTATTTAAAATATAATGTTAATTTCCATAAAATCATAAATCAATAAAATAGAATAAACATTACATAAAATTGTTTTGTTTCAATCAATTAAAGGAAAAAATCAATCACCAAGTCGCAATTTCCCGTTCAAGATGTATTAAATTTGACGTGGGATTGAACGGGTTCTCGGAAAACTTTGCTAAAGAGAAGAAACTCAATAAGCGCCGCTCGCTCCTATTTCCCAAAAGCGATTAATTAAGACCTCTCTCACCAGGACACGGGTTTCGTTGTTGCCACACAATGTTGACTATGGTGGTGTTTTGTACGAAAGGAAACGAATACCGTATCAAGGAGTCGCGTTTCACGCACACACACACCAGCGGATTGATTTTCCGCCAAACAACTCTACTTTCGGCTGTTGGTCTTTTCAATTTCCAACCGCGTCGGAGGGGGTTGCTCGTTGAAAACCAAGCCGAATGCAGCGTCAAAGGTATCGCGCGTCGAGTGGATTTGCGCGAGGAGGCGTATTATTTTGTCAATTGAAACGCGACACCGAGAACGGCCCGGCTCGTTTCGCCGCCGCCGCCGCGTGCACATTAATTCAATACGAAATTATCACATGCACGGCGTATTATACAGCGGTGGTGTGTTGATTATTCATCCATCAGCAAGGAGGGAGTAACAATGGCAAAAACTCCCCCGCTGTGTTCAAAACACAAAGCCGTGGGGTGTTTGTAATATAACATGTCTCTCAAAGCCAATAATGAAGCATAAATACATAATTATAATTTATTTCTTGGTGTTTTTCAATAATTTTTTTATAGCAAGTATAATTTAAATTGGCAATTGATCTTATTAACTTTTTAAAATTTTTTAAATCTAAAAACTTAAATTTAATACGAATATTAAATTTTATTTAAAGTTTATAATTTATGTTTTAAAGTATAATTTTTATAATTTTTGATATTAATGTAATATTATAAATAAATATTCAAAATTAAAACACGCGTTGGAATTTGTAAATTATTTAATAGTTTTAGTTAAAATATATATATTGATAACAACCAACATCATTATGCATTAATCTTCAGATGAATAACATTCATCTCTGGCGGCCTATGCTGAGCAGCGACTCGGTCAACACGTGTACATAATTTTTAGTATGGAAAAAATTTGATTGAGACCAAGAAAAATTATATAAAAAGATTAGAAATCCTATATATGTAAATGAAAACAAAATGATGTGATTCCAATAAACATTTTTGTGCTTGAAAAGTTAAAAGTTTTAAACGATAATCGTAAAAAGTTTGACGAAATAATAAAATTTAATGGATTACAAACTCAATTAAGTTGTGGCTTTTGTTGCGTAATGCTGCGGATATGATACTTTGAAGAAGAATACAAATGGTATACCCAGAAAAAAATCGATGCAAAATCAAAGGGAATTTCCACCGTTTATAATTCCGAAATCAATACCAATTTCTCATTTTACCAAATTTTCTATACTAGAATTATAACAAGCTTCGACTTTTTTTATTTTTATTAAAGGTATTTTTTTTTTATGATACAAGTCCAACCAAGCTCGAAAGCTTATCGGCTGGTGCTCACGCTAATTGACGAGCAATTTGCTCGCCAGCAATACAACTAACAAAATATGCACAGAATTATTACAAACAAGTGTGTCACAAGCTAATCCATGGACAAGTACAATTTTTTTTATTTTCAATTTCACTTCCGTCTTGCTTTGTAAATTTTTTAATTCGAGTGGCAATAAATTCCACAACCGTGGCAAAATTTGTAAGTTTATAACTTCCCGAAATTGCTGGTGTTAATCCCTGCTGCGGCTCAATCAAACAAAACATGATGACCCCAACACAAGCCGACACGCTCCGATTTTATTTTGACCGAGCGAGCTCGCCGCTAATCAGCTTTTGTCGAGAGGATTACGCGGCTGTGTCTGTCGCACCTCTTTATTATATTTACCTGTAAAATACCGTGGGAAAAATCGCCGCACTTTTAGCAACAATTAGGAGAGTTAGCCAGGCGTGCATCTATCACCACGAGATTTTCTTCATATCAATTTTAATTAATACAATTAATTTTTATTACTTTGTTGAATATTATTATAATAAACATCATTTGCATTTTAATGGTTGTAAAACGACATTGCAGTCATTGAAAAAAAGCATGATTTGCCACGGCGGCTACCGGTCTCACTTATCAGGTCATTCGCGATTCGCTTTGGATGTTCGCGGCAGGTGAAGTTGAGGATGAATACGCCCTCATTTCACGCGCATTTTGCATTGGTCACGCCGACGGTGTGTCTGCACGTGGCATTTTTTTTGTTATGGAAATTTCATCGCTCACTTCTGTCAAACAACATTATAAATTCGTCTACATTTTAACCATCATTTTATTTTCTGATGGCAAAATTTAATTTACCGTTTTTGACCTGAAAAATTCATTGAACTCCATTTGAACAATAAATTGTTGCAGTAGATTCATCGCATTGATATAATTTGGTTATTGAAAAAGAATTTAAAAATGGTAAAATGGTTGGTGAAATGTGGCCATTTCTCACTTTAAACTGATTTCAAATTTTGACACGAAAACTGGGAATTTCTTAAAATTTTCAATTTGACATTCTAAAGATAAGTATTTTTAACACCTTGAATGCGTTTTTAACTCAATCAATTTATTTGCCTTTAAATTCATGTGAACGCTAAACAAATTTGAAATTCATTAATTCGACTTTCTTTTGAAGAATTAACAAAAAAAGAGGCAGGTCGAAATAAGTGAAAGCTCGACGAAAACTCGAATTTCAAAGGACGCTTCCCAGAAACCAAATAGATTAACCAACAAACCCCTTTGACGAAAGGGCACGTTCCTGGAAACGAAACGTATTAATTTTCCACCTGTCCGCACCCCTTTGCCAATCGAAAAGCCAAGAAAAACTCAACACACAGCTTAAATTTTCTCACCAACTCGTGCGACACAAAAGTGTGCACAAACGTATGTCGTCGGAGCGGCGAAAAAGGAAGACCGGACACAAAGACGGGCGGAGGCCGCGGGGGGGCGCGGGGGCGGCCAGCGAAGTTTGTCCGCGGACAAAGCGGCGAATTACGCGCGTCACATATAAACGGCAGAGCGCAGCCTCTAAATTTCCACGAATTACGCGCCCCGCTGCTCGAGGAGCATGTCATTAAATAAGGGGATGTCTCCCGTGTCACCAACCACCCTGCCCAGCGGGGTGCATAACTCGCAAGGCTGAACGCCGGCGGCCCATTGTCAGCAGCGCGCGCGCCATGCTCGAAATTAATGGAGCAGAACTATTTTCGCTCGCCGCAAACGCGATTTATTTTCTCTCTGCGTGCTGCAAGATGCGTCCATTTTTTGGAGAACATAAATAAATACTTTTATACGTTTACAAATAATGAAAGGTTATGTATTCAATGTAAGAAGCTCTATTATAAAGCTAAAAAAAAAATGAGAATTTACGTAATTTTGAGGGCGCTATTTTAATTTAATAGATTTACAATTTTACTCATTTCAAGGATCACTAAATATTTTGATCTTATGCAGAATAAATAAATTTAAAATGAAATAAGGAATAAGTTATTATTTTATTTTTTGAGAATTTAAAACCCAAAAAAACCACTCGAAACGGGAAATAATTAATTAGTACTGAGACTAATCGCCTTGACGTGGAATTACTTTCCGAGACAACGAGATATTTTGAGACAAAGCCGGTGTAAAAAAGTTAGAAAAATTCCTGTTGTGATAATAAACAATTTTAATTGAGGGCGAAAATTTTCCAAAATTAAATTTCTTCAAAACCACCCCAATCTGTTCCTATTGTTTTGTGCCTGGACAGCTGTTTCGGCTATTGAAGCCTCATCAGCAGCACTTTGCCTAGCAAATCAAATTCCTCGCCCTCAATTAAAATTGTTTATTATCACAACAGGAATTTTCTAACTTTTTACACCGGCTTTGTCTCAAAATATCTCTATGTCTCGGAACGTAATTCCACGTCAAGGCGATTAGTCTCAGTACTAATTATTAATTTATTGTTTTATATTTGTACATGTTTTAAAATACCATCATGGTTCATGATCTATTCATTATTTTTGCTATATGCAAATAGGAATGAAGAATTAATGACTACACAATAGATTTATGTTGAATTAATATCAGAATTGAATAACTTTTGAACCTAAATTATTAGTTGACAAAAACGTGAGCCGGTTCACGAGGATGAATTTACCATTTAATAATCTGTATGCTAAATCTAGAGCATGCTCTATTTAAAAAAATATTATTTTATTAAAAAAAAGTAGATTGTAAATTGCATTTAAATTCATTCTTAATTACAATTCTTATTTTAAATTGTAATAACCAAATAAACACAAATAATAGTTTAATATGTAAAAATTGGTATAAACAAATATAAATTTCTGAAATACGTAAAATATATAATTATAAAAAATTAAACTAAATATATTATAATTTATTTTAAAGTAAATTAGAAGTTTATTTTAATAACATAATAATATAAATATACACAAAAATATTTTAGATAATACTTTAAATGAATCAAAATAAAAAATAGCATCATTTGATTGATGCAAATAGTCGGACTACAATTTGAAAAGATATAAAATACAGCTGAGACGCGGTGCAAGATCAGCAGCGTGGGCCTGCAAGGGCAGGGGAGCAGCCAAAGGAGCTCCCACCTGAAGGTGCTTACTCATGGCAGCGAGCAAGACAATGCGAGGCGTGGACACCCTGAGTTCTCGCGGGGCTCCCTGCATGGCGACGAACCCCCACAGGGACCCGCACCCTGGCGGTGCCACCGCGCGAGGATTACGCCTGCCAAGCGTCCTGTCAGGTGACAAATCACGAGTAAAACAAAAGCGCGGCGTGGCATCCAAAAACAATAGCTCAAAACTTATGCCGCGTTTCACCCATGAAAGTGCGATACATAAATTCGTTTCCAACATTGTTGAGGTGCAACTGATGCAAAATATATTGGCTAGAAAACCTATGAAATTTTTTATTTACAATATATATTTAAAGCTTTTGAACTAAAAGTTTTTTAAGAATGTAGGTAAATTTTTTAATAAGAGAAGAAAATTATAAAAGAGCCCTTCAAAAACGGTGAATTGAGAGAGATATTTATCATAATGTTTAGAGAGTTTTTATATAAAGAAAATAATGATATTTTGGTTCCAATGGAAATTATTTAAAAAAATTTAAACAATAATCTGAAATTGAATACCAACACTCGAGGTGGATTTCATGAAAAATTGGAATTATCAATTAGCCAAATTCTAAGGTGATTTAATTGTTAGATTTGTTTTTAAATTAAATAAATAATGTTATGGGTCAATGTTAAATTAAGTCATGAAGTATAAATGTTAATTTTCTTCAATATGTTTTTGAAGAGAACCGCACTTCCATTTTCGGAAATTCAATTCATTTTTACTCTCTCGCGCAACAAATCTTCCAAGAAATGGAAAGGTTACAAATGGGCAAAAACGTAAATAGGCCCAATTTTGAAAGCAAAAGTATTTCCAAATTAACCTAATCGCCGAGCTGGAGCCGTTTACAGAAGTCATCATAGCCCCTACGCTATAGTTATGATATTAATCAAATTAATAAATTGAATGATTGACTATGCAAACAATTACGACGTACCAGAAGTGACATTAGTATTATTCTTTTCGAAAAATATTTACTTTGTTCCCAGTCAAACATAATTCTTATTATTTTATTAATAAAACAGTTATTATTTTAATAAATATTTAACTAAAAATTAATAACAGGTTAACTATTTTATTAATAAATAAAATAGATTTAATAATAAAATAAAAGTTAAATGCTTATAATTAATTAAGAAAAAATATACAAGTTGATTTTTAATTGTAGTTATCTGAAGTTTACTAAATTCATAACATTAAATACCAAAAATTATCGTTTTATCAATAAAATTCATGTATCAAAATTTCCTCTAGCGTCTGAAATTTTTATATTTTTGCAATAAAAAATAATAAATCCTCTTTTCAAAGTAGGCTACAATTTCTATAATAAACACGCAGGTGGCCCATCCTGTAAATAATCGGCTAGTTTCCCATCTGGTCGTCGAGAGTCTTATTAAGCATCGATCTCTTAGATTAGGAGAGCGCTGAATAAATTGAATTGATTGGTTGACGAGAGCGCGCATCTCTCTAAAAATTAGCCGCCGCGGGTCTGTCCGATTATTGCAAAAAAAAAATGCATATAGCTTTCACCGTGGCGCTGCACGAGCTATGATGTGTTTAGCGAGAAATAAAATATGAATTTTCACGCGCCGCGCGACGATGATGGATGCCCTGTCAGTCACCCTGGCGATTATCTGCTCGGGACCGTCAAGTGGTTCGTCGGGTTTTTATTAAAAGGTGCGAAAATATTTTAACAGCGCAAATAAATTTTGATATCTTGTCTGGCGGCGTGTAGTTTTTTTAAACTGCTGCTAATAACACACACGACCGCTGCTCTCCTCGCCGCGCGCGTTATTAATTTTTTAATCTTTCGGCTGCGGCGGCGGCGGCCATTCATACGCGCACTCACGATCTTGTTCGTATTTAATAACGGGCCTCGGCTCTCGGATTTTTCTATAAACAGAGATGGTGAGCGCGGATAAAAATAATATTGCTGTTGGTACAAACACACACCTCCTGCGCGCGAGAGTGATGCCTTATTAGCAAAGCAAATGGGGCCGCTATCGCCCGGCTCAATTATTTCGCTTCGAGTCCAAGAAAAAAGCGGCGTCGCTTTTAAATATATAAATATTTGCTAAGGGCATGTTTCAAACGTGATTAAATAACTTGCAGGATTGCCTTTTTAATATTAGTAGATTTATTCCATATTTATAATTGTGATGACCGCATTGCATTTTTATAATTTAGTAACCTAATAACAACAAGCAGACATGAAGAAGAATCTTATGATAAGAATTATTGAAGGTTATTTAGATCATGAGATTAAATTAATTATATTATGATCTATTTTAGCCATAATTTTTTTAGAGTACTTTGGCAAACAAAAATATAAAGTTGATCAATCTTTTTGAAAAATAATATTTATTATAAAAATTAAATAAAGTTAAAAAATAAAAGTATTTAAAAATAATTTGATAATTGTATTCAAAATATATAAATTTCATAAAACGCTTAAATATTTTTGTCTTGTTTATAAATTTATCAATGGTAGGCTCGCCAGCTATGCAAATAACATACACAGTACAGAATTATTACAAAAAAATTGTGTCACAAGCTTATTCATAGACAAGAAGAATTTTTTATTTCATTTATTTAATTTCACTTCAGTTTTTCTTTGCAAATTTTTTAATTCAAGTGGTAAATAAATTTCACAATTCTGGCAAAATAATCATAGTAAATTTTATTTTTATCAAAATAAAATCATTACACCATAATTTGTGCTCTTTTGGAATGAATTTAAATTCAAAATTAGCATGATTTTTTTCAAGAAAAACAAATTTACCATAGTTTCTTAGGAGGACGTTACAAAAGCTGCAGAGAAAAGTTATTTTATATAGGTGGCGTGAATGCAGAAAAATAGCAAAAAGAATTATGGCTGCTTCAAATTGCGTTTTACGACTTTTCGGAGAGATTAAAAGATGGCATTTTCCCCGGACTTTTTCTCCTTCAGAAAAGAGCAGCGGGAAACGAGTTCGCGTGCGTCATGGCAATGCAATTTAAAAGAATGTTGGCACAACTTTATATAATAAAAGCCAAAGAAATGGAGAAAATGTAATTTCATCTAGGCAGAAAAAGTCTCATTTGATGTATAGAGACACTCCCGCTCACGACCGAGGAAAAACCATGAAATCTCTCTTTTCCGGAACGTTTATAAAAATATATCAAGATAATAGTTATTGCTATTATAGAGGGTATTGTGTAGGGGGTGGAATCCCCCACAGACATCATGACGACGTGATGCAAACGAGGGAAAAAAATGATTCAACATTTTGTTTGCGTGATATTTGGTGATCAGAATAATAGTATTCGATTTTGCGATCAAAAATCAAAGATCTAAATATTGTTGCGCCGAATGATTTTCTCCAAAAAGGATTATTTTTATAATCCACATTAATTTTTAACCAAATTATGGATAAAAGAAGCGTTTTAGAAATTTCAGACAGTCAAAGTTTTATTTATTTACAATTTTCATAATTTGATTTCTATTTGATCTGGAAAAATTTTGCTACAAAATAATTTTATTTTTGCGATTATGAATTGAAATAATTCCTGCGCATCAAAATTTGTAATCAGAGTATAACTAGTTTTTAAATTCAAATTTTTTTTTGCCACCACTTCTTTATTTAAAACAATTATTTTTAATAACAAATCAAAAATTTTCATCACGTCCTGTCGAGAAAAATTGCTGCCATAATCTGCTGGCTGCGACGGTCAAAGCCAGAGAGATGATTTAACGCGACAGCGATTGAATTGTTAAGAGGCGTGCAAATTCGAGAGCGCATAATAAGCAGATTGATTGAGCGCCTGTGGCTTGAATAATCGAGCTCGGCGGAAAATGGCATATTTTTGAAAGGAAAACCAAGAGGGATAATTATCCTTCACGCGGCGTCAATAATTATTAACGAGCCGAATCTCGCGCCTCTCTCGAAAGAAAACTCGTCGACTCAATTTGAATATTAATTCAGACCAAGTCTTTGCCCGCACCTTTCGGCGCACGAGAGATGATAAATTACGAACGAATTGTTTGCCGTGTGATAATTAAATAAGAGAGCGGAACACCGTTCGTTGTGCTCCGGCTTTATCGCGCCTTGTTCGGAGGTGTTGGAAATATATGTGTGTTTTTATCGGTCTCTCATTGTTGTGCGATGAAATATGGACAAGCTAATAGAATTCGTATTTCATAAAACTTGCACCCGAGCCCACTTGTGATGGAAAAAGCACACGTTTCTGCTAAAACAGAAATTTTAAATTTTGATTACAAATTTGTTTATAAATTTAGACTGTTTAAAGATGGATTGCGTTCCAACGTTTACCATACAAATTATTAATTTCTATTATTTGTTATTTTTGTAGAGGGTCTGCATGGCAAGCAAAGGAAAAATAAATTCAGAAATTCAGAGATTTTTAATTCAATTTTGGGTCGGGGAAGTTCAGATTGTGATGACTTTTGGTTGTTTGGGATTGGCTGCAATTTGTGCTGCTTTTATAATTTTTAATACTTTTGTTTTTGTGTTATATTTGACATATTATTATACAATTACTACAAAATTTGTATGAGGATGGCCAAGGATTGTGTAAATGTGAATAATAAATTAAAATAGGGACCAGATATGCTCGATGATTTATGTCTATTTATAGGATTATATTTTGCTATGTGTCATAAAATTATATAATATTTTTTATTGTAAAATTAAAATGATTCATAATATAATAACACTAACAATAAGAAAGTAGAATAATATAATATGAAAAGCTTATAAAATTCACACAAATATTTATAAATTCTCAATATATATAAATCAATAAATAAAAATTTTAAAATATAATTATAATATTACTTATAAAATGCAAACAGAAAACCTAAAAATTAAAAATTTACTTATTTTGTTTTGTATTAAATTATTGTAGACGCATGAATACCAGTGAAAAAGTCGCAACTGCTTATGCTAATGCAGCTGCCGTATGGGAGTTCGCGGCGTGCACGCCAGGAAACATTAGCATCAAATAAATGTGAATACATTGGTGTGGGCCTGTACACAGCCGAGAGAGAGAGAGATAAGTGATCGCATCCTAATAGTCTCAATGGAACAATGGTCGAGCGAGGCGCAAAACACGCCGCTCTCTGCGTGTAACACCTCGCGCTCTGCCTCCTCGTTTATAATTAATGATCAGTGCTGATTAATATTTTCATTATTTGGCCATTGTTCGGAATGCACGGTCGCGTTTTTCGGATATGCACGCTGCCCGCTTCTCGATAAAGCACCGCAAAATAAACAGAGACCGCGCACTGCATTTAGTACAAAGTACACATTGTGTTATGCGAATAATTATGCAGATACCAATCTTTCTGCACTTTCAGAGACTGTTAGGCCATAATTTTGGCCATTGTTTTATACTTTCTTCAACAGCCCTGAACCTATCGAGTGAAAAGTGGTGAAACTCTAAAACAATAATAAAAAATAATTAACAAAAACGAAATGATGTATAAAATATCATGGATATTTTATGAAAATGTCAAGTGACTCATAAAAAGTGACACGTAAAAGGTTTTCTAGAGGGAATTTGGGTAAGAGGAAAATAAAACATTCGCAAATGCACACGAAACAGGTTTTCAAGGTACCAGCCAATTTCCTAAAATGTCCTTTTATTGTTCAACTGGTCTATAATTTTTAATGCAAATTTCAGATAGGATTTTTTTAAAATTCAAAAACATTTTCATTATATTCAATGGAAACTACATAACAATTAATATAAGTGTATAAAAAATACCACTTCGATCGCCCCAGTTATAAATTCTTAAACAAAGTAATGGTCTCCATCATCCAGCATAGTGGACATTATATAATTTTGTATTTTCTTATTAATAAAATTAAAACAGGCCATTTATGCATGAGTTTATTTTTTCAGATTGTGGCAATAAAAAATAGTTTGGTAATTAAAATAAATTAATTTTATTTGTAATATTAAGCTATAAAAAAATAAAAAATATTCAAAAACAAAATAAATCATAATATGTTTTAATTAGTTTTTAAAGTTACAATTCAAGGTTCTATCAACTCAATTTTATATCATTGTCTTTTTTTTAATGGTTAATTATTTTTAATTTTCAAAAATAATTCAGACCATATTGACTGCATAATTTGTAATTGGAAAATTTTGTTTGTGAAATTTCGCATGTTAAACTTTGTTTTTAAAACTCTCATCTTTTCTCTCAATTGTATTGAATTTGTATAATTTTGAATGTATGAATGATGTATCCCGTTATGGGTAGCAATTGCCTTTGTGAAATATCAATAAACACAATTTGCAACTAATTTCCTTAGAGAATTTATTGTTCAATATTTTAAACAATATGATAATTTCATTTTTTATTTATTAAAAATGCAGTGACGACAGAACAGACAAAAAGACTTTATAACAAGACCGTGATGTGCGCAACTTTTTCCCAACTGAAAATCGATGCAGCTGCTTTCCGCAGAGCGTCTGGTGCATTGTACGCTGCACTATTGAACAAAATCATCTGCTCGTGCTCATTTTCTTACAATGACTTTTAAAAGCCAAATCTCCTGCGGGGGTGCTTTTGTTGAGCTCAGGAAAGAGAAACAGTTCAATTATCACTCCGAGTTGCAACTTCAAAAAGGCATCAAGAAATATCCCGAGATGTTCAAAATTGATATTTCCACATAAACATAACTATTGAAATAAATTTTAATACTAGAGTAGAAAATGTTGTCACTCAAGAAGGCGTTCTTGATAAAGTGGAGAAAAAATTTGTATTAAAAAAGGTTTTTACAATTTTTTTTTCGTTTTTAAGTTTATAAAAGTTGCCAATACACTTGTTTTGATACCGCATTTTCTCTTACAAATCAAAAGATTGGCACATTTAATTTTTCACTCATTTTCTATCACAATTTGAAAATGTGATCATATTTTTCACTCTCAAAACAATTCAATTCAATTTTATTGTTGTTCTGTTAGACAAGAACATGTCAGGTCTAAGATTAAAATTTAGAAAAAAACCCGTTGCTTAGGGCAAAGGGAAAAAACTATAAGATTAGTGCGAGAAATTTCACTTAAATTCAAAACCTTCTCCCTGAATGTATTCGAAAGTGAGCAAAAACAGTGGGCGCGAGTTTGCTGCTCTGGAAAAGTAATAATAACAAAAAGAATCCTTCGACGCGCCCGGGAAACCTGATCCTGACTGGTGGTTTTGAGGGTGGTTTCAGCCGAGCGGTGATGACTGACGTGCCCGCTGATCTGATGGCGGTGGCAAATAATAACGAAACTAATCAGAAAGTCGGTGCTTGGGTGAAATTATATCAAAATATATATTTATTTTTAGAAGCCGTGAGCAGGTTTGCGTTAACAAATCGTATTGAGCACTTGAACATGCCAGATTCAAAATTGAAAAAAAAATGTATAATTATTTAAAACTGCAAATCCTGTAAAAACACTGAAATGAACTGATATTTTTTGTACAGCTATTTTAATTTTTTTCTTGTTATTTTACATAAAATTGAAAATAATGGTAGAGTTAAGAATTCCAATTTTTATTTAACAACCATTTTATGTTTAAAACTCATGTTAACCTTATCAAAATGCGAGCAATTTAAGCTTCGAACCATTGCAATGAATTTATCGAGAGGGGTGTTGGGGACAATCAGTGGTGCATAATTTACTCATTAGCCATGCAATAACATTATATTGGTCCAGGCAAATTGAATGAGCTCTCGACTCTCTGAAAGCGTGAGTATTCTTTATTCTCTCTGGCGGAGAAAAAAGAGAGAGACGCGTCGAGGGAGGTGGTAAAAAGAATTGTAATTTGAAGCCACCCCTGGAAACTCGACACCTCCGCGCTCTCGTCAACTCGTCATCCCAGTTTGTGTCTCTCTCAACCGGAAATATGTGTAGTGTGGCTGCCAAGTCAAAAACCAGATCACAGGCAACCCACTATATGCCTCTTCTCGTGTGAGAAAAACAAAGGAAAATGTCTCATGGAGCGCAGAAATTTCCTTGTAAATTATTTTTGACACAGTTTAGACCACAATGTTGCTGCCACCTGATGTGGGTGGTCCCCCTAGGCCGGTTTCGCTATTATTAATTCAGCTGCGACGCCCATCCATTATTCTATACCCTTGGAAACTGGAAATCAAGTTTATCCAAAACAGGAGCAAAAAACTCATGAATTTGACAAATTTAATGAAAAAAAAAAGAAAAAAAAATGTCTTTTGAGAATTCAAATTATGATTTCACGTTTTCATTTGGTTAGAAATAAAAATGGTTTACTTTAAAAGGAAAAAAAAACATGAAAAATGAAGTAAAATATAAAAATATTTATTATTTTATCAAAAAAAAAAAAAACAATTAGAGAAAATCTAAAATTCACTGAATGGAAAAAGATGAAGAGCAACTTAAAGATCCTCTCCGGTAAAGTGTATTGCTCTTTATTCTGAAATATTGCTATATTTCGAGCATATCTTGTGAAAACACTAATTGAAAATTCCAAACCGTTGCGTCTCAGTCAAAAGAAAACCTAAAAACGAGTGATTCGCGCAAAAAACGTGTGAGAATTGAGAAGCCAATCAGATCCATCAGTTTGTTAAAAAAACTGCAGGATTTGGTCACATTGGCGCTGCGATCGCTGATTTTGCCACTAATGCCCCACGGCGCTGCGGAAAACTTGGAAAAATCAGCGATCGCAGCGCCAATGGGACCAAATTCTGTAGTTTTTGTACAAAACTGATGGATATGATTGGCTACTCAATTCTCACACGTTTTTCGCGCGAATCACTCGTATTTAGGTTTTCTTTTGATTGAGACGCAACGGTTTGGAATATTCAAATAGTGTTTTCATAAGATATACTCGAAATTTAGCAATCTTTCAAAATAGAGAGCAATACACTTGCCCGAAGAGGATCTTTAAAATTAAATTATAATTTGGAATTATCTCTGTCACTCTCTATAAAAGTAGCCAAAGGCAAAACAAAATCGATGGCAGAAGCAATATCATTCAGGTGGTTTGTGAATTAATCGGAATTAATTAGAGGAAAAAGAGTGGTACGAACGAGAGGTGTCACGTTCTCTTTCTCTCACTCTTGCTATGAAAAGGTATCACAATCACGAACTAATAGCCCAGACTTCAGTTTCATTTGTGATACACGAGATCTGCCGAATGCTTTTCACACAATGCAACACACCAGCGGGCCTCACACTAAATGGTATAAAACGCCCCTCGATATTATCATCGCAGAGACGAGAATGAATCAACAGCAGCTCGTCCAAATGAGTATTAGGTTTAATGTTGTGGTTTTTTAATGTCGCCAGCGCGGCCGGGGATCGCGTTTCGTCACTGCCGTCCATCTGGGACTGCTGCAGTCTGTTTAGTGTAACTCGATGAGAGAGCACAGCGCGTTTCATTGTGCATCACAATGAACCGTCAGGGGGAGGATTTTGCGACTTTTTTTTTTATAATAATTCAATAATTAGGTATTTAAAGATGAAATGCAAATCGGTGATGGATTCTGAGTAATGAAAATTCAATTCAATTATCAGACGAGCGCTCAGAATTTATATTCTTGCTGTTTAAAAACAATTTGATTAAATAATATTAAAAAAATGTTTATTTAGAATAATTAAAATTTAGTGTTTTAAAATTAAAATTCTGATAAAAAGTATTATAAATAAATTTAAAATTTAAATTAATATAAGAATAATGACTGTAAAAAAATAATTTTTATAAAATAAAAACTTTACTATAAACATCTTTTATTATTTTACAATATTTCTTAACAACGCAATAAGAATTCATAAAAGTACATTATAAAATTTATTCAATATACTAAAAATAGGATTTGCTGCATTTAAATTTTTCATTTAGAACATTCTCGCTAGAATTGGATAAAAAAAAATATGAAATTTTCAGAAGTCGATAATCAAGGCTGATCGCTGCAACGGATTTGAATCTGTTTCATCTTGGAAGTTTTAGCAAAAATAAATACTAAAAAATGTATTTAAAAGAAAAATTATTTTTAATTTACATAGCACATACAATAAAACTGAGCACAACAAAAATATGCAGTTAATTTCTTTTTAAACATCAAAATGATCAAAATCCGAATTTTCCCAACTCCAATCATCGCAATTTTTAATATTTTTTCTCTCCTTTATTCGTCATCATCGCGTAAATCATCAAAAAAGGATAGGCCAGCGAAAATGATGATTTTGAAACGAAATTGAATAAAATATGGGGGGTTGTGCCTTCTGCACACCCATTCACTAAAGAGCACATAGGCCAACGAGACTTTGAATTGACCTGACCCTAAAAAACACTAAAAAATGTGAATTTAATAGAAAATTATTATTGATTTGCATTTTTTCCAGCATTGCAATGCTGCCATCAAAAAAAATTTTTCTTTCAACATGAAAGTTTTTTTTTTGTAAAAATTTGGACAAGTAAACAACAAAAATGAGTATAATTAATGTATAATTGTGTGACAGATCAATTTTGATTTTTTTTTATACACATATTCATTGTTCGCAGCCCCTTCGTGCAAATATGCGAAGTGAAATGAGGCAGTGTTCGTGGGTTGAGATCGGAGGCGGCGGCGGCGGCAGTGAAGCCTTTGGATGCACTGCGCACACACACGTATCAAATCTCGCGCGCCGGCTGCACAGACAGTTGAGCAAACACAGTTCCCATGCATTCCAGCGGGCCGAAACCACCTCTGCGCGCGATGCGGTGGAAAAGTAATCAGAGCAAGAATTAATTGCAACCACCATTTGTCTCCTGAATGATTTTTTCCGCCTCTCTCTCTCTCCACACAGTCTCGGCGGTAGCTTCAATAATTGAATTTATTTACAGAGAGAGTGAAAGAGATGCGAATTATAGGGCACGGGAGGAAAAGCGCTGAAAGTTGGCTGCCGCCGATAAATCGAGCGCTCATGCACCGCGCGCGATGTTTGTCGGTCTAACCGCAAGATTACTTTATACCCAGTGGATGGCCTTACACTCTTGACTACTTATACTGCTGCCATGTGACATTTTCCCAAGGTCTTTTTGGTTAATGTAAATTAAAAAAAAATATTGCCCTATTTTTCATTTTTTGTGTAGCGAGTTGAAAGGGAAAATAAAATGAAATAGTTAAAGCAAAATTAAATATAACAGGATGAAAAATAAATATATTTAAACAATTTATAAAAATAAAACAGAATACAATAGAATGGCATAAAATAAAAAATGGAAAAAAATATAGTAAAACAAATTAATTAAATTAAAATAAAATTATAATTTATTATTTTTTAAATAATTAAGAAATTTTTAATAAAATAAGGTTTGTGCCAACATAAATATTATAAAAAATAAAACACTGGGTTAATTTGACTAATTTATTTTAATTATTAAAAATAATAATGTTGTAGTTCATCCCTCAAAATGATGACAGTAACAATATGCGTAAATTTTGCAAATTTTTTTTTGTGATTTTTAATTTTAGCAAGTAATTGATTTAGGATGAAAAAATTGTAGAACAACTTGTTCATGAGAATCAAAACATGCGATTTGCATTCAATTACAAATTAATAAAAAAAGTGAGACTTTTTTTCGTATTATGCAATTTTATAGACACGAAAGTCATGCAGGTTGCATTTTCCCATTTTTGATGTGGTTAAAAATTAACATATTTTCCGCTTCAAGAGGTTTTCGCAATTGTGAAATTCTTACTCGCAAATAAATTATCATTATTATATTCAGATTGCAGAGGAGTTTTTGTCTTGGTGAAAATTTGGAAAAAAACCTCAGTGGACAGTTTCAGCAGTACTAAGATTGCATTTTGAAATTAATTTGCAAATTGATTCTGTGTAATTCACTTGATACAACTGAACTTTATCTACTATTTATACTCTCAAGTGAAGTCATGATGGAATTCCTCTCAATGAAAAGTATGCGTACAAAATTAATCTCAATTATATGAAAATAAAGCTTCTTTCCTCGCAAACAACATTTGTGAAAACTCGTGTCCTTATGCACACTTGATATTTTATTATATGGAATTTGCTGAGCAAAAAGCGGAGACAAATTTATGTGCTTAACGCGCGCGCAGCATCTGTCGTGCTGCTGGATGAAATAAATTGTGCTCTGTTTGTGAATAAAAAGAAAGGAGATTCTCTCTGTGGCTGCCGCTGGATTGGTTATCTTAAAAGCATTGTGCTTGACTAATGTGTTCACTCATGAGGCGGAACAACGTGGCTACTTTTACGGACTAACCATAAATGTATATATATGCGGTGTGTGCCTACGAATAAATCTAAAAAGTGATATCGTGTAAAAAAAAACAACAAAAAATCAACTAATACAGGAAACCGTAGAAAACAACATTGATCATGCGATCTTCTGTTTTAAACAAAAAAATATCAACATGTTTTTTGATGACTGCAGCTTTATTCAGTTCAATTTTTAATACATCTTTTTGTTAAAGTTTTTTTCAATTCGTGATTTTTTTTTGTAATAATCTTTGTTTTTCTCTTTCTTTGCCTTCCTTTAATCATGTCACAGTGAGTATTTCAACGTCGTGATGAAGTCCAAAAATAATATAATAATGGCCATTTCCAAATCAATCTGACCAGTGTTTGGCATGGGTTGTTGGATTTGGATGAAACTTGGCATGGTGATACTCTTAGGGTAGGTGGTCAACCTAAGGTATATCGTTAGTCCAGTATCCCAACATTGCCTATTTTACAGGGGCTCAAAGTGGCGATTTTCGCAAAAATAAAGTTTCCTTTAATCTCAATTATCTTGGGTTCTAGTGAAACAATTTCAAAAAAATTGACATCGTTTGAAAGCCAATTAAATGAACTTGAATTCGGATATAAGCGTCAAGGTCGCAGGTCAAAGTTCAAGGTCACTAAAATTTTGATGAAATTTTAAAAACGCCACCAGATATTGAAGGACCAAAAATATTTAAATTTTTTTCACAGGAAAAATGTTCCAAATTTAATTTTACTTTGGTGTACAAATTTTGGTGACATGTTTTTTCTTTGTTTTTGAGATATCTACAGGGGAAGTTAAAAAAACGTAGTTTTTTGGCCCTCTTTTGAGGTCGTAAAATTTTAAACGCCTCTAATTTTGCTAGATATACCATAAAATTAAGCAAATACACTTCAGGAATGAGGTACTATCATATATAATGCAATTCTACGATCAGAGTCGATTTTGAAATCCACCCCTACCCCTGGGGGTGGGTTTTGGGGTTAATTTTAAATATGTCCAATGTTTGTGTTATTGATGTCGTTTCCTATGTTTTTGACATCCAGGAACACGAATCTGAAGTCAGTTTTTGTTTAAAGTTAATAGCTTTATTAATAATCGCAGTTGAATGAGGCGAGTTTGATCGTCCAACGAATTGCGAAAAGCTGAGAACTCACTGCATTTTTTTTGTTTTTAATGAGATGAAATTTCAAAACTTTTGCGTGTATATTTTTCTCACTTAATCATTTCCAAATGAAAACCTCAAACCGAGCTGTCAAGTGGTGCAAAATAGGCGTGAGAGCAGAGATCATTTCACACGAAAGTACAACTTTTATAACATAATACAACGTGTCCCTCCGCGTTTCTTTTGACAAACCACAATCTTGTTAGCGCAGCTTTGGGGAAAGAGGCAAGTCATAAATATTTTTGTGGAAAATCACTCCGAAAAGCAGCGGACAAAACACACAAAATAGATACTTTTGTTCGCGCCAAAGACCCCTCCAGGTACGCGCGTGCAGTTTCTCGTTTTATTGACTCGCGCATCTGTGCGCGGATCGTTGAATGGAGCGGTTAATTGACTCCGCGAGTGACAGAAATGGAGAGAGATTATTCAACTTGGCTGCCATACACAATCGTTGTTTCCTTATAATATCTGTTCAGATTTTTTTTTACTGGAATTAAGGCAGAAAATTTGCTCCTCTCCGAGTGATTTGGGGTTGCTGAATATAAACTCGGGTCTTTAATATTTTTATAATTTTTGTTACATCAGGTTTCATATAATCAAATAATTAAACTACCTAATTATTGGTGATTTTAATTACACAATTTTTCAAGATACCGTAGCTTACGAATTTTCTTTCAACATAATATGAGCCATATGGTAATTCTCACAATATATAAATAATAATATAAATTAATTAATCTGAAATTTTACTTTTATCATGACAATTAGTTTTTTTTAAGCTATCCACCAAGAAATCAGAACTAAAATATAAAACCAACTAAATAATAAATAAATAGAAAGGAGAAAAAAATTAATTCTAATTAACTTAATGTATAAATAATATTTGAGATCATATAAACTTTTCTTAATTAAAATGTTATTTGATATAAAAGTGTTGTACGTCTATGATCTTCAATTGACTGGTATTAAATTTTAAAATAATTGAAATTTAAACATTAAAATCGCGTCAAAGCGTTCAAAGTGTATTTTTGTAAATATAGGGCATCTTAATATAGTTGCATCAAATCCACTTATCTGAAGAACAGACTTTTGGAAGACACAATTGAAACAAGAGCGGAAACTTGGGGTGCGCAGCTTCCCTGCATCATGACAGGAGTTAGTGCGAAGCTGTGGAAATTAGGCCTATTCTGCTGTGCTCGCAGCGCTCGATAATAAATGGCGAGATGACAAGCGTGTAATATCACACAATGCGCTGCAGCTCCTCTCTTTGATGCTGCTGGCAGTCAGCAGCTCACCTTTGTGAAGCGGCGCGAGTTTATTATTTATCAAAGCTGACTCTCTCTTTCAATGACCATTGTGCCGCCTTTTGTGTCAAATCTGCTCTGGCAAACATTGTTAATAAAAGGAAGTCGCAGCAGAAGCGAAGAGGAGTGAGAGACGAATAAGAATGGGCAAAAATTTTATAGAAAGAGGACGTTTTGATGGCAGAGAATAAAATATTATACGTTTTTATTTTAATTTAACACATTTTTTAAAATATTCTTTAAATTTTTAAATAAACTTTTATTTAAATTTTATTTTCATTATTTTGTTTATTTCTAATTTTAAACGTTTTTTAAAAACAAACCCCTTTTTTTGATGTCTGTAAGTTTTACATGCATTTTCAATAATTTGACTGGCTATTTATTAAATGTCCTGAGATATGGCCTAGCACTAACAAATAAAATTTTATTCACATTAAATAATAAAGATATTGAATTGTTTACAACTTATTTGATTATGGCGTTCAATGATTTTTTGATTAAAAATATGGATCCTGCAAATCTTGCAATTATTATTTTAACAACCCTAGCTCACATGCAAGGAGCAATTTTCGCAATTTTCTGCTGCAACAGTCTTGTAATTCCTATCATTATTATTATTATTTTTTAATTGGTTTCCAATTAACTCACAAAAGTCCTGCAGTTTGTTTCTATTTTATGAGCTCTCAGTAACTGAATTTAAACAATGGGATTGAAATATTAATATTTAATATCTTGCTAATTTTGTCTATAGCTTGATTCGTTTAGTATAGAAAGAAAATTGTTAATGGTTTTGGACAACTGAATGTATAAATCGATATTAAATTCATTTATTTAAATTTCGAATTGAGAGGTGCCTTTTTGGAACAACCCATTTTCCTTTTCTAATTATCTATTCCCCTTTGCTTTTTCGGTTCGGCGAGGCAGGCGTGCGCGCACTAGCTGCAAACACACACACATCCGAAGCGAGTAATGACGGTAATAATGACGTGTATTATTTTCTTGTGCTGCGCGGTTCCGCCTCGTACCCATGAGCTATCAATTATGGCAATTTCTTTATCCGCGGCATGGCGCACACAGGATAATGTAATAATTTAATGGGGCCGCCGCCGCCGCATTTTAATGGCCATCCAACACAGCAGTGAATTTGTTTCAACAAAGAGAGTCATTAAAAACGCGCAGGGACGACTTCCCCTTTCTGAGAACCAATAGAATATTTAAAAATTCATATTTTCGTTACAACACACCTTGAATGGTTTTGATGGTTTTAAGGGCGGACTTTGGGTGAAAATGAATTATCATTCCAAAATGATCTTGTCAGATGTATTGAAATTAAATTTTTGTATGTAAATATGTAATTAATTATATAAAATTACATTCATCATAAATATAAAACTATAAGAAAATTTCATAAAAAAATGAATTTTAATGATTTTATGAAATAATTTTTCCATCATTGATCTCTCCGATGAAAGTTGAATTAAATTGAATTTCAACATTTTTTGCTCTCTTTAATTTTTGTATTACTCAGCACTTATTATATTCTTTTAGGCCGCGCATTTTGCAGTTTTCATTTCCCTTTTAATGCCCGCGGAGAGAAAACATACATAGGCAAGGTATACATAAAGACAAAAGCATGTAAAGAGTCAGGGCTGCTGTTATGATGATGGTAACCCGACACCAGTAAATGGGAAGAGCCTCCCTCGCCACCCCCGCACCATCCACCCCGTCTATATCATTCACCCCATCGCCATGGCTGCAGCAAAACAAACACAGCCAAAGTTTGCCTTGGGGGCTGCCGACGAGCAAATCGAAATTTGCTGCTCGCATCTCTCCAGCTGGAACAGAACTTACAGAAATACAGAACCCTTGCGTGCAATTCTTTCCTCAAAATAACAAAAAGTTTGATTCAAATGAGGAACAGAGAATCAAATACAAAAATTGAATGTTTAAAGATGAAAATTATGTTGAATTCGGTCTAGATTTCTATAAAAACTAATTTGACGAGGAGAAAATATGATTTTTTTTTTAAATTTTATTTAATTTTTATCTTTTTAGAACCTGTTTGTAATTAATCAACATAATTTGATTTAATATAATATATATATAACTTTTATATCTGGAACAATTTTGAATTGCATTTTGAATAGTTTTATGCAACCATCTCAACATTAAGAAAAGTTTTTAAGAGGTTTTTCCGTGGATTTACTGAAACTGTGCGAGAAACACTTGGCTTTAAAGAATGGAATATACAAACCAAAATTTTGATTTTAAATTGCAAAATTAATTTTTAAAAATTTCCCAAAAAGTAATATTTTTGAGTCACAAAAATTCAAAATTTCAATTAAAACTCGGAAAATTAGGGTAAACAGAGCAACATAACTGGTCTGGATCGCGATTTCGCCCAATTCCAGGGCTCATCAGCAGACCTGAATGTTTCGTCTGCACCTCCGCACTCACGAACAACAATTATCTGAGAATTAAGAAAATTGTTTATTTTTTTTTCACTTTCAAAGTCTAATTTTTCTCTACATTTTTGATTTTGGATTGGATATGCAACCTGTGACGCAAATTCTTAAAATCTTCACTCAGCATGGAGAACATTGATATGATTTAATTTTTTATGGGTTTTGATAATTTTGGAAGGATTTTTCTTTGAGAAAATGTTTTATTGGCACAACCTGATGGTTAGAAACTAATTAAAAATTAGAGGGTGAAATTTAGTAAATAATTTAATTTTGCTGCTGAGCAATTTGCATTACACACACCAATAATCAATATTTAATCAAAAATTGAATGGTTTAACCAAAAACATTATTTGAATTTGAAAAAACCAAGAAAGAATTAAAGCTGGCTTAAAATGTATTCTAGGCGCAGCAGCTGGAGTCGTTTTCTTTTTTTCAAAACTTTATTCGCGAGGTAATGCAGCATCAATCGCGTGTCGTCTGCCGATAAGAAGACAATGGAGCTGGATTCCGCGAGCCGATCGTGAAATCGTTGGCAGGGTCGCGCGGAGGCTGACCTCGGCGTGAAATTAAAAGAGCTGCCTACGAATATAATTTTCCTCGATCCGCCGAGGTGTATTACAGGCGGTGCTGCCGGGCGAGAGGGAATTCGAATTGATATTGTGCCGCAATGCGTGGCACGTTGATCGATAACGCCATTAAGTTAGAACAAAGGTAGCTGGACCACCAGCCATTTGTTTGCTAAAAGCCAAACCGTGTTCATTGGAGGCTGCGGCGGCGGCGGCGGCCAAACGTCATCTCTCCGAGTCGAAAAATTTAATACTCGCTGCGTGTTATATGCTCAGGTGTGACTCCTGGTTTAGGTTTTTAAATATTTTTATATATATTCTTTGAGGTTATTGTCCACCCGTTCATACATCCGTTTGCGGCAAATCAAAGAACCTTTATGCTGCTTTATATACTTTCAAAAGCTAACGCGTTATCTTTTTATTAAAATGTATATATAAATAAAATAATTTTATCGTGTTGTCATTCCATTTTGATTTTAATAATTATTATTTTCACTTTTATTAAATATTAATTAAATATGATATTAATATTATGTATTTTTTTTACTATTTTAAATTAAAAAATTAAATCTCTACAGTTGTATTTATTTTGAAATAAATTAATTTAGAATTTTTATATTCACTTTATAGCAGGTAATTAATGCATATTATATTAAATATTAAATAGTAATAAAAATACATCATTGAAAAGTTGCGCAGATTTTTCATTATTATTGTCATTATTCTCATATTTAATTCCTTAAAATATGCTCGTTGTAATTTATGTTTTGATTCTTTCCCATTTTAAAAAGCACCTCAAGAGCATCTGAGCAAAATATTTGGAAACTTGACACTCACCGGAATGAAAAGTCTCTGGCTGCGCTAATGACGATTTTTGCTTACCAAACAAAAATGAGTTGAAAACCGATATTCTTTATTTTCTCCTTTCTCTCTCTCCTAAATTAATAAAACGCACGGCCACGGCAAGATGATGATTATTATCCCCGCTTTAATTAAATTAATTATTGGCAAACTTATTCATCAACAAACAGAGGAGCCACGCGCAGGTATACGGCTTTGCACCCCCCGCCGCGGCTTTTTTAATGATTCTTTGCGTCGCGCGTACTGTTAACGAAGGTGAATTCAAACGAGGAGTGCAGATAAAATTCATTTCATTTTTTTTATCACAAATTAAAAAAAAAACTCGATTAATTGAGCCCCTCGTCGAATATATGAAATGGGCGCATAATTTGTGAGAGGCCCGGCTGAGTGACGTTCCTCTTTTTCCTCTATGTGTGTAAAACGCGATGTTTAAAAAGTGTCAAATTTCCGAAGCATGGCAAGAGCCCTCTTATTGGGGGCGGTTTGGTAACATTAGATCTCTACTGCCTTTGTTGCCACGCTCGCCCGCCCGCCCGCCTCATCAGCATCTCGCACGGTATATGGAACTCTCGCTCATTCCCTTATATTTTATATAAAAGCAGCATGTGTGGCTGCGAGAAGGAATAGACGAGGATATGGTTTTGGGATGTTTTCCTAACGTGAAACCCGATCCTTTAATCCCCAGCTCTGCATTTTCGCTTGACGCGTTTTTGCCTCCCGGAGTATTATGTCTTCGGAATAGATAATGGTGCGTGTGCATCATCAATTTGGCTGGACACGTGATTACATTCGTTGTCTGCCTTGACAGGTTTGGAAAAATCCATCATCCATTGAAATGTTCAACATTAAAATCAGCCCTGTGAAGTTTACAACAGACAATTTAATTTAGTAATTTCCTCTTTATTTTTTATGTCCTCCGTTTTAAGTTTTATGCAACAGAACTGCATGGATGTTTCACAAGGCTGCCTAACTTCCAGGCGCTCTCAGAAAAGCCACAATTTCTTCAGGGACAAAAATGCTTCTCAACTGTAAGCTAAATCTACTAGCTCTAATCATTTTATTTGGTATATTTTTTATTTTCATGTAATTTTATTTCTTAACTTCATTTATCATTTTTTTTTTGTGGTAGAATTTCACGATAGAGGGTTGATTCATGTTGATTTGAATTTTATAAAATCGGCTTTTCCTCAATGGGCTTTTGTGAGTTATTTATTGTTTCAGAATTTATTTTGTGAAGAAATGTTAATTTAAATAATTCTTCGCAGAAAATTGTCAATTTGAAAGAAAAATCATTTTTGAAAAAAGATTTATTTTTGTCAAAATGTTTTCGCAGCTCATGAATTATGGCTGCAGCCCGCAGCTGAAACATGTAGAGCAGGATATTGTTTTTCTGAAGCAATAAACAACTCACAAAAACCCATCGAGGAAAAGTCGATTTTCAATTCAAATCAAAACATTCATTTTTCGAACTTTCAATTAAAAAAATCTGTTTTTTATAAACTCATCAATAAATTTATTTTCTTTTATTTTTTATTTTATTAAAGCATATTTTCAATCTCATTTTTGTTGAGTGAGAATAAATATATTAATTGAATAAATGATTTACAAGAAAATCATAATTGATTTTCATTTATTATTTAATCGTAAAACCTCCACTTTTTTTTTGTGTAAACATGAGGCGTGGCGGTGCTCGAGTGTGCATTGCGTGGAAACTGCAGTTATAGACCAAGGTCTGCCGATCTATTGATTCCCCTATGAAATATCTGCTTTATTTTATATGACAGCGGCAGTGCAAAAGGGGAAAAAATCGAGCGCATCAGCAAAAGGCCCCTGCACAAAAAGCGATAAGGGATTTTGTGAATTATGTGAAACGCTGAGCCTGCCACGATTATTTCCTTCCGCCGAGTCAGATCCTCTCGCTGGCTCGCCTCACACACGCGAAAATCGCTCACGAGCATTTTTCAATAAGGCGTCAAAATTAAAGGGCAGAACGAGAGCCTTTCTTATTCCATTCGCGCGCGTGATGCATTGCGGCACAAAAAGGAAAGGAGCTTCCGATGAATATATTTTTCCCGCAGCATGTGTGACTCGGCACAATTCCCATTGGCTCCTCGGCCGTGTTTAATAATAATAATATTCCACATTATTATACGGTCGGTGTATTGGCGGAAGGGCGAGGTGTTTGCAGGGCTTGGCTTTAATCTTTTGTAATAAAAATTATCAAGCACGGAATATTAGAGGCTTCAAACGCCGGCCACGCACATCGATATGGCGCGCGGTGACTCGGCGCATAATGCAAAACGCATGCGAAGGAAGAAGGTATTGGGAAGCTGACTGCGCTCAAGATACATACAAATGTTTTGTATTGTTAATGTGTGCACAAGGGTGTGTTTGTATTGTGAATAAAAATCAATGTACTCACATTTCTCATATTGTGTGCTCACTTTTCCTATAGATGAAAGAAATAAGTCAGATCGTATTTACGCTCGTCTATTCGGCCAAAATAAAATCAAATAAATTTTTGTATATGAAGATTGAGGATATAATTAAAAACTTAGATTTGAATAAATGGCACAGTTTTTTTTACATTTACCATTTATACATATTAATTTAAAAAGCAGGTGATTCTTCAAGAGGTACTTATAGGATTTTCATTATCATAAGATAATTATGGAATAAGAAACGTTCTAAATTTAATTATAATTAAATTTTTTGCAAATAAATATACTTTCACATGATATGCAGAATTATAATTAGTTTTAAATCATATCATAATATAAAAAAAATAATTTATGGAACTCAATGCACGTTGGTTTTGTCATTATAATTTGGATGCTGTTTAGATAGCTTTTAAAAATATATTAAGATTATTTCATTTATCTAGCTTAAATATAAATTAATTAAAAATAAAATAAAACAAAATAGTTATAAGCTTTTTAAATTACTAATTAAGTCTTTAAAGTTAATATTTTATTCTTATTAATATTTTTAACAATTTATTAATTTTTTTTTAATTAATTTTATAAATTTGTAATTATACCAATGTTGAATAATAATTATTATTACTTTTTTGAATCACAAAAATAAAGTCCAAATTTTTCACTATAATTATAAATATTAATTATGCATTAATTATTTTAAATTCATGACTTTTGATGAATCAGATTTCCTCTTGGTATCCAGGATCTTGGATTGGGAAAGAGTGTTCGATTCTTAATTAGTATATCAATCATTGAAAAAATCAAGAAAAGTACTTGTGGAAGATTATTTATTATAATAAATTAGTAAAAAAATGCTCACATTCGAGATAAAAATATTGAATAAAAAACATTCAACAAAAATTTTTTTGTTTTGTTTAATGCATCACACAAAAGTTCCATTCAAAGTTAAGTTTCGGCAATTAAAAAAAACTCTCATAAAGAATGTCAGTTAAATTATAATTCATTTCTTTACTCTTCCCAATGAATTATTTGCAAACTCAAAAGATTTGTCTTCGAGATAATTTTAATTTTTTTATTTTCATTTTGCTTGTACTTCTATCCAATCAATCTTTTGTATATTATTTATTAATCATGTTATTTTAGTTTGCATCTCATTTTAAATATATAAGAAACAACGATACAAGATACATAATAAATTAATTCAATTAATATCTCTCAGTTTTTGGATAAATTTCAGTTGCATGAGAACGTAAGCTATATTTTGTAAAATGGATTCAAGAGATATTTTAAGCGCGTTGGCCATTACAATATGAAAAAGAAATATTCACGCCTTTGGACGAGACGCGAGCCCCTGCGCGATGCACTGCCGGGGTCGGCTGGATACTTTCGGTATCAAGATTTAACGCCTGCTGTGCCATTCACGGGGGTCCTATTACTTTTCGAGGGAATCTCCATCTCTCTCACCTTGCCCGGCATTGTGCTCTATGCATATCATATCCATTACAATGCAAAAACAGAGTGCAGTGGATAATCAATTTGTGGCTTTGACGAAATGAAAAATCGCACCCCTTGAGAGAGAGATCGTGCGATCGATCTGAAAATAAATTAACACTCTATCGAAGGCGAAAATTATGAGAGGAGAGAGACAAATTGATGGTTTTGGGCACGGATCGTCTTTTCAAGAACCAATATTACGATCGTGTGGCGCTCTGTTCAAATATTTGACAATGATGGATGGCGTGTCAAAGGTGAGCTATGCCCGGACCATCCGCTGAGAAGGTCAATTGCTTCTCCCAAACTGCATGTAATACATAATATATACCCCGTGTTGTACTTGAAAAAAAATATCGAAGGGTATATATAATCGCGTGTCTGTTTTCATTTTTGCAAGCTCAAAAACTGCTGCGCATATTTAATACCATATTTTATGGGGAGAGAAAAGATTTGGGATTATAGAGAAGAGGGTCAGAATATAAAAACAATTTAATCATTTTGATTTTAAAATCGCACAAATAACACAATTTGCATTATTATAGAGTGATTCATGAAATTGCAAAGGTATCTATTTTTATTTTTATGAACAGGTTTTTTCCATTTTTCAATGGTAAAACGCGCGTATTGCAATGATATCTGCATTAACAAAAATGTTTTTGTTCATGGTGATTTGAATTTAAAATCGGCTTTTCCTCGATGGGTTTTTGTGAGTTGTTTATTGTTTCAGAAAAACAATATCCTGCTCTACATGTTTCGGCTGCAGCCATAATTCATGAGCTGCGAAAACATTTTGACAAAAATTAGTTCAAAAATAAATCTTTTTTTAAAAATTATTTTTCTTTCAAATTGACAATTTTCCGTGAAAAATCATTTAAATTAACATTTCTTCACAAAATAATTTTTAACACAAAATTATTTGACATTTAATTCAAAATACTTTTTTAAAAAACATAAACCCATCGAGGAAAAGCCGATTTTAAATTCAAATCACCATGAATCAACCCTCAATCGTGAAATTCTACCACGAAAAAAAAAATGTTTTTGTTGTAATTTCTGCATTTTAAACAATTATATAACTTCAAATTATAATTAGAACTAATGATGAGAATAACTTGCCAGAGGCTGGATACAATTTTTATAATTACTACAAAGAGCATGAGAGGGTTTACTTTTTTTATTTATTTTTAAATTAGCATTTAATAAAAAAAGTTACAAAGTTTTATATCATGGAAAGGAAAATAGAATAAAAAAATGTAAAAATATCATAAATTATAAATATTAAAATAATTAAATATGATTAAAAACTAAAATTTATTTTTTAAATCATAAAAATGTTAATAAAAATTATTTTTAATTTTTTTTAATTACAAAATTTTTTTGTCTTTATTAAATGCACTTGTGAGGTGACACACCCTACGTGCATGAATTTCTAAATTATTACCACACTTCAGGTCCGACTGTCAAAACGAAGAGATAATTATTATAGCAAAGGAGTCGCATTGCGCGCATTGCCGGCGAGAGTGATTATTCTCGGTACAAAATGGAAATGTACAAAATATTATTGTGCTCGCACTGGCGCAGAGTTACATGACACCAAAATATCAAATGTTGAGAGTCGATCGACCGCGGAACAGCCTTAATAAACTACCAAAGGCGCGCGTTTTTTTCTCTTTCCTTGGGTTCGGAACCTCAAGCGTTGGATCCCGTGACATATCACAAAGAGCAATGAGCCGGGTCCATATATTTATTGCGCCGCGCCGGTCTGTGCAGACAAAACGCCTTCACACCTGCAAGTGGCTCACGTTTCGCGCTTCTTTTTCAAGACCCGGCGCGCGTGAACCACTTTTCATCCGAGTCGCCGAGGTTTCGTCATGACCTCTCTCTCTGTTGTGGGTGGCGTCGCCGAGTCCGCACCGCAGATCGACGTCGTCGTCGCCGCGATGATTTTTTCCTAGCCGATCATGGGCTGAAAATCACACCGGGCCACTGCGGTTCGCTCCGGTGTCTGTGTCGCGGCGCGGCTGCAAAAACTTGCAGGCTGTGGCGAGTGCGGCAGAATTCTATCCTTCTCGCGCCACCAACCACCTCAAGTGTCAAGCAGAAGTGCGCATTTTCACCTCTTTTTTGTTGCCCCAACCGGCGCGAGCAATGATGATTTTTCTCTCTCCAATCCCTGCATATTAAAGTTCATGTAATTTCATTTTTGGTCCATTAAGTTTAATTAATTGTTACAAAAGTTAATTTGATCAGCGCTAAACATTAACTCGAGAGGAAAATAGTAAAGAAAATCTGCGTATTTCGACTAAATGCGTGAGATTTATTTTAATTATTAAATATTACGCGAGATCGTCTCGCTAAGTAGTTTATGATAATTTTGGGGAAAAAACTTGGACGTTTTAATTTGACAAAACGCAATAGCCTTTGTCACATGTTATTTTTGGGTGAGTATTATTATTCTGCTAATTAAGAATAAATATTAATTAAGATGATTATCCATTATACTATGTAGATTTGGGAAATGCTCTTTTGGATCCAACTGATTTTTAATCAAATTTTATAATGTTTGAAATTATCATGTAGCATAAGGACTAAATAAATATTGAATTTTTAAAAATATATTATTGCTTAAAATTTTATTGTACCTAAAGCTTTATCTACATTTAATTGAACAAATATGAAATAAAATAAATAAAAATCTTAAATTAAATTTTTTTATATAAATTATTGTGTTTTAATTTTATAAGTAAAATAAACATTTTAGTGTTTATAAATTGTTTAAATAGATCATTTAAACACAGCTTTTATTTTTGTAATAATGATAAAATGCTGGAAGTAACAAGACAATTAACAATTAGTAAAGTAAGCAAAATAACAATTTTTGCTTTTTTTCACTTCTATTTCTCTTTTAGTAGTATTCTTGTTTTAATGAAAAGCAGGAAACATGGAAATATTAATAATAAACGTTTTTAGGAAAGCCAGCATAAAAAAGAACGTTAGATTTTATTAACTATAACTTATTGATTCAAATTTATGGAACAAGTGTTGTATTAGAAAAATCAATAATCAGATTGGCAAATAGCTAGAATTAGAAAAAGTTTTAAGGTGTCAAAATTAAAGACGTTTGCTCTTATAAAAATTGAAATTCTATTGTTATAATTTTTAATGGTAATCCGTTTCATGAAACCAATAAAACTTATTATTATAAATTATAAAACCATGCATAAACGAGTAAATTTAAACATGCAGATAATTGAATTGATTTAGCAAAGACTGAATAATTTAACTAATTTGCTTACTAATAATTAAGAGTTTCTGATAATTTCTTTGGAAATCGTCTATAGATTTCATTTATTGCAAATAAAACCTGTATTAAAAAAAGACAAGTATGAAGATGCAGATTGGAAGATGATTGGAAAAATTGCAAAATGGTCTGAAGGAGCAGCAACCCTGCGGTGGGTGCAGGACCAGATCGCGCGCACCTTGAGCACCGGAGGCGTCGTCGAGGCGTCGCTGGAGCCGGGTCGGCGCCGCCTCTCGCGCCGAGGCCCCGCCTCGACGGCTCTCGGGTTTCGAGCGCGGACGCGGTCGCCATGGCAACGTCCGGCCCCCCGCGAGCGGCAAGAGCGGTGGGTCGCGGCCGGCGCGGTCGCGGTGCCTCGAGTGCTGCAGACGAGTCGGAGCGGCCCCGGCGTGCGCACACGGGCCGCTGAGAATCTCTCTCTCTCGAGACACGGATGATCGTGATGACGGACCCCACGGGCCTGATGGGGCCGCACTCGCCGAGCCCAATGTTGCCCTCGTTCGGGTTCACGCAGGAGCAGGTGGCGTGCGTGTGCGAGGTGCTGCAGCAGTCCGGGAACATCGAGCGGCTCGGACGCTTCCTGTGGTCGCTGCCGGCGTGCGAAAAGCTGCACAAGAACGAGAGCGTGCTCAAGGCCAAGGCGATCGTCGCCTTCCACAGGGGCAACTTCAAGGAGCTGTACAAGCTGCTCGAGAGCCACACGTTCTCGCCGCACAACCACCCCAAGCTGCAGGCCCTGTGGCTCAAGGCGCACTACATCGAGGCCGAGAAGCTGCGCGGGCGGCCGCTGGGCGCCGTCGGCAAGTACAGGGTGCGACGCAAGTTCCCGCTGCCCCGCACCATCTGGGACGGCGAGGAGACCAGCTACTGCTTCAAGGAGAAGTCCAGGTCGGTGCTGCGCGACTGGTACGCGCACAACCCGTACCCTTCGCCGCGCGAGAAGCGCGAGCTCGCCGAGGCCACCGGCCTCACCACCACCCAGGTCAGCAACTGGTTCAAGAACAGGCGCCAGCGCGACAGGGCCGCCGAGCAGAAGGACAGGTCAGACACCCTCTCAGTTTCATTTCCCTTTTTGGGGGTTCGTTTCGTCACCGGCGGGCGTTCAAATTACCTGCCCCTGGCTGCGTAGGCAGTCCGCTTCGCACACGAGAAAAATTTTGAAATTTACAAAGTATTTTTTCTAAGTGAAATAGAATATTTTTTTAATCTTATATTGAAAAGACGAAGCCAATCGAGCACCAAGATTTAAAAAAAAAATCCAATTGGTTGGATTCGATCCGATTCAATTAGATGAATTTTCAATTAAAGACGAGGG
Source organism: Neocloeon triangulifer (assembly GCF_031216515.1). Classification (NCBI taxonomy): domain Eukaryota; kingdom Metazoa; phylum Arthropoda; class Insecta; order Ephemeroptera; family Baetidae; genus Neocloeon; species Neocloeon triangulifer. The sequence continues at coordinate 3,609,899 of NW_026775550.1, forward strand.
ATAGATTCTACGCTATTATTTCTTTGCTGGTGAATCTGTTGATCAATTTTCAACTGTCAATTTAAAATTTTTTAAAGTATTAATTCTCCAATTGGAGTAAAATGTGTTTTGGCCGTTTCGGGTTTTCAAATCAACAAAAAAAATCTAGTTTTTGGTGCTGCATTGAAAATTTCTCATTCATAAAGGATTTTTGTTTAAAATTGATTAAAATTGCATTAGAATCATCACATTTATATGCCATTTGATTGGAAAATCATTACATTCATTGACAAATTGCCAGAAAAATGAAAAACCAGTCTCATCTATAATTTTATTGATAAATTCAGATAAATTTATAAGTCATGAAATGAATTAAATTGAAATCCACAAAAAAAATACAGTTTTTAAACCTGATACCAAGAAGAATGATAAATAAATTGTTAATAATTCATATCATGTTAGGAAAGAAACAATCGTCTTTTTAATTAGTCATGCAACTTGACTGAATAATTTAAAACAAGATTATAATTTAAATCAGGCTTATTAAAAAAAAACTATCTATTACAAGAATGGCCTCCTTAAAGAAATCGAGACCTTTTGAAGTGGCAACAAGTCCTCCATCCTTCACCCTTTGACAGACTAAATGGTCCCCGTCTCAAAACAAAAATAAAATATTGAAAGTGCGCCCGTCTCCGGCGCTTTATACGCCCCATCAGTGTCTGCAGGAGAGCCCCGCACGAACCGTTGAGGAGGCAGCATGCGTATGTGTGTGTGTCTCTCTTTTGATGTGTTTACGGCGCTATTTTAGGTAACAATAACAAACACGCGAGAGAGCGGAGAAAAGACAATTTCCTCCTTCGAGAGACACGACAAACTGCACAAAATAATACTACTTATTTCCACTCCGCAATTCAAATATTGGATAGACAAATCGAATTTTATGAAAATGATAATAATTATTTTCGGCAAAGTACAAAAGCTCAAAGCCTATTTTTTATGCGCCTTTTTGTCAAACAACAAATACTGCGCATCTATATAAAAAAAAAAACTAATGCAGATGCTCTTTTCGGCGGCGGCGAAATGCACAGCTGCGCCTCTCTCTCTGCTCCGAGTGTTATTATCGCTGCAGAAGTAATGTGGGTTGATTCACAGAGATTTATATGCCTAAGCGTATTTAAGATGGAGTGCTCGATAACGCAATGAATGGGGTGGTGACAAAGGCGACGGAGATGGTGTCTCGATTATAATAAAAGCGCGCATAGCCCTCGGTACACGCAGCGATTATTTTATATATGCGTTATTATTGCCGGGTTATCAGATCATAAACCCAACTCGCGAACGAGTATTAAAAAAGGAAAAGGTTTCATAAAGTGCGTTCGATGGACGTATCGAGTGACACTTTCCGAGCACATATGGCTCTGATTTGCTATGCAACAGATTTCAATAATTATTTGCAAATAATATGATACAAAAACTAACCAGATGAAGTCCATATCTGCAATGGAAATTGATATTAACATCTGAGTTAATAACATAAGTAATATCTGTGAAAATCATTAAAATTTAAAAATTTTAATGTATAATAAAAACATAAATTTGTAAATTATTATTGACCTGTTAATAGGTTAAAATGAAATAAAACTAAACTATAAATTTTAATAATTTTAAATAAATTTATATATTCAAGATTTTTCATAATCTTAAAAAAAGGATTAAAAATAATGTTAATTAAAGCTATTTTTTATATTTAATAATACCAAATACAACAATCTTTTTCATTGTTGTTGATTTATTTAATTTTTTTATATTTTTATTCACATAATTTCAGTTTATCGTGTCATGCGCCTCTGGGCAGCGAGTCCAAGCTTATCTCGTCATCCGTACATGTCCACCTAGTTAAGAAATGTCAAAGGAATGAATGGAAATGAATTCGTCTTAAGTAACGATTTCCTGATGTGCTGGCCTATTCAATTATTGGTGACGTCATATGCGCTGCTCTCCGTCTCATCTTGGTTCGTTTTCTTTTTCTGCAGCTTTCGGTGTTTGTTAAATGACGGAGGGACTCACCCCGCACAGGCACAACTCTTTTTTTTTTAACATCTCGCGCGGGAGTTTTATTTATGCGTCTTAATGCGGAGGGGGTCAGTCAGAGATCAAACAATAAAACAGTCACGAGAGAGAGAGAGAGTTTGGTGGTCCTTCTTCTTCCTCCTCGGAGAGAGATAAGACCGCGGCTCGGGTTACAAAACCAAGAATTATTGCTTGACGAAGTTGTTAAAAATGCTGTCCTACATCGCGATAAAGAATACACGCATTTTCTGGTGTGTTTTCCTTTCTTTTATTCCGTCCGATTTATGGGACACCTCGTTTTTCGTCTCTGCGCAGTACGGAATCTTTATTATGTGCCCCAAGTGGGAGAGATACATGGCTTTTTTCAATAAACGAGTCGAGGATCAACGTTTGTCTCGCACATACAAGAGAGGGATTTTCGTGGAGATCATAAAATTTTACGCCGAATTGAATAATTGGCTGTAAATTTCAGGAGAGGAAACGCTCCACTCCTTGAAATTTAAAGGATTTTTTAAATTAAAATTGGTTCTAGAAAATGCGAAAATTTGTTTGAATAAAAAGCAATTGAGAAAATGTGATTAGCTTTATCGCTTTTATGGCAATAAAAAGCTGAATTGAAGGAAGCGCAGAGCAATCGACCCCCGCGGCACCAAGAAAAAGAATAATTCTGCTCCCATGCGTGCACTGCACATAAGAGGAAGTGGTTATGCTTTTCATTCCAAATAGCCGCTCAAAATGGCTCTTTTGATGCGGTGGATAATGAAATTGAACGAGTGCTCTGCCCCTATTTTGTCATTACATCAACGCATGCACGGGGCGAGCGAGCGGATATTGCCAGTTCCATCCGCGCGCAGCACAAATATATATCAATGGGGGTGCCCTCGGCAGCGGCGAAATCAACCCCCCGCGAGCCGCAGAGAAGCACGACCCCGGCCTCTTCAAAAGGTCTGTTGACCGGAAAAGAGTGTGAAAAACTCGTCAATTGACCGCGGAAATGCGAATGGCCCTTAAAATAACAATTTCAAAAGATGAACTTCAGCATTTGAAGCAAATAAATTGTGGTTTCTCTAAATTTACTCAATGACATTTAGAAAAATCTAATAAAAATTGAAATTAGATATAAAAAATGTTAAATATAAAAGCTGCTTGTGATGTATCAAAATATTTATTTATTGTAAAGAACACTTTGAAGAATTTGACACTTTGATCATGGAAATGAAAAGATCGGGGTTTTTCTCGTTGCAAAAATGGTTTTTTTATTAAAAACAAATGCTCTACCAGTTTCATGCACGGTCTGTGAGCAAAATAATAAGAAAAAATTTCAAATTGAATAAAAAAAACCATTTCTGCAAAGAGGAAAGCCCAATATATTCTTCATTTCCATTAATTATGCTATAATTTTGTTTTCTTAAACTTATTATAATTATAACGCGGTAATTAAATTTCTTTATAAACTTGCCATTTTATTTAATTTTTAATTCACTTTTCTGGCAATCTTGGAAAGAATAAGAGAATAAAGATGCAAACGCCTTATAAAAAAAATCTAATTTTGGCTATAAAATAAAATTAATATTATAGTTTTAAACTTTGAAGCATCATTATCATTTCTTGCAGTTTATGGTGCTTACTTTACCATGCATATAAAAATAATGATTAGATTTTAGAATTGAACGCCAAAACACTCGAGATGGATATAAATTTTTCAAGATTCTGCGCAGGACAAAAAACCAATACTGAAGATTTGTGAGGATTTTTTGAAACAATCTGCTTTAGAAAAAGTTTGACAAGGTTTTGTTAACGCCTCTCGTTTTAATTAAAACTCGTGAAGCTTATTATTTTTCAAAAATTTCCAAATGTTATTTTTTTAAAGGAATCTTTTCCTTCGTTTTTGAAATGAATGAAGAAGTTCGTAACAAAAACCAAAATTATACCTTTTTTTCAACTCGCGGCCCTTTCAAAAAAATCTATTGTATTTGAAATATAGCCGACTTTTAACACGTTTTGTGAGCGGTGTGAGGCACCTCAAATATTTAAAGAGAAAATGTAAAAACCCACCTTTTCTTCATAATAATTTTTTGAATAAATTAACAGATGGATTTTGTACACACAGAAATTTAATGCAGCGCGTCTTATTTTCCAGTATCAATTGCTCAGGTGCAGGTTTAGAATTTTTTCATTAATTTGCGTGAGAGCAAAACTACATAAAATTTACCCAAGCCATTTTCAAACGGTGCAAAATTATATTCATCTCGCAGCGTGCGCTGGATGTTTTATTTATTCCCAAGGTTTATAATGAGCCTCCTCGTCTTTCTTCTTCTCTCATATGAGCTGCTGGACCTCTTTATAATGTTCTGCGCGCATAAAATGTCATTTTATGATCGCGGTGTTTTCTGTGCGCGAGAGTTGTAAAAAGTTTGTGTGTGTGTGATGGAAATTCTGTCATTCAGCTGCAAGGTTGGGTTCTGTTTGTTTTGAGCAGCTCTCCAAACCACACCTGCCTCCTGTATTGTAAAAGAAAATATTGAATCAGCCCGAGCCGCGGACGAGACTTGGACACAGCACCGCGCGCATAAAATGACTTTACGTACGCAGAGAGTCAACACGCTGCAGCATCCGAGAGGACAAATCAAATATAAAAAAAAAAAATCAAAAAGTCAAATAGGCATACAATTTAAATTTATCCCGGAAGTGCTCGTTTTATATAAAAGGTAATATAATTTACCAAATATTGGCCGTTCATTTTTGCTTGGACTAATTTATGCACCCCTGCCTTATGCTGACGAACAGTAATTAGAGCAGACTGCTCAAGCGATGATCTGGTGAAGCCTGCAATTGCGGCCGACAACGAGCACAAATTTAATTACACGCCCTCGCTCCGAAAACTTAATGCATTCAAGCCTTATACACAAGATATTTATTGCCATAGGGGGAGCAGTGAAATTGAACAAAAGAGAAACTAGGGATGAGCACCTTTGCCAAAAGCTCTCTTGGGGGAAATGGTTTCACAATAAATTAAGGTCATGAAAATAAATTATTAGCTATAATAAAAATAGAGCCAAATTTTAAAATTAATAATAAAAAAACAGTATTATTTATTCTTTATCCTTATTTTTACATAATTTTCCTTAAAAAATTTAAATTAGTTGTATAGTTTTTATTTTTATTTAAATTATAATTTTATTTTACTTTATTTTACATTATTTATTTTAATTGAATTTTATTTTATTTTTTCTTTTAATTAATTTTATTTACTCTGTTTTATTTGATTTGAATTGATTTTTTTTATTTAATTTAATTTTACTTATATTTATTTTAGGTTCAAATTATTTGGTTTTTACTTTCTTTTTTAAACAATGAAATTTTTCAAACGAATCATATCAATTTGCACTGTTTCAAACTAAATTTTAAGAAAACGATCTGCGCACTAATCTTTCGGCACATCTGGTCGCCACACATATGTGCCCGACCAAAATGACCCCCTGGCTGCATCGAAAGAAAACAAATCACTTCCTGCGCGCGGACCCACGGATGTGCCTTGGTGGGGCTGCGGTCAGCCTTAAAGCAGATTCGTTTTCATCTTTATTATCTTTTTCGAGGGAAAGGAAAAGTGCGATTTGGAAGAAAAACAACTCAATGAGGAGAAAAACACGTGCGATTTCCAGAGCTGCCATTCATTTGTGCAGGTTTTATTATTTCTAGGGTGCAATGCTCTCTGTTGCGCTTGAAACGCGAGAAGATGATCATGTTCCAGATTTAGATTTGAACTCGAGCCCCTTCAAAGAGAGCGCCGTTCCATGTGCGCCGAGTGAAGTATTTCAAAATGCGAAATTATCCTTTCGAATATAGAAGAAAAAATTGCGCTCAGAATCAATTTTTTTTCTTCTGTGTAAAATAAAATCAGTTAGGAACATTTTTGAAATTAATTTCTCAGCTTCTTTTTGCTCATTGCCAAAAATTTAACTTCTCTAAGAAATGATTCAATTATATAAAAATTAAAAACAATTAATCTAATTAAATAGATGGTGTTTTGGATCGCACACCACACGATAAATTTGATAATTTAAAAAGTTTTAATAAAACAAGCATTTATATTAAATTTATTTTTATATTTCAATTTCTTTAATATATTTAACAAATTAAAATGAACATTTTTGCATATTTATTAATTTGAAATAATTAATTATAATTATTTTTCCTAATAATCTCGGATTGACTGTTCAAAAGTGGTTGCATAATCAAAAGAAATTTCTATACTTTTGCTTTAGATTAATTTTATAAATAATTTCTTATACGATAGTAGAATATATACCAAGCAGTAACTTATATAATGCATGCGGTCAATGTCTGAATTATCAAATAATATATATTTGATAAATTAAATTGAAAATAATTACTAATTATTACAAAATGTGTTTGATCTTTTTAAAACCTAACCGTAGTTTACCAAGCAAATTAAATGTTTTCCTTTGAAAAATTATAGCCACCGGGTTTTATGTTCTTCAAAAATTACTGCAAATTAAGGCACTCATCAATTTTCCTCTTTTACAAAATAAAGCAGCCGGCAGTGCGATTACCTGCACCTATGAATATTTAAATTTAGACTTTTCACACCTTGTGCCCAATAATATGCGGCAAACTCTCGCGACGCCTCGAGACTTTTCTATTCTATTCAACAAATGTATGGAGATTAATTGGGTTTCTCTCTGCGAGGTGTGTAATTACCGCAGCAGCGAATTACGCACTCGCTTTTGCCGAAAAGTCCCCAGGGCTCTTTTGAAACGGCGGCCGCGCTTTCGCGTGCTGCTGTATTTACATATTTTTTTAATGATTTGGCCATAATTGGGCACGCTAGGTGTCTGTCTAATGAGGAATTTTGTCTGTCAACGCCACGCATTAAAAGTGGACCCTGTCATTTTCTCCGAAACTCGCTCTGCTTATTCATCTCATAATTCGACCTGCCGCGGGCCTATAAAAGCTATCAATGTATATAATTTTGACACGTTTTGGTGAGGAAAAAGCGAGAGAAATTTTGCACTCCCTTTTAATTGACAACGGCTGCTCAATTTTCACTTGCTGAGTTTAATATAATATAAGAAAATTTCCTATTATGAAAAGGGATAAAATTCCACATGTACGTGGGAATATTAAATTTTTTTTTTAATTATTTTCTAAAAAAGGCGGCAATAATTGTTTATCAAATACAACTTTTCATATGATTGAACGATCAAATGTTAAATTGAAAATTAATTGAAAATATTATTTACAAACCGCTTTTAATTATGAATTTAAATATATGTTAAAAAAGTGCTCAAATTTGGATAGAATTATTAATTTGCCATTGTTATGCTCATGGTATGGAAAAAAGATATCATTTAATTTTATTATCTACAGATGATAAGTAAAGCAAACTTTAAATAAGTTTGTTGTTGTTTTAAGTTCAGAGTTTTGTAGTGGCAAATAAAAAGTATTTGATTATTGAGAGCAAATAAATAAAATTACTTTTCAATATTTAAAAATGAAATATATAAAAATTTATAAAAATTAATTAATAAAGAAAATTTTTATTTTTGTTAAAATATTATCTGTAATAAATATTGATTTTTAAATAACAACAATATGTAAGTTTGGTTGAAGCACAAACGATCAGCAGTGGAGCAGAAAAAAGGTTATTTTTTTGACTGGCCGCGTGTGTGTGTTTGTTGCGGAGGCGCCAGGCAGACGAGCTTGCGCGACCCTCTCGATCGCGACCGAGACTATATAATGCAGGTTTGCTCTTTTTTTTTCTTCCCTTCACAATTGCACAAAAGCGAAAGACGTTTGTTATTCTTCCAGTCTGCTGGCGCTTGTTTATAATCGGATCATAATTACGGCGAATTCCTCGCGAGCATCTTTTTCTATCTCGCGCCTACACACAATGAGCGAAGCGCCCGCATTGTATAAAAAAAAAAAAATACTACGCAATTTTAGAATTTTATCTCCGAGTAGACATCACGGCTAGTCTTTTGCAGTTCCAGGTTGTAATCAGATACTTTTGAGAGCGTTTTATCAGAAAAATCACTGCTCGATACTTAATTCAGCTGTTTTTCCAGGCACATTGTTTCTCATCCATTTGGGATTTTTGACAAGATAGAGTTTGGATGTGAAAGAGGATACTTTGCCTCTTGTTCTGTCCATTTTTCCGTGATGTTGAAGGATCAAGGAATGAAATTTTAGCCTGGGTCCAATTTTCTTAAATTACAACCTACTCCGAAAATTGGTCCGATCAAGCGATTTTGTCCACAAAATGAGGTATTGCGGTAATTCAAATTGGTTCGATTTGTTTTTAAATTTAAGTTTTAAATCTGTTTCATAATTAAAAGAAAACTGAATTTGTTTACATTTTAAAAATAATTTCTATTTGAGTTCTGCATTAATTAAAATTAATAATTTATTAAAATTTTGATTGTTTCTAATTTGATGATGTAATATTGTGATGCGCATTATTTCACCTTTGAAACACCTCTCGCTTTAATGAAGAGAGTAAAAATATACGCCATGATGACAAATGATGAAATTGTTGCTTTATTGGCATCGGCATTAATTAGAATTGTATATCAAGCGACGCAATTAAGCCTCTGTAGGAATATATTGGAGAGTGAGCAAGACGAGTAAACATCTGGGCTATTGTTACTCATACCTATAATGTAAATGTGCACACGACACAGCACAAGTTTGCTCACTTAATCGTTTCACAATCATAATTTAAGGTGCCGCGGCTTGGGACATTTATATATTTCTAGAAGCAGCAACGCGTATATATCAATTTGACTGGTGCCATGTGCGGTGCTGCACCGACTCTGATTAATTAATTGGAATGTTGCTTTTGAAACCGAGACAATGAGAGGAGTAAATACTAACAATCTATTCTTACTAGTGTGAATGCAATTTTCAAATAATTTACAGCGCGCCGAATAGATGAAAATTGAAGGAATTTTATAACTTATTCATTACTTTGATTTGTTTTATTTTTTAATTGCAAAATTTCTTTAAAAAGCGAGCTGGAATAAAAATAAATTTTTTAATTTCATTTTAAGAAAATGTTTCACGGAGGTTGACCTAATTTATATTTGCAAATTTAAAGGAACATTAGTAATTATGTGAAACTTAGACGATTTTTTGTGGGCTTTGGTTTGGCCTGAATTAATCAAATGTGAACGAATCATGAAATTTCAAGACGATTGACACCCACTTAATATCGCCTAAAACCGTCTAAAACACCCAAAACCGTCTAAAAGCGTCTAAAAATCGACTAAAACAGTCTAAAAGTGTCTAAAACTCACCATTTCGTCTCCTGGTGCACAAAATATTCAAAAGATTTTTGTTTACCGCGCAACCAATTGATTTATTGCTGTTGAAGTGGCATCTCTATCTCTTGGGATGGGCAAAGCGACTAACCAACTTCTAACCCCCTCACCCCTAGATCCACCCTCAGGACTTGAAAAAAAAATTTCATGGTTTCTGGCGACCATCTACAAATCTCGGACAGGTCATTCTGAGCATTTCTAGCTAGTTTTGGTGAACAATGATTTTTACGCCTACCCCCCAAAGAACAAAAAAATTAAAAGCGACTCTTAATCAACTATTTGGCTCATGGAAAGTCGACTAGAAGCCGACTATTTCAATTAATAAATCAACTAAAATAGTCGACTAATTTAAGCTTCAAAACCGACTTTTTTTGCCCATCGGTTAAGTCATTTTCACAGCTTTTTATACAACCCAAATTTTCAACCTTGGAAAAACAGTCTAAAACCGTCTAAATCGGATAAAAACCGTCTAAAAACAGACTTTTTCCATGAAAAAAGTGCCTAAAAAAAATGTCGACTATTTTAGGCAAAAAAAGCGTCTAAGTTTCACAACCCTAAACATTACTTTAACTAATTTTTGTGTCATGTTAATTTTGTAAAATTTCCTTTTTTAAATGAAATGTAAAATAACGTGGAAACGATGCTGCTACCAATAAGAATTTTCAACATTTATTAAGGCAATTAACATTTGGAATAATGAAATTATTTCCTAAAAAGTCATGAATTTTGAATAGTTATATAAATCATTTGCTTGATTACCAAATTAAACAATTATTAATTTGTTCTTTCTCATTGATTTTTTCTATCTCTAGGAAAGGTTGAAGTTTTTTGCTTGAAATTTACACAGCATGTTTTTTTTTTACTTCTTAAAATATTGAAAGCAAAAAAATACTTAAGTATGCTTATAGAACATATCAAGTTGGTCTATAAAAGTCAAAGCCTAATTGCAAAACATGCGGATTTTGGCAGGCTCAAATAATAACGAGGTTGTATTCAAATGTGAGAGTGAGAATAAGGGCAGAAAGAGAATATAACGTTTCTGGTGAGCAGAAGCAGCGGCAGAGGAGCTCACAAGATATTCTGGTGTCACAGCATCACGGCGCGCACCAGCCCCGGGATCTTTTATAGACGTCATGTGAGCCGCAGCGAAGAAGAGCTCCTCTATCTTCTAACATGGCCCCCTGCGCACTGAAACCGATACCCCCCGCTAAAACGCACACATAAAAATAAATTTCACGTCCGATACGTCAAAAAACGGCCCGCGATGACAGCAGCCCCAAAAGCGTACCAGCGTTTTTTTCTCTGTTATTTAGGCCTGAGTAGCAAAAAATGCTGCTCTGAGCTGATTTGGTTTTCTGCCCCGAAATTCATTTAGCTGAAAATTGAAAATGAAAAATAATTCCAAATGAATAAATGGTACCATTTTTTTTTTTAAATAAAAATACATTTTTTAATTTAATTTCTGCAATGATCTACAGTATTTAATGCGTATAATCCCAGAGAACCATAATAATTTATAACATTTGGAATTTTGTAGATCAATAGATCGCAATTATTATTATTATTATTATTATTATTATTATTATTATTATTGTCAATTCCTTACAAATTGAGAAATTTCTATTAGATTCTTTCAATCACTACATTTAATAAAAAGAGAAAATTTTATAAGAGAAAATTCCCTAATTAAAATTTAAAAACTAATTAAATTTGTTTGTATGAATTGAAGAAATTGAAATTCGAGGAGATGATCATGGAAATTAAGATTAGAATTAAGGCTTTTCCTCGTCGCAGAAATTATTTTTTATTCAAAAACTTTTTCTTCACATTGCATGAAAAATAATTTCTTTGACGAGGGAAAAGCCCGATCTCCATCACATACATTTTTTATTTCTAAGCCGGCATGCTGATTTATAATTTATTTTAATTACTTTTAACTATTCAACTTCAACTGGACAAACAAATTAAAAATCCTGATTAATATCTTGCATGTTCTTCTGCATGCCTAGAAATTAATACATTTTAAATCTACTTTACACAACATTCTTCCAGGTTTAAGATCCAAAATTTTGATTGACAAACAAAAAGAATTTAATTAAAACGATAATAAAATAAATTATAAAATTTAATAATAATGGTAATATGAAATATATAAAAAGAAAAAAGAAAACATGTAAAAATAATAATAAACGATTAAATACTTAATTTTAAAAGATAATATTGCAGCTACAAAAAAAATCCATACTTGATACCCTTAGGAAAGAATTAACAAATTGAATAATTTTAAACAGCCACAAAATGCTTATATAACTTTTGCTGATTCTCTTTATTTTCCGTTTAAGTAATCCGTATGATTCTTTAGTGCTCGCGCGGTCTGGCAGCCCTGCATGGCTATTATAACACTTGCGTGATTTATTTATCACGAGGCGATTAATTTGACTTGCGACGGATCGAGGATGCCAAAATGAATCAGCCATACAAAGTTTCGCAAAACAGGCGACGAGGTATAAACGCGGCCGGCTTTTCGAGGGATAATGAGCTGGCGAGCGTGGCGCAATTAGCGCGGATTTTGAGAGATGAATTCGGATGGACTCGAGAGAAAGGAGAAAGAACGCGGAGAGGAGCAGGGAAAAGCAGTCATATATGCAAGACCCCTCGCTCCCGGCTGAGATAAATGATCTTAAAAATAGACGCTCTAAATTTTCATCGCCGAGCTGGTGTAGAGTTCTCTCGAGCCCGGCAGCCGAGAGTCTCACGTGTCTCAAAACATTAGATCAAATGGGCCAGCAGTTAAGAGCTCATTCCCCAGCGCAAGTCGTATTTAAAAACCAAACTCTCTCGCTCGCTCGCTCGCGCGCACCACCGACTAAAAGTAGCTCCCGGTTTGTGTACGAGAGATTCTCGCACTTCAAACGCTGCACCTAACTCCACGCTATGTGCTGCACAAAAACTCATGGGAAATTTATTTAAAATTTTTGGGACTTAAAATGACTTTCAAAATATAACAGTTCTCCAAGACTTAATATTTAATTTAAAATTAATTACGTTATGATTATGCGAAATAATCATTATCTTTAATTAAATTGAATGGTCACACTTGAGGTGGATTTCATGAAAAATTGAAACCGGGCGAACGTCGTTGCAAAGAAAAAATGAAAATTGTTTATTAAAATTAAATTCTCCCTATTTTATTTTTAATTTTTCAAAATTCCTCCCACTTAGTTTTAGTTGGACACAAGAAACCCAAGGTTTTAAAGTACCAGCAGACCGCAGGTCGCCTTTGGGGTCAGTTGTCCTTTATATTTTTTCATTTTTTCTTTGCAACGAGGTTCGCCTGGTTTCAATTTTTCATCTTTAATTAAACTTGCAAGACAGAGTTTCTTATTGTTGGATTCTTTAGGGAATTTACTGAATTTGAGATCAGATGTAAGAACAAAAAATCAGACTTTATTTGCATTACATATATTTTTGATTTACTATTAAAAGATAGGTTAAAAAATATTGAAAATAAAATGCAAAATCTTTGGTTACATTAAAAAAAAATGCTTAAAATGATCTTAAGTGAGTAATAAGAACAAAAACTAAGTCAAACAAGGCGCTTTGCGTGGGATGGGGTCTTTTTGATCTAATAAATTTTAGCAAAATTCTTGCTACCGGTTCGTTCCGTTTTGTTAAAAAACGAGGGAAGGGGACATTTTGCCCTAAAATTGAATGTCAGAAATAGTTAGAATTTAATAGATTTTACTTGTATTAAGAAAATTGAATGCAAAAAAAATGTGAATTTACGAAATTTTTCTTTTTTATATCTTTTTTGCGTGGAATAACAATAATTGTACAATTTTTTCAACTTTCCTATCTCCAGTAACTAAATAACTTTGTTAATACAAAATAGTCAGTATAGAGAACTGAAAAGTATACTGAAGTAAAGTCTTCATTAAATGAAAACAATTTTTCAGTGCCACGGAAGAGTCGGGCTTTTTTATTGTCATAGGAAAAAGTGAACAATAGAAACTATCTAATAGTTGATTCATATATTTAATTATTGTTTTTTTCTGAGGCTACAGTTTGGCTTAAAGCACAGATAGCTATGGAAAGAGCCAAAATATTACTTAAGAAAGTTGTCATGCTTCTTTGATTTGATTTATAATGCCATAATAAATTGCAATAGCAATTAACACTTTTTAAAATAAGTCAAAATACTAGCATTATTTAAACGGTAGAATTCGTTTAAGTAATAAAAGTGATGTTGCAGTACAAAAGCTTTCACTTCCTTAACAAGTACCTCGTCATTTTCGAGGGGTTTCAATTTATTACTCTGCCTTCACTACTGGCAAATTTGAGATGACCAGGGATTTTTTCAAATATTCAAATTTTCTTTTTAAGTTTGAGCATATTTACTAAGAAAACTGCAATGTCTATTGTTAAATGAGTGGGCTATGAAAAAGTTACCACGTGTATGATCTGACGAACAGGTCAGTTAATTCCAAATAAATTGTTATTATCAAAAATTGAATGTGGCAAATAATCAACAATAATAATGAAATAACCTCCATTGGAATTAAATAATATTGTCAATCGACGGTCGCCTTATTAATTATGAACATTAATAGTTTTTTTTAATAGTTAGGCCGCGTGAGGATAATTGAGTGCATGCGTGCATTTTGTTGTTTGTGCCTCCTTTTCACCGCTGCTCATGCTACTTTTTTGAAATTGGATCTGCAACTGGATAGTCGCGCGCGGCGCGGTGCACTTTTCTCCGCGGTATCACATGGCTGCGCCTTTCATTCATAAAAGTGTGTTCGCTGATGAGCGCGCGGCGATGGATGCAAATCGCACAATCCGTGACTGCAGCGCGTGTGCAGTTTTGAGAGCAGAACGGTCGTTTGCACTTCATGATGCGTTTATTGCAATAGTAGGGAAAAAACGCGGCGGCGCCGACCTTGCTGCACTTTTCAGATGCACTCCCTGTGCAAATCACTCGGAATGGAAAGTGCTGAGAAGCACGTGCACTTTCTTGATGCACCCCAAGAAAATTTTATATAATATGAGTAGCAAATAATTCAGTTTTTATTTCTATTTTTTATTACTTCATTAAGAAACTTGATTAAGCCATCCAAATTTGACATTTTTCAACTTGCAAAAAATTAGCTTTTATTGATTTATTTTTAAATTGTAGCTACGAAGTTAAATAAGTTAAATTTAAATTGTAATATTAGAATTTTTTAAATGTAATTATAAATAGTTCCATATTTGTCATTTTTAAAGCACATAATTGCAGTACAAAAATTAATCAGTTAAAAATACATTGAATTTTTATAATCTTCAAATGCACAATGGATTGAAAAAGATATTGATATTATTCTATGGTGTCGTGTGGAGAGGGTTTGATTTATAATTAAATATTTAAATGAACCTATAATTGTAATTAATAACAAAAACACCCCATGCTCCCAAATTATATGCAATGGCATGGAAAATAACAATTAAAGAGAATTTTTCTTATTGGAAATGAAGCGATCGGGCTTTGATTTTGAATAAAAACAATTTTCTGCAATGAGGAAAAGCCCGATCGCTTCATTTCCATGATCATCTCCTCGAGTGTCAACTTCTTCAAACAATTTTTTTTTTATTAATACACAATATATTCTAGGAATTTTAGTATCTATTTCTGTGTCTCTACCTGTAAAAATTAAATTAAAAAGTGGTGCATGTTAAATAATTGATAAATAAATTTTTAAGAGTTGTTTTTACCGTTCTTGATATTTTTGTATCAATCTCCATTTTTTTAACAAAAAACTGACAAACGCGCATCCTTAATATCCTGCTGCTGAGAATATTGATTTCGGAAAACCCATATATAGTGATTTATGTCCTGTCAAGTGAGGCTTGTATGGACAAATTTGTGTTAGTTTCTTGTTTCTTCTCATCCTTGACCCGAAGGAAAATAAATCCCAATCGGGGGCCGGGAAAACAAACGGATTAAAAAGAGCCGGGCTTAAACCTCCGAATGCGAATGACAAAGCGAAAAAGCCCTGCTTGCTTTCCTCTAAATTAAAAGCAGGCCTTGTGTATATTCTAATCAGAAAAAGAAGAAGAAGCTCTACCGATGATGATCCCCGAAGCGAGTGCGACTCCCACACAAATTGCTCGCCGGCAAAAAGTCAAAAGTTGAGCGAGCGCCTTGTGCGGCTTCTCTCCTTGGCTTGAAATTAATACATTCGGTCTGCGCTCACCACCGCACGTCGACGGTAAATCCCTCTAAATTTGAACAGCTGTGCGTCGAATTCGTCATTTTCCCATCACACCAATTTTCAAGACACGATACATCAAAAGTCTCTCGGGATGGATAATTTGAGATGCGCTCAGGAATGCTGTCTGACGGGAAACACCGCAGACTTGTCCGAACGTCATGAGTTGTTTGATTAGAGTGCCAAGTTGACCAACTCAGTCAGAGAAAAGTAAAGTGAAATTTCCTCTTTTGATTAAATGATTTATATTAAAATATTGAGCACCTTGAGCGTTTTATACAAAAATAATTTCTTATGAAAATAAATTTTAATTCATCGAAGTTGAAATGAATTTTCTTGAGTATGAAAAAATCTAGTGTTTATTTGTTTATTTATTTATATCATTAAATTTTTTTATGCGTTTTTACAAAATTATGGAACTGTCAAATTTTGCTTCTATCAAAACCCTCAAATAAAGAGTGCAGAAATTGAAATTTACTCTCCAACACATCTTTGCTGAATACAATCCAGCACTTAAAAATTTACTTTAAGCGTAATGCGTTAATTATGATTATTAGAGTGATAAATGCGAAAAAAACCACAACTTTAGTAAATTGAAATATTTAAAAAAAATTCTAGTGCTTCAAACAGTTAGAAAATTCCAATGGAAATGCGAATTCAATTCAAATTATTGATGTTTTATTTGATTATAATCGCAGACAACTTTGCAACTCAGTTCTATATTACATATTTTGCAAAAATTGTCATCAGGTATCATCAGGCAAATTAAACTATAGCCCAAAATGCTCAATTCTTTGTCAAAACCTACATAAACGTGGTTTATTTTGGTTAAAAATGTAATAACGATTTAAACATAAAATATTTTGTTTTAATTTTTTTGTTTAAGGATGATCTATAGATCAATCCAAATTTTGTTGTAAGTATTTAATCTTTGTAATTGCAAAATTAAAAGTACTTCCCCATTTTGTTTGCTGAGTATCAATATTATTTATTTTCTTGTAATGCTCAGAGGAGAGTATGAATGTATTTATATACAAAATTAATTTCGATATCAATATTAGGGTTTTTTTTTATACGTGAATAGGAAAAATTTACAGTCTAATTAACAATTTTTAAAATAAAATTTTAAAATTTAATTCATAATAAAAGTAAATAAATCAATAAGTTCTTACAAATTGTGTTTTAAAATAATTATGTTCAATAATTTAACAGTAAAGATTTTTAAAATGTGCATATAAATTAAATTCTTGTCAATAATTTAATTTTTGATACAAAAGGCCTCTTCGATGCATAAATTTTGTCTCCGAATGCAGAAATGGCTGCTGTGCGTAAAGAAGAAAACGCAACGGCTGTGACAAAGGATAAAATAAAAAAAATAATAAGAAAGCGCAGGGAGCGCGGAGAGCGAGTATAAAAGCAGCGTGCATTCAACGTTGTTTGTTTCATAATGAATATAAAAATATAATAATGGCGTCCTTTAAAGGTTGATATTTGATACGATTAAAAAAGATAGTCAGCGCAACGGCGACGGCGGCTCGTCTCCGCGTACATCGGCGCGCAGTGCAATGAAAGAGCAGCCAGCAGCAGCATCACAGACATAATCACGCAACCCTCACGAAAAATAAGTAGACATGGATGCATTTGAAACCCGATCCGAATCAACCTGAAAAATACACAACTAAAATAAACGTAATGCTGCGCGCGGATAATCGCACGAAAATATAATATAATTCATCAAGAGAGGATCGAGGAGGAGGAAATTGATTTATTTCCAGCAGAATAAAAAGCGGCGTGTCATTAATTCAACAATGAGGCCGTCTCAGGTGTCGCTCGGTGGGCAACTCAATACGAGCTTTTGATGGCCGGGCGCAATTTCTCTACTTTCAATGCCTGAAACGCTATCCATTTGAAAAGTCAATTGAGCGTCTCATGAGGAGTGAGTTGCGCGTCTAATTTGATAGCTCGTGCATGTCTAATGTCGAGGGTGCGCACCCTTCATTTATTCTGACGGAACGAGAATAATTATTGGTCGGTGCCACTGGTGCCCGGGCACTTGCTCACCTTTGATGTTTCCACTTTTTGTCTGCAATTCAGACATTTCAGACCGTGAAGAAGAATTGATTTTGCTTCAAACCGAGTCTTTGTTGAATTAATTATATATAATTCTGAATAAGTGCGAAAAAGTAAAATATCACCATTTTAAATACAAGTTTTGAGCAGAAATAAAGTGACAATCGCAGCTACTTTCATTATTAACAAAAATTATGAGAGCTACCAAAATTCCAGTGGAATAAAAATGACATAATTGTATTAGCTAATGCAAATTAACATGAAATTTTTTTTGTTGTATAATGAAAATATTATTATGAGTTTTTCTTGTGTAAGAACTTATTTTTAAACTGTACGAAACTTCCAAATACATACTTATTTAATTCCTTCCTTCTAAACTTAAAGAAATAACATGTAAAGTGACGCCAAATATGTATAATTTTTAAAAAGACCTTCATTTTGGTCATCAAATTAGGTCTCGGAGGGGCTGAGCGTTTTAGTCTATTTTGAAGGTCAAAATAGTCGACTTTTTTTTAGTCAATTTTCGGCCTAAATTCAGTCGATTTTAGTCGATTTTCGAACAAAAATAGTC
Organism: Neocloeon triangulifer; assembly: GCF_031216515.1. Lineage (NCBI taxonomy): Eukaryota > Metazoa > Arthropoda > Insecta > Ephemeroptera > Baetidae > Neocloeon > Neocloeon triangulifer. The sequence continues at coordinate 3,628,180 of NW_026775550.1, forward strand.
TGTTTTAGTCGATTTTGAAAATTTAATAATTAAGGCCAGAAGAAAAAAAAATTTTTTTTTTCTAAAATTTGGCTAAATCGGGCTAAATGATCCTAATGGTCTGTCCGAAATTTTTAGATGATTGCTAAAATACATTTTTTTCTGTCGCGACTTCGTCAAAAGGGTGGGCCAGGGTTCCAGCCTCCAGGGGTGAGGGGTAGAAAAAAAATGTGTCAAAAAATATAGCTAGAAATGATCCAAATGATCTGTCTGAGATTTTTAGATGGTTGCCAAAAACCATTTTTTTTTTCACTTGGAGCTCAAATTTCTGGAAAATAATCGGGACTTTTCAGCTATTTTAGTCGGTTTTAGTCTGTTTTCTGTTTTTAGTCGAAATAGTCAATTTTTGTCAATTTAGTCGATTTTAGTCGATATTGACCCTAGCATTTCATAACCCTAACATCCTGCGAAGATCAGAAAAAATATTTGATCGACTAAAACGCTCAGCCCTAGGTCTCGCTATAGAAATTTTACATTCAAACCTCTAATTTATTTTATTATTTATGCCATTTATGCTAATATTCATAGCTACGTTATAAAAAAAAGTACAAATTATGCGAATAACAGAAATGAAATAATATTTTTTTTAATGTGAAAAGCTTTAATTGCGTGATATTTTTTTTTTAAGTATGGATTAATTCAGATTGAAAAATATTTGCAACAATGTGAGATTAATTGGACAATGGACAACATGTTATTTATTCCTTAACATATTCAATATTGCTTAATTATTCTGTTCCTTCCTGTATTTATTTATTTTGGCATTCAATTACATTTTTAGCCAAGTTAAATTGATTCTTAATCGTTAGAATGCTTTAAAACAATTAAATGATACATTTTAAAATATTAAAAAAATAAAAAAATAATTATTTAAAGTATTATTTACACAGTTATATAAAAATTTATTAAAGTATATTAATTAAAAATATTAATTTTTCTTCTAAACTAGTCATTTACATCAATTTGCTTAACAAAGTGTGCAAAACTTGTGCTGCTGACGCTCGCCAAACAAATCAACCTGTTGTCCGTGAAAGAACGCGCAAATCCCTTCGCAAAACAAAAAGCACCACGAAGAGAGTAAAAAAATTCGGCGCTCATTATGTTGCTTTGTCTTTCTGTGACGCTGCAGCTCACTCTCGAAATGAGGGCCACGAATTATATTCGGGTCGTCTTGAAAGAAAAGCCTGTCTGGTCGGACGGACGGACGGACGGACAAGCGGACGGATGGATGGAGGCCCCGCATGCCGTGCGCGGAGAGAGAGGGGGTGGCCCCTGGTGCTCGTTCGCTCGCTCGCTCACATGTGGTGAAACCTGATACGGCCCCCGACGCCCTCCTCCAGCCTCTCACAGGCCTTCCTTGTCTTTGCTAAGCCTGCTTTTTTACAGCGCGTTAATAATTATCCCTGCGATAAACACGGCTCATGTGCGCCTGACGACGAAAAACATGCGCGCGCTCTCTCTCGGAAAAGAAAAACGCAGAGAGAAAAAATAAAAAGAACGAAAACGTCGAGCCGCGACGACGCCGCGACCAGCCAAAGATGAACACAAAAAAATTGGGCTGGAATTCACTGCTTCCTCTTCGCCCGACTTATAAAAACCGAAAATTGATTCAAATATTTGATTGGAGGAAATTTAATTAAATATTTAAATATTAAAAAAATGTGCTTTTGTTTGATAATTTCTGAAAGTTCTCAACACAATTTGTGAGGAGATCAAAGTTTTGAGAAATGCAACCTGCAATGATTTGCATAATTCGCGATATAAAAGATTTTAATTTGAAACAGTTTTATACTGACAAGATTTTGTTTGAAGAAATTGACCACATTTTTTGATGTTTTTGGATTTTGTTTTCAATTTTGCTAATTTTTTGTTTGTTTTGCTCATGAAAAAGGGGCGCAGATCATGACCGAAACTGGTAAAGCAATTTCTTTTTGAATAAAATAATTTTCACGTCGAGGAAATGCCCGATCCCTTCATTTCCATAACAAGATTTTGTCAGAGTGTAATTTTTCAGTCGAGTTGTGTCATTTTTTTTTTCGTTGTCAAGTGTGTATTCCACTTTCTGTTTAAATTTTTCAAAAGACATTTCATGCGGATTCAAAAACTGAACGACAAATGTTTGGAAAGTAATTAAAGTGTCTAAATTTCAACTTTTTATTTGAAATCTTAAATTTGCTGGTAAACTTATTTACAATAAGAAAAATGCTCTCCTTTGCTTATCCTTTCCACATCAAATTATTAGCAGGATGTGCTGACTCTGCTTGTGTTGCAAATTTTTTTTTATAGAGATTATCTATTACTTTTATCATCACGAAAAGATTGACTTTGTAAACAATTTCTTTTCTTCCTAGTTTGAGAAATTCTAGTTTTTCGCGTCAATTTAAAGATAAAACCAATTTCCTAAAAGACAAGGATTCTAAATTTTTATTTTTACCAATAAAATTTTGCTATCATTAAATAGATCATCATAGTTCTCTCCTATATTCCGCAAAACACAGGTTTATCATGAAAACGTGCAGGTGGTCAAGTTTTAACGTTAAAAAAGCTCGACACAAAATATATTTACAAATCTTTCCGACAATCTTTCAATATGAGAAGTGTAGGAAAAACGTGAGCGGTATATATTTTCGCAGCTTGGGCTAAATACACGAAGAAAAGGAGATCAGACTTGATAGAAGCAATTTATTGATTCCCAATTTGTTGTTTCTCGGCCTCTCCTGCTTGATATTTATTTTTAATATAGACCGTTTTCGTTCTCGCTCGATAGACAATTTGCGTCCCGTGCTGTAATTTGCACAAAATCTGCTCCGATCTAATTTTTTTCTTCCTTCGCAAGAAAATAATATTATTTCAACAGCCCCATTATCGAATTCATTTGGCGCACCGCGGGTAATAACAGGCCTGCCACTTATTGAAATAGACTGAGAGACTGACTAACGCCCAGGGGAAGGGTTAAATCACCGACCCAAGGTGTTGATGATACACGCGGCACTTTAGCCCGTCTCGTTTGGAGCAGAAAAAATATATTAAAATGCGAGAGAGAGAGAGAAAGAAAATCGCGTTGCTAATTAAAACAAGAGGTTGCTCGTCGTAATTTAGAACATGTGCGATGGAGGCACCCGCGTTTGAATCTAAAATTTAATAGGCCGCACCGAGATAAATAAATTGGGCTCATCAATCGACAACAAAAAATCACTGCAAAAAACGTTAGCATATAAACTGATTCAAAATTACTTTATTTAATTTTTTCATTCTGCAACGCAGACTAATATTTGAATATTAAAAATAAAAATTTAAATATTTTATAATTAAAAATAACTTAAAGTAATATTTTATTTAAAATTATCATATATATTTTTTGGTTTTTTATTAAAATAAAAACCAATAATTTATAAATTAAAAAAAAACTTGTTTCATTCTGCTTAGAATTTATTTATTAATTTTTTTTTTAATTTTTACTGAAAGTTTTTTCATTTTTTGTTCCAGTAGTGGACGTGGTTCAGCAGCCGACGGTGAGAAGGGCCACAGTTCTGCGGCGGCCAGTGCAGCTTTGGACTCAAGTTCGGACTCAATCGACGCTTCCGACCACAAATCCGTCCTGGACTCGAGTTCCGGCCCCCAGTCTGTTGGCAGCGTGCTGGGACCGTTGGCCTCGAGGACGCCTACGTCCGTCGACTCCAGACACAAGCTGGACGACTTTTGCTATGCAAGAGGGCTCATGGTAAGTTTGCCAAAATCATTTTTGTTTCAATAAGTTCGGAATTCATCAGAGGGAAGAAATTTTTAAAATATTGCTTTTGTGTAGAATCTATTATAATTATTTTTACCCCAAAGTGAAGGCAAATAATTCGGAATTAACATTAACTAAGCTAATTAAAAAAAGAAAAAAATTAACGTCTCAGCAATTGCTCTGGTTTAACAAATTTTTATTAAAAAATTTAAAGAAATTGCTTACAAGAATAAAATAAAATTTAAATTTAAAGACCCCCTCCGGTCATTCATATTGCTCGTTATTCTAAAAGATTGCTAAATTTCGAGTATATCTTGTGAAAACACTATTTGAAAATTCCAAACCGTTGCGTCTCAATCAAAAGAAAACCTAAAAACTAGTGATTCGCGCGAAAAATGTGTGAGAATTGAGAAGCCAATCAGATCCATCAATTTTGTACAAAAACTGCAGGATTTGATCACATTGGCGCTGCAATCGCTGATTTTGCGCTGCAGAAAACTTGGCAAAATCAGCGATCGCAGCGCCAATGTGACCAAAATCTGTAGTTTTTGGAACAAACTGTGTTATTAGTTGAAAAGGTAAATCTATAATAACTTTTTTTTAAACTGTTTTAAATCTCAGATGTATAGAAATGCTTAAATTTATTTTCATTCATAAGCTACTTTGCGCGTACGGGTCTTTTTCCTCGCTGTCGGAGCCTATTGTTTTTTGATGGGACGTCGGAGTGAAATTACGACAAGATGAATAATTTTCCACGTGACTCAGCCGAACGAGCGACGGCGTATTAAAATAATAAATGAGCGGCAGCGGGCGAAATGAGCAGCGTGTATAATATCTCTGGAAATACAATTTGAGTTGTTTGCATCACGCCCTAGCTTGTCTGGATGCGTGTTTTAATTACAAGTCGGCCGGGCGATGATTAGGGCAAACCGATGTTAATTTAGCCGTCGACATCATCAATCATGCGCCGGACTTACTTTTCCGCCCGGCCGCAGATGGATCTCGGCCCCGTCAGCCAATATGGGCCACGAAAATATTACAAAAAAAAAATAGAGGAGCCGAAATCCGACACCGCGCGCTGCCTTTTTTATTATGCAAATGCCAAATACAAGACAAACTGGTTATTATATATATTATTTGACAAAACAGGATTAGTCCTGCAGGCGTCGGGCTAGCCTGTGAAATTTCATTCGCAAATTACCAAACAGCTACTTCTTGCATGTCAATTTGCGCCCCCCTGACGATAAGTTTGCCGAAATTTTTCATTTTTTTACTCGCAGCCAACGCTGAAATCAATCTCGGCCTAGACGAGCACAACGTGCAGGCGATTTTTTGCACGTCTGGCGCTATTTTTGATTAGAGTGATGCAGAGGCTCTGTTTTGACCTCTCACGCTTCTTCGGGCGTGTAATTTGTATTGGCACGGCGCTGAGCACTCGTTTTCACGACCAAAACACACAGGCTGCAGTTTTCCGAGGTCCTCTCTGACTGACTGATTAGGATTTTGTTTTATCCAAGTTTTATGCTTTTTTCTGTAATTACGACAAAATCATATGATTGATATTTTGAGAAATATTATAAGCCCTGTTTGATTTATGAAACATTAAAAACCTCACGAGAAAGAGGAAAATTCAATGAGTATTTACATTAAAATCGTAATTTTGTTTGTAATAAAACATGTTTAGAATTTAGAGAAATTTTGAAATTAATCCACAAAACAATATTCCAAAATATCCGCTCTAGCGCGTGAAACTTGATAATATGAAAGTCTGCTATTATACAATAAAAAACCCTAACTTACTTTAAAATAATTTTTAATGAAATTGTTTATTTAATACTTTGAATTCATTAAGAGTTTTAAACATTTATATCGTTAATTTTTTTTAAAATTTAATTTAATTTGTATAAATTTTATATTATTAATAATAATATAAATTTGTTGAATTTAATCTGCTGTAAAAATAGTTTTCTTGAGTTTACTGAACATTATTGATTTTATTATATATTCCTTATTTGGAAGCAAAAGTAATTATTATAATGATTTTTCTAATGAAATTTCTGACCCCTCTTTCAAGGTAGGCTAATCGCTTTTACATGGAATTATACATAAACTATAAATTTATATTCCGAGACGCGAAATATGTGAGACAATACTACATAGGCAAATAGCCGAATCAGCTTTCCAGCACCAGATATTATTAGACAGATTGGTGTGATTTGAAAGATCGTTTTACTTTCACGTCAGGACATTTCTTTTCATTTCTGCACCGATTTTGTTTCAAATATCTCTGATCTTCGAACGTAATTTGAGTCTAGTTAAGCTAATTAAATTTCCTATTTAAAGTGGTTTCTTTACTTTAGAACTCAGCAAAGATATTTATTTTACTAAAAAAACCTTAACAAAAACAGAAGAAAAACTCATTGATAAGAAAGCAGAATTGATATAGTTATTTTCCATAGTGTAATATAATTTATTTAATAATAGCACAAAATTGCTTGTTAAACTTGTTTTAATAAAAAAATATTTTTTTAAGTAATTTATTATAAAGTTTTTATGTTTTAATAAATTAAAAATATATTTATTTATTATTTATTTTAAATTAATTTTTTATTATGTTGCATAAATTGTTTGTAACAAAGCCATAGATACTTTGTTGATATATTTGATTTTATTTAAAATTTAGTCCAAAATATAAATATATTTTCTTCTGCAGCACTAACAGCAGAAAGGAACAAATTATAAAATTATTAATCTTCTTTGCTTGGCTGCCCCGGTTTGCCCTTTTTTAGTATGGCGAATTTTAAATAATCAATATAGCTTTAAGTCATAATTTAAATTAATTATTCATAAAGGTTTTAATTGAAAATGACACATTTAAGCGCCGTTCTTAAATAAATTGCAGTTTTTGTTCTTTCCATTATAATTTTTAATGGAAGACACAAATTTCAATAATTAAAGTTTGGCTGTAAAGTTTGACCATTCAAAACTAAAATTCATGATGCAATCTCGTGATGGAAGTTTGCACAAATTTTTTTTTTTTTAATCCAATTCACGGACTTATGCAGAATGTCTCGTTTGTGTTTGCAGGAGGCGAGCACCGGGCACCACACGGAGCTGACGGGGTACCCTGAGGTGAAGCCGAGCGTGGCCAGTCTGCAGGCGACGGTCATGTCGAACGCGGCGGCCGCCGCGGCCGCCTACCAGACGCAGCTGATGGCCCGCGGCGCGACGGCGGCCGGCGCGGCCGCGGGGGCGGAGGGGGCGGCCGGCCCCGGGGGACTGCTGGGGGCGGCGCACCACGGCGACGTGACCCTGCTGCAGGACTACCACACCTTATGACAGTGGGCGGCCGGCTACGGGTACGGCCAGTGAAGTGCAGGACGCTCGCCTGCGGCCCCCGCGGCCCGTCTCAGCCAGCGCGGGGGCCGCCTCCGGGGGCGGGCCTCTCAGGACTCCCTGCTTGTGGAGTTTTAAGTTATTCGCGACTCAACTGAAAAAACTGTTTTTAATATCGCGCGTGTGATCCTGTCAAGAGATGATCGAACAAAAGAAGTGGCGCCGCTGAATTATTTCGGACGCTCCATTGACCGTGGAAAACTATATTTCTTCTATATATTGTTTTACTTTGTGATATATGCGAGTTCTTTAATTTGTTGGCGAGAGTTTTATTTCAAAAATTTACTGATTAAATTGGATAAAATAGCAGGGCGGAGAGAATTAATTTACAAACTTTTAAAATATTTAAAGACCATCATTTTTGAGACAAAAAATTATGCCAAAATTAACTCGCCATTCAAATTTCATGACCGGATCGCGCTAATTATTATTTTGAAATTTTTCTGTTGCGCCGAAAATATGAAAATTAGGTGAAAAAAGAAGAAACGTGTGCTCTAATTATCTCTGTTTAATAGCAACTCTGTATACGAAAACAATGATCCCTAATCCTAATAGACACATTAAAAAGCACGATTTTTCTGCAAAAGCATAAGACATTATAAAAGAGCTCAAATTTTAATCCAGAAAGCACCTCATATTGTCAATAATTCTGCAATTCTCGATGCACAAAAAGCAATGATATAATCGGTAAGGATACTTAATCAACAAATTCGCTTCTCTCTCAACTTTTGCCCATCACAGACGTCCAAAGTATAATTATATTGATCAAAAAGTAGTTTGGTCTTGATGCTGTTTTATGATGTAAATCAGAAGAAGAAAATGTAGGAATGAATCATCCGTGCTAGGTGCCCTTGAGGTAGTGCATCTTTTTTCTGACTTTGGATGACTTGCAACGCTAGATAGAATATCTCAACCGTGTAGGAATTTTTCTGTTTTTAAATCGAAAGTGCACAATTTGAAAAAGATTGTTGTTATTGAAATACGCGAATCAATTAAGTGCGCGGCACGTGCGTCCAACTCACTCTCCTACTTAACGTATATAAATTAGAAGCCTGCAGTAGTAAAATGTACTGGATATATTAATTAAAATCCCTCTCGGCACTCTTGTAAAATAGCTGACGAATTAATTTATTCCCTTACATGTGCTATATATGAAACGTCAAAACAATAAAATTAGCGTAAAGTGAAACCTTTGCTGTTTTTTTTTCCTGAAGCGTTTTCCATGCATGGAACGCGCAGATGCTCCTTTTTCTGACAAATAATAATGGTTTATGTTATATTTTTCTAGAGTGCAAAATGAGCAACAAAGGGCGGCGAGATGGCAATCACGCCCTCATTACAGCGCATTGTGTCCCACAAAATGCACTCCCTCGAGCGGAAAACGGGAGCGAGTGCGTGATTTTCAATAGAAAAAAAATATATATACACGCATGAAGAAAACACGTTGCTCTTTTTAGACTGATCACAAAAGCCGATTTCTTTTCTATCAAAATAAGAATGGACCAAAATTGAAAGTCTGTCTTCTTCTTTTTGTGATTCGGAAAAAAAAAGTAGTGGATCATTAATTTGGAGCTTTGTTTTTGTTGGCACCGCGCGAGTGGAGAAAGACGAAAAGAGCGTTCGCCAGATCTGATACGTCCCTGCCTGCCACCGGATACGTCAATTAATCTTTATTTATATTTAGACCTTTGCAGCCCCAATCCGCAAAAAATGCTCAGCAACTTTCTGTCTCAAAAATTTTAGTGTAAGGTTTAATTTGTTTAAACTTGCCAGATTTTCAGATTCTTTCTATTTGATGAAACCTCATTGTCAGTTTCTATATAATAAACATTTAAAATGCATCAGCTCGCTCAATGTTAAATTTATTCCCTAGGTCAAAGATCAAAATATTAATAACTAAATAAATAAAATAATTATTGGATTTATTGAAAAGCTTACACTATAGCATAATAAATACAAAATATAACAATTTTGAAAATTTTAAACGCTTATTTTTGTATAAAATAATAATACTTACTTTTTATTTAATTTTATCACTAATTTTTAGAATTTTTAAAAATAAAATAATAATAAATTTTTTTATTTTATTTTAATTATATTATGTTTTTGATTTTTGTATAATAGTAATTCTTTCATAAATCCTCAAAAGAAAAATTTAAAAAAGCATAAATTATTTTATAAATATTATATTTTCCTATCACAAATTTGATTTCAAATCGTATTTTGATAGAAATTTAAATCTTTTTGCATTGTCCAGACCTTGTTAAATCATATAGAGTGGAATCAATTATTCAAACACATTAAATTATCTGCGTTCTAATGAAAATCTACCACAATTTAAAACGCGTGCGAAACCATAAAAATATATAACAAATGAAGCCAAAAATTAAATTATAAACACTGTTTCAAAATTTGTATGCAATTCTACGAGCTTTTCCGTGAACTCTCCTTAATTATCTTAATATCCTCTATTAAATAATTAATTTTTGTTTCAAAAACTTGGCAAATAAAAGTATTGTTTTGTTTATGAATGTGAGATTGCTCAACTTTTTAGTTATTTCACGAACTTGGTTCAGTGATCAAAACAGTTAGTGACAGTAAACGACCATTTTCTGTCTCTCGGCAGCGGTCGCAGGGGTGCAGTTTGGCACCAGGGGTTGAAATAATGCAGATCATTTGTGCAAGGGGCGAGGGGTGAGCCGGTTGAAAAATGTTCGCATTGTCGGCACCCAGGGGAGGAAAACTCGCGCGTATATTTTCACCAATGGATGAGGCAGATGTTTGTACCGAAATCAAGATATCATGCCGCCGAGTATAATGAAGTGGTATTTTGGACAGTGTTTCCTATTTTTTTCTCTCTCTAACAATCTCTTTGAGTCGGTTTATGGCGGGGCACACCCCTTTCGGATACGCTGATTACCATTATTGCAGCAAGCCTCTTATACACTCGTGGAAGCCGCTTATGAAAATATTATTGTGTGTCTGGTAAGGCTCATCACAAAACGCTTAAAGGAAATTTAATTCTTTGGTGCTAAACGGATTAGCATAAATTATATACGCCGCGCTCCCTCTCACGCAAGAGCCGAAAATTTGAAACACTCCCAATTAAAATTGGTCAGTTTTCAAATTCTATGAACTGTTATAAAATTAATGTTTTGGAATTTGCAATTTAAAATTAAGAATTAAGTGAGATTAAGAACGTTAAGTAATATAAAATAAGACGATTATTATATTAACAGTTTCATATTTAAATAAAAAAATTAGTTATATTTTCTTTTTAATTTGTTTTAAATTGATTTTGGGTTTAATATTAAAACACCATAATCATTATTCATTATCAAATCGCCTTTTGATATTTAAAAGTCGAAGCTGAAGTTCCATTTAATTGATCATTTATAGAAAAATTGATTGAATTCACATTGATATTGTAAAATCAGGATTAAAGAATAACATTTGAAAGTAAGTACAAAAAACGTGAAGATTTTTGCAACATTTAATCTCTTTTTTTTTTAAAAAATTAATAAAAAGACATAATTTATTTTCTTCTTTGTCATTAAACGCATTACTTTAAGAAAATTCTCAATATTCTCATCAGACAAAAATAATGTATATTTGACAACTTTTTTATTAATTATTTATCAGACTTTGTACAAATTTTTAAAATAAATTTGCAAGTTTTTGGTACGAAAGGAATGTACACTTAAAATCTTGGATCTTTCGGCATAAAATTCTCTTTTTTATCAGACGCCGCCGCTTAAATTGCTGTTGAAAAGTTTATCATCGGAGCGCATCTTGGCGTGAAAATATCAAATTCACTCCAGATGCAGTTTCTCCCCAAGAATGCTCGTTCCACGAGCCGCCGAAATAGACCCAACAAAAATGCATTCACGGCCCATCAGGTGTTTATGAAACTTGATTCTGCGGTGCTAAACGGATTACCCTGGTGCAACAATGCTCCTCTCGTGGCGCCTGCATTGTTGCAACGAGCACCCTTGAAGATAAACATCGGCACCCTCGGAGCGCTCTTTTAAGTGGCCAATTTAGCTCTCAAGTTTCCACCCGCAAATTGCCAAGCCATTATTCACCGATTGTATATAGAAAAGGGCGACAATTTACAATAAGATGAAAATGCTCAAATTGTGTAGTATCTTATTTTTATTGTTATAAGAACTCACAAATGACAGAACCCTATGAAAAATACGTCAACAAAATTTTATCTAAATACATAATTAGTACCCAATATTTTTTTTAAAATTTGTAACTCAAAAATTGAGTAAACTGACTCTATTGCTCAATAAATTTTTAACATTTTGGTTAAAAATTTTCATATTTATTTTTATTGTATAAAACTCAGCATTAAGATTGCATGGACTCAATGAAAAGGTTTTCTTTTCTCCAAGTACTAGAGCAGGTTCCAGGTCGGGATTTATTTTGGTTATTATTTTTTGTTTTCCAAAAACGTAAAAGTACAGTTACTTGCTTTAAATTTAATTTTGGATCTTTTTATTTATTTTATTATTAATTTATAAAAAAATAAATGGATGCATTCATGAATTTTGGTTAATTAAACATTGGACTTCAGCAATGGATCCATGCGAATGATACTGTAATTTCACCTTAATAAATACTAAATAAATGGTATTTATTTAATTTATAGACAAATCTTATAGAAATTTTTAACAATTTGTAACCCTATGTGGAAATGGTCAATTCAAAACCTGAAACTTTCGTCACAGCCTTGCTGCTATACCCAGCGTAAAGATTTCCGTAAAATCTTATTTCAAACTTAGATTTTTTTTAATTCTGGTGTTCAAAATTTACTTATAAGGGTTCGTTTTGATTTTTCAAATTTTGTTTGCTCTTAGTCGATTTTATATTAAATTTAAGTCAATAGATTGACCTGTACACGTCAGTTTTTTTTTCAATATCACAAAAGCGACTTAAAACTTGTTATTTAATTTTCCGCAAATTTCAATTAATGTTTTAAGAAAAATAATAATGCTGCTCCTCTCTTCTCACATTTTAAAATTTAAAGCTGCCGATTAATTTTTCACAGAGGTGTGCGCGAGCGTGAGTGGATTTACGGCGAAAAGGCCGAATGCGTTTTCGCTCACTCACAATCGCAGTGAGTGTGGCTCTCATAGGTGGGCCCAGACCAGACTCGGCCGTGAAACCTGAGCCGCGCCGCAGCTAGGCCTGAATGCATGAAGAGTAGCCGTGTATGGGAGCTGCGATGGCACCGACTGAATAATATTCGTGCACGCCTTCGTGCACCTTGATGACGAGATCCAGAGTGACGCTGAGGAAGCCATAACTGCGAGGGAAGAGAAAAGCTCTCGTTTTTTTATTCTTAAATAAAAAAAATTTAAATATATTATGCTCCTCGTACCTGCACACACAACGTGAAAATCGCCAAAACACGGCCACCTTTCGCACTTGAACTGCCAAAAACCTGTGCGCAGACAAAATTTTAAAGCAGCTTTTTCACCGTCATTTGATGTTTAATATTAAAATATAAGATTTTCTTTGTGAAAACTACAAATAAATGAAATTTTATCAATGATATTATGATTATTTCAACACACGCCGTTGCTCTGATATAATAATTGGTTTTTTCATCAGTTTTAAATACATAAAAATATTTCACTTTTCCCCATTTTTTTTTTCATTGCTGTTGTTTTATCGTCCATAATGTTTACATATTTTACTTATATTAAAAATTTCAATTCCTATCGTGCGATTTATAGTCACAGGGAATAACCTTTTTTGTTAGTTATCTTGAAATTTTAGTGCTTTATAAAATTATAATGACAAGACACATCTCAATTTTTGAAAACCATAGACTGGAGCTATTAATTTTAAAATCCTATTTGATGTTTTGTATGCTTATCCATGTTTATATAAAGTTTTTATGTTTCTGTTAAAATAATATTTTTATTGTTTTATATTAGACATTTTTATATTATAATATTACGATGTTTTCTAAATCACAAAAAAATAAAAACATTCCATAAAAAATTAAAAGCAATAATTATTTAAACTGTAATATATCAAAAAATGAAGACATTTTAAATAAATATTAATTACTATTAAATTTGTCTTGTAAGAAGCTCTACAATATATAAAAAATTTAGGCATATGTATAATATAGATAAATATTTTTATATATTTCAACTTATTCAGTTCTTTTTATCCAGAGCATTGACAACATTTTTTAAGAAAACTCAGTTTTTTATCTTAATCTACCGGAACAAGGAGCACTACAAACATCTCATCTGTGCTTAATTCCGATTTATTTTTAACACAAGAATAAATTTCAATTCACTCTGACTAATTAGAACGTGATGACAAGGAACAACACAAAAATTATAGCCTTGATTAAAAGTTTTGTATTTCCTGGATTCATCTCTCTGGCGCTGGTTCCAAAAATACAAAGTTCGTCACGAGCGAGCTGAAAATCCGGAGCCGCTTGTTTCATTTTAATGAATTTATCACGAGCCACTCTCTCTCGGTCGCTGTCACACTCTTCAGCATTTCTCGGTTTAAATATAACATTTCCATCCCCAAAGGAGAAATAAAAAAAAAACCTAAAGCAGCTTCCTCCAAATATTATTCCTCTCGTCGTACTTTTTTATATATGGACATTTCTCTCGACGCGCATAACGAGCAGGGGTTCGGACGGATGGATTTTAATTTCTATGGGAACGACGTTTTGCATTTCTCTGGCTGCGCGTGCGATAAATTATATCAAGTCGCGACCGAAACGCTTCCGGTATTTAAATGAGCTCGTATTGCGTCCAATTAGAAATAAAGATTTTGAGAAAAAAAATATTGTGCGGAGGCAAAGAGGACCATTAATTTGTTTTTTTTACAACTTTTTCGCCTCTGCACATCAGCAAAAGTGACAGACAGGAGCGCCGCGAGACAAAAAATCAAAACTAATGAACCTCGAAGCCAAATAATTTCCAGTTTGGTCTTTAATTGTTGCATTTTTTAGTTTCGTTTTATTTTGAAGATGCTTGAGCTTGAGAAGACCATTTGTCACATGCGTCTCATTTCAAAAATTTAGAGTGAATAATCTAATTTGAGGCCGGAAAACTTCACTTGACGAAGATTCTTAACTTTTTTTTAATGAAAAGAAAAATTATTCAAGCTGTTGTTTCAATTAATTACTTTTAATAATCAAATATTGATGTTTTAGATTCTAATACTTCCTATACATTTACAATTGGAGTAAAAAGTATAATTTTCATAACAAATATTTTCAAATAAATAATCGTGGAAAAAAGGTAAGATTAGAAACAATTTGATATAATTAAAAAAAAAAATATCACTAAAACTGATTTTGATATTCGGCGAAAATTCGTGAAAGGTACAATGCGTTGGCAAGGGTCATGCGATCTTTACAAGATTTTAGGACCTGAAAGACCATGCAAGGAGGTTTTCAAAAATATATAGTTTTACCCCAATATCTCAAAATTTAGGGGTTTTACGGGACGTTCAAAATTGGGTTTTTGGAATTTTCAAACGGCTGTATCTCGGCTTTCCGTGATCGTACAACAAAAATCCGGGTACGGCTGAATTCCTCTCGTCACCCTCTACAACTTTGCCGTTGAACGCAAAATTGTAGGTCACAGGTCAAGGTCACTTTTGGTGACCTCGTGACCTTTGGCCTCAAATTTGACAACTTGGCACAAACTTTTTTCAAATTCTGAAATAGCCATTGTGTAGAACGTCAAATTTTACATAAAAAACGTTCTTAAAAAAAGTGGTAGGTATCACAGATTTTTTATTTAAAAAATAAGAAACTCAAAAAACGTGGTTTTCCGAGCTCCGGAGGATGAAAATTAGCTTTGAACAATTCTTTTTAGTTCACCTTATTTTATTTGCGCTGATAATCGGTCCTTGAATATTGTTGTTTGTTCTCACGCAAGGGGAAGATCAGCTGGCTGCTGTGTAAGGAAGAGTTTCTTTGCGACCTTTTTTCCACCTGAAAATCCTTTGAGGCGCACATGCACTTGTTGTTTACATTTTCGAAAGTGAAAAAATCCCCATGAAACGCGCGCAAACACAAAAGGGACGTGAGAAAAACCGGGTCGATCGTGGAATATAGAATAATTTGGCCCGAAAAGAAAAAAAATAACGCCTACAGAGCGCGGTGGACGCTTTTTCGGATGGAGACATCACAATGTAAGCGCCTTAACTGAGAGATGCGCAAGGGCTGGAAAAGAGTTACAACAATGCGAGTGACACCCTTTCTAACAGTATCGGCTCCAGCATCTCTCTCTCTCTACATCCTCTTTGTGCTCCGTATATATTTTTATAATAGAGTGCGCGACACAAAATCCACACGCTGCGCGCACAGCTTTTTAGTTTTTATTGTGTGCGGCGGGGACGACGAGAGATGTTATCGACTTATGGTCCGGCCGGGAAAATATTTGGCGCATATAAAATAAAATGCTCGTTGACAACTTGATTTCGATGCGGTTATAAAGCGCGCGCGGATTTTCTTACCTGTCCCTCTGTGCCCGGCTGTTGAATAAATAATTCCGTCTTTAGTGAGCACTTTGGGGATTTTATTGCGGTTCTCACGATCTCGAAAATGGGGCACGGAATGCAAGCGACTCGAGATTACTATCGGAAAAACAAGAGATCGGGATCAAACTCCGTCGTTACTCGATGAAAAACAAACAAGAAAAAAGAAACCAAAAATAATAATTTTGAATTTTAAATGAGAGTTTGTATAAATATTATTTATTTCATGTATATGATTGAAAAAAAGAACTAAAAGAAGGCCGAAGTTCGAGGCTATTATAGACGAAAATATAAAGTCTGATCCCAAATATATAAGAGAACTGTTTGTTTTTCTTTTTGAAGAAACTTGAAGAGATGATCATGGAAATGAATAGAAAGTCGGGCTTGTCCTCGTTGTAAAAAATTTACTGTAGGTTTTGGCAGAAATAAAAGCAAAAAATAAAAAGCAGGATTTATGGAAGTATCAGACAGATCATAAAAAGCTTTGGTTGTTGTGTAATGTTTAATTAAATTGATTATTGTTTGATTTTTTTTAATTGAAAGCAAACACTTGCGGTGGAATTCATTTATGTAAAAATTAAAACCGCGAGTTCCTTGTTGCATGAGAAAAATGATGAAAATAAAAGGACAACTGACCCCGATAGACATTTCAATCCAATTCAATTTTATTGTTGTTCTGTTATAGACAAGAATATTAAGTAGTCTTTAGAACATGTTTGGTCTAAAATTAAAATTTAGAGAATAAAACCCCTTGCTCAGGGCAAAGGGGAAAAAACTATAAGATTAGCGCGAGAAATTTCACTTGTCAATTAATTAAATTAACCTGTCTGGTCTGCTTGTACTTAAAAAACCAATGGTTTTGTTGTATCCAACTAAAACTATGTGGGAGGAATTTGAAATTTAAAAAAAAAACTGGATTATTTTTCAAAATGTATAAACGGGTTAACGTCTTTTGTTTTGGAGGAATTTGCAAGTTTGTTTGATATGGATGTAAATTATTGCGCTCAAATTAACCTCATTAAATGACAATTTTAAAATTAAGTATAAGAGTTGCAAATTGAACTTTTCAAACTATTGTTTGTGGTCCAAATTGATCGCTTCGCACAAATATTTCAAATATTTGTCTTAACTTTTATAATTATTTTTTCCCCAGATTGGCTGCAAAACTTGAAACTTTCAAATTGTCTGGTCTAGAAACCTTTCCATCTGCGGTGCGATCTTGGTGATTTTTGCACTTGAGAGGGTTCTCGCTGCACAAGGATGAGCCGGACGGACACTTTGCGCTGGTCGGTTGCTCATTCTCCGCGGCCCACGCAACTGCCGCCGCCGCGATGTGTGTGGCAATAAAAATAGCGGCAGCAAAACGCCGCGACGGCAGGCGCGCGTTATGAAGTGCCCCTTTGTGTTTACTGATGGTGTACACTTGTAGTGCGTTATTAATTTGACACGTCAAACGGAATTTACGGACGCGCTCTCGAATCGCCGCTCAATGGGCAGCTCTCGCTTGCTCGGCGCACACCACGCACGCCGATTTGCATAATGCATCACTCGCGAGAAAGAGTCCTCAACAGGCAGGTAAGCTTTTGCGTGCACTCGTCGGTGCAAATATATCAGATGAAATCGAATGGGGAAGAGAATGCTTGTGATGATAATTTTAGATATAGATTTTTAAAAAGAATCATATAAAAATCAGCGAGATATTCCTATAGGCTATTTAAATAAAATAAAACGCTTCAATAATGATTTAAATGTAATTAAAATTTAATTTTTTTTAAAACAAGGAGTGTTCTGAGGAATAATCTTCCAATTTTGTGCTATGTTCGTAATGCCAGATGTTAATTTAATTATATTAATAAAATATTAAAATACAAACAAAATAATAGGAAATAAATTTAATAATATAAAAAAATTATATAATAGATATAAAAATTTAAAATCAATTTATAAATTAATAAATCTACAAAAATAAAAATTATTTGTTAAATAAAAAAAACACTCTAGTTTTATAACTATAATTTTATTTTGTATTGAACAAAAGCAATTTAAATTTTATTTTAAAAACATAATTAATATAAAAGCAAATTTTTTTTTTACAAAAAAAGATGAAATTCGCTCTCGAGCTTTGCTTGAGAAACACTCAAGTTAGCTGATGCCGAGACCTGGATTGGTCGAAACAGGTGTCCTAGCCGGTAGTGTGTGGCAAATTGTAATTTTATACAAAGGTTCATTACCTTTTAATTAAATTTATAATAATTAATTAATACGTCATTGGTTGTTATTTTACTAATGCACATTTAAAATCCCTCGCAATCCCTTAAGCGCGGATCTTTTTATGGCTCAAATCAGCTCAAATTAAATTTTGCTGGGTTTTTTTGTCAACCGAAATAATGCCTTTAAAAAAATTAAAAGTAAAAAAACAATTGGCAAATAAACAACAAAATAACAATTCACAATCGCATTTTTTCATGGTTCTTCATTTTTCCCAATAAAATTATTATTTTGTGCTCAAGTCATTCCTCCGCGCTGCAGCATTTGTAGAAATATTTCAGCATTATGCTTGCCGATGCACAATTTTAAATATCTGGAACAGAATTTTTCTTCTAATGTGAGATCGCAGCAAGAGAGTAACTCATGCGGTCAATTAAACGAGTATGTGCGGAAATTTATATTCGAGAGTGGCAAAATGCGCGACATGAAGAATGGGCCTGGTCGGTGGTAGAGCCGAATCGGCGCCAATTCAAACGCAATAAAACTCTCCTTCTGGCACCGAATGCAAAACTCCTGTTTTTTTTCTATTCGGTCCCACGCGACGCGACGATCTCATCCGCGAGTCTTAATGGTCAAATCGCATGCCGACGCTCCCAACAAATCAAAAGGGGCATTTGGCAGGCAACAACGGCCATAAACAACCAGCTGGTCAGCGCAAGGCGGCCACTGTGCGCGCAGCCATCATAATAATTCTGCTCCTTTTTGTGCGAAATCCCAACGTAAAAAACCAAAAGAGATTTATGCCGGCGACTTCCTCGTGCAGCGATAAAGCGCGATAAATCAGCGCCACCCTTTGATATTTCCACTCGGCCATTATTCGCGTTTCCTGTGATGCGTGCGTAATAATAATTGTCACAAGTAAGTGCGCCACGTGATATATTTGCGTGAACTGGACCAAAGTTATGAATGATCTCTCGGCTGCACTGTAGGATATAGTTTTTGAGCATTTCGTCTGTCAGGAAAGAGAAAATATTTTATTAATTTACTAGATCAAAATCATTAAACTTGCAGAGAACAAAATGCAATTGAAAATTCCAAAAGGAAAATAGTTCCCATAAAACGCAATTAGTATTTCTCTCCATCGTAGATTATTTTATAATGAATGTGAGAGTTGTTTCCAAAATGTGTGATATATTCAGATTGGAAAAATGGGCGTTTAAAATTTGTTATGATTTATCTCATTTATCAGAATTATCAGCATCATGAACACGTTATTATTATTATTCCTTCTCTTTTATTGTGTCAAGTGATATTACATATTATATCTCCGTCGTAATCCACTTATTTTCAACCGGGTCAAATGAAAAATAGAAAAGATCGAAAGAATGAAACATAGTTACAAATTCTTTAAGTAATCGAGAAATTCAAAAGTTCGAAGTAAAATTTATGTACAGAAAAAAAAATTCTTGAGCTAACGCACAAACTGATCACACCGCGGCTCAATCCGAATAGCAACCGGCAGTCGATTATAAAACGGGACATACATATTAATGGATTTTGCACCGGCACATACAATTCATCCCTACGCCTAGTTTGGTACAAATGAACATCCGCAGTTTTAGTAAAATAATTGGGAAAAGATTGTGGTGAAAGATTTGATTAATTTTTAAATGGATGCAGAATTATATCACAAATTTCACGATCAGATGCAGATTTCTTCAGAGTGATGCAGATTTTTATTATTGTTGTTTATTTGTCCAAATTGTTACATACAAATTTTGTCAGCGTGTGATAATTTAAATTTATTTTTATTAAATATATGTTTTCTTTCACAGAATTTAAACTTCAAAATATATTTTAATTAAATGAAATGAGAATTCTATATTTCTATAAAAGTTATGGTCCCAAAGTATTCGTCATTAAGCTAAAGTTTGTTAAGTATATATAACTTTAAGGGTAAAGTGACAAAATATTTAAAATTTTAATAAAAATTAAAAATCTCATAAAACAATTTTGTTAAATAAAGATATAATATATAAGAAATGAAGATAAAATTTAAATTTAACATTTTATTGCAAAAAAAAAATTAAATCATATTTAACACGTAAATATAACAACATGGTTATTAATAAGTATTTAGTTATATTAAATATATTTATTAATATATTGAATAATCTAATTGAAAACTAAAATTAAAAGTTTTTTGTATGCATATGTTCAAAAAATTTAATTTTCTAATTATATATAATCTCCTTATATTATTACATAATCGTTAGAAATATTCTATTCGTTATTTCAATTGTACAAAATGAGGCTAATTGTAAAGGATAATTTCATCGAGGAGAAAAATTATAAGGCTTTTATAAACTGAACCTCATCTCATTGTGATGTCGGCTTTTCTATAAGTTGCAATTCAATTGTGAAGCACAAACTCTGTTACTTTTGAAGATTCAAAATTTATGCTCCTATAGATAGTTTTCTGCGCTGGGAAGAAGAAAAAGTTGATGAATAATTTCATGCTTGCCAAGAAGAAGGATCTGTCGGTTGGATTTGTTTCAAGCTAAGGGAAGCGGCGAAAAAGTGCGGGTGGGCCGACGTGAGAAAAGATTTTTTTCGTTGAGGCTGATGGGCTCGCAGTGTGAACGCCAAACACCTCGTCAAGAGCGCCGGTCAGAGTTTATTTGCTCGGAGGTGTGTTTTTTCTCGCGCGCTCTCTCCGCTGATGGCAAACACACACCGCGCGAGAAGACTCCTTAAAACACCGCGCATTTCTTTATAAATATATATGTGCGTGGTGGTTAAATATATACGAGAGCCGCCGGCACATGAGGAATGTCAGATTTTAAAAATGCACGCACGCCCTGCCCCTGTAAATATTGTTGGACCCACTCAACGCGTGAATTATGAAATTTTAGAGGCGACAAGAGCTTCCGTTTGTTTCATTCAGCCAAATTCCCTCGCGCTGCTTATAAATTTGAATACACAAACTTGTGATGCCCTTTGACAAGCACCATCTTGTCCGGTCATTCTGCCTAATTTTCTATTTTACAATTAGTTCTAAACTTATATTGTTAAACGAGAAAATAGGAGCAGCTTTTTAATATTAAAAAAGCTAAAATTTGTAAAAGATACTTCAAAACTCAAAAATTATTCTTATAACGTATTATTTTTTTTACACAGGTTTAAAAGATTTTTTAATTTATATAAAAAAGATCTCCAACAGATCAAGCACAAAATATGAATTGAAAAATAAAATCAAAATTCTTCAACACAGTTTAATGATTTATTGCTTATCGGTTGTGTACTTAATTTCATCTAAATTTTAATGCATTTGCAATTTTTAAAATTTCATCGTCAGTTAACCTAGTTTTGATTTTATAACAATATCTGCGGAAAGTGCATTTACCTGTCGAGATAGCTCCATACGCTATTTGAAGGTTTTATTTTGAGATTTAATTTTGATTTCACTTATTCATAGTTACTTAAACGCCAAAACGCCTCTGGGCGTGCAAATGCAGGGGTTTTCTGTTTTCTGAATCCGTTTATAAGAGAGTAACTTAAGGTGAGACAGCTTTGATTTTTAATTATGAAAGATTTATGCAACCTGCACTACCCTTTCGAAAGCTCTGAATCGACTCATAATTGTATCCAATTTAGGCAATTTACCAACCAATGATAATTTACATTATAATTAATTTAAATAAATAAGAAAGCATCATATTTTCTATAATCTCTTATAATGTAAATCAAATCTCATAAGGCAGGGTTTAAGTGATGAAATAACCAAAAAATAATGAAATCCAAATTTTTAAGAATGTTTATTGAAATTTTGGAGCAATTAAATTATTAAAGTTACATGCAAAACCAAAGGTTTCTTAAACTTTAGATGCCTCAACACTGACACATTTAGTCGTTCGAGTAATTTGCCAATAATTTTTGTACTTCACTTAAACTAATCCCTTTTAAATGAGTTCTGCTATTTTGTTTTTAATAATTAGTAATAATTTATTTTATTAATGTTCATTATTTTTCAAAGAAAAAGATTTTATGTACTGTGAATTGCTCATTTGACTTTGGAGTCGAGTCAAAGATGCAAATATTCACGAGGGAGGATTGGGAGAGAAATTATCCTACTTGTCGCGCACACACTTGTTTCAAAAATAATGCTCTGTAGGTGCCTAAATAAGACGAGAGATGAGGCGGTCGTAAATAACTGCAAATAATGTTGCTGCGTCACGTTATTAGGTTTACTTGTATTTGCCATAAAATTTTACGAGGCAACACCCGCCAGAGCGGTGCGGCCACAAATCTGGCACAGTGGGAGAGAGGAGGTGTGTGTTTTTTTTTTCAAATGCCACCAAAGAGAAAAATATATATAAAAAACACACACCTCTATAGAGAGGCAGATAAGGTGTAGAACAACACGAGGGAACACAAAATAAAAGGAGATACGCAATTACTCTTCCACGCTGACATTCGAGAAGCCTGATACGACAAAACAAAAGGGCCTGCTTATTTCGAGAGGCACCTCTACCCTGAGCACCTGCGCGGATTATTTATTTATTATTTACATAAAATAAGCCTAAAATATTCTTTGAAATTTTGTGTAGCTTAGAAAATTACTAGATTTTCTTAAAAGCCTTAAAAAGCAAATTTACATAAATTCAATCATTTTGTAGAGACATTTTTGGCAAGTGCAAAATGAAGTATTAATGAAAAGCACAAATCAGGCACAAATTTAAAATTTTTACTGATTTTTTTCCATTTTGGACACTTTCGTAATTTTGCAATAACTGTAAAATCATTTGAAAAATTAAATTATGATAACAAGATTATGACAAATGATTGAGCATATTAAAAAAAATCTTTCAAAATTTATTTAAATCTTGATGCTCTCCAAATTTTTCTTTTTAAAATCTGCCATTTAGAAATCTTTAAAATTAAATAATTTTCTACCAAAGATTAATGAAATCTTAAAATAATTCAAATAAATACGTCCTATTTCTAATTCATCCTGTCAAAATTGTTTCTTTACTTTATACGAATAACTTTTCATAATAAATAATACAACGAACTTCTCACACCGATAAAACCCTGCGCAATAAAAACGGAAATTAATACCACAATAAAATTGCGCCTCAGCACCTTCACCGGATAACTCTTGAATAATTAATTTAAAACAATGCAGGCCCGAAGCAACAATTGGAGATCGTGAATTTCACGCGCCGAGACTTCTTGTCGTTATAAAACAAGGCAATGCCTGCGCTCGGCACGCAGCAAAAGTTACGACCGCCGATGCTATCAAGTGACAATCGAACACACATTTCTGAAATACTGGAGTACAATATTATTGCGGATCGGAAAATCACAGGAGGTGTTGTTGTTATTGCGTAAAAAAAAGGCAGGGCGTAAAATGCGAGACAAACGCCGCCGTGGATCCTCTTTCGGAAACAAACAAGTGTCTGTCAGGTCAGGTAGTTAGTGCGCGGGAGGGGAGCGCCGAGCTTAACCCTTTCGCCCGTCGAGATCTCAGTCGCAGTCCCTCGAGATTTTATCTCAGCAATAATTTCTCTAAAAAAATCTAGCTCAGAAACTACAGGAGGATTTCAGAGAGAAAATAACATAAAATTAAATTTAATTAAAAAATTAAAAGAAATTATTACAAATAATGTTATATCATTGTATCTGAATAGAGAATAAATAAATAAATAATATAAATAAATAAAATAAATAAATAAATGAAGAAATAAATAAAATAAATAAATATTTTATTTTACAATAGTTATATATTAATTATTTGTTTTATTTTGTTTTTTATATTTTTGTCATAATTCTTTTTTTAATATTATTATTAAATTATATTTAAAATTATTAATTTAGTGTGCTAAAAATTTTGGATTTTTGGATTATTTATTTGCTTTTTGTTATTACCAATTTAATTCTGTCTTATTTAAATAATTTCTTTAAATAAATATAAAATAAGAATCTAAATCCATGGTGATTTATTCAAAACTGATTATTAGAACTAAGAACTAATCTACGATTCTTTATATTTACAACAGTATTCTAATTTTATATTGAAACGTCCGGAGCGGAGGAGGAGAGAAGGATGCTGCGCCGTGAAGCAGACATGCTTGGGCCAGGATCAGGTTACCTTTTGCCCTCGGGCCGAACATGGACCTGCGAGTTCTCCTTTTTTTACCTGACGCTGCCACTTTTTTATTTTCCTCCGCAGCCTCTATCTTGTGTGACTAATCGCGTCGAATTTATAATTCTGTCAGCGGATTATGATCGACCAACATTTCATTTCCAACAATTACTCTCGCCGCGCGCTCACGCTTCGTCAACGCAAAGCCTGTTGAACTTTTATAACACACAAAGGCTTATTGTATAAGGATTTACTAAAAACGATTCCGAATCGTAAAATGTTTACATTTACACATGAAAATTAGGCAAATCAGATCCTTTCACTTTGATACAAAGGTTTTTATTTTATTGGTTTTGCACATTGATGTGCTTATCTCAATTATTAATGCAATGATTTTTTTTTTAAATTTTCACAATTATCAAATCACATTATGCATGATTATGCACATCAGTCATCTCAATTGTATTGCTGATTTAATTAACATAAAGAATCTATACAATGGAAATGAAGAAATCGGGCTTTTCCTCGTTGCAAAAAATTGTTTTTATTAAAAAACAAACGGCTCTTTTGAATAAAAACAATTTTTTGCAACGAGAAAAAGCCCGATTTCTTCATTTCCATGATCATATCCTCGAGCGTTAACTTAATTCTTCAAACAAAATCTACACATAATTTTTTTTTAATTTTTAGAAAAAACCTATTTAAAAAAAGTCTATTAAATTTTAATATCTTATTTTTATTGTTAGATATTAAAATCAATTTTGATTTAAAATTAGAGGATTTGGTATATATTTAAGCAATTTGAATTTGCAAAATTTGTATGGACCAGTTTTAGAAAACTAAAGAACCAAAATAGAAAGAATTTTTGATAACAAAAAACCTTATTGTCTCCAAACAAATCAAACAGAAGAAGAAGTTGACAGTCGAGGAGATGATCATGGAAATGAAGAAAATCCTCGTTGCAAAAAAAAATTGAATGTTTTTAAAATTTAGTTTTTGAATAGAAACAATTTTTTGCATCGAGGACAAGCACGATTTTCTTCATTTCCTATATTTTAGTTACCTTTGCAATTAACGTAAATATCAATAATAAATTCAAAAAAGCAGGATTAATTTTTTTTACAAAGCAAAAGGCTGATTTTAATAATTAACAAACATTAAAAATATTGTAAATTAACAAAAGGGAAACGAAACTGTCTCGACGTGTACATATTAGAAGTTAATGAATTGGACATGAAAATATCGGAAGATTTTTGAGTTATGAAAGTGCGTGTCTGCATAGGGGCCCCTGCTGTTGACGGGAATTCTAAAACGCGCGGCCGGCCACTGCTCTCGGCGGGGGCCACGAGGCCGCAGCTGTCCTGACCCGCGGTGATGGATGCCCGCCACCACTCGATTACCCTTTATCCGTTCTCCAACTTTGTCACCCAATAATTAGCCGAGACGCGCGGCCGAGGTGTTGCCATGAAAAATCATCGAAACCGGCCCCGACCGCAGCGTTTATAAAAAAAGCACTTAAATTACAATCTTTTTTGGACTTTTAATAAAACGTATAGATTGGAATTTGATCAGACCTCTGGCGGCACGAGGTCAATAGTTTGTTCCGAAAGCACGCGCGTGAGTTTCGATTAAAATAATCAATCTTCATCCAATTTTCTGTGAACACGAGATAGCTATCTTATATCCACAACATGTTCGGAGTCAAAGGCCTGGACATTAAAATAAATTGGGATCTTCTGTTTCTAATATGAAAAAATAGTCCAATATTTTAGTTAATTTTTACCTTGTAGAGTGTAAATTCTTTCATCATCTGTTTAGTGCGAAAGAACAGGTGTTTCGAGCATTAGCACGTTTAGCTGTTGAGGAGAGATTTTGAGAAGGCGCTATTAATTTCATTAGGGCTCCTTCGGTGTGCGCCGAGTGATTATCTTAAAAAGGAGATGAACTTGATGTAACAAAAGATCTGCAATCAACACACGCACGCACACACGTATAATTTGACGCGGCGTTTCTGCTCCTCCTCGCGCTCTCTCGACTCTCCGAAAGTCGCTCCACATTATGAAATAAATTTTGCCTCCCATCTTTTAAAGGTAATTGCAAAAAAGCAGTTTCGTGTCACGCCTATGGTGAGAAATAAAAATTATGACGCGGTTAGGAATTCCAATGATTAATTGGTTTAGTTTTCATCTTACATTATATTTTATGATTTTGAATAAAACGTTGAACCCAAAAATAAAAATGAATGAATTTAACTGGGTTCCTTCTGCACCACTATTAAAGGGCACAGGCAGGCATACAAGACTTTGTCTTGGCCTGTCCCTAATAAAACAAGAAAAAAAAACAATTATTGAGTTTTTTATTACGAATGAATAATTTTTTTTATTGTATATTGATAGAAATAAAATTTTTCGTATTGAATTACAAATATAATTATTAACTATTAAATACATAATATTACAATTAATTCATTATTAATTTTAATAAATACGCAATTTTTTTGGTTCAACTGCGTTCATGTAATAATAATTGCTTTTTTTCCAACCTTCAGATTTTTAGTCTTTAATCGTAAAATAAATCATTAAATTAATATTGCAAAGTGGAAAATCAAATAAATAAATAAGTACAGGAATAAATAAATCAAATTAAGAATACAAAAAGATCAATAAAATTACAAAGAGCAGAGGAGCAACAAGTTAAAGCGATTGAGGGGAAGAAGGGGAAGAGGGGTGGCAAATTTTAAAGAAGGGAGAGGGAAGCCTGCTGTTTAGAAAAATGTCAACAAACCAACGGAGGGAAACAAAAATAAGGATACGAAGCCCAGAAATAACGCGATTGTTGCTTCTTCTTCTCAATTTTGAAATCGGAAATTCGTTGCGAATCCATTGCGGCTCCTTTTCGCAATGGAGGAACCTAGGTGAGTTTCAAATTTTCTGGTTTGATATGACTGAATTTGTCTCGAGAAATATTCTTTTTAAAATATATAATCAACCTTTTTTAATTTTAAAATTTGCGATGACTGGAAATTGATATGTGTATCCCCAAATTTTCAGCGATAATGCAACGATCAAGACATTTCGCAATGTATTATTGGCGATTGCCAAAAGAAAGAGGTCCAGAGTTGAAAACCTTTTGCCTCTGAGAGATTTAGCCATGGGGAAAATCGTCAGCTACGACGTTGGAATCGAATCATCAACTCTGCTGCCACACTTGTGTAAGTGCTTTTCACAGTTGTTTCCGTTACAATTCTAGCTTAATTTTTGTCTTCAGCTCCATGTTTGAAAATGGAAATCCTGGAGCGGATGCAAGCGAAGGCCATTGAAAGGGAGAAGAAGCTCACCATGCCTGTGGTCAAAGACTTGATTTTCAGAATGCTAACCAGCCTATTGGACGCTTCGACCAAGAAGTTTGACTTTGTCGTTTTCTCCACCTACCACAAGTTGGACAAGCAGCGCGACCTGGACACGTGGGATCTGCTCGCTAGGAAGTGTCCAAACTTGGAGCAAATTTCAGACTCCCGAAAGCATTCTTGGCCAAACCAATGGCAGCCTGACCGAGTGGTGAAAGGGGTGGGCAAATTCAAGCTTCAAGATGTCAAGAACTTCCTTCTCCAATTGCCCAAACTCCAGCACATGCTCCTAGAGCAGTACGAGTGTGATGAGGTTGACATGGCATGGATTGCTGAGCACTTCCCGAATTTGATCACTCTCGGCGTTTCCTTCGTCATCGTCACTCCCTTCTTGCTTGCCAACTTATGCAATCTGCAGAGGCTGGAAGTAGTGTTAGTTTCCTGGGATATGTTTGGAGAAGTGAACAGGAAATTGAGCGAGGTTAGTTGGAACTTAATCAAATTTTTAATCTTGCAATTAATATTTTTCTAAAAGGCAGATCGTGCTATGCAAAGGTACTACTGTGAGCATTTTGGACTGGAAAGTGTCAAGAAATTCCCTCGATTGCGTGTCTTCTCAATTCATCCTGACCTCTTCATGAGTGTGTACCCTCTCAATGATGATGATCTCTTTACCCAAGATCCAGGACAGCCCCTTCCACTTGAGCGCATTACGACTGGTCGATTCTTAAACTTTGGTCACTTACCTAACTTGACACATGTCAAGTTTGTTGGACGACTAACTGGGAACCCAGCACCCTGTACTTTGTTAACCAACTTGAGAGTTCTGGAAATAGAAGATGACAGTGGAAGCCTCATCTACCAAATTTTGTCTCTCTGTGGAAAGCAGTTGGAGGAGCTCAAACTCATAATAGAGGTTTATAGAGTGGAAGACCCTATCGACGTGTGTGACATTTTCCTACTCTGCCCGCGCCTGCACAAGCTGGACTATATTTTTGGAACTCACATCACTGAGCTAAAGCCTTTCAACAACCAACTGGACGCAAGTCACTTCCAAAACCTGAAGGAGTTTTATTTGCACTGGAGACTCGGCTATGCCTACGCATCTCGATTGATGGCCCTCGTCCTGACAGCTCCACTTCTTGAGCGCTTCACAATGTCAAAAAGCTTCACCATGACGCCTGAGGTTTGCACTCAATTGCACCGACCTTTGATCGAGGGAGAAATTCTTCAGCAACTCAAGAAGTTTAAGTTTGGCTCCCACCGTGAGCAGCCTGCCGAGTTGCTCACATTCCTCCTGCTGCTGCCAGTCCATGCTCCGCGACTTGAAAAGATGGAGTGCTTTGGTGCTCATCGTTCTTTCTTGAAACAGATCCAGGAATCGCCAATGCAGGCACTCAACGCCATTGATCACTTTGAATACACTGATACCAGGATCCGGCATTACCTACGTGATTATGAAGATGACAGCGATGATCTTGAGATGTTATAATATAATTCTGTTGGAAATGTGATGTTTGATTGAAATGAATGCAAGTTTTACTTTCTATCCTGCTAATTAAATATATTTTTGAGCATCAACTGCAATTTCTATTTCCCATATCTTATTGAGCTACAATTTAATTTATGATTCATGTATCTAAATTATTTTTCAATCTTATTCTTTCATTGAACGCCACCTTCTTTATGATGTCTTAATTAATATCTTAGCAATGATATTATTTTAAAGTTTTTTTGGAGTTATGATTATGTCTTATCAGTCTGTGATAATCTCATATTAAAGTCAGCTAGCGCATAATTATAAAATTATATCACTAGAGGCAGAGCAGATATGAAGCCCATATTATTTTCTTGCGCTTTCGTCCTTGTCTGCGTGTCAAGCGGTAAACTGATCAAAATGATTTTACACTTAAAATTGTGAAAAACATTTTCAGTGCAAGCCATTAATGGACAACTGGCAGCGCAAGGAGAATTTCCATTCGTGGTAAATTCAAAAAAAATGATAATAACAATTATTTATTAATTTAAGTAAGGGAAATTAAATAATAAATGATGTTGAAAATGAAAACCTTCAGGGATCTGTGCGTTGGCCAAAATTAATATTTGGGTATTTTTATTATTATTTATTTATTCTTCTCAGTCGATACGAAAATTTTAAATTGGGAAAAAAAGAGAAGAAAGGGTTTACAACTAGCAGAATATGTCTGCTAAAACGCTTGACATCAAAATAGACACGGCCGCCGCGGTAAACCCACACTATTGAAAAAAAAGAACGATATCACAAACACTTTAAAATCTTCATCTTGAATATTATTATGCCTTAATTTTTAATAATTAATTAGACAATTGCAACTCAGCTTTAGATTTATTGGCAATCCTGGTCATGAAACGCAAATTTAATTAAAAAAGAAGTATCATGAAAGCATACAATTTATTTATTAAACCTGTTTGTTTAATAAAATGTTTTCAAGGAGAAAAAATCTCCCAGCGCAGAGAAGCACCGAGTATCGAGTTGCAGCAGTTGAGGGGGCAGAGGGGTTGCGAATTGTGTGGAATAAGTGAGGGAGAGGGAAGCCGCTGATTTTGATTTGCTGATTAGATGTCAACAAACAATATGGAGTCAATGGAGTGAAAACTTATGAAGAGACCAGAAAATAACCCGATTGTTGCGTCTTCTTGATCTTGATACATACATTTGAATTCGTAAATTCGTTGCGAATCCGTTGCGGTTCAAATTCGCTATGGAACCCAGGTGAGTTTCAAATTTGTTGAATAGAAAATCAGTCATTTGTCCTTAACATTGTCGTTTAGATTTGCGACTAATCCCTCACGATTACTAATTTTGCAGCGATTTGGTAACGTCTCTGACGCTTTTTGATGCACTGGCGATTGCCAATAGGAAGAGGTCAAGAGTTCAAAACTTTTTGCCTCTGAAAGAATTGGCCATGCGGAAAATCGTCAGCTACGACATTGGAATCGAATCGTCAACTCTGCTGCCACACTTGCGTGAGTGCAGCTTTCACAGTCTTCTTTTATTATCAAATAATAAGTAATTGTATTTTAGAGTTAATTTTAACTTGAAAATTTGTCTTCAGCTTGGTGTTTGAAACTGGAAATCCTGGAGCGAATGCAAGCCAAAGGCATTGAAAGGGAGAAAAAGCTCACCATGCCTGTGGTCAAAGACTTGATTTTTGGAATGCTGAACAGCCTGATGGACGCTTCGACCAAGAAGTTTGACTTTGTCGTCTTCTCCACCTACCACAAGTCGGACAAGCAGCGTGACCTGGAAATGTGGGATCTGCTCGCTAGGAAGTGTCCAAACTTGGAGCAAATTTCCGACTCCCGAAAGCATGCTGCACCAGTTTCATGGCAGCCGCCTGGCCAAGTGGTGAAAGGGGTTGGTGAATTCAAGCTACGAGATGTCAAGAACTCCCTGCTCCAGCTGTCAAAACTCAAACACGTGATGCTCGAGCAGTACGAGTGTGACGAAGAAGACATGGCATGGATTGCTCGGAACTTTCCAGATCTGATCACCCTCGGTGTTACCTTTGTCGTCGTCACTCCGTTCTTGCTTGCCAATTTATTCGATCTGCAGAGGCTGGAAGTAGTGTTAGTTCACTGGGATATGTATGGAGAAGTGAACTGGAAATTGAGTGGGGTTAGTTGAAATTTAATCAAATTTATTAATCTTTGAATTATTTTTTTTTTCTAAAAGGAGGACCGCGCAATGCAAAAGGACTACTGCGAGGATTTCGGACTGGCGTGTGTCAAGAAATTCCCTCGATTGCGTTTCTTCTCAATTTATCCTGATTTCTTGATGTACGCTCTCAACAATGATGATATCTTTACCCACCATCCAGGACAGCCCCTTCCACTTGAGCGCATAACGACCGAGCGATTCTTAAACTTTGGTTACTTACCTAACTTGACACATGTCAGGTTCGAAGGACAACTATCAGGGGACCTAGAAACCTGTGCCTTGCTGTCCAACTTGAGAGTTCTGGAAATGGAAGATGACAGTGGAAGCCTCATCTTCCAAATTTTGTCTCTCTGTGGCAAGCAGTTGGAGGAACTCATAGTCACGATGGAAGTTTTTATGGAGGAAGACCCTATCGACGTGTGTGACATTTTCCTGCTCTGCCCGCGCCTGCACAAGTTGTATTACTATTTTCGAATTCACAACGAAGAGACAAAGCCTTTCAACAGCCACCTTGACGCCAGGTACTTCCAAAACCTGAAGAAGTTTTCTTTGAGTTGGAGGCTCAGCAACGCCTACGCCTCTCGATTGATGGCCCTCGTCCTGACAGCTCCACTTCTTGAGCGCTTTACAATGAAGAAAAGCTTCACCATGACCCCCGAGGTTTGCACTCAATTGCACCGACCTTTGATCGAGGGAGAAATTCTTCAGCAACTCGAGAAGTTCAAGTTTGGCTCCCACCTTGAGCAGCCCGCCGAGTTGCTCCAATTTCTTCTGCTGCTGCCAGTCCATGCTCCGCGACTTGAAAAGATGGAGTGCTTTGGTGCTCATCCTTCCTTCTTGAGGAAGATTCAGGAATCACCAATGCAAAGACTCAATGCCATTGGACACTTTGAGTACACTGATGCCAGGATATGGTGTTATGTACATGAGTACGAAGATGACAGCGATGATTAATTAATTATCTAAATACTTCTCTTGGAAATGTAATATTTGTTGTTTGAAATGAATACAAGGTGTGCTTTCTATCCTGCTAATTAATTGTATTTTTTAGCTCCAACTGCAATTTCTATTTTTCTTAACTTATTGAGCTACAATAATTTATGATTCATTTATCTAAATTATTATCTAATCTGATTCTTTATTGAATGAGCACCATCAGTATACCTGAAAGTCAATTATATTTTAAACCTCTAAATTTTTTAAAAACAATTCAAGTGTTCCAGCTTCTTTTCTTAGAAGTTGAGCTTTTCATAGTGGTTCATTAAGAATTTGCTTATTAATTTTATCTAAAAAAAAAAAAGAAGTCTCTTGTCGGTCTTGTCACTTATCAGTCATTGCGAGAGTAAGAAAAAAAGTTGCAAATCATTTGCCAAAATATAACTTTAAAGAGTTCAATTTTAAAATTGTACCGAATTAGAAAATGTTGCGTGTTTTGTTTCTCAAGAGCAAGTTTTCCACATCATTTTTCTGTTGAATCAGGTTGAAAATTATTGGCGTAAAAAGTATCCTGACTATAGAAATTTGTGGAGTGTGTGTCGGGATAAATCGGCCGCCCGCTGCACGCAGCAGGGGTCACTGAAATTGCGCAAATTATTATTTAGTCGCCTCTCCGAGCTGGTGCTCCATAATTTTTAATAATAAAACTCTAAATTATAGCTACCTGAAGGTATGCGCGCGGGAGATATTTATTTACACCTGGCGGGATAGATATAGCCTCATAAAACACGCAACCTTTTTTTTATTTTGTTGTTTGCTGCTTCATCTATACGAATGTAAATATTTTGATTTGTCTGCACGGGTTCCTCTCAAAAGAGAAGAAGAAAGAGGCTCGTTTACAAACGGCGGGGGATTAGTGTCGACAAATAATTATTTGGTGATGGAAGGCATCGTAAATTTGCTCGCTTTGTGACCACTGGACCACGCCGTGGTGTAAAAAGGAAAAAAAATTCTCACAATTTGAATAAAAGAATATAATTAAGTATTCTACCAACAATTTTAAATAAGGAGATATCAAATGTGGTAATGATTTATTAATTTCAGTGCTTTTTAATAACAATAAGGGTGATTCAAAGGCCCAGGCTAATTAAATTTAGCCCGTTATTTAAATTAATATAGAATTTAATTAAAAAATTAATTGTTAAATTTGATTATAACAAATGAATTGTTTTTTATATTTGCAAAGAATTTTAATTAATTGATTTCGTTACAAAATAAAAGTGAATTTTTACTTCCGCAACTTTTTGCTCAACTAAGATAAATAATATCGTTTCCTTTTGTTTGCTGCTTTTTTGCATCGGCGTCGCCGAGACGAATTTTTAATGCCCGCGCATAAAATGTTTATTTAGCTACTCCCATCGTAATACACAATCGGCACCGTGTTCATTTTTATACACAGTCGACGCCGCGTATAATCTGCTCCGCCAACTTGTTGAACAAAATAATATAATACGCCGTCGGCCGGGTAATTGCGCCATTATTACACACTCGAGGTAATTAGGCCCGTTTAAATTTCCTCTCTTGTCTCGATCGCGCCCCTCCTTTAATGGTTCTCCTTTATGCTTTTAATATTCAGACGACTCTTTCTCTCCGCACGGCGATTCCAATTAGCAATTACGCCTCGAAAAATAATGTGAGCATCGCGCACGCCGAATTGAGCAGAAAAAAATAGCTTTAAATTAAGTGGTCTTTGTTTTCTCGGCGTCATTCAGCATCTGTTACTGTTTGATATAATTTTGGATCACAAACGAGCCTAATGAAAAAGTTATTAATTCCGTGTATCGACCACATGTTAGAGGCGATTGAGAGGCAAATAATCGGTATTGGATTCGAGAGGAAACCAGCACTAAGGGTATATAATAAATTTTAAATTAGAGTGCAGCGCATCAGCAGAGGCGAGTGAATTAATGCGTCCGGAGAGATGAGAGTTTTATATAAGAAAAGTCTACACATTCAAGAGGTATGAAAATTTACTCAATGTTAAAA
Source organism: Neocloeon triangulifer (assembly GCF_031216515.1). Lineage (NCBI taxonomy): Eukaryota > Metazoa > Arthropoda > Insecta > Ephemeroptera > Baetidae > Neocloeon > Neocloeon triangulifer. Next base: position 3,662,264 of record NW_026775550.1, read on the forward strand.
ATTGTAGTGGAAATTTGACCCGTTTTTATTCTAAAGATGAAAAGCTACAAAATTTTACAATTTGCAATGATTAATGGAAGGAGATAAGAGATAACTATTATTATTCAGTACAAGATCTTGCAGGAGCTCAATCATCTGAATAACTCGCATTGAATGTACAAAAAAATTTTGTTTCATTATTTACTACATGTTTATGATTATCCAATAACAATAAATTTCTTTGTTTAGAACTTTAACTTATATTTTAATATTATAAATCTGTCTTTTTACCTTTCTAAAAACAAAATATTTTAATTGCAACTCAGTTTTTGTCAATTTGCTGTTGCGACAGAATGAAAGTATTGAATTGCTAATTTCAAGTGTTTTATTTCCAATGAAATTCAGGGACATGTTGCTACATAAATGAACTCTTTTGAGTCCCTAAATTCCCTAAGCCTACGAACAGGCGAAAAAAACTTTTGTAAATGAAAATAAAGAACAAATTGTCATTTTAATTATTATTTCACAAGGTAAAATAAAATCTAGTTAATTTATGTATGAATTTTACATAATTCATTTTAAAAGTTTTGCATATTTTAATATTTAATTAAAATAAAAATGTATTTCAACCAAATTTCCACGACCGTCTGCTTTTTCATATACGCAGGCCCGTGAGGTGATGAGTAGTTCTTGCTTGCAGAGAAAGAGGTGCATGCATCTCTCAACCCGCGCGCGGTGTATCAAATTAGGGCCTTGTTTTCAACGCCTCCCAGTCACGTCGCCTCAATAGTACACATTAGATGGCCCCGAGGTGCTTGTCAGGATAAAGTAACATTAGATTTGTGTAAGCGCATCGTGCGCTGCCACATCCGAATTAATTTCTAGAGAGAGCGCTGATCAAAAAGGCAGCCGGGTTTGAATAAAACAACGCCGGGCTCTCTTCCAAATTACACACGAAAAACAAGCCTCTCGATGTCTGGCCGCCAAATTACAAGTCGAGCCGCGCGCTGACCACTCATCATTACGCGCGCACCTCTTTCATTTCACGTGTGTACAGTCACACCGCGCCACGTAATTGCGTAATCACCTGTTACGATGCCACTCTAATAAATTGGCCTCTGCTTACGAGAATAATGCGCTGTATAACGAGCGCGCCAAAGCAGCCCGACTGTAATCAAACGAGCACCGATTTTCGGCGCAGCCCACTTTGCCCGCCAGAGAAAGCAATATTTCTCGCCTCTTTGCGGTAATTGCAAATTGCGCGCACCAAAAATTATTTTACTCAAATTTACTGCGATCGAGCATTGCGAAAAGTTTTCAAAGATTGTAATTTCCTGATCGATCCTTCCATTTCGTCGAATGCAACCTGCATGACACGGATGCGGGACTAAATGCCTAACAATGACAATAGTTGCGATGCAGTTGTGCTTAAATCATGTGACAAATATAAGAATATTTCGATTCAAATTGAAAATTTTACAATTATTTCTTAATCATGTTCTTCAAATTTAACTAAACAAAATTTAAATTTCTTTTCCCCCACAGAAATTTTTGTGAGTTAAAAAAAGATATCCTGTTTTTATTGTTCAAATTTTTCCCAATTTTTCCTTCCTTAAAAAAATCCCCATTTACTTACAGCGCAGTTTTGATAAAAATACAAAGCTATTAAAGTTATTGGTTCTAATTTAATTCCGACTCTTTTGGTGAGATGTTGGCCCCTCTGCACTCCACACATTCTATTATTTATAACAACTGGTTTTCTCTCTTTACCCTTGTGACTTGTGTGTCCACTGGACCGGCGGTGACCACGACGAGAGCTAACATTAATTTCAATTTGCGAACGAAAAAAGTTCTGTTGAAATTCGGTGCACACTAAATCGGCGCGAATTTGATGGATGAGGTGCGCGTTTTGCACGGTCAAATTGGCCCCGGCTTGTGTCGGTCGGCGCTGCGAAAAGGATTGCGCGCGTCTTATTTATCGAATCGGCCACTCAGGCGGACATGATTGAATATATTGCGAGTGCCAAACTGGCCGAGCAATTTGATAAATCGTCGCCTTGCACAATGAATAAGAGAAACGATCCGACATAATCGCGCGCAATTAAATTAATTCCTCCTCCTCGATATTGACTGTCATCTGATATGAAATATATAAATTCGCCGCCGCCGCCACGTCTCATTATATTTTAGCACAAAGGGCTCGGACGCGATTCAAATGTTGCTTTTCTCCATGTGTGCAATTGCGAGAATCGAGTGCGACTCAAAGCAATAATTGTGCCATGAATTTTTAGGAAATTCATTGACGTTTTGAGTAAAAAAAAATAATGGACTTTGATGTGTTGAATTATTTAATTTGTGAAGTTTAAAAAAAGTTTCATGCTATTATGCGCTAAGTATGAAGTGAGCATATCAAAAAAATTAAATTAGGAAATTTATTTAATTCATTTGTAATCTAAATCCTACAACATGATAACAACAGATGAAAAAGATATTTTCAAGAACAATTCATTAATGACCGGCCAAGAATTTATTTATTAAATTATTGGCATAAATACATATTATATAATAAAGTTATTAGTAAATTATTATTAAGTAGTTAATAAAGTAAAATTTTAACTTACACAAAAGAATCAAAAAAATTAAAACGGAAAAAAAAGAGTTATAAGTTTAAAAAAATATGTTATTCATTAATTATATTAATATATAATATATAATTAATTAATTATATATGTATTAATTTGAAATATTTATTGTTGAAGTCTTGTTCATTTTATATTTAAATTTACTAATTTAACTCTGTTAATTTAATTACTTGTAGACTTCATTCTTCTTGTATATTATGTTTTAAATGTCTCTACTGTTTTTAGAAACATGCATTTTTATTTTCAATTTTAGTAATTATGCTGATAATATACTGCAAAAAAACAACTGCGTTTCAATTAAAATGACACGTTTATCGGTATTTATTTTATAAGTTAAATATGCCTTAACTATCTTCTTTGGGACAAGATAATATTCTAAATCTTCTAAAATCTGTTACTTATCAGAGAATTCGTCTCTATCATGCCCTACAAAAATAACTTTAATTAAAATAAATTTACTTTTGGTGCGATCATTATACAAAACGGCAGGGGAAATGCAAAAGCGAGCGGCGTGTGTTGAACCCCCGGCGGTTGGGCCGTCGAGACGTGTCATCCATCTCATTAGCCCGCACGCCCAAGAGGCATGTTAAGTGTAAGTGACTCTTAGGAATCAACAGGCGGCTTATCTCGCGAATAGCATCTCTAAACTTCAATAACAATTTCCGAAGAAGCAGCTCGTCGGGAGAAAGAAAAACTATTTAATGAAATGTGGCAGTGTCAATTTTCGTGCGCCAGAGAGTGTTTGGTGGTGGTGCTTGAGGAGATGGGGTACGGTGTGTGGTTATCTCTCTCGCGCGCGCTTTTAGGTTATGATTTACTGCCTCATTAAAAAAGTGGCCCCAGCCGCGAGAGAGACCGGCTTGTTTCATGCCCTCCAGTCGCGCTGATGGAATTCTTATTAATTTTATTAATATTTCTCTCTCGCACTCGTATCTGCTGCGGCTTATCAGGAAAATATTAATTTCAAATTAAGATCATAAATCAAGCGGCAAAACGGCTGGTAAAACGCCTCTTGTCTTTTTTCAAATTACTACACCGCGGCTAGCCGGCCGGATCGTAATTACAACACCTTTTCGGGCAACACTCCTTTTCCGAATATTAACTCCACTTTGGCCAATTTACATGAGACGAGAGAGTTACACACCATCATTTAAATTCAGCTATTCCGTCCATGCATAACTTTCAGCTTTCAAAATTGAAGATTCTCTTGCTAAGATTAGAGGTTTGGGCACTTGCTTAGAAATAAAAGAAAAATATTGGATTGTATTTTTCAACCAACAGCCTCCTCTTATTAATACCGTAGTGATTATAAATAAATTTCATTTGAATTTGGTTTCCATGCAATTTTTTAAGAGTCGCGTTTCTCAAATTTCGCAAACATGTCATTTTCCCGGTTGCACAATTTTTCTCTAGATTTGAATCTAAACGTTCTTGAATTTTTACATTTATTTTGACTAAATTACATTCTGAAATAAATAATTTTTGTTCTTCCCTTTAAAATATTCAACTTTTCGACAAAGCGAGCCATTTACAATGCTCCTAGGTACTGAATATTCATAGCTGTACATTTAGTTGCGATATATAGCGCAGAATTAGCGGAAGGGTAAATAATTAATTCTCAGAAATGGAATCGAGCATGGCCATGTGCATTGGAATGCAATTAAAATTAATTATTTTCCGCCATAGTATACTATGCTTCTGATTTCAAAGCTCCAGTTAGTAGAATTATATGAAATGTTATCAAAGCTGAAATGGTTGTTGCTCATACATTGTCTGTTGATGGTAGCAAAACTCGTTCTTTAATTACAAACAATCAAACAATGAAATCTTAATTCTACAGATCAAATTTAGTTTGGAAGAAGTGCAACAAAAAGCAATCAAAGTTTTTGGGAAGCCAAACATCATCCTGAAAATAAAATCTAGAGGTAATTGCAAAACTGTTTTCTTTTTAACTTTGAAGAGTTCCATAAAAAAATCAAAAATTTTTAAGGATTACATCGGATGCAAAAAAGAATTAGAATCATCAAATGCTGCGGACACTTCCATTGTTCAGATGGATTCACAAATAAATCAAACATCACAAGTCCGGCAGAAACCTCAAAGGTAATAAATAAATTAGTTTAGACATCCATAAAGATTAATATTAATAATATAAAATATAAATATAGAAGATTTAATTAATTCAAGTTCGTCAAATTAAATAATTGGTTCATTTTCAATTGATAACATTTCGTACTTTTTTGTTTTGAAATACAAAAGAAGACTTTTAAAAATAGCATTACTCAAAATGAAATAACGTCTATCATCATTATCCAAGTCGCATCCAACTGAAAATATCACAAGCCTAGCACCTGAAAGCGCTACAACCGTTGCGGCTGAATCAATCAGTACGCAAAAAGTCTTAAACTAAGCAAGTCGGTAATTTTTCCACTTTGTAGCTCAATCAAGCGTTGAAATCACCGGTGGAAATGATTTTGAGGAAACAACATTCTCTCAAGAATTTCTGTCCGAGCAAGAAAGTGTTCCCACTGCAGATCAATCATACATTTCGCCAACCCTTCAATTGCAGCTTTCGGGATCTTCATTTGATTCCAGCGAAACACCTGCAATAAGTGATCCGACCCCAATAATTCTGGCAACAGAAGAAAATTCAAAAATCGCCACGAATAATGCCGCACCACCTCCAGTTTGCAGGAAAAATGTAAATTTACTCCAAATAATTTATAATTCATTTAACACGGAGATTTAAGGAGTCACTTTTTCTCAACGATGGAAGATTAATCGGTGAATAATTAATCTGCCTTTTCTGTTAAAAAATTTGTTTCTTGTTTCAGATGCCGAATATTATGGTCATTGGGTTGAAACTTGCGGATCTCTGTTTCTCTGGGGAAATGATGTGGTCAGTAAAAAATATTATGCAGGCTTTCCATCATATTTTTCCCAATTAAAAAAATTATGACGTCATCGAAATTCTGTCTGATCTCTTGATTACGCTGTGACAATGGCGAGTTTTGAACGGAAGTAGAAGAAAAATGAGAGCACTGATGGTCCAAACCAAACCACAACATTTACCATTGCATTGTTGCAAAAAAAAAATTAATATCATAATTTATGAATTTGGAAAAACGAAAAAAAAAACATTCCGTAAGTTTTCCGATTTTTTTCGGCCGATTTCCCAATTTTTCGGATGAAGTCCGCAAAAGCACTTTTGGACAAATTATTTTCGGACAAAAAATGTATTTTATAACCTTTTGTTTAATTGCTAGGTTAATTGGCAAGAGAATATTGATCGGTGTTGCAGTATCGGAATGAATGGAATTATGATCGAGAACAACACAATAAGGGAGTGTTTGACTAAATTGGCCAAAGGTTAAATTTTTTATTTCCAAAATTTAAACATATTTATTAAATTAATTTTTAAAAAAAGCTTCCGTTTGGAAGTACAACTTCCGTTATTGGACATCCAGCCAACTAATAAACGGCAGCAATTTTGAGAATAATTGCGTTTACATGCTTGTCAACAAATCAGTAGGTAGCGTTTCCACAGCAGCCAAAAACTGTTCCAACCGATACGTCTTTGCATGTCAAGTAAAATAAATGACACTGAAATTTTGATTATCTCTTGGAATTATCTAAAATTTTAGGGCCCAACAACACCATCACCACCATGCTACAAGCCGCAGTGCCCAAACTTCACTGGCTTTAATTGCTCAAAAGATGTAGTTCATGAAACTAACAAGATACTGATTAGTTTAATTGAAAAAAAATTTAATATAGCCGTCATACTTCTCTACTCTGATTGATAACGTAACGGAATTCCAGTACCTCACAAGTAAATTTTATATTTAATATATATTTTTTTTTTAATTTTTCCAATTATAATGTGTTTTTTTAAAGGGCCGTTTAAGTAAAATCAAAAATTTTTAATAAATAAAATATTGGGAAAAAAGAGAATAATTTTGGGCAAAGAAGATAAAAATTATTTGAAATTTACTGTAATTTATTGTCATTTCGTTTAATTGTTGCAGATCCTTCAGCACACGGGTTATGGTTCACAGTAAATGGAAGAACATATTTGTTCAGCACGTTAAAAAAATCGGTAACAGTTTCTTAAAATGAAACTTTAATAAAAAAAAAGGGGGAGCTTTAGTGGTTAGATGCGCAAAAAATGTGCTGCTCCATCGGAATGAAACTTCTCAGCATTGAGTACGACTATGAATATGGCAACTTATTGACGGCCGCCAAAAGTAAAATTTTTATATTCAAAAATTTTCACTTATTATTGAAATTGTCATAGATTCAATCAAGAACGAGGGCATCTTTTGGACTTCGGGAACCAATCAGGGTTGCAACAATAGTTTTGGGTGGTGCGCGGCAAACAAACTACTACGCCCGCGAGATGCAAAGTGGAAACAGGGCGAGCCGAACAATTTGGGAAATAAGGAGCATTGCATCTCCGTGGAGATGTCGAAAACCAAAGGCGCGTTGCTGGCAGACGCCGATTGCAAAGAAAGCCAAAAGTATATTTGCGAGGCGAGGGACACGAGGAAAACCCCCTTAAACTCGAGGGCAATTCTCGATGAGTGCAGCGCGGTTTTTAATGTGACAGAAGGTATTTTTCTTATAAAAGCAAAATAATTTTATTTAGTAACATAATTAAAAATAAAACTTTTTAAGAACAGCTTTGTGCAAATAAGATAAAATAAAATTTAATATCATCAACCATTTTTTTATAAATTAAATTTATATTTTGTCTTCATTATTATTTATTATTTAAATTAAATTGATTTTTTTTTTATTTTTGTAATTAACATTGATTTACACTGCTGATGTACTTTTAATTTATCATGTGTATTCCAGACGAGATTATGTATATATTGAATTCTACGCAGCTCCCTATGATCTCATTAAAACTAAAAGTAAGACGCATGCATAAGGCAGATCTTAAAAATTTTAAATACATGAAATCTTTATTTACATATTTTTAAAATAAAAATTTATTTGAATCGTTAACAGTGTTTTTTGAAATGCGTTGGAGAAAATGGAGGATTTGTATAAACATTTGATACTTGTTAATTAAATTAATTGAATACAATAGATGCTGTATGGTCGTTTAATCGATGAAACGATTTTGGAAATGGCTGAGACTTTGGCGGTCAGTGACACAGTCAGGGAAGAAAACATGAATGCAATTTCAGCCTGCGGATCAATAAGTGAGTTATTAGTAAAAAAGTACTTGTAAAAAATAAACAGTTTTTATGAGGAAAATAATTCACAGAGGGAATGGACGAGTGCGATACTGCTTCACTTGTGTTACAATGTGGATTGGAAAAAGCGCCTGATCTAGTGGAAAACATTCTCAACACGGTCGAAGTAAACTCGTCATCGGTATGGCTTACAAATTTAATAAAATTAAGTCGGTTAAATAGTAAATAATTTTCACAGGATCCTGTACCTCTACCCAGTGTAAGCCACAAATGCCCGGCTGATTTTGAATGTGTGATTGATGTAAAAGATGAATAATTTATTTTAATAAATTAATTTATTTTTATGTGTCAATAAAAATTTAGCCAAAACTGCGCGAAGACTACATCAACAATAGACGTTGGAAAATATATTATTCTTTTTATTAATATTTAAAATTTCTTTATAATTATTTTAAAATCCAGCCATCCCTAATGGAGAGATTGTCACTGCCTGTGGGATCAAATACGTGCATCAACACATTCGCGTAAAAATTTTATAGCATTTTAAAATTAAAATAATTTAACCTGATTCAATTTCAGCAACTTTATACGACGGCGTCGTCATTCTGTTGCAGCTACGGTTTGAAATTGGCTTATTTTGAAAACGTCACAAATGGCATCTGCCTTGTCAATTCTAAAATAAGTGATCATTAAAATTTCTAGAATAATTTGTGATGATTAGCATTATTGGAAACAGGCGCAGATGCTCGCACTGAGCAATCGTGGCTGGCGGCGAGCAGACTGGCCTCGGGGAAGTACGGCTGGTGCAACGCAAACATCCCGTGGAACTTGTTGCCCGGCCCAATCCCCGACGCCTACCCTTACAAATCGGCTGTTCCTCAAAGTTATCTCTTTTCATTTCGCATCGGCGTCACCATGAAATTGGCGCGTTTTGCTCAAGAAAAGTTGTCAAACACGTGCTTCGCGCTTTGCAGGCCTTGATAAGATTATCAAATTGTGAGAAAAATTAAATTTGGCATTCTAAAATAAAATAAAAATTCATTTGATGATTTGAATGTTGTTGAAAACTCCTCAAATATTTAAACAATTATAATTTTATATTAAAAATGTGCTTTTAAAAATTACAATAAGTTGTTAAATAAACTTACAAAACAGCAGCTGTTCAGTTTTTTTTTTTACATTTTTCTAATTTTATTTCGGTTTATCTTAATTAACAGGAAATTCAAAATTCTCAAAGTTTTACACACAAATTTTAAATGTCCTTCCTCAGAAAGTGTTATTAAACGTAACAACGTTAGTATTGTTGTACAAACTACAAATTTCAGCTTGTATCTCCAGTTCAGATCGGTCAGTGTTATTTTAATTTGTATTTATTCTGCAGTAAAAAACTGTGGCAAAAAAAAACATGGTTTTAGAGCAACATGAACTCTATAAATTAAATTAGAACATAAAACTTATCTTATTTAGTAAAATAATCCTTTTTAATGGAATAGTTTTATTATTTATTTGTGAAATAATGAAAAAGATACAAATTAAAACTCTGATAAAATGTTTGGAAAATGTTGAAATGTTTAAGTTAATAAAATCGTTCCATTGGAGATTCTCAAACACATTTGGGGGCTTTCAGCATTATCACAGGCTGCGATGATGGACAGTGCAATTAACCCAGAAGCAAACCCCAGATCATAAAACTCAACACGCGCCTGGCATTAGAAGGGACGGAGTATTTTTTTTCCGGTACTTCTGCTCGCCACCCATTTAAATTGCCCGTCGGCCGCGCGTGAAAAATTGTTTTCTGGTGACCGCGGTTTGAGAGTCCGACGTCCTAAAAAGCCGGCGCGAGCAGTTGTTTAATTCAATTTTTCTTGCCACACAAGAAGTGTGAAATTAATACGACTCGTTTTTAACTCTTAACATATCCACCGAGCGGCGCCGATGAAAAATCTCTATTTTTATATTTCGGTGGCATGAAAATTTATCGCTGCTTGTTATTTTATATTCCCTGAGAATTATTTGCAACTAAAACGGTAAAAATATTGAAATTTTTTTATTTTAAGAAAAAATAATTCTCCAGAGATTTATCGGATTCATCGCGTTATTGTTTCCCATGTCCGACGCAATGTGTGCTACAATGATGAATTACAAAAGCGGCGCACCGTTGATCAAACGATCACGGACGTGTGATGGACAAATTATTCTAATGAGCACTCTCGTGGTCTATTACCTGTGATTTAGTGATCGGAACCATAATCATTCAGCCCTTTGGCCTCGCGCATCAAAAATAATATCTTCTCTTTTATTATTTTACAGTTAAAAAGGAGCTGAAATTCTCCTCGAAGGACGTGATAAATTTTTTAAATAAAAATGAAATTTTAAAAATGTTGATAAATATTTCAAAATATTTATCACGTTGGTGCTGAACAAAAGCGCGTTTTTTATAATTTCGCACGCCGAACGACACGAAGCACACCTGCCATTATTATTTCATATCAACGTCTTAAGAGGTGCGAAATTTATGGGAGCTAAACACACGTTGGGACTGCAGGATTTATAAGCGTTATTACACCATCACGCATTTTCTGCTTTAATTCTCGCTCCAGCAAATTTATCGCGCCTTCGGCTCTTACCGTAGTGACGGGATTCACACAAATAGGCCTGAAGCGAAACTGAAATTTGAAGTTTTAAAATATTTTACGTAATTTGCTGCAACATTTAATTAAAAAGATCCAGAAATATTTATTAAATAGTGTTGTTTATTTTATTTTTATGTAGTTTAAATTAATTTTTATTTGGAAATGTCAAATTTCGTATTTTTAAAATGAATAATTTTTCAATAATTTCGGCTGAACTTAATTTATTTAGTACAAGCAAACATGGGTTTTCGTCGACTACGGTAGAAATTTCGCATGCGTCGGAATGCGCGAGAGTGCAGACAGACACAACGACTTTTCTCAGAGCAAGATGAGAGAGTGCGAGTGTCGAAAATTGAAAATTAATTGCTAATAAGGGGCAATTGTGGCCGTGATTCATGGCGGTAGTGACAGTTAATCGGCGGACGCGGGGCTAATGATAGCTCTGGACGAATAAGAAATGAAGCCGGCCTGCAGGCTAATAAAATAGATTCCGTAATGCTGTGTATTGGCCAATTATCGTTGAAATATGGCCCGCTCGCCATTACCGCCGCTTTCTTTCTTCCTCTCGGCCTCGACAGGGTGCGGTTCCTCTCCGTGTCGAGTGCGGACTGCCTTTTGATCTGCGGGCCATTGTCAGCAATTATATCGTGAAACGGGAAGAAGATGAATGAACTGGCGAACAATCGAGCGCCCATTCAGCGCACCACTTTCGGCGTCGACTCAAAGAGAGTGCGTTTATTTAAATTGCCAATGTAATAACATGATCGATGTGCAGTTTCCCTAATCATAAGTTGAGATTGTGAATCGCTTTTTACACTCTTTGCAAATTTTGTTCTGAATTCAAGAAGTATAATTTAAAATCATACATCATTTCAGGGGTTTTAGAAACAAAAAAGTGTCATTGTGAAACTTTTTTCTTCTTTTAATAGTTCCAATTATTCTCCACCACAAGTAAGAAAAGATGGGTTATGGGTTACACATGAGCTATCCGAGTAATTAACACGTTAAAAATGTTTAAACCTCCCTTGGCTGTTCCCGCGAGTGAACTTGATTTGTGTAACGAGAGGCCGGGTTGTGGATGGGGTGACCAACGGAGAGGCCTCCGCCCATGGCACCGTGCGGCGGAGGATGGCCTGGGTGGTGCAGAGCAGCTTGGCTGTACGAAATTCGAGTTCCGGGCGCTTGGCTTACGTAAACGCTCTGACGAATCAAAAATTTGGAGCATAAATTACTCATAATTAAAAGAAAACAGCCGATTTTCATCAATGCTGTTTTAATTATTTTAATGATAATATTCTAGACAGTTGAACAAATTTGGGAACCTCATCGATTTAAATCAAGGACTGATTGCAAGCATAAAAAAGCATTGCTTGACTTACATGTGGCGTTGATGCAGTGGGAATTGGTTGAAAAGTGGTCACAGGATTTCCGTGAGACACTGGCTGCCCCCGAATTGGATAACCGGATGTGATTCCTCCAGATTTTGCACCCTAAGAAAATTTTGAAATTAATTTTAAATTTTCTTTAGATTTTAACTTATTATAAATAAAAATTGACTTTTCTGTTTGAAGAAATTGACATTTGAGGAGATGATCGTGGAAATGAAGAGATCAGGCTTTTCCTCGCTGCAAAAATGGTATTTTATTCAAAAATAATTTCAAAAACACAAGCAGCGTGTTTGCTCATGAATTTGTTAATTTTAATATTGGAATGTTTATAATTATTAAAATGTGTCACTTTTCCAATTTGCTAATATTATTTGTATATTTTGCTCATGAAATAGGGTCGCAGACCATGACTGAAACTGGTAGAGCCATTTCTTATATAATTACAAATTATTTCTGCAACGGGGAAAAGCCTGATCTCTTCATTTCCAAAAATTAACAATTTCACAAATTTAAATTGTAAAATACCTGTGGCAATTGTTGGACAGGGATTGAGCCCCCATGTATTGGAACATGAGTGGCCGGTCTGATGCTGACACCAGGTGGGTGCCCTGCATAGTACTTTTCAGCCTCCTGCGACGAATAGCTGCTCGTTTTTTGGCCGCTGTGCTCCATGCCAGGGTGCATCGTGACATAAGCTAAACAGAAATCACAGTTCAGATTCAAATTCATCGGAGAAAGAAATAATTACTTGGCTGCGGTTGCTGCGCCATCACTCTCGAAGGCCCAGGTTGGCTCGAGGGACCCGGTTGCGAGTGCAGATAGAGAGCTGGGGGTCCGTGTTTCATGTCCTCACGGGTCTGAGGCGGAACTCCGTGCGGCGCCTGGACATACTGCGGATGGCCTGCACTGCTGTACGAGTACACAGCAGAGGTCGGAGCGTAGCTGACGGCAGTGCTCGACGGCGGAGGGTGGCTGTAAAATGCCTGCTGGCTGGATCCGTAAGGTGATGGAGTATTTTCTAAATGAAAATATTAAATTAATATCACAATGAGGTCAGAAAAAAAATGTTATATAAAATTTTGTATAAATGTACAAATATTCTAAATATGAGATAAAAATATTAATTTCAAATTGAAATAAAGCTTTATTTTTTATTTTATTATTGATATTACTTATTTTTTTTATTTTCTTTATTAATTAAAAACAAATAAATTAATTAATATCAAATTGAAATAAAACTTTGGTTCTATTAATTGACAAGCAAGCTGATTGTTGTCAACTTGAAATGCAGTTTTAAATTACTTACTATGCCATAGAACAGCTCGAGAATACTCATGCCCTCTTCGGCCTTCTTCCTGCTCTAGAAATTAAAAGAAAATTGAATGTTAATAAATAATTTTGACATAATTTTCTTCTTACTAGGTTGGGAATATCCTGTTACTGCGGCGTGCTTGTAACTGTAGCCTGGGTGGTAGCCAGGTGTGGGAGACGGACTCCTCTGTCGCTTGATTGCACCCTAAATTTTACAAATAAATTCAATAATTTCAGATTAAAACGTTATCTTTTACTCTTGGAGGTCCAGACGCAAGCAGATCGTATTGATTGACCTGAGGCATCATGCCAGCAGGAGGCAACTTGTAGAGAGTTGCGGGTCTGCCGGCAAGCATGTTGGGTTGCAGGAAAAGTTGAGGATGTCCTCCCATGACCGTTCCAGGTGGATAAGCGTGCATGCCGATCATCTCACTGAAATAATGGAATATTGAAGTTTTTATAAATTAATTCTATTTTAAGCACCTTTCTTTCATAAGTTGTCTCCTTCGAATGTCATCCTCGTTCAAGACTTTCTTGAGCTGCAGAAAGAGCTGGTGCTTCTCTTCCTTGAGCTGGGCCAACCTGGTTTCCTGTTGCTGAATTTGCATGTTGGTTTCCCCCAGTGTCATCACGTCTTGTTTTTGCTGTCTTTCCCTCTCCTTTCTTTGCCTCTCGACTTCTGCGTCTGCTTCTTGCTCTGTGAAATAGTAATTTTAACATAATAATTATACTATTCATGCATAAAACGACAAAATACACACCTTCCTTCTTTTTCTGACGTTCTCTCTGAACGTGAGCTTTCAGCGCAGACCATATGTCGTCAGCCTTTTTCGGTCTCGCCACGGGAGCAGGCATCTTGTTGGACGAAATTTTGAGGCCGTATTTCAAGAACTATACTCAAGCACAGCAAAATCTGCAAAAATCATTTCGATTAGATCCTCCGACCTCCGAATAAAGTCCCGTTATTGACAAAGGACACTTTTGGTTTACATATTCCAAGCTATTTAAATAAAATGAACACCGAATTTATGGAAAATTTTGTACCTGAGTTAGCAATTGACGTGATCCATTGTGAAAACAGCACGTAAAATGCAGAAATAATAAAATATCTTTGATTAAAACGTGTAAGAAACCGGATTCCGAATAAATTTGTTGACAACCGCATCCGCCATGATAGTTGGCCAGAAAATTCTGATCTCTGATTGGACGATTCGCTCGCAAATGCCGCTCTGTGATTGGTTGAGAAGAGGGCGGAGACGAGAGGCGCGAAAACGCTGGCCCCACATTCCATTGAGCAGAGAACGTGGGTGCCTCTTTTCATGAATAAAAGCAGCTTTGTTTTTGCTGATTTTAGGCAACTTAACCGATTTAAATAATGGTAATTGGTCGATTCATAGTTTTTAAAGTGTTTTTAACGCGAGTACGGTTTATTGCTTAGATTTTGTCGAGAGCAAAACCAGCCAGCGGCCCTTCCACTTCTCAAAGTGCACAGGTACGAAGGCAACTTCCCAACTTGGAGGATTTCTTAAAAGTTCGAGATTTTACCGGCGCTTTGTGTCTATTGGAGGTTTAAAAAATTACTGTATTTTGTAATTTTAACACAATTTTTTTCTTAACCAGTTCAACAATAACAGTGGTAAAGGCAGTGTTGATATTGACATGTGGATTGGATTTTGCTCCTTCCATTTGGGCGACTACAAAAAGGCGGCCCAGGTGTACGAGAGCATTTTGAAGAAGCCCTCGAGACCCGTCGAAGCCTCTACCTACCTGGCCTGTTGCTACTTTTACCTCGGAATGTACCCAGAATCAGATAAGGTAAAAATTGAAATTTATTTCAAAATTTTTTAAATTAATTTAAATCCAGCTTCTGCAAAATGCGCCGGAGAGCCGATTGAGAAACAGGCTGATGTTTCATCTCGCGCACAAATTCGGCGACGAGAAGAAATTAATGCAGCAGCACCAGCAGCTCGAGGACGTGCTGGAAGATCAGCTTTCACTGGCAGCGATTCATTATTTGCGCTCTCATTATCAGGAGGCGATTGATATTTACAAGAAAATTTTACTCGATAATAGGTGATTTAATTTTATTGGAAAGTTTTTTATTAATAAAAAGGAAAAAATAATTTAGGTGCTTTAAATCCATTTAAATTTAAATTCTACCACAAAATAATTTAGATTTGAAATTTAAAATTTAGGGACTACTTGGCGCTGAATGTTTATGTTGCATTGTGTTACTACAAACTCGACTACTATGACGTTTCCCAAGAGGTCCTTGCAGTTTACTTGCAACAGTTCCCTGATTCTGCGATCGCCCTGAACCTGAAAGCGTGCAACCATTTCAGGCTGTACAACGGACGAGCGGCGGAAAATGAGTTGAAACCTCTTTTGGTAAAATAAAAATTTTAGTAATGAAATTTTAATCATTATAATTTAACAAATTCCAAGGAGCAATCTGGAAATACTTTCGGACACGATTTAATAAAACACAACCTGGTGGTTTTTCGCGGCGGCGAAGGAGCTCTGCAGGTTTTGCCGCCCCTGGTGGACGTAATTCCCGAGGCACGGCTGAACCTTGTCATCTATTATTTGCGACAAGTAAATCATTAATTTATTTCTGTTTAAAATTAAATTTCATTCAAAATATACAGGACGAGGTTCAGGAGGCGTACGCCCTGATCAAAGATTTGGAACCTGCCGTTCCGCAGGAGTACATTTTGAAAGGGGTCGTGAACGCAGCGCTGGGGCAGGAACTTGGCTCGGTATAATGTTAAATTAATTCCACTCGAGTGGCTTCTCGACAGTGAAAAATGAATTTCCTCTCTCTTTGTGAAGCGGGAGCACCTCAAAGTGGCGCAGCAATTTTTCCAACTCGTCGGTGGCAGCGCGAGCGAGTGCGACACAATTCCGGGAAGGCAGTGCATGGCATCGTGCTTCTTTTTGCTGAAGCAATTCGACGACGTCTTGCTCTACCTCAGCTCGGTCAAAAGTTACTTTTACAATGACGACAGCTTCAATTTCAATTACGCCCAGGTGAATAATTTCCCTTTCGACGAAAAAGGAAAAAAATTAAATTAATTTTTTTACTAGGCAAAAGCGGCTGTCGGAAGTTACAAAGAAGCGGAGGAAATGTTTCTGATGATTCAGAGTGAAAAGATTCGGCAAGACCCTGTTTACGCTTCAATGCTTTGCAGATGCTGTAATTTTTTTTCAATATAAGAGTGTTTAAAAGTTAAATTTTTCCCCTTTGATAGATATAATGAATAGAAAATCGAGCAGCGCTTGGGAGCTGTACCTGCGAATGGACACTTCGGCCGAATCGTTCTCACTTTTGCAATTGATCGCCAACGATTGCTATAGAACAGGCCAGTTTTATATCGCGGCAAAAGCTTTCGACGTCCTGGAAAGATTGGACCCAAATCCTGAGTATTGGGAAGGGAAGAGAGGCGCTTGCATCGGAATATTTCAATTAGTGGTCGCAGGAATTGAGCCGAAGTATAAAAAAATTAATATTGTGACGTCTTCATGATGTTTTTCATTAACAGAGAGACGCTTGCTGAGGCAGTCCAGACCCTGAGGACATCATCAAGACCTCAAGTAGAGCAAATTGTCAGAGTAATGAAGAAATGGGCAAAAGATAATAGAATTCCGCTGAACTAAAATATTTGTATTAAAAATTCCGAAAATTTCATTTAATAAAATAATCAAAAATAATGTGTGGTTTAAAGCGATTAATTAATTAATTGATTAAGTAAATAGAAATGTCAAGATATTCTTGATTACATTGAAATCACTGCCACGTGGTCATCTTTCGCGCGGATCGACATCCAAATACTCTCTTCTGATTGGTCGACGCAGCCATCCAAGCCATTCATTGGCTCAAGATTTCGGGCCGCAGATTTCAGCTGTTCGAGGTACACAAACAGTGGCATGTGTCTGTGATCTCCGACTTTTCCGAATTTGAAGTCGAAAATGAGTGCTGTGAAGTGCCACTACGAAGTTCTCGAGGTGTCCAGGGATGCCTCCGACGACGAGCTGAAGAAAAGTTACCGAAAACTCGCCCTGAAGTGGCATCCAGGTGAGAAAATAAATCATCTAAAAAAAAATGCTTATATCCTTCTTTACCCTGAGCAAATTCAATTTTTATTTTATTAATTTTCAGACAAGAATTTGAGTAACCCAGAAGAGGCCAAGTCGCAATTTCAACTTATTCAACAAGCATTCGAGGTCCTCAGCGATCCGCAGGAGCGTGCGTGGTACGATGAGCACCGAGAAGCGATTTTGAAGGGAGGTGGGTTGCCTAATATTATTTTAATAAATTGTGCAATTGACCTAATTAACGAGCAGGCATCGGAGGCGATTATGAAGATGACTCGTTTGATGTCTTCCCTTTTTTCACGTCTTCTTGCTATAAAGGATTTGGTGATGACGAGAAGGGTTTTTATGCTGTTTACAGGTAAAAAAAAAAAATGCTTAAAATTACTTTAAATTTACTTTCAAATCTCTTCCTTTTAGAGAGGTGTTTAATAAAATTGCTGCTGAGGAGATAGATCTCTATAGGGAGGAAGAGTCTGACAGTGAATTTGAAATCCCAGGGTTCGGCACGTCGACGAGCAGCTACGAAGATGTAATTTTATTTTTATTCAAATTGCCACAGTTCATTAACGAAGGTGTTACTTAGGTTGTCCACGATTTTTATGCATTTTGGCAGAGTTTCTCTACCAAAAAGTCGTACGCCTGGATGGACGAGTACGACACTCGCCAGGCTGAAAACAGGAGGATCGTCCGAGCCATGGACAAAGAAAACAAAAAGGTCAGGGAGAAAGCCAGGAAAGCCCGAAATGAACAAATTCGAACGCTGGTTGCCTTTGTTAGGAAGCGTGACAAGCGAATTGAGCTGCACAAAGTAACTTAAAAATCGATTTCTTTTAATTTGTATTACATTGAACTATTTGAAGCAAAAACTGGCAGAAAAGGCAAAGGAAAATGCGCTGAAAGTAGAGAACAATCGGAAAAAGCAGCTTGCCGAGAGAAAGAAGTTGTTCGAGGAAGCCAACTCTTCGAAACACCTTAACATGGATGACATGGAAGGTGTCCTTAAAGTATTACTTCATAAATTTAAATTGTAGTTTCCAGTTAAATAAATTAATCAAATAGGAAATTGAGCACAACCTTACAGCTGAATTTGGCAAAGACGAAGAAACAACGGAAGATGAAGAGGAGCCAAGTGGAATGTTTTGCGTAGCTTGCAACAAAAGTTTTAAAACTGACAAGGCGTAAGAAAATTTAAATTTTTAGTTTTTTTATTGATGGAGCTTTTGAAGGTTTGCAAATCATGAGAATTCCAAAAAGCACAAAGAAAACGTTGCTCTGCTGAAAGTGACCATGCAGGAGGAGGAAGTCGAGTTCCAGTCCGAAGAGGTGAAGGAAAGCGACGCAACTGCGGACGATGACGAAGATCTTGTAGAAGTAGGATATGAAATACTGCAAGAAGAGGACGATGCTGAGGAAGTTCAGGAGGAAGCAGGTTGGTTTTTTCCATGAAAAAAATTAAACATTTTTAAATTTATAAATAAATTATCTATTTAGCGGCAGCACCTAGTAGTAAAAAGAAAAAGAACAAAAAGAAGCAGACTGCCAGAGTTCGACTTGACAGTTCAGACGTAGTTGCAGAAGATTTGGAAGAAATTGGAATTTCTAAGAAACAGCGGAGGAAAAAAGATGCGCAGGCAAAACAAAGCAAACCGCCTGTAGAAAGTGATGGTGCTGAAGCCAATGGTGAGGTTGCAAGTGCAAACATTCCTGTTGACGAAGATGAAGAACAACCTGAAAAAGTGCCACCACCAAAGTTGAAAGGAAAAAAGGCTAAGTTAGCTAAGAAAGCCGAAAGAGGTGAAAAGATTGCCTGTGAAGAAAGCATGGAAGTGGTAAAATTAGTACAATTTTTATTAAAATAAATTTCCAATTTCTTCCTCTTTACACAGGACACTGATCTCACTTGCTTGACCTGTAAATCAACTTTTCCGACGAGAAACAAACTTTTTGACCATTTTAAGAGGACTGGACATGCGGCACCTATCACTGATTTGCCCTCAGCCTCCAAATCAGAGAAGAAGAAAAGGAGGTGAAGATTTTCTGTGTTTTTCAATTAAAAAAACGTTAACTCTATTAAATTTTTTTTTTCATTTTTATGAATTTAAAACAAATTAAAACAATGGAAACTCTTCTTGGTAAAGTAATAATTTATTTACACATATATTTAATGTTTGGTATTTGTTCTGAGTTAATTGAAACTTTACAATAATTAAGAGCGAGATATCAGTTGAGTCTTCAACGTACTCATTTGGTCCATTCGGCCTCACTTGAACAAAACAGTCATTCTAAATACAATGTTACAAGAACAGGACCTGCCTTTTCACAATCTCCACGTGGAGATTTGTTTAATTTCTAAAAATAAATTAATAACTTGCAAACACGCATATTATCTCTCTGACGACACAAAATATTGAATTTCAACCGATTCTGTGACAAATTCTTGGCACCAAAATCAAACTTCGGATAAATCAATCGAAACAAACTTCGCATACACGATCAACACAAAATTATAAGATTAATCAACGCACATGAACTGCCACGAAGTAGAAAAATCACGAACCTTCAAATAGATATTTCTAAAATAATTTGCTTCTAACGACAGTGTTGTAACAAAATTGTTTCTAAAGGCCTTGAAGGGCTGCTGACAATTATTGTCGTAGCTATAGGCCCTCCTATAATTCATGGAATCTTTCTCTTCCACAATGCAATTTGACCGCAAAAACATTCAATTGCTACTTTTCCATGTTCTAAAGTACATTTTTTATTTTCCGGGTATAAAATCGACGATAAACATTCAAAATTTTACTTTGGCATCACTAGAGTCGAAATCGTCCAAAACGGGGTGAGGGCCGGGCGGCCTCGTAAGCTCTTGATCATTTTTTTATCAACAATGACAACACATTTATAAATATATATCGAGATAGAAGAGACAAAGTTGTAACAACAGTCTGCTGGTGATCGTGGTGTGCGCATGAATGAGTGTGATGCTCTAGTCCCTAAGTGTAGTAGTAACTGTCGATCACTGCGTGTACGGATACTCCCTGAGGTAGTCCTCGATGGCCGACGGAAGGTTGAGGGCCGCCAGGTCCCTGTGTTGCAGTCTCTGGTTGATGGCTAAGCGCGCCATGTGTTGCAAGGTGCTCACCCTGCGCCTCAACGGCCGCGTCAGCAGGATCGGCGAGTGCGTCCGCCCTCGGTCGTCGACCTGAACAAAAATTAAAATAAATATAAGATTAATTATTTAAAAATTCTTACACAAAATTGGGATCCATTGCACATCACAATTTCATTCAATTTGAATAATATTAATAAACCTCCTCGACTGTTACTTTTTATTTAAAATTAAAAGTAATAAATAAAGATTTTTTTAAATTTAAATTAATTTTTTTCATTCTTAATAAGATTTGAATAAGTAAGAATTTACTTCTGCTCTTATTTTTGTTTCAAAATTTTAGAATAACTTATAGATCTTCAATAAATTTACTTCACAATCCATTTTTTTTTTTTTTTTTTTTTTTAATTAAAAGTGTCATTTTCTGAAATTTGGCCTCTTTCAAAACCGAATTTTTTCGCCTCTAAATTTTTAGCAAAATTGAGACGTACCCAAACATGGCTGCCTGGTTCTGGCGGTGGCGAGACATTGACATAGGTGCGGTTGGAGGTGGCCTGCCGCCTCTGCGTCTCCTTGCCCTCGCGCACGTAGTGCTCGACGAGTTTGAGGACGCACGCGAAACGCGGCACGTGGTGCGCCAAGTGGTGCTGCGCGTCCAGTCGGAACTCTCCGTTGAGGTAGTGGAGACGCACGCTGGTCGGGCCGCGCGTCGTCTGCACACTCAGCGAGAACAGGTGCTCAGGGTCGGACGAGTCGCGCAACAGGAATGTGCCGGGCGGGCAGTTTTTCAGGGCGATCAGTGATTCCTCGCCGCTCAACGCCTCGTAGTACCTGAAATTTGATTTTTTTTTAATATAATTTGAACAAAATTCAATTAAAAAAAAAATGCAAAGTATATTTTATTTCGAGAAGAACCAATGATTAATTTCTTTACTTTTATAATAACAAAATCAAGTTGAATAATTTTTTTTTCATGCTTATTCATTTATTATTTTTTTTTTAATTTTTCTTATTTGATTGATTTTATTTAGAACTTATTTCTTTTTATTTATTCTCAATTAAAAACAAAATCGTTATAATTGTTCGATCAAGTAAATGTATCAAAATTTAATTCAAAATATAAATATGATTTTAGTAAGTAAATTTTTAAATTTGGTTTTTTTATTTCATGATCATTTTATAGTTAAAATAAAATATTAAAAATTTATATTTAATTAAATTTCATTAATTAAAGGTAAAAAAATCTACAAAATAATGAAAAATTGGTGTTAAAATAACTGAAAATTACCATCCGGACGCTGTAAGGGCCTTGTGTGTGGAGGTTAGGTTTGCCGAGTTGCGGCTGGAGGCGGCCTGGGTGGGCCACGGGGGCAGCACGATCTGCAGCGACGGCGTGAAGGACACCTGCAGACCCGGCGTTTGCTGGAAGGAGACCTGCAGGTGCGGGGTGGTGCAGGTCGGTTTGCCCTCGGAGACGATGATGCCGCCGCCACTGCCTGCAAACACCCGCAAGCAGGAGGCGGCGGGGGCGGCACAGCAGCACGACGCACTCGTCGAGGCGGTGCTGGCGGTGCTGCTGGCGGCGGCGGCGCCCTCGAACGAGTGCAGACAGTGCGGGCAGGTCAGCATGGCGGTGGCGACGGGGGTGGCATTCCCGCTCCCAGCGAACCACAGGCCTCCGGGTGAGGGGTGGGCAGTGCAGCCGCCCCCCGCGTGGGGCCACGGGCCTAGCACAAGGGACGCCAGTTGGCCTGTCGAACGTCTGAAACAAAAATCGCCAAAACAATTAACATTTTATTTTAATTATAATTTTTTATTAAACTGGTTTAAGAGAAGCATTTTCTTAAAGTGAAACTTCAATTTTGAATGTTGGAAATTATTTTCTCATTTGAATTTGTAGTTATTTAGGTTAAGAAATAAGCAATTTTAATAATATATATTTTCAGTTTTTTAACCGTTCGTAAGAACGTTTAATGCTGAAAGTTTGCAAAATATTTTATTTGATTTAATAAATTTCTTCTTGTTATGAAAAACAAAACACAAGTTTCATCAAACTTTGTAACTTTCGAATGAGATTTTTTCA
The DNA here is from genome assembly GCF_031216515.1 of Neocloeon triangulifer. Taxonomy (NCBI): domain Eukaryota; kingdom Metazoa; phylum Arthropoda; class Insecta; order Ephemeroptera; family Baetidae; genus Neocloeon; species Neocloeon triangulifer. Next base: position 3,684,711 of record NW_026775550.1, read on the forward strand.
AGAAGATTAATCCATTTTCACAAACTTTAGTGAAGTGAAGCTTTATTCGAAAAGTGGAGCCAAAATTAAGACGCGAATTATGTATCTCTCTCATAATTGCTTGATGCGTCCCAAAATAGAGTTCCTAGTAGCGCTGCAAATTCTGCCAGATTACACAGAATCCAAGCCGAGCGTTAATTGCAATTCCCAGAATACGCAAGACTGCTGCAGAAACCTCTCTCTCATCTATTGTGCATACTAATTAGCGATTTCTCCTTCATCATTGTTGCAAATGCTTCCGAGAAGCGGCCGCGCGCGCGCCTTTTCAGATTGTTTTCAGTTTGTGCTGTAATGAGTAAGCAGAATGAAACTCGTCGCTGCATTCAAGAGCGGGACGGACGAAAAAAACGTATATCAGGTTAATTTGCGCGACAAAGTGCCTAATTCCGCGAAACGATATTTCATGAAGTTGTGCGCCGAGTCTAAGTGGTGTGCATTTATTTTTTGCATTGCGCGGCAAGAGTGCTTTTGTGCGATTTTTCGCCGACCATTCAGGCCAGAATAAAGTGAACTCATACATGAAAGGTGTAATACAAAGTTGCAAAAGTACATAAAATTTAAACTTTTCCAAACGAAATTAATACGAATATGAGTAAATAAACATAAAAAGGGTGAATGATGGATGTGGAAAATAAGGACAAGAATTCTTTGCCTTTGCTCATGAAAATACCTGAATTTGTTAGTTTTTAAGATTTTAATTTTTTATTTTAAAATGTGTTTTTTTCAATTTGCTGATTTTTTGTATTTTTTCTTGCTCATGAAATAGGGTCGCAGACCGTGACCAAAACTGGTAGAGCCGTTTTGTTTTTGAATAAAAACAATTTTTTGCAACGAGGCAAAGCCCGATTTCTTCATTTCCATGATCATCTCCTCGAGTGTCAACTTCTTCAAACAAAATAGAATTCTTCTGAAAATATAATGTAAAGAAAATCGTGTAATTCTGATTATACTATTAAATTGTTTAAATTTTGTTCTTGTTTCTCTTTTTTTCTTCATGAAATAATGCTCATTCATAAATGATTTATGTAAAACTACATTTCAGTCAAAATTAGTCCCAAAAACTAAGGTCTGAATTTAAATAAATTAATAAATAAAAATGATAAAATACCCTTTTTGTGGTTACCTGAAAATAGATTTATTTGACAAATATAATTTAAACAAAAATTCATTATTCTAAATTATAAATTTAATAAATATCTAGCCTAATTTTCATCAATTCTTAAATAAAAAAGCCAATAATAATCCATTTAAAATAAGATTTGTTCCAAATTCCATCTAATGAATTATTGTGTTGAGAAAAATCTACAACTTCTTAATTAGATCACGAGCCGCTCAAAATGAAGCGAGTCATGAGAGTTGGCGTGGTTAATTCATTATTTTCGAGACAGCAGCACCTCGATGGAGTGGAAAAGAGCTTTGCTGTTGGGTTGACGTCATTTCGGACACGAAGAAGTGTTGTGAGTCAGTTCGGCGTGATCTCAGGCCAGCAAAATGATGTGCATTCCTCGGTCTTGCCAATTGGCCACCCCGCAAATCGTTTTAACTCCTTTTAGGAAATAATTTACGAGCACCGTTTTGGGTGCGCCCGCGACCAATATAATTTCGCAACAAACACCGATCGCGCTGTTTTTCGGTCTCGTTCTCAGCGCCGACACGATTTATATATAATTCAGCAAAAGTGGTGCGTGGGCATCTCTCGGTCTCGCGAAATTGAAGCAATTTCCAACGCAACACCGCAGCAACACGGCGTATAAATTACTCTCTCTATCTTGATATCCGACGGCCGAGGGAGGGTGTGCGTTTTTTATGGCGCCAACTTCCAAGAAATTTTCGCCGAGCAAACTTGTGAAAAGAGCTGTTCAGATGCGTTATGTATTCATCCGCGAAGCAGTAAAACGTATACATATTGTACACAAAACGGGCCCCGGCGCGAGTACCCGGAATTCGGGTTTGCAAAGTTGCTCGCGGAACAGCGGACGTGTGTGCAAGGAGAAGTGTTAATAAAATGCGCTGGATATATTGAAATTGCTATACAAAGAAGCCGAGAGTTCACGTCACCGCGGCTCTTGTATATGCGCAGTCAAAATTTAAGGATGTACTTTATAACATCCGTTAACTTCATCATATATTATGTTTTTGGTGCATGTAATTTATAGTTTGAATGAAAAATTAAATTACCATACAACATTATTTTATACTTGGTTATAAATTTTTATAGCACAATAAAAAGAATTTTTTTGGTAACATTATTAACATTTTAATATGTAAAAAAATTAAGCAGTAAAATTTATTTTAATAATAAATAATTTTATATCCGTTACTTATTTACGCCCAATTAGTGAATTTGAAAGGTATTATTAAAAAAAAGCATTTAGCAATAATAATAAAAAGGGCGTTTTCAAATTTCAAAGAAGCAACTCTTTACTCCTTAATTATCAATTTTCGTATCTATACACATTAATTACAAACTGATGACCGCGAGTTCACTATAGCAGCTCAATTAAATCTTATCGTTTGTACCTCATCAGAGAATAATACAAAGTACCAATCAAAACTGATTAAAATTGAGGTAGGTGAATCATTTAAGTTAAATTAAAAATACTAATTTAAACTGCGCAATTCTAAGATAATTTACTGCAGAGGGTTTCAAATTAATTAGGCCTCAACTCCCCCCCCCCCCCCCATTTGATTGAAATAACTAAAAGTAAAATGATCAATTTTTTATTTAAAGAGGGTTTTCATTCAAACTTTTTGTTTTTGTTTTCTTTGATTATTCTCCATCAACGTTTAGGCAGTTTCTTGTTTCTAGAGCTACAAAATAAATTGTAAAAAAATCAATTCATCTAAATTCCCCCCATTGATGCTTGATTTTAATAAATAAGGAAATAATAAAATAAAAAGGTAAATCAAAAAAATAAAATACTTGAGAGCGCCTTTCTGCGCTACTAAAAGAGGGCACAGGCCAACAAGACTCTGTCTTGCCCTAACCCTAAAAAAAATTAAAATAAAAAAATAGGGGTGGAAATGTATGACGCTTCGATTATGTCAATGTAAAACAGAGAAAATTAATTGAAAAAAAATATCAGTTCCATTGAACCAAACGGCAAATCAACATTTCCGCTTTATGAACATATTTTTTTACTCTCCACTTCACTGCATATATGTTTTATACTCTTCAATCATGTGTATAATATTGGGTTTTGATTTTCCATGTGGCATAACGAAGCGTCCGCTCTGCTATTCCTCTCCGTATATAGCTGGCAGGACGCAGAGTCAGCGAATCGAGCTGGCGCGAGGATTTTCCAGGAAAGAGGATCATTACGGTCGGGATAAAATAGCAAATTCAGCCCGACGACGCTCCAATTTGTCGAGCCACAGCTTCGGCAAATATACGCGATATTCAATGATGCGAGGGATGCTGGGGCGGCGTTGTTAAAAAGTCGAGGGCGGCGTGCAGAGAGTCGGCGGCGGCGGCAGCCGCTCTCTCTCGGAAAAGCACACAGGCCCGGCTTGCAGCCCCGGTTTTTCTGGGAAATGGCTCACGCCCGAGAACCGGAGAGAATCGCTCTTTCATCTCCGTCTTTAATTTCAGCCCTGCTATATTCTGCAACCAGGGGCGGTACATAAAGCTCCTATGTGTACATTGATGTGCATTGATGGAGAACTGATTGTACAAAACCCTCTCCCAAGACGCGATACATTCGTGTAAGGAGCTTCATTCAAAGTCATAAAGACGGTCTTTGCCAATTGAATCACGAGAGATCTTTTCTTTGAACAAAATCAATTGGTTTGTCTTTTTTAACACAAATATTTTCCAAATTTACAATAATATGATCTTTGTATTAATGTAAAGACTTTAAATCTATTAATTAAATTAATTCCAGTTAAATTGATTATTTGACTATTGATAAGACCGAGAAGAATAAATAATAATAATATTAATAAAAAAATTTTATAGCGTCTCTATAATTATATATTATTGTTTTATTGTGTCTTTTATCTTTTATAAATTTTTACAATAAAAAAAATCGATTCAATCGGTCTATTTTTCCATAATCAGAACTCGCTCTTGATCTCTTGTTAATTTTCAATCGATACATAAATATATTTAAAAAAAATCTGTTATTTAGACTTTTAATATGTTATCAAACGAAGTTACCCAGTGTTTTCAAAATTATATAAAAAATAATTACCACTGCAAAAGTGCAAATGGATAGAAAATTCCAATTTTTATTTCAAAATTTATTATAATTTGAGAAAAAATTCCATTTCTCCCTTTCATTGGCAAAACACTCATTTTAAAATAATTGAGTTCTTTAATTTTCATTAATGAAATCTAAAATTTAGGAATACTTTTTGATTATCAAATGAATTTAAGAAGATTATTTTTCAATCGGTGAAATTTAAATAATCTTTCCAGCGTCAAAATATTACAATTCATTGCGCAAAATAAATTTAAACAAAAAAATTATTGTGGAAGACATTGAATTATCTTTCTTCAAATTATTGTAGTTTGCGTGTTCTAATTATTATATAGAGTAGTGTCTTTGTTTAAAGCGTAAAGCAGTTTGATGGTTTAATTTTTAGAGGTTTTTACTTATTTTTTTCAATGAAATAATGTGCGAGAAACTTGAAACACACTAGATACAATTTGTGTGACATTTAAAATTAATGGAAATGAAGCGATCGGGCTTTTCCTCGTTGCAGAAAATTGTTTTTTGAATCATCTCCTTGAGTGTCAACTTCTTCAAACAAATTTAAAATTAATTTCTTAATTAAAAGACAAAATTTTGGTACATATGTATTCCATTATAAAGCCAAGTTTCAAAGTAAAACCACATAAAAATTAAATTATCTAATTTTTTACTTCAAATCAAGAGGAAACTCTTTCAACTAGAATTTCCTGTTATTAATATAGGGTAAAAATTCCCTCTCTGCGTTATTGGAGAGGTCAATTTTCATACCGCAGTCCATCAGCAGACACGAAACTCTAGGTTCTCCACATTTTTTTTTCCACCAAGGCTAAGCTCAATCCGGCACGAATGCTGAGTGTACGCGCGAGCATAAAACATTCACGCGGCGTTTTTTGGTATGCAATGCTAGTTCCGTTTGCCTCGCGGGGTATTTAATTCTCCGCGAGAAAGAAATCCGACAACAGTGCGTCGATACTCACAATTTACAGTAAAAGCAGGAAAACCCTTCTTCCTCCTGCTTCTGCCATATCACCTATTTTGTGTTTAATATTTCAGGAGCGGCTAATAGAACGCTTGAGCTGCTCGCCGCGCACTAAACCCGCGGCCGCTCTTTCTTTTGTACAAGATCCGAAGGCGCGAGTGTATATGACGTCGGCGGGGATTTCTCGGAAGCCGCTGCTTTTAACAAACATACACATCAAACGACGCACCAAGAGCATCTCTCAAGTCCACAAATAAAATCAAATCACTCGCCGCTCGCGTCTCATTCAAATTTGGCCTAGACTTCATCTCTCTCGCCAGAGAGGCTGCGCTGTTTTGCGGCGGCGGACCTTCGCCTCTTAATTCTCGGAACTCAATGACACTGGCGCATTATTTTCTTGTGTGTGTATTTTTTGGCACCGCGGTGTGCGCGCGCGGTGCAGCAAAGTGGTTTCCTGCCACGACTGCACTCGCGGAATACACAATTTTTTCCCTTTTGTCCGCACGTATGAAGTTCTCGGAACCGCATTCGATATAAGATTGCCGCGAGTTAATTCACCTCAGCCGCATTATGCAAATTCGTTTCCGGATTCTTGGAAGTCGTGCACAAGATTAAAGCGCACGGGAGTGGAAAATCGGCTTCGGGGATGCGCCGAGTTGGAAATTCTATTTGTGCAACTGGCGCGGAGACTTGTGCAATTTCCACTGAACGACTGTACTCGTTAGTGCAATTAATGTAAGCTTGATGAAGAGATGAAGGAAGTTTTTAATTTATTCCATTTTCAATCCATATATAAAGTTTAATCGGTTTTAGAGGATATTGAAAAAATAAACAGTCAGAAACATGTTTACTTTTGCAGAAAAAACTTTGTGCTATGCCGGCGTTTGTCTTGATTTTTAAGTTGTAACATTTATTATATGGAATAATTATTCAATAATTAGGTATTAAAGGATGAAACCTTAAGTCGTGGATTCTAAGTAATGAAAAGACATCTAATTCAATTCAATTATTAGCCGCAGCATTTATATTTATCCAGTGCAATAACAATTTCATTAAAAATAATATTTAAAAAATTTTAATTTAAATTAATCAAAACTTGGTGTTTTAAAATTGCAACTAATAAAAAATATAATAAATAAGTTTAAATTTTAAATTAATATAAGATTTATTAGTGTAAAAACTTTAAGAAAAAACAATATATATAAAATAAAAAGTTAATCTAAAACATTTTTTTTTTTGCAATATTTCTTAACGCCGCAATAAGAATTCATAAAATTACATTATACAAATTAATCAATGCAGAATTATGGAAACAGATCTGTTTTGAAAAAAATTTTAAGCTCCTCAATAATATAAAAGTTGAAAATTGGGCATTTTATTTTGTTTTCCAAGAGCATTTTGGTTTACTGGCTCAGTTTCTGCGAATAAAGAAAATCCATGCCAAATTTTATATTCAAAAATGAAATTATCATATTATCTACAAAACTCTAATTTAATTTATTTGGGGGATTTTCTGTCATTTGAAAAATAAATTTAAAATGAACAAAATTGATAAAATCTTTATAATTTCTCCATTCCTTGATAGAAATTTTGGCACATTTTAACAGAACATAATCAATTTATGATGTTGACGGAATAAGATTGCAAATAAATGAAATAGGAATGCAATCTCATCTCACCAGCATCCCAGCCCCTTTTCTTTCTTCTGTCTGGTCCAATTACGCAATCAAAAGGAACCAAAGGTCGATCGCTGCATGCGCGCGCTCTCTGCAGATTGCGAGAGGGCAGAAATTAGCGAGCCGAGTTCCGAGAAGCGGCAATTCACTCTGGCTGATTCAATTAGCTTAGCAAACGCAGAGAGCGAGCGAAGGGAGATTGAATTGAAAAGGCCCGAGTGCATCGTCGGCCGAGAGAGGAAAAGAAGAAGGAGTGCAGCTTTCGCGAATATGGAGAACACCTCCGGGCCGAGCGGCCGCGGATCAGAACAATGGAGAAATGCCGTGAATGGTGTGCCTTTGGCGTCGGAGCGCACTTGATTATTGGTATTGCTTCTCGGAAAAAGTGGGGCACCAGCTGCTCGATACTCTGCATGGCGACGAGAGCACCTCGGGCTCGCGGAGCTGACTCGGATTTTTTTCATTTTATTTTATTTTCGCCAGGAAATTGCGTTCGTCGACAAACGGTTCGGAATTCGCTGGTGCTGGGAAATGCGATCCTGTGTATGTAATATGCATAAAGGAAGGAAGGTGTGAAAATTGATTTTGAGCTCTGAAATACACAGGAAAACGCCGCGCGCAGTGTGTTTTTCTGGTATTGAAAGAGAGCAGAACCGATTCTCGGAATCTCAAATGCGCGCTGTAATAATATCCGCAGGGAAGAGAATGAGGTAAAAAAGTCTCTATTTTCTGAATTTATATATCTTTGAGAGAAGAGATGCTCTGCGTTAAAGATAAGAATCATTTTACAAAAGGATAGGAAAATATTCTCCCTCAAATTAAAGCAGCCTTTGAATTAAAACCAATTAATTATTTAAAATTAATATGCAAATGAGGAATTCTTACATAAACAGTTCTATGAAATCTTCCCACGTAATTTGCAACAACTTCCTCCTTCCTGCAAAGTGTGACGCGCAAATTAATGTCACACATTTCAAAATGCGTCAAAAGCTATTTCAAATTTTCCTCGTTTGACTTGAGAGGTGCAGTTGTTGTATCTCACTTTCAATTCACTTCTTCATTATTGAAAAAGAAGTAATGAGAACGCATACTGATGAGTCACCGTCCTCGAATCGGGAGTTTATAAGGAGAGAGGACTCTCGCGGCTCCAATTGAAAAAAAGCCGAGATGACTCAGGGAAAAGGTGTGTTTTGCCTCGCGGCAGTGCCGCAGCCCTTTTGTGGAAAAATGAAATTAAAATATTATATGAAGGTTGAGCAGTTTGCGGAATTCAAATATATAGCGTGGCGCGAGCAAATCGCCAAGAATGCGCCGCGCCGATCAAATTCATTTTCGGTGACAAGATTTCCGAGAAATGCTTTTCGACGGTGCCAAAAAATCTATAAATACGCACGCGCGCAGGGCGCTCTTGATCGCGTTGTGTTTATTACACAATATCACGGTAGGTTTCACTGCCACGTGACGCCGCTGATATTTGTCTATGTATCAATAAAAAATGAAAATTTCGCGAGATTTGGTACAAAGTATGACAGTATAATATATTTTGATACTAAATTATTTAGTTTGATTTTGTTACCCATAGCATTGATATTATTTATTATTGAATCAATTTTTTTAAAATTAAATAATAGAATTCGAAAGCCTGGTATCACATTTTGAGTTTTCAATTTAAATAATCAACTAAAACAAATTTTACGATGAAGAAATTTATATAAAATAGATAATGGATTCTAGTTGTTATGAAAGATAAGTAAACTTGCACCATTTAAATTATTTAGAACGATTTTTGATTTTACAAATTTATACATATTTAAAAAAATAATAAAAATGATAAACAATTAATTCTAAAATAATAATTATTATAGTAGATAAATATAAAATTTGAGTAATATTTAAGTTATTAATAATTACAATTAAATTTTGTGAACTTTTGAGCATTTATCTAAATTATCTTCTGACACATTTTTGAGGTGCGACAAAAGCAATAAAGGATGCGTCAAAACATTGGACCCGCGAGGGGCGGGCGGGCGTCCATGTGTGTTTGCAACTTTGACGCGTCGGTTTCGTTCTGGGAATCCACTCTGGCGTGCATATGTGTTTGAAATACTTAGGGGTTCCGAGTAATTATCCTTGGGCCCATGCCAGGCTCAATTGAGAGGGACCGCGCCAATGCGATTATTCACCGGTCAGAGATGCCGCGGCGCGCCATGGGAACTGCAGGTGGGTAAATCAACAACGCGGCCGGCGCTTACGATCGCAATAAGAGCGCAGAGACGAGGGCCATTGCTACGGGGCTTGTTTGCCACGTTAATTATTCAGCTCACTTTGCGTCCTGCCAGCAGCTGACGATAAATTAACAAGCAAAACGATCACGTCGGTTGCAAGGAGATTTACCTTGGCAAAGGAGCGCGGCGCAGCATCAACCGCTCCATTGGGCAATTGACGAGCATAATTAAAATAAACCCTTTTTGATTAATGATGCAAATTAGCACTTTGAAGCTCAAATTATCAGCACAAATCAGAGGCAGGAACACGAATGTTATTGTCAATAAAAAAATTAATTTTTAAATTACTTGAAATGTAATATTATGTTGAATTAAATAAAATATATTGAAATTGTGATAAAAAGAAATTGAAAAAATCAATTTGCTCCAACAGATACTCAGAAATAAAAATTCAATAATTCCTTTATAACTTTTAAGATCAATTTGAACTTTGTGAACATAAAGACAATATGAGTTTGCAACAACATTTTGAAACTTTTGCAATTATTTGCTAACAAATTGGATTCTCAGCTCACGGTTGAGTTTTCCATTATATATATTTGCACAAAGGCAAACTTGTTCCAGCTTCGAGTGCTAATTTGCAATTTGCGCGAGAGGCAATTTGAAGAAATTTTGCAACGTGCGCGGCGTTCTTAAGTGCTTGTATTCTCCGAACGGTAATTGTGTTGATATTCCCGAGAGGTGCCGACTAAAAACTTCCATTTTGTACAAGCGAGAGATCATTGCTCGGCAGAGGCTACTTGGCTTTTGGCGATTCCACGCGAGTGCAGATTTCCGGGCCGTATGTGTGTTGCCGCATTTGAACAGGACGTAAATATAATGGAGCGAAAAGGAACGGTTCGATTTCACGCCTGCACTCTCAGAAAACACAAAACCGAGAGAAAGGCTTCAGAAGAAGAAGAAACATAAAAATCCCTTTCAAGAGAGTATCCACGTTTTCATCAATCGGCACAAAGAGAAAGTTTATTCACCTCGCTGGCGTATGAATGCGGCCACACAGGAGAGCTGCTGGCCCCGCACGAATTTAATTCAACAATTTAATATTGCGCACCTGAACAACGTGCGGCGTCGCTGGCCAAAATCTTCACGATCTGGAACACATGGTCGGCGCCGCTTTTCGGAAAACAGGAGCCGGCGGAAAAGTTGTCCGGAGAACCGCGAGGCGAGTCTCGGTGCTCACGCTCGACACTGTTACAAGACTGACTGGGAGGTTGTCAAGAGGCGACCTTGCTCTCAGCAGCGCAGGCGCACCCGCTAACAATTTCATCTCTTTCAACTCTTTTCCTCAGGAGAGCAGCGAGCGTTGTGTTCTGCTTTTTTTTTGTGGCAATCGCACCGGCCGCCCTGTGAGTTTTTTGTCTCGCCAGACGGCTTATGCAGGCACCGCATCAAATCGCCCGTCTGCTCTCTCAAAATGGGCCGACACGCCGTCGCGAGAAACAATATTCCATCCCGAAGGAGAAGTAGTCCTTTCGTTTCGCCTCCCCATTCATTCCCGCGGCTTTTATGGTTTGTTATTGGCGCCGAGATTGGCTCGATTTTATAATTCAACCGCCGAGAGCAATTACTTTTTTTATATTGCTCTTTGATATTAATGTATAAATAAGCCGGCGGGAGGTTCTCTTTTGTATAACCGTGGAAAAATGGATAATTTTGATGATTTCAAATTTTTCAAGGATGGATGTATAATGACTAAAAGCCTTAAAAGGAGGCAATTGGTCGCTTCAGAGAAATATTATGGAGACGAATAAAATATAAAATTTCATTTCTTCATTTGTGCCAAAAGTGCAAATTGAGCAATTCTATAAACGCCGACAGTAATTTTGGCCAAAAGCGATACGATTTTTTTTAAGGACGAAAATAATTATTTCCCCCAAAAAGTCTCAATCTGTGAGCGAAAAACTTTCCTGCTTTTTTAAGGGAAATGATTTTTTAATTTTTATGCTCTCCACGTGCAGCCATTAAAAAAAATCGACAGAGGTTTGTGCGCTGCACGCAGCAGATGCTGGTGAAAATGGCATCAATTAAGTCGGTCGGATAAAGCAGCATAATTGTTATCAGCGCGCATAATGTCGTTACATGCACGACGTGAACACGCAGAAAAACGCACACAGAACAGAGCAGCTTTCGCTATTTTCCCTGTATAATCTCGACCGTAATATCACAAACTCGGTTGGCTTTCCAGGAACCGGAGGAGAGTTTGTCGCGCACAAACGCACGACAAAAAAATAACCTTAATGCTCTCTTTCCTCCAAAATTTTAACAATTTTTAATGAAAATAAAATATTAATAAGGAAATCACAAGAATAGATTATAAAAAAGTTTCAAATTTCAGTGAGACAATAGAAGTAATTTTCAAACTTACAAATTAAATTAAAAGAATCTCAACAAGGAAAAAGTATGAAAAAAGGAGAGGAAATTTTATTTGACTTGATGTAAGATGTTGTGTATTGTATATTTCATTGTATCTGAATGGAGAATAAATAATAATAAAAAAAAAAAAAAAATTAGTTTCATATTCTAAAATTTTCGAAATTTTCAATTCAGAGGAAAGAGTTTGATCCAAAAATTCCATTTAAATTTTGATGTAGATGAAAACAAAAGCTAAATTTTTGCAATATATTGGTTAATCACAAGGAAAAACCTTAAGATAGGCTTTGACTGATAAGGGAGAATTCATCTGAAAAACGTTTTAAACGGTATTTATAATAATTGGCAGATTATTTTATCGCCTCAGCAATGCATACCAGGAAATTGGGTGATGACTGTTGATTTTTTCTGTCCCCATTAATCTTATCTTCTGCTCTTGTAAGCATTTTTTTTATATAAATCTATATATCTGTTTACATACAACATTTATATGTCTCTGTTTATTTGGAACAATTTTTTTTATCTCTCATTGCCAAATCAGGGACAATTGTGCGAAATCTCAAATTATCACAACTATGCGCAAGACTTTCTAGAATTTTTCCGCTTCCAAATTGCAACTCTTTTTAAAAGTAATTTTTTTATCTTTTTATCTCATCAGTCTTAGAGGAAAAGCTGCACTGCAGAATTATTATTTTCAGTGAGCAAAGATTTCATCACAAACACCGTATACATAGTTCCTATAGCAAGCCTTTTGGCTTTCATTCTCTATTTGATGTTCTATGCTTTGTAGTGGTTACATCAAAGCATCTCCCCTTCGGCTTTGGTTCTATGAAACCTTTTGCGGTGTACTTTGGTATTTGCAGACGTTTTATTGATCTATGCATCCGTTTTCAAGAAATTCAAAATCGATTCGTGAATAACCTTAGAGCAGCGATGGCTTTAGGGCCGAGGCAGAATATTCGCTTTTGAATTGTTGATGTATATTATTTACCTATACGCCAGGCAGCTAAATTTGCAGTTTATTGACGCGCGAATTAGTTCCGAGAAAATCGGCTCGCTGGCGAAATTGCTTTTCCTCGAAATCCTAGGGTGGAAAATTTCTCCTTACAGGTGCAGATTGATCTCTTGAGCTGGAGAGAGCGAGACTTGAGCAGAAAAGCTTGGTTGTATAGGCATGAGAGCTTTCAAGCAAGAGCTGTTTGGATTAAATCATTAAATTTGCAGACATCTTCATGATAAATGGATTTTATTCATGACATTGAAAATTTAAGTTGAAGATAAAAATTAAAAAAATAGAATTTTTTTTTTCGGCTTTAAGTTTTTGCAAATATAATTTAGTAGAAAACTGCAATGCAAAATCAAATTGTTTTAAAAACCAATTAAAATTTTTTCTAATAAATAATAAAAAAAATAATAAATTATTGTTTTTATTTATTTATTTATAAAATACAGAATAAAAAAAGGTGCAATCACCAACATTTAAACATGCCCATAATTAGGATAGAGTTTATAAAATATTTAAATCAATTATAATTAGAAAGATGTTGGATTTTTTTAAAATTATTTTCAATGAGAGTGAAATGAAATCTACGCCTTGACATACCAAATTATTAAATCGCAGCAATTCCCAGGAGCAGCAGCGATTCTGGCGAAATATGATAATCGCAATGGAAAGCTTTTGTGTTCGCGCATATTTCGCAAAACAATATTCTATCCGCGACACACACAGGGCGCATTGTTCGTATTAAAAGCACCAGATGCTGTCATAACAATAAAATTATGGTCGGTTTGCGTGGCTTATGGCATTTGCATGTTAAGAGCGGCTAAATTAATCCCGGCTCTATCTCAACGAAGCCGTGACGTGCCTACGTGAAATTCACGAAAAGCTGCTCACGTGCATGCATTTCCAACTAAAAATAATGTGTATCAAGAAGTCCAAGAGCCGATCCACGGAAAACCTAAAAAGCTCTCTCGACGGACCGAAATATTTATGGCGACTGTTCACGCAACTCGAGCAGTGACGTCTGCCTTGAGAACTATTAACGTCCAGCAGTCGGATTTCGTTAAGTGGAACACTTTTCTTCATTTTGATAAATATTTTTAGAACAAGTTGGAAAAAATTAGAAATTAACTTATAATAATCCAAATCCTTGTCAAGTTGAGTCTTGATTATTATTAAATGTTTTCAATGCAAAAATTAAAAAATTTTAGAAAACAGAGAGCCTATATAAGCTAAAATCTGTGTTTTTTTTTTTTTAAATTACCATTAAGATTTACCAATTAAAGTTTGATATTTAAATTCATTTTCCGAGCAGTGGTTTTCTCGCTCAGTTTCTGAATCTATTTTTAATTTCTTTTGAACTATAAATCATTTCATATTGGCTGATCTATTAAAATGTCTGCGCAGTTTCTTTCTCATTTCTCAAAGATCATGAACTCTGCTGATGAGATAATTTTTTGCAATACATAATTGGGACTAAACCAATATTTCTCATTTGTGATAAGATAAGCATATTCTTATTTTTTGTAATTGTCATTGTCAATGCTGATTATAAATTTTTTAAACCTATCAAATTTCTGAAAAATAAACGTTATACCATCATTCAAAATTTTTATATTTTTAAACAAAAAAATTAATTGTTATTGCAAATTAATTATTTAATAAAACTGAAGGATATAAAATGGGATAAAAAAATTGAAAAAATAAAATCAACCAAAATTTTCCGTGATTTCAGGCTAATTATATTATTATACAATTTATAGCTTTTTTTAACCGAATTGTTGACTAAATATTAATAGCAATTAATATTGTTTGTAGCGATGTGCAAAAAAACCCAGCACGTTCTCGTGCGTGGGGACACGCATTAGCCTTTCAGCAAAAGCAACTTTCGAGCCGAGGGACGCAAACACGGAGTTGAATGAGCGCCGCTGCCGCCGCCGCCGGGATTCCAGGAAGGTTGACGTCAACGCGCTTACCTAGTATTTTCGCAAACCCTTCTCTCAGTCGGCCGCTGTTAGTCGGCCTCCCGTGTCACTCGAGTCGCGCTCATGTATGGAAGCCTAATTGAGCCGCGCGCGCGTTGTCGCGAATTTGCGCTTTCTGCGTGTGACGCGAAAAGCACAAAGCAAAGCCGGAAAGGCCTCGAACCGGCAACACACGAAACGAGTTTTTATTCCTGGAATCTAACAGAGATATAAATATATCGTTCTTTAGTTGGAACGGTTAAAAATAAAGCGGGTTGAAAATCTAATTAAAAAAAAAAAAAAAATCGATTCTGAGTATAAACAAGTGCTTTTTCATTGTGTGCAACTTGGCTGACAATCAGATCAGTATAATATAGGGACTTTTTTACACTCAAAATTGAATTCTAACCATTTAGTTTCAGAAATTTGTTTATTGGGTTCAAAACTGAGGGCAACTATGCCCCATACATGAACTCATCCATATTGATGACAAAATTTATCAGAAACATTGATTTGCATGGATTTCTTAAAAAAGTTTTCTGTAACAGACTCTAGTTTTTGTGCAAAAATTTCTTAATTCAAATTAAAATAATAGGATTTAACATTTTTTTATAATTTACATATATATGCACGAAATCCAAATAAATCCCAAAACATTTTGAAGTTTGATTTTGCTGATTTTTTTTATTTAAAGACCCCCTCCGGTCATTCATATTGCTCTTTATTATGAAAGATTGCTTAATTTTGAGTATATCTTGTGAAAACACTGTTTGAAAATTCCAAACAGTTGCGTCTCAATCAAAAGAAAACCTAAATACGAGTGATTCGCGCGAAAAACGTGTGAGAATTGAGAAGCCAATCAGATCCATCAGTTTGTTAAAAAAAACTACAGAATTTGGTCACATTGGCGCTGCGATCGCTGAATTTGCCACAAATGCCCCACGGCGCTGTAGAAAACTTGGCAAAATCAGCGATCGCAGCGCCAATGTGACCAAATCCTGCAGTTTTTGTACAAAATCTATGGATCTGATTGGCTAATCAATTCTCACGTTTTTCGCGCGAATCACTCGTATTTAGGTTTTCTTTTGATTGAGACGCAATGGTTTGGAATTTTCAAATAGTGTTTTCACAAGATATACTCGAAATTTAGCAATCTTTCAGAATAAAGAGCAATACGAATGACCGGTGGGGGTCTTTAATTTAATAAAATTATGTAATTAATTATAAAGTGCTTATTATTTTGATCAGTTTCAACTAAAAATGGGACTACTAGCATTTTCTTTTTAAACTCCGGAATAAATAAATACGCTTTCAATGGAGCTAATCTGCCAGAGTGTGGTGTGTCGTCATAATCATAATAAAATGCAAATCTGCACGCCAGAGTAATATAATGAGCAGTAGTTGCTGTTGCTCGGTTATTTCCTGCGCTCACAAAGTGAAATTGAAATCACGCACAAAGTGGTGCTCACTGACCTTTAACAACCACCATAAAATCGAAACCGGCGCTTCGCAGTCACATGCAGGACTGGCGCAAAAATAAATTTATAAAAATAAACCCACACTCCAGAGTGAGCCTCTCTGGGTCACATTATTATTTTTTTTCACTCTAAAAATCCAGCGGTCGTCCACAGGCCTGACAGTTCTCGGAAAGAGAGACAAATAAAAATTTATCCTCCTCTCATCTGCGGAGAAAGAAAATGTGTTTTTCACACCCCACGCGTTCGCCCCGTTTTCCCTTTTCGCTCTCCTGGAAACGCACAATGCGTCCAAACCTCCCCCAAAGGTCTTTTTGTTTGGAAACACAGCGCGGGTTTTTGCTCATGCTGAAGAATAGACCACGACGCACACATGCAGGTAAATATAATAATGTTTACCAAGTGAGTCAATTCCGTGAACTGCGCGATGTAATTTCAATTCCGGGAACTGAGAGAGCCGCTCGCTCGGCAAGGCGAGCAAGCTGGTGGAACCACTTATGCGCCTTCTTTGTATGCCCAAAATACACACACAAACGCCATTCGGAACTTTTTCTCTAGCCCGGCACAAAACACAATGCAAAAAGGAGCACGCCCGGCTAAAAAAACTATTTGTCAAACATTAGTCAGTGGGTCGTTGGGCTAAAAAAGCAAACTCACTTTCAGTCGGCCTTATTCCTTTTATATTCCATTCTTATCTGGCGCGCGAGTGAAATTTTCGGAGGTCAACGCGCGCACATTTCATTCAAACTGGAGATAAGGCACGATGTGCAAGTGCGGGGCCGTCCGTATGATGTCTCAACATGCGTGTACTCGTTTCGAAGGTCACTTCTCGGAAAAGGACTTTTGCAACTCATGCGAAATTAATTTGCAAATGGAATCGACTCGTGTGGGAAGTGGGACAAGACCATATAAAATATCAATAGAGATTAATGTTGCTTTTTTTTGTTTGATGTACCAAATAAACAATTTAAAATTAAAAGTTGATATAAATTTATTAATTTATATAATTACTGTGAGAAATTAACAATTATAAATGAAAATGAATAAGTTCAATAAGGAGGCCACCTTTCCTGAGTCGTAAAAGAAAAACAGTACAAGCTAGGCTATGTCTAAGATAACAAACAATAGTTTAAAATAAATAGCGACAAAGTGCTGACGACATGAACAGGTCTGTAATGATGGCAAAAAAGAAAACAAAACAAACAAACAAAAAGCAATATTAATAATAAACAATATCAATTTCAGGACTATTTATTTTGTATGTTCTGTCTTTGTATTTTTTGATGTAATTTCTCTCTCTTGTAATCAATGTAATTTATAATATTGAATGTATGGATGATGTATTTGGGCAGAGAATGCCTGGTGGTACATTAATGAACACAATTTGTAACTAAATTTAACAAATATTAATTATAACACATTTTCAAACAAATTTAATTTTTTTTATATGTTAACTTCATTTTAACAAAATCATTTAATTTAAAACGTGTTATTTATTATTAAAATAATAGTTATTCTTATAATTTTAGTCTCATATATCATTGATTAGATTTTAATTTATTCTATAATAATTATTATTTAATGTTCATGAATTCCCAATTTTCTATTTGTAATCTAAAAATTAATTCGACTGTTTCGTTGCCTCTTTTAATCAATAATGATTTAATTTTTTCTTATTCATAATTAACCACTTGTTATAACTTCTAACTTCATGATTATTATTTATTGCACCATTTTTATAGTAGATCTTAGTGTTGATATTACAGGGTTATTTCATTCCTGTTGGCTATGTGAATATTACAAATTTCTAACTAGTTCGAAATTTTATTTCACATTATAAAAGTCAAAGCAATAAAAAAAATCAGTATTGCATAAATTAAAGTTTGGGTATAATTTCATATAATAGAGGTTGAGGTCAAATATATTTTGAATTGACGCTTAATCATCGATTCTTCGGAAGCCGCACTGAATATGGTGCGAGGTGTAAACCGTGTCGCAGCTGTTTGCCGGATGCAGAGAGAGCGAATTCGCCGAACAAGACGCGCTTTATAATAATAATTAACGCGCGAAGGGCACCAGGTGTTGCTTGTCCCTTGCAATTTTCCCGCACTCTATAAAAGCTGCTTCACAAACGAAAAATGTGTGTCGAGCAAGCGCACAGCCTTGGGGTGCTGCCGCCGCGATATCAGCGGGAGCAGAGCAGCGGAATTAAATTGTTTCTATTAAGGCTTCTCAGAAGAACACCAAAGTGCATATAAACGGCTAACGGACAAAATATACGAGAGATTGAGCAATCGCTCCTCCGTGAAAAAAAAATAAAGAACGGTGCTAAACTGATTAGCCCATTTAGGAGAAAAACAGCTGGTGCAGGAAGAGAAAAAATGTGTAAG
The DNA here is from genome assembly GCF_031216515.1 of Neocloeon triangulifer. Lineage (NCBI taxonomy): Eukaryota > Metazoa > Arthropoda > Insecta > Ephemeroptera > Baetidae > Neocloeon > Neocloeon triangulifer. The sequence continues at coordinate 3,703,085 of NW_026775550.1, forward strand.
AGGCTTATCAGCTTTTTTATTTGCCTTGTTATCTGTCATGCGAGTAATCAAATAATTCCTAAAATTGTTTATAATGGCACCAATTAATTTAATTGACATGTGTGACACAAAATTTGCAGTGGTTTAGAATTGTGAAAATTTCACTCGTATCTTTCGGATTATAAAATGCGCAATTAAACAGAGAAAAAAATCATGGTCAATTGTAATTTTTAATTAATCAACTGAAATAATGACTTTATTGGTATTTAATCAGTTTAGTCTTTTAATTAGAGCTATACAATTAAAATTGATTTATTTTTTTTTCAATAGAGTTCACCCTTAAAATGAAATAAATTTTTTTTTCTCCATTGTTAATAAATTATTCCGTCTTTTATCTTGGCAGTTGAACTATCCAATGGAGGAAATCTAGGAAATAAATACAATTATTTAAGCTTTTGTTACCTCCCCAAATTTTGTTTTTAATTCTCGTTAGATTCTTTGTGAGAGAAATTGAACCTGTTAAATTAAAGTATTTTAATGAAAATTGTTAATTGTTTTTAAGCAAATTTCAAACATCAATAGACGTTTTCCTGTAATGTTTATGCAAAACATAAGTTGGAAAACTGCACGCAATTTTGAAAGCGCCATCAGCTTATAAATTCAGTGAAAGCGACCTTATCTTTTTTCAAACAATCGCTTCTTTCTTCTTATTAGTTTTTATACATCCTACATGAACTCGCTCCTTTCCAGCCATGTGTGCAGCTATCGATCGGAAAAGAAAATGAGTAGTCGCGCGCGCACATTATTATTATGCAAGTCGTCGTCGTTATCTCTCGCGCCGATCGTCATAAGCAGCTTTTATTGTTCCCCGAATCGGTTAATTATGTACATTTCGTTTTTCCAGCGAAGCGGGCCGCTTTTCTAATTCGTAGGAAGCAGACCGCTCAATTCACTCTTTTCTGATTATTTAGTAATTTCTCTCTGCCATGGTATAGAAATCAACTTTTACGACCCGGCGCTCAAAATCGCTCTATGATGCCATTTCCTTGGAAACACACCTGTTAGAATTTCTAATTTTCTGATAAATTTTTTGAAATGAAATGAAATCGATTCGGAGAAACTTCAACTGACGTACAGTTTTCGTTCCAGAATTCGATTGGGTTGAAAAGTTTTGAGAATTTCTCCGCAGTTATTATGTATTTTTTTTCCAGAAAAAAAAAAATAAAAATGGTGACACCCGCTGATTTACTGCTCTTTGACATGCACCGTGTTCGTCCCTTCGGAGAATTTTTCGTGTATAATGTTGACAATTATTATATAGGCGCGCTCTACATTTTGCAGAGTAGATTCGGCGTGTATTTTTTAATGTGTGGCTGTCAACTTTTTCTGACTTATGTTTCACGGAAGCGCGCAACATTAATTTCCAACTCACACAAACGCGTTGCATGCGTTTTTCCGAAAAAATATTAATATTGTGTTTCTTTCTCTCCGCTTAATAGCGGAAATTCACTGGAATCGGTCGGCGAAGTTTATGAGGCATGAATTGTGAAACTCTTTTTCCAGGTAATTGAAAAGCCAGCTCAGCGGTGAAATTTCAGTTTTCCTTGGCAACGGCGCGCACGTCCGCGCCTCAAGCAATTTCCAGCTTTGAAATTTATATTTAAAATGGTGAGAAGCACGATTTTGATAAAAATAAGTAAGTTTTCCTTCTCTGGTTATCAGAAAAACTCATTGATTAAATTTAGAAGAAACGAGATTGACATAAAAGAGTTAAATGAAATTATATGATGCATTTAATTGTATATCAAAATTAGTGCAAGACTTTGTCTCAGCCTGACCCGAAAAAAAGTAAAATTTTTATTTACGAGTACAATTTTCAGATTAATCTCTCAAACCAATATCAATTTTTAATTTTACGACGGGAGAAGAGAAAATTTTAAAAAAACTCACTGCTGTTTTGGTGAAATGGTGCCGCTCTTTGTTATCAGCTCGTGGAGGATTTTTGAAAATTCTGCTCCATGGGTCGCACTGCGTTCTGAGAAAAGCGATCGACACACCGCGAGCACGTGCGTTTACCTGCTGACAATGAAAATCGATGCACACTGATTGTGGAGCGACCGCGCGTCCGCACTCACTCGCAGGTAGCAATAAAGTAGTGAATTGTGAAAACCGTGGCCGCGGCGGCGCCGCCGCCAGAGCCCTCTGCTGGCTCGGCCGGCCGCTCAGCAAACAGCATTATCGGCCGCCGCTTCTCGGAACTGCAATAAACGAGTTCTCTCTGAGTGTTTTCAGGAATCCTCTTCTCTCCGCGAAGCTCTAATAGAAAACCGACCCGGCATTATTACATATACGTTTAAGCCTTTTCACTCGCCCGGTGCCCGTCTGCCCTTCAGCACGAATCGAGGACATAGTTTTTTGTTAATTGAGCCGCCCAGTGCGGTGTGATTTCCAATTTTTCTTGTCCGACAGTTTTTCGTTTTCACAGGGACACACCTGTGTTTGCCAAAAATAATAAAAAGATTTATAAAAACATTATAACTTTCAAACGGTAATTTATTATAATATTTAATTATAGTTTTAAATTTTTTCAATTACTTCATGTAAATTTTAAGTTTAATTTTATTTGAATTAATATTTTATTTTATTATTTAATATTAATTTAAGTTATTTTAGAATCTGTAACTTGATTATATTATATTTTATTTAAGATCGCATTTAATAAAATATTAATTATAAAATTTCTAATCAATTTATTTTCATATTTTGTTAATTATTTATTATTAAAAAATGAAAGTTTTTAATATAATATATGGTTTAGAGTTATTGTCAGGTAATTAAACTTCATTTATTGTAAATTATTACTTTGATTAATTAATAATTAATTAATTTTGTTATAAACTGGTAGTTAATTTGATCCATTTGATCATTTCATAAAAGTGAACAAATATATAATAAATTATTACATGATCTGTAAATCTGTATATGTTTAATTTTACAAGAACGCGTATTTAGCATAATGAGTGGCAAAATAGAAATTCAAGAAAATTATTTACATAAAAAAGCTTTAAAATTTCTTCATGTTTACATACGTTTTTAAGAGTTGCCTTTCACTGAAGAAGATAATGTTTCAGATAAATAGTTTATGTTAACAACTTTTTTTCTGAAACACATAAATGTGCTAAATTATATAAATTATAGCAATTTCTGCTTATCTACCAAAATCTATCATTCTGCTTTTACAATATAATGTAAAATATCTTTCATTTAAAGTTGAATATTTATTTCGCAAATAACTTGATTAAATATAAAGATTTTGTGTTAACATGTTATGTACTTCAACACAAACTTGAAGTAAGATAGTATATGTTTTATATTCAATTATTTTTCGAAATTATTCAAAAACTTATTCAAAAGCAATTTTTGTCACCAAATATTATGAAAAAATTCCTGAACGATCATCGAAACGCAAAAGAATGAAAATGCGCATATTTTCTGTATATTGTGCCTGCCAGTAAAAAGTTTATTTCCAGGAATCATAAAATAAAAGTGTGGCGAAACGCTGGAGATTAAATAATTAAAATGCAATTTCCAGGATTAAGCTGTTTATCCAGCGCCGCACAATAAAAAATAATGGTCGTCGCTTTCGACACATTTTTTGAGGCGGAATTTTCAGAAACGCGCTGCATTCATGCTGGTGCATTTCTGACGATTTGTCGCCGCCCAGTGTTTTCCTTTTTAAAATAAACAGTTGCGTTCTCTTTCGCAGAAATGTTGCTTGTTTATTTTTTAAATGCGCACCCAATGAAAAATGTGTTAATCTGAATCCGCTTGATAAAATGTGTTGAAATTTTCACAATGCTTTCACGGAAAACTTCTTGGGAAATTAGATTAAACCGCATATATGCAAAATTGACTCCAATCAAATTAATTCAGAATTTAAATTTAAAACGGAAACAAAATTTTTGACACAGGGAGAGGAAGCAGAAAACCAAATGTATCTTTGAGGATATAAAATATTGAAGTTGTGTTTCAAAATATTTTTTTTTGACAAACATCAAAAATTTATTTTCTCAACTTTTTTGTTCCTGAAAGATAACAAGTACTATGGTAAAAAATTTGCAAAAAAATTCGCTTCCATTGTGAACTACGAGGGGAGAGGATGGTACTTGGAATACAAGAGCATGCAGGCAGTGCGGGAAAGCAAAAAAAACCGGAGCACATCCTCATACGTGCAATAAAAACACAAAAGATAAAATCAGTATGAGCAAATATATAAAAAAAACGCGCGCGATCTTTGTCTCGGAAAACAATAAAACTTCGTGATCCACGGATCTACAGAATGAACCTGCTTGGGAAAGAAAAGAGAGAGACGATGAGAGTCAAAGCCGTGTTCCAATCTGGGCACGTCCTCTGCCATGACCTCACATAAATTTTCAGAGGACACGGCATTCCGCAGAATAAAGGGAAGAGATAGTTCGAAGAAAGTTTGCTCAAAGAAAGAATGTCCACAAGAACAATGGCAATTCTATTAACTTTTAAACTTTTCAATAAATTTGAAGGATATAAAATAATATAATAATTACCATAAATAGGATTCAAAAGATATATTATTAGTATTTTGAGCACTAATTATTTAAATTCAATACAAGAATTATTATTATACATTTTTTATTGGAAATCTAGGATTTTTTAGAGTTAAAAAGACTTCGACTAAAATGAAAGAAAGTTTGAAGTCAAGTTTAAAAAAAATAATATTATCTCGTATTTCATTATATTCTTAAGAAAAAAAATTACTTTAAAAAAAAGCCCAATCAATTAAGCTCAAAATTTCACAGGGAGCATAAAATATGCAGTGAAAATCATGGCAAGGAAAATGAAAGGCTTGACCTTTTTGACCCAACAGGACCAGGATTTGACTCCAGAAAAACCAATCAAACTGCTCTGATTTCACGAACATTTTAAGCTTTCCATTTAATGTATTTCAAATGTTGTGGACCTGAAAAATGGTTATTTCTCCTACCAATTTTCTTAATTTAAAGTAAAAATTTAATTTAAGAAATACAAAAAGAGAGGAAATTAAAAGTTCCTGTTTAATTCCCGAAAGTGTCTGTGAACTGCAAGGTTTTTCCTCAGATTTATATTTGTCGTTTCAACACAACCGCAATTGTTTTGTACATTAATTTTCAAATTTTATTTAAACTTCCACAACCGGACGTGCGGTTGCACTTTACGCGCGCAAAACGGGAAGTTTCACGGAAGAGGACGGGAGCGCGAAACAGGCGCGGGCGTCGAAATCGGACAATTTTGCGGTGGTCAGCGCTTGTATATGTTGCAGGTGACAGTGGATATATAAATCGGAAATTCACGCCCGAGTGCGTCGCTGGTTAATTACACGGTGAAATTAATTTGGCCGCCGCGACATCCAGAGCCAGACACAAAAACGCGCGCGACGAACAAAATCACAGCGTGCGGCGTATTTTGATTGAGTGATGTCTGTCCGTGTCTGTCTGTCTCTCGCTTTATTTATAGATTTCCTAATGAAATAAATATGAATTACTTTGTGTTCAACGGGCTCGCTGGCAGACACGCTGCAGATTAATGATTTTCGTCGGGAGGGGTGCAGCTGCAGAGAGAAAAGGCTTTCCAGGAAAAAAGGTGAACATTTGTACACAACACGCGTTTATCATCTGACTCGCATCTTTTCATAAATAACTACAAATATAGCGGCTAGACAAGTGACCAAATTGATTACGGACAAAAAGGGTGGGTTCCCAATTGGAAAAATTAATGCGCCGCGCTTCGGAGAACCGAGCTTTTGTGTATGAAAAGCTTCATTAATCCTCTGGCGCGGCATGGCGCATCTCCAGAGACGAAAATCACCCAGCAAGAGCACTTTTGATCCGCTGACAATCCGCTGTGAGCCTTTTGATGTTGCCATTGATATTCTAATTGGCTATTCCTGGAAATCGGCGCCCGCCGCCTCGCTGATCACTGATATGCTTTGGCTCCGCAGGGAATTCGCACCCAATGTTCCGTGCAATCAATGTTTCAAATTGACTTTGACGAAATACTCAGCGTATCTATTTCCCATCATCAAATTATTGCAACACGACCACGTTTTAGTCCCACTGCAATAACATTGCATTTCTCAATTTATATTTTAAAGCACAATAACAATTTAACAATAAAATGAACTGTTCAAATAAAAATTGATTCGTGGAATCGGAAAGAAATTACGATAAGCTGTTTAATTGGTGTTTGGCCCGCAACCCAAATTCGAAAAAAAAATTAGCGAAAGAGGAAATTAATGAAAGGAAAAAAATCGATTCTTATTTGATTTGTTAATATGTTTTAAGTTTTTCCCTTTAATTATTTTAGATGTTTTGTAAATGAATTTCTATGTAATATATAATTTTTACTGATTAATTTTAATTAATAATAAAAAGTAGATTCACAACTATAAATAATTTTACTGATTTATATTAATTTTTATTTAATTTAAATTCGTAAATTTTATATAGCTTAACTTAATATTTCATGTTAATCTAATTAATTTAATTTTATGAAATTGGTATTTAATAACTTTAAATATAGAATATTTAATCCATATTAATCATTGGTAATTTTGAAAAATTATTAGTTTGCAAAGCGGCGGCCTTCAGGTGTGGACATGCTGGGAATTTTAATTACTACTTTAAAATAGAAAAAAGCAGTGGGCCAGCATAAGGAGAAATTTTTCGTTTCCCGCCGCGCAGGCGATCAAGATGGCCGCTCCCAGAGAGAGCCAATCAGAGACGGCCTCTCAATTCTTTGTTTTGATCATCGCGAGATCAAATGCGAGCTCATGCTTTCTGGGTGTTATTTCATTTTTTACATTTTTTAAATTAAAATTTAGTCCGATGAAATGTATTATCTCGAGTTAACGTCACGCTTGATGCGGCTGGGTGCAGGTTTAATATGAAATTTACCGTATTTGGCCGATATGAGATGAAGAACGCAACGCAAGTGCGATCCAAATCGATGAACGAAATACGAACACAGTCAAACTACATAAATAATCAGATAAGTCAAACTCATTGCTATTAAAATATTTAACCGTTTGTCCGCTGCCTGCCTTTCTGGTTTTATTTTTTTTTTAATTTCTTTCAAACGTTGGTTGCAGAGGTATGTCCGTATCAATTTTAAAGACTCTGCTGGCTGACAACTCTCAGCAAATTTAAGTAATTTTATTACATAATACTTTTTGGCATGGCCAGTAGGACTAGAAATCAATCATGTTTTATAAGAATATTTACTTTGTGTCATTTTTTAATTGCAGTGTCTCAAGAAGTCACGCCGCGCCGATTATTTTGGAATCGACAAGCCTCCCGAAATCCCGAGCCCGACAAGACCGTACCATGGGTGGGTCCAAATATCAGAGAAATGATTCTAGAAACGATTCTCGTGAAACGTTTCTCGAGAAAAGATTCTCGAGAAACGTTTCTCGAGAAACGTTTCTCGAGAAACGTTTCTAGAAATGATTCTCAAGAAACGATTCTCTGAAGCGGCTAATTCCGGCAAATAGCGAATTTGGTGTGCAGATTTTTTAAAAATAACCTTTCTAGTATATACCTTCATTGCAATTTTCAATTCAAAATTCAATAAATCGTTCAGGTGGCAGCACTGCGCTGGGTCCGAATTTGCTGCGAAATGAATGAAAAGAGGGGCGTGTCAGCAGAAGTTCTTTGATAAACAAGCAAAATGGGCTCGTCTGCTAAAAACAGCCATAAAGACCGACACAAAGAGGAAGAAAGACGGCGCCGCCGATTATCTTCGAGCAATGATGCGCCAAAGAAGAAAATTTACAAGTCTGCTAGTGCAAATGATGGTAAAGAAAAGAAAAATTTATTGCTGCCTGGAAATTATTAATTATGTTGTGCTACATTGTAGGCCGGTCAGGTTCTGGTACGGCATATTCAGTCAAAGAACTGGAGGTGCTGATAACGAATTATAGTGACCACAGGTCCCTACTAGACTGCAACATCAAGACACCTTCTGCTGTCCAGAAAAGAAGCATGAAATGGGACGAGATAGCTTCCAAAGTGACAAGAATCTCGGGCAACGTAAGAACAGCAAGCAGTCTCCAGAATAAACTTTTCAAATTGAAAAGTGAGATGAAAGTGGAGGGTAAACATTATTATTATTATACTTGCTGTTATTACATAAAATATTTACTAATTATTTATTGTCCTTTAGAGAGCCACCGAGAAAAACTTACAAATCGAACTGGTGGAGGAAACTCAGAAGAGGTTGAAAAAAAGGTTGAAGAGCGATGTGGAAAGCTGTTGGACCGGGGGTTAAGGCTCTTGCTACTGCCTTTGATAAAACCTTGTCAGTATAAAGGCGCAAGAAATACATGTGATACTAGTGTTCCTTGTAAAGATTGAAACAATATATTATAATGTTACTCATTTAACTATTTCACAGCCACCTTCATGAAAGCAAAATCTGTTTCCAAAACAAAATCATCAAGCGGCCAGGGAAAAAGCTGTTTGACTCAACGAACAAGGAAGATTTCTGCATCAAGTAGCAAAAGCGAATCAACCTCCAGCCTCTGTTCGACCTGCAGCCACCGTTCGACCTGCAGCCACCGTTCGACCTACAGGCCTCGTTCGAACTCCAAGCGGCGCTCAACCTCGAGGCCTCGTTCGACATCCAAGCGGCGCTCTACCTCAAGGCCTCGTTCGACCTACAGGCCTCGTTCGAACTCCAAGCGGCGCTCAACCTCGAGGCCTCGTTCGACATCCAAGCGGCGCTCTACCTCAAGGCCTCGTTCGACCTACAGGCCTCGTTCGAACTCCAAGCGGCGCTCAACCTCGAGGCCTCGTTCGACATCCAAGCGGCGCTCTACCTCAAGGCCTCGTTCGACCAACAGGTGGCGCTCAAACTCCAGGCCTCGTTCGACCAACAGGTGGCGCTCAAACTCCAGGCCTCGTTCGACCTCGAGGTGGCGCTCGACTTCCAGCGCACGGCGGCGGACAACCTCGGGCCGATCTACCAGCACACGCCGACAGTCGCCCTATGGGTGTTCTTCACACTCCCGCCGCCGTTCACCATCGCCTTCAACCTCTTCGACGTCACATAGGCTTGCCATCTCAGGAACACTTAGTCAAAGTGGATCGAATTCAAGGTGGAGCTCATCGTCAGGAAGGCCTAAATCCAGAAGTGGCTCAATCTCGCGGAGTGTTTACAAAGAGAGCCCTGATGAAGTCTTTTTGGATGAGCTATCACAAGGCTATAATAAAAGTATGCAAAAACTCAACTTGGAAGGTAATTAATGATTGGCGTAATTTTATAATGTTATTAAAAAAACCTTTTGTCTACTAGCTACTAATGGTAGAAGTGCCAGTCAGTATGAGTATGACGAGTATGGTCGAAAATCACCAACACCACCATTAATGAGTCCAGGTAGTAAAAAAATCAATTGCTTTTATAATAATTAATGTCAAACACATTTTAGGTTCTCCCCCAACAAATTTTGACCTGAACAAACCGAGCACTTCACGCACATCCGAGAAATCTCGACTAGTTGAAAAAATGAGGTACGACTCTTACTGTCGATATGTTCCTAAATCGACAGCATTGCCTCTACTAGACAACCCTCATACAACGAGAACGAGCTCATACGAATCGGAAACTGAGCGCTTATTATATGCCACAGAAGGTAGATATATTATTGTGGATTCCTAAATTAAATACATGATATGATGCATTTAGTTTGAAGAAAATGTTTACTGGGTTCAAATTGAGATGGAAATTAATATACTGAGCACGATTTTATTTTTAGATCAGGCAGCACCTCAGGCAGCTGGAGAAAAAGAGTTGCAAAAATTATCTACTATCCCATTTTTGGAATTGAGTAGAGAAGGTTAGCAATTGATATATGTATTCAATAATTATAGAGAAATTTTTTAATTTTAGATAACGCTGCTATCATAAATGAAGGGAGTGACCTTTCAAGGGGCAAGGACCTTGATAATGCTTATGTACCAAATCGCCATTCTGGAGGTATGGAACCATATATGAAAGTTTTCAAGTTGCTAATTTTAGCTTTTTTTTCAGAATTTAAAGAGTTTAATAAAAGCTACTTGCTTGAGGCTGACGTTATGGAAATTAATATGGCACTTATGCGAGGCAATAAGGTTTTCATCAACCCACGTGCTAACCAGTGATCTCGTCGTTTATATTGCTGTGACTACTTTAAGTTAGAGAAGTACTAGAAAGAGGTACTTGAAGGGATAAAAATTTTATTTACAAAATGTATTTTATGCAACTGGCAGCTCCAATGTGCTAAGCCAGTTGCATACGTTTCCATGACTTTTATCAAAGTTGAATAAATAATGGCTGATGGACTGAAATTTTCAAAATTTATTTATATTTTGTACATTTTTTATGTCATGTAGTGGTTTTATAAATTGAATGTGAGCAGGGGCACTTAGTGCATTCCGTCGATTAGACTTTGCCTAAAACTAATACCATCCTCATCATCAGATGTTTCACTATTACTCTCTGAATCAGAATTTTCAACCTCAGAGTCACTACTGTCATCAGTCTCTTCGTTGTTTTTGCCATATTCATCACTAAATTAAATAAAAATAAATATTATAAGAACTTGTCTTACAAATTATATGTAAAATATCATCTTACAACTGTCTGATATTATGAAGCATACATGCTACAACAGCAATTTTGGAGACCTTTTCGGGACTATAACACAAAGTCCCACCAGTGTTGTGCATGGCCCTAAATTTTTGCTTGACACCTCCAATAGCTTGCTCGACTACAATACGCATTTTCGTTAACGACTCGTTGAATGAACTTTCCCTGGGATTAGAGGGTTGGCGGAGAGGCGAGACCAGTAGTTTACTTGTAGCATAGCCTTTGTCACCTAATATATACCATTACAATTACAATATTACTAATACAGCTCACATGCCTATGACATAAAAAGACCATTTTCGGTCCTCAGCAGCTGCCTCTAGTCTGTCAAACAAGCCACTTGTCTTAAAAACAAATGAATCATGATTCCCTCCAGGATTTCTGGCACATACATCCAAAATTCTTTGGTCATGCCCAGAGGTGATCTGAAGAGGAGATAAATAATAGTTGAAATTTCCACCAGTGTAAAATATTTTTTGTTGTTTCCTCAATTATCTCTCCCTACTTGAATATTCATTGAAGTCTTCTTTCCTCCTTTTGAATAATAGCAATCTCCATCTTCATTTGGCTTGATGATATACACATGAGTTCCGTCTACAGCGCCAATACATCCGAACAGACCTTTTTGTCCTCCTCGGTACTCGAAGGCACCTGATTGCTCATGCAACCACTCGTAGTCATCCAAGGGAAACCGAATTATTTCATGGACATGGCGTAACATAGCATCCAAAAATCTTTCAAAATAATTAGATACCGATTGCTTTGAGCAACCTTTTAAAGAATGGCAAAAAGATAAAATAAGAAACGATTAATTTCAATTTTATTTCTCTCGGTTTTACCGTAAGCATCACCCACCACATCTTGGAAGCTTCCACTGGTTAGGATACGAAGGCAAACACACACCCTTTGTTCCAGATTAAGGGCGAAATTTGTGTTTCGTTTTGGACGCAGGTCATCTTTAACTAAACTGGCTATATACCGCAATTTGGCTCGGCCGAAGCGCAAATTTTTTATCAACTTCCTTTCAGGTAATTTACAAATATCCAGCCGTGGTCTGAAATATAAATGTAAAAATGCTCGTAAATTTTTACTCGACACTCAAATGTGATATTTTCAGAATTATATATTTCCAACACATACAAATATACTTTTTCACTGTCCGACGGTGCATCTGAACTGTCGAAATATTTTTGGGTGCCTGAACTGCTTGAAACATTTGACTCCGAGTCAGAGGTTGCCATTTTAAAAAAAAAAATATTTTCCCTTGTTCATATAATTCTGCACGCACGCTTCACCTTCGAATAAAAAGCAAAAAACAAAATAACATCAATAACAATTATGCGTAAAGAAAAAACATAAGCCACACCCCTCTCCCTTTCATTCAAGCAGCTGACAGCTCTATCACAGCTCCTTGAACTCCTTGAGCCACAGCAGCTAGCGCAGTTCTGCCACCTGAGCTGAGCTATTATTAAAAGCGATTTAATTGAATTGACAATTGCAAGGTTTGAAATTAATTTCTTTCATAAATCTGCCCGCCAAATTCGCTGTTTGCCGGAATTAGCCGCTTTAAAGAATCGTTTCTTGAGAATCATTTCTAGAAACGTTTCTCGAGAAACGTTTCTCGAGAAACGTTTCTCGAGAATCTTTTCTCGAGAAACGTTTCTCAAGAATCGTTTCTAGAATCGTTTCTCTGATATTTGGACCCACCCCATGTCTCATCTGCATTTCATAGGTTTGAGCCTTTTCAAATCTGTGGCAGCTTGTTATAATCAATAATTTTAACAATATCTGAATTTTTTCAGTAATAAAGTTTTTGATAACCAAGTTATCACAAAACAAACTGGTTCCTGGTTGAGGACATTGCTAAACCGGTGGAGGTGGAGGCGCTGCGCGACGGCTTCGAGGCACTCTTCCAGACCACAAATTATGACAAGATTTCAGGATTTCAGTCTCCTTCAGAATATGAAAAAGGTTAAATTTCAAATATAAATCTTGTGTAACATTAAATCTTAAAAAATAAATTTTTCATTACAGAATCCTCAATTGTCAACCCAACCCAAGGAACTAATCTGATTTTTTAAACCCAAAGAGGAAGTTGCAGCCTTAATTTTATGGAAATTATCTGGTGCACTTGGTCATCGAAACTTACTGAAAATATTTTGGCCTATTCACTAATTAAATTGTATGTTTTTGTGTATTGAAATAAAAATTTGGTAATATGTTATATTTAAAATTCAAATTATTTTTTCAAATTCAGATGTCTCAGGATGAATTTGTCTCCAGATCTTGTCTTCAAAAGGATAATGGGATATGGGATTTCTAGATTTTATCATAAATTAATATGGATAATTCAGTTTTAGAAGATTAAGAAGTGGAACAATTTATATAAAAATAAAATTTAAAAATCATAATTTGTACCGCAAAAAATTTTTAAAAAAAGAAGGCATTCCTACTGAGATTTAATATTTTTGATTATTGAACTTCACTCATTTAAATTAAAACAGAGGGTATAGTAGTTCCCATTCAATTACAATTTAATAACAAAAAGGTTCCCCAAATTTTGGACGAGAAGAAGGTCGATAGATGAATTTTTCCCGAAAATTATGATACTTAACCCACAAGTTATTACAATTATTTACATTAAGTCAATTAATATTGAACGTAATTTAAAAAAGACGCTGATTTTTATTATTTTGATCAAACTGACTAGCAAACAAAAAGGTTTGTTGGGCAAAAGCTTGGCCGCCGAGACATGTTTTACGCTTGACCGAGTGACAAAAATCTGTCTCTTTTTGTTCTATTGTCCAACAAAGGGAAACAGATATTAAAAAAATATTTAACTTAGATGAAATTGATGCCTGCATTGCTTTATGATCACAAAAATGAGACTAATTAATTTTTAGCATGTTTTTTGCTATGGCCCGGGTTTGTTGGTGCGCTTTTTTCAAACAAAACGACAGCTGTGTGAGCATTGACGCATGTGCCACCTAAATGCAGTATTATGAAGTATCAATCAAAAACAACAACACATGATGGGAAGCATGATTAGCACAACAAAAGTCATTGTTTTGGTCAGATTTAAAGGTATGATTAATTGTTATCATGGGTTATTATTGTCGCAATGGAAAAACACGTGCATTCACCCAACTCAAATGTTTCGCGCCTCTCAGGGAGCGGCCATATTGTGGGTAATTGTGCGCAGCTAAATCTTATGCCGGCCCACTGGAAAAAAGGATAATAAATGATAACATTTAAGTATATTTAGATTATGCTATGTGGTTTCTCCACTTGTAAAATGTCAGTAAGGAGAATCAGTTTATCTCAAACAAGGTAATTCATTTTTTTCTTTCTTTCGCTGTTGCTGTAATTTCCAAAGCAGTCATACACAGTGGGTAAAGATAATTGCAATTATTATTATTACCAGGAATGCGCAGAACAATTAACCCCTAAGTAAGCATGGAGAGAGCGAATAATGATCTAGTTGTTGGTGCTGGAAATTCTTCCGAGCGAAGCAGCTTTGAAAAAAAAAAGGCAAATCATAATAATTGCAAAATTTGCCGAAAGGATTCAGCAGAAATTATTAAACACACAGACGGTTTCTCCCACGGGCTTTGAAAAAGGACCGCGCGACCGTTTTGACTGCGTTTTTTCTTCAGCTCAATTGTTTTCTAAAATTAGTTCTGACGTATTCGAGCAATTTTGGTTGTCGTGCCAAAATCGAGGCCAATTTTCTAATATAGCGGCATTTTCCGCAGAACGTGCTGCAATTTAAGAGCCATCAATCGCGCCGACGGTAACACAATTCCAGGACGCAGCAGATTGATTTAAAACCGGGAATCTGAATCTCTACTTAAAAATTAAGTGCAGAAATTTAATCCCTCTGAAATAAAATAAAAAGTATATGTTTCCAAAATTTATAACGTTGTAAAAAAGTAGGACCGTTATAGACTTTTATTCCAAGCACACATTCACACAAAGTATGCTTTTTATGTTTTATTTGGAGTGTGAAAGGATTATTAAGTTTTAATTTTATATCATTTTTGTAACTCTCCATGAAGGAGATTTCCGCGAACCAGAGAGAATAGAAGCTGCTCTACAAAACATTAATTCGCCGTTTCCAAGTAGCTCTCTCACAGCATTATGCAAATGAGCTTTTTGTTGGAATACAAAATAAAAAATTGTTGCGATATATAATGGCACAAACATCAAATCTGCGCCGTGAAAAATGGGCGATTCCAGGAATATATTTGAATATGGAAGTGGATCATCATCTGCCAAATCACTATTCACAGAAGAAGGTTTTATCATTTTTTTTTCTTTTGAACAAAGAATAGAAAAAAACGGTGGTGGCGAGAGCAGATTGGGATGTAGTAAAACAAAAGTCATGATTCTCTATGCGAACATATAATAATAACACATTTCGCACACGCACTCGCCTGCGAAGCTCTTTTCTAGGAAGCGGAGAGAAAGGGTGTTTGTGCCGTATTTTTTGAATGGGATCAGCGCCTACGAGCAACAATGCGTTCAAGCGGCGTGAACGAAATCGCGAAAGCGGATTAAGTACTTTTTCTAGAATCGAGTTCTTTTCCATCCCCCGAACTGTTTCAAATGCGCTGAGTGAATTCCAGGAATGGAAGAGAGAGATGTTTGCACCGTTGCTTTTGTCCTTCTTCCCTCTCTGAAAAGTGTGAAGTGCATTCGGCCGGGGATAAAACGCGGCGGGGGTCGCATGCATGGGTATTTTTGTCCCTTTTCAGACGCGTGTGCATATAGGCTGACGACCCTCCATAAAGGTGTTGCATCAACTTGGGACACGACTGCTTTTTAGTCCAATGAACGAACACACTCATGAGGAGGGTTGTTTTCTTCTCTAGACGTGTTATTTCAATGTTCGTGGAATTCACAAGCTCGCTTGAAAAGAGCAGTACGAATGAAGAAAAATAAAAACAGGGAGAAAAACAAATTTTTTTTTATTGCTAGAGGTTTTACACTTCCATTAGAAAACAATTTAATAATTTGTGGCTCAAATTTCAAAGAAGTGCCAATTTTTTTTAAATTTAAAATTACTTAAAATTAACATTGATCTCAATCAATGGGTATAGAAGCATTATTTACAGGTAATGGATTAAAATTGAAATTTCACTCAGATCGACTTTTAAAATTTGGTGGTTATTAATATATATAAAATTTCAATTGCTTCTAGTCATTATTAATTTATAAATTTGAAACTTGGTTATTATAATAGTTTATTAAACATTATTTAAAATCTAATTAATTAAAATATAAAATTTACTGAAATATTATAAATTAATTTTTAATGAAAACTTTTATATTGTAATCATAAAAATAACCTTTTATTATTGTTTTTATATTTTGTATTTTTGATCATAATTAATTGCCCTAATTGCCATTTTTAGAAGTTATAACTAAAAGCAAGAAATTTTATATTGATCTGATAAAAATAATGCCTAAAATACGCCATTTAATTTATTCACCATTATTCCCTCAAAATTTATGCTCTATAAAATATTTTAAATATTTTTTTTTGCTAATAGGTAATGAAACAAGTCATTTAATTTTAATAAATTACAATTTGTAGTTGATCAAAAAAAGAACTATGCAAACAGTTTATATGAAATTAATATTCAACTGGTAGAGAGGATTCAGCTTGAATATTTAAATCATGAATTCAAAGAAGGAAACAAGATAAAATTCAAAAGCAACAAAATTTTTTTCCTCCTTAAATAAACCTTTCACGTGAGTAGCTAGCAAAATAATTGCTCATGGGTATGCATAAAAAATTCTGCTCATACAATCCGCAGTCAATAAAATAAAACTCCAAACGTAAATTTCCACCCAAGAAAATGAAATATAAATAAATTGTTACGACTTTTGACGACAACTAAAGCATAACTGATTGCCTGCCGATTGAGATAAGTGAAAATTTGCATACGATTAAATTACCGTCGGCATTCATCAGCACAGTCAAATCTGCTTTTTATTGGCAACACGTGGCTCGCGCGATTGGTTTGGACGCTCGTAAAATTTCCTTGTGCAACAAAAGAAGAAGAAGAAGAAGCCGATTATACGCTGAAAGGAAATGCCATAATAATATCTCTCTTTTGAATAAAAACGTGCGCCGAGGAGAGGCTACTTGAGAAGCAGGCGACTTTCGGAGAGGCATGACTTTTCAGAGATAAAATATACTCTTGGTGATTTCATTCTGCACGGAGGTCGAATTAAAAGAAATGGGAAATCGTGAGATCCATTTCGCGACTTTCAATCGACCCTTTCAGCTAGCAATTGTATTCTCTGTGCATATATGACGAGAGAGCGATCTACATTTTTATTTGTGCTGCGATTACAAAGAAATTATATAAGTATGCGCCGGAGCGTAGAGCTTTTCGCTGGAAATTCTCCGTTTCCAATGCGGAATAATTTTCTTTCTCAGATTATTCTTGCATCACACACAGAACGTATATAAGAGAAAATCCATATGGACAAACAATGTCATTCAATCGAATAATAATTGGGAACGAGCACTTAGAATTCCGCTGATTGAACTTATTCCCAGAAAACAAATCTGCTTGGTGGAAAAAAAAACTGAGAACATTTCCAAGGACTGCAAATAAAGATATGCTTGGGTGTATTAATGGTTTTTCACAATCTTATTTCAACTGAATCAAAGTATAGATGCATGACGAGGAATATTAAACAAAAATGTTCAAAATTATGAAAAATTTATAGGACTTTAAATCTGTCCGAAAAGAAAGAATAGTTTGATCTGTAGACCGATTATTTAATAATAAAATTTATTTAATTAAGTTACTATTAAGAAATTTTTAACAAGTTTGAAATAAAATGGTAAAATTAGCTACGAATTAAAATAATGACCTAATAATTAAAAAGATAAATATTAATAACAATTAATTTACTGTTTATAATAAATTTTTTTTCTTTTAATTATGATTAATTTTACTTTAAACAACTGAAACAAGTAACTTTTAAAACTATTTGACCCAGCAAATGATGATACTTTTCTCTACCCAGTAAGATTTGAATTTAATAATTGACAATTTTTAATTGCAATTTTACAGTTTTTAATTGCAATTGTTCCTCTTAACCAAATTACACGCCACTTGACTTTATCAAGTGCAGCCGACGAAGCCACAGATGCTGCACGCCACATATATTTTATCGTGTTCATCAAGCGAGCGTCAAAAAGCTCTCTTTTTGCTGAATGACAAAATCACACTGCACTTGACTTTTATTCGGAACTCTCGACTCCGCCTGTTAAGTGGAAAAGTCGTCGTGGCGGAAGCGTTGACTTCCTCGATTCCCGTGAAATAGCGAAAGAAGCGGCGGCAAAGGGAAAATAAACATTTGCTCAGCGACTGTGTGTTTTAGCATCCACAGTCAACTAACCAGAGTTCTCCGAATTTTAAGGAACCGCACGTTTTCCGGAACAAACGGGTTTCATTTAAATATTATACTGTTGCATCGCATCAGTTTTGTGAATAATTTTTTTAAAACGTTTCTTTTATATTTGAAAATATAAAATGCTCTAAACATTCAAAGAATTATAATTCCTTATCATTTATTTTCATAATTTAATTATTTATTCTGTTAAGAAAATAATTATTTCAGATCAATATTTGTTCTCAATCAAAACAAATGAAGATTTGTTATTAGAAATACATATTATTTGTATTTTAGAATAAGAGCATAAAACGTGTTGGAAATATTTTAGTAAATTTTTGTAATTATGAAAAAATTCAATGAATCTTTAATTTTTCGATTTATTTTACCTGTCCTAATTAAATTATGACGCAGGTCGCAGGTTCAAGCAAGATATGTAATTAAAAATGTCATTTTTCTAACAATAATTATTTCATCATCATTTTTTTGTATGTAGATGACAATGGGTTCAGCATTGTTTTTTTGGAGTATTTTTTTCCAGGAAATTCGTTTACAATTAGATTTTTTCCATCAATGGAACACATCATGGCCAATTATTATTCATACGTATAGACAATGGACGCCAAAAATAGTGTACAATCATCAGCCAATAATATATTGAAAATTGGTGCCCATCATGAAAGCTCGGCGCAAAATAGTGACGCGGCTGGACAATGAATGTGATCGTTTCCATCACAGGTGCAGCGGCTTTTCTGGGAAGCAAAACAAAAAGGAGGAAATTAATTGCGCACCGCGCACTGCACCACACCGCATCGCGCTTCAAAATAAAATGCAGAGCGCCGCCCCTTCGGCGCATATGATATACATTGGGTGTGTGATTTCTAGGTACAATTAAAGCGTCCTTTCAGTAAAATTAAATGCGACTGATTGATCGTCGTTCGTCTTTTTTTTTCCACTGGGCGCGCAAGTCATGACTCGGCACGATCCGACTGATAGATTAAGAGAAAAAAGTCAATCCCAGGAAGCAAAACAAAGGTGTTATAATACAAGGAACGTGGTGTCATTAAAGCCGCGGCGGCGGCGGCCGAGGGGACACAAGTCAGCAGTTTCAGATTCGGAGAAGCGACCAACAGAGGGCTCGGAAACCTGAGCCCAGCAGCTTTGTCAGCCGAGAGCTGCTTTACTCGGAACTCGGTGGAAAAGCTAATTTGGGGTTGAAACGAGAGGTTTTCTGGGTAACGAGTCGAGATCGTCGTTTTTGCCCCCTTCAATTTTCGGCTTGATTAAGCACACTGTTGGCATGAGAGAGAAGAACGGAGATGACACTAACCAACAAGTCAAGAAGAAACAGATTGATAGCGTTTATTTTTTTACTTATATAGAATGTAAAATTATTCAACTATAAGAGAAAAAAAATCCAATTCGTCTCATCAAATTATTTTGGAAAACGATTTTAAAAGTTTTTTATTATTTCCACTGGGAATTTTTAAGATATTAAGAAAAAAAAGCAGTATTATTTTTAACTTAAACCACGCTATTTTTCAATTTTGCAGATTTTTGTATTTTTCATTTTCATGAACTAAAAAAGCCGTTTAATTTTTGAATAAAAAATTTTAAAACCAAGAAAAGCTTGTTCTCTTCACTTCCATTAATGGAACACAAACGGTTAAAGTTAGAGTTTTTAAAATATAATTAAAAAAATATTTTCTGAATATTTTTTATAATATATGTGAGCATTTCTAAGTGATTCTATAAAAGAAAACTCCAAATGAATAACTTGTTATTATGTTGAATTAATAATCAAGATAATCAATTTCTTGAACAATTGAATTAAATCGGGCTCCTCTTTGAAAAGAGAAAAAAATGAAAGGAATTAAAATGACCCCCAAAAGAATGACGTACAGTCTGCTGTGGTAGTTTAAAAACTAAAAAAATCCCAATTTAGAGATCTATTTTTAATTCCACCCTCTTTAACATGAACAATAAAAACACTTTTATAGGTTTTTAAAGCACCAGGGTTATATTTGTTCCTTTATTTTTCTTTATGCGCAGCCATCAAGGAGCCCAGTTTCAATTTTATGAAATTAACCTTGGGAGTGTTAACATATAATTATATTGATTTCTTTTCAGACCATTTTTAGTCAAATGAATTTTATGGACGTTTGAATTGTTCAAAATGTATTGCAAAACCTATATATAATGACGTAAATTAACTGAGTGCAATAATAATTAAAATGTTTCCCTCCAATTTTATAAACCCACCAAAAAAGATATCCCAATCTGCGTGTGCCTGAATCATTAAATAGTTTATTTATTTGCTTAGCGTAAAATTGAAAAATACGCACGATCGTGAAAAATTGACGCACATTTGCTCGCAATGATAAGACTTTTTATGCTGCCTTTTATAGGCGCTGCATTTTGTGTGTGCACTGCTTTTGACGGGTAAATTGGTGCAATATTTTTGTTGGTAGCTAACCTGGCCGTCGCTTTCTGGGAAGTGTCGTTTATCAAATAACGCGCGCACAACTGATAACAATGCAATTAACTTTCAAAATCATTCTGTGCGCGCTTTCGCAAGACAAATTACCAAAAGGAATTTAAATTATTATAGCTTCGCGTACACATACGTGGAAGAAAATTGCACCCCTCTGATTACAGTTTCCGAGAGTTTTGATTGCACTATCTGGTAAAAATTTAAAAGTTTCAGGAAACTGAACTATCTTATCTTATAATTAAAAAAAGCGGTTAATTAAGTGAAAATATTGATTAAAAGGTTTTTTTATTCAAAAACTGCAGAATTACATTTTCAACCAAGCAGAATCAATGAATTTTGAGATTTATTTTAATTATTGGTTAAAATTTGAGTATATAAATGTGATGAAAAAATTCAAAAAAAGGGTTGTTGGAGGGAAAAAATAAGAACACAAAAGTAATTACTCAGATAAAATAGGTCGCGGTCGTTATAACTCTTTCAAAACAACGCCCGGAAACAAGCGCATTCAAAATTACTTCAACTTTATATTAAAGAAAATAAAACAATAACAATTCTAAGTAAGGATTTTGTGCAGTAATTGCGTTCAGAACTTTTTTGTCAGCAAAATAAAGGGCTGCACTGGACAAATGTTAAAATATCAGTTGGCTTTCTATGAATTAATTACAAGTTGATTATTTAACTCTTTGCTTTGCAACTTCACCGTCTCTCTGTGCACATTATTCCAGGTATTGAAACAATCTAACGCATATTTTTTTCTTCTTCTTTTCGTTTTGTGCGCAGCTGACAGTTTCATTAAGCTGCAGGCGGCGCCAACACACAACAGAAGATAATCCCTGGAAGTTTACGGAGCGCTTTTGTTATCGCATTATCGCGCGCCACAAACTTTTCCAGGAAAATAATTTACATTAGGTCGGCTTCCTAGGAATCCCGAATAACAAATGGTTTCTCACTGTTTAAGTCTCGAAAACCCCGCCCTCCCGTGTCTACGGTGTCAAGAGATAGCATTGTGAAGCAAACAAATTGAAAAATGATGTATCACTTCCCTGAAGACTTTCACAAAACACGTCCGCATATCTGCATAATAAAATTACATCTTTTAAAATAAAGATCCTTAAATGTTATGTTCGGCTCTCGTAAATATACTTGTTTTAAATTTAAAAGTTATTTTTATTTCTAAATATTCACTTTTTTTAATTTTCTTGTAATACAGATATAAAAAGACTAATCGTCCTACCTTTGCTGCAAAAAAAGATAAATCAGTGCTCGGAGGTTCCGACGGAAGCACCGACTTTGGCAATGTACTGGCTGACTGCCGAGCACAGAATTCCAGTCCTTTCAGCTTCACCAAATCTGCATTATATATTTAAATTAATTAATAAAATAATTTTTGTTAAACAAAGTTAAATATTTTTACCTCAAGTCTGCAAAGTGCTTTTCTTGGGTGGCCACGAGCTCGGCAAGCTGCTTGATCTGAGAATCTTTTTCATTTCTCAGGGAAGTAAGTTCAGATTGGATGGAAGAAATTTGGGATTTGAGGCTTTCGGCTTCCTCCCTTTGCCTCGCTGCATCTTCCAATTTTCTGTTCAAGATTTCATTCTTCTCTTGTTCTTTGGCCACAACCTAAATTATTACATTTTATTTTAAAATCTCAGCTTTTAAGTAATTTTAGTAAAATGTACAAACCTGTTTCAGTTCAGCAATGGTGACTTGACATTTTCCCAAATCGTCAGTTTTGGTTTGGAGAACTTTTTGCAACGAATCTAGGTGCGATTTGCACTTTTCTAAAGCCGACTTGAGTTCTGCCTTTTCAGATTTCCAAGATGCCATATTCTTTTCCTGGGTTTATTTTTAGAAGAGTTAATATAACAAAAACTTATTTTAATTTTTTTTTTACCTCTCGCTCTTGGAGTTGACTTTTCATGGCAGTGAGAGCCTCCAAGTGGGTTTGGTTTTGAGCTTGGCTGCGCTTCTCCATTTCTTCCCTCAAAGCGTCCAGTTTTTTCAACTTTTCCTCATAGCCTTTCTGCATTTTCTTGATTTCTTCCTCGGCATGCGCCTTCTCTTGCCTGGCGTTTTTAATTGCAGACATCGCCCTTTCCTCGGCAGCTTTGATCACATCTGCCATACAAAAAAAAATCATTTATTGGTAAATGAAGTATTGAAATCTTACCCTCGCACTTTGAGTTGTGCAACATCATGCCATCTTTGAGGTGAGAGTTTTCCAGTTGCAGTCCTTTTGTCTCCGCCTCTTGCTCTTGCATCTTCAATTTCAGATTGTGAATCAAATTCTGAGCACTCGTCAATTGATCTCTCAGAAGGTTCAACTGCTCTGCCAATTCTGTACGCTCCTAATTTTAAAGTTCATCAAAATAAATAATCTTAGTAATTAAATAAGTAAATAAATAAAGGAGATCGGGCTTTCCCTCGTTACGAAAATAGTTTTTAGTAAAAAACTAATGCCTTTTGAACTAAACAATTTTCACAGCGAGGAAAAGCCTGATCTCTCAATTTCCACTACCATCTCCTCCAGTGTCAATTTCATCAAAAAATTAATTGAAGTAATGTACCAATTCTCTATCTTCTTGAATTGACTTGTTCATCTCTTGAAGTGTCTCTATTTGCTCTTCTTTGTCCAGTACGAGGGACTCCATCGTGTCCAAGCGCCTTCTATTCACGTAAAGCTGCTCCTCCACCTTAATCATTTCATTCTTCTGCTCCCTGAGAATTATTTGGAATTAAAAACAATTTTTAAACCATGAAAAAATTATACTTGTTGAGGACATTCAGTTTTTGGCCCTGTTGCTGCAAAAGATATCTCACACCAGACGCTCTTTTTTCATCTCTCTTCTCAAGCTGAGAAGTGTGTCTGGTGAGAATATTGCAGCGAACCTCCCATTCCTGCGCGAGCTGAATCATATCAGCATTGTGTGAAGCAGCCATTTCTAAAAAAATGTATTATAAAACAGAAAATACTTTAAATGACAAATTGTAATTAAAAACTCACTGCTTTCAATAATTAAATTTATCCTTTGAGAGCAGAAGAAAATATTTAAATTTTGCCATAAAATGTGATTGAAAAATAATTACCAATTGCAAAAGTCAAATCTGAATTGAAAAGATTTCCATCCAGCTGGATGCAAGTCAAACGAGGCGAATCTTGGATGGCCTGAAGTAAAACTCGGCCTTCACCAGGACCCAATTGATTCCATCTCAGGTCTAAACAAACTTATAAATTTAAAAATAAAATAGTTTATTTGATATTTTCACCAATAGCTTTCAATGATTTGTTGGCTTTGATGGCACGGACCAAGTCTTCCGTGGACATTTCTGTCAAGCTATTGTTTCTCAGGTCAAGCTCTTGCAGACTTTGGTTGGCTCCGAGTGATTCACAAAAAATTGCAAATGCATCTTTGCCCTGGCCCAGGGAATTCCACTGCAGGAAAATCCTGAGAATATAATTTTATTTAAATAATCATGATTAATTATCATTAAAATAAGTTACCTTTCGAGACTGCTGGTCAGTCTCAGGTACTTTGCGAGCTGCAGGGCGGCGCCTGCCTGGAGGTTGTTGCTGCTCAGGTCCAGTTCCCTGACGGATTTGTTCTTCTCGACGCCGTTCATCAAGTCGGCAAATCCGCCCTGGGGAGGCATGCAGTTGGAAAAGTCCAGCTTGGACAGGGTCTGAGAGTTTGCGATGATCTTGGCAAGGATTTGGCATGTGATCACTGACATGGCACTGGTGTCGCCTTTCAGTGAAAGACATCCAGACACACTGAAATTATTTAATTACACATTTCAATCTTAACATGAAGTGAAACAGTTTTGATTTCAATGCACCATAAACGTATTTTATTTGTCTGTTATGCAGTTTAATTTTTAATGATACATAACTGAATAAGAAGAAAATTTATGTATTTTTAAATTAATTTTTAGCTTACTTGGCAACTTTTAGAGCTTTCTTGACACTCGGCTCTGGCTCAATGTTGAGCTGTTCACACAGATTCAGGTACTCCTCTCGTAAACACGCCATAGCTGGATGAATTAAGGTGATTTATTATGAAAAAGATGATCTTATTTACGTTGTAATTAAGCACTTACCTTCAAAGGTCTGTAAACAAATGCGTATTTTAATCATTCAATGCGTTGTGAGCAAATTGCAAGCCACCATTCCATAGGAAATGATGAATGAGCGGCAAAAATAAAAGCAAAGGGAACGCCACAGCTGGAAATCTCCCTTCGGACTTTGGAATTCCAATCTCCAAATTTTACCGCTCTGCACGTCTGAACACGTTTGATGTTGCAGTTGCAGAATGGAATGCAACAGAGCGTGTCGATTTGTGGAAAAGCTTCCGGCGATCGCCAGCAGATGGCAGTAAAGGACGGCGCTGCGAATGGAGGCGACGGAGCTCTTGCCTGCTCCTGCCTCCTTTGGAAAATGAAATAGACTCTTGCGCGGACGCAATCAATAATTAAATTAACAATTAAATTTAAATCTAATTTTCGCAACGAGCAACGAGAAATAAATCTTTTCTCAAGTGTAAGGTGTTTAAGCGTCTGGGAAACATTATTGTTTTAGCAAATAGAGTTTTAATTTTAAATTTTATAAAAAAAAATTGTTACAAATTTTTAGTTCTAATTTATAATATCATTATATTCAGAATTAAATCTCCTTTTGTGAATAAAAAAAAATACGAATAACTTTTCCTGGAACTCTCAACTCAAGTGCTGCATTAAAATTTTGCAATCGCGCCTTTTTGTGCTGCGAATCAGAGGTGGGCGGAGTCAGTATTTGTTTACCATGTGTCTAGTTATGTATAGTGATTTCGTGTGGACAGTGTGGACGCTTTTCTGTTCGAAATTCGGGCGAAGTGAGGGTTCTTCGGGCGAAAACATGAGACAATGTGGTCCATGCCGGTGACATGCATCGGCCGAGTTCACCCCCAGCAAAAGCAACAGGTTAGTTTCAATTTGAACCCATTTTTTTACTCTCGCCAGATGTATGTATAAAATTTTTTATTTTTTTTTTCATTATTCACGTCCATATAGCAATCGTTTTTAGCATAAAACTAATTAAAGCCGAAAAATAGGAAAAATATAAACAAAAGCGTCCTTACTGTACAATCTTTGGAGACCCGAATGTTGTACAGCCAGAAAAATACAATATTTATCTTTCTAAAATTGTTTAATTTCAAATAAATATTTCGATAAATTTAATCAAGAAGCATCAATCTATTATGCTATTGATAGTTAAGTTCAGAATTTATGCGAATAGAAAGCCCCGCAGAAAGCCGTTGACTGGTTGCGACTTGGCTTTATCATCTTCTCTCCTGTTTGGAGGAGAAAATCGTTTATAAACCAATTTTTATCGACGCAAAATAGATTTGGGATGCATTTTGTGTCAATATTTTTTCGCAAAAGTTCAATTTCATGGCGATAATGAGTCTTTCTAACGATTTTTAACAATAGCTGGAGCTGTAAAATAATCCATGCAGTCTTTTCGGTTCTTTTCTCTTCTTTTAATTTTTTTGTTTCTTGTATTTAAATTTAATGAGTTCTCATGTGGGGCAAAGTTGCGCTGATCAATTGAACCCGTTAAAATGTCCTTTGCATAAATAAAGAAATACATAAAAATTGAAGGAAATTGTACGTAATTGATTTTTTTCCGTTTATCTATTAATTTTTTAATTTTAATTAAAGATTTGATTTACAAATTATTTTTATTTCCAAATCAAAAGTATTTACGTAATGTACGTATAAATTTTTTTTAGATGATTGTCAAGAAGAGCAAATCTATTGAAATTTAGTCTGTATTATCTGTAATTTAAGTTGCATATTCACTTTAAAGCTAAATAAATAAATTGCGCTAATTCATTAATAATAGGGAAATATTTGAAGAGCTTAAATTATTTATATATTTTTTGTTTGTTCTAATATCAAGAGCAGATATGAAATAATGAAATGACGGAAGATAAAAAGTAATTAGTTTTTGCCCTAAAAGACGTTCTTTCTTGATGAGACTTTCAAACTTTTAATGTGGTTGAATATCGAGAGAGGAGCGCGCGTATCATAATTGGTGGCACAAATTCTTCCTAAAGATCAAATAAAAAGCATTTCGTGCAGCCTCTCCGCAGTCCTTTGACAAGTTTATATTCAAGGACGAATGAAATTGCTTGGCTTTTCCTCACAAAATAAATTTTCCTCCCTGACGAGCACACTCGGCGCGGTGCAGCGCAGGGGTGGTTTTAATAATAAAGGCCAAATTTCGCTGCCTCCACGTTGCGCTGCTGGCGGCGGCTCTAAAGAATTTCATAAGGAAGACACCCTGTTTCACCAAGTTCTGCCTTCATGTGGAGATATTTTTGGTATTGGGCCCTCAATTAGGAATGAAAGGAAATTGGATAGACGAGGAAAATGTTGAAAAAATTAAGAGAACGCAGAAATACCAAAACGTTTTACTAGGAAATTTATCTTATTTTAGTAACAGCAGCATAAATTTTTATTTTACGAGAAAATCGTGTTTAGGAATAAGTATAAACTAAATAGCTGTTTTCCACTTTGCGGTGACAACTCTCAATTCGATCAATAATATAATAATATTATTCGATTATTGCATTTTATAAATAATAATATTCAATTGGGATGAAATAATTGAAATCGGTAATCTTCAACTTTTAACACAACAATAATTATGCGGCTGTAATTTTAATTAACAGGAATCAGATTGTTGATTTGCAGATGGGAATAAATTTGAGCAATTATTATCAATAAAGAACTTAATTTTAATTTACATAAAACTTTCTCCAAAAGCTGGAGCCTATTTGATTTGGTTTTTTTACTGCTGGGTCTGGATGAATTAATAAAAAACTGAAAACATGAGCAAAATAAAGCTGGGAAAAAGCAAATTAATTTAATTTTCAAAATGATTAGTAAAATATTTAAATAGTTCGCGGAGTTAGTTATATTCGTAGAGTTTACAGCGTTAATTGCAGCTGTAGTTAATTCAAATTAGCATATACATCAAAACTCTCTTGTTTTTTGTTTTCAATCAGGTAGAAAAAGAATTATTTATCACTGCCTCTGGTGTTCCTCTCTCCTAATCGAACGGTGAGATCTGGTGAGAGCAGAGCAGGTTTGGCGGTCAGGAAACGTTCGCAACAATTGTTCGTGAAGTGAAAACGGCCGCGGTGCAGAAACACACAAGAGGCGGGCGGGATATGCAACCGGCCGAGCACGAAGCCGAACACGGCTGCTGATAAAACGCCGAGCAAATGGACTCAACGAGATTTTATTGGTTCTGGAAAACAGTGTAGCAGCTGTAAAACCCTTTTTATTGCCTGGGGAGAAAGGACGCTCCGGCCGGGGTTGTTAAATTAAACTGCAGTTGAAAATTTCTATCCCCGAATAAACTTCCTAAACTTCAACCAACTTGGGCTCTCTGCTTTGTATACCATAAGATCAAATTCCTTTCAGCATCTCGAACAAGAGCTTAGAAGTTTATGAATTTGAATGCAAGATAACGCAAGATAAAATCAACTACGCAAACATTCATGTGCGATGAACGCTTAGTAAGTCCTTTATGTTCTTATACAATTAGATTTAACCAAGATGCGAGCCATTAATTACCATCAATTGGAATTTTCTTCATATTCTTGATGTCAGTAAAATCAAATACAGCATCCATTTTTTTTTACTTTAGATCATTACAGCGCTATTTATTGGTGTTGCAGTGTAAAAGTGACCATCTATGCGAGTTTAACTCATAAGTTGCGGCATTCCTTGAGGAAAAATGGAAGCTGAATTGTTGCTGCGATGCTGTTAGCTTTTTTTATTCATATAAAATTTGAGTTGACGTAAAATTGATTGCGATTTTAAAAAAAAAAATCAGAGTAAAACTATCCCAATTGCTATTGTTGAGTTTGTGTTTCGATATTTGCTTAGGTTTTCGTTTTCAGGAAGATAGAAAATAAAATACAATTATTATCAATAGCAATAGTAATCAGTAAATCGAATTTGAAAGATTGAAATTTATGTTCAAAAACACGGTTAAATAGAAAATCAAATACATATTTTATGGATCATTAGAAAACTTTTGTATTTATGCGATCTTTAAATTTTTCTCTTTATAAAAACTTTATAAACATATAAAAAATTTAAGGTTACTTCTGAAAGGACCAAATTTTGATTGATAACATTTGTAATCGCATCAAATACAGGGTTGCGCATAATGAGAGGCACAATTTTGGCCAAGCGTGCTTCAATGGACTGACTATATGAGCGGCGATATAATTTGATTTATTCTGAATTTTAAACGCGTTTCATCTCGCTTAATGCACAACGGCTAATCCAATTTTCCTCGTCACCTGCACGGCACGGAAGTTTCCCATTTTGTATGCAAATTCCGCGGCGGCCAAATAAATCATTCTGTTTTTCGCCTGTCTTTGCTCTCAGCACTCGAAATGAGAAATTTTGTGGTCGACCGCTGTGTGTTTTTTTGAGAAGGGACAAAGCAGAACATGAACTTCATATTCAACGCAAAGATTTTGTTATAAATTTTTGCCGTCGGGTTATTAGTTTGTGGCTTCATATTTTAATGAAAACAACCATTTTTTTCAGACATATTATGAAATACTATGGAAAACAAATGCATGCAGATAATGAAAGAAAAAAAAAATATCCATTTTAATCTTCCTAACTCTAATGAAAATTCAGTCCTTGAGAAATTGCTTCAAGTTTGGCTAACAAACACATTATCAACGTATTGTGCCCTGTAAGTATTTAATTAAAATGAAACGCTTCAAAATTTTTTTCTTTGTAAAAACACAAATTACTCTTTTGGAAAATTTTACTGCGAAAAAGGCGAAAGTGCGATATTGAAGCCTTTTAATAGAATTGCTTTGCCGGAAAAAAAAACATTCGCATGACGAGTTTCTGCTTTTGAAATAACCACAACCGTAATATAATATTAATTTAGACTGGATGTACGTGGAACAGACCAAGTGTAAATGAGTAATCCAGTCAAAAGCGTCTAGTTCAACAATTTTCCACCCACCGATTTTACAGCTTGGGTTTTTGAAATTTGTCTCAATTTCAAATGGATTTGACTTTTTTAACGTAGGTGAAATTTTTACAAATTAACATTGAACTTCGCATGTGCCCACGATATATTTTTATTTGCAATTTAATTAATATAAAATTGTATCTTTGCCTCAGTGAAATTCGGCTTTTCCTCGATTGGTTTTGTGAGTTGTTTATTGTTTAAGAAGAACAATATCCCCCGTAGCCGAAACATTTAGAGCAGGATTTTTTTCTTAAACAATAAGAACTCACAAAACACATCGAGGAACCGCCAATTTTCAATTCAAATCACCAAAGAAAAGCATTATTTTTGTTGTATATTTATTCATTTTGAAAAAAAAATTAATTTAGACAATTTCATTCAAGGAGTAAAAGAAACATAATTTAAAAAAGATTTAAATTCGATAGACGCAATATAGTTTTCAATATTCACAGCCAGTGCAAAGGGCACGCAATCCATCCGTGTTGGAGATTTTTCAGAATCTCTGGAAAAGCACTCTACTCATTAAAATGGGATCACTGAAAGCCCTTCGTCCCTCAAAAAGATTTATTCTTGCGCACGACCGCAAAATCCACTCTTTAAGGTTTATTTTTATCCCTCTTTTTCAGAGGGAGAGAATAGTGCTAACAGGGAGGAACATTCGCTCCGATTTAATTACGATTCTGTGAAATGTTAGTGCTCTGCTGGAATTTGGCGTGTCACACATTTTTGTCTCACGGAGCAATTTAAAATGCACAACTCCGGAGGGCTGAAACGCCCAAAACGAATCTGCTTGTGCGAATTAAAGTGCTTATAATTAAAGTAGGACCCTTGCTGCTCATCTAATTTAATTAATTAAAATGCTTTTGAGCAGTTCTTGTGCACCTGAGCAAAAAAAGACGCCGTTTCTCTACTTCATTTGTATTTATAGAATTGCGGATTTCGCTTTTCCGTTCATGCAATGTCTCAGAAAATATATATTTTTGTTTTGCTGCAAAATTATTTAATTAATTGTTTCTTCTACATGGATTTTTGCACAGAAACTTGTGGAAAAATAAAAAATTTGCATCCCTAAAATAGAGTGAGCTTCCAGACACACGCATGGGTGAAACAAAATGCCTGTCCGATTTAGTTTGAGGGGTGAATTCTTGGCAAAACTTCCGCCCCCATATGAAATTAATCCCTTCGCTTCAAAGGTGGATGCCAGTTGGTAACTCTCGCCAACCAGAATTTCATTTGCAATAAAGTGATTAGTGCCTCCAAGGTGCCCGCCTGGATTACTCTGAAAATTGATGCGTTTCTTGCTCGCCTCGAGGAGTGCCATATATTTTATAAATATATACCGATGTTCACGTTGGAATTCAATTCTGCACCCACTGCGTTACTAATCGATCGCTCAGGCTTCTTGAACGATGAATTAATTACACTAGAGTGAAATAGCTGACTTGTGAAAGGACGGGAAATATGAAAGCTTGCTTTTTAATTCCAAGAGACGTTATTATTGGAGTGAATTGTAATTATATTATACATTTGGTTATTTTATAAATCCGTTTTCTATTCAAGTATTTTATAAAATGTTGTTAAGTCGGCTTAAAAAATGCATAAAGGCTCTAAAATGTTATTTATAATGACTTATCAAGAGACATTACCGCGCTGTAATTACTATTAATTGTCATGTCCCATTCGCCAGCACACATTATCAAAAAGAAAGAAAACAAAATTATTAACGAAAATGTTATTTAATAAAATTTTTAATGAAACTGCTATTTAATAAAATTTTTAATGAAACTGCTATTTAATAAAAATGTTATAAAATTAATCAATAAAACAGAAACAATAAATTAAATTTAAGTAAAATGTGTTCTCTGCAAGATGAAAAGAAATGAAAACATTACCTTTAACTTCCTTAAGATAAGTTAGTACATTTTTTTTTGTATTGACTGAGAAGAATAAAATAATAATAAAATTATCTTCAAAAATTGTTTTCAATGTTAACATATTTTATCAATTCTGGTAATCATAAGCTAACTTAACTTGAAAAAGAGGCGCTTTGAAAGTTAAGTTTTTGAATTGATGTTTATGACATTGACTGCCCCTAAAGTGTCGTTTTTCACTCATTTATTGCAGCAAACCCTGTGAGATTCAGATTGAGTGGTGAATATTTACTTTTTTTTCTTAAAAAAAAACCTGAGCGGCGCGCCATCAAGGCCCGCCGAGTTCTGCGAGGTGGCGAAAACGATGCTATTTTTGGCTATTTCATTTGACATTTTCTCCACCAGAAGCAATAACAAAAGTCAGTAAGGGAAAAACGGATGCTGTAAACAAGCAGCACTCCACCGTCGAAGGAGAAAAATTTCGCGATGGAACATTTGTGGAAATTCATTTCCTTTGCACCACCCACGCAATTTCCTAATACTCATGGTCGTGTCTCAAATTCCACACCACACGTATCAAGTCACACAAACTGATTGTGAGCCCAAGTCAGTGGGTTTGATATTTCTCTGGCCTGCGTCAGCACATCCCAAAAATTAGAGCCGTAACGAGGCCTCTTGTCGAGCCGTCCCAAGATAAAAACACGAAACACTCTCGCACGTTGCCTTAAAAAAAGATGAATGAAAATATTTCAGCGAGAAAAGGTCAACGTGTGCTGAAGCTTCACAATTTGTGTGACAAAATTTTATAATGTGCCTCTCCTTTTCGCACAAATTTTTATTTTCTTTTGCACTTTCTTTTAAAAAATTCAACTCGTCCCTGATGAATAATTCAACGCCATATCCGAGACTGTCATATTTAAGCAAGCAAGCTGTATATTTATTGAGCATCCCCGTATATGAGGTCGGACGGCACGAAGAGATATAAAATGTATAAAATTACAATATCTGGTAGCGTGTGAGGCAGGTGCTTTGCATGAAAATTAAATTCCGCGGTCGCATATATATTGTTTTACTTGTGCTATGCGCCTCGGCTCTATGAATTTATAACGATCGAGCTTCCACTGCAATGGAAAATCTGATTTTTGCGACCTTGTCCCACATGAAATACGCATGGAATTTCTTACTGAGCCACGCGGCCTTAATTTACAATAGCATTAATTAAATAATTGTGATTAATAATATAACAGATTCCTACAGATCGTTGTGGAGCTGTTGATATCAACTTTTAAATGAAATATTTCTTATAATGCGATATAATTTAGGAAATAAATTCCTAACAAACTTTTCTGCGGTTCATCTTTTCCCATAACGCAGGAAATGGAGCAATTTCCTTCCTTTTAATTATTTTATGAACCAGCGTTCTACTTTTGAGAAGTTTCTTTCTCAATGACATAGATATCGTTGGAACAAAATCGCGTCAGCCAGTGTTATTTTGCAGTCCGTACAAGTAACATGGAATGTCTCCCATAATATTGATGTTCGCAATCAGTCTCAGCGAGCGCATCTACTGCGTCTCGAGTAGAGGCAATCAGTTGAAACCTTCCGAGTCCAGTATAGTAAATTTGCTATTTTAATCTCTCTCGTCTGTGCTCGAGCATCTCCTTGGAATAATGCGACGCATTTCTTCTCACTGCATCTCCATATT
This sequence comes from Neocloeon triangulifer, assembly GCF_031216515.1. Classification (NCBI taxonomy): domain Eukaryota; kingdom Metazoa; phylum Arthropoda; class Insecta; order Ephemeroptera; family Baetidae; genus Neocloeon; species Neocloeon triangulifer. Next base: position 3,736,309 of record NW_026775550.1, read on the forward strand.
TCATCCCTCTGTCCTAGATTCCTATTTCCTTTTAATCCTCACTCAGTAGCATCTGAAACTCATTTCCCATTGTAGACTCTAAACGGAATGCCAAACCAAAGAACAAACATTATTGTAAAGAAAAACGCTTCCATGATTAATGTCCGCAAGCGTTTAACTTTTATTTATTCATCCGTTCGGCCATTCTGCTGTAAATAAGTGGGAAATTTTATCGATCTATGGCATAAATTGGAAGCGACGAGGGATTCCGAGAGGTGAAAATTGCGAAATTTCTCAAGGGAGTTTTGTGGTGCGATTATCTTTTGCTCCGATTCCGAAATGAGAGAGTTTTCGTGTTGGGTGCAATCGAAGCAAACACAATGTGTGCAAAGTCTCTGGGGAGGAAACGCAACCAACAATCGGTGAATTGCACAAATACGTTGTAAATAATTCATGAGATGCCATTCTTTGCCCAGGTACTGAATTGGAAAATATACAGAGGGGTGAAAATAACTGAATCCGTGTTGATTTAATCGCTGTTTTCAAACTTTTTTCTGAACTCTTTTGGTATAAAAATAAGCTGAAAGAACCTGGAAAATATTTGCTTAAAGTTTATGAAAAATTGAAAAAAGTTTTCACTGAAAACTTTTCAGAGAGGCAGGCATAACCCATCCCATACGTAATTTAACCTTTGACAGCCCAAAGCATAAATTTTTGACCCAAAATATTTTCCAATAAAATGTCGTTAAGCTAAAAGTAGGAGTTTCGAGATCCTTTGAGCTGACCTTCGTTGATTGGGGGGCTTTGAAAAGTTTAGCTAAAAAAACAAATTCCTCCCTCTTGGTGACAAGTTACAAAATTTTAGAACAATTAGCCGGCGGATATCTATGACCTCCATGTCTCTGCGCTAAAGCTGCTCAAAATCTCTCGTATTTTCTTTTGCTTCAAAGGGGGCTTTTCGGCGAAAATCCTCTTTGCTCTTTCGGAGCCGGTTTCGTAGGTTCTTCTCTAATGGATTCCATTCAATTATGCAGCCCCGACCGCAGCAACAGGCAGTTTAACGAGGGGATTCATCTTGAAAGCAAAGTTTACCGTGCTGATAAAAATCCTGCAGCACGTTTTCTTGCCGCGCAGTCAGAAGGGCGCCCGCAGAGCAGGGCAAAGTTTGTTTACTAATTTTTAATGTCCACTCGCCCCAGCGTAGAGCAAATATTTTGTTTGTGCCAAGTGATAATTCTGTGGATAAGGCAGGAAGGAAAATAAATTCCCAAATTCTCCTGTTTCATCAAACGTTGGAAAAATAAACAATTAAATTTTAAAAAAAAATGCGGTTGAAGCTGACAGAAAATTAGTATATATTCCGAGACGTCTCTCACAACTTTGCTGCCTTTGTGGAAAGCATCTCTGCAAACGAGGCGGCCAAGGAGAAGTGCTTCTGACTTGGAGTATTTAATTATCCACTAAACATATTTACCGCCTCTTGCAATCGCCCCAGCGCCTCGACGTCACGCTCAAAGCACATCTTCGCAGCAAGGGAGCAAGAGAAGTCAAATCGCAAAAACTTTGTGAGGCACCGAGTAAGGGAGAAGATAGGAGTTTGCCAAGTTCGTCTGACTCCTTTCACTTAATATCCTCTCAGTTTTGATAGTTAGACATTGCAATTTTATTGTGTTGGTATGATAAATTACTTTTGGAATTGGAATGACGATATTCTTTTTATAACTGACAATGCTTGATACTGTCTGATAAGAGGAGGAAAAAACACTCAAATCATTTTGCTTCCTGCGAAGCATCCAATTCGTGCCGGTTGCATAACTAGAACTTGTATAGGCGCTCTTGATCTTTTTCACACCTTCTCGCACATTTTGTAAATTTCTTTGTGTTTAAAATAAGACAAAATTGCATTCAGTTTTAGGTGAAACGTCTGTTGGAAATCTGATTAGCATAACTGAAAAAAAAAATGAATAGATAAAACGAGTTTAATTCTGATATTAACTGCAAAAAAAAAATTATCATAAAATTATAAAATTTACACAGACAAATTATTTCACGGACGTGCAAATTTTACAGCTTCTGTGCCAGAAATCTCGTAAATAGGTCGCTCCCGGCTGACGGTACAGCAGCATCATTATTTTTGCACGGTCTGGCGTAGAAGCAGAAAACAGAGAGAGGGCGACTTTTAAATTTCATCTGGCAAATCATCGCAAGGCTGCGCAGACTGCATGAGTGAATTCCAACGGTATCTTAATTGAGCTCGACAGCCGCTGCCAGCAGGCAACAAACTTTCACCAGACAAAACTCACGTAAAATTAGAAATTTTCACCCTTTTGTTTCCCACATAATAACGGATGCTTTCGTTGGTGGTCTAAGAATTAATAATTTTCATCATTTGTTAAATAAATAAGTAAATAAATTTAACCGGATTCGATTAATTTTATTCATTTTTAAGAGACAAAATTTAAAGACTTCTAAATAGTTAAAAAGACAATTTAATAGTTCTAAATTGTAATGGTTTCAATTTGCCAAACCAGCAGCAATTAGCTTGAATGTACAAAAATTTCCTGCTTTAAGTGTATTCCATTATAAAAAAAGATACAATTAGTGAGATCTTTGGTAGTGAAAAAGGATGTAATTCTGTGGATCCTCAGTGGAATCTAATGATTTTTTGTCTGCTTTTTAAGCAAAGTGGTTTGAAAAAGTTCCTTTAAAATTTAAGAATATGGTGATAAATTTGGCATGTATATTTATTTTCAGTAAGTCTAAAAAATTCATAACTGAGTGAGAAGCCAAGAGAAAAACTTCTACTCTTTCAAAGGATTGGAGTGGACTTAGCGTTTTTATCCCATCCAGTTTTTAGAAGGGAAAATTTTCCATATTCACGGCTATGAGATAAAAAGCTTATTTTGGGTTAAAGCACTTCCCTATGTGACCAGAAATAATGCAGCCAGGTGAAGCAAAAAAGTGAAGCAGTAATTCTGCTGCCACGGCGACACCCTGTGGAAAACAAAAGAGGAGAGAAAAGATAATCGTCGCTTCTTTTAATTGAGCCGTGTTTTTGCGTGGGTGCAGTTGGATGAAATTAAGTCTGCGATAAATAAACGGAAGGTCGGCGGAGCATGTTCGTTTTGTGCGCTGTCACACTCCAAATCCGAATTAATTAATCCTTTCTGCCCTCCCGCCGCGTTGATTCGCTTTTCAGATTTAATGAGAGAAATTTTGTTCACCCTTGACTTTCAGAGGGACTAATGAGTGGGGATTGTTGGACGCGCGGCCTTTCCCTGGTTTTGGTTCGCATGTGGAATTGTGGATCCATAAATTGCTGCCGAAGTCGTTCTAAAATTGCCCTCGACTGAACCAACTGGTTGAATAATAATACAGATGAAAAACAATGAAAACCACGCTAGGCAAAACAGAGAATTTTTCTTGCAGATATTTTTTTTAACACAAATTACGTCATTGTGGAAAACGGTAAATAAATTAAAAGGTAAAATATAATGTGCAATTTAATAAAAACAAATAAGATGATTTGGTCGTGGAATATTTTTTAATACTAGTTGAAAAAACATAGTTTTTTTTACCGGACTGAGAAATTATAAAAGATAATAATATTGATATCTTGATTAGGACAATCAAATTGAATAAATTAAATGCACTGCCGAATCTTCAAGTGAATCTTTTTCTTCAATTTTCCAGGAATGGGGAAAGCAGCGTTTTCTCGAGCATGAAAGCGAGTTCTGAAAATGATCTCTGGCTTGACGCTGTGAAACTCGAGCTCACTTTCGTGGCGAGAGGAAATTTAAGATTCCGTTAAACTCAAGCTTGGTGAATTCTACTTTGCTGAATATTCAAATTGCACGCAGCGGTGTTAGTATGGGTGATGATAAGACACAAGGGCTTCTGTTTTTGATGGAAAATAATTAAAAAATTGTGTTAATAGAAAATGAGGAAATGTCAAATTTCACCGGTTTTTGTTAAAAAGGTCACATTTTCATTATTCAGCAGGATTGTTTTTCACATGAATGACGCCATTGTGACAGGCATGATTACACACCAGTCCAAATTATGCCTCGCATTATTCCTCCTTTGTTGTGGAGTAATTAAACAGAAGCGCGGGTGTGATTAATGCGACGATTACCAGCGATATTTTGAATCGTTCTGATTGCAAAGGAAAGCGTGTAATTGAAAACGAGGCACTGCGCTGACAATGCTCGCCTTCAAGGCGTTCAATTAACAAAGAGTGCACCGAGCAAACGACGGACGGAATCCGCGTGCGAGCATCTATTAAAAGCGAGCAGGCTGCACAGCTGACGCGACCCACATCTCCAAACCCCATTACGTTTAATTGAACTCGGTGTTGGGAATAAATCTGAATGCGAAAAAGGATTTTGATCATAATTTTCAAGCACGTCGTTTCATTATATGACGTCTTTTTCTCTTTGAAAAGCACTCCAGGAGCTTGGAAACGGTATATAACCGTTTGACGTTCTACCTCTGTTATGACACAAACACATTTTTGCATATGCATTCGGGACCGCGGCATGATTCTGACCAGAAAAAAAATTTATGTTTAGTGCGGAAATTCATTAATTTAAGCTCTAAATATTAAGACAATCACGCATGAAAAGCTTGATTAAAATAAAATATTGATTTTATTTGTGTAAGTATGTGGGTGTTTTTTTTTCTAGTCTCAGTAATAATTTTTTTAAAGGAATTTCACGTGGATGCAGTAACTGAGCTTGGAAATTAATGCTCGGAAAATGAATTGAAATTCCCGTTTCGTTTTAACTTTCAATAACGACGCTTCATAAGTCAATAAAGATCAATAATAATAATAATAATAATTGGAATAAATTTTTACATTTAAATTGAGAAATCAAGTCAAAACGGCAACACACTGAACATGACTAAAATCATGTTTTCCTCATTAGCTAGCTTTTTCAAGCGTGTACCTCGACCTACACTTTCCTCTCAATCTAAAAAAAAATCAAATGCAGGCTAGGACGGGAAAGGAAAAAATTGCAAGAAAATAAGCAAATTAATTAAGTTTCATTTTAAATTTAATTAAACAACAATTATACATTTTTTATTACATTTTCATACATAGCAATCTTAAAAACTAAGTAAAATAATCAATTTTTAAATTACATTTATCAAACTAATTAAATTTGTTTAACAGTTATTGATAGTTATAATTTTTAATAGACTTGATTAAAATATTAAAAACATTTATTTGTTTACATTTAAATATACAAATTTTTATACTTATTTTGTTTTTATTTAGAATTATTTTGGATATTTAAATTTTTTTTTCAAAGTACAATACAATTTATAATATAAATTTTTGTGTTTTTATACAAATAATAAATTGAGCAGCGATATCCGCTGGATCATCTTGAAATAGCATGGAATCTTGTGTCGTGACATCTTCTGCCTTTATTTTTCATCTGAAATGTATCAATTAAATATAATTCTTCAGTCTCTGGAACTTGGAACTAAAATGCGTTTGGGTGATAACAAACATACCTTGATATAGAAGAGAGCGATATTGAATTTTTGCGGCCACCAAAGCGGAAAACGCTGCACCTTGAGAAAGGAAAATGGAGAGAAGTGCGCGGCATTGTTAAAACTAACATGACTTCAAAGGGAACGAGAAGGAATCGCGTCGCGGAGAAAATCCTATCTGGTCTTGAGCCGCCCTATGCGTTTGTGTGTGAGGAAAAAAAGAAGTCCATCTCTCGATTCTGCCCGACTGAAGCGTTAAGGAGACGGAATTGTGAGCCATAAAGATGAGGGAGTGTGTTTTTTCGAGACACAGCGACTGTTTTGTTGACATGCCTCTGGACGGGTGTGTAAAGCGAGGCCAATTTATTGCACTGGGAATTGTTTACCCTTTCAGTGGATTTCACCCAACTGAACGCAATATACAGAAAGCGTGCGTGTGCGACACATTTTTCCTTTTATGTCTCTCCCGGAAAAGAGAGTTCTCACTTGAGTTTATTACAAATGCCACACGGGATTCGATCCTTTGAAAGCCGGTTATTCAGAATTTAAAGAAACCGAGGCAAGTGAATTTTGCTTGGATTTGGAAAGACATGATGGCGTTTTGCAACAAGCTAAAGAAATTGAATTCTGACAATACAGTTATTTAATTTGCAGGGAGGATCCCGTGAGGAAAAGCAATTTGTAATTAGTTGGCATTCATTGAAATGGCGGCTTCGCTTGGGAAAGAGACATTTTGCTTTTTCTTGTCCCAGATTATATCAATCAAAAACTTGAAACTTCTTCTCGTGGTTTGCTTTAATTTAAACAATATTTTTGACTGTTTTAAACAAAAATTTAAGAACGCTCATCTAGATTTTAATTAAAAGATAAATTTATTAGCAAACGCCAAAGGTGTTCAACACAAGTTATTTACAAAATATTGCAAAAATCAACTTTTTCATTTCAGACCCTTCCCATAAACTAATTTTCTTTTCTGCGCCCTCTTTGAAACAAATTTTAAATGATTTAAAAAAACATGGTTACATAATATTTAGTATCATATGAGATGCATGTAAGAGTAAACTTTTGCCGGAATTTTCCAGGTTTTGTGAGGTATATTCAAATTGGATTTGGCGCCTCTGCCGCCCTGAGCGGCTTTTGCACAATTTTCCTCGAGCGTGACTTGAGCCGAATTCAACCTTTTCCGTCCCACTTCTTCTTTGGCATCCCCCGCGGAGTTCAAAGTAAAAAGAGCAGAAACTTTTCCCAAATGATGCACAAAGTCTCTCTCCATCTTGAAAAAAAGTTTCCTACTCTCTTGCTTGCAGCAGTGGATTGCTTTATTGAGCCGTTCATTGGCGTCAGGTGCCTGTGCGCACAGATCTATTAAGAGGGCTCAGTGACACCAAAATAAATGGCACTGCAGCGAGCTGCTCTGCATCACATGTGGGTCGTTGGTGTGGTTGACATGCACTTGAGAGAGAAATGCAGCGCACGGTACGAGTTTAGTAAATAGGCAGCCTGTTTGACGCTCACGTCCTGCAGGTTGCATAAATCAGTTTTGAATAATCATGTAATTTCTTGGAATCGCATACTTTTTTATGCATAAATATTGGAATTGACCTAATAAACTTTATTTTGTTGATAAATTATCCTATAAGTATCTACTTTTTAATGAAATTATTAATTTAAAACTGCAATTGTAAATGGAATATATGCATCGGATTGTAGTTTTCAATTTAATGAAATTAAAGATTAAAAAATTAATATAAGAATTTAATAAAATCCATAAAATCAAATAGTTTTAAATTGAATATTTTCTTCTAACAATTAGCGGAAGAAAAATGTGTGACATTGAAAAAGAGGAGTGTTTTATTCAAATGGGATGTTAACAATATCGATTGCAAAAAGCGCAAATATAAAAGAGCGTAATTCAATCCCATTCGTTATAAACCAGATTAATTGACACGAGCGTGGCCTCGTAAGCTTGACAACTTTATCGCTCTCGAGCCTTGTTAAAAAGTTGTGATCATTAAGCGGCAGCCCCGATTTGATCATTTTAAGATTGGTGCAATTATAAGTATTTAGAGAGCTGCCACTGGAAGTTTACTTGAGTTGATACCTCAGTACTTTAATTGCTTACTATATGCAATTAAATTACGCTTCTGTTTCATTTTCACAATCTTTTGCGTTTAGTTTGTTAAATTGTTAGTTCTTTTTTAGATTTCTTCTATAATTGCAGTGAGGGAAATTTTCAATAATAAAATAAGAAGGAAATATTTTGCTATAATTTACAATTTTTTCAGAAAACTTACTTTGCATTGAGCTGGAGATAAATTTACGTATTCTTTCTCCAGAAAGGGTTTTATTAGTAATAAACTCTGGTGCTCATGTGTGATTTGAATATTTTGAAAGTTTCCCAGTGCGGAATTTCTAATTAGGCCAAAATTTCGTCGATTTTGATTTTATCTTGTTTTACATAATAAGCCAGAATTAGTATCGGATAAGCTATTGCATAATTAACCACCACTATCAAAGCTAATGAGGGAGATACAAAGCCTAATCTGCCATTCAAATCGCATGGCAGGTTCTTAGCCTGGGCCAAAATGGTATGGCATAAATAAAATTACGAAATAATTACGCATGTCTGGAGAAATAAATCAGTAAACTTGCTTCGATTTAAATGAAACTATCAAATTCTCTCCACGGAAAGTTGTTTATTATAAAATGGCAATATTAGCTCTGAATTATGTTTTCTCTTTTGATTAAGGCAACTTTGCCTTCAGACACGTTCTGCATACAAACTTCAGCTTCTTGGTTTGCTTTTGCTTCGAACTGGAAGTTCACATCAGAAAAGAAGCAAATGGGCTGTCGGCGAAAATAATGTTTCGCCGCGATCAATCAAGACGAGTTTGGCAAGTAATTAACTGAGTGAGAGCAGAAGGCCCGAGTCTAATCAAAAGGAGGAAAAAGTCTGCACACGCAAGTGCGAGACCGACCCTGAGGCTATTAGGGCGGGAGCGGAGGGTGCGCGGCCACGGTGCGCCCGCGAGAGATGGAGGGGGCCGGTCGGGGGCCGGTTCGTCAGTGCGTGGCATGGAGGAGCCGTCGACGGAGGCCGTGCTCAACTGCACCGTCCGCCTCATGGAGGTGGACGCGGTGCTCGAGGCGCCGATGCCGCGCTTCGGACACTTCGGTCTCATGGACAATTCCACGTACCTGCTGCGCTCCATCAACGCGACCACCCAGGTGTGTTCTCTGTCGCTTCCGTGTCCGTCCGTGTCTCTCTTGAGATTCTCGAGTGTGTCACGCAAAAAGTGAAAGTGATGAACTCCAATCAGTGATCATTCCGCCGCACACTTGTTTTTTTTTATCATATTAAGTCATTTTCATTTTTTTGTAAATCATTATTTACCAAAATTAAGTAGCTGTAAAAAAATTGAAGATTCATAAAAAAATTCGAAATAAGAATTTTTTGCGGAGTGAGAAAAAATCCTAATTGAAAATAAGTTGTTTAATTTTAATTATTGCATTTTGAAATTAAAAAGTCCATTTCTTTGAAGATTTCAAGTTAGTTTTATAATATCCTGTCTTTAAAGTAAAAATAAAGGGTTTTCGCTTCTTGTTACTTGCACTGAAACCCGTTCCTCTCCATAAATATATATTTTTTTTTACTATTTTACATTAATTACATAATAGACTCTCGCTAAGGTTGCCCATTTGAATTAATATTTCTAGCAATTTTTTTTAATTATTTATAAGTAAATTCAAAATTTTCAAGTTTTTATCCTTCAGGGAAAATAATCTGAGATGGAATTTGAAAACAGCAAAGCAGATGGGCAGAATTGGCACTTAGTTGAAAGAAATGAATGTCAAATTCGGCAAATCTAACCAAATGTGATATTTAATTTGCATCAAATTGGAATAATTAGCGCTTAAATTATGGAGCAAAATTTTTTTCTTTAGCAAGACTTAAATGATTTAAAAGTAAACAATAAATTTTTGAAAATAAAAGTTAAATATTATTATTATTTATATATGTATTATAAAGATATTTTTACGTATTGTTAGTTTTTAATCACTTTATATTAAATTATAATAGAATATAATTAAGTTTTTTTTTTCAAATTTTTTAATATCCAAAAGAAACCAAAGAGATGAAAACATTTTTCTTGATGCGTCAGATCAATTGGAAAATAATTGCATTTTTTGTTTAATATTAAATTTTATATAGATAAGTTGTTGTGATTGAACCACCTAATAAAATTTTTATTTGATCCTTGGTAACTTCTTATCAATATATGTTATATTATTTGATTTTTTTTATGCCGTTTTGATGCAAATGAACACCCTGTATTTCAATCCGTAAAATCGGTTAAAAAGGGTTTCGGAACGTCTGTGATTGAAGGTGCTGCTGGGTGTGCTGAGCCCGCTGCTGGACGACACGGACTTCAGCCTGCACCCCGAGCGAAAGGGTGCGTTGCGCCAATTCCTGACGGACTGTCTGTTCCCAGCCCAGCCGAAACCGTTCGCCCTGCCCTGGTGGCAGAAAACAGTGTGGAGCGTCGTTTTCGGCGCCATGCTGCTCGTCGCCGTCGGAGGAAACGCTATCGTAATGTGGATCGTCCTCGGTGAGTGAGATTCGAATAAAAATGCAAATTTGTGTCTGCCAAGTACGTGAAATTCTGGAGGGAGCAGTAAAAAGGAACAAAATTGCTTTGTGCAATTTCCTGCCAGGGAATGACGCCTTAACCAATTTTAGGCTAATGTTGCAAAGAAACTGTTTTGCTTCAAATTTTAACATGATATTCTTCAAAGCTCCAAAATGATTAATTATTACATTATTATTGACAAGATGTCTTATGGAAAATTTAATTATAAAAATATAAATTAAAAAAAAACATAAAAAACAAATCATGGAACATAAAATTTGAATTAAGTTTCCAAAATTAATATCAATTTAATTTAAATAAGTATAAGTTATTATTAAGAAAAATTAAAAATAATACATAAAATAATATTATATGTCATACAAAATTGAACACACCAATTAATTCAAGCAAGATTTTTATTAGAGATGATCAAATTTCCAAAATATGGGGATTAGAAAACCTGCTTAAATTAAGGGTTGAGCTATAAGATGGAGATTTAGACGCAAAGCATCTCAAATAAGATTATTCCATATGCGCATACCAAAGCTTGGCGATGTTCTCTGCTTGAGTTGGCACAAAAGTGAAAAGATGAATATGGAGAGAAAGGAGTTCTTCCAATAATTGAACGACTGTAAAGACTTCCTGCTATATTTTTCGTGCAGCCAACCAAGTTTTCAGTAATTTGATTATCTGCTCGGCGGCAATAAGTAATTGAGTTGCAAATTGTTGCTGAAATTCCAGCACGTCGCGAGTAGGAAACTTGGCACACGGAGAATTTCGTAATTTTATAAAGCTTTGCAATTATACGAGCAGCAACAAAGGGCGGCATAATTATTCAAAGACAAACTTCGCGCAGTCGGGTTTGATTGACAAAAGCTTGACTTTTGATTGTTTGAAAGATTCGCTAATAACCTTCGGAAGCTAATTAATATTTTAGAAGTTATCTTTGCATAAAATCAAGTTGTTTTTCTACGAAAAGCCATTCCAAACGTTTGAGCTGTGCTGTAAATTAGTAGGAACATAACCAGGAAAAGCAACGGAATATCCAACAAATATACTCTTTTTGTTGGTTCACTTCCATTATTGACATTATGTTTTCCTGTTTGATGACGGATAATGTTATGTTAAATTAATATTTGCTGAAAGATCTGCTTGAAAGGTTTTCAGTTCGGAAAATATATTGTTTTAATGGTACGAAAATCAAATATAAAAAATAATTAACAAATTTCATCATTCAAGATTAATTCTTATCAATTCAATTCATCTCACTTTCATTTATTACAAATCGCAATAATTGGAATTTTCTCAGCTTTCTTTTTTTTTGTAAATTAAGAATGACCTTCTTCCTACGTAACGGGATAGACAAGATTCTTCTTTCACAAGGCAGCCATTGTGCAATTACTTTGATATCTCTCGCGACAATTCGCTTCGAGGGAAGAGTCTTATGCGATTATTTGTGCCCTCTAGCATGAATTACTTTCATTATTGTGCTCCTCTCAAGCGCGATTCGGCCAGTGTTCCCTTTTTTCTCCTTTTCCACCGATCGGCTCCGGAAATTGGCCAGGAATACATCCTGCTCAAGCGGGCGGCGCGCAAAAAGAGGGAAAACTTTTCTCTTTCTCGATATCTCTCCGAAACGGAAAGGAAAGAAAATAGTTTGCTCGAAAACATTGTATGGAAATGGAAATGCATTTCACTTTGTGCCATTGTCGCCGAGCTTCATCCAACTTTAGACACGTGACATGCAGAAATTAATTACAAGACGGTTTATTGCAAGGACGAATTAGATTGAGTTTGATCCTTGCTTTCTCCATAACTCGAAAGTGATGCAATCTCAAGGAAATGAGGGCAATTTTGTCCACTCAACAAGGTTCAATAAAATGCGTGTACAGCACGTTTGAGTGGCACGTACTGTGATTCTGCGAAATTCTCAAGCTAGAAAGACTGTTGAGAATGTCGGCAAATTGAAGTTTATTACAGTTTATTAGATTTGTCGCGTTGTCTTTTGTGAAAAATTAAATTATCATTATTATCTACAGCAAACTTCTATAATTTCTTCATAAAATATATTAAAAATAAATTTGAAAGAAAAAAAAGTGAGCATTCAAGGAGACATTTCGACATTTGTGAATTGAACGATATAGGCTTGTCCCGGCTTGTCCTAGTTGAAAATTTCTGTTTTCAACAATACCGTAATTTAATTCTGAAACTACCTTGAGAGAGGAAAAAAATCTGATTTTTTAATTAATTATTAATTTTACTTTCGATGCGACGGGTATGATGGCTGAAGCCTTATTAAGTGAAGTAAAGCGTGAAGTAAAACGCGAGTCTTTTCTTTGAATGGAATATTCAAATCATTTACACGCCTGCAGAGCTCTTCGCAACTCATTAAATATTGAAATCCATGAAGCTTTCGCTTTCACTCTTCTTACATTATTTGCGAACCTTTCTTTATCTCCGCACGTTTGATTTTCTCAGAACTCACACCTCTGTTCTATATTTAGATTTCTAACGCCTGAAACTATTTTGGTTTATGAGCATCGATCAATATCGTCATTTGCTAACCCTCGCAACGAACAAAATTTGAAAGACGCTTTGGAAAGTTTGAATCATCTATTAATTAATTATCTTCAGATAAGATTTGAAATTAAAGTTGACTAAATAAATTTATATAAATCTAATAATATCCCAAATTTAATTTTGTGTTCCTTCTTTGAATTATTATTCAAAAAATTAATCTTATGTGAGATTTTTCAATTTGAGCCAGATGAGTCAATTTTATGCTCTTGTCCGTAATTTTAGGTAAAAAACGTGACATACTAAATCCAGTAAAATTAAAAAATTTACGCTAGAAATATTTGCATTATTGATTGACGATGCTGTAAAGTGCAAGGCGTAGGAACGGGTTGCAATTAGACAAGTTACCGTTCATTAAAAAGCCAAAGTGTGCCAATTATATCAATCAACAGTTTATAAAAATCACTGAAAACTTACGCGATGCCGCATATTCCTTCATTTTTTTTTTACTGGCGCGTTGCATTTTCTGCCGCAGTAATTACTCTGTGGACAACACTTGCAGATAAAATAATTAAATTGTAGATATCTATGCTTATTTATTACGGTTCACTGATATCTGAAGAGGATTTATTTATACTAATAAATACGCTGCAAAAAGAAATAAAGAAAACCATAAATTTGCATAAAAACTATAAACAGACAAAAATGAAGGAAAAATGCATAAAGCAATTAATTTTGAACTTGAAAATTGATGGACTTTTCACATTCAGGAATAATTAATTTTAAAGAAATTTGACAGATAATAAAAAAAAACTTTGTAGACTAAAAGTTTGGATATTATTAATTTAATTAATTCTTATGTTTCAGCGCACAGACGGATGCGCTCGGTGACCAACTACTTCCTCGTGAACCTGAGTGTGTCGGACATGATGATGGCCCTGCTCAACTGCGTCTTCAACTTCATCTACATGATCGACTCGGACTGGCCGTTTGGCGCCACGTACTGCACGGTGAACAACTTCGTGGCCAACGTGACGGTGGCCGCAAGCGTCTTCACGTTGGTGGCCATTTCGCTGGACCGGTACGTGGCCATCGTGAAGCCGCTCAAGGGACGCATGCGGAAGCGGTGGGCGCTTTTCACGGTGCTTTCCATCTGGTTCCTCAGCTCACTCCTCGCACTGCCCACCCTGCTCTACTCGACCACATCGACGAGCAGGTCAGAATAACATTTTATTTTAATTTCCTTGGAATTTCTTCTGCTGCTTAAATCTGAACGAATTGTTTCAAAATTTTTAGACAAAAAATGTAAAAATAATGAGAGTTTTTAGCAAAAATAGACATCAATCTTATTCAGGAATCTTTAATTTTCTTTTGAAATTGATTCATTTTTTAATTTAATAAGTTAAAAAATTGCATCGGATGATTTTTATCTTTGGATTCTTGCAGTTTTACAACAGAATTTCTACGCTTATTGCATCGCATTATTATTTCGGATTCACAATTTCAACATTTCCTCGAATGTGCTGTATTTGTCACGTTTGTTGACGTCATCGAACTCATTTGCGAAACAGAAAATTTCTATGTAGGTGGTGTACAATTAGTATCGAATGGTACTGTTTGTTGCTTCTGTTTGGTAATATCAAAGCAAACTGAAAAATGATGATTTTTGTGATGACAAAGAGAGGGGCAAACATTCATGACCGTCATTATAAAGGACTTTTTACCCAAATTTAAACATGGTTTTCAATCTTGTGTTATTTTGTTTTTGTCCATACGGTAGGTTCCAATGCAAAGAGAGATGTAGTTTTTTAATTTATCTTGCATATTTTGCTGATAATTATTATAAATTTGCTGATTTGTTTTTGTTATCCAAAAGAGGAAAAAAAATTGTTTCTATGTAACCTGACTAAAACCAAAAGAATCGAATTTTGTTCTATTTTATTTTATCAATGTTTGATTACCATGATTTATATAACTTAACTAAAATAAAAATCGAAAATTTTATTAAAAATAAAATATTTATAAAGAAGAATTGGTAAAAAGAGAAAATAAAATAAAGTTTATAATTCAAAAATAAACAAAAATATTCAATGTGTATAATATTTTTTTAATTTTAAACTTCAAAATTTTATTTAAAATTTTATTTAAAATTTTATTTAAATTAAATTATATTTACATTTTTACAATTATTTGTAACATCTTTAAATTTTTTTCTCCACTCTTTTAAGCTAACAATGAACAAATTATTTTTAAGAATTATTTAATTATGAAAATGAAGGTCCGTTTTTCCTCGTTGCAGAAAAATTGTTTTTTTATTCAAAAACAAATGGCTAGCTCTACCAGTTTCGGTCACGGTCTGCGACCCTAATTCATGAGCAAACGCGCTGCTCGCTGACTAATAGCCTTTTGTTTTTGAATAAAAAACAATTTTTCTGCAACGAGGAAAAGCCCGATCTTTATTTCCATGATCATCTCCTCTTCAACCAAATATTTTAATTATCGTTGATTTAATACCTCTCGCGTGTCATCTCTCATCAATAAAATACAATTTAAAATTGTCTAGGTCCAATTCTTTCTGTTCTCACATACCCCGCCCCAAGTTGAAGATAGAATAGTTGTAGAACTTAACAAGACGAGCTCAACCATACCCGGAAAATTGTTCTACGACCACTAAAAGCCGAGATAATTGCGTTTTTTGAATTTCTCAAAATGTCCCATAAAACCCGCAATTTTCAAAATTTTTCGATAAAAATTTAGGAAACTTGCCTTGAAACTAAGATGATCAAGTGGTGTAAATCTCATATTGATAACTTCAACTTGGGGCGAGGTATGTGAGAACAGAAAGAATTGGACTCTATTGACATCTCCAAAATTGACAGTTAATTTGCAAAAAATGATGATTTTTTAAATAAAGTTGAACCCAAAAATAAAAAATAAAATTAATTGGGTGGTGCCTTCTGTACCACCAATAAAGGGCACAGGCCTGACCCTAAAAAAAAAAAAAAAAAAAAAAAAATTGAATGTAGGCATCTTTCAAATTGTAATAATTTGAACAATTCAATTTATTTGTGCGCTAATTAAATAGTTTTCGTTTGTTTCAGTCACACGAACGGTGAGACGCGCACCCTGTGCTTTCTTCAGTGGCCAGACGGGACCTACCCGCGCTCAAGTCTGGACTACGCGTAGGGAGCTTTGCTCCTTTTGCGTGCGTTTACAAAAATGAGTTGTGTGTGTGTTTGTCCTCAGGTACAACCTGGTGTTTCCGGCGCTGACGTACCTGGTGCCGGTGGCGGCGATGGCCGTTTGCTACTGGCGCATGGGCCGCGAGCTGTGGGGCGCGAGCGACGCGGCGACGCAGCGTCAGGCGGCGCGACGCAGGGTGGTGCGCATGTTCCTCGTGGTCGTGACCATCTTCGCGGTCTGCTGGCTGCCGTACCACGGCTACTTCATCTACGCCTACCACTTCCGCGAGATCGCAGCCTCCAGCTACGTGCAGCACCTGTACCTCGCGTTCTACTGGCTCGCCATGGCCAACGCCATGGTCAACCCTCTCGTCTACTACTGCATGAACCACAGGTCAGTTTCATTATTGGAAAATTTTATTCTTTTTCACTTAGCAGATTTTGAAAATAATTAAAAAAATTGATTGCACTAAATAATTTTCAAATTATTCAGCGTTGGATAATTTAAATTTGATGAGAGAAAAATACAAATTATGAAATTTAAATTATATTTAAAAACATTTTATATTTATGACATTTTAATTATTAAAAAAAACTATATTTTATATCTTTAATTATTAAATTTTTGTATAAAATTTTATTTAACTAATTTTTTAATATTTAAAAAATAATTTTATAAACCAAATATTCTTTTTTAAATTACAAAATTCACAATAATTTTAAATTTAATAAATCATATATAGATTACCACATATGCAATCATTAGCAATTCAAAATTTAATAATGGTTGTTGCCAGGGCTACATGATTTGGGGTTTTTATTATACATCTCATAACTTTTCATTATTATCAAATTTGCTTGGTCTGAAGAAAAAAATGATGTTTTTAATAATTTTTATCAATTTTGGCGAGGGTGGAAAGTTAATTATTACTTAAATTATTATTATTTTAAGTTTTGTTGAAAAATTGAAAGCTCAAATCATTTTCAAATTTTAGGATATTTATTTTGTATTAAATAAATCCCACGCAAACTTCGCTAATAATATCAACTTTGTCAAGCATCATGAATGCTATTGCGAGGAGAGAAATATTCTTTGACAATCTCGGTCTTCTTTCATAAAAAATTCCTACTTGCAGCAAAGTTCATAATTGTAAATAATGGAAAGCTGAATTTTAGGAGCTGAACAGTTAATTGCCAATGGTTAATTGTTTGAAACTAACTCTTGATGCTTGGAAAATACTTGAGAAACTTCCTGTAAGATTCCTTAGAACTTAGAATATGTACAAGATAAAAACATATTTGACGCTTTTGTTCGTGCATAAATGTTTACACTTTGCGTCATCTGCTGATAACTTATGCATGCGTGAAATTCTCCCGAGTTTCCGTGACAGGAAGGGAAAGTTATGATTTACATAACCACGCGTTTGTGTCTGGTTTCCATTTTCAATTTGTCGCACCATTTCCCTTTAGCACGGCTCACTGGCAAATAACATTGGCAATCTTCAGTAACCGATTTTTGTCAAGTATTCATAAATTTTGAAAGGAATAAGACAACAAAATCAGTTCAGGGAGGATTACAAGTTTAATTAATCTTCAATACTTTTTTGTCTTAGCCTTCATTTTATTTATATACTAAGAAGTTTTGTCATTTTAAAAAGATTTTAATTTTACGTTTTCTCTAAATGCACACAAAAAGTAGCTAAATTAATTAAATATTATAATGTTATGTCGTCACTTTGATCAAATTTAATTTCTTGAATTTTGCGGGTTGCATTTGTACTTTTGAATTTTTGTCAACAAAACGAGGGTCGGGTTGAAGAAGAAAAATTTTACCTTTAAATTTTTCTTCAAGTGTTTAATAAGTTGGGCTTGTTTGTTTGGTCAGATTTCGCGCCTATTTCCGGCGGGTGGTTTGCTGCGCCCCGAAACTGCCCGTGGAGCCCCCGAGGCCGGCGGCGGCCACCCCCATGAGGTGGAACCGCAGCACTCAGGAGTCGCGCTTGGTCGTCAACGGTGCGCACAATTTGTGACAAAGACCGGCCAACGGCCACAGGGAGACGTCCGTGTGAGCTCAATCGGTGTGCGCTAATTCTCATTTTGCTTTACTCTGTGCCGACGTGTGTGATATACAAAAATTTATGTGATGTTTTCAAAGATAATTATGTATTCACGTGACAGTCTATGGAATAAAAGTTTATCACATTCATTCGTGTGATACATGTATTTTGTTTAAATAAGCCGCTTCGGTTTTTGATTTCCGAAATTCCAAAAGCGTGCAATTCATATAAAATTAATTAATAATCTACCGGGATTGGCATTGCTGACGAATGTTTAAATTAATTGCGCGCTTCATTTTCAGCCAGGTTGGCATGCGTTGAAAATGGTTGTTTATTATTAATTTGATTGCTGGAATTCCTGGACAGGAAGATTTGCTGGCAAATATTTTAGCGCTCGCATCATTAAATATTCCGTTTCGTTGAACAAACAAAAACTTACACGGACGCAATTATAACCGCAAGCAAGAGCAGTGGGACGGATATGGCCGAGGCTTTGGATAATTTCGGGTTTATATACAATTAAGCTCTAATGAACACGATTGTATGTTTATTTTATAACCTATTTGAATTCAGCAATTGCTTGTTTATTATTAATTATTCATGTCTCATTTCAAAAGCTTTTTCATCGGGCTAGGGGAGGGATAGTTATTAAAATCACTTTTTTGAAGCTAATGATGCGGAAATGTTGTTGGAAATGCCAAAAAAGCATCACACAATTATTTTCTTAAATTATGCTACTTAAATTTGAAATTAAAACAAGTCAACAATTTCATAATTTTTAATTCGTAACTTAAGGACTCCTTATTGCAATGCTAAGAGTACCAAAGAAGTTTTTTTTATCTCTCAATGTAAAATTTTTGCCCCATGAACTCCCAATTTTTTTCTGCTTATCTGTTTAGGGTCATTCAATTATCATTTTGTGCAATTTTGAGCAAAAAATTTCGGGCAGATTTTTTTAATAGCCAAAAACGAAAATCTCCATAAAACGCCATGTTAAATTTAAAAAAAATCATATTTCAAGATTAACCCGCGGGACCCCCCATTTTTCTTTGTGCAATCAACTCCACGTGTGGGCAGGAATCTATAAAAAAATCTGGGTTCAAAAATTTCGGGCCGATTTTCCGCAAACAGAAGTTGTATGTGCCATAAGGAGGCCTTAAGCAGATTTTTTTTTCTTTTTAGAGTTATTTCTTTGCTCTCATTTGACCCCCATTGTCATCGCACAAAAATAATTTAATCAACACTACCCCAAAATCTCATAAATAAATTTTACTGCAAAATTATTCATTTTTTTCATTGTGCAGTCAAATTATGTGCATATAAAATTAATTTTATTGTTTGAACCAATACAAAAATATAATGTTTTGTATAAAAATAGAAGTAAATAATTAAAGAAAAATTTAAAGAGACCCATATGGACGCATTTGTACTGGGGATGAATCACGGAAATAATCCAGAGCATCAAAGTGGAGCGTTTCCAATTTACAAAACTTTTGCAGCTCTACACAAAGTGCATCGAATGCATTTCAAAGTTGGAACTCGATCAGCTTGGAAATAACGTTTCAGTGCCGCTGTCAACGTAGCTGGTGAACGATTACTTTTATCTCGAAAAGCAAACAACACGATTTTCGCTGTGCACGCTTTTTTGTTGGAAAAAACGGAGAGAGGGGAATGCGTTTTCGCTCCAAAGAATGTGTGTTTGCTATTTGGGGCGTGCATTTTTCGCACAACACACAGGCGGGATGAAAGGGTTCGTTGCAATTATACTCGACTGGAAACAATTTATCACAGAGGTAGAAAAAGGAAAGCGCGGCCGGTATGAAAAAGTAAAAGAAAAATTGTTTCCAGATTGCGGAAGTTTGAAAAAAAAAAAATGTGGATGTGTAACGGAGCAAAATTGCTGCTTTGTAGAAACTCTTTACTTGGCTATTGTTCACTTTCGCAGGTTTTAAAAATCCTCCTCTTTTATTTTACACAAAGGATAGAATTGCAAATTATGTGTGTGGATATGGAGGAGAGAGGTCTTTTATAGAGTACCAAGTTCCATCAACCAAATATAATCCAGGGGTGAAAATTGAGATCCGAAAAACCCCAGTTTTACATGTGAAAGGTTCCTTTTTGTGTCAAATTCGAAACAAAAATACCCATTGTTTGCTCAAAACCGAATTTGGCTCCCACGCCTTTGTAAAAATAAAGTAGCCCTAAAATTACTTTGGACTTGAGAAATGCAAAACACAAATTAAATTATGGCAAAATCGGTAATTTTTCATCAGAAGAGGAATGGATTGTGCCTTTATGATGCATATAGCTTGCGTTATGGGCTTAAAGTGGCGGCCAAGTGTCCATAAAATAAATTTGTAACAAAATTATTTCTTCAAATTTCGTTCTAAATTTAATTCACGAATTACACAATATGAAATTATGAATAGTAAATTAATGCTATCTGTTCTTATTTTTAAGTCTTTTGAAACAAAGATAATCTTTTTTAACTCGTAACGAAAACTTTCATTTCTATTGGGTTTTATTTATGCTGCCAGTTTCCTGTAAATTTATTTTATTATTCAAACACGTAATTAAAGAAGTTTGAAAGGAAACGGAAAGTGGAACATGAATGAAAAAAGCAAGATTTTTCTTCATAATGAAAATCTACTGGAGACTATTTTATTTAATTCATATTTTTTTCATAATTCTTTTCATTCCATTTTTGCGGTAACATAATACAATTCCACTTTTATCTCTAATTATGAGAATAAGGAATAATGAAGAAAGGAAAAAATCCTCTCTTGAGTGGAGACACAAAAGCAGGGCCATGTCATCTGAAGCTGCATAGCCCCCAGGTTTGCTCTGGAGAAGCTTGTGGTGCTCGAGAGCCGCGCAGAGGAAACATAAATCTTGATACTCGCACCGAGAAAACGAGCAGAACTGCTTGCAGGAGCGTTTTTCCCACAATTGCGCACAAGATAAACATAAATTAAATGTGAATTGCCACCGCTAATGGCAACTGGGTCACGGAAATATTTGCAAAGTAAAAATTTTGCCTGGAAAATCTGCTGCAAAATAAGAGTTTGCGTCACACGTGCGCGCGCTAAAAAAAAGTGGCAGCTGCAGCAGTTTGATTTTGTAGCGAGCGGCGCCGGCTGTAAATATTTCACCTCGGGGAGAGGCTTTTCCAGGATAAACCTCTTTTCTTATTCTTTCGCCGCTCAAGAGAAAGCAGAAGTGCGATAGTGTGAATAATTTATCGGTCGTTTCGGGACGAATTTAATATTTCAGCTTCGTGGAAACACCAAAAAATAAAATCAGCAGTGTTTTAATTTAGAAAACAATTTTGCAATTTTGCATCGATTCACAGAGTAAAACGTAATCTCAAATTAATCAATTTCTGGAAATTGCAAGTATTTTTTAATCCACGTGCAAATGTCATTTGATACCATTTTTTCATGGTGTGATATGAATTGTTACGATAATTAATTTAATTCAATATTAATTCAATATATTAATTTTGTTTGATTTCAATTAAAATATAAAAAAAATCCCGCGTCTATGGCGTAGATGACCAAATTTATTTTTTCCTGCATAAAAAAACAAAACAATGCGTTCAGCTACGATTAATAAATCCTGATACAATTCAAACGAAATGAAATAATTTGATTATTATAAATTTAATAATTTAAGTACTCGCAAAAATTATTTTTACTTAAGAGGGAATCAAATCACAGCCCGAGATAAATTAAAAAATTGTTTTTTTCTATATTCATCTCAAAATTTGGGTACCATCATAATGTCCTAACAGAGAATGTCCTAAAGAAAATATCCTAAAGATAATGTCCTAAAAGCTATGGTCGCACATTGTCCTAAAAACTTTGTCCTAATTGAATTTCAAGAAAATGTCCTAAATTTCGGAAAAGTGGTTGATTTATTCTAAAAAATTTAGTTTTTTCAACAGTGACTAACATCCAAAATGAATTCACTTAAAAGCAGAAAGAATGATGCTAATTGTTGAGCTTCTCTGTCACATTTCAAAAGATAGTTGATCAAATAATTCAAAAAATAAAAGTGTATAAAAGTTTGAAACAATCATATTATTTTCCACAAATACAAATTATTGTTAATAATAATATTATTACTTGGCACTTTTTTTTTAATCGGCCACACTTTTGGCAAGGGTCAACCGATTTGAATGAAATTTGGCAGGTCGGTTGCTCTTAGGGCGTAAACAAATAGTTTAGAAGGATTTTTGAAAATTCTCAAAATTGCCTATTTTACAGGGGCTCAAAGTTGCTGATTTTGAAAAATGGCGTTTTCAAAAATCGAAAATATCTCAGCTCCTGTTGCAGATAGCGCATAAGTTTATATAAGCAAAATTGTAGGTAATTAGACGCCCTACAACTTTTCTATAGTGACCAAGGTCGTAGGTCAAACCTGAAGGTCATTTATTTTTAGCTCATTTTTTTCAGGCTCTACCAAAGTACCAAGGCAATAAATTTTTTTGATTCCAAAATAGCCAAAAGTTGCTCCAGTTAGTAATAAACATCATATCAAAATTTGGTGATACTTATTTTTTTCGTTTTTGAGATATTCCGGATCAAAGGGCAAAAAACGTGGTTTTCCGAGCGTTTTTTGTGCACAATTTATTTTAAACCTCCATAAGTTTTTTCCTGTTAGAGTTAGGATTAAATGTATTATGACAAAAAATAATTGCCTTTAATTTTTCTTGCAGATCATGTATCACACATGGTGATCAGGTCACAAAAGGGCATTGACCCCATGGTGACCTGTGACCTTTTTGAATTATTTTACGTGTGTGACACATGGATGGAAAGAGAATGTCAGCAGGAACATTTTGGTACCCGGATTTTTGTTCTAGCATCATTACAAGTGAAGTTATCATAGATTTTGTGAAGCAAAAGTTGGAATCCGACGAATAAATTATTTAAAACAAGATGTAACTTCACATCTATTGATGCTAGAACAAAAATCCGGGTACCAAAATGTTCCTGCTGACATCCTCTTTCCATCCATGTGTCACACACGTAAAAAAATTCAAAAAGGTCACAGGTCACCATGGGGTCAATGCCCTTTTGTGACCTGATCACCATGTGTGATACATGATCTGCAAGAAAAATTAAAGGCAATTATTTTTTGTCATAATACATTTAATCCTAACTCTAACAGGAAAAAACTTATGGAGGTTTAAAATAAATTGTGCACAAAAAACGCTCGGAAAACCACGTTTTTTGCCCTTTGATCCGGAATATCTCAAAAACGAAAAAAATAAGTATCACCAAATTTTGATATGTTGTTTACTACTAACTGGAGCAACTTTTGGCTATTTTGGAATCAAAAAAATTTATTGTCTTGGTACTTTGGTAGAGCCTGAAAAAAATGAGCTAAAAATAAATGACCTTCAGGTTTGACCTACGACCTTGGTCACTATAGAAAAGTTGTAGGGCGTCTAATTACCTACAATTTTGCTTATATAAACTTATGCGCTATCTGCAACAGGAGCTGAGATATTTTCGATTTTTGAAAACGCCATTTTTCAAAATCAGCAACTTTGAGCCCCTGTAAAATAGGCAATTTTGAGAATTTTCAAAAATCCTTCTAAACTATTTGTTTACGCCCTAAGAGCAACCGACCTGCCAAATTTCATTCAAATCGGTTGACCCTTGCCAAAAGTGTGGCCGATTAAAAAAAAAAGTGCCTACTACAACTTACATTGAAAATAAATTTAACGAATATTTTCAATTAGAATTTTTCATATTTTTTGTCTTGAAAAAAAATCGAATGATATTTTTAAGTAAACTTTTTCGTAGGAAACAAAAATACAATTGCCTGAAGATTTGTACGAAATTCTTTGAAACTATTGTCTAGAAGAAAGATTAATAGCTACATTTCTCAACTACCCGTAGCAAAAGCGAAGAAAATAATATTGAAAAAAATTTTCGAGTCATTACAAAAGCCTAAAATTACTAAAATTAGTCAAAGGTCTAAATATGTATATTTTCCGATAAAGACTCTAGTCGTATGAAGCGTAAAATATGTTGAATCTGGATAAATTTTGAAACAAAATTACTTGAAAGGATGAAATTAAATTTTTTTTCACATGACACATGACTTTTCATAATTTTCAGGCGTTAGGATATTGTATGTTAGGACATTTTCAATTCTTAATTTTAGGGCATTTTCTTTAGGATATTTTCTGTAGGACATTTTCTTTAGGATATTATCCGTTAGGACATTTTCTGTTAGGACATTGTCTTTAGGACATTGTGAGGCACCCCCAAAATTTTTATTTCAAAAAATTTAAATTTTTCACCAATTTCTTTTCTGTCCCCTTTGATTTAAATCAAAACTTGAAAACCCAAATAACCCTAATCATGTTAATTTATCACTTAACCTGGAACTTTTTTGGCACTTTTCCAGCAATTCGCTAACAAATTCGGAAGAGTCCACAATGCTAATTTTCCCCCTGAGCTAAAAGACTTGGAACTCTATATATCGATCGAACGAGTGCTATTTTTGTCTCTTTTTGTTTCAACGCGTTTTCTGGAGAGCTTCCCAGATATGAGCAAAAATTTATTCGCTGGCACGCGAGAGCAGATCGCATTGGCCTGCTCGGCATTGGCTGGTGGTGTTTGCTAATGAAATTTAAATTTCAATTCTCGGCACGAGCGGCGCCTCAAGGGCTACACGCGCTTTTCGACGATGCCAATCTCGCGCCTGCTCCTTCTTTGTTTGCACTTGTTGCAGTAATCGAGTTTTAATCTGCGCGTGAGCCAATGTTTTTGTGTATACTCGAGAATAGAAAACGCCGAAAGGGTCTCGCTGGGTGAATGACAGTTTTTTTACCTCCTTAATCCAGATCTTTGTAAGGCTGGTTGCCTACCTTGAAGTGCCACAGAAGAAACCAAAAATGTTCATGATTATTTTATTTGCTCCGTTTATAGTTGAAAAAAAAACTCCCCGCTAATTTGTTAAAGATCCACTCCGGTCAATTTTATTGCTCTTTATTCTGAAAGATTGCTAAATTTCGAGTATATCTTGTGAAAAAACTATTTGAAAATTCCGAACCGTTGCGTCTCAATCAAAAGAAAACCTAAATTCGAGTGATTCGCGCGAAAAACATGTGAAAATTGAGTAGCCAATCAGATCCATCAGTTTGTTCCAAAAACTACAGAATTTGGTCACATTGGCGCTGCGATCGCTGATTTTTCCAAGTTTTCTGCAGCACCGTGGGGTATTAGGGGCAAAATCAGCGATCGCAGCGCCAATGTGGCCAAATTTGGTAGTTTTTGGAACAAACTGATGGATCTGATTGGCTACTCAATTTTCACATGTTTTTCGCGCGAATCACTCGTATTTAGGTTTTCTTTTGATTGAGACGCACCGGTTTGGAATTTTGAAATAGTGTTTTTCACAAGATATACCAAAAATTTAGCAATCTTTCAGAATAGAGAGCAATACACTTGACCGGAGAGGATCTTTAAAAATATACATCTTGGGTGTGGACAGTTTTTACTATTATTGTTATTTGTGGTTCCAAAAATAGACCCATGCTAGAGGAAAGTTTGCACAGCGGGTCTCTCTCTCTCGAGGGAATTGAGCCCCGGTAAGCTTTCTAAAGCGGCGGGCGGGTTGAGAGGTGTGGCAAATAATAAAACGCACACAGAGCTCGGGTTGCTTCACAACAATGCATCACCTGCTGGGTGAGAAAGAGCCTTCTTTATTGTTAATCAATATCCGTCCGTGGCCGCCGTCTTGATTCTGCAATTATTCACGACCAAAACTTACAAACTGTATCCGGAGCGAAGAACTTGCGGTACCTTATCTCTTCGGGTCTGCGGGGCTCAGCTGGCCACGAAAATAACGCCCTCTTGACCAAATCCCTCGACCTCTGCTCCTCGATGCTGCCCACGTCTCTTTTGGCGAGGAAGGTCCGAGCTGCGATGGGCCGAGACACCGCCAGAACTAAACCAACATTTTTACTTTTATTGACTTAATGAAACAAATTAATGTTTCTTAATTGACAAATTATAGAAAAAGTTTTGCTTGACTTCCTTAAAAAAGAATTGATATTCATTTTTTTCTAATTATTAATACAAGTCCAGCCGAGTCCGTAGACATATCGACTGGTGCTTGTAAAGCTTTTAACAGAGCTCAATTAATTGTTAAGCAGTCAAATGACACATAATAATTATAAAATTTATAAATATTAAATTTATGTTTTTACAATAAATAATTTAGGTGTTACTTAAATATTGATTTAAAAAAATTATATAATTTTTTTACAAAACAAATATAACATATTGTTATGCTAATAAATATTTAATATTATTAAAAATTTTATAAAAATTATTTTTAAGAGTATATTTATTACACTTTATAATTTACCTTTTGTTAATTTTTATTTAAATGTTTTATCACAATTAAAAAAATAATTTAATTTAATATATTATAATTAAACAAAACGTGACTGTTAGTTTTTGGATTTATAAATAAAGATGACATTTTACTTTCAATCGTTATTGTAAATTAATTAATTAATTTTCAGCAAACTTAACAATTAATAACGGAAACGTAAATAATGTGTTCATTTCATGCGTTTTTTTTTTTTTTTATTAATAACAGACTAAACATAAAGAATTCATTTTAATGCTCAACGAAATTGAAATGCTTTTATCTTATTAAGAATTTCGACTGGAATTCCCTTCATATTGTAAAGCAAATTTTTTTCGCTGTGTGCAATTCAATCAACGCCCGATAAAATGAAGATTTCTAGATTATATAAAGATAGTGGGTTCTTGCTGGCGAGCGCTATATAAAGAAACAAGTTTACACTTCACAAATTTATGAGGGGTGTATTTTAGGATTTCATTTCGCCCCAATGAACGCTTGCTAAATTTATTACTCCCTTTCTCTGCGGGCGTATTAAAGGAAAGGGCTGCCTTTTAACCACCGAGCGAAACTGAAACGCGCTTTCATCTGGGAAGGCTTTTTAGCAACAAGCGCTAAACTTTACTTTAAATAATTGTAGGACGTGAATAATTAAAACCCCTGCTTTTACAAAAAAAATTCATGAAAACTTGGCGAATAATGGTTTGCAGTAAAAAACGAGGCTTTTAGTTTAATGAGCAAATTTGAGGTGAATGACTTTGGCAGGCCCATTAATTAAATGCTGTCATCTTTAAGTGATTAGAACAAAACCTAATTAAGTTAGCTTATGGTGAAAGGACCACTTCTACACGGTGCGCGCCAAGCGGTAATTATTATCGACACGCTTCAGCCACGGTTAATTGAAAGGCTTGACGGGTAAATACAAACCTCGAGCGGCGCCTTGGGACTCCTGCGGCCCTTCCTCCTCCAAGTCCTTGCGCCCCACACCTGCAAGCAAACAATCATTCAACGCCCGTGCCAATTTGGACCACCTGCTCGGGAGCTCACTGCGCCAAAATTGGTTCCTCTTCGAGCTGCCGCCACCCTCTGAAGAAGCCAGAGAAATTTTATTACTTTCGCACTGCTTCTTGCAACACGCAGGAAATTGATTTGAAACTATATATATTTGTTTCAATTTCTATCCCAGATTGTGTATCTTAATCCAGGAGAAATTCTGAATAGGTGAACAATTGCTTTTTATTATTAATAAACTAAAAAGTAATATTAAAGATCGATATAGAAAAAATTTAAATATTATTTTTAAGCAAAGACTGACAAATTTTTACTTTAGGACTAATTTGATGAAGACATTTTAAAGTATTTTCGCACTTTTACACCAATTTGAGTAAATTTCATCCAATTTTGACTAACCAAGTTATAAAATTAATTCACATATTTTTACTAAAATGGTTAAGGGCTCCTTATTGATACACAAGGAGGCTGTAGCAAATTTTTCCATAAGAGTAATGTTAGGATATGATTAAATTTTATGTCCATGAACACCCAAATTTTATCTTGCAGTTTTGTTCAGCAGTATTTAAAATGTAAATTGTAAAATTTTGAGCAAAAAATTTCGGGCCGATTTTTTTTAAATTGGGAAAAAGTAAAAATTCCCATAAGAAGCAATGTTAAATTTCAAACAATCAAATCTTAAGATTAATCCCATGGAATGGACCCTATATTTTCTTTCATGGAATCATCTCCTAGTGTGGCCTTGCATCGTTGCATCCATAAAAGAATCGTGGTTGAAAAATTTCGGGCCGAAATTTATCAATAAGGAGTCGTTTATATCCATAAAAAATTGCACCCAAATACACCTTAAAATAACTTAAAATTAAGTAATTTTGATGTAAGAATACCACTTTCAACAAACTTAAGTAAAATCACCTACTTGCTAATCATTTCAAAATTAAATTTTCTACTTTTTTCGCCCATAAGAGTTACCTGTTCTGAAAGCTGTTAATAATAATATTTATAAACGAGAGCTTATAGCGATCCTTTCAAGTGAAAAAAATGAAATTCAGGAAATAAACAAAATCAATTTTCTGTTTTGCGTGGGACGCAATATTTCACATGATTGGATAGCCGCACTTAGGGCAAGGATCGGAAGAGATTTGGCTTCAGCACACAAATTTATTCAATCAGCTTGGTCAGAGTTTTATTGAGTTTGGATGGTTGGTTGATTGAGACGATTTTGTTCTTCTTACCTGGGAGCAGGAGCGAAGGAGGCGCCCTGTAGAAGTCTGGAAAGAACTCGGTTTGTAAGATCCTCATGCACAGATCAAAAAATGAGTTAAGTCTTGCGGCATAAGAACAATGTTTTCGCTCACACAAAAACTTGGGAGAGACTTCGCCGGAGAGCAGCGAGTCGTATTCTTTTCCATTTCTCAAGTAGTCTGGAAATAGAAAAAAATAAATGGCTTTTGGATAGTAAAAAATAAATCTCCATGTTTGCAGTCAAGTCTAAAAAATACGTTATTTCCAAATCTAAAGGTTTATATAAAAATTTATTCTACCAGATATTTTGTAAGTAAAAATATTCATCTTAGAAATATAACTGTGTTGAAACAGAAATCATTTGAGTTTTAAATAGAAAAATAAATGGCTTTTGGATTGTAAAAAATAAATCTCTATACTCGCGGAGCAGTCAAGTGTCAAATCTAAAAATAAAAAATACGTGATTTACAAATAAAAAAAGTCCTAAAAACTTTATTCTACCAGATATGTTGAAATTTAATTAAAAAAATATATATAAATGTGTTGAAACCGAAATCATTAGAGTTTTAAATAGAAAAATAAGAATTTTAAAACCTTTGAAAAGATTGAATCCATCCTTGTCGCCGCCGCTCGCCAAAGCTGTTGAGCAAACAAGGAGCAGCAGTCCGAGTGTGGGAATCGGTTTCATCTTGACGAGATACTGAGGACAAGTGGAGACGACTCGTGATTTTTATACCCTGCCTTGACAAAGGGTGCGGGGACGTCTGGGATTGACACACTTTACTAATCACTGACATTTGCAGCTTGTTTTTGCCATGGGACTCTCAACTGCAGAAGCAAGAAGTGTGTGTTCGACTGTTGCCCCGGGGAATCAAACTCTCGTCTCATTGTTGCACTTGATTGACTGAGAGATGCTGCTGCGTAGGAGGGTGGTTTGTTCGCTGAATGGACCAGAGCGTTCTGCACTTTATTAGTCATGAAATGCAAAAGAGTCTCAGAATTTATGAAAAGAAATTAAAATAATCAAAAGAATTTATTTTATTAAGCTCGTTTGCTTTTTAATCATCTAAATAATAATAACTATATTTTAGTGCTGCATTTAACTGTGATAAGACATTTATAAATTAATGAATGTTTAATTATTAAATTAAATTAAAATTTTGATTTCAACTCGATTTTTTAATGATAATTCCAAGTTAATAAATTATATAAAAATTATATAAATAAAGTTAGATTTAATAAAGTTAAAAATCATTTAATAACACAAAGAAACTAAAGTTTCAATTTATTAAAATATATTAAATTGTTATTATTATATTAAATATTTATTACTTCAATTTACTTTATTAAATTAATTATTATTTAAAAATTAAGCTCTTGATATGCAGTGCAATAGAAATTTTCCAAGCTATAGAACAGCAAATTTCAAAACATCAGGCCGTGATGTTTGGATTCTTTTGTGTGTTTTTAACGTTTCAAAACATCAATTTACCGTGAAAATATCAATTTTTATTACGCAAACAAAGCTTGTTTTGTCCACGATGACTTTTGTGGTAAATCAAAAGCACTGGCTTGTTAAAAAAAAAAACGCTTCCGTTGCGTCCGATTTGCCATTGACCGTGTCATAAAAGCAGCCAAAAAGCGTTGCCAAATATCCCAAACCGTGAAAGGACTTTTGCGTCCACTCTGGTCCGTGAATTACGACAACCGCAGCGACTGGTATATCGACATCATTTGTCTTTGGCCCCAAAACTCTGAAAGGGCCGCAGTCGTTTGTAATTTCCAGTCCGAGCACATAGAAAACGGCTCTGCTGAAGCTGCTCTTGATTATAAATGCTGAAAATCCTCTCTGGTTTTTGCTGCCTTTCAGCTTTGGTAATGATTGAAAATTATTTTTTCCCCTTTCAACTTGCTTTATTCTCTTTGATATCAATAGTTTTGTCACAATTAAATAGTAAAATAAAAAAAGCAAATCTTAAAATAATTAATTATATAATAAGTAAATAGAGTGACTAATTATTTTCTGATTTGTTTTGTGTGCGCTTCACTCAGTCTTAAATCAATACATACGTAAAAAGAAATCTCATTAACAAAGAGTACAGATTTTTGAAATTGTATAAAAAAAATTATGTGATTTGCTTTTTTGTTCTCCAAATTTTCCAATTCCTTCATGACTAATTAGCAGAGTTAACAATACAAATAAAACTCTTAAGGAAATGGGCACTCGAGGATAGTTTCATTTGTTAGAATTTAGAATAAGAAGAAAACGATCCTTGTTTTTATTACTTTTATTTGTTATTCAATTGATCGAGTTAATCAATCAACATGAAAACTTGCAACTAATTGCAAGAAATGTGGGTTAAAAGTAAATAAACTTCAGTGAAATGCTGACGTAAAAGTAAAACCGGCATTGGTCAATGTTTGCTTTGATTAAACATTGCGATGCATCAAGAGTAGGATTTCAATCGGCACCGCATAACCCAGTAATTTATATCCATCGAGTCGCAATCTGCAGTCATTAATCATCACTATATGCTAATTAAACAGCTAATCCTGGCGTCCGCCAACACTATCTATCAGCACGCGTGTGCAGCCATTCGTTGCTAACCCTTCCGTATAGTTACAGAGAAAGAGTTAATGGAGAAAGGTCACTACTTGCTGGCGCGAAAATGGTTTCGAATGGCGCAACCAGAGAGTCGGAAGAAAAAGCGCTCTTGCGTGAATTTATTGTGTTCTCGTCGGAACACCTTTCAACGCAAAGAGAGAACAGGGTCGAGAGGCTTTCTTTGTGATTGGCCTGCACGGATATCACCCTCGCGTGTGTGTTCTGTGGGAAAATCACAAACACTCGTGTCTGGATCGGATTCGTGTTGTGGATTCAGCCCAAGGGGTGATCATTTTCTTTTGCTGTTTACGGAAAAAGTAAAAATTTAACCCCAATCTTTTTTCTAATAATAATTTTTATATGTTTGAAAATATTTTTCTAGATAATTCCAACTTAGTTGCAAATTAAGTTAATTAAAACAGGAAATCTCTGCCTATTATGAGAAACATCATCCAAATATTCAAAATTATAAAGAAAAACTATGTAATATTTGAGATGAAAAAAAAAATACATATATGTTTTTCTTAAAAAACTTCACGGGAAAAAATCAATAATTGTTAAATTTGCACATTTATGTGAAAATCATAAATTATAAATCACAATTTGATTATTATCATGCAATAATTTTTTCAATTAGACGGAGATCACGGTGAACATAAAAAATTTTCACGTCGTTTTAATTTTGTTTTTTGTATTTATTCAATTGACCGGGTATGGCCATTGAAGTATTTCAGTCACTATTAACTTCACGCAAAGATAATATTTAATTAAATACATATTTTATATTAAACAAACAAAGCATATTGTGAGACTGTGATTGTAATTTTGCTATATTTCATTTCATCTTCATTTATTGACTGATTGCGTAGAATTTGAAGTATTAAAAAAAAATAGTTGTGATAACAAACAAATTGGTAAAGTATTTCATAATTATTAACATAATTGTGTTATATCGTATAATAATATTAATACAATAAAAGTTAGTAATTAATATTAAAAAAAAAACGTAAAAATGCATTTTATTATAAAGAAATTTTATTATTGAGCTTTACATTAGTAATTCAAATTTTAGATGTTATTAAATTAAACTAGTTTGCTGCATCTTAGATTCAGTTTCTGTTGAAAATAATATTTTACAAAAAATACATAGGAAAATGTCAAAATAAAGCAAAATATTATTGTTTGGCTATGACTGAGCCATTTTTCGTTATTCATATTTCCTATTAAAAACTAAGCTTATAATATATTTTCACTCTCCGTGCTAAAAATACCATGATATATACGAAACTCAAATCAATTCTGCAGTCTTGGCGCGATCCGAAGAAAGTGACACCAATGAAAGATAAAAGTGGAGTGTCAAAAGAGCGGATTTTCCAGATTTCCAGCTTTCAATTATCGCCGGCAGCGTTGTTCACTTTTCTTTATTCGACAGCGGCGGGCGCATTGCTGTGGCCGAGAGCCAAAGTGACAATCCGTTGGGAAAGCGGCAGCACAGTTTGCGACCGTCTTGAAGCAAAGTTGGTTTCGTTCGCCGTCAAAAGTGCAGCCCTTTATAGTCAACGATCCGACAGAGAGTCGGGTACACCTCATTAATAAAGGATTTGCTGGTTTTTGTGGACGAAAACGCGCAGGGGCCCCACCGAACACAAACTTGAAACTCGATCCCCTTTCTTTAGTCATGTGCGCTTTTTTTTATCTAGTGTGCGCAAGAAGACGAGACTGCCTTTTTTATGAGGTCTCTCGCTCCGTTTGCTTTCGGATGTGGATGAAACTCCAGATATGCACACAATATCTGCTCAATTTCCCGGAGCTTTTCCAATATGTTTGTGGGGAGAATCTAATTTTGTAAGCTCTATATTACCATTTTTTCGTGATTATGGTTTACGTTTTACATTTTTTTGATTTTTTTTTTTTGTAAATATTTGAATTTATATCAATAAATTTCACGCACTGAAATTTTTTTGATTGATATTTTAAAAAACTTTTAATTTTATATTAATTTTCTTATTTAAATCAATAAACTTTACTCATTTAATTTGATAAATTGAAAAATGTATTATTTATCTTCAAAATAACTTGATATTTCCATAAAAAAAATGCAGGTAATTGTGTCAAGGTTTCATTATTTAATTGAGATCCACTTTTAAATCGACCTTCGCCAAGCTCATGCAATTCTGCTCTGATTTGCCTTTAATTGAGGGCGCGACTGGCGACGGAAAATAAATTGGCCGTGAAATGAAGCCAACACAAAAGCGGAAAACGGGCACAACCAACGACTGGAAATTTTATCTACTCCCCGATTTCCCTTTTGTGCTGCCTGTCAACGGCTTGCAAAGCGTTGTAAACTATGCAACCGGGTGGACTCGCGCGTCCAGCGAATTGCCTAACCACCGTTGCGTTAATTAAATGCCGCATTCCTTCCAAACCAACACGCGTGTCCCTCGTCCGCGAGTCATTTGTGAAGCAAATCGGCGGAAAAGTAGCCTCGGTGTTGTGCAATATCGGAGCAATTTATGGTGCACACAGCAGCAACAGCTGTTCGATTTCATAAAGTACTTGTTCACAGGGAGAGCGGATTAAATTAATAAATTACACCCGAGCCTTCCCGGTACGTGAGCAAAATCGGGTTAATTTAATTTTCATGCTCTGAATCACTAAATCGACAATGAGCCATCTGATGCAATTTCAAGTCCTTATACTATTTGCTTCTGCAATGATGCTCATTACGCGTGGAAAAATGCAATTTTCAAAATTTACTGCAGCCAAATTGATTCAAGAAAGTTAATGGAGGCGAAGCTACTCTCATAACTAGGTCAAAAATTAATGCAATGCAAACATAAAATAGTATTTTGTGATGGTCAAAACAAGCATATTAAGGGGAACGATTTTGATTTAGGTTGTTTACAAGAAAAATTTTAAAATGAGTTAGATTTTTTAGCTAAAATTAAATGATATTAAAAATTTTGGTTCTTCTTTCGGTGTTATTTTTTATCTGTGCCTCACGTTTTTTTTTTTTTTTAGAGAAAACCGTGTGCTTGGTTGTAATGAAAAAATCCACAATTAAAAGTTGTACATCAGCCAGAGGAACTAAAAAAGCATTTTACTAACTGGGGAATTCTACGCGCAGGTGAGCTGATTTCACGTGGCGAGCGCATATAATTAGTTTGCTGAGCGTTTGCAGTTCGCCGCGAGTGCATCGTCATGCGTGCATTTTATCGTGATATGAACAAACGTAAATATGCAAAAGTGAATTTATTTAGTCCAGACCGCAAGCATTTGCTTTAACCGCAGCAGCAGAGTCGGCATGTTTAGTCAACTCGGCGCCACACACAAACTGGGGCATCGCAATAATATCTAGTTAATGAACCACTTTGAATCGAGGCTGAATAGAAAATTAAATCAATTTACAAAATTAGGCACATTCTATATTTCTAGTTACTTGATTTGCGTGAGTTAATTATTTGAATTTGTATAGTGCTTAAATTAGAGAAAATTACAACATTTCTTAATTTTAGTTAAATCAGGAAATTTATTACATTTACTTTAGAAGAGAAAAGTTTTACCGAGGAAGGATCGCTTAACTTTCATCACGTTGTTTTATTTTACGCGCTATCCATCTCGACTTCTCTCAGTTAAAAGCGGATTTTGTCGTCACGAATTCCCCAAGCTTTCAATTTTCGTGTGCAATCAAAGCTCCTCCGCCACGTTTCGCGCTCTGCGCTCTCTAATTTATTAGTGGCCAAAATGCCTTGAATGGGTCGCAAGGGAGCCGAGTGAGACATGGGGCCGCAGCTAGATTTGGCGATGGCGACGCAGAAAACGAGGACGACCGATTCTCAGCCACGCACCGGCGAGTTTTTCGGGTTCGTTTGTTTTCATTCCGCCCCGAAACAAAGTGACGTGCGAATGCGACTCAACGAATACAAATTGCGACTAAAGAGTTTGTTGGACGCTTCGAAGGGGCTTATTTCAATTAATCCAAAATTGCTAAGCTGCCCCGTCGTCCGCGTCAGAGAAATGGAAGAAAAACTTGACAGGCTTCTTTTTTCCAGCACCAACACTAAAAAAGTTATATTATTTCTGCCCAAATGAAATCGTCACAAAAATGCTCGTAAATCATCCAAAACTTTTTCTTGAAATCATAAAAGTTGTGCTACATTTTAATTTATTTTTGTATTAATGACCAAAACGTAATTTTTCTTTTTAACTAGTAAGATTATAAAAAAATTAAAACACGACATTATTTAAATATTAAAATTTTACCAATAATTTTTATTTAAAGATCAGTTTATTGATTTTTTTATTTATGTAATTGTTTTGGACGTTCATTTTTTTTGTCTCATGCCATATTTTATTCAGGATATTAAGATTTTATAAATATTTTTGTGTGAATCTGGCAATTTAATTATATTTCAGCTCCAAATAAACACTAAATTTTTATATTTCCGCACCCTCTGCTTCCTCTTGTGTCTTGTTTATCAAAAAAGGATAGAATTCCACCACCTTATAAATTGATTGAAAAGAAATATTGCGTATCCTCTTTCAGAGATTAGATTTCGTATAGCGGGGGAAAAAGTTTGTTGCGCCCTCGAGTCGCCCCTGAAAAAAAGAGCAATCGTCAGCAGCCGGTGGAAAATAATAATTGCATTCTGGCAAAAGTCGCGTGCTGAGTCAACAGATTAAGGGCCAGGCTACTTAATCCTGACTTATTGGGCGAACGGGCGGACCAAGTTCATTCTCGTTAGTCAATATTAATTTCAAAAGTGGACCAGCTTGCGGAAATTCCTTCCAGTGGGGCGGATTTAATAACACCAGAGCTGAAGCATTTTCGTCGCGCCTAATTTCAATGACGAAAACGGAGCGGGGAAAATTGGGGGCGGAAAATGTGAAAAGGGTTATTGTTTTAGGCCCCGCAGGGACATCACTTTTGTCACTTCAGCGCTATTTTAATACGCCGTGAATTCAGTTTACGAGCGCCGAGGGAAATTTCGAGCAAATTGTAGCGCGATAAATCGGGTACTTTGCACCTCGGTGAGTTGCATTGAGACTGAATTATTCTCATTGCAACGCTCGCTCTGCATGGCTCTTTGCGTTTGAGTGAAATAGCTGGACGGAAAATGACATCACGTATGAGTTGCGATGGGATTTGCCGAGAGTAATTTTAATTTAGTTTATATTGCACCATTCGCAGATCGACCGTGGCACACTTGACTGCGCGGAAGCCTCAATTCAGATGCAATTGAATTGATAAGTATTAACATAGCAAAGTGAATTCAAACTGATATTTGCTTCCTTTTCTAGACGTTATTGTTTTATTTACAATTTCCTTTTATTTTTCAAGATAAATCTCTTTTCCAATTTAATTCACTTAAATTTTTTCCAGGAGGGAGTTTCAATTATTTTAACCCGATTTTAATTTAATGAAATATAAATTAGACTATTGTAAATTTTTATTAAATTAATTTTTGGCTCTTGAGTTTTTTAAATGGGCTCCCAGAATTTTTTTTTATTTTTTTACAACAAAAGGTCAGATTCCCAGATTAAATCTTGAAATATATTTAGAACGATCGTTTAATGTGCAAAATTGATAAACGAGAGCAAAGAGACCTCTTCGAGATGACATTTACGTTGAAACCAGAGACTTTCACTTTAATTAAAAACCATATGGCTTCCCGGCCCGTCTTCGAAATTTAATTTTCTCAGCCATATATATCACGTTTCCTGGACCAAAATAAAACGGGGTCCTTCCTCAGTTTGGTCTCGCATCCACTTCCCATTCAGCGCGGAATTTCAAGCGCGTAATTCATCATTTCCATTTGATTTACAGTCCATTGATGTTCTGTTCTGACGTCATTGGTTCGCCAAGGGGTGCCTTCAATTGGCGTTATTTGATCACTTATCATTTCCCATAGTGACGTTTCAATTATGCGAAAAAGCTGACGGCGAAATGTCAATAGCAAATATGACAGAATGGAGCCAATGCAACGTTAATTTCGGTGCTAGGATACAGAAAATCTCCATCAATTTGCAAGCATCTTGTTCGTCTTATTCATGACAATGTAAAAATAAATAAAATGAAATACATAGAAAAAGATGACTCTGTCTTCCTTAAAAATTTAGTATATTTGCAAGCGCCTCATTTTATAAAAAAAAGGCAAGTTTAATATTATGTCAAATTATCTGATAGTTAATTTTTGGAAATATAAGTTTATTTATTTATTTATCTTTCATTCGATACAGTTATGAGTCATGAATATTATGAAATTTTTTTTTTTTGTTAATTTAATAGTTGTGTATGATATTCAATATTAATATTTCAATACATATTTTAATATTTTTGAACTCTTTAAACTTACAACAATAAATTTTCTTATTATTATTATTACTGTTTTTCTTTTCCTTAAAAGTCAGTGCTATAGATATAAAATTTGTTGCAACAAAGATAAATTCAAAATATGACTAAAATTTATATTTCTAGAATTGCATAAAGTTAAAAAGCTAAAAAAAGTTATATTAATTATTATGTTATGAATAAAAAAAACTTTATTTTAACATTGTGTTTTTTTTTTTAAAATCTGTACCTGAGACTTTTTGCTTCTCAAATTTAAGTCTCAATAATTAAATTTTGCATGCAATAAATAAATAGGTTTTATTAAAAATATTTAATACTTTTTTGTTTTTGTATTATCGATTTTTAATATAATATGCATATTTTGATTGACTAATTGAAAATTGAATGCGATGTGCTTGAATAAATTATTTAATATGAAAGATTTCAAGCATTGCAACCCACCAAGTACCACTAGGGGTGAGGCTTGAGGAATTGTTCGTTCAGAACCACATGCATTTAGATGAGGTGCGGATATTGTGTGCTTGCGAGTGGGTGGGTGAATATTCTGCTTTGCAATGCAGATTGCATATCCATTTGCAGTTCAAGACCTTGATCCGCGCGTTTCTTTGTACCTCGCAAGATCAAATCTCTAATGGAGGGATAAAAAGTCGACTTCCTTACAATACACAGCGCACCAAATCCTCTTTAAAGCCATCAAAACTCCGTCTGACGACCCGAGACTATCCTTAAGTTATGAGAAGAGGACATTGTATCAGAAGGAATCAAAGTTTGGTTTCCTGATTGGAAAAGTTTTCATCAATTCCAAACATCTCGTTATAATATGTCCATCTGATTGAGCAATCCAGAACGACGCCCGTCTTCCGAGTATTTTGATTTTCAGCTCACTTGTCGCGGAAATTACATTATTTTGTACGTTTCAATAAGACAATGAGAAGGGTCGCTTTCAATTCATTAGTCAAAGTTAATTCCCGTGTTATTAAACGTCATTCAGTCGACCTTTGACAATATAATGATAATTGTAAGTCGAGCGCACCGAAAGTGGGCAGGGGATGCGTGTGTGGTCTGTGAATATGCAAAATGGCTTAAATACCAACTTTCTGCTCTTGCGGTGGACATACATGAGAAGACAATCAGCAGCAGAGCACCCTTGGCCCTTTTGATGCTCATGGCTGACGTGCAATGCAAATTTCGCACGATGCTTCTGCTCGAGTTGTTTTGTTGTGTAAAAGCAGGAAGACGTAATATAAGGTCACGTTATGGTAATACATAATTTGTTGCGTGGGAATGGAAAAGAATTATAAGGTTTCTTTTCTTTCACATGAAAACTTTAACTAAAACCTCCTTATTTGATTACCAATTTTCAAAATTGTTTATGTAAAGAATAAACAATAATAACTTAAAGTTAAAACCTTCAAATGAGTACAGATATTGATAATTTCACGATAAAAATTTCTAGAAAAAAGTTTAATAATTTTTTTTTTTCGGGGCCCACATTATGCCCTAAAATGGAATATCAGAAATTACTAATTGTAAGTTTGAAATGTGGAATATTTTTTGTCAGCAAAGGTAATGACAGAATTATTATTATTATTATTGTTTCTTCATTTTATTATGGAATGTAATCTAATCACATCTCCCGTGCGACTCACCCATTTACAATTTTGTCAAATGAAATACACAGCAGGGAAAAAAGAAATTAACATATTTACAAGCTATTTTTGTAATTTACATATTCCTCCTCAGTGTAGAAGTTGTGAAAACTAGCAAACTTTTTAACAAGCCCACAAACTGAGGGAATCTCAACTCCAATCGAATAGATACAGCAAATTATTATACAAACGTGACAAGCAAAGGAGCGAATTTTGCCTCGAAATAGCCCGGCACGTACAACTCAAACTTCTCGCGCGTCTCATAGGTATGCACATCTCGCGTTTTCACAAAATCTTCTATATTTAATTAAAATTTTTTCATGTTAAATAATTGTCTTTCTGAGGCTACAGACAGCACATACTGGAAATTAATTCTTGCAAAATTAAAAGCTGGAGAGGGCGACTTATCACAAAATCGTAAAATTTCACAAAGAATATAAATTTTTTTAACTCGTTTTAGAGTTTTTTGCTCTAGCACTTCAGTTTTATTCATAATCAATTAATCAAAATGCAAATAAATTGATTAATTCACAATGTCTTTCCACAAAACTGTTGATTCCAAATTTTGTAGCTAAATATTTACATTTCCCTCCCAAAAATTGTTATCTCAATTTTTCTTTGTGATCTGTGCATATAACATGTATGTAATATTTGTCGGACAAGAATAAACAACAATAAATATTTAAGAATCTTTTTTCAGTTCAGTTTATGGCAAATTAGTTATTTTCACCACCTCAAAGTTCAACAGTTAAAAAAATTATCAAAGCTTCCCGTTCAACCCCCATGAAGGAGAGCTTAGACCACCATTCCGCACCATTGCATAAAAGCTCCTCTGTCGAGCGCTCAATATACTGCGGACGATATTTCACCACCTTTAAACCGACAGAAATGCTCTTTGCGGAAAACAAATCGACGCGTGGTTTGGAATACAGACGGAGAGCAAGTTGCGAGCAGCAAGGGCGGCTGATTTCCATTCACGTCACACTCGGATCGGTGACCGCAAAAATTTACCTTGGCCCTCAGCTCGGAGCTCATAGGGGTTGTAACGAGCACTCTCTGCTGGCGTTGTAACAATTCCTCCTCTCCATTGTCTGCACTTTAAACATATATTTGACGAATTAAGCCCGAGGAAAGGCGGCCCACTTGAAATAAGCCCCTTGCCGGTTGGTGACGCGGATCTCGTTTGTTATCACGAAAGCAAAGAGTGACCCTAGTTAATTATACGGATCATAATTAGAGGCCCTGAAGCCAACTGGGGCGGCAAATTTAATGCAAATCCGGACGGTTTTGCGCACGGACCCTCCTACTTATTGTTGGTTCCCATGCAAAAGCCTTTCGGTGACCACCACTTATCGATTTTGAGCAGGAAATTGTGAGAATTAGGGCGGAAAACTGCTCTGGTTTGTGCTTTGTTGACGGCGGCACAAAAA
The DNA here is from genome assembly GCF_031216515.1 of Neocloeon triangulifer. NCBI lineage: Eukaryota > Metazoa > Arthropoda > Insecta > Ephemeroptera > Baetidae > Neocloeon > Neocloeon triangulifer. The sequence continues at coordinate 3,776,866 of NW_026775550.1, forward strand.
AGGGTTGTGCAGATGCGAGAAATGTACACTCGATTTATGGCCGCGTGCAGACTTCAGAGATGCAAATGCGCAGTAAAGACAAAAAATAAAACTTGTTCGAGCTCACATTGTTGTGACACTTGTTCGCACCAATTCGAGCGGCATGAAAGGACGCGAATTCAGACTTCGAAAAAGGGTTGGGTGCACACTTTCCGGTTTGCACTGCTTTTTGCAAATAAATAATACAGCAAAAAACTATTTTGCATACTTATTTAAAGTAAAATTTTTATTAAGTGATTATAAAATTCTATATTTTTATTCAAAAATTTATAAGTTAAAAATTTTTTTATTTTTTTAATAAATTAAACTATTTTATTGTATTATAATTGATTTTATATGTATTTAACGTTTAAAAAGAATTCAGATAGTTTTTAATTTTAATTAGTTTAAAAAGTAAATAAAATGTAAGTTAAATAAATTCTTTAGCCTCTAAAATGATCCATCAATGAAATGTTATAAATATAAATATGTATGGTTTTGGGTGGAGAATAATAATACTTAAATCATAAACACACAAAAAGAAGATTAATTTCTCTTCCTACAAAGTTTGAAAGCTCACTGTAGTGAATTCAATCTTTCCGATCTTGGAAGTTTCATCAAAATCAACAAAAATTTGTTTGCTGTTGTTTTTATGCTTTTCATCATCAAAAAATTTTTGTGAAATTTAACGTAAATAAATTAATTGTGTAACAAATGAACTAATTTACAACAATAATTACAAAAATAAATTAGATTTAGAGATTTTCAACGAAAACTCAGTTTCGTTGTAAAAAAATTAGATTAAACTTAAAAAAGCGCTGCGTACATAAATTGATACATTTCTATTTTCTGCAGTATCAGAGACGAAATATTTTTTTGTAGAAACACGACTGGCATCTCCTTGGATGCTGTCGTCAAAACGTCGCAGTCGACGGAAGTGAGGCAATTCTGGGGCAGATCAAATTTCTGTCAATGCAGCAATCGTGTCGCGCCTATAAAATACATTCATGTGCGATCTAAAAAAAATATTTGATTCCAACTATTCAGCCGGGAGTTTGAAGCAAATCTCATTTCATGGCAGTCACTCTCAGATGCTGATCATAATAATTTTTCCACGTCGCTCGATTTCTACGACTAGAGAAATCTATTAATTTTTTCTGCAGAAAAAAAGAGGTTATAGTAATTCAATCAGTTTGAATGAGCACTGAATGCAGGGCAGAGATTTTATTGGCACAGAATTATACCGAATTCAATATCGACGAGAATAAACGTGACCGGAATGAAATCGTCTAGATTTCTCCTGGCATTTTTTTTCGGCAGGGCCAAGGAAACGAATCGATGTTTCCAACCGCGCGAGATTGTATGGTTTTTCTCTCATAAAAATGTTTCTCCTTCAAAAGCTCGGAGCGGAATTCTCTTAGAAAAAAATGCAATTTGCATGTGCCTGCCACTTTAATTAAACTTTCTTTGAGGATTCACTCCTCGCATTTTATCGTGCTTCCAGACAACTCCTCAGGTAACCATTCTTTTTATACGTGAGCGCCGAGAAAAGAAGAAATTTGAGCGAGCCGCTTCTGTGGAAATGTGGCCGAGAGGAAAATATACAACTTTTGTGTCGCTTTCCTTTGTGGCGAGGTTCAAACTAGATCGATATAAAATGCCTTCCTACTAAAAACAAAAGTAACTAAAAATCAAGTCACTCTTTTCCATTAAAATTTATAAGACTGATTGCGAATAATTATTAAAGGTTTCTTTTTCTTTTTAATTTTATTTCCAGAGCTATTCATGAATTAAATAGAAGTAATTGTTTCTCTCTCCATTGAATTTATAAGATTTTTTGATAATTATTTACGATATATTAATTAGTGGAACAGCAAGCGTAAAAAGGTAGAACAAATTATGATTTCATTCTGATATATCAATAAAATACAAAATACAACATATTTATTTATAAAATCTTTAAAAAAAATCAAATAAATGTATTTTTAAGGAACAATTTTTTTAAAACAGTGTATTTTTTAAATCATAAAATATATAAAATTAATTTATAAAATTAATAATTTATACATAAAATAAAAAATAATTATTGTATTTATAAAACCTCAAAAATTAAAAAATTATTAAATAATATTATATATTATTTTATTTTTATAAAATTTTTTTGTGCCACCGTATCTAAATAAATAAATAAAATTACCAGTAAAAGTTAAATACATTATATTTAATTAATTTTTCTCTAATCAAGTCTAAATAAAATCACAAACACTTCAAACTCATATTTTGACGAAAATTCTGGAGATTCCATTACAGCAACTAATTTTCAATGCATGCGGAAATCACAATCTGCTCTTGAAGCTGAATTTTTCAAAGGGTTACCCTTTCCTCCTAAATTCAGCAGTATAATTAGGCATTTTACATAACTACTAGCATAATTGTTATTTAGATCTGAATTAAAAGCGCATTGAGCTAGTAATTTTTCCAAAACATTTATTTTTCTTAAAAATCATGAATCATTATAGTGTAATAATTGAATATTGAAGGTTGAGAGTTCATTGGAATTTGTAAAAAAATCACTGATATTCTAAATAATACAATTTATGAGCTGAAACATTGATAAAATTTAATTTGTTTCTGCTTATGCGTGCAGCTTTTGATTATGTTACGTTTATCATAAGATTCAATTTCGCAATAATAACATTTCACCTGCTTCACGCGTTCACTTTCTTCCGTGCACGCGAATGTAAAATAATACTTTATTCAACAAGACGCACATTAATATTTATTAGCCGCTATATCTTGTTACTAGTGCACGCTTTTTTACGGCAATTTTGGGGCGGCCGATTAAAAATGCAGCGGTGCTGTGACGCGCGCGCGTGTTATTTTGCCACTGCGTCAATTTATGATTGGCGGCGCGGTTTGCACCACAACCCTCTCAGGCTTCGTGACTAGACTCGAGTAATCAGCAATTTTCCGTCCAATCTTGAGCTAATGGTTTCGAAAGACGGGTTGAGGCGCCCGAAAAGCCGACGATAAACCCAAACGGCACGTAAGTGTGCCATAAATAATTTTGTCACCCTGAAAGGGTGCTTTGCCAAATTTATACTGCAGCTGAAAAACGTGGAAGCTTCTAAATGGTTTCTCAGAAATTCAAAATAAATTCAATAAAAGTGGTCGAAATATTTTTGAAATAAGGGATATCATATTTTTCCTCTTCTCAATTAATTACAACTAATGTGCGTGTTGATGAATATGTTTATAAATTGACTTTCGGACGCTTCTTATTATTTAGCACGTAATTATTGCACTTTGCAAACTGATTTATTTGGAACGGAAGGGAAGGACAATCAAAATATAGAGAATTTCATTTGTCCCATAATAAAACAAAATTACAATTGTGCAACAGGAAAGATTATTTTTTGAGAATATAAAACCCAAAGAAACCACTCGGAACAGGAAATAATTTAAATTAGTACTTTTGACGTGGAATGAAATTTTCAGCCTCAATTAATATTTTTTATTGTCACAACAGGAATTTTTCTAACTATTTTTACACTGGTTTTGTCTCACTTGCGTCTCGGAACATTAATTCCACGTAAAAGGCGTTTAGTCAAAAGTACTAATTTAAAGGAAAGATTATGTTTTAGCCAAACATAAAAAACAATCAGTCGTTAAAAAAATTATGTTGAAAGATGATGTTTTTCTTTTGAAAATGCCAGTTGTAGACCCCACTGTTGTAGACTATATTTTCAAAATTTCGCGAATTATCTTCATTGAACTCGTCAGACCTCAATTCCAAGGATGCTTTCATATTTTGCGCTGCTGTCTCAACAAGCCCAACAAGCAACAAGGCCCTTAATTGATCAGGGAAATAAATCTGCTTTTCATTCAATAATACTGCCATTTGGGGCTCGCGAAGATTAAATTTTTTACTCAAATTTAATAAATAACATATAATTTAGCATAAAAAAATTTAAAACATATCAAAAATACTTAAATTATGCAAGTAAACTCTTTTTAAACCAAAAATATGAGAAAAATCTTAGCCACCCCAACCATTAATCCATTTTTTTTTTTAAATTCATCTTTTTTCTTTCCTTTTAGTTTTCAGCTTTGTGCGTCATCATCGCGCAGGATATCTCAGTAAAAAATGATGATTTTTTAATAAAGTTGAGCCCCAAAATAAATAAATAAACATCCACTCTGCACCACTAATAAAAGGCAAGGGTCACTCTAACTTGTCTCGGCCTGACCCTAAAGTAAAAAAATGAAAAATATTATAACAAATTTTCGAGTAAGTTGCCTGTAGCATTTTACCGAATGTTTTACATGGGACAATATTTCAATGTTAATTAATTAAATTGTCAAGGCAAGATGATCCCTCTCGCATGGATATGTTTTCTATTCGCCCTCTCAAGCGCGGTGCAAAGCGGGAGTGTCGGCGAAGTTCCTCTGTGTGAAGTCGGCGATGTCAAATATGTTTGGCGTTCACCGTGCCACGTGATGCTGCGAGCGCAAATAAACAGGTTAGTTGAGCCACTTTGAAGCATAAACACGACGAGAACCATCTGCCTCAAAGGATACGTGATAATTAAGCGGAGCCTCGCAGAATAACATAAAAGCATACCCAGGGCCTGATGCATTCTGCAGTTTTGAATAACACGCCAGAGGCAGACGCGCTAATAAGGAGATAATCGCAAATTAATTATAAACACAAGCGGGTGACAATTTAGGAAACGGGCCGCATCAAAAAAATTTTAAAAAAAAGTTGGTGCAGTACATGATTATATGTAAAAATTGGTAAAAATTAACAATAAACAAATGAAAATAATTGTTTTTCTAAAAAATGGATGGAACCGAAAAAGGACATAATTAAAAACTATAATCGCTTTTTCTTATTATAATACATAAAGTCGAATCTGATTTTGCTGAATACTTTTTCATTGACTGATTAATGTAAGCAAAGCCATTATCAAACTTTTAATTATTATTATTATAATTTAGGGATTTTAACGTTTTAGACAATTTTTTAGAACAAAATATGTAAATATTTTAAGCAAATTTTTTATTTAATGATCTTTTGCCCTGACTTTAGGGAAAGGAGTGTTAAAAATATCATCAAAGATAAAAAAAAAGTTCCAAATTATGCAAATTTTAGGTTAAGGTAGCAGGAAATTGTCTCTGAAAAGAACAAAAACGGCCCAAAATAAAATTGTCAAAAGCGATTCTGTAAAGTAAAAAAGAGAAATAATAATAATGCCGGTGTTACTTGCTTTTTGCAAGACGTGCATGACAGTAAATTTAAGCCTTTGCCTGTTGTAAATTAAATGGAGCCATGGCACTGTGTAATTAAACTTTTGGTGTGTCTCTCTCTTTCTCTCTCTTGGCCGTCGTTATGACAACAAGTAATTCGCCAACCACTTTGATTTTATTGCCGGCAATTTCAGCTAATGAAAAAACGAGAGCTACGGTTGTTGTTGTTTTTTTTTTTTATTTTTATCACGCGGACAAAATTCAACCCTCAGTAATTCAAAGGAGTTTTTATAATACAGAATGAAACAATTCACACTGATTGTTTATTTCTCCACAGGCACGTCAGCAAACACGAAAAAGCACTCTCAAATTAAACTGCGATTGACAGAGGCCATTAGAGAATATTATACAGTTTTTTTTTAATCCATAATTTTTTGTTTTTGTAATCGTGAAAATGCGCTACGCTTTTTTATAAAATTGACAGAGCAGAAAGATAAAAGTCAGACAATGATTGGAAAGTTTGGGGGTCGCGCGCTTTATCAAGATTCTGCGCTGCTATCGATTGGCAATTGATGAAAAAGCTGCTGCTGGTGTATCAAACTGAAAGCTCTTTTGCGAACTTTGTGAAATATGTTCTGTGACAAATAAACCCTAAAAGTTTCATGTCACAAAAGACATGCGCTCGAAATAGAGAGAGTCTCGTTTTGTGTGCACCAATCGAATGAACATTGAGACCGAATCCTATCTAACATTCTTTTTTACTAACAATCAGTCCAAATCACCAGTGGAAAATTTGATTAAAATTTGAAATTATTTCAATAATTATTTAAAATTTTATTAGTTTAGGAATTTAAAAAAAAAAACAAAAAAAAACAGTTTAATTGAAGAGATAGAGCTTTTTCCTCGCTGTAAAAATTTTGTTTTTAATTAGAAAAACAAGACAGCCTTACCAGTTTATAAAAATCTTAAAACCAACTAATTCAAATAGGTTTTGGTACTTAAATTTGTTAGTTTTAAGATTAAATTTCTTGGTTAAAATATGTGGTTTTCAATTTGCTGATTTTTTTTTATTTTACTCGCTCATGAAAAAGGATCGCAGACCGTGGTTGAATAAAAACAATTTTTGCAACGATGAAAAGCCCGACGATCATTTTCTCGAGTGTCAATTTCTTCAAACAAAATCTTCATTAAATTTTAAACCTACTAAAATCACACTATTATTTCTTCTTTGAGTAACAATTTCCGGGCCAAATTCAGCCTTGTCTGGTGTGGAAAACTTCAAAGCAGACTCGCACTCGAGATGTGCCTTTTGTAGAAAGTTTTCGAGGCCCATACATGCGTGCGTCGCCTGTCGGCTCACATTTCTCCTACTTAACAGTCGTTATTCAACGAAACTGCGTAATTAAATTTGCATTAATAACTTCCGCGCAGAAATAATATCCTGCGTCGTCAGACAATTAAATTATCCGCTGTCACCGCCAGTTATGTGCATTTGGTTTTAATATTTGCAAGAATAGTGGTTACAGCTAATTACGCAGGAATTGTGTTTGCATAAAATAATCTTGAAATGGATAAAATGACGAATTTATAATTAATAGTTTTGAAGTAGAAAACGTATCCATACTCGTTGTGAATTGAAAAATTTGGGAAATTTGTAATTTTTTTGATGTGTTTGTAAAAATTTATTACATTTCCATTTTTGTCAATTTATTTATTTGATCAAACTTATATTAATTTGCATATTTTTTCGATTTTGATTAATTTTTTTAATGACTTTCGTGGCCTATAATTATTTAATTTCTCAAATCCAAGCATTTAAAAAAATTCCACGACTTGAAATTATTTCGCTCGCACGATAATCAATGTCATTTGCATAATTTATGTTCTAATTGAGAATGGTGTCATTGCATCGATCGCACTCAATTGCAAGAGCAAACACGTTGTTTCAGACGTGAGAGAGCATTAGGAGGCAAGACTGGTGTATATTATCGTAACCCTGTTGATTTAATTGATCGCTGATTGTCGGTTTCGTTGCGAATCGCGCGCACTAATAAATTTGATGCCATAACAAGGTTGTTAGCTCCGCACCGCAAATGGCGTCAATACGGGGTCATCATAATTGCCACTGCACCGCCACTTTAGTGATGCAACGGTCGAGCAGCTGCATGTGCGGACAATGCATTGCGAATTAAAAGAAGAACTGTTTTGTCCAGCTGTCATTTTCAGGAGAGTGTGTTGAAATATAGAGAACACTTTGCTTCAATAAAGTGGCAAACTTGAAATTAGATTTTATACGTAATCTTAAACTTCTAGTCTTTCACACTACTAAGCTGCGGATTATCGTGCTTGAAATCGCTTGAAAGGGAACTTTTGTTTCGCTGCGAAGAACCTGCGAACTATGCAACATGCGCGTCACTCGTGCTGCGCGGCACAGTCTAAACCCGTGCAGCTTTTTCACAATCGGCTTATATGGCTTTTGTTTAATGAATAAAAGGGAATATGGTTATTTAAATTGAATTAAAATAAAACAGTGGAAAACCATTTCGATGCCAAAACAGTAAAAATAATGCTGCTTTTTTATTTTCCGCCTTTTTTTAAATGAATCAAAAATGTTTTTTATGAAGTTCTCCCTTTTTCCCATTTTAATGAAAAACCAAAAAAAAAAATGGAGCTTTTCCGAATATTTCTCTTCTTTTCTTCCCGAAATTTGTATACCTATTTATAAAAATCTGACTTTTCCATTAGCACTCAGACATCCTATACGATTTTTTTTTCACAGCCGAATTCGGCAAAGGCCGCAGAGTCGGATTCGCACAAATCCAATTAGGTCGTCGCTCGCTCGCTCGCACGCTGGCGGGTGGTTGGATTTTCACTTTGCATTTTCCGAGCACAGGTGGTCTTGTGTGTCTCTTGGCAGCCGCTCTTCTCTCGCGCCCGCTTTGTCTCGCTGCGAGTTTGAAAAGCTGGCGTCGCCAATATTGGATTTCATTTGTTTAGAAAAGTGAACATCAACCTCGCTCGCCTCGCTCTCGCCCTTGCCAGCGTTCAACTGTTTTCAAGCTCGACTGCCAGGATCGCATGCAACCTCAGGAGATGCGGCTTAAGTATTTTTTATCAAATCGGTGTTTTCCGGCAATCCGCTTTTATCAAAAATGAAAAAAGCTAAATTTTGAATAAAAAGTTTAAAAAATATAATTTTATGCCAAAATTATTTATCTTCCCAGTGAAATAGAGATCAAAATGTGCAGAGTAAATATTTAATTTTTTCATTAATGATATTAGATCATACGAAGCAAATAATTTAGATAAATAATTTGAAAAAGTCAGAGCTGTATTTTGAAAACTTATAAAAGGTTATAGTTTTTTTTTTTTAAAGCATTCATTGATTGATAAGTAGTGATAGGAATTTCCTTTTATTTTTAATTATTTTTTTATTTAACATACTTGAAAAAATATAACATTAAAATGTATCAATTGTTGAGTACAAAAATAATCTACTGAAGCGAGACGCACTCGCTTTCAGGCATCCCTGCCGGAATAAACACAATTCTGCTTGGTGCTGCACTCTTCCGGAGAAACATCGAATGCCCCGGACCGGGAGGAAAACTGGTCATGCAATCTCTTTTACAACAATCTCTTTTTACTAAATGATTGTTTTTCAAAAATTGAATGTAAACAATGTATTTGTAACAATGTGGACAAATAAATAACAATAACATTTCCAAGTATTATGTATTTTTGGATTGATTAATTCAGATTTCTAACATAAGCATTTAATAATTTAAAAAAAAAATAGATAAACAAAAATATGTAAGGAATTTTGAAATTAAGCAATTATCTCTATTTCATATTTTAATATTTTTTTTCTTTTTTATTTTAGAAGAACATGAACGCAAACGTTGTATAAATTAAGTGCGCGTCTCCTTCTGTCGTTTGCAATGCTTCTTTTTCGCCTCAAAGAGTTTCGGTGAAAACCGAGGGTCGCTTTTTGTGTGTTGTTGTTAGGCAGCTCGACCCTTTTCCCTTTCATTTCGGACTTGGAATATGCCAAGCGTAAAGCAAATAGTGCTCGTCTGACCAACACACCGAAGCTGATGGGACTGTATATTGACCAAATGGGCGTCAACGAGCGACCTCATCACCGCCTCGCCAAGTGCTACTCAAAAAAGAGACCCTTTTTCACTTAGGAATTTCACCGCCTTCGCTCTACAAATGAAGTGCCGAAATGCAAATAAAAACACAAACGTAAAAATTAAGCGCGTTTGCTCATGAAATAGGTTGGTACTTGAATTTGTTAGTTTTAAGTTTTTAATTTTCATGTTCAAATGTTTTTTGTTTTTTTTTTTCAATTTTGCTGATTTTTTTTTCTTGCTCATGAAATAGGGTCGTGACTGAAACTGGTAGAGCCATTTGTGTTTTTTTAATAAAAACAATTTTTCTGCAAAACGAGGAAAAGCCCGATCTCATTTCCATGATCATCTCCTCCAGTGTCAACTTCTTCAAACAAATTTAAAATTAAAGTGTAAAATTTTCAAGCTCTTCATTTAATTAAATCATTTGGAAATAAAATAAATAATTTGAAAAGAAGCAAAATTAGCAATTTGAGATAATGGAATTCATTTTGGTTGAATTTTCATTCAGTTTTTTTTCTCAATGATTGTTTGAGATTTTATTGCATATTTTCTACTTTATGTGAAGTGTTATTATTTGCTCAATTATTAATTTGCGTATGTTTTCATTCTGGTATTTTAACAAAATTAAACTCTACGTAAAATAAATGTTATATCAATGTCAATGGTTCAAAGGCCAATAATAATAGCATTAATTTAAAACAAAAATAAAAAAATTACAGTGCTTATTTCTTATTTTTCCTCTCTTTTGTGTTTTATTTCAGATTTTTTACGTAACAAACTGGAACAAATAATAATATTAGTTTTCTTTCAGTCAAATATTATTTTTGTTTTTTAAATAATGAAATTATAATAAAGCGTGAATAGGAAACTAAATCTCTGGTTGTAAAATCAAATGCGTAATTTTTCCGCACTGTCTAGACAGCTTAAGGAAAAAGGCCGTGTCAAAATGTGCCGCCGCTAATTCGTTCCAAACTGGCGTCTGCTGGAAACAAATCGAGTTTTGTGTTCGCCGCTAATTGATGGCAGCGGTTGCGAGTAACGTTCACGCACAAAGTCTGCGGTGAAAAAGTAACAGACGTGCTGGATTATCCGAACCAATAATACACTTTTGACAGCAGCAAGTGCTGCAGATTAGTCATTTAAAGGGCAGTTTAAGGTCGAAGTTCAGTCGAGTGTCTAAAAAAATCTTAAATTTGGGTATTTTCATCCATAACCACTCCCTTATGTAATTTTTTTTTTACTTCATATAGATTTATTAGTTCGAAAACTAGTTCTGTACATTTAAGAAAATTAATAAATCAACGCCTTATTCATTTATAACATTTTCTTGCCACATAAGAATGAAATAAGATTGAAATCACAAAAAACAAGAGACGGAATAATTATTTAATTAATTTTTCTTTTTACACAATAAATGCTTCCTTGGCAACAAATTTAATTATATTTAAAAAAAATGAAAATAAAATATGTAATTAATTAATGATAAAAGCTCATTTAATCATTTTAGTAAAAATAAATATATATTTTTAGTATTATAAACAAATAAAAATTAAATATTATTTGGTACATTTTTTATTGAACCATAAAATTAAATTTGTTTTAAAGTTTTAAATAAGCCAAATAATTTATTACTAAGTGCATTTTACTTTTTATTGCTGAAGATCACTTGAGATATTAATAAAAAGAATGCCATTTTGATATAAACTGATCAATGAACCGAGCAAAAAGGGTTCTAAAAATCATGTTTACTATTTTTCTTAACATTATTCTGAAAATTGGAAATACTTGAGTTTTTCTGCAACAGTCAATTTACTGTTTTCGAGGAAAAAGTGCATCGAGGGAATGCAGGTGGGGCGAACCTACTGCACGTTTCTGTGCGCCTGGCACTAGGCCACAATATGAGGAAATTTCTGTGACAAACGCGTAAAATTGTGGCACCGCGAGGGAAACGTCTGTGACAATTTTCTGTACCAAAGTCGGAAATTTACTGCGTTTTTCTCGTAAAAATGTGTTATTTGTCAGCGCGTATCAGGAGCTCATGAACGCGCAGGATGAACGCGCGGCGTTTCCGTGGATGTAAAAAATCAACACAAAGCAAGCGCTGGGGGAGCGCGAATGATATTTTTAGTCGGAAAGGGACGCGTTGCTCACAACCCGAGGGGAATTTTCGGGAAGAGAGAGAAAGAGAGAGCGCGTGTTTGATTTCCATGCGTGCTTAAAAAAAATGCATTTTTTGTGAATGGTACAAATAATTTGTTAAATACGTGGGAAAACGAGTGTGTTGTGGCTCAAGTGGCTTATTATCAGTTATGTCATAATTAAGTAAGATTCTTTCTCACCAGCTACACTGCGCTGTGGGAAAATCGATTAAATTATTCTCACTTGAAACCGTTTACATTTTTAAATCAAACAAGAGAGTAAGCAAATTTCTTTTAAATATTTTGTGCAAGATTTCTAAATAATTTTTTTTTCACCGTGAATAAAAAAAACAATAAATAATTGTGAGTGGCGCACGACGACTGCCCTTTCTTTCTCTGTAAAAGGCAAGATTAATTTGCATAACTAGAGTTCATTAGCTTGACCGTCTCTCTCGGTATTGAACTTGCTGCTGGGCAGTATAAAAGTTCAAAGAAATTTCTTGCACTCGTTCCAAGCTTTAACTGGCTCCGCACCGCAATATATCTCGGCAGAGGTGACAGGCCATTAGATCGGAGCCGTGCATAAAAGATATAAAATGCATTTATTTAGAAAGAGATTAGTCTGTTCTACAGAAGAAACATAAAAGTATTGTATACTTTTAAAAATATTGTATAATAAATTAATATTTTCTTGGAATTTAACAAAGTTTATTTCATAATGTTGTTGTATTGAAATGTTAGAATTTAATTTGTAATTTATTGAATTATTTCAAGGTTTCCTTTTTTTTGTAAATTTATAATAAAGAAAATTGTCTCTAAATTTTTTTTGTAATATACTTTAAAAAGTGGATATATTTTTCTAGTCATTTTCATTATATGATAATTTTACTGCTGTATTAATTGGCGCTATCGCTATTAAGTATCAAATGAATCAAATAGTCGTCTCCAGTGGCTAAGTGGAGTATGCTCTTGTCCTCCATCCCGGAGATTGTGGGTTCGATTCCCACTCCAGGCGGATTTTTCTCCTGAGTGATTTCTAATGCTGGGACTGCGAGTGAAGGGTTGAAAGTCGGCCGGGGGCCGCAGGATTTCGTGTTGAGAAGGGTGTTTGCATTGCACCCTATATAGTTGTACGCAAAAGCGTTTAATACGAAATCCTTTTTTTTTTTTTTTTTAATGAATCAAACACGTATGTATTATAATTTTTATAATAAAATTAGGATTTTCTCGATGTTACCAAATTCAATAAATTTTGATCATAAGATATCAAATTTTGCTTATTTTGCATAAGAAAATATTGAAATCTTCAGGATTGTGAAAGAAAAAACACATAAAAAAAGTTTGTCACTAAAATACAACAATTTCCTATGAAGGATTAATTTTCTGAAATATTTATTTATATTTATTTATCCTGTATAATTATGGACTGGGGCCATTCTGAATTTCACAGACCAGATGCAAAATTTTATGGGCTACATTTTTCCTATACCACCAAAAAAATCCAAGGTATGCTTCTTTGAGAAAAATTGCTTTAAAAAATTTAAATGCATTTTAGTGACCTTGACCTTTGACCTAGAACATTTTGGCCAATAGAAAAGTTGCTCGGAATAAAAAGTTGCCTGCAAAGATGAAACCCGCATTGCTTAATTAAAATCAATAGGAGCAAAGATAAACGCAAAATTTTGGGTTTTCCATATTCCCGGATATTTCAAAACGTTCTCAAAATTTTTATTTCAAAATTTAATTTTAGTCTTATTGACCCCAATAACATATGTGAAAACTGCGGCAACACGAAAGCTCGTAATCAACAATTAGGGGTCAATTATTTGTGATCGATCCCGACTTTCAATTAAATGTTTAAAATTTTACTATCCCAAGTTGAATTTTTATCTTCATTTTACATAATTCCTTTCTTCAGATTACTTGGTTGGGTCGGCCAAAGAAAAAGCAATAAAAATCAGAACCCAGTCTTTTTTCTTTAATTTAATATTTTAATTTAACTGTGCTTTTGTCCACACAAAGATGGAGTGTTGTTGACTTTTTGCGATTTTAACGACCGCGCGCGCGCTTTTGTTGGCGCGTGAAACACAATACAGAAAATTCGTGCTTGCGACATTATATAAATTTGGCGTGCCCTTTCACAGCCACTTGTCATGCACAGACGATTTTTTGCTCGTTGCCGCTCCGCGCGTATTATTTTTAGCAATATAAATAAGAGTAGATTACGAACGGGACAAAAACAGCCCCGAGCTTTTCTTTCTTTCGCTTTTTACTTACGTCAGTTCGGAGGGTCGAATTTGCGTCAAGAGGCTTTGCAGAAGGAACTTTTTGCTTTTCCTGCGCAGCACAAACAAAAACTTTATTAAATAAAAATTTTCCCAGCGTTGTCAAACTTTCGTTTTCTTCCCAAACCTTTAATAAAAAAGCGAGCTTAGATTGGAAAAAAATATATTTCTTTGAAGAAAAGACCACAGATATTTACGTGCCCTTGGGGGATCAAATCTCATAACAAAATCCTTATTTATTATTGGTATCAGCTGCACGCACTGCAGAGACACTTGATGTTTTTGTGAAGAGTATGTTAATAAATTCGAAAATTGACTGCACAAGTGCTCTTGCATCATATCAAAACGGCTGTGCATGTAAATTAAGTATGCATTTGTCGCCAAACACTGGACAAAAAGCAAAAGTGCGCTCATCATCCCTTTGACGCAGCCACATGCATAACGAGCGACGTGAGTCATCGACTCTTAATTCTATAAAGGGAGAGAATCTCTCGTTTGCGATTCCCACGCGCATAGGGGCTGCGATCGAGGGCCATTGTTATGCATTCGCACTCGCACGTGATCGGCCACGTGTGGTGCACGCGTTTCTTTCAGTTATTTATTTGCGTATGCACGCATGCAAATCGGTCAGATGCGCAGCTGTCGGATTATTATTCGATTTTGACTGCTTTTGCCCAGTTTCCCCCGGAGGCTGATCATTTTTTATGAGCACGGTCTGTTCACAATTTGCCCATCTCGTCAATATCTGATCTGAAAAGCAAAATTTTTGCTTGATCGACTATTCTTTCGGCAAACGTCATGTCCAATTGCTAAAAAAGAAATTAAGAAAACAATTAATAATTAAGCCATAATAATTGTAATTAGTTAAAAAAAAACTGTTAAAATAACTATTAACAAACATTTTTTGTGTTATTTTAAATTCAATTTGTAAATATTTGTAATAATTATACTTAAAATTATGCATTATTTCTACTTTTTCTTGATTCAACTTGATTTTAAAACCATTGGTTTTGGTGAACAAAGCTCAAATAACTAAAAAGAAGAATAATAATATTAAAAGGGATGGTTGGATTAATTTGGGGTTCATTGAATTTGAGAATTTGATATTTTTGCTGTTTAAATGAGTTTAACTGCATAATTTTTTTGGTTTGATTTTGTTGGCATAAATACGTGCTGAAAAATAACAAACAAAAACTTTATATTTTTATTGCATCATTTTTAATTGTAAAGATTTGAAAAATAGATATAAAAGGTCATTATCTTTTCTAATATAACCGATTTGTAAGCATTAAAAATTTTATTAACGTTTGATTAAAAAGTGGAAATTTATTTTTAAAACTCTAAGTGCTCACTTTGTCATAATTATACGTCACGCGTGTGGCTAATTTTAGTCAAGTGAGAATGTTTGTATCCCATGGAAAAAGCGCGGCGTGCGCGGCAATCTGGCCAGCTCGGCGCAAGATTAGCCCCCGATACATTTTATTCTCATGCACTCATCAGAGTGCGAGGAGAGCGTAAGCGTGTGACCGGGAGCGCGTTATTATAAACTCTCCCATACATTCATCGCTATGTGTTGTGCCCTCCGCACCACTATAACTGTATCATCTGCGCAATATGTACATAGCGTGATGGGGAAATTTATTGCATTTTTCTAAAGCGATACGTTTCATCTGAAATTAATTAATAACGTATTTTTATTTGTGAGGAAAGAAAATAAATAAACAATTCCACATTATTAATTAAGTTATTATTTATTATTAATTAGCTTCAAATGACTGGAAAGCAAAATCATAGCTTTCCCAATTGAAGCTCAAAAATTTTTGCAAACAATATTAGAATATATCGAATATAAAAAAAAAGTATAGAATATTCATTACATAGAGGGGAAACAGAAAAGAAATTATTGAAATTTCAGTCATTTTAAAATTCCCATTATGCATCATTAGTGTTTTAATATAATTTTTAGTTAATAAAATATTTAAAGTAAAAAAAGGTTTGAATTAAAAAAAAATCATAGAAAACAATAATAAAGAAAAAAAAATTCTTGAATAAGTAAAAAAAAATTTATTAAATAGATCTTATATAAAAACAAATAATGTTTATTTTAAATATTAAGTGAAAAATTTTAACAACTAAAATATAGTTGGAAATGAAGAGATTGGGCTTTTCCGTGTTGCAGGAAAAATTGTTTTTTTATGCAAAAACAAATCGCTCTACCAGTTTTGGTCACGGTCTGCGACCCTATTTCATGAGCAAGAAAAATAAAAAAAATCAGCAAAATTGAAAAAAAACCACGTTTTAACATAAACATTTTTAAAAACTAGAAATTCAAGTACCAAAAAATAGTTTAAATAAATAAAATATAAAAAAAGCAAGCCTTGAGTGAAAAAAAAAACAGAAAAACCACTTCAGCGTCAGTACAATTATAGGAATAGGAAGTACATGCATTTATTTATGAGACGAGAGTGAAATGATATGATATATGAATAAAAGGGGGGCTCGAGAGTGTGTTTTGTGTTCGGCGCGTTCGCTGCTCTTCCCCTTTGAGTTGGTGGCCGGCGCGTTTTTTAGCCATTCCGCGTGTCGTCATCGCGAGAGCGATTCCCAGGCTTTTGACGTGCGACTCTCTCAGTCTCGCTCGCTCCCCTTTGAAGCCTCCCCCGCACAACAGGTGGACACTTCTCTGTCAGGGGCGGCGCCGTTTCATGTGTGCACAATGAGGAAGTTAACGTGTTGTATATAAAAAGCATTGTTAGACAATTATATGCAGTTAATACGAAAATCCCCCGGGAGTCGGAAACCAACCCTGCTTGCGTGTGCAGGACGAAAGTGAAATGCATCGAGAGAGAGAAAAGTCGACACAACACTTTCCCACGCGGCGCTAATTTTCACTGCGGTCGACGACGGGGGTGGATTTATAGGTCATAATTGAGATTTTATACGCTTCGAATAATCACTAGTTCACACGCAACTTTAACACATTCCCAGCATTTAAATTTCCTTTTAAAAAATGATAAAAATAAATATAAACATTTTAATTATTTATTACTTGTTTTAAAATTGTTATTATTGTTGTTTATTTGTCCAAATTGTTACATCACATTGTTTACATACAAATTGTTCCACAATTCATGAAATTTTTTTCAATTGATGCCGTTTTAACACTTGTTAAGAGAGAATTAAGATCAAATTTATTTTTATTTTATAAAAATGTAGACTTGTAAAATTTTGTTTTGAAAATACTGATTGCGTGTAATAATGCAGTAAAAAAGCAAGATTAAAAATTAAAGCGTAAAAAATTATTAAAATTATTTTATTACAAATATTTAAAGAAAGAGTAATTAATGGTTAAATTTTTTTAATAATAATGTATATTATTTTTCATTTATTTTTGTTTTTATATAAACCGCTGAAGAAAAGCAAAAATTGCTTGTTTTGCTTTTTATTTGCAACATCTGCCCAGATATAATTATTATAATAATTTAAACAATTTTTAAATTTTAAAGCGAAAACTTTGGAATTTATAATCAAACTTGAGAAATAAATAACGGATCGGGAATTAATTAAAATTCAAATTATTCAAGAGTTAAATTATAATTAGAAACCGTCACTAAAAGACATAAATAATAAAAAAATAGTCTGCAAACTTGAATTAATAAGTCTTGTTTGGTAGAATTTCACAATCGAGGGTTGATTCATGGTGATTTGAATTTAAAATCGGCTTTTCCTCGATGGGTTTTTGTGAGTTGTTTATTGTTTCAGAAAAAAACAATATCCTGCTCTACATGTTTCGGCTGCAGCCATAATTCATGAGCTGCGAAAACATTTTGACAAAATTATGGCTGCAGCCGGCAGCCGAGACATTGTTTTCTGAAACAATAAACAACTCACAAAAACCCATCGAGGAAAAGCCGATTTTAAATTCAAATCACCATAATAAGTCTTGTTTAATATTTAATTGACAATCAGTACCAATGAAAGAAATTAAATTTCTATATATTTTCTTTTAAAAAACTTGCAATAAAAATATAATTTTTTTTCTTCTCATTTCTATCAAACCCTTTTACGCACTTGAACGGCCCAATTGAAAAGTGCTTGAGACGGACTTTGCCGAAAGTCACTTTGCACCGCTGCGGATCACAGATAGGAAGTGTATTTTTGGCACACACAGGGCCTGGCACATCTAACATGAAACAAGTGTGTGCTCACCACCCGTTCATAAACAGTGGCATATCAATTTCGCCGCGCTGCTCTGCTCATTGACTCCATCATCATCGTCGTCATCCATCCTACAGGAGCCATTCCCACGCTGTGTGTGCGCGGCTGCTATGCGTGCGGCATCCGTCCTTCCTCATATCTCTATTAACTCGGCTCGCAACCCTTTATTTATGTGCCTAATATTTTGTGGCCAACAGCTGAGATCTTTCGCAGATGCATCCAACTTTTACATCGAGACGACAGCATTTATTGGAGTGCAATAAATTTTCAATTAAAGCATTGAAAATTCTGAAATAATTCAATTATATTTACTTCCTGAGATAAAATTTTAATTCCACAGTTGGTATAATTGAAATTTGTGAGATCGATCTCAGTCGGGCCAGCTAGTTTAACAGATTATTTAAGATCCTGCAAAAGCCAGCCGTGGGTTGATGGACAGTTCCTGATAGGAAGGAGCCATTTATATATCACGAAGCACGAGTGCGAGAGTGCAAAGAGCAGAGAGAAGTGTGGGAATCTGACGTCAGATGTGCGCAGAGAGCGAGGCACTGCTACCAGGAGCTCATACATCTCCACGGGGTTGGCTCGGCGACATCGTCCCAGCAGCAAAATATATTTAATAAAAATTGTTTAAAAGAATTTTTCGATCACTGATTATTGCATTATGTAAATTATAAAAACGAAAAGTGCATTTCTGTAAATTTTTTATTTTTCCCAGCTACGCTCAGAAGTGCTTTTTGGATTTTATTACTTTTGTTTGTTATTTTGCATTTATTTTAATGTAGAAGGAATATTTATTTGTTGCAAGTACTTTATTTTCTTCAATAATATTACCAGAATTCTATTTGCTCATTAAAGTATTAATCATTATTTATTTAACTTCTTAAAGTCTAACACTCCCACAATCATCCAACTTTTAACCCAGTTATACCTATTAAACTTAGTTTTGTTGAACATCTATTAATTTAATTTTTTTTTAATTTAATGCAAAATCGCGTTTTTAAATAAGTTTTTAAAATATCAGTTATTATTATGTTAAAATGCAAATAAAAAAAAATATATAAAAATTAATTATATATTTTTTAAATACATAAATATATTTTTATTTTGTTTTTATATATCAATGTATGTAATTTGCATTTAATATTTTTAGTTTATTTAACTAAACAAAACTTGCTTGTTTCATTTATTGAATAGCAATATCTGTTCGACTATATTTGTTTAAATATTTAAATTGCAGAGCGAAAACTGTAGATTTTCAATGAGCAGTTCTTCATTAATAACAGATTTTGAAATAATTATAAATTTTACAAAAAGTTAATTGCATCTGCTAATTAGTGCAGCCGCGCAAAAAAGTTATTCTTTAGTATAAATTTACATACTTCTATTGGTAATGTTATAGTACGCGCGACGTGTTTCCCAAAATCCTTGATTTCAGTTGGCATCACTTGCATTACGTCGCGCGTTTAATAGTGGTTTTACGTCGCGCATACAATAATGGTTTTACGTCGCGCGCTCAATACTGGTGGCGGTGAAATTGTTCAGAAAACCGATTATTCCATCGATACCTCGGCAACATGTATAGCACGCGCGACGCAATTCTTTTCCTACAATCTTAATTAAGGGGACTGCTAGGAAGAATAGGGGCCCTTGGGATGGGTTCAGAATGGGGCAAGACGACCTCTGGAGGGCCGTGTGCACCCTTATAGCAGGCGCGACGTATCACTATGGGACGTGCGACGGTCGAAAAAGCGAACTCCGGAGGGCGCTTTTCACCATCGTCAGAGGCGCGACGCATGGTTATAGGACGCGCGACGCATGCTTATAGTACGCGCGACGCATGCTTATAGTACGCGCGACGCATACTTATAGTACGCGTGACGCACGGCAAATTAAATAAAAGGTGTTGCACGCGGCCGGAGTTGTGGGCACCCCACGAGCCGGCAACTCGGAGGTGGGCAACCCCCAAGATTAATTTTTGCAGAAGCCGCGAGCGAGGGGTGGAGGCGCAGCGAGGTCGAGGACGTGGGGAAGGCCGTGCGGAGGGCGAGGACAAAAGGGCGGCTGTGTTCATGAGGGGGCTCCGCAGGAGCCCCCTCACGATCCCCGCCCTTTTGTCCCGCCCGGAGCCGGCCTTCACCACGTTCTCGGGCGAGCGCGCCTCCAGCCCGAAGCTCGCAAACCCACAACGGAGTTGCTTAAAAAAGGAATCGTCTGCAAAAAGGGCCTAGAAAGCAAAAAGTGTGGTGCCCACAACTCCCCTTGCAGACAACACCTTTTGTGGGCAACTCCGTTGTGGGTTTGCGAGCTTCGGGCTGGAGGCGCGCTCGCCCGAGAACGTGGTGAAGGCCGGCTCCGGGCGGGACAAAAGGGCGGGGATCGTGAGGGGGCTCCTGCGGAGCCCCTTCATGAACACAGCCGCCCTTTTGTCCTCGCCCTCCGCACGGCCTTCCCCACGTCCTCGACCTCGCTGCGCCTCCACCCCTCGCTCGCGGCTTCTGCAAAAATTAATCTTGGGGGTTGCCCAACTCCGAGTTGCCGGTTCGTGGGGTGCCCACAACTCCGGCTGCGTGCAACACCTTTTGAAATAATTAATTTTTCGTGCGTCGCGCCTCCTATAAGCATGCGTCGCGCCTCCTATAAGCATGCGTCGCGCCTCCTATAAGCATGCGTCGCGCGTACTATAAGCATGCGTCGCGCGTGCTATAAACATACGTCGCGCCTGCTATAAGGGTGCGCACGGCCCTCCGGAGGTCATCTTGCCACATTCTGAACCCATCCCAAGGGCCCCTATTCTTCCTAGCAGTCCCCTAAATTGAGATTGTATTAAAAGAATTGCGTCGCGCATGCTATAGAGGTTTCCGTGGTAATCGGGAAATAAAATCGGTTTACTTAAAAATTACACCGCCACCAGTATTGTACGCGCGACGTAAAACCATTATTGTATGCGCGACGTAAAACCACTATCGAACGCGCGACGTGATACTTTTACATGGGAGCATAAGTGCTGCCAACTTATGAAAAAACACGTCGCGCGTACTATAACATTACCCTTCTATTTGTTATTTTAAAATGATAATAATATAAATAAGTTGCAATTTACTTATTCATTTTCTTCAATTTGGTAATTCATTAAGATAAATTTAATAAAAATCATGTGTTTAAAAGAATTTTTCATAAAAAAAAACTGTGTCTCGACATATATTTTTAATCCTTATTTATTTGATTTTCCGGAAGCAAACTAGGAAAAATTCAATTGGTTCCCAAATAAATTGATAGAAAAAAAATTATTTTTGCATCTTCTGCAAAAGGAAATGAGCGTCTGCGTGGAGCAATCTCGTTTTATGGCTCCACCTTTGTTATTCCATTAGCGTCGGACGAACTTGGACCGTGAAGCTGCGTGCAAGTAAAACGATTGCAGCAGAATATAATGTGATAATATAAAAGCATCGAGCAAAATAAGAAGCAGAGAGAGAGACAAGGTCACCACGCGACATGCTAATAACTTCTTTAGATCTCGTAATGTATGGACCGAATGGAAATAAAATTAATGTGAGAGACGGTAATGGTTTGCAATGCCAATTGGTATGCGCACTCGCAGCACAATGAGAGTCAAAGGGGAATGCATTCTGATTTTTTTTTTTTTGCCAACTACAATTTGCTGAACGCACTTACATAATGGGAATGTGTTTAAGTGCATTTAACAAATGGGAAAAGAATTGATTTAATGAATTAATTTTCTCAAAAGAGAACAAAAGGATTTATTTTATTCAATGTAAAACGCACAAGTTTTAAAAGATTGAAATAAAAAACCTATTTTATTATTAAGTGCATGATGGAAATATTATTAACTCCAAAAGTGGAAAGATAAAACTGTTTTAAAAATCACAATCACTTCTTTGTCCTATTCAATTTGATAATTGACCTTTTTCACCCTGCAGGAACCAAAAAACATCTTTTTGGGTTAAATTGAAGTTAAAATCAAATTTTTTAAGACATTATGTTTTGGAACAGAATTTGCAGCTGCAATAATAACGCAAATTAAATTTGTTAAAATTTTTCTTATTTATTGTGAAAAAATTAAAAAAAAAAATCATCTATTTTCAGCGTTAACAAATGTTTAAAATCAAATATCGTCTCATTTTGTGTTCATTTTTAGAGAACTTTAGTTCCAAAGTGTCTTTATTGATTGTATCATAAGGCAATTACTGCCCAGGTACATCAATACATACATTCAAAGAATAATTTATCAATTTACATAATAAAGAGGGGAATATTATCTTAAAAAATCACATCAATCAAAAAAATATTACATCAATTGCATATTTAACAATGAGAATAAAGGGAGTTTTGAAGGAAAGGAATTATATAGGATGAGGTATGACTGGAGACCACCTTTTGACTGACACTAGTGCCCCAAGCATGCTTGATTTTAATCTTTATCAAGTTCTTTGACGCTTTTTCTTTAAGAGCACCTAATAAAGACAATCATTTGTTTAGGACTTGGTCTCCGCAATTCTCTTTTCTTTGTCTTTTATCTTATTCCAATAATATTTAACTTTATCACATTAATATTTACATTTTTGATATATATTTCTATGAAAATTATAGCAGTAAGTTTTATAAAACTTGAAACGAGATAAAATGAAATTATATGTATTGACCGTTTCTTGTCCAGGGGCAGCCATCGTAAATCGGTATTACGCCTTGGCTGCAAAAAAGAACTTGTATAAGGTCCGAGCAAAGCTGCTTTACAGGGCCAGGGCGAGTGTCGTGTTGCCGGAGTGGAGGCCGCGCGAATGATACATAAGAAGCATTAAAATAAAGCATTGTACGCGAAGGCGCGACACACCCACACTATACACCAGATTGAAATAAATTACTCGCCGTGGCCGCGGCGATATACACGCGAAATTATTATTTGCGCTCGCTCTCGAAAGTGTGTGTGTATATCGGGTTTACACTACTTATATCAAAAGCTGCAGCGCAGTATTGTGTGTCGGGGCAGTTTGCGGGATGCACGAGCAACGCCCTGCGCGGATCATGTAGCACCAATTAATTACGTACGGCGGGTCGTGCGGCGGCGTCCGCAGAACACCGATCCGCCTTGTCGCCCGCAACCTCGACGCCGGACACAAAAATATACATACGTGTGTCGCCGCCACACGCGTGCTTGCAGTTTTCGCCAAGGGACGCAGAAAGAAAATAATTTTGACGGTTTATTAACCTCTGAAAATTAAACTGCAAATTAATAGGAAAAAATATTTGAACTTTGAGAAATCATTTGACCAAAATAAAAGATTTTAAAAATGACAATTTTATTATAATAAATATTAGTTTATATTTTTAATATAAAACATGTAAAGAATTTAAACTTTAAATAAAAAATTTTATTTTTTATAGTTTATTTTAATATTAAATTTTATAGCCAAATTTATCATATTATATGTATTAATAAAGTTGCAACATTGGTACCGTTTAATTTTAAAAATGCAGTAAAGAGATAAATCAATTAAGTTATAAAAATTCACTGATGCACAATAGACTTATCATCTTTTCATGAAAATGTAGTTGTTCAACACCCTCCGCATTATTTTTTTACTCTCGACATTATATTTATGTTATTATTATTATTTATTCTTCTCGGTCAATACAAAAATTTTAAATTGGAAAAAAGAGAAGAAAGGGTTTACAACTATGGAATTTAATTTATAGTTGGATCGGAATTAATAATTAAACTTAATATGAAATATCTACACACTAATAAAATTGACTCGACAAAAATTACTCAATAGCTAAGAACAGTTCTGATTTTGAAGTGAACTGAAAAATTTGAGCAAATTCAACCTGTTGTGGCAAATTAGAAATAAAATTATGTAGAAAAATACATTTAAATCATTTCAAAAGTGAAGAATAGAGTGTTAAAAGCTTATTTGGCCTAAATAGCTGCTGCGGAAATACCAACATATTTTCTTTCCTCTCGTATATTGTTAAATTAGTAACTTTTGACTAATCGCCTTTACGTGCTGGATACGTTTCGCGTTTGAGACTTTTTTAAATATGCAAACATCTTTTTAAAATATATTCAAGCTAATGTATGATTTTCGCGTGCTGCTATTGTATAGCCAAAAAATTACTGAATAATGAACGCAGATCTCGAAACTGTTATAATTATTCTAAAAAAATTAAGGCATCCTGCTTAAATTAATAAATTTTTATCCCTTTTTTAGTTTACCATATCAATAGGACTTATAGGACTCTATGCATGCATCTTAAATTATGTTACATTATTTAACATTTATTTCTGTCCGCAGACAAGAGAGAGACAGAGAGCGGTTGAGGTTTGGATAAAATCTTGCGCCGAGTGCCAAGACGAGTATTTTAATGCCGAGACGCAGAAGGTGTTATTTGCATAGCATCAGACGAATGTAATTACACAGTAGCAACTTATATATGGATGAAAAATTGCCACTGTCACGCCGGAGACAGAAAAAAAACGCGAACAAAAAGCCACAAATCAGCTTCGGAGAGATAATTACCTCGAGATAATTTGCTCAACTACTTTCTGATGATGAGAGACGCTGAAGAGTCCTTTTTAATTTTAATTAATGAATTTCATGTTGTAAAAATTTGCTGAAAACTTTTTACGAATTAAAATAATTAAATCGTTAATTAATATTATTAAATAATTAAATTTTGAATTAAAAATTAAAGAAAATATGAAAAAGAATAAAAAACGGGAGCTTAATCACATTAGAGTGGATAAGGAAAAATTATTTAGGACTTAGTTTTAAGCAACATCTCAAAATTGCATAGGTATAAAAAATATGAACTATTAGGATTTATTTATTATTTATTTTTTTAAATTTATTAAATTTTGGTAACATGACAAAGCTAATTGTTTATCCTTTTGCCCACAAAAACCACAATTATATAAAAGAGGGCACGGGAAAAGTCTGTTTATATCAAGAATTTCTCCTCGTGTGCCAATTTTTTCCGATATATCTTAAAAAATCGTTGTTTTTGTTTACAGCGCAAACGATTCAATTTTCTAGGTCGAGCAAATAGAATATCAATCTCATCGCAAGTGAACAATAAACAAACATATTTGTTTTTGCCACACCGAGAGGGAAACTGAAATAAAACCAGACAATGCCACAAGAGAGAAGCACGAGTATCTCGGCGGCCTTTTATCTCGAAAGACGCACAAAGAGCATGACCGAGCGCGGGTTGAGTCGGGCCGAGGTGCAGCTGGTGCTGCGGACGGCGCTGAAAAAAGACGCCGTCCGCGTGTTGGACTTCAAAGAAGAGGGCGTCGGCGCCAATGTGGGCTTCATGGGGGAGCACAACACCCTCACCGTGCACTACTCGGAGCAGGAAAGCGAAAATTCAGAAATTTCGTTTTTCCTGAAACGACTTCCGGCGGGCGAGCGTTTCCGGACGTTCGTCCTCGAGCACGGACTTTTCGCCAAGGAAAAGGAAATGTACGAGAAACTGGTGCCGCTGATGGAGAGGAGTCTGCGGCGGAAGATGCCGGTGGCCGATTGTTACCTGGTGCGAGACGACAGCGGCTACGTGATTCTGCAGGACTTGCAGAGAATGGGCTATAAATTGTGGGACAAGTACGCGTTGCTGGGCCGGCGACAGGTGGAGGCGGCCGTGAGGGCGGTCGCCGCGCTGCACGCCGGCTCGCTGGCCGCCGAAGCCACCAGCGGCAAACTGATGCCCCGCATCGCCGACCATTGCCTCAAAGAGGCCCTAATTGCCGATAACACGTCCGATAACGTCGTCTCGCGGCAGTGGCACTTCTCAACCTGGAAAACGTGCTGCTCGCTGCTCGGCAAAATGCACAACTTGAAAGTGGACGAAGAGAAAATGCACGTCGCGTGGGAGGAAGCAGCCTGCGTCGCCGCCGGCTTCTCCGCCAAGTACCGAAATGTGCTGTCGCACGGTGACCTCTGGGTCAACAACGTCCTCTTCAACGACCACGCTGACGGCGTCGACGCAGTTCTGGTCGATTTTCAAGTTTATCGATACGCGCCGCCCGCACTTGATTTGCTCACGTTGCTGCACCTCACAACTTCCAGGGACTTCCGAGCACAACACCAGGATGATTTGATCGAATTTTACATTCGTCAAGTTGATGATTTTTTAAAGGCGGCCGGACTGGATAGAAAAACTCTTCTGCCAGATTTCGCTGCACAGACGCACCAAAGCTTCGAAGAGTTTGAAATTTTTGGAGCCGTGATGGCAGCAAGGTGCACTTTAATATCAAATCTCTATTATTTTTTCAATTTTTTTCTTATTTTAGATATATACCGATTTGTTTGAAGCAAGGGTTGATTGATCCGTCGCAAGCGCCGAGCTTCACCTCAAATGAAAAATATGCAACCAAAGAGTTTGCCGTGGACCAATCTGACGCACTGATCGCCGCTTTCGGCCGCGGCCCCATTGGAAGGGTCTTTGAAGAGCGCGTGTTGGACACATTAAATTGTCTTGTTGATGCTCTCAAAATTAAATTAAATGAAAGGCGGAATATTTAAAAAAAAAAAAATAAATAAATAAACATGTCTTTGCTTCAATTCACTTTTTTATGTGTGATTGTTTTTTAAATAAAAATTTGGTACATAAGTTAGATTTTAATTCTGCTTGTCAGTAAGTTTGATTTAAGTTTCCAGTTATCAATTTACAAAAATTTTGCTTATTCATAAAATTTTAAAAAAACATACTTTTCATAAAAACAGGTATAAAAATTTTTTTAATCATTATTTAACAAACTTTTAGCTACATTTATAAAATTTATTATTTTATTGTTAATAAAATTTTATTTAATAAATATTTTTAATTAAAATAAAACAGATTTATTACATTTACTTAGTAATTTATTATATTTTATTATCTTAGTTTAAATGCAATTAAAATTAATATAAACATACCAAACCCAGTTGAGCACTAATTAAATTAGCAAAATACTAATCGTTAATGCTCGTAACGGATTTAAATATTATATTTGTTTGTATTATGTATAATGATGAGAATTAATGAGAAAAATGAAAGATTATTATGATAAGAAAAATTAATTTGCCACATTCCAACAACACAAACCAGCAATGCACAACAGCCTTTTTCTATTAGCCAAAAATGGGGAATGGGCCCATAAATTATATCGTGAACAAACAAATAAAAGCACAATCACGACTGCAAAACTGCTGATAACAGCTTTTTAAACATTGAGATACTTTTGGTCCACAAGCAGTTGCGATGGAGAGCCAAAAACAAGCGTTCTTGAGTGCGAGTGAAGTGCAAAGTGCCCTTAAAAAGGCCGTCGGACCAAACGTGACCCTGAAGGGCTACACCCTGAAGCCTGTCAGCGGCACCGTAAAGGTCGGATTCACGGGCGAGCACTTCATCGTTCAGGTGGAATACCAGGAGAGCCGCATTTCCTACCAGGCCACCAGCAGGACCAGTTTCTTCGTCAAGCGCATT
The DNA here is from genome assembly GCF_031216515.1 of Neocloeon triangulifer. Lineage (NCBI taxonomy): Eukaryota > Metazoa > Arthropoda > Insecta > Ephemeroptera > Baetidae > Neocloeon > Neocloeon triangulifer. The sequence goes on from NW_026775550.1 coordinate 3,804,394, forward strand.
CCGGACGCAAAAACAAATTGCGACTTCATTTTCGAAACCGGGCTTTATGCCAAGGAACGCGAAATGTACGAAAAACTATTGCCAATGATGTGCAAAGCGCTCAAAGTGCCAAAACTACCAGTTCCGGACTGTTTGATCATCTGCGATGAAAATTATTTTGTTTTTGAGGACATGCTTAGGGCAGGGTACAAGCTAAGGGACAAGAACCAGTATCTGGAAATGGCCGAATGCAAGGCCCTGATCGAGGCCGTCGCCCTGCTGCACGCCGGCAGCGTCGCCATCGAAGCGAAAACCGGCAAAATGATGGCCTTCCACATGAAAAACCACCAAGAGGTGGTGATAAAAAAAGAAAATACGGCTGCTGTGGACATCGCAGGCTCTTGGCACGCGGCCAGCCTGGCTTCCACCCTGGGACTTATTTTAAAAATGGACGAGTTCAAAGGCAAAGTGGCTCAGGTGCCAAAAGAAAAACTGGTACAGAAATTGAGCAAAGCGTGGGACGACAGCGCCGAAATGGCCTCGGGTTTTTCGTCGAAATTTGCAAACGTTTTGTCGCACGGTGACCTCTGGCTGAACAATATGCTTTTCAAGGATGACCCGAACGGACAGGTCAAGGCAACATTGATCGACTTTCAAACATACAGATACGCGCCTCCAGTTTTGGACATTTTGAGTTTCCTCCATTTGACCACGAGTCGCAAGTTCCGGTGGAACCATCAGTCGGAATTGCTCAAATTCTACCACTCGACTCTGGTGAAAATTCTGCTCAAGGCGAATGTCAATCCAGATTTGGCGCCTTCACTCGAGGAATTGGAGAAATCTGCGTTTAGCTTGCGTCTCTTCGGGATTGCCATTGCAGCGAGGTGATATTAAATTTTTATTTTTTATTTATTAATATGTTAAGAGTAATTAGACTTGCAAAAAGGTTTCTAAAATTAAAATCCAATGCGATCTTAGATCTTACTTTATATATAATATTGCACTAAACGGTAGTCGGATAAACTAATTATGCCATGTTATAATTGTTGTAAATTATAAAATCCTTCTATTACAGGGGTTTTTTTGCACATTTGTGTCAATTAAGGTTAGTTCTACTGTCATAAAAACCATCAAATCAATTTGATTTCCTTTTCTATAAAATAAAAAAGTTTATATATCTTTTAATTGACTATAAATCTACTGTAATCAAATACACTTAAGTTTCACTAAAAATATTACTTAATGGCAAAAAAAAACTTCATTTTTATATGAAAACTCCTAATTAAAACCCAATTTTATAAAATTTTGCAGTAAGAAAATAAAGAAACTAACTTATTTTATTTAATTTAACTTCATCAAAATTAAAATCACATTCTTGTATGGCGAAAAACTTTTTTTTTCATTCTAGTTTCCATGAGTTTCCATAATCGTTTATTTTTCACTTTAGCATGAAGTATTTTGCTAAATGATTAGATTAGCGCTCAGATTAGGGGTGCGGATTTCTTGATTTAAATATTACAAAATCCGGCACTAATTTTAATATTTTGTTGAGATTTAAGACTAGAATTCAATTTCATAAATATGTTTCAAGGTACATGCCAACAGCACTGAAAACTGAATTTACGCCAGCGGAGCAGCAATTGAGTGCCGCTGAAAAAGATGGGATACCTCAGGAATATATTCGAGACAGCTCCGACTTAATTATCCATTCGTTCGGAAGATCGCCGACGATGAAAACCAGAGTGGCCGAGGCTATTGAAGAGCTTATTGATTTTCTTGAGCTCTAAAAGAAAAGATTATCAACCTGATTAGACTTAAATAAGTAAAAAGCAGGGAATATTTCTGATAAGGCTTTTATTGTAGACCAATATTTTTAATTATCATATCGTGAAAAAATTCAAAATTGCTGCAATTATAAATATATATTTATATTTTACCTTCAAAACGTATTGTTGCCGGTGGGTCCTCTATAAAATGGCTACAGGTTAATATAGAGTTGGCACTTTTCTTGTCGTTTGTAGATTAACCGCGGCGGCCCAAGTCTCTTTTGATATCGGGCGTTTTAGCCAACATTTGCTAGTTTTAAATTCTCTCTTCTGTTTTACAAATTTATGTATCAACTGAGAAATATAAATAATAGTGATTGATAATTTATCGCCAGCACACTTCTTATGTCATATGAACACATATTGTCGGCAAATTATTATTGGCTACTCTAATTTTCATAATTACAAAGGTTAAACAAAACCTAGTCTAATGCAAATTGATTATACTTAACTAGATTAAAGCAGCAATTTCATGATTTAATTATTATTTATCAATATTCTATTAAATATCAATAATGAATAAAATGACAAAGAAGGATGAGGAATATAAAGGGCATGAAAACAAGCAAATATATGTAAATGTAGCTAAATGCTTGCCATCTAAAGAGATACAGCCGCCGCAGAGAACACAGATTAATAGAATAAGCTAAAATTTTAAATTTAAATAATAAACAATGTTTTAAAGTAAAAAAAAAAATATAAAAATTAAATTTTTATTTCAATTTTAAATAAGACAAATTAAAAATTTTAAATGAGTTCTATTTAGATTGTTTTTTAAAAGAAATGAGATTAATTCTTATAACTTTATTTTGAGCTTTTCTCGAGTTTCAATTTTTTATTTGTAGACATTTAAAAATAAAAAATTTAAGTTTTCCACTATATGGCGTTATGTAAACTTGAAATAATTAATAATTATATTTAGCTATTTTTAGACTCCAGTAAAGGATAAGTTAATGTAGCTGATGTGTAAAAAGTTTAAAGTAAATTAAATTTTCTAAATACAAAATTAATACAAACAAGCGTTCCACTGGAGTCTTTATTTTATTAACAAGCGATTGCAAATGAGAGCTCATAAATTATTTCAGGACGATAAACAAATAATGAAAAGCACAATCTCTAGTGCGAAACTGTGATAACAACTTTTTGCACACTCATATCTCAACTTGGTCTACAAGCAGTTGATAATATGGAGAGCCCGAAACAGGCATTTTTGAGTGCGAGTGAGGTGCAAACTGCCCTTCAAAAGGCCGTCGGACCGAATGCGACCCTGAAGGGCTACACCCTGAAGCCCGTTTCACAAAAGGTCGGATTCATGGGTGAACATTTCAACGTGCTCGTGGAATATCAGGAGAGCCGCATTTCCTATCAGACCAGTTTCTTCGTCAAACGCGTTCCGGACGCAAAATTGCTTCGTGACTTTATTTCAAAATTCGGGCTTTTTGCCAAGGAACGCGAAATGTACGAAAAACTATTGCCAATGATGTGCAAAGCGCTCAAAGTGTCAAAACTTCCAGTTCCGGACTGTTTTATAATCAGCGATGAAAATTATTTACTTTTTGAGGACTTGCTTCGGGCAGGGTACAAACTGAGGGACAAGAACCAGTATCTGGAAATGGCCGACTGCAAGGCCCTGATCGAGGCCGTTGCCCAACTGCACGCCGGAAGCGTCGCAATTGAGGCCAAAACTGGCAAAATGATGGCCTTCCATATGAGAAACTATGACAAAGTGGGCAAAGCAAATGAAAAAAGCGACGATCTGGACATCGCAGCCTCTTGGCACGCGGCCAGCCTGGCTTCCACCCTGGGACTTATTTTAAAAATGGACGAGTTCAAAAACAGGGTGGCTCAGGTGCCAAAAGAAAAACTCCTGCTGAAATTGAGCAAAGCGTGGGACGACGGCGCTGAAATGGCTTCTGGATTTTCGTCAAAATTTGCAAACGTTTTGTCGCACGGTGACCTCTGGCTGAATAACATGCTTTTCAAGGATGACCCGAGCGGACAGGTCAAGGCCACATTGATCGACTTTCAAACTTACAAATACGCGCCTCCGGTTTTGGACATTTTGAGTTTCCTCCATTTGAATGCGAGTCGCAAATTCCGGCAGAACCATCAGTCGGAATTGCTCAAATTCTACCACTCGACTTTGGTGAAAATTCTGCTCAAGGCGAATGTTAATCCCGATTTGGCGCCTTCTCTCGAGGAATTGGAAAAGTCTGCGTTTGATCTGCGTCTAGCAGGGATCTTCATTGCAGTGAAGTATAATAAAAAATAACTCATATAATAAAAAATATAAAAAATATAAATAAAACTGAAAATATATTATAAAATTTAAATTATTAACGCCAGCCATGAGCAAGGAATTTTAAAAGCAGATTAAGTTTTATTTCTGATGTCAAATGAATTTCAAGCTAAATTGCCTATCCAGAGCCTAATGCTTAAAAATGGGGTTTGTTCGGAACTCAATTGAATTGGAGAGAATATTCAAAGTTGCTCTTTCCTGTCCCTCGCTGGATTAGTTGTGAAATTTAACAGTAATTTATAGAACTAACTAATTAACAAAATGTTAAATAACAAGACCGTCTGTCAAAGGGCGGCTAACTAATTTGTGTGAAGTAATAATAGTTTTAATTGACGATGACTCATATTTGTCTGAATCTGTAGTATATTAAATATTTTATTTATATTTATTTTTTTAAAAGCCAGTATGCAATCAAATACACTGAAGTTTTACAAAATTCATTTAAAATTTTATAAAATTTTAATAATTAAAATAATTACCTAATTTATAAACATAAATAATAGAATTTTTTTATGAATCAAAACAATTTAATTTAAATTTTATTATAAAAAAATTTTAATTAAACATAAATGTATTATTAACTTTTTTTATATTTTTCCTTGTCCAAGCTTAAATCACATACTTGTGTTGCGAAAAGCTCCTTTTGCAACTTCTCAGTATTCTAGTTTCCATCAAGTTTATTTACCACTTTCACAGGTTTTTTATATTGAAAAATTATTAGATTAGGGGTGCGGATTTTTAATTTTAATATTTCAAAATCTGGCATTAAATTTCATATTTCCTCGCATTTTTGTATAGAATTTTATTTCATGAATATGTTTCAAGGTACATGCCAACAGCGCTGAAAACCGAAGTTACGCCAGCGGAGCAGCATTTGAGTGCCGCCGAAAGAGATGGAATACCTCAGGAATATATTCGAGACAGCTCCGACTTAATTATCCAATCGTTCGGAAGTTCGCCAACGATGAAGACGAGAATGACTGAGGCCATTGAGGAGCTTATTGATTTTCTTGATCTATAAAAGAAAATATTCTGCACGAGATTATTTTATCGTACCTGATACATTTGATTAAAATTAAAATTCGTGATTATCGTCAAAATTTCTGCAAATTATTATATTCATCATCCTCGTGCTATTTTATTTTTCTTCAAAACGTATTATTTCCTGATGGTCTATACTTTATAAAGAGGTTGATAAATGATAAGAGTTTATTCTGTTTTCGTCGTTTATCTCCGATTCTGCATGTTTTATGAACTCTAATTAAATTTTCTCAATTAAAAATGTAAAATAACTATAAATTTCGCCCTTAAAATATAATTAGCCTAATCTGCAATAAACCACAAATTTTGTGATTATTTAGTTACTATTTACGATTCTGTTAAATATCAATAATGAATAAAATGATAATAAAATGAGAAATAAAAATTGAATTAGCAAATATATTATGTTATTTATGTTCAAATAGCTTTTTTTAATTTAATTCATTCATTTGATTCGTTTGAGCTGTTAAAGGGAGAAAATAATTTGAGCAATTCGCAGCCAATGATCAGATGTAAAATATCAAACAAACTCAAGTTGGCCGAGTAAATTATGAAATGAACAAACCCAAACAAATATATCAAAGTGCAACCGCAAGATAATAACTTTCAAACAATGAGAAATAGCTCGGCAGTCGCGATGGAAAGCCCGAAACAAGCGTTCTTGAGTGCAAGTGAGGTGCAAACTGCCCTTCAAAAGGCAGTCGGACCGAATGCGACCCTGAAGGGCTACACCCTGAAGCCCATCAACGGAGGCGAAAGGGTTGGGTACTTTGGAGAGCACTTGATCGTCCAGGTGCAATACCAGGAGAGCCGCATTTCCCATCAGACCAGTTTCTTTGTCAAACGCGTTCCCGAAGCAAATTCTTTCCGCTCCTTTATTTCAAAATTTGGTATTTTCGCCAAGGAGCGCGAAATTTACGAAAAACTGTTGCCGATGATGTGCGATGCGCTGAAAATAATGAAATTACCGGCCCCGGATTGTTTGATTATCTGCGATGACCAATACCTGGTTTTTGAGGACTTGCTGAGGGCAGGGTATAAAATGAGGGACAAAAACGAGTACCTGAAATTGGCCGATTGCAAGGCCCTGATCGAGGCCGTCGCCCAACTGCACGCCGGCAGCGTCGCCATTGAGGCAAAAACCGGCAAAATCATGGCCTTCCACATGAAAAACCACCACGAGGTGCTGTTCGTTAAGGAAAAAAGGGCTGACCTGGACATCGCAGCCTCTTGGCACGCGGTCAGCCTGGCTTCCACCCTGGGACTTATTTTAAAAATGGACGAGTTCAAAGACAAAGTGGCTCAGGTGCCAAAAGAAAAACTTTCACAAAAATTGAGCAAAGCTTGGGACGACAGCGCCGAAATGGCCTCGGGATTTTCGGCAAAATTTACAAACGTTTTGTCGCACGGAGACCTCTGGCTGAATAACATGCTTTTCAAGAACGAACCGAGCGGACAGGTCAAGGCCACATTGGTCGACTTTCAGAACTACAGATACGCTCCTCCAGTTTTGGACATTTTGAGTTTCCTACATTTGACTACAAGTCGCAAGTTCCGGCAGAACCATCAGTCGGAATTGCTAAAATTCTACCACTCGACTTTGGTGAAAATTCTGCTCAAGGCGAATGTTAATCCCGATTTGGCGCCTTCTCTAGAGGAATTGGAAAAGTCTGCGTTTAGCTTGCGTCTCTTTGGGATTGTCATTGCAGTGAGGTAATAATTAAAATACATAATTAACATCAATGAAATAAAATAAATTATTTGAATTAAATTTGAAATTAAATCACTTTCAACACCACCTCCAATAATTAAGTCTACATGAGAGCAATAAAAATTCATGATTTCTAATGGGAAAAGTATCTAAAGATTGAAGTCAATCCAGCACAAGTTAAATATATCAAAATTTATAGGGAAATTCCTGCAATTTACTTCGTTTTTAAAAATCAATTTGAAAAAAAAATAATTTTTCAACGTAATTAAACTCCCACTTAAATACCCCTCGTGTTTTATTAAATATCTTCCAATCTGAAATGATAAAGAATTATTTTGTTCACAACAGATTTAGATAAAAATAATCTATTTCTGCTGCTATTAATTTGATGAAATGATGAGCGCTTATTTTGAAAAAAAATATAAACATTGATATGTATATATAACCAAAAAACTAATAAAATTTTGTTTCTTTTTTGTGTCTTTTTTGCTTATTAAATTTGAAATATTATAAGTTATCAGGTCATTGTGAGTGAACTTATTCACTGCAATCTTCCGAACGCAAATAATAATTAAAATTAAAAATCATTGCTAGAGATAATTTTAGTCACCTGCAGAGACTGTAATATATAATCTTGCCAAAATTTAATTTCATAAAATTATATTTCAAGGTACATGCCAACAGCGCTGAAAACTGAATTTACGCCAGCGGAGCAGCAATTGAGTGCCGCCGAAAAAGATGGAATACCTCAGGAATATATTCGAGACAGCTCCGACTTAATTATCCGATCGTTCGGAAGTTCGCCGACGATGAAGACGAGAATGACTGAGGCCATTGAGGAGCTTATTGATTTTCTTGATCTATAAAAGAAAATATTCTGCACGAGATTATTTTATCGTACCTGATACATTTGATTAAAATTTAAATTAATGAATCCTCAAAATGTCTGCAATTTATACATTCATCATCCTCATGCTATTTTATTTTTCTTCAAAACGAGCGGCCGAGGCTATTGAGGTGCTTATTGATTTTCTCGAGCTGCAGAGGAAAGATTCCCCAGCACGTGACGAGTTGTAAATGAACTTTAAGCGTTTGGCTTGTGTGTATAAAAAGCAATTAAACGCGCCGAGATAAACTTGCACGAGAGTTCATTACACGTGAGTGGAAACTTTCCCAAGACATATGTTACCAGCAAAATTAATTAAAAAGCTCCACATTTCTGGAAATTTTAAGACGTTTTATTCCCTTCTGCCTGCAATTTTTTCATTCGAGATTCAATTAGCGAAGCTTTTCTCCGCCATCTGCTGTCCGCAAAGTCGCGAAAAAAATATCTTCTGCCAAATTACAACAGAATATATACGACACGTCTGCTCCCCCTTTTGTTAATATGAAAATTTTGAGGTGTACAAAATCTGTTCGTGGACCATAAAAAACGAGCGGGCGAGGGTTCAGTCACATCTAATAAAACGCGGAGAGATCGCAATCTCTGTTTGATAGTCGTCCTTTGGCTCGGCTCGGGTTTCACGAGCCAAGAGATGATAAAAACCCGGTTGTCAACTGTGGTCCGTTCGAATCCTTCGGCTTGACATGCGATCACTTTTTCTCGCTAATTCGCTCACTTGGGCAACAGTTTCAACGTCACTGAGCACGAGGATGAATAATTCAATTAAAAACACCTGCGGACGAAGCAGATTTTTCAGACTATCCACCCAATAATAAAATTCTGGCGAAATTTTATAAGACACTTTTTATTATATTTTGTATATAAGAGTTGATAGTTTGAAAATGTGCTCTTTTCATAAAAAAATTCCATTTAAAAATTAAAATTTTTAGCACACTGGGTTTTAATTAAGTTTTTATTCTGGTCAATTTAAGTATTAGCCCATTAATTTTTAAACTTGGAATGACAATTTCTGCTAAAATCTAGACTTCATTATAATATTTTGCCGAAGAATCAAAAGAGATTTATTTTATTTGTTGATTATATATATAAATTAACAATTATCATTTAATCCAAAACAGCCTGCCGTGACCAACAATATTTCTACATTTCATCCTATCTGTAGATGTGTGTGTGATTTATTTTTATATATTTCAAAACATTTTCACTACTTTAATTCCATTTAAAGCTACATGATCTTAATTTACTGCTGGAAAACCAATAAAAAATTTATATTAATTATAAATTAATGTAAATTAATTTAATTATTGCAGATATAAAATATTAAATATTAATACAGAATAAATTTAATAATTAAATTTAATTAAAAACAAACTACATTATAAACACAATGTTTTTCGTGGATTTATAGTGTGTGTGAACTGTGAGTGGTTTGCTGAGCAAAACAGAACTTTTAAATAATTTTGAAAAATCGCTAAATTTCCAAACAATTTCTAATAAATAATGCCGAGTGCTCAATTCAATTGAATGGCGATTTTTTATTAAAGTCAACCGAGGCTCACAGCTGCGGATCTGGGAAGTTTTAGCAAAATTTTTGTTATAGTGGTGATGCCTTTTTGTCCAACAATCTCTCTTTCTTAATAATTATTTTCAAAAATTGAATCTAAACAATGTATATTTGTATTATTTGTAACAATGTGGACAAGTAAACAACAATAATAATAAAAAAATAGAACCGTTAAGGCACATTAAGGACTTCTTATTGACATAGTCAAATCAAGTCTTTACAACAATAGAAGCCGTTTTTGGCAATTATTAGAAATTTAACAAACCATTGTTGTAAAGACTTGATTTGATTATGTCAATAAGGAGTCCTTAAGGTAAAATTGATAAAAAAAAATAGGTTCTGCACAAGTCGATAGTCGATAAGATTTTGTCAAAGCTTGACCCTCAATATAAAATAATTAATGCCGTTTTCTTCCTTTAATTTTCTGATATTTTTTTATTTTGCTGCATGTCATTATCTGACCCAGAATAATTAAATTGCAGTCAATTATATGATTTGTCAATAATTATTAATTACGCTTCAATTATAATAAATCACAAAATTAAAAGTTTTAATGAAAAAGTGATCTTCTTTAAAAAAGAAAATCATTTAAAAACACGCAACCTTTTACAAGAGCGCTATTTCCATCTCATTAATAGGTAGCCCGAAAAATAAATTAGGTTCACGCGTATCTTGTCAGCGAAATTACCTCCGCAAACCACCCATAGCCAAATGTGTACAACACCGTGAAATGTGCGCCCAGCACTTTTTTTTCACACAGACCGGGGCGACCTCGTCGCAGAGGGGCCAAAATGCAAATGAGGCGTTTAATGAATAATTTCGGCTCTCGCGCGAATGGAAATAATTATACATCTGCGGCTGGTCTCGCAATCAAGGCTTCTACATTTTCTTCTGCATATAAAGTCGACTGGCCAAAAAAGCTCCCCGCGTCGGTCGGACAGGTTTTAATCCTGCGGACGCCGCTTGAATCGCTAAGTGGCTCGGGTTTCGCCGCCGCCGCTCTTTAAAATGATTTGCCCCGACTGAGCGCCGTCGACTATTATCATCCGTCGTCGACGACGTCGCGCACACACGTGCAAAATTACGAGTCATATTTCACTGGCCCATCGCAACCAGCAGTTGTGTCTCTCCGAGAGTAGCTCTCGGATGCTATGCTGGTTGCATTTGCATATAGAAAATTTTACATCAGCTGTATAATATAGGGGCGGCAGTCTCAATGGTGGATTTTAATTCCAATTTCGTTAGTTTTTTATTTTCCATTTAATCCAATTAAAATGAGAAAAGCATTATTTGTTTTATATATATTTGATATTTGATTTTATTTTCAACTTTTATTTTTTGAAATTTCTTATTTAATGTCTTATCTGATATCAAAGGTTTGTCAAACAAAAGAAAATTTGAGAAAATACATACTTATTTTTAAATTTTTTAAGTTCAATTGTATTGGTCAAAAAGTTAAGTAAAAAAAGTAAAAACAAAATATATTTATGTCTTTTAAATAATTTTTACCATACAAGTACAGAATAAATTTGTAAAAAAAAAATATTTATATTAAATTTAAAACAATAAAATATTGATAAATTGAAATTTTATCAAAAAATTTAGCATTTTAATACGAATTATTAAAAATTAGATATAAATATAATTTTTAAACCTCAATTTTTGACGCAAAATTACGCAATGATAAATAATGCTCGCGAATAAAAGGATAAGCACGGCGCGCGTGTGACTTTGAAGCAGAGCCAGCAGAGAGCCTAATTTACATAATGTACGTACATTTCTCGCGGGCCATTCCTCATGTTTGCGCATCACTGCAGAAATTAAGTTATGACACGAGGAAGCCCTCTGGATTTTTTTCAGCCGTTGATAAATCCGCCTGCTCACTTGAACGGCAAATAAATCTGCGCTCATTAGTAATTGTCATCAGCATTGTCGCGGGATTAAGCAATGAGGCGGATTGTATGGACTCGTGACGAATTACGGCCTTGGCAACACACCAGGTCACGGAACATTTGCAATATGCGACTTAAGAATTCGCCAGTGTTGTTTGCAATCGAATAAAATTACCATGCTTACGATCAGAGACCACGAATGTTCGCAAATAGAAATGTGGGATTTTAGGAAAATGCTCAAACTCTGTAACTTAATAAAAAAAAAAAAAAAATCAGGGTCATGAAGATTTTCTAAGCGTTTCTTCGGTGCAATTTTCCAAATGACTTTTAGTTTGGTTCATAATTTATCTAATAAATTAGAAATTCAATAATATAATTATTTTAAAACCTTTATTCTTTTGTTGAAGGTTATATCAATTTTAAAAAGCATTTTTCTCAAAATGCAGTTTTGGAGATGTAATTTGTATGAAAATTTGTAACTTTATTTATGGTTCTTCTTTAACAGTTTAAAATTTTCCTGAATTAACAGGGGATGTTTAATTAGAAATTAAATAATATTTGGCAAAATGATGATATAAGAAGCAAACGTGAAGAGATTTTGATGACATCAAAAGAAGTTAAATTACAATGGAGTTTCAGTTTCATTGGCCAAATTGAAAGACAGAAAATATCTCCTTTTTCTGAACAACGCAAGACAAAATGTTTTGTAAAATTTATCAGAAATCTTCCAAGAAGAAATTTAACGTGGATTCGCACACAACTGGACACGAAAAAAATCAGAAAAAAATCCTCACTCACAATAGCAAATTGACACAAATCAGAAATCATTCATAAGAAATCAGATAATTTTTACAAACCAATTTTCAATTGCTAAAGATAACTCATAGTTTACTTAGGATGAATTTTAAAGCGAAGTGCAAAATTTTTCATATTCCTCCATAATTAAAAAAAGTAATTTAATTTCATATTAAAAAAGAAAAAAGAAGCTTTTGAATCACTTACTGTAAATTTTAAATTTTTGATCTAAATCTTTTGTTTTCATTTTGATACTTTTTATTTCAAGCAATTTGGAATGTTCAGTTTTTTTTTTTTAAGTTTACAATAGAAAAAAAATCTTCTCAGACTTTCAAGTCTGCAGGTGTTTAATCCTAAGCTGGGTAAATAAAATAAAAGGTTTCCTCTGCCTTTCTTCCAAGCTAGTTGCATTCGTTCAAATCCCTTTTTCTTCTGCTCAATGCAGAGCAAATCTCTCCACTTGTCTCCGTGGTGGTCCCTGGTCATCTCTTGGCCGCTGCACTCTCTCCTCTTTTTCTTGCTGCTGCGTCCTTTTGTTGCAAAATGCAAGGCGTGTTTGCACCTGCCTCGTCTCTGCTGTTTTTACAATTCTTTGTCTGTGTTCCGAGCATAAAAAAACTAACATGCGCGCACAACACAAAGGTGCAAACTCAGGTTATTATCCACCGACTGTACCTGCAGAATGCTCGCTGCGCCCACAGCAAAATAACTTATTATTTCAATTGCCCTGAAATAAAAAAAAACTTTCTGCCGCTTTTTACGACACAGTCGGCATGACTTTTGAGAAATGACAACTAATTGCAGGTGTTGCTTTCATTTCGAGCAGGATATCGCTGATTTTTCACTTTCGAAGCGGAAATGAACAAAAATTGTACCTGAAACTTCATAATCAATAATTTCCTCAGCTCAGGTATTATATTTTCTATTATGCTCGCCGTTCCGAACTTTAGGTACCTATATCGGTTTAATGACGTGCGGTGTATATATTTTTTTTGTCCGAATCTCGGCGCGCGTCGGGCTCTTTTGATGAAAATAAACGGTGCAGCAAAAAAATGGCTCCTGCGCCTTTTGGGTAGGAAAAAAAATACAAAAAGGCCTCGCTGCTGCCAACATCAATTTTGCCCCTGATTGCTCTTGATGTTGCGCTTGCTGCCCGTCCATGTCATTAGACCGTTTACCTCTCGCTCCGGTTTTTCTTTCGGTCCCCCTGCACACCCCCTATGCACAATATACACGGGTAAGTAATATTCCTTCAGACTTACAAGGTCGCAATAAAGTAGTTTTGCCAGCAGGACGAAATAAAAAGAGCAGGGAAGGAAAATTGAGATGTTTTGGATGTTCAAAAGTTTTTAGGGTCTGATTATGGTTATAACGGTATTAAAGCAATATAAAGTTAGTAATTTCTGTTTCTAAACGATGCGCGCATTGAAAGTTTGTATACTGTTTATTATTAATTATTTATAAATAATCTAAGTCTTTAAAAAAATAGAATTTTGAATATGAGCGCGTTCAAATTTAAATTTTATATCGTTTGTTGTTTGTGCATGAAAATACCGAGAATACTTTCAATTGAAATTTTATAGATTTTTTTTTTGTGTTTTTCATCATCAAAATATTTATTAAACACATGTGTGTACAACATACAAAAATGGTAATAAAATTTACAATTTTTTTGTGTTTTTGAGTTGCTTATTTTCATATAAGGAAAACAATTATATTATTGTCTTTTATATATTTCTACCTTCTACCAGCCAAAAATAATTTTAATTGTGAATTTTTGACTGAATTATAATTGAACTATTAATAATTTTCAAAGTTTTCATTTTTGATGATAAATTTATCCATTTTTTTAAGGAGATTTTATAATAAAGGGCTTCTAACAATGTAGGAATTGTTTATATAAAAGTGACAATATGTCTATTCTTTTCATCTGCAGTATAATAAATATATTTATGATACCACAAAAGTTACTCCTTTACTAAAATGATTTACTTATTCAAAACTATTGAAGTACATCTTGCAAGCATTGCATTTATATGATTTTATGCATGAATTTTTCATAGAGTGTTAAAAAAAAATGGCTAGTTTAAAGAATTAAAACTAACAACAGTATATTTAAACACAAAATTTACAGTAATTTATAAACTAAATCAAAAATTTAAACAAACAACCATAAACTATAAAAAAAGTTCTTAAATAATTATATTATAATTAAGCAATAATTAATATTATGTGTAATTAATAAATGAAAAATGTTTCTAATCAAATTCAATTTTGGATAAAAAAAAATCGTGAGCTTGCACAATAAAATAACCAAAAACCCTTTCTTTTGATATCACACAAACAATTTTCAATCAAGATGGACTCGTTTTGACATGAAATAAAGTTATTCGACTTAGCTTGTGCAGAGGACAGGACAAGCAGCATTAAAAAAAACCATAGTAGACTCACCGAAATATTTTGATTTTTTGCTCCCATTGCAATTAAATTATCATTTTGAGCAATTTGTCATCAAAAGTATGCTGAATGAAATTCGTTGCCGCTCCTATACATAAAAACGCAGAGGGTCCGCGATTTTCCTGGAAGTGCCCGCATCACTCGAACGGTTTTTTATCTCTTTCTTAATAACAGAGACAGACGGACGGAGAGAAAGAGAGACACGAGCTGCAGCTTTTTGCATGCACGTCGCTCAAATCCCTTTCGAATTCTTTTGTCTTTCGGAGAGCAATTTTCCGCTACGAAGCTCGTTGGGCATGCGGATAAATCGTTTTGCCTCGCAGCCAAAGCAGCACTTCTTGAAAGAGATAAAATATTATAAAATCCGTCTGTCCGAAGTCGGAGAGCGCCTGTGGTCATTTGGGACGCGCGTATAAATTAAATTGCGCACGCCACGTTACGTGCTCGGCGAATAATGGACGCGGACGGATGCAGCGCTCGATCGCCACTAAAATTAGTCGTCGCTCGTATAAAATGAGCTGGAGAGCGCGTGCATAATTAATGCCCTAGGTGGGAATCGAATCACATGTATTAGAAGAACGCGGGGAGAGATGCTGGCCGCGCGTTTTCATTCCGTGCATAATCGAAACGCTCTTCCTCTCGTTTTTTTTCTATATATCCATCTGATGTTCGGCGTCTCTTTTTAATTTCCATACGTAATTGGCTTCACTATCAAATTTTTATTACGGGAACAATAAAAAACGGAGAGGGCTATTAAAATAAAACACTTTTAGATTTATCAAGGCTGTTGACGCCTCTAGGCTGGTGATTGCGCATTATTAGAAACAATTAAATGCAGTTAGAATAACTTAACTTTTCAAGTCTTTATAAAGGAAAAGTTAAGATATTTGAGAATTTAAAACCCAAAGAAACCACTCGAAACGGGAAATAATTAATTAGTACTGAGACTAATCGCCTTAACGTGGAATTACGTTCCGAGACAACGAGATATTTTGAGACAAAGCCGGTGTAAAAATGTTAGAAAATTCCTGTTGTGATAATAAACAATTTTAATTGAGGGCGAAAATTTCTTTAAAACCACCCCAATCTGTCCATATTGTTTTCAAGGCGATTAGTCTCAGTACTAATTAAAAAGTTAAGATATTAAAAAAAAATAATAATTTTATATTAACATTTTTTATAAAGTAGAGATTGTTCTATTTTAATTTCTGTTATCCTTCAAAAAGCTTTAATATCAACAAGGGAAAATATTTAAATAGAACTAAATTCATTATCTTGTTTTTTTATTTTAATTTCCAAATAAGATTTTCAATTAATTAATTATTTTTAATGCATTATAAAGTTAAAAACTCATAAAAATGAGTTCTTATGTTTTGGTATTTGAAAATTAAATTATAAGTTTAATTATTAATAAAAATTTGTATGCAGTATTTATAATTTGTTAAATTTATTATTTCTGTTGCTCGTCGTTTTTCTTAATTAGAATGAAATAATAAACACACACAAAATAAAGCATTTTATAAGATAATTTTCAAATAAATTGACGATAATTTTTACTAATCTTTTCCGGATCAAATTTTATATAAAATTAATTTTTAACTTCAACAACTTCCAGCAAAGAGCAAGTGACGATCTGCAAAGACAAAATTAAAATTCATCAAGTCATGAATTGTGCCCGAGTCTCTGTGCTCCCCGCGCCTAATTATGCTAATTTTGATTAATTAAAAACGACTGCAAGCCGTTCGCGGTCGGGGCGAGCGTCACTCTTTAATTAGAAGAAGAAAAGGTTCACGTCAGCCGCAGCGCAGCCGGCAAAACAACATCAAGCATCTCAACGAGAGGGACAAACAGCAAAAAGCCAGAGCCAATACATAATGCATGATGTGACCCTGGCCGGTTTTAACCTCGTCTCAATTGATCGGCTAAAGAGCTCTCGATTATACTACATGTGCCACAGAGAGAGAGCAAAACAGGCCAGGACGCTGACCTCTCGCAGAGACGGCTTGACGTGGACAACACGGAGGACATTATCTTTTTGCGTGGGTGTCGCTTGTGTTCCATCTTGGCACATTCAAGGAGCAAATCAAATGAATTTTTAATGCTGGTGTATTCAGAGTACTTGAAATTTGTTCCAGATCCAGATTTTTTTAAATAAATATTATTATATTATTAATATTAATAAGAATACATAAATTATTATTATTATTATTATTATTATTGTTATTGTATAGAGTTAATTTATTAGATTAAAAGCGCTCAAAGGGAGCAAATCCAAAAATTGCTTTCATATTTAACACCATTTTTTCCCATTTTTAAAAACGCTTATCAATTGGAAAGAAAAATAATTTTTGGCGATTTAATTTTAGATTGGTTCTATAAAACATCCATATTAATAAGATTTTGTTGTTTAGATTTTTCAAAGGAAAAAACGTGATTTGTAAAAGTTTGCTTTAAATTTCTTGTTCAATCTCGCATTATAGATTTTATATAAGAAAAGCAAAAAATTTTTTATTAAACAATAAAAATTTGTAATTAACTAATTTATTATTTGATTTGAGCAATTTAAATATTTATATTTATTATTTAATCAATTTATTTGTTTTACTACTCATTAATTTATCCATATTTATTTATTACTTTTTAATATTTTTCTAGATTTAATTATATTTTTATTTTTTATTATATTTGTTACAATTTTAGTTAACAACAATCACAACATTAAAATAAACTTGTACGATCTTGGAAATCTTATAATATTAAGGGAGAAATTATAAAATTATATTGGTTTTTTATGTTTCAGGAATTACTCCTGCCAGTTGAAAAATAGTCTAATTGAGCTCGCAGCTCCCAACGCAGGATCTAATAAATAATTTCTAGAGACAAGCGCGAGTGTTTCTGTGTTTTTTTGCGGCCGAATTTTATATATTTGTGGACGCTCTATTGTTTAGCATTTTATTGTTCTGTTGCACGTTTTTATGAGTGGTTTTTGAGAGCGACATTCTTTCCGCCGGCGAGACGTTTATAATATCAAAAAAGGGCACATGACTCGCCATAACAAAAGATCAGCGCGCAGCCGACATGCAAAAAAGCAGAGGCTATAAATTATCCATTTTACCGCGGCTCGCTTAAAATTCACATCGCGCTTGCAACGATCGCGCACAAATATGTATCTGCAGCGATGAAAAATGTTATAATTTTCCTGCTCCACTTTAATAACTCAATCAAAAGCCATTATTGACGCAGCGACGTGTTTTTTTTCTTTTTATTCAGCGGCAATTTTTTTGAAGCAACAATTGCCAGGGTTGAAATTGGGGTGGATTTGTTTTCACGGCTGGTCTCTCTCCCCCGCACCATGGATAATTGTGACAATAGGGGAGAAAACTAGACGCGCAGGATTAGTTGTGCTTCTGCAGATGAGAGGAAGCATGCATCACGCGTTTTGTTTTGTCCGCTCTCGCTCCCTATTTTGTAAACACGGCATGCTCCTTTTTTTGTAATTTTTGAATGAAAAGGCCTATTTTGTGTACGCATGGATCAGGTTTACGGTTTCATTTAGGAACGAGAGAAAGAGGCGTCAAGGTTCAACAACAAAACGCAAAGAGTCCCAAATACACGTTCAAAACAAACCATAAAAAGAAAAAAGAACATTTTTATAATACTTGTTTAAAGATCCTCTCCGGTCAAATGTGTTGCTCTCTATTCTGAAAGATTGCTAAATTTCGAGCATATCTTGTGAAAACACTATTTGAAAATTCCAAATCAAAAGAAAACCTAAATACGAGTGATTCGCGCGAAAAATGTGTGAGAATTGAGTAGCCAATCAGATCCATCAGTTTTGTTCAAAAACTACAGAATTTGGTCACATTGGCGCTGCGATCGCTGATTTTTCCAAGTTTTCTGCAGCGCCGTGGGGCATTAGTAGCAAAATCAGCGATCGCAGCGCCAATGTGACCAAATTCTGTAGTTTTTGGAACAAACTGATGGATCTGATTGGCTACTCAATTCTCACACGTTTTTCTCGCGAATCACTCGTATTTAGGTTTTCTTTTGATTGAGACGCAACGTTTTTGAATTTTCACATGGTTTTTTCACAAGATATACTCGAAATTAAGCAATCTTTCAGAATAAAGAGCAACACAAATGACCGGAGTGGATCTTTAAAAATAAATCCTATATATGAGATATCTTGTGTTATCTTTAGAATGTCACTTTAGCCCAATCACCTTCTGTCAAAGCAAGACGAAAATCCGTGATCGCATTCCTAAATACGAATTTGTGAAATAAAAACGTCAGATGTGAAATGATAAATTATGACTAATCACCTTTTGGAAGCTGAATAGGGTATTTTTGTCTTGGCGAAATTCAATTTCAATTTCCCACAGCAGCCAAATCTTCTCATGCTGACAAATCTCTTTTTTCTATTTCACTGCCCTCGTCTTTCTTTCTCTCTTTCTTTGATCGAGAGAAAGATATGGCGGGTGCAGATCTATAATTATCACCGTGGCGCTAAGTGGATCGGGCACTTTGGCTGATGGGTGGGAGGGCCGATTTTGACCTGACGCGGACAGCTACCTGAAATGCTTCCCATGACCCACGAGTGACCTGCCTTAAGCCGCAGCTCCTGTTCACGCCTGGATAATATTATTTGGTTCCTGACTAATAAACCTATTAATAACGGTGACCAAATTAATTAATAGACAGAATAATACACAGTTGTTGTGGAAATTGTAAGTAAATTTAAAATAATTAACAGAAACAGTGATGAGGAGCACCGATCTCGGCCTCTACTCATTTCCCTTTTGCCTTGCGTCCCACAATGGAATTCCCTCCCTTCTGTCTTAAAATCGTGTGTGTCAAATAATTTCCCAAAATTGTGCAAAGAGCATGTAAAACAAATTTGAAATTTTTTCCCTGCAGTGCGGCGAGTAGTCTGGTATTTATCGCCACTTGGTAAATACTCGGTTATGAGTTTCAGTGAGTTGTTCACTAGCACTGCGTGCCTATTTTTCTCCCAACCAATTTTTTTACAATTGATCTGACTTATTTGGAGTAAAAAAATTTAAATTAAATTGAAACTATAGAAAAGAACAAAAATAATTTCATAATAGTTTTTATTTTTATTTTTTAGTTATTTATTTACTGGTTTTATTTAATATTTAGATTATTTTAATTATTGATAATTTTACATTAATTAATTTTATATTCTAAATAATTGTTTTTCTCTTCATTTACTTGATTTACACCCAATGAGTAAAAATATTACAAAAACAAATTAAATATATAAGTATACCGCTCACAGGAGGCCTTATTGCAACATATTTTATATAGAAATAATATATAGTCCCCCTTTGTTCTCCGTGAATAATTCCTAACAATTTCGATCTGCAATTATAATTTTTCATTAAAAAAACATACATTTACAATTTAACCATCATAACAGATATTTATAATGGTTTTATAATTAATAAATGTTATTATACTTCCAAATGAATGCATTTTTTTTATTAAATGCTCAAATGCGTTCATTTGAGATTTTTTTTTTTTACGATGAAGCAAATAATTTTTTTAAAAAAATCAGTAATAAGCCTCCTTTGTGCTTTGCGGTTTTAACGTCAGTTGATCACAAAATAATAGATATTTATAGAGATTCTTTTACTAGCATGTTCTCTTTTGGAATGAATCAAATTCCCTGCAATGATTTCTTTTCATATCACGCTCGAGTTGCTTCTCAGAAAACAAACACTGCACATCAAGAGTCGATCGCGATGAGTTATTCTTTATTCCGGTCTGTCGGTCGCGATGTATGGTGGGTTAGGCATTATAATATACAACAAACACATTAGAAAATTCCAAAAGCACCTGTCACATTTCGTGTGATAAATACACTGGCGTGTCTATGAGTAATATTTTCATTCGGCGCCGTGAATAAAAAAAAATCAAGATTTATGTATAAAAAAGCGGTGCTTTGGCTAAACTCGTAGCTCATTTCCCTCTATACTATTTTATTCATCCTGTCGCTGGCTGACCACTTTTGAGTTGAAAAGCACGCAAAGAATAAAAGCACACATGTGTCCGCTGCAGCGCAAGAATAACAAAAAAAAAAGAAGGTTTCGCCGCTCGCTCTTTACAAATGTACACAATTTAACACTCAAAAAAGGTCCAGAGGAGAATAAATGGCCGTGGTGCAATAGGAAACTTCCTGTTTTCTATAATTTTACGACACCCGCAAACGGACTTGTGCTGAGAGTGAAGGGCAAGATTTGTTTGCTCAGTGGTCATGCTTGAAAATAAAACTCCGTCATGTGTTTTGGAAAAATTTCTGACACACTAGAAACAAATTACTC
Organism: Neocloeon triangulifer; assembly: GCF_031216515.1. Lineage (NCBI taxonomy): Eukaryota > Metazoa > Arthropoda > Insecta > Ephemeroptera > Baetidae > Neocloeon > Neocloeon triangulifer. The sequence continues at coordinate 3,825,206 of NW_026775550.1, forward strand.
TTAAACAGAGAAAAAAAATAACAGAAATTGATGAAACCATTTTATTGTATCCTGATTTAAATTTATCAATTGTATTAACAGAAAATACTTAATACAAAACGTTTAGTCCATTATAAGATTTTCCTTTGCCGCAACGGAATGTGAAACAATAAAGCTTGGAAAACAGTGCTGCATCACTCTCGGCACTCGGCAAGAGAACACATTTTAATTGTGTCTATTAACCTCGTCGTCAATTGTGTGCTGACGTCCAAAGCAGACGCCATACAACCCTTTTCCTCCAACCACAATCTGTATATAATAGAAGACGTCAAGGAGAGGAACAACATTTTATTTTTCTCCTTTTGTTCTGCTTTTTGAACAGTCAATAAAAACCAATCACTGCCATTTAATTAAAATGAAGCCCTGCAAGTGAAAAGTTCCCCACCTGCGGATTTGGAGTTAAATAATGTTTTTACAGTGCAATTAAATATAAACTAATATTTTATTATTATTATTGCATCTCTTTTATTGTCTTATGGTGTGATATTACAAATAGTGCACTCAGACATAATTCACCGATTTACAATTGGGTCAAAGGAAGATAGGAGAAAGAGTTAAAGAAATTTAAACAAATTTACAGAAATTTACAAGTGTGTCATGAAATCAAGGAACTCTTGTTCCGTATAAAATTTATGCATGGACACAAAAGTTTTAAGCAAACGAACAAAACGATTGTACCTCGGCTCTACCCGGATCGCAACCGGGCAATTGATTACAGGCGAGACATATACAAATTAGAGGATTTTGCCTCAAAATAGAAGTTGTCTGCACCGCTACATATAAATCAGTTCTGTGTCTAGTGTGATATGCATGAACCGCTGCAGTCTGTACAAAGTAATGTGGAAATTTCCTAACAAATTTACAACTTTCTAAGAGGTAAATTGAGAACAGCGGCAACAAATCAAATTTGGCAAAAAGTGGCCGCGCCGAGCAAACTGGAGTGAGTCCAGACCAATATCTTTCCCCAGCCATAGCACGAATTAGCCTTTTTTGCGCGACAAAAACCGACTCTCCTGCTCGGAGCAACCCAAATTACCAAACCGTAACTCAATTAATTGCTTATAGCCATGTTCTTATGTTATACTTTCTGTGGCAATCCCTCGCACATGAACTGTTTTTGCAAATGCATTGTATCAATTGCAATAATAATAAATTTATAGTTTTTTAAATTTGTATAATAGTATTTCTTTTTTTTACTTATAAATTGGTTAAATTAAGGAGAGGCTTTTGCAAAATAATCGGCCCGATTAATTGTGAAAATAATTTTTCTCTACATTAGCATTAGTTTGTTAATTAAGATATCAGTTCCAAAGGAGACATAAAGTAAGAAAATTGATGTCATTGAGATAACTGAATTTTTGAAATTTAACAGGGATTTTAAAAAGAAAATTCATTTTTGCACGTAATTGGCAAAAATTTCACCAAATCACTTGAATTAAGACGGAAAAATAAAATCAATGTTAGTCAAAATCAAAAATTTATATTGATCTTATGTGAAAAGTGTGAGAAGTTTTGATTGCATTTGTAGATAGAGCTCCTCGTTATCTTGATTTGAAACGTCGATTTCCTGTTGCAAGTAAAATATAATATAAAATGGTTGTAAATTATCTTAATCAGCATGAATTACAAATATTTTGGCTCTTTTGCACAGCCATCTGTTGGAAACTAGAAAGATAAAAGATAATGTTTACTATTTCAGAACCACGATTTGTAATCGGCGCTAATATATTTATTTATAAAAAAAAATCATTTTTTAATATAAATCATTAATATTAATGATCCACAATTAATAATTATGAACGTTTTTAATGAAAATATTTATATCATTAAATAAATAATTATAAAGACATTATAATTTAAAAGTATTAAAAAAATCTTTAAATTTAATCAAGTTATAAATAAAAAGAACTAATTTATTATTGTAGTTCTCGTGCAGTCCGTCGCAGCGCTCGGCTCGACAAGGGGAGACTCGTGCTGAGCTCGCGCTCGCGCTCACTTCATTTTCGGAGATCAGAGAGTCTCTGGCTTCGATTCAGTGAACACGTCCGACCACCGAGTGTGCGCGGCCCTCGCTGAATATGGATTGTCTCGTTGGACGCAGCGCCAGTTTTCGTGTCGTGCGATGATCGACGGCGCTTGGCGCGAGTGACCAACAGCCATGGCCCTGCGGTGCTCTTTTCTGCACAACCTTCGGACACTGCGGACGGCGCGAGTCGCCGTCCTCGTGATTTTCGCGTGCCTGGTCGCGCGGACCGCGTCCGAAACCGTGACCGCCGACGAGTGCGACTGGACGGGAAGGTGAGAATTTGTATAATTTATTTCCATATAATTTAAAATTTAGCTTTTAATAATTCATGAATCCGAGTGCGAATGAAATTTGAATTATTCCGAGATAAAATCTAAAGGAGGCACAACCCATGCCATTTGCATACATCACCTTTGAAATCTGCCTGGATATAAAGTTGTAATTTATTTGTGATCGAGCGCGGCACGCCCTGAATTTATAAAAAAGAAGAGCCGCGCGATCAATTTGTTGTCAATTTCGTCCAAGAGGGAATTCGTGTTTCTTCTTTTTCGCGTCCATAATATTTTCACAAACAACAGCAGACCTCTTTATTTATTCATTCGAAAGGGAAACTAAAATTATTTTCCAGAATCGAAAGTGAGACGTTTCGCGACCTTGGCTCTTTTTGTACAAAAATTTCTCAGAAATAAATAAAACAACCCTCTGACTTTTGTCCGTGATTTTCCGCCCCGATTCTCGACGACAGGCCGCGTCCAATCGACCGGAATTATTTACGACCGCTTCTTTTTCAATCGAGCAAAAGCACGTGCAGCTTTTCTACCTCGGCAAATAAACTTCTTTTTTTATAAAAAAAAACGTTTTTATTGTACGGATCATTGGCCTTGCGCGATTTCAAATTCAAATCTCATTTGAAATCCAAATCGGCGCTCGCCAAGTTTCTCTTTATAGAAGTGCACTTGTTCGAAATGCGCCGTATTAGGAATAAAAATGCATCAGACGAGCTGGCGACGCAGCGAACGCAAAAAGCGGTTTCGTGTAATTACAAAATGCACTTGACGTGCAGGACGGATACATACACAATGTGATCTGATTGTTTCGCTGGAAACCTGTACACATTGTTTTTGCAGGCCTTCTAAGGTTTGACGTTTTCGATTAATCAAATATAGATCGAGCTGGACAGTGGCTCGTGTTGGAAGGACATGCCCATGTTCGGAGTTAATTGTCGCCGGCGACGTCGAGTGCATTTCAATATATAGGCGCAAACGTTTTAATTTATTCAGGTCATGCAGGGAAATGAAGGCAAAATAAAGTACAACGTCGGCCCGTTTGAAGTAGCCGTTGTCCACTTTCTATATTCCTTGATCCAAAAACGGATGAAAAAGTACAAACACATATATTTCCGTATGCATTGTTGTCTGACACTTTTTTAATTTATATAACCTTCAAAAAAAGGAGTCTACTTTTATGAAAGTTAATTTATTGTCAAATTTTTTAAAATTATAAAATTCTTTTAGATCAATATTTTTAATTTAAGTTATTTTTATTTGAATTAATATTTTTTTTAATTGTTTGTAATCAATTTAATTTTCATCCAATTTAAATAGTCTGTAGGATATTTTAAAATATTTATTTCAAATATAGACATTATAAAACTCATTATGAAGACTAAGCATTGCAAATGAAGTAAATTGTTGATAAATATTTGGGTAGAAATGCTCTCGGAAGTCTTATTGTTAGTGAATTAATAAAATATAATTAAAAATTTAAAGCAAGTTGAACATTTTGTAGCAACAAGTAGTTGTTTCGCAAGTAAACGTGCGCTCCGTGCTGTTTTTGTGAGATGCACGCGGGCTTAAAAGGCTAAAATCCTGCTCAAGATGCTGAGCAGAAGCACATCTTTGGCTTCTTCTGCTGCAAAGTGTAATAAACACTGCTCTGCTCTAATGTTCGAGTGCATATAATACACTTAAAACCTGTCTCTCTTCAGCGTGTGGTGCATGTGCGCAAAACATCACGCACTGATTAAAAAAAAAATATACGTGCCGAGATTTCTAAACTAGCGCAGAGGAAATGTGGGAAAAGCTGCGGATTTGAGAAAAATCCTCTTTCGCAGACTAACCGACGGCGATATGAAAAATAATTCAGTTAGAAACTGGTTTGATGCCTCATTGGATTCCACTTTTGGTTAATTTTTTCGACTCGTTTTGCAATTTGTTCCGCCAACAAGTTATAGATGATGAGAAATAAATTTCCTTATCTCTCAAAAGCTCGATTTTATCGCTCGAAAAACAAGTTGAGCATAGAATGTGAAGAGAATCGCAAAACTTGCACTCTTTGTAATCACAATGATCGAATCTGCAGCACACGCTCGGCAATAATAACGAAAAAAATTGTTTATTATGATGATTTAGCCGAGAGAAGATATTTATCAGCGGCGGCATTAAATTATATTTGCGCGCAAATGCGGTTTGCGGCTTCTTCTTAATCACTATTGGATCATAAAGCTGCTGAAATATATAAATAATATAATATTGCAGCTCGCAAGAAACTGAGGCCGGCTGGCTGAAATTACACATTGTGGCTGGAGAGGCCGGTCTTGCTTGTGGTAATTGCCGATTGTGCCGATGAGGAATATAATAATGTAAGGTAGCGAGCGAGCGGCCGCTCTTGTGTCCACTTTGAGAAACGGGCTCGGGAGGGAGGAATAAAAGCCGTTTCTAACTTGGTACGTGCCACGCTGTTGGCCATTTTTGGAACACTTGTAATGCTGCATGATGAGCCAAGATTGCGAACATCTGGCGTCGATCGCCTCTAGTAGCGCTAATTAATTAGATATTCGGATTATCTATTTTTAATATTTAATTAAAAATTCAATTAAATTTTTATTTCAAAGTAAATTAACTTTTTATCAAGAATTTAAAACCCAAAGAAACCACTCGAAACGGGAAATAATTAAATTAGTACAGCACAAAACAATACGGACAGATTATTGGGGTGGTTTTAAAGAATTTTAATTTTGGGAAATTTTCGCCCTCAATTAAAATTGTTTATTGTCACAACAGGAATTTTTCTAACTTTTTTACACCGGCTTTGTCTCAAAATATCTCGTTGTCTCGGAACGTAATTCCACGTCAAGGCGATTAGTCGCAGTACTAATTTGATAACTTTTTATCGTTTAATTTATTGATTTAATTTTTTATATTTTATTATATAAGAAGAGCGAACTGAAGCATTTTTCATTATATTTATTTCAATTTATTTCCTCATTGATTTTACTTTTTAGACTTAACTTCTCGATTTACGAGTGAAAGTTATGCAAGGCTATGTGCTCATTAATTAATTAATTAACTTCCGAGTCGAAGTCATGCCAGAAAGTAAAAGCATTCTCCAGTAAAAGTGAATTATTTTCGCTCTCTCATATAATTTAATGGTGCCCGGATTACACACCTTTTCTCTCGCTGCCGGTCGGGCCGCTCCATTTACTTGCGAATTATTCATTACAGCTTGAAAAAAGCAACAAGCAATAAAATCTGGCTCTGCGTAACCACTTCTCTCTCTGTATTCATTTTTTCCGTGGCTGAAATAATTTCGTTTAAGCAACAGGTTTCACTTTTTGTGAATTAGCCTCTTTGAGCTCGAATTGAAATATTACAACTTCCTCTCGCGCAGGCGTTGGCATTTCACTTTCAAGCATGTGCCTCTCTACAAATACCTGTTCCTTAAGTTTTTTCTAAAAGCCCGAAACTTATTATCTCCGTCGAGACTTTTGATTGAATATATATAACGTGACATTCCTTTAACGGCTCTTAATGGAAGCTTATTTTCCGAGGAGAGCAAAGGGTTAAAAGCCGTGATGTGTGTGCGCGGTAGCGCGGCGTGAGTGCTAAAATATGTTTAAATATTTATGGGATTAACAATCCATCGTGTACGCCTAATAATTTTCCAGCTGCCCTGGCGACGCCTTTCAAATATAAATATGCGCCTTTTTCAATGTCAGAGAGCTCCATATATAAAAGATTCTGATCCGTAAAAGGTGTCGCGCCCCAACTTGTTAATCCGATCAGCTTGAGAGAGAAAATCAGAGCTTTCAATCTATGCCCTATTCATTAAAAATATAAATCTTTATAAAAATATTTGACTAAACGGAACTGCTGTAAAAAATTCAACATTTTGTCACACGTAATTTTCGTTGTGTACTTTTAGTAAAACCAATGTTTTCGGAAGCACAAAAAGCGCATTGCTTTCTTTTGTAGAGCCGTGGGAAGTGCATGAAAGAGCACGCGCTACTCTTTCGTGCCAGTGAGATAAAGCATGTCCGTGCAGGACAATTTCATATACACAAAGTTTCAAAGTGCTTGGTGGACGTGTCTGTGATGTCATCTGAAGTGGCCCTTCAAGAAAAGCTGAGAGTGAATTTATATTTAATCAAGAAAATTTTCGCGACTCGCCATGGGGGCACGGCGCGGATTACAGAGTTTTATATACATTTGGGAGGCGCTTCTTGAGAGAGATGCAACAGGCAGACAGTTGGCAAAAAGCGGCCGCGCTTTTGTGCGCTCGATTGGCGAAAGGAAATATCGCGTTTCAATTTGTGGAATGCTCCAGACGCTTTGTGGCGCAGCAGTTGGATTAAGAGATGAGAAGATGCTCTCCAGAGGCAGAGGAAGTGGCCAGTCTCAATGTGTCAATTTATATAATAGATTGGTCTATTTCCAGACAAATTCATTGTCAAGAAAATTCAATTATTCGTGTTTAATTAAAACTATTTTAACAATTTCTTTCTGTTTAAGATTTTGCCCTTAAATTTATTATGGCACTAAAATAAATATAAAATCGGCACCAGGGCTATATAATTTTAAAGTTTTGATACAAATTTTCATCTGAAACACAATGGACTCTTGAATAAATTATGCAGGGCGTGGTTTTCGCGAAGCATGGAGAATTTTGCCCGTGCCATTTGCGCCTTTACGGCGATGAAAATAAAAATTTAAAACCGACGCCGGTCCTTCGCCTGCAGCGACCCCATTACGGACAATGCGTGTTTCCAGGCGGGCACATTTAAAATAATGTGGGTGTGATTATGGAGCAAAAAGAAAAGAGCGCGCCGGTCTGCATTATTTTAAGTGTGATTTATCCTCGCTGCTCCAGATCTTGAGAGCTGCGCGCGGATGATGTCATGCCCTTTACAATGAGCAATTGTTGCGAATCAACCGCGTAGGCAGCGCTCTCGCGTCTTATGAATAAATTACAATGAGAGAGAGGCGCGAATTTGCATCTCTGCGCCAGAGAGTAACAAATCCGCCGAACGGCGAGACAAGGAAAATAATTGTCTTAAATCCCACATGTTCAATTTTTATTCATTCGGACAGAAATAATATGCAGGGCGGTTGCTGGAAATTTTCGCCGACTCACTTAAACCCTTTTTAATATTTTCTCAATCCATCAAGAATTAAAAAAAGAAAAATCCTGCGTGTCTCTTTTTGATTGAGAATGAAAGGGTGACACTCTCGCGAGAGAGAGATTGATTTGGTTTATTACCGAAGGCATTACCAGTCCATTTATAGGGAGTGTCGTACCGTCGATAGATGATAATTCCTCCGAAGGTTGTTGGTCCCTCCGCAGCATCCTTTTCCACTGGTAGCCGCAGGTTAAATACATACATAGACGCCGCGGCTTAAATGCTGAGATGGAGGCCCCGCGCCATAATGGACTTTATCATTTTTTTTTTATTCCATCGTCCGTCGTTGGATGGCTTCTCTTATTATAACCAACACAATTGTGACTCTCCTCTCTCTAGTCGATTCAAAAAGAAAACCCGGCATGTTTATTTTGGCCCCGTGGAAAAATAAAAAAATAAAGAAAAGCGCCCGCGGCTTGCTCGTCTAATTTAAATTTCGGTGCTGCTTTTTGTTCTCTGCGGACTAAATGAAAATTCACAGAAAGATGCTGGTCCAAATTGTGATGATGTAAATTGCGCACCATAAAAGTGCTGTAAATGAATTTATTACACTCTGGTATGCAAATTTATGGAGGTTTTTATGCCAAATTTAAGTTAATCTGAAGAATTTAAAATGCCTTTTATCATTTTTTTTATATTCAACACCAACCCGGACGTGCCTGCGAAAGTAAAATAACAACTGTGCGGATAATGGTGCTGCATGAATAATAGAGGGAGTGGTCGCGACCCTTTCTCTTTGATACAACGAATGTAATATAAAATGCGAGAATCGTGATTGCGAAGCAGGTCAATATCGTCCGTCCCCGCGGCCGTCTCGATAAATTATCGAGCTGTAATTTTTGCATACGAAAGTTTTTGTTCGCCTCCAATATATGAGTTGGGCGCGGTGTTATTTTACACTTTTGCCGTGCGCACATATAATTCATCGGTACAAACGAGCGTGACACTTCTCCGGTGGAAGAAAGGAAACAATATATTTCTTTATTTTGTGTAATATATTAATGCGATAAATCTCGTTCTCGAGCGATAGATTTTATTGAAATTCGCCACAATTAAATAATAGAATCGCCATTGTATTTAAGCGCGCAGGATTTATCTGCATTGTTGTATTCTTTCCCCTGCAGACCATAAATATACACCGAGAGGCAATAATAAGATAGAGAGATGTCTTTTCTGCAATAAGCCCATTGTTCTGCACGTTTTCCTCGCTGCAGTAATAATGGAAGGTTACCTAACCCCGAGCAGCACAGAGGTCATCAGGTTTCAGAGAGACACTCACGCATGAGCAGAGAAACCCTTCTCATGTTTTGCACTTTTCGAATCGACAGCTTTTCCACCCAAATATATATATATGAGATACAAAGCGCCCTTTTTCGATCAGGGCTCAGGGCCTCCTGCTGACAAAAAAGAAGAAGAAATAACAACCTTTCCATCATTCCATTGTTGATCTCAGCCTCTCCACTTGGAACCCGACGTGCATTATTTGCACCTGCACTCGGCTCAATGGAGGAGATTCAAATTTCCAGATCTTGTCGAGCATTGTAAAAGTACCCAAACACAAAAGTGCGCTTGTTTGTTACGGTACATTTTTTGAACAAAAAATCTGGTGTCGATTTCGTTGTGGCCATTTTGATTTAATTAAGTCGGCCAATTACCGTCGAATAAATTTGCATTCATCGGAAAATTCAAAATTCACGCGTGACGTGCAAATTGAATTGGATCTCAAGCAAGCAGGGCAGTCACGCCGTCGTGTTTCAACCTGCGAACTTCTGTCTCTCTCGGTCATTAACAAGAAAACCACCCAGAGAGGAATTTTAAATCAAGAGCACGTAGACGATGCAAATCTCTCTCTCTCTCTCGGTGCTGCTGCTGCTGGGTGGAGAGCAATAAAATAATGAGTAAATATATACAAAGTCAGAGCTCGGAGCGAAAAGAGACAGACGGAAATAATGTTCGGTGCGCAGGCAGAAAACGCCCCTCCATATAAGCAGAGACGCACAAACCTACACTGAGCTCTTTTTATAAATATAATTCGAAATGAATAGATGAAACGAGCAGATTGTTTTGTTCCAGCCAAAGGTAATAAGTAATGTAATGCTCGGTAATGTATGCACATTAGAGGAGATTTATCCTCGCGCGCCTGCTCAGACCCCGCATCCGTACATTTGTATATGATTTTATTTTTTTAATCTGGAGAGAGGTGCGCGCCATCAATTTTTGATTATATATTGGCTCGTGAATTATTCATTGCTCGGTCGGACACAGAAATCATTTCTGGCAACAACTTTTATTACTTTTTCGGTTCGCCCAAAACAACCGTACTTGTATATAACAAGGCAAGGTCAAAATCCCTTTGATTTGCCTCTTACTTTAAATAAAACATTCTCCGTCGGATTAAGTTCTTTGGGAGCGAAAACCTGTTGTCCTGAATATGAAAGATAAAACAAAAAACGCGAATTTTGTTGAAAAGTCTCGATTAAATCTTCAGCCATAAATTGCTATAATTTTCACGAGGCGAAAAAAAACTGTTGTTTACTTTGGCAGCGCAAAAAATTGAATTCTGCAGTAAATATTGGAAAAAAATTAACGAACTCTCGTGCCCGAAGGTACAGACTTTAAAATAATAGCGAGACAATCAAGAATCTCCGATGCTGTGAAAATAAATACGCTCTGATGATGATGATGGTGGAAAAAGCATTGTGTGGTTCGATGTGCTAAGTAAGAAGGAAAAAAGCGTTATTGTATTAAATTTGACGTCATGCAATGGAGTGGATCAAAGACGGGCCACCTCTCTTTACAAAGTACCACATCCATTGTCCCGCCGAGCCAAGAGAGCAAAAGCCTTTGGCATTTGAAACAAAAAATTACACACGATATTGTTTCTTTTGCATATAAGAGGGCTTCATAATTCGTTGGCACCTGACTCTGTACGTGCATTCATCTCCTCTTCGGAGAGTAAAAAAAGAGACGACTGCGAAAGGGCGTCGCCGTGAAACGCCTGCTTTCTAAACTTATAATACCCAAAGATCTCCTACGGCGTTCGGAAAAACTCGCCACAAAATCCAAAGCGCGTGTTGTGTATTAAATAGTGTGTCTGCCGCGCTTTATTTTGTAACAAAACGTCGTTATTATTCAAACACACACGTCATTGTGTTCCATATTATTCTGAAATTATGATAAGCCTAAAAAAAACGCACCTTCCTTTTTGCTAAAAATTATCCGAAAGAATGCAAAATAAAATATAAAAAAAGACCAGATGGTTCTTAACTTGGAAATCATATAGAGAAAAATGTATTAAAATTTATTATCCGTGTGTGTCGAATAAAATATTTAATGGTCAGCCAATATTCTATGAATTATTTCGCACCAGTTTCTCATTAAAGCATCTGTCAAAATTAGAATTTGATTTACACAACCGAAGCCAGTTTGTAAATTGTTTGCGGCTGTAGGAGCGAAATTACATTTGCATGAATAAAATATGATGAGTTCCATTTGTCTAATTGGCATTGCGAGAAACTCTTCTTCTTCTTCTTTCATCCGTTGCTGTTGCTTTTCACGTTAATTAATCTCTTGAATCCGAGCAAAAAGTCTCGGGGCGACGCCACGGGTGATTGGAATCAAAAAAAGTCGAGCCAGTTTGGCCGCAGACGTAATTAAAAAGTTGCGGCGAGATGGCTCAGCGCTGATGAATACCAAATGAGAGAGAACTGCCCTGCGCTCTTCGGCTCCCTAATGATGGTATTGTTTGCGTTAAGACAAAAAAATAAAATAACCAACAAACAATTGCATAACTAAACGAGCGACGTTAATACGCATAAATAAGAATTCTCTGAATTTTCATACGCACAATCACAATGCCGCGTGCTGATTAATATTCACAGCCGCGCGTTTTGCTCGCAAAAAGTAAAAGACACGCAGACGCTAATAATAATAAAATAATAAAAGAAATATGCGTCGCCGAGAGAGAGAGATTTTTTACGGGGTTGCAAAACAATGGCCCTCTCGTGCCCTTTTACAGAGACTTTGTTTGTATTTATATATTATATTGTTTCTCTCCTTTATTTCACGGCGCTTGATATGTCACTCTCTGTGTCCTTTTGTTCTTTATGCCTTCTAATGGGCGTCTAGCATTTTCTCTTCTCTTTTTCTCCCTCCGCCATATATATTGCGGATGATAATATTCCCGACAACCTTGGAACACCGGAGAGTAATGGAAGCATGTAAAATGCCAGGCGGCGGGTATAATTTGCTGGTTCCGCATGACTTTTGGGAAAATGACAAAATTACCGGTCTTGCTCGTAATGCTGCACGAGATTGAATTCGAAAATTGTATGGCTGCCTCAAAGATTTCCACTCTAAAAATTAAAAATAAATAAAACGTGCGCTATGCAATGTTGGAAAATTTACTATTTCCTCTTGAAATCGTCTGCATTTTAAAATATTTCACAATTTAAATCTGTTTTAATGCGCTAATTTTTATTTCATAAAATGAGTAAATAAATCAATAAATTTGTAAAATTATTCCATCGATGCGTTGGAATTTTACAATTCCTGTAATTCGAATAATTTATTCAAGTATTTATGTCTTTTTAATAATTCCAAGCATTAGAGAAACAAAAACACAATCAGAACACGAACGCGTGCGTATATATATCTTGTGTTAATAATATAAATTCCAATAAAACACGTGTGTGTGCCTGTATAATACGCGTTTTGAACTGAATTAATTAGATCACGCGATGCTCCTAATTTTACGATGAAAAAAGGTGGCAATAAAAATTGCCTGCAAGAATGCCCACAGGAATGTTTGCGGTGGAAAAAATTAACTCGAAAACCTGGTATATAAAACCAATAAATTATTCAACCCGGGAGCAAATTAAATTTGAGGGTTGCGCTTTTCCTCCGAAAATCCACCTGTTACTGCCGACGGCGCACAAAAATCTCCGAAGGGTGGCATAAAAAAGAGGCAGCAGAAAAGCTCAACTTTTGAATTATAAATAATGCCTTCAGGGCGAATGATTAATATGCGAAAAGGAGTTTTTGAAATTGCAGGATATGGCCGAGCGCGGTCGATCCCCAAAAGCGCATATTACAATGCCATCAACTTTGTGTGCCGTTTTTGGGAATAAAAAATACACAATACCAAACACGCATCTCTCTCGTTAATGTTTTTTTTCTCTCTCTGTTGATGTTATTTTTTATCGAAAATTTATATACCAAACTTAATGCCTCTCTTGCATGGCAACAAAACCGCTCATTGTCTCGCGAATTTACATTTAGGTCCCTTTTGAAAACAGGCCTGTGATTTAGTGGGACCCTTGTCAGGCTCAGGCAGCATCCCATAAAGTCCGCGGTGCGCGCGTCATCGTTTTTGACTTATATCTGATAGCACTAAAAGCATCCAAGCTTTTTACGTTTATTGGAGCCGCTCTGCAGTAATGGACCGGCGCGGCGCTCTCACACATCTATATATTTCCTTTCCAAGTGGGTGCCGAGGAAAACATTTTGATAAGCGCCGCGAGAGAAAAGATTTTATTTTTAATGCATCTCTCGAAATACATAATAAATTTTTACTCCCCATAAAATCGAGAGAGGAGTTCGGGAGAGATTTTATATTCAATGAGCGGCTTTTCGGTCTCGGATCAAAATATTATTGGTTTGCCCCAGGTGGATTAAATTCATCCGATATATCAAACTAAAGAATTCTCACACTTTCGAGAGTCAAATGTGAATGAAATACGAGGAAAGCGATTCAGCTCTGCGCGCTTGAATCGAAAACTTTGAAGGAAGTGGTTGATAAAGCAAAGGGTTTCGCCACGCATCATGAGAAACGTCGATCTATTAATTTCTCACAAGCTTATCTTCCTTCACCCCGCGAATATCCGCTGCTCACTGATTAATCCTCAAAACAAAAAAAAATATTAAATACAAAACCACAGAGGCGGAAAATTTGCATCTCGCCGATAAAAATATTGTGGGCCGAACTCTCTGCGTTTATTGCTTTTAATGCAATAAAGAATTCAGAGAGACAATCAGAGATAAAAGTATTCCCTTGTTCTAACTGCCTGGTCCATTTGTCCTTATCATGTTCACTACCAAAGCGACTCCCACTCGCTCTGCAACAATAAAAATTTATTTTACATCCAATAAAAATAAACACACAAACCGCGGAGACGAATCAAGGGTTACAGCAAAAGTAGTCCTGCTGCTGCCAATTGCGCTCGGGGCCAGGTAAACTTTTATTCTTCTTCCACTGGTCTCTTGTTTTACGAGCATTATCATTATGGATTGGTGTGTGTGTGTGAGTGGCTGGGCTGAAAATTGCCCGCGGCCCTCGGAATAATGATACACGGCGCGCGGGTTTGTGGGTGAAGCGAGCGGGCAGGGCAGAGTCTCATCACAAATGTAAAAAGCGGCAACCACCCTGCGGGAATTTACCTGGTGATGGAGCGAGAATAAATTCCTTTTCTGTGAACGCCTCCCGGTTCGAGAAACGGAGAAAGATGCGCGGGTTTTGATATTGTAATAAGCGGTCGTAGCCATTTTTTGATGTTTTGTGATGATTGCTCGCTCGCTCGAGTCGCTCGGCTCTCAGAACAGGGCATTCCGATTAGTGATTATATGGTGATGTTGGAATGATAAAGGACATTAAACATAAATCAGTGATGTTGGTCTATTGAGTAGTAAAAAAAATAATCATTCTCATCTTAAAATGTAATAAAAATATTCAATAATTATTGATTTATTGTGAAATTTGAAATTAAAGTATCTTTTCAAATAAATATTTGAAATTTACTCTTAAATTTTCTTACTTATGCATTCTAGTTTTGTTTTATGCTTTACTTTGAAAGCACTTTGGACTACAAGTGCATCTCTCTATCTTAAGCCAAAGTGAGCACCACCCATTGTATAATACCTGTGTGCGCCGCGCATCCTGCTCGATTTTGTGTTTTCCATTCCACTTGGCGGAGAGTGCACTTGGGCTGTCTGTCTGCGGGCGCCGCGCCCATTCCTCGGACGCTTTTTCTGTGGGTGCTGTGCTGATAAATTCGAAAAGGCACCCACCCGCCCGCCCTCTTATCTCCTCTGTGGTCGAGGCACCTTTTCACCTGAGAAAGAGAGTGAGTGACACCACCTCCTACTCTGTAAATATTATAAAAGAAGCAAGCTCTGTGCTCGCGATAACACATACACAACGCGAAAAGCTCGGCGCACACTTTTCTATTACCTGCCGCACGCCTTATTTTACCAAAATTAAACAAACTGATAAGTCTCTCCCAAAGCAAAAGGACGTGAAATGTTAAAGCAAATATAAGGAAACGTTCGTCTTTACTTAGAATAGGAAGAACGCTCTCGTTGTTTGTCACCGAGAATAAAAAGAGAGAAAACCGCGCGTCGCACGTGTTGCGTTTTGCGGTTTGAGGTGTCGAGAAACGTTGGAAATTATATCAATTTTGTTCATTTTTTTTTATCCAGTTTTAATTTGAATCACCTTCATGTATTTATGCAAATGAAATTTCAGCTAACAATAAGTTTTGCTAAAATTTTTATTTCAAAATGAGATTTTTAAATTATTCCACCCGTCTAGATTTATTATTAACGGACGCTATTTTAATCGTTCGTCCCCCGATTTCAATCAAACCACTCGTCAAGATCGGCGATGATAATAATTCTATTTGGTCCGCGCTCGCGAGTCAATTAAAACGCGACTCATCTATCACTGGGCGTAATTGGTTTTGGCCCCGGCCTCTCTGCAATATTCTCTATTTCTGGCGTGACGTGCTCCTTTTATCAGCCCCCCACGGGCGGCCGCATTAATTTTCCGCCGGTGGATTTTTTTATACTATGTAGTCTAATTGCCGCCGAGCGCCATATCGCCACGGGTAGGTAGAATATTATTATATATACGTGGCGTGAGCTCTATAATAACGCGCGTTTAACCTCCCCGAGCAGCATTAATTTCATAAAGTACCTGCCTTTTACCTTCGACCGGACAAAAAAGTTTCGAAATTATGAGCAATTTTCTTGCTCCTTCTGGAAAGGCTGCCAGGTATTTATCACAAAGACGATTTACTCGGAATATGGCCTGCGTTTATAATAATAGATCGGGCATTTTTCGAGGAGGAAATCCGTCGTGCACGGATTGAAAAAGGTTGTTTGCCGCATAAGCCACATAAAGGGGGCCGCGTTGAATTCCTATTCCAGAAAAGCAATTTCTGCGGCTGATCGAAAGAGGAAAACGCGCGCTCGTTGAAATCTCCGGCTATTTTCTGCACACAAATGTTGACACCGCGCAGACGTTTATTTTATGGAGGCGCCGGCCAGGATGACAAGAACCTTTTCCACAGAGGGGCGTGTCGAAGGATGCGGTGAAGTAATGCACTTTTGTAAGAATATGACTGACACGAGAAAGGCATTTTATTTATATATTTTTACACTGCCTTGCAAGATCTTGGCTTTTTGCCAGCGCACAAATGATGCCTCTTTGTTTTTGCGTCCTTTTCTTTGTCGTTACTTGGGCAATTTCGAAGGTCACTCGCACGTACGTACGTGTCTTTCAAATCACAATTAAATGGAGCCTCTCTTTGAATTGGAAATGAAAGAATAATTAGCGTTGCGCGGCCGTTCTCAGCCGCGGCTGTCTCTCGTTTCATTCTTCTCGCTTCTCAGTAGTATAACAAAATGAAAGATGAAGCAACCCACTAATTATCAAAAGAGTGTTTTAAAAGGAACGGCCGAGAGACGAAGAAAAAAATCCAAAAGTGCCTCATCACACAAAGACAGCGTGCAAGGCATGACAAATTAATGCGCGGTTGTTCATCTGTCCGTCGCAGATCCTGCTTTTCGGTTTCAATTTAATTTTCAATCTGCTCGGAAATTTCTCCCGATGGCACGGGACAAAAATGGACCAGCGGGAGTGGAAAAAAACCAACAGACTGGAGATAAAATACAAAGCGCCGTCGGTGATGAAGAAAATCCTCCTCGGCCAGGACAAAGCAAAATATCACGCACAGTTTTCCTCGAGGCTGCTGATCCTGTGCCGCCGACCACCTACAGGTCGGACACATTTAGAGAACAAACACCAGTGGATATTTCGTTCCCCGAAAAAAAAAATAAGCCTCCCCCACGGTACATTACCTTTCAGAGAAGAGTGGAAACTTTTCAAATAACAGACAACGAATTTTTTGCTGTCTGCCTGATATCAATACGCACCGGCAATAAAAGGCCCCAATTGAGAGGCAGTTTTAACAGAGCGCGGCTTTTGATATTCGAATAAATAATCTCCAGGCTGGATTATTTACTTTGCTAAACCAATAAAAAATTCATAAAAATGTTGTAAAAATTCGTCCGTAAAATTTGACACAAGGAGGGCTTTTATTCTCCAAAAAATTTCTCTAAAAGTTTGAAAAATAATAAACCACCCCGCGTTTTCAAAGCAACACGTCCGCACCAAATCACGCGTCTGGCTTTTTTCGCCGCTCACTTTTGGAGGGAAATAACAACAGTCTGGTGACAACCTGCACTGCTTCTGGAGTCAATAGAGCGCATATATACTTTTTTCTTCCTCCCCAAACTCCAGATGACCTGCTCTAACCTTCCCCCTAATGTGCGGCAGGGATTTCAATGCTAGGTGGAGGCGTTGGTTGAAAAAACCGACCCCAGCAACACCCACATGCAGCTAGGGGGGTAAGGAAAGAAATCCAAGAGCTTGAGGGTGTTCTCTGTCGGAACACGTGTGCGGACCCTCGAGGCTTTATTTTCGCTGTGTGATCTGTGAAAGGCGCAGACGAAAAGAAGAAGGGCAGGTGCGACGCGATAATAAAAATATTATTCGGGCGTGCGTGATAATCGGTCGGTTAAAGTGATCATCAAACGCAATTGAATGCGCGCATTCCTCCACCGTGCAGGCATGAATGTAAAATATTTTTTCGAATATACCGCGCCGGATGCGTATAAATAAAACACGAATTTTATATTTCTAATAAAAGTGTCTGCGGCGCCGAATATAAAAAGAGTTAGTTCCAGTTATCAATAAAAATAAGGTGTTTCTTTTATTACCAACGCGTCCATCTCCTATCGGATTTCCGTATACCTGCGACATTCATAATGGAATAAAATATTCCTAGCGCATGGCGAAATCTCTGTCGCATTTGCCTAAGTGCCTCTTAAAAGGCGCGGATGGGCCCCAATTAGGGTGGTGAAACAAGATTCCCCTCTCTCAGCCGCCGCCGCTGCCGGTTTATTTATTCAATTTTAAGCAGATATCTGGCCACGGTTTCTGCTCTTGAGGCACGCATAAATATTTGTCTCCGTCCGAGTGAGATAATTTGTCAAATCCTGCTTTCTTTCTCCTTATCTCTGTCGAGGCAGGCGACCGCAGAGAGTGCACGTGTAATTTTCGGTTGATGCGCGCGACCCTCATATAATGTCATCATCGTTTAATCCGGCAGCAAAGGGGACCTGTTGTTGCACAGCAGGAAGAACAATGGATTATTATTTGCCGCCACGACACCAGCAGCTCTCTTTCCAAACCTCCATCCTCTTTAATAATTTCATATTGAAAAATTTTTATTTTTTAATTCGTGCACGTGCTCTCTCGCGAATTGTATGTAATTGGAGCCGTTTTGTTTTCCGAAATGCAGAATTAATGCGTGTCGAGAGACCTAAAAGGCCGCGGCCCGACTCATCAAGCAGGTTTGCGGTCCGGCGCAAAAAATTTTTAATTCTGAGGTCGCTTTTGATATCGTCACACGCTGCAAATAAAAATGTTAATGCGAAAGAGCAACTTCGCGGAAATTATTAATTCGATCCTGCGCCGGTCTCCAGTTTCACGCAAGCGATTTTTTCACAGCCGAACGGGCGCATGTGCGGATAAAATAATGCGACACAGACGGCGCGGCTCTTTCCTTTTTCATGTTTCAATTGGAATCAATTAGAGCGTGTGTTTGGCGATATAAATCATTATGAGCTGAAATAGACAAAGACCCCCATTCTACTGCATCGGCCTCCCATGATGATGTGTAATTAGAAAATTGTTCGGTATATAAATGAAAAGTGATTTATCACCATTTAAAAATGATGATACGTGATATTTTCAGTTTGTTAAATGATTGGCATTGTTTTATGTTGTGCGAGCAGAAACGGAAAAAGTGCACCGCCAGCATCACGCGATCGACTCCATTAATCACCGCGTGCTCTGAATGTTTTTCGATTGAAATACGGAGCGTGCTGCGAAAGGCAAACAAGGATCTTCCTGAACAGCGCATAATTGCTCTCCGAGATGATCTGGCGAA
Organism: Neocloeon triangulifer; assembly: GCF_031216515.1. Lineage (NCBI taxonomy): Eukaryota > Metazoa > Arthropoda > Insecta > Ephemeroptera > Baetidae > Neocloeon > Neocloeon triangulifer. The sequence continues at coordinate 3,844,023 of NW_026775550.1, forward strand.
TTAAAATAGAAAATTTTGATACGGATCTCTTTTCTATCAGAAATTGTACGTGCACTGAAATAATACAGCACCTTGGTGAGCCGAGCATATAAAAAGGAAAAGGCAAAGGTCGGATGCGCCGTGACCCCTCCTACAAAATATAAAGAACAACAACATTAGTGTGCTCGGTCGTGCGGCTTATGGATGAGCCTGGCGTCGCCAGAATGCTTATTTTTAACAGTCACATTTATAAATTCTTAATTCTTGTAAATAAAACTAGAAAGAGCCTCATGAAAAATTGATGTAAACTTTCGTGCGTTTCATAAATTCTAATTTGAAACATCCCTGACAGTGATTATTAATTTATGCAATCTGATTTTTTTTTCTCAAGAACAAATTATTCGCTGTTTTCGATCAGACCAATCTTTCTGTTCTGACCTTTTGCGCCTTGATTTGAATATTTTGATGAATACATATTCAGAGATGATGATTCAACATATATCGAGACCAACCGGTTCTTTTTCAGTCTTCGGAATGCATTCTTATACTGGTGGAAAATAATAATTTTGTTATTTCACCTCTCGCGTTTTGTTTTGAAAGGTTGTTACGTCCAACAAGAGAGACGAGAGATCCGTCTTGTAATAATACAAAAAGAGAGTGTCACTTACCACGAGCAAAGTGATTCCTCTCCTCTCTTGAATAAGAAAAAAAATAAATAATGTAAACCCAGCCGCGTATATATTAATATCAAACGGGGAGTGGTGCTCAACCTTTCTTGAAGTTCATTTTGTTTTCACTGTGACTTGCAGAAGAACACATTTTTAATGTGACACAAGCAAAAACAGTCGAATGGCGCCGACGATTTTTCACCAGAACGCCGCATGAGTCAGAAGAAAAGACTCCATTATTTGCACATCAAATCAATTGGAAATCGGCGTCGCGAAAAACCGCCCGCTGTTGCTTTCATTTTAATTTGCTCAGTCAAAAATTAAACGGAATAAATAAAAAAAACACCTCGCGGCTTCTCCGAAAATGGCTTCTCTGTTTCTTTCTTTCTCTCTCGTTCATTAATTTCTAAGCCGTCAACGCATGTATAAAGTGAGCGGCGTGGCAATTCGATTTAAATGTGCGCAGTCATCATTTTGATTTCCACCCCGTAGGTGGTTGGGTCGAGAAGAAACATACGAGCGAGCGAACCCTGCCTTTGTTAGTCTGTGGCACACACAAAGGACGCATTCCGTATATAACCCCATAGCAAACTCGTGAACAACACAATGGACCGCACCTGAAACCTTCCAGAAAAGTGGGCTGCCTGCACACCTGATTTCCCCTCAAAACGAGATCGATCGGTTTTGCGACCTGCAACAACTTGGGCCGCTCGGCAGGGGGTGGAAAAAAATTTAATGGGTAAATCAAATTCCCCCGTCTAATGGTTTGCTCCTCAAGAGTTAATTCCGAGTGCACAGAGAAGGGGCGAAGTCGAGAGAAATTGATGGCCCGTCATCAGGGTCCAGCACAAAGGAAAAGCAATTTCATCGCCGGGCTCAATTATCAATCATAAATTTATGCAGCAGAACATTCTGCATGTTAACAGGCGAATCCTCCCCGCAAATCGATTTATCATTTATTTTTAAATAAAAATGCAAAATTTTAATTTTTTTTTATTAAAATTTAATTGATTCTTGAATTAAAACGAGTTGAATTTCCTATGTTTCAGTGGTCCATCGGAGTCTGGCGTGACCTCCGTTTATCTGCGCTGCACTGAGGGCAGGGTGACTTGGAAACACCCCCGAGGCGCCCTGCTTGTGCTCCTGCGCCTCCCCAACCCCGTGTCCGCGGCCGCCCAGTTCAGGGCGTGCGTGCGGCCGCTCAAGGGCAGCGGCGGCACCACCATTTGGCTGCAGAAGAGGGCTAGTCTGAAGAAAATGTTCCCGGAGGTCAGGGTCAAAAGGGGCGTGGCGCCACCCCTGGAGTGCGCCCTCTCCGAAAACGGGCAGGTGGCGCTGTTCGTCGAGACGGAGGCCGGCGCGCCCGACACTGATCTCAGCTTTCAGTACCACCTCGAGCAACTGCCTTCCAGCGGCAGGTTCGACCCTGAAAAAGGTAAGAATCAGTCAAAGATAAATTATTTTTTAGATCTTGTAGCATTTCCACTAAATTTTGACGCTCAGCTTCATAAAGAAGAATTTTAAATCAAAATTTCGTAAAATAAATTAACTGTCTTTAAGTCGTGATTGAAATTTAGACATTTAATTTACTTTAAAAATTTGAACGATCTCAAGCATATTTTTTGTTTTGAATTTGCAGAGTGCAAACCGTGTTCAGAGGAGGAACTGGCAACAGCTTTCTGCACAAGCGACCTAGGTGAGTTTCTATTTAATAGTTGGCGAACCGTGGGACCGCGCGCCGTGTTTGCCTCTCCGGCCGCGAGAGAAGTGTTAATATATCGCTAATTCAGCCAATGAGCGAACAGTACCGTCTTTTATATACATGGTGTGTGCGTGCACATTATATGTTCATACTGCGGCGTTCATCAATTTGAGACCTCAGCTTTCATTCGTTTTTATTTAGACGGACAGTCTCGCCGCCGCACTACTTTGGCCGAAATTATTCATGCGACGGGCCATTATGATAATTTAAGATGAGACACTTTCGGTGACGTCATTTGGCGTTGCGAGCACACCTACAGCATCCGGGCCGGGTAAAAAACATCAAATGCTGCTCCATCGTCATTGTCACCAGCTGCCTCCGAGTGATACTTTTAATTCTAATTCTCAAGACTCTGATGCTTTTTATGCGTTTCCTCTTTGGAAAAAAGCTGCTTAGGCTTTTTTTGCAACACGACAGTTTAATCCTCGGGCATTTGGCGAACATGAATAGCAAATTCGCCGGCAGGATTACTAGTTAAACTCGTGGGGATTTGAAAGATTTAAAAATGCTGCACGAAATTTATTTGCCTTCGCAATATAATTGAAGCTGTAAATCAAATTAAGTACGCTTGAAATGCCGAATATGAAAAGTGTTACGTTAGTTTGCAACGCCAATGAGAAATTAATCTTTGTGCGCCGCCAAGTTAGAGAGCGTGAGAGCCGTTCTAGAAATTTATTATTCTTTACCGTGGAGGCAACAGAAAAATACATAATAAAGCGGTCTTACAACGCAGATAAAACTGAAACTAGTAGCGCAATTATTTCAGGAATTGCCTACCGCGTTCGCCGGAGAAAATTTCCAATCAGGCCTTTTTAGTATTTTTTGCTCTCGGCAGGCGGGCCTGAGCCGAATTTCACGTTTACAAGCACAGGCGCCACCATATAAAACATTTTGCCCACGAGAAACCGGTTCTCGTTCTCGGAATATTTATTAAGAATCGATATAAAAAAGTGGTGTACTTACAAGGGACGGAGATATTTTGGCGAGACGAACAACAATAATTCCTTTTGTCGGCGCCTCGAAATGAGAATTTGAATATAAAAAAAAGAGGCTTAAGACATAATGAAAGCAATAAAAATATAAAAACGAATGTTGAGGTGCAAGTGCTGAGAATATAAATTGGCTGATTAAGATATAAATTCAATACGATTTAACTTAAACAGTAGCAAAGGCATGAAAGTTAATAAAAAAACTAGATAGTTTATAACCTAAAAAAACCTAACCTAAAAACCTAAAAACCTAAAAAAACAATAATAATATTATTAAAGTTATAACAAATCAAATTTATAAATTTCTTTGTTGCATTATTTTGAATTATTATATTATAATTTTTAAACTTAATTTTTTTTAAATAAATTATATTTTAAAAACAATAAAAATTAAATTTCTTTTCAATTTATTGTGAATTTTAATCAATTTTTTTTAACATATCTTGCACAATTACAGTAAAATCTTTTAAAAAATAACTTAAACTTTAGTGTCTGGGCACAAAAATGTTAAGTTTATATTACGTTCAACAAAATTGAATCAATAGAATTTATTGAATTTATAAAAATATAAAATTTTACAACAAAATAAATCTTCTCAAATTGTCAAAATTTTAACGTCTTTGATGTCATGTGTTTCAGTCGCCAGAGGTCGCATTGTGAAAACGGCCGAGAACTTCGTGCTGAAGCAAACGACGCTGTCGGTGCGCGCGACCAAGACCCTGCGCACCCTGCAAGGTGACGACGAGTTGGAAAACTCAATTCAAGCGCCCGTCGACGACAAAACCTTCCACGTGGTCGTCGGGCAACACTGCGACGCTCGGCAGGGCGACGGCGAGTTCGTCTTCATGGCGAGACGAAAACTCGGCGACCTGACGCTGACCTGCGCGCCCAGGTTGGAGGATTGGGTCAGGTTGTCGCGACGGCTGAACAGGGTAGGCGCCTCCGAGTGCATCCTGACCGCGTAGAAGTGCAAAAATAAACAATTTGGTGAAGAAAAAGAACAGGACTTGTGTACAAATATAATGAATTGAACTGAATTTTTATACATTCATCTTCCTATCAGTTGAAGCGATCATGATTTTAATTATTGTTTGTTGTTTAATTGTTTATCGACATAAGAATCCACAATTAGATCTTGCGTGTTTGTGTGAAAAGCGTTTAATTATTGCGACTTATTGAAAAAGGATCTTGATTTCGATATATTTAGTCATTCGAACGATTTGTTTTTAGTGATCTCGTCATACTTTGCCCATTTCACAGATCAGTGCGTTCTTTTTTTTACTTTGTACATATTAATTAATAATTATGCAAGTCAAGCAAGCTCAGATTTGAGTACGAAAAGGCCCAAAAGTGCAATCAGTATAATTTTGTTTCTGTAACGCGCGAATTTCGTCTGCGGCACACGTGTGAGAGAGTTTTTTTTTTATGAATGTTGTGTTTGTATACGAAAGAAGTGCCAACATGTGTGAAAGAGTGTAAAATTTTATATTCCCGTGTAAAACACCGCAGAGAGCTGGGAACTCGCTCGTCCTCGCAATGTGCTGCACGTCTCGGAAAGTTCATTGCCGCCCTCGGCCCCAAAGAGTTATTCTAGAAAAACAAACAGAAAGTTTACGGTTTTCCTTGAGAAGGAGTTTTAGCATCTTGGTGCAAATCAAAATTTATTCAGACACGAAAAACTCTTCTTCGGTCCTTCGGCTTTGATACGACGAAAGACGTGCCAGCATTTTAATTTTTAATTTAGAATTATAGTTAATCTCGCCAGGGAATCGATTGCCTTTTATATTTTTAAGTTCGAATCAGATATTTTGATTTCAAAAGTAGGATGCGATCATCCAAATTTTAAAATTATTTTGAGCACTAAGGGGAGAAATTGCCTAAACCTTTATTAATTAAGTTTTTTAATTAACTTTTAATCTTTTTTTAACCTTCAAACCATTCCTGCTGTACATTTGATTTTCCATCAGTATCATTCCATTCAAAATTTCGTGTCATTTTCCGGTAAGGAGCATTCGTGAATTCCGGTGCCAAAACTTTTTAATTTTGAATTCTTTGCCCCTCGTAAATGAACTATTAATGTAAGTTTCAATGCAATAATAATTAGGTTTAATTGTAAAAAGAACGCACTGAACTGGGAAAATGTTGTGAAAAAATAGAGTTGATTTCTCGAGACTCTGATCTCCATCCAAGTGCAATCAAGTGTGGTGCGAATAATTCACTGCTGCTCTCGTAATTACACTTTTGAAAAGAAAGTTGGACAGATACAATAAATATTGACCCAGCAAGCACGCCTTGTGGCGTTATAATAAATTTATTGCACACAAAGCAAAGTGAAAGGTTGCTCCGTTACTTTAGATTCCCACAAGCCATTATTTTTCATCTCCGAGAGCTCAAATTGCCCCTCACCTCTTTTCCAAAGCACAATGCGAAATAAATTTGACTCTTGATTTGCCACGGGCGAAACTGAAAATTGCTCTTCGTGAGTTGAAATTTGCTGTATGACAAATTGAGCGTTGGACGTTTTTCAAACACACTTTGTTTGTTATTGCGCCTGTCGCTACTTTCATGAATCATTCATGCCTTTTGCGCAACGAGAAAAAAAAGGCAGAGGAGCTTCTGCGGACATGTGTGCAATTTAACAACTTGCACAAGAAGATTGCACGCGGCTGAATTTATTGCGCCACACTCGTCGGAAATGTTTGTTCTTCAAAATGTGATTTTGTGTCGCTTGTTTTGTATAAAACGCATCGTGCGAAAGTTGTTGCTAAATAAAAACCTTTTGTCAAAGTGGAATGAATGTGTAAAAGTACGATCTAATTGTTTCTTGTGTGCCATCTGTGATAAATTTGATTAATGAAAAATGACTATCAAAATGCTTGTAAAATGCACATAATAATAAATGCCATTCAATTAAAAGATTTTCCAAATTTTCTTAAAAATAACCTTCTTAAAAATTAATGCTACGCAGCCATAATTAGTTTAAAACAAATGATTTAATAATAAAAAAAAAATTGAAAACAGACGAACAATGAAAGATTTAAGAAATAATTTTATTTATTAATTTAATAAGAATTAATTAAATAATTTAATGGTAATATTAAATAAGTTTTTTATTAAATCATAAACATACATTATTAAATAATTGTTTACGTCTTTTCTGTTAACTAAAAAAATACTTTAAAATTATAAAAATAATTAGATTATTAAATGAAGTTTTTTTCTCTAAATGTAGAATATGAAATAAAAATTCTCCTTTTTAATTATATTCATATACATTCAAAATTTATGTTTAATAACAATAATGGAATTAAATGAGGTCGCTTTGCCCTAAAATTTTGTTTATCAATTTACGAAATTTTCCAGCGCACAGCTGTTGCTTGAATTTAAGAAACATAAAAAAAATCACTCAACAGGGCGGTCCCTTTGAAAGAAATGTAAATGCGCTTGTTAGGAATGTCACTTCATTTGGACTGAATGAAAAAAGCAGAAAAACGGGAGCTCTATGCTAGAGCATTTTCAGATTAAGATTGTTGAAAAGCCATTGGACCAAGCAGGCATCATTTTGCCCTTGATTATTCAATTTTATACATGTAAAGACGAAGCCGACTAACTCATGAGAGCAGAAATGAAATGAAAATTCTCGGCCGACGGCATCGCTTGTCTGCTTCTAAACGCCCTACCTGGAAGCCTTATTATTATTATGGTTGTTCTGCCCTGGCACATAATATTCAAATCAGGCCTCTTCAGTCCATCACCAGGATTTTAATATCCCTCCGCGGGAATAATTTATGGTCTTATTCAAATAAGGAAAATAAATTCTGATGCGTCCGTTTGCGTGAAGATGGAATAAAAATTGGGTGGCTGCCGTGTGTGGTGAAAATGGATTTTCAATCAAATTGTTAATTGGGCCGAGGAGCAGAAACACGTTCGCAGCCACTTGAAGATGCGCCGCCGCTAAAGAACGCGAGTACAACTATTGTGAACCAATTATTTCTTGGGTTCATAATTGGACGACGGATGGACCACACCTATCCAGCTTTGTTAAAACTTTTATGTTTTCATAATTGCCTGTTAAACTCCGTTAAATTATAGCAACGTTTACAGCGTGGAAAACTATTATTTTCAAATGTTGCAGAGATTTAATTAAAATTAATATTTACTTTAGTATTTATTTAACATAAAAAGATCCGCGCTTAAGGGAGTGCGAGAGACTTCAAATGTGCATAAGTTATGCATAAAATTATGGCTCATAATTAGAGGGGAGGTGAATTTTTAGTTTTTTTCAAGTTAAATATTTAACATACTCTTAATATACTCATAATATTCAATTTTATGATTGCGCAGGCATTTCAAAAATTACACATAATAAAAAAATTAAGAAAAAGATTCTTACTTTATAAATAATATATTATTATTGCATAATTATACAAATTTTAAATTGTTTTTATAAAAATTTTATATTTGCTTTAAAATAAATAATTAAATTTATTTTATTTATTTTCCTTTCAATTTAACAGAAATTTTATTAAAATATTTTATCTGAAGACAATTAAACGATGCCTACTTAAAAGCTGTTTTATTTTGCATAAATAGTTTGCTGCGGATGGTGATTTTAACATTTTTTTTATTACTATAAATAACAGATTTTTATAGTAGTCTTGTAAAATTAATTTGATGCGTTCTGTTGATGTGAAATATTTGAAAATGATTTACTACGCTTATTGTCAGTCAATTATGAGTTATGGCATTGTAATTTGGGGAGGGTCGAATCAAGCGCTGGACGAGGTTTTCCTGGCGCAGAAAAAAGTGGTGCGAGCTCTTGCGGGTGAGCGCTATTGGCGCAGTACGGAGCCACTTTGTTCTGCGCGGCCGCTTTTCGCTACATTTGACTTTCTGCCTGTTTTTTCAATTCACCTCTTCGAATCGTGTAAATTTGTTCGTAAATATCCGCACTATTTTCAAAAACAAGTGAAGTTCATAATTATCAGACACGGGCAAAAAGGGATTTGGAGAAATTTAGATTAAAAAAAGATGTTCCGAATGCAAAGTCGTATAATACGAGAGGTGCAGTGTTCAATGACTGTGACCTTTTTGTTGAAAGCACCTCATTAACTATGACATGTCAAAACCCTCTTGTAATGATTGCAAAAATATTTAATCATTTTCCGAATATAATAAAAGATAGAATTAAATGCAAAGATTTTCAGAAACTTGTTAAAAAGGTGTTGAATGATAATTTGTTTTACGATCCGTTCGAATTTTTCGGACATAATTTTAATTAGCATGTAATGACTTGACGTGTTCTACGGGCAACATAAACTTGTTTTGGAGGTATTTTTTTGCATGTTGATGACTCTAAATTTGTGCTCAAATGAATAAAACTATTATCTAATCTAATCTATGTTCATCCTCAGACTTTGTTAATTTCGAAGCAGAACCCTTTGACTTGTCTGGCTTCCTTGTATAACAAATTGCCTGTTTCGATTCGCTTCGAGCCTCGATACAAGATTTTTGAAAACTTAGTTTGAGGCGATTTGTTCATTCACATAAATTTTATAGCAAAGAAGAGTTTTTTCAACTAATTGATACATTGTTTTTTACTCTCTATTTTCTACTTGTTTTGTACTATGTTGCAAATGGGGCGCGTCGCAATGAGTAATTACATCATGGTGACGCCTCATACGTCAATAAAGATCAATAATAATAATATAAAAAGATATAGTTAGCCAAATTCGTTAAGATTTGTTTATTATTTCAGAGTATGCAATAAAAGTTCGCGTGCGCAGTTCCAATATAGCCGCGAAGCAAACGTGACGGGGAAATACAAGTTTGAAAGTTGCTCTTCACCTTGCTTAAAAATAAACTGGTCGTTTCTCTATGTAATATTCTTACATTTTTCTGAAAATTACTAGCAGCCTGATGAGACGCGGCGATTTCGACAGTTCTCAAAATTAAAAACAAATTAAGTAGAAAATATGCGCCAGAGGCAACGCTTTGCCGCTTTATTTGGCAGCCAAGGTTGAAATTACCTAATTGCCGCACCAATCATGGTTGAGGAATTTCAACTTCTGCGAACGTTGTTGTTGTCGTTTTATATACGTGCCCCGTTAAGTCTGACTTTATTGAAGCTGCAGAAATATCAACACACAAGGTATGGAAACAAAATATAAGCGCGTGAAACCTGAGCGCCCAACAGCTCTCGTGTTCATAATATAATATGTACGGTTTATGTATTTTTCGCAAAAGTGACGCTGTCTCGCGGAGCAGCATCTCAAAGTTGAGAAAGAGATCGGGTTTTCTGCAACGCCGAGAAGGAGCTTGGCAGGGAAATCGGAAGCTGCTCGGGTCGGCAATGCTATGGCTGCAACCTTACGGGTGCAGAAATTTGCTTCAGCGCGGCTCAGGTGATGCAACTTCACTTTTATCAGACAACAAGAGTCTCATCTTTAGAACTGACATAATTGCGCAAGATAGAAAATCAACAGTTTATTTTATTATATTGTAGAAAAATCAATATTTAATATATTTAAATAAAATAGAAAAGAAAATGAAAAATAAATATATAAATTAATAAAAATTTAACTTGTAATATAATTTTTATAATTTTATTTTAAAAACATTTTGTTTAAAATATAAATTTTTTATAATTTTTATAAATTTGACATTAATATTTATAATATCTAATTTTATTATTATTTTAATATAAATTATTAGTCTCATATACATTTCTGTGTTCAACTAAAGTTTTTAATTTAATCCAAAAATGTGATATTTTGTTTTAAAATTATAATTGTCTAATTTTTACAGGACAGGATTAATACTCAAGTTCAGCATCTTAAATTTTTCTATAAAAATATCATTTATCAGGGATCAGATGCGCTGTCAGCATGGGGAAGATATGGAGGAATTAAATAAATGCAATAAACCAAATTTTTTAATACGTTCCAGATGCATCAATTAAAAAACAGCCCATAAATTGTCCAAAATTATAAGCTTCGCGGCGTTTTACTATAAAATTAAAATTTGTATGAGCTTTTTGGAAAATCCTCAATATAAATAGTAAATTTTAAAAATCATGAGGACTAAAAAAACGCAGGCTGTCAATTTTTTTCGCTATTAAATTTAAAAATTCTCGGTGATTTGAATCTAAAATCGGCTTTTCCTTGATGGGTTTTTGTGAGTTGTTTATTGTTTCAGCAAAAACAATATCCTGCTCTACATGTTTCGGTTGCGGGCTGCAGCCATAATTCATGAGCTGCGAAAACATTTTGACAAAAATTAGTACAAAATAAATCTTTTTCAAAAATTATGTTTTTTAAAAAATATTTTGAATTAAATGTCAAATTTTGTGTTAAAAATTATTTTGTGAAGAAATGTTAGTTAAAATAATTTTGCACGGATAATTTTCAATTTGAAAGAAAAATAATTTTTGAAAAAAGATTTATTTTTGTACTAATTTTTGTCAAAATGTTTTCGCAGCTCATGAATTATGGCTGCAGCCCGCAGCCGAAACATGTAGAGCAGGATATTGTTTTTTCTGAAACAATAAACAACTCACAAAAACCCATCGAGGAAACGCCGATTTTAAATTCAAATCACCATGAATCAACCCTCGATTGTGAAATTCTACCACAAAATTAAAAATTCTCGGCTAATGTTGTAAGTTTTGATCAATTAATAATAATAATTCTTGACTATTTTTTTACTAACTAAGTACCATATTTTAATAGAATCCAAGTTATAATTTATACATATTTATAAAAATTATCATGTGCTGTCCAATCCTTTACATTTTCCACTCACATCCATCAGTGATTGAAAAGGCGCACCACATTCATAATAACAGGCCCGAAGTGAGCTGCTCTCCGCGCACACAATAAAACGCAGCACGCCGACCATCCCGACTTTTTTGTGCGTCTGGTCCACTGGGCGGAGCGGAGAGGATGCTGCGGATGACTCGAGATAATAGGGATAATTGTTAAATCTGATACAAAATCTCACACCTATACCAGGAGCGAAGAACTCACTAGGAGCACCACATTTGGTCGAGGCATTTTCAACCTCGAGGCTTTTTACCCTCTTCAACGCACGGCCTGCCGAGAGCAGCACAAAAAAATATATTACTCGGCCCGGCCAGGCGCATTTCTGACACGCAAGCAAGCACACCCTGCACACACATTTACAGAACCTTATTATGCGCAGTGATGTCTTGCTAGGCTTACCAAAGGGATAAAAATAGGATCTTCTTCTCTATTATAATTTTAAAAACAGAAATGAATTCTGTGTTTTCATTTTCAAAATTCTTAAATTAAGAAAACAGCTGGACGATTTTAAAAATTTATAAAGCAAATTATTATTATTTTAATAATGTATTTATTTTTAATAACTTTTAAGTGGTTATACTGAACCTGTTCAAGAAAAACTTAGTTTTAAAGAATAAAGCAGATCAAATTAAATACAAATTTTTTTAATTAGTAATTTATTAAATTAATTTTTTCATTTAAACTTAGAAATTAATTTTTTTTTAAACCAGAAATATAAAAAAAAACGATCAAAACCTATAAATTATTGGCTCAAAGAGACTGGTACAATATCAACAATTAATGTGGTGAATTATTTAAAAAATATAATACAAATTATTGAGGAATTATTGATTGAATTTTAAATATAGCAAAGTTTTGATACATAGTAAAACTGTAATTTTTCTCATTAAACTCATAATATTTTGTTAATTTTTATTCCATTTTATCATCCACAAAATAATTGAATTCAGTAATGGAATTTGCAAGTAATTCCAACCATCCAATTTAATTAAAATTCAAGCGCAAGTCTGACGTTGCTGCTCATTATTTTAATAGTTACTCTCATTTTGCCTCGATGCAAATACTTGCGTGCCGCTTGAAATACTCGGCGGCGTCTAATTGCACGTGGCTCATCAAGTCTTGAAGCTGCGGGCGTTCAGCTCTCTCGGCGGCCGCGGCACTACTATTTATTCATCGGCGCAAAAATGCAGCTGCGCGCCGACTTTTCAATTATGTGCATATTATTTAATGCAAGCGAGCGAGCAAGCGAGACGGCGTCTGATGTCATAATATTTGCGACCAAGTGAATAATTACCGAGGAATGTGCTTATTAAAATGCTTTTAAAATGTTTTGGTCGAAGCGCCAAGCGATTAATAATATTATTAATAACTCTTAATTGGTCTGCAGGTTTGATATGGCACTTAATTAAATACTATTAGTGAAATGTAAATCGGTTTTTGTTAATATACTAATTTATTTTTAGATAATTTTTAGTGTGCGTGTGTTTTTCTGTTCAAATTTTAGTGTAGAGTAGTGTTTTGTTTGTGTTGTAAAGTGTAAAGCAGTTTCAGGGGTTAATTTTTAAGAGGTTTTACGTGGATTTACTGAAACTGTGCGAGAAAAAATATTAATTTTTGAGACATTTTAAAAAATTAATTCCTCAATTAAAAGTCAAAATTTTGGTTTGTATTTTCCATTCTTTAAAGCCAAATGTTTCTCGCACAGTTTCAGTAAATCCTCGTAAAAACATCTTAAAAATTTATTTTTAATTCAAATTGCCATGCATTCCAATGTATTGACTGTAAATTAATAGCAATAATCATAGAAGCATCAAATTCTTTAAATTTAGAACACAAGTTTTGATAAAAATGGAATTAATTTCAAAAGAAAATAATGAAGTGTGCAAATTGTTCTTCTTTTGTATATTTAAAACTTATAATTTATATAAAAAACCTTTTACCATTCCACATTTGCAAATTTAAATATAGAAGGCATTTCTGCTCGACGTGTAGCAAAATTCACGAATAAAGTGGAGAGGACCTGCGGAGCACAATCTTGTTTGCGTTGTGCGTGATAACAACAGCGCACTGCTTTTTATATTTTTATTTGTGCATCCCATTTATCAGCAGACCCTATAAACTCCCCCCAGTAAATATTTTTTTCGTGGCCATTGTGTTGTTTTGTGCGCCCCCGTCGGTATGTGGAATTAGTGCTTCCCCCATTCACCTGCAGCGGCCCCCTCGCCGCCGCCGCGAGTCAGGTGCGTCACTCGCCGCCGTTCAGGTCCACCTGAACTACAAAAGACCCGCACCGCGCGCATGAAAGCCTGGCACGCTCAGGTACGCTCAGGTCGCGTTTCGCTGCCTCTTTCGGCCCACGCACTCCTAGTCAGGTGAATCGAGCCACAGGTGCGACGAGAGGAGAGGCAAAGCATAGCCGCGCATAGTTCATAACACACACACGCCACTCTTGTTGCACCGAATTGTAAAATAATTTCTATTTCGTTTCAGGCAATTAAATTTTTATTGAAATAAGAAATTATGCTATTCTTCGTTTGTTGTTATTATTAATAAACCATTAGTTGAAAAGGGAAATTTTAAAAAGCTCCTCCATAGAATAAAACAAGTAAATCGTGACTCACTGAGGCGGATATTGTGTCTTTTGGATCTCTGAAGTTTTATCGGAAAATTAAAAAGGTTCAATGGCTTTGGCTTAGTCATAATTTTTCATCTGCATCTAGCAAGTCTAATTAAGTAACCTGATAAGGATTTGAATATAATAATTACATGAATCAGAGCAGAAAAGAGAGCAATTTGTTTTCATCAATTTATATAATATGATTAAATAAGAGAGGGTAATTTATTTATTTACATCTCAAGAAAATCTAAGCTCTTTTTTTTACAGTCTTTATAAATAGTTATTAAAATTCTACAATATAGTATAAAATAAGTGTAAAAATATAAATTTTATTATAAATAATATAATTATTTAATAAAATATGTTTAATATTATCTTTAATAATATTAATTAATTTTTAAATAATTGGTATTGTGTAAATATATCAAGCTAAATTGCAGCAAAAGGAGTGTCGTTTTGTTAATTTCATTTTTAAGAAACAAATAGTTTTAAATATAACATAACTGAATCTATGCATGTCTGTAACAATTTGCCGAAAGCGAATAAAATAGCGAATATTAATAAATTACACGCTAGTGTGGATTTAATTTATATGATTAAAATTATTCACACAAATTATAAAGCTACTCACTCTTTTTCCTTAATTTTCTGGGTTTTAATATAGTTTTTGATTTTCTGAGAGTCATTTTAAAACAAATTCTTAGCTGAAAGTTAAAATTTTGGTATCTATTCCATTCATTAAAGCCAAGTTGCCAAGTTGTTCTCACAAAGTCTCAGAAAAAAACGCGTAAAATCCTCTTAAAAATATAAATAAAAGGAACTTGCTTATACAATAAAACCCACAAAAAAGGAATAAAACTTACTAAAAGCTGAAGAATTTCTTTAAAAAATATTTTGGTGCTTAAAAAATCACATATTTATTTTGATAATTAATGTTTTCAAATTATGCACCTGAAAAGAATCTCATGCCACAGGTATGGAGCCAGCAGGTAGGGGAACCTGAGTGCGGCGGCGGCACCTGGCTGGCTTCCCTGGCTCTCTCTTTCTCGTCACCCATTTGCGAGCAGCGATGTGTGCCTGGCAGGTTCGCACGCGACCCTAGGAGGTACAGACCTTTCCGAAACAGTGAACCGCTTTTTTTATCCAAGTGGGTCGGATTAATCAAGGCGGCGCGCGGCCGCATCGGCTGTGATTAATTACATGGAAACGTAAAAATGTTAATTAACAATTCATGGTGGTATCGGGGTCTCATGAGAAGCAACTGGTCGGCCGAGCCGCCGAGCAAAGGGTTATCATATTTATGCGCGTCACAAGCAGTAATATGAAAACGCAGCCGCTGCCGCCGCGAGATAAAATTGCCACTTCCTTTCGAGCTTGAAAGTCTGATCGTGAATATCAAAAGCGTCGTCGGCGACACAAAGTTGCGCGCCGCCGCTTTAAACATCATGACTGACAATGCAGACGCAGACGCACTCATAAAGACAATAGTGTCTGAAGCTCCTGTCCTACCGACAAAATCATAAATGCTGTGGATACAAAAATTGGAAGCAAAACTCAAAATTAGCAAGAATTTTACAAAAATTTAAAATTGAATTATTATGTTATTGAAGTTTTCTGCGAACTGAAGAAATTAATAATTTCAAAATCACAAAATCTACTTTATTTAAAGTACAATTTTAATATTTTCTTAAGCAGAATGTTAAATGAAATATTTATTAAAAAACATGCAAATAAAATGCAAATTAAATACCATTTAAAAATATATATTAAAAAAAAAATTAATTTTTTTTATAATTTTTTTTTATTTAAATTTTAACATAAAAATAATTAATATTTTAAAAACTTAAACCCAATTTTGTATTAAATTTTTTTAAATAAAATTAAGCAAAAATCATAAAATTAAATAAAATAATTTTCTTCTTCATTGTCAAAGCTCTCCATAAGACAAATCTACATTGTTCCCTTCCAAGCCTCCCCAATCATATTTTTTTTTCAAAATTCAAATTATCGATTTTTTTTTATTTGTGAGATAAATATCAGATGTACCGATTTTGATAGAATTCGGCCCTTTTATACGTTTGGATGAAAAAATACTAAATAGCACCAAAAATTATTTTTGAAACCAGATATTCTCTGCTCCATCCACAGCTTTTTTTAAGTTTGCAGTCGCACACGTGTGTTGTCATCAGGCCACTCAGAGCACGCATGACATATAAATCCAAACATTTCTCGCTTTAGGAACGCATTTTAATTTTGTTTTCGAAGCCACGGGCGACTGCCGGCGCGGCGCGCACTTGGAAAACAAGACGAACGGCTGAGGTTAATTATCGCCGCGGCCCTCGTTAATAAGCAACGCAGTCGCAACATGACACTTTGTGCGCGTCTCTAACTGACTTTTTGTAAGGATGAACATCGGCAGAAAATATTTGACCCAGGGCAACATGTTGTTGGTAATTGGCTTTGCACAATCTCCTTCACTTGTCCGCGCCCATCGAAGATAATAAGGGAACCTCTCAGATGCACATCACAACATGCGGACAACACATGACTTACAAAATGTTTTATTTTTTGAGTTCTTGCAGCTACTTTTTAAAGAAATTTATAATTTCAACATATATGTATACTAAAATTTAATAAAATAAACTAAATTAATTTTTATATTTTTATTTTCATGACGTAAAAAAGATGCTCGCATAAATTGATTTTTGTTTAAATTTATATGAATTGAATTAATACTCATTATTATTATTAACAAATTTATAACAACAAATTGACATGATAAACCATTTCAGAAACTTATAGTTGAGTTATTTGTATTAATTTATAAAAAGAAATTAAATTAATCAAAGTGAGTTTTTTACAGAATTTAAAACTGCCTAAATATCTTGTTTCATACCAAAATTAACAAAGATTTCGCGCCATAATTCCTCCCCTAATTATTTCCTGCAACGCCTAGGCGGCATCTCTTGTTAACTTTTTGCTAACCGACCCTCGCTGCTTGTTCCTAAAAAGTTTCAAAAGGAAAACCAATACTGCCATGGAGATAGGCAGACCACACTGATTACCAAGAAAAATGTCCTAATTAGACAAAGGAGCCGAAAAGATCTGTATGGCGCGGCACATCCTACGCGCCAACCAAACGTTCCTGGAAGTTGACAAAAGTGATAAGATGACAGACTTGCGGCGCTCATAAAAGGCGTCAATTTTCTTTTTCTCTTTTCAAAACCACCCCTGCATCGCCCTGCATGACACGTCATACGTTTTCAGACCTACAAAAATTACAAAAATTCATCAAACAAATTTTGATGCAAAAGAATATATCAATAAATAAGAATTTTATTAATTAAATTACTTATTGCATGAAGATGAAATTTAAATTTGTAATATAGATGAAATAGTATAAAATTTAATATTATTTCTGGTAGAGAAATTTTATGGAAACTTTTACTTCTACTTAAAATTAGTTCAGCACCAGCGAGTTAAAATAATTATTGTGTCGTGGGTATTTAATTCAAGCTGCACTCGAGAGCCAGAAGATTATGGGCGGCGGCAGTTGGGATATTTAATATTTTAATGCGCTTTGGGCGGCTGGCACAAGATGCGGGCCAGTTTTAATCAGTTGCATGCGCGACACACAACTTGGGTGCTGTTTTGATTAATGAGTTAGCGCCTAAGGTTAATGTCTTCATCCAGATACACGTCTGGCAGAGTCGTAAACCAAATTAGAATAAAGTGAAGTTGACTAATAATTTTTGTTTTCAATTAAAAACTATGAATTTGAACTTTTCTCTTATGTATTGATATTGAAATGAAATTTTTGATTGGTTTTCTGCTAATTTACAATAAATGCAATTAAATTAAAGTTATTTAAGAAAGGATTAGGAAATTATAATTATCAAATGAACTGACATCAGAATAATATATATTGTTGATCTCATAACTTTAGCAAAAAAATCCATTAATATCTAATCAACTTTCAGTAAATAATGAAAAAATCATTTAAAATTTTCTTGACAAACCAGCGTTTTTATTTATTTTTTTGCCAATTTAACTGGACTGGACTTGAAAAGAGCACCGCTAGAATTGCCGATATCGCCAACATCTCAAAATCTGATAGGATTGGAAGCGATGGAAGCTTTTGCACATGACCGCACATATTCGAAATTTTCATAAAGGGAATTTTGTGGGGGCGAAATAGCTCAGAATAACAAACACTCGGCCACAACCGGCACAACCTGTCCCCGCTCGGAAAATAAAACAGTCCAGCTCACCTGTCATTTTCCTTTTCGTGTCAAACGAAAGGCCAGGCCAGAATGTTGCAGCAGATCAGGCGGACGGGCTGAAAAATAAAGAAAATCCGCTCAGCGTGTGTCGCTTTGGCATGTTTTGCAGGGACAAAAACGCGTGATGGATGCGATGATAATGGCCAGCTAATCACTCGCTGCTGGACACCCTCACCCCCACGAATTTTAGGGTGCAAGGAAAAGGATTTATTTTATTTTTTCAGCAGGAGAATTTTGCTACGAGCAGTGGTCAAGAAAAATTCTCCAGCGAGTTGGAAAAAGAGTAAACAAGACGTTTTTCTTTATCGAAAGGATTCTTTTTGGAGTAGCTGTCAAGCCCGTGATAATAGGAGGAAAATTAAATTTGAAATTTTTAGGGGTTGTACAGTTAAACGCAAACTTTCTCTTTTGCAGAACTGCAGATATAAAAACTAATTCTAAGGCGGACTTTTTTTATTTAAGGAAATGAAGCGATCGGGCTTTTCCTCGTTGCAGAAAAATTGTTTTTATTCAAAAACAAATGGCTCTACCAGTTTCGGTCACGGTCTGCGACCCTATTTCATGAGCAAACGCGCTGCTCGCTGACTAATACAATTTAATTTAAGCTTAATTTTTATTTGTATTATTTACTTTATTTCATTATTTTATTATCATTTTTTTTTAATTAAATTATTATTGTTGTATTTATTCACTTGTCAGACGTCGCGCCCATTTGGGATACAGTATAAAAAAATGAAGATCAATTTCATAAAAATATGTTACCAGATAAAAATAAAAATGCTGTCAAATATTATGGATTATGCACAAATCGCTTCAATTTTCAATATTTTATAACTCGGCTCTGAATGAATTGGACAAGCAAATCAAAGGATTCTGCTAAAAAATGGATAATTTGGTTAATTGAATTAAGTAGGTTTATTTCCAAAAATTTCTTTACTTCAAACAAAACAAAAAAATCAGGTTTAATATTTCAAGAAGAAGCAAAAGGTGTATTTTATAGCTGGTGTATTATAATTTTGTTTAAACGATCGACTGAAATAAAAGGTATATTTTGATGTCATTAGCATTTAAGAATCTACAAATTTACATGTGTGATTCTATAGAGCAGCAGAGAAATAAAAGAAACGTTTAACCTCCTCTTAAGTTTATTATAGAGCGGCGCAATGAAGCCGTTTTGCATTAATAATTTTTTGTTTAACCTCTGCTTACGGCCACCAACTTTGATCAAATTATAGGTTGAGGTTTAGAATAGATATCGTAATTGCCAGAGAATTTGCATAGGAAGCGAATCGTCTCTAGGCGAAAACGTCCGAGGATTTTTTTTTTTAAATCTACGTTCAAGCGTTTTTCTACTTAGCGTGCCAAAATAAAAATATGCATAAATAACATCTCACCAGAGGCGGATTTCTCTCCTCGGCCTATCTTAACAAAATCGTCTTTTGCGTTGGACAAAAACTTACGACGATGGACTGCTTATTTTTCTCTGCCTTAATAAATTTTTAAAATGCAAATACGCTGTCTTGTAGAGATTGGCATCAATTTTCTCCCTCGGCCAGAGAGGCCGATGGAGTGGCTAAAAGTACAGCGCTAAATGCCTTTTCTTTGCTGATCGTATCTAGAGCAAATCCAACTGAGCGCGAGGGCCTATTTGGCTTTTCGAAACGGCTCGAATTTTTTTCACAATCTCGCTCCGCATTCGGCCCAACATATTTATTACTCTGGATTATTGGGTTTTTGCCAGATTTGAAACATACATACAGCGAATGAGAGATGAACAAGATTTCTCAATTTTTACATTGCATGTTAAAGTATTTGCAAAATGGCTGGGAAAATTAAAGTTTTTTGCGAAGTAACATGAATTATACGCTAACCAAATTTTGCATTCAGAAACCTCCAAGATCCCACGTCATTTGTCTTGATTTTTCAATTAAAATGGCAAAAATTAATGTTTTTTTGGTGGTTTTCAAATTGGTTTTGAAAGGAATTAAAATTTCTAATAAAAGTTGAAAATGGGATATTTTAATTCGTTTTCAGAGCATTGGTTTCAGTGTCTGAATCCACGTAAAAATTCATTTTGAAAATTAGAAAAATACAAAAAAACACTAACAAATTAACAATACTAATGTTTGAAGATATTGAGGCACTCAAATTTGCACATAGAACTTTGTTTTCTTTATTTATCATTTAAATATGATAGAAATTTAATTGAACTGTTTTGTTTTTCAAATTTTATTTGATTTTGTCGGAGTCGAAACATTGGTAAAAATAATAATATTTGATAATTATTTTAACATTCTTATATTTATTGTTTAAACAAGTAACTTGAGCATATTCTTGACTGTTTTTATTGCAGTCTGGCTGACAATGGCCAAGAGGTAATGGCGCACAACATAAAATATTGTACCGTTCGGCAGCTTTTGGCGGACAGAGCGCGCGGGCACATTTTTTTTTTCATGCGGGCATAAGACACAAAAGCGGCGCGAGAGAAGTAAGTATAAGAGCATGAAGCACAATATCAAGTGGTGACCCGCTGGAGAATAAAGGTTGCTTGGGTGTTTGACCTCGGCCGTGAGAGTGGCACTAAAAGTACAACTTCTTCTTCTCGACGAGCATGGCAAAGGCTCAATAAGCCAGAGTGGACCCGCATGCAGAAGTCACGACTCGAATTTTCCGGCTCTTTTCCCCGTGGGCGAGCACGACTCATTTTGTTTTACGGCCAAACTGCGGTGAAATAACAATCAGAACTGCTCCTCGCAAATAAATAAACGGAACGAAAACGCGAGTCCGCGCGCATAAATTGGAGCACACATCATTTTCCGTGTAGAGGCCGCGGGCGTACAGTCATGTCGTTTGCTCAAATTGAGTTTTGCGCCCAACGAGATGTGTATAAATAAATGCACGCGTTGTTATTTTCCTCGATGATTTGCGCACCGGGACTTTACTGCAGGCGAGCACGAATCACCACCGGGAAAGCAAAATTGTTCTTCATGATTGATTCGATTCATAAAATACTTAAAAAGGACAGATTTTGACTAACTACACAATTGCTGCTATTCTGCAAAAATTAATCATAATTAATAATTAAGCCTTCACTTTTATAACTATATTTTTAACATTTAGTTTGTTAGTTAATTTCCGCGTTTTGATTTGATTTTTAATGTTTTATTGAACACTATAGAATAATTAAGCTTTTTTTAACTGAAATATAAAAATAATATTGTGTTACTCCCTACGAAAACTGTTGACCAAAAATATTTTGTTGAGATAATTTTTATTTTTATTTCTTCATTTTTGCAATTTTCTATTTAAGCATTAAAATAATTATTCACACCAAATCGTCCATTCGAAAAAACCCAACGCTGATATTAGAAAATGTTAAATATTTTGCTATTTACAAACCTATTTTTTCAGATATTTTTTATTTCTTCATTTTCTTTATTATAAAAATTTATAATATCTATGATAATCTATGAAAAATTGTCATAGATATTTTAATATTTATTACATATATTTTTTGGCTTATTTCAGTTGTCGAAATTTTAATCAAAAATAACAACAACAAAGAATGGAAAAAAATAAATAAATAAATGAACTGCGCGTTTTTATGTAATGCAAAATAAACAGAAATGAAACAAGGAAAAAGTTCATTTTTTTCACTTCGTTTGTTTAATTTACATTGATTTAAAGCTGTGACATTTCAAATAAAAAGCTTAAAAATATATTAATTTTGGAGAAGAAACACCCAAATCAAAACACAACATGTCTTAAAGGCAACGATAAGAAGCGGATTTTGTTCCGTGCGAAAATTTGACGGCTCCTTTTTGGTACTGACGATTAAAATTCGTACGTAAAATAGCCGTCGCCACGCACATACTGATTTTATCTCCAAATCCGGCGATGCAAAAACAAGCGTCTGCAGCTCCTTTTCTTCCCAGCAGCACCGCGGCTCCGGCGCCCCGCAACAAAAACTGGTTATTCAATACGTTTTGTAATTTGACAGAAAAAACTTGATGGGCACCAACAAAATCTTCCCCAAAACGCAGGCACATAAATCTGACTGGCGCTTTTATTTTCGTGAACTGACGCTTATTGTTTCCGAAAACTATTATTTCCAGCAGCAAAGTCTCTCGGTTGCTGGAGCGGCGGAAAAAAAATGAGACAGCCAGGAATGCGCTACTGATGGTGCCACTGTTTATAGGAATGGTCCAGCGCCGTTCCCATAATATTCGATTTCAAATTTATTTTGTTGTCTTCGATGCATGGGAAACTGGATTTTAGTTTTTATCTGGAAATGTGCTTGTAAACATGTTCAAAGAATTTAACCTTTTTTATCAAAATAAAATGTGATTAAAAATATAAAAATAAATTGAAATAATTGAATTTTTTAATTTAATACTTTACATTTTACTCTCTATAAAAGAATTGATTTTTTTAACTAAACATTATTATTACACATTTGAAGGGCAGTGCTTTCAGGATGTATATGCAAATGAGTCTCTTCGCCGGTCAATAATAAAAATAAAATGATGTGCAAGTCGTCGCGCAACAAATAATTACGAAGTTAGGCGCGAGCAATGACAGCTCCATCATCAGACAAGAATAATTCACACGTGCGCTCTGCATAAAATCAAGATGGAAAAAATAAATGGGTGTCAAATTGTTATGACCTCGATAAGAGCAT
Source organism: Neocloeon triangulifer (assembly GCF_031216515.1). Taxonomy (NCBI): domain Eukaryota; kingdom Metazoa; phylum Arthropoda; class Insecta; order Ephemeroptera; family Baetidae; genus Neocloeon; species Neocloeon triangulifer. The sequence goes on from NW_026775550.1 coordinate 3,866,825, forward strand.
CGACACTTCTTTTATTTTCACATGTTCATGCCATGCCATTCGAAAGACGATGATGATGATGATAATAACAATATATTTATACGTCTATCGACTCTCGGATGAAAGAAATTATAATAATCACGCCACGAGGACCAATAAGTATTGGAATGCGTTTTATTATTCAGAGCGCTGCGGACACGACGCCGCACATTATTTTGTATTCTCTTTTATTTGCCCCTCGCTGTGCATTATAAAATAAAATATGTGTAACATGACTTGTGCCTTGCTTGGTGCCGAGATCTCTATAACAGATGGTTGTGCTTATTGTTGCTTTTGTTGTTCTGAAATCAGGCGACTTTGCATATCAAAAGGAATTTCAAATACATCTGATAAAAATAATAAATTTAAATAATTATTTGCCTCAATTTTGTCATTAATTAATTATCATTTTATTTTTAAAATTGACTTTGTTCCTATTAATAGAAATATTATTGTTGTATTTTATGTTATATATCATCTAATTTTTAATTTTAGCGAAATAACATTTTCATAGCAATAAAATTATTGGAGTGTTTGAAGTAAAAACAGCTACCATAGAATTCAAAGCTATTCAACCAAACACCACACGGACAAAAATTTTTACCTACTGAACTCGGAAAGGTCTTGTTTTTTACGAGTCTCTGTTACATTTTCTGATTTGCTAAAATAATGTTTCCGACCCGAAGTGGGAAAAAAGCTATTGGAAGATGCTTCCAAGCAACTCGGAGAGAAACGTTTTTTCTGATCTAGCTCGGAAATATTTTCTGATAGCAAATAAGAAAAGTGGTATTCTTTCTGACTTAGCTCAGAAAGTGCATCTTACCAACACATTGTAAAGTTCTTCTGAGTGTGGTTTGATAATATTACCAATATAGTAGGAAATATATTACTTGAAACCGTCAAAATTTGAAAAGAAGCATCTCTCAACGAACTTTTGGGCAGCAACAGTCCAACAGTGGCAGTTGTTCTCCGACTGTGAGTTAGAAAGGACGCTCTCGTCGTGGTTTGCTCAAATTTAAAAAGGTAATTTTAATTTTAAATTGGATCTAAAATTGATTTTAACACACATTTTCCAAACGCAGCATCAGGGGTACAGCAGTTAACAAAGAAGCTGAGAATCGGAATCGCGCTTGAGTTTTTGCTGGACTTTCGGCCGCTGAATTCTTTTTAAAAGGTGTGTATTCATTTCCTATTTTTTTTTATCTTCTTAGTGCAACATTTTGTGTTAAAATTGAAACTAAAAGTTTGATGATTATTTCGTATTGTTTTAGATTATTTGCGGAAACATATAAAACCAAACGGAACTGCGGGAATTCAGCAGATCAAGAGCTATTCAGAAGTCAACGGTGAAGACGCGTGAAAAATGTTACACATCAAGAGGAAGCAGCATATATAGTGAGCAAACAAAGGCGCTGAAGATATGTGTTGAGTACATTTTGATTTATTACATTTTTTATTATTTCTATTTTTCTTGTATTCTAATGCACGCTAAGAATTGTTTCCAAATCTATCACAACACCACATTATGGAAATATTTATAATAATCATGTTTTAGTTGGACTTTGTTGTCTATTTTATGTGAAATTTTGCCTGTGTTAAATAATTTTGTGCTCTCGTTGTAATATATTATACGAAGTTTTAAAAATAAAAATTGTTATTTTACACTTATATATTTTTTCTGTTTTTCAATGTATAATATCACCCCTAATATACCTACAAGATATATATATGCAAAGAAAATGTAGCAAACTAAAGTGGAAAGCAATGTACGAAATAGCTCTCCAGCAGCAGAGGAGAGGAGATAGGAAAGCCTTTCTGATCAACTCGGAAGGTTTCAAGTACCTGAGCATACTAGCTAGATCGTAAAACCCTTCTTGGCCAGTTTGGAAAGGTTTTCCGAGCTAGCTCAGAAATACACGCCGAGATTGCACTCAGAAGCCTCTTCCCAAATTTGTACTATGTTCCGTTTTAAAAGAACAACTCAGAAAAACCTTCCGAGCAGTCGGAAGAAAATTTTCTCCGTGCAAACTAAACAATCCAATCAGTCAGTTTGATCTATGAAAAGGAGAATAGTTTTTGAAGGTCCTCTCTATTGTTTCCAACCAATTTCTCGCAAATCTGCAGAAAAAGAAACGATTTGCTCAAGCAAAAAAGCAGCTCGGCACGTTATCGAATAGTGACAATCAAACCGCGAACCAACGAAAAAGATTTTTTTCATTCAAAGTAATACAAAAATTGTATATCGCGTGTTGGGAGCACGAGCGCGGTATGTTTCACCAGTCACCGAAATAAGGCACATAGATAAATCACTAATCTCGATGGAAATCTCTTCAGCGTCGTGCTTGAAATAAAAATGTGGTTCGTCACTTGAGCAAATAAAACGCAGCGCGTATGACAAAAAGGGTTGGAAAGCTCATCAATATGCGCGCTCATGGCAACGTGTGGGGAAAAATTTGACAAAAAAAAAATCCACCGGTCTCGAATTGGTGCCGCGCCGAGAGAGACGAGGAAAAAGTTGCACCGCCGAGAGGACAATTGCGCCGAATACAATTACAAGCGCCAGCACACGGCCGCGAAATCGTTTGCTCCCGAGAGTAGCTCCTTATATGGTTCAGGTACTTTTTACATTGTGGAGCGTGCTGTGCAAAAAAGAAGTGACCGAAGCAATGTATGATAATGAGTTTTCTTTGTGTATTTATTGCAAAAGCGAGCCGCCGAAAACCAAATCATGTAGAACACTCTAAACCTGCAAAAGCGATTGCGTTCAATTATTTAGTTCGACGCACCTCAGGCGCTCCACACAATTTGCTTTTTAAAAGCCAATTTGGTTTTTTGTTCTTTCCACGTTAATTTTATCTCATGATAAAATCTCGATTTTTAATTAAAATGATTTTCCTTTCCAGCGGAACTTACTTAGTTATGGCCATGGCAAATAAAATTCACATTATTCACAGACTGAAGGCTTCTTGCGTGACATCAGCCTGTTTAAAATTCTGATAGGTTTCCGCATCAGGCGCGTGGCCTGTTCGCCCGCCTGATGCCTCCTTCAAGCTGATTGTGGCTCAATAAGCTGCATTGTTTTATTGTGTCTGCTTGTTCAATGTGCGATTGCCCCATGATGTGCACGCGTCGATTGCATTGGATTCTAAATATGCAACGCATTTTGTTAGAAGAAAATTTGAGCAAATGATAGAAGCCTCAACGGCAGAATAAAATCAAGAAGTTCTCATCCAGTGGAAATCTCTTATATTGTAATATAAAAGGTTTTATCCGGTTTTATCAATATTATAACCAAATTATGAAAGGAATGAGAGCTCTAATTATTCAGGTATGGAACCTAAGAAATTTAATTTTTATTCTCTAACTGAATGAAAATGAATGCATAAATTATCCATGAGCTTTAGTGACCTGTTCACCAGGATTGGCTGCCGATAATGTAAATGTAATTTTATGACTTGCATATTTCTTTTTTTTCTTGTTATTTTGACTTGTTATGTAGAGAATAAAACAAATTGAAATTGAATTGTACATCTGTATCTATTTTCAAATTAATTTAAAGGTATATAGATACCCAATACGCAACCCGCAGTTTTTATACGAAGGGCAAGTTGCCTGATATTCATTTATAAAATTTTCGCCATTTGTCTTAACACATTTATTCATATCTCTAAACGAGATTATTTTTAAATTTCTTCTAGGATTATTTAAAGACACAAAAAATAGTTAGTCTCGATATATTTTCTAGGACAGAAGGACCAAAATGCCAAATATTTTGGCTGAAAATTGGAAGATAGGCCCGTCTGTATTTCTTTCAACGCGTTTTCATTTTCTTAAACAAGAGCTTGAAATTTTCGAAATTTTCATTTAAGTGGCCAAAAGTACTTTTAATTGTATATAATTATAATAAAATATATTATTCCCAATTATATATTACGTGTATTGTATTATAGAGATAGGAAATCAGATACTGTACTACGAACTACGATCGCATAAGGTTGGCATCTTTTAATAATAATAATTGTTTATTTTTCCAATCATTTAAATTTAAATGACATTTATCAATTCCATACAAACACATGCAAAAAAGTTCCTTTCTCTGCAAGTTCCCGCTTCTGCGCTTTTTATTCCAGCAGCGCCTCTGGTGGCAAATAGCTACACTCTCACCAAAACATTAAAACATAATTTTCCCACGTGTGTTTTGCGTTTTGCCAAGAAAATAAATTTGCTGGGAACGAGCGAGACGAGGTAAATCAACAATTCGCCAATTATTTTACTATTTGCAACCCTGTAATTTGAAGGTAAGATGTAAATAACATTTAAGTCTCCAATCTTTTTAAATCTTGAGTAAATATATCTCCGAAAATGCTTGAACAGAATTGATCATTTTACAGGAAAAATAATGTTGCGCCGGCAGGCTCGTTTGAGGCGAGAGTATTTGTACAGGAAGTCCCTTGAGGACAAAAGGAAGAGCATTCAAGACAAAAAGGATCGCTTGAAGAAGAGCTTGGAGCAGAACCTGCCGATTCACACCGACCTTAAAAGAGATGCACTTCAACTGCAGAAAAAGTTGGACTGGGAGGACCAGGGGCCGCAGGTGGCCGCAGTCGTGGGCGATGAAACCGGCGGAGCAGCCGGCACCCACGAGGACGACGAATACCGCTGGGCAGGAGTTGAAGACCCGAAGGTTTGAGTCACTGAAATTTTGCCCAAGTTTTCCTAAACCTTGATTATTGTTTCATTTCTAGGTGATGATCACCACTTCTCGAGACCCTTCGTCCAGGCTGAAAATGTTCGTCAAAGAGTTGCGTTTGGTGTTTCCGAATTCGCAGAGGATGAACCGAGGTAATTACGAAATCAAGCAGCTGATGCACGCCTGTCGAGCCAACAACGTGACGGACTTCATCGTCGTACACGAACACAGGGGTGTCCCCGATGCCCTGGTTGTGTGCCACCTGCCTTACGGGCCGACCGCTTTTTTCACTCTCAGCGACGTCATCATGAGGCACGACGTCCCGGACATTGGCACCATGACCGAGCAGTATCCTCACTTAGTGTTTCACAATTTCAAAAGCAAACTCGGAAATCGAGTGACCAACATTCTCAAATACTTGTTTCCTGTAATGTGCAAATTTTTCTTTTGATTGATTGGTCTAATTTTAATTTCACAATAGGTGCCCAAAGAGGACAGCAAAAGGGTGATCACCTTTGCCAACCATGATGACTACATTGCATTCCGACATCACACGTATTCTAGGGATAAGCAGAATGTAGATCTGAAGGAAATCGGACCAAGATTTCAGTTACGGTTGTACGAAATCAAGCTCGGAACTCTGGAGCACGAGGCTGCGGCAGACACAGAATGGGCTTTGAGGCCCTACATGAACACCTCAGCCAAAAGAAGATTTTTGTCCGATGAAGATGGCTGGCAGCAAGAAGACGATTTTTAAATATCCAAAATACAACATTATTCCTTAAATTGAAAATCTTTTTAATGTTTTTTCCCCAATTTTTTTTTTTTAAATATTTACAATCCGCACATAATTATTTAGTTAATTCAATAAAAGATAAAATTTATATGATTATCAAGCTAGCGAGCAGGTTATGTGAGGCATTAATATAGAAAGCTCTTTTTAACTGTGGATTCAAAATCATTTATAAAAACTCTCAGAGCATTACAAAGAAAGCTTCATCTTCAAATCAAAACAGCCGGTGCCAACTTTGATAGCCTGGCCGGCAATCAAACATGCAGAAGGTGTCCTCACATTGTCAGTTTTTGCCTCCAGAACTGCACTTCGCAGGAAGGTGAGCGATGACTCGAAGGTCATCTGCTGAAATGGAGAAGAATGAGCTCCAATTCCACCTCTGTTGAGCGCTCTGTAGGTGCCGTCGAAGGTCATGTAGTCTGCGATTAGAAGCAAATGGCGTGGATCGACAGTGATCCCGTAAACTCCAAACACATTCTGCACTTCTTTCACTAAAATCCGACTGGCCGCTTCGATGCCGTAAACTTGTGCGAAGGCGTGAATGTCGTTGACGTACATCCTACTGATGTCGAGGATCTTGTGATATTTGAACATTTCCTAAATAAATTCAAGATATTAGTACCTTTGAATCAAAATATTATTGGGAAAAATTACTTTTATGTTCATTCCGTCAACTTTCAGCATCATCTCATCCTTGGAATTCTTGTAAATAAACGCCTTGTTTATTGACGGCACTTGCCAAATGACTGCTTTGTGTGCAACCTCCTTCAAAAGAGTGGACATGTCTACCTTTTTGTATTTCAGTGGTACCTATGATTAGATTATTAATATAAAGCTCTACTTTTTTGGATTTAGAAACAAACCCCCAGCACAGCTTCACACCACAACTCCTCCTGAGCGTCATATCTATATTGCAGGAGAAAAACGGATTTCTGCTTGACAGCCAAGGCTCGATCACTACTATGAGTGTCGTCATCATCATGCATTGCGTCAAAGAAACTGGCCTCTTGGTCTGCAGCAGTGGTTGACTTATTCAGTTCGGGAATAGCCTCCCGGATCTCATCATCAACCTCGTCATCATTTTCATGGTCACTCTCTGGCAAATTGTATGGTTAAAATTGAAAATATCAATTCAGTACTCAGTGCAAACCTTTCTCTTCCTCCTCTTCCTCTGGATCTTCATAATCCCTATCTTCAGTGTGCTTGGATTTCATGCGGGACGTGGTGGCGTCGTCGTCGTCGCCTTCTGCCTCTTCGTCCGAACTCAAATGGTCATCTGTGTTTCCAACATTAAGAGGCTTTGCAACACCTTGCTTTTCATCATCGTCATCCTCGTCGTTTCCAGCTCCCATTCTTGCTTCTCGCTCAGCTTTGGTGAGCACACTGCAATGCTGAATAAGAATTTGTAATCAATGCAGAATTTTGCATACTTACGCATCAAGCTTGCACTTCATTGCCTTTCTCATGGTGAACTCCAGGAATTTGAAGAAGGTTCCCTCCATGTATTGCAAAACCTTTTCAGGAGTTAGAGGGAATCTATTTTTGTAGGCCGCTTCTGGGAGGAATTTGAAGTGCATCTTGTACAGGTTCATTCGGTCTCCACTGCGGAGGTCCATTTTTTCGTGGACTTCGATCTTTTCCAAAACATCCGCGACCGTAACTTTGGTAAAACGCAGCTTGAACTTTTCCGCCTTTCTCTCTGATATGTGCGGCAAGAAGGGTATGTCCATGGCTGGTGTTTTCTGATTCTTGGACGCCATCATGAGTAGTTCTCGAAGTCGAGGAATACCTAGGGTGACGTTCATGTCACCTCTTCCAGCAAAGTGGAATGTGTTCAGTGTCATCTGAGTGGATGGTTCTCCAATAGACTAAGAAATTGTTTTTGTACTTATTACAAAATTTCAACTTATTTACAAAATTACCTGGGCTGCCAAAATTCCAACCGGTTCACCTGGGGGAGCCTGCGAAGTCATACTTCTCTGTGCAATTAAGGTGGCGAGCTTTGCACTTTCATCTTCATCAAGGTGTTGCTTTGAAATGTGATTTTCCACGTTTTTCTCCAATTTTTCGGTGATGGAACCAAAGTCACGATTGAGATTGAATCTAGAAGATATCGGATCAGGACAATTTCTGCTGCTCTTTGAAAATCTACGAAAAACAAAATAAATTCAAAGCCTGTTGCATAAAATTTAATAGGAAATTATTACTTTCTTTTCGTTTTATCATCTAGCATTCTCCAAGCTTCAACAGCACCTAAAGACGTGTTGGTTCGCCCATGGCTCTGCACAATTCTAACGTCAACGTCATCAAGAGACAACTGCTTTGAAAACTCTAGGAAAGGAGTTGTTTTTTTGTGTTCGGGATGCTTGTTTTTCCACTTCCTCAGCTGCATTGCACAAAAAAATATTTATATTAATAAATAATAAGCTATTAAGTTCTACCTCTTTCTTTGCACTGGCAACAAGTTCACAATTCTCAGTATGTTTCAAAACGTCCACAATATTACTGTCCAAAACAATGTCGGAATTGTTAAGAAGGACATGAATTTGACTGGCGTCCAGGAATTGAGCTTTGCAAACATCCATTCCATCCTCACCATAGTAAAACTAAAACACAAATTCATAAAACTTTTCCGTAATTTCTGTAGGCAAAACTTTTACCTGAATCACACTTCCATCACAATCTCTGACAGTCTGATCATAGGCTACAGAGAGGCCTTCTAAATGCTTGATCAAGCATCTTTGTAGATAACCACTACGACTTGTCTTCACAGCTGTATCAATCAAACCCTGAAGCAAGTTTGAAATTGTAAATTGGAGCATTTGAAAAAAATTAAATTTTTACTTCTCGACCAGCCATGCAATGGAAGAAAAATTCTTGAGGCTGAATTCCAGTCATGAAACGTCCGTCGATGAATCCTCCTGCTCTCGGGGAAGTGTCAAAAGGTAGGAACGACGGTAGAGACTTGCCCGAGACCATCAGTGGCGGTCTCTTGCCTTCCAATTCAATTTGACCCAACAGGCAGGAAATCTGCATAGTATTCACAGTGGAACCTTTGGCACCTGACTGGACCATTAGCTGGAGGTTGTTTTGAGGAAACTTGTTGATCAATCCAGTTGGAAGACAAACTCTGAATGAAAAGAAAATCAAATCATTATGAAGAGTCTGATCTAATTAAATAAATACTTGTTGATTTCGTTGGTGTATTTGTCAAGCAACTGCTTGTATTTTCTGTCCATGATGGTCCTGTACTTGTTGACATCTTCACTGAACAACTTTTTCATTTCTTGCTGCAACTTCTCAGTCGGAGTGTCCAGCGGGCACTCCAATGCCTCTGCTACGACCTGATCTCCAATCTGCAATTTATTAATAAATTTTTGATGATGATGATTCGAGCAGAAAAAAATATACCATTCTTGATTCATTGATTGCTTTGGATCTCTTTTTGTCAGCCTTTCTCAAAACCAGAATGTCAGCAACACCCAAAGTGAAGCCATCGTTTTGTAGATAATTAGTGAAGAGCTTGGCCAGTGCACTTAAAAGCAGAGCAGAGTATTTGCCACCATAAAGCTGAAATATTTGCGTGAGTAAAAATATAATTTTACCGAAGAAAAATTACTTCAAAAACGCAATGAACTAGACCAAAAGGAGTTGCTCCGTAATGCTTTTTGTCGAGAACCCCACAAAGAAGCTCTCCATGTCTGATGATCACCTCAGCCTCTGTCATTTCATTGGGATTCTTGAAGGGGGTCCCTCCACAAATCCATTCTCTCGGAGGAAGCTTCTCCCAAGCCTTAAAAATACAAAAATTATGACAACTAACATAACATCACAAACTATTTACTACCTTTGCACCAATTTTAGCGGAAGACTCGAGGCTCAAAGGAGGTTTGTTTTTTGGCAAGACATTCAGCAAGACTGTTGAAATAACCTGTTTGCCCGTCCAAAGAACTTTCGGCTTCAGGATGGCAGGTGGCAACAGCTTGATTTTCCCGGGTATGCCAGAGAGTCCTTGGTAAACATAGTGCTGGTAATTTTCTCTGTTCAAAAATTTCCCTCGGATCGAAAGTCGAACACCAGAGATGACGTGATCTTGAATCAGGCCACTGAGAGGTGTGCCATTCTTGGGCACCAAGTAATTCTGGCATACATTCACTAGATTTTAAATTATTATTAAAAAATTTAAGAGCAACAGTTACTATAATACCAAGGTTTACAGCTTCACTTCTAGCAACGTGGTTTTGGGGAAAGTGGGCATTCATTTCGTCACCGTCAAAATCAGCGTTATAGGAACTGCAGTTTGCATAGTGAAGTCGCATAGTCTTCTCTCGTTTCAGAATCCTGGCTTTGTGGGCCATGATGGAGGGTCTGTGAAGAGTGGGTTGACGATTCAAAAGCAGAACATCTCCGTTTTGAAGGTGCCGGTGAACAATTTTTGGCCCTTTGAAATTGAATTCTGAAGGTGCCAGCAGTCTCTTGGCCCAAGCAGCCCTCTGTGATTCCTCACGTAAGTTACTGATCGTCCCATTCTCATTTTCAATCAAAACAGCTCTGAAAAATAAAAAAAAATAAAATGGGTCTCCACAAACTAATAAGAAACACTCTGCGTACCCAGGATGCTTGTATGGGCCATTGAGAACTAGCTTCCTCATTTCATCAACGTTCCAAGGAGTAACGGGAGTTGGAAACGTAAGCTTCAAGGCAAAAGCCTCTGGAATTCCGATTTCGTCGACATTCAAATTCGGATCAGGAGTGATGACAGTTCGAGCGGCAAAATTGACTCGTTTTCCCATCATGTGCATTCGGAAAAGTCCAGCCTTCTTTTCGACCACCTTTTAAAAAGAATCAAAGTTTTACTTCAAGCACAGAAAGAAAATGAATAATCTAAGAGTACCTGCTTCACACCAAAGCATCGGTCTCCACTGGTCAGCTTGTTTGTGTCTTTGTCAAGGATGTGGTCGACATCTGACTGCATCTCGTCACAGATAAGACCCAATTTTTCTTCAGGAGTTGATCCTTTAAGTTTTGTGATGAGGAGCTGTGGTAGGTAAAATTGTGAAACAAGGTAAAATTTGAACAATTTAGAGTTTGAAATCGATCTACCTTTGCTTCTTCCGTCAACTGCGAATCACCCTCCTTCATGCTTTTCAGGAGGTTCTGAACCACAATCACATTTTGCATCACAACTTTGAGAGTGAACGATTGAGGGTGTTCAATAACTCCTCTGGCTGATTTGTTGACCTGAATTGATTTCATATTAAAATCATGTTTAATTAAAAATTTGAAATCGTACAGGCCTGCAATTAGGTGGGATGACAGGGAGCACTTCCAAGAAGAACAAGTCTGTTGGAAACTGCATGTCGTTTCTTTTGAGGACTGGAAACAGTGTTTCGAGGAATTCCTGCTCGTTGAGCCAGATCGATCGCATGTTGTCTCTACAAAATTAAAGTAAATAAGCCAACCAAAATCAGTGTCCAAATTTTCCTACCGAAGCTCATCAGCCCTGATGGTGACAGTAGCTCCCTTCGCTGCTCCTCTTCCTCTCTTAGTGTGAACAGCTGGCTTTGGTGTGGACTGCTGAGACGTTTGACCTCTGCTTAAAATTGGTAACAATTAGTTAAACCACAAAAGCACAACTCAGCCAGACATACTCTGCGAATTTATCAGCTACTTCGACTTTGCTTTGCGGTACTAAAAATTTGCACTGGTACAAAGTGTATCTCTTGATCGGCTGCTTGCACTTGGCACACTTCTTGCCAGAGGGAAGAGAGCGGAAGCACGCATCAGTGAACATGCGGCGCAAAGCCTCATAGGTTTGGGTCAGAGGTGGCTTTTCTGGCTCACCCTCTGTGAATTTTTTTCATTAATATTTTACTTTTCAGCCATTGAATATTGTATTACCTTTGGCCATCTTTTTAATGAAGTTGTCGAACTGCTCCTTTGCCCACTCGCCAAAATAGTTGTCTGTCATGTCAGCGGGCCTGTTGTTCAGCTCCATTTCTACACTCATGGCTGACGTGCTGAGGCCCATGTCCAACAGCTGGATCCGTGCCATGAAGAGATATTTTGCAAAGTCTGCAGAAAAATATTGTGAAATAAAAATGTTTTCCGAAATCTTTCTTTAATTTTCTTGCCTGGAATCCTAGCGTGGTGGCACTTGACGCATGATATGTTCAGGACATTGCTGAGTTGCCTCCTGAGGAAAGGGTTCACCATAGGAACAGGGAGTTCAATGTGCCCCATGTGGCCATTGCAGCGAAACGAATTCAACCCGCATGTTCCACAGTGAGAATCTCTCTCATAGGAAGGGCCTGACAAGAATAAAGTTTAATGACTTGAAAACCCACATTACAACAAAACGAACCCATCAAGACGTCGTAGAGACCCCCTGGAAGTGGAGCTCCAAATTTATCAAAAGACAGCGGCGTCGTAACCTGCACAACACTGGCTTTGCGGATTTCATCGCTTGACATGAGTCCGAAAGTGATCTTTTGGATTTTTTTACGAACTATTTGATTATCCTGGCCTTTCATTTTTTTTAAGATTAATGTCTGCAAAGATAACGAGGAAATAAATACGATTAAAATTTACAAAACACCGGAGAGTTCCTTACCTTTGTTTTTTTCAGCTCAAAGCTCAAATCATTGGAAAATGTCTAGAGATTCAATGAATTTTGAAAGAACATTTATTCCTTTTCGGAACACATCAATAGATTGGCTACAACCATATATTCTAATAAGTAATTTAATCTTTGCTAGAAATGTTTTTGAAATTATTTTCACACGTGAGTCGCGACCAAGGGGAATGTTTATTTATTCTCCTAAACAACTCGAATCAACTTTCTGATTTCTGAAAACGCGTTTTCTTATTCCGATCGGTTGATTCAGAAGTCTCTTCCCCTCCTGGCGTTCACACGTGTGGTAGCGCTGCGATCGCCGAGTGGGCCCTGCCCCAGCAGCCTGCAGGGAAAGCGGGGGAGGCGAGGCGGGAGGCGCCGTGCTGCCAGAGTGCCAGAAGCCATGAAAGAAGTGCAAAAGCGCTCATCAGAGCTCATTTCTTCTCCATTGCAGCAGATGACCTTCGAGTCCTAGTTAGTCCTGATCGTAAAAATCCAATTTCAAACGTCAAACAATCCTAATTTATCTATATCGTGAATTTTAAAATTGCGAAAAGTGTTAGTCCTGGTTAGTCCTGACCGTAAAAATCCAATTTCAAACGTCAAACAATCCTAATTTGCCTTAATCGTAGATTTTGAAATTACGAAAAGTGTTAGACCTGGTTAGTCCTGATCGTTAAAATCCAATTTCAAACGTCAAACAAGCCTAATTTGCCTTAATCGTAGATTTTGAAATTATGAAAAGTGTTAGTCCTAGTTAGTCCTGATCGTAAAAATCCAATTTCAAACGTCAAACAATCCTAATTTGCCTTAATCGTAGATTTGTAAATTATGAAAATTGTAAGTCATAGTTAGTCCTGATCGTGAAAATCCAATTTCAAACGTCAAACAATCCTAATTTATCATTATCGTGAATTTTAAAATTGCGAAAAGTGTGAGTCCTGGTTAGTCCTGATCGTAAAAATCCAATTTCAAACGTCAACCAATCCTAATTAACCTTTATCGTGAATTTTAAAATTGCGAAAAGTGTTAGACCTGGTTAGTCCTGATCGTAAAAATCCAATTTCAAACGTTAAACAATCCTAATTTATCTTAATCGTGAATTTTAAAATTGCGAAAAGTGTTAGTCCTGGTTAGTCCTGATCGTAAAAATCCATTTTTAAACGTAAAACAAGCCTAATTTGCCTTAATCGTAGTTTTTGAAATTACGAAAAGTGTTAGTCCTAGTTAGTCCTGATCGTAAAAATCCAATTTCAAACGTCAAACAAGCCTAATTTGCCTTAATCGTAGATTTTAAAATTACGAAAAGGGTTAGTCCTGATCGTAAAAATCCAATTTCAAACGTCAAACAATTCTAATTTGCCTGAATCGTAGATTTTGAAATTACGAAAAGTGTTAGTCCTAGTTAGTCCTGATCGTGAAAATCCAATTTCAAACGTCAAACAATCCTAATTTGCCTTAATCGTAGATTTTGAAATTACGAAAAGTGTTAGTCCTAGTTAGTCCTGATCTTAAAAATCCAATTTCAAACGTCAAACAATCCTAATTTGCCTTATAATCGTAGATTTTTAAATTACGAAAAGTGTTAGTCTGGTTAGTCCAGATCGTAAAAATCCAATTTCAAACGTCAAACAATCCTAATTTATCTTTATCGTGAATTTTAAAATTGCGAAAAGTGTTAGTCCTGGTTAGTCCTGATCGTAAAAATCCAATTTCAAACGTCAAACAATCCTAATTTATTTTTATCGTGAATTTTAAAATTGCGAAAAGTGTTAGTCCTGGTTAGTCCTGATCGTAAAAATCCAATTTCAAACGTCAAACAATCCTAATTTGCCTTAATCGTAGATTTTGAAATTACGAAAAGTGTTAGTCCTAGTTAGTCCTGATCGTAAAAATCAAATTTCAAACGTCAAACAATCCTAATTTGCCTTAATCGTAGATTTTGAAATTACGAAAAGAGTTAGTCCTAGTTAGTCCTGATCGTAAAAATCCAATTTCAAACGTCAAACAATCCTAATTAATCTTTATCGTGAATTTTAAAATTGCGAAAAGTGTTAGTCCTGATTAGTCCTGATCGTAAAAATCCAATTTCAAACGTCAAACAATCCTAATTTATCATTATCGTGAATTTTAAAATTGCGAAAAGTGTTAGACCTGGTTAGTCCTGATCGTAAAAATCCAATTTCAAACGTTAAACAATCCTAACTTTTCTTAATCGTGAATTTTAAAATTGCGAATAGTGTTAGACCTGGTTAGTCCTGATCGTAAAAATCCATTTTTAAACGTAAAACAAGCCTAATTTGCCTTAATCATAGTTTTTGAAATTACGAAAAGTGTTAGTCCTAGTTAGTCCTGATCGTAAAAATCCAAATTCAAACGTCAAACAAGCCTAATTTGCCTTAATCGTAGATTTTGAAATTACGAAAAGGGTTAGTCCTAGTTAGTCCAGATCGTAAAAATCCAATTTCAAACGTCAAACAAGCCTAATTTGCCTTAATCGTAGATTTTGAAATTATGAAAAGTGTTAGTCCTAGTTAGTCCTGATCGTAAAAATCCAATTTCAAACGTCAAACAATCCTAATTTGCCTTAATCGTAGATTTTTAAATTATGAAAATTGTAAGTCCTAGTTAGTCCTGATCGTGAAAATCCAATTTCAAACGTCAAACAATCCTAATTTATCATTATCGTGAATTTTAAAATTGCGAAAAGTGTGAGTCCTGGTTAGTCCTGATCGTAAAAATCCAATTTCAAACGTCAACCAATCCTAATTAACCTTTATCGTGAATTTTTAAATTGCGAAAAGTGTTAGACCTGGTTAGTCCTGATCGTAAAAATCCAATTTCAAACGTTAAACAATCCTAATTTATCTTAATCGTGAATTTTAAAATTGCGAAAAGTGTTAGTCCTGGTTAGTCCTGATCGTAAAAATCCATTTTTAAACGTAAAACAAGCCTAATTTGCCTTAATCGTAGTTTTTGAAATTACGAAAAGTGTTAGTCCTAGTTAGTCCTGATCGTAAAAATCCAATTTCAAACGTCAAACAAGCCTAATTTGCCTTAATCGTAGATTTTGAAATTACGAAAAAGGTTAGTCCTAATTAGTCCAGATCGTAAAAATCCAATTTCAAACGTCAAACAAGCCTAATTTGCCTTAATCGTAGATTTTGAAATTACGAAAAGGGTTAGTCCTAGTTAGTCCTGATCGTAAATATCCAATTTCAAACGTCAAACAAGCCTAATTTGCCTTAATCGTAGATTTTGAAATTATGAAAAGTGTTAGTCCTAGTTAGTCCTGATCGTAAAAATCCAATTTCAAACGTCAAACAATCCTAATTTGCCTTAATCGTAGATTTTTAAATTATGAAAATTGTAAGTCATAGTTAGTCCTGATCGTGAAAATCCAATTTCAAACGTCAAACAATCCTAATTTATCATTATCGTGAATTTTAAAATTGCGAAAAGTGTTAGTCCTGGTTAGTCCTGATCGTAAAAATCCAATTTCAAACGTCAAACAATCCTAATTTGCCTTAATCGTAGATTTTGAAATTACGAAAAGTGTTAGTCCTAGTTAGTCCTGATCGTAAAAATCAAATTTCAAACGTCAAACAATCCTAATTTGCCTTAATCGTAGATTTTGAAATTACGAAAAGAGTTAGTCCTAGTTAGTCCTGATCGTAAAAATCCAATTTCAAACGTCAAACAATCCTAATTTGCCTGAATCGTAGATTTTGAAATTACGAAAAGTGCTAGTCCTAGTTAGTCCTGATCGTAAAAATCCAATTTCAAACGTCAAACAATCCTAATTTGCCTTAATCGTAGATTTTGAAATTACGAAAAGTGTTAGTCCTAGTTAGTCCTGATCGTAAAAATCAAATTTCAAACGTCAAACAATCCTAATTTGCCTTAATCGTAGATTTTGAAATTACGAAAAAAGTTAGTCCTAGTTAGTCCTGATCGTAAAAATCCAATTTCAAACGTCAAACAATCCTAATTAATCTTTATGGTGAATTTTAAAATTGCGAAAAGTGTTAGTCCTGATTAGTCCTGATCGTAAAAATCCAATTTCAAACGTCAAACAATCCTAATTTATCATTATCGTGAATTTTAAAATTGCGAAAAGTGTTAGTCCTGGTTAGTCCTGATCGTAAAAATCCAATTTCAAACGTCAAACAATCCTAATTTATTTTTATCGTGAATTTTAAAATTGCGAAAAGTGTTAGTCCTGGTTAGTCCTGATCGTAAAAATCCAATTTCAAACGTCAAACAATCCTAATTTGCCTTAATCGTAGATTTTGAAATTACGAAAAGTGTTAGTCCTAGTTAGTCCTGATCGTAAAAATCAAATTTCAAACGTCAAACAATCCTAATTTGCCTTAATCGTAGATTTTGAAATTACGAAAAGAGTTAGTCCTAGTTAGTCCTGATCGTAAAAATCCAATTTCAAACGTCAAACAATCCTAATTAATCTTTATCGTGAATTTTAAAATTGCGAAAAGTGTTAGTCCTGATTAGTCCTGATCGTAAAAATCCAATTTCAAACGTCAAACAATCCTAATTTATCATTATCGTGAATTTTAAAATTGCGAAAAGTGTTAGACCTGGTTAGTCCTGATCGTAAAAATCCAATTTCAAACGTTAAACAATCCTAATTTATCTTAATCGTGAATTTTAAAATTGCGAAAAGTGTTAGTCCTGATCGTAAAAATCCATTTTTAAACGTAAAACAAGCCTAATTTGCCTTAATCGTAGTTTTTGAAATTACGAAAAGTGTTAGTCCTAGTTAGTCCTGATCGTAAAAATCCAATTTCAAACGTCAAACAAGCCTAATTTGCCTTAATCGTAGATTTTAAAATTACGAAAAGGGTTAGTCCTGATCGTAAAAATCCAATTTCAAACGTCAAACAATTCTAATTTGCCTGAATCGTAGATTTTGAAATTACGAAAAGTGTTAGTCCTAGTTAGTCCTGATCGTGAAAATCCAATTTCAAACGTCAAACAATCCTAATTTGCCTTAATCGTAGATTTTGAAATTACGAAAAGTGTTAGTCCTAGTTAGTCCTGATCTTAAAAATCCAATTTCAAACGTCAAACAATCCTAATTTGCCTTATAATCGTAGATTTTTAAATTACGAAAAGTGTTAGTCTGGTTAGTCCAGATCGTAAAAATCCAATTTCAAACGTCAAACAATCCTAATTTATCTTTATCGTGAATTTTAAAATTGCGAAAAGTGTTAGTCCTGGTTAGTCCTGATCGTAAAAATCCAATTTCAAACGTCAAACAATCCTAATTTATTTTTATCGTGAATTTTAAAATTGCGAAAAGTGTTAGTCCTGGTTAGTCCTGATCGTAAAAATCCAATTTCAAACGTCAAACAATCCTAATTTGCCTTAATCGTAGATTTTGAAATTACGAAAAGTGTTAGTCCTAGTTAGTCCTGATCGTAAAAATCAAATTTCAAACGTCAAACAATCCTAATTTGCCTTAATCGTAGATTTTGAAATTACGAAAAGAGTTAGTCCTAGTTAGTCCTGATCGTAAAAATCCAATTTCAAACGTCAAACAATCCTAATTAATCTTTATCGTGAATTTTAAAATTGCGAAAAGTGTTAGTCCTGATTAGTCCTGATCGTAAAAATCCAATTTCAAACGTCAAACAATCCTAATTTATCATTATCGTGAATTTTAAAATTGCGAAAAGTGTTAGACCTGGTTAGTCCTGATCGTAAAAATCCAATTTCAAACGTTAAACAATCCTAACTTATCTTAATCGTGAATTTTAAAATTGCGAATAGTGTTAGACCTGGTTAGTCCTGATCGTAAAAATCCATTTTTAAACGTAAAACAAGCCTAATTTGCCTTAATCATAGTTTTTGAAATTACGAAAAGTGTTAGTCCTAGTTAGTCCTGATCGTAAAAATCCAAATTCAAACGTCAAACAAGCCTAATTTGCCTTAATCGTAGATTTTGAAATTACGAAAAGGGTTAGTCCTAGTTAGTCCAGATCGTAAAAATCCAATTTCAAACGTCAAACAAGCCTAATTTGCCTTAATCGTAGATTTTGAAATTATGAAAAGTGTTAGTCCTAGTTAGTCCTGATCGTAAAAATCCAATTTCAAACGTCAAACAATCCTAATTTGCCTTAATCGTAGATTTTTAAATTATGAAAATTGTAAGTCCTAGTTAGTCCTGATCGTGAAAATCCAATTTCAAACGTCAAACAATCCTAATTTATCATTATCGTGAATTTTAAAATTGCGAAAAGTGTGAGTCCTGGTTAGTCCTGATCGTAAAAATCCAATTTCAAACGTCAACCAATCCTAATTAACCTTTATCGTGAATTTTTAAATTGCGAAAAGTGTTAGACCTGGTTAGTCCTGATCGTAAAAATCCAATTTCAAACGTTAAACAATCCTAATTTATCTTAATCGTGAATTTTAAAATTGCGAAAAGTGTTAGTCCTGGTTAGTCCTGATCGTAAAAATCCATTTTTAAACGTAAAACAAGCCTAATTTGCCTTAATCGTAGTTTTTGAAATTACGAAAAGTGTTAGTCCTAGTTAGTCCTGATCGTAAAAATCCAATTTCAAACGTCAAACAAGCCTAATTTGCCTTAATCGTAGATTTTGAAATTACGAAAAAGTTTAGTCCTAATTAGTCCAGATCGTAAAAATCCAATTTCAAACGTCAAACAAGCCTAATTTGCCTTAATCGTAGATTTTGAAATTACGAAAAGGGTTAGTCCTAGTTAGTCCTGATCGTAAATATCCAATTTCAAACGTCAAACAAGCCTAATTTGCCTTAATCGTAGATTTTGAAATTATGAAAAGTGTTAGTCCTAGTTAGTCCTGATCGTAAAAATCCAATTTCAAACGTCAAACAATCCTAATTTGCCTTAATCGTAGATTTTTAAATTATGAAAATTGTAAGTCATAGTTAGTCCTGATCGTGAAAATCCAATTTCAAACGTCAAACAATCCTAATTTATCATTATCGTGAATTTTAAAATTGCGAAAAGTGTTAGTCCTGGTTAGTCCTGATCGTAAAAATCCAATTTCAAACGTCAAACAATCCTAATTTGCCTTAATCGTAGATTTTGAAATTACGAAAAGTGTTAGTCCTAGTTAGTCCTGATCGTAAAAATCAAATTTCAAACGTCAAACAATCCTAATTTGCCTTAATCGTAGATTTTGAAATTACGAAAAGAGTTAGTCCTAGTTAGTCCTGATCGTAAAAATCCAATTTTAAACGTCAAACAATCCTAATTTGCCTGAATCGTAGATTTTGAAATTACGAAAAGTGCTAGTCCTAGTTAGTCCTGATCGTAAAAATCCAATTTCAAACGTCAAACAATCCTAATTTGCCTTAATCGTAGATTTTGAAATTACGAAAAGTGTTAGTCCTAGTTAGTCCTGATCGTAAAAATCAAATTTCAAACGTCAAACAATCCTAATTTGCCTTAATCGTAGATTTTGAAATTACGAAAAAAGTTAGTCCTAGTTAGTCCTGATCGTAAAAATCCAATTTCAAACGTCAAACAATCCTAATTAATCTTTATGGTGAATTTTAAAATTGCGAAAAGTGTTAGTCCTGATTAGTCCTGATCGTAAAAATCCAATTTCAAACGTCAAACAATCCTAATTTATCATTATCGTGAATTTTAAAATTGCGAAAAGTGTTAGTCCTGGTTAGTCCTGATCGTAAAAATCCAATTTCAAACGTCAAACAATCCTAATTTATTTTTATCGTGAATTTTAAAATTGCGAAAAGTGTTAGTCCTGGTTAGTCCTGATCGTAAAAATCCAATTTCAAACGTCAAACAATCCTAATTTGCCTTAATCGTAGATTTTGAAATTACGAAAAGTGTTAGTCCTAGTTAGTCCTGATCGTAAAAATCAAATTTCAAACGTCAAACAATCCTAATTTGCCTTAATCGTAGATTTTGAAATTACGAAAAGAGTTAGTCCTAGTTAGTCCTGATCGTAAAAATCCAATTTCAAACGTCAAACAATCCTAATTAATCTTTATCGTGAATTTTAAAATTGCGAAAAGTGTTAGTCCTGATTAGTCCTGATCGTAAAAATCCAATTTCAAACGTCAAACAATCCTAATTTATCATTATCGTGAATTTTAAAATTGCGAAAAGTGTTAGACCTGGTTAGTCCTGATCGTAAAAATCCAATTTCAAACGTTAAACAATCCTAACTTATCTTAATCGTGAATTTTAAAATTGCGAATAGTGTTAGACCTGGTTAGTCCTGATCGTAAAAATCCATTTTTAAACGTAAAACAAGCCTAATTTGCCTTAATCATAGTTTTTGAAATTACGAAAAGTGTTAGTCCTAGTTAGTCCTGATCGTAAAAATCCAATTTCAAACGTCAAACAATCCTAATTTGCCTTAATCGTAGATTTTGAAATTACGAAAAGTGTTAGTCCTAGTTAGTCCTGATCGTAAAAATCAAATTTCAAACGTCAAACAATCCTAATTTGCCTTAATCGTAGATTTTGAAATTACGAAAAGAGTTAGTCCTAGTTAGTCCTGATCGTAAAAATCCAATTTCAAACGTCAAACAATCCTAATTAATCTTTATCGTGAATTTTAAAATTGCGAAAAGTGTTAGTCCTGATTAGTCCTGATCGTAAAAATCCAATTTCAAACGTCAAACAATCCTAATTTATCATTATCGTGAATTTTAAAATTGCGAAAAGTGTTAGACCTGGTTAGTCCTGATCGTAAAAATCCAATTTCAAACGTTAAACAATCCTAACTTATCTTAATCGTGAATTTTAAAATTGCGAATAGTGTTAGACCTGGTTAGTCCTGATCGTAAAAATCCATTTTTAAACGTAAAACAAGCCTAATTTGCCTTAATCGTAGATTTTGAAATTACGAAAAGTGTTAGTCCTAGTTAGTCCTGATCGTAAAAATCAAATTTCAAACGTCAAACAATCCTAATTTGCCTTAATCGTAGATTTTGAAATTACGAAAAGAGTTAGTCCTAGTTAGTCCTGATCGTAAAAATCCAATTTCAAACGTCAAACAATCCTAATTAATCTTTATCGTGAATTTTAAAATTGCGAAAAGTGTTAGTCCTGATTAGTCCTGATCGTAAAAATCCAATTTCAAACGTCAAACAATCCTAATTTATCATTATCGTGAATTTTAAAATTGCGAAAAGTGTTAGACCTGGTTAGTCCTGATCGTAAAAATCCAATTTCAAACGTTAAACAATCCTAACTTATCTTAATCGTGAATTTTAAAATTGCGAATAGTGTTAGACCTGGTTAGTCCTGATCGTAAAAATCCATTTTTAAACGTAAAACAAGCCTAATTTGCCTTAATCATAGTTTTTGAAATTACGAAAAGTGTTAGTCCTAGTTAGTCCTGATCGTAAAAATCCAATTTCAAACGTCAAACAATCCTAATTTGCCTTAATCGTAGATTTTGAAATTACGAAAAGTGTTAGTCCTAGTTAGTCCTGATCGTAAAAATCCAATTTCAAACGTCAAACAATCCTAATTTGCCTTAATCGTAGATTTTGAAATTACGAAAAGAGTTAGTCCTAGTTAGTCCTGATCGTAAAAATCCAATTTCAAACGTCAAACAATCCTAATTAATCTTTATCGTGAATTTTAAAATTGCGAAAAGTGTTAGTCCTGATTAGTCCTGATCGTAAAAATCCAATTTCAAACGTCAAACAATCCTAATTTATCATTATCGTGAATTTTAAAATTGCGAAAAGTGTTAGACCTGGTTAGTCCTGATCGTAAAAATCCAATTTCAAACGTTAAACAATCCTAACTTATCTTAATCGTGAATTTTAAAATTGCGAATAGTGTTAGACCTGGTTAGTCCTGATCGTAAAAATCCATTTTTAAACGTAAAACAAGCCTAATTTGCCTTAATCATAGTTTTTGAAATTACGAAAAGTGTTAGTCCTAGTTAGTCCTGATCGTAAAAATCCAAATTCAAACGTCAAACAAGCCTAATTTGCCTTAATCGTAGATTTTGAAATTACGAAAAGGGTTAGTCCTAGTTAGTCCAGATCGTAAAAATCCAATTTCAAACGTCAAACAAGCCTAATTTGCCTTAATCGTAGATTTTGAAATTATGAAAAGTGTTAGTCCTAGTTAGTCCTGATCGTAAAAATCCAATTTCAAACGTCAAACAATCCTAATTTGCCTTAATCGTAGATTTTTACATTATGAAAATTGTAAGTCCTAGTTAGTCCTGATCGTGAAAATCCAATTTCAAACGTCAAACAATCCTAATTTATCATTATCGTGAATTTTAAAATTGCGAAAAGTGTGAGTCCTGGTTAGTCCTGATCGTAAAAATCCAATTTCAAACGTCAACCAATCCTAATTAACCTTTATCGTGAATTTTTAAATTGCGAAAAGTGTTAGACCTGGTTAGTCCTGATCGTAAAAATCCAATTTCAAACGTTAAACAATCCTAATTTATCTTAATCGTGAATTTTAAAATTGCGAAAAGTGTTAGTCCTGGTTAGTCCTGATCGTAAAAATCCATTTTTAAACGTAAAACAAGCCTAATTTGCCTTAATCGTAGTTTTTGAAATTACGAAAAGTGTTAGTCCTAGTTAGTCCTGATCGTAAAAATCCAATTTCAAACGTCAAACAAGCCTAATTTGCCTTAATCGTAGATTTTGAAATTACGAAAAAGGTTAGTCCTAATTAGTCCAGATCGTAAAAATCCAATTTCAAACGTCAAACAAGCCTAATTTGCCTTAATCGTAGATTTTGAAATTACGAAAAGGGTTAGTCCTAGTTAGTCCTGATCGTAAATATCCAATTTCAAACGTCAAACAAGCCTAATTTGCCTTAATCGTAGATTTTGAAATTATGAAAAGTGTTAGTCCTAGTTAGTCCTGATCGTAAAAATCCAATTTCAAACGTCAAACAATCCTAATTTGCCTTAATCGTAGATTTTTAAATTATGAAAATTGTAAGTCATAGTTAGTCCTGATCGTGAAAATCCAATTTCAAACGTCAAACAATCCTAATTTATCATTATCGTGAATTTTAAAATTGCGAAAAGTGTTAGTCCTGGTTAGTCCTGATCGTAAAAATCCAATTTCAAACGTCAAACAATCCTAATTTGCCTTAATCGTAGATTTTGAAATTACGAAAAGTGTTAGTCCTAGTTAGTCCTGATCGTAAAAATCAAATTTCAAACGTCAAACAATCCTAATTTGCCTTAATCGTAGATTTTGAAATTACGAAAAGAGTTAGTCCTAGTTAGTCCTGATCGTAAAAATCCAATTTCAAACGTCAAACAATCCTAATTTGCCTGAATCGTAGATTTTG
The DNA here is from genome assembly GCF_031216515.1 of Neocloeon triangulifer. NCBI lineage: Eukaryota > Metazoa > Arthropoda > Insecta > Ephemeroptera > Baetidae > Neocloeon > Neocloeon triangulifer. Next base: position 3,890,268 of record NW_026775550.1, read on the forward strand.
AAATTACGAAAAGTGCTAGTCCTAGTTAGTCCTGATCGTAAAAATCCAATTTCAAACGTCAAACAATCCTAATTTGCCTTAATCGTAGATTTTGAAATTACGAAAAGTGTTAGTCCTAGTTAGTCCTGATCGTAAAAATCAAATTTCAAACGTCAAACAATCCTAATTTGCCTTAATCGTAGATTTTGAAATTACGAAAAAAGTTAGTCCTAGTTAGTCCTGATCGTAAAAATCCAATTTCAAACGTCAAACAATCCTAATTAATCTTTATGGTGAATTTTAAAATTGCGAAAAGTGTTAGTCCTGATTAGTCCTGATCGTAAAAATCCAATTTCAAACGTCAAACAATCCTAATTTATCATTATCGTGACTTTTAAAATTGCGAAAAGTGTTAGACCTGGTTAGTCCTGATCGTAAAAATCCAATTTCAAACGTTAAACAATCCTAATTTATCTTAATCGTGAATTTTAAAATTGCGAAAAGTGTTAGTCCTGGTTAGTCCTGATCGTAAAAATCCATTTTTAAACGTAAAACAAGCCTAATTTGCCTTAATCGTAGTTTTTGAAATTACGAAAAGTGTTAGTCCTAGTTAGTCCTGATCGTAAAAATCCAATTTCAAACGTCAAACAAGCCTAATTTGCCTTAATCGTAGATTTTGAAATTACGAAAAGGGTTAGTCCTAGTTAGTCCAGATCGTAAAAATCCAATTTCAAACGTCAAACAAGCCTAATTTGCCTTAATCGTAGATTTTGAAATTATGAAAAGTGTTAGTCCTAGTTAGTCCTGATCGTAAAAATCCAATTTCAAACGTCAAACAATCCTAATTTGCCTTAATCGTAGATTTTTAAATTATGAAAATTGTAAGTCATAGTTAGTCCTGATCGTGAAAATCCAATTTCAAACGTCAAACAATCCTAATTTATCATTATCGTGAATTTTAAAATTGCGAAAAGTGTTAGTCCTGGTTAGTCCTGATCGTAAAAATCCAATTTCAAACGTCAAACAATCCTAATTTGCCTTAATCGTAGATTTTGAAATTACGAAAAGTGTTAGTCCTAGTTAGTCCTGATCGTAAAAATCAAATTTCAAACGTCAAACAATCCTAATTTGCCTTAATCGTAGATTTTGAAATTACGAAAAGAGTTAGTCCTAGTTAGTCCTGATCGTAAAAATCCAATTTCAAACGTCAAACAATCCTAATTTGCCTGAATCGTAGATTTTGAAATTACGAAAAGTGCTAGTCCTAGTTAGTCCTGATCGTAAAAATCCAATTTCAAACGTCAAACAATCCTAATTTGCCTTAATCGTAGATTTTGAAATTACGAAAAGTGTTAGTCCTAGTTAGTCCTGATCGTAAAAATCAAATTTCAAACGTCAAACAATCCTAATTTGCCTTAATCGTAGATTTTGAAATTACGAAAAAAGTTAGTCCTAGTTAGTCCTGATCGTAAAAATCCAATTTCAAACGTCAAACAATCCTAATTAATCTTTATGGTGAATTTTAAAATTGCGAAAAGTGTTAGTCCTGATTAGTCCTGATCGTAAAAATCCAATTTCAAACGTCAAACAATCCTAATTTATCATTATCGTGACTTTTAAAATTGCGAAAAGTGTTAGACCTGGTTAGTCCTGATCGTAAAAATCCAATTTCAAACGTTAAACAATCCTAATTTATCTTAATCGTGAATTTTAAAATTGCGAAAAGTGTTAGTCCTGGTTAGTCCTGATCGTAAAAATCCATTTTTAAACGTAAAACAAGCCTAATTTGCCTTAATCGTAGTTTTTGAAATTACGAAAAGTGTTAGTCCTAGTTAGTCCTGATCGTAAAAATCCAATTTCAAACGTCAAACAAGCCTAATTTGCCTTAATCGTAGATTTTGAAATTACGAAAAGGGTTAGTCCTAGTTAGTCCAGATCGTAAAAATCCAATTTCAAACGTCAAACAAGCCTAATTTGCCTTAATCGTAGATTTTGAAATTATGAAAAGTGTTAGTCCTAGTTAGTCCTGATCGTAAAAATCCAATTTCAAACGTCAAACAATCCTAATTTGCCTTAATCGTAGATTTTGTAATTACGAAAAGTGTTAGTCCTAGTTAGTCCTGATCGTAAAAATCCAATTTAAACGTCAAACAATCCTAATTTGTCTTAATCGTAGATTTAGAAATTACGAAAAGTGTTAGTCCTGATCGTAAAAATCCAATTTCAAACGTCAAACAATTCTAATTTGCCTGAATCGTAGATTTTGAAATTACGAAAAGTGTAAGTCCTGGTTAGTCCTGATCGTAAAAATCCAATTTCAAACGTCAAACAATCCTAATTTGCCTTAATCGTAGATTTTGAAATTACGAAAAAAGTTAGTCCTAGTTAGTCCTGATCGTAAAAATCCAATTTCAAACGTCAAACAATCCTAATTAATCTTTATCGTGAATTTTAAAATTGCGAAAAGTGTTAGTCCTGATTAGTCCTGATCGTAAAAATCCAATTTCAAACGTCAAACAATCCTAATTTGCCTTAATCGTAGATTTTGAAATTACGAAAAGTGTAAGTCCTGGTTAGTCCTGATCGTAAAAATCCAATTTCAAACGTCAAACAATCCTAATTTGCCTTAATCGTAGATTTTGAAATTACGAAAAGTGTTAGTCCTAGTTAGTCCAGATCGTAAAAATCCAATTTCAAACGTCAAACAAGCCTAATTTGCCTTAATCGTAGATTTTGAAATTATGAAAAGTGTTAGTCCTAGTTAGTCCTGATCGTAAAAATCCAATTTCAAACGTCAAACAATCCTAATTTGCCTTAATCGTAGATTTTAAAATTATGAAAATTGTAAGTCATAGTTAGTCCTGATCGTGAAAATCCAATTTCAAACGTCAAACAATCCTAATTTATCATTATCGTGAATTTTAAAATTGCGAAAAGTGTTAGTCCTGGTTAGTCCTGATCGTAAAAATCCAATTTCAAACGTCAAACAATCCTAATTTGCCTTAATCGTAGATTTTGAAATTACGAAAAGTGTTAGTCATAGTTAGTCCTGATCGTAAAAATCCAATTTCAAACGTCAAACAATCCTAATTTGCCTTAATCGTAGATTTTGAAATTACGAAAAGAGTTAGTCCTAGTTAGTCCTGATCGTAAAAATCCAATTTCAAACGTCAAACAATCCTAATTTGCCTGAATCGTAGATTTTGAAATTACCAAAAGTGCTAGTCCTAGTTAGTCCTGATCGTAAAAATCCAATTTCAAACGTCAAACAATCCTAATTTGCCTTAATCGTAGATTTTGAAATTACGAAAAGTGTTAGTCCTAGTTAGTCCTGATCGTAAAAATCAAATTTCAAACGTCAAACAATCCTAATTTGCCTTAATCGTAGATTTTGAAATTACGAAAAAAGTTAGTCCTAGTTAGTCCTGATCGTAAAAATCCAATTTCAAACGTCAAACAATCCTAATTAATCTTTATGGTGAATTTTAAAATTGCGAAAAGTGTTAGTCCTGATTAGTCCTGATCGTAAAAATCCAATTTCAAACGTCAAACAATCCTAATTTATCATTATCGTGACTTTTAAAATTGCGAAAAGTGTTAGACATGGTTAGTCCTGATCGTAAAAATTCAATTTCAAACGTTAAACAATCCTAATTTATCTTAATCGTGAATTTTAAAATTGCGAAAAGTGTTAGTCCTGGTTAGTCCTGATCGTAAAAATCCATTTTTAAACGTAAAACAAGCCTAATTTGCCTTAATCGTAGTTTTTGAAATTACGAAAAGTGTTAGTCCTAGTTAGTCCTGATCGTAAAAATCCAATTTCAAACGTCAAACAAGCCTAATTTGCCTTAATCGTAGATTTTGAAATTACGAAAAGGGTTAGTCCTAGTTAGTCCAGATCGTAAAAATCCAATTTCAAACGTCAAACAATTCTAATTTGCCTGAATCGTAGATTTTGAAATTACGAAAAGTGTTAGTCCTAGTTAGTCCTGATCGTAAAAATCAAATTTCAAACGTACCGTCAAACAATCCTAATTTATCTTTATCGTGAATTTTAAAATTGCGAAAAGTGTTAAATCTGGTTAGTCCTGATCGTAAAAAACCAATTTCAAACGTCAAACAAGCCTAATTTGCAAAATTCTGCATTGATTGCAAATTCCTATTCATCATCGCAGTGTGCTCACCAAAGCGGAGCGAGAAGCAAGAATGGGAGTTGGAAATGACTATGATGATGACGATGAAAAACAAGGTGTTGCTAAGCCGCTTAATGTTGGAAATACAGATAACCATCTGAGTTCTGACGAAGAGGCGGAAGGCGAGGACGACGACGCTACCACTTCCCGCATGAAATCAAAGCACAATGCACAATGAAGATAGGGATTATGAAGATCCAGAGGAAGAGGAGGAAGAAATAGGTTTGCACCCGCGAGTACTGAATTGATATTTTCAATTTTAATCGTACAATTTGCCAGAACCAATGAAAATGACGACGAGGTTGATGATGAGATCCGGGAGGCTGTTCCCGAACTGAATATGTCGATCACTACTGCAGATCAAGAGGCGTTTCTTTGATGCAGTGCATGATAATGACGACACTCGCAGTAGTGATCGAGCCTTGGCTGTCAAGCAGAAATCCGTTTTTCTCCTGCAATATAGATATGACGCTCAGGAGGAGTTGTGGTGTGAAGCTGTGTTGGGGGTTTGTTTGTAAATCCAAAAAAATAGAAGCTTTATATTAATTATCTGATTATAGGTTCCACTGAAATACAAAAAGGTAGACATGTCCACTCTTTTGCAAGAGGTTGCACACAAAGCATTCATTTGGCAAAGTGCTGTCAATCTACAAGGCGTTTATTTACACGAGTTCCAAGGATGAGATGATGCTGGAAGTTGACGGAATGAACATAACCGTAACTTTTACCGATAATATTTTGGTTGAAAAGTACTAAAATTTTGAATTTATCTAGAAAATATTCAAATATATCACAAGATCCTCGACATCAGTAGGATATATGTCAACAACATTAACGCCTTCGCACAAGTTTACGGCATAGAAGCGGCGGCCAGTCGGATTTTGGTGAAAGTGCAACAGCGCTCATCAGAGGGAATCAGAACTCATTTCTTCTCCATTGCAGCAGATGACCTTCGAGTCATCGCTCACCTTCCTGCGAAGTGCAGTTCTGGAGGCAAAAACCGGCCATGTTTGATTGCTGGCCAGGCTATCAAAAGTTGCAATGGGTTTTTTTATTTGAGGATAAAGCTTTCTTTGTATTCCTCTATCAGTATTCATTTTTGCATATGATCTTAAACCTACAGTTTACAAGCTTTAGCGATTTGTGAAAACTGCTTGATAGCTTTATTTCAATCAAATAAAATTTAAATCTTCCAATTAAATTTGCAACGTAAATGTTGTTTCATTTCACGTAGTTTGAACGATTTAGGTGAATAATGATTATTATTATTATTTTTCTGAATAGTTTTTTTAAAGTAAAAGAACAGTGACACAAAAGAAAATCGGTTTTGCTATGTTTGCAGCTGCATACAAACTGGGAAGTTGGCAATAGAAACTTAAATGCATGGGTTGTTAGTTGTTTTTATATATAGATGAAAATATAGATGGATATCAGAGAGGTGACGGTTGTACTTGATCAGCACTTCGCTTTGATTGATCTTTGTTCGTCTCGAAGATCTCGGCTAACAGTTCCTCGTTCTCTCTTTCTTCCTCTAACTCTTCCCTTGCGAGAGCCACCCTCTTTTCAGCACGGACGCGTCTTTCTCGAGCTTCTCTGATAAGGTCGTGTTCGAGTTTATTGATAGTCGAATCAAAGTGTTGTGTCAGGTCCGACACAATATGCTGGAAGTTTTTTTTGGTAGTTGCTTGGCCACCGCAATTTCAGCCGGAGTGTCGAGATGGGCTTCGGACGAGCAGGTGACGAAGCGGGAGGAGCAAATTCTCACGAGAGTGATTTTGGCTGAAAAAAAATTTTTTTTCCAAAAACATTCATACATTAAAAGATTTGAATTACGCGTGTCAGCCTTCAAATCAACATCATGCCCAGAAACTGCAAGCAGTATGGCCAAAATGTTTCCATTCAGTTCTTCGAACTTTCCCTCGGCGATGATGGCCCGGGTTTCTGACGAGAAATCTTGGTCGACTGGGAATACTGGGATGACTGATGTTGGGAAGTCGACTATATGGCATTCGTCTGCGTTCATATAGTAGTAGTCCAAGATTATTTTCCTCAAGGTGTACCCAGCTGTCAGAGAAATACACACATATTAACAAAATATATGAACAGCCAAGAATCAAGTGTGAATTAAAATATTCTCAAGCTGAGAGCAAGCGAAATTCTCATTTGAGTCAATAAATCAAAAATTTAAATATGTAAAATATTCTCTTACGAGACTATTCACGCACATATGTAACTTGACTTACCCTCACTGAAAAGATTTTTGTAGTGGCCGCGAATGGATAGTGCCAAGAGCATCATTTCTCTCAGTGAAAAGGTGTTCACGAAGCCTTGCCATTGGAAAAAATGTCCAGGAAATCATCGTCTCTGCCTTTTTGCAGGACCCGGGGGAACTTGGAGATAACGGAGATGGTGATGGAAGAGCTGAGCGGCAGGCATGATGGTGATTTAAAAGTGGAGATTAATAAAATTTCAGTCCGAGTAAAACGAGAGAATTTTGAAAGAATGAATTTTTCTTTGATATTTGAAACCGTTAAGGAAACAATGAGAAAGGCAACAAAACAAAATAATAATAAAAAAATGTATTGTGTTGCTGCTGTATCAGCCGAGAATTGTTTACTTTGACTTTGACTCGTTGGAGCGGTTGGAGGAGGGGAGTAGCTCAAAAAGGGGGCGAGGCCGTGATTTATTTTTCTTCAATTCAAGGGACAAGGGATCTGAAAAGATCTGGAAAAGATCCTTTGAGGCTCGGGATAATTGGGATATTATATTCATGGACTTCATTTTATAGCAACATTTGACTTTGACATTGACCATTAAAGCAGCATTACAAGGTCAAGTGAGCTTTTAATGCTGCAGGGAAAGTAGGGGAGGCGCTGTCTCGCGGTGCTGCCAGAATGATGATGTCATGGCTGCCAAGCTGAGGTGGCCGGCGCTTCGATTTAAAGACACACTCGAGAGCGTTATGTAGTGGTCGAAAAGCGCCCGCGTCTCGATCGACCAACAGCCGAAGAGTTCGAGCGAGCAAAGTTGGCGTCGAAAATCGACGTTCACGACCGATAAACACGCCACCGTGATCGCTGGCGGGCGCGGCCGCGCGCGATGAGCAAAAAGAGCGAAAACGTAAGCGTCCGAGGCGCAGTAAATTCAAGGCCAATCCATTTGTTTTCTCCAAACATTGATTTGATCAAATTCGCAGGGTGACGATGAGAGCAAGTGGCGGTGGCGGCCACCGCCGCGCGGCGTCGGTGCCGACGCGTACACGTTGTGCGACGCGTGGAAAAACGGCGGGACGTGTCGCTATGGCGTGCAGTGCGTCGAGGCGCACGGCCAGGACGAATTGGACGAGTGGCGGTGCCGCTTCGAAGAACGGAAGGCCCGTCTCGCCACGAGCACGTACACCGAAGGCCTCCTGGAAAAGTGGAATTCGTCCGACGAGAAGTCGGAAGTCATCTCGGAGCAGCTGCCCGCGGGCGTTGCGTCCCTGACCTGCGAAGACCTAGCAAATGTTGTCGCTGCCAACAAACACAGCAAGACGCAGTGGACCATCTCTGCACAGTCTCTGGGCAAAACAAGGCTCAAGGTGGTCGCCCTGCTGCAGGATAATTGTCGAGAGCAATTTCGACTCACCGAGATCCAGGTCTTAAAAATTAAATATATTTTTTAGTATTCAAGATAAACAAATTGGTCAGCTGCAAATTTTCTTTTCATTTTTTAAGGCCCTTGAAATGGAATTTTTATTATTTAGCAGAATGATTAATGACTCTTTGTTATGATGTTTTTTTTTTAATACAAAAGAAATCAATAAAAATGTAAATTTATCTGAATTGGGAAAGCAAATGGTATTGAACTAGTTAAGAGCAGCGCGTTTCCAGTTTTTAAAGACAATACTGCAGCAAGAAAATTTAATATTATTCCTCTAACTTTGTTATTGTTTTCACAATATCGAGGCTGACTACTTTCAATAATATTTTCTATTTGACATTGATGTAGCAGATTGTCTTGAACAATTTGAACACTTCAAGTTGCTTTGTTAATGAGCTTTAATAATCTAAAACATTTTCTTCAATAACGTTAAAGCAAATGATATTAAATTTCAACTATTTAACTTGAATTAAATTAAGAGATTTTAAAATTTGATTAAGTTATTTATTCAAATTGTATTGTTAGGTTAAAAATTAAATAACTAAAGACTCAGAAAAATTTATTATGGATTTCATTTTTTCTTTGTGAGTTTTTACTGGGATGTCGGCTATTTTATTATTTTTGTTGTTGTTAATTCTTCACAAATCAAGTCTAAAATAAAATATGAGCAAGTTTGCCCTTGTTTGGCTATGGTATTAAAATGAGCCATGTTCTGTTATGATATATTTCTATACCAATTTTGTTCTTCAGATTCGCTCTGGAAATGGAACAGCGCACACATGGCGTCCGAACACCAATCAAGACTGGAAAGTTCCTGACAGTGCTTACAAAGGTCTGAAGGCTGATGCCAAAGTTCACTACAAGATAAAAGTTCAATTTTCTACGGAAATCTATGGCACATTCCGCCAGTCAATTGTTTTTGACTTCGGTACCTTTCCTGTGACGGTGAAGCACGTCAGTGTAGAGGTCGTTCCTGGACCAAACAAATCTGAAGAGGGCGATGCGGTCGAGGGTGACCCTGAGGAGGAACAAGAACGCCTGGCAGAGGTCAGAAGTTTGGTGGTCAGTTCGGCTGGGCGCTGGGTTGACGGGATCAACGCTTCGGTTATCCCGTTCTTCTCGGACGCTTACAAATGCTTGCCCTTGACCCAGCAGCCGAGGTACATGCCCTCGGATTCGGATAAAAAACTGCTGGCCACCTACCCTGTACCCCAAGCAAACGAGTTTCCCTTCACTGATGCTGTCATGGAACGAGCAATCACCATGACAAACTACATCGAAAGATTACATCAACTTCTTTTTATTGAAGAACTTGCTAGGTGGGTTTTGTTATTAACTTTTTATTAGGTACTTGACTGAAAACTATTATTTTATGAAGGTACGACTTAGTGTCACATTTCAACGTAGAAGTCAAGTTGCACTTGGCATCGAGTTATTTGTTGGCCACCACATCAGCTCCAGGAAGTGGAGGTGGTGGAGGTGGCACGGCAAAGTATGCGCCTCCAGGAGAGTTGTATGCACACTTAGCCTTGAGCAAGGATATTTCGGAGGATACTTGCTCTGGTAGACTCATTTTAAACAACTGCACTTCAATTTTCATCTCCTCAGCATCTGAAAAAGAGAAAATGGTAGTGTCTATTTGAAAAAAAAGTATTGATACAAATTAATTTTTCCTGCTCTAGGATAAAGATACAAAACGAACCGTTTATGAAGCGGTCATCGAGGACAAGGGAAAGAATGTTGTATATCTTCGGCTTTCGTCAGACTTAGTGAAATACTACAACCTGAAAGCCGACATGGATTTCCCAGCAGATGTTCAGTTCCAGCTTAATAGGGTTCCATTTTGCGAGTGGCACTATTCCGTAGACCAGATGAAACCCAACGTCAGTCTTGTTTTTCCTGAAACCACAAAGCATCCGAGTATCCCATGGAATCCTCAAAGGCAATGATTTTAAGCAACCATATTTCTCGTCTTTAACTTTTTACAAATTGTAGGCAATGGAATGACAGTTTAGACTCGAGATTGAATCCGAAGCAGAGGGAAGCCGTAATTGCAATAACAACCCCAGTGGAAACTCCTTTGCCTCCCATCCTGCTGATAGGCCCTTTTGGCACTGGCAAGACTTACACCCTAGCACAAGGAATCAAGCAAATTCTGCTGCAGCCCAACACGAGAGTATTAGTTTGCACGCACTCCAACAGTGCAGCAGATCTGTACATCAAAGACTACCTTCACCCCTATGTGCTGGATGGTCACGAGGAAGCAAGGCCTTTGAGAATCTACTTCACTCAGAGATGGGTGACGACCGTTCACCAAACTGTGCAAAAAGTAGTCCCCAAAACTTTCTCTTTTATTGTTATTGACATACGCAATTCTCATCTTACAGTACTGTTTGATCAATGTTTCCGAAACAGAACGAACATTTAGGAGTCCCACAGAAGAAGATATTATGAGGCATCGGGTTATTGTTGTTACGTTGAGCATATCGACGTACCTCTCCAGCATGGGACTGAAAAAAGGCCACTTCACCCACATCTTGTTGGACGAAGCGGCTCAAGCAATGGAGTGTGAGGCCATCATGCCTTTGGCAATTGCAGATGAAAACACGCGAATTGTGCTTGCTGGAGACCACATGCAGGTAAAGTGTTGACTCGGGTTTACGCTGAAAGAGTTTATTAACGCCATATTATCTTTACAGCTTAGCCCGGAGGTTCATTCGCCTTTTGCTAGAGAGAAGGGGCTGCATTTCTCCCTTTTGGAACGCTTGTACGACCATTACCCCTCAACCTTCCCCTGCAAAATTCTTCTATGCGAAAACTACCGTGCCCACGAAGCAATCATTCAATTTACATCGGAGCTCTTTTATGACCAAAAGTTGATCAGTAGTGGAAACCAGCCCAGGCACGAAAAATTATACCCGCTAACATTTTACACAACTAGAGGAGAGGACATTCAAGAGACAAACAGTACGGCTTTTTACAATAATGCAGAGGTAAATTTTGTTTAAAATTTTGTCGATGGAAATTAAATCTTTTTTCGCAGGTTTATGAGTTGGTTGAACGTGTTGCTGATTTGAGGAAAAAGTGGCCGAAAGAATGGGGACGACTGGACGAGCATAGCATTGGTGTCATGACGCCGTACGCAGATCAGGTGTTTCGGATTAGGGCTGAACTCAGAAAACGGCGAATGGGAGGAGTGTCTGTGGAGAGAGTTTTGAACATTCAAGGTTTGCATTTAAATCTTGATTATTTACAGGGAAATTAATCAAATAATTTTCAACAGGCAAGCAATTCAGAGCAGTTTTTCTAAGCACCGTCAGAACAAGAAGTACCTGCAAGCCTGGAGCAAAAGAAGCCTCTGCTGAAGACATGGATTACGGATTTCTATCAAACTCAAAACTGCTGAACACTGCCATCACCCGAGCACAGAGTTTGGTAGCAGTGGTGGGAGATCCAGTGGCACTTTGTTCGATAGGGCGATGCAGGTTAGCATCCGTGCTCAAATTTTGTAAAAGTATTTTTTTTTTTTTTTGTAACAAACAATTTTTTGTTTGCAGGAAAGTTTGGGAAAAGTTCATCAATGTTTGCCACCAGAATCGGAGCCTGTTTGGCATCACATGGGCTGCTCTGAGAGCTCAACTGGACGGAGTGGAGATGAGAAGCACCTACACCCTAAATCCTTTGGCGCCTGAATTTGTACCTCGGCGCTTGCAGACCGAAAGCTCCGCACCAGCTTCTCAAGCTCCCGCCGCCTTTGCCGGTGCCAACCTCAACTACAACCAGCAAGTTCCGGTGCACCCTCAAAACATCTACCCCCAAATGTTCTTCATGCCTCCGCCAGTCGTCATGCAACACCCAATGATGTACCCACCAAACTGGAAGGCAAGAGCAGTTCCATCTCCTCCACCCAAAGCGCCCCTGATTCGACCGCAACCCACACCGTACTACCCTCCGTATGCCGGCCAACAACCACGAATACCCATGGTTCCGGGCATGCGACCTCCTCAGATTCTGCCACCAGCAATGCCGCCCCAGGCAATGCCGCCTCTGCAACCTCCACCTCCACCCGTTGTGCCCTCGGCCCAGCCTAGAATGTTCCCGGAACGACCGAACAGCCTCAACCACGAGAGTGAGCAACCCAAGCAGATCCAGTTTCTGCACAATGTGCATTTCCCGGAGAGACACCCATCACCTGCCACAAATACAAATAACTGGGACTCCAACGTGACGAACCAGATGGTATTATTTTCACCTTGAAGTTTTAGATTATAAATTTCGTTTTTTTTTTTTCATAGATGGCTGAGAAAAACATTCCACCAAACATGGATCCAAGGAGGGGATATCCACCTTCACCTCAGCAACCTCCCATGAGACCGCAATCCCATCAAGGTATGAGAAAATTTTCCACTAACTTTCAAGGCTCAATTGTTAGGCATGACAGTGCCAGTTCTAATTTTTTCCTCGAACTTGGCTTTACATGGCACTCGTAAGAATTTTTGAAAAATTGTTGGAAGATAATTCAACTTTGTTAACAATTTCATTTTTGTAGGACCACCTCCACAAAACTCAGCTGGACACTCAAGAATCTCACCCTTTCAGAACCTTTTGCCTCCAAATATAACCCTGGAAACGATGTTGAAAAATACTGCTATGCAATATGATTGGCACAAGACTTTGGTTGAAAATTGTGGACCTGACGCTGGTGCAAAGTAAGCAGTTGACAAATTTGTTGGCAAATTATTCGATAATTGAATTTGACTTTCCATTTTTGCTTTCCATACTCATATATTATTTTAAAGATTTGTGGAAATGATTGTGGCTGCGAATAACTACAAGCAGAAAACCACTGCTCCAGTGAAACCGGAGCCAAAGATGGTCCAGTCGCAAATGATGGGTCCACCGGTCATGCAACAACCTCCCCATTACTCTCAGCAGCAAGCCACCTCGCCGCAAATGGTTTCTCCCCAGTCTGCAATGCATCACTCGCTGAATCACCACCACAACCTGCTTCCTCCTCATCAAAGCATGCAGCAGCAGCAACAGCTCTCACCAGGAACGCAGCTGATGCAAAACGAAGTGGTCGAAGACGTTGTGCGCTCCTTGGACAAGTTACTCGCTTCATCGTCGATTGCGGAAAAGGCAAAGTACCTCGGTATGCCTGACCGTATCCCACTCCCGCCTCAGTTCGAACAAAACATGGTCAACCGCCCGTCAATGGCACCACACAAAATGCAACCAGACATCATGAACGGACATTCATCAAACCATGTAACATTTTATCAAACCTAGCAATCTCTTTCCTTACAACTTCTTTGTTCCAGTTTGAGCCGATCAACATTTTCTCCGATGACCTGATACCACTGCCTGCCGATTTCATTAGACGAGAAAATGAGAGGATGCAAGGTTATCCGCAAGCGCACGAAAATCCCTTAACACAAAGCAGGCTTTTTAATCTGCAACATAAAGAGGAGATGCCAGGAAACAGAGCAAAGTAAGAGTCTTCAAATTAAACTTTAAGCATTTATTTAAACAAAATTTATTAAAAAAAATTTCCAACAGCAGCTGGATGAATTCCTCGGCAATGATGCAACAGAACGGACCGCGCCTCTCTAGACTGGAAACGACATACAGCCCGACACCTGAAAGAATTGCCGAAAGGATGTACCGATCTCAAAGTCCGCCTCATCCTGACCACGAGCAACCGACCGGAAACTCTGAAATGATGGAACAGGCGCCGCCACCCACGCTGAGCTACGCCAGTGTGCTGAGGCAGAAACCGCAGCCGACAACTCCAACGATGGGGCTGAACAAGTCGCTTCTGGACGACCCTTTCGCAGTGCTGAGGGAGTTGGGCACCCGCAGCGCCAGCCAGCTGCAGAGCAACAATAATCTACCCTACAGACCTTACAACCACAACTAAAACTTCTTGCGTGTAACCGATTGGGACATTTTGCATTTGTTGAGGAGGATTTTAAACGGTTTTTCAATCAAAAGTAATCAGCATGCAGTTTTCCCCCCTATTACCTATCCAGTACAGGCTTTTGTTTTGAATTTAACAAGCGCCACACCAGCGGCACGTTTCCCATTCCTACTTCATCTGGTTGCAAACTATGCTTGGCTGTCGGCAACCAGTCCCCTGGGGGTTTTCGTCCCGAAGAAGGTTTCCCCCAAAAATATACTCAAATGAAGTTAGCAGATTGAAATGTTCAAAATAAAATACAGAAAAACTAATAAAAATGATAAAATATTGAAAATTTGCATTTCATTTAATACGTCTCCTGATAACTGTAATTGGAAACAGTCAAAATACTCTAAGGTGATTTATTTGCGAGTAAAAAGTAACAAATGGAAAAGTTACTTTTTAATCAATATTAATGCCTGATTTCAATTTTTCACCTTTAACTTATTATTGATCAATTTTTATTCAAAGAATTTTAACTTATTTCCTATTTTACTTGAAATTTATCCCTCTCCGCAGACTTTCGCTATATTTTCCTATTTGCCTTTTTTCTCACTTTCACTTGCGCGCCCTTCGCGGCGCCACCCCTTCGCACTATCTCCGTGCTAGACGATCTTCGGCCTTGCGTGTGACCTCTTTCAAGACGCACCCCTTTCACTAGGCGACACCCCTGGCCTTGCGTTGCTCTCACCGACCTCCAAATCGGTGCCAAGGACGTACGCATTGCGCGTGCCGCTCTAACATGGGCAATTCAGTGACCTCCCCGTCGCCGCCCTTCTTTGAACCCGAGCCTATTTCTGCCCTACGAAACTAGCATGAATCTTGTAGAAAAGTGTTTGACGGATAAAAATCCCGATTTATTAATATACATGAGATTCTCTAGCGCGTTCATAGAAATGGAAAGTGCTGCGAACACCCCTACGCGCGGAAGTGAAACAGGCCGCGCGGCTCAATGGTTGAGCCCAAATTGCAGCGCCAGGGGAGTTCGAACTCCGGCCTGGGTCTAGTTTTTAGCTGCTAAAAATTTATAAGAAAAATTATTGAAAACAATGGCGAGTCATATAATTAATTAATTTGTATTCATATAATCACTTTTTTTCATATATAGAAAAAAAATCATCCTAGTATTTCCGTTTTTTACAGCGAGTTGAAAACACGCAGACAAAAAAAAGACGATTATGAATCAATAAAAATTTTTAATCTTAAAAAAAAGAAAAATTAATGCTGTAAGAAAATGAAAATTATTTTTAATAAATTATACAACAAAATGTCAATTCATAAAAAAGTGCACCGCGATATCTTTTCTTCGCATTACTGTGCAGCAAGTAGCAAGAAGTATAGGATGTGCGGCCGCGGCGGCTTATACGCGGGGAGAAGATATAAAAGGGTTGCCTTGAGCAGCGGCGCGATGTGCCCTTGGCCGCGGCCTAGTTGTTTCGCGGCCAAGGCCACTCCGGGGCCACTCGCAGTACACTCACCTTGAGTTTAAGGTCGCCCCACATCTAGGAGAGGAAAAAGTGAATCAAGGGAAGATGCGTTCTCAATACAGGCGAGCAGCGAGCACGTGGAGTAAAAAAAAAAAGTAAAGCGCGATAAGTGCGGAAGGCTGAATGAGTGGTGATGTTTTTATTTTATTTTACTCATTTCTGATCTATCTAATTATAATTAATATTAATAACATAATGAAATCAGTGAAACAATAACATTTTTAATGTACAAAATTATTTTATTAAAATGATAAATTTAATTAATTTGTAAGAAAAAGCGCCATTTCTATTTAACTTCCGCTATTTTTATAGTTCTGGATGAAAAGCTTCTGGGTTAATTATAAAACAATATAATTCAATTTTAAAATTAAATTATATAATTTGCACTACAATTACTAGCAATTACAGATAATTTTTCTTGTTCAGTTAATTAAATATATTTAGAGTAAGAAGGTGGAAAATTTAAAATGAAAGAATCTTTATGGAGAAAACACGTGGATTCAACTTATTATTCAATAATTTTTTCTTAATTAGCTGCTCCTATTTCTAGTCGTGGATATTAAATTAAAAAAATATTTTAGTTTTTTTAACAAATGTATTTTCTTAAATTAAGAAACTTAATGAATTAAAATATTTTTACAAACAGGCGGAAAAATAATATATTGATAATATCGGTTAAAAGTTAAAAATAGAGAGCGCCGGGCAGTGCCGAGAGCGGATCCATATAGTGAGTGCGTTTGTGCGAAAGAGCGAGCGAGGGTGAACGGCCGGCGCTGGAGATGAGTCTTTGGCCTTGCCCGGCAGCACACAAGGCCAAAAGCTCGCGCCCAAGGTTGACTCTTCGCAAATTTTCAGACTCGGCCTCGCTCCATGAGCGCATGCCAGGCAATAAGGATCATTTTTATAATCTGACCCGAGCGGCTGCGTGGATGCGACTCGGCCGTGTCTGTGTGCACAGCAAGCAGGCAAGCGCCTCTTATTTGCTGACGAACGCACCGCTAACTAGGGAGGCTGCTGCGTTTAGCACAGGAAACGCCGGGTGCGACGGCACAATCAGCAAAATTGGTCCCCCACTCACAGATCTCTCAATCGATCATTAGCAAATTAAGCCTCTCATAATGGAATGAGAACAAAAAATTGGAACTTCCTCGAGAGCGAAGAATTCGTGTAATTTTCTAATTAAGCTAGCAATTTTCTTTACTTTCAAGGTTTCTTTAATAAGCAAGGAAAACACATTCGACTCCAAATAATATGTCAACATGTATTAATGTTACAACACCAACAAGTATAATAACTACAGAACACTGCTAGCCCTGCACCACGTATATGAGAATAAACATTCATATCAAAAGTAGCTTTGTCGGGAACACAGTCAATTTAAGTACATTCATTGTTTTTTTTTTTGCTTTTTTGTGTGTGTGAGTTTAATGTTTGTGTGCATTCGTTCAAGTCGATTCGTTCCATTCAGTTCGTTAAATAATATTATTTTTTTCTCTGTATTTAGTGCACTAGTTTTCGCATAGTTTTCTCTCTCTATGTGGCATTCAGTCGCGTTTCGCATCACTCCCGTAGGAAGAGGCCTTGCTAATCTTGGTCATGCCGATAATTTTGTACAACAGGAAGAAGACTGAAAAAATATAGGTCCATTTTAGATTTATAATCATTTCAGAACACAAAAGATCAAAGATTCCTAGAAATTCAACCACCTTGCCCTTGTTTGATCATTTTTTTTTTTTTTAACATTTTGCACTCACAACTGGCAATGATTGCTGCTCCGATGCTGAATTTGATAGTGGAGCCAGAGGTAAGGAGGTAGGTCAACCAATAGCTCATTGGCACCAAAGTGACCACAAACCAAACGCACCAATTGATTAGAGATGCTTTCCGACGGGGCAGTTTGAACGGTTCGATCCTTTTCAATCCGCTCTCTTTGAAAAAGTCGCCCGTCTTGTAGAAACTGTCTTGCATTTTATCCTAAAAAAAGACAGAATCATTTGCATCACGTTTGCAATTCAAAGTTTCGGCCTTCGAACCTTTCTTTGATAGAGCTCATGGAGCCATTTCGAAGCTGCTTGTTCGTCGTCCGGGACTTCTTCCATAGGAATACGTTGAATGCAAATGTGACCAGTGACGCCCTTGCCGACCAGCAGATTATGCAGATTAGGCTTTACTTTGTCATCCCTAAAATTATAAACAAATAATTTGAATACTTATGATGAACAAAAATACAAAATTCGAAAATTTTAAATTTGTTTTCAAAATTCTAAATATTTCGTATTATATTTCATTGAAATGAGCAGTCGCGTACTTTTTGAAAGCGAGCTGAACGTCGTAAATGGCTCCCATCTTCTCTTTGAGATGGGGGATGCTGCTGGTGAATCCTCTTGTTCGCGGCACCAAGTGGTGCTTGAGCAACGGCAAGCCTCTTTCCTTGGCGAATTTCATGCTGGCTGCATGTTTGTGTTCGCTGAAGCGTGTGCCTTCGGCGTACAGGAGCAGCTGCAGAAAAGATGTCCAATAAGCAGAAACAATGAGAAGGAAGCAAGTACGGCAGGGGAAAATCAAAATGCTGGCAAGTAATCTGTGTGCTAAGTACGTCAAGTCGGTCGGCGCGATTCTCACAAATTTTATTGTCTCCAATTTAATTTTCTAATTTTATTTAGCATCCACAAAGCTCTTAGGCTTTCTTAGGCAGACTGGTTATGTTCAATGCAAATTAAAGTGATAATAATTATCAAAATAAGTAGAAAACTTGTTTCAACTTGTTTATAAAAAAAGGTTTAAAATATCTGCTTGCATTTTAGTCCTATTTAAAGATGAGTTTCACGTGTGGACGCAGAAAAATGGCATGTCAAAAATTCAACTTTCTAAAAATAGCATTTGGTAGTCCAAATTGACATGGTCACGCCTTTGGGGTTATAAAATTCCCAAGTTCAACAAAGTATTTTCAAAAAAACTCAAAAATCGAATTTTTTTATTTTCCAGTTTAAGATAAAATTTGAAAACAATTTTCCTAGCCCAATTTTGCGACGCCTGACAACTTTACAATGGTGACCAAACATGTAGGAACACGTTCATGGTCACTTTCAGTGAAATTTTGACTTTGAGCCTCTCAATTTTCAAAATTAACGCCATTATCAATTTTTTTGACAAAAATTTACCCCATATAACTTAGAATCGACAAGTCAAAATTTCACTGAAATTGGACTTGAATGTGTTCCAACACGTTTGGTCATCATTAAGAAGTTGTGAGGTGTCGCAAAATGGGGATAAGAAACTTTTTTCACATTTTCCTCTCAAACTGGAAATTTAAAAACACGATTTTTTACTTCTATGAAAATATTTTGTAAAAATTCGCAAAATAATTTTTAGCCCCACTTGGGACAACCAAATAATTTTTTTAGAAAGTTAAATTCTATGATGTGCCATTTTTCTACGTCCAGATGTGAAACTGACACTGATAAAGAAAACCCCACTTCTTTATAGCTTTTTTATTAAATCTGAAAAAAATTTGACCAATACTGAATGAAGATAAATAAATTTTTTCCTCTAAAATTTCTATTTATTTTGTAATTTAATTTCAATTGTCAAGTTGATTTGCGTAACTAAAGGTGCGTGCGTGTTTAATCTACATTTTTATTCTAGATTAGGAAAATTATTTTGGTGGTGAGCGGTGATTGCGATAAAAACTGAAGTACTGCGTGTTTGTGTCTGGCGGCAGTCTACGAAATTAATCAAAAAGCGATCAGTGTCGTTATGTTCTTGATGAAGTACAAAAACAATTCTAAATCAGCTTGTCTCCCTGTCAGAGCTGGCTTGTTTGTATCTTTGCAAGGGAATGGACAAAATATCGATTGGCCGCAGTCGGTTCAAGCATGCAAACTGAGAGATTAGAGGGAATTATTAGAGACTCACGTGTTGTTTGTTTAAAGTTTTTTTGAGCGCCATGTGTGTAACTTATATGCAACACGTACATCCACTGACCGGGTTCGAGTTAATAAAAAAACAAGGCAAAAGTTGAAGACATTCGTTTTGATCGGGCAGTCAATTCAAAACGGACTGTCATCTTACCCAGATCGGACTCGGATATTCGACTAATTCTTTCAGTTGCGTGCTGATGATTTGCTTGTCCTTCTCCCAGTTGCGCTCCAGGAAAACGCTCTCCCCGAACTTCCAGGCCCAGCCCATTGTCGGGATGAACTGCAGCACTTTTTTGGCGTAAGTTTTGCAATTCTGAAAATAAAGTTAAAAATTGTTTTATATTTAAAATCTACAAAAACTTCCAAATTAAAATTAGGTGAACTTTAGGTTTGTCAAATTAACTAATTTGCATTGATTGGCAGTGTAGATTTAAAACAAAATTTATATAATTTTATTTTTTAAATAAAATTTAAAAAAAAGCCTCCTTTAGAGAAAAAAGATCGCACTCAATTAAGGCCAAGCGATTCTTTGAATTGGATTTAGCAATTTCATTTTTTTTTAAGCATAATTTTATGCTCAAGGAGGCTATCAAATTGACTGCCTTTGAGTGAATTTGAACTTTGGACACACATGCAGGATGTGAGAACGTGATGGAAGCTTCGCGAAGAAAGCGCGCACGCACCCCTAAAAGTCGGATTCGGTCGCAGAAAACCCAGCCCATCAGCCAGTCAATGTCGTAGGCATGGTTCATGATGAGGTAGCCGTGCTCCTTGCCGTAGTATTTGTCAAAATCGTCGCGGTCGATGTAGATGAGCAGGTCGCACCCGGCCCACCACTCGGCCAAAAACACCAACTCTGCGAAAAAACAAGAAAAACGCCACAGGTTTTTTTTTATTTAGAGTCTAAGACGAAATTTATTTGAATCTGAAATCGGATGAGCACTTACGACTGTAGAGCGAATAGGCCAAGTAATAATTGAGCCGGCGGTACAGCTTTTTGTCGAAGGTGCGAACCCCGATCCAGAGGACGAGTTGACAGAAATTGATGAGCAGACCGGACACGAAGTACGTGATGGCCATCAGCAGGGCGACCAGCGGCGACCGCTTCACGCTTTCGACCCACCCTGCCATGATTTGCGGCGATTTTACTCTGGGTCCAGCGCAATTTTCCGACTAGTCATCGCCGCCGAGCACACCGAATGCAGCGGAGAACACCATTTAGGGGCGTGTCCAGTGCGCAGCTCAGCAAGCAGTGTCTTGTTCGGTTGGTCTTACCCCTCCTCCCTCGCGAATTTTCTGCAACTAATGCAAAATTCATCCAGTTTCCGCAAGTTGGCTAAAAGAAATAATTAATATCAAAAATTAATAAACACTGCAAGATAATAAAAGCGTTACATATTATTAATAAATTACATTTTTAACCAAAACTGCGAGACAACTTTTTTTGCACACTTTCTGAGAAAATAATTCCCTGAGTTTTGGAATTTCGCAGCAGAAATTAAAACTCAATTACGAATTAATATTTTCAATCAAATTTTAATCTAGTTGCAAGTTTTAAACGAATTTGGCCAAACCACCCCTAGGGGAGTGTCGGTCAGGTTGGCACCCCTTGGCGCCAGCTGTACTTGACACCCCGGAGTGGAAGGTTCTCCGTTTCGAATCGAACGAAATCGAAAGGTGTCTTGGTTGCTCTTGTTCGCGCGGACGCCTTCCGGTCAGGCGGGCCCTTTTCTCCTCGGCGATAAGCGCCGCCCGCTGATAAGGACGCGAGCGCGGCCGTGCGCTCGAGCCGAGTGCGCAGCAGGCAGGTGACGTGTGTGTGTGTCTGACGTAGGCGTGCCACGATGGCCGAGGCCGGTGTAAACACGAAGCAGGTCCGCCCTTGCGAGGCCCACGAGAGCGCCCTTTTCTCATTTCTCTCTTTGCAGAAGATGCCCCTGGCCGAGGTCGAGTTCAACGCGGCGCGGGTCATCTCGCGGCTCGAGGAGGCCGTGCAGATGGAGGAGGGCGGCCACTCTTGGAAAGTGTCCCACGGACTGCTGCCCTTGCCAAGTCGCTCCAAAGACGAAGTCATGACGCAGCTCGAGGCGAGTTGGCACTTTATTTTATTTAAGCCTCGATGTTTCTATTCTAACTCGTCACTTTTTTTCTAAAGGATCTCTTGCTGCATGAGGAGGGTGAAGGGGTGCGAGCTCGGCTGCCGCAGTTGGACGCGCCAGGGGAGGTGGCCATCACCTCGCACAGCGTCGCCGCGTACGCCAGCAGCCTGGACAGGCCGCACTTGCAGCGACTCGCGACCAGGATCGCGTCCGACTCCACCCGATGGCTTAGTCACATGTTTAGGTAGTTTGCCGAATTTTCCTGCTAAATCTGCAGTGCAGGAAGTGGAAGGGGAATAATCAATAATTAATCTCTTTTTCGCTGGGGGATTTGCCCATTTTATTATTCCTGCTCTTAGATTGTTTAAAACTTAAAAAACAGTTCGTGCCGGCAACAGTAAATAAAAATAACTGTTATCTGTGTTTTTAAACTGATAGTGCAATGAAAATGCCAGTGTAAAATTCCACAATCTAATTTGTATGTTCAATTTTTTGCTAGTTTTATATTTAATTCATTTAATTATTATTAATTTCTTTTTAAAAATATTTAATATCAATGAGGTGAAACTAAAAACGGAACTCGCTACTTATTTACTTTATATAAATATAAATTTAAATAAATTTTTTATTAATTTTCTTTTGTCATCATCACCTAAAATACGGGGAAATATAAATAGTACCCTAAAATTTGTTTTATTCACCTATATTTGAGAAAATGTTCATTATTATCATTATTTTTTATTTTAACTTCATAATTTCCTTATAAACCTTATTTTGAATAATCTTGATTTAATCTATTTTAATTTAAATTCTGAAGATTAATTTACACCTGATTGACACATCGGAATTTATCAAAAACAATCATTCGCAGGTTCTTGGAGTGCAACGCATTTTACAATGACGACCTGCTGGAGGGTCTGGTGCGCATCACCCGCATGCTGCTGCACTACAAGTACCCTGAATACCTGGAGCAGGGTTACGACGCCCTGCAGACGAACCCGCCCGTCATTTACACAAGCATGGCCTCGCCCTTGGGCCTGGTGCAGCACCTGTGCCGTCAGGTGGGTCTGCCGCTCATGTGCGTGCGGCCGGTGCCGTGCAACACGGTCTTCGGATCGCACCAAAAGATGGACGTGGCCGCCCTCGAACGGGCCATCGAGGACGACAAACTGGTGGACAAGGTGCCTCTGCTGGTGCTGGCCGACGCGGGCACCACCATCGCTGGACACGTGGACAACGTGACCAGAATGCAGGAGGTGTGTCGCAAACACGACGTCTGGCTGCACCTCAGAGGCCACGGTTTGGCCGCCCTGGCCATGGCCTCTTCGCCGACGGTCCCTTCTCGCATCGCTGACAGCATGACCCTGCCCCTCGGGGTGTGGTTCGGAGTGCCAGCTTTGCCCATTGTTGTATCCTTTGCCAAATTATGATTAATGTGCATTTTTTTTTTTTAAGAATTAATGTTGATAGAATTAATTTGCAAAAATAACTTTTTTTTTTAATTTTTGTTACATTTTACTATGAAAATTGTTGAATAATTTCTTGAAATTTTTTCCTTGACAATTAAACCAGACTTTGTTCCGCACCATTGAAGCACAAGAACCTGCTCCTCCGGGAGTCAGAACCCGTGAGAGCACCCTTGCCTTTCTTGCCGGCCTCTCAGCGGAGCACAACATGCTGAAACTACCGAGTCTTTGTTTGTGGACCTCACTTCAGGCTCTCGGCCGTGAGGGAATCCTGCACAGACTTCGCAGTGCGTTCGAGGCAAGCGAAATTCTCCACAGCAAACTCGCAAAATATCCCAGGCTCCGTCTTTTGGTAAAAATAGAATTAACAAAGTAAAGAAATGAAATAACTAATTTTTTTCAACTGCAGAATCAAAGACCAGGTGGTGAAGCTGGTAGCATTTCCATTACGGAACTGGTCAAGAAGCCAATCAGCACAACTGTAGGTTTCAATATTTACAGAATTTGATTATTTATGCTAATTTTTTTTAAATAAATTTTAGGTGCTTTTTGAAGTCACTTCCTCTACAGTTGTTTTCCAATTTGTTCCTGAGAACCATAACAATGATGAACGAGTTCCTGACTATTACGACAAATTGAACTCTTGGGTACGTCGATCTTTACAATATCATTAGTTGACTAATTTTTATTTTAAAAGCTGGGACAAATTTTGCAACGGGACGTCCCAGAAGTCCCTCTAGAAATCTGTGAGCTAGAACTGAGTGGCATCATTTTGCGTTTCTGTCCTTTGGAATTGTCTCCTGAACGTCTGCCTTCCCACGCCCAAATTGATAAGTTTGCAACCTCGATGGAGCAGCAACTGGTATTTTAACAGAATAAATACCTTTTAAAATTTCTGACATGGCTTTTTAGGAAATTCTGGA
This sequence comes from Neocloeon triangulifer, assembly GCF_031216515.1. NCBI lineage: Eukaryota > Metazoa > Arthropoda > Insecta > Ephemeroptera > Baetidae > Neocloeon > Neocloeon triangulifer. The sequence continues at coordinate 3,913,936 of NW_026775550.1, forward strand.
GGCAACGGTGCACCATAAAGAAATCTTTGTCAAGTTGGCCACGAAGTGTCCCCATCTCCGTCTTGTCAATATGCCTCAATGGGCTGGTTTGGGTGGAGTGAGGTTCGTCCCCGACGAAGAGGAGCCAGATGATATGACCGATCAACGCAAAAACGAGCTCAATCATCTTAACCAACGACTTGTTGACACGCTGCGTAGCACAGATGCTGCGTTTTCCATGGGTAAGCCTGTTTTTATTTTTGGGAATTTGTACCCCATACTGATTGAATTGCAGGTCACTTAATCATTCACCAAGGTATTTTACAGATAAAAACAAAAATTTCAAATTTAAATGAGTTTTAATATTTTTTAAGAGATCAATTTGAACTAAAATTTGTATTTTTTTTTTCATTTGCAGGCGAAGGTGAAAATGGTTTAATTTGCGTTCGTTTTGGCATGGTCACTGCCGACACTGACGTCGAAGAGCTGCTCAATTTAGTTGTGACCACGGGAAAGGAAGTCGAAGAGTCATCTCGCTTCCTCGAATCTCTCACTGAGATTGTCAAGAAAGGTAAAAATTTAAATTTGACCAAACTTGCTTTTGACTAAAGCTTAAAAAAATGATTTAGGTATTGAAACCGCAACTCAGGACCTCCAGAAGGAAAACGCCGAGCGCGTCTGGCAGGAAGGCATTTTGCGCCAAATGCCAGTAGTTGGATCTCTTGTCAACTGGTGGTCTCCGCTTGGCAAGGAGACCGGAATCAAAGGCCGCAGCCTCAACTTAACTGCAGGTAGCAGGATCGAGGTTTTTTCCGTTTCCCTTATTAAAACCTTCTTTGCCTCAGGTGTTGTCGAGAGCACAGAAAATATTTATCGCTACCACATGCAGCTGCAAGGGGTTTCCCCTCCAGGAACCAAGGGCCCACCCACGCCCTTGGTGCAAACCCCGATCGCACCACCCTCTTCTCAGCACTCTAGGTCTTCGTCCCACAGTTCTAACAAGGAGCCCCAGGCAGCAGAACAATAATATTGTGGATTTCGCGAGTTGTTTAATAATTATCCTTTTGTCTTTACAATACGTATATATTTATTGTGAAACGTCTTGATTTTGTTGTGATTTTACTTGTAGTGATGTCAAAATTGAATTCATGGACCTAAGACTGTACGAGCACAAGCACCTATTTACCAAAGATGCCTCGATTGTGTACTCTTGGTTGCAATAAAAGAGCAAAACCAAATTTCAAAACTTCCGAAACTGGTTTTTTTTCTACAAAGAATAACAAGAGTGACATTTTTTTGCTGTTTATTTCAACAATTAAATTATCTTGAAAACGGCTAAAATTCGCATTTATGTCGATAAATTCTAACAACATCACGTCGAAACATCGAAAAATAAAGAAAAGGAGACATGAACTCATGTATAGAACAATTATTATTATAATAATTTTCTTTGGATTCGTAAAAAATAAACACTGTAAATAACAAATAATGTAGACGGAAAAAATGCAACATGAGGTCTGGCACAGGCACAACTAAATGCTCGATAGTCTTGTGCAACACAATGGACTGAACAGAGGAAAGGGGTGAAGCCTTACGAGGGTTGACGACAGGGCAAAAACAAAGTACCAGGGAAACGAGCGAGCAGGAGGTGAGAAAGAAGGCGGGGAGCAGAATAAAAGTGCGGAGAGGGTTAAGAGAACAAACGTGTTTGTTTATTATGATTGGTAAATACAAGCGTGGAATGCTATCCTAAACCTACGTCGGCCCCTTTTGAGAGGGCCCTAAATATAAACACCGAGACGTTAGAAAAGAGCGGCAGTGTATCTACATACTTACACCTACATTGTTTCATCTCTCATTCATAATATTAGGATTCAGTCTGTCTGTACACCACACTAACAAGTCCGTTTTTTCATTTTGTCATAATTTATAAAAACACGGCCTCAGAATATATATAATAAAGACATTATACAAATTATAAACTGTGAGCACGCCGCATTGTTGTGTGTGTGTTGTCGTCTTCTTCTTATTCTTCGTGTGAAGTGGTTTTATTGGTTCTTCCAGTTTTACAGCTCACTGATCATATACTGAGGCCGTTCAGGCTCTCAGTAGAAGTCCGCCGACTCCAACGTCTTGCACTGCTTGCTCAGAGTCGCGTACTGCCCATTGTTGGGTCCAAGCATTGTGGTAAATCGGTCAGAGTGGTGAGAGGAGTCACCGGACTTTTCCTCGCGTGCGTGCCGCCCATTTCTGTAGAGAAAAGAGAACATTAACATCGGAACAACCACCTCGCAACAACATTCAAATTGGGCCAAATTAACCGACAGGGACACGCGGGGGAAATAATTGCTCGTTTCTCTCGAAATCTCATTATTTCGGTCGTTTCGACACAACAAGGGACTTTTTCGGGACAAAAAAGGCCTCGCCAGGGGAAGGGACATGCCGATGATGTCACTAAACCTATGTTCAGGCATGCGACACTGACACGTTCAATATATCACGAGACACACTGTTCATTCTCGGCACTTACCAAGCGGCATCTCGTCATGCTCACCATGCTGAAATGTTCAATTTAAAGAGGCGCTAGGCCCGTTTGTTGGAAATAAAAGTTCAATTTTAATTAAAAGTAAAAATTCTGCCTGCTTTAAGCGGAACAGACTAAAATCAAGATTATTCATTGCCATTCAGCCGGAAGCAGCATTTCTCCATTTCAATCAGCAAAAGCATTCACTAATTGTCAGGCATTTTGATTTCAGTCTATTTCACTAGGCTCAGGCAGGATCCAATCGCAAATCAGTGGGACGAATTAAAGAAAAATTTCATTTCACATTTATAAAAACAACAGAATTTAAAAATATGAAAGTGCCAGAAAGTGGTGGACGAAATCATCAAAATTCAAAAAGTCCCACCGAGTCTGCGTACGAAAATTAATTTAACTAAATCGAAATTAAAGCTAAAGGCCCCGGGCGCCAGAGCTGAAGCAGGCAACCCGGGGGCAGAGGTCATGCATTACAACGTACAGCGTTCCAGGGTAAGGCGGCGTGGGTGGGGGAGTGTGCGTGCGGGAGTGGCGAGGTCTGAAGTAGCCAGTGCTGCTATACGACCCTTGACTGCGGCGCCCAAGCGAAGACATGGCGGCCGGGTGGTGTGGCTGGTGGAGCGGGCCACCCGGGCCACCAGCCAAGAAGGGGTCCTGCTCGTCCACTTGCAGGTAGTCGGGCCTGCAACAAAACCCGGCCGAGTAAATACCAACCTGACGGAGGGGTAATTGCAGGGGAATCAAACCTCTTGCGGATGTATATCCAGGCGTGCGAGTCGATCCACACCAGAAGGGTGAACAGAATCCCGGCGCAGGCCGCTGAGGCCAGCATGAATAGCAAACCCATTCTGTAAGAGAAAAAAATTAATTTTCATTTAATTTTCAATCCAATTTTGATCAAAACGTACAATCCTAAATCGCAGATCCCGTGAATTGCTCCTTGGTAGTTCCGATTGATGCCCTGGCACGACAATTGCTGCTCCAACTTGTTGAAGATGTGCTTGGTCAGGTTGACGGTCCAGACTAGTTCGTCGGTGCGCACGTTGTATGGCAGATTCAAGACCAGATTATTGATTTGCGTCAGGCCGGAGACGAGCGCCTCGGAGGCGCGCAGGCCGCTCTGCAGACGAGGGTACAGAGGGTTGGTGGCCGTGCGGTCGCACTGGATGTAGTAATGGGCCATTTCGCGCTGAATGGACGGGCCTTGGCCCGAGAGCACCTTTTCGACAAATGGATCCGGCGCCACACAAAAGTCGCCGAGAGCCTGAAATTTTAATACAAGATAAGCCGGGTTTGAAAATTAGGGGCCAAGCGACTTACAATGGAACCGGCCAGGTACACCGCAGACAGGGCGTAGGTGGTGATGACCGCGAAGAGACCAAATACGGAGAACCTGCAAATTTATGGGTTCGAGGTGAATTTCTTAGAAATGTAAAAATTTGAACAGAATAGTTTTTGAATTGTTAGTTTTTATAAAAATTCAATTTAGCACTTAATATTTTAATTATTCGCTATTTTATAAAATTTGAAAATTTTCAAATTCTTTATAATGGAGCACAAAATAAAATATAAAATACTATTGAATTTTTTTATTATTGTATTTTCAAAGTGTATAAATAAAGCGAAAAATAAATTATGAAAAATTCTATAGAATATTTTAAATGAATTTTTTTGCTGTTTCTTTTTTTTTCAAATTTTATAAAATAGAGCGAATAAATAAAATTTATTGAACGTTGAAAATTTCTATGCTCGTTTAATGAAACAAAACGAGCAAATCGTATAAAATGCCGCCAGGCTAATTGCGGACACGAGATTATAATTGTCAATGCGGTCGGAGCAAAAACCGCACGCAGCGATGTGGCTCGTTTTATCGGCGTCGAAACGGCGCTTGCCGACCAGGCGCAATTTAATATTCTCGGTCGCTTGATTGGACTGACGCGATGACAGATTGTAAACAGAAAATAATTCCGATCCTAGAGCAGCGGCGCGATCTTTATTAAAAGGCGGCGACGGAAAAGGAGCGCCGGAAGCAGCGAGGAAGTTTCGGGAGTGAATAATAATCACCCACCTTTGCATCGACTCTGTCCATGTACAAAAAAAATACATACACAACAGGAGACTCTGAGAGAGACCGTCACCGATCGTAACCAAACAAAGTCAAAAGCATGACGTAATTCTCAAAAGAGGAGGAGGAGAAGGTCTTATAGGAGGATTAAAGTGAATTATTTGTGTAACCCAGCCGGGCTAATGCACGCCTATCAGTCGAGAACACGATCCTCGGCGGCAGGCGGGCCCCAGTCTCCATTCAGCACGCTGACCCACGTAAATCCGCGATTTTTTTGTCAACGAGGGCACGGAATTTCGCACAAACTATTTGCAAGGCAAGAAAGATATGAACTACTTTGAGATTGCGACTGAAATTCAGAGAATTATTTGTTTTAGTTGATATGAATTTAAAATTGGCATTTCCTTGATGGGTTTTGAGAGTTGTTTATTGTTTAAGAAGAAGAAAACAATATCCTGATCTACATTTTTTTGGCTGCAGGCATAATTCATGAGCTTTGAAATAGTTTTGACACGAATTAGTACAAAAATCATTCTTACAAAAAAAAAAAAAATCTTTCAATTCAACAATTTTTGTGGAAAATTATTTAAAGTTACAATTTTACACAAAATACCCATCGAGGAAAAGCCGATTTTAAATTCAAATCACCAAACTCTACCAAAATACTAATTTTTAAATTAAATTTTAGCAGAATGTGCGATTCTAAATTTAGAGCAAATAAAGAGAGCCAATTAGGCTAGCATCTCCAGCTCAGCATTAATATTTTAATTAAGATGGAAGTTAATTAGAGTGGCAAAGCATCCGCGAAATTGATGAGTCAGTCTGCCCGCGTCAATCAATCCTCATATAACAACGATTGGCACGATGGAAGAGAGACTCTCCTCTCCTTGTCTCTCTCTCTTCTTTTTTGCAACTCGAGAGCGATTGCATCATGTTCTCTTTCTCTCCGTGTTTTATGGCTCGAGAGAGAGAGAGAGAGAGGAAGCAAAGCAAGCTGTGGGTGTGCGATAAGAAAATTTGCAAGCACTGGTACAACAATCCGTCCGCGTCTGAGTCACGCGCAAGACAAACAGCGAGAATGCGCCCAACGAGGCCGATATATAGTTTTTGCACTTCTCGCTTCCTCCATTACATTTGACGCGGGCAATTGGCATTTAGTGCGTAGTTGATTTATTTTTTCGGTCACGCGAGGTCCGCGAACGATTTATTAATAACGAATGCGCGATGACGAAAGTACTCACGCAATGAGAGCTCCTCTGGCGTGGCGCACAACTCCGAAGAGGAGGATGAAGCAGAAAACTAGCAGCAGGCTCAATACTGCCATTGTCACAGGCCACCTATAAAACAAAATCAATGCTTAAAAAATTAATTGGCAGCTCAATTAATAAGGAAAATTGTATTAATTAAACTGGACAATCTATTTTGTTTGAAGAAATTGACACTCGAGGAGATGAAGAGATCGGGCTTTTCCTTGTTGCAAAAATTGTTTTTATTCAAAAACAAAATAGTTCAATTATTTTTTATTTCTACAAAAAGGAAAGTCTCTTCATTTCCATGGACAATCTATATTTTAATCTTAAAGTTCAAGTTTGTGAGTAAAAAATTAATTTGGTGCCATGCACTTGATCAAATTTAAAGCGACGACTTTCCTTGTCATAAATATTTGAGATAAGTGCCAAGTGTTTGGACAGAAAATCGCGCCTGTCTGCGCGCAGAGTCAAAGGGCAGCAAAATCAATTACTCGGCAAAGTGCCTGGTTACGTGACTGGGAAGCCGATTAATTGGCGCGGAGGAGAGGAAGTGGCGATTCTTTCTTGCCATACGCAAGATTGATTGACCGTACCTGATGATTTCGGCCATGTGAAGCACGTCGATGAAGGAGGTGAGGATGGCGCCCTTCAGCGGGCCCACCAGGCTCTTTGTGCTGCGAACGGCCAACGAGGTGTTGCTGATCATGCCGCTGATCACCGTCACCAGTTGGTTCTTGACGTCGTCGCCACCGGGGCTGCTCTCGATGCGGCTCTGCAGGTTCTTCAGGATCGACTGCACCTGCCGGTTGAGAGTTTGTTCCGCCACGACCGTCTGCGAATCAAAAACCAAATTGATTTGTTAACTTAGAATTGTTTCATCATAAATTTAAAAAAATCCACTTACAGCTCAATTTAGAAAAAATAATAAAATATTTAAATCAGTAACTTTCGACTTCAAGTTACTTAATCAATCATTTCCCATTTCGAGTGGTTTGTTTGGATTTTAAATGCTAATAAAATGTTATTTTCTAGTTTAGAGATGCATAGAAAATGCAATTAAACTCCTTTAAACAAATCTCAATTTCTGCAACCTCAACCAATAGTTCATAATCGTTTTTTCTTTCCTTTTTAAGTTATTTGCTTGGTTTTTCACCATTGCGTGGACCATGAATTAAAAATATGCCAAGAAAAATGATTATTTTTTAATAAAATTAATTATTAAAGAAAATTAAAAATAATAAATAAATAAAATTGGGTAACTAATGAATGGCACAGGCCGAAAAAACTTTGTCTTAGTGGCCTGAACTTAAATGTTCTAAAGACTAAACTGTTAAAATTCTTGTTTACAACAAAACTGAATTGAATTAAGCTGCAAACTCACCTCATTGCGGGCTGACAGGAACACTTCATTGATGCTGGCAACTGAGGCCATCACCTGCACCAGTCCATTGTGGACATCGTCGTTTCCATAAAGGCCCACAGCCACGGAACCGCTGAAAGAAAAATCCAATATTTAAAAAAAAAAAGATGAATTGAACATAAAAATGAAACCATGAACATTATTCAAATCACGAAATCGAATTTAACACATTTTTTCAGTAATTTATAATAATGAAGTGGAATAAAATTTTTGTTAATGAGATTAAAACGAAAAATTTTAACTCGGCTACTTAAATTGTGGTTTTTCTTAATTAGCACCTTTTTCAACAAAACAAAAAGGCTTTCACTCTTTTGGTACCGAATTCCAACAGCTTTTCAAGTATGCAAATTACACACATTAAAAACTCTTGCGCCGCACGTAACAAAGGACGCGGCTAATGAGCAGAACGACCCTCTAAAATTTTAATCGTGTGCGCCGCGCATGATAAAAATTGGCCCGAAACCGCGCGGGGCGCACAACAACCCTCGAGTCGCGCACCCCGCATGCTTTGTCTCTCCCTCGGGGGCGAATTCTGCGTGCAAATCCAATTCCGCTCCGCCTGCGGGGCCACTCTCTCGTTGAAAAAATTCCGATTAATGACTGTCGCAATTTGCTCGCGTTCCCATGGCCGATGAACTCACCAGCAGACGACCGCGAGCAGGCCCAATATCCATTTCCAGGGGGTGATGCTGCGCTTTCGACGGGGGTTGCGATCGCAGCACCGCGTGAGCAAGTAGACGAGCAGGATGAACAGCGTCAGGATGAGCCATAGCGCGGGCACGGCAGCGTACAGCCCCAACGCCTGCAACAAACAAACACATTTATTATAATTAACGTTTGGAAGGATATCTCGTGGGCGCGTTCGGTGCCGAGAATGGGCATTTGTTTCACGCCGATTGTTTCCACGGGGCCGGCGCGAGGTCCACAATTTTCGTAATGGGTTTCGGTGGGCGATTGTGTAGTTGATTTTGAACGGGTTAAGTCTAATGGGCGTTTACACGAAAATGCCCGAGTTCCGATTGATACTTTAGATGTTGGGTGTTTTGGTATTCATTTCATTTGATTTATTTCGATGCCTCCTATAGTCACCATTGACTAGTCTAAATAAATAAAAAATTCTTTGTAATTTGATGGGATTAGTAAACGAATTTGATTAAAACGAATAACTCCTGTCACTTTTATAAATAAAAACTGATGAAAAACACAAAAGTACAAAGAGAAAGTGGTGGATTGGATATTATGAAAAATTGAAACCAGGTTTGTCGTTGCAAATTTCTGGGAAAGGCACTGACTCAGTTGCTTCATTAATTTCTGCATTTCTTTTTATTCAATAAAAAAATAAAATTATCTTAATTTTTTAATAATTTATTTTATTAAATTCTCCAAATTTTATTTTTTTTTAATCCCTCCCACTTAAATTTAGAGGGGACTTAACAAAGCCCTAAATTTTAAAGTACCAGCAGAATGCAGGTTGCCTTTTGAGGTCAGTTGTCCTTTTATTATTTCATTTTTCTGTAGCAACAAGTGACCCGGTTTTAATTTTTCATAAAAAAAAAAACGTTTCAAAGTCACATTTTTCTGTTCTTTTTCTTATTTTTTTACCAATTCATTAATCAACTCCGCATTTATAGTATTATCGAATCATTTTCAAAAATAGTTTCAAAGCTTTTAAATGCTGGGATTATTTAATTTTAATAAAAACAAAACTTTTATCATGTATTTTAATATCGACGTTTACTTTATTATCAGTATTCTTTACAAATTCTAAAAGATACGCCGCAAATTGTTTTATTGTGACTAATTGGTCACTTGCCACGTCTCCTATCGTTTTTTGGCCTGCTGACAAATCACCTCTCTCACGAGCCGCAACTCGTGACTCGCGGGTCGGTCGGTCGGTCACCGCAGATTGCAGTGCCAAGATTGCGCGACACTGACGCGACCTTGGCCGTCCGTCGCAAGGGGGTGCGAATCTCGCCTCGCCTTTGCAGAGGAAATTAGCAATGAAACGGCAATCAAGGCTGCGAGAGCAATTTGGTCCGCACGCAGCCTCTCTTGCATTAAGAACCTCATCCTTGCTAGGGCACTCTCGAGCACTAATTATGCGGGCGAGTTCAAGTTCCTTTTGCACCCGCGCGGACCGTGTGTTTGACTTTTTACAACTCATCAGCGCAGGGGTGAGGATCAGGCATGTGGCTTCTGATAATGGCGACGAAACACGACACACATGCATGCACACCCGAGGGGTGAGCCCGAGCGTAAAAAGAGAGAGAAAGAGAGGCGGCGGCGTTGCCGGGACACATTTTTATTTTTTTTTTCATATCTACGGAGCGGTGTTTCTCACGCCGGAGACAATATCGTGCATGTTGTACGCGCGGCATAATCGGATCGGCTAATGGGACGCAAGAGTGAGCACCAAACGGACCCTCCTCGAGGAGCTCCCACGAGAGACAGACCCACCGACCGCCGAGCAAATAAAGCATAATGGAGATGGTGTCGTCGGGGGATTGATTATTAAACATGCATGTGGTGCCAGCGACACAAAAATTAAGTCTCTATAGAAGCCGAGGAGGACCTTTTCGGATGAAGACGTTTACAGTGAGAGCGGTCGTGATTTACGGCGTGTTTGGAGATCACCATGGCTACTGGTCAAACCACCACGCACTATTCAGATAAAGCGCCGAGTGCAGCATTTCTGGCGCCTGCGACCAAATTGATTTTCATCAAGCAGAAAAACGTTGTCCATTTTTCACTCGCCATGTGGTCTGTTTCGTTTCCAATCTTGTTTACACAAAATTTAATGAAAAAAAAATTCTTTCATTCGATCAATGCGTTTTGTGGGACAGGAATTCGCTTTGAGGAATAAATACACTGGCTGACCGGTGAATAACCTGAATAGCCGGCTGTTGATTGGAATGCTCGCCCTTTGACCTTTGTCGGCGCGTGCATTGGAATTTCGCAAAAGAATGCACGCAGCTGCTTTTTTGCATTTCGATAATAAACCAGTCTTCAACAATACAATTGTACAGTAATATTTAGTTAACTTGCAATTAGTATTTCTCCAACATTTTTTTATTTAATTTGATCCCATGATAAAATGACAATTACTTCAACAAATTATTAATAATTGAGATTGGATTGTTACTGACTACCATTCAAAACTACGATATATCCTATACAATTCAAGTTATTTTGACTCCAAGAACCATAATTTATTGATTATTCTGATTATTACAATTTTTGATCCATAAAATATGCCTTGGAAAAGCACGTTTTTCATTGTTTAATCTTTATTTTCTCTAAATAAAAAAAAAATAAATAAAAAAAAAACGACAAATATGGCCAATTTAAAAATGTCATAATAGCCGACGGAAAATTTCACCGCTTGAATTATTTTTATACCACTAAAAAAATCGGAAGCGGCTATCATTGTCAAATTTTGACTTATATAAAAAAAAGAACCAATAAGTGACATTTCCCTTAAGCCTACGACTTTTATGTCAACAGCAAAGTTGATCAGCGTAAAAAGTTACGCAAGGAACTGTTTAGATCATTTTTCTAACCCAAACCGTTCCAAAGTTGTGCAAAATAAAAATAAAATCTCGGGTCATTTTTCACGCTACAAATAGGTAACGCCCCATTTTTGATGTATCAAAATTGATACGGAGGACTTTGACATTTGTGTTAAAATAAGATACGGTATTTTTTTTTAAATTCAAATCACCATCTCTCAATATCACTTTGAAAGTCATGTTCCATTTTTTTTAATTAATTAATTTAATGGTAGAAATGAAGAGATCCGGCTTTTCCTCATTGCAAAAATTTTTGGTACTTGAAATAGTTAGTTTTAATTTTTATGTTAAAACGTGGTGTGTTTTTTCTATCAATTTTTGCTGATTTTTTGTATTTTTCTTGCCAACAAGGAAAAGCCTGATCTCTTCATTTCCATGATCATCTCCTTGAGTGTCAGTTTCTTCTAACTCTTGATTAAAATCTGAAAGAGGAAACCAGATTTTTGTCGACTAGAAACACAAGCATTTATAACTTGTCAACTTTGTTCAAGCTCAAATAATAGAAAACAATCTCATCACGATTCATAAAAAAACTTTTCGCTCTGTATATTCCCAGCTGTGCACTCTTTCAAAAGCGTGACTACTTTGCCAAAAGTTTCATTTTCGCAACTTTCCGGTGCGAGAGAGTGCGAGTTTTTCAAGTGGGCGCATCTTGAGCTGGTGGAAAAAAAGTACAAGAGCTTCTCGAGTTGCGTGAATTATTTATGAAAGAGGAAAAAACAGTATAAAAGAGAAGCGCTCCATTTACACCAAAAACCTAGAAGATAAAAATCGAAGGCGCAAAAGGCAGTTAAAAGTTGGGGAAAAAGGACAGGAAGTGTGTTGGAGAAACAAATATCAAATTCGAGCCGCTGCACTACTTTCTATTTTTAAAACGAGGCGCTCCGTCAGCCCCTCTTGGGCTAAGCAACCCTTCGCTGAGCCGGCGCGATTTATGGCGGCCGGCGAGCTATGGACGGTGTTTTCCGCCACTATTTCACCAACGGATAGCGCGCGGGTTTTGTGCCAAATCTCGGAAATTTAATGCCTGCTCTGAATCACACGAGATTTCGGCCGCGGGTGCAAAAGTTATACCTGAAAAGGGCCAACAACAATTTCATAGATTTAGGCGCGGACCGCAGACTTGTGCAGCGCCAAAAAAAATTACATCAGAGAGATGCTTTTTCCTGTAAACATAAAAAATGTCGATCCGCTGCTCATGAGTAACGGCAAAGGAAAAAGGAAGAGACTTGACCATAATTATGACCGCCAATGGTGAAATTGTCATTTACGTTTTGTACAAGGAAAAAAACAATTTTGAGGAAAATGGTTTAAAAATTTATTTGTAACAAACATGTAAATTATTTATTTTAAAATTAAAATTTTTATATCAGGTTTAAAAAAACATTGAATTTTTTTTGTCAGTTCCAAGAACATTGAGAGAGATTGAATTTATTATTATTTTTGTAATATTGACATTCAACGTCATTGTGATGCAAGAAAATTTTTGTAAATAAAAAACTGGTGCTAAAATTATGGAGCGATTCACCAAACTTATGAATATTGAGATCTGCAAACAACGATTTTTGTCCACGAGTGCGGTACTGATAAAATTTAATTGGTTTTTGGGACCCCTCGGTGGCAGGAGACTTGATTAGACCGGCCATTCGAGCAAAAAGCGCAGAGAATTTGCATTGCAAATTGCTTGAGTGCGAATCGGCTTTCAAAATAAATCATTTGCTCCCCAGGAGCAGAAATGCTGAACACGTGTTACGATTCACGACACTGTGTATGCAAAAACACACCATGAAGTGTAAACAGATCCGCGACAAGAGCCACGAGTGGAATTAGCATCTGACAGCCACGTGGGGGAGCACGAGCTGCACTATCTGTGCTATTTTTTTTATTTTTTTACAAATCCAACTTGATGCGGTCGTTTTTGTGCAATCTCGAGTTGGCTCTTTGTCAGCTGCACCGGCTTTTTGTCTCATGATCTCGCGCATCCCAGCGATGATTGAAAATGACAAAAAGCAACCGGCGGCTTTTGTGTTGTGAGCAAGAAGAAGACTCTCGCCGGGGTCACTCGATTCGCTTCTTCTCGCCACAAAAGCTCCGACACACAATTTGACTTGCATGCAGAAAAGGCGCAGTGAAATTGCTACATCGGAACTAACTTTATTGCTTACAAAAAGGGTACAAAATTGCAGGTAAAACTCAAATATTGTTGTAAAAAAATTTGCAACATGAAAATCTAATATGAAAACTTGCCTGAAGCAGTAGATAATTGTAACAAATTCCGTTTCTAAATAATCTTGTAGCAATTTTTAAGATTTTTCCGTAATGAGGTTTGTATAAGAAATAATTTTTTAAACTTTTTTTTTAAATTTCTACCCGGGATTTTCAACAAGACTAAAATGAAACAACTTAAAGAGGCTGAAAACAAAGATTATACAAAAAAAAGGAACTGTCTTACAATTTTATTTGGGAAATTAGTTTCCATAAAACCTCCAAAATCATGAGTTTTGCTCAAAAATTGATTCCTTCATTGGAAATAAATTTTATTTTTGACTCATGAAATTTGACACTCCAGGAGACGATCATGGAAGAAAACGAGCTTTTTCCTCGTTGAAATAGATTTAGATAAAATGGAAGTTTGCAGTTTTTCTGTTATTATTATTTTTTATTTACTCTTGCTAATGAAATATGGTCAAAGACCGTCAACAAAACTGGTGGAGCTTTTTTTAAAACAATTTTTCAACGAGCCCGTTTTCTTCAATTCCAAAAATTCATTTCTTAAGTATCTTTGAAAGTGGCCAAATTATTAAGCTTATATGAGAAATTTCATTTGAAAAACTCAAATTTCAAAGTCAATTTTCTGAACAGCAAATTTAGAAGGTGAAATATTTCTATTTTAATTTTTTAATTTTTAATTTCTATTTTGTGTATTTCATGTATCTGAATGGAGAATAAATAAATAAATAAAAACCTTACTTTAAAATCTACTTTTAATAGCAACGAACCGGACTCCACGATAATTATAGTTAAACTTTGGTCGCTGCACCATTTGGTCGCCACATTTTGCGTGAAATATTCCTGCACTGAAAATAATGAGGCCCACGAAAGTTACGCGCACGAATAGCAGCCCCAATTTGCCGCTGCTAATTTGCAAGCTCTCGAAAGGCACGTCTAATTTTACAACCCTATTAGTGGGCGAAGCGTGACGTGCGCGCGAGGCAAATAAAAAGGAAGCACTCACCTCGAGGTAGGCCTCGTTGTAAGGGTTGAAGGTGGAGTTGACCTTGCGCAGGAGGATGTTGATGTGCGGCAGTCGGTGCAGGAACTCGGCCACGGCGGTGGGGCTGTAGCGGGCCGGAGGCTCCTCCATGCTGTCTTAATCAGCGCCCCGTCATAAATGACTCGCCTGAGAAAAAAAAAACACAAATTTATATATGTGTGGAAAATAACAATGTTCGCTCTTTTGCATTTGTGTTGTATGGCTGAGGGCGAAACAATGGAATGTGCAGGGCAGGGATGGCGAAGCATTTCAAAATAAATGTGTGTTTTGTTCGTTGGAGGGCAAGTGCACGTCTGCACCAGTCACACCGGCTCGAGACAAAGGCGCGCCTCATTAAAAAGTAATTCACTGTGCCACTGGAAAAAGTTCGTTCGAGCATGTCGCTCTGCAGTTTATTTTTGTTGCCACTCTTTTCATTTTTGAAAACGAAATCCTCTCTCTGCAGTGGTTGAATGTCTGACCCGAGCAAATGGTCATAGCGGTCGTCAAAGGGAATTTGGAATTGCGGCCTGGATTTTACATTTCAAAAGAGCGCCTTTTTATGTGCTACTCATTCCAGCTGCCCGAGGCACGAGTTATTGCCACCGAAATTCGCAGGTTAAATCTGATTTATTTTGGCACGATTCGTAATTGTTTTTTTGCATGCAGATTTAATTGAATTTAACTAAATAATTGATTAATTATTTATTAATTTTTGTTTCATATAAATAATAGCGTTAAAGTTTAGTTATTAAATTCATTTTTTTAATATTTTTTTTGTACATATTATAAAAAATTAAAATATAATTTAACGTCTTTAAATTTAAATTTTTTAAACACAAAAATAATGAAATAAATTTACAATTTACTAATTTTATACTTCTTTTGTCAAAAATATTGGAATAACTGTAACAAAAATAATTTCAAGCTACATTTTCCTTCCTGTTTTTTGTTTAATTGCTTCCCATGCTAGATTATAAAATTCTGTTGAGTCTATCTATGAACAGATTATTCGCGGCTTGATAATAAATAAAGAAATAAACCAGATTGACTTCAATTCCGGCTTCTACTTCCTTAGATTATGATAAATGTCAATCTTTCTTTCTTAGTTTATTTTTTCATTCTTAATTATAAATCGTAGAAACTGTTTGTTTGAAGACATTGAAACTCAAGGGGATGATCATGGAAATGAAGAGATCAGGCTTTTCCTCGTTGCAAAAATTGTTATTACTAAAAGAAAAAGAGCTCAGTCTGGGACCCTATACCCTATTTCATGAGCAAGAAAAATTAAAAAAAATCAGCATGATTGAAAAAGACCAAACAAAAAATCTTAAAACTTTTATGTTAAAATGTTTTTTTTTTTCAATTTGCATATTTTTTTCTCTTGCTCATGAAATAGGCTCGCAGATCGTGACCAAAACTGGTAGAGCCATTTAACATTTTTTGCACCGAGGAAAATCCCAATCTCTTCATTTCCAAAGAAGTTGGTTCATTCAATTTTTTTCCACCATTTATTATCAGTACAAAAATTAACTGGAAATAAATGTACTTCGTTTTGCCAGTGAATTTAGTTTTATGGTGAGAGTTGGGTGCGAATTTGTCACCACGATACTCCTCCGCCCTACAAATATGGTGCGAGCTGCGAGTTCTCCACAAAAAGCAGAGGGAATAAAATATTTCCGTTCGCTTCCTCTCGCTCGCAGTACATGAAAGCAAGCCGAGGAGAGTGCTTAGAAAAAAATAAAAAGACCCGATTTTCCACGCTCCTCTGGCAACCGAGTCTAGAAACACAAAAGCATACTATTATAACGTCAGGGAAAGAGAAAAAGAGAGAGAGAATGATGGACGCGTTCTTTCTCTAAAGCAGTTCTGCCTAACTGGCTCTTGCTTTTAGTTGTACATATCAAGCAAATGTGGAGGCAGAGAGAAATAAAAGAGAGGATAAAAAAGCAGGTCAGGGAAAGAGAAAAAGAGAGAGAGAATGATGGACGCGTTCTTTCTCTAAAGCAGTTCTGCCTAACTGGCTCTTGCTTTTAGTTGTACATATCAAGCAAATGTGGAGGCAGAGAGAAATAAAAGAGAGGATAAAAAAGCAGAGGGCGCGGATACTCTTCCAAATAAGGTTTTGTTTTCCAGCCAAAGTGGTACGCCCATCAGGCAAATTTTGCAACTTTTATGGCAAAAGGATCAAAACTCTCTTTGCAAATGATAATAATTGCCAATGAAAAAGAAAATTCAACTCTTCGGCATTCAGCAAAGATGTTTTGAGCCAATTTGAATCATTTCCATATAAAAATTCCACCAAAATAGATGCGCCGCGTTAAAATAAATAAATCATTCGGATGTGTTTATAAGAAAATTGCGAGCCTGCGTTCTAAAAAGCGAAATATTTCTGTGCTCATAAATCACCAAGTCGTTGTTATTCCAGCTTCCAAGGATCAACGTCGCGCTCTTTAAAAAGTCAAACCGAAGCCATAACTCACGCCGAAGGCGACGCAAAAAGGCCCAAACGCACCCGAGCGGACAAAAACCGCTTTCGGGTGTCGTCGGCGGCGGACCAATAATTATTCCATTACGAGGGTGTCATGATATGATGTTGTTATCCATCGGGCAACACGGACGGAGCCTGCACCCGAGAGAGCGACTCAAATGCAAGGCGTGGCTGCGGCACTGGCTGCTGCCGCTGCTGCTTCTCTATCGATCCATCCGCCGGGGCTCGTCGAGCACATGGCGGTGAATCTGTGGGGACTCGCGGTGGATCCGAGAAAATGCCGGCCGGGACCCACGGAGGAAGCATCAATCAGCGCACACCACATTATACACGCTCCCAACAATCGCCACCGAAATGTAATGAATGGGACAAGAATGGCGGCCAAGAAAGAGGGCCCAATTTATTTCCACTCAATTTGACGCTGATCGTTCCAACGCTGCGCCAATTTCAGCACAGATATTAAAATTATATGTTATTGTGAACAAAAAATTCTCACTTGGAGAAGATGAAATAAAAAAAGGGAAAAAAATATACCAAATTTGCATATAAAATTGTAGTCAAATCTTTCAACTTCAAAAACAAAAATCTGAACTACCTCAAATCCATTTTCAGTTCTTATTTAATTTTTTTTTCTTTCATTTCAGTTTTCAGGTTTGTTTGGCATCATCTTTTAAAATTAAAAAAAAAACAGAACAATTAATATTTCATCTCGAGCACCAATTTAGCCAGAGTTTGAGTGCAAAACTTTTTAGAGCAGAATTGTTTCAAGTTTCGCGCGATTCACTTGTGCAGAATTTGAATATAAATCTGCCTCAACTTTCTTCTTGCCGTGCATGAACAAGTAAGTTTATGAAAATCAAAAAGTTTGCCCGGCGAGAACAATGAACGTGTAAACTTGTACATGCAACAACGGCTGCGAACTTTGATGGGTTCGCGCCGCATTTATTCCAGACGGCTTTTTTATGCGCGACGTCTGACTGCTGTCAACCGACGAACACTTGAGAAAAGCGGCGAAGGAAATCTTTGTTGGCCGGAAAAGTTGGTTGGCGGCGCAAAATTTTCCGCGATGAAAAATGCAAAACGGCGAGAGAGTGATTCGAATGACGACGGACATGTTTTCCGGTTCCGTGGAGTGAAAATTGAAAAAATAAAAATGTTTGCTCTCAATCTCGCACCAAATTGTGATTATTTAAATGAACAAAATATAAATTCTTTGAATTCAGACCGTTTTAATAAATAAAATGAATGAAATAAATAACTAAATTATAAGCTGAATAAAATAAAATGTTTGTAATTCAATCAATAATAAATAAAATTAAATGAAATAAAAGGAATAATATAAATAAATATCAAATCAATAAATAAAAAAGGCACATTGCGGCGGATGGAGTCTTTTCGATCTCGGGTTTTGGCAAATTTCTTGCTAGTTTTGGTGCCGTTTAACAACTCCTTTCTTTTCATGGAATAATTTGGACATCAATTAATAAAAATTTCAAATGTTTTAATTCTTCCTTACGAGGAATGAATTTACGAGCAATTTCGCTCAGTCCAAGGATTAGGCAATTCCACGTAAATGAGAAAACGGAATTGCTCATCAACCGAGTGAGTCACCAAACAAACCAGACACTCTTTCCTTATATGTATTGGAAACGACACAAAAGCAGGGTGTCGCGTCATCGACACAAGTGCAGCAACAATTTATTCACATGCTAGAAAGGTTTAATCCATAATGTGCTCGCACAACTCACGTCGAGGGCCAAAAAGAACCGGCAGACATAGAATGACGGGGCTGGAGAGCCCTGCTTTTATTTGTGCGATGAACTCATTCGATTACGACCCCGCGTGTTGTTCAATACCAAGAGCAAGTGTCTATGTCTGTCTGTCAGTGCATTATCCAACGCCATAAAAATGGGCCGGCAATCGATCGGCCGGATTTCGAGTGTCAACAAAGGATCTGCCAAATAATCCGTCTCTCGGCGCACAATACACGGAGGACCGCTTTTCTCGAGGAATGCGTCGCTGTCGGAGCGAGATATACCCACGCAGCGCCCAAATTAAATTGGATTGATTTCCTTTCATTGATGTTCATTCCGTGCCGAATAATTATAGAGGAATCGGGTCGGATTTGCTCCGCATTTGCAGAGTCGTCTCTGCAGCAGATAAATTTTCAATATCCGATGCGGAGGGAAAATAAATAGTGACTCAAAGGATTTGCGCTGATGCGATCCCCGGGCGCCTCGAACTTTTCTTTGGCACACACGGAAGACTAAAAGTAGAGTCGGAGAGGAGCTGGAGAAATAATTTCGACCGATTTGATCAGAATGAAAGGCGAAATAAAGAAGTCTTCCGTTTAATATCGTATGAGACGGATAAAAGAGCGGTAAAAGCAGTTCTCATACATATAGACTGGCTCTTTCTCGTAAAAACTAAAGCGGCACGTATTCCACTTGGAGCTGCTCGGCGATGCACAAATGTTCACGTATGTGTGCGAAGAGAAAAGGGCGATCTTTTGCAAACGAGAGTGGGTTTTATAGTGCACGAGTTAATTTGCAACGAGATTTGCCAAAAGGGGTTTTGTGTGGAAAGGGAATTGAAAACTTCCATCATTTTTATTTGTAATTTTCTGACCAAGATTAAAATACTCTCTTTATTCATCATCTAATATATTCAAATTTTATTAAGGATCATCCTTTGTTTGATGAAGCAATCAAAAACTTAATTTGCAAAAGAAAAAGAAAAGATTTATCCGCATTACATCTTTAAACATCTTTCAAGCCAAAGCACAGGTTTGGATTTCTTTAAAACATAGGAAGAGTAAAAAGTAAATTTTAATTATAGATTTTTTGACAAATTTTCTCAAAACAAAATGTGCAAAATTCACGTTTTTTTTTACCTTTGTGAATTTATATTCATAAAAGAAATCTAAAGAAGTCTCGCCATCCAGAATTGACATGTTGTTAGAAAAAAACTTCAGCCCAATCAAAGGTGGCTTAATTTTACTGTATTTTTTTTTTTGTACCAGTGACCTCTAGAAAATGATCTTGACCTTTAACCTCCGAATTATTTTACCTCTGAGGGTTGAAGAGGAGGTAAAAATATTTTTTTTGGTTCTACCCGCATTTCTGTATCTCAAATAGAAATAGGAAAGGTTTTTGACTTTTCCAAGTTTTCTCTGCGTGAAAATCCATCAAATTATGTGAACTTTTCACCCGATTTTTTATGTTAAGAAGTCCACGACCTCTTTCCAACCGACCTTGGCTCGAAAGGTGTCTTGGAATAAATTTGCATTTTCCTTACACGGTTTCCATTTCACTTAAGAAAAATATGTGACACTGTTCGCTGGAGTTTGTTAGTCAAATCTCAAAACGTTTCACTCGGAAAGGGCATCGTCATCACTGGCGGGTGCCATAACGCGCTGCTGAAGGGAGCACTATATTTGCAAAGTCTCCGCAGGCAACTTGAGAAGGAAGGTTTGTTCATTTCCTCGCTTTGAGAATCGGACAACGTTTGCGCCAAGCAATCAAGAAAGTCGCTTTGAAGTTGCGGTCGTGCGTCTCTCTATCTCGAGACGAGAGAAAGCAAATTAATGCCCGAGTTCATTAGCCCGCGCGGATCGAATAAACAATTTAAAAAAAGCAACCCCCGTGCGAGCAGAATGAGCCACACCTGCTTTCAATTCGCAAACAAGCAAGGCGGTCGAACGAAAAACCCCAGGAGAGCTCGCGAAAGAGGCGCTTTCATCAAACCGGGCGGGCGCATTAATTGGCTGCATCAGCAAAGCCAAACAACGGCCCGTGCATGAATAATAGAGCGCGCGAGTTGCTTGATGCGACTTTTAGCGGCACTTGTAACACTCTCGGGTGATAAGGAGGCTTCCTTTTTGCTGCACACGCGCTTGTTTATTCATTATTATATTCCGCGCATGACATAATTTCCAAATAGAAAAGAAGATGCCACCCGCATCTTTACTTACTTTGATAGTGTCGCGCGGCGCGAATAAGTTGTGAGCGAAACTCGTTAGGTTGTTGTTTGCCCAAGTGATTACTCGCCTAGCTGCTTGTATTTGAGTAGGGAATGAACAACAACATGATTATGCCTGGCCCGTGAAACAGAAACATGCAGGCAGCCTCGCGAGCAGAGAGCAGCTCTGAAGAGGACCATTAGCCGCTCGTAGAGATATATCGAGTCTCAAAAGTGGTGTCTTGGATTCAATTGCGACATGTCTGGTCTGGCGATTGGAAATGAAAATGTTTTGCTTTGATAGTTGGTCAGACTTGAAAGACAAACAGAAGAATTGGTATAAAAATTTGTGGAAAAAAATATTCAATAATGATTTTGAAGAATAGTTGAGGAATTTTAATAACAGTTTAATTTGGAATTCAAAAGTTATAAATGATGTTTATGTTCAATTGCATTGCTTTTTTTAATGTAACGGAGGAAAATTTTGTAGGAATTACATCTGTTCCTACTTTGATATGATTTTACTTGCATTTGGAACGATAAAAATAAAAATAAAATTATTTAATAAATATACAAATTACAATTTATTGTTCATTAATTTACAATTTGATTCATTTTTAAAATAAAAATATATTTAAAATAATATTATAGTATTATTTTATATTACCGAATTATTCAAATAATATAGTAATTTAATAAATAAAATAATTATTTAAAATAGAAGCGATGCAGACCAAAATTCTCAACTTTTTCTTATTTAAATTTTAACTTTTACCATTTCCAATCAATTATGAGAGCATTCAAAGTTGACAAAGTCTGTAAATTACTCTGCAAATAATCGTCCGTCACAAATGGCCGTTTAATTGAGCGCATCAATCAGACTTGGAATCATTTATTCTCTTCCGAGGCGCGCAATTAGCATACATTATTCAAATCTAGATCGAGCAGCGCGATTCAAGGGTCGACGCAAAAGGAGCGGCGGAGAATTCAGCGATTCCATGACCCAATTGACACTCTTAAGTTTGCTTCCTTCGAAAATCACCTTCGGCGCCGTCAGTTCTCAACGCAAAATTAGAGAGAGAGAAGAGGGAAAAACAGCTAAATAATATTGCCGTCATAAATGGACGCGCAAAATTCTCGCGGATCGTAAAAGAGCGCACGATAGCCGCGCGGGCTGCATAACCCGCCAAAGTTCACGACGTAAAAATAATAATAACTCGGCCATGGGCCTCGCTCGCCAATCGATTTCAAGTACGGGTCAAGAAATCAGCCGACGAGAGTAAAAAAAACCTCAAGTACTGCGCAAGGCTGAATGATAAATTAAAAAAGAAAAATTAATTTGATCTTCACAGAAATTTAAATTTTCATCAAAACTGGACAAATTGTGAGTAAAAATTTAGTTCCATTTTCGAAACAAGCAAAGTTTTCGTTTCAAAACGTTGCTCATTGTGAGAGGAGTCGGTTTGTTTGGATGCTGCAAAGCTGCACTGAATAAACCCAGGTGTTCGCATCCATAGAGTGACCGATTGAATGTGCGGGAGGGGTGACTGTGCAGCATGTCATCGAGAATGAAATTATTACACAGAGCAGACGCCGATGCGAGCGAGCGTCGGACGAATTTAAAGCGGGGGCCCCAAATTACAGCTAATAAAGTTGCCCGTTTGTAAATCATGCGACGCTCGCCTCGATTGTTTTTGCTTTTGGAAGCGGACAAAGCCAACGCCGCGCGCTCCATTAAGCAATTACGCATTCGGCAAAAATTGCTTGTTTTGCCCTTGGTGCGTGATTTATTCTTGAAATAATTAATTATCTCGAGCAAGTTTCTATGTGACTTGTCAGTTCCCGATTTGAATAAACGAAATAAATTATTCGATAACAAAACCGACGTGAAAAATAAGAAATGCTCATGGTTGAAAAAATAACAGAAGTGTGTTTTTGTTGACAACTTCATGAACTTTACTTCCGTGTTTGTTGATAATTTCATTTAAATTAATTCAGTGTTTGTTGAGAAATTCGTGGAATTTAGTTATATTTTTATATTTAATCCGAATTAAGCAAATAAAAACTTTTTAATTCAACTCCTATTAGAATGAAATTTATTAAAAAGTTACAGAATTTTATAGTAATTTTAAAAAAAAAATGCAAAATTTACAAATAAAACTCAATTTTACTCATTCAATGCTGGACAAAAACTCCACCCAACAAAGAAATTTGTCGTGAAATTCGCAAAGTCTGTTATCTGACGTAAGTGGAGCGCCAACTTCCGCCAAGATGACTCACTCTCGAGTTGCCCCGCGAGTGAGATTTTGCCTGATTCGATTCCGCGGGGCTGCAGATGAAAATTTTCACCTGCACGCGCCTTTCCCATGTTATATATTTTTCCGGTCGATACGAACGCGTCCCGGCCGCAATTGTGGGCGAATCCATCGGGCTGCGAGAGCAAAGCCCTGATCGGCCATGCCGTTGTGGCGTGACGTCAACTGCACATTTGCCGAATTCGCAAATATTATAATCGCACCGACTTTGGTGATCAATAGGTGCAGCCAGAAATCTCAAATGCTTCAGAAAAAACAATAGCTCAGAAAATGCAGAAAAAATGTTAGGAAACTTTGGAGAACGTTTTGTTGTTGCTTAATTAAATTTAAAAAAAAAAATTATAAAAAAAATAAACCGGTTTATATATTTAAGGAAGATTTTGTGTTAAAAAGATATCAAACTTTAAGTTTCCTAAAAAATTGTAAAATCCAGGTGGGCCAACAAAATTTCTTTAGAACTATTAAAAAGAACCTAACTTTTTTTATTTAATTTTTTTAATATTGCAACTATAATTTTAATATTATGAAAATCAATACTTTTTTGACATGATTTTTTTAAATGGACGGACCTATCTTTTTCTTGTTCATTTTGGTTCGTTTACGCAGTGATTTGGCTGAAAATATGAAAATCGCGGTGACCGCACAAAGCTTTTGCCTTCTGTCTGCAAAACCACGACTGCTCAATCCGAAAAATTCTACCGGCGTTCGAGACCACCAAATCGCACCAAACCGCAAATTGGCGAATCGGAGCAACGAGAGACGAAATTAAACTCCGCCGTTTTCCGAATAAATTAAAATCTCCTCGGGGTTTTTCCCATCTGCACCGTTTCATTTAAAAATTTCCACCAGAGCTGTTAAAAAATTCCAACCGAGGGTGCCCGATATAAATATTTACCTTCCGGCTGGAGAGAAGGAGTTAAAAAACTAACTAACCTGCGCATGCAAACAAGTAAACAAAACACGGAATTATGTTTGTCGCTGCGAAGGGAAAATCCATTTTTTTTTTTTAACAAATCGATTCGGCCCTTTGAGGATGGAGAAAAAAACAGAAGGCGCGTTATTATTTCGTGTATTTCGCTCCCAGCGGAGTTTCGGCGAAGAAAAAATGTTCCGGTTTTGTGCTGCGCTCGAGATTAAATATTTGATGGAGCCGCCCTTGAAACGTAAAAATACACTTACACACCCGACGACGACGGCCGAATCCGCTCTTTCCGACTCTCTCTCTCTCTGTAGCACACAAACCCACCCCTTGTTTTGCAGAGCCACCCCATGGAGGTGCGGAGGCGCTGTTGCGGGTGGATCAATAATCCAAGACCCTCCTCACCCCGGCCAGCGCGGCGGGCGGCTTTTCCCACTTCTTGGCGCCTCGCGAGGCGCCCACCTCGTTTGGGCTCCCGTGGGTGGGGCCCCCCGGCCCGCACCTCCGAAGGGCCCCCCGTGCGATCAAAGGGCCCGCGGGGGCGCGAGATCGGACGGAAACGTCGTGAAAGACGAGTGCCGAGTTCGATCTCTTCACGTCTCGGTTTTCGGGTGAAGGTTCACTGAAAAAATGGGGCAACTGGGCCCGGTTGGGTCTTCCGCTCACCTTGATGGTTAATCCGAGTTGACGGCCCTTTGAGGAAAGGGGCCCTTGTCCTCGAAAGACGTGCTTCTGGTCCTGTGACAGCTCCTTGCTTCTAGCTCCTTTCTTTCTCGCTTGCTCGAGTTGAAAGCCCGTAAAAAAAGTGGGCAAGAACGATCGGTTTGGCGTATCGATTGAAACGCCGCCCAAAACCGGTTTTTAGTTTGGTGAAAAACTACCGAAGGAAATTTTACGTTGGTTGAATGGGAGGTGAAAAATGAAAACAACCGGTTGTTTACAAATTTTAATGAAATACCGGTAGGTGTTTTCCAAAATCCGATATCACCGAGTTTCTTGCTTTTGCCCACTTCACTCCTGCTTGCTGCTGCACCCCGCGGTGGTTCTTCCGCCAATTTAGATGGCAGCACCGTTGAGAGAAGGTGACTTAAGCGCCGAGGACGCCCCTGCCGGCAGAAATTCGCACCCGGGGTAGCCAACGACGACCATCATAACAAGAGGAAACGCCTTTCTTTCGCAGCCGTTCTCCGTATTTTGGCCGAATTCGGCTGCGATTTCTCGCGCAAGAGAGCGAACGGTCGGTTGCAGAGTGATCGGACGCCCGGTTGCGTCGCGTCGAGCGAGATTCGCCGTCCGACACGCAGGTAGCAGTGCCTTCTGGAAGGCGGCGCGGGGTCGACCTTGTTTTCGGCCTCCGTGTCCGAACCGCGATTCGTGTATGTGTTATAATCGTCAGTGTCTGATTGCAGTGCTCGATGAGCTGCTAAACTGGGTTCGGCCGAGGAGATGAGCAACTCGGCGCGGGCCGAGGGGCTGCGCCGGGCGTTCACCCTGCCGAGGGGCGCCCGCAAGCTGTTCCGCCGCCCCTCGATCCGCCGCCTCTTCACCAGGGTGGTGCAGCACGTCAACGGCTTCAAGGCGCCGCTCAACAAGGAGCGCATCGTGTACGCGCCGCCGCCCAAGGACCGCGTCCCGGGGGTCACCGGCCTCCGCAACCAGGGCAACACGTGCTTCATCAACGCCGTGCTGCAGTGCCTCAGCCACACCGACCTGCTGGCCGAGTACCTCGTGCTCGGCAACTACAAGGCGGACCTCCGCAAGTCCAAGGGCGAACTGACAGAGCAGCTGGCCGCCCTGCTCAGGGCCGTCTGGTCGGGACAGTACGCGCCCGAGCTGTCGAGCAGCTTCAAGACTGCGGTGGACAAGTACGGCAGCCAGTACCGCGGCGCCAACCAGCACGACGCCCAGGAATTCCTGCTCTGGCTGCTGGACAAGGTGCACGAGGACCTCAACACGGCCACCAAGAAGAAGTACAAGGCCATCAAGGTCAGTCCCAGACGGAGACAAAAATTATTCATAAAAAAGTGACAACAAGAAGTTTTTTTAAGTTTGCTAAAAAAATATCCATGTAGTTTAAATTATTTTATTTATATTTAAATTAAAGACTTTATTTTTTTTTTTTTTTTTTTTGATGCAGTGACACATATAAAGTACGAGCCGAGATTGAGGGTTTCTTTCATCTCAAGCGTTTATCTCATCTTTCAAGGCTGTCCTGCCCCCGAGCAAATAGGCGGACAGGGTCAATAATTAGCATTCCTCTCGGTCGCTCGTCAGCTGCTTTCAATTTGCACGGCTGGCAATAAGAAGATCAAATAATTAGTCGCTGCAGAGATGCTGCTGTCGGTAGTTTTGCTCTCGGGTAGGAAAGGGTTAACTGGGTTATGCATTTGCAGCACCACTTGCGATTGAAGAATTTCGCCGCGTGCAATATTTGTGATTTCACTTATGCATTCGTCATCGACTTATGCAAAAAAGAATGCACTCGTCGGCTTTCATCGAAGTAAAGGTTATTTCCATCATTGTTTGGTGCAGAATTATTACAACATTAGAGCTTTGGTTTTATAACAGTTTAAGTTGATGGATTATTTAATAAAATATACTTATTTACTCCGATCCTCTTTGCATATAAAGTCGCACAGATTTCCATCAAAAATTAATAATGGTCCTTTAGTAATTAATTTACTGTAAAACAAAAGTTTTATAAATTGGCCAAAATATTGGTTTATTTTAACATCTGCTACTCTTGTTAACTTTAAAGAGGATTGAACCACCTCAGGGATCTACAAAAACTGATATTTTGGGATATAAGAATCATTTGATAACCAGAAAAGTGGGGGTCACTGCATAAATTTTTGAGAAAATTTAAATTGAAGGTTTGAAAACGTTTTTTTTTTCATTTTACTTTTAGCGGAGAAAATTAAGTTAATTTTTTAGCCCTTGGAATCAATTTATTTCTTCAAACAAATTTCAAATTAATTCATATTTTGGTTCTATTGAAACATCTTTGTATTTATCAAATTCCAATACGGCCGACGGAGATAAATAAGGGTTTGCTAAAATTGCTGCCAAATTAATTTGGGTGAATATTTTTTAATTTTCTTGGTGGGAGGTTGAAGTTAATAAATCAAGGCATGTTTTCTCAATGGGCACCAAATTTGTAGGTCAAAGGGCATTGACCCTGGCAAAAGGTCAAAATAGAAAGTTGTTTACCCCTTGCAAATAGGCAACCTGACTAGAAATCCGAGATGCGCCATGTCAGTTTTCAAATTTTCAGAATTTTTGAACAAGCAGTTTTGAAAATATTAATGATTTTTAAATAGCGTTTGAAAGACTGAAAATGATCTCTTCGGACTAGTTAAAAATATCATTTCAGTCAAAAATTGAGCAGGCTTTATTTGCTTTCCATTCATAATTGAAGAATTTGAAAAATATTTCCATCCACTTTAATCGTTTCCTAGAAAACAAAAACCCCACTGTTGTTGGAAAATTAGGACCCAGGCCACCAGGTATAGAAAAGGCCGTGGCGTGTGTGTTTCTAGTGGGCTGGCACCAAAGTGCACCAAATCGGTGGCATTGACCCAATTAAATCGCACGCAACAGCACGCTCGGCGGCGGCGGCGGCACAAATTCAACGCTGTTCGTCTATTTGCGACATCTTTGTCGCTCCAGCTCTCGCGGCGCGGACGCCGACAATTTGCATCGTACATTTTTTTTTAATGAGCGCTTCCATTTCCTCGTGCCGACGACCCTCGCTTTTGCTTTTCTCTCTGCCGCTCGGGGCGAACAAGAATCAATGACCAGCGACGAGCACTTGACCGTGTCTCTTAATTTCCAACCCCCACGTGCGCCGCCGAAGGGTTGTTCCCTGGCGTGGCCCACTTTGCCCCTCCACCGCGGCGAGAGTCGTGACGCGAGGAGCAGATAACGGCACTTGTACGGTGCCTCCTCCTCCTCCTCTAATTAAATCATAAACAACGACGGCTTACGAAACAAACACGTCGAGATAAATTCATTCACACATGCGTGCGACAAAGTCAAATTTGAATATATATCATTTTGCTTTCGCATCCGCGGCGAGACCGATTCCGAGGCGCGAAAGTCTCTTGCATCATTACGCAAGGCCACGCGAATTTGGTGCTTCACATTCGAAAGTTTTCCACCTGCTCAGCACTTTAAATGCTCAACTTTTCATTGTAATTTTATTTTCCTTGTAAGTGTCCAGAAATTAATTAAAGATAAGAATGTGGAAAAATGGCACGTTGGAAATTTCAACTTTTTGAAAATTACATATTTGAGAGGCCAAAGTGACATGTTTATGAAGTTAAAAATTCCCAAAATATTTTCGATTTTTTTTTGAAAATTTATTCAAAAATCGAGTTTTTAATTTTCCAGTTTGAGATAAAAATTTGAAAACCACTTCTCCAACCAAATTTTGCGACGTCCGAACACTTGTCTTGTCAATGGTGAACAAACGTGAAGGAACATGTACAAGGTCACTTTCAGTGAAATTTTGAGCTCAATTTTCAAAATGAAAGCTATTTTTAATATCTTTGAATGTTGGAAAAAATTGGGGAAAATGTAGCCCGTCTAATTGAGAATCGACATGGTGATTTTCAGAGGCGCATTATTTTACTTTTTTTAAGCTTTATTTAAAAAAAAAAAAAAAAAAAACAATTGAGTTGCGCTTGCTGGCGCTGCATTTTACATGTTGTTTTTGAAACACTGCTTCAAATTAATAAAAAAATAAAAATGTGCCTCTGAAATTCACCATGTCAAATTTAAATTGAAGGGCTTCATTTTTTTTCTATTCTTAAAAAAAACTAAAAATGGAGTTCATTTTGAAAATTTAGCTTGAAATCAAGTTTTCATAAAAAGTGGCCTTGAACGTGTTTCTACACGTTTGGTCACCATTGAGAAGTTTTCGGACGTCGCAAAATTGAGCTGCAAAAGTTATTTTCAAAATTTTGTCTCAAACTGGAAATTTAAAAACCCGATTTTTGAGTTTCTTTTTAAATTTTTTTTTTAATTGAAAAAAAAAACGAATTTTTCAGCCTGTTAGGTGTGACCGTGTCGCTTGAGACTACCAAATTTGTTATTTTCAGAAAGTTAAATTTTTCAACGTGCCATTTTTCTTTGTGAAAGTAATCTAAAAAAAGTTAATAAATAAATAAATAAGAACAAATTTTTGTCGGACTGCTTTATTTAAATTTTTATTATTTTTGATTTCCTCACAACAAATGCAGGCCTCACGTCCGTGTTTGTCTCTTTTGCATTTGAGCCTTCTGCGTTGCACACAATTTTCCATCGACCGAGGAAACTGCGTGCCGAGTGAAGGAATCAGCATTTTACTACTTCTGTTATGACTCAATTAAGTTCTCTTCTGCACGCATAACAGATGATGCTATTTTTGTATTCATCGTGTTTCTCTTTCTCTCTCCAGACATCGGTGGTCTATTTTAATCGGTCGACCTCCACCGTGATAATTTTAAATCAGAGGAATTCTTGTTCTTTTATTTAGCGCAGCGACTCAAGTGGTATTTTTTTCTGACCTTATGCAATGTGAGGTAACCTGAGCGGTGTGAAAACCCGGCGGCTCAATTCTCACAGTGCGTTTCTTTGTTTAAACGTGGACGAATTTCTTCCCGAGATCGCGAGTTGGTTTTCATTCGTCGGCAGAGAGAAGGTTTGAAATTTTGAAGAAGAAAAATAATAATAATAAAACGCGCTGAGGCGCCTTTCTTTCAAGTCGGTGAACTTGTCTGTGCGACGATTGTTTACGTTGGTCTCGGTCGCAACGCAAACACGGGCCCTTGTTTCAAAGCCAGATGCAAATGTTTGAGTGCGAAACGCACACTGCGAAATTGTTGCTGAAATTTGCCCAGGATTAATGCAGAATTGCGCAGTTCAGCGGCGCTTTTGACCCTTTCGAATGAACTTAATGGAGGCAAAGTGACTTGACCTCCTACAACCTTCAACTTTTAAAAATTTCAATAGAGATAGTAATGAAATTTGCTCTCATTATTGAGAATTTAAATAATTTTAAATTAATTAAATTTAAATTTTATGAAATTGATCAAATAAAAATCTTGTTTTGATTCGCAGAATTCGTTTGGAAGGCCAGACGCAATCGTGGCCGAGGAGACGTTGGCGAACCACAAGCGGTGCAACAACAGTTTTGTGCACTCGCTGTTCCAAGCGCAGTTCCGCTCGTCACTGACCTGTCCCAAGTGCCAGCGGCAGAGCAACACCTTCGACCCGTTTCTCTGTGTCTCGATCCCGGTGCCGCAGGACCAGAGCAAACCGCTCTTTGTGTCCGTCGTCTACCTGTCGCAGCAGCCGCGCCAAGTGCGGATCGGCCTCTCTCTGCCCATCGACGCCGAGACCAAGGAGCTCAGGGAGCAGCTGGCCTCGGACACCGGCATTTCCGAAGCCTTCATGCTCCTCACGGAAATTGACAATCAGGGTTTCGTCCGGACGCTGTCAGGTATATCGAGTTGATTTTAGTAAATGAATTAATAATTTCAATCAATCAAATTTTTCCAGACGTTCAAGGGACCGCCGAAGCTTCCGAGTCAGACCCGTTGTATTGCATCGAGTTGCCGCAGCTGAAAGATGCGAGTGAGGAGAGTGGCGCCTACGTTATGCTCGTGTGGATCAACGTGCTGCAGGAGGAGGAGAACAAGTTCAAGCGCTTCGGGAGTCCGTACACGATGCAGGTGACGCGAGAGACGTCGTACGAGGACCTGCAGAAACTTATCCTGAAGGAAATGCATCCCGCTCTGCACGACGACATCCTCACCAACGCGCAGGAGGTGCCGCTTTTTAGAATGCGAGTCGCCGAGGCGGGACTCCAGCCGGGCACTTACCTGGACTTCTCTCTGGACCACCCTCTGTACATGGAGGCCGTCGATCAGGCCCTGGCGCTCTGCCCAGAGGACGGAGGCCCTGCCCACCTCAAGCTGGTCCTCGAGTGGGAGGCGAAGGCAAAGGAAAGGTAAGCGTTGGAATATTTTCTCTGAGATCAACGTTTTTTTACCATTTTTTGCCACTAGTGTGATTGCGGACGATAGTGAGCAAGAAGAAGAGCTGGCAAGTGTGCGGGAGTTGAAAAACTTTACGGAAGAGTCAAGGACGGCAACTCTTGAAGAATGCTTTAAGGTGGGATTAGGAAATAAATGTTAAGACATGTTGGATAAAAATTTTAATGCGCTTTTCAGCTTTACACACAAGATGAGGTACTGGGGCCCGAAGATGCCTGGCATTGCCCCTACTGCAACCGAAAGCAAGAAGTTGTTAAAAAACTTGGCCTCTGGTCATTACCCGACATTCTTATAATTCATTTGAAACGATTTCGCCAGGTAATTATTTCTTTATCGACATGAATTTTTGGAGAATTCTGGGAAAACTTCCTGTAATAGCGAGAAAAAATCTGAAGTCGAGAACAAATTTCCATGTTTTTTGTTTGTTTATTTTTATTTTTTTAATTGTAATTCTACTAAAAACATTGCTAATTTGTCCTGGTAGACGCTCTACCAGTTTTTTTTTACTGGACCAAATTTTAAATAGAACAACTTAATTTTGAATTTATTATAAATATCTTTGATTCCGTGACTAATTATTTTGTTGAATCGTTTGTTTTCAGTCACCCAAAAGCCGCTCCCCGTCAAAGCTGAGCACGATGGTGGAGTTCCCTCTCTTCGGTTTCGACATGTCCCCTCACGTGGCCAGTAAGCCAGAGGGTGCTGTGCCCAATGGTGTTGGCTGGTCCCCTTGGAAGCGGCCGAGGCGGCAGTCGAGTGCTCGCGAGGACAACGTCTACGACTTGTATGCCGTCTGCAACCATCACGGGCAAGACGTGCAGGGAGGCCATTACACTGGTATTTTTAATTCACACCAATTTGTTTACCAGTTGTTGATTGAAAAAAATTCTTGCAGCCTACTGCCGAAACCCGTATGATGGCCAGTGGTATGCATTTGACGACGCCAAGGTTGAGGGTTTGGAGGAGGAAAACGTTGTCACCTCATCGGCCTACATCCTCTTCTACCAACACCGTAGTCTGTCTGGTAGTCCTTGCTCGTCCTCCGCTTCCACCTCGTCATCTTCTGATCATTGGGTCTGCCGCATCCCCGCATTTGATGCACCTGCCAAGTCACCAGGTAAATCGTAATATTCCTTTCTAGGTTTTCAAATCTCATCAGTAGCTACATTTAATTTGTAAAACTATTTTTGATGAAGCAAAACAAAAAAGTTGAATTTCAATTGCTTGAAATATTGTTGATTAATTTATAGAAAATTTCTTTTTGTGTGGCATTTGTTTTGTACCTAATTTCATGATTTTTTTTTCAATTTCAGCTGAAACTCCAGTCGAGGAAGCGCCTCAGTTCCAGCGGAACTCGCGAGGCTACGCAACGCTCCCTTCCAGTCAGAGTCCAGCTCCTGTTGCTGCAGCTGAGAAGGACCACCACTCAGAGGACGAGGCGGAGGTGGTGGCTGAGTCGAGCGTTTGAGACTGTGATTCGTGCCTTTCTTCATTCCGCGCACTCTCCTGAGAAAGCACTGGACAGTTTTACATTATTTGATCAATGATGCATACACTTATTATGTTACTACAAACGATGGTGTAACATTGCGTACGAGAAACACACACATTTATATCAACATGCTGCTGCAAGTGCTCTGAGATAGATTTTGTTACTATTGATTAATTTTGTCGACTAGAATCATGCCTAGGGACCAAAACAATTGTTGAAAATTTCCCAAAGCCAACTCGCTGCTGGTTTTTACATTCAAGAATGATAAATTCAATGGCAAAAGAGAGAAATTGATTTGTTACCGAGTCCGAGCACCTTCTGCTGTGATTGCCACTTGTTTGCTTTTCATTATCCCACATGTAACGGTAAAAATAAACTGCTATTTTCAACTCTTATTACATAAACTTGGCTCTTCATTATATTCTATCTACAAGATGCTCTTCATAAACAATGAAACATGCTTAAGTTAGTTTTACTCAATATAGTTTCCACATGATGACTTTGCGGTGCATAAATTGTTTACGATCATTTCAGTAGCGTTTTTAGTCCATTACATAAGTTTACATCTGGCTGTCATTTTACACGAAAACAGTGAAAATGCTGCCTCCAAAGGCTCTGCACACGCGCCTGCTCCGCTAATCATTAATCGACAGATCTTAGAGGGCATCGAGTCAAACGCCGACGTGTTGAGTCAACAGGCGGAGGCGGCAGTTGGAGGCCGAGAAGGCGGCCACGATGTCGGCCAAACAGTCTTGTGACGAGAATAATCATTCATAGCCTCTATAAAAGTGTAAATCAAATTCATGTCAAAACAAAATCAACAAGAACAAATTAGCGTTTCGTGCATGAGTCAGATAAAAGTTAACGAGTTAATAAAGTCTAACTGCCGGTGGTGAGAAACTCTTGCAGCGGGTCAAGGTTGATCAGGAGCAGGCGGTGCACCGAGGTGAACAGCACCCGCTTGTCCGAGGGGTGCACCAGCAGCTCGCTTCATGTCTTTTTATACTGCATAAAATACTTTACTTTGATCAAATTTTCTATCTCTATTAAATTGACTTCTCATAATTTCTTGTTTAAAACTAATCAACTTTTAATACTTTTGGACCTGCAAAAAGACTCCAACCAACGTCTCTCACAGCACTGAACTTCAACAGATCAAAATTTTTTAAATTATTAGATTATGATAATTATAATTTGTAATTATTAAGGGGGAACTTGTTAAATCTTATATCATTAAATAACATTTTTCAATAAAAATTAAATTAGAATATCAATAATTTATAGGCGGCAAAGGTGAATAAATTTGAAACACTGCGAATAACATGAGAAAGGAAATATCTGTTTAATTTATTTATGTAACAAGCTGGAAAAAACATCAATCTTCTTCATCAGACTCGGTGGCTGGATGCGAAGGTGAAATGATAAGGTAAGGTTTCTTAACTGGCTTCTCATTTGAATCTTCTACACCCTTCTGCACTCTCTTCTTCCCTTGCTTAACAGTTTTATCCTCAGCCTTGGCTTCCGCAAGGGCAACTTGGAAATCAGTATTGAGGCCATCGACTCGTGGAGAAATCTCCTGTTCGGCTCCCTGGACCGCTTCCAGAGCGACTTTGCGGCTCTCCACCTCGAGCAATTTCTGCTTCTTTTCGTCTTCAAAAGCCAGTCGGTCGGCTTCCAGAGCGACTTTCCAGCTCTCCACCTCGAGCAATTTCTGCTTCTTTTCGTCTTCAAAAGCCAGTCGGTCGGCTTCCAGAGCGACTTTGAAGCTCTCCACCTCGAGCAATTTCTGCTTCTTTTCGTCTTCAAAAGCCAGTCGGTCGGCTTCCAGAGCGACTTTCCAGCTCTCCACCTCGAGCAAATTCTGCTTCTTTTCGTCTTCAAAAGCAAGCCGCTCGGCTTCAAGAGTGACTTTGAAGCTCTCCACCTCAAGCAGTATCTGCTTCTTTTCGTCTTCAAAGGCAAGCCGCTCGGCTTTCAGAGCTTGGGTGATGCCAGCCATGTGAACTTCCTTGTTCTCTGCGTAATTTATCCCTGCCAGCACAAGCATCTGGGCTTTAGCTGTGAAAAAAATATTTTAATTTCCGCTTAATTATATAAAGGCTGGATATTTACTCCAGTGAGTAGGGATTGGGCATCCATGAATGTGGAGATACACAAACAGCCCTGGTCCTGGTATGCGGTGGAAGTCGGCGCTGTCGCAAAATGACTGGAATTTCTCCGGCATTCCGGAGACAACAGGTGTCTCAGCACTGATCCGAAAGGAAGTCATCATCACTCTTGATGCTACTTGAGCTAAGTAGGATGCCTTCTGGAGCAGGCGCTCATGAGCTGAAAAAGATTTGAACAAAAATTCAAAATTTAATGTAGCTTTGCACAAAGCTTATGAAAAAAAACCCAACAATAAAAATGTAAAAAAAATCACAAATTAAAACAATTTAAAAATATCATTTAACATAAATAATTACAGTTAAATGAGAATTGATGATAATATTTTAGAAGAAATAAACAAAATTGTTTTACTTTTCATAATATTGTTAAGTTGCGTTGTCAAAAAGGAACAAAAAGTTAAAAAAATCGCTAAAAATTTGAAAAATAAGACTATTTATGAAAAATTTACTTAATTGTTGATTTTTATTCATTCAAAATAATTTTTCATAAGGTTTAAAAAAAAAAATCTTAACAATTTTGAAAAAAAAAATCTTTGTGGAGTTACTTCGAAAAAAACACAATATTAATTTGTGAATTTCAATCAAAAAATCTTTCAAGAGGATTTTTAAATAAAAACTTCAAAATATTTGCAATGAAAATTGGAAAAATTCTCACGAATTTGCGAAGAACTTTTTTGAAAATTTAAAAAGAATCGTCATGTAAAGAAAATGCTTTTAAATTTTCCCTTAAGAATCTTTCGAAAATAATACAAAAACAAAATTATGGTACTCACTCTCTTCGAATGAGAGCCTCTCCTTCTCAATTTCATCCTGCAACACGATGAGCGTCAGGATTTTCTTATCCAGCGTACGAAGCATGTCCAGGAAGAGCGGACGTGGGTTGAAGTTTTCGATCATGCTCTCCGGGACAAAGCCTTCAGGTAAATAGAGGCAGATTCCGCCTCCACCGCCCTGCTGAGCTTCTTCTTCAACGTTCTCCATTTTGCCTCCTCAGCTTTGAATTCAACAGCCTCGTCAGAGCCTTGGAGCAGAATGACAGTCTTGCACAAGCAGTTCTGCAGATCAAATCAAAAATCGAAATAAATTAAGTTTAAAAACAACAAGGGCGAACAAAACAAAGGCAGTTGTGGGCGTGGTTCAATAAGGTCGTTTTTTTTTAAATCAACGATTTCTTATTGGCATTGTCAGATCCGGGCGTCGGTCTTTCCACTTCTTGGTCTTTCCCTCCGGTCTTTTGATTTTTGATTTGCCTGCTGGCGCTACGTGACGTCACGGAGGAACAGCCGCCATATTGGTTATTGATATGTATTTTGAGATGCGATTCACATATTTACGTCTTTTCACGTGTTTTGTGGCCGTGCGGGGCATTGTCATCGCTCGATGGACAGTGCTACACGTTCTCACATGGTATCATCAACGAAGCTGCAGGCGGAAAAAATAGCAGAGTTCAGTCGAAGGAAGCTCAGAGCTCAGAAAGACGGCAAATCGCGACGGTGCGGTTGCTAGTCGCTAAGTGAGAGAAGGACGCGGTGAATACGACGTTTGTCGATGAAATGGATTGTTTTCGGCCGAATTACCGAAGATCTGGCAGTATGTGTGTGTGATGAAGGTGTTGAGAACCGAATTTCGCAACAAGTAGATCGAAAAGTGAGTCAATTGGTGGATTTTAACGCTGGTCACCCTTCAAAAACACCTTGTCATTTCGCCCGACTTCGCCTCTTGATTTCCTCACAATCCTCACCACTCTCTCCGGTTATCACTGCGATTTCTAGATGAATAAAATTTTTGAAAGTTTTGATGTTGACCAGCGGCACGAATAACCGGTCTTAAAGCCGGCCAGGGTGGAGGAAAATTTATAATTTGTGGTTTTTGTTTTCGCTCGAAACACATCGACCCCGGCACTCTCTCGCTTGCCGCTCGCCCGCCTTTGCTTCTTCGCCTTGGCTCTGTTTTTTCCACGTTTGTTATTAATTCTTTTTTACGGAAAACAAAAAAAAACATTTAATTCTGTATTTAATTTTATTTCAGCTCATCTGGAGCATGATGTCTGACAGGAGGGCTCCCCCCGAGGGAATGAAAGATGGGCACAGAGCCCCCGGAACATCCCCCTCTGAAAGCCATATGGGTGACCACGTTCTAAGCGCCCTCACTGCCCTCAGGAAGCCATTTTCCAGGCAGGTCCTGGTTTTTCAAGCCACCTGACAAAATGGTCCTCAGGCGGTTGCGAGGAGCAGGCCCAGCTCCATCTTCGCTCGCAGAATCACGCAGTTTGAAAAGCCATCAAGCTCACAATAGAGGTTAGTTATTATATAGTAAATGAGAAAATCAATTACTGTGTTTTTAATACACCTAATCAACAATTCCACTAAATTCAATTAATTTTTCAAATATTAAATTTTAGTTCTTATAATGCAGAACTGATTGTAGATTTTGATAAGCTCTACTAATTATTCCAGCCTATGTTGTTTGAAGGTGAGGGATGGAAGCAGTACCTTGTGCAACATGCCAGCTAGAAGAATGTGCAGACCACCTCAACACCTAGAGTGTCCGTTCTCCAGGCAAGCTAGACATTCCAGTTTTTCGCAGAGGTCTCCGAATTCTATTATTTTCAAAATTTACGTCTAATTCATAAAAGGACTGCCAGGAAAAAATCTCCAAAATCAATTATTTTCAAAATTTACGTCTAATTCATAAAAGGACTGCCAGGAAAAAATCTCCAAAATCAATTATTTTCAAAATTTACGTCTAATTCATAAAAGGACTGCCAGGAAAAAATCTCCAAAATCAATTATTTTCAAAATTTACGTCTAATTCATAAAAGGACTGCCAGGATAAAATCTCCAAAATCAATTATTTTCAAAATTTACGTCTAATTCATAAAAGGACTGCCAGGAAAAAATCTCCAAAATCAATTATTTTCAAAATTTACGTCTAATTCATAAAAGGACTGCCAGGAAAAAATCTCCAAAATCAATTATTTTCAAAATTTACGTCTAATTCACAAAAGGACTGCCAGGAAAAAATCTCCAAAATCAATTATTTTCAAAATTTACGTCTAATTCATAAAAGGACTGCCAGGAAAAAATCTCCAAAATCAATTATTTTCAAAATTTACGTCTAATTCATAAAAGGACTGCCAGGAAAAAATCTCCAAAATCAATTATTTTCAAAATTTACGTCTAATTCATAAAAGGACTGCCAGGAAAAAATCTCCAAAATCAATTATTTTCAAAATTTACGTCTAATTCATAAAAGGGCTGCCAGGAAAAAATCTCCAAAATCAATTATTTTCAAAATTTACGTCTAATTCATAAAAGGACTGCCAGGAAAAAATCTCCAAAATCAATTATTTTCAAAATTTACGTCTAATTCATAAAAGGACTGCTAGGAAAAAATCTCCAAAATACGTCTAATTCATAAAAGGACTGCTAGGAAAAAATCTCCAAAATCCGTTATTTTCAAAATTTACGTCTAATTAATAAAAGGACTGGTGGATATTAGATTTACGACTGAAAAGTGGAATATTTGGATTTTGGATTAAGTTCTTATTCTTATATCTGTAAAATCATTTGTGTGTATTTCCTGTCAGACCGGTAGCGGCCCGCAGCCCTGCCGGGCCTAATTGACTTTGCGAAACACTTGGTTTAGTTGAACTTCATACATTTTTCCTCAGTGAAATGTCAAATATGTTCAGAGCTTAAATAATCTATTTTTGCTGACGAAACAAAGATACGCGGAACGTGCTGATTTAATGTTTAGTCTATTGGCGCAGTTGTCAAAGTGAAGAGTGCCACAGTCCTATTATTCAACATTCCTCCACTTGCTTCTGAAGCGTGCAGCGGATATAAAATTGCACTTCAAGATTTGCTTAATCTGAACAATTAGTATAGTGAACGTACTCTGTTCAAGACCGCGCACCTGCACAACAAACGAATCAATTTTCAGGGTAAGCAATTTACATTGAAATTAATTTTATATCTTATAACCGCGCAGTTAAATAACTTGCAGATCATTCAATGAGGAACAAAAGTCATCTGCTGATTTTGAAATTCATATTTCTCGGCTTGTCTCTCGGTGTGATTGCAATAGTTTATTACATTATAAGCAACGACTCAGGATCAGTAATCAAAATCCAAAATGAGCATGACAAACCTGCCTTGTCTGCACGGGAAGAAGTCCTTGACATTGATGATACAATATTCACGGAGGATCTCAAAAAAATTATGGTATGGGGAAAATCTCAACTTAATTAATTTGTAATTGATTACCGTCGCCATCATTTTTAAGTTGGAAAAATCCCACCCGAATATATTTGTAGCGCACCTGGACGAAGGTGGACCTCAGATAAATGCAACCTGCGCACATTACATCAATGCTCTTGACATAGAATACAATAACATTTACTGGCAAAAGCAGAAAACCATCAACGAGACTTATTATTTCTACGGCGCGTATTACGACAACCGAGTTTTAGTTGACGGCAATGTGATAAGGATCGTCGGCATGGTCGACAAACTCGATCCAGGCGAGCTCTACTGCCAAATTTGGTACACAAATGAGCCGCAACCAATTATATCCAAGGTATTATTTTTTCCCTGTGAATATATTAGAAAATTATACTAATTAAAAATAAAATAGGTCCACCACGCGCAATACATGTGGTATACATACTGGGGCTATCAAAATGCAGCCCTGCAACCATACCTTTGGAGCTGTCGAATACCGGACGAGTTTCAATCCCGAGTGCCAGAGTCAGTTTCTCTTGTTGGGCATCCGTGCCAAAATCCGAGCAACAACCTCCGGGTCGTGTACAATTTGCCCGAATCTGGAGAGAAGGAAAACTTTGCAGTGTGCGTGAAAGGGTTGAATTTTATGCACAGTGCCCACACGTCAGTCCGTCTGATCGAATGGATCGAGCTTTTAAAAATGCTCGGTGCAAGCAAAATTATTTTCTACGAACTTGCGGTTTGAAAATTTTGTCCGCAGTTTTCCATAATTTCTACTATAATTTGATCTCCGTAGACTCATGCAAATATTTCCAAAGTTTTGGATTATTATTCAAGAACGAGGAATGTGGAGGTGATTAAAACTACCCTACCTGGACCTTACGCCAACATCCCAGAGTTTATGGGAACGTTCTTGCAGAAACGCCTCCAAGTTCAAATATTTCAAGAAATGATCCAGTACAACGACTGCTTTTATCAAAATTTTCACAAGTTCAAGTATATCACCTTGTTGGACCTGGACGAGGTTTGTTATTTTTATTAAGATTGTATAAAAAAAAACATATATATTAGCGTAGAGTTTAATCCATTTCATTCAACAAACTTAAAATTTAACTCTTAATTCTCAATTTCATCAAAATAAAAAATATCTATATATTTACCATATTTACAAATATTTGTAAAATAATTACAAATTTTTTTAGGTAATCCTACCTTTGAGTGTTAAAACGTGGCACGAGCTAATTTTCAACGTTTCGCTTCCCAAAGCTGTTGCAGCGAAAAACATTACTTATGCATCTTTCATCGCGCGCAACGTCCACTTCATGGACGACCGGAAAGAGTACAATGACTGGTTCCCGGACATCCCTCAGTACATGCACATGCTGCAGCACGTCCTCCGAAACACCAAACACGTTCCACCTGGCGAAGGAATCAAGGCGTTCCACAACACGGACTTGATTTTGTCCCTGCACAACCACTTCGCCAGGGCATGCATTGCGTCTGACACATTTTGGTGCGACTATTACGATTTTGATCTGAAAGATGCACATTTGCAGCACTACTGTTCCGGTAGAAATAAAGAAGAGTGCATGACGACAAGGGAGGGAAATTTGACGTTAGACACGTCAATGTGGAGGTACAAAAATGAGTTGATTGATGCCGTCAGGGAAACTTTGCACAAGACTGGATTTTTGAAGTAGTTCAAGTGATATAAATTCATCTTTGTTTAAACTGATAAACGACAGTTCTTCAGTGGGTTTAAGTGTCGTTTATGTTTAGCAAAACTGTATTTTTTTTTGCCGAATTATGTCGGGCGTTTCCGACATCATCAAGTTGTGATACACAACTTATCTCCTTTTTATATTTTTGTATTTGATCGAGTTATAAAAATTATAACCCATTGTGGAGTTGCTTATTTCAATTCAATTAACATGTTTCAATAAACAATCGTTGATAGTGAACAAGCCTTTTAAAAAAACAATTAAATTTATTTTATAGGTTGCATTTCCTTCATATACAATACACAATAAAGATTTTAAAGCTTACACTTATCAATAATAAAGACGGGTAAGTTATTAATAAATACAACAAACTATCGATTAAAAACACTTTTAAATCAGATGAATAAATATTAATTTTCAGTGATTTCTTATTAAAAGCAACTAAAAAATGAGCCTATAATTTACAAAATCCGCTTTCAAAAGTATGCAGTATTATTGACTTATTAAAATGTGTTTTTTTTATTCTCCTTAATCTTGAATTTGCCAAAAATAAAAACATTATTTTATAATTTTTTAATATAATAATAATAATCAATTATTTTTTATTCTTAAGTTTTCAATATTGCTGTTCATTTTATCTCCTCTGATATAGGGAGCAAATAAAAATTACACCATGACTAATATTTTCTCTTTTATGGTCCTTATCTCTCACGGCACATGCAGTGCACGTTGGATGAAAAATTTGATAATTTCACCCTAAGGCTAGATATTAAAGTTTCATAATATGCACCCTGAACAGATTGTCTTTCCGGCGGGAGTAATTGTGCAGTTTGCAGGTCGTTCTGCACTTCATCTACATCGTGAGAAAACTCCTTCCAATTCATTTTTTTCAAGGGTGGTGGAAAATTCCTCCGATTCCAATTATTTTCAAAAATGAGGATATACGTTAATAGCAGGTTTTTGGGAAAGCACCTCGTTTTTTTTTTAAATGTATAAAAGTAGTGGTTAAAAAATTCCTCCAATTCTATTTTTTTTAAATGATACGATAAATGAATGAAAAAGATTCCCTATCTATTTAAATTAATAATGAAGGCTGTCTCAAAAATGCCAAGCACAAAAATCGTAGTTATGCAACTAGTCGGGCACGCACGTCGTGCCGGTTGCATAACCATTCACCTGAATGAAAGCGGTGAACAGGCGGTGAAGAGGGCAAAAATTCTCCCATAAGATATTTGGCACTTAAGAACCAGCACACGGCAGGTCGACTTTTGAGGCAATTCATGCATTTTAATTTTCCTGGAATTGAAAGTTAGGTTTCAATTTTCCACAAAATCATATTTAGTGTTCAGTTCAATTTGTAAACAAGTATTTATTTATTTATTTATTCTGCCTAAAACATTTCATGCTTTTTTTAAGTCGAATCTGAAAATTTGCAGCAGAGAAACTTGAGTTAAAAACAGGAAACTAAAATTAAAAAAATTCATAAATTAGCAGTCATATTACACAATAATTCATAATTTATTCATTTCCAATTTGTTTTTACTTTAAAAAGTTCTATCGATATGACTAACGTCAACATGAGTCGTCTGTAATGTAACCCACATTATATTCTTCGCTTCATGATCGTTAACTTTTGAAAGTTTATAGGACTAGCGTCTTCTGCTATGGACTGTGATGTTAACTGTTCTATACCTCCTGATGCGATTCGAGAATTTTGAAAATGCATAAAGCCTCTCGTCTATACTTTACGTTTGTGATGTTTCCTTAGGATTTTTAAATTATAATCGGGTGTTTTGAAATAAAAAATGACTAACGTCAACATATGTCGTCTGTAATGTAACCTACATTAATATTCTTCGCTTCATAATCGTTAACTTTGGTAAGTTTATAGGACTAGCGTCTTTTGCTATGGACTGTGATGTTAACTGTTCTATACCTCCTGATGCGATTCGAGAATTTTGAAAATGCATAAAGCCTCTCGTCTATACTTTACGTTTGTGATGTGTCCTTAGGGATTTTAAAATATAATCGGGTATTATGAAAATCAAAAATGACTAACGTCAACATATGTCGTCTGTAATGTAACCTACATTAATATTCTTCGCTTCATAATCGTTAACTTTGGTAAGTTTATAGGACTAGCTTCTTTTGCTATGGACTGTGATGTTAACTGTTCTATACCTCCTGATGCGATTCGAGAATTTTGTAAATGCATAAAGCCTCTCGTCTATACTTTACGTTTGTGATGTTTCCTTAGGATTTTTAAATTATAATCGGGTGTTTTGAAATTAAAAATGACTAACGTCAACATATGTCGTCTGTAATGTAACCTACATTAATATTCTTCACTTCATGATCGTTAACTTTGGAAAGTTTATAGGA
Source organism: Neocloeon triangulifer (assembly GCF_031216515.1). Lineage (NCBI taxonomy): Eukaryota > Metazoa > Arthropoda > Insecta > Ephemeroptera > Baetidae > Neocloeon > Neocloeon triangulifer. The sequence continues at coordinate 3,956,725 of NW_026775550.1, forward strand.
CTAGCGTCTTTTGCTATGGACTGTGATGTTAACTATTCTAACCCTCCAGATGCGATTCAAGAATTTTGAAAATGCTTTAAGCCACTCGTCTATACTTAACGTTTGTGATGTGTCCTTAGGGATTTTAAAATATAATCGGCTATTTTGAAAATCAAAATGACTAACGTCAACATATGTCGTCTGTAATGTAACCTACATTAATATTCTTCGCTTCATAATCGTTAACTTTGGAAAGTTTATAGGACTAGCGTCTTCTGCTATGGACTGTGATGTTAACTGTTCTAACCCTCCTGATGCGATTCGAGAATTTTGAAAATGCATAAAGCCTCTCGTCTATACTTTACGTTTGTGATGTTTCCTTAGGATTTTTAAATTATAATCGGGTGTTTTGAAATTAAAAATGACTAACGTCAACATATGTCGTCTGTAATGTAACCTACATTAATATTCTTCACTTCATGATCGTTAACTTTGGAAAGTTTATAGGACTAGCGTCTTTTGCTATGGACTGTGATGTTAACTATTCTAACCCTCCAGATGCGATTCAAGAATTTTGAAAATGCTTTAAGCCACTCGTCTATACTTAACGTTTGTGATGTGTCCTTAGGGATTTTAAAATATAATCGGCTATTTTGAAAATCAAAATGACTAACGTCAACATATGTCGTCTGTAATGTAACCTACATTAATATTCTTCGCTTCATAATCGTTAACTTTGGAAAGTTTATAGGACTAGCGTCTTCTGCTATGGACTGTGATGTTAACTGTTCTAACCCTCCTGATGCGATTCGAGAATTTTGAAAATGCATAAAGCCTCTCGTCTATACTTTACGTTTGTGATGTTTCCTTAGGATTTTTAAATTATAATCGGGTGTTTTGAAATAAAAAATGACTAACGTCAACATATGTCGTCTGTAATGTAACCTACATTAATATTCTTCACTTCATAATCGTTAACTTTGGAAAGTTTATGGGACTAGCGTCTTCTGCTATGGACTGTGATGTTAACTGTTCTAACCCTCCTAATGCGATTCAAGAATTTTGAAAATGCATTAAGCCTCTCGTCTATACTTAACGTTTGTGATGTGTCCTTAGGGATTTTAAAATATAATCGGGTATTTTGAAAATAAAAATGACTAACGTCAACATATGTCGTCTGTAATGTAACCTACATTATTATTCTTCGCTTCATAATCGTTAACTTTGGAAAGTTTATAGGACTAGCGTCTTCTGCTATGGACTGTAATGTTAACTGTTCTAACCCTCCTGATGCGATTCGAGAATTTTGAAAATGCATAAAGCCTCTCGTCTATACTTTACGTTTGTGATGTGTCCTTAGGGATTTTAAAATATAATCGGGTATTTTGAAAATAAAAAATGACCATCGTCAACATTAGTCGTCTGTAATGTAACCTACATTATAATCTTCGCTTAATAATCGTTAACTTTGGAAAGTTCATAGGACTAGCGTCTTTTTCAATGGACTGTGATGTTAACTGTTCTAACCCTCCTGATGCGATTCTAGAATTTTGAAAATACATTAAGCCTCTCGTCTATACTTTACGTTTGTGATGTGTCCTAAGGGATTTTAAAATATAATCGGGTATTTTGAAAATCAAAATGACTAACGTCAACATATGTCGTCTGTAATGTAACCTACATTAATATTCTTCGCTTCATAATCGTTAACTTTGGAAAGTTTATAGGAGTAGCGTCTTCTGCTATGGACTGTGATGTTAACTGTTCTATACCTCCTGATGCGATTCGAGAATTTTGAAAATGCATTGAGCCTCTCGTCTATACTTTACGATTGTGATGTGTCCTTAGGGATTTTAAAAATCAAATATGACTAACGTCAACATATGTAGTCTGTAATGTAACCTACATTAATATTCTTCGCTTCATATTCGTTAACTTTGGAAAGTTTATAGGAGTAGCGTCTTCTGCTATGGACTGTGATGTTAACTGTTCTATACCTCCTGATGCGATTCGAGAATTTTGAAAATGCATTGAGCCTCTCGTCTATACTTTACGATTGTGATGTGTCCTTAGGGATTTTAAAAATCAAATATGACTAACGTCAACATATGTAGTCTGTAATGTAACCTACATTAATATTCTTCGCTTCATATTCGTTAACTTTGGAAAGTTTATAGGACTAGCGTCTTCTGCTATGGACTGTGATGTTAACTGTTCTATACCTCCTGATGCGATTCGAGAATTTTGAAAATGCATTGAGCCTCTCGTCTATACTTTACGATTGTGATGTGTCCTTAGGGATTTTAAAAATCAAATATGACTAACGTCAACATATGTAGTCTGTAATGTAACCTACATTAATATTCTTCGCTTCATATTCGTTAACTTTGGAAAGTTTATAGGACTAGCGTCTTCTGCTATGGACTGTGATGTTAACTGTTCTATACCTCCTGATGCGATTCGAGAATTTTGAAAATGCATTGAGCCTCTCGTCTATACTTTACGATTGTGATGTGTCCTTAGGGATTTTAAAAATCAAATATGACTAACGTCAACATATGTAGTCTGTAATGTAACCTACATTAATATTCTTCGCTTCATATTCGTTAACTTTGGAAAGTTTATAGGACTAGCGTCTTCTGCTATGGACTGTGATGTTAACTGTTCTATACCTCCTGATGCGATTCGAGAATTTTGAAAATGCATAAAGCCTCTCGTCTATACTTTACGTTTGTGATGTGTCCTTAGGGATTTTAAAATATAATCGGCTATTTTGAAAATCAAAATGACTAACGTCAACATATGTCGTCTGTAATGTAACCTACATTAATATTCTTCGCTTCATAATCGTTAACTTTGGAAAGTTTATAGGACTAGCGTCTTCTGCTATGGACTGTGATGTTAACTGTTCTAACCCTCCTGATGCGATTCGAGAATTTTGAAAATGCATACAGCCTCTCGTCTATACTTTACGTTTGTGATGTGTCCTTAGGGTTTTTATATTATAATCGGGTGTTTTGAAAATAAAAATGACTAACGTCAACATATGTCGTCTGTAATGTAACCTACATTAATATTCTTCGCTTCATAATCGTTAAATTTGGAAAGTTTATAGGACTAGCGTCTTCTGCTATGGACTGTGATGTTAACTGTTCTATACCTCCTGATGCGATTCGAGAATTTTGAAAATGCATTGAGCCTCTCGTCTATACTTTACGATTGTGATGTGTCCTTAGGGATTTTAAAAATCAAATATGACTAACGTCAACATATGTAGTCTGTAATGTAACCTACATTAATTTTCTTCGCTTCATATTCGTTAACTTTGGAAAGTTTATAGGACTAGCGTCTTCTGCTATGGACTGTGATGTTAACTGTTCTATACCTCCTGATGCGATTCGAGAATTTTGAAAATGCATAAAGCCTCTCGTCTATACTTTACGTTTGTGATGTGTCCTTAGGGATTTTAAAATATAATCGGCTATTTTGAAAATCAAAATGACTAACGTCAACATATGTCGTCTGTAATGTAACCTACATTAATATTCTTCGCTTCATAATCGTTAACTTTGGAAAGTTTATAGGACTAGCGTCTTCTGCTATGGACTGTGATGTTAACTGTTCTAACCCTCCTGATGCGATTCGAGAATTTTGAAAATGCATACAGCCTCTCGTCTATACTTTACGTTTGTGATGTGTCCTTAGGGTTTTTATATTATAATCGGGTGTTTTGAAAATAAAAAATGACTAACGTCAACATATGTCGTCTGTAATGTAACCTACATTAATATTCTTCGCTTCATAATCGTTAAATTTGGAAGTTTATAGGACTAGCGTCTTCTGCTATGGACTGTGATGTTAACTGTTCTATACCTCCTGATGCGATTCGAGAATTTTGAAAATGCATTGAGCCTCTCGTCTATACTTTACGATTGTGATGTGTCCTTAGGGATTTTAAAAATCAAATATGACTAACGTCAACATATGTAGTCTGTAATGTAACCTACATTAATATTCTTCGCTTCATATTCGATAACTTTGGAAAGTTTATAGGACTAGCGTCTTCTGCTATGGACTGTGATGTTAACTGTTCTAACCCTCCAGATGCGATTCAAGAATTTTGAAAATGCTTTAAGCCACTCGTCTATACTTAACGTTTGTGATGTGTCCTAAGGGATTTTAAAATATAATCGGCTATTTTGAAAATCAAAATGACTAACGTCAACATATGTCGTCTGTAATGTAACCTACATTAATATTCTTCGCTTCATAATCGTTAACTTTGGAAAGTTTATAGGACTAGCGTCTTCTGCTATGGACTGTGATGTTAACTGTTCTAACCCTCCTGATGCGATTCGAGAATTTTGAAAATGCATAAAGCCTCTCGTCTATACTTTACGTTTGTGATGTTTCCTTAGGATTTTTAAATTATAATCGGGTGTTTTGAAATAAAAAATGACTAACGTCAACATATGTCGTCTGTAATGTAACCTACATTAATATTCTTCACTTCCTAATCGTTAACTTTGGAAAGTTTATAGGACTAGCGTCTTCTGCTATGGACTGTGATGTAAACTGTTCTAACCCTCCTGATGCGATTCGAGAATTTTGAAAATGCATACAGCCTCTCGTCTATACTTTACGTTTGTGATGTGTCCTTAGGGTTTTTATATTATAATCGGGTGTTTTGAAAATAAAAAATGACTAACGTCAACATATGTCGTCTGTAATGTAACCTACATTAATATTCTTCGCTTCATAATCGTTAAATTTGGAAAGTTTATAGGACTAGCGTCTTCTGCTATGGACTGTGATGTTAACTGTTCTATACCTCCTGATGCGATTCGAGAATTTTGAAAATGCATTGAGCCTCTCGTCTATACTTTACGATTGTGATGTGTCCTTAGGGATTTTAAAAATCAAATATGACTAACGTCAACATATGTAGTCTGTAATGTAACCTACATTAATATTCTTCGCTTCATATTCGTTAACTTTGGAAAGTTTATAGGACTAGCGTCTTCTGCTATGGACTGTGATGTTAACTGTTCTATACCTCCTGATGCGATTCGAGAATTTGGAAAATGCATTAAGCCTCTCGTCTATACTTTACGATTGTGATGTGTCCTTAGGGATAATAAAAATCAAATATGACTAACGTCAACATATGTAGTCTGTAATGTAACCTACATTAATATTCTTCGCTTCATAATCGTAACTTTGGAAAGTTCATAGGACTAGCGTCTTTTGCAATGGACTGTGATGTTAACTGTTCTATTCCTCCTGATGCGATTCAAGAATTTTGAAAATGCATAAAGCCTCTCGTCTATACTTTACGTTTGTGATGTGTCCTTAGGGATTTTAAAATATAATCGGGTATTATGAAAATCAAAAATGACTAACGTCAACATATGTCGTCTGTAATGTAACCTACATTAATATTCTTCGCTTCATAATCGTTAACTTTGGAAAGTTTATAGGACTAGCGTCTTTTGCTATGGACTGTGATGTTAACTGTTCTAACCCTCCAGATGCGATTCAAGAATTTTGAAAATGCATTAAGCCACTGGTCTATACTTAACGTTTGTGATGTGTCCTTAGGGATTTTAAAATATAATCGGCTATTTTGAAAATCAAAATGACTAACGTCAACATATGTCGTCTGTAATGTAACCTACATTAATATTCTTCGCTTCATAATCGTTAATTTTGGAAAGTTTATATGACTAGCGTCTTCTGCTATGGACTGTGATGTTAACTGTTCTAACCCTCCTGATGCGATTCGAGAATTTTGAAAATGCATAAAGCCTCTCGTCTATACTTTACGTTTGTGATGTTTCCTTAGGATTTTTAAATTATAATCGGGTGTTTTGAAATAAAAAATGACTAACGTCAACATATGTCGTCTGTAATGTAACCTACATTAATATTCTTCACTTCATAATCGTTAACTTTGGAAAGTTTATAGGACTAGCGTCTTCTGCTATGGACTGTGATGTTAACTGTTCTATACCTCCTGATGCGATTCGAGAATTTTGAAAATGCATAAAGCCTCTCGTCTATACTTTACGTTTGTGATGTTTCCTTAGGATTTTTAAATTATAATCGGGTGTTTTGAAATAAAAAATGACTAACGTCAACATATGTCGTCTGTAATGTAACCTACATTAATATTCTTCGCTTCATAATCGTTAACTTTGGTAAGTTTATAGGACTAGCGTCTTTTGCTATGGACTGTGATGTTAACTGTTCTATACCTCCTGATGCGATTCAAGAATTTTGAAAATGCATACAGCCTCTCGTCTATACTTTACGTTTGTGATGTGTCCTTAGGGTTTTTATATAATAATCGGGTGTTTTGAAAATAAAAAATGACTAACGTCAACATATGTCGTCTGTAATGTAACCTACATTAATATTCTTCGCTTCATAATAGTTAAATTTGGAAAGTTTATAGGACTAGCGTCTTCTGCTATGGACTGTGATGTTACCTGTTCTATACCTCCTGATGCGATTCGAGAATTTTGAAAATGCATTAAGCCTCTCGTCTATACTTTACGATTGTGATGTTTCCTTAGGGTTTTTAAAAATCAAATATGACTAACGTCAACATATGTGGCCTGTAATGTAACCTACATTAATATTCTTCGCTTCATATTCGTTAACTTTGGAAAGTTTATAGGACTAGCGTCTTCTGCTATGGACTGTGATGTTAACTGTTCTATACCTCCTGATGCGATTCGAGAATTTTGAAAATGCATTAAGCCTCTCGTCTATACTTTACGATTGTGATATGTCCTTAGGGATTATAAAAATCAAATATGACTAACGTCAACATATGTAGTCTTTAATGTAACCTACATTAATATTCTTCGCTTCATAATCGTAACTTTGGAAAGTTCATAGGACTAGCGTCTTTTGAAATGGACTGTGATGTTAACTGTTCTATACCTCCTGATGCGATTCAAGAATTTTGAAAATGCATAAAGCCTCTCGTCTATACTTAACGTTTGTGATGTGTCCTTAGGGATTTTAAAATATAATCGGGTATTTTGAAAATAAAAATGACTAACGTCAACATATGTCGTCTGTAATGTATCCTACATTATTATTCTTCGCTTCATAATCGTTAACTTTGGAAAGTTTATAGGACTAGCGTCTTCTGCTATGGACTGTGATGTTAACTGTTCTAACCCTCCTGATGCGATTCGAGAATTTTGAAAATGCATAAAGCCTCTCGTCTATACTTTACGTTTGTGATGTGTCCTTAGGGATTTTAAAATATAATCGGGTATTTTGAAAATAAAAAATGACCATCGTCAACATTAGTCGTCTGTAATGTAACCTACATTATAATCTTCGCTTAATAATCGTTAACTTTGGAAAGTTCATAGGACTAGCGTCTTTTTCAATGGACTGTGATGTTAACTGTTCTAACCCTCCTGATGCGATTCGAGAATTTTGAAAATACATTAAGCCTCTCGTCTATACTTTAAGTTTGTGATGTGTCCTAAGGGATTTTAAAATATAATCGGGTATATTGAAAATCAAAATGACTAACGTCAACATATGTCGTCTGTAATGTAACCTACATTAATATTCTTCGCTTCATAATCGTTAACTTTGGAAAGTTTATAGGACTAGCGTCTTCTGCTATGGACTGTGATGTTAACTGTTCTAACCCTCCTGATGCGATTCGAGAATTTTGAAAATGCATAAAGCCTCTCGTCTATACTTTACGTTTGTGATGTTTCCTTAGGATTTTTAAATTATAATCGGGTGTTTTGAAATAAAAAATGACTAACGTCAACATATGTCGTCTGTAATGTAACCTACATTAATATTCTTCACTTCCTAATCGTTAACTTTGGAAAGTTTATAGGACTAGCGTCTTCTGCTATGGACTGTGATGTTAACTGTTCTAACCCTCCTGATGCGATTCGAGAATTTTGAAAATGCATACAGCCTCTCGTCTATACTTTACGTTTGTGATGTGTCCTTAGGGTTTTTATATTATAATCGGGTGTTTTGAAAATAAAAAATGACTAACGTCAACATATGTCGTCTGTAATGTAACCTACATTAATATTCTTCGCTTCATAATCGTTAAATTTGGAAAGTTTATAGGACTAGCGTCTTCTGCTATGGACTGTGATGTTAACTGTTCTATACCTCCTGATGCGATTCGAGAATTTTGAAAATGCATTGAGCCTCTCGTCTATACTTTACGATTGTGATGTGTCCTTAGGGATTTTAAAAATCAAATATGACTAACGTCAACATATGTAGTCTGTAATATAACCTACATTAATATTCTTCGCTTCATATTCGTTAACTTTGGAAAGTTTATAGGACTAGCGTCTTCTGCTATGGACTGTGATGTTAACTGTTCTATACCTCCTGATGCGATTCGAGAATTTGGAAAATGCATTAAGCCTCTCGTCTATACTTTACGATTGTGATGTGTCCTTAGGGATAATAAAAATCAAATATGACTAACGTCAACATATGTAGTCTGTAATGTAACCTACATTAATATTCTTCGCTTCATAATCGTAACTTTGGAAAGTTCATAGGACTAGCGTCTTTTGCAATGGACTGTGATGTTAACTGTTCTATTCCTCCTGATGCGATTCAAGAATTTTGAAAATGCATAAAGCCTCTCGTCTATACTTTACGTTTGTGATGTGTCCTTAGGGATTTTAAAATATAATCGGGTATTATGAAAATCAAAAATGACTAACGTCAACATATGTCGTCTGTAATGTAACCTACATTAATATTCTTCGCTTCATAATCGTTAACTTTGGAAAGTTTATAGGACTAGCGTCTTTTGCTATGGACTGTGATGTTAACTGTTCTAACCCTCCAGATGCGATTCAAGAATTTTGAAAATGCATTAAGCCACTGGTCTATACTTAACGTTTGTGATGTGTCCTTAGGGATTTTAAAATATAATCGGCTATTTTGAAAATCAAAATGACTAACGTCAACATATGTCGTCTGTAATGTAACCTACATTAATATTCTTCGCTTCATAATCGTTAATTTTGGAAAGTTTATATGACTAGCGTCTTCTGCTATGGACTGTGATGTTAACTGTTCTAACCCTCCTGATGCGATTCGAGAATTTTGAAAATGCATAAAGCCTCTCGTCTATACTTTACGTTTGTGATGTTTCCTTAGGATTTTTAAATTATAATCGGGTGTTTTGAAATAAAAAATGACTAACGTCAACATATGTCGTCTGTAATGTAACCTTCATTAATATTCTTCACTTCATAATCGTTAACTTTGGAAAGTTTATAGGACTAGCGTCTTCTGCTATGGACTGTGATGTTAACTGTTCTATACCTCCTGATGCGATTCGAGAATTTTGAAAATGCATAAAGCCTCTCGTCTATACTTTACGTTTGTGATGTGTCCTTAGGGTTTTTATATTATAATCGGGTGTTTTGAAAATAAAAAATGACTAACGTCAACATATGTCGTCTGTAATGTAACCTACATTAATATTCTTCGCTTCATAATCGTTAAATTTGGAAAGTTTATAGGACTAGCGTCTTCTGCTATGGACTGTGATGTTAACTGTTCTATACCTCCTGATGCGATTCGAGAATTTTGAAAATGCATAAAGCCTCTCGTCTATACTTTACGTTTGTGATGTTTCCTTAGGATTTTTAAATTATAATCGGGTGTTTTGAAATAAAAAATGACTAACGTCAACATATGTCGTCTGTAATGTAACCTACATTAATATTCTTCGCTTCATAATCGTTAACTTTGGTAAGTTTATAGGACTAGCGTCTTTTGCTATGGACTGTGATGTTAACTGTTCTATACCTCCTGATGCGATTCAAGAATTTTGAAAATGCATACAGCCTCTCGTCTATACTTTACGTTTGTGATGTGTCCTTAGGGTTTTTATATAATAATCGGGTGTTTTGAAAATAAAAAATGACTAACGTCAACATATGTCGTCTGTAATGTAACCTACATTAATATTCTTCGCTTCATAATAGTTAAATTTGGAAAGTTTATAGGACTAGCGTCTTCTGCTATGGACTGTGATGTTACCTGTTCTATACCTCCTGATGCGATTCGAGAATTTTGAAAATGCATTAAGCCTCTCGTCTATACTTTACGATTGTGATGTTTCCTTAGGGTTTTTAAAAATCAAATATGACTAACGTCAACATATGTGGCCTGTAATGTAACCTACATTAATATTCTTCGCTTCATATTCGTTAACTTTGGAAAGTTTATAGGACTAGCGTCTTCTGCTATGGACTGTGATGTTAACTGTTCTATACCTCCTGATGCGATTCGAGAATTTTGAAAATGCATTAAGCCTCTCGTCTATACTTTACGATTGTGATATGTCCTTAGGGATTATAAAAATCAAATATGACTAACGTCAACATATGTAGTCTTTAATGTAACCTACATTAATATTCTTCGCTTCATAATCGTAACTTTGGAAAGTTCATAGGACTAGCGTCTTTTGAAATGGACTGTGATGTTAGCTGTTCTATACCTCCTGATGCGATTCAAGAATTTTGAAAATGCATAAAGCCTCTCGTCTATACTTAACGTTTGTGATGTGTCCTTAGGGATTTTAAAATATAATCGGGTATTTTGAAAATAAAAATGACTAACGTCAACATATGTCGTCTGTAATGTATCCTACATTATTATTCTTCGCTTCATAATCGTTAACTTTGGAAAGTTTATAGGACTAGCGTCTTCTGCTATGGACTGTGATGTTAACTGTTCTAACCCTCCTGATGCGATTCGAGAATTTTGAAAATGCATAAAGCCTCTCGTCTATACTTTACGTTTGTGATGTGTCCTTAGGGATTTTAAAATATAATCGGGTATTTTGAAAATAAAAAATGACCATCGTCAACATTAGTCGTCTGTAATGTAACCTACATTATAATCTTCGCTTAATAATCGTTAACTTTGGAAAGTTCATAGGACTAGCGTCTTTTTCAATGGACTGTGATGTTAACTGTTCTAACCCTCCTGATGCGATTCGAGAATTTTGAAAATACATTAAGCCTCTCGTCTATACTTTAAGTTTGTGATGTGTCCTAAGGGATTTTAAAATATAATCGGGTATATTGAAAATCAAAATGACTAACGTCAACATATGTCGTCTGTAATGTAACCTACATTAATATTCTTCGCTTCATAATCGTTAACTTTGGAAAGTTTATAGGAGTAGCGTCTTCTGCTATGGACTGTGATGTTAACTGTTCTATACCTCCTGATGCGATTCGAGAATTTTGAAAATGCATTGAGATTCTCGTCTATACTTTACGATTGTGATGTGTCCTTAGGGATTTTAAAAATCAAATATGACTAACGTCAACTTATGTAGTCTGTAATGTAACCTACATTAATAATCTTCGCTTCATAATCGTAACTTTGGAAAGTTTATAGGACTAGCGTCTTCTGCTATGGACTGTGATGTTAACTGTTCTATACCTCCTGATGCGATTCGAGAATTTTGAAAATGCATTGAGCCTCTCGTCTATACTTTACGATTGTGATGTGTCCTTAGGGATTTTAAAAATCAAATATGACTAACGTCAACATATGTAGTCTGTAATGTAACCTACATTAATATTCTTCGCTTCATATTCGATAACTTTGGAAAGTTTATAGGACTAGCGTCTTCTGCTATGGACTGTGATGTTAACTGTTCTAACCCTCCAGATGCGATTCAAGAATTTTGAAAATGCTTTAAGCCACTCGTCTATACTTAACGTTTGTGATGTGTCCTAAGGGATTTTAAAATATAATCGGCTATTTTGAAAATCAAAATGACTAACGTCAACATATGTCGTCTGTAATGTAACCTACATTAATATTCTTCGCTTCATAATCGTTAACTTTGGAAAGTTTATAGGACTAGCGTCTTCTGCTATGGACTGCGATGTTAACTGTTCTAACCCTCCTGATGCGATTCGAGAATTTTGAAAATGCATAAAGCCTCTCGTCTATACTTTACGTTTGTGATGTTTCCTTAGGATTTTTAAATTATAATCGGGTGTTTTGAAATAAAAAATGACTAACGTCAACATATGTCGTCTGTAATGTAACCTACATTAATATTCTTCACTTCATAATCGTTAACTTTGGAAAGTTTATAGGACTAGCGTCTTCTGCTATGGACTGTGATGTTAACTGTTCTAACCCTCCTGATGCGATTCGAGAATTTTGAAAATGCATACAGCCTCTCGTCTATACTTTACGTTTGTGATGTGTCCTTAGGGTTTTTATATTATAATCGGGTGTTTTGAAAATAAAAAATGACTAACGTCAACATATGTCGTCTGTAATGTAACCTACATTAATATTCTTCGCTTCATAATAGTTAAATTTGGAAAGTTTATAGGACTAGCGTCTTCTGCTATGGACTGCGATGTTAACTGTTCTAACCCTCCTGATGCGATTCGAGAATTTTGAAAATGCATAAAGCCTCTCGTCTATACTTTACGTTTGTGATGTTTCCTTAGGATTTTTAAATTATAATCGGGTGTTTTGAAATAAAAAATGACTAACGTCAACATATGTCGTCTGTAATGTAACCTACATTAATATTCTTCACTTCATAATCGTTAACTTTGGAAAGTTTATAGGACTAGCGTCTTCTGCTATGGACTGTGATGTTAACTGTTCTAACCCTCCTGATGCGATTCGAGAATTTTGAAAATGCATACAGCCTCTCGTCTATACTTTACGTTTGTGATGTGTCCTTAGGGTTTTTATATTATAATCGGGTGTTTTGAAAATAAAAAATGACTAACGTCAACATATGTCGTCTGTAATGTAACCTACATTAATATTCTTCGCTTCATAATAGTTAAATTTGGAAAGTTTATAGGACTAGCGTCTTCTGCTATGGACTGTGATGTTAACTGTTCTATACCTCCTGATGCGATTCGAGAATTTTGAAAATGCATTGAGCCTCTCGTCTATACTTTACGATTGTGATGTTTCCTTAGGGTTTTTAAAAATCAAATATGACTAACGTCAACATATGTAGTCTGTAATGTAACAACATTAATATTCTTCGCTTCATATTCGTTAACTTTGGAAAGTTTATAGGACTAGCGTCTTCTGCTATGGACTGCGATGTTAACTGTTCTATACCTCCTGATGCGATTCGAGAATTTTGAAAATGCATTTAGCCTCTCGTCTATACTTTACGATTGTGATGTGTCCTTAGGGATTTTAAAAATCAAATATGACTAACGTCAACATATGTAGTCTGTAATGTAACCTACATTAATATTCTTCGCTTCATATTCGTTAACTTTGGAAAGTTTATAGGACTAGCGTCTTCTGCTATGGACTGTGATGTTAACTGTTCTAACCCTCCTAATGCGATTCAAGAATTTTGAAAATGCATTAAGCCTCTCGTCTATACTTAACGTTTGTGATGTGTCCTTAGGGATTTTAAAATATAATCGGGTATTTTGAAAATAAAAATGACTAACGTCAACATATGTCGTCTGTAATGTAACCTACATTATTATTCTTCGCTTCATAATCGTTAACTTTGGAAAGTTTATAGGACTAGCGTCTTCTGCTATGGACTGTGATGTTAACTGTTCTAACCCTCCTGATGCGATTCGAGAATTTTGAAAATGCATACAGCCTCTCGTCTATACTTTACGTTTGTGATGTGTCCTTAGGGTTTTTATATTATAATCGGGTGTTTTGAAAATAAAAAATGACTAACGTCAACATATGTCGTCTGTAATGTAACCTACATTAATATTCTTCGCTTCATAATCGTTAAATTTGGAAAGTTTATAGGACTAGCGTCTTCTGCTATGGACTGTGATGTTAACTGTTCTATACCTCCTGATGCGATTCGAGAATTTTGAAAATGCATTGAGCCTCTCGTCTATACTTTACGATTGTGATGTGTCCTTAGGGATTTTAAAAATCAAATATGACTAACGTCAACATATGTAGTCTGTAATGTAACCTACATTAATATTCTTCGCTTCATATTCGTTAACTTTGGAAAGTTTATAGGACTAGCGTCTTCTGCTATGGACTGTGATGTTAACTGTTCTATACCTCCTGATGCGATTCGAGAATTTGGAAAATGCATTAAGCCTCTCGTCTATACTTTACGATTGTGATGTGTCCTTAGGGATAATAAAAATCAAATATGACTAACGTCAACATATGTAGTCTGTAATGTAACCTACATTAATATTCTTCGCTTCATAATCGTAACTTTGGAAAGTTCATAGGACTAGCGTCTTTTGCAATGGACTGTGATGTTAACTGTTCTATTCCTCCTGATGCGATTCAAGAATTTTGAAAATGCATAAAGCCTCTCGTCTATACTTTACGTTTGTGATGTGTCCTTAGGGATTTTAAAATATAATCGGGTATTATGAAAATCAAAAATGACTAACGTCAACATATGTCGTCTGTAATGTAACCTACATTAATATTCTTCGCTTCATAATCGTTAACTTTGGAAAGTTTATAGGACTAGCGTCTTTTGCTATGGACTGTGATGTTAACTGTTCTAACCCTCCAGATGCGATTCAAGAATTTTGAAAATGCATTAAGCCACTGGTCTATACTTAACGTTTGTGATGTGTCCTTAGGGATTTTAAAATATAATCGGCTATTTTGAAAATCAAAATGACTAACGTCAACATATGTCGTCTGTAATGTAACCTACATTAATATTCTTCGCTTCATAATCGTTAATTTTGGAAAGTTTATATGACTAGCGTCTTCTGCTATGGACTGTGATGTTAACTGTTCTAACCCTCCTGATGCGATTCGAGAATTTTGAAAATGCATAAAGCCTCTCGTCTATACTTTACGTTTGTGATGTTTCCTTAGGATTTTTAAATTATAATCGGGTGTTTTGAAATAAAAAATGACTAACGTCAACATATGTCGTCTGTAATGTAACCTACATTAATATTCTTCACTTCATAATCGTTAACTTTGGAAAGTTTATAGGACTAGCGTCTTCTGCTATGGACTGTGATGTTAACTGTTCTATACCTCCTGATGCGATTCGAGAATTTTGAAAATGCATAAAGCCTCTCGTCTATACTTTACGTTTGTGATGTGTCCTTAGGGTTTTTATATTATAATCGGGTGTTTTGAAAATAAAAAATGACTAACGTCAACATATGTCGTCTGTAATGTAACCTACATTAATATTCTTCGCTTCATAATCGTTAAATTTGGAAAGTTTATAGGACTAGCGTCTTCTGCTATGGACTGTGATGTTAACTGTTCTATACCTCCTGATGCGATTCGAGAATTTTGAAAATGCATAAAGCCTCTCGTCTATACTTTACGTTTGTGATGTTTCCTTAGGATTTTTAAATTATAATCGGGTGTTTTGAAATAAAAAATGACTAACGTCAACATATGTCGTCTGTAATGTAACCTACATTAATATTCTTCGCTTCATAATCGTTAACTTTGGTAAGTTTATAGGACTAGCGTCTTTTGCTATGGACTGTGATGTTAACTGTTCTATACCTCCTGATGCGATTCAAGAATTTTGAAAATGCATACAGCCTCTCGTCTATACTTTACGTTTGTGATGTGTCCTTAGGGTTTTTATATAATAATCGGGTGTTTTGAAAATAAAAAATGACTAACGTCAACATATGTCGTCTGTAATGTAACCTACATTAATATTCTTCGCTTCATAATAGTTAAATTTGGAAAGTTTATAGGACTAGCGTCTTCTGCTATGGACTGTGATGTTACCTGTTCTATACCTCCTGATGCGATTCGAGAATTTTGAAAATGCATTAAGCCTCTCGTCTATACTTTACGATTGTGATGTTTCCTTAGGGTTTTTAAAAATCAAATATGACTAACGTCAACATATGTGGCCTGTAATGTAACCTACATTAATATTCTTCGCTTCATATTCGTTAACTTTGGAAAGTTTATAGGACTAGCGTCTTCTGCTATGGACTGTGATGTTAACTGTTCTATACCTCCTGATGCGATTCGAGAATTTTGAAAATGCATTAAGCCTCTCGTCTATACTTTACGATTGTGATATGTCCTTAGGGATTATAAAAATCAAATATGACTAACGTCAACATATGTAGTCTTTAATGTAACCTACATTAATATTCTTCGCTTCATAATCGTAACTTTGGAAAGTTCATAGGACTAGCGTCTTTTGAAATGGACTGTGATGTTAGCTGTTCTATACCTCCTGATGCGATTCAAGAATTTTGAAAATGCATAAAGCCTCTCGTCTATACTTAACGTTTGTGATGTGTCCTTAGGGATTTTAAAATATAATCGGGTATTTTGAAAATAAAAATGACTAACGTCAACATATGTCGTCTGTAATGTATCCTACATTATTATTCTTCGCTTCATAATCGTTAACTTTGGAAAGTTTATAGGACTAGCGTCTTCTGCTATGGACTGTGATGTTAACTGTTCTAACCCTCCTGATGCGATTCGAGAATTTTGAAAATGCATAAAGCCTCTCGTCTATACTTTACGTTTGTGATGTGTCCTTAGGGATTTTAAAATATAATCGGGTATTTTGAAAATAAAAAATGACCATCGTCAACATTAGTCGTCTGTAATGTAACCTACATTATAATCTTCGCTTAATAATCGTTAACTTTGGAAAGTTCATAGGACTAGCGTCTTTTTCAATGGACTGTGATGTTAACTGTTCTAACCCTCCTGATGCGATTCGAGAATTTTGAAAATACATTAAGCCTCTCGTCTATACTTTAAGTTTGTGATGTGTCCTAAGGGATTTTAAAATATAATCGGGTATATTGAAAATCAAAATGACTAACGTCAACATATGTCGTCTGTAATGTAACCTACATTAATATTCTTCGCTTCATAATCGTTAACTTTGGAAAGTTTATAGGAGTAGCGTCTTCTGCTATGGACTGTGATGTTAACTGTTCTATACCTCCTGATGCGATTCGAGAATTTTGAAAATGCATTGAGATTCTCGTCTATACTTTACGATTGTGATGTGTCCTTAGGGATTTTAAAAATCAAATATGACTAACGTCAACTTATGTAGTCTGTAATGTAACCTACATTAATAATCTTCGCTTCATAATCGTAACTTTGGAAAGTTTATAGGACTAGCGTCTTCTGCTATGGACTGTGATGTTAACTGTTCTATACCTCCTGATGCGATTCGAGAATTTTGAAAATGCATTGAGCCTCTCGTCTATACTTTACGATTGTGATGTGTCCTTAGGGATTTTAAAAATCAAATATGACTAACGTCAACATATGTAGTCTGTAATGTAACCTACATTAATATTCTTCGCTTCATATTCGATAACTTTGGAAAGTTTATAGGACTAGCGTCTTCTGCTATGGACTGTGATGTTAACTGTTCTAACCCTCCAGATGCGATTCAAGAATTTTGAAAATGCTTTAAGCCACTCGTCTATACTTAACGTTTGTGATGTGTCCTAAGGGATTTTAAAATATAATCGGCTATTTTGAAAATCAAAATGACTAACGTCAACATATGTCGTCTGTAATGTAACCTACATTAATATTCTTCGCTTCATAATCGTTAACTTTGGAAAGTTTATAGGACTAGCGTCTTCTGCTATGGACTGCGATGTTAACTGTTCTAACCCTCCTGATGCGATTCGAGAATTTTGAAAATGCATAAAGCCTCTCGTCTATACTTTACGTTTGTGATGTTTCCTTAGGATTTTTAAATTATAATCGGGTGTTTTGAAATAAAAAATGACTAACGTCAACATATGTCGTCTGTAATGTAACCTACATTAATATTCTTCACTTCATAATCGTTAACTTTGGAAAGTTTATAGGACTAGCGTCTTCTGCTATGGACTGTGATGTTAACTGTTCTAACCCTCCTGATGCGATTCGAGAATTTTGAAAATGCATACAGCCTCTCGTCTATACTTTACGTTTGTGATGTGTCCTTAGGGTTTTTATATTATAATCGGGTGTTTTGAAAATAAAAAATGACTAACGTCAACATATGTCGTCTGTAATGTAACCTACATTAATATTCTTCGCTTCATAATAGTTAAATTTGGAAAGTTTATAGGACTAGCGTCTTCTGCTATGGACTGCGATGTTAACTGTTCTAACCCTCCTGATGCGATTCGAGAATTTTGAAAATGCATAAAGCCTCTCGTCTATACTTTACGTTTGTGATGTTTCCTTAGGATTTTTAAATTATAATCGGGTGTTTTGAAATAAAAAATGACTAACGTCAACATATGTCGTCTGTAATGTAACCTACATTAATATTCTTCACTTCATAATCGTTAACTTTGGAAAGTTTATAGGACTAGCGTCTTCTGCTATGGACTGTGATGTTAACTGTTCTAACCCTCCTGATGCGATTCGAGAATTTTGAAAATGCATACAGCCTCTCGTCTATACTTTACGTTTGTGATGTGTCCTTAGGGTTTTTATATTATAATCGGGTGTTTTGAAAATAAAAAATGACTAACGTCAACATATGTCGTCTGTAATGTAACCTACATTAATATTCTTCGCTTCATAATAGTTAAATTTGGAAAGTTTATAGGACTAGCGTCTTCTGCTATGGACTGTGATGTTAACTGTTCTATACCTCCTGATGCGATTCGAGAATTTTGAAAATGCATTGAGCCTCTCGTCTATACTTTACGATTGTGATGTTTCCTTAGGGTTTTTAAAAATCAAATATGACTAACGTCAACATATGTAGTCTGTAATGTAACAACATTAATATTCTTCGCTTCATATTCGTTAACTTTGGAAAGTTTATAGGACTAGCGTCTTCTGCTATGGACTGCGATGTTAACTGTTCTATACCTCCTGATGCGATTCGAGAATTTTGAAAATGCATTTAGCCTCTCGTCTATACTTTACGATTGTGATGTGTCCTTAGGGATTTTAAAAATCAAATATGACTAACGTCAACATATGTAGTCTGTAATGTAACCTACATTAATATTCTTCGCTTCATATTCGTTAACTTTGGAAAGTTTATAGGACTAGCGTCTTCTGCTATGGACTGTGATGTTAACTGTTCTAACCCTCCTAATGCGATTCAAGAATTTTGAAAATGCATTAAGCCTCTCGTCTATACTTAACGTTTGTGATGTGTCCTTAGGGATTTTAAAATATAATCGGGTATTTTGAAAATAAAAATGACTAACGTCAACATATGTCGTCTGTAATGTAACCTACATTATTATTCTTCGCTTCATAATCGTTAACTTTGGAAAGTTTATAGGACTAGCGTCTTCTGCTATGGACTGTGATGTTAACTGTTCTAACCCTCCTGATGCGATTCGAGAATTTTGAAAATGCATAAAGCCTCTCGTTTATACTTTACGTTTGTGATGTGTCCTTAGGGATATTAAAATATAATCGGGTATTTTGAAAATCAAAATGACTAACGACAACATATGTCGTCTGTAATGTAACCTACATTAATATTCTTCGCTTCATAATCGTTAATTTTGGTAAGTTTATAGGACTAGCGTCTTTTGCTATGGACTGTGATGTTAACTGTTCTAACCCTCCTGATGCGATTCAAGAATTTTGAAAATGCATTAAGCCACTCGTCTATACTTTACGTTTGTGATGTGTCCTTAGGGATTTTAAAATATAATCGGGTATTTTGAAAATCAAAATGACTAACGACAACATATGTCGTCTGTAATGTAACCTACATTAATATTCTTCGCTTCATAATCGTTAATTTTGGTAAGTTTATAGGACTAGCGTCTTTTGCTATGGACTGTGATGTTAACTGTTCTAACCCTCCTGATGCGATTCAAGAATTTTGAAAATGCATTAAGCCACTCGTCTATACTTTACGTTTGTGATGTGTCCTTAGGGATTTTAAAATATAATCGGGTATTTTGAAAATCAAAATGACTAACGACAACATATGTCGTCTGTAATGTAACCTACATTAATATTCTTCGCTTCATAATCGTTAATTTTTGAAAGTTCATAGGACTAGCGTCTTCTACTATGGACTGTGATGTTAACTGTTCTAACCCTCCTGATGCGATTCAAGAATTTTGAAAATGCATTAAGCCTCTCGTCTATACTTAACGTTTGTGATGTGTCCTTAGGGATTTTATTGTATTTTCGGGAAAAATTCAAAATGAGTTACGTCTAAATATGTCCTCTGTGATGTAACCTATATTTTATAATTTGTGTGCTTCATCTTGAATTTTGGAAAATTCATTTGACTAGCGTCTTTTGTTACTAACTGTGATGTTAACACTTTTTTACTTTCCTATAGCGAATCGAGAATTTTGAAAATTATAATGTCTCTCGCCTATACTTTACGTTTGTGATGAGCCTCGAGTGGACTCCGTTGTTTGACGAACCGTTGTGATTACAATTTTGGGGAAGGGTGAAAAAATTAATATAGTGATTATTGAATAAATGGAGTGGTGGGAAAATACCACCTGCCTTTTATTGGTTAAATTTAGTTTAAAAAATTAAAATGCGTTTAGATGCTTGTATAAAAGTTTCTTTTCTTTTTGAACAGTCACCTTTATTTCACACGAAAAATCTTTTTAATTCAAGGTATAAATTTATTCTAATTTAATATCCTTCATTTCTCTAATTTACTATTTGTCTCTTTGATTTTTCTGTTTGATTATTTAATTACCCTTTCGCTTCCTCTGATTTCTACCATATTCCTTGTTCCCTGAGAAAGGGGACGCGTTGAATATATCTGGTCTTGTTTTAAGCCTCTTTCGAAGAAATTAAACGTATAATCCTCTTTTAGTTTATTAAAGTTTTACTTACTAAATATAGTTTCCATGGTGACTCTGCGTTGCTTAAATTGTTTACTATCATTTCAATAGCGTCGTCTGTGTCTTTTACTTCTGTTGAATATCATAATTTTAATTTTTACTGTCATTTTACACGAAAACAGTGAAATATGCGACCTCCGGAGGCTTTAAATTGCTGCTCCGCACACGCGCCTGCCCCGCTAATCATTAATCGACAGATCTTGGAGCGCATCGAGTCGAACGCCGACGTGCTGAATCGACAGGCGGAGGCTGTTGATGCTCGGAGGCGGCATTCGGAGGCCGAGAAGGCGGCCACCGCGGCCACAATGTCCGCCATGGCCGGCACGACGGCCAAACTGGCAGCGGAAGCGCGGGCGGAGGCGGCCCGAGGGCGGCTGGAGGCTCAGAAGCGAGAGACGCGGGAGGCGGCCGAAGCCAGGTGCCGCCTCCGGAGGCAGGCTCGAGAGGAGGCGGCGCGACAGGTGACGCTGGCGCTGCGATCGCGGGACGCCGTCAAGCAGTTGGACGCTGCGTTGAAAGCGGCGCTCGCGCTGGACCAGCGCCAAGCGCACGTGGAGGCGCGACAACGGCACAAGGAGGCGGAGGAGGCGTTGGAGGCAGAACACCGGAGGCAGGTGCTCAAACGGATCGGGCGGGAGAGGGAGGCGCAGCGCCAGAGGCAGCGCGAAACGCAGCGACGCAAGCAGGAGCTTTGCAGTGACTTGCAAAAACAGTAGGAATTCATTTTAAAATCAAAAATTTTTATTCCTTAATTTGAAAGCAAAATTTATAAATGACGGCGAATCGGGATCAAGAAATTAGCACTCCTAACAATAAATTTAATAAGTAAATAAAATATACATTGGAGATTCACGATGGGCCACATAAAATTTTGAGAATTAATCCTCAAAATTCAATTAATGCTTTGGCAATGTGAATGATCCGCTTTAATTTTGAGGAGTTATTTATTTCTTGAATCTTTTGATTTCCAATTTGAAGAATAATTGAGATGAGAGATTAATTATTATTTAGGAAGTGTCAAAAAAAATTAATTAATTTATTTTGTAAAAAAGGATAAAGGAGATCGACGAGAAAAGAAAGTTGGACGGGAGAGAGAGGGAAGAGTTGAATCGGGAGATGCAGGAGGACCTGAAGAAACAAAAGGAGGAACAAGAGCAAGAGAAGGAGAAAAAGGGTGAGAAAAGATGTCGGCTCCTGGAAGAAGGGTTAGGTTCGATCGCGGAGGAAAGGAAAAGGAGGCAGGAGCTTCGCGAAAGGGAGGAGAAGGAGAGGTTAATATGTCTAGCGTACGATGACTTTAAAAGGGAGACGCAGGAAAAATTGGAAAAAATTCACAAAGAGGTTTAAAAATATAAATTATTCATAAAAATTAATAATTAATTTCATCTTATCCAACATCAGGGTATTCTTGCTGACAAAAGTGAACGCGTCAGAGAAAAAGTTTTTGCCGCACAAGCAAGCAGAGAGGCGAAATTCGAAGAGTGGAACTCGAAAATTGCAGACGACAGAAAGCAGAGGTTGGTTGATTAAAAAAATTTCAAATGTGGGAGTAAAAAAAATTCACTGAAAAAGAGAAACGCGGCTACTTGCCGACGTGGAAAGTCGATGGTCAGAGAGAAGGCGGCGCGCCGTCGAGTACCGAGACCACCAACTGGAGGCGGCTGAGCAGCAGCGGAGGCGGCAGAAAGTGGCCTTCCAGTTGGAAAATGCGTTCGACTGGCGATTGCAGCAACGCATCACCGCAGAGTGGAAGCGGCTGCGACAGGAGGAGCGGAGGCGCCAACAGGCCGCCAACAAAATCGCTTACGATCAGCAATTGGTGCGAACATTTTTTTCTTGATTAAATTTAAAATTTAAATTAAATACAAAAAATAATAATCAGGCCGAGGAAAAGGCGAACCGAGCGTTCGAAGCCGCCGTGGACACGATCGAGGAAGAGGAGAGAAGCAAACGCTTCCAGCAAGAGGACAGGGAGGTGCTCGAACACGCACAGAAGGCGCTTGAAAAGTGCAAACTTGACGGGAGACCGGTGGAGCCCCTGGAAAGGGCCGTGGCGCTTTTCAAAAAGCGGAGGGGCCTCGGACCTCCACCACCACCGAGGGCTTCCGTCCGGGCGCATCTGGATGTCGGTCTTGACCTTGACAGGGTCAGGGCCAACCCTGATTATTATCTATGAGATTAATAAATAAAATATAAAAATTATAAATAACTACAGAAATATCTGAAGATCCTTAAAATTCAATTTTTTTATTGGTCCAAATTCGATTTACTAAAAAACACACTAAAAAAACCTTTGTCTAACTGAGTAAAATAATAGTCAGTTAGTCACTCTACCAAATAATCAACATGACATATCAGCTAAAACTGCTACAAGTCAAAAACTTAATACGATCAGTCTCGTGACGAGAATAATCATTCATAGCCTCTAAAAAAGTGTTAATCAAATTCAGTCAAAACAAAATCGACAGACAAATTAGCGTTTTGTGCTCGAGTCAGATATAAGTTAATTAATTCTAACTGCCGGTGGTGAGAAACTCTTGCAGCGGGTCGAGGTTGATGGGGAGCAGGCGGTGCACCGAGGTGAACAGCACCCGCTTGTCCGAGGGGCGCACCAGCAGCACGTCAAAGTCGCCGAACTCGCTCATGAACTGGCGGCAGATGCCACACGGCGAGATGAAACCCGGCCCTGTCGCCTCCGCACTTATGCAAATCCGTTTGAACTTGCGATGACCTAAAAATAAAATTTCCTTTAATTATAAAAAAATAACTACTCTTATTGGTGGTGCTGAACAATTTTACTGACAATTATATGGAAAAATAAAATTTTGTTTGATCAATAACTTCAAATTTTTGAACAAAAGTTGAGATCGTAAAATTAAAATAGTTCCTTTTTTAATATTATATTCAAACTGATTCAAAACAGTTAGAATAAATTTTGATTGCAATAAATAATTCAATTTCTTTCTAAAAATAAAAAATTGGAGACAAAAGTAATGGAAAGCAAAGTTATGTTTACAACCTGCAGTTACAGCTGCGACCAGAGCTGAGCGCTCAGCGCAAATGGTGGCGCCGAAGGACGAGTTTTCGACGTTGACGCCGGTGAAGGTGGTGCCGTCGTCGCACACAAGGGCGGCGCCCACTTTGAAGTGGCTGTAAGGGCAGTACGCGTTCTCGCGGACACTCACGCTCTGCCGCACCAACTCTTGCTGGTTACTGCCTGTTGAAATAATTGAAATTTGCGGATTAACAAAGAAAATAATCAGAAGCAGTGCAGAAAAATATGATATACGAAGTGAAAAAAATTCTTTCGATGCAAAAGCAGGGTTAAAAATAATTTAAAACTTTGAGTATAATTTATAATTACTAAACAGGGCAGCTTCATTATCTTGTTTTTAAACTTCTCTATTGAGTGTTGTGTTTTTTCTACCACACGACCCTCTTGACTTCTAATAACTGTATCTTGTTTATTATGCACAGGGAAAAAATCACAAGGAAATTCAAACGAGAACAATTAAAAAGTCATTAATATATTGACGTGGAAATCTATTTATATGGAAAATTAAATAAATTAAAATTTGATACGAATTATTAACCTTCAACCAAAAAACACCGTTATTAATAATTCTTAATTCGTTACTAATTCAATCTATTTTCGTCACTTGGACCCTCTCACAATATTTAAATTTACCAACACAAAATTAATTTTAATCTCGCCCAATTCGATAAGGCGCTGCTGATTGAAAAGTGGGTCACGCAGAATGCGGAAGGCGACCACGAAATTATCAAAGACACCAGATTTAACTTGTCCGAGAATGAATGAATTCCCGTCGAATGAGGCGGAAAAAAAATTAAACTCACTGAGGGCTGCGAGGTCACGCACGTCTGACATTTTTCCTCTCAGGGGCCTCGTTCAGAAGTGAGAAAGAAAAGTGAAAGAGGCGTTTAGGTCGACACCGACTCGCGCGCGCGGTGGCCCCGTTATCACATCTGATTAGCGAGCGGCCGATAAGGCCGACGAACCGTGACGGCGGTCGACCGTCAATCCGCGACTAAATAACAACAAGGCGGCGTGACTACGGCATAATTTTATCACCTCGTCGTCGGCTCGCAGCTGGCGACTGCGTACACGCGAGAGCGCTGCCTCGATCGATTTTACTCGATGCGAAAAAGGGCTAATATTTTTTATTCGACATTTAATTTTTTTTAAATGTAGACCAAATTTTCAGATTTTTGTAAATGCTACAAATTAATTCGATCCTATTGAATTGTTCCTTGTTTAAGGTTATTTTTGTTAACTCCGGAAAAATACTCGACTCCGTGTGACGTCAGTGGTGCCAGCTGATATTGACAACGGTGACCTTAAGATTCGTGCTCAATTTTAATATTGTATCTAAATTTTAGTACTTTTTTTTTAATGGACTGCAATTTTTTTTCAAAACAGATAAATAATTTTTTCATACAATTAGTGCCAAGTCGAGAAAAAATTATTAAATAATTAAATTTTTAAGTGAGCTCCCTCTATCTGAAAATCTTAATGCACTTTGTAGGCTGGAAATTTTCTACTTGTTCTTAAGCAAAACGGGATCAGAAACTCATCATTTAAGGATAATGCATAATAGTGTTTATAAAAAAATCTTGAATTTTAAAACAATAAAATTTAAAATAATAATATCCAAAATTAAAGAAAAAATACAAATAATTTATGAAAACTTTTAAATTACGTCAGATATTTTTATTTTATCATGAATCGTTTGTTATAATTTTGCAATTTTTAACCAATTTTTTAGAAGTTAGGCAACCTGCACCGCTTCCAAATTGTGCGGGTTGCATAAGTTCGGATTGGGTTGATATTTAATTTTCTTAATCTGGAATTTGGAAACCTATTTTATCAGAATATTTTCAATAATTTAGTGTAATTATAATTATTTCATTACAATTTTGGAATTAAAATATTTAATTAAATTTCATTAATTTAAAACGTTTTTAAATGAATAGTTAAATTATTTTCACATTATTTATGGAATTTTTAGATTGGAATTATGATAACAAAAATTTCATTAACTTTCTTCATTGAACTTCACAAATTGATCTTATATTAATATCAGAGGAATTGCGTAAATAGAGCGGCGCAAAAGGGAGATGCTTATAATATCGAGCAGCTCTCGGCGCGCGACGGCATCACATCCCCGCCCGCGCGCAGACTCTACGGAGAGGGTTGTTCAGTAGCTAGCACCCCTGGTACACATCCCTATTTGCAGCAGGGGTGAGATATACACCAGCAATCGCCATTTTCATCCTTCGCCAAAACAAACGGTCGACCATGGACTGGCGGCGCCGCGTTCTTTGCCGAAATACACGGAGATTTCCAAATTTGAACTAAGTTCTTGAAACTCGACAAAATTAGAAAGAAATCATGAAGAAGCAGAACGTGCGAACGCTTTCCCTGGTGGTTTGCACCTTCACCTACTTGCTGATCGGGGCAGCCGTCTTTGACGCACTCGAGTCCGACACGGAGAAAAAGAGATTCGAGTTTCTCACAGGTTCGATTTTTGTTTTAATCAATCTTTGAATATTTCGTTTAAATTATAATTTTCCCGGACCGTTGCAGAAGTGAGAGAAAATCTGCTGCAGAAATACAACATTTCGCAAGAGGACTACAAAGTGATCGAGATTGTGATAATCGAAAACAAGCCGCACAAAGCAGGACCCCAGTGGAAGTTCGCTGGTGCTTTTTATTTTGCAACCGTCGTCTTGGCGATGATTGGTAAAAATAATAAAAATAATAATAAATAATAATAATTAATCTGCAATTGAAAGGCTATGGGCACTCGACCCCCGTGACCTACGGTGGAAAGGCGTTCTGCATGGCGTACGCAATGGTTGGAATTCCGCTCGGACTTGTGATGTTCCAGAGCATCGGTGAACGTCTCAACAAAGTTGCTTCGGTTGGAAAATTTAAGTTTCAAAATTAGAAAATTAACATTAATGATTATGATAGGTTGTGATTCGGCGGGGGAAAGAGTGGTTGCGTTTCTCGAAAACTGAGGCGACCGAAATGAATTTGATGTTGGCGACTGGACTGCTCTCGTCCATAATTATAACAACAGGCGCCGCCGTCTTTTCCCGGTACGAAGGCTGGAGCTACTTTGACAGCTTTTATTACTGCTTTGTCACCCTGACTACGATAGGATTTGGTGACTACGTTGCTCTCCAGGTATTGTCAAAATTTTGGAATTAAAAAAAAAACTAATTCATAATACAATAATTAAATTATAAATATTAAAAAAAAATTAATAATTTAATATTTATTTTCAAAGAACGACCACGCCCTGAGCAACAAGCCAGGTTACGTCGCCCTGAGTTTGGTTTTTATCCTGTTCGGCTTGGCCGTGGTGGCCGCCAGCATCAACTTGCTCGTTCTGCGGTTCATGACAATGTAATTATTTAAGTCTTTTGTTTAAAATTTTAATATAAATTCAAATCACATAGGCAAGCCGAAGACAACCGCCGTGAAGATGACGAGATGCAGTCAGCGTCCCATCACGTGGTGACCTTTGAAGGTGACGTCATGTCCCTGAATGGCAAAATCCTGTCGGGCCACTACCTCAGCTCGTCGGTGGCCACGGACGACACCGACCAGGTGTCCGTCTGCTCGTGCACCTGCCTGGGCAGGAAGAGCACCACCCTTTGTCTGCCCACGGTGTGCCGACCCCTCCTCGACGACAGGCGCAAACGCAACCCTCACCCACCGTCACTCACCCCGCAGAAATTCAAGCGCATCAAACGCGCTTCGGTATAGCCAAATGTTAAAAAAACCTGATGTTTTCCAATTAAATTTTCTGCATTTTGTTATTTAAAAAAAAAAAATAATAATAATAACCTAGAATAAGAGAATAAAAATTGTACGAATAGAAAAATCTTGTCAAAATTTAATTATCGACAATTTTTTATTTTTAAGCAGTACCTCTATTATTTCTATTTGGTGATCAAACTGTTTCTGTGAAAAGCAAACAAATACCTTAACACGTCAGGGTTGTACCCAATCAAGGTGGGAACCGCTTTCTCATATCTAGCCGAGGCAAACATGTGCATCAACGGGGACAGCCAGGCGACATTCTTAGTTCCCTTGTTGCTCAAGTTGTTGAGCTGCAGCACCGAAAACTGGAACCACTGTCCATTCGTGTGGATGCCTTGAATCGTCAGTGGCTTGGACAATTCACCAGAAGGTTTCTGAAAATTCCAGATTGCATTTTAATTTGTTCGTTTATTTTTTATTTCCTACCTCCAGCTTTTGCTTTGCTTCGGCAGCTGCAACTATGAAGGAGTTGGCCAGGGTCCTGCCTTGAATTTGGTTTTCGTTGACGGGAATCTCTGTCAGATTTACGTGTTTGGTGTCGTTGAAGTGAAAAATTGCAGTGTGGACAAATTTTGCTGGCGGAACATCTAAAGGTTTTGTTGATTAATTTCCGAAAAGTATTCTAAAGAAAAAAAAACTACTGATAATTTCTGTGTCATCATAGAAATGGTCCTTTGGTAGAGACACGAAACAGTTCAGTGGCGAAATATTCGGCAAGTCCAGATTCTCGGTGCGCGCCGCATCTGTGTAGGGACTTAGTGGGTTTTTGCCACAAAGAAGGATTCCTGGACTGATGTCAAATCTGACAAGTTTGTCATTTATGTCCAGAAGTGTTCGCAATTTTGCACCACGAACTACCTGCCCGTGAGGCTCGGATGAGAGAGAATCGCATATCAAGAGCAGATTATCACTCAAAAGGCGGCTGAAAATGCAAAACAAATCAACCAAAAGGTTAAAATTTACTGAATGAACAATTTACTTTCTTCTGTAATCAGGAACACCAAATGTTGGAGGATAGTTATAGCAAGGCCTTTCGGGATTTATGTACTTTGGCATTTTTTCCTGGACTGCATCGAATAGAAAACTTCTTAAAATGCTCCTGGAGGAAAAAAAATTCAATATAAGTCTCCAATCAAATTGAAAATTCCATCTCAAACTTCTTCACTTCTTCGTGGCATTCCTCGGGCAGCAAACTTTCATTCTCTTTGGCCAACTCCTCGATCTGTGGCGGAAGCCCTTTCTCCAGGATCACTGTGTTGGTGAGGTTCTGAGCCTGAGGCAGACCCTCCACCAAAATACTGTGCTCGTCGTATAAATAGCTCGGTCTCTGGTGATACAAAGGGTGGTTCTCGCCCAAAGGAACTGGCGGATCTAGCATGCCGATGACTTTGACGCTGAAATGATAAATTACATAAATGTATTTTAACAATGATTGAATTAATTAAAATTGGGAAACACACCTTCCCGGTGGTACTGGCGGTGTTTTCTTTTCGTCTATCACATCCAACGAATCGACAACTTTGATGCCGAGGGCCGACAAGGTGGACTCGGCGTACGTTTCCATCGGCACTCTGTTGTTCCTGCCGTGGACAAACCACTTTCGGATGAACAAACGGCGCAAGTGTTGCTTGTGGAGCACAAGTGTTAGCCGCATTTTTACAAATGTCGCTGAATTCTTAAAACTTTCTTAAACTTTCAGATTTCCTAGCAAAATTCTTGAAGCAGCGAGGACGAAAATTGAATCAGGGAAAAACAGTGCCGAGCCACACCCCCCTGATGTTTTTTCTGTTGCCACGCCCCCCTAAACACCGCTTCGGTCACCATTTAATTTCTCTTCATAATCTTTACATTTTCTCGTGATTTTTCAAGATTGATGACTTTGCGGACAGACACGTAATGCGCAGAAATAATATGGAAGACACAAGGCATATAATTAATCGAAAAATGGGTCGAGCGACAGTTGAAGACGCGCGGGAAATGTTGAACAGAAAGGTAACATTTTTGAAGGCTTTTGCATAATTTTTTACCTGAAGAATTTTTGCCTTTCCACAGCGTTATCGTCGCGAAGAAGAGGAAGATCAGAGGTCTTCAGATGATGATAATTACGTTCCGTACGTACCCGTCAAAGAAAGACTCAAACAGACTTATGCTAAGCTGGGCCGGCTTACACAGCTGAAGGACGAAGGGAAGAAGACAAAGTCTTCGAGTGAATGTGAAATGGACAATGATGAAGAGGACGAGGGACAGGTGTGGGGCCGCAAGTCAAATATTAGTCTTCTGGACCAGCACACTGAACTGAAAAAATTGGCTGAAGGTATGAAAAAACTGAAATTACATAAATTTCTTGTCATAGATTCAGCAATTCAAGATTTAATTATGAATTTAACATTTTTTTTCAGCCAAGAAAGAGAGTGCAATGGAGAAGCAACTGAAAGAGGAGGAGAAAATTTTGGAAAGTGTGGCCGAGCGAAAAGCTCTGATGGGTGTTGCTGAATTGGCCAAGGGTATTCAGTACGAGGATCCCATCAAAACTAGGTGTGATGCTGAATAAGAAACTGAATAATTATTATAATTTCAATAATATATATTTAATTTAAAGCTGGAAGGCTCCTCGATACATTTTGGCAAAGTCGCCTGCTTATTTTGAAAGGTTGAGACGAAAGTGGAGAATTTTAGTCGAGGGTGAAGACATTCCGCCACCTGTAAAGACTTTCAGAGAAATGAAATTCCCAAAAGCTGTACTAGCCGCTTTGGACGAAAAGAAAATCATAAAGCCAACCCCGATCCAAGTACAAGGAATTCCCACAGTGTAATTAAATTTTAAGAAAATTTTGAGATTATGAAATCATCAAATAATAAATTACAGACTGTACGGCCGTGATATGATCGGAATCGCCTTTACTGGAAGTGGAAAAACGCTGGTCTTTGTCTTGCCGTTGATAATGTTCTGTCTTGAACAAGAAACAGCCCTGCCTTTTGTTAGAAATGAGGGACCTTATGGTAAAATTGATTTCATTTCCGTCTTAAGCATTCATCATTTGATAAACTGCAGGACTGATTATCTGTCCATCTCGTGAGTTGGCTAAGCAGACGTTTGACATCATCCAGCACTTCACAGAGTTCCTGAAAAGATTCGGAATGCCTGAAATTAGGAGCTGCCTCTCAATTGGTGGAGTTCCAGTCTCGGAGTCTGCTGACGTTATCGCAAAGTAATAACAAAAAATGAATAAAATTAAGATAAATAAACACTCCTCCTTTACAGAGGCGTTCACATCATGGTGGCCACCCCTGGGCGGCTGATGGACATGTTGGACAAGAAGATTGTGCGCCTGGACATGTGCCGCTACTTGGTCATGGACGAGGCTGACAGAATGATCGACATGGGTTTCGAGGAGGATGTTCGAACCATTTTCTCTTTTTTCAAGGTAAAAATGAGGAGCATTTCCAAAGTGAGCCATCTAAATCGCAAACTTCACAGGGTCAAAGGCAAACCCTGCTCTTTTCTGCCACCATGCCGAAGAAAATCCAGAACTTCGCCAGGTCAGCTTTGGTAAAGCCTGTCACCATAAATGTGGGCAGAGCAGGCGCCGCCTCTTTGAATGTCATTCAGGCAAGTTTTTCTAATAAATATTTTAGTCTCAAAGTTTTACAATTAACGACTTTTAGGAGGTTGAATATGTGAAGCAGGAAGCCAAAATCGTGTATCTGCTCGAGTGTCTGCAGAAAACACCGCCACCGGTGTTGATTTTTGCCGAGAAGAAACAGGATGTGGACGCAATCCACGAGTACCTTTTGCTCAAAGGTGTTGAAGCTGTGGCTATCCACGGTGGAAAAGGTTTTGTAAATCAATTTTTTATAGGAAGATTGTGCTAATAAATAAAATTTAGACCAAGAGGAAAGGTCGAGATCAGTGGACGCATTCAGAAAGGGTAGCAAGGACGTGCTGGTGGCAACGGACGTTGCCTCGAAGGGTCTCGACTTTGCCGATGTTCAACATGTCATCAACTACGACATGCCAGATGACGTTGAAAATTATGGTTAGCTTGCGACTATGAAAACCTCCACTCTTACAATTATCTTCTTTCACAGTCCACAGAATTGGTCGTACAGGCAGATCGGACAAAACTGGCATTGCCACGACCTTCATCAACAAGTCGAATGATGAGTCCGTCCTTCTTGATCTCAAGCACTTGTTAATCGAGGCCAAGCAAAGGGTGCCCTTGTTCCTGGCTACGATGCAGTCCGAGAACGAAAAGTACCTGGATCTCGGAGGTAAAATTCTTGATATATTTAAATTTTTATCTTTAAAATGGAACTTTTTGTTTGAATTTTAGACGAACGAGGCTGCAGCTACTGCGGCGGTCTTGGCCACAGGATCACAAACTGCCCCAAGCTGGAGGCCATTCAGAGCAAGCAGGCGTCCAACATTGGACGAAGAGATTATTTGGCCAACACTGCAGCAGATTACTAATTTTTTTGTTCTTATTTTCTTAATTATCTTGTAAATCAAAGCACGAAACAAATAAACCGCAGTAATAACTTTTAATTCATTTCAGTTACTATTATTCGTTTTTCTAATAATTCATCCCTGTTAAACTAATTTGGCTGGGACCATTCATCTTCGTTTACATCGAAATCAACCATATTTTTATCCAGCAGCCACCACTTGTTCCAAAATCCCACATCCACAATTCTGCTCTTGCAAATTTCTAAATAGGTGGGTTTCAGATAATCACATCTTGCCTCGTAAAGTCCCAAGCACTTGGCATAGTTGTCAAACCATACAATTGAAAAGATGCCAAAACTGAAGTATCGCACAACACCCTGGTTTCCGAATTGCTCCAGGTGTTTCAAATAGGAAATCGTCCTCTTGTTCTGGATGCTCGGACATGTGAAGGCAACATCGTTTTGGGCTTCAATCAAACGCTGCCTATAGCTGATCTGGAATATTGTTGATTTAAATGAAACTTGCAATTTTTTTATTTATATTTTTAAACAAACTTCGTCTGGGTTCCTTTTGGCGCAGAGATAAGCAGTACCGAGGGCAGTTCCGTACACAGACGCCTTCAAGGGCCGCTCTCGAATGTCCTTCAGGGTGTCAAGACCTGCCTCTCGATAGTCTCGAAGCAAACTCTGCCAATAAGTGACCAGTCGGTCGACCCAGGTGTCTTTGTATTTGTCCGGCAGCTTGTACGAGAACCTTTCTCTCAAGCGAGAACCGAAACTCGTCAATTTTGCCTTTTGAGCCTCGCGGATGCGGCTAAAAAATGTTGGTCTCACAATTTGCTTTGACTGAAATACAGAGAGGCTTTTAATGTGCAAATTTTTTTAAATTCCGAATGCAATTGTGACATTTAAAAAATTTAAAAAAAAAAACCAACGTACCATGTTGTAAGTTTAAAAATATTATTCCGATTATAGAATAGATATCATTCTCATAGAAATATATTTGTAGGAACACAAAAATGATGTAAAATTCGGTAAAATTTGCAGCTCAAGAGACAAAAAACTAGAACTACTTGGGACTTCTTCAAGTCTCAAGTTTGTCTCAAGTCAACAAACTAATGTCCACTCTGGTTACACCCCCAACAAAGGTGCCACTTGTGCAGCTACTGATTTTGTGTTATGTTGGTATATAAAAGAGTTGCAATTCTGGCCCAGTCACAATTTTGGTCTTTGGTCACTGAATAACCAAGGAGAATAGCATTGGATGAAAGGGGGGGGGGGGGCAAATCAAAAGTTGAAAGGGCCAGAGGGAGAGAGGTGCAATTTTACAACAATAAATATATTATTATTATTGAAGGCTAGGCCAAGGATCTGATCTTTCATTATTAAAATATAAAAGACCGTTCGACTAGACAAAGAATAAAAAGCATTATTAGGTCAAAGAACTATTCCGCAGCATCATATTCTTGATTTTCAAATTTTTCAACCAAATAATTTTTTTAGGTCTATGGACTACTTCGCGGCCGCCACATTTTTATTTTTAAATTCATGTACTAAAAAATAATTATTAGGTCTTATGGACTACTTCGCGGCCGCCACATTTTTATTTTTAAATTCATCTACTAAAAAATAATTATTAGGTCTTATGGACTACTTCGCGGCCGCCACATTTTTATTTTTAAATTCATCTACTAAAAAATAATTATTAGGTCTTATGGACTACTTCGCGGCCGCCACATTTTTATTTTTAAATTCATCTACTAAAAATAATTATTAGGTCTTATGGACTACTTCGCGGCCGCCACATTTTTATTTTTAAATTCATGTACTAAAAAATAATTATTAGGTCTTATGGACTACTTCGCGGCCGCCACATTTTTATTTTTAAATTCATCTACTAAAAAATAATTATTAGGTCTTATGGACTACTTCGCGGCCGCCACATTTTTATTTTTAAATTCATCTACTAAAAAATAATTATTAGGTCTTATGGACTACTTCGCGGCCGCCACATTTTTATTTTTAAATTCATGTACTAAAAAATAATTATTAGGTCTTATGGACTACTTCGCGGCCGCCACATTTTTATTTTTAAATTCATCTACTAAAAAATAATTATTAGGTCTTATGGACTACTTCGCGGCCGCCACATTTTTATTTTTAAATTCATGTACTAAAAAATAATTATTAGGTCTTATGGACTACTTCGCGGCCGCCACATTTTTATTTTTAAATTCATCTACTAAAAAATAATTATTAGGTCTTATGGACTACTTCGCGGCCGCCACATTTTTATTTTTAAATTCATCTACTAAAAATAATTATTAGGTCTTATGGACTACTTCGCGGCCGCCACATTTTTATTTTTAAATTCATCTACTAAAAAATAATTATTAGGTCTGATGGACTACTTCGCGGCCGCCACATTTTTATTTTTAAATTCATGTACTAAAAAATAATTATTAGGTCTTATGGACTACTTCGCGGCCGCCACATTTTTATTTTTAAATTCATCTACTAAAAAATAATTATTAGGTCTGATGGACTACTTCGCGGCCGCCACATTTTTATTTTTAAATTCATGTACTAAAAAATAATTATTAGGTCTTATGGACTACTTCGCGGCCGCCACATTTTTATTTTTAAATTCATCTACTAAAAAATAATTATTAGGTCTTATGGACTACTTCGCGGCCGCCACATTTTTATTTTTAAATTCATGTACTAAAAAATAATTATTAGGTCTTATGGACTACTTCGCGGCCGCCACATTTTTATTTTTAAATTCATCTACTAAAAAATAATTATTAGGTCTGATGGACTACTTCGCGGCCGCCACATTTTTATTTTTAAATTCATGTACTAAAAAATAATTATTAGGTCTTATGGACTACTTCGCGGCCGCCACATTTTTATTTTTAAATTCATCTACTAAAAAATAATTATTAGGTCTTATGGACTACTTCGCGGCCGCCACATTTTTATTTTTAAATTCATCTACTAAAAATAATTATTAGGTCTTATGGACTACTTCGCGGCCGCCACATTTTTATTTTTAAATTCATGTACTAAAAAATAATTATTAGGTCTTATGGACTACTTCGCGGCCGCCACATTTTTATTTTTAAATTCATCTACTAAAAAATAATTATTAGGTCTTATGGACTACTTCGCGGCCGCCACATTTTTATTTTTAAATTCATCTACTAAAAAATAATTATTAGGTCTGATGGACTACTTCGCGGCCGCCACATTTTTATTTTTAAATTCATGTACTAAAAAATAATTATTAGGTCTTATGGACTACTTCGCGGCCGCCACATTTTTATTTTTAAATTCATCTACTAAAAAATAATTATTAGGTCTTATGGACTACTTCGCGGCCGCCACATTTTTATTTTTAAATTCATCTACTAAAAATAATTATTAGGTCTTATGGACTACTTCGCGGCCGCCACATTTTTATTTTTAAATTCATGTACTAAAAAATAATTATTAGGTCTTATGGACTACTTCGCGGCCGCCACATTTTTATTTTTAAATTCATCTACTAAAAAATAATTATTAGGTCTTATGGACTACTTCGCGGCCGCCACATTTTTATTTTTAAATTCATCTACTAAAAAATAATTATTAGGTCTTATGGACTACTTCGCGGCCGCCACATTTTTATTTTTAAATTCATCTACTAAAAAATAATTATTAGGTCTTATGGACTACTTCGCGGCCGCCACATTTTTATTTTTAAATTCATGTACTAAAAAATAATTATTAGGTCTTATGGACTACTTCGCGGCCGCCACATTTTTATTTTTAAATTCATCTACTAAAAAATAATTATTAGGTCTTATGGACTACTTCGCGGCCGCCACATTTTTATTTTTAAATTCATGTACTAAAAAATAATTATTAGGTCTTATGGACTACTTCGCGGCCGCCACATTTTTATTTTTAAATTCATCTACTAAAAAATAATTATTAGGTCTTATGGACTACTTCGCGGCCGCCACATTTTTATTTTTAAATTCATCTACTAAAAAATAATTATTAGGTCTTATGGACTACTTCGCGGCCGCCACATTTTTATTTTTAAATTCATGTACTAAAAAATAATTATTAGGTCTTATGGACTACTTCGCGGCCGCCACATTTTTATTTTTAAATTCATCTACTAAAAAATAATTATTAGGTCTTATGGACTACTTCGCGGCCGCCACATTTTTATTTTTAAATTCATCTACTAAAAAATAATTATTAGGTCTGATGGACTACTTCGCGGCCGCCACATTTTTATTTTTAAATTCATCTACTAAAAAATAATTATTAGGTCTTATGGACTACTTCGCGGCCGCCACATTTTTATTTTTAAATTCATCTACTAAAAAATAATTATTAGGTCTTATGGACTACTTCGCGGCCGCCACATTTTTATTTTTAAATTCATCTACTAAAAATAATTATTAGGTCTTATGGACTACTTCGCGGCCGCCACATTTTTATTTTTAAATTCATGTACTAAAAAATAATTATTAGGTCTTATGGACTACTTCGCGGCCGCCACATTTTTATTTTTAAATTCATCTACTAAAAAATAATTATTAGGTCTTATGGACTACTTCGCGGCCGCCACATTTTTATTTTTAAATTCATCTACTAAAAAATAATTATTAGGTCTTATGGACTACTTCGCGGCCGCCACATTTTTATTTTTAAATTCATCTACTAAAAAATAATTATTAGGTCTTATGGACTACTTCGCGGCCGCCACATTTTTATTTTTAAATTCATCTACTAAAAAATAATTATTAGGTCTTATGGACTACTTCGCGGCCGCCACATTTTTATTTTTAAATTCATCTACTAAAAAATAATTATTAGGTCTTATGGACTACTTCGCGGCCGCCACATTTTTATTTTTAAATTCATCTACTAAAAATAATTATTAGGTCTTATGGACTACTTCGCGGCCGCCACATTTTTATTTTTAAATTCATGTACTAAAAAATAATTATTAGGTCTTATGGACTACTTCGCGGCCGCCACATTTTTATTTTTAAATTCATGTACTAAAAAATAATTATTAGGTCTTATGGACTACTTCGCGGCCGCCACATTTTTATTTTTAAATTCATCTACTAAAAAATAATTATTAGGTCTTATGGACTACTTCGCGGCCGCCACATTTTTATTTTTAAATTCATCTACTAAAAAATAATTATTAGGTCTTATGGACTACTTCGCGGCCGCCACATTTTTATTTTTAAATTCATCTACTAAAAAATAATTATTAGGTCTTATGGACTACTTCGCGGCCGCCACATTTTTATTTTTAAATTCATGTACTAAAAAATAATTATTAGGTCTTATGGACTACTTCGCGGCCGCCACATTTTTATTTTTAAATTCATCTACTAAAAAATAATTATTAGGTCTTATGGACTACTTCGCGGCCGCCACATTTTTATTTTTAAATTCATCTACTAAAAATAATTATTAGGTCTTATGGACTACTTCGCGGCCGCCACATTTTTATTTTTAAATTCATCTACTAAAAAATAATTATTAGGTCTTATGGACTACTTCGCGGCCGCCACATTTTTATTTTTAAATTCATCTACTAAAAAATAATTATTAGGTCTTATGGACTACTTCGCGGCCGCCACATTTTTATTTTTAAATTCATCTACTAAAAAATAATTATTAGGTCTGATGGACTACTTCGCGGCCGCCACATTTTTATTTTTCAATTCATCTACTAAAAAAAAATTATTAGGTCTTATGGACTACTTCGCGGCCGCCACATTTTTATTTTTAAATTCATCTACTAAAAAATAATTATTAGGTCTTATGGACTACTTCGCGGCCGCCACATTTTTATTTTTAAATTCATCTACTAAAAAATAATTATTAGGTCTGATGGACTACTTCGCGGCCGCCACATTTTTATTTTTCAATTCATCTACTAAAAAAAAATTATTAGGTCTTATGGACTACTTCCCGGCCGCCACATTTTTATTCTTAAATTCATCTACTAAAAAATAATTATTAGGTCTTATGGACTACTTCGCGGCCGCCACATTTTTATTTTTAAATTCATCTACTAAAAATAATTATTAGGTCTGATGGACTACTTCGCGGCCGCCACATTTTTATTCTTAAATTCATCTACTAAAAAATAATTATTAGGTCTTATGGACTACTTCGCGGCCGCCACATTTTTATTTTTAAATTCATCTACTAAAAATAATTATTTGGTCTGATGGACTACTTCGCGGCCGCCACATTTTTATTCTTAAATTCATCTACTAAAAAATAATTATTAGGTCTTATGGACTACTTCGCGGCCGCCACATTTTTATTTTTAAATTCATCTACTTAATAATAATTATTATTTGGCATTTTTAAATTGATCGACTTATAAATAAATTATAACGTCTAAGGACTAATTCGTACACTTCACGTCTGGCATTTTTTAATTTATCGACTAATAAATAAATTTTAACGCCTAAGGACTAATTCGTACACTTCACGTCTGGCATTTTTAAATTTATCGACTAATAAATAAATTATAACGTCTAAGGACTAATTCGTACACTTCACGTCTAGCATTTTTAAATTTATCGACTAATAAATAAATTTTAACGTCTAAGGACTAATTCGTACACTTCACGTCTGGCATTTTTAAATTTATCGACTAATAAATAAATTTTAACGTCTAAGGACTAATTCGTACACTTCACGTCTGGCATTTTTAAATTTATCGACTTATAAATAAATTATAACGTCTAAGGACTAATTCGTACACTTCACGTCTGGCATTTTTTAATTTATCGACTAATAAATAAATTATAACGTCTAAGGACTAATTCGTACACTTCACGTCTGGCATTTTTTAATTTATCGACTAATAAATAAATTTTAACGTCTAAGGACTAATTCGTACACTTCTCGTCTGGCATTTTTAAATTTATCGACTGATAAATAAATTTTAACGTCTAAGGACTAATTCGTACACTTCACGTCTGGCATTTTTAAATTTATCGACTAATAAATAAATTATAACGTCTAAGGACTAATTCGTACACTTCACGTCTGGCATTTTTAAATTTATCGACTAATAAATAAATTATAACGTCTAAGGACTAATTCGTACACTTCACGTCTGGCATTTTTAAATTTATCGACTAATAAATAAATTTTAACGTCTAAGGACTAATTCGTACACTTCACGTCTGGCATTTTTAAATTTATCGACTAATAAATAAATTTTAACGTCTAAGGACTAATTCGTACACTTCACGTCTGGCATTTTTAAATTTATCGACTAATAAATAAATTATAACGTCTAAGGACTAATTCGTACACTTCACGTCTGGCATTTTTAAATTTATCGACTAATAAATAAATTATAACGTCTAAGGACTAATTTGTACACTTCGCGTCTGGCATTTTTCAATTTATCGACTAATAAATAAATTTTAACGTCTAAGGACTAATTCGTACACTTCACGTCTGG
The DNA here is from genome assembly GCF_031216515.1 of Neocloeon triangulifer. Lineage (NCBI taxonomy): Eukaryota > Metazoa > Arthropoda > Insecta > Ephemeroptera > Baetidae > Neocloeon > Neocloeon triangulifer. Next base: position 3,996,365 of record NW_026775550.1, read on the forward strand.
CATTTTTAAATTTATCGACTAATAAATAAATTTTAACGTCTAAGGACTAATTCGTACACTTCACGTCTGGCATTTTTAAATTTATCGACTTATAAATAAATTATAACGTCTAAGGACTAATTCGTACACTTCACGTCTGGCATTTTTAAATTTATCGACTAATAAATAAATTATAACGTCTAAGGACTAATTCGTACACTTCACGTCTGGCATTTTTTAATTTATCGACTAATAAATAAATTATAACGTCTAAGGACTAATTCGTACACTTCACGTCTGGCATTTTTTAATTTATCGACTAATAAATAAATTTTAACGTCTAAGGACTAATTCGTACACTTCTCGTCTGGCATTTTTAAATTTATCGACTGATAAATAAATTATAACGTCTAAGGACTAATTCGTACACTTCACGTCTGGCATTTTTAAATTTATCGACTAATAAATAAATTATAACGTCTAAGGACTAATTCGTACACTTCACGTCTGGCATTTTTAAATTTATCGACTAATAAATAAATTATAACGTCTAAGGACTAATTTGTACACTTCGCGTCTGGCATTTTTAAATTTATCGACTAATAAATAAATTTTAACGTCTAAGGACTAATTCGTACACTTCACGTCTGGCATTTTTAAATTTATCGACTAATAAATAAATTTTAACGTCTAAGGACTAATTCGTACACTTCACGTCTGGCATTTTTAAATTTATCGACTAATAAATAAATTTTAACGTCTAAGGACTAATTCGTACACTTCACGTCTGGCATTTTTAAATTTATCGACTAATAAATAAATTATAACGTCTAAGGACTAATTCGTACACTTCACGTCTGGCATTTTTAAATTTATCGACTAATAAATAAATTATAACGTCTAAGGACTAATTTGTACACTTCGCGTCTGGCATTTTTAAATTTATCGACTAATAAATAAATTTTAACGTCTAAGGACTAATTCGTACACTTCACGTCTGGCATTTTTAAATTTATCGACTAATAAATAAATTATAACGTATAAGGACTACTTCTCGCACTTCACGTCTGGCATTACAAATCAAAAGAGTCAAACTGATTCAAACATGATAAGATTTATAAATTTTTTTCTTTCTATTTTACTTTTTTCTCTGCGCACAACTAGCAATTAATATGTATAACGAATTGCTGGAATAATAAGCAAACCAAAACTGCAAAATTGTTTGATATAATATCCTTTGAAGAAAGAGCTGAATTTAGAATTTATTATTTTTTAATTTGAATTGTAACATTGAATAAATGTGGTTGAATATTTATGCAACATTTTTCACTGAAGCAGATGAAACCAACACGTATGCTCAGACAAACCATGGAGATTTTTCTGCTGCGGCCTCAAAATATCACATCTTTTTATTTTGTCAGCTTATCCTTTATACAATCACATTTTTCGTTCATAAAAACAGAGCAAAAGTACTAAAACTTTCAATATCAAGAAAATTAAGCGCAATTTTAGATTCTTACTCCACGAGATACTTAAAAAAAAAGTAAAAATAAAGCTTGTGAAAAGATAAAATTTCACTTAAAAGGCTCTGAAAAACACGTTGAGGAATTTCAAAAAGATAAAATCGCACTTAAAAATTTCTCCACGGCGTTCTGGAATTTCAAACCTAAAATTACACTTTAAAATTTCCCCGCGACGTTCTGGAATTTCTATAGTGATAAATTTTCACTAACTTATTTTCCTGCATTACGCCGTGGAATTTGCAATTTATTTATATTGTCCCGATTACAAGATATAAAAGGAGCCTCGAGAAATCGCTCTCTCATTGTCAGCTCTGGTCTCACTTTTGTAATCATGACGTTTCTCGTCCACTTTCTGCTGGTCTTCCCGTTGCAGGTATTTATGTAATTTCTTTTCAAAATTTGTAAAAGTTGAAACACTAAGTTAGCTGAAATATGATTTTGCTCTATATACATATTGTGCTGAAATTTCAAGAACATTAAACTTATATCGTTGCATTCTCAATTTAACTTTTTGGATCTATATAATTAATTGTCTACTGCCTTAAATCTGCTATTTTCCACTGATTGGAAAAGCAATCACTGTTTTCTTTTGATAGTTTTTTCTAGATTGGGTGACATTTGAAATATGATTTTTAGAATTTAGTCCTGAATTCATGCTGCAATCTCAACGAAATTACCAAATTGGTGGTGCAAAATTCAGTCTCATTGTGTTTGATAGTTCAATCTAGTCGGGTTTTTTCGCCGAATAATTTATTACGAACTCTTCCATTTTTCTGATCATAGGTCATGACTTTCGATTTGTCGTCGAGGTGGCGCAACCGAAATGACTCGAACGATGGTGCGTGGCATTTAAAAAATAGTACGCGTTGAATTAAAAGCAAAATATATCGAACGAAACTGAAATTTTTGATTGGCAGGGGTGGAGCGGTCTGAATTGATTTCTCGCCTGATCGTCGGCGGGACCGACGCCACCGTGACGCAGTTCCCGTTTTTCGCCACCGTCATTTACGCGAGCACCAAGTGCGGAGGCTCGTTGATCACCACCCAGTGGGTCCTGACGGCGGCCGAATGCATAGGGTAACAATTAAATAGAGGGAAAAAATCACATTTTTTTTATTCATGAATCCGACAAAATTCCAAATTTCATGATTTTAGACTAGATATTGTGATCAAAATATTTGAAACCCCCCAAATAAAGCTTTGTACAAAATCTAGGTTTTATAAAATTTTTATGTATCACAAATTCGGATATTCTACTTCTGAACAGTAATAAATTAACCCCCAACCAAATATTCACCTTCAACCTTCAAGAATGAAATAATTTGCCGGTGTGCCTATTTAATTTTTTCTCGACGGCTGAAATGCAATTATTTGGTACAGGCGCACTGCCACCTCTCACCAGGTGGTGCTCGGCAACGTGGAGGGGTCGACGCCATACTCAACGGGTGCCGTCACCGTCAACGCCATCAGTACCATCATCCACGAGCTGTGGGACGCCAACACCTTCCAAAACGACATGGCGCTCATTCAAATACCCCCTGTCACCTTGACACGTGAAAGAGAAATTATTTAAATCTTTTATTCTTATTATGCTAATAATTGATTATTGCAGCCAATATTAAGCTGGCGACCCTCGCGCCTGCCACTGAAGCCGGGAACAATTTTGACGGCACACTAGCCACGATCATGGGATTTGAAGGGAACAACAATGGAGGTTTGAATAAATAAAATATACTCATCCAATATATTTTCAATCTGCACACATTAATTTCCTATGCATTTTAAAGCACGCGAACGAGCAAGAATTAATTTTTAAAAGTGATATTTTTTTATAAATTTAACATTTTCCATTTTGGCAGGTGCGACCATGCAGTTTGCTCAAATGCTTGTCAACGACGGATCTCAGTGTACATCAAATGTTGGTGGTGGACTTTATACCACTTCGAACCTCTGCGCTAAATACCCAACCATCTCAACGGGGCTTTGTTGGGTCGGTTCAGTTTTTGATTATTGATTTTTACGAGAAGAAATTTAATTATATTTCAATAAAAAGATGAATATTTCCAATAAATGTATAATATTTACTCGTTCCGTTTAGATACGTGAAGTGGGCGATCCACTGGTGTACGTCGATGCTAGCAACTCTACTGTGCAAATTGGCATCACCATAAATATTAATGGGAACCCGTGTTTAGGGAAGCCCGTACTCTTCTCGCGAATCGCTTCCTTTCGAACCTGGATTACAGGAAAAATCTCACGTAAGATTAAATCCATCTCCTAAAGAGCTAAAATTATTGAGAACGTTAAAATCCTTTTGAGGAGTTTCTAAAATAACTTCAGTCTTCTAAAACGGTCAATATATTTTCCATAATAATACGCGTTTAAATGTTATTTATATGATTATATGTTTTTGATTTAAACTCGTATAGAGAACAATTAGTGTAAAAGAAAACAAATAATCTATAATTAAAATTTAGATTTAATTTTAATATAGCGAGATCTATAATTTATTGTTTTATTAAAGTACGGCTAAAAATTTCAGTGGCCTCCATATCATCAACCGCAGTAGCATCAACTACTGCAGTAACGACGAGTACAGTATTACCTTTGAATACAACACCCAGAATCTCCGCAACCTCAACATCAATCGTTGAAGCTTCAACACCCGTGGCTTCATTAACCACAATATCAATTGACACATCGACGGCATCTTCAGCTGTGAAAACCACAGAAGTAACAACATCTTTAGCTGCACACGCAACATTATCAACTACAGCGCCCACTTCTGCACTCTCTACGTTAACATACTCAACGTCTACAACAACGGAAGTACCAAGCATAACAACATCAAATTATGCGCAGACAACTTCAGAACCTGGAAACACAACATCTGCAATATCCGCAATCTCAACATCAACTACCGTGGCTAGAATAACTACAACAACATTAACCGACGCAACTTCAGCCGCAGCTGTCACGACACCAACTGCATCCAAAAGCCCGACAGCAACATTAGAACCAAATTATTCGACTCACACGATTACCGCAGGACCAACAAATGCATTTTCAACTTCAATATTAACTGCTGAGGCAACCACAACATCCGATGCAGGAACAACAAAACCAGAACCCACATCCACGGATTCTACTATAAAAAACTCAAGATTTACCGAAGAAACCACCCTATCATTAAACACAGGATCAACACGTCTATCTCCAGAAAACTCAGCCACAATATCAATTTCAACATCCTCAACAACTGAAGTACCAAGCATAACAATATCAAATTATGCGCAGACAACTTCAGAACCTGGAAACACAACACCTAAAGTATCCACAATCTCCACATCAGCTAAAGCATCAACTACCGTGGCTAGAATAACTACAACAATATTAACCGACACAACTTCAGCCGCAGCTGTCACGACACCAACTGCATCCAAAAGCCCAACATCAACTTTAGAACCAAATAATTTGACTCACACGATTACTGCAGGACCAACAAATGCGTTTTCAACAACAATATTGACTGCTGAGGCAACCGAAACATCCAATGCAGAAACAACAAAACCAGAACCCACATCCACGGATTCTACTATAAAAAATTCAAGATTTACCGAAGAAACCACCCTATCATTAAACACAGGATCAACAAATCTATCAACAGAAAACTCAGCCACAACATCAATTGCAACATCCTCAACAACTGAACTACCAGGCATAACAATATCAAATTATGCGCAGACAACTTCAGAACCTGGAAACACAACACCTAAAGTATCCGCAATCTCCACATCAGTTAAAGCATCAACTACCGTGGCTAGAATAACTACAACAATATTAACCGACACAACTTCAGCCGCAGCTGTCACGACACCAACTGCATCCAAAAGCCCGATATCAACTTTAGAGCCAAATAATTTGACTCACACGATTACTGCAGGACCAACAAACGCATTTTCAACAACAATATTGACTGCTGAGGCAACCACAGCATCCGATGCAGGAACAACTAAACCAGAAATCACCATCACGAATTCTACTATAAAAGCATCAAGATTAACCGAAGAAACCAATCCACCATTAAACACAGGATCAACAAGTCTATTTCCAGAAAACTCAGCCTCAGCACCAATTGCATCGTCGACAAAAACTGAAGCACAAATAATTACAGCAACAAACAAAACACCAACAACTGCAGCATCTTCAAATAACACTTCACCGGCAGTATCCACAACTTCAAAATCAGTTGAAGTATTAACTACCGTGGCTAAATTAACCACAATTACAACGGACATATCGACAACTGCAGCTCTTGCAGTACCGACATTTGCAGCATCAAAAAGTCAAACATCAACTTCAGAACTGAATGATTCAACTCCTACAATCACTGCAGGACCAACTACAACATTGACTGTAGCAACCACAACCAAGAAGAATTCTACCGTGGAACCCACAAGATTAACTGAATTATCCACTCCTTCGTCAAATACAGGATCGACAACTCAATCTTCAGGAATCTCTACCTTAACATCAAATGCAGGAACCACATTATCAACTACTGATCTAACAACCGTAATAAGCTCAGCATTGACTTCTACACCAAATACATTAAGTACAATAGGACCGATCATTGTAGTACCTTCAACATCGTCTATAGCACCAACAAATAATGCAGACACCACAACCATGAATTCAGCCCCCAATACATCAACACCACCTGAAAAGAGATCCCCCATAACTTTGACTGTAGCAACTAGGGCTGAAAACAATTCATCAACTCCAGCTCTTACAACATCATCTGCAACATCCAAAAGATCAACATCAACGAGAGTGCTAACAAAAGAGACACCCTTAACAAATGAACCAAAAACTGTAGCTTCCACAACCTCAACAATTAACGAAATAACAGCAAATACATCACACACAATTTCATCTACAACACCTAGGGTAACAACCTCACCATCAAATGAAGCAAAAACAACAACAACACCTATAGAACGTACTGCATTGACGACACCTACAACCTCAACTGCTGGGAAGCTGACTACTATATCATCCACAAGAACAACTTTTAAACCGAAGGCCACAACAAAAAATGAACCACAAAAAACCACAACAACAACAACTTGCGGACCAAGAGCATCAACAACCCCAGCTAATACAAAGACAACTGTGATGAATACAGCAATTTCCTCAACAGCAACCACATCTGCGCTTATCATGACAGCAACAGTTCCAACCACACACAAAACTTTAAGAACTATGATTACAACGTCATCTTCTGATTTGATACCGACGACTGCAGCAACTGCAACAACCACCATTGCAAGTTCAGTTGATTCTACAATCAGCGCAACAACTAATTCGCCCTCTACCATGTCAACCACAACAACTGTCCAATATGTAACGGTTCCTGCACTTCAACCAAGAAAATGCATGTCTAGGCGTTACGTGGTATTTTTTTTTTTTTTTTTAATTTCTTTTAATATGTATATATTTAACTATAACAATTATGCAGGGGATGTTTAGCTGCTGCTCTAAACGTCCAGAAACTTTGGTTCCTTTCAACATTTTTGATAAAACTTGTCTGGTGACGAAAGGCGCCTTGAAATCGTTCAACATTTTCACTCTGAATAAGAAGCAACGTTTCTACAACTCGCCGCCAAACTCGATTCTGTTTCAAACCAAAAAGGTCAAAAGGGCCTTTGGAAGGAAAGCAGTAGGTTTTCTTCAAGTTTGCAGACGTTTTTTAATAATCATTTATACTTTTTAGTGCTTCGTGAATTGTTACTTGATTTCAAAGGGAGTCGTAAGAAAATATTGCATACCAGTAGCAAGAAATTATTTTTTTTATAACTTTGTTGTTAGATGTCACCAAACTACGTTATTGATAAGATCAAGCTGACCGACTTACTGACTGCCTCGCAAACCGATGGAACGTGGAGATCGACAATCGCATCAGCGATATCCACCTGTATTCCAACAGTTGAAAGTAAAAAATTTTATTTTTTTATTAAATAATTTATTAACTTCAGTATCTTTAGAATTAAATGTGCCCAACTTTATTACGGCAAAATCCACTTGCCCTGGAAAAGCGTTCATTATTGTGCAATGCGTCCTCCTTGAGATAATCAACGTAATTATACATTCCTTAATGATATTTGAAATTAACTAAAATTAATATTTCCATATGCAGAGTTGTCCTAGCAAAGGTAAAAACATAAGCATTTAAAGCAGATATTACAATTTAATTTATATTTATAGTAGTGAGCAGAACATGCCAAAAACATTACAGCTTGTTCAGCAGGTGCTACAAAAATATTTTGGCTCCACAATCTGCAAATGGCTTGAAAAAGCGCAAGAAAGTTTCAAAGATCAAGAAGGTGATCAAGAAGAAAAATGCTGGGTTTGTCAATGAGGAAGCAGGGTATAAAGATAAGAATCGAAAAGAGGTAAATAAAATTAAGAAGAGGCAAAAGGGAGGGAAGACGAGTGTACTGAAAAATGATGACGAGAAAAAGAAGCCTAAGAATGCAACGTTGGAGGTACAGAGGAAAAAGGAGAAAACGAAAAAATTGCTAAAGGGAAAAGTGGAAATTGGACAAAAAGGGGCAGAGAAAGGCAATAAAGAAAACAAAGAGATTGGAGAGAAGAAGCAGAAAAATAATAATGGTGTGGAAACTGTGGAAAGAAAGGGTGAAGAGAAATTGGTAACAAAGGTGGTGAAAAGACTGAAGGAGAGGGTAAGCAAGAAGAAAGTATCAGTGGCGAAACAAGAAAAATATGCTCAGGTTAGAAGAAAAGAGAGAGAAAAGAAAGAAAGAGAAACAGGAGATGAAATAATGAAAAAAGAGGATAAAAACAAAATAAGTGATAATGATAAGGAAATTATGAAGTTGAAAAGGAAGAAAAAGGCAAAGAAAAACGTTGGAAAAAAGAACATAAAAACGGAGGGAAATGTAGCAAGGGAAAAGAATCCAGAAAAAGTGGTAAACGTTTCCAATGGAAAAGAAATGAAGCAAAAGAAAGAAAGGGGAAGTAAACAGCCGCAAGAGCGAAATAAGGAAAAGACGCATGGATTGAAAAAGGAAAAAAAGGGGACGAGTGGATTTAAAAGGGCAAACGGTTTCAACGATAAGAAAGAAGGAATAAAAACCAATTGGCAAATGTATCGCCGTTGAGATGGTGTTTTGCCTGCAGAAGAAGACCAGCCGCAGGCACCTATCGTAATGTCATCGACAATTCATTTGAGAATTTTTTCGAAAATTATTTCCGTAATACGAAAACTTAATTTATAAGATCCCATTATTTGTAAAATTTATTATTTAAATATCTTGATAAATTGAAAATTGGTCATGGCGTATATAAATTAGAAAATTTGTATTTTTTTAGGCAAGATGACCTGTTTCATGATGTTTGATTGTTTGCTATATAATTTAATAACTTTGAATTTATGATCGATGTATATGGGCAGCAAATGCCTCTGTGATATATCAATAAAATTTCATTGGCAACTATTTGAAAAAATGTTACTATACTAACTGAGCAATGATATATGTATTTAAAGTTAAAGAATCCTTTTCAATTGGCAATTTTCTTATTGAAGGTCCGCTGCCGGAAATGAAAAATCTTTGATCAGTGATATTCTAAAACGTCAACGATGGAGTTTCTCTTCTCAAAAAGCTTTAGAAAAATTGGTGAAGTTATTTCAATTACGGGAATGATTTTAATCAGTATTGATTTTGAGAAGGAGAGGAAGAGAAATAATTTCAAATAATTGTGAAAAAAATTCGATGGAATCACTAATATAGCGATTTTCGAACGCACGGCCTGTTGAACGAGGTTTGGGCGTTTGGGCCTGCCGCGATGATGGATCAATTTGGTTTAAAAAAAGCGCCGACGTGATTTTCGTGAAGAGATTATAGTTTATTTTCCGACCACCTCCGCTTTCCTCGCTGTTCCAGCAAGGCTTTCTGTAGTGAGGCGCGATATCTCAACGCGGTTCAAGAGAACGTCGATCATGACTAATTTTATAAAACAAATAAATAAATTTACCTTTCAGCTTTTTTTTATTCCATTTATTTTGTATTCTTGGGAAGCACTCATTTACTAGAAAAAGGCACCAGAAAATATATCTTTCTCATTTGTACGAAAAAAATTCTTCAATTCAATTCTTAATAAATTATTAATCAGAACAACGACATGCCATAATTTACCAGAAAAGACAACAAAATTTTAGCACGTGAAGAATGAAATGAAACAATTGGGGAAAAAAGTATATTTGTTTTCCAAAAATTTTTAGTTAAATTCATTGTGATTAATTATTTGTTTGAAGAAGCCACTCAAGGAGATGATCATGGACATGAAGAACATCGGGCTTGTCCTCGTTGCAAAAATTGAACAAAACAGCGTTGTTTTGTTTGACAAGCCCAATTTTCTACATTTCTGTGATTAATTATTATTTTTAATTTAAAGCTTATTGATTATTTTCCTCAAAAATTTCATAATTCTTATGATTTTTTTTATTCATTATTATTATTTTGTATGATAAATTCTCTCCAAGAAAGTCAATTATGAGTTACAGCATTTGGGGAGGGTCAAATCCAGCAATGGATGATTGACTTGCTTGGCTGCAAATAATTTAATAACCATAACCTTGTCATTTTCAAAACAAATTATTAAAACAGATTAAAATAATGTGTAAAACAACATTAATTTTAAGGTTAAAACTGACCTTCAGCATCTCAATATTGGCTCCATTCAGCTCTAAGAATATGCCTCTGGACAGACAGATCCTCGGACTGCTAAATTTTTGACGCTTTTGAGAGCTATCAACTTCGGCAACGTCTTTCCAGAGGAAAAACAGTCCTGGATGACACAAGAAGCAGAGTTTTGACTGCAGGCACCATTCCAGGGTCAAAAGACTCAAAGGAAGGGCTCGAAAGATCAAGTTTAAGTTGACTTAGGCGTAGAGGCCAATTTGGATACTTCTAAGGGAAGCTCCGTGTCCATCGACGGGACACAAGGGGGCGCGTCGAGACCAACTTGAGGTTGGGGAGCAGCACAAGCAGATTGGCCCACATTTTACTGAAGGTCTTTTTAATTGGGCACCCAATGGCCAGTTGCTCGAGCAGGGCCAGTTTTCCTAGTTTCGGAATAATTATAAATAAATGCAATGAAAAAAAAATAAAAACCAAAATTGATCAAAAAAATTTACATTCAAACTCAAACAGTTCCAAATTATTTTCAGGTCAGAGTTTCACAATAAAAAAAAAATGATAATATATATCAAGGTTTGTGTTTAAAATTTAATTGTCTTGAGTGTATGTACAAGTGCGGTGGTAAAAGATGACTTAATGACCTACTTATTTATATTAGCGAGTGTTTCCTTTTTCCTAGACACTTGTAAAATTTAGCAAGATAGTAGAGGGTCATGTTTTATGACATAATAACAACTATTAAAGAATTAGGTACGTAAAATAAAGCTCTTTTTCCAAGTTTTTTTTTTTTTTTACTTCATGCAATAGTTCAAATAGCCTTGTTCTGGCAGGAAAATTTATTATGATTTTGTTCTTGGAAAGTTTTGTTTAAAAAAAAAAAAATTATGCAAAATTTAGAGAGGGGAAAATAATTAATTATGACTGATACTAATTGGAATTATTGTGCTTTTTGGCTTCAAAAAGCTTTTGAATTGCAGAAAATTTTGGTCCGTTATAAAAATCCACAAAATTTCATCATTAAAAATAAAATTTTTTTGGCGATTTGATTAAAAGGTTCTTTATTACTTAACATTAATTATTTCTGATAAGCCAATACTAAATTCCTGGTGCTATATATTGTGTAAACTTTTTTATTCAATATTTTGCCATACCTCACAATAATCTTTGTCTTGTACATACATTGGAGCCATAAAATTGAAACAACTCAAGCTTTTTTACAGCCAGATTTCTTGCACCAACATGGCCAATATCGAGTCACGCGTTTTACAATCACTTGCCGGCACCCCACCTTTAATAGCCCTACAGTTTTAGTCAGCAATTTTTTTACAGGCTAAATATTATTTTAATTTTTAAATTCTAATTTAAATAATTATTATTCCGAGTAAGCAAATCATTACAAAATCCAAGTTTATGCTATTTACGGCCGTGGCAAAAAGTATGAATTTGCATGCAGTATTTTTTCGTTGGGTTATCTTTGAATAAACAAATCTACGGGGACGCGTGGAAAAATGTCGTCGCAGGTGCGGGCGCGTGCGACAGAGATTTGGTAACTCGCGGCCTGTTCAAATAAAAATCTGCACGCCGCTCATTTCTATATGATGCGCTGCAATAAAGGCGGCAAACATCATCGCAATGCTTTAATAAAAATTAATTATCCTCGGCTGAGGCGATAAACGCGGTCGCCGGATTGCTTAATAAGGAGCTCGCGAATTCGCCAGCCTCACACATCACGCACCCACGACGCAGGTAAGATAACTTCTGACCACAAAGGCTATATTAAATATTATTTCCATAACACGCCGGTGTTTCCTTTCCTTCCGACTCTAGACTTCATATAAACAGAAGTTTTTGCACAATATCTCGCACTAGTCAGAAATGAATAAGCTTTACTTGTGCATTGCGCTTCTCTTGCCGGCGATTCTGGCCAGCCCTGTGCAGCAGGAGCCGTTTGAGGAGCACAATGACGAGGCGCACGCGGCCGTCATCAGAGGAATCAGAACGCAGAGTATTGGAAAACCAGACCTCAATGTTGGTAAGTCGCTGTTCAATTTTCTTTTTCCTTTCTATTTGTATGTCAATGTTTTTTTCGAAAAATTTTTAACATTTGAGGGAGGCTTTTCGTTGATAAAATTTTAAATGAAAATAATAAAATTTAAAAAAATTTGTTAATTAATAATTTAAACTTTGAATAATCCATTTCTGAAAATTACGTAATAAGTCTGTAAATGGGATTGACTCAAAATATGAGTGGAGCAGGACTCAAATTCAAAGAAAATAATTTTCTATGGCAAATTTCCCTTACAGAATCGCCGAGCAATCTGTACAAAACAACCTGAATTTAATGTTTGATTAAATGCAATTTCTAGGATTAAAACTGATTTGAAAACTTTTGAAATTGACCATTTTGAAACTTAACTTATTTTACTTGCGCCGTAACTATTAACTATTTTGTAAGTCAAAATTATTATTATATATTTTTTTATAGATTATTTTTTTTTTGGTAGTTTTCAAATTGTTTGAATCTGGTTTGAATTTGATCAAGGCTGCAGGTAGCTCAAATTTGTTGTGTTAAATTATTTTTAATTAATGTCCAAACGTTGATGTCCAATTAAAAAAAAAATATTTGATTTCAGGCGCAGCAGTAGACAATTGGCATCCCGATTCTGGGGTCAACCCTGAGGAGCTCGGCGCGTACCTGGAAGGTGACATTCTTACACTGCCCACTAATCAGGGAAGAAACGGAATCATTAGCACGAGCTATCGGTGGCCAAATGCCGAGATTTACTACTCCATTCAGGGCACCTTTGGTTGGGACTATAATTTTAAATTGACCACAAATTTTTCAATCGGCATTTTTTTTTGCAGACGCGAATCAACTTAACTTGATCCAACAAGCAATAAACGCGTACCACGCCAACACATGCATCAGGTTCAAACCTTACAACGGCACCCAGCGCGACCACCTGATCATCAAGAGCGACAATACAGGGTGCTGGGCGACGGTCGGAAGGATCGGCGGCGCTCAGTACGTCAATTTGCAGATTCCCGGCTGCGTGACAATGGTGTGAAAATAAGAATTTGATCAGTTTACGCCGGACAAAATAAAATGAATTTTCATATTAGGTTGGAACGGCTATCCACGAGTTGATGCACACCGTTGGCTTTTTCCACGAGCACTCGCGCACAGACAGGGACACTTACGTGAACATTTTGTGGCAGAATATCCAATCAGGCGAGTGATCAATCTTTTACAAAAAACAGAATAATTTGTGAAACGAAAAAAAATTGAAAAAAATTTACAACTTGACAGGAACCGAGTCCAACTTTAATATTCGGAGTTCAACAGCGTTTGGGGTGGCTTATGACTACGGCAGTGTGATGCACTATTCGGCAAAGTCTTTCTCCTCAAATGGAAACCCAACAATCGAGCCAAAGGTGCGATTTTCATTAACTATAGTTAATGAATTATTTAATCAATTATTTCAATCGAAGAAAATCTCGCAGAGATGATCATTGAAATGGGCTTTTTCTCGTTACAAAAATTGTTTTTATTCGAAGATAAAACGGCTCTACCAGTTTTGGTCACGGTTTGCGACCCTATTTCATGAGCAAGAAGAATATAAAAAAAATCGGAAAAATTGAAAAAAAAAAACACCACATTTATCTGAAAACTAAACACATATAATTACCAACCTATTCGTGACCAAAACTGGTAGAGCCATTTGTTTTTTATTTAAAAAAATTTTCGCATCGAGGAAAATCCCAATCTCTTCGTTACTTAAATTATTGCGTTTTAATTTATTTTCCTTTCCTATAGTTTGCAACCACCACCTACCTCGGCCAACGCTATGGATTCAGCCAGTCCGACATTAGAAAAATTAACGCTATGTACAATTGCCAGGTTTGAGCAAACTTGATCTGTCTCGTTTTCAGAAATAAAAAAAAACAGTAATTTTAAGTTAATGCATGCAAGAACTGCTATGCGTTTCATTTCTGTAGTCCTCATTAGTTTGTTTCAATTGGGACAAGTTTTTGAATCACATGAAATTTAACTGAGCTAGTAGTTCAAGGCGAATGTCTCAATCATTCAGAGGCTCTTTTAAAATTGGATCAAGATCTAATATGATTAATATATGACCCACTGATCTTTTTAAAAAGTTTTTATCATATGCTGAGCACACTTTCGTTATCAAGTTCAAATCTCACGCCGGAGAATATATAAAGATCTTGATGATATAGAGGGAGTTATTAAGTTATTAAACAAGATCTGAACAGGCACAAGGAAATGTCAATCACATTGACAAAGGGTGCCTTTGTGGCCCATTTATTGGTTCTCAGTCAGGCTGTGCCATTATTATTTGATTTAAAGTTGCACAGCAATGAAGTGGACAGGCTGCGAGAGATGAGTTGGAACATCAGCCAAGGGCAGCAGGACTACACAATTGGTATGTTTAAATTAAATAAATTAATTAATTTGAATACAGTAGGTGAGCCTCTCTACTTGCTTTAAGTATTTTCAAGAGTTTTTTTTCTTTAGAAATATATATTTCATTTCAGGTAAATTAGTTTCCAACTGGACTAGCAAATCTGACGTTTATCCAGAGGAAATGGGCTCTTACCACGAGGGAGACATTCTGTATTACAACAACAGCCAAGCTATTGAGGGCAAAAATGGGATCATTGGCGAAAACTTCCGCTGGCCGGGCGGTGTGGTTTACTACGAAATCTCAAAGAGATTCTGTAAAAGAATAATACAAAAAGTAAAATTTTTCAAAACTTTCATTTAAAAAGCACGAAATTCTCGGAGGCAAATTACAAAGGCAATGAACGAATATCACACTCGCACTTGCATCCGCTTCAAAAAGTACACCGGCGTCCAGAGGGACTTTGTTTTTATTGGAAATGAGAAAAGTGGATGCTGGGCCGCCGTGGGTAGAACTGGAGGCCCTCAATACATGAACTTGCAGACGCCTGGATGCGTCACACTGGTAAAAATGATAATTTTGTGCATTACGGTTTATTGAATTTTCTAATAGCTGGGGACGGTGATTCACGAGCTGATGCACGTTGTTGGATTCTGGCATGAACAATCACGGTTGGACCGAGACAGCCACGTTAAAATTTTGTGGAATAACGTACGAGACGGTATGTTGCGTTTGCAATGCCACTATAGTCAAAATAAAATACATCTTTGTCGGCACAATAGCAAATAGGCACAACTTTAACAAGGCTCGATCAACTTCTTTCGGCGTTCCATATGATTATTCAAGTGTGATGCATTATTCGGCGTCGGCTTTTTCAAAAAATGGTCGGCCAACAATTTTACCAAAGGTATATAATTTGCTCTATAGTAATTGTTTAAAATTTAAAAATATAAAACGAATTTTCATCTTTCCAGCAATCAGGAGTGACCTTAGCACAACGACATCATCTTAGCCAAAGAGACGTAGAAAAGATTAATGCCATGTACAAATGCCGAAATAAAATTTAGTTACACAAAATTATTTCCTTTCTTACCTGATGAGCTGTGGGAGAATGGTGGGGAAATGTTTAATTTCCTTGCAAGGAATGTAGAAATAAATCATTCAAAAAGCTCTTGCAAGTTTCCGAATTTGGCGAGGTCAATGATTTCTGGGAATGAATTCAAGGATGCTCTTGCAACCATCATTCCGTGTGTCGTTGAGGGTCACCAGTCTTACGCAGCGAGACCGAAGCAGGTTCCAGATGGTGTGCTTATCAGACCTTTGCAAGTGGGAGATGAGTTTGAGATCAAAGACTCTGAGGTTAGGATTGATCACACCCTCGAAGAACTTCAAGGGGAAGCAATTTTCTTCGTCATCTTCAACCATGTATTTGATCAGGCTTGTCACAGCTATCAAACATAAAACAAATCAGCACATTTAATTAAAGATAAATAATGTTGGGTCTCTTACGCAAATTAGCAAATTTGTGGTGATCAGTTTCTGGAGTGTTGGCAATTTTCTCAATGCACAGGGTCTTCAGGCTTTTGAGTTGCACGACGGGCCTCTTTCACTTTGATGAGCATCTCATCATTCTCATCCCGCAGCCTTTGGAATGTATATGAAATTATTATATAAAATAGTAATAATTATTAATAGTTGACTATATAAATCATTATGCTACACTATGTTGATGCAAAACTTTGAATAAATTTTTTATAACAGAATTATTTACACAAAATATAAATTTTCTTTTACAAAAAAAACCTTTTTAATTTGATAAAGTTAAAAGAGGCGTACGGAAACATGTTTATGATATTTTCATTTTTATCCTAAAGTTTCATAAAACCTCTAAAATTAATGATAAAAAACATAAAACAAAATGTTTTTGATACAAAATTATGAGCCATGTTACATAATGTTTTTATTACAGCAAAATATTACCTGTCAGCGCCGTTATCCTCGAGCAGAGTAGCAGACCAACAAGCCTATGTAACCAATTCGTCCAGAGCCACTACAGGCACAGGCATAAAAGAAGGTCACCAAAATCCAAATCAAGGCCTCAATCTGTGAGAACGAGAAGATTTACGAGAAGATTATACATACATAATTATAATGTTTCAAATCTGTCTGTACGTCTTACATCACAAATTCCATTTTTCAGCTTTACCCGGCGTACGGGCCGCTTTAATCGCAATCCTTCAAGCAGATCAGCAAATATGTGCCCTTTTTGTTTTGCGACTCAACTTTCGTTCGCCAGGGGATCACGAATGCTGAAGGGGTTGTTTTTCCGCTGCGATTAGCCCCGGAAAAGCGCAAATGATCTCGAAGCGTGGTGCGACTCTTTGCGTTGAGCACTGCTGGAATGCTGCTGCTGACAGCTGCGGCGAATCAGACACAAGCAAATAGCAACAAGTAGTGGCAACCTTGAGAGTAGCGAATTCCTCTCCACAGTCTTTTCATTCACAACTTTCTCATTGGCTTATGCCTCACTAACTGCGTGGGCGCGAAATTTCAAAGTAATATCAAGAAATTTTTTCGAAAGGAATCAACTCATGCATTGATGTAAATTAAATTGTAAAACTAATAAATACACTATTTACAATCTTAATGAAATTAAACTCGGATAATTCAAATTCTCTTTTGAATGGAAAATAGATATTGCTATTTGCAACTGATATAAAAAGTAATATAAATTCCAAACTTCCTTAAAATGATTATAGTGAATTGTCAATGAAAATGTTGTCGAATAAGCGTTTAATATTAAACTCATTTTTTTTATCCCAATTTATTTAAAATTTGCTTACAATTTGAAAGCAATAAAATACTTACATATTATATAGTACCGATAGTATAGGTTCATTTTATTATTTCATTAAATCTCAACAAATCTTTAATTACACACAATGTTTTGTTGTATATTTAAATACTCATTCCCATTTTCCTCTGATTTTAATTGCCTTTGTTTCTTTTTTATTGATAGGCAATCATCTTATTATGCAATTAGTATTATTAAAAAAACTTATTGAAACTCAGTAATTTTATACCACCGATATCAAGAAATGCCAATTTTCATTCATGCAATTCGTTCAAGTAGTTGGTGCAGTTGACTGACGACCCTTGTGACTCGGTCTTCAGCAACTTGATCTTCCGAAAGATCAATTGCGTCTGGTTTAGCCCTCCTGAGAAGCTCTGTTGTTGTGTCGAGCCTCTCATCAGCCACAGCCTCTAAAAGGGCATCTACCTGGGCAGCAGGCAAATGTCTGATGGCCACTGCAAGACCCTCAGGGCCCAGTTGCTGCATCAGGGCACGGAATGCACTCTGCTGGCGGTCAAGGTCTTCCACCAGGTCAGACAACACCTGGTCCACATTGCCTTTCTGCAAAGACTCTTGCAGTACCTTTTAGAAATTCCATAAGTTTATTCAGAAGTGGATTTTAAAAAGTGAGGGCTTTTACAGAAAGGTCCTCTTTATTGAGCATCCCAACGAGGCCCTGTAGATGGTCGTCGGTCTGCACGATCGACCTGAGCTTCAGGACAAGTTGCTGGTCGGTGCGCTCGTGTAGAATGAACATGACTGCAATCTGCTCCAGCGAGTTGATAGCATTGTTCAGGCTGTTGGTGATGCTGCAGGACCGTTCTTTGTGCCGCGCAGCCTCTTCTCGATTGTATTCCACAACCCTTTCAAGCGCTTGTACCTTTCAAAATATTGTTTGGAGTTTTTCTTAACTATATTTAAATATTAATTTGACTTAATCCGTAGTGGACTAATTATGGCAATTTCATTTTTCAACAACACTTATCGATTACTTTATTATTTTCATATTTTAAATGAAAAATAATAAAATCTTATTTTCACCTGATGCTCAAGCACAAGGTTTTTTTGCACAAGTTCCTGCACAACAGGGTCCTCGCTCTGCGGGTAGCGGGTGGACACCCTGAGCTGCTTTAGCGTCTGGTTTTCATTGACCAGCTTCTCAAGTAGGATCTGCGTGAGGAACTTCCTGTTGCGTGCTAATTCATGGTGCAAAAGGTTCTTTTCGTTTTTGACCTTTTTCAGCTGCTGCACCACCAATTCCAGTTCATCTAGCTTCTCTTGCTTCTCTACCTATAAATTGATCGATTTTAATAAATCTGATATATTATAATATAAAACAAATACTACTGACGAGTCTTTTCTCTACATCTTGTAAGTGGTGCGCCAGCTTGACCATTTGGCCAGGAAGGCGCCATTTGGCCTCGCCCAAAAACCTCCACACATGCATGGTGGAGCGCCTTGCCACCTCCTGAGCGGCACTCTCTCCACTTGCTTCGGTCCTTATTTGTGAGGAAACTTCTGGGAGTTGATAAGACAATGCTGGAGTGTCTGGAGAGAATTCCCAGATGTGCAAGTTGGAAGCGGTCAACGGTCTTTTCTTGCTCCAACATGCAAGCAGAGATCGCTTTCCAAATCTGAAAAATCATTATTTGAATTTCATCCCACTAAAATTTAGTCTAGATTCAATTTACTTATCCTCTTTCTCCAGGTTTTTATACATTTTGGCAAACTTCTTCTCAACTTTTTCCAGGCTTTTAACTTCTGTCTCGCATACCCTGAATTAATTTACTTTTAAATTTACTTTTCTTACCAAAATAAATTTCAAAAAGAGTACCTTAATTTCTGTTGGATACAGCCAATTTGGAACTTGATTAGGTCAATGTACTGATTTATAGCTGAAGTTTCCGCAATTTTGGGCCAAGGGGCACCAAGGTGAGGCTTCACTTTTTCCTGCGATTCCACTCTCAGACTGGACATTCGAATCTGCAGCAGCAGATGGTCTTCAAACTGTAAATTAAAAAATTAAAATGAGATGAAATTCAATAGCGGGTTTTATCACCTTTAAATTTATGCCAATCAACTCTTGCAAGAGTTGTTGCGAGTTGTCCCAAACGTTGGAAGTGTCCCAAGTGGGACAGTCGTTGTCGATGGACTTCCACAGCGCCTTGTACTCGATGACAAGAAAGTTCATGGCCAGCCATGTCACCAGGGTCTCCTCGTACCTGCCCTTGAGCACCTTCAGACGAACCAGCTGCGGATTCAGCGTGTCCAGGGCGCATATGATCGGCCCCGAGATTTCTTCCCTCAGCACCTGCAATATCTGCTGCTGCGAAATGTCTTCCTTCTTGAGCAGGTCTCTCGCAGATATTCTGTAAAAATTTACAATTTGTTTTTCACATAAAATTACAACGGAAAAAAATCATATGACTAGAGCTTGCAATAATAATACCGTGCAACAAAATTACGCCCAATTACCGACTCCAGCTTGGACTGAAGAGTGTCCAAGTCAAATTTTTGCATCTGTAAATTACTGGATATCCTATGCACCATATTTTCTTCTAAACAAAAAAACAAGAATTGCTTTAAATTTTGATATGTACAACAATTAACAACTCTAAGAATTCCTCAGCAGTGTTGCGCTGAGTACGTGGATTCAAATTTCATTCTATTGGTTCTATTGTCGAAGCAGAGGCATTGAAAAGTCTGTAAAAACTGGTTAAAACAATGGAATTTGATAATTCCAAAAGGTCATGAGTCGTCGGTCTATTTTCAGCTGTCTTTCCACTTTTCTTGTCTGCTCTCTCTGCAGGTTTCGTCAGCTTCAGCAGTGCAGGAAAATGGAACTACATAAATGCGGAATTTGTGTGATACGTACCGATACGTACATAATTGAATAATATAAATAGAATACATAGAAGTATGTACATATATCATAGATTCTTAATAAACCCATGACATAAATATGTACACAACACAGAATAACAAAAGGAAAAAGGAATTCAAGAACTAAATATATGAGCATGAATTAAGACAGAGCGCACATACGTGAGCAGCTGGAGCCAGCAATAGAAAAAAAGACGAAAATAAATAACATTCCAGAACATTCATACACCACCTAGCGGTGGGAAAGAGAAGAATACATTGGGATGGGACTGAGTTTCCCACATATTGCGCTCCTTTGATTTTCTATAAAATAATGAGGGGAGACGGGGGACAAGGAATTGTAGAATCATGGGAAACGAAGAAAGGCGGATACCCACAATGTTAAGCTGGTACAATGTAATCAAATGGGAGCTGGTACCTAGCCCCGCCCTTATTCGTATCCCATATAGTTCTACTATCTAAGGAGAAATTATCAGAGAGTTAAATAACCTATTTTACTCTCCTCACTACCATCTCTCTCTATGGGGGACACAGGAGGGAAGCAGGCTTGGGCCATCCATGAAAAAAAAATATTGATTTTCTGGCAGCATTAATTATATCTAAGCCACTATCTATACATACCTATCAAGATTTATTGAAATTAGATCCTAAGTTACATAATAATTTAATTATCGACGCTAAAACTGAATGCTATAAAATTGTCAACGCGAGAACTACATAAATGAAAAATTCGCAACAACAATTTAAACGACTGTTCGGGGGGCGCGGTTAGTCGTGATGACGTCACGTGAAATCGTAAGAATTCAGGGCTTCTAATTGGCTAATCCCGAATCCATGCCTGTTCATCATATTCATCATAACGCTTTTTCTTATTTCTGATTGTTGCTTCTTGCGAACTCAAATTTCAAATCTTCGATACATTCGCTTCACGAGTTCTCAGCCGATAAACATTAAAATCTCGATTTTGAATCTAAAATCTATTAGTCCAGCCCTATAAAAGTCATGGCCAATTTTGTGGAGCAGTTGGACATCCCGGACTTTGTGAGCGATCGCGGCGAAGAGGCCCTTAAGTACAGCCCGAGGGTGAACGTCCACTTTGGGACCGCCGCGATCAAAACTCATCTAAATCAGGCGTCCCAATACCTGATCTTGCTTCTCAACGGGGAACAAGTCAACTTTAAAGAGCGTAAGAATTTTCAATTCATTTATTTATATAGAAAATCGCAAAGCCTTAATGAAGATAAAAAAAATTCAAAAAATTTATGTATGTACTTTCCTCAGGCCAAGATACCATCCCTCTCAAGGTGTACCATTTGAGCCGCAGATTGCTCGGGAACCCTGGCAGCGTGATTAGGCGGGTCACATTTACGCCTCAGGATGGTCCGCTCAACTATGACTATCTCCCGCAAGAACAACGAGAAGCCATCAGGAGAAACCCCTCTGATGGAAAGCTGTACGCCCTGTTCATCGTCGCCGTCACTAACGGCATCAAATACGACGGGGCTTTAAGTAAATTTTTTTATCGCTAATTATCTTGTATTAATTAAACCTTATAAATCTCAGGTCTGGAGGCTCTCTCTGACCTGATACGCTATGAGCAGGAACGCAGAGCCGCGTTGCAGGCTTAGTTCTCCTACACATCCAAAGTCCGACGAAGCCCAACAAAAGCCTCTATAACAAAAAGCCGTTTTTACCGCCTGATTCTTCGAAGTACAAAAGCCCAAACCTCATATCCGTAGCTGACGAAGAGTGACCTGCAGATGCAGACACCAAAACAGCAGACCTTGAAATACACTTTTATTCTGCAAAGTTCAATTTAAACCAATATGCTTATATTCATTCAATGTCTTATCTCTCGATTCCTATATGACCTCAAAAATATAAATTTAATAATTCTTTGAGAAAATAAGTGTTTCGTTTGTGCCATACACTGGCTATGATTGATTGAGATTGAGAGACATGCTGGATATCTAAATTTTGATTCAGCCAAATATTCTGCAATGAGTGGCGACTCTGAACAAAGTGAGAGCACTCCTAAGAGGGGTCTAATACCTCCACCCCTTGACGCTGCCAAGACACCAAACGACCAGCCGGTGGTCTTGGATGATGAATTCAGTCCAATCGAGCTCTTTCCCTATTCGCACAAACGCAATCGGCACCGATTGTCCTGTGGGACTACAATGCCATTCAGAAAGCATACGGGATTAGTATGGAATGAATTCATAGAGAATGGAGCAAATTTTTTAAAATTATTATTTAATCTTACAGTCCGAAGATCCAGACAGCTGTGGAAAATTTCCTTCGCCACCTGAAATGATACCTTCGAAAAGGAGGACTCCTTCGCCCACATTCGATGAAAATGCCCTCCTCCGGAGAAAAGCAGTCAAGAGGGCCTCAGTGTTCTCCAACAACACGTTAAAGATTTGCAAGAACTGAGTTTTATGATATTAAATCGCAAACTTCACAGGGTCAGAGGCAAACCCTGCTCTTTTCTGCCACCATGCCCAAGAAAATCCAATACTTTGCCAGGTCAGCTTTGGTAAAGCCTCTGTCACCATAAATGTGGGCAGAGCAGGTGCCGCCTCTTTGAATGTCATACAGGCAAGTTTTTCTTATAAATATTTTAGTCTCAAAGTTTTATAATCAACGACTTTTAGGAGGTTGAATATGTGAAGCAGGAAGCCAAAATCGTGTTCTGCTCAAGTGTCTGCAGAAAACACCGCCACCGGTGTTGATTTTTGCCGAGAAGAAATAGGATGTGGACGCAATCCACGAGTACCTGTTGCTCAAAGGTGTTGAAGCTGTGGCTATCCACGGTGGAAAAGGTTTTGTAAATCAATTTTTTATAGGAAAGATTGTGCTAATAAATAAAATTTTAGACCAAGAGGAAAGGTCGAGATCAGTGGACGCATTCAGAAAGGGTAGCAAGGACGTGCTGGTGGCAACAGACTTTGCCTCAAAGGGTCTCAACTTTGCGGATGTTCAACACGTTATCAACATGCCAGATGACGTTGAAAATTATGGTTAGCTTGCGACTATGAAAACCTCCGCTCTTACAATTATCTTCTTCCACAGTCTACAGAATTGGTCGTACAGGCAGATCGGACAAAACTGGCATTGCCACGACCTTCATCAATAAGTCGAATGACGAGTCCGTCCTTCTTGATCTCAAGCACTTCTTAATCGAGGCCAAGCAAAGGGTGCCCTTGTTCCTGGCTACGATGCAGTCTGAGAATGAAAAGTACCTGGATCTTGGAGGTGAAATTCTTGATATATTAAATTTTTGTCTTTTCTAAAAATCTTTTTATTCGATTTTAGATGAATGTGGCTGCAGCTACTGCGGAGGTCTAGGCCACAGGATCACAAACTGCCCCAAACTGGAGGCCATCCAGAGCAAGCAGGCATCCAACATTGGACGAAGAGATTATTTGGCCAACACTGCTGCAGATTACTAATTTTTTTCTCTTTGAGTTCTTATTTTCCTAAGTATCTTGTAAGTCAAAACGCGAAACAAATAAACTGCAGTAATTTACTTTAATTCATGTCTGTTACTATTTTTTTCATATTATCTAATTATTGATCCTTGTTAGTCTAATTTGTCTGGGACGACTAATCTCCTACATAAACAAAATCAACCCTATTTTTATCCAGCAGCTACTGCACTTGTTCCACAATATCCTCATTATACTCTTGCAAATTTCTAGATAGGCTTGACTCATCGCTCCTAACTAAGTTCCTGCACGTGTAAAATGCGCGCCTATTCAAATATTTTGGGAGTAGTGTCTTTACCCGCCTCGTCCCCTAGTGGTGGCGTGAGTGATCAGTGATATTTTGATTCTGTAAAATTTTGACTCAAGAAATTTTGACTGTTTCTCTCGCAGTTTGTTTTGATTATAATTGTACAAAATTGCTCCGAACCCAGAGGCCGTTGTTGATTTGATATTTGGGAACCCGATTATCTACGTCGGTTGTGTGTGATATGATTCTCAGCACCTCTCAGTTACTCTGCTGGGTTCTTCAAAATAATTTTTGCAGGTACGATACACAAAAAGACGCAGTTTTTATGGTGCCACCGTTTTTATCATGAATTCATAACACCTTCAATCATCGTTTTTCAGGGTCCATGCAATTCTGCATCTAACACGTTGAAGTGTTTATGTATTGGATCAGGAACATTTTGCATAAAATATGGCTTTTGTATAAGTAAACCCAAGGTGTTATCTCTTCTCATAAAAACATGGACGGGTTTCAAAGGAAAAGGCTCAACATCAGACCTTACAAAGCTCGTGAGTTTGAATTAATTTGTTTTTTCTTCAAGCACATGATTATTCTCAGTTATGATTCTTTATATTTTTATTTACAAAATTCCAGCTCCTGCCCATTGCAGTGGAGGCGGAGGTGGCAGCGCAGTTGTGGCAAACACTGGCTTTGGTAGATTGAGAGACACGCTGGATCTAAATCTTGATTCAGCCAATTCTGCAACGAGCTGCGACTCTGGACAAAGTGAGAGCACTCCTAAGAGGGGTGTACCTCCACCCCTTGATGCTGCCAAGACGCCAAACAACCAGCCGGTGGTTTTGGATGATGAATTCAGTCCAATCGAGCTTTTTCCCTATTCACAAACGCAATCGGCACCGATTGTCCTGTGGGACTACAATGCCGTTCAGAAATCCAACAGGATTAGTGAGTTATGAATTCATAGAGCGGAGCAAATTTTGAAGTAATTAATTTTTAATCTTACAGTCCGAAGATCGAGACAGAGCTGTGGAAAATTTCCTTCGCCACCTGAAATGAAACCTTCGAAAAGGAGGACACCTTCGCCCACATTCGATGACTGCCCTCCTCCGAAGAAACCTAGTCAAGAGGGCCTTAGTGTTCTCCAGCAACACGTTAAAGATTTGCAAGAATTGAGTTCTAGTGGTAAGAGTAGGTTTATAACGTAAAATACTAAAGAAGCAAGCCAATGAGTTTCTTTTTTTACATTTAGTTCCTTAATTTTTATATTGAGATATTCCTATTAAATGATTTTCATTTTTCCCTTAGATGAGGAAAATGAGCGTGAGCAAGATGCTTTGAAGGAAACCGAAGAAGAAATGCTCAACAGTTCAATTCATCAGTCTCTGCACATATCGGACAAATTTGATCGCAGTATGGCGTCCCCAGATCCCTTTGACTCGGCTGGGGATGATGAAAACTTCCAAGTGGCACCAGAGCCTTCAACCAAAGAGCTTCTTTGCTATCCCTCCAAGCCAGAAATTGTGCCCCCTAAGCCGAAGGAGGTGCAAATCAGTCCTCAGGAAAGCTCCTTTGAAATTGACGACTCGTTTGCCGAGTGTCTCATTGCATGCACTGAAAAGGTGGAGTCTGAGGTGAGACTCAGCCAGCAGTTGCAAAATACAGCAGCTCCTCCTCCGTCACCACCATCTGCCCCTGCCACCAATGAGAAAAAAGCACCCTCAATTGTCCAAAATGGCTTGCAGAAGAGAAGGCTGAATGTGGTAGTTTCTCCTTCAAAGAAAGCGGTGGCCAGTCTTGCCAAGAAGCAGTCGGACGGCACCGAGTTTGAACCCAAGTGGAAGGAGAAAATCAAAAGTGCCACCTCCCCGTTGAACTCTTCGCTGAGAGCAAGTCAGAACGGTGACAAGAGCATCCACAGAAGTCTTTTCGTTTCTCCAGTCAGCACAATAAATCCTCCAGCCGAAAAGGTGCAGACACCTGATTTAGACAAGTCCATCGACCCTTTTGATGAAAGCTTCTTGGAGGAAATCGACGCCGTTGAAGCCTTTGCTTTGAGCCAATGCGCTGCCTCAGCTGATAAACCCAAAGCTCCTGCACCTGTGATTGAACCTCAGCCATCTTTGAAACTTCCTTTCCAACGGCAGCAAAGCACCTCCTCCATTCCTCCGCAGACTAAGACGGCCACAACTTTCACTCGGCACCTAAGCACCCCTTCCTTTCCGGCCAAGAACAACGTTGTTCCTCCCAAACCTAAACCCCCACCTGTCAGACTTCAAATAACCAACCTTCCAAGGCCGCAGGTCAATCGTCCTCAACCCGTAAAACCGCCAGTCCAAAATGTTGTGCCAAAACCCTCTTTTGCACCCAAGCCCATGAAAGTTGTGCCTTCAGCCATTCCGACACCGAGGAATGCTTTCACCTCAGCCAAGCCACCCGCCATCAACGCTTTGAAGAAATCACCTCTTGTGAGACACAAGTCAGCCGACCTGTCCAGCGCTTCCAGCAAACCAGTTGCAACTTCTCTCGGCAAGCTCGGTGGATCAACAATTGCACGACACAGATCTGCAGACTTTGGACAAGGTCAGACTTCAAGTGAGTTAAAAAGACTTAATTTGATTTTGGAATTAATTATATAAATTCTTTCAACAGCTAACAAATGCACAGAACTGGAAATAGAGCAGAAGAGGTTGGAGGCCAGGAAGAAATTGCAATTGCGCCAACTGATGTCCAATAAATGATTATATTTTTCTTATCTAGACTTAAAGATATAAATAATTTAAAAACTTCAAGTTTGGGATTTAAATTAAACATTTTCAAATACATTAAAATCATTCATTCAAGCCTTTATTCCAACAGCTGCACAAACTAAAGATCTTGTTTAATAATCATTTGACCCAAAATATGTTAATTATTAACAAGCTAACGTGCCATTTAAGTATAAAGTTGCTCATCGTTTCTGTTAACGTTGGATTTCTTCCTTTGATCGGAAACCCCAGTTAGCAATTTATAGGTACAAAAAATATATCGCCAAAAATTAAGCTGCCTTGGTCAAAAAGTGTAGATATAAGTACTAAAATTTTCTCCTGAAACGAAGTAAAAGTCCATAAAATATTTTAAGGCCACGTAGTTCAAGTCTTACATGATAAATTCATACATTATATTGTCAAATTCGACAAGATTCAATAAGGTTTTTTGCAATTTGTGCCGAGTATTATTCAACCAGCTGCAGTCTGTGCATATGCATAAATTTTCAAAAAATAAGTTATTCAACAGCTTGATGACTTCTGAGACTCGAGTGTCCTCCTTCACATGGGGTGCATGCTCAT
The DNA here is from genome assembly GCF_031216515.1 of Neocloeon triangulifer. Lineage (NCBI taxonomy): Eukaryota > Metazoa > Arthropoda > Insecta > Ephemeroptera > Baetidae > Neocloeon > Neocloeon triangulifer. The sequence goes on from NW_026775550.1 coordinate 4,023,815, forward strand.
CATTTCCTCGCCCCAAGTGACGTCGAAGTTGCTGGCCGGTTCTGAGGGTGGACGGCAGCAGGGGAAAATGCACGACGGGGAGCCAAAGTGCTTGCGCAGCAGGTACATCACCCTCGGCTGGCAGACACACACCGTGAAGACCAGCACTCCTTGGGCCAACATGGCAAACACGTCGATGTAGAGCAGGGTGTCGTACTCGAGCTGGCTCATCAACTTGCAAAGCCAGGTGATGGTCAGGATTGCAAATAGCAGGATGAACATGTTGAAGCTGCATAAAAAATTTGCTTTTAGTTATAAATCGAGAAATATTCTTATCAAATCTAAGTTAGCCAAATTTGTTTTACGATTATCAGAGTTGATATCAGGGAAATTGTGATTAAATAGAATTTTGCATAATACACAAAGTAGAATCATTTTCATAAAAATCTGTTAAATTAGGGCTGCCTTTGTACTCACTTGTATTTCATTTTATTTTGAATGCGACCATAGGTTGTCATTCGCGCTATGGCTTGGGCAGTGGTTACGTAAAAGAATACGTTGACTAGGATGATGAATGCAATCGGAAGGAAGAACATTGAAAGTCCAAGAAAACCTGCAGATAAAATATATTATATTTTAGCAAAAATAACTAAAATTTTAGCAAAAAATTACCCAATTTTCTCTGCGAAATGGGAATGTCTGTGTTGCTCAGATCAAGGACAAAGTGGCAGAACAGGGCGATGGCGGCCATCGACAGTGTGCAGCCCCAAACGTAGAAAGAGTAGTAGCAGTACTTCCTCTTGTCTGTCACTCTCAAAAACACATTTCTCGACCTGAAAATCTCCCAAATTTGAATTGCAAGTCAAATCAAAGAGAAAACCAAGTACCTGAAAGTTTTCCAGATGTAATATCCCATGCTGTTGAGCCAGAAAAATGTCGAGAGAAGTCCGATGTGGAGGATAATGTCTGTGAAATCAACAAAAACATCAGTTTACATGATATGAGAATCTGCTGTTAAAAATACCGGCAGCAAGAAAGCTGACGTGCTCGCTGAAACCTCTGTAAAGCCTGACCAGGTCAGCAGCATAGACCACAATGAGGCTAATAGACAGACTGGTGATGAAGTTGCCGAGCAGGTCTCTCAACTGCGGCAGGATGAAGTAGATGATGGACGTAATCAGCAGCAGGATCATGTTGATGCCATGGAAGATTGGGTTCAGCATGTACAGAATCATGGTGCGCACCTCTGTCTCGACTTCAATCTACAAAAAAATACAACAAATGAATTTTGATAATTTTGAAATTATATCAATTATCCTGATTGATAAAAGTAAATTATTAGTCTTATATAAAAAACATATCAATCCAAATTTAAGATTTTTATGTGGCCATAATTTTTCTTCTTCTTATAATCAGGACAGTCACTGCATAAATAATTATTTTATTTTATTAACAGACTAATTTAGCAAAAGAACCGCACCTTCGGAGTGCAGACAACAGCCATCTGCGCCTCCAGACCTGTCTCGCCGATGTACTTCTCCATGCAGAAGAGGCGCGGCTCGTAGTCGTAGTGCCGCTCGCCAGGGTCTTTGTCAATGTAGTGGCGCAGCCAGCCACTCTCGAGCAGGACAAGTCTGTCCGGCGAGTCGGCGTAGTGAAAGATGGGCCACACTCTTGTCGAGTTGCACAGCGGCAGCGACGGCGCCTGCACGTTGAAGCCGCCCCGCGGGTGGATGTTGTTGCGCAGACCGTCCTCGGAGCTGAACACCGGCGCCCACTGCGACGTCTCGTTGTCCGGCATGCACTGGGCAGCGTGACTCGGCGTCGCCCGCATGATCGAGCCGATGTCACAGCATTTCTTCACCTTGCGAATTAAAAAATACATTAGTTTTCGAATAAATTTTAAAAACGTTCTGACAGTGATAATTTAGTTAGTATAATTTTTGGGTTAATTAAATTTTTACTAGAAAATATAATTAAAATTTAAATCCTGTGTTATTTTTTTTAAAAGATGGAGCAAAATAATGTCTAGATTGGATTTTGTAAATAATTTTATTTTTTACCTCTAGTGGAACAGACTGCTCGACCTCGGCGACCAGAGGCCCGGCCAGTAGGAAGGTCAGGAAAAGGGCCAACAACATGGTGATAGCCTAAATTGAGGACGGCCGTGGAGTGGACCGCGCGGTGATGTCACCAGGCCAGCAATTTTTGCTTCTTCCTCTTTGTCTCGCCGCCCACACACACACGCAGCTCGCCTCTTCTCCTTTCGATCCTTCACTCTCGACGGTTCATGGCCTCCGTATGAATCGAGTCAATCGAGCCCGGACAGTCAAGCGTCCGAGATGCTCAGGTCGAGGGTGCACGTCCGCGCGGGTGGAAAAATTCTAGCAAATGTTCCACGACGGCCTTTGTTTTGCCCACAGACTATTTACCATTTTTTAATGTTTGGTGGCAGCGCAGCAGCCGTCGAGAGACCAGACCAACTCCCCACTTCAGACCCCACTCATCCTGCCCACCTGGCTTCTCGTCTCGTGCAAGGCCAGCACAAAGCGGAGGTAACCCAGAAGTGGGTAATATGATGACTCAATACGCGCCCACTGCAGGCGGATAATAAAAATAAACGGATTACTTTGTTTCATTGTAAATCTAACGTTATGAGAGTTATGCTATGACAATTAAGATGTATTTGCATAATATAATATATAAAATGATTAGGCGGACAGAAGAGATTTCAATGCAAGAATCTTAAATCTATATTTCTCATGGACAGAGTAGGCAGTATATTAAAACTTCTGCTGATTATCTCAAAATATAGAGTTTTTGAGGAATCTAAACATAATAATTAAATAATTGTATTATAATAAATTAGTAATTTATCACTGGATCTGACTACATGCCCTTGAAAATCGTGCCCGAAAATAAGTGTTATTTAATTATTTTATTCAATTAGAATTTTTTTAATTCAATATGCAAGTTTTTTTTATAAGTAAATGTGATTTGAAATGCAATCTGACCTACAAAAAGGTGTGAAAAAGGCCAGCCCCGTCAGGATTGGAACCCGGCTTGGTATGGGCCCCGGGGATTAGTATTCTGCGCCCCGAGTCCTCCCGTGCAAGCTCTTACCCAACTGGGCTGGCCGGCGCGCCAACAAAGTACCGAAAAAAATTGGCTTATTAAGTGACAGGCCCAGGCCGAACAAGGTCTCGCATCACAACAATGAAATTTAATATTACTTTCATTGTTGTTTGAGCAACATTCACAATTTGCTCTAATTTTTGTGGTGCTTGATCGTTGGAGTCTAGTTTAAAATTCTTTTAATCGGTTGGATTTCAAATTTAATTCCAGCAAACCGCTTTACATAAATATTAATTAATGGTTTTGCAGAAAACACACTAATAGAGTCAAAATTGTGAGTAAATTGAATTCGGTTTGAAACTTTCGAAAAGAGTTTTTTAATTTTAATTAATTTTGAATAATACTTATGCTTTTAAAATGTTAGTTTTGAAAATTATAATCATTTAGAAAAAAATCTTTTTGACAATAATCAAAATGATTCCAACAACTTACAATATAGAATTGATTAAATTATGCAGCAAACCCAGTTGAAATTATTATCATTTTACAATTTTAGTACTTGAAATTAAATTTTTCTGTCAAAGCGAGTTCAAACGGATTTGAATACGCGCGGAGGCGACAGGGCCGGGTTTCTTCTCTGCCGCTGATTGTTATCTGCCTTCCTTGAATTAAAATACTAAAATATTAATAATAAAATATGCAAATGATTACGAGCCCTTGAAGATCGTGCCCGAAAATATGTGTTATTTAATTATTTTATTCAATTAGAATTTTTTTAATTCAATATGCAAGTTTTTTTTATAAGTAAATGTGATTTGAAATGCAATCTGACCTACAAAAAGGTGTGAAAAAGGCCAGCCCCGTCAGGATTGGAACCCGGCTTGGTATGGGCCCCGGGGATTAGTATTCTGCGCCCCGAGTCCTCCCGTGCAAGCTCTTACCCAACTGGGCTGGCCGGCGCGCCAACAAAGTACCGAAAAAAATTGGCTTATTAAGTGACAGGCCCAGGCCGAACAAGGTCACGCATCACAACAATGAAATTTAATATTACTTTCATTGTTGTTTGAGCAACATTCACAATTTGCTCTAATTTTTGTGATGCTTGATCGTTGGGGTCTCTAGTTTAAAATTCTTTTAATCGGTTGGATTTCAAATTTAATTCCAGAAAACCGCTTTACATAATTAATAATTAATGGTTGTGCAGAAAACACACTAATAAAGTCTAAATTGTAAGTAGTTTGAATTCGGTATAACTTATTAGCAATTACTAGGTTCATGGTAGGATCAGATTCTCTTTTTCCCGCCAAGAATAATTCAAATATTTGTAGTATTCGTGATAACACCTAAAACACTTCTTTTTTATTGAAGCTGCAATTTAAAATTGTTTTATTTTATTAATTTTTGTTGTTTATTTATATGGCAATATAAGTTAAAAATGAGCAATTTAATATAATATTTGCCTCACGTAGTAGCAAATCGCTTTCGCCATGCGCGATCCCACGAGATCTCCTTGCTACTATGGATATTAGAAGTTGGATTGGTTGAGACGCCATTTTTCGGTTTCAAGACCCCGGGTGGCCTGGCATCTTGAAACGGAAAAATGGCGTCTCGACCAATCCATTCCAGCTTCTAATGTCAATACTTACCACCGTTTGGCTCCTTGGAGTCCTTGGTTATGCTGGACGCTGGACTCGCCGACTCGCCCTTGCTCGAAAAACACACTGCCGCTAAGATATTAAAATTTTCGCTTATTTACTCATAAAACACCGCAAATCGCGTCCTCCGTGAAGCGACTTTTCGCAGAGAGGCTCGAGCACCGTTCTTGGAACTAGAAAATCCGCAGGCAAACTGAAACATGGTGAGTTAGAAGCCATCCGGCTAACCGGCGTGGTTTTCCCAATCCCCCACGTGTTTGTTTTATCAAAAATGTTTGAGTTTTTATTTTTCACCACCTTTTATAATTCTATTTGTGATTTCAGACCGACGAGGTGAACCCTAAGGCTTACCCTTTGGCGCCGGCCGCCCTGACCAGCAAGATTTTGAACCTGGTGCAGCAGGCCATGAATTACAAGCAGCTCCGAAGAGGTGCCAATGAAGGTTTGTTGATTCCAGTTATTATCATTAAATTTATAATGTACAAAAATCTCTTTCGGTTTTTTTAGCAACCAAAACGCTTAACAGAGGTCTGTCCGAGTTTATTGTGATGGCAGCGGACGCCACACCTCTGGAAATTCTCCTGCACCTTCCTCTTCTGTGTGAGGACAAAAACGTTCCTTACGTCTTTGTTCGTTCAAAGCAGGGTATGCTTACAAAATTTTATGAATATTTAACTGAAATATCTTGATCTAAATTTCTTACTGAATCGTTCAATTAATTTTATTTTAAATTCAGCATACAAAAGTTTTATTAAACGTATATTTTGTCCTCAAGGTTGACTTGCTTATTTAATTTTGCAATGTTGCAGCTCTTGGAAGGGCGTGTGGAGTGTCCCGTCCTGTAATTGCCTGCTCTGTGACGGTGAATGAGGGCTCCCAGCTTAAGCCACAGATCCAATCCATCCAGCTTGAGATCGAAAAGCTGCTGGTCTAGGTGACCGCTGATCCTCTCACATGCATTTTAACTTTTTTTCTCATCACAATTCATTTTTTATTTTAAATGTTTCGAGACAAATGAAATATTGAATTCTTAATTATTCTGTATATTGTGAAAATATAATAACAACATTTGACAAAATCCCAGCAATTATTTAAATTCAAATATCAATCATCGTAAGTAAAAATCGGAGCAGCCGAAGTCTTCCAGTTTTGGTCCCAGCGCAGTTGTGCCCACTTTTTGATATTATCTCGGAATGATTTGTGCAACTGCTGCTGCTTCAGGTCACTGGGAAATCCTCTCAGCCAGTCGAGCAGTTGTTTCGCCAATTCGGATGAATCCGTGAACACCTTACCAGTCTTCCCCTCTTTAACAAGTTCTCCCAAGCTGCAAACATTTTTAATTTTTAAATTTGATACAAGTTTCCAAATTTACAGTTTTATAAGATTTAGTCCCTTTATAACGAAATTTACCGTTTATAAACATTTATTTTTAAGTTTGACTGAAGTTCCAAAATTAAATTTTTAAAGCTTTGGAACCTTAATAATGAAAGATTTGTTGTTTTCAATACTTATTTTAATTAGTCTATTACGACCCACCATTTAAAGTCGTAAGCCAGAACAGGAAGTCCACAGCCGAACATGTCGACCACTTTCATTGGCAGGTCGAGCCCGCTGGTCGAAGTGTGCAGACTGACACCCAAATTTGCACAGCCTAAAAATGGAGCAAAATAAGATGGAATTAAATCATTTGTTGAGTTTCTTACCCAAAAGTTTTGGGTAATCCTCCGCTTGCAGCCAAGGAGTGACAACCTTGACATTAATCCACTCCTTTTTGGCAATTGCTGCTTTGTAAAATTCCTTCAAAGGCCCTTTGCCTGTGATGGCGCAGACCAAAAATGGGTACGAGTCAGGATCTTGGCTTCGTGCATCTTCGTACTCTGAAATTTTCAATAGTAAGGAACTCGGTCACTTGAGATCAACGTTTTTTTCTTTTAATAATGTAAACCAAAATCATTCGCAGAAATCTAAAACGTTAATCAAAATATACCCTGGAGCGCGTCCAAGAGAATATTAAAGTCTTCGTCCTCCGTCCAGCTCGTACTGGACACTAAAATTGCAACAGGCCGGTCATCTTGGACATTCAAAGCAGTGCCAAGGTCACTGTAATGCTGGGACAATTCTGCCAGAACATCCACTGGTTTTGCAATAGGCTGGAAATGCATTGGCGGTCGATCATATAAAGTGATTACCCTAAAAAGAAAAATATTTGAATGAACTCAAATTTGATGTTTTCAGAAAAATCCCCACCGAACACCCCATCTTTCCAAAAGATCCTCCTTCATGGCCCTGGTGACGCAGAGGCCAGCGTCGGCTCGCTGTCCGAACCACCCCTCCAACCAGTATGTAATTTTCGGCAGGATGGGGAGGTTCTTCTCTGTCATTTCCTCTTTTTTATTGGAAAGAGCCGCAGCTGCCATGACCGAGTATCCGTAGTTGTGCCAGTCGATGATGAATCGACACTTGGGGTTGACAATTCGGCAGAAGATCCAGCACACCCCGAGAGTTGGCACCGACGGAGGGTTCTGCATCAGTAGGTGGGAGCATCGACCTTCACTCAGTCGCACCCAGATGAGGGCCAGCAACAGGGTGACAGCCTGCCAGAGAGCCTTCAGGACGTAGGCACACAAACCAGGCAAATCTAAATTAAAAGAAATTTTTTGAATAATTATCCAGAATTAAAAACTTTGAAACTGAAGTGTACATACATTTTCTGAAATTAGGGCAAGGTTGTATGAAGTGGAGTTGGATGGACGAGTTCTGGGTCAGCTCTTTGATGGGCACCGACCCTTGGTAGCCGACGAGGTCGACGTTGATGCCCTCCTTGGCCAGGGACAACGAGTGGTACTGCATGCGAGGGCTTCGGCCGATGTCCCCGAGGACGACGACGCAAGCTCGTTTGCTTCCTCGCGATGACATTTTCTGCGGAAAACAGGTTTTCAATTATATTGCTCAAGGTTCAACTGACGAGGATTTGGTAAAGATTTCTCACCTCAGTTGCAAATCATCACGTCAATTCGTTCAACTCGACTTGACGACAAACACACTGAGCAAAAAAAAAGAGACGAGGAGGGCCCTAAACAGTTTGAGAATAGTTTTAGATTTTGTTTTTGTTGGTTCTGGTTGTGTGCATGACAAGAGTTTAAGTAAGGAGCTAGACGTGTGTTGGAAACAAATACGTTGATTAATTTTTTTGCTCACCTTATTCAGTGAAGCTAATTTTCTTAAGTTTTTAACTTTCAATATTTTTACCAGTTATAAGTTTAAATTTAATTAGATTAATCATAATCGAAATTTTATTTTTAGGTACCAATGAACCTTTAAAGATCCTTTGAACACTGCAAATTTCAACGTGTCTTTACGATTCAGCCAATCAAAGCGCACAATTTTTTTTATTCGGTCCAATCAATGAACGAGAAACGAGAATTTATATATTCAGCAGTTTCGTTGATGATTGAATGATGTTGTAATGATGACATGTGTTAAGTTAAAATATGAATTCATGATAAAAAAAAATAGCGTCTTTTTATATGTATGCGTCCTGCAAAAATTATTTTGAAAATTCCAGCAAAAAGTAACTTACAGAGAATCAATTTCGCCATAGCCAACGTAGAGATAATCGGGTTCCCAAATATCAACCGCGCGCGCTTGCTGATCAAAGCAATTTTGCAACAATTTTGCCTCAATAAAAGCAAACTGCGAAAAGAGAAGAAAACTTTTACGGAATGAACCACTGATCACTCACGCCACCAACAGGCGGGTAAGCACACTACTTCCAAAATTTGAATAGGCGCGCATTTTACAGGCGCAGCAACTTCCGAGCGAGTCGAGCAGTCGAGCCAATGAGAACGCGAGCACAAGGAATTTGCAAAGTTCTCTCTGATTGGTCAATGGTTATTCAGAATTTCAGAGGCATGCAGCCATGAATGCGCTCCTAGTTCTGAATTCCTTTTATCGTTTCCATAATATCCGTCGTGTTTTTATGTACGTACTTCTCTACTATATGTACAATTGGGTTATAATTATAAATTCCGTATTTAGTTCCATTTTCCTGCACTGCTGACGCTAACAACATCTGCAGAGAGCAGTCAGCAGATCACGACCAGATCACGACGCAGAGGAGTCAAATGTATGTACATAATTATGTACTTATTGTACATAGTCAATAGTCAACAAAAACAAAAGTGCGGACTGCGGGGATCATTGCATTGGAACGACAGCGGAGGCGGGATCGACGACTGACCTCGTGAAGGTGTAAAATGCATTGTTTTAACCAGTTTTGCGCCCTGGACACGCTGAATCCGCAGCTTGGTTCGTCTGAATGTGCTCAAGGGCAGGTACGAGGAGACCCTGGAGACATGGCTGGCCATGAACTTTCTTGTCATCGAGTACAAGGCGCTGTGGAAGTCCATCGACGACTGTCCCACTTGGGACACTTCGAACGTTTGGGACAACTCGCAACAACTCTTGCAAGAGTTGATTGGCATAAATTTAAAGGTGATAAAACCATGCTATTAAATTTGATCTCATTTTAATTTTTTAATTTACAGTTTGAAGACTATCTGCTGCTGCAGAATCGAATGTCCAGTCTGAGAGTGGAATTGCTGGAAAAAGTGAGGCCTCACTTTGGTGCCCCTTGGCCCAAAATTGCGGAAACTTCAGCTATAAATCAGTACATTGACCTAATCAAGTTCCAAATTGGCTGTATTCAACAGAATTCAAGGTATTTGAAATTTATTTTAATTTTAGAAAATGATAAAATTTATGAAAGTTTAAATGCAAATCAGAATATATGATAGTGAAGTTAAAAGCCCGGAAAAAGTTGAGAAGAAGTTTGCCAAAATGTATAAAAACCTGGAGAAAGTGGACAAGTAAATGGAATCATAACTTTTAAATTGAAGTGAAAGGAATTTAATTTATGTTTTTCCAGATTTGGAAAGCGATCTCTGCTTGCGTGTTGGAGCATTAAGAAAAAACCATTGACCGCTTCTAATTTGCACATCTGGGAATTCTCTCCTGACACTCCAGCATTGTCTTATCAACTCCCTGCTGAAGTTTCCTCACAAATAAGGACCGAAGCGACTGGAGAAAGTGCAGGTCAGGAGGTGGCAAGGCGCTCCACCATGCATGTGTGGAGGTTTTTGGGCGAGGCCGAATGGCGCCTTCCTGGCCAAATGGTCAAGCTGGCGCACCACTTACAAGATGTAGAGAAAAGACTCGTCAGTAATATTTGTTTTATATTATAACAGATTTACTAAAATCGATCAATTTATTATAGGTAGAGAAGCAAGAGCAGCTAGATGAACTGGAATTGGTTGTGCTGCAGCAGCTGAAAGAGGTCAGAATCGAAAAGAACCTTTTACACCATGAATTAGCACGCAACAGGAAGTTCCTCACGCAGATCCTACTTGAGAAGCTGGTCAATGAAAACCAGACGCTAAAGCAGCTCAGGGTGTCCACCCGCTACCCGCAGAGCGAGGACCCTGTTGTGCAGGAACTTTTGCAAAAAAACCTTGTGCTTGAGCATCAGGTGTGTTGAAAAATAAAACTGACATTATTAGTCGAGTACAGATTAAGTCAAATTAATATTTAAATCTAGTTTAGAAAAACTCAAACAATATTTTGAAAGGTACAAGCGCTTGAAAGGGTTGTGGAATACAATCGAGAAGAGGCTGCGCGGCACAAAGAACGGTCCTGCAGCATCACCAACAGCCTGAACAACGCTGTCAACTCGCTGGAGCAGATTGCAGTCATGTTCATTCTACACGAGCGCACCGACCAGCAACTTGTTCTGAAGCTCAGGTCGATCGTGCAGACCGATGACCATCTACAGGGCCTTGTTGGGATGCTCAATAAAGAGGACCTTTCTGTAAAAGCCCTCAAACTTTTGTTAAATATCCACTTTTGAAAATTTGAATTTAAAAAAGGTACTGCAAAAGTCTTTGCAGAAAGGCAATGTGGACCAGGCCGTGTTGTCTGGCCTGATGGAAGATCTGGACCGCCAGCAGAGTGAAGCAGAGGAAGAAATTCACAAAGAAGAAAAATCAAAACATCGACACAGCTCAAGTGTGGATGACCAATGACTGGAAAAGAACAAGTTCCTCAGACCATAGGCTAGACGCCTCAAAATCAAAACACAAAAGCAGCAGGGAAGACAAAGACAGGTATAGGCACTCATTGAATAGCAAGAGACCCAGTCGACCCAGAGAAGACAAGAAAAAAGACACCGAAAAAATTAAGAGAGAGCCTGTCGACTACTTTAGACAACCTGAATATGGAAAAACTGAAAATCTCCTCCCTCGGTGACCTTTTGAAGATGCGCGCCTTGTAAAATCTTGATAACACTCATCCTAGCAAGAAGTATAATGAGAAGAAGAAAAAGATTGATTTTAATATCTATTTGAAATTTTATCTTGTTTCTGTCCTCAGAACTAAAGTTTATTCGGGGGATGAAAGCATTTCGTGGCGAGAGGTACCCACTTAGCAAGATTTGTGCATCAAGATACTTCAAGATAATGTTGATGGTTTGTCAGTTTCTAAATAAATAAAGTTAAATTCTCATAAAATATTTCGGCGCAGCTTACGAGCATGTGGGCAGTGTACCATTCTTTTTACTCGAGCCATGCAGTGTTTTCACAGGCAAATGCATTGCAGCTGCGGCTCCCATAGAGCACTACAACCAGTAATTTGTTGAAGATCTTGACGCTCTATGGGAGTCTTTGGTCAGCAATGAGTTTAAGACTGCTATTAGGCAAGAATATGAATGCTGGAGAGATGTTTATGAGGTTGGAACATTGATTATTTCCATACATTATTTTCTTTCCATCCGTTGCTTACAAATTTCCCTTTTTTTATTTCAGAGATCTCAGCTTGCTGCGAAAATAAAAGATAATAATGAAGCAAGGAAAGCTCCACAATGAACCACCAAGTTAGCTTTTGAACACTCTTTGGTCAAGTTTCCTTGCAGTGTATGGAAACAGCAGAGGTAACTTACAAAATAATTGTGCATTTTTCTGTTTTTAACCTTTAACTTTTTCCAAGGAAAAACATGTGACTGCTATAGAAGATCTCTTCCAAGCAAAGTTTCTCAATCTTATGACTCTAATGAGGCTGGCCCGTCAGGAATGTCGTCCAAAGACTTGCTCTCACTGTTGCTGTCGGTCTCTTAAGTGACTGTCCTTGTAAGTCAAAAAGAGACTTTGATGAATATTCTTCAATGCTAAGTGAATTTGAAAATTCATCTACAGCTACTGTGATCAAAGGTAAAGAGACCATTGATGCAGAAGACACTAAAATTCATGAAGACCAATTGCAGGCGGTGAAATTTTTTATTTATGATTTATGACTTTTTGATTGTTTTCGTTAAAATTTGAATAGTGTCCTTCAATTTAAGGCAGATCATATACTAGTGATTTCAATATGGTTTAATTTGCCTAGATATATCGCATCGTCTTGATTTTTTTAATTTTATCTAGAAACCATTTTTTTTTTAATACCAACATGGGAAAATGATAAAAAAAAACTAAGAACTCATTCAATTGAGAGTTAATTATTGACTCAATGAATTGAAATTCATTTTCATATTTTGAGAAAATCTATCTATTCCTGCATGCTTGAATTAATGTAAATTGAGCAATCACATCAGTTTTTACCATCTTACTCCAAGAAATCCAAGATATTTGGCTAATATTTCAATCAATTGCAACATATTCATAATATTTAAGCAAACTTTTGACATAATAATTAGTACTTTCATAGGTAAAATACATTTTACTAACAATATTTTATATTGACAGAAAATAATTATGCACAAAAACGCTTTTTCTTGACTTTTTTATGCCTTAAGTATTCAAAAAAACTTATAGAAAATATCACAGGGTCATATTTGAGTATCGCCTTGTTTAAAATTTCCAGATTTAATTTAATTAGGAACGTGATTTCTTAATAATACGATTTATGTAACATTTATGTAAAAATTTTCAAAGCTAAATTGATGGCATTAATGTCTAACAATTTAAAAGAATATTTGCATTTTTAATCAAAGGAAATGTTGAATTATTTATTTCCATGAAAACATTTCATTTATTTCAACTCTTTTGATCCGAAAAAGCGAATTTATTACATAAAAATTACCAAAAATTAAATTCATAGCAAAAAAGGCGCGAGTCCCCTTGTGTGCCACTTCCCGCGCAGCGTCAAGGCAGGGCCCTGATTGGTCGAGCCGAAATTTGTAACCGAGTCGATGTCCTTGAAATGAGTGCAAAAGACGCTCTCTTCCCTCGCAGACGCCGAGCGCATCAGACGCGTCCCCGACCTCTCAGCCCTCGGCCTACTGTAAGGTATGTAATTAATCTTTAATCTCGTACATTTTTTCATAATTTTGGTGCCATTATCCCATTTCCAGCCCTCTTTATACGCCAGCGTCGTCGTTTAACTATTTATTGCGTCGGAATTTCCGTTATTAACAAAGATTTTTCGACCTACAATGTCCGTTTCATGTTCTCACTCATTAAATGCTCAAAAGCGATTCAATTTGTTAGTTAATTGAAACTCCGCTGTCATTATTTACATGAATTGCTCTTAGATTTCCGTCTTTTTCTGATTTTATCCCGTTTGGTTGAGATTTTCGTCGCCGCCGCGGCCCCTTCGCCGCCTTTCGGGCGCCGCCGCTCCTGATCCGCGGCCCGCGCGGCGGAATCTCGCGGTTTGCAGCGAAATTGCGCGCGTCGACCTGCCAAGTCGCCAGATTTCCCGATTTCGCCTCGGTTAGGGCGCAGTCGGCCGCCGATTACGCGACTCGAGGTCGTCTGGCCGAACACCGCGGTTCTTCGACGAGACGAAAAGTCCGTGGGCGTCGGCGAGGGCGCCCCCTTCGACGGCTTTATTGGCCAAAATGGCCAGATAATAAGTTATGCTTAAAAAAATTATTGCGATAGAAATCGTCTTCATATTTTATCCTTTAATTGTCTACGTAATATCTGGAGATTTCATTTTGCAACGCAATTATTTTTTTCCAGACATTGCACTCCTGCTTCTCAATTTTCAAGTTTTCAAACCTTCCTCCCCCATGCGCCATTGAGCTGTCATCGCGTCTGCAAGCGCATAAGCAACAAGAGATTCGAGCGTGTGAACGTGTTCAAGCACGATTTTCGGCCCATGGTTGTTTCTTGACTGGCGATTGGTCAATCAGCACTCTTTGCCGCATAGCAACTATTTCCTCTTTCACGGGATTGGTTTTTTTTTGTACATATGGACTGATCGTCGCCAAAACAGGAATTGACGAAAAAATGTGCGATCCAACAAATTCAGACGAAATTGAGTTGCAAACTTGTTGCGTCATCATCTCGCTGGTCTCAAACCCCAATTTTCCCTTCCTCCTCCCGACTTCATGCCGGATTTGGACGGCAAATAATCCTAGAATAACCCCTGGGTAATTCTAATTTCGCGATCTCTGATTATGTATTTTCCTTTTCCGGTTTAATTTAATTTCGGTATTGATTTTTGTAATTCGGACTTAATCTGACTGATTTTAATCTGAATCCAATCTTATAATTTTAAACTATTGCTTCATTCTTTAAACAAAACCATGGCATTAAAGAAACTTAATGTCTCCTTACAAAAATCTCTTTTTGTTTTCGTTTTTTTTTTATATGTGAAGTAATTCGACTCTTTTGATTGAATTTTGCTGAAACCTTTAGAGTTTCAAATTATGTTATAAGTTAAATCTAAAAAATTAATTTTGGGATCTATGAAACAAAATATTTCACCATCAATTTTCCAACGAGGGATATAATTATGTAATATAAATAATTATATATAATTATTATAATAAAAAAATATAACAATAATTTCGGTACTAATCTTCGTTTTTTTCTGTTTTTAGGGTTCCTATTTTCGGCGATTGCCGTATAGCTACCAACCTGCGTGCGGTAATTTGTGTGCCAGAGATCTCTCCGAGACAGACAGGAGCGAAACCAGCGAGCGAGTCCTGTTATCCGGCTGAACCTCTGGAGAGGTAGGATTGTTTTCTTTCTTTTCCTTAGCGCGATGGTTTACTGGCAAGAAGAAAGGGGCTCAAAAGGGGCCCATTTCTTCTTGTTCTTTATATGTCGCGTTCGGCAGCGCCGGCCGCCAGAGGTTTGCATCCTATCGGGCGCCGCGGCTCCCGATTGGTGCCGCCGAGCCTGCCAGAAGCGAGTCAAACGACGCAAAGACGACGTCCCCCGCAACCGCCTCGACGGCGGCGCCGACCCGGATCGACGCCGTGGCCTCCGTGTTTCCGTGTTTTTTCCTAACGCCCCGCGCGGCAAAGCGAACTCGTCCGCCGCTCTCGCGGAACCGTCCGGTCGCAGAGCACCTGCGCGTCCGCCGCAAAATTCCGCGTCGCACTTAAAAGCTGAATTTTCGAATTTTGCCTCTGCTCGGCCGCAGTTGGCAAAAAACGTGATTTGAGGTCATCCGGGTGATGAAGCGTGTACCTGCTGAATGGCTTGGTGCGTCAACGAGTAGGGATGAAATACATAATTCTCGCGTCAAGTCAACGAAACTGGGCAGAAAATCCTAGTCGCCGTCCACTGCTTTCTTGTAAAAAAAATTAATATTTGTTGAATAAGAAATGATACATTTACATGAAATAATAATAATTTGACCGGGCGGCACGCTTCTATACTTAAAGGTAAACTCGGTGCGCAAAATCTTTAGTGAAAAGTCAAATTTGAATTATAGACTAGCGTTTTCTTTGAAAAGATACATAATGATAATAGTAACCCATTTGCAGTCGTTTTATTCAAATTCAAGTCTCAAAATCGTGATTCTCGCAATATGTTAGGCCTGCTGGATGATCGAGCAAACTTAAATCCCCCGCCTTGCTGATCCGTCAAGAAAAGTTGATAATTTTACTTTATCTATTCCCGCCTGGAACAACTCCCCTATTGTGCAGGGGGTGCGGCTCTTTGCTCGGATTTGCCGGAACAACCCACCTGTTTTTTGCGGAACAAGTCTCCGGCGGAACAATTCACCGTATACCCGTGTTGTATGCCTATACGCAGCGCGCGCTGAGAGGGATGGAAATAAAAGCAGCCAGGAATGCACGCTCATGTTACAAGTTTAGCACTTTCGAACGACTCAAAATTAATCTAATTGATTGACCTGAGAACCGATTTCTAACTCAAATTCCTCAAAAAGTTCAGCCTAAAATCTTAAACTAAATAACGCCAAACTCAAACTTTTTTTTTATTGAAAGATATTTATTTATTATTTAAAAAAAAAATCGCCTTTTTATTTGAGACTTTGCACTTTTGAGCCTCTGCGATTATTTTCCTAGGCATGCACTCTGTAAATTTTATTTTTCCCTTTTTTCTAATAGATTATTTTTTTCCGAAAAATATGCCAAAAAATATCGTTTTTTTTCTATCATAACCCTTGAACAGTTGCGAATTTTAGCGTCCGGCATTGTGTGAGAATGTGAGGGAAATATTTGTCTCTATTAAAAAAATGGTCTTGCAATTAAGTGTTTAATTATTACAATTTGCATGTTGCACGGGTGTTGCGCCTAAGTCATGTTTTTGGCGAACGGGAAACTTTATTGTTGTTATGTTGGCTGTTGAACAGATCGAGAAAAAAAAACAAAAATTGCATAGTCTTGGTGAATCACAATCAAAAGTAATCTTTTGAGAAGAGGGGGGGAAACTCTCTTTTCATTTTTACCTCTCTTATCATGCAATTAAAGATTCGTTTTTGCATTAGGTTTAAATGTGATTTTGTGCCATGAATAAATGTATATTGATGTTACGTCGTCAATTGTACACGTAATTTTATTGATTGGGTCTGATTAGACATCTGATCTAATTAATTCAATTGGAATATAAATATAATTTATATTAAATAATATTATAATTATGAATAAAAAAACAAAATTTCCACATTCACTTGTCTAGAGGATCCAGGTTAATTGATAACCAGTTGATGATGATTCCTTCTGATGGAAATCTTTTGCACGCTCTTTGTTTCCGCTTGCTTCAAAGAAATCGTAGTCTTTCCTGTCATTTTGTGTGCAGTTAAGAATTTTTCATATTTGAGATGACATTATTTGTCTTCTTATGCCAAAAACCCAAATAATGACGGCTGCAAGCGCGGCGGGTGTGCTGTGCACTTTCTGCTGCTCCCAGCTTTCGCGGTGATGCACGAAATTATAATGCACTCGGGGGTAGGCTTTACCTCGCTTTTTATTTTTTGCGTGTCGTCAAACCCGCGCAAGCGTATGCTTTGTGTGTTATTACGGATGTCGTTTTTATTTTCCTTTGCCCGTCTTGACCGAAAGTCGGCGCCGGACCCAGCGCTTTTGAAGCCTGCACCTGTTACAGATTTTTCTCCCAACCAATTTTTCATAATTGGCCGACTTGTTTAGGAAAAAAAATTGAATTTCAGTTTTATTATTTCATAAAAATTTAAATTTATTAAAGACATACGTCAAATATAAACAATCAACTATTTTTATTCATTTTTAATTTGGGCTGTTTATGCTCCAAAAGCATAAATAAAAAGCCACTAGAAACTCATATAGTGTCATATAGTAGGTTTAAAAATATGAATTGTATAAAAAAATTAAAAAAGGGAATAATTTTATATATTTATAAATATAAATTTATATCCTTGAATTACTTATTATTAAGTTTAAATCTTTTACCTCCCGCTTGGTTTTTAAAAATTAAAAGAATTCCAATGTTTGAAAATAATTTTATATTGAAGCATTGGTTCTGTTAGTAAAAACACAGCGCGCACAATTTAAATCAAACGATTTCATGGGTCAAACGTCTACCATTTCCGAATCCCCCGATCAGATCGAAAAAGATAAGAAAATTTGTTCTCTCACGATTGCATCAGCCCTCCAACAGCGGCCGGTACAATTGGGAATGAACAGCGGAGTCAGCGCCTCTCCTGAAAAATTGAGAAAGACAGGTAGGCTTGCTTTTTGTGTGTGCGAGGGCTCTCACTGGCAGGGGGTTAAAGGGCCCCTTTCTTCTTGTTCTGTGTAATAAAAAAAAAAAATGAGCAGTCACCGGTCTCGAAAAATCGCGCTGTTTTTGAGAGCCCGTCTGGGGCGCTAAACTTTCATCGCCCTGGAACCGACCCGCGCCGCCGAAAAATTCGGCAATTCAGCCGCAGCGAGCCCGGGCGACCCCTGGAAAAATCAGCCCAAAAATTAACTTAATTTTATTTATTTATTTTTTTTTTAAATCGATAATCCGGCCACTAGAACGCGAGCGGCGGCCGCCGGCGTGTGCTTTTTTTCTCCCAGAAGAAAAGCACAGCGCGTGAGAAATGCAAAGCGACAAAGGAAACTCGGAGGTGCCGTGTTTTGATAAAATCCCTTGGAAACCCGCGATTTATGCACATTTCAACCGCCGTCGTCCAAATTCGGCCGCGGGAGTCTAAGATCGGCCCGGGGGCCGACGGTGGTCCGCCCGGGGCCCGCGGCTTTCGATCATAATTATAGTAGGTTTAAAAATATGAATTGTATTCACACATTAAAAAAAGGTATAATTTTACTTATTCCTTTGAATTATTTATTATAAAATTTTAATCTTTTTCCTCCCGCTTGGATTTTAAAAATGAAAATACTTCCAATGTTTTGTTAATAATTTTATTGCGCGAAGTATTAGTTCTGTTCGTATGAACACAGCAAGCTGCTCGCGCACATAATTTAAATCGAGCGATTTCATTTGTCAAACGTCTACAATTGCCCCTATAGGATCGAAAAAGATCAGAAAATTTGATCTCTCATGATTACATCAACCAAGGAGACATCAACCCTCCGCCAGCGGTCGGTTTGAATGGGAGCGCCAGCCAATCAGCGCGCGATCCCACGCCAATCCACGCCAAAATCCGTAAATTATGTGCATTTTTTTCTCCTGATTTGTAGAAAAAAAATCCTGACCAATTGCCAACCGACCGGTGCTGAGGAAATTTCATTTTTCTGTCAAAGCGAGTTCAAACGGATTTGTATACGCGCGGAGGCGACCGGGCTGGGTTTCTTCTCTGCCGCTGATTGTAATCTGCCTTCCTTGAATTAAAATATTAATAATAGAATATGCAAATGATTACGAGCCCTTGAAGATCGTGCCCGAAAATATGTGTTATTTAATTATTTTATTCAACAATAATTTTTTTAATTCAATATGCAAGTTTTTTTTATAAGTAAATGTGATTTGAAATGCAATTGGACCTACAAAAAGGTGTGAAAAAGGCCAGCCCCGTCAGGATTGGAACCCTGCATGGTATGGGCCCCGGGGATTAGTATTCTGCGCCCCGAGTCCTCCCGTGCAAGCTCTTACCCAACTGGGCTGGCCGGCGCGCCAACAAAGTACCGAAAAAAATTGGCTTATTAAGTGACAGGCCCAGGCCGAACAAGGTCACGCATCACAACAATGAAATTTAATATTACTTTCATTGTTGTTTGAGCAACATTCACAATTTGCTCTAATTTTTTTGATGCTTGATCGTTGGAATCTCTAGTTTAAAATTCTTTTAATCGGTTGGATTTCAAATTTAATTCCAGCAAACCGCTTTACATAAATATTAATTAATGGTTTTGCAGAAAACACACTAATAGAGTCAAAATTGTGAGTAAATTGAATTCGGTTTGAAACTTTCGAAAAGAGTTTTTTATTTTTAATTAATTTTGATTAAATAATACTTTTAAAATGTTAGTTTTGAAAATTATAATCATTTAGAAAAAAATCATTTTGACAATAATCAAAATGATTCCAACAACTTAGAATATAGAATTGATTAAATTATGCAGCAAACCCAGTTAAAATTATTATCTTTTTCTATCATGGCATTTTACAATTTAAGTGAAATTTCATTTTTCTGTCAAAGCGAGTTAAACGGATTTGAATACGCGCGGAGGCGACAGGGCCGGGTTTCTTCTCTGCCGCTGATTCTTATCTGCCTTCCTTGAATTAAAATAATAAAATATTAATAATAAAATATGCAAATGATTACGAGCCCTTGAAGATCGTGCCCGAAAATATGTGTTATTTAATTATTTTATTCAATAATAATTTTTTTAATTCAATATGCAAGTTTTTTTTATAAGTAAATGTGATTTGTAATGCAATTGGACCTACAAAAAGGTGTGAAAAAGGCCAGCCCCGTCAGGATTGGAACCCTGCATGGTATGGGCCCCGGGGATTAGTATTCTGCGCCCCGAGTCCTCCCGTGCAAGCTCTTACCCAACTGGGCTGGCCGGCGCGCCAACAAAGTACCGAAAAAAATTGGCTTATTAAGTGACAGGCCCAGGCCGAACAAGGTCACGCATCACAACAATGAAATTTAATATTACTTTCATTGTTGTTTGAGCAACATTCACAATTTGCTCTAATTTTTGTGATGCTTGATCGTTGGAATCTCTAGTTTAAAATTCTTTTAATCGGTTGGATTTCAAATTTAATTCCAGCAAACCGCTTTACATAAATATTAATTAATGGTTTTGCAGAAAACACACTAATAGAGTCAAAATTGTGAGTAAATTGAATTCGGTTTGAAACTTTCGAAAAGAGTTTTTTATTTTTAATTAATTTTGATTAAATAATACTTTTAAAATGTTAGTTTTGAAAATTATAATCATTTAGAAAAAAATCATTTTGACAATAATCAAAATGATTCCAACAACTTAGAATATAGAATTGATTAAATTATGCAGCAAACCCAGTTAAAATTATTATCTTTTTCTATCATGGCATTTTACAATTTAAGTGAAATTTCATTTTTCTGTCAAAGCGAGTTAAACGGATTTGAATACGCGCGGAGGCGACAGGGCCGGGTTTCTTCTCTGCCGCTGATTCTTATCTGCCTTCCTTGAATTAAAATAATAAAATATTAATAATAAAATATGCAAATGATTACGAGCCCTTGAAGATCGTGCCCGAAAATATGTGTTATTTAATTATTTTATTCAACAATAATTTTTTTAATTCAATATGCAAGTTTTTTTTTATAAGTAAATGTGATTTGAAATGCAATTGGACCTATAAAAAGGTGTGAAAAAGGCCAGCCCCGTCAGGATTGGAACCCTGCATGGTATGGGCCCCGGGGATTAGTATTCTGCGCCCCGAGTCCTCCCGTGCAAGCTCTTACCCAACTGGGCTGGCCGGCGCGCCAACAAAGTACCGAAAAAAATTGGCTTATTAAGTGACAGGCCCAGGCCGAACAAGGTCACGCATCACAACAATGAAATTTAATATTACTTTCATTGTTGTTTGAGCAACATTCACAATTTGCTCTAATTTTTGTGATGCTTGATCGTTGGAATCTCTAGTTTAAAATTCTTTTATTCGGTTGGATTTCAAATTTAATTCCAGCAAACCGCTTTACATAAATATTAATTAATGGTTTTGCAGAAAACACACTAATAGAGTCAAAATTGTGAGTAAATTGAATTCGGTTTGAAACTTTCGAAAAGAGGTTTTTATTTTTAATTAATTTTGATTAAATAATACTTTTAAAATGTTAGTTTTGAAAATTATAATCATTTAGAAAAAAATCATTTTGACAATAATCAAAATGATTCCAACAACTTACAATATAGAATTGATTAAATTATGCAGCAAACCCAGTTAAAATTATTATCTTTTTCTATCATGGCATTTTACAATTTAAGTGAAATTTCATTTTTCTGTCAAAGCGAGTTAAACGGATTTGAATACGCGCGGAGGCGACAGGGCCGGGTTTCTTCTCTGCCGCTGATTCTTATCTGCCTTCCTTGAATTAAAATAATAAAATATTAATAATAAAATATGCAAATGATTACGAGCCCTTGAAGATCGTGCCCGAAAATATGTGTTATTTAATTATTTTATTCAACAATAATTTTTTTAATTCAATATGCAAGTTTTTTTTATAAGTAAATGTGATTTGAAATGCAATTGGACCTATAAAAAGGTGTGAAAAAGGCCAGCCCCGTCAGGATTGGAACCCTGCATGGTATGGGCCCCGGGGATTAGTATTCTGCGCCCCGAGTCCTCCCGTGCAAGCTCTTACCCAACTGGGCTGGCCGGCGCGCCAACAAAGTACCGAAAAAAATTGGCTTATTAAGTGACAGGCCCAGGCCGAACAAGGTCACGCATCACAACAATGAAATTTAATATTACTTTCATTGTTGTTTGAGCAACATTCACAATTTGCTCTAATTTTTTTGATGCTTGATCGTTGGAATCTCTAGTTTAAAATTCTTTTATTCGGTTGGATTTCAAATTTAATTCCAGCAAACCGCTTTACATAAATATTAATTAATGGTTTTGCAGAAAACACACTAATAGAGTCAAAATTGTGAGTAAATTGAATTCGGTTTGAAACTTTCGAAAAGAGGTTTTTATTTTTAATTAATTTTGATTAAATAATACTTTTAAAATGTTAGTTTTGAAAATTATAATCATTTAGAAAAAAATCATTTTGACAATAATCAAAATGATTCCAACAACTTACAATATAGAATTGATTAAATTATGCAGCAAACCCAGTTAAAATTATTATCTTTTTCTATCATGGCATTTTACAATTTAAGTGAAATTTCATTTTTCTGTCAAAGCGAGTTAAACGGATTTGAATACGCGCGGAGGCGACAGGGCCGGGTTTCTTCTCTGCCGCTGATTCTTATCTGCCTTCCTTGAATTAAAATAATAAAATATTAATAATAAAATATGCAAATGATTACGAGCCCTTGAAGATCGTGCCCGAAAATATGTGTTATTTAATTATTTTATTCAACAATAATTTTTTTAATTCAATATGCAAGTTTTTTTTATAAGTAAATGTGATTTGAAATGCAATTGGACCTATAAAAAGGTGTGAAAAAGGCCAGCCCCGTCAGGATTGGAACCCTGCATGGTATGGGCCCCGGGGATTAGTATTCTGCGCCCCGAGTCCTCCCGTGCAAGCTCTTACCCAACTGGGCTGGCCGGCGCGCCAACAAAGTACCGAAAAAAATTGGCTTATTAAGTGACAGGCCCAGGCCGAACAAGGTCACGCATCACAACAATGAAATTTAATATTACTTTCATTGTTGTTTGAGCAACATTCACAATTTGCTCTAATTTTTGTGATGCTTGATCGTTGGAATCTCTAGTTTAAAATTCTTTTATTCGGTTGGATTTCAAATTTAATTCCAGCAAACCGCTTTACATAAATATTAATTAATGGTTTTGCAGAAAACACACTAATAGAGTCAAAATTGTGAGTAAATTGAATTCGGTTTGAAACTTTCGAAAAGAGTTTTTTATTTTTAATTAATTTTGATTAAATAATACTTTTAAAATGTTAGTTTTGAAAATTATAATCATTTAGAAAAAAATCATTTTGACAATAATCAAAATGATTCCAACAACTTAGAATATAGAATTGATTAAATTATGCAGCAAACCCAGTTAAAATTATTATCTTTTTCTATCATGGCATTTTACAATTTAAGTGAAATTTCATTTTTCTGTCAAAGCGAGTTAAACGGATTTGAATACGCGCGGAGGCGACAGGGCCGGGTTTCTTCTCTGCCGCTGATTCTTATCTGCCTTCCTTGAATTAAAATAATAAAATATTAATAATAAAATATGCAAATGATTACGAGCCCTTGAAGATCGTGCCCGAAAATATGTGTTATTTAATTATTTTATTCAATAATAATTTTTTTAATTCAATATGCAAGTTTTTTTTATAAGTAAATGTGATTTGTAATGCAATTGGACCTACAAAAAGGTGTGAAAAAGGCCAGCCCCGTCAGGATTGGAACCCTGCATGGTATGGGCCCCGGGGATTAGTATTCTGCGCCCCGAGTCCTCCCGTGCAAGCTCTTACCCAACTGGGCTGGCCGGCGCGCCAACAAAGTACCGAAAAAAATTGGCTTATTAAGTGACAGGCCCAGGCCGAACAAGGTCACGCATCACAACAATGAAATTTAATATTACTTTCATTGTTGTTTGAGCAACATTCACAATTTGCTCTAATTTTTGTGATGCTTGATCGTTGGAATCTCTAGTTTAAAATTCTTTTAATCGGTTGGATTTCAAATTTAATTCCAGCAAACCGCTTTACATAAATATTAATTAATGGTTTTGCAGAAAACACACTAATAGAGTCAAAATTGTGAGTAAATTGAATTCGGTTTGAAACTTTCGAAAAGAGTTTTTTATTTTTAATTAATTTTGATTAAATAATACTTTTAAAATGTTAGTTTTGAAAATTATAATCATTTAGAAAAAAATCATTTTGACAATAATCAAAATGATTCCAACAACTTAGAATATAGAATTGATTAAATTATGCAGCAAACCCAGTTAAAATTATTATCTTTTTCTATCATGGCATTTTACAATTTAAGTGAAATTTCATTTTTCTGTCAAAGCGAGTTAAACGGATTTGAATACGCGCGGAGGCGACAGGGCCGGGTTTCTTCTCTGCCGCTGATTCTTATCTGCCTTCCTTGAATTAAAATAATAAAATATTAATAATAAAATATGCAAATGATTACGAGCCCTTGAAGATCGTGCCCGAAAATATGTGTTATTTAATTATTTTATTCAACAATAATTTTTTTAATTCAATATGCAAGTTTTTTTTTATAAGTAAATGTGATTTGAAATGCAATTGGACCTATAAAAAGGTGTGAAAAAGGCCAGCCCCGTCAGGATTGGAACCCTGCATGGTATGGGCCCCGGGGATTAGTATTCTGCGCCCCGAGTCCTCCCGTGCAAGCTCTTACCCAACTGGGCTGGCCGGCGCGCCAACAAAGTACCGAAAAAAATTGGCTTATTAAGTGACAGGCCCAGGCCGAACAAGGTCACGCATCACAACAATGAAATTTAATATTACTTTCATTGTTGTTTGAGCAACATTCACAATTTGCTCTAATTTTTGTGATGCTTGATCGTTGGAATCTCTAGTTTAAAATTCTTTTATTCGGTTGGATTTCAAATTTAATTCCAGCAAACCGCTTTACATAAATATTAATTAATGGTTTTGCAGAAAACACACTAATAGAGTCAAAATTGTGAGTAAATTGAATTCGGTTTGAAACTTTCGAAAAGAGGTTTTTATTTTTAATTAATTTTGATTAAATAATACTTTTAAAATGTTAGTTTTGAAAATTATAATCATTTAGAAAAAAATCATTTTGACAATAATCAAAATGATTCCAACAACTTACAATATAGAATTGATTAAATTATGCAGCAAACCCAGTTAAAATTATTATCTTTTTCTATCATGGCATTTTACAATTTAAGTGAAATTTCATTTTTCTGTCAAAGCGAGTTAAACGGATTTGAATACGCGCGGAGGCGACAGGGCCGGGTTTCTTCTCTGCCGCTGATTCTTATCTGCCTTCCTTGAATTAAAATAATAAAATATTAATAATAAAATATGCAAATGATTACGAGCCCTTGAAGATCGTGCCCGAAAATATGTGTTATTTAATTATTTTATTCAACAATAATTTTTTTAATTCAATATGCAAGTTTTTTTTATAAGTAAATGTGATTTGAAATGCAATTGGACCTATAAAAAGGTGTGAAAAAGGCCAGCCCCGTCAGGATTGGAACCCTGCATGGTATGGGCCCCGGGGATTAGTATTCTGCGCCCCGAGTCCTCCCGTGCAAGCTCTTACCCAACTGGGCTGGCCGGCGCGCCAACAAAGTACCGAAAAAAATTGGCTTATTAAGTGACAGGCCCAGGCCGAACAAGGTCACGCATCACAACAATGAAATTTAATATTACTTTCATTGTTGTTTGAGCAACATTCACAATTTGCTCTAATTTTTTTGATGCTTGATCGTTGGAATCTCTAGTTTAAAATTCTTTTATTCGGTTGGATTTCAAATTTAATTCCAGCAAACCGCTTTACATAAATATTAATTAATGGTTTTGCAGAAAACACACTAATAGAGTCAAAATTGTGAGTAAATTGAATTCGGTTTGAAACTTTCGAAAAGAGTTTTTTATTTTTTATTAATTTTGATTAAATAATACTTTTAAAATGTTAGTTTTGAAAATTATAATCATTTAGAAAAAAATCTTTTTGACAATAATCAAAATGATTCCAACAACTTACAATATAGAATTGATTAAATTATGCAGCAAACCCAGTTAAAATTATTATCTTTTTCTATCATGGCATTTTACAATTTAAGTGAAATTTCATTTTTCTGTCAAAGCGAGTTAAACGGATTTGAATACGCGCGGAGGCGACAGGGCCGGGTTTCTTCTCTGCCGCTGATTCTTATCTGCCTTCCTTGAATTAAAATAATAAAATATTAATAATAAAATATGCAAATGATTACGAGCCCTTGAAGATCGTGCCCGAAAATATGTGTTATTTAATTATTTTATGCAATAATAATTTTTTTAATTCAATATGCAAGTTTTTTTTATAAGTAAATGTGATTTGAAATGCAATTGGACCTACAAAAAGGTGTGAAAAAGGCCAGCCCCGTCAGGATTGGAACCCTGCATGGTATGGGCCCCGGGGATTAGTATTCTGCGCCCCGAGTCCTCCCGTGCAAGCTCTTACCCAACTGGGCTGGCCGGCGCGCCAACAAAGTACCGAAAAAAATTGGCTTATTAAGTGACAGGCCCAGGCCGAACAAGGTCACGCATCACAACAATGAAATTTAATATTACTTTCATTGTTGTTTGAGCAACATTCACAATTTGCTCTAATTTTTGTGATGCTTGATCGTTGGAATCTCTAGTTTAAAATTCTTTTATTCGGTTGGATTTCAAATTTAATTCCAGCAAACCGCTTTACATAAATATTAATTAATGGTTTTGCAGAAAACACACTAATAGAGTCAAAATTGTGAGTAAATTGAATTCGGTTTGAAACTTTCGAAAAGAGGTTTTTATTTTTAATTAATTTTGATTAAATAATACTTTTAAAATGTTAGTTTTGAAAATTATAATCATTTAGAAAAAAATCATTTTGACAATAATCAAAATGATTCCAACAACTTACAATATAGAATTGATTAAATTATGCAGCAAACCCAGTTAAAATTATTATCTTTTTCTATCATGGCATTTTACAATTTAAGTGAAATTTCATTTTTCTGTCAAAGCGAGTTAAACGGATTTGAATACGCGCGGAGGCGACAGGGCCGGGTTTCTTCTCTGCCGCTGATTCTTATCTGCCTTCCTTGAATTAAAATAATAAAATATTAATAATAAAATATGCAAATGATTACGAGCCCTTGAAGATCGTGCCCGAAAATATGTGTTATTTAATTATTTTATTCAACAATAATTTTTTTAATTCAATATGCAAGTTTTTTTTATAAGTAAATGTGATTTGAAATGCAATTGGACCTATAAAAAGGTGTGAAAAAGGCCAGCCCCGTCAGGATTGGAACCCTGCATGGTATGGGCCCCGGGGATTAGTATTCTGCGCCCCGAGTCCTCCCGTGCAAGCTCTTACCCAACTGGGCTGGCCGGCGCGCCAACAAAGTACCGAAAAAAATTGGCTTATTAAGTGACAGGCCCAGGCCGAACAAGGTCACGCATCACAACAATGAAATTTAATATTACTTTCATTGTTGTTTGAGCAACATTCACAATTTGCTCTAATTTTTGTGATGCTTGATCGTTGGAATCTCTAGTTTAAAATTCTTTTATTCGGTTGGATTTCAAATTTAATTCCAGCAAACCGCTTTACATAAATATTAATTAATGGTTTTGCAGAAAACACACTAATAGAGTCAAAATTGTGAGTAAATTGAATTCGGTTTGAAACTTTCGAAAAGAGGTTTTTATTTTTAATTAATTTTGATTAAATAATACTTTTAAAATGTTAGTTTTGAAAATTATAATCATTTAGAAAAAAATCATTTTGACAATAATCAAAATGATTCCAACAACTTACAATATAGAATTGATTAAATTATGCAGCAAACCCAGTTAAAATTATTATCTTTTTCTATCATGGCATTTTACAATTTAAGTGAAATTTCATTTTTCTGTCAAAGCGAGTTAAACGGATTTGAATACGCGCGGAGGCGACAGGGCCGGGTTTCTTCTCTGCCGCTGATTCTTATCTGCCTTCCTTGAATTAAAATAATAAAATATTAATAATAAAATATGCAAATGATTACGAGCCCTTGAAGATCGTGCCCGAAAATATGTGTTATTTAATTATTTTATTCAACAATAATTTTTTTAATTCAATATGCAAGTTTTTTTTATAAGTAAATGTGATTTGAAATGCAATTGGACCTATAAAAAGGTGTGAAAAAGGCCAGCCCCGTCAGGATTGGAACCCTGCATGGTATGGGCCCCGGGGATTAGTATTCTGCGCCCCGAGTCCTCCCGTGCAAGCTCTTACCCAACTGGGCTGGCCGGCGCGCCAACAAAGTACCGAAAAAAATTGGCTTATTAAGTGACAGGCCCAGGCCGAACAAGGTCACGCATCACAACAATGAAATTTAATATTACTTTCATTGTTGTTTGAGCAACATTCACAATTTGCTCTAATTTTTGTGATGCTTGATCGTTGGAATCTCTAGTTTAAAATTCTTTTATTCGGTTGGATTTCAAATTTAATTCCAGCAAACCGCTTTACATAAATATTAATTAATGGTTTTGCAGAAAACACACTAATAGAGTCAAAATTGTGAGTAAATTGAATTCGGTTTGAAACTTTCGAAAAGAGGTTTTTATTTTTAATTAATTTTGATTAAATAATACTTTTAAAATGTTAGTTTTGAAAATTATAATCATTTAGAAAAAAATCATTTTGACAATAATCAAAATGATTCCAACAACTTACAATATAGAATTGATTAAATTATGCAGCAAACCCAGTTAAAATTATTATCTTTTTCTATCATGGCATTTTACAATTTAAGTGAAATTTCATTTTTCTGTCAAAGCGAGTTAAACGGATTTGAATACGCGCGGAGGCGACAGGGCCGGGTTTCTTCTCTGCCGCTGATTCTTATCTGCCTTCCTTGAATTAAAATAATAAAATATTAATAATAAAATATGCAAATGATTACGAGCCCTTGAAGATCGTGCCCGAAAATATGTGTTATTTAATTATTTTATTCAACAATAATTTTTTTAATTCAATATGCAAGTTTTTTTTTATAAGTAAATGTGATTTGAAATGCAATTGGACCTATAAAAAGGTGTGAAAAAGGCCAGCCCCGTCAGGATTGGAACCCTGCATGGTATGGGCCCCGGGGATTAGTATTCTGCGCCCCGAGTCCTCCCGTGCAAGCTCTTACCCAACTGGGCTGGCCGGCGCGCCAACAAAGTACCGAAAAAAATTGGCTTATTAAGTGACAGGCCCAGGCCGAACAAGGTCACGCATCACAACAATGAAATTTAATATTACTTTCATTGTTGTTTGAGCAACATTCACAATTTGCTCTAATTTTTGTGATGCTTGATCGTTGGAATCTCTAGTTTAAAATTCTTTTATTCGGTTGGATTTCAAATTTAATTCCAGCAAACCGCTTTACATAAATATTAATTAATGGTTTTGCAGAAAACACACTAATAGAGTCAAAATTGTGAGTAAATTGAATTCGGTTTGAAACTTTCGAAAAGAGGTTTTTATTTTTAATTAATTTTGATTAAATAATACTTTTAAAATGTTAGTTTTGAAAATTATAATCATTTAGAAAAAAATCATTTTGACAATAATCAAAATGATTCCAACAACTTACAATATAGAATTGATTAAATTATGCAGCAAACCCAGTTAAAATTATTATCTTTTTCTATCATGGCATTTTACAATTTAAGTGAAATTTCATTTTTCTGTCAAAGCGAGTTAAACGGATTTGAATACGCGCGGAGGCGACAGGGCCGGGTTTCTTCTCTGCCGCTGATTCTTATCTGCCTTCCTTGAATTAAAATAATAAAATATTAATAATAAAATATGCAAATGATTACGAGCCCTTGAAGATCGTGCCCGAAAATATGTGTTATTTAATTATTTTATTCAACAATAATTTTTTTAATTCAATATGCAAGTTTTTTTTATAAGTAAATGTGATTTGAAATGCAATTGGACCTATAAAAAGGTGTGAAAAAGGCCAGCCCCGTCAGGATTGGAACCCTGCATGGTATGGGCCCCGGGGATTAGTATTCTGCGCCCCGAGTCCTCCCGTGCAAGCTCTTACCCAACTGGGCTGGCCGGCGCGCCAACAAAGTACCGAAAAAAATTGGCTTATTAAGTGACAGGCCCAGGCCGAACAAGGTCACGCATCACAACAATGAAATTTAATATTACTTTCATTGTTGTTTGAGCAACATTCACAATTTGCTCTAATTTTTGTGATGCTTGATCGTTGGAATCTCTAGTTTAAAATTCTTTTATTCGGTTGGATTTCAAATTTAATTCCAGCAAACCGCTTTACATAAATATTAATTAATGGTTTTGCAGAAAACACACTAATAGAGTCAAAATTGTGAGTAAATTGAATTCGGTTTGAAACTTTCGAAAAGAGTTTTTTATTTTTTATTAATTTTGATTAAATAATACTTTTAAAATGTTAGTTTTGAAAATTATAATCATTTAGAAAAAAATCTTTTTGACAATAATCAAAATGATTCCAACAACTTACAATATAGAATTGATTAAATTATGCAGCAAACCCAGTTAAAATTATTATCTTTTTCTATCATGGCATTTTACAATTTAAGTGAAATTTCATTTTTCTGTCAAAGCGAGTTAAACGGATTTGAATACGCGCGGAGGCGACAGGGCCGGGTTTCTTCTCTGCCGCTGATTCTTATCTGCCTTCCTTGAATTAAAATAATAAAATATTAATAATAAAATATGCAAATGATTACGAGCCCTTGAAGATCGTGCCCGAAAATATGTGTTATTTAATTATTTTATTCAACAATAATTTTTTTAATTCAATATGCAAGTTTTTTTTTATAAGTAAATGTGATTTGAAATGCAATTGGACCTATAAAAAGGTGTGAAAAAGGCCAGCCCCGTCAGGATTGGAACCCTGCATGGTATGGGCCCCGGGGATTAGTATTCTGCGCCCCGAGTCCTCCCGTGCAAGCTCTTACCCAACTGGGCTGGCCGGCGCGCCAACAAAGTACCGAAAAAAATTGGCTTATTAAGTGACAGGCCCAGGCCGAACAAGGTCACGCATCACAACAATGAAATTTAATATTACTTTCATTGTTGTTTGAGCAACATTCACAATTTGCTCTAATTTTTTTGATGCTTGATCGTTGGAATCTCTAGTTTAAAATTCTTTTATTCGGTTGGATTTCAAATTTAATTCCAGCAAACCGCTTTACATAAATATTAATTAATGGTTTTGCAGAAAACACACTAATAGAGTCAAAATTGTGAGTAAATTGAATTCGGTTTGAAACTTTCGAAAAGAGTTTTTTATTTTTTATTAATTTTGATTAAATAATACTTTTAAAATGTTAGTTTTGAAAATTATAATCATTTAGAAAAAAATCTTTTTGACAATAATCAAAATGATTCCAACAACTTACAATATAGAATTGATTAAATTATGCAGCAAACCCAGTTAAAATTATTATCTTTTTCTATCATGGCATTTTACAATTTAAGTGAAATTTCATTTTTCTGTCAAAGCGAGTTAAACGGATTTGAATACGCGCGGAGGCGACAGGGCCGGGTTTCTTCTCTGCCGCTGATTCTTATCTGCCTTCCTTGAATTAAAATAATAAAATATTAATAATAAAATATGCAAATGATTACGAGCCCTTGAAGATCGTGCCCGAAAATATGTGTTATTTAATTATTTTATGCAATAATAATTTTTTTAATTCAATATGCAAGTTTTTTTTATAAGTAAATGTGATTTGAAATGCAATTGGACCTACAAAAAGGTGTGAAAAAGGCCAGCCCCGTCAGGATTGGAACCCTGCATGGTATGGGCCCCGGGGATTAGTATTCTGCGCCCCGAGTCCTCCCGTGCAAGCTCTTACCCAACTGGGCTGGCCGGCGCGCCAACAAAGTACCGAAAAAAATTGGCTTATTAAGTGACAGGCCCAGGCCGAACAAGGTCACGCATCACAACAATGAAATTTAATATTACTTTCATTGTTGTTTGAGCAACATTCACAATTTGCTCTAATTTTTTTGATGCTTGATCGTTGGAATCTCTAGTTTAAAATTCTTTTATTCGGTTGGATTTCAAATTTAATTCCAGCAAACCGCTTTACATAAATATTAATTAATGGTTTTGCAGAAAACACACTAATAGAGTCAAAATTGTGAGTAAATTGAATTCGGTTTGAAACTTTCGAAAAGAGTTTTTTATTTTTAATTAATTTTGATTAAATAATACTTTTAAAATGTTAGTTTTGAAAATTATAATCATTTAGAAAAAAATCATTTTGACAATAATCAAAATGATTCCAACAACTTACAATATAGAATTGATTAAATTATGCAGCAAACCCAGTTAAAAT
Organism: Neocloeon triangulifer; assembly: GCF_031216515.1. Classification (NCBI taxonomy): domain Eukaryota; kingdom Metazoa; phylum Arthropoda; class Insecta; order Ephemeroptera; family Baetidae; genus Neocloeon; species Neocloeon triangulifer. The sequence goes on from NW_026775550.1 coordinate 4,055,986, forward strand.
TATTATCTTTTTCTATCATGGCATTTTACAATTTAAGTGAAATTTCATTTTTCTGTCAAAGCGAGTTAAACGGATTTGAATACGCGCGGAGGCGACAGGGCCGGGTTTCTTCTCTGCCGCTGATTCTTATCTGCCTTCCTTGAATTAAAATAATAAAATATTAATAATAAAATATGCAAATGATTACGAGCCCTTGAAGATCGTGCCCGAAAATATGTGTTATTTAATTATTTTATTCAATAATAATTTTTTTAATTCAATATGCAAGTTTTTTTTATAAGTAAATGTGATTTGTAATGCAATTGGACCTACAAAAAGGTGTGAAAAAGGCCAGCCCCGTCAGGATTGGAACCCTGCATGGTATGGGCCCCGGGGATTAGTATTCTGCGCCCCGAGTCCTCCCGTGCAAGCTCTTACCCAACTGGGCTGGCCGGCGCGCCAACAAAGTACTGAAAAAAATTGGCTTATTAAGTGACAGGCCCAGGCCGAACAAGGTCACGCATCACAACAATGAAATTTAATATTACTTTCATTGTTGTTTGAGCAACATTCACAATTTGCTCTAATTTTTGTGATGCTTGATCGTTGGAATCTCTAGTTTAAAATTCTTTTAATCGGTTGGATTTCAAATTTAATTCCAGCAAACCGCTTTACATAAATATTAATTAATGGTTTTGCAGAAAACACACTAATAGAGTCAAAATTATAAATTTAGAAAAAAATCTTTTTGACAATAATCAAAATGATTCCAACAACTTACAATACAATATAGAATTGATTAAATTATGCAGCAAACCCAGTTAAAATAATTATCATTTTCTATCATTTTACAATTTAAGTGAAATTTCTGCGCCCCGAGTCCTCCCGTGCAAGCTCTTACCCAACTGGGCTGGCCGGCGCGCCAACAAAGTACCGAAAAAGAATAATCATATCCAAATAATTTTTTTTTATTTAATTAATGAAGTACTTCGACTCTGTTGATTGAATTTTGCTGAAATCTTTTGAGTTTCAAGTTATGTTTTAAATTAAATCTAAAAAATTAATTTTGGGATCTATGAAAAAAAAATTATTTTAACATCTATTTTCTAACGAGGGATATAATTATGTAATAAATATAATTATATATAATAATTATAATAAATAAATTATAACCATAATTTCGGTACTAATCTTGGTGTTTTTTTTCTGTTTTTAGGATACCAATTTTCAAAAAGCGGAACTTTGTGACGGGGTAGCTTGCGGACACAAACACAAGTGAGCGTCCTGATTTCCCGGTGCTGAATCTTAAGAGAGGTAGGATTGTTTATCTTTCTTTTCCTTGGCGCGATGGTGTACTGGCAAGAAGAAGGGGACTCAAAAGGGGCCCCTTTCTTCTTCTATATGTATAATAATGAATGACCCGTCACTGCGATGTTGAAAAATCGTCGCCAACCCGCGCACGTTGGGTGCTAAACTTGCATCGCCCCGATAACTGCGCCGGCCTCCGAGAACGATTCTCAATTATAATTTAAAAATGCTTAAAGCTACTTTTTAAATTTTTCACGGGTTTAATTGAAAATGCGACTGCGAATGCTGGATTCGGCTGCCCGCGCGCGGCTCGGCCTATTAAATATACAAACTGCAATTTGCTGAGTTTTGTTTTCAGATTCTTTGTGATGCTAGAATTTACAAAATTAAAATAGTAACTAATACTTCATTAGGGATTATGACAACTGATTTTTTATTTTAAATAAACGTGTTAAATTTGATATGCGACTCCCCGTTTGCTGGTTTTGGCTGCACGCGCGGCTCAGCCACATTAAATGCGAAGTGTTGATATCAGTTTCTTTTTGCTGCTTGAATAAAAAAAATTAAATTAACTAATAATTCTTTACTAGCGATGCTTACAACACTGATAATTTTATTTAAATGAACGCGCTAAATTTAATAATGCGGCTACGTTTGCTGGATTAGGCTATTTGGTTGCATCATCAATTAAAACAATTGTGTGAATTGAAAAAATTATTTTATTTTTTAACTAAATACCTTCATTTATTAGAATAAACAAAAAGGAACTTCAATTGAAAGCAAATTTTTAGACCAATAAGATTTTATTTTTAATAATACAAAATGTTGTTGAAATGATAAGTATCGCTAATAAAGAATTATTTGTTAATTTAATTTTTTTTTATTCTAGCAGCAAAAAGAAACTGATAACAACATTCAGCAATCAACACTTCGAATTTAATGTGGCTGAGCCGCGCGTGCAGCCAAAACCAGCGAACGGAGTCGCATATCAAATTTAACGTTTATTTAAAAAAAATTAAGCGAAGTATATAATCAATTTAATGTGCTGGCTGAGCGGCGCGGGCAGTCAAATCAAGCAAACAAGTCGACCGAGCAGCGATTTCCAGCAAATTTTGTCGCGTCCAGGAGAATAATTCGGCCTCCGATAGGAGCGGTGAAAAAATTGCGAACTCGGTTTTTTACGCGTGCTTTTCGCGGCCCCTGAACTTTTCACCGCGCAAAACCGACCCGCGGCGTCGCGTTCGGCAGCGCCGGCCGCCAGAGGTTTGCATCCTATCTTTGTAATTTTACTCTTTTAAAACTGTTTAAATATTATTACTTAAAACCTTTAACTTTATTCTTTTATTGGATTTGAGCTTTATGTTTATTTCTATAATTTTTTATTCAAGTTGTTTATAACTTTTAACTATTATTATGATAAAGTTTTTTTTTTTAAGCAAAATATTTTTGGATTTAAAAACGCAGCATAGTATAATTAATTTTTGTTCCACTGTGATCCACTTTTCGTTATTAATTACCAATTCTGTTTTGAATGAAACAGAACAGAATAAACCAAGGGTCCTTAAAATCGTAATCGAGAGATTTTTAACTTTAAACGTAAAACTTAAATCGTAAAGGCATGTAGAGACTGCTTTGGATCAACAGTCTATTTTCCTTTAATTAACTTTAACTGAATACTTTAACTCCTTTTTTTTACCTGAGAGAATGAACTTTTCCAAATTAATATCAAAAGAAACCAAGCCGTTGGTACAACAAAAAATAGGCACAAATTAGCGTTAAATTACTCTAAGCTTTTGCTCCTTGCTCAGAGCGCGGCGAGGATGAATGCCTTTGGGGTTGGACTATTTTTTCGTCAAAAGATCAGCCACAAATTTTGATTCAGCTAATTTGAGTCATGGGCCCTGCACTCTCAACCTGCCGAAGGTGTCGTCGAAAGGACTCGGCGCGCACCTTTTCACTCTCAGCGTTGCTCTCAGCGTTTACAACTCTATGCTACAGCTAAATTCTCTTTCTCTATGTTGAATACATCAAGTAACTTCGGCTTAAAAATATAAAAATCTATGAAAATTAGATTAAATATAACCTCATGGGATTCACACTACTCCGCGGAAACCTTACAACGCAAAAATTTTGTAGAAGAATCACCTTAAAGCGGGGCGCAGCCGGGATTTAAAATCCTGATCGCGAGCGCAGAGTGCAAGCGCAACCTTTCACAAGCGCATCGCTCTGTGCGCTCAGCACATGAAGAATGTTATCACAGAAATATTAGTGAACAAAACTGGGTTGATTTGTTTTAAATTTATTTGTATTATCAAATTATTCATTAGTTTATGTTACAGCCTAGCCAATTTGCGATAATTGTCTGCCTTTTGTGTGCTATTTATGTTAGCTCTCATTTAAGTTTTACTGGGAAGAAATATACCAGAATATAGTGCATTTATGTTGTAGTTAAGAGATAACATCCATTTTTTTTTTATCTGATATTTAACATGTTCGGACATGTTCTTTTGCTTGAAAAATTTTCCAACCCCCTTGGAGCGCGTTCCTTCTCTGGTAATCATGAACTTTAAAAAAAAAATGCAGATATTTACGAACAAACATATACACAATCTAAAGGAACAAATTAAAAAAAAATATAAATAAATCGCGGTTGCATTGATATATAAACAAAAATGCTGCTCTACCTGTTTCAGTTGCGGGCAGCATCAATAATTCGCGGTGCATGTGAGATGAAAAAATATGTTACTAAGATTAAAAATTTTTTTTATTCAAAAGTACAATGTTTACGTTAAACAATTTTTATCACAAAAATTCAACATTTAATTAAAAAAAATTATTTCAAACAAATTCTTGTGAAAAATGTCGCCAGGTCTACCTTGTTAGTTCTCCAGTGGAAACAAATCATCAAAAATTAGATTCCTCTGGAAAATTATAACTGTCCAAATAATGATGGAAATTAAATAATATTTTCTGTCCGCTTTGCAAATTATTCTCTAGAGACAAACCGGTAGCCATAATTCCAATTTTCAAGCTCATCTCACAATTATTCAGTTAAGGAGCGTGTTTTTTTTTTCAAATGACAAGTGGACTTTTGTTCCTCAATTTTTATTTTGCGAAAAATCAGACACAATCATCTTGCGAACAAACACTGGAAATTTCAGATCAACTCGCAACAAATTCGCCTTGAGATGCATCCTTGAAATCAAAATATTTGGTCACACGCGATTTTGTTCTCAAAACTCTAGGAACTCTTGTTAGTTGATAAAAAGAGCTATTCAATAATATATTTTCATTGGTTTAGCCTACAAATAATTAGTCGGAAAGAAAAAAATAAAAATTATGAATACAAACAATAATTTTAAATCCCAAGGATTTTAATTTTATTGATTCTAATTTTTTTTTTTCATTTTTATGAATCAGAAATTTATAGGCATTTTCTTCCTGTTAACGAAAAATCCAATTTATCTCTCCATTGCCTTTCTTAGCAGAGCATAGATTGCATTTTTCCAGCAAAAAACCCTTTCAAGATTTTCAAATTTTTAGGACACATGAAATTTAGGACAAATGAAATGAAAATTTTAGGACAACTTTGTTTAGGACCTTTGATTTCAGGACGAATGACGAATTCAGTTTAAGACAAATGATTTTAGGACAAATAACGGCGACTCGGTACCTGGTAATTAGAAATTAATATAATGCAAATTAAAGAATCATATTTTTACTTAAAAAAACTCGAACAACTCTCACGCACGAGACACATTACTGACATAACGCGATCACGGTCGCGTTGTTGTTAGCTCTGTACAAACAAGTAATATGCAAATTGAGAGGGCACTCAATTGGCCCAAAAGGCAACTTAACTATAATTAATTTAATTTTATTATTATCGTATTGTAAATTACTTAATTAATTGAGAGTAAAAATAAAATTTTATTTCGCATTGAAAAGTTAATAAAAAACTGCAACTAAACATATTTAGAGAGAAATGAATTAAAATTTTTCTAATGATAATAAATTGGAATTGAAACATTAAATTTTTGAGCGGAAGCAAGTTGGCCTAAGAGAATTATTTTACATTACATTGAAGAGGGCAACAAGCCAATTCTTAAACTGCATAATAAAAGTGTTTTACGTCAACAAAAGCTGGTATATCCAGCGAGTACATAAATTTTCAAAATTCATTTTTCAATCCACCAATAAAAATATTTGGGGTCAAATTTCTCGATTGTTTGAAGCTGATTTAGGAACACTAAGTCTTGGACCACCTATTTTTTTTTTCAAATTTAATCTATTTTTGACCCGTAACAGTGTTTTTTTTCTTCCTTTTTTTTATATCTGAAGGTTTTTGAGAAATTTTTAATTTTTTTCGAGCACTTGAGTACCCGGTACTTCGAGTACTGAGTACTTTCAATTTGAGTACCAGTACCGGGAGTACCGAGTACTTCTCGCCCCACTGTCAATCCGCCGCCTTCGATGTTGTTTGGCGAACGATTGTTATTACAAATTTTTGGGCAAGAGGAAGGATGAAAATTTGGAATGAAAAAGTGTATGAAAAAATAAAAAATTAACAAAAATATGTCTGTAAATTTCGCCCGACTTAACTGCCAATTAATCATTATAATTTTAACAACTCTGCAAGTTGTGTTTTATCAAAGCAATGGAAACTAATAATATTTAAATTAAAAGCGTTTGAACAGTCTATGCTGCAACAATTCAATGGAACATGGTATTGTTCTTGAAATTAGCATTAAAAAAATGAAATATATTAAAGAATAACAGTGGAAATGAAGAGATCGGGCTTTTCCTTGTTGATGAAAAAATTGTTTTTTATTCAAAAACAAATGGCTCTACCAGTTTCGGTCAAATTTTTTTAAATTTGCCAACTTTTTGTATTTTTCTTGCTCATGAAATAGGGTGGCAGACCGCGACCGAAACTGGTAGATAGAGCCATTTATTTTTGAATAAAATAACAATTTTTCTGCAACGAGGAGAAACCCGATATCTTTATTTCCATGATCATCTCCTCGAGTGTCAATTTCTTCAAACAAAAATAACAGTAACAAAAATAATTTTTTTAGAAAAATATGTATGTGAAGTAAGGATATAACAGTTTTTTATTTTTAATAGGAACATACTTATCAACTACTTTCTAAAAGTACTCCGTTGAATTAGTATTGAATTTTTGGTAAAAATGTGACCGTAAAATTGCTTTATCTTATAAAATTTTGGATCCATTTATTGTTGTAGCATCTTGATTATACAATTGAAAACATTAAAAACAAAATATTGGAGCTAATATATAGAAATTTATTAAACACAAAATGTGTACAACTTTTCAACGTACAATTAGTTATTTATAATTCATTCTCGCAGCTTCAGACAAGCTTAAATTATTTTTACAGCATTCACTAAAATGATACAAGTTAATTTTACTCCCACATTTTTCACATTCGCAATCACTATTTACATTTGAATGGTAATTTTTATTCTTACAAAATAGAAAGTGAAATCCGTGTACTGCATATCTGGTAAATAAATGTCTGTTTTCAAAACACGGTTTCTTCCAGCTCGGATTAGTCATTGCAGGAGTGTCATAAAATTGAGGATCAATTTCTGAGATTTTGTAAAGCTGATTTTCAATAAATTTTAGATAATTATCTGTCTCTGTGAGCTCAAATTTCTTTACTAAATCAGTGACGAGGAAATTTGTCTCGGCCAACTCGTAGACTAGTCTAGACTTTGTAAATTTAGATACTTGCAAGGCTTTCTTAAGGAATCGAGATTTAGCACTTTCGAGTTTATTCAAGTCACCTAGAGTTAGATGTGGCCAGATAGCCTCGATTCCGTAAGTTGCAATCGGCCCAATTGCGAGCTCAAAAATCTTAAGTGCCGTAGCTAGTGAGGACTTAGGCAAGGCACTAAAGGTTGCAGAAGCGCAGATTGAAGCTTTTACTCTTTTGTTAATATGTTTTGTAAATGAAGTGCCGGACGATTGGAAAGTCACTCCCAGGTAGCAAAACTCGGAGACAAATTCAATATTTTGATTTAAAACTGTGAGTGAGTCGGATTTTTTATATCTGCCTTTGCCTTTATTTCTGAATTTTAAAATTTTGCATTTGGCTAAATTAAGTCGCAGGTTCTTTTTCTTTAGGCATTCAATAATGTCGAGCAAAGCAAGTTGCAGATCATCCAAATTATCTGAAATTATTGCTAGGTCGTCTGCATAAAAGATTATTTTAATATTGGGATAATTTTTTAAAATCTGTTCCAAGTCTGCGATTGCTAAAATAAAAAGGAACGGAGAGAGGCTTCCTCCTTGCTTTACACCGTTCGATTGAACGATCGGATCAGAGCGAGAGATTCCGTCGTGAATTGTTAACAAATTTGTATCAAGCATTTCTGCTAATAAATTTAGTTCTTTTATTGTGAATTTTTCACACTGAATTAATTTTTTAAAAATAACTTCTCTGTCGACAGAATCAAAGGCCTTACGGACATCCAAAAACAAGGTGTAAAGAGGTTTTTTGTTTTGATAGACACTTTTATTTATTTCGTCTATTAGTAATTTCAGTGATTGAATTGTGGATTTTCCTCTCACAAAGCCGAACTGGTTTTCTGGAATTGTTTCAATAAGATGTGAATAGACTCGATTTTTCATTACTCTGTCCAGAAGATTATACAGAGAACAAGTGAGGCTAATGCCCCTGTAGTTATTAACGTCCGAGACACAGCCTTTTCCTTTATATAAAAGTTTTAAATTTGAATTTTTCCATTCTTCTGGCAGTTTTCCTTGTTCCAGACATAAATTATAGAAGGCAGTAATTTCAGGAGCAAGAGAGAGCCAAAGGTTTTTCACTGTTTCATTTCTGAGTGCGTCTGGGCCAGGAGCCTTGCGATTTTTTAAGTTTTTAATGACCAGTTCGACTTCAGCCTGCAGAATGCTTTTTGGGAAGTCAATACTATAATTTTCAATTAATTTTTTGAGCCCAAGGGACTGTTCAGGTTTCAAGTGGCGTTCATTTAGGAGAACGTTGAAGTGTTCTTCCCATTTCATTAGTTCAATATCATTCGACACTTCCTTTAAACTTTTCTTTTTGAATTTAAGAAATTTGTAACACTTTTGCTCTGCCTCAATATAATTTTGCAATCAAACCTTTCTTGATACTCAGATTTTTTCAGTTTACATAATTTTCGGTACTCTCTTTTAGCAAGTGAAAATATGGCCAAAATTTCAACTTGCTCTTCCACACATCCGTTCATAAATTCCACAGAATCAATAAAATTTCTTAAAAAGTTAAGATCTTGTTTGTAAAGAAAACATTCTGCATCGAACCACTCTTGGCTATTTCCTTGCTTATTCTTAACTGGCTCCCTTGACTCCCCGACCAAGGTCAGAATATTGTGGTAAAATTTTTCAATTTCCTCCTTTTCAATATTTTCTTGAAATTGGTTTTTGTACTGGCTTGCTTTTATTTTTAATAACTCTACGTTAATAAAATGTTTGTTTCCATGAACTTGATTTTTTCCATTCATTTTATTTGCTAGCTGCAAGTTAACTTCAATTTGCCTGTGTTTTCTCAAAAATGAGTCAGCAATATTAAATTCTTTTAACTTGATCTTGGGGCCTAAAAACACCAGATCAATCACACTTCTGCCTCTCTCCGATACATAAGTACTCTGATACGGATGTTGGTTAGCGAGGTACTAACTATTAAATTCTGAGAAATCGAAAATTAATTCTCCCTTCGGGGAGTTTTTATCAATCCTCGCATTATAATCTCCAGCCATAATTATTTGATCAGCATGTTGAACATTGTTTTGAATTTCAATCAGCTCGTCCCAAAATTTGTCAGCTGACATTTTAGGCTCGAAATAAGAAGCCACAACAGAGAGATCGGAGAAGTTTAAAATAAGGCTGTTTTCTAATAACCTAAAATGTTTAAGCTCACCAAGACTTGAATTATAATAAATTGACACCCCTCGCATAGGCCGTCCGAGCTGGTTTTTCTTGCCGAAAATATGTTTGTTGTAAAAACCCGGAATAAAAAAACTCTCGGTTAAAAACGTTTCAGTGAAAATCAACACATCAAATTTTTTGAAATAATTCTCATCAATCAAGTCATAAATATTTTTTAACCCTTCTACGTTCCATAATAAAAGTGAGATTTTACTGTTCCTGTTTGAGTTTCTCCCGGGGTCTTCCTACTTTCTGTTTTTATTCCTCGGACGTCCTCGCTGCCTTTTATCCTGGCCTTGGGGAGTTTTCCGAGTTTGGCTTCCTCCTTGACTTGGTTTCGGCGCCAGGCCATCGTCTTCGACACCCTCCGCCGTGGCAGCGCTCAGCGAGGCTTGCTGGGGAGGCGCCACGGGTTGGACGAGGGTGTCTGCTCTCCGGCCGACCCCCGCAGGGCGAGCTCTCGGAGGCAGGTGGTAGACATGGGCCTGAACTTTTTCTCCTTCTGCAAGATGCGGCAGATTGACGAACCGCTTTTGCAGGGCATCTTTCACCCAGGCCCATGACATACCGTCAAGACCAGCGCACATTCTGGGCATAGCAAACTTTTTGATATCGTTGGCCACGACATAGTCCACAAACCTGTCCAGCGCTGTCTCGACTGTCGGAATGAACACCTCTGGACGTTTCTGCAATTTGTAAGCCGCCTTCTCCTTGGTGACCAGACTAAGCAGGACGCCCAGTTCGCCGGCTTCCTGTACAAGGACATCGCCGACCTTCGCCCCTTCGGCCGGGGTTGGTGGTTTTCCGAAGCGCTGAGCACACTGGCCGGCCACGCCGAGCTCGCAGTGAGCATCGGCTGAGATGGCGTGGACGACGATTCCTTCTTTGGAGGAGAACAAATTGGCTTCCTTCTCGATGATCTCGAGCTGACTGTCTACTTGCTCACTCTCACCGCTCTCCAGCTCAGCCTTCCTGTCTAGGTAAGCATTCGTTTTGGGGGTCTTGGGGTGGTGCGTTGGCTCGTGGTACACTCGCCTTGGCTGGAAGAAATGTTGTTGGGGGTGTGACAGGTTGCGTCGTTCGAGTGCCGTCAGCCGGGCGAGCACTTCCTTCAGGAGAGTCTCACTTGCAGCCGCTCGCTCCTCCGCCCTGCGCTCTCTTTCTGATGACTGATCCAAAAGAAATTGGTAGTGAAATACCGTCCTTTCAAGGAAGGCAACACGGTCCTGCAGTCCGGCCGCCGGCAAAGATGGCGTCTGGAACGCATGGCTTGGTGGCGGAAACGCCGCTGCCGGGGCCCCTGCTGCCGCGGCGAAGGTCTTCGTGGTCGGGATTTGTGGCCCAAAACCTCCCGAAGGCTCTCCAGGCGTCCGTTTTTCTTGACCCATTCAGAAAAGGGGTGAATTTTACAAGAATTTGGGTTTGTTGACGGAGTGATTCGAAATTACGTCCGATCGGTTGCAGTGCTGCCACCTGAATATTGGAGCTAATCAATTGCAATTTTTAAGCCTTCTGGAGACTAGGCCTGACGGCTGGGGCCGGCAAAAACACAAAACACATCAAAATAAACATCGCAATAATATCACGCAGCGGAGTGGATTTTGACGACCGGTACTAAAACTTGTATACTCTTTCTTTCTGAACAGGCAAATATTAGTGAGATATCTTTTTGAATGATTTGGAACTTGTGTGAGTTGATAATTATTCAGCTGGCATAAACGTCTCCAAATCACTTATGAAATCAGTGAAATGCGCGGTGTCCCACTTCTATTTTACAAAATTTCAACTTTCGCCCCGGCTTATTCGCTGAAAATTATTTTTCCTCGGTTTGAAATCATACTTTTTTTTAACCAAAATTTACCGTCGAGTTGAATAGTGCCATTTATTTTCCGATCCGCCAAGATGCCAAAGCATAATCTGCCAAAATCTTTCAACACCTCGCAGCGCGGCTCACCTTGTCGAACTCGCTCGCGTCAGCTGGAAGGGAGTAAGTTGACGGAGGGTGAGCGCGGCGTGGTTTTTTATTGTGTTTTACGGGAAAAATTAATTAGCAAATTTAGAGTTTACAATATAAATTCAAATTCTCAGCAATGATAGATAATGAAATCCTTTAACTTTTCACGTTGGGTATAATTGAAAATCTTAATTATTAGCAGAGTTATTGACGTTTCCGCGAGAATTTGGTTCCGCGCGTCAATCTTATAAAAAGAGAACTTTTTTTTTTTTAAATTTAAATTTTAAAGATATACGTAGCTAATTCAATCCTCTATAATTTCTTTCATATGCTTGATGTCATTAATTTTTTTATTTGCGTACGATTAGATCAAAAACTGAAAATTTTATTTTTTTTACTGATTTTTTTAATTATTTTGAAATGACCAATATTTTTTAGATTAATTTTTTATTCTGAATCTCAACTTTTATCAATATATATTCAGCCCTGATTCAGCCGTTTAGAGAGTAATAAAGGATGCTCATTAAATTTGCTGGTAGGGGCGAGTTGCGCTTTTAAGAATGCATGCTCTAGTGTCTGGTGTGTTCTGGCTGTCCCCAGGTGTCAGGCCTAGTGTCCCAAAGGTTAAAAAATTGAAATAAATCACGTAAACCCTGTCAAATAATTTGATGTAGAGAATTTTTATAAATATTTATTTCCAATGAAAAGTAGCAATGCAAATTGCAAAAGTCTTGTTATTTTATAAATCCACTCTCCCCTTAGGATTCCACGTTACATGTTCTTTTAACCGACTGAATCTCAAATATTCGAGGGCTGCGCTTATCAACTCACCACCAGCAAGCTCATGAGCCTCGAAATGAAGAGAGCTTGGGAACAATTAAACTGAATAAGCAATATTTTTATAATTTTCAACGGACATCGCTGTATTTTTCTTTCTCATGAAATGATGTCGCACACCATTATCAAAACTGGCAGTGTCGTTTTTTTTTTTCAATAATAATGAATAAATTAAAAGTCCAATACATTTCTGGCCAAAAATCGTCGCTGCAATCGCTGCGATTAATTTCAAGCCTAAAAATCGTTTAGCAAAGACGTCTCATTTGGTGCGTGCGTGCGCGCGCGCGCTGGTGTGTGTGTGTGTGTGTGTGTGTGTGTAAATATTGACATGCCAAACTTTTGGGGAACGCCTCATTTTAGGCGTTTAAAGCCTTTTAAGTGGGTCCCCCTAAATAAACATCCGGGCATTAAAATCAAATTAATCTTAAGCAAAATTTTATATTATGTGATTGCCCGTTCTTATAAAACGCTCACAACACTTATTTTTGTTTTCAGTTCCAAGCCTGCAGCGAAATGGCTCATCTGTTACTGTAAGTATATGGATAATTTGTATTTTTTCTAAGCTAGAGTTTGGTGCTAATGTTGTCGACAAAAAGCAACTTGTGGTCAAGACGCGACTTGCCCAAAAGCATTAGATCTAAGCCTCGGGACGCATATCTTGACTTCTTATTTATCAGACTTCATCTATTTAGAATTTAAGTGGCGCTTCTTGTCCAGAGTCTCTTGGTCAGAAAGCAAACCACAAAAGCACTGCTGCCAACGATAATCTTGGGTGTTAAAATCATAAGAATTTACCAAGAACGAAAAATTCCATGAAATAATTAATTAATTTGGCTTAAAATTAAATAATTCAATTAGAGAATTAAGCCTCATATTGTCATTATTGTAAAAAATAATTTGAAAATGCTTTGGAAACAAATTAAAAATTTCCAAATTTTAACTTCTTATGAGAGTGTTTTTAATTTTTTCTATAAATATAATTTTTTTTTTTACACTTAACTACGTTGCAAGTGTGGCGCGTCGCATAGATTCATTACATTGTGTTGACAGCAGTCTCCTCATGAGTCATTAGATCTATATGAGAGATTCCGGTCAATTTTCGTGTTAAACAAAGCTTTTGTATCTGTTGCGTCCTGCCCACTAGTGGCTTCTTGTCAACAACAGTTGACGCACTGTTTGAACCAAGCGGCACCAATGGTATTTGAATCATGGGTTGCAATTTTATTTGTTAATTGTTTTATATTTTTTCATTTTCTTTTTCTTTTTAGGAACTCCAACTCCTTTGTTTGCAAAGAGCGGCGTTTAATGGCAATTTGTGGTGCGGTTTATTCTGATCGCCTAACACAAATTGCTAACGAAGATGTAGCGACCCTGAGAGAGGATATCAGAGTTATGGGCACTATGAACGCCATCACAAACGATTTTGAGAAGATTTTGATCATAGCCGAGATTGGGTCATATTCTCCCAATTATCAGTCTGCCCGCAGCGTTTTCAGCAACGTTCACAGAACAATTCCAGATTTTCCTCTTTGCGTTGCTACATGTAAAGTTTATAATATAGAATTATTTAGAACTAAATAAAATATATTTTTTCAGCACTTCGTGGCATTCAAGGGGCCATGATTCCTTACCTGATATGCAATTACAACGAGCTCCGCCACCTCATGTTTCCAATTACCACTGCTCTAACAGATTTGCCGCTCTTGATTGTGCCTGGACTGATGGGTATGTGTAATATAAATTTTACGAAACCCCACTCTGGGCCCCATTTCTTAAATATCATTTTTGTCTTAACCCCATACAATTGTGTTCACCCCACAAGTTCAGTAAGTTGTAAGCTAATTTGAGTCATGGGCCCTGCACTCTCAACCTGCCGAAGGTGTCGTCGAATCTCTCGTTTAACTTTCGGCTAAGATCAGTTTGACGAGAAAATAAACTCATTCTTATCTTACTAAAATAGACCGATGAGCGTCTTAAAAAATACTCATATTCTCAAACATAGAAAATTTGTCCCGCGTCACTCGCGCGACAACAAAAGAGCGCGTGACGCATAACAAAGGACTCGGCGCGCACCTTTTCACTCTCAGCGTTTACAACTCTATGCTACAGCTAAATTCTCTTTCTCTATGTTGAATACATTGAGTAACTTCGGCTTAAAAATATAAAAATCTATGAAAATTAGATTAAATATAACCTCATGGGATTCACACTACTCCGCAGAAACCTTACGACGCAAAAATTTTGTCAGCATCAGTGGAAAACAAACTGATTCTTCGCTCTGCGGTTTCAAGCGCCGCGCAGCCGGGATTTCAAAATCCTGATCGCGAGCGCAGAGTGCAAGCGCAACCTTTCACAAGCGCATCGCTCTGTGCGCTCAGCACATGAAGAATGTTATCACAGAAATATTAGTGAATAAAACTGGTTTGATTTGTTTTAAATTTATTTGTATTATCAAATTATTCATTAGTTTATGTTACAGCCTAGCCAATTTGCGATAATTGTCTGCCTTTTGTGTGCTATTTATGTTAGCTCTCATTTAAGTTTTACTGGGAAGAAATATACCAGAATATAGTGCATTTATGTTGTAGTTAAGAGATAACATCCATTTTTTTTTTATCTGATATTTAACATGTTCGGACATGTTCTTTTGCTTGAAAAATTTTCCAACCCCCTTGGAGCGCGTTCCTTCTCTGGTAATCATGAACTTTAAAAAAAAAATGCAGATATTTACGAACACACTTATACACAATCTAAAGGAACGAATTAAAAAAAAAATATAAATAAATCGCGGTTGCATTGATATATAAACAAAAATGCTGCTCTACCTGTTTCAGTTGCGGGCAGCATCAATAATTCGCGGTGCATGTAGGATGAAAAAATATGTTACCAAGATTAATTTTTTTTTTTTATTCAAAAGTACAATGTTTGCGTAAAACGGTTTTTATCACAAAAATTCAACATTTAATTAAAAAAAATTATTTCAAACAAATTCTTGTGTAAAATGTCGCCAGGTCTACCTTGTTAGTTCTCCAGTGGAAACAAATCACCAAAAATTAGATTCATCTGGAAAATTATAACTGTCCAAATAATGATGGAAATTAAATAATATTTTCTGTCCGCTTTGCAAATTATTCTCTAGAGACAAACTGGTAGCCATAATTCCAATTTTCAAGCTCATCTCACAATTATTCAGTTATAGAGCGTGTTTTTTTTTTCAAATGACAAGTGGTCTTTTGTTCCTCAATTTTTATTTTTATTTTGCGAAAAATCAGACACAATCATCTTGCGAACAAACACTGGAAATTTCAGATCAACTCGCAACAAATTCGCCTTGAGATAGATCCTTGAAATCCAAATATTTTGTCACACGCGATTTTGTCCTAAAAACTCTAGGAACTCTTGTTAGCACCGCGTTTCTCGGATCGCTGCTGCGCTGAGCGCCAGCTCGCAAATATTGGAGAGACTCGCGGGCGAAAATTAATCACTCGGAGCGGCGCACACTTCTGGGCAACATCCAGCAGGGAGCCGGCACGGGCCCTAAAAACCCGCAATCCGAGCTCACTGTGCGGGCAGCGCCGACTGTTGCTGAGCTTCTCTTAACACTCGAGTCTGAGTAAACACGCATGACTCTCGTCAGAGGTCAGCCGCACGACACAGACGAGACGCCTGCTGAAAGACGAAGACCACGTCAGGGCGATGCGCTCGGGCTTTTAAAGAATCATCCTTGCCCACGTCATTTCGGCGGCCGTGAAAGGAGAAAGTGTCACAAAGTCACGATACTTCTGGTCGAATATGCAGATGAGGACCGCAGATGAGGGTTGTTTTGACGGCAGTTTCATGTGTGCGCCGCATCTAAATTATTATTAAATCGCTTTCTTGTAGATCAAGGGGCGATATAAAACAAATGTGTGCGCTGCTTCATCATTCAAAAGGATACGCAATCGCTCGTACATGTTGAGAAGGGTATGCACTTTGCAGCCATGGAGGGTACAAAATCAATTTTTTTTTTTTTTATATATAAGAAAGAACGGCGCGCTGAATCTTCCAAGCATTTGAAACGCGCAACTTGTTGGCGATAATTCAGTAAAACTCCATCCAACGCAACGCTTCGTACACCGCAGCGCTCGTACTTTTTTGAAATTTGCGGTGTACACACGGAGCCACTTTAAAAAAAATTTGAAGCATCTTTTTCTGCTTTTCGAGCTTCGCGTGGAACTCAACTAAAAATAATTTATGTTTGATGATAGAAAAAGAATTATTGCAATTATCTTACACAGAATAAATGTCAATTGAATTTTAATGTGCCAAAACGCCTGTCATTGAAAAGGGACGCGTCAATGAAACTATAAGACGACAAACGTTTTGTAGCGTAAACATTCCAATTGATGCAATTGTTCAGAAAAATATACAATTGAACATTATTTTAACTGAGGCTTCAATCATTTCATTGGAAAAAATGTTCTTTGCATAGTGGTTGAAAAATTGATATATTTTTTTTTTATTCAAAAGCTCTGTTTTAATTTACCCATGAAATATACATTTCTTCTGTTGAATTTGCGATGGGGTGGGGTTTAGATTCCCATTTTATATTACATTTCAAGTATGCATTTTCCTCAGCAGACAGCAGATACGCATACATCCTCTTGATCTTTTTTTGAATTCGCTTGTTGGCTATTTATTTATTCTTCTCGGTCAAAGCATAAATTTCGAAGTTTAAAAAGAGAATGAATATATGGTTTAATACATAGCCGATGACGCCCACTTCATTTTTCCCAGAAAAGCTCATGACACATAATTTTTTTCTTTCCAGAATCACTGATTACTATGGCCAACAGAGTGCTGTAAGTAGAAGGAAATATTTACTGATATTTTTGTTCTCACTTTTCTTCTCCCTGCTCCGCTCCTTTTGCATTGTTATTTATATATTATTAATATTCATACTTCTGAGATCATTTGTATTTAGCGTGATCTACTGGAATTTAAACTTACAATTTTCTCATTGTGCAAATTAAAAATCAAAAATTTTTATTTTAATTATTAACTTAGAAAACTACCTTCGTTTGAACGTATGAGAAAAAATTAAAATAGCAGAAACATTTAAAGCGTGCGCGGTTTGCTCACCGTATTCACTATCCAGGTTTATTTTTATTTATTTTTATTTACACGTTTTAAGGACTGTCAGTTGCTTCCTTAGTCGTGAGACCAGAGGAACGGGCGTGGCATGGGCTACGCTTTCGGATTTCGTCACATCGCTGGATAATGAAGCTATTGAAGCTAACGTAGATGCCATGCACACGTTGAACAATATTGTCAACTATTACGAAAAGGACATCGCTGTGCAGGAAATGTCTGCATACGCTGCTACACAATTGGCTGCGAGAAACGCATTCCAGTCAAACCACCGTGTTGTTCCTGATTTCGCTCGTCTGGTCGCATCAAGTATAATAGCATTTAATGAATAATTCAAAATGGAAACTTAAGTGTAATTTTTAGCCCTCATTGCTCTACGACAGCACCAGATTGAGTTCCCACACACAGCTCATCAATTCATTAGGGACCAGCTCTTCCCAAGCATGTGCAGAGATAGGAGTAATCTCGAAAAAATGCAATACGCAGATTCTCTGACAGGTATGGGTATTTTTTTTTCTTCAAATCTTTGTTGATGGAAATTGGTTACTTTTAAAAATAAAATTTGCAGAATTAGCATCGCTCCGCTCTTGGCATTTAAGTTGTGAAAATCTGGATTAAAACCAGCTGACAAACTAGTTTTGACTGAAATTTAGTAATTAAAAAGGATTTGGGGGATATTTTTAAGTACGAATTTAAAAAATTAATATTTAAAGACTGAAAAAGTGTTAAAAGTTGAGAAAAAAAAACATTTATATTTGTGACTGACAACCTTTAGGTCCACTCTAGGGAACTGGACCAGGGTGCGAATTGCGCAGATTATTAACCCAGCTATTAACTGCTTAATAGCTGGTGCCGGGTCAAGAAACCAACCTTAGTGGTTCGGCACAATGAGTGCGCAGTGACAAAAGCTTATTCGATTATCGCCTTGAATAATAGCAAAAGAAGATTTAAAAAAAAAAACAGTTCTAAAAAAAGGCAAGAGGGAAAGAATTCTTCTTTTTCAGGATTTTTTTAGCTTGAGCTAGATTTAGATCATTCTTTACACTGTCTAAAATGTGATAGAATTGAATCTTCTCACCGCACTTTTCACTTTAAAGAGTTAAAATTTAAATTTTTCGAATTTTTTTCAACACCATTAAAATAAAGGTTTTTGCCAAACCTCACCTGATCAAGTTCTAATTGCTACTTCCTTTATCCCAAACAGTCTTCTTTGCACCCTCTGTCGAGCTTCTGGAGGATATGGGAGCTGTTGGCATTGCTGGTAAGTGCATTTTGAAAGTTACTTATAGATAATTTTTTTTTTTTCTTTTTTTTTGTGTCAGGCCAAGACAAAGTATCTTGTTGGCCTGTACCCTTATTGAGCTTGCGGAAGGCAAGCTCCAATCTTATTATTTGGGTTTTTGTTTATTTTATTTTTTATTTTATCTTTATTGTCATCAATTAATCATCATTTATTAATTCGACACGAGATTTGTCGGTCGAAACGTTGACGAGTCCTGATGGTTTTGTTGGTAGATGCTGATTGGAAAGAGAGGATTATCATGGAGTTATAGTTATATGAATGGTGTGGGTGAATGGAGTTGAGAGAGGGATACTTTACAATATATTGTAATGTTGGTGATTGCATTTTGTTTGAAGCTGAGAATTTTTTTTATTTTTTTTGTGCAGCATTTTTTATTTTGGTGTATTAAATTTTTCTATTGCAATTAATTACTGATGCTATTCCGCATCTTGAACTATCTGCATAAGTCGGTCTTTAATTTTTATGTGCGCTGAAAAATTAAAATCCTCATCTAGTATCACTCCGAGGTATTTTGTTGTTTTTGAAAACTTTATTTTTCCACACTGGCAGCCAACGCAACAATTGAGCATACAATCATCAATGTGCGCCGTAATTTGAGGAGGCTCGTCTGGCCTTTGCAGTTTTTGACAATAATGCATGCCGACCGTTTCCTTCATGTTTATCATCAATTTATTACCGTGAGCCCACTCGTTCAATGAGTCAAATTTATACTGCAGCATACACTGGCATTCAATATAAATTTTGTGGTGGCATAAAATTAAAATATCGTCCGGAAAGATGAAAATTTTTGCCTATCGTTGATATAAATTATGAATAGTTTCGGGCCTAAAATTGAGCCCTGAGGGACACCTGATTTTAAAACTGCACTGTTTTGTTTATCAATTTGCACACAGAACTTTCTGTCTTTCAAAAAGTTTCAGCATAGGTCCTCTTTATTCCAATCTTCTCAAGTTTCTGTGGAAAAGTATGTCGTGATCGAGTATTTCAAATGCTTTGCTGTAATCAATAAAAGAGGGCAAGAGTATGTTCTTTATTGCTTAGATTATTATTTACATAATCAGAGAGGTCTCCAAACAGTTCATTAACTCCTTTGCCTTTCTGATAGGCAAATTACCTCGCATCTATGATCTTGTGTTTTTTTTTTAATTAAGCATTCAAATGTATATCAATATATTTTTCGAGTATTTTGTCCAGCACACTCAGAATAGCCATTGGGCGGTAGTTCGCAGGGTCTTTGTGAGCTGCTCCTTTGTAAATGGGCCGCCCTATCGCAGTTTTCAAGCATCTAGGATAAATTCCGTTTACAATGCAGCTGTTTATCATTTTACTAAGGGCTAGTGCAAAGTTTTTTCCGGCCACTTTTACGTCTTTCACTTCAACTTTATCAAGACCGGGTCCTTTATTTTTGTTGAGTTTTTCAATTATGAACTCAATAACTGCTGCATTACACAGAGGCATACGCAACGATTGTTGCTCACTTTTTTCATTGTTTTGATTTTTAACAGCTGTGAAATCACAGAAGTGGCGCAGATTTTGCACATTTGTTGAAAATTGTTAACCAAATTTTTCCAGGATATTACTCATTGAGAGTGTGGGAGGCATATATCGTAAAATATTATCGTCAATTTTTGTGACTGACCTGCCAAGAATTTCATTTAACGTTTGCCACGTCTTTTTCGAGTCACCTGCACTATCATTTAACAATTTTTTTATAGAAAAAGCTTTTTGCTTGCTTAATTTTAATATTGGTCAGGTTTCTAATTTTCACGTACTCTTTTCTGTATTTTTTATTACTTTTGTTTCTTTTGCATCGCAAGAAATATTTATCGCGTGTCTCTGTGAGGAGTTTTATTTCGTCGGTGAGCCATTCTTTGGAGTGCCTTGCACTATTTGCAGTGTGTGCGTGTTTTCTCTCTACATTCGCTCTTTTGACCTCCTGCAGTATTTCGGCTATTGCAGCGAAAGGGTCATGTGTGTTCAATAATTCTGTCCAATTAATTCGTGGCAGGAATTTGTACACATCGCTGTAATGAATTTTGTGTGCTTTATTTTTCTCGTCACTTTTTCCGAGTTTTTTTTATTTCTTCATTTTGTTCAGCGGCAATTTTGACAAGCTCTGAATGATTCTGGTCCATTTTATCCATGAGCTGGCCAATGTAGCTGTTGAAGTTTTTACTCATGGCAGTCTCGATCATTTTTGCTTGCACGACTGGCGCGTATTCCGAGAATGTGAACGCTCCGGTCGGCGATGTAACAGCACATATGCTTCATATCCAGCTTCTCGAGCTGGCATTGGCACTTAATGTGCATGCAAGGATTTTTTATGCATTTTCATGCGCTAGAGAAACGCAATCCACGGTCGCGCATTTTTTTAGCGGATCGCCTTCGCGACCTTCCTCACGCATTACGCAGGGCGCCGCTGCCACAATCTTAGGCATGTATATGCTATTGCCCAGATCGTATCGAGGCTAATTTTATTTTTTTTTTTATGGGTCAAAATTCCGACTATTTTTGTTTTTGTTTAAATGACCCCAAAATAAACTCAGCCCTTTGGGCGTTTCCCAGCCGGGGCCCGCAAGGCTCCGCAATCGACTGAGGAATCGGCTGAATTATATAGATTTGGTCTTAATTAAATTTCTTATTCTTTATAAACTCACGTAACGAGCAAAATATAATTTCTCAAGAAATCGTCAATGTTTTAGTCCGTTTTAGTAAGAATTTTGTTTTATTTTGCGGCGAAAGAAGGTTCAAGATCAGAAACACAAATTGAGATGCTGAAATTCTGCCACTCACCCATGACCTGTATCCTGCAAATGGCACAGGTGTCGCACTCGACATCCCAGCTCCACATCGCCACCGCATTCCACTTCTTCAGGGTTATACTGTGCAATACCCTCTAAGAAGGCAGAAGTAGTGCTTTGGTGGGGAGCTCAAGCAGTGCATGTCTGTTCTCTTCGAGCGCCTCACCTCAAAATTAATTTAATCTAATACAGGTTTCTCAAAAGTGAATTGCTAAGCTTTTAATTTTTATCAGTTGTTGAGGAGTTACTAAATTATTTTTTATATGCAGTGTACACTTGAATCTATTTATTTTGTATATTTTAGTTCTTACCGAGGAGACGCACGAGTAGCGTCTCAGACTTCGCAAGAAAATCCCATCCAAGGCTCTCGTCCGCAGCCCCTCCGAAGAAATGAAACGCAAAGACAACGGCCCTTTCACGGCTGTTGCTCACTTGTTCATGGAGCTTGCGAGGGACCCGAACGTGAGAATTTTATATTTTTCTATGTTCCCAGATGATTTTTACTTAATAATTTTTACTTGTCTACAAATTTAAAAAAAAATTTGTCTTGTAACTCTTTTGTATGCAGAGGCGCGCGATCGGCTCCCTCTTTGTAAGCCGTTGCACTGTTCCGATCGTACGAGCCTTCTTTGAAGAGTTGATGTTTGGACAGGGAATACTCTCTGATGCGGTTGAGCGGTTGTATGAAATGTGCATCCTCACGCTTCGGTTGGTTTATATATTGTGCTTGAAGATTTTGTATCTTATATTTTATTTTTCTAGAGAAAACCAATTCATCGACCCAGTGATCAAGATTGTCAGCTTCGATGTCAACCTCCAGACTTGTCTTTTTAGACAGTATAAATGCGATATTTGCGAAGAATACGCACCGATTCGCAATGAAAATGCGAATCTTCTCTGGAAGAAGTTATTTCACCTTGCTGAAAAGAGCTTGATGGATAGACAGCGTTGCCCTGATTTGGATGTAAGTGGTGATGAGACTTGGTTTTAGGATTTTTGATAACTCTTGGTGATTTTCTGTGTAAAGGGAAGCTTGATGTGTTCCTCCTCATGGCGCCGGAAGTCTTTACTGTGATTTTCGAGGACAACACCACCCTTCAGAGTTTGATCCACGATCTGACTGCCTCGGTGGTTCTGCGAGACGGGCGCAAATACAAACTGCAGGCAGCAGGGAGCACTCGGTAAATAAAGATTTATATCACTTTCTAAGAAAATTTTTGGAGACTAAATCTAAATGTAAGCTTTACCTTACAACATAAAGCGCAGGCACATACTGCAATGAGTTCAATTCCTTTTTTTCAATATAACCTTACTTGATTTCTTTTGACTTTTAACTCAAATAAAATGAAAATCCGCATATGATCCCTTTGTTTGGGCAAAAAAAATTGTTTAATTAATTACAAATAATTTTTTATTTCATTGTTAAATGACAGCTATAATGCCTATAATTTTGTTTTTCTCATTTTCAGTCAGGGGAACAGAACTGCAGCAACCTGCTGGACCTGTCAGTCTTGTTGAGACAAGAACATATGAAGAGCCGCAGCTGCGCGATCAGAACCAAGTCGAAGTTCCCCAAGTCGAAGCTGAGCATGAAAACGGACAACCGTCAAGGCAATCGTTCCTCTCTCCATATCAAGATGGTGCACCAAATGTGGGTTGGCTTATGCATAGCGATGACAAGACCCATGGACCCCCACAGGCAGTTCCCAGGGAGGAGTTCCCTAATTGGGTCGTCACGTATCTGGTGTTCACCGAGGTGGCTCGTGAAGACTGAAGAACTGCAGCTCATTGTTGATACGTGGTATTCTTTTTGCTTTTTATTATTGTTTTTTAGGGTCAGACCAAGACGAAGTCTTGTCGGCCTGTGCCCTTTATTAGTGGTGCAGATGGCACCACCCAAGTAACGTGCAGACCTTATGTGAACAAACTTGACGTTCTAGTTTTCCGCAGCACCCCGTTAGATGCGAAAGTTTCTCCATTTTTATTTCTTTGTCCGCGAGATACAATTTCTTTTCATGGAGGCGCGTTTAGAGGAAAATACTATGCATGAATGAGGAGAATTTTGTTTGTTGCCTCTTCTACTGATTCCATGATTCCAGCTTCAGATTGAAAAGCTGCTGGTCTAGGTGACCGTCAATCCTCTCACATGCATTTTAACAATTTTCTCCGCCCATAATTTATTTCTTCATCTTAATTGTTTCGAGACAAATGAAATATTTAATTCTTCATTTTTCTGTATATTGTGAAAATACAATAACAACATTTGTCAAAATCCCAGCAACTATATCCATGCGAAAATTAATCGTCGTAAGTAAAAATTGGAGCAGCCTAATTTTTCCAGTTTTGGTCCGAGCGCAGTTGTGCCCACTTTTTGATATGTATTATCTCTGAATGATTTCTGCAGCTGCTGCTGCTTCAGGTCACTGAAATATCCAATCAGCCAGTCGAGCAGTTGTTTTGCTTATTCGGACAAATCCGGAAACACCTTGCACAAGTTCTCCCAAGCTGCAAAGATGAATTTTTTTAAGTTTGACTGTTTAAGTTTTTTGCTGTATTAATGACTCGTGACTGTTTAATCAAATGGAGAATATTTAAATAAATTAACTTCAGTTTCAAAATTGAAAATATATAAATTTTTGGATGTGTTAAATTTTTTTTTATCATTCTATTGTGACCTTCCATTTCAAGTCGAATACCAAAACTGGGAGTCCACAACGGAACATGTCAACCACTTTCTTTGGCAGGTGTGTCGTTGTGTGCGAACTGACATCCAAATTTTGCCTGGCCTGCCTGGTATGTTTTAATATGAATTTTACGAAACACTCCACATGGGGCCCGTCTCTTACATTATTTTCGTCTTACCCCATATAGTTAGTTGTCTTTACTCCACACATCCAGCTATTCCAGCTGCTTGAGACAAGGGACGTCGACTTGACTCGTACGTATTTTCTTCTACCTATTTATATCTTCAGGATATATTCTTTTTGGTATTTCTCTAGAGAAAGTTCTTGTCTATTATACGACTCAGTAAATTATATGAATTATTTATTTATTTTAGCGGTTCTTACCGAGGATTCCCTTGTCGTTCGGACAAGGTTCCGTAATAAAATTCCATCTTTGGAAAGCATCCGTCAGCCAACTGAAATGTTGAAAATGAAAGATCAAGGAGCGCTTACTTCTTTTCTTCATCTGCTCATGGATTTTTCCAGGAAAAATGTGAGTTTTAACGTTTTAACTTTTACTACAGACTACCATACTTAAGCACCAAACTCAAATTTGATATATATATTATTATTAAGTATGCTCAACATTGTGGATTAATATATATGGTAACTTCTTTCATACACACAGCTGGTTGAGGCATGCTCGTTGATTATCTCCCGTTGCAAAATCCCTGCCCTTCGCCAGCTGTTTGTGTCGATAATATCCTGCAATGGATCTCTAACGCAGGAGGGAGAGCGCCTTTTCCAAATAGCAGCAATGACCCTATCGTAAGTTACTTTGGTTTGTGCTTTGCTCTCTTAATGTTGTCCATTTCCGCAGCGACTGCAACCAGATAGATAATTTGGATAGGTTGACATCAACCTGCAAATTATTCTCGTTCGAAGACTACATTGCACCAGGTGCCCCTATGAAGTTGTGACTAGATGTCAAGAAAAACCATTTTTGACCTTACCAGAGGTTCGTCGTTTATCCGATGTTGACAACATGGCTGCCCAGGACCTCTGCCCGCAAGAAAATGTAAAATTTAGTTTTTCAATTTTTGAATAATTAACTACCTACAAATTGTTTTTTCAGTGCGATGGAAATCTTATGTTACAAATGGTTGCCACTCCCGAGATGCTTGTCGTGACATTCAGTGAGGGCAAAAACCTGGTAGGAGCCATTGCTGATGGTGACATTCCAGAGACTCTGTTGCTTCGAAATGAGTCAAAGTACAATCTGGTTGGATTCATTGGTGGTGAGAAAAGTTTTGAATAATCTCTGAAAGTCGTTGAAGAAAAAAATAGAAAATTAATTTAATTTCGTTTAATATTTTAATTCAACTCAAACTGTCACTGCCTCTCTCCCACTGGTGGAGCAGTTATTAAATGAGGACTAATGATTTGTAAAAGTTATCGAGGGTAGAGAAGAAATTATGCTAATATGATAAGTTTATTTGCTCTTCACAAAATCACTTCTCATCCAACTCTCTCTTTGATTCTTGACAAATCCTTATTTAATTTATTCTTCATCAAAACAAAACACCCTCAACTGCAGTATTGAGTCATAAAGGACAAATAATAACTAGATCGCCGAGCATAACTAAAACTTGCTTTTCTCATTGCAGCACGCAGACCTAACATCCAGCCTGCTTTGCTCAACCCAATCGACATCAGAAATCTGACCATTCCGAGCAACCTAGATTTGAGTGATGCAAATCAGCCTCTGTCGCCACAAAGCAAATTGCAGCACGAAGGCCAACCATGGGGCTCCCACGTCTACATCACCAAGAATGGGACCAACGGAGATTGGGAAGCGCACAGTGACGGATGAACCACTGGCCCACCAGTGGGCATTGAAGAAGAGACTGCAGATCGATTCCCCATTTACAGTTTCTACGTTCGTATGCCTTAACAGAGTGTAATTTTAGTCCCAATAGTACTATAAGCTCAAATAATATGTCTTTATTTAATGTTAAAAGGTATATGACCAGGGTTGTGGTCCTAAAAGAGTTTCTAGACAGTGCACAAGATTTAGCATGGAAAATCAGCTTAATTGCCACATTACTTTCTATGGAAACATTTAAATAAATTTGACCCACCTTTCTGTTGGTTGTAAGCAAATTTGGTTCTTGCTTTCATACTCCACGTTGTCCTGAAGGCTCCTTCGCTGCTCCTGCTTCTCTCGTTCTCTTCTGCGCTCTCGCAATGCAAAGCAAACCGCGAACACACTCGCCTCGCCACTGCAGTTGCAGGCGGGTGCAACAGAAGGAATTGGCTTGGCATTGGCAATCCTGGGCGAAGGGGTTCATTGTTTGGGATGGTCATCGAAAATTTCCACAAAATTTTCTAAAAATAGTTTATTTATATTATGTGACCTTTGGTATTTTACTAATTTGTTAAGAGGCCCTTTGCCTGTGATGACGCAGACCAAGAATGGGTACGAGTCAGGATCTTGGCTTTTCTCGTGCATCTTTTTACTATTTAATTTATATAATGTCTTATTATTGGAAAGAGGCGCAGCTGCTATGACTGCTGAGTATCCGTAGTTGTGCCAGTCGATGATGAATCGACACTTGGGGTTGACAATTCGGCAGAAGATCCAGCACACCCCGAGAGTTGGCACCGACGGAGGGTTCTGCATCAGTAGGTGGGAGCATCGACCTTCACTCAGTCGCACCCAGATGAGGGCCAGCAACAGGGTGACAGCCTGCCAGAGAGCCTTCAGGACGTAGGCACAAAAACCAGGCAAATCTAAATTAAAAGAAATATTTTAAATAATTATCCAGAATTAAAAACTTTGAAACTGAAGTTTTAAGAAGGGTGCACTTTGCACCCCAGTAGTACGCAAATGTTTTGAATTCAATCTTTTTGAATTTACTTCTAAGGCTTTATGACCCAGAATTTTGAAGACAGCAATAGCATATTTTTTATAATTCATCTAATTATGTCCGGAAAGTTTACCACGGCGGCCGAGTCTTTTTTGATGTCGGGCTAAAACCTTTAATTCCCTTTTCCAATTTAAACAATTACTAATTTGTATTAATTATTGTCCGTGAAGAATAAATATTACTAGGATTTACATGGGATATGGCAAAGAAAAACACATTTTTTGTAACAATTTTCTTTATTTTTTCCTCGCTTTATACTGTGATAGTTAAATACTACCAATATAATAAAATTATTATTTATGATGGGAAACTTTTCAACTATTTATGCCTGGTGAATTTACACTTCATTAAGAGCTTTGTTTCTTGGTTCATAAAAGATATTTACAACAAAGCTGAAATTTGATGCAGAAGCGAATGTTAAAATGCATTTTAAACGAGGTAAAAGTGAAGAGAGAGTATTTTTCCTTCTAATATTTCTCCTCACAAAATCACTTGTGATTGCTTTTTTCACCAAGAATCTCCAATTTACCAATTTATCTTTTTGGCACACGCACTTTTTCTCGCTCATTTCAACTACCATCCCAGAAGGTGCGAGCATCACAACAATTAGAGCAATTTTTTACTGTTGCCGAGCTTTCTGATTGAGACAAAATCAAATTAAGTCTTCACAACAAATAGAAACGGATTTTTTCTATTGTTGGAAGAACATTGGAAATTTTAATCATTTAATGTTGTAAAGACTTAATTTGAATATGCTAATGTGAAGTTGCTTAAAAGGCTGAAACAACAATCAATGTGTTCGATCCATGTAATAAATTGTTGTGATGCGCGATGCTGTCATCACAAAGTAAACTTCTCCATTCGCCATAAACCATGAATTTCTCACAACATCCAAATTTAAAAAATTCCACATTTTATTTTAAGACCTTTTGTTTTATAGAGGCAAATATATCTTATACTTAGCAATATTTTTCAAATTTCAATCACAGATTCATTTATACATAATAATATAATATTATTATAATGATTTGATTTTTTTTTAATTCTTAAACAGCATCTGTTCATCTTTATGTTCACGTTTTGAGTGTAGTGCTGAGGGACAAAAAATTAACTAATAAAAGAGGTACCTCAAAAACTATAGTGTGTGTTTGGCGTGCATTCGCTAATAAAAGTGCCAAAAGCAATGTCCTTTGTACACGTCACTTGCATTATTTGAATTCATCAACTTGTACTGATCCGATTGACTGCTGCCTATGCATATTTTTTTCACTTTTTTCCTACAATGTGCAATGCATCAAAAAGATTTAATTATGTTAACAATGTTAAATTATTTAAGATTGTAATTTTTGTATGAACAAAATTGAATGCGCACAATTTGCTTGGCCTTCAGTATAGTTTCTTTGCATATTCCCGTCGCAGGAAAATTAATTGTTATCCTGATACGCTTAAACGCATAAATTTATTAATATTTGTAGTAAATTGAAAAGGAGGACAAATTATTGCTGCTGCGTCAAGCCAGCTAAAAATACATCAAGTTGCATCAATTCATGTTTATATGTACAACTATAGAGATTATCAGACTTTTACCTTCAACTATAATGAGATAATATTTTTTTATATTACGTAACTCATCCATTCTTCAAAAAATTCACCCATGTTCACACATGAATTAATTTTGGTGTTCAAACTGTGTCGATTGTTATGAGCTTGTAGGTTTTATTACCCCTTCAGAATTACACAGTATACATTTTTTCTCTTCTAATTTTTCCAGTTGAATTGCAGAAATCAAAGTTAAGGCATCTACAGGCAATCATATCGTACGTAGTTGCAAATTAATAATATAGCCCATTGAAACAGCCCTTTTCGCAAAGAAAAATTAGTGTTGGTCGTACAAATGGCAAAAAGTATAATTATTATATAAATAGGAACACAATATACATCCAATGTAAGTGTCTTCTCTTCTAGTCTTTTATTGACTGAAGTCTAGCAGAATTATTTTTCCCTTGACATGACCATGCTGTCTGCAATTCAGAATGGTTTCGATCACAGCGGCAGTGGCAACTTTTGGTGCGACGCCCATCCCTCGAGAATGACTTTGATTAGAAAGAGCCAGACAGACTTGACCGAGCTTTCGTATTTCCAGTGAAACTTGACTCGTCCAGCAACAACAAGTTGCTTTCAAGCATATCGAAAATGGCAGGCGGAAGATTGTGAATTAATATTGCATGATGCCTGCGCGCATATATTTGAGATCATTCATGAAATCCCTCTCTCGGGTCGACACAGAAAATCTCTTCTCAGTGCGCTTAAAGCCCAAATCACTTGAGAGCAAACAAACAACTGCTTTCCTTGAGTTTCACCTTTGAGCTACAAAAATTAAGCAAGGAAAGCTGGAAAAATGCTACGCCCCGGACGAGGCGACGAGAGAGATTCTTCCCCATCAGAAAATTTAAAACTTCAAACGTTGGCGGCTTTCATAGCTTCCTTCTCGGTGGTCGGAGTGATGATTTGAGTTGGTTTCTTGCCGTTGACCTGCATCACCGTCTTCTTCTCTTTGCGGCTTTTGCTTTTGTGGTTCTTGACTGTCTCGACGAAGGGCAAAATCATGAGGAGAACTCCAGAGACGGCAATAAAGAAGCCGCCTAGGTAGAATGAGAGGTCGTAGTTTCCGGTTATGTCATATATCCAACCTGAATCAAAATTTAAAATACGTTAGTTATTAATTATTTAATTTAGAATACATTATAAAAAAAAATAGGTTTTAGAACCTCACCGGCTAATGGTGGGCCTACAAGATTGGCAATGCCCTGGATGAGCAGCAGAAGTCCGTAACCATTCGTGAACTTGTCCAGTGTGATCAGCTCAACCACAATAATTGATGTAAGCGAGTAATTGGCACCAATGAACAGGCCAAACACGCCCGCAATCACAGCAATGATGTTGTAATCGGTGAAAAGTGGAATCAACGCAGTGGCGGCGCCACAGATGACCATGCAGATGGCGTACACGTGGTTCGCACTGATCCACGTTTTGTCTCCGACCCAGCCAAGCACAATCTGTACAAAAGTTTTCATTGCAAACTGGGCTAATAAATTAAGCAACTCGGTTTACCTCTCCGACCATGTTTAACAAGCCAATGACGCTGATCAACATCGAAGCTTTGTTTTCCGCGAAGCCCAACTCTTTGGCGTAGTCGGCCAGGTAGACATAAGGCACATCATACCACAAGTAGAGGAGAAAGTTCGAAAGGGTGAAGAGCGTGAAGCGAAGATCTGTGAAGTACGAGAAGTCCAGTATGTCCAGCATCACACTCTTGATTTCAGCTAGGCCCGAGTACCACTGAAGAGACAAAAGAATAAGTATTCAAAATCTTAAATAAATAAAAATAGTATCAAACCGTGTCTTTTTCTTCATCAATTGTGGTCATTGAGTTGCGATAAATGTCCGGACAGGACGAAGCTCTCAAGCGGTAGCGATTGATGTTCAACATTGCTCCTCGGTATGTTAGCGAATGCCTTGGAATTTTTCAAAAAATTAATCAACCACCCACGATTTTAGATGGAATAAATACCTGTGAACTCTTAGGTCTTTGAGAAAGGCCGAGTGCAGTTTTCTCGGATGGTGCGAATTCTGCGGAGGGGCAAGAGTGTTTTCGGGAATGGCGAGAGCCGTGTCTTCTTTGCTGCCGCCGGCACTCATACTGTGGGACATGAGCAGGCCAGGGTAGTTTTGCACGAGCACGTCGTACATTGGCCTCTGGGCGGCCAATCGCTGCAGCGCCTCCAGCGGGACTTTTTCGCCGCTCTTGACAAAGGTCGGCAGGGCCACCAGAGAGCTGCACAGGCGGTTCGCTTCCTCTCCGCCGTTTTCCAGGAGTTGCCGAAGTTCGTCCGGATTCGGAAGCTCTGCCGGCGGCGCTGTCGATTTTTCTGTCTCGCTCGAGAGGCGTTTTCGTTGCCTGCTCTGCGGCCGGACGTCGCGCATCAGGGCGCCGCAGACTGCCAGGTTGAGGAAGCAGCCGGCCAAGATGAAAGATGTTCCTTGCCAGCCATACCTAAAAAAAAATAGTCATATTTATAAATGGTTTGTGAAGATTCAAATTAATTATTAGTTGGCATTTGAATAATGATTCTCATCAGATATAGGAATCAACCAAAAATTTAATAAAATCCACCATTCTAGTTTATTATGAAATAAGTTACTTAAATTTCTTCTTCTTATACAGAATCCAAGCGGAAAAAAGCAATACATAGTAAATTTAAAATATGAAATACAAAAATAAATAAATTGATCAGAAAAACTTAATAAAATTAATCTTGAAAAGTCTCTTCTATGATTCCAAAATGAAATCAATCTGTGAATCCCAAATTAATACATATTTTCAAGGAAATGTTGCTAAAATATTTGCCTAAATAATGATTTTTAATTAATTAATGGTTTGCATTAATTGGAAAAATAAACCATCAACCTTCTCATATCATAATGAATGGGTTGGATATAAAAAATTCATCACCGCAGAATTCTTTTTTGCCAGAATTATGAAAATAGACAAAATTGTTTTAAATAAATCAGAAATGCATGAATCATTATTGAGTGCTCACTTTGACAGAAGAAACTGTGTGAGCGGCGCAAAAATAAAAGTGCCAATGCCGCTGCCGCACTGGGAGATCCCGGTGGCCAGGGATCGTCTCCGCTCAAACCAGTAGGCGACGATGACGACGGCGGCAACGTAGCAGAGCGCCAGGCCGAAGCCGGCGATGCCGAAGGTGACTAGCAGCAGCAGCATCGAGTTGCACTGCGAACTGAGCACAAAGCCAGCGGCGGCCAAGACGGCGCCAAACATGGTGACTTTGCGGCAGCCGTAGCGGTCGGTGGCAAACGAGGCGATCGGGCCGCACAGCAGAGGCATCGCCATGAACAACGAGCCGATCCACATGGTGCTGCCCTTGCCGGCATCGAACTTGTCCAAGAAGTCCAGGTAGATGACGCCAAAGGAGAGGGTGATGCCGTCGGCGATCAGGTTGACCATGAACGACGCCGCCACCACAACCCATCTGGAAGGAAAACAATTTTAATTAATGTAAAATAAACCAATTTTTATTTTATTATTTTCAAATGTTTAATTGTTAATTTTTATAGTTAACAAATTTGTCTTTTTTTAATTAATAATTGTATTAATAACTAGCATAAATTATGCTATTTTTTGTATGTAAGAATGTTCACAATTTTATTAATTTTATTTTTTAATATATTCATCTGATCTAATAACTAGAATAAATTATAATACATAATGTATTACTTTTTTATCTAACGATACCTATTATTACATATCGGTGAAATTACTTTAGTTATTCAAAATTGATAAATTAGTTGACTTTATATTTTAAATAATTTATAATTTTAGCTGCTCTAATTATTATCAAACTTACAAAAGAAATAAAAATTTAAATATTAAATTGATTGTATTTTTATTAAATGGTTTTTTTATTTAAAATAAAAATTTTGGTAAAATTTAAGTTATATTTCTTGATTATTTTCAAATGTTTAATTGGCTTGGTTTTAGTACCAATTTAAAAAGGTCTATTAATTTCCAAACTTCCTGAATTTACCTGATACTAAAAGATAAAAAAATTTAATAATTCATAAACTTTAGAATAATTTTTGGCTTCTTCTAATTATTATTCCAAAATGTTATTTAATTCGTACAAAAAAAAATTGAAGTTAAAAGAGTAACAAAAGGCAATAATATTATTTTGGATGAATAAATAAATAATATTGACAATAAGTTTTTATTCCTACGATAATTTTAGATGTAAATTGAATTAAAAATTGTGATGATAATTATTAAAAAAAAAAATCAATAATATTTTCAGTAAGAATTAAAAAAAAACTGCCAGTCATTTTTATAAGCTAGTTTTCTCTGCGTTCTCAAAATTTAGTATTAAATTTGATTAATATAATAGCAGTTTATAATTGAATTTTGTAATTTTGTCGTATTTGAAGGGAAAAATGTACCCCCATCCGCCATCAGGAGGGGCGGCCGCTTCATCGAGTGAGCTGCTGGTGGAGGAGCTGCTGCTGCTGCCGCTGTTGTTGGGCGCCGAGGGCGGGTTGGCGTCGTCGTCGTCGAAGAAGTCGTCCCGCCAGGTCGCGCGTTTGTTGTTGGGGTGCATCGAGGGCGAGGACGCCACATGGGGCACGCTCAGCGGCGCGGGCGGCCGGGCCTTGTTGCTGGCAGGGTCGTCAACATCGGGCGGGTTGGCCAAGGGCACCGCGCTGTCGACAAAAACGGGCACCATTAAATCCAGAGCAAAAAATACACAGAGATAAGAAACTCGAGATGATGATGCTAACACGTGTAGCGGCGTTTCGTACTTGTCGAGTGCGGTAACAAGAAAATGCCCTTAAAAGCCAAAGAGATAAGATAAAATATTATAAAAATGTATAATAAAAAGTGTTTCGTGCGTGTTCCCAACACTTTTTGAATTGAATTAAGTGGTCAGCGGCCAACCTGATTATATTCTTGATCATCGATTTTTTGATGCGCTACTGACGTAAAATTGTGTACAAATTGGAAAAATTATGTCATCAAAAAACATCACTTAAAGGGCGGAGTTTTCTTAGTAAAAAAATAAATTTAAATTTAACCAACAATTTGTCAAGATTAATATTTATTTACGAAATTATATTAGTCTTATTTCTGAAATTTATATGTTTAAAAAAAATCATAATTGAATTATTGAACGATTACAATTATTAATTATTTTAATTTTAACACAATAATTCTCAAATAAATTATAAATAAAAGGGCATTTATAAATTTTATTCAAAGAACCTTATAAAATTATTGTATAATCGACATAATTTGTTAGGAGACCCTTTTATAAGGTCAAGGGTCACGAGGTCAATAACCTTAAGTGACCTGACCTGGATGACCAATACATGGTTCGATAGGAAAAGTGATTTGAAACATTTTTTGTAGTTTCAACTTTTGACGTATCGCTAATAAAAACAGAGTTATCGCTGTTTGAAAATTATTTCCTACGGCGGGAAAGCGATTTTTCAATGTTTTTAAATATTCAATTAAAATTATCTCCAAAACTACAAATAATACCATTTTGTAATTTTAGTATGTTGTTCTACACACTTAAGGCCACATTCTTTTCTATACCTCAAAAATCGTCTGAGGCGTGAATCTTTGTGAAAATTGCGATTAAAAGTGAAATTTGCAATTTAATGACCTTGACCTTCGACCTACGCAAAATTGTCAATAGAAAAGTTGTCTGGCGTAAAAAGTTACGTTTGGTAGAGAAGAGAGCATATCAATATTCTAAATAGTAGCAAAGATGTGGATGAATTATTTGATTTTGGAAAAATCAAATTTCCCGTAAAAATTCGCAATATTTTGACTTAAAAATTTAACAAGCGAGGCCTCTTTACCACCTTCACAGCCTACTTAAAAATTGGAATGGTGTCTCTTTGTCTGTGTTTTTCAGCAATTACCCTTAAAATTATAAAAATGTCCGAAAAAAAAAAATATCAACAAAATATAAAAGTTCATTGTTTGAAAATAATTGGATATTCATAAAGAGAAGTAGAATAATTTATTTTCTTGGCGGATATTTTCGTAATGTTAGCCTCGCGAGGAATTTTGGGACTGGACGCAATTCGACCTACCTGGCCGACCTGCCCAAAGTAAATTCGTTTTCGACGGGCGTTGTGATCGAGGTTTGGACGGCCCAGCAAAGTTTTCACCGCTCGGCGTTCTCGCATCAGACGCTCGCACAATCAAATGTCAGCCGGACGTTTGGAGGGTCGCGAAAAAATGGTGAAATCAAAAGGCACAAACGCACGCCAGCTGACTCGGATGAAAACAAACTAAAAATAGCTGTGCGCTCTCTGTGACGGCGGAATTTCAGCTCTGGAATTGACCCCGCGAGAAAGAGAGAGAGAAAATTGGGCTGAAACTCTCGGCGCACATGAACCGATTCACATAAATAGCATCTGGGCGAAGGAGCCTTTTTATTGCACGACGGCATAACATTGAACTGGTCGCTCTTGACTCGATCCAGGGGCTATTTTCGAACAGCGCCAATTGAAACAATAGCAACGTCACAGCGCCTCCCTCTTACGACTCGCCTTCAAAGTCAAACCAAAATCCAATTACCTGTGATTATTTATTGCTATTTGCTCTCGTCTCAAAGGCAAATTTCAATTCCAATTTACTGGCAAAAAATATAAATGGAAATCAAATAAAACAATCACTTGTACATTTTCCAAATGTTTCAATTCTTCCCATTACGAAACTTTAAAAACCGAATCCATTTTTTTTAATCCACTAATGCTTGAACAAGAAATAAAGGTGAAATATAAGTGATAAAAATAAAGTTTTTGAATTTTTTTTTAATTGTTCGTTTTTTTTTTTTTTAAATTCAAACGATTTAAAAACTCTTTTTTAGCCCTTATTGCTAAATTTGATATTGCGAACACAAAAATAATAAAAGTTAAATTATTAAACATCGCAATTCTTACAATACCTGAATTTATTTATTTTCTATTTGGGTCCGTTGCTAATTGGTGAATAATACCCCGTTTTATAACAGAGCGGCAGTTTCCCAACGGTGAGCGTGTAAGTGTGATTATGCAACCCGCGCCACTTGCGTGCCAAACGGGATGCGTTGAGTAATAATTCAAGGGGATGGACTTTTCTCTCTCTCTCTCACAATCGGAATCCATTTTACTGCGCAATGTTTCTTTTTTTTCTGTGAGCGGATTGAAAAAGCCATTAATCTGACGAGATTGATGCGTCCGAAGCCCGTAAAATAAATCACACCCGTAATATTTATTTGCTTTGCACGGAAGGAAATCGTCGTTTCGATGGCAATCGATATCGGCGGCTTGATGAGATTGTTACGAACGAGTTTTGTCGCCTTCGAAAACCTACAAAACCTGCTTTGACGCAACTGTAGAGTGAGATTATGGCATCTTGTATAAAACTGTTAACGTCGGGCAATCGTTGTGAACACAAACGGCGACTTACGATCAATATTTGACAGACAACTTGTTATTCTCTCTGGAGAATTTTTAAAATGACAAACACACAAGATACAAATCATTATTTAAGAACGGGAATATAAAATTATTATGAATAAATATATAAAAAGTTTGATGGTTAATTAGAAAAAATGGCGATTGAAATTTTTAAACGAATTTTTGTCTGCTGAAATAAAAATTTAATTTTAGACAAATAATTTTAATTCCAAAAAATATTTACTTTTTATCCATTTGCTTTTTTATCCATTGTAATTTTTTTAAATTTGCATGGGGAATAAACAAACAAAATTAAATTACAAACTAAAAATTAGAATTTTAAGCATTTAATTATATTATATTTTTGAAACACTGGTTCTCCCCGTTCCCGCTCAGTTTTTGGATCTCACATTAAATTTCTATCAAATACTTAGATCGATTAAATTTGCTCTGATGGAAACGTGCATTTTAGTCTATGGCAAAATATTTTAGGTGATTATTTTCTATTTTACACATCAACTAAAATGCTCCAAGTTATTTTTAAAATTGTTTTTGGAATTAATTTTGTTTAGAAAAATAGCAAATGTAAGCCGAAAAAATTAAAATTTAAGGAAACCAAAAGTGATTAAATTCAAATGAAATTTCGAATAAAAATTTGAATAGATGAAAGAATTTGTCTCGACTTTGGGTCGCAAAAGATTCGTCAGGCGCCACTTGAAAGAAGCTAATTAAAAAGCGTCTCGGCTCAAAGAGCCCCACAAACGAGAGGCAGCCTGTTGAGTTTAATGTTTAATTTGAGCAAACCGACCGACGAGTATGTCCTTGAGTGCAGGAGAGGCACTTGGCGAAATGCAACCGTTTTGCATCTGGCGAAAAGAGACGAGTCGATTCTCGGGCCCTGCTTTTGGCGGATGCAATTTTTTTTCCCCCAACAGATTATCGCTGCGCGCTCGTGTGACCCGCTTTTCGTGCACATGCATTTTGATGAGTGCAGGGCGATAAAAAATGCAGCGCGGCTTTTCAAAAAAAGCCAAAGCTCTTCTTTCAAATCGGACGGCAAACTGGGTCAAGGGGATGGAAAATAATATAAATTGTGGCGTTGCCGCCGGGCGCGCCGTTTAATCTTTTGCGCCAAAGGCTCTCGTGTTTTAATATCTTTTTGAACGTTTCAATGAAATCGGGGATTCATCTATTTTGATATCAAAATAAAAATAACGGAAGAATAAAATTTTAATTAAACCTTGTAATTCTTGAAAACTGCTTAATTATTCAGTCCATCAACATTATTTCTTTCTTATCAAAAAACTCTGTCATAATTTAAATTGAAAAAATCAAAATCTAAATTTAATATTAACAAAGAAAACCAAAAGGAAAACTCGGAATATAATTAAGATTTCAAAAAACAAATTTTCTTAATTTTTTAAACCTCGGCAAGATTGTTATTATGTTCAATAGATCTGAAAATTAAAAATTGAAGGCACCAAAAGTTAATATAAAAAGACTCAAAATGTTAAAATTACAGCAAATAAACAAATATTTCAAAATTAACAAAAGAAATATATGTTTTTCTTATAATTATAAAAAATAGTTACAATCGTACTAGTATTTTAAATTCATGTTTTTAGTTAAAAATATTTTTGCAAGGTTACTCGAACAGGTTCTAATTGAAAATTCATTCCAGAGCTGCTTTAATTATTATAAATATTACATGATAACATGGAATTTTTTAACATTACAACAAACAGGCACTATTTTTTTCTTTGAATAGTTGAAGACAGGTGAAAATTGTAAGAGCTAAATCAGGCAAAATGTTTTCTTACAAGGCCGATCAATTTCTAAATCTGGCTCGTTCATCAGAGGTTACCGAAAATTGACCTTGACATTTAACAAAGTCTTGGGAGAAGACAAGAAAAATTCAATTAATGTCAATCGATTAAAACCTAAAAAATTAAAAGTTTGGTTTGAATAACGCCCTCGTTTTGAGAATATTGGCCTGACGAACAATCAAGCATTTTTAATTTCCCTGGGAAGATTTTCCGCTTCTGGCTTTCGCATTCAAACTTGATGAAAAGCAGAGCAACTTTCAAAGTTTTCAGAATAATTTAGGCCTAAAGGTGTTCAAGCACGAGACGGCGAAGTTGTGCGGTGCCTTAGCTCAAGGGGCGTTTAATCGATTGCCAAGATCGAGGGAGCAGCCATAAAATATTTACACAGGCCACTAACTATAAGCGACGCCACTTGTTCCGCTGACGATTCGGTGTATTTTTGGTCCGGTGTTCACGAAAGCCAGCCAAGGGTAAGGTCGCGAGAGGACGTTCCATAAATGGAAATTAATTCGGCAGCTCGTTGGAAAATCCACATGCGATGGCGCAAGAAGAAAATTGCCTGTATTGGACGATGTATGATTTGAATTTCCTCGGAAAAAATGTTTTGACACAAATTTGATTATTTTAAGGTTAGTTAAATTCATTCTAATTTATATTTAAATTGGACGTATAAATTCTAGGTATTATTTTATCATTGAATTTATCACGTTCCTAAAAACGGTTAAAAAAATAAAAAGAGAGCAAAAAGAATATAAAAAGATTAAACAACTTATTGATGAATTTTATTATTTTTGTTGTTTTTTACTCTCTTTTTTCACTAGTTTTGTACCATGTCGCGCGTCGCAATGAGTAATTACGTCGTGGTGACGCCTCATAAGTCAATAAAAATCATAAAAATAAATTTATTTGAAGAATTAATAAAAAAAGGAATTTACTGATTATATTGACAGCGGTTTTTCCTGCATGGGTTTTTGCTTATTAATTAACTAGATTTATAAAAAATTAGCCAATGTTGTAGACATTTAAAAATTACTGCAGGTATAAACATTAAAAAATAATTGTTTAATAATAATTGAATTTTTTGCATAGTAAAAAAATTTGATTTTTCTCATGAAGAGAGTTTTGGTTCAAAATGATTTCAAATTAAAGGTCAATTTTTCAGTTTTTGAGTGATTTCTTAATAAGTTGGTACTTGTTAATTTTTTTATTATTGCTGTTTATTTGTTGAAAATGTTACATCACATTGTTAACATTCAATTGTTGACAACAATTTATTTGAATAGAAAGGAATTTGTTAGGAAAAAAACGGCAGCAACACTATAGCAAGAATTATTATAATAATTCTGTCAAATTTTTTGATACGGTGCAATATATTTAATTTTAAAAAAAAGGAATTTTGTGTTTTAACAATTTTCCGAAAACTAAAATTTCACAAAATAAGGCAAATTCAAACTAAATTTCTGAGCTAGCAAATTGTTTAAACTTTAAATATCTTTAACAAAATGTCAAATTTAATTTCCTTCCATTTTTATAATGAAATCAAATAATTAAAAAAAACCCGTGGTTAAACGCGGCTTTGCAAAGAAGACCAAGAGCGCGCGCGACTGCAATGCGGCTCTGGCAAATCATAAGCGGCGCCGATCCCTGCCTGCGTTAAAATGTGGTACGTACATGAACGTCATCCCTGGCGGCCTCTGTTTGTTTCGTTGTTGTTATATTTAACACTTTTTCGGCCGAACGGAGGCAGGACACATCGGACAAGAAGAAAATCAAAATGGTTCGGACGAGTCCAACGATCGAACGTTGCTTATCGGCGACTGCGATTTCTCCGTTTTCTCGCGATTATGAAGCACATTGTCAGTCAATGACATTGAAATCTCGCGGAGACGACGCGCAGCAATGGCGGGGGCCGACCAGAAAATTGGATTTGTGTAATGCCAAGAGTATTACAGGCCCCGAGAGAGAGAGAGAGAGAGAGAGAGAGTGAGAGAGAGACACGGTGGTGGGAAATATATAAATGAATTCGGGGAGAAGTTCGCTTTAAGCAATTTCAAGGATGCTCAGCAAAAAAAATCACTTATTTTTATAAATATTGAAATTCCGAATGGTTTTTAAATATTATTAAATTTATTAATTTTCAGTTGGGGAAATTTTGATTTAATTAAAACAATTGAAACAAAAACAAGACGAAATTTTAGCTAAATTATAAATTGTTTAAGTAAATTGCGCATCAATGTCTGTGTCTACTTGCAATTGTTAAAATGTGACAAGAAAGTCGCCCTTGGCAAACAATAAATGCGTAACAACAGAAATGAAACCGATCAGGCTTCTTGTGTTATGTGGCTCGGCGATTTGTGTGCAGACGATTGCTTCGTCTTTTGAATTATGCAAGGTCGCGACGCATCACACCACACATTCGACGGACTGCAAATTTCAGAGTTCAATACCAGAGGCGAACAAAATTCACAAAACTGATTTCGCGCGTGTTGCGTAATCTTATCGAAAGATGAATCTGTTTATTCCAAGTTCAAAGGAGGAAAAAGCCGGACTAATAGAAGACTTTTGGCCTTGGAGATAAAATGGTTATTTGATGAATTCTAAAACGCTTCTCGTATATTAATTAATTATTGACCTATCTAAAAATAAACACCGACGACGCTGAATTGCTTTTGTGTGTTATAACCAAACGTTTAATTGGAACGCTGCTTATCTCCTCTCTAAGCACACATTTGTCCATTAAACCAGAGATACTGTTGCTTCGAGGTGTTGAGGGGAGGATTTGGCCAAAAACTGGCCTGATATATTTCGATGGTAATTTATCTTTTCATTGGTTAGAAGATTTCAGTTCCAAGGAGACAAAATACGAATAATTATATTTATGAGAACTGAATCTTAGAAATTTTCTAAAATATTTTTTTTGTCTCAAAATTGGCCCGATCAAGTGTTAAAAATTTCAGCAAATCACGTTTCAATTAAAGTAGAAAAATAAAATCAATAGGTCAGTCGACATCTAAAATTTACATTGATCATATGGGAAAAAGTCGAGAAGTTTTATTTACAGTGTAGATTAAAACTACACTCCTCGCTATAATGGGCTGTCGAAATTTCTCCTGTGGCGTTTAAAAACAATATTTGTGGCGAAAAATTATTATATCATTCTTCTAAAATGGGAGCTTGACACGAATTACGAAACACCACGCGTCGTGTATGTCAAAGGTCGGCGCGGGGTGTCGGGGCGAGGGCTGCAAACTGGGATACAGCGAACGTAATCTAATAGCTGTGCAGCTCGAACTGGGGCAGAAAGCTGCTCGAGTGCCACTTTCTGCACAGCGCGGACGGGGCTGTGGCATTGTCATCGACTGTTTTTATTATTTGCAAAAACTAATGGCAAATTAATGCATTCTGGACATTTCACAAACGAGTCGTTTTCAAAATTAATTAAATACATAACTGAATTATATACATTTCTTTGCGCCGGTTTTAATTAATTTTTAAATCAATTACAACTGTTAGGAAATAACTTGAAAATAATTAAACTTTCACCTGCATGCTTGAGATCTCTTCTCAATCTTAAATTTAATTAAAGTGTCAAAATGTTTCATCTGTTTACCAACAAAACTGCAAAATATAACCTTTTTAAAGATTTTTATTAGAATTTAATTTGATATCTGTTTCCTTTATCTTTATACAATATTCAAAGCATCATGAATTATGTATATTTAAATCAAATATAATAAAAATTTTAAAAAAATCTGAAATTTTAATTTTTTTTCTATCCGACAGACTATAATTTTGCGCTTAGTTAATAGAACTTTTAGTAATTCAAAGAAACTAAATTACAAAAAAATTTGAATTTTATTTGGAAAATTAATATGGCTTGAACCAATTAAATTCAAGATTTCTGGACTAACAATCCGTTTGTTATGCAAAAGCTGGCACGGTTTCGCTTTCCAGCTTGTTTGCCTCTGTGTTTACGCGGCTCCGTGAGAATTCCTCTCGAGATCGATGCTAATTCTTGCGCCTGCGCCCGCTATTGCGAATTGCACACACAGCTCGGACACTCGGCCTGGCCAAAATTTGGCGCTGTGACAATCAGGCGCGTTTCGGGCCGCAATCAATCACCTTTAGCGTCGGACACGAGTTGCCGGACGAAAGTTTGCCGCCCGGAATATTGTCATGATAAATTGCTGCGGCACAATTTCCAAGAAGGAAGGGAGAGGACAAATTTAATTAGCATTTTGATCCGTTGTGTGCACAATTTTATACCAAGTAATTAGTTTAAAGTTTCATGAAATAATATACATTTATATTATGACTCTGAAGCATAATAAGCCATATTACATTTGATTTAATTCAATTATTTTTTTTAAATTAATTTTTTAATTTTTTTACTGACTTTTAATCATAATTATATTTGCTTGTAATTGTGTAATTTCACCTTTTAATTAAAAAAGTTATAAAAACTAAACTTTTATAAAGATCTTATTTCATTCTGGGGAACTTGTTGAAAAAAGTTTTGAATTTATATTCGATTTATTTCCACTTTTTAATTTATTTTCAACTTTTATGTTCAATGAACCTGAATGGAGAGAAAATTATAAATAAAATAATAATAATAATGAAAAAAAAATCTCATTGTGCGCCTCATTTGAATCAACTATTTAATAAAACAAGGGTTTCCGAGGACTTTGCTGCTGAATAAATTTTAACGAACCAATCAATTACTTCCAATTATCGCAATTCACGAATCGGAAAATTGAATTTGCACAAGCAAACGAGCTTTTTTCTCACATCGCTTGTTTTGCTGGCGCCAACCGGTGGCGGCCGCGACGGTGCGATTTTCACTTCACAAAGAAGAGTTTTCGTGTGCAATCGATAAATTCGCTTTCAAGTGGCGCGGTTAGTTTTCTAGTTCAAGGCTGGCAACGCCATTCATCTCCGCCTCCCTTGGCCGCTCCACTCACGGGGCAGCTCTTTTCCGCGATTCTTCTTCTTCTTCTTCTATGTGTGAGAACCAGAGACGCCTGCCACTTTTTCAAGGGGCCACTCGAATGACTCGGAGCAGAGCAAAGTTACAAACACAACACCAAAGTCTCACTCGACGTGAATGTGCGACTCGGCAAGAAACTTGACCGCAAGAGCGAAACGGGGAAAAACCATAAGCGCGAAAATATTATGCGCGGAAATATATTTTTTGAGGCCGGTTTCAAGTTCATAATTTGAGAAATCACCGGAAATTGCCACTATTTGACACGAATTTTCTAAAAAAGGTCAACCTACATAGTTTAAATAAAAAATAATAATTTTAAATCTTTCATGACGCACAAATTTGTATTTGCCTCGCCTTACAAGAAATATATGAAATTTTGAAAGTCCAAGATAGGCAAGGAAATTAAATTTTGAAATTGTTGGGAATTTTGAATAAAAATTGATCTAATTATTTGAGTCAATGCTCAGACGCATACCAGAGCACATAAGATAACTATTTCCTTTGTTGGTTCATGAAAACTGTTTTCAAGTTGAGGCTGTCAAATGAATTGCCATAGAATTTATGTGTGAAAATAAAATATCACTGCTGGAAAAGACATTTTTAAAATGTTTCTGATTTCTTTTGATTTTAAGCTCCTTTTTTTGAGAGCATTTCTAAGATGAGCTCTAATTTCTTTTATATCGAGCTCATTATTATTATGGCGTACAATATATTCTGGGCAGGCAATGTAGTTTGGTAAAAAATAGATATAAAGAAACGAAAACTAAATCAAAAATTGGTTGAAAAATATTCAATTCTCCTCACACAAAAATGGAAGAAATGAAATAGAAAGAAAGCAGTTTATCAATGAATTTAAAAAATAATCTAAAATTATTGTTTACATTTATCATTTATGAACATTTAATCAAGCAAAATATTTAAGTTTTGTTTCAGCTCAATTTAGGGTGATAATGAAGATTGATTTGGAGAAATATTCAGCAATTTTATCCAAAATTTTGATCATTTAAATCTTCATTAGAATATTTCCTTTGAAGAAGTTGACACTCGAGGGGATGATCATGGAAATGAAGCCCAAAAGGTTTGCTTAATTTCATTAAATAATACTTCATTTAAAAAAAATTAATACGTCTCAAAGGAAACGGATAGAAATAACATCTACATAAAAAAATATTTATAAATTTAGAGATCAATCTTCATGAAAGCCACCTTGTTTAATTTAGTTGAGACTGGTATTAATGACGATCGAATGCAATTCATATTTAATATTGCAAATTTTTTACAAATTTTAAAACTGGTTCTGTAAAAATTAAACTTCAAATTGTAAATTATTATAAATAAATCATTGTAATTAGAAGAGGAGCAATTAATTAATTTGTTTAAATTTTGAATCTTTTCTCAATTCAATACGAATTTGAA
Source organism: Neocloeon triangulifer (assembly GCF_031216515.1). NCBI lineage: Eukaryota > Metazoa > Arthropoda > Insecta > Ephemeroptera > Baetidae > Neocloeon > Neocloeon triangulifer. The sequence goes on from NW_026775550.1 coordinate 4,100,110, forward strand.
TAAATAATTTGAAAATGCATCCATTATCAATAATAATGAATAATTGGAGTCAATCATTAGTCAATATTAGTAAATTACCCAACACTATTCAATTGATATAACTGAAAAATCAACTGTCAATAAAATCTACAACTTCTTCAATGAAAATACAGAGAATCAAAAAACAAGATTTCCAACGAAAAACACGATTTTAGATTAAGAACTGATCAAATTCACACTTACAGGGTCATTGCGGCGTCAAGTGGTCCATTCCATTTTCGCTGTATGTAAGGCACTGACGGCTGCACTCGCTGATAATGAGCGTGTGTGTCGCAAAATCCGCGTCACTAATCGGAAGGCAGCTCCGTATCACGCATTTCCAGCGGCACAAATGACGACGCTCTCGGCAGTGCCTCCGCCCGAGCATAAATTATGGAAGGAGAAAAAGAGAACGCGAGTGTGTGAGACGCGGCCGAGCTGCAGACACTGAATTAAAAAGTTCAATTTCCAGCTCAGCTTTTGACCTCTGCAGGAGTCAATCAGATGGACAAATGGACGGACAATCCCCCCCCCCTCCCACTTCAACGAGTCTCAAATTCCCAATTAAAAAGAAATGACCAAATAAAAAATTAATTCTCTCACGACTGAAATTCGAGCCGCGAGATATAGAGAAATTTGACTCTTATTATGTAACTTTTATCTCGGCACGCGGACTTTGTTCTATTTAGTCTCGACCGATTGAAAAAAATCCGTATAAATGTAAATTCGTCGCAAACTTTCTCTCAGGTTTGATTTTTTGCAAATTCGCTTCGCCAAGGTCCTGCCAGCACGTCGACGGCGCGTGAGTCCCGCCCGGGGATGAGCTCTCAAGTACGTGGTTTAATTTATCAGTTTATTTTATGCCGCGTTTCGCAACTTCCAGCCACTCCAGAGCAGATCCCATTGCACCGCACCGAGTTTATTGACAAGCGCGTTGCGAGACTTACTTAGGTGACTCTAAATTGCTCAACAAAACGTCTCAATTTAATTAAAATAAAATAAAAATTGAAAGAAAAGAAAAAAGTTATTACAAAAATTTATAATTTTTCTTAATAATTTAATAAGTAAGTTATTGGAATAATCAAGGAAATGAACTTTTAGAATTGAGTCGAACTGCAAAAACTTGTTCGAGTTGGAGTCCAATTGGCAAAGTTTTATGTATTTGAAAAAAGAACGTTTTTGTCAAAATTGATTTTTATTCTTCCAGGTTTTAACTGTTTAAATAACAATTAATATTGAAAATTAATTAATAAATATTTTTAAGCGTTGTAACTGAATTTTATTTTACTTGGAAAAACTTGATTTGAACGTTTTATAATAAATAAATTTACCAAGGTTTAAATTAATTACTTTCACTGGATTTTTAATTAATTTGAGAATTTAAGACTCAATCTGATATTCGAGCTTACTTAAATCATTACAAAATTAACAAGTTAAGGAATAATTTTCAATTGAGACAAATAACTTTTTTTAAACAATTTTTGTCTGCAATCTGGGTTTTTTCATGAGTATTTAATTCACTTTTCTTGTCGACTAAAAAAACTATTTATGATTAAACAACAGAAACGTGGTTTATCTTCCAAATAAGAATTCATTATAATACAAATTTTAATGTTATCTGATCTGTTTAGAAAAAAAAACTTGATATAAATCATTAACAACGTTGTAGATTATCAGGAAATAATGTTGTTTGTTTCTTGTGTCGTCGCAGATAAATTTCCTGGCAACACTAATGCGACTCTGGCGCAGCTGCCATGATTAATGCAGTCGGCGTTTGACCCACGTGCGATCGTAAACACCGACTCAAGGATTCGCGACGCATAAAAAAATGAACGAGACACATCATTTATATCTCCAGCGCTGTATGCAAAATTACGCGAGTTCGGCATTGAAAAATTTCGGTCGGCAACCTTCAAGATCCGAGAGCGTTGGCTGACATTGACCGATATCTAATCTTTCGTCCCAATCGCTGCCGAGAAGAAGAAGAAGAAGAAAAGCTCCAAAGAATAAAAGCAGAGCGCTCTTTCTCTGCCGAACTTGACCCACTTGAATGACGCAAAATACGCTATTCGAAGGCAAAAAAAGTGTTCAATTTTTACTTGTTGAAATGAATATTCATTGGCATATATTTTCATTTTTTATACAAGCTAAGAACTTCTCTTAATCTTTTTAAGTAAAAAGAGTATTTTATAACAATTTTAAAAAGTCAGTTTGTTTAGATAATTAAATTGTAGGTGTTTATTTCCATAATTTTTTCTACATTTTTGGAAAATTTATGGACTCTTTTGTAGTTTTCAATTTTATATTAACTAGAGTCCATAATCCCTTCCTGTGTATTGCATGCATTTTTTTAATTTTTATTGAATTATCAACAGGATATAATTTTAATTTAATTACCACAAGCAACATAAAAATACATTATTTTGATAATTTCCCTATCTTTTCCTTTCTTTTAGTTTGTCAATGGATTAAAATAAATTAACGAAAAAATTACTTCTTTCACTTGAATTTTGACAGCAGTAAAAATAATAAATATTGAAAGCCGCCATAAGTTTGATGTGACCTTAAAATAGCATATTGGTATATTTCTTAATTCTGTATGAAATTATTCGTAGATCTTTGTTTTTTAATTCATACTGACGATTCAGTACATAATGGCATGTAAATCACGAATAGAATTCCGTTTCCATCATTGGAAGTTCCGCAAACAGTTCAGTTGCGATTCCTGCATTACAATTATGTTTTTGCCAAGTGCAATAAATAAACAATCCGGTTTGCTGTTTGCAAAAATGGCAAATCCGACAATAACAAGATGTACTTAAACGGTATTAATCGCAACCGACTAGAAAAACTAATCACGTTTTATCAAAACAAAAATCAACTTTTTCTTTCTTCATCTATAATGTTGCAATAAATAGTTTTGTCAATTTGCAAAACTCACCTCGATCAGGTGCTCTCGCATGTCGGATGGTCGCCGATTTGCTTTGACTCATTTGACAAATCGCAGTCTGTCATGACTTCGGGCGTGTTGCGCTTCTTGTTCGCTTTTGTTTACTTTTTTACGTTCGGACGAGCTAACTGCAGGGGCTGCTGAATTTTGATCCACCAAGATTGCGGCCTTAAATTCTCTCTAATATCACAGCCCGCGAGTGGCCGAAACTAATTGACTGGCCAAATCTAAATCAACAAACGAAAATTTCGCCAGGTGGAAACGACATCTCGCGCACCACCAGCCCTAGCTGCCTGCCTTTTGCTCGTGAACTGTTCTCGCCAGCTCGGGTTGCTGCGATTTTTAAGGTCGATTCCGCAGCCTCCGGACCTGCGCAACTCCCCCGCGCGCTCGCCCGTCCTTGGACGGCCTTCTGCGTGCGTTCGCCGAACGCGACGCGTCCTTGACCGACTCAGGTCAATCCCAGGTCAGGTCGAAACTCACCTTTCAGTGGCCGCCGTGCAGATTCCTGAGGATCTTCCTGGAGACAGGGTGCGAAAGTGTGTGGAAATTGGAGCTTCGAACGTTCCCGCGCTACGCCCCCGTGAGAGCCACGCCCACTTCTGTCGCAGCTGAATTTCTTGTTTTGTTTATGTATGAAATTTTGCAGGCCCTGAATTAGAAAGGCATTCATGAGGACCTCGCGGGCGGCTCAACTTCGCCAATCGTAAAATTAAGTTCTGATGGACGTGACGGGAGATTCGACGTCGGAAAATGCGATGGATGATCTCCAGGGCGAAATTTACAAAAAGAAGTTCGAGTTGTTGCTCAAACGATGCCGGGAAATAGAACAGGTTCGGGGTTTTTTTTCTCATTGATTTTCTTAATTAATTTTTATGCATTAAATTATTGCCGTCTTTTTCAGGACAATCAACGAATAGCTTACAGGATTTACAAAGTAGAGAAAATGTACAAAGAGACTCGACATGACAAAAAGTATGATTTTTTTCTTTCTCAAAGGTCATAATCATTTTTACTAATTGAATCTTGTTTGCTAGAATTTTAAAACAAAGACTGGACCTTCACCGCGATGAATGGCGGGCTGCGTACGCAGAAAGAAATAGCGCCGACGCCCCCGAGGGACTTCTTCCGCCACCCCAAAGCAACCTAGTACCACATCCGCCCGCTCCTCCTCAAAAACCAGTCAAATTAAAAATCAGCCTTGGCAAGTCGCCCCAGGCTTCAAGTAGCAAAGCGCCTGTCAAGCAACCTGCGGCTTCGTCTTCAAGGGCTGCTCCCAAACCTCAGAACCCTTCCAAGGCGCACGGAGGAAAGCCCAAAGCCGTCATGCCTATAAAAGTAACACTTCAATTGATAATTTTTTTTTTCATGCTTATTTATTACTTCATCTTAGCAACCTGTGAATCGATCAGCGCTTAACAGCCCTGCAAGCAAATCTTCCTTAGGAGGAAAACCACAGTCACTAATCAGACCTCCGTTGCCCTTACAAGCGCAGCCTCCAGCTTCAAAAGTGACTTGCATGCTTAAGCAATTTTGAAAATTATTATTAATTCTAAACAATTTAGGCACCAAATCGGAGAGCGTCGATTGAGAAAGGTGGCAAAAAAGCGTCCAAAGAAAGGCCTAAGAAACCCAAAGTGGAGAAAGATCCGAATGCTCCAAAGAAACCAGCCAATCCCTTCCTGCAGTTTTGCAAAGAGCAGAGATTGATCACGACCGAACTCATGCGAGGAGCGTCCGACATCAACAAACAAGAATTGAACAAAGTTCTCTGCAACCGATGGAAAACCTTGACTCCAGAGGACAAAAAGGTAATTTGCTGTGCCACTTTAGTGAGATCATGTTGAAATTCTCTTTTTGCCAGGTGTACATTGAAAAGTATGAACTGGAAAAGCAGCAGTACAGTATCGAGATGGAACTGTACGGCAGGCAAAAGGAGGGTATGCTTGGGTCGCTGCCTGCCGAGTTGTTTGATCTGCCTTAAACGTACTCTTGGACCTGCTGCACCATGTCATTGCCAAATAAATTTTAGATCTAATTGAATGAAAAACAAATCTATTCTTAACTTTACAACTAGGTGTTGTTTATTATATCAACAAATTATAAGATAAATTTTTCAACACACTCCAAAGCTTTCTTGATAATCCCAAAATACTCCCATATTTAATATTATTGCATCTCTTTGAGAGATTATTCATTTAAAATGCATTTCATTACTTCTTATAAATTGGAACAGGCCTTCTCATTTTGCTTTGAAGTTGTCTTTTTCCTGCCTAATAGCGCCCATTGTCGAAATTGGATCCGCCTGTCCGGCGTGCTGCTGGACGCTGTCCTCGGTCACTCGCATGAACGGATTGATCTTCTTTTCCTCACCTGCAGGCAATAAAAATAATAATACTTGAATCAAAATAGTGACAAAATCTCTCATACCGATTGTCGAAGGTACAGTTGGCTCATTCCTGCCTCGAGTCGCAGCAGCCCAAGCAATTTTATTTTTTATGTCGTCGTTGTGAGGCTCGACATGGGCGGCGAACTTCAAGTTCTGCTCCGAATACTCGTGTCCGCAAAACACTTGCTAAACATGAACATTTTAATACTGACAAAAAAAAAATTGAAGAAATTTTTACAGTATTATCGGGGAGCTGACCCAAAACCTCAATCAGGGCCTTGTGCATCTGGACAGGCGTGCCCTCGAAAAATCTGCCACATCCAGCAATGAAAAGCGTGTCTCCTGGAAATAATTTGTAAATTTAAAGAAAAATCGGTCGAGAAGAATTTATTTACCTGTGAAGACGGTCGGAGGGTCTTGGCTTTCTGGACTTTCGATGAAGTAGCAAATGTGTCCTGACGTGTGGCAAGGGGTGAACAGACACTTGACCTTCAGAGAGCCAATCTGGAAACTGTCTCCGTGGGACACTTTGTCAGTCAAGGCGCCGATGCGATCGTCTCCTCCGACAACTTTCAGTTTGCTGGCAGCGCTTTTCACGAGGTCAACATTGCCACCTGCATGGTCCCTGTCATTTAATTAATGTGCATTAAATTAAAACCAAACAATTGTTGATCAACAAACCAATGATGGTGCGTGGTGAGGATTGTGGTCAGGTTGACGCCTTCCTCTTTGACGGCGCCGAGCACCCTGTTCGGCTCCACAGGATCTATTATGGCAGCCTCTCGAGTTTGCTCATCGACAACCTGCACATTTCAATCAATAGTTTTAATAGAAATCAACAGGACGGGTTGAACTTTTAACCAAGTACATGTAGTTGTCTTGAAGGGCAGGGAGGACCCTGATCCTCATACCGGAATGATTCACAATCTTCGACATACTGTGAGTCCCTCGGAAACCAACTTTGCTCCACTTGGAAACTGAAAAAAATCAATTATTTTAATTTTATATTTTTTTAAACTTTTGTTATGCCTTTGAAGTATACTGGAGTGAGCGCGTCTACTAATTGGCTGGGCAGGCTGCGGACTACAGCATTGAACATAACACTTGATTTCTAGCAAAAAGCTTTTTTCTTACGAAGTATCAACCTGGAATATTTCTGAAAATGTAAAGAATTATTTGTTATTGTCAAAGGAAATGTGTAGAAAATTTAGAAGATATAAAAAAGCTGTAAAATTCTTGAAAATTAATTTAGTTTTAAATTACATAACTCTTTCAAAAATACAAAAACATCTTTGACAAATTTTCTGGTTTGTCTCAAACACGAGTGCTTAGCATCTGCAGTTTTATAAAACGATAAGATTTCATACATATTCAGAAATACGATTAACAAACTATAGCCGTCGAAAATTACTCCTGTACAAAGCAAAAAATTGCAAAATGCGAAAATCAAAATTCGAAGACAAATTATAAATTTGCAGTTTTATTATTTTTGAGCAAAAGCAACGATGTTAATAGCTAAAAATGTGCTGAACAAAATTACAAATGACTCGGCACTATGACCATTATCTTACCGGCTCGTTGAATATTTTTTTTTTAATTAATAACAGCAGCGCAAAGCGCAATCAACAAAATATCTGAAGACTGAAGAGTCTGCATCTGCACCCGGCGCTGCGGCGCTTTTGGTAAACATAAAAAAAAAAAATACAAAACATGGAAGGGAAATTCATTCACCGCTGCGAGCTGCCATCTAACGACAACTCCGGTGAACTAATATCTGATAATACTAAAGATATCTAATTTATTACATTTTTATTGCGTCTGCAAAAATTTATATAGATCGTAATAAGTTGTGATCATTACTTAAGGCCTCCTTATTGACATCTACAACTTCTGTTTGCGGAAAATCGGCCCGAAATTTTTGGACCCAGATTTTTTTATAGATTCCTGCCCACCAGTGGAGTTGATTGCTCAAAGAAAAATGGGGGGTCGCGTGGATTAATCTTGAAATATGATTTTTTGAAATTTAACATGGCGTTTTATGGAGATTTTTGTTAATGGCGATTAAAAAAAATCTGCCCGAAATTTTTTGCTCAAAATTGCACAAAATGATAATTGAATGACCCTAAACAGATAAGCAGAAAAAAATTGGGAGTTCATGGGGCAAAAAATTTTACATTGGGCATATGGGAGATCAAAAAAACCTCTTTGGTACTCTTAGCATTGCAATAAGGAGTCCTTAACACAATTGAACAGAAAATTTTTTTCTTTCATTTTTTCATACTTTATTTGTGAACGAAAAATAAGGAACGAAAATAATATTCGCATTTTTTTTTATTATATTGTATTATACTGCAGTGTCTTATCTCTTATTATAAGAGATATTATTATTATAATGTACATTTATTAAAAAAAGTGCAATACCAATACTCATTTTTTCATGTTCAGTTGAGCTCACTACAAAATAATAAGGAAGTTTATTTAATAATTTATCTATTTTGAAATGGAGAATGACAAAAATCAATAAACAAAAAGTGTACCAAACATTTTCAGCTTTTATTGTGTATTTATTTTAAGAAATTGGCACTCGAGGAGATATTTTTTATTTTTTATTACAAAAAACGCACAATGGTTTTTAACTAACCTACTTCTTTTCACAGCATAAAAAATTGAATGACAAGCAAATTGAGAGATGGGGTGATTTTTGTCTTCGTCGTTATGCGAGTAAAAAAGTATATTTTTCATTTAGCCCCAATCTCGTCATTATTGCTTCGAGTTGCTTTTGTATGAGGTGGTGACAGGGCCTGTCAATAAATGGTCTGCGATCACGCCACGCGCGGGTTATAACATTGCGCCGGCAGTGCCCATGTGGCCCCTTTCTCACCATCTCTATTTTACCTTTTATTTTCAGTTTTTTTATTTTCACAAAATATATTATGGCGAGTTTACGGTGCTGCTGACACTTCAGGCCGCACAACTCGACAACATTAAGCTGATGAAGTAGCGCAAAAATCGTGCACGAGGAGCCGAGAAAGAAAAATTGATCACCAGGCCAAAAAAATGGTTTTGTTTTCCGCTTTCGAAAACCGTGAACAAATTATTTAAGTATTTAGAATAATGTCAAACAGATTTTCATATTTTGGTACAAATTTTGTAATATCCCATTACCTTTATATCGCTTTATATGTATTTACTTTGAATATAAATATTCAAATAGCTGACATTAAATTTTATTGTTATTTTTTATATCGATGACATGATGTAGTATATTTATCATATTAATTAGATGTTTATGAAGAACGACGTAAATTAATAGATAATAAATTGCATCAAATAATTCGATATCCAGTGAACAATCCTGGAAGGAGTGTTGTATAAAATAAGATTATTCACAACAATATGTGGCCTGGACAAGGGTGGTCCACATGCTCGCTTCCCTTGGGAGAGCAAACAATAGAGCTAAAAATCCTCCGAAGGGTGCGTTTTTTCATAGAAATGCTGCTTTTGTAAATTAAAGTAGCCGCCACATGTGCGGGTCAGATGTGAAATTCAGAAGCAGCCCTTGCTTTTGTATTATATGCAGGAAGAGAAAATTTTTCTTTAAGAAAATTAAAAGCTTTCCCATGTGTTTGAGATTTGTCATGGTGTGAATGGAAAGGTTTTGGCATGAATCAATTAATGGCCGGGCTTCTTAAAAAATTCCGCCAACAGTAGAAGCCGCAACTTAAAAAGAAAACTGACCTGAGTGATAACACCTTTAAGGGTGGAGATTTATTTTACCCTCCGAACCTGACCAAGGAGCTTGTGTGTAAATTAAGTAAATTTACTAGGTTGAAATTTTCCTATGGTTAATTTTAAGAAAAAAGGACGACTTTTCACAAAAAATCCTCACTGTTTGATACTTTACATGAAGAATTTTTGCATTTATACTTTGTAAGGTTAAAAACGCCATGATTACAGAATCAGTCCTCTTTTCTAATTATGTTGACCTCCAGTGTGCGAGTTTTATGCATTAATTTTTTGTTCAATATTGGAGGAAAATTAAAGAATAAATTGCTGTTTCTGCTGTGAGGGGGAAAAATGTTATAGTCGTTCGAAACTAATTATAAATTATCAAGGATGTGGCGGAGTAAGCGTTTTTTGTTATAATGATAAACTTGTCCGCGTGACCGACCGATGCACTTTTGCTGACGAAATGCAGCTTACGAAGCTTAGTTTGCGATTGATTTATTTCATAATAACTGTTACAGGGAGTCAACTGAGTCAAGGCTATAAAAAAAATATATCTGAGTGACTGAAAAATTAAACATATAAATTAAATAATTTTTAAGAGGTTTTTACGTGGATTTACTGAAACTGTGCGAGAAACACTTGGCTTAAAAGCATTTAAAAAATTAAATTCTCAATTAAAAGCCAAAATTTTGGTTTGTTTATTCCATTATTTAAAGCCAAGTGTTTCTCGCACAGTTTCAGTAAATCCACGGAAAAAACCTCTTAAAAAATTAACCCCTGAAACTGCTTTACACTTTACAACACAAAAAAAAAACACTACTCTACGCTAAATTTTGAACAGAAAAAACACATGCACACTAACAATTATCTGAGAAAAATAAATGAAACCTGTAAAAACAATAATTTAACAGAAAATCTAGGTAAATAATTAATTTTTCTCTTTTGTGCTGTTTAATTTCGGCAATGGGCGAATTGCACAAGAAAAGTAAACTAATCAACTAAAAATTGCTACACGTATTTTCTTCTAATTTTATTATTTAATTGACAATTCAATCAATTATTGGAAAATAATTTGTTAGATAGATCGGCTTTGGAAAAGACTTTTAATTTTATATTTAATTTTTTCTGTATTGACTTGACGTAAGATGTTGTGCATTACATATTTCATTGTATCTTACAATTAATGGAGAATAAATACATAAATAAATAAATAAAACATCTGAGATGAAAATATTTAACTTAAATTTTAAATTTCAATATGTGGGAATCAGATACGTTCTGATGCTGTTAAATTTGGTAAGAAAAATCATCAAATTTTTGCGGGAAATAAGAGACAATTCAAGAATTTCACGTGTCAGCTTCTCGACGGGGCGTGTTTCCCAAAGGGTGCGAACTATTTCTGTGCTAATTTGCCGGTTGTCTAGCGTCGCCCCCGGACAGCCGCCTCCGCTCGGGGGCGGATATATTATTTCACGGGCCGGCGGCGTAGATGGTGCCGCCGCCAACGCACTCGCGGCGGCGGCGGCGCTAGAGCCGGTTTGGCGCGAGCGAGAAACGAGCAGGCGAGGCAGTCACGCCGGAGACACCGGCCGCAGCGGAGGCACCGCTGATCCCGCCGTCGCCGCCTCGGCAGCCCGTCTCACGTGCTTCGTCAGCGCATCGAGGACAATAATTATTTTTGTTTGTGAATTTTGTTTCGCGTTTCGAAAGGCAACAAGCAACTAGGGCAGCAGGACGAGAAAAACAAGCAAAGTCAAGGCGTCCCCCCCGCCCCCCGAGGAGAGGAAAAATGCGCCCTCGGCAGGTCGACGAGTGAGCCGAGCACCGTCAGTTGTCGCCGCCGCGATGAAGCTGAAGGAACGAGTGGCGATCGGCGCCGCCGTCGGCGTCACCCTGTTCACCCTGCTGCTGGTGGTCGACCTGCAGATGGGCATCTCGGGCAAGCACTCGGCCCTGCTCTACAGCCACGGCAAGGTGCGCTTCGGCGCCGCCAACCTGCAGAACCCGCTCGCCTTCAAGTCGCGCTTCCTGCAGCGCAGCACCAACGTGTCCAAGGAGGCGTCCGCCCAAGCCTCGGACGGCACCAGCAACGGCACCGGCGGCGGCAACCTCGCCGGCCACGCGTCCGACGCCGCCGACACCAACGAGATCAAAAAGCAGACCACGCCGCCGGACAGCTTCAGCGACCTCGTCGAGTACATGGTCATCCTCGGACAGAAGGACAGCGGCGCCGCCACCAAGGACAGGGGACCCACCCTCGGGCAGATTCACAGGGTCAAACTGAGGTCAGTCTACAATAATTGATATCTAATTTGTATAAAAAAAGGATAAACAGAAATTTACTATTTAACAAGCGATAAATTTTAAATAATAAAGAAATTAATTTTTTTAAGCGATATATTTAAATATAAATGGAAACATTAAGGAAAGATAATTTTATTTAAACAAATTGATAGGTTTTGGATTAATTATTGAATTTTAAATGGAAACATTAATTTTTGGATTACAGAATTCCAATTCTGTTTTCCCATTTAAAATTGAAATTTGGACATTTTAATTTGTTTTCCAAGCATTGGTTTTTTTTCTCAATCCAAGTTAAAATTTCTTTTGAAAAATTTTGATTTCAATTTACTTATTTTTATTCTAATATAAGTCATGAAGAAAAAATAATTAAATTATTTAAAAAAGGGAAAAATTTAAATGGTTCAAGATTAATATTTAAATTATTAGAATCTTGTTGGAATTTTTTAATAAAATATTGAAGAATAAAAAGGAAATTTTACCTTTTTTAATTAGTCTCATCTTGTCTGCTAAATTTAGTGATTTTTATGACGTGACAAATGATTAATTGATATTATCAATTTTACTAAGCTCATTTTGCACCGCACACTTGAATTTTGTTAAATAATTATTTCGTATGAATTAATGATGTTGAAATTCTTGAAATTGATTAAACTTTTAACAGTTCATCACATTTTTATGCTGTCAAAATTGATTTTGATATATATTTTTTTTTGATATATATATTCTTGGTTCATTTTTTAATTTTTTTAACTTGAATGGAAAATTTCTCATTCAGTGTTCTATCTTTATACATGGATGTTTATTTTAGAGTTTCGAAGCGAGTGTCAGTCCTGTTAGGCCTTTGCACCCAAATATTTGTTTTTTGTTCCACGCAAGTGTATAATGCAGTGATAATGGTGCTGTTTCTTTATCTCGTTGCGTCTTCTACGTCGCGCGCATTTCATCACGACCGACGATATTCATTTCCCCAGAAGATTCTTCTTTCTTTCCCTTGAAATTTAAGTGACTCACACGATCCTGTGGCGTCATGAGTGCCTGCGTGGAAATTTGATTTGTCCCCTTTGCTAATTAGCATATCCGACGGACTGCAGCAAAATTGAAACGTCACCTGATTTTTATTTTCTCGCGTAAGCAAAACAGCGAAACCGAGCGAGTCAGCAGTTTTTGCAAGTGGCGAATTATTTCGTGCGTGTTTGTTTTAATAAATTCGGTGGGATGTTTAAACAAAAATGGCCCTGAACATGCTTGCGTTTGAAGAGCGCGCAGACAAAACTCGCGATTTTTGCCCCGCTAGGCACATTGGCGCTGTTTTTAATTGCATTGTTGTGCGCATTCTTTCGTGTGTGCATTGTTTGGCCCCGTTTCGAAAGGTGCTGGAAAAACGAGCGCCGCTAAAATAAAAATTTACAAAAGCATTCCTCGCTTGGGAAAATAAGCAAATGCGTTATTTTTTCCCCTCGCACTGCACAATCATTAGCGGTGCGGAAAACGAAATTTTTTCTCGTCGGGGTCACTTTTCAGACCACTTAATTGGAAAACTGTGACATTCAGATTAATATTCTTGCTTTGAATTAAAAATTGCTCTCTGATTAAAATAGTTTTCATGTCATGATGATGGTAAATTGTAAATTGTTCTTTATGTACCAAAATAATCATTGCAAAAATTACGCATAGACTTTTTCTTGGATTTCACACGTTTTAAACAAATAAAAGATGACTAACTCAGACACTGCTATCTACGATGAATCAAAATAAATTACTGCATAACATACAGACCAAATTGACTTTTTTGCAGGAAAAAAAATCATGTCAATATTGAAAAATTTGCACTAAAATTTCTCTGCGTAAAACAAACTTTGATATATACAATATTTGAATTTTTTTTAATCTACACTAATAGGAACCAAATTAACAAAATTTACAAACAATTCACAGCACACTAGCAAAAATATTAAAGACAATTTGGTTAACTGAAAATCAGATGAAAATAATTTTAAAATCTTGTAGAATTTCGCGATTGAAGGTTCCATGGTGATTTGAATTTAAAATCGGCTTTTTCTCGATGGATTTTGTGAGTTGTTTATTGTTTTTGAAAGAACATTATGCAGCTCTACTCGGCTGCGGCCTGCATGAGTTGTGATATCATTTTGAAGAAAATTAGTACTAAAATCATGTTTTAAAATGTAACTTTCAGGAATTTTTCACGAAATTTGTTAATTTGATAGGATTTTTTTAAAAAAAAGGGGTACATTGAAAACAACGGCAATAAATCAAATTTAGCAAAAAGTGGCCGCGCCCAAAGTTTTTTTTTTAATTTTGAAAGATATTTAAATTATTATTTCATCACAAGTCCAGCCAATTTCCAAGGACTAATTGCTTCAAATTAGAAGCTTTTAGTGCTTACTCAGACTTTATATAGTGCTTAATATCTAATTTACATGTTTAATTTTGTTTTAACATCCATTTTTTTAATTCATATTTCACATCATTTTTGCTCTGCAAGATTTTTAACTCTAATGGCAAAAGATTCCACAAACATGGCAAATGGAGTGGGTCCAGACCATATCTTTTTTTTTTAAATTGATAAGTAAATAAAATTAAGGTTATCAAAGTAAACTTTTCAATTATGTTTTTCATAAAAAAGTTGGTTCATTTTTCATTATTCTTGTAACTCGCAAATGACTTTATACACATTTTTTTAACGTAGTTTTTAAAGCAAACCTGCACGCTTGGAAATGTATAACGTTTGCCGGGGATGAAGTTGTTTGCAGCCGGTAGCGATTTCTACTCTCGTTTGCTGCCGGGGTGCTCGGCGCACACCACGAGAGCATCTTTTCCTTTCTCTCGCCGGTAAATCTCGGCCGCGTAAGTGTGTTTGTGGCGGGGTCGGACGTTCGCAGTGGAGATTGCCTCCCTAAATCAGACACAATATGTCCCGCTATAACCCCGGCAAGGTTATCGCGTTTCCTCTCTCTCAGCAGTATAACTGGGGCGATATAATAAAAATGTGTAAAAACAGCGCGCGGCGATGAAGTGAGAGGAAAATAGCGCGCGGCGCCCGAGCAATTTCGGCCACCGAACGCTGGAGAAAACCACCGCAGGCCGGAAAAGATTACACCCCATAAACATTTCCCGTTTTAAGTGCCTGATAAGTGCTGCAACACCCAAAACACGCATCCCTCCGCGTTTCCTCTCTGCAGGAAAAAGAAAAGGCCTGCGAAAAAAGAAAGGAAAAAATGCTGCTTACGCAGGCCAAAAGTTCAATGGCGGCCAATCAAATATTTAAATGGCCCGAAGCGGCGGATTGATTGGAACGACTTTTTCGTCCGAGACACGTTTTCGTTCTCCGACCTTTCAATTGGCGACAATGTTGTAAATTTGTCCAGTTTTAAATCGTTCCCAAGAGGAGCTAAATCTGTCTTACATTAATATCAATAAAATTGGACTCATCACTTGAAAATCGGTCGAGCTATGTTGCCATGTTGGTGACAATTTATTTCTGTATGAACTTTTTTAGAGGTCATTTCAATTTAGAATGTGATATCTCACAAGAATTGTATTTTATTTATAATATTGTTTTTAATGGGAATTGTTTTAAATCATTTTTTCTCAAATTCCGTTAAATTAACTTTATTTCACCTCTACTTTTGATAAATAAAAATAATTAATGTTTAAAATTATTTATATGGTTAAAAACTTCTTCACCTTCTCACACAAGATCAATCTAAATTTTTTGACTGACCTAATAATTTTATTGTTCCATCATAATTGGATGTGATTTGCTGATATTTCTATCAAGTTTGAGAAAAAAAATCTAAGAAGAAACAACGTTAAATTTAAAAAATTCAGTTCCCTCAATAAATTAAAAATGTGTCCTCGGAACTGACATCTCTGCAGACCAAAAGCGAATGTAGAGAAAAATTATCATCACAATTAATCAAGCAGATTTGTTTTTCAAAAGCCTCCATAAAACTTACAACATAAAATAGGTGAAATTATTTGCACTGAATTTTTCTTTTCTTTTTTTATACATTTTGTTTTAGTTTCTCTTATTTATTTAAATGAGCCAATCATGAAATGATTGAACTAGGTCAGTGCCAAACAATCATTTTAAAAGGAAATCAGAATTAATCGTTACGGCGCTTCTTAAAGTAATCAATATATTTTTTTTGTCTATTTATAAAAATATATCAAATTAGTCAAATAATGTTCTATTTTTTTTTGTTATGATGAGCGCCCTTTGGTGTTTGTTTAAGTTTCCGTCCGCTTTCCGTCTTTTGCGCCAAAGCAGCTTTCGCGACACGCACTGGCTTATTATTTTTATACTTGAACCCAGACAAATGCCGCGCCGTGGTCAGTCGTCGGCGCGAGTTAAACTCGGCGTCGAGGATACGAGCGACTGATCCAATAAAATTAATTCCAGCAGCAGCAACTGCAGCTCACGGAGTTGATTATTGCCATCAAGGCCACTCGGGGACACCAACCAGTCTGCGGACGGACACCAAACTCGGGTCCCCGCGTCGCGCACCAGCACGGAATTCACTCCCCGCGCCGCAGCAATTTTCTGCTATGACGTATTCGCTATTTAGGCCAGCGGTTCCTCTCTTTGAATGAATTAAACCGACGAGAGAGGATAAAAAATATGTGAATAAGTTCACGCTACGCTCTTCTGACTCGATGTAAAGACTTTTTGGACACTTTTTTTTTGTACAAAACTTTTACTCGAATAAAAAACAAAGGATCTCCCGCGGCGTTCGAGAATCGTTTTCCGGCGCGACGTGCTTTCATTAAAGCGCCACTCTCTGTTTTTTCCATTTTAAAAATTTGTAAACACAAATTCTCTCTGTAAAAGTTTTTGTTGTTGCTTCGTAGAGCATTTACTGAATTTTTATATAAAGTCCGCGTTTTTTGATCGAGAGAAGTGTCGTCGCAAACAACAGGGAGATAAGATAAAGTCGTGTCTTTGCTGTTCGGCCGAGCATCACACTATATATAAAATGCGTGACGCGATGGTTAGTGATCCGTTTATGCCACTTATCGCGAGAGAGAGACGCCAAATTACGTATAAAAATAATCGGCTCCGATTAAATTCGGCAGTGAAAGTGCACGGAAATAAAGAGTTCACTTTCACTATAAAAAGGTTTCTTGAATTCGAGGGTGCACCGCAAAGACAGGGAGGGGCAATTTAGAAATTGTATGAAGAGTTATTAAAGTGGGTGCATGCGTAATGATCATTGATGCGCCGCGAGCGGAAGTTGCAGCTCCAGTATGTCTGAATTACAAAAGGAAACAAAGAACGCGAGAGTTAATGCGGCGTAAAAAGAGCCGCAGTCGAGAACTATTTGAAGGTCTTTACATATTGAGCCTCTGCTGGATTATTTTAATTTTGGATATTTTAAATTTTTTGAGCTGATTTTCAGTAATTTATAATAATTCAACACACAAACTCTTTAAAGAAGTAGGGATAAAAATTTTAATAATTATATTTTTACTTGAAAAGCATTTTTTTCACAATTTGTGGCCAATTTTTAATAAAATTCCAATTTATCAATTTAAATTGATTTGAAAATATTTTGCACTCTCTATAATATAAAAAAAATCTAGTTGTTCTTAAGTAGCTCATTTCAAAAGGATAAAAAAAATTAATTTTACACAATTTTTGCTTTATTTTTTTAATGTGCGCAATTATTACAATTATTGTTTAATTTTAATTTAAAAATATTTTGCACTATCTATAATTTAAAATAAATGAAATCCAGATGTTTTTAAGTAGCTCATTTCAAAAGTATAAAATGACGTGTACCATTAACGAGGTTTATGAAAGTGAAATTTTGACGATCGGAACACAAATTTCTAGAAGCTTTTTGGCACATGCCGCCGCTCCCAGTGTATGTAATTTTAATCGGCGCCACCGTAATAAATTTAATAACCATACACGACGGCGCACAATAACGCGCGTATGTGTGTTGGACCGTTTGCTTTAGTGAATATTATACCGGCCGTTGGTCCAAATTAATGTCCAAATTAATAAATTAACATCCATTTTTTTACACAAAATTTTTATTTCAAATTTGGCTATTCATACGTCAGATGCAGAAGAATGGCCAGGTTAGAAATTTAATAATAGGCTGTCTTAACTCTTTACTTGAAACAATTGCTATTGAAATTGTTTCTGAAATATACACCAATTAATTTATTATTATTAATAATTTATATTTTAATCCAACAAAGACACTTCCCTGACATTTGCCATTCTTAATTCTAAAAACCGTGCTGTTTTGCAATTCATTCCCTGAAAGTGCCAAGTAGTTCATTTTGAATTTATATTTTCCTATCAAATAGCTTGGTTTATTGAGAAAAAATGAATAAATAAACAACAAGACAAATGATTTCGTTGAAAATTGTAAAAAAGACAGTCAATTTAATCCTTTTAGCGTTGTTGTTTTAAGCGGTTTTAAGTATAATTATAAAAAAACTTGTCTGCTTAAATTATTCTTTTCTTAATTTCAAATAAGAAAAAGAGCAGAAAACCTTCTTTACTCTACTCGTAAAGGCGACTTTTGGGTTGTGCGGCAAAGCAAGTTGATAGAAAGACTCGTTGGAGCGTGGAAAGTGGGGTTTCGCACAGCACGTGTGTGTACCTCTTTTTTTTGTCGCGCATAACAGCGAATTATCCGGTTCTTCGGTCGGGGCGAGTGAAAGAGAGGTTATTTTGCAGGGCTCATTACCGCGCCCTCGCCGGGGCTATTATCACTTTGATGGCGGCACCAACCCCACTCGGCCTCGGTGTTTACCCAAACCATTACAAGGAGATAAGCCAATAACGATGAAGAGAGACGTTTTGCATTCTCATTGTGCTCGCGGAAAATGGAATAATAAATTATTATCTATCTATGCTCCCGGAACCAGGAGAAGCTGCTCAGAATGCCATAAAGGCGCCCATTGTGCTCAGATAATTATTTTGCGTTCCTCCTCTCCATGGATTCATGAATGAAAACCCTTCAGACTAAATTGCTAATGCGCTGCTGCTCTTTAGAAATTAAATTTTTATACACAAGGTATACATTTGTGTAATTGTTTGAAGAAATTGACAATCAAGGAGATGATCGTGGAAGTAAAGAAGTCCGGATTTTACTGTATAATTGATTTCATTCAATTTTTTTAGTAGAGACAATTTTTACAACGAGAAAAAGACGGATTTGTAAGCTTGAAAAGCTGGAATTTTTATTCTTTTTAAACGAAAATTTTACTTGCGGAGCTCAAATTTAGAAATATTATATTTGATTAATTTGATTTTTTTTGTTCTTAAACGAATTTTATGTACTAATACATTTAAGGGGAGGGGGTTAATAAATTTTTTCCATCAGAACTCCAGAAAGCAGATTTGAACAAAAAATTTGGTTCAATTTAACCATTATTTTGAATAAGAGCAAATTATTAAAATATGAATTCCCTGAGTTTGAAAAATGAGGGCCATAGAAATTTGATTACAAGTTGATAATGAGGCTAATTAGCTCACGTAGCTCATTGTTCTAGAAACAAATTTTGTTAGATCACAGATCCACATACATATATGCACGCGTAGCCATATTATCAAGTACGGTTAAAGTTACACAGGAAAGTGAAGTGACGGAGAAGCGCGAAAAGATTTCTGATGAATTATGGCAAAAAAAAGGCAGATCTGGGCGCTCATGCGACCCCTGCATTTTAATTGCAGCGACTGTGCCGAAGTCTAGGTCAGTTTTTATCACTAGAAAAAATGCACTGAAAAGCTGCCGCTGCAAAATTTACAAAATTCATTAGTGTTTGATTTTAAATAACAAGATCGTTTTCGATTTAAAAAAAAAATTTGCTTCTTATTAAGTGTTTAGTTTTCCTTTTAAAAATATAATTTTTATATTAACAAAGTTTAAATTTTATTTTTTATTATTAATTTAATATTTATTTTAATTATAATTAAATCCTATTATATTGTGATTTTTAATATTTTTTTATTATTTATTCTCAAATTCACTGTTTGAAAGGATTTTAAATATCTATATCACCTTTTATTAATTTTTTCATTAATACAATTTTTATTGTACTTGAATTTAAATACATCGGGGCCTTCTTGAATCTGCATTCTAGGTGAAATTTAAAACTATATGCTATAACGAATTGTATTTTTCATTTTTATAAAATTCAATCCTGTGTCATTCAAATGTCATATCACTGCATAAAAATTATTAATTTATAGTCATAAAACATTTTACTTTTTGATAAATTAGAAAAAAACCAATGAAACTAATTCACCGCATTTTGAGTTGATTATTTAATTTTTAAATGTTTTTATCTTTTTTAATTCAATTTTTATAGTTTAATGTTTTTTTTTAATTTGCAGTTTAATTAGCGTAAATTGTTATTATAGAACTTATGGTTAGTAACTAGTAAGATTAGCAAGTTTTTATCTGGTAAAAGTTTTCAGCGCACAACAATTAGCAAAAGTTAAGCAATAATTTGGTCCTGCAGCTTGCAAAATTAGTAAGTAAAGGCGATAAGAACGTGCGGTCTCTCGGCGATTTTTGTGCAACCCTTTCATTGTATTGCGGAGATGCAAATTAAATTCAAACGTGTTCTTCTCACCATTTTAATTCGCTCCTCCATCCACGTAGTGCGAGATAAGAGAGAGCAAAAGTTGAGCAAAAGGGTTGTGTAATTAAAAAGGGCGAGCATATCTCGCGCGTATATTTTAATTAATTAAGACGAGCGAGAGAGAGAAAGAGGATGTATCTCTCTGGTGCATTGTGATGAGCCGAGAGAGCGACTTTTTGCACGCAGAGACCTGAGAGTGAACGAACGAACGAACGAACGACTTGGCCGATGAGCACGAAATTGATATATCAAAACGTGCATGCCATTGCAGCTGCCGCCGCGATGTCACATAGGGAGCTTGTTAACCCTCATCATGCTCTCTCACAATTTTATGTCTCTCCAGCTATAATTTATTAGAGCGAGTTCTGCAGCTCTCTCGATTGGACGCCGCCATACGACGCATAAAACACGCTCGACGCCCCATTTAATTTAATTATCGAGGGTTGTGTTAAAATTTTATCGGCGCGAATTTTCACTCAAATTTTACCCTATGAAGGACATAAAATTTAATTAATCAATGGCCTTTTAACGATAATGAGAATTTTTGTTTCATAATTGAAAATATTAAATACTTAAATTAAATAAAACGCTTAATTTATTTGTTTGAAGAAGTTGACACTCGAGGAGATGATCATGGAAATGAAGATTCGGGCTTTTCCTCGTTGCATGGTCAGATGCAACGGTTATTAAATTCGAACAAAATCAATCAAAAAGAAAAGTGCTGGAAGCAATGGCAATGGCATGCGGTAATAATGTAATAAGCCAACCGAGCCACCAATTCGATCAAAGGTGGATGTCCTTTTTGAGAGAGGAAGCAAACAGCTTTTTCTCGAAAACGCATAATGTGCCCGACGTCATTCGGCGCCCCCGTGGTCGGCCGCGCCGCGCGCTAATCACCCAATAAAGATCACCTCCCCCAATCAATCTGTCTTTAGCTAGCTCATTCTTGTATTAGTCAGCGAGCAGCGCGTTTGCTCATGAAATAGGTTGGTACTTGAATTTGTTAGTTTTAAGATTTTTATTTTTATGTTAAAATGTGGTTTTAAATTTTGCTGATTTTTTTGTATTTTTTCTTGCTCATGAAATAGGGTCGCAGACCGTGACCGAAACTGGTAGAGCCGTTTGTTTTTGAATAAAAAACAATTTTTTGCAACGAGGAAAAGCCCGAATTTCCATGCTTAATTTATTTCTTAAATATTTAAGGGGTGGGTCCGAATATCAGAGAAACGATTCTAGAGAAACGTTTCTCGAGAAAAGATTCTCGCGCAAAGATTCTCCAGGATCGTTTCTGCCTTTAAAATTCAACTAAAGCATCGTTCCTTGAGAATCCTTGCGCGAGAATCTTTTCTCGAGAAACGTTTCTCTAGAATCGTTTCTCGAGAAACGTTTCTCTGATATTTGGACCCACCCTATGTTTATTTATGATAATTTAAAAAAATATCAAATAAATTTGGGAGAAGAGAAAATAGTTAAATTTTCAATAATCCGCAAGAATCTATGATTGTTAAAAATATTTACATTCTAGGAAGGAAAATTTGATAAAATTTCAAATTAAAACTATTTTACCTGAAACAAAATATTGCGTTTCACTATTTTGTTATTCTTTTACTGACTGAGAGTAAATTTATTCCAATAAATGTATTTAAAATTTGTTGTAATGAAGGATCGTCATGAGCCAATAATTGAAATGGAAATAAATATGGCCATGTGTCATTATTTGCTGTTATCGAAAAACCATTAAGTCGTGTCTCTCTTTCTATATATAAATTTGATGGGAGGGGTGCACAGCACAAATTGGATCCATTATATTTGTGTGTCATTCCCAGTAGCGTTCTCCGTTGGGGCTGTAGCGTTTTATTGCCTTATGCAAATGCGAGCGGCGACGCACAAACACAGAGAGAAACAATTCCTGCAGAGGAAACCGATTTGACTATTCTTGCTTCGCTGTTTGCTCAAAATATGCATCGTCTGCGATATCCATCATGCGTGAAGAAAAGATACATTTTTTGAGCAAATTACGACCAAAAGTACTTTCTATCTTTTTTAAAAGTGATGATTAAGGCGGAGACGAGAAAAGATGATGGCTCTCGTGACGGTCCATTTAGCTTTTCTATCAGGAGAACTCATGCGGGTCGTCTGGAATCTTAAATTGAATTAAAGGGAGAAAGAAAGATTGAAATTAATGACAATGAGCACCACTTGAAGAAGGGATTTTTATTATAAATTGGGGAAAATTTGGCTTAAATTAATATTTAATGGTTTGATATAATTATAAAATGATTATGTTACATTAATTTATTGTAACATGTTTTACCATTGCAAAAATTTTCTTTTTTACATTAATTGGAATATGAAATGTAAAATTTATTTTAAACAAAACTCCAATGTATACCAAATCAATATTTCTAGAAATTTCCCTCAATTGTGTGTTTCAAAGTTGGAGCTTTTTTTGCATAAAAGAATTTTGTTCATTGAAAAAAATCAAGTGGATGAATCTATTTATTTATTTTTATCATTATTTTTTAGCAATATTGCATTAATTTTGTTCCTAATTATATATTTTGCACAAGATTACCCTAAATTTTAAAGTCAGCTGACTTCTGACAGTTACGCGCCTTAATTTCTGCAGAGCTCTTCTCACGATGAATGAAATTAAGCACAAAACAATGCTGTGAAAGCATCCGAGAGATCCATATTGGGCAACCGCGCGCGCTTTTGTCAAAAATCTTCTTCATTCTCTCTCTCACGATAAACGATCTGGCAACTCGCACGTTCTCCATTTTCGCGGAACATTTATATTCGACGCGCTTTTAATTATCCTCGAGGAAGTTGCAGTTGAGATGATTGTTGTCGAGTGCAATTAGGTGTGGTAATGGCCGGTGCAAGAGGAGATTACAATAAATTATTGTGCATCTCTCGGTGCTGCTGACGACGGTGTTGACCTTAACGTTAGATCGCAGATGGCCATCCACATAAATGCGCGCGTAGCCATATTATCAAGTACAGTTAAAGTTACATAGGAAAGTGACAGAGAAGCGCGCGGGGATTTCTGATGAATTCGCAAAAAAAAAGCAAGATCTGGGCGCTCTGCGGCGACCCCTGCATTTTAATTGCAGCGACGGCGCCGAAGTCCGGGTCAGTTTTTATCACTCGGAAAAAAATACACTGAAAAGCTGCCGCTGCAAAATTTACAAAATTCATTAGTGTTTGATTTGAAAATAAAGAAATTCGATTTAAAATAAATTTATGAATCATAAAAAAAAAATGTTTAGTTCTTCTTAAAAAAATATAATTTTTAATATAACAAAAATTTAAATTGTATCTTTTACTTTTAATTTACTTATTATTTTAATTATAATTAAATTCATTTATATTGTAATTTTTAATATATTTTTTTATTTTTCTATGCTGCACTGTTTAAAAGGATTTTAATTATCTATATATCCATTTATTAATTTTTTAATTAATACAATTTTTAAAATACTTGATTATAAATACACCTTGGCCAATTGTACTGTTATTTTGGGTTTAGGGTTAAAATTAAATCGTTTGGTTTTCCTTTTCTCTTTTTTTTATTTAATACAAAATTCATTTACATTTTGAAAGAATTCTTGATGCCAGCTCAATTTGGTGCGCAATCAGCTGCTCGACTCCCATTCGCAATTTCCCACGTGCACTTTTATACATAATATTTCTGTTCCCCGCGGCATGTGTATTATTTTGTAATGGTATAGAGTGTTGTGTTGTGCTGTGTTGAGCGAAAATATTCCTTGTCATGCAAGCTGCAGGTTTTCCTCTCGTGCCTCGAACGACCGACCGACCGTTCCTCGTATTTGCTCGAATGTGTGTATTTTGATCTCGCGGGTGCATGTGTGGAAGGGAGATCGGATGATGATGATGCATCATCGCGATGCAAATTACACGTGAGACCGACGTGAAAATACGAATCGCGTGCGCGCAGTTTCCGTCAGCGGGGAGAGAGAAAAAAGAAGCATTAAACTCATTTGAAATTGTGATTCGACCGCAAAATAAGTTTCGGTCTTCAAATGCATGTGTTCGTGTGTAATTGCTTGCTGCGTTTGCATTTAACGGGGAAGAGGTCAGTCTCTCTCGGCAAACACGTCATTATCGCTTATTATTTATATGAAATTATTATCTGCTGCTGGGTCAGCTGCACACGCAGGTCATGGATTTCCTAATCTTGCTTGTAAAGTACTTCTTGTGGCTCAAAATTACAAAATTAAATAAAATGCCAAAACGTTGAGATTCCAACTGATCGTCAAAATATTCAGAATTATTTTTGTGAATTAATTGAAAGATTTTTAAAAGAAAAATTTATTAAATTAATATGGATTATTTCGGTTGTGATAAAAAACCTAAAAATAATTCGGCCTTCTGATTAGTTTAACAAAATTTGCACACAAAAAGCTTTACTGACTAATATGTTTTATTCAGATGCTAAAATTCCCATTATTATTATTATTTTCAGTGGAAATTTGAAAAAAAAAATGTAATAATTTTATTTAATATAAAATTTTATTATAATATAATAATTTTTAGTTTTGAAAATGAGGAGATTAGGCTTTTCCTCGTTGAAAATTTGTTTTTAGTAAAAAAAAACGGCTCTACCAGTTTTGGTCACGGTGTTCGACCCTAATAAATAATGAGCAAGAAAAATACAAAATAAATAAGCAAAAAAACACCTAATTTTAGGTTAAAATGTTAAAATTAGATTAAAATGTGGTGTTTATAAATTTTGTTGATTATTTATTTCTTCTTCAAACAAATTGTTGGTTTTAAATAACTTTGTGACAATGATGGGCAATTAAGCATGGCTCACGGCGAGAAAAATTATTCGCACACATTATTTAGCAGGACAGAATATTTTACTCGCTCGCATTGCGTCACGCTCGGGGGCCATCATTGGATTGTTTTTCATTGGTGGCCGCAGAAGTGGACGGATGGGCGCAATGCGAGCAGAATGCTGATTGTGTCTCTTGGAATAAGAAGTACTTACAACCGAGGACAATGCTTAATTTATGATTCACTCGTTACAGCCAATAACTGCAGTAATGTCTCACTATTAATTTTGGATTGTTTTGTATCGACAAAGCTTTTATCACTTTCAGAACAAGCAGTAAAATCAATTTGTATTTAGCATCAATCTAGTTTTCAAAATTTTTTATGAAAGTTTCATATCACGCTTTGAAGTTTGGAAAAAAGTGACCTGTATTACAAGCTTTTTTTTTAAATATTCCAAAATAATCTGGCAAAATTTGTGGGATAAAAAAAAATGCAAAGTAGAAATATTTTTGGACCTTTATTTTCTGATTCTCAGATTTAAAATTGTGTATGTTCGGCGCTTTAATTGTATGCCTATCAATTATAATTAAGCTGGATTGAATGTTTTCAAAATAATTGTTCAGTTATTTTGAAATTCAAATTGAATTTTTTTTAAAAACCTAAACTAAAGAGAGTCCAAATGAACCATTTTAATTATATTTATTTCTCTAAATTGTAGTGTGCGCAAAATTTCCTACTTTCAAGGCTGTTGAAGACAATTGAAGCCGAATGAAATGTAAATCAGCTCATTGTCTGCCGAACAATTTGTCTCATTGTATAATTGGCCGAGTGTGCTGCTTGCGCAATTTTCCACAATTAACTTGCCCTCCCTAGATTGGGTCGTGTAATCAAATTTGAGAAAACAATTACTCTGTGTGGCAAAGGTCGGTTTTTGTGCCGTCAAGTCACGACGAGTCAATCCACCAAAGGAAGCGACGTTGTCACGCTAGCGAAAATGCACTCGGCGATTCGCGTCACCTTCACAATGTATTTATACGGATAGGGTCCGAACCTCAATAACAGTACTG
This sequence comes from Neocloeon triangulifer, assembly GCF_031216515.1. NCBI lineage: Eukaryota > Metazoa > Arthropoda > Insecta > Ephemeroptera > Baetidae > Neocloeon > Neocloeon triangulifer. The sequence continues at coordinate 4,126,001 of NW_026775550.1, forward strand.
AAAGGTCGTGCTGCATCGAACCAAACGCATTTGTCGGCGCCGAGTTCCAAGCTAAAGAGGTCAGTGACCCACACGGCTGCAAATTTCAACTCACCCTGCATGCAAATTTTTGTATAGCGACGGATTAGGCACGTCTCAGGAAATGAAACGAATAAAAATGTAGAGACGGAAACGCATCGTAAAGGTTTTGTCATAAAATGAAACAAAAACACAAAAACGTTGGTAGAAAATTGATGTTGATGAAAGAAAAAAATTAATTTTGGAGAAGTTGAAAACCATTTTGATGTTTTTCATGTTTTTTTTTCTTCTAAAATAATTAAATTTTGACACAAATACCTTAAAACGGTGAGCAAGAAAATTACAACAAAAATTGTAAAAAGAAAAACACTGCTTTAAATTTAATTTTTTTATCTTACATGCAGTTGAAATGTAGAATACGATAATTTTAATCTAAACTTAGTTTTTCAATTAAACTTATCATCGATCTGCACTGATTGTGAGGTTAAAGTTAAAAATTTCCCGTTTCAGAGCAGGAAGGAACGTTCGTGGCACATCAACTCTTCAAACATTTGTGAATTGCAAAATTTGCCGAAACGACAGCATAAATGACTATTTCCGAGTGCAAAATTGCATGTTGTGTTTGTTTATGCGTTTATTTGCGGACAAAACTTTGTGCACCATCATCGTCAAAACAAATTTTCCCTCAGCCGAATTAAATTTGAACTCTTCACACCCCGTGCAATGCCGTACATTTTTTTTCTCCTTCAGTCAGCAGCATTTATCTGCGTCAGGTGCGTCTGTCGTTCTCGGAAGAATTCTTCTTGCGTCGCCAGCAAGTTGAATTATCATGAAAAGTATATTTTTACGGTAGGCCTGAATCGCCGCGCAGGTGACATCAGCCTCGCAGTCACGTACTTGTCTTTGGAATTCAGTTTTGCATTTTGGTTCTGTGTGACCGACGCCGCAGCCGCCGCCGCGGGACGACTTGTTGTGCATCGCAATTGCCGCGTCGACCGATAAAACTCGGCCGCGCCGCACTTTGGCCGCGAGTCAAAAAATAAATAAATAAACTCGACACGACCACTCGAAAAACGTTCTGCCAAAAATGCCGATGCGTTGACGGCCGATACACTCCGCGAAATTTATGTTGAGGACACGAAAACTATTGAATTGCGAAATTCTAATAAACTTTTTTGAGGTTGACTAAGAATTTGCCAAGCTCAATCAAATCAGTTAGAATTTATTTTGTTTTTAAATATATCCATGGGAACAAAATTTGAAAATTTCTTCAACAAAATTAATACAAAAATCCTCGATTGTATAAATTATTTGAATTGGCCTTAAAAATATGTATAAATTACCAACTAAATTATCCATTCATTATGACATTTTACATTTTTGGATAATTCATGTGACTTTAATTTAATTAAAAGCATGAAATTGATTGGACAGTAAATTAATAACCATTTTCTTTGTGTTTCTTTGATTCCAGGTGAGTTGAAGTTCCCTTTTTTCCTCTCCAATTCATCACCGAGTTCCAGTGAGTACAGAAAAATTAGATAAAAAAAGCTCTTTCACATGAATAATATCAAGTGAAATTATTTTAATCATGGCTACTTTGAACCGTGCACGGAGGCTAGATTTGAAATTTATGCGTGCTCGGTTGATCAGAGAGGCGCGTATTATGCAGAACATCACGTGTGTGTGTTTGAGCGCGAATGTAAATAATATAAAACGAGCGGAATTTATGCATAACATTATATATATTTTCCGGCCGAACAGGCTCGATCCCTGCTGGATTCGAAATATCTCTATATTATTACGTGTGTCTGTACGTATGGAACAAGGTCACGTTTGCATATAAATATTATTTTGCATGAGGCTGATCGTATAAAAAAAGTAATACCTGCCGACTCTCTCCATTTGCAGTACACACGGTGCATGCAAACATTTGTTTCGTGTATGCGTGGTATTAGCGACGCGCCATTTCCATTATTTAATTAGTGAGAGCGGTCGTCGCAGATATTATCATTTAACCGACGAGAGGTCAGAGATGAGAGAGCACGAATTCCCAATTTGAATGCACAACTTTGAAAACTATTTAAAAAAAATTCATTGTTATTCATTAAAGAAGATGAGTACATATTTAAAGAAACGTACCAGCATAAATTTGAAAAGTAATAAATGAAATAAATGAATAAATAAAATGAAATAATTATATAAAAATAAATAAATATATATAAAAATCAAAAATAAATACCGAAACAATATTAGATTTGAGCTTGCCTTCAGCAAGCTCAAATAAAGGGCACAGGCCGATAAGACACTTTGTCTTGGCCTGACCCCAAAATAAAAATAAAAAAAATAAAAAAAGGTTTGAAAAATAAAATTTAAAATAAAATTGAAACGATAAAATTGGGAACTTATAAATTTATTTTATTTATTTATTCTCCATTCAAGACATTGAAATACACAACATCTTACATCAAGTCAATAATTTTACAACAATTATTAATTAACCAGCTTTTCCTCAGTTTGTATCTTAATTAATTTTTATATATTGACTTGATGTTAAGATTTTGTGTGTTTTAATGTATTAAATTAAATAAAAAATAAATAAATATAAGGAAGATAAATAAATTAGTTACCAATTATTTGTTCTGAATTTATTTTTTATTTTATTTTTCAAAACTTTTTATTAATTTTCTTAATATATGTATTTTATCTTTTTTATTTTTATTTTATTTTTTTATGCATATATATTCAAATTTACCCTTTTTTTGCTCAAAAATATTGATCGAGTCCTAATTTTGCCTTTTCATTTCTTCAAACTTTGCACTTATTTTGAAGTAAATCCATAGATTTTTATATAAAAATGATTATTTTTAATATTTTATGTAATTCAAGCACTTTTTTTTTCATAGGTGTGATTAGTTGCGAGAGCGTAAATAAGTTTATTTTATTGAAAGCAAATTGTAAATTAATGAATATCATATTCATGACGAAATTTAATCAGGAAACGCATTCGAATTATGCATAAATCACCTCCGTGATGCACCCTCCGCCCATTCAAATCACCCTTTTTTCCATAACGCATGCAGATCTTGATTGCGCAACGAAATTTGCAGATTAATCGCGGCTGAATGCAAATGACGATTTGGCCAAATAAGGCGTGTCCGGCTCACGGAGATGAGCTGGAAGGAAGTCGAGAGGAACTAATCCTCTGTGCAAATTAATAAATTAACGTCGAATGTGGCGAGCGCGGCACGTTTTCTTTGACTGCGCGCACAGGAAACGACTCGCGATCGCGACAATTAAAACTAATTAATATTCGCGCCGATTCATTAGTCGTCGGAAGATTTGATTAAAAATCTCTTTGTTTTCCTTTTTCGGCGCGCCATGAGGACAATTTTCGTCCTCGCGTCGAGGAAGTGAGTCGAAAGCGGCGTCGCAACCCCTGCTCCGTCAGGTGATTCCGCTTCGACGGGCACATCCAGCGTGAGAAGTGCTGACCTTCCTCAACAATGAACAGGATGTACAAACGAGAGTTCTTTTCAATTTCAAATTGCTTAACTAAAAAACAATTAATTAGTAATTAGAAAACTTATCTAGTTTTAAATTTTCAAATAGATAAAATTTTGAAAATAATTTAACTTTTCATATTATTTATACTAAGTTTGTCACGAAAAGATTATTTTTTAAATTTTTTTAATTCTTTCTCTTGAAATTTTTCGTTTAAATTTTCAATTTTCTAATATTTTTTGCGGTTTTGAATTTGGGTCAAAATTACCTTGCATGAAATAAAATTGCTTAAAATATAAATTTTATAAATAAAAAAAATTAGTTAAGCCTAAAGCTGAAGACTTTTTACCTTTTATTGGTAAATAAATTTGTTTATAAATATTCAATTGAATAAATTTTTAAATAATATATAAGAAAATTTAACATTTGTTGAATATTCAAAATTAAAATGCATTTAAAACGACGTGTAGCTCTTTTTATGTTTGGGCTTTCTTTTTTTTCTTTACTGGTTAATCGGATTCAATTATGATGCATTAAGTATCCGCACAGCTCTGACGTAATAATAAAACTCGCAAATTATGATGTCACCGGGACGAAAGTAAGGCATGAGTGTCATGAAAATTAAGACATGTGCTGACCAGGATGGAACTCGTAGAGGTGCAGAATCGGAAAAGGTGTCATTTCAAGCCCCACGGGAGAGAAATGGACAGGCGACTGACTCTTGCTGCAAATTCGGAGTGTAAATTAGATTTTCCAGTTGCTATGGGTGTTTGTGCAAAAGCGGCCGACGGGCATCGAGAATACCAAGCAGTGTTGGCGCGAAATTCAATTTGTCATCGCGACGAGACGCTCTCATGAAAATCGAATATCACTGCGAAAAGCAACGAGCATTTCGAAAGAGCCACCGGCTTTCGAAATGAAAATCGGAAGTCACGTGTCCGCGACACATCCGGCTCGAAAAAATATATAGTATTGTGGTTTCAGAAAGCATAGAAAAATAAACTGACGCAAGCGGAGAGGTCAGTGTCTAAAAATAAAAAGTCTCTCTGGCGGCAAAGAAAGAAAGAATCGTTTGCAAACCGCGAAAGAACGCAATTTTTTACTAATTTGAACGACCACAGGACGAGGGAAGTTGCGGAGAATCAATCAGACGTTGACGCACGATTCGCCGGAAAAAGCAAAGGGCGAATCACTCTCACCCACACGCGCTCCAATTTTTAGTTCATCACAATTATAAAAAAATCACACTTTTCACATAAAAAAACGCCCTCTTTTATTCATTTATTTATTCTCCATTCAAACACACAGCAAAAATACTAAACTTGAAAAGTACAGAAAAAGCTGAAAATTATGAATAGAATTGCAAATTTTTTATTTTCTGATTATTTCATTCGACAATTTTCACTTAATAATATAGCGGGAATTTATACTTAAACTAGCTCATATCAAATTTATTATAATTTAAATTGAATGCAATTAAACTGAAAGCAAATCATAAAATCCTGAAAATTTCAAATCAATAATTTCATATATTTCAACCTTTTTGTTGAAACTTTCAAGTTATTTACTAAATATTTTTCATTTTAACGATGCCTTCGAATTTGTTTAATTTCAGTAAAATTTCTCCATTCGAGAAAGGCAAGCTTGCGATGAACTGTTTATATTATTTTCCGAATTCCTCTCACGTGGAATTTTTGCACCTGAGCTTTTTCGCGTTTGATCTGCAGTAAACAAATGGGGAGTCGCGAATTGGAGCGGCCTTTTGATATTTCGGGGGATTTTCACCTCAACGGCGGCGGCGCGCGTTCCTCGACAGAATAATATTCGGACGGACAGACGGCCGGGGGGGATAAACATGGCTTGCGGCCAAATTGGCGCCGACACACACAAATGCAAAGCGACTTTTGTAAAAGTATGCGTGCGGGGGTGTTTTTGCTGCAGGATTCCAACATCCCGGCCGCGTCCAAACAGAAAACACGCTGCACGCAATGAAAGAAAGAAACTGCTGGGGACGGACACACATGCGTCTGTCAACCAACTGGGCACACAGAGCCGTGCATCCGTAATCGCATGTGATGTGCGTATCAGTTTCATCTCTCTCTGCATCACACCACATTCACGACCACACTGCAGCCGACAAAAAATTGAAATAAAAAGTTATAACATAAAAATTTTAAGTGCATGTGCACTGGTCATAGAAGTTTTTCAAAATATCATAAAAATATTTATGGATTTGTAATAATTATTGCTAGTGATTATGGAATTTTAAAGTAAAAAATTACTACTCAAAATGGTATCTTCAAGAATATTTTTTTGATAAAAATATTTGCTAATTTATTATCATTGACAAATAAAATAAAAAGAAATAATTTATGAGAATTTGTAGATTTTTAGTTTTTTTTTATAGATTTAAATCAGATATTAATTAATCTTATTATGGGGACAACAGCATGATAAGCAATTCGCAATTAAATAGTGTTTTTAATCAGATAAATTAATTAATTCAGTTCCACACAAAATCGGTTCTGTTCTTGCTAAATTCATTCAGTTATTTCCCCTTTTTTATAATTCAATTTGTAAAAAGAATAAACAATGAAGTTTTAAAAGTCTATCCTAGCCTGAGCTTAATTGTTTTATCAGCGAGTAAATTAAACAACAAATGAATTGCCCCCTCTTTCTTCATTTTTACGAATTATTATTTTTTTGTTTCTTCGTTTCATTTTCCTTGCTGCTTATAAAGATTTTTTTCTAGCAATGTGAAAAAATCCGACACTTTGACTTTAACTTCTGATTAGAATAATAAGTAATAATCAAACTGATTTTTTAGTCATTTAAGAGTCATTTTTTGAAATTATGGGATCTTTTACAGGGTCGATTACGTTTTGAACAAACATCACATCTCAATTTTTTTGCAACAAATTTTTCAGACAAGTCACATTTTACAAAGTTTTCTGCCATCGCCAATTTCGCGCCTAGCAGAGCGAATAATCTCACCCTTCGTGGCGCGTGTTTGTGACAATTCATACCAAAGAAGTGGGCGTTGGGAGTTTGAGCTGCAGCGTTTTTATTTTGCATTTTTTCGAGACCAGAAATCACGTCCTGCTTTTGAGGCAGCCGCGGTGAGAGGGAAGATAAAAACCTGCACGGCTTCACTTAAACCGCGCGCTGATAAAATATTCATCCCCTCTTGAGTAGGTGGCACCCCGGTTATGTTCGCCGCCGCCGCCGAGAGAAACGTCAAAACCAAGAAATGTGTATAAGAAGACGACGTGTGGAGGAGCGTTTTTCTCGCGATGCGACGAGCTGTCTCTTTTATTTTTAATGGACTTAATGCAAAAAGCCGCCCAAGAGCTGCTCAAGCAAAGTGCAAAAATCTTCCTCCGAATGCTCGAGACGGATAAATTATTTATGGCGAGCGCAATCGAAGTGGAATATTTCAAATCTTGAACGGTTCTCCGTGTTGCAGGCGCAAAAAATTCGACGATAAATCGTAAAAAAAGTGCATTTCAGACGTTTTGCAGTAAATGCATTGGCGTGGAATAATCAAGTTGGAAACGCGTTTCAGATCATCGGTTGAATGAAAATATTTTCCTTTTTCTTTTATTTAAATTCAACAATTGAAATGATTGTTGTGTGACATTTTGTTTCTATGACAAAAAGCTGGAATTTTTAATTCCATTAAGTGGTTATTTTAATTAGAAAAACAGAATTCCTCTCTGAAAGCTCAGAAAACTTGTTTTTATGTGAAGAAAGGAATAAAAAAAGTGATTAAGTTCTCAAATACTCAAACAATTGGGAATTTCTCTGCAAGAAATTTGGCTTGCAATAGAAAAATAATTGAAATTTTTTATCACTGGTTTTTTTCAATCGTAATTAATTTATGAATCATGATCAGTAGTCTAAATTTAACACATTTTTTATTCTAAATTTGATAAATTATTTGAATATATTTTTCCCCCTCCATAAAGGAAATTCAACATAAAAAGAATTGGAAAATTGCAAAATAAAGAGTCAACATTGAGATGCTTTCTGCCAGGAAGTGATTCTAAATCTTTAAGGTTGACGAAGGGATCAGATAATAATTGCAACAGGAGCCATTGTTTGCAGCATCAGTAGCATTTGGCTATTGGATTCTAATTGCAGTATAAGTCTGGTTGGAGTTTGTTGCGCAACTGAGACGTGAGCAGTACGAAATTATAATTGGACGTCGGCGGGTTGCACAAAAGACGGCGCCTGCAATTGGAGCAGGCTCGAGTGCAGCACATGTGCTCGCTCGCAAGTGTCCCCGCGGTTTGTGCGCTTTGATCGTCTCTCGCGAGCTAAAATTAGCGTACGGAGAGCAAAGTTGGCAGGTTCACATGCATGTTTGCTTGCTCAGAAAATCCACTCCAAAGATGTATTTTAACGAGACTTGTTCAAAAGAACCAATTTAAACATGAAATCCACTCATTTGAAAAAGGTTATTTTGCTTTGAAATAAGTTTAATTGTCCGAAAGCTACTTTTTAAACGCCAAAGCTCTATTTTGAGTGTTGATATTATTTTTTTAATTAATGATAATAATTGATAAAATCAAAACTAAATTCTCAATTTAATTTGTAATTAAACTTTGCAAATTATCAATTAAAATATTGCCTTTTATTTAGGCATCTCTTCTCATCGTTATAATAACAAGGACAAGTTATACATTTCAAGTCTTTATCAAAAATAGTCATGAATTATTGTTGTTTAGATATTATTGGTCTTGTTTTCAAACCGATTAGGCAAAATAATTACAATATTTTACCCTGAAAATAAAATTAATTGCTTCATGCTGGTACTGCGCGCTCCCATTTCCCATTTTCACTTCTGCACGCATCATCAATATCAAAAGAGTGCATCGAGTGCATTTATTTTTTTTATGCACTTGACACGTCAGGTGCATCCTTGAAGCCTTATATGCAAAAAACGTAGCAATTCCTCCACCACCTCGTTCCGATTTTTTTTACTTTTGATCTCTCGTCGCAATAAAAAAAAATGTGCCCTGATTTCAGTACCTTTTTCACTTCAAACCACCAGTTAATTAATCAATTTAGAGGCGAATTATTTTCTTTCTCTGAAATGCAAGCAGCTGCACGTTGGAATCACTTTTTATCTTTATTTTCGCAGAAAACTAGAGTGCGGTAAAAACAGCGCACCGCGATCAAATGCAATTCAATTTGCAGCCGTGTGACTCGTGGAAAAGAGCAGCGTGCAATTTGCGCGCATTCCAATTTCCTCGAGTGCAAAAAAATGAACTGCTCAACTTTTAGCGCACGGAAGAGTTGCTGTGCAAATGAAATGTGCGGCAGTGGGTTCCTCTCCATGTGAAAATGCCAACTTTCTTCCCATTTTCAGTTTAAAACTATAAAAAAAGTATATGACGCTGTCCAATATTTTATTTTTAGCAAAGAGGGAAGAAGCTGAAATTGATAAATTATAATTGTACTTATTTTACTTAGGCTTGCAGAGAGGGCACAATTTGAAATTTTGATGTATTCCTTGTCATTGTAAAGTTTAAATTAATGCATAAATTTTTAACTTCTTTTTATAAAATAAATATATAAAATAAACATATTTTGTTAAAAGTTTTTATTTATAAGTTTTATATTTTTTTTATAAATTACAGAATTAATTATTTCATTTTATTATTTTTAAATTTATGTGTTAAATTGGTTTAATTGTAAATTTAAATTACTACCTTCTTAAAAATGATTGAGTAAAGAATAAAAAAAATAAATTAAAAACATATTAATTTACTACATTATTTAGTTTAAGCCTGATTAATTAACAATAAATTCTCATTCACCGAAGTGCAATTTTCCACTTTTCATTATTATTAAATCAAAATTATCATTGATTCTCATCATTACTCTCAACCCTTGGGGCTGAAAAGTTCAATCTGAAACTTATACGAATGTGTATAAATTCTAACCTAGTTTTTATTTTATTAAAACAGAAGTGGGAATCTCAGGAGACAAATTAAAATGAAAATTGGGATTGTCGTCGAAAAATCGTAAAAAATTGTTATCATCAGGAAATGATCAAGAAAATAAAATGGTTTAAAATAAATATTGAAAAATCTAAGTTCTAAGTTTTAATACAATCCAGAACAAAAGAAATTTAAATATTTATTTTATGTTTTTCAATATTTCATTTTTTTTTTAATTACTATTTACGCTAATTTGAATGGCAAAAGTTTGTCACTTTGCCCTTGAAAGTGCAACGCGCAGATGTGTGTGTTTGTGCGAGAGTGTTTTGCAATGCTTCAGGATTCAGGTTTCGAAATGCAATGAATCAAAGCAAGCGTCTTTGCAATGTGCATAATAACGATAAGAGAGCGCGGCTCGGCGGGCCGCGCGCGCATACCAATTACCTGAATATATAATATCAAAAATTAAAGTGCAGCAGTAAATCAAGTGCACCTGCGCGCGTGATTTGAATATAATCCTGCTTCCTCTCGTCTGCATATTTGCTCGCCGGTTAGCACCAAAGTCCAAATTGCCAAAGTTGGAACCAAAAGTAGTGTGGCCTTGCCTGTGATTAGCGCGGCATTGCCACTTCGGTCGTCCTGCTACAATTTTTTTTTCGTCCGACGTACTCGACGTACTTGTAACAATTGAGATTTAACGTGTCTGCTTGAATTGCTCGCGCGGTGTCGTGTTCCGACTATCGAGTTTATGGTTTTGTGGTGTTTATTGCAGTTTGTATCAGAGTGTTTTGCAATTTGTTTTGTTGTCTTTTTGTATCAACGATCACGTGCTGTGCGCGAAATTTGAGACACTTCTGGCCGAATAATCTGCATTCAAGAAAGATTCCAAGTGCCGTAATAAAACGCCCTCTTGTTTGCAAGTCCAGTTTTTAAATAGAGAATTTAAAGAAGATCAAAGGAAGAAAGGCTTGCTTTATAAAAAGCGATAGTGAAATTTCACCTAGCTAAAAAAATTTGCACCTTAACTTGAAAGTTGCTTAAAACTTTTCATGATAAATGATAATACGTGCAATGAGAGTTAAAAATTTGCTCAAAATGTAAGCAAATTAAAAATTTCTATACAAAATTAAAATTGCCAGAATTTGTATTTTTTTTTAGCCAAGCAAATTCTTCTTTGGAAATGAAGAGCTCAGGCTTTCCCTCGTTGCAAAAATGGTTTATATTTAGAAAGACGGCTCCGAGCCCGTCTCTTCATTTCCATGATCAATTTCTTGAAACTTCTTTCCTGACAAAATATTTTAATTGATTGAGGACTTATATCAACTGCGGTTGTGAATCAACAAGGCTAAAATTAAATTTAAATGTTTAAAACCGCTGTTTTAATTGGGAAGAACTTATCTGAATAAAAAGCTGACTAAATTTTAAAATGGAACCATATTTTAAAGGAAATTTTAGTTTCGAAAAGTATATATAATTTATTATAAATAAAAAATAATTTAAACCAGCTCTATATTGCAAGTTCATCGAGAAAATGCTTCTTAAAGAGGAAAATTTTAAATCAAATAAAAGGAATAAAAGGAATCGTTATTTTCCTTTGTTTTAAATGGCAGTTTTTGTAAACATAATCTTAATTTAATTATAAAGTAAAAATTTTCGTCTCTTATTAAAAGCTCATTCCTAAATATACTGAAGTATGAATACTGCACGTTTGTTCTCTCATAAGTTTCGCTGCCTTCATCCGATTTAGACACTTCTTACGTGTGTACTTTGGCACTCCTTCGCATGCGAAACCGGGGGAAAATCCAGCTTGGCGGATCTCTTTCTAATCAGTTTTTGAGCAACGACTTGCGTCATCAGCAGGAAATTTTGGTGTGGATTATTTTTTGGCACGCATCCCTCTAATCTGCTCGTACTAATAATTCCAGCCAAGAACAATGCAATTGCCGTCATAAATTAATTGCTTCATTATTTAATTTTGTTTGTCTTGAATTTTAAATGGCCTTGTCTGCACATTTTTTATCATCTTAATCCTTCAAAAATAATCCTCTGCGCTGATAATAACGAAGATCTAATCAATTTAAATTATTTATTTATACTAAAATCCTTGAAAATTTTAAAAGATTAATTTAAAAACCTTTTTATGATAATTTTATCATAATTTGGAAATTAAAATAAATTCTTTTCAGGATTTCTCTGCAGTTGAGTAAGAAATAAAATGAGGGAAGTAAGAGTTTTAGTGAAGAAATTGTCACTTGAGGTGAGGAATCGATCGGGAGAAATACAAGATTAATAATAATTTGCTTTTAACTCGAAAGCTGGTTGTCGCGACGAGTAATTTTTAACCCTTTCCTTGTCAGATTATATTTATCGTCTCGGTAACGCACCAAGGATAGAGGCTCTCGCTCATTTCAAATGTCTTATCTCCAACTGCTTAATTTATTCGGCGGCGAAAAGGTTGTCCTTCCTGACTCACTTGAATAAATTATGAGCGGGCATTCTTGTTTGCAGTTTAAACACTTCAAACACTTGTCATCCCACCGAGGAATACAAAATTTAAAATTAAAACGTTTAAATTACAGAGCAATACCGAAAATTAGGTTAGCAGAAGAATATTATTGATTTTTCATCATAACCTTTTCAAAATTGCAAAAAGTAGAAATTATTTTCATTGCCCATACCATCATTGAATTAAAAAAAAACTTGACTTTGAAATTTTCATATTTATGTAGCTTTCTAAATAAAATTACAATAATTTTAAAAATATCCAGGATCTTAAAAAAAATTGTATAAATTATTTATTTAAAATTTCAGCTTTTGTGGTAAACTTAAATAAATTTAATTTCTTCCAATTTTACTATTGTTAAAATAACTGTAAATTTGAACAGATTGCACTGAAACTATTAAAACTCGTCTGAAAATTTAATCCGTCCCCACGGCCAAACCGCAGATTTATGTCTTTTTATCTTGGGTTCTCATGGCGCAGCAAGTCTCTCTCTCTCGGTGCAGCAGGAAGAGATAAACCGCTTCTCGCTTTTTTCGAGGTCTTTGTTTGTGTATCTGTGCGTCTGTTGCTGCTGCTAAATGTCGACCGAGGACTAAATTAAATTAAACGGTAATTGCAACGCAATTTGCGGTTGGCACCACCTGATTCCCACACATCTCCCTCTAATTGCTCTGTCCTTTTTGTTCACCTCGAGGAGGAGAAACGCCCACGTGCAGCACTGTCTGGACTCGCCGACGTTTCTAATGCAATCGGATATGCTGCAAAGGAAACTGGCCGGTCCATTTCACAATCGGAGGAAATGCCTTCGATGTCCTGTTTAGCGCTCAATTAATTGTTTCCGTTGCTTCTTGACGTCAGCATCAATTACGATGAAGTATATTTCTGCTTCAAAATCTATTTGAATTGAAGAAGATTCAAAATGATGGGAGAAATGAATTTATTTTTAAAAGCTTGTAATCTAAATTTTTGGTCGCCGATTGAATTAAAATTTTATTGAATAAAGTAAATAAGTAACTTTTACATTTCTGATTTATATTCAACTGACTTTATAATAATTTGAAAACAAGATTTTTTAAGAAATTTTATAATTTTTATGACATTAGAATCATAATATGCAAGAAAATTTGTCTTGAAAACATTTGAATTCCATAAAAAAGTTATATTTTCAATTTCAGCCAAGATTTAAAATTTCCATTTGATAGTAAATTAAAACCTGGAACGATTTCAAAAGCAGATTTGTTGCCAAAATTTATTTCGGGCCAGAATAAATTTCAAGGAGGCAAATTGCCCGCCGGCGTAAATCTGGAGAGTGGAAGTAAATTCCACGTGAGTCAAGTCCTAAAAATAATCTAGAGCCTTCTCCCGTCGCTTTGCAAAGTGTAAACAGCTCGAAAGAAAAAAAGAAATAAAGGAATTTATTAATCATGCCGTGCCGAGTGGTCGTTTGCGGTTTTTACACCCCCACATGTAAGTATCAAAAGCGCAGGACACTCTGCATCTCTTGGCTTGACCCCGCGTGTCATATTGGCGATGCTTTTAGCCAAATGACAGAAACACGAAGGTGCAGCTCCCGTATTTTTCTCCATTAGATAAATATAAAAAGGCTGCTGAAAGAAACCATCAGGTGGATTAACCAGAGAGGTACATGTGAAGAAAAAACCCGCTGGGAAAAATTCATATGCATTGTCGGAGCTGCTGTATGGAAAGTTTTCACACGCACTTTAATTTATTTGCGACCGAAATTTACCGATTACGAAATTAAAAAAACAACACACTCTCGAAGCCGTCGCTCTACTTTCCACCGACGGATTTTTTTTATTCGATTAAAATAAATCCATTTTAAAACATCAACAGTTTTGAGCTCGTCACCTGGCGCACTTTTTGTGAATCATTTCGTCCCATATAAGCCGTCGAATTGATCCCAAATGCAACTGAAGCCGTAAAAATATTGGTTGAGAACAAGTGGCCCTTCGTAACTTTAAACTCGCTTGCTTGAAAGACAGACTAAATTTATTATGTTTTAGTTTAATTAAAATAATATGAAAATAAAAAACTTAAATTTTATTTATTTATATTAATTATTTTAATAAATAATTTGACATTTTTATTTTTATTTTAATTCTGTTATTACTTTTATTGTAGTATGGTGTGATTTCAAAAAAATACAGCATCACTTCTTTAGAAATACGTCAAAAAGAAGATAAAATATAATTATAAAGGTAAAATATATTTTAAGTCAACCATTAAAATTTACTCATATTTTATAAATTAAAATATTATCGTGCCATCGTAGAGATCTGAAGATTCTATTGTTATTTTGTCATTTTACAAATTATTTTAAAATTTGCTTAAATAGCCCAAACCGATTTCTTAAACCAAACCAAATTTATATATATTCCTAAATTACAATTTCATGACAGTAAATATTTAAAAATATTATATATTTTTTTTTAACTAATCCTTTTTCATTGGAATCGGCAGTTTTTGAGGTGACTTTGACTTGACTTTTACTTTCGTTCTCGTGTGTGTCGCGCGCCTTGAAACTTGAAAGAGTTCCTGCTGGAGTGGCAGGTGCGCCTTTTCAATGCACAAAAGCCGAGCGTCGACGACCCACTAACCGTATAAATGATAAATAAGATTTGGCGAGCGAGCCACGCCCATTTACTTTTAGGGCCATTTATTATTGCGGTGCCGATTTCGGCTCGGCCGGGACACGCGTACGTCTTTAAATCAAGAAAAATGCGCGCCTCTTTTTCGGCGCTAATAAAAAAGAAATCACTTTCGGTGGTGGCTGCACAAATTGCCCCCCAGGCCGGTACGTTTATAATTCATTTCCTCCCTTGCAAAGTGTATATTTACGGCTCCTCAAATGTTTTACAAAGAAAAAGAAAAGAAAAAAAAAACTGGAGAAACGCTCCAATTGCTTCGCTGACCTATCCAACGCAAATGAAGCGAAGTGAACAAGAAAACGTGCAAATTGCCGTGAAATTTCGCTAATTAAATTAAAGCCACAATTTTTTAGATTTAATTTATGTACAAATTTTTATAAATTTTTATTCAGCTGGTTGAGTGATTTCTTCAATTCAATTACATCACGGCAGCAGTCACACGTTTTCAGAAAATGCATTTTTCGCCTGTCAAGCGCAGGTTTGCTTCGAAAGTTGCATATTGAACGCGACAAGAGTGCAAAAAAAGCAGCCGGCCAACTCTTGGCGTTTGTCAAAAGCAGCAGAGATGGAAAATTAGGACGACTGCTTTTTAATATTTTCTCGAATGTGACATTTCCATTAAAACAATAACTCGAGCACAAATAATGTTGTTGTGAGTTGGAAACACCACTTGGATTGATCGCGCCCGCGAGCCGAATGATTAAAAAGTAATTGCTGCGATATCGAGAGTGCTCTGCATGTTCTGTGACAAAAGCGAGACGAGTATAAAGAGATGATAATTTCGCAGCCGCGGGCAAATGCATTTTTAATGATCGACTCGGGTGCAATCGGCAAACACAACCCCTGCGCGCACCACAGATGACAAAAAAAGTCGAAAGTCCCAAAGGAATGGCAAAAAGTTTAAAAAATTGATAAATTGAAGGAAAAATATAGTATTATAAAGAAATTATAATTTAATCATGTTTAATTTAATGATTTTCGGTTGAAAGGAAAAAAAATGTAACAAAATACGTTTTGGAAGTAAAGAAATTTACCTTTTTTCGTTGTAAAAATTGTTTTTATTGAAAAACAAATGGCTCTACCAGCTAAGGTCACGGTCTGCGATCAGCGACCCTATTTCATGAGCATGAAAAATATAAAAAATCAGCAAAATTGAAGAATCAAGTTTTTGTAACAAAGTATTAATTTTTTCCAATTTTGCTGAATTTTTATATTTTGTTTTGCTCATGAATTAGGGTCGCAGACCGTGACCGAACTGGAAGAGCCGTTTTGTTTGTGAATAAAAACAATTTTTAAAATTCATTTATTATTATATTATTAAATTAATTTATTATTATTATTATTGTAGTTTATTTGTCCAAATTGTTACATCACATTGTTTACAAACAAATTGTTGAAAAACATTTATTTTGGATTTATTCACTTGCATCATCATCTTCCCAAGTGTCAATTTCATTAAACAAAATACTTTTTACAGATTTTATCGTTTTTATCACTTATAGGCAAAACTTAAATTATACTAATTAATTCAAAGCGTCTAAAAACTGTCTTTAAAACTTATTATTAAAAAAATCATTTGCTTGCAGATAGTAAATTGTATTCGACTAAATCAAACGTTATGACTAAGAGTAACATCTATTGTCAGAAATTATTTTTGGAATAAAAATCAATATCTATTTTATTTTGTAGTTTTAAAGAAAACTGCAAAATAATTTTTTTTTTAAATGAAGTATATTTATTTGAATGAAGTTACAAGTCCAGCCAACTCCAAACGGAGTTATCGGCCGGTGCTTATGTGACTGGAAAGCAAGACTTAAAAGCCGAGCAATCCAGTTCTATACACATTATTATTTTACATGCGAATTTTTACAAAGATTAAAATGTCAACTAACTATTATAAAAGTGACAAAAACCATTTTTTAATATGAAATTTACCAGAATTTTTTGAATCAAGATTTTTTTAGATTTGGTGGTAAAGCATTCCACAGTCTGGGAAAAGAAAATTCAAATGTGCGATCACAATATTTGTTTACACTGGGCGGCAAAACAAGAGGAATTGAATGTAAATTTAACATTGAACTTACAATTAGAAAACAAATCCAATCATGTTCCACATTTTTGTAAATTATTTTGTGCAAAATACGCATTCCATAATTACAGACAAGGAAATGAGTTTGCATTGGTTGTTACAATTTATATGTAATGCACGGAATGAATTAATTTCCAATATAACCAGTCGACAAAAGAGAAGTGCGGCGTGCAAGTTCATTGCTGCCGCTAAAATGACTTTCTCTCTCCTTCACTTTTGAATCGGGCAGCTCAGTATATTAATGTCCATGTGAATAACTCGCTCAGTGAGGCCGGTCGAATAAAATACGGAATGAAAGTGCTCCACCCACGAACTCGATAAACGCGGCCACATTTTATACGCTCGTTGCAACCTTTCGTGATTAAACGCCAGACGTGTAAATTTCAACGCTCTTGTTTCTCAGAAAGGATGTCCTGCACGCCTTTTTTTATTGTAAATATTGTAACAACACGTCGCTTAAAAGTTTCTTGGGCGAACCTGAGAAAGCGGCGGCGAATTGCATCACATTTGCATTCATGTGGGATTGGCGCAAGCTAATTACCCACCCAAGTAACTTGGATCTCGTCGCAAAGAGATCTCGTGTTTTGTCGCCGCGAGAAACTGCTCAATCGTGAAAGAAGAAACGACAGACTGCAGCTTCATTAATCGTCGTTTGATGTGCCTGAAAACAAACACGTCCAAGATTGCGAGACGAGATATTATACTTTACTTGCACTCACATCGCCTCACATGAAAAAGCAAGGAACTTGAAATTGAAACTCCTTATGTAAAGAATTTTAATTAATTGAAACTGCAAGAGATTTCAAAGCCGTTCAAATTTCTTAATAATATGCGTTTTAAGTTTTAATCATTATAAAAAGTAGTGTTAATTAAAAAATAAATTGGTTTTCGAAATTAATGATATCTGTCCCCACAAATAGGATAATTAATAAATAAAGAAATCAATTGATAACAACATTGACCTGAGGTTGTGACTGATTCGATAACATCAATATTAAGTATTTTTGTTGATAAAAGGTTTGTTTACAATATTCAATAAATACAACTTTTATCTTATTTAAAAAAGGATAAGCTTGTTTTTTTCTTACTAAGTAAATGTTAATTAATTGATAAAGCAAAAAATATAACTTTTCTTATTGTAAAGCTTGCAAAGAAAATATTTCCAAACATTAAAATTTATAAAAAAAAAATTGAACGTGGATTAAGAAACTGAGCGAGAAAACCAATGCTCTGAAAACGAATTAAAATGTCCATATTTCAACTTTTAATTGGAAATTTTAATTATTTTTAAAACAGATTAAAATTTATGTTTTAAAATAATTAATATTTCCACTTACAACTCAATATAATGTCTCAATTTCAACTTTAAGGGATTCTTATTGACGTAGTCAAATCAAGTCCTTACAACAATATAAAACGATTTTTGTGATTGTTGAAAGACAATTGAAATTTTAATCACCATTGTTGTAAAGACCTGATTTGACTATGCCAATAAGGAGTCCTTAAATTGAGAATATAATTTTTTTTCCAAAACAGTAGAATATCGGTGTCAAAAAAGTCTTGAATACGAAGTTTTAAATGGGGAAAATAATCTTTTAGAGACAGAAGTCCTAAACTGTTTTGGAAAAAAAATTAAGATTTCAGGATAAAATTTGAAATTTGTACATTTTACAAGCAGTGCTTTTTTTTGGCGCTCAGTTTTTTGGATTCAAGTAAAATTTATTTCGAAAATTAAAACTGAAATTCGAATAAACTTTACACTTAATGTCGCAAATACGACACAACTCGACAGTAAAATATGAACATCAACAACACGCATTAATAATAAGTATTTTTGATTATAAAAGGTCCGCATGTTTATCATAACAATAAATAAAGCTTTCAACTTTAAAGTTGATACAGCTGGTTTTTTCTTCCTAAGTAAACGTTTAGATTAATTGACGAAGCAAAAACATTTTTGTTAATTACTTTTTATAAAGCTTTTTTCAAAAAATTAACGTCACTATTAAATTTGAATTTATAAACTTAAAATCAGTCAATTTCCTTTCTTGCATTTTTTAAAATCATCCAATTTTTTGTCATTAATTATTCTAAAAAAAAAAAAAAAAAAAATAAGCCGGAGTTCGATGACATTAAGTGTAGCCAGACTGAAACTAGTGAACGTGGTGGGAACAGGTAACGACGTGCGGCGTTTGGAACGAGCCCAAGAATCAACAGCGGCGCGCTCGTTTCGTTTTTCTCGAGATACAATCGCACCCCAGCGCGCAGAGCTCTTTCGGAAACACCGAACGCGTCCCAGGCGGAATTAGACATTAACATTTGCGTTTGTCCCCGGTTATTTCTGGCCGCGTCACTCCGCCGCGTGTTCATCATCTTAACAAAAGTGACAAGAATTAAAAGAAGTCTCCCGCGCGGGGACTTTTGTGCCCGTGGGTCTCGCTTTTCCCTTCAAATAAATGTTTGTGTGCGAACTCGTTAAAAATAACACGCGGGCCATTATAACGTGCAATATGGGACCTATGCCGAGAGAGTTATTTTTACGGGGTGCGTCTCTTGAGCGTCTCGTATGCGTTACCAAGACTATTTTATTTTATCCGCCTCCATAATAGGATTGTGTGTGTTCGCCAAAGCCATGCATGATACGCTTCTTTTTATTGTGTTTCGTCTGAACAAGCGAAAGAAGAGTGAAAAGTTGCTTGGGTAAAGAAATAGAGTAAACGGGACCAAGAGCTTTTAAAAAACAGAGAGACATTTGATATTTTCGTGTCATTGCAGCTTTTAACTTGAGACTTAAGATAAATAAAAGTTCAAATTTAATGAAGTCAAAGAATATAATTATTTGTTAAAAAAAATAATTTCGTAATTGCAAACAAGGGAGTTGTGCTGTGTGCTGTATTGAATTTGCAAATTTCGTTTTAAGTGCAATAAATTAATTTTAATGTATATTTATTTTGATTTAAAACATGATTTATAAAGTTTAATTTTTGCAAGTATAAAAACTTATTTATCAATTTCACTACATTAATTTAATATTTTATTATTTTCACTCATTTACAATGAAATAAATTTATTTATTCCAATTAGAATTACTATTCATATAACAATGAACATTTTCTTTCATGTTTCTTTTTTAATATAAATTTATGACGCTAAATACAATTTGATATATAATTTCTAACAGTCAGTTAATATTCCGGATGTTTTTGCTCAAAGCTTAGTTTCTTAGTAATGAATTATGATTTAAAAATACTATTCCTGCTAATTTGACACACATTTAAAAGGATAATGGAAAATTGTTTGTTTGCGCAGAAGTTTTACCTGTTAAAAATTACGAATATTATTCTTTTATTTAAGTATAACTCAATTGCAAACTAGTAGGTTGCGCGCTTTTAATTATTAATTGAATTGAAAAGTAACTTGAAATTTTAATTTTTAGTAGAAGTTCACGATTGAAGGTTGGTTCATGGTGATTTGAATTTAAATTTGACTTTTCCTTGATGGGTTTTTGTGAGTGATTTTATTGTTTAAGGAAAACAATATTAATATTGTTTTTCTTATAAAAAAATGAAAAACACAAAAGACACAAAAGCCTAATTTACATTGAAATCACAATTATAAAAAAATGATCGTTTAGTACAGAAAGAGTAGGGCGAGCAAGAGCTTTTGGAATGTGAAAGAAATAGAAACTTTATATTTTTCGCGTTATCTTTAAACTTTAGGGTTCACGTCAATTATAAAGCAAATAATGTGAAGCATTTAAATTGTAATGAAATTGTCTACAATTAAAGAAATTTTTTATAAAAATAAATATTAAAAAATTTATATTTAAATTTTCATGACTTTTAAACTGTTATTTTAATTTAATTTTATATCTAAATAAATTATTTAATAAATATTATTATTATCTTATTATTTTTAATTAGTTTTGCTTAATTTATTTGACAAATCAAAATGATAATTTATGTTTTGAATTTTTTTAATAATGTACCCATTACAATTGCATTATGTATATATATTCCATATAGAAAATTGTGCTTCTCGATGCAACTCTGTTGTTGATATTGATTTATAATTATTTCACATCCTGATGAATTTACACCAAAAGAATATAATGGGAAATGCACTTCTTGAGGCGATTTCTTGATCTCCCCTTTTACGTTTTATATCAGTGGAGATGCCTGGTGCCAATCGCAGGTGAAATGAGCGTCTGAAAGTTTTGAAGAGCAAATTGTGGCGCGAAGCACTCGCGGGATTAATTGATCTCCATTGTGTTATCTGCGGCGCTGGAAAGAGCGCGAGCCAATTTGTTCGTCTGTGGAATTAAAGCAGCCTTGATTGTATTGAGAGAGCGCAGATCGGCGGCACGAGCCAATTTCCACGAATTATTCTCACGAGAACACTAAACACATCATCGGGCTGATGAGAAAGAGAGGAGCCGCAGCTTCTGGGCGGCGGGCCAGAAAGCCGCCAATTTCCATTCCAAGAGAGGGGGTCAATTTTTGATTTGAAATTCTCATTGAAAGTAATGCTATGGATATTAAATATTTTGTATAGATTCTTTGGTTCTCTTCAATTGAGGAGTTGAATTAAGGCCGTTTGAAAAAAGATGGCAAGACGAAAACAAAAGGATAGTAATAATTAATCACTCTTTTTTATTCTCTTATAGATTTTTTCTACTTTTTCAACGATATCTTAACATTTAAGGGATTTACAATTTTGAAGCAGAGTTTTAGTTAAATAATTATATGCCATTATGATAATTTTACTTTTTCCAATTTTTAAATCAAATCTTAACTTCAAAGTGATTTAATTTCACTTGCTCAGTATTTTGAAATATTAGTGTCGATTCGTATAATTTTAATTATTTAGATGGCTTTTTTTTAAATATTTCTTTATCAAAGCATAGTAAAATATGTATATTAATTAATTCTTGAATACTTAAAATACTTTAAAAAAAACTCTAAAATTGAATTAGTTTCATCATTTTGTAAGACCGAATTTCACATGGTTTACTGAAACCGTGTGAGAGAGAAAGAAAAGCCAAGTTTGTGATCAGACTTTATGCCCAGAATTTGAACTTTTATTTAAAAATCAATTCTCTCTGCCAGCGGAAAATTTTTCCCTTAATAAATCAAAAATTAAATAAAAACCCTTAATTAAGGCAAATTGGCAACAAAGTGGTCAAGATCGCCAATTTCGCATAATTCCAAGGCTTGTCAGTTCACCTGGAGTTTCACGTCCACATCATCGTTACAAGCAAATTGTTCACATTACATTTTTGAAAAACAAATAATTAAAAAAAAAAAATAGTTTTTTTGACTCATGATGACTAGGAAGAATTCATTTGAAGGAAAAACTTTTCTAATAGTGTAATAAAAATTGTAAAAATCCTAATTTTTTTGTTTCTAAAAAATCTTTAAAAATTTAAATTTAGTTATTTTCCATTCTATAATTTAGTTATATTTAGTTCTATTCTATCGATTCCTTTGACCCAGTTGTAAATGAGTTAATTACGCTGGAGAATTATAACTCAATATCACACCATGATCTACTATGATCTAAGTAAGTGATGCAATTGCTAGAATAATAGAATGGAATATAATGTTTATTTCCTAAGCTATCAACGCATCGACAATTTTTTAATCGAAATAGCAGATATAAAAAACTCATTTATATCATAGAGCTGCATGGTATTTGTATAAAATCTCTCTTATTTTATAAATAAATTCAGAAATCTTCGATCATTTTTATGGAATGAGTTTTTAAACAATAATATGCACAATTTAACCAACAGAAATAATAAGTCTATGCTGGTCTGCATATTGTGACCTTCGGCGGTTCAGAGCTATTTCCAGCCTCGATGATTCACGCAG
This sequence comes from Neocloeon triangulifer, assembly GCF_031216515.1. Taxonomy (NCBI): domain Eukaryota; kingdom Metazoa; phylum Arthropoda; class Insecta; order Ephemeroptera; family Baetidae; genus Neocloeon; species Neocloeon triangulifer. The sequence goes on from NW_026775550.1 coordinate 4,148,605, forward strand.
AGTGCATTTGATGCACGAATTGGTTTGCATCATTTTGCTCGAAATCACGAATCGCGATGCACTCACCTCGGACTGAATTAAATTAATTGGTCGCCTAGATCAAGTGGCGCTGAAAATTGGGGCAGAAAAGCGAGTCGAGGGTCATCGGTGCCGCCGCGCTGATGCAATTCCGTAATTAACAAAGTTCTCGTGCTCAAATATACGAGAGATGAATGCTGCATGCACGAGAATAATAATAAAAATGTACCGGAGAGCAGAAGAGGCGCCGCGGCTGACTTTTATCTTTTTAATTGCACCGCGCCGGTGGAAAAATGGTCTGGGCGCGCACGTACGCTACCTACTTATTACTGCGGCGCGACAATGGTAATTAGAAGAGGGGCCGGGGCTGTCAACGCGCCCGCAAGCGAAAATGAAACACAATGCACGGTTGTAAAAAAATTTAATGTAATAACTCATGTTTTCATTATCAAAGCTGTATGAAACTATTTCATCATCTATTCCAGTTATTGATTTTTTATGCCTGCAAATACATTTTTCTGTGAGGTTTCGACAATATTTTTTATTGAAAAGAAGAAATTCAAAGAAAACCATGAAATTTTCCTCATTTTGTCATTGGTCGATACTCAAATTTAACACAAACTACATAATTATGCATCTGACATGAATGAGAACGTCAAATTTTTATAATTCTTGTGAATGAAAACGTGGATAAAGGGGGTTTTCTTCATTTCCATTATTATTATTATTACTAATTTTTTTAGATAAAAATTAAACTTGACCTGACTCATGATTATCAAACATTTTTGCCATATTTTCTGCAAAATAAGCTCTCATTTTTGCAGTGACATTCTTTGACTTTACAAATAGTTTCACAAAGGAGCTTTTTTTAAATTTTTGTTTCCAAAATTGTATAATTTGAATTATCATGTTAATTATTATTGTTTTTTTTTTGTACTCTAAATTTTCAAAGAATTTATTATTTAAATAATTGTATGATGCATTGGCTGTTATGGCATATTGGATTTGAATATTGAAAGTTTTTTATTAACTTATATAGTTTAAAACATTATAATTTTTACAATCTAATATAATAAGCAACTTTTTAATCTTATTTATATATATTTAATTAATAACACTAAATTAATATTAAATTATATTATTTTCATTCGTTTTAAGTAAAATAAACTTATTTAAATATACCTTGGACTTATTTAATTGTATAACAATATTTTATTTTTATGTTCCATATTTTTATATATTTCTTAACTTATCAAATGCTACAATTATTCCTAGCAGGTCACTCTAAATCAGTTGCGAATATTAGTTATGTACTTAGTTTCTTAATGATAAATTATGACTTGACTGACTCGTGACTATCAAACATTTTTTGCCGACTGTTTTCAAGTTTTTTTAATAAAGTATATTTATTTGAAAAGAAAATACAAGTCTGGCCAACTCCAATCGGAGTTATCGGCCGTTGCTTATGCGACTAAAGCGCAAGGCTAAAAGCCAAGCACTTCAGCTCTATTCACATATTTTTACATGCGAGTTTTTACAAAAATAAAATTTTATGAAAAAATTACAACAGCGAAAGAAACAATTTTTTAATTTGAAATTTGACATCATTTTTAGAGCGCAGATTTTTTAGATTTTGCGGCAAAACATTGCACAATCTCGGATAGATGTATTCAAATGTGCGATCGGTGAATTTATTTACACTCGGCGGCATAATGAGCGGTTCAAGTCGAGACCACTCATGTTAGCAGTGAATATTTTTTGCAATCTTTGACTTAACATAGTTTCAATAAAAAGCTTTTTTAAATTTTAAAATGGAACTTTTGTTTCCTAAATTGAATTATTATCATTTTTATAATTTTCACTCTAAATTTTCATTGAATTTATCAATTTTGTTTGTTTTTCAATTCAATTCCCTGCATTAATTTTTGACGTATTGGATCTGTAGTGGATTTGAAATTGCGTTGTTTTTTAAATTTAAATTTTTTTGGAATTTGCGTAGATAGTTTTGTGTTCAGGTGGTTTGGGGTTTAGTTAGTGGCTGTCGGGCGGGTTGCCGGCCGCACGTCCGTTTAGAGCGGCGAGCGTATTAATTGGCCGGCGCCATAAATTAGCGCGGATTTACCTGCTGCTCTTGGTTTATACGAATGTCATGCTCCCATGTGTCAGGTGCTGCGTCCTCGTTTTTTAAACGGGGCAAATAAAGGATTAGTTGAAAAAAGCTGCGAAATGAATTATAACGCGGCCCCGGCAATGAATCGTGCGTGGATTCATCTCTTTCCCTCTCGCGGCCGTAATTAAATTAATTTTAAGGCCGAGTGTGTCGTTGGCCGCCGAAAAACTAAAAAAAAGGGGGGAAGAGCAAAAAGTGCTAATGCGCGTCGCCCGAGTATAATCCGCGGCCTGGCTAATAGGTCGAACTAAAAGGGCTGCTCTCAACGCTGCAAAAAGTACCAGCCGAGGAGGAAAAACTCGGACAAAGTTAAATTTTCGTTTGCGCACGCTTTTAGCATTTGTAATACTTTTCAACCCGGAAAATATACGGGCAGTAATTTAAGTTACACTAAATTTGTTTTAATTTGCAAATGTTCAATGTTATAAAAAATATAAACAATTTTATACAGAAAGTGAGCAATTTCCTTACAGCAAAGCAATTTTGATTTATGAAAAATATAAAAGTAAATGAAGATTATTAAAAATTGTGAATCGTCGTTGCACAGAAAAAATGAAAAAAGACAAAAATTCATGAAATCCAACTCCATTGTTAGCATTAAATATTGAAAATACACGTTCAGAATTTGAATTGAGATGTAATTAATTCAAGTTAAGTTTTAAAATTATAAATAAAATACATTACAGAATTGTAAACAATTATTTATAAAAGATAATTTACTTTTAAATTTTAATTTAATCCAGGAAAATGCTCCACTTTTTGAATTCTAACACTCTATTAATGCAGCATATTAATGTGTAATTCCACGTTTATGGCCACAATAAAAATTACAAAATTTATTATAACACAATGAATGCTTCGTCGGTCATAAATATCGCAAGTTGTACATGGGAATTATTGCACATTATATGCAAATTTAACGACTGCAAGGATATCCACAGACGGTCTCGCCTGCAGATGAAATAATCTGCCTCACCAACTAAAGGCAAGAGTTCGAAGCTCCTCTGAAAACAACAGCTGCTCTGAAAGGCAAATTCCATCTGCAATGGACGGTCAGAAATTAAAACATAAGCAAAAAAAAATTTAGTCTGCAAATAACTAGTTCAAAATTCCTTACTCGAAAACATTTTTGGACATAATTTTTACTCTTTTACAAAAACTTTGACAATTGTTGTTTAAAAATTACTCAAAAATCGTTATCATAAAGCAGGATTTGAATTTATTTATAAAATTATAATTACCAATCCAGACCTTTAATTAAATAACAAAAATTTAAAGATCCTCTCCGGCCATATGTATTGCTCTCTATTCTGAAAGATTGCTAAATTTTGAGTATATCTTGTGAAAACATATTTGAAAATTCCAAACCGTCTCAATTGCGTCTCAATCAAAAGAAAACTTAAAAACGGGTGATTAATGCCCCACGGTGCTGCAGAAAACTTGGCAAAATCAGCGATCGCAGCGCCAATGTGACCAAATTCGGTAGTTTTTGGAACAAACTGATGGATCTGATTGGCTATTCAATTCTCACACGCTTTTCGCGCGAATCACTCATTTTTAGGTTTTCTTTTGATTGAGACGCAACGGTTCGGAATTTTCAAATAGTGTTTTCACAAGATATACTCGAAATTAAGCAATCTTTCAGAATAAAGAGCAACACAAATGACCGGAGTGGATCTTTAAGTTAAAAAAAGTACTTAAAAATCGTTATTATAAATAAGGATTCTTACAATTAATATTTGATATTTTGAATTTTTTATAATTTTTACTACCAATCCTGACCTTTTTAAATAAATTAACAAAAAATATACGTCCTGTTTTAAATTTTTGATTAAAAAAAAAAACACTTTTAAATAATTTGTTCTCTTAAAAAAAATTGATCGGTAAACCAAATGATCTGGTTGTGGTGTGTTGACCTTTCACTCAGCAGTGTCGGCTGCGTGCGATTTATTTATTTGGGATTGGCGGCGTGTTTGGTGGGTCGAGTGAGTCTGGCTCTCGGCGCGGTGTTAAGCTGTGACATCTCTATTAGTTTTGCTTCCTCCGTGAGGCACGCGAACGGTTCGACCGCGAGGACCCTCTTATCAGATACAAGCTCATTAATTGAACCAGCCATTATAAAAAAAAAACGACTAGGCGCGGCAACACCTCCAAAACAAACCACCTTTTAAATTGTACTCAAAATATTTGCACTTCAAAACAAAAAACGAACAAGCTTAAAAATTGCGAAAAATAAATATGGTCGCTTTTCTCATCAGGCAGAGGCATTTTTTATGGTCGAGGGGCGAACAAGAAGAGTTGGACATAAACTGCGCCGTAAAAGTATTGTGGCTGTAAATCGCAATCAGCGCGGCTTGAGCCTTTGCAAAGACGAGAACATAGAAGAGAAATCGTGTTTTTATCGCGATGCAGTTGGAAGATGAATTGGTCCAAAGCATTTCACAAAATTAGGGATCATAAAAGAATAAAAATGATAATATTTTGAATAATAAATTGGAATTTGGTACTGAAAAGGTTAAAAACCAAAGTCGCTGGAAGGCAAAGAAATGAAAAGATAACTTTTTATGCACATCATAATGTCTATTAGGATTTTTGCTGCGAATTTCATTAAAAAAAGCAAAAACAAAAAAAACCCAGATGTTCTCAAATTTGTATTTATGCAATTTTCTAAACTCAAAATTTTTTCCAATCGCACATTTGTTTGCCAATGTTCAAAAATATCCAGCGCATTTGAAAGTACTTTAATTCCTGATAATTGAACGTAGAATTAAATAGAAAATTGTGAATTCGTGGGCAATATTTTCTTACTTTTTATGAGTTTTACTTAAATGCAAACGAGTATAGGTTGCGCCTTTGTGTACTATAATATCGAATTTGGATTATAAATATATTTAATTGAATTGACACGTAATTAAGCACAAAATCTTTTGCAAAGAAAAAGTCAGGCGACTAAGAACTTTTGGAAAGGGAGAAAGACACACTTTATATTTTTGTGTCGTTGCAGCTTTTAACTTTGTAGATGTCAAAAGTATAAATATTGTAATGCAGAATCACGCCTTAAGTCAATAAAATTTAAACGGTTTGAAATATTCAAAATTTGATAATGATAATGTAAAGTTACAGAAAATTAAAATCTATAACTTAAAAAAAATTAAAACTATTGTAGGCAAATAAAATTTAGGTAAATATTTTTTAAATAATTTTTTTAACATTTATTTGATTAAAATAAAACATTATTAAAACATAACTTATCAATTTGAATATTATTTATTTTAAATTTTTGATTAATTTATTTAACTAACAAAATATTGTTCATGGCAAAGTTTTATATAAATTATTTTATATTAATTGCAATACAAGACACTTTCAAGATATAGGAAATCAATGAACTCCATTACTGTCAACAGTGTCATCACACAAATTTGATACAGTGAAATCATGAAATCACTTATAATTACTTCATTTGCTGATAAATAAACACGGAATGAGAACAAAGAGAATTTTGAAATGAAATAATATATAAAATTTGCGTTTATTGAGACGATTTCCTTTCCTGCTTTGAAACTTTTAAGAAGGGAAAGAGTCAATTGATAAAATTCACGGAAACTGACTTGCTTCGTTTGAAAATTCAATTTCGGACGCACTTAGGGTCGGAAAATATAAGATCCCCATTTTTTGCAATTACACCAACCAGTCTCGTAAAATCCGTCCGCGCAGCCGAGAAAATTAAACGCAATTTCTTCCTGCTCGCGCGCGCGGGCATAAATTCGCGGCCGTTTTCTTGGTGGTCTCGTTTTCCGAGAACGAAACGCGAGAACTGCAGCTTTGTCGGTCTCTCGGCGCTGCTTAATGGAGCAAATTAAAGCGTTAGTCACTCTCCTCGCTCTCTGGCCGGGTACATTATTATTCGTTTTGCATCTTGAGAGAGCGGAAATGCCTGCTGGTGCGGTTAACCCTTTTTGTCCGACTAATTGCCCGGCGATAAAAAAAAAACAGCGGCGCGGGTTGAAAAATCGCTTTTGAAAAAAAAGAGATAGCCCGAAATCCAATTTGGCCAGATTGGCATCTGCTTTTTCCTCGGCGGGATTTGCAAACGTTTTAAAAAACGATTTTGTTTGTTCGCAGGAAAAACATGACCATCTTGGAGCGTTTCCAGTACGGAATTTCGCAGCTCGAGTTGTACCCGAAGGGCGACCCTCTGGTTGACAAGCTTTTGCACAACATGGCCACTAGAAAAATCGTGCACGTCGGTGAGTGTGAATTATTCCCCATTGTTTTGCTCGCAAATGCGATTGGCAGGGCAGTTCGTGAAATTGACAGGTGACCAATTAGCGAAAAAATAATTGGCCCTTGTTTGCCGCCTAGATTGGCCGCCACTGACAGCAGACGAAAAAACGTGATGACTTATTTTTGCACAATTTTTGCTGAAATTTTTTCAATTTTTTTCATATTTAACTCAAAATCAATAAATAAACTAATTAATGTGTAAAAAAGGACTATAAATGATAATTAAAGCTCTTGCTTAATTATTTTTTACTATTAAAATCGATCAATTGATTGCGTTAGATTAGTTTAATTAGATCATTCATGAAATATCTTAATGACTGATGATTAATTGTAATTAAATGTCCCACTTTAGGCTAATTTTGAACACAATAAAAAAAGGGTTTTAAACTTTTTAGCTGCCATTTTTTTTAATGTAGATATTTTGACATAATTTTACTCTGGAATTTATCACGCCAACTGATTTTCACTCTAATTTAAGTGATAAATTTATTTACGAAAAACCATTGCTTGCAAAATTGAAACGAATTGAGTTAGATTTCATAAAATATATAGCCTTGGCTTAACCTTGTCAATTATTAATGCCTTAGAAAGTCTAAAAATAGTCCAGAAAGTTAAGAATATATAGTCTAAAGATTGTTAAAATTAAAAATTTTTAGCGAATTTTTATTTTGTGTGAAAGATTCCACAAAGTCTAAAACCATCATTTTCTACAATAATGTTATTTTTAACGTAGAAAAAACAATAATTATGGTTTTCCAAAAGAAACTTAATGTGAATACAGAAACTGAATTTTTTGCAATTTGATCTCCATTTTTTTATTTTACACATAATTTTGTTTTTCAAATAATTAAATTTCATTTGATTTAAATAACATTGTTTACAAGATTTCTGCTCACTTCATTTTGGAATTACGCAAGAAACAAAAGAGTTTCTGCCGCGAATGCAAACGACTCTCGATGTCGGCGAGACGCCTTATTTGAGCAAGAAGAGCAAAACAAAGCCCGATGGCCGTTTCATTCGCCGCCGCAGGAATGAGAAAGAAAATCTGGTTTCATGATTCTCGGCGCGCAGCCTCTCCATCCCTCATCTCGAGTTTCTTTGAGTCTCTCTCGAATCCATTGTCTTTTATTATCTCTCTTTCGTCAAACGCACTGCTGACGACGAGCCCAAATATTGATGTACAAACAAGAACACGTGCGCGCCGCAAAAGAGATACAGCATAAATTTCATTTCCGAGAAGACACGCGAGATTGAAATTTTAATGGAAAGTGAACTTGACAATTTCTTGCACAGAGACATCGTTTTCTCGCGGTGACGACGAGGTACGGCGGAAATTGGAAAAAATGAGGGAAATTAAAAGTGAAAAAAGACGCAATTCATTTTCTCTTTTCATTTCCTCGCGCCCGCAGCCTTTCAATTTCTTAGAAATGTTGCCAGAATATGACTTTGGTTAATTTAAAAAATCTTAAATCTAATTAAATTAGATTATATTTTAATATTAACTATTTTGTAGATTTCTTTGAATACTATTTTTATTTTTAATTTAATTTTATATTAATTTATATATATTTTTAATAAAATTTTCGTATATATGAAGCCCAAAATTTGTGTTGCTAGGAGTGAAATTGATCTCAAGTAAATATTAACAATTTTTGACAGAAATATTATTTATTTAATACCGCATGTCATGCAGATTATGTGGAATAATAACCTGAAAAGTTTATGTGTCAAAAGCACGTTGCTTGTTTAATTTTTTTTAAATTAAAAAAAAACATTGAAATTCATAAGAACATAATTTTATTTATAAAAAGATTATTGTTATATTGTTGGATTATAAAAAATTACCATACTCGGCAGAAATCCAGTGCTATAAATTACGATTATAAAGTTTTTGCAATTAGACGGAATAAAGAAGTAAACTTATCTGCAAATTAATTGTAATGGTAAACTGCTTATTTCTTTTAAATCTACGAAGAGTTTAAACAAAATTTTGACTATGAATTGTTCTGCTTTCAGCTCAAAAAGATGGTGGAACTCAAATCAAACTTGTGATTGATTATGACGACGGATCGCAGGCTCTGTTCAAACCCATGAGGTAAGTTTTGCTTTTTTTTACAAATTTAATTCACAAATTGCCAAAAATTGTGGTTCTATATTAATTTGATCAACCTCCATCCATCTCAACCAATTTCTTCTTTTAAAGAAATTTAATTTTGTCCTCTTTGGTGCATCTGAAATCTATTTTCAAGTTTGTGCGTCTCAAACTTCTTTTCTGTCGCGCTCGAACAAATAGAAACACAAACAAGTGCTTTTATCAGTCATGCAATTTATGAGGAAAGTCGCGCGCCACCGTGGGATTTTCTCTCTGTTTGTTTGCATTGTCGTCTCGAAATGAAAACACAATCGACTGCTAAGGGGAGCTGCAGCAGATTTTCTTGATTTGGCATGCAAAGCGAGAAAACAAACAAACCGCGCCGTAATAAGAGGAAATTGAATTTGACGGGCCTTTGAAAAATAATTTTCTCTTTCGAATAAGAACACATGCATGTATAATGCAAGCGCAGGAATAGAAAAAGCGAAGCCTCTATTTGCGCGCCACATAAACGAGTTAGTGCTCTTGTGTGATGTTTTCGCTCTCGCGCCCTGTTTGTCGAAACCAATCGTGACTTCTTTCTAAACAAATCAACTTTTGAGAAGTGCGGGAAAAAGAAATATTTAAAGTGGAAATGGAAATCAATCGAATATATCGAGATGAAAAACACTTTATGCTGGCCAATTTGAAAAAGATGAAAAAAAAATAAAAGATTTAAAGACCCCCTCTGGTAATTCGTATTGCTCGTTATTCTGAAAGATTGCTAAATTTCGAGTGAAAACACTATTTAAAAATTCCAAACCGTTGCGTCTCAATCAAAAGAAAACCTAAATACGAGTGATTCGCGCGAAAAACGTGTTAGAATTGATTTGCCAATCAGATCAATTAGTTTTGTACAAAAACTGCAGGATTTAGTCACATTGGCGCTGCGATCGCTGATTTTGCCAAGTTTTCTGCACAGCGCCGTGGGGCATTTGTGGCAAAATCAGCGATCGCAGCGCCAATGTGACCAAATTCTGTAGTTTTTGGAACAAACTGATGGATCTGATTGGCTACTCAATTCTCACACTTTTTCGCGCGAATCACTCATATTTAGGTTTTCTATTGAATGAGACGCAACGGTTTGGAATTTTCAAATAGTGTTTTCACAAGATATACTCGAAATTTAGCAATCTTTCAGAATAAAGAGCAATACAAATGACCGGAGTGGGTCTTTAAGTTACAAACAAGAGGGGAGTTTTTTCGGTCAGAAGTGAATGAAAGATTTTAAATGGATTTTAAATGGATCTTTCTAAAAGTGAAATTCAGCAGATTAACGAGTTAGAAAACTTTTTCTTGAGAGCTTCTTATTGGTTCTAGATATCATCACCCAGTTTCTCATTATTATTATTATTATTTTTTTTTTACTTGTTTTTTATGGAACTTTAATTAAAAATCCTTCATATTTTGCTGCAATTTCCTTATTGATGGTTCCCGAGAAAAGAGTAAAAATCATTTGATTTGGAAAAGTTTAGATTTTTTTTTTTAATTTTTTTCGCTACAATTTCGCTACAATTTTGTGTCTGACTTTTATAATTTTTATTTATTTATTTTTTTAAATTTGTGTTCTAGTTGATTTGTTTTTTATTTTCAAAATTTGCTGCAATAACTGATTTTTTTTATATCTTAAAATCATATAGTAGTAAAATAATTGTAATATATTTTCAAAACATTTTTATTTTATTAACTTGTCTTAAAATCATTTTTGTTTCATGTTGTAAAAAAATAAACAATGAAATTGTGTGGCTTTTCCCTTGAGAGCTGCTCAAGAGAGTATTCCATTTTTTCTCCCTTTGATCAAAAGTGAACGGAAGCGAAAAAATTTAACGTAAAAAGCAAAAGTGTGTTTGAAACAAACTCTTGTCGGCATTGGATTTGACAGAGTCGCTGAAACCGAGCTTTTCCATCGTCGGCGCCGCTCGCTCGACTTTTCACTCGCGCAGAATGACAAATGTGCGCCCGCCGGCGAGAAATTCAATGGCCGATTTTAATGGGACGGCCCGTCGGACGGACAAGCCATTATGCTTTCGGCCGCTCGCCCTCCGACCCACGCGATTAATTAATCCGCGCCGACACTGCTAACTGAATTATTGCCTCGGTGCTGCAGCGACACTTTTCGGGCCCGATCGGATTTATCGGCGTCGCTTTTCATCTACATCGGTTCCCAACAATTTGCAGAGCCAATTCAACGGGATCTCAATTTAATTCAGATTTTTACACCTTAATCCGATATTTTTCCAATAAATGAAGGTTTTTTTATAAAATGTAAGTCTTAAAATTTAAAAATGTCTTTTAAAGAGAAAATAACAACGAAAATAAATTTTTTCGTCATGAAATACGCAAACTTTTAAAGTAAAAGAATCCAACGGCGCAGAAAAGGGAATAATATTTCATATAGTTGAATCTCTCCGCACAATCTGCTTTGCCGCTCCATTTGCATCTCAGCTTTTCCACTCGGTTGAAATAAAAACTTCCACACGCGTGCTCTATCACCGAGACATCTTCCGAGCCCCGAGCACAAAAACGCAAACAAATAATTTCTCGTGGCAGAGAAAAACTCGCTCTCGTCGCTTTTAACTTTTTCTCCGTCTTCCTCTCTTTTTTTTTTTTTTTTTTTTTTTTTTTTTTCAATTTTGGACCTCGACGAGCAACACGCCGAAAACAGACAGGGTGGTTCTCTCATCTCTCATTTGGCACTGAAACTTTTGGGGTTTCGTCTTCACCTCGTCGCCTCTTGTAATTTTATATTGCGCCCGTGCTCGGTTTCGCCGCTGAAAGACGAGACCTCTCGGTGACTGTCAAGTCGACTGAAGAATTAACTCGAGGCGGAGAACAAGTTGACTAACAATGAGAAGGATATCGCTCTTGGAATGGAGTTGGAAGTGTTTGCGGTGGAAAAAGGAGACGTTTTGAGCTATTTATATTTAATTTGAAAATAAATAAAGATTTAAAAAAAAAATACCAAACCAAAGTTGAAATTAACAAAAATAAATGGCCAGGATTTTAGTGACGCCTGGGGGGCCTAATTTTATTTAAGAACATTTTTATCAAACTTAATTTATTTATTTATTTGAAGAACAAAAATTGATTTTTAGAATTTTTGGAAAATAATATTACTTCCTGGTTAAATGTTCTTAAATTCAATTATTTCCCAGCTGAAAATCTTATTCTTTCAACGTGCTTTTATCTCTTTTATTGTCAGAAAATACCTGCCCGTCTTATTATTTAATTTTCCTTATGTTGATCCGCACAAAAGTTGCTAAATCATCTTTTTTGATGTTCATTTTTCACTAGACCCCAAGTAGATAAATAGAGGAGATAATTGAAACATTCTTCAACAAAATTTGATAATCGCAATCAAGTGTTAAATTTTAACTTAAAAATCAAATTTTATTATTGATTTATACAATTATTTACAATTTTGTCCATTGAAACAAACAGCAGGGAAAAGGAAAATTAAAATATTTACAAGATTTTTTTTGTTCTTATGAGAAGAGACAGAAAATGAAATAATAATTAATCAAAGTGAAAGAAATAAGATTATTTGAATTAGAGTGCCAAACGTTTTGAAATTGCAAAGGTCGATTATTGCTTCATAGGAAAGAAAATAATGGAAATTACTTGACTTTGATCATAATTCATGAGCAGTGTGGATAAAAAACACTTTTAATTAAGTTTAACAGTTGTAATTTATAATTTAAACACAATTTTTCAGCAAAAGAACTTCAAAGCTACATTTTTGCACTACGAAATAAAAATTCTACTCAAAACATTCCAAACTTTTCCATAAATTAAACAAAAGGCTCGTCGATGAAAAGTAGCGGACTTTCAATAAAAAATTTTCTATTTCTATTTAATTTTTTATCTAATAGTTTTTTTGTTGGCTCCAAACACGCACGTCGCTACTTCATCGAGTGTTTGCGTTGTTGACATTTGTACGGAACTCTCGGTTTCATTAGAGCACAACTTGAACACGACTTTCCACTTGAAGGAGTTTCGGTTCATTGATTTTGCGAGAGATCGTTTGACTTTCAAGAGTGCGTGCTACACCTCCAATTAATCGCAGTTAATTGAACCGAGGAGCAAATCAGGAAGCGAATAATTTCCACGGAAGAAGAAAACTTTCCGGGTGGGTCCGAATATCAGAGAAACGATTCTAGAGAAACGTTTCTCGAGAAAAGATTCTCGCGCAAGGATTCTCAAAGAACGATTCTTTAGTTGAATTTTAAAGGCAGAAACGATCCTGGAGAATCTTTGCGCGAGAATCTTTTCTCTAGAATCGTTTCTAGATTCGTTTCTCTGATATTCGGACCCACCCTCCGTCTTGCAGCCCAAATGTGTCTTTTTTTCCGACTTTGCTGCCGAATTGCGGACGCGGTTTCTTTCTTTTCAAGTCGTGCATTGTGTGTTTGCGAAAGGCGCTTTGCCGACGGCGCGCACAATCAGCGTCGCAGGCTGTTGCTGAACTTTGATTGAAGACTCGCACTTTGGCGCACGTGTGTGTGCCTCGCCTCGCCTCGCCGAGCTGACAATTAAAGAGCCATCTCTCGTCTCCACAATCCGCCTCTCTCCCCGAGATTATCCACCACACACCATCCATTGCCAGACTGCAATTCAAACAGACGCTTTTGTAATGAAAGTGTCGACGAAATCGACTTTTGATTAAAGAAAAAAAAATAGAGTTGTCAAAAAGTTTTATTTTTATTTTAGAAAGCAAAAGTTAAATTAGTACTGCGACTAATCGCCTTGACGTGGAATTACGTTCCGAGATAACGAGATATTTGAGACAAAGCCGGTGTAAAAAAGTTAGAAAAATTCCTGTTGTGATAATAAGCAATTTTAATTGAGGGCGGAAATTTCCCAAATTAAAATTCTTTAAAACCACCCCAATCTGTCCGTATTTAATTTTGGGAAATTTTCGCCCTCAATTAAAATTGTTTATTATCACAACAGGAATTTTTCTAACTTTTTTACACCGGCTTTGTCTCAAATATCTCGTTGTCTCGGAACGTAATTCCACGTCAAGGCGATTAGTTGCAGTACTAATTTAATTATTTCCCGTTTCGAGTGGTTTCTTTGGGTTTTAAATTCTCAAAGCAAAAGTTGTTTGAATTGAAGTCATTAGAATAAAATATATTTTAATTTCTTCAACTATTTAGAAAAAAAATACTTATGACACGTTTAACTATTATGTCTATTTTATCTGTTATATTATTTAATTTGTTTATTTATTTAAATAATTTATTTTTAAATAATATTTGATAATTTTATTATTTCACAGATAAAAATTTGTTATAATATTATTCTATAATTAATTATTAATTATTTTTAATATTTATATAATACATGTACATGATATTCGTTGTTTATTTTTATAACTTAATATAATAAAACTTTTCGAGAGAGAGTAAACAATGTGATGTAACAATTTGGACAAATAAACAACAATAATAATAATTGTTTCCTGCAAAGTAGAATACTTGGTAAAACAACCGTGATTAAAAATGGCCATTCAACTTTCATTCTTTTTCCTGAATATTGAGTCAGAAGAAAAAAAACATTTGATTTCATTGATTTGCTCAGCACCCAATAAAAATTCCGTTAAATTTTATACCAAAACCAGACCAAAACTAAATTTTTTATGTAAATTTTTTTATACACAAACTCCCTCTTTCAATCAGGCTTCTTTGGAAAAACCACGTATTTTCTGAATTCCGAAGCTTCTTATATTCAAATAAATTTCCCAGACCCTTTTTTGCACTGAAATTCTGTCCATTGACAGCAGACGACGTGTGCAGTATTTACTTGTGTGTCGCTTGCGAAGAGCAGAGAGCGAATTTTAGCATGACAATGTCTGCTCTCGCGTCGAGAGAGACTCGAGTGCATTCTCCGGGTCGCTCTCTCTGCAAAGAGATAACAAGACGAGGGCTCTCGTCGAGTTGCGGCTCAGAAATCTGGCCTCGCGTTCACATACATACAATGGGCGCAGGAGTGCATTTTGCACGGGCCGTGTGGGTAGTAATTATTCTCGAGAGGCAATTGTTTGGCCACATAAATAGCTTTTGGTGCAGCAAACAACAACAACAACTGTGCACATGCGGATGGGCTTTGTACATTCGAGGTAAATCAATTATGGGACGGCCCGAAAGCGGACAAAATCGATCCATTTGTAGGCAATTTCGTCGTTTAATTTGAAAATCGATTTGATTGGCGCGCGCCTGTTTATTCATTCATCTCATTTGCATCATTTTCATTACACTGCGGATAATGAGAGGAAGCGACCACCTTTGTTGGTTAATTAAAACGCAAAAGTAGGAGATCGATCAGTAGCTTTCAATATACCCCCAACTGCGGTTAAAACTAGATTCACCCTGCTTAAAGTGGATGGATGTTTATCAGATGATGGAAGAAACTTTAAGATTGGATTTGAATGGGGCAATTAGATTAATAAAATTAATCATTGATTCACTGATTGATTGGATAAATCTTTTTAATCAATGAGGAAAGCAAACAAATAATATAAATAGTCAAATTTTTGACATTTCTGATTGAATCTTTGCCCATCAAAATAATCAAAATTAATAATTTATTTTGTAAAATTTAATATTAAAACCTTAAATTTAAATTTTATTGCACATCTGATCTTTTGATTCACTAATTGCATTGATATGATCTGGAATCTGACCCCTCTAAAATAAAAATAAAATCAATTAATTAAAAAATAAATGCACTTAATGTGACTTAAATTGCGATTCAAATCAATTTCACAATCAGAACTAGAATAATTTTTATAAAAGAGGAATAAAAAGTCTGTTCAAAGAAGAATTTATTGGAAATGAAGAGATCGGGCTTTTCCTCGTTGCAAAAAATTGTTTTTATTAAAAAACAAGCGGCTGTACCAGTTTCGGTTTTTTTGTATTTTTTCTTGCTCATGAAATAGGGTCGCAGACCGTGACCGAAACTGGTAGAGCCGTTTGTTTTTGAATAAAAACAATTTTTTGCAACGAGGAAAAGCCCGATCGCTTCATTTCCACGATCATCTCCGCGAGTGTCAACTTCTTCAAACAAAGAAGAATTTATTATTTTTCGTTGCGGCAAACAAGAAAGTACAAAAGAAACATCAGGGGTTTAATTTCCTAAGTCTGACAATGAGGTAAATTCCTCTTACAGAATTGGAACCCAGCTTTCTGCTCATTTATTTATTTGTTTTATACATTGCCAAAGAAAAATAAGCAACCCCAAACTATCAAAAGTGAACGAAAAAAATGAAATTATAATAAGTCAATTCTATTTAAAAAAAAAAAAAAAATGGTTTGTGTCACCATTTTAAAGAATTAAGATCTTTAAATTTGCATATTTTGTTTTTATTTTGTAAATAATTTTAACCAACACATATGGAGATAAAAAAGCATTAAATTTGTAATATAATAATTAAAATAAACGCAAATTTTCAAATATTTCTCCTTTCTTCAATATTTCTGATGATTATTATTATCTAACTTGGGCCATTAAACCATGATTGCAGATTCCCACGGGACACGCAGACCCTGCCGAACCACTTTTACTTCACCGACTTTGAGCGTCACACGGCCGAGATCGCCGCCTTTCATCTGGACAGGTGAGTCAACTTTCTTTCCACCCGCATGCATTATAGTTTTGTTGTCGGCTGAAAAGTTTTTGTCAGCCGCGCGAATAAAATCGATACACACAAGGGCTTATTTATGTGTCCTTTGACAGCAACCCGCCGCTTATCGGGCCAAACTACTATGTAAAGTGTTGGCTGGCAAATACAAGATTAATGGTGCTTCTCGCCTCTGACTTTGAGCAAACACCCCGGCCAGCAGGCTATTGTGTGTGAGAGAATTTAATTGAATCTGGAGGAGTGGTTGGCCCTCGTCTGCCTAAACAAATCGATAACCCATTGACACTTTGTCGCTCTTGTTCACCGGGGCCAATTTCAATCAACCCTTTTGCACCAACGAAAATTTCAATTATAAATAATAAAAAAATAAGAGGTATATATGCAACGACGCTTACGTGAATGTCGAGCGTGTTGCATAACTCGTTGTTGTCGCTTTTTCATGTTCTCTATATTTTTATGTTACAGAAAACACAGGTTCATTTTTTTTTAATTTTTTTTTTTTTAATAGAGTGCAGTAATTTCTGTGGGGAATAAATAACGAATTGCTCATCATTATTAAATCTTTAATGATTTTATATTTTGCATGATTTTTTAATAAAAATAAAAATATTAACATTTAATGCGTAATTTTCTTAATTCTTAATTTAATTTATTTTTATTTTATTTAATTTTATATTACTTTATTTTAATTTATTTTTGTTTTATTTCATTTCATTTTTTTATCCAGGGTTTTTCTTAAGCTATTCAATATTTTCATTTAAAATGTTCTCATTTTAGATAATTATTTACTTGTCATAATTTTTATATATTTTGAATTTGAAACAAATGAAAGCTTAAAATTAATTTGAAGAATTTTTGACTTTTTGGTTTGAAGTATTTTAATTTAAATTTATCATTTTACAATAACTGCGCCATCAATATTTTCAAATTATCACTGTATTGACCGGTGGAAAATTCACTTTCTTTTTCTCTAAAGAAGAGAACGTTTTAGGGTCCAACTGGTACAGAGTTTGGTTTTTTATTATAAATTTTATACAAAAATGTAGACTAAAAGTTCATGAAAGTCTTGAATTGTCCAGATGTGTCACAGAATGACTTCCATTGGGATTCTAAATAAAATCTTGATTTTTAAAGATCCGAAGTTTTGCCAAAATTAATTTTAAAAAAGTCTCTTTTTTCAATTTTAGTCTCTTTTTGTGTTTTTCAAGATACTTATTCATTTTAAATATTTTATATTATGCAAAATTACTGATTTTTTGATTTAGACTTCTCGGGTTCCGTCGCGCGATGCCCGTGGTGGGGCGGGTGCTGAACATGACGACCGAGATCTACAACATCGGCGACGCCGAACTGCTGAAGACGTTCTTCGTGTCGCCGTCGGACAACCTGTGCTTCCACGGCAAGTGCAGCTACTACTGTGATACAGCCCACGCCGTCTGCGGAAACCCGGACATGCTCGAGGGCTCCTTCGCCGCCTTCCTGCCCGACAAGGAACTCGGACCGAGGAAGGTTTGGCGCCACCCCTGGCGCAGGTCCTACCACAAGCGGAGAAAGGCACAGTGGGAGCTCGGTGAGTCACGTTTTCTTCACTTCATTCATCTAAAAACTTAAATTTTTAATGATCCATTCATTATTGTTGTTTATTTGTCCAATTTGTTCCATGAAGAAAAAAATAGATAAAATTAAAGGAGGAAGCAAAAAAGAAAAAAAAAATTGAAAATAGAAAAAAAATGTATATTTTTGTTGTATTTGTAGGTCTGTAAAGTTATTTAATTAAATTTCTATTAATTATCTAATTTTAAATAAAAATTTAACATTTAAAATAAACATTTTATTTATTTTATCAAAATAATATAAGTTTTTACATTAAATATTAATAAAATAAATAGAATTTAATAATGTTTTCTTTGATCCATAGGTTAGTTTTTATCATTTAATTATTTGAATAATTATTAATTTTAATATTCATAAAGCGTCACCACGATGTAAAAATTTATTGCTAATGTTTGAAAAAAATCTCTGTTCGCTTCATTTTTTTTCACATCCAATATATTTATGGATATTTATTTAATTTATAACATCAATATGAAGGTTTCTTTCTAATTGATAGGTTTGTGGCTTAATTTAATCATCAAATATAAGAAATTTTAAAACTGGAATTACATATTTTGATGATTTTTTAGTTATTCGAAAAAATTCAGTCGTATTACTGCTTTTTTTTCAAAAATCACATAATTTGAAGAATACATTTGTGCCTAAAATTTTCATTTTATAAAAAGCACAATCAAATCATAGCAGGATCCAGAACCTTTTTTTGAATTTGTATAGTTGAATTTTTGAAAAACTACAAGTTTTTTTTCGTATATTTGTGAAACATTTAATTTACATATTTAAATTCAAACGAAAAAATTTAAAAACTAATTTTGAAATTTCGCGTGCAATTTTTTGCGAGCCGTCTGTGCAAACACTTTGAACTTTGCGAGTTGCTGAAGTGCAAGATTAGCGAGTGGCGAGTCGCTCGCTTTTGCACTCGAGTCACGCGAAAAAGAGTGCCGGACGCGAAACGAGGCTCGTTCGCTAAATCACTCGGCAATCTTCTCGTCTCCTAGCTCATAATTAGCCCAGCAGCGAAACAAACAACGCGCCGGAATGGGCGGGCGGGCGGACGGGGGGTAATTGAAAGGGGGCCATGATTTGTGGCCGAAGAAACTCCTCCTCTCGGCCTCTCCATTACGCGGTCCCTCGGGAGTCGTGCGTGATTCAGATAACGCCGCCGAGCCCCAATTAATTCATTTCGCGCGCCGGCCCAAAAAAGAAGAAGGTGTTTCTGCTCAGTCTAGCTCTCGCGAAAAGGCAACCGGCGCGCCTGACCCGAATCGCAAGCAGCTCCCTTATGCAAATTGCACCCACGCGGCCGTTTTGTGCGCGCCAATTAATAAATTACATGCCTTGCTTGCTCGGTTTGTTTGTTTTTGTTGAGACACACACACGCACAATCGTTAACTGCAGCCGACTTGATCAGCCAAGATTGCAGATAATTGTTTGGCTCAAACCTTTTGAAAAAAATCCAAATTGAATTAGGAAGGACTGAGATTTTCAATTTGTCAGAAAACTGGAAAGTCATAGTCCAGGAATCAAAAGCATTTTGCTCTATGTAACCCGGAAAAAAATCATGCAAGTCTCGGAATCTGTTTAAAAAATTATTAAAATTTTCAATTAAAAGTTGAAATTTGGACATTTTAATTCGTTTTCCGAGCATTGGTTTTCTCGCTCAGTTTCTGAATCCACGTAAAAATTCTTTTTTTGTTTCATAAAAGGTCATTTTTTCAATATTTTTATAGACAAATGTTTGATTTTCACCTATAAAGTTAACATTGAGCGGAAAACCTCATTTTTAAACATTTCCGCATTCATAAATTTTGCCGCTTTGGATTTACAAGAAAATTTTAAATACAAAAAGTGAGTGCAAAATTAAATTTTCTTTTAGGTTTATTTGAAAAACTTTTCTCTAAAATGTTTGACCCGGAAAGGGTAGCGGCAGAAGAAAACCTAGGTAAATCTCTGAAAATGTGTCTCTATGGTGAAAATTTCAGACTGTCATGAATTTTTTTCCGAGCTGAACCTTTTCTTTCCTGGATAATCAGGATCATTAAATTTTGGTCATAATATTACGTCCAAATGAATTTTCTGACTTTCCAATTTCTCAGTTTTCTGATTATTAAAACAAGATATTTTTGAAAGCTCAAATTTTAAAACTAAGAGCGTGGGTTTGAAGCAAACGCCTCTTAATTTTGAACCATGCGCGCAACTATAAATTGAACGATGCTCCACATTTTATTTTGTTTGGCGCCCTCCGAGGGGAAATGCGTACATTTAATCCTCTCGGAGGCCGACCGCACCACCGAGGTTTCCTTTAATGGCTCGCTTCTTTAATTTTTATCTCGGGCTGAGCCGAGGTCTCAAGTGGTGTGTGTGGCCGCGCCGAGCGGGGTGATAAATTACTAATCCTCGCGTTTGATTCGCCCCTCGGCGGCTCCGCACTCGTTATCGCGCGCCGGACACGTGAAATGGAGAGAGCAAGGGTGTGAAATTGCAGCAGCCACTTGTGTGCTTTCGCAGCTTCATTTGTCAGGCCGGATTAAAATTCTGCGCGCCGGCAGATAACGGCGAAAGGAAACTTTCTTCGCCGGCCACTTTATACATTTCCGACGTCGGTGTAGATACGCAGACCGCGCGCCGCTCGCCCAAGTCCATTCACATTCATTGTGCGCCGCGCCGACCACTGATAAAATTTATTTATTGCCTTGCGCAACGGACTAGGAGAAGGAAAAGCCTTATTAATGCATTAGAAGAAGAAAATAACCACTCTTCCTTTTCACACGTTTTAGATTAGAATGCACTTGTTTTTTGTTTAACCCAAGTGGCCAAGTATTATTGTAGGAATTTTTTTATGTTTGGATAAAAGAATAAATTTTAACTTAAAAATTAACCAACTCTTGTTTTTCTTTTCAAATCAAAATAGTTTAAAACCGTCATAACTAGGCTTTGCGCATTTTAGACGGTAATTTTATTAAATGAATATTTTTTTTACATTCGGGAACAAAATTAATGAACATTTTGTTAGAAAAAAATTTAATTTCTAATCATTTATAATGTTCTAAAACAAGCTCAAAACATGTCTTTCCTGAAATTGGAAGTTGGAATATCGTGAATAATTTTCTTTTCCTTTTTTGTATTAAAAGAAAAGACGAAAAAATTGCTTTCAGTTGCTTGAAATATGAAATCTGCAAGAAAATTATTTTTGAAATAGTTTTTTTTTTTCACTTTTCAAGATATTTGTTGCGAAATTTCGTTTAAAAGCCTGGAAAAACCTACTTATTACTAGAAAAAGTCTGTCAGTTTCGTCTGTTTTAGTCTCTTTAGTCAGAAATTGAAGAAATAATCAGTCTTATTGTTATAAAATCACATAATTAGTGCAGAAAATGCATTTTCGTAACGTTACAAGTGACGTTGAAAATTTTATAACCAACTTAAATGCACATAGATTTGTATAAATTTAAAATATTTTTTTATTTAACTATTCAAGTTTCATGATACAAGTTTAAAAAAGCTTTGTTAAAAATTTCACTAAATTACAAATGATTAATCCCTAAGTAAGCATTAAAATTGGTCAAGAGACTTTTCCATAATCGGCTTATGTTTTTTTTTTTTTGGAATTAAAGCAGAAGTTTGTACTGCGAAAAGGCTGAGGAATGTGGTGTGCGCGCATAATTAATCCACATTAGGCGGCGAGCAGATGATTTCATTAAGTCGGGCAGAGATTAAGATGGCGGCGGCGATGCATGTTTGTGTGATAATAAGGGCTGGTGCCTCTTGCGGTTTGCGCTGCTCTCATTTGTTACTATTATGCATCCCGCCATACATAAACTAGGGGCTAGTGTGTCCAACGGGACCGAATTATGGTACCGCGGGATTCCTTTCCCGTAATTTCTTTCCATTTCCCGCCCGTTCCTGCTCTTTGATTGGGAATTTTTTCCCGCGGGAGTCCCGTTCCTGTAGTTTGATTCCCGTTCCTTCCTGTCCCGCTCATATATTTTTTTAAATACACGTCTGTGAACGTTTTCGTCCCGAGTCGAGTGAGAATGAGTCTTTTGTGCTACAACGAAACAAATTTAATAATGCCGAAGTGTGAATGTGATCTTTTGAAGAAAAGATTATTTTGACCTGCCTAATTTAAGTTTCAAGTTGCAATGTTCATAGAGGCTTTTTTCACTATACTCACTTTTTTGGCGGAAACGCCCACCTACGACTTATGACAGTAAACGAACAGCAGTGCTAAAGACTGGTATAAGTGGATATTGTTTTTGCCTCGATTTTTTACTAAAATTTGACAAGATTCAATGATAATTTCTCTTAAGCCAACTAAAAACTTATGAGAGAAACAAGAGAGACCTGAAAAAAATCTTGAGAGAGTTCACTTGAGCCTTCATGAATTTAATATTGCGTTATTTTGGCCAAACAGTATAATATTCTTTGTCGTCAAGACTCAAGACGCATAAATATCGTTGATATTTTTGGTAAAACACTAATATAGAAAGAAGAAAAGTAAACCAGGTTATTTTTCTCTATTAAGCTTGGTTTTTTGTTTGCTTATCCTTATTTGCTCTTCTTTGATAAGCTCCAGTAATTAATTAAAAATAATTCCTTAAATTAAAATAATTAATTTCACTGGAAGAAATGACAGAGATCCCAAATCCTAATTAAGTGAAAATGTATATTCTAGACGAAAGATGAATAGAATATGACCTGCATACAAATATATAATAAAATTAATTAAATTGTTAGCACATAATTTGATTTTCAAAATAATTTTTTTTTTATCAAATTAAAAAATTTTTCAAGGCTTGTTATTTTGATGGAAGTACCCAAATTATAATTTATCAAAATACTGGTTAATATATCAAAAATATAATTTATTCCCGTGAGTTTCATTTAAATTTTATATAAAATATTCATGGTATTCAAAAAGTTACACAAAATAATCCAAAAGAATAAAATGAAGGCTCCGGTTGCATCATTAAATTTATTCAAAATAGCTAGTCATTTGTTAATTAAGATATGCTTATGAATTAAGTATTTCGGAGAAAATTTCACTATTTTTACATGGGGGGTATAGGAGTAGCGCTAGTTTCGTTTACTATCATGTTCGCCTCGCCTCGCCACGAGAGGGGGTGTGCTCATAAGTAAAATGCCTCTTTTCGCCTCTTTTATTTTTTCCTCCCTGTATGAGCGCCTGAGCGGATGGTGTGTAAAGCAGCAAAGAGAAAAAATTTGTGTGCATGCGCTTATTGATTAAATTGAAAAAGTACATACATAATTATCACACTCCCAGGTAAAACGCTATTTAAACTATTTAAAGGAAAAAATCTGATGCAATTATAATTTTCCCGCGGGAATCCCGGCACCGTCAATCAAGTCCCAGTTCCTCCCGGCACTGTTCCCGCTCAGCACGATTAGCACCGTTCCCGCAAGAATCCCGCAAGTCCCGCGGGAAATTTTATTTTCCCGTTCCCGTTGAACACTCTACTAGGGGCACATTATGCGCGCGCGGTGTTTATTCTCAATTAGGCGACATTAATTATATAGAGTCGGTCCTGCTTGAACAAAACCACCTGCATATTTTGGTGGATTATTCGTGCATCAATTGTCTGAGTGAATTGGAAAAAAAAGGCGATCGATTTTTGGGTGTGTGAAAGAATCAGACCCGGGGCAGGTGGAGGCCCTTGTTTGCACCTGCGGCGCCCAACGCCACACTTCTCCAGGCCATTTGCATACGCATTCGGGTCAAATCCAGGTCAAATCTAGCCAAAGAAGTGAACAACTTGGTGAAAATCATGTAAATTATTTATACTCAGGCAAAAATATATTAACCAAAAGGTCGGTTGCAGCACCTGAGAGTACGGGTTTGCATTCATTCGGATTGCACGAAAAAAAAATTTATAAAATCTTGACACTGCTTGTAAAATAATCTAAAAAAAAACAGTGATTTATATTAATTTTTATGATTTTTATTAAGAATTAATTCATAGAATATGAAACTAAAATATTAAGTAGAGGCTTTTGCAATAAAGAAAAACGGCCCGATCAATTTTGAATTTTGATGATAGTTTTTTTTATTGCATTAATTTGTAGTCCATTCCAAAATATAAAAATTAACTTATTGGGTAAAATTATTTTAATTTCTTAAATGGGAATTTTACTCAAAATTGGGAAAATTTCTGAAAATCGCCTCTATTAAGAGGGAAAAATATAATCTATAGGTCAGTTGTCATCTAAAATTTACATCGATCTTATTGGAAAAGGTTGAGAAGTTTTTATTATAAAGTGTAGAATAGTTTTTGATGAAAATCAATTAATGAATTTAAACATGAAGAAAATAAATAAATAGATTTTTTTTTTTATATTTAGCATTGCCATTTATTTCCGTTTTCACTGCTCTCAATTCTTTCAAAACGTACAAAATGACGATTTTTTTTTCAATAATTATAATTTTCATCAAAACAATCCAATTTTTGTGTGTTTTCAGATGACGAGTACTGCTCGTTGGTGCGCGATATTCCACCGTACGACGCGGGTCGACGGATGCTCGACCTCGCCGACATGGCTGTGTTCGACTTCCTCACCGGCAACATGGACCGGCACCACTACGAGACCTTCAGGCCCTTCGGCAACGCCACCTTCCCGCTGCACCTGGACCACGGCCGCGGCTTCGGCAAACCCTTCCTCGACGAGACTTCCTGTCTCGCGCCCATTTACCAGTGCTGCACCATCCGAAGGGACACCCTCGCCAACCTACTCAGGTCAGTTCACTTAATTTAATGATAATTAATTTTGGAAATGAAGCGATCGGGCTTTTCCTCGTTGCAAAAATTGTCATTATTAAAAAAAAAGACTCTACCAGTTTCGGTCACGGTGTGAGACCCTATTTCATGAGCAAGAGAAGGAATGATTTGGGTGAGACTGTTCATGAAAAGTTACCATTTTGAAATTAATCTATGTTGTTGTGGTTGGAAAAAGATGCTTCCTCCTAAATTTTCAGCTAAAATTATTGGGTGCTTTTCCGGGAAATCAGATTTTTCCAAAAACACAAAAATGCAATTATCTCCGCTCCTAATATGAATAAATGTATGATCTTTTCATGTTCAGACGTAACAACCCCCCCGACAACTTTGCCATTGACAAATCTTGCGTAGGTCAAAGGTCAAGGTCACTAAATTGCAAATTTCACTTTTGAACGCAATTTTCGCAAAGAAGCACCCCTCAGATTTTTTTGCAGTATAGAAAAACATGTAGCCCCAAGTGTGTAAAAAAAATACTTGATTTTCAGAACGGTAACTTTTACCGTTTAATTTATAATAATAACTGAATATTAAAAAACAGCGAAAAGTCGCTTTTTCCTCAATAGAAAATAATTTTCAACCAGTGATAACTTTGTTTCTGTTACAGAAACGACAAAATGTATAATGGCAATAATTGTTTGTCTTGACTTTTTGCATCCGACCATGTGTCATTCTAGATGTTCAGGTCACCTAAGGTTATTGACCTCGGTGACATGTGACCTTTGAAACCGATTTTGCAAATTTTCTGTGCAGAAAATAACAAAACGTAATTAGTTTTTGTAAAACAATGACATAATATTACAAAATGGTCACACCCATTAAAAAAAATCAGCAAAATTTTAACATGTCAATTTCTTGAAAAAAAATTAATTTTTACCACATTTTTACAATATGCTGCTTTTTTCTCAAATTTTAATTTACAAATTAATTACGAACAACTAGCCAATAATTTTTTATAATAAACAAAAAGTACATAATATTACAAGAAGAACATTTAACAAAATAAATGTACATTAAATAAAATAAAGTAGCGGCTTAACAAATTTTAGAATTAAAATTTTAAGATTCGCAAGAAGAACATCTTAATTTTAGAACAATTATGGGTTGAAACTTCAATTAGATGGACACTGAATTTTGATTAAGTTTTAATTAAAATAAATTAACAAAAATTGTTTTAAATAGTATTAAACTGAAAACAAAATAACTTTTTCTTCTTCTTGTTTGTCATTTGTTAGAATTTTAATTAACTTGAAATTAACAATTTATCCTTATTCCTGTGCTCTTTGTTAAAGTTGTAAATTTCCCTTTGAAAACCTTTTGCATCGGTGAGCTTACGTGCCGCATACATAAAGTTGCAACTTTTCGAATTTATGACACGAGTTGTTTTGAGCACAATAAAAATATAATTGTTAACATGCCACCTGCTGTGAGTGGCGAACTTTTCCCATCAATATGCACAAAATTTGTGTGTGTGTGTTTGTGATCATAAAACAGAGACGCGCGCGCCGTTAAAACTATAGCTCTAGGCGAATAATTTTCGTTTTCCAGCGAACAAGAAAAAAAGTTATATGTTTACGACCTCTTGACTCGCGTACACGCCACTCGCTCACCGCATGCAGCTCGTTTTAATTTGGAGAAAATTCGGGCGAAGAATTAAAAGCCGGCCGAGTATGTGCGCGTCTCTTTTGGTCTCGCTCGGCGCCGCAGATTTAATTTGCTGCAACAATTTCTTGATATCTGCGAACGGCAAATCCCTCGTGGGACAAGGCTGGAAATTTGATCAGGCACGGACTGCGCAGAATATTTATATATTTTGATATTATGTAAGTTTTTTAGCATTTATTAAATCTTAATTCAAGAAAGGGGTTGAATTTAAAAAAATTAACTTAAATTTAAACTCATAAAAATTATGTCGATTTGAATTTTAAGTCGGCTATTCCTGGATGAGTTTTGTAAGTTGTTTATTGTTTAAAAAAAAAACAATATCCTGATTCCAAATTTTCTTAAACTCACAAAACCCATCAAGGAAAAGAGATTTTAAATTCAAATCACCATGAATCAATCCTCGATCGTGAAATTGTACTACAAAACCATAAAAATTAGCTTATAAAACTTTTTTTAATTTTGAAAATGATGAAATTTATAAAAAATTATTTCCATCAAGAAATCATAATACATAAAAAATTAATTTTTAAGGAGTTCTAATTTGTGCATGTTTACATTGTGTAAACATTGTGTAACATTCTTTAATTTAAAATGAACACTGCTCAATTCTTTCTATTTCTAGGTAACATAATTTTTTTAATTTTGTAATGCATATTGTTATATGTTTTATTTTTTCTTTAATTTTATTTTATTTCACTATAATTAATTTATTAAATTGTATTATTATAATTTATTTTTTATTTTTTACTTTGTTTTTTAATTTAATTTTATTTTACTATATAGTTTATTTATTTATTTATTATAATTTATTTAAATTTAATTATTTTATTTTATTTTGTTCTTTAATTTCATTTTATTTTACTATAATTTATTTATTAGATATTTTTTATTATAAATTATTTTATATTTGTTTATTTTATTTTGTTCTTTAATTTCATTTTATTTTACTATAATTTATTTATTACAAATTATTTATTATAATTTATTTTATTTTTGTACTTATTATTTTTATTTATTTTATACTGTTTTGTACAGTTTTTGTTAGAACATGGTTAGAAATTTGATTTTTTTAAATTTATGTATTAAATCATTTTATTTCATACAACAAATTCAGTCCGTGCCTGCCAGATCGGTCCTTGCCGGTGGAATTTGAAATTGTAGTTCGACTGCCGCAAAGTGACTGCACGTCGCTGAATTATTACCCCGCTGTGTGCTCGCGCATTATTGCTGAAAAGCTTTTACTATTGCAAAAGGTCGTCAAAGTGTCGCACACGGAGACGCGGCCCTGCTTTTACTTCACCTCAAATAGCCGCCGCCGCACGTGTAATCAAAGCTGGGCCATTAGGACCCTTTACGCGCCGCAGCTTTATTTTCCATTTTACTTTTATTGTCGGCCGCCGCAGCCGCACCGAGGATGGAGAAAATAAAATTCCCTTTGCTCGAAGGAGTTAAACAGAAAATTAAAAAAAAAAACAATGCTCTGGATTGCAAAACTCACTGAAAAATTGTTGCGGTCGTTACGAAAAAATAAAGATTTAAAATTGAACACAAAATTTAACTTTTTGACTAATAAGCGTTTTTTTTCACTGAAATTTTGACGTTTTGAAATTAAAAAATCCTGCTACAAAATGTCGTTTTTAATTAATTTTTTAACAAAATCTGTTAGATTTTGTTTTTGCGCCGTTCTGGGGCGTTAATTGCGTGAGAAATCCAATATTTTGATTGCGAGAAAACGCGGCGCGACAAGGGTGAGAGTCAAAGAGGCGTCTCTGTCTCTCTGTAATTTAAAAATGATCAAAGCAGCAACAATTACGCTTTGTCTGCACCTGCCTCTGTGTGTGTGTTTTTGGTCCTCGGGTTTCTGAAACGAAAGAGACTCGTCGGGAAAACGCCTCTGCCTGCCTAATTAGACTCGTCGTATTTACTCAACTTTATGCTCGCCTGCTTTCCCCGCTCTTAATTAGACTCGGTTAATTATGGAAGAGGCAAAATTAATAATTTTTGCGGCGCGCGCGGCCACTTGATGATCTGTTCGTGCGAAATTTCGATTTGCAAAAAAAAGGCAGCACGAACTTTTCAAACATAGAAAACGGATAATTACATATCTGAGTACGAAAGGAGAGCCGCAGTTGGTTCGAAGAAGAAGATCATGCTCGGCTGCGCAATTGCTCTCTGGCTCAAGTTGTTTCAATTAAACGAATGGCGGCGACGAGAGCGAAAAGGAAACTTTGTTTGTGAAACGCGCGCGGTTTATCTTTCCCTCAGCAGTCTGTTCAGTTTTGTTATCTCTGCGACGAGGAGAAATATTTGAACTTCCCAAGCAAAAGCAAAGTAATCTGCTTCATTAACCGATTTGAACAAATTTGCACTTGGTCTGGTTAAAAGGTTTTGCTAAAACCCACCAAATATTATATTTATTGATAAATCACAGAGGCAATCACTGCCCATAATTCCACAGAGAATGCAAATAAATTTGAAAAAAGAGCGAAAGAAAAATTCAGTTTATTGTAATTGAATAATGCAAATATTGAGAAATTATATAAATGAAACATTGAAAATTAAAAATATCAGTGTTAAATAAAATTAGAAGAAATTGACACTCGATGAGATATTCATGGAAATGAAGAGATTTGGCTTTTCCTTGTTGCGAAAATTGTTTATATTCAAAAAACAATACCGCTTTACCAGTTTTGGTCACGGTCTGCGACCCTATTTCATGAGCAAGAAAAATACAAAAATCAGCAAAATTGAAAAAAAAACTCCCCCATTTTAACATGGGTTGATTCTTGAATTGGTTTTAAGATTTCAATTTTTATGTTAAAATGTGGTGTTTTTTCAATGTGCTGAATTTTTTATTGTTCTTACTCATGAAATAGGGTCAAAGACCGTGACCAAAACTGGTAAAGCCATTTGTTTTTGAGTAAAAACAATTTTTCAACGATGAAAAGCCTGACATCTTCATTACGATGCTAAATAAAAGGCTAAGATTTTGATCTGGAAAAAAATTGAACTTAAACTCTCTCTTGTAATTTAATTTGAATTTTAGTAAAGAATTGTCAGATTTGCTTGAATTGATTTAAATTTGAATTTATCCAATTAAATCAATCATATTTTAAAAAAACGAAGTTTTCACAGGCTTCCCAGGTCCTGTTGTTAGAAAAAATGCAATGAAATTTTAAATTATGAACTGATTATCAAGAAATACTTATGAAAAGGTCAAAATTCAACACCTGAAACTGCGAAGAAGTTCTTTGGGAAATATTTTTCCTTTTTAATTAAGTGAAAGATGAAACATTATTATTTTAAAAAAGAAATTGTGATATTAGGTTTAAAAAAGATGAAATCCGGTGAAATAGGTAATTTTCCCTGTAAATAAAAACGCCAATTTAAACTTTTTAAAGGTAAATTTTGTCTTGATTATTATATGAGATGATCATGGCTTTTCCTCGTTGCAAATTTTTTTTTGTTTTTGAATAAGAACAAATTTTTTGCAACGAGGAAAAGCCCGATCTCTTCATTTCCTTGATTATTATATTTTATTGTTTATTGATTTTCAAAACAATTAGGTTAAAAAACTAAGCTGACCACCAATTTTCCTCACCCTTCATTAAATTGATACTCAAAATCAGGCCCCCTCAAAAACATAAACTTTTACGCCTTCACTAGAAGCAACTTTATTAATCCTGATAGACACCTGGTTGATTATTCAAATTTATAAACGCTTCTCTCGACTCTTGCCTCGCTTGACAGTCGAACATTCCAATCCAATTACCGACGCCACTTGATAAATCGCTAAATAGGTAATGAGCAGAGCGAGCGAGTTGGCGGCCGTTTTGCGCCACAGGTGGTGCTGACGGAGACGGACTGAGCGCGCCTCGGCCTAATTGGACCATCAAAGGCGCGCAGCCGACAAGCCGAGGAATGAAAGAATGACGCGTGTCTATCAAATAGTCAGACGCAGCCGCTGCAGATGATTCGGGGCCGGTGCGCTAATTAATTATTAAGCGAGCGAGCGCTCCTCTCGTCGGCAAACACGGCAAATTAGCACGCGCGCGTTAATATTGTACAAATCTCTTCTTTCTTCCGTCCGTGTTGATACAGAGCGAACAATGCTCGAGCAAGGTACGGTGGAGAATTCGCTCCGCCTGCGCACAATTAAAAGCACACACACGAGACTCCTCCGCGCGTTCAGGGAAAAGCGCGTCAACAC
Organism: Neocloeon triangulifer; assembly: GCF_031216515.1. NCBI lineage: Eukaryota > Metazoa > Arthropoda > Insecta > Ephemeroptera > Baetidae > Neocloeon > Neocloeon triangulifer. The sequence continues at coordinate 4,179,127 of NW_026775550.1, forward strand.
TTTTAGAAACTGTGCTCGTCGGTTTTTCAAAAACCGGATTTCTTCACTCCTTATAATCCACCGCGCTGGTTGATGAGCTCAGCAATGTTTGCTTTCGCATGTTTTACCTGGAAAAAAACGAAGCCAGAGAAAAAGAAATATATTTTTACTCAGTTTTTGTAATTCTGCTTTTCACTGAAAATGTTCACGAGCATTGCTAATAAAAATGCACAAAAGAAAATAAATTTTTATCCAAGTTTATAATGCTAGAAAAATTCATTTAAAGTTTTTTCTTTTGAAACTACAAAATTGTCTGATTTACATAATTATTTACTTTTATTCATAACAATTTTTTGTTAAGGACTGTGACATTATTTCATGAAAAAATTTGTAAAAAACTGCACAAAGAAAAGACATTTCCACTGCTCTTAATCAAGAGCCAGATCTTCTCTCCAGTTAAAGTTTTCAATTACAAGTTTTAACACAGATTTATCGAGATTAGTCAAGCCCGGTTTTTTTATAATTCATTCATAGTTAATTTTTGCAATTAATCAGCAAAAAGAATGAAAAACTCATAATTCTAATTTATTTTTCCCTCATTTTCATCTTTCATCCTATCAATGAAAAAGTGTTAAATAGAATTCTATTTTCAAAATTTCCTGAAAATTTTCGGATTCTTGCAGTTTTTCTATTTCTCCTTTACATTTGCACCTCAGACTTGTAAATTTTGCACTTTGCTCACCACAAAAGAGCGATTTCGCCTGCGAAAGCACGTCAATTCCTTGAGGAGCGCCTGCAGGACGGCGAAATATGCAACCGGCAGGGCAGGCGTGCGTTGCGGGTCGGCGCGCGTCTATAAATCTGGCCGTGCGCGCGGTGAAATATTCATGGCTCGGCCCGCGGGGCGGCCGTAAAGTTTTCTTTTGAGGGAAATAAAGCGGGCGGCCAATGAGTCAATTGGAGAGACTCGATTATTTATTTACGCGGCGCCAAATCAAATAAGCCCGAGCGAGGCAAACCACAAAAAGAGCCGACGAGTGACACATAATGGGGCTCCACGGGCCGAGACGCATGAATAAGGAGAGCCTGCGACGCTGAATTATGCACGAGGCCGGCGAAAGATGAGCTCGCCGCCCTCTCGCTCGAGCGATTAAATTTGCAGCGGCTTAAATCCTTCCGACGACCGTCTCGGATTTACCGCTGATAATGGAGTCACTTGATAATGAGACTTGAAAGAGACCAAAGTTCAGAGTTCGGATTATAAATTTATTACGCGTCTTAACGTCAATAAGCTCTTATTTTGTGTCGGGGTAAACTCGGCACTTCCTCGAGCGGCCACTGATGGTGCTTGCTGCACCATTCGTGGCCGAAGCTGAGAGACAGACAGGGCATCAGGTGACAGAGCAGCAAGATTGAAAGAGAGTCGTTTATGAGTAGCCAAGTGACACAGTTGCGTTTTGTAATATGTGCAAAGAAAAAGGCTAATTAATAACAACCAACATTTTAAAGTAAGTAATTATCGTTTCAATCAATGCTAGCCACCCCATACCAACGATGACCGAACATTTCCCGACAACTGGCGCCCAACTAACAGCCCCCGAAACCCTCCACCCAACGTGCATCCTTGCTTAGCAACAAGCCACATTCGGCGGCCATTATCCCGGAGACAAGCCCCACGACTACCTATCATGACGACTTCTTTTCCCATTCTCTTCACTGGCCACTCTGAAGAAGAGTGTTTCAGTCGCCAAATGGCTCTCCTTCAGGAAGAAAATCGCGCCCTGAAGGCCAAGTTGGGCCATGGCTCTGGCTAGGGGTTCCAACTTCCCTCCTTATTTTTCCTTATTTTTTGAATCAAAATTACCAAAATTAACAAATATACGCCTTGGAACCCAAAAATCAAGCTAATCAACCCCTAACACTAATTCCCCTTCCATTTTCCCCTTCCCCTACTGCTCAAATCCAATGGGCCCAATCCACCCAATTTTTAATGACAAATCCGGGTGTCTTTGAAATGACCCTCGCGATGGGTGAATCCGGACCCTTAGTGGCTTTCCTCATCGGCGAGTCGGGTGTTAATCCGCGCCCGACGCAACCCCGGAAGGCCCGGTATCTCCAAGCACCACCCTCCCGCGGAGTCAAATTGAAACCCATTGACGATTAGGCTTCATTCGAGGGGACGATGACCCCGTAAGGTCTCAAAAAAATGGTGGCACGGTTTCTGATCCCGATTCCAATCCCGCCAGCGGGGGCCCGGTATCTCTGACTCTCCCTCAAGCCTCATTGTCAAAGGAACACCTCAGTCAACCAAAAAAAAAATAATAATAAAATAATTTCTTGCCAAAACAAAACACAGAAATCGAGTAGACAAAAAAAAATAGAGTAGAGCAAAATAGAGTAGAGCAAAATAGATTTGAAGAAAAATTAGATTAGACTGGGAAAAATAGACAAATAGAAAAAAAATGGGAGTAGAGTCAAAGCAAAAAGTAGAATAGAAAAACCTAGTTTAAATTGAAGTTCAATTATCAGAACCAATTTTAAATTTCCCCAAAACCGACAAATGAAAAAAAAAACCAAACACTAAAATTCTTCTCAGTTTCAGAATGCTCTTGAACCATGGTGCCTTGACCAACATCTAATTAACAAAAAAAATTTCCAAATTACAGGAACCATATTCGCCTCTTCAAGGCGACCCCATTCAATTTTAGAGGGTAAATCATGAGCACTTTAATTCCCTTTTTCTTAGCTTTAAACACTCGTCAACAAATTAATTTTAAACCAATCACACAATACACAAATGAAACACAAAACTGTCAATCAAAATTCACGAACAAACTGTACTTTCGGCAAATCAAAAAATTAAAATGTAACACAACACAAACAGGTGCGTGAAACAAATTTATTTTCAACTCGCTCAAATCATTGCTTTGCGCAAAAAATTGGAGTTCAGTCCTTCTCAATTTTGGTTCTCAAAACCACATTTCATCCCTCCACTACAAAAAAAAAAAAATGCGTCTCCAACTCGTAGGTATATCTGCTTCTGTTGTCCCGGGGGGGAAACGCCAGTTTGCTATGGGACCTTGTCCACCCCATTTAAGCAATGCCTGCCCTGGGTAGCAGCGGAAGTAGAGAAAACTGCTGAGAAACAACTCCTATTTCTTGCGCAACGCACCCCAAGAATTCGACAATTAAAATTTTAATTTCAAAAACAATTAAATTGTACAACTAAAATTAACTTCTCAAATTAATTCGACACAAATACCCTCCAGTGCTCAATTGAAAATGCATCTTTAATTTTAAGTTTTGCTCAATTGAAAATGTATCTTTCAATTTATGTGTTCTATTGACAATGTGTATCTTTAAAATTAAATTGTTGTCCTCATGTCACCGATGATCTTGTCTCCTCTCAGCCGGGGAGGTGTCGGGGTAAACTCGGCACTTCCTCGAGCGGCCACTGATGGTGCTTGCTGCACCATTCGTGGCCGAAGCTGAGAGACAGACAGGGCATCAGGTGACAGAGCAGCAAGATTGAAAGAGAGTCGTTTATGAGTAGCCAAGTGACACAGTTGCGTTTTGTAATATGTGCAAAGAAAAAGGCTAATTAATAACAACCAACATTTTAAAGTAAGTAATTATCGTTTCAATCAATGCTAGCCACCCCATACCAACGATGACCGATCGTTTCCCGACATTTTGAATTCAGAAAATGTTAGTGTCTAATTTTTGGTATTTCTGGTTAATTTCTTCCAATTTCGAAAACTTTAGATAGAATATCACTTTACCAATTCAACTTTTATGCAGAAATCGAGCTCAGAAAACAAATTAAAATGTCCAAATTTGAAAATTTTATTTCTTTTTTAATCCAAATTTTTTCTAATTAACCGATTCCCGATTCCATAAATTAATGATTTTTATGTATTAAATTGAAAAATTTGTTTAAAATATTAATTAATTGTAAACCAAAATCCTAATCTGTTTTGAATAAATTAAGTTTTTCAACTCTTTTTATATAAACTTACGGGAAACGAGTCCAAATTTCCAAATCTCAACTTCTGATTGAAAATCTTAATTTTTAAAAACTGATTAGATCAGAATTTTTGTTTCCAAAAAACTAATTTTCTGAATAAAACTTCAAAAAACCAATACAAACGGCAACATTATTTGTCGCGATTTTGAAGTTTCAAATGGGAAAAATAATATAGTATATTTTGGATACAAAAATCCTAATCTGTGTTTAGAAAAATCAAGATTTCAAATAAAAAAAAGTTGAAATTTATACCTTCTGAGCATTGTTTTCTAAATCCACGATAAGTATCTTTTATAAAAATTAAGTTAAAATAAATTAAAAACTGAAATTCACGTATCAACGCAAGCGCAACTTCACTGAAAAAATTAAAAAAGATTACTAAAAAATAAACAAAACATAAATTTATTTGGCTTAATTGAAATTTTAACAACGCATTATTTTATTTAATTTTATTCATTTTTAAAACAATTATTTCTTAACTTAAAATCAGTACCTTTAATTTTGCTTAAAAAAGCAATATAAAAATATTCAATTGAGAGAAACATTTACAAGATCACAATGAGTTTCAAATTTTAATTTTTTTATAACAATTTCTTGAATATTTTTGTTTCAGGTTCCACAACGGTCCAAAGAAGCTGAGCGAGCTGATGCGCGAGTCCATGTCTCGCGACCCTCTTTCCCCGATCCTGTGGGAGCCCCACTTGAAGGCCCTGGACCGCAGGGTGCAGATCATCCTGCTGTCGATCAGGGACTGCATCTCGCACAGCGGCTCGCCCGACTCGGTCATCATCAGCGAGTTCAACTACAACGGCAACACCAGTCAGGACGAGAGCCGAGCGGGCAGCCGACAGGCTTGAATGAAAATTTCCACCGTCGCCGATTTCGGTTTTTTTTCTGGTAAAAGCTAATAATTAGTTTATTATTTCAATTGTCTCAAAAAAACGCACACGCTTGAATAGAATTATTTTGAAGAAAAACGTGAGTATGGCGAGGAGAAGAAAAACAGTAATCGGCTGCGGGTGAGAAATAATGTGGAACTATAAAAAAAAAGGAAAAGTCAGACTTTGCACCATCTCCTGTGCACACAACTATATTTATATAATTATATTATTGTAATATGAAAAATGCTAATTGAAAAAAGTGCGTGTTTGAACTGACCGACATATCAAAACACTCGTCCATATCTTGAATAATCAAATCGATGAGTGAAAATCGTAGTTCTGGGGAAAAACTCTCTGTACGTAATTTGATCATTTTTGGTGGTTAATTAAAATAGAAAAAAAATAATGTAATATGAGCGATTTTTTTACAACATAGGTGGAGAAAAACGTGTTCAGTTGAAATGTTTTTTAAACTTGCGGCTGTGATGTTCAAATAAGAAACATTGAGTAGAAGCCATTTTTTTATTCAACGCGAATCTAGTGAATTCATTCAAAGAGGGCAAATGATTAACACAAACTTATAAACTAACGAAACACAATGTAAATTTTGTATTCGGTTAATTTTCATCTCTCCCTGCCAGAAAATATTTCGTTCGATCGTGCTCAAGACGTACGTCTGTCTAGTCTGAATCAAAAAATTATATATTATTTCAATTCAAATTGAAGATGTTGGTTTTCCGCGAGTCCCAGGAAGCAACGAACTTTGATTGGCTGGAGAGACTCGCCATTGAAATAAAATAACCCTGTAGTTACCAAACGCTGACAAGATGCTGATTCCTATTACAACTTTTTTATTTGCATTTTTCGACGAGAAGCTCTTTCTTTATATCAAAGAAACCCAGTTTTGACTTGTCGAAAGTAGGTTTTTGTCCTTGTTTCAAAAAAAAAAAAAATCATGGCTTTTAATGTTCCTAGACCTTCCAAACGCCATTATTCACTTTCAAAAATTTATGGTACTAATAATCTTTATATATTTTATAATGCTGATGATTCTGTTGCAATCTCTTTGTTAACATTTTGGGGATTAATCGATAAGTGCACTTTAGCGTTTAAGAAAATTGTGTCCGGAAATTATTTTGCTGAAGTGATCTCGGTGAAACAATTGCACTAATTTGGATACTGCACTAACGAAAAGCATGCCTGTGAGACACACACATCTTAAGTTTTAAGGAGACATAAGTGGAAAGTTGTATATTGATGTTGAATAAATGAAGAAAATATTGTGTATTATTCAAAACGTTTTATTTGTAAATACAGATAATCTACTTCTCCGGTTCCTCTCCGTCCGTTTTCAAATTTGTGTAGAGTCTGGCGATGGCTCCATCAGGTGTGATCGTCCGACCGTAAAAATCTGGTCCTTTTCTGGTGCGCTCGATGTTCACTTTGGTGACCCAAATGTCGAGCAGGGACGTGTAAGGACCAAGGGCGTGTTGCGAATGCAGCGGAGGCGACATGGGCGAGTCTGTTGTCGCTCTTATGACGCTGACTCGCTGAAGACTCTCGTCTGAACCACCATACCTGAAAATTTTTTAATTTCATTTAATCCGTTTAAAAAAAATCGTCTTTAAAAAACTTACGGATCCAATTCTCTGAGGGCTTGGTCGAGGCCCACTTTGTCATCGCGACTTTTGCTCTTGGGCACGTCGGGCTTGTTGCGGCACTCGAGGAGGCAGCTGAGCACTTTCCGGTGATTTTCCGAGTTGCAGTTTGCCCGGATGTACGTTTCCAACTCATTCCACAACGTTCGGTACTGCTCATCCCTGCACAAATCGAATTTGGCAAATTTTCTAATAATTTAATTCCATTTCTAACCTTTTTGGACCTTTTCCTTTGTGGCCCATGGTGGGGGGATTGAGGGGTTCGTGTCTGGACTCGAGGCCCACCAGGTTGAAAATCACATGTTGACATTGCATCACCTGCTCGTCTGTGATCTCTTCCTCGGCGACGTAACCCAAAAGAGGATCCAAGTGCTAAAAATTATCCAAATTTAGTTTCCTGTTTATAAAACAGACAATTTTCTATTAACGACCACACTTTTGCATCAATTGAAGTAAAGTTACAGCTATTTTAAATAATTTCTTCATTGAATTCCAACTTTTGCTGTGCAAAATTAATGATAATTTCACTACTATTGATGCTACAGCAACACTCGGTACCAAAATGCCAAATTTCATTCACGTCAGTTGACCTTTATCAAAAGTGTGGCTGTTTGAAAAAAAGTGCTAATAGAATTTTGAATTACTTGTCGCAAGTTGAAGATCATTGTGGACGAGATGGTCATGGGCCAGTACTTGGTGTACCTGTCCAGCCTTTTCTTCATTTGAAACACAGGCGAGTCCTCGATGGACTGGGTGCTTGGTCTTTTCAGAGGAAGCAGTTTGTTGGCTCTCATAATTGCAGCAAAATCCTAAGAAGCAATTAACTTTTTACAAAATTTTATTTAAAAAAATTTACTGTGATTCTGTAGTCCGTGACGCGCCCTCCGGAGCCCTCACTGATCGACGGAGGGTCTTCGAGAACACTCCTGGTTGTTGACAAGGTGTGGATGAAAATCTCGCCACCATGGGCAGCCAGCAAATGGGACATGACCTTGCCTCCAGTCCTCCTCGGCATCTCGAGCATCACCGAGCGGCCACTTAAGAGGAAGTTTATGAGACACGAGGAGGGCCGGCTGTTGACATCGACCGGTGTGATTCTCTGCATCATGGTGCAGTGTTGCAGCTCCACAGCCGCACTTCCTCTCGGCGTGCACCACTTCAGAGTGACCGTCTCGTAATCCGAGCCTTCACGAAGTGCTCGTATCAACGATGTGTCATAGGATCCTATCAGAACAGAAATTTTCATTAACCAATGAATTATTTCATAGTAAATTAAAGATTATATGATTTTTTTTTCAAACAAAATTTAGATGAAATTTAGTAACAAACAATTATTTCTGAAATAACTTCTAAAATTTCCTTATTTTTCTAAACTTTAACTCAAATTACATGAAATTCAGTTAGTAAACATGATTTTATCAACTACCTCCAAGAATTGACTGGTGCGATGATATCGGGTGGAAAATTTCAACGTCGTAGTTTGCAGACGAGCTGGCATTTTGCTCCTCTTTCATCGGGATGCCAGTGACCGTCGTTGACGCCAAATTGTAGTGATTAAGAATCAGGCTGGACAGTTTTGTGGACAAAAATCCACCGGCCTGAATCGAGTGCGCTTCCACGGTTAAAACTGGAGACATCTATGAATTTTTTTCTATGAATCAAGTCCTATTAAAAAAAACTTTATTACCTCTCGAGGAAGGTGACCTCTGACATCACAATGCTGCCCGTTTGGAAACACATTGAGGACGACCAAGTGACAATGGTGGATTGGAATCAAACTGAGGATATTGTCAATTAGCAAGTAACCAATACAGAAATTTGGAAAGTTACTTGTCCGATCCGGTGGCAACCTTGTTCTGGTGGAGCAGCATGCTGAGGAAGTATTCCTCATAAGAGACGAGCTGCTGATCATCCCGGACCGAAGTCAGGCAAATCACCCTGGTCCTGTTTTGCACCTTGGAGGCGTTTTCGGTCAAGGACGTGCGCCGTTCGTGCTGCAGTTCCGAGCATTGACTGAGAAGTTCTATCGAGCTCTTCAGACCATGCACCACGGTGTGATCAGGCCGAGAAGGTGGCGGCGCCGGTGCACCCAGAGCCGAAAACTGGCTGTGCAGCTAAAAATAATAAGAAATTCATGATTATTTTGCAAATATGAGCCTACATTGAATCAGCAATCATCACATATATTTGAAAAAATTGTTTTTGAGTTTCTTCAACATGAAAGTTTTTTATTTTAGGGACGACGCACATTTGAACACAATTTAATCAAATGCGATCTTGGAACGCTAAAATAAAATCATCACGGATTGAGAGTTAGTCATCTTCAGACGCGCACTGATACAAATTATAATTTCGCCGCTTGAATCTCTTGACACTAGGGATGGAGGGCTCGTTCATGTTCTGAGCTGAACTATCGTCATCCTCTGTTATCCTCGGTGGTTCCTTGTCTTTGACTTCAGTGGTTTCCTCCAGTGTTCGGTCTAATTCTCCTTCCTGCTCATCTTCGGTTAATTTCGGGCTTGGTAGAACAAGACTTGATCTGTAAAATATCAAATATTTGATAATTTTTAAACCTTGTCAAAATGACTTGCCTGCTGGGCGTGCCTGACGTTGATATGGACCACAGAGAACTGGGACCGTCGTCGGTCTCTTCACCCGTCTCTTCTTCATCGTCGCCCCTCGGTTTGGCTATGAACGGGGATCCAACCCCTCTGACCCCGCCATTCAACACCATGGGGTCGTCGATGCCCAGACACTCGCACAGCGTGGTTGTTTGTGGATTCACGCTCGGCCCGATTGAGTTTCGTTGTTGCCGACTGGCCGGATGCCCCATAGGGTCAAAGGGCGGCGCCGTGGGCACAAAGTTCAGTGGGATTTGCAGGTCGTCCTCGAAACGGGCCTTGACCGCGTCCATCTCCTCGGAGCTGGGGTTGAAAACCCAGCGGTCGGTGCCGCCAGGTCCAGGCATGTACTGGGTGGTGGCTTTGACGCTCAAGAGGTGGTTGGTCAGCAGCAGCACCGCCAGCCACTCCGGGTCGTAGCTCAGCTGTATTGGCTGCTCACTGTTGTGCGGGACATCGATTACCTGAAAACCAGAAATTTGATTTTTAATGTGTTACATAATACTTTTGGCTAGGTTCTTCAGTTTTTGCCACAGCACTTTTTTGCGATTAAGACACCTTTCAAGCCAAAGCACAGGTCGATTGGCAAGTAAGTGGTCATGGATTTATTTACACAAAAATCAGGTGAAAAGTTCACATAATTTGACAGATTTTGGAGTGGAAAAAATGCAAAAACAAACTTTCCTGGAAAAACGCTACTGTAGTTACTACTTGAAAATTAAATATCTTGGGTTCTAATTCAGATATACATAAATGCGGCTAGAACCAAAAATTTTCTTTATGCGTCTTCTAACACCCTGAGAGATCAAATTATTCAGAGGTAAAGGCCATTTTCTAGGAGTCACACTTACAAAAAAAGAAAATTGTATCTAAAATATGCCACCTTCAATTGATCTGAAATTTTTCCTACTATAGCCCTATCATTTAGGAATAAAATATTAAAAATTCAGAATGGCATATTTTTATATTTTTTTTTTATAAAAGATAAAATAAAACTAGGTTTTTAAAAAAAACCTGTATTTTTAACGTTTTGGCAATGGTTGGAAATTAATTTATAGAATATTTGAAAATTAAATAATGAATTGTCAGAAAAATTAAAAAAATTAACCAATATTAGATGCATACTTCCTTAAAATTTATTTTTGATCATCGGCAAAATATTAGAAATTCACATTTTTTTTAACTACGTGATTTATTTATAAAAAATCTAAAAAGGATACCATTCTGAATTTTAATATGTTGTTCCTACATGTTAGGACTCTCTTAAAAAAAATCAACCCAATAGAATGTGGAATTTTTTGCTAGAATTTTTTGCTCGTATGACCACTAGAAAATGACCTCTGAAGAATTGGACCTTTCAGGGTTGAAGATGAGGTATAAATACAATTTATGGTTCTAGCCACATTTCTGTATTGCAAATAGAACCCAAGATATTCAATTTTTTTAGTTGAAACTACAGAAAGGTCTTTTTTTGCTAACTTTTACAAGTTTTTTCAATGCCAAATCTGTCAAATTATGGTGTACTTTTCACAAGATTAATTTTTTTTTAAATAAATCCCTTGTTTTAGCTTGAGAGGTTTCATTAGCTTCTTGAACATAAAATATTTTAATTTTAATTTGACAATTTATTTTCGAAGCCAACCAACCTGGAGGAAATGTCTCCGGGGGAGGCATTTGTCAAGGGCAAGGAACTTGGTCACCCCCACTTGCTTGTCTCCATCGTCGTCGGTGACTGTGTGCGTCACTATGGCCGGGAACTTGACGTGCAAGTGCGCCGCAAACCAGTACTTGGGCCGGAGCACGGTGAGCAGCTCCTGAGAGGGCGCCGAGCCGAGCGAGTTGGTCAAAACCTCCTCTTTGAAAAAGGGTTTCGCTCGAAGCAGTTTGTCCACATCGCCAAAGTGGTAAACTCCACGAGGCCAGTCGTGAGAGAGGAAAATGTCAATCGGCTGCTGAAGCTGCTTTAAACTGCAATGAGAAAACCATATTAGATAAAAGTTTTAAATGGTATTTATTTTAAATTTTGATTAAATGTTTTAACTTAATTATAAAAAAATGTATACCGAAAAACATCAATGTTCCTTATGTGGTAGACGCTGCGTTTCGTCTCTTCCGAGTACGGTGGTTTCTCGTAGTGACCCTTCATGAAGTCCCTGCCCTTGTAGATGCCCGAAAGGCCGGCGATCCTGATGCCGGCGACGTTGACGCATCCCGCGTAGCCCAGGTAGTAGATGTTGGGCGCCGCCCAGCCTCCGTAGGGCAGCTCCTGCAGGTAGTTGGACGCCTCGTGGTTGCCGCCGATGAAGATGGTCAGCACGGGCGCCACCTTCTCGCCCGAGTAGTACTTGTAGAAGGTGCCCATCTCGCGGTACTTCTGCGGCACGGCCAGGCACGTCAGGTCGTCCTGGTTGCGCACCGACTGGAAGTCGCCGCAGCACAGCAGCAGGTCCACCTTGATGTTTTCCTTCTGCTCTAGCAGCGCCAGCGTCTCGTAGATCCGCTCCAGCTCGCCGTGCGCACATCCTTCGACGGCGATTTTCATGATTTATCTTCTTGCCGAAAATTCGAATCAGCGCATCACTCGGTGGACTCGACGACAGGCATGTTGGAAAACATCAACAAACCATTCGTGACGTCACTCGGTCGCAAAATGGCGCCAAATTCAAAATCATACCTTAAGAAATTCGTGGATTCTGTTCCAAATTGTCTCAAATATGGCTTAAATTAATTGAAGGATAATTAAAGAAAAATTTAATGGAAAAAGGTAAAACACAATCCAGTCTTTAAGATGAAAAATAAATGTAGACTGTGCACAATCTACGTTATCGGCTCATACAATGTTTTAAATTTTTTTCTGCATACATACATAAATCTGGACTGGAGTGGACTGTCAAAATTTTTTGTTCAAACTTCAAACCTCTGATGACTTACATGAGCCAGATTTTGTTGCGACACGCTCCATGTGTTCAGTCGGTGGGCTTTTGAGTCGCTGATGATGAACGAAATCTGAAAATATTTGGAAGACTTTTTACTCAAGTTTTACCTCTTCAAAATCAAAATTTTTCAGTAAAATTAACGCAGACACCAACCAACTTTCCGCTGGGGAAAATGTCCCAGACAACCCTGCAGTACTCGAGGGCCGACTCGACGCAGCACGTCCAAAGGGACTTGTCGATCGGCGCCAGCGGAATGACACCGGGCACTCGAGACTTGGAAAAGTCGAATTCGTGCGGGTTGTTGCAGCCGTAGTTGAAGAAGGGTGCGTGGTCGAGCACGAAGACGGTCTTGTGGTTCGACAAGTGCAACTTGTCGAAAGCCATCGTGCTCCGGCTCGGTCGAAAACTCGGGTAATATCAATATCACACAATTCCAGTCAATTGCATGCCGACGTTCGTCGTCAAAACTCTTTAAAATAAACAAGCTTCAATAACATGCCACGCCCACAAATACGCGGCGGCAAATTTTAATAACAAATGGCACGTGCTTGTCATTTTGTATGCCTGAAAATTGGACTTGTTTGAGAATCACATAAAATGTGTTCTTTGAAAATAAACATAGATTAAAAAAATTTCATTAATATATTGTAAATAATTAATTATTATTGATAAATACTTTCCTTTTTTATTTGACCTTTCTTGAAAACTTAAATATTTTTCATATGCTTCAAAAGCTTTTTGTTGCTATGGCAACATGAATTTGAAAAATTCTTTTCTTTGTTCATTACGCATATTCTTTGAGAACGTCGCTTAATTTCTGATACATTTTTCTTTCTGAAACCTTTGCCAGGAAATATGTCTGACAAATATGAGAATGAAACCCAAACGAGCCCATCCTCCTCGGCCATCAGTAGCACCTCCCAGGGTCAACGACCTGGACCAGGCAGTGGGGGCGACGTCTTGTCTCTGCAGACGAGCAGTTCGCCGTCCTTGGGCTGGCCGAATGACGACGACGCTGACATCGAACATGAGGAAAGGGACTCCAATGAAGAAGCGGAAGATTTTCCGCGCGGCGACTTCTTTGGACAGGACGAAGAGGATGTGGTCGTTTTGGCACCCAACCATCCTTTGCTCAGCAACTTCCACAAGGCTATTTTCAAGCATCTCTCAAGACAAAAAGAACAACTGGCAATTGATATCAAGGAAATGGTAAAAATTAAAGAATACATATAAAAAAATTCCCTAGAATAAAATAAATCTTTATAATTTTTAAGGCCTCCAAAGTGAAAGTCAAACGGAGGGAGTCTGATGATGTTGCTGAAAAACTCTACCTTGTGCAACAGTCAGTGAGTCGGCAGCACGCCCAGCTCGATATAAAAACGGAAAATGCTGCGTCAAGTGCAGAGTTGCGAGACGAGTTGGAAAAGTGCAACAAAGAGTTTACAGGAAATCACCGAGAGGTGGCGAAAAACTTGCAAGAAGCTCAAATTATGGGTATTTTTTTTTTGACAATTTAAATTTCTCTTCATTAAAATAAACAAATTGATCTTTTTATCAGAGCAAAACCTTTGGCACTCTTTGGGTGAAAAAACTCTCAAGGACAACCTGATAAGGAGAAAGGAAGAAGAAGCTGAAGCCCAGCTGGCTCTCGTACGACGTCAAACAGAGAAGGCGAAAATCGACAAGCGCAATTTGATTGAAGAGAAAAAGAAACAGGTTAACTGAAAATTAATTTTTATCAAAACGCACTAAATTAAATTTTTTGTCAACCTATAGGATGAATTTGTCTACAGACTGACATGCCAGGTGTCGGACCTGCAGGCCCTTTTGGCTAAACTTGAGCACCAAACTGCGTCAAAGCAAAACGAGGAGGCTAAATTGCAGCAGGCGGTGAAGATGGCTGGTGTGGATTTGGAGGAGCTAAGTCGAGACCAGCATCGGCTGTCGCAAGTGTGGCAGAGGCTGCTGGTTGCGGCCAAGAATAAGGACTCAGAGTTTACGTTTTTACTGGAGAAGACAGAGTGAGTCATTTTCTGCAATGAAAAATGTAATTGGATAATATATGAATATTTTAAATATTTAGATCAATCCGAGAAGGGATTAAACTTGCTGAAAAATTAAACGAGCAGTATGTGAAAGGCTGGGAGGTGGAAAAGAAGCACAACGAAAAGTGCATGGCTGCCTACAAACGCATCCAGAGAGAAAAGGCGCGTTTGGATGTGCAAATTCGGAAGGAAATCAAAAGAGTGGAGGAGCTGCAGGAACAGATGGACAAAACTAGCGCTTTGGTTGGAATGACAGAGGACAACGTGAAGGAAATAAACAGGGTAGGAAATAACTTTAATTTTTCAGAAAATATAGGTTAAAATTTTGTGAACAGGTTTTGCGCTCAAAGGAGAGCAGGCTGAAAATTCTTGAGCATGAGATTCTGAATCTGCGCAGTAGTGAGATGGAGCTGGAAAAGAAATTACTTGAAGCCATGAATGCACAGGCAACTCAAGATAAATCAGTGCAACTCACGATTAAAAGAGTTGATGAGCTGAATAATATTTTGGATGGACAAGTGAGTTCACTTTTTATAAAGAAAAATACATATTTGCTAATTGGCAAAATAAAGGAAAAAGAAAAGGCTCAGAAGGAGATGCAATTTGCCCAAGTGGAGTTAGAAATGCAAAAGCTGAAGCACGAAGAGGCGCAGATAATTGAGTACCAGAAGCAGCAGGTGGAAAAGGCAAATGAAGGCAATTGGGAAGTGCAAGTTGCTGAGCAGGAACTCCGCAAGGCACAGACTGAGCTCTCGGTGAAACAGGGGAGATTCGACAGGTTGAACTCAAAGCTGGCAGCGCATGTTGAAAAAACTGGGGTGAAATAAAATAAATTAATGTACATTAATTATGTTTTGTTTCCATTCATTTAGGGCCAAGAGATGAACCCTGCCGAAGCAAGAATAACTGAAATGGAGAACGAGATAAAAGCTCTGTCTGCAGAAATACAGAGGCTCCAGAAAAGTTTGCTAAGAAAAGAAGTGGCGTTGATGGACAGAAATGAGAAAATGAGCAAATTAAGAAAGGAGGCAGAAATTCTGCAAAGAAGTAATGTTTAGAGTTAAAAATGAAATATATATGAATTTTTTTTTGTATGACTTAAGTAGAATAAATAATAATAATAATTATTATTTATATTTTGTAGGTTTGGAAAATCTTCAACACAAATCAAGAGGCCAAGTGGAAGAGTTGGAGCGACTGAATGCGCTGAAAAGCTCTGTCAAGAAGAGTTTGGAAAACCAAGCCTTGGCTTTATCAAACGTAGACAAGGAAATAGCCAAAACAAAAATGGAGCAACTTGAACTGCAAAAAGACAACCTTCTCTCAATAACTGGAATTCAGTCGGTGGTCAAGGTGATAAAAATTGCTAAGCCTCTTTTCTCATAATAATGAGAAATCGTTTTAGGAAGAGGAGCTGAAAATGCACGAGCTCTCGGGAAAATTGCTCTTGTTAAGCACAGAACGCAATCAGCTCTACGATACTTTGAGGCAGTTGCAGACAGAGCAAGTCGACCTGGAGGGAAAACTTTCACTGGCCAGTGAAACAAAACTTGCCATTGAAAGGGAACGGGGTTGCCAGGGAGAAATTTCAGCTATGAAAACTGAGATCCACAGAATGGAGGTAATTTTTTTTTTTAAACATGCGGTCACCGTTTAAGACGCTTGGTGAAGGTTCGCTTGAGTCAATTGAAAAGGGCCCAAGAAAAGTTGAAACTAGACCTGGAGCAGTGCGTCCTGAGGAGAGACGCCATGGTGGATTCCAACAGAGTGCGGCACCCCAAGCACTCAGTGGCCAACTCAGCTCGACTGAAGGCCCTGCGCAGATATGAAACTCTTAAATACAATAATGGGCAGTTGAAATCGGTACAAAAATACATAAAAAACTTGAAAATTGTAAATGATTATTAAAACATTCAGAAACTAGACAAATATGAGAGTGACAAGGTTTCACTGAAAGTGATAGAGCGAGAAATAAATGGTTTGGAGGAAGAGCTAGAGGAGAAGAATAATCAGATTTATAAAATCGCAGAACCTTTAAAGGCAACTGGAAGCAGGTTGCACAGCTTGAGAAGCATCAAGAAGGAGGTAAAATTTCAGCGTTTCCTTTCCAATTATTATAGAAATTGTATTTGACAGAAATTAGAGCAACTGGTGCACGAGCAAAAGGTTGCTCGGGGACTGGGAGATGCCAGGGATGGAAAATACAAAACCCTGTGCAAGTCAGAATCCTCACTGATAGCAGAGACAGAGAAGCAAAAAGTGGTGCACTCAAACTTGATCTCCATCGTTGAATCTCTGGAGCCAGACTTTCCGCAACACAAGTCTCACTTACACTCAATCATGGCCACGCTGAAGAGCATCAAAGTCAACTACCAAACTCTGTCGGCAGCTCCGAGTGTGCAAGAAACTGACGAAGCTTCTTATGTTCAATAAAATACCTACGTTTTTATTTTTTGCCCAAAAAAGTATTCGATGTATTTTATCAAGATGTCCAGTTGATTATGTGATAATTCCTCTTTCCTAAAAATCAAGATGGAATACAATTATTTATCATGATTTAATCCCATTTAAAATGCCTACCAGTTCTGACTAGAGTAATTTTATTTTTCAATATGAAGTCCGCTGGGTGAAATACTTGATTTGGATCATTCATTCTACGCATATTCACATAAAACCCGCCTGCCGATATTCTGGGCTTTGCATCTACTGTAATACATTATTATTAATACCTGAAAACACTGGATTTCAAAATGTTATTACTTTCATCCCGGTAGCATTTAGTTTCAAGAGCGAACTCCATTATGGTTCTAGTCTTATTTGGGTCCAAGGTGCAAACACTTGCTCCAGAAAATAATCTGTTGATGCTTTCCAAGGGTAGCTGCTCTAGAGCTGCAAGGTCTCCTTTGTAAAGTGCATCGGAGGCCAGTTGTGCTGTCCGCAATCCAGATTCTGCTTGCAAAAAGAAAATTTAATCTGGATAAATCTAAAAGAACAAAAACAAACCTCCATGGACTAGGAGGGTGACTTGTTCTGCCAATGCCTCCTGAGCAGCTCTTTTGTGCGGTTCCTCCTAGAATTAGTTTCGATCAGTGGAAGAAAAATTACATTCCATCTTAAATCTTACTAAGAGACTTTTCCGAAGATTATCTATTTCTTCGTCTGGCAAAAACGTAAAGAGTCTCAATAGATTCTCCGTGTTCAAATCTGGAGTTCGAACAAAGAACTGGTATAGCTCAAATGGTGGCGTTTTATCTGCATTCAACCAAACTGCATTCCCAGCAGACTTTCCAAATTTACTTCCCGACTCAGACACAATCAGGGGCAATGTAAGACCTGTTGGTAAAAATTCTGAATTATAACTTGTTGACTTGAAATGGGTCATCTACCATAAACATTCTTTTTTTCAGCTTGACCGATGAGATCGTGTCCGGAGACGATGTTACCCATTTGGTCATTTCCTCCCACCTGGTGGAACCAAATTAGCAACAGAAAGTGTAATTGTATTTTCTTTTTACCTGAAACCTGCAGTTGTAGTTTTTGAGCAAGTGGAGCCAGTCATAAGATTGGAAAATTTGGTACGAAAATTCAGTAAAACTGATTCCTTGTTCACTGGCAAGTCTTGATTTTACACTGTGCCTGGAGAGCATTTGACCTACTCGAAAGTGTCTCCCAATGCGTGAAAAGAAGTGCAACAAGTCCAGCTCTTTGTACCAGGATAAATTATTGACAACTCTGTGGAAAAACAGAAAAAAAGTTCAGTGATCCACTGACATGATTCTGGAAAATAGGACAAACCGAACAGGAGGCAGTTGCTTCTTTTGCCAGATGAAATCATGATGATTCTTAAAAATAGTCTCAATGTTCTCCCTGATTCCTGCAGCGTTGGCCTCCACTTTTTGATAAGCCAACTCAGGCCTTTCTGTGGACCTTCCACTCGGGTCCCCAATCAGCCCAGTTGCACCACCAACCTGTCAGAATATAAATATGCTAGGTTAAAAGTCAAATCAAAAATTGAAATACTATACAAGGGCGATCGTGTCGTGTCCAGCCCTTTGCCAGTGCAAGAGATTGATGAGGATCAAAAGATTTCCAACATGAAGACTATCCGAAGTTGGGTCGAAGCCGGCGTAAACACACTGCTGACCAGATGACAAAAGCGCAGACACTTCATTTCTAAAAAATTACCTAGGTAATTTTTTTAATAAAGAGAAGTAAATTTGGAAAAAAAAACCTGGCTTCGTTTGGAAATATATCTTCAAACAATTTGCCTCTCCTCAATCCCAGCACGTTTCTCTCACTACTGAAGTACCTCCTCAAGGGCAGAGACAACCATGGCAGGGCTCGCATATTTAAAAATTAATTAAAGGGATTTCCAAAAGTTCAGTTAAAGGCTGGAACACCGGCTACTTTTTGTAAAATAGGGCTTATTTTATTTTCAAGCCAGAGCTACTTTGTCTTATTTTGTGAAACACCGGCTATTTTATGCCTACCGCGAAACTCCCGATTTGAGCTACCGCCATCTGTTGGTTAGTGTTCCACACTATCCAGTACATTCCTGGATCCACCAGGTGGCAGGTGTGTCGGCCACTCCCAGCCCCTCCTGAGCAACACCCCCATTTTCCCGCTTGAAAGCTCAAATATTTGTTTATATCGATGGAGGGCGACGAATATGCCGATTTCCTACTTAATTACCAACAACAAATGAACAATTTCGTCTTGCAAACTGGAATAGCACTTGCAGTAACACTTAGCAACCAAAATACAAAGAATAGGAGCGTGGGGGTTCATGAAATCAACAAAAAAAGAAATGAAAAAGGTAGGTTCCTAAAATTCAATGATATAATTTATTTTAAATATCGGAAATAATTCCTAGGTTTCTACCACAACTTGTATCAAGAATTAAGGGTCCACCCTCAACGATTCTTTAAATTTTTCCGGATGAGTGTTAAACAATTTGACTTTTTATGTGAGCTTATTCGACCCCACTTGGTCCAGAAAGATGTCTTCACTCATAGACCATTTCCAACTGACATGAGGGTTGCAGTCACCCTAAGGTGTGCTATTTTTTTGAGTGTACTATTTAAAAAAAATATATTGACTATTATTTTTTGTCAATGTAGATTTCTGGCCGCCGGTGATAGCACTCATACGCTAGCTTGTGCTTTTCGAATCGGAGATTCAACCTGCAGGCAAATAGTTGCTGAAACATGTGCAGCAATTACATCAGCTCTGATGCCTCAATACATTAAAGCGCCAACCAAGGAGGAATACAAAGTAATTGCAAAAGAGTTTGAAGACCGCTGGAATTTGCCAAACTGTATTGGGGCGGTGGACGGAAAGCATGTAGTAATGAAGTGTCCACCGAACTCAGGTTCAACATTCTTTAATTACAAAAAACAATTTAGTGTGAACCTCTTTGCCGTCTGCGATGCAAATTATTGTTTTACAATTGCCGAGGTTGGGTATGTTGGTGTTTTAAGTGATGCTGGAGTTTTTAGATTGAGCCCTTTTGGCCAGAGCATTCTTAATGAAACCCACCCGATTCCTGAAGCTGGGTTGCTTCCAAAAGCAAAAAATGATCAAAACTGTAATTTCTTCTTTGTTGGAGATGAAGCTTTTGGACTCCGTACTGATTTTCTGATCCCTTATGGAAAAGGGTTGTTGAGTGTGGAAGACGAGCTTCTTTCGTACGAGAGGCGTGTTTTTAATTACCGTCTCTCAAGGGCAAGGCGGGTAATAGAAAACACTTTTGGTATTTTGGCAGCCAGGTGGAGAATCTTTCATCGAACAATTGAAGCTCACCCAGAAAACGCCTGTCTTTTTGTGCAGGCTTGTGTATGCCTGCACAACTTTTTAATGAAAACAAAAGAAAGGAGTGGTGTGAGAGTTCCTCCTGGCTATTTTGGGGATGTTTATAAGAGGGGTGAATTATCCGTTCCGGGTGCATGGCGAAAGTCAATTGAGGGGTCTAAATTAGTAGATCTCCCAATGAGATCAAGTCGCACGCCAATTACTGAAGCAAGGGTTCAACGAGACATGTTGGCCCGATACCTGACTTACGACTATGCACTGCCATATCAAGAGAAGTATGTAAACCGGGGTGTTCAGAGAGCCGAAGAGGCTCTTAAAACTGTCGCCAGCAGAAAATGATTTCAAAGATGTCAGAAATTGTTGTTGCCAAAAAGAGCGTTTGATTAAAGAAAGAGCGTTTGATTAAAAAATTTCATGCTGTATTAGGTTTAATTTTGTGTGTGTTTTTTTTAAAAATTAAAGATATGTAATTGAATTTATAAACTTTTATTTCCTTTCAAAAAATACATGTATTTTTATATCAATAAACAAGTTGTTTTAATTAAACCTTCCAGATGGAAATTGTGTAAATATTGTCACTAAGTTTTAATTTTAAACATATTAAATGCGCATTTTAATTTAGGTTTTTGTAGAAAAATACAACCTGATTAAAAGTAAAACTGGTTAATAAAAACACAAACAAGTCTTCATTTAAATAAGTTTGGTTTAACAAAAGATGATTGCACTTAATGAAAAATTGCTTATGTTTTAAAAAGATTAAAAGGGTTTAATTGCACTTGTGCCCAAATATTCAATCAGTAGTGATCATAAATGGCCTGATTGCTTTCAGCCAGATCAAGAATTTGTCTCTGAACAGTCCTTGAAAATGTCTTCAATATGTCTCCAGATATCTCATTGTCCTTGAGCATATTTCCCCATGTGACTAAACACTGAATCAGTGGCTCTGGAAAAGCTTCAAAGCTGCCAGGCTTGACCTTAGCAGGTGGTGGTGTTGGTAGTTTGGGCAGTTATCGATTATCATGCCAACTGTGTCTGAAATTAGATCAAAGTTGGCAGACCTCTTCTTCTTACGCTTTGGTGTCTCCTCCTCAAAGTTGTCTTCCTCCAACTCAGGATCTTCACACTAAAATTAAATTTTGTAAACTTTTGAAACAATATAAAATATAAATTAAACGCACATCGACAATATCAGTAGGTTCTTCCAATTCAGTGGGTGTTGATTTTGGCCTGCAAGTCATGGGAGTATGAACATTAATTTTCAAACATAAATATAAAATAATTTGAAATTTCTGCATAATAAAGCTTTCAAATGCATTTAATTTAAATATGGACCAACATTCTAAATTGTTCATTTTGTTATAATATTGTTTACTTTGAACATATATAAATAATTGTAAACTTACTTATATTCCATGCTTGAAACAGTCTTTGAAGATTTTTGCCTACTAATGATTACGTCATTCAGAAACATCATTTTGTCATAAAACTTAAAAAGTTTTTGTTTTTTTCCTCCTTCCGATCCACTTCGTGACGAGTCAGTGTTTGATCTGCGTTGGGTTGAGAAATTATTCCTGAGATTTTTGAAAGTATTCTTGCAGTCTGATTGGGAGAAGAAATATGTAATTATTGCGTAACTTTCAATTTTAGTTCAATTACCAAATTTTAATTCACGACTCCACTTTTTCCAGGTTTCCTCAACGTCTTTTGAGTTCTTGTAGTCTTCAGACGAAGTGTCCCATACGCTGGGGGTTATTTTTACCAAGTCGATGAGTTTCTCCTTCTCTGCGTCCGTCACCTCAACCTCAGGCTTCAGGTCCGGCAAGATTGGGGTTTTTTTCCTAGGTTTTTTAACCTTTGGAACGGTGGGTTTGCTCATTTTCGAAATAATTCAAGGATTCACACAGTCTGCGAGCACAGAGCAGCTATGTTTATCAATTTCAGCGGGCAAAACCATGTGGGTTGGTTGTGCGCGCGAGTTTTAAAAATCATGACCTACGTCACTTTGAGCACTGTGCGCAGGCGCCTCAAAAACAACGTCTGGCTCGACCAGAGGTCTGGCCGAGCTTATTTTTGAAGCCCACATAGAGTAAGGGGGGAGTGGCCGAAGCCCAATCGAATAAAATAAGCTCTTATTTTCTACAAAAAGTAGCCGGTGTTCCAGCCTTTAAAATAGTTAGCGGGTTAAGGAGAACAAATTTAATACATTTCTCGCTCTTGTTGTTGCCTGTGTTTTGATTTTAAATCTCACGTGCTGGCTTCTGGCTTGGACCCCGCCCCCCTCAACCAAGACAACAACTAAAGCAGTCAAAATAGAACATTGTTATAGCAAACTGATAGCAACAATCTATGTCCAAGAGTCCCAAAAAATTAAAAAATAATAGTTTTGTAAAATAATTTTGTAAAATATTTGACTAATGTTTAATTAATTGCAAGTGCAGGATTTTTTATTACATTTCTTATGTTGGTATGAGTGAAATTCGTTCGCAAAATCCAAGCAAAATCGCAACCTCGCAGTTCTTGGACTTCTTGTGTTCCCGTCAGTCTGCTGGCTCTACATCAAACGCTCACTTAAGATAGTGCTGAGCAATTGCTGTCTTAGGGCATGCTAAGCCAAAATTACTGCATTTTACACTGCACTTAAATCGATCGAAGCGCCAATTATTTTTGCGGTCAGACCAGCCAATCACTCGACCAGAAAACTCTATTAAAAATATAAAATTTTCATATTTCGCAATATTTACTATGAAAAATTTTTATAAAGACTTAAATTAAAATATAATTATAATTGACTAACGTATAGATCAATTTTTTGACGCAAAACAATTAAAATATCTAGCGCTTTCTTATTTCTGCTCTGTCATTCTTTTTTAAATTAATTTCCAATTAAAATTTGCTAATTGCACATTTGATGAAAAAATCTTGAAAATTAAAAACAGTGTAATCAATTTATAAATAGCAATAATTTCACTTCACCATATAATATGTAAGTTACATTATAAAATCTGATAAAATCCAATAATAAAATTATTTCAGGATCACGATCTGTATTATAAACTTATTTTAATGATCCACAACATCACCTGTCAAAGAGTTTTATTGTAATTTTAATTTTCCAAGTTTTAAGTGAAAGGAATTAAATAATTGAAAAAATTTTAATTTTAAAAGACAAAATGATTTTAGGGGGAAAATTCATTTAGAATATATTTGTTGTGTTTGAAATATAATTTTTTATTTAAATTTTTAATAATGAACAAAAGATTTATTAATTTTATAAAAAAAAAATATTAATGGTATTACAAATTTAGTTTATTGCAAACCAAAAAAATAATAAGTTGCAAGTAAGGGGTTTGCATATTATTATACTGACTGATTATTTAATTGTTTAATAAATTCTATTTTATTTAAATTATTAATGGGTAATTGTTCAATAATATCTATTGTTTAAATTAATACTATTGATAATTGTTTAATAATTATATTGGTTGGGGTATTCTGTTAAAACAAATTGGGTCAGCTTACAAACGGGCTTTATTTAACACAACAATTCTGGCAGAATGGTAAATTTCACTGACTCGAAATTGTTAGTTTAATGTCTCTTGGAAAATAAACAAAGGGGAGCGGTGTTCCCTGGGTAGGCCGGCTGGCTGCCCTGGAAACGTCCTTGCTGGACACCCGGCGGCTCCCTGCAGGTCGGCGGCGGCTCTCGGCGCGGCCGGGGCCCACGGCGTGCTGGTCTCTGGCGGCGGACGTTCGTACGCCTTCGTCCGAACGCTCGCTGGCGGTGTGCCACGTCGGCGCCCGAATCCTCGGACAGGAAGGAGCTGGGGACAAAAACAATGGGTCACTCGGCTGTACTTCCGTCCCACGTAGTGGTTTGACCTTTCGGCCAAAAGAAGGCCTCAGGGAGAGACTAATTGGAATCGTCTCTCTTACCTGGCAAAGCTGCTCCGTATGGCTTCGGACGGCTCAGCCGCATCCGGGACAGTACGAGGGACACTGATGGTGTGTCTCTCGAGGGGCTCGGGACGCGGTCGGCCTTCCGGCTGTTCTCGGACGAGACAGCGCCGGGACAGGACAGCGGTCGGCGCCGTGGGACAGCTCGGACGGGTGCGAAGGGATCGGACGGGCGTCCGAAACTGCACTGGGTGTCCAGGTGTCCTGCGATTTCTCTGAGGTCTGTCAGCCTTCTGCATCGAGCCAGCGGACGGAGCGCCTTTTATAGCGCGGGTAGCAGCCCTGGGAGGGTCGCGCAAAACCCACCCACCCATTTGATTTACATTGAGAACTTTCTAGATGCATCTAGAAAGTTCTGTGAATCTGCAGTTGAATTCTAAAATGCCTTTATAAATTCCCTTGAAGTGAATTGGAATCCCATGAATTGTACAAGCTAATTCCAATTGAATTTATAATAATTATTTGTAAATTTAAAGCTACTTTAAATTTAAAATAAATGCAAGATTTATTTGTAAGAATTCAACTTAAAACAATTGCCAGAAATCAAAAAAGAATAACTAAAAAGAAAGCCCTTAAAAATGAATTTAATTGTAAGCCGAAAATTAATTGAATAATAATAATAAAAAAAACAATGAAGTTCTCCGATGACACAGCCACAGTCAAAAAAAACAAATTAAGAGAGGAATAAAATAATTATTCCACACCATTAAAAATTCCATGTTGGTGAAGTAAAAAATTATTTTCACCTCTTGAAATAGGTTGTAGTGATGGCCTCCATGTTAATCTAATGTCTCTTTAGTTTGAGATGTTTATCTTCTTAATTTTTTTGTGCAAAAGGTCAGTAATTTGTCAGAAAAACACTAATTTTTGGACACCACCCGTAAGAAAAACTTGGGTTTGTTTACAACTTGTCCCTCGAAGTGCGCATGTGCTAAGCAAAAAGTGCTGCCAAGACAGCTCGCGAGCTCGCTGAGGGAGCTTGCTGTCTCAGCAAACCATACTTCACTCTAGTGTGTCCAACGGGAACGGGAATTTGCAGGAGTCCCGGGAATTCCCGGGAAAATTGCCTCCCGGGAGCGATTTAGTACCCATTTTTTCAAGGCAGGAGTGAACCGGGAAAATTTTCTCGAGAGTGGGAATTCCCGGGAGCAAAATTATGAAAAACCTTCAGCAAAATTAACTGTTTTTTACAATTTTCTTTTTTTCAATTTTTCGCTAGAAAAACCCCTGTTTTTTACTCCAAAAAATTCGAATTTTCGCTATAAAAAAGGCAAAAAAAACTTGTTCTTACTTATATTTGAAATTTTCATTATAAAAATTAAAAATAGTAATAACCGGGACTCCCGGGAAATTTTTTTCGGGAACGGGAATTCCCGGGAGATATTTGACACAGAACTCGCCGGGAGTGGGTGGGAAAACGAGAATTTTTCCGGGAATGGGACTCCTCGGGAGAAAAATTTACTCCCGATGGACTCACTACTTCACTCTCCACCGGTGTCTCAAGCCAATTTTTGACTTAAGATAGCTATCTTAAGTGCAGTGTAGAAGAGGCATTACTGCCGTCAAGTCAAGTCGCACAGCGTGGTGTCGGCGTGCAGAAATTTTGAGTTTTTAAGTGGTTACGATTTTGGATTTTGATTTGGAATCGGAAACGACTGATCAGCACTCGACAGTTCTTTTCAGGTTTCTGCGTAATACAAAAATTTAAAACCAAAGCATCATAGTCGTCCTGCCATAAAAACTGTGTTTATGGAAGTTTTGGAGAATAAGATTGAGCACGTAATCGGCTAAAATTGCCTTTTTGTTGATGATACCATGGCGGATTTGCCGGAACAACAACAAGGCGGAGGCAGAGTTTTAGGTATGAAACACGGTTTTCTTTTTCGTGGTGCCTTTTTAAAAAGTAAATTTCCAAGAGATTATTTTAATTGAAACATAAATCATGCGAATATTTTATATGTATTAAATGTATTATTTTAATTTAATAATTTTATTTATCTTCCAAGGAGACAGAATTCAGCATCGCCTTCAACTCGTCGCTTGCCGAAGAAACATAAGTACGAATTTGCATAGCTTGTTTATTACGTTTTAATACATTTTGCTAATCAATCTTACAGAGGTGCACACTGTTCAGAGTGCGGTGTTGATTTAGATCTCGCAGATGTACTTTCTATCGAGGGAGAAGATGAAATTCTGGCGCTTCGCACGTTTTCCCAACTTCCTGAAAAACTTCATCCAGTAACTGATGAAAAGTTACCTAATTTCAGCATTGAAGAAGTCACGTATGTTTAATTACTGCAAAATTAGAATTTATTCATTAGAGTTTATGTTTTCTCGATAGATTCTTCTGCGGAAATTTGCATAGCTGTGGTTTAGACGAACGTCTGGTAGAGAAGGATAAGACCGTTTATATGTCTGGATACTTGCAAGACTATGACCGCTCCACCCCAACCAACACCACAGATGGTATTTTTAAGAAAAGAGACCTAGAGTTATTATACTTCAAGATTAAATTGACATGAAAGCTATATACCAAATAAATAATCTACCTAAATTTTATGAAATATATTGCCTGCTATTTATAGAATCAATTATGTGTTGTATGATGCCACTTGGCATTTATTTAAATATCTGAGCTTGCAATTTCATCTGTAATCTGGAATTTATTTAATTGCAAAAAATCCTTTATTTTTTTCAGGCCCATTCATCAAAATGTCCAGCAAAATCCAGGAGTTATTCACACCTGGGCTTGGTTCTTCTGAGATCTTCTTGAGCGTGTTTACTGAGCATGCCCATTACAAAATCCTCTCATTCAACACAGAGACTGAGCCATTAGTCAAGAAAACTCTCAACAAGATTTACTGGGCCAATCACTTCCTAAGATCCTTGATGACCATGAGCGGCCAAACTCTGGAAGAAATAGTCGGAAACTTCTCTGTAAGTCTAATGTAATTTTTAGAAGGAAACTTTAACAATTTAAAGAAACTTCCAGCCTACAGGACCAATGGCTCACCTGCTGGATATGCCAACTATACAAGATTTCGTAGAGAATGGTCTGTTTATCCTTAAACAAGTCCTGAACTACGTGATGGAAGCAAATGAAGATGGCAGCGATGATGCCCATCTTCTAGAACAGGAGAGCTTTGAGACATTCTGCGACTTGGCTGCACTGAATTACAAACGGATAAAGAAGAAGGAGAGTCCAAATGGTAGGATTGTAAAAGTGTCGGTCGCCAAGCCCACCAACACTCCACTAGTCTACGAGGTCTTCTCTAGGACATTCGAAGAAACGAAGGAGATGCACCAAGAGAAAGAGAATGTTAGTACATGGACTTACTAATTTTCTTAGTCTTAACTTATGTATTATGCTGCATCAGATAATTTACTCTGTTTATAATTAAAAATAATTTGCAATTTATTTTTAACTGTGGCAAGTGAAAAAACGTTTTACATAGATGAACTAATGCTAGCAAAATACTTAATCTTGCAGGTTTTCAGCAAAATGGACGCACTCAATGAAGTCGGATATGCGTCTGTGCAGTTACCAACAGACTTTGTCACGTTCAAGTATGAGAAGCCACTGAAAGTTGGGGGAACAAAGTTGAAAGAACCCTATGTCGGCCGTGTCATATACAAAAATGGAGACTTCTGTCATATTCAGGTGTTCATGTAAGAAACCTGTATCCCCATCTTTTATATAATGTAATTTTTTTTATAAATTTTAGGAGAAGCTCGGAATCATTTCTGAGACAGATAGCTGAGAAAGAGGAATACTTCGGAACTCATCTGTGCATTGATGTGCCAAATTCAAATATCATCAGCTACAGGCCACAACTGAAACACAGGACTGATTTTGAGGCAGAGAGCAACAAAAATGGAATGGAGTTTTATCAAATGAGGTAATTTTATCTGTAAACTGAATATTTTCAACAGAAAATACCTTTTTCCCTCTATATTTAGACATGATGCAGAGAGAGGAGTCTTTACAAGTCTGGAACCGAGAATGGGGCCGAATTGTGATTTGTGCGAAGAAAAAGAGAAGATAAGAGTGGAGCAGATGGTCCAGTTGACAAATGTGAGATATATCAGATATTCAATTAATTAGTTGACATACTTAAGAATAAAATTATAGTTTGGCTTTGAGCTCAAAGGAAACACTTACGGTGTTGGTTCATATGCTCTAACCAAGAGACTAGTCTCTTCTATTCCTGACCCAAATCCAGTCACAACGGTTTGTCTTTGAATTGCTTGTTTGCCTTTTATTGTCATTGACTTAATTTTTCAGAGAGTTTATGATAATTGTCCAGAGTCGTACCGTGTGGATAAAAGTAGGACTGAGGAGAAAGAATTCTCGGTTTTAGGTGTTTGCCAGATTTTGGAATATAGAGTCAATGGGGATAAAGTGTTACTCCAAGCCAAGGATGTGCAGCTGAAAGTTAGGATTTTCAGGAGACGAAGCGACACACATATCCCTGACCATAATAGACAATTCAATTCAATTGAATGTCCCCATGAGTTGTACTATACAGATGACTGTAATCAAAATTAATTCTTAATATTTGTTCAATTGCTTCATGAATTACGTTTTAGCTAAAAAGATCTCAGCAGATGAGATTCTTGGTCCAGCCTATGTGGCTTACAGAGGTCGTCTGCCTGATATAAATAAATGGGTTCAGGGAGGTGACAGTAGATTCTACTACTCTGAGAAGTACTCTTTGCGAACCAACACAACTTCAAAGGTTCCTCTTGAAGCAAAACATTCCATTGGCTGCATAGACCTAGAGGTTTGTAAAAAAAAATATAGTAGGTATTTTTAGCAATATTAACTAAAAAAAAAACTTTTTAGACAAAGAGACCTGCTGGCGCACCATGTCACAAATTGCCGACTGAGAAACTAAATACATTTGATATTTTTGCTGGTTGCGGCGGTTTCTCATTTGGGTTACATGAGGCAGGCTTGTGCGACATCAAATGGGCTGTCGAGGTTGACTTTGATGCTGCCCAGGCATATAGCAAGAACTTTGAAGATGCAACCGTTTTCAATGAAGATGCAAATCAGATGTTAGCCAATATGATGGAGGTACAAATGTAATTTTTTTTCTAATTTTATAATAACTAATAAATACTAAATATTCAGGGAAAGATCAAAAACTCCGATGATGACATTTATCCAAAAAGGGGTCAGGTGCAGATGATTGTGGGAAATCCACCCTGTCAAGGATTCTCGAAGCTAAATCAGTTATCCAAATGCCAGGCTGCATTATTCCAGGTAATAACAACTTGGTCATTATTATTGTTGACCTTTATTGTATATAAATTAAATTTTTTTTATATTTTATTAATATTCATAAATATTAACCAGAATTGATCCTGGTCTTTCCAGAAGCAAGGAAAGATTCAAAGTAACGTTAACACCTTAATTTTTAATTTGTATTAAATTGCAGAGCTCTTTAGTGTCAACCTACTGCAGCTACATTGATTTTTTCAAGCCGAAGTTCTTTATTTTCGAGAACGGCGAGAAATTTGCCTCTGCTCAGCAGAGCACGTATCTGAAGATAGTCATTGCTTGCTTTTTGAAGATAGGATACCAGATTCGAATTGGAATCCTGCAAGCAGGTGAATATGGAGTGCCACAAGCTCGCCAAAGGTAATGCAATTTTCAATTATTTTGGTAACTAATGATATTGACTCATGCATTGTAGGACCATCATCCTGGGGGCTCTTCCTGGCAACGAGCTGCCCCGCTTCCCCAAAATAACTCATGTTCTAAACCATAGAAAGCATTCTCTCACTTTGAATGGCCAGCTGGTATTTTAAAATGATTATTTTAAATTTTCGTTGATTTTTTAATAAATCTTTCCACAGATTGAAGACGGCACCACCATTGTTAGCCAAAAGTGCAGGGACGCACCATTCAGATCCTTAAATGTTTATGACGCCGTTTCAGACCTCCCGGACATCCCCAGCAAGGGTCAAGTGTTAAGAAACTGCGGATACTTGCCATGCAAGTCAAAATTCCAAGCAAAGGTATTCAATAAATATTCCAGTGTTTTTTTATGTCAATTATTATGTTCTAGGCTCGAGAGCATTCAACAACCTTGAAGGACCATGTAACCAGAAGTTTGCCACCTCTCTACAAAGCCAGGGTGTCTCTTATTCCACCTTGCGGAGACTGGAGATATCTGCCAAACATTGAACTTCGTTTGGCAGATGGCTCATCAGCAACTTTACTGTAAGATTTTTACATCCTGTTTAGTCTTTTTGACTTATCACTTTTACTTTTTTTTCTAGCGAGTACCACGAAAGCAACGGCATCAAAGGAGTTTGCCCTTGCCTGTCAAGTCAAGAGAAGGGCAAGCTAAAGCCTGATTGTGTGAGAGGAAAGACAAATTCCATCATTCCGTGGTGCCTCCCTCACACAGCAGACAAGCATGTTCAGTGGGCTGGATGTTATGGAAGAGCAAACCCATTTGAGCCATTCGAGACAACTGACACCACTCCAGAGCCAATGGGGAAGCAGGTCTTTACTTAAAAAAATATGAATTTGCAATGCTGGATTAACAATGCGTTTTTTTTACTCAGCGACTGCATCCTGCACATAACAGATG
Organism: Neocloeon triangulifer; assembly: GCF_031216515.1. NCBI lineage: Eukaryota > Metazoa > Arthropoda > Insecta > Ephemeroptera > Baetidae > Neocloeon > Neocloeon triangulifer. Next base: position 4,209,647 of record NW_026775550.1, read on the forward strand.
CTTTTCTGTACGTGAATATGCACGGTCTCAAGGGCTCCCAGACCACTTTGAGTTCAGTGGACCTCTGCACGCCAAGTACCGCCAGGTAATAAAATAATAGTTGGTCACTATCCTTTATTTATCCTAAATATTGGTATATCTTAGCTTGCCCTTTGGAACAAGAGCTGTTTTAATTAATTATTATTATTATTGATTTTCTTCTACTCGAATCATTGAAATTTTATTATTAGTTTTGGAACCCAATAGTCAAAATTATGTCATTTTCCTGCTTTTTAAAAACATTTTATTATTTCATTTATATTTTCAAACTTCCTCGATTATGAATGTAATGCATTTTGTCTGTTGTGACATCTCAGATCCACCTAATTGTTCATTCTTGTTGATTGTTGTAGGTTAGCTCTGCTTTTCCTCCGCCTCTTGCCAAGAAGATTGGGATGTGTTTCCCGTGATGTTCAGGGTGAAGTTCCTATTACCTTCGAATAGGTATTGACTTCCTAATTGTAAATTAATCCACCTCAATTTCAAATCTGCTTTATTAAATGTTTTGCATATTGATGCAAGTTTAAAAAAAAATCATTAATTTTAACTCAGGGTAAAGAGCTGAAATCATTACCAATAATAACTGAAAGCTCATAAGAGGATCTGACTGAATAATCATTATGCGAATTTTTTTATATTTATGCAATAAAAGCCAATGAAAGCATAAAAGTTAAAGCTGGTTAATTTTATTTTCCTTATTAATTGCATTCAAATTAAATGAGGTTTTGAGGAACTTTTCATTTTTCTTGCGAAAACTTCGGTTATATTCCTGAATTAGTAATCTCTAAAAACTTTTAATTTTTTACAATTTCTAATTTTTTAGATATATTTAAAAATTTTGATATTTTTTATGTTTAATCAAATCGTTTTTACGCTCATATTACAAAAGTGAAGAAACTTTACCAGTATCTGTATTTTATTATGGAAAATTACTATAATAATTATAGTTAGTGAAAAATTCAAATAATTAGCATTTTCTTTGTGCTATTTAAACAATAATTAATTCTCTATTAAATCAATTTCATTACTAATTTAAAAAAAAATGGAGCTTAGAAATATATGAATAAAAAGTAACTTTTTCATTTCATCTAAAACAGGCTGTGCGCGGTTGTAAATACACAGGAAGGCTTACTTTTAGTGTCGCGGGGGAGCGAGCGAGCAAAGCAGAGCAGGCGCGTAGACCGCGAGCGCGGCCTCGAGTTGAGGCTCGTCGGCGGCGCGGCTCAACAGTCAGGCACGGAGCGCGATCGGGCGCGGTTGAACGCGAGAGATAAGCAGCGAGTCGGATGAAAAAACGGAGCGGACGAAAAAAACAACAAGGGGGCGCCGAGTGAGTTAAAAAGATGAATGGGGAGATCCAGCAGCAGCAGCAGCGGGGCGCCGTCCTGCTGGAGGAGACGTTCTACATCTTCAACAAGAAGAAGACCGTGTACCGGGTCAAGTTGACCGAGAAGGGTCTGAGTCTGCAGAAGGAGAGCAACGGCAACTCGAAGAGCGAGACGATTCAGCTGGACGACATCGTCGGGTGCCGCTGCATGCGGCGCAAGCGACGCAAGTCCGAGTCGTGCGTGTGTCGTCCGATGACGCCCGGACGCCGCACCGGCATCGCCGTCGTCGAGCAGAACTCGGCCGAGCAGGACGAGAACGACTCGAGCGTCTACCTCTACATCTACTCGTACCTGCTCAAGAAGAGTCGCGGCGTCAAGTCGTCCACGTTCAAGCGCGACAAGATGACCATCACCCTGCGCTTCAGGTCGTTCGACCACCTCGAGGACAACATGCGCGAGGCCCAGCGGTGGCGCCTCGCCATCAAGTGCCTCATCCGCAACCGGCCGGTGCCGCCCGTCGTCCTCCTGCCCAGGGACCACTTGGACCAGGACTTCATCGCCGGTAAGACTTCTTTTTCCTTTTATGATTTATTATTAAAATTAATTAAAACAATTATTGTAAATGGCAATGATATTTAAAAGAAATTTGAGTGATTTCAGAAATTTAAAACAAAAACTTATAAATTAATTTTTATCAAATTTCCATTGGATTTTAATCAAGTTGCAATTTCTTGGGGTTGCTTTGAGGATTAAAAGCATAATTTACCATTAAAGAAAATGATATTTTGACAGAAAAATCATTTCTTAACATTTTGACTGACGAAACTCTTTCAGTTTATTTTTCATACTCTACACTATTGCATTTTTACTTAATAATACCATCATCACGAGATAATTTAACAATAAAAATTGCATTTAAAATAAAAATTATTTATAAATAAATGAAATTTTAATTGAGAATGCAGACACAAGGAAATATCTAAACCAAAACGCCAATTAAATGCACAAGAAACGTTTTATTTAATTTTTTAAATTTAATTTTTTTTAATTAACAATAACGACTTTAAAGAAATTTAAGGGATTTCAAAAATTTAAGGAGAAAATAAAATTTGGATTTATAACAAATTTATTTTTTTTATGAATTTTTGATTCGATTTAAATCAATTTGTAATTTGTTAGGTTTGCGTTGAGGATTAAAACTTCACACAAAACCATAGGATGATTTTTGGCTGAAATAACTCTTGCATTTTGCCTAGAGTTAATTATTTATGCTCTACATTATATAATATTTTAATAATACAATAATTTCTTAGATAATTAAATATTGAAAATTGATTGAAAGTAAAACTATTAATTACTGATAAATTAAGACAATTTTAATTGATAATATGCTGATCGTGAGACAAGGAAATTCATCTAAAACCAAGGAAATCAGTTAATAAAATACGCAAAAAAATAAATTATTATATTTACATATTACTTTGATCTTTTTGTTTTGCTTTTAATTAAAATTTTTTAAATTGTAAATGTTCTGACCTGAAAATTAATTAATGGATGGTAAAAATAAGATCTGATTAGTTTTTAATTCATAATTTTCATTATCGGCAAACTTTATCCATAATTGAAAGGCTGAATTATTATTTTCCAAAGCTTTTTTCCCCGAACCGGTCTTTTCCAAATTTAATGCGTGAAATATTTTCGGCATTTAACAAACTGAGTGGCACATTACTTTGGTCGAGCCCTAGTTGTTATCGCTCCAACTTTATCAGCTTGCAACACTCCTTCTTTCTGCACCACTCAGCTGGTTGGAAATTTCTCAAACGATAAAACCCGCAGTCAGTCTACATAATTCACTTCTTCCTCTCAAAATCACTGCAAATGATTGTCATTTTGTCACGGGGTTTGGAATTGTTAGCGATTCCAGACGCGGAATTCTCGCCGACTTTGTCGCTGCAAGGTCAATCCAATAATAAATTTAATCTGGCCGATGCGAACGGCAGATAAAACTCCTCTTCTTGTGCCGCTTGCAATCTAGCAATGTTCAAACAGCGGTCGTCGACCAATGTGGCGCAAAAAGCAGCAGCTTTGATCGTTGCTTGTGGCTCGGCCGTAATTGGATTATGCATATGATCGAGCTTCATGCCAGATTTTTTTTTCCATAACGAGAGATGTACGTGATAAAAATATTCTGTTTGGCCACCAGCCCGTATTTAAATTGAAAGCAAACAAGTATGTAATGTAAAGTAAATACATAAAAAATTGAAATCATGTAAAAATTATAATTTAAATTGTAAGTAAAAGAAATATAATTTGTATAAAATTTGGTTAAATTAAAATTTAATAAAAAATCACATTTATTAAGTTTCATAAAGATTTAAAAGAAAATGTTTTATATTAATAAGAATTTATTATCATTAAAATAAAAAATATAGTTAAATTTGTCGAATTATTTAATTAAAAAATATACAAATTAAATGTAAAGTTGAATGGTTTAATTGCTTTAAATTTTACTTTTAAATGTTTAACAATTTGTTGTCAACGACGGAGACACAGTAATTTTTGAAAATACTGTTATTTTGATATTTTAAAATTCTTAAGAAACAATTTCTCCAATTTAATAAGATATAAGGATATGCAATTTCCTCAAAAATCGAGAAAAACACGTGCAATAAAATTTTTTTGATAGTTTTATGCTTAAAAAGAGTCGCATCTTAAAATTTTAAAAAGTTGTTATTGTAAGGAAAATAAATTATAGTTTTTTTGGTAGAACTTTTTGACTTGGATAAATTTACACGACTAATCAACGCACGTCATTGCGAACATGATTCTGCAAAATACATAATACAATGTGAATATATAGTGTTGACCAAAAGCACCACGCAGGAGATTGACCCTTTTTGTCGGAGGCGCACAAAGAAAGGCGCGAATCATCCTCCATCTGCAGATTCGCTCCTCCCCGAATCTGTGGGTTTTGCCCCGCGAGCAAAATAATATCCTTGAATTGAAAACAATGCACTTGACGCCGACCGAAAAAGTCAGTCTCGTGCTTTTTGCGTAGAAAGTTTGGACGCTGAAAGGGTTGGAACGGCGGACGAGATAGATAAAGTGGCAAAGAGAGCGAAAGTATAATATGAAGAGCGGCTGCATTTCACTCGCTATACGCGGATGCAGGGAAATTTCTTTCCTATAGAGACACGTGTGCTTCCTGTGTTTATTTTTGTAGGCATGCTTTGCCGCTATTCCTCCGGTGGGAGTTGCTCAACAACACACTCAAGTACCGCTGCAATTAGAATAATATATAATTATTATGCACATACTCTCGATCAAGCCAATCACGAACCCGTCGAGCCAGTTCCTGTGCAGCCACTTGCGTCTCTCATTTCTATTTATACATTTTAGATATTCAATTTTATATATTTGCTAAAAAAAAAATCAGGATTGGCTAACAGAAAAAATGAGTTAAAAAAAGCAGTTAAGGTGGATTTATTGAAACTTGGCTAGTAAACCTGTGCCTTTAAGTAATTTAATACCATCCCGAAATTGTAATTTTGATTAAATGAAGTAAATATTTATTACTGTTTATGAAAAACAAACTTTTCCAATCACCATTTTTTTTTCTTTTAGAAAATTGGGTAAAATCACGTTCTCCAAATAAATTTTTGTGCACCTTGAAACTTTATTTTTTGCCGTGAAAAATTTAGAATATTTAGTGAAAAATTAATTAACGTATTAAATTGATGATAAAGTTGATCGGTGCAGAGCAGACAGAAGAAGGAATAAGAATTTTAGCTTCAATGAGTGTAACGATAATAAAAATAAATACAAAAATTGAATCCATGATTCCGTGCTCGTTCTACAATCTTTGCTGCGCCTAGAAACGTGAACGAAAATCTGACGCTCATGATATGTAATTTAGCAAACGAGTGGGCTAAACTCTGTTATTATGTTTTTATCCCCAACGACGCAACAATTTATCATGTGTCATGATGCATTATGTGTTTAAAAATTCAAACTAATTTCTTCCCAAAAATTCTCTTTTCCATGCAATCGACGTCCAATTTACCAAATCTTCCATTTTTCTTTTTGAAATTTGAAATTTAAACTTTCCACGACCCACAGCTCAAAATTTACCCATTTAATTTAACTCCAACTTTTACCAGAATATTTAAAAAAAATTACAGAAAATTATGGCAAGTAGAAAAGGAAGACTTAGTAAAAAGTATATAATCTTAAGCATGGCGTGATTTATCTTATCAGGAAAGAAATTGCTGGAATATTTTTGCTTGAATTTGAATTAAAAAGCAAAATTCATCCTCATGGTCGGCTCCTATGTAAGATAAATTTAAACCCAGAATCGTTTTGAATGGGTGGGCCAAAATTTTCGCAATACCGATTTAATTTAAAGATAATTATGTCCTTATGATAATTATAGAGTAAACTGAGCTTCCGTTCTGCAAAATTGAGCATGAGGCAGTGACCGAAATTGCTCGGAGCTACAGCGAGCCACATGGAAAATACATAGAAATTGAAATTCCCCGTCTAAAATATTCACGAAGCCCTTTGGCTTGTTTTTCAGACTCGCTTCCCAGCCGCTTTTTACGTATTACTGCACTTCTTGGCATCCTTATGGATTTTCCCTTTCTGCCACCCTCGCGACATATCTTTTGGCCATAACCATTTCTTTATTGCTGTAGTCGTTTGTTTTTTACTGCCGCCTGATCTATATATAATTTAAAAACTGCCTTACATGAGGAATAATCGTGTGCAACGTCACGTGCAGGTGTTGCAGAAATCCTCGGCGTGTCACGAAAACCGGTCGTGGATCCATTAAAAAGATGTATATGATTTTATTTTTAAAAAAAGTCATACCTGTTGACATTGGTAAGAGGCGTATTTAGTTTTTTACATCACGCCGGATGAACCTTGGTGAAAATAGGTTCAACAAGATATAATTTCATCAAAATTAAAATCTTTGTTAGAGCTAAGGCTGCATTGGAGAGCTCGACGAGAACGTGGTTTTTCCTTTTGTGCTCGAAAGTGCGTGAGAATACTTACGTACGTGTTCAAAGTGTGTGTGTATTGATCGTTGCTTTGCTCTCCAACAGACTGTGGCGCAACTCGACTAACTAACTAAGGCAAGCCTCTCTCGCCACGCTAATAATAATTGCCTTTATTTGATGCATAATATACACGTGCTGGTGAATTTATCCGCGCGAGTGAAATGAAAATCTAATTTGTTTGCGTCATATCGAGAGCAAGTGTCACCTGAAATGAGATTTTCTCTTTAATTTGAAATGAAAATTATATTGTTGTTTATTTCTCCACATTTAGTTTCATTACATTGCTTGTTGAAAACAATTTATTAAAAAAAGGATCAATTAGTGGACAAAATGGCACCACCAAATAAAAGTATAAGCTTGAAATCTGCGAGAAATATTTAAAGTTTTATTAAATTTGATTAAATGTTATGCAAATTTTGGCATTTTTTAACTGTACACCATGCAAATGATTATATTAATTAAATCCACAACGTATTTTGAGCAAAAACTGCATCTCACTTGACACGAAAAATATTCAAAAATGAAATTAATTGTAAATATTAAATAATTTATAATTAATTAAAATTAAATTGGCAACCTAGGAGACGATCATGGAAGTAACAAAAAAACGGTCTTGTCCTAGTTGAACAATTTGTTATTTATTCAAAAAGCAAACGGCTCTTCCAGTTTCAGCCACGGTCTGCACAGGTCTGCAATCCTAAAAATAACAAAATAGAGTCGCATAGCGTGACCGAAACTGGGAGATCTGTTAATTATTTGTGAATCAAAAATAATTTTTGTCAACTCTAATTATTTATTTTTATTAATTTTCCAATATTTTATTACCTTCAGTAATAGACGCAATAAAAAACTAATTAAATTTATCTAGGGCATCTCAATTGGAAAACCTGCGGCTGCGATTTTTTTTCCTGTCATTGTTAGGGAGCAATCAAGTTGAAATCGATCATGATCACACTTGAGCGGAGGCGTTTTTGGTTTGTTCACCAGAAGCTAATTCACTCTCGTCGGATGGACCGGCGCAACCGGTTTTTTGTTCCACACTCCTTTATTTGTTATTTCCATTTGGGCTGCGATCACTTTTGCTTTCGGCAACCTTGGCCTGGAATAAACCACAGGTCGGACTGCCAAAGTCGACGTTCAGTGCGGTTCAAGTGTACGTTCGACTCGTGAGAGTGCATTTCGTGCTTTTTTTATAGGACGTCACCTTCGTGCTCTGATTTTATTAATTTTCAACATATTTTTTATTTCATTCCGTATTTTTGTAGAAAATTCAGTTCAACTCTTGCGTCAAAACAAACAAAGATTATAGAATACTTGGACGCGCTAGACAAATATTTACTTTTTTTCTCTAAGCTTCTAATAACAGACACGTATTTTTGTCGGAAATGTCGTTGACTTTTCATATTTTTATCTATCGGCGACGACCACTGCAGGCGGCCACAGCGTTTCCTAATATTTAACTCGACTAAAGCATTTGAGGGAACCCTTTTTACAAACCTGCTCCCCGCACCGTTTACGACCGCGCGCGTCTTTTATTTCCGATAAACCTTTTCCCTCTCAAGGTTAAATTTCTTCTTGGTCTCTCCCCAAGAAATAAATTATTAATTCAGGAATGCTTGCGTCACCACCTGTCGTTCAATCCAACGTTGCGCCCAGACTAGAGATAAAATAAGAGTTGTTGATGCCACGCCAGACCAAGTTTTGACCGTGTTAGGAAATTTTACAACGCAAATAAATAAATATAAAGCTGCACACAAGATTGAGCAATTAATTGGGCTCGTGGTTTCAAATACTGCACCCGTGAAATTCTCAGAATGGCGGAAAAAGCATGATTAATTTCTTGTTTTCGCATCAATTAATTTATATTACCTCTGTGGAAAGCTCAAGCAGACGCCTTTGTAATTAATTTGACAAAACACAAGAAAATTACTTTGCTAATTTAAACAAAACTGGAAGAAAATTGAAAATGAAGAGATCGGGATTTTCCTTGTTGCAGAAATTCTTACTTATTAAAAAACAAACGGCTTTACCAGTTTAAGTCACGATCTGCGACCCTATTTCATGAGCAAAATATAAAAAAATTAGCAAATTGAAATTAATTATTAATTAATTTAGAGCAAAATTGATTCATGAAACTTGTAAGCAAGAATAATTTAGAAAATCATTTTAAATTTTAATAAGGGAATCACACGAAAAAAAATTAAAATGAAAGGAAATTTAGAAAAAAATGATTATTCAATTTATAATAATTCAAACAATGATGAACATAATCAATTTGACCTCTCGAGGCGTTAATCTGAAATCTGAATCAAGTACAATGACTGAGACTGATAAGAAGATACCCAAAACGATACATAATAATCGAGATAGACTGATTATAGTGTGTGTTTTGTTTTCACTGTGTATTATGAGAAGTGCAAAGTTTTGTTATTCTTTTCTTTCACTCACCAAGGCCATCGCTATTTTTTGTTGACAACTGACAATGCAGCGGTTATTTTGTCACATCCTCGCAGTAAAAAAATCAAGGCCTCCAGCTGATAATAAAATTTGGGGTCCCCTCGATATCAACGGCCTGCGAACTTTTGCAATGGCCGATTTGCATGCAGGCCACGTATATCTGAAAATAGCCCCAAACCACGCAACCTTTTCATCGCACCTTTCGGCGTGTAATTTTCCGACACTCGACGAAAGAGAAAAAAAAAGAACTCTTTTATTATTTTGTTAATTCGTCTCGACGCCGCGAAGAGAAAAGCAAAGAGGCGACAAAAGGCAAACGAGGCGGCTTTTGAGTCAGAGAGATTTGCTTCTTCTTCTTCCTCCACTTTTGCAATTGGCGAGTGCGAGCGGCGCGAATGTACACTGCAGGTGCCCCGTCGCTCTCCGCCGATCGATAGCCCGTGCAGATTTTAGCCCTGGATGCTGCTCTCGCGAGATGCGCCGCCGAAAACCCAACCGGGGGCAAACCGCGTTTTTTTAATTTGCCTCCTCTTCTCCGCCGTTTTAATTTCTCGCCTCCGAAAAGATTTGTTTTTCCCACGACGCGCGCCTCCAGTTCTTTTCAAAAGATTCCTTTGAGAAGACTGCAAACAGCTTCCAGGCTTTTCAGAGAAGGAATTTCGTCGCTTTTGCATTCCTCGCCATTCATTCTACCGACCATAAACATCGCTTTTGTTTTGCATTTGTTCACGTTTGTTAATTCTTCATTCGTGCAGGGAATTAGCGCGTGGGTTTTCCCTTATTCATACCGCAATCTCTTTTGTAATCACCTTGGTAGTGCAGCAATTTTCTCGTCTGATAAATCAAAGAATGCAGCCTGCAATAATCGCGGAGAAAACACGCTTCAAGGAGCAAAAGTGCACTCGGGTTGAATTTTTTATATTAAAAAGGAAATCCTTTCAATTGTTCCAACATTGCAATTCAAAAGTGCAGAAATTCATTTATGAGCCTCAAAGAATGAAATTTTGGAAAGTTTTAAAATATTTGAAGAAAAGAAAAAAGAAACTAAATATAGGGGTGGAATTTTTGTTTAGAGCTTGATAATTAAATTAGATTTTTAGTAGATGATCAGTTTCTACTAAAAAATTGGAATTTGGCTGAATGAAATTTAATTTTTCCCTACAAACATTTACTCTGGATTTGAAAAATTTGCCTTTTTGAATTTTAAACAAAAATTATTTAATAAATATTTCCTCCGAAATGGCTAAATAACCACATCTTCAGCAACTGCCTAAATACACAAACAGAGAAGATTAATTGAAAGAAGCGCATGATAGCAAAATTATCTTATCTCTGAAGAGAAATTTCCCATGAAAATTGTAAAATTTCAACAAAGATGACTGTTTTAATTTAAAGAATTTATAACAAAATTTAAAATAAAATTTTTATTATTTTCCTTGATTTTTCTAATGGCTTTTCTTTTGATAAATATTATGCAAATGAAATGAATAATTAATCTACGACGTCATAACATAACGTCAGATAATATCACAATGATATATTGCAGTTCAACAAAACAAATGCTTGACAACTTTTGATTACCATCTGTTGCCCTATTTTTTGTATCTTGTCAGTTCAGAGCTGCAGATTATTCATGCGTATTAATTTTTTTGCTATTCATCATGATTTGCTTCAACTAAACTAAAAAAAATTGTATAAAACAGTGCAATGCATTATTTTTTTTATTATTAATCACGTTTCATGGTTTATTGATTTTTATTTTTCTGCGCGTACTTTATTTATATTTTATTAAATTTGGCCTCGTGCATTTGGCCGACGGAGCGAATTAAGGCCGCGCCCTGTGGGAATAAAGCAATGGAGGGTGCGATAACGCGCCCCCGATAAAATACACAACACCCGAAGCAGCCGCACTGGTCACCATCGTGGGCCTCGCCGCGGCGAACGCTTAATTGCGTGCAGCGTTGCAAAGTTACTACAATAATTGACTTTGGTGCTGCAGTGATCGATCGTGAGAAAGCACAATGGGCCATTACTCGTGATGCATTATTTTGTTATTACTCTCCGCACGTGCAAAGCTGCGTGCTGGTAATTCCGCCTGAAAGGAAAAGGGTTCGAGGCCGATTGGGATCTTTTCGCCGCTCTGATTGCAACTTTAATGGACTTCAATAGTTTTATCTAATTCCAATGAAAGTTCATGTTTCGGATAAGAAATTTTAAGTTGAAAGAAATTATTTTTAATTTCGAATTAAAATTTTAAATTAATTTATTTACTTTTGATATACTTAATTTTATTTTAAATTCACTGTATTAAATTTAAAGTTAAAAACACCAAAGAGAAAATTTTGATTGTGTATTTACACTTTGTTTTCATTATTATTGCTGTTCTACTTTTGACTATAGAATAATTTTAAGACCTCTCAACTGTAATAAATAAAACAAACAATGAGATATATTCAAACTGGTGTTGCAATTTACAAATGCAATTTTTTTGTCAATCATTTTGCCTTTCACATATGTATTGAAGTTTAGGCAACAATGGACAGAAAATATATCCGAACAAAGTATCCCTGAACATTCTTTTGGCCGTTTGACCCAATCAAAATGAACAATCGAAATGGAGCGTTCGAAATGCAACGGGACAAACAATGCAAAATCCGTGCAACGAATAATGAGCAAGTCGTCGGCACTAAAATTTTACATCTCGGTTGAAACTGGAGATGAAGCCGGCGCCGTATCGATCGTGCGATGCAGCAAACGCCAGAGAGGAGCTAATTGTTGTGTCAATAATTGCCTCTCGCGGTCAATTTGCGGAAAAGCTGCTCAGGGTGATGAATGGCATTTTTGCTTCGGATCCATATACCGAGTTCTGGAGAAAGAAATGTCAGGGTCGTCGGTCGTTTTGGCAGCGACTCTTGGCTCGCTGATCGTCGGCGGTTTTCCACAGATATAATTTATTTTATTTCAAGTCTGGTCTGCTGCGGCGACGTGCCACATTTTCCAAACTAGAGTTCACGCTGTTGAGATATGATGGAAATTTTTGGCGAAATTTCAATTTGTTGCCTTTATTTTTATTGGAAATGAAGAGATCCTTGTCGCAGAAAAGTTTCTTTTTAATTTCAATTGATTTTTTTTAATTCTCACTTCAGAATTGGTCCAAATTAAAATTCAACAAATTTAACCATTAATAATATTCAACTTCCCTAAAATTTAGAAAAATAAAATTCATCGTTTCTTAAATAGTCTAAAAATTATCACAAAAATCTCGTTTTGTCAAGTTTTGGTCTTCAGCGTATTCTTTACCTCTTAATTTTTATTTAATTTTTTACAAGATTTGTATATTAAACATAAACAAACTAAATTTGCTTAGATCTTCATCAAGTTAGCTCAACCTTTAATTATTCGGCTCAAGAACGCTATGATTCTGAACTGGTCCTAATGACCTAGAACCTCAAACAAATCTTGACCTTGCCTCAGGCACCACTCTTACGTCTGTCTGAATGTATCAGGAAAATTTTTTTTATCTACAGCGAGACGCGCAGATCCAACATATAATTATCACCGTCACTTTCAACCAGGAAAACGATTCGATATAACTTAAATAATTACATAATTTAAAACAGCTGATTTAACCACTCTGTTAAAATTTATCAAAATTTAACCAAATCATAATTTTTTTTTGTTGAAAATTTTTCCGCCTTCTTTGAAATTATAAAAAGTTTTCAATCTGATTACAGAAATTCCAAACAGCGGCGAGGAACGTCGGTTGCTGGTTTTTGTGAACCCGAAAAGCGGCTCCGGTCGAGCCAAGGAAATCTTCGAGCGCCGCGTCGCGCCCTTGCTGATCGACGCCGAGTTGCCCTACGACCTCCACCTCACTCAAGGTCCCAACGACGCCCGTCGCTTCGTCAGACAAAGGCACGACCTCACCACCGCCTACTCAGACATCATCATTGTCTCGGGCGACGGACTCATGTTTGAGGTAATTTTTTTTAAATTTAATTAAAAAAATTTAATTGGTATATTTTTGCCAAAATCGTCCGAAATTAATTTAAAATTGTTTTTTCACTTTTGACCAAAAATTGTTGTTCTACGGAAGTTCTTTATCGAAATAGTTGTTTTCGGTGAAAATTAAACTGTTAGTTAAATCATCAAATTTGTATAATTATTAATTATTATTTTGTAAAATGAAAATTGAGAGCTTTAATTTTTAAAACTGTTATATGATCAATGTTCTCATCTTCTCATTTGAAATCTATAAAAGTCTCTTTTTGCCGAGACATAATTAACTCTGAACTTCCGAGCGAAATCGAAATGAGACGCGCTCTCGTCTTTCATAATACCTTACTTTGCTCTTCAAAATTCATCTTCACCATTAGAGTGTGTTATTCAGAGCTGGCAAACGACCTTATTGTCCTCTAGAGAAGAGGCAACGTGGGAATTTTCAAAAGAATAACACAAGATTACATAAATGACCAACAGGAAAAACCTGCATTGCCGTGTCTAATTCCCAGAAATCTTTTATTTTCAATCGTAATTGTTTTTCTACAACAATTTAATGGTTTTGTTTTGCTTTTCAATAGTACAAAATATACAAATCTATTTGCATTTTTCAAAAATTTAATATTTAACCACTGATCATTTTGCCTGGCCTTGAGTTAAAAAAATTCAGAGGTATTTGAATGCCGCCTCTGCTGTTCATGTGATGCAATTAATAATAACACGCCGAGACGTAGTTTGCTTTGGTTGGTTGGAGCGGCGAAGGTGGACGCATGGATGGAGTTTCGTTCGCACATACGTCGGATTTTCAGCGGCCAATGTCAAATGATTCACACATGGTCGAGAGGCACTCCTGCAATGCCAATGCCGCGTAATAACTATTCTAACAAAACTGTTCGAGCAAATCGCGAAATTGCGTAATTAGAAAAAAAACTCTAGATTTGAAATATCCCTGGGTGAAGTTTTTAAATGTTAAATAATATTTTTAATTATTACAAATTCTACTTTTTTCAAATTGAAACTTAAAACTGCCATCGTAAAGAAAATTAAACTCGCAATTTAAAAAATTCTTATTCTGTAATTATAAAATCCAGCAGTTATTTTATTTTCCAAATTAATCACAAACAATATTCAAAACTGGTAGATTCAGAAATTTCACAATTTGAATTTAAAAATGTTGCAATAATTTCAACAGTTGCCATCAGGATGCTTGGTTGCTTCCTGTTTTCAACCGACGTCAAAACTATATTGAAAATTTCAGTAAAATTCAAAACAACTGCGCAGATATTTAATAGGACGCCACTTCCTTCCAAAACCGAATTTTATATTTTCACGGAACAAATAATAATGCGATATTTTTATTATTTATATACTTGTTGAAGGCCTTTTTTTATTTGCCACTGTCAATAGCGCGGGTGACGCAACGAACGCGCCTAATTAAACTCCATTGTGCCCGCACAGTATTGATTGGTAAGCGTTACGCAGCAATTAATATTGAATATTGCTCCAGGCTGCGGGTGTTATGAAAACCATATATTCGTCAGAAATAAAATCATTAGCGAAATGAAGTCGGAACCTATTTTTCTCATGCGACACTTGATAAATAAAGGTTAATAAAGGTTAAACATTCTATTTCCTTGCGTTTGAACAAAATAGATCGAGAAGAAGGCTTTATTTTTAATCAAAGGTCATTCAAACCATGAATGTTAAATCAGGCCTTGTTTTAAAGAATGATAAGATTTCTTATTAAATTAAATTAAATTGGAATTTTGTACAATCGTGTTAATACACAAAAATTGGAAACTTCAATTGTTTTAGAAGAAGAAACATTATTAAAATGATAAATAAATTAAGAATTACAATAATAATCCTGAAGAATACATTATTTTTTCAAATTATTTTTATTATAATTGCTGTTGTTGTTTATTTGTCCAATTGTCATGTTAAATTAAAGTATTTCACATCCGGTGGCACAATTAACTAAAAATTTTGTCACAAGTCACAAATGACTTTACACGTCGAGTCACCAAGCGTCAATTCGTCAATTGTAGTAATTGTTCCATTCCGTAGCATTAAAGGCTTCTTTTTATAATTAAGTGTCGCTTTATCAATTGAGAACAATCAAAAGCCTCTCTCGCTGTCCCACGCACGCCGCGCGATCGCTCCCACCAAGTCTGATTAGCAACAAATGTGAGTCACAATTGGCAAGAAATGCAAATAATCCCTGTGCGGTCTCTCTTGAAAAGAGCAAAGAAGAAGCTCAGCCGCAGGGTCAAGTGGCGTCTGTGAGAGAAAAGCGAAATGAATCTTTCTTTGATGCGGCGGGAAAGGGCAAGGGTATCGCCGGCTCTTCAACCCTTTACTCGCGTGTCCTCCGTTCACATTAGCACGACCATTGCCAAGTTCTTAAGTTTACAACAAGCATAGTAATTAATAATACAAAGGAAATAAATCCAATGCTGAGTACTTAAAATTTTTATTAAAATATTAGAATAAACAACAATAATTAAAATATTAAACTGTAAGAAATTAGACAAAATTTATTCAATAAATTGCAAATATACGTTTCAAAAGTAGTAATTATCACTAATTGGCCAGAATTAAATTTAGAGCAACGTAATTTTTATTTAATTTTGTTAAGCATAATTAGAGTCCTTAATTAAAACTTGCGAGTTCATTAAATTAAAGGAGAGTATTTTGCATCACATTTTTATTGAAGTTGAATTCCGAGAATTCGGTGCCAATTAACCGGCGGCGTATTTCGTTATTTCCTGCATGTGACCTTCGATAACGAGGGCAATGTGTTTTGACCATCGCGGAATTGAGCTGCAAATCGCGTGCCTAAATAAATTCGGAAAAAAAGCGCCACCCTTTTCATCCCCCGCGTGCTAATTAATATACCCGACATCTTCGACCGACCTCTTGCGGTTTTGCGTGTGCGTAATGAGGCGCGCAAAGGTGAGAGGTCGAGTAAAATAGCTGCGCCTTTTTTATTCAGAGGAAATGAAAAGATTCGAGGCGGTGGAATTTTCACTTCTTTTCATTACAATTCTTGTTAACATCAAATAATTTTTATCAAAAAACATAAACTTGCTTGTTTCAGGTGATCAATGGACTTATAGAGAGACCTGACTGGGAATCAGCGTGCCAACTGGGCCTCGGAATTATCCCCGGCGGCTCCGGAAACGGTTTGGCCAAATCAATAAGCTTCGCACAAGGGTATGTTCAGGAGAAAGTTTTCTTCTTGAACAGATATTTTTAATATTTTATCAATTACAGAGAGCCGTACAGCCAAAATCCAGTGCTGGTATCCGCCCTGAATGTTGTCAAAGGTCACAAGTCGCCCATGGATTTGATCAGGGTGGAAACCAAGTCCCTTGTGAGTTTTTTCAAAATTTTAATTATTTCTCTTACTTTATTTATTTTATACATTATTTCAATTGGGAAATGAAATTTTAGGTGCCAGACAGTCCAATAAAGGTACAAACTTTGGGATGGAAACATTGAATTATTTTCTTTAAAAAAATCAACAAAAATTGGTAGACTCTCTTGATTTTCTTTGGCATTTTGCTTTGTTCCTGTCTTTTTCTGTCACACAGTTGTGCTTTTGTTTCCAACAAGCCTAATTATTTCACACATTCACAAATAGCTTTGTGGGTAAATATTTTGCTTTGTAAACCAATATCGCGTGAGAAATTCAAATGTGAGTAGTTTCCTATTGTGCTAACAATAATTAGACTGAGAGGGAAAAACTTTTTCTGTATATTTTTTTCTAATAAGCACTATATTTTTAAAAAAAATACCATGAAATTAATTCAGATTAAATTATCTGTTAATTGTAATTTTTTATTGCAGATAACTTATTCGTTCCTATCCATCGGCTGGGGTTTGATTTCCGACATTGACATCGAGAGTGAAAGACTGAGGGCAATCGGCGGCCAGAGGTTCACAGTTTGGAGCTTGGCCAGGCTTGTTGGTAAGCAACCTCAAATTATGCACTCGGGGCGGGCAGACACAATATTTGCATGCAGACAATTATCATGCCGGCCTGAGAGCCTCTTTCAAATTCTGTGCACGACCCTTGACATTCTCCACCACTAAAGAAGCGCCGCCTCTTGTTTTTACCCGGGAGCAGCCCCGGGGTGTCTCTTTGTCTTTCTTTTGTATCACAAGCATCCACAGCGAGGATTTTGCATGTTGAGGGTTACAAAGTTTTAATAATAAATTGCAATGATTGTGATTATTTTACGCAGGACTGCGCACATATCGGGGCCGCCTGTCGTACTGCATCGCACCCGGCTACAGGTCGGCCGGAAACGGACCGCTGCTCCGACGAAGCACCAGCGAGAACGAGGCCATCAACAACATGAGCAACGGAACCACCAATGGCTTCAACGGCAACTACCGCAGTCAGAGTTGCCACGAGGACCTCAGTGCCCCACTGTCACTTCCAATTGATAAGTGCGTGCAGAAAAATAAAATATTTATCAATTGAAGCCAATAAAGAGTTCAATTTATCACAATTGAAACAAGAAATGAAATAAAAATGTGACAAAATATAATATTTGCTGATATTTCATGCATTAAATTTTACTTATTTTTAAATAAAATAATTTCCACTAATTGATTTTTTTTAAATTCCATGCTTAAAAGTTGTCATAGCTTTCACATTTAAATATATATATTTTTCATAATGATGAAATTATTAATTGAGGTCTATAAATTATTTGAAAGACAAGTTAATTATTTTCTAATTATTAATTAAGGTCTCCTGCGCTGCGGAAGCGTCTCAACTCAACCGCCTCCTCCATATCAGAAGAATTTTCCGTGCTGGAGTATGAAATGGATGGCGAAGTATTAGGAGAGACGGCCGCCCCGGACAACAACAACCCCAACGGCAGCAGACTCCGCCTGGACAGCTTCTACTCGGCCAAGTCGAGAAGCAGCGCCTTTTACTCGGTGGCGGCCAGTTCGTACCACTCCCTCACTTTGCCAGACGAGCAGTCCCCGGACCCCATCTGCATGTACGGACCGGCCTCCAAACTGCCTTCCCTCACGCAACCCGTCCCTTCAAACTGGACAGTTATTGAAGGTTTTATTTGGAATTTTACAAAAAGCTCTGTTTTTTTTAAATTACAATATAAATTTTATGTTCTCAGGGGAATTTGTGATGGTCCATGCTAGTTACCAGTCACACATTGGTGCTGATGGCTACATAGCGCCTGACGCTCGGCCAGATGATGGCGTTATTTGGCTGGTGGTTATCAGGGCCGGAGCTTCCAGGAGCCAATTGCTCCAAGTAAGAAAATTGCCATATATTTTTAAGCAAAATATTAAAAAAAAAAATCCTGTCCGCAGTTCCTTCTTGGTCTCTCGTCTGGATCACATATCCACATGCCAATCGTAGAAATGATTCCTGTGACTGCATTCCGTCTTGAGCCCGAAAACGTCAAGAGCACCGGACACATCACAGTCGATGGAGAGCTCGTCGACTACGGGCCCATACAAGCTGAAGTGATGCCTGGCATGTCGCGCATTCTCACAAGATAGACGAGGATTATTTTTCCTGGGTTCATAACTTTTCTTGGTGTTCTTTTTTGCTCAAAAATTAGTTCCCAAAACACACAAGGGAAATTTTCCCTGCCAGTTCCGGTGCTTTAAGTGAGTCATATAGAGATGATTTCTATGAATTTACCTTTCCTATTCATCTTGATGAATATAATGTGTTATTTTTCTTTGAATATTATCATAGGAAAAAGTTTTAAACCAAACGAAGTCCATCCAAGTTGTAGCGAGTCATGTAAATTATGCACTATTAGGCTATCGTGTCCCGCGAACATTGGGATTTCCATCACACATTTTCTGCTTTTAAGGACAAATTAGCCAAATATATTAAATAGAGAGCATAATACAATATGAAGGTTGACGTCAACCTATATAGAGACTTGCTGATTTAACAGAAATTTTAGTAGTGTGTACGAGTGTGTAAAGATTAGTGCAAACAAATACCATAAATAAATAATGAAAATTAATTTTGGGGTAAAAAAATCCTTTAATTTTTATTTATGCCCATTCTTAAATAAATTATATTATAACAGATTAATTAATTAATATTCATTACAAAAGCTAAAATGCATCTAATTTTCGTGTGATTGAGAGAGTGCACAGTATAATAATAATTGCATTTAGATTTAATTGAAATTTCTATTATGAGGGCAAATACCCTGATGCTACTAGAAATAAATTTTCGTTAATGAGACTCCAGACTTTTGTATAATTCTTTACAACCCTACGCTTAGAACGAACGTCGAACGAAGACGTAAGGAACGCTTTTTGTCCTCGCACAGAAGAAGCAGGTGCTGGGGAATTTCCAGAGGTGTGGCGTCTGACCGTTCTGTTTCCAAGAACAGTGACCGATCCTCCCTGCAAAGAATCTCACGATGTGGACGCAAATTTGGTTTGTGTCTTTTACTCATGTCAAAAGGCTAGATTTCAACAAGCAAGCGGCGGTATGTTGATTTTTGTATTGATCTTACACTTAAATTAAATATCCTTTAGCAACACTAATTGTAAGACAAATAATTAACAATCGCCATGCAATTAACCTGATTTTGGTCAGCCCACTGCCTGCGGCCAGAAAAAATGACTTGCGACATTATTCTTGCCGCGCTTTTACGGCGCTCGCCGAGCCCACGAGCGTCAGCGCCACGATACGAGCATCACGCGAACGAGAAAGCCGTGCAACTGGCTTGGGGAGCCCCGTTTCCGAGCCGAGCCGAAGCAAGGCATTCAAGCATGGCATTCGGCATTCAAGGCAAGGAATTCAAGGCAAGAAGGCCAAGAAGAAGCAAGAACAACCGAACCGAGCGCGTCCCCTCGCCATTTTCGAATCGCTAATCACCGCAGTGTTGTCCCCAGTTTCTCTTGACTTGAACCCCAACCCCCGCGTCCAGAGGTCAAGCATGGCGAATCGTGGCCAACGAGTGGTGTTTAAGTGCGCTTGCATGAGCCATGTCGCAGGAAACCTGCTTGAATCCAACTCGACGCAGGATGCCCATCACATTGATGACCTCCCCGAAGGCGCATATTCGAAATCGTGTGCCTGTGGAATGGTCTGGGGCTGCAGTTTGTCGGTCGTAAGTCTATTCACGTATTTGTTTTTACGTACATTTAATATTTATGGAAAGAATTGACACGTATCTGAATCAATAAATAATTATGGTTGACTTGCAATTCTGACAGGGACGTAACTTCCATATGGACAGGTCGGACATGTCCGGGGGCCCACGGGGTCAAGGGGCCCACCAAAGCCGCTGAACTAGGCAACCCACAACGCATACGTGCCAAGGCGCTGCCTACTTTACAGGGGCGTCCGTGGGCCCCCGACTTTGAAGTTACGTCCCTGAATTCTGACCACCCGAAAATAAGTTTTTCTGAGAATTCGCAAAACTTGGGGATTCTCACATTATCTAGTGTTGTGTTTTACATTTAATCTGCTAATTATGTCGCTCATTAGAATGGTTAACAAAAAATATATGGCAAGAGATTGAATCCTTGGGACATAAAAAATATTTTGTATCTTAGATTTTTCTATTAATAATGTTAAATTTTCTAGTTACTTTCAGTTGAAAGCTGTTTGCTGAATATTTTTTATATTCAATCCTAAAAATTAGTCAATTTTTCATCACCACGGTTTGTGATTTAAATGTTTGATAAACTACTCAAATTATATTATCATTTATTCTGAGGTGTGTGGCCAGAATTGTGAGAGGACTTTCAATTTTGGCCTCTCCATTTTTTCATTAGGAAATGACGGGGTTAAAATTGTGAATGCTGAAGGCATAAATTTAAATTTTCGTTTGCGTTCAATTCGTGGGTGCCACATACGTCTCGTGCCTTTGTGTCACCGATATTCATAATATTCATTTGCTTGCGTAAAATTTGATCTTGTTTTTACATGTAATAAATTAATCTTACTTTTACGCATAGTTTTTTTTCTATACTTTAAAATTTTTGCCGTGTTTTTGATTGTAGTGATGAAAAATATCATGGATGTTGAAATATCAAATTTTAAAATATCAATTTAATCTTGTGATAGCATCTGCCAAGCGAAGCCTCATCAAGCAGAGGGCAATCGATGCAATCGTCTCAGCCTCCAGCTTGACTTTCCAGCCTGATCCAGCAAATGGAGTGCACTTCTTTGAGGAGCTGCCTGCTGCAGTTCGTCAAAGCCTATTGCATTTTGATCTGCTGAGCCGCCGCATGCTCCCGATTGTCTGTTACTGCATGGGCATGCGTTTCAAGATCACCTAGGGTAAGTCTGTTCCTTGAGATAAAAAACATATTTATATAATTGCATATTGGAAGTTAAAATTGAGAAACTTCATGGTGTTGTCATAATTTTTTATTTTAAAATGCATGAAATTTTTGGAAATTTTATTGATTTTTGATTTTTTTTTATTCAGGTCACGACGAGTTGAATATTTATAGAAAGAATTGACACGTATCTAAATTAACAAATAATTATGGTTGACTTGCAATTCTGACCACCCGAAAATAAGTTTTTCTGAGAATTCACAAAACTTGGGGATTCTCACATTATCTAGTGTTGTGTTTTACATTTAATCTGCTAATTATGTCGCTCATTAGAATGGTTAACAAAAAATATATGGCAAGAGATTGAATCCTTGGGACATAAAAAATATTTTGCATCTTAGATTTTTCTATTAATAATGTTAAATTTTCTAGTTACTTTCATTTGAAAGCTGTTTACTGAATATTTTTTATATTCAATCCTAAAAATTAGTCAATTTTTCATCACCGCGGTTTGTGATTTAAATGTTTGATAAACTACTCAAATTATATTCTCATTTATTCTGAGGTGTGTGGCCAGAATTGTGAGAGGACTTTCCATTCTGGCCCCTCTCTCCATTTTTTCATTAGGAAATGACGGGGCCAAAATTGTGAATGCTGAAGGCATAAATTTAAATTTTCGTTTGCGTTCAATTCGTGGGTGCCACATACGTCTCGTGCCTTTGTGTCACCGATATTCATAATATTCATTTGCTTGCGTAAAATTTGATCTTGTTTTTACATGTAATAAATTAATCTTACTTTTACGCATAGTTTTTTTCTTCTATACTTTGAAAATTTTGCCGTGTTTTTGATTGTAGTGATGAAAAATATCATGGATGTTGAAATATAAAATTTTAAATTATCAATTTAATCTTGTGTTATAGCATCTGCCAAGCGCAGCCTCATCAAGCAGAAAGCGATCGATGCAATCGTCTCAGCCTCCAGCTTGACTTTCCAGCCTGATCCAGCAAATGGAGTGCACTTCTTTGACGAGATGCCTGCTGCAGTTCGTCAAAGCCTGTTGCACTTTGATCTGCTGAGCCGCCGCATGCTCCCGATTGTCTGTTACTGCATGGGCATGCGTTTCAAGATCACGGAGGGTAAGTCTGTTCCTTGAGATATAAAATATATTTATATAATTGCATATTCGAGGTTAAAATTGTGAAACTTCATGGTTAGTTGTAATAATTTTTTTATTTTTAAAATGTTTGAAATTTTCGGAAATTTTATTGATTCTTGATTTTTTTTTTTTTCAGGTTATGACGAGTTGCTTCATCGTGCTCGTCATCACTTTGTCGTCCACGGTTTTGAAGACCACCTGGCTGCTCATCTGCCCCCTTTGCCGGCTGTGATTCCAGCGCAGCTGCCAGCCTTCCAGCCACAGCAGAACGTTGGCCTGCCTCTCCCAGCTGCAGGAGCAGACGTGCAACATGCAGCCCAGCTGGGCCAGGCTGGCCCTCAACCTTTGGGCCTGCCACTCTTGGCGGCAGGTGGTCTCCAGGGCACCGAATGGCAACGGCAACCAAGCTGCCCCCCACAGCAAGACCAGCAGGGGGAGCACGGCGCTGCGGAGACCATGTAAAGGTAGAGTTTAAGTTACTTTAAGCAGTAGAGCATCCTAATTATTTGACACAACACACATGTTCCTTTGAGTGCGAGACCGATGAATCAATAAATTAAACTAATATATTTGTGGAGCAGCAAAATTTCTTTACTATTGAAACGCATTCTTGCATTTTTGTTTTAAAAAAACTTATGTAATTGAAATGCTGAAACAACAAATCACCTGAGTTTATAAAATGATGTGATGCTGTATCTTCAAGAGAAATGAAAAATAAATTGAAAAAAAAAAATGTTTTAGGTTATCATTAACGTCATTAACATAATTGTATAATCAAAATGCGAAGGATGTGCGAAGGAGTTAATATACAACTCTTGTTAATTTTTATTTGCAGAACTGGCCATAATGTTCTAATTTCTGAGAATTATAGTATTTGAGTGGCTCATATTAAGTGGTAGATTAATAATCTGAGAAAAATGATCGGTCAGAATTTGGTCCAACACCCCTCTTTGACAACCTTGCTTAATGAAAGAGGAGTTCTGATGATTTTACAATCGATCAGTCATAGTGTGTTAAAAGCAGTCGAGCTCACCAACACACTTGGCATTTTTTTCTTCAAATCTTTTCATTGTTTCTTTTCCCTCAAAGACAGTGGCAGAATCTGAATCTGAACCAATAGGTTTTGGACTTTTGCGAAAATCATTAATAAATAGATGCCAGAAATGAGACAGTTGATGTTTATTTGCCCTTTTTTCATTCAAAAATTTCTAATTTATGTCCCCCTTGCTCACATAACAAACAAAATGGATGTTAACAGCTAATAAGCTAATTTTGTAACAAATGAAATCAAGTTCTTTAAAATAAACACCAAATTAGACATTATTTATTAATACAGAGCGAGATTGCATTTTTAGTTTTACAATTATGGATTGTATGGGGGTGATAAGCAGACATTTATTTTTGTTCATCAGTTGAAATTTTTGTGGTGTCTCAGACCGGGGAGGCGTCGCACTGGAGGAGGTGCATGGCGCTGGGCGCCTTGTGCAGCGCCTGGCCGCGGGAGGCGGCCACGTGTACACAGTCTTGGGGACGCGGCAGCTACAAGCCACGCTGAGCGCCACCACCAGGCCCTGCAGGCCGGCGGCCACGCTGAACACAGCCAGCAGCAGTTGGCTGTGCATATGAGGCGGCCGAACACTCAAACGGGGCTGATCACGGTCAGGAAGGCGGCCAGCCGGAAAAACAGCCACGACTGCAGCCGTCGCCTGAGCAACATCTTGGCCTGCGGATTAAATTAAAATCAATTTAATTTAAAAAAAAGAATAGTTTAATAGGAGCTGTGTTAAAAAAAATCACAAGTATATTGTCAAAATTTATTGAAATTTTTAATTTTCTTTTAGCACAAACTAAATACATTCCAAACCTAGATTATTCCTTTGGCCAATGTGAAATTAAAGCTGAACTACTTGCCCTTACAAATTAGTAAGAGTTGCACAAGAAGAGGGGCATTTTGAGCTGATTCGACCGTCTAAATTATAGGCAATTTTAATAAAAAATGCAGAAACCCCTCAATTAAATAACATAAATTAAAACACAACATATCATCAGCCAAAATGCCCACAACTCAATATTAGAAACGCCCTCCTCAGAGAGCGCCACATTATCGCCCTTAAACCTAATAATAAATTTGTAGAAAACACAATTTGTAACGAACTAGTGAAATTTCTGATCTGTCGACAGTCAAACAACTGTGCTAGACGTCTATGCTTTCAAGGCCTCCCTTGCCAGGCGTCTTGCTTATGTTGAGATTGGACAGACTGGCAAGGAGACCTCTCAGTTCGTGGTCGACCTCTTGGGAAGTTTGTGAAAGGGTGAGCCGCGTTGAAAACGAGTTGAGCAGCTCATTCTCGGCATCTCTGTTCTGCGAGCCGATGCGATGCAGGTAGATCTGCATCATGTCGATCACATTCTGCACCTCACTTTTGACCTGCATGGCGTCCGGGTTCGACGCCGCCGTCGCCTGCAGCATTTTCAGCCGCGTCTGCGCCAACTGCAGTGGATTCCGACCGTACTGGTCCAGGGAACAAACGTCAGTTCCTGAAAATCATCAAAATATTGTAAGTTAGAAATAAATTTGCAGAAGCATAGACAAATTTGTTTGACCCTTTCAAATTCTGTTGACGAGAAAAAAAAATATACAGAAAATGATTTTTTTTGTATTAATTGAAAATTATTGAGATTATTAAATTTTTAATAAAGAAGTGTAGAGAATATATATTGAAAATGAGCAATTTTCGAACTTTCTAATGTAACATTCAGATCGCACCTGCTTTGAGCAAAAGTGTGACAACAGGAACATTGTTTGTACAAGCTGCCAAATGGAGGGCCGTGTTGCCCATTGAGTCCTTTTGGTTAGGATTTGCACCTTTGTCTAGCAACAATCTGCAACATAGACAAATCATTTTAAATTTTTCTTAAACAAGAAGCAAATCACTCACTGGAGTATTTGAATAAAACCGCGGCATGCGGCCAAGTGAAGGGGAGCCCTCTTGAACTCATCACAAGCGTTGGGGTTCACGCCAGAGTTCAAAAGGGTTTCCACAGTCTCAATATTATTGGCGGAGACAGCTCTGCGCAGATTTCTCTCATCTGAGAAAAGTAAAATTGTATTAACTATAAAATGGAAAGACAGATTGATCATACAAAAAACAGTCAGCGGCTCAATGAGTGCTTGCCGCGCTTGTCGAGATTGATTCCGGTATATCCTGCGGATTGCTTTGAATCGATTCTGGCCATCCAGCCGCCTCGAAAATGCTGCAAGTTTAAAAAAGCTTAGACAACTTGGTTTGTAAAGAAATAAATTAAATTCACACTCAGAATAAAAAGGAAATTCCAATTAATTCTTAGGCAATTTTTTCCACTGTGGAAAAAATATTTTACTTCAAAGTATTTAAATTTCAATTATTTTACCAGTGTCGTTAGAAACTTCGTATCCTTGGCCATTGGTGAGCGCCCCATTTCTTGGTCGCAAGTTTTCAAACGCGAGCCCAGCCGGCGGCTCGATTTCCAACATTTCTGAGTTCTCAGCCTGCAAATTCATACAAATTTTATCAAACTTTCTCAAAAAACAATGAAATTAATTCATACGTGAAAAACAGGTTCGCTGGTGAATAAACTGGGGGCTTCCCACAGCGACGACGACGATCCGTTTCCATTGTCCGCTGCGAAATTCCTCCGAGGTGCGGCAGAATTTGAAAAGGTCGAGCAAATCAGTCGAAACTTCTGCGAATGTAATTCAAATTAAAACATGTTTTAATGAAAGTTTTCCTCTGACTTCTTTCAGCTGGTTGAGGTTTTCGAGGTCAACCTCGAGGCTGGCGACCAGGTCACCACCAGGCTTGCTCTGGGTTTGCTGCTTGGACGAGGACGCACCTCCGTCCGGCTGCTGCGAGGTGCTCGGCACAGGGTCGCGACCGCTGAAGAACGAGTTCTCGGACGCGCTGCGCGAGTCGCGCAGGGACGACGCTGGACTCTGGTCCATCGAGCGACGGTTGTTCTCCTGGCTGCTGTCGTTGCTGTCGTTCTCCGTCTCGACGCCCGAGTCGACCGACGCCATTTCGGACGTCCCGCGGTCCCTGATCAACCTTCAAACCCAACTTCGGACAGTGTCGAACACAACTACCCTCGCACACCTTCTGGCATTTTGTTTTGGTTTGCGAAAAGCGAAAAACAAGCAGCGAACAGATGATGGAGCTCACATGTGCGAATGCCGCACCATCTGGCGGCGTTTTGCGAAGCTCCTGCAGATCCAAAATCAAAACAACCTCAATCTCGAGAGAAGCAAAATTATACACTCTCGCCTCGTACTTAGATAATTTCTGTTCAATAATTCACCTTCGGATGTTATGTTTTGTGGCATCCTTCAAGCTGCTCGAACCTTCCGGGTTTATCCAGCAGCCTCGATCTTCATCAAAGGCGGGTCTTCCTATCACAACTTGCCATCCTGCAGGCACAACCTTCAACTGCCTGCTGCTCACCTAAAGTGGTATTATTTTTTTATGTCTAGGTTTTCTTCATTAACATGAGTTTTTAGTTTCAAAATAGAGCTTCGTCCGATGGCAACATCAACCAAAAGTACAAACAGATTGGCCAAAGAGAAATCGCCGTACCTCCTTCAACATGCCCACAATCCCGTTGATTGGTAAAATTATGATGTTTTTATTTATCAGAAAATTTCCTTAAAAATTTTTTTCTTTATTTTACTAAATAATATCTTTTAATACAGGTATCCATGGGGAGAAGAGGCTTTCGAAGAGGCCCGAAAGCAAGACAAACTGATCTTTCTATCTGTCGGATACTCAACCTGTCACTGGTGTCACGTCATGGAACACGAATCCTTTGAAAATGAGGAAATCGCCAAAATCATGAACGAAAATTTCATTAACATCAAGGTGGATAGGGAGGAAAGACCGGACGTCGATAAAGTTTACATGACGTTCGTTCAGGTAAAACAAAAAAAAACTATCCTAAGTTTTTTAGGTCATCGCTTTAATTATGTCCATTTATTTCTTTTCAAATTAACTTTATAATGAAAATATTGATTGAATTACTTGACTAGGCAAGTTCAGGCCGTGGTGGTTGGCCCATGAGTGTGTTTTTGACCCCCGACTTGGTCCCCGTTGCTGGGGGCACATATTTCCCACCAAAAAACACTTTTGGCCGGCCAGGATTTGACACGGTGCTCACAAGCATTTCTAATCAGGTAAATTAATTGATCAATTTGAAGGCAATCAGTGGTGATGGTGGGTGGCCGATGAGTACCTGGCTGACTCCAGACCTAAAACCTGTCCATGGAGGCACTTATTTCCCTCCCGACGACCGATACCACGGCCAGCCTGGATTCAAAACTCTTTTGTTGTTATTGAGTAAACAGGTACTCATCTGCTGCCCTTTCACCATTTATATTCAAATATAAAAAGCAAAATTATAAATAAATGTATTTTAGTGGAAAGAAAACAAGCAAAAGTTTTTCGACTCTGGCTCGAAGATCCTGGAAATTTTGGAAAGGACCTCAAAACTGGAACTCAACGATGGGCAATCTCAAATATCCTCTGAAAGCTGGAAGAAGTGCTTGCAACAGCTTTCAAAAGCTTTTGAGCACCAGTACGGCGGCTTCAGCAAAGCGCCGAAATTTCCTCAGCCGTCCAACTTCAATTTTCTCTTCCAAGTTTACGCTCGAAATCCAGAATCTGTCGAAGGCAAAAGTGCCCTGAGCATGTGCGTTCACACCCTGAAAATGATGGCCAAGGGAGGCATTCATGACCACATATCTCAGGTAGATCAGTAAAATTATGCAACACATTTATTAAAATTGACTTTGCTTAAAATAAGGGGTTTGCTCGATATTCCACTGACGAAAAGTGGCACGTCCCTCACTTTGAAAAAATGCTTTACGATCAAGGCCAGTTGCTAGTTTCGTTTTCGCAAGCATATGTGGCCACAAAAGATGAATTCTTCAGGGAGATCATCCTGGATATCATCACCTATGTCAATCGAGACCTGAGTCATGCGGTAATCAACGGTTTAATTATGTTTAAGGAATAAAAATTTAATATTAATTTTTTCAGACTGGAGGATTTTTCAGTGCAGAAGATGCAGACTCTCTGCCTGGATTTGATTCTCCCAAGAAAAAAGAAGGCGCATTTTGTGTTTGGACGAACGAAGAGGTTGATTCACTGCTGGGCTCAAAGTCTGTCAAAGAGGGCAGTTCTGTGACCTTATCCGATCTTGCTTGTCATCACTTTGATATACAACCAGATGGCAATGTTAATCCTTATCAGGTTTGAAACTAAATTAATCTCTGTTAACAAATTGCCTAACATTTTCTTTTTGAAGGATCCACATGATGAACTAAAAAATCAAAATGTTTTGATTGTGAATGGAAGTGAGGAGGAGACGAGTGAGAAATTCGGCTTGACTTTGGCCGAGACGAAAGCGGCGCTCAAACAAATTCAGAGCATCTTACACGAAGCCAGACAGAACAGGCCAAGGCCCCATCTCGATGATAAGATGGTTGCAGCATGGAATGGTATAAACACCATTGATTTTGGGTCAAGGCTGTTAGTTTTCAAACAAATGCTTTTGTTGTTTAGGGTTGATGCTCTCGGGTTTGAGCAAAGCGTACGAAGCGATCTGTGATGAGACTGTTCTGGACAGAGCAATTAGGGCAGCTGACTTTTTGAAAGAACACATGTACAATGAAACAACGGGTACTCTGCTAAGGTGTTGCTACCAAGACGAAAAAGGGAACATTTCTCAAATGTGGGATTTAACAAATTTTTAATTTTGATTTTTATTGAAACTTCAATTTGCAGAAATGAGCCTATTTCTGGTTTTGCTGACGACTATGCATTTGTGATAAGGGGACTAATTGACCTGTACGAAGCCAGTGGGCAGTCACGGTGGCTCACTTGGGCAAATGATCTGCAAGAGAAGCAGGACAAACTGTTTTGGGATAATGAGAATGCAGGTTATTTCTCGACTGCCCAGAACTCTCACATTTTGCTGCGCCTGAAGGACGGTACTGACATTTTTAATTACTTTAATGTCTAGTTTGTTTGGCTATTTGCACACCTTTGGTAATTAAAAATAAATTAAAAGTATTTTTACAAGTAAAAGGAAACCAAAATTAAAATAAAATTAACTATTTAGGATTGGGTTTCTCTGCATTTTAGAGAAAATTTCTGATTTTATTTGAACAATAACCAAACCATGTGCGACTGGACCACTGACCCTTTGCTTAATATTCAAATTCATTAAAAACTTGCCTGCAATTTTATTCTGCACTGTGGCTGCTCGACTAGGGGCAATTTCCATGAAATAAAAATTGTGCACGACGACGCTAACAAAGTTTAATTACTCGACGAGAGGGCATGTGACGTCACAGGTGTGACCGCATTGCAGAGGTGGACCAAATGGATTCATCTCGTCTGGTGTCCCCCTGGCATTTATTGGCCCTCGCGCGCAGAAAGCAAGACTTGATTAGCAACGACATGCACGGCAGAACGGAAATTCGCTCGTTACAGCATTGTGCGCGCCGCCGTTGCGCCTCTTGCTGTCGAGGGAAATTGTCGTCGCTGTCAATCGAGTAGTCTGTCCAATTATGCATCTTCCTCATCCACGACTCGAGCTAATTTTACATTGAACAAATAATTTAACCTTGAAAATCGTTGCATCAGAGTTCAGTAAAATGAATTAATTTGTTTATTTTACAAAGCTTCAATATCCTTTAATTTTGGTCTAAACAAATATGAATCATTCACAATTCTTATCACGAAGGAAAAAAGTTGAAAATATATGTATAAATGACAAAACTCAGATTTCTTAAACGCAGGTGTTTTTAGAGAGATTGTTTGCAAACGCACAAAAACTTTTTAACAATTTAATTAAATACAATTTTTTTTTTCAAAATTTTCTTGCAGGCCAAGACGGTGCAGAACCAACTTGCAATTCTGTTTCTGCAGCAAATTTGATGCGCCTCTCCGGAATGCTGGAGAGAGACGAACTCGAAGAAAAGGCGATCAAACTTTTATCGGCGTTTAAAGAACGACTGGAAAAAATTCCAGTCGCCCTTCCTGAAATGAGTGCTTCCCTATTTCTGCTGCAAGACTCTCCAACGCAGGTAAATTCAAATTATAAACTTGGTTTTTCTATTTATAACAAGTCTCCTTTCCTTAAAGAGACCAAACATTACTTTAATGATATATCTTTTGTTGCTAAAACTAATAAAATTTACTTAAAAAACTTCATAGGTGGTTGTGACGGGTGACCCGAAAAGCGAAGGTGCTCAGAATCTTCTTGCTGAAATTCGGTCTCGCTTGATACCTGGCCGGGTGCTCGGTTTTGCTGACGGCGACGAAGATGGTATTCTTTACCAGCGGAACGCCACAATCAAGAAAATGAAGGTGTCAAAAGATGGCTCGGCGAGTGCTTATGTGTGCCGAAATCACACTTGCTCTCTGCCTGTCACCAAACCAGAGCAACTTCGGGGTTTATTGGACGAGCGCCTCTCTTCAAAGTAATTTGTCTGCAGTTGCGAAACTTATTTATAACTCCAAAGGACTTGATGAGATACCAAGCGGGCTTGGTTTATAAAATAATTATGTATTGTTATAGCATTTGATATGCAAAAAACTCAACTTTGATGTGGTGACTGTTTTTATTTATGGTTAATTACTAGAAATTCAATTATATTATTTTTACTGCAGCAAATAATATACTCCTTAAATAGTCCATCTTAAATAAATTTGCAGTTGTATTTACTATTCTTGCCGCAATCAAAGTATCCTGAAAGTTAAGACACCTATAATCTAGAATATACAATTTCATGCACAAACAAACAAATCAAATGCCAAGTACTGATTCAAATGAATGTCATTGCTGTTTGCAATAAATAATATTGTTTTAACTTAAGAAAATAAAAATGTAAGTTTTCTTATTTTACTTCATCTTCACAACAACTTTTGTCTTCACAAACTCTAATTATGCTTCTTAAAGTCGGCTGAGCGTTCTCATTATAACTTTATATTAGACTAGACTATCCACGCATTTTACAATTTAATAATTTCCTGAGGGTGAAAAACTTTTAATTTTTAAGCTTTTAATAGAAATTATTCAAGACACATGAACAACATTGGACATAGCACGCGGGTTCATATTCTATGCACAAAAACAAAATAATTTTTTTTGTAATGACACACAAGAAGCGTTGAAGAGACACAAATTTAATATCAACAATTATTTTTATAAATTTAAAACAATCTTTTACGTTGGTAATGAATTAAAAAATAAAATATATAAAATTTTATTTTACGAAATAATGACTTTTTGTATCGACTGAGAAGAATAAATAATAATTCATACATTGTATTAATTTGAATAAAAATTAAATATGTTTTCAGTTTTATGCATTAATTTATTATAAATAATAAAATTAAAGTTAACATGTTTGTCTTTGCCTTTAACTAAAACTTTGTATTTTATTTTAATTTAATTAATATTCTCTTCATAAAATCTGGTAATTGTTAGGAAGCAAAACTATTTGACTTGCATTAATTACGATTATAAGTTATACAATTAAATTATAAAATTGTTAAAATAAGTTGACAAAGAAAAATAATTAAATATTGGAAAATTTGATGCAAGAAAAGTGAACCAAAAGTAAAAAAAATTAATATTTTTTTTGTACTTTTGATTTCATTAATTTATAGCAGGATTTGACTATAGGGAGGCGGGGTTGCTGCTGCGCCCTGGTGCATGGCCTCGGAGTTGGGAGTGCGAGTGGCGTGTCGGGGCGCGCACGACCGACGACGTACGTACGTGTCCAGACAGGAGGGACTGGTGAGCGCGCGCGATCTTCACGGCGCACGCCTGAAGTTGGGCACGGGAGTCGCGGGCGGAATTTCAGTACTCGGCAGCGCGCTCCTCTACAGGTTAGCGAGCGGCCCGTGTGTTGCAGAAATTTATTCCAACTGCAAAATTTTTGCGAAAGTTTCATTTCGATATTGAGGAGTGCGAGCAGTAAAATCGGACGAGAGACACTTTGTGCGACCTGCAGTGATGCTCGGATGTGACTGACCCTTCTGCAGGCGGGGAGGGGGTTCGACCTTCGACCATGGTGCGTCAGGGCACGACCAGTTTCGGCGGCGAACAGGTGTACGGCGGTGCCAGTGGCGGCGGCGCCGACTCCGAGTCGGACGTTCCCTTGTCCGACTTTGAAGATGACGACGACGACGACGATGAGGACGACGACGAGGAGGACCTGCCCTACCCGGGCTTCATCCCGCTGGCCCTCGGCTGCCTCGACCAGCAGACCCGGCCCAGGAACTGGTGCCTCAGGATGATCACCAATCCATATCCTTTCAAAAAACTTAAAAAATTTTCGATTTTGGGGTGAAAATTGCGCAATCATCAGAAAGTTCAATTTTTTTAATCAAACTGTTGAAAAACACCAAAATTAATTCTTTGTTTTAAACAAAAATCAATTTTAATTTAATTTCTTAAAAGAAAATCTTTTAAAAATTCATCATGGAGAATTATTCTCATTTTTGGTCAAATGTTCTTTTTTGCGAAAAATTTGAGGCACAAAAGTTTTCGACAGCTTTTTTGCTGAATAGTTTAGTGAAAACATCAAAGGATAAACTGCTGCATTCCGACGCAAAAACTTTTTGGCCTCTGCATTATTATTTCAAATTCGGCTCGCACTACTTTCATTTGCAAATTAGCTTCTCGTCTGCCGCCCGCCCGGACGAGAGCAAATTTTTGAAGTTCAGAGGTCACACATGAGCTCGGGTCGTCTGCCCGTTGAAAATGGGAGAGTGCAAATATTTTATATTAAATGTATGAAACTTTGGACAGGTGTAATTAGACTCATTACAAGCGTAACTTTGATTATGCAACCCCTTTAAAAGCAAAGTTCGGTTCGAAAAGTCTGAAATTCTTCATTTAAAGTTTTATTAAACTCTTCTTTCCAAAAGTCGTCTAATGCTGTCCTAATTGTTATATAACCGCATTAAAATAGGGGTGGTTGAAATTTATATAAACTTTTCCAGGCCAATTCATCAGCTTCAAAAAAGGTAAGAAAGTTTCAAAGTATTTTTCCTCAATTTCTTTATTTTAAAGGGAAACATTTCGTTTTTTTTTTAATTGCCAGTTGGATCAAAGATTATAATTATAATTTTGTTAATTACACTGCGGCAACACGAAGCCCGTCATTAAGACGTTTACGTCGTCTCTAATTAGCCGTGTGTTGTTCTTGTTCTATTGATTGCGTGGAACTCACCGCCTAGAAGCCCCGCAACCGCGTTTAGACGTTATAATCGTCATGCCAAGCTGCTTATACCTTTCATAGGACGCTACCCTTTACATACTCGCGTAATTAGGCTATTTCAATCTGCAGGTCATGGCTTATCGCGAACCGTTATATTTGCGATTTGCGCCGTCACTTCTTAATTCCGAATGAGGAAACCTGTCGAGTGTTCGGCCGAATTTGTAACGGAATTTAATTTAGCGTGAAACCAATATTGGATCCAATCATTTTGGGGGAAATTTAAGTAATGAAAATTGTAAAAATTTGGTTGATTTAAGATTGAAATTTGATTTAAAATTATTTAAGGAAATTTATTCCAAAAGTTTTTGCAAATTTACCTTCAATTGAAGACAAATTTTAAATTCTGTAAAAACTGAAGCATTCTAATATTTAAAATATTAAAATACAAAATTAATCTGAGGAAAAAGGAACAAATTTTTATTTATTGATCTTTTTAACAGATTCCAATTTTTCTCTTGAAAATTTAATTCCATTTTTGAAATTCATAAAATTAGAAATTTCATCATCAGGTGTATTAGTTGTAAATAAAACAAGGATTAAATTTATCAGCACAATACAATTACAAGCAGGAAAGGAAAAAAATTGCAATCTCGATCGCTCTTTTTTCGAAAAGATGATCGCAATTGATCATGTGATCATTTTCGATCTTTTTTCGATTTAATGTTAAATCTGGAAAAAAACTGCCTATTTCAGGTCATTTGATGGAAACATTTCTTAAAAAAAGTCATTTACATGCTCATTTTTGTTAGGACTCCTCGTTCTGAGACCAGAATTAATAGAAAAAACAAAAAACCGTTCAGATATTTTTTCAAAAATATATTTGATGGCAAAATATCGCGTCCATCCTTGATTACAAGAGCACCAAGAACTTCAAAATTTTCTCTTTAGGAAATTTTTACCACCTTTAACTAGATATTATATTTTTAATTTTTTTATTCCAAGTTCTTGACTGAAGACATTTTTGAAAAAGCGCCAGCAGTTGAATTTTCTTGACACATTCTGCCGTGAAATTTCGCGCACAATAAGTTGCCATTTCCCATACACACGCAAATCCGAGACTGCAGAGACGAAGAAATATAAAAAAAAGGCAAATAAGAGGTCGTAAAATCAAAACGCTCCGTCTGCTGCGAAAAGCAGTAAAAATAAAAAACAAATCGCGCCGGCGCCCCGCATCGATCTCGTCTCATTTATTCATCGAGCTGCAGATCGGAGATGCGTCAAGTAATGGTAATAATTATTATTATTTCACGAGCCGGAATTTAATTTCCGCACCACACGCCATTAACTCTCGGGCCATAAATTAGCACAGCGATAAGAGTGCTTAGCATTATTTTGCCTTTTAATCGCGCAGCAATTTGCAAAATTCAAATTTCTCGCCCGATATAAAAATTCATTTCAAACATGCTCTCTCGTTAAAAGTAAAAATACACCGACGGCATACTAATGAAAGTGTTTTAAAATTTTACGGCGAGAATAATTTCCATCCAACTCAAAACATGCAATTATTATTCTTCTTCGCCCAATTTCGAGATACACAAATCAAAACCGCACACTCTCCTTTGTGCACGTGTGTGGTGCGAAAGAGGGAAAGAGCATCATTAAAATTTTTACTGTTTCGTCAGCTGCTTCCGTCGGTCTTTGTTAGCATTTCGCCCTCGTCGACCACAATTCGGAATCTGAACCACATCTGAGTTATTACGGTGTGGAGAGAAATAAATGATGGCTATGGCTGCTGCACCCCCAACCCTCAAAGTGGTTCAAAGTAGTTTATAATAGGGTGGAAAGTTTACAACTATCACGGTGAATCAAATTAATGCTCAATTGTTATGTTTTCCTGAAAAGAAATGAGTTTGAAATTAAATTAGACGGTTTGAAAAGTTTCTATTTGCAAAATTTAAAATTTTCACTTCAGCAAATTAACAGATTTTCCCACTTTAAGGAGAGGCTTATGACATAGTCAAATCAGCGGATTGTTTGATTGTTGCCGATTGTTTTAATCTGGAGTCAAATCTGGTACTTAACATGGTTTAAATTGGTCAAAAAAGGTCAAGAAAACACAAATTTTCACTTTGACATAATTTTCACCACAATATAATAATTTTTATCAACTCTGTTCAATTTTGAGGCAATTCGATCGGACCATTTCTTAGCAGTACACTCGCCTGAAAAGGTTTTTGGTATCTTGTAACAATCAAAATAATTGAGCTTCAACACAGGAATTTATGGAACAAGTTCAAAAACATTTTTGGCAATTAAAAAAACAAAAAAACAAGTAATTTATCTTTTTACAAAGAAATTTTTATTTAAAATCAGTCTATTTTAAAATAATTATCAGAATTATCTATTATTTTTATAGAAAAAACAAATTATTGGACAAAAGCGTCAAGAATTATGTTTCAAGATAAAAAAAATCCATTTGCCGCAGTGAGCCTCGGTTGAATTGGTTTTTTATTTAAACCATTTAAACATCAATACAGCAAAGTTTTAACAAAATTGCACAAAAAACATCATTTATTTACCAAATTACTTTGCACTTAGAGATTTTTGTTAATTTTTTAAGTCGATTTTATTTATAAAAACCTCGCGTGTTTATTGGTGCTTCAGAAGAAACTTAAAAAAAGTTGAATAAGATATCTTCATAATTTTAATATAATAAGAAAAAAGTGAAACCATTCTCATCACCGAGACTGTTTGACCTGCAGTCACGAAAATAGAACCAACGCAAATACCAATTTTCCGTCAAATGTCATCGAAATGAGTTTGGAACGTCGACCGACACAAAGCGCGCA
Source organism: Neocloeon triangulifer (assembly GCF_031216515.1). Taxonomy (NCBI): domain Eukaryota; kingdom Metazoa; phylum Arthropoda; class Insecta; order Ephemeroptera; family Baetidae; genus Neocloeon; species Neocloeon triangulifer. The sequence continues at coordinate 4,246,120 of NW_026775550.1, forward strand.
GCCGTCGTCACTGAATTTGAAATGGGCAATGAATTTCGCAATATTCGTGTCCAAATATTTGGAAGCTCGGTCCGCGTGACAAGGTCAGTCGATCTATTTGTTTATCCAGGCAGCGCGACATTTTTTTTAGATATACCGAGAAGGAATATAAGCGGGGGTGTGCGTTGGCACGAGGAGCCGATCCAATCCACGCGGGATGTAATGATGACACAAATTGGCAATTTCTTATTTCGCTCTCGCGAGATTTTTCCGCGCCAAAGTGCCTGTCAGCGAAAAAACGCCGCCGGCAATAAGCCTGTCCGATTTATGAGCGAGAACGAAACCAAACATCATCTCATTGCAATGGTGATTGCTGCTTTTTAAACGGGGCCCATCGTAAAATCATTGCTCAAAGTGAAACGCGTGCACATAAAAAATATCAATAAAAGTCTGAAAATTCTCTTTTTAAAACTACTTTTTAACCTTTTAAATTGTAACTTATTATTTAAAAATTGAATTGTTAAGTTTAAAGAGATTTCGAACAAATATGATAATTTGAACCCTTTATTATTCTATTTCAAATTGATTTTCATTGTTATTTTCAAAATCCTAAACCTGTAGGAAATCTTTAGTTTTTATTTTGGTTACATTTTTTATTAAATCCTCCTAAAAATTATAAAGAAATTTTTCCTTTTCTATCGAATTTTAAATCTCTTTTAGGCCAAATTGTAATATTTTCAGGGTTGGAAAATCAATATCCGTGTCTTCTTTCTTCAATTATCCGACCAAATCCGATTGATCTGAGGCAGAGAATAAATTGTTGCTCAGCAGATTTCAAAGCAAATCGAGTTTGGCTGCTCTTTTCTCGATTGGAGATTGGGTTGGTTGCTCGAGGCACAGAATTAGCTCGTGCGATTCGCGTCGGCCGGTCGGCAGATGAAATAAATCCGCACTCTCTCATCTAATTTGGTTCGATTCCAGCGGGCTGATTTGCATTCCAGTTGGAAGTTATTTTAGCAGATAAATTTCACCAAGAGTGGAGAAGAAGAAAGAGAGAAAGAAAGAAAGAGAGGCGAGGGAGGAAGGCACAGGATGTAAACTGGATGTCCAAATATTTATAGTATTATCTCCTTCCCTGTTATGCCTCAAGAGCGTGTGTGTGTGCGCAGGGTGTGTTGACTCCTTCATCTGCTCGCTCTCTCGGAACAACTCGCCCGCCCCGAGCCTCAATGCAAATTTCGCCCAACGGAAGGAGGAAAAGAGAGAGGATTGCGCGATCCAATCCTTCTAGATTAACCCTGAATGCTTTTTAGAAAAGCACTTTATAGCAAATCAATGAAAATATCAGAAAATAATTTTTATTTTCTTCAAAATTGTGAATTTAAAAAGATGAATTTTTTAAAATGTGTTAGAAACATAAATTGGTGCTGATCTAAGCCAAAATTTTAACAAGAAGAGCTGATTTGTCCTTTTCAGAATTTATAAATTATATCCTTTTTTCTAATTATATTAAAAATTTGAATAAATTTAAGAATAAATAATATTTAAATAACTATTTTTAAAATTAAATTTAAATAAATTGATTTAAATTGTATTTCAATAAATTTTTAATATATTATAGTTATTTAATATAAATTTATTAAAATTTTACATTTTTGGTTGAACAATTTTAAACTTTCCAAATCTTCTAGCCAAATAAATAATTATTCAAAATAACTTTCATGGACATTTAATAGCTTACCTGTTATTCATTAATTAAGCAATTTGTTTTTAAAAAAATGGTTTGCTTTCTAATAATTACTCTTTAACGCAAAAAATTCATATGATTATGCTGCCTATAGTGCAAGCATAATTAAAACTAAATACTGATTAAAATTATTGCAAAATAGAAGTAAATAAAAAAGGTCAAATTTAGTAATACTGAAGTATGAAAAAATAATTTCAAAACAAGATAAAAAAATTGGTAAAAATAAATAATTTCTCCTTATGTTGCACGAATCTCTGGCACGAATATAATTTATTTGGTAAATAAAAAGATTAACCCGAATAAATATCGAGCAAAAAAATCCGCCATTATTCCATGCAAATTTTCCTTCTTCGTTTTATCTCATTTGGCGGCGAAAAGCGTCGCTGTATATTGAACGAATTTTCACTTCTTGGTACACAAACCGGAAACCATTACGAACGATACGAAAGCCATTCTCGCCCTCTGCAGCAGCGAAATGGCCCGAACCGCGCAAAAAGACAACAATTACTTTGCGCTAATCCAGCGCAAAATGGTGTACAAACATGATGAGTCAGCACGAATATTATCCGACCCTCCTCGCGTATTCGGTGGTTCAAAGCCGCGAATTCACATCCAAACTCACAACAGGCATTTGAATTGCTAAAATGGGTCAAAATACAAAGTCGATTAGAAAGAAATTTAGAAAAATGGAATAAAAACACCAGGCCTGAATTTAAAGAAGTCGGCGCGCGGCTAAAAAATTAATTTGCAAAGCCCCCCGGGGAAATCTTCAAGTATAAACAACGTCATGTCAAGCCGCACACCACTCGCTGAGACACATCGTAGGTTTTTTTTTGCCCGGGCCTTTCTTCCTCTTAAAGGGGTAAAAAAAAAAAATGAATGCAACCCGCATTGCAACAACCGGAGAGAGATGGAGAGAGGCAGATTAAAGATATAAATACACACAATGGAGAGAGAGTTCAATTAAAGTCGCAGTGATTCCATTTAGTCGGTGGAGAGAGAGACTCGCATTCATTTTGCCCCGCAAGCCTCTTACATGATGGAGATAACAAGACTGCACCGCTCTTAAAAGTTAGTGTGGCTTCTTGCTTGCCTTTTCCTCCCGTGCGGCTTTCCTGAAAGAAAAAGACGGAGAGACACACACAAAATTATGAACTTTTCGCCAAGAGAGATAAAGAGAAGTTTTCGAGGGGCCAAATTGCTCTCGGGCCGTGCCTTTTTGCGCGGAATTGGCACGTAATTAAATTAAAACGTACGCCAGCCTGGTCTGCTGGAATGCGTATATTTTTCTAGGTCATGAATTTATACGGACACGCCGGTGTCGGACATAAAAGTGCTGTATAAGCAGTTTCTTCTTTTGTTATACAAGTTTTATTGCACCATTTGTTTGAATTCGCGAAATCTTCTGCATTAAAAAAAATAATTATTCAGGTTTTAATTAACTTCAGATTTTTCTGGAATGTTAAAACGTGTGACCGTTTAAAAATTACTGTCGGATAGTTTTCAAATTTGTTTGTCATCATTGAGTGTGGACCATCAAATTAAGATATGTCATCAAAAATTATGTTTTTTTTTTCAAATAAAGTTGAAAAAAGTAAATAAATACAAAAATAAAATTGGGTTTTCCCTTCTGAACCACTAATAAAACGCGCAGGCATACAAGACTCAGTCTTGGCCTGACCCTAGAATAAAAAATAAAAAAAATTGGTCGTTCCAAGATGTTTTTAATTGTATAAAAAACCATTTTTTTTTCTATTTTTTTTTAACCGCAGCTGAAATTTCTTAACTAATTTTTTGCCCGTCGTGGATCTCTTCAAAGCGCAAACCAGCCTGTTGATTTTGCGCTTGGAGCTGCGCCGAGACGGCTGGGTTGGCAAACTTTGAAAGAATATCGAGTAAAATTTCTCATTACTGAGTCAGTCAAGCGCAAGTCGAGACCGGAGGCAAATCTCTAATTCAAACAACAAGTTATATTCGCAGTTCCACATCCACCACGGCAAACTCGAGAGTTTTAATTTGCAGAGAGAGAGAGAGAGAGAACTGGCCTTCTTGTGTGTGTTTAGCCTGTAGCCGGCTGTGGCTTAAATGGAATTCAACTTTCGGTTGATACGGGGCTGAGAGAGCAATAATTCCTCGGCTTGTGTGTTTTGCGTGAATTATCTCTGCCTCGGACGAGATGCAGCCGCGCGCGCTCTTGCGAAACCGCGCAAGTTGCTCTTGAATTTTTCACTCTTATTAATTATGGCCGTAAAAAAATTATGTGGCACGACCGTCGTAATGAATGTAAACATTTAATTAATTTTAATGAAGCACCCGGCTCGTGTTAAAAAAAATAGCAACTCGGTGAATATGTCGAGTTTTTTTTTGTTCGTAATTTCCCACAGGGACAACTTTCAATTTCCGCCGCGTATTCTTATATATTTTCTCTTTCATTAGTTTTCGGGCACTTTCGTCGCGTTTTGGCGTGAACAGAAATTTGGCAACGGCATTGCGAGAGGCAGGGGTTGTTCAACCAGAAAATGGTGAGCCGTGCGCGCTGCAAATTTTAACTTTGTGTGTTACTTCAAACAAGTTGCGAGAGGGAGAAATGAGCTCTCTTGTGTGAAAGTTGATAAATAGGGTATTTTGGAAGAAGCAAGCAGGAGACCCTCTGCAAGTCATTCCACGCAGAAAATCTCACTGCTCCGTTCACTTTGTGAAATATTTTACGTCGTGTCAATCTTGATTTATGTATCACAGAATCGGCAGAAAAAGTCATTAAATATCTTTAAAAATAAAATTGCTTTTATAAAATCTTTAAGTTTAATAAAAATTTGTTTAAGATTACCCCTTCATTATAAAACTATTAAATCTTGGTAACATAAATGCAAATAAAAATTGGGTGGCACAAAAAAATACTTCAATATTTGATACAAAAAGCCGCAAAAAACAATTTTGAAGATGGTTTTAAATCTTGCTGAAAAACATGAGAAATGAAGAGATCGGGCTTTTCCTCGTACCAGAAGCAGAAATTGTTTTTATAAAAAAAACAAAACGGCTCTACCAGTTCCGATCACGAAAATTGAAATTAAAAAACACCAAATTTAAACAAAAATTAAAATCTTAAAACTAACAAATTGTACCAATCTATTTCATGAGCAAACGCACTGCTCGGCGACCGTGACCGAAACTGGTAGAGCCATTTTTTTAATATTTTAATTTTAATAACGAAGTTTTTGTTGCCAATCTCCAAAAACTCAACATATTATTGCAAACTTTGAAGTTTATTAACTTGTGAAATGATGGAAAAAAACAGCTATATTAATCATTAGTGCAGCAGGTTTCTTGTGAATTTGATTGAAAAAAATCGATCTTTTGGGAGCAAGAGTTAAAAAAAATCCTTTACTCTTTTACTTTTCGTCTGATCTAGTTTCAAAACAACAACAAAATCAGAGATTCTAAAACCCCAATTTATATTTCAAAAAAATTAAATATCCAAAAGTTTTAGTTTTATTTTTGAATCTTCTCATTATTTTAATTGAAAATTCGAAATCATAAGAATCTGTTTGGACGGTTTGGACTGTAAATTGATATAATTTTTTTCTTCTTTAAACGATAAACAAGAGACCTTTCAAAATTTTGCTTTGTACTTCCAAAATCCATTCCATAGTTTAAAAATAAACTCGATTCTTTCGGAGCTACCGCGAATAACGCGCCGCTTGTTACATCTTTTGAGTTCAAAGGCGGGGTGGCGAAAACCGTGTTCTCGAAGACACGAATCCGCTTCAATCAGCGGCGCGACAATCAACGACGGGCGTTTTTTTGATATCAGTTTGCAAGAAGAAAACTCGTTTTGACGCGGAGCAGAACCGGAAGGAAGAGGTGCGCGGCGCGGATTCGCGGTGCGCGCGCGGGCCGGTGGCGTCTGGCTGCGGCGCCCCCCGCGCCCCCTCCTCTCTGTACACAAATTCCAGCGCAGAGCTCTCTCGAAATAGCACCCAAACTGCCGAGCTGCGTGCCCGTGTATTACGCGTGACGTCATAATAATACACACACACGGCCGCCGACGCCGCGAGAGATGCGGTTCGGGTGTCATTGTTGGCGAAACACACTCGCGCCGAGCAGCCCAACTCGGCGGCCCCTCCAGCTGTTGATTAAGTTGCGAGCACGCTGTGTTGGCTCGTCAAACTAGGCTTTTGCCTTTGTCGAGCCTTTCACGCAGAACTTCTCCTTAAGCAAACTGCGAACCTCCGCAGTTGATTCTTTGATCAAAATTGGCGTAATTTACAGCAAATTGTAGGTTAAGTCGCGCTTAATTATTTAAATTTTGCCATCTTTATTAAATAAAGATATTTCGGAGGAATTTTCCTTTTTTTTTATGTGCGAAAAACGACAATATTTTAGGTAAATGCATCGTTAGTTGAAAAATCAGTTTTTACTTTTTAGACTAAATAAACATTAATGCAGAAATAAATTGTCTAAATCACTTTGGACTGATTTTATTGCTGAAGAGATTCGTTCAATATACAAATCATGCCATCTAAAATAAACAGTAAACACCCATGGGACGCCTCTAAATGGAAAAATTCTTTTTTGCGCCGCTGAAAAATGAAAGTGTATTTTTTATAAACGGATTTAAGCTTAATGTGAGCAAATTACCACGATGGATTGCATAAGTAGATACACACGTTGGCAATCTAAAAATAGAAAACTGAAAATCATTACAGTCGATTATCAATTTTATTTCTGACTAAATTATCTACTTCTTCTCCAGACCTAATTGCATTAAATTTAAATAGTTGAAGATGATGGAAGCTGACAAAACATGAGCAGGAAACTAACTCTAATTGTAAGAATGAGGAAATATTATAGTTTGCAGTGAGTCATCAGCACGTGAAATGACATGAGATTAACAACGTGTTTATTTTTGTAAGATGGTCCATTTTCCTTGTTCTATTAACACATTGTTTTGAAAATTATTCATTGTTTAAATATTCTTCTGCTATTCGTTCTGCTCCAATAACGTAATTTGGATTATTTTTGCAAATGGAAATGTTAACTTTCAGAATCCGTCTGCAGCTTTTGTGCCTTTTCCGGTATTTACAATGGTGAATGTTATGGAAATTCTGATTACTTTCGTATCAATCAATCGATTTGCTATACCTTTTCACTCAGTGTAACGAAATTATTCCAAGGCGCAGAGAGAATAAACTTATGAATAAAAGATGGAAACGTTCGCGTCGTCCGGAATACGGAATTCGAGGGTTGACAACCTTCTTTTGCTTCTGCTTTCGCGTCGATTTTCGCACCGGATTTTCTAATTGGTCTCGAGAGACGTCGTTTGTTTGAAGTGTATTTTTCCCGACTGCGCCAAACACTAATTAAAAGCGCGCCTTGAGAAGGAATGAATTTTCCGGTGTAAATATATAAATTTCAATCTCGGGGATAAACTGCAAACTCTGACCTTTGCGAAGTTCCTCCTGGAAAATCCCGGTTTATTTTTGCCCCGACCGAATTTTCCGTCTCTTCCCTCAGCAAATATTTTCTCAAGGCGCCCCTCACCCTCTTTATTCACCGGCACTGTCTTCATCTTCATCAACGCGGCGACGGGCCAGGTATATAATAATGCAACCAGCAGCAAAAATCGATTTCGCTCTTTTTACGACTTAATGTCAAAAGTTTGCGAATGTAGTGCACCCGCGTTAATAATTATATTGTAATTTTATGCTGCAGGATGAACCGCCTCTTTTTATAGCTCGTAAATCCGGTGATTTTTCTTTCATTGTTCCAACTGGTTGTTATGGAAATACTCGCTGCAATAACCTCAACGAAAAATGTTTAACTACACTTTGAAAAAAGGGTGGTTTAAATTTTCTAAAATGGCTGAAATTTGGTCCTTTTCTTTTTACGCAATCAAAGTTGAAAATTTTGTTTTCTTAAATTAATTTAGTTTTCATTTATTCTTCATAATTTATTCTTCATAATTTAATTTGTTTAAAACAGGCAATTAAAATTAATTCTGTAATCTGTAAAATAAGATAAAAAGTCTGATCTTACTCGCAAGTCTGCTAGTGGATAACAAATTTCCAAAATTAATAAATAATCTCTTTAGAAAGAATTTAAACAATAATTATAGAAAAATTTAAATTTGAGAAATAACTTATTTTTCAAAAATATTTTCTTAATTATTGGAAGTCGTTAGTAAATTAAGTAACCATCATCATCATTAGTTAATCAGAATTAAGGAGGGAAGACGAAAGTTTGCTTCTAGTATTCCTTAATTATTATCATTCTCAAAACATCATCAAAAAGAGTAATTCAAACGCACTTCCGCTTTAATTGCATAATTTTTACTCTCGACCGTATGCGGAGTTTCCAAGCTCTCAGGCCGTTTGTTTGCTCGGAGCAAATTTTGCAACCGCGAGCCGACTTTGCATGCGACCTGAGGATTATGCAGGACTCGCGATGGCCAAAGTTTCAACAGCCCCCGAGTTAAAAGTCACTTATTGACGAGCGCGGCTGGGTCGAGTGGAGCGAGCGCAAGAAAGAGTTTCGCGTCGCGCTTTCTTTGATCTCGTGCGCCATTCGGGGAAAATAGAGCGCGCCGGAGAGAACAATGCGCAGAGAGCAAACTGTGCCGCCGCCGCCGGAGCAACAGCATCTTGTTTTGTGCACCGCAAATGCAGGCCGAGGGTTGTGTCTTTTGATTGCACTCGCTGATGATCTGCAATGCATACATGTCATGCACGCGCGTGCAGTGATCACCGCGTTTTAACGAGAGAGATCAACTCGCGATTTCCAAGGACATCATGCCCCACATGATCTTTTGCAACTCTACAATGCTTCAGAATGTAAAATTACAGAAAAAACTTAAAAATCTTAAATTAAATGACTTTTTTAAGAGAAATATGGCAAAGAAAATGATTTATTTAACATATTAATTTCTATATCAATCACAAAGTTGTGAAAGTTCAAGAATTAAAATGTTTTCCAACCTCTCCCGATCCTTTGAAAGTAAAAAACTAATTTTTCACACAAATTAAAGCGTCTAATTTTAATTTGTAATTATTAACCAATGATGATTTGCTCTAATTTTTATATTGTTCATTTTAAATGATAAAATTTAAAGAAAATTATTCATGATCACAACAAAAGAGCCTATTTTTTAAACTATTTCATAAACAGTCTTCTTAATTACAATTAAAAAGTTGATGAAATTTTGTAAGTGATCGATAACATGTGATTAATAATTGAAATCTTCACCCTAAATTAATTTGATTGTAAGGAATGCTCGAGACTAATTGTTGGTCCCTCCTGATCCACAAATCTCGAAGATAAACGGCCTAATTATTTTGGTTCTCTCTTCCTTTTTTTTTTTACTAATCACTAAGGGCGACTAAGGGGTGGTGGTGCAAAATCGCATCAATTAGCTGCAGCAAGTGTTTCAGCGCGAATCGGCTCACAAGATTAAATGGACTGGTCATCAAAATTTATATCAACCGCAGGAAAAAAGGAGCGCCGCTTTTCACGTGCCCGCTTTTTCACCCCAACACATGGACTTCTTCCCACACTCGACGCCGCCTAATCTGTAAAATGAGCGCGAGATTTTTGCAAAAGGAGAGTGCTGGAGTGGACGCTCTCATTAGTCTCTCTGCCGTCGCCAAATTAGCCGGACCGAGCAGAAAAAACACGTCATTTGCCCTCTCGGTTGTTTGGAGCACGGCCGGGTAATAATTAAAAGTTGCAGACAGACAGTCGGTGTATGTTTTTTTTCGCGTGCACTTTTGCCCGTGCCAGGAGAACAATGGGCTTCATTATTCTATCCGGGGCAACTTAAGTAACTAGATACACAAAGGCAAAACTTATTGCCCTTGGGACCATTATGCTCTGGATATAACGATGAAAGTTTCATTGGCAACCGTGCTGGTGAAACATATTGCGAGTCGGCTCGTTCGGAAATGGTCATTATCGGAGACGTGAAAAATTACTCTCATTAACTGTTGCTCAAGAAAAAGTGGCGCGATTGCCTCTTCCGCCTCGTTAGTTACTGCAATGCTCTTGATGTTTCTGCGCCAAATTAGCCGCTTGAGTTTAGAATCATCGTCTTTTTGTTACATGTTATCTTTTTCAGCGAACAAATTGTTAGAAAAAATGCACAATTTAAATTTGTATTGAATGTTTTTATGCAATTGAAACCCATTCTTTTCATTGTCATTTTTTACAAGCAAGGAAAACATAAAATTTTATAAGTTAAAAATAGAAAGATAAATTCCCCATTTATTTTAAGAATCTACAATTTATTTAATACAAAACTTATTCAGATATTTAATTAATTCATTATTAAGGTTGGTACATCCTTTTAATCTTTTTAAATCTAGTTATTTTACTAAAAAAATTTCAGTTTAACCGAAACCGGTGAAATAGTTTCTTGTCCTCTAATTTTGTCATTTTGAAGCTGAAAATTTTTAATTTTAGCAACAATTTTTTAATTATCTAATTTTTTTAGCGATAAAAACTGCAAACCTTTGCTATTTTGCGATATTGGGCCACTCCATTTACGAGTTTACACATTTGTATCTGATGAAAGGAGCGTGCCCAAATTGGATTGCTGCCTTTTGCAACTTTTCGCTACGCGAATCGAAAAATAATACACGAGACGGTCCGTCGGGACCTCGGCCAAATAATAATAAGAGGCCGTGTAAGTAAACAGGCGGAAGGATTGGACATCGGAAATCCATGAGCCGAGCGCTTTTCGTTGTTATGCAACCGTTGGTGCGCGCGTGCCCAGCGGGTTGCACACGCCGGTCAGCAACAGGGGCCAAAACGAAACAGCCCGTGGCGAAGGAACGAGTGGCAATAAACGCGCGTGGCTCGAATTCCAAGTGCCGCACGCGCGCACACACCCTGCAATGTAAAATCAATCCCTCGGTGACAATCAGAGAACGTTTGTGTCGCACCACCTTCTGCTGACCGCACACAATGTGCTTCGCAATTGCCGGCCAATTTATAAATTCAGCGTCTGCATTCGGAATTGAATGTGGGAAAAAGTAAGATTGGCTGAAAAAGTATCGTGAAAGGTCTGGGGACAGAGAACAAAATTAATCATAATAAAAAAAACTTAATTCAGGGCTATGTTAGGTTTTTGAATTAGTCTTATTATCTTACTGTAAAAATTTCTTTTCTTTCCAAAAAAATTTATATAAAATCATCTAAAATAATTTGTAAGTTAAATTAACTATTATATTTTTAACTGTGATATATCTTATCTTATTTTATACATTTTAATAATTGAATTAATATTATTTTAATAACATTTTTAATTTTATTTTTTATTCTTTTCACCGTTTTAAAATTTTAAAAATAGTAAAAATCGTGATCTGAAATGCAAAATTATTCAAGAAAAATAAATATTAGTCTAATTGAGGAATTTTATTATATAAATAAAATTACTCGCAACTACGTTGTATGAACTATACATGGGATGAACCTGTTTCAACCACTGAGCATTCTGTCTCGATAGTTTTTGATTTAAAATTTTTAAAGGCGATAATGATTAACCGATTGAAAGAGTTAAAAAGGACCTGATTGTTTTTAATTTTCTCCGTTTCATTGAAAAAACTGAAAAAAAGAATCTCGATGAAACTGAAACAATTGCTATAACGTGTACACAACTTTTCTATAACATCCATTAATACCAAATGATGCTTGATTTCAATAAAGACAAACCCAAAAACAAAATAAAATAAATAAAAGACAAAATTGAGTGGCGCCTTCTGCGCCACTAAAAAAGGGCACAGGCCAATAAGACCTTGTCTTGGCCTGAGCCTATAAAAAACTTTACAAAATAGCAAATAAAAATGTTTTTTTTTTTTTTAAATAAAAAAATTTAATTTTAAGAAACGGGATTTAAAACTAAATTTAACTATGGTTTAATTTTTATTATGAAATATTTTACTTTATTTAAAGATTATATTTTTTAAGGTTTCATTTTGAGACATTTTTTGATTAACACATTATTTTATAATTTACTAAAAAAAAAACCTGGAAAATCTCCCTCACACATAATTTAGATGATAATAATAAAATTCAAAAATATTATGTTTATCAATAAATTTAGTGAAAAGAACTTTGAAGATTTTAAAAATTCTTTAAATTAAGTACAATTTGTTTCCAATATATTACGATATAAATTTCCCTCCTGACATTGTTCCAACAAAAAAGAGATGAAGGCAAAATCCCAGAACAGCACTACTGTGTCCTTAAAATATACTAACTGCCAAAAGGAAAATTTGAAATAATGAAGTCAGGAGCTCGCAGGATTTTCTCCTACCCAGAGAGATGCTTTTTTGTCGGCGCGAGGATTACCCGCTGATTTAGTGCGGCTTGCCCGCTCAAGTGTGCGCTTTTTGGCATCGCCTTCTCTTTGTTTTCATCTGCGAGCGCGTGTGTGATTTGTTGTTGGCAAGCTGGCGACACACGCTGCCGGAAACGGCGAAACATAATAAAGTTGGGCCCAGATCAATAGCGTCTCTCTTTCTTCCTTAATTTGATTGCCGCGGCGAGCCTTGCTGGGCTGCAGTGAGAACAGAGAATGAGATGCAGGCAGGCAGTCGCTCATAAAATTTACAGCCCGCCTCTTTATTAACTTAACCCTTTTCCGCCAGAAACGCCACTGAAGGGGAATTGGAGTGAATCAAAATAAGCAAATAATTGGTTATTCCATTCTAACTGTGACGGAAAGTGCCGAAAATGGTTTATTTCCCAAGAAAATAGTTAAAAAATATTTGTTTTAAATGAATGAAAAAAATTTGTAACTCGCAAAACACTAGTAATATTTTAAAATAATTAATTTAATAGAATAAAGGAAACTTGGGATCGTTGGGTCAACAACAATAGTCGGTTTAGAACTTTTTTTAAAAACTGAATAAAGTTAAATTTTAGTCTTTTTATTTTAAAATTAATGATGCCAAATTTGCTGATAGGAAGTCGATTTTTTTTATCTCAAATCCGTTGAGTTTATTATCAATTAAGCATGAAATTCACAATTAAAAAAACCCGATCAAAGATTGTTTTTTTTTTACGGTGAATTGATGTTAAAAAAAAATAGCACAGTATGTTCCAGCAGCGAGCAAAATTGAGCGAACAATAACAATTGATCCGGCACCACTATATATCAATTTCTCGCAGCAGACGGAAATGTTTACTGCTTCTTCTGGGTCATCCTCCCTCTCTAACGTGATTTGTCTCTCTCACCCTAGGACCAATTTTCGCAATATCAGAAAGAAATCGGCCAACATCTAACTCAATTCGCGCCAATAGCCAGCGGACAAACCCAGATATAACTTTTGCTGCTCGAGGTGCCACATTAATAAGCTCCGTGCTAAATGGAAAACGCAAATCTGCGCTTTTTTTCTCTCACCGAAGCTGAATTCCATTGTGCTCGTCGTGCTATCGCGAGAAAAGGAGTTTTTTTTCTCCTCGTCTTCATCGAGCGGCAACAATGGTATCTTTCTTTCTTCGCGCAGCATGCACTGCTGCGAGAGACGAACCGAACGAACAACCGACTCGGAAACGCAGAGTTTTGTTAGCAACGACCCGAGTGGGTTATCGCGCAGATTTCCTGTAATGTGGCTTATAAGCCCGAGGCCTTGCGTCTTTTCAATATAAAATGCGACAAAATGAAACTGATATAACGAATTTAAGATAAACTTCAAATTTTATTCCAATTCTTTTTTACTGTCAAAATAAACCAGTTTTGAGCTTGTTTTTAAATATGTTTTTTTTTTTAATATTGAATTTACAATTTTTTCAGGATTTTTTTCAATTAAAATTACCAACTTAAGTCAAGATTCGTAAAAAATTTCAAAAGAAAATAAGGATTCGGTAAAAGCTTGTGCATTTAAATAAAAATATTGCAAATAGTTCAGTCTTATGCTCTTTTTTGATGAAAAAATTAAAGCAAAAGCAATTTTTTTTTTACTTTTTTTATGCAGAATCCTATAAAGGGAAATTAATTTTCTTTGTCAAGTTTGTTTTAATTAATAATCCAAAAAACCTTTTGCACCTCTCGCGTTATTAGTTCTTAATGGAACACGCAATTAATTAACAAGCCCGATTTAATTCACAGGGACAGCACATGTTCTTGAAAGCTCCCCCCTCGCGACGAGGCGCATTCATCTCACCCCTTTCCTTTTCTCGTCCCCGAAAAAAACCGCGACGTTGCGCCCCGAGTCATGCAACCAACCCCTTGAATGCAGACAACCCGCTTTTACTGCACAAACACCGCATGACAACAGACCAGCAGCTGCAGATTAAAACAATTCACACGAAAAAAAAAATAATTTCAAGTCAGCCGCGTATAAAATGGAAACGAAAAAAATGCTTTTACTCTGAGGCACTGCGTTATTTTGATAACACGCGGGCGAAGCCATTAAAAGTGTGGCGCTCGGCTGCTCACAGATATGGAAAAACTTTTGTTGCAGAGGTTAAATCCTTTCATTTGGTGCAAGTTTGCAAGCGAGCCCTTGCAAACTTGTTGGTAAAAATTACTACAACAACAACGCTGCACGTTTAATCCGCTTTTTTCGGTTCCGAGTTTTTCTTGGAAAAGCTCACAATATTACGGAAAGAGGATTAAAGGCAATTGGCCTCGGGGGAAGTTTTTATGTTAAACCAAAATTGGCAATTAGGCGATAAACCAAAGAGGGAAAACAAAAGTTTGAACTCGGTCCAAAAAGGGGAGATCGTAAAATGGCTGATCGGAACCATATTTTCTTTTTTTGGCCTGGATTGAATTGTTTCGATTTTTGCTCTCAAGAGGATTAGCGGCGTGCGTCGTAAAATCGCTGCACAACACATGTACACGGCAATAAATTTTCATGTCCTTTTAATTGAATTGAACGGAACAAAGCCGAGGTATTATACGGAATTTTACTGCGGCTCACGTTGCCAAGGGTGCGATTATTTCCAATAAACGCCGAAATAAAAAAAAAAAGCGTGTCAAATTTCTTCAAAAAATTTTCTTGTGTGGAGCAAAAAGGGTCGATACTTGTGCGCACCAGTAATAATTATTATTATCGCACTAGGGCGAGTCGGCGCGCGGACACATGTACTCGAGCGCTAATTAATGTAGCCCTGTAAACCATCATTATCTGCACCATTGTTCATGCAGGCCGCCGCTCTCTCGACCCATTATGCGAAACTCTGGTACTGCGTCGAAGCTGTGAGTTGTCGTACCCGACCGAGCACTGCTCAAATTGCCCATATTTGTTCAGCACTGGTCCGAAACGATCCGAACACGTTCAGCGAAAGAATTGGAAGCTTGTTTGAATTAAAATTTTCCAGCAGCTTTGATTAAAAAAAATCTTCATATTATATCCTAATAAAATTGTTGATGGTAATGAAGAGTGGAAATGAAGAGATCGGGCTTTTCCTCGTTGCAGAAAAATTGTTTTTATTCAAAAACAAATGGCTCTACCAGTTTCGGTCACGGTCTGCGACCCTATTTCATGAGCAAGAAAAAATACAAAAAATCAGCAAATTGAAAAAAACACCACATTTTAAATTAAAAATTAAAATCTTAAAACTAACAAATTCAAGTACCAACCTATTTTGGTAATTGCGGTAATGAAGAGATCGGGCTTTTTCCTCGTTGTAATCACTTCATTTCCATAATCATTTCCTCTATTCAAAGAATAAAAGTAAAGAAATATTGTTAAAAGTTGAGATAAAATTGTTTTTTCAACAGAAATATTACAAAATATTATAAAATTTAAATAAATGCAGTTTGTCAATTAATTTGATTTATATTTTACCTCAATTTCTTTAATAAAAAGCAAATTACAATTATTTTTCATCTCAAAACTGTTCTGTGTATTCAGATTTAATTGTAAAACATGAAACATTTTTACTCTATTCAACAGACATAATTTCTAGCTCGTACCTTTGAAATTTTTTCTGCATTTGGTGTTTTTGATTTATTTTATACAAAATTGGGCCGACGAGAGTTGGAATTTGAAGAAATATGCTTGCACTGAGTAGCTTTAATCACGCAATCGTTTGTCCAATGCAAATTCAGTAGGGACCAATTTTCTCGGAAATGGTTTATCGATTTTTTTAATCTCCACTTCAACGAGAAAGCGATTCACATTCCACTATATCTTGCCCAATTTCTTCATTTTGTGTCTTTCAGTAAAAACTGTTGCGACAATAAAACGCAAGGCGAGCGTGGAATAACAAAGAGATCACGTCTCAAGCCATTAAAACGTGATATCTCGCGCGTATTTAACTAGATGCTGAAACGTTCATTAAAATCCTCATTAATTTTAATGCCCGAATAATAAGCGTCGCGCAGTCGAGACTTTGTCACACTCCTTCCTTATTTTTTTTTCGAGCGAATTTGAAATTTAAATTTTCGGGCGCCGAAATAATTATTACCGAGCACGCATTTTTTCCCCATCGAGCGACGAATAAATGGAAACATGTGTTGCTGGTCGACGCAAAAAATTCTCTCGTTTGCATGTACTGGTGCGCTGGCCTGATAAACTCCTTCTTGACGCATGTGTGCATAAAACGGGCGTTTAATTAAAATGAGAAAAAAAAGTAGTGGTGACACGCCAGCCAGCACCGCCGGCTTTCGCATATGCATGATGAGAACGAATAATATAAAATGCACATACACAGACAGGGTGTTATTCCCCGCGTGTTTCATTAATATGAATTATTATCGCTTTATCACCCAGACGCTGTAATTTGAATTAATTTAAATGCCGCGGCGGCTGCAATTTTAAATATTAAAAAATTTGTATTTCAAATCTAAAAAAAGCAAACCAAAAAGGTCCCTTGCCTAAGAATTAAAAAATATTATTATGTTGAATGCAAGTATTTTAATTTAAAATAATATTTTATCAAATAAATAAAATTTTTAAGTGGGGTTTTGCTTATAATATTATTTTAAAATTAAAATATTATTGAATTTTTTTTTTTATTGTATTTTAAATAGTCGCAAAAGTTATATCTGATTTAATATGGGTTTTTTTTTATCCAGAAATCAATTTCAAATATTTTAAATTCCTATAAATAATAAATTTTTATTGCATGTAACCTCTGGTCTTGAATTTTTGAATTAGAATTCTGAAAAAGCCAAAATAATGCAGCAAAATATTACATTTCACGTATAAAGGTCAAATTTTGAACGATTTTTGTAAAACGTTTTCCCCGCTGGACAATTCATTAATCGGCATTAACCTCGAAAAGGGTCCCATCTAATAAAACGGTCGAAACGAACACTCGCCATCAACCGCAAAAATAATTTGCGCCACTCCCACGAGGGCAATTTAGCAGAAAATAAAGGGCACCGCAGCGATTCCGCCGACCATAACACGCTGCACCGGGAAAAAAACACACATTTTCCTCTGGCCTGCATTAGCTTTTTTATTATTGTCGGCGAAATCTGCTTGTGCATTATGCAGGCGGCGAAAATTTCGCCGAGCCCCGGCAAAAACCGCGCGCGTGCTTTATTGATGAGCGGCGCGCGCGATCGGCCACCGCCGGCTGCACCGCCGCTGTAATTAACCCGTGAATTATTCACCAGAAGCATGCACGACGACACATTCAATTTAAACCAACAAAGCGTGGCCGTGCAATCCGTCCAGGCGAATTCCGCGATTGATTTTGTCGTCGCATGGCTGCTTGTAATAATTATACACGAGTTTGTTAGTTTTGCGAGAAAGTAGGTTGCAGTTTAATTAGCGTCACCGTGTGAAATTGGCGCCGCCAACTCCGGGGAAGCGTATTTTCCCTGCAATTGCACAATTGAGATTTCATATGTGCAAATTTTTGTTGTTTTTACTTTGCATGAACATTCAAACCGAGCTGTCACTTTTATCACCTTTCAATGGAACGAATTTAAATCTCAAATTGAATAAGCAAAAAAGACTAAATTAAAAGTTGATTTAAAATTAAAAATTTCACAGCATTAAATTTGTGTTTTTAGCTTTTAATTAATGATTTGGAGAAGAATAATAATGAAAAAGATTCCCATTTTTTGTTTATTATTTTTTAATTTTAGTGAAATTGTCTCCAAAATTAACCACACAAATATGTTATAATGTTTTTCTTCTTAAAATTGAATAATGAATTGCGTAAAAAATGTCTACAGATTTCACTCACTGTTGAATTTTTTATTTCTTATTGTTAGATAATTTTCTGTTGACTCCTATTACTGTTTTTTATTTGTCCAAATTGCTACACATCACATTGTTTACATTTAATAATTAAAAAAAATTTGTTTGCATAAAGGCTTTTGTTCGACAAAACGGCACCACCTGCTAAAACTTCCGAAATCAAACAGACCCCATCCGCCGCAGTGATCCTCATTGTTGTCACTTTTGTAACTTTTTAATTTTTTTTTATTTGACTCTGATTTTCAAACAAAGACCAATAGCTATTTTCCTCAAACTATTTCAATTATATATTTTAGTACAAAAATTAATGCATAACAATCTAAATATCATAAATAGCTGGAAAAACAGAAATAATTTAGTTGCAAATTGTGTTTATTTATGTATCACCGAGCATTCTCTGCCCAAATACATCATCCATACATTCAATATTATAAATTAAATTGATAACGAGAGAAAAAAATGCAACAAAGACAGATCATACGGAACATACATAATAACAGTCCTGAAATGGTGCTATTAATATTTTTTTAAATTTTTATCTAATTAATTACTTATTTATTTTTATTTAATTTAATTTATTAAATAGTCCCTGTTTATTCAATAATCTCTTATTTTAAATTAAAATGAATTACATTTTATTCCTCAGATTTTCATCCAGTTTGAAGTTTTCCTCATACAAATCTTCTTTGGTAGTAAATTGAACTCTTCAATAAGCAAAGTCTTTGCCTTAAACCGGAAAGCCCGCTGGATGTATATGAGCATTTTGAAACAAATTCCCGACGCTCACCAAAGCATGATCCTAAACAAACGGCTGCGGTGGAAGGCCAAATACCATCAATATTCTATCAGTAATCAAAACGGAGCTCTTTGAAAGCTTCTCTCGCTCGACTGCATTAGCAATTTGTAGTGAGAGACCGGCCAAGTTCACATCAAAGCGTTTCCTTCGCTGCCAAAATTCCGTGATTCAACGTGTTTACATCGACCCGGAAAAAATTATTTATCGACTCAGAAATTTGAAATTTGTTTTTCCTAAGCAGCTGTTGAATTAAGTACAAGAGAAAGAAGACCGTTCGTTGCCCCTGCAACACGCAAACAGCAGCAAATAAATCTCTCGCGACTTCATCATTGGTTGCGGTGGCGCCTCGGGCGCGCGTGCCGCACCAGCAAATTGCGAAATTGACGGTGAAATATTTATCTCTAGTCTCTCGAGCGAAGAGTGTCTCTGTGAAAAGAGTGACAACTTGATTTTCTGCTGAATTATTTTCAAGTGTTTGGAAATCTTCCATCAACAAATCACTTATTACGTAATTTATGTTTGAACCAACAAAGAACTAACTTTTGTACTGTTCATGTGACGCTTTACCGCATCGATTTTCTCCGAATTGCGTCATTTAGAATGACGACTATTTACGTAATTTACGCTGCACAAAATAGGCTTTCACTAAAATAAACTTTGACGAAGAATAGCGTGGAATAAAGAGCAATAATTGATTGACATATAAAAAGGACACGGGAATAATTTGGCTCAGGCCATTAAAGTGCATAAAATTGTTTTCCAAAACAAGTGTATTTACTCTAAAGATCGATGAGAAGAGTCAATGCTCACTGAATTTTGTTTCAATATTTAATTTAATTGCAGTATTTTATTTTTTACAGGAAAGTTTATAAAATTGAGAAGAAAAAGTAGCTTAAATTTTATTTTATAGCACTCGTAATTTTTGCTCATTTGGAATTTGGATTCAATTCTCCAATTGCACCGCACAAAACAATTTAAATAATTTATAATAAATGTTCTTAATAAGGAACAAAACACAAAATTAATTTATTTAACAAAAAAGTCTCAATATTCAAAATAAGGAAGCGTCTTTTTGTTTAATTTAAAAGTGCAAATGAAAAGAAACGCAAAAAGAGACATTTGATTCTGTTCAGAGACTAGCATTTCCACTCGGGTTCAGATACTACATCCGGAAAGTTCACCGTGTCATGGAAAATGGCGTTTGCGTTCGTATCATTCACGGCCGCGATTGTGTTACAAAGTGCGCGGCGGGCCTTTCGTTGTGCCCTTTGAGGAAAATCGTTTTCTCGCGTCCGTGCGTCACCATTGCTAATGGAAAGGCCTGTCTGGCAAACGGTCAGAATTTAATGAGTTTCACGCACTTTTTCCTTCAAAAAGGAAGAATTTCTATGCGAAAAAAATAATACGATCTCTGAGAGAGCGCGAGTTGCTTTGAAGATTGCGTAATTCGTTTTGATTTCGCGCAAAAGTGCCGAGAGCCGTGAAACAACCGCAGTGAAGCGGAATCCGACCGACGTGCTTAAACTCACGAGCTGCCAAGCTAATTAAAATCTGTTTGGATTTCACCGCGCGATTCGTACTATTAATAAAAGTATATTCAGCTAGCTCTGCCAGAATCAACATCTTCCAGTCATCTAGAGTCTGGAAAAAGAAGCTAAAATAAAATGGAAATGAAGAGCTCGGGCTTTTCCTCGTTGCGGAAATTGTTTTTATTAATTAAAAAACGGCTCTTACCAGTTTTGGTCAAGATCCTATTTCAGGAGCAACAAAAAAAAAAAAAATAAATAAAAATAAACATAATTAAAAGTATGATTTATCACATTTTCCATAAATGCAAGGAAAATAACTCCTATTTTTAGAAAATAGTAGGAATTCTATAATTTCTATAATTTTCTTAGCTAATCTGGAACTATTCCTTTAGAAAAATTAAGGGATAATTATAAATTTTTGGGAAAAACCTTTAATTAATTAAGATTTAAGGTTAAGTCTTAATAAATATAAATTATAATATCATAATTATAGTGCTGTTTAAAACCGCAAGGCCCACAAGTAATTTAAATTTGAAAATGTTAATATTTTTCCTTTATTTAATGCAATAAAATGCTGGTCTATTTTTTTTTTTAATTTTATTGAAAAAGTGTAAAATTATTATGATTTTTGGAATTAATATTGAGCGAGGAAACATTTGCATGGTGTTTTTGTTTTTCATACATATAATGTTAAATATTCATGACTAAACGTTGTTCCACGAGGCAAACTTTGTGTTGTTTTTGGGTGTGGGCGTCGGTAAACAATAACACGTATTCGGCCTTTCCCTGATTACACCCCGTTCTCATCACACACACACACGTGTATATAACTCAGCCAGGCCGCTAAACACACATTGAAATCCAAGTTTAATGCACGACTCGTGTACATAATTCCCGTCTGGCCCGCGTGCAGCACACGTTGATTAGCATAAATTTGCAGACTCTGTAATTCAGAGCGAAATCAAGCCTTCCTCGGGGGCTGCGAAGTTCTCAACCTCGCAAATTTTGGTTTCGCAAACCGCAACGCCTGGCTTCACTCCTCAGCTAGTGAGTTAAGCCTTTGTGTGTGTATTAATTCAAATAGCAGGCGAACACGCATCCTACCTCAAGTAAAATATTCATGTGTGTTATGCAAATGCGATGGTCGGTCGGTCCGATCAGTCATTCGGTGGCGCGCGGTGTGAGGAGACTCGCCTGCGACGTCCGTCCAATTTAATCAATTAACTGACTTGCAGATTCACATTCACGGATCGGTTGGCGACAGACCATTTGCTAACAAGTCAAACTCCGAACTCGAATGACTCATTGATTGGTTTAAAAAGCAGAAAAATATTCTTAATACAAATTGATTTTGGTATGTTAATTTATTTTTTGTGGAAAAAAGTATTTAGTTTTAATAATATTGCATTTTTTCTACTGTTTTCAAACTGGTGGAAAATAAAATTTTTAATTACGTGCCATTTATTTTTCATTATTTTCATGAAAATTCTCAAATATCCGATAACAAAAAAGACACTTATTTTTATTTAAGCAATTTGTCAAATCAAATTTTTCAAAAACAAATAATCGCTCGGAGTTTTATGGATGACGAAATCCCATTGGCAGGGAAACAATGAAGCGAAGCGTGGCTGTCAAATAATGAAACGTGTGATGAACTCCGTGACGAGTTTGTTGAACGCAACGCGCTCGGACACCGTCCAAACAAATGGCCACAATTAACCCGGCCAGATTGCAGATGTTCAATTTCAATGTCGGCGGCGCCCGCAGTGTGATTAATAATTTGCGCGTAAATCACAGCCTCGTCCATAATATTCAACGGACAATGCGCGCGCCATATAATTTTGACGTATTAACCCCAGCTGCCTGTCAGCGCAGAGAGAGCAAAAATCGCACGCCGGCTGCCAAAACGCGCAACACCTGCTCTGGACGACCAGAGCAAATTCAAAGTTTTCATCCCATTTTCAAGATGATCTTCTTTAATTGTATTTAGCTAAATTTTTGAAGGAAAAAATATATTTATTTATTATTTCAATTTTATCATAATATGTTTTATTATATTAAATTATTTTATTTTATTATTTTATTATGTTTTATCTTACTATATTTTATTATAATTATTATCTTTTACTATTTTATCGTATTTTCTCTGAATAATAATAATAATAATAATGATAATTTTTATATATTTGCAAATATTTAAAAAAAAATGAGGGATTGCTTGAATATTTCATGGGCTCTTAATTTTTTACGACTAATACAACTTCTTTTTGACCATATCTTTGTACTTTATTATTTTGCTACCGTTTGTCAATATTACAGCTACAACAAAATTACAATTAAACAATTATTAATTTTTCTATGGGACTTTTGGAATTTATTAAAAAAATCCAATGCAAAATTTTAGGTCTATAATTATGGAAATATAAACTTGGATTTTTTCAGGAGAATAAATTAATTAAATAAGTAATTTTTGAAGATTTGTTATAAAAAAATGAAGCTTGTCTTGATAAACGGGCTCAAAAAGTTCAAAGTTTCGGATGATATTAACTCGATATTAACCCTTCTCAGAACCTCAGTCGGACATTCTGCTGTCAGGAAAATGATAGATGCTCACTCGGACATTAGCCTTTGCGATAAACTCGGAGGAAATGGAACTAGAGCTGGGTGTGTAAAAAAAGTAATTTTGACTTTGCACTCGAATCCGTGCGGAATTTACAGCCGTGCCTGCGAGTAATAGTGCGCGCAGATCTAGAATCCGCAATAAATTCGAGCTGATTCAGGAAAGACAATAATAAGGAAAAGACCCCGAGGCATTTGCGAATCTCCATAGCCATCACACTCCCCTTCTTCTTCTTCTTCCTCCAAATTGCCTGATATGGACCGATGGGACGAGGCGAGTCTGCGATCTGTATTTCAATTTGTCACAGTGTCACACAAACGCAACTGGCAGCAGCGGCAGAATCCAAATCCCAGAAGCGCGCCTCGCGTCTGCCAGCCGCACCGAGATATTTGTCGCCGACGCGAAACCCACACACGCAGCCAAGCTTTTTCCTTCTTAATCTGACGTGATCCGAGCCGCCTCCGGGGCTGATCCCCAGGTCCATTTTCGGCGATAGCACATTAGCTATGCTAGATTTCCATCACGCGCAAAGTGATAAAGTGGAAAATGCGTTGCAAATATTCACACCCACCGGGCGCTAATGCCACCCTTTTTACTGCTTATTTTGATATTTTGCGCAGAGCATTAAAATTCTTTGCTGATAAGAAGAGGAGCTTAAAGGGTCCCTTCAGTAATGACTTATATTCTTGAATATGAAGGTAGCAAAAAAATTGCATGACTGAAATAGAAAAAGCTATAAGGGTTCATATTTACCTGTCAAATGCATTTGAATTCTGTAAACCCCCAGTTCATCCCTTAAGATTTGTGAATTTTCAATTTTAAGAGTTTAAATTTCAATGGCTATTAACTGCAAGATCCAATTAGAATCAACACGGAATTAACATAATTAAAGTAGAATTTTACATTTTTGTTTTAAGAAATTGACACTTGAGGAGATAATTATGGAAGTGAAGAGCTCGGGCTCTTTCCTCGTTGTAAAATATTATTTTTATTAAAAAACAAATGGCTCTACTAGTTTCGGTCACGGACTGCGACCCTATTTCATCAGCAAGAAAATTAAAAAAAAACTACAAATTGAAAAACAACATTTTTAACAAAATTTCAGTTTTTTTTTAAGTTGGTTTTCTTCCATTTGCTGATTTTTGTATTTTTCTTGCTGAAACAGGGTTGCCGTTCGTGACCGAAAGTGGTAGAGCCGTCTAGTTTTTTGAATAAAAACAAATTTTTACAATGAGGAAAAACTCAAAGGTTCCAAATATTTTACATTGCAAATGATTATTAAAATTTTTTTGTTAACCTTTTTTTATTATTATTTTCTATAGAAATTTTTGTGATTTTGTTTTGTAAAAAGTTTGATTTCTAATTTTTTAATCTATCATGATTTAGATTTACAAGAAAATTCAATATGAAAATTCTAGAACCACAGTTGCACGCAAGCACGAGTCAAATTGAATTAAATTCCCCAAATAAAATTTAATCATCCCCGTCGGCAAATTCGTCAGCAGCGAATTCCATCACAGGGGCCACTTTTGGTTGCGCTGACGCGGCAAACGCCGCAAAAACACGCCAGTTTGCAACTTTAAATATTGGATTAATTTCGCAACAGCAACATGAGGGTCGTCAAAACGAAACACAAAACCCGGCCGGCAGTGAAAAGCTGGCCCGGATCGATTTTAATAATTAATTATACTGGCCGGCAAATATAAACGGCCACTTTTTCTCTCTCTCTGGCTGAGCCGAACGTGTTTTCATCATTACAAAGCTTTCATCTCGACAATGGCATGCGCATTCGACCCATTGCGACTCGCTTTTTGCATCAACGACCAAACCAACACGGTCGCGTTGCTATCTGTTGAAGGCCTTTCAACAGCCGTTTTGATATCTTTAATGACGTGCGAGTCCTCCGGCCGAGTGGAAAAAGCTAATTAGACTGAAAGAGCTGCACAAACAAACTTGCCAGTGTGTGAATGGCAAAATAATCGGTAAAAGCTTTCAGCACAAATTTTTTATATTTTATTTTCAACGGAATATCAAAAAGTGTGCTGAATTTAATTATTCATTTCATAAGAGAGATAGGCAATTTTTAATTACAAATACTTTGATGTTCATGTTTGCCAGCATAAAATCTGTTTGAAGAAATTTACACTCGAGGAGATGATCATGGAAATGATCCTCCTTGCGAAAATAGTTTTTAGCCCCAGTTTCGGTCATTTCATGAGCAAGATAAATAACACAAAAAATCAAGGTTCGCGCATCAGAACAATTGAAAATTTTTTCGATTGTTGTTTGAGCTCTCTGATTGGGTGCAAGTAAAGTTGCACTCAGAGCGCTCGGCAACAATCAAAATTTTCTAATGCGCGAACCTTGCAAAAAATCAACAAAAATTGAAAAAAAAACTTCATTTAAACATAAAAATTAAAATCCTAAAACTAACAAATTCACTGTTTTTTAATAAAGACGAGGAAAAGCTCGATCTCATTATTTCTGTTTATTTCCATGTCTTAAACTCATGTAAAGTTCAGTTTGATCGTAAGAAATTTCAAATTTTGAATAAACTTTCAGATTTTTAGGCAGGGAATTTGTCTGTCCTGCAGATGTTCGTGATCTCTCTTCTCCCTCATCAAGTGTTGGCATAGCGAGTAGGGTGGGGTAATTGCTGGAATTGTGGCTTGATTAATGCACACTCAGCACCCGGGCGCGTCGGCCAACAAGCAGAGCAAAAGCTCCACCGGCTAATATGCGTTACGTGCCTCGCGCGCCCCCAGTCGCTGTACAAACTTTCAAAGTCGTACACTCGTTAAAAGTGGATGTAAAAAAGAATGTGAGAATTTCATTAAAATTCATAAAATATATAAAATAAAATTTGTTGTGAAGAAATTGACACTCGAGGAGATCATTGTCATGTCATTTTTTTACGAGGAATAAGCCTGAGTTCTTCACTTTCATTAAAAAAAAAACTTTCCAAATTTCAGTTTTACTAAAAATTTGCTAATCATATTTTTGATTACTTTTCTTCACTTTTTACTTCTTAACTAAAGCAAAAATTTCTATTGAAGTTAAAATAAGAAAAAACATTACAATTTTTTGCTTCCTAAGGTTGTCATATTTGTTCTCATAAGGAACTTTTTGCATGCCCAAATTTCCGTGCATATTTTATGGAAATGGGTGCAGGGGAGGCCATAAAAGTGTCCGTTTCACTCTGCGAGTCAATTGAGCGATCTCGCATTGATCATCGGCGGCGGGCACTCTGAAGGGCCCTAAAGCGACCCGAGGCGTCGGAGCGAGACCTAAACGCAGAGTCCGTTCATTTGCATTTGGCCCTCGTGGGCAGGCTCGATCGCGAGAGGAGAAGCATTCTGCGGCAATTAGCTAATGCGACGACACCATCTCATGTCCCAAGATGTAATAATATCGAAGCGGCGGCTGCTGCGGCCTAATCCATTAATTAATCCAATTTCCTCTCTCGCTTGCCTCGAACACCGTCTTGTTTGTCTGAAATTAAGTTTCGTTTCGGTCCAGTCGGGGACGCGCGCAGCCTCCGAGGTGGAAAATTGGCCTTTTGGATAATTATGCTGCGGTCTCATCAGCGCCTAATTCCTTAATTGCCGTTTTGTATAAATGGGAACAGCATACCAACCTTTCAAAAGCTGTACAATTGAGGTTTCGCGCTAATGCGACTGTAGAACTGAAATATTATTAAAGAGGGAAAGAGAACGAGTTAAATTAGATGGAAAACTCACTTCTTTCGATTGCAATTTTTTTAATCAAATTTAAAGTTTGACACCTCCAAAAAATTTCAATTTTTTTTTGTAACCAAATATGTGCTGACTATAATTTAAATAAAATGGAAAAAATATCAGAAATTGAAAAAGCTTCTTATGTTTCAAGTGTTTCCCATTTTGAAATTTATATCACAAAACATCCGTATAATTCTCTTTGATCCGCCGGTTTCTGTTTTGGAAGCAAACGGCTCTTTTGAAGGGTTAGATAAATATTTCTGTTTGAAATTATCTGTTGATACTTGACGCAGAGAGAACAAATATTATTTTCGGCTGGGGAAACTGGAAAGGAGTTCTCTCTTTCGCCCAAGAGAAATAAATGCAGATTCGCATGTATTTATTCAAGTGACCGGGCGACGACGCGCGAGAGCGAATTAATCTTGCCGCTCTCATAAATCATAAATTATACACGACGCTTGTTTTTCATCTCAGCGTAGGTTGCAAACGTGCTTTTATTGATTGGCAGGGCTGCGTCGGCCGGATTACCATCAAACAAACCGTGAGACTTGCCGACAAAGCCGGCCGCAAATCGACAGAGCAGTCCCAGGCAACAGGTTCTGCCTGCAACCCTCTCGACACTGCACAATGAAGCGCGCACAGATGGGAATTAAAAAAGCTGCGCGGCTGATTTTCAATTCCGTCCTTTTTCCCTCTCTCAGCTAATTGCATGCTCTTTTCGACTCCCACGCAGCAGGATGAGATGATGCTTTTAGTTCGATATTCTCTGAATGCTCTGGTTTCGGCAAAATATACACACGCTGCGCTCTCTGTTTTTATATTTTTCAATAAACAGAACCGGAAAGCAGCAAGGATGAGCTCTTGAATAAATTAGCTGCATGCGGCAATGAACATTTTCATCCAAATGCTTCACGAAATAAGAGACGTATCTGATTCACCAAAATTTGTATGTAATAAACAAATCGTTTATTCCCTCACAACAGGTCAAAGATTATTTTGGGAAAAACTCACATTGAAGAGAGAATTGGCAGCCAGCCCTAGTAAACAACTTACTCTAAAACTCATAAGCTTCATTTGAAAGCAAAAATTTTTCCAAATTAAATTTACATGCCGAGGCGGAACCAAAAAGGGAATATTTTTACCCCCAAATACGGTTAAATATTCTTTACATTCATTTTAAAATTAAGAAATAACCGTACAATTTTTTAACGCAGATGGAACGGAATTCCACTGATTCGTGATTCGGAAATATAAATTTAGTCGCCCTCATTTTGCAATATTTTAATTTTTTATTTTATTTCAATTCACGAAAGTGAAGTAAAACGGGTATTTTTAATAAGTTTCTGAAATGGAATTTTTTTAGTATTTGGGATTGCATAATGACAAAACATCTCACGGTAAATTAGAAAATAATAATTGAATAAAGTAAAAAAAAATTTAATTATCGTTATTATAGGTTTCAGAAAAATTATCTACTAAATTATTTTAATTTAACGACTTTATTCTTTACAATCAAAATATTTTACTGGGAACTAGCGGGAAAACCTATTGTATAGGCCGTCTTTTTAATAAATTTTTATTTTTCACCCTGTTTTATCATTTTTAATTTTTGGCGTGAGCTACGAAATCGGAATATATAAGACAACTAATGGAATTTTGGAGTTAATTTTTTGATATGATGTTGGAAATAAAGGAAAAATAAAGTCTTTTTTAGCATAAATATTGAATCCTTGGTTAAAGCCACAACATTTGCACCAATTTGGTGCTAACCAATTTTGACACTTAAATGAACAACATTTTTGCTGCACTCACATCCTTTTTCCCAAGACGGATTCCATTTGGTCTGGTTTCAAATTAGCAGCAGAGAAAGAGCTTCTCCGCTCTCGCTAAACCCGCCTCTCTTCCCCTGAGGATTGCGAAAGTTTTCAAACATCCGGCATCTTTCCGTCAAAGTCCGACTTTCCGGAACAACTTTTACCCTCGTCCTGCTCCAAAATAAGAGAAAACCTCCGGCGTCACTCATCTCTCGTTGGACGTACAAAAGCGCAAATTTTATAAAACTTGTCCACTCTCACCCGGAACTTTCTTTGGTTTCGGAGGGAAGATTATCATTATGAGTGGAATCAAGTCTTGTAAAGACAGGGGCCTCTCATCGCTCACCGGCCGGGCTCGTTTTCTCTCTCGCCGCAGCCACAGGCTCGATCCTCCCTTAGGACTCGGGGGGAGTTTGCGGGCCGCTGCATATTCCCCAAAGAGCAACAGGCGCTACTGCCATTCTGTCCCCCGCCGATCGATATTAAAGTGAGCTGCCGGTGTCCCGCACCTCGCCAGCCACCACCGTAATCAGGGCCCGATCAATTAGAGAGACGACGCCTGCCTGCACCGCCTCCACTTCTCCCTCCTAATAAAAGTGCGTGCCTCGAATTGCCAACAACATATTGTTGTTGTTACCAAGGACCCGTTTCTTATTTGCCAAATAGAAAAGTCGTTTGATACTTGCGTGTCACTGTTTGCAACGATACAAATGAAACTAATTGTTAGCATGTGAATAATTTTTGACCTCTGGATTGCTGACAAGTCTTCCGTAAATTTCAGAAGAAAATCGATTATTTAAATGAGGCTAAAAAATGTCCGTTAAAATTTTGAAAAGTAAAATGAAAACTAGACAAACTGACACTTTAAAAAAATGCAATTATATAATAGAAGAAATAAATACCAAGTTTGAATAAGTAGCTAAGCTGAGGCCATACATACTCGTTTGTTACTATAAAATAATATAGATCAGAGCGATCAGGGCTTTGAGCTGGAAGATAATCTAAGTGAAAATTATTGGAGGGATTCGGGGCTTATTGGGTTTTGTGCTGTATTTTTATTATTGTTTATAATTCTCCTGTACATTATATTATTCTTAACGAATAATTAATGCAGAAATTTAAAAAATATCTAGTTTTTTATCATCAATTATTAACTTGCTTGATGAAAATTAAATAAAATTAAAGGTTTCTATTAGAATAAAATATATGAAAATAAAAAAATTATAAAAAAAATTAATTTTAAACTAAAATCATTTAAAAATTGTATATAGTATTAAAATATAAAATTAATAATATTTAAAATATTTTCACGGTTTATTTTTTATTATAATTTTTACAACGATTAAAAAGAACTTATTAACGAGCAAAATATTAAAAATTGAAATAATAATTTTAAAAATTTTATCAAGAAAATGTTATTTAATAAATATAATTTATAATTTTTAATTATAAAATAATAAAATTTTACTTAAAAAAACAGCAATTAAAGCCATTTATGTAATATATTTTTTTATAAAATTAACAATGCTATGTTAATTGTTCTTTTAAATTTTAATCTTCCATTTAATGCTTACATTTTAAAAAACCTTGGGAAAACATGTTCTTAACTTTTTCCAAGGTCTTGCTTTGTTTATTTATTTACCTGTGCCGGTCACGCGCGTCTTAACTGTAATTTGAAGTCACCTTGGGCTTAATTAAGAAAAGGAGGCGCTGCGAAAGGCAATTCGCTGCCGGTCCCGCTGGAAATGCCATTGTGTGTTTTTTTCCATCCCCGAACAAAGCCTACGCTGCAGTAACGCCTAATCGATATCGCCCTCCGTATCTCTCTGAAATCTCACGCGAGCAAATTTTCGGTGCGTGTTGCGATTAATTTGGCTGCTGAGAAGAGGAAAAAAATACATTCAAAAGTTGGAGACCACAGACGAGAGCACTCTTTTGTGTATCGATTCTCATCAGCGACACAATGAAGTTTGTTTTGGCCTCTCGATATTATTATTTTGTGCTGACGCCAGAATTCAAAGTTGCTCATTAAAAATATCTAGAGAGCCTCTATTTTTTTTTTTTTTTTTTTAATTGGCAGGCTGCATAATTGATGCAAAATCAGCATCGAACCAAAACGTTATTTACTGGAAAATTTTGCTGCAATAAAAAAAAGTGTGGTCTCGTTTTGTTTATCGGGCGGGATCTCCCCTCCATTATTTGAATGTTGTTATCTCTCTGGTGTATGGTGAAGGCTGCAGAGGCTGGACCTACATACACAAACACGCCGCGCCGTTCACTCACTCTCTCTCGGCTTTGTTTTAAAAATAAACGCGATCCAATATCAGCCTTATAGGAAACGCGTTTTGTGCTCAAAAGTCTATCCTTCATACGCTAGCACGCGGGCCGATAGCAAAAATATGTATGAATGTGTACCGCAAGATCGCCACTAAATGCGCAGAGAGATGAAGAAAGAAATGCTCCGATTGACGGATAAATAAAAGCTAATCGTTTAAAAAAGTAACCATTTCAAAATCTGTTAGTTTATCAGCTTTTTATTGTTTCAATTCCACATGTTTTCGTTAGTTTTGTTGTGTCAAAACTAAAACTATTGGAGGAATTTAAAAATAAAAAGGGGAATAAACAAAAATTGCAGAAATTAATTGAGCAACTGAGTCAGGCAATAGCGTCATACTCAGATTTCACCAGAAATTTCCAGGGCAATGAACCCAAAGTTTTTTAAGCGTGGACTCAGAAACAGAGTGAGAAAAGCAATATGCTCGCAGAAAACGAATTAATATGTCAAAATTTCAACCTTTTAAGCGGAAATCTAAATTATTTTCAAAATAGCTATGATTACGAATTCTCCATACAAAAATTATTTTTCCTTTTAAAAACGAAGAGAAACGGCAACACTCTGAGCATGACTGATTTTCTTGCAAAATCACAACAATTTGCTGCACTTTAATTTCTGCAATTTTTGTTTATCAAATGAAATTCTTCCCATTTTTTTTTCAAATTTCTTTTAAATTCATTAAATAATTTCTCCAACTTTCAATAAGTTTTTATTTAGACATGACAAAACACTAGGTTTTTCAAGTACCAGCAGACCGCAGGTCACCTTTTAAGGTCAATTGTCCTTCATTTTTTCATTTTTCTTTGCAACGCGTTTCACCGGTTTCAATTTTTCACGGTCTAAAGATTTCTATACTGTGAACCTTGTCTAATTGAGTGATTGAAACATTTAATTCCTCTTGTCTTGTGAATCATCAAAAGGTACTACTGAAATATTTATTTTTGCAATCTGGTTGCTTACTTTGGTTTCCGTCAGATTGACATTGTTTCAGTCATATTTTTTAATTTCAAATTTGTTGAAAAAAGGTTCAGTCCCAGTTCTTTGCTGATATTCTGTACCTTCAGAGCTTCAGATCAGATCAGATTGTTTTGTTTTTTGCTTTAAATATTTTTGTTTTGTTTTTCAGCTTTGAATTGTCCATATGATTGTAATGATCATCTTTTAAAATAACAATGGAATATATGAATCGATTAGGATTCGCAACTAATGCTCGTTGGCAACAAAAGTGAATTGACAAGAACAGTTTTTATTTTATTAGATTCTCCTTTTAAATGGAAAAGTGTTTGAAATGTACAAACAGAGGTGAGCGTTTTTGCAGTGCACTTTGAATTCAAACAAGCGGCGCACCTGCCCATTTGCTTTAACCCTTGGCAATCTGTTGGGCAAAGAGAGCGGCAATTCCGGCCGCCGCTACGCTCCACTTCTTCTCGTAACCAATACACGCCGCCGCCGGCAAACAAATAACACCACCACAGCTCTCGAATTGCAAAGTTAGCAATTGAACGCAAACTCTCTCTCTGTATTTTGCGTTCCTCTGAAGTGAACAGTGTGTATCGTAATGTGATTTCGGAACTGCAAACAGCAACGCGCGCCTGCAATGTTTAACTTTGCGAGCTCTGTTTTCACTGAGCACAGCACCGTGTGGCACGGCACAGCCTTCCCTGCAGCGACAGGGATGAATTTTTTTTTTTGCTTTTGTGCGCGTGGAAATAATAGTAGTGTGCAAACGGATGCAGGCGACGGTAAACACGGCCCGGGAAATAATTTGCGTGAATTTTTTGCCTCCTCTCCTCTAATTAGGGCGCCAGCTTTCAGACGACAATCGAATTTACGGCCTTTAACTTTGCCGCAACGCCGGCTGGTGGAAAATAATCCAGAAATGACGGTTTCATGCTCGGTTTACATGTGGAGTGATTTTTTAAGAAACAATTTTGTTTATTTGAAAATATTTATCATTAATTTAATGAATTTCAATGATTGCACAGGACGCTTTTAATTTATTTTGACGAATTCCAGCCTGAAAATGGTTGCCTAATGAATTTCTTTAATGATTTATCTTAATATAACATGTAGATCATCTGTTGATAATTATTGGCAACTCCTCTCCATAAAAGCAAGATAAATGGAACGTGTGCATAATACAAAAAAGGGACAATATGGAAATTGAGAAAATCTATAAAAATTAAAAAAAAAGGAAGTTTAAAATGTTTAAAAATGTGACACATAGTAATCTACTCAATTTTCCCCTTTTTGATCGTTTTTTTTTTTATCTTTGAAAAATCAAATAAGATAACGTCTTAAATTATTTACTCTATTTAATTTTCACCTTTAATATTTTCATCTTATTTGTATTTATTTTTAGTTATAAATAACTTTTTTGTTTTAAAGTATTTAATAATTTTATAATTTAATCATTATCAGTAATATAAGTGAAACTTAAATTGACTTAATGTTTGAGATGAAAAAAAACAAGCAGATATAAAAATTATTTTTTCATTCTTCCAAAATTCTAGAAAGTATATAATAAATCGTTTCAACATTTGCATAGATAATGTAAATTTTGTACACGTACAAATTATTCGACGTATTTTGCCACTGTTTTTATAAATTGAGTGACCGTCGAGTTAATGTGATTAAATTCCATAAAACTGCAATTACAATAAAAATGTTTTCTTCGTTTTGAATTCCGATATTAAAAAAAAAAAAAAAATTTGGGCTAAACTTGAAAGCAGAGTTTCCTGCTTCATTTGATTAAACGGAACAACATCTCGTTGTGCGGGAAACTGAGAGGAAGGCCAAGTATGAAAATTTGATTGTGCGCTTTTTCTTGCTCAGCGTGCGGAGCAATTTACGCAGGAGCCGCCGAGTTTTTAGCATGTAAATTGAAGCGAGCCGGCAGCATTCCCCGGTGGTTTCAGGTGCACACAGAGAAAGAAAGAGAGTCAAGGTGGAATATTAAGGGCAATATATTTCACGCGGGGAGTGGAACGAGTCGAGTTCATTATTTTGGGCGGGTTGAGAGTCGATGAAAAATGGATGCTAATTTATTCCTGACAAGAACTCGCTCGCTTTCTTCGCAGGCCAAATTAACTGGCGCCGCGACGATGAGCAGTTTTGCCTCGCGATTGAGAATAATAAGCTTTTCTGCAGCCGCCGTGATGAATTGCCGCTCGGCTGAAACAAAAGGTGCGCGTTTTTAGAAAAAAAAGCAGGACGCGAATTCTGCGACGACAATGCCAGGATGAATTTGAGAGCGTGTGTAACGTGCTTTTGTCCTTTGTGTGTAGCAAAATGATCTTTATTCATTACGAGAGAGAGAGAGAGAGAGAGAGAGGGAAAAAGGAAAAGTCCAGAGAGTGACAGAAAGACAAGAGACTGGGCGGAATAACTTCCTAAAGAGGCACGAATCACAAGTCAGTGGAACTTTAGTTAACGTCCTCTTAAAGGTGCATTTCTTGGATTGAGCTAAATATTTCCTTTTTTAAATCAAAATAGCGATCAACACAAAATTTGTTTGAAGAAGTTGACACACTTTTTATTCAAAAACAAATGTCTCTGCCAGTTTCGATCACGGTCTGCGACCCTATTACATGAGCAAGAAAAATAAAGTAAAACTGTAAAATTGAAACACACCACATTATAAATAAAATAATAAATTAAAATTTTATTTTTTGGAAATTTAAATTTTAATGTTAAAATGTGGCGCCTTTAAATTTTGCCGATTTTATTTTTCTTGCTCATGAAATAGATTCGCAGACCGTGAACGAAACTGGTAGAGCGGTTTTGTTTTTGAAAAAAAAAGCGATGAAAAAGCCCAACCTTAAATAAAAATGTTGAAAAACTTTCTTGGCGTCTGTTTTTATCAATGCAAATGATTAAAATCATTTTTCATGTGAACAAAATTGGTAGGAAATATTAAATTCTTTGACAAAACACCACCGGCACTAAATAATTAAAATTACGATTGATTTTGTTCAATCAAATCCCGTCAAAAATACATTAAAATAGCAAGAAACATTTCTAAAAGTTGCTAATGATTTTTTTTTAAATTATCCACGTTTAGATCTCCACGTATAACTTGAAAAATGACATTAATTTTCATGGATTATACACTTTATACATGAGCAAATTCATAATCTTCATAATTTGCTCAACTTTTACACTTAATATTGATTGAGTCGATTTCGCACATCATTATTTAAAGTGAAAAAATTAGTTAGCTTTCAAATTGTTCCTCGATTTGTGAGCAATTGCAGTTCCGTCAATTTCCACTTCTCACATTTCTTTCTATACCGTGAGAATTTGTCATCGGTATTCGAAAATCCATTTTCCGTTGAAAAATAGCGTGCTTGAGAACGGAGGAAGAGGCAGCGGCGTTCCATGCAATATGGAAGAGAGAAAAGCCAGAGCAGGTAGAAGACGTACTGCACGGTTGCATATGTATACAAGCGTGCATTATGCATGCCGGTGCGAGAGCCTGTTTTGTAAAATATCGATCTGAGCGAGCGGCGTCGGCGGCGGCGGCACAACACTCACCTTTTTACCTGCAGCACCCTCGGCAGCAGTCGGATGAAATGGAGCCTCGGCAATGAAATATTAACTAGCCCATCCAGCATCTCTCTGCCCTCTCCGGTCCTTTTCCTGTCACTCGGTGCGCCAATCCCACCCTTGCGCCATCACGGGCACACTTTTTGCATGTTAATTATCCTTCTGGCCGCTTTTCTGCTTCTTGTCCGGCGTCAAATAATTGCCGCACGTGTGTATTTCGCGAAAAATGTGTCGACAAACTCGCCCACGTCCGATGAGAAAGAAGGAGAAAAAACTTTTCCGCAACCGCGCCATAGAAAACGAGCAAATTGATTTATATACGGGTTCGGTACGATGGGAATTCGGGAAATCTGGCCACCAATCGGCCTGCCATTTCTGCATCCAGCACGTTCTCGTATCGGCAACTGTGAAAGCCTCCAATGGATTGTGTGGTTTGATAAAAAAAAAAAATGTTTACTGACTGTTAACAACATAAAAAACAAATAAACTATAAACATTTTTAACAGTAATAAATGATTAAAATTTAATATTTTCATTTAATTTTATTTTATAATACAGATAAAGCAATAATAATATTTTTTAAATATTTTTTATTATTGTTGTTTATTTGTACGAATTGTTACATCAGATGATTTACATACAATTGCTTCTTTTCTATCTATTTTGTAAATAAATTTAAATAAAAATTTAATAAATTGTTTGTTGAGATCAGTTTTAATGTGAAATTTTGTCATAAGAAGTAAATTTGGTAATCGAGTTTGCAAGTTGTAAAAATAAATTCCACATGGCAATCTGATTTACGATCATTTAAAACATAAAACTATCAAATTAAAACAAATTGTAAACCAGTGATAACCCATATTTCCTAGGCATTTCCAACATCCAAAATTAAAAAAAATTGACAAACAAAATATAAATAATGATTTGTAGAAAATCTTATTGTTCATTACGATCAAACTGGAATTAGAAACGAATCCATAAATTCAAAGTATTGAGGTCAAAGATACAGTCAACAATAATTTTAAGGAAAATTTAAAATTATGGTTCAGATAAGTTTGATCAAATTACCGCTAACTTCCTGTATATATTCCAAGTTTGTTGTATATTCCTAAAATTTACAAGAAAAATTGGCAGAAGACAAAGTTCTGATTCAATCCCAAAAAATTTATAGACGGAGCATTGAATAGAAAAAGAGCCTGCGCGTACTTCACGCTCTTTCCTTTCCTCGACGCTAAGCAATAAAGATCAGTCATAAAAGCGTAGAAAACTTTGGGCAAATCTATGTTTTTAAGGCCAATTTCCGTCGCACTCGTTCTTTCAACGGTGAAATGTAAGCGTTGGGAAAAAATTTGGGTTAAATATCAGCGATCAGTGATAAAAATATACATCTGCTCGAGTCGAACGAAAGAGAGGATAAGCCGGTTGTAAATAAAAATTTATTGCCTCGGCACGGAGAGATGAATAGAGAGTTCCATTTTACTGCCATTTAGCAGACGCGCCAGAGGAGGGTGATGGAGGACCGCGACTGCAAAACGCTCTAATGTTATGGATGCTGTAGCTTCCGCCGACTCTTCTATTAGGAAAAATGGCTCGTCGTGCATGTGCGTGTTGATAAAAATTACGGGCGTCTGCTTATGCGCGGGCAGATATCAACTCGAAAATAAAAATAAATACGCCTTTGCTACTCGGCGCGATTTATCTCGACTGCCGATCGTAAAGTGTATTACGGATGTTTTCTTCTTTAAGAGAGTCGGCCCGCCGTGGAATGCGCGCGCGTTGTGTGGGTGCAGATCGCCGTCGTGTTGCAAAACAGCCACGAGCAATAAATTTAAAAGGGTGTCGATTACGCAGCACTGACGAAGACACGAAAGTAAAATATTATACGCGCGCAATTTTGCGCAGATAAAGAGATTGCAATTCGAAAGGAAAAAAAATAGTTCAAAAAGCTAAAAATTGAACATTTTTTACGGTTTCATAGTTAATAAACATAAAATAAATTATTTGGCACCAAATTTAATTTGCATTCGATCACCAGAAAAATAGCAAAAGTCTTGAATTAATTTGATTTTTTTGAAGGAATTACCAAATTAACGATATAAATCACATTATTTGTTACTTCAAATAATTTTTAGTGTTTTTTCTATGCAAATTAGTGTGGATTCGTCTTTTTGTTTGTATTGAAAAAAGTAAATCAGTTTCAAGGCTTAGATTTTAATAGGTTTTTACGTGTTTTAACTGAATCTGTTCAAGAAAAACTTGGTTTTAAATAATATAATGCATACCACAATTTTGAATTTTGAATCAAGATCAAAATTAAATTTAAGTGACTCCAAAATTTTACCATTTTGTGGTAAAAAAAAAATAAATAAAAAACGATTAAAACCTGGAAAATTAGGAAAATGGTTTGTATTCCATTCTTTAAAGCCAAGTTTTTCTCGCACAGTTCCAGGAAATTACGTAAAAACCTGTTCAAAATACACATTAATAATAAAGCTCCTTATTAAAACTCATAATTCTAGCAATAAGGTCTAATTTGAAAACAATATAAAAAGATCATTATGAATTTGATAGCATAAAACATTGGGATATATTTGGAGACCCAAAGTATTCTGTGCTACACATTTAATCTTCATTTACTAAATTTATGAAAAGATGCATCGCCAGTTTTCTTATATAATTATTTTAATGTTATACATAATTTTGATTTTTACAAATAAATAAAGTAAATAAATAAATGATATGCAGAAATAATTAAAAAAACATATATATAAATTAAAATATAAATAAATTTAATATAAATTGAATTTACATTATTTCGATTTTAACTAAAAAATTTAAAAAATATTAATAATTTGAATAAACTTTGCAAGGACCCAGAGCTGCATTCAAGTTGCTGAACTCTATCCTCCCAGGTGCTCCCAGGTTGGTCACGTAATCCAGACCAACTCTGACAAAACATCAATCAAAGTATCGGCCCTACTCTCTCGCTCACTTCAACCCGTTTATTTGATCCACATGTACATCCACCCGTTTCACGAGCAATCAAATTTGCCAACTTAGTTAGTCTGTTTGCTCATTGGTCTCACCGCACAATCAAAATTACGAATCCCCATTCCAAATATGCGGGAATGAGAAACTTCATTTAATTAAGAGCGATTCTCGCGCGGTCATTTCTGACAATTGTGATTTTCTTTGATGTTCCAAAAAAGTTTCCAGAATTTACACAAGACTCTAAAACAATTTTAAGGTTTTGGAGATTTGTTAAAAAAAACGGTTTAATTATATAATTTAAATTAAAATCGTAATTAGTGACACTTTTGAGATGCCGTGTGTTTAAAATTGATGAATAGTTTGGTTGTAACTAGACTCATTAATCACACGTCTAGTTTAGACAAACGACGTGATCCTGGCTAATCCACAACAAAGTGATCCGCTTACACAGCCGTCAACGCCTGAGGCACAAAAATTTGTCTCGCCAAAGCTTTTTCCAATTAATTCACGTCACCGAGTTAATTACGTCGAAAAGGCGAGGGCCAACTGGCCGGAGGTAATTAAAAATCATAATCTGCGCTCTAATAAAAACACGGGCGAATCTGCGAATGCTTGGAATTTTTGGCACCGACCGCGACTGCTGGAGATTAATTGAACCGCTGCAGCTTCTCGAAACCTGGAACAGCTGTTCGCTCTCGGCGCCACGGATCTTATTTCCGTCGGACTTTGAACGAAAGAAAGAGACCAGAGATCGCTGGAGAGAAATGTTAACTCTTGTCGGCCTAATCAGCGAGTTAAAAAGAAATGAATTTTATTTCAAACGACTCTGCTAAGACTCAACCATCTTGCAGTCGACGCTTTTGAGATAAAAAAAGTATTCTTGAATGTTACTTTGAAGTGTTTAGCGCGCATTTATATCAAGCAGAGTTTTTAGATTTAAAAATTTTTAGTTAACGTTAGTTTTTATGTATTTTATTTAAATATATATTATATAATTCAACTATAAATAATATAATTTTACTCCCTTTTACTGTTCTATTTTTTAAATATATTTATTTAATCAATTAATTAATATTTTTACGTAACTAAAAACAAATAAATAATATTATAAAAGTCTAGCAGAATGCAGATAATTGATACAAAATTTTCAATTGTTCTGCTAAATCTTATATATAAATAACCCTAGAAAATCATATTAATTATGTTTAATGATTCAAAAGTTGTTACACGACCGTTATTGAGCATGATAGATAAGGTTTAATCGATTTAAATCATATTATAAATTATGAATAATAAATGTATTCTGAGATAGTTGTTAGTGGGCGTGTGTTTTTTCTGTTCTAATAAGTGTAGAGTAGTGTCTTTGTTAAAGTTTAAAAGTGTAAAGCAGTTTCAGGTTTCAGGGTTTGTTTTTTAAAGACCAATTTCTCAATTAAAACTCCACATTTTGGATTGTGTTCCATTCTTAAACGCCAAGTTTTTCTCGCACAGTTTCAGTAAATCCACGCAAAAATCTCTTAAAAATTTATTCGCATTGAATTTGTCCGGATTGGAATAAAAAAAGATTTATTTATTATAGCAAATCGAGAGCTGCCCTAGTTATTGATTAGAAATGGGTGCACGGCCGTGCCCGACAGTAAAATATAAAAAAATCTTAGAATTCATTAAAAAACTTGTGCAGTTCCCCGAACTCATTATGAGCGGAATGTGGT
This sequence comes from Neocloeon triangulifer, assembly GCF_031216515.1. Taxonomy (NCBI): domain Eukaryota; kingdom Metazoa; phylum Arthropoda; class Insecta; order Ephemeroptera; family Baetidae; genus Neocloeon; species Neocloeon triangulifer. The sequence goes on from NW_026775550.1 coordinate 4,286,091, forward strand.
TGTTGTGCAATATTAAGTGGCCAAGCTACTTTCGGCTTTTGACTTGTTCAAATTTACAAACGTACGCGAAGAGAAAAGTTGCCGCACGCGGCGAGATGTAAAAATATAATGAGGCTTGTTTCGTCGCTGCTTGAGCTTTCACGCTACGACGGCCCTTTCTTTGTCGCTGCCACGTGACCCGCGCGACGCATTTGTCCAACCGGTTGCATAACCAGAACAATTCCACTCCATATATGGAGTGAAACACGCGAGGGGCGAGTGTGCTGCTTTTTGCCCTCCACACAAAAAGAGAAAGAACAGGAGGGAGGGCAAATGAGCCTTCCATTGTTAAAGCTCGTAACTAGCTCCGAGTTGTGTGAATTGATATCGATTTCCTGCGCGCGTAATGGACATCGAATGTGTGTAAAAAGGACATTAGTACATTAAATTCAATTAAGATGTTGAACAAAAACACAATAATGAGTTAAATTTAAAAGCAAATAAAATTATTTCATTTGGAGTTACATTTAGTTGCTGGAAATCAATTCACTTTAAATTTGATTAAAATAAATTAGTTTACTTTAAATGGAGGGAATTTCACTTCTGCACTATTTTCATGTTTGAATTATTTGTAAGATTTGAATTTATACAGTTTGACGATGGATTGTACTAATTTCAATCTAAACTTCGAGAAAATTGTTTTTAATTTTAACAAAAACTGACATTTCCATTGTATTTAAGAAACGAAAGTATTAAAAAAAAAATACTAAGTTCTAAATTCTAGAAAAAATAAGCATAGAACAGAAAGTTTTTGCTTAAAATACTCTCAGAATAAAATTTATTTTAGCCAAAATGTTGCCTTTTTACAATAATGAAATGAAACGAAAATTAAATTAAATTCACTTTATTTTAATTCAAACAAATCTGCTAATGTAAACTTTGACTTTTTCAATAAAACCTTGAAAAAGTAATCCACTTCTTTTCGTTTCAATGGGATTTTCAGCAGTTTGTTGAGCTCTTTCGATTTACGGCCTGCTCGACCAGTGATCGCTACTCATCGCTCGAATGGCTTGTCTGTCTGTCTGCGGCGCGACGAAAATTGGCCGTAAAGATTGTTGCGTGCCACGAGGCAGTGCCAATTGCGCTGCTCGCGCCCGATTTTGTATTTATAAACAGCGCCGCATGTGTTCGCTGGCCATCTCTCTTTCGCCCGCCTGTTTACACACACTTGTCATTGTCCATTCTTTATAATAATAAAATAATGGCTTCCTCTCCGTTACTGCTGCCGCTGTGTACACACGCGCGATCTCGGTCTCTGCTGTTTGTTTGAAGAGCGACGCGGACGGAAAGGACGGACGCGCCGCGCACGCGATGAATTCGGCAGCGAGATCGACCAAATTTATTTGTTGCTCTGTGCGAATTTGATGCGGGCAATAATTTCACCGTATGAAAATTGATGGCTCGTAAAACGCGACGGACGGATTTACACACACACACCGCGTGAGACCACTGCTGCGGCCACACGCACTCAAACCGGCGTAAAACTCGATTCCGGCCAGAGCGGAATGTGTTCCAGCGACACGCGTACGAGTTTCAAAACCTGTCAGTCAGTAATGTGAATCGGTTGTTTGCAAATTTAGAAAAAAACAAAAAGAATAACAAAAACACGAAGTACAAATAAAGCACTGTATAATTTTAAGAAAAATAACTATTTATATCAAAGCATATTTAATTATTTTCATCGTGAAACTGAGAATATAAGTTTTCGCAATAGAAAAAGGAGATTTGTTTTCTCTAATTTTAATTGACGGATAAATTAATTTTCAAGCAAATGACCTTCTTTGTGAATATTTTTACTTTTATGTATTGAAAAAGTGGAATAAAATCGAGCTTTAGTGTCATAATCGGTTCGAATTTGTAAAGATGATAAAAGTCACCTTAAAGTCTCTATTGGAAAATGTACAAAACTATTTTATCAAATAGAAGAAAAGTACTAAAAAAATGAAAGTTTGCAAAAGAAACACAAGAAAAGTTGAAATAAGATGGTCCACAAATCTAAAAAATTGTTTTTAATCTCAAATTTTTTAACCAGAATTGACCATAATTAGCCAAAAGTATAAGACTCATTGTCCGAATGAACTTCGAATAGAATTAAAAAAAATCCCAAATTGACTTTTCACCCAGGAAGAAAATATTTATCAGAATATAATGACATAATATTATGTTTTATGTAACTTTTGAAGTTAACAGCCCCTTTTTAAAAAGTTACTCCTAAAGAATATAACTTTAAAATTACACAATTTTTTGTTTTCTAAAATAAAAAAAACTAATTTTTTTTTATTTGGAATAATTTAATGAGATTTAACTTTGTTACGTAACCTTCTTCTATGTTCAGGAGACAAGGATAGAGCTGAAAATTTAGGCCAAGCTGCTCTCCTGATCCAGCCGGAGCGTTCGTTCGTTTCATTAAGCCTCTCTTTTCGTTCATTTAGCCTCGGTGCGATTCTCTTCTCCCCAATGAATATTCTATTAGTGGAAATTAACTCTGCCGATCGGTCGTTAATTTGGCCCCGACCAATCGCAGGACGTCACACTTGCCTCCCTGCCGGTGGCGTGTGACGCAAGAACTTTGGCGCTCGGCTTTGGGGAATATTTTTCACGTCCAGAGAAAGGTGCATCGGCGTGTGCAGAAAGAGGAAAGGGCGTGCGTGCGTGGGCGCCCTGCCGTCACTCCCAATGAAACGAATCTGTTCGACACACACACATATAATGCTCTCGCGTGTTTCACCCCCTTAGGATAAAAAGGGAGCGAGCTGCAAATCAAAGGGCATAATTAATTGGATAATTGGATGTGAACCGAAAAGGAGAGCCAAAAGTAATCTGATGAGACGCTAATCTTGACGCTTTGTTGATTTACTCAAAGGGACGTGGAAATTAATCACAATAAAAGCAGTTTCCATGTTCAGGATTATAGTTTTATTCCATTTGAATTTCTTTCATTTGAATATCACGCAATTTTTGGTGGAAAATTAATTCTAGAGAAGATTTTTCGCATTTTATTTATGTTAACTTTGGATTTCTTTAAATTTGGCTTAAAAAACCGCAGTTTCTGAGCAAAACATTTTGGACGAATCATGGTCCGAGTGTTCATCAAAATTTCAAAATTTTCAATCAATTATTTGATTTATGAGTAAATAAATACAACTAATTGTTTTTTATTTTTAAAATTTTACTTTAATTTTTTTTTAAATTTCATAGCTCTATGTTTTTGTTTGATAAAGAAAAAACGAAAATAGTTTAATAAAAATTATTTATTTATTATTTTTTTTGAATATGCTTCTTTGTTTATTATGCAATCTTGCATTTATAAATTAATCATTTTCATAATAATGAAATTATATATTATATTTTTAAAATCATAATTGTCTCATTTGAAGTCTAAACTTTCTTACTAACGAGTAAATTGTTCCTCTCCGCTACTTTGAATAAAAAAAATTGGATCACATTATCACGTAATCATAATGCATTGAACGCCCCACTTTAAGCAATTAATCGAGTTGCTGCAACTTTCCTCTCCTTGATTGCATACTCAGAATGATGAATAATTGCATCAGCATTGCAAATATCTTAATTGGTGCACGCGCGGGGCTGCTTCATTATGATAAAATATCATCGCCAGGCTTTTGCATTATAACGCCGGAATCAGCTTCCTTTAATCTCGCTGCGAAGGAAGTTGGTCGCGTGTATTTTGCGAGAAATATATTATAAATATTTCGCCATTGCCAAGCGGCTGATGGATATATTCGCGCGGCGGTAAACATGAATAAGCCATCAGGCCGCGGATTGTGTCGCATCTCTCGTATTTTATTCTGCAGCTCACGTATATAGTCGGTGCAAATCTGTTGCTTGGCAGCCGATAAGAGAGAACGAGCTCGAGAGAGGGATTTGCAATTTAATGAAAATTTTCCATCATATATTGAAATGGGGGCAATAAAGGGATGGATGCTTCATAAAAACTGAGTCAATGCACCCGAGGACTGACAGAAAATGGTGGTAAATAAAAAGAGAGGAGGAATAGTTATTTATATGAATTATATCAACTCCGATAAAAAAAGACATAAGAAAATAAGTGCAATTTTGTGGGAATTTTTATTTTATATATTCTTTTGAAGGAGAAATTGAAACCAGAAGAGGCAAAACCCCGTAAAAGAATTACAAGTAAAGAGCTAAAATGACATTAGTGAAGACATCTAAATTTTTTTTGCTTCCAGAAATGGACTTAAGTGTCTGGAGATCGCAGGTCGTTTTTGGGGTAAATTTTTTTCCTTCTATCAATTTTACTTGCCTCTTTTTTCATCAATTTAAAATCCATTGATTTTCTAAGAATTTTCACTTGAGAACATTTCTTATTTGATGGTGATTTAAAAGTTAAAAGTTGGTTTTTCCTTGATTGGTTTTGTGAGTGGTTTTTTGTTCTAGAAAAACAATAAACAACTCGCAAAACCCACCAAGGAAAAGCCGACTTTAAATGAAACAACCCTTGATCGTAAAATTCTACTACAAAATTTCTTTACTGCTCAAATTTGGACTACTTTTCAGTAAAATTAAACATGAAATTACAAGGTTGGAATGAAAATCTGGTTTGCCCAATAAAATATGCGTTCAATCAGTTGATCAATATTATCGTAAATTTCCCGGCGCCAACTCAATTTTCGATTTCGCAATTTACACCGGCTGGTTGGTTTTCGCGCCTGCTGGCCCTTTTCGGCGCGGCGAGAGGAAATAATCTGCTTTGGTTTCGCCATAGCAGAAGTTTCTTCTTTTTTTTGCTTTATCTGGCGGTCTGGGCGCGAGTATACATAGTGGGAATAAAAGGCTGGCGCAAGGAAAATCTTTTGTTATATGGTGGCTGGCGTGTAGTGTTCCTTATTGATGTGCTCGAGGGAGCGCTGGCGGCATATGTGCCGCACGAGGCTCTGTTATCCCTCATCACTTTGTTAAAAATGGCATTTCAATGTAGCCCCGCTCGAGAGTGAAACCTCGAGCATTTCCATTTCGGCACACACGCTGCTGCACCCCCAGAACACATATTGCGTTCCGCCTTTTTTACGGAAAAAAGGCACGCATTTTTCTATGATGGAGCGACGGAACGAGACCAACACACGATTATGAAAATTGCGAAAACTTTTCTCGTTTGTTTTTATTTTTAGACAAAGAAACGTTGTAGCCAAAATCGTTTTCCTTTTAAGTCGAGTTGAATTTCAGAACATTTGATTAATTGTTGATGCGAAACTTTTTATTAAATCATTAGCGATGTGAAAATGTTTCATTTTGAGGCTATTTTTCTTTAAAATCGTCCAAAGAAAAAAATTTAAAAAAGTGAAATACCTGAGGTCAAACGGAAAGCTTCGATCTGGACAGGCTTTCGGATTTGCTTTCATTGTCAGAATTTACCATAAAAGTATCATTTTTTGGTTATTTATTGCTTTCATGTTATTCAAGGTAATGATGTAACGTATTTATTTTTAAAACATTTTAAAGCAACGAAGGAAAAAAAAACGAATTAAGATGAAGAAAAATTTGTATTGAATTCAGAAGTCTATATTATCTGATTAGAAAGATTTCGTTTAGGACTCTCATGACAATTGACACATTAATATGCACAAAAATCATGCAAAATAAGTTATAATATGTTTTTTGTAACTTTAAATAATCTATTATAAAAACTAATTTTCTACTTTTATGTGATTTTTTGTTTTCATTTTTCATTTTTATAATTTAATTTATTATATTATTTAATAGTTTCATCATTGACTTTAAAATTTTATTTTTTAGTAAATTGTGCAGTGACTATCCTAAATGTATTATAAAATTGATTATGAATCTATTTAATATAAATTACGCACCAAGTTTCTTTTGATACTTTCAGTGAAAATATTTTCCGTCGACAGTATGTATGTATCCTAATTAAATCCTAATTAATTAATGAACTTCTCAATTTTCCTATAAATCATCAAATTCAATTTCAAAGTTTAAAGCAGTTTTAAGTAAGCTCCACAATCCATTGTATGAAGTTGTACAACAACAATAAAATATTTCAATAAGGGGCAAATGCCTATAAGACTTTTTGTCTAGGCCAAACCAAAAAAGGTTGGAGAGACCAACAAAAAATTAGGGGAAAAACCGTGGCAGAAAAACTAAGGCGTTTTTGTTCTGGTCAGTGAAAAAGTCTCCGAGGGAAGAAGTGTTGCGCCTGCAACAAGACGAGATCGTGCCCCGAGTAACAAGTTTTTAGTCAATTTGTATCACCTCTGCAGCTAACTCTGCGTATCCTGCAGGAAGATCCGTGCAAAATTCATACGGAAGCTGCCTCTGGCAAACACACGCAGCAAGATAGAAGATTAAATAATGAATAATGCGTGCGCCGCTGGTCCTTCCGGCCCGAGGGTAAAAATGCAGGCCGCACGCAAAATTAGCTGCGGATTTTTAATCAAGTTTTAATAAACCAGAGCGCCGAGATTGCGCAGATATCGATTGACGCTTTTGATAATTAGCTTCTAGCTGTTCTCCGCCCTTTCATCTGATTCAATAAAGAATCGTTAAGTAACGGTTTCTTCAAAAGAAATAGGATTGCTGACTGCGTTCCTCGGCGAGCCGCAGGCAATCAATGCGGCTAATTGCTCAAATTGAATGGATTGAGAAGAAGGGATGCGAATTTAGAGGATTGGGTTAAAAAAAAAATACATCCACCTGCGGAATTCGTAGCAGTTTTTTTATAATTCATGATATTTTTACCACAGGATAAAAAAAATTTTTTCTTTTATTTATATGAAATGGAAAGATTGCATGGAAACCATGAAAATTGTTTGAAGAAATTTACACTCGAGGAAATAATAATGGAAGTGAACAACATCGGGCTTTTCCTCATTGCAAAAATTGTTAATGGCTATACCAGTTTCAGTCACTGTCTGCAACCCTATTTCATGAGCAAGAAAAATACCAAAAATCAACGAAATCGGAAAATCAAATTTTAACACTAAATATTAAAAAAAAAAAAAATTCAAATTTAAAAATTTTTGCTGCTTGCTGACCATTAAAAAAATGAGCTAATTTATAGTTAATACTTTGATTTTAAATTAAAGGCAACTTCTCATTTTACTCGACACTATCTTTAGAATCCATTTAGGAAGCAAAATTTTCTTAGCGCATACGAAATGAGCCACAGATTGTTATATTAATTAATTTAATTTGTTCTCATTAAATCTCACTTAGGAACGTTGGTTGTTATTTTGTTCCCACTTTAAACTTGCAAATACGTTTCTCGAGACATTTCATGCAAAAAAACTCGGTGCAATTTTTCGCGCGACAGAGCAAAATGGCCCAAGTGAGGTTGCATATTGTGTGTCTTGCTTGCAGGTTCTCATGTCGCTGCACTTGTTCTCGCAAGGGTGTTATTTATCCCCATTTCTCTGGAGCAGCGCGAACAATAAATACAAAGGGCAGGCAGGCCTTTCAGTTGGTCGGTGGGTCTTCTCTGCTCTCTCCTTTTGTTATTCTCCGGGATAAAACCAAGCCTGCCATACTCCAATGAGCTCCAAAAGCTGAGGTCATGCTTAAAGCTGAGCTTTCAGAATAAAATATTGTGTACTTGAGTGATGCCGCCTTTCAAGTGTGAGACTCGCCAAAGTGGCTGCACGTGCCTGTCACACCCTGTGTGCAATTCCGTTGCGGGTTCATAAAGCAAATTCAATTTAATCAAATTTCGGCGTGTGTTTTATGGCTCAAATGCAATATCGCGCACCACCGCCGCCGTGTGGTTTCGTATAATACGCGTTCAAAGGCCGTGAAAATTTTGCTTTTGATGGAAATACCACACTGGAGCACAAACAAAAAATAAGGTGAAAAGCGTCAGGACGTATTTTTAATTAAAAAAAATTTAAAAAGAAATTTGTATATTAAATTATTATTAATTTTTTAATGTGGTTAACAATTTCAATTAATTATTTTTTACTTTATGATGAACTTTTCACTAATTTCAGTCAAGCAGTTTTTAAACAAAATATAATTTGATAAATTCATTAATTAATTTAAGATTTTTTTAAAGCAATCCTCAAATTGTCAAGAATTCAATGTCCTTTGATGGCTCAATGGAAATTTCGGAAATGAAGTGAAAATTGGTCCTCAAAATTTGGATTCATATTTAGCTGATGAATTTTCTTTTGCAGGATTTTTTTCTGACTTGAAAAATTTGAGCCAATTTTTATGTTTTGCTTCGCCTCTGGACTTTGAAATTAGATTAAAAAAAGCTTCAATAAATTGAAGGTTGATATTGTTGCTCTATTTGAAGCTGCACGTGGCGCTCGTTGGCTCGTTTTGCTGCTCGGCGCGCCTCCGAGGCATAAAAACTAATTTCTCGGCCGACTTTTCGCTGCATGTGCACGGCATGAAGAGTGAAGTCGTAGCTGCGAAATCGCTCTCTTCGGCGGCAGATCCCTCTCGGCGCGGGCAATCGCGCTTGATTGTAATCGCCATTCGACGTGATAAACTCGCGCCGTTAAAAAGCAGCGCGTCTGCCAAATGACCGGCGATTACCGGCCTTTTGTTTGTCCCTTTCCAATCATCCTGCCTGGCCAGATAAAAAACAGCAAAACGCTTGGGGATGCGGAAAATAAGTGTTAAGGGATTACTTGGGTTTGCTTTGGAACTTTAAATATTTAACTTCTTATATATAAAGAATAGTATTAAATTTATAGGTTAAAATGTCATATTTTGTGTCGAAATTGCAGTTTTTATTCAATTTGAAGAATATCAGTCCATTAAAATTCTCTTTTAGGCGATTTACTTTATTTATATATTAAATTGTCACAAGATTTAGTGAAACTTCATAAAAATTTGAATAAAGAAGCATCCCTTTTGAAAACAAAGTTATATTAATTTTCCTTTTTAAATTCTATATAGGATTTTTGGTAAAATTTTAACAAATAATGAAGTAAAAAGTTATTAATGAGAAAATCTATCAAAATTTAATAAATATATTTTTGGACGATTCAAAAATCCAGTTTTTTCCCCCATAATAAATTTCAATTCAAGAAAATTACATTAAAGAACACAGCATGCTCCATTTCGGCGTTACAAGTGGAAGGCGCGGAAAGGCCTCTCGTAATTTATCACGTGCAACGAAATGCATTACTCTAATTGCTCCTCTCGCCCAGCTTCTGGAAAGCAATAAAATCCGTTCTGCGCTAAATTATGCGCAAAAATCTTTTTAGCAAGAGAGATTAAAGTGGTGGGCGCGCGTCGACGGAGGAGGAATTCCGGCGAAACTTTGCTGCGCTGCAAATTTGATTGATGCGAATGATGCGTTAATTGGAGGCGCCGCACGAGTCGAGTTCCGAACGGGCAAACAAAAGGGCAAAGATGCGCCCCGTGGAAATAATAAAGGAGGTCGAGAGATTGAAATCTGATACCTGTACGAACGAGAACGCGCCGCCGAGGCCGCAACTCAATCATCACACGCAACGCACAAATCACACCCTCGCCTGCTCGGCGCCCCTCGGCTGCCAAATTTGAAATCAATTCTCAGTCAGTTCGATGCTCGCGAAACCAGAGCCGAGAGCAAAAAAAAGCAAGAGCAAAAATTCCTCTGCGAATTGCAATGGAATTTTCACCTGGTTCGATCGCACGTATTAATGCTACACAGAAAGAACCGACCAGATATTTTAAATTTGTTTTATAAAATGTTTTAAAATTATTGCAATTTATTTAAAAATTAAATGTCTTTAAATATAACATATAACTTGTTTTTTACATTTATTTATTAATATTACTGAGCTATTTTTTATATTAATTAATATTATTATTAATAAGTTCATTTTTTATTATGACGTTGTACAAGATTTTTAGTTCCACCCAGCGTTACTCACTTGTTTGCAACATCGTTACAAGGAAATTGATATAAATTTACAACAATTAAAAATGTGTTATCTTTGTTTTAAAATAAATCATGTCTCACAATGACTGGCTCCAGAGTGACTGGTTATTATTTTATAAATGAAATAGGAAAGCATTAATTGAATATATAAAACGAAAAACCCTAGAGACTGAGAGTTGTAATTAACGCCAAGAAGCTATATCAATTCTTACCAACTCGATCATCTGCTGAGCAAACACGCTTTTTGACAGAAGTTACATTTCCTCAATTTAATTGAATCGAACCGCGGCACGGAGCAGCACAGCCGAAAGTAAAATAAATTTTCTCACGTCTCTGCCTTCGTTCGTTCCTTTGGCAGACAATTTTAATATCCTTTTCAATCACATCTGAAAGGCTACGTCAGGAAGTCTGAAGATCATCTCTTGCAAAATAGAAAGAGAGAGAAGATATTTTTTCAGCGATTCCCGTTTCATTCAGAAACTTATGCCGATAACGGACCGCGTTAAACTTCTGAAAGCGCGTCAATGTCATATGTATATTTTTTGGAGGGAAACGCTTTTGCTTGTCAACAGTTTTATTTTAAAAGTTAAAAATTGGCAGCTTTCCAAAAAAGGGAAAGGACACGTGTAGATCATAATTTCTTATTGCTAACAATGGGGGAGATTTGTTTATTACAATCTTAAGTCCTCTGTAATTTTTTTTAGCTTCGCAATTTTAAAATTAGCACTTCACAAATTTTCAATTTGCAACTTTTTGCGATCTTTTTTTAATTCATTCTGAAGTTGCAATTTTATAAAATGAAATAGGAAAGCCAGTCAAGTTTCGGAAGTTTCTCTATGCATTGATTTTTTTTATATTATTTATTTTACTATCAATCCATATCAGAAAGCGTCCTTTTTGTTGCTACAAAAAAAACCGTCTAGACCCGAGAGATGGGTTTTGAGGAGCGTGCATTCCATTTCGTTTTTCCACTCGTTGAAAAGCAACTGCCAAAACTTTCTTTCGTCGCCGCTCGACACAAACAATCTGTAAAGCTGCACGGAAGAGGCCACGAAATGTGAAAAAAGTTTGAGTGCACGGCTAAGCAGTATTGAAAGAGTGGCTGATTCATGGCCGGGTCCACAGCGAATTGGGCAAAACTAATCGGCCGGGATTGATTTATGCCGGACAAGCTTTCATTCGATTAGGAGGAAACGAACGAAAGCAAGAAAATCGATAGGGGAGCAAAATGAATAAAATTATTTTTCTTTTAATAAAGTGGGTTGAATTCCTCTTTTTGAGTTCAAATGAAATTTACTATTGAGAGAAAAAGTTCTTAAAGAAAAAAAAATTGCAAGACCAAATAAAATTTCAGGCAGACCATCCTGATCTGTGCCTGGAAATTTGACCCTCTTAAATCTAAAAGGGCAAAAAAAAATTAGAAAATTTAACATTCATTCTTAGAGAAATTCGATAAATTCGACTTTTAAAGTTCGAAACCGACTGTTGAGCCCGCATCAGTATAGAAATCGATTGTTTGCGTACAAAAGCCGCATGCAAACGGAATGAAATTCCCTTGAGGCGCTTCTTCTTCTTCAGGGAGAAATACTTTTTCGTATAGAAAAAACAATTAATCCGTAGCCGCAGATGTGGAGCGCAGAAATTGAGATTAATCGTCCGACCGAAACGCCTCAAAAAATAAATTTATGTCACTCGCCTGGAAAATAAAAAATGAGGCGCGATCGGAAAGCCATTTCTAAAACTGGGTGAGAGAGAAAGAAAGAAAGTTCTTTCTTTGCCTCTCCACTTTGTTTTTAGTGTTATCCTTTCTAGTGTGGCGGGCAAAGTGCGTTCACAAGTGGCAGAGGAAAAGCTGGAAAGCTACTATGGCGTTGTTTGTTTCGAGCCAAGGAAAAGAGAAATCGCATGCGTAAAATTTTAGTGTCGCCGCTGCAAAGCTTTCTTTTTTTCTCTGTGCGACGAGGCGGATCGTTTTCTGATTTCGCCGCGTGCGGTGACTGTTTGCATTAGACTCGATTTCAGAGGCCATAAACGGACGGATTTCGGTCTCGCTTTCCACGAAAGCAACGTGAAGGGCTTGTTGTTATCACCCCATTATCCTAAATAGAGAAACACGTATGGATTTGAGATATTATAAAAAAAAAAGGATTGTGTCTGCGGTTTTTCTGAGAAAAAAAAAATTATTTACATTACAATTTTTCATTAATCAAATTGTCTGTAGTTTTTTTTAGGTTGAATGTGACTTTTTTGTAATTTTTGTGTCATGTTTGCGTTTTTAAGTGTATTCCAGTTTCCAATTTTAATTTTCAAAAAGAAATTTAACGTTAATTTAGAAACGGCAATTTTCGGTAATGAAATTATAATGTCTGGATTTCAACTTTTAATTTAACATTAAAAAAAACAGATTACGATTTTTGTTTCAAAGGAATTAATTTTTTTAGAAATAGAAATTATTTGAAGAAAGATCAAAATTTCCAATTAGGACATTTTAATTCGTTTTCAGAGAATCGGAGTTAAATTTCTTTTGGAAAATTATTGCCAATTTCAGTTTCTTTTAATTAAGTGATTACAGTCCTTGCTAAAGAAATTTTTTCTATTTAAAATCAAAATAAATAGATTTTAGTTGGCTTTTTTCTTTAATAAAAAAGGACAAGCCCGACTCACTTGAGCTGCCATAGTATTTTCTTTACAGAGCATGAAGCGAAACTAAATATTTTATAATTAATCGGAAATCGGAACTACCGGTGATGTCGGGGAAATGACGTTTTTGAATCTGCACTCGACGCGGCTCATCACAAAGTAATCAGAAAACAGATCGAGTTCCGCAAATCAGATTGCGTTGGTAATTTATTTGTCGCCGGCAGATGCGAAAATAAGCGAAGCCAATCACGGGACACTCACACACATGAACGTCAAGTCAATAATGCAATCTTGCGGCTCGGGAAACGGCGGAAAATATTCCAATCCGTGAGCTTAATTGTTCTCCGCGCTTGACCTCGCGCCGGTGAACTTTTGAACTTTGACATATGTTCTTGCATTTATTCGTGGGCGCCGACGGTGCGCGACGGAAAAAGCCAACACGCTTTTGCGTCAGCGTTTGCAAAATGGCGATTCGATAAATGGATTTCAATGGCCAAGAATGACAGAATGAATGAAGGATAACATAAGGAACAAGCAAATAATAATAATGTGAAGCGCGCAACGGGGAGGCCCACCTTGATGCTTAAAAACGTCCATCCCGAATAAATAACAAAAAAATTTGTTTTCACTTGCAGCACATATAATTTTCTTTTTTAACAATATCTTCATTAAAAATAATTATTTAACATATTCGAAAATCATGTAAGCTCCTTTAAACACCAAAAATATCAAAATATGAACTTCCCCAACCCTTAATCCAACGATCAATGCTTATCTTTTTTCTCTTTTTCAATTTTCAGCTTTTAAATATGTAAAAAAAATGATGATTTTTAAAAACAGTAGAATTCTAAAAAAATAAATGAAAAATTGACACCGGGCAAACCTCTTGCAAGAGAAAAAAAATCAGCGAGGTTTGCCCGTTTTCAATTTGTCACAAAATCCACCTCGAATATTAACATTCAATTAAAAAAATTAAGTTAATGAAGTTAATAAAATTAAAACTGGGCAATGCCTTCTGCAACAATAATTAAGGACACAGGCTGACAAGACTTTGTCTTGGCCTGGTCCTATGTAACTAATAATAAATCATGAATGATAAAAGATTTGCAATGGGGAAAATTGTCCATTTTATAAATTTTGTTAATGTGGAAAACTCATTTGTACAGCTTAAACGTGCCAATTGGTTACATGCTGGATTAAACAGAAAAAAAGCAATCATTTTAGAAAGTATTTTATAAATATTAACCACGAATTATTAAAATAGAAATATTCAAATTAAATTTAATTAATATAATATAAATTTATTTATATTTTATATAAATAATTATTTTAAGTTTTTTTTAATTTCATAATTATTATTATTGCTTGATTTCAATGGAGGGACAGGATTGTAAAACGCTGACAATATTTAATTAGTCAAATTATTTTTCTTTTTATTTAGGTGTTCCGCATTATTTTACTTTAATTGTAAAATTCTTCTCTGGAGTCTGGACGTTCATGTCGATTCGTACAGTAATTATAATTTATAATATACCAGGAATTTTAATATAATTATTAACAGATTAATGCAATAAGAAATAATAGGAGCTAGATCATAATTATTCTTCCTTAACACTAATAACTAAAGGTGCGCTAGGTTTATAGAACTGAATAAAAAACCTAAATTGCTGAATAGCGCCCTCATTAAAGAAGAAACCCCATTAAGAACTGTTCACAGCCATGCTCCTATCACCTTTCCCCTTGGAACCTCTGGCACGAAAAATCGACCTTTTGCCCCTGGAAATATAAATCCGGCGCACGCTATTTATTTCATTTGGATAGAAATAATACTTTGACCACACTTTGGATCTGCTTTGGATATTTCGAATTTGTTTCTATTTCTTAAAAAAATTGCATTAAAACCTTGTTGAATGTGATTCATGATCAATTTATAAAACTCGGTTTAAAAATAACAAGTTTTCTTCTTCAAATTGATCATTTTTCATTTAAAAAAACAACGAGGAAGCTTTTGAGATGGAGAGGACAAAAATAATTAGATTTTTTTTTTCAATTAAGCACTTTTCATTTAAAAAAGTAAAATTCCACAAACTTGGAGAGTTTCAATAATAAATTTATAATCAAAATATTTATTTCACTGTGAATGACTGTCGATATAAAATATCACGCAATAAACAATCAAAATTAGTAATAAAAAATTCAACCCTTTTCAAAATGCAATTTTTTTTTTAATTAAAAAAAATTGTTAGTTTTAATCAAAAATGGTTAGAAATATAAACAAATATCTATTCCATTGGTTAGAATATTCCTGAAAATTCCACATACTTTTATCCGAGCGCGCTAATTTCGGCTCAATTTGGCTACCCCAGCATTTCACACAATCGTCGTAATATTGCGCGGCTATCTTTTTCCACATTGAGTGACGCGTGTATAACGTGTGTTCATGTTTTGTCAGAGCATAGCGAGCGGCGCACACAGGTTGTTTAAGGCACGATAAATTATTAAAAGCTTTTTCGTATTAAGCGCGCGGCACAAAATCAATATGCCGGGCCTCGTTTGTATCCTTTTTCGCTCCAGCCGCAGCCTAGTGCAGCCCCTTTGTCAGTCCCGCGGGCTCTTTTGTGGCTGCGTTGAAATTGTGTAAATGAGACTCGTCGTCGTTTTTTGCTCAAAATGTTTTATGTGAATTAAGCACGGCAAATGCGGAAAGATGAAAGATGCACTTTGCTGCAGGTGCGACGATTGCTTCAGGGAATTGCAGTCTCTCATCCGACGACATTTTTGCATCGCCGGTTATTGTTGCAGTCACGCTTTTACTGTCTTTCAAATTGTGGTGCTTCTGCCCTATTTCTTTTTATTTTAATCTTAAACTTTCATTCAATTATAATCGAGTACTCTACTTCAAAGCGGACTCATTTAAGTAAATACTTAACTCAGTGTATACAGTTTTTTTTTAAAGTATTTAAACACTTAAACACAAAATTAAATAATATTTTCTTATGCTATTATTTTTCAACCATTATTAGTAATAATATTAATTCTTTTAAGGTTACATAAATTTATTTTGAATATTTATTTATTTCCTAACTTAAATATTACGGTAAATTTATTTGATTTCAATTCAAAAGAAGATGATCGTTGAATCACAGAAATTATTTATACAGATTAAGTTAATTAATAAAAAAAATTGAGGTTTCATCGGTTTCACATAAATATTCGACAGAAAACTTTCGTTCTGCCAATAAGTTCTAGTCCTTCATTATTCTTAATTATTAATTTTTATTGACTTATGATTATTAATGACTCACTGATAAGTAAATTTTTAGAGCCACATTTTCTACTAAATTTAAATCTTAATGTGACTTTTTTTCGGGCCAAGATTATCTTCTTTTTTCATGTTTGTGCCTGCACATTGACATTGCACACCCGACCATTGCAGTCTCTCATTCGACGACATTTGCATCTGACGAGAAAGCATCGTAGGTTATTGTTGAAGTGCTTTTGCTGTCTATTGTTGTCTATTTGTTGCTTCTGCCCTACATTTTTAAATATTTAACTTTCATTCAATTGAAAGTATGGATTCTGCATTTAGATAACAATATTTTCATAAGTCGATATCGTAAAAAATTAACTTATTTAATTACAAAGTTCCACACATAAAACCATTTTTAAAACGCTTTAGAATTTATTAATTAGATCGTTGATTTTTATATCTCCATCTCGCAATCAGAGCAGTTGACAATGAAAACAATGTAAACGTTACTCATTTAAGAAAATGCAAAGCAAGATGGTGTTTTTATGATAAGTAAGTATACAAGTTTTTAAAATAAATAAAAAATTTATTTAACTATTATTTTTACAGTAATTAGCAATAATAATACTATTTTATTTGATTTTATTTAAATTTATTATAAATATTATTCGATCGTTTTTGAGTTTCATTATTAACACGATTATTTGACAGCAAATCATAAAATGAATGTGGAAACTTGGAAAACATGAAGGTAATTAATAATAAATTTACATTTCCATGCATGCAATCTATAAAACTTTGGCAACAGCTCCTTGGTTTTGGACAAAAAAAGACTTTGCATATTGTAATATTATATTAATTTTAACGATCAATGAGATTATCATGAAAATAAAAAGATAACAGGCTTGGCCCATTTTAAGAAAAATTGTTTTCCAAGATTAATTTTGCCTCATGAATTGATATTCATTGACTCTGGATTATCTCAGGACTTTGCGCTGTCAGGTTCAATGAAACGGGTTCTCTGCTGAGTTTTTGTGATGCAAAAATTTTGAGCTTCATCCAGATTTAAAATTTAAGAAATATTTTAACATCAAATGGAGAACTGCGAATATTGTGACCATTTGAGAGGAAATTAGTGCATTATTTAAGTTAAAATTTCCCATGAAATATCTCGTGATCGCATCCAAACCTAACCAACCTCATTTTGAATAGAAATTGAACGCAGTTTTGATTTGAAAGATGCTGAATAAATAAAAATTGAACTTGATTCTAAAATTCCAAGACTCTCATCAAAAGTTTTGAACGGATTAAACATAATTTCACAGGGAGAGCCGCGTTTTGCAAGAAAGCATGCACACTCAGGAGAGATTTCAAAGGGGCTCAGCTTAATTTAAAGTGTACTCAGCGACGGCGGCAAACAGCCCAATTTCTGCAAAAGCCCCTCCGCACCTCCCCAGAGCGAACTAATCCCCATCGCAAATTGCTAAATTACCAGCAGATTCATGGCCTCCGCTAAGCATAGGCCAAAGTTCATAAACCCGGCAAAACAAATCCGTCTCCACTGTAATCACAAACCTCTCGTCGTTGCTTTCGACTGTTCTTACAATTAGTTAATTCCCTCTGTATTTATTTCACATGCGATAATGGACCATGGATTTAGTAAAAAATAATTTGCTTTTACCTTGTTGAAAAATTGTTTAAAAAAAAAACAACAACTCAGTTTTATGGCCGCATTCATAAACAAGAAACAAAAATCGGTAAAATTTCTCAATGATAAAATAATGTTTTTAGTGGTTAAGTTGAGCTCTTGTTTCATCCCTTAATTCATTTCACCAATTCGCAAACGTGCAAAAGCTTTTCAAATCACCTTGGCGAACCATCGCTGTTTCGTCATCAGCGCCAGGAAATGAAAATAGCGCCTCTGATTTCCAATCACTGAATTTTGCGTTGTTTATTTACCTGATATAGTGTCGCGCGTAATAGGATTTGCACGCGCCGACGGAAGATTGGATTGACCTCTAGTTCGATCAGTCTGCTGCTTTTTCCAAGATTGCAATTCGGTTTTCCTGGCAGAAATGGCAAAATCAAAACAGTGAATAAAGACTACAAAATTTATTCTACTGCACGCAGTTAATTATTTTTTAATTTATTGCTTAATTTACCAATTTCATGGCAAATCACTAAATCAATAAATATCTTAAAAAAACTTTGTTGGCCTAAAATTATCTTCCCAAAATAGATCTCTTCATTTGAAATTATATTTTTTAATATTATAGGGCATAAAAATATAAACCGTGTCCTAATTTTTTAGGTCTAATGGGGTTTTAATTAAATAAAAATAAAATTTAAACAATATTCTGAATATTCACTATTAATTTTAAACTGATTTGGCCTTTTTTAGATTAATCTATTGATTATTTATCAATAAATATTGAATTTTAATTTATAAAAATAGCACTAAATTTACAGCCGTGACAAAACGCTGAATGAATTTTATTTAAAAAGATTGCCAGACGAACTTTTACTCGTAAGGGGCTGACGAGTGACGGGCCAAGTTCACGTAACTCTGCAAACCCGCCAGCAGAACAAATGTTTGCCCTGCTTAACCATCCTTCTCATCAATTCATCATCAGTCAAGCGAGAAGGAGAGTGACAAACTGCACAGGTCGCCCTTTTGCAGATCTACAATTAAAACTTTTTCAGTTGAAATTTTATTTTATGACAATATTCTTGATGATTCGTAATCATTTTAATTAAACATTAAGGTAATAATGTTTTATTTGTTGAATTACCATAGATTTCATTAAAAAAATGGTTTACTTTATTCTTCTTTAATTAAAAACCCGTAATTATGGTAAATAAATTTTATTTTCTAATCGGTTTTTTCACCTAAAATTCAATAGAAATATTAACATTGAGGAAAATGTTAAATTAATAAATTCAAATTATTATTCTTTTCCGTTAATTTCACTTCAAAATTGAAAAAATAACTAAACTTGAAAAAAATCTCCTTGCCTTACTCTACTTTGTAACTAAAAACAATTGAAATTCTTTTTCCCTTAAAGCGTTATCATCATAACATGGGAATTGAGAACTTCGAATCAAAACACTTATTGTTTTTACAGAACTTTTGTTTCGATCTTATTGAGGAAAGAAAATTAGATCAGAGAACGCGTGTGTCACGCAGTGTGACAGAAATTCACTTGTGATTCAATTTGCGCTGATGCGTCAAACAAAGCGTCCATTGTCAGGCGAGAGCGGTCAGGACGCTTTTGCCGTGTCGTACTCTCGGACCGCGTGTACGAGCGCGATTCGCTCGTCAGTGCGCGCCGCGATTGCGAGCAGCAAATGTTTTGTCGGTTGGCAGTTAAGCCTTTGTTCTCGGCTGGTGGCCGGAATAATGGGTGTGCTGCTCTTGTGTTTTATCTGCCAACGAACGAACGAACGAACACAC
The DNA here is from genome assembly GCF_031216515.1 of Neocloeon triangulifer. NCBI lineage: Eukaryota > Metazoa > Arthropoda > Insecta > Ephemeroptera > Baetidae > Neocloeon > Neocloeon triangulifer. The sequence continues at coordinate 4,305,345 of NW_026775550.1, forward strand.
ATTTCGCATGTACACATTCATCGAATGTAAGACGAGCAGAGAAATACAAATGTTGTACATAATAAATAGACACACCGCGCGCGCTTTGTGCTGAAACAATGGCTTATTCTATTCTTCACCCACCCAAATAATTCATCGCTCCAACCAGTTTCTGAAACAATTTATCTAGATTCATTTTGCTCCTGCTTGTTAATTATTTTTTCCTATTGAAATATAATCTGATCATGGGTGAATATCATTGGTTTCAATGCAATATTAGTTTGAGGTGGATAGTAGAATTTTAAATACTTAATTCATCACAAAGATGTTATATTTTCTTGAAATATTTATTATATTTAGTTTAAACATGAAGATTTTGAGCAAAAACTTAATAATTTTAAATATATATATTTAAAGTTAAATTGAATCAAGAATAAAATCAAAACAAATTATAAATTTAAGTTTAAATAAAAATGTATTAAAAAAGTTATTAGATTATAAATTTAACGCTATACTTTTTCTTTAGCAAGTTTTTACAATCGTTTTATTTCATGCCGTGAGTGGGAAATTGAATCATAACGAACAAAAAATAAGAATCATTTTTAAAATTTTTGTTCAATGGCTTATTTGACTAATAAACACTTAGAAATCAAGCTACTTAATTTTATTTATAAATAAAATTAAATATTTGAGCATTCAGATTGAGGATGCATTTGACAAAATATTGTTAAATATTTAATTTTATTTATTAATAAAAACACAGAATTTGCAAAAATTGAATGCTTTTACGTTTTTTTATTAATATTTTAATTAAATTTAGATAAGATTTTAACTTCGTTTTCCTTGTTAAGTGTAATTTAGGATAAAAAGAGCATCAGCAATTTTTTCAGCGATGTAAAATAAGTCTAAGATCGGGAAAAAATTCAACTTGTGCAAGAATTTGAAACAACTTCACATTCAATTTTGCACAATCAATTCAATTTTTGTCTAAGAAAACCAACAGCAATAATAAATAAGATAAAATGAAAACATTAAATTGATAAATTCGATCATTAGGTTAACCAAAAAAATGATAAAAATTATACACAATATATTCTTTCAATTTATGAATGCATTGTGATATTGTTTTTTTCTCTCTTATCATGTACTATGTTGCAAATGGGGCGCGTCGCATTGAGTAATTCCATCGTGGCGACGTCTCATAAGTCAATAAAGAATAATAATAATAATAATAATAATAATTAAAAAATTAAATTTTGCTTTTAAATTTCTCATCCATTCGAATAAATACCGCACGCCAAGTTTAAACATCTCAAAAGCTAATACTATTGAGATGTAAAACCTCAAAATTGTCCAGCATCAGTCTCTGTGTTTAAAAATCATAAAAGAGAATTGAAACGACTGCGGTCTGCGATCCTGGGCGGGCAGACACGCCACCGCACCCCAACTCGATTAAAAACATTAAATATTTCAAACCGCCAACATTTGCTCTGGGCGGCCTTTGAAGGGCACGAAAGATGCCCTCGCGCGTTACATACACAAAAGGGCCGCACACATCAAACGTCGATGCGCGGACCGAAACTCGTAAAGTTCATTACTGCAGAGTGAAAAACGACGAGAGACGAGCAAATGCGCTGAAAAAGAGTGTGTTTCAAATTACGATGGGTGGAGGCAGCGTGCCGAGGAATAAATTGGACCGTTATTGTGGTCGGAGGTGCAGGTGGCGCTCGTTCGCTCGGCCGGGCAATAATTTTTTTTTAAGGTGTGCAAATAGAACGTGGCCGATCATTAATCACTCGGCGCGAAATCGCATTCGTTATAACCCGTGAAAAAATTTCCAGAGCAAATATTTACGCGAGTGAAATGAAACGAATAAAATATATTTCAACCGGTGATGGAGTTAAAATTTTACGCATTATTGACAATCAACGCATTTTTTCGGTGAGTTGAAAGCAGAAATTTATAATTTTATGAAAATTTGAGAAATTTTAAGTGTTTATAAAACTCTCTTTCGTGAAAGAGTAAAATGAAGGAAAAAATTAGTGGGAATGAAGAAGTCGGGCTTTTCATCGTTCAAAAATAAGTCTTAATTATTTGACAATTTCCTTACTCTTGCAAAATTAAAATTTTTAATAATTGCTAGTAAAATATTTTTTGAATTTATCAACCCCATTTTAATAAAAATGTATGCAAAATTTTGTGTTTAAAGAGTTTTCTTCCCGAAAGACATTCTTGAGTTTAACAATGCTGAATTGAAGAGATCGTTCTTGAAAAGATTTGCTGAGTGCTTGTCTCTTTTGTTTCAACTTTCGAATCGAGGCTCACAAAAGCAGCAGCTGATATCAAACAGAAGGCTTTTTATTCACTGCACGAAATCGATCCGAGGAGCAACGAACGTCTACACTTTACTTCAAAGCGGAAATCAAAAGGATTTCCGTGTATTTTGCTTACTTCGGTACGAATATTCAATTGGAATAATTCCACTTTTCAACTACATACACAATTTTCCCCGTCACGAAGACCGGATCGATCATGAGAAACCAACGTGTTCTAGAATTTTCACCCAGAGCTGATGGTTTGTCAATAATTTTCATGCCGAAATATAACAAGAGAGACATTATTGCTGCCGTCGTGATTCATAACAATTATAAAGGACATAAATTTTATTATTACAATTGTATGGAAAATAAGCGCAGGACGTGTTTTTGAAATGGACTCGACACGCTCGCTACTCGCTTTAAATGCAAAAGACAGAAACTGCTCTCGAGAATTTCTTGACTTCATTTCAACTTTTTTGCGTCGCAAGAGAGAGAAGCGACACGAGAGAGAGGGCAGAGCACTTTTTGCTCTGCTGAGCAGTTCTAAAAGGTTAGAACGCTTTGATTAAAAGGGCAGACCCTCGGCTGCTTTTCCGCACAAAAACTCGCATGTTTTCTAGCGCGGCGGCTTTTCGCATGTTGAACAATTTACTGCTCGCGGTCAGTATAATTTCTGTAATTTGATGAATTCGCAGAGGATAAAGTTATAATTTAAAGCGGAACGAAGAAGGAAAATTTGTAGAACCACAAAAAGTGTTTTAATATATAATTTATAATAATTAAATTGAACACATCGCCTTTCCAAGAAAAAAACTAAGTATTTTAATTTTTATTTAAGGTTGCAGAAGCACTTTTTTTTTTTTTTTTTTAAATTTTCATCATGACCTAGGCATGGGTGTGTAGAGACCGAGTCTTACCGAATTTTGTGCTAATGGCCCCTTTTGGCACCGTTTCTGGGGGTCTTTTTCTTTTGATATAGGCAGCCCGCGAATCCTATTTGTCCAGAAATTGCCTAGATTAGCCCATTTCAGGTGTTTTATGCAAAATCTTGACAGACAGGACCCGCGGGTGGCCTACCTCAAAAACTTTGGCCGCCTGTAAAGCGGTCAAAAGGGGCTATTAGCACGTAATTCCGCCAAAATTGATCATTACACGTCCCAGCCTAGCCCTTGTACCAGTTTCATCAAAATCGGAGGTGGACACATGAGGTGGTTCCCTGGTAAGTTATTAAAACAGCCGAAAAAAAAACGCATTCTAATTTGACCAAATTTTTTTTTTTTTTTAAAAGCTTGCTACGCTTGGAACTGCTGTCAAATTGAAAGCATAAATTTATATTTATGATGATCTATATTTTTTTTACTGGAAAAATTAAAAAACATCCTATTTTTTTTATAAGCTTATGCTATTTTCAGCATCGCAGGAATATCGGGGAAAATTGTCAAACCTCTCTGGTGGGAAAGCCGGAACGACACTCAGGGGCTCACCGGAGCGGTGTTTGTCCGGCATTAATTTTGATCGTCCACCGCGTCACTCTCGCGAAAATCCCCTCTGTCACGGACGTCACCGAGTACATTCAAAAATGTCCATTATGCAGCGCGTGGCCGATCAATATTCACAGAGACAATAACAATTATGCGACGATTTTTGCATTCCCCGGAGATTTTCGTTGTGACGTCAAGAGTTGAAGGGAAATCGCAGGTCGATCGGTGTCCGAGAGAGCGGATGAACCGGCGAATGATTGTTATTTAATTAATCGGCGCACGCTCCGCCGGGCATCGATAATTATCGCAAACACACATGGCGCGCCTCAGGGTAGGTGCGAGCGAGCGTTGCTAAATATAATTAAAGCCCTCTCGTGTTGCCCGACGCGTGTTTGCGATGTTCTCTGTGTGTGTGTCTTTTGCAACATCATGCAACGAGGTCGAGAGGGTTAATCCGTGAACTAATTGTGAATTGGGTTATTAAACCCATTCAATTTTATTGCAAGAGCTATTTTATTTAAGGGGCAAATCCTGGACTAAAATAATAAACAATTTAAATACTTAAAAATACACCACTTGTATTAATTAATAAACTAATAAAATTTGTTATTGTTGCAGTGCTTTTGCTGTCTATAACTTTTTGTTTCCTTTGCCCTACTTTTTTAAATATTAAACTTTCATTATTATTATTATTATTCCTCTCTTTTATTGTGTCATAAGTGATATTAATAACTTCGATTCGAATTATGGATTCTGCATTTAGATCAAAATATTTTCTTAATTAATCATTTAATTACACATTCCCACACAATTCCTAAAACGCTTTAGAACTAAACGATTTTATATTGTTAATTTCTTCCTCTCTTATTTCTGGCAGTTGAACTCACAGTAAGAGGAGTTAATTGACAATAAAAACAATATAAACTCAATTAAGAAAATGCAGAGCAAGATAGTGTTTTTTATTCATTAATATTTTAGGATATTTAGTTTTTAAAACAAATAAAAAACTTATTAAACTTTTTAACTATTATTTTTATATTATAATTCAAAGAATGTTAATGTTTGTTTAATTTCAATGAAATTTTTTATGAATATTTATATTTATTTATTTTTATATAAATATATATTATATAAATATTTATTTATATTTATAATTTTATCGTAAAAAAACATTATTTGGAATGTGGAAACTCAGAAAACATCAAGTTAATTAATAATAAATAAAAATTTCCATGCCTACTTACTATTATTGACTAAGAAGTTTGTGCAGCAGGAACAAGGTTCCCACACTTTTACTCTTTATTATTATTATTCAAATATTAAATTAATTAAACCCATTAAATTTTAAATTACCTAACAATAAGGGGAAAATCCTGGATTAAAATAATAAACAATTTAAATACTTAAAAATAAAACACTTTTATTAATAAACTATTAAAAATTGGAAATGAAGAAAATCGGGCTTGTCCTTGTTGCAAAATTTTTTTTTTGATTAAAAAAAAACGGCTCTACCAGTTTCGGTCACTTGTTATTGTATTGGTCAGCGAGCAGCGCGTTTGCTTATGAAATAGGGTCGCAGACCGTGACCGAAACTGGAAGAGCCGTTTTGGTTTTTGAATAAAAAACAATTTTTTGCAACCGGGACAAGCCCGATTTTCTTCATTTCCATGATCATCTCCTCAAGTGTCAACTTCTTCAAACTAATAAAAATTGAATATTAAACTATCCAAATTTCTATTAATTTTAGAATCAATGGAATTAAAAGTAGCAGTCTTAAGGATTTTGATTTCTCCTTTGTATCTTCTAAAGAATTTTAATTATAATTTTTACTTACTTTGTAATTATTCTGTTATCTTTTGTCATTGTTTAGTTTCCAGTGAAACTTCTCACTCACAAGTAAACCATTCAAGCGCCGCAAATCTGCTTTTCAGTCGGCAAACTTTTTAATTATACCAACTTGCGAGCGCCATTCATAGTGAAATTTGTAAACAAACACGCAGCCCGTCACACAAACGAACGTCTTGTTTGTTGCTCTTTAATCAAAAAACTTTGAAACGAAAAATCCAGCCTTATTAAAGCGGAGACGAAAACTTTCCCGTCCGAGCGGCGCGAAAGGAAAGGTGCATCCCTGGCTCAGCTGTTTTCGGAATTGCAAAATATGCAACCCGCCGTCGAAATTAGGCAGGCATTCTTGTGCGGCTTTACTTGTTGAGTTATCGCACCCCTGAGTGGCATATTAAAACGTGAAATATATAGGCGCGCAAACGCCCCTTAAGCGCCGAATGTATCGCCCCCTTCGGTGAGCTTTGAATGCTAAAACGGCGCTCTCGTAAAATAAATATATACGACACGTGAAATATGAATTTTCGGTAAAATTATATTTATGCAAAGGAATGGAATATATGAATTCGCTCTGGGCGCCGTCTGGAGTCGCGCAGCCCTATCGTTACTCAATTTGCAAACTTTATTCGTCCCGACGGACTTAAAACAGCATCAAAATTGAAACTGAATTTATTCTGCACGGTTAAAATAAACTCAGAAATCTTCAAATAAAACATAAAACAGATTTAAATGATAAATTTCCTAAATAATTATAATTTATAATAATTCGTAGAAATTTTAAAGTGTTATTGAAAATTGGTGAGATTAAATTGAAATGATATCTAAAAATCAGTGACCCAATTTCCTGGACTGTCAATTATTGAAATATTTTTTTAGAGATGAAAATATGAATTGATAATCATAATTTTGTTGTATTTTTTCATAATTTTCTGCTCATTGTGGGTTAAATAAAGGAAGGGCCCGGTTTATTCAAAATAGTCCACAGTTTATACAATCATGCCAAAATGTTTGTTAATGTTAAGGAAATTGTGATATTTATTTCCTTTTCTTAATTCAATTGATACACAGTAAATGAAAGAACAAAAAACTGAATGGAAGAAAAAACCTTTTTATTTATTATTATTTTTATAAAGTTGTTTTAAAGGTTCAACCGAACATCAGAAGTTTAATTGTACAATAATAGATGCTTTTTTATTTATTTCAAATCAATATTAGTAAATTCATTCATTCTTTTTAAAGCCAATTATTTTTTGTAGTTCAAATTGATTGTGAGAGGCTTGAATTTTGTTGTAGGTTCGCGCGCTCCATTGTCAGTCAATTTGTTTTGCATTCGTCACAGCGCAGAATAGATGGTTTTGGGCCAAAATGCCTTTCTTTCTCTGCCTCATTTTCAGCGAGGAATCAATAAAAGCGGCGGCGGAGGCCGGAGAAAAAGCAAGCGCGCCCCTCTAACTCGAATGCGCAACACGGTCTCATATAAAATACCCACACAGCCAGGAATATATAAAAATTATCACAAAGTCGGCGGCGGCGGCGCCACATTAGCCGTATACTTTGTAATTTGAGCGGCGCACGGACGGTTTTAAATTTGCTGGTGCGAAAAGGGGTGCGGGCGAAAAGGGGCGCAGCCCACTTCATTTGCGATCATTGTCCTCGGTGAATCGAGCGCCAGAAGAGAAGTGCCAAGTGCTGCTTAAAGAGCCGCTCTCGCCTACCCGCGTTTGGCACCGATTTCTCGTTTTCCGCCAACTCGAATCATTTTTCTCCTCAAGGTGCACGCCCCGGAAAACTTTTCACCCGCCACCGGAAATTCGAAAAAGAAATTCAATGTTCAAAACGAGGCCACCGATCTTTTTCATAGAGTTAACTTTTTTCAAATTGTTATTTATATTAAAGTGCATAATTGATTTGTGCGAGGATATAATGAATTAGTAAATTGCTTTTTTTAACCTAGGTCCAGTAATAATTCTTGAGCAAAAGAATTATCTAAAAGTGATAAGAACAAAAAACCAAGTCAACGGAGACTCCCTGCGGCGGATGGGGTCATCTCGGAAGTTTTAGCGAAATTCATGCTAGTGGTGGTGCCGTTTTGTCAACAATTCTATCTTTTTCTCAAATAAATTTTTTTCAAAAATTGTATGTAAACAATTTGATTCACAATTGGGACAAATGAACAACAACAATAATAAAAAAATAAGTTATCCTATAGATATTTATATTTTACATGTAAATTTAGAGTTTTTGTTAGTTCCTGATTCAATCATAAATATAATACTTGACCATACAATATATTTTAGTCTCCTACATTTTTAAAATAAAAACAACTCATTGTCAAACATGTTAAAATAAAATTTATAATAAATTAATTAAAGAGTTTTTAAAAACAATTTTATTTTCTTATAATATTATTTTTAAAAATAATTATATTTATTTTTAATTAAATTTTATTTGTTTTAATTATGTATTTTTATTAATTTTCACTCATTTTTAAGCTCTATTGATTTAATCCTTTAGTTTCTCGTTTTTGTTTTAATTAATATAATTTCAGAAAAGGTATCTGAATATTGTTGGAAAACTAATTTAACTATTTCTAGTTTCGGATTTGGGACTAGATATTTTAAATTATAATTATAATGAAATCTACATGGTAACTAAGGAAGTGCAACTGAGCGGATCACGTTTAGCCCCTGTTAGCTTTCATATCGAAATGCAATTTCCCGAGCATGCAATTTCATAAATCACAGACGCCTTTCGCATCTCCCAGGTTGCACTGGCGATAGAAAAGCGCGTGTGTACCTCACAGAGACTGTAATGCAGTGACTAATAGTGCTTCTCACCCCGGCCATTAATCATCATCCCTCCATCTTGAGCGCGAGGAAATAAATCCTTTCGAGAGAGACGCGCCGGCCGACTTGGTGCGGGAGCAGCTTAAGTGAGCAAAGCATCAGGTCACTCGACCGCTCCAGTGTGTCACGCTGGAACTTATTTGCAGCAACACAAAAGCCTCCCTCCTGCGACTGCTCTTTAAGGGTGCACGTGTTGTGTGCAGTCTCATCACTTCGTACAATTCTGATACTGAAAATTCAAAATTTGTGCGGAGGAGAAATTTCAGCAACATCAATTTATTATCTCCTTTTTTGAAACAAAGTCAGTAATAAAATTAGAATTATCATTTATATTAAGTTATTTAGGAACTTCAGAATATTAATTGTGGTCGACTTCAAATTTTAAACTAGTGATAAATTCTTTCTTCTTTCCCGACAACCATTTGTTTAATTATATTGAAAAAATAACGATAATAATTTTGTTTTTAAAAATTGTAACATAATTTAGAGTTAAGAGAAAAATTATATTTAGTATGGAGCAAATGATGCAGACGAAAAGATTGGTGTCATCAAATTGTAGGCGTCTGACCTTGTTTCTCGCCCGTTTATTTTGACAGAGTCCAAATATTTTGCCTGGACCGAATTCCTAGCGCTGTCGAGGAAGTTGTAAAGAAAGAAAGTCTGACACCGAGATTTGCTTTTGAATTTGTCGATGACTTTTTCTCCGTAATCTACTGTTTTCGTCCGGGTCCAAAATGTGCAGCTGGCTCGCGTTGTTGCCAGAAAAAAGCAGCTGCTCAAATTCAAATCGAAAAATGCAAATCCTGCGCCTCGCTTGCCAACACAATAAACTAGCTACATTTGCCCTCGGCTTATCAACAACACAAGCGCCTTGAAATGCAAAGAATGCCACCCGCCCTTCTCGTCACCCTCGTTCGCCCCACTTGGCACGTTCTTGCACACTTTTGGCCATCCCATTCAACAGGTCGCCCGCGTTCAAAGGCAATCGCCCTTTATACCTGTTAGTGTGGCAATATCCATCCGTTAGCGAGTGCCAAAAACGTCGAGCTCGCCCACGCAAATTTACATTGCGGGAAAATGTTTGGCAAAAACAAATTATTCTCACGATTTGATCAAACTAATGTAGTTTGTTTGCGTTGAAAATCAAGAAATTATGAAACTAAAATTCGTTTTAAAGGTAGAGAATAAATTTAAAAGTTAATTTGTGGTTAAAATTTCAGAAACAAACTCATTTTTTAAGAAATTTTAACACAATTAAATTTAGTGTTTTGATCTTTTTGAACTGACAGATTCAAAAAACGTCTTAAATATTCATAATTGTTTTTTAAAGTTTTTTTACTGTTATATTTTATTTAATTTGTTAATCCATTAATTTTCTACTAATCAAATAATTAATGTTATGCTAAAATTGTTGACTATTGAAGAAAATAACAAATTTTGTCCTCCATTTCTGCGATACATTTTAATTGAGGTTGGAAATCCGTGCAACTCTGGATGGAAGCGCGGGAGTAGAAAATAATTTGATGACGTTCGGAGCAACCACTTAATTAATCCATTTATCACGGACGCGCTCAGCACCTGCCGTGATTGCCGTGCAAAAGGAGAATCGCGTGACCTCTGGCAGTGACCCAGATGCAAGGTCGGTGCGTGCGCCCAGATTCGAGGCGAGCTCCATCCATCAGCTCCACGCGAGCTCTTTGTTTGCCCACAATTTTGCTAATTAAGGTGGCTCTCGTCAAGTGTTTGCTCTTTGCAACTCTTGTATAAATAGCGCCGCTAATTTGCTGCCAGCTAATTACGGCACTTTGTGTTTCCGAGAAATTTCGTTTTCACTCCAATACATCATTGATGATGGCGAACTCTCACGCCAATGAGTGCAATATCTTTTTATTAATAATTTTACCTTAACCTTAATTGAAATGTAATTAATATTAATATCAAATTTGAAAATGAGACGGAAAATCTGCTAGAATCATTACTTTTGAAAAGAAGTTATCATATTAAATACGCTTGAACTGTGTTCATATAATAAAATTTTATTGTGTAAATAATTTTAATAGTAACAATTATAATTTATTATAATTTACAAAATTAATATTAGATAAAACTGGTAGACTCTATGTTAAATTGAAAAATTATAAATAAATATTTAAATAAAAACAAAAAAATAAAATTTACAATATATAAAAGCAAATTTTAAAAGATTATATATTATTGTTTATTTTCAAAACAATATCTAAAAAAAAACTTAAAAGAACCCATATTTTAATTTGAGTCTCCAAGTAAGTTCGAGATAAAAAAAACCAGCCGCTTTTCATCAGCCGTGCATAATCTTTTAATGCTCCGAGACCTCCAATTAATTTCGCTTCATGATTTCATTTGGAGAGACTCGGGGAAAAATTTGCCCAACTTTTAATAACGTCTCCCCCGGCGCGGTGCCGCCGCCGCCACCTAATGCAAATATTGTTTTCACGCCCATTAAATCAGCCGAGGTCCGCATCCGTTTATACGTGGGAGGTGCCCGAAAGCTTCTTAACTTTGGCAGTGCGGCTGATTTGGCGAAAAGTTGGCGTGGCTAATTAGAAAGTTCGCTCGACAGTTGAAAAAAGCAAAAGCGAAAAAGTGGCGGCCAGAACGACCGGTCGTCCCGATCATCACTCAACGTCAACTTTCGTCAGCTTATCTCTGCTCACCTGCCAGCCGCAATTAAAACGGGCTATTTACGCTAATGACCCTTCGCACGAGAAGAAGTACCGCGACAAAGACCAGCCGGTACTTTTCAAAACGTCGTTGACACTGAATTATTTAAAAATAAATCAAACCAAAATCACCTTTTATAAAAATTGTACAGATTTAATAGATATAATAATAATATTAAATTTAAACTGAAAGTTATTTTAATTATTCTAAATGACATATTATTAGAGATTCTGGTCAAGTATTGAGCGCTTTTGTTTGTAAAAACTAACCCCATGATGAACACAAATCTGATTCCTTTCCAAAACAAAAATGGTAACCAAAATTATAAATTAAATTAATCTTAAAATTGATGTTGTTTAAAAATTCCAAAATTTAACCTTAATCATTAAACAAATTTAATATTTCTTATTTAAGTGCTTATTACATCAGAGAAATTAAAGTATCCAATTTAAGAAGAACTAACGTCTTTTTTGTAACTTATTTTAAGTTTCAATGTAAATTTTGAAAATAATCCATCCCTTTAATATCACATACGTTTTCTTTGTCACATTTAATTCATTGAGAGGCAGAGATTTCCATTTCTGCAGATCAAAGGCGTGGTGAGAGTTTCAAACCATCTTGACTTGACCGGCTCGATGTTTCACGGGTTGCATTTTGCCGCAGCTGCTTCTCGCTTGTCGCTAATAACTTCACCGGCGGCGGGCGACGCGAGACAGGCGAATCAATAACAATAATATAATAGTGTGGCTCTTCTTTCTCTTCCTCGCTTACCGCAGAAAACTTTCCTCTTCGCAAATTGAAAAAAAAACGTCGCCTCCGCTTTTGTAACAGAAAGCAATTTTCCTTTTTGTGTGTGTGTCAATAATGTACACAGTTCTCTCTCTATAAAGATAACATTTTTTTCCTCTTCTTTTGCATCTCGGTGCAGGAAATATGTTTCTTTCTTTCTCGTGTCGTTTGAAACGTTTATTTTCGTCTGATCGGAGTGAAATATTATATATGGAAGGCAGCGAACGCACAGAGGCACTGATGGAGAATATCTCCGCCGAAATCAGACAGATGGAGAAGCGGGAAAATATTGGGAATGTTTCTTTTATCTTCGAGATTTGCGCACCATCCGAATTATTCCCTATCGGATTTGTAACGAAAGTTGAGTGGGACTTTTGCGTTCGTTTTGTCAGAAGGGAATGATTTTGCTCTATTTTCGTCAATGTGGTTGATTTTTTAGAAATGTTGGTAATTCAATTTTATAAAAAAATTATTGAAAAAACTAAGCTTTGTTGAAAACAAAACAAATTTTTCTAAAATATCACCTTATTTTTATATCAAGTGATTGAAGGTACTAAAAATTCGTTTGAAATTGATGTTTTAAGTTTAGTCAATTCAATTTTCACACAAAAAACTCAAACGGGCCCCTCAAATGGGCGAAGATATGCAACCTGTGGAACATCCAAGACAGAAAATTTGCATAACATTAAATTGGATTCATTGAATTTAATTTTTTTTAAAAAATTAGATATAAATTTTAATTATTCAAAGATCGAATCGTTCTATTTGCTTCTGAATATGAATGGATAAGAAATAATAATACTTTGACAATAAATTGGATTTTCAATCAATCCTCAACGGGAATTCACTTTAGGTGGTGCAGCACAAAAATTGTCTGCAACTGTGTTATAAAGTTCAACGAAGAGTACTTAAATAATTTCTATTTCACATATTTTGGAATAATATAAGATAATTTTCCCTAGTAGTATATCTTTAGACACACTTTTCAACAATTAAAACCTGGGTTGTTTAACTCATAAATTTTGTTTATGTTGAAAACTGATTTTTACAGCTCAAACGTGCCCCAATCGGTTCAATGCTGGATCAAAGAGGAAAAAAAGCAAGCAATTCTCAGAGTACTTTAAACTATTTAATAATTTTAAAAACGAATTAGTAAAAATAAATTTTCTAAATTTTATTTATTTATTTAGGATAAATTTATTTAAGTTTTTATATAAATAAATTTTCTTTCTCTTAATATCATGATTATTGTAATTATTCAATTTCAATGGATGAACAGAATTGTAAAAAAGCAGAAAATATTAATTCAGTCACTTTTTTATATAAGCTTTTCACAACATTAAAATAGTATTGTTATTGTAAAATTCTTGTAGCATTGCAATGGTCAATTCGTAATTCTAATATAAGTATAACTTACCAGGTATGTTAATATAACTAAAAACATGAATAGGAACATGATTAAAATTACTTCCTTAACACTAAAAACTTTAGATAAGAAAGGTTTATTGAACTGAATAAAAATTATTATTGACTTATGTAATGAATCATTGCGGCGCGGCTCATTTTTGCAACATGGCTCTAAACAAGTACAAAATGACTGAGTAAAAAACAACAAAAATATTACAATATCAATTAGTTGAAAAAAAAACTCTTCTTTTCTATAAAATTTATGGGAATGAACAAATCACAATAAAAAAGTTTCAAAAATATTGTATCGAGGCTCCAAATGAATCGAAACAGGCAATTTGTTATACAAAGCAGCTAAACAATTCAAAGGGTTCTGCTTTGAAATGAACAAAGTCGGGGCAGCAACATACAAATCACTTTTTGCCCGTGTCTGATGATCATGAACTGCACTACTTGTTTTTTGAAAAATAGTGCCAGATATTTAAGAACAAATTTACACGATTCAAAGAGGTAAATTGAAAAAACAGGCAGAAAGTCGAAGGTAGCGAAAAGCGGCCGCGCAGAACAAAGCGGCTCCGTACTGCGCCAATAGCGCTCGCCCGCAAGATCTCTCACCACGTTTTTCTTCGCCAGAAAACCTCGTCCATAGCCTGATTTGACCCTCCCTTATTAAAATGCCATAACTCATGATAGACTGACAATAACTATATAAGATTTACATAATTACTTAGCACAATATTGCTCTTTAAATTTTAACAACGAATTATTAAAAGAAGTTTATAATCAATAAAACTTAATTATTTTATTTAAATTTTATATTAATATTGTTTTATGTTATTTTATTTGGTAAATTAAATAATCAATCAATGTTACTAAAAGAAAAGTATTTTAAAACGCAGAAATTATTAAATAAATTAAATTATTTTATAAAACCAGGCTATTCACATCAGTTACCTAATTTATTTAATTGTGAAATTTTTTGACGTTTTGAGTTTTGAGGTCTGGAATGTCAATATAATTAAAAACAGATGAATAATGTAAAAGGAACTTAATTATAATCCCTTCATTAACACTAAAAACTGTAGAAAAGCGTACATTAAATTAATTGAACTGAATGAAATAAAAAACGAAATTGCTGAATAGCACCTTCATAAAGGCAAAAAACCCTTTAAGAACTTCACAGCCATGTTTCTATTACCCTTGGTACCTCAGCACGCAAAAAATCCCTTAATTAAAAAAAGCGTCTTTTTGCTCCTGGAAATGATCTTTAGACAATACTTTGGATATACTGAATGTGCATTAATTATTTCTTAAAAAAGCATTAAAATTGACCCCCCAATAATCATGATCTATTTGAAATTTTGCTTTAAAAGAAAAATTTTCTTTCTCTCATTTTGAACAATTCTAGATTACAAAAAAGATCGAGGAAGCTTTTGAAATTAATAATGAATTACAAATTATTAATTTTGAAAGCGAGGCCTCGGAGGGAACAAAGGTTTGGCGTGACCCGAAAGCAGACAGAGCTGCCGAGCTGGGAGGAGGTGTAGCTGCCGGGTTCGGCTGCTGGATGATATTATTGATATTTTGTGCTGGTCACGGCACAGGTACGCACACGGGCGTGCGCCTCTCCTCGCTCTCGCTCTCTCCTCGGCTGCAATTACACTCGCCGAGCGAGCGAGCGTCTGTTTCGGGGCTTTATGGGGTTTTAAACTTGGCGAGCAAGTGGGTGCATCAATAATTCACGCGCGCACCCACAAAGCAATAAAGCCGAACCGGCAGCCGAATATTCGCCCCTTCGCTTTTGATCGAGCACCCCTGAATTCCTGCACTTTGCGACTTTCTGCGTGCGCGGATTATCGCCGCGGGCCTGCAATAATTCATTTTACATCTAACTTGCTAATAATGGATTATTGCACGGCCGCTTTGTGAACTCGATAAATTCTGACGCCGAGTCAAAGATTGGATTCCAATGAAATATTTCGGCTAATAAAAATGAATCCTTTCAACTGCTGAAAATTTGATGCTTTATAAGAATTATTTTGATTTAGAATATTATATAATATTTATTTAAAATTCCATCAAAATTTGGATCCTCAGAAGAGGTACAATCCTTTTATTTTGTTAAAATATTCCCCGAAGAGGAAAAAATCCGAGAAAAGTTTTAACTTTTCGTAAGTATTATTGACAATAATAACGATTTACATGTTCGCCTCCTCTAAAGATTTCTTCATTAAAATATTATATAGTAATATCGTGACTATCGTGAGAAATACAAACATGTTGACAAACACGTTTTTCAACTAGATTCATGAATTAAAATGAATGGAAACCATTATTTATTATTTAATAACATGATCTATCCAATATATTCTGCGTTTAAACATTCCTCTTATGAATTGAAATGGAACAATTAAACCAATTAATTAAATTGAGAAACAAATATAAAATATTTTTATTACATTAAATTAAGATTAAATCAAATATTATATTATTTTTTATATTGGTGTAAGTAAAATATATGATTATAAATATTGTTTTAAAATTTTAATACTGCTAAAAAATTATGTTTTTGCTTATCTGAGTCTCCTGTGAAATTTAAAAAAGAAAATCGTTTTTAGTCTTGCACGCACATTTTTGAACTGAGAAAACACATCTGAAAGAGAAAATTTTGGAGCAAATGAATAAAAATCTGAGAAAAATTTGAAATTTAACAAAAAAAGTATTATACAGTTAATTTAAAATTGAATTTGAATTAAAAATTCTTCTCAAGCCAGATCTACACACACTTTTTTTTTTTTTTTTTTTAAATAGGAGCGATTTCTACGAAGTTCAGGCGCTTGACATTGTTTCTGTTTGATTGTTAATGCAGCTAGAATCGTTCTGCTCGTAATTGGACAAATCGCACCTGCCCTGCAGTTAAATGTGTGTAAGCTCTTAAGAGCAAACGTCGTTGGAGGAAATTGCCACGAAACAGGGTCAGACGCGGACGACTCGTTATGGAGGATGCAGCGGCAAAAAGCAGATGCAGCTCGAGTGATTATTTTCTTGTTTGCCGTCAGCCAGAGAGTTGCAGACCGGCCGGCGACGCCAATAACAAAAATAGCAATCGCGGCCATTAGCAGAGGAAATGAGAGAGCGAGCGAGTGGCCTCCGAGGAAGCGAGGCGGCAATTTTGCAATCTGGCGAACCGGTAGTCGACGCTGATTGGCGCGAATCACACTTCATTTTGGACAAAACAATTTTGCACCGCGGTTGCCGACGAGATTTGACGCCAAACACAGTGGCTTGAACTGCAACATTCAAACTTAAATTGCAAAGAGAAATTCTGGAAATCGATCATGATTATGACAAAATCAAATGTTTTAAAATTATTAAACAAATTGATTTTGTCAATTAATTTGTGCAATGAAAATAGATGTAAAATTGTGATTGATGCGGAAAGGAATTCATATCCGAAATTTTTGTTGCTGTTTGATTCTTCTAATTCAAGAATGAACGAACAAATAAAATTTATTTAAATTTATCACAATTGTTCAATAAACAAACGCATTAAATTAGGAATCCAAAAGCTGTCCAACTTCAACTTTCATGATTTCAAAAATTAACAATTTCCATCAATATTTGTGCTACAATAATATTGCGTGTGACAAATGTGCGGTGCATGAATGTCAGCTGCACACATAATTACGACCAAAGAGCGCCACACACCATTGTTCACAATCCGCAAATTGGCCCTATACAAATTTACGACGATGATGACCAGAGATTCACGTCGTGCGGTGAACAATGGCCGGCGAATTGCACACTATCGACCGGTTGTGTGAATGTTTTGCCATTTGGAGTGCTAAATTATAATGCAGCTCTCGTCCCGGGTCACGCCCATAATGTATTTGTCGATCAGAAAATAACAGCTGGGTTTAGAAATAACAGGGCATTAGAGGAGAAATTTAATTCAGATATTCACTCACGGCATGCAAATCGTTCCAAATAATACGTCGTCGGCCTTGCTGGTGTTTTGTATCTTCAAATGTTCCTTAATTTCAGGTTTGCAATTTATCAAGTAAATGACGGGGGCTTTTGTTACATTTGAATTGCTGATTTGCAAACCAAGCCCACAATACAACACGAGTTTGTTCTTATGTAACGAAAATATTTATTATTTCTTCATCAAAATTGAGTTTTGATACAATTTCTTTCATAACGATTAAAAATTTTCGTAACTTTTGGATCAATTTGAACAAATCAGTTTGTTTCATCTTATAGCAGCACAACAATTTGCATTTATAGTTATTTCTTATTATTATGTTTTTTCTTTCGTACAAATTATTTCAATTTTCTATCGAAGAATGCTGACTTAAAGTATACAAGTATAACATGTTGTTTTAAAATTAAATTTTCGCACGGTGCTTTTAAAGCTTACGGTAGATCCTCTTCTGCAGCGCTCGCATGACAATATTGCCGAGGTGTTGCACGTGTGCGAGGGATTTTATCGCGGAGAGAGCGGATAAAATTATTCTTAATAAAGTGTGAGAGCGAGGAATGCAATGGCTGCGCTGCGTTCTCGCACCACAGTCTTTTTACGAGCAACAGGTGCAAAGAATGGGAGAAAGATTTTGAAACTCCCGAATAAAATTTTATGTATCAATTCAACATTGCAAATTTTAAATAGATATAAATTAGTTGCATAGAAAATAAATATAAATTAGTCAGATTTTATATTAAAAAGAGTTTTTATTGGCAGTTTTTAAAGTTCAAAATGAGTGGAGAAACTTTGAGGAATCCAAATAATGCAAAATGGAAAATTATGGAGATTCTGGCGGAAAATGTTTGAGCGCAAAAAAGGAGGCTTTTGCAGGTTTTAAAAGTTAAACTAAGAAGCAGCAAAAAATTCAGAAACAACCGACGAGCGTAAAAGAGCCTGCAAAGGATATGAAAGCGACGAAACATTTCGTTTATACGCGGAATGCTGTCTGCTTTAAATGACATGAATATTTGAAACGACTCCTTAATCCGGCGCAATTTGCATGCAAAAATTGCTCTTTCTGCGAGAGGAGAGCGAGTCGTTTTTGCGCCGCGCACAGCCGAAAAATCGAGTGTGCCAGGAGCAGGTAGGCCAACCCGCCACTTCTGGCCTGCTGCTATTTTGTTTCGCAACGCCGACCACACCGCAAACAACCGGCGTAATATAAAGTTGCAACAGCGAAACCCTTTCCAGAGTTGGCTCTCTCGGACTAAAAACGAGAGCGGTTTCCATGCGAAAATCCAGAAGGGAATCGAGGCGAAAGTACCAGACATTTTGTTGCCGGCCGTAAAAACGGGAAATTATGTCTGTTTGATTAGCCGCAAGCCGGTTTTTATCCAGCTCGGAATTAAAAAGCTATCGATTCGTGCGAGTGCGCATGAAATGCCGGTCACAGCGTTGTAGCTAAATTGCCCGTTACTGATCGAAATTGTAAATGCAAATTTAGAATTAACAATTAAATGGATTGTAAAACATAAATGCGAGAGCCAAAACTGTTGGAAACCGTTGGAAATAATTATTATTTTAAAACATTCGACTAAAAGTCACAAATGATCATTTAAATTTAAATAATGTTTCTGATTTTGATTTATTTTTGTTGACATCCAAAATATAATTGGCTGCTTCTTGCATTGTTGATAATTTGCAGGTAATTTTGTAATGCAGCAAAAATCTACCTAGAGTAATTTTTTTACAGATTTAGAATTTCATAATACTTCATTTTCAATTTAAAATATTTTTCTCTGAAAAATTTAACTTTTAAATGGGATTTTATGAATTAAAAAAATTAAGAAAATATTTTTACCTTGTCTGATCCAAGCTGGTCTGGCCCAATTTTAAATTCAATATTTTCTCTTTTACAATCAAACAAATCTCCAACATTTCATAACTTTAATGAGTTAAAAGTAAAAAAAGACTGGGTTGATAAATTTCATTTCAATTCAGTTGTTAGAAAAGAAAATTAAAAGCTAATTCGAATCATCTGAACAAGGGAATTTTTGATATTTTGAAATTTGTAAGATCCTTTAAAGACCAATTAATTCTGTCCTTTTAAAACTTCGAGCAGGAAAAAAAAAAAAAAAAAAAAACTATGAAAGTAAAAGCTTCGTCTTTCTCCTTGCCGCATACTCGTCAAAACTTTGCTTCACTTTCCCTAAAACTCCCATTCTTCTTCACGCACACGTTTTCCATAACGAATAGTCGAGGGAATAAATTATATTTTTCGGTGGTGCAATCAACACGTCACACGGAGTTTGCTTCCTTCTTTTGAGCGTCTAGCAAATAAAATTTATGAGCGTTGACTGCTCTGCTTTCGTTTCGATTTTATGAGTCTTTATTTTTATATTGTTTTCACTGGGCTGAGCTCTTTTATTGCGAGAGAGGCGCGCAGCTTGTTATTCTTAAGGAAATTGCAAAGAGGGATCAGAGGGCACGAAATGAACTCTGGGCCTCGATAAATAAAGCCAGAAATCAAAGGAAAAAAAATAAAGAAAGTGCGCTTCTTTTCCTTAATTGGCGCCGACGACCTTTGAAAATGCCTTTCTTTTGTATGTATTCGGCAAAAATATGGAGGAGCTTTGCGTGCGCGAGAAAGCAGGGATTTTCAAATATTCTCTGTATTCTTTTTTATTCCGCTTGACGTCACACGGCCGTCGCGAAAAAAGTGCACAAAAAAAGAGAAAAAGCTGCTGAGCGAGCGAATCCGACCGCGGCGTGAAGAAAAACACAAAATCTCAATGCCATTGTGCGCGAATTTTTCGCCACGCGCAGAATGGCTCTATGGATTATTCATACGCGTTTAAATAAGGTGCTCGCACACCACATAGTCAACTTTGCCAACAATCCACGGGAATTCGCTCGACGCCTCTAAATTCCATGCATATCAACGCAACCCCTAAACCAGAGGAGGATGAGAGCCTCTGGGTGAGAATTCCTACACGTGGTTTAGCCTCAATGGAAATTCACATTAGGCGGAGGATAAAAGTTTTCTACAACAAAGTTATTAAGTACTGCAATAAAGTCAAAATTTATGCAACGTTATTTTTTAAATTTTCTTTAATTAGACTTTTTTTTCAGCAAAACTTTTTTAGTTTTGCCTCGAAGGCCAATTTTTACTTATCTATTTTTGTTCAAATTTTTGTTTAGAATTAACAAAAATAAATAAACTTCAGTGAAGAAGTTAACACTTGAGGGGAGATTCGTCGTAGTGAAATAATGGACTTTTCTTCCTTTAATAAAGAATGTTTTCACCATTGATCTATTCTTTTATGATTATCTCCTTGAGGGCTAATTTCTTTAATAAAATATAAATTATATAATATATTATTATCATAACGAAATAATGCTAGATTTACAAACTGTAGCACGCCACTCAAGTATTGACTATTATTTTTTCAAAGATATTATATAAATTGCATAATGGCAAGCTGAATTTATAATTATTTACTTTAATATGATTTATTTTATGTTTTCTGCGTTTTAACATTCGTCTTCAATATTAAAATAAAAGAATTATATAAAGAAAATAATAATAAAAAAATACTTTAAAAAATTACAAATAAACATAAACAAATCATCTATATTATATCTTTAATATCATAATAAAATAATTAATAAGTTTTCTTTAAAAATTTAAACACTAATACTTACAATTAGTATAATTTCTTGATTGTGTCGGCTTGAAAAAGTGGGCACGTTTATATTGGTTTTATTTTCAACCCCTCTGATTGTGAATACAACTGAAAGTGAGCTTAAAATTCACAATTTGATTTATTAGACGTAAAAAAATATTCTGCCGCCGCGGTGTACCACACTATTGAACGCTCAATAAAAATATAAATCACTGATGGCGCTCTCATTAGGGTAGAAACCCTCTTAAGTAGCTCATTTTAGCTCTTTAAGCGGGGAGAAAAGAAAATAATTTTCTCCCCTTGGCACCTCTGGCACGCAAAAAATCCCCCAAATCACACAAAATCGCCTCGTTACCCCCATTAACTTTCACTGCACACTTTTTTGTGCCAGGGGCTCACTCACCTCTCGAAGTTGGAAATCAATATCTTCATCTGGCGCGCGCGTTATTTATTTGACACCTGCTCGCAACAGCGCGCCTCGTCTTTTTTCCGCGTTATTAAAGAGAGGCGCGCAGGAAAATCGATCAAAAACGCGCGCGCCGTCGGCCAAATTCAACGCGAACAGTTTTAATGTCTTCGGGGGATGATCCCGAGGAGCAGCTTGAAATTATGGCGGCTCGGATTAAAAATGTTTTATGCATAAAACGAGAAAGCGAGCAAAAAAAAAAATGCCTTTCTTTTGCAGATTGTGTTTTTCCTTCCGCACTCGTTCCGCGCACACGGCGAGCGAGAAAAAATAATGTAATTTTGGCTACAAAAGACCTAAATAAATATAGCAGAGAACAGCCCACGCATGCCAAAATACGTGTGCCGGGCACAATGCTTGGGCAGGAGTCATTTTCTAAATGGAGAATTGATGAGATTGCAAGAGAAAGTAATTTGCAAAGTGGCACAAAAGCTTATTTGGGAATGAAAACGTGAGTCAAGGGAGTTCGGCAGAATTTCATATAATTTGTTTTTCTTTTTTAGGAAGATGAAATAATATGAAATATTTGGGTTTAATTAAATCTGGTTACGTCTAAATCAATAACAGGCTTCCATAGTTTTAGTTGCAAATAAAACGAATAAAAAATATTCACAAAAACTCACCAACATAAACAAAAAAGACACCCCAAAAAAATAAAATAAGATTAAAGTTGCGCCTTCGTGACTGACATAATTGAAATTGCAAATGCTATGAACGAAAATTTTATTGTGCCAGCGCCTGAGACTTTTCGAGAGGGAGATTATGTTTTCCGTGTTCCGCCGGTCTCTAAGAATTTGTTTCTCACACCAGTTGGCGTGCAAGAAGTAATTTTAATTTTGCGCCACTTGCCTTCAAAGAAGTCCTCAGGTTGGGATGAGGTGCCTATTTTTTTAGCGAAACGGGTTGCTGCCAGTGTGGCCGCCCCTTTGGCTGATATTATTAATTCATCCTTTGAGACTGGTGTGTATCCCATTTTAATGAAGCGTGCTATAGTTACCCCCATATACAAGAAAGGAGATCGCTTGGATTTGTCAAATTACCGCCCAATTTCTAGTTTGCCAACATTTTCAAAAGTATTAGAAAATTGCTTCCTCCTCCGTTTGGCACATTTTTTCAAAGATAATGATTTGATTCCGAAAAGTCAGCATGGTTTCGTCCGCGGAAAGAGTACTGTGTCGGCTCTTTTTGAATTTTTTACTGAATTGCATGCGGTTTTTGAGAGACGGCAGAAGGCGTTGGGCATTTTTTATGATTTGTCCAATGCGTTTGGAACCGTCTGTATTCCGCTCGTGCTGCAGAAATTTGAGCGTTGCGGTGTCCGCGGAGTGGCTTTAGACTGGTTGCGCTCTGCATTGACTGGCAGGACGCAAAGGGTGAAATTGCGTGCAATGGCTGGTGACCGTGAAATTGATGTTTTGTCCGAGGAAAGACGGGTGGTTCGAGGCACTCCGCAGGGGGGAATTATTTCACCCTTTACGTTCGTCGGCTCAGTACAGGATATGAGTTTATTTGCGCTTCAATTTTTGCTCTTTCTGTTGAATTATGCTGATGACACTTCTGAATTAGTTTACGCAGACACAATGGAGCAATTGTTTAGAGAAGCGCGGTTGGCGGCTGTTAATATGGAAGCGTTTTGCCGCGTTAATTTTTTGACTCTTAATTCCAGTAAAACTGTCGTAGTTAATTTTAGGCACCCTACTGCGGCACAAGCCACATGCTCTCCGCTAATTCGAGTTGATACGAAATCTGTTAGTGTGTCCCATGTTGTAAAGTTTTTGGGCCTTTATGTTGCAGGAAATTTAAAATGGGATGAACATGCAGATTTTGTTGCGGGGAAATTACATAGCGCTGTGTTCTTGATTAATAGTATTTTGCGGACTGTGGATGAAAAGTGTCTAAAAATGGTTTATTATGCATATGCCTTTTCAATAATGAGTTACGGGCTAGTGATTTGGGGATGTTCCGAGCAGGCCCGTGAGTCGGTTTTTGTGGCGCAAAAGCGTTTAATTCGTGCGATGGCTGGTGAGCGATATTGGCCCGGTCCAACTCCAGTCTGCTCGGCGCGTCCACTATTTCAGAGATTTGATGTTTTGCCTTTGTACTCGGTATATCTCCTAGAGTCTTGTAAATTCGTTCGGAAGTTTCCACATTACTTTACTAAAACTGCGGATATTCATTTGTATCAAACTAGACGTAGGAATGATTTGTATGTGCCAGTGCAAACGACGGCAATTTCCAGACAAAATCCACTCATTTGCATGTCCCGCTTGTATAACCAACTGCCGGTTGCTATTCGGGTTGAGCCGCGGTATGATCAATTTGTGAAATTGCTGAAGGATTTCGTGTTTGTACATAAATTCTACTCCGAAGCCGAATTTCTTGATTATCTCAAGAATTTGTAAATATGTTTATGTTGTTCTCATTCTATCTTTCATTTGACCCAGTTGTAAATAAGTGAATTGCGACGGAGATAATATATGTAATATCACTTATGATACAATAAAAGCGAAGCAATAATAATAATACTAAAAAGGGCACAGGCCGACAAGACGTTCTCTTGGCCTGACCCTAAAAAAAATAACATGATAAAACATTATTCAATCAATTTACGAAATGCATCATTGAAGAGCAGACGTTACGAGAAATTTAATTACGGTGAACTTGAACGCCAGGAAAACTGAAGTTTAAAAGTTCGACCCTTATTTACTCTCCATTTTTCCATTGGCTGAAATTTTAAATTTATTCAATTTTCCCAACTTTAAACATTTTATTGAGATTTTCACCTTATAAACAAGCATCAATATGATGAACTGTTGATAATATGTATTTTTAGTTAAAATAAAAATAATTTTACTAATAATAAATTACTAATTTGAACATTTTATAATTTTAAAGAACATTTACATAATTACTTGCATTAATAAATATTAATTTAAATTTAAGTTATTTTTGTATTACTTCACTAAATGCAAAATTCACAAAAAAAAAATGGATTTTAGGTGCAAAATTATCAAATTTTACTTAATTTGAAATTATTATAAACAAACTCTATTAAACCCAGATCTTTATTATTATAAACACGGTTTTTAACAAATTGTAGATTGTGCATAATGATGAGCAGTTTATTGTTATTCTAATTTCAAACAGATAAAATTAAAATCTCACATGGATTTAACAACCTTTGAAATCAGGCGGGTTCGCCTTTGAGTGGGATTATGAAAAAAAATAAGTCGCCTCGCCTATTCACAACTCTCCGTGAACAATGTAGGCAGGCAAGGGATGAGCCGAGAGACACGTAGAGCACTGCCGGCTGCCTAACTCTCTGGTCTGGTGTCAGGTCAGTGGCTGCGTCGTGAACAAAGTTGGCGCGACGACGTAATTTGCATTCAAATGAGAACTCGCGCGCATTGCTATGAATTATTTACCTCTGGCATTGATGACGGCGGCACTACTAAAGGCAAAGCATCAAAGCGAGATGGATTGATAATGTGCGGCGCTGCACGTAGATATCAATTCAAAGGAAGACCTTTCCAAGTTCATGACTCTTCTGCCGGCGTGAATCGAGCAGGCTCGAATTTGCAGAAACTGATTTTGCCAGTGGAAACCAATCAAAGCATAAGGATGGTTGGGTTCCATTTCGAAAAGGGATCTTTGTGGTTTCAATTTTAACTTCTTGAAAGGCGGAATCCAAATAAGTTTTCTCATTTAATTTATATTTATAATTAAATAAAAAATCTGGGGAAAATGAAAACTTTCTATTATATTTTGTGAAATTTTATATATTTGTTGAAATAAAATCCGGCTTCCTCGGTGGAGATGAGCAACTTTATTGTTTCTGCATGGTGCAGAAAATCCCTGCTCTACTAGTTTCGGTTGCGGGTTGCAACCCTAATTCATGAGCTGTTAAAAATGACTGTTAAAAAACCCGCAACCGAAACTAGTAGAGCAGGGATTTTCTGTACCATGCAGAAACAATAAAGTTGCTCATCTCCACCGAGGAAGCCGGATTTTATTTCAACAAATATGACCACCTCGAGTGCCAAAAGGTTCCACAACAACAACTTCAAGAACCTATACAGAAAATTTTATATATTTCAATTCAAGGTGAATATATTTTTCATGAACAAATTTAAAAAAAAAAAAAGAGGAAAGTTATTTTAAAATTAAGTAGCTATTTTTAGCAGGAATTAAGTTTAATTAAATGATATTTGATTTTCAAAAAAGATGAGACACGGAAGTTAAAAAGTCTTTTTACCTTATAAAATACTAGTTAAAAATTGATTGGAAATTACAATTCATTGATTTAAGCATTAATTCTTTTTTATTTTATTTTTTTGGCAAATATGTCAATTTGTTTGAAGAAGTTGACACTCGAGGAGATGATCATGGAAATGAAGCGATCGGGCTTTTCCTCGTTGCAGAAAAATTGTTTTTATTAATAACAATTAAAACAATTTTTCTGCAACGAGGAAAAGCCCGATCGCTTCATTTCCAAAAATGTCAATATTTTTCAATGGGAATCTCAAATTAAAATCTAAATGAAACAATGCCAATCTCCTTAAAATTGTTTGATTCATACAAAAGTAAATCGAATGAAATGCACGAGCTTATTTTAATCCATCTGAAACGCTGGACTTAATTACAGCACATCATCCGTTGGCATTTGCAATTCAAACCTTGACCCGTCGAGCGGCTCGAAATGCAACTCTCCGCATTAATAAAACACGTACACGGCGCAGAACATAATGCACAAAAGCAAACGAGGCGCAAACTTTGTTTCTCTCGCAATCGTGTCCGTCCGGCTCTCAACTCGAAAAAAAAATATGGACTTTTTGTCTACATCAAACTCGTCCGAGTGGACAACAAATGGGCAGAAGCCACAATGTGTTTCAAAACTCGTCGTGTCGCGCCGTTTATTCACATTTGCATATTAATTACGGTGCTCGCGCACAATGGATGCGCCACCGGCTATTTTGTGCTTTCGCCGCGGACGTCCTCCGATGGAATGCGAAAGTGCAATTTCGCGGGCTGGCCCTCTGACCGTTCAATTAGCGCCCGGAACACATTCATTTCCTGAGAACAAGCTTCGGATGAAATTGGATTTTCCTCCGCAGGAGGTAAAAAGAGATTAAAAACAATTTTTTTTTATTAAATAAAATTTCCCGTTAAGTCGCTTATTTGCAAATTGCTTTAAAAACCGGCACTAGTGAATATTTCTTCAGTCTTTTAAATTTTTTACCATTTAAATACATAATTTCTGAAAAACCTCTTAATGCATTAACGTGGGAATTGTCTTGATCAGTTAAGTAGTTAAAAATAGTTATTTATTAAATTATTATTATTGTAAATCTTTTATTTTCCTAATAATGTTAAATTACAAATAGTACACTTTAGCAACTATTGAATGCAATTGACCAAGGTTAGATAAGTTTTACTTAATTGAATTATAAACTAAGCTATAATGGAAACTTTAAATTATAAATATCATTTAACTTAATTTAACTAATACTTTCTGCGTTTTAAGATTCCTTTTTGTATTAGAGTCGAAAAACAATGATAAATTTAAAAAAACAGTAAATTATATTTTCATTAAATTTAAAGGATAATAAAACAAATGTTAAAAAATAGGTTTAAAAATATGAGTAAGAATAACTACTTTTTTAAATTTGGTTTTAAAATTTAAAATAAAATCAAAAATATTTTCATTAATGAGTCGGTATGAAGTAGTGTGCACGTTTTTATTGGTTTTATTTTCAACTGTAATTTCGCGGGCTGGCACTTTTCATTAATTAGCGCCCGGAACACATTTGTTTCCTGAGAACAAGCTTCGGATGAAATTGGATTTTCCCCCGCAGGAGTAAAAAGAGATTAATGCAATTTTTTTCTTAAATAAAAATTTAAAAAAAGGTCGGTTATCTGCAAATTGTTTTGTTAAACATTAAAAATCGGCTCAAGTGATTTATTTCATAGTCTTATAATTTTGCTACCATTAAAATAAATAATTTCTGAAGGACTTCTTAATGAATTTATGTGGGAATTGTCTTGATCAGTGAAGAACAGTTATTTATTAAATTAATATTATTGCAAATCTTTTATTGTCTTTGGTGCTAAATTACAAATACTACGCTCCAATAACTCAGAATCAGAATCAACAAGTTTTACAAATGAATTATTAATTAAGACGCTAGGTAAACCTTAATTTATAATTATCATTTAACTTAATGTAAATATTAATTTCTGCGTTTAATGATTCTTTTTTGTATTGAAGTCAACAAACTTAATAAGTAAATTTAAAATAAAAAAATTAGTAAATAATTTTTATATTAATTATAAGGATAATTAAAGAAATATTTAATTATAAAAGTTTAAAAATATGAGTTTAATAACTACTTTTAATTTTATTTTAAAATTAATAATATTAAAAACGCATATTTTCTTATTTTAGTCGGTCTGCGCTATTTATTGGTATAATTTTGAACTGACTGGCACTCTGACCTCTGACCCTTCAATTAGCGCCCGAAACACATTAATTTCCTGCGAACGAGCTTCGAGTGAAATTGGATTTTCTCCCCCAGCAGTAAAAATTGAGTAAAAACAATTTTGTACGTCCGACGAACTTCTTAATGAATTAAAATCTGAAGGTGTGGAAACTGTCTTAAGAGGGTTTTACTCATTTTTATCTCAAGATTGCTCTATGTCAAATCATTTAAAATTTACTGAATATTTTAATAAACATAAGAAAAGCTAATATAAATTATTTAACATGCATTTTCCATGGAAAATTTCAAGCGCGTGGTAAACAGACAATTCCGCGTGCGTCATAAATCCGTCTGTGACCCACTTTGCCGTGATCTTGAAATATCGCCTGCGATTATGCAAATATCGGAAAACTGGAAAATCCCCCTTTTTCCGCAGCGAGCAAGCGAGAGAGACGCAGATTAAAAAGACCGGACTCGGACGAGGAGGAGGATTAAAGTGACGTCATAAGGAGCTTTTCCCTTGTACTCGCAGCGGCTCTCACAATTACACAAAGCACCGGTGCCTTGTTCACATTTGTCCTGAGTACAAATTGAGAGGCGGCGTGCGTGATTTTTATCAACGGCAGACGGGCGACAAGCAAACGATCGGATCGCGTGATTCCGTTTTATACATTTTGTGAATATCTCGTCAGTTCAATCTGAAACCAAAAGCTTGTTCACCGATTATTCCAGAAACCAAAGTTAAATAATGCCCAAAAACCAATTATCATTAGCATGTTAATTGAAATGAATTTTGCATACATGGGTGCGCTCAACAATTTTGCGCTCGCGCTCGCGATCACTGGCAACAATGCGCTCGCGCTCTGCGCTCAAGATCTTGAAAATGTTGCGCTCGCGCTCAAATTTTTAAAAAGTCTTGCGCTCACGCGTTGCGCTCAAAAATATTTTTATCCGAAGAAAAAGTGCGACTTTTTAGACTATTTTTTAATATAACAAAAAATACATCGGCAATTGGAAATGATAAAGTTGAAGTTAAATCACCAAAATTGGGATCAGTTTTGAAGTTTTTGGTATAAAAACACTGTTTTTCATTACAATTTTTGATCAAATTTGGGAATTTTTACTTTTGGTTTGAGCGCAAAATGAGCGCAATTGAGCGCTGCGCTCAGCGACCAATGCGCTCGCGCTCTGCGCTCGCGCTCACGATTTTGAAAATCGTGCGATCACAGAGCGCAAAGTGCGCTCTGCCCATGTATGGAATTTTGTGCCTCAAATTGTAATACAAATTTTAATTTAAAAACTGGTTTTAATAAACAAAATTTTTTGCAACAAGGGACAGCCCGACTCCTTCATTCCCTGGTTTTAATAATTTGTATTTAATTTAAATGAATTTCCAAAACGATTTTCCTTAACTAAGTGAACACGTGGTTCGAGAGGGTCAGCATGATGATCATCCTCTTCAACTGCGTCACACTGGGCATGTACAGGCCATGCATCGATGACGACTGCACCACCAGCAGGTGCAAAATTCTTCAAGTGAGTCAATTTTACTTAAAATTTCCTTTAAATTTTATTTATTTAAACCATTTTGATATAAAAAAGACTAGATGAAAAATATTGTATAAAAATGTCAAAAAAATAATAAATCTTTGTTAAATAATTTGATTTCAGACATTTTTGTACTCTACAATTTTGAACAAATTTAAATTTATTAGGTTTTATAGATTGTACGACTTTTATACATTCTTTAATTTCCACTAAATTTGAATGAATTTTATCGCAAAACTTTTTTACTGTTGCAGATATTCGACGATTTCATATTCGCCTTTTTCGCCATCGAAATGACCATAAAAATGCTGGCCATGGGTGTTTACGGCAAAGGGACGTACTTGGCTGACACGTGGAACAGACTCGACTTTTTCATCGTTATGGCCGGGTGAGTTTTTTTTTTTTTTTGCCGGTCGAACATTTAACGCGCGCTCCATATTAATCATCGCGGTGGCTTTTGTCTCCGTGACAAACAAACGGGTCCGAGCCCGAGGTAAAAAAGCGAGAGGGTGTAATTGGGCGTGCGTGAGACTCGCGGCGGCACCGACTCTGCTCGTCCTCTCGGTTCCGAGGAAGACACAAGCTCACTTTTGGCCAATCGATTCAGCCTGTTGCGTAAAACGAGGCCCACGAATCTAAGATAAACTCTCAAATTATTACTTACTCAAAAGATACATAATTATTTACTGACGGATACAGTTTTTTTCCAATAATGGAAATACTTCTATTATATGATATAAAAAAAAACTGTTATTAACATTACTAACAATTTATATCGTAATTATAATTTATTTTCATAATTTTACATACATTCATTAATAGCAATTTTATTTTGCTATTAATTGTTAAAATTATTCCTGGACATCATTATCTTTTCCATTGCTTATGTTTTCTTTATAGAAGTATAGTAGCTTAATTATAAGTTAAAATTTTAATTGTAGCTTTCTTAGTTGCTGCAAAAAAATTAATACAAAAATTGTAAGTTAAGAGAAATGTAAATAATAGGAGAACTTGCCAGTTTAAAGCAGGCTGTTTTTTTTATCGACTTTATTCATTATCAAGAGTTGCAGTCGTCCTGTTGCATTTTCTTTTCTGAAGCTTTTTTTATTCAAATTTTCTTGGCTAATGTAAGCCTTAACTACTTTTTTTATCATGTATGTTGCTGACAAAAGGCTATGCGTGGTCAATAAGCAAGCTGCCTTGGGACACATTTTTTTCAACAAGGACAAAGACAAAGCCAATCTTTACTTTCATGATCGTCGCCTCGCGAGCCAATTTCTTTAATAAAATATTGCATATTAATATAATAATTTAGTGTTTTAATGACGTGTAGTCAATATTTTCATGAGTTAAAGTTGTTCATAATTTTGTTTAAAGATAAGTAACAAACATAATTTAGTATTTATAAACGACGAAATAAGGCATGTGCTTAGTTTTGTTTTTTAACAATTTATATATAATTATATCGATGGAATCCTTGATTAATTAATAATTAAGTTAATCTATTTAAAAGTCTCAGCGTTTCAAAAAACCTACTTTTCATTGAAGTCAAATAATTATATTCATAATAACAATAAAAAAAATTACTGACTAAAGTAATTAAATAAAATATTATGTTTTATATAATAAAAATAAATATTAAAAAAAATAAGAATTAAAAATAATTAATGTTTTATTATTACAACTAATTTACTGAAGAGAAAGACTCCATAACAATTACTTGAATTCCTATTTTGCTTTGACCTAATTGTAAATGGGTGAATAGCGTCTGACGTGAGTGCACATTTTTAATATTACACCATAAGTTAATAAAAGAGTTGCAATAATAATAACGATAAATATAACTTCAATTATTAGCGAAAATTGCAGGAGCTCATTGGCACTTGAGATGTTTGTTGTAAACTTACGCAACTTGAATATTGATAGTCGTTTTTCAATTGAATTTTTATGAAATCCACCCCGGCGTTTTTTATATTTCATCGTAAAAAATAAATTGCACAAGCCTTTTTTCACTTCGAACATTGAGACTTAAAGCAACTATTTGAGGAAAAGCTTCTGTTATACGAGCTACAAAACGACCATGATTTCCCATGTTTATTGATTTGTATCGAAATGATAAATTTGTGCGCATTCAATTGATTAGAATGTGTGTTGCAGGGCGCTGGAATATTGCCTCAACGTGGAGAACATGAACCTGTCAGCCATTCGAACCATTCGAGTGCTTCGTCCTTTGAGGGCCATCAACCGTATTCCAAGTAAGTGTGCCGCGCTCTCTTTTTTCTTTTCCGACGAGACTTTTCCGCCGTCGCAATCTGACGGCGGAAAGGCGAGCCAGCGAGAGACATTGAGCGGTTTTGTCGGTCTCGCTAGCGAGGCGCGCCTTTCAATTCTATTGATTCGAGGTGTTTGCACGCTTCTGCACCACATGCAGCTTTGCACTCACACGCATCCGTCAAGCAGATTTTTAGTACTGTGAGTACAGATGAGCACTCTATGGCTCTCTCGGCAGAAAGAAATGATAAAAAAGCGTGTCAAGGCCGAGCTTTTTGCAATTGAAAAGATTTTTAAGAGAAAGAGTTATCAAGAAAGTCTTTAAATATTTTAGTTGGCAGCGCAAATGAATGTGAAGATTCTTCAACTGCACGATTTGCAAGAGTAAAGAAATCATTAAAAATTCAAAATGTTTCTATTGATTCAACTTCAGATTTTGAGTTTTCTCTAGTCTTACCAATTGAAGTGAATTTTTACAGCAAAATAATTGATCTTTTTATAGAATTGATCAGAAGGAAGTGGGCAAAAAATATTTGCAATACATTTTTTTTTTAGAAAATCTTATATCCGAAATTAAATGGTACCCCTCCAGAATTTTAAACCCTTTTTTTCATCTCCAACACAATATTATTTTCCAATTTTGATATATCCCATTACTTAAAATCTTTATTCCACATTTCTTGACAATTGATAATCTCCATGGAGATAAAAATTAATTTTAAATTCACTTATGCACTTTCAGTTTGGAGTTATTATATATAAATAATTTACATAAATAAAAATTTACAATAAAAATTGAAACAAATTGGCAAATAAGTTAAATAAAAAAAAATATACAAAATATAAATAATAAAATCAAATAATATTTTATAAAAAGGATCAATTTTATTTATAGTTTATAGATATGTTAAAAAAAATTTAAATTTTTAAAGTGCTATTTTAATATGGCAACAATTAAACATCTTTCTTATGCTTTCGTATTTATTTCAAACATAAGTAAAACAAATTATTGCATTCCTAGAGATAAATCAAACTGCTCCGCAAGTTAAACATACGTTTACGTGTTTGTTTTCGCTGAAGGAAGAAATAAGACATTCGCGCGCGAAATAAGTCGTGTGGGTGTCTCTTTATTTGCACAAGAGCGCGCATTTGCAATTCCTCCTCCCTCTCCGCGTGTGTGTCTGCTTTTTGTTTTACTTTAAAACAAGCGTCTTTCTCGTGGCGCAAATGGAAGATTTAACTAACCGTAATTCAGCCAAAGCAAACAAGCCGGCATCATAAAGAAAAACAAAAGTGAGCGAGAATTTTGTCCTAACCGCAGCAAATCGAATAAAAGCGAGAAAGGGTTCGTCGGACCGACGATTGTCTCGCCGAAAAATTTCCATCCGCAAAAAGCACTTTGTGTGTGAGAGAGAAAGAGGGGAAAGGGCTGGGAAATTAAGTAAAATTAAATATTTCTAGGTTGAAAATTTTTGTTTTAAAATTTACAGCTAAGAAAGTTGAGGAAAATCTTACAAAATGTCAAGTTCAATGATTTATACCACATTTACCCCCAAATTTGAGCTAAATTTTTTGCAATCTATGAACTTTTTCAGACACAATTTGCTGTTTTTCTTTTTTTATTAATAATTTAGATTTGCGTTCTTAAAATGAATTTATTCCATAAATAAGCAAAATTTAACTTTCCAAAAAAAAATATGATTATTGATCTAAAACTTTCGTTTTCAATTCGTTTTGACTAGAATTCCCAGCCCTATAGAGGGGATTTTAAAAGAGTGGCGTGACGAACGTTCTTTTTCCATCAACAGCTTTTCCGAGCCAAATAGGATTTCTCGCCGGGGCTTTCGAAGCGTGGCGTGTTTTGACAAAATTCACTTGTTGACCGGATAGACGGAAAAAAAGAAGCGAAATTGGCCTAATCCCTCCGAGCAGCTCCACTTTAATAAAAACTCCATCTCGGGGTGTTGACGGCGCTTTCGACAAGACACACTTTTCTGTATTTAGCACCTTTGCCTCCTCCGCTCAATCATGCCCCTGTCAGACGCGACCTGCTCGCCCGATAACAAGCTGCCAATTTCGCCGCCGCACGTGAATTTATAATAAGAGGAGACTATTAAGTCGCCGGCTGATTAATTCTCCCGCGAGTTCTTTACCGAATAGAGAAGGTGCATGGCAAAGCCCTCTTGACTTGATTGCGGTTGATTTAGTTGCGAAGTTTGACTCATCGCCCCGAGGTGCGAGTGACGACGACGCGATTACACCACATGAAAGAGAGAACCTCTTTGTGGATATCGGGGGAATGAGAAATAAACTTTATTAAAAATGTCAAAAGATCTAAACTTTGGAAGTGTTAATGCTAAAAAATTTAAAAAAAGAATATCAAACCTCTTGAAAACAAAAAATCCGCAAGATGTTTGAAGCTTTTGTAAAAAAAATTAATTGCAAATCATATGGGCCTTTGGAGAAATTTTTTTCGGGAAACCAATCATTTTGAGTTTCACATATGTTGGAGGGCTTTTAAAAAGGAATTGTTTTCCAAAATTTTGGACCCCAAAAATTTCGACTTCCCCGTTTTTTCGGGACATTTTGAAAACATTTAAAACGTGTATAACTCTGCAACCGCGAATGCTAGAGTGATAAAAATTTCACCCCTTTGCGTAATTTTTTATGCCGAACAACTTTTCTGTTGAACCAAAAGCTGTAGGTCAAAGGTCAAGGTCACTTTTAAGCGATTTTATGATTTTTTTTCAGTAAAAAAGTCCGTTTTGGGGGATGATGGTCCCTTTTGATTTTTTTGCAGGTATAGGAAAAAATGTAGCTCGTGTAATTTTACATATACCACTCAATTTTCAGAGTAGTTAAATTTTTAGTTTTCTCACAAATTGCGTCCGAAGTTATAAAACCGGGCGAAAAAGCCACAAATTTCACATGAGCTGAAATAAAAAATGAACCAAATTTGTTTATTTTAATATATTTGAGAACCCTGACATCACTTTGAACTGAAATGATTGTTATTTCAGAATTTTGTAAATAAATGGGAAAAATTGTTTTTTTTTCGGTTTTTTAGTCAGTTTCCTAACTTTGGACGCAATTTGTGTGAAAACTAAAAATTTAACAACTTTCAAAATTACGTGTTATATGTAAAATTACACGACCTACATTTTTTCTATACCTGCAAAAAAATCAAAAGGGACCATCATCCCCAAAATCGGACTTTTTTACTGAAAAAATCATAAAAATCGCTTAAGAGTGACCTTGACCTTTGACCTACAGCTTTGGGTTCAACAGAAAAGTTGTTCGTCATAAAAAATTACGTCATGGGGTGAAAATTTTATCACTCTAGCATTCGCGGTTGCAGAGTTATAAACTTTTTAAAGTTTTTCAAAATGTCCCGAAAAAAAAACGGGGAAGTCTAAATTTTTGGGGTCCAAAATTTTGGAAAACAATTCCTTTTTAATAGCCCTCCAACATATGAGAAACTGAAAATGATCGGTTTCCTAAAAAAAATTCCTCCAAAGGCCCTGAGGGTACTCTTGGAAATGCCCATATTTTATTTTAATTTTAAATTGTAAAAATTATTACAGTTGAAAACTATTAATTATGAAGAAAATTCGAAAGATGAATAGTAAAAAGTAGATTATTTAGTAAAGCAAAAGTCGTTGGTTCTCATTTTTTCCCTCAATAATTGGGGAACTTTTGTAGATTTGATGGGTCAACCAGTTTCTCTGCAAATTCCAATAAATGGCTGAATTATGTGACGGAAAAATATATTACAATCCGTTCTTTATTAAATTTTTATGACATTTTGCCCATTCTTGTTTCTGCAGGTATGCGCATTCTGGTGATGTTGCTGCTCGATACGCTGCCCATGTTGGGCAACGTTTTGCTGTTGTGTTTCTTCGTCTTCTTCATCTTCGGCATCGTCGGCGTGCAACTGTGGGAAGGAATTCTGCGGCAGCGATGCTTCTTGAAACAGCTGCCCAACATCAGCTACCCGCAGTGAGTGCAATTTCTCCACTTTTTCATTAGAATTAGAATCTTAGGCAGATGATTTTGATAGAAATAATACTGGATTTTATACCAAACTCGACTAATTTTGCAGGAGTCTACCAGATTTTTACACAATGAGGGTGAAAGTGACGCTGTAAGGGTATTATATTGATTTAGGCATGTGACCCTCGCTGACCTACTAACTAATCTCTCTTCCGACTACTAATTTCCGTCTTCAGCCAGAAAAAAGCTAGAGACCTGCCAGACTAATTTCTTGTTTCGTGCGTGTGAATTTGTATGCGTTTTTTTTTTGTGTGTATGTTTGTTTCAGACTGAAAACTCTCGCAGAGTGGAATTTTTTATCTTTTCATTCGGAGAAACTTTTCTAATCTCATTTTTATAAAAGTTGGCCAATAAATAAAACCTAATCTTTTCAGAGCATGTCTAATATCGCCGTGATTCCTTCTTTTGCTTAAATAATGACGCGCGATTCACTTGCGCGAAACTTTCTCCGCCGCGACGTTGATAAATTATCTGCACATCCGAATGTCGGTTAAAAGCAGAGGCTGCTGCTTTTTCCAATTGCGCTTCATTCATCATCTCGGCGCGAATGTCGTTCCCGCGGATTTGACGATGCAATCAATTTTAACCCTCCATTGCTAAACACGGGACACTGCTGAGGGTGGCAAAATATTTTTCATTCAAAAACAGTCATTTATGTTATTTATGTTGCGGTAAAATGAATTGTGTATTTCTAAAGGAAAAATCTGCTCCGTTTGAAATTCTTTAAAAAATAAATCTCTCTTTTATTTTCGCAAAATAAAAGTAAATAAAATAAATGCTTTGAATTTCTTCCATAACCGTTAAAGATTAACTAAAATATAAAATATTGGCATAAATTTGCTACAGTTCAAAATATTGAAGACACAGCAATTTTTTATTCATTTAATTAATCAGTTGCCTAATTGTAAGAGGGCTTTTAACTTTTTTTTTTTAGTGATTTTTATTTCATTGAATCATTTTGCTTGGAGGAGCAAGTCAATTTTTAACGAAAATAACGTAAATAGTTGGTGCTAAGAAAATTATAAATTTTTTATCCCAAAATTTAGCTGATTTTACTGTTTCTTTACATCTTATTTATTTGATATTGCTTAATAATGTGAATGTTAATTATTTCAAATAATTATTTAGAGGTTGAAATTGAATTTCAGAAATTCATATTATATATTTATTTATTTATTATTTATTTATTTATTATATCTTTTTGTTAGGAAAGAAATATTTCTTTTTAGGATACTTTTTTATTCCGAGGAAAATAAACTTTTATCCTGCGACATAATAAATCACAGGAACACTATTTGCAGGTGCAATGCGCGTGACGGTTTAATAACCTCGGCAGACGTTAAATCGCATTTGGCCGCAACAACAGCAGAAATTAATTACCCTTGGCGCGGCCGAACAAATGCAGGCAAAGTGCATAATCCCCTTTATTATATGCAGCGCAGTAATGGAGTTTGATTGGTGCTGCGGGATGCAGCGGCAGCAGGACCGACCGATTGCCCTGTAATTAATCAGCAATGTGCATCCAGCCGCAGCTTGATAAATCGCCCCTTGCATGCGACGATAATCATTGCGGCCTGATTAAGTAATAATCAGCTCGGCTGATTCAATTTATTTCTGCTCGTTGGAGTTGATGGATCGCCTCTTGAAATGTAATACCGCGTCGTCTGGCCCCAGCTATTTCGGGACGCGTGTTCTTTGCTTTTGAAAGAAGAGAACATCTTTGACAATATTTGACTGGAAAATCGATGTCGCTCCGTAATTGGAGGATTTCACCCAAAATGATGGTCAATTTTCTCACTTATCAAATTCTATTTTTCGGACTCATAATTTTACTAAATTTAATATTACATATATTTTTATGAAGAATTTTAACGAAATTACTTATTTAAATATTTTTATTTTATTTATTGGCGAAAAGCTGTAATGCAACCCACTTGAGTGCTGTTTTTGTAATGGGCATAATTTTTTTTATTTAGTTGTAAAAAGTTATTTTCGATAATGGATGCAATTTTATTGATTTTTATGAAGTAAATTTTGTCGATGAACACTAGCAATTTTTGCTTTTCCCATGAATTCTTATCAAAAGCCCAATTCTTTACCTAATATTTTAAAGATTTTTTTAAAAAACGTTTCATTTTCCATGTTAATTTATGAAATAGAAGTTTATTTATTTATTTATTCTCCATTCAGATACATGAAATACACAACATCTTACATCAAGTCAATACACAAAAATTAATATAAAATACTGAAAAAGAGAAGTTTTAGTTTAAATGATCTCGCACCGTATAAATCATATCATACTGCTGTGTAGCAACTGTTTGTTTGTACAATTCAAGGAAACGCACGATTTTCCTCCAGTCTCG
Organism: Neocloeon triangulifer; assembly: GCF_031216515.1. Lineage (NCBI taxonomy): Eukaryota > Metazoa > Arthropoda > Insecta > Ephemeroptera > Baetidae > Neocloeon > Neocloeon triangulifer. Next base: position 4,343,540 of record NW_026775550.1, read on the forward strand.
TCGTCGTTCTTCATAATACAACTGTTGAAAGCACTTGAAGCGGAATACTTACGTCCCTTTCCGTTTCTAGTTTTCTTTGGCACGCAGCCCGCTGTGCGACACAAAATTTCCCTCCACGTACTCAAATCTGTCGTTCCCACTGTTTCTCTCTGGCTGCAAACAAACAAACAGGCAAAAGCGGATCAGAATATAGACGCTTCCGAAAGAGAGATGTCTATCTGAAGGCCCGCATCATTTTGCACCCCGCCAACCCTTTCCTATATCGAATGAATGAGAATCTCCTCTCGAACGGAAATTTCGATGCCAACATAATTTTAGGCTGGATTTGTTGTCACCCGATCGCGGACCGTCAAAAGCGAATAAATTTCCTCGCCCTGAATGCAGACTCACCCGCACCACTCGGAAATTGGAATTTCAAACGATTCTCACGTTGGAGGATGACTTATGGTTAGCTCAAGTGGATAAAATATTACTTTTTCTTACATAAATTAGTTTATCAAGAAAATTTAATTTAAAATTTATTGTTTGAAATTTAAATTTCTTTTTATTTATATTATCTTCTGATCCTGCCTTTTTATTTGTTTTTAAAACTTCTCTAATATTTTCTGGACAATGAACGTCTGAAAATGTGGAACAAAAGAATCGATTTTGAGACGCAATTGTGTTCTTTGAAAACAAAGCGCACGTGCGAGCAGCAAGAATAATTAAAAAGTTGTGGCGCTCTCGTGTAATTAACAAAAACAAGTTTTGTGAGTTATGCCCAGGTGAATATCATAATGAGACAGAGTGACGCAAGAGAGAAGGCCTTTTGGGAACGCGCCACGCAGAAACACACACAGGTGCGCAGCCTGAATGTCAGCAACCCGCCCGACCGCCCCTCGCCGCCCGCCGCGCTCCTCCTTGCATTCAGAAATTAATTTAATTTTTGTCTCTGCTCGACGCGCTGTGTGTGTTTTAATAATGACTCGCGACGACGCTATGCGAAAACCGGAATTTATTTCCGTGCCCTCTTGAAATATACAAAACCGCGCAACGGCGCGACATTGATCCTGCTTCACAAAAATAAAACATGTAAATAAATAGAATTATACAAGTGGCGAAGATTGTGATATTTTTGATGCAAATATATTTGCTGTTTTTCTACCCTATTTTATAAGCATAAATTATAAAAATGATAAAAATAATTAAAAATTAAAAAATGTTTATTATATCCGTATTGAATGGTAACACTCGAGGTAGTAGATTACTGTGATTTTGCCAGAAAAGTCTTTTGGTTCATTGCCCTGGAAATTTCTGCCAAAATCACAGTATGAAGCTGTTGACTGACTCTTTTGCTTAATTAATTTCTGCAAGTTTTGTTTATTAAAATTAAATTCTCCCATTTTATTTTTAATTTTTTATTTATTCCTCCTACTTAGTTTTAGTTGGGACAAGACAAAACCCTAGGTTTTTAAAGTACCAGCAGACCGCAGGTCGCCCTTGGGGTCAGTTGTCCTTTATTTTTTCATTTTTTCTTTTCAACAAGGTTTGCCCGGTTTTAATTATCCATATTTATGTTTATAATTTTTTATTTATAATAGTTATTTTTATTAATATTTGCTTTTATATTCAACATTTTTATAAATATTTATTTTTATGTTTATTATATGTATTTAATTGATTTCATACTTAATTATATTTAAATTTAATATTTTTATATTGTTTAAATATGGAAAAGTTTTATTAAATTTAATAAATCTGCTATTCAGTGTCTGTGAAATTACTCGCTTGGGTTTGATATCAGATGCTTTATTTTCAAATTGAGCATAATAAAGATTTTTCAAAATCCCATAGAGCCTTCACCTGGGCTCTACGTAATCCGCCACAGAAGAAATGTGTTTCACATTAGCAGATAAGCCCTATTTTTGATCAACACCTTGACACTTTTTCAATGCCTTCCACTTGACCCTGAGTAAAAAAAAATCGACCAACAAAAGAAAGCAAGAAATGCAAAATCGAAACTTATCAATCAGAGTGCCAAAGTGCTTCCCAGGGCCATTAACACGCAGGTCACGCTAACAAGTCATTCACAACGTGTTAACTTCGTTTGAAACACCTGCTTTTTTGAAGCAGGCAGGAAATTAATAGAAATTTTTGCTCTTTTTATTAAAAATTTTTGTCATATTTTTGCAGGACAAGGGAAAATGTTTGTGTTGTGCCTTTCTTGTGTTCGGGAATTTCCTGAAACGCTTTTCCAGCTTGCGAATGACAAAGGAATGGAGCCGTTTTTGTCCCGACTGCTGCAAGACTGAGCTGTTTTCCGCCCTTTTTCTGCTCTTTTGTGTCCGACTCTGTCGCTAACTAACCAAACAATAATAGCTGCGCTGTTTTCCGGCCACCGCTCGCTCTCTCTCCTTTCAGCAGCATGCTTTGTGACTCTCGAGAGCGGTCCAGTTTATCTCGCAACTGATTGCCGGCGATTAGGCATGATTTAGCTCTGGCAGCTTCTATAGCTCTCTGTGTCGTCGCGTGACACGGACGACGTGTGTCCCTCTCACGTGTGCTGTTTACTTTTCGACAAGGCCAAAATGCAACATCGTAGAGAGGCGCAAAGATTAATTACACAGTCACAATAAATTGCAGAAGTATCGAAAACAGAAATTATTTTAAACTTGTGAATATTCAGTTAATAAGCAACATCTGCAAAATATTTTTATCTATGAATGCTCTCCACAAATTAGTTTAAAAACTTGAAATTGGTCATACATGAAATATCATTTTTATTTTTGGAGGATAATAATTTTTGTTTGTTTTTATTTCAGTAAATCATAAAAAAAATCGGCTGGGGTTTGAAATTTAAGAAAAATTCCATGTCAAAAAAGTAGATTTAATGTAATAATTTTTAAAGAACCACTCCGGTCATTTGTATTGCTCTTTATTCTGAAAAATTGCTTAATTACGAGTTTATCTTGTGAAAACACTATTTGAAAATTCCAAACCGTTGCGTCTCAATCAAAAGAAAACATAAAAACGAGTGATTCGCGCGAAAAACGTGTGAGAATTTAGTAGCCAATCAGATCCATCAGTTTGTTCCAAAAACTGCAGGATTTGGCCACATTGGCGCTGCGATCGTTGATTTTGCCAAGTTTTCTGCACAGCGCCGTGGGGCATTAGTGGCAAAATCAGCGATTGCAGCGCCAATGTGATCAAATCCTGCAGTTTTTGTACAAAACTGATGGATCTGATTGGCTACTCAATTCTCACACGTTTTTCGCGCGAATCCCTCGTATTTAGGTTTTCTTTTTATAGAGTCGGAACCGTTTGGAATTTTCAAATAGTGTTTTCACAAGATATGCTTGAAATTAAGCAATCTTTCAGAATAAAGAGCAATACACTTGACCGGAAAGGATCTTTAAATGAATTGTTTTGCGTCTCTCGACGATCAATTCCTAACCGTGTTTGTCCCCCCATCTTCCATATTTGGGGTGAATGTAAATTTCACATCGCGTCCATTCTTTAATTTCGACTTTTCCGTGCAGGCCGCTGTCCTCGTACTACCGGTACCTGGAGCAAGACCGCGACTACATCTGCTCCAAGCCCGAGGACAACGGGATGCACCTGTGCTCCAACCTGCCGCCGTATCGGCACAACGGCATCGAGTGCAACGGCACGGCGCTGCCCTTCAGCAACAACTTCCCCACCAACTCCAACTGCGTCAACTGGAACCAGTACTACACCGAGTGCAAGAGCCAGGGCAACAACCCCTTCCAGGGCGCCATCTCCTTTGACAATATTGGACTTGCATGGGTCGCCATTTTTCTTGTAAGTTTAAGTGAAAAATTAAGAAAAAAAATCTTTTGTTCCCTGTTAGAAAGTCGTGGTTTTTAAAACTTTAAAAGCAAAAGGTTTTCGGTTCAAAAGTAAAATCCTCCTTTATTAAAAAAATTTTATTATAAATAATTCCTCTTATATTTACTAAAAATAAGAATTTTTGCTAAGAGATTAATGTGATTTCAGGTGATTAGTTTAGAGGGTTGGACGGACATAATGTACTATGTGCAGGACGCGCACTCATTTTGGGACTGGATTTACTTCGTCCTCCTAATTGTGGTATGTATCAGAATTGATTAGAAAGTTTTTTAATTTTCTCTTTCCTAAATCTCAATTATATTTTTGAACATTTCCGAATGACGCTTGGGGATTTGGCAAAAATACTTTTATTATTATTATTATTTATTATTACTTAATCTTTAATCTTATTCTAAGATTTGAGTCAAAGTGGGTGTTTTTCGCCTATGAAACCTCCACTTTTTGGGGGCGTGAAAAATAGCCGAAAGGTTTAATTTAGAAAAAAATTCAGCGTATATCTTTTTATGCTGAAAAACTTTGCTATTAAATTCGTGGGAAAATGTCTATTTCTGGATCTTATAAATTAACATAAATTTGAATAATGTGGAGTTCTGGAAAAAATTATAGATTGTGAAAATTTATATTGGCCCTGTAATTTTCAAAAGGGTAATTCCGTGTTCTTTCATACATACTGAGGAAACTCATTGAGAGGTTTACAAAGGAAGAAAGACCTAAATTTCGCTAAATTAAAATATACCAACGACAAATGAAGGGAATTTTATGTTTTCATATTGGTAATATAGCTATAATGGTAATTTTTTCCGGTCTTGAGAAAATACAGGTTAAACAAACAACAAAAACGTATTTCCTCTATAAGCATAATTATTTTTTGATCAAAAATTTTAAAAACTCTAAAAATCAATCATAACCACTTCATCCCTCAAATATATGTGATTCAAATAATCAAAACTTATTTCATAATTATTGATTTTCCTGATAATTCTCACTCAGAAATGCTCTTAAGTAATTTTATTTACTTTCTATAACAACATAACAACTGTTAAAAATTATGATTTTTATTCATAATATAATAATAATATTTTTACTTACTGATGACTCAATCTTTCATACTTTTCCACTTTTTTTTGCCATTTAACGTCAATATTTACTGATCTCGAACTGGATTTGGTTGTGCAGATCGGCTCGTTCTTCATGATCAACCTGTGCCTAGTCGTGATAGCGACGCAGTTTTCCGAGACGAAGAAGCGCGAGATGGAGCGGATGCGTCTGGAGCGGGCGCGATTCCACTCGTCGTCGACGCTGGCCAGCACGCAGAACTCGGAGCCGACCACGTGCTACGCCGAGCTGGTGCGCTACACGGCGCACCTGTGGCGCAGGGCCAAGCGCCGCATCATCAACCGCTACCGGCTGTACCAGTGCCGCAAGCAGCAGCAACACCAGCAGCTGCCCAACGCCATCCAGCACCCGCCCTTGTCCTTCCAGCCCTGCGCCAGACACGCCGAATTCGTGTAAGTGCAATTAGCATTGAAATCACTTACAATAATTAGTGCATGATTGGAGTAGTTTTTTTTAATTCACTCCAGTAAAATGATTTATTAAGACCAAAGTAGGGTGTAAAATTATCATCGTTTTAATTATGATTTTAACTTTTTTGTAGCAAATACACTTACTGGCTTCATTTTGCAATTGTAATGATTAACTATTAACATTAATATTAATAATTTAAAGAACAACTGCTAAATTTGTTATCAATAATGAAAATAAATGATTAAACTTCAAATTATTTACCAAACTTAATACATAATTTTTTATGATTAAACCTTTTAATAATATTTTACAATATTTTATATTTATTTTGAATCGCACAAAATAAAAATCCTTTTGTAATGAAACTAACGCATTATCAGCTATTTAAAATTTATATATATTGCCTTCACCTGATGTGTAATGAAACATAAATAAGCATCCTTAGATAGGTGTTGCGTAAATATGGTTATCTTCAGAAATAAAATATTAATAATTATTAATATATAAGAAATTAAAACAAGTAATAAGTATGGTTGTGAAACTTAGACGCTTTTTATCCCTAAAATAGTCGACTTTTTTTAGACACATTTTTCATAAAAAAAGACTGTTTTTAGACGATTTTTATCCAATTTGTTAGACGGTTTTAGACTGTTTTTCCAAGGTTGAAAATTTGGCTTGTAAAAAAAGCTGTAAAAATGATTTAATGGATGGGCAAAAAATTCGGTTTTAAAGCTTAAAACAGTCGACTATTTTAGTTCATATTTTAATTGAAATAGTCGGCTTTTAGTTGACTTTCCAGCCAAGTAGTTGATTAATAGTCGCTTTCAATTTTTTTGTTCTTTGGGGCTGCTATGGGGGGAAGGCGTAAAAATCACTGTTCACCAAAACTAGCTAGAAATGCTCAGAATGACCTGTCCGAGATTTGTAGATGGTCGCCAGAAAAACCATGAAATTTTTTCCAAGTCTTGAGGGTGGATCTAGGGGTGAGGGGGTTAGAAGTTGGTTAGTCGCTTTGCCCATCCCAAGAGATAGAGATGCCACTTCAACAGCAAAAAATCAATTGGTTGCGCGGTAAACAAAAATCTTATGAATATTTTGTACACCAGGAGACGAAATGGTGAGTTTTAGACACTTTTAGACTGTTTTAATCGATTTTTAGACGCTCTTAGACGGTTTTAGACGATTTAAAGTGGGTGTCAATCTTCTTGAAATTTCACGATTCGTGCACATTTGATGAATTCAGGCCAAACCAAAGCCCACAAAAAAATAGTCTATCGTCTAAGTTTCACAACCCTATAGTAATAAGTTATTTTATGACTAAATCATAATATAAATCGACAAATTTGATCAAAAAATACTTAAAAATGGATGAATAAAGATATATCAGAAAGACTTTATATAACCAACAAAGTCAAAATGTATAAAGATTTTACAGATTTTAGAACCCCGCTACTCTAGGGCCTGTAGGCTTTACCTTTTTAAATTTTTGTTTAGATTTTATGATTTAAAGAAAGAAAATGATGAATGATTTTCAATTATTGAGAATGATCTGATTTTATTTCAAGTAGTTTGCTCGCGTAGTCAAAGAATAACCGTTTCAGTTGCAGGCACGGATTGAGTCGGAAGAGCCAGGCCGGCCCTGGTCCGCCGCCGCCACGCGTCCTGGAGCACGAGGAGGCGGGTCGGGGGCCGCCCGTGTGTCCCGTGGGGCCGCGGCCGCCTGACAACGAGCCGGAACTCAACTCGCCACCACCGAGTCACGCGCCCAGGGCCAGTCCTGAGGTGTCGGACATCGACCCTGTGTCCAGTCCAAGGGTCAAACACGTCAGCAGCGGCGGCGGCGGCGGCCTCCTCAGGGTGCCTTCGTTCAACGGCGGCTGGGAAGGAGAGGTAAAGTTTTTCTTCAATATTTATGCGCAGACATGAAATTTTTAGATTCAAAATAATTGGAAACTTCGGTTTTTGAATTATATTAATTTAAAAAAAGAAATTAAATGCGTTTAATAAAAAGTTTCTTGGTTTTTTTTTACCATAAATGAAATAATTTTTTCTATTTTGAGATATAAAATATTTTCTATTAAAATTGAGAATTGAAGAATTACTCCTGTGAAGTTCAATTTATAATTAATTTATTATTATTATTTATTCTTCTCGGTCAATTAATAAAAAGAAAAGTTATTTTCGTTTTGTTGTAAATAATTTGATTTTCCTGTAAATTTTTCGATTATATTCGGAACAGACTCGGAATATTCCATTGCAATTTTCTAGTTTTATTTTATTTCTCCCCAGGGTGGAGGAAACGGCGGGGGCCTTTTGTCCCCTGGCAACGGAAGTGCGGCGTCGCGGAGGCGCAGCAGCGTCATGTTCAGCGACGTGGTGATGCTGCACGATGACCAGGGCAGCACCAGCAGCGCCCCCGGGGTCACAAAGAACGTCTGCTCAAGCGAGAAAATGACCCAGGCTGGCGACGGCAACATCCACTCGTGGAGGGGCGGCAGGGGATTCTCAGCGGTGAGTCTCCATTCAATCTCTTACCTGAAAATTTCAATTGAAAATTAAATTGCAAATACAAATTTTTATAAAAGTTATTTTCTTGAAAATGGTTAAATATTACTGCCTTTTTTTATTAATGTTTTGGCTGAAAATTTAATTATTTGATACTGCAAAACTTCTTTTTTTCCTAGTTTGGAATTCGGAAATTACAAAGTTTTAGTTTTGGGATAAAAAGTCAAAAATAAATCAGGAATCAGAAATAAATAAATAAAATAATCTAATATAAATTTTTTGTTAAAATACAAATTTAAATAATTTTCCAAACTATCCTTTTCACCAAATTGCTCTTTTTTCACTATTTATCTAATTATTTTAAATTTTTATTACTTTTCCATCTCGATAAATTCATGCATTCATGTTTCTTTGTAAACCCGAAGATGAAAATAAACTTGGATGACAACATTATTCTTATGAAAGGTTGCAATAAGTAAAACATTTTACAACCTAGCCTTGTTGATATGACACTTGCCGCAAAGTCCTTATCACCGATTTTTTATTTTCTCTACACTTAACCCTCGTCGGTGGGACAATTTAAAGGAGCGCTCGTTAAATCCAAAGCACTTGAACTAACTTTCGAGCCGACGCTTTCGTCACACAAGTGCAATAATAATAATAATATTCTAGAGAGCACCAAATAATAATCTTCATTTCATCTGCTCATGCGAATAAGCAGTCTCTGCTATCGATTATCGCAGCAAAAAGCGTTTGCAAGTTTAAAGTTGGTGGCGCCGCGCAAAGTGGATGAATTATATTCAAAAGAAAGAAGCAAAGAAGTGGGTTAATTTGAAATATATTTTTCCAGTTGACTGGTTTATTAGCCAACGAGATTCGCTTGCATGAATAATTTTATTCTCTTTCTGCGATAGGAATATAAAATATACCGACTGGGCTGTGAATTATTAAAGTCGTAAATATACAAGCGCGCAACGAATCGTGAAAGATTTTGCTCAAATATTTTATATTTTTATCTTACAATTGAAAATATAGAAGCATTAAAATTTTCAAATACGATCCCAAATAATGCTTCAGGGGCCGTTTTATAAATGTATATGTTATTTATTTGAAAAATTTAACTTTAATAATATATATCTCAATCTTTTAAGTTTTATTTAAAATTGTTTTTTTATTTATATATTTTAAATAAAATTAATTATTTGTATATTTAAATTTTATTTGTTATTTTAATTATAGAAAGAAAATATTGCTTAGTTTTTGTATAATGTTTGGTATTTTACTAGAAATAATTATTTACAAAAAATTATTTATTGTTATTCGATAACCTACTATATATATTTGTTTTAAATTGATCAAAATTACTATTAAACTTTTTTGTCTGAGTTTAATCCAAGATTGAAAGAACCGTAGTTTCAGTTGGAACTAAATATTTTATTAAATAGAAAATCTTTTGCTGCAATTCACATTTGCTTATAAAAATGTTTTGGTTACAAATATTCATATATCTATCTATATTTCTCTTGAATTTTTCTTTTGCCCAAAAATAGGTCATGTTTACAAGCTGCTCTTCTTTGCTTACCCTCAAGAGTAGCAAATTAATCAGATCGGCAGTAATTAGACCGCAGCAATTGCAACCAGGCTTTCGTAGGAAACCACTTATGAGTGCACATTTCACACCCAATCAAGGATTAACCGATGCCTTCAGATTACAAAACACGCGTTTCAAATCCTGCTCTTCACGGTGAAATGAGTGCAATCAGAAGTTTGCACCGCGGCTCTCATTTACAATCCGATGTGCCCCAAATAGAAACGCACATAAAAACACACGTGCTCGTTTTTCTCAATTGCACTTTTCCTCCCCCAAGTAGCCTCGAGCGAATTTTTTCACATATCTAGGACGGCTTTTGAAAATAAATCCATGTGTGCAACTTATTATCAAGGGCGAAAATAATCGATGAACAGCTCTCGCGGCAACAAACAATTGCCGCTTTTTGCATATTTTAAAGAGCTCGTTTCATGCCGATGGGAAAAGTTTTGCCTTTAGTTTTTATGGCGCTTCCGAGTGAAATACAGTTTTTAACCCCGTTAACCGCACCATCTGCTCGTGGGAAAATCGCTTCAAATTTGCAATGGAAATTAACGCAAATTAAAATTTTAATCGCTCCATAATTCAGTTTCGCTCAAATTTGCTCCAAAGATTTATTTAAAGGAAAAATTTTTTTAGATCTTTTCTTATTGCTTTTTATTTTTCATTAAAATAAAAGTGTAAAGATTTATGAATTCAACGAAAGCAGGGTTTGGAATAAAATTAATGCTCACGGTGGTGTTTTTGATCTTGGACGTTTTAGCTGCAAATGATGTTTATGTTGCTAATTTTGATGTCGTTTTTTTCACAAGAGCGCAGAGATAATTTTTCAATAAAATAATTTTTTTTAGATTTATTGTAAAATATGAAAGGTAAGAAAGATTTTATGATAGATTTTGAAGATTTTATCAGGTCTTTTCAAAGAGAATTAATTAAATTATTAACTTTTGACTAAACGCCTTTTACGTGGAATTAAGTTCCGAGACGCGAGATATTGAGACAAAACCAGTCCGTTCCGAATATTTATTTAAATGGGTTTCAAATTCTCAAGAATCAAGAGATTTTCGCTGTTAATATTTCTAAAAAATTGCATGTTCACGTGTTGTATGCAATTTTCTAGCACAAAATTTAAAATTTATTATTTGCTTTCTTCCGTTTGTTCAAATTTGGTTGCAAGTTAACTGATGACGGGTTTATTTGTACATTTGTGAGACTTTTAAGGTTTATCCAGATGGTAAATTTGAAAAATTTATTGAAAAAGTTTATAATTTAATAATGAAATGTATTTTTTTTTCTTCACAATTCAATAAATTGAAACATACATTAATCAAAAAGTAAAAAGCAATAGAAAAGAACGAAAAATAGGCTTTTAATTTGATCTGAAGCCAATTTGATGATCAAAAAAGTGAAAACGCACGTTAAAATTAATAAAAAAAGTCAAGATTCCTTAATTATTTCTAAATTTTATTGCCAAAAAATCCAATCTGCAGGTTTTCCGACCCAAACACTAATTGCAAACTCTCAACACACTCCATTTGCCCAGAAAAAAATAAGGCCCTGGCACAAATGTGTCTCTCGGCTGAAACTTTTCCTGGAGTTTGTTATTTCGAGTGCCAGTAAGTGAGGCGTGCGATTGTTCCGTTTGTTCGCAGCAAAGTTCGTTTGACGCTGGAGGGCCGGCCTATCAATTAGACCTGCATCGCCAGAGCACAATATCCGCGCCGGCCCCAATGACTTGTCAAGAACTTTTGGCCCTCAGCGGCGCCCTCAGCGCCGCCCTGCCCACGCAACTCGCCCTCGACTCGCGCCACGTGCACTCGTTCTTCTCGTCCCTCAGCAAGGGCGACCGGAGACACGTGTCCGCCCCTGCCGATCTCCAGACCGACCAGGTGCGTTAGCAGCGAAAATTCATTAAAGGCCAATAAAAAAAAAAGCGCCAGAGCAGTCAAGATCAAATTAATAAAGTTCAATAAGAAATTCTTTCTTGACCAGCACTATCTTTGATTTGTTTTGTTCTGGAGATATCATTTAAAAAAGACAAAAATAAAACACATATAAGCATATATTATTTAAAATTTTAATCTTGTAATTTTAATTTTATGTCATTTTATATATTTTTTTATAAATATTTAAGTACTTCTAATTTATAAACATAATATTTTTATTAATTTAGATTTACAATTTTAGTCTTACTAGTATTGAAATTAACAAAAGATTTTTTAATAGCAACAAAATTTTAAATAAATATGATATATTGGGTTACCAATCTGCTTCATTTATGAAATATTGTGATTAAAAAATGCATCTTTGGATATGGTAAATGAAATGATAATTGATAAGAAATATTATTTGGAATTTTTCAATTAAGAGCACTAAAACCAATTATATACATATCAATTTTAATATAAAGATTTTTATTATCGTTTTGCCTCAATTAAATTTTTTGTTCTCAATACTTTCTTGTGATAAATTGAAAAAAAAATGACAAAATTAATGTTAAAATCACATTCTTTGTTACAATAAACAAAATTGCAAATTTCCTTTTTGTGTGAAGAAATTGACTTTCGAAGGGATGGTCATGGAAGTGAAGTGATCGGGCTTTTGCTGCTTGTAAAAATTGTTTTGTTAAAAAACAAAGCGGCTGTACCAGTTTTAGTCACGGCCTGCGACCCTATTTCTTGAGCAAGAAAAAAAATAGCAAAATTGAACAAAAAACTTATTTTAACACTAAAATTCAAAATGATAAAACTTGTACTTTGAATTTGTTAAGATTTTGAATGTCAAATTTTGTTTCTCAAATTTAGCAGATTTTTTCTTATTTTCTTGCACATAAAATGGTGTCGCAGACCGTGACTGAAACTGGTAGAACCGTTTAGTTTTTTTTTATATAATAAAAAACATTTTAACAACGATGAAAAGCCCGATTTCTGCTCTTTGAAAGCATTCATTAATTAATTTATAATATTTAAATCATATTAATTGTGTCTGTGATCAGATGGACTGGGACTCGGAGGTGGACGAGTGCGGCGAGTGCACGTCCGAGTGCGAGGCCGAGTGGTACGCCCACGAGCAGTCCTGCTGCTACCAACAGGCCCTGCGACCGCCGGCCAAGAAAAGCTGCTGCACTCGTTGCTTGGGCAGCGTCCGGCGAGTGATCAAAGCCCTGGTCGAGCACAAGTACTTCCAGCAGGGCATTCTGCTCGCCATCCTCGTCAACACCCTCAGCATGGGCATCGAGTACCACAATCAGGTATACCCGTCCATTTTTTTTTATTGAAATTTTATTTTATTCATTGATTCTTCAATTCAATAAATATAAAATAAAATTATAGTTAAGTTAATATTTTAACTTAAAAATTTTTGTTTTTTGAATGTCAATTAGTTAAAATTGTTTGAATAGACCAAAATAACTAATAATTTTCCTAAAATTTCAATTATTTATAAAAAAATAAAAAAGTTAAAGACTATAATAATATTTATTCAATAAAATCTACTGTTGTAATTTTAAGCAATTTTAAAATTATTTTTTTATTATTTTTATTTAAAATAAGGTAATTTTTTGATGGGGAGGCTTGTGATTGTGTTTTTTTTTCATTTTCATATAAAAATTCTTTTAATTAGTATCTTCAGCGTGTAAATTGTTATTTTTACATTCGTTATTCATTAAATTTTTATTTACGCAAAAAAAAGAAAACAAAGCAGAATCTGAAAATCCGCAACAGTTTTGAAACAATTCCGACAATTCTCACAAGGGTATTTTCGTTTTTGTTTGGCCGCAGCCCGAGGAACTGACAGTCATCGTGGAGTACAGCAATGTTGTGTTCTCGGGGATTTTCGCCGTGGAAATGCTGCTCAAAGTCACCGCAGAGGGGCCTTTTGCTTATATAAGTAATGGATTCAACGTCTTTGACGGCATCATTGTTGTTCTCAGGTGAGTTCGCATTTGCATGTGCAAAGACCGCGCATCTGCGGCGCAACACCACTTGCCGGCTCCTTTGCAAAAGCAAACAAACCACTTGAACACTACTTGTATTACACCAGAAGGCCAGACCAATTTGCTCGAGCTGCTCGTATAATTTCAAGCTGGTTTAATTTAATGTTCATCGTTAGAATTGAGATGTTCCGTAGTGCAAATTGCTTTCAAAAATTCAACAAGAAAATTATAAAATATTCATAAAATCAATGAAGACAAATTTCAAGATCATTTTGAGCATTTTCTATGTAATTTTTACATTTTTTTATTTTTATTAAGAGTGCAGTTTTAAAACGGCAGCAAGCTGAGAAAATAATGAACAGGTGCAATTGTGTGCATCTTTATTACAAACGTCTGCTTCGCCTTTCTTATTTTTAGTCTCAATTTTAAGACTAGAAAAATAAAGATTGGCAATGATCGTTTGTAAAAACTACTGCACTTGTCTTTATAATCACTTTCCCGTGTTTTTACCATTTCAAAATGGTTTCCGTATTCTGAGACTGGCTTCAAATTTGTCTTTTGTTATTCCTAAATTAGGGATTCCGTAGAAATTTTTTTTAACTGGCAAAGCGTTAATAATTTATCATCTAAGTTTAGGTCTTAATTTTTAACTTAATATAAATCACGTTATATAACTTTTTTCGTTAAAGTTTCAATAAATTAGACATTTAGGAGAAATCCGGTGTCCTTAAATGCTCAGAAAACACTTCAAAATGGAAAAATACTGCAAAATATTTAACAAAAGCAACTTTTTAGAAAATAATCTAAATCTAGAGCAACACCAATTGCTCATTTTTTACTTTTCTTCAATGGAATTTTAAACATTGAGGGCGATCCAAAAGCCTAACCAGGCCCAGGCTAACTTAGCCCCCCAGCAAAATTGAATGGCGGGTTAAATAAGCCCGGGCCAGGTTAATTTTGACCGGGCCAAGTTAGCCTTTTGGATCGCCCTCATTATCTCCAAAATTTTGCAACTAATCATATCTGGAAATGCTTAACATTGGTTCAACTTTTTGCGCAAACTTGTAAATTCTCTCCCGTAAATAGTGTCCAATTCTCTGGAAATCAAAATAATTATTTAAAGTAATATTTGTTTTCGTTTTAAAGATGAATTTTCAAATTCTTCAAATTTTTGTTGTTTTTATGAATGGGGCCGGAGGAAAAAATTCAAATTAGTATCTTTTTATAATTAATTATATCACGTTTCAACAAATTAAATTAAGTTACAATTTTTTAAATATAAAATTTACTTTGACGCATTTCACCCCACATTCAAAACTCTTTTCAAAAGCTGTGAAAAGTCAGCGCTGCTGCCAATTGGCCTCTCTTTAGCATTTGAAAACGATTCGCCCTGAACGGGCTGAAAGACGCGGTTGAACCGAAACGTGTCCGACCACATCTCTTTAAGTGTTAAATGAGGCAGAAGTGATTTTCTCTCTCGCTTGGCCCGCAGCGTGGTGGAACTTTGCCAAACATTCCTCGGCGAGCGCGACGGTGGCAGCTCAGGGCTGTCCGTCCTGCGAACCTTCCGCTTGCTGCGCATCCTCAAACTGGTCAGGTTCATGCCCAATTTGCGCCGCCAACTGTTCGTCATGCTGCGAACCATGGACAACGTGGCCGTTTTCTTCGCACTTTTGATTCTCTTCATTTTCATATTCAGGTATGTATGCAAAAATTCCCGAACGCACAGAAACACGATTTCATTTTGATATATTTTATTTCTATAAATTATTCAAATTATTAAATACGCCATTTGGAATTTTTGACACATTACAGCCAGGCACTTTTTCCATTTCTCACTTTAAAAATTATAAATATGTCTAAAAATAAATAAATTGTTTAAAGTGGATTGAATTTACATTCGGCTTTTCCTCGATGGGTTTTTGTGAGTTTTTATTGTTTAAGAAAAACAATATCCTGCTCTACATGTTTCGGCTGCGGGCTGCAGCCATAATTCATGAGCTGTGAAAAACATTTTGACAGAAATTAGTACAAAAATAAACCTTTTTTCAAAAAGTATTTTGCTTTCAGATTGACAATGTTTCGTGAAAAATTATTTAAATTTACTTTTCTTCACAAACAATAATTTTTAACAAAAATTTGACATTTAATTCAAAATATTTTTCAAAAAACAAATAAGTTTTTATAATAATTTTGGTCAGAATATTTAAACGTGTGTTTTGAGCGTACCTTTCTCGGCGGTGGTCGAGAGAAGACTAAAATATTTTTCAGTTGGTTTTTGGGGTAAAAGATATGTTTTTTTCTTAAACAATAAAAACTCACAAAAACCCATCGAGGAAAAGCCGAATTTAAATTCAATCCACCATGAATCAACCCTCGATCGTGAACTTCTACTACAAAATTGTTTAAAATTTGAAAAGTGAGATTTGGAACGAGTTGCTCTTGAAATTTTCAAGCTCATTCTGTGTGGTGTTGCGTGTTGATCGATTACCACTTTGTGACATGCACAGAGTTCTGAAAGTGGCGTGCCCTTTTTTTTGCGAGACGAAAACGGGTTTTGCGACGAAATATTTTCATTTTTGCAAGTCTGATTTCGAAGAATGGCGCTGTTTAAAAAATAAAAATAAATGCCTGCCTTGCTTTTAGCTCACTAATTAAATTTTAAATTTCTCCCGATTAAAATTTGCAAAACTTCATTCCGTTCTCGCATTTTTCGTCTCCTCTTCCCTTCAATTCAACTCTTTTCTAGAGTGTCGTCCACTTTCAGAATCTTTTCTGCCTACACTTGAGCTGAATTTTATATAAATCCGTGATTCTATTTCCACACACAATTAATAATCTCCCCAATTCTAAATCAGATTTATATATTTACTTTAAATTTAAAATGATTGTACCATGATGAACTCTATTATCCATGACATAAACAAACACAACCGTTAGTCTATAGCAACAACTGCCTTGTTAAGGATAATTTTCACTCCTAAAAACACAAATCAATTAAGAAGCAGCGACAAAATAATTGTTATATACACGGAAACCTCTACATTAATTCCCCTTTCAAGTTATTTTAGGACAGAACAGTGTAAAACCGATATTTTTGAAAGAGAAAAGATATAACTGCCTATCATCAAAAGAAGTAAAAATTATCATCCATATTTGTGGTCTCTATTCTCCTCGCCATTGTTTATTTCACATATCGATCGGACTCTTGCTTCACCTGTTGTACATACAAATATTTTATATATACGATGATAAAACTATTCTTCTCTCTTCCTTTACTTTCTCTTTATATACATTTCCTTCCATGGTTTCATATATACTTGCTCTTTTCTCTCCTCGTCTCTTTCTCACTCAAAAAATACAATTTTTAGTTGTTCCAAAAGGTAGGACACATTTTTAGATCTCTATCGACTAAACCCTAGAAATATAAACGCAACAACAAAAAACTCCTTAATTAAATAGCATTACTTGATATAAAACTCTATGGCATGGTACATGTTTCCAAAAAAATTGAAAAAGAAAAAAAATTTAAAAATCATTCTTGCCTCTAGACGCTTTCTGTAAAATTATCTGCACCGGAATAGTTAAAAAAAATCAGAAATGCAAAACCCCGATAAAAAAAAACACACGCTAAATATGCACACACGCAAAAAGCATCCACGTTATAATTTTATTTTTTAAATCCAAGTGTACACTGTGAGACACTTAATATACAAACAAATGATTAACTTGGCAAAAACTGGGACTGAATTAAAACATTCACTTTTTATAGAAAATTGGCACGGCTCGATTTTCCGTCCCAGCTTTTCACTTAAAGGATTAGGCAACCTTCAGAATTTCAATATCTATATTTGAGATCATGTTAGATTTTTTCAAAACAGTGGGAGAGTATTTTGAGAAATTAATTTCGGACAAAAACGGATAAAATTAGAAATTTAATTTATTGACCCGTAAAATTACTTCTCCGCCAATTTATGTTAAAAAATAAATGGATTTTAAACGTTTATAATTTATATTAATTAAACAGTTTGTTAAATTTCTGAAGGTTTCCAGTCCATTTAAAAATAAAATTGAAAAAGCATGTCTCTCTCTCAAAAAATCACCGCGCGAAACCTGCTCGACAGCGCTTCTCAGGATTTGCCCTAAATCGCAATCAGCAGCTTTAGTAAAAAGAAAAAAATAAATGCATTCTCGCACATGAACCATCAGACTGAATTATACATCATGAGAATTATATATAAATATATGATTTTTTTTTAAGCTTTTCTCCCAACTATTTTTCCAACATTTTTGTACATCATGTGACTTTTTCTTTTTATTTTCCTCTTTAGTATACTGGGGATGAACCTATTTGGTTGTAAGTTCTGCAATAAAGCCGACGACGGATCTGTCAGTTGTGACAGGAAAAATTTTGACTCCCTGCTGTGGGCCATTGTGACTGTATTCCAGGTATTGAACCCGCTCTCACTCATTTATCTCTCTATTAACAATCATGTTTTTTTTTTTTCATTCAATATTTTTCAAATACCGGACCGAGTTTTGTGCATAATTGACAGTATTTTTTTCTTTCGAATATAAATATTTGCGAGCTCCTCTTTATTTTCCTGTTTGAGAAAAGCATATTTTCATTTTCGTCACTAACTTTATTAATAACAAAGAGAGAACGAAAGGGGCCGAAGCGCGAGGCGTTGCTCAGAAGGTACAGTATGACACGTTTTTTGCTTCTGCAGTTTTGACACGTATAAGAGAATGACTCTCTCGATCTTTCGCAGTCTCATGTGCTGAGATTTATACATAATTCGATACCATTGCTCATAATTATCTCACCTGTCTTTAGAGTTTAATGATGACATGCCATGCACCTGTAAGATATAATCACTTACATTTTTATAAATATATTATACTCGATTTTTAATTAATTGCTGATGAATACAGTCTCTCACAGCCGTTTTCTTAGCTCTGTTTCTGTACATAATAATACACTTCTCGTTACTCATTCCGTACTCTAGGAGAAAATATTACTCGATCGTGCATGCTCCTCTCCACATTTTTTATATAATACCATTTTTCACTATTTAATTATTGAACGACTCACGTATTTTCCTTCTTATCCATAACGGCTTTTTACTATCTGTGTGCTCAAATATTTCCATATTTCGCACTCTGGACCAACCTTTCCATAAATTTCCTCTTTTAGCACAATTAACTTTTTCAATCGTAGAGGAATAACATTGACGACGAATTGTGTGTGTGCAAAATTCCTAATGCGAATGCAAATTAAAATTCGTAGTTAGTATTTAAAACACAATTAACAATTTCTCCTCCTTAATTTGACTAAAACTTTTAAGAATTTTAATTACAATTTATTAGATTAAAGATACTGATAGATTTTTCTTTTTATTTCTTTTAGAAATTTGTAAAAATCGTCTTCTCAAAATTTTATTTAATAGAACTTCTAATATTAAACAAGGTTCTTAAAACATTTTGAGTTTTTTCTACTAAGCCCGATTTAAAAATCACTTAAATCTATCAGGATCTTCAATAATTTGATTTGATTAATACTTGAAGACCCAATTATTTGTTTTCCTCAATTTTTCCCATAAATTCACTTTCCTGCCTGTCCATTTACACTTTTGAAATTAATTCACAGTTTGCGTGACTTAATCCTCACTTTGAAAACATACAAATGCGCACATTTTAAGGAAAGTCACGCGAACCGTGAAAGTTTTTAAACAAATTTCATTCCTGCTTGCAAATCATTTCTCTTTTAAATGTTTGTATTCCGTGAATGAACATGAAACATTTTCGTACGACACAAACAAACGATTTCCTTGAAAATTCCTTTTGACTTTCATATCATTGAAGTGGAGATAAATCTGCATTTCCATATTCCTTATAGATCATCGCGCCTGCTGTAAATAATCACACGAAATCTGTGTAGCTTTCGAATCAATTCATCAATTTTCATCTACATGACGAAAAAATGAATAAAGAATCGCACTGCATCAGTCTTTCTCTGTCTCTCTTGGTAATTTAGTGCGCAGCAGCTTTTCTTTATAGTTAATATTAAAACAAAACAAAAATAAGGCAGTAGAATAAGAGTGTTTATTGAACCTGTGTGCCGACCCTTGTAACAACAACAATGCGACAATTAACCACATATTACACTGTGTCTGTCCGAAGTACCATAAAATACTACTTTAATCTCATCGGTTTATATTTTATATATATTTATACAAAATATTTTCGTTTTTCTCTTTAACCAAATTATTTCTTTTAATGTTCTTTACATGTGACTCCACTTTGTCCGCTTTATTCTTTGCTCCGTCTCCTGGACGATGCTGTGTTTGTTTATACAAAATTTCAAGTTCAATCATCGTTACATTTCCTTCGGCGAAAACAAAAAATATATAATCACAAAGTCGTCCCTGAGGTTGTCATTATTATAGATTCCATTCCTTTTTAATTAAAAATCTTAGAAAATTAGTTGAGTGAAAAACTTCTTATTTAATTCGGATTTAAAAAGAAAAAAAAAGAGTTTCTTCCTGTGTATTATCCCAGTATACACCTTGTGTCCGACTAACTATGTTCATCTGTATTGTGTCATTTATAATCTCACCTCCAGAGAAGTTAACTAACTCGTGTGTGACGTCATATTATTATATTATTTTATTTTTAAATAAAAAATTCCTTATCTTTAGTTTTGAATAATTATATATTTAAAATAATATCTGTGCTGTAAATCTCATTATATATATATTATATACTCTCTCAGTCCTCCTAACCAAATAGAAGTTCTGGTGCTGTGGTCACGTCGCTTGTTTTTGCTTTTTGTTTCAGTATTTTGGGAATGTACTTATTTGGCGGTAAGTTTTGCATGTGGTATGATGGAACGAGGGAATGCTCTTGTCATGAAATCGTCAATCATGATCCAAAGTGTGTTTGTGACCGCAAACATTTTAACAATATCCTTTGGGCGACAGTCACGGTATTCCAGGTGGGTATCATAATTCGTCCGTCTCCTCCCGTTCGCTATTTAACAAAATACAAATAGATCTCGCCTTTAGATTATCTCATTTGCTTCACACTCCACTAGAATCTTTACCAAATATATTTTTTATAATATGCTCTCTCACTTTACGTGTAAATTCTCACGTCTTCTTGTGATATATTTGCCACATTTTGCAAATTTTTGTGCTTGCGAAGTATTCACTGCCTTTTTTTAAGCATAAAGATGGTTTTTTTTAAATAAATTTAGTAGGATTATTAAGACAATCTATGCATTCAGTGCAAGCAGGAAATGTAGAAATTGTTTATCTTGATTGATAAAGATAACTCATGCAACTTACTTAAATGTAATTAATAACAAAAAATGATTTTAAAAAGTACTTCCATATACTATTAGAGAAAGAGTAAAATAAGTATAAAAATATAATAATTAAAAAAATTATTAATATAAAAATTGCTATTGTATTATAAAATAAATTTTATATTATAAATGTCAACAATAATTTACGTTATATTATATTTTAAAATGTAAATCTAAAAATATTTAATGCTAAATAAATCATTATTTCTTTGAGTATCTGGAAAAAGAAATTATAAAGTTGCCTCTGCAATCCGGCTCACTCAGACCCAATTTGCATATAATCAGCACGCAATTTAGTTTCCTTACATCAAAGCGTTCATTTTCTTTCCATCTTTATGCTCCGCAGGCCATAAATTAGATAAAATCGGCCGACGTAATTCGCTGCTCCACTTTTGCCGCGGTAGCTTGCTAGGTATGCAACAAGTTGAGCAGAGCGTACGCAACGGTTGCATAAGTCCTCCTTTTGTTACGGCGAGGGAGCGGCGGCTTAATTGAATTAAAAGCCAGCAGTTGACTGCTTGTTTTGTTAAATCATCATAATAATCCCCGCGAAATTATAATCAGTTGTGACTCGGTTAAAAAGCAGAAAATATTTCGCAGCACTTTGAGTAAATAAAATAATTTCTCTATCTCTCTCCCTTTTTCGGAGTGCTCAACTTTAACGCTAGAGTTTTCTTTAGAATTTGCATGAGGCTCTGTAACTCTCACTCGCGAGAAATAATTAGATTTTCAAAGTTGCCAAAACTTGCTAATCTACTAATTAGAGTCTTGAAAGGCTGCGACTTTATACTTTTCCATTCAATTATATAAACCACGCCGTTCACTTTGCGAACGGCACCCGCGACCTTTCGCCCCCGGGGTGAGAAATTTTTCTTGCGCAGATCCTGACCCAAGAGGACTGGAACGTGGTCTTGTTCAACGGCATGGAGAAGACCAGCCACTGGGCCGCGCTCTACTTCGTCGCCCTCATGACCTTTGGCAACTACGTTCTTTTCAACTTGCTCGTCGCCATTTTGGTCGAGGGATTCTCCGCCGAGGTAAAAATCCAAAACTGCGAAGAAAAACACACACATTATTCGATTCTTCCAACTCTGGAATTTTATTTAGAGTCTCTTCTTTCTGCTATTCTCTTCCTCTTTACGATCTATGCACTGGTTTCCTCCTCATGCACAACCTGCACCTCTAAAACTTTTGTACTTTTATTATGAAATTATAAATTATCCTTCTTCCGAAGAAACACACATTTTCAGGGCTGTGAATTAAAGTATTTTTTTCTTTCTTAAATTTGGATCAATTTTTTCTCATTTGCGTGATTTTAGGTTGTTTTTAGACACTTTAAGTTAATATTTAAGATGGTTTTCATTAATATTCCAAATTAATAGAATGCTTAATAAAATAGTCAACCGTCTAATCTCAAATTTCACAGCCCTTTACACATTATTATTCCGTAGACCTGGGTTTATCATTTTGCTCAATTTCTTTACTCTTTTGATACTATGGGACTCGTTCTGCATAAATTTGCATATATGAAATTTTATCCATCCATATTTTGCATCAGCATTGAGTAAAAAGGAAATTAATTCAATTGTGCCAGCATTAATAATTCATCCGTGACCATTGATTTTGAATTGGGTTGTCAATTCGAACATGAATTCAATTCATTTTAAATGCACCCTTCATTTGGGACCGATAAAATCTGGTAATATAATCATTTGCTCGAAATCATTTATTATATATTTACATGCTGGATGCTTTTGAGAAATCAGAGACGCTTTAGAAATGTGCACACGCTAGGCTGAAACCTTACGCTTGCAATTGTAGAGAAATGAGCGGCTCGAGCGAGAGCAAAGAGAGCTCGCCAAGGCCCAACAACAGCAGGAGGCGGCGGCGGCGCAGGAGGCGGCAGCAGCGGCGGCGGCTGCAGAGTATGACCCTGAGGACTCAGGGGGCTCTGGCAGCAGCAGTTCCTGTCTGGTAGGTTTTGCGCTGCCCGAGACTCACACGCTATAGTATTCTGGAGACTTTCATGATCGTAGTTAGATTAGACATTTTCTCTCTGCTGATGGGAATTTCCAAGCACAACCTCAGAGCTGGACTAAAATTTTGCATTTTATTAATTAAATTTTTGAAATTCTCATTCTCTCGATTCCGGCCCTGCAATTTTTAAATTATACTTGGATTCTTACGATTTCTAATTTGATTCTACCGATGTATAGGAAAACGTGCTGAAACCGGATAATCCGACGCGGAACAACACTTTCGGACAGCACGACCGAGAAAACAGCTGGAAGGTCAGGACGCAGGTCGAGTTCGAGCCCAAGTGCAACATTCAAAAAGGTGTGCAATTAAAATAAAATAAAATGCTTGCTCCATATTTATTAGGCACATTGGAACTTATTAAATTTAGTAAAAGGTTTTGGACACTTTATTAATATTAAACTTTTAATAATTTAATTTTTTATATTTTAATTATTATTTTTTTCATTTTTATAATTATAATGATAATTATTATTTTACTTTTTTATAATTATTTTATTTTTTGTTAAAAAATGACATTTTTTTTATTTTAAATCAACATTAGGCATTTTTATCCAAAGGAACAATAATAATTTATTAGTAACAAATTAAAAAGAACTAATTTAAAGTTCGAAACCATAATTTTATTTATTGCTTCGTTAAATTTGAGAAAATAGTTGAATTCATATTAAATAAATTTTATTTGCAAATGTAATTTATAAAATTCGCCACTTTTCTGAGCAGAAAGCCAGATGCTGCAGCAGCAACAAGCGCAGCAGCAGGGTGGCAGCGCGACGCCACCCCCCGCGCCACAGGCGCCTGTGATCACCCACACGGCGGCCACCCCTCAGGACTCGCCGAACGCCACCCTCGAGCCTGGCGCCGTCGGTCTGCACAGGCTCAACCCCAACATAAGTTTGTACGCCAGTTCCCTCTCCATTGATTCCATCGACAGATCATCAGTGAGTATTTCTTCTATCGCAATCAATTTTCTGACCAAATTAAGTTTCTGCCTGGGGAACTTTCGCAGCGGATCCAGAGACTTTGGGAAAACCGGCTGCACTTTGTAAGAGTTCAATGTGGGCCCTCCTATATATTTGCAGAAATAGAATTAATTTAAACCCTGTTTGGCTTTGAAAGTGTTCAGATCGGTGTTGATTCAGCGGCTTTCCATGTTTTGCCTTTGATGTTTCTCAAAAGAAAACGCCAAGTTTTATAGAGTCCTGCACATGTTTAGCATACTTTTATAAATGTTTGACGTTGATTTTTGTGAAAATGACAAGCGAACGACAATTTTCCAGTCATCCCAGTGCAGCATTCCAGGCCTTTTAAGGCCACCAGCAGCGGCCCCGAGCAATCCCCACGCTTCAAGGCAGTCCTCAGGGTCGAACACACCACGCAGAGTCAGTCTTTCAGTTACCCCACCAAGTGGCTCCAGACCAAAGTAAATATAAATTAATTAAATCATAAATCATCATTGGAAAATTATTGAATGAAAAATAAATGGTTCAAATTTACTTCACCTTAGAATTGGGACATTAAAAATTTGCGAAAAATTGTTTAGAGACTCGGTTAAAACATAAAATAGTTCAAGTTTATTGAAGCAAAAACATTTTAAAATGTTTACAACAAACTCTTTTTTACTTTATAATATTTTCTGGAATTACTCATGCAAATTTATGGAAAAATTAGTTCCAGTCTGAACAGAACTGCCGGCTGGCGGATTTCAAGGCCTTCCCTGCGATCGCGCCAGCGGCCCCCGGGAGCCGAAGAAGCCCCGGAAGATTTTGTCCTCAACAACGGCGCGCACAGCAACTCGTACAATCACAGCCGCCAAATCAATAATCTCGCAGTGCCTGCCATGTACTGATTGATTTAGAAAAAAATTTAAAGATTTTATTAATGGAAAATGTTTTGAGCAGGCAAGAGGGCGACCAGCACTTGCACTGCAACGGAGGCCTCCTCGGCTCCATCCGCAATGAT
The DNA here is from genome assembly GCF_031216515.1 of Neocloeon triangulifer. Taxonomy (NCBI): domain Eukaryota; kingdom Metazoa; phylum Arthropoda; class Insecta; order Ephemeroptera; family Baetidae; genus Neocloeon; species Neocloeon triangulifer. The sequence goes on from NW_026775550.1 coordinate 4,368,311, forward strand.
ACTCAGTCCCCGTCGCGCAACAACCTGCTGTCGGTGCAGGCGCCCGCCACCTCCTCCTGCTCCCTGAGACGCCCGTCGGCCTGCTCCACGCTCCTCCCGCCATCCGTGTCGAATCCAGCATCAAGATCTCCAAGCATAGCACCACCTCATTCCCCGTTCATGCAGGTATAGCAGGAAGGAAGGAATCAATTATCTTTGGTTTAATTATTGAATTATTATTTACCATTTAAAAATTAAACAATGTGTTTTGAATTTTCTACAAATAATTATTAAAACGTGTTATAAATGTTCCCAGAAGATAAAAGAAAAATTTACAAGACGAGAATTTAACAATTAATATTAACTATTTTCACTAGAAGATAATGTAATGATTTGAAATTTAAAATTATTATTTTAAAAGATTAAGCATTAAAAAATAATAATTTTATAATATTTAGTTTAAAATTTATTATTTAAAAAAGCAAAAATAAATACATAAATAATAATAAATTTAAGTCATTTAAGTCATTGACCCCGGTGACATGTGACCTTTTTTGACCTGGTCACTATGTGTGATACATGATCGGAAAGAACAAGTCAAGGGGAATAATTTTTGTCTTTACACATTTTGTCCTATCTCTAACATGAAAAAAGTTATGGCCGTTTAAAGTTGTTTTTGCATGAAAAAGGCTCAGAAAACCACGTTTTTTACCCTTTAACTCTGAATATCTCAAAAACGCAAAAAAAATGCCACCATTTTTTAATATGTTGTTAGTAACTTAATTAGGCAACTTTTGGCTATTTTGAAATCAAATATTTTTCTTCCGTCGTACTTTGATATCGACTTAAAAACCCGAGGTCAGAAAAATTGACCTTGAACTTTGACCTTGGTTACCACGGCAAAGTTGTAGGACGTCTAATTTCCTACAAGTTTGATATTAGAAGCATTTGCGCTATCTCAAACAGGAACTGAGATATTTTCGATTTTTTTAAAACTCCTTTCTTCAAAATCGCCAACCTTGAGCCCCTGTAAAATAGGCAATTTTGATAATTTTTCAAAATCCTTCTAAACTATTTGTCTGGACCATGAAACGAAATGATGGGCCAAATTTCATTCAATTTGGTTGACCCTTGCCAAGAGCGTGTCAAATTAAAATAAATAATGCCAAATATACTTTCTATTTAAAAAATTTTGTTTAATAATTTTATATATAACTAATTTATTATTTTTAATTTTTGTAATTTACATTTAAAAAAAAAAATTAATCTACATAAGATCTTTTTTTAACTTTGCAAAGGGCACATCCTGGCCAGGTCACCACGTGTCCTACCACCAGCACAGGCACGCGTCCTTGTGCGAAGGCGCGCAAGTGCCGATGCGTCTGATGCACCACCGGCCGTCCCTGGGGCCGCAGGTGGGCTGCGGCTACAGGTCGCGCCACGCGTCCATCTGCATGCACCACCACCACCACCACCCCATCGTCTCCGAGCGGTCCTCCTTCACCAGCAACAAGTTGTCCACCTCGCCGCTGCCGCAGGTCAAGGTCGGCGCCGAGGACGAGGAGCCCAAGGTGAAGAAGATCTTCAAGTTCTTCGAGCCGAGGGGCTGCCTCAAGGAGAGGGACGACTACTCGCTCTACATTTTCTCTCCGGACGACTCGTAAAATTGAGTTTTTTCTTTATTTTCGTAAAATTTCATTATTTTCTTTGTAGAAAATTTCGGAATCTGTGCAGTTGGATTGTGGAGCGACGGTGGTTCGACAATGTGGTGCTGTTCTTCATTGGCCTCAACTGCATTACCCTGGCCATGGAGAGACCAAACATCCCTCCCGACTCCACAGAGCGGATGTTCCTTTCCACGGCCAACTACGTTTTTACTGTTGTTTTTGCTCTAGAAATGTTAATCAAAGTGAGAGGAGTTTTGTTTTAATTTTCTTTTTCGATTTTATTCAAATTTAATGCAGGTGATAGCCACTGGGATGTTTTACGGCCGGGAAGCCTACTTCACCTCGGGCTGGAACATCATGGACGGCGTGCTTGTCCTCATTTCCATAGTTGACCTGCTGATGTCCGTGATATCAGAGAGCAGTCCCAGGATATTCGGAATTTTAAGAGTAAGAAATAACAAAATAAAAATTAAGTTAAAATAATATTAGCTTATGTTAAAAATAAATATATTTATTTAAAATGTTAGAAATTTTAATATGTTTAAATTTTTAAAAATTACTTTGTTTATTAGAATTTTAAATTTTTTAACTTATTTTTTTAATTAAAATTAAATATTAGCTAATATAAATGTTTACATTTTAATTTAGGTTTAATTAATCATCAAACTAAAATTAAATATTTTTATATTAGTATATAAATAACCAGTTTCTTTGATCCACTAGAAATGAGAAATCATTAATTGATAATAATTGATTTGATTTGACCATCTTAATATTTTAATCTCTCCTAATCAATTTGCCAATTTAAGTCTCAAATTGAATGCTAAAACATGATGTGGATTTCATGAAAATTGAAACCAGGCAAACCCTGTTGCAACGAAAAATGAATAAATAAAGGACGACTTTTGCTTAATAAGTTTCTGCAGATTTCTTATATTAAAATTAAATTCACCCCATTTAATTTTTAATTTTTTATGAATTCCTCCCACTTAGTTTGGAGTTTGGACACTACAAAACCCTAGGTTTTTAAAGTTAGGTCGCCTCTTGGGGTCAGTTGTCCTTTATTTATTTCTTTGCAACAACGTTTGCTCGGTTAAAATTTTCAATTTTACTCCTTCAAAATAATGAATGTTTTCCTATTAGGTTTTTCGACTTCTCCGATCTTTGCGGCCTCTGCGAGTCATCAACAGAGCGCCGGGTCTCAAACTTGTAGTACAAACATTATTATCATCGCTGAGACCCATCGGAAACATAGTTCTCATTTGCTGCACCTTCTTTATTATTTTTGGAATTCTAGGTGTACAGGTGCGTCGATAAAAATAGAATCAAATTAAACGAGAAATTAATCACTGTTTTGCAGCTATTCAAAGGTGCATTTTACTACTGTGAAGGGCCAGACATTAAGAATGTGAGAAATAAGACTGACTGTTTGGCCGACAAAAAAAACTCGTGGGTGAACAGAAAGTACAATTTCGATGACCTGGGCAAGGCGCTCATGTCGCTGTTTGTGTTGTCCTCCAAAGACGGCTGGGTCAACATCATGTACACCGGCCTTGATGCAGTCGGCGTCGACCAACAGGTGAAATTAAAATTTGTACAAAGAATCAATTAAAAAAATGATATATTTGATTAATTATTAATTTTGTAACTAAATTTAAAAAATATTTGCAGCCAATAGAGAACTTTTCGGAATGGCGCCTGCTTTATTTCATCTCATTCCTGCTGCTCGTCGGCTTCTTCGTTCTCAACATGTTCGTGGGAGTTGTGGTTGAAAACTTTCACCGGTGCAGAGAAGAGCAGGAGAAGGAGGAAAAGGCCCGGCGTGCAGCCAAGAGAGCAAAGCAGATGGAGAAAAAGAGAAGAAGTAATTTAAAATTTTATTTTTGTAAAAAAATTAAATCAAAATTTCAGGAATGCACGAGCCTCCGTACTACGCCACTTACTCCAGGCCGAGACTTTTGGTCCACAACGTCGTCACCTCAAAGTACTTCGACCTGGCCATCGCAGCAGTGATAGGCCTGAATGTGGTCACCATGGCGCTTGAATTCTACATGATGCCAAAAGCGCTCTCGTACGCCCTCAAGATTTTCAACTACTTCTTTACGGCGGTTTTCATTCTCGAGTCCATCATGAAATTAGTTGCCCTGGGAATGCACCTGTACTTCAAAGACAGGCAAGTAGCATTAACAACTTTTTGTAATTATGCAACCTGCAAAGCTCGTCTGTTTAGCAGGTTGCCTAATTATATAAATTCAAGTTATTAATTATTTTGATAATTTCAGGTGGAATCAGTTGGACGTCATAATTGTTATTTTGTCCATTGTGGGGATCGTCCTTGAGGAGGTGGAGTCCAAAATCATCCCTATCAACCCCACCATCATCAGGGTAATGAGGGTTCTAAGGATTGCAAGGGGTAAGAGACCTGTGATTATTTACATGTTTTTGAAACTAAAATTGAAATCAATTCAGTCCTGAAACTTCTGAAGATGGCCAAAGGTATCAGAGCCCTTTTGGACACCGTGATGCAAGCCCTACCGCAAGTGGGAAACCTGGGGCTCTTGTTCTTCCTTCTCTTCTTCATTTTCGCTGCCCTCGGAGTGGAGCTTTTTGGACGCCTTGGTAAAATTACTAAAAACAATTGGCACAAATTTTGCTAATATTTGATTTTACTTAATTTAAAATCAGCCTTGATAACATTTTTATTTATTTAATAATTTTGTGAAAATTTTAAAATTACATTAAAAAATTTCACAGAGTGCAGCGAAGAAATCCCATGTCAGGGTCTGGGCGAGCACGCGCACTTCAGCAACTTCGGCATGGCCTTCCTGACCTTGTTCAGGGTAGCCACCGGTGACAACTGGAACGGCATCATGAAAGACACCCTGAGGGACACGTGTGATGACGCGGCCGACTGTGTGCGCAACTGCTGCGTGTCCACCGTGATCGCCCCCATCTTCTTCGTCATCTTCGTCCTGATGGCGCAATTTGTGCTGGTCAACGTGGTGGTCGCCGTCCTCATGAAGCACCTCGAAGAGTCCCACAAACAGGTAAGCATTCATTTCGTTTTTCGTGTAATATTGTGAAAGTAAAAAGAAGAAAAAAAATCAATGTTTTCCTCTTCTCTGGTCTTTAACCGAACCAAAAACTTGAATTTCCTTCTTGAGAGGCAATCTATTCAAAACTCTGTTTCCCTCTAACTCTTTCTAAATATTCAGCACGGACTCAAACAGGTAAACTTCCTCTCTTGACTATCACTTTCTTGTCTCTCTCTCAACTCTCTTTCTCTTGATCTTTGTCTTGTGTAAATACTACGTCGTTTTTTGTGCATAATTGTTTCAGTTTTGTCGCAGCTGTCGTGAATCAGAAAGTAGACAGATTAGAATTTGTAATTGGATAGATGGTTCCGAAGATGTAGGGCCCAAATTCTCCCTATTCACGCTGTGTACAGGACCTTTCCCCTCAATTTCTGATATGACCGATGCTTATTCAGACGGGGATGTAATTATCCAAGAATAAACTTTAATTCGACGGTTTGTTCAATATATTCAAAAAGTGCAGCTTGTGCATTTCTCTCTCTCCATATTTTATCTTTGGGCAGATTTTGGGCACTTAATATTCAATCGGTTTTCAATTTCTTATTATTATACAAGGTCTCACTTCCGGCTTCTGACACTCCACAGGCTTTTTCAAGTTTCTCGAGTTCAGCTGTGCAGCAATATTTTTCACCATCTTTTTGCAATTTTTCTCAGCTTACAATTTCTTCGCATAAGCGTGGCAGTTTTCTCACTTTTTGAATGGATAAATTAAAATATTTATTGCGCTTTCAAATTTGCAATCTTTATATAATGCATCACGCAGACACGTGGCTTGTCAAATATTCATAAATTTTTGAGAAATCGTGTGAATTTCCATGTCTGACGCGAGGAAATCTTTCCGCAGATGGAGGACGAGCTCGATATGGAGGTGGAGCTGGAAAGGGAGTTGCAGGCAGAGCAAGAGGAGGCCGAAGAGGCTGAAGCTGCAGAGGCGCTCAGGTTAACCATGCAGGTATGCGCTGACGAAGAATTTAATTTTCATAATATAATTGAAAGAATTTATGATAATTCCAAATTCTTTTTCATTTCTTTTAAGAAAGTAGAAAAGACTCTGAATTATGATTTGATCTGTATAATAATTTAAATCTGCATTTAAAATTTGATTTTAATTTTTCGAAGGAGGAAGAAGAGAACAATCTAGGAAAGCACAAACAGTTGAGCAAGGTGCTGTCTTTGCCTGCAAACTTCACCTTCCACTCCATGGAACAGGGTCAGGCTGACAAGATCACCAATGGAGACTCATTTTCAGAGGACGCTGGTAAGTGTAAACAATTTGATAATTTTAAATTCATAATAATTTATCTTTTTACTATCATTTTAAATCATTTAATTTTTTATTTAAAAAATAAGTTATGAAATTTTTGTTTATTTAAAAAAAAATCAACTGTTTTAAATGAAAAAAATATGAGATAATTGATATTAAACGACTCAAACATAACAACATTAAAATAAATTTTTTGTAGTTTAAAATTGTCAATTATTGTTTTGTATCAAAAAATATAAGAATGTAATAAAATAATATTTAAAAATTGTTAAATTAAAAATTTATATAAAAAATTAATGATATTAAATAAATTAAATAAAACAAGGTTAAAAAAATAGCATATAAAATTTATAAATTGTTTTTTATAATATTTCATTTGTAATTATTACAACTGCGCATAGAACAAATGAAAAACTAAACTATATATTTTGGAATTTATTAAAAATTTTGGGTTGGCAAATAAAACATTCTTTCTTTAAATTAATTGTTAATTAAAATATTGTAAAATTTTCAGACGGGGTGAAGCAGTTGTCGCGTCCAACGCACCTGACGCCGCTGCGGCGCCGCATCCCGCCAGCCTACCCGGCCAACAACTGTGCCAAGGCGGTGCTGTGCCGGCGCTCGGGCAGCGAGCCGAGCATCAACGCCGCCTCCGGGGGCGGCGGCGGCGGCCTGGCGCGGCCCGGCGAGCGCAAGGAGCTGCGTCGGCCGGGCAGCAGCGGCAGTTTGCACGCGCTGGTGATGCCGCGGGACACGTCGAGCGGCCTCTCACCCGAGTGCGTGGCCCCCGGCAAGACCCTGGTGCCGCCCCCGTACCAGACGCCGAGCAGCGAGCAGGCGCCGCCGATCGGCGCCACCAGCCCCACCTTTTCCATCTCGTACAGTGACAGTTGTAGTGAGACGGTCAGCAGCTCCGAGTCGATCACGTCGCCGTCGGAACTCTAGCGACCTGCTTAGTATCTTTTTGGCCTAAAGTCACTCAAACACACACACACGCAGAGTCTAGCATTGGTTTTACGCAAACGAAAGTGAGAGTGGGATTTATCAGGGCAGTTGGCGGCCAACACACGCTTTTGGGGATCTTTGAAGCTATAATAATACTTTTTTTTTTGGAAAATTTTCTGTTCGATTTTGCTGGTTGTTAGGTACCTATGTCGACACGGGAGAGAGCTTAAATCCGCGATAAATTTGTGTGATTTCGATCAAGTGCTGCCTTGTATGCATAATTTAAACCGAAAAACGCGCGTGTACGTTGTTTGCTTGGGAATATTTCACGTTTGAAGAAAATAGGAGGCTTGTGAATTTTCGTAAAAATAGTTTATTTACAAGGTATTTAAAAAAGTTGCGATTTCAGAGTTAAGAAACCTTAAAATCTTCCAAAATTGAATATAAATGAATAATATAAACTCAAAAACCTTATAATAAGGTATTATATTTGAAATTTTTGTTTAAATTTTATATTTTTAAACCAACCAGGACCTGTTTCTAGAGGCCTAAATTCATACTTTTGGAGCTATACAGACTAAATTTGAAAACAAAATTGCACATTTTACAACTGCGCGAAATAATAAACAATTTTTCAGTTTGGAATCACTGTTCTTATGAGATGACACTTCCAATATCAAATTTTGAAATGGAATAATTTGCAAAAACAGCTTGATCTGTTTAGAACAGAAAATTAAAAGCGAGTCTAAAAATCTATTCAAGTTCTAACGCTATGTTTGAAAAATTCAACAAATAAATTAATATTTTTGAATCTTAACAGTTCAAAAATACTGATTAAAATTCACAAGTCTCTGATGAAAAAGGATTTTGTTCGGCTTCTTGATTTACGCCTTTGCATGTTGAGAGGGTAAGAGATTTGCATATAATTAAATATATTATTAACGAAATGTGCAACTCGCACTTACGTACGTCTTTCTGATCTGGACCTAAAATCTTGATACTGATTCTAAAAATGCCTTCGGTACACCATGGTGCAAAAATAAACTTCTTCTTTTCAAACTCCCTGAGCTGTCAAGTACACTACTTGCCCTGCTGGTTGTGTGTTGGATAAAAAAAATTGCAAGTTACGTAAAATACAAATATAGGGAGCGAGCGAGTTTCATACAATTTTTGAAGCGATAAAAATGCAGAGACGTCATTTTGTTAACAGAGAAAGAAGAAATCATACTAATTAATTATAATATGAAATTCTGTGATAGGGTTTGTGTGTAATTAATAATGTATATTCCTCAAAATATGTACATTTTTTGTGTAGAGTCAGTTTGTCGGTGTCGATCAATTGTAATTTGCAAGAGGAGAAAAAGGTTTAAAAGTTATAAAGAGGTGCGATTTGCGATTGTGGCTGGAGTAAATTTTGAACAAAAAAAACATCAAAAGAAGATAATTCGAGGCGGGTCTTAATAACACACCCGTTGTCAATTTTGTGTATTTTAAAACATTCAGAAACTTCTGGAAAAGTATGTAAGTCACGGAATTTAGAGAGAATGAAAAAAGAATAAGAAAAACTCTGCCCATTGTCTTGTAAAACCATTCAATTTTGAGGATTTCAAATTATTATGGCTACAGGTACGTGTGTAGTGCAAGTGTCTGTCCAAATTGTGTCCCTTGGCGAGGAATTTTAATCAAATTCTCACAAATGAGTCGCCGACAAACCACGTAACTGTTGAGAATAAAAACAAAATACACAATTTGTAAATGTGCTACGTACGGCAGATCTCTAGGCAACAAAAAGAAGTAACATGCATTAATAAATTCATTGAAATAATGAAAAGCCAAATATTAAAAAATCGTCTCTCTCGATCGTCCATATGTTGAGGAGTGTTAAAAAATTCACGGCTTACATTGTTGGGAAAAATCACGCTCTTTTCTTTCCCTTTACTTGGCTCTTTTCTATACAAAGCTCAACCCCTTTTTGATTTTGTTCACTCTCCCGAGATTAGCGTAAGCAAAGACACACATGACGCCTCTCTTTCAAGAGCAATATTAAAATATATTTTTTAGACCTCGCGCCCGTCAGTCACTTTATACTTCATAGGTACGTAGCGATCCTTTCAAATTAATCTCCAAACTGTGCCTTTTTGTATCAAAAACACACTCATGCGAAAAAAAAACTCGATAAATAGGCGAATTGAGGTGGGTCTTAAAAAAAAGCGTTTTTTGTAAGATAATAAAATTCGCGATCCCCTGAAAAAGCCGAATCGTAAGATGGAATGAGTGCGGTGGTTTTATTTTCGGAACTCTGAAATTTAAAAAAATGCGTAAACAAATTTGGTCCATGGTTCGAAATTAATTGGCAGAAAAAGAAATTAAGTTTCTCATCAAACAAAATTTCATTTTCCAGGCACGAACCATTTGATTCCAATCTCCAGGGGAATCTGAAAATTGAAAAAAATAATTCAGTTTTTTTTTCAGTTCTTGTTTGAGATTGCTTGAAACATGGTATAGAATATTCTTTAAATAATTTTTTAACAATTCTTTTAAAAGTCTAGGTTTTTTACTGTATTTTTAAAAATTCCTAATCATTTTGATAATTTTGTACTAACTCACTCATTCCAACTTATTTCTTTCGTCGAGCGACAGACCACATAGATTTTAACTCCATTTTTCGAGTTTTTTTCCATCTGCCTGTAAGTTGAATAGGACGACTTCTGCTGTACGACAAAAATTCCAACGTGCGCCCTATTTTCCTATCAAACAAAAGGACTCGGATTAATGTACACATGTAATTATATTGCAACATAAAAAAGCCACCGAATTTCTCTCTCCTTTTCGGAGCTGGAAGAAAGTGATTTTACCAAAAGCGATTGAATAATTCAATGGATGCGGAATTTGTTCCACAATTTTCGCGCAAGGAAGTGACAAAAAAATAATATTATAAAACATTTTACATGAAAAGAAAATCTATCCTCTCTTTCCATTTGCCTTTTCAGTCTATTGTAGATTCGAGAGTGTACATCAAAAGCTGTACGTTTTTGAATGAAAAAAAGAACCGACTTTGTATATTGAGGTGAAAAATTAATATATTGCATGTAATTATATTCCTCATTAGAAAACGCATGTATGACGAACAAGCTGGCTGGCATGTTGAATTAATTCTGTTGACGCCTAGTTCATTATTTTACAACTTAAATAAAAAGAAGAATTGATTCTAATGTATCAATGTTGACTATTAATATATTTGAGGAAAAACACTCTCTGTTACCGTATAATGATTAAATAAAAAGAGTAAACCTTTTGTATTTGTAACTGGGACCAGTCGTGTCTGATTTTCTCTGCACCCAAATTAGCCTGGAGGTGTTAATGGATGGGGAAAATGATAATTTGATGGATGTGAGTCAGAATATTGGTTTAGGTTGAATGCGACGCTCACAATTTAACGATGTACAAGCTGATAGGATGAGCTTTGACAAAATAACGGAATTTGCTATAATAGCTCATCCTATCAGCTTGTACCGCGGTGCCTCCGAGTTTCGTCCGTCGTTTTGCTAACTCGCGCCCTGTGTTATTCTTATGGGGGGAAAAAGCAAACGCCGGAGGCCGCCGCGGCCGTTCTAGTGGACGGATTTTCAATTTATAAAAAACAAAATGAAGCTAATTTTTGGGCCGATTTTTCCAGGGATCGTCCGGCACCGCCGGGGCCGAATTGCCGATTTTTCGGCAAAATATTCGGCTTATGGGAATTAACACGCGCTTTTGCTTCGGACACGAGACGTAATGATCGCCGCGAGCCAAAGGCGGCCCCCCGGGAGCCCCCAGGCTGAAATTAATCACCCGCGGCCGAATTTGGCGATGGCGGTGGTAAAATGCATAAATGGGTGTTTTTTGAGAATTTTTATGCGAATTCTCGGCTTAAGGGATTTTACATGTGTTTGCGCTCGGAAAGGGTCGGAACGGCTGCCGCGGGCCCCCGACGGCCCCCACTGACCCACCTTTTGTATTTGTAACTGGGACCAGTCGTGTCTTATTTTCTCTGCACCCAAGTTGTTAGCCTGGAGGTGTTAATTGGCGGGGAAAATGATAATTAGTACTTCTTCGACTTGCTGTTTGACGGATGCGAGTCGGAATATGGAGTAGGTTGAAGGTACGAACTGAAGGCGACGCTCACAATTTAAAGATGTCCAAGCTAATATAGGTTGAGCGTTTACCAAATAACGGATATTGCTATAGTAAAATGTAAGTAGTTGAAGTGCTATAGTATTTTTTTTAGTTGCAATGTATTTTATCTTCAATACATTCAAACCGTTCCAAAGCGTGCAATTATTATATAAAAAACGAAAGATAAAAAATTTTAATCATTCACTTGGATTCCGGTTGCAAGTAAGAATCTAAAATCCAGAATTTTTTTATTATCAAATACTTAAAATCTAGCCGCATTCATATACACATTTTATTTAAAAAAGAAGAATATTGATGAATTTTATTGCAAATTGTTATTCTCATTTAGACTAAAAATTTTTGGAACTTGCAATTCAGTTGAATATAACGGGCGCCGCAAATAGAGCGAATCATGCTCGGTGCCTTCGCAGAGAAAGGCAAATTCCTTGGCCTGCCGTAAGAAAATTCTAATTACCATATTTATTATTATATGTTTGTACTGCCATGAAATATCTTTTTAGTAAAAATTCAGCAATTGTTTGATAATTTTTTATTTAAAATCAAGTCGAGGCTTAAAGATGTAACATATGGGCTTGTTAATTCAGCTACCATCTCTTTTTAGAAAACACTAAATTACAAACTTGTTGACAAAGAGCTATTCTTTCATAATGTCCATTTTAACATATTTGCATCTTGATTTTTTTCCTCTTAAAAAAAAGCTTTAAAATTGAAATTTTAAAATTTGAACTCGGAAAAATTTTTGAGATAGCCAAATCTGCGTTTAATTTTGACTCTCGGTTAAAACTTTCATTAGAACATTTGGGCTGCAGTGTGTAAGATAAAAAATAGCAACTTAAATATTGAAATGGGAAAAAATATTCTCGATGTCTCATCGTCCGTGTTTTGAGTTTTACTTTCTGGAAGCTCGACATAAGTTTTCAAGTATTTCGCCGTTACGATCATAACAAATTCTCATTCCTCAACGACTTCAGCAACATCAGGAAGCAGAAGGACTTCCATCTAACGTAACACGGTGCCCACTTTTTATTAACTCCGGCAAAATCGTAATTGTAAATATTATTATTTTTTATTGTTAAGTTGTTTAAATGAAAAAATATGAAAGTAAATACGAAATAATCAGAAATTTTTTGAAAATAATCACTAAGACAGTTAGAAATGAGAGAAATTTTATTTAATTGTTCTGCACAAGTTATTTATTACACATTAATAGACAACATTGCATTAACATGTTATTCTCCACATACCATAGGAGCCTTTACTAGAATCGCTCGTCGCTTTGACATACGTCCGATGGTTAGTTTCGGACGTGACATACAAAATGTCGTCATAGAAACTTTTGATCGTAACTGGACTACCATCGGTCTTTAGTGAATCTATGGAAAACAAGTTCCGATTTTCTTTTGAAGACAAATAGGATACTTTTGTGCCACACACAGAACCATCTTCATTTACGTGCAAAAACCTATCATAATCTTTGTTGTGAAACTCGTAATACTTGGTGCCAGCATCATTGGTCCACGACTCGATTTTCCACTTGGCCTCGTCACCTATTTCATCTTCAAAGTACCAGATGCCGATACTGTAACCGTGCCACCCTGACGTTACGTACAAGTACTCTCTGCTCCTTTCGCCGTTTCGAATCAAGCAATCTCGTCCGATCACACGTCTTGTCCAACCGCAGCTGACTATCGCGAGGCAGCTCAGGACGCAGAAAGCAAAAAAGGCCGCTTTACCCATTTCGTTTTCAACAGAGTTCAGTGCTGAAAACAAAAAATCAAAATTGAAAATAAAAAAAACTAGCTCCTAACATTCCATGCATATATTATCAGAAAATATGTGTCTTCTTTTTAGCTAAGGCTCAATAAAGGTTTGATTTTTCAAAACGATTAATAACTAAAATATTTCAAAAGCAAATCCACATACCTGCGGGGACACGTTCGTGAAGTAGGATGATCTCGAGAAGTTTTGGCCACTCTCAGAGTTGCGGATCTGCAGTGTCAGATCTGGAGTGGAAGTTAGAGCGTCTAAGAGCGTTTTTATACTCTTGTCTGGTGTGGCGAGTAGAAGGGGAAGCAATTAATATACTACGATATTTAAAAAATCTTGTTATATTCACATGCATAATTATAATTCATTACATTAAACTGTATTTTATAAACTTTAAATCAACACAGCATTTGTATCAAATTTAAACTTAAATTTTGATTCAAACTTAAAATAAAAAAATAAAAATCTGTGATCTCTTTTATTATCAGTAATCAGGATTGTTTTATTCTTAAAAAATCGTGGAAAATGAATACATAGTAATTTTTCCGGGGGCAAAAATTGTATGTTGTATGTTTTACATCCGGCCGTTTAAAATTCTTCTTCAGATGATTGCGGTTACAAGTAAGAATCTTTTATAAGTTCCAGGATTTTTGCTTATTATCAAATACTAAAAATTGTTGCCGCATTCCATTATACACTTTTTATTTAAAAAACAAAAAAAAATAGTGAATTTTATTGCAAATTTATATATATATATATATTTTCATTTCACTCATTTGGACTCGACATTTTGTAAACCTTGCAATTCAGTTGAATATGACGTGTTTTATCAGACAAGGAAAAGTTTGTCAATGGCTAGCAAAAATCCCGATTCAAATTAATGCCGCACTTTGTTACGCGATAACGCAGAACACAAAAAAATATATTAATGAAGAAAAGTGCAGACTCGTATTTAGGAATTCCCCGACACCCTATATTCAGCAGGTCAATATCTCTAACCTCTGCCCTCGCTGATAAAATACTCACGACGCTCAACAATTATTCATACACAAATGTATATTTTTTGCGACAAGAATTAATGAAAACGTTTATCCGTCTAGATCTATCAAAACACTTAAAACAAATCTTTTTAACTGGAAAAAACTACAATCTTTGAATTAAATCTAGTGCTAGTTGTATCGCACTCTTGAATCTTTCCAACTACTTTATTGTTCTTGTTTTTATCAAAGCACTTCAATCGAAGTCAACTTTAAAATTAATCTAATCAGAATTATTTTACTCTATACCTGTAGCTGCAGAGGCCGCTATTTTAATCCTTCCAATCCCGTCCCACGCACTGTTATCTAATCGGCACAGATTTTTCTTTCGTTTAAAGGCAAACGAGTATTATAATATGAAATGCAAATCTGGAACTTGCTCTTTCACTGGCATCGCTGAGACGCAGCAGCACCAACAATGGTTGAGTCACCAAATTGGAGAGAAAAACTTGGCAAAGGTAATTTTAATATAAATAAAAATTTAATTAGCCGAAACAAAATTTTAACTTCTTTAAATATTTTATTTATTGGCTATTGTTAGTTTTATTTGTTTTTATAAATTTAATAAATTTATTTTCATTTTAATATTCATATTAACATATTTATTCAAAATTATCCAAAAGCAATATTCCATGTACAAAATAATAATTTATTTAATAAAAATAAAAAATATTTTAGGTGTAAATATTCATAATGAATATAGCAGATTGCAAAGATGGGCAACTACAATAAATGAAACTTTTTATTTTAGTTAATAAAATATTGTTAAGGTAATTTTCATTTGTCACTCACTTATTAATTTATATTATGTTATGATGTTCAGTCATATCTGATTAAACTGATACAAATTACCACTTGAAAACAAAATAACGCGGGGGTCCAAAGCAATTTTTACATATCAACTCAATACTTAAATTCACCTGACCACAAAACGTGAGCCGCGCGTTATTTTTTATTAAAATATTCGATCAATCATATGAATCAAGGCCGCAAAATTATAGATTAAATCGTTATGCTAAGCTAGCTTTTGCTTTGTTTGCTCTCCAAATCTCATTTGTTCGTCTTTAATCTTTTAATCTGTTCAACCTGGAATTGATTTAAAATATTTGATGTTCATTTAAAGTATAAAATAATAATTTTCAGCATGTATCCCGCAGAGGTACATCCTCGCAATTATGGGCCTTTTGGCCATTGTGAACGCGTACACAATGAGGGTCAGTCTTTCGGTGGCCATCGTTCAAATGGTCGGCAAGGGCAACAGTTCGTCAAACGTTGACCCCAACTCTTGTCCTTACCCAGGCGACAATGGCGAAGAAGTTGTAGAGGTAAAATTTATTGTTTTATTCCAAATTAAATAATTTTAATCTTTGTTAAATTTTTCAGGGCGAGTTTGACTGGGACTCGGAGACGGTGGGAATCATCCTAAGCTCATTCTTCTGGGGCTACATTATTACGCATTTGCCAGGCGGAATCTTGGCGGAAAAATGGGGTGGAAAATACCTGCTCAGCGTCGGAATTCTCAGCACCGCTTTTTTCACCCTCCTCTCTCCGACGGCGGCCAAGTACGGCGGCTCGGGGTGGTTTATCGCCGTTAGGGTGCTCATGGGATTAGGAGAGGCGAGTCCATTCAATGAAAAGAAAACAAACACGTTCAAAGCTAACAAATTATTTTGGTGCAGGGAACAACTTTCCCGGCGCTGAACACCCTTTTAGCGCAGTGGATTCCTGTACAGGAGAGAAGCTTTTGGGGCACCATGGTGTTTGCTGGTATGAAAAAAAAATAGATTACTATTTAAAAATAATTTGAAAATTTAAAACGAGTACAAAGCGTCAGTAAGAAGTAAGAAATGGACTTTTCCATTATTAATTATTTTTATAAGTCATTACTCTAATTATTTAACTACTCTTTAAGTTTTTATTATTTTTGTATAAATATAAAAAAAATATTTTATCTTATTATTATAAATTATATTATTCATTTAAATAACTAATAATTTCTTTTTTATTGAAAATAGTCGCAATAATTATTTTTCAATTTATTTATTGGATGTTTGTCTTACTTTTGATATCAATTATTTTCAAAAATTAAAAATTTAACCTATTTTTATTTATGATATTTGTATGAATTACGAGAAAATAAATTGAAATTAAATTAAAACTTTTTTTGTATTGCAGAGAAATAGATTGAATAAAAATTAATTGTTTTCTTAATTAAATTAGGAACGCAAATCGGCACCGTAATTGGCACAGCCCTCAGCGGCGTCCTGATTGAAGCTTGGGGCTGGGAGAGCGTCTTTTACTTTTTTGGCACTTGCGCCATCATCTGGTTTATTATTTTCACCCTGATCTGCTACAGCTACCCTGAAGACCACCCGTACATTACGGCCAAGGAAAAACAGTTCCTTGCAGAAAAGCTTGGGGACACTGTCAACAGAGATGTAACAAAATTAATAACAATCTTTAAAATTGAAAAGTAAATTTATTTAATATTAAAATAGCTCCCGCCGATTCCTTGGCGCTCGATTTTAACTTCCGTGCCTTTGTGGGGCCTCGTTGCCGCCCAAATAGGTCACGACTGGGGCTTTTACACGCTGGTCACTGACCTGCCTTTGTACATGAGCGACGTTCTTCACTTCAGCATTGGCAAAGTGAGTAAATTTATTATAATATGAAGTTTTATTTATTTTCTTGCGGCAGAATTTCTCCTATCAATCTATCAAATTCTACAAATAATTGGAATTATCTAGTTCAATTTTATAATTTGTGTGAAATATTATTTATTGCGTACATTTACATGCATATTTTAAGTAGCACAATCAAAATTGGGAATTATGGTATTCAAAAAGTTTGATTTTCAACGCTTTTGAGAGTGATTTAATTTTAGATTTAATAATTATATTATTATTTTACATTTTAATTTTCATATTATACACTTAATTTGGCAATAAGAAGCATAAAAAACCACAAAAAGTGATCGCAATATTAGTTTGTTTAACTTTAATTTGCCCTGTAATTTAAATAAATTAATTAATTAATTTAATTTTTATTTATTAATAATCAATCTCCCTTTTTAGAATGGTCTCTATTCCTCGCTGCCCTACCTAGTAATGTACGTAATTTCAATGTCTTCTGGCCTGCTGGCCGACTTTTTGATGACGAGAGGCTACGTCAGCATTACGAACGTCAGAAAAATCTTCACGTCCATCGGTACGTAAATGTGACAAAATAATAGAATTTTCTACTTTTAATAAATCATGCAGCGTCCTTCTTCCCTGCGGTTGGTCTGATCGCCGCTTCCTACGCTGGCTGCGACGAAGTGGCCGTGATTGTCATCTTCACGATTTTCGTCGGACTCATGGGCACCTTCTACCCTGGCATGAAGGTGAACGCTCTCGACCTGAGTCCCAACTACGCGGGCACCCTGATGGCGATCGTCAACGGCATCGGTTCTTTGACAGGAATCATCACGCCTTATCTTGTTGGCGTTCTCACTTATGACGTAAGAATTCCAATTTAATCCAATTTTCTAAAAAAGTGGTTGAAAAAAAATCATAATTTTTAGAATGCATTAAAAAAATTAATTTTATTTTAAATGAAAACTGATTGTGTGAATTATTTAATAATTTATAATATTTTATTAATTTTCAGCACACTGCCCTGCAATGGAGGACGGTGTTCTGGATCGTGTTTGGGGTCATGAACATTACCAACATCATCTACGTGTTCACGGCTTCAGGTGAAGTCCAGCCTTGGAACTGGGGAGAGGGAGGTCGCAACCCCAAAGACGCCGATGACCAAGTCCAACATAACGAAAAAGCTGAGAAGGTCGAGAATGAGAAACGCAAAGAATCGCATTAAAAGATTGGAAACCGGAGAACATTATTTTCATTAAATTAATTTCATTAAATTGATGTTAAAAAAAATCATGTGACGCATCCAAATAAATTATAAGAGTAAATTTGGAATCTTATTGCGAAATTTCATCAACAACAGAAATATTTAGTTTTTAATTAATATTTATCAGTTAATTTTAATGAGATTAAACGAAAATGTAAAGATAATAATATTAGATTAATCAACGTTTCGCCCTAATTGTTAACATTTGGAGGAAAAATCTGAATATAAATCGAAATGTTGCTCATTATTGACTGATTGCAGTTTACTCGGGTTCTTGGAATGAAAATAGGCGTCGTGATCAATCTAAACCAATAAATGAATTGTAAAAATGTCATACCGGTTCATAAACATGATAAAACTTCATCACAAAATTTAATTAACACATTTTTACATCCAATTATTGACAATAAGTTAAATAAATTATTGTCAACAATTGAATGTAACAATTTGGACAAATAAAAAACAGCCATAAGATACAAAAAAATAATAAATATGTTTTTTATAACCATTTTTTTAATTTTGAATTTTGATATGAAATTGAATATAAATTTTTCGAAATTTTCATAGAACATTGAATCAATTAAATATCATTGGCTTCGCGGACAAATGTTCACTCGTAACAATGGTTTTCATTGTTAAAACGGTTAAAACATTGTTCCGAGTGGTTCCGAGTGGCCATTTGTTCGCGTAGCCGACTAAATAGGGGAATTACATTGTTAGAGCAGAGCACGTGGTCAATGTCCCGCGCAAAAGCGCCAAAAAATGTGGGCGTGTCAAGTCGAATGGAAACCATCTGTGAAGCAGGGACATGAGCATCTTCTTCGAAAACAATCCTCGATTCCGGTTTTAAAATTTTATGTGTGCTTGTTTTTACCGTTGTATTCGTGAGCCGAGGCATGATTTCGTGTCCAATTACAGTGCTTAACTGAAAAAACTGATGAGTTGTTGTTGAAAGACCGGAAGTTTCCGCCAATTTCGATCAAAGTGATGGCCGCGTCCATTCTCCGAAGGAAAATCCTTTTTCAGAGCGCCGCACGCTTTTACCAGCGCAGAAACTACGGCTACTATGTCTTGTAAGAATTTTCCGTAACCGAATCAAATTAAATTTTCTCACATACGAATTTCACACAGATTGCCGGAGACGAAATCCGAGCTGCCGGAAAAACACGTCTTGACCAGGGCGGATGAAACTTTTCCGTCCTTCGACAATGTCGTCGGTGACCAGTGCGTGGAATCTTTTGGAAAAATCGTCTTAGAATACGAAACTGGTTTTTGGAAACTGGAGGAAGGCTTGAAATGTATTAATTTTCACCCTAAAAATCTTAAAGTTTTAAATTACGTAATAATTTTCCATTTTCAGCCGTCGGTGAAGAAATCAAGTACGAGGATGTGGTGGACAAACTCGATGAGTTGTCCTTGCCCTTGGACGCTGCGTGGGGCGTCCTGAAGACCTTTGCCCTGGTCAACAGCAACTTCGTCAGTGCTGAAAATTATTCGCAAGTGCACGACCGAGCGAGAAATGCAAAATCCAAAAGGTTGCACAGCAAACCAATTTACGAAGCTTTTAAAGTGAGTTAAAACATTAAGTTTTTGCTCAAGTTGATCATATTTTAATCGTTTTCCCATGAAGAAAATTCAAGAGACAGGGAAATTCAACGAAGAGGAAACAAGGACTGTGAAGAAGTTTGTCCTGGAAGGGCGATTGAACGGACTCGACCTGGCTCCGAAAGAATTTCAGTACTACAGCAACATTATCAGACAAATTGGACAAGAAAGGGGCAGTTTTTTCAGCAAAACACGAGTAGGTTTTGCAGAATAATTCAATTAAAAATTATAGTTTATTCTAGATTTTGTAATCGAAATTCACCGATGAAATCCTAATTATTTTTTATTCATATAGAATTTTTGCAAAATTGTCTTCAAATTCCTTTGTTTTAGGCGGCAACTGAGGCGTTCCGTCAAATAATTGGGGATTCGAGCATGACTCGAGATTTCCCCCGAAGCCTGTTGGCCGCCACTGCACAAGACCCGTCCAAGCCAGGCCAAGGCCCTTGGACAATCACCCTGAAAAACGCGGTGGCCAACCCTTTCATGCAGTACTGCCCGATGCGCGAACTGCGGTGGAATGTGTGGCAGGCGAGTGTCCGTCGGTGTTCCAATGAGGGAGACCGAGAGCTCAACAACAGTGTCCACATCGAGCAGCTGCGGTCTCTGCGCAAGGACCAGTCCAAACTTCTTGGCTTTGATTCGTTCGCTGCCATGTCCATGGAGACTAAAATGGCTGGAAAGTTGGACACGGTCAGAGCAATGATTGCAACACTTCTACTCAAAGGTGTGAAAATATTCTTTCTATATTTTGAGGAATTTAAATCAGCAAAAAGAAATATCGACTTTTTAAAAAATGGTGAAATTAATATTGCTAATATGGTCACTGGTTTTAAATTTTAGAGATTTTATTTATTTACAAACACTTTACCAAAATTGGGATCCATTGGAGTTTAATTTCATTAAATTTGATTTAGAGTTAAAATTAACATTTTAATTCCCTTCTTTTCAATTACTTTTAACTTAAACTCAAATAAGAAGAGATTTTAAATATTAGGAATTAATTTTTTAGATCAATACATTTTAAACACTTTGAATTTTCAGCTAAACCTGCGCAAGAAGCTGAGCTTGTGAATCTGCTCCATTTTGCACAAGAGAGAGGTTTTGAAGGAGATCTAATGCCATGGGACATTTCCTACTGGAAACGAAAACAGCAGAGATCGATTTTCAAGTAAGTAGAAAATCTAAACTTTTATTTGGCAGACTTATAATTTTATTGTTTTAGAATGACTGAAGAGGAGATGCAGCTGTACTTCCCACTGGATCATGTTTTGAGTTGCATGTTCAGACTGGCGGAAAAGCTTTTCCAACTCGAAATTGTGAAAGACTCGCACGCAAGCACTTGGGACACGACCACGGAATTCTACCAAGTCAGAAACGCCGACGGCAGACTCTGTGGAGGATTTTATTTTGATCCATATCTTAGGTAATAGTTTTAAAAATTTACCAAATTATTTTTATTAAAAAGTTTTAAAAATAGGCCGGAAACTAAAGCCAAATCGTCGATTGGTTGGATGCTGAATGTTCGGAGTCGGAACTTGGCCGTGGCCGATGGAGGTCTTCCCTTGGCAGCCCTAGTTTTCAACTTCCAGCCCCCCAACATAGAATCCGATACTCCAACTTGTCTCACCTACCCAGAAATCAAAGAACTCTTTTCCAAAGTAAACATTAGTTAACAATACATCATATAATAAAATAATTAATTTGATTCAGTTCGGCCACATGTTGCAACACGTACTGGCTTCGGCGAATTGTTCCGAGGTTGCTGGACTGACAAATTTGGAGTGGGACGCTGTCAACATTAGCAGTGAGCTCATGGCCCTGTGGTAAGCTAAAAAAAAATTGATAATTATTTAATTTTTGGAAAGAAGTTTACGTGAAATAAATTTTGATACTTATAAGATTCATGGTGATTTGAATTTAAAATCAGCTTTTCCTCAATGGTTTTTGTGAGTTGTTTGTTGTTTCAGAAAAACAATGTCCTGCTTTATACTTGTTTTCTTTAGCAATCAACTCGCAAGGAAAAGTCAATTTTAAATTCAAATCACCATGAATCAACCATTGATCGTGAAATTCACCACAAAATCAAATAGATTCTTTGTATTTTGTTTGCTATTTATTATGTTCAGAATTTTTATACCATTTATCAATATTTAAATTTTTTCAATTTTTCATGAAACTAACCTTGAGTGTTACCATGCAATTTAATTTTATTACTCTTCTTAGGCAATTTTATCTTCAATAAAGATATAAATTTAAATTTAATTTTGACCTTTTTATTCCAGGTTGACAGACCCGAATTTCTTGCAATCACTCAGTCACCACCACGTAACTGGAGAGCAACTTTCTGAGGACACAATCCTGTCTCTGTCAAAATCAAACCGCATTTTGGCTGGTCACGAGCTATGCAGGGAACTTTATCTCTCCACACTGGACATGGATTTGCATTCTTCGTAAGAAAGATTTCCTCAACTTTTAGTTGCAATAATTCATTTTCACTTCCGCAGAGAGGACTTTTGGCTGGACATTGTCAAAAGAATCTACCCCCAGTACATGCCGTTCCAACTGGACAAACGAGACGCCCATCCTTGCTCATTCACTCCCATTTTCTCTGGAGACTGGGCAGCGGCTTATTACTCAGGGGTGTGGGGCCGAATGGTCGCCGCTGATGCCTACACGGCTTTCAAAGATTCCTCAGAAGATGTTGAAGAAGTTGGAAAAAGGTATAAAATCTTATTCTTCATCAATAAAAAAATTGCCAAAATAATTAAATTATAAATGGAGGAGACTAATTTGATAAGTAGAAAATTCCTCTCTGTTTGAAAGTTTCACATTGGGTTTTTAATTATTTGAATTGTTTAGTTTTATTTCAAAGAATTTATTTTAATTTTCAACTTTGGTATTTTAGGTTTAGACAAAGCATTCTTGAACCTGGTGGTGCCGTTCAGCCTGCAGTTGCCTTTAGAAGGTTCCGAGGCCGTGATCCGTCGCCGAATGCCCTTCTCAACAGCTTGGGCTTGAAAGTGGCGAAACCGGTGGTGAAACCAACACAAAATGTTGTAGATAAGTAAAATGTAATTATATATATATGAAACTGAAAAAAATATGTTTTTCTAACTGGACCTGATTTTTTTTTTTTAATATCGGTTCTTTTCTCCCCATGCAATCTCAAATGAGTTTGGAATCATTTTAATAACAAGAAAATGGGGGGTCGCCTTATAATTTTTTTCTTTAGAGAAATGCATTTGAAATTAAATGGCTTGCTTAAAATTTTTACTAAAAACAATTGATTGCATGTTAAGTCAACAAAACTTCCTTTGGCAAAGGGTGTTTGACCCCCGCCAACATGTTTATTGATAACCCTGCTACAGATTTGGCTCCAGAAAATTGAGGGTCTCCGCTTAAATTTGTGAAAAAAGTTTAAAAAACGTGTTAGTATTTTTTCTCGTTTTTTGAGCCAATTTTAATTATATCTGTAGACAACTTCATGAATCATGACAGTTCATGACTGTTTCGTTTTCTACAAATTTTTTCATATTTTTCAAAATCTAAAAGAGTTACTGGAGATACGTAAGGGTTTACTAAACTGCCAAAATAATTTGGATGAAGATTTTTTTTTTAATTTTCTCAGTTTGAGCTAATGAACCAAGTTATCCTTTCTTAATGGTCAAAGGTCATCAACCCTGGCCAAAGGTCAAAATATAACATTGTATGCCCCTTTAAAATAGGCAGCCTGAAAAATCCTAGATAGCCAAAAGATGCGTCATGTCATTTTGCACCAGGATTCTAAATTTTCAAATTTTTTTTTGCTTCAAAATATTATTTGATTTTTAAATAGCGTCGGAACGACTGAAATTTTTCTGTTTGGCTGAGAGTGTGTTAAAAATTAAAAAACGAGTCTTTTTCATCATATCTGATACAAATTGAGCAGGTTTTATTGTATATATTTTATTTCCATTAAAATTTAAAGGATTAAAAAAAAATGTGATATGAGGTTTAATCTACTTTAATTAAACCGCCTTTCGGCAACAAATAATGACGGCCGAGTACAAAGAGCTGCGGCGGAACAGACAGTTCTATGCTGCATATTATTAAAAAGAACTGAATTAATTTTGCCGACGACGACAGCAAACCCACGCAGCAGCATCTTGCGAGAGATAAATATCAAAGGCTCGCTGCGGATAATTTCCATGCACACAAAACACAAAGACTCTTTTGCGTGCGCTGCCGCTTTACATCTTGCCATAAATTTATATTTTCACGTACAGAGAGAAAGAGAGCGCGCATTTAATGCGAAAAAAAAGCAGGAGTTGACGTTTGGAAAGGGGATTTGGGTTGACAACTCGGCTGCGGTTGCACCTTTGCGGCACCAATATCAGATTACCGCGCGGCCTCTGCAGAACCACTCGGCTCGGCTGCTGGCGAGCTTATCAGCGAATAAAATGAGACAGGAACACGGCCCATTACTAGTTGCGTGATTGTTTCCCCATTTGGAATGCCGGTCAGCCGGTTGGTCACCGCCAGAGTTGTTTTCTCGCTCGCACAAAATAAATAAAAATACACACGCCGTCTTGCAGGGGGAAAAAACGCCACTCGCACGCCGTGTCACACACAAGGTGTTTTTGTTTGACGCGGCGTTTTTTTTTTTATATTATATAGAAAGCGAAATTAGTTTTCCTAAACTATACTGCGAGATTTTCCGATACGGTCTGCTGTCGCACCAATGTTTGATATGGAAAAATATGTTATTAAAATGCCATAAACGATTCGCGTGCTCCTTAGCAAAATATTACAAAACGTCTCTGATGTATTTACTCTTTTAAATGATGGAGTTTTTAATTATATGGCAATGAAGTGTTTTGAAGAAATCTGTGGCTTCAACAAATTTTGAAAGAAAACAATTGGGTGTTTTTATTTAAATTATTTGTTTTAATATGCAAGAATACGAAAATTCCCAATATTAAAAAAACTTTTTAAATGAATTTCAGTAAAATATAAAATGGTAAAATTATTCATATTTGAACTTTTCAAAACTTTTCGCAACTAATTTTTTTACTCCAAAAAGCAGCTAATTTTTTGTAACCAATTTCCATAAATAAATTTACTATAAATAAAACAAAACTTCAATATATTTTGACTTAATTTTTTAATTATTATTTTTAACTCTTTTTTTCTAATTTTAAAATTATATTTTACTTCAAGAATATTATTATTTTTTGGACCATTTTTATTCAACGTTAATTTTCTTATTTTTCTAAATTATTAAAAATGAATTTAATTGATATTTTGTACAAGTTTAAAATATATTTAATAAAATATTTTTTTATATAAATATGAGAGAACAAATACTAATTCCAATTGAACCGTGAATATTTAATTCATTTAAAGTGTTATGTTTTTCTACATTCTATATCTATCTTTACTATTCGTAAAGAGCATTAAAAGTTGATAAAAAACCACCCTTTCTTTTTTTGGCTAAGTAAACAATTTAAGTTATTTTTGCTTCCAACTACATTAAAATTAAGCGAAAATAATGCGCCCAAATTACTCCTTTAACACGGCTCTCTGTCAAGTAGAACGACATGCTCGCGAAACAAGAAGCATCATTAGAGCGTTGATGAGCCCATCTCTCTCTTGAATGCGTCGGTCGGAGTGAAGTGGTGGCGGAGGGGCTGTTGGTGGGTAGGCAACCCGGCAGCCGTCGGTGCCAAGCACGTTGCCTATCCTACGCTTCTCTTTGTTTGACTTTTGCGTCCACAGTTTTAGAATTTTACAGAGACGTGCGTGTTGCATAATCCGCTGCACCTCCGTCGTGTGTGCCGAGGCTAATCCTCCCGATTTTATACATTCAGTCCACACAGCAGGGCCGCCGGCAGGGAATTTTATTTTTTCTTTCTCTCTTTCGGTCGAGACTACGCCTGTGCGTTTCGTGACCTTTAATCCCGATCCATTAATGAATTGGGCCAATCGATTCTCCATAGCTCCGACTAATTTCGTACACGAAAACAAACTGCTGCTCCGCCCGCCGAGTGTGAGAAAGAAGAGAAAATACGTATTATTCATCTTGCTCGGCGCTGTCAAAATGAAAAATCGTTCCGTCTCTCGTTGTGCACGCATTTTCCAGGTAAAGAAGTTTGTTAATTTATTTAACATATCGGACTGAAAAGTGAAATCTGCCGGTCAAATTGAAAACCGACGAGAATGAAAAATGGTGCGACGAGAGTAGCGCTTCGCATTTTTTTTTTTATAGATGATCTGCTTGTTTACGGAGAAAGAGTTTCCTTTTTCGAAAAGGTTGGCGGCGGCGGGCATTGACAAACTGGCGTATAACATGAAAGATGAATGCGTTGCTGACGTAAACGAGGTGAGTGGATTTTGACGAGAACTAGAGCGAGAGGAAATTTATAGAGAAATTATTTTTCGTCGGCGTGGGTTGTTTTTCTCACCGGATTATTTTACTTTGGCAATTTTAAAAATATTTCACTTCACAGAAACATAAATATCCTTAATTTCTTTCCCAAAATAGAATTTGATTGAGTAAAAAAGCGTTTTATTTATACTTAGGGCTTTATGAACTAAAATTTGAAGGTCTTCACTTCATCTTTTGGGAGACAACCTTTTTCATTTGGGATAATTATTAATGTTTTCGATATAAATTATATTTTTGTTCAAAACTTTTGAATTTTTATCCTGTTTGAGTCTACATAGAAATACAAGTTTCATTTTTATTAAAACGCATTCATGTACTTTTTTTATTGTAAAAAATTAGCTTTTCAGAGATTATTTCCTTAATAAACGCGACAATCTCCCACATTAAATTTGAAATTGAGATGACTGGTGAAGAATTTTGATACAAACTCGATTGGAGTATGGTTATCTCGTGCGAGAAAACTTCTTCAATACAAAAAAATCCCACGATTTTACACGGTTTTAAAGTAGACGGGAGAAAATGTGCTTCGTGTCTGCAGCGGGGATTAATATAAAATAATGCAGCAGGCAACTCCATTATATAAAAGCAGCGGAGTCACACACACACACTCTTTTTGACGGACAGCTCCTTAAAAAGCATTTTTGGTGTACGAAAAGAAGCTAGGCAGGAATAATGCGATAAAAGCATAATATATAAAAAATGATGGATCTGCCGGCCGGTTGTCTGCAGATGGTGGTGTCCCCTACATTATACCTTGCTTGGAATCGAACACATGATGATTTTTTTTCTCTCTCTCATTCTCAACCTACGCGGCTGGTCGGGCCGGTCGGGCGACTCGCGCAGCCGAGAGCAAAAGGGACTGGTTCGTTCGTTCGTCTGTGCGCTGCAAGAAGTGCCGTTTAACCTCTGGGGTCAGGCGTAATATGTTCAAATCATGACACCACCCAGTGAATATTAGCATTCAACAATCAGCCGCCCTTGAACGAACCAAAATCATCCATTCGCCGACCTCGCGCCGTGAATTTTATTTTTTCAAAAGAGCTCTCTGCGGGCAGCTTTTGTATGCTGCATGCGTTACTTTTCCTCATATCATGATCGATTGGCCAAAACTAATTAGCAATGCTTGCTCTTTTATAAGTAATGATATGCGGCAACTTTCCACCGAACACTTTTGTTGCTCCGAATAATTTATTTGGTGATGATTCATATGCGATGCTGAGAGAGAAAAACCGCGCCAGCCGGATTTGCCCGCCGCAGCTTTTGAGAGGCAAAGCAGATTATTCGCTTTTATTATCATAATGCCCTGCTTTTTTTTTGCGAATACTAAAAGGCTCCATTAGCGCGCTTTAATGAATTAAAATGTGGCTCTCTTTGAATTCATATCAATTTGTTTGCGTCAAAGCTTTGCTCGCCGCCTAATTTATCAAAGTGCGATTTCGCGCCGACCGCCGTATATATATGCGAATTTTTAATTTTAATTTGATGAGATGATTTGTTATGCAATATAAATTTTTATGTATAATTTTAAACGCTACTCTTCTCCCCTTTGTTGTTAATTATACCGCATGGCGCATTGTGCTGCTCGCATTAAATTCCACACACACACCGACGTTTTATTATTGAAGTCGAAAAATAACAAACACGCGGTGCTCACTCAAAAGCACTCGGTGCTGTGGGAAAATTTACGTGCTAAATAATGCTAATTATAATGTAATAGCCGCTAATTACGCTGAAAAGGGTAAACACCAGTCGGCTTTGCTCACTGTTCATTAAATAATGAGCGCTCATCTCCCTATGTATACGCTTTTAATTTTTGTGCTCTTTTGTGTATAATTAAATTGAGCACTTTGAAAACAGGCTTTTTGGTGATAACTTTATGTGCACCAATTTTTTTATAAATTAATGTCAAGGCATTTGTTCACTTACAGAATCTTAAAAACAAAACATAAAAATTAATTATTTAATGCATTGTAAGAAGTATAATTATAAATATATTTTTTATATTATAAATCAGGCTATAAGCTGAAGATATTTTAAAATGTAATAATATGTGTATTGTAATGCTCAAAATCTCCAAAAAGCATAATTTTATGATTATTATATTTGAAAAATGTGTCTTTCATAAAAATATAATTACAAGCAACAAGTAACTAAATTTAAAATTATTAACATTAACATTTAAAAAATATTTTTTTACATTTTTACTTCTTTTTAAAATACTAACTTTTTTTTATTTGTATATATTTATTTATAATTTTTTTTTATATATGTATAATAAATTAATAAATTCAACTGATTGATTGTTTAAATAAGGAATGAAAACATTTGTCTTTTAGTTCAACAATTATGTTCTGAATTCAATAATCTGTAATGCATTAATGTATATTAAGAAAAAAATATTTAAAAAACTATTTTCATTAGAAAGGGGAGGGGGGCATCAAAATACTATGCAAAGTGATGCACAGAAGCAGAGTACAGAACAATAAGAAAAACAAATTTGACTTGATCAGAAATCTCTCCTTAAAATTATGTTTTAATCTTTATTATTAAGTTTTAATATAAAAATTTAATTCACTTAATTTCCCGATGATTATTTTTTAACGAATTAAAGACAGCCTCTAATAATATTATAAAACCAAGTCACAAATCAGCAGGAGGTGCATTATAATTTCCATGATAATTTCAAAATTGGACCAATTTCATTCGGCGACTTCTGAGCTGTAGAAACAGCAGCAGCGTGGTAAAACAATTACGCCTAATTGGTGCGAGTTCCTCTCTCTCTCTCTCATCAGAGATACTCAAAAATAATGTGGCCGGACGAGACGCAAATGTATATTATAAAAGAATTTTAATAATTCTCGCTCAATTCACGTTTTACAACTGTTGTCCTGCGGATATTGGCCTTTCAAATGCACCTGTTGTCAAAAATAACGCAATTAGCCCCCGAGTGCCTTCCTCGAATCGGCGGCGGCGGCGAAATTACTCCCAGAGACATCCTCCCTCAAGATATAATTACGCCACGAGACGCCGCGCGCAGTTGGAATCGGGTAACATCTGCGCGGAGCGAGGAATGCGAGAGTCGGTCCGAAACCAGATACGGTCCAGCCCAGAGAGGAAATCGAGAGAAATATATATTTATAAATATATATTGTCCTTCTCTCGGCTCATTCTCAGCACACTGCGGCCCTATCTAAATCCCTTAGTTACGCTTGCTTATGATTGACGGGCACGAAAGATTGTCCGTATTGTGCCGGCCCATGAATGACAGCGTGGCGCGGCGTAATTTAACTTTTTAATAATGTTACTTGTTAGTTACGCCTGGCCAGCTTTAAAAGCCGCGCGCTTATAATTATTCGTGTAACCTCCCATAAAAGATATTACGGTACGGTATATTTTTTTCTGCTACGGGGGCCCCAGCATCTCTTTCTTTCTCTCTTCGATTGAAAAGTGTTACGGGCCGCGCGAATGCTAATGTGTGCCTGCCCATGGCTGTTATTGGCGTGATCGCTTTTTCGTCCGAGAGCTTTTTTATATACTCTGCTCTCGCATCAGCACACGCTGCTCTTTAATGAGCCCGAGAGTAATTTACATTTTCCCGACCGCAAAATAAACAAACAATTATTTTCCTTCTTTCGGAGAGAGGAAGAGTAGATTATTCTAGGAATATATTTTAGATTTTTTTTCTCTCGTTAATGTTCTCTCCAGAGCCCTCGCCCGAGGGACTTGTTTGGAAAAACGCGGTCGGAAATTATGCTCGGTCGACGCATGCAAATCACTTTTTTCAGTCTTTTCTTTCTCGCGCGCAACAGCAGGTGCTCGGCGCTCTGTTAATTAAGAAAGAACTTCTCTCTTAAGCCGCCGTGTTGTTCTTTCTTCCAACAGTGCAGATTGGTCTCTGGTTTTGTTTAGTGTTGTTATTTGGTCTCACGAGAAAAGACGAGCTAGTTTTGTGAAGTGCTAATCTTTCGGCTCGCGAGTTTCCGTTTCAACAATTTCAACATCCCCGCAGACCTTCCGCACCAGCCGAGAGATAAATTTTAGACTTTTCCTCCAATTCTAAATCCGCTCTAACTTTTTGAGCTGTTAGAAAATAAACGGATTGAATTTTTACTTCAGCAAGTACACTTGAGATTTTTATTGAAAAAGCCAAATTAGGCAAATTTTAAACCATAAAATTGAGCTAGTAAAAGACAATTTGTTGAAATTTGAATCAATTCTGTATAGGAAAAAGGATTATATTTAAAAAAAATTATATATTGATATATTTAGACAAGACAAAAGGTTATTCAAAATCAGATTTTACAAAATGCTGTAATAAAATTAATTAATTTTTGGCTAAATATCATAATCAAATATTCAAATGCATATTCAAATGCGCTTTTCTTTGAATTCATTTCTCTGTCAAATGAACAGAGGCTGAAAATTTTGTATTAAAATTCATCATTTGGAAAAAAAAACATTGGTTCTCTTGGCAGCCTTATCTTAGAATGATTGAATCTTTTCAATCCTAAGATATGTTGTACTAGATGCAAAGTAAAAAATATTGGCGTTGGAAAAATCAAAATTGGTTCAGCGTGGGGCTGTAATCAGGCGATCAAAGATTTGTAAAAGCTTCAAAAATTGGCTTCGGTTGCCTACTTTACAAATCTTTGATCGCCTGACTACAGCCCCACGCTGAACCAAGTTTGATTTTTCCAATGCCAATATTTTTTATTTTGCATCATCTAGTACAACATATCTTGAAAAGATTCAATCATTCGAAGACAAGAACCAATGTTATTCAATTTCTCAAATGGTGAATACGCTTTTCGAGAATGCATAGGAATCAGGTATGTTTACAAAATGTAATTCAAAACGATAAAAAAACCCACACATGTTATTAAGTGTCATGGGGAATGAAGTTTTTTTTTATTAATATTAAGTTTTAATTTTATTTTCTGTTTAACATTTTTAATCCGACTTATATAAAAACTTTTTGCACTTGGTGTGAGTGCGAATTTACTCCGATTAGATTTTGCCTTTTTCCACGGCTTAGTCCAATTTCGCAGAGAGCGCGAAAGCTAAATCAACAAAGAAGCGGAGGATAATCGGACAAAGCGGCGGCGAGATGGCTTTTTTTTTTTGCTCCGGCGTTTTCCTAATTGCAAAAAGTCTGCCAACAATAACACGCAGTTTCCTTTTCGCGCGCCGGCATATGAAAAACAATCAGCAGTTAAAAAACCATTTCAACTCTCTATAACAATTTTCCATTTTCTCTCTCTCTCTCGTCGTCGGAACAGCAAAATAATTGCGGCGAAAAAGAGCGACGGCGTTAAATAGCTTATTTCCTCTGACGCCGCTTTTCCCGGGCGGGTCGAAAATCACAATAAAATATTTCCCCTCCATTTAACCATTAAGAGCAGCTACTTGACTTTGCACAAAAAAGGAAGACAAATTTGATTGTGGCTCTTGCAAATTACACGCAGCCGGGCAGGCAATTATTATTAAATAATTACACGCTCAATAGAATGAAAAACGGGCGCTGTATATAATTTTTCTCCGGCCGAACACGCTCGGATGAGCAATATTTGAATTTAAAATGAAGCAATTACCGCAAAATGGCGCGCCTCGTAAAAATCCCATTCCGAAAAGGGCCGAGTGGAAGAGCAGAAAATTTGCCCAATCTCTAACTCTCAGAGATACACACATGAGCCGGGCAGATTTTTTTCTCTCTCTTACTCAGACGATATATCTGCGCGCATTAAAAGCAGATAAAAGATGATGGTGTACAGCAGCGACCACTTTTCATACACTTTCCGAGACGCAAAGTGTTTTCTATCAGCGGCAAAGTTACAACGACACACAGACCAAAAGCAGCAACGCGTGCAAAATCGTCCACATTTTTCCTTAATGTATTCCTCGGCCGGCCAATTTTTAGCTGAGCCCCTATTTTCTTAACTTTATATGCACGGCTGCAGCATTAGACCGTAAAAGTTGAATTCCCCGATGGGCTCCTCCAATATAAAAAAGGCAGGCAGAGAGGATAGAAGCAGGGCTTATTTATTTATCTATCCCGAGTCAGATTACGCCTCGTTCGGCAAAATCTGCGCGCGGCACAAAATAAGTATATAAACCGGTCAATAGTGCTTCTGTATACACTTTTGATTTACTGCAATATTAGCGTAAATTTTTATATGAGATCTCTGCCTTCTCTCGTCTCGTGGATTTATCTCTTTCTTTCGTTGGGCACGCAGATATATCAGGCGCATTCAATCAACCTGCTTTTTTTCGGAGGAAAAAATAAATTCCTCTGTAAAGCTCTCGCGGTTGTATCTGACGCAGGAATCTATCAATTGATAGTCTCCGTGAATGCGATGGCCGCGCGCATATATATACAGACAAGCGAAACCGCACAAATATCCTGTAAGACAAGTTTTTTTTGTCAATCCGACGTCCAAAATTTATTGTATTTTTGCTGATATAGCTGTAATGCGGTCTTGACGATTCTCATGCGGCTTTTGCGAGACCATCAAGCGACTTTTTCCTCCAAATTAAAATAATGCGGACCAGTGAATAAATTGAATCGAGAGAGAGGCATTTTGAACGTATCAAAAATACGCAAGGAGAGAAAAATATATTGATTATCACCTAATTATTAGACTATTCTTAATATTGGAAATGAAATTAATCAGCAAGCAGCGCGTTTTCGTGACCGAAACTGGTAGAACCATTTATTTTTGAATATAAAAAACAATTTTTCTGCAACGAGGAAAAGCCCGATCTCTTCATTTCGAGTGTCAAGAATTTGTTCTTCAAACATATTCTTATTATTGCTTATATATTGCTAATAATAATAATAATAATAAATCAAATAAATAATAATTATGAAGAGACACAATTATTTGACATATATGAAACAAGGTATTGGATCAATTTAATTTTTAATTCTGCTGGAAAGAGAAACAATTGCACTTGTAACGATAATTATATTAAAATATAACATCTCAAACCTCGCTTATGTTTTCAAACTTTTCAATTTTTTTTTTATATTAAATGATTAATTGATTATTATATCCATTCAAAGCCCAGCTGTCAAAGCCGAAGTAGAAAGAAGATTTATCCATCTACATGTACATGAAAAATGAAATTCTGAGTGGAAATTTATGAATATTTTTCCTAGAATTTTATTACATATATGAACTAAATTAAAACTTAAAACGGTCTAAATTCCAAATAATATTAAAAACGAATTTAATGAAAATAAAAAAATTAAAACTGTAATTTAATTAAATAAAAAAAATTGTGTTTTATATTTAAAATGGTTTTTTCTTGTTAAGAAAAATTTGCATTTACACATTTTGTATTAATCACAAATATTAATAACAAAAACAAGCCTTCAATTGAAGAAAATTTAAGTCATAAACTAAGCAATCCACAAAATTACATGAATAAACTTTTTAGAATTGAAAATAAATACCCATAAATAATTGAAGTTAACCCCTGCGCTCTAAATTATTTGTCTCTCTAATGGGCTTTTAGCTCCCCTTTGATGTGATGTAAGTGAAACAAACGCTAAGTGCATTTCCCTATTATAATATATACTTGGGAACGGAAAACCAATAAAACAAAATCAAATTAAGCTCTCCAGACAGCCTGCCCGAGAGCACAAATTTATAAACGCGGACAAAAAGCCGAAACGCGCGCGTATAAAACAAAAGAGGGATATTTATTTTCTCCACACCTATATAAGCTCTCAAGCCGCGGCCGGTGGTAAGAATCCATTAGCCGAACGACTTCGGAAACATGCGTTTCATTTCAAAAACGCATTTACATTTATTTGATCGCACACAGGTTGAAAATAAATTCCTGACCCTTACAGGATGCGCGCGTTGTTTCTTTTTCTCGTATCCGCGCAGACAAAAAAATTTATGGTCCTGGCCGGAGAATGTCATTAAATAACGAGATACGCTTTTAACCCTTGAGAAGAGTAAAACCTTCTTCTCCTTTTAAAAGCAAGCACTTCTCTCCGTCCTTATGGATGTGTGGCCGAGAAAAGAAGAAGAAGTAATTCGCGCTGAAATTATGTCCTGCAGCGTCAATAAATTGAACGCAATTTCCAAGTGACCTCTGCTCCGAATGTATTATTCGATTCGAGTGCGACCAACAATACATGCCGCCCTCTCTTACCCAATAATGGCGTGCTCGGTAAACAATGAGCCGTTAGTCATCCCCCAGCCCGTGCGGTAATTGATTGTGTGCAGCCCCCGCTACTTAATGCGGCGGCCCGGCGGATCGTGGTGCAGCTTTATTGCCTACGGTCAAGGGACTCACTTTCGCACCCCACAGCAGCTCGGTCTGTGCTGTCGACGGCTGACCGACCGACCACCCTCTGGAGCTTCGTTCGATGCGCGTCCGTTTTCGAAACGAGCTTTTAACGCCGCCGCACACAACTTTGAACGGAAATTAATTGTCTCGGCGGTGCGGCGCGCGCTCGGGGAGAATTTAAGGAGTTAATTTCGTGTGTGTAATTAAATTTGTTAACCCGTTGACTTTCATGAAGTAGTGTTTCGTGAAATTTGTTGGCACAAGGAGCGTGAGACGAGCACGCCGCTCGGCCTTGTAATTAAGAGATTGTTTTATTTTTTTTTTCACATCAAGTACAGAGAGAGAGAAAGACCGACTGACGATGGAAAGGAGGAGGAATGGGACACGCAGAGTTGACTGATGCTGTTGAGGGCGGATTTAGTGGATTCTGCACCACTTATGCGGGTAATTGTTTCTGCTTGTTAAGAGAGACGTTCTGTTTCCCTTTCAACATTTGCTAACATTTGAATTAAAGATCTAAATTTTTACAGTTTATTTGAAAAAATTGTTTCAATAAAAATTTAAAAAAAATTTTAAATTAGGTGGTGATGAAAGGGTTTTTCCTTCCTCATTAAGAACGCTTAGTTTATATTTTAACCCAATTGTAAACATTGAATATTTTCTTTGAACTTTTCCTTTTACTGTGATAAATATATAGAATAAATGTGTTTTTTTTTATAGCCAAGTTTTCTATCATATAGTGCGATTGATCTTGCGCTTAATTTTGTAATATACAATGTCAGGTAATTATAATTATTGTGTTATTATTGATGTTTATTTGTCCACATTGTTACAAATACATTGCTTACATTCAATTTTTGAAAAACAATTATTTAGAAAAAGAGATTGTTGGACAATAAGGCATCATCACTAGCAAAAATTTTGCTAAAACTTCCTTGCTTGGTGGCATTTTTTATTTTTATGTTCTTAAAATGATTTTAGCGGTTTTAATAGATGCTATTTTTTTTTAAGTGAATTCGATTTTGAATTAATTACTTTTTTTTGTAATTGAAACTGTGAAACTACGCCTTTTAATTTAATTTATTATTTATTCTACTTATATTAAACAATTCCTTCTTCTTTTGAAAAATGTTTTCGACACTTGAATAAGTGTAAACAAAGTGACATATCAATATGTGAATAAAGTAATAACAATAATAATAATAAAACTAGCTTGAATGCAGATTAAATTCAGAAACAGGAACTAAACTAATTAAATTGTCTTATATAATTCATTGTCATGCCAATAAAATTTTGGTTATTCATGCGATTTCCTTGCATTTTCTGCTAAAAATGAAAAGTACTATGAGAAATTAACATTTTTTTTTTCGTTTTCGTACACACTAATTCTTTTATCCTGCTTAAAAGTCCATTATGCAAGCGACGAAAATAAATATTCATTAAAGCCACTTATCTCAATTACCGACTAATTGATAGCCGTCTCGAGATAAAAGAAATTCTATCCGTTTTATTAATACATTTCGTACACGCCTCGCATGCCTTTTTAACGTTATACGGGACGAACGTGCAAGACCAAAATGGAAAAAGAAAAATTACCAAGAGGCGTGTACATATCTTTGGAAAGAACCGTTACAGCATTTATGGAAATATGATTTCAAACGATTTATAAAAATGGTCATCGTCCGGGGAGTGGTATCAGAACCATAATGAGCGCGGCATACATTACATGCGGTGGTGCCAAACACCCTCAAAACTTATGAAAAGAGCATCCTGCACGAGAGAGAGAGAGAGACACTCTAATCGCTCCGATCATGCACCAGAACTGAAGAGCGGAAGCGCGCGGCTGTGCTATAATGATAAAATATATACACACTATCTATGGCTTTAGCCACTCTGCTGTGAAATAATAGTTACATCATTTTTTCTCTAAATAATCGATTCCGTGCCCGACCGTGGTAAAGTGTCATTTTTGATGTAACATGCATTTATATTCGGTCATTAGCTGGTATAAATTTCCATCAACCCTTTTCTGCTGTTCAAATAATTTTCATGTTCGATAGCAAATGCAAAGCAGAAGCGGTTAACGTAAAAATGGTAAAAATTATAAATATAACTGAAGTGTACGTTCTTATTCGTTCCTTGGTATTGACTTTTCCTCAAATTATAGTCATTGAATAAAAATTCCTAATCAAAATTCTAGCTACTAATTTTCAGCTCAAAACAAAAAGAAAATATATAAAATGAAGGTTCATAAAATTATTATCAATTTATATTGAATCAATAGACTTATTCATAAAAATTAGAAAACAATTATCAGATTAAATTATATTTTGATTCTGATTGTAAGATTCAATGATATTTTGGATTGTTTCATTAATTTTTTATTTCAGTAACCCAAAATTTGTTGTATTTTTGTCATCAAAATTCATTTCAAAATGGTGAATTTCTTCTTAAAATAAATATTTTTAACTCTTTTTTTCAAACAAGAATAAAATATTAAAGTAATTTCCTCCATTTTAAAAGAAGAATCAAGTTCAGAATAAAAACTCTTGAATATGCAAATCTCTTATTACTTGCACAGTTAAGAACTTGATGATTTATGCAAAGAATATTCAATTACGAGCTCGCCGTAATTAGATCCGTCTCTGTGTTCTTTCGAAAGTTAGGTAAATGATTAAGCAGCCGAGAGCCGTCGGCCGGTTCGCCCATTAGAGGAACAGCAGAAAATATTAACGGCCGTGTCGTAATGACGTTTTACGAGAACGCGAAATAATTTACATTCAGCGTCGCGGAGGGCCCGTGAGAGTGAAGCGCGCGCGACTTTAAATAAGAAAAAAAAAATAAACGCCCTTTTTGCAAAGAGCCGAGAGAGACGTTCGAGTTCAGCGAGACTTAAAGTTGTAAGCAAGCGATTTAATGAGTTCAAAAGTAGTGCGCGCGCGTTGGTATATATAAATGCGCGAAAAGGCGCCGAATTAAAGTCGATTTTTATGGCTCGGCACCTAGGCATTTGCATTTATTCGCCTCTTCGCCATAAACATGCGCGACTCAAACGTGTTTCGCGCGAAATGTGTCTTATTATATTCGCGCATTTTATTACCCTGCCGCCGAGAAATGTCAAAGAATCAAGAGCACGGGACAAAAAACCTGCAGACTTGAGGTTTTTGCAGCCAGCAAAATGAGAAGAGAGAATGAAATGCGAAACTTCAAAGTGCTCAGCGATTGCTTTTTCCACGTAATTTCTGCTTCTCATTGTGTCTCAGTTTCATTGAAAACTGCGCGCTCGTTGACACACCGGAACTTTATTTCTATACGAACTTTTCAAGGAAAACTTTTTGTGAAGCAAAAACCAAAGTAACTTATACTTAAAACTGCTCCTTGTTAATATACAATTTTCATTAAAAATGTATTTATAAACTTTTAAATTATTTTTATTTTATTGCAGACTGTTCTAAGCACAGAAAAAATTACAGACGAATTTCAAACACGATTTGTGTTAGGTCTTCATGGAAAAGAAAAATATTTGAATATACATTTCAAAAATACAAAATCTTATGATAAATGATAAAGTTTACAAAATGAGAACAATATTTTAAATGAAGATTTTATCCCTTGCACAAGCCTCAGTGTGGCCTAGAGTGTTTGACGGGACCAATTTTTGAAAATTTTCCCGTCCCGTTCCCGAATTTTTTTCAAACAATTTCCCGAGTCTGGTCCCGTTCCCGGGAGTGCCTAAAACGAAATTCCCGGACCCTTCCCGAGTCCCGATTCCTACAATCAGCTATTAATCGTCCAGTTTTCGTGGTATGCAAATAGCACTACTCGTATGTACTGCGGGTTGCTTAATTTATATCAATACCTCAAATTTCTAAATATTGTCTTGATTTTTTCATTTATTTATGATTATTTATATTTAAAAAAAAAAAGAAAGTGCGAAAAGGAGTTTGCGATTAGAAAAATACGCTATTAAAAAACTTTTAATTTTGACTTGGCTTGAAAATTATAATTCATTTGACAGAACAGGGAATTGAAAACTGGTTTGTCTTTGCAACCAACTTCAATTTCCCGTTCCCGCTGCTCTTAAAGAAAACGGTGCCGGTCCCGCGGGAAACCCGCGGGGACCCCTCGGGACCGAGTCCCGTCAAACACTCTAGTGTGTGTGGCCAGTACATTATTATTGAAAATTGTATTTGCTTTAATGAATTGTTGTTAATTTTTTTCAAAAAATTGTGTTTCTTTGGAGGAATCAAAATACATTAATTTATTAACTTAATTAGTGATGTACAGAACAGAAAATATCAAGACCAACTGAATTACTTCTTTATCACAACTTGTATTGAAAAATAAACAAGCAAATTGCATTTATATTATTCACTGGAGGAAAATGGGGTAATGTTATAGTACGCGCGACGTGTTTTTTCATAGGTTGGCAACACTTATGCTCCCATGTAAAAGTATCACGTCGCGCGCTCTATACTGGTTTTACGTCGCGCATACAATAATGGTTTTACGTCGCGCGTACAATACTGGTGGCGGTGTAATTTTTAAGTAAACCGATTTTATTTCCCGATTACCACGGAAACCTCTATAGCACGCGCGACGCAATTCTTTTCCTACAATCTTAATTAAGGGGACTGCTAGGAAGAATAGGGGCCCTTGGGATGGGTTCAGAATGGGGCAAGACGACCTCTGGAGGGCCGTGTGCACCCTTATAGCAGGCGCGACGTATCACTATGGGACGCGCGACGGTCGAAAAGCGAACTCCGGAGGGCGCTTTTCACCATCGTCAGAGGCGCGACGCATGGTTATAGGACGCGCGACGTATGCTTATAGTACGCGCGACGCACGATTATAGGAGGCGCGACACGCGCGGCAAATTAATTGAAAGGTGTTGCACGCGGCCGGAGTTGTGGGCACCCCACGAACCGGCAACTCGGAGGTGGGCAACCCCCAAGATTAATTTTTGCAGAAGCCGCGAGCGAGGGGTGGAGGCGCAGCGAGGTCGAGGACGTGGGGAAGGCCGTGCGGAGGGCGAGGACAAAAGGGCGGCTGTGTTCATGAGGGGGCTCCGCAGGACTCCCCTCACGAACCCCGCCCTTTTGTCCCGCCCGGAGCCGGCCTTCACCACGTTCTCGGGCGAGCGCGCCTCCAGCCCGAAGCTCGCAAACCCACAACGGAGTTGCCCACAAAAGGTGTTGTCTGCAAAGGGCGTTGTGGGCACCACACTTTTTGCTTTCTAAGCCCTTTTTGCAGACAACACCTTTTGTGGGCAACTCCGTTGTGGGTTTGCGAGCTTCGGGCTGGAGGCGCGCTCGCCCGAGAACGTGGTGAAGGCCGGCTCCGGGCGGGACAAAAGGGCGGGGTTCGTGAGGGGAGTCCTGCGGAGCCCCCTCATGAACACAGCCGCCCTTTTGTCCTCGCCCTCCGCACGGCCTTCCCCACGTCCTCGACCTCGCTGCGCCTCCACCCCTCGCTCGCGGCTTCTGCAAAAATTAATCTTGGGGGTTGCCCACCTCCGAGTTGCCGGTTCGTGGGGTGCCCACAACTCCGGCCGCGTGCAACACCTTTCAATTAATTTGCCGCGCGTGTCGCGCCTCCTATAATCGTGCGTCGCGCGTACTATAAGCATACGTCGCGCGTCCTATAACCATGCGTCGCGCCTCTGACGATGGTGAAAAGCGCCCTCCGGAGTTCGCTTTTCGACCGTCGCGCGTCCCATAGTGATACGTCGCGCCTGCTATAAGGGTGCACACGGCCCTCCAGAGGTCGTCTTGCCCCATTCTGAACCCATCCCAAGGGCCCCTATTCTTCCTAGCAGTCCCCTTAATTAAGATTGTAGGAAAAGAATTGCGTCGCGCGTGCTATACATGTTGCCGAGGTATCGATGGAATAATCGGTTTCCTTAACAATTTCACCGCCACCAGTATTGAGCGCGCGACGTAAAACCATTATTGTATGCGCGACGTAAAACCACTATTAAACGTGCGACGTAATGCAAGTGATGCCAACTGAAATCAGGGATTTTGGGAAACACGTCGCGCGTACTATAACATTACCGAAAATGGAATATTGAAGAATAAAAACAAAAATATGAATTCTTTTTGTTGTAAACATTCAGAGTTTTTGTACAAATTCTACTTTACCTTATTCGAAATTTTTATTAAATTTGTTGAATCTGTGAAAATGTATTATTTTCAATTCTCCTCCCTTTTTAAACTGATACCTTAGTACGGTGCCGACTTTTTCCCCTTTGAATAAATGGATCATATTTCTCTTTTCGGTTGCAAAAAACGCGGTTGAATGCGAGTATGTGACATAATGCGAATTTTTGCCCGTTTTGTGGGAAACGACGTGCTTGATATGCGCGCGGTGTGTGACAGCGCAGTTGCTTTTCATATCGCGTGAAATTCG
Source organism: Neocloeon triangulifer (assembly GCF_031216515.1). NCBI lineage: Eukaryota > Metazoa > Arthropoda > Insecta > Ephemeroptera > Baetidae > Neocloeon > Neocloeon triangulifer. Next base: position 4,408,888 of record NW_026775550.1, read on the forward strand.
ACAAGAGAGGTGTATGGCGCGGCCGCTCTTTTTTTTTGTCACACGAGACAAAGGATTTATTTCGGTCTGCGTGCAGTGCAGTTACAGGTGGAAACACAGAGAGTGTTTGTATCCGAAATAAATAATTCCGCTTACTCGCGGCGCGCACTGAACCAGAGCAATTCTTTCTCGCCAAAACCGCCGCGACGAATTCTGTCAAAATCAACTTCGTGAACGGCAAATAAAATTCACGGTTTTATACCTAAATTTAAGTGAAGCAATTAATTTGCAAAAGCAGCACGAGAGAAATGCACGCCTGGAATAAAAATAATATAATGTAAACATCTGACACGGCTGACAAAAAGGGAACGCCACCAATCACGCCGCTAAGTTAAAAACAATAATTATATAATTATGTTGATAAAGAAAAATTTAATAAAGTACACCAAAAGGTTAATTTCTTTTAAACTTTTTGAAAATAGAGAAATTAAGTAAATCTGCACACAAAATTCAGGCCTTGAAATACTATTCCAACCAGTTTTTGTTCAATTTAACACCGATTCAAATCAATAATAATGAAAAAAGCAAAAATTTATTAATTAATTGAAGCAACTAAATAAAGCTGAATCCTGGAAGTCCCAGATCCTGTATGGAACAAACTCCAGATTTTTCTTCTTCTTTCGGCTTCTAGATTCCTATTTTCGTCATTTTCGATTGGACAACCAAAATAAGGAAAATGCAAGGCGAATAATTTTTGCTTTTAATTTTTTTTTTTTTTTTAATTAAGATGTAAAAAATGCACAGAAAAACTTGGACTTGGCACTGCCTGAATCATTAAACCATAATAATTGCAAGATATTTGAACAAGTTACCAAATATTATAATCTTATAAAATAATTCATAAATTAGATTTGAATATTTTTTTAACTGTAAAATTATTATTAAAGATTTAATTATTATTTACAATACTTTATTTTATAGAATATCTATCGCTTTATTTTATTTTAAAATACTTGTAATGTTTTTTAAAAAAATAAATCATAAAATAATTACTTTTAAAAATAGTATTTAAAACAATGAAAAATTTATAAATCGTGTGCATCATACAGAAGTGGGTCTAGGTTGAAAGTCTTACAAAGCACTTAAGAGGGTTTTTAGGTTTTCTTATTTTTAATAATTATTTTATACAAAAATTAAGATGAATTTCTATTTCAGAATAAAGATTTTTGGTAGGTAAGGGAAATATTAATAAAAAAATTGATCCCATTCCTTTTATTTTTCCAGACATCTCCGGACGATCAGTGATGTTCCCTCTCGCGAGTATTATTATTTTTATAATACAAGCGCGCGCGAGTGTGTGGGCACGCGAGCACGACAAAGAACAAATTTTTATTGCTCTTTTAGGAGGTTTTATATTCACGATGATCTAAAGTCTCTCGGTATACAAATTACGCTGCAGCATACCAAGAGTGTGGGGCCGCAGACAATAAAACAATGGGTCTATTTGCTCACTGGCTCTGATCTCCCTCTGTGTATACGAGTGTTCGGAATGGAGTCTGCAACGACCAGAGGATCAATCACATGACACTCAATGCGCGGAGAACATGCTCATTTCGCCGTACGTGTATTGTTCAATGGAAACAAATAACTCCGACATACACTCGACACCATATCAGCTACGGGCCATTAGTTGACACTTTTATTAATACAAATGGCCGCGCGTTTAATTGAGCCCCTTGAATCATAATAAAATAATTGAGCCCTCTTCACGACCCGCCTCTGCTGCTTATAGAAATTCAACCGAGCTTTTGTGTAATAATAAATTGTGGGCGAAATGAAAATACTCTCGCTTTAACAGCGGGGCCCTCTAATTTGGGCCTGTTAGCATTTTTGATTTAACACTTCTGGTCACGAGAGCTCGTTATTTAATTTCTTGTATGTATATGTCGGGCAGAGTTTAATGAAAAATTCCATCACTCTTGTTTGTAATTCATGTCTTTTAATTTCCGAAAGTGACAAAAAGTGATTAATTTCTTTCGTAAGGAAATTCAAAGCTGCAGGAATGAATCTCCGCGCGCCTAATGATTTATGGCCCAAGAGAAAATCAATGGATGCGGAGATTTTGAAACAAAAAAAGAAGGCTCTCGAGAAATCGGTTTGGTGACGTTATCAAATGGTCCCATTCTAAATGGAGGACAACGCACAACAACAAAATTTATGCTGGGGAAAATTCTACCAAAAAGTTGCAAACAATTAAAAAGTTGCAGAAGTGTTTATTATTGAATATTTATTTCTTATTTAGAGTGGAACTGCAATGCAATGCTTTGCGCAACTCTCCTAATTTGACAAAAAATAAATCATAAATTTAATAAATGAATACGATGAATAGTTGTTAAATGTATCGAGTGAGTAGAATAAATAATAAAAATAATATTACAAATTTGTTCAATTCATTGTAATTCAATTGCAATCCAAGAAAGAAAGGGAAATTTTGTAAAAAGAGCGACTGTTGTAATATCCTTTAGATTTCACAATTTTATATCATTTTTAATAATTATTTATTTAAAAATTTAATATTAATAAAGGTCTTAATTCAAACAAATATATAAAATATAATTTTATTTAATTTTAAATACAATTTATATTATTAATGTAATATAATTATTAACTTTATTTTTTATTATTAAGAATTTGTATATTTTTACGCATATGCAAGTTTTTAATATTTGATTGTATTTAAAAATATGCTTTGTATTCACAAAGTATATTGTAAAACAAATAATAAATAAAACACGAAAAAATTAAAAAATTTGTTCGATGATAAACAAATACATTTAAAATTGAAATTTTTTATAGTTGAAAACCTTCTCCCACCCAAACAATCACGCGTATTTGTACAAAATAAAACAACTTCTTTAAACATTCTACTTTAAACTACCAAAACTATCATTATTATTTTTAATTGCATTTTGGAATATTTTAAATTAACAGTTTTTGCCAAAATGTTTTTTTTTATCCATGAATTCCATGATACATACATTCACTTTGGTTTCGTCGTGTTAAATCCAAATAATATCTCTTGCTCATCATGTGAAGTGCGGAATTATGCATCACAGACCTGTGGAGTTTGAATTGCAAACGAGACATATATCAAGTGATAAACGATATGGCGTTCAAGGACCAAAGACGGATGAAGCAGAACGCATAATTCCAATACAGGAAACTTGAAAGGCGCGTCATTGGAATATTAATGTTTTCGTCACTTCTAATGGTAAAATTATTCATTGGAAGGCAAGCATGCGAGGAGGCGAAATAAGAAGAGGCGGCGACGGCGGGTGAGTTAATTCAAAAAGGAGAAATAATTTCAGCACATCATTAGGCTTCGATCGTCGTCTCGTCTGCGCAGGAAACCTTAAGAAATTTTCATGTGTATAAACGAGAAGAGAAAGATGGATTTTTTTATTCATTCGTGCACCTCCCAGCGGCTTTTTCTCTTTCCGAATAATAATGTTGCTGACTGCATTTGAGGTGATCAATCAGCCAACCGTCAGAATATCGAATTGAATATTCATAAACTTTTATCCCTGCGAGGCAAAGTATCCGAGCTCAGCAGCTGCCAATTAGACGGCCTGCAAATGGCATATCTCGTTTGATCGCTCGCGTATCAAAACTTAAGCAGGCCAAATTGACACGCGGCGCGCGATTAATTTCAAAAAGATGCCAAACTTCTCCGCCGTAATAAACTTATTCTGAAGCAGCCTATATTTGTGGCATTTCGCCGTTATGTTTCATAAATATTTAAACGGAAGAAGAAAAAATGTTCCAAATAAAGTTGGTAAAGAGATAAAATTCTTTCGTGTTTATGTAGAAATTCAGCAGGTGTGCATTACATTATAACTGACAGTGAGAAATTCCTCCAGGCGTATTAATAAGCCGCGTTTATATGATGGAAATTCTCGAGTTTTGAAAAGCTATAAATATGCTAAATGATGACCCGTCGATAAAAAGCTGAGATGCCTTAACTTGGAAAGCATTAAATTTTGCTCAACAAAATTCTCCATTAAATTGCTTTAAATTTTTGGCAAGCATTCATGGGGATGAAAAAATGGGCTTGTGAAATTTCAGATCTTTCAGACCAAATGTATTATCAATATTAAGCTCTTTAATTAAACTAACAGGATAAAAAGTCGGCTTGATAAACACAATTGCAACATTGCTTTTGAATTACTCTAAATCGAAGATAACTTTTATTTAAAATTTTTTTAAAATTTTTTTTTTTATAAAATTATATCATTTTTTACACCAAAATTTATTTCTAATCTACTTTTGTCACTTAAGAAATAATTTGTTTTAATGCTTAAAACAATCAAAAAAATTTTTATTCTCTTATATGATTATAATATTATTAAAACATTTTAATAATATAAGTGTTTATATTTTATATTATTTTATTGTATTGATAACCAAACTAACTAATATATTTTGAAAAGGTTTTTATGTTAGTTTTGCTGACATTATGTGAGAAAAACTTGGCTTCAAAGAATACACACCAAAATTTTTACTTTTAGTTGAGAAATTAATTTTTAAATGACTCAAAAATTGATATTTCGGTGTCACGAAAAATCAAAACCTCAATTAAAACCGGGAATATTATTAATTATTATAATTATTAATGTTAAGTTAATTCATCCAAATTGTTGCACCATAACTGGTTACATAAAATTGTTGAAAACATTTATTTGAGAAAAAAAAGAATGGTTGGACAAAAAGACAGCAAGAATTTGCTAAAACTTCCGATACCAAAAAGACCCCATTCACCGCAGTGAGACTCGGTTGACTAAGTTTTTGTTTGTACAATTAACACAAATTCTGCCACAAAGGGTGGGAAATTGTTCCACTGGGCAGGTTTTCAGAGCGTCTGGAAGGGCATTCCAGGGCCCGACGACCCTGAATTAGGGCAAAACGGAGCAACTGGCATATTAAAAAAAAAAAAAATCAATTTTTATTTCTAAATCCATCACTTTCATGCGTGCTTCTTTGAATTCAAATTTTATAATTGCAATTTATTAAAAATATTTTCAGGATTATTCCCGTTGAAAAGATAAACTAAACAAATTTGCATGATGAAGATTAAATTGGTGTCTCTTAAAATCCTTTTTAATTGCGTTCTTTTTCCGTAATTAAGCTAATCAGCATAAAAACCAAGCTGAAATTCCATTAGCCTCTTATACATTACACTTTTAACGATCTCGGCTTTTTATCGAGTTAGATTCTATTTGAGCTAGCGAGCGAGAGCAACCGCCGAGCTTAAATACTCAACGGCTTGGCAACACAAAACCGCCCTTGGGAACTTCACTTAACCAGCTTAATGTTCACACTCGAACAAAATAATCGAAACAAAGCAAAAAGTACACGCACTCGACCCTCTCTTCCTTTTCCCTCTGCATTAGTATGCGCTTTTCCGGCGGCAGCGTTTTATTTATTTCCTGTGCAGTGCGCGCGGCTGGTCGAGCGAGCGCCAGACAAGAAGCTGCGCCGGCAATCAAGCGGCGGCGGCCGCCCCGAAATCAATCGATCTCAACCCCCTCGAGATGTGCCCAAATAAGCAGCAACAGAAGAAGTAAATCAACCTACCCTTCACTCGCACCATGTGGGTTTTATAATTAATTTGAGGCCGTTCATCAAGAGGGTCCCGGATCGCCCACGTTCACTTTTTCCAGAGGATGGATTTCCTCTGCGCTCGCCTATTTATTCGCCGGAGAGCACTTTATTGTTTTATACACTTTATTTATGTGCGCTCGGCGGCCGCTGGACCTCAATGCCCTCGCCGTATGCACACACACTCGTGATTCTTCTCATTTCTCCGCCTGTAAAAGAGCCGCTTGCATCTTTTAATCCATGTATCGTTCAAGACAATCCTAAAAAATTGTAACATAAGAAAATAATAAAATTACGTAGAAAATAACAAAGAAATTTCTAAATTTTTATGAGTTCTGAATTTTTTCAGACTAAAATTGCTCACATCTTCTATTAGATTTGATTGAATCATGTGTAGATTTAAAATAAATTTGTCTTCTTGGAGGTAAAAATAAGTCAAATGCGTGACTGGATTTTTCCAAATTAAAAATCTGCTATGTATAAAAGCGGTCAAGAGTTCCGCGCTGATGCAGCAGTGCCTACTGCGTTTAGCGCAAAATAAATAACAAAAATTGAATTAAAAATGTATGCATATTTTTATCTTACTTCAAATCTTTTTAAATGGGGAAAAACAGTTTAAAAAATATATATATTAATTTATTACATTAAATTTTCTTCAGTTTTAAATGAAGTTTATTTGAAATTATTGTAATATATTTTATTATTTAGATTAATTATATTTTTATGTAAATTATAAATCAATTAATTTTTATTTTATCTTCTCTTAAGTTTATTTTGATTATATTGATTCTGGTTAAATGCCACCAAGCAATAAATATATATCCAATATGGCTGAACCAGTTTTAACTAGTTGATTGAAATACTTCAATTTGGATGTTTTGGGCTAAAGAGCTTTGAGTTTACAATATCATATGTACTGAAAATTGTATTTAATAGTATTAAATAATTGAATAAATCATGCAATCAAGCTAAATTTTCAAGCTCTCACTATTTTTAGGGAAGCATATGATATATTTAAATATTGATTTTAAATTTATCTACATATTCTCCACATTAAAAGGCCAAATTCAAACGATGCATGTTTTAAAAACATGCAGACCGGCTGCATCTGTGCTGGTGGGAGTCTCTTTTTTCGAAACATCTTTCGGTTGGCCGCTCGGCAATCACGAATTATCACTCGAGATAACAACAAACTCATCATCATCATCACGGCCTTTTGAATTGAATAAAAATCCTCCATTAGACTCGCTGAGTCACCCCGAATAAAAAGCTTTTTTATTCTCCGGCCGGCTCGGTCGGGTGACAGGCGCGAGTGAGCTTTTAGTGCTTCCTGTGCGGCGGGGTATAAATTTAATGCCTTCTCAGCATCGTTTTTCGAAAACAAATAGATGTAGTGTGTGCCCGTGTCTGCTGGAATAATTTTAACGACCGCCGCGGCTACAGAGAGTCCGTTCCGATGACCCTCATCGGAGCACAGCGAACGCAGATCGAGAGGAATTCGAAATATGCTGCCGGGCATCTCATTTACATTCTCTCTCTCTCAACTCGATCGCGGCTCTCTCTCGTTGCATGCGCGAGACAAAAACAATCCGGCTGCCTAATTAAAATGAGGCGAACCCTCTGCGATAGGGCGGGGTTGTTTAGGCATTTCCAGCCGAATTTTATATTCCTTCATTAATAATTGTCCGGCTCGATTAGCGACGCTCGCTGCTTGTAATGTGACGTGTGCACGGCAGCACTCGTTTATTTTTTTTTCACGATTAACGTTGTTTTCTTCTTTTTTTTACTTATTTATTCCGGGAATGTTTGGCCGACCGGGCATACTCTTTAATGTAATTATTCGCCGCCTGTTGAGCGCCGACGAGCACAAATCGTGCGACTAACCGAGTAAGTGGCTCGGAAATTTTCGGTGCTCTCCTTTTTCGATCGCGCGACTATTACAAGCGCATAATAACCGCGCAATAATTGACTGTGAAAAGAAAAAAACGGTGATGCTGCCTTTCAAGTGAGAAGATTGCTTTTTGCCTCCTACGTATATTCATAATGAAATATAAAAAAAGCAACCTTAATAAAACTTCAAGGACCAAGGAATCTGAAAATTAAACTTTGCAGAACTCAGAAAAGTTAATTTGGTAGAAAATAATTAGTTCCAGGTTTAAATTATCGTATCTTTCAGAACAAAAAAGGAAAATTGTAAAAGAATTAAATATTTTGATAATACAGCAGTCGTTTTTCATCAAATTCCACAATTTTATTTATAAATTTTGTACAAAATTAGAGAATAATAACGAAATATTGAAGGTTAATATATTATTTTAAACAATCACAATTTATTTTGGCACTCAATTTATATTTGCAAATTGTTTCATTCTAACTTAAAATAAGACAAATATAAATCATAAAATCACTTTTATGGTATTTTCAGCACGATTTCTGACTTTTAAATTTGACTGTCAGATTTTTTCATACTTAGATTTACCTTTTAAATTTTCTCCTCCAACGCACCATTTTCAAACTACAATTTTTTCATAACTTCATTGTTCAGGTAATTTGAGTATCTGCGAAATTCATTCTTTCCGTCTCAACTTTCGAAGCTTGATGGAAAAAAAACTAAAAAAAATTCGTCTCTTCACTCCAATGCAAATTTTCGCTCTCTCGGCACTCTCTGGCAATCAAGCTTCATGATGAGGAGGCGGTTTTCTAATTTCATATACCCATCAGTGCGCCTGTACACGAACCTGAAATTCCATTGTCTTGACGTCGACAAGCATTTTGTTACCCTTCATTCAATTTGGTATCATTTTCAATTTTCAATCATGCAGCAGCAGCGCAGCCGCCGCCGAAGCAAGGAAAATTGTACAAAACCACAACCGCAGAATCCTTTTCTATACAAAACCTGACGCAAGGTTGCAGCTTTCCACGGCAGCCGAGTTGTATAATAAGAAAAAGATAAGACAACCCACTCGGATGTCAATCAACCGGCGCGGTCTCTCTGTCATTTAGCTTTCAATATATAAATCTTTTTAAAATTGACAACCGACTTTGATATTAATAACTTGGAAAAAAAATTGTTGCTCTCCGAATGGCATGTGGAGAATTCTTGAGAAATATTTAAAAATTTCCACTCACGAATATATATATATATTTTTTAATGGCCTTTTGCTGCTGTCGATGGATATCGCCGGGAGAGGAATTTCCTTTTAGGAGACAATTCCGTCTGCAGTTGAAATTAATGTTAATGTAAAACTTCAACAGTCACATAATAAGTATCAAATTTCGTCAGAGTAGCAGTAAAAAATATTAAAATAATCGTTTTGAAGAGCTGTAGATATTCTCGGTATACGATTTGCATCGAATTAAAATTTTTTATTGACAGCCCTCGGCGTATTCTCGAATCGAGTCGTAAGTATTAATTTTATTTAAATTTACAAATCCCCGCGTTTCTCAAATTTTATTATAATACCCCTGGCATCTGCCTCTTTTCTTACCAGCAGCAGAAGCTCCTCCACTTTTTGTGTATAATGGTCTGGGGCCGGGGGCACTTTTAAATAATTTCGTGTAATAGCGGCGGGAGAGGAGCAAGTCTGGATCCGCTGGATTTGTGAGGTGCGGGCCACAAATCATTTTGGGGAAGTAGTCTGCGCCGGGAATTTAATACACTTTTATCCTTACTTATGCTCTGGTTTACAACGTGAAATACCTCTTTCGCCCCCTTGAAATTCAACTGCGTGATACATTCCAGACTATACAGAAGAGGAAAACCGCGCGCACCAGAAACACGCACAAGAGACTTTTTAATTAAGCAAGACTTATGCAAAAATCGATACACTCGAATTATGCATTTGCTCTCCAACTACCTCTGGGGCTTGAAATTAGTTCAGGAACAAGCCAATTTCACTTCTGCAGCAGATATTAATGTTCTCTTTCCTTTTCCTGCCAACTCCTCTCCAATTATGCTCATCTTCTCTCGTAACTCTCTCGTTGCGGTTAAACATTCACAAGTGCTCGTCTCGCGTTACTTTTCGAACAATCAAACTTCCTCTGCATATTCCATATGCTATGAATTCTCATAGCTTTTGCACTGAACACTTCTTAAGCTCCATTTTATTCGAAACCGCGAAGAATTTTGTTTAGTGCTCTCATTTTAATTAATAATTCGTAATTTATAAAAGCTCATTGAATATGCAATCCATCTGCCAAAGGTTTCATCAGTTTCTATGAGTTATATAAATTTCTAATCTTAAAATATCATAATTTTTTTTGCATTGGTTTTGCTGTTAAATCTTGTAGGTTTTGCTAAAATTGCTTTGAAAAATAGCAAAAATTTAATCAAAGTGTGAATTTAAATTGAACATTTTCAATTTCAGTTAAAAAGAGTTAAATGAAATAAATTTAACAATCTTGCTTTTTTATTATATTCTTCTTTTATAAGGATTGCCAAGAAAAATAAAAGGAAAAAATGTTATAATTAACCTTTTTAAATGATCATTTTTTAATAGAGTGTCTGCAGAACATCATTTTCATTTGCTTGAGATTTCCACAGGACCAAGTTTTGTTGGTCCATGAAAAGATTTGACTTTCAGAGCATAAGAAACCACTAGATAAAAGATAATAAATTGGCCACGCAAAAAGTTCTGACTCGACAAAAAACTCTCCTCATATACCGGGTATTGAGAAAGTCATAATGGTCGGAGAAAAACGTAATGCGAAATCCGGTTTTCCGTTTAGTATGTGCCATAATTGAAAATTTTCAGCAGCAAAATGAAATTCCGGCTCTTTCCAGAAAAATATTCGGCGCGCCGTCTCGACCAGATAGCAGCAGCGCATACTAAAAGTTTAATATCCAAAATAAAAATTGCTCGAATACGAAGGAAGCTCTTCTTCAGCTGCAGAGATTTTTCCATTAGCAGCAGAGCGCACACGCAGATTTCAATAGCATAATAATAAAAATCCCCGAAGTTTATTGCTTCACAAGTTAAAACCCTTTTATACAAATATAAATCGCGAGATATCAAATCAGGTTGTATATAAAAGCGGTGAGCTCTCGGCAGGAAGACGCGCGCGTCCTCCCATCATAATACATATAATTCTTTCTTTGAGAGAGAAATCGAAAAACGCGGCGCTCGGATGAAATCATAAATAAAAGACAGCTGAACAAAGAGGAACGCGAAAAGCATCTCCAGACGATTGAAAAAATCCGAGCGCTGAAAAATAATAAAAATGACAATAACTCGGGCGAGAGAAGCGATTCGCTTTTACAATTTGGACCTCTCGACGGGCAGGCATGGCAGGCAGGCGAGATAACAATGAAGAGCGGTGTTGGGTTGCCAAATTCACTGGATCCATTAGATAAACACATCTGCGCGCCGGCATCTGATACTCTAATGGCCTAATGAATTTAGCTGCATGTTGATACCTTTGATATATTGCGACGACTCGGCTCCGTCTGGCGGTGGGGCGCATATTGTGGGGTTCACTAAACAATTTTACCTGCTGCTCCGAAGCAACGGGCCATCTGCCAGCGCGCTGAGGCAGCCACGAATAATAAAACACGGCTTGATAAGTGTATCACAAGTTGAATGGAAAAGGAAAAATGCCTTTCTTTCCCCCACAGCCCCAAACTCCAGCATCCCGGCCGCGCATTCAAGGGAATCGAGTGTGAAAAATGCGTTTAGAAGTTGGAGGAGAGCAAAGGTGCATTTTCCTCGCATCTCTCTCTCTCACACTGCATTCTTGTCTTTTTCTTCTTTGCCGGTCCAGGCTGGCTGGGTGGCACTTGAGAAATTGAGAGATTTCACACTTTGAATTTTCTTTCCTTTCGAGACGCATACAAAGTGAAGAGCACTCGTTTAGAGTGATCGCCTGGACAAATAGACGCGCGCAAGCGGTTTTTAAATGCGCGACAAACTTCTATTCGTCCGTGACGGTTTGACGTCTTTTTATCCCAGTCGTGAAATGAAACACCTTGGCCTTGTTGAAAGATTTAAGGGCTTTTTCAAGACCGGCCGTGGAAAATCAGAGATACAAATTTACAATGCATTAATTTGAATAGTTGAAAAGACTCATTTAAAATCATTTGAAGGTAATCATGTATATCACGTATCACAAATGAACCACATTGCATTTAGCAATAATGTTTTTAAACTTAAAATTTGTCTGCACAAGTGAATATTATTTAAAATGATTACAAAAAGTATATTTTGCTGTTAAAATCTGCCAATAAGTTATTGCAAAAATAAATAACAATATTATTTTAATAATAATAACGAATAATAATTTAAAATAATAATTTTTGTAAAATTAAACAAAAAAAATAAAAAATTAAATAAGTAATATATTAATTATAGTCTGATTATAGTAGAAATTATTATAATACACGTTACTTTAACTTACAATTAAACTTTTTTAACCAATATTTTTCTCTGCTATAAAAAGAAAGACTAATTCAATTCAATTCAATTTTATTGTTGTTCATTTAGACAAGAATATTAACAGCAGTTTTTACAAGTCACGTTTAAAACTAAAATTTAAATATAGACACCCATGTATAAGAAATTCACCCAATAAATGATCAAAGAATCCGCAGGAACAGGATATAAGCTAAAAATTAATATAATTGTTAAGATGTCCTCGCTTTGCATTTTATATAGCAAGTCGTAAATGCGCACTTTTGAATTCAAAAGCTTTTCGGTGTAATCCACATTCCAGTCGATTTCGCCCAGTTTTAATTGATCTGCACCGAGCACTAAGTAAAAAAGCTAAGCGCACATTAAAAACTTGGAATTTTCGCGGGTTTGCACTGCGGCATGAAAAGTTTTGCCGAGAGGTCTGCGCAGCGGCGGAAACAACAAAAAATCACGTTTCAATTAAGGCTGGAGTAAAACGATCATTAAATTTCTGTGCGGAGCAGGCAGTCGACTGCAAACACTGCACAGCAGAGACGCTAATTCACTTTTTGCTAGAGGCCGCCGCTCATTTATTCGCCGAAGCAAAACAAATTCGGCCTGCAGGGGCGCACCTCTCTCTATTTGCGCCCTGGTCTATTATATTTGCGGAGGCTGCTCTGATATTTTCCACGCTCGCTCGAGTTTTTCCGCTTTTCCGAGGTGAACGTGCAAAAAAAAGTAGTAGTAGCGCCGCCGGCGAAATGACAAAAAGATTTTGAGGGTTTTTATATTCGTCCCGAGAGCGAGCGAGAGATGTGAGGTAGGGGGACGTGTTATTTTTTTGTGTCGCGCCCGAGACGTAGTAAATCACGTCTCGTGTCACCACCGGGACCTTTTTTCAAGAATTTATTTTTCCTTTCAAAGGTGTGCTCGCGCAGGGCCTCAAAAGAGCGGCTAATTTCTCAACATCTCTGCGCTCAGGGGTGGCATCGTCGCCTCCCTTCCGCCTGCACCAGGGGGTCCCTCGCTCGCCCGCCGTGACTTTTCAACAAAGACCAAAGGCGACTAAATTATTGCGCACTCAAAGGGGAAACTCGATCGTCAAATTGGCCGGGGTAATAATTTAATTGAAGTCGGCTGGCTGGCGGTGCGTGCTGCGCCATTTGCATATCAACAATTGCAATTTCTGCAAGAGATGCACGCAGACGAGGGGGGACGAATCTCTCTTATTCTCAAAGGGAATGGAAAAAACACTGCGCGCCACTTTTAATAATAAAGCCATCCACTCGCACACTTTTCGTCCCTTTCAAAATAATACATCACCATTTTTCTGCTGAGAGACAGATTTTGAACGATTTTTCTTTTCTTCCTCTCGTTCGTTCTTTTTCTTTACTAACAGGGGAATTAGAATAACAAATTAGACGGATGGAATTCTCGCCCAGGCGTGCAGCTGGGTGGCCCCGACCGAAAAGTGGAAAGTTTAAATATTCCTTCCTCCTTCTTCTTTTTCGCGGCAAAAACGCTCTCTCTGTGCGCGGAAAAGGCGTGTAATCCCCCGCGTGCCACCCAAGTTTGCGCCCCGGTGTAATTAAATTTCCTCTCGTGGTGCGAAAAATGCCGCTTTGAGGAATTTCCCTTTTTTCTTTCGCACCCCCTTTTTATATGCGGTATGAAAATATTAAAAATGCTTTAAGCCCGCGAACGCGAGTCGAGAGAGTCGGACAAGCAAAAGAGTCGACATTTCCAAGCTGCCTGTTTTTCTCTGCATTATTAAAAAAGCTCTTATTGTTTTGCTTGTACCTCTCAACGTAAAATACCAAACAACACGGCACAACCTCAAAAATGGTCTAAAAAAGGTAGAATACTTAAGATTGAAATTTGCATGTACAATTTTAAAATAATTTTTTGGCAATATTATTGTTGAAAATGCTCAAAAACTCCTTTTTATATAAAACACTATAAATTTTCTAAAACGTGTTTTTGCATAATTTCTTTTATTTTTTTTTCAGCAGACTTGTAGAATTGTTTAAAGATTCCCACACAGTTTTTTTTATCATTTTGGTAGTTGCCATCAATTCCGATATATTAAAATAAAAAGTATAATATTGAAAACCCTGAGAAAACTATAAAGCCTCAATTGAGCCTAAAAACATAGTTTATTCTCTGCTACTTTTTTAATTCAACCAAATATGTATGTTACTTCATTATATAGTAAACTCAACCCATTGTACCATACTTTCAAAACATTTCTTTGAAACGTTTCCTACTTTAATGACTTAATTTAGTTGCAAATTGTGTTTATTGATATATCACAAAGGCAATTGCTGCCCATAACGGGATACATCATTCATACATTCAAAATTATACAAATTCAATACAATTGAGAGAAAAGATGAGAGTTTTACAAACAAAGTTTTACATGCGAAATTTCACAAACAAAATTTTCAATTACAAAATATAAACACAAGAAAAATAACAGTAGTCAAGTTCTTTGGACATTTTTTTTTTCTTTTTCTGGATGCTGAAAGCTTGCATTTGAATGACTGCCTGATACTTCCAAATGCCGCTTTCTTTGTTCTTTTTTTGCTCTTACTCCTGGCAAAAAACTGCAGCTCAAATTATGTTTAGTAAACAGGCTTTTTCGTCTTTGATTTGAGCCTCGCAATTCAGCTTTTATTATTCCAGATCAGTCCTTATTCAGTTTTTTATTTTTTTTTTATTTTTTTTTAATATGTGATTTCATTCATTCAGCTTATACTGGTTCAAATATTGCTGCAATAATTTATTTTTTAAAGAGTTAATATTTTCATTTAAACACCAACTTTGCGGCAGTGCATTCCAAAGGCGATAGCTTGTCATTCTGAAAGAGTCATCATTGCAATCAAAAGGCGGAAGGAGAAACAATCTGTGTGTTCTAGCAGCTCTGACTTGATAGTCATCGCGCAGCAATAATAATTTCCTTAAATAGGGGGGGATGTTTTCATATAATATTTTGTGTGTCATCAACAGAGTGTTCAGCTTCATTCGCTCCTCAACTTTCAAAATACCTGCTTTAGCATAAAAAGGGGTTATGTGCTCACCGAAATTTATATCATAGACATATCTCAAACAATTATTTAATGCCACATCTATCCTTTTAAGTCGCTCCTTTCTCACGTCGCAATAAATTATGCTGCAATAATCAACATGGGGCAGAATTAAACTTTTTAAAAGTTGTAGCCTAATTTTTTCAGGGGTTAAAGCACGAAATTTATTAAGATTGTTCAATGTCCCATACACCTTCTGGCAAACTGAAGAAATCTGTTTGTCCCAACGAAATTCATTATCAAAAAACACTCCCAAATTTTTAAAAGTTTCAACAAATTCGACTTCAGAGTTACCCAAAAACAGCTTTGGCAGGTTGCTAAAATTAATTTTTTGTTTCATGCGAGGCGAATGAATTAACATAGCTTTGGTCTTGCTTGGATTTAAGCGCAGCCCGTGTTTTTCAGACCATTTCAAAACATCCTGTAATATTAAATTCATTATTCCAAAAGCATCGTTCAGCTCACCTACTCCGCACTCAATATATAACTGAACATCATCTGCATAAATATGATATTTGCATCTGTTTTTGAAAATCCTATTAATATCAATCATATAAAGAGAAAACAAAAGCGGGCCAAGAACAGATCCTTGTGGCACACCACAATGTAATTCATTCCATTTAGAGAAACCACCATTCTGGTCTCTCACAGCCTGAGTTCTTCCTGAAAGATAACTTGCAAACCATTTCATTACAGGGGGAGATAAATTAAGCTGAGACAATTTTCTTTTCAAAAGGTCATGATCAACTGTGTCGAACGCCTTAGAGTAGTCTAAAAATACCATTAAAACAACTTTTTTCTGAAAAAGAGCAACACGAATGTCTTCAGAAATTTTAAGCAGCGCCGAAGTGGTGCTAAACAGCCTTCTATATGCGGATTGAAATTTAGCGCATCACAACAAATTTATTTTAATATGTATGCATGTAATAGAAAATTATGTTGTTTAAAGCGCAATAAATCATCATCTTAATGATTTATTATAATAATGCAAATTTATAATAAATTATTTTATTTTAATATAAGAAAAAATATATTAATTTTAAATAAAAATATAGAATTTAAAAAATTAAATTATAAAAACTTTTAAAATACAATTACAGATTTTAAGTTTTTATTACTTTTTTTGTGTTTTGAAAACTGTTTAAACTAATCGAGAACAACTTAAAATCCCATTTATTAGATTAATGAGACAAGATACATTAAACACAATTTTAATCCATATGCCGCGTTGGTAATTAGAAAGTATATAAAATTTCAAATAATCTCTCTCTTGGGTCCAAAGAAAAGGCACGCGATGCCAAAGGCGAAGGATCAGCACTGCACGTTTTAATCAGCACAAACCTCATTACCGAGCAAGTATAACTTCTCCTCTAATATATAAAACACCGAGTTCATATTTCTCTTCTGGTATGGCGTGTGTGCGACGTTTGAAATTATGTCCGCGTTTAAACAATCAGCCGCACACACGTTGAAAGCTTACAATGTTTTGACATCAATTTTTTTTTCCGAAAAAAAGTCAGAGTTCACAGAGAGAGCGGCGTGTTTTTTCGCCTGCGTGAACGCGGCACAAAGAGTTGTACAAAAAAATATGGCATATTTGTTTGCTGGAAATATAATTCACGGGGCGGTTGGTAAATATATAGAGAATTATACATTTGGCGTAATTTTTATTTCACGAGCGGTTGCTTTTTGCGGGTGCGCTCGAGAGTCGACTACCAAATTATGGGGTGATGCATGGCCTGCATCACCAAAACGCGCGACCCGGACCGCGAGCAGCAGATTTCCCGACAAAAAGTGTGACATTGCTCACTTAGCTTTTTACATAGCCGAGCAGAGCCTGAGGGCACGTGACGCGCATACTTAATTTAGCCCCGGCCGGCACCAAAAACTCGTCTCGAAAAGTTTATCTTTCCACCCCCCACCTGCACAGCACTTTGTAATATCGGTTTCATTTTGTAATAAAATATATA
Source organism: Neocloeon triangulifer (assembly GCF_031216515.1). Lineage (NCBI taxonomy): Eukaryota > Metazoa > Arthropoda > Insecta > Ephemeroptera > Baetidae > Neocloeon > Neocloeon triangulifer. The sequence continues at coordinate 4,425,967 of NW_026775550.1, forward strand.
TAAAAGGGTTAAAGTGGTGTGCAATAAGACCAAGTAAAGTTGCCTTCTCCGGCGTGTTTGATAGATTTAATGATGCGCCGCCGCCGCCGCCGCCGCCGGATGAAAAAGTTAGCAGTCAGCAGAGAGTTGCTCGTCGGAATATATTTATGTCCGTAATTGGAATGGTGCTGCTGGCAAAGCTCCGGCCGCTGGAAAAATTAATGAACGGCACACCAGGTTCAGCGGCGGCGGCATTTTTCCACTGTACGTTTTATAAAACGTCAGCACGGAACCAGGCATAGTGAAAAACTGTATAGAGAGAGAGAACCAAAACTTTTTTGAAACTCTCTTTCAATCCTCTTCTGTCCGGCATAGCGAAAATGTCGACGAGCGAATGCATTTTCAAAACGTGCAGTTTGTCCGCCGCCGGGGATTTATTGTGAGAGCGCAAATTGATTATCCATCTCTATTATTCTGCCTATAGCGCATATTTATTTATTGGCACCGAGAGAGGTGCAAACAAAACATATAATATAAATGGAACAGAGAATAATTATAACTTTTGGTAATTTCAAAATTCACAAAGTTATTGAGACTGCGGAAAATAAACTGGAGGATTCAACCTTTTTTTCATTTTTGATTTAATAATTTGAGCTAGCTGTGACTGGAAGTTAACATAAAATCCATTGTTCATTGACAATCAAACAAAATCTCTGAAATTGATACTAAATTTTACGATACGCGGCCCCAAGCAATGAAATACTAATCTAAAAAAAGGTATTTTTTTACAATAGAAACTTACAGTGAATATATAGATATGCAGTTCACATCACACTGACAATTTTGTAAAAATAAAAATTATCACAAAAATGTTGTAAACAGGGATTGTGAATGTGCGAAAAATGTGAGAAGAAAATAATCTGATCTGTATCATATTAATTAATATAAGCTGTGAAATTGAATTAAGTTTGTCTGAAGCTGCTTTGTATGATTGATAAATAAATATCCACTGTATTTCTTCCCCTATAAAGTTGTACACATTGCGATGGTGTATTAAATAAATTTGACTATGATCTTCGTAAATAATATTTTAAAAGACCATGACAAAAAAATTATATATTTTGAATTACGCTATAGTAATCCATTATATCAAGCTCTATTTTCAACTCCACTCTTTTCAACAAATTTAATGTATTGTATAAAAATTTTACTTAACAGCAGAAAAATAATAAAGGCTTGTAATAAAATATTAATCTAGGATTAGTCAGGTTTAAGTTCTATACAAATTAATTTATTGGACATTCACCAACATCAATAATTAAGTAAAATAAATTTTAACTTCAAATTTTGTACCATGGACTTAATACAAATTTGAGAGAAAAATTCCATATAAGAAGTATCAGAACGCGTCTATGTTAACCCTAAAGTATGTCGTGCATTTTTTTTTTAATATCATAAAGTGCTGCTTGTTGTAATAATTTTCAAATTGACAGAATGAAAATTGTATAGGAACAGGATCATTTAACTATGTTGGTACAAAAAAAATTTATCTCAGATTTCAAGATTTTGCTTAACTTCTGAGATAAAATGTTGTAATGAGAGTTACAGGGAGTTATTATAACATTACTTAATTCAATCGAAATGAAAACAAGTCTGAAGTCTGAATTCCAACAACATTTAATGTCATCAAAAAATATATCAGTGTCTCTGTTATGACAACATCACGAATAAATAAACTTAAAAATCAAATTATTATTTAAAAAATATTTTTAAAATAGAGATTTATTATATTAATATGATTAATATCGTTTTAAATTGTTAATTTTTTTTTAAACAATTTTACTAAAATAATAACAATAATAAAAATACAAATTTTCTTTAATTGATGTGTTCCGTTAAATTTAAAAAAAAAACATGTTTTATTTTTAAACAATAACTTGCTTTTTATAAATTGTTCAAACATCTTCCAAAACACTTAGAGTGCTTTATGCATAATCAATGTCTCGAATCTTTCCCAAGCAGCACCTCAATAGAATCGATATTGGTCTTTATATTCAAACTTGATGTACAGCGAGCACGTTCCTCGACGGCAGACCGTCTGACTTTATGCGACACAACCCATAAGGACCTACACACAGATATATAAAAAAACGGCACACGGCGTAACACCCTTATTAGTCGGCGGTGGCGGCGCTGAGCAAAAAGCACTCTTGACGGGGTGGTGTGGGTCATCATTATTCATCCCGTCCGGCGCACATATCGAGAGACGTGTCAATTCGGTCGGGTGCTTAAATTTAATCAGCCGAAACACAGCTCGTCCATTAAAGACAAAAAGTGACCCATTTGGCGGGCCTGCCCGAAGACCAAGAAGCAAAGCTTGGTGAGCTTGGATATTATTCAACGGGTCTCGCTCTTTTCACATGGAGAGAGAGGAGAGGAGAGAGAGAGAGAGAGGTCGAAGCGCGCAGAATCGGGAATCCAGCAGCTCAGCTCGCGGCGGCCACGGAGCTAGTCAGACCCAAGCTGTTCCGAGGATAAGTCGTCGCCGCGTCATGTCGACAAATTGAGCCGAACCGTCGGCACAGTGCTTGTGTGAGTGCTCGATTTTGAAAAGCAGAGCGTCGGCCTCCGACAGGAGCCGTTTTTCGACGCCGTGGCGCCGACTCAGCGCCGAGGGGCGCCGATCGAAAGGAGATGCGCCAATAGCAGTGACGGCCGAATAATGATCCTTAGACAAACAGGTATGACATTTTGCTCCTATTTATTTCCGCTTTCGATACATAAAAACACCGTATCTATCTCTCTGGGTAAAATTTATATATGAAAAATAAATAAGCGTCCGTCTGTCGTGTTTGTGTTGTTGGTACGCGGGGGAAACGAAATGACGTGATCATTATTTAACGTCAAACTCCGTCTGTGCTCATGTGTGTGTGTTTGTTTGTGTATGTTGGATTTTAGCCAGGCTATGTCTTTTTTTACAGCTATCGGTCTTTCTGTCTTTTCCGAGAGTGAGCTTGTACATGCATAATAATCTCTGGTGTTATTCCGTTGGAACGTAATTTGTATAACTCGTTCCGAACGGCCCGTTATAAAATTCGGAGCTCTGGTGACTTAATTAATCATAAAAATGGTCGTAAAATGGGGAAAATGACGTTCGTGTTATTAAAAAATTGTGTTCTGCGATGGCTGATAGATAATTTCCCGAATTACATTCTAAATTTAGTCCAACCTCGAAATAAAGTCATTCATTAATTATTTATCAATTATTCTTTTGAACGTTTTAATAAATTCTTAAATTATATCAAGGTTTTCTAAATCGGAAAATGGGTTTGCAATTCTGGCCCCTCCGGATGAGGGTCCAAAATTGAAATTAAAATTTTTCCTAGCTAAATTTTACGTGCCTTTCTTCAACTAAATCTCTTAAATTACAAACTCGCCAACAAAGCAGATTTTATATTGGAGCATATTTCTATAATCAAGGGTTCAGAATTGCAAACAAAGCATATATTTAAAAACTAAATATTAATTGAAAATCTAAATGAAAATAGAATTGTGGAAATCGTTTTCTTCTTGGTCTCTTTTTAAGTTTGTGTTTGGCATCATGTATAGTTTTAAATGAGAAGGGATTAAACTTATGCGCGAGAAAAACTTTATTTTATAAAATTTATTAGATGTCAAAATCAACTTTTAACCTGCTTTTAATTCAGAAATTCAGTCTCTTATTGAAGTAAAAAACAGTTCTTGCGCCATGTGACTAAAAAATTAGAGCTCCGCGGCTGAAATTAAGGCAATTATATAAGTCTAATCTAAAAAAAATAAGGAAAAATGTGCTTCAAATTTGTAATTAAGTAATTTTTTTTAACAAACAGCAAATTTTTGCTTCCACTCAAGGAGCCTCAAAACTCTCTTGAGAGCGCGGAAAAGTTTTAACAAATTCGCTCCAGCTCATTTTCAATTTCCTTTCTCTCTCTCTCTCTGCTCTTTTTTTCAATAAAGCCTAATTGTGTTCGCTGCGAACGAGTCGAACGGTTTTGCTTCCTGCTCAAGTCCATATGACGCCGGAGTCTCTCGAGTCGAGCTAGGGAAGTGACCCAAAAAAGTGCGTGGCGAATGGTCGGTTGTAAACGGACCAATTTTCTAAGCGCTTCACAAATTGCAGAGAGCGCTCGGAGCCATGAAGAGGAGAAAGAAAGAAAAAACGTGTGTCGCCCATTTACATTTTTAAAAGCATAATTGAAAACTCACAGGTTTGACACGGCGATTAGAAAGCAGCTAGGCCTGGGAAAGAAAGAATGGCGAGTGTAAGCAGAATAATGACGTCGCCTTTTCAAAAGTCTCAGCTGCGGCCTCCCTTTTTTTCTTTCTCTCTCTCGTGCACTGCTCTTTTCTATTCTCTTTCCTCCAGAGAGCAGTGTGGCGTTTTTTTTTGTTTTTTTTATTATTCTGCGCGAGCAGCACGGTGCATTCGCCCCGCCGACATTTCAATAATATCTCTCCGACTCGCTTCGACGGGCGCGCACCGCGTGCATGAATTATTATTGTCGCCGACTGCGAATCCATTAGGATTTCCAGCATGATTTAACACCGTGTAAGCTGGCCAATGATTTGTTGTTGGTCAGCTACCCGTGCACGGCTAAACCCTGTTGTTTTCATGAAAAGTATCAAATTACCTGCTGAGCGAGGACCGCCGATCGTTCTCGCTGCTTTTTCACACGCGATCCTTTTCCAATTGCAAGATATGCGCCTTGAGACAAAAATTGTATTATTTTTTCAAAACCGCAAAAGCCGAGGGAGATTTTCTTTCCACTGTGCGGGGCGAGGATGGAGTAACGAAAATTATTCCCATAATTATTATTTATGCCGTGGAGAAAAAAAATGGTCTTGGAAAAAAGAACGGAGCCAAATTACCTTTTCCATAAGCAATTGTCTTTTGATTTTGCCAGCCAAATTACTTCTTTCGCCGGCCGGGTTTGCGCCATCTCGTGCGCGCCGCTCGCTGCTTGATTGCGCTTTTTATGTATAATTCTCAAGGGAGCCCCTCACTGGGCTGAAATTAAATTTTTTTATACATTAGCAACCGTGGAAAGCAATGAAAAGGAGCTGAAAGTGTAATAGAAGTTTGCTTTTATAAAAAGAATTTTTGCTTGTACTGATTTTGAAAACATGAAATGAAAGTTTTAATATAATATTTAATATTAATTATTATTTTTATTTATTTAATAGTACATTATTATTTTATATTATTCTGTTATATTTTATTTGTTTATTATAAATTATATTTATTTTTTATTTTGCACTATGCAAAGAATCAACATAATTATGAATAAAGAATAAATTGCATATTAAACTATTTAAAATAAATTTAAATAAATTAAAATATAAATCTTTTCAGACAGATTCCAAAGATATTAATTTCATTATGACCCAAAATTTGAAATAAATTATTTTTTTTAATACAACATAATATCTATGGTTTTATTGAAATCTTTAAAAAATAGATTAAACTTGTGATAAATTTTTACCCTCAATTTCCAAAAATTGTATTATCACATATTCTTAAGCATCAATTTTAATTATTTTCTTTTTAAAGTTATAAAATTTTATCAAAAGAATTAAAGAAATAGAAAATAATTACATATTTTCATCCAACATTTCTTTTGGTATTAATTTTGGCGATCTAATTTTCACGGCGTTCACTTGGCTCGATAGTAAGAGTATTTTTCTCCATAGCTCTCGGTCTGGCTTATTATTGCTATCAGAGCCAACAAATCTTTCCTTTCATTAAACTTGTGAAACACCAGCAGCCAGCAGCGCAGTTAGTTGCTGCCGAGCCAGCTAAAATCAACAAATGAACGGCGAGAACTTTTACAAAACTTCCAGAGCCGGCGATAAATAAATATTTTTTCCTATTGAAAAGAAGATAAATAATAAATGGGAGGCTGCGCAAACAAGTCTCCTCTCTTCCGAAATGATTTAATTAAAGTAGCCAACTAATCTCGTCGTATTACAAAAGATTAGAGCAGGTCGGTGCAGGAGAGAGCCGCGCGTTTTTCTTGGCCGCTCCCGCGAGTCGTGATTAATTACCCAAAGCGGCTATTTATATTAAAAAATTTCACGTTTTTTCCCCGACACACACACAGGCAACAGCATAACAAAGTGGATTTTGATTAAATATCATTTCAAAAGCTTATTATATGGCGTGCTTTTCCGAGCTGCTGAGAGCCGTTTTTTATGTGTCCTTTTCACATATTTTCCGCGGCTTATAATAATATATAAATTTTTACGACTTTCGTAATAATAATAATACGCGAGATACACATCGCTTTCGGCCTCTGTGTTTGCGATAAAAGAAAAACGCCTGTTGGGCGCCCCGTCATGCGAAAAAATAATTTATAATTATAAACATTTATATCGCAGTTTTTGCACTCCTACTTATTATGCAATATGTACGCAATTACAAGAGCGCGAGCGGCTTTTTAATTTCCCAAACTTTTGATAAATAGTCCAATAAAATGAAGATTATGAGAGCGACGGGCATAAGTTTGTGCGGCGGCGGCTGCTGGAAATTTTAATATGGGAAACGACATGAATCACGCGGCCATTATTCAGCATAACTTTCATCTGACGTTAAAACTTCTTCTTCTTCTTCTTCGGCGAGTGTGGAAAATTTTAAATTATTTTTATGTCTCCTCGCGGAGAGAAGAAATTATTTTCTTATATTCTTCGCTTCAGATGAAAAAGAAAGAAAAAAAACCATCCTTTTAAAAGGGGATTAGCTCGACTTGTCACGTGGAATAAATGCGTGATTTATTTTTCATATAGAATGATTTTGTCGTTTGTCCGCCGAGAGCCGAAAGCTAGAGCGAGGAGTGGATTTTGGGAAAATCAGCAACTGTCTCTGCGCTTTTTTGCCACGCGACAGCTGCCAGCTTGCTCGACGCGCGCGCGGCCATTTTCCAGATGCTTTTCCCTCTCTTTGTGTGAATAATATTTGGTCTCTATTTTGTTCTTGGCCGTTATGAAATTCTTCCGTCTGCATGCAAATAGCACCGAAATTTGCACATAAAATATTTATCCTGCATAAATTTACCGAGACGGAAGGCGTGTGCGTTTTCTTTCGCTCCGAATGTGAATGTGTGTGTATGGACTATACTCGAAGCCAGACTGCTATGAAAGGCAAACAAGAACATTTCTCGGGAAAATTGAAACTGCCGTGTGCGGCTCGGCTGCAAAGTTGCTCTGAGTTACATCCTGGCAAAAAGGAAGCGATGCGCGTTCCCTTGGAAATGATATCAAAATGCGAATTGTGTGAGAGAGAAGAGAATATATGAATTGAGAGAGAGAGTATAGGGGTTGAAATTCCACACCCAACTCCCAGGTTATACGCAGTATGCAAATTCGCCAAATTTTGGAAACATAAATTTTATGAATTAATATTGAATAAAAAGCTTATTTGAAACTGCGGAAAAGTGGTTTTTATTTATTAAATAAGTATTAAATAATAAAAACATATTTTTATTTTTTAATATAAATTTACTTATTTTTTGTGATTATAAATATGATTTAAAATTTTAAACTAATTTACGTGTATTAAAAAATTATTTTTTTTAATAATCAAAGTTTAATTATTAAAATTAGGCTTTTCTTAATGTTTCTTTCTTCAAATAAATTTTAATAAATATATATTATGACACTTGTAGCTCACTGGAGGCCATACATATGACTACTTAAGTATTATATTTCAAGTCTATAGTATTCACTTCACTGAAGTTTCCTGTCTCCGAAATGATTTTCTTGATAATGCGTCTGCCAACTTATCTCGTCATATTACAAAAGATTAGAGCAAGTTGATTTATATTTCAGATTGCCATTATTTCATATTTTTCATAATTTGTGTCATTAACTAATCCATGAAGGGTAAATTTATCTGTTTTTAACACAATTGGAGAATTTATTTCAATTTTTCTAAATTTTGAGAATTAAACCATCCAAGTGTTTCAAATTTTAAAATCATGTAGATGGTAATTTTGACAATTGTCAAAAGTTGTTGCCGCCAAAAAAAGATAAATTTTCTCTCCCTCCAGCACCCTGGTAAAACCACAAAGCCACTCTTATAAATTTCCACACCAAAAACCATAGCAAATAACTCTGCTGTATATAAATCTGCATAAAGTTGAAAAGATTTCACAAGTCTGATTGCAGAGAGGAAACCAGCGAAAAACTTGTTTTAATCCCTACAAATAACGCTTTCCATCTTTCCGCCGTTTCCTTTCTTGATCTTGTTATAAAACTCAAAACTTTCTCGGTACGCTCGGCGCGGTTTTGTTTATCTTTTCTGCAAAACCGCGCGCGCGTATATTTATTTATTTCCACCGCCACTCTAGCTTGTGCTGCAGCGAATTTAATCAAAAAAGTAATTGCAAAAAGTTGCTGGGTGTGTATTATATGGTATAGTGTGCACGGGGCCCTCGTCGGATGAACGGTGCAGAGGATAAGCAGCATCACACACGCATGCCGGAAAAAAAAGAGAAAAAAGTTCATCCCCCTTTTGCTCGACGCGAAATCCTGCTGTGCCCTCGGATGAATCATTTGCGTGGAGCAGAGGCGCAGGCATGCTTGTTTTGAGATAGATCACGCAACTCTCGTTCTGACACATAAAACACATTGGCCTGCGCGAGCACGAAAAAAGAAAGAAGGAAAGAGAAGCATCCTTGAAGGTATATGAAAAATTAACCGGCCGGTCTCGTCGACAGCAAACGTACATACATGAATATTTAAAAAGAAGAAAAGTGACAGAGACTGATAATAAATAACTGGCGCGGTAATTAAAAAAAAAAAATGGACGGGCGAATAGTCATCTGTTTTTTTTCTAGGCCTGAAATATAATAATTATAGAATATTTTCAAGTCAGTTTCTCTTTTTAATAAGTAATGAAAAATTACGTTGTATATGTTTTCATTGCAATCATTTAATGAAAGTCAAAAATGGAATTTTAATATGTGCTCTAATAATAATAGGACTTAAACATATGGAAGAGAAATTTTCAGTTTTTAAGTGATCAATGTTAGAATGTAAACCTCCATGTTTGTAAATTAAATACCTTAAAATTTTAAAATTTTGTGTTAGACAATTTAACTTTCAAAAGATTATTTTACTTGAAAAAAACTTATAATATTCATTTATAAATGGCTTATGATTAAAAATATATATTTTATTAAATTAAGTAAAATTTAAAAAAAAAATATATATATGAGTAAATTTATATATAAATGAAAATTTTTATATTAAATTTAAAAATTTTGTTTAAATTTGAGTTAAACTAGAATTCTAAGGACAATACCACCGGAAAATAAAAATTATACTTTAATAATCCTACTTACTGCAAATCCAATTTTTGTTATTTCTTAGTAAATTATTAATTTTTAGAAAAAAGGTGCATCTTGGAAGGTACTTTTATGATAAATAACGCTTTCGGTCTCGCCAAGAGACATTTATGAATATTTTAAATAACCGAGACTGACAATAAATAACCGGTGGCGTAATTAAAAAAATATCTCAGCACATGTTATTAAAATTCCGGGCATTCTCATTTTTTTCCTCTCGCGAACACAAGAAATTTTTATGGCGAAAGGAAACGGCGTCACGCAAAAAGGGCCGCTGGAGATTTTTCCCATTCGCCGGTTGAGTTGAATTGAATTTTATTGCCGCAGGTAGGACGACGAGCTGCTCCTCTCCTCTCCGAGCACACAGGAGATGATTTTTCTTGTGCCGGAGATGATTGTGGTCGTCCGTCGCCGCGACCTGCCTGCGTTTTGTGAGCTGCAGACACGTCATCTCGAAATATCGTTTTCCTGTGTGGCTGCGTGTGAATGTCGGAGTTTAGGATGTGCAGCTCCATCCATATAACTCAAATGCATAGAGTGCGACCCGCTGCAGAGAGTTGCTCTCTGGGTTTCTTATTCTCGCGCCGACATTCCTGATCCATTAAACACACACACACGCAACAAGGGAAAGATAACAATGGCACACAATATCAGACCGGGAAATATTTCCGAGGATTTGCCGCCAAGACAAACTCCTCGTGCAATGCCTAATCCTATTAGCCGCGCCAGGCACGGACTGCCGTGCGAATTAAACCGGAAAACCACCCCCGAGAGGATTTGCACTCCCCCTTTCACGATTCGTTATGATTTTTGGCCCCAACTAAATTCACGCAGATTATTTTTGTCATTCTTTAAGTCCATTCTGTGGTCGTGATTTATCAAAAGAATTCAGAACTTGTTGGAAAAAAAATACCTTCGAGGTGTAAAATTTGCCATATAATATAATTGATAATTCGCAAAGGGCTCTTCTAACCTTTGAGTTTTAGCAAGTTGATTTTTAAATTAAGTCGAAAGATAAGAAATAAAATAATATATGCACGGACAGTGGATTTCAACTTTAACTAGAGCATTTTAAATTCAATTTTGCTCTCTTTGTGTAAATGACTATTTTTAAAACAAAACAAGTATGTTCAAGATTCAGGAATAATTTGGCAAAATTGTTTTTTAACCTCATTCCCAAATTGACATCACCGGAATACTGTTTTTAATTTGGCAATAACAATAAGCCAGGCAAATAATTCGTGTCCTAAAATTCAATAATTTTGATAAATTTAAAAATAATATTAAAAATTTCAGTCTAAAATTAGAGATATTTTAAGTTTGAACATAAAAATTTAGTTTGACCTTCATTCAGAAATAAAATAAACAAAAAATTGTTCAATAATTAATTTCAGATGGGAAGAAAACACTCTGATTTTATAATTAAATTATGGAAAAATTAAGGTAAATGCTTTTCTGAGAGAGTATTGGTACCTTTACAAAAAACCCAAGAGGATTTGCTTGTCGCCGAATGCCGTCTTAATTCTCAAGCTGGGGTGAGATTTGTCGGTCTACCCGCCTTTTTTGCTCCTATTTCTTCTTTTCCCTTTCCCCTCTCTTTAAATACCTTTATTTGATTAAGGCAATTAAAAGCTCCGGAGCACCTCTTTGCCGTTAATCAGCTTGGCGGCGGAAATTGGATTTTGAGCCGGCTCCATCTGAATATCACCCGCTTTTTGCACCAGGCCAATTTTCCCTGGTGACTCACTTTCAGCCGCCGCCTGTAATGAAAACGGATTACTATATATTTTCCGCGTGAAATGAGAGCCGGTTTAACTGATTTATTTGGTATAAAAAAGCATCAAATGGAAAAATAAATTCAGAGGTGGAAACTTTTGGGTCGGTAAAACACAAAAAAAAGCATCTCATTTATTTTAGGTTTAAATTATTATTATCTGAACGTTTTTGAAATCGGCTTTAATTTATTTCTTAATCCGTTTTAGTTTTCCGAACACTGAAACATTAATAAGCGCAAAAATTGCAAAATTTTATAAAATAGAATGGAAAATATTATTTTCGATTGAATGAAAAAGAAAGAAGTATCAAAATGAAAAGGGAATTAATACAGGTATAATAGGCAATCGTACAAAAACAGCATGCTTTTTATATTCAGGTGAAACTCATTTTGAAAACCCTTCGCAGATTAGCTGAACATAAAACAGAGCTATTCGGCAATTCGGCGCACTCATAAAGCTTCAGCAAAACCAAAAGTGCCGGCAGTCAAATGTGTTTGGTGAAAAATCAAACTCGGGTGCTTAATTTCCGCATCAACTGAGCGAAGCCTTTCAAATAACGCACTGCGCGCGCGGTGTTTAATTACTCGCGATCAAAAATAATTATTCGATTCAAAAGCCATTGTGCCGCGACCACTTTTGCTTTTAAAACTTTTCGCCAAAAGCGACCCTCTTTATAAATATTTCTTTTCAACTGCGAGGAGGAATTATTTGAAGAATAAAAAAAAGGGCGCAGAGTTGATTGAAGCAGATCAAAACTCTCTCTCATTTTGCCTTCTGTGTAGAGCTGCTTTTGGTTTTTTTTTCTTTCTTTTTCTTCTTTTGTGTGCTGTGCGCGCTTTGATATAATCGAGGCCGATCTAACAAAATGCTGGCGAGGCCTTTTCACACACCAGGGACCTCCCGCGCGAGATGACACGATTCTCCCTGCCGACGCGATTTTTCAGGCTCGGGAGGTGGGCCAGTCCGGGCCTAATCTGACCTGCAGAGCACAAAGGTCTGCCGGCAAATGTGGTATGTAATGATAATGGTAATAACAATGCGGCGGCGGCTCTCAAGCTTTGTCCCCGGTAATAAAACGTGGAGGCTTTCGAAACCCCGTCCGCGCCGCCAAATAGGGGTCCCTTTTTCTTCTGATTATTTTTTTATGCTTTTTGTTGCAGACCGTTTATTGAGCAATCGGCTCTGTTTTTTCTAAACTTTTGTCATTTTAATGAAAACTTGCAGGCAGCAAATAAAAAAAATTATAAGCATTTATAATTAAAAAATAATAAATTACATTGTTTTATCAGTGTGATTACTTAACATGCTAATTACTCATTCAAAAAGCTACGAAACAAAAAATGAAATGATGGAATTAACTTCCAATTCGATGCAATTTGTTTTCAATCAAAATATTTATTTAAAAATGGAATATAAATATCATTATAATCAAAAAGGATTTCTTACAAGTAATGGTATTGAGATGAGACACCCCGATTTTGATGAAAATTGGTGTACAACTTCTACTACCCATTGGTACCCCAGCATGGCTATTAATTTTTGCCCAATTTTCCTTGTTCAAGTTTTTCCATTTAAACTCCATGTTATTTGAATTACATTGGAGAAATCGAAAGTATGCAAAATATATACACAGAGGACGCTTTTGTTGCCTATATTTCATCGTTTTTAACATGCGTTTAAATGGAAACTACCAAAACCCCTGTGAAATTGGGCAACTTTTGATAGCCATTCCTGAACACCCAAAAGGGTAGTGCAAGTTGCATACCAACTTTCATCAAAATCGGCGTGTCTCATCTCAATAACATTACTTGTTAGAATTTTTATAAATCGTCAAATGAAAGAATTTCTGCGAAAATTAAGTAACGATTTTTTTTTAAAGCGTGAAATTAATTAAAGCAAACGTCGTTATGAAAGAAAGTTTTGCGCTGGAAATATGAAATTCACACACACACCGGGAGGCAGACGTCTGCGTTTGTCATTTGCGCCAAAATCAATTTTCAATTACCCACTTCCTTTGTGCACGCGCCTCTCTCTTTGCAGTTTTGCTCTCTCGATCCGTGGCGCTTTTGATGGCACCGGCGGCTTTTTACGTTTCCAATCGTTTCGCCCTTGCATCTAATTCACTCTCTCCAGTGAGCGGCTCCCATGATTTTCCCACTTATAAATTTTTCCGCGTGCACCTCGGGCGCACCATATAATATATTTCAGAGAGAGCGAGCGAGTAGCAAATCGGAATAAAGTGTCATGTTTGATGGAACGGTCGGCTCTCTCATGATGAGCTCGAATTCATTTCCTCGAGAGCTTTTTTGCCGTCATATGAATTATACCGCGCGGGACCCTTTTTCTATACGAATTACTTCATCAAAAGCACCGGAAAAGCGCCTTTGATTCAAGCGTGGAGAATTTTTATATTTTATATTCCACAGAGAAAGAGTTATTTTCATCATTTGTTTCTCGGAATAAAACGTTTAGTCACTCGGTGATCGATGATGATTCAGTTTGCCTGACGAGATTAATAGTTTCTTATGTATAAAAATTCGGTACAAAAGAAAATCCTTTTGATTGATTAATCGTCCGCATTGACAGCCTACAACGCGTGTTTATATACTTCATTTGCGAAAAAAGTATCAAAAAAATTTTAAGAGAGGGAGATTATTTTCCGGATGAATATTTCATGCAACGAAAATTCCGATGCGTGCGTGTGCGGTATGAAATTTATACGCCGGAATTTGATTTCCATTCGACACGAGATATAATCTGGTCGGTTCGCTATTTCTGGTCCACTCTCGCGGCCGCCGAGCTTTTTTGTTTTATGAAATTCCCAATGTGAACTTTTGCAGCCGACGAGCACACGGAAAGTGCGCGATTTTGATATTTTCATTTATTTATTGTTTGGCAGGATTTCGCCCTCCCTCTTTATGAATAAATCAGTTTTTGTGCGTGATTTTGATTAATATTTTGAACCGCTCTCTCGTCAGTCTGACGCGCGTGGATGTATATTTATATATTTTGTGGCTCCACTGTTTGCTCATTTCTATCCGAACGGGAAAAGCCCGTGAAAATTAATTTTGCAAATATTTTCCGTCTGGCGCTGGTGTTTCGAAATGAGTGCGTTTGGCTTTGTGTTTTAATGAGTTTCACACAAGATTGCTGCAATGTTTGTGCACGAAATCAACACGTTTAAACGAACATTTTGATTAAACGTGCTGCCTTGTTGATTGTGGCTGACAACGGGAAATTTATTGAAAAGTTGGCCCTGAAAATCACCGCAGACCGGCACGTGCAAAATTTGCGGAAAATATTATTGCTTGCCAAACATATAGAGCCGCAAGCCAAAATAAGTTTTAGTTAGGGTGAAAAGCGAACAAGTTTATATGTTGGGTATATATAATTATTAATCAATTAATAATTTAAAATAAAAACTATTGAAGGCTAAAACGATCGGGCAAAATCAATTATTTTAAAATTAATTATGCTTATGCAATGAGAGGACACTTTAGTTGTAAAATTTTTAAATTATAAAATTTTATAATATAATTTTTTGTTTTCACTGACCAGAACTTTTGAAAATGTAATAAATATCTAATTAAAATTTCTTTATTTTATATTTTTAAATAATAATAAACAGTGAAAAACAAATACAATAAAAAGGAATTTTTATATGATTTAAACTAAAACAATAATAAGTATTTAAAAATATTACTTTTACTTATATTTTTAATAGCTTCACAAAATATGGAAGCTAGAAACGAAATTTTGTATTTTACACTGAAATTATATATTTTATTTCAAAATATTTTATTTTCAAAGATTACCTTTTGTGAAATTTTTCCTCTCAAAGTTTTCGTTTTTACTATTGCTACCGATTGACACTAGTTAAGTTAATATTTCTTAAAGCAAACATTTGCATTTTCAAGAAAAGCAGAAAAGAATTTTAGTTTTAAGTCTTGTTTAAGTTTCCATTATAAATTCATTTGAATTAGTGAAAATTGAATGTAATCAAAAATGATAAACAATTTGATGACTGCTTTTGATCTCTTCTTGTGCCTGTTTGTTTTAAACATAAATATTTTATTAAAAAACCATTTTGAAATGCGTGTTGCAGGGTTGATGTTTGTGGCGGCGCTGTGCGTGCTGCTGTCCGGCCGGGGGGTGTCCGCGTCGGAGGTGGACGAGTGGACGCACTCGGCGTGGCTGGACGACCGGTACCTGGTGCGGTGGACGCCGGGCGCCGACGACGTGACCTTCGAGGTGAGCGTGGCCACGCTGGGCTACGTGGGCTTCGGCCTGTCCCTGGACGGCCGCATGCAGGGGTCGGACGTGGTCATCGGCTGGGTGCAGCACGGACGCACCATCTTCCAGGACAGACACGTGTCCAAGGGCCACGTGGAGCCCATCGTGGACGCCAGTCAGGACTGGGAGCTGCTCAGGGGCATGGAGAACGACACCCACACGGTGCTCACCTTCCGCAGGGCCTACGACACCTGCGACCGAGATCAGGACATCAGAATCACGGTAAGACTTCTGCAGTTTTAAATGATTTTAGGATTTCTTGAAAAGCTTGAAAGTTTCTATAGATCAATAGCCTAGTAGAATCTCTTGACGCCAGAGTAAAAAAACTTGCAAAATGAGGTGAAATACAGAAAAAAAATAAAATTAGGCTTGTAGGTAAAAAATTCACTGTAAAAGAGCTTCTTCAATTAATTAATATGATAAGCTTTAGTGCATAACATCATTGACAATTGGCCAGTCTTGTTTAATGAATTTATTCAAATAAATATCTTTCTATAAAACAATAAAAGAAAAGTATTTTTATAAGAAAAACCTGCAATTCTAAAATTCTGTAAGTAAATTACATTAATTTTTATTAAAATATATATTTAAAAAACACAAAAGCTTTTAATTTAAATAATATTATATTAAAACAAAATACTTTTTGAACCTACAAACTGCAAAAATATTTAATAAAAATCTTTAAAAAGCATTAAATAATTATTTTTAAATATTTAATAATTTAATTAATTTCTACGGCTCAAACATTTTTTTATTTATAATTCAAATTCTTATGCTGCTTTGAAACATATTTTAAAGAGCAAAAAATTAAACATGCTGTATTTTTTGTTTCAATTTCTACTCTCTGAGCAAACAAAAGTGTCACTGCATATTCGGAGATTAGAGTATCGTCACGAATTTTCCTCTCCGAGAGGTGAAAAGTGTGTGATAATCGTCCTTAATGACACTGTTTGTGTGTTTTCACACAAAATATGTATGTGACAAACACACACGCAGACGGATCTTCCTTCAGAAAATATGATGAGTCAGCAGTATTGCACAGAAGTGACCAATGTTGTTCCCTGCGACAGATTGTGTAGAGAGATAAATCTTTTTTCAAGCGGGAAGGAAAATACAAATAAATCGCTGACAGCTCATGAAAAGGCGATGAGGAGTTGACCGTTTTTCCGCCTGTTTACGTAATATGAATTCTTGCTGACCTCACTTACAGTGATGATGTGCTGCAACCCAATTTTTTAGCATTAAAGAGCGCACGACAAATTTAAAAATAGTATCAAATTAAAATAAACATTAGAATTTTAATAAAAAAAAAAGTACCAAGCAGAGCAAAGAATTGTTCTTATTATTTTTTAAATGCAAGTTGATGCAAATTTTTTAATTAATATAACTAGACAGTCTAGAATACTTTTAAAAACCTTTGTTATAATTTCCATAAATTAAAACTATTTGCATCAGAATTCACTGCATAATTTTTTCTAATTGTTTTTATGTTAAAAAGTAATACGGAGAGAAAGTCTATTAAAATTTCTTATGGTAATCTGCAAATTTCAAGAGTAAAAAAAAACAGGTTTTACTGTCTCAAAACTTATTTTCAGTCATAAAGGAACAATTTCAAAGTGAATTAAAAAAAAATCACTTTTACATCCTCTCCAGTTTGTAAGTCTACTTTTGTAAACTATTTAGGAGCTAATGCATGACTGAATCTTTACGCAATAATCTTCGAGGATGTAAAGCATATTTTAATATTTTCAAGTATGGCAGACCCTTTAATCACAATGCAAAAACCATCTAGCCTCTCTTGTAATGGGTACTGCAATTTCAAAGTGATGAAACTGTTGAGAGAGGCAAACAAAAACTAAAGAAACCGGCGGCGCTCACAGAGAAAAGAGACCAAGCAAGGCGCTTTTTAATACCCGAGACAAAAGAGAGCCGGTCGAGCGTCGCCTCTTGAAGTTTTGCTCGAGCGGATTCCAAAGATATATTTTATATACGTGGAGTATATAAAACTTAGTGGTCGCGTAATCAAAGGGCGAAAAATTGGGTCGATTTTGGTTGCGCGGCGCGGTCTGTGAGCGAAAAAGACAGAGGATCTTTTCTTGGTCGATTCCCGGGCGCAACAGTGCCCGCGCAAGTCCGCTTTGGGAAATTTATTTATTACAACGAGAGAGTGCATCTGATGTAGTTATATTCGTGGCCGAAATAAATCAATTGCACGGCGCAGGCAGAGAGAGCAATATTAATGAGCGAGGCTCCCTCTCTCTGTGAATTTCACGCACACGCAGTTGACTGGGGAACAACAACAATCACCACTGAAATACAAACTGTTTTTCTATAGAAAAAAGTGAATAATGGTGACCGTATTAACTTAAGTCGGCTAAAACAACCGACTTAAAATAATTAAATTTTCTGTTATGAAAATGAAATTTAGAAATTTTATTATTTTTGTTGTTTATTTGTCCAAATTGTTAAATCTCATTGTTTGCATTCAATTGTAAAAAAATCATTCATTTGAAAAGAAAAGAGCTGTTTAATGAGCCTTGGCTGACTTTGTGCCTGTTTGTTCAACTTTATTCAATTTAAAAAGAAAAAAATATAAAACCATTTAATCCTCACTTTTTCTCATTCAAGTATGCGATTAAAATCATCAGGCATATTTTTTATACCAATTTAAAATAATCCAATAAATTAAGCATTGAACCAAAATAATTAAAAATATCAACAATAAAATTAACTCTTTTGCAAAATGCTAATAATTTTGCAGCTTCAAGACAACTCTTTTGCGTCGCTCTCATTTAAATTACACGAATGTCTTAGAAATGATCGAAACAATTTATACTTCCTCTGAATCAAAATTTTGGTAGTTTTTCTCATTTTCAATAATTTAAATCTTTAAAATTAGAAGGTGAGCTTTTTTTTCATTTCCCAGTTAAATTCAATAAGATTTAACTTTTAAAGATCCGTTTTCTGCAGCACCGTGGGGCATTAGTGGCAAAATCAGCGATCGCAGCGCCAATGTGACCAAATTCTGTAGTTTTTGGAACAAACTGATGGATCTGATTGGCTACTCAATTCTCACACTTTTTCGCGCGAATCACTCGTATTTAGGTTTTCTTTTGATTGAGACGCCAACGGTTTGGAATTTTCAAATTGTGTTTTCACTGGTTTTCACAAGATATACTCGAAATTTAGCAATCTTTCAGAATAAAGAGCAATATAAATGACCGGAGTGGATCTTTAAAATATAATTATTTGAATTAAATGTTATGCTTTGGCTTGAATTAAACCAAAATGTTTTTCAAATTGAATTAAAAACACTTAAAAATATCAAGCGAAATTAGAATTTAGTATAAATTACGATAAATTATATCATTTTGTGTTGAAACTTTAGCCATCTATGGCCATATTTTCACCGATTTTTGATATTTTTTTAATGTCTAATTTTCCACATGATTTATTAAGATAATTCTTCACTTATTTTACTTTGCATTTTTTGCAATGTTATTTGACAAGCTCATCCCATAAATCAAAACTAATTTTAAGGGCGTAAAATATAGAAAAGAAGAATGAATTATCTTTGTTCCTTTTTACTCCGTTTGTCTCCACAAATCGGTTGCTCGAGATTGGCGGTGTTCCCTTGGTGAGCAAAGTTATTATTGCAGCGCAGCTTCGTGATTTTATTGAAGCATTGATTTTAGCACAATAGAGCTGCAAAGAGCAAGTCTATTATCGAGCTGTGCCGATGTCTTTCTCCGACGGCCGCGCGCACAAGCGTAATTATTCCGCATGAAATGCCGTGCTCCTAGTTAATTAATATTTAATTGCTCTTTCGCTTTGTGCGCGCCGAATATCTTGTGAGCGCAGCGAGCGCGCATTATTATTATTATTAACGCAAGCTGCGCTATCGTCCGGTGTAATCTCTCGTCAAGTAGACTTGTTGGAAAATGGAAAAAGTCGGAGCCGCGTCGCCCCGCCGGATTTTCCATGTCAACAGTCAAGTGAATTTTTCCATAACACTCGACGCGCTCCGCCAAGTGGGCCGCGTTTGGTCTGAAAATAAATTGTTGGGGAAAGAGAGGAAAATTTATAATTTCATCACTGAATCTTTTTATAAAACATGCTAAATTAGAAATATTGTTAAAATTGCAGACTTCACATTTTAGACGAGGGTTCAATTAGATTTTTGTTAACAAATAAATAAATTGTTGTTATAAATCTAAACAAACATCTTTAAATCTCAGCTGCAATTATTAGGTTTATTTGCATATTTATTCTTCACTTAGATACGGAGGTCCACATCTTAAATTGGATAATTGAGGTTCTCAATAGTCTAGTTTTTTCTTCCATAGACATAGGTTCAAATCTTTTTTATAAAATATCAATTAAAAATACCGCCAAACTAAACCTAACAAAAGTTAGTTCAACTACAGACTGAATTATTTGGTTTTGGAAAACGTCTTATAAATAATTTGGATTTTGTAATGATTCCTATAATAATCATTGTATAATGTGATGTATCGATTTGTACAATAATAATAATAATACAAATAAACAACAATAATAATAAATAATAAAAGTAATAATATTCTTTAAAATTAAATTTAATACATAATTTTTTAAAACTAAATCAATCTTTTTATTTTATTTAAAAAAAAAATGAAGGCAAAGTATGAATATATCTTGAAAGGCCATTCCTCTTGTATTAAATACTATCCAAAATAATTATATACTAATTATTATTTTAACAAAAGATTTTAAACCCTAGCATGAAGAAGACCTTGGAAAATAAAAAAATTAAATGATTTAAATGTAATCTGATGCAAAATCAATATATTTAATTTAAATTGTCCTTACGCAAATCGAGAACAAAAGAATTCGTTTTATAAGGAAAGTTCCGGTTACCCCTTTCTCTGACTGTTGTGCATAGAGTAAAGCCCTGTTGGCATAAAATACAATATACTCGCGGAATATGAAATATGCTCGATCCGCTCTTTTCTTTTTGAAGATGTAACGCCGCGGGGCGCGCAATATATATGAAAATAAATAAAAAAGAGAGAGGATGCGTGTCAACGGCGCTAGGAGAGTTTGCCCGGTTCGCGAGATAAGCGCCTCCAGTGTCATTTCTTATATTTCTGCCAGCAAAATAAAAAAAAAGGAAGAGAAAAAACGCAATTTTTTCGCAATTATTAAGCGCGGCTCATTTTTATTCCGCGCCGGTGGCTTAATAATGGAAGGGAAAATGTCTTAAGTACAGGCTCGGGTGGAGGATGAATATTTTAAAGTTTCCATATCATCTGCGAGCGAGCAGAGGGGCCTTTTCTTATTTGCCTCCTACTTAGGTTTCCCATGCATGCACGCACGAGAAAAAATGATTTGCGGCCGGGATGGCCGCGCGCAAAATATGCGCGCGAGTATGCTAAATAATTTTTCAAGACGCGCTACGTGTATAAGGAGGAAATTTTATTCCCCCGCAGACTCTGATACATATAATGTATATTCATGGTGCAGCAGCAAAAACTGGTTTTGCAGTGGTTACGAATCAGCGGGCATTGCCTGCAAAAATATCACACGCGCGCACCCGACGAAAAATTAACTTTTTAACTTTTGCCCGATGGACAAAATCCGCCGGGCCCGATCCTTTTTTTTTTTGTTGCTTTAATATATATTAAACGGTGGATTCTTTTTCGAACTCGTAATTTCATCGTGCTTGTGGTGCCAAGAACTTTATAAGAGACGATCTCACAACTTTGGAGCAAATTCTTTTCCACAGCCATCAGCAAAAGAGTTTGTGCGCAAGAGAATTGCTTAGAATTTAGAACTAATGATGTAATAAGACTCTATAAGATTTGTGATGTTTTCATCGCTCCCAAATAAATGAAAAGTTTTCATTGGTAGAAAAAAAAACAATTATTTTTTATTCATATCGTTCTTCAATATTTAAAAAGTGCTCTTCGTTAAAAATAAGTTTGGTTTAGCTCACATAATTTCAATTCTATTTCAAATATAACCTTGATTTTTTTCCTCTGCTATTTTGTTAAATTAGGTTGTAAGATTTTAAAAATGTAAATAATTACATTTATTTTTCATATTGAAATCTACTCATCTTCATGTCTTGTTAATTTGACTGCAAATTCCTTTAATTAAAGATCTGTGCAATGAATAAAATTAGTTTAATGGAAGATGACAACAAACAGATGAATAAGCGATACATTCCTCAAAATTTGTTGACGTAGTTATGAACTACTTTTTTATATAATTTATCAAAGTATTATTTCATTAAATTTCAGAATATTATTTAATATTATAATATTAATATATCATGTAAATACAATATTAATATAATATGGTAATAATAATTATAATAACATTTAAATCTTAAAATTTTGAAATTAAAATTTAAAAAAAGTTTTAATAAAATTCTAATATTATTTTTTACTGTTCATTATTTATAAGACTGAGCTTTTACTTTGTTCGCATTTAAAATGAAAATAAATTTTACATTTGCGCCTTTTAATTATGATTCCTTTTCACTTTCGAGCCGCTTGTGAACATCTCAGTGCTCATCAGTTTTTTTTTCTTGTTTGTTATTTACAAAATTCCTGCGAAAAGACGCGCAGGCAGAGAAGTTTCAAAAGCCCTAATTAAATAAAATATGGAAAAGCGAGCTGTTTCGCCACGGCTTTAAAGGATTTAATAATTTGAATTGCCAATTAGCGATGATTTTCACTCCTCCCAAGAGTGAAATGAACGCCCGCTTTTTTGCGTCGGAAAACCGCGCCGCCGCCGCTCCGAACACAAAAGCGACTTTTCAAGGGAGCAGCGGCAAATTCCTCGGAGAGCTCAAGTGAATTTTTATTTTGCAAGGAGGAGCGCACGGTTAATAATTAAATGATATACCCTCCCCACCCGTCCAAACGTCTGTCCGTCGCAAGAAAAAGTTGCAAATGATGGCTGGCTGTTCAATTAGTGTCGAATGAGCAGTTTCCCCGCGGGGTGGTGAAGTGTTCAGGACGAGCCGCAGCTGCACAATTAAGAATTCAGGCACAGCTTTCCAGCATCTACTTGAATATTTATAAGTAATGAACGAGCGGCCGCGGCGCATATTTGCATGTTGAAAAATGCTCGGAAACCGGCCCATTTGCATGTGGCGAAAAAATGGCCTGTTTGTCCTCTCCGAGAAACTTTTTAATCCAATTCAATTTTCCTCTTTTGAAAACGTCGCTTTTCTCGCCAAAAGTTTTTGACTTTTCCTGCACAAATAAATACACTCCTATATATATTTGGATAATTTATTCTTCTGGCGTGTGTGCTGCTGTTTTTGCCAGGCACCGAGGCACAAATTAATTCATTTTCCTGCGTGAATTTTAAATCCGCCGCTGCCGTTGGAAAAAGTTTTCCACCATTTGAATAATTGTACAACTTTTGTTCGGATTAAAGCAGTGGAAAATTAGCGCCGCTCTACAATCGTCGTCGCCGAAATTAATTTTTCGTAAACACTAAAAATGGAGATTAACGTGTTTTGGCATTTCCAGAGCGATTCGTGCTCCGCCTGCTCGAATCTGCAATTCAAATTGGCCACGGACGCGCAGATATTAGTCACTTAAAACGCACAAACAAAAAAAGGAAAACTCTTTTGTCTGTGCAGAAATTTTCCATTTTTTGATTTTGCATAAAAGGGATTTTATTTGAGCTGTAAAACAATGAGGGAAATTTTTCTTAAAAAAATCACAATTTAAAAATGGGAAATATTGTGACAATTTCTGTCAAAAAGAAAAGTTTTTATGTTCTGATGAACACCAGTTATTTATAATGTCTTATGTCTTTATTTAACTATTAAATCGTTTTTAACATTATAAATTATAATTATAAATTATAATTATAATTTATAATATCTAATATATTTTAGTTATAAACCAATTTTCTGCTTAAAAATTTATTTTCATTTCTTTAAATTTTTATAATATTTTTTATTAGTAAATAGTCTTGTGCTCATATAAAACTTTTCTTTCTTTTGGTCAGCAAAGTTGCAGGTTTATTTTTCCTGAAAATATTAATAATAAAAGATATTGATCAAAAGTATTGTCATGAGCTATAAAATTTATAAATTTGTCAAGCTTCCTCTCCTTGCAACATTGATATCATTGGTATTGGTAATATTAATACTGCCTTTGCATTAATTAATTATGGCCCAACATATTATTATTCTCAAAAAAGCCAGAAAGCACAATAAGAGATACAAGATTCTCATATTTATATTCCATCAAAGGGATTAATTTATATGATTATTTGATTATTTTTAATTGAAATTCAGATTTAAAAAATTCAGCTTTTGCCGCACAAGTAGCTTTTGATGTTATCCAAGACAATATTTTGAATTATATAAGAAACTTTCAAGCAATATCAAGAATAAAAAGTTGTCGTCCGTGCATACGTTTCTTTTCATCTGTTGAAAAACCTCTCTCTCTTGAACGTTCATATATTCGAATAAAAATCTCCTCACTAAAATATCACTTGCGCAGCATTATTTCAGGATTATACAAAAACTAGTTTCCAATGCGAATAGGATGAGCTTATATGCTGCCGAGCACAGGAACGTTCGAGATATTCTCTCTCTCTAATAAATTTAGCGATAAAATGAGAGGAGCTTTTCAGCGTGCATATATAAAAAAAAGCAGCAAACAACAACACACACCAGCAGAGAAAAGAAAAGCAAAGTTTCCTCCTTGAGCATTTTAGCCGTGTGTGTTGTGAGAATAAAAAAAGCAAGAAAAGTCACCAGGCGGGCACCACCTCTGTTTAATTTCCATGTAAACCCTGACATTATTCGGGAGAGTAAAAAGGATGTATGAAAATTTCTTGCCGGATGCTTATCTGCGCGAACACGCTCATCAATAAATAAATAAGTAACGAGACGCCCGTTGCCTTTTCCCACAGAACGACACGATGAGGATGGTGTGGGCGTACCACAGCGAAGACCCCGTGCCCGGCCTGCCCCTGGCCTACCACGGGCCAGGCCAACGCGGCGCCAGGTCGGCCTTCCTGGTGCTCAGGGTGGACCAGTCGGCGCCGCCCAAGCACGAGGTCCTCCACACCTGGGAGCTGCGCAACCCCTCGGTGAGTAATTTATTACGCCCTGCCCACCCCCGACCCCCACGCGTGTCGATCGATGCCAAGTTTAAGGACGGATTTGCCAAAAGCTGGCGGCTGGCGAGGATGCCAAAGTTGCCCCGACGACGCCGGCGGGACCCTCTCGAGCGGGGGCCGCCGCCGCCGGCCAAACGGCGCCACTCTCGTCTCACCCGCAATTACCCTCCTCACTCACTCACCCTTCACACAACGTGCACTTGAATCTGTCAGAGAGGTCAATCAAATTGCAATTCATCCCGACATGAGAAGAGCGGCGGACACCCCTCTCACTTCCGTGTGACGCAATTTCCAGACGGTTTTTTGCTCAACAGCAGCTTCTTTTGTGCAGAATAATATAAAAAAACAGAACCCTCTTCTGTTGAAAAGTAAAAAGAATTAAAATTGCTTCAAATTGATTTAAGTTTCGCATAAGAATTTAAAATCATTCAAAATTTTTATTTGTTTCTTCAACTTTTCTTGCGCTTTTATCAATTGATTTTAATCCCCCTTTAAACGGTTTGAAATTCTTATTTTATTTGCGAATATATAAGTTTGCTTTTTAAGCGGTTTTCTGATTATTTTTCTAATGTTTGAAGTTAAAATTTAGATCAAGTTATTTAATAAATATAAATATTCAATTTTATGGTTTCATTTGATAAATCTAAAGCTCAAAGCATTGTCTTTTTTCTTTCCAGTTTTGTTGACTGGAAATTACTTAAATCTTGAAAATTTTCGGGTTAAAATAAATTTACATAAAACAAATAATTTTTAAATATCACAAAACTGCACTGTATATTAAATTTTGCATTTTTTTTTTTTAAACGACGTTTTTGTGCCAATCAAAATAAATTTTTTTAAAAACTACATATACTGCATATTTAAATATTTCCCACTTTTTTTAATTCAAAATAAAATCCATACCAAAAATGGTATAATTTGCGGTTTTTTTATGAAGAAAAATGACACGCGCCAGAAGAAAGTTATTATGCAGAATAGGTTCAATTTCCCTTCTACTCCTTCTTTGTTCCTTTTTTTTATTATTGTCAGAAATGAGATAACAAATAGCTGTCGTATGCAAAGGGCCAGCGATGGGCATTCCCTGATTTTGAGCATGGTCCAAAACTTGATGAAAAAGTTGCTGCATATCCCATTTACGACTTTTGTGTGCCAAAATCCGCGCGTCACCCCAGTTCATTGATCAGCCAATGAGGCCCCAAGGGGAGAAGGTCTCTCTTTTGTCGGAACAAATGATGGCCATCCCTATACTCTTTTGGGACGGGTAATAAAGTGTCACTGGTCTG
This sequence comes from Neocloeon triangulifer, assembly GCF_031216515.1. Classification (NCBI taxonomy): domain Eukaryota; kingdom Metazoa; phylum Arthropoda; class Insecta; order Ephemeroptera; family Baetidae; genus Neocloeon; species Neocloeon triangulifer. The sequence goes on from NW_026775550.1 coordinate 4,451,821, forward strand.
ATTCGGAACTAGTATAAATTTTTAGAGCTCTTATTTGAGAGTCCGTAGACTTGGTTATAAAAATTTTCACCGCACCGTCCTTTGAGAGTTTTGAAGGATTTACGCCGACTTATTTCCCTGTGTGCGACTTTTCTTGTTTTATCAGAGACGTCTTTGCCGGTTTTAGGTGCTGCTGCCGAGCACAGAGGAGTCGCTCTACTGGTGCAAGATCTTCAAACTGCCTGCCACCATGACTGAGAAAAGTCACATTATTCGAGTAAGTTTACTATCTGCAACGCGGCGAAAAGAAGTTCGCTTTTCAAATGGCGCAGACTGGAGATAAATTTCTCTACTTTTCTTTGCCGTTCTTTCTTTGCACAATTGGTGAAAGAAGTTCCTGTTTTTGAAATCAAAGTTGCCTTTTTTGGCTCCGATTTTTTTGGAATTAGTGAATATTTTTCAATTTTGAACAAACTCTACCAAAAAAGTATCTAAATAAATAAGACTTTATTCTTCGCATGATTTTCTCTCAAATTTGCTGTCAAAATAAAATATATTAAGACATGAAAACTTCAAAATTAAATAATAGAATTCTTTTCAAAATCCAACCTCAAAAAAAGATTAATTGGGAAATTAGTATTTCTACAGTGTTAATTATTATTTCCTCAATTTTATATACATATTCCTGAACTGAATCAAAATTTAAATAAAATTAATTAAATTTGTTATTTCAATTTAAATCAACTTTTTAACTAAGCATTTTGATTTTCAAATCCAGTATTTTTTTTATTAATAACTTTTAAAATAATCAAATATTAAACAGCACCAAAATTGAGGACAATAAGTTGAAAACAAATTAAAATGATGACATTTCAAAAGGGTTTTAAAATTTATTCCAGAGCGTCTCTTGCAAATTTTACAAGCAAAACAAAGAATGTAATTGCAAAACATTTTAAAATAAGTACATACATTTCTTTGATTTCTTACTCTTCTTTTTTTTAATTATTTATATTAATTTAATTTTCTCCAAACAAGTCAGAACAAACAATTTTGATAAATTGGTTGGAAGAAGAATTATTGCAATTAATTTTAAACTTTATTAACATTACTTGCTTCCGTTTGCTGCAGTACGAGCCCCTTCACCAGCCAGGCAACCGGCCCTACATGCACCACGCAATGGTGTACGAGTGCCTGGACAACCCGGAGCTGGACAAACTGTCCCGGCTGCCCGGCGCTCCGTGCTACCAGCAGTCGGCCCCTCAGGCGCATTCCTCGTGCACCAACATCGCCCTGGCCTGGGCTTACGGCTCCGAGGTACGAAAATCGCCACAGCATAAAAAATAGACGTGTCATCATTTAAAATCATTTCCAGGGATTCACGTTTCCCCCAGAGGCGGGATATCCACTGGAGCCGACCGCCGGGCCGCGCTACTTCATGCTCGAGACGCACTACACGAATCCCTCGATGCACGCCGGCGTCCGCGATTCGTCCGGAATCAAAATTTTCTACACCACCAAACTCAGACCGAACGATGCTGGCGTCCTCTCCGTGGGCATGGACCCCAACTGGAGACACATCATTCCTCCAGGCCAACCCGCTGTGGTCTCCGAAGGCCACTGCATCGGCACCTGCACCCAAAGGTCACTGCCCAGACAAGGCGTCCAGGTCTTCGGGGTCATGCTACACACTCACCTCCTTGGTGAGTAATAAATACAAAAACAAAGAAGTATTAAATTTTATTTAAGTTTAAATTATTTTAATTAATTATATATAAACAAAAATTTAATAACTAAAAAAATATTTGCAAATATAACAATAAAAATTTATAATTTTATATGTACAAATTTTAATAAAATTAAAGGCTAATTTAAATTTTTTTAACAATATAAATATTTTAAATTATTGAATCAATAAAAATATATGTAATATTAAAATTATTAAAAAAAGTTTTGGTTAATTTAACTATTAATTTTGTGTTTTATACAAATTTTTCTTAAAATAATTTATTATTTTATTTATCAGGTTAAGATTTTGACTCTTGGTTGCTTTCATACAAAATTTATAAAAATGAATAACTTTTTCAGGACGAAGGGTTCGTCTGAGGCACATTCGAGGAGAAAGGGAGTTGGCGCCGCTGGCCTCAGACTCGAACTACGACGCTGGATACCAAGAGTTCCGGCGCCTGCCAAATCCGACCCAGGTCATGCCTGGTGACCACTTGATCAGCGAGTGCGTCTACAACAGCTCGGCGCGAAATGCCATCACGCTCGGAGGACTCACTATCAGAGAGGAAATGTGTCTGGCGGTCACCCTTTATTGGCCAAGGGTCAACCTTTCCCTGTGTTACTCGCTGCCCTCTCTGCCCACTGTTCTCCACTCGCTCGGCATCCATGAGCTTTACCCGTAAGTCTATAAAAGTCTATAAAGTCTAGTTATTAAATTACTTTTAAATGTTAGTTTCAAAAGTGCTTTAAAAAAAAACAATTAGTAAATTTTAATATTTTTTCATTCTTTTATAAATTGGTATGCAAAACGAAAAATTCAAAATAATCTAAAAAAGTAAGTTTTGAATTATCCAAACTTTTTCTTTATAAATGATTAATCAATTGCATTTTTTTTTCACACATAAATTGTTTTTTATTGATTTTTATTCCAGTAAGAATTGTAAATTATATTTGTATATTTTTAGGGGCTCGAATCCAGTGAAAATCAAATCACCAACGGATATAGCAAACATGACGTTGGAGCACCGACTTTTGAGCTACGACTGGAAAAACAACTTCCACCACTTCCAGGAGGCCACCCACTCTGGCTCCTTCAAGCCGCTGTGCTGGCACAGTGCCAACCCAACCCTCTTGCCTGTGAGTGCCAAAAATTTTCACCTGCTTTTTATTTTTTCACATCCACAAGATCATAAATTATATCGTCCAGCTTCTTCTTCGTCTTTTTTTATCTACCCCAGACGTCTGATAAATTATGGTTATCTTTTTTCCCACCGAACCTGGTGCCAAATTTGGGGGAAAAAATGTTCTACAAAGGCCTGAAGTCTTGCCAAGACGAAGAGTGAAAAATAATTCATTTTTTCCCGTCTAATGTGTTGCAGGGCACGGAGGACCACGAATACTTCTTCCCGAACGTGAGCCGTTTGTACCGGGAGCCGAACGCGGCCAGCTGCAGACTGCGCAAGAAAAAGCTGGACGAGCCCTTGAGGGTGGAGGTGAGCAACAGCATCGAGCAGAACTCGGGGCTCATCAGCGAGACTTCGAGCCTCAACATCGGTCCCAGCCTGAGGGTCCGAGCGCTGGGCCTGTTAGCGGCAGGTCTGCTTTGTGTTCTCCTGTAACGTGCTGTGCCGTCTGTGATCGTGTCCGGTGTCCCGTCCAGGGACAGGAACACTCGTCCTCCTCCCTCCTCCTCCTCTTTTGTGTCCTTCGAGCCATTTGTGCTGCAGCGCCTCAAGACTTATGAATTTTTTTTTACACCGTTAAAGGCTCGGTATGGCAATTAATTTTTATTTCAAATTATGAAAATAGACACAAAATTCATGGAAAAAAGTATAAATTGAAATGGAAAAATGCTCAGTCGTATTGAAAACGTTGAAAACATAGAAGATTTAACTTTTCCCGCCAAAAATAATGATATAGAAATCAACAAATTCCAACTTTCCAGACTATCCTGTGATTTTCGAATTATTTTGTTTGCATATTATGGAACCTAAGTTTTAAACTTTCTTTTATTAAAGAATTGTCCTTTTTTTTCTTATTTCCTTAAAATTTTGCCATCTGGTCATGAAATTTTGTCTATTTTCAAATTTAATATAATAAAAATCGTTATTCATCTTGGCCTTTAATAATTTATCTGAATTGGTTGATGTTTTGCGGAATAATGAAGTCGTCAAATTTTTGGAGCGCGGCTGCACGCAAATGGACGATTTGCATTCCTGCTCAGACTGACCGAGCACCTCATCATGATCTCTAGTCATTGTGTACATACACCACATACTAAAATAGCAGTCAAGCTACTGTAAATTGTCAAACAACCATAGCTGCGAGTTCTGATTAATTAATTTATTGATGCAACGCAACATTGGCAAAACCTTGACATAAACTACAAGATCTCTCTCTATTTTGCAGTTTTTCCATCGAGCAGCTGTGGTTTGATGTTGTTATACATTCTAAATCTCAATACTTTGTCAGAATTTTGGACGAGCATTAATTTGGGAGCAAATCAAAATCGAATAAATATATTTCAATTGTGTCAAAATTTGCAAAGAGACGAAGTATTTATATACACAATGCATTTTTCATATTAGTGCAGCAGGCAATGCGTGTATCTTACGAGAGATACAATTTATATTATAACAATAACGTAGTCCTTTCCCCCAATAAAAGCAAAAGCATTCCAGATGAGCGTCATCAGCATTATCACATACACGAACAAACACCGAGTTGAATAATAAAACATGTAACGAGACCTACCGCGATGTAATTTCCCCAGAAGTATTAAATATAAATATATGAGAATGTAGCAGAAACTCGAGAGAGAGAAGGATGTTCTGTAAATATGTATTGTGATAACTTGTACCATACAAATTGACTATATTCAGAATGATGGACACAGTTTTGTTTTCATTGTTTGTATGAGAATTGATATTAAAAAGAAGTGAAAAATTTAACCAATTTTCTAATTTCAAACTCCCACTGATCAGCAAGGTTACTAAATTATTGGTCTTTAAAAAAAAATTGTAAAGTCTCATTCAAAACCAATTTAAATAAAAATAAATCAAAGATAGGTAGTTAAAATCTCAAGAGGCTTTTTTTCTAACAATAAGGAAGGATTTTTGTGGTAGAATTTCAAGATCGAGGGTTGATTCATGGTGATTTGAATTTAAAATCGGCTTTTCCTTGATTGGGTTCTTGTAAGTTGTTTATTGTTTCAGAGCAGGATATTGTTTTTCTGAAACAATAAATAACTCACAAAAACCCATCGAGGAAAAGCCGATTTTAAATTCAAATCTCAATAAGGAAGGAGTCGATTGAAAAATTAAAGTCACCTGATCCGAAAAAAAGGTGACGTGCGGCCGGACTGCCTGGAATATACTTTCGAAATCTAAAAATAGAAATTCTTATAGATCACATGCTTTTTTATTTATATCTGCAATGAGTTTATAAGCCCAGCTAATTTTTTTTTGCATGATATTTCACCTTAAGTGTAACTTTTATTAGGTCAAACTGGTTTAATTATATCTGCAGTGTCTGACGCAATTAATTTGGACCTGCGACAAGCACAATTAAATTTAATCTGCATGGAATTGCTTCCTCAGGTGAATTTATGTTTCACGATTTTTATTTAAATACTGTTCTTCATAAATTTAACTCATTTATTTTCATTTTGGTCCTGTTAGTGTTCAAAATAATCAATATTGATGAATTATTTCTTTTAATTTTCACAATCACGGTTTTTAATGCAATTGTTTTTAAATAAAACTAATTAAATTAAATAGAAATGAAATAAATAAATTAATAAATATCGATAATAATAATATTGTACATATTTATTTAAATGAAGAAAAAAGTTCAACAAAACCAACACAACCAGCAAATATAGGGAACTTTTAGCGAAAATTAGACACAAACAGCTTCATTACAAAGATTTAGCTAAAACTTTAGATAACGTGATAGATCATGTATGTGAAATAATTACATGTTTTACTATTGATGCGATTGAAATAAATAAATTAATTTACTCTTAAAATCATATTTTTTTTAATTCAATAATGCATATTTTAAATTTTACCTGATAAACTATTATAAAAATTTTTATTTATTGCAATTTGAAAATGCTTTGATACGAGAATAATCAATAAAACATATATTATTACATTTTTATGGGTTTAAAATAATTATTTGAAATATAAAGCGTAAAAAAAGCGTAATCTCATTTTTCTCTTATTTGAAAAAGTCTTTAAACTCAAATTTTCATCCCACCAACAATTTCAGTTTAAAAAAAAAACGTTTTTTATATTTGTCGTGAATTAAATAAGTTAATTATAAATTTATTAAGAATGCACATTTTGTATTACAATGCATTGGCAAGATTTTTGGCGCTGCTCTTGAACTTCTGGCGCCTCCCGTTGGTCGACCGGGGAACCACCTGCAGCCAGTTGAGAAAAAAACATCAGCGAGGGTAGGGGTTGAAGAAGGGTGTATTGCGTCAAAACAACATGTTTGCATAAATTTGTAATCGAATTAAAGCTTCGGCCCGGGTGTTTGCTGGAGTGTCCGCGCCCGGCGAAAAGCAAACTGAAGAACGGAATCGGCGCCTTTCGGATTTCAAGAAAATCGAGGTAAAGAAATTCGCCGACAGCCGAGAGCGCAAGTGCGATATTATGCATAATATATTTATTTTGAAATGACACAGTCAAGGTTGCGGTCAACCTCTCTGCAGATGGGTGCTGCTGAATAGTGTGATTTGTCGTCACGGCACAAGAAGTTTGCAGAATAAATGGAGGCGGCTCGGGTTACCAAAGTGGATCGCGTCCTCCTTTCACTCTCTGCAGCGGCGCGAGTTGCCCGAGGAGGCCGGGCACGTTCGTAGTTTGGCGCAGAACATGGACGGGCACCGACGCCGCGACGACGACGACGACGAGCTCCTCGACTGGCACCTCGCGAAAACGGGCATCCAGTTGCTGCTCAACAACAAAATCGACGAGGCCGAAACCTTGTTCAGGGACCGAAAGGACAATGTGCAGATGGCAGCTGGATATTGCTACATAACTTTCATGGTAATTAGTAATTTTTTATGCAATTTTTATTAAAGTATTTTTGGAAATTTAGATACTATTCAGTTTTTTTCAAGAATTATCTTGAAAATTGTAACACTTAATTTAAGAAATTATTTTGGTTACTTTTTTAAATTTTTTAATTATGAAAATTATAAATATTAAATTAAATAAATTTGAATTTTGTGTATTTTTTATTAAAATTTCTTATTTATAAAACTTTTCTTATTTAATTTTTTCAGAATAGCACAGAATGATGTTCATAACCGATTTAGATTTTAATTTATTGGTCAATTTTCTTTGTTTTTTTTTTTTTTTTTTTTTTTTTTTAGAGTCAGGCCAAGACAAAGTCTTGTCGGCCTGTGCCCTTTTTAGTGGCGCAGAAGGCGCCACTCAATTTTGTCTTTTTTTTTTATTTTATTTTGGGTTTGTCTTTATTAAAATCAAGCATCATTTATTTTCGCTGGCATAATCTTAATTTCGCTGGCATAACTTTTATCGCTGGCATAAACTTATTTTCGCTGGCATAAACTTAGTTTAGCGGCGACTGATGATGCTGAAAAAGACAAACTGAAAAGTGAAAGATTAGGAATTAGAAGAATAGGAAGTGGGATCTGGTTAAGATTTATTGATTATGATTAGGTGGGGATTTGTGCTGCTATCAATTTATTTTTTCATTCAAATAATAATGGGTGACTTTTAGCTTTTTTAAATTTAATGTTACTTAAACAGTAAATACATAATAAAAAAATTGGTTTCAATTTTTTATACATGCTAATTAATCAACTATTTGGCTGGAAAGTTGACTAAAAAACGACTATTTCAATTAAAAAATCAACTAAATTAGTCTATTTTCAGCTTCAAAACCGTCTTTTTTGCCCATCCATTAAGTCAATCATTTTTACAGCTTTTTACTAGCCAAATTTTCAACCTTGGAAAACAGTCTAAAACCGTCTAAAAACAGTCTTTTTCTATGAAAAAAGTGTCTAAAAAACCCTACTAATTAAAATTGTGTGTGTGTTTTTTTTTTTTTTAATTTCCAAAAATTTATTTCTAAATCATCTCAAAATAGACTAATTTCATGCAACCCTTCTAAGTAAGATTTTAATTTGATTTTATATTATTATTTACTGCTTTTCTATTTTGTATTCTTACCATTTGCCTATTGAATTGATTACAGAACGCTGTGATGACATTTGAAGAGGAAAAACTGCAAGAAGCAATGCAAGTACTGAAGGACATGGAAAAGCGCTGTGCCCAAGATATGGGATGGATAAAGACTGTGAAAAATAAAGTGTTTGGTGCTTCTAATGTGGTTAGCATAGCAAAATATTATATAAAAAAATTGATTAATTTTCATACCTTTTTTTGAATAAATTTCTCAGACTGACGAGTACTTGAACCGCTTGGAGGAGCAAATTATTCTGGCCGACACTCAAGTTTGCATGGCTCTGCTCACTTTTCTCCAGCACGATCTCACCGGGTACGTTCGCGGCGGCTGGATTTTGCGTAAGGCGTGGAAAGTCTACCAACACACGTACAATCAAGTGCTTCAGTTGCACAGACGAACCTTTGGCAATGAAACTGAAGTGCCAGGTAAGGACAAAAATACAATAAATAAACGAAGAAACTAATTTTTTAATGATATTGATTGTTATCAAAAATTAATTAAATAACAAATTCTATGGAAATGAAGAGATCGGGCTTTTCCTCGTTACAGATATTGCTTTTATTCAAAAAACACAAAAGGCTTTTTTTTAATAAAAACAATTTCTGCAACGAGGAAAAGCCCGATCTCTTCATTTCCATGATCATCTCCGCGAGAGTCAACTTCTTCAAACAACAAATTCTATATTAATCTTCTTTCAATTCCATTAGGTCTTAATAAATTAATTTAAGTTTAATTTTTTTTTATACATTCAATATTTCTTTAGATAATAAAACTAATTAATGATTTTATTATTCATAATTTTTTTTTATCAATCATTGTATTCAATTCTGTTAAGTAAAATCGTTAAATATCAATTATTCTACAGGTTCGCAATTTCCGTCTTGGTCTGTGATAGTCAGGGAGTCGAGCCAGTCCAATTTGCTCTCTCCAAGCTCTCCTGACTGGACTGTGCCTTCAACATCCACTTCAACTCCTAGTCAAGGATTCCGATCTCCATTAGCGTTTTTCTCAATGTTCGGCTACGGCTCAAAATCAAACGAAGAGTACGAATTGACAAAGAATGATTTTTAACATAAAATTTCTAATTGCCGCAGTTCACAGGCAGTTGGCGCCGTCCGTAGTCGCCCGACTGATGGCCGCCGTCAGTTTCGGGTACGGCGTCTTCCAGTTGTGCATTTCCCTGCTGCCGCCCTCGTTACTCAAGCTGATCAGTTTCTTGGGCTTCGAGGGGGACAGAGAGACTGGAATTGCGGCGTTGATGTTCGCTCGGCACGGCCAAGACATGCGGGCACCGCTGGCGTCGTAAATATACAAAAAAGTTGTTCATTTCTTTATGCAAATTCGCCAAAACGTCCGCAGGCTTTCTTTATTATGGTACCACACAATAGTGCGGCCGTTTTTCGCCCTGGACGGCTCCAACGTGCAGGCCGGTGTTGCCGCCGCTGAAACTTTAATCACCGAGTCCCAGGAGATCTACGGCCAGTCGGCTTTGTTTCTGTTTTTCCGAGGCCGAGTGGAGCGACTCAAGGTTGGAACTGGTTCAAGTTTTCCGGGGTCACGTTTTTCACATTACTCTGCTCTTTCAGTCGAATGTTGGCCAAGCGCTTTTGGCATACCAGGCGGCGGTGAAGGCGTCGCCTCAGAGGGAAATCCAGCTTTTGTGTCTGCACGAAGTCGGCTGGTGCCATTTGATTCTGCTCCATTGGTCCCATGCACATGTGTCCTTTCTGAGACTGAAGAAGGAATCGCGCTGGTCCAAAGGATTTTACGCTTACCTAGCAGCAGGTAGTTATTTGTTTCTATTTTCTGGAAATGAAGATTTTTAACTTTTCTCTGTTGCAAAAATTGTTTTAATTCCAAAACAAAACAGCTCTACCAGTTTCAGTCACGGTCTGCAACACTATTTCATGAGCAAGAAGAATGCAAAAACATATCGGCAAAATTGAAAATGTGTTGATTTTTTGCTGATTTTTATATTTTTTTCTTGCTCATGAAATAGGGTTGCAGACCGTGACCAAAACTGGTAGAACCGTTTTGTTTTTGAATAAAAAAACAATTTTTGCAATGAGGAAAAAGCCTAATCTATTCATTTCTATGATCATCTCCTAGAGTGTCAATTTCTTCAAACAAATTATATTTGCTGGCTGAAAATTTTGGCAGTAAATTTCTTATAAACACAACTAAATTCTAATTTCTCACAAATATTAATTGTATTTGAAGAATTTTTCAATGGAATTATTTTACCATAATTTTGTTTTAAGGTAAAATATCAGGTTTTTTTTTACATAAAATATTATTTGAATTACCAATTTTGATGAAAATCAAGAAATATCAAAAATAAATTATACTTTATTCCTAAAATTTCACTTGAGACAAATTGATTGAGTCTTTTTTGGTTATTATTTTTATTAGTGTGCAGAGGAGCAGCTGGTGATGAGGCTGGGGCTGTCAAGCTTGCCCAGGAAGCCCCAAAATTGTCATCCAACAGACAGACACAGCTGGAAGTTTTCATTTCCCGCCGGACTTCCCAACTTCCTCCGGAGAGCTACACAACCATCGGGTGCAAACTTCTCGCCTTTGAACTCCTCTTTCTCTGGAATGCCCTTCCGTCATGCAGCCCTGCTCAGCTGCAGCAAATCATCCAAGGTGATTGACTGAATTTAATTAACATATTTTTAAATAAACTGCCCTTCCTTTTAGAATGTGACGGTACAAGCGAACCTCCGCCGATGCAAGGTCTGCAGTACCTGATCATGGGCGCCACTTACGGCTGTCTTGGCCTGGCTGCAGAGGCGATCAGCAACTTCCGAGCGTGTCTTGCCAGTCGCTCAGAGATGCCGACCTTCAGTTCCGATGGAGAGGAGGGCATCGGGGACCACCACATTGCGGCCTTTGCTTCTTACGAACTGGCTGTGCTGCTCTGCATGGATTCCGAGGTAGGAAACTGATTTTGCGTAACTTCTTTTTCTGTCTCTTTGAAACCACGGCTCAAATTTAAAAGATCGACGCTATGAAGTTGTCAGACCTTTTAAGAAAATGTTTCCGATGTGTTGCAGACACAACAGGAAGGCATCAACCTACTATTAGAAGTCCAAAACAATTACCGCAATTACGATTTTGAAAACAGACTCAGTGTGAGAATTCACTCGGTACTCAAAAACTTCAGATAATCTCGGTTTAGTGTGGAATTATTTTTTATCCGTCCGAGTCATGTATGAATTTCTATGTAATCGCTAATTTATTTGTAACAGTGGCGGCTCATACTCTCTCAGAATGCAATAATCAATGAACAATAACCAAATAAATAGCATTGCAAGCCGGATGGAAATTCGGTTTAATCACATAGATTAACTAATTTAAATTTATAATTTTTGAAGATTTTTTACTCATTATATAAACGCTGCTTTTTGTATACATTCCTACTTACGCAATCAATGTGAAACGAAAATAATAACCAACGGCGCTTAGGTATGCAACCGGCTTGACGTGTGTGTCTAGCAAATTGCCTAGCTCGGCCTGACCGCTGCCAATGTCACAATCAAGGCCAGTGTCGTTCCCACGCCAAGATTGACGCTTGCGATTAATAATAAACTTGTTTATCATGACATTCTCTCTATCAAATGTTTCGCCCAATCGATTGATTATTATTTTTTTAATATGGCGCTTTAAGATCTTCGCAAACAAAAAAGTATCGCTCGCTGCACGCGAAATCGGCCAAAGCGCGGTCGTGAATGGCCAGACAAACGTCCACTTCGAATCCGTACTCGTTGGGCTCGCCGTTTTTGAACAAATCGGACAAAACTCTTGTCCCCGTCAGCCAGTGGAAGTCTCCTGGCTCCCTACTCTGGTCCGTCCCGGACGTCCAGACGTTGCTCCCTACAAAATTTCTATAAAATTCTAATGCCGCGATCAATGATTGATTAATTACAACTGTAGGTTGAGGCGAATTTCCAAACGTCGACCGCCTTGGAGTAATTCTGCACACTAACAAGTTGCACGCCGTGTTGTTTGCAGAATTTGTCAGCGTCGTACCAATTGGCCTGAAAAATTTATTATTATTTTATTTAAATTTTTGACAAAAACTTGCGTCAGATTTCCCAAAGTAATATTTGGGATAGCTCTTGTTGAATTTGAAATCGTCAAACATGGAATTGGTTTTCGACGAGACTTTCAGCTGCAGACTTTTGCTTGCGTCGCTCAATTCAGAAGGAATGGACGAAATAGACTTTTGTGCCAATTTCTTGTGCATTTCCCTCAACTCTTCTATTATTTTTTTACTCTCAGCGTGCATATCCTTTCCGATAAGAAGAAGCGTCTTATTCAAATCGTCCACTCTAGAATTATTTAAATTAAAATCATTATATCAGTTTATGGAATAATTATTAAAAATTAAATAGCTCAAGAATTTTTATAAATTTCTTAAAACGATCAAATTTAATTTATTTCAGGAACTGGTTCATTTTAAAATTTGCAACGCTTACTTGGACATAAATTCCCCTTGACAGTCGCAATGTCCGAGCGGTCCATTTCCAGCGTTGATATTGATCGAGATGTTGCTGACGGCTTCGGACTCTGCACTTGGAGCCGACTCGGCTGCAGCAAGAGAAGCGAAAACCAAGGAAAAGAGCGCCGCACTTGCGATTCGCATGACTGTGGTCAACTGCAGCTCAAAGTTAAACCGGGCGGAAGCTTCGTTTCGTGGTCAAGGCCGAATTTTCGCGTCGATGAGCAACTCATTTTGCATTGCATATTAGCTTATATGCGAATTAATCAATCAAATATTTAAACGGCTAGTTAAAAATTTAAAATTAGTTTGGTAAATTTGATGGCATTTTATTTTTTTATTCAAGGCACTCTTTCAAATTGGAATCATTTCTCTTAATTTCTAACGAAATTCTTCGAACATTTGCTCATTTTTCAACTTCCTAAAAAAATGTAAATACTTGAGCAGAATAAAAATTAATTATAATAGTAAAAAGTTAGTGTTATATTGAAATTTAATTTGTTAAATTTTATCTTTCGTGTAGAATTTGCTTGCTGACGAAACTATGGAAATGAATAGTATCATTTTAAAGTTTTGATTTATCTTTAATCTTCTGAGAATATGTTCTAATGGCTTGTGACTCACTTTATCCACTTTGATTCACGCAAATCTTAAAATTAATTAAGGCCTTGCATTACCACAAAGTTATTTAATTATTGTTCTCCTCAAGAAGTCTAAGTAGTTTGAGTAGGTTTACATCTAAAGCATCACTTTGTAGATAAAATTCCCATTTAGACTAGCTTCTTTAAAAGTGCCGCCTAATCATCTTTGACTCGCGTCAATTTTATTATCTTCTTTGAAGCGATGACACTTTTCAAGATATCCATGTCAGTTCTGATTCTAGCGAGAGAATAGGAGGACGTGCGACTTAAACTCTGGGTCTTGTGTTGGTAATAAATAGTTTATTCAGAGGAATCTTACAATTAATGTATAATAAAATCACAATCTACAGGTAGGTGCTGGGGACGTCGGGGTTGTTACTGGTCTGGTATGGTGGGGGAAGGGTTTCGTCCTGGCCGTAGAAGTTGCTTTGGAAGTTTTGGTTTTCGTAGGCGAAGTCAGGCTTGTCCTCAATTCCAATTAATTCCGAATCACCGCTGTGTTGACTGCAAATAAATAAGTCACGTTTTAAAAAATATAAAAACTTTATTTATAAAAAAACAAAAGAACAATTCCTGAGCAAGCTAAACATATTTTATTGAGTAATCGACACATTTAAGGCTCTTCGTCGTCTACTTTTGCAATTTCAGCGATTGAAAATCGCGCTTCGGACACTCGCCTTTGGTTGTCGTACGACGGCATTTCTTCATTCCACACGGGATTTGATCCTTCAATTGCGTGCTTGTTGGTGTTCGGGACGTTCATGGCGATGCGATTGAGACCCGACTCTTGTGATCCGAACTTTGTCGTCGACAAAGCCTCGAGACGACGGTTCAAACTGAAAGTCAAATTGTTTAATTTCGTTTCAAAAATTGTCTACAAATTATTTGCATGCACAATACGTTTGATTTATTTTTGCATAGTGATTTTCATTTAAGAAAATTTTTACTTGTTCTGCTTGAGAAACTTTTTAAGTTTAATTCTTGTCCAAAGAAAAGTTTGGACCTATAAATGAAGAATTGCAACAGATCAAGTAATTCTTATCATGAAGTACACATCAAGGGGTGCAAATTGGCCAGGCAAGGAAATAATTAATGCTTTAAAGAATAAAATAACTCAAACGAAAAGGTAATGACGATTATCGTGCCTAAATTCACTTCTCATTAAATCTTTACTAAAATATTACTAACTTATTAGGCTAATTTTGCCCGTCGGTGTGAAATAACTCTTAAAATTATTTGATTTCAACCACTACTTTAATTTAAAACAATGAGAGGTGTTCAAACACTAAAGTTAGAAGAAATTTAAAAAATAATTACAATTTCTGAATATTATATATGAAAAAAAGCTTATTAACTCCCGAGGAAATTGGCAAAGTTTGTAAATCGTGCAAAGTTTTCCAATTTGGATCCAACATATAAAATTATTTTTTAACGAATTTTTGTATTTTATATTGTTACCAGTGTAACTGGTATTTATAAAAAAATTTGTTATTAATGATTCGCACCTTCTCGTCTTGACGACAAAAGCAACGAGGAGGAGCGCGACGAGTGATCCCAAAACCACGCCGACTACAATCAGCGTTGTGGTCAGCACAGCGGCCAAGTTGTCTTCGGGAAGGATCCCACTGGAAGTCACGTCCAGCAGGTTCAAGTTCACAGGGACTAACTCTGCGCGCATTCTGGTCAAAGTCTGAGGATTGTTAGCTCTCCTGTGTGCCAAAGTTAAGAATTCTCTTCGAAGAATATTTTTAATAAATTTTACGCTTCAATTACGCCTCCTTCAACTGGCAGATTTGCATTCTGATCGATGAAGTGCGTTCGCACCATGGTAACGGTATCCGCTCGGCCCTCAGTCGACTGCGTGACATAGTCGATGGCGCATTTGTCACCCAAGTTTCGCGTGAAGACGTCGGCAATCTTTGAATAATTTAAAGATTTAATTTAACAAGCTGATTTTGTCAATGAAATAAGTTTTACAAAATCTCTTTGGGAATCCACGTCGGGCACCTCGTTCAGGAAGAAAAACTTCACGCGATTAGAATCGTTGATTATGTAAATCTTAACTTTTGTTGTGGCTACGTTGTTAACTAGAAATTTAAAATGAACGGTAAATTACAAAAAAAAAAAAAACTTATATATTCCAACCTATACCCGCTTTAATAAAAAGTATCAAATAGTCTATTTTTATTATAAATAAATTCAAATTATATAGTCGGTTTCAACCTTAAAAATTATAAAGCTAAACACTTGAGAACCCGTTAGGGTTTTTTTTAATGATGTTTTTTTTTTTTTTTTTTTTTTTTAAATGTTGTTTTGGACGAAAGATGAATAAATTATAAATGTTTCAATCCTTCCTTTTCACTTCAGAACATTACCAGACCCTTTTATTGGAAACTATTCTTTAAAAAACCTGAATCTTTGGCTTCCACGTCGAAAGTGAAATATCCTTTCATGTAGTCCTGTGGCGCAAACTTGGTCTTCAAGTAACCCGTGTTAGGATCAAGATCAAAAGCGTTGTCCATGACTTCAACCAGGTAGCTCTCGCTGGCGGACATTGTCCCAGGGATGATTTTGTAAGTCAGTGTATCGCCCACGTCAGAATCTGATGCCTAATTGTAATTTCGTTGGTCAGTTATTATTGTTGATCAAGTTAATTGAACGCACGGTAATTCTGATAATCTCCACGCCAATGACGTCAGTCGGAGCTATGCCTCCTACGTATAGGTCTTCTGCAAAAACTGGTGACGAATCTGGCAGGTCTATCACCTAGTATTATTTCAGATTTCTCATTGTATAGTTAAAGTATAAAAGAAAAAAAATGGTGTATATACATTGATGGTGACTGTGATGACCTGACGCTCGTCGCCAATCAGCAAAGGCGGTTGGAATGGCGAGTTTGAAGCAATCACGGTCAGGATGTATTGTTTAGGTCCATCGTCACTGTCCAGCCCAAGTCCCTCAGGGTCGCTTAGTCCAATGATTGGTGTGACAACGTTATTCTCCAGCACGTTTGTGATTTTGAACACTCTCTGAGCATCCCCATCTTTAATTAAATTAATCAAATGGACCCAATATTGTAAATGGATCAAAAGTACCAAAAATGTAATAGTAAATTGGCTGCCAATTTGACTGCTCTTGATTTTCGTTGTTTAGATCTTTGGCCAGTGGCAACTCTGCAGATACAGCTGGGTCATTTTCTAAAAATAATTTGTTGATTTTCAGTAAGAATTTGTTATTAATGTTTCAATTTACCTTCCCATTCAATCTGTGGGTCGCTAACATCTTCAAAAATGGGAACAACGTCAGTGGTGGTAATGATAAACACTTGAACTTGTCGCTCGGTTTCTAACGAATTAGATTGTGCCTGATCACGGGCGACGAGTGTGAGCTGTGAATTTTATCTCATTTTTTCATTGTTACGAAAATTATTTTGACAAAGAATTGTACCGAAAAAGTTAAGAGCCCCTCAGAAGGAAACTTTTCCTTACAAAGTAGACTCGCCTGATTGTTCACTGTAGATGAAATGTCAAGGTACCTCAGTGCGGTAGCTGAAATTGGAATATATTTATATTCTTGCATGCTTTTTGTATGTAATAATAACAATTGATGTACCGTCGCCTTTGATAGTAAAGTCAAATCTTCCATTGCCAGTTTCAGGGCTGTCAGCATCAGTTCCACTTATCGGGGTCAAATCTCTACCGTCCTCACCCCTCAATGGCAGCGATACGTTTTGTTCCTTTTCAAATAAAAAAATTGTATTGAATTGTAACACTCGAGGTGGATTTCATGAAAAATCGGTTTCAATTTTTCATAAAAAAAGGAAAATTTTTATACTTTTTGCAAATGAGAGAATTTTTCAATTAATATGAATTTGCAATTAATAGATGAGCAATTTTTTTTAGACACATCATTAACAGAAATTTTATCAGTCTCACCAAACTAATGCGAATCGGATATCCATCCTGCGGTGGCCAAGTAAATTGTGGACTGTTGTCATTAACATCCAACACGTTGATCTCAAAGTCCTTCTCGTCGCTGTTGATGCCTCCCCCGTCAGTGGCCTAATCCAGTAAATTCTCAAGACTCGCATTTTTACTTAATTATATAAACTCGCACCTTGATTCTCAGAATCTTCGTACCATACAAGCCCTTCAGAATTTTTGCAGTCTTAATGTTTGCTTTATTGTTGATATTTTCAAGAGTGAATAAATCCTCGCCCGGAGGAGTTGACGAAACAATTTCATATGTCACGTTCGAGAACGGTCCTGGAGCGTCTGCGTCTGGAGCGCTGATTCCCTCGTACACCATAGAGTCCTATTTCAACAATTAAGTTCCACTTTGAATTTTTTATTTTTTGATTCAAAATCCTCACCGATTCTACGTCTTCGTTGACCTCGATTACTCGCGTGGGCTCTTCAAACTGAGGAGACTCATCGTTTTCATCTAAGAGGATCACGTTAAATCCTGCCGTTCCTGTGTTTCTTGTAGCTATAATCAACATAGATTTTATGTAGTTTAAAATAAATAACTTTTAAACGAATAATTACGTTCAACTCCGGCAGTAGGGGGCGAGTTGTCCATGACAATCAGCTCGATGCGATACGTGTCACCTAAGGGTCCATCCCTGTCCAGGTCAGCACCTTCCTTTACTGAAACCACGCCAGTCGTGGCGTCGACCTCAAAGTAATTTGCCTGCTCAGGAAACGCGGTGTTGATGAAATACTGCAGTTTCTTCCCAAACGGTTCTGTGTGACATTTCAATTATCCCCCGTTAGTATTTTATTAAGTTTCAACTCAAAATCTTTTCAGAAACTGATTTTGGTTATAAGCAGTTATAAGAAAAGCAAGATGAGATATTATAATTATCCAATGGTCATTCCTTTTCTTCTAAAACCCACCGTTTAAATCCAGTATAAAGAAGGATTAAATTTTAATAATTTTGTAATGAATTTTAATTTGTAGGTTTTCCGTTACTATTATTGTTTTTTAAACTTTTAAAAGAGTAATTATGAGCATAAGTAGCATTTAAATATATAAAAAAAAAATAATAATTTGAAGAATTAGAAAAAATCCCTTTGTTCATAAAAGTGAGAAGTGCTTTAAAAAAAGCCATAGATGATTATTGCAAATAATTTTCCAAATTTGTCTCTAATTTTTTTTAATATTTGAAATTCCCATTTATTTCCAATTACTGTGGATTGCATAACCTTAAAAGTCTTAAAACATAAAATGCATTCTTTATTTTGTATTTTAGCTTTTTGCTGCAGAAAATGCAGTTATTCTTTTTTTTCATATTTTTCCCTGACGTTTGGCGTTATAAACGTATAATTTTAAAACCTGAGAAATCGAGATCCGTGGCTGTAACAGTCGCGATTTCAGTGCCACCAGGTGAATTTTCCATAATCTGCACCGGGGTCTGCGGAACATTAAGCACTGGCGTGTTGTCGTTGGTGTCGAGCACGTTAATTGTGATCTGAGAGGGGAAATTTCAGATTTTCAATTCATTATTTTCGCAAACTGGACTTACCGTTACTTCTGTTGGCACGTCTGCGTTCGAGTCTTTAGCGATCACTTTGTATTGCAAAACCTGAAAACCGTCGTCTCCGTCCGCATTTATCAGATTTTCGCTATTTGTTGACGTGCGAATTTCTCCTGTTTGGCCGTTAATCGTGACCCATTCCGCAGGCGAATCACCGACAGGTCTGAGTGAAAATCGAATTTGAATTTGCTTTAAATTCAATAAATGATGAATTGTACTGAATTTCGTAGGTGACTAGGTCCATTTGGTCTGGATCAGTGGCTACGACGAAGCCAATCAGTTGATCGGAACTTGCCTCGCGAACCGATTTGTCTTCGATCGTAACTGGATCAAATACCGGTGGGTTGTCATTTTCGTTGTCCACATTGATCACCACCGTTACTGTAAACAGAGTAAATAAAACTGTCATAACCCTAACTTAAAAATTTTGCACTTTTTTATCATCTTGTAAAGTTACGTTTTTTCTGTTTTTAATTTTCTATATCAAAAATTATATTTAAAATTTCCTAAAATATTTCAAATCCAATTACTTTGAATTAAGAAAATATACTGATTGCAGTAGCAGAAAAATTAATTTAAACGTAGGTATTAAAATAAAAATAACCTACAAAAAGTCTTAAAAAATATAATAATGTTTAATTTTTTTACTTTAACTAGGATTTTTTTGTTGATTTTATGAGAGCAAGTTAGGTCAAACCTATATTGACTATTTTCAATTTCTTTATGATTAAAATTGATAGTTGACCATAATAAATTTGATTATAGAAAAAATATAGCATTACTCTCGCGCCGGCCGTTATTCTCTTGCATTATGTCTTCGACGGCGAGTTTCAAGTAAAGAGCGTCAAATGCCTCCCAGTCGAAGAAAACGGTGCCGGCTTTCAAAACAGCGATCGCGTTTCCCTTGTTTTCAGCAACGTATTCCGTTTCAATGCTCAGGCAGCTAAATGTTTAAAAATTGTCAAATAATTCATGAATACAATTCATTCAAAAATTTATTTACTCTTTGTATTTGAGAGGGTCTTGCACTCTTACTCCTTTGTTGGTCGCGTACGTCAGGTCCCAGTTGATCTGGAACTCGAGTTCTGCGTCCGAGTCCAGGTCCTCAGCTGTGATGCTTCTGGAAATCTCCGTTCCCGTTGCTGCGTTTTCTGCAACTCGTATTTCCTCGTTTGCCTAATCATAAAATATAATACATATCTGATAGTCACATTTTGATTATTATTGTTTATTTCACTTGATTCGTGAATTAAAATATGACACTTGAAAGAAAATTTACCACAGAAATGGTCGGCGGCGAGTCGTTCTTATCTATGATCGTGAGCAGAACTTGCGCGGTGCTTCTGTGTGGTGGAGTGGCCGTGTCCGTTGCAACCACCTGCAGGATAACCTCGTTTTGGAACTCGAAATCAAATGGGTTGTTTTTGGCCACCGTGATTAGGCCCGTCGCGTCAATTGATACTGCTGTGCTAGTCGTTGAAAACTGATACCTTAAATTGAAATCAAAGCCGATTAAATTAGGACCAATTTCACGAATTAAGGCATAACAGTATAAATCAAATATTAGTATTAACTGCTAATTTATATAAATTACTTTATTTTTATATTAAAAAAAATTTAAATTAAATATTATATGTATTTTCGTTTGCTATACGAAATAATTATTATTTTATTCCAAAGATTGTGTTATTTTAATTTAACTAAAATCTTTTTTTAAGATCGGGCCAAGGCAGAGTCTTGTCGGCCTGTTTTCTGTAATGGTGGTGCGGAAGGCACTTGGCACAACCCAATTTAATATTTGATAATATTTGCAATTATTAATGTTATTTTTCATTAAATTACCAAGCGAAACATTAATTTTATAAGTGCAAGGAAAAGTAAATTAATTTATTTAAAACAATAATTAATTTTTAAATGACAACTCAATGTGACAAAATTCTTCCCCAAAAGTTTAAAAATATTAAAATATTTATTATTTCTACACTTATAGATAATAAAAAAACTCTTACGTCACAGTGTCTCCTGGATCGTTGTCTATTGCCTCTATTTTCAAAATCGACGTGCCTGCGGTAGCAGTTTCGTCCACACTGGCCGTATACTCGGACTGCGAGAAAACTGGCGTTTCGTCATTTAAATTTTGTACGGTGATTGTGATCGGCACTTCGGCGGTGTGAGAAGGGTCTCCTGTTTCAGTCACTCGCAACTGCCACAAAATCGTTTAGTTTTTTAGCTTTCAAGCAGGAAACATGAATATACCTTCAAAGCAATGTTGCGCCATATCGGATCTTCGTAATCGATTACGCCGAGCACCGTTATCGAGAAAATTGTTTCTTGGTAGCCACTGTTTGGAATCACAGCAAACGCCGACTTCCAATTGTTCTCAGACTCGTCCACTAACTCGACTCTATACTGACCACTTGCGCCCTACAAAAAAAAGAGTACAAAAATTTTTCTCTTAAAACTGATGCAAAGTATTTTCTTTATTTTGTATTTTTTAATAGCAACCAGTCAATTTTTTGAATAATATAAATACTATTCTTGTTTAATCATTGCAATTTTTAACCATTTAAAGATGAAAATCATTCCAAAAGTGAAAAGCTAAAAATATCCTCTTGTGACAGAATCCGTTTAAAGTCTCAAATATTTTGAAACAAAAAAGTAGAATTTGCATGAACTCAAAATCGATAGTGAGAAGATTCTTTGCAGCAAATAAAAATATTTAAATTTTAATACGTGTTCGGTTTTTTTCACCAGTGTTCAAAGAAAATATCTTTTTCCAACTTATACCGTAATTAAAAGAAGAAGAAAACTAACCAGATCCGGATCGACAACTTTGATTTCGCCAAAATTGATGTCGCCCATGAAGTTTTCGTCAATAGTCGCGGTCAAAGTGCTTGGGGTGATGGAAGGCGTGTTGTCGTTCACGTCGTTGACAATCACTTGCATTTCTTGCTCAATGAAACTGGCGGAATCGTTTTCTTCCTCCGCACGGATGATCACCGTAAAATCTGAGCCTTGGGTGTCGCTGTCGATGGCACTGATGTCCAGTTTGCACGTGTTTACATTAGGGGACGTGAGTGTGAAAAATCTTGAATCACCTGTGATGGAAATCAATGGATTTTTAGATAATTATTTTTCTGGTGCAATTTCTTACCTTCGACGAGCGTAAATTTCAAGTTTTGAGCCGTTGCTCCAGCATCTCCGTCTCTTGCAGTGTAAGTGAAGGACTATTTTTTTAATTAAATTAATCAAATCATTTTAAATTGCGTGCAAAATATAATTGTTTGCTTTTAAATAAGTCAATCAAGCTTCATTCAATTTCGTCAAAAGAAAAATATAATTTGGAAACATTCGTTCAAGCAAATAAAGAAGGAAAAGTTGTGAATTAATTTACTAATTTTTACGTACTTGCTGGGTTTCTTCATTGAACCTGACTGTTGGTTGTGGGCCCACGAGCCAAATTGGTGCTGTATCAGCCACGTCGTCGACACGCAAAATCACATTTGTCGTTATTGTCCTTTCTCCCTTCAAATTGAAATTATTTCATTTTTTACCCAATGTATTTATATAATAAAAAAAATCATACATCAGAACCTGTCAGTGTAAGCATGTGGACTTGAGCAGTTTCGTAATCAAGTTCTCCTGTAATTCTCAGTGTGCTCACTATGGTTATCTGGTCACTCCCTTGCACTGGGGCAGTCATTGCAAAAAGTCCCTATTCAAACATAAAAAATATTTTTAAGAGATTTAATAAAAAAGGAAGCAAAATTGATAAATAATGAAAATAGTGTGCTTCAAATTTATTTTTACTTGAAAATTGGAGGAAAATTTCAAGAGTGCGTATGCGAATTTCTAATCTTTTGAAATTTTCATATCTAAGAAAAAAATAATTAAATAATAAAAACTCCTAAAAAAGCAATTTAAACAGAAAATAATTTTTATAAACACTAACCGCCGGCTGCACAGTTATGGAAGCACTGTTTGGAAGAAGCCCATCGAAGTCTTTCAAAGTGAACTTGCATTCAGTGTCTCCTGATGCATCTTCCTAAAAATTGGCATCATTTTTAAATGACCATTTTCGATTTGCGAAACTATTTTCTTACCTTCACAGCTGGGCACGAAACGTCCGAGAGTTCGAAGAATGGATTGTTGTCATTCAAATTTCGCACTTGGAGGGTCAAAACGCCAACAATGGTGCTGCCCTGCACTCGCACCTCAATGCGGCATGCTGGACTGTTTTCGAAATCTTGTGGCTGTGAGACTTTGATGGCCCATTTGTTTTGAAGGCTACTTTCTTGCACGAAGTCCAAACCAAAACTTCCACACCCGCTTATAGCTTCAATGTAGGTTGGCTTTGTTGCGCCTGCAGTCAAATTTAGAGAAAGGCTTTTAAAACATATTTTTATTTCTTTGAAAAACAAGAATTTTTCAAGAATGTTGAAATAATCAAAAATCTATAAAAAAAATCAGCCCGAGTGATTTTAATGAAACTTAAATAAATTCTCTTCAGAAATTCATAGAATAGCATTGATTAATTTTGTAAAAAATGTAATTACTTGAAAACTGCAAGAATTTTCTATCCTGGGCCCCAATTAAAACTAAACTACAGCAAATCCAAATTTTATATCACCCAAATTTACTGGGTAACGCTGAGTAAAAAGTATTACTGACCATACAAGTCTTAAAAATAATTTAAACAAAATATTTTAAAACCTGAGTAATTGATTATTGCAACTGTGGCTAGATCTGCAACGTTTTCATCAAACTGGGAAGTGTAGGCTCGATCTGATCCTTGAAGAACCACATTGCCTGATGTATCTGCTGGCTGCTCAAAGTAGGGTTGGTTCCACTGAGCCTGACAGCGACGGCCCATAGAAAAGACCATGAGCAAAACAGCTAGCTGGGCTAGCGAAGCCATGGTTTCTGAAAAAAGTTATTTCGTTCGTCCGATTAAAATTGAGATTAAAAAATAAATGCTCAAATTCAGAGTGGCGTCTTCACCAAAAAAAGGCACGGGCCGACAATACTTTGTCTTGGCATGACCATTTAAAAACAATTTATTTCAGTACCCAGAGTAGTTTTTAGCAATGCACTTTATTTGAAATTTGAGGACTTTTTTATTAAACGGGATCCTCTATCTAGAAAGAAAATTACTATCAGACAATCAAACAAGATAAGATCCACATATTGACGTGCTTTCAAGCAAATGACTAATGAGACACGCATATTGAAGCTGCTCATAACGGCAGTTGAAATTATTATCTAAAGTTGCAGACGTTATTTTGGAGCTGATTGGCACATCGCGTTGGATGACATTATTGATTGATAAGAAATGACTCTTTTAAAACAAATCTCCATTTCGGCATTGTGCTCGGCCAAAAAAGATTAGAAGAAGTGGAGAATATTCTAGGAATATCATTATCAGAAATTGAGAGACACGCAAACAGCAGGCTAATTAGTAGCTCGGCAACAATCAATTAAAAAATTTAAGATGATTCATCTTTTTGGTTTTTAGATGCAATATTTACAAATTTCGCTTATCAAACTAAACATAAATTATTAATTTTATTTTAAAGAAACTCTTCTATCAGGAAAATTTCAAAATTTTATTATTAATTATTGCTAAATATTAATATCCTATCACAACTTCATTAAAATAAAATATGGAAACAATGAAGAAGCAGGTTTTAAATTTTTTTCAAACATTATTTCATTATTTTTGTCAATCAGCGCTGATATATCTAGGTACTAACAATAAGGAAAATAATTCAAACGATAACGCGTTATAAGTTGAAATGAGATTTTTCTCTTGTATTTTTGTATAAATTGATTTCAATGCACAAATAATATTACATTGAAGGAAATCTTGCCTTGAATTTATAAAATATATCGAATTAAGTTAGCAATTACCTTATATGTGGCAACTTGGATTCACAAAAACTTTGTTTGGCACCTGAGATGACTGCGACTGACTCAACGCTTTGCGATTCTGGAGCGTATATTTCAGCATATTGGTACCTCACTGAATATGCGATAAAGCAAAGCCGATAAGATGAATTGATTAACCTCTCTCGTTGCGAAACAAGTCAGGCAATAATGCTTACCGTCCACAAATGAACCACTCCTCAAATTATTTTTTATGATTGATAAGTCGCTACTTGTACTTTTCAGTCAGCGAGTGCCGCTGAAGTATTCCCTGAAATATAAGATCGCAATCAAGCGAGAGGCAATTTACGGAGCCCATATAGACGTATATTGTGATCAATACTTATTGTTTGCGCGTTGATCGCGCTTATCTACTCTAATTGCTATGCCGACGTCATCTCATGCAAAATAATTATTGTTTAATATTTTGATACTTAAATGATAAATTGAAAAATTAATACTTGTGCTAAGAATCATGTAAAAATTTTAATTATATTTGGCTTTAAATCAATTTAACTGAACTGAATATTTGGAAGGCTTTTCCAATATATTCTATTACAATGCTTATTTTGCAATATTACACAAATGTTTATTAAGAAAATAAAAGAGAAAGAAGAATTCCTCGCCGGCATAAAATTTCAATTATAAATCAATAAGAAAATTAAAACAGAGGCTTTGTTATTGTATTCCAAGAAAGAAAAACTACATATGGGTCATGTAAATCAACATAAATAATAAGAATTTCAACTCTAAAAAGAAAAATAATAAATAAAAATGTCTTAATTTAAAACTAGGGTACTTTCATGATACAAATTTTCATGTTATATAATAATATATAATTTTGTTTTATTAATATTCACAACTATGGCTGGTCACTGGACGGAATAAAAATTTGAATGTTAAATTGTTGCTGGTCAGAGAGTGCAACTGAGATGGGCTGTTGTTCCTCTGCTACAAACAGTTGGTCCGAAATGTGTTGCTGCTCAGACTGGGAAGGCTTCTTATCCCTGTGCTTTTTGTTGCTGTGTCTGTTGAGGGAACTCTTGCAGCGGAAATTCGCGTTGCACTGACTGCAGAAGTAAGGCTTGTCCGAAGCGTGGCTCTGAAGGTGCTCGCTGAGGGCTTTGCTGCTGGAAAATGTTTTAGGGCACAAGTGACAACCATTCGAAGGGTTCTCCGAGTGGCACCTTTCATGGTATCTGAAAATGATTCAAAAATTTTCTTATTATTATATTTTTTTTCTAAATTATAATACGGGAGGATTAAAATAATTATATAAATTATGGGAGTCTCCTCTTCATTTCTTACTTTTACATTTCCTAAATTATTAAAGTGAGTGTTTGAAGCAATTAAATGAACAATTGGATCCCATTTAATTTAAAAAGAATTGAAAAATAAAAATTGAAATTGCCATTTTTTGAACTTAAAAAATTTGTTAAAAAAAATTTATGTAAAATTACTTCAATGAACTGCTGCGGAAGAATTTTTTAAGGCACTGTTTGCATTCAAGTTGCTCCTTGTTGACATCTTCATGGACCAGCTTCTTGTGTCTCTTCAACTCTCCCTTGACGCTGAAGGCCCTCTGGCAAATGTCGCAGATGTGCTGCTTTGTGTTGAAGTGCTTCCGTGCTATGTGATTCTTCAAGGTTCCACTGGTGGCGAAGAGCTGTCCGCACTCGGAACACCGGAGTTGCTTGTTGTGTATTTTCATGTGCGTCCAAAGGGCCTTCCTTGTGAATTCCTTCCCGCAAACCTCGCAGACCGACTCCTTTCTCGGTGGACCGTGCGTTTTCTTGTGATGATTCAGTCCCGTCTTCCCAACAAACCTTCAAAGATAAAGACAAATTTAAACTTTTTAGAATTTCATACAAAAATTAACAGATTCATAATTTTAAAAAACACTTTTTTATTATTATTATTATTTATTCTTCTCAGTCGATACAAAAAATTTCAAAATGGGAAAAACTTTTTATATGAAAAAAACTAGGCTCATAAAATGTAATGAGTTAAAATGTTGACATTTTAATCGCTCCTCTTAAATAGATTAATTTCCCAAAATAGTTTCCAATTTAGGGAAAGAAGTTTTAAAATATATGAGTGATTATTTCAAATTTTCAACTTAAAATAAAACCAAACCTTTTGCCACAAAATGAGCATTTGTAGGGCTTCTTGCCAGTGTGAGTTCTCATGTGCTCCTCCAAATAGTCTTTTCGTGAGCAGGTCCTCTGGCAAATATCACATTCGAACAAGGGCAGACTCGAATCGTGCAGTCTCATGTGCTTCCGGAGAGAGCAAGAAAGTGAAAAGGACTTCCCGCAGGTGGGACAAAAGAAAGGGTTGAGGCTGCCGGCTCGATGCTTGGCCTCTTTCAAGTGGGTTTTCAAGTCAGTCTGGGTGTCGAAAAGTAATCCGCACTGTTCACATTTCAGTTTGGACAGTGGGTGGTCGTTGCTCAGGTGATTCTTGAGGCGCTTCCTGCTGTAGAAAACGTTCGGGCAAAATTCGCACTGGTAGGTGAGCAGCTTGGAACTTTCGTGGGTTACGTCAACTGGCGCCAAAGCAGGAGGTTCCGAGTTTGCTTTTGGCTGAGGAACTTTCTCCAAAGTGTTGATAGGCGGCTCCAAATTTTCGACAGAGTTTATCGGCAGAAGGGTAAAGTCGATGAGACCCTCCATCACGGAGATGAAGTCCTGAACTCCACCCTGGTAAATCACCTCTCCGTAGTAGACGAGATCGACGAAAGCTTGGACTGATTCGAGGGCAAAACTTGACAGGAAAATCAGGCAGTGACGCCAATCGGGCTGATTGAAAATTGGCTGGAAGTACGGACTGACGCTGAGTATTGCACTGTGGACCTAAAATAGACATGAAAATTTTAGTTTAAGAAAAATATAAAATATTTATCATCATAGGAATAGGTTTTGAGTACTATTTAATGCAAAAAAATGTGGGACATCGAATTTTAAATTTGAAGAAATAAGAAATATTTGAACTTTAAGGAAAATTCTGTTGTAAAATTTAGGAAAATTGAATATTTCAATTGAATAAAAGAAAATGTATAAAATGCCATAACTATTTTACTTAGATTATTATTAAAAACAAGCTGGAATTAATTTACTCATAACCCTTTCCGAATTTTTTTGTGAAAAATAAATAAATAAAATAATGAGAAAAAACAAAAACCTTGAAAGTGTGATCGTTGCTAATGAGTTGCAGATCCGAGAGAGTTTCTCTGTCGAAGAGCGACTTAAAAAGCAGTCTTTTTGAAGTGTCCTTGTGCTCGTAGCAGGAAAGTCGCGTCGTTCCTTGTTTGACGACCGGTTGCCGCTCTCGGTGGTAGCCGAGTTCGGCGATGGTGTTGAACAGATCTTTGATGCCAAACATCTTGGCCAGCCGGCAAAGGTTGGTGGCGCGCGCCCTCGGGATTTGCACTTCGCCCTTGTAGCAGAATTGCAAAAGGAGCTCCACGTCTGCGGCTTCAAACTCCAGGAGGGCCACCAGGCTCGGCCTTACTGACAGCGGCGCCTGGAGCAATATAAGTTTTTTTAGTCTAAAAATGTGACGTGTTGTTTAAATAAATAAATGCAAAAATAACGTTAAAGGTGAATTAGTCCTGGCAAAATATTCTTTGATGAGTTGAGGAAGTTTTTCTAATTTATTTACAATACGTTATCTTTTTAAGGTTTTTTTAAATTAACTAAAAAAAACTCCACTCGCAAGAAGCTTTAAAAACTAATTATGAAGTTGAAATCCTCAAATGTATCTAACATTTGTGTTAAAATTAAAAGATTAAAAATTAAATAATTTTCAGACAATATTAACTTTTCAATTCATTTAAATTCTTATTTGGACTCATATTGGAAGATTTTGATTTCATTCAAAATAATAAAAATTGTGATCCACACCTGGAATAAAGTGTAAAGCTCCTCACTGGAAGCAGCCAGAATGGCCCAGTGCGCAAACACCTCATTTTCATCCCTCGTGATGATTTTCACGTCGTACGTTTTGTGTCTGGAGGCCCAAATTGTGTTCAGCACCTCGCACTTTTGCTGCTGGTTCATGGAAAAGTGCAGCAGTTCCTCGGACTCGAAGAAGTCGCCGAGCAGCTCCACCTCGAGGCTGGCCAAGACCTTGTTCATGCTCTCGAAAGTGTTGCGGGGCAGCGTGAGTTTGCCCGAGTAAAAGTAGTCGACGAGCCAGCGCACGGTCCACGACTCGGCGTCGCGCACCACAAAGTACGAGCCCGTCCGGCGACCCTTGGGCAACGCCTGCGCCACCTTGCTCAGCGCCGACAGGACAAAGTGGTTCGACGACACGATTTCGTGGTTGTTGAGCACCAAGAACGAGTCAAAGAAGATCTCCAGGCGGCGCAGGACGCAGAAAAGGTGGTCGAAGAAATTCTCCTGGCTCACGTAAAAGGGGTCGACGGACTGCGGGTCGCACCGGAGCACGTCGGACAAGTCCATGGCTAAAATAAAATAAGGAAGAATAAAAAGTGGAAGCAAGAAAAAGCTTGTTTAGGTTATCACATTTTATTTTAACAACTAATCACAAATTTCTTTGTAAATTAATCAATCTTTTCCATTTTGTACAACTAAATAATTTGTTTTTGACAAATTTGCGTTCACGACAAATTGGCCTTTTTCGCCTTTTCCAAATCCATCAGCGCGAGCAGTTCTTTCTCCCTTTTCTCCTGCAGATTCCGTTTGCACTTTTCGATTTGCTCGCGGTACATTTCGTTCTCGGGAGGGTAAACTTGCCGCCTTGTGTTCGTGACCCACTCTTCGAAAAGCTCGGGCTGATTGAAATAATGGAACAAGGCGACCGGGAAGGTCATGTACAGGGCCATTTTGCCCACTTCCAGCATCCAACCACCCATGTTCGATCGCGAGCAAATGCAAATTACCGATTGACTTGGAGGACGGCGAACCACAGAGGCAAAGACGACTTCTTCTTGTTTGCTCCTTTAAAGAGAGGAAAGCCAATGATTAGATTGAAAAATGCTACTGAAAGACTTTAAATTCAGTTAAGGTCGATTATTTTGGCATTTACCTGAGTTTAAATTGAAGAAATTCGATAAAAAGATCAGTTTTCTGAGCCAACTTTCACATCAACTCCACCATCAAAATGTTTTTGTTGACAACAGGAGGAAAAAACATGGCGGCTGCAGCTTTTCAAAGCATTTCGGCGCCAAAGCCACGTGCAACGGTGTCGTTCGCCAATGGTATCGAATCCTGCGTCGTGCATTCAGGTTAAAAATTCATACGGATAAAGGAGAAAGTTTTTTTGTATAATTTAAAGGATTAATTGACAAGATTTTTTTTATTATTAATTTTCAATGATTGGTTGATGAGTTTCACGTACGGAAGCAGAAAAATGGCACTTCAGAAAATTTAACTTTCTGAAAAAAATTCCATTTTATTTTTCAAAAAGCTCAAATTTTCACTTGCTGCCGCTGTATTTTTCATTGTTTATTAATCACTTTTTCTTTAAAAAATAATAATAATTCACCTCTGAAAATCATCATGTCGATTCAAAATTAGACGGGCTTAATTTTTCCCTATTCTTCCAAAGAAATTAAAATTAGCGTTCATTTTGAAAATTGAGCTCCAAGCTCTAAGTCTAAATTTCAAAGAAAGTGACATTGAACGTGTTCATACACGTGTGGATGTCGGGCGTCGCGAAATTGGACCAGAAAAGTTGTTATCAAATTCGTATCTCAAACCGAAAATTAAAAAAAGTCGATTTAGGAGTTTTTCGAAAATATTTTGTGTAATCTTTTTAACCTCATAACCATGTCCCTTGGTACAACCAAATAATTATGTTATTTTCAGAAAGTTATATTTTTCGACGTGCCATTTTCTGCGTCCATACGTTATTCTGGTCATTTATTATTATTTTTTAAATTGACAAAACATTACTTAGCTTATCAATTTGTTATCTCTAAGAATTATTAAATGGGTCGTGCGTGTTTTAAAAGATAATCTTGCTATATTCACAGTAAATACTTTTATTGCCATCGAAAAGAAATCCACAAATAACCATCAATCAAACAGTACAATTTTTATCGATTCATAATTCGTCATTTTTTTGTTTTCATCATCTTAAATATTGCTGCTGCTTTGAATGCGTGTTTGCGAGTTTATAAAAACTAGAAAAAATATCAATGCTGCAACTAATAGAGTTTGTTTGGCAGGTCACAATAAAATCAACCGATGTACATACGTAACACATTAGGACTTATACAGAAAATGTTTTTTTTTCTTTTATTGTTTTACTCTTTAACACTGAAACCCGTGTATGTGTGTGCTATATTTTTAGAATCTGAAAATTAAAATCTCGTTAGTTTTACACATAATTTTTTTTTTACAGTTTCATTTACTGTGATGCGCGGTAAGACAATAATTTCTTTGTTCACATTATTTTTTTCTTCTGATATGTTCTTCCAATTCTGTTAAAATTTTCTCAGCATCAGGAAGAATAATTTCATGTCAATGGCGAATTTTACAGCACTTTCGTTAATTTCAGGTTTTATTTTTTATTTGGCGACTTTTGCGCCAAATTTCGACTGTTCAATATGATTGCCAATGCAGGTCGTGTAAATTTCTTTTTAAGGGGCGGCGTTTCATTTTTTTTTTGGCAAAAGAGGAATTTTCCACTGCTTTTTTTATACACCAGAGAAAAAGAAATAAGTCATTTTTAATTTCGGTGGAAATTAACACAAAGTAAAAATAGTGAAATCAATGGCTAAAATGAGATTGTACATTTCCAGGAGCGCACGTTTTGCTCCTCGCCGTATTCACAGTAAAAAAGTTCTGAGGTAATCGATAGCTGATTGACTATTGAACGATTAAACAACTAAAAAACAACGACGTCAAATAACAAAGTGACAAAAATATAATAATATAAAAAGTTTGAATAAATTAATTAGAAAAAGTTGCTTATATATAGTAAAAAAGTACCTGTCTAGTTTCTAATCACAACAGCGAAAATTTCTCCTAATCAGAATTACGTACGTCTTCGTTTAAGTTTCATGCCGAAAAAGAAACACAGGGAGAATCACAAAAAAATTCGATCTATCAACATTGTGTCCGTCTCATCTTGGACACGATTGTTATACTTTTAAAAATATTTACAATGAAGAAGGTACCTGCTAAATGTTTTCTTATTAACATCTGCTGCTATATTAGTAGGGGGTAGTTGCGTGGGTCGTAGCGAGTGGTTAATTAGTTTATTGCGTATCAGGTAAGCCACCTAGATAGAGAAAGAGAAGAGAAATAGTTCGAGAGAGACGGTATTGTTCGGAAAAAGTGAAGCGGCGAAAATCTCACAACATTTTTCATTCACCTTCGGGACTCGAAAAAGAAAGTATTTGAAATAATTTTGAGCAAGATCCAAAAAGCTCAAACGAGTCCCAAGCACATTAAATTATTTGGCAAGAGTTTTTTATATTTTGATTAAATATTTCGGAAGTTAATTTTTTTTTTGTATTTTAGTAACGGGGGCAGAAAAGTTTCAAGGAGATTGAGAAAGAGAGGAAGCCTGTTGATTGTTTCAAACTATCTTTCGAGGTTCAATCAGCAATTTTCAGATTAGACTCGTTCTCTATAATAAACAAGGTTCGTCCCTAATGATTGATTAATTCGTTAATCATGACTGATGAATTTTCGCGTCGTTTTCATAGATCACATGCTAAGTTGCCTAAAAACTCCAGCCTTTTCATTGTTCGGATGATTGCATTCAACGGCGACAAACATCGATTTGAGTGGCTCTGACGTATCTCTTACATTTGTTTCTTTGTTTTTTCTCTTCAGTTATTATATCACTGTAACTAGTTTTTTAGAAGCTCCTACACACTGTGATGGGGACATTGAAGTTAATACACGTCTAAAACCACTCTATTTAACACCATACAATATCCATCAAAATATAATACACATCTCTGAAAATATCATCTGCATCTATTTTAATAATTTCTTCTTCGTCACACTAATTATAGATTTTCTCGCAAACCTTGCTTCTTTCTCCATTAATAAATTCTTCATGGCACACGCTTGCTTGCTTTCTATAAATTTTTTTCTCTCGTCATATCGTCGATTTTTGGTTCTAGATCTCTTCTTCGTAGACAGAGTTTATTTTATTTTTTGTTTCTCGATTCGTATGTGTTTTACTAAAATGGCACTTTGAAATTTTTATCATCAATTACATAATAATTATACATATTTCATTTTCGCTCGTGTTTGAACTCCTTCTTCTTGTGTCCGTATTGGCAGTTTGCGTAGCGTATAATTTTTCATTCATTGCGCTGTCAATCGAACAAACCAAAGTGAGATTTGGAAAATTTGTCATTCTTCGTCATCGTTTTTGTTTGTATATTATATCCTCTCATCATATCAGTTCTATATTGTCGTGCTCTCGATTCGAACGGAGTGGGACAGATGAAATCAACAACAGTACGGCAAAGTCGGCATGCAAGTTTGGAGGGTTTGACAAAAAACGAGTTTGCTGCATATTATAACAGTTTTCACAATAATAAAAGGCATCTATTTATGAGGTATCAAGCTGAAGCTATTGCATTATCGCTGGGGAGTTCCAAAGCGCGTCTCGTCATAATTTATAATATAATATTTATACATACGCGCTTGTCGAAAACGTTTCACAGATTTTTGGAAATCCCCTCGAGAAAGAGAGAGAGAAAAGGTGATAACGGCGTCACTATTGTTCTTGTAAATAATTAATCTTTCAGGGACAAACGTCTCGCAAAAAAGCATAAATATATTTAGAGAATAATTATGCGAGAAGTGCATCGGTGAAGTAATATAACTATGTAAATACATATGTCTTACAGTAGCGTATTGTTAAGTGTGAGTTTGTGTGTAAAGAGGATGAAGGAATCAAATTCGGAGGCGCACCTCCGACCAAAGTACAGAGGAAGTACATATTTCTGTCTAACAATAAGTGGATGCGAACAACGCTAGAATAGATTGGCTCATGACTGACCTCAGGTTTCAAATTAAGGTGGCGTGAGTCTCTCGTGCAAAATTATAAATGCACCAAGCAATGAAATGATACCGATTATAAGAAATAATAATGGGAAAATATTTTTGCGACACTGCTTCTTTAAATGCGCTAATTTTGTTTCAAACAAAAAAAAATATCATAAATATCCTCGTTATTAAATTTTAATAACTTTTGGTCCGATCAAACAATTGCAGTTTCCTTAAAAACTTCAAATTCTGAAGAAATAAAGATCTAAAAAACAAATTATCAAATTTTTTCTCACCAAACAAGCACATTAAATAGTTTAAGTTGAATTACTCCGCTTCTATAATTCAGCTCAAATTTGAGTTCTACATTGCAGTGATTATCTGAATAACCAAAATTATGCCAACCTTCCAATCTAAATAAATTTTTACCTTTCGTATTTTATACTCAATGCACCTCAACCAGAAACAGTTAAAAGTAGATTTTCTCATAATTTTACGTGAAATAATCCAGGAATTAAATTATTTTTTCTGTTGCCGATCATTCCTAGGTGTTCACATCCACTTTGTTGAAAGTGATTCTGCGGGAAAAAGTATGTAAGTTGTGTGTTGTTACTACCCAAAGATGAATATTATCTCGTACGTTACGTGGTTGTTGTGTGTTTTTCCGTCAGTATATTTATATCAGAATTATAATGGCTGCTGCTGTGTAAATTGTGTATCGATAGGAACCAACTGTTGCGTTTGGCCGGCGCGCCCAGCGGAGGAGCGCGGCGCGATAATCGCTCAAAACACAGTGGTGCGCCCGTCCGCCGCTGGACCGGCCGGCCAGTGTTAATAAATACTCAAAAATCAGTCGCATAACAAACGCAAAATTTCGCAGATCATATAACAAAAAGGAAAAGTCTCTTAACATTATAACTGCTGTAACAAAAACAGTTGCAAAATGTATGTAGTATTGTTCGTAAGAAAGAGATATAAAAACAAGTCAGAGGTAGATGAGATACAGCATAGTATGGTGTTTGTCGAATGTGTGTGAGTTTTTGTGTTTCATCATCATCATTATATATAATTACTGGTTAATGGTTGAAAAATATCGTTCCGGGACTTCGCCTGGAAGTCGTTCTGTCTGTCACTGTTAAAAATTCGATCGCAAAAGTAAAATAGGCCAATTCGAATGAGTGTGACAGTTACTTACACGTATTTGCATGCGGGTGCAAGACATTCATATAGATTCGGAAACGGATGTGTTGTTTGAAATCGGAGAAATATGTATGTGTGTGTGTATAATATTGTATATATATTAAAGTTCTAAGTAAGAATCGGATCACCAGTGAGCCTTTTGAGAGGTAGAAGCTATTTCGTTCTGTGGATGAATGAAATACATTATTATGAATGGTGGTGACCTGTGCCAAAACTACATTATTTCACATTTACGTAGAAAGGAAAATGAAAACTCTTTCGAAACGTGCAGAGGTGCATACGCAAAAGCAACAATTCCTGTTCTTCAGAAAGTAGAGTTTTACGAGTTTGAGATAAGAGAGGTTGAAAATGATATTTGCACATATAAACGGAAAATTACTTTTGCTGAAGATTAAAATTTGACCTCAATTCCAAAAAACTCAATTATAAAATTGCTTTGTGCAATTTTTTTAAATTAAATGGTTTGTAACAGAAATTTAAAATTCTTATCTTCAAAATCTAAATAAATTTAACAATTGAAAAATTAAAGTTACTTCCATTTTTACTCATTTTACTTAACGTTGACCTTTTCAGCCTCTCCTTTTCAAAATTGAAAAACTCTTCTGTTGCGGAAAAACTTTCAATCCAAAGTGAAGACACCATTTCAAGTCTGCAGCTCACTTCTTAATTTTAAACATTTCTGTACGTATATATACCTAAAAGTCTCAAATTTGGCAGTTAAAACGAACTACAAAGTCATTTTGGCACACGGTCTCAAAACTCAACCTTACAAACTAATATCATGTGTGTTTATGTACGCAACGTCCTCAACACCCACGCAGGTGGGCCGCTCGGAATGAGAGAGAAAAAGGAAAAAAAATCAACTTGTGCTTAGTGTGAATTGTTGAGGTGGGTGGTGAGGTGCTTGGACAGATAGTCGGCCCTGGCGAAGCACTTGCCGCAGATGTCGCAGTGGTAGGGCCGCTCGCCGGTGTGGATGCGCAGGTGGCGGTTCATGTCGCTCTTGCCGCCGAAGGCGCGGCCGCAGAACTCGCACTCGAACGGCTTCTCGCCGGTGTGCTTGCGCACGTGCAGCTTGAGGTTCTCCTTGGAGCGGAACGACTTGTGGCAGAAGACGCACGTGAACTTGCGCTGCACGTCGTCCAGCTTCAGCAGGTTGTACAGGGAGGACGGCTCGGCGGCCGGCGCGCTCGGCGGCGCCGAACTGGTCGACGCGCTGTTGTTGTTGGACGAGGACGAGGACAACGCCAGGGCCATGGCCAGACTGTCGATGTCCTGCTCGGACTCTTGTCCCGAACACCGTCCGACCGCCTCGTTCGAGCTGGTCACGTGGTTGTCGGGCGCCTCGAGGCCGCCGGGCTGCTCGTCCTCGGACTCTGCCGGCGGGGGCGGAGGGGCCGGCTGGTGGTAGAGGCGGGCCAGCAGGACGGCGTCGTCGGCGTCCGAGCGTCCGGGCGGCTGCAGACGCTCCACGGCGTGGTTCAGTCTGTGCTTCTTGAATGACTTGAGGTAGCGGAACTGCATGCCGCAGATTTCGCAGCGGAACGGCTTCTCGCCGGGCAGGCGCGCCGTGTGGTTCTGCTCGCGGTGCTTGGCGTACGCCGACTGGTACTTGTAGCACTGACCGCACTGGTCGCACTTGAACGGCTTCTCGCGCGAGTGCAGACACAGGTGCTGGTCCAGCGGCATCGACGCCGGGAAGTGCGCCATGCACAGCGGACACTTGACCGTGGCGCCGCCGTCGGCGACGCCGCCGCCGGCGGCCAGGAAGCGCTGCAGCGCCTCGCCGCCCGTCTGCAGCAGGCTGGCCAGCGAGGCCGCCGGCTGGCCGTCGCCCACCGTGATGGTCGGGATGCCGCCGACGCCGTTCGAGATCGGGAAGGGGAACGGCAGCGGCGACGACGGCGCGCTCGACGAGTCGCGCCCCGGCGGCGGCGACGGCGAAAATGACGGCGGCGACGTGTAGCTGCCCTCGATGATCATCACCTCAGGAGACGTGATGTCGTCCTGCAAGAAACACGCATGAATGAGAATGCAGTTTTATTAAATAATTAAATATAAATTAAAAAGGAAAAACGATCAAAGCTGCTCTGTTGAAAATTCTATATGATTTATGAGGAACATAATTATAACAGTAATTAATTCAGAGAAGCAACAGTTTCAGCGGCAAAATCAGGTTTAGATTGTTAAATGATTTATTTGGTTAAGTTCAAATATGCAGGAAACCATCACACCGACGCATTTTACTTCAAATAGTGGAAAATATGATATTTATTTGCATCTAAACATAGATTTCACAAGTCAAATGATCATTCTTGAAAATGTTTTGCTTTATAATTCATGTTTGAATTAACCATAATAATAACTGAGCTGCAATCAATTTTTTTTCATGTATGACTTTAGTAGAATAAACAACAACATTGCAACTTAAGAAACAATTTCTTGGAAGAAATGAATAATTGATTAAATTGCCTTTTAGGCCATTTATGTATAAATACAAACAATAAAATACACCTTTTGACTTAAAGACAAGACCAAAATAATACCTATGTGTGTATTAATATGAAAATATTAATATAAAAAATCAAAAAAACATATATTTCTTTAAAATTTCAAAAAATATAAAATAATTATATTAATATGATATTTATTAAAATATGTAGCTTTATAGACGTAATGTAATATTGCAATTAAAAATAAAGAAAAGCATTTAATTTATATTTTTTTCTTCCTTCTGTAGTGGGGGTTGCAGGCAGATTAACTGGTATTTTACCAGTTATTTTTTTTTGCATGAGGACATCGCCCGTTTTACTTGAATTTTCTAATGATTTGTATAAATTAAATTAAAAAAACAAATTAATTTCAACTCGAGAATCTCAGGATTTGCGGGATTCAAAAATTCAACTGTGAATTTTAATTTTCATTAATTAATTTAGCTTTTTTTATACATTTTTTATTCTTTCCCAGACAAAGGAGATCACTGCTGGTAAAATGGTACCAAAATTTGCGACGTGCATCCAAACATGCGTGCCAAAAGTCATTATAATTGATGAAAATTCTTAATTAGTCTTGTTTCAAACTAAAAAATTATTCTGAAACTGCTGCTCAATTCTGAACCTGAATTTTTAAACCTTCAATTTTTTTTTAAATGAACATAAATAATCAGCACCTAGGTAGTATTTTCATTTTGAATTTACAAATTTTGTGTTATAAAGTTTAGGAAATTTTTGTACTCAACCATTCAAGAGAAATCATGCACCACACTGAAAATAAGAGCAACCTAAGAATAGGCGCATGCGTCAGGTTGCTGAAGAACAAAAAAAAAAGAGTAAAACACAATCTGACATGGAATAAATATTGAATATTTTGAGGAACCTTTGTCAAAAAACACAAAGATGCGAATCCATTTACAGTATTTTTTTTTTATTCTGTCAAAAATCTTTTACATCTATGATATGCATTTGTGTTTGAAAGAGCATACTTTTATTGTTATTCTCAAGAAGAATTATTCAATTATTTAAATAGAAACAAACAAGCATTGAATATGGGCAAATCATATAAGATGGACATTACAGTGTAATCAACTATCGACTTAAAACTGAAGGATGCACATTATTAATTAAGTATGACAGTAGAAGCGGAGGGTGCGTGTGTACAAAAGTGGTCACTTTTCGATTCGAATACACAAACGATAATATCAAATCGAATCAAAAAGAAGAATTAAAAAAAAAATCATCAAACAGGGCGGCACAAAATCTGCGGGACAAACTGAAATTCGAAGAACAATTAACGGCGTCAATGGATTTTTCATTTTTTATTTTTTGCGTGAGTGTTTGCGTACAAATTTATGCTCTTCCATACCTCAACACGATGTTACAAGCTTGCATCATCACATTCTATCACAGAAGACCTCGGCCCAATTCAGTCAATTATACATTATTTCATCGTTTTTCGAGTGTCAACTTCATTCAATTTTTGGACCCCATAATACATATTATAGAATCAATAATTCAACAATAACTTCGAAGCCTACAGCACAATTCACGTGAACAAGTTAAATTAGTACAACTAATAACCACGCAGTTAAATATGGGGCTGCGAAAAAACGTGACAATTTCATTTTTTTTCTGCTCACATACACGTACAATATGATGTCAAATCATAAGACACTGTGGCTATTCGTTTTGCTTTTAGACCTAAATTTATTGCAACGATTATTTCCGAAGTGCGTGGTTCGCGTTTTCACAAAAATTCGCAAAAGAATAAAAAAATTTGACTAAATAATATATAATTCAATTTTTAAATCGCCGAAAATTCAGCTCATGTCAATAAACGAAAACTTAACAAATCTGTCAGCTTCCTTTAAATAATTTGGTATAATTTTTAATCAACATGCACAAGTCTCTCGTATTTTAATTTTCTTTTTAATTGATTACGCAGTGCAGAACGTTTATTATCTCGTGTTGAAGGTGTGTCTGTGTCTCGACCAGCGACGCTTTTCTTTCTCTTAATGCCAATTGCCATAATTTCCAACTTGACAAATCACACGCTTAGAAAAATACATACTTTACTCTCTCGATTCATTATTATCGTCGACTTTTAATTTTTACAAACGTTTTTTTAGAGTGGAAATAACAGCGCTCAGTTTTCTTCTGTTCCGGTTATTTTAGACACAGCCCTTGTAACATCCCTCGTCAGCATGATTTTTGCTCTCGAATCTTTTTTTCAATTTTTCAATTAATTAATTTTAGTCTCCAAGTATATGATTAGCACCTGACTATTATAATATAATATCTTTAGAAAAATTTGCGCTAGATTATTGTTGTTTTTTTTTCTCCAAAAAAGTTGCGCGGTGCTTATCCTTGTCTCGATTTTTAATTTTACTTCAAACAACACGGTTTCCTAGCTAACACGTACATAATAGTAATTTTAAGTGATTACAGCTTATAAATTTTGAATGGAGTCGAGCGGTCTCTCTCTCTTTCGGGCGGACGGCGCGGGCCAACGGCTGAGCTCGGCGGCCGAAAAAAAAACAATCAGCAACACTCAGTGAATATCTAACAAACTCGCAAGGCACAATATCACAAACTGCGAATTCATCGATGGTGCCATGTGCGTAGAGTCAGTCCGGTTGTAAAAACTATAAATCGTTTTATTGTTACCCACGTGTGTAGCAATAAAATTGTATATATTTTGACAAATTAATCAGTTTGAGTATTAGTGCAGAATCGCGGGTTGTATTTTACTTCGGAACAATGGCAGTGATATCTGCTGCGTTTGGTGGGTTTACCTCTTTAAAATAGCTCGGTGATCGCTGTCGATATGTGTGCTGTCTGACACGAAATCCCTTCCGATTTCTTTCTTATATAAGATTATTTAAACCGTCTTCAGCCGCAGTAAAAATATTATGTATGCATACGAAGCCACAAATGCGGCAATCGTTTGATTTGCTTTCTGTGTTTTTTTTTCGTCTACAAAGTAGTGAATGTTTTGATGTGGACCCTGTTTACCAGTAAGATTTTTGTTTAATTTTTTTTCATCGTACCAAGTGGGGAAAATACACGTTTTTCAACACGACAAGTTCGGTGGGGAAATCAAAAAATCGATCTCTGTCTGAAAAAGGTTTCGGGAATTGACCAAAGGTGAAATTTGACTTGCTTTCTGCTTTATAGGCACTTTGATATTTTCCGCACATCTGGTATATGTATGTATGTATGTGTGTGTGTAAACTCTCTACAGCTGATGACAACGCAAACGTTTTAAAAATATAGAAATCCGCCGCCGAGAGCTGTGGCCCGAGGGTCCGCGCCCGTGTTTTTATCATTTTTTAATCCCTTAATTTTTTTCATTGCGATATTTACACGGTCGATATGCTAATCAGCTAAATATGTAAAAATCCTCCTTTACACGATCATTTGCTTAATTATCAGTTAACAATAGATACAGTAGATAATAGTCAGTGTCGAGTATCGAATAGAAAGGCCTAAATGATTATTACTTTTATTATTGTTAATTAATTAAGCTATGCCGCTATTGCCTGTGAGAGTGAGAAAAATGTGTGTTGTGTGACCTTATTTGAGATTTTTTTGCTGATTTTTCTTATTGTTCGTTCTAAGGGTTTCATGCTGGAAACGCTCTCTCTATTTTAATGTGGTAATAATAACGTTGTTTAAGTGTATGTGTGTGTGTGTGCTTTGCCCGAGGCGAACGGAAAGTAATCCAACGAGGAATTTTTTTTTTTTGCTCTATATAAATACACCCAATTAAAATAACACTCAAGTCATCTCTATCAAAATATTCGTATATGTATGTGGCTGGTAAAAAACTGCTTTGCCTTTGGAGAGGTCAAGGTATTTATGTGTGTGAGTGTGTTTTTGGTACATATACGAAAAATATACAAAGGTACGTTACATTATTGCTCTCAAACTGAATAAGTGTATTCAAACTTGATTGATTGTTCTAATTATCCTTGATGCGAGTGACGATTGTGATATTTATGTATGTTTATTCGAGTATATATTAAAATGAAC
This sequence comes from Neocloeon triangulifer, assembly GCF_031216515.1. Lineage (NCBI taxonomy): Eukaryota > Metazoa > Arthropoda > Insecta > Ephemeroptera > Baetidae > Neocloeon > Neocloeon triangulifer. The sequence goes on from NW_026775550.1 coordinate 4,493,079, forward strand.
AGCTTTTTTAAGCCGGTGTGTGTGTGTGTGTGAGAGTGAGAGATTTTGTGTGATATTCTACAGCCTCGTGGTGTTATTTTCAATATACTTATGCGTCGAAATTTAGAAAGACAGACCAGACACAGAGAGAAGGCGACAGAACGGATAGAGACACGCTTTCTATATTATATAGCATTAAGTCAGTGGTGATTACACGCAATTAAGTTCAATAATTAATATATTGCCCATATAACAGTAGTCTTTTGCCTCTCAAACAGCTTGCTAATCTTCATTGTTTTTTTGTTTTCAACGACAAAAACACACGAAAACCTCGTCAGATAAAACTAAAAAACTCAAATTAACTCAGACCATTTAATTAATTTAATATTATTCAATAAATAAATTATAATAACGCATGAATTATTATACACTTGCGTCGTCTTTAGAATGTGCATTTCGTATTTAGTCTGATCGCGTGAAGTGGCTCAATCATTTCACCGTTTTAACGCCGAGTTTGTTTGTTAGTTTTTTTGCCTATTGTTTTCGTTCTTTCACTAACAGAGAGCATCGTGGATTGAGGAAATTGATATAAATAAAGAACCAGCCTGTCCAGGTGGTCTCAACCCATAGTTTGTGTGTTAGATTCGCGGTCGTCGCATTTTGTATTGTGTGCTGCAGTCGTTTCTTTCAAAGAAAAACTAAGTAGAACGGCTTTGAAAAGGCAAAACTTTGGTATCCACCTGGATCGGTAGGCTACAGAGGCAAACTAATCTAAGCAAATGTTACACAAAATTAAAAGTTATCCACCCAAAATCGTCTTAAAATTTATACACAGAAAAAAAGAACTATTGTATTTTCATTATGGAATGGCAAACAAAAAGATTCAAAGGCTAATTAAATTAAAACCTGTTCTACTTTGTCTACAAAAAAACATTATACTATTTTAAACTTGTAGGTCCTTCTAGTAGGAAGAGTTACATAGGGAGTTTGCTTTCCTTTTGCATTTGGGAGGATGTGTGTTGTGGTTTATGTGCTTTTCAATCTAAAAAAATTGATGATGCTAATTGCCGGCGGAGCAAGTTAAAAGTAGCCATTTATAATTAAAAAACGATTTTTTTTCCTCGCGAAAGCACCTCGCACTACACATTTCAAATCAAACGCAAAGTGGTGGGGGTTAATTAAATAAATTAAGTTTGCGCAGAACATTCTCCTCAACTTCTTCATTTCAGGAACTTTCTTGATAATGTATGGTTTTTCTTGTCACTCTCCAAGAAATTCACATTTTTTTTTCTCGTATGACTTACTAGGAATTTTGCACATATAAGATTTTTTTAATTAAATTAAAAATGGCATGAATAAGGCAGCAAACATTAATTAGGAATAAGTATAAGGGAGTATTTTAGTTTTCAACCTTCTCAAGCATGCGAGCGAGTGGCTCATCAAAAAGCGATGACGGCGCCACTGCCATTTCCCCTTTCTTTGATGACGAATTTCCCAAGATCGAATATAAAAACAATTAAATTATCACAAGAAATATATATAGCTGGTGAACGTAACTTGAAATTAATAATAAAAGATATCATCGATCAATTCCATTGGCCGTTTAAAGCTAATACTGATCTTGTTTTTTTGAAAAGTATAACAAATTTTCGTTTAAAAATATCACAAAAGTGCCAAATCGAGTAAAGATAAGCCTCGAGTCCGATCAATTTCCGAGATATAAAATTTCTTTCACAACTAAATAACCAACAACGACGACTTGCAACAATTTCTTTTATACTAGGAATGTTTCGGTTTGCGTGATTCGTGTATTATTTTTCAGTAATCGATGGCTTCTGACAGCTCTACACTTTTAAATTGGAATTGTAAATACGTATTTTTTTAGTCAAGTCACTTAAATCTCTCATGGATTCATGGAAGATCTATACAGGGGGCCAATTGTGAAATCTATTGCTTTTGAGATGGTGTGTTTTATTTTTTAAGTTACGCGCGGAGAAACGAAAACGAAATTGAGTATTGACGACTTGCTGCGCGCGAGACGAAAATTTACATCATCAGACACTCAACTCGCTTTTCCCACCAACTATGTATGAGAAAAAAAATCAGAGAGGGAAATGCAGTTATTTTTAACAAAGTAAAAAGTGGTAGTACTTCCATTCAGCAGTTCTTAATTATATCTTGAGATCCTAGTCCGTGTTTGTGAATCACAAAGTGCTTCATTTGTTAAATCTTAATAAAACAAAGCCTTCTTTTCACATCTTAATAATCTCAAAATTATTTCTTTCTCATTTTTCTCTAGTTAATTTCCTTGGTCTGCAGCCTTCAAAATTATATACGTTCTCTAATTCACTCATTTTTTTTTTCAATTGAATAATTAAATTAATTAAGCTTCTCAGAACTGATAATGCACTACAGCGCAGTCGCCTCGCAATTATGTACCGAATTCAAAGCGGTGTGTGAGTGCAATCTCATGTGTGAAACTTAAACGTCCTCTCTCGTATATATAAAGATATAATTTAATTCGGGGTGGGGTGATTCGGGGTTCCTATCATTTTAACTCACTAACAAATAATCCTAGTTATGTGTATGTGTTGTGTGTGTCAAGAACTATCACAGCTTAAAAAAGAGCCGGCACTCTCGGATAATTCTGAATATCCGCGGCTCGTCTCTTTTGTTGCATATTATGATGTGTCTTTAGGGTCACCTACCCAGTTTGTCGTTTTTTTCCATTTTAAATTCCGTTTTTGATAATGTTGTTTTTATATAAAAAAGGTTAATTTCCGTTTTTAAATTTTTAGTGTAAATTTCGGGAGGGACGCGCCCTCGAATAAACTAATAAAATTATTCAATAACCAACCAAAATAGTCAACTTTTTTTTCCAAAAAAATAATTCGTTCTAACAAGAGAGAGATAGGTTTGGCCAAATCCTCAAAGATTTTGCTAAAAACAACAAAAATTTGTTTCGCCAATCATCACGAAAATAGGACTAGATGAATTTGCTTGTTGTTGTCGAATGCGTGCGCCGAGTTGCTCGTTGCGGGTGCGGTGCGACACGGCAGTCAGTTAACAACTCTCATTTCTACGCTTAACAACTGGGCAGAGATGTCTCGCGGGTACCTTTGATTGGCGGTGCTCGCCAGAGGAGAACTATATCATAAAACCTGGGAAAGGGGCATTGCAGGCCAAAGGACAGCGGCGGTCCTCCAAAGGGCAACAAGACACACAAATTTTTACGAAAAAAAATTTGAAAGAATCAAAAGACCGTTTAAAACGATTCATGATAATAATTTCAATTTAAATCTATTGATGCAATGTTTGAGAATTTTGCTTAAAATTTCCTAAATAATGATACAGATTTCTACTAGGAATTGATTAATTTTAAATTCAGTTTTCTGGACGTTTCAAATAAAACAATAGATTTGAATTAGGAGTTCTAAATTACAAAAAAGTAATAATTTGATCAAAAAAATTTTAAATTATCTATTATTATTTTAGCATTCAGTTCTTTTGTTTTGAAAACTTAAAAAAACCAGTGAATATTTTCCTTTCAGACAAATTGCATCGGTCAAAGGAAATAAAAATTTGTGAGTTCATTGATAAGAAAAAAATCGCTTTAAACTTGTTGCGGCCTTGGGGTCACCGGTGTCGATTTGGGGCTGCGCAACCCGCGCTCTACGGGGGCGGCGTTCTTGATAAGGAACCTAACGGTGGGGGCGGGTGGGGCGGCTGCTGCGACGTCGACTCGGAGGCGTCGACGGGGCTCGGCGAGAGAAACTTCCTCATGTACTTGGGGTAGTGGGTCTTCTCGTGCGCCTTGAGGATGGTGCTGCGCGAGAAGGTCTTGCCGCACAGGGCGCACCGAAAGGGCCGCTCGCCGGTGTGCACGCGGCAGTGGTCTTTCATGTGGTGGCGCAGCTTGAACGCTTTGCCGCAAAAGGAACACTTGAAGGGCCGGTCGCCGGTGTGCGCCGGCAGGTGCGCCACCAGCGCGCTCACGTCCGGAAACGCCTGGCCGCAGAACTTGCAGACGACGGCCGAGCCCTCGGCCGCGTCCACGGCCGACGAGCCGGCCGACGACGGCGAAAAGTCCAGTTTGAACGGGCTGAAGTCGGACTCGGCCGGCAGACCGAGCGCCGCCGCCGCCGAGGACGAGGTCGACGCCGAGTCCGACTTGAGCTGCGGCCGGAAGTGGTTGTCCAGGTTGAGCGGCTCGATGGGCGCCGTGGTCGGAGGCAGGAGGAAACAGGGGTCGCGGTACTTGAGCGAGTCAAGACTGTGCGACAGTATGTGCCTGGTTAACTTGCTTTGATGCGGGAATATGGCAGCGCAATACATACAGGAATACAACTTGTTTGGTAGACTTTTATCCCCTCCCTCTTCGCTATCCTGCAACAAATAAACATCAACTTCTTTTATCCAGCCCTGGTAAGGTTTTTTGGTTTGTTTGCAAATTTTCAAAAAACTGTTTATAACAACATGAGAGAAATATATAGAGAGATTATTATATATATAAATGTGCTCTTTTTACATGTAAAAAGGTTTGAGAGTACGTTATGCAAGCAAGGGAAGAGATTGATTTTTTTTTTCATTGCAACTTGCTCGTTTCTTTTTAATATATTCATTTTACCAAGTTATGTATAGAGAGAGAGAGAGATAATGACTATAATTAATTTTCATTACTGATCAATTGACTGACTGATTTTTTGCCTCAAGGATGGAGTCGAGATTGCGAAAAGAAAGAAGTTGACGTTCATTTGTCCAAAAATCAAAGCAGGATATATATAATTATGTATATTGACCGAGACTTTACAATCAAGGGAGTTGAGATCTCAAAGTTACCTCACAAAAAACACAAAAACCAAAAAAAGATATATAAATGTATGTAGAGTATATATATAATATATATTTATAGATATGGTCAAAAGAGACAGTCATTTGACACTTTGAGTTTGCACTTCCAGTGACACAAATGCATAAAACGTAGACTCAAAATCTCAGAATGGGCGGCCATTTGGAGAAAATGAAGGTCAACTTCTAACAAACTTAAAAACAAAACAACAATCAAAGTCATCACATACGTATATATAATAATTTAAATGCAAGAGTACTTTTTTTTAGATTGATACGTATGTAGGCCTCCCTAATTTTTGACAGTTATTTATTGTGTGTTCAAATGTGTGTGTATGTTTTTGTGCTAAAAGGAATTTGCACATCGCAAATAGCACGATGGTCTCCACTCAGCGGATTTTTACTGATTCAGTTAGAGGAAGTTGAAAGGTATTACCAAAGAATCTAATTCAACGGATTGATTTAATGAAATATAGCTCGGGAGAGAGATTATAATAATAATTGCCAAGAATGTTTCACTAATGGGTATAATATGTGGAGCTGATGTATGCAAATTATCAACTGGCGAGTTTACATACCGAAGTTTTATTACGCCATGACATCCATGGGAAAAACATCATGAAATTTCGGTTCCTCTGCAGACGGGAGTTTGAAAATACATAAATTTAATTGTGCGGTTGTTAAATATAGCAAATTTCCTATTCTATTCTCTTTTAACTTTGTTCTGAGTGGGTTAGTGGAAAAAGTAGTCCTTTCCTTTTTATCCAAAAAAGTAGTTCTTTGACTCTCGAAATAATTATTGAACTCTTGACAAAACATGCTTGACATGCATTCCAAAGATCATCTCAGATATGTATCGATTTTTCAGATAATAAGAAAAAGAGAGAAACTGAAAATAATAAAAAGGTTGCGAAAAAGTTTGAGCAAAACTTACAGGATCTAAAGGTGGTCTATACTCTGATGAGCCTTCCCCCGTTGTGCTTTTGTCGTCGCCAGTACTGCTCCGTTCACCCCAATCAACTTCTTTCTTCAAAGACTGCAAGTGCACAAAGACGTATTTTAATTTTGCTCTTTTCAAAGACGCGCCGGACGCGACTCAAAGTCCGACGTGTCTCGCGCCCAACGGCGTTTTTATTCAGGTCCTCACCAGTGGCACTTGTTGGACTGGTAACAACCCCGAAGGTCCTGGTATTGGATCCGACCTCGGCGATGTTAAGCCTCCCGGTGGTTCGCCAGGTATTGCATGTGGTCCAGGGGTTGTTTCTTCACTCTGAAATTTTAGAATCGATAAGGAAATTGTTCTCTATTCAACCACTAAAAATAAAAATTCAATAAAAATGATATACAGCATTATTAAAATTAATAATATTTTAAATTTAAATAAAGGTTTTTTAAATTAAAAAGTTATTGGAAATAAGAAGATTTTGCAAAATTAAATAATAAATTTAAATTTACTTCTAATTTATTAAAAGTAAATTTATATTTATTATTGAGGTAATGTCCCAGAAGAAGGAGACGAAGGAGTTTAGATTTATTTTAAACTGGTTGTATTGGTCACTATTTTATAAAACAATTTACACTGAAGTAAAATTAAATCATTATTGTTTTTACAGAAAACTTCTTCACCTTCTTTTACGTTAAATTTAATGAAGAACGAGAATTAAAAAAAAAAAAAAAAATTGAGAAGGTTAGAGAATTAATCGATTAATTTTATGATTCCCTTCAATTATAAAAAACTTAATTTCCATTCTAACAAAAAATATTTCAATCTACAGAAATGAATTTTTTTTTAAAGGAATAAAATTTAATATGTCATTTTTATTTAATTTGTAATAAAAAATTAACCTCTTGCATGGCTTCGTCCTCGTCCTCTTCATTCTCACTGTCGGATGAGGTCGGAGGGCCCGAGTCATGTCTGCTGCAGGGGGCGGGAGGGGTGGGTGCGGGGGTGGTTTTCAGTTCGAGCGGCTGAGGTGAGGGGGCGTCCGGCGGCGGCCGCTTGGCCGTCTCGAGGCTGAGCGGCGTGGCCTCCGGACTGGCGCACGCCCTCTTCTCCACGCTGGCCGTCATCTCGACGAGGCCTTTGACCCTGAGGCTCTCGGCCGTCTGCAGGAGGGCCGACAGCTGGCCGTACTCGACGTTGACCTCGCCCTTGTACATGAACTCGAGCAGCGTCTTGAGCTCGGAGAACTTGACGTCCTTGAGGATTACGATGGGGTGTCTGTCCGGGTGGTCGACGAAGAGCGACTGGAAGAAGGACGAGCACGCCGAGAGCACCACCTTGTGCGCCCTGAGCGAGTGGCCCTCGCACGCCAGGGTCACGTCCACCAGCGACTCATCCTGCAGCAGCTGATTGAACACCCCCAGCAAGTTGCTCTGATGATTGTTCCACCGGAGGCAGTACTGTTCGCTTCCCATGACTATACCCTGCAACAGCAATACACACAAATTTTAAAATTTTATTCAAAGTATAATTTTCATAAAATTATGTCAAAGAGAATTGAGGAAAAGAGCGCAAATAATTTAATTTTTATTGGAAAACAAATACTTTACTGAAACGGAATTAAAATATTCAACTCCTAAAACCTAAAACCTTCTATTTTTGTGACACTGTCAAGAATGAAAACAACTTACATGTACTTAAACTAATAAGTAGATTAATTAAAACTTGAATATAAAGTTATTGTTTATTTTTAACGCTGAAAAACAATTTTAAAATAATTAATTCCATTTAATGAGGATTTCCCATTCCTCAAACTTCCTAAATTACAATTATATTATGCATAAATTCAATAATTCATAATCATAACAAATTATTTTTTCAATTATATTGAATCAACACATCATATTATCTTTAAAAAGAAAATATTTCATTATAATTATTATTATTAATTTTTTATAAAATTTACAAATTGTTTCTTCCATATGTGAGAAGGTTCAGTTTTTAAAAAAACAGAGAGAAATAAATGATCAATTAAATGAATTTATAAAAATACAAAATACACCATCAAAACGAAAGCCTACAGTGCAACAAATATAGAAAAAGGTTCTAAAATATAATAATATTCATTATACTTTAAAATAGTTATTTAACTATATTTTATTTTAATAATAATTTTATTTCATGAAAATAAAATTTTTATTTTTATTGTTTTAAATATTTAATATCTTTATATAATTTATTTTATCTATTTAAATATTAAAAACTTATATTATTTTATTTTTCAATATGAATTTCAGTTATGAATTTAAAAAAATTAAATTTTTTAAATAATTTATTATAGTATTGTTTCTGTATCCTATGCTTAAATCTGGTAAAGATAATATGCAATTTAACATTTTACAATTCACAAATATTAAAAAATAAATTATTTTCCTTTTTCTACCTATTTTTGTTGACTACTGTTTTTTTTTCAAAATAATAAATTATAATAAGACCAGCTGGAATTAAATAACATGAAAAAAAGGACTGAGACTTTCATGAATATCCCGTTTTAAAATTTGAATTGATATTATTGAAAAGCCAATAATGAAAATCAACGATGAAAACAAAAATTCAATTAATAAACATTATAAATAATTCTGCAAATAATCGAAATTTGATTAAATATTCGGCCGACCGAAAACAGCCCCCTGCGCAGAGGGAGCCATTTTTAATAGGCGCGTGAGCAATCTTTAAATGGCCACTCATCAGCCAGACAATAGGCCTCCCTCGTCTGCTGCCACCCTCCCCCCAGCAACCCCCAAATACAAATCGCTGCTCGGAGCTTTGACGCCGCGCTCGGAAGGTCCGAATCTCACCTCTCTTCCCATCGGAGGCGCTCGCCTAAGTGACTAGAAGCATCCTGAGTAATTCACAGCATTTTCTCACTCGGCTCGCCGAAATTACGGCGGCTTCAAACGGGCAAACATTTAATTTTGCGCCGGACTAGAATTCGCACTCATCCTTACTCTGCGACGGGGGAGGCGACGACTACGTGACTCAAAACGCAGACGCCCACGATCCGGCCCCGAAACGCTTCCCACGCCACAAATCGAACCCAAACCGCAAATCAAAAATCAAAATTTGAATTTCAAATGCAAAACGGGCCCGAAAAACCGGATTTTCGAACCGGAGCCAGTCCGCCGGCCGAGTATCGATTTTGTGGCGCGCAGTTTGAATGGGAGCAAATTCTTGGCCGCGCTCGATTCGGAGGCGGCGGCGCCGAAAGCGAAGGGCGGTCGACGCCTTTCGGCGCCGGCGGATCGTCGGCCGGGGTCGGCCCGACGGATCGGCGGGGGCGCCGCGAGTTGCCACTTTCGACCGCCAGGGCTCGCGAGCGTCTTCTACGCACGTTTACGCACGTTGCCATATGGGCGGCCGCCGGAGGCCACGCCGGCGGCCAATCAATCGGATTGTTATCAGCTGATAAAAAATAAAAAACACGCACAATTTTCAAGTTCCCCTTTGAGACTGCGAGCGAGCGAGCATTAAGAAGAAGAAGTGGTGGCGCGGCTCGCGCGAGAGAGTGTATTTTGAGCTTTGTACGCATATGTACATCAAGGTTACAATGAAAAGTGGTGTGTGCGTTTGTGCGAACAGTGTGGCCGGCGCACACCGAAAAAATAAATTCGCCACTCCACCTCGGCCTAGGAACTGAATAAAAAAAAAAAAAACACACCGTCACGCGTCTCGCACTCGACGGAAAAATCAATATCATAGACTGAACTATTTGATATATATACAAGTTTTTTGCTATTTCACCACTTTTGAAAATTATTTTAAAAATCGGGGACTTACAATTTCGGAGGATAAGTTTGTGTACCGCACTGTGGTCCGTACTCACTCTCTAGTTGCAGCAGTCGCATTCCCGCACCCGAAATAGACCGCCGCATTGAAATTAATTCTCGAGTCCATCCTCTTGCTTGCTTGCATGTGTCACTTACTTTCTATCTTTCTTTTGTTTAATTCGAGCACTAATAATTAATCGCGATCCTCCGAGTGGTCTTTTTTCGCCGACGATGCTCTCGAAATTTGGCGTGTTTCGGAAGGAAAAATGAGTCCGACGGCTGCAGAAGTGCGTACCTGGCTAGACGCATATGAAGACGAGCGAGTGTCTCGGCCACGGCATCGATGGTGCCTCGCGTATCCCGGCCTACTGCCGACGGTCCTTGTGACGTCGTCTCTAGTGCTATGGTCGAGGCTCCCCTACTCGCTCCCCTTGCTGCGCGCCGGCTGGACCCGCGAGCCGAGCAAAACCAACCTTGCTCTGTCGCCCGCGCCGCCGCGAATTTAACACACACAGCACTCGCGCTCACTCGCTCACACACACATACAGACGCACGCGGCCAGGAATCGAACCAGAGGCCGTCTCTGAAACCAGCAAATAGGAAAATGAATCACTCGCCCGAAAATCTAGCTTTTTTTATTAATTAAATCAGATATGCAACTTAATTTGGAAAGGGCGCAGCGCTTTATTTTAATTGTGAACGCATATTTCAATAATTTTGAAATTAATGTATTTAAATTCTTATAAACAATATTTTATTTAAAAAAATGTTGATTTGGATAAATTTTTTTAGAATGTTTAAAGAAAAACGCTATAAATTATTAAATGTTCTTATTTAATTTTATTAAAAAAAAAGTTTCAAGAGATTTAATTTTAATATTAATTATTTTAATTTATTTGTATATTTTAGTTTGCTTATTTATTTTATTTTAAGTGTTTATGTACAACAAAAATTTGTATAGAATTACTGTAAATTTTGAAATGTTGTTAACGTATTGTCACTAAAATTATAAATTAAGAACTTCAAGAAAAGATTAATAGCATGAAGGAAACTTATATGCAGACTCGTCTCTCTTACCTTGTATTATTTCCGAGAATAAAAATGTCCTTACCAAGATTTGGCCACCAGCTGACGATATCAGTATATTAAAAATTCATGCTTATTTTATAGGTAACTTTTATTCCTATTAAAATTGAAGTTCTTTCAAATAGCAATATTTCATACTTTTTTCTTCTGAATGAAATCAAACGAGGACAAGAATTTTTTCATCACTCTAATATATCATGCGCATGGAAATATTTTTGAATTGTTGTTTTTTCTTCTGATTTCTAAAATTAAACAAATAAGAAAATTTATTACAATTGCCTCAAAATAAGTTTTTACAAAATGTTATCTGACAGGAGTTCTGATATGTCAAATTGAATAAAAACTACCAATATGTTGTTGATCCTTAATAAACTTTTTAAATTTCAACACATAGAAATTAATATTGACTTCACGCACTTTTTCCTAAACCCTGAAGGGCCTCCAGATTCGCCAGACTGAATTATATCAAGCATGAAGTGCAATTCTTTCTTATCGAAACTTGGGTACCTCGCACGTGTGCCGCGAATAATAGAATTTTGTCAACCAATACAAGAGAGAAAATGACTCTCACGCAAATAATAAGACGCAGTGGTAGTTAAAATAAATTAAAATATGACAAAATACAGAATACACTTGATTTGAAGTGCATAAATAAAGCGAAAATCGCGACGAGCGACGCGACGGGTGAGTGACCCAAATAATTTTCCGCAGATAAGAACGCACGCGTAATAATCTTCGTCACTCATGCACTTGAAAATTCGCCGCATGCAAATCGAAAAGTGCAAAAAGAGGGAGAGCGGAATTAGCAAATGATGAGTTCACACGCACGCACACCAAGCGTTTGCAAAATGCGCGCTGCAGATTCGGGGGTATTGACACCGGCGGCGGCACCGACCGCCTCTTTCACTCGCTCGCCTCTCGCACTTTTAACACAAAAGCAAGTTTTGGCTGCGCCGCGTGTTTGTCTCGCGGACGCACGCGGCTTTTTCCGTACGCATCGATTTTCCATCGAACCCGCGCCGCGCCTTTTGTTGCCCCTCGGATCAAATTAGGCGTCGCGACTCAATCGATCTCGTTCGTCCTAGGCTGGGAAGAAATAATCCAATATTTGCAATTATTAATTTATAGTGGTTCCTTTTTTTTAATGTCGAACAATTTCTCTTTTCAAAATTGGCCAAAAATATGGTTTTAACAAATAGACCAAAACTAAAATACATTTTAAAAATAATATATAGCTTAAAATTATTAAATTAATAAAATTTCCAAGTAAAATTTTAGTCAAAACAGGGGTTTGAGCTAATTAAAAAGAGGCTTTTGCAAATAAACGGCCTGATTTATTTTGATAGGAGACATAATGAGCAAAAATGAAATTATTGGGAGAGCTGAATTTCACAAATTTAACATTATTTCATAAGGGAATTTTCTAAAATAATTTATTTCTTAAAATTAGCCCAACCAAAATTGATTTCACCAAAACACGATCTTGTATCAACTAATTAAAATGGAAAAAAGTTTCCAATAAATATCAGAAGGTCAGTTTCGGCACGTTAAATTTACATTGATCTTATAGGAAAAGTTTGAAAAGTTTTAGTTACATGGATTTAAAAATCATAATCTTCTTAAAATATAGAAATTAGACAACAACAAACACTCTGCGGTGGATGAATTTTTTTATCTTTGGAAGTGTAAGCAACATTTCTTGTTAATGGTGGTGCCGTTTTGTCTAACAATTCAATTTTTCCATCTCATAACAATGGATTAATTTTCCACTTTTAAATTTTTATTGGAAAATTTGCAAAAACTTTTGAAATTTATATAATAATTATATAACTTTACTTTGTTTTACGTAAGAATAATAACATTTCCGTCTTGATTTTGAACGCATATTTTTTGCAAAGTTAATTTTTTACCATTGGGTTTCTCTCGCTTCCCGTTGCGAATAAATTACGAGTGTGCCTACCTATTCATGCAAACGCAAGTGAAAGAAAAAAGGGCATACACCAAGCAAGCAACCAACACACACGCACTAGCTCGCTCTGCTCAGATGCAAATATTGACATCAGTCGTCGCGAATAATAGGCTGGAGTGTGTTTTCTATTTGCCCTTCACAATTCCGCCGCTTTGCTAATGAGGAAAAGAGGATTGGCTTTTCGGCAAAGTCATACCCAGCTGAATTCCTCCGACAAACAAGAAGAAGAGGAAAATTCCGAGAAAACAATAATTATTCAAATTGAATTAAAGATGCTTATTATTAATATAAATTTGAAACAGAGACTTCTGATGTTGTATTATTTAAACAGTTTCTTTGTAATTTGGCAGCAAAAAAATGTGCTTTTGGGTTTTGGTCTGAAATAATTATTTTACTGCTCAAATTTGGATTCAATATCTATTCTTAATAATAAAACATACATTTCAGAGGGAGAAAAAAAGAAGTTCAGAAACAAAAATTTGATACAGGAAGTAAATAATTTGGGCTCATACATTTTTCAGTTACATAGAAAATAATGATGTTAATGACAGAAGTTAAATTCAAAAAATAGGATTTCTTCACAAAATGGGTTGGTGGCTCGCAGTGGAAAGAAAAATACTCAATTTATAACATATTAAGTAGAGTATTTATAGAGCTACAAAAACAAATTATTAATTTATTATACTATTACTAAATTCATGTAAGAATATTGTAAAATTTTACTTACTTAATTTCTTAAATTAATATTTTTAAATTTTATAATATTTAAATAAATATTTTACATTTACTAATATATAATAAATGAATTCAGTTCTTACTAATCTATTGAAGAAAATTTGTCTGCACAAACTAAAATAAAAATATGTAAACTGTATAATTTAACAGACTTCAAGTCTTTTTAACTAATCAAATTTCGGTAACTGAACTTGTTCGTGGTTTTTTAAGTTGGCTTTTAATACATTGTAATTTTTATTATTGAATAGTGAAATTTAAAAAAAATATATATATATATTGTAGATTACGTTTTTCGGAACCAAAAAGATGTTGCCCCTACGAATTTCAAGCTCTGCTATTTGTAATAATAACAATAATAAAATACTTGAAAATCTTGCCAAAACTAGCCCCAAATTACTAAATTTTGTCGAAAATTACTTCAAAACTCAAAATAATGTCTGCAGCCTGTTTTTCTTATGAAACATTGAATGACTTGAATAATCATGCAAATCAGGAAAAAGCAGATGGAAAAAATCTTAGATTGAACTAAAATTATGTCAAAAATATGTTATATTTAGTCTTTTAATACTTGCTGTGCGAGGTGAGTGGGGCATGCGTGGGGCCGAGACTTTGGCCAGAAAACGAATTGATCCGCGGCTGTGCCAATAATTTCCGTCATTTCCCATTCAATGAACCCTCCTTTTCTGCGTGCATGTGAGCGAACGAGCCTCGCGCTGCCGCACACACAATAACACACATACGTGTGCGCGCCTCATTCTCCAACGACGCCTACGTGCGAGCCTGATAAAAATTTCATTTCGTCCGCAGACGCCGCGGCCGCGCCAGCACACGCAGCTTTTTTTCGACACGCACGCCTTTTCCGAAGAATTTCAACCGGGGCTCACTTTGGGAAAAGAGACTTTTTTTAGTTTTATGGCCGCGTCGTTTTCACGAAAGCAGCGAAATTAGTGCCGCGCCGCAAAACGCACCCTGCAGATAAAGAAAATAAATGCACGCTAAATTATTTTGTGTCCACAGGAAACGCAATCGGCCCCCGTCAATTTGATAACAAAACTTTCCTCGAGCTCACATCATGGAATTGTATATAAAATATTCGTTTTTTCCCGCGTCATTCACCGCCGCCGCCGCCGATTGAATTTTATCCGCGCACCAAACCGCAATTGATGCGATAATCAGCCGGTATCCAGTTCCAATTAGTGTTTTGAAAAACGCCAATTTTTAAAGCTGCCGGCAACGTCTGAATCGATACTCCAGTTGCTTCTGGCGAGCGTCACTCACGGAATCACCCATAATACGTTATATTAATTATTGGCCAATTTTTCAACAACCGACTTGACTTTGTTATAATTTAATTATTCAAATTATATTAATTTTGGCATTTTTATGCATCTACTTTTATTATTTTTGAATAGTGATCATTTCTAAAGGGAAAAATTTTTATTTTTCATTCTACCTTGTAATTTTATTTTAAATATTCTCCTCATTTTTTTACTTTCTACAGCTTAATCAATTCAAAATTTAAAAAAAAGATAATACGTGATATTGCAGTTAAATTATACTACTTATCAAATTTTTTTAATAATAATTGAAATTAATTCTTTTATATTTTTTCTGCTCTTTTAATTATATATTAAAAATAAGTTTTTATTTTGTTTTGTTTTATCAATATTATTATATTTTATCTACATTAATTTATAACCCGACATTGCCATTCATTGTTAAACGTCCCATTTAACATGTATAAAATTATTAATAAATATTATAATTTATTGGGGTATCAAAAATAGTTTATTGATAGACATATTGATATATAGATGCAAGTCCTCAATGCACTCCTCAATCTTTTATTAAATTTGTTAAATTCGCTTTATGACGTCTTCAAAATTAAATTAATATTATTAAATTAATTCACTGGCCATGATTGCAACTCATGATAATGATAATGATAATGAATTTTCTATTTTTTTTTTTTAATTTTAAAGAATACTGGCTAAATTATTTTTATAAGCAAAACAATTACAGGCGATTAAAAATGTGTGTCTACAAGTATTGCTAGTAAAATATTGAGCACTCAGCTCTAATTGTTTTAATTCTCATGGCTGCAGACAGACAACCTCTCTTGGAAGCAGGACTTAATTTGTCGTAAATCATGTTGGGCTTGCAAATCGGCACCAAGCATAGTTTACGAGCCTCCAATTAAAATAATGAAATCAAACCAATTTGTACGATAACAGTAATCAATGTGCATACGTGGAGAGTTCGATTACTATTATACAAATTGAATACTTTTAATAACGTAATCATGCATCAAAAAGTCATAAAATTTGCGCGGCCACCTGGTGTCCGAAATGAAAGAAACCGGTTCGCCCGGCGATGGATGTCGTGTCCGCGCCGAGATTTGCACTCGATCATGTCTGCGCGTTAAATACTCTACAAAAAAAAAATCATTGCATGCGACTTCAGGTTATTAAAAAAGGAAGAAGAAGTTATATAGCCTCCCCCGCCAACACTCTAAGGGCGTCGTCGAAAAAATTTTTCTTTCTCTCGGTGCGTGCGTATGTATATTTAGAAAATTATACCTCTTTCTTTATTACGCTGCTTTTGTAAGTGGGAATGATTATTATACGCGCGCGGGAGAGGAGAATAAGTGCCTATGTATAGGACGAGATATATTTTTTTATTATTTGCAATGTTAGGTCGTGCATGACCATCATCACACGAGATCGTACCTCTTCTCTCTGCAATAATAATATTATTAACCTCTCTATATTAAACTCATTAAGATAAGCCTTTAAATCAAAGCAGCACAAACTTTATGGCGCTCGGGTAATTTCAATATTTTCAAAGTCGAATGTGTTTAACTACGTGTACGGGGTATATTTTTTTCTTCTTCTCTACACGCTCACGTTAAATAGGGCTTTAGGCGGTTTCCAGACTTTTTACGCTGCGATGAAAAGGCCATAAATTTTCAAACCTACACAAATATGCGCAGAGTGTGTGTGCTTTACGTATACGTACGTTAGCTAAGCGGGTGGCAATTAATTTATGCTAATTAATTTATGTATGATTTACTCTGCTCTCATGGGCGGAGTTTCGAGAATCGCAACAACATTTTACTCGTGGTAATTAGACGCGCCGCAAATCGTTAGTTATTATTATACGTGCTTCGGATTCGCCGCCGCCGGTTCGATTCGGACTCGAGAGAAAAATGGTAATTAGCGGGCACGCAGCGTAAATTCATATCTTGTTATAACTAATGCGAGTAGGCGTTTGGCAGCTTCCTTGGAGATTAGAGTTTTATTGCAGACTCGTTCTTCGGGCACAGCAGCTTTTATGTGTATTATGATAATTCGACTTTATGAAATTCCGCACGACCTCGCCACAGTCCAGCGATTTCCGCCTATTTCGTCTGCCTTCCGCGATGACAACTTTACTGCCCCATATTAAATCATATTTTTAGATCTTGATTCTATTAACTGAGGCTGATAAATTTATAATTTGCCTGTGAGAGGTGAAAAAGTAGGCTTAATCAAAATTGACTAATAGTTTTTAAGCAAAACTATTTCTAAATTAAGTTGTTCAAGTTCTCTATAAATAAAATTAAGGATGAAATTGAACCGTCTTTGTTCTTAATTTTAAGATAACACTGATTTAAAAAAAGACTAAATAGTAGATTTCATTATATTCATTTCTTTTCAATTAAAAAAAAAGTTTTGCACTAATTTCTTTTTAAATTCAAACGCATCTATTTAATGATATTACAATGATGATAACCTCAAAAGGCAACGCGTTGTTGTCCTTAAATAATCTTTACTCTGCATTGCGCCCAAAGTTAGCCAGTTGTAAAAAGTTCACTTTATTAATTATCATGTTACTTTCGACACTTCTTTTTATCATTCATCATTCAAAAAGTACAACAGCCTTGAATGGAATACGTTGGCAATTCAAATTTATAGCAGTTTCGGATTCAAAGCAAACTGGCCATCGCGCATTGAAATGAGAACGAATATATATAAATGTTCACTCGGCGCATGGGTGGAAATTGGGACAGGGGGTAAAACGCAACCGGGGAGACGAGCGTGCCGCGCACGTTGCCTACATTCTGACAGCAAATAGACGGGGATGGGGTTACGCAAAAGTGGTAAAATGGTATGCGGACGATGCGGTCCGCTCGGATTTGTAGGGAAAACAAAAATATTTTAATGAGAACGCAAAAAATTTCTTCGTGAAAATAGCAAAAAATTAAAATTGTAGTGCAATTTGAAGCAGGCAAATGAAATACCAACAAATCTTAAGAAACAAAATTGAGTGAAATCTATCAAATAATTAATTAAATTCAATGAATAAAATCTAAGTTAAAGATAATTCTTAATTAATTGAAATAAATGACGTGCGGAAAATGGCAAGTAATTTGCGTAAACCTACCTCTTAGAGGGCAGCGTTAGTGTCGTGGTGAGGCGGAAACGCGCGGAAAATCACATGCAGCACTAACAGGGAACACAACCAAATGAACACAATTAAAAATTTCGCCTCTCTTCTTCTTTCCGAGCGAATTCGTTTCCTTCGCCAGCACTCGAGCGAGTGAGTGCGAGTGCAGGGACTCTCTTCACCTTTTCGATGTTGCGGAGAGAGAGAGAGAGATGCACGGTGGCGGATCTGCGTGCACACCAGAGAGAGAATAGAGGAGGCTCCTCCGATCTGTACTCGTGGTACTTACTTGGCCGGCCTCCCTCTCCTTATTGCAAACTTCTAAGCTAGCTGCCCCCTTCAAACACGCTCTCTCTCTTGCGCTGCCACACACACACCTATCTCGGAGTAGAAAGAACCAACCAACGAACCTTGATGGAAATTGGCGAAAAAAGAGCAAGCCGCCGAGAGAGAGAGAGAGAGAGAAGAAGAAAATAAATAAGAAAAAAAAATCGCTCGCTTGCAGGTCTTTTTCTTTTTGGCTCGCTCGCTCGCTCGGTGAGAAGCTCCGCCGCCGCCGCCGCCGTCTATTACGGCCATGCGTGACTCGACATTATGTGCGTGATCTGCGTGCACGTTTTAAAAATGTAATAAGTTTTTCATCATCCTGGGCAAACAGTATTTAATTATAACTCCGGTAGCACCCGCGCGCTGCCCGCCCCAATCGATAATCCGCCAGGGAGTCGGATATAAATTCGAAGAAACGTTGCGTCCTTCCAAAGAACGGCCGGCCAATTTCTCAAAAACGTTTTCGCCTCACCGCTAAACCGCCGCCTGCGCTAAACTCACTCGCGCGTATTCTCTTTCTTTCGGCGGCTGCGGAAATTCGACACTGCTCTTGCGGTTTTCAGCACATTTGTTTTGCTCGCTGAAAAATTATCATTTTTCGGCTACCGTTTGCACGCGCTCTCGTCGTCCCGTCCCTTAATTATGCACTTACACTCGCGTGATTCAATTTTTTGTATCTCAGTTTTTCGCAAAGAGCAATCAAGTGGAATTTTAATATTTCCACCGAAAACGTCCAAAATTAAGCTTTAAAAGTCTTGATATTTTTAAAGAAAAGGGAGATCGTTTTCTGTTATTTCAGAACTCACAATCAAACTTTTGATTTATAAAATCTGAAACTCTTTAGATTACAAAAAAAAATGAATTAAATTAAATTTCTTTTTCAAATTTGAAGCTTTTTTCTACTTTTAGCTCGTTTTTACAAACGTTTTGGTGGATTAAGCTCCTTATAATGTCATACCTACCATATTAACAAGTTTATTCATTATGGCAAATATATGAAAATTTTGAGTAAAATGCACCTGATGAAAAAAATTTTTATTTTGATTTTTCCGTTATATTTTTATCAAAATTTTATTGGTAATCATACCAGGAACAAAAAAAAAGCCCTGCCAATTTGCTTGAAGAAGTTAACACTCAAGGAGATGATCATGGATAAGAAGAGGTTGCTTTTGGTAATTTAAAAATTGTTTATTTAAAAACAAAACGGCTCTATCAGTTTTGGTCACAGTCTGCGACCCTTTCCATGAATAAGAAAAGTACAAAAAATCAGTAAAATTGAAAAAAAATTACAAAATTACAAAATAAAATAACACTTTAAAACTATAATAATAAATAATAATAAAATAATAAAAACTATAAAACTTGAATATGTTATTTTAGTTTTCAATATTTTAATTTTTTTTTTAAAAATGTGCTTTTTTTCAAGTTGCTGATTGTTTGTATTTTTCTTGCTCATGAAATAGGGTCGCAAACCGTGACCGAAACTGGTAGAGCCGTTTTGATGTTAAATAACAACAAATTTTTTATTATGAAAAGCCTGATCCTTCATTTCCAACAATAAAAAATTATTTCGTATAGCTGGTAGATCACGCTGTTTGCTGTTTTAGTAAATAATTTTCATAAAATCCTTCATACCCAAAAGCTGCTAAAAAGTGGCACCAAAAAAGGGATAAAACTTGGAAATCCCAGCCAGCGATGACGTTTAATATTTTCCTAAATTTGACGTCATTATGAAAAAGACTTCCATAAATTTTATTAGGCTTTCGGAGTAAACAGTTTGGCAAAAGAGCGAAATAATATATTATTTCTCTCCGCACTGAGTGAAAAAAACTGCGCCCTCTAGTACGAATATCCTCGCGAGAAAATATTTTCACTATTCTCCGTAAAAGATGTGGATAAAAATTGCGGCAAGCGAGCGTATATCATATTTGCATGCATATTTCAAAATGTGGAGCATCGCTCTGGCTTGGCGGCGGCGTTGAATAAAAATCATAGAGTAAAAATGGGCGGGCGGAAAAATTTCTCTCAACTGTCATTGCAAGCTAAATGCGCATAAGTCTTTTTATTTTTGCGACGGCAGTTCGCAATTTTACAACCAAACAGAGACAATCTCGCGCAAAAACAATCGTAAAAGGTCAAGCGACCGCAGTTTTTTCGGCGTAGACGAGAAATGTGTGTTTCGCTCCGGCCTGCAGCTTTTCCCTTTGTTATGGTAAAAACGGGAAATTCCGTTCGCTCTCCATTATTATTCGCTGCGCTCAAAGAGAAATAAAGAATTATTGCTTGAATGCGTGCCAGAGCGCAGAAATTGATCGCTCCTTATTTTCGCAGGCGTCTCTCTTTCCAGCTCTAGTCTCATTGACAAACCTTTCAGGCGATGTGCGAAAATACACTTTTCTCCGCACTGTGCTCTCTGGCTCGGCGAGAGAATCAAATTAATTCCACCGCGAAGACAGGTTGACGCCGATCGATGATCGATAACTACTCAAGCCTGGCCTTTCACTCAAGAGTTGAAAGCGTTTCCCATAAAAACTGCCAAAAACTATGAATCTTTTTAGTTCAACGGAATTAAAAAATCGTAAGTTTTAAATATTAATATCAAATATCAATACCAAAGTAAATAGGTGATTTGATGTTAAACTTTGCAGGATTAAAAAAAAAATGAATTGCTGAAAACTTATGATGATTAGAATTTAAATTGCCCAAAATTAACTCAAATCTAATTGCATTATTATTCATTCAAAAGCCAATCATATTCTACAAAATTATAAATTTTTAACTGAAATTTATGAAATTTATCATGAGAAATTTTATTTCTAAGTAATTAAAACTTAAATTTATTATAAATACAAAATTAATAAAATTCATCAAACCTTATTTATTGATATTTTGTTTACTTATATAATTGTTTAATTATTTTTTATATATAATATTATTTTTTATTCATTTTAATTTTCTTTTTAAGATAAGCTTAGCATAAAATTTATGTTTATGTTTAAAAACACAACAAAATAAAAATTAGATATTTAACATATATATGTTTACACTGTTGATTGAACCTTATACGTTTTCTTAAAATTAAAAATTATCAACCATATTTTTTGCCTCTGGCTTGTGGGCTTGCGGATAGGCATTGATAATTTAATACATTACATAATTAATTCCATTTATTTCCTCATAACCGTTATTTTTTTATTTCCATTTGAGACCTCAAAAGAAAGCGTTGATTAGTTTCAATAATTGAATTTAAAAAATAACTCAATAAGGAATTAAAAGATGAACTTGAGTTTAAAATTAAATCGATTTTGAAGTTAGTTGGTTAAAAGTTAATACATTGTCTTATTAAACACCCTCACGTTTTGGTTCCGCGAACCGTTCGTTAATCCTTCGAATAGATCAGATTAGTCATCAGTGGGTACGCAAATAGCTGTGTCGGGGTCTAAAAAGTTAAATTGGGGGCACAAAAGATTTTGGTGCGATGATTTTTCGAGCGCCGAAAGCAATTAAAAAAAGTTCACGCGCTCGCTTCAAAATAAATTATCCGCCGCCTCACGTGTGTGTGTGCGTTTCCTTGAGCGACATTGTGTGCGGATATTTTCGGCGTGCTGGCCTACAATGCAATAATGAGAATAAAAGTACATACGCGAGTTGTACCTACACACACACGCTCGCTCTCGAGAGAAAATAAAATAAAGGCAGCAAGACGAATGTGTACGCGATGTAAAAAAGCGGGAGGCTCCTTTGTAATATGGGCAAGTGACACGCAACGCCGCGCTGCTGCCGAGCAGGTAATTTCCATCATCTCTCCTTCGCTCTTGGCGGCCCCGCAACTCTTTTCTAGGGCTTATGTATTTTCCCGACGCCTGCACGCACCAGTCTCGTCTCTCTCGCTAGCGTAATCATTATTTTTGCTCAAACATCATCAGCGAACGAGCAAGCGGATATTTCGATGGCCCTTTTCGGCCCCGGCAAAAAGTAAGCAAGAAACCTTTGTTGATGCGTCGTCGGTAATTATACGGCACGCAGCCATGAACTTCACTCCGCGCGCAAATTGCTAGATTTCCGACCAGCTCAAATTCAAAACAAAAAAAGGGTGAAAAAAAATTCAAGAAGTTGGCCAGATTTTAAGTTTTTTACACCAGAAAATACAATTCCATCTCTCTATTTAAGTGATGTAATTAAATAATAATGACTACTCTGAATTTTATTGCGTGCAGTCACAAAAATTAGCATAAATTATATCAACAGAACAATATAAAATTGGGAAATTTGTTGGAAAATCTATTGAAATAGTATTTTTTTTTTTCAAATAATTCGTCCCAAAATCCTTAATTATATAGCCGAATATTGCGATATCCTGATACATTTTAGATAAAAAATTAGAGCATTTTTTACTTCAATTTTGTGTTTTAAATTTTTATACAATTTGAACAAATTTGAACAAATTATATTCAAAAAAGGACTTTTTTAATGAAATTTCGAATCCATTGCTGGGACCGTTCATGAATGATTTTTTTTGTTACGAGCACCACTCTGATTTTTAGATATGTTGTTAGGGTTGATGAGAAACTACTTTGACCAAATTTTGAGACAAAAATATTAATTACTTTTTGAAATGTTCGGGTTTTTTTAAAAACTCAAAAAATGCTTATATCTTTGCTCGTATTAATTTTAAAGTGTTGAAATTTTACCCCAGTAGATAACTTTCTGTTTAGAACAACTTTGCTGTTGACCAAAATGTCGTAGGTCAAAGGTCAAGGTCACTAAAATGCATTTTGAGTTTTAAAGGCCCATTTTCTCAAATAAAAAAAAAAAAAGTATATTTTTGATATTTTTTGTGTAATTAAAAAAATGTAGGCTGTTAAATTCTTAATCTGGTCAGTGATATTCGCGATGGCGTTATTTTTAGTTTTCGAGATATTTTCATTAAAAATTAAAAAGATGCGTTTTGCCAATATGCCATATTTTGATATTTTCGTGTTTTTTTTTTCTAAGAGGACTAGGGCAATGCGGTTTTCACTGCTAGACCCAATTTTTAATTCTGAACAACTTTTCTGTTGGCTAAAATTACCATAGCACTATGGTTTTAGTTCCAAAAATTCTAAAGAAATTTTCAGGTA
The DNA here is from genome assembly GCF_031216515.1 of Neocloeon triangulifer. Lineage (NCBI taxonomy): Eukaryota > Metazoa > Arthropoda > Insecta > Ephemeroptera > Baetidae > Neocloeon > Neocloeon triangulifer. The sequence continues at coordinate 4,516,341 of NW_026775550.1, forward strand.
ATTGTTCTAGGGTGATTGGTTTAATTAAATAATTTGGCCAAAGTAATTAAGAGCCGGTGATTTAAATCATCAAAAGGCAACTTCTGCAAACACCGTTTCAAATTAGAGCGTGCAAATGTGAAAAGTTGGTGCGAGTTCAAAGAGCGTAATAATTCTCGTCGCTCCCATCTTACACTGCACATTAGGGCGTCATAATTCATTCACGGCGGTAAGTGCTAATGCAAATTGCGAATTAAAACAATCGAGATGATTATTGCTGCACACGTCAGGTGGAAATTGGCGCGGCAGAAGCGCGTGACCGAAGCGGGCCGTTCCCACCGACGAGTGAGTGCATCGCCAAATTAGCTTCATTATATCCCGGCGAAGTGTCCATCATGCAAACTAAAAGCACTCGCGTTCCTTCTTTTTCTAATTGCGAGTGCGAAAAAGGGTCCGGACGGGCCAAATAATGAGGACGCGCAAAAAAACGCCAAGAGAAGAGGAAATTCTGCTTGGTCATATTATTATGACACGCGGGCAAAAAAGTGTTTTGACATATAATCGAGCGACCGGCGGATACAAATTAATTCTGCGTTGGAGCTTTTCATCTTTTTAATCTTTTGTTCTCAAAATAAAATTATTTCACTAAGGAAGCCTCCAACGTCATTGAGATTCATCTTAAAAAAATAGTGATGCCAAAAGTTCTTAAAATTTTTAATAATTAAATCAAATGAAAAAAGCCTTAATTAATTAACAATTTATTTTGGAAATATAATAAATACAAAAGGCACTAATTGTTAGAGTATGTTTAGCCTTTTGGAGAATTTTCAACTAAATCAAGATTCAAGATTATTTATTTCATTAAGCATTATAACATTGACATGATATAAACACTTTTTAAAATTAGTCACAATACGATAAAATTCGTTCAAGTCATAAAATTGATGCTTTTATACACAAATATTTTCACTTCTTTCACAAGAACCTCATCATTTTCGAGGATTTTAAGAGTTATCGGCAAGGCATTCTTATTCATTTTTTGTAAAATTTATAATTGCATCATGCTTAAACAGTCAAATTATAGTCACTTTTTTCCTCAAACAAATATTGTGCAGAATTTTTATTTTTAAAGCAGATTTGTAAAAAAAATTCGAAATATAAAATTAGTGTTATTTTAAGTGATTTAACATTTTATATTTGCGGCAATGATTGAAAAATGAATTAAAAACACAATTCAAGTTTTTGAATAAACTTATCCGCATCAAAAAATTTAAACAATAAAAAGTGCATATTGTACTAAAAAATTATAAAAAGTTTTAAATTAGTCTAGAAAATAATCCAGAATTTTCTTCTGGCCAAGTCCAGGATTAACATTTAACGGGACCTTCTTATTGTTTCCCAGGAGTTTAATGGAAAAGGAGCTGCTAACAATTTATTTTAAAATTTAATCAACTTGTTAAATTTAATGAAGATGTAACAAAAAACATTGCTGGTTCAATCCAGGAGATAAATTTTATTTATGATTCTCATCATGCTATAACGAGCCAAAGTAAATATATTTTTAGTTCGAATATTGTAAAAAATAAATTTTTTTTTTTATTGTGTTAATTGTAAAATGTCAAGAATAATTTAATTTTATCATAAATTATTAAACATTATAATATATCTTTAAAATAAACTCAGGTTTGTCATATTTTAAAATTTTTAATTTCTAATAAGCGTTAAATCTTTATAACTTTAGTTTGATTTTATAAAACATAAAAGAAGACGAAGTTTCACTGAAGAAGCTCAAACAAACTTTTTTTTATTTTAATCCAACATTTGCACATTCACTTTTTGACTTTTTGTTGCGGATTTGGCAGAAAAACAAAGCAAACGAGAGCCAGAATATCGAGTTCAACGGCTCACGATAATAAAATAAATATAAATATGGGGCACACACAATGGAGAGAAGGTGCTCGCTTGCTCGCTGCTGCTTTATTGGCATAATATTGGACGCGAGCAATAAAGTGGCTGGTCGACTCTCGAGAGTTGATATCGCGCGCGCATTTTCAGCTATTGTATCTTAAGCAGCGTTTTCTTTTTATCTGAACGCCTGTATCTTTCACGCTTAACCGAATGACATTAGCATTATTATACACATTTACTCTCTGTGCAGCCTATACCGTGGCATTGTTAAAAGCTTCGCCGTGTTTCGCTCGCTGAGAGCTCCGAACGTGCACTGCATTCGAGCTGCATGCGAAAAACGATTAAAAGTAGCATTTAAATAAATGCAGCACAATGGACACCTTCAGAATCAATAAAAATTATTGTCAAGTATTCAAACTTTTTTCTCAAATTATCGTAATGAAATTTAAATTTATGAAATTAAATATAAGATAGTAGTATTTTTTTTTTAATCAAAAAGTTTTACTTTCCATTATGTCTGCAAATTTGAAATTAAAAATTTGAGGAGCTTAATATAATTATTCCAACTCTTGGTGACACCTTATTTGGAACGCACTGCTCGTGGTTCTCGGATGATCTTGGGGTTTTCCGTGGCTCTCATTGTCCGAAACGCGGCACAAAAAGCGTGTGAGAAAATTGCGGTTAATTATTTTTTCTCTCGCTCGCGGACTTTCCAAACCTCCTCGCGAAATTCGCGTCATCCTGCTGACAAAATCTGATAAATCGACGTGGACAAAAATTATAAAAGTTGGCGATCGCAAGCATAGGAATTTATCAATACAGTGCGGCGCTGACGGAGCAATAAAGGCGAATAATTTTGTGCGACGAGTGCGTGAAATTTATTGCTAATCGCATCGATAATTTGTGCTGCGTGCACGCCTTATCGGCTGTATTGATCAATCGGATCGAAATTAACATCTGTGTGGCATTCCTGGCTTGCGGCGACCTTTAATTTCTGACGCACCGCTTTTTTTGTGCAGCGACACGACCGAGCAGCTTCTCGCTCAAATTAACACGCAACAGGAAGTGAAAATATACGTACAGGAGAATCACGTCCACTTTGCAAAAAAACAGCAGTGGAACAAATAAGAATGTTTACTTGTAAATAATGCAATGGAAAAAAAGCGTCCATCGACAGAAAGAAAAAACAATTCGAAGACATTGAACTCGAATGCCAAGGGTAAATTTAGAACTTTAGAAGCATAAATAGTCTTTTTTAAGAATTATCAATTTGTCTCCAGACTGGTTTGGTATCAGTTTCAAACTTTGAAATATAAAATTTAGTTATTAAAAGCAAAAAACGACGAAGATTAAAGACTTGACCTTTCTATAGGCGCAAGCGGAAGCCATAAATCCTAAATCTAATTCGATTTAATGTTAGAAAACAAGGCATTTTTATTCAAAAGGACAAAGAAATTGAAATATCATGCCCAAAGTTTCATACAAACAATAAATTGTCAAACAGTACATAACGACAATTACAATTAAAACTCTGCAATTATAATAGTGAAAGGTTAAAAATATTTTAAAGTTATTAAAATATTAAAATAAAAGTTTCATAATTAAATTAAAGTCCTTCTTTAAATTAACAAAAGAGTCGATAATAGGCTCAAATATTTTGATTTAAAATGAGAATAACACAATTTGAAAACTTTCCATTTAATGAATTTGGATATCAGTTAAAATTTTGAAAGAAAGAGGAAAACACTTTATCATTTAAATAAATAAAAAAATTAAATTTGTACTGCGACTAATCGCCTTGACGTGGAATTACGTTCCGAGACAACGAGATATTTTGAGACAAAGCCGGTGTAAAAAAGTTAGAAAAATTCCTGTTGTGTTAATAAACAATTTTAATTCAGGGCGAAAATGTCCCAAAATTAAAATTCTTTAAAACCACCCCAATCTGTCCGTATTGTTTTGTGCTGGACAAGCTGTTTTGGCTATTGAAGCCTCATCAGCAGCACTTTGCCTAGCAAATCAAATTTAAAGAATTTTAATTTTTGGGAAATTTTCGCCCTCAATTAAAATTGTTTAATATCACAACAGGAATTTTTCTAACTTTTTTACACCAGCTTTGTCTCAAATATCTCGTTGTCTCGGAACGTAATTCCACGTCAAGGCGATTAGTCGCAGTACTAATTAATTATTTCCCGTTTCGAGTGGTTTCTTTGGGTTTTAAATTCTCAAAAATTGAAATAAATGTTGGTTTTTGAAAATCTTTTTTTCTTTAAATCTAAAAATTTAGAAGGACCAATTTTATTTTCTCATAAATTGAAGTTTTTTAATTTAAGCGATTTTTCTTGCATTTACACTTTTATTGCAAAAGATAAAATACGCATGAATATACAAATAAAACGATCCGTTTCCAGAGCTGCAAAAAACTACTCCTCTTGCAAAGCTCGCAGCGTCTGGGAAGAGTCTTCAATCTCGCCGTTCGCTTCACATACAGTATATAATAATCAATAAAAATAACTGCAAGAGGCTCAAACGTTTATTATCGGCAGTGTCGGACCACCCATTCATTAATGGTAGCAAATAATTCGCGGATTTTATATCCGCCCACGCCGTCAAGGCTGCGGCGTGGGTTTTGCTCAAAAATTCGCGGCGCGTCTCCGATTAAATTGAGGAGGAAGAAATTGTGTGTGTGTGTGTTTTCTCGGCACGCTGATCTCCATATACGCGACTGACATTCACGTTCACGATCGTGACCGTTCGCTCGTTGGCTCGTTCTTGTAAGTTATAGTTGCAAAAGGAGCTATGCATCAAGAGGGCACCCTGTAAATTATGCTGCCTCGCCCCTTATTCTGGTCCATTGTCCTCTACGTGCAGAGTTATGAGAGCGCTCGGCTCTCTCTCTCTCTCAGCCGCTTTCCAGGAAAGCGCATGAAAAATCTCAAAATGTAATCACTTTGTATTCAAACACGAATCCGAGACGGCCAAGCCGCCGCACCAACGGCAGCGCCATTGTCTTTGCGCTAAACGGAAATCAATCATGCGAAAAAACCGGCCGCCGATTTTATCGCTCTGCGTTAATCCCTTTTATCCTCTTTCTAATGAGTCGATCGATTTAGAAAAATTGAGAGATTGGAATTTAATAAATCTCCTCAATAATTTAGAAAGAAAACTACTGCATGAATTACTTGAAAAATTTATTTCTTATGATAAATTTATCCACCATAACATTTTCCGCTTTTTTTAAATCAAACGTTGGGATTTTTGCGCTTTTAATAAAATTTGCACTCCTTTGGTTGTTTGCAACACTGAGTGCGCTCGACTTTCGCATCATTATTGATGCGCGCACTTCCTTTGATAAAAAGCTTCCGCACACAACGCAGCACCACATCAAAATAATAATTTGTGTACAGAGCAAAATGACCATGAGACAATTTTTTTTCACAGAGTCTCTATTCTTTCTAATAAAAATCATAATCAAATTGAATATAATTCATAATTTCAAACAAATAATTACTTAATATTGTGAATTTGTGGGAATAATTGACTTTATTTATGTCCACCAATATTAAATCTCTAAAAAAATTATGTAATTAGACAGGTTCTACCGTGCTTGGAAATTGGAATGGAAATTTTCTTTAAAAGTTTACTTCAGGTAAAATTATTTTGAGGTACACAAATTTATAAAAATGAAGAGAAATAATAATAATAATAAGTAAGCAAATTAATAAATTAAAACACAAGTTTATTCTAAGAAATAAATTAAACAATATTAAATTTAATAAAAGTTTTTAAAATATGTATAAAAAAATAAAATAAATAAAAATGATTAATAATAAATTTAAATCTTTCAAATAAAAGAAAGATTAAGTAAAATGTTAAAAAAATTAAATGTACCTGAAACAATTTTGTAAATATCAGGATAATTTAGTCAATTATTTTTGTTTTTCAATTTAATAGCAAATATCCAGTGAAATGCTCCGCCTTTTAAACTTGGGGCAAAAGTGATAGATTGTTGGAAAAGCGCAGGAGTAAATATCAATAAAACCTTTCAACGGTGACATATTCTGCTGACGCACCATTCAGCAGCACAAAAGTGCACACACAATACTGACAAGTGAGTCCGGAATCGATATGGAAAAATAAATATAAACGAAGCTTCACATTTTACGCGATGCACAAAAAGGTGCACACGTACGTGGGAAATTCACGCTTTTTCAGGAGAAGCCGGGCAAAATCGCGGCGTCGAAACGCAAACACATGCAGAGAAGAGGATCGGCTCATCCGATTTGCGCTCACCTATTTTCTCCGCAGCGGCAAAAACTTCTACGATATCCTCTCTTTCTCTCGCGGCTTATTGCGAAAAGCGGGCGTTGTGTGTGTCTGGCGGTCAACGCGATTTTCCACGCGCGCTGATTTTCAGCAGCATCCTGAATGTGTATACGCGTGAGTGTGTGTAGGCCGCAAAATAAACGGCCTTTCGCACGCAGACAACGACTCTGCATGCCCTGGATATTTTGCGCGCCGGCTCTCCGCAAAAACGGAAACATTCACACAAACTATATGGTGTGCTGTGGACGCACCACTCGGTGCTCCGAAAGTTCGGCTTCCGATTTCTATGTGTTTGTTTGCGCCACACTCTCTCGTTTTGCAGCACACCCAATTTACCAGAGCAATATCCAACCAGCGGAATGATATTGCTCAAAGTTGAAAATCACAAATTCTCGCAAAGAGTAAAAGACAACAATATAAACATATCTATTGCCTTTTATTTTTATTTATAAAACGGAAATGGATTAGAAATTGTTATGAAAATGGAATCATTAATTAATTTTGTTGAGATTTTTATAAAAATAAATATTATATATTTGTTCATTGTGGTTCATTTTGTTTTAAACTGCTGGCAAATTCTTTTGTCATACTCAGAAATTTGAAAATTCCCCACGGTATTATTTGTGTTTCAAAATCTTTGAATAAAGCATTTTCACGCTGTAGTTTTTATATAAATTTAATCTTTAAGGAAATAAAATATAGCAAAATTCAATTTAAAGATGACCAGACAATTTAATTCTGTTAACATAATGAATTTTGAAGCTCTTTTTAACAACAAATTTAAAAACTAAAATAGTTTTATTCAAATAATTTTCAAAACGGGATAATTTTTTCTTTTGAGATATTTTTAAATGAATTTTAAAAAGCAGTCAAAAATAGCTTATTTCCATTGAAAAACACTACTTTTTTAAATTAATTTCTAAATATCTCCAAAAAAAACAAAAAATAAAAGTGTTTTGTTCTACACACTTGGGGCTGAATTTTTTCCTTTACCCCCCAAAATATCTGAGGGGTGCATCTTTGCGAAAATTGCGTTAGAAAAGGAAATTTGCAATTTAGTGACCTTGACCTTTGACCTACACAAAAGTTGTCAACAGAATAGTTGTCGGGCGTAAAAAGGTACGTCTAGAAATTAAAAGAACATACTTAATTTCTAAATAGAAGCAAAGATATTCAACATTTTCTGTTTTTTTTTTTTTTTTTTTTGGAAATTTGATTTCCCGGAAAAGCGCGCAAAATTTCAAGTGAAATTTTAGGGAGCACAGCGTCTTATCTACCCCAACAACATATGTGAAAATCGGTATGAGGTCCTTTCATGAAAAATTTTTGCCAATTGGAGTTGAATCCATCGTGAAACCACCCAAGTGAATGAAATTGATTACTAATTTAGCTTTTAACTTACACATTCCTTACATAAAATCTTTTAATATCTCTTTAATCTTTAATTAATTAAATGCTATAACTGAAATCGCCTCAAAATACATATTTCTACACAAAATATATTGATTTTTTTGTTGGACAATCAGTGCTGGATGAAAAATGTTGCCAATAAAGAGCGATTGTTTTGCCGCTCTCTTGTTTGTGTACATAAAAGAGAGTTTTCGACGCTCTATAAAATTTTCCGTCTCCATGGACAGCTCAGGCAATGGACGTCATGTTTATTCATGAGGAAGAGTAATTGCTGCTCACCGAAAACAATTATTCAAATTTGCAAACCACAGGTTCTCTCTTTTATTTTTCCTCTAATGATTGAATTTGGAAAAATTTATGAAATTTATTCAAATCCTTTTTATCAGGATGATTGATGAGGATATTTCATTTATGAATACAAAACGCCGCTAATGAGGATCACCGCGTGTAGGCGAACGCACGAGTAAGTCACACATGCACGAACATAATTAGAGGTCAGGGGTTGAGTGTGCACGTTTAAGAAGCAGTTGAAATAATTGTATCTTCAATTAACCATCAATATATGCATAAATAAAAGCAGGCGTGTATAATTATATTTTATTGCAGGAATGCGGAGAAAAATAAAGAAAGGCGTTTTCTGCTGGGATGCACTCTCGGGGCGAGATGCAGAAATAGAGATTAGAGCTATAAGCAGAACTCATTGTAAATACGTTGAGGTCCTCTCATTATAGGTGTAATGCAGTGAAAATTAAATGCGTTGCGAGACATCAAGAGCCGAGAGCGGACGCGTCCTCTGCCTGCGCGATCACGACATCCAGCCTCCGAGAGAGAGACCACCCTGAAAGATGGTAGCATTTGATAGCGAGCATGTGTTGCACTTAAAATACAACTTTGTGATGAATTTTAATCACCGTGCCACTGCATGCCGTGTAATTCCTCGCTGAGATGCTCTTCTTTTGTTCTCGGCAGGGCTTAATTTATTATGCCGAGTGCTATAGCTGCTCAGCCTCACTTACTTTAATTTGCAGCTGAAATTTTCTTCTTTTCTTTCACCCAGGGTGTTGCGCGCCAACAACAACTCGGTGCGCGCGCGACAATCTGATCAACGCATTCTCCTTCTTTCTTGCTCGTATAACTTGAATTTGACCAGGAATAACGAGCGAGTCATCATTTTTTTTACTATGTTTTGTAGCACACATCCTCTTCTTAACAGTTTTAGATTAAATCCTTATCATTTGACTACACCTTTTGCCGAGAGTTCAATACACGGTGAATTTTGCGAAGTTGTCCAGAAAATATCATACTATCCAGTTTGTGGGGAGAAATGTTGACTTGCGTCAGAAGACTTAATTTATTTTAGGAAAAATTGGAAACGTATAGAAGCGCTTCCAAAGTCTTCGAGAGAAGACTAAATTTAGTCTTCTCTCGACCACCGCCGAGAAAGGTACGCTCAAATTACACGCTTAAATATTCTGACCAAAATTATTATAAAAACTTATTTGGTTTTTGAAAAATATTTTGAAGTAAATGTCAAATTTTTGTTAAAAATTATTGTTTGTGAAGAAATGTAAATTTAAATAATTTTTCAAGAAAGATTTGTCAATTTGAAAGAAAAATAATTTTTGAAAAAATATTTAATTTTGTACTAATTTTTGTCAAAATGTTTTTCACAGCTCATGAATTATGGCTGCAGCCCGCAGCCGAAACATGTAGAGCAGGATATTGTTTTTCTGAAACAATAAAAACTCACAAAAACCCATCGAGGAAAAGCCGAATTTAAATTCAATCCACCATAATAAAAAGTATTTTTTATTTAATCGAAAGGTAGCCTTAGCCTTACCAATTTTAATCCTTATTTCCTTAGGCATGACTTGTTCTGAAACACATGCAAATATGAACGTTCTGCATTTTTAACATGCTGTATTCTTCTGGTAAACAAGGTTTTCCCTAAAAAATTCACAAAATAATTTTTATTTTTACTCAGTTATAATTGAAGAAATTTGTTATATTTGAATCCTTTTTCCTTTTCATTTGTTAAGAATTTATGAAATTAATAAATTGTTCTATTTAAACCAGACCAAACTTTTTGTGAATAGTTTCAACTTTTCTTTTGACCATGCTCTTGTGTAGGTCAAAGTTTTGCCAATTTGCAAGTGCAACTTTTTAAAGCGCTCAACTGCCTCAAAAATGCATCACCCTGATTTATGCAGGAAAACATTAAGCTTCGAGTTCGAATGAAAGTTCAAAGAACATAATACTTTTTTATGCAGTTTTGAGGAGATAACTAATAAATTCTATAATAATTCGTCATTTTTTTTATTTATTTCCTTATCACCTTAAAAAAACAATATAAGCTTAAAATATCTATTAACAGTTTAAAATAACTATAAAAATTTGAGTGAAGAAATTGACACATAATTTAAAGAGACATTTATTAATTGAAATACTAGTTTTCTCTTTGTCAAAAAATTAAAACTTTTCAGGAAACTTGGAAGTTAATAAAATCTAATCGATATTTTTTGAAAGCAGTTCTCAAAGTGAAAAACAACTCTGGAATTATGGAGAAAAGCTCTGTGATATTCCAAAAATTCTTCGTTTTTCAATGATTTGGTTTGGAAATGTTTTTTAATGCAAATACTTGATGATTAATGATTATTGCATCTCTTCTTATTATTTTACTTACTTTGTTTAATTCTTTCAAGCCACATTTGTGTACATAACATTTAAATAACTTCATAATTCAATTAAAATTGACTGTCTTAATTGATCGGCGATAAAAATTTACTCAACTGAATTGCTACAAAGAATACACATAAATACGTTTTAATTTGAAACATGAAACTGGGACAAATTAAATCATGAGAGATAATTTAAGTTTGAAAATTGCTTCTGATCAAGCATCTCTTGCCCCTATGGTTGGAGCTCGGCCCTTGCCCCCGTTCGGCGGAGGAATGAACTCTCGGGGGGTGTGCACGTGCACACGCTGCATGCGCGCAGGCAGCCCTAGCTGAAAATTTTGATGCATCTGTGACCTAGATTTGGAGGGCGGCAGGCGCGCCTGTGAGCGTTGCATAACGACACACCCTTTTGAAAACGGCACGGCTATGCAATTATGGGCAAAAAATAATTTAGGCTTCTCATTGAGCCGACGATGGGCAGACACAAAGAGCTGCACTCTCTGTCAAAGCCATTGTCACTCTGTGGCGGACCAGCCGACGACACAAAAAGTCGCAAAAGTAGTCTGCCGATCGTAATAATATACGAACAAGACAAAACGTATCATTTTCTATTTCATCGGAACTCTACGTTTCTAGCGCGAGAGAGAGAGAAAGAGAGATATGCTTTTGCTTTCAAATGCATTTCTCGTCATAATAGCTCGCTCGCGCGCGCTCTCATCAACATGATCAAAAGGTTACTCTCCGGCTGCACTCTTCATTTCCCTTATGTCTGGCGCTCGCATATAAAAAAGTTTCTCCGGCGACGACGGCGTCTGGCCGACGCTGCTGGCTTGGCTGGCTGGCGTTTCAATGACTTCTCCTTACTCTTTTCGTATTATGCAACTAACAACACACGAGAGAAGAGAAGTGAGCGAGCGAGTAAAAATAGAAAGGAGAACTCTCTTCTTTCTTTCTCGGCCTTTCTTTTTTTCCTTTCTTATTCTTAGGGAAAAGGTGCTCGAGGTGTTTACCCCTTGAGAGTTTATAGGTCATCAAATGCGTCTCAATGAGCGCGCCATCGTCTCGCGGCCTCCGGATTATCTTTGAACTTGGAGAGCACCTCTCTGCTAGTGGCGGCATCTGCCTCTGTTCAAAGGCCTACACACAACACACACACACACACCACAAGAGCTACTTTTGCTGACGCCTCTTTCGATTTTGCATGCTCGCCGCGAAATTGCTCGTAAATTCTTCGTCTCAAGCGCGGCAAATTGCCGCCGCCACCGCCGCATCCCTCTCCTAACTTTGCCGACAAGTACCCTTTGTTTTTTGCACCTACAAGACTGTGGAATTGGATGTTTCAACGCAAAAAATTCCGCAAGTGTCAAATGGAGAATTTGAAATTGCTTTAAAGGGTTAAATTCCCTCAGTAATTATTTTCTGTTTTAAATTGATCTTTAAAATATTTTGTTGAAAAATCGTTATTTCCTACTTCAATTTATTGATTTTTATTAATTATTTTTATAGCTGCTATTAAATTTATATTATATCGTGGTATTTATGCATATTTGGTTTTTAATGTAGTATAATATACAGACGATTTTTCATATATTCACAGCTACTCAAATAAGTGCAATTCGCTCCTCTGAACTCTCTTTTGAATTCGTGAAAGAAATAACCGAGTAATCACAAGAGCAGTGATTAAAAGCCACACACAGTCGGAAAAGTAGTGCTCGTCGTCGCCGAGTTAATTTCTGCATGCGTCGCATCGCAAACATGAAAAAATCCACTCTTTGCGCCGACGACGAGCTCTTCAACTCTCTTTCCCATGCAAAGCAAATAAACCTCAAACGATTTCCAGCACCATCGAGTTTAATCTTTGCAGTTAGTTTGAACGCATCAGTTCTCGCTGGAGGAGCGGCGAGCCCTTTGAAAAAGAAGTTTCTCGCGATTTTGCAGCAGTGCCCTGATTCCTCGACGGCTTTGCATCCCTCTCTTCAAAGAAGAAGAAGAAGTGCAGCCGAGGAAGAGCTGCAAAAAAATCGCGCAGCAGCAAAGAAACGGCTGCTGCGCCGCCGGTCTCCGGATTTTCTTCAAATGCACCCATTTATCTTAAATCTCGTCTGGGCTGCAAAGACGAGAGAGAGAGGCGTGCACACTTTGTGTGTGTGTGTCGAAATGCCGGAGAGAAAAAGCCGTGGCGCGTCTGCTGCAGCAGCTCCTTTGATACAAAGTAGGTAATCGATTTTGGCTGCTGCAGTCGCTCTCTCGCGCGCGCCAGCCAGCCGAGAGTATGCAACCGGCCTCGCAGACTCGGCCTGCCTGCCTCACTGTACGCCAGACCCTACCCCAACACACTCACACACCCCTACGCCGGCCCGCGCACCCCGCTCCACCCTGCCCGCCCGCGCGCTTTTCTAGGAAATCTAGCCTCCCGTGACGTCAGCCGAGCCGAGAACAGTCAAAATCAATTGTGCAGCTTCCTTTCTGTGCACCACTCTCTTGCTGCACCCCACGCCATGGAAAGTGCCCGGGCGCTGCGCCGCAATGTCGCCGGCGCCTAGTAAAAATATCTGCACACAATTTTATCTTTAAATGTCCGAACGCAGAAAACGCTCTTAAAAATGACACAGAAAATTATAGTTTTGTTTTTCAAAATCAAAACGTGGTTCTTCCAGTTTCTATCACGCGGTCTGCAACATTATTTCAACTGCAGGCAAAAAAAAATCAGCAATTCATAATTAATTTTTTTCCATACCTGAAGTTTATTGATTTCTATTTTTATTTTTCTTGTTCCTGAAATTGAATCGCACAACCTGATCATATTTAATTACATTATTTTTCAACGTGGATTTGCTTTTCCCTGTGTGTGCCCAATTTTGTTCATTTTCCATTTATGTAAAAATTAGTCCCGCAAAAAGAATTGAAAATTTTACTGAATTAAATAACTGAAAGTTAAGCAGTTGTTAAACTTTATTAATTATAATTCAATATTTTAATTAATAATAAGAATATTTTTTCTTTTTTATTGTTTATACGTTTTTATAGAAATATTATTTTTTATTACTATACTAGCATAGTATTAATCTTCATTGACTTGCTAAAAAAGTGAGCAATTTTTCGTTATGTGTAGTTATACTATTCTATTTCTTTAAAAAGTATAAGAAGCTGTGAAGTATCATCAGGAGCACCAGCAAGTTTGAAAAACAATTGGTATCTCTTTGGGTTTTGCTTATTAAAAGTGTGATTATTTAATAATTTGTATTTAAGAAAATAATATAAAAGAAATAAAATGAGTAAGGTCAGGCTAATTGCTCTAACCGGAATTTATTCAAAGAACTTGGTTGGAATTAATAACTCAAATATTTATGGGAAAAAAATGTTATATAAAGCTTTAACAAAAGTCTTTTTTTATTTAAACGAAAGGTAGCCTTAGCCTTACTAATTTCATTTTTTATTTCCTGACGCATGAATTCTAAAACATATGCAAATATGAAAGAACGCCGTTCTGAATTTTTAACATGCTGTTACTTTTCCGGAAAACATCCAAAAAAATGGACAAAATAATTTTTATTTTTGCTCTTATACATAAAGACATTATTTGTATCCTTTGAATTCATTTGTTAAGAATAAATGAAATTAATAAATTGTTCTAATGAGTCCCTACCAGACCCAACTTTTTCTTTTCATGATTTTTGTATAGGTCAAAGTTCAAGTTTGCTTATTTGTAGGATAGAACTTTTCAAAGCGCTGAACAGTCTCAAAAATTCATCACCCTGATTTATGTCATGTTCTGCAGGAAAACATTCAGGTCTGATCGAGTCTGAGTGAAAGTTCAAAGAATAAATACAACAGTTTTGATTTAAGTAGAGTATTAACTTTCCAATTTTTAGATCTTTTGTAAGACTTCTGAGGAATTTATGTACATTGCAAAACCTCATCAAAATAAGATTACAAAGTAACAAAAATTTTAATAAATGCAAATTCAATTATTTAGAAGAAAATCATGGTTTATATGTTAAAAATTTCTTTTAGTTGACCATGAAATTATTTTGATATAGAAAAGTTATCTAATGGAATTGAGTTTGATTATTCTTGTATAAAAATATTTAAGAAAAGTAGATTACTTTGAAAAAGTTTGCTTACATATTAAATTGGAAAGACGTTCCTTGAATGGAGATTAAATTTAAAGATGAAATATTAATTTATAGGCTCGTACGTTTTAGTCGGTTTTAAGGAGTCAAAAAGTCGACTATTTTTAGATGATTTCACAGAAATTTATTCGCCTTTTTAGCTGGTTTTTGCCAAAATAGTCGGTTTTAGTCGATTTCTTAAAGCGGATTTTTTTTTTAGCCTTAAAATACATGAAAATATTATTTTAATCGATTTTTTTTTTGATTGCATTAATAAATCTCCTTTTTTGGAAGCATAAATAATATTTTATCACCCATTTTTCATCATTTTTAAATTATCTAGCTAGCAATTATGCAGAACTTCGTGATTTTATGATACGTTTTACCGAAAGGATACAATTGCCATGAAACCATTGAATTTTTGTAATATTTTGAAGATAGTTGAACATGGTAATTTAATTAAATGCGTGTTTTGTTTGATATTTGGGATCAAAATTTATATTTTGTCGTAAAATTTTAATTATGATGTTCTAAAAATGCTTAAAAGCATTTTTTTTCCATTATTTTACATTTTTTTTTTTTTTTTTTTGAAAAATCATGAATTTTTCATCCATCACATATTTTATTCCTTTTTTGTAATTGAAGATGAAAAATAGCTTTATTTAGTGCTAATTTCAGTCGGTTGAAATAAAATCTGTTTGATAAAAGTTTCTTAAATTAAACTTTTCAAAAATGTTTTTGGCAAAATTTTTGCGGAAATTTTGTTTCAAAGTCTGGAAAAGCCTATTTTTGCTTAAAAAGTTGAAAAAGTCTGTCATTTTAGTCTGTTTTAGTCGGAAATTGAAGAAATAGTCGGTTTTGAGTAGGTGGCAATCGTAATAAAATTCATGCAGAAAAAGCATTTCCGTAACGTTTCGAGCGATGTAGAAAAAAAAAGTTGATCGACTTAAAAACACGAGCCTATTTATTTATAAAAAATTGCAAGTGAATAAATCTAAAATATTCTTGGAAGTTGGAAAGTTAGTCTTCGTCTGTCTTAGTTTTTTCTTCTAAGAATTTTAAATGGACAAAAAATTTCAAAAACTGCATTTTCAGCAAATTATTTTAATTTTTTTATATAATTTCGGACCCTTTTTCCACCACTGCCAAAAAGAATAAGATAAAGGGGCCTGCATTTGAGACGGTTCTGATTCGGAGTGCTGGGAATGTGTGCACGTCGGCGTGTGTGTGTGTATGGGTAGGTATGTGTTATGATTTGCATCAAGTGCATGCGGTGCAGAATCGCGAGTGAGAGCAGAGGGATCGAGGCCTCCTCCGCCCCGTGTAATGATGCATTGCCGCTGCAGTGTTATTAATTATTACTCACCTTATCGCAGGGTATTGAGCCTGAGCGCGCGAGAGAGACAAAATAATTAATGTAGCTCGGCCTCATATATGAGAGAGGAGATCATGATGATAATACGCGGCCATACAAATACCTGCTGCAACTCACACACACACTCTCTCTCGCGCGACATGGTCCGAGGCCCGACTCTCGTGCACGTTTAATATGTAACATAAATAAAAACAAAGAAGGGTTTTATTTTTTAGCACGATCTTTCTTTTTGCTCTCTCTCCCAGGGTGGCCTGCTTTTGATATGCTGCCTCACCTACTCTCGGCCGCCGCCGCCGACGACCGGACGGACGAGGGTGGAATCTTGATTTTGCACCAGGGTGTCGCGTCTCTTTATCAAAACGGCTGCCGCAGAACGAGCAAATTTCTCATATTCTTTTGACCCGCACGCCGTCGGATTTAATTAGTTCGGAATCGGAATGAGGACGCGCCGCAGAGCAAAAACACTGCACAACACACGCTCTTGTTAATGCGTCTCGGCGCAAAGTCTTCCCAGACACGCTGGCTTCTGAATCACAACCTCGCTAATTAAAAAGCTAATTAACCGTAAAAGCATGTAAAAAAAGAATAGTTTTTTTTATAATTTCTTTGTAGATTGTTTCAAAATTTATGATCAATTTATTTTTTAATTTCATACATTTTTCAAATAAAAATTGGTTGCAAGAATTGCAGCTTCTTGTATTAAAACATTTATTTATTAAAATTAAGGATAGATATGCTTTGATTGTTAAAAACTTCTATATGAATATAAATTCTAATAACCTTCATTTTTTTCTTATTATTATTTTTTAGTATAAATTATAGTGTAAAGGAGTACGCGTGGATGAAAAATTTAAATATAATAATTGTGTTATCTAACAAGAATAAAATCATTACTGACAATTCAACAATATAAATGTTTTATAAAATTGTCTGTTGAAGAAAATATTTTCCAATAAACTAGACAAAGAAAATATAAGGCAATAAAATATATAATAAATTATTTAATAACTTAAATAAAAAATATTTGTAATTAATTTACTTCAAATTTTGGGTTAAAAAATAT
Organism: Neocloeon triangulifer; assembly: GCF_031216515.1. NCBI lineage: Eukaryota > Metazoa > Arthropoda > Insecta > Ephemeroptera > Baetidae > Neocloeon > Neocloeon triangulifer. The sequence continues at coordinate 4,533,192 of NW_026775550.1, forward strand.
TATATAAATAAATTAAAAAGATTGCACATTGTTAAAAGTATTAAGAATTAAATTTAAGATTTGTGTGCTGGTATTTGGAATATTTAATACTTTCTTCACCTTTGTAAGCTTTTATCCCAAGGACCACCAAAATAAGAAAACACCAGCAAAAAATTATTGCTTAATTTTCACAATGGATAAAGAAAATAAGTGTATAAAATTGGGTGGTGTCATCTGCACCAAACAGTCACTAACTTATTTAATAATAAATTTTTTTATTGCCGCGGATGGTTTTTTTTTGCTCTTGGAAGTTTTAGCAAAATTCTTGCTAGCGGTGATGCCGTTTTGTCCAACGATTCTTTATGCTCTCAAATAAACTATTGTTTTTCTCAATAATTGTACGAATACAATGTGATGTAACAATTTGGACAAACCGGACGAACAAACAAAAAATTGTTTAACATAAAGAAATTCTGCATCATCATTATTGAGTGAAAAGTGAAAATTAGTTCATCAAAAATTCAAATTCCAGAAACGAAGTGAAACGGAAAAGCGCTGTGTGAGTTGCAAATAAGAGAGAACGCGACGCTGGAAAAGACGGCATTCTTTAATGGCTCGCCAAGTTTATCCTATTGAAGGGTGCGCTTTGATCCGTGCAGGACGTAAATGCACGTTTTTGCATCGAGGAAAATGCGAGCGCAGTAAAAGAAAAGCAGCTCCGTCTGTCTCTTTCTCTTTTCTTTTGCCCGCTCATCATGAATGGATGAAATAAAAGCTCCTTTGCACTCCAGATGCGTCTTCCTGGAGCATTTTATGGTGCGTCCCATCAGCAGTCGTTACACAAGTGGCATGGGATGCGAGCCCATTTAGCGCGACAAAGGTGCGACGCTGTTGCATTTCTAATGCATTGAATTGCAGTTTGCTCTTGCAGAAAAGTTGTTTGCTCTGCGTCGACTTGAATAAGGGAGAGAATGAGCACACAGGGTTATGCACTTTCAGCGTGCGAGAGAGGCCATAAACGTCGAAACACACAGAGGAAAAAAAGCAAAACCGCGCGCGCACATTGCAACTGCGTATTGGCAGCTGCTGCGTTTTACGTCCGAATGCAAATTTCCCATCGATTGAAAAGGGAAATATGTTCTGATATGTTCCAAGGTCCAGATTTGATGTGTGCAATAAATTATTCAGAATAATCAAAATTAAAAATACTTAAAATAATAATTTTCAAATATTGCGAAACTTTAAATAAACAAATCATTTATTCTTCTTGATCTCGATTCTTAAATTTAAATTTACGGTAGTTAAAATTAAATAATGAAGAATTAACTTTCTAATGCAAAGATATATTGCAATTTCTAGTGATGAAGAAAATAAAATGGAAACGTACAATATTAGGAAATTTTGATACTGTTAAAAGTTTTTGAATAATTCAAAACTCTGGAATTTAGAACACTAAATTTTGATTGTCTCAAAAGTTTGAGACCTTATTTTTATGCTGAACAACTTTGCTTTTGACACTCATTTGACACCAAAGTTAAAATTTGATGACCTTAACTGAAAAACACAAAAATGGACGAAATTTCGCATCAGATGCGGTGATTGTTATTTGCTCTTGAAGCCTGAAGAAGAACAAAATCATACTTAAATTTTCAAATAAGATAAGCTGTTTGAGAATGATTTTTCTGCCTAATAATTATTAATTCTGCGTAATAATTTAGGGTTGTGAAATTTAGACGCTTTTTTTGCCTAAAATGGTCGACTTTTTTTAGACACTTTTTTATAAAATCACAATTAGCACTAAATTTTATATTTTTCCCAAAAAAGTTAGAAAATAGTTGAAAAAAAAGTCGGTTTTCCATCAAATAGTCGAAATTGAATTTTAACCTACAATTTGGACTTTATACATCTGAAAACGCGCTTAAAACACTAAAAGTGGCATTTTGGAGAATAGTTGGTTAGTCGCTTTGCCCATCCCAAATCCCAAGAGATAGATGCCACTTCAACAGCAAAAAATCAAGTGGTTGCGCGGTAAACAAAAATCTTTGTTTTCTTTTGAATATTTTGTGCACCAGGAGACGAAAAAATGGTGTTTTAGACGCTTTTAGACGGTTTTGGGCGTTTTAGACGGTTTTAGACGATTTCAAGTGGGTGTCAATCGTCTTGAAATTTCATGATTCGTGCACATTCAGGCCAAACCAAAGCCCAAAAAAAAATAGACGATCGTCTAAGTTTCACAATTATTATTAATAATTAATAAAAATTACCAGTTTTTCTTTAAAAAAAAAAGATGCATAATTATATTGTCATTTTAATTTTGTGAGTTCCGATGATATTTTATTATTTAAAAAGATCATGGAAAGAAAATTCTCGCGAGTGAGTTTTCTCATTAGTATTTCGTGTGCATTGCAAGTGCGAAAATCGATTTGTAGCTCGCTGCCGTTTGCTAGTTTTACGCCGGTGTGCATTTTCTTGTGTGAAAGTGGCCCCCGCGATTCGTTGTAGGCATATCTGTTTACGTATCTCGCATCTTGAATATCAAACCTGCTTACATGTAGTCAAGTTACTGTGACATGCATCAAATTAAAGCGCATATAATGAGATAACAGCTTCTTTGAAACCGAGAGAGCAACAACTCCATTCAGAAAAGTCTCTCGGCTCGGAAATAATGCAAAGCGAAGGAAATTTTCCCACAAGAAGGTGATACAGTCGACGCAAGGAGAACTGGTCGAATTTCATTATTGTCATCGCATTGTCTGGCACATAATTGAACGCGAACGCATCCACGCAAAAATTCTTCAACCTTATCGCGCCTGCTTTAATTCTTCTCTTATAATGTTAATTTTTAATTATGCTAAATAATTTTATAATACAAACTTAAATGAAATTATAAAATTTAGATTGAGGCTGTGTAGATAATTTCAGGATGATAATTATTTATTCAAAGTTGATATCAACATCTCTGAAAAAAACGTACAAATAATGTGCAAATTTTTTTATGAATTTTCCAGTGACAAAAAAGACCTTTGATCTTTTTGAACAACTTATTTGACTCGGAGAGGGACCGAAGGTAAATCATATTTTTGTTAATTTTACTTTCAGAACAAGCTGGGGACAAATTTGAGGGCACTTTTGATCACTGGACACGACTAAGAAGTTAATATTGATATTTTTTCTCTCTTAAAAACGTAAAAACAAGGAAGCTTTATTGCAAATTCCGTGCAAAAACTTAATATAATTTGAAAATATCTATATTTTATCAATCAATGGTTACTTTTGATTAATTTTATCCTAATCTTTCACTTTAAATTTCATTTCAAAGCAATTATTTTCTCTTAAATTTTCCAGCCTCCCTAGGGATTTATTAGAGAAATAATACAATTTGAGGAATCCTGAGGCGGTTCACTTCAAGTAATTCAATGGTTCATTATTACCCTTTTCCGATAAATTTCACCGGCGCATTTCGTTTTGCGATGGGGAAAAAAGTCTCACGAACCAGTCGAGTTCGGCCTAAAATCACAATTGCGCGCGGACACTGGGGCTGCGCGCAAAAAATAAAATTGAAATGTTCCACCGTCACAGTTTTTGGCCGCGTACCGAGAAACCTCCCCGCCGCGGGCCTGATTTGAATATATATCGGAACAAACTGCGCTGCATCAATGAGCGGGCATTAATTAAAAAAGTCGGCGCGAGACGAGTTTGCGACGTGTAATGCAAAAAGCAAGCCATTGTTGCACTGCGGCTGAATGATTTTCGGCCAAACAAGAAGCCAAGAAGTGTATCCGCAGCCATTAGACACAGAACAAAAGTGGTCTCGCGCGCGCGGGCCTTGGCCTAACGAGGAAAAATATATAATAATAATTTACTGTCACTGCAGCGAGTGCGCGCGACAAAAAGATCAGTTTGAGAATTCGCTGCTCTTCCAAGCATGCAGCAAATCACGCGGCGGCCGATGGGAAAAAAATCCGTCGCAGACTGCATGGTGCCTGCCTAATTCATGCACTGCTTTTTCCGAATCATTGTCTGCAGATCGTGCCGCGCCGGTCTCATTTCAATAAGCCAAATGAATGACAATTCTCGGCGCCGATGACCAGCACGGCTACTCCCTTTTGTCCGTCTGGAGAGCTGGAGCGCGTGGCGGAAAACACGGAGATAAATGCAAATTCAACAGCACTCGGAATTGGAGCTATTTTTGCTTTTCGGAGAATGCTTACAAAATGCTGTTAACAACACCGTCATTTGCGTATGCTGAATAAAAAGACAATGTTCTTTTCGTTGCATTTCATGAGAGAATTTGTTAAGTTCGTTTCTTTTCGCAGAAAAGCTTTTTTTGGATTCAAGGATTTAAACGGAAAATTCGGCGGTAATTTTCGTATAATTATTATTATTTAAAGGTTTTAAACAACTTGGTAAGAATAACAATCAACAACAATAATAACAAATTTGTTAATAACATGTTAATTAAGATTTTTATTTAATATGCTGATCTTTTAATGCTGACACCCTTAAAATCGATAAGAGATTTATTTTAAATATTTGCATATTAGCTATCATATCAGCAACAAACAATTTATAACTATTACAAAATTTTTTTTTTTTATTTTTCATATAAATTGTTGTTTTAAACGTAATTCATAAATGAAAATTTAAAAATATAAAAATTTATTTAAATACACTTTATAATAAAATATAGTGAACTTAAAAATTATAAAAACAAAGATTTGTAAATTTGTAACATCACTTTTAATTTAATTACGTTAATTTAGTTATATCTTCTATTTGTGGCTGTCACTTCTAATTTGGAAAGAATTATTGTGAACTATCAATTATCATTAAACCAAACCAAACCAACTAATATTATTGATTTTTATTTCTCCACAATTGTTACTTCATACATTTCTAATTTCATATTTTACGTCAACAAGAAATCACATTCATTATTAATTTAATATTTTTACAAAAGTAACGAAAAATCAAAATGCGCTTTAATGGTCTGCATTTGAAGATTTTAAATTTTGTCACAATTTGGATGATTTTAAAATTTTTGGATTTAAAAAAAGGACTTACTACATAATTAATGCTGTTCATTAAAATAAGCAAAAAGTTAAGATATACAACGGAAAAAAAATCTAGCAAAAATTTTTTCTTTGAATGAATTTGGTTGATTTTAACCATTGATATTAGCAGATACTGTCGGTCTTTATTTTTATTTCATCAATAATAGATTTTTTGCTTATTTTCCCTTGAACAATGGAACTTGAAAAGCTTCTTTTATGATCGCAAGTCTAGAGATTAACATGAAAAATATTCTTAATCAATGAAACAATGAAAACAGTTGATTCATTCTTTTTTTAATTTTTTTAAAATGGGAAACCCTTCGCTGCGTTTGTATTTGTGGACAAACAACAACGATGAAAGTTTACAGACCCCTATATAGTCATTTTCAATGAGTTGGGAGATAATTACACGTAGAAGAAAGCACCTGGGTCCCCGTACGAATTACAGAGATAGCGGGGAAATCGAAAGAGCGTCTCTGTCCGCAATTCTCCGGGGCACAATGGTGTGTGTGTGTGTGGCGAGTGCAGCCGAGGAAGGGAGATGGATGTGCAGCTCCATGCAAGCAAGAAAAATGCTGCATCTCTAGCTGCTTCTTTTTTCTGCCAGTTAACGTACGTGAGATTTATGAGGCGCATGCAGCCGCTACTAAATAGACCGTGGCTGAAAGGGTTGCGAGGGTAAGGGACGGACGGACCGACGGGCGAGTGATATAGGCAACCCGCTGTGCAACACGCCCGCCGCCGCCGCCGCGTGCATTGCCGCCTCGCCCTCGTTTCGCTGCCGCCGCCGCCGCCGCTCGAATGCAAGAAGACTCTAAAGTAGGAAATTGTTTCGCCCTTTATTGCGTACTTGAGAATATGGCGCAGCAAAAAATTTCCTTCGCCCCGCACACACAGACGGGCGAAGAGAGAAGACCGCAGCAGCAGCTATTGCATTCAACGCAGAGCTTTCCAAACTGGAGAGCACATTTTTCATCAACTATTGGATTTTCCTCACTGCCGAGTTTTTCACAATAAATAAATTCCTAGACGTTCCTAAAAGTTTTTTATTACTTTTTTTGCTTCAAATATTCTTTTGGAATTTTAAAACTTAATTTGTTGATGTTTTTTATGCATAAATCGTCTTAAGAACAAAAGTTATATAAATTTAAGTCAAGTTTTCCATGAAAATGGCATAACAATCGTGATAAATTTGTGTGTTAAACGTTTAATGGCAGTTAAATTTTATCCAAATCGTTTCAATGACTCTGTACAGCGAGTAATCTTGATAAATTTGCGTTCCGCTTTCAGTCGACTAATCAATCATTTTTCCGTTTTTATCAATTCCGTGAGTTGTACTTGCGCGACTTTGTGTATATTTTCAACGATTTCTGTGCGTGAAGGCTGCGAAGGTAAAATAATATTATAATTCGTGCACGAGCAACGTTGAAAGAGCGCGCACCGATAAGAAACGAGAAATTTAAAGGCAAAATTGTGGACTTGCTGAACAGGCGTGCGTGTTATCAATTTGCGCGCGACGTTCTCACTGAGTAAATCTATTTTTCCTCGCATGCAGAAATATTGTAAATTTCGCCAGAAAATTTAATTGATCAAATTAAAATTTACTTACTTTTATTTAATTTACTCAATAATTTGTTATAATTTTAATAATTTATTTATTTAATTTATTTGAAGAAGTTGACACTCGAGGAGATGATAGAATCGGGCTTTTCCTCGTTGCAGAAAATGTGTTTTTTTTTAAAAAAAAAACAAATTGGCTCTACCAGGTTCAGTTACGGTCTCCGACCCTATTTCATGGGCAAGAAAATTACATAAAAATTGGCAAAATTGAAAAACACCAAATTTGTATTTGAATAAAAAAACAATTTCTACAAGGAGAAAAAAGCCCAATTCATTAATTTTTAATTAATTTTTGTTCATATTATTTATTTAAATAAAACTTAAAACAACTAATTTTTTTTATTATAAAATATTATTAATACTAAATATTAATATTAATTAATATTATATTAATTTGACATTTTTATAGATAATAAAGACATTTTTTAATAATTAATAATAAAAATTATAAAATATAAATTTAGATTATCAATCTTGGAAAAATTTGGAAAGCATTATTATGATCGCAATCTATTGCAATCAATCTCTCCCAAAAGAGTTTTACCTTTCAAAATGAAGATCATTCAATAAATATTTATTAATTAATATTAAATATCAGTTAGAAAGTGATATGTGGGCTTATTCGATAATTCAATTCAATTTATTTTTCTCCAAACAAGTCAATACAATCAATTGTGAAAAAATTGGTTGGGAGAAAAATAGGCACACAGTGCTAGTGAACAACTCACTGAAACTCATAATTTTGATAATTTTTTTTATATACAACGATATGCTCCCATGCTAAATCTTTGAGGGAAAATTTGTATTATCTTGACAAACGTAATGCGCAAACATCTCCTGCAATACTGGTTTGTAGAGCTGTTTTGGCCAATTCACAATCAGTGTTGGTCCTCTCCTTTTGTAGAGACAGATTTCTTATTTCATTTTCCCCGTTTTAAATTTTTTTAAAAACCATAAAATCCAACCTTTAAAAAAGTCTAGGAATTTAAAAAGGCAGAAATAATTGAACCAGTCCAATAAAGTAAAGTGATTTCAATAAAAAAATATTAATTTGCTCTACGAATTCTGTCGCACTACCTTCACGCGCGTTTCACAATTGTCTGGTTCGGACTCGGCGGCGCGTACATTTACTTTTTACTTCGTTCCGATCATGTGCAGTCGTTAAATTTTTTCTCCGCCGAGAATTCAATTAAAGTGCCGTCGCCGCCGCCGACTACGACGACGACGAGCATTAGAGTCAAAGTGTGCAGCTGCGCGATTAAATTTTAATTTGCATCGGCAATAGACTGTGTGCAGCGCGGCGGCTGGCGCGGTTCTCGGGCAAAACGAACGCTGCATTCATAATCATAATCACTCTCCGAGTTCTCCTCCGAGTGAGCAGCAGCAAGAAGCGTGGATTAATTCAAACGACCGATCGAATGAATGAATGCATCAAAAATATGTCAATATAACTCCCTCGCCGAGAGAGAGAGAGCTACTGGCTGTTTGCACTCTGTAATGATCTAGTTTGCCGAGTTATGTGTACCGAGTCTGTTATTACTGCTGAGTGGGCCCGGGGGCGGTTTCATCCTTTCCTCCTCATCTCCAAACGCGAGCGAGAGAAACACTTTTTTTATGTGCGCACGTCAAGCGCAGTAGCAACTCGCCGAAACTGCAGCCCAAAGCAGGCGTAATTGCGCCCGCAGGCTTCGGTACTTAATTCATAATCAATCTTTAATCAAACCAAAATTTCAAGCGTGGAATGAAGATTTTTTTAGAGATTTAAATTTGAAAAATAGTTCATTAAATCATTGTAATTCTGAGGATAATAACTTTAATTAAGGTCTTCTGATCATTACAAATCTTGATTGCTTTGATTTTTTGCATTTAAAAAGACAACATCAGTTTGTCCAAATGAATTAATTTTTTAAATCTGTTGTTTAATCAAGTTATTATCGTTTTTTTTTCCAAATTACTGCAATAAATACTAATATTTAAAAATAAAATCAGCAGGGAAACTTTTGATTGTTGGACATAAAAACCACCATCAAGAAGGAAACGCACTTAAATTTAATTTTATTTCTATTTTCAGATAAATTTATAGCTTCGTTTGAGGTAACTTTTCATTGTGTTTAAATTAAAACTGTGTGATGATTTAAATAGACTGAAATTTAAATTTTTTGCATAAATATTTGTCCATCAGAACAAAATTAACATTGAAATTGATTTTACGAGCAGCAGAGAACCACCGCAAATCACATACCATTCAGGTGCGTCGGCGGTGCGTCGCGTAGCCAGTATGTACGCATTAAATGCAAAATGACGACGCAATTAAAAGCACTATTCGGCTGGCAAAGGGAGGCTTAATTGATTATTCATTGATTTATTGTGACTGCTGCACTCCATCTGTCTTGCGGCCTCGATCGCTCTCTCGCTCGCTCTCGCATTTGCATTTCATGCGCTCGCTCGCTCGTTTGCTGGCTCGCGGCTGCTGATTTTAACAAATTGCCATCGACAGCGATTTATTTATTCATTTATTTATATTTTGCTACCGTAATCACGTAATCACTGCTGAGAGGAGGACAAAATTTTCAACTATATAAATACGTGAACAAAAATCCAAGGTGAAAAAATATCTTTCTTATAAAATTGATACAATGATTGATTTATTTATTTAGAGTAAATTTATTATTATTACTTACATTTTCACAAATAACACAAAATCACACTAAAATATTTTAGCTTTTAACCAAAATAACATAAGAAGAGCAGTTAAGTACTGCAAAAAATCTTAAATCACGTGATGTTTATTTCATTTTCGTTTGAAGTAATAAGAAAAAGAGCTCAAATCTCTTTTACAATTAAAGTTTTAAACATAAATCCAATCTCCAAAACTGTCATAATCGATTTTTGAGTACATTAAAAATGACGAGTTTTTTTTCCAACTCACCAGTCGATTTAAATTTAGAAAGAAAAGTGGAAAGTTTCATTCTTATCTCTCTGGTGCACCGTCTGAAGCGACTTTGAAGGGAGACGCAACGGTTGCATAACTCGGCGTCTGAGCCTCTCCCGGGGAGAAATTGCGCGCCGCCGTCAGACGGACGTGTGCATACACGTCTGTCTGCCTAGCTCTCGTCTCGTGCATGTGCAGCTCGATTTTCGCGTCTGGAGCCCTGCGAGGCTGCGAGTCGCGGTGCAGTGCGAGAGATGCAAATAATATTCCCGAGCCGCCAAAAAGAATACGGGAATAATGTATGCAACCCGCGCAGCATTTGCGATAAGCTGAGAGACAGTCTCTCTCGAGTCGACTTCAAAGAGCAATCGTGATCTTCAACCCGTTACTTCCACCGGGTTTCAAATTGATTTCCCAGCATCAGCCGACTTGACACTAGAAAAATTGGCGCGCTCCTTTGTGTGGGATCACGCGCTGCTCCCTCCGCCATACTTTTACGTTTTCTCAACTCCTTTTTGGGTCAACCCTCTGCTTTTTCTCCAGAGCTTTGCACGCGCGCGGCCTTTTGCCGGATGAAAAGTTTTCCGCCGTTTGAAAAATAGAATAGCACGGCTGCAGTGGAGTCTCTTGCAAGAGTTTTGTGCCTTTTTAGAACAGCCGAACGTCTATTAAGTGAGTTGGACATCAACAAAAAATGATGTCAAGTATGATGAGAAAAACGTCAAAAACTTTTAATGAGTTGGAAAAATGAGTAAATTTAGCAATTTTTTTTTACCTATAACAGATACCAGAAGAAGGAAATCAGCTTTTTTTCTCAGCTATTCTCTCCTTCTGTAGCTGAAAATTTAAGGTAATTTGAATAGACCGTTTTCATCATACTCATTACATTACTTATTTCATTAAAATATATTTCAATTTCTGACTTCATCCGCAATTCTAGAATTACAAGAGCTATGAATAATTTTTTGATGAATTTTTAATGGCCTAAATAAGGACATTGTCAATAATTTCCCTCTCATTTGATGCAACAACAAAAAACTTTGTAATCTTTTATTTTCTCTGCTTAAATAACATTAAAATTATTTTGAATAATTTCAATAGAATTATTGTGTTATTGAGTTATTACAAAATTAAATTTTTAACGGAAATTAAAACGCCATTCTTTTTCCTTTTTTTTAACCTCTCGTGAAATTTGCACTTCATTAATTTGTTTCTTGCATGAACTGTTTTAGAATGTCAAAAGTTTCCTACCGTTTTTGCTGTTGGACGAAATGGGTGCATCGGCTCAGCATCTCAACCGACTCATCCGTCTCGTTTGGCAATGCACGTGGAGCGTGTAAAAGGGCGCGGCGGTCCAGCAGGACGCCCACATCACAGTCCTTGAAGTGAAGTGGGTCAGACTGCAAACTGCACTCTCGTCTATGCCACGTGCATGCTGCAAAGTCGACCGGCGACTGATGCCAGGTCAACCCGGGTGGAGAATGCGAGAGTGCATTTCTTCACCAGACAGTAGAGAGAGTCCGCGACTTTACTACGCACAAAGTTGTGTGCGTCGTCGGCCATGTTTGTTTACCCTCACTTTCTTTCCTTCTTCCTTCACTATGATCAGCTGTTCATGATCAGTCTGCAGACTAAATATCAATAAAATTCTTCTCATTTTCTTGGCTGCGATGGATTCTGGAGAATCTCAATGAAAACCAACAAGATTAGTTTGTTCTTTTTTTTCGGATTTTGAGAAGTTTTAGAACAATTTACTGATATTCGAAAGACGAGAGAGACAGGAGACCATTGAAAGGTAGGAACTTGTGGTCGAAAATTCTATTATATTTGAAATATTTCAATTTTGATAACATCTCTGGACACTCTCAGATTACGTTCAGTATAGAAGTTTAAGATTTTCACTCTAGAGCCTTTCATCCAGGCAATGTTCTTTTAGCAATCTGAAGTTATTCAGCGAAATGAAATTTGGAGAATCTAAATTGAAAAGATCAAAATATGCATTGAATTTCCAAATCGGCAATGAAAAAAATATAATTGAAGTCTATATTATTAAATATTGATTTGAATAATCGAAAAATCGCGTCAGAAATTTAAAACTTTAGAGCCATGAAATAACTAATAAAATGATTGACAGATTTTTTTTACATAATTTCAATTATCATCATGCAGTATGTAAAAGCTAATTTGCTTATTAATTTTTTGCCCAAGCCTGGGCTAATAATCAGCCAGAGTGATTTAGATTTTACTATTTTAATAATGTGAATTCATTAAATGGATTATGTAAATAAAAATTTCATTAACTACATGATACTTTATGAAATAACGATTTTACTAAAAATTGGCTGTAAAATTTCACCTATTCTGCAACTTAAATAACACACAAAACCACCAAATGTACATTTTATCGAGAAAAATTTTGTTAAATTTTGTTTTACTCACAATCAAAACACAGATCAATTTTAATATAACGGCAGTTTTCAAATTCGATTTATTGGAGTTAATTTTTGATTAATACCTTATAAAATTTGTAAAAAACACAAAGTCGTGCTTGATAATTTCTCTTTTTTAAAAAAACAATCAGTTACGCAGAAATAGTGGAACTTCTACACCCGCGCTCTGCACCCGGAAGATTTACGTTATGCAATTTTCACTTGCGGGGACACACTATATAATATTTGAGTTCGGAGAATCTTGGCGCGCATTTGCATATGAGACAAACAGCATGTGTACGATGATGAGTCGCGAGCGAGCTACCATTCCATACCTCTTTTCGAACGATTTATTGCACGATTGAATGCTGAATGCATAAAAATGTAATAGGAATGAACAATGCGCAGGTGCATCGCATCCTCCCGCAGACACACACACACACCAGGCGTGCATCGCGAGGAATAAAATTTTATCCGGCTTTATTATTATTCTTGGGTGCATGTGTGTGGTTTTTGATCGGGCTGTGCTGCACAATAATATACTCTCGGGCGACGCAGAAGCCAAACAAAAAACGCTCGCCGGCAAACTTTGCCTCCATAAAATCAAACAATGTTCACGACTCTGCGGCGTCTTGCAATGTATAAATAAAATATACACTCCGCGCGCATCAACGACCTCGGTAAACTTTGTAGAAAAAAATGTTATGATTATCAATTGATTTTCACTAACGCAAAACGCAAATGCATGGAAATTTACAGAACAGATTGATTTGAAGAGAGGATTCTGATAAATACAGATAAATGTATTAATAGATAAAAGAGAACTTAATGAGACTCAATATTTTTCTTTTAGACTAACTAAAAATAGAACAATTCTAATTTTGCAAAAATATTATAATGGAAATGTGATTTCGGGCTCTACTTTCTTACTAAATATATATGTTTGACGTGTTTGACCAAAGAAAATTTAGTAAAAATATATATTAAATTAATTAAATATATTATTATTGTGTGAAAACTTGTATATATTTCATTTAAATTTTTTTATAATATTATATTTTTCTTCTATGTTGTCAATTTTTTTTTTATAATTTGTACATTTATAATACTATAATTTGTTTATGTCTTAGCCTTAGAATTTATAAATTTTTCTTAGTATGTGAAGTCTGACATTCTTATTTAAAAATAAAATTTCCATTAGCTTTGGCTGTTATCCGTGTTTGATATTATAAGTTAAAAAAAATTATTTGATGTACTTAATAAATTTAAAGAGAGAAGAAAAATGTTCCAAAAAATAAAACTTCCCAGACCACTCGCATGTTCACTTATTTCATAGCCGCAACTAAAACTTGCGAGTAATTAAATTTCGGGTCCGCAGACGAATTTCCCTTGCAAAATTAGCCGCAATAAAACCGAACGCCTCTTCACCTGCACGCAGTTTTTTTACGGCAGTGTTAAAAACGAGAGAAATATACATTTGGTCGATGTCAGAACGTTTTTCGGCTGCTGGAATTGGCCGGCGCGACTATTCCGAAATTATAAAAATCCTTGTAGTGCGAGTGCGGATAAGAGGAATTATCTTAATGGCGATTTTTATTACTAACCGGTTCGTTCGCATCCTATAAACATTCTAGTTGTTTTATCTGGGCGCCTGCAAAAACACTTATTCCGACTGATGTCGGCCGCGCACTTTTGATATTTGGCTCCGATCTGCATAAAATTCATTATTCCAATGCGTGCTCAACATGCCATGCCGCGGTTGTAGAAACACGCATTGTTTTTTTTTTCTTTTTATGCCTCTTCCGCTTTTTTTATTATTATCTAATCCAACTAATATAAATTTGAGATACAACAAAAGAAAAGAAACTTATGAAATCGTAGATATAGGTTTTGTATTATTTCTGTATTTGTTTGAATAAGTTGACACTCGAGGAGATGATCATGGAAATGAAAAAGTCAGGAATTTTTTACAACGAGGACAAGCCCGATTTCATCATTTCCATTATTTGTGTAATCAAAATAAATTTTTTTTTTTAATTTTTTTACAATGTGGTGGATTTATAATTTTTGTTTATCAGGTTCCAAGATAATTTGATTTGCTTAGGTTGAAGCGTTTTTCACAACCTTGTGTTCAAAACGAAAATGAGTTTAAGCTTGGAAAATATAATATTATTGCTTTACAAATTGAAAAACTATCCAGTTAATGAGCTCTGAAGGAAATAAGTTTTTTAATTCATTTACCTTAAATATATGATGTGGCATGCATTTTGGCATGAGAAGTGAAGTTTTACAAATTTATGCCGTTGAATATTTGATGAGATAGTGGCGAACATTAATACATTTCATCAGGAAACGAAAGAAAACCACAACATTATATTATATATTAATATTAATTTATAGTTTTTATAAAACTTATAAAATTTTATCTCACATTTAATAAAATTGCAATAAAACTTTTATCTTTTCTTCTTTAATTTATTATTTTTATTTTAATATAAAATTAAATTTATTAATTTTGATAATCTTTTTCAATGTAGCCAAAAATTGTCTAAGCCGTTTTAAGAGAAATTGATATAATTGTTACGAATTTTAAATTACATTTGTTTTCCGTTGCCGCTGTGACGTTAATTAAATCTTACATTATCAAAATGAAAATTTTTTACCTCTGCAATAATTTCAATGTCTTCAATTTGTGTTATTTTTAATAATTGACATTTATTTACTCCAATAATGAAATAAAATTTTGATATCATTATATCCTAAAAATTATTAATTATTTATAAATATAAATATTTTGTAATGAATGGAGAGTATATTTTCATTTCTTCCTTTTGAATAGAAAATCAATGAACTTGGAGAAACTTTTCTTAAAATCATGAGGACCATTTTTTGCCTGAAAATATTCGAATAGAAAAGTACTCTTGTGGACGCCAACCAAGCTGGAAAGTTTTTGCGAGTAATTTTCCTATTTGACCTTTCTTGCCGTCGGTCGGTCGGTCGGCCAAGCAGACTTTGAGGCATTTTTATGGCGAGTAAGAGCGCGAGCAGTGTCAGCATAATATTCAGAGCCGCTGGTAGAATATTGCGGGCATATTGTAATGGAAATTTTTATCACAAAGAACGAGTCAGCCGGTTGGTTCTTATTATTCACGCACTCGCAGCAATTTCTTGCCGAGCCGCCGATGATTCGAATCGATTGAGCGGCGGCTCGCGTGTTTTTATTAAATAATGGATGTGCGAGAGAGAAAAATCGCCCGGTTCATTTTCTCATTTGCGTGTTTCATTACCATTACATGCGTGCCAACATTTAAAAAAAAGCACGTACGGTCGTAAAACTTTTTTGTATAATGCATATGCGTGTAGGCCTAATATCAGTAATTACGTGTGCGCGGCTCTACAAAGTTTAAGTGCCGGTGCGTTTTTCGCTAGTCCGACCGCGAAACGATGGGAAATAAAAGTCTTCGGACGCCGCTGAGAAAAATGAACGTTTGATTGAAGCGCTTCATGGTAATAATTAAATTTTTTCTTTTCATTAACTCGTGGAATTAGTGCGAGCGATCAAGCGGCGCTTAAAAAATGTTGTTATCGCTGGAAATGATAGAGATTTCCTTCTGACCTTGTAAAGTAGCTTCAAAAAGTAGACTACAAAAGTATGGTGTTGAAAAAATTACAATTATAATCAAATTTAAGACAGTCAAACTTACTGGGGAATTGGAAAAGTACATTTCTTTCTTATTTGAATATTTTCTTTGATGAATTAAATATTAGAAATCCTAAAAAACAGTTTATTTTCCAAGGTGTCTTAAACTATTTTTATTCAATTGCCCCACATTTGCTATTCAAATCGAAGGAAATTAAGATTTTTCCAATTTTATATGCACTAATATTCAAGAGTAATTTTTTTCGCAGATTTTTGTGAAATATGTAATACTCAAAAAATTTTAAAGCTCCTCGTCTTTAATCGTCATTGGAAATTCATTTTGCTATCTAAAAGTGATATTTTTTGTGGACAAAGCTTAAATTTTAGCTGAAAATATTTCAGGTAATATTCTTCCACAGGAAATAAGAAAAAAAATGCTGTTTTTTAGTGTGAAAAATCCTAGAAGAGGTTTTTTTATAGAATGTATTTATTTACAGTTAGAATGACCCAATTTGATAATAGCGGATACTAGTTTTAGAATGAATCTCAATTTGGAAGGGAATTTTAAATTAAATTTCATATAATAATTAATTTTATATTATATTTATATGTTTGTCAACATAATAGTTTGAACATTATTAAAATTGCTAGCTTTTGTTGCCGAATAAAACGATTTTTTATTTATTTTGAAAGGTTGATTTAATTAATTTTATTTAAAATAATAGTTAATTAACTACAATAATTGGTGCAATTCATCTATTTATTATTTAATTTTATATTTTATTTTAATTTATTTTATTTTATTTATTTATTTATTTATTTTATTTTATTTTATTTTATTTTATTTTATTTTATTTTATTTTATTTTATTTTATTTACTTATTTATTTTATATTATTTTATTTTATTATTTTTATTTTTTTTTTATCCACGTGTTTATTCAATTATTAATTTCTGGAACTATAAAAAAATAGCAAAAACAACAGAGAATGTCATTTTAATTTGCATAAATAAGTTTTTTGGTTTAATTAAAAAATAAGAGACAGTTTACAATTAAAAATTCTAATTATATATTGATCAATATATTAATCGGACCGCAATAACACTTTTATTGAAATGTATGTTCCCTGATATTTATGCAAACAATAAAAATCAATCTGTATATGTGCAATTTGCACCCAGCACCGGCATCAATTGGCAGAGCAAATCGCCATTCAAGAGGAGCGAGCCAATTTTTCATGCAGCGACGATGACAAGTTGGCCATCTCGTAAAAAGAAATTAATATCTCGCGTTGGCACAGAATAATGCAAACCGTGCTGCATTGATTGAGCGAGTAAATATCGTTTTATTGCGCGGCTCGGATACAAATATTATAATAAAGAGGTGTTGATAGTGCAACAAATTGCACCGACCAACGTACAAAATGCATAAAGTAGATGATTTGATAAAGTGACACCGGGTAAAATTATTTGTCTCTCTCCTCCCGTCGAGCATTTAATGGGCACGCACGTATAAATTTATTGTATAATCTTCGTCTCGCGTTTCAAGCAGCGAGGATCGGCCCATAAAATGAACCTCCGCACCTTTTCGCGCAGTGCGCGGCCTACGTGCGTAATTTTATATTTGCGCTCTCGCATGTGCATTGTGTTTAAGTACTCGAGCCTTTTTCAGGTCACATCCCAGGTGCTCGATTTACATCCTCCCACATTTTTTCGCCATGCTAATTAGGGCCTGCGCTCGTTCCACGCACAACGCAATTTTCACATTTTTCACGCTATTTAATTCTAAATCTGAAAACGTGAACAAAATTTAATTCACGAATCTGTACTGTGAGAAGTAAATTTGGTTTTGCCTGAGCAATTAATTTTTTTAATATTTCTTGATCCTAAAAATCATTTTATCAAAACAAAAAAACGGACCTCGGAAATTAAATAAATAAAATTAGCCACAAAGAGAATAAAAAGTTATTTTTTAATGAAACTGTTATTTTGCAAGTGATTAAAAATTTCATTAGATTAGTGGTACAAGTTTTTTTTTTCGCTGGTAAATTCGTTTTGACAAAAGGGATTGCGAATTGTGTCGTTCAGATTCAAATTATTAAACTATCTTTTTTTTTAATTTTCATGAAAAAATTATTTTCTAAAATTATCTATTATTTCAACTCTATTAATATACTTGTTGCATAATTTGTAACTATTATAACTGAAATTTGAGACTTAAAATTTGCCCTTTTCTATAAGAAAATTCTCTTTTTCTTGTTTAACAAAAACAACTACAATTGTACAATTTACTGAGAACTTAAATCTTTTAAAGAGGTTAAAAAATTTACATTAAAATGCTCGTAACTTGAGCGCAAATCATGTTACAAAAAGCGTATTTCGTCTCGCGGCCGTGTGATTAAAACAATAATTATTTGGCATGCACGTTAAGTTTATTTAATAACGCAAAAGGCCGAGAGACTTGTCAACGGTAGGCGGCGATAAAATTTCACTCTGCTGCGCGCCTCGCATGTTAAATAATTTGTTGACCGTCTCATTAATTTCAAAAGCGAGAAAATCGAGAGAAAAGCTGCAGATTATATTTGAGCGCGACCGGCAAATTAATTTATGTATTTTCACGAAGTTGCTGGCGTGTTTTCTTTTAACGTGTTCGGGGCATATATGAGAGGAGAGGAGGCGGAGGAGGCGACCCCGGCAATTTATTGCCTGAAATTGAACCCACTGACTTTGCCACCTTCTTCATTGTCTCTCTTGCGTCGGCCGAGAAAAGTGCAGGACGAAGCTTCGGACACCCGCACTCCACTTATGATTACTCACACCTTTCGCACCCACATATCTAACCTCCACGCGTGCATACCAAGAATCAAACTGAATTTATTCGTAATTTGATGCCTTTAGAATTTTATTGCAAAGTAACGTTGCATGCTTGACAGAGAAATCTATTTGGAAGAAATATAAATTATTTGGATTTCCATCTTATTTGAATATTTTTTTATTTACCTTTTCTTAATTGTTTTAAAGTTTTTTCTCCATTTTATTTGATCTTTTTTGAAATCGTGTAAGATTTTAAAATTGCAATTTGCAAATTTTAGTCAGATTGACGCAATAGAAGAATGGATTCAATATAATACAAAACATCCCAAATCTGTGCTTCAGCCAAAGCCTAAAAAGTTTTCCCTTCTAGAGATTAAAAGTTTTTTTTTACATATAATTAAAATATTAAAAATTGGGTTTCATTCTTAAAAAAAAAAAAAAAAATAACAATAAAATTAACATATTATCTATTAAAACTTATTTGTTTTCTTTTTTGGTTAACATTATAAAGTATTTAAATTTTAAATTATTACTTTTTATTTTATTTTAAATAATGATTTTTATATTTCTTAAAAACAATTTAATCTAATAATACTATTATTTTTTTAATTTTATTTACGAATTCTAAACATTCTTTAAGTTGTATCACTCCATGTAATGTCTCAGTTAACAAATAAATTTGTATATTGAAAATTTGCCAAAGGTTATATTTTCTGTTAGGACATTTTCAATTCTTACTTTTAGGGCATTTTCTTTAGGATATTTTCTGTAGGACATTTTCTTTAGGATATTTTCCGTTAGGACATTTTCTGTTAGGACATTGTCTTTAGGACATTGTGAGGCAACCCATCTTATCGTACGTCAGGTTGGAAAACGACGTTTTTGACACCGTCCAATAATTGCGGTGATGAGAGGTCGTGGACTCTTCCAAGACGTTCGCTCCAGTCAATAAACAATTTCGGCCTAATCATGACTATGGCAAAAATCGCACACACACTCAATCCCGTTTCCACTCGGTCATGCTGCTTAATTTATCATCCAAACGCAGTCTATAGGCCGCGCCGAATTTTCGGAAACGTTCTCAAGTTTATTTTGCAGTGAAATAAATTTCATATTATTCACTTCGTTGAAAACAAGAAATGGAATGAGAAGAATTATGCATTATTGATAGTGCAAATAAATAAATATCTAACCAATTTACAATTTTCATCTTTTTTAATTAATTATTCAGGTACGGAATTAAAAATTTATACATATTTCGTGATTCCATTTGTTGAAAAGTGCCAATTAACAATAACGAACTTCGCTTTCTTCCCAATCATAAACAATCTCGGAGTAATTTTTGAACTGCAGCAAGTGCCGTTTTATATTTTTAGTCGAGTACAACCTCCTGATTCGTTTCTTATCTGCATCTTGCCTGGTCCACGCCGCTGGAGTTTATTCGATTTAACGAATAATTTCTCTGCGATTAATACCGTTAATAGAGATGGCAAAACAATCACGAGCGCGCGCGAAATGAAATCGCGTTCGCGTCCAGCCTGCGCAGACAATCGGGCGTTAGAGTGAAGGTGGAGAGATAACGAGATGATGTAAATTGAGAACTGGTATTTGCACGCCGGCACACAGTAAATCACGCGCGTGCTCTTTTCTGCGTGACATCCTGGTAAGAATAAGAAACACATAAAAAAGACGAGTAAAATACTCACCCACCATGACTATTATTATTTTTATTGTTATGATCGGCGCGCCGCGGCCGAACGCGCCGCGATTCTTGCTTTCAGTCAGTCACTGCGTGCACTCGGCAAAAGTTGCCACCAACAAGCGATTCCTTTACATCAATTTGCTCTAGTTTTGAAAATTTGCCCAATTTTACATATTGTTTGTTAAAACTTAAATACTTTATATTAATAAAAATTAAAAAATTAACTAGTTTTGTATTTTTATATATTATTATTATTTTGCTACCTATATTTTATTATAAATTTTTATACATTTTTATATACGTTTTGATTAACTTCTAATATTGAAAAAAAAAATTAAGTGTTCAAATAATTTAAGAAATTAAGTTTTTTATTTTTTATTGAATTTAATATTGGAGACCTCTATTCACACATGCATTTTTTCTATATCTTAAACGATGATTCTTACTTTCCAACATTTTTTTCCCCATTTGGTTTAATTTTAGACAAAACCTGCTGAATATTTTCAAAAATAAACAAAAGTCTACAATTTAAATATATTGATTATTAATCAGTAACAACTAACAATTATTTTGATTTAAGACAAATGAGACGTGTTTATTAAAAGTGCTCATGAAATAGTCCCAGTCCATGACAGAAAATGACAATAAAAAATTGGAGTAAGAAAATGCCACTTTTACCTAATACAACTTCTCAAATTTGTCAACAAATGACTTAATTTGGATACATTTAAAATCTTTCCAAATTTATATCCTTTGATTCTATCATAAAAAGTAGACACAAAGATTTATAAACGTCAGGATTACAATGATTTTTATTCCATTTTCCAACAGGCATCAATTCAATTTGATGTCTCTTCCCAACATTTAAAATTTTAGAAAATAATTTGATAAATAAATGAACAGAAATAGTGCTGTAAAATTTTGAATTTTATGATCAGGACCTTCCCATTATAAAACTATTATTAATTACCGAAATTTAAAAATATTTTAAAAAATTATTTTCAATTTTCACATATTATTATAAAAATTTAAAACCATTTTAAAATTAGGCAACTCTATTCTAAATGGTGAAATAAATTTCAAAATAAAACTTGCACATTAAATTGTTAGATTATGGGGTTCAACATTCGCACATGTTCGCGTCGGTGTGCGGCGGACAATGGAACTCGAAATTTAACGAAGCACCGGCGGGAATCCCTGCATGTGCGATTCATCTTTATCGAATCACCCACTGCGCTCCGTCCGTCCATCCGTAATTAACGTGCAAATTTCTCATGAATGGCAACGCAAATGCTGCTTTTTTTCTCTCTCTCGGTCGATGCGAAAATAAATTAGTGCACATTTTATTTATATTCTTCGTGTGCACGGAGCCTGCGAGTCGGTTTTTCTCGCAGAACAAAACGCTGCTTCCGGTGCATGATTAGCAACTTTTGCTGCTCTTTTTGCGCGCTCGCAAGTAGTGCAAGTACGCGAGCGATCGCATTTTATTTTTGCGAGAGAAACGAACGCGATTCGAAACGAATTTAAAGAGATTGCGTTCAAATTGATATGCTCGAAGGATGAAATGCGCCATTGTCGGAAACCATGCGATTCTTTTCTGATCGGCAGCTCGCAGGATGCTAAATTAAGATAATTCACGATTTGAAATGGCGTTGCTTCCAGAGACTTTTCTTAAAAAGAAGAGAGATACTTAAAAGCAGCTCGGGGTAACGACTGAGAGAAAATTCGACGAGGTCGTTGAAACGGAATTAATTCTGTGTGTATTTATATAGAAAAAATTTATAAAAGAGTCTTCTGGGCCCAATTTTTAGAAATTGTATGTATTAAATAGGAGATGTGAAGTTCAGATAATTTGACTTTAATATTTAGTTTAAAAAAGTTTTGCCAAACCTCTAAAATCACCTTTTATTTGAAGAAAAATCAATTATTTTGAAATTTTTCACCTTCTATCATACATTTTAAAATATAAAATTCGTTCAGAGTCAAGTTTTAAGAAACAATTTACCCACAGCAACCTAAAAAATAGATATTAGTTTGTTAAAAAGTATCAAACACTATTTATCTATTTTTTGCTTTCTTGGCTTTCTTAACTTATTGGCCAGTGCCCTTATTATAGCTTGCGGAAGACAAGCTCCAAACTATTTTTATTTAATTTTTAGAACATTTATTTTCATTTGTAATTTATTGAAATGAACGCCGTAGGCGTGCCACAAATTAACTCTAACAATATAACGTCCCGATTCACTTGGCTTTACAGTTTGCTGCTTCGCGCAGACTCATTTTCTTTTTTACACAATCTATTATATTTACAAAATCCCCCACAAAATTTGCATATACAATTTTCCAGTGCTTCACAGAGATATGTACTGTTAGTACAAAACAAAAAGTGAAAACCATGACACGCGTATCTGGTGAAAACATGTCTATCCTTAAATTGCGCCGCCTTCCAGTTTTCTTTAATCATCGTCTCCGTACCATAAAATTCATCACAGATATTCAATTTCTTCAGCAATTGTTCATAACAAAAAGTTTCAAATGCATTGTTCACTGTATTTTATTTCATTTTATCAATTTATTTATTTCTTTTAATGATTTTTTAATTTTATTTTAAATTTATTAACATCATTTATATATTATTTTGATTTTTTTGGTCGAAGCGTGGACAGGTTTTTATTGGGATGTTTGAATTGAATGATAAATATGATTTTTATCAAAATCCTAGTCTTTGCTGAAAACTCAGATAATCTTCGAAAGCCTAAATAAACACATTATTTTTTTTAATTGCAATAAAAATAATTTCGTTTTAAATGAGTTGTCGCAGAGTGTGATGTCATGCGAAGATGCCAGACGCGAGATTATGTTATAACTTGGGCAAGTCCAGCTCGGCGGGCGAGCAAAGAAAGTCGTACAAACTCATTTCGCTGCATCGAGATCCATCCACCCACAAAAGGTAATTCAAGATCAGACATTTTTCAATGTAAATTGCCGCCGCGCTCCCTCTCTTTTGCACGACCCTTCTTTGCGTTTCAAACAACAAACGGCACAAAAATCATTTTCTCTCTCGTGCGGGTTTTCGTTCTCGAGACCGCACGTTTTATGGTGTGTATCATGTGCACCGTATGGGTGTATTAAATGCACTCGCTCGCTGCGCGCGGTGCTTATAACAATGTAAACGAGATATAAAAATGCAACCTTCTCACGTTATAAAATGCACCATGCGCGGCCCCCGAGTGCTGTAGTTCGAGGCAAAAGCGGGCGGCCGACGCAGCACTTCTTTATTGTCTCGCCGTGCAACGATTGAATTTTTCAGAATCGCTAATCGTTCACCAAAGGCTTCTGCGAATCCGTGGCACATGAATTAAGAAAAACTTTTATAATTTTCTGTAATTTTGCTTCCAATGATTTGTGAAAAATTGTCATTTGTGTGGTTTTTTGTGCATTTCATTTTTATTATTATTGGTTATTCTTCACAAATCAAGTCATGAAAAGAAAATCATGTTATTTGAAATAAATTCTAATTAATAAAATTCAAAATGGGAAAATTTTGGAAAAATGAAAACAAACAGAGCGATTTTTAGCTTCATACATATGCATAAGTAAAGCGGACATGTCATAATATATACATTTTTTTTTGTATTTATGCTAGAAATTCCATAAGACATTTTTAATTTTTATCAATTTATATTTTTAAATTTAAAAACATTATTATACATAAAACAAAATGAAACTGAATAAAAAATATATTAAAAGTGTTGATAAATATTAAATAAATCAGAATAACATACACACAAATTGAATTTAAATTTATAGTTTAAAAATATTTTTACTTATTCTTATTTTGCAAGAAATATTTTTATCTTATTTTCATAGGTAATTAAGGTAATTTTCAAGGGGTTTCCATGTAAAAATAAAACATAAAGATATTTCAAATAGTTCAAATTGGGTAGAAACACTAAAATTCACCAAATCAGGCAATTTTTTTCATATAATTTGATTATTTCAAAATTCAACTTTTAGCTGAGAAAATCCCGAAGTCTGCTTAAAAATTGAGTCCAGAACAAAGAATGCTCCGTCGAATTATTCGTTCCTCGCCGTTTGATTAAACAGGTAAGCTGCATTTTATATTATTTCTTTTCTTCATTATCGTTGTCGTGCCTCTTTCGTCGTTATGAATTGGCGGCGGAATCGGCCGGACAGCATCTGCTGCCCGAGTCGGTCGCACTGCATACATTAAGGCGTAAGAGCGTGAGTGTGTAAGTACGTATTTTATATTTATTATGGATGCATATGGACCTGCCTGGGAATGCAGCAGCAGCAGCAGCCGATAGACTAAAGAGCGAATATTTAAATTACACACCACATCATCGTGATATTATGCTGGCGAGCGAGTTTTACACAAACCGGTTTTCGCATTTTCGCGCACTCTCTTCTCTGCACACGCATATTGTTATACACACGCTCGGAAATATTAAAATGCCTCCACAGAACGGCGAGGAAAAATGTCGAAAAAGACTTCGCGTCGTGGGAGGAAAATTACCATTTTTTCTGCATAATCCTCCGGTCTCGTTACACACGCCGGGGTGTGGAGCGACTCGCAATCAGCCACGTGAGATATATAATTCAATTTTGACAACGAGAAATAAAAAAAAACTAAGATTTTCCACCGCGTACAGTGGAAGAAAACCGCACCTTGTTTACTATTTGCGTGGAAGAAAGATTTACTCCTACTGCGCTCTTGTTTGAGAATTTGTTCGAGCTGAATTTCTCTAAAATTTAAATACTAAAGTTGCCTGCAAGTTATTTTTATGTTTTTATCGATATAATTTCGTGTTTGTATCAATTTGACGGATACAGATTAGTTTATTTGCCCGCACTGGTCAAGAGTTTCATTTTATATTTTTTTTATTTTTAATATATCTTGAAATTGATTCCATTATGTCATGTTAGATAACGATCCAAAATGAAGAATACCGAAGCAAAAGTACACTTATGGTGCAGCATGGAATCTTTTTTACAAAACTAAATATTAATCCATAAATTTTTTATAAAAATACAAAATATAAATAAAATGAAAAGCAAAAAATAAATAAAAATCATAATTAATAAAAATGCAATAAAAAATAAATAATAGATATTTATTATTTAAATAAAAAAATCTTTTTGTTTATTAATTATTTAAATATGTTACAATTTTATTTTAATTGCTCTTTTCTAATCTTTTAAATTATAATTTTTTTTTTATTTTTACTTCAGTCAACTGCTTGTCAAAAATGATAAAAATTAGAGCGTGTAACTACAAAATTCTGCTATTTAATTGTTAAAATATTTGGCCCTATAGAATTTTTAAAATCAATTTTCTGCTCAAAACAACTTAACTGGGACTTTTTTCTTATAAAAATTTGTCACCCTTTCTGAAAGTGACTATTTTTCCCCCCAGCCTGACAATTCCTAACCTTTTATTCCTCGATTTCCAAGAGATCCAAAGTTGGACGTTTTTTGACGCCTTTATTGTCCAGAAAAGAGTTTTATTCCGGCCGGCAGACGCGCAAAAACACGCCGCGAGTTGATTTTGCCACACTTTTGATGTCGTTCTGCTTGCTCGATTGCGCCGTGGTTATTTTATATTTATTTCTTCTCGTTTTCTGTCGCGCCGCGCGTAGTTGAAAGTCGCGCGCTTGGGTCCTGTGAATATTATCTGCTGAATTATATCGCGCTCGCGCGCGAGCGTTAATTATTATTCCTTTTACGCCGAAGATGCAGTCGCGCTGATAAAAACCGAGAGAGACGCGCAAATTACACCGCGGCCATGCACACCAAGACAGTATCCAGAATGTCAGTCGGGTCAACTTTTCTGGTGCAAATGAACGTGTCGAGTGTCAGTGTCGCACACCTTGTTGTTGTTTAGTCGCACCGGTCGCGGCAATTTCACTGGCTTTTTACGCTTCAATTTAAAATAAAAAAACCGTTTGTAAATTACGGAATAATAGGAAATAATGTAAATATAGTTCAATAATGGATCCCTCAAGGAAAGCTATTGAGATGACACACGCCGATTTTGATGAAAGTTGGTATGCAACTTGCACTACCCTTGGGTGTTCTGGAATGGCTATCAAAAGTTGCGCAATTTCACAAGGGAGGGTAGTTTACATTAAAAAGCATGTTAAAAACTGTCAAATGTAGGCAACAAAAGCATCCTCTGTGTATATAATTTGCCTATATCCGATTTCCCCCCAATGTAATTCAAATTACATGGAGTTTATATGGAAAAAATTAAACGAGGAAAATTGGGCAAAAATTAATGGCCGTTCTGGGGTACCAATGGGTATTAGAAGCGTTGTACACCAATTTTCATTGAAATCGGGGTGGGTCATGTCGATAGCATATCTTGTAAGGATTAATAAGCCCTTTTCAACAATAAAATGTTATTTCCATGCTCATATTTTAGTTTAAAACTTCAGTTCAATCGTCGTCTACTACTATTATTATTTATTTATTTATTTTCCATTCACACAGCAAAAAAAGAAAAAAAGCTATACGTAAAAGTACAGAAAAAGCTGAAAATACATTGCATTCTAAAATAATATAAGTAGAAGCAAGAGTTATTCAAATAAATGTGCCCAAAATTTAAGTCCGATACTTCAGTAGAAAAGGTACCAAACTAACTATAAGACTGTTTATTTTGGAAGTGTCTTATTTTGAATTTTTATTCATTACTTACACAGTTAATTGGTTTTTCTAATAAAATTTTTGGTTGGGTCAGGCCAAGATGAAGTCTTGTCAGCCTGTGCCCTTTTTTAGTGACGCAGAAGACGCCACTCAATTTTGTTTTTTTATTTTATTTATTTTTTATTTTTTTGGTTTGTCTTTATGAAAATCAAGCATCACTTATTTTTCCTGGCATAAACTTATTTTGTGAACAGTCTTTTGTCAAACACTTAAAAGCAACGAGACTTATATACTAAAAAAATTGATTGTTTTTTTTTATCAATATAAAAATAAAGTATATTTTAATTTATAGGGGGTAGAAATAAATATTGCTATTTTTCCGTAATTTCAAAATTTGGTATTATTTTTAATCCCTTTGAATAAAAAATCTATTTTTTTTACAAACACGAGAAAAAAATTAATGAAAATTCTCTATATCTAGAAATGATGAAAATCCTTTCCAAAAAGTTATTCGGTTATTCCAATGAAATATATTCAATTTACAAACCAAGTTTTGCTTTTTACCCTTTTGTTTAGGCAACTTTGAGGTAATAATAAACCCTTTTGCTTTCCTTCTCTTTAATTCCACCCACTTGTACTAAACGCATCACTTGACTCAAAATGCAAATATTTCCCCCCAGTTTAATCTTTTCATTCTGCGTGATATAAAACATGTCTCGGCGGCGCTCACTTTATTCAGCCACCATCAATTAAAAATTATTTACCCTCTTGTGCGAATGTACTTATGCATGCGCGGTACTTACTTAATGCACAATCAAAGAGAGTGTGAATGCGATTTATCGCGGCGCACGCAATTAATGGGGAAAGAAAGATAAACCCGCGCTTTTGCAGACTTATATGCCTGGCAGTTGGTCATAAAGAGAGCAGCCAGTTTTCTTTCTCTGCGCAGAGATCGGCGATATGTTTTCCACTGGCCCTGCTTAACGCGCGTATTTATAATTATGCAAATGGCTGCGCCCAATGAGATGCATTTCAATGAATTGCCGGTGAGAGATGCGTCTCGAGGCACAGGTTGAAATTCAAATTTTTGCTAAACGATAACTGAAAGCGATGAAAAGGAGGCCCTGCGTGGTGTAAATTTCATTATAAA
Organism: Neocloeon triangulifer; assembly: GCF_031216515.1. NCBI lineage: Eukaryota > Metazoa > Arthropoda > Insecta > Ephemeroptera > Baetidae > Neocloeon > Neocloeon triangulifer. The sequence goes on from NW_026775550.1 coordinate 4,561,177, forward strand.
ATCAAAACTTGTTACAATATATTGAAAATGATCAAAGGAAGAGAATTTTTTAGAGTCTGGTATTAATCATAGGAACCATATTAATTCACATAATTTCACTCTCAATATTTAATGTAATTATAATTCTGCCTTTCACATTTTATTCCATTGTATTGAAAAAAATCTCGTGCATTTTTTGTTTCCCCAGAGTGCTTAACACCAAACGCGTGATAAAAATAGTCTAAAATAAAAATTAAAAATTCTCGCACAATAAATTATTAATAAATTTGATTACTTGTCTTTAAAAAATTTCATAAATAATAATCATTTACATTCTTTTTTATACATTATATTATTTTTTTTAATTTTTAATAAATAAAAAGAAAATTTTTAAATCATAAACAACATAAAATAGAGTTGCAATTTGCAATATTTGAATTATTTATAAATAACTTTTACAACTATGGTTGAAAATATTTTAAATATTATTGGTGTTAAATTCTAAATCATGTAAATATAACTTGTAAACAAGGATACGACTGTTAAATAAATTCGGCTTAATGTGCTGTGCTGCTGTGTCTTTTAAATAATGCATTTTGAATTTATTCATCAGAAATTTATTAGACACTTTTAACTTTATTAAATTATTTATTTGACTAAAACGAATAAACAATGAATTAAAATTTATTATTGAGAGAAAGTAACGTAGGTATTTTACTCTATTTAGTTTCAGAAATTTGTTTATTGGGTTCAAAAAACTGAGGGCAACTATGCCCCATACATGAACTCATCCATATTGATGACAAAATAAAAATTTAAAAGAAAAGAGAAAGACAACATTAATATTTCTCAATGAATTGCTTTTTCAGCGTTGACTTGAAAAAATTTACATTTTCATTCAGACACAAGTTTGGTGGTAACAAATTCCAATACCTGTAGCTTTGCACTTGGAAACAGTTTTCAGGAACATCAACACTTACAAATGGAGCGAGCAGTTTCATACGGTGCGCTCTTGTACGCCCTAATAAGTTAACGTCGTACATAGTTGTTACAAAATCATTTAAGTATTCCGGGCCATTTTTATACAGAATTTTATGCGTCTGCACTAATATTTTTAATTGATATCAATCAGCAATTTTTAAAATTTCACATTTTTAATAACGGAGATAAATTTTGGCCGATTTTTACATCATAAATATAGCGGATTAAATGGTTCTGCAACACTTGCAATTTGTTTAACTGGGCAGATGTCAAGTTGCAAAAAACAATGTCACAATAATCAAAGTGAGGTAATATTAAGCTCCTGACCAAATTAATGCGTACTTTTTCGGGAGTTACATTTCTAAATTTATTTATGTTTTTGTAACAACCGGTAACAACTATATGTAATTTAATAAAAATATCAGATTTTAACGTTTCTTAAATCGAATTTAGCATTTTATGCTTCGAAAAAAGTTATTAAGATTATGACTGAAATTTATTAAATCCGTAAATTTACAATAAAATTATCAGCGTAAATTTGCAAGGAAATGACACAACGAGTTACAGACGAAAAGAGAGAATAACGAGAATGATGCAAGAGCTCTCTCAAATCACCCCTGAGCCCCGTCAGAGCAACAAACAGCAGCACACGGGGTGAAATATGTACACATCGCGTATGCAAATGCGCTCTCTCTCGTTTAAGCTCTGCGCTCTGTCAAAAGCATCTCGCATTCAACAGGTGTCGGCAGAATTTTACTCTCTCCCCCGTTGGCTCGCCGGGCGCCGAAATAACAGCAGAATTTTTTTTCCGTTCTCGCCATTGAGCGAATCGCGCGACAAAAGAAGAAGAAGAAGCGGAGAGTGACGCGGCTCGCCGCTTTTTGCGCTCTTTTCTGTCGCAAGTAGCTGCTTCGGCACGCTTGACTCGCGATTTCGGCGCGCCAGTTGTGCATATTTTCGCGAGAGCGGTGCAGCCGCGCTGCAGGAATTCGCGCGTTTGTACACGTGGTACAGGTGGCTGCTCTCCAGCCTCCGACGCGCTCACCTGGCGACAAACACAGATTTCAATTAAAAATGTTTGTCCAAAAGAAACTTCCTAGAGCACATTTATACGTCAGCAGGTGTAGAGAATAGAGTTTTATCATCTTGAAACTCGAAACTTCAGTTTATTTATTTAGCTATAAGAAAACTTATTAAATATCCGGAGTAAATTACTTTTATTTAACATGTTTTTATGTAGCATATTTTAATACTTTATGGATCGAAATTTACACGCAACTAAAACCAATAAAAATACGCCAAAAGTCTAGGTTGGGCTCTCATTATTTGCAGTTTTTTTTTTTTTTTTTAATATTTTTGATAATATTGGCTGTTTATTCACATGCTGGTTTCAATACAATGTTTACATTTAATTGTTTATTTGTGACTCTTTGATACTTCTTTTCCATTTACGGCTCCAGTTCGGCGAGTAGGTTTGATTTGTAAACACTTTTGCTTCCAATTTGGGCCTATGAGTTTTTAGCAAGTTGTTTACTAGAGCTGGCTGCCAATTCTCTCCCAATGTGACTTTTCCATTTCGGTATGACTTGTTGCGAGAGAATAAATGAATTGAATGGGGAATAATTTATTTTAAAAGAGGAATTGTTGAACAAAAAAATCAAATAAAAATAAGTATCCTCAAAAACTCTATAATTTGAGTTATCCTTTTCTTTTTAATATTTTTCAAAGTACGTTATGTGCAGTTTATGTGTATTGCAAAACTAATTCTACGGAACGAATTCTATGGACGAATTTTTTGCTGTAAAATAATAATCTTTTTGACTTGTTTTGCAAAAGCTTTATTACTGTAATATGTATAATTCCGGTTGTATCAAAATAAATTTGAACTTTATTCGCAAACAATTTATTTGATACGGATTTTCGCAAAATTTTCTTGACCGCACTTTGGGTCGATTGCCGCTAAAAATCTGTGGTTGTTGGCGGCGGCGGCGCGTATATTTATTGCGCACAAGTCATGCGTGAAATGGGTTGCGAGTACACGACGCTCGAGAGGGCCTTCGCAGCACACCTCATTGGCATCACGGCCGACTCTATTGTTACGTCACTCATCCGTAATTGTTATTATTAAATCATATTTACTCGGCACGGCAAATAGCGAGAATCGCGGCCGCTGCGTGCTTGTCTCCTGGGCCCATCGGCCGCGCGCGTATCAAACGCGGATATCGCCTTCGATTGCACGCTCGCCCGTAAATTGCACGCGGCGGCCAAGCAAGAATCTCTGATGCTCCGACGTTGGCCGGGTTGCCTATAAATTGAGTCAATTAATAATAGCTTGGAAATTAAATTTAACAAGTATGTATAATTTTAAAAAACAATTAAATTAGTTCATATTCATAATGCTAGCTTACAGTACTATTGAAATGAACAAAACTAGGCCTGTAATAAAAAATTTTTGTTAAAAAATTTCATATTATAAGGAGCTATGCAACTCCATTATATATTCCATTTAATAAATAACTAATTTTAAATAAATAAAAAAAAATACATATCTTTAATATAAGAAAAATTTAATATTAAAAATAAAATAAAACATTTAATTAATAAAATTAGTTATTATTATTTTAATAAAATAATATTTCAATTATTTAAGATAAAAAATTAAATATATGTTAAATAACATTTTTATCGATATACTTTTTTTATTTTATTTTAGACTATTTTAGACCCCATCGCGTACTATCCCGTTTTCATTTGAAATTTAATCGATAGTACTTGAAGAATCATTACTTGTGAGAAAAACACGCAGCGTGCGCGCAAACTTGCAATTAGCGATGCTCACGCCGCGATAAAATTCGAGAACTTTTTTTTTTCGACGCTCTATCGTCGAAGTGAATCGCACTTTGGCGAAATGTGTGCGCGTCTCATGAAAATCTTGATCCGGCAGCGAGTTTTGGCTCGATCTTCAAAAAATTCGCAGCTTGACTGGCGCGCGCAAAAAAGCATTGCAGCAGTTATTGGTGTGTGTCCTGGGAATTCCGCGCACAATCTCCCTCTGCGCTGTGCCATGACGACTAGATCCGCTTGCAATATATGCACCTGTTTACAAAAGTTTACATATCAAACTAATAATTGTAAAATATTGTGTCACCAAAATTGTCTTGATTACTTCTTTGCATTTTCTGCGACGAAAGTGTTTGAAGTTTTGATAAAATGATAAAACCTTTTTTCTTGTAAATTTTTACTTTTTATTTTTTGTATTTCACCAAATTCAAAAATAATAAATATTGAAAATCCAGGTTCTTTAGGTATTAAATTATTTTATAACTAAATTAAAATTGAAAATTCATAAATATTTTTATTAAATTATATTTTTTTTTCAATTAAATTCCAATTTTAATATTTGCAAAAATTAACTCATTATTTTGTGAAAGGTTTATTTTTTTCAAGCTAACAATAAGATTTTCAACATTGGAAAAAATCAGTTTTCCCAGCGTTGATATCACCAGCATTCAGTTTGCTATGATATGAAACAAAAATAACAGATTAATTTATTTCATCATTTCTTCAACTTTTAATTATAATTTCACTAAAAAATAAAGTAATTTTCAATAACTTTGTTATCTATTATTATTTAAGTGCTTTATATATATTTTAAACATTTTTTTCATCATATTTTTATTCAGAATTTAAACATCCGTAGTTGCAGGTATGAAAAATGTGTAATTTCATTGGCGGTGTGTTTAATGCACGCTTACGGATGACAAGCCGGACTCGATTTTGGCGGTACGCATTTCCACGAAGCGGAATTTATTGCGCGCCAGTGTGTACTTTCGTGCTGCCGGCGGGCCGCGAGTTGTCGCTTGAACAATTTCTGCCCATTGTTTATCAATGTGCAGTGTCATTTTCGCATATACACGCCGCGTCGTGAGCCCCACGCGGAACGCGAATACCGCGCAAAAAATGCCCGCGATTTCCAGTCAAAAGAAACGAAACCGCAAACCTTTCAAAACAATTATTTACAGCTTCCTGCCCTCTTGTAAAATGCGTGTAAATTAATTAATTTGTTAATTAGCTACGCAAGATGCCTCGAATGAGAATTCTGCAAGGTTCCCCTGCAATTTGAGCTCTATTAACATTTTTCATGAAATTTAAAAAAAAAACAGCTTGTTAACTTTGTAGGTTTTTAAGTATTGCAATGGACAGAAAAATTAGATACAAATTGTTAGATTATTACGGAAAAAGTGACAATTGTGGGCTTTATTTGCATATAATCAAACCTATAATTATAATATTGTGTTTAAAATTGTAATGACACACGTCATAAAATCATAAAATAATTTAATTTGAATGAATCATTGGCACTCAAGGAGACGATCATGGAAATGAATAAAACGGTCCTCGTTAAAAAATTGTTTTCTTTTATTCAGAAACAAAACGGCCCTACCAGTTTTGGTCACTGTCTGCGACCCTAAATCAAGAGCAAGAAACAAATACAAAAAACGAACAACATGTTTTTTGAGAATTTAAAACCTAAAGAAACCACTCGAAACGGGAAATAATTAAATTAATACTGTGAATTACGTTTCGAGACAACGAGATATTTGAGACAAAGCCGGTGTAAAAAAGTTAGAAAATTCCTTTTGTGATAATAAACAATTTAATTGAGGGCGAATATTTCCCAAAATTAAAATTCCACGTCAAGGCGATTAGTCACAGTACTAATTTAATGAACAAAATGTTGTTAGTTTTAATATTTTTAATTTTTTTGTTCAAATGTGGTTTTACAATTTGGTGACTTTTTGTATATTTTCTTGCTCATGTAATAGGGTCGCAGACCGTGACCGAAACTAGTGGAGAGCCGTTTTGTTTTTAAATAGAAAACCATTTTTAACGAGGACAAATTCTTCAATTATAAAATTAAGTAGATTAAAATTGCTACAAAAATTAAAAGTAAGTTTTAAAATTTATTATTTTTATTATTAATAACGTGTTGCCTTTTGTTTCTGGATATTGAAATCATCATTTACTTATTCAAATGACCTGGCGCTTTGTGCGGTCAAAAAGCAATTTTAAATTATTGCACTCTCGGCGGGACACACAGCGCATACCTTTCTTTCTCCGGAGATTGCAATCTCCGCGTGTCTGCGTCTAGTTGAGCAGCGTGGCCCGGATACGTGAATGCTGCGTCGAACGAACGAAAACGAAAAAGCAGGCGACCTGTATATTAAAAGTAAGTGAACGCGGGTAGTACATGGCCATGTACTTACGGCCGCAGCGGAGGAAAAAAAATAAAATGAAACTCTCGCGCTCGCATATATAATATATATAAAAAGTTACATGATCACGATCATGCTTTAGGCGTTGTTGTAATGTATAGAAAAAATCCCTTGGCAAAAATAACGCAGCGAGCCAGTTCACCTTTCAAGGTCTCGAAGTGTAAAGAATATAAAGGCGGGCGAGCGAGCGAGATAGCCGCAGAGAGGCTGCGGCGAACGGGCAAGAAAAAAATACATATAAAATAAAGGAGGCAGCGTCACGCATCCACGCACCATGTCTAGCCAAACTCTTTTTTCGCGGCGGCGTGCGAAACGGAGCCGACGCCGCCGCGCCTCAGGTCAAAGGACACGCATTTGTATTCTTTCTCATTCTCTTCTTGTGTTTTTTTTTTTTTTTTAATCCTGCTGGTGAGTCTCGCTAGCTGGGTGCGTGCGTTTCTTTCTTTCTACGCCCGCCGCCGCCGCGTAATTAACGACGAGGCGAATAATGCGAATTTATTTTCAGGGGGCTCATTAGGATCGTCCCTTGTGAGTAGTTGCGGCTCTGACAGAGAACATTTGTTACTTTTTTGCGTGGAGGCCTAGACGAAAATTAAACTAAAAGCGCGCTGCGTGCGGAAATCATTATTTCCAGCAGGTTGCTGATTATCAGCAAAAAGGTTAATTGTAATTTTGGCAAAACTTGTTAACTTTTAATACTATATATAAGAATAATTGTATTATTTTATAGTATATTGAAAATACCTAATCAGAGTACAATTCTTCAATATTTATACTTCAATATTTAAATTAATACAAGCTAAATTTGATAACAATTAAAATTTTAACTACTATAAAAATTTAAGTTATTTTTAATTAATATTTTTCAACAATTTTATAAATTTTAATAACATATTATAAAGTCATGTTTTGTCTTTTCCCATACGGACGTAGTCGTTGATGGAAAGCAGTTGTATTAGAAAAATTGTATTTCTTTCATCAAAGAAGGTGATTTTTAAACCTATATTTTAAAGTTTATAAACACAAAAATAGTTTTAAACATAAAAATAATTTAATATAATATTTTTCCTTAATTATAACATAAAATATTTTATATTAAGTTTATTTTACATATTTAAATTTTATTTTTTAAATTGTAATATTATTGCATTAATTATCAAGGCAACATTATGCATTTAAATTTTTAAAATAGTTTAATTTTAAAATTATTTATATAAACGGATTGATAATTTGAACAAGAAATGTAATTTGCCAAAATATTATATGTTGTTTATGACCCGGTAAAAATTTATAGTTGAAAGTTGGAAATTTTTTAATAAATTGAAACAAAATAGTCTATAAACGCAAAAATTCTTAGAAAAGAGTAAAATTTTCTTGGACAGAGAGACAATTTTTTGTTAGTCTCACGTATTGTGAGTCGCAATGAATTATTTCCTAATTTACAAGCTTTGAGTGAATTCCAAATATTAAAAAAACATTTTTTTTCGCCTGTCTAACCAAAGAATTAATTAAAAATTTGACTATGTGTCATTAAGATGCATCCCTTAATATGGTCTCAGTTCCAATAATTTAACTTTAAACTTATTTTAGAATTTTTTTAATCTTCAACACAAGATTTTAACTTTAATGAAGTAATCAAATGTAGTAATTAAGAAATAATTAAATGGAGTATAACAAGTTAATAGTGGCTGCGGCTGTCATAACGCAAAACCATACGAATGATGAAGAGTTTGTCCATTTTTGCAGCTCAAGAGATGGAAAAACACGTCGTACGAACCCTTTAATTGCCGCCGCCGCGCAGTTGGCCGCGGCCAATAAATAAACGACTTAATTAATTGTTGGCCAGTGATGCGCAAAGTCTGCCGCGGCAGGGGTTCTGCAGAAAAGCGCGACTTTTGTGTAATGCGCTGATATTGTTGCACGCGGTTTTTTTCTGCATTTCGAGCGAATCGCATGCATCTGGCGAATCATCATCAATCCACTCGTTTTCCTCGCGCTCAATTATCCGCGAGGCTCGCGCATCCGCCTCCAAACAACAATATAGAGGCGGGAAAATATGCACACAAATAACAAGAGGATAATGCGTGCGCAGGCCACGCTACAATCGCTACGAGATATAAAAATGATGATGATGAATTAGAACGATACGGTGCGAGATTATTACGAAAGTGAATAAAAAAACAAAGCAAACAAAGCATTAGCTCTTCACTCACACGCCGAACATGTGTTATTTCGCGCTCGGTGTTTTTTTTTTGTGCACCATCCATAATTAATTCAAGGCCTTCATTGTCTTTTGTAATTTATTTTTAAAAGAAAAACACATTCAATTGATGAGAAATGAAAGTTATTAAATGCTTTACTAACTTCATCGCACCAAATTAGTAATCAAAATTATTCCCCAAAAAACAATATGAAGCTGATTAATTTCCCTCAATAAAACATTAATTAATTGATATCAATGAGTAAAGAATTTTAAGAAGTAGTTCTAGAAAATCTTGATTTAGACGAGAATGAATGAACTCTCTTTCAACGACATAATTGAGGTCTCAAAAGTTCAACACGCACAAAGTTAAATTTGGTTCAGCGTGCGTGCTCCCGTGAATGCGTCAAGAAGTGCAATTATTTGCTCTGCTGCGAAAGCGATTAATTTTTTCCTCTCCGAGCTGGCGACAAACTGCGATGGTAGAGATTGAGTTATTTATATAAAGGAGGTTTTTTTCTCAAAAAGTTTTTGAGAGCACCGTTTAGAAGTCATTTTTGCATTTTGTTGCATTTTTGGAAAAAGAAAATTTTTAGATTTTAAATTTTAATGATAAAATGTATCAACCTAGATTAATTAAAAAGAATAGTTTTTAAACTGATTCCATCTCATCTTTTAGATTAGAATTCTAGTAATTTTATTCACCACCAAGTTCCATGTGGACTGAAAAATAGTCCATTGAAATTCTTACATTTAATTTTAAAATTTACTTTAATATTCTTTATTTGGTTAAAGTGCTTCAAAATTTGGTACAACATTTTTCATGAAATTAAACAAAATTGAAACATTTGTTATTACATTAAATTTTAAAAAAAGATGTTGGCAATTTGTGAATTATGGAGCCGAATTAAAAAAAAAAATACATTAAATTATAATTTATCCTAATAATTAACCTTTACTTTGCTTTGTTTGCTAAGTAGGCGACATTAATTATCAAGATTTAATTTTCTCAACTCATGCTGTTAACAAATAGCAAATTTTGGTTTGATTACAAATTAAATTTTAGCAAAGCAAAATAAAACGGTTTTGAAGCGAGCCATCTATAAAAACCAACAAATTCTTTAAGAAAATCAGGTTTAGATTTTTGCGAAAAAAGCTAAAAAAAAGTTGCACTTATTGTTAAAGCGGATTTCACAATCATCATCCAGCACTTTGGGCAGAAAGCTTTTCTGCACCGAACTGAAAGAAAGCAAAAAACAAAAGAACAAAAATAAATATATAAAGGATATAAACAGCAGCCGAGAGAGTACAAACATACATTGCAGTACAAACTCTCACACAAGACGAAGAGGTAGTAATTTGAGCACTAATTAGTCCATCCAAGGGCTGCAAAGAAAAACAGCGCGGGCACAAAAGAATGAAAGAAAAGCAGCCGAGCCAGTTCTGTGCGCGGCGCGAGATGCAAATTCGAGCAAAAATGTAATTACATTTTTCTAAGCGAGTAAAAAGGGCCATAAATTACCATTCCGCTCGCCCGACTATGCAGTCGAACGGTCGTGCGAAGGCGGCTGCTGCTGCTGCTGCTCACAGATTTGTTCGAGATTTTGTTCTTAATTTGCATTTTAAAGACGGAGCTCGTCTCGATTTGAGCCTGCTGGCAGAAACAATTTGCTGAGCGGAGAAAAGAAAAAGGGAAAATTAAACTGCGCGCGTAAATCTCTCTCTCCGGGCGAATTATGTTATTTTTCGGAATTAATGCTCATTTCGTGATGCGAAATTTAGTCATTAATTTCAGTGTATTGGAAACTGGAAAGATGATAGCATCGCACGACGTGCCATAAGACGGTTTTTTTCTTGTTATAATATTCTTCGATTAACAGTCGATTAAAAAATCCAATACTTAATTTAGGATTTACGTCAATAATAAAATCCCGCTTTTAAACAATTTACAATTTTTGTTTTGCAGTTTTTTAAATATTTTTTAAGCCATTTATTCCTTTAGCTTCCCTTTAAATAGCTAATTTACGAAAAGTAAATGTTCATTTGTATAATTTTAGTTTTGGGAGGTTTTATTATTTTTGAATTGTATATTTTGTTAAATACTTTTTTTTATCAAACCTAAACAAAGGGAGAAAAAAAATGTAATTGTTCAATTGAAATGGGAAAGCTCAAGTTGAATTTTAAACCCGCAGAACCGCATAGAAATTACAACTCTAATCGTTTAATGTGAGAAAATAAACTTTTGCCCGCAGGTTGGAATGGAAAAACCAAACAGTAGAGTGTGTGTGTAAGTTCGCTCGCAGTGAGATTTCCTCGAGCGAAATGTACTTAACAAGGAGAAAGAGCAGCCCAACGATATAAGTACAGGCATTTAAGCAAACACACACAGGGAACGCGCAGAGTCTGGCCGTAGTCGGCGCGGCCCATGCAGTAATTAATTACGCTTCATTAGTAATAATTAAATAAGTGTAACGCGACACGCGAACCTGCGCCTGGGAAATATGCAAGGCCCATTACACGTTTTAGAGACGCAAGCGTAGGCCTGCGATGCATCGCTGGTGAAATGAGAGGAGGAAAAATAAAGTGGCGATTCTCACGGCCGATGAGACACGCGGATTCGCGACACTTGACTTGTTTTTCCGAAAACAACGGTCTAGACGGTGAAAAACTTATTCAATTAATTCCAGCGCATTATAAATTTTTAAATTAACTGTTTGTTGATACTTAATTGCCTTAATCATACAATAAAATAATAATAATAATAATTAATATGTTTAAGTTTCTTAATAAAAAATTTAATTTAATTATTAAACTATTTTAACTGTTTATTTTTTGTTTTTATTAAATTTTTTTTATATTTTTACAATTTTCAATTCAATTTTTTTAATTGTAATTAAAAATAATAAAAATATCTTATTTTATTTAATTTACTTAATTGTTTGCTTCAACTGCATTTTATTCTTAAATCTAAAAGTCTTTTTTCTAGCTGTATATCTTTGTGCAGCTTTCCTCCTTTCCTTTCCTTGTAAGTTCATCTCAAGAGCAGTTGTAAACTTTGATACAAAAGCAATCAAGGGACACATTTTATAAGAAAGGTGGACGCGCGGCGTGACAATAAGGAAAATGCCACCGAGGCATCAAAGCATTGCACTCTCTCAGTATGGTTTGTTGCGCTCTCGCTAACTAAATAATTCCTTCCTTTTATTTGTCTCCGAGCTCCGTGTCAATTTGTATTTCGGGTTCAATTTTCCCACTGCCGATTGATGCATGCAAAGTACTCGAGGCGACGAAAACAATAAAATATGTATATCACGTTGCACTCTCCTGGCTACCGCACACGGTAAACATGCACTTTCCCAGTGAGAGAATTGTGTGTTTAGAAGAAGAAAAAAAAACGCTTAAATTATGCCCACCGGCTGTAGTGCATGGGTATCAACTTGCAAAATAAAGTTCTTTATTATTCATCAAAACTGGCCTGAATGAGATTATTTAGAAGACTTTTCTCGCGAATTTCTTCTCAGTGAATATAGAGAACCATGAATGAGTTGGAAAATAATTATCATGAATAAACCAGTTTTTTCCCCTTTGGAAATTGGCAATCAACAGCCAAATTTTTCAAAAAGTGAAGTCCTTTTTAGGTTCCTTGTAAGTTTGTTGATTTAAAATATTGCAAAATTACTCCATTTAAGGTAGGAAGGAATAAAAATTTTAATATTTGAATTTTACTTTTAAGTGTGGAAAATTTCAAGTGATGAACAAAAATTCCCATATATTTTTGTTATCATATTATTTTTTTTAGTTATTAACTTATCTGAAATTTTAATTAAATGTCAATGACAGGCTTTGCAGGTAAATTTAAATAAAAGGAGAACAATAATCTAACCTTCGAAGCGTCAGTGTCTATTTTTAGCGAATTGCCAGAGGCGAGGCTGCAAATAATACGCTACTTACTTTCCGCACCTGCCTTACAATGAATTGCGTGAGCGGATCGCTTACATACAAAAGTGGTGCTGAAACAATTGTTAAGTCTTTTGCACTTTTTCCACACAAACGGAAGAAGTAGTTCCGCCAACGCGATACACGATGTGTCGACCGATTCAAGAGGACACACGACTGCTTTTTTTGTCGCGACCAGTTCATTGATTCTCTTTCCATTTTTCGCGCTCAAAAAGCCGAACCGAACGAAGTCTCTAAGAAAAGCAGCGTACAACAATCGAGTGCGAAACAGGTGCACATTTGCGCTGCAATTAGCGCTAATTTTATTTATATACTTTTCTCGGAGGCGCTGTTTTCAAAATCACGGTCCGTGGTGCACTCGACGCCACCGCACGGACATTGTGTTTTCCTCCTTTTGCATCGTGTTAATTTGGCAAAAAGTAGGCGCGAGAAAACGACAAGAGTGACGGCGCGCAATTCGAGTGTATTATTGCAACAATGAGAGCGAGTGAATACGGTAGCCCCTTCGGAAATTACATCACTCGAGGAGGCCTCTTTTTGTCGCAGCGGAAAGCGCGCAATTATATTTTATCAAATTCAATTACAATTTTTCCATGTTCTCCGCCTCTGAAATCAATTATGTTTATGAAGATTTTCAAGAGAGGTGCGGATTAATTTTTCCATTTTTTTTTTCTTAAAGGATAAGAGGATTTCCTTCAAGCAGCAGAAAGTTTTTTTTCGCACTTCGGGTCTTTTCTTTCGTTCTTCATTTGAAAAGGAGGAGAACGAATTAAAAGCAGAGGACTTAAATGTGACAGACACAGTGGGGAATGCCCGTGATTTTTTCCGAGATTCGGTTGGGCTGAAAGGATTATCTATTATCTTAGATATGGAGGATTTTTATTTTTTGTTTTAATTCATGACTTTTTAGAGGATAAATAAGCAAGTCGGCACTTTTCATTAGTTCTAATTTTTTTTATAATTTTAAATAAAGTTTATATTATAGATGCATTTTTAATTTTAATTTTTAAAATTATAAAAATATATGTTTCATAAAAATATTTTATGCATTAAATTCAATCACAAAAAAACAATGAAGACGTTGTTGATTGATTTTAAGGGTACTTTTATTTAATATTAAGATTTTGCGAGTTATTGTAAATCTGTAGCTCCTCAACAAATTAATCATAATTATTCTTAAATTACAAGAAATAATTGAAGTAGTGCGAAATTTTATTAATTTTTTTGTATCTCCAAGACTATCAACGACAATGCATCTCAAGGAAATCACGTCACTCCAGTTCACAATATATACGTGATTTTGAATTTTTCTGAGATAAAATGATTCTTTTAAGGTTATTAGACCGTTTTGATAATTCATTGTTGTATTTTGCCGAATGCAATTGAGAATTTCTTATTAAATTCTTATTTAATATTAAATTTTGCTTATAACATAAGTAACAATCCTACAATCCTACGTAAATCAGAATAAAATCAACGTGTCTCCTCAATTTTATATTGGAATTTTGAAAATAAAATAAAAAATAAAATGCCTTGAATTTTTACGCGGCATCTAAAATTTGAGCCCATAACGCTTTGCAGTTTTAAAAATTTATCTGAATTGCTACTTTCAACATGAACGATTTAAAATAATGCCGCGGGTACAAATTCAAAGCTAATTCGCGCCATTTGTCGAGTGCAAAACTCGCGATTCCCACGTGTGTGTGCATCTCTGCATGCATAATAAAAGCACAAAAAGCACCTGCGACTGCAGCGTGTAGAGAAAAAGCAAAACACAATGATGTGTAATTAAAAGCGCACGCTGCATCAAAAGTGGGCATTTAAAAGCAAATGCATTCGCTCATTACGTGCGCACAGTGGGAATAAAGTGCATGCGAGAGATGCACTTTTGCTTCGAAGCTTAATCATCGCGCGCGCGGCGTGCAGCCGTGTTTGTGTTTTAACACCAAAGCTATTTACATGTAAGCCTCATTACACCGGCTGGCCCTTTTTATTTCAAGCCTCTTCTCCCTCTCGTTCGTCGCTTTTCTAACTGACAATGCGAGCAAAAGAGAGAAAGAAGCGCTACACATTAATAAATTACAAGCACCACGTGGAGACGCACGGCTTTGTCTGACGTGAATCGCAAGTGGCGAGAGCTGCACTTTTATAAAGAAACTTAAGTTTTGAATAATTCAATGTAATGAGAGGATATTTTGATTGCTAAAATTTGTGAATTAATAAAAAAACGTAATAAAATGTTGAAAATTTAAAATAGCAAAGAAAAACTCAATCATACATCGATTTGTTGGTCTGAATCAAAATTATTAGATTTTTTAAACTGAAGTCTATTGCAAATGATTTTATTGAGAGAAAGCGTGATTGCAATCTATTTAAAAAAGTCAAAATTTTAAAAGGTACTAAAATTTAGTTTGGATGCAAAATTAATTGCATAGTAGTTTTTATTATAAACAAAAATAATATTTAACTAATAATAAACTATGAATTTTGGCCACAATTATAATAAAGCAAACGTTTATTATTTATAATATTTTCTTTTATTTATTTTATAAAAAATATTATTTTATACATTATAAACTTTTTTTTGTCATATAATAAATTAAAAATTGTTGTTTTTTTAATAATTTAATTCGCTTTTATCTTACAATTAGTAGGGATTGTAAAATTAATTTATAATAAATTAATACGATCAACAACATCATTATGATATACTTCTTTTTAAAGAGAAATATACATTCGTGTATCAATTAGGTATAATAGTTAAAATAATAAAATTGATTTCATCAAATTACATTTCAGTATAAAAACCAGAGCAGCGACTTTAAAAAATTATAAATTGTTCAAATAAATTTAGATCTGTTGAATCATTTTAAATATTAACATCTATTCTCTTGAAACTGTTTTCAAATTAATTTAATTTAAAAAATTTTTTATATATAATTGAACATAAATTAACTAAAAATTTTGCGTTATCATTTGATAAAATAAAGAATTAATTCGCGTTGTTGCATGCTTGAGACAGGGTGTGGTGCGCCCCTGGGTTGGGAAAAGGCAACGCCAAAAGCATTGTTGCCTGCGAATTATAAACACATCGCAAATTTATCATTTCGCACTTCTCAGAAATCACTTCCAGCCAATTTGGTACGCCGTCGGTAAACACACTCGAGTTTTTGCGAGACAGACTCTGTGCGAATCTTCTTCTTCATCTCATCACCTGCGCGATTTTTTTTTAGTAGGGGAAGGATGTGTACGCGCGGTTTCTTATTATTTTTGTTATTGCCTCTCGCAACGTCTCTTTCTCATTATTGCCATTATTGCCCGGGAAGAAATGAAGCTGCCGTAAATTTGCGCGTGATTGTGTAACAATGAGCACTCGGCGCGATGATCCTGCGAGACAGAAATTCACGAACAATGCGCCGGCAATTTTGATGGACGGGCGCAAAATGCGTGCACCGACCCACGGCTTGGTGCAAAATGAACAATTGAACGCGGCGGAAATCGAGTGCGCGGCCGACAGTGACCGTTATTGGATTTTGCTGCACCGTCAAATTGGAATCTTTTTTATTTATGTGAAGAACCAAAAACAAAAAAAGGGTCGCTTTGAAATTGCAATGTTAATTTTAACACATTTCTAGAAATTATTTTAAAAAATAAGATTTAAAAATAAAATTTATATCAACACTCGGAATTTTAAAGCAGTTTTAAAAATTTTAGTAATATGAAATAGTTTCTATTTAATTACAATTTATAAGATTTATTCAGAAGTAAAATTTTTGCTAGAAAGAAAATTATATTGAAATTTTTTGTAAATTTTATCTTTTTATATATTATTTTACATTTTATCCTTTTTAAGATGGAATTTATGAGTCAACCTCGATCAATTCAACTATATATTATAGCTTATTTGTAAAATTTAACGCTTCCTTGATTCATATAAGAATTAAGAAAAGAATTTTAATCCAAGAAATACCCGTTAATGAACGTCACTTATAGTTAAAGCAGTATTTCGATACAAACCTTATTTTATCTGTCGTCAACCTCTCTTTACTTGTTGGCCGGAACAAATTCGAAAGCCTTCGTTCGACACAGCATAAATTCGCCTGGCCGATCGAAATGACATTTACTGCGAAATTTACGACGAAACTTACGACTTAATCGAATACTGTGTATTATAAATTATCACTCCTTTTAGATTTAACGACCATTTCAAGCAAATTACCTCGAGCGACACACACACTCACATCTTCATGTTATAATCTTTTGGATAAATGAGCGGGGGAGGGAATGTATTTGAAAGAGAGTAAAAGCGAGAGAGTCTCGCATGCATGCGTAATCACCGAAGAAAATCGAACGGAGACCTTGATTAAAATTCAAGCCGCAAATAATTTGTAAGGCCACGCGGGGGAGGAAGGAAAACCATAAAATTTAAGGTGAAATGACATTAAAATTGGTGTTGGGTAAAAAAATGTGTGTATTTGGGCAGATTTTATTAAGTTATGTATAAAATCTTTGGAAATTAAAGCATCTGTCAGGGTCAATCATGTGTTTTTTTTTTTACCTAATTTACTTGAGTTTCATTATTCAGCATATTTATCTTTTTCTTTGTTTGTTTCATAACTTAAAAAAATTCATGTAAATATTTTGCCTAATTTCTAGATTCTTTAAGTTCTTGGGAAAAAACAAAATTTATAATTATGATAAAAAAAATTTGCATTCTTTTTTCTTTTAATTTTCAGTTTTTGGATCAAAGTTTTATTGGAATTACAAAAAGGTGAAAAGAAATATGAATTTTTCATCTTCAAATTAATCTGCAAATTAGAATTATTTCAAAAATTGCTGCTCTGCAATGCACCTTAAAAAGGAGCAGCAGTTTGATGAAGATGATGATGGAATAAATTATACACGGAACCCGTTCGGCCGCAGCAAACGAAATGCATAGGCAAGTTTGTTGTGCCGAGAGAGGAAAATAATCTCCTCACAGAATAACGAGAGCAAAAAGTGCGAGGCAGGTATAGTGGGAGGCGCACCGAAGGGGCTTTGCTGAAGGACGTTGACAGTAAAAGAGCACGCAGACTCACTCCTGACACGGAATGAATGTTCCATTCCGCTCCTTTGACTCATTCACTGCGAACGAACGAGCCGGCAAAAAATAAAATTATATAACCGAGCATACAGAAGCCGACCGCAGTTTTTCATTTTCGGCGCATTATGTGCGCCGCGGTGCGCGATTATTGTTATTAAGTGTCAAATTTCGGTTAATGAGATTTTTATATAGATGGGCCATTGTGTTTCCACGTTGCTGGAGATGCGCCGTGACGAATATTTGCATTATTGTTGTAATAAGTGGCGAATAAAAGTGCAAATAATATTTCTGCGGGAAAAATCAGGCATGTCATCTGTGTATTTGCTTCAGTACAACCAACGATGGAATGCGTCGCAAACCAAGCAGAACTCTTTGCATGGGAAACCACTTTTGAGGAAATTGAAATTATATTGTTTTTTGAAGAATATTTCATAAAAAGTTTTTATGGCAAATGAGAGAAAACTTAATTTTTGTCCCAAAACCTGGTTCACTAAAATAAGAAAAAGAAATAATTGATTTAATTCAAATCCTTCTTACATTATTTGTTCAATCAACTGAAAAAACCGTAGTAATTTCTAGACATTTGTACTGTTTTATGGAAAATCAAAAACCAATTTTGAACACACTTGAGACTTTAAAGAAAAAATAACAAATTTAAATGATTAAACATTTAAAATTACAACTAAGAACAAGATATTTCAAGTACATTAAAATTTTTACAAGATGAGCCATAATTATTTGGAACGAAACTTTTCAGTGAATATAAAAATAGATATTCAATTCTTTTAAATTATTCTGAAAAAATTTGGATTATTCATACATATTTCAAAGGCAATACTTGTACATATAAATAAGGAAAATTTCAATTAAGTTGTAACTCACTTGATTCATTGTGTTAAAAGCAGCATGTTGAGGCGGCATTTAATTTAATAATGTTTTGCACTCGGTGATTTTTATGGCCGAGAGCGGCTCCTTTTTTCTCCAAGTGGCGCGGTGGATCGGTTGTGTACGATTTACAACACATTTATTTCTTACGCATCCTCTTCTTGTTTCTCATAATAATTATGACATACGTGCATAAACATGTAATGCTAAATGCAAACGTGCGCTGCATGTTAACGAAGCCAGCGCTGCCCACCGTTATCTTGATGTCCTGTCAACTGCAATTTAGTTGCAATAAACGATCAAATTAGTGAGCAAGCAGACGGAACCTGCCTCATTTCTTCTAAAAATTCAAGTTTTTATACAATTGATATAAAAAATCACTGTGAACGGTTTCACCGCAGTGAAATGTAAATTTCAAAATTAATATCTACTCAATTATTTCATTATTTTCCTGTTTTATTTTCTTCTTCTTCTTTTTAGAAGTTCATTTAAGAGTGAAATTTTAAGCAATTTCAATATTGCAAATTTATAATAAATAAAATTATTAATTTAATTGTGAAATTCAGTTCTTGTGATGTAATAGAGGTATTCTTACATTGCCAAAATTAAATTGAAATAAATTCTTCAAAAGGAACACAAACAAACCAATTCATAGTTTACAAAGTTCATTAAATTTTAAAAATGTATAATTTAAATTTTTATTTTTTAATTAAAAATTATACATTTATATATTATATATTTTAATATTTACATTAATTTTAGTTAAATCGTTTTCTTTAATATTGTAAAAACCTACTAATTTTTTTTTTAATGGATATAGTTGATTTGTATAATACAATTTTTCATGTTTGTTCTTCATAATTTAGGATATTTATTAAAATGTCCCAAGGGATGATCTCAATGAAAACCGGCCCCCTGTTGAAAAAGAACTCTTCGGAACAATGAACTCCAAGCAAGTTGTTATTATTATAATATATATAATAATATAATCCATAATTATAATATAGATTGAATTTTTAAATATGAAATTATGATAAATTAAAATTAATCTGGGTGTGTAATTGTAATCCTGTTGGTGAATCACCTGGACGGCTGGAGCGATTCTCTTGTACTTTTTATATAAAAAAAGGTTTCAAAGCGAGCTGCCGTCTTGAATATCTTGGCATTAAGTGAGAAAGGATCGCATTGACGAGAGCGCAATTTTTTACTCTCTCTCATGAAAAGGCAGCCAGGTGCGCTCGGCCTAGGATTTGTGCATTCAGCAGCGTAAGACGCAGAACAATTTTTTCTCTTTTTGCAACAACTCGCTCATTCGCGATGGATCATTTATTAGAGGCGAGAGATTCTCCCACAGGCCAGTTTTCGCCATTCTCTTTCGCCGGGGGGAAACGGGGGGAGGGTTCGTGTCCGTCTCGCGCGGCCTCTCGCGATTTTTGCGTGGCTGCTGGAAAAAGGAAAAAGTCTCTCTCGCTCCTTTCATCTCCGTGGCCTATTTGGATTTCGCGCAAAACGTTCCGGTTTCGGCCGCGACCTTTTTTCTTGCTTCCCATGAACTTTTTTTAGCAGTTTTGCGTCGAAAAGTCTCACGCACTGAAAACCAGACGCTCTGCTGTGCAAATATAGGCCCTTGAAAAAAGAAAAGAAAGGTGAAATTAATCAAAATATTGTCGAGGCTCTGAAAAGAAAGAAACGCGGCACTATATAAATGGAAAAAAAAAAAATTGATGGTTCTACTGGTTCCATCGCTGCGTTAATTTGCTTTTTACACTTTTAACGGTCATCGGCCGGTTTGATCCAAACAGTCTGAAAACAATAGACACAGAATTATTGTATTTGTTGGAACTCTTATATCATCCATATTCAATTTTTTTTATTTTTTAAATTTGGGGGATGCAAATAAGTTAAAATTACATAGTGAATCCTCTTTAAATTAACATCTTATCATTTCATTATTATTCAATTTCAAGCACTTAAACCGCCTGGTTTTATAGTGTTTGAAAAATTTAAAAAATAAAATAAATTCAAATTTTATCCTTTCGACAGATTATTTATTTTCAACTTTCTATCATTTCGTTTTTTTTCTTTTTCTTTTTTTTCGATATATTTGGCCATTTTCACATTTTTAATTTTTCGGACAATCGCTTTTAAATAAATACCTGTTTATTAAACATGGTGGGATTTGTGTTAAGAGTGTTGAAAATTCCTGAGAATATTCCATACAGTTATTTTAACGTGAGCCATATAGTTTTAAACATTTTGCAACAAAGAAAAGACATCTTAATCAAGTCCTTAATAATTTGGCTTGATCCTTATTAAGAGGATAATTTGTGAGGAAGGCGATGCTGAAATGAGGAGCTCTTTTTCCCATCACGTGTCACGCAGCAGGAAAATTGTGCCCGTGCTTAATATGTGTGTGCATTTTTATAATGCGAGTTGCGTTTTGCGCCGGGACAGCACGCGGCGCACATACCAAATCATATTTCATCCTCCGCCTCGCCGTTCTTCTTCTCCTCGGAAAATAATAAAAAAAAGCGCACAGGGCGAAATAAATGGTGCACGCCGCATGATGCTCCGTTATGCAATTCATTATTACCCCGGCTGCAATTACGTGCCCGTCGGCTATGATAATGGAAATATGATGAGCACGCCAGGCAAATTTCTAGCAGCTCTTCAAGATAAATAAATTATATGCAGTCGCGAGTCTCTTCACTCGTTTATTAGCTTGCCAGTTAAAAAGTAAACGTCAATGTTTATTGAAAAAATGTAGAGTTAATTAATTTAACTGTTTTTTTTTTTTTTTTTTTTTTGTGTTTCTGCATAAAAGCTTGCATATTTTTTATGGCATGACAGAATTAAGACACCAATTTTTAATATTATTTGTAATGATCCATATTTCTAGTGAAAAACTAACTTTTTATTTTTATTATGTCAATTTAAAACAAAATTTAATAAAACTTAGTTTCAAGAAGTTTGTTTATTGGGTTCAAACTGAGGGCAAATTTCGAAAAATAATTTAATATAAAATATATTTCAAACGAATTGAAATTTGCATATCAAAAACTGGCCAGTTGAACACTAATATACGCATATCATTTAATTCCAAAATGAGGCTTGAAAAAAAATTTATA
The DNA here is from genome assembly GCF_031216515.1 of Neocloeon triangulifer. NCBI lineage: Eukaryota > Metazoa > Arthropoda > Insecta > Ephemeroptera > Baetidae > Neocloeon > Neocloeon triangulifer. Next base: position 4,582,666 of record NW_026775550.1, read on the forward strand.
GGTAATAAAATTAATAATCACATAACTTGGCTGTGAAAATCGGCTGCAAAAGATATGTTGATGGCAAAGGCCTGGGTTGAAGGAAAAATCTCTGAAACTTTTTTTAATAATATTTACGATATTTACTAAACAATAAAAATTTATTTATTTTAATTCCTTTTCTTTAGATACTATCATATTTCTTATTATTTAATTGTTTTACACTTTGTTTTACTTAATATTTTATTAAATTTTGTTTTATATTATTATTTTATTTTATTTTAATTTATTTTATTTATATTATATATTTTATTTTATTTCATTTTATTTCATTTTATTTCATTTTATTTTATTTTATTTTATTTTATTTTATTTTATATTATTTTATTTTATATTATTTTATTATTTTATTTTATTTTCATTTATTTTGTTTATATTATTTTATTTTAATTTATTCTATTTATATTATTTTATTTTCTTTATTTTTTTTATGAAATCAAAATTCGTTCTTGAAAGCACCTTGAAAGAGTTGAAAGTTTATAATGTTTAGACTGACAATGAGGATAAATTTGGAAAAATAATTCAATATAAAATAGAAACTAGTAAAAAACTTTTTTTTACTTATTGCAGCAATAAACAACTGCAATAAAAAACACAACAAACTAAATACTATGCAGTTGAAATTCCCTTTCACCAATTTTTTTTCAGCCTCTGTACATATCATCGCGTGGACCAACAATTACGGATATGCCAGCAAAAATCATTTTTGAATAAAGTTGATCCCAAAAAATAAAATAATAATAAATTCCCTCTGCAAACTTTGTCATGGCCCGACCGTAAAAAAATTCAATGTTTATTTGTACCAAATTTTTACAAAATCTGCCTTTTGAAGCGTAAAATAATAAAGTAAAAAATGCGTAATGCCGCAGAAATTTACTTGGCCCCGAAATGAAGACATTTTAGTACTTTCGGCGACGACTAATTAAGCAATTTTGGTTCAAAAGCGTAATGACTCAGTAGATTCCATTTGCGTCACGTTGGGCTGCCTTCCAGGAAAATAAAAAGAAGAAATAGAGAGAAAGAGATATGATGGGAATATAAAACTCGGCGAGCACATTTCATTTTTACGATGCACTCCGCATACACTTTCACAATAACGCAATTTTTCAGCTCCGTCCCGCGCCGCGTGATGCAGGACTTCTTACTCGTCTTTATTCCACGCATGAATAATGAGAAGAAGAGAAGAGACGCACTCATCTCTTTATGCACGAGGTGTACGGCTGGAAGTAGGCGAATTTATTTTTTCGCTCTCACGGTTTATAAACAAGTACGTATACGAATTCAAAGCGAGTCGGCAGCAGAAAAAATGGAGAAAAAATCGGCGAATGCACTTTTTTATTTGGCGCAACCGGTCAGGTATGAAAATAATCGGGCCTTTCATTGGCGGGTAGGCTCGCGAGAGAAGAAGAAAAGGAGCGAGAAAAAAATGCACACCCCTTTCAAAAGCAGCAAGGCCCTCTCATTATTTCGCTGCTTGACAACTTTGTACTACAAACTCTTATTATTCCCTTTATTTCGTGCATATTGTAGATGTGTGTGCTCGGCCTCTTATTTTTCTCCTCGATGTACATGTGCAATTCAGTGTAATTCACTTAACACATGCGATGCTGAGGGGGATAACCGAGAGCAGCGAGGCGCCGTTATTGCCCCTAAATTCATTTGTCCTAAAACAAATGCCTTAAAATGAAATGTCCTAAATTTTTCACTCCAAATCCCCTAAAAAAATCTTGGACAGCCCATTCTGATCACTTCTAGTTAACTTATAATAAATTTTTGTCAACCTTCATCGATAGGGGAAAAACAAAATTTTGTATAAAAACCGACTATTTCATCTTTCATTGGAAAAATAAACTAAAAACTAAACACTATTTTGCCCAATTCAAACAAGCTTTAAAATATATTTTTATTCTCTAAAATGCTCAATACAAAGAATATTAAAAAGAATTAGTGGTTTGCTCGCAGATATTATACAGAACTGGATATTTTGAGTTTAAATGTTAGAAAATTGATGAAGCTTTTGATTATTAATTTCAATTTGTCTTTAACATAACGGAAATAATGAATAAATTTAACGTAAAAGTGCTTCTATTCACCTTAATCATAAAAAATAATTATATTAAAAAGAATTCATGAGCATGGACTAAAAATATAAATATTCTTGATAAAAAAAAAATGTAAATTTCTACACTTCGAAACGCCACCACTGGCAAAGACACAGCCATTATCATCTGCTTTGTTTTTTTAAAGTCTGCCTCAGTTTTGTATAGATTTGTGTAGTACCTTCCTGAAAATCGCCTAGAATAATGAAGTACTTTTCGGGGAAATGATTTAGGACAAATGCATTTTCGGGTAAATGCATTTTATGGGATATGAAAAATTAATATAGGACAACTAATTTTTGAAACATTTAGGTGGTTTGAAATTAGGGGCAATGCGGGTCTCCCAGAGCAGCCGATTCTTATGGGTGTGTTATTTTGTGCGCGCAGCACAATATTCGCGTACGGGGCAGGAAATATAAAACACGGAGCGCTTTTTACCGAAAAATGAGATCGTTTCGGAGAACCGCTTATGTCGAATCGAGACACACCGATATAATTAATGCAATTTAATCGAGATTCGCACTCGCACCTCCTCTTCACACATAATTTACACGAAGCGACTCTCTCGCCCAGTGGGTTTCCTTTACCCACGCATGTAATTCAAGTGCAGCAAATTTGTTATTAAGAAATTTAAAATGATATATCTTATTGTTCATGCATTTTAATAAATCCAAAAATTGTTAAATATCAAGTATCATTTTTATTATTTAAAAACGGTTTAATTTTAATAAATAAAAACACATGGCATTGATTTGCATTTTTTTTTTAAATTCAGTGAAACAAACTTTAAACAACTGCCATGAATTTGAATGAAAATTTTTGAGGAAGTCTTGCATTTTCATTGACTTTCTTCTAATTTGTGCTATTTGATGAGAATAAAATAAACTTTTCTATTCTTTCTTTTGTAGTTTAATATGTTGCAAATGCGGCGCGTTGCAATGAGTAATTTCATCATGGTGACGCCTCATATAAATATAATATAGAAATTTCTGATGAAAAAAAAATTTTAAAAAAGAAAAGGAAAAGGATGTATCCTCATTCTGCATTTGAATAGGCTAGAAATAACTTTTAATATTCCTTATTCCTTTCATTTGTTCAAATTGTTACAAAAAAATTACATTGAGAGAAAATCAATTAAATTGTTGGAAAGACCCATCCGCCGCAGTGGGTCTCACTTGATCGTTTTTTATGCTGCAATTAATTAATTAATTTGAATTCCCATTTAATCTTCTTCTTTACTTGGTTGTGTATGTATGAATTACGTTTTAAAATTAACAATTTAAATTATTGTAATATTTCGCTTTGAAATAAAATAAAGTACATAAATATTATTAGTTTTAAATTTGAATTATTTATTATTTATTTTTTCGTATAAAAAACATATATTTTGTTTCTTTTATATTTAAAATATTTATTTATATTAAATTACTTTAAAAAATAAATTTGAACTTACGTTTATTGAGGATATAATCTGAGTTATAAATAATTTATTTCATATTAACTTATCAAAATAGTTCAAATTTGAAATTTATTGAAACGATTGCATTGCATGAGATCTAAATTCATTCACAAATGTGAATTGGTTTTTGCGGCGTAGTGCGTATCAATTTTTAATTAAAAATATCATTCGATCACAACATCACAATTAAAAAACAAAAATCTACCTCTTGTTTAGAACATTAGTGATCAACCGATCAGAGAAGCCATAAAATTCGAAACAATGACTGAATGTTTGCCTCCATCACATACGCAAATCAATTGTTGAGGTGCAAAACTTCCGACTCCGGGGGCACACGTGGGCAGTTTAATCGGCGTGCAAATTGCGTGCATTCATCTCGCATGAACGTGTCGTTTTATAATTTAAAATGCAATACCCGCGGCGGCCTTTGAGGCCTTTCACATTTATATATTTATTCCTTTTGTGCACTGCTTTTCTTCTCTGAGATATTTACTGCCGGCCACTGTGGGAATAATGCACCCGCAATTATCGTCCGTCGGCGGGTATAAACTTTATTTATTGCGCGATAATCTGCGTTTAGCATGAAAACATCTCGCAGAGAGTTACGAGCGGCGAGGGCCAGAAAATTGAGACGCGCGGTAGCCAAACTCGCAGCTGTTCGAAATACATAAACAAGAAAAAAATAGGAGAGATTCTTCATTTATTTGCCTGCAAATTTCTCATCGAGTACGAAAGACTTGGAAGTTTTTTGGCGCAGTGACTTAAACTATAGGATAAAAAAATTCACCGTCGTTTATTGCTAGAAATTGCACCGACCATAAAATTATAGCAGAATAGATTAATGATTCCCTGTTTTGGCGCCTCATTGGCAAACACAAACAGGAAATTTTATTGTTTTCCTTACAAATTTAATTTTTTTCCTGCATGCGTATCAGCAAAAACTTGTGATCAACAGAAGCCCAAAAATCATTAAATATACGTTGTTTTAATTACAATTCAATCAAAACTTGGATAATAATGCTAAATTTTTTATCACAAATAATATTAAGAATATGCCCCAAAATGAAATTTATCAGAAAATTGTACCTGGAATGATAGAAACTAAATTACTACAATCTTACTTTTCACATTCAACTTAAAATAAGAAAGAATGTTACGAGTCTTTAAAATTTATTAAAAACCTTTGCGTTCTTTTTTAAGCACACCATATTTCAAAATCAGCACAATTGTAAACAAACGGGTTTCAGTTGAGCGTTGACACTCGGTACAATCATTTTCCCTCGGCTTTTGTAAACAAGAGGAAAAGTGCAAGGAAAACATAATTTACGCGAAACTATTAAAATTCTCAGCGGAGAGCAAATAAATTATAATACGCTGCGAAGAAGTGTGTGTTTATTTCGCACTCGTCGCTGCAGCTCTAGATTGCATTACAATGGCCATAAATTAGAAATAACAAGTGAAAAGCCGACAGTTAAATCGTCTATAAATACGCGCACACACCGAGAGTATCAACTTCTTCTCGGATTGTGTAGTAAATAAATATATAAATATTGGCCGCGTGCGCGGCGGATAACATCTGAAAAGAATCAGGATCGCCAGCATCTCTGCTGCGGTGTGTCCGCGGCGGGGTCAAGAGGCGCGAGAGAGAACACGACACCCCTGCCTATTAGGAGCGGCCACACTCCTCTCTCGACATGCATGAAATTGTGTTGCTCTCACGGCCGACCGAGCTGTGCAGTGCAAGTGCGAGCAGGGGTATTAAATCTCGTGCATGCAATTAGATTGATGCGGACGCAAACAACTAATTGGTTGTAAAAGAGTGAGCGATCGCTCTGCTTTAGTGCAGCAGCCAGCACGACACTCTCTTATTCTCACTCACACATGTGAATGAGCTGGAAATAATGCATCTCTAGGAGTCGAGGTGTCAGTCGATTGTTATTCGCTCATTGACAGATAATCGTGCAACTGATAATACCGTAGGAAAGGAGACTCTTTTGGTAAACTCAAAATTCATCTAGAAAAGAAATTTAATGTTTTTACTGACATTTCTTGACTTTGACAGTTTCTCCTTTTGCGTTGTTAAACCATGGAATGACCTGCCACCCACCCCGAAAGACTGTTCTGCACAACTTTTGCAAAAATTTTGTTGGCAGCAGAAATTTTAAGATTAATTTTTTTATGATAAGTGATAATTAGCTTGCGGCCCAACTCGGCGCAGACCTCTCTTGAGGCTTCGCCTTTTAACGACTTGTTCGCCAGAGGTGCTGCCGTTTCTTCTTATCATTTTCTTATTTTATAGCTTAATTTGTGAAGAATAATAATAAATATAAAATTTTCTGGCGAGAGTTTTCTTAAATTCTCTCCAAAATTCATCTCGGGACATGGATCTTTGCAAATTTGGTCTTCTGAATAAGAGACTAATTTTACAATATCATTTTATTTAATCTTTTCTTACAATTTTTTTACTTTCCTGTGACTTTCTTCCAATATTGGGACTTTTCTTAAAAAAAAAAATCAATTTTATTCGAATCTTATTTTATTTCGAAACAAACTGAAAACTCTCGTATCAAAAACTGACCAGTTAAACAATACTTGAAAAATAAAGTCCGTTATAAAATTAAAAATTACATGACTTGGCTGTAAAAAGTAAACTGCGAAAGATTTGTTGGAGTCAAAATAAAATAATCTTCTTCATCGTAATAAGAATTTAAAATATATAGAGGCCTGGGTTGAAGTCTTTCGTTAAAAAGAAAAGTCTCTTCAGCGTTTTTTTTTTTTAATAATTATATTGTATTTTAATATTTATTAAATAATTTAATAGCAAAATAAATTTATTTTTATTTTTGTTCTTTAATATTTTATTATTAACTATCTATATTTATTTTACTTGTTATTAATTTTATTTTAATTTACTACATTTTAATTTATTATTATATTATTTTTTATAATATTTTTTTTCTATTATTTTAACTTATTAGTTATTACATTTTTAAATATTTTATTATATTTTTTTATTTATTTATGTTTTTCACACTATTCTATATTTCTTTATTGTACTTTCAACACATTATGAATTTTTCTTTATGATTATTATGCGTTATACGTTATACTCTGTCACATAAACTTCTAATTTTTTTCTCTGATTTATTATTTCACTATACATTTATACTCCACTATTTCTATTAATTTCCCAGGGAAAAAGCATAAGTAAAATAAACCAAGCTTTCTAAAATTAAAATTTTTACGCGAGTCTCATTGGAAATAAAACTTCTCAATCTATATAAATAGGCTCTGTTGCCAGCTTTTTAAGCACCATAACTCAAACAACAGCAAAATAAAAGCGAACAATAAAAGCCGCTGGTGTTGGAGAAGCGAGTGAGCTGCACTTAAAGTATCGACGCTAATTGTTATGAGAAAAGTATTTCACGCCCGAACACCGCAGCAACTACTCGGAGAGTAAATTATCTCCATCCTTCGCTCGCACACACTCGTGAAGAGTGTTATAAATAAAATAAGCGTCTCCCATTCTACGGTATTATGCATTTTACGGCAGCAGCAGCAACGCTTTTCATCTTGTTTGCTTTAATTCTCGTTACTTTAATGCTAACTAAGTAGAAAATAAACTTTAAACGTCTTTCATATCGAATCAGTTCAGCTCCTTGTTATTTATAAATATATATAAAAAAATATAATACCTCGCGATTTATCGAGGAGGCGAACAAACGGTCTTTTCCTTTTATTGCTCCTTTTTTGTTCCGGCCTAATCACTTCGTTAGGGCGTGAAAAATCATCGCGCTTCTCTATAAAAGTGCATTTTACTTTTTGTCCGAACGCATGCACCGAATCAAGGTTGTTATTTTTGGTGGAAAGCAGCACGCATCTCTCTTTGGTGCTCCGCCTTGGGAGGTCTATCCATTCTTTTGCCTAAACGGCTCGTCTTTTTACTCTTTTTGCTACAAATTAAAAAGTATTTTCAGCCCGGCAACAAAACACCGATTGTCACACGTCAAATCGAGCGAAAAATTGAAGAAGAAAAAAAGAAGTGCCGAGCGCGCCGCCGTAAAATAATGACTCGTCGATTCTGCCGTCAATGGAGCATTCATCCGTCGTTGTGTGCCCAGAGCAAATATTTCCCCCCGATAGCTTTGCAACTTTGCAACAGCTCGTTACGTTATTAAATTCAAAGTGTTCTTATTGAGTACGAAACCTTCTTTTTCACTTACGTGTGTGCGTAATAAAATTCAAATACATGTTTCGCGTGATTACATTTTTGTAGAAGGCCAATTTTTATTTCGACGCAAATATAAATTTTTCATGTACACACGCAAATTTCACATAGTTTTACTTAGTCTTTCGGTATATTAATAAATGCCGCAAATAATTTGATTTTTATGAAAAATGAAATTTTTCATTAAAGATTCCAAATTCCAATTCAAAATATAATGCCTTAAATAAAGTATATTTAATTTCTTAGATAAAATTAAACGGACAATTTAAATTAAAATTGCAATTTACTGATCAACTAAGCTGACGTTTTTTTTAAGTAACGCCAAGACGATGTCTTGATTGGCCTATTGTAATGCAAATTGCAGGTTCCTTATGTTTATTTATTAATTTCCACTATTTTGTAATTTTATTTAATAATGTAGTATCAATTTTAATGATTAACATTTCATAAAAAAGTCTTAAAAATATAAAAGCATGATAAAATTTTTAGAGAAATACTTTAAAATATTCAAGAATGAATGAAAAATTATCATACAATTTCAGTCTTTAGGGCAAGGATGGACGCGATCTCAAATTTTTGCGATTGCGATCGCGATCGCGATCATGAAATTGAAAAATCGTGCGATTGCGATCGCGTTCGCGATCAAAAACGTTGCGATCATTTGCGATCAAATATATTTTTGAATAACACATTTCCGAACGGTTTTTTATCAATTCTGGTTTCAGAACGAGGAGTCCGAACAAAAATGAACTCCTTAGTTAAGGAAATTTTTCTGTCAAATTACCTGAAATTGACATTTTTTTCTTCCAGATTTAGCATTAAATTCGCCCTAATTAAGCATAAAAATTGCTTTCCTCGATCGCAAAAAGATCGCAAATGATCGCCTGCGATCAACCACCTTTTGCGATTGCGATCGCGATCGCGATCATCTTTTAAAAAATTGGTGCGATTGCGATTTTGTCCATCCTTGCTTTAGGGGATCATTATTAAAAATTAGAGCTTAAAATAGTTATTGAATGATAATAATGACAATTTAAATAATTTCAAAAGCGGCAGATGAAATTTTTATTAAATAAATCAGTTTTCTTAACTCAATTGCAACTAAAAAGGAAATAATTTAATTGTATAATGGTTTTGAAGCATTCAAAATGTAGTAATTTGCCTTCTTTTGCTCTTTTATAACAGGTACTTTTGCGTTTTTAAAGCGTTCCATTCTCTCCATAATGTTGGATCGGCTCGGGGTCTTGCGCGCGCGAGATCCTCGCCGGGAGATTATTTTAATTGATTGGCGTGACCTTAAGGCAACTTTTCTTTCTTCCATGTCAGAGGTCGTCTGTTTGCTTCTCATTTCGAATGTGTATCTCTATTGCGGCGGCGGCGGCGGCGACCGGCTCGCATCTCTATCAGGCAGCCCGAGGAAAACACATTAGGCGCGTTAACAGCCAATAAGCATGCTAAGGGCGCGCACCGAGCCCTGACAGAAAGAGCTGCAGAGACACACGCCGCGGCCCATAATTCTCTCTCGACCAAGCGACCTGTCCTCAGACGGACGACGAAGGCAAATACCAGACTCGTTGATTTATTTTGATGTTAATAAAAACGCAGAACTGTACTTTGTGGTAAACTGAAAGGGGAAAACAATAGGGTAGTGCGAGAGATCGATCAAGAGGCAATTAAAATTAATTAATATTGATCAATATATATTAATTTATTAATAATAATAATAATTTATTAATATATATAGGGCAAAAAATGGACTCTGAAATTCACTTCTAGTCCAGTAAAACACTGATTTTGTTTTTTAAATTTTCTTCCAACAAATATAAATGGAAATTAAACATACTTATAAGAGAAATCAAATCGGAAAATTATCATAAAAATTGCTGCAAACGCGGTGGTGTCAAGTAAGGTTAAATCTAGTCAATTAAACGAAAAACCTGATGTGAAATATTTTATCTTGATTGTAATATATAAATTAAATTTTTTTTTTAAGGTTCGACCCTCATCTTATTTTAATAAATATGTAAATTTTGTATACTTTTTATAATTATTGCTCTGAAAATAAATAAAACGATATCATCAACATAATTATTATTACTCAAGATTTTCGTTATTATTTCAAATTTATAAGAATAAATAAATTTACAATAATGATGATACAATCCACTGGAATTGTAGATGATTATGTGAGTGGGTTCTTCTTAATCGTAAAAAAAAAATGAAAGTAGAGGCCCCTTTTGTTGAATTGAATCTCTGAAACGGCTTTTAATAATATGTATTTTATTTACTAAATAATTTAAATGTTATTTCTCAGATAATTATAATTGTTAGTGTGCGTGTGTTTTTCTGTTCAAATTAGTGTAGAGTAGTGTTTTGTTTGTGTTGTAAAGTGTAAAGCAGTTTCAGGGGTTAATTTTTAACAGGTTTTTACGTGGATTTACTGAAACTGTGCGAGAAACACTTGGCTTTAAAGAATGGAAAATTTTGGTTTGTATATTCCATTCTTTAAAGCCAAGTGTTTCTCGCACAGTTTCAGTAAATCCACGTATAAACCTCTTATTAATGTCATATTTATTAAAAAATTTTGTTTAATATAATTTTATTTCAAAACTTAAACTCTTAGTCTTACTTTTTATTTTATTACAATTTTTTAATTATATTAACATTTTAAATTTCTTTATTTTATATAATTTCTTTTAATTTCATTTCATGTGTTTTTATCTTATTTTAATTTAATTTAGTCTATTCTATTTACTTTCTTACAATTTAAATTGAATTGCTGCATAGGTGTAAAAGATAAAAAGAGTCATATCTAGACAATATATTATACAAAACAGCCTCTAAAATGTTTTAATATCTTGATTGTAATATTATGTTTAAGATTTGATCCTCATTAAATAATTGGGAATATATACAAATTTTCTATAATTTGCATAATTATTGCTTTGAAAATAAAAAAAGCATCTTTAATACAATTTACTAAAACTTCAGTTTAGAGTTATTATTAAAATTTATAAGAATAAAATAAAATTTTATTATAATAATACAATCCGTTGGAATTGTAGATTATATTAGTGGGTGCAAATTTTTTAGTACATTTTTATCTCATTGTCAAGCAAAGAGAATAAGTATGCGGTTCAAATTTTTGCATCCCTTTCGTCACTTCCCTCAATTAACCTCCGTTTAGATTAGAAAAAAGCAAAAAAGAAGCACGTGGCGGAAAGTCTTGGAAAACGGGTCTGAAAAACAATTTGACCTCGCGAGCGCTTAATAGACACACACGCAGCTCTCTCGAACAAAACGGGGACAAAAATAGGAAAATGGTGAACGTGAATCTTGCAGACTGCGCGACGCGGCGTGCGTGCAAATGAGGTTGGAAATGGAAATGCGCGCCTCGCTTTGTTTGCCTTATGATTTACCGACGCCTACGTATTAATTTGCCTAATGCACGCACACGCCACTGCGCTGAACAAATAATGTATATATTCGGACGAACCGAGACAAAGGTGAGTTATGATTTTAATTTGCGCGTTATTGGACGAAAAACAAGACTCTGCGTGTGGAACGCGAAAATGTTGCGAATTCTCCTCTGCTCGATGCCACCGAATGTTTTCGCAATTCGCAACTTACTTAATTCGCGTTATTTTTCCCGAAGAGTGAACTTTGCGCACTTGGCATGGAGCAACTTTGGCCGACGCTCTGAAACAGTTTTTGTCCCTTCTTCCTTGTACACCGACTGCGTGCACGTTTTTTTTTTTTTTTTTTTTTTTTTTTTTGTACAAAAACGTGCGCAGCGAGTGGAACTTGAATACCGAATTCGAAGAGAGTTTTTTTTATTTCGTTTTGCATTTCAACTTATATCGTTGTTGCCTCTTTAGAAGGTGAATAAAATGCGTGACTCAACAAGAGCGACCAGAGGAAAGCAAAAGTTTGGATTGGATCCAGAATGTATAAAATAAAGTTCTGTTTTAGATTAGTTCATTTTTCAAACCAATTACATCACAATTAAAACTTATCAAATCAAATAAATGGATACGTAACTTATTTGTAAAATTAGAATTAGAATTTTTTTAATTAAATCATTTTGAATTTACCTTATTTCTTGGCATAATATTTTTGTTAATCGATTGTCAATTTACTGGACAAGAATAATAAACTGCATATTAACAGACTAAGAAATTAAATATTTAATCTTCCAAATTACAATTAGTGGATAAAACTCCTAATTTCATTTTTTTTTACTAGAAAATCATAAAAATTGAAAATTCAATTACTCTTGTAGTAATTTTAAATTAATGCAATCTTCAACCACAAATAAATAAAATTTTCAAATTCGATCTCTTAAATTTGCATTAAAAAATTAACCGTTTTGACCGAATAAAAGTCTGGCTGCTCCGGTGGGCGCGCAGAGCGCGGCGCTCTGAAATGTTTTTTAGGCAAGGTCGTGACCTCACGCAGGCCCTTCGCCTTTTCTCTCTCCCACCACCCCAAACAACAATAAAATCCGCCACCCACCCACTCACCCAACCCCTCCTTCGGTGCCTCGCTCGCTCGCTCGCCTCTGCTTTCCGCGCCATTGCGTTCCATGCTCCACCTCGGTGTAATGATCTCGCGATTTTTTATTATTACCACTCTTGCTGCACGCATTATTATGTACATTTATTTATGTACGTCACCTTGATCACACGACGTGACGTCAGCGGATCATTCGCACGAACGCCGAAACAAAAATCGAGGAGAGCGTGTCGCGCCGGCGAGAAAGGAACGGTTTATTGAGGGCGCAAGTCGCTTTTGCTCGATTTCAAGACAATGCCCACAGTTCTAAGTGAAGGTTGGCGAAAATGATTGAGACAATTCTTGAATATTTGCTGTGCAAAGCAGCAGATTCGTTTAATGTTATGAAAAAATCTCAAAATCAAAAAGGTTTTTAAAAAAGAATTTTGCGATAAAATCTGAGAGTCCCAATTTATTTGAGACGATTTTTGATCTTACATAACAAAACTTAAAAAAAAAATCAATTGAAGCTTAATTTATATAAAAGACCCACTGCAGTTGATATTTCTCTTTATTTTATAAAATTGTTCTTAAAAAAAAAAAAAAATCATCATCATCGCGTGGACCAAAATTAAGGATATGAGAGCAAAAAATGATGATTTTTTAGATAAAGTTGAACTCAAAATAAAAATAATAAAAAAAAATTGGGTGGTGCCTTCCGCACCACTAATAAAGGGCATAGGCCGACAAGACTTTGTCTTGGCCTGACCCTATAAAAAAAAAAAAAAAAAAACTACCCATGAATCCCTCCGAGAATAGCAAGATAGTTGATTTTTTTGTTAATTTAAGGTGATTGTAAAGCTAGTAACCTGCTGCAGTCTTTTAAAGCCTATAAACTATTATTTCAAACATTTTTTAATGTTAAGAAAATTAAATAAATTTTAAGCAAGTAAAATATTATTTACTATATAATAAAATTATTTAATACGCTTTTATGATTATTTTGTTTATTTACGTATTTAATTAATTAGATAATTATTATATTTATTCTTTCATTAATTTATTTGTTATGTTCATTCGACTTTTTAAAATAATTGTGATAAATTTTAAATTTAAAATATATTTATAATTCACCGCATTATTGTGTATTAACAGATTATTAGCATCAACTGTTAAAATCGTCTTTTTTCAAATGTTATGATTTTTTCATTAATATGATCAACATAACAAAAATCAAAATATTCTAGCAATTTCAACTGCCAAAAATTTCTTTATTTATTTCCAAGTCATTAGTCACTCCAAATCCAAAACTATTACATTAATGTACTTGACTTCAAAAAAAAATAACCAAACGGGTTCTGTAATAATTTAAATTCGTTTAGATAACGTTCTTAGCTCTGTCTATAAGCTTTTGGATCGAGTCAGCATTCAAGGAATTTGGAGTTTCGTAATTATAAAAATTATTAAAATAAATAAATAAAACACCTTTAACTTACAATTTATAAAAAAAAAATCAATTTAATGCATTCCAAGCTTTCAGCCTAATCAAATTCGCAATAGCTTCTGATGGAGCTGGAGAAGTTTATGCAAATGGAAAAGGCCATTTGTGTCGTCAACATCTGCCGCGACTGCAATTCCATTCCGTTTCTTCTCTCTCAATTTAATCTTTGATGCAATCATTCAAGACCGCGTCTTAACTCGAACGGAATACCAAATGAAGCGTGTATTTATGCAGAAACGCACTGCGCCACTCTTTTTTTTTAAGTACAAAAAAAAATGATCGCAAGGTGCTGCGCTTCGGCCAGACGGCCAAGCAAAAAAAAATCCATTTTAATCATTCTATGTCTAGCGGAAACAACCACGAGAGCGAAACTCATTCTGCAGCCGTCCATCCGCGATCGCAGCTTTTTGCGCCAAACTTGTTTAATCTCCGGTAGCAATCATGCGTGGCGTTGATAATAAATTATCCGCAGCGCGTCTAACGGCCAATTTTTCTTTCGCTCGAGGACGATCTGGGAAATTGACTCATTACCTCAGATTCTCACAATCAAAAAGTTTCGATGCTTTCCAAGCAAAAGGGAAAGGAAATAATTTATTAGAAAAAAAGAAAAAAATATGTTCAGAATTTCACTGAGTGGTTTACAAAATTGTTTTGTATAGTTTCCAAAATCTTTGAGGGAACTTTGTTATGGTTTAATTGAAATATACCAAAATTTGACTAAAACATTGATTGGGCATCAAAAACTTGATTTAAATAGATTAAGGAGGATAATAATTGACTTAAAACTTTGACAATATTGCAAAAAAGCCCGTTTTAATTTAAAACTTGTTGATCATAAGTTAAAATTTTGGTCAATTTCCAATTAATTTAAAAATAATACTTTATTCTTAATTACTTTCACCTTGCTTGAATCTGTAGAATTCCTCGTGTTACAATGTGAGCAAAATAGAAGAAAAATGGTTGAATTAATTACAATAATATATGAACAAAATTCGAATTCATTGGAAAGTTTTAATCATAGGAAAAGAGGGAAATGATATAAAAAAAATTCTCCTCTAAAATCGCAATTTTTCATCTTAGGCCATCATTTTTGTAAACCAATTATGTTATGATTTATTACTTTGAGATTCTCTTTCGGCAAGAATAATTTCTGTTTCTTCTACTAAAAAAAAAATGAAGAAAATGCACGATCCTGAAAAGAACAGATCCGCATTGTGCACACAATTTTGCTTGTTCCATCAATCAGACGGAGCGCGGTCGCAGATTTACTATTTTTGCATGCGAAAATAAATTGTGATGAGAACTAATTTTACTGCCTTTGATTCTGGTCGAGTGCGACATTGAATTTCGCGTACCCCCCACCACTCGCGGCCAAATTCGCTCCATCTTCGTTTTATTTTATTTTTT
This sequence comes from Neocloeon triangulifer, assembly GCF_031216515.1. Lineage (NCBI taxonomy): Eukaryota > Metazoa > Arthropoda > Insecta > Ephemeroptera > Baetidae > Neocloeon > Neocloeon triangulifer. The sequence continues at coordinate 4,597,893 of NW_026775550.1, forward strand.
AATTTTTTTTCCATCACGCGCCTGATGGCCTATGCAGCATATCCGGCTGAACAGACGCGCTCGAGTCTCTCACCGTTGCGATCATCGCGTTTCAAGGTCCCGAACTCACACACTTTTTTCCACCCTAGGACGCCCGTCGACGGTGGCGTGACTTTGGATTCGCCACCGCACATCGTAAAAATCTCGCAATGCCGCGTTGGTGTCGAAAGTGATAGCTGCAGAATAGTAAAAGTAACAAGCGTGTAAAGAGAAGGAGGTTTTTTTTCGGGTCAGATGTAATAAAGGAGTGAATTCGCTGTTTATCTTCAAGACTACAATTTACAACATCTTTTTCGATCATTTTAATGAGAAAAAAGATATGCAAGTGTTCGCGCTAAATTATTTGAAATTGATTAATTTTGAAAAAAAGAGGCAAATTTTTTTTAAATCTCTATTTATTCTTGTTATCAGCAATGGAAATGTAAAATTTTTAACTTTCAGACACGTTAGGAGTATAATTATGAAGTTCTCTTTGGTGGATTTTTTTAGTTTGCAAACTTATTTGAAGTTTATTTTGAATTTCAATGAAGGTTTTTGGGCGATAATATTTTTTGTTAGAGAATATTTAAGGACCGAATTTTTAAATTTAAAAATTAAAGATTTACGAGAAGCATCAATAAAAATACTCACATTTTTTGCTTTTAAACAGATAAAAATATGGAACGCTTGACCAAAAATTTGTACCAAAATCAAGGCAGAACTATTAATCAAAGTGCAGAGAGTGGGAAACGAGCGTCCGTTTGATGGGCGAGACGCAGTGTGTTGCTCCGGTATTTTTTTTTCTTTCTTTCTTTTTTTACTTTTCGCGTCCATCCGCCTCGTTTGACTCACGCTTTATTACCATTACGTACACTCCTTCTGCGAGAGAAGAGGCCTAATGGTGCAAAATTTGCACGGTAGGTTGCAATTTAAAAGTGACGCGTCTATGACTTCGCTGCGGGAATTCCCGCGAAATTGCGAATGCAGGCGTTAAATTACAAATAAAAAAGCAGAAATAAAGAGAAAGATGCATTGGCGCAAAAAGCTGCTTCATTTTTATTCCGCCTTTTTGCAACTCGCTCCTTTTCTATGCAGAAAAAAGAGCAAGTCTTTCTCACTAATTCAGCGCAATTGCGAGAGAGATGCCCGCGTGTGGAGCAGCCTCTCCGCTTTTTATCTTTTATCCATCTTGATTACGTCTCTATAATGAGCGCACAAGGGGGTCCTCGCAGCAGCATTCATTAAAATTTCTCGCATTTTTCTCTCAGCTTGCAAATTGAAAATGCACAAAAGCTGAATTAATGTATTAGGCTTGATACGGTGCACTTTGCAATTGGCAGTTCACTGAACAAAAGAAAATATATAATAATCTAAAATTCTCCAAGCTGTTGCATGGTGAGAGATATTTTAAACCAGAATTACTATTTTGAAAATTACGAATTACAAAAAAAATTATTTTAAAAACAAAATATTAAACTATAATTTATTAAAAAAAATAATAAAATTATTAGATAATTTTTATTATTTAGTTATTTACTTTTTATGCTTTTATATGTTTATTTATTTTATTTTTATTTATTTCAATTATAGTATTAAAAAATAAAAAAATTTCCAGAACTTATAATAATTGCATATTAGATATGATAATTATTTAAATTTTTTTTATAAAATTAAAATTCTTGGTTACTAAATCTCGATAATCAAACTTATAGTCTCTGGACACTTCTGCTTGTCATCAGTCATCATTATTTGTATCTCTTAATTTACACATCCATCTTGATTTAACAACATTAATACTTATTTCAAACAAATTTTTGTAAACTTTAAAAACACCAGATTTTTAACCTTCAAATATCCATGTTCAGTTGAATAAATTGTTCACAAAATTGAATTTAAACTTCACCTAACGAAAAAATGTAAAACAAGATAAAATATCTGCATTTGACAACTTGAAATATCGATTTGCATCTGGGTGGGTGCGCGCTTCAAAGATCTGCAAGTGCGATCAGTTTTCGCAGTTCATTTTCGCGTCTCGAGAGAGAGATCGTGCGATCGAACCGGCTCCGAAGTACATTTTCCGCCGTCTCATGGGTGCACACAAACGCGCCGGTTCAAAAAAAAAATATATTTACCGATCGAGAGGCTTGCAGACGCAAGTTGGAAAAAATACATAAGCCATTTGCCTCGGCCGGACTAAAAATAAAAAACTAGCTGCTGCTGAGACGGTCTGGTCTCGAACCCGGGCGTATATTATGATTTGTTAAGGGCACGCAAGGAGTCACGCAAGCCTTTATTATCCCGGGCGAGCCGTTACGACAATTTTTATATCTGAATTACTTATTGCGTCCAATGTGATTTTTTATGGCGGCTCAGCGAGCGTTGCCTGATTCTATTTATCATAAGGCGCACTACTCGGCAGAGGTGCCGCCGTTATTATTTCACGTTTTATCTCACAGTGTATTATTTTATTCAAAATAAGCCGCCGGCGTAATCTCGTTTTTATATATTAAATGCCATTCAACGCAGCCGGTCTGGCACGACGTGTGAAATAAAGAGTCAAAGGCTTTTAGTGCACACATCGCGGCTAGAGAGGAGCCTAACCGAGAGCCTATTGTGTCGGGTGTTCGTGCGGCCTAATTTATTCGCCGAGCTCGGATTTCGGATGAAAAGCTTTCGTGCTACTCTTCGCCCTATTACCTGCGTTTCCACCGCTTTTCGTAATATTTTCTCTGCTCCTCCACAGCAGGAAGCAATGAGCTTCAAAACAAATCTGTAATAACCTCGCACGAAAACGCTTTTTCGGCTCAAAACATATATTTAAATCGTTATGAAAAGAGAGCGCGTGTGGGATGTTGAGAATGGAAAATAATACGATAATACATCAACTTCCTGGGTTCATTGTTTCAAAATTCGTACAAAGAATTTCAAATTGAAGTATTAAATAATTTATTCCTTGAACCCTCCATATTGAAATATGATTTATTCAAATCTAAGATAAATAAACATAATTGAAATTCACAGTTCAAATCAGAATAATTCTAAAAGAATTGCTTTTTGCCACCTAATAAGGAAATTCAAAACTCTAAATCAGAACCAATTCCACCGCGGTAATATTTTTTACATTCAGACTTGATTAAATAAAACTAAATTTAATATGAAACTTACACTTCTTGGAGCTAGTTTATTGCAAAATGACAGCAAAAAATTTAAGTTGCGATTGAAAAAGTAAATCAGAAGATAAATTTTACCCAATTTCATGAAATGAACAAACGTCTCAAACTGGCTTTTTATGTTTGTTGAGAATTTCAGGTCATTTTAATTTATTAAAACCAAATTTTTTTTCTATTTTTAAACGAAAAACTAGTCCTTATAATAAAAAAGTTAATTCATTTTAAAATGAAATTTTTGACATAATCAATTAACGTTACAATTTTATTGTTTCCAAGTACACGCAATTACTCGAGATAATAGGACAATTGAAGAATAAAATCAATTTGCAGGTATCGAGCTCGCGGCACCTGGCGACGTGCGTTGCGCCGCCTGACAGGCGTGCTCAAAAAATTGCCTACCTCGTAGGCTGTCGGTCGAGCCGCTGCCGGGAGAGGGGAGGGCGATTTGAAAGGCAGTGATTTAACTACGCGAGCACGTTTCTTTGAATTAATATAATTAATAACACATACGAGATAGAGAGAGACGCGGGTGCATATATATTTTGAATTTATTCTTGAGCTAGGAAATAAATTATCCATTGTTACACACTCGGTGGCGCTACTGCCACAATAATATAATACTGTCGCCGTCCGCAACAACAATGATAATAATAAAACGCTCTTTATTATATTTACTGTAATTTTTCAATTGCTCTCTGCAGCCACCATGACATTATGAGAAATCGCCGCTGGCTGCCTGTTTGGAGGAGAATTTTTTCGCCTTGCGTGTATGTTTGTGTGTACGAGAGGCGGTACACATAGGAGAGAGAGAATAATCAGGGAAAACGCAATGCGCAGCACGGTAGCACTTCTAACATTACACAGAGAGACGTATTTATTTATAAACGGGAGAGCCGTTCGTCCGCTCTCTGGCTCGTAAATAAAAAAAAAATAGGTATAAAGAACCGAACGGACGGACAATAAGCAGAAAATAAAAAGAAAATCCACACACGCTCTCTTCGAGATTTGATTCGCTCCTTTTTAATGTGCGAGGTGTTGCAGATGTGTGTGCCATTTGAGATGCGCAAAAAAACGCATCCCTTTTTTTTAATCACTCCGTTCGTATTGATGGGAAAAAGTATTTAGGACTTTTTTTACTTGGCCATTCAAAGGCGCAGCCGTTCGATTTGCAGTTTTCTGCTAACAGTTTTCCAATTTATCAAACTGGAAGTGGAGAGTGGGAATGAAATCGTTATAGCCGGACTTTTATATTTAGATTGTAATTATGCACGCACCATTGGCAGTGCAAATTAATCTACGTGCGAGGCCGTTGCTGTGCGCAAATAATAAATTCCTTTCGATTCGGCATGGGAAAAGTCAGTTGGACGTGTTGAAGGATAAATATCGTCACTTCTAAATTAGACGAGTCTCGCTTCGTGACGGATGAGAATCGATACTGGTTCTCATATTTGATTTATTTTCTTTTTGACAGAAGTGAGTGTTTGAGACATTTAAATTGAAATATCATTTCAGATTACATTTTCTCGCAATACTTACTTCTAATTGTAGGTTTTTAATGATTGCTCTCATTTAGATTTTAATAAATTTTTTTTCAAACAAAGTGGATAAATAAACAACAATAAAAAGGGAAGAGTAAATCCGAAAATGAATTTTAAATTTATAAAATTGGTTAGGTCACTGATAATCTTTTGATGACTGCACTTCTATTAGTTTTGAAACCCTTTTCTGCTCATTTCCCACTTTTCAAAATGTTATTTAACAAAATTGTAGTTCATTTACCCTGAGTAAGCGCAATTTGATCGCTTATATGCTAATTTGATCTTCAAAATAAAATTATATTTTACATTCTGTTGTAGTAATAATTTTGTAATCCTCTAATAACTGAATCATTTAAGGTTAAAATTAATTTTTAAATTTATTATAATATTTTGTACCATTTAAAACTTTTGATGTATGTACATTTTGTGTCCATTAAAATATTATTAAATTTATTTTAGAAATTTAATTAGCGTAAAATAATTAAGCTTAGAAAAAATTTCAGAATAAAATCTTCACAAGTGTATTAAAAAAATTGTACCCAAAATCTCAGCATTCATACATATTTTAACAGAAACGTCAAATTTTAATCCATAAATCTTGTATGAAAATGTTAAAGCGAGACCGAGTGTATCTTGAACCACAAAGATTAATGGTGCACATCACAGCCAAAATTTTATGGCTTCATCTTACAAAATAAAAAAATAACACACAGCACGGTGCCTGGAATGATGAAAAATATTTGACCATAATTTTCTGAGAAGCTGATCGATACTTCCCGAAATAGCCGAGAGTGCGTGCGGAACATCGCACTGTAAATCATATCTGGATAGAAAATCCCGCGCCTGCCGGCGCACAGACCACTTTTCTTTCTCCGCTCTCAAATAAACCAATAAAAGTGGCGCGGCCCGAAAATTGCGATAATACAATGTATTAACCGAAACGCTCGCTCGCTCACTCGCAACAACCGCCGGTCATGCCGAACATTGTTTTAGGCCAAAGATTAAATTTCTGGATAAAATGTGTGCGCAATTCGGAGCAACTATTTATCTTAAGGGATCATCGTTATAAATAACCCCATGGGAAGAATGATTTCGCCACAATCTTGAAACATATTGGCTTGGCTCGCTTCGCCAATTTTTCTCTACATTTTCATTCTGCGTAAAAAAATAAAAAGCGAAACAAAAAAGAGAAGTGAGTTATGTTTGAATATATTATACATTTTTTTTAAAACACACAGCTGATTTGCAAGTTGAAATCTCATGGAGATTTATTAAGAAATAAAAAATTGAAAAAATAAGTGAACAAAATTAAAATATTAAATTTAAAAAAGGCGCACCCAGATAAAGGAAAAGAATTTAAACAATTAGGAAAAACACATTGCGACAAAAAATTAAAAGTTCTAATTAAACTAATTGCAATAGTTTCGATAAGTTTTAGCAAAATTCCTGCTAGTGGTGGTGCTTTCTTGTCCACAAATGCATTTCCACAAACAAATTATTAATTTATTATCAAATATTGAATATATTAGACAAATTAGACTGTAAAAATAATACACATCGATAGACAAAAATTGATTGAACACGTCTTGTTGTTTAAATATCAAATTAAAGGTTTTCCACAAGGTTTATTCTGCTTTTCTTTATCAAAAATTGGCTTGAACAAACCCCAGAGAGGTGATTGTTTAAATGAAAAAATACAGCAACCAGAGAACATTTAAAAGTCATCTTAAAAACAAAGAATATCTTCACTTCATTTAATAAAAATAAAAATTGATCAAAATTATTAAGAAAAAACAGTTATTTCGCCTCGTTTTATTGCCGATTTTGTCAATGCAACTTTTAGCCCAACTACTACAAATTTTACCAAATTGTTCTCAAAATTAGAATTTAAATTTTATTTTGAATTGTTAAAATTGTCTCCTTTAGCGTCATCCAACTATCAAATAAATCAAATAGCTGCGCTTGCAATCCTTTGATTGACTGTGAAAATTATTACTTTTTATCTAATTTTAATTAAAAATTTAAACGTAAGGAAGCATTTTTTTTTTTTACTGTTTGGAAATAATTTTTAACGTGTAAACCCAGCGTACGTTTGGCCCCCAATCGAGTTAATCTCTACGAGTCACTAATCCAATTTTGAGGAGAGACGCTCTTCTTGCCAAATCCGAAAGAAGAAAAGTGGCGCCGCTGCGAAAAAACGCTGGTCGAGCATTATCATCTGCCGTCTTTCCGTAATGGTGTTGAGACGCGATAATTATTATTTGGGCTGTGCGCTGCTAATGGCGTTCTACGCATACTGCATGCGGCGTGTCCGGGGCGAATGGTGCCGGCAGCGGAGGAAAGACCTTCTCTATAATTAGTCCGGAATCAATAGCCAGGCAAGCAAACCCGCCAGTCTCTAGCCGCGCGCGTCTAGCCCGACAAAAAACGAACGCGTTGCTTTTATTCGTTCGCCGTTTTTTTTCTCTCTTCCTTTTTCATCATCATCATCATCAGCCTAAAGTGCGGCAATAGGGCCCGAGTTCGTGCCCATCACCAACCATGTATGCGTGCGTGATTCCAATTTATACAGCGGCAGCTACTCCTTTTCTTTTTGATAGAGACCTTTGCACTAGAGAGGCGCACAATTAGGCACACACACCTGTCTAAATTCGTTTTCAAAGTGTTGGATTTTTTTAAATTGTCAAAGTTCTGAAACCTTTTGATTTAAAAAGAGCATAATGCATTGTGTCAATCAATGTCGAATCTAGTAATTTACGAAAACTTGTGATAAATAAATAGAAATCTAAAATTAAAAATTATATAACTAAAATCAAGAATTAAAATCTTGATCAATTATGTTGAAGTATTTTAATTTCAAGAAAAATGTGCTATTTTTGTAAATCAAATAAATGTGGAATAAAAGTTAAAAATATAACGATAAATTATAATAAATTAAAATTATTCATTTTACATTAAAAAAAAAAATTAAAACCGGGCGAACCTCGTTGCAAAGGAAAAATGAAAAAATAAAGGACAACTGACCCCAAAGGCGACCTGCGATCTGCTGGTACTTTAAAAACCTAGGGTTTCTTGTGTCCAACTAAAAATAAGTGGGAGGAATTTTGAAAAATTAAAAATAAAATAGGGAGAATGTAATGTTAATAAACAAAAATTGCAGAAATTAATTAAGCAAAGGAAGACACAAGAAACCCTAGGTTTTAAAGTACCAGCAGACCGCAGGTCGCCTTTGGGGTCAATTGTCCTTTATTTTTTCATTTTTTCTTTGCAACGAGGTTCGCCCGGTTTCAATTTTTCATTAAATCCACCACGAGTGTTACCATTCAATTTTCAATTTACATTGTTTGAAAATTTTACAAACAATAACTTTGCCATACAATGATAATCCAAAATAGCAAGAGATCTAAAAAAAGATACTGTTTCAGAAATAATTTCGGAGGGAATTGGTTGGTTGGTTTAATGAATTGAAACAAAATCCGCAAAAATCTTGAAGACCTTTTCATCATTCTGACTGGTCTTTAACAAGGGAAACAATTGCATCACCATAATAATTTAGTGTAAAAAAAAACACGAACTAGATAAAAATAACCTTTGTAATTATAATTTTAAAATCTAAAAATAAAATGATTTGCAGACAGTTTTCTAAAAAAGGGTCCAAAGAAGGCATTATTTCTCCGCCGTACAATAATAACCGCAATTAATGCTCGTATGACGACGGCTCGTAAAAAAGAGTGCCGAATTTAACGATTTCCAGCGTTGTGTGTCCGTGCATTTGCGTCTCTCTGCGGCGCAAACTCTTTTTTCGGAAGATAATTTTAACTCGGGCTGGTATAGCAACGAGAGCGAGCAAAGCGTCTCGCCGCACGCATGCCTTCGCCTAGGAATACAATTTTTATTATTGGGCCAAGAGTTGGGTTTTATCGGGTGTGTGCCGCAATAAAAAGTATGCTCGGTCGGTCCGCTCATGGTGCGAGAGAGAGAGAGAGAGAGAGAGAGAGAGAGAGAGAGAGAGACCCAGTTCGTTCTTCGTTCGCACATTGATTTTGGCCGCTCCGAAACAGGATGCGGTGCGTCCGTCCGCCGCCCCGTCTGCCTGCCAGTTCGCACGCATTCGCTACTCTTTTGTGCCACAGTTACCGGCCCGAAATGATTTAATGGTGCACGACGACCAAATGAATATATATATTTGTGCATTATTCGTGAGCGCGGCCAGAAAGAGCGAATGCGTGCGTGTCATTGTCCCCGCCGGCGTATCGATCTCGCATTTACTTATTCCCAACTTTGCTCGCCTAGTCAAGATTATTATTTTCATATTGCGGGGTCTACATGTATACATTTTGACCAAAAGGATTAACCATAAAAAGTTTTTTTTAATTAAAATGGGACAGAAATTAAATTGAACATTATTTTAATTTACTGTTCTAAGGGAAGTGACATTTAAACAGGTTGTAAAGATCCTCTATTTTTGCAATAACGGTAACTTTTTAAGAGTTAAATTGTTTTAGGTAAAAATTTAATTAAGCAAATTTAAAGTGGTTCATTATTATATAAAATTTCTTAAAAAATCCAACTTTATGTTTTATTTTATTTTATTTATTCAGCATATATTTAAATTATTTTTAATAATCATAATAATTAATATTTTGTTTAATTGCATTATTTTGGTTGTTTGTCACACATTTTCAAATATTTAATCTATTTAATATTGATGATGGTTTTAAATTATTATGGAGATAATTCTAAAGGAAGTCTTCTTGTTTATTGTGTCAATATGAAAAACAGTAAAATTTTCTTCGAGTCATAATTGTATAATTGTATAACAAAATTAAGTCCGTTAAGAAAGTATCAAATTCATCTCTCGACCACCGCCGAGAAAGCTCATGAATTATGGCTGCAGCCCGCAGCCGAAACATGTAGAGCAGGATATTGTTTTTTCTTAAACAATAAACAACTCACAAAAACCCATCGAGGAAAAGCCGATTTTAAATTCAAATCACCATGAATCAACCCTCGATTGTGAAATTCTACCACAAAAAAAAAAAAAAAAAGTATCAAATTAGTCTATAAATTGAAAAGTATGATTGTTTTTGATGAAATAAAATCCGGCTTCCTCGGTGAAGATGAAAAACTTATTGTTTCTGTATCATGCAGAAACAATCATCTTCACCGAGGAAGCCGGATTTTTTATCAAAAAAATAAACACCTTAAGTGCCAAAAGGTTCCACAACTACAGGAACATCTGTAGAAAAATTGTTGAAAAAAAAGTATAAATACTTTGAGAAAGCAAAACAATTAAAGTAGTTTCTTTTTGCATTAAAAAAGGCAATCTTTCAGTCTAGTGATATCAATGTAAGGTGGGATCAAAGAATTATATTAAATTCAATTCAATTTTATTGTTGTTCTGTTAGACAAGAATATTAATAGTAGTCTTTAGAACATGTCAGGTCTAAAATTAAAATTAAAAAATTAGACTTTTAGTCCTGTTTTAGTTCCTTAGATTCAACGAGTTCCTTAATTTTTCTTTCGATTTGAAACTTAATAATTTGTGCTCATTTGATGATTTTGATTGCCCTTAAGCGTAACAAGAAGGAAAACTAGATTTTAAACATATTTTTATTACAATTATAAAATTTTCCACACCTATAATTTAACAAACATCATTATGTAATTATGCAATTTCGTTTGCAAAAAGAACTTAAGAATGAAAACAATTCGTCGGGTTTTAATTATACGGTCTTTGCTGCAGGAAAAGTGAAGCGGAAACTGCGCGTCGGCACCTGCTTTTGCGCGAGGTAAATGTCGCAAGTTTCAATTAAAGTTCAAGAGTAAACTTTTTCTCTGTGATCCTTTTCCTTCCGTTCTCTCGCACCGGCGGCATGTGCGCAGCTAGGCAGGATGCAGCAGATAGAAAAAGTTATGCAACGCGCACTACGCCCGAGCTGTGCAGGCTGCGGTGACGTTGAAATAGGGGCGCTAGCCTCCAGCTAGCGCGGCAGACGCCGAGTGGGGCAACACAAAAAAATAATAAAACGCTTGCTTCATCGCTGCTGCGCCTTTGCTCTATTGCAGACCGTCAAATGGAAATATTATACTGTGCAATAGATTTTTATACTCGCAGTTAACGACCGCTTCTTTCGCCTGCCTCATCCAACGATAATTAATTGAAATAAATTTACCACAGATAGAGTGAAAAAGAGTCTTTTATAAAAAAATAAATTTGAGAAAACGTGCAGAAGGAAATACGTGAATACAAAAGAGATTTTTACTTTTGGTTTTTCAAAAAAACAATTTTCATAATCAAAGAATTGATTTGATCCATGTAAAAAAAAATGGCATGTATTAAGGGTTGGCGTAACTAGAAGAGACAAATACAAGTGAAAAATTGTGAGATAAGAGATCTCACCTGCCAAACTTTGTTTTATATAGAACTTACAATCAGGACTTAGGACCCTCGTGAAACGCAGGTCGTGAATTCAACATACCAAACTAAGCTAATTTTAATCCAGTTGAAAGTTCTACATCCGAATGACCTTGATTATTAAATAATAAAAACAATTTTAATAAACAATAAATCAAATCAGAATTAACAAATAAGTTCCAAAATCACTAGGCAACCTATTTAAATTGTAAGTCATTTCAGCGAGGACTAAAAAGCTCGTCAGATGCTCGATAATGTACATTTCGTATATTTTCTATCAGTATTAAAATAATTTTTAATTATAGGAATTTATTACAAAATCTCTCATCTGATTGCAATTTCCCATCAAAATAAAAATTCGGCGGCGACAAGTTTCAATCTGGCTGCTGCATAAATGTATCGATCTTGGAGCCAGACGCTTTTTTTCGCTCTCTCGCAGAGAGAGAGACAATCGAGAGCGAACTCACACACACACACGTCTACACCGCAGACTAATTCGCGCTCGCGCACGGGGAATAAAAACGCACACGCCATCCAATTTGCAAAATTGCCGTCGCCGCCGAACCGAGCCGGAGATCAAAGTCAACTCGAGCGAAAAGAGCATCTTGAGAGTCGCCGCGGTTCTTCCGATCATAATAAAAAAAAACGCACACCTTCCTCGTTCAAAGAAAGTATAATAATAATGCAGGGCCATTGTTTACGCCGGGGAGGAGGAGATAATTTACGCCTTTTGACATCTTGAGGGGGTTCGGCCGCTTCTTTTTATCCCGGCGTAGACGGAATCATCGACCGGGCGGCGGCGCGCCAGCCGAGTGAGAGTATAACACACCCAGCATTGCTCCATCACACATTTAGGCTGCGTCCTCCCGACCTACCCCACCTCGCCCAGCGCTGTCTGGCTCGGCAGCCAGACTCGCTCTATGTGTGTGTGTGTGTGTGTGTGAGTGTGTGTGTGCAACCCCTTCGGCCGTGGTGCGGCGCCCGCCCGCCCTCGAGTAACCCCAGACGCGCCACCCGAGTGCAACCACCCGACTGTGCGCTTCATCGCGCGTAGTTTGCGCTCTCGATCTCTCTCTCTCCCTAATGCTATGTGTGTGTGTGCAGGCGTGTGTGGGCGCATATTCGCAACTTGACATACGCTGCTTGTTGTGCACAATACTCCCTGCAGTTTAGTCACGTGCGCGTCATTGTAATTATCAAACGTTTTCTCATACAAAGGGAAATTATTGAACATTAGAACAGTTTTTTTGTTAAGAAATTAAATATAATAAATTTATTTCATTGAATTGTTTTTTCGGATAATTGATTGGCCAAAACGGCTGTCCTAATCATTATTATTATTGTTGTTTATTTGTCCAAATTTTTACATCACATTGTTCACATAAAAATTGTTGAAATCAGAGTAGAATTTTTTAATTTAGCCATAAGTCTCGCGTTGCGCAGGTTCATTTTCTTGAAAGGAAAAGTTATATAGAATGTTATCATGCTGGGTCCGAAACGAATAGCTTATAATTGCTCAGTTTCACTGTTTCTTAAAGATAATAACTTGACCATTATTTATTTTAATCATTACACTAGTAACAATAAAAAATTGCAAACTAGTAGGTTACGCAATGTGATATGATAAACGATATTATTATTATTGATCTTTATTGACGTATGAGGCGTCACCACGATTTAATGACTCATTGCGACGCGCCCCATTTGCAACATAGTACAAAACAAGTAGAGAGTAAAAAACAATAAAAATATTACAATGTATCAATTAGTTGAAAAAACCTCTCTTTGCTGTATAAAATTTATGTAAATGAACAAATCACCTCAAACTACTTTCAAAAATCTTGTATCGAGGCTCTAAGCGAATCGAAACAGGCAATTTGTTATACAAAGCAGCTAAACAAGTCAAAGGGTTCTGCTTAGAAATTAACAAAGTCTGAGCAGGAACATACAAATCCCTTTTTGCCTGTGTCTGATAGTTATGAACTTCACTTGTTTTTTTTAAAATAGTGCGGATATTTACGAACAAATTTACACTATAATGTAATATTAAAATTAAGTTGTAGAAGCAATTGGAAGCAACGAAGATAATAGATTGATTTTTAATGCGAATGAAGCAAAAAGAAAACAATTTAATTTCTAATTGTATATTATTTCCTTATTGCGCAAGACAAATTAATTCTTTACTTAAAATTTTTTTCCAAAATCTTTGGTTAAAAACAAAAAAAAACCGGCCGCTTTTATTCTATTTAAAGATGGAATAGAAATATCAATTTTATTAATTTTTACAAGTGAGATACATTTATTGTCAATATTTGACCGCTTTTAAATAAAATTTACTGTTGATCCTTAAGCAAAGACGATTTTTTTACACTGTATGGATGACAAAAAAATTATTGTTCATTTTGTCTCATTGGTGGCACTTTTGTTTCACTTTTATTTAGCATTTAACACGCCTGTTCTCGGAGTCAGTCATATTGCTTTGCATTTTGTCTTTACTTCTTTATTGTGAAGAGTTGATGATGTTCCGGAAGCTATTTTTACTCTGGTTTTGGTGTTTCTTGTAAAAATGATCTGGAAATATTTTCATTTCGAAAGGCTGCAGTTATGCTGTTTATAATCAATCATAAATTTTAGTAATTCAGTCAAAATTTAAATAGAAATTTGCTGCATCGTTTGGATGACAACATCGGCGTCGTTGGGTTAAGCGTTGTGCTCTGCGCCAATCCCCCAGGGCACCGTCGGTGTTGTGCAAAATATTTATCAACGATGCACACACACACATAATATGTAGGTAGGTGTATTACTTGCAGTGTGTGCACGCCGCGGATACTGTAACATGTGCGCGCCTATGTTCATATGTACATATATGTATGGGAGCAAACACTGGCCCGTCGGCGGCCACCCACTCGCCCGCCCGCACTGCACGCGTTTAATTCCTGTCTGGCTTTGTATGCAAATATGCAGCGCGCTACTCGGATTGATAGACGGCGAGGATTAGTCGCGACTCGCTTTTGACGCGCGCTCGGATATATGCGAGAGCAAAAAAGCTCTGCCGCAGCGTTTGTTATTATTTGTGCAGTTCTCCGCAGTTTCGCAACGAGAGAGTTGTTGCTGCGCCGAGAAGGAGAATGAATGCACTGAGAGTGAAAAGCGCTGATCCACTTTATTTTCTGCGGGGAGGGAAATGCATTTTTCGCTTTACGGTCTCGGCGTGGAAAGGAAAATTTACGATTGCGCGCGATATAAAAGCCTCGGGTTGCAGCAAAAGCGAAGGGGTGAGAGTCGCTTGTTTGCTATCAAATTCATCCAAGGAATATTTGTGCTTATCAGTTATTGCTATTTTAATAAAGATTTTATGCAAAAATTTAATTTAGGCTTTCAAAATTTATTCGAAAATTTCGATTACAATAAAAAACGGACAAAACATGCATGGTGTCTTAAGTTAAACTTTGTCTGAAAAAGAAACATTTAACCTCAAAATTTTCTTTTGAAATTAAAAAAATGACCCTCAAGAAATATTTATGCTGATCTTTGTTTTTCAAATTTTGATATCGTGTAACAAGTGATTTATGTAATGAATTGAAAATAAAGAAATAAATCAAAATTGATTATTTATTCAATCGAATTTCAAGACATGGATTTACAAATGAAACAAACATTGAAAACTTTGAAAAACCATCCATCAGATTAAAAGAAATCTTGGAATTTCTTTTTCTGAACTAGATAAAATTTCTAGGAAGGAAAACATTGTTACATAATTAGTGATCAGATTTCTCGTCCGGCTTCTTCAAATAAACCCAAGTTGAAATACCAAGAATTTTGAAGCCCAGCTTTTGTAACAGCTTTGACGACCCTTCATTCCACGTCAGCACAGTTCCATAAGGCATGAACCCTTTCTGGCCAAGCGCCCTGGTGATGTGCGCCATGGCAATGGTCGCGTACCCCATGCGTTTGAACTTGGGCACGGTTTGCAACAGTCCCGCCGCTCCGTACTCGGACTGCAGGACCATCGACGCGAGTTCCTCTTCTCCCTGCTCGTTTTTAACAAAAACTCCAATCGTCGGGTTCAATTCGATTTCCTTTGCCACGACCGGACGGTATTGATAGTCGTAGTGGCGCCAATTATCGCACACAATTTGCAAATGGGATTGGTCCAGCGGTGCGACACGAACATTTGCAGGGAGCCTTTAATTTATTTTTTAATTAATTATTAAATTAAAATTAGTTTAATAATTACAAAGTCTTTTGAAATCCCTGCTAAGAGCAAATCTGCTTGTGGCTCAATTAATTTATATTATTAATAATTTTAGTTAATTATGCTTTTTGAATAAAACTTACTCAGGTAAAGGCAAATTAGCTGCTTCTTCCACAGACATGTAATGCAGATGACAGAAATTTTCAATTGCGTCGCCAGTGTGCTTGAAACCCTTGATTTTCAAAATCTCAGCCACCGCCGTCACGTGTCTCTCCAACACCGAGGAAAATTGCTTCAATCTGTGCCAGTCGATTAAATCTGTGTGAATCAAGGCGCGTGCCAAGCTGTCAATCTTGTCTTCTTTTGCGTAAAGAACTCCATAAATTTTGTTGTCGTCCTTTTAAAAATTTCTCTGGTTTAATAAATTTAAATAATTATAACCCTTTCCCTACAGCCAGTTTATCTGCGATGCAAACCACTGATCCGTCGGTCCAGTCGGGGCTTAAAATATCTACTTTCAAGTTTTCGATTTTCTTCCGCCACGCCAAATGCGTCAAAATCCAGTGGTACGGCTTTGGGATTAGAATTATATCTATAATGTAATAATTAGTTGAAAACTTACAACAATAGAATCTGGTAAATTCTTTTTCAAAACATCCAATAACTTTGGAAGATCTTCTTCTGAAACCCTTTTTAAAAAGTGGTCGCGGCTGCCCATATTTATAATTATTATTTAATTCTTCTCTCCGTTCACAAACTTTGACCGTCTCAGCACCTTATCGCAGCTGTTTGAAGCTCACGCCTGCTTATCAAGCCTTATATTATAAAGAAAAAACCTTGAAAACTCTCCTCCTTTTAAACGGCGGCCAATCAATTATTGCCCTCTGGTAGTCTCGAAACACTTTTGGACGGCTCAAATTGTCTGTGTTAAATTTAAACGACCTTGCTCGGTATTTAAGTGATGCGTCCCTAGACTCGTCTGAAATACTTTTATTGGATCGTAAAAAAATCCCTATAATTTTTAATTTAAAATAAATTCCTTGATGATTCTTATTGTTACATAACAATCAGTTGCGATAAGAGTGGAGCCGCGATACTGTTGGACGTAAGTTGAAAGAGTTTTTCAGTATTTGTATTGTGCCGTGTTACGCAAGGAAATCCAAATGCGAGCAAGATTATTGTGATTTTATGCCCGCTTTGTAAAATTTTTAACACTGGAATTTTTGCTTTTTTTAATTACTCTATTGCAAACGAGTGGTCGTGTGTGGTACAATAATGTTATACTATAATGTGTTGTCGCATAAGAAATTAAAATTCATTTTGTTAAACATTTGCAATCCATGCAAACATTATTACTACTTTGAAAATAAATGTATTATAATAAAATATTATAATAAAATTTAATTTAACATATTCCTGTGCTAATAAAAGTTTTGATAAATATATAACAATAAAGATAATAAATAATTGTAATGATAAATAATAATAAAAATTATGTTATAATTAAAAAAAATTTATTCGTTTAATTTAATTTTTTATATTATTAAATAAATAAATTAGCTGGTACTTTTTAAATTTTTGCTTGCTTCACAAATTTCAGTAAATTTAAAATCAACACCTGCCGACAATCTCATCATCTTCCTTTCTCCCTCATTCCAAGCAATCGAGCCGCATAATGTTAATATTTGCTCTCAACTGCACATCAGACACACAATCAAATATGCATGTGTGCAAGTGCCCACAATTTGCAGACAATCCGCCGCTGTCATATGAAAGAGGTTACATCCATAATTGCACATAACGTTGCTATAAATTAGCTGAAGGTGCTAAAAGAAGCTACTTTTTTAATTGGAAATAATATTTTAATTTCATTATTTTTAGTTTTTATCTGTTTTTTATGCGAGCTTTAACAAGGACAATTGATTGACAATGAACAACAATGTCGCGCGCATTTACATCATTACACTGAATAACATTAAAGTAGGAAAAGAAGACAGTAAAATAAATTAAAACAAAAATGTAGCAACTAAATTATAATTTAAAAAAAATGTGCTTTGACAACCAAAAATTTTATTAGCACACTCGATGCGCATGTTGCAATGAATTAATTAGATAATTTTAAATTGTAAGGTTTTTCCGCGTTTTTTCCGTGATTTTTCTTCCTCTTGACTCTTGATATGGACCGTGACAAAAACTGGCACAGCCGTTTTGATTTTTAATGAAAAACCATTTCTTCAACGAGAGCCACTACACTTCTTGATCAATAATCAATTTAGACCGGTTTCCGAGGATAACAATAAAACAATGAGTGTGCAACTTTATTATGAGAGCGAGCGAGCGCGAGATGGTTATCGGTTTTTGCACATCACGCCGTGCGGACGGACAAGAGCGAGCCGGACGGCCGGCAATAAATCCAAAAAGCGTGCACCCATGCAGAATCTCTCCGGCGCACGAAAATCCTGTGTGCAAGTCTGCACCACCGCAGACTGCACAATATGGATAAATGTGCCGTCGGCTAATTTTGCAGTCGCGGCTCGTAAATTGCTCGCTGCATGTTGCTTTGATCGTCAAAGGGTGCTCGAAGGATGCACTGCACTCGAGAATTATGCCAATTATATGAGAGAGTGCAGCTTTTTTCCGACGTGTGTGTGTGCGCGCGGCAAAAGTGACACTACTTGAATGTGCGCGGCGTGTCGCAATTATATATGCATATATATGTCCGTCTGCACTTGTTCGAATAGGCCGCTGAAAAAACGCCCCGGCTCTCTCGCAATTTGCGCAACACGGCGGCTTTTTTGCACACCAGAGACGCCATCCGACGACGCTTTTGTTTTTTTCCGACTTTTTATCTTTCTCTCAGTCTGCCGCCGCCGCCGCCGCTTTTCTTTTTGTTCTGTCTAGCTCTCTCTCGCAGCCGCTTTTCCCCTGCTTTCAGTTTCAGACTTTCCGAAAGGATGAAAAAAAAGTACGGCACAAGAAAGGACGCCGAGGCGTGCCTGCCAGACGGGAAGGTTTGCGCCCCACTTTTCGACCCAGGCTAATAACCTCCCATAAAATTTTTAATGGGGCTAATTAATTCCACTTGAATATTGAATTTCTAACAGAAATGAAAATCTCTCGTTTTTTAAAGAGCTTTTAATAAAAAGGCTAGACGTATGTACTGACATTGGCCTCTAATACACTCTCAAACACTCAGTTAGATTTAGATGGTAAAAATTTTGAAATTTTGTTACAGTAAAAATTTCAATAAAGAGAATAGGTTTTTCAAATAATATTTCAAGCTGGCTTATCTGCATTCTGAATTTTGTACTTATTAAATCGGATCTCATTTTAACCATTTCTTCGTTTTTTTTTAGTTATATATCATCGTGAAATTAGATAAATTGGAGGGTGCGAAAATATTGATTTGATTCATTGATTTCATAATTGCCACAATGATAAAGAGCATAATTAAAGGCATATGTTAAATTATATTTAATTTATACGAAAGATTTAACATGATTTTCATTTAGATTTTTAAGAATCTTGATTCAAATGGGATTGGACTCGAAAATTTTGTTTAATGTTTCTAGCTCTTCAAAATTATATAGTAACCGGGGTTTTTTTACTTTATGTTTATTTAATATAACTACTTTATTTTTTTTCTTATTTTTTGTAATTTTATTTAAAATAATTCCTTCAACTAATGGTCTAAAAAGTAAACTCGCTTTCCACGTCTCTTCAAATGTTCTCTACCTCTCTCTTGTTTTGGATTAAAAAATTCAAAATTAACAAATTTTGTTTTGTTTTAAAAGCTTTCGTGTTTTAAAATATTTAATAAATATAATATTTAAAATTCATTTTATAGTGGATGAAAATGCACTGATATAAAGGCTCTGCTAATCCTTATACAAATGTTTTTTTAGATGAAGCGTTCATTTTACTGATTTATGCCGAACAGCTCTCTTGCAGGCTTCTGTTTCATTTTCTCTCGCAGCGCGTATGCAAATTCATAAATTGCAATAAAACGCGCTTTGCGGTTGCAGCTTGCTTAAAAAAATGAGCGACTCGCTCTCGCGATGAATAATGGAGACATGCAACACAGTTATAAATAAATTCGAATGCACACACGCGGTCGTTATATTTCATTGTGCGCGGCGCATAATAATGCAGGTTGCACGCATCGTGTGTACAAGAGAACAGTTTATTGTGGATCCGCGATGTGAAAATGTGAATGCACTCTTCGCAGGCCGTGCAGTAGTGCAATCGATAAGCGTCTCTGAATTTAATAATATGCACACATCTCAATACGAATAAAATGAAAGAGTCTCTTGAGCGCGCATATATTTATTGTCCTCAGATCTTAATTTGATTAAAATAATGGCCTAGAAATGATTTATCTGCGGCCGGCGAGAGATGAGTTCTGAGAAATCAGGTACACATAATATTCAACAACAGCATCTCTCATATTTAAATAATAATAATAATGCCACACACCGCAGCAGCAATTATTTTAAAAGCCGCACGATGTGAACGCCGCTGCTGCCGACGAGCCGTTTTATATATATTTTCTTTTGCTGCTTTTTCGCTTCAAAATAAAAACAAACCGGGAGCAGAGCACACATATACGCGCGCGAGCCTGTCTAGACACTGCATCAAAACACAATCCATGCATGCTCATGTGTAATGGAACGTATGTACGCTTGGCTCATGAATTATTTCTCTAATGAGACGTTGATGATCATTGATTGCTCAGAGCCTGTGAACGACAGTGAATGAAATTCTCCTTCGACGTCGGTAACTGAATAAAGCCTCGATTAATTACAAATGGGATGAAAAGAAAAACTACAATTTTTTTCATAAAACTTAAAATACGACGCATCAAATTTTTATTTTATGAGAATAATAATCAGTTAACCATATACATTTATGTACAATCATTGTAAGCTAAGCATTTAAGCAATGGAGTAGCCTAACGCAGGCCTCGTAATTTTCCCAGACAGCCGTTGTTGGGGAAAAGTATTTTACAAATAACAATAATTTATTTATAAATATTCAAACAAATCCAATTGTGGAACTGTACGGTTCCAATTTTTACAATAGCATGTTGAATTATATTTTCGAATGAGACATTGATAGGTTTGTTAATATAATTTTTACATGTCATGTGCTGTCTGTTTAAAGTTTTGTACCAGAGAGTATTAATAAGTTAATGCATGTTATGGTTAGCGAAGTACTAGCGAAGCAACAACATTGTAAAAATCCAAGCCTCATTTTCCTGTTTCAAAATTTGTGCAGATAATTTTCAACATAGGCTTGCATTGTTGAATTCCTGCTACGTAAAAGAAACAAATCATGGAAATTTTAACATCTATGGCACCAGATCAGAGTAAGAAATGTAGTTACGAGCTAAAAATGAGTTTTTTTCCGGCTAGAAATAACAAAAGGTGACGTTTGGATGCAGAAAAGTTTTGTGGAAAACTCGAACCACTCTTTTAGTAATCATGTGCCCATTCGTTCTCTTGTAGGAAATTGTCAACAACCTCTTTCATAGCAAAGTTTGGAATCAGTTGATCCTGAGTTAGTTTAACTCGAGTTACTGGGTCAAAGTGGCCAACTCGCTGGAAGAAGCAAAAATGTCAAAAATTTCAAATATTATATAATAATAAAAATTATCCGTACCTGCAAATGTTCTTCAATGTCTTTCCTCTCGTATGTGATGCCACTTGGAGTAATTACAGGTTCTCTGAGGATCTCGAAGCTAATTTTCCCACACAGATAATCAGGAACTTCCCTTTTCTATAAATAATTTTGATTATTTAGCAATCAAATTTCATAAAAAAAAGACCGACACTCACCCTCCGTCTTTCATCTATTTTAGCGAAAATCGCATTTAGCTCCCCAAGGTAATTATCCTAAACAAAAATCGATATCAGCTTGAAAATATAAAAATTCTATAAAAGTTTTCTTCTTACACATTGATTTTCCAGCTGCATTGCTTTTTCTGATGCTTCCTCCTCACTCAACCCTTCAACAGGTATGCTCTCAAGTTGTGACTGAAAGTCTTGTCTCACGAGACGGTTGAGATACGACTAAAAGCAAATCATTCGGTAATTCATAACACATTACATAACAAATAATGGATCCAACCTGGAGTTCAATTTCTTGAGCAATTCGCTTCTCCTCCTGCAGGTTCCAGCGCTTCTTCCTGGCAATTCTCAGTTGGCCGGCGATGTCGTCGCCAAAGTTGAGCTTCTGCTCTCTTGCCAAGTCATTTGCTGGAACGAGACGGAGTGAAAAATCAGGTGTTGTTGTTGTGATACGCATGAAGCAATTATTTGAGACTGCAGCACTTGTGGGTGCTCCAACAGATGTATCAGTGTGAAAGATTAGTCATTTGCAATTTCACTTTTCACCGCAAATAGATATTGCACTTTTTTGGTTTCAGAAAGTCTTTCTTACTAATGTGCCAAAACTGGTTGGATCCAGATCATTTCAACTTTTAATTACACATTAAATTTTTGCATGGCACGTAAACGCCAACTTATTTTAAACCTTTTTTTTTAATTAGTCTCATTTATGAAAAAAAAATCGCTGATGTGTCAAAATTTATTTCCAACCGATTCATTTTTTTTTTAAATAAGGAATATTATATTATTTTTTTACTATTTCCAAACAAACCTCTTTGTAAATGCTTTGTGGCCTCATCAAAACTTTCAGTCTCGAGAAGAGACTGTCCAAGGAAAAAGTGGCCTTTCACCAGGGCAGGGTCCATGTCCAGGGCGCGCCGACAGTCCTGCGCACACCTGTCCCAATGCTTCATTTTGAGGTAGCATAACGCCCTGTTTGTGAAGTACGTGGGCTGGTTGGGGTTTTTGATCTAGAGAATGAGCAAATTAGCATGGCAATAAATCATAATGTAATTGGTGTGAATGTGAATACAATCGCTTTTGTGTAGCAGTTGATGGCGTCCTCGTACTTCTTCAGGCTGAAGAGTCTGTTGCCCTGGTCCTTCAGCTCCTTGTCCGACAAATTGGCCGTGGTGTACATGTGTGATTTGCTCATGTTCTACTGCTAATGCGATATGTTGAGACGGTGCTGGGCTTAGCACGTACACAAAAGGGCAAGCTCGTGACAACGATGCTGTCAAATTTCGCCGACTGCACCCGATGTCCGGTCGAAAAACTGCACCGGCGACTGTCCAAGGGAATTCCTGGTCAAATGCAACGTCTCTGAGCTGGTGGATTCTTCATATTTTCTAAAATAAGAGCAACTTTCTTGCGTAATTGGAGAACGTCCGACACAAAAATGTATACACAGCTGGAAACTGTGACGTCACGAAATCCAAACGGCGCCAATACTTTGAAAGTTATGGTAGAGCACAGTGTGAAGTAAAAATATATAATGTGAGCTTAAATTATTAATTACTGTTATTATCATTTATGTTGTTGCAATTTTTAAATTTAATTGTCTAATTTATAAATATCATATCATAGAAATAAAGTTGCAAAAAATAGTCGGGCAAACAAAATTTTGAGCTTTACACCAATTTATTCTCGAATACAACAATTATATAAAAAGGAACCAGTTAATATATATCAGAAAACATTAAAATTTGAACATGCGTGTTTCGTTAAATAAATTTAAGCACACAATTGAGAATATTATGTTTCCAGTGCATATATATGAACACCTATCGTCACATTATGTTATGTTTTTTTGTCAAGATAATAATTGCCAGTTTACAGTATATAATTTATACTTTCTTAAAACAAATTGTTTGAGATTCATTAAATTGCAGTTTAAATAATAGCACTCAAGGTATTTAAACACACAAAAATCAACCAAATTCAGAAAATTAGGTCAAAATAAAAATATTGAAATTTTCAGGACACTTTCTAAAGATTAAGTTATGTGCAAATAATTTCACACGTAATAGTTGTTTGGGACCGTTTTTATCAGTTCCTTTCAAATCTCTATTAGCGCACAGAAGTTAAAATGTAAACATTGATAAAAATGTGTGCAAATATTTAATGCGTGAAAGTGAAATTTTTTGCGTTTTGTGCGTAGTATAAAAACTGCTGTGCACACAAGCTTATTACCATTTTATCGATTACATAAGTTATGTTTAAGTCTCATTTCCACTTTTAGTTATTTGCAGTCACATTAGAAAGAACATAACGATTTTCTGGAAAAATGAAACAGATGTAACGAAGAATGTTAGATTCCTTTGGACACCAATATCTTAGTAGTATCATCTTATATAAGATTGGCAGGTTTTAAAGACGGATATAATTTTTGACGGACACTTTGGCCACATTTACACAATTGATATTACTTTAAAATCATGACAAAGTTAATACATGACACAACTGGAAAATAAATGCAAATGCTGAACGAAACAAATCCTCACTATCACATGTCCACTGTTACATTGTTCTCACATCAGTAACTGGTAGTAAGAGCTGATTGTATAGCATTGCAGTCACAATATCTTCTTACTATGGCATTGTGCAACATTCACTTCATAACAGAGACGAGGGCACATTCACGTTGACTAATGAATGGATTAAAAATAATGAGTTGCTTAATTAGCTGCAGGAATTTTAGGTTTGCTAGGATATCTACTTCATTAACTTGTAATATATAATAGTTCTCTATCTGCGTCTATTATTGTGAAAGCTTTATCGTGTTTTTCTTGGTTTAAATTAAGCGTCAAGCTTTGAAAACAACTAAAGGTGGTTCAATATTAGTTAGGTTTTGATGAAGCATCGTTAACGCCGAAAAACAAACTGTTAATGGAGTTTAAAGACAAACTGGAGATTGAAAACGAATCCCTGAATTCAAGACTGGAGAAGGAGGATCGAAGCGAAGGTGTGAATTCTTCGTCACAATTTGCCATCGGTGCTCCGTCTTGATCGGGAAGATTCTTCTCCTTGCTCTGCCCATCTTTTTGTTCTCTGCGAAATTTTAATTTAATCAAAATTAAATCATATCTAAATAAAATTGTATTAGCCGCTCCTATAATGATCAAAGGTCAAGATGAGGCCATGAGCATGGTCAAGGTCATGACATTTAATATTACGTCACACAAACGAGGTTATCACCGAGAGATAAGCTAGTCAAATTAGCCATTTTTTACAACAAAAGGACACTAACATTAATATTTACTTGAGGAGGACCAATTTTGAATTACCTTATAAAATATTAACACAAACAGGAATGTTCCGTTGCTGTCTCAGTGGTTCTGTTAGTTTTGTTCTTGCTCAGAGGCTGCACACAGGGGTCGGAGCACAATCCTGGGGTCTTGGTCCATCATGCGTTCGTTCTCCTCAGAACTGATGGAGTATTGATTGACATAAAAATATTAATCACCACAATGCAGAGGACA
Source organism: Neocloeon triangulifer (assembly GCF_031216515.1). Taxonomy (NCBI): domain Eukaryota; kingdom Metazoa; phylum Arthropoda; class Insecta; order Ephemeroptera; family Baetidae; genus Neocloeon; species Neocloeon triangulifer. The sequence goes on from NW_026775550.1 coordinate 4,622,602, forward strand.
ATTAGTTAAGGGAGGTTCTAAGGGCGTGATTGGTTCAGGGTCACTTACGTTTCTTTGTGCTCCATCAACTTCCTGGTTTCTTCTTCGTCGTTGATAGTCGGAGGCTGGTAGGCGATTTCGGAGACAGGGCCATACTGGGCAGTAACAAGCGTGTCAGTCGATGTCGGTCCAAGCGTCAAAATCTAAAATATCAAAAAATAAATTAACCCTATAAAAGTTAAAAGACATCATAAATAATATTAATGATTTAAGGCTTAAAATAATAAACCCAATGAAATTATTGAACAATATTGGGCTTTTAACTAACTTGCAGCAAAAGGCTAATTAAAATTAATGGTACTATAGGCCTATAGCATATTAAGGTAGGCCCTCTTTACATAATTTTTTTTTATAATTTTCATTGCAGACAGTTTTGAAAAATTAATAAATCTTTTGCATTAACGTCATAGATACCAGATTTCCAGGTTGGAGATTAAAATTTTTATGAATATTGGAAATCAATTGTAATTATCTCAGAAATATTTTAAATAAATTAATTTATATTTGAAGCATACATATCGATACATATAAACACTTTAAAAATTTTAATTTATTATATTATTTAAATCTGTGAAAAAAAAAATAAAATATAAATTGACGAAATACATTTGAAAAAAATTACATTTTATGCTTTTTTTTTTTAATTTTCACCAAATATGTTTAGGTTAATTAATTTTATGATCAATTTCTTCATTGCGCAAAATAAATAAAAATTTGCTGCATTTATTCACCTGAGCATTATTGCCGTCGCGCAGTTGGCGTACGAGGTCTTTGTCCCCGCAGCAGAAGCAGCCGCCGCGGTGCCTCCGGAGGACGCTGGTGTAGCCCAGCAGGAGGAGGATGCCGACGAAGAGCAGCACCGCGCCGCAGATGGCGATGGTCAGGTCGCCCGAGGTCTCGTTCTCGAGGACGGGGACGTTTTTGGTGGCTCGGTAGTCAATGCTGCCCTCGATGGCCATCATGAGGCCGGCGGCCACCGAGAAGAGGCCCAACACCAGCACCATCCACTGCAGACACTGGGTCCGGCTGAATCCGGAGGCCACCGTCTGCGACAAATAGCCACCGCCGGGCCATTCACTTCCCTGTTGCTCGTAGCTGACCGTGGTCGGCTGGTACACGGGATTGCTCGACGGCATCTTCTCTCAGTTTTCCTCTTTTCCAATACAATAGACCAGCACAACAGCAGGGTTGATATGGAGAAGCTCGATTGGAGACGGACGACGTAGATCGGCTCACAAAAATAGGCCTCGGGCGATCATTTAAGGGAAATGCGGAAGCGCACGTTCCAGCACCTGCGTCGATTGCATACCAAGGGCACCGGCCGATGACTCATGCACGCACCTGATCGCGAGACAGAAATGTTATTAGTTTGCGGTCAGTAAAAGTTTTGGCTGCTAAAAATAAATTTGTGGCGCCTCAGCAGCTCTCGGCGGCGGCGGTCATCGGACATTCGGTTGCTATCGGACTGCGACTCACCCGTCTCGCTGATCTCTGGCACCGCATTATCAGCTGAAACGAGTCTCAAAATTGCCACACTTGCCTATATTTTTGTTGTTTGCGACCGCATGTTGTGGCTCGCTCGCTCATGGAAGGCAGCGCACCACTCGCTCGACTCCTACTTCTCCTGTCACTTCGCCGCTGACGTCACAGCTTGATTATCAAGGGCCGTCTGCGATCATGCGCGTTTGCTTTTAAATTTTTTAATTTATTTTTTTATGTTCATTGGCGAACAATATAATTTTTTGCATATTTAATACAGACAGCTTAAAAGGAGCAACCTCTACAAAATTAATTCTAAAGTTAGCAAAATTCAGGTCCCACCGAGATTTGAACTCGGATCGCTGGATTCAGAGTCCAGAGTGCTAACCATTACACCATGGAACCTCTTAAGAGAAGGGGAGAGTTACAAAATTAATATAGTCTCTACAAGATATTTGCAAAAGTTTAAGTGCAAAGAAATTATGATGAAAATAATTGAAGGCTTTTCGAGGAAAGCACCGATTTCTTTTTTCCATGATCATCTCCTCGAGGACCTCGAGTGTCAACTTCAACAAACACATTGCGAAAATAAAGTGCAATCAAATCTGTGCAAGTAATGTAGAGATTCTGATTGCATGAATTCAATTAGTTAAACTTTTTCATGGCGGGTAAGATATATTTTCCATTTTCTATGATTTTGGACACAATTATATTGGTAATTATTAATTTTATAATTTGACTATTGGAGATTTTTATTTTTATTTCAAATTAATGGGCGCACTATATGAACGTTATATGAAAAAAATTTGATTAAAAAAATTTACTAATTAACAAGAGGCCTTCCTTCGTCTGCAGCAACATTTTCATGTTCACTTTTTTGAGCATCATCAGAGTTCTCCGATATATTCTCCTTCTTCACTTTGTCTCTAACATCAAACTCCTTCTGCCGCAACGAAACTGGTACCAGGTCACCCCAATCACTATATCTTGCGCAAAGAAAACTTGCCCTGACGCGATTTAAGAAATTAGCACTGGCAGGACTTTAAATTTTGTCTGCGCTTACCTTCCATCCTTAGACTTAGTAAATGTCACGTCTTCGAGTTTGCCCTCTGGTGTGCACAAAGAGCAGATCACGTGCCCACTTCTGACCATGGGCGCCCGAACCATCCGGGGCCAAGACGGTGATGGACTTTTCCTCCGGCCTTTGCCAAGGATGACAAATGAGAAACGCTCCTTGGAGGCTTCCCCCTTGCTTTCGGGCCAAAGTTTATAATATCGACTTTCAAAGTTGCAAGGCGACCTGTCTCCTTCCCGCAACAAGCGCGGACAAGCAAGTGAATGAGGACACTAAAATGGAGATAGTATTTTTAGATTAAAATAAATCATGTGATAAAAGTTCTTACCGGAGCCAGTATGTGCATTTCCTGGCCTTCTTTCTTTGACTGAAACAGGATGAATTCCTTGGCTTCATCAATAAGCTGCAAATTATGTTTTTAAGACAGTTATATGACGATTCTGATAAAACAAACTTTGAATCCTTCTCTCGTCCCCAACTCCACCAGCACGTAATAATCCTTGGTCTTTCTCCACAGATTTATATGAGCGTCTAAGCGAGCTTCTAGGCTTGGAAACTCAAACAATGTGTGGGCACTTACGACCAAGTCAAAAGTTCTCTGCAATTGAAAAATAAATAAGTGTTAGATTTTTTAATAATAAATTTTGATTTTGCTACATTCACTGTGGGCGACATGAGCTGGCGAAAATATGTTTGGGGAACGTGGAATTTTCCACCAGCCTCTCCTCCCTTAAGAAGAAGCTCTGCCAGATTGACCATGTCTTTCGAGGAGTCAATGCAGTGAATTTCCTCCAACTGTTTTGACCATCTTGAGATTGCGGCCCTGAAGAAACATTTTTATAAATCATTTAGCAATTTAAAGGGAATCTCAAATTTACCATGGGACAGAACCTACGCCGCTTCCAAAGTCATACAGTGTCCTTGGAACAAAATTTGGAGCCCATTTGGATAATTCGACGAAAGCTCTGTCCACAGCGGAAAATTCTGCTGGCATTCGGCTCAGCATGTAAGAGAGACACTTGGTCTTGGTGTACTCGGTGGGTTTCCATTTTCTCTTTTCTGTTGACTTTCCTGGCTCAAATCGGTCTTTCAGCAGCCTTGCCAGTTTTTCTCCTTCGGTAAATAAAACTTTTTTGTTTTCGTCTATAAAAATAACAAAAATAATAATTTAGTTTAAATATTTCAGACTCAGACTAGACCTTGGCAAACTTTGTCGATTGCTCTTTGCAGAGGATTGGGAAGGTCGGCAACTGCACTGTAAACTTTGCCGGGATGTGCTTTGCCGGTAAAAGAATCCTTTGAAGCTTCTAATGTTAGAGACTCGTCCAAAAGGCCAACTGCTTTTACTTTTGTTGCCATCTGCAACGATTTTTTCATTACTATATGAATCACATGAGTCTGTTATTTAAAAATGCTAATATTAAAGCACCATCTGATGAGCAATAATACTATTTTGAGTTACATAATATTTTCATAAATATTTTATGCTCACCATTCGAGAAAAACTCATTCCTACAGCACACCCCCTCGCAGGAATAAAATTTAACTTGGAAACAATCATCTTCTTGGATGCGATTGTTAATCAAAAACGTAGAACTGGAAATTTTTCGAAAATATTTAAATAAATCTGATCAAATATAACAACTTATTTGTAGAGTATGACGCTCGTCCATGTGCTTTTTGGTGTCTAATTAATCGACTATGATAATCAGTGATTTCGGTGTTGTTTTGTTTTGTGTTTGTTGATTTCCGTCGGTGCGGTTGGTGAAGTTGGTTCGCTCTGGTTTAAAGCTGCTAGCTCCAAATAAACGAGGAACAAGGTCTACGTACAGCGGAGAGGAGTTTCCGATTTCGTGACATGTGGGCGGAGCTTTGAAAAGCTTAAAAGCACATCATTAAATTTTGTAATTTTGTATCTATTCTCGTGTTTACATTCCAAGTTCCCGCTTCACTGCGCTTCCCGCTTCCCACGACAGGTGTCCGCGAAACTAAAAATGTGGGCGTGACCGTTGTTTTTGTTAATTGTCTTCGATACAAAAAAATAGGCATATTTTCCATGCTTAAATCACGCAAAATTTATTAATACTTGAGTCACTTTTGCTTGTAAAATTTCAAGCGGGCGGCGCGCACCTCGGCATTCTGGCTGCTGTTTGACTTGTCCACAGCAAGGAGCCTCATTCTGCGAATCTCGTCAAGGTCGACAGGTTGACCGGCGTCCAAACCTTGATTTGTCTCGTCCTTGCGCTTCTTGCGCGGCACCTGGCATTCTGCCTCTTCCCTCGGGCGCTTCTGCTGCCGCTGATCCAACGGTAAATCCTCCAAAGACTCAACATTTCACCGCATTTCCTCCTCCACCTCCGCCTCAAGATCGAGTCCGGCCGAATTGTTCAGATCAATGTTGGTGGCTGGAATGACGAGCTCCGTGGTCGTGGTCGGCTCGTAGGCGTTTTTGCTTCTCAAACAGAAAACTGTTTTCACGCCTGCATGCATTCCAACAGCCACGGGTGGTTCTGTCTTCTCAACTTTCACATTCAGCTGGTTTCCATCTGCCATTCTGATTTCAATCCTGTCACCCTCCAAGACTGCAGCCAATCCAACTATGAAATTGTGAGCGTAGAGTTGTTCTGCCGCATTGAGCATGTTGTCCGTGCTTAATAGCTCGATAGTTCGTGCTCTGGCTAATTGAACCAGGCTCACTCGAACTTTCAGGGGCAAGAGGTCTTCGGAACCACCTGTCAAGTTTTTCATCTGCCAAGATGGAAGGAAGATCTTCTTGGCCGGAACGCCGTGGAAGCGGGGAACGCTAACATGGCTTACTTTCCCGTTGGAAACCGCGATTCTCAGATGGACTTCCATTGGGTCCGAGATCTTGTTCTTCTTCATGAAAGCGTCAAACCAACTTGGATGTTTTTCGTCAAGTACCGCGCGACCCGTTTTCAGAACATCTTCGGCCCCAACAAATTCTTCGAAGTAAGCCACGTTGGTGACGTCCTCCGCCGTCAGGTCCCGTCCATTACGATCACTTGATGGCATCCTTTAACCGAGAATTTTTTAGAGTCGAGCAGCGAATTCAGCGAACAGTTGAATTTTGAATGATTGAAAGCAACAATGGGAATGATAATTTCCATTAATCGCAACAATCGCATTAGTTTTGATTTTGTTAACATTTTTTTCCCCAAACAATGATAAAGGATAAACCACGGCAGCAAAAAAAAATTAATTTACAACGGGTATACGGGAATGATCATAATTTTTGAGCGGAGATTTTTATATAGGAATTATTGTGCATCGGAACTGAAGATGAAAAATTAAGCTATACACTGGTTCAAAGAATTACAATAAATAAATAATTGTCAGATTTATGACCGAATGATTGTTATCAATTTATGAATTGAACTTTAAGGAGGATAGGAATAAAAAAAAAACTTTTAAATTCAAAATTCTCTCTGCAATTTTTTTATTCAATTCCTTCAATAAAAGCATAATATTATATTTATTTGATTTTCAAATTGTGTTTTTAGTTCTAAGATCAATAATTTGGCCTCTCGATCATTGTTACCGTTTAATTGCACAAATTAATACGCAAAAGAAAATGTTAGCGAATGTTAGAAATACGCAACTCAGAGGTTTTATGACTGAAACTCTAATTAAATATGTGATTGAATATTGAATTTCCAATGGTGAAGCTGCATTTTTTCCGCCTACGACCCAGCACGCGGGATAATCCATAGGAGATTTATTGATTTATTCAAGGTTTGCGGCCGAATTACTTTTATTTAACTGTCGCCCTTTTTATTTTTTTTTCTTTTTTCCCATCCTATTTAGGCTTAATTAGGGAGGACTGAGTCGACTTAACAAAAAACTTAAGTCCGCGCCGCATATAAAGTCTCAACTTAAGTTGAGTCTAAGTCCGCCAGGGTGTAGAGCAAGCATTTTTTTATTGTCCGTCGGTGCGGTCGGTGCATGGACCTGTCGGTGAAGTTAGCTTCTTGGAAGTTAGTTCGCTCTGGTACTCTGGTTTTTAGCTCCAAATAAACGTGGAACAAGGTCTACGTACAGCGGAGAGGAGTTTCCGATTTTGTGACATGTGGGCGGAGCTTTGAAAAGCTTAACAGCACATTAAATTTTGTATCTATTCTCGTGTTTACATTCCAAGTTCCCGCTTCCCTGCGCTTCCCGCTTCCCACGACAGGTGTCCGCGAAACTAAAAATGTGGGCGTGGCCGTTGTTTTTGTTAATTGTCTTCGATTTGAGATTTGATTCAAGAAGTATAAAATTTTATACTTCTTGATTTGATTTGAAGAAACAAGCACGTGTGTTGCTGTTGCGTCTCATGTCGCCGCCGGGATTAACTCCGCAGAGAGATTAAAATCTTCCGTTCAAAATGTTTGGTCTCGCTCATGGCATGTATTCAACTTTTATTTGAAAACTGCTAAATTTTTTACTGACTGGGAATATTTTTTGTCAGCTCGCTGAGGCGCTTATGTCACTTCTGAAGCAGTTTTCCAGGTGGTCCAGATCCAGCCTGCTCGCTCGCTGGCCAGCCAGTGCGTTCAGGCAGTATTATTATAGATGATATTTCAATTAAATAATTTTAATTATCAAATTCCAGCCATCGACCATAATGTGACACCCTTCTTCGGCCAAGCAAGTTTGCAAATGAGAGCCAACAAACATCACCGGCCTGTTGTTAGCCTTGTGAATCACTTAAAGGTGAATTATTATAAAATTTTGTAATTTTACTGCTAAATGTACTGTCCATTTTAAGTAATTAAAAACTAAAAAATGATTAATTTAGGTTATGACCCTTGTGCAGCATTCTCATCGTGATGATTATTTGCTAATTCTGCCCTGACCTGATGTGACCATTATGTGAAGAAAATGCAGCAAATCCACATCTCACTGGTCGTCTACCTACGGAGAAATCACAAACTCTTATTCAAGCCGCTTGCAACACCACGACTGCCATCATTGTCAAGGTGATTTGTTTTCCTCACAGGAACGGCATAGTTTGCTGAAACTTCTGTTTAACTCTCTAAAAGAAATAATTTGTACAGTCAGACTTGCTCTGCACAGCAGTTTGACCTGAAAAATTCATTCAAAGTCACTCATTGCAGCTTCTTGACACAAAAAGCATTTCAATGAGGTGCTTATACCTTATAATGCCATGTTACATCGTCACTGCTGCGGAAAATGTCTCCAAGTGGGGCTCCAGCATTATTATTTCTCATGGGAAAGGGGACGATCGGACAATTTACCTTGACAGCAGTGATATATCGATATGTGCTCAGTTAAAAAATAAACTTTTCAATAGAAAATCATAACATTTGATCAGTTATGATAAAAAGCCTGACTGTCCATTGTGTTATAGTTTGCATCCAGTGTATTCCTGGTGAATCATTCTCTCTGCAAGAGCACTACATTGAAATGCTCGCTGCGATGCTGCGCCGAACAACAAAATCAACTGCAGGATCTGGTCACCATGAACAAGGAAAACATCTCCGAGTGTGGGAAAACGTCTGCCCTCCTCAGCATTGCACTCTCGGAGCTTGAGAATCAAACAAATCTCTCGATGAAGAGACCTTCCAGGTAAATGACACTCTTGGACCCAATCAAACCAAAACCAGCCTCAGCACACCTTTTGACTTAATTAAAGTATGCATAATATTATTTATTTTAAAATTAAACGGCACTTGTCGAGGCTTTTCATTAATTTGCCGCTGATTTTCCCGCAGTTGAAGCAGCATGAGAGAGATCTGTCCGACTCCAGACCACTGTCCAACTCGGCGTACAGCTATGAAGACCAACTGTCAGTCAGACTTCTCGGGACACCAAATTCTCATCAAGGGCGCAATAGAGTAAATAAATAGCCACGGAAAATGGACAAAATTTAATTTTCGTAAAAAAAACATAAATTTTAAATTTTTTTTTGTCAATAATGCATCTTTTTAACATTGTAATGTAACTTTTTAATTCATTATTTTTACCTATTAAAGATAAATTTTTTTCGTGCAAAAATAAAACGTGGTCAAAAAATCTAATTTCCTAACATTGATCAATATAATTTATTCATTCAAAAAGAAGTAATTAAGCTAAAAATATTGTGTCTTAGCAAATGATGGGAAGAATTCATATAAAAAATAGGAATATTTTCCATGCTTATATCACGAAGAATTTATTCAGGGGTTTAGTCACTTTTGCTTGTAGAATTTCAGGCGGGCGGCGCGCACCTCGGCGTTCAAGTTGCTGGTCGAGTTCTTGTCCACAACTAGGAGTCTCGTCTCTCGAACTTTCTGCAAGTCGACAGGTTGACCGACGTCCGAATTATGATGAGACTCGTCATTGCGCTTCTTCTGCGGCAGCAGCCTTGGTGATTCGGCCTCTTCCCTCCGTCCTCCGTCGTGTGTTGCCAGAATTGAGAGCTGTAGATTGATTCGGCATATCATCAAGAGACTCGACACGCGACATCTCCCCCTCAGTCTCGGGCGGCATCTCCCCCTCTGTGACCTCAGTCTCAGCCACAAAATCGAGTCCGGACGCGTGATGCAATTCTGTAGTGGCTAGAACGAGCTCTGTTGTTGGCTCATCATAGGCGTTTTTGCTGGTCGATCCAAAAGAAAACTGTTTTCACGCCTGTATGCATTCTAACGGCGAATGGCGGTTCGGTCTTCTCTATTTTGACTATAATTTGGAATCCAGCCGACATCTGGAACTCGATCCGGTCACCCTCCGTCACCGCAGCCAGACCAATCACAAAGTTGTGAATCTCCAATCGCTCCGCCTCGTTCAGCAACTTGTCCGTGCTCAGCTTGATGATGCGTCCTTCTGCCAACTCCACCAGGTCGACTCGAACTTTCACATTTGAGACGCCAGCGGAAACGCCACTCAAGTTTCGCATTTGCCAAGGAGGGAGGAATATCTTCTTGGCTGGCACCCCGTGAAAGCGACCGATGCCAGCGTGGGTTACTTTCCCGTTGGCAACCGCGACTCTCAGATGGACTTCCTTTGGGTCTGAGATCTTTTTTTTCTTCATGAAAGCGTCGACCCAAGTTTGATGTTTTTCGTCAAGTACCGCGCGACCCGTTTTCAGAACATCTTCGACCCAAACAAATTCTTCAAAGTAAGCCACGTTGGTGACGTCCTCCGCCGTCAGGTCCCGTCCATTACGATCACTTGATGGCATCCTTTAATCGAGAATTTTTTAGAGTCGAGCAGCGAATTCAGCGAACAGTTGAATTTTTAAATGGTCAAAATCAACAATGGGAATGAAAATTTCCAATAATCGCAACAATCGCATTATAGTTTTGATTTTTTTTACATTTTTTTTTTTCTCAAAAAAGATAGAGAAACCACGGCAGCAACGAAAATTAAATTAAAACGCGTATACAGGAATATGATCTTAATTTTTGAGCGGAGAGATTTTTAGATAGGAATTATTGTGCATCATTGGAACTGAGGATGAAAAATTAAATTATGTACTCTCTGGTTTAAAAAAATACAATAAATAAAAAATTGTCAGACTTGTGATCAAAAGGTTGTTATAAATTGATGAAAATTCTTAGGCCATGTTTTGAACGGCCGAATAAATTCTTGCGATTTTTCAAGTACGCCGATCTTCCCAAAATTTCGCCTACCCCCCAAAATCGACCACCGAGAGTCCGTAACTCCGGTCAAAACCAGCAAAATTCGGTTATTTCCACGAGAGAAAACGATTTTAAATTTAAAAAAAAAAAGGATGAATACACTTTTAAGAATTCTTTCTATTAAGTTTACATTATTACACCTTACCTCTGAACGCCGCAAAGCAGGCCAAACAAGCGGAGACTGTCAGGATGACTGTAATCCACTTCGGCAAGGTGGATTCGTCGCCTCCGCTGCCACCGATGCTGATGTGGTAAGTGGTTGTTGGCAATGTTGAACAGTCCACAAAATCGACGGTGGTGACATCCTCTGCTGTGAGGTCCCGTCCAAGGCGATCAGTCGATGGCATCTTGTAAACGAGATCAGAGAGCCGATCTGCCAGCAGTTGAATTTCAAATGATCAAAAGCAACAATGGGAAATGAAAATTTCCGTTAATCGCAACAATCGCGTTAGTTTCGATTTTGTCAAAAAAGAAAGAGAAACCACGGTAGCAACGAAAATTAAATTAAAACGGGTATACGGGAATATGATCTTCATTTTGAGGAATTAATATTGTGCAGCATTTGGAACTGAAGATGAAAAATTAAATTATACACACTATAGTTTAAAAAAGTTACAATAAATTAATAATTGTCAGATTATTGATTGAATGGTTGTTATTAATTGAACTTATAAGAGGATAGAAATAAAAAAAAACTTTTGAATTTCAAAATTCTCTCAATTTTTTTTTTATTCCTTCAATAAAAGTATATATTTATTTGACTTTTTAAATTGTGTTTTCAGATCAATAATTTGGCCTCCTTTTTACTGTTGAAATGCACAATTTAATGTACAAAAGAAAATGTTAGAATTACGCAACTCCAAGGTTTTTATTTATTTATTCTCCATCAATTACAAAACATACATCACAAAAATTTTCAAAAAAAGTTTGTTCTGAAAATACAAGTCAGAATATTTGTTGTTATTAGTTGGGGGAAATGGATGGAGAAATGGCTTTTTGCAAGCAGACAGGCTGCTAAAGCACAGTGAACTCTGCTGCTCTTGCGAAGTGAGAGTCACCGGCCGCTGAAGCCATCAGAGGGAGTAAAATAGGGAGACGGCACCATACGTTAAAAGTTACTTGAGCCGTCGGCGGGAGAGAAACTACTCCTCGCTTAGACTGTCATTGTCATCTAAATTAAAATCAAGTTTTTGCCACAAGTACGCCTTGCACAGTAGGGGAAACTGTGCCGGCGTACATTCCTTCACGGCGGGTGGCGTGTCATTCCAGTGTTTGACAACACGGTAAGAAAAATCGTCGCGGCCGAATTGTGTTCTGGCTGGAGGCTGCTGCAACCTGGGGTGGCTGCTATTATCACCCCTCAGCGTTCGGCCAGTGGTAATGCGCGCTCTCGCGTTAAAATCTGTCACACCGGACTCGCACTTCTTAAAGAAGCTGAGGTCATTATAAGTCAATTGCATATCAACCGGCATAATATTTTATGAATTAACTCTTTTTAAATGTGATTGAATATATTAAATTCCCCAATAATTATAATTATATTAATGTAAATTAAAATATTGATATTTCATTTGAAGACTTGCAACAATAAAATGAAATTAGGTTTTTGCTTTCAAATATTGAATCAACCTACGTCACTCTCGCTGAATTGAAATCTCATTTTGTGGATAATTTGTGTTACATGCAGTTGACGTAAAAATGAATAAATTTACTGCATAGGGCCATGGATATAGTTAAATTATGGAATCCAATTGGAATTAATTATAGAAGACATCATAGAACTGGGGAATAAGGGCAAAGCTATCAGAATCTTATGAATCTTGTTTCAATCAATCAAAGATAAGCAAAATATTTATTTATCTTTTTTTCATTTGGTATATTAATGAAAATAGTAGGGAATAAATTAATTGATTGAAACGCATTAAAACGTACATTAATTTTAAAACCATTTCTAAAATTAGTTTGATTACAATTATCATTATATTATCCCGAACCATGAGACTAAAAGGAATTTCGTCTTTTCTTTCAACCATAGCATTTTCTGCAGATTGCGTCTTTTCCACTCATATGATAAATGTATAAAAATCCTCCTGTTATAATTTGCCTATTGGAAATTATTTTATTTCAAATTATTGGGCGCGCTCTTTAAACATAAGTTACATAATATTTAATTAAAAAATTTACTAATTAACAAGAGGCCTTCCTTCGTCTGCAGCAACATATTGATGTTCACTCTTTTGAGCATCATCAGAGTTCTCAGATATCTTCTCCTTCTTAACTTTGTCTCTAACATCAAACTCCTTCTGCCGCAACGAAACTGGTACCAGGTCACCCCAATCACTATATCTTGCGCAAAGAAAACTTGCCCTGACGCGATTTAAGAAATTAGCACTGGCAGGACTTTAAAATTTGTCTGCGCTTACCTTCCGTCCTTCGACTTAGTAAATGTTACACGTCTTCAAGTTTTCCCTCTGGTGTGCACAACGAGCAGATCACATGCCCACCTCTGACCATCGGCGCCCGAACCATCCGGGGCCAAGACGGTGATGGACTTTTCCTCCGGCCTTTGCCAAGGATGACAAATGAGAAACGCTCCTTGGAGGCTTCCCCATCGTTTTCGGGCCAAAGTTTATAATATCGACTTTCAAAGTTGCAAGGCGACCTGTCTCCTTCCCGCAACAAGCGCGGACAAGCAAGTGAGTGAGGGCACTAAAATGGAGAGTATTTTTTAATAAAAAAAAAATCATATGATAAAAATTTCTTACCGGAGCGAGTATGTGCATTTCCTGGCCTTCTTTCTTTGACTGAAACAGGATGAATTCCTTGGCTTCATCAATAAGCTGCAAATTATGTTTTTAAGACAGTTATATGACGATTCTGATAAAACAAACTTTGAATCCTTCTCTCGTCCCCAACTCCACCAGCACGTAATAATCCTTGGTCTTTCTCCACAGATTTATATGAGCGTCTAAGCGAGCTTCTAGGCTTGGAAACTCAAACAATGTGTGGGCACTTACGACCAAGTCAAAAGTTCTCTGCAATTGAAAATAAAATACGAGTTAGATTTGTTAATAATAAATTTTGATTTTGCTACATTCACTGTGGGCGACATGAGCTGGCGAAAATATGTTTGGGGAACGTGGAATTTTCCACCAGCCTCTCCTCCCTTAAGAAGAAGCTCTGCCAGATTGACCATGTCTTTCGAGGAGTCAATGCAGTGAATTTCCTCCAACTGTTTTGACCATCTTGAGATTGCGGCCCTGAAGAAACATTTTTATAAATCATTTAGCAATTTAAAGGGAATCTCAAATTTACCATGGGACAGAACCTACGCCGCTTTCAAAGTCATACAGTGTCCTTGGAACAAAATTTGGAGCCCATTTGGATAATTCGACGAAAGCTCTGTCCACACAGCAGAAACTTCTGCTGGCATTCTGCTCAGCATGTAGGAGAGACACCACTTGATTTTGGTGTACTCGATGGGTTTCCACTTTCTCTTTTCTGATGACTTTCCTGGCTCGAATCGGTCTTTCAGCAGCCTTGCCAGTTTTTCTCCTTCGGAAAATAGAACTTTTTTGTTTTCGTCTAAAAAATTATAATTTAGTAACGCTTAAATATTTCAGACTTCATCAGACAAGACCAAAGCAAACTTTGTCAATTGCTCTTTGCAGAGAGGATTAGGAAGGTCGGCAACTGCACTGTAAACTTTGCTGGGATGTGCTTTGCCAGTAAAAGAATCCTTTGAAGCTTCTAACGTTAGAGACTCGCCCAAAAGGCCAACCACTTTTGTTGCCATCTGCAATGTTTTTTCATTACAATATAAGAACATAAATTTGGAATATTTGGATGTGTATTATGAGAATGTTCACATTTCATAATATTTTATGCTCACCATTCGAGAAAAACTCATTCCTTCACCGCAGCCCCTGGCAGGAATAAAATTCAACTTGGAAACAATCATCTAGCTTCTTGGATGATTTTTTATCAAAAACATGCTATTTTATTTTAAGTATACTTCCATCCAAATTGTATCAGATATTTAAATTTAATACTTTTAACTAACGAGTAAATGTATCTAAAGATATTTTATTCCACATTTTAGCAGGTTTATGTTTCATTTCTACATAAAGCTTTTTAACAGAATCAGTTCAATAATCTGGAAAATTATTAAATTTCCAAAGAAATTAAGAATGGGATGAAATGTAATAGTTTTCATAAACGTAAGTCCCACCATTTCAATTAATGCTTTTTGGTAAAACTATGTGTAATATAAAATAAGAGTAACACACAACCTTAGGTGAGTGAAGGAAACTATAGAACTAAACATGGCTTTTGAGAAGACATTCGTTAATTAATAACGAATTCCAGCATTTTCATGGAGAAACTTTTGGATGTAAGCTCTGGTCGAATGAGACCACATTCCAATGGTGAAATTCATTCCTCTGGGGTAGTGCCTGTGACTGAAAAATGTTATATCATTTTTAACAAATCAAAATTTTAAGAATATATATAATTTAAATGATTTTACGTTTTGTAAACGTCCTGAATAGGCATTTCACTGGTAATTGCCTTCTCCAAATCAAGCACTTCCTCAACATAGTCTTTCTCTGCAAGGAAAAATTTACAATTCTGTTCTGATTTAAAATAAAATTGAGTTACTAGTCAGAGTGCGAATCCAGTTATTCCACTCATGAATGTACTTCTCTGAACCAGGGTGATGGTCCAAAAATGGCAAGGTCAGTACTTTGGTCTTGGTTCCTTGCCAGTAAAGGTCTTCCAAGATCACACTCATGTTGTACTTGCTCTTCTCAAAATTGTAACCCTCCTAAAGTTTTTAATTTACATTAAAACATGTTGAGAATTCCTCGATTCAAAACCAACTTCCAAAATGTCCATGTGACCAAGCATCACAATTTTCTTGTGCCAGATGAAGTCCTTGAAGTCTCGCAAGTAGCGAATTGCTTTATGTGTGGTTGCTCCCGAGAAACAAAATCCACAGTAAAGAGAATTTGTCTCTGAAATATGTATTCAGTTGTAAAAAATCTCTGTATATATAATATAAAATTCAACCTGGGAATCCCTTCCTCATGACACCCCTCAAGTTCCTAAAGGCCAAGTACATCAGGAAGTCGTCACCAACCAACTGATGGTTTCTTATCATTGGATTTTCAGTCCTTGGAGATTTAGGTGGTTTCACAATGGGTTCCTTAACCTTTAAGTGTGATTTTTTTATTTAAATTTTTAAGTCTAACAAGCATTTTTTTTTTCAAGTTTACCATAACAGTCGCAGGATCGTCCTTTGCAATTTCATGCGTTTCCTTCAGCATTTTACCAAAGCTTCCATTATCAACAACATCTCTGCATCTTTCATGTTCAGCTTGGCATTGTTATCCATTTCAACGTCTGTTATTGGCTTGAAACCACATGCAGGGTTCACATTTTCAGAACCACTCGTAACCTTGTTCTGAGAATTGAATTGCTTGTGCAAATAATTGATTTGCTTGTGCAAATCCAAGTTGGCAAACAGATTCTCCTTTTGTTCAGAGGTGAACGAAATTGACTTCCTATCACCTTGGCCACTTTCATACGAGGCTTTCTTGGGTACGTCAGATGCTGGTATAGACTCTTCATATGGCTTTTGTTGCTTAAAGAATGGTTCCTCTTTGGCAACCTGGAGGTTGGTGTTCCGGAAACTGCTCGGGGAAGGTCGAGAGGGACCAGCAGTAGCAAAGTAATTTTGCTTGGCAACAGGAGCAGAGGAAATTGGCCGATGCATCTCAACAGATGGATGTTTGGGCCACTTGGGCAAAGACATTTGCTATAAAGTTTAAATAGTTATTATAAAAGCCGTCATATTAAAATTTTATTCCCCAGAAAAAATATAAATATTTAAATTATAACATATACCTGTTGATGATAAGACCTCATAGACTGAGAGTAACGGAAGCGACTCTGAGAAACCTAAAGAATAGAAGATAAAATAATTGAATAACTTATTGAATTAAATAATTGTATTAAAATATATAACATACTTGCATAGGTCGCTTGACAGAGTACTTGGCAGAAGATGGTTTCCTCTTGGCCTGTTGGCGCTGGATCAGTTCCTGAATGTGCCCCATGTTGCTATGTGAGGCATCGTAGCCTAACAGAATGTCTCCGTCTGGAGCTGTTCCTGCCTTATGGACACCAGGAATGGTTTTCAGAAAAGAGACAAGGGTAGGATAGCCAAGCCTGGCAAAAGGGATTGACGATCCAACTTGGTCCCTGAATAGCCCTGCAAATAGAGAAATATCCTTTATGATTCCGTCCAAGATGCAATGAAACCATCGATTACAAAAATTATGCATAATCAATACTCCTCATTTCCTCATTAAGGAAAAATTGTTTAAATTTCATTATATTTTTTTTTCAGGGTACGGGTGTTATTATATTACTTGTCAGTTCCCTGGTGGTAACGCATTTTTTGTCCAAAATCAAGCAAGACTGGATCATCTTCACAACTTTTTCCTCGTCCATTGTGCTGTTCTGGTGTGTTGTCTAAAAATCTGATAAAATTGTTTCATTAATTAAATAAATTAAATATTAATATGATACATGCAATGACTACGCTACCGTAACATCTTTAGTATTTTTAAAGATTTTATACTAAACACCTTGTTATTATAATTTTCATTTATCACTACAATGCGATGTAATATGTACTAATAAGTAAAATAAACAATAGTATGGTTGAATAATTAACTTAAACTTTATAAAGAGGCACACAAAATGGCAAACAAATTTAGGGATAAATCAACTAAAAAATCTGAATGTAGGAATTAAATCTCAATTAAGAAAAAATTCATGAATAATATACAATTAAATCCGCAATTAAATCATTTATGAATACATAAAATACATATTTGCACCCCTCTCAGGATAATTAAAGCATACCAGGTATGTATGTAATTGTTCGAGTGAAATTAAGCAAAACTGCGGTGAGAATTTTGCCAAGGGATGTGGATTAAGTCCCTAATGACTGCCGTCTGCTACTGTATTCTACGGTATATTCTATATCAATCGTCAATTTCTCGCCATTTCTAATCAATCACGCAGTTAAAATTGTTATAATTGCATGCAAGTTTACTATTTTTTGACAAAACGAACCGAATGTTAGGTGACGCTGTACCGACACCGACAAGTTAGTGCAGCAAATTGAGCAAAAAATTGAGTGGAGCTTATGGAGCCGCCTGTACGAATTTGGTGCGAAACTGAAATATTGTACTTGCCTGTACACTCATGACTCACGTCACTCACTCACAGTAGACAGTAGAGCTATGGGATACGAATAAGGGCGGGGCTTAGGTACCTCCCATTTGATTACATACATTGTACCAGTTTAACATTGTGGGTATGGGGGGGGGCTCCGCCTTTCTTCGTATCCCATGGTTCCACAATTCCTACCAAGAAGTATCCAAGCGGAGAAAGACGGTACTAATTGTCTGGGTTGCTCGGCGATGTCGTGCGTCGTGCTGGATCATGACCAGACATGTCCAGACAGTACAGAAACTACAGAAGAGCTTTCAGCTTGGCCGCTTGGGTACGCCAACGGGCAACGGGTGTGGATTGCACTGATTGCAGGTCGAGATCCATGATCCATTTCTCGATTTCGCTCGAATTTCAGCACCGACGCCACTGACGCGGAATGAAAAGCTGCATGAATCGCCCGCCAAGCTAGAGCGTCACTTGCGTCAGCGATCACCCGGATCACCGATTGCCCGCACCGAACCCGCAGTGCCGACGCCGACTGCCGACGCCGACTTCAGAGACGACATATACGGGTCGAGCCGTGGAGTCGTGCGCGGTCAGAGACCGTCAGAGCGGATGTCGATTGCCGACGACGCGGTCGTTTCCTCGCTGTCCCGTGGGACCCGCGTCCTCTGAACTTGAGAAGAGGGAAATGGTCCAACCTCTGCTGCCATGATGAACATCGAAGCTGAAAAGGTAAAAATCACGTTTATGTATATTTTAGTCATACATTTGTCATTTTATTTTCTCTTCCTATCCTGCAAACATGATTATGACTGAAAAATCAACAAATTATCTAATGCATTAATGTTTAAAATTTAAATTTTTAAATCTTTATGCTTAAATTTTGTGAACGAGGATTTGACAAAAGGAAAAAGAGGAATCATTAATGCACACTTATAAAATTTTGAGCGGAAAAATCCACCGGCGGATGGAAATAAATATTTATTGTTAATATTATGTGCGCGGAACATTCCAGTGGAATTATATCTACATTATTGTTACAACAGAAATGATTATCCCTCTGCCATTTTATTCCATTGGGAGAGAAATTTTGACTCAGATGTACTTGCTTCTTCTAAGTCTTCTTTGCTCCCATCACAAGGTCAATCATTACTTTTACTTCCTCTTGGATGTGAAAAAAAGTCCTTTTCGAGGCAGTACGCGAACAGCCGCACACGAGAATGAACACGTTTGGACTTCGCGCGTCAGGCATCCGATGCGCCTCAATTCTCTTTACTCCACTTTTTGTTCGCATTCCTAATCCATCCACTATTTATGAAAGAAAACCGCATTAACAGAGTTTGGAATTTAGAACCAAACCCATTCTAGTTATATATCAAATGATATTAATTTCTAAAGATTGTAAAGAGAAATTTACAGATGAATATATTTTATTGATTTAATAAAATTAATGTAGAAGAAAGATATAATTTGCTTCATGTAGAAAAAAATATAAAATTAATTAAGGTGCGAGTTCAGGGTGGTTAATTGTTTTAGTTAAAATTGAGACAGCATTTTGTCCTCAGAATACTAAATTAACTTAATTTAGAGGAAACAATTACATTAAATTGAACCGTGACCGGGGCCACGCCAAAAAGATGTGTGTTCAGGAGGTCCTTTTTTTAGTTGTAAATGGAAAGATTTTTATACTCAGAAGAATTATTGACAATAAATAAATTTAATTAAAACCGTAGCCAGGGCTACGCCGTCTAGGTTCGTGTCCTTCGTGTGAAAACGAGAAATAAAATTTAATTAAAACCATGGCCGGGGCTACGCCGAATAGGTGTGTGTCCAGAGCGGTTCTTTTTTAGAGTTGAAAACGAGAAATTAAATTTAATTAAAACCGTGGCCGGGGCTACGCCGAATAGGTGTGTGTCCAGGGCGGTTCTTTTTTTGAGTTGAAAACGAGAAATTAAATTTAATTAAAACCGTGGCCGGGGCTACCCCGAATAGGTGTGTGTCCAGGGCGGTTCTTTTTTTGAGTTGAAAACGAGAAATTAAATTTAATTAAAACCGTGGCCGGGGCTACGCCGAATAGGTGTGTGTCCAGGGCGGTTCTTTTTTTGAGTTGAAAACGAGAAATTAAATTTAATTAAAACCGTGGCCGGGGCTACGCCGAATAGGTGTGTGTCCAGGGCGGTTCTTTTTTTGAGTTGAAAACGAGAAATTAAATTTAATTAAAACCGTGGCCGGGGCTACCCCGAATAGGTGTGTGTCCAGGGCGGTTCTTTTTTTGAGTTGAAAACGAGAAATTAAATTTAATTAAAACCGTGGCCGGGGCTACGCCGAATAGGTGTGTGTCCAGGGCGGTTCTTTTTTTGAGTTGAAAACGAGAAATTAAATTTAATTAAAACCGTAGCCGGGGCTACGCCGAATAGGTGTGTGTCCAGGGCGGTTCTTTTTGAGTTGCAAACGAGAATTTAAATTTAATTATAACCGTGGCCAAGGCTACGCCGAATAGGTGTGTGTCCAGGGCGGCTCTTTTTTTGAGTTGAAAACGAGAAATAAAATTTAATTAAAGCCGTGGCCGGGGCTACGCCGAATAGGTGTGTGTCCAGGGCGGCTCTTTTTTTGAGTTGAAAACGAGAAATAAAATTTAATTAAAGCCGTGGCCGGGGCTACGCCGAATAGGTGTGTGTCCAGGGCGGCTCTTTTTTTGAGTTGAAAACGAGAAATAAAATTTAATTAAAGCCGTGGCCGGGGCTACACCGAATAGGTGTGTGTCCAGGGCGGTTCTTTTTTGAGTTGCAAACGAGAAATTAAATTTAATTATAACCGTGGCCGGGGCTACGCCGAATAGGTGTGTGTCCAGGGCGGTTCTTTTTTGAGTTGCAAACGAGAAATTAAATTTAATTATAACCGTGGCCGGGGCTACGCCGAATAGGTGTGTGTCCAGGGCGGTTCTTTTTTGAGTTGCAAACGAGAATTTAAATTTAATTATAACCGTGGCCGGGGCTACGCCGAATAGGTGTGTGTCCAGGGCGGTTCTTTTTTGAGTTGAAAACGAGAAATTAAATTTAATTAAAGCCGTGGCCGGGGCTACGCCGAATAGGTGTGTGTCCAGGGCGGTTCTTTTTTGAGTTGCAAACGAGAAATTAAATTTAATTAAAGCCGTGGCCGGGGCTACGCCGAATAGGTGTGTATCCAGGGCGGTTCTTTTTTGAGTTGCAAACGAGAATTTAAATTTAATTATAACCGTGGCCGGGGCTACGCCGAATAGGTGTGTGTCCAGGGCGGTTCTTTTTTTGAGTTGAAAACGAGAAATTAAATTTAATTAAAGCCGTGGCCGGGGCTACGCCGAATAGGTGTGTGTCCAGGGCGGTTCTTTTTTGAGTTGCAAACGAGAAATTAAATTTAATTAAAGCCGTGGCCGGGGCTACCCCGAATAGGTGTGTGTCCAGGGCGGCTCTTTTTTTGAGTTGAAAACGAGAAATAAAATTTAATTAAAGCCGTGGCCGGGGCTACGCCGAATAGGTGTGTGTCCAGGGCGGTTCTTTTTTTGAGTTGAAAACGAGAAATAAAATTTAATTAAAGCCGTGGCCGGGGCTACGCCGAATAGGTGTGTGTGTCCAGGGCGGTTCTTTTTTGAGTTGCAAACGAGAAATTAAATTTAATTAAAGCCGTGGCCGGGGCTACCCCGAATAGGTGTGTGTCCAGGGCGGCTCTTTTTTTGAGTTGAAAACGAGAAATAAAATTTAATTAAAGCCGTGGCCGGGGCTACGCCGAATAGGTGTGTGTCCAGGGCGGTTCTTTTTTTGAGTTGAAAACGAGAAATAAAATTTAATTAAAGCCGTGGCCGGGGCTACACCGAATAGGTGTGTGTCCAGGGCGGTTCTTTTTTGAGTTGCAAACGAGAAATTAAATTTAATTATAACCGTGGCCGGGGCTACGCCGAATAGGTGTGTGTCCAGGGCGGTTCTTTTTTGAGTTGCAAACGAGAAATTAAATTTCATTTTAACCGTGGCCGGGGCTACGCCGAATAGGTGTGTGTCCAGGGCGGTTCTTTTTTGAGTTGCAAACGAGAAATTAAATTTCATTTTAACCGTGGCCAGGGCTACGCCGAATAGGTGTGTGTCCAGGGCGGTTCTTTTTTTGAGTTGAAAACGAGAAATTAAATTTAATTAAAGCCGTGGCCGGGGCTACGCCGAATAAGTGTGTGTCCAGGGCGGTTCTTTTTTGAGTTGCAAACGAGAAATTAAATTTAATTAAAGCCGTGGCCGGGGCTACGCCAAATAGGTGTGTGTCCAGGGCGGTTCTTTTTTTGAGTTGAAAACGAGAAATTAAATTTTATTAAAACCGTGGCCGGGGCTACCCCGAATAGGTGTGTGTCCAGGGCGGTTCTTTTTTTGAGTTGAAAACGAGAAATTAAATTTAATTAAAACCGTGGCCGGGGCTACGCCGAATAGGTGTGTGTCCAGGGCGGTTCTTTTTTGAGTTGCAAACGAGAATTTAAATTTAATTATAACCGTGGCCGGGGCTACGCCGAATAGGTGTGTGTCCAGGGCGGTTCTTTTTTTTTTGAGTTGAAAACGAGAAATAAAATTTAATTAAAGCCGTGGCCCGGGCTATGCCGAATAGGTGTGTGTCCAGGGCGGCTCTTTTTTTGAGTTGAAAACGAGAAATAAAATTTAATTAAAGCCGTGGCCGGGGCTACGCCGATTAGGTGTGTGTCCAGGGCGGTTCTTTTTTGAGTTGCAAACGAGAAATTAAATTTAATTATAACCGTGGCCGGGGCTACGCCGAATAGGTGTGTGTCCAGGGCGGTTCTTTTTTGAGTTGCAAACGAGAAATTAAATTTCATTTTAACCGTGGCCGGGGCTACGCCGAATAGGTGTGTGTCCAGGGCGGTTCTTTTTTGAGTTGCCAACGAGAATTTAAATTTAATTATAACCGTGGCCGGGGCTACGCCGAATAGGTGTGTGTCCAGAGCGGTTCTTTTTTAGAGTTGAAAACGAGAAATTAAATTTAATTAAAACCGTGGCCGGGGCTACGCCGAATAGGTGTGTGTCCAGGGCGGTTCTTTTTTTGAGTTGAAAACGAGAAATTAAATTTAATTAAAACCGTGGCCGGGGCTACCCCGAATAGGTGTGTGTCCAGGGCGGTTCTTTTTTTGAGTTGAAAACGAGAAATTAAATTTAATTAAAACCGTGGCCGGGGCTACGCCGAATAGGTGTGTGTCCAGGGCGGTTCTTTTTTTGAGTTGAAAACGAGAAATTAAATTTAATTAAAACCGTGGCCGGGGCTACCCCGAATAGGTGTGTGTCCAGGGCGGTTCTTTTTTTGAGTTGAAAACGAGAAATTAAATTTAATTAAAACCGTAGCCGGGGCTACGCCGAATAGGTGTGTGTCCAGGGCGGTTCTTTTTGAGTTGCAAACGAGAATTTAAATTTAATTATAACCGTGGCCGGGGCTACGCCGAATAGGTGTGTGTCCAGGGCGGCTCTTTTTTTGAGTTGAAAACGAGAAATAAAATTTAATTAAAGCCGTGGCCGGGGCTACGCCGAATAGGTGTGTGTCCAGGGCGGCTCTTTTTTTGAGTTGAAAACGAGAAATAAAATTTAATTAAAGCCGTGGCCGGGGCTACGCCGAATAGGTGTGTGTCCAGGGCGGCTCTTTTTTTGAGTTGAAAACGAGAAATAAAATTTAATTAAAGCCGTGGCCGGGGCTACACCGAATAGGTGTGTGTCCAGGGCGGTTCTTTTTTGAGTTGCAAACGAGAAATTAAATTTAATTATAACCGTGGCCGGGGCTACGCCGAATAGGTGTGTGTCCAGGGCGGTTCTTTTTTGAGTTGCAAACGAGAAATTAAATTTAATTATAACCGTGGCCGGGGCTACGCCGAATAGGTGTGTGTCCAGGGCGGTTCTTTTTTGAGTTGCAAACGAGAATTTAAATTTAATTATAACCGTGGCCGGGGCTACGCCGAATAGGTGTGTGTCCAGGGCGGTTCTTTTTTTGAGTTGCAAACGAGAAATAAAATTTAATTAAAGCCGTGGCCGGGGCTACGCCGAATAGGTGTGTGTCCAGGGCGGCTCTTTTTTTGAGTTGAAAACGAGAAATAAAATTTAATTAAAGCCGTGGCCGGGGCTACACCGAATAGGTGTGTGTCCAGGGCGGTTCTTTTTTGAGTTGCAAACGAGAATTTAAATTTAATTATAACCGTGGCCGGGGCTACGCCGAATAGGTGTGTGTCCAGGGCGGTTCTTTTTTGAGTTGAAAACGAGAAATTAAATTTAATTAAAGCCGTGGCCGGGGCTACGCCGAATAGGTGTGTGTCCAGGGCGGTTCTTTTTTTGAGTTGAAAACGAGAAATTAAATTTTATTAAAACCGTGGCCGGGGCTACCCCGAATAGGTGTGTGTCCAGGGCGGTTCTTTTTTTGAGTTGAAAACGAGAAATTAAATTTAATTAAAACCGTGGCCGGGGCTACGCCGAATAGGTGTGTGTCCAGGGCGGTTCTTTTTTGAGTTGCAAACGAGAATTTAAATTTAATTATAACCGTGGCCGGGGCTACGCCGAATAGGTGTGTGTCCAGGGCGGTTCTTTTTTTTTTGAGTTGAAAACGAGAAATAAAATTTAATTAAAGCCGTGGCCCGGGCTATGCCGAATAGGTGTGTGTCCAGGGCGGCTCTTTTTTTGAGTTGAAAACGAGAAATAAAATTTAATTAAAGCCGTGGCCGGGGCTACGCCGATTAGGTGTGTGTCCAGGGCGGTTCTTTTTTGAGTTGCAAACGAGAAATTAAATTTAATTATAACCGTGGCCGGGGCTACGCCGAATAGGTGTGTGTCCAGGGCGGTTCTTTTTTGAGTTGCAAACGAGAAATTAAATTTCATTTTAACCGTGGCCGGGGCTACGCCGAATAGGTGTGTGTCCAGGGCGGTTCTTTTTTGAGTTGCCAACGAGAATTTAAATTTAATTATAACCGTGGCCGGGGCTACGCCGAATAGGTGTGTGTCCAGAGCGGTTCTTTTTTAGAGTTGAAAACGAGAAATTAAATTTAATTAAAACCGTGGCCGGGGCTACGCCGAATAGGTGTGTGTCCAGGGCGGTTCTTTTTTTGAGTTGAAAACGAGAAATTAAATTTAATTAAAACCGTGGCCGGGGCTACCCCGAATAGGTGTGTGTCCAGGGCGGTTCTTTTTTTGAGTTGAAAACGAGAAATTAAATTTAATTAAAACCGTGGCCGGGGCTACGCCGAATAGGTGTGTGTCCAGGGCGGTTCTTTTTTTGAGTTGAAAACGAGAAATTAAATTTAATTAAAACCGTGGCCGGGGCTACCCCGAATAGGTGTGTGTCCAGGGCGGTTCTTTTTTTGAGTTGAAAACGAGAAATTAAATTTAATTAAAACCGTAGCCGGGGCTACGCCGAATAGGTGTGTGTCCAGGGCGGTTCTTTTTGAGTTGCAAACGAGAATTTAAATTTAATTATAACCGTGGCCGGGGCTACGCCGAATAGGTGTGTGTCCAGGGCGGCTCTTTTTTTGAGTTGAAAACGAGAAATAAAATTTAATTAAAGCCGTGGCCGGGGCTACGCCGAATAGGTGTGTGTCCAGGGCGGCTCTTTTTTTGAGTTGAAAACGAGAAATAAAATTTAATTAAAGCCGTGGCCGGGGCTACGCCGAATAGGTGTGTGTCCAGGGCGGCTCTTTTTTTGAGTTGAAAACGAGAAATAAAATTTAATTAAAGCCGTGGCCGGGGCTAACCGAATAGGTGTGTGTCCAGGGCGGTTCTTTTTTGAGTTGCAAACGAGAAATTAAATTTAATTATAACCGTGGCCGGGGCTACGCCGAATAGGTGTGTGTCCAGGGCGGTTCTTTTTTGAGTTGCAAACGAGAAATTAAATTTAATTATAACCGTGGCCGGGGCTACGCCGAATAGGTGTGTGTCCAGGGCGGTTCTTTTTTGAGTTGCAAACGAGAATTTAAATTTAATTATAACCGTGGCCGGGGCTACGCCGAATAGGTGTGTGTCCAGGGCGGTTCTTTTTTTGAGTTGCAAACGAGAAATAAAATTTAATTAAAGCCGTGGCCGGGGCTACGCCGAATAGGTGTGTGTCCAGGGCGGCTCTTTTTTTGAGTTGAAAACGAGAAATAAAATTTAATTAAAGCCGTGGCCGGGGCTACACCGAATAGGTGTGTGTCCAGGGCGGTTCTTTTTTGAGTTGCAAACGAGAATTTAAATTTAATTATAACCGTGGCCGGGGCTACGCCGAATAGGTGTGTGTCCAGGGCGGTTCTTTTTTGAGTTGAAAACGAGAAATTAAATTTAATTAAAGCCGTGGCCGGGGCTACGCCGAATAGGTGTGTGTCCAGGGCGGTTCTTTTTTGAGTTGCAAACGAGAAATTAAATTTAATTAAAGCCGTGGCCGGGGCTACGCCAAATAGGTGTGTATCCAGGGCGGTTCTTTTTTGAGTTGCAAACGAGAATTTAAATTTAATTATAACCGTGGCCGGGGCTACGCCGAATAGGTGTGTGTCCAGGGCGGCTCTTTTTTTGAGTTGAAAACGAGAAATAAAATTTAATTAAAGCCGTGGCCGGGGCTACGCCGAATAGGTGTGTGTCCAGGGCGGCTCTTTTTTTGAGTTGAAAACGAGAAATAAAATTTAATTAAAGCCGTGGCCGGGGCTAACCGAATAGGTGTGTGTCCAGGGCGGTTCTTTTTTGAGTTGCAAACGAGAAATTAAATTTAATTATAACCGTGGCCGGGGCTACGCCGAATAGGTGTGTGTCCAGGGCGGTTCTTTTTTGAGTTGCAAACGAGAAATTAAATTTAATTATAACCGTGGCCGGGGCTACGCCGAATAGGTGTGTGTCCAGGGCGGTTCTTTTTTGAGTTGCAAACGAGAATTTAAATTTAATTATAACCGTGGCCGGGGCTACGCCGAATAGGTGTGTGTCCAGGGCGGTTCTTTTTTTGAGTTGCAAACGAGAAATAAAATTTAATTAAAGCCGTGGCCGGGGCTACGCCGAATAGGTGTGTGTCCAGGGCGGCTCTTTTTTTGAGTTGAAAACGAGAAATAAAATTTAATTAAAGCCGTGGCCGGGGCTACACCGAATAGGTGTGTGTCCAGGGCGGTTCTTTTTTGAGTTGCAAACGAGAATTTAAATTTAATTATAACCGTGGCCGGGGCTACGCCGAATAGGTGTGTGTCCAGGGCGGTTCTTTTTTGAGTTGAAAACGAGAAATTAAATTTAATTAAAGCCGTGGCCGGGGCTACGCCGAATAGGTGTGTGTCCAGGGCGGTTCTTTTTTGAGTTGCAAACGAGAAATTAAATTTAATTAAAGCCGTGGCCGGGGCTACGCCGAATAGGTGTGTATCCAGGGCGGTTCTTTTTTGAGTTGCAAACGAGAATTTAAATTTAATTATAACCGTGGCCGGGGCTACGCCGAATAGGTGTGTGTCCAGGGCGGTTCTTTTTTTGAGTTGAAAACGAGAAATTAAATTTAATTAAAGCCGTGGCCGGGGCTACGCCGAATAGGTGTGTGTCCAGGGCGGTTCTTTTTTGAGTTGCAAACGAGAAATTAAATTTAATTAAAGCCGTGGCCGGGGCTACCCCGAATAGGTGTGTGTCCAGGGCGGCTCTTTTTTTGAGTTGAAAACGAGAAATAAAATTTAATTAAAGCCGTGGCTGGGGCTACGCCGAATAGGTGTGTGTCCAGGGCGGTTCTTTTTTTGAGTTGAAAACGAGAAATAAAATTTAATTAAAGCCGTGGCCGGGGCTACGCCGAATAGGTGTGTGTCCAGGGCGGTTCTTTTTTGAGTTGCAAACGAGAAATTAAATTTAATTAAAGCCGTGGCCGGGGCTACGCCGAATAGGTGTTTGTCCAGGGCGGTTCTTTTTTGAGTTGCCAACGAGAATTTAAATTTAATTATAACCGTGGCCGGGGCTACGCCGAATAGGTGTGTGTCCAGGGCGGTTCTTTTTTTGAGTTGAAAACGAGAAATTAAATTTTATTAAAACCGTGGCCGGGGCTACCCCGAATAGGTGTGTGTCCAGGGCGGTTCTTTTTTTGAGTTGAAAACGAGAAATTAAATTTAATTAAAGCCGTGGCCGGGGCTACGCCGAATAGGTGTGTGTCCAGGGCGGTTCTTTTTTGAGTTGCAAACGAGAAATTAAATTTAATTTTAACCGTGGCCGGGGCTACGCCGAATAGGTGTGTGTCCAGGGCGGTTCTTTTTTGAGTTGCAAACGAGAAATTAAATTTCATTTTAACCGTGGCCAGGGCTACGCCGAATAGGTGTGTGTCCAGGGCGGTTCTTTTTTTGAGTTGAAAACGAGAAATTAAATTTAATTAAAGCCGTGGCCGGGGCTACGCCGAATAAGTGTGTGTCCAGGGCGGTTCTTTTTTGAGTTGCAAACGAGAAATTAAATTTAATTAAAGCCGTGGCCGGGGCTACGCCAAATAGGTGTGTGTCCAGGGCGGTTCTTTTTTTGAGTTGAAAACGAGAAATTAAATTTTATTAAAACCGTGGCCGGGGCTACCCCGAATAGGTGTGTGTCCAGGGCGGTTCTTTTTTTGAGTTGAAAACGAGAAATTAAATTTAATTAAAACCGTGGCCGGGGCTACGCCGAATAGGTGTGTGTCCAGGGCGGTTCTTTTTTGAGTTGCAAACGAGAATTTAAATTTAATTATAACCGTGGCCGGGGCTACGCCGAATAGGTGTGTGTCCAGGGCGGTTCTTTTTTTTTTGAGTTGAAAACGAGAAATAAAATTTAATTAAAGCCGTGGCCCGGGCTATGCCGAATAGGTGTGTGTCCAGGGCGGCTCTTTTTTTGAGTTGAAAACGAGAAATAAAATTTAATTAAAGCCGTGGCCGGGGCTACGCCGATTAGGTGTGTGTCCAGGGCGGTTCTTTTTTGAGTTGCAAACGAGAAATTAAATTTAATTATAACCGTGGCCGGGGCTACGCCGAATAGGTGTGTGTCCAGGGCGGTTCTTTTTTGAGTTGCAAACGAGAAATTAAATTTCATTTTAACCGTGGCCGGGGCTACGCCGAATAGGTGTGTGTCCAGGGCGGTTCTTTTTTGAGTTGCCAACGAGAATTTAAATTTAATTATAACCGTGGCCGGGGCTACGCCGAATAGGTGTGTGTCCAGGGCGGTTCTTTTTTGAGTTGCAAACGAGAAATTAAATTTAATTAAAGCCGTGGCCGGGGCTACGCCAAATAGGTGTGTGTCCAGGGCGGTTCTTTTTTTGAGTTGAAAACGAGAAATTAAATTTAATTAAAGCCGTGGCCGGGGCTACGCCGAATAGGTGTGTGTCCAGGGCGGTTCTTTTTTGAGTTGCAAACGAGAAATTAAATTTAATTAAAGCCGTGGCCGGGGCTACGCCAAATAGGTGTGTGTCCAGGGCGGTTCTTTTTTTTTGAGTTGAAAACGAGAAATAAAATTTAATTAAAGCCGTGGCCGGGGCTACGCCGAATAGGTGTGTGTCCAGGGCGGCTCTTTTTTTGAGTTGAAAACGAGAAATAAAATTTAATTAAAGCCGTGGCCGGGGCTACGCCGAATAGGTGTGTGTCCAGGGCGGTTCTTTTTTGAGTTGCAAACGAGAATTTAAATTTAATTATAACCGTGGCCCGGGCTACGCCGAATAGGTGTTTGTCCAGGGCGGTTCTTTTTTGAGTTGCCAACGAGATTTTAAATTTAATTATAACCGTGGCCGGGGCTACGCCGAATAGGTGTGTGTCCAGGGCCGTTCTTTTTTTGAGTTGAAAACGAGAAATTAAATTTAATTAAAGCCGTGGCCGGGGCTACGCCGAATAGGTGTTTGTCCAGGGCGGTTCTTTTTTGAGTTGCCAACGAGAATTTAAATTTAATTATAACCGTGGCCGGGGCTACGCCGAATAGGTGTGTGTCCAGGGCGGTTCTTTTTTTGAGTTGAAAACGAGAAATTAAATTTTATTAAAACCGTGGCCGGGGCTACCCCGAATAGGTGTGTGTCCAGGGCGGTTCTTTTTTTGAGTTGAAAACGAGAAATTAAATTTAATTAAAGCCGTGGCCGGGGCTACGCCGAATAGGTGTGTGTCCAGGGCGGTTCTTTTTTGAGTTGCAAACGAGAAATTAAATTTAATTTTAACCGTGGCCGGGGCTACGCCGAATAGGTGTGTGTCCAGGGCGGTTCTTTTTTGAGTTGCAAACGAGAATTTAAATTTTATTATAACCGTGGCCCGGGCTACGCCGAATAGGTGTTTGTCCAGGGCGGTTCTTTTTTGAGTTGCCAACGAGAATTTAAATTTAATTATAACCGTGGCCGGGGCTACGCCGAATAGGTGTGTGTCCAGGGCCGTTCTTTTTTTGAGTTGAAAACGAGAAATTAAATTTAATTAAAGCCGTGGCCGGGGCTACGCCGAATAGGTGTTTGTCCAGGGCGGTTCTTTTTTGAGTTGCCAACGAGAATTTAAATTTAATTATAACCGTGGCCGGGGCTACGCCGAATAGGTGTGTGTCCAGGGCGGTTCTTTTTTTGAGTTGAAAACGAGAAATTAAATTTTATTAAAACCGTGGCCGGGGCTACCCCGAATAGGTGTGTGTCCAGGGCGGTTCTTTTTTTGAGTTGAAAACGAGAAATTAAATTTAATTAAAGCCGTGGCCGGGGCTACGCCGAATAGGTGTGTGTCCAGGGCGGTTCTTTTTTGAGTTGCCAACGAGAATTTAAATTTAATTA
This sequence comes from Neocloeon triangulifer, assembly GCF_031216515.1. Classification (NCBI taxonomy): domain Eukaryota; kingdom Metazoa; phylum Arthropoda; class Insecta; order Ephemeroptera; family Baetidae; genus Neocloeon; species Neocloeon triangulifer. The sequence continues at coordinate 4,652,794 of NW_026775550.1, forward strand.
TAACCGTGGCCGGGGCTACGCCGAATAGGTGTGTGTCCAGGGCCGTTCTTTTTTTGAGTTGCAAACGAGAAATTAAATTTAATTAAAGCCGTGGCCGGGGCTACGCCGAATAGGTGTGTGTCCAGGGCGGTTCTTTTTTTGAGTTGAAAACGAGAAATTAAATTTTATTAAAACCGTGGCCGGGGCTACCCCGAATAGGTGTGTGTCCAGGGCGGTTCTTTTTTTGAGTTGAAAACGAGAAATTAAATTTAATTAAAGCCGTGGCCGGGGCTACACCGAATAGGTGTGTGTCCAGGGCGGTTCTTTTTTGAGTTGCAAACGAGAATTTAAATTTAATTATAACCGTGGCCCGGGCTACGCCGAATAGGTGTGTGTCCAGGGCGGTTCTTTTTTGAGTTGCAAACGAGAATTTAAATTTAATTATAACCGTGGCCGGGGCTACGCCGAATAGGTGTGTGTCCAGGGCGGTTCTTTTTTGAGTTGCAAACGAGAATTTAAATTTAATTATAACCGTGGCCGGGGCTACGCCGAATAGGTGTGTGTCCAGGGCGGTTCTTTTTTGAGTTGCAAACGAGAATTTAAATTTAATTATAACCGTGGCCGGGGCTACGCCGAATAGGTGTGTGTCCAGGGCGGTTCTTTTTTTGAGTTGAAAACGAGAAATTAAATTTAATTTTAACCGTGGCCGGGGCTACGCCGAATAGGTGTGTGTCCAGGGCGGTTCTTTTTTGAGTTGCAAACGAGAAATTAAATTTCATTTTAACCGTGGCCGGGGCTACGCCGAATAGGTGTGTGTCCAGGGCGGTTCTTTTTTGAGTTGCAAACGAGAATTTAAATTTAATTATAACCGTGGCCGGGGCTACGCCGAATAGGTGTGTGTCCAGGGCGGTTCTTTTTTTGAGTTGAAAACGAGAAATTAAATTTAATTATAACCGTGGCCGGGGCTACGCCGAATAGGTGTGTGTCCAGGGCGGTTCTTTTTTGAGTTGCAAACGAGAAATTAAATTTAATTTTAACCGTGGCCGGGGCTACGCCGAATAGGTGTGTGTCCAGGGCGGTTCTTTTTTGAGTTGCCAACGAGAATTTAAATTTAATTATAACCGTGGCCGGGGCTACGCCGAATAGGTGTGTGTCCAGGGCGGTTCTTTTTTGAGTTGCAAACGAGAATTTAAATTTAATTATAACCGTGGCCGGGGCTACGCCGAATAGGTGTGTGTCCAGGGCGGTTCTTTTTTGAGTTGAAAACGAGAAATTAAATTTAATTTTAACCGTGGCCGGGGCTACGCCGAATAGGTGTGTGTCCAGGGCGGTTCTTTTTTGAGTTGCAAACGAGAATTTAAATTTAATTATAACCGTGGCCGGGGCTACGCCGAATAGGTGTGTGTCCAGGGCGGTTCTTTTTTGAGTTGCAAACGAGAAATTAAATTTAATTATAACCGTGGCCGGGGCTACGCCGAATAGGTGTGTGTCCAGGGCGGTTCTTTTTTTGAGTTGAAAACGAGAAAATAAATTTTATTAAAACCGTGGCCGGGGCTACGCCGAATAGGTGTGTGTCCAGGGCGGTTCTTTTTTTTTTGAGTTGAAAACGAGAAATAAAATTTAATTAAAGCCGTGGCCGGGGCTACGCCGAATAGGTGTGTGTCCAGGGCGGCTCTTTTTTTGAGTTGAAAACGAGAAATAAAATTTAATTAAAGCCGTGGCCGGGGCTACGCCGATTAGGTGTGTGTCCAGGGCGGTTCTTTTTTTTTGAGTTGAAAACGAGAAATAAAATTTAATTAAAGCCGTGGCCGGGGCTACGCCGAATAGGTGTGTGTCCAGGGCGGTTCTTTTTTTAGTTGAAAACGAGAAATTAAATTTAATTAAAACCGTGGCCGGGGCTACGCCAAATAGGTGGGTGTCCAGGGCGGTTCTTTTTTTGAGTTGAAAACGAGAAATTAAATTTAATTAAAACCGTGGCCGGGGCTACGCCATATAGGTGTGTGTCCAGGGCGGTTCTTTTTTTGAGTTGAATACGAGAAATAAAATTTAAGTAAAACCGTGGCCGGGGCTACGCCGAATAGGTGTGTGTCCAGGGCAGTTCATTTACTTTTGTCAAAAGTCCTTTGAGTTGAAATTGAGAAAGATTGTCATTCTCGGAATTCTAAATTAGCTTAATTGTAGAACATTTGTATATTAATTAAATCCTTGACTGGGGCTGCGCTGAGAAGGCGCCGTTTCAGTGCGGTTTCTTCCATTATTGATGTAAAACATCTGAGAATTTTTTCGGAGATATTTCTATCAAAATCTATTTTTCTATATCGAATTTTGTTCATGATAATTTACTTGCCCGACCATTATACTGTTTTCTTATAGTAGTTTTATTGTTCTCCTTTTGTATTGCTTTTTGAAACTTCAAACGATATGTCACCCTGCAAACTTAATTCATTATTATCCCAGTCTGCCATTTTTTGAGATTCATATTTTTTGTGTTAAATTTTTATTTTTTTTCTATTTGCAGAAACTAGTCGTTCTTCTGAGTCGTCTTCCTCGCTTTATCCTTTATGGTTTGGAAGCTCCTACGGTCTCTCCTCCGGAAGCTTCTTCTGTCTCTCCGTCAACAGAACATTTCATCAACATCACAGGTTTGTAACTGACTTTTATTATGGAATTAGAAAATTTACAATGGTTTGTGTTTTTAAAGAGTCCTAAACTATTTAATTTTCATATTTCTATAAATAATTTTCCTCATTTTCCTTCTTAAACAAGTTACGCTACATATTATTCAACTTCTGTCCGCAGCCACGTCCTCGGCTAACTCCATGATCAAAAAGAAGCGTAAGAAGGGTGGGTAGGAACCATCAAGGACGAAGACTTCGTCACAAAACGCTGAAGGCTTCTGGATTGTTGAAAAGCACATCTGCAAGGGACACTTTTTTACCACTGAAATTTTCAACCCCCACTCAAGGTGCAAGCAGACGTCAAAGTGGATTCGTCCCTCCTAGCATCTTGCATTTTCGCACGGCCACACCAGGCAGGGGGGTTGTTCTTCACAATTGTGAGGTTAAAGTGGACAACTTAAACATGCATTATTAGGTTCAAATTGTTCGGTTTTTTGGTTATTTTTATTGACAGTTTGGAACCGACTTCTGCTTAACCATATTTTATTTCACTATGTTAATGTTTCATTTAATGCCGCAATCTATGACCAGTCCGGCATTTTAGTTCATTTTTTGTGTTTAATAATTACCAAGTCAAACAAGTTTAAGAAATTATTTTAATTTGAAAACGTGGAACATATTTGATGATTGGAATGTTCATATAGAAAGGAGAACTTATATGTTTGATGATGTGTGATATAACAACACAAATTGAAAGTAACTGCATGATTTTTTTGTTTGTAAGAAGTATTTATTTGACTTGCCAAAAATGATTTCTACCTAAGAATTAATCTGCGGTGTTAATACACTTGTTGATAGACCAATATATTTTGAGCATTCTGTTGACACGGTAATCACAAAATTAGTTCCAAGCTTTGTTTCCTCCACCTAGGCATTCTTAAAGCAGCATTGAAAGCCTGTGCATCAACTGCGTGTCCAGCAGTGTACTGCATTTTTTTTCAATTAGACGTACCAGATATCTGATTCCCAGCCACAGAACCAATTATTTCATTAGATTGAAGGAAAAAAATTTCAATGCCTGTTTGACTATATTTTGAAAATGCGCGTCATCAGTGAAAGTTTAAAGTTGGTATTTTTTATGTATAATGAGAGATTATTACAGAATTAAGTCAACTTTTAATCAAACAACCAATGTTATTTTGATATTATATTTTAATATGTGCCATAATGAATTTCACAGGTTAATTTCAGTTTAAAATCCATAAAGTAAATCACAGAAGTTGCAAAGCCGCTGAGCTTGAAGTGGTGTTAAACCTGTTTGCTTGCGATGAACCTTCTGCATGGCCTCATCATTGCACTCTGCTGAGCAGAAGAGGTTCTTGTCAGGTTACTCATCGTCCTCATCGCACACCCTGAACCTGACCTCAGGCTCGACATCGACGCACCAATGGGAAGAAGATGATCGCACCACATTTTGGCCAAGTTCAAAGGCCACACTGGTAACTGAGGTCTCCACCCTCTGACCCTCCTTGGTAACCTGGAGGATGGTGAGCGGCGCCAGGTCGGTTTGGACCTTCAGAGTCGCAGCCAGGACGGCGACCAGCCTCTGGTGGAGGACACCGGACTCAAAAAGGCCAGTTGCTCCTACACCCAAAGGCTAAAGACAAATTCCTTCACGCTCTCTTCATCAATTAAACTACGGACAAAATGAAAACATTGACTGATTTAATGATGAAATATTAATTTGATGTTAAAAATTAGGAAAAGCAAATTTTTGTGGCGGTGCCAAAATTTTCAAAAAGATAGCTTTATTTGCTCGATCAGGTTGTGTGGTAGAATTTGACACTTTTATTTAAAGGCACTATATTTATTCATTTTATATTATATCTAGTGCCGCAAATATTTGGACACCAAGGACACAACGAAGGTAATGGGACTGATCATTTTCATCTTATGGTAACCGACAAAAAAATATGCATCAATATATGTTTGGAAACTTTTAACTTTTCTATATTTATTATATTTTCCTTTTTTTAACAACGATTAAAATTCTTATAGCACAAAACGTTTGCTGGCAATATTAATATTTTCAAAATAGTGGTTGAATTCTTTAATTAATTTTAAATTGATTATTCAAGTGAAATATTGAAATAAAAAATTGTTAACCTCAAAGGAATTTGTTGGAAAAAGTTTCCTTGTTGGCTTTAAAATGAATTTTTCAGAGTTCCACTTCATCTTTTGATTTTAACGTACTTTCCATCTTCATTAAGTAAACTCATTTTATCAAACTGAGCAATCATTGTAGTGCACCCAGACTCCAGAGTGCAACATAGGCAACCTGCTTTACACGAAAAAGCAGAATTGGTGGACTGCGCGAGCTTGGGAGGCTTGGAAGAGACAAAGAAAAAAACAGTGACAGGTGGGCGGGGCTTTGAAAAACTACGCATGAAACAAGCAAACTGGTTTCTCGCCAAGCTCGTTTGGAGGCAGCACCGCAGCACAACGAACAACACTAACACTTCTTGCGCACGACCTGCAATGCTTATGTTACAATCTGTTTCGGTCTGTTCAGGTTATGGACTCCGGTGCACTCGACCACTCGTTAGTACCAAGGACAAGGAGGTGCACTCGCCACTCAGGGCACTCGGCTAACCGGAAAAACATCTTTTTCTCCTGAAATCTTGTACCGCCAACTTTCTACGTGACACAGATAATTAAATAATTCTGTTCATCTGCTGTGACCGTGTGACCTGCGGCATAAACCGAGGTCAGGGCCAAGCTACTGGCAAACAAAAATGTGGCCAGGTATGTCTTAAAACGTTATGTATTACGATCTATGCATATATGTAGTTATGTACATATAAATCTTTTCTCTTAAAATGCAGCTATTTGAGGCCCAACACAAAATTACAGCCTAGAAATAGAAATGAAATCGAGTTGGCTGCAATTTAGGTTCCATTTGGAACACTTTGCAGCTACCCTAGCTGCAAATTTCGTTACAAATTAGCTTTCTGAGGCAGCTGCTGTTGCTGCAATGTAGCTGCCGTACACAAACGGTTGCTGCCAGCCAGCTGCGTTTGCTGCGACTTAGCTGCCGAGACCCACCATACTCGCTGCCATGTAGCTGCCGGCTCGCCGCGCTTGCCGCAATGTAGCTGCCGGTTAGCCCCGTTTGCTGCAACCTAGCTGCCGGCCAGCTGCGGTTGCTCCAATCTAGCTGCCGGTTAGCTGCGGTTACAGCAATCTAGCTGCCGACTAGCTTCAAGTGATATCTATATGCAGAAAATGCTGCATTATGTACAAATTATGACATAATTTTCTTATTTTTACTTTTTCAGCAAATATAAAACTCTCTGAGCATGACGAGGTGCTCGTTGAAATTGCACTTGCCGTCAGTTTGCTTGCCATACAAAATGCGCCGGAGGATCCTCAGGAATGGCTCAAGCAAAATCCGAACTACGAAAATGTAGTTAAAGAGTGTCGAGGAAAATGGGTCTCCGTTGAACACCAGAAAAGTGTCAAGTCCGACAACCTTGACAGGAACGTGCATAAGTGGCATCGGAAAAACAAGGAATTGATTGATTTGATGATTAACGCTGGTAAGAAAAATATTCATAATCTCTGTGATTTCCAGCATTTCTCCAAATAATGGCATCATTATTTGAATCAGAACTGCCCGATTTACAAATTTTACTGCTTGGTAAAAAAAATCGTTCATTTTTCATATAAAACTTAAAAAATGAAATATTTATAATGATATAGACACTAGTTCTTATTATTTTATTTAAAAAATATACACAGATTATTATGTGCGCATTAAAATATATTTAGATTTTATTACAATAATTCGTTCTTTATAAATTTTCAGCCCTTTGCAAGCGCCAGGAAAGTCAGGAAGATTGTGAAATTGAGGGGAAAGCGCGCTTACTATTCTTCGACAAAATATATCCAGCAACCCAGACCACTAGTTCTAAGAATGCTAAGCGCCAAAAGCACCTGAAGCAGAGTATTAAAACTTAACCATTTTCTTTATAAATTTACTACATTAAATAAATTAACTTAAACCACATTCTTTTTTTAGTTCTTTTTGTGGCAAAGAACACAAAGAAAGGGAAGGGCTTGCCAAGTATGAACTACACAGGTTTTTAGATCAGTTTTGAAACTAATTTTTGGAGTATTAACAATTCATTCAACCTTCTCAGAGCTTACTTGCATCGACCAAACCACAAATCTGCAAGTGACATTTGTGAAGGAGCCCAGCAATATCCCACAAAGCGTGGTAAATAAAGCAAATCTGTCTGCTGAGGCCGCAGTACATGATGCTCAGAAAGGAAACTCTCTTTCAGCATCCTTAATCCATATGGCTGTGTCAAGTTTGAAGGAAGCCAAAGTAAAGAAACGAATAAAGATTTTTTAACTCTAAACTCTTAAGATTTTGCAGACTAATGCAGCCTACAAGGAGTTGACCAAAGAAGTGCGAAATCTACATCTAAGTAAGATGTTTGAACATCTTGAGAAAAATGGTGGGCTTGTTAGTGAGGAGTCAGAGATTGAAAGATTCCTATACTTAGTGGAAAGGTATAAACAATATAAAAAGAAAAATTGAATATAATTTTTTTAATGAGCTCAAAATTTCAGCAAAGAGAAGATTAAGCAACGAGCCAATGAGGAAAATATCAAAGAATCACATATTTGGATTCAAGATTTCCAATTCAAATGTGTTCGTGTCAAGCTCGGACGATGTTGTTTGTGTTCAACAACGAAATTGTTGAGTGATGTGTCAAACTTGACTCTGCAGGACTGGGAACTAGTTCAAAAGGAGGAAGAATTAGTCGAAAGCGCCTTTTGCAAGAAAGTGAGAACATAGATTATTGAAATTTATATTTTAAATATCTTTTCATTATTTTCAGTGCAAAAAAAATACTAACCTTCAGCTGCTATATGTCTTGAGTCACAACTACCTTCTCATCGAACCAACAAGCATGGAGTATCCTAGGCCACCAAAAAAATCCTTTAAAGAAGCTTTAGCCATGTTCAAAGATGAGGTCCAGATTGGCGGTGTTGACTTCTTGTTCTGCACAGCTGGTAAGAGACTTATCCTATTCCTTAATAATACATTCTCAATTGGGCCTTGCTATTTTAGTTTTGAACTTGAAGTTAGAAAACCCTGAAGAAATCCGCACCATAATGGTAACAAAGAAAGACGGCCGTTTTCATGTTACCTGTGCCTGCCAAGATCCAGGAGAGTGGAGTGTTGGAGAAGAATGCTACAGGCTTGGTTTAACAGACAAGAAAGTGTTTACCAAGCTGGTTTTATACCTAAGAAAGGTGAATTCATATATTTTGCTTTAGAAAATTAAATTATTAAATTTATAAAAATGATTATAGGAGTAAAAGCACCAAAGGACTTAGGAAACTTTGCATGATGATCAGAATTTTGGACACCCACCCTGAACACACCAAAAAGGAGACGATTTTTCTTCATGGGCTTTAAAGATTGGTTTCACACAATCATTTAGCTCCTGCAACTATCTGTAAAGCCTTAACAGGAGCATGCCAACATTAATTGATGCTCTCAAATACTTTCCATTGCCTCACGTATAATCCGTACAGTCATGTAATATAAGATTTCTAATGTAGTAAATATAAAACAGGAAAAATAATTTACTTGAGATTTATTAAATAAATGAAGAACTTTCATGTGCACAACAGAGTGTCATTTTTTCGACAGAAAATAAAATGAACAATAATGTCCATTGAAAGTCATCGCCTGAGTGCATGAAGAATTTGTTTATATTTTTATAAAATCTAACATGATTTTTATTCATTTGAGATATTTTAATTCATTGAAAACTTTATAAAAAAATATTTAACATTTCATTTATCCAGAAATTAATATAAAATTAAATACCTCACATTATAAACGATCGAGTTTAGTCGATTAAAAAAACATTAATTCAAAATATAATTGATGTCAAGAAAATAAGATTTGCCTGAAACAAATTTTAATTAGGACCAAAAATTATGACTAGTCAGGTCACTCGTTTTCAATATTATATTCATAATTGCTGCCGAGATTGACTTTAAAATGTTTCCTCTATTAAACACGTTAGGACCCTATAAAATTTTTTGAGTATCGTAAAATTGTTTGAAAAATATGTACCCCTAGCAGAAAAGATAAAAAATGTATTTTATTAAAAAAAAAATCAGAATTTTTATCACTTCACAGAAATGATCATGTGACCAACCACCAACATATAATGAGTTTTTTTTATCAAATTAAATTTTTGACGTGCCGTCCAGGAAAGAAATGCGTCCCATCAAATTGATCGATTTAAATTTTTTAGTTTTGCATTTTGCATTCACTTTTTCTCTGCGCGCTCATGTACATCAGGCGCCCGTGAGGCGTGAACGCGCTTATTTTGGCCGGCGTGCAATATGCTATGGGCCGGTTGAGACATGTTCGGAGCTGCACGTTTCTCTCCATTCGAATTTGTTCTTTTTCCCCCGCCCTCCCGTTCACCTCACCCGGCTGATCTGTTCTGTTCTGTTGTCTGCTGCCGGTGCAGGTCGTTGAGTCGAGAAGAGGAGAGTTTGCCGACTGCCCGACACAAACATTTTTTGCAATTTGCAATCGACATCTAGGTCTCGCTCGGTCCTGGTCCTTCCTGGTCGACAAATATTCAAATTTGTCGAATTTTTCAGGAGTTTTGAGCAAAGGTAGGATAAGATTATCTCCTTTCCGCCAATAGTGTATTTTTTACCTCAGACGAGACAGTTTCACACGCCGTGTTCTCGTATGATAAGATTTTGCACGCACGTTTACAATATTATTCAATAAAAGATATTCAAGGTCTGGGGTGAGCCGTGTCGTACGTTTCATATATTTGCCTTGTCAAAAACGAGACCGTCCGAGGTCGTTCGAGACCGTTTTGAGGCCGTTGGACACCCCGAGACCGCCAGAGGTCGCCTGAGACCGATCGGATCGAGACGTAAAACTTAAAGGATGCCCCTGTAAAGTAGGCAGCGCCTTGTCACAAAATGCGTTGTAGGTTGCCTAAATCAGTGGCTTTTGTGGGCCACCCTTTGACCCCATGGGTGGGCCCCCGGACAAGTCCGACCTGCGTCCTATAGGAAGTTACGTTCCTTTACTAGGGCAGGAAGCTTATCATGATTTTTTACGGTTGTGTGAAAGTGGGCGTAACTCTCGATTTACGAATAAATTTTTTTCGATCGCGGAAAAAACTTTTTACGGTCACGGAAAAACATTTTTACGGTCGAGCTAGCTTTTTTTCTGGCCACTAGATGGCGTTGTTCGTTTTACCGGCAGTGAACACACTTTACATGAGGCGAAAAACTTTTTCTCGGTCAGGTTAAAATTTAACATTGATCAAATGGAAGTGATTTTTACGGCTGCTCCTAGCAGCCGAAAATTTTGAACCGTAAAAAAGCTGATCATTGTCATTAGCTTGGATGTTTGAAGTGAGGTTTCTATAATAAATAAACAGATAGATCATTCGTTGTGCTAATATTATGTGAACGATTTACTGTAGGGCAATTTGTGTATCTCCCAATTAATTAAAAATTAAGGGAAAGGTATTTATAGTGCAATTTAATGTGACAAACCATGACCTATGCTCCGAACCAGTCGCAACAATTTCTTTTAATCCGCGGCCGGGCCGATAATTTAAGGAGAATAGCATACGAAATTGATCTAAATTTAATATTCCATCAAATTATTATCAAAGCGATTGGGCAAAATAAAGAAAACTCAATTTTTTACCGTTTTTATTCCACTTCCATGATCAAAACAAACCCACGCCACACACGCCCCCCCCCAGCGCCACCGTAAAAACTGTTTCACAAGTGAAAAAGATTTACGCGCAAGTGAAAAAGTTTTCCGAACGGAAATTTTTAGCTCCGCCCTCCGAAAATATTTTTCCTGACCGAAAATTTTAACTCCACCCAACGGAAAAAGTTTTTTCGTAACCGAAAATTCTCGCGACCGTAAAAAAATCATGATAAGCTTCCAAGGTCGGCAGGATCGACTGACTTTTAACTTTTCTTTGTTTTAACTTGTTTGCCCTAAGGATATGAACAGGAATCTGTATTAAATTTGATTTGGAAGCTTTGCGGACATGGAAAGTGAATTAAATAGAATTAAAACTAAAAGTTATGTTACAGAATATTATTCCCAGTCAGCAATTTATGTTTTACATTATTCAAAATTATACAAAATATTCACCTATATGTTCATTTTAATTTTTGCTAAGAAAGTAGGACTCTACAAGATTCGAATGTTTAAATAAATATTATAAATGTTTAATAAGTATTAAAAAAATAATCTGCAATATTTTTAAAATAATTTTTTAAATTATACATTTTTTAACTTTGCAATAATTTCTTGAAATTAATGTGGAAAAAAATTCTTAATTTATTGAGGCAAGATTAACTCGCTCGTTTTTTAAAAATATTCCTGGATAATGCTGAATATTTTAATGCAATAATATAGACGGCGCTGCATGCAATTCAGAGGTGCAGTTTGTGCACCGCCGGCCGGTGTATCGCCATTTTGAATCCAATAAAAATTCGCTCGGGTTTCGGTTTCGCAGTGAAAATTTGCTGTTTCTAAAGTTTTAACTGACTGGGTCAACTGTACGCGAAACAAGGTAAGCTACGTTCATTGTTCCTCGTTAATTTATCATCTATTTTCTTTGATTTTCTTTAAATTTTGCGTGTCAGTTGGACGGTTTATAATTACATACACATAATTATTCTCTTCTCTATGCTTTTCTTGACCCGGGGCAGTGTTGCGGGCTGCGCGCTGCGCGTGACGAATTTGAATTATCGCGCAATGTTAATAATTATTTAACGGCACATTATTTAATGCGACGATGAATTGAACTCGGGTCTCTCGCCTTCCCTGTGCAGTGGAAACACTGAACAAAAATAATTAATTTGAAGAAGTAGAAGTTGACGTACACTCGAGGAGATGATCATGGAAATGAAGATATCGGGCTTTTCCTCGTTGCAAAAAATTGTTTTTATTCCAAAACAAACGGTTTCTTCCAGTTTCGGTCACGGTCTGCGACCCTATTTCATGAGCAAGAAGAAATACAAAAAATCAGCAAATTGAAAAAAACACCACATTTAAAATAAAAATTAAAATCTTAAAAACTAACAAACTAAACAAATACTGAATTTGTTAGTTTTCAAGATTTTAATTTTTATTTTCAAATATGATGTTTTTTCAATTTGCTGATTTTTTGTATTTTTTCTTGCTCATGAAATAGGGTCGCAGACCGTGACCGAAACTGGTAGAGCCGTTTGTTTTTAAATAAAAACAATTTTTTTTGCATCGAGGAAAAGCCCGATATCTTCATTTCCAAAAATAATTAACGTTTCCCAAATGATTAAGAGAATTCTCAGTTGCCAAACATACAAGGGCGATTTTTTTTAAACGCTGTTCATTTTATAATTTACTTTTCTTATGTATTAAATTTTAGTTTATTTTCATTTTTGTTTAAAATTTTAGTTTTCTAATCAAAGTTAGTTCTTGAGCATTATAAGTTTGATTAAAAAAATTATCGCAAATATGATTGGCGTAATTGGCGCAAACCCTTTTATAATTATCTTACAATTAGGTGCATTTGAAAATTTAAAAAAAGTAATTATTTTTGTATCCACAGATGAGTGAGTGCCACAGCCACAAAGCTGATCGAGTAAAAGCAAATCTTTAAAAAATTCAAAAGGAGTAAAAGGACTAAAAGGATCACCACACACCTGACAAAATAACCATGCTGTAGGTAAAATTTATTTCCTTTTTTTCCCAATCTTTAATTCATAATTATTATTTTTATAGAAATTCTTGATGATGAAGCCATATTTTCGGAGCCCGAGTTTGTGTGATGGCCTGACGAGCCTACGTTCAGTACAGATCAGCCAAGAAGCCCTTTGTTGAAACTCCCCTGTACCTGATTTCACTACATATTTTAACCTGGACTCATGATAATTTTGAGGGGACTGAAATTTTTTTGGCCATTTGTCAAAACACGCCGGGTATAAGCTTGACAAACTTGGTGCGCACTGACGAAAACGGTGCATAGTTTGTATTTTGGTTATGCTGCTAAATTGTTGTGTAATAGCAAAATTTTAAGGACTCTTTATTGATGTAGTCAAATCAAGTCTTTGCAACAATAGAAGCAATTTTTGGCAATTATTGTAAATTTAACAAACCATTGTTGTACAGACTTGATTTGACTATATCATTAGGAAGTCCTTAACTGAATGAATGCCACAAGTTTTTTGTATCTCAATAATAAATTTTGATTAATTGCAAATAATATTCAGCATTATTTCAGTTATAATTCCGTAATTTAAAATGAAAATATAAAGCAGTGAGCCAGTGAGGGAATAAAACTGCTTATAATATTGCAGTAATATTGCTGAATAATGTGTGAAAATATTTTCATACATTATTCCTGAATGATGAAAAAGCATTACATTTTCTAATTTTGAATAATGTGGAATATATTCTGAAATTAATTTCAACCAATTCAAAATTATTCAGGAATATTCAGGAAATAAAAATTGCTGGTTGGGTTATTATTAAAAGACCTGCCCTATATTTTTATTCCCTTTTTTTATTTGCAATTTGATTTGATATAAAAACAGAGAGATTTTGAAAACTTTCATATAAATTTTTGCCAATTTCACAAATAATATACATAATTAATTCTTTATTGCGGAAGATGGCTGATGAGTACGCCAGCTCAGAAGAAAACGACGATGAAGGTACGAGGAGTCCATCCGCCAAACGCAGCCGATTCGCCCGAACTGAGGATGACGAAGACGAATTAAGGGTTGCTGCTGACAAGAAAGAGAGCACCAGCAGTACTTGCATTTTCAATGAAAAACCCATGCCGTACGATGCGAGGGAGCGAGAATAGGAAAATAGGCAATCAGAAGAAATTTTTTATATAGAGAGATTGGAAAGGACTGACAAAGACTTTGGAAGCATTGAAGAAGCTATGCAAAATAGCATTAGAGAGCATGTCCGCCAAGAAAAAATTGCTTACTACGATATTGACAAGGTTAGATTTGAAGAAAGCTTAGATTCTTTTTATCTATAATTATATTTTTTAAAAACTGATATTTTTAGATCTTCCGCGTTCACAACTCCAAGCTTTGGGACGAATATGTAAAACAGAGAGAAAACATTTTGATTTCGCACTTACATGAGACTATTGATGTAAATGAAAAATACCTATTCCATGGGACAAAAAACGAACATGCCATGAATATTGTGCAAAATGGTTTTGTAATTGGATCGAATGTTGGCATGTTTGGAAAAGGTCTGCAATTCACTTGCCTTTTTTTAATGAAAAAATTTTTACAATAATTTATTATCTTTTACAGGCATTTATATTACTAACATTAGCTCGAAGTCCCATCGGTCCTCAATGGGTTGCAGCCTTGTGAGAAACACGATGAAATTATGTGTGAACTTTGTGTTCGCTCGATCATTTTGGGTAGAGTCACTTTGGGCAAGATGATGACAGCTTCCAAAGCCACTCCTCACCCTCCACCTCAAGGCTATGACTCTGTTTATGGAAAGCCCTTAAAACATTTCCTGCGCTACCCCGAGTACGTCATCTACAAGGAAGATCAGGTTTACCCTGAATTTCTGATCCACTATAGGGCAATACTGCAGGTAAAAAAATGGGACATTATTTGAAATTTTTGCTTTCATTTTTTAATTCTATTCTAATTTTTTTTAACCAATCAAAAAAGGAAATCGAGGACGACAAGAGTGAATCATCGTCTCAAAGTGATCTAGGCGATCATAATGATGAAAGCTCGGAAAGCTCCTCATTTGGGTCCGGAAATGAGAGCTCTTTCGAAAGTGACTCGACGACAAGCAGTTTCTCCTCCAGTGACTTGCAGGATGGAAAAGATCAAAACCACTCTGAGGACAAAGGGAAGACAAGGCATAGAGCTTGCCTGGAAAAGTATTCTATTGTTTTCTTTATAATAACTGTGAATTAAAGCCTTCCTTTTAGATTGCGAGTTCGAATGCAGAGCATGGAGGAGAAAAGTCTAGCCCTGATGATGAAGAAGCGTGCTCAAAAAAACCTCTTGGTAAGGTATTTCTTGATTTTCCAATCACCTAGCTTATTTTTTGCCCCAGAGGACCTACCAAAATGTTGTAGAGGCATGGAACAGGCTGAAATCTGAAGATGCAAGGCTGAAAGCTGTTGCGCCGAGAAGACCATCGGTTGCACTCCCAAGGATCCTACGTTCAAGAAGGTGCAGGAAATTTTTGCCAAGCTTCCTGCCACTCTTTTAGAGCTTGATGATATGAAGACTGGTCTCGAGAGCCACCTGGAGTTTAGGAAGAGTGCTGCTGATGAGAATGTAAGTCGGCCTTCCGGTCGTCCTCGGAGGAGCCAACGCCGAGACAGGCCAGCGGTCAGGGCCTTCGGACAGCTCGGACGGGTGCGAAGGGATCGGACGGGAGTTGCCCGAAACTGCACCAACTGGGTGTCCCGGTGTCCTGCGAACAAATAGCAAAGGGTTGATGACTTTCTAATTGCATCTAGAAAGTTCCGTGAATTTACGGTTGAATTATAAAAATGTCTTTATAAATTCCCTTGAATTGCAATAGAATCCCATGAATTCTACAAGTGATTTCCAATTAATTTATATTAATTATTTTGTGAATTTTAAGTTCCTCTAAATTTAATATAAACTCAAAATTAATGTGTAAGAAATTAACCAAGAACAATTGCCAGAAATTCAAAAGGAAATATTATAAGAAACCCTTGAAAAAAATTAATTTTATGGTTAAGCAAAAAATTAATTAGTTAGCAAAAAACAGAAGTTCTCCGATCGCAGTGGCGGGGCCAAAGCCACGGTCAAAACAAAAGAATGAGTGGAATAATTTTTTTTATTAATTACTAGAGCTGGCTGCCAATTCTCCCCCAATGTGGCTTTTCCATTTCTGTATGCGACTTGTTGCGAGAGAATAAATGAATTGAAAATATATAATTGGTTTTCAATTTTAAATTTAAAATAATTAAAAGTGATCTTTTTTAAGGACTCTTTATTGACATAGTCAAATCAAGTCTTTACAACAATCGATGATTAAATTTTCCAATTATTGATAAAAATGTTTCCTATTGTTGAAGACTTGATTTGACTATGTCAATAAGGAGGCCTTAACTATGAAATCTTATACTAAAACTAGAATAAAGGGTTTTTCCAGCCTGGTTAGTGGCAAATTGCATTTATCGGTAAACTTAACTCTAAATTTAACGGATAGGCAACCGGCGTTGTACTTGGGACATCAAGCAGTTTACTTTGCTGTCACACCCGCTCCCATATTTCGTTACATATATTATAACAAAAATTAAATTGCCTCGTTTCATTTCGTTTAGAGCCTCGACACAAGATTTTTTAAACTAGTTTTAGGCGATTTGAACACTCATTATATAAATTTTATTGAAAAGAAGATTTTTTCAACTAAATGATAGATTTTCATGTAATATTTTTGTTGATTTTTACTTTCTTCGTTTTTTTTTGTTTTGTATGTGCGACGTGCGTCTGGGGTCTAGGGTCCCCTACGGCGCGCGTCAAACATGTCTACGGCCCATCTCACCCCTTTGGGGGCTGATGTAAAGAGCTTTGATGCGCTCGGCAAAGACTTTTGGTTTGACAATTTGAACTCCAACAATACGGCGCCTTAGTCCCTGGCCGCCATAGTGGTGCTCATCATTTTTATTCTCAAATAATTATTCTTTACTTGATTCTCCGGGGGGCTTTGAGTAACCAAAGCCGCTGCCCGAGCCTTACTCCCCTTTACGACCCTGCCTACCCTGCCTGATAACCCTCACGCCCTAACCTAGGTGTCGGAGAAATTAAAACACGCAGAGTTGCCTTGCCGGGCTGGGAAATCGTGGTCTTATATAAGGTAACAGAATCTTGCAAGTGCTTTCTTATCCTGAGATAGAACAAAACTCTAGCTTTTGAAATTCAGGACTTATGAGGTCTAAGCAGAATGGAAATTTTAACAAATGAAAGTTATGTTTCTCAGATGAAAATCAAAGCAAGAATTTCAGTGTCACAATTTTTTAACGCTTTCTTTTGATATAAAGTGACAGAATCTTGCAAGTGCTTTCTTATCCTGAGATAGAACAAAACTCTAGCTTTTGAAATTCAGGACTTATGAGGTCTAAGCAGAATGGAAATTTTAATAAATGAAAGTTATGTTTCTCAGATGAAAATCAATGCAGGAATTTCAGTGTCCCAATATTTTAACGCTTTCTTTTGATTTAAAGTGACAGAATCTTGTAAGTGCTTTCTTATCCTGAGATAGAACAAAACTCTAGCTTTTGAAATTCAGGACTTATGAGGTCCAAGCCGAATGGATATTATAATAAATGAAAGTTATGTTTCTCAGATGAAAATCAAAGCAAGAATTTCAGTGTCACAATATTTTAACGCTTTCTTTTGATATAAAGTGACAGAATCTTGCAAGTGCTTTCTAATCCTGAGATAGAACAAAACTCTAGCTTTTGAAATTCAGGACTTATGAGGTCTAAGCCGAATGGATATTTTAATAAATGAAAGTAATGTTTCTCAGTTGAAAATCAAAGCAGAAATCCCAGTGTCACAATATTTTAACGCTTTCTTTTGATATAAAGTGACAGAATCTTGCAAGTGCTTTCTAATCCTGAGATAGAACAAAACTCTAGCTTTTGAAATTCAGGACTTATGAGGTCTAAGCCGAATGGATATTTTAATAAATGAAAGTAATGTTTCTCAGTTGAAAATCAAAGCAGAAATCCCAGTGTCACAATATTTTAACGCTTTCTTTTGATATAAAGTGACAGAATCTTGCAAGTGCTTTCTTATCCTGAGATAGAACAAAACTCTAGCTTTTGAAATTCAGGACTTATGAGGTCCAAGCCGAATGGATATTTTAATAAATGAAAGTAATGTTTCTCAGATGAAAATCAAAGCAGGAATTTCAGTGTCACAATATTTTAACGCTTTCTTTTGATATAAAGTGACAGAATCTTGCAAGTGCTTTCTTATCCTGAGATAGAACAAAACTCTAGCTTTTGAAATTCAGGACTTATGAGGTCCAAGCAGAATGGAAATTTTAATAATTGAAAGTTATGTTTCTCAGATGAAAATCAAAGCAAGAATTTCAGTGTCACAATATTTTAACGCTTTCTTTTGATATAAAGTGACAGAATCTTGCAAGTGCTTTCTAATCCTGAGTAAAATAAAAATATAGCTTTTGAAATTCAGGACTTATGAGGTCTAAGCAGAATGGAAATTTTCATAAATGAAAGTTATGTTTCTCAGATGAAAATCAAAGCAAGAATTTCAGTGTCACAATATTTTAACGCTTTCTTTTGAAATAAAGCGACAGAATCTTGCAAGTGCTTTCTTATCCTAAGACAGAAAAAAACTCCTACTTTTGAAATTCAGGTCTAATGAGGTCTAAGCCCAATGGGAATTTTAATAAATGAAAAGTATGTTTCTCAGATGAAAATCAAAGCCGATATCACAGTGTCACAATATTTTAATGCTTTCTTTTGATATAAAGCGACAGAATCTTGCAAGTGCTTTCTTATCCTAAGACAGAACAAAACTCCTAATTTTGAAATTCAGGTCTAATGAAGTCTAAGCCTAATGGGAATTTTAATAAATGAAAAGTATGTTTCTCAGATGAAAATCAAAGCCGATATCACAGTGTCACAATATTTTAACGCTTTCTTTTGATATAAAGCGACAGAATCTTGCAAGTGCTTTCTTATCCTAAGACAGAACAAAACTCCTACTTTTCAAATTCAGGTCTACTGAGGTCTAAGCCCAATGGAAATTTAAATAAATGAAAGTTACGTTTCTCAGATGAAAATCAAAGCCGATATCACAGTGTCACAATATTTTAACGCATTCTTTTGATATAGAGCGACAGAATCTTGCAAGTGCTTTCTTATCCTAAGACAGAACAAAACTTCTTCTTTTGAAATTCAGGTCTAATGAGGTCTAAGCCCAATGGAAATTTAAATAAATGAAAGTTTAGTTTCTCAGATGAAAATCAAAGCCGATATCACAGTGTCACAATATTTTAACGCATTCTTTTGATATACAGCGACAGAATCTTGCAAGTGCTTTCTTATCCTAAGACAGAACAAAACTCCTACTTTTGAAATTCAGGTCTAATGAGGTCTAAGCCCAATGGAAATTTTAATAAATGAAAGTTATGTTTCTCAGATGAAAATCAAAGCCGATAACACAGTGTCACAATATTTTAACGCTTTCTTTTGATATACAGCGACAGAATCTTGCAAGTGCTTTCTTATCCTAAGACAGAACAAAACTCCTACTTTTGAAATACAGGTCTAATGAGGTCTAAGCCCAATGGAAATTTTAATAAATGAAAGTTATGTTTCTCAGATGAAAATCAAAGCCGATATCACAGTGTCACAATATTTTAATGCTTTCTTTTGATATAAAGCGACAGAATCTTGCAAATGCTTTCTTATCCTATGTCAGAACAAAACTCCTACTTTTGAAATTCAGGTCTAATGAGGTCTAAGCCCAATGGAAATTTAAATAAATGAAAGTTATGTTTCTCAGATGAAAATCGAAGCCGATATCACAGTGTCACAATATTTTAATGCTTTCTTTTGATATTAAGCGACAGAATCTTGCAAGTGCTTTCTTATCCTAAGACAGAACAAAACTCCTACTTTTGAAATTCAGGTCTAATGAGGTCTAAGCTTAATGGAAATTTAAATGAATGAAAGTTACGTTTCTCAGATGAAAATCGAAGCCGATATCACAGTGTCACAATAATTTAATGCTTTCTTTTGATATAAAGCGACAGAATCTTGCCAGTGCTTTCTTATCCTAAGACAGAACAAAACTCCTACTTTTGAAATTCAGGTCTAATGAGGTCTAAGCCCAATGGAAATTTAAATTAATGAAAGTTACGTTTCTCAGATGAAAATCAAAGCCGATATCACAGTGTCACAATATTTTAATGCTTTCTTTTGGTATAAAGCGACAGAATCTTGCAAATGCTTTCTTATCCTAAGACAGAACAAAACTCCTACTTTTGAATTTCAGGTCTATTGAGGTCTAAGCCCAATGGGAATTTTAATAGATGAAAAGTATGTTTCTCAGATGAAAATCAAAGCCGATATCACAGTGTCACAATATTTTAATGCTTTCTTTTGATATAAAGCGACAGAATCTTGCAAATGCTTTCTTATCTTGAGACAGAACAAAACTCCTACTTTTGAAATTCAGGTCTAATGAGGTCTAAGCCCAATGGAAATTTAAATAAATGAAAGTTACGTTTCTCAGATGAAAATCAAGGCCGATATCACAGTGTCACAATATTTTAACGCTTTCTTTTGATATAAAGCGACAGAATCTTGCAAGTGCTTTCTTATCCTAAGACAGAACAAAACTCCTACTTTTGAAATTCAGGTCTAATGAGGTCTAAGCCCAATGGAAATTTTAATAAATGAAAGTTATGTTTCTCAGATGAAAATCAAAGCCGATAACACAGTGTCACAATATTTTAACGCTTTCTTTTGATATACAGCGACAGAATCTTGCAAGTGCTTTCTTATCCTAAGACAGAACAAAACTCCTACTTTTGAAATACAGGTCTAATGAGGTCTAAGCCCAATGGAAATTTTAATAAATGAAAGTTATGTTTCTCAGATGAAAATCAAAGCCGATATCACAGTTCACAATATTTTAATGCTTTCTTTTGATATAAAGCGACAGAATCTTGCAAGTGCTTTCTTATCCTAAGACAGAACAAAACTCCTACTTTTGAAATTCAGGTCGAATGAGGTCTAAGCCCAATGGAAATTTAAATAAATGAAAGTTACGTTTCTCAGATGAAAATCGAAGCCGATATCACAGTGTCACAATATTTTAATGCTTTCTTTTGATATAAAGCGACAGAATCTTGCAAGTGCTTTCTTATCCTAAGACAGAACAAAACTCCTACTTTTGAAATTCAGGTCTAATGAGGTCTAAGCCCAATGGAAATTTAAATAAATGAAAGTTACGTTTCTCAGATGAAAATCGAAGCCGATATCACAGTGTCACAATATTTTAATGCTTTCTTTTGATATAAAGCGACAGAATCTTGCAAGTGCTTTCTTATCCTAAGACAGAACAAAAGTCCTACTTTTGAAATTCAGGTCTAATGAGGTCTAAGCCCAATGGAAATTTAAATTAATGAAAGTTACGTTTCTCAGATGAAAATCAAAGCCGATATCACAGTGTCACAATATTTTAATGCTTTCTTTTGGTATAAAGCGACAGAATCTTGCAAATGCTTTCTTATCCTAAGACAGAACAAAACTCCTACTTTTGAAATTCAGGTCTATTGAGGTCTAAGCCCAATGGGAATTTTAATAGATGAAAAGTATGTTTCTCAGATGAAAATCAAAGCCGATATCACAGTGTCACAATATTTTAATGCTTTCTTTTGATATAAAGCGACAGAATCTTGCAAATGCTTTCTTATCTTGAGACAGAACAAAACTCCTACTTT
Organism: Neocloeon triangulifer; assembly: GCF_031216515.1. Taxonomy (NCBI): domain Eukaryota; kingdom Metazoa; phylum Arthropoda; class Insecta; order Ephemeroptera; family Baetidae; genus Neocloeon; species Neocloeon triangulifer. The sequence continues at coordinate 4,673,992 of NW_026775550.1, forward strand.
TGAAATTCAGGTCTAATGAGGTCTAAGCCCAATGGAAATTTAAATAAATGAAAGTTACGTTTCTCAGATGAAAATCAAGGCCGATATCACAGTGTCACAATATTTTAACGCTTTCTTTTGATATAAAGCGACAGAATCTTGCAAGTGCTTTCTTATCCTAAGACAGAACAAAACTCCTACTTTTGAAATACAGGTCTAATGAGGTCTAAGTCCAATGGAAATTTAAATAAATGAAAGTTACGTTTCTCAGATGAAAATCGAAGCCGATATCACAGTGTCACAATATTTTAATGCTTTCTTTTGATATAAAGCGACAGAATCTTGCAAGTGCTTTCTTATCCTAAGACAGAACAAAACTCCTACTTTTGAAATTCAGGTCTAATGAGGTCTAAGCCCAATGGAAATTTAAATTAATGAAAGTTACGTTTCTCAGATGAAAATCAAAGCCGATATCACAGTGTCACAATATTTTAATGCTTTCTTTTGGTATAAAGCGACAGAATCTTGCAAATGCTTTCTTATCCTAAGACAGAACAAAACTCCTACTTTTGAAATTCAGGTCTATTGAGGTCTAAGCCCAATGGGAATTTTAATAGATGAAAAGTATGTTTCTCAGATGAAAATCAAAGCCGATATCACAGTGTCACAATATTTTAATGCTTTCTTTTGATATAAAGCGACAGAATCTTGCAAATGCTTTCTTATCTTGAGACAGAACAAAACTCCTACTTTTGAAATTCAGGTCTAATGAGGTCTAAGCCCAATGGAAATTTAAATAAATGAAAGTTACGTTTCTCAGATGAAAATCAAGGCCGATATCACAGTGTCACAATATTTTAACGCTTTCTTTTGATATAAAGCGACAGAATCTTGCAAGTGCTTTCTTATCCTAAGACAGAACAAAACTCCTACTTTTGAAATACAGGTCTAATGAGGTCTAAGTCCAATGGAAATTTAAATAAATGAAAGTTACGTTTCTCAGATGAAAATCGAAGCCGATATCACAGTGTCACAATATTTTAATGCTTTCTTTTGATATAAAGCGACAGAATCTTGCAAGTGCTTTCTTATCCTAAGACAGAACAAAACTCCTACTTTTGAAATTCAGGTCTAATGAGGTCTAAGCCCAATGGAAATTTAAATTAATGAAAGTTACGTTTCTCAGATGAAAATCAAAGCCGATATCACAGTGTCACAATATTTTAATGCTTTCTTTTGGTATAAAGCGACAGAATCTTGCAAATGCTTTCTTATCCTAAGACAGAACAAAACTCCTACTTTTGAAATTCAGGTCTATTGAGGTCTAAGCCCAATGGGAATTTTAATAGATGAAAAGTATGTTTCTCAGATGAAAATCAAAGCCGATATCACAGTGTCACAATATTTTAATGCTTTCTTTTGATATAAAGCGACAGAATCTTGCAAATGCTTTCTTATCTTGAGACAGAACAAAACTCCTACTTTTGAAATTCAGGTCTAATGAGGTCTAAGCCCAATGGAAATTTAAATAAATGAAAGTTACGTTTCTCAGATGAAAATCAAGGCCGATATCACAGTGTCACAATATTTTAACGCTTTCTTTTGATATAAAGCGACAGAATCTTGCAAGTGCTTTCTTATCCTAAGACAGAACAAAACTCCTACTTTTGAAATTCAGGTCTAATGAGGTCTAAGCCCAATGGAAATTTAAATAAATGAATGTTACGTTTCTCAGATGAAAATCGAAGCCGATATCACAGTGTCACAATATTTTAATGCTTTCTTTTGATATAAAGCGACAGAATCTTGCAAGTGCTTTCTTATCCTAAGACAGAACAAAACTCCTACTTTTGAAATTCAGGTCTAATGAGGTCTAAGCCCAATGGAAATTTAAATAAATGAAAGTTACGTTTCTCAGATGAAAATCGAAGCCGATATCACAGTGTCACAATATTTTAATGCTTTCTTTTGATATAAAGCGACAGAATCTTGCAAGTGCTTTCTTATCCTAAGACAGAACAAAAGTCCTACTTTTGAAATTCAGGTCTAATGAGGTCTAAGCCCAATGGAAATTTAAATTAATGAAAGTTACGTTTCTCAGATGAAAATCAAAGCCGATATCACAGTGTCACAATATTTTAATGCTTTCTTTTGGTATAAAGCGACAGAATCTTGCAAATGCTTTCTTATCCTAAGACAGAACAAAACTCCTACTTTTGAAATTCAGGTCTAATGAGGTCTAAGCCCAATGGAAATTTAAATAAATGAATGTTACGTTTCTCAGATGAAAATCGAAGCCGATATCACAGTGTCACAATATTTTAATGCTTTCTTTTGATATAAAGCGACAGAATCTTGCAAGTGCTTTCTTATCCTAAGACAGAACAAAACTCCTACTTTTGAAATTCAGGTCTAATGAGGTCTAAGCCCAATGGAAATTTAAATAAATGAAAGTTACGTTTCTCAGATGAAAATCGAAGCCGATATCACAGTGTCACAATATTTTAATGCTTTCTTTTGATATAAAGCGACAGAATCTTGCAAGTGCTTTCTTATCCTAAGACAGAACAAAAGTCCTACTTTTGAAATTCAGGTCTAATGAGGTCTAAGCCCAATGGAAATTTAAATTAATGAAAGTTACGTTTCTCAGATGAAAATCAAAGCCGATATCACAGTGTCACAATATTTTAATGCTTTCTTTTGGTATAAAGCGACAGAATCTTGCAAATGCTTTCTTATCCTAAGACAGAACAAAACTCCTACTTTTGAAATTCAGGTCTATTGAGGTCTAAGCCCAATGGGAATTTTAATAGATGAAAAGTATGTTTCTCAGATGAAAATCAAAGCCGATATCACAGTGTCACAATATTTTAATGCTTTCTTTTGATATAAAGCGACAGAATCTTGCAAATGCTTTCTTATCTTGAGACAGAACAAAACTCCTACTTTTGAAATTCAGGTCTAATGAGGTCTAAGCCCAATGGAAATTTAAATAAATGAAAGTTACGTTTCTCAGATGAAAATCAAGGCCGATATCACAGTGTCACAATATTTTAACGCTTTCTTTTGATATAAAGCGACAGAATCTTGCAAGTGCTTTCTTATCCTAAGACAGAACAAAACTCCTACTTTTGAAATACAGGTCTAATGAGGTCTAAGTCCAATGGAAATTTAAATAAATGAAAGTTACGTTTCTCAGATAAAAATCGAAGCCGATATCACAGTGTCACAATATTTTAATGCTTTCTTTTGATATAAAGCGACAGAATCTTGCAAGTGCTTTCTTATCCTAAGACAGAACAAAACTCCTACTTTTGAAATTCAGGTCTAATGAGGTCTAAGCTTAATGGAAATTTAAATAAATGAAAGTTACGTTTCTCAGATGAAAATCGAAGCCGATATCACAGTGTCACAATATTTTAATGCTTTCTTTTGATATAAAGCGACAGAATCTTGCAAGTGCTTTCTTATCCTAAGACAGAACAAAACTCCTACTTTTGAAATTCAGGTCTAATGAGGTCTAAGCCCAATGGAAATTTAAATTAATGAAAGTTACGTTTCTCAGATGAAAATCAAAGCCGATATCACAGTGTCACAATATTTTAATGCTTTCTTTTGGTATAAAGCGACAGAATCTTGCAAGTGCTTTCTTATCCTAAGACAGAACAAAACTCCTACTTTTGAAATTCAGGTCTAATGAGGTCTAAGCCCAATGGGAATTTTAATAAATGAAAAGTATGTTTCTCAGATGAAAATCAAAGCCGATATCGCAGTGTCACAATATTTTAACACTTTCTTTTGATATAAAGCGACAGAATCTTGCAAGTGCTTTCTTATCCTAAGACAGAACAAAACTCCTACTTTTGAAATTCAGGTCTATTGAGGTCTAAGCCCAATGGGAATTTTAATAGATGAAAGTTACGTTTCTCAGATGAAAATCAAGGCCGATATCACAGTGTCACAATATTTTAACGCTTTCTTTTGATATAAAGTGACAGAATCTTGCAAGTGCTTTCTTATCCTGAGATAGAACAAAACTCTAGCTATTGAAATTCAGGACTTATGAGGTCTAAGCAGAATGGAAATTTTAACAAATGAAAGTTATGTTTCTCAGATGAAAATTTTTTTTTTTTATTGGAAAAAGATATTTATTGTTTCAAATATTACAAGTCCAGCCAAGCCCGAAGGCTTATCGGCTGGTGCTCATTCTGACTGATGACCGCAAGCGGCCATCAGCTGCTACACTTAGTGCACATTATTACACATTTTTCATAATATTTTTTAATTCAGGTGCAAAAACAATTTTTTTATTTTATATTTTACATCACTTTTGTTTGTTAAATTTTTTAATTCATTTGGCAAGGAGTTCCATAAACGGGGTAACAGATATTCTGAGGTTCGGTTAAAGTACTTGTTTTCCGCCATCGGTTCAATTAGCGGATTAGATTGCAACATTCTCGTATTGTATGAGTGGGTATATGGGACACCATGATTCGAGTCAAAATATTTCACATTTATCAAATTGAGTTCAAATATTTTATCAACAGGCAAAACATTCCAAAACTTAAATTGGTTTTCTATTGTTCGCTTCTGCTTTCTTGAGCACATTTTGTACAAAATTTTTTCTTGGAGCGACTTTATCGCAGTAAGGTTCACAGAACCCCACGCTGTTATTCCATAATTTAAGTATGAGTGAGCAAGGGAAAAATACATGATACGTCTCACATTATATGGCATATTTGATTTTAAATAATTGAATTCACAAATAATTTTTCTTAATTTTTTTGATAAATTTTGTAGATGCATTTTCCAGGTAAAATCCTGATCCACAATTACACCCAGGTATTTGGTACTTTCTACTTGTTTAAGATTGTCACATTTACAGTCAATACAGAAATTATGTAAACAGTCATATTTGTGACAAGAAATATTCAACTTAAGATCTTTGCGAGCAGTTGGTTGACAAATGTGTATGCAAACAGTCTTTTTGGTGTTTATGTAAAATCCGTTGTCATGGCACCACTCAACCGTAATATTAAATTCCGATTGAATTGTACGTTGACATACCTCAAAAATTTCATGAGCAAAAAGTATAACTACATCGTCGGCAAAAATGAAAATAATACAGTTCTTCAATAATGGGAAGAGATCATTAATAAATAACAGGAACAAAATCGGGCCAAGAACAGAGCCCTGGGGGACTCCAGACTTGGCATTGAAGCGATCACTATTATCTTCATTAATATGGACTTTAAAATTTCTATTTGCAAGGTAGCTTTTTATTAACTGCAGCACAGGACCTCTTATTCCAATTTTCTCAATCTTATTTAATAATTTTTCGTAATTCAAAACGTCAAATGCTTTTTTCATATCAATAAATATTGCAGCTACATGCTTTTTGTTTTTCAAGGCAGAGTTAATGTAATCAGAAAAGTTTATAAATAGTTCATTTACACATTTACCTTTCTGATAGGCATACTGCCTTTTGTCGATCACATTAAATTCTCTTAGGTAATTTACAAGATGAAACTCAATATATTTTTCAAAGATTTTATCAAAAACTGTCAAAATAGAGATCGGCCTATAATTTTCAAATTTATTATGGGCAGAGTCTTTATAAATAGGGCGTATTAGTGCTGTTTTCAAACTTTGGGGATATTCAGCAACTTTAATTGACTTATTAATTACAGAGCAAAATAAATGGGCGAACGAATTTCCAGCGCTTTGTACGTCGCGCACCGAGACTCCATCCACGCCAGGGCCTTTGTTTTTATTTAATTTTGAAATTATATGGGCAATGTGTGTTTGAGTGGCGAGAGGCAGTCGCATACTGTGCGGTGCCGACTCGTTCTGCGGTGTGTGTCTTGTCGCTTTGAATGAGCAGATGTGTGAGTTTAGTGCAGGAGCAGATTCAAAATACTTGCCAAAGCCATTTAATATTTCACCAAATTCCATTTTTTGGGACATGTATCGCAAAATTGTGTCATCTATTGAATTGACCGTCCTTCCCAAAATTAAATTAAGTTTTTTCCATGTTTTTTTAATATCTCCTTGACACGATTGGAAAAGTTTAAAATTGAATCTTCGCTCTGCTTGCTTTAGCTTTTGATTTACTTTGTTGCGAAGTAAATTATAATTTACTCTGTGTGTTTTGTTGGTTGGGTTGCTTTTCACCTTTCGAAACAATTTATCTCTCATATGTGTCAGTTCCTGCAGCTCAGGCGTGATCCACTCTTTATCAAAACGTTTTCGATTAGAGATGGTTATTTTTTTTGTGTTTACATCTTTAATATTTTGTATTAATTTGGCGCAGTTTTCGAGTGTTGTGTTATTTTTTTCGTCTACACAGCGTGACCAATCAAATGTGCTTAGATCTCTATTAACTGTTTGATAATCAATTCTATCACGCTCTATAGATTTTGTTATTTGTGTTTCAGTGTATAAAAGTGCAGAGGTGGCGTAATGGTCTGAAATTTTGTATGTAATAACTGAGGTTATGTGTTGAAATTTTTTAAGTTTTACAAACATATGATCAATAAGTGTTGATGAAAAGTTTTCACCGCTAAATTCCTCTCTTGTTGGAAAAACAATTACTTTTTCAAATCCAAATTCAGCCATTGTATTTTCATATTTTTCCACTATTGGATCATATAAGTTCAACAAATTTATATTCATATCACCACATATAATAATATCTTGGGTCATAGTATTGCGCCCTAGAAAATTATTCATTTCTTGCAAAAATTCTATTTTACTCATTGATGGTCTTCTATAGAGGGCTAAAAGTGTAATCTGATTGTTAATTTTGAGCAATAGGCTCTCTGATGTCTTAAATTCGTTTTTTAAAATTTTGCAATCAAATGCGTCTCTTACATAAACCAATATTCCTCCACCTCTTCCAACTTCTCTGGGCTTGTCAAAAATTTTGAATCCATCTATTTCAAATTTTTTTATATCTTCTGATTTTATATTTATTTCTGTTAAAATTAAAACATCAATATTTCGGATGTCATCAGCTAATGTGACTTTAAGAGATTGAAAGTTGGCGAAAAGTGATCGGATGTTCAAATGAAGAATTGCATAATTTATGTGTGTGTCGCTTGTTAAGTGTATGTTTTTAGCTTCAAAGAAAAATTCATTTAAATTTCTCGATTTTAGGCATTTAAAAGAAGGCATTAAAAAGATTTTTGTTTTTATCACACCCTAACTTCTTAACCTAAATGTGGGTTGTGGCCACGTTAATGCCCAACCTGGTGCGAATGTCGTCCTCGCAGCGGATTCGGACTAACGCACCAAGTTGTTCACTATGTCGCGCGAAGATTTTGCCGTCCCGTACCCAAACAAATTTGAAACCTTGCTGACTGGCGGCGGCACGTGTCAAGAAGAGGAGTCTCTTGTTGTACGGGGTCAACTGTTCATACACTCTCACAGGTGGCGGTCCTCTTCGGCGCGGCTGGGCAGCGGCGGCGGCAGCAGCAGTGGAGGGTGCAGGGGCTCCAGTGACGTCATTGCCCTGCGGCTGCTGAAGTCTTCGCCTCCCCGCCAGCCAAGCCATCTTGGCACTGGCGACCTTGAACTTGATGACGATGACCGGTGCACGAGGTGAGTCGTTCGCAGCCCGGGGAGGCCGGCCGGGCATGCGAAAAATGTCCGCAACCGTCTCAGAGACGGGCGGCGCTCCGACTTGGTCTGCCAATTCCTGTGCCACCTCGTACAGGTCTTCGTTCTCCTTCACAGGCATGTTGTGAACTTCCAAATTCTCTGAAAGTTTGTTTTGCTCAGCAATGTTCATTCGTCCGGACAACTGGTTAATCGCGGCGTCCTTTTCGCGCAGCTGTTCGTGGACGCTGTCCAGGGACTTTCTCATCTCGGCGATCACGGACTTTTGCTCGGCGTACTGCTTCAGGAGGTCTTCGTACTTTTCGCTCAGAAAGGTGAGAGCTTTTTCTGTGTCCTTAAACTGCGCGCCGAGGGTGTCGAAGCGCGAGTTCAAATTGGCCTCCATGGTGGCCAGCAGTTCGGCGACGGTGGGCTCACCGGACTCGGAGGGCGCAGGCGAGCCTCGAGCGGAGCCTTGGGAGTCGGTCTCCGTCCTGCAGTTGCTGCAGGCCCACTGGGCGCCGGACGCGCGCGTCCTGGAGGTAGCGCAACCAGGGTGAGCCACGGCCTTTGTGCAGCCCTTGCACTTTACCACGTCCTTGACGATGGTCCTTTTGCACACGTCACACGGCAGAGACATTTCGATGTGCAAAATCACTTAAATCCTCTAGCGTACTTTAAATCTATAGCTGGAGCCAGGGCGAGTCGAACAGAGCAGCGGAGCGAAACGAAAATGCGTCTGTTCGCCCCTAGTGCACCAGCCAGACTGAAATCAAAGCAAGAATTTCAGTGTCACAATATTTAAACGCTTTCTTTTGATATAAAGTGACAGAATCTTGCAAGTGCTTTCTTATCCAGAGATAGAACAAAACTCTAGCTTTTGAAATTCAGGACTTATGAGGTCTAAGCAGAATGGAAATTTTAACAAATGAAAGTTATGTTTCTCATATGAAAATCAAAGCAAGAATTTCAGTGTCACAATATTTTAACGCTTTCTTTTGATATAAAGTGACAGAATCTAGCAAGTGCTTTCTTATCCAGAGATAGAACAAAACTCAAGCTTTTGAAATTCAGGACTTATGAGGTCTAAGCAGAATGGAAATTTTAACAAATGAAAGTTATGTTTCTCAGATGAAAATCAAAGCAGGAATTTCAGTGTCACAATATTTTAACGCTTTCTTTTGATATGAAGTGACAGAATCTTGCAAGTGCTTTCTTATCCTGAGATAGAACAAAACTCTACCTTTTGAAATTCAGGACTTATGAGGTCTAAGCAGAAAGGAAATTTTAACAAATGAAAGTTATGTTTCTCAGATGAAAATCAAAGCAAGAATTTCAGTGTCACAATATTGTAACGCTTTCTTTTGATATAAAGTGACAGAATCTTGCAAGTGCTTTCTTATCCTGAGATAGAACAAAACTCTAGCTATTGAAATTCAGGACTTATGAGGTCTAAGCAGAATGGAAATTTTAATAAATGAAAGTTATGTTTCTCAGATGAAAATCAAAGCGAGAATTTCAGTGGCACAATATTTTAACGCTTTCTTTTGATATAAAGTGACAGAATCTTGCAAGTGCTTTCTTATCCAGAGATAGAACAAAACTCAAGCTTTTGAAATTCAGGACTTATGAGGTCTAAGCAGAATGGAAATTTTAATAAATGAAAGTTATGTTTCTCAGATGAAAATCAAAGCCGATATCACAGTGTCACAATATTTTAATGCTTTCTTTTGATATAAAGCGACAGAATCTTGCAAATGCTTTCTTATCCTAAGACAGAACAAAACTCCTACTTTTGAAATTCAGGTCTAATGAGGTCTAAGCCCAATGGAAATTTAAATAAATGAAAGTTACGTTTCTCAGATGAAAATCGAAGCCGATATCACAGTGTCACAATATTTTAATGCTTTCTTTTGATATAAAGCGACAGAATCTTGCAAGTGCTTTCTTATCCTAAGACAGAACAAAACTCCTACTTTTGAAATTCAGGTCTAATGAGGTCTAAGCCCAATGGAAATTTAAATAAATGAAAAGTATGTTTCTCAGATGAAAATCAAAGCCGATATCACAGTGTCACAATATTTTAATGCTTTCTTTTGATATAAAGCGACAGAATCTTGCAAGTGCTTTCTTATCCTAAGACAGAACAAAACTCCTACTTTTGAAATTCAGGTCTAATGAGGTCTAAGCCCAATGGAAATTTAAATAAATGAAAGTTACGTTTCTCAGATGAAAATCAAGGCCGATATCACAGTGTCACAATATTTTAACGCTTTCTTTTGATATAAAGCGACAGAATCTTGCAAGTGCTTTCTTATCCTAAGACAGAACAAAACTCCTACTTTTGAAATACAGGTCTAATGAGGTCTAAGTCCAATGGAAATTTAAATAAATGAAAGTTACGTTTCTCAGATGAAAATCGAAGCCGATATCACAGTGTCACAATATTTTAATGCTTTCTTTTGATATAAAGCGACAGAATCTTGCAAGTGCTTTCTTATCCTAAGACAGAACAAAACTCCTACTTTTGAAATTCAGGTCTAATGAGGTCTAAGCTTAATGGAAATTTAAATAAATGAAAGTTACGTTTCTCAGATGAAAATCGAAGCCGATATCACAGTGTCACAATATTTTAATGTTTTCTTTTGATATAAAGCGACAGAATCTTGCAAGTGCTTTCTTATCCTAAGACAGAACAAAACTCCTTATTTTTGAAATTCAGGTCTAATGAGGTCTAAGCCCAATGGAAATTTAAATTAATGAAAGTTACGTTTCTCAGATGAAAATCAAAGCCGATATCACAGTGTCACAATATTTTAATGCTTTCTTTTGGTATAAAGCGACAGAATCTTGCAAATGCTTTCTTATCCTAAGACAGAACAAAACTCCTACTTTTGAAATTCAGGTCTATTGAGGTCTAAGCCCAATTGGAATTTTAATAGATGAAAAGTATGTTTCTCAGATGAAAATCAAAGCCGATATCACAGTGTCACAATATTTTAATGCTTTCTTTTGATATAAAGCGACAGAATCTTGCAAATGCTTTCTTATCTTGAGACAGAACAAAACTTCTACTTTTGAAATTCAGGTCTAATGAGGTCTAAGCCCAATGGAAATTTAAATAAATGAAAGTTACGTTTCTCAGATGAAAATCAAAGCCGATATCACAGTGTCACAATATTTTAATGCTTTCTTTTGGTATAAAGCGACAGAATCTTGCAAATGCTTTCTTATCCTAAGACAGAACAAAACTCCTACTTTTGAAATTCAGGTCTAATGAGGTCTAAGCCCAATGGAAATTTAAATAAATGAATGTTACGTTTCTCAGATGAAAATCGAAGCCGATATCACAGTGTCACAATATTTTAATGCTTTCTTTTGATATAAAGCGACAGAATCTTGCAAGTGCTTTCTTATCCTAAGACAGAACAAAACTCCTACTTTTGAAATTCAGGTCTAATGAGGTCTAAGCCCAATGGAAATTTAAATAAATGAAAGTTACGTTTCTCAGATGAAAATCGAAGCCGATATCACAGTGTCACAATATTTTAATGCTTTCTTTTGATATAAAGCGACAGAATCTTGCAAGTGCTTTCTTATCCTAAGACAGAACAAAAGTCCTACTTTTGAAATTCAGGTCTAATGAGGTCTAAGCCCAATGGAAATTTAAATTAATGAAAGTTACGTTTCTCAGATGAAAATCAAAGCCGATATCACAGTGTCACAATATTTTAATGCTTTCTTTTGGTATAAAGCGACAGAATCTTGCAAATGCTTTCTTATCCTAAGACAGAACAAAACTCCTACTTTTGAAATTCAGGTCTATTGAGGTCTAAGCCCAATGGGAATTTTAATAGATGAAAAGTATGTTTCTCAGATGAAAATCAAAGCCGATATCACAGTGTCACAATATTTTAATGCTTTCTTTTGATATAAAGCGACAGAATCTTGCAAATGCTTTCTTATCTTGAGACAGAACAAAACTCCTACTTTTGAAATTCAGGTCTAATGAGGTCTAAGCCCAATGGAAATTTAAATAAATGAAAGTTACGTTTCTCAGATGAAAATCAAGGCCGATATCACAGTGTCACAATATTTTAACGCTTTCTTTTGATATAAAGCGACAGAATCTTGCAAGTGCTTTCTTATCCTAAGACAGAACAAAACTCCTACTTTTGAAATACAGGTCTAATGAGGTCTAAGTCCAATGGAAATTTAAATAAATGAAAGTTACGTTTCTCAGATAAAAATCGAAGCCGATATCACAGTGTCACAATATTTTAATGCTTTCTTTTGATATAAAGCGACAGAATCTTGCAAGTGCTTTCTTATCCTAAGACAGAACAAAACTCCTACTTTTGAAATTCAGGTCTAATGAGGTCTAAGCTTAATGGAAATTTAAATAAATGAAAGTTACGTTTCTCAGATGAAAATCGAAGCCGATATCACAGTGTCACAATATTTTAATGCTTTCTTTTGATATAAAGCGACAGAATCTTGCAAGTGCTTTCTTATCCTAAGACAGAACAAAACTCCTACTTTTGAAATTCAGGTCTAATGAGGTCTAAGCCCAATGGAAATTTAAATTAATGAAAGTTACGTTTCTCAGATGAAAATCAAAGCCGATATCACAGTGTAACAATATTTTAATGCTTTCTTTTGGTATAAAGCGACAGAATCTTGCAAGTGCTTTCTTATCCTAAGACAGAACAAAACTCCTACTTTTGAAATTCAGGTCTAATGAGGTCTAAGCCCAATGGGAATTTTAATAAATGAAAAGTATGTTTCTCAGATGAAAATCAAAGCCGATATCGCAGTGTCACAATATTTTAACACTTTCTTTTGATATAAAGCGACAGAATCTTGCAAGTGCTTTCTTATCCTAAGACAGAACAAAACTCCTACTTTTGAAATTCAGGTCTATTGAGGTCTAAGCCCAATGGGAATTTTAATAGATGAAAGTTACGTTTCTCAGATGAAAATCAAGGCCGATATCACAGTGTCACAATATTTTAACGCTTTCTTTTGATATAAAGTGACAGAATCTTGCAAGTGCTTTCTTATCCTGAGATAGAACAAAACTCTAGCTATTGAAATTCAGGACTTATGAGGTCTAAGCAGAATGGAAATTTTAACAAATGAAAGTTATGTTTCTCAGATGAAAATCAAAGCAAGAATTTCAGTGTCACAATATTTAAACGCTTTCTTTTGATATAAAGTGACAGAATCTTGCAAGTGCTTTCTTATCCAGAGATAGAACAAAACTCTAGCTTTTGAAATTCAGGACTTATGAGGTCTAAGCAGAATGGAAATTTTAACAAATGAAAGTTATGTTTCTCATATGAAAATCAAAGCAAGAATTTCAGTGTCACAATATTTTAACGCTTTCTTTTGATATAAAGTGACAGAATCTAGCAAGTGCTTTCTTATCCAGAGATAGAACAAAACTCAAGCTTTTGAAATTCAGGACTTATGAGGTCTAAGCAGAATGGAAATTTTAACAAATGAAAGTTATGTTTCTCAGATGAAAATCAAAGCAGGAATTTCAGTGTCACAATATTTTAACGCTTTCTTTTGATATGAAGTGACAGAATCTTGCAAGTGCTTTCTTATCCTGAGATAGAACAAAACTCTACCTTTTGAAATTCAGGACTTATGAGGTCTAAGCAGAAAGGAAATTTTAACAAATGAAAGTTATGTTTCTCAGATGAAAATCAAAGCAAGAATTTCAGTGTCACAATATTGTAACGCTTTCTTTTGATATAAAGTGACAGAATCTTGCAAGTGCTTTCTTATCCTGAGATAGAACAAAACTCTAGCTATTGAAATTCAGGACTTATGAGGTCTAAGCAGAATGGAAATTTTAATAAATGAAAGTTATGTTTCTCAGATGAAAATCAAAGCGAGAATTTCAGTGGCACAATATTTTAACGCTTTCTTTTGATATAAAGTGACAGAATCTTGCAAGTGCTTTCTTATCCAGAGATAGAACAAAACTCAAGCTTTTGAAATTCAGGACTTATGAGGTCTAAGCAGAATGGAAATTTTAATAAATGAAAGTTATGTTTCTCAGATGAAAATCAAAGCCGATATCACAGTGTCACAATATTTTAATGCTTTCTTTTGATATAAAGCGACAGAATCTTGCAAATGCTTTCTTATCCTAAGACAGAACAAAACTCCTACTTTTGAAATTCAGGTCTAATGAGGTCTAAGCCCAATGGAAATTTAAATAAATGAAAGTTACGTTTCTCAGATGAAAATCGAAGCCGATATCACAGTGTCACAATATTTTAATGCTTTCTTTTGATATAAAGCGACAGAATCTTGCAAGTGCTTTCTTATCCTAAGACAGAACAAATCTCCTACTTTTGAATTTCAGGTCTAATGAGGTCTAAGCCCAATGGAAATTTAAATAAATGAAAAGTATGTTTCTCAGATGAAAATCAAAGCCGATATCACAGTGTCACAATATTTTAATGCTTTCTTTTGATATAAAGCGACAGAATCTTGCAAGTGCTTTCTTATCCTAAGACAGAACAAAACTCCTACTTTTGAAATTCAGGTCTAATGAGGTCTAAGCCCAATGGAAATTTAAATAAATGAAAGTTACGTTTCTCAGATGAAAATCAAGGCCGATATCACAGTGTCACAATATTTTAACGCTTTCTTTTGATATAAAGCGACAGAATCTTGCAAGTGCTTTCTTATCCTAAGACAGAACAAAACTCCTACTTTTGAAATACAGGTCTAATGAGGTCTAAGTCCAATGGAAATTTAAATAAATGAAAGTTACGTTTCTCAGATGAAAATCGAAGCCGATATCACAGTGTCACAATATTTTAATGCTTTCTTTTGATATAAAGCGACAGAATCTTGCAAGTGCTTTCTTATCCTAAGACAGAACAAAACTCCTACTTTTGAAATTCAGGTCTAATGAGGTCTAAGCTTAATGGAAATTTAAATAAATGAAAGTTACGTTTCTCAGATGAAAATCGAAGCCGATATCACAGTGTCACAATATTTTAATGTTTTCTTTTGATATAAAGCGACAGAATCTTGCAAGTGCTTTCTTATCCTAAGACAGAACAAAACTCCTACTTTTGAAATTCAGGTCTAATGAGGTCTAAGCCCAATGGAAATTTAAATTAATGAAAGTTACGTTTCTCAGATGAAAATCAAAGCCGATATCACAGTGTCACAATATTTTAATGCTTTCTTTTGGTATAAAGCGACAGAATCTTGCAAATGCTTTCTTATCCTAAGACAGAACAAAACTCCTACTTTTGAAATTCAGGTCTATTGAGGTCTAAGCCCAATTGGAATTTTAATAGATGAAAAGTATGTTTCTCAGATGAAAATCAAAGCCGATATCACAGTGTCACAATATTTTAATGCTTTCTTTTGATATAAAGCGACAGAATCTTGCAAATGCTTTCTTATCTTGAGACAGAACAAAACTTCTACTTTTGAAATTCAGGTCTAATGAGGTCTAAGCCCAATGGAAATTTAAATAAATGAAAGTTACGTTTCTCAGATGAAAATCAAGGCCGATATCACAGTGTCACAATATTTTAACGCTTTCTTTTGATATAAAGCGACAGAATCTTGCAAGTGCTTTCTTATCCTAAGACAGAACAAAACTCCTACTTTTGAAATTCAGGTCTAATGAGGTCTAAGTCCAATGGAAATTTTAATAAATGAAAGTTATGTTTCTCAGATGAAAATCAAAGCCGATAACACAGTGTCACAATATTTTAACGCTTTCTTTTGATATACAGCGACAGAATCTTGCAAGTGCTTTCTTATCCTAAGACAGAACAAAACTCCTACTTTTGAAATACAGGTCTAATGAGGTCTAAGCCCAATGGAAATTTTAATAAATGAAAGTTATGTTTCTCAGATGAAAATCAAAGCCGATATCACAGTTCACAATATTTTAATGCTTTCTTTTGATATAAAGCGACAGAATCTTGCAAATGCTTTCTTATCTTGAGACAGAACAAAACTCCTACTTTTGAAATTCAGGTCTAATGAGGTCTAAGCCCAATGGAAATTTAAATAAATGAAAGTTACGTTTCTCAGATGAAAATCAAGGCCGATATCACAGTGTCACAATATTTTAACGCTTTCTTTTGATATAAAGCGACAGAATCTTGCAAGTGCTTTCTTATCCTAAGACAGAACAAAACTCCTACTTTTGAAATACAGGTCTAATGAGGTCTAAGTCCAATGGAAATTTAAATAAATGAAAGTTACGTTTCTCAGATGAAAATCAAAGCCGATATCACAGTGTCACAATATTTTAATGCTTTCTTTTGGTATAAAGCGACAGAATCTTGCAAATGCTTTCTTATCCTAAGACAGAACAAAACTCCTACTTTTGAAATTCAGGTCTAATGAGGTCTAAGCCCAATTGGAATTTTAATAGATGAAAAGTATGTTTCTCAGATGAAAATCAAAGCCGATATCACAGTGTCACAATATTTTAATGCTTTCTTTTGATATAAAGCGACAGAATCTTGCAAATGCTTTCTTATCTTGAGACAGAACAAAACTCCTACTTTTGAAATTCAGGTCTAATGAGGTCTAAGCCCAATGGAAATTTAAATAAATGAAAGTTACGTTTCTCAGATGAAAATCAAGGCCGATATCACAGTGTCACAATATTTTAACGCTTCCTTTTGATATAAAGCGACAGAATCTTGCAAGTGCTTTCTTATCCTAAGACAGAACAAAACTCCTACTTTTGAAATACAGGTCTAATGAGGTCTAAGTCCAATGGAAATTTAAATAAATGAAAGTTACGTTTCTCAGATGAAAATCGAAGCCGATATCACAGTGTCACAATATTTTAATGCTTTCTTTTGATATAAAGCGACAGAATCTTGCAAGTGCTTTCTTATCCTAAGACAGAACAAAACTCCTACTTTTGAAATTCAGGTCTAATGAGGTCTAAGCTTAATGGAAATTTAAATAAATGAAAGTTACGTTTCTCAGATGAAAATCGAAGCCGATATCACAGTGTCACAATATTTTAATGTTTTCTTTTGATATAAAGCGACAGAATCTTGCAAGTGCTTTCTTATCCTAAGACAGAACAAAACTCCTACTTTTGAAATTCAGGTCTAATGAGGTCTAAGCCCAATGGAAATTTAAATTAATGAAAGTTACGTTTCTCAGATGAAAATCAAAGCCGATATCACAGTGTCACAATATTTTAATGCTTTCTTTTGGTATAAAGCGACAGAATCTTGCAAATGCTTTCTTATCCTAAGACAGAACAAAACTCCTACTTTTGAAATTCAGGTCTATTGAGGTCTAAGCCCAATTGGAATTTTAATAGATGAAAAGTATGTTTCTCAGATGAAAATCAAAGCCGATATCACAGTGTCACAATATTTTAATGCTTTCTTTTGATATAAAGCGACAGAATCTTGCAAATGCTTTCTTATCTTGAGACAGAACAAAACTTCTACTTTTGAAATTCAGGTCTAATGAGGTCTAAGCCCAATGGAAATTTAAATAAATGAAAGTTACGTTTCTCAGATGAAAATCAAGGCCGATATCACAGTGTCACAATATTTTAACGCTTTCTTTTGATATAAAGCGACAGAATCTTGCAAGTGCTTTCTTATCCTAAGACAGAACAAAACTCCTACTTTTGAAATTCAGGTCTAATGAGGTCTAAGTCCAATGGAAATTTTAATAAATGAAAGTTATGTTTCTCAGATGAAAATCAAAGCCGATAACACAGTGTCACAATATTTTAACGCTTTCTTTTGATATACAGCGACAGAATCTTGCAAGTGCTTTCTTATCCTAAGACAGAACAAAACTCCTACTTTTGAAATACAGGTCTTATGAGGTCTAAGCCCAATGGAAATTTAAATAAATGAAAGTTACGTTTCTCAGATGAAAATCAAGGCCGATATCACAGTGTCACAATATTTTAACGCTTTCTTTTGATATAAAGCGACAGAATCTTGCAAGTGCTTTCTTATCCTAAGACAGAACAAAACTCCTACTTTTGAAATTCAGGTCTAATGAGGTCTAAGCCCAATGGAAATTTAAATTAATGAAAGTTACGTTTCTCAGATGAAAATCAAAGCCGATATCACAGTGTCACAATATTTTAATGCTTTCTTTTGGTATAAAGCGACAGAATCTTGCAAATGCTTTCTTATCCTAAGACAGAACAAAACTCCTACTTTTGAAATTCAGGTCTATTGAGGTCTAAGCCCAATTGGAATTTTAATAGATGAAAAGTATGTTTCTCAGATGAAAATCAAAGCCGATATCACAGTGTCACAATATTTTAATGCTTTCTTTTGATATAAAGCGACAGAATCTTGCAAATGCTTTCTTATCTTGAGACAGAACAAAACTCCTACTTTTGAAATTCAGGTCTAATGAGGTCTAAGCCCAATGGAAATTTAAATAAATGAAAGTTACGTTTCTCAGATGAAAATCAAGGCCGATATCACAGTGTCACAATATTTTAACGCTTCCTTTTGATATAAAGCGACAGAATCTTGCAAGTGCTTTCTTATCCTAAGACAGAACAAAACTCCTACTTTTGAAATTCAGGTCTAATGAGGTCTAAGTCCAATGGAAATTTTAATAAATGAAAGTTATGTTTCTCAGATGAAAATCAAAGCCGATAACACAGTGTCACAATATTTTAACGCTTTCTTTTGATATACAGCGACAGAATCTTGCAAGTGCTTTCTTATCCTAAGACAGAACAAAACTCCTACTTTTGAAATACAGGTCTAATGAGGTCTAAGCCCAATGGAAATTTTAATAAATGAAAGTTATGTTTCTCAGATGAAAATCAAAGCCGATATCACAGTTCACAATATTTTAATGCTTTCTTTTGATATAAAGCGACAGAATCTTGCAAATGCTTTCTTATCTTGAGACAGAACAAAACTCCTACTTTTGAAATTCAGGTCTAATGAGGTCTAAGCCCAATGGAAATTTAAATAAATGAAAGTTACGTTTCTCAGATGAAAATCAAGGCCGATATCACAGTGTCACAATATTTTAACGCTTTCTTTTGATATAAAGCGACAGAATCTTGCAAGTGCTTTCTTATCCTAAGACAGAACAAAACTCCTACTTTTGAAATTCAGGTCTAATGAGGTCTAAGCCCAATGGAAATTTAAATAAATGAAAGTTACGTTTCTCAGATGAAAATCGAAGCCGATATCACAGTGTCACAATATTTTAATGCTTTCTTTTGATATAAAGTGACAGAATCTTGCAAGTGCTTTCTTATCCAGAGATAGAACAAAACTCAAGCTTTTGAAATTCAGGACTTATGAGGTCTAAGCAGAATGGAAATTTTAATAAATGAAAGTTATGTTTCTCAGATGAAAATCAAAGCCGATATCACAGTGTCACAATATTTTAATGCTTTCTTTTGATATAAAGCGACAGAATCTTGCAAATGCTTTCTTATCCTAAGACAGAACAAAACTCCTACTTTTGAAATTCAGGTCTAATGAGGTCTAAGCCCAATGGAAATTTAAATAAATGAAAGTTACGTTTCTCAGATGAAAATCGAAGCCGATATCACAGTGTCACAATATTTTAATGCTTTCTTTTGATATAAAGCGACAGAATCTTGCAAGTGCTTTCTTATCCTAAGACAGAACAAAACTCCTACTTTTGAAATTCAGGTCTAATGAGGTCTAAGCCCAATGGAAATTTAAATAAATGAAAAGTATGTTTCTCAGATGAAAATCAAAGCCGATATCACAATGTCACAATATTTTAACGCTTTCTTTTGATATAAAGCGACAGAATCTTGCAAGTGCTTTCTTATCCTGAGACAGAACAAAACTCTAGCTTTTGAAATTCAGGTCTAATGAGGTCTAAGCCCAATGGAAATTTAAATAAATGAAAGTTACGTTTCTCAGATGAAAATCAAGGTCGATATCACAGTGTCACAATATTTTAACGCTTTCTTTTGATATAAAGCGACAGAATCTTGCAAGTGCTTTCTTATCCTAAGACAGAACAAAACTCCTACTTTTGAAATACAGGTCTAATGAGGTCTAAGTCCAATGGAAATTTAAATAAATGAAAGTTACGTTTCTCAGATGAAAATCGAAGCCGATATCACAGTGTCACAATATTTTAATGCTTTCTTGTGATATAAAGCGACAGAATCTTGCAAGTGCTTTCTTATCCTAAGACAGAACAAAACTCCTACTTTTGAAATTCAGGTCTAATGAGGTCTAAGCTTAATGGAAATTTAAATAAATGAAAGTTACGTTTCTCAGATGAAAATCGAAGCCGATATCACAGTGTCACAATATTTTAATGCTTTCTTTTGATATAAAGCGACAGAATCTTGCAAGTGCTTTCTTATCCTAAGACAGAACAAAAGTCCTACTTTTGAAATTCAGGTCTAATGAGGTCTAAGCCCAATGGAAATTTAAATTAATGAAAGTTACGTTTCTCAGATGAAAATCAAAGCCGATATCACAGTGTCACAATATTTTAATGCTTTCTTTTGGTATAAAGCGACAGAATCTTGCAAATGCTTTCTTATCCTAAGACAGAACAAAACTCCTACTTTTGAAATTCAGGTCTATTGAGGTCTAAGCCCAATGGGAATTTTAATAGATGAAAAGTATGTTTCTCAGATGAAAATCAAAGCCGATATCACAGTGTCACAATATTTTAATGCTTTCTTTTGATATAAAGCGACAGAATCTTGCAAATGCTTTCTTATCTTGAGACAGAACAAAACTCCTACTTTTGAAATTCAGGTCTAATGAGGTCTAAGCCCAATGGAAATTTAAATAAATGAAAGTTACGTTTCTCAGATGAAAATCAAGGCCGATATCACAGTGTCACAATATTTTAACGCTTTCTTTTGATATAAAGCGACAGAATCTTGCAAGTGCTTTCTTATCCTAAGACAGAACAAAACTCCTACTTTTGAAATACAGGTCTAATGAGGTCTAAGTCCAATGGAAATTTAAATAAATGAAAGTTACGTTTCTCAGATGAAAATCAAGGCCGATATCACAGTGTCACAATATTTTAACGCTTTCTTTTGATATAAAGCGACAGAATCTTGCAAGTGCTTTCTTATCCTGACAGAACAAAACTCCTACTTTTGAAATTCAGGTCTAATGAGGTCTAAGTCCAATGGAAATTTTAATAAATGAAAGTTATGTTTCTCAGATGAAAATCAAAGCCGATAACACAGTGTCACAATATTTTAACGCTTTCTTTTGATATACAGCGACAGAATCTTGCAAGTGCTTTCTTATCCTAAGACAGAACAAAACTCCTACTTTTGAAATACAGGTCTAATGAGGTCTAAGCCCAATGGAAATTTAAATAAATGAAAGTTACGTTTCTCAGATGAAAATCAAGGCCGATATCACAGTGTCACAATATTTTAACGCTTTCTTTTGATATAAAGCGACAGAATCTTGCAAGTGCTTTCTTATCCTAAGACAGAACAAAACTCCTACTTTTGAAATTCAGGTCTAATGAGGTCTAAGTCCAATGGAAATTTTAATAAATGAAAGTTATGTTTCTCAGATGAAAATCAAAGCCGATAACACAGTGTCACAATATTTTAACGCTTTCTTTTGATATACAGCGACAGAATCTTGCAAGTGCTTTCTTATCCTAAGACAGAACAAAACTCCTACTTTTGAAATACAGGTCTAATGAGGTCTAAGCCCAATGGAAATTTTAATAAATGAAAGTTATGTTTCTCAGATGAAAATCAAAGCCGATATCACAGTTCACAATATTTTAATGCTTTCTTTTGATATAAAGCGACAGAATCTTGCAAATGCTTTCTTATCTTGAGACAGAACAAAACTCCTACTTTTGAAATTCAGGTCTAATGAGGTCTAAGCCCAATGGAAATTTAAATAAATGAAAGTTACGTTTCTCAGATGAAAATCAAGGCCGATATCACAGTGTCACAATATTTTAACGCTTTCTTTTGATATAAAGCGACAGAATCTTGCAAGTGCTTTCTTATCCTAAGACAGAACAAAACTCCTACTTTTGAAATTCAGGTCTAATGAGGTCTAAGCCCAATGGAAATTTAAATAAATGAAAGTTACGTTTCTCAGATGAAAATCGAAGCCGATATCACAGTGTCACAATATTTTAATGCTTTCTTTTGATATAAAGTGACAGAATCTTGCAAGTGCTTTCTTATCCAGAGAGAACAAAACTCAAGCTTTTGAAATTCAGGACTTATGAGGTCTAAGCAGAATGGAAATTTTAATAAATGAAAGTTATGTTTCTCAGATGAAAATCAAAGCCGATATCACAGTGTCACAATATTTTAATGCTTTCTTTTGATATAAAGCGACAGAATCTTGCAAATGCTTTCTTATCCTAAGACAGAACAAAACTCCTACTTTTGAAATTCAGGTCTAATGAGGTCTAAGCCCAATGGAAATTTAAATAAATGAAAGTTACGTTTCTCAGATGAAAATCGAAGCCGATATCACAGTGTCACAATATTTTAATGCTTTCTTTTGATATAAAGCGACAGAATCTTGCAAGTGCTTTCTTATCCTAAGACAGAACAAAACTCCTACTTTTGAAATTCAGGTCTAATGAGGTCTAAGCCCAATGGAAATTTAAATAAATGAAAAGTATGTTTCTCAGATGAAAATCAAAGCCGATATCACAGTGTCACAATATTTTAACGCTTTCTTTTGATATAAAGCGACAGAATCTTGCAAGTGCTTTCTTATCCTGAGACAGAACAAAACTCTAGCTTTTGAAATTCAGGTCTAATGAGGTCTAAGCCCAATGGAAATTTAAATAAATGAAAGTTACGTTTCTCAGATGAAAATCAAGGTCGATATCACAGTGTCACAATATTTTAACGCTTTCTTTTGATATAAAGCGACAGAATCTTGCAAGTGCTTTCTTATCCTAAGACAGAACAAAACTCCTACTTTTGAAATACAGGTCTAATGAGGTCTAAGTCCAATGGAAATTTAAATAAATGAAAGTTACGTTTCTCAGATGAAAATCGAAGCCGATATCACAGTGTCACAATATTTTAATGCTTTCTTGTGATATAAAGCGACAGAATCTTGCAAGTGCTTTCTTATCCTAAGACAGAACAAAACTCCTACTTTTGAAATTCAGGTCTAATGAGGTCTAAGCTTAATGGAAATTTAAATAAATGAAAGTTACGTTTCTCAGATGAAAATCGAAGCCGATATCACAGTGTCACAATATTTTAATGCTTTCTTTTGATATAAAGCGACAGAATCTTGCAAATGCTTTCTTATCTTGAGACAGAACAAAACTCCTACTTTTGAAATTCAGGTCTAATGAGGTCTAAGCCCAATGGAAATTTAAATAAATGAAAGTTACGTTTCTCAGATGAAAATCAAGGCCGATATCACAGTGTCACAATATTTTAACGCTTTCTTTTGATATAAAGCGACAGAATCTTGCAAGTGCTTTCTTATCCTAAGACAGAACAAAACTCCTACTTTTGAAATACAGGTCTAATGAGGTCTAAGTCCAATGGAAATTTAAATAAATGAAAGTTACGTTTCTCAGATGAAAATCGAAGCCGATATCACAGTGTCACAATATTTTAATGCTTTCTTTTGATATAAAGCGACAGAATCTTGCAAGTGCTTTCTTATCCTAAGACAGAACAAAACTCCTACTTTTGAAATTCAGGTCTAATGAGGTCTAAGCCCAATGGAAATTTAAATAAATGAAAGTTACGTTTCTCAGATGAAAATCGAAGCCGATATCACAGTGTCACAATATTTTAATGCTTTCTTTTGATATAAAGCGACAGAATCTTGCAAGTGCTTTCTTATCCTAAGACAGAACAAAAGTCCTACTTTTGAAATTCAGGTCTAATGAGGTCTAAGCCCAATGGAAATTTAAATTAATGAAAGTTACGTTTCTCAGATGAAAATCAAAGCCGATATCACAGTGTCACAATATTTTAATGCTTTCTTTTGGTATAAAGCGACAGAATCTTGCAAATGCTATCTTATCCTAAGACAGAACAAAACTCCTACTTTTGAAATTCAGGTCTATTGAGGTCTAAGCCCAATGGGAATTTTAATAGATGAAAAGTATGTTTCTCAGATGAAAATCAAAGCCGATATCACAGTGTCACAATATTTTAATGCTTTCTTTTGATATAAAGCGACAGAATCTTGCAAATGCTTTCTTATCTTGAGACAGAACAAAACTCCTACTTTTGAAATTCAGGTCTAATGAGGTCTAAGCCCAATGGAAATTTAAATAAATGAAAGTTACGTTTCTCAGATGAAAATCAAGGCCGATATCACAGTGTCACAATATTTTAACGCTTTCTTTTGATATAAAGCGACAGAATCTTGCAAGTGCTTTCTTATCCTAAGACAGAACAAAACTCCTACTTTTGAAATACAGGTCTAATGAGGTCTAAGTCCAATGGAAATTTAAATAAATGAAAGTTACGTTTCTCAGATGAAAATCGAAGCCGATATCACAGTGTCACAATATTTTAATGCTTTCTTTTGATATAAAGCGACAGAATCTTGCAAGTGCTTTCTTATCCTAAGACAGAACAAAACTCCTACTTTTGAAATTCAGGTCTAATGAGGTCTAAGCTTAATGGAAATTTAAATAAATGAAAGTTACGTTTCTCAGATGAAAATCGAAGCCGATATCACAGTGTCACAATATTTTAATGCTTTCTTTTGATATAAAGCGACAGAATCTTGCAAGTGCTTTCTTATCCTAAGACAGAACAAAACTCCTACTTTTGAAATTCAGGTCTAATGAGGTCTAAGCCCAATGGAAATTTAAATTAATGAAAGTTACGTTTCTCAGATGAAAATCAAAGCCGATATCACAGTGTCACAATATTTTAATGCTTTCTTTTGGTATAAAGCGACAGAATCTTGCAAATGCTTTCTTATCCTAAGACAGAACAAAACTCCTACTTTTGAAATTCAGGTCTATTGAGGTCTAAGCCCAATGGGAATTTTAATAGATGAAAAGTATGTTTCTCAGATGAAAATCAAAGCCGATATCACAGTGTCACAATATTTTAATGCTTTCTTTTGATATAAAGCGACAGAATCTTGCAAATGCTTTCTTATCTTGAGACAGAACAAAACTCCTACTTTTGAAATTCAGGTCTAATGAGGTCTAAGCCCAATGGAAATTTAAATAAATGAAAGTTACGTTTCTCAGATGAAAATCAAGGCCGATATCACAGTGTCACAATATTTTAACGCTTTCTTTTGATATAAAGCGACAGAATCTTGCAAGTGCTTTCTTATCCTGAGATAGAACAAAACTCTAGCTATTGAAATTCAGGACTTATGAGGTCTAAGCAGAATGGAAATTTTAACAAATGAAAGTTATGTTTCTCAGATGAAAATCAAAGCAAGAATTTCAGTGTCACAATATTTTAACGCTTTCTTTTGATATAAAGTGACAGAATCTAGAGAGTGCTTTCTTATCCAGAGATAGAACAAAACTCAAGCTTTTGAAATTCAGGACTTATGAGGTCTAAGCAGAATGGAAATTTTAACAAATGAAAGTTATGTTTCTCATATGAAAATCAAAGCAAGAATTTCAGTGTCACAATATTTTAACGCTTTCTTTTGATATAAAGTGACAGAATCTTGCAAGTGCTTTCTTATCCAGAGATAGAACAAAACTCCTACTTTTGAAAATCAGGTCTAATGAGGTCTAAGCCCAATGGAAATTTAAATAAATGAAAGTTACGTTTCTCAGATGAAAATCGAAGCCGATATCACAGTGTCACAATATTTTAATGCTTTCTTTTGATATAAAGCGACAGAATCTTGCAAGTGCTTTCTTATCCTAAGACAGAACAAAACTCCTACTTTTGAAATTCAGGTCTAATGAGGTCTAAGCCCAATGGAAATTTAAATAAATGAAAGTTACGTTTCTCAGATGAAAATCGAAGCCGATATCACAGTGTCACAATATTTTAATGCTTTCTTTTGATATAAAGCGACAGAATCTTGCAAGTGCTTTCTTATCCTAAGACAGAACAAAACTCCTACTTTTGAAATTCAGGTCTAATGAGGTCTAAGCCCAATGGAAATTTAAATTAATGAAAGTTACGTTTCTCAGATGAAAATCAAAGCCGATATCACAGTGTCACAATATTTTAATGCTTTCTTTTGGTATAAAGCGACAGAATCTTGCAAATGCTTTCTTATCCTAAGACAGAACAAAACTCCTACTTTTGAAATTCAGGTCTATTGAGGTCTAAGCCCAATGGGAATTTTAATAGATGAAAAGTATGTTTCTCAGATGAAAATCAAAGCCGATATCACAGTGTCACAATATTTTAATGCTTTCTTTTGATATAAAGCGACAGAATCTTGCAAGTGCTTTCTTATCCTAAGACAGAACAAAACTCCTACTTTTGAAATTCAGGTCTAATGAGGTCTAAGCCCAATGGAAATTTAAATAAATGAAAGTTACGTTTCTCAGATGAAAATCAAGGCCGATATCACAGTGTCACAATATTTTAACGCTTTCTTTTGATATAAAGCGACAGAATCTTGCAAGTGCTTTCTAATCCTAAGACAGAACAAAACTCCTACTTTTGAAATTCAGGTCTAATGAGGTCTAAGCCCAATGGAAATTTTAATAAATGAAAGTTATGTTTCTCAGATGAAAATCAAAGCCTATATCACAGTGTCACAATATTTTAATGCTATCTTTTGATAAAAAGCGACAGAATCTTGCAAATGCTTTCTTATCCTGAGACAGAACAAAACTCTAGCTTTTGAAATTCAGGTCTAATGAGGTCTAAGCCCAATGGAAGTTTTAATAAATGAAAGTATGTTTCTCAGATGAAAATCAAAGCCGATATCACAGTGTCACAATATTTTAATGCTATCTTTTGATAAAAAGCGACAGAATTTTGCAAATGCTTTCTTATCCTGAGACAAAACAAAACTCTAGCTTTTGAAATTCAGGTCTAATGAGGTCTAAGCCCAATGGAAGTTTTAATAAATGAAAGTATGTTTCTCAGATGAAAATCAAAGCCGATATCACAGTGTCACAATATTTTAACGCTTTCTTTTGATATAAAGCGACAGAATCTTGCAAGTGCTTTCTTATCCTAAGACAGAACAAAACTCCTACTTTTGAAATTCAGGTCTAATGAGGTCTAAGCCCAATGGAAATTTTAATAAATGAAAGTTACGTTTCTCAGATGAAAATCAAAGCCGATATCACAGTGTCACAATATTTTAATGCTTTATTTTGATATAAAGCGACAGAATCTTGCAAATGCTTTCTTATCCTAAGACAGAACAAAACTCCTACTTTTGAAATTCAGGTCTAATGAGGTCTAAGCCCAATGGAAATTTAAATAAATGAAAGTTACGTTTCTCAGATGAAAATCAAGGCCGATATCACAGTGTCACAATATTTTAACGCTTTCTTTTGATATAAAGCGACAGAATCTTGCAAGTGCTTTCTAATCCTAAGACAGAACAAAACTCCTACTTTTGAAATTCAGGTCTAATGAGGTCTAAGCCCAATGGAAGTTTTAATAAATGAAAGTATGTTTCTCAGATGAAAATCAAAGCCGATATCACAGTGTCACAATATTTTAACGCTTTCTTTTGATATAAAGCGACAGAATCTTGCAAGTGCTATCTTATCCTGAGACAGAACAAAACTCTAGCTTTTGAAATTCAGGTCTAATGAGGTCTAAGCCCAATGGAAATTTTAATAAATGAAAGTTACGTTTCTCAGATGAAAATCAAAGCCGATATCACAGTGTCACAATATTTTAATGCTTTCTTTTGATATAAAGTGACAGAATCTTGCAAGTGCTTTCTTATCCTAAGACAGAACAAAACTCCTAATTTTGAAATTCAGGTCTAATGAGGTCTAAGCCCAATGGGAATTTTAATAAATGAAAAGTATGTTTCTCAGATGAAAATCAAAGCCGATATCACAGTGTCACAATATTTTAACGCATTCTTTTGATATAAAGCGACAGAATCTTGCAAGTGCTTTCTTATCCTAAGACAGAACAAAACTCCTTCTTTTGAAATTCAGGTCTACTGAGGTCTAAGCCCAATGGAAATTTAAATAAATGAAAGTTACGTTTCTCAGATGAAAATCAAAGCCGATATCACAGTGTCACAATATTTTAACGCTTTCTTTTGATATAAAGCGACAGAATCTTGCAAGTGCTTTCTTATACTGAGACAGAACAAAACTCCTACTTTTGAAATTCAGGTCTAATGAGGTCTAAGCCCAATGGAAATTTAAATAAATGAAAGTTTAGTTTCTCAGATGAAAATCAAAGCCGATATCACAGTGTCACAATATTTTAACGCATTCTTTTGATATACAGCGACAGAATGTTGCAAGTGCTTTCTTATCCTAAGACAGAACAAAACTCCTACTTTTGAAATTCAGGTCTAATGAGGTCTAAGCCCAATGGAAATTTTAATAAATGAAAGTTACGTTTCTCAGATGAAAATCGAAGCCGATATCACAGTGTCACAATATTTTAATGCTTTCTTTTGATATAAAGCGACAGAATCTTGCAAGTGCTTTCTTATCGTAAGACAGAACAAAACTCCTACTTTTGAAATTCAGGTCTAATGAGGTCTAAGCCCAATGGAAATTTAAATAAATGAAAGTTACGTTTCTCAGATGAAAATCGAGGCCGATATCACAGTGTCACAATATTTTAATGCTTTCTTTTGATATAAAGCGACAGAATCTTGCAAGTGCTTTCTTATCCTAAGACAGAACAAAACTCCTACTTTTGAAAATCAGGTCTAATGAGGTCTAAGCCCAATGGAAATTTAAATAAATGAAAGTTTAGTTTCTCAGATGAAAATCAAAGCCGATATCACAGTGTCACAATATTTTAACGCATTCTTTTGATATACAGCGACAGAATGTTGCAAGTGCTTTCTTATCCTAAGACAGAACAAAACTCCTACTTTTGAAATTCAGGTCTAATGAGGTCTAAGCCCAATGGAAATTTTAATAAATGAAAGTTATGTTTCTCAGATGAAAATCAAAGCCGATATCACAGTGTCACAATATTTTAACGCTTTCTTTTGATATAAAGCGACAGAATCTTGCAAGTGTTTTCTTATCCTAAGACAGAACAAAACTCCTACTTTTGAAATACAGGTCTAATGAGGTCTAAGCCCAATGGAAATTTTAATAAATGAAAGTTATGTTTCTCAGATGAAAATCAAAGCCGATATCACAGTGTCACAATATTTTAACGCTTTCTTTTGATATAAAGCGACAGAATCTTGCAAGTGCTTTCTTATCCTAAGACAGAACAAAACTCCTACTTTTGAAATTCAGGTCTAATGAGGTCTAAGCCCAATGGAAATTTTAATAAATGAAAGTTACGTTTCTCAGATGAAAATCGAAGCCGATATCACAGTGTCACAATATTTTAATGCTTTCTTTTGATATAAAACGACAGAATCTTGCAAGTGCTTTCTTATCCTAAGACAGAACAAAACTCCTACTTTTGAAATTCAGGTCTAATGAGGTCTAAGCCCAATGGAAATTTAAATAAATGAAAGTTACGTTTCTCAGATGAAAATCGAGGCCGATATCACAGTGTCACAATATTTTAATGCTTTCTTTTGATATAAAGCGACAGAATCTTGCAAGTGCTTTCTTATCCTAAGACAGAACAAAACTCCTACTTTTGAAATTCAGGTCTAATGAGGTCTAAGCCCAATGGAAATTTAAATAAATGAAAGTTTAGTTTCTCAGATGAAAATCAAAGCCGATATCACAGTGTCACAATATTTTAACGCATTCTTTTGATATACAGCGACAGAATGTTGCAAGTGCTTTCTTATCCTAAGACAGAACAAAACTCCTACTTTTGAAATTCAGGTCTAATGAGGTCTAAGCCCAATGGAAATTTTAATAAATGAAAGTTATGTTTCTCAGATGAAAATCAAAGCCGATATCACAGTGTCACAATATTTTAACGCTTTCTTTTGATATAAAGCGACAGAATCTTGCAAGTGCTTTCTTATCCTGAGACAGAACAAAACTCTAGCTTTTGAAATTCAGGTCTAATGAGGTCTAAGCCCAATGGAAATTTTAATAAATGAAAGTTCCTTCTCAGATGAAAATCAAAGCCGATATCACAGTGTCACAATATTTTAACGCTTTCTTTTGATATAAAGTGACAGAATCTTGCAAGTGCTTTCTTGTCCTGAAACAGAACAAAACTCTAGCTTTTGAAATTCAGGACTAATGAGGTCTAAGCCCAATGGAAATTTTATAAATGAAAGCTTCGTTTTTCAGATTGAAATAAAGCAGAAATGTACGTGTCAAATTATTTTAGCGCTCGCTTTGGATATCGAATTTCAGAATCTGGCCAGTGCTTTATAGTCCTGAGAAACAACAGAACTCTAGCTTTTGAAATTCAGGTCTAATCAGGTCTTAGCCGAATGGAAATTTTAATAAATGAAAGCTTCGTTTTTGAGATAAAAATAAATGCAGAAATTCACGTGTAAAATTAATTTTACGCTTGCAATGGAAATCAAGTAACAGAATCTTGCCAGCGCTTTATTATTCTGAGAAACAACAGGGGAAAAATGTTTTTTAGTTTCTGAAATTCAGGTCTCTGCTGATTGGCAGTGTGAGCTTGTAATTTATTTGTGTCTCAAGTCGGACGTTTTGCATTTTGCGCTATCACATTGATATAGTATAATTCATAATAATTATAAATTGTATTGCAAGAGAAATAAAAATCAATTTTGATAATGTATTTTCATCGCGGAATGCAAATAAAACTTTTCAGATTTGGTCGATTTGGAGCTTCACCGGGGGCATTGTTTTTGGCTCTAGTTCTAGAGCTCAAGAAACGCTACAATATTCCCTTATATGAGAAAGGTGGACATATTGGTTTCTTTTCCACAATAAAGATCAACGTAAATTACTATGCAGGCAACGATTGGATTTTAATTGAATTAAAATTTGAATTACCACAGTTAATTGTGGATATTTACATTCCTCAAATTACTACTTTTGATCACTTTTATCATCGGTTCAAAATTTCTAGAATTCAAATTGCTCCCATGGCCCAAGTTCAAGGACAAGCCAGAGGACGCGGACGACCACGGCGGCCTCCGCCCCCGCCTGCAGTTCAAATGCAACCTCCGCCACAGATGAACAACACGTGCGTCGGATTGATCAACATCACGGACATCCACATCCTCATCGGTGGCAGAGGAGGTTGAGGCAGAGGAGATGTCACGCTACTGACGTGGCTGGGCACCCTTTGCCAGCTAGATTTGACGCTCTGCGCATTGTACTACGCGTTCGGTTTTGGATATAATATTATATAAACTTAATTAAAATAATTCCTATCAATTTCTTTTTAACCAGCTGCCCCAGATAAAAAATTCAGTTACATGGCCCTCACCACCAGGGTTACCACAGCCATAGTTGCAGCCCTCTCTTGTCTCAATTTACTGAAGACTCATCTAAGGTACTGAATTAAAAATGTTTTATTTAATCTTCGCCGCCCTTTTTTACACATATGTTGCGTCATTTTTTCAGGTAACTTTGTATACATAAGAATTGTTATTCATTGTTTTTTAACCAGCTGGGCACCAGGAAGAATTCAGCTATCTCACGATGGCTACAAAAGTTGTCACCGCCGGATGCGCTATCCAGACTTTTCTCAATTTACTGAAAAACTTCCTTGGCTTCTGAATAAATTTTTTTATTTCATCATTGCTGCCCTTTTGATAATTTGAACATTTTACCCAAATTTTGATTTGATTACACAGGCGAATCCTCAGAAAAAGAATGAAACATTTAAACCCGAATTTGGAAAATTTTTCTCCTCAGCAACTAATTTTCCTTTGTTGATTATCATGGGTTATTTGATGATTTTGTATGTCTTTTTTAAAGAATCGAACTCTGTTATGAGAATCCTATTATTTTGAACAATTTTTTTAATTGTTTCAATATCTGTGTACCGATACTGCTATTTATAATAACGTAATATTTATTAATATTTGTACTTACATTACGCAGTACAGGAAAATCACAGTCTTCCCTCTTAAAACTTCAACTTCTGCATTTACACCCAGATAAATTTCATCCTTCACAAGCAAAGTCGAAAAGTTTCCGAGGAATCATTCGCGCTGCAACTAAAGCAATTGTCTTAGTACCAGAATGTCATCTCATGTGACTGTCGTAGTACTGTGGTGTTCAAATTCCCAACTGCCCTGCCGAAAAAGCGCCAGTTCAGGTTGTTGGCCGCAATGTTTGGCGCGTTGTTACTGTTGGTGCCATGGAAGCAGCAGCGAGAAGCCAATCACGGTCACAAAAATGCGTGATTTGCTCAACCAGCTTTTAGTACTCTGGCGAATCTTCGTGCAGGGTGATGCAAGTGACCCTGTTCGAGGTTGGTTGGTTCCACAGAAGAGATTCAAGAGTAGGGAAGAAACGAATCTGGGTGGGGTTGGCGGTAATGAAGTTGCCAGTTATCTCATCCCTGAAAGGGGAACAAAATGTTATGAATTTACGACAATTTACTAGAAAATTATATTAAAAGTAAATAAATGAAAGCTCAAATATTAATAAATATAATGCTAATTTTTTAACAATAAAAATAATAAAAAAATAATTTCACTAACATTTATTAAATAATTATTCTTATGCACAGGGATAATATAATATATGTGGCACCAATTTATTAATTTTAATAATAATCAATTTCTGTAACATTTAATAAAGGCTTAAACGTAGTGTTGCGTTCAAGTCAAACCAAGGAAATTAAGAGATGTAATATAATTAAGTTGACATTCTCACATTTTAAATTAAGCTGCTATCCTCCTGCTTTGGTTTTGCTGTCGCTTGTCCGCAATTTCTTTCCTGTTGCTATGTTGCCTGAATGGCCTGGAATTAAGATTATATAAATTGAATTGAAAACTGAAATCAGACGAGATTTATGTATATACAAATTGACAGAGGCACCCCTATTAAGTAATGTAAATTGAATTTGTCAAGGGTGAGGAGTCTATAGGTGTCTGTAATAAGACTTACCAATAAGCCGCGTGTGAAGGACTGGGAACACCAAAAATCAATTATCTATCTTTAATTCTGATCATATTGTGTACAGATACTAAAATTTATGCCGGACAAACGAATGGATTGACAAAAAATGAGTTTTAATATGAATCAGAATCTGAACAAAACTTGAACGCAATGTTTTGTTTTGTTATTGCTGGCCACAGGTTGTTGAAGAGATGTTTTAGAAAGGAGACATATGAATGAACTTGGAATGAACGTCTATTCGCTATTTTATTGGTGCATGAAAGATTGAGCGAAGAGAGAGTCGCGGACAAACTACAAAATACCACGAAAGAGGACTTTGTATTGGCTATTGAAATCAGGTTTCTTGCTTTGTTAACGACTCCTCTCCACAACCCCTCCTGAATCATCTGTTCAGGCGGCGCCAGAAGCGCCACTGTTGAGTCAACCAGCCGCTCCAATTAAAAATTTTCAAAACTGGGCAGCAGCGGCACCGATTTCGGCCTAGCTCGCGTCGGCGGTCGATCGAATTTTCAAACAAATACCACCAAGGGATTCAGCGGATTTTTTACTATTTATAAATCCATTTGCAGCTTCAAAAAATCGAGAGTTTATGTGAGTTTATGTATGTAGTCCTTATCGCCCTCCCGGTGAAAATGTAAACAAAATATATGTAACCTCTTTTTTGTTTTCAGAAATTTCAGTGCCGCTCTCCTGAAGTGCAAGTCAGAAATTAATTATGGCTGATTTTGGTCTTCCCGTATCTGTGACGCCGGAGAGTATGGTTTTGACGATGCCGCTGTACTTGTTTGCAGACCCTCAGCAAAGTGTTTCCAGCACAAACAATAAAATCAATGCGCTCAGAAAATTCACCCAGGCATCAGACAGCAACACGCTGTGGTACAAATTCATTGTAATTCATCCTGATTCAAATGTTACAGGCCGAAAACTAAAAGTAGCTTTTGTACCTTTAGGTCAGAAACTCCACTGACTACACAAAAGAATTTATCTTGAGAAATTTGCTGGATAATGTTTCATCTAAATATGTTCCTATCAAGGTAAAAATACAAAGAATTTCTAATAAAAATATTATGTCAAACATTTTTCTTTGTATATAGTTCTTCACCGAGAAAGGAGATAGCATTTTCTACGCAAAATTCTGCTTGGAACCAGTTATGTCTTACATTAGACAGAATCTTACGGTTCGTGTTCCTCTCAATAAAGTACTGGTGAGTAATGCTTGATTGCGTAACTTTGGAAAAAAAAATTAATTTGTGATTTTCTAGCTGAAATTAGAGATTGAAGTTGGCACAAAAGATGAGGTTCCTGACTTAAATATTAATGATCTAGTTGCTCTGGCAGTGCAAAGACGAGTTGCATCGTCGTTTACAGCTCTCGACTTGTCCAGTTTTCACACAGATCCAGGTTTTTGTGTGCTTAAAATATGGTAGAGTGATGCTAATGATGATTTATTTCAGAGCTTGAAGCCTACTGCTTTTTCCCTTTAAGCATTTTCAACAATTTGCAGAAAGTGATCAAATGCGCTGACCATTTTGCAGTCACCCCTTTCACCAGTCTCGACTTGTCCAGGAATAAAATAAAGATTATCCACGGCTGCTTCCAAGAGAAACTCACCAACTTCATGAACTTGCGAGTGCTAAAAGCCAGAGACAATGAAGTGAGAAAAAATTTAAATTCCTAGCTTTGTCAAACTTACATAATATATAATTTCAGCTCTCAATGTCGTCCATGCAAGCAATCACACATCTACCTCTGTTGGATCTCGAACTCGACGGCAATCCACTGTGCGAACTTTACGAGAAGGAACTTGAATATGTCAAGTAATTTGATTAATCAATTTTATCAAGTTGTAATTAATGTTTGATTATTTTCAGAGACATTCAGGGCATGTTTCCGTCACTCAAAACTCTAGTATGTCATAAAAAAGAGAAATATAGCATTTAATTTTTATTGTCTTAAAACAGGATGGTTGCCCGTTATCATCACAGGGAATTTTCATAGTTCGCCAGTTCTTCTGCAAACAGCCGTCGGCGCAGCCGTTCCTGGAGCAGTTTTTGACGCACTATTACAGCATCTTTGACA
This sequence comes from Neocloeon triangulifer, assembly GCF_031216515.1. Taxonomy (NCBI): domain Eukaryota; kingdom Metazoa; phylum Arthropoda; class Insecta; order Ephemeroptera; family Baetidae; genus Neocloeon; species Neocloeon triangulifer. The sequence goes on from NW_026775550.1 coordinate 4,708,765, forward strand.
GTGACAACCGACACTTGCTGCTTGGACTTTATCAGTCGGACTCTACATTCTCCCTCACAAGCACATTCTTGCCAGGACAATCAACATCAACCAATGCAAAGTAAAGAATGTGGCATTTTTTTAGCCCAATTTAATTATTTGAATTTTCTTTGCAGCTTAAATGACTATCTAAGTGAGAGTAGGAACATATTGAAGCTTTGCGATTTGACAAAAACAGACGACCTTCTTTACAAAGGCAACAAGCAGATCTTAGAGTTTTTGAAAAAGTTCCCTAAAACTCAACACGACCCAACCTCGTTTACTGCTGACGTGTTGGTTTTTGAGGTTTTAATAATTCTTGATATGTTGGATTTGTATAAAAATATTTTTAAAACAGCCCACCCATATTAAGATCTCCGTAACAGGACTGTTCCGCGAGCCGCATAACAACTTTGCGTCCGTCAGGTTTTTCAAGAGGAATTTCGTCCTGCAGTACTTCAACAAAGTCTATCTGATTTTGAATGACATGATGTTCATAACCAACTGCACTTCGGAACAAGCTGTGGTAAATCACCAATGATCAATGCACCCGACTAAAAAAATAATTCATTTTTTCTCAACAGAGCGCCTTTAGAGTCAAACACCCCGAACCTGCTGATCCCCTTGACTTGCACCTCACAACAAGATCCACACACATTCCTCTCTCAAATGAGCAAAAGGTCAAGATGGTGGAGAAAATATCTGACATAACCAACATGAATCAAGAATGGGGACGAAGGTAACGAAATTTAATTTTTTAAAGAATTATAAAAAATAACGCAACCTTTAGGTGTCTGGAGGATGTGCAGTACGACCTTAGGAACGCCCTTGTATATTTCCAAAAGCACTACGAGGAAAAATCCATACCAAGCGAGGCATTTCTTAAATGACCCAGCTTGGAGATTATAAAAAAAATATTATATTGTTAATGTGTCCCTTTCCTTTATTACAATTAGTTAAATATCTACGCTAGGGATAAATATCATTTTACTGTTTGATGTGTTCAGATGTGTTAAATAAAAATTGATTTTCTCTATTTATATGTAAATTTGTTTCTTATATTATTTTGGAGTTTCAAATTTACAAAAATGCGTCGCTGGGAATTAACTCTTGGTTGTAATACTGCTGGAAGTAAATTAGTGCGTTTCGCAGATCCCATTTCATATCATCAAGGCACCTAATGAGATAGTAAATTAGTGATGAAATTGTCTTTGAAGGCAATTGTTACTTTTTGCTCCAGCGAACATTCATTCCCGTCACGTCTGAAAGTTTTTTCATCAATCCAAGTTTCTGCTCATCTGTGAATACAGTGAGTCTAGGAATGGATGACAGGTATAAATCGAGAACAGGCGCCTCCTCGACGGATTTGCAAAGAGTCTGCAAAAAATTTGATTAAATTTTCAATTAAATAATTATTAACAGAGCCCATTACGTTTGCTTGGGCTGTTGTGCAGTTGCAAATGTAAAGAAGTTCGTTGACTATAAGGAAGAAGCTGCTGAAGTTGACAAGGTGGAAGATTCTTCTGAAGAACCTTGGTGATGTTTCAGGATTGTCTTTCTCTTTGAAAACTCCACTAACACAGAAATGCACATTTCGCTCCTTCAATATTAGAAATCATTAAATAAGCATAAAAAATATATTAGCAAAAAATCACATTGTAATTAATGATATCGACGTTGAATGAGGATGAGTCATGTTCTGTTGCTGGCAAGCTCTGACAAAACTCAATTATGGGTTTGCATCCTTCGTGAATCAATTTCTCAGATTTGCTCATGTCACTTATCCGTTTAATGTTTCGACTTTGTAGCAAAAAGGATGACAAACTAGACAAAATAATAAATCAATCATTGTAAAAATCAAATGTTTCAATTTATAAACTAACTTTGCATTGTCAGAGGTGGTCTGGTCGTCGAGAAATGTGCTCGTCATTGACAGAAGCGCCTTCGAGTGGTACAATCCTTGCAAAAGGTCTCTTCGCTCACTGTCAAAGAGACTGAAGAAGTGGGTTAGGAATTGTCTTGTAAAGTCTTGAGCTTCGGGCATTGGAAAGTAGTGAGGCTTTGAGCTTGGTGCATTGGAAGAAATAATACGACGTCCATCCTATAAATCAGTATTAAATCCACGCACTATTCACAAAAATTCTAAAATACTAAAAATTCCAAATTTGGCCAAATTTTTAGAATGTCCCTGAAATTTGAGATTATATTGTTCAATCAATATGGAACCTAAAAACAAAGTGTTTCCTCACATAATATATTCCTTCTCATTGTCGTAGAAACTGCACAGTGGATTTCCATCCAAATACACATTCCTCAGTGGCATAAAAGCTAAATTGAAGAGAGATGACATGTGGAGCTGCGCAGAAAGGCAAATATAAAAAAGCAGAAAAGTTTATGTCAAAAGGAGCACCTGATTGTTCCTGAGATCCAGAGTGTGCACTTTTCCGAATGCTTCGACATACTTAGCAACTTCGACTTTGCTGGAACTAAATGATGCTATTCTGTTGTTTGACAAATCGAGTGAGACTAGAGATTTGCAAACCAACGAAGAAAGGCAAGTGCAAATTTTTTCGAAATTCCATTGCAATCTTAGAGGAAAGAACAGCAGCTCCTTCTCAAGTTCTGATAATAAAAAAATAAATAAATAAATAGAGGCTGAATATTTTGCAGATATCATACCTTCAGTCTTATGAAATTGTGACAAATTCAAGTGGGTAGCGTCTTCTTGTAACCTCTGTCCAAGCACATTCATGAGGAAACTTCTCACAAAATATGACTTATCCAACTTATCCAATTTAAATTCATCACAGCCAACTTCTATATGCATATCAAACTGAAATTTTAAAGCAGTTAAGTATTGCTCAAAAGTACATGCAGAACTTCGTACTACTCCTTTCGAAGTATTTATTTTCAGATTTCTCCTCATGAAAATTTCAATTACAAGTGTACAGTCAGTAGAGTAAAATACGCAGTCATCTTCGTCGATGTGAAACTGAAAATATATTAGCAAAATGCATAATATATCAAGTATAAAAAAAAAAAAACTACTACCTTGTAAATAAGAAACTTGCAAAACGTTGTTGAGAGGGAGTCTACAAGGGTGAAAAGTAGCTCTTCCTTTCCAAGCACTTTGCTTGTTTTGAGAATCTGGAAAGTTCAAAACTTATTGAAATAAAATTAATCAACGGCACAAAAAGAACTTACGACAAATTTGGTCCACAAATGACATTCTGCTTTTTCCATGATGGCTTTCAGGGTAGCGATTCTATTTGAGATAATCATGTGTATTACACTCTTCGAAGATTTGTCCGGCGCAAACCAAACTGATTGTCTGGTCTTTGGTTCTGTGGCCACTTCATTTGGAACTACAGGCTCATCTGAAACTTCAGGTGCACTTTCCACCACATTTTCCAAGTCCAAAATCTGGACATAATTCTCGTAACCAGTAGAAGTGGACGGTGGCGGTTCTGAGATTGTTACTGTCTCAGGGGCCGGTTCCTTCTTCTCTTTGATGTTTTGAAATATTGTGGTGTCTGACATGAATGCCTGTTTGATGTGCAAGGGAAGCATTTGGAGGCCCACCGAGGCATCTTTTGACACCACGTCTTCCTCGTCTTCCAACAGAGAATTCAATCTGTTTTCTTCCAAAGCCTCAGACGCTTGCAAATCCGTCAGTTTTTTGTACCTCCGAGGATAGTCTTTGGCAAACTTTGCGATGGTCAGCTTCTCTTGATCTGCAAGCATGTAGAAGTTCATGCCTGGGTTGCACAGGTAGTGCAAGTTGCCTCCTGTGAGGAAGCAGAACGCCAGGCTGATGGGATCGGATGGAAAAAGAGGCTCCTTTGAATAGTGGTGAACTTTGAGATGTTGCCACATTTTCAAGATGAATTGAGCTCGAAATCTGTAAATATATTTACAAATGAACATATTTAATAGACATCAAAAAAAAATTAATGCATACTTTGTTGCACAGTACTGGGCATAGGGCGTGAGTTTCTTGAAAGGTGAGATGTAGAGCAAGTAGGCTGCCTCGTCCAAAGTGATGGGCTTTATTCCCTCCGATTGCAAGATCTGCACTTGGTACTCAATCTTGACCTTCTCTTTGACCAGTTTGGCCAAAGCTGGGCACAGACATTCGAACCCTAGGTCGTAGTCGTTCCGAGCTTGCTGCTCCAGCAGAAGTTTGTAGCGACTTTTGTCCTCGACGCCTGTGATTTTATTCAATCTTTGGTCAAACTCCGAATTCTTTCCTCCCAACCGGCTGAACTGGACCGATTTTGTTGCCACGTCAAAGCAAATTTTCTGAATCTCCTGCAAGATGGTGTTATTGGCACTTTTGAAATTGTACTCGCCCTTGCATGCAACAAGGAAGGAGCGTAACAGTTGTCGTTCTGTGAGGGTCAAACACATGTACTCTTGGGAGAAAATGATTTGTGTGAAGTGAGTGAGTTTGGAGGGTGAGAATTTAAAGGTGACCGGATTGTTTGGGTCACCATTGGTGAACTCTCCGTCCATCAGCAAGAGCATCTCGTTCCAAAATCTCATCCCATAGGTTCTTCGGTCTTTGATGGCGTTCCACACATCAGCACGCTGATTGCCGTTCAAGTTGTGCAAATCCTTGCCGTGTAAAATTTGAGACTGTTCGTTCAGATATGGCAGCGCGTTTTTTACAGGCTGAAACCTTTGTTTTTCGGCTGCCAGTTCTGCCGCCTCAGCACTCCGGCTGGTGGAGGGCGCAACTCCTGAGGCACTGGTCACGGTCGGCAAAGAGTATGTTTTCGGAGGTCCCTCCAGGCCCCGCAGCCACGGGTTGAAGGGCTTTTTCTGCTTGTTGCTGGGCTGTTGTTCTCCGCTTTTTGCAGCTCTGTTTTTGTTCTTTCTCCTAGCCATGTTTCTCCGTCTCACATCAATTTGGCCTCTTTTTTTATGACTGGAAAAAGAAAATATATGAATGAATTTATCGAATTTATTGAACGACACAAGACATAATTAAGTAGTAACATACAATTTTGGCCTTTAAAATATACTTACAATTCTTCCCTTTTCCCATAAAAGAAAAACACGCAGTTCCAGAATTATAAATGAGCAGGGCCCAGAAAAGAATTGCAAGTTATTATAACCAATAATTTAATGTCTTCTAATTCTTTACGAGTTATAAATATAAGTTATTTGCCTTACACTTACAAAAATTTGATGAGATCAGGCCTTATTGATGCTTAATCGGTGAATAAAAGTAACTACAATCCTTGCTATCCTCCTTAACCTCCGCCTCAGGTAAAAAGCAACGCAATTAACGCAACAAGAGTGACAAGAGTATGATGTGATGAAGACCTTTGACTTTTTTTTATTTGTTTACCCATTTAGTTCTGACCGGCACACATCAGGGGCGCTGGCGGCGCTACTCTGGGTCAAGAAGCTCAGGGGTATTTTACTTTTTCTTTTGCAAAAGAGACTGCCAAATTCAACAAGAGCCAGATTTTATGAAAATTTATCTTTATAAATGATTTCAAAAATGTTCATAACCTCATGCTTTAAAAATAAAAAATGAACTACTGAAAACTCGTTCTGGATTACAAGAAATAATATCATATAAGAAATAATATCATAATACCAAAAAGCCAGAAATAAATAATTCACCTTATTTTGTTTTAGTGTGTAAAATGAATATATATACAAATTAATTAACAATAACTAAAATAAATGCATGGCGGAGATCGTAAATAAAAAGATGCAATGCAATTAGAAACATTAATTTTTTCTGGTAAAATAAATCAAGTTTCTTATATTGTGTTTTACTTATTATGTATTTTTATTAGAAAAAATTTGACCAGACGTTACTTAGGAAAGCTAAGAGCAAACAAGAGAGCATAATCAATCATTCAATCATCCACTAGTCTGCAGTGCTAGTTGACGAGTCAGTCAAGGTCATATTTGTAAATGCTTCCCCTGGCACCTGCTGTTCTTCGTACAGTCTTTGAAAGTAAATCAAGGCATTCCTAAAGTCCCAGTCCACGTCAGCTAGACACCTTATCATAATGAAGAAACTTGTAGATTATTTTTCAAAGTCTAATTGAGGATTACTTTTTGGACCATTCCTTCTTCATTTCAGTCACTTCACTTAGTTTATTTGCCATCCTGTCTTTTTCTGCCTCCGTCAAATCTCGCTCTTTGGATTTCGTGTTCATAAAAAGGTCTAGACTTGAATCAGACGGTGGCCTGTTCTTTGAACTTGCCTCTCTCTGCTGTTAAAAACAATTAAAATGTTATTGCTTATTAACACAACTTGAAAAAAAACTCGCCTTATTCTGCTCAGTTGTGCAGTTAGTCACAAACAGCATTTCATTGCTGATGACAAATGAATCGCCCACTTGCTTCAGGACAAAAACTCTGTAGAAGTGTCTCGGGCTTGTGTCTTCTCGTTGAGATTCTTTGAACAAGCCAGAAACCGCCAACTTTACATGCCGAGGCTAAAAATAATATGAAAATTATTAACGTTATTTTCATTTCGCTGTTAATTGTTTACTGTAAATAATGTCACATCTACTGTGAATGAGGCATCATCATGTTCAGTTGCTGGGAAGGTTTTCATGTACTGGACGACTCTTGAATTTCCAACAACCAAAAGTTTGTTGATTTTTTCTAAGTCACTGAACTTCTTCATGTTCCTACTGCAGTCCAAGTACTTGTCCAAACTAATCTGGCCTTGTTAAAAGTTGTCAAAATTAATTTCAATGCATACTTTGCTGATGTGGTGGTTGATTGACTTTGCAAAACTGTGCTTGTGAGAGAGAAGAGAGCTTCTTCATGGTAAAGTCCTCTCAGGAGATCACGGCGATCACTGTCAAAAATGCTGAAGTACTGTCTGGTGAACTGCTCGGCAAACGCTTTTGAATTTGGGTCACAAAAGTAATACAACAGCTTTTCAGAGAGCTTGCAGCCATCCTTGAAAAATATTTAAGTCAGCTTGGAACAAAATACTAATGCAGTATCTTACCAAGACTTCCAACGAAGGAAATACTCCAGTCACAAATCTATAAGAATAGCAATTTGTGTTACTATTTATTCCAAATAAATAGATAAGACTTAGATGCTTACTCAACATATCCTTTGGGAGAACTAAACTCGCTACAAATAGGATTGCCATCCAGGTGCAGTTCTTTGACATTAAAAGTTTCAGGGCCCGACATAATCCTCGACATTGCTGCCATGCTTCTTTTTGTAATCTACAAATTAGATATTAGTTAGCATAAATTTAGAAACATGCAGCTTTATTTAACCTTGTTGTTTCGAGCATCAACTTTTGTAACTGATGCAAACACTGGCTCTTTGATAGAAAAAATCAAGTTCAGATCATCAAGGTCATTGTCGGCAAGACTGACAGTGGTTAGGGTGGACGACTCGAAGAACATGATGAGTCGTAGGACTTTCACTAGATTGTTTTGACGATTAAGAGGAAAGAAGCAATATCGAGCCAGATCTAAAATAAAAATCTTAGTAACAATTTTCATTAGACAGAAAATTCCAATCGTGCCTGGATGCTGATGAAATGATGACAAATCCACGTTGCCAGCCTTGATTCTCCTTCGGATTGCTTCAAAAATGAGATCATTGACAGGGAAAGGAGTCAGCTTGCTATCCTTAGTCCCAATTTCAATTTCTAAATTTAACTGTAAAAATATTGAAATAAGACGTGATGAATCACTGCAATCAACAACAAACATGAAACTATACCTGCAAGGACTTCTCCTGAACATTAACTATCAAGTTGTGGTCCAAGAAATGTAAAATTGCATCAGATGCATTTTTCACAAAGAAAGCAGCATCATTCTGCACTCTGTGGAACTAAAGAATTTTGAATATAAATTTAATATATTCATATTTTATTTTACTCACCCACACAGGCACAAATGAATTAACTTTGTGCGAAAGCGCACTCAGTGTTGCGTTGAGCAGGAACTCTTCCGAGTGATCACGACAATTTTTGATCTATTAAAAATTCAAGAATTTAAAAAAGGATACTCATATCGGAAAAGTTTTTACCGTAAACTTAGACCAAAGTCTGTCAGCGCCTTTTTTCTTTAAAAATACTGACAAGATGCTTGCTTTGATTTTGTTCACTAGAGGAGCACGCTCATCTGACTCTGGTTTGAGGGTGCAAGGAACTTCGTTTATGTTCTCCAGTTCTTTTACGACTTTGATCGTTTCAATTTCATCCTAAAAGTGAAGAGAATGTGAAGAATGATAAAAATTCACAATTACTGGCATACCTCTGATTTAGTTTCAACGTCTTTCTCTTCAGGTTTGTGAGGAGGTGATTCCGACTCGCAAATGTTTGCTACGGGCTGGAATGAGCTGACAAAAGTCGGAGGGCTTTTCTCGACCTTTTCCTTTGGGTTTTCAAACTCTTCGTAAATTTTCATTCTGACAAATCCACTTGGAGAGACCATGGCACCAGGCGAGTCTGCGTTGCATGGTACAAGGTCACTTTTAGGAATGCCGGCACAAGTTCTATACCGACAGTAGCTGATGGTGTGTCCCTGCAGGTGACAGCGTTGGCAGATGCGAATATTCGTAACAATCTTTGGCATCAAACTTTCTTGTTTTTCCAAAAGATCTGAAAATTATTTTTACTTCAGATAAAAGTATATAAAATGAAATTAATATAACAATAATAAAACTAAGCTCAAATCAGGCTTTCCCTCGTTAGGAAAATTGTTTTTATTCACAAGCAAATTGAGCCATTTGTTTCTTGATAAAAACCATTTTTCCAACGAGGAAAAGCCCGATATCTTCATTTCCATGATCATCTCTTTGAGTGTCAATTTCTTCAAGCAAATATAAATTTTCTCGACTTACCTCCTTCATACTGGCCTTCTGCAGACGCGCTGCTCCGATTGGGAGGAATTAGGGCCGTTGGTTTATCCATGAGTGGTGTCGGTTCTGCGTCCATGGGAGTTTCTTTCGCAGGCGCTTTTTCAGCCCGAGCTTCCAACTGCAGATTAGAGCTGACTGATGGCGACTGAAGGGGCGCCGCGTTTCCTGCTGAGCCTGCAGCTTGTTCGGAATGTTGGATCGGAGTGTGGAAAATAGGTGGGGAGGCACATGGTTCTGGAGACAGTCTTTCCAGTGCTGCTCTCTGGGCAGCTTCAAAGTTGAACTTTAAGGCAAATTTCATGACCCGCCTGCGTTCGGAGCCTGCCAATTCTGCAAAGGTTTTGCTCAGCAGAATGTCGGCCACCTCGTCCAATTTGTGTGGCTCCAGCAGCAAAGCGTTGATGGCCACCTGCCTCCTCATTCGGTGCACCTTTTTCTGCAGTCTCTTTAGTTCAGTGTGTTCCTCTTCAGATTTACGCTGATTTTCCCTCAGCTCTCCTTCCTCCAACTCCTCTCCTTCGTCCTTCTTACTCTCCTCTTCATCCGAGCTCGAACATTCTCCTTCGGACAGATCTTTAGGTTCTGCAGTGCAAACATTATGTGCTGGGAAATTAATGCTTGGCTCTGCAGACACTTCTGGTATTTTGGCAGCTTCTTCAACAAGAATTGCCTCTTTTGGCAGACTTACATCCTCAGACATGTCTGTTGATTTGCTTATTTCTTCCTCAACTTGCATTTGGTCATCTTGGCCTTGTTCATTGCCTTCTACCTTTGGAGGGCCTGCGTCTTCAGCCGTTTCAACAGATTTGCTTATTTCTTCCTCAACTTGCATTTTGTCATCTTGGCCCTGTTCATTGCCTACTTCCTTCGGAGGGCCTGCGTCTTTAGCCGTTTCTGCAGATTTGCTTACTTCTTCTTCAACTTGCACTTGCATTTCGACTTCCTGTTCATTTTGTTTCTCTTGACCCTGGGATGGTATCGAAAATTCTTCGCACCCACTTTCTTCAATCGGAGTCTCTTTTTCCTTTTCGCAATTCAGTTTGTCCAACTCCTGCTGCAGAATCAAAGTTCTCAGTCGAAGCATCTCAAGCTCAATCAGCTGCGAAGTGGATTTCTCACTGCTCGGGGAACCCTTCTCGACTGTTTCTGGCTTCGATTTATCACTCTTGATCTTTTCAAGTTCCTTCTCCAGTTTCTTCATCTGATGGGCATCACCTTTGAACTGGGCTAACTTTTGAAAGTACCTATCATCTGTGAGGCTCTTGTACATTTTCCTCGTCGTGGTTATATGAATGAGGCGTGCTTTCAATGCAGTCATTGATGTGTTAAAAACCATTCTTTGTTCATCACTGAGGAAAGGCAAAATTTTGCTAAGTATAATATACACTTGTTGATTTGTAATTGAATTCATACAACAGAACTTCAATTTTTCACCAACAGTAAGCTTGACAGATGGAAGTTTCCATGAACAGTTTTTGTTCCTAACGAAACAAGCACAAAAGCTCAAGTGCATTATTTGAACACAGACACCTGCATGTGCGTTCAGTGCATTGGCAGGTTTTCTGAACAGCAGGAATGCGACGTCATCAGAAGACAAGTGTAGAGCATGAGGCACACACATCAGAAATTGCTCTAGTACTTTTGCCTTGCATGTTCTGATCAACGTTTTGTAATTTCTTTGAAAAATAAAGCGCGATTCCTTATTCAGAACAGGAATTATGGCTGCTTCTGTGACAGTTTGCCATACCAGACTAAATTTTCCACATTTTAAAATTTTTTCAACTGATATTACTTTATCCGCTTGTACCGTTGCCCTTACATCACAAGAACTCGGTCTTGTCTTCAAGTCTTGCTCATGTTCATAAAGCGCCAGAACCACCATGAATTTCTTGGCCACCTTTCTCATCATGTCCAGAATATGCTTGGCTTCTTTTTCGTCGTCGCTCAGCTTTTTGGCAGCAACAATCCAGTTTATTTCAAACTCAATGCCAGGAATTTGGTGGCTGTTTTTGATGGCGTTGTACATTGAAATGGAAGTTGGCGACATGTCTTGATTTTGTTCGGCTTTGATGCGCAAAATGTCAACCAGAATATCCATTTGAACCCACAGCAGATCTTCAAAAGTTTTCCAAACCTTCATTTTGTACAACAAGTTGGCTCGATGGATAGGTTCATTCTGCATGTTTGCCTGTTCATTCATGTTTGCTTCTTCTTCAAAGTCACCAGCGCTTCTGCTGCTACTTGCATCAGAATTTTTTGATATGTGCCTTTGCCTATATTTGTCTTGGCGAAGTTGTTTTTTATTTTTCTTTATTTGAGAAGACTTGACACTTGTTGTAGAAGGATTCTCTGGTACTTCTTCATCAAATCTGTCTTTCTTGCTAGAGGTTTCCATATTTTCTGGAGACATTACTCTTTTTTTAGCTACTTTAGCTGTTCTTTTAATTTCGCTATTGTTATCTTGATGTGACGATGAACTTTGTTGCTCGGAAGACTTTCCAGCTTCACTCCCTTTCGGAAATTTGTCAGCATCAACAGATTTTGCACAACTCTTTTCAGATAGAGCATCATTATGGTCATCTATTTTTGTTGGTGTCTTTGGAGCAGGCTGGGAATCAACTGGTTTTGTCTCCTTGGGGTCTTCCTTATGAGATTCATTTGCGGCTTTCTCAGATGATGCATTGTCTTTTTCCACATTTTGGAAAACTTCAGTCTCTGTAATTTCCATGTTTTCCTCTGCACTCTTGCCACTCTTTTGTGCATATTGACTTTCTTCAGTAGCTTTAGGTGGCGGTTGATCATTTTTAGATTTTGTAGTTTCCGGTACAGGTTCGTCCTCTTGCTGATCAGGTGGCAAAGGTAAGTCCTCGGCTAACTGGATCATCTTGACTTCCTTGGTCACTTCTTCCACTCTTAATACAACAGTCCTGTGTAGCTCTATGTCATCATCAGAATCTTCCGGCTCTTGTTTGATTGCTATTTCAAAATCGTCAGGTTTCTCTTGTTTGATTTTCACAGGCTCCAATTGACAGTACGTAATTACAACTTCCTCCTCCTTTGCAGCTTCGGCAGCTTTCTCCTCTTTGATTTTCTCGATCTCGTCCAGTCTCCTTGTAATGTTTTGCTTGAAATCATTAATGGCATCGCATTCCAATTCACTCAGCTGCAGGTATTTCACAGAGAAGAATTTCTTGGCCAAAGCCAAATTCGGCTGTCTCCGTAGAGATTTCAATTTGGCCTCTTCGACCGAGGCAAGCCAGTTTTCTCCGGCCTCCGTCAATGTGTTCAGATGCTTTACAGGATCTCCTTTGGAACCCTTCAGCATCCATTCCTCCAAATCATGTTTTTGTTCTTCACTCAATTCCCAAAAATCCATCCGGAAAAAGAGTCGACCGACGCCAAGCATGATGTGGAGGGGCATTGCTGTTTTTTCCAGGCTGAGAATGTTTTCCATTTTGAGAATGTCCACAGTTCGGAGGAGTTTCTTCTGGTAATCATTTGCTTCTCCATAGTCAATGCAAAATATTTTTCTGCACAGCAACTTTGCCCTTTCTTCTCTGGACAGATGGTACCATCCTGGGTCGTAGCTGAGCTTCGATGCGAGAAGCTCTGTCTGCTCCTTGTTGTCTTCAGGTTCAGGAGAATCAGGAGTATCGGCTCTTTCAATTTCTGCGACACTCTTTTTGGCATTACTTCTCAAATTTCGACTCATCTTCAAAAGGTCCTGAAATTTATAAATTTTATCAGAAAAAATAAAATGAATAAAACTATAGAAATTCTATGAACAAAGTCAAGCATAACATCTGTACGGTCCGACAAATTAGAAAGATAAGGTAACTCACACGTACCCGTTAAAACAAGTATGGCTTTCAGCTTTCACACAAGAAAGTGGAAACTGCTTGCACGGCTTTTACTGATGTTCCTTCCATCAGCAGTTTCGGCCCAACTGCATAAATATCCAGAATAAAGAATAAAACAGAAGAGCCGCTAATTTCCAAAAATATTAACATTCTAGCAGAGTTCATTTATTGCATGCGGTTCTAGAGGAATTACTCACCTTAATTCATGGACGCGCTAGAAGGGCAGATTTTTCATCACTCAATGCGAAGGAATGTCATTACTTCTTATTTTGAAAAGTGTTTCAATTTGACACCTGCAAGGTGGCGCTGCTGGCGTGCAGATTGCGCTGGTCGGCGCAGGAGGCTTTTTATTCGCGTACGGAGGATGCACAAAATTCGATAAATACCCCGCCAAATTCAAATAATTTACATTGTTTAAAGCTGTGGATTTGAAATTCGCGGTAACTAAATATGGCGCCCATAAGTAAACGCTAAACCTAACCCGCAATTTAAACTTTCTTGTCTTGTTTGTTGATATTCTGGTTGATTCTGGTCTTGGATGGCGGTGTCGGCCCACATTTTGCAGTTTTCGACAACCAAATTAAGACAAATTTGCCAATTGAAAACTGTGCGTTCCTCTCAAGAAAATTAATCGTGAGTAAATTGTGTTAAATTTGAAATTTCGTCTTGGACCGTGCTGCAATTTATGATTCGAAAATATTGCACAAAAAATGCATTTTGTTGCAATTGATTTTTTTTTCTTGCTGGTAAAGACAATTTATTTCAATTAAATTTTTACAGATGTCGCATTCATTGGCATCCCTGACTGCCACCTACACCGACTCAGAGGGCGAGGACGAAGAAGATCCTGGCCATCTTGAGGCAGGGACGGTGACCCTGACCGAAGAGAGCAGCCTGTCGAAACCTCCATCGCCCATACAGCCGACTGGCCGACCTAAAAAAAGACGAGCCCATTTGAACCGACTGGTGTCCTACCAAGATGAAAACAACGTTTCGACCGAAGGGGAAGACACTGAAAACGAATACACAGATGAAGATGGTGAAGGGGTTGGATTTGAACAGCCCTCTGAGGTGGAAAACGCCATGGGTTCGCCAGCTAAAAAGGAGGTACGAAGACCCATACCTACGGACGTTGAACTTCCTGAGGAGGCGAAAGGAAAATGCTCAGCCGAACATCAGGAAAGGGTCATGAAACATTTTGAAAAGGTAGACTTTAAATTAAAAAAAGTTCCAATCAAATTTGTAATAAATTATTCAGGTGCAAAAGGGCTTGGACATGAACTCGATGATTCAACGCCGAAAGGACTTTCGCAACCCAAGCATTTACGAAAAGTTGATCCTGTACTGCAACATCAATGAATTAGGCACCAACTATCCACCACACATGTACGACCCCACGCGCTGGGGTAAAGATTCATTCTACGAAGAACTGGCCAAAGTGCAGAAGGTCGAGATGGACAAGAAAGAAAAGGAGAAGAAGGAAAAGGCCAAGGTGGAGATTGTGACGGGGACAGCAAGGAAACCGCCCACTCTTCTGCTGTCAGGTGGGGCCATCGGCCAGAAGACCTCGGCAGCCCTGGCAACAGCAGCCGCCACCGCAGCCACCATAGAGGAGAAAAGAAAATCCAAGTGGGACCAGGTCGGAACCGCTGCCTTGACGGCCAACGTGACTGGTACGAAGAGTACAGTAATTTCAGCGTTCGGTTCGTTGCCGAAGAGACCAAAATTGTGAGTGGCTAAAGATTGACAGGATTTTCAAGCGTGGAAGTGAAATTAATCTTGAGGAAAGAGAACTGGATACAAATGAACATACTTTTATTATTTAAATTTGTCGATAACTAATCTTAAATAAGAACCAAGCAAGAACTGAGCAATTGTCTTTTTATTTTCAACTTAAATTTCATTCTGAATCCTCCTTCCTTTTATAGAATTATATTAATATTTTTATGATTTATACAATTATAAATACAATTTATTTTCATAAATTTTATCTTTGAATTGAAATGGGAAAACTGTTCATGAGTTTCCAAACTTCAAAATTAACAAAAATTTATTTATTTAATTAGAGCAACAACAATCATTAAGGCCTCTTTCCATTATTTCAAATTTCAAAAATATTATTTATAACTTTGGCTTTGATTGTAACTTGATTTAAATTTCAAAATAATTAATTTAACATCTTGTTATGTTAACATGAAATTAAAATAAAATTTTCTAAATGTAAATAAAAAATCAGCTTTTTCCACTAAACTTGCGGTACTGTGGCTGCATGGTACGTGCAAGCAAACAGCCGAATAATAAAATCGTCAGTTGTCAACGCATGTAAAATCTTGCTTGGACTGTTTCCAACAAAACAGGATAGAGAAGTCCGATGTTATCCTGCGCCGCGCATATTAATTAATCGGAGATAAGCAATAGATATGGACTTTTTGCAGTTGTAATAATGCGGTAATTAAAATGCACATTACCCATCGCAATTCTCATCTAATAAATTAGAAAGTGGAAATGGAATTATATAAATGCGCGTACGTGCGCATAGAGTTTGTCCGACGTATAATGTGTGCTAAGTTTGATTACGGCGCAATCACAATTGCACGCCGCTTCGCACATGTGGGATATGAAAAATGCAGTTCATAAATTTGAAAGTATAAAAAATAAAGTGCAGAGAGAGAGATTTGAGCGAAGCGATGAATGTGGTCACTCGAGTGTTTCAGGGTCGCAGGAAGTTGCCTGCAGTTAATCAATGCGAAAGCGTGAGATTTTTTCAAGCATTTTTTTTTTATTTAAAAAAAAATATATCATTTGAACTCTGCTAAATTAAAATCTTAAAATTTTGCTACCGTATCAAGGACAAATTATTTATTAATAGTTGCATTCGGGTGACGCGATTATGATTGTGTTATGCAAAGCGTCGGATCAAAGAGATGTAGAAGGAAGGAAACCTTTACTTTCTCTCTAGGAGAAGTATCACCCATGATGCTTTCTCTCTAGCGAAGACTCTTCAGGAGAGGGAGTGACGTTCATAATTGTGTCCGTCGCCACACAGACTTGGAGGAGCGGTCTTTCGTCTTGGAGAGTTCAATGATCGTTTTTTGTTTGAAGCTGCTGGCTAGATTTTTGAGGAAGGCAAATTTTGTTTTATTAGAAATTTACATGTTGAAAATTAATTCCTCTGAAAATTTGAATTACTTTCCTTGGTGTGTGATAAAATTGAAGAAAAAAATCAGCAATTTTTATTTTCAATGGTAAAATTTCTATTAAATTATTTCAATTTAATTTTGAAAGCTCTTGATATTTAATATATTGTAAAATATATAATTATACTTTTCTACTGTTCAATTTATCGCAATTTATTATGTAGTAGAAGTTCACGATCGAGGGTTGTTTTATAGGTTTTTAGTTGATTTTAAAAATTAAAATTTGCAGCTTTTTCCTCGCGATATAATAATATAAATATTTTTATTCATGAAAAACCCATTTCATGAGGATCAACGAGGAAAAAGCCCGATCAGTTCTTCACATCCATGATCATCTCCTTGAGTGTCAGTTTATTCAAACAAATTCAAATTTGCATTAATTTTAATGAGATTTGGTATCAATTTTCATTTAATAATATAATTAAATTTTTGTGTTAAAATCAAGATTTTTGTGATTTCTGCTCCATTTCTCTTTTTGACTCATTAATTTGCTGAATCATCACAGAGCGATGCGCGCTCCGTGGTTTGATCACCTCTTTCTTTTTCTTTCTCTTAAAACGCCATGGACCGGCGGCCGCGGCATCCGTTCAGTGCCGGTGCATCCGCAGCATTTCACCAGAATTGGCTCAAGAGGCGGCGATAGAAAGCGTTGCGAACCTCGCTCGCAGGCCAACGTGCAAAGAGACTGCGGCCGATTAGTCTGTAGCTGGAGAGCAAAAGCATGTGAAGTGGGTTGACCTGCCGCGTGTGTTTTTTCGACCAACAATAAAAATTATTCAACGCAAATAGGATACGACGTCTTTCAACGATGGCCAAAACCGAAATCACCGTCATAGACAGGAATGAAAGTAAGTTTCAAAATCCTGACTTTATTTCAAATTTTTGCTTTTGCAAACTGCATAGGCAGAGGTTCCTCTCTTTTCTCCAGTTACTTTCAGAAGCGTGCAGGATAATTTGGCGCTCATTGACTTACAGAATAAAAATCCGATTTATTTGTTTCTATTAGTGAGTGAATTTTTCCATATTGTCAAAGTAATTGAAACTGATCAGGAAATTTAAATAACAAGTAAAATAATTTAATTAAAAAAAGATTTTTTTAACTTGTGTAATACTATTGGGGATATTCACATTGTGTTATAAGCAAATTCCGTTTAAGCTCAAGTGAGAACCTCTTAATTTTAAAAAGATAACTCGATGAATTAAAGAAAGCAAAAGATGTGAATTGTCATTAAAGATCAGTTAAATGATGCAATATTTTTCTATTAATGCATGAATAAATTTTGAATACTATTAATATTGAGTTCATCAAAAATTTTAAATAAAAATAATCGGTATCACTAAAAATCGAAAAAATGCGTTTGTTTGCGTAATAATTGTATATTTTTAAATGCTACATGTTTAAAGTGCTAAATTATTATGACAAGATATACTAGTTTTTATTATAAATCTCATTCTATTTCTGCTGTAAACAAGAGATTTATCTATAGAAAAAGATGCGCAATTTTTGTTGAGAAATATTTTCTTTGCGTGACCATCAGTCAAGAAACCAGTTTCATCAGACGAGAGCAAGATTGAGTTTGCTTCTCGAATCCGTCCACGGGAATTCCCGGACGTGCAAAAAAAAATAATTATACCAGTGGGCTAAGAAAATTAATTGTGATTTGCGTAGAGTGTGAGAGTAAAAAAAATACAATTGACCTGAAATAGAATAAAATAGTATAAGACAGTAACCATAAAAACTGCTGATGAAATGAAATAACTGGTTCAATCCGTGTTAAATTTCCAATTGGCGCATTTAGTACAAAACGTTCAACTGACTTGTTTCATTATCACATTGCAACATGCAAAAAATTAAGATTTGTGTAAATGCACATTTTTTCTGTATGGATGGTTATTGATTTTATTAGTTACTGAAATTTGCACGAAAATTAATTTACATTTAAAATAAATATTGATTTTATTAGAAAACTCTGGTTTCATTAAAATTATTAGAGTTTTGAAATAACAAAAATATGTCACTTTTGATCATTTTCGTCGTCTTCAAAATTCATTTTGGCAAGGAATTTTTTTGCAAATTATAAACAATAAAATACTTCATGTTCTTTATAGTCTTTATTTTTCTAAAAGTTTACTATTTTATTATTGTTATGCACGTTTATACATGTTGTATGAATGTTTTTTTTTACCATTTTCATTAATTCCTCAATTGAACTATTTACTTTTGTAGAACTTAAAATTCATCTTGCTATATAAAAACAGACTTAAGACTGGAGCATTCCTCAATTTAAATCGCCTTTAAAAATTAAAAAGCTTAAATTAATTAATGTTTCAGGTAAAAAAAAATTTGGTTAGAATAAATGACAAAATCATTTGCAAAAAAATATATAATATTTTGGCAAATTTGTGTGTAAAAATTATGAAATTTTTTTTATTAAATTTCTTTAACCTGTTATGTGTGCTATTTGTGCGTGTCCAATATAAAAGAGAGCGCAATGTTATTGTGCACCGGGCGGTGCTAATTGAAGGCGTCGTCATTGATGTTTAGCACCTGAAACGACGAACGAGGTTTGCCTTTGTTGCGCAACAAAGCACGTCCACAAAAAAATGCATAATTTCTGCACTCACTCAATCCTTTTGTCCCCCTGAATAAAAAGGTACTCACGCTGATCGTTTCATTTAAAATAATTTAACTGCGGGCGGTCCAAGGGCAAACACCCTTTATTTTACTATTCTATTCTGCAAGAAAAAAACCTTGAGTGGAGCAGCGCGATTGTAAAATTTATGGACCATCTCCAGACGCTAAAGAGCAGGAAAAACCTTTGATGTGTGACTTCCTCTCTCTTCAGGTCTCTTTTTCAAGTGCATATGTTTGACAAGAAAAGATGCTCGTCACCGCGTTTGGCAAACACCGATTTTGTCGCACGTACAATCAAAAGGGCACACCTTTTTGGCCACAGGTGGAATTTCAAGAGAGATAGATTTTTATCGCTTTTCGGAGGAATAGCAGTGTTGAATGTCAAGTGACCCCCTGGCATCTGTTCAAGGCGAACCACGTCTCGCCGAAATAGACGCCACACAAACGGCCAATAGACCTACCTAGACTAGCACACGTATACATATATCATGGGGAAGCAAAAGGCGGCTTTTTTACTAAAGACCGGCTTGTCCGATTATCAGCGCTTTTCTAATTGGCGTCGCGGACGAGCCTTGAATTTCATTCCGGCTGGATTTGACAATTATACTAAATTATCAAGCGAACGAAAGACACATAAATTAACTTTAAAACTTCGAATTAATTTTTTAAATAAAAATTAGATGTGCATAAAGAACCCTGTAATTATTATTTTTATATAGAGTAAATTAAATATTTATGTTGCTAATTTGTTTTAGTGTGAGTGTGTGTTTTTTGTAAATTTTAGTGTAGAGTTTTGTCGTGTTTGCGTTGTTAAGTGTATTTCAGTTTCTGTATTAAATTTTTAAAAGAATTTTAACGTGGATTCAGAAACTGAGCGAGAAAACCAATGCTCGGAAAAACGAATTAAAATGTCCAAATTTCAACTTTTAATTGGAAATTTTAATCTGTTTTAAAAATAATTAAAATTTCCAATTAAAAGTTGAAATTTGGACATTTTAATTCGTTTTTCCGAGCATTGGTTTTCTCGCTCAGTTTCTGAATCCACGTTAAAATTCTTTTGAAAAAAGAAAATATTTCAGTATTTTTTTTTTTATATGAATTTACTTTTTTAAATTTAATTTAAATGATGCTTTTTCAAACAAATTTCTCGATCTAGCTTCCTATATTTTCAACTCTAATCTATTGTAGATGTAGGATTATTTTTTCTTCGGATTTTGGCATTGAGAAAACAGGTTTTGTTTCCCCAGTAGAGTGGGCAGCTGAACATGTGCGTGTTCTTGATTTGCACGGAATTTATTACCCAATTTGAAGGTTGATGACCGCGCGTCCTTTGTTGAGCACTCGTCTTTGTTCATTCGTTATCAGGAACCGCAGCTGACACACAAAATTTAGAAAATTTACAAAAAATTCTTGTTTTTCATTGTAAAATCAGCAAGATAATTTAAAAAATGTTTAATGTTCTCAGTAATATATTTTTCATTAAGATAACTTAGTGGCTAAGAACACACAAATCCTTAATTATAGTTAATTCAATATTGGCAACCTTTTTAAGGAGAATTTGAAAAGAGCTATTTTATGGTTACAAAGAATTAATAAATTAAACAATCCATTCCCGATAATTTTCTTTTCTTTCAATTAATTTATATAATCTCCGAATTTTGTGTCTTCATGAATACAGATGAAAATTATTGCTTGCAAACAAGTTAAGGTTTTTTTTTTTAAATTTTGAAACAAAATTTACATTTCATAAGTTGAAAGTTGCAGAAGCGTACGTTTTATTTTATCGCGCTGAAAATTCATTTTGGTTATTAAATGTCTTGTTTTTTTTTTGTTTTTTTCAATGAAACGATTTTTTGCTTACAAAGATGAGAAGGTTTTATTGGAGAAATTTTTGCAATTAAGTTTAAGGTGATCAGTCGGTCAGTCATAAAGTCACAACATGTATTATAATTACACATTTACAAAATCACATTCAATGGCGAATTTTAATTAATAGATGATCGGTGAATACAATTGGAGCCAATGGATGAAAATTCGCATAAATTGGACGATGAGAATAATCAAGATTTTTCAAATTTCAATTAATCGAGCGTGGTCGTAAAGATGAGCTGGCGGCACAGTATCTAACCATAATAGGTAGTGCGGACAAAAGAAGGGACGTGGTGCACGACTCGGTGGTACGGATAAGTGCCGTAGGGATAATAGGGGCTGGCGTAGGGGTTGACGAGGTAAGGTGCGTGCAGGGCGCCGTGCAGCCCAAGAGCGCCGAGACCGAGCAATGCCCTCTTATCCTTCGGGGTCGAGTCCTCCTGCTCCTCGACAGGGGAACACATGGCCACGGCGACGAGGGCCAAAAACACGATCACCTTCAAATAATTTTTTCCATTTGATTAACAATTATTTATAAAATTCATGAAAAATTATGTTAAAGTTTAAACGTGCAATTGTAAATATTTTATTTATTTAAAAAGATCAAAATTAACCAGTTTTTCAAATTAGTTTAGCGTGATAAAATATTTAATTTTTCAACTGGATCTAATGCAAATTAATCAATATGAGAAATAAATAATTTATTGGATGACGAAGCCTGGAATCATTACGAGAATTATTTATAAGATGCGTTTTTAAAGTTTTTCTAAATATTTGGAGTGAAATATGAAATACAATAAAAAAAATTAATTGAGAATAAAATTCTGCACAAACCTTGGCGTTCATGTTGTGAGTGCGTCTGCTAGACTGATCCAATTTTCTATTTTTGCCAAACTTTTATAGCAAAATTTGTCCCTACCCACCTAAATGGTTCATTTTCGCAACAAGTCTCTTCTTCCAATTGATTGACCACTTTTTCTTTGCTTCGATGAGTTTATAATTTTTATTACTTCTTATTCATTGAGGGCTAATTGCTTTTAGTGCTTCCTGTGGTTTGTATGTCTGATATGAAAACCGTCTTGCGAAATAAAAGTGCCCTTTGAGAGTTTAAACATGGTGCAATTTAAAAATTTTCCCTTTCGTGCTCAAAACCAAACAAAAAGTGCCTGAAGAGCGTTTCAAGTGAAAGTGCAATACCAATTTACATTTTTCACACGTCACTTAATTACCAAGGGCTTGCCATTTTTTTCTTTAATCTTCTATTCATTTATGTGAAACATTTTAAATCATTGCAAAAAACAAACATATATTTTTTTGGGTACATAAGAGAATATATAGAAACAATGATTTGAATTAAAAACAAAACGAGAGTGAAAAATTTCATGAAATTTGATAAAATCTTTGGTTCTTATTCGCTTTCAATAGGCAAAGATTAATCCAGGCTGAGCAGCAATAATCGGAGTTGCAAACTTTATTGTGTGTCGATTCCACCTCGGAACATGTCAGGGCGCCAGGGCGCCTAATGCAAAGAGGAGTCCTTTTCTCTTTAGTTTCTTTCGTCCCCAGTTGGTACGCACAGGGCGACGGCCGTTATGGCAAAAAGGTAGCAAAAAATGTAAAATTTAATTTTTAATAATACTTATTTGCGTTTATGGCGCGTTGTTCATGTCTCATCAAAGACTGTCTGTTCTCATCAGAGCATTGCTGAATTTATGTATTCTTGCATTTCCGACTGCACAATTCTTCTCTTTTTTCCAATTTAAAATTTTTGTATTGACCGAGAAGAATAAATAATAATACTTTAATTACTGAATTTTCATATATCGCCTTGAAATTTCAAAACAAACACAAAGTGTGCCTGATCAACGAGCATAAATTGCGATGCAATTGACTTGTAACCTTCACGGTTAGTCAAATGTGAACTTTATTGAGGAGAACAAATAAATTGTAATTTTTTAAAAGTTAATTTCTTGAAATCATTGGTTTCTTTAATTATAAAAACTAACAAAGTCTGGAAATGATGCAAAATAATGCTTTAAAACATTATCATTATCCATTGTAGTTTGTAATTATCAATGTTTTCAAACCACAGATTTGTAATTTCATGATATTTGACCCTAAAAAACAATTATTTTCGTTCATACCAGAAAAATTGCGTGACTCGTCTTTGTAAAGTACAGAGAACATTTTCCCTAAAACCACAATTCAAACCGGTATAAAGTCGCGTGCGATTCGGCAGAAGGCATCAGTCAGTTGTCTTCTCCAACTAAGCCAACAGCAACATGAACTCCAAGGTAATTAATTAATCTGCAATAATTTTGTTTCCGAAAAAAATAACAATTTTTTTTTAATTCCGACAAAAGGTCGTCGTTCTTCTCGCCGTCGTGGCCGTCGCGATTTGCGCCCCCGCCGACCATGAGCAAGCCCGGCAGAAGCGAGGCGCGCTTTCCTACCCCTATCATTACACCTACCCCCTCGCCCACCACCCCGTCGTAGTCCATCGGCCCATCCCTCACGTGGTGCACCCCGTGTCCTACGCCAACTACTACAGCAACGCCATCGTCAACCCCTACACTGGCTTGGCCGTCAGGTTTGGCGCCGCCGAAACCGCCCCTGCCTCCTCCACCGCCGCCCCCGAAACTGCCCCTGAAACTGCCGCCGACGAAGAAAGCAAAGAATAAAAAAAAGTCGGCTGGAATGGATTTTGACAATGTTCTGTAAATAAAATTAAATAAGTTTCATAATATAATGATGCTGATCATCGTTTTAATTAATTAAAAAAGTTTAAGTTTATTTTATTGGCAATGAAAGGAGAAACCGTTAAAAAATATTTTAACTCTTAATTCGGGCTGTACACAGCGATAATTTATTATTTGTCAGAGTTTTCAAAAAAAAAAAAAAAAAAAAAAACTATTCTATTATATCGCAATTGGAAAATTAGCTGCTTCTGTGCGAGTGCGGAATTTAATCTGTACTTATATCTCCGATGAAATGATACTTGCATGGAGTAATTGTAGTTTTTAACATTGCAAAGCACACGTCCAAGGTAAGACTTTTTATATAAGTCTAAAATTTTACAACTTTTTTATTTAATTTTAATTAAAACAAAAATTTTTAGCTGAAATTATAAAAAAAATCATTATACTCTGATTATACTGAAATATCTTTTATGATTTTAAATAAAAAACAGAAATCTTAACTGCAGATGGAAAATTACAAAAATAGAAGAAGTACAACATATTTTTGTCTAATGGGTTTCAGCAATCTTACAGTTTTAAGAATAAAGATCTGTTCCAACTAATTTCCTACTAAAATAATAATGTGTAATTAAATTTTATAAAAAAATACTCCATGTGTTTTGATCATCCATCTGTTGCAAAGTTAGACTCATTACATTAAACAAAAAATCCCAAATCCTTTATTTTTAAATAAATGACCAAACGATAATAAATACAAGCAAACACAAAAATGATTTCAGTACATGATGGAAAGCAAAAGTTACTTCGTAATTCATGATTTCAGTCAGGTTGAGCCAGCGTAGAGAATTTTTAGCCTTAAAGATCGCATTGTTTTGTCCGCTCACAATCTCCCTCTTGATGTTCCTCACTTTGGTCGGGTCGCTCCTCTTCACTTGTTTCCACTTCATGAAATCCGCGTCGTAAAGTTCATTGCCCAAAGTGTACGAAAATTTGTTGCCTCCTGATGAGTACCGAGCCTCAAGCTGCGCCTGCAATGCAGTGTCGAATTCTTTCCAATCTGAAATTTTCGTAAATTAAAAAGATACAAAATATAATAATAATTTTTTTCTCAATTACCTTTCTTTCCACACATGTACATCCACTTGGCCTGGTCCAATACGGCAGAGGCAGATCCTGAAGGTGGACAATGGAAATTTTGGTTTGTCGTCGACATTTTTTTTTTTTAATTCTGAGACAAAAATTTTAAGCTTTTTTCAAGAGAAGCTGCCTGCGTTAAAAAATAAATCACAACTGAAATATTTTCTTCAGCGCGACGCTTTAATATGGCCATGGTTAGGAAAATCTTACATGTCGATCTGTCATAGACTTTTAGCTTTTAACATTGCAACAGTTAAAGATAGAAGCTTTCAAATTGTAGAAGACTTTTAAGTCTATATTTCATAAGAAACATTACTTTTTTTAAACACTTGAAAATAATTTGCTGCAAACTTATCATTTTAATTCTATTTTTTATAAAGAGCTGAGAAAATTTCTAATTTGGTTTGGTCGCAAGCAAGTATTATTTATGTTTATTCAACTTTTTACATTTTCTACACTCCACACTGATTTTCCTGATTTAATTGAAAGACGAAATATTTTTTTACTTGCATTTTATAAAGCTAAATATTGTCTTATAATTTATAATTTGCTTTTATTTGCGTTATTTAGCAGCCTCTTTACCAATATTGATGGTGAAGGATTTGAAGAATTCTTTATTTATTAGTTGTCCACATTATATCTTATTAAATTGAATAAAAAATTCTCTGAAAAATTCAATTTATTTATAAAAGGAAAAAAACATTTCTTGCCATGCATTTAAAATACTTTTATTATCACAATTAATTTCAGTATTTAATTGTTACATTCCAATTGAAAAATGAGCAACGGCGCATAATTTTTCAAGACCAGATGAACAACAAGTTAGACTTTAAAAAAGTCTTTCGTGGAAAATTTTACTTTTTCATGTAATGGACCAGAAAAATAATGAAGGCGATCAAGAGAACGAATAATTTCAACAAATGATGAACGGCCAAAGTGACTTCGCAATTCAGGATTTCGGAGAGGCTGAGCGCCGAGGAAGTCGAAGAACGCGTCGAAGAGGTCACTGGCGCCGACGAGTTGGACGTCGCCTGTGGACTATAGGACTGCTTTTTCACAACTTCCCTCTTGATGTTCCTCACTTTGGTCGGGTCGCTCCTCTTCACTTGTTTCCACTTCATGAAATCCGCGTCGTACTGATCGTTCTTCAAAGTGTAGGAAAATTTGTTGCCGCCCGAAGCGTAGCAAGCCTCGAGCTGCGCCTGCAACGCGGGGTCGAACTCTTTCCAATCTGCAAAATTTTTATTTAAAACGTTGAATTGTTTTCCTTCATAGTCACGTACCTTTATTGCCACACATGTACATCCACTTGACCTGGTCCAACGATCCTCTCCATCTTTGATTATTTGAATTGGACCCAAATTGTCCGAACATGCGAGCGTTATTGGGTCCGTTATAGCGATTCATCTTCAGAGACTGCGTGGAGAATTAAAATAATAAAAAATATGTAACTAATTTCGCGTGCGTTCGTCTCGTAACTGAAAGTTTTTAAGACTTTTCTAACTATTTATATAAATCCCTGGGATGTAAAAGTCTAAGGCATATCGCTAAGACTTAAAAGACACTTTAGTCACTTTATCTATCATTTTGGTACACTTCCTAGAGATGAAAAGTCTAACTTTATTTTTAAGCTTTTGGGGAAGTAATTTAAAATTTTGTGAGTTTAAAAAATGAACACTAAATTAATTGTGAAAAGTCCCAAAATTTTTAGGAAACGTAAGAGTAATTAAAAGAAATTTGCACTTTAGATTGTCTAATTCTAAAAAGTATTTAACGAGCTGATTTTAAAAAATTATCAATAAAAATTTAAATTTTTGAATTTTAATTTTTTTTTCTTGAAATTTAATCTATTCAAAATAATTCAAATGACATAATATATTTGCCACTTTCTTTCTTTTTTTATCTTTAAGGCTCATAATCTTTCTTTATCAACTTAATGAGTCGTCGTTGTTGTATCATATCAGATTTGTTCTGACAATGATATTATTGTTAAAATTACTTTAATAGTCGATTTGATAATAATGCGCAATTCACAAATAATGTAACACGTCGCCTTGCGGTTTTTAATACAGTAAAAAGAACACTGTAAATTAATTTCGCTTTTGAGCAATTAGTTCCTCACTAGACCAGCTCTTTCACAATTAACAACTGCCCTCTGTGCTTTCGAAACTATCGGCTTCTCTATTGCACCTGAAACGTATAAAAACGCGAGAACCTTGGTCAGGGCACATCAGTCAGTCCGACCGCTGCAAACAATCATCATGAACGCCAAGGTTCGCAACCAAAGCTATTTTTTGCACTCACAATATTTTGGATCGCTAAAAACTTATTTCACATTTTTAATTTAATATATTTATTTTTCACTTTTTAAATAATTTTTTTTTAAGTCTTTTTATCACAATCTGTGCCAGTTTTGGGTAAAGATTTGGTGAAAATGCAACCCGCATGTTGCAAATTTCCTAGCAATTTTTTTTAATAATATAAAATATTTAAAAAAAAATCAAAACCTGGAGACAAACAAGCCTAATTTTATTATTATTATTATTTTTTTTATTATTAAATAAGGATTTTTAAATATTTTTGTCAAGACCTTTGAGAAGATGTTTTTTTGATCCACCCAAAAGATCCTATTCTCCAAGTTTGGTTTTATCATTTTTATGAGCAAAAAAAAAACTGCAGGTTTTCGTTTTTCTGGCCGTCGTCGGCGTCGCCTTGTGCGCCCCTGCCGAGGAAACCACCAAGGACAAGCGAAACCTCATCGGCCTCTCGACCTACCCTGCCCTCGCTGCTGCACCCCTCGCCACCTACCCCTACGGAGGCTACGGAGCTGCCGTCCTCCCCTACAACGCCTACCCTGCTTACAACGCCTACCCCTACGCCAACCTGGCCTACCCTTACGCTGGTCTCGGACTCCACAGGCTCGCCGCACCCGCCTACCTTGGCTAGGATTTTCTTCATAAAATACTGAATTTCATTTTAATCATGTTAAAGAATCATCCAATATTATAAATAAAAGCGCTCTTGTCTGCAATAAAAGTTAATTGAGTTTTTATTTAAATATGAGAAAAATCTATTTGATGAAGCTTTTCTATTTATTCTTCTATACGAATAAAATTTTTGACTAAAAAAACAAAAAATTTATTTATTAAAATCCCTAAATGTGTTCTTAAAGTAAAAAAAAAGTACAAAAAATTAACAATTAATACAAAACAAAAATTAAGTAAATGATTTTTTTTAATAATTATACATTATTTTACTGTAAAAGTTATAAAAATTTATTGGAAATGAATTTTGATTTCCATCGGGGAGCAAGAATCATTAGACAATAAAGAGATACACGCTATGCCGGAAGACAGGCGTGATAGGTTGCATATTATCATTTTTTTATTTGAATAAGTTTGCCATCAGAAAGAATTGTGCGATTTGTTTTTGTGTACTTTTTGGAGCAAAAAAGCAACATTCTAGACCTTGTTTCAAGTAAGAATATTATAATAAAATGACACATGGCAAAATTTTAGAAAACTGCGTGCAAAAATACATTTTTTCAAGAATATATTTTTGTGGGTTTATTTTTATTTTTAATCGGACCTTTCTAGAAGCCCCCGCGTGGCGCGTTTTAGCAACTCATAGGTGCTATTTTTCCACATTTTGAATTTTTCAATCTTTAATTTTCTTTTGATTTGTGAAAAATAAATTAATAACTCATTAAAATAAAATTAGTCTTCAGTACAAGTAATTGGAGCATTTTAAATCCGAGCGTATAATTATAATTTAATCTTCAATTTACGTCCAATTACACTAATTGACTCACATTTTGTAAATATCTCTACAAAATTCAAGTAGAGTTTTCTAAATAATTCTTCTCTATAAATATTCTGACCGAAATTATTATAAGAAAATTTATGTTTTTAAAAATATTTTGAATTGAATGTCAAATTTTGTGTTAAAAATTATTTTGTGAAGAAATGTTAAATAATTTTTCACGGAAAATTGTCAATTTGAAAGAAAAATAAATTTTGAAAAAAAATTTATTTTTGTACTAATTTTTGTCAAAATATTTTCGCAGCTCATGAATTATGGCTGCAGCCCGCAGCCGAAACATGTAGAGCAGGATATTGTTTTTCTTAAACAATAAACAACTCACAAAAACCCATCGAGGAAAAGGCGATTTTAAATTCAAATCACCAATTCTTCTCTAATTAAACACATTTCAACAATCAATTAAGACACCTTGCAACTAACAATATAATACTTAATCATACTTAATAATATTCAGACAATCTAAATTATATTTTAAAAGAAGAGGGGTCGTTTTTTCCAAAATCGAAACTGCTCCATATTAATTACTGTGCTCATTTTTTTAATTTTTATTTATATCATAATTTATACATTTTGAAATTCAAATGATTTATGAGGTTGATGAAACTTTTGTCAGCGATCATTGCTGAATTTGGTGTTCAGCCGAGGAGGGCGGGACGCGTGGAGGGGATGATGGCGGGGGCGGCGAGGGCGGCAGCTCCCCAGGGCGCGCCGAGGGGCGCGACGGCGCCAGAGTTCCAGGGGCTGGCGAACCTGTTGGGCAGGCCGTTGTAAGGGTTGTACGCGAGGCCGTAAGGGTTGTACGAGGCGTAGGGGTTGTACGTGTTGTACGTGTTGTAGGGGTAGCCGTTGTAGTGGTCGAGGGCGGCAGGGTGGTAGCCGTAGTTGTAAAGGTCGCGCTTCTGCTTCGCGTCTTCGGTCGTCACGCCAAAAGCGACGCCGGCGAGGGCCAGAAAAATAATCACCTGACAAAAAAAAAATTATTGAATATAATGGAATAATTTTTTTAAAGAAATTGGCAAATCGTAGCCAAATAATAATTAATTAAAAATTAAAAACAATTGAATTAAAAATTGTAATTAAGAAATAATGAACTATAATGAGGACAATTTAGCCCTTCGATCGAATTGAATGGCAGATTTGGATCGCTCTCATTACTCATTACTTTTAAAAGTATTGAATTGTGTGTCAGTTCCTAATTTAAAAAGAATTAGAAAAATTGATAGACATGAAAAAACACAAATTAATTAATTAGCAAAATATCGATTGTAAAAAGACAAACAAAATACTTAGATTCAAAAGAGCAGTACAAGTTTTCTCTAATTATAACGGATCAAAAGTGATCGTAAAGCATACAAATTATATTTTTTATCCAAACTGCACCCCACTTTTTTTTTAAATTTTCTATTATTGTAAAGTACGGGAAACGGCAAGTGATTATCTATCGGTAAAAAAAATCAAAATATTATTTAAAATAATTTATAATATAAAATATTTGTTTTAAAATTGTTGATAAGCAACTAAAATTTGTTAATTATTTTTTTTTAATGATGAAAATTAAATATAATTTAATACCGTTATAATGAGTTTTCAGACTTGTCTGGAACTTGAAAATTTGTCCAATTAAAAATGTTTTGAAAAAATAATAAAAATGGGAAAAAAAACTTCCAAACGTAGAAAATTTTTAATAACTAAAAGTATAGTTTTTTTGAACTATAAAAACACATTATTTAATGATTTTCTGAAATAAAAGAAAAATGTATAGATTGCAATTTTTTCGAATTTACCTTAGCGTTCATGATTGAGTATTGATGATTATCCGGCTGGTGCTAGACTGATGGACTTCCCCAAAAATTTTGGCTTTTTATACACAAAAAATCACGGCTCGTGCCGCGTCAGGATCGTGAACGTAGAAAACGAGCTCCTCATGTATTTTTAATTTTGTTTTATTGTTATTAGTTTACGACTCGGAGGACGCAATTCCTATAACTCTCGATATGTGGTTCACTATTTTTTTCGCGCTCGCGGGGCACTCATTTGGATCTAAGTGGATTGATTTCTTCAACATCAAATCGAGTCGAGGCGTGCGAATTTTATTGTGCTTATTTTCTAATATTGTAGAATTTTATGTGACCGCACGTTCATTAATTTGTTCACGTTTGGCCAAGGCTGGTGCAATTCATTAAATAGAAACACAAAAGTAACTTCCAGAGGCGCAAATGTAATTTTCAATAACCTCTCGTTATCGTTGAATAATGCATTTTACCTTTTCGCACGACTTTAAATGGTCGTGATGAATTTGTTAAAAATAAAATACACTTTTGATCATGTTCACGCAAGAACGTGCATTACCATTTTACTTTTAATTTTTTCCTAATATTATGCAAAAAAAATTATTGTTCACACTCGATCAATTTTTTGTTTTCAGGTGACGGAAATTCGTCGGACGCGACCAACAACAACAATAACAACAACGATGACGTTTCCGCGAGTCAAAAAAAGCGCTCGACCAAATTTGTGGACGTCGACGCTTTTCTCGAAGAGGCCGCCCAAGCTCCTGCAGACTGCGGATCGCCCATGGAACTTCCGCCTTGGTTCGATTTGGAAAAATTCAAAAGGTCTCTGTAATTAATAGCTATTTTTTCACACACAAAAACGAATTAAATTAGGTACATGATATATTAAGTTAATTGGTGAAATTTAAAAAGAAATTTTCTTAGTATAATTTCAATTTGCCGAATAAAAAGAAATTAATTAAAAATTTATCCACTCTGCACTGAAAATTTTAAATGAGAAAATTTGAAAATTTTGAAAATTATTAAAACTTATGCAAGGAGAAAAAAATTGACGTATTTTTAATCAAAAGCAATTTTATTTTTTATTTCATAATTCGAAAAGTTTTTTAATCGAAGATTGTGAGACGATTCAGTTTTCTTCTCTCTGCAAGTTTCACGTGTGGCAAAAAAATTTATATGAGCTAAAGTCAATCAAATCTCGCTGTGCGGCGAAGGATTTCTTTTTAATATCAAGAATTTAATAGAAAATCTCTTTTGTTATCGCATTTTTCTTAATGAATTTTTTTAGGCAGCAAAGGAAACTAAGATATAAAATAATTAAACCAGCTTATCGATACTCTAATTGTAAGACAATTTCATGAATAAGAAGCAGAAAATTTTTACGTAGATTGCCCAAATTTTGTTCTAATTTAATATTTTCTAAACATATACTTTTGATAATTCCAATGACGCACATTACAGGATTTTATTATTTATTTAAAAAAATTACAGGGGACAAGAATTCATGCGGCGCAACATTTTTACATTTTTGTACTCGAAACTGTCCGGTCTGATGTGTCTTCTCGCCGTGCCAAGTATTCTTAGGGTGTTGAGTTGCACGTCCCAGTCCAGCGAGCCGTGCTCGGCGTTCAACAGGTACTTTTCCACCCTCAGCCACATGATGGAGTGGTACGACGGCGACCTCCTCGAACCAGGATCAAAGTAAGGGTTGTTTTAAATTTATTGTAATTAATTCATTTATTAACTATACCGGCGTGTTTTTACGAAACAATTATGTACTAAAACAAGCAAAATAAATTGTGTCTTGAAAATTATTAGATTATTTGGAAGCAGAAAAAAAATAATAAATTAATTTTTATAACTTTAATTAATGACACAAATTTTAATTTCAATTTATTGACTATGCCAAATAAATACAATTATTTAAGTTTTCATCTTTAAATATTTGTTTGATTAATTAATTTTTATTTTTTAATCTTAAATTCTTCTTTTTTTCAGGGCGTATCAGTCGTTAAAATTAATTCGGAGCAGACACTCGGCGGCGGCCAAACGGTCTCGCAAACTCGGACTAATGTCGCAATTCGACATGATCGTCACGCAGTTCGGTTTTATAGGCTTCGCCATTCTGCATCCCAAATTTTTTGCGCTGCACCGCGAAAAACAAGAGGCGTGGGAAGGAATCGCACATTTTTGGAGAACCGTTGGCTACTTGCTCGGAATCGAAGACAGGTATGTATAAAAATACTTAAAAAGATTTATCTTCGAAATGGGAATAATTTTAATAAGGAATTATCAAATTAAAAACTGGAACATTTTGTATTTAAAAATTAATTTTTAGGTCCAAATTCGTTGTTATAATAACTTCATATTTGAGGTATCTTAAAAACTGTATTTGATTTTTGCCAAAGAAAAAATTTATTTATTTATCGAGCTTTCGATCCTTTATTTTCTAAAAACAATTTGACTCTATTACAGCTTTAAAATAAGAGTAAACAAATTTCTTAACCAAAAATAGCAATAAAAAGCAATATTGATCTTTTGTATTCAAAGAAAGGTGCAGAAAATCAAGTTATTAAAAAATGCAAAGTTTCCTATGGAAAAAAAATTATTTATTAAAAAAAAATTATGTTCCTTATTTTTCAACTTGTTTTATTTTAAAGAAAATAATCATAAAAATGCACAGAGCACAAAATCTCATACGATTTTTGTAATTAATTTGATTACAGATTTAATTTGTGCACGGGCAGCCTCGAAGAAACAAAATCGCTGTGTCTGGCCATCGAGGAAAAGGTGGTCGCCCCCGGACTGAGAAACCCTCCGTCCCATTTCGAGCCGATGGCCACGGCCCTGATCACCGGGATGCAGTGCTTGATCCCTTCGCTCGACTTCCACATGATGATGGCCGTGATCATGGAGGACTTCCTTGGCTCAACGTACGAGCAGAAAATGTCGCTGCGTTCCAAGTGCGGTGTGCTCGAGGTGCGCCTCGTCTTCTACCAGCTTCTGGCCCGCCAGTGGCTCGCAACCGTGTTCCGACCATTTTTCAACGGACTCGTCCGACTGGCCCTGTTCATTGCGGCGCGCTTCCCTTTCATCGCTTACTGGCGCTACGGCAAAAAAAGCGTCCACTTCCACTGACCCAGAAATGCAATCAGAGAGAATTCGGATTATGAATAATGTATTTATTTAAAAAAAATAACATAATCGAGCTGTGAATAAAACGAGCTTATAAACCAATCAACTTGTAAGGAAAATAAATATTTTTTTACACTTGACACCGACTTTGATTTGAAATAAAAGAAGGAAATATTTGTTTGTGTGAATTTAATTTATAATTAATTTTAAATAAATTACATCTATTATTCACAAATGTACAAGATATAGCACAATTCACATATTTATATTTTTTCAAAGTTTTACAGTTTGTCGAATATTCAGATTTTTTTTACAAAACTCGGTCGCAATTTATTCAGGAGGGAGAGAGCAAGATTTTGCATCTCTTGCGGCGCTCGACCAAAGTCCTCAGTCTGTCACTTTGGATTCTGCAGCCCTCGCCATTCTGGAAAAATGATAATTTTTTTTAATATGTCTTGTCAAAAATAAGTGGTAAAATATACTAAAATGCAAATGAACATGACAATTTTAAAATTCATGGTGATTTGAATTTAAAAATCGGCTTTTCCTCGATGGGTTTTTGTAAGTTTTTTATTGTTTCAGAAAAACAATATCCTGCTCTACCATAATTCATGAGCTGCGAAAACATTTTGTCAAAAATTAGTACAAAAATAAATCATTTTTCAAAAATTATTTTTCTTTCCAATTGACAATTTTCCGTGAAAAATTATTTAAATTGAAATTTTATCACAAAATAATTTTTAACAAAAAATTTGACATTTAATTCTAAATATTTTTTAAAAATCAAATTTTCTTATAGTATTTTTGGTCAGAATATTTAAACGTGTGTTTTGAGCGTACCTTTCTCGGCGGTGGTCGAGAGAAGACTAAATTATTTTTCGGTTGGTTTTTTGGGTAAAAGATATGTTTTAGGATTGTTTTCTGAAACAATAAACAACTCACAAAAATCCATTGAGGAAAAGCCGATTTTTAAATTCAAATCACTATGAATCAACCCTCGATCGTGAAATTCTACCACAAAATTTTAAAATTGTCATATTTTAAAATGAAAAAAAAATGCTTATTTGAAATAAATAATCAAGAGATCAAAATGCGATTTTTAGAAATTATGAGAAGGGAAACGTAAAGCCAATTTTGGTATTAAATTTTATTAATTTTCAAAATATGACCAATTTTTTGAAGATTTTATCCAAAGGACATACATTTGGATATTTTCTTTAGCTTTAATTTGTTAGTTCTTATAAATTTAGTCCAGTCTCATTCATTTTGCAACGTGGGTTTTCATTAATTAAAATTGAAAATTACCAACTTGAAATAAAAATTAATCTAATATTGAAGAACTTCAAATTTTTAAAAAAAAAAAGACCTACTTGCAAAAGCCAGGGGTCGCTGAGGCACTGCTGGGCGGTGGCGCGGGCCGTGGTGTCGAGCTGGAGGAGGCGGCCGATGAGGGCGCGCGCCCGCTCCGAGACGCCGGCCCAGAACTCGTGCGGGTAGCAGAAGTCGACGTTGAGGATGTGCGCGGTCGTTTCCTCGGGCGAGTCGTCCAGGAAGGGCGACACGCCGCTCAGGAAGGCGTACAGCACCGCGCCCACGCTCCACATGTCGCTCGCGCACCCGCCGCCCCCCGTCCGGCCCCGCTGCACCACCTCCGGCGAGCAGAACTCGACGCTCGACGGCTGCAGCTCGGCCCCGGCGTGTCCGTTGCTGAAGAACTCGCTCTCGTCGCCCACGCACTGCGCGTCTCCCAGGTCAACAATGCGCAGCCGGCCCATGCCGGCGTTGTTCGGCTCCACCAATATGTTTTCGGGCTGGAATTTGCAATAGAAATTTGATTAAAATTCATTTTTATTTTCAATTTACTAAAATATCAATTTTTCAAGATAAACTCTTTTATTTAATGCACTAAAAATTAATTATCTTCATTAAAAATATGGATGAAAATAAAATGGTCAGAATTAATTTATAATATCTAATAAATTTTTAAAATTTAAAAACTTCACGTTTTGCATTCAGAATTTTTACAAGTGTTCAACATATTTAAAGAAAATTCTGATCTTTTTTTAAAATAAAAAAGACTAAAAGAAGTTCCTTAACAATTTTTACAAAATTTTTAATCTTCAAATTACACATTTTTATCTTAATAATTTATAACTTTTTCAAATTTTCTTAACAAATTCTAAGAAGAAAAAAAAAGAGAATTTAAAGAGCGAGATAAACTTCGATGTTGCACTTGCTTTGCTTTTTTCAATCAATTTGGGATGATTTTCTAATTCATGATCCTCAGTCTTTTCATAATCTGTAAATGTACCTTTATGTCTAGGTGAGCTACTCGTTGCGTGTGGAGGTAGACAAGGGCAGACATGGTTTGCAGCATGTAGTGGCGAACTGACCCTTCGCAGTAACTTTCCTTTTCGCAAACAAAGCTGAACAGCTCCGAACCTCTGACTCTGCAAAAAAACAGGAATTTCAATTCCAAAATTGTCCAAAATTATTGAAAATATGGCGATTTTAACAATCTAGAAGATTTTGATCTATTTCCAATGTTAATTTAAAACCACCTCTGCTTAAATAAAAAAACTGATTTATTCAGATTATTTTCCGACTCACTTTTCCATGACGATTGCGTCTCGTCCGAGACCGGCAGAGTAGAGTCCGAACGCCTTGGGCAAACTCGGGTGGCCGAGTCGGGTGAGCATTCGGAACTCGGCGATTGTGGCCGCCTCAGACTGTTTTTCTCTCCACACTAGTTTGGCCGCCGCTTCTCTACCAGTCTTTCGATCTCTGCACGCCATCACGACGGCCCGCGAGCCACGCTCCAGCTCCTCGACCACCTCGTAGTGACTCTCAAGCTCAGGCTGTTGCAATTAAAGAATTAAATTATAATTGTTTTTCTCATATCGTTTAGCAAATTGAATAAAGTCAATTCAAGTTATAATATATTTTGTTGAAGATTTTGTAAAAATAAGTATCATTAAAGACTTCTAAATTAAAATAGAAGGACAATAGTAATTTAAAAATTAGAGAATGAAAACTATTTATTATATACTTAATCAGTAAATTTAGTCAAAGTTTTGGATGTTATGAAGATAACTTTAAATAA
Source organism: Neocloeon triangulifer (assembly GCF_031216515.1). Lineage (NCBI taxonomy): Eukaryota > Metazoa > Arthropoda > Insecta > Ephemeroptera > Baetidae > Neocloeon > Neocloeon triangulifer. Next base: position 4,744,907 of record NW_026775550.1, read on the forward strand.
AATTCATAAAATTATTATTATTGTCCTTTTTTGAACTATTTTCTTTGCTGTGCAAATTTGCTTTGTTTTAACAAAGCAAAAAAAAACAGTGCAAAATCATGTGTCTTTGTTTAAAATCCAAAATTTTTAAAAATTAAAAAAGAATATGATTGACTTCAACAGTCCATATAAATTTAATAAATAAATTTTTTTATCTTTTTCTATTTTAAAATCTGTTTTAATACCAATGGAGAAGGCGGCGAAGGGCAGCTGGACTGGCGACTAGTCTTGCTGAAACTTGGCTTTTTGAACTTGAAGGCCCATGCTTTGCTCGGCGAGCTGGGCGGGGTGGCTCCGTTTTTGTAGAGGTGGTCCGGAGATAGGCTGTTGGGACTAGGGACGGACGGGTGTCGAGGACTGAGTGGGGGCAGCGACGACTGCGGCATCACAAGGTGCTCACCTTCACACTAAAGGAAGAAAATTTTGTCAAAAAATTTAAAAAAAAATTAATTTAAAAAAAATTACAATATTTGCTCCTGCGGATTCGCTCCACCTGCGGGCGCTGGAATTGGTGGTCAGAGTTTTCAGTCCTCCGACGATGGCGTTCAGTCTCGACTGCTTGTTGTCGTTTTTCTGCGGCACCGACTGGAGGCGGGGGAGGCGGCTGATGGCCGGAGGCCGACCCGGCGAAGGTCGGTCCTCGGACGCCGACCTCGGAAGGGCAGAAAAGGAAAAGGCAAGGCTAAACAAAAAGCGGGGACAAATCAAAAATAAGAAGCTGCGATCTAATCTAGAGCCACAACCTTTCAAGTTCCGCTACCTAGGGGGTTGCAAACAAACCAAAAACCAACAGACAAAAAATAAAGGAGGTGACAGAGGTACAAAATGAAACACAAAAGACGCCACGTTTTTCCAAATATCAATCAATTCACCACAGAGAAGGAAAGAACTCGGAAAGAGACTAAATAAGTAAGAAAAACCACAGGCATGATTTTTGGACCTTTCAATTTTTTTCGTTTTTATTCTATTCAAAGTGTTTGTTGTTGCTCTCTTGTTGTTTTTTGCAATATGCGCGCGTATTCTCATAGTTGTTTTTAATTTTTATATACAAACATACAATTAATTTTATTTACAAGCTTCCATCGTATGTATTATATAATTGTTCTTGGCCTCAAAAAATCACCGTAAATCCAAAATGCTCAAAACAATCGAAAAAGCATGCGTTCTCATATCGTTATTGTTAAACTCTTTTTTAAAACGTTTTGCATAGTGTGAGGTTTTGCTCGCAATATGTTTTTGAATAACGAGTACAACTATAGGTTTCGCTTTTTCTTTGTAGTAGTTTTTTTTTTTGGTTATTACTCAAACGCCAATCACCACTTTTTGTTATGCTCATTCACCGCACTCCTCGCTTTGATCCACTTACGCCTCCTTTGTCAGTTCTTTCTGGTGCGCGATCGGCGACTGGATCGCCTTCAGGAAGTCCATCTGCGTCTGCAGGATGGCCTTGATGGTCGCCACCCAATCGTTGCGAAGCGCGGGCGACGAACCCTGACACGTGTAAATCAGGTTCGGCTTCCGCGGGTCTGTTGACTGGATCAAAAATTTGCACTGATCGCCGTCCTCACTCCGCTCATTCAGAGACATTTTGTTCACCTAAAATTCATAATTAATTTTCAGATTACATGAGTTTTATATTGAATTGAGAATGAAATTTAGAAATATATATTTAAATAACATTTTTTTAAATTATTTCAATTCTCAGAAATGTGAATGTTTGTTTGTTTTTGCTTGCCAAATAACCAAATATATAATTGGAATCTACACAAAAATATGTTAATTATGAATATTAAAATTTTCATAAGTTTTCAAATTTATTTCTTATCTTTTTTTATTTGCTTTAATTCACTTTAATTCTTTCTAAATGATAATTCTGTGTTATTCTTGAAAAAGAAATTAGCGGAAATTGATTTAATGGTGAAATTTACCTGCACATGTCCTTTGTAAATGTAGACGGGGTTGGTGAATTGTGTTTTGCGGCCGACGGCCTCACTGAAAATCATGCTTTGCTCAAACAGGAACACTTGCAGTTCTTTGCCCCGGAATCCTTGGGCGGCACTTCCTTCCATGCACGTCAACGGGCCGTGCATCATCAGTTTGCCTTGCGCTGTGATTTTACCCTGCAATGATTTCACATTAGCAATTAAGGAACTGGACGGAAAGTTTCACTTCCAACCTCAAATCCTTGCAGTCTGCCGACGTCCATCATGTCGTTTGCAGATTTGGGCACGATTTGCATGATATGGAAAGCAGACTTCAAGGCGTTCAGCTCCTCTTCGGACACGTTGGCCCGCTCCGAGTACTTGAGAATGTCCTTCAGCATCAACTGATACTTCATTATCCTCTGAACGGGTTTGATCAAAAGATCGGCTAACTGTAGCTTATGACCTAATTTTTGACGTAGCTCCTGAAATTTCAAAAAATTAATTTCATGGCAAATCATATAAATTCAACCTCTTTTGTTAAAAAATTCTAAGATTTTGTCAGTTTCCTGAAATATTTTTGAAAAATATTCTTTCAATATAAAATTTTGTTGAAATTAATTTAAAATTTAAGATACATCCATCAAAATATTTTACTTAGTCAAAAAATTTTAAGCCAATCTACGGACTTTGATAGAAGCAATTAAATTAAAATTTAGCTTGGACTCACCTCAAAGTAGTTTTCTTTTTCTGACACTATAAATTCTGAGACGGGTTTGTTTTGGCAGTACACCACATACATGTGCAGTTTCCTTTCGTATCTCTTAAAAATCAAGCCCAACTCCTCGGGCTTTTCCTCACAGCGCTCAAGAGCTTTCAAGAAGAAGCTGTTGACACACAAAAATATTTAGTTTTGAAATGATTATTCACAAATTCTCTTCCCAAAAAATTGGGATCCATTCGAAGTACAAAAGAATAGTAAACTTTTCTTATTAAATTTTAAATCAAACATAAATTATGACCATTTTTTTTTTAAATAATTATTTTAGTAAGAAAAACTCACTCTCTGTGCCACTCGTAGATGGCCTCGATATTTCCAAACACCATTTTGTCCTTGCCGGCCTTGAGGTCGTCAGGCATGGGCAGGTCGTCCTCCTCAGGGTTGGCCGGGGGCGGCGTCCGCATGAACGTGATGTAGCCCTCGACGACGTCGCGCAGGTCGCGCACGTAGATGCGCTCGGTGTCGAGCATTTCCTGGATCACAAATTGCCTCTTGCGCAGCGGGTCAGTCTTGATGGCGTTGGCGGCCGCCTCGCCGTCCGCCTCCTCCTCGCTCGGCGTCGGCACCACCGCCGCCTCCTCCAACTGACTAGACCCCTTGGACAGCAGGCTGTGCCGCTCCTGGTTTTCCGTGTGTTGCTCCTGAGTAAAAAAATGAACTCGTTGTAAAAAATAACGCTCACGAAATAGACAAATAAAATGCAAATAATGACAATAAATCATATCATATCGTTAAAAAAAATTAATCTACAGTTAAATTGAGAGCAAAAACTCCGGGGGTATTTTGATTTTTGCAAAATTAAAAGTGTTTTAAAATTTTGGAAGAATTAATAAAAATCTCAATAAATTTTAAAAGAAAACAAAGATTTAGGGAAACAATTTTTAAAAAGAAATTACCATTTTGGAAAAGCACATTTACAATGAAATTTAAAACACCAATTTTGATAACTTGAATTTGTTAAATAAAAATTGCTTTTAATTCTCTGGAGTCGAGGCATATCAATTATCAATGCATTAGACATTTAATAAAATCAACATATACGTAAGTAACAAAAAATGCATGTAAATCCTGCAAACTTAAGTCCAGTTAATGTGGACTGAAGTGGTGTGGATAAAACAGCAAAACGAGAAGCCAAGATCAATTTGCTTAAAAATAACAATAGCCGGTGCAAATAAGTTAAAATAATTATAAGGAATCATTCTTAGTGCTCAATAAAAAAAAGGGACGAATATGCTAGAAATTTTTTTAATTAAGCTTTAAATTTCAACTTGATATGTGATACAATTTTAAATTTATCATTTTCAATTACTTTACAATGTTGATTAAGGCAAAATATCTGTTGGACTTTTCCCTGATCCAACTTTGGAATTAATTGGATTGATTAAAGTCATTTTTATCAACAAGGAAAATCACCAAGAATGACTCTTTAAAAGGCAAAAAATAGCGATTAAAAACACATTCATTGACGAATGAGTCGCAAAACTAAAAATAATAAATATAAAAAGTCATCAACAAGCCGCAACGGTCTGAAGCTGCGTCAATTTGAGAACTGAGCAACAGCGAGAGCCACTAAAACTGCAAATCAAATGTAAAAAACGTTTGTAAATTTCGATCACATGCAGATTTTGTGTTCATGCAGAGTATGATGGACTGCCAACCATTCGCTCCTTGACAATCTGCTCGATCTCGGCCAAATCTGCCGACGCGCCGTCCAACGCCTTCAAAGACAAACTGGACGCCTGCAAGTAAACATTTTCAACTCCGTCCCTCTCCGAATAAATTTTTTGTGTTTCGCCGCCTGGAGAAATTACGTAAAAATAAAATTTAATAAAAAAAAACTCACCCTCTTGGCCTGAGAGTCGTCGCCGCCGTTGGCGCCGCCCAGAGCGGTGGCGCCGCCGATCAGCGAGTCCGAGATCGGCTTCATCGGCGGCGGCAGTTCCAGGGTCTCTTCCTCGGCGTCCTCGGCGCCGTTCAATTCTGACGACGGGCCCGACGAGACGCTCTCAGCTTCCGACTGGGTACTGCTCGGTCGTCCGCTGTCTGTGCTTGGAACCTGAAAGTTGCAGAAAAAATATTTTTATTCTGTAAACATTGCAAAAGAGGAATTTTGATATTTTGATGTAAGATTAAATGATAAATAATTTAAAGAAAATTGTTTAATTATATAGTTTTATTTTAAAACTCTAAAAAGAGGCGCAAGGACAAACAATTCTATAAATTTTGGTTTTTTTTCACTGCTTGGTCTACAATTAACAGTTTTCTGTGATTCTTTAATTATAAATAATTATTGAAGAAAAAAAACTCATTTTCATTGTTTTTTTTTAATTTTACTGTTTTCCGTGTTGAATTAAATTACTCTTTGTTAAAAAATAAATAAAAACGAGATCAAATTAAAAAAGGGATAAACGGGTTGAAGCCTTTGTCTGAAGCCAGCAAAAAAAAACGATGATTTTGTTAATAAAGTTGAACCCAAAAATAAAAAATAAATATAAAAATAAAAATTGGGTGGTGCCTTCTGTACCAGCAATAAAGGGCACAGACTGACAAGACTTTGTCTCGGCCTGACCCTAAAAATAAAATTGAAAAAAAAAATAAACAAATAAAGTTTAATTATAGAGATCTGCTATTTTCACCCATCTCTATATTTCCTCCAATTCAAAATTTAGTTCATGAAACAGTGAAACACAAAATGAAAAGAACTGAAAGCCAATGTTTTTAGAATTCTAAACATGTTTGATTGAATTCTGATTTTCAATTTTTCAACAATTAAAAATTGCTGATCCGATGCATAAAAATTAAAATTGAAAATGGTGGTTTCAATGAAAATTCAAATTTAAGATTTCATCTTTTGAACTTGCAAATCTCACCTTAATTCTGTTATCTGAGGAAGTCTTCTTGAGAGGGTTGTGTGTTGGAATGGTGGAGTTGGGTCCTGGACTGGAAACCGGTGGCTTGTCTTGCAGGTTGCCTTTGCTGAGTTTCCGGAGAGGATGCGGGAACCATTTTCGTCTGAAAATAACAACAATTCCGATTTCCGATGAGTTTTCGCTTTTGAGATGAGGCCAAATTTATCATCAGAGCTAAGGGAAATGAAAAAAAAAACCGACTTGCAGCAGCAAATTCGGCCACACCAGCCATCGTCTTCGGCCGACCCCATGTTTTTTTACTTGTGTACAGACTGCCAAGATAATCAAGTACGATTTTTTCATTTTCATGACAGTTTATCAAGAAGAGGGTCTAAAGATAAGGACGGTGTGTGTGTCGAGCGAGAGGATGTTCTATGCGGAAATGAATGCGAGCGCGCAACAGGGCGTGGCAGCGCTAAATTGCTCAGGGGACCATCAAGTGACGATTGATTATCTTAATGGGAAGGAAATTCCGCTGGTAAAACTAGAATTTTTGATAAAAAAAAGAGCACTTGTACAAATTGATTTGTTCAGCATAGAGGAAAATATTGTTGTCAACTTAAGAAATGAATAAAAAGAGAATATAACCCAGAATTAATGGGCAATCATTTATTCATAAATAATTTATTAATTAGCAAATAAGCTGCTGATATTTTGTGATTATTATGTATTTCAATCAATCGGCATTTTAAATTTTTTTTTCTTTTTTGCTCCATTGGAAAGTTCTAGTGGAGATTTTTAAACATATTTTTTTTATTAAATTATAAAAAATTTGAAGTTGGGTACGATTTGATTGTAATTTTATAATAATATATAAATTATTTTCAATACTTTTTTCAGCATGGTTAATAAAAACTGAAATTATATTAATTTATTTTCACTGAAAAAAGCTCTGATTTTTTTTTTAAATCAAGGTATTTAAATTTTCCATAGAGTTTTTTCACACTAAAACCTAAAATTTCTGAAATAATAAGCTTGAATTTACTTCATCAACTTCTAAATAATATTATTTCCATTCAAATGTTCATAAAAGTTGACATGTTCCATTTTTTCTATATATTATTAAGAAGTAAAAAAAAAAAAACCGTTGCAAAAGAGCAACTTTTGGCCTTTGCTGTAGAGTACATTATTGTTTTACGTCTGGGACGAATATTATTATTTGAGATAAGATAAGCGTGTTGATGGTTGACTCACCCTCCGAACACCTTTCTCTTGTTGACCGGCGAGTTGGTGGCCTGGTGGGTCGCGGAGTCACTTCCAGTCGCACCCTCTGCAACACAAAATTGAAACAAGTGTGAGTCGACGTGAGTTAATTAATTGCGCGCGGTCCCCTCGGTGATTTAAGTGGCTAATTCCGAGGGCGGTGTCAGCGTTAATAATTGTAACGTGCATCGTGGGAAGGGCTGAGAAGCGCCGAGGCTGATAAAATTAAAGGGAACGGCGCGTCGCGGCTTCTTTCTTTATGCTTCTTTATAAATAGATCATCTCTCGCGTGGATATTTTGCCCAATTTTTTCTCCTCCGACGCGAGTGAGACGCCGTTAAAATTAGCAAAGTGCGCACAAAAGTCTCTTTAATGTGTCGGCTTTTGTTCAAACGGTGCCGTCAAACAATGCGTTTTCAAGTCTATCAACGTTCCTAGTTTCAAAAAGTACTAGACATTTTTCAAACGCAAATCAACAGCGAGACTCCAGATACTAAAAAAAGTTCAAGGAGTTCGAAAAATTTACAAATAAACTCAAATTTTGAATTCAAAATATGCGAATATTAGAATTTGATCTTTGAACCATTTAATAAAAATTTCAGCTTATAAGTTTTAAATAGAAATAAAAAGTCGTCAATCATTTCATTTTGGTATTTGTGGAAAATTATATTATTTTAGAGTTTATTTTTAATTTCAATTTCAATCAAACGTGAAAATATGTTGAATTATTACATTAACAAAGGTTATAAATTTAAGATGATGAAATTTTATATTATTTAAAGAAAAACATTAAAAGTTATTGACAATGAGTAAAGTTAAATTTTAAAAATTATTCCGTTTTTCCATTAATTTATGAATAGGATTATTTACATTTTTGTTTTAACATTTTTTTAGACCAATTATTGAGAATTAATGAAATTAAAGCACGTCCCAGTTTAAAATTGAATTACTTTTAATGTTTTCCTGTATCGATGCCTCTTTGAATCATCGAAAGGAAACAAATTTGCCCTGATTTAATTCAATTTTGTTATCTAAAAAAATGGTTAGATTTTAGATTAGTTTTGTCCTCATTTCATAACACATAAATTATTGTAAAAAATAAGTACAGCTCAGAAAAAAAACCGCGAGAAAATATTTAATTGCTTTAAAAAGTATGTATTTTTCTAGTATTTTTCTTGCTCACTTCACAAAAATTTTTACTTTCAAGAGACTTAAAGCTGCACTTAAAATAAGCAACAAATCTTGAGAGAGCTCATTGGCCAATCTCAGTAACTAAGGCGCTGCATGTTTGTTTTCAATTATCTCTCTTGTAAATCAAAGGGAAAGAAGGCGCATCTTTGTTGTTTGCTCTTGGCCGATTCTTGAACTTTTTTTCTCTAGATCAATTTTAGACACGGCCAAGTTCAGCCTCCGAAATGCGCAGCTAAATTAAAACCGCTTTTTATATTATTTTTTATTCTGGCTGGCTCTTATTTAAAGGCATTCCATGCAGCCTCGTGACACACTTCATTTCGCAGAACAATTCCGAATGGGCGCCTATTTTCTCAGCACGCATTTCGTTTAATGGCCACGGAATTTATTTTCATAGGACGCGGCGCAACAAGCACAAAACCTGCACCAAGAGCGGCGGCCAAAATTAGAAACGACGGCGACGGCCAATTTATAAAAGACGAGCGAGAGGGAGACAAATTAAAGTGGGCCTGCTTTTGGCGAGCGGGAAAAAAATTTATTCGGCGCTTTTGTGCGAATTTGCACTTTCATCAGCCCCCGAGAGTGAAGAAAGGAAAACGGAAATCTGGGTCATCCGCGAGATAAGACGAATTTTGCTCTTTTGCACGACCCTTGGCGATGCAGAAAGAAAGGGAGATTGGCATCCATCGTCATTAGGCCCTGAGGTGCTTTGAACTAAACAATCCCCTCCGAAATGGACACACCACTCGAGAGATGCAGCGCGCCGACGGATGCAGGTCACCCGCCCGGTCAGATGATCTATGCCGCGCGCGCGCGTTTATTTTCGGTGCATTTTCAGTGCGAGGACAAACATATATATTTGTGGCGTCGTGCATGTGATTAGGGCAGAGGCCCTGCTTGCATGGGTGAGCGCAAATGACCGGCTAAACGAGAGTAAAAACTTGATTAAATGCTTAAATTTTGATCAAAATCTTACACGGATTTGACAGACTCGAAAGAAAACTTGAAAGTTTGCATTACAAATTGAAGGGAGTTGAAAATTTGGTCAGAGTAATTTATTATTTGTTTAAAGAGAGGCTTTGGTAAAAATTGATTTTAATGGTAATTTTTCTATCCATTAGCATTTGGTTTTAAATGTCAGTTCCAAGAAGACATAGTAAGAAAATTAGAGAAATTTAATTTAATGGGAGCGCTGATTTTTTTTCTTTGTTTTTTTTATGAGAATTTTCTAAAACAATAATTTTTTTCAAAATTAGCCGTATTAAAATTGAAAAACTTTTTTTTAGCGTAGATGTCATAAGCTCCTTGTTGATATTCCACATTTTTACTTATTGAATGCCGCATGACGAAGTTTTGAAAATTTTATATATGTAAATTAAATGAAAAATATTTTATGCGTTTTTCATAAATTATGATAATCAAAAAAACTTTATTTATTCAAAGTTATGATTTATTTTTTTAAATAATTCCATTTTCTAATGAAAAGTTTACTAATAATTACAGTTATCTGGGAAAAAATTAAATTCTGTAAAAAAAATTGTAGAAAAAGTCTCAAATAAGTCCAGAAATTTAATCTTATTTTATAAAAGGGTCTTTTTAAGCAATTTAGAATCAAAATATTGCCAAATGTTGTCGAATTTGCAAAGAGAAATTGCCCAAAATGCATTGTTGTGGAGCGCAAAATAATCATAAAAACCTCCTCACCAGTCTAACAATAGGGCAATTGAGTGTGGCTATAACTGTAATACCACGTTGTAAACGCATCAATTTGCATTTAACTGACTTTGCAAATAAACAATTGATTAATAGGCTCTTTATTACAGTACTTCATCCGAGTTGTTTGTTTTGAAGAGCGTTTTATTTATTCGTTATGCATTACATCGCAAAAAGTACCAAAGCGTACGAAAAAGTCTAATTAAATTGTTTTTCAAGGAAGTTTTTGCGAGGCCCAATTTACTTTGTGACTCAACACTGATATTGGCAACGCAGCTAGACATCTTTGAAGTGGATATTAACACTTCAGTGTCACCAAAATGAGTCACACGTCCATGTGGATAGCAGGTGGATGAAATTTGAATTATTGCAAATTAATGGAAATCACAAATTCAATTTCTAATACATATTTTCACTGATTGCATTTCGCGAAAATAAAAATAAATAATAAAATGCAATTACAATTAATAAATTAAATTGACTGAATAGAGATTATTTGATTTGATCTACAAAAACATTTTACTTTTTCAGATTGACGTAATTTTTAAACTTTGGTGACAAGCAGGATGTTTTTCCTGTTTTTTTTTTAATCTCCTTTTCCTTTACGCGCAGCAAACGTGAAGTTCAGCCGGTGCGTGGCCAAACCACCGCGATTTGAATATCGGCGGAGATGGTTGTCAGTCGCGTCAGTCTGTCTATTTCCGGCTGCATTTTTGCGAGCGAAAAAAGCTTTTCGCGCAAGTGAAGGAACGAACGACGAGGAAGCTGGGCAATAATTGAATTTCTCGAGACGCACAGCAGGAAGTTGCTGGTTATTTGCGGAGCCCGAGACAAGAAAGCCCAAGAGAGAGAGAACTGCGGCGCCGGAACTTTTGTCAAAACAAAATTATACACCTCTGCTATTTCGGGGCGGGCGAAATTAACGCCAATTTGTCATTCCGCTCGTTTTGCGTGGCGGTCCAGAATTATATTTTTAAAAGAGAGAATCGCGCACGCGATACATAAATGCAAGGGGCCGCCCAATGAAATGGGTTAATGGACGATTATTTCCTAATTATACGCGTGCAGCACCGAGTCACAGAATAACAAATCACGCTAATTGACCGCGAATGACCTCATTGCGCTCAACTCTATGGAACGAAATGCGGGCGATCCACGTGGGGAAAGAATCGAATTTCACTTTTGTGCTGTGAATTTGATTATTTTTAACGCGCTGACCTCACGAGATGACTCATGGAATTTTTTTTACATATTTATTTGCGTCCTTGCGAATCTTTCCGAGTAAAAAAAGGAGACAGATAAGCAGGCAGAGCTCGTTTGATAATTTTTGCCTATTAAGGAGACGACCATATTATTCTCGATCGCTTAATGGCCGGTGTAAATTTAAAGCACGTGACTCGCCAAGCAAGCAATTCAAGATAAAGATAGAGACAAGAGTGAGTCTTGCGATAATATATGGAGCTTGCTTGGAAATGTCGTCAATTGTATTAATAAGATTGAATATTTCTCAGAGGAAGAGTTTTTGCGCGAAACTGGGGGAAATTGTCAGAATTAAACGAAATTCAAAATGTTATTATTTGTCTCCTTAGTTGAAATTTCTTCTACGAGTAAAATTTTACAGTGAGCATAAATTTTTGCAAGAAAGAAAAATTAAATATATTGTTTCAATTTGTAACACTTTGTGATTAAAACTGTATCAATGAGAATAAATTTTAATGATCTTCATAAAAAAATATTTTATTAAAAAAATTCTTAATTATCTAAAAAGTATCATATAACATAATAAATGCAACGTAAAATATATAATTGTCAGAATTAGGAATCCGAACCATGAGAATTTCCAATGTTCACATTTAACTTTCTTATCCGAGGTCAAAGAAAAGTGACAATTTTACAGGAAAGTTGTTGAGCATGAAAATTACGGAACCAGATAAGAACATCCTTTTTAAAATTAACCATTGCGTGAAAGATAAAAGTGACATTAAAATTCTGTAAAACAAACAAGAACTTTTTGAATCCTTTTAAAAGATTTTACATAATTTATTGAAAGTAAAAAATAAATGACGCAAAATGTTGAAGACCTCATGCTAATTTTTACTTTTCAATAATATCTTGAAAGAGTTTATGTGAATTATCATTTTATTACGGCTTGAAATTATTATTTTTCGTTTTTTTTATCAAAATTACTGATAATAATTAAATTTTTATTAATTATAAAGCAATTATAGTATTTGAAATAATTTTTTCAACCACAAATTCAGTTCCAATAGAAGCAACGTTTCACCAGGAATAATTTTTATCGTGCATTTGGCCAGACCGTGCGGCTGATAAAGCGAACAGGAAAAAATGCGACTTGATTTGATTTCAAAAATATGCATTTTTTTTGTCTTACGTTCTTCGTCGGACGAGGTGCTGTTTCGGACGTGCAGCCTGTCGTACAAAGTGCTCATCTGCTTGGACAGTTTTCGAGCCTTCTTCTGGCACAATTTGCGGAAGGTGCGGTTGGGGGAGGAGGAGGAGGGCGGCGACGCGGGGGTGACGCGGAAGGTGACGGTGGCGTCGCACGACATCATCCGCGGCGGCGACACCTCGACGATGCCGCGCCGGTTCGCGGGCGGACAGTCCTCCGAGGCTGGACGCACGATCTGCACGCGCCTGGACATGATCTCGACTGGCCGCCTCAACTATTAACTCGGGCGCGAGCGGAAAACCGCGGTCGCCGCGTCATTTCCCGTTCTTGCACGCACCGTGTGTGCTTTTTTTTAGAACTCGGAAAACACGTCGATCTCTCTTTGGCGTGAGCAGATTTAAATTTCACAATCCGCAAATTGTTTCCAAAATTTACTGATTTAGATATTTTTCAAGAAAAAAATTGATATTCAAATTAAAAAGAACTACTTTCTGTGTCACGGATGATTGGATATGTGAATATTTGTTGGAAATTAACCAAAATTAGAAAAAAAAGCACAAATGTATATATTTTATTTACCATGCAAAAATACAGGTATTAAAATCACTTAATTTCAATCTAAATGGAGAGAAAATAAAACTATTTTCACGTATTTTGGGAATTTAAATTTAAATACAAAAATGGCAAATAAATTAAAATAAATAAAAATATTTTCTGTACTTCGGTAAAATAATATCAAATATTAATTTTCTCTCACAACTGTCTGTGGTCGAATTTGACTCTTTGCAGTTTTGGAAAAAAATATAAAAACAGGAAATCGGATCCCTCATTCTAAATATGAAGAGAGCGAATTTTGCGCCAAACAGGTTTGCCAATTGAGAAAATACAAGGATTGAGTGGCGGCGCCAGAAGATCTGCGAGAAACCGCAATACTTGTTATACTTTTAGAGTCGCACACGGTGTCACAATCTAGCGAGGAAAGAAAAGCAGGAAGCACCGACCCGAGCGAAATTCACCGCAAGACTGAAATAATTATATCAGTCAATTTGTTAAGCGAAAATTATCTTATCGGCCTAGTCGGATGCACTTCTCGCCAGCCGAAAGGCACAAGGTGAGAGTGGCCAAGGTAACAGCCTCCATTACTCAAAGGAGCAATGTCAGCGCAGCTGTGTTTTTGAATGCCAGGTGAGAAGTCGCCTATCAATCAAACTGCCCAGCTAAAAGCGCATTGTTGTTGTCTCAACCGAAATTGAATAGTCACGACATCAAAATCAAAATGTATTGTTTATTTTTGCTGATATATTTGATTATGTGAAATGAAATGAGGCAGCAACAGGCCAAGACGAATTGAAATTAAATTAAAAATTAAAATCCAATTCTGATTTTGAAATTTAGAATTGTGCAAATTCAGTGCTTAAATTTGTCTTAAATTCAAAATTTTTCGTATTTTTCAAATAACAAAGTAAAAAGTAGGAATTTCTAAAGCTACTTTCTTAAATTTAAAATTTTTGTTTTAAGCAATTCTTGTTTGCTTTTGACACTCAAATTGGTCCACTTCAAATTGATAATCGAGTAAAACAAAGTATTTTTTGGACACACCTCGAAATTTAATTCTAATTCTAAGCTGAAATGAGTTTATCTTATCATTAGACTTGCAAAAGTAGATCAACAATTTTTTTCTGTATTTTACTTTAAGACTACTGAAAGCAACAAACAGGCACCAAAATGAAGATATTTAAAATAATTTGAGATTTTAAATTTTATATAATATAGCAAAAAAAAATAATAAATTGAAATAGAATGAAGCATAAAATGATTAAATTTGGCCTTTTTTTAATTAGTACTTTTTATTATCAATTCACTGATTATCCATCGCGGTTCTGAATCATCAAAGAGGAAAATTTCTAGTATTGACAATTAAAATGTATTAACTTAAATTTGCTCACACATTGATAAATTATATAAGAATTATTTACAAAAAAAAAATGAATTTTTTTGTTTTTTCTGTCTCAAGTTTAAAAAAAAAATATGCATGTTGTAATTTGGGCAGAGAATATAACAGTAAAATAAACAGTTTTTTTTAAACCCAAATAATCTAGAACGAAACAAAAATTTCAAATAATTATTTTGAAGACCGAATTAATGCATAGATGGTTATAATTTGCAATTGTCAGAGAAATTCCGCAACGGTGGTTTAAAAATGTGAAAATATCATTTCCCGTTTTGAAAACAAAATCCCTAAAAAAAAACCCGGGAAAATTTCGGAAGAAAGAGATATCAGAATCATTCTCTGACATCGGAGCAAAGCTGAATAAGGGACCGTCGCTATATTACGTTGATATAATACAGATAAGATAGATCCAATTACCGTTTTTCTGCTCGGAGAAGGAATCGAGCACCCAGGCGGCGACCAAACTTTTCCATCTTTCCAATTTCCCCCTGGCGTTGGCCATCTGACGGCGGAATCAAATTCGACACCTCGGAACGAAATCACTACTCCATAGTTAGGTGGGCTCGGTGCCCAAGCAGCAGCCCCGATCGTCACTCTGACACTCACTAATGGACCACGCCGCGGTATCAAATAGACTGGCTGCGCGCTCCGGCTGAAAGGCCGCGCGTCGCCCTCCGCGCGCTACCCCCTCCACCCTGCCCCCGTCGCAAAGATGCTAATCAGATGACTGACCAGCAGCAATTGTCAAATTAATCCAATTAAATTAAATGCACTTGGCTGAATTAAACCAAGTGCGGAGAGAGACCAGGGAGGGAAAAGGCTTTTCAGTTAAATCGCGACGCAAATTGTAATTTTATGTTATGCAAAAGGCAGGTTATGTAACAACCTTTCGAAAGGTCAGTTCCTAGATGAATTGATGATAAAAAATTCTGGATAAATTAATTGAATTTGCCTCTCAAACCGCATGAATAAATAAATTAATGCCAAAGTTTGAACCGGGTTTGAACTTTTAAAGGAAAATTCAATAAATAATTAATTTTCACTTTTGGCATTTTTAGAGTTAGAAACGAACTGTTGATTCTTCTAACAATTAGATTATATTAGAGAATCCGACCTGAAGGTTTGGAAATTGTTTTAACTTTTAATTTGCTCTCCTGAATAATGGCTAAGGAGAAGCCAACGATCATTGTATAATTTAAATAGTTGTTTCAAAGCAATTTGGTTTTGAGCACAATCTAGCCAAATAACACAGCAGTTCATTTACAGATCATTTGAGTAAAAATAAATAAGTCAAAAGATTTATTTGAGAGTTATTTCGTTTAAACTCAAAATTTCTATTGACCACAGAGAATTACTCACAAGGATAATTTAAAGCACAGAAGTTATTCTTTGTATTTTCCTCAAAGTCAGGAACTTAAAATAAAATGAGCTGTTTTTTTTTATATAAATAAATCAACAAGGTTAAACTTTATAACCTAATTTTTCCTCACGTTAATTAAATTTTAAGGTGTACTTCCATCTAAATTTATTTAAAATTACAGTTTGACAGTAAAAAATTGCAAAATTTTCCACTTGCTTTAAGTATATCAATTAAATGTAAGTTCATTGTGAAGAATTTGAATTGAAGAAAATGGATTTCGCCCTCATTGAAAATTTGTTTAATTTTTATTAAAAATCAACGGCTATGCCAGTTTCTGTCACGGTCTGCGACCCTATTTCATGGGCACTTTAGTAAAAAAAAAAAAAAAAAAACAATATTTCAAAGAAGACAAAGCCTGGTTTCTTTAATTCCATGATCGTCTTCTCGAGTGCCAATTTCTCTCAAAGATACTTTAATCGTTTGAAATCAGGACTAATTAGATTTTTTCTCAATAGTTGCCGCTTCACCTAATCTTATAATCTTCTGCTCCGATTGATTTTCGAACCGACATACACAGATGACTTCATCGTTCCTTTTATTTTTCAAGCAGGTGCGTTTTATAATTTTACAGCGCGACCTTGCTTGCTCTGCTCTCAACAATGAGCTCGGGATTAGCTCATGAGCAATCAATATGTAAATCTGGACAATGCCAGTCGAAAGACACGCGCAATTACCTGCAGCTTTCCTTTAAAGGAAGCTCGCGCGCCGCGGTGTCCGATGTCAATTTTCCGAGAGAAATCCAACCCCCAAACATTACGTGACGCTCGGCGGTGGAAATAAATTTCCTCCGTGCCGGCGCCACCGCCCAAGGATGGTAATCAAATTAATGAGGCAACAAGTGTGCACAGTGTGTTGCAAAATAATAATGCCTTAATCGATTTTAGACGGCCAGCGTTCGTTCACCCCCAGCGATTGTCATCACTCTTCTTTTTTTTGCATTCGAGTGAGAAACTGATCCGTTTATTTCATCTTTCCTCCCACGTGCGTATTGCCTTAATTAACACGGACACGTGTAATTAGTCAGGCCTTGGGAGTTGTAATTAATTGCTAATGACGCCCCGTGTTGGTGACAAGTATAGTTTGAGCAAAAAGAAAAGTCAACTTCGATCATGTTTATGCGTGGTAGTTGATTTTAATTGCTCTTCGATTAATTGGCATCGATCGGAAATAATAATTAATTGCTCCTTACATTTGAATTGAAATAATAATAATATACATAAAACTCTAAATCTATTGCAATTCAAAGATGATTAAATCAGTATTATTAAATTTTAGCGCTGTCAATTACATTCGAAATTTCATATCATCAGTTCCAATTCAATGAAAATAATTTAATAATGAAAAAATAAAGTTTAAGCATTTATAATTTTGACTTTTTTCTTATTCAAGTTTGTAAATCAAAATCCTTTATTGACACCTAAAAATGTGTTTTTTTTGTTACTTGATTAAATTTAATTGTTTTTAAAAGACTATTCCTGCAAATATAAATGGAAACTTTTAAAATAAATATATTAATTAAGTTTTCTCCAAAAGTTAACTTTAGTTGAGACGCAGATCTGATCAGAAACGGCAACGATTTCATTTCTTTGACGCAAAAGAAAATGATCGAGTTGATTCGTACTTGGTGTGAAAGAAAAATGTGATGGACCTGCGATGGTCGCGTCTGCTGTCACTGGAAAGAAAAGTACTTCGCAGCAACAGTGCGATAATCTGATTAACTCTAGGTGCATGAAACTCGATCGCGGCCGCAACTCTATCCTCCGTGCGCGAAGAAGCCGCAAGTCGAGTCTCGTTTTTTATTATTCTGAAAACTAGCCCTCGTGCGAAAGCCAGCGCAGGTTGCCCATGAGAGAGATTAGAAAGGATACGTAAAAATAAAAATTTGACAGAGCCAAAAACAAAAGATGATGTATTCAGTTTTGAAAAAAGAAGGTTTCCAGCTTTTTTTAATGATGGAATGGGGAAAAAATGAATGAAGGAAAAATTAAATACAACTTTATTTCAAATTAGTTATATGGATTTAATTTGAAAATTTTATGGAAATTATAAAGTAAAATGAATAAAAAATAGGTCGATTGATAAAAGTATGAAATTGGAGCCTTCGAGCTTGGCTGATGATGTGCAAGTGGATGACACCAGGCTGATTATTGCGCAAGCAAAAAGGGTCGGCGGCGCCAGCGAAGGTCTCGCTCGCTTCTTTCTTTTTACTGCACCAAGTGCGCACATTGCTATTTGCTGGGTGCGTGATTTATCGACAACGTGCGAGAGAGCTGAAAAGCGATTAGCATCTTTTGTCGCGGCGGCAGATGCGAGTGGCCCGCCGGCCGGCCGCTTTATGGCCAGACTCGACCCCTTTGCAATTGATACACATGGCGGATTAATCTCAAGCACTTTTCCGCAGAGTAATAGTGCGACTGACTGGCGTCGGCCAAATCGCTTTTTTGGCGCCAAATTTTGCGAATGTTTACGATTCGTAAAGGATAGAAAATTAATAATATCATGATTTATGCATAAATAATTAAAAACATGCAATTAAGGTAATTTAAAATGAATTTATAACTTCAAATAAAGGAACAGTGTTTGCAAATAGATAAATAATAATTTATTATTATTATAGCATAAATTAAAATTCAGACGGGCTCGAAAATTATTGGTTACAAAATAATATTATTCCAAATTTTGGCCATTTTAATGAAAAAAAAAATCGTATTAATAAAAAGGTAAAATTTAAGTTTCAGAGACGAAAAAATATAAAATTACAGAATATTACAGAATATTTGGCGTTAATTGGTTTTTGAAGCTTTCAATTTAGTTTTGTCGCCATTAATTTTGGTCCTAATAAGCAAAGGAGTTTAAATTGAAAAAATCGCTAAAAAAAAGTTTTGAATAAAATTTTTAATAAATATATTAATTTTTAATGTTTTCTTTAAAATTCACACGTTTTGTCAAATATAGTTTCCTTTTTGGTCGATTCTGAACAGAAAATTTTTGGCTTTTGCTCTGTTTACTCCATTTAAGTCGCCTTTAACATAATTTTTTAGTAGTATTATTGTGATTATTATAATAAATATGATTTGTGCTCAATTAACCGTCTGAAAAGAGCAGGAGAAAATAATTTTAAAAACATTTTGTAAATTAAAAAAAATATTAACGATCAATTTTCTCTGCGCTAATGAATTAATAATTCTTAACTAGTGCGAATTCGTATATTGCAGTGCACAATTTCTTAATCCTCTATCAATAGATTTGCACACTGCGCTTGAGAAACAAAGCGAGAATTGCCGCGCCAAATAAAGCATCGCAACTGGCAAAACCACATGTACGAGAACAATGAAGAAATAAGCATGCCGATGTGTGTGGGCGAGTGAATGTACTTGCGAGTACTTAAAAAAAAATGACCTTCTGTATGCGAAAATGTTATCAATAAAATTACCCAAAATTTAATACTTAAAAAAAAAACGGTGACATTTGTCGTTTTTCGAGGAAATTTAACATGAGCGGGAGATGCACTTGCTTGAGTAAGGCCGAGTTTCCATGAAAGGGCGGCCGGCTCGCCTTGCGCCGCCGTGGACCATCAGTCAGAAAGAGCGCGGCGGCCTTGCTGAACGCGCGCTCGCGACACCGGCCATTGTGGCAGGGGCACGGGCAGGCAGCGTCCAAAAGGGGTTTGTTTACGCGCGCCGAATACCGTCAACAAAATTTGCATCTCGCCGCCGCCGCCGCAACACAGAAAGAGAGTGGAAAATTCCGGCGCGGCCTTTGTGCGCTGGCCGACGGACGCCGTCCGTGTTTCCTTTTCGCCCACTTGCGGAAACTCTCATGCAAATTGCACGTTGGCCCCGCGGTATTAAAAGTAACCGACGCTTGTTTGGCATCAAAATAAATTGCCACACAGACAGAGGAAAAGCGGTGGTATTTAACCGAATTTAATTTTAAATTCAATTTTCGGACAAGAACACTTTTTCATTTTTTCTTTGTGGTGAGATGTGGAGTTGAAAGTTTTAGAAATTTCATTTTCATGTTTGGAAAATTCTAATTTGGAAGATTAAAAAAAAATACTCTTTGATGATTAAATAATTAATTTATGCTGCTTTTTAAGCAACATTTTTCATTTATTTATTTTTTAAATATTTAAGTTTTGATCTTTTAATTCAATATTAAAAATAATAATAACAATTTCATAATAAAATTGAAGGTAAAGAGGCAAAAAAAATTAAAAATTAAATTTCCAGCAATTTATTTATTTATTTGTATTAAAAACTAATTAAGTTTGTTTGAATAAATCGACTCTCGTGGAGATGATCATGGAAGTGAAGAACTCGGGCTTTGTCCTTGTTGTAAAAAAATTGTTTTCATTTTTTACGAGGAAAATTTTTTTAATATGTTTCCAGTTGAATAAGTTCAGAAGACAAGTAATTAGGTCCAAAAGTAAAGAAAATCTGATTTCTTGAGAAATTTCTGTATTTTTTGTTTGTTTCCACTATGAAATGAAAATTCTACAAAAAATCAATTAGGAATTATATCTCGGAATGACTTGATCAAAAGACAGATCAATTTTGAGAGGTTTCTCTCCGCTCCCCGAAAAAGCAAAACTTGGTTTGCCGTCATTCAGAACTGCACTTAGGCCAAATTGACAGAATTCGAGTGAAAAGCGTCAGAAGAAAATCAGACGGCGAGGAGGAGGAAAGAAATTAGCCTCGCTCGGCCATTTGAAAATTACATTTCCGAGAAGCTGCACAGGCGAATCGATGCAAATTGCAGAAAGCTGTCGCCGTTTGAAAAGAGCAAATCCGCTCATTTCTCAAAGTGGCGGCGACGGCGGAGAAGAAGAAGTATTGCTTCTCGGAAAGCGCGCGTGTTCGGACGAAGAAAAAAAAAAGAAGGCGCCAGGGTGACACACGCAGTCACCGCAAATGGAACTTCTTATTTTCGCGCGCGCAAAGTGTTCTTTCTTGCGCGGGTGCAAATTCTTCCTCGACACTAATGATGATTGAACGGGACACTCGGCACATGTGAAAATTTTAATCCCGGGCAAATCAATTTGGCGCCGCCTCAAGGATATAAAATATGACCGGCGCGATTCTGCCACTCTTCGGCAAACGGGAAATTTCACGGATGGACGCCAATTTGCATGCGAAGATGGAAAGAGCTTCCTTGTACGTACGCAGCCGGCCAAAACTCGTTTGCGCCAGTCATGGAAATTTCAAGTGACGCGCAAAAGAAAATTGAATTTCTGACGTTTGAGTGAAGTTTTTCGAGCTCTCTTTTATAGATCATGGAAAACGAAGAGCTGGTAGCTTGATTCAGATATATTTGATGTTTAAATTTCAATTCTTGATAAAAGAGGACAAAAAATACTGCCAATAACATATTAAAATTGAATTTCATCCCGTTCTATTAGTTTAAAGCCAATTTCCAGCTAAAAAAGCTCAATTTATTTTAATAATTTTATTATTCCTGAAAATAAAAATCAACCTTCGAACAAAATAAATCAATTTCTTTTTACATTTATATTTTGAAGCCATAAAGCTGGGCTGAATTTAAGTTCTCAAAAAATAAAACGATTAATTTTAAAAACGTTATCATCAAGATTTATAAACGCATCCATTTTGAGCAAATTATTTTCGGCGTTCGTCTTGTTGGGACCGGTTTGGAGAAAGAATTGAAGTGACTTACCTTCGTGAGTTCTTTGTCCTCTTAGGCCTTGGGGTGGTGGTTTGAGCACTGAAAGTGGCACCATTCCCTCGACAGGGTGCTCCGAGGCCGAGGACGGGTGAAGCCGGACCAGGCACAGCTCCTGGCCGGCCGGCACCTCGAGCACTTCGACCTGCTGACCTTTGCGCACCGTGATCTCGGCCGAGCCGGTGGGTGCTTCGTGGTCAGCAACCACCCAGGTCATCTCTTGGCCCTGCAAACACAATTCAAGTATTTTTCTTTATTTACATTTGAATTAGCTAATTTTAAGACATATGTGAAATAAAAATGTTGAAGATTTTTTTAAAATTCGATTTCCATTGAAAAATTTTATCATAATTATATGTAAGATTATTAATTTTTTGCTGCTCAACATGTGACTGGCAGGTGAAGCTCAAGGATTGTTATTAAACTAAGCGTTAGTCTAGGTCGTGGCGCCTTCCGAGATCACTTCTTCTTTATAATTTATTCGGGCAAGGCTGCCGAAGAAAGTGTCAATCAGCCGCTTGAATGGATTTTAATTATCTTTCTCTCTCTCTCATCGGGATATCGAACGGCCTTGTTATTTTTGTTCGGGAAAATTTTGTGACGGAGCAATTTTGGGTACGGAAGACTCGCTTGATTTTTACCATTTAAGGATTTAAGTGCTGGTGGCATTTTGTGCAACACTGTTATTTCTCGTCGAGGTCAACGCATTTCATTTGTCACGATCGGCGCCGCTGATTGTTATCATTAAAAAACATTTCATCATCATTACCTGATTGATGGGATCAAAACAAGGCGAAAATTTGATTTATTATTTTGTAAGACGTGAGAAAAAATTATTAAAAATTTTTCTTTGAATTGCACAGTGTGCAGAAATATTTTGAGTTTTCCAAGAAAAAATTGGAAATTTATTCATAGACTGGTCTTTTTTTAATCGGGCCAAATATTGATTTTGAAAATGGATTTTTACTAAATCTGTAGCTTAGGAGTTCCTCTTTTTCAACTTCATTACAATTTTTTATACAAAATTATAATTTTTTTTACAATAATGATTAACCATTTCATAATAAAAATATTAATTTAAGTTATTATATACTTTTTTCAAGAATAATTGGCTTCCGGACTAAATTATCTCGTAGTCTTGCAAATAATTTATGTGATTTGCTTTTTATATAATTTTAAGATTTTTCTGCAAAATTTTGATCCCCTTAATTAACCTTTTTGGGTTTTATAGAGGAAAAGAGACTTTATTCGTCAGTCTGGAGTGTTATCGAGGTTGGAATTTTCTAGTCCAATTCAACAGAGGCCATTCTGGGGACATGAGTGTGTTTCCAGGGCGGAAGAGATAAACTCGCCCCCCGTGAAGAAAGGGGTGGCTGCTCTCCAGCATTTTAATTACAGAGAGTCGGAGAATGTGCGCGCCCTTTAAAGCGCACCCACACGGGCCATTTGCTCGGCGCGCACCATTAAGCGCGGCCATAACTCATTTGCCTGCGCGGGTGACGCATCCATCGCCCGATTTTCGACAAAAGTACCGAGAGAGTGACCGCAAGGTCAAAGGATGAGGAGGCGAAATAATAATTAGAATTTGGGTCACGGCGACGACACGCGAGAGAGAGAAAGAGCGAGCGTAGTTGGGCTCGTCTCCGGGGCGCTCCGCCACTCGCGCGCGCGAGCCCAGTTTGGCCGCCGCCTCGGGAGATGGCTGCCTGCTTGCAGACACCAGGCAACCCGCACGACGAAGCCGACGCGCGGGCTGCATCAATTCTTGATCGTTACACCGTAGACATTCGCGAATCGGCCATCGCGGTTTGACGGAAGAAAATCGATTGAAAATTGGCTCGGATAAAAATTGGCCTAAAAAATTCAACATGATGAAAAAAAACTTCAATGAACTGAACGAATGAAGAAATTTCTATATTTAAATCGGACTTGTATATTTCTTTCCCATAATTACAAATTCTTTATTTATAAAAAGTCAGAAATTAAGTGAAATACAGCAAAAATCGAAACGTCCAGAAATCTTCACAAAAATGAAAAATGTAGCAAATCTCGCAAGGAATATTTTGGAATAAAAAAATAAATTTATCTCAAATATTTTTATGTATCCTTGAAAAAAATCTTCTATGATTTTATGAAGGTTTTGTGATCATTAAACATTTAAATTTCAAGAATTAAAAAAAAAATCACACAGTTAATTAATTCTTTCAGTGTATTTAAAGTAAATTTAGTCTATATTTTGGAGTTCCAAAATTTTTTAAATGCCAAATACAGTTTCCAATAAGAATCTTTTCTCTGAAATCCTCAAACGTTTCCATTTCTTTCAAAACTTCCATTTTTTTTTTTTAAATAAATTATGCAATTCTTTGCTTTTAATCAAAACTTTTTTGCAAACTAAAAATATTAATATATTTAATGTGCATTGAAATAATATTTAAAAAAATTCATATACATTGAAGTTCTAAATTTGATACCCGCAATTAACTTCTAAAGCTCTTCTTCAACCCTGGCTGCTAACAAGCGAGCACTTAAGTATTTTTCTCTCTTTTTTTTCGCAAAAGATAAACTTGATGACTGCACAAAAAGTGCAGCCGGCGCTGTGTTGATTGATGAAAAAGACGCACGCTGCCGTGTATGGGAAAGGCGCGAGTGGAAAAATGGATTGCACAATGGGGCATGAAAAGTGTACTTGTAGGATTAATCAATACAGCCAAGTCGTCGGTGCGCGATAAAGGAACGGGAAGCGGCGGCGGCTTCGGAGAGAGAATGTCGGCCGATGTGGATGGATGGATGGATGGGAGCGGGATGGATCTCTTTAAAACCATTGTTTCTCGCAGCCGCGCGCTTTATTTGCCGACAATTTGTCATCTCGGCACGGCTGAAATGCGCTCTGTGTCAACATATCCCTCGAATGAAGTTTCGAGTAAACACACCGTATCATATGGAAAGGAAAATAAATGTGCGTGTCTCGTCGTTTTTCTCGCGTTCAACAAGATCTGCGGATGACAGAGGAGGGGGACGCACAGACAGACGCAGGAAAGGTACAAGAAGAAGTAATTGGAGCATCCAGAACAATCGAAACGGAGCAGTTGAAAAAATAAAAGAAGGGAAAGGAGATTGAAAAAATTACATTTTTAATTCGGAACTATTGACTTAGATTAGTAAATCTTTTCTTAGGCTCAAATATTTATTCAAAAAGTCGTTTCAAGTGAAAAAGTAAAGAATTTGGCATTAAAGGAGACGTTCATGAAGAGGAAATTTTTTGCGAGCTGCTTTCTAGAACTTTACCAAAGTAAAATAAATGTAATAATCAAAATTCCAGTGACAAGTCCAAAAATTATTTCCATGAAATTTTTTATAAATTGCTGTTCTCGAAATTAATAAATTAAAACTTGGAAAATATTATAGTCCCATGAAAAAATCGTACATATTTTATATTTTATTAAAATGGAGCGAATAAAAATAAAAATTATAAGGTCCTTCAGTCTATTTTGAACTCTCTCACATTTTTGCATTTTTTTCGCTTGTTTACAATTGAATAGAAATGAATTATTCGCTGGCACTATTATTGGGTTGGCGAATAATTTTCCGTTTCGTTCGAGCCACGTGAGCTCGGACGATGTTGTGCTGTTTATTTTTCGTCGCGGATCAATAGTTGGGCAAGTTTTCCGCCAGCACATGCCAGAGCAGCGGCGGGAAATGGATGATGAAAAACTTGATATTTGCACTGACAGCGCAGGCAGGCAGCGTATGCGACTTGCGAAAGAAGAAAAGAAAAGAGGGCCCCGCGCGATCGTCGCGCGCCGGGGCTGCAATTCGGTTTTGCATCATTGGAAATTTTGATCACGGCCGACGACCAGCAGCAGGACCGACCTACCGACCGAGACAAAGAAAGTTGTATATATAGTTTTGCCGTGCATGGAAAAAACGGCGGCGTGAAATGGTGCAATGCAGACGCGCGGCGAGAGGGCGGGCGGACGGACGGGGTGAGGGGGAGGAGAGGCGCGTGTGTCATTAAAACACTCATAATTAAGATGACACGCGGTAATAAGCTGCCGCTGCTCAGAACGTGATCTAATAACCCCCCTCCTGATTAAGCAGCCTGATATTGACGTCGGAAATGTGATTAAATTTGCAATTCAATTAGCCTAATAGAGACAACAACTAATAGCAGCCGCCGTGCTTGCTTATATTTCCACCCAAAACTACCCAAACTGTGAGTTTCAACTTTAAGGCCGTCCAAAAATCGATTCCAAACGGTCCCAAGAGCCATAAAGTTGCAACGTCTAATTCAATCGATTGGAATTTGAAATTTAAATTTATTTTCTGAATTCAATTAAAAATCTACCGTGTTGAAATTTTGACGATTTTGATCTTCCCACAAATGAAAAATTGCCCAACTATTAGGAAATTCTAAGAAAATTAAACCAATGCTTGAACAAATTTGAAGGGTTGAAATATTTGCTGATTTTGAACTGCAAAATCCCCGTACGCCTTTGAAAATAAAATGACCACCACAGTTTTTATCGATGGTTAACATAACTCGCGAGCTGCACTGGATAATTTTTAGTGTACCAATCCATTTTCAAGATCAAACATTAAAAAAGCAGATTTTTAAAAACAGAATCTTCTGTTTACTAAAAATTAAAAGCAGTGATTACTTGAATTTATGCAAGGATGGAAAAGATCACGAGATCATGAGTTATTCATTATTCATGATATTTAATTACAAAAACAGATAAAATGTTTGTATGGATTTGAATTTCTTTTTATTGCTGTGAATTTCAATTTTGCATCTTTGCTTTATTGCAAATATGAGTTTTTGTACAGCTCATATTCAATTTTACAGCGCAAAAGTGAAATATAATTATTTAAAAAATAACACTAATTTGACTTTATAAACATTGGCATGAAAAATACGTTTGGCTTAATTAATTATGCAAGTGATTTGGCAAAAAAGATATTCTTAATTGATAATATTCAAAATTTGAATTTTTAGAGTAATATTCCTGGTATGATAATCAGGGTGTAAATTTAATGACCAAGCATAAAAGAGCTTTGACTACATTTTTTGTTGTCACTGCACATCAATTTTTTCGTACTAGTCTATTTATGGACTACTTTGATTATCCCTGGCCAACATCAAACGACAACACACACGAGATTTCATTTAATAAATAATATAAATTCGGTGTCTGTCCGTTTCTTGCACGCGATATTTATCTGCGATCTCTGTCAAAGAATCAAAATGGTTTTTTGGGGGGAAATATCCGATTTCCAATGGATGATTGGCTAGTCGGGTGGCGCACGCGAGCAAAAAGAAAGTGCACAGTTGAATTTGCGGCTGGCGAAATTTTCCGTGTTTACGCCTGACGGACGGTTTCGTGTACGAATTGATATTCTGTGTTACCGGGCGGGCGGTGTGTATTTTGCGAGCAGTTTTTTTTTACTTCTAAATCATTAACCGGTATGTATCTGGGCCGGTCAAAGAAAAAGCACCTTGGCTACTCTCGAAATAGTTTCTGAATGTTCTCCAGATCTGAAAATACGCGTAAACAAACACACACAAGGGCGCATCTTAAGACACCGCGCCCGCGAGTGTGCGAAATTTCAAACAAACACTTCATCCAGTGTTTGCAAATAAAAGTCTCTTTCTTTCGGCCCGAATCCAAGATACAAACACGCTCTTTCTCTCCAGCTAAGGTACGGGCCAGCGCGAATCGATTTTGGCAAGCTCCATTATGCGCTCGTGAATATTTCAGTGAGGTCGCACGCTTAATTTGCATTTCATTTAGATTAAGTTTTAATATTTGAAACGCCGGCGCCACCCCGCTCCTCTAACGCGCCAACCCAATTTTCCACTCCTCTGTTTGTTGACCTCACAAACAAGGCGATGGTCGAAAGTGACCGCAAATTGATCCGGTCAAAATAAAGATATTAAAATCGGGAAAGTCTTATATAAATTCTGCCTAATTTTTTTTCAAGTTCTGAAATTGCTTGAAAATTAAAAATCAGTCTGAGAGATTTTAGCGAAATTTTTACTTCTAATTTTTATGTTTTCCATTGCTAAAAAATTTTGCGTTGAAAGAGACACAATTTTTGAGATAGGGAAGCGTTCTTGAGGTAATTTCGATTTAATTTGGATATACCTTTTTTGCTATAACTTTGAAAATAAAATTTTTAATTCACTTCCCCAAAATTTTTTTCCCAAAATCCGCCTTATTAAAATTAATGAAAATATCAATCATCATCAAACAGATTCCAAAAAAATTTAGTTGGAATTATAAAATTAAGAATGACCTTCATTTTCACTAAACGAAACTCTTTATAGCAAAATATTTTTACTGTAGACACTTCTTTGATGAGACTCCTTAAACTAGTTAAACTAGGCTTGGCAAATTGGTCAAGCGGGAAGCCTACCTCAAATAATGAGTCTAACAAGAACGGGTTGACGTAAGCGCGGGCCGCTTTGCTCTGATAATTTTCTTTTTAAATTTAGAAAGAGAATTAGAAAGAAATTCAAGTGAAATTTGGCCTCTTAACTCTACTAAAAAATGCTATTTTTATCCAACAGCTTTAAAAATTTTAATTCAATTCATTCTCTTTGAAATTGTTTGAAGAAATTGAAACTCGAGGAGATGATCATGGAAGTGATGAACACGGGAGCTTCTTCCTCGTTGTAAAAAAGCAACGATCAGGAAAAAATCCCACTTTTATTAGGAAAAGATCTGAAGGAATTTACTTCAAGAATTTCGCAAGCTGCAATTTTTCTCTAAAAAAAAAATTAATTTCTGAATTCAAGATTTGTTTATTTTGTTAAGCATTATATACCACATAATATACATAGCAATAAAATAAATAATAAAAATTTTCTGTTTTCACCTGCAATAAGTTGATTTCAGTAATTTTTAGTCAAATAGATGCAAATTACTTATATATAAGATAAAAATTATTCCGCTATACAAACAAGCCATAAAAATCCATTAAATGTATTTTGAAAGAAAAAATTTTTTAAAATTTTAATATCAGTTTTTAAGCATAATCTTTTCGTTCTCAAAACCAAATAAACTCTGGAAATTTGAACACGTCTCTGGAATATTTTCTGATGATTCACCCAAAGGTGGTTCTTTTTTTTTTTTAAATCACGTGGCCGAAAATAGAGCGCCTGATACACCTTGGCGCCGCCTCTGTGCGTATTGAAATGAGAGGCGCAGGTTGCAAGCGAGGCGAATTATTTACGGGTCATTGTGGTAGACCGCAGGGTCTCACATGACTCTGTTGGCTGGCGCCTATTTTCCCCCCTGCTTTTTTTTGCCATCCGATAGCGAGTGCAATCAACAGCAGTCCAGCGCAGTTTTGCAATTGCCGTCGCCGCCGCGTGCTATTTTCAAAGCTAAACTCTCTCTCTCTCTCTCTCCGGGGAGTTGCTACGGTTTTTTGGCTCGCCAGCATGCGCGGGACCGAAATAAAATATTAATTGTCGGCGGCAACCAACTTTTCCACGCCGAGGGGACTCTCGATCTGTTTAATCATTCACGGCCGACGCGGCGAATCAAGAGGCATTAATTCCGCTGTCAGTGGCGAAGGCCTCATTAAATTAATTGATAAGATTTGGTCCACGAAAGTTCCGAAAATTCGAGGCAAATTTAAAGGAGATGGACGTGGAGAATAAAATCTTGAGGGGAGGATTAAGTGAGATGACGCGCAGGATTATTACCAAGGATAGTGCATAATTAAAAATGTAGGCTCCACCTTTCAAAGCTATAATTTTAGACTAATCAATCAGGAAATGTGTTTTAAAATCAAGTAAAATTTAAACCTAAGTTCTCAAAGTAAATTTATTAAGAGAATTATAGATTTTAACCCATAAGATCAGTGTTTAATCTACAATATGGCCTACCCCAATATTTTATTTTGATTTTGATGATTTGAATCTAATATAATTTTTATCACATGGTGAACTTTTTGAGAATTATCTAAAATTATATTTAGCTAATTACCCAGGAGAACAATTGAGATTAACTTAAAAATTATATAGTCCTGATTATTTATCTTATTCTTTTCAATAAAAAGCATTTAAATGCTTCAAAAAACCTTGAATTTGGTGGTCTTTAGGGGAAATTAGTTGTATATTTTTAGGCAAAATAGAGCCAAACCTTTGATGCATTGTAAATCAAGATTTATTATTTCAGGGTGTTGTGAGTGAAAATGTTTGAAATTAGGTCATTTTTTTCTGAAAATATGTGATTTTCGTTAAATGATTTAAGTGTATTACTGAAGAATCCTAATTTAAATTATATAAATTGACAAAAAGTCGTTTTTTGCTCAAATTGTAGAAATAATTGGCGGTTTTAGGTAATTATTAACTATAAATTTTAACTTTGTAAGATATAATAGGGCTTAGAGCTCAGTTAGTACCTTTCATTGTATTTAAAACAAATTTTTCTGAACCTTTGGTTGGAAACAAATTTTCATCTCAATTTGCAAATGATTTTGAAAATCATACTTATCGGCCCAGTGGTAGGTATTTTCATCCTCTTTGAATTAAATTTAAATAAACTTCACTCGCTCATAAACTTGCTCCTTTTTGCAAGACTGCAGTTTTTAAACGGACAATTATTCCCACATGAAAGCTGAACGCTTGAATAGTTTTGCTCTTCCGACATCAAACAAAACGTAACAGCCTCTTTGCACCGTTTAACAACCGGTTTTTATCGCGACCGACTCCATTATTTTTATCAGCCTTTACGACACCTCTGTGTCCGGAGGGAGGAAAACGCGACATCAAAAGGACTCGAGTTGTTTAATTTTTTTTATTTTATTTTGGAGTACCTGGTGCGGGTTGGAGGGCTGTCTTCGCAGGAGTCTGGAATGCAGGAAGGAGGCCGGCGAGTCGATGGTGTGTTGCCGCGAGAGCGAAGGGTGCGCCGAGGAGCACGAGCCCTGCCGGAACCAAGGCAGCGAGATTTTGCGGCGCGACTTTTGCTGCTGGGCCGCGGCCGACGGCGTTTCGGCCGCGGCGGCCGAAGCCTTGTTACTACTGGACATGCCGGCGGCGGCACTCTGCACTCATCTCAACGAGCAGAATCCGTCCGGCGGCCGCTTCATGCCGACGAGCAGCCCCGTCGCGTCCCCATCCTTGCTTGCACTGCCCCGACCCACCGAGACTAACCCAACGGCGCCCAACACGCACGCTTTCCCGCGCCGCCGCGCTCCGCTCCACTCCCACTATGCAAGGGTGCACCCAGGGTTTGCCAGGGCCGCAGAATAAATGCACTCGCTGCAGTGCAACCCACGTCAGCCCATGCACCTATTCAATATTGCAATTCCCCAATCCTCAATTTATTTTCATTTATTTATTTATTCATAAAGTGGAGAATTTTTATTTTCAGTCAATTCAGATTTTTTACGGACAAATGTGTATTATTGCTTGTCCAAAATTGTTAAAAAAACCTTTAACATGTTGATTTTTTTTTATTCAAACCAATATCCTTTATCTTTGGCCAGGAAAAGGATTGATTTCAAAAGTAAATATTGCTGAATTGCAAGCAAAACAATCAATTTTGAATTTTTTCAAAAGCAAAAATTAAAATTGAATAATTTTCTGTGTACAAATAATAATTATTTTATTATTTATTATATAGATGAAGTTCAATTCCTATAAAACTTTGCATTTGTAAGATTGCTGTTCTTCGGAATTAAATTTTTTATTTCATATAAAATTTTCTATTTTACTCATTTTTTAATCTCTTTGTTCATGAAATTGGGTTGCAAAACACGATCAAGACAGAGTTTAATTGTTTCTCAATAAAAGCAATTCATTATTCTACAAGGACTAGAAATCGATGAAAGTATTTTTAGTGCCCATCTCTTGTTTGATAATTGCGTGAATTGGAATTTTGAATTTCTTCTTGAAATCAGTGTAAATTCAAATTACTTACAATTCCTAATATTTATGCTTTTAAAATTTACAACGTTTAATATCTGTTGGAAGTAACAGAAATTCCTCTTTCTTTATATTGATTATGACATTTTCCCTTTCGTAACCGTCCAAATTTATTTTATTTCCCCATCAGGATCGGGTTGCAAACTAAATGTTTATTTAGCGTTTCAACCTTTTCTTTTCGACGCCGGTTGGTTTTGGCCAACATCCAAGAGAGAACTTCCGAGTTGTTTGTTATTTATTTTGATAAAAAGGCAATCAGTCTGCGCTTTTTATCCGAGCGGAAATACTAATCAGTGTGGTTGCAGTTATCCAATTACCGCAGCGTTTTTTCCCCCTTCAAACCCTTTTTTTTATCAAACTGTGTAAACGTCAATTTATGAAAAGTGTTTCTGTCGTGTGGGCAGATTGTGAATGTCAACTTCTTCAGCCACGCGTGCAATTCGTGAGAATCATTCACACTGCCCACGAAATCCGTGTGGGCAAAAGCGCCGTTGCTCAATGTGCAGGTGCAATAAACTCTTGAACTGGCACCGTGTCAACTGCACCTTTGAGGGCCTTGTTTTCGAGACTTATATTTATTTCGCTCGTCCTCTTGACATCTTTGTGTCGCTCATTTCGAGGCGATTACCCTTTTGCAACAACTCGTCTCTTTTCAAGAGCAGACACGTGCATAATTGTCGTTGCACCTGTTTTTGCATTCAGCGACGAACGCTTGCGCCCCAAGCTCGACAGCTCGGCGGTTTAAATAGTGTGGATGTGACACTGCAGCATCATGTACTGCACAAAACGCCGCTCGTAAATAATAAATGCAAAAGGGATGCAAGCGACAAAATGTTGGCCACCTCACTACACTGAATTTGTTTTTATTTTTTATTTTTTAATTGTTTATCCCTCTTGGGAAAGGCACCAACAATTTTTTTTTTTTTTTTTTTTTTGAACAATTTCCATTGCTCTATGATACAATTTTAGAGTTCAAAATTGCTCTTTTTTTCCAAATGTTTAATAATTAAAAATAATCTGAAAAATCTATTATTGAGAGGGGGGAATTAGAAAATTTCAGATTAAATTAAAAATTATAACTTTTATACTAATTGCATGAACGCGCAAGGATTGTAAATTTGACAATTCTAAGCTTTTGGAATATAAGAAGAAATAAGGGTTAGTTCGATATTTTTTATGGAAAATTATTTGGAAATAAGCAATTAAAAGATGAGGTCAAAGGTTAAATGGAATCAATATTTGAACTTTTTTAATGAAAAAAAAAATACTAGCAAGAAATTTTCTGTAATTATGATAGCTAGAATATTCAACTCTTTCCCGGAGGATGTTAAATTGATTCAAGATAAAAACTAGTCTATTTGTAAAATTAGAGAAATTGTGAATAAATATCATTTATGACATGAATGAATTTGAATTTTTCATCTGTAACAATATTAAATGTAACTTAACTGATAAGAATCTGATTGACCTATGTACTTACAATTGTCGATAATTTAATGAAATAAATATTATTCTGAATCTAAATCTGAATTTAAAAGTCCAACAAAGAAATTTCTCCCAATTTGAAAATAATGTTTTATACTGATTGTTTTTTTTTTCACTTATTTTGTAAAAATTTCATTACCTTAGTTTTCCGAATGGTTAATGGCTACTTTCATTATCTAAACTAAAAACTAGCACGAGAAAATAGACACTCTCAAGAAAATTAGATAATTCAATGATTTAGCTGCGCATTAATCCCGTTATTCACAGGATACACTAATATTATAATTTCTTGTTTTTAAAAACGTGCATGTCCACGTGAGGTGTCACCAACAGAGAGTTTATAGCGTATCACGCACGCAAACCCGCCGTTATAAATAGGTCGCAGTAGTAAATAAAAAAGAAAAAAAAAGAAACGCGCGTACAAACGTTTTGCATTAAAAAAGACGGCGTGCACTTAAAGAAAGGGCTCCTTTATTTAGAGCCTCTTGTGCGGCGTAATGAGCCGGCGGCCGGGTGCGGCTTGAGAAAAATTCGCTCGGGGGTCCCGATCGGGCCCCGGCCGGCGTGAGGGGGGCGGGCGGGGCGGCTCAACACGATTCGAGTGGGCCTAGTCGTGGGTGCCGCCGCCGCCGCGGGGTTCGGCAATGGCAGAGAGTGTAACTGCTGGTGGCAGAGATATGCCTGCTGCCAGACCCGGCCAAACGCACTATTGATTTGCCTGGCTGTGCTACCAACCAACCGACCGACCGACAGACCGCCCTTGCCGAGCAACGTCCCCTGCCTGATAGTGAGCTTACTTACTGTTCACCACCGTCATCGCCCCCTGCGAATGCACTTTATACCAGCGCTGCGCTCACCCCCAGCAGACAAAAAATTTTTGTGCGAATTATCATTGTTACCAAGAGAGAGAAAGAGAGAAAAGGAAAAATTGGCGCTGTCCAAAACGGTTCACGCTTTTTGTTCTTTGTAGGAGCAAAAAGTAACGCGCTCAGTTCCAGCTTTTTATCACCCGGATAAATTAGTTCAAAAAAATTGGTTCAAGCTAT
The DNA here is from genome assembly GCF_031216515.1 of Neocloeon triangulifer. Taxonomy (NCBI): domain Eukaryota; kingdom Metazoa; phylum Arthropoda; class Insecta; order Ephemeroptera; family Baetidae; genus Neocloeon; species Neocloeon triangulifer. The sequence continues at coordinate 4,778,602 of NW_026775550.1, forward strand.
TTTTTGTGAGAAATTTTAATGCGACATCCGACATTAATTTCTCTTGTGAGATTTCGTCATTTTTTTCCGTGTGAGAAGAGTTCCAAACAGAAAATAGAATTGATTGGTCTGCTCCAACCTTGGTTTAATTTTAATTTCAGTTACCACTCTTTTTAAAAGATAATTATGTAGCAAAAAAATAAACTTATAAACATGCATGTTAATAATTTGTTAATATGGGTGTGTTCTTTTGAAATTTTTTGATAATCATATTCAATGTGTTGTCTTAAATTTTGAGTTTTAAATAAAAACATTAATTTTTTGGAAACAGAAATCCAAATCTGTTTTGAAAAGAAATTAAAAGAGTTGAAATTTTGACATTTTAATTTGTTTTCCAAGCATTGGTTTTCTCGATCAGTTTCTGAATCCGCGTAAAGATTTCATTTGAATAATAATCAACTTGTAATTTAAAATTACAAAAAATTTGACGTTTTAATTTAGTCTTAAATTTGAGCTAGTCTTCAAGTCTTGATCGCCTAAAATAAAAAATTGCCGAAAAACGGAATTTTATAATTTATAATAAAAAATTTGTTTATGAATCATCTGAATTCTTTGAATATATTTAGAGAAATTAGATCCCACAGAAAAACGGTTTAAATATTTTTCTCCTAATAAACTCGGTATTTAAAAATAAATTAATTTGGCAAAAATTAAAGGGGTTTTCAAACAAATTTATGGCAATTAAACTCCGAAAAATATTCACCTAAATTTCATTGCAAAATTCAATTTTCACAATTCATTTTTTTATACATTCCTGTTATTAATCTTTTTCATTTTCATTCCATGAAAAAATTGAAACCTGTTTTAAAAAACGTATTTTTTACAATCTTAATTAATATAAAAAATTACTTCTTGATGGAAAAAAAGCTGGAAACAAATGCGAGCATCTGAGTCCAGTATTTGACGCGAGCGGTATGGTGGGCGGCGAAAGATCAATTTGGCAATTATCATCGCCCGAGGCAACTTTAATCTCATTCTCTCGGAAGGAGAAGTTTGCTCTCGAGTTTGTTGTGTGTGCAGCGTGCACGGGAGAGAGAGAAAGAGAGCGGCGCAAAAAATAAATCGTTACATCTCAACTTCCCACACAGAAAGACGGAAATAATTTATTCCGGAAATCAAGGAAATTCGCAGGTAGTGTATAAACGCCCATTTAAAAGTGGACCGAGCTGGAAAAAAGTATGTTCCGTCGTGGCGGTTGATCCTCTCTCGGCTGCGGAATATTATGGATGTATATTTTAAAGCGGCTTCCTGTGTTTGTTTGCTCGTAAAACCGCCGCGCCGCGCGCGCGTATGTTTTTGCCTCTCGCGCGCACTAGATAAGTTAATGATTCCCACTGGCGAAGTGCCGGCAAAAAGCGGCGGCCCGCGCGCGCATCCCACGCGCGAATCAAATAGCAAAGGTTAGAGGTAAATTCCGCAGCCGCGCCTTTAAAGTAAACACGGCGAATTTAATGCCACGCTACGCAATCAGCAAACGGTCCCACGCTCCAAGTTTTAATGTGCGGCCCACACACCTCATTATCAACACCAAGTCAAATGAAAGTGATCACTTTGCCTACCTTTTCAGAGTCGGTGGTGTGTCCTGAGCCGAAGGACGTCAAAGAGCCCCTATCCTGACTCTCGTTGTCCTCTAATGACGTTGAGTCTTCCATATCCCTGAAAACGATCGAGAATCTTGGTTAATTTTGTTTTATTAAATTCCCTTATAAGTGATAAAAATGTATTTTTAATTGCAAAGATTTCATTTTCAAATTACTTTTTTTGCCTTGAACTCATCTATAATTTATCATTTTTAAATAACTATTCAATTTGGTTGCAATTTCACATTACCTGCTTGTGCGCTGACTGTTGCCCTTTGTCCTGGCAGGACTTCGTGGAAGACCGATTGGCATCACAGATCCAAAGAACGTTTCTTGGATAACTTCCCGTAGCTTCTTCACCCAAGTTTGTTTCGCCTCCAGTGAAGAAGCCTTTCGAAAAAAAAGCAGTTTGAAATAATTTCCAATTTCCTATAAAAATTACCTTCAGGACTATTCTCTGATCAGACATCATTGGAGCTCGTCCAGTCCAAACTGCAAATTTGCATTCATCACCTTCAATGTGTTCGGTAACTCCTGCTTCTGACGTCTAAAAAGAAATGGCTTGAAATTGATTTCTCTCGAAAGAATTTTGGAATTACCATGATTTTGTGCTTGTAAATGTACTTGGCCCTGCCATTAGAGTCTTTCACTTCTTTGCTGAAGAGCAGATACAACTCAAACAGGAAAAGATGGCGCTCTCTTCCTTTGCGAATCAACTGTCTCGGGTCCCACACCTGCCACAAAAATGATGGATTGCTTATTACTTGCTGATAGGATATAGAGTTGCATACCTGGAAGGTGTCTTGCAAAATGACTTCGCCCAATTTGTCAATGGAAACGTCACACCCCTCGAGCAAGGACAAGTGCATGGCGTCGTTTGCTTTTTTTGGCACATTAAGCATCACTTCCAAACCGTCCTATAAAAATACCCAATCAAATATTTGTCAAAATAAATAAGCTTAATATAAATTAATTTTTCTTGTGCTTTTAAATTAATTAAATTTGGAAAAAATAATAATAACCTTGATTTCTCCTTGTCCTTCATCACAGCACCCCTGGAGATCTTTCAGCAAAAGTTGGTACTTTGTTATTCGCTGCACCGGTTTAATGAGATAGGCAGCAATGGGATGCTCGATGTGGTGCTTCTTCTGGAGATCCTCGAAAAATGAACCGCCGTGTGTGACTAGAAGTGAGTTTGACTCTGGTTTGTTGCGGCAGTACTGGACGTACATGTCAAATTTGGCAGCCTAAACATCAATTTTTATTATAAATTAATTTTTTTTTTAAAGAAATTATTCCAATTTTACCCAAGTTACAAAGCAATGGCCCACATCCTCGGGCATCGTTTCGTATTTCTCCAACTCTCGGAGAAAAATATTTTGGTGAAATTCAAGGATTTCCTCCATGTTTCCAAACAGGATGTCCTCTTTGGCTTGAATTCCCATAGGCGCCGCTGTCGGACACTCTCGAAGCTCATCCAAAAAGCATCGGACACAAATTTCTAAATCTTTGACATAAGTCCTTTCAGTCTGCAGCAATTCGGCCATGATGAATCTTAAACAATTCACGGATTAGAATAACATGAAATGGTGTAAATTTATTTTAAATTACTCCTTCCTTCTGGCAGATTTCCTCTTTTCCTCATTCAGCTCTTTCAATTCTTTGGCAGCGATTTCTTTGACACGAGATTCGAGTGAGGGGTCGGAGCCCCCGGAGCTCTTTTCCAGAGACAGATCTGCTTTTTCAGCTTCTGCCTCTGACAAAATGCCTAAAGCTCCTTCAAGTTGAAGTCTAAAAAAGAGACAATTTCCATTAAATTTTAAGCAAAACAAAAATGAAGCATAATTTAAGTTGAAATAGTCTAAAATGTAAATATATATTTTAATAATTGAGGTGGAAATAAAATTTATATATATTACCTATACTTGTCCATGCGAGTGCTGAAGTCCTTGTAACGATTGTCCACAGCCGTGACCCACTGCTTGATGGAGCCAGCATGGAAATGGCCTTGCTCCACCAAATTCTCTGCCAGTTGTTTGAGCAGCTTCACCTTTTCCCGTGTTTCCTGCAAGTGACAAAGTTGCACATTAGAATGCGAATGTTGTTGGGTAAACAAGCGATTTCTACCTTGGCTGTGACTTTGAACTCGTTGTGCTCCTTGAGTAACTGTTCGGTTTCAGCTCGATTGTTTCCCACATGGGTGTGAGTGCTCAAATAGAGTTCTCCAGTTTCTCTGATCCATTTCAACGCTTGCTGAGCAGACCTCTCTAACAAGACATACTGCTGACACTGGTCTAGCCGTTTCTTTCTGTCAGCCCAGTGCTCAAGCACTCTCGTCTCTTGTGACAAAAGGCGCTCCAAAGTGACTGCAAATTGATCAATCGATGAAAAATTTTTACTTCATGGTTATGTTAATCACAATCTGTTAGACTAACTTCCTGAAGATAAAAATTATAGCATTAAAAAAAATATATATCAACTTATTCTTTTTCCTTATTGGGTCAAGTTCGTAAAATTAATTTGATTATTTTAATCATTTAAAAAAAAAAATTTAAAATAAAAGAGAATTTTAATTAAAAATTCAACAATGTTCCCTTAAAAAAAATATTTTTACCTTGGACTTTGGCCTTAGAGTTTCTGGAACTGGCATCAGGCTGTGAGTTGTAGATTTGCTCGCTTCGGAGGGAGCACTTGAGGAAGGTTTCGGCGTTCCTCCTGGCCAGGGTGCACCCTTTCAGGAAGGCCTCCTTCTTTTCCTGGTGCTTTGCTATCAGTTGCGCCAGACCAGCAACTTTATCATTGTTAGGGGCGCTTGCACAGAGATCCTCATCTCGACGGTACTCCCTCTCTAGACTGTCCAGAACGGAGCAAACCTGGGAAAAATTTGGCAATTAATATCAGGAAAATGTGTTTAATTTCATACTGATAGGACGGGGAGCGATTTTCTCCGCTTCATGTTTGCAAGCGAAAAGTACAATAAGTTTATATAATGGTAACGCCGGCTTCCTGTTTAGATTTCTCTCACAATCCAGCGCAACCACTATCATACGCTCGTTAGGAAAAAGCCGCAAGGATTTTTGTCAAACGGACTTGTTGTTTTGTTTAATATCCCACATGGTGTAGGTCGAAGACACCTTGGAAGTGGAACTTACATTTTCTGCGGTTTTGAAGAAGCGAACTGCAGCCTGCGCGAGCCGGTGTCGTTCTTCGGCAATACTGACTAGGTTCTGCCACCTGGTGGTGACTTCGTCTGAAATGTTCCGGACGCTTTGCGGGTCAAAGTGGTTGGCGCCGATCAGCGCGTCGGCTCGCATTCGGATCTGAGCCATCGAGACGTGCGTTTTCTGCAAAATAAAATTGCAAAAAATAAATTCATTGAATTCAATAAGATCGGTACAGGTTGATTTCAGCAGCATGTGCCAAGGAGACTGAAGGAGATCGCAAAAGGAAACTCGCAAGACGAGCCCGACAACATTTGATTTGGTTAGGCGGAGAGCAGTGGGATGCAAGAAGTTTCCAAGAGATGCACACGCATATCCTATTTTAGTCACGTGCAGTTTGGGAAAAGATTTTTTAAACTGGAATTTCTACAATTGCGGTTGACAAAATAATTTTTTTTTTTTAGATTATTTTATTTTGAAATGCGATCAACACGAAAATTAAATTCTCAAATGAAATAAAGTTAATGTCAATCAAAAAAGCCAAATTCCAGGTAAAATAAGATAAATCAAGGTATAAAAATGCTCACCTCAATTGCAACTTGAAATTGTTCGTGTTCTTTCTTGAGCTGTTCCGCTTCGGCCAGATTGCTCGGCAGAGAGAAACTGGCCTGCAGCATGGCCTCGCCGTTCCGAATCCAGCTGATGACTTGATTGGCGTCGCTCTGGAACTGACCCAACTGCAGGGCCTGCTCCAAACGGACGCGCCGCATTTCGGCCAGGTCCTCCAGATCCATTTCCTTCTCGTGCAGAAACTCGAGGAGCACCTGGACGCGAGTCTGCGCTGGAAACTGGGCGTCCGCCATCACCGTCACCCCCGATGACTCCATTAGCTGATGAGGAAAAATGGAGAGATTTGTTTAATTTTGTTCTAGATTGTTTTCATACATATATTCATTTTCTGGATGAAATAGATTTTGATTTATTAGGAAATATAATTTATTCAAAGAATCAAATTGATTGCAGTTTTCCAATTTTATTTTTATATGGTTTTTCATTTTGAAATTAAAAAAAATTAATTTTTATTTATTTCAGATTTACTTGTTTGAATTTTAAGGGCTGCCTAATTTAAAATTGGTCTTGTATGTCAGTGTCAAGCTATAATTTTTGTGTGGGCAAGAAGCAACCTTGGCATATTTTCCTCTCTAACGATATAAAAATATTACGACCACTAATTGCGTTGATGGCGGTGGAAAAAAAGGTTCTGGTACGTATTGGTGTGCGAATAAATTAGTATTGCTTTTAAATTGTTATCAGGCGCCCACGGTCGGGGCGAGAAGGCCGTCCGAGCCACCCACCTGAGCGAGTTCCTGGCCGCGCTGGAGCACCTGGAAGGTGGTGTTCTGCATGTGCTGCACACTCTCGTTGTGGAGTCGCAGCAACTGCTCGGCCTTTTGCACATCTCTGCTCAGCTCGCTCCTCTGAAGCTCCTCCGCCCACATTTCCAGTTGGGACGACACCTGCAACAAAGCCAAATCGCGACGGTCACTCGACGCCCATCTACCTCATTTGCATTCCAACACCATTAATTTTCACACCTTCAGACAATTTGTATTAACAAAATAATTATGCGATACAAGAAAAATTGTATTTAGATGAATATTTTAAGTCTTATGAGTTCAGGAATATTAAAATTCCATCAGTTTAAATGCCAAATAAAATTTGATTTTTTTTCCTACTGTTTTCGAAAGAATTAAATAACCTTCAAAATATCTCTCCAATAAAATTTTGCACTTTGAGAATTTCAAATTTTGTTAATTTTTTATGGAAAATATAATATAATTTTTTAATTCATTAATACTTAACAAAAACATCTTATCTGATGTGAATCTCATTCTTAATTTTTTTTTTTTTTTTTAATACCATTCCTTTTCTTCATTCTCAACTTTTGTGAAAAATAAAGGACAAAAGTTTGTCAACAGTGCGTGGCCAAAAAAAGCAGCACAGACGATTCTCGCCCGGCGTGCTAATGAGCAAGGAAATCCTTTCATGGCTAATCAAGGCTGAAGGCGTGTCGACGTCATACTCTCTCATTGTTGGATGTGTACAATAATTTTTTTTTTCACATGGTACATCAACCCCCGACCAACGAGATGTGGTAATTAGCGGCCCCTCAAATATGGATCGGGTTTCCTACCTCAAGGGCATCGCGTTCGAACAAACGCAGCTGCAGACACAAATCGAGGCGCAGCCGCCGCGTTGACCACAACTGCTCCAGTTCCTCCCGCTGCTGCCCCAGTCGCTCCAGGGTGGACTCCACGGCGGCTACCGACCCTGTCGCGTCCATCTCGGGAGTGACACCAGCGGCCCTGCAAAAATTTGACGCAAGAAATTAGAAAAAATTTTGTAATCATTGACTTTTAATTTAGTGAAGAATCCAAATTTTTTCAAAATATTTACTTGTTAATTTTGCCAACTCTGTAAATTAAGATTGATGGTTTCATAGTTTTACTTCATGATAAATTCAAGTAAATATTCAAAATTTATTGGGGAAAACTGATATAAATTTATGTACTTAATAATTTTAACAAATAATATGCCGTATTTTTAAGATACAAATGAATAATAGCAAAATATTATATTTTATAATTAACTAAAATTTTTTATTGTGTTTTTATTTAATTGCAAGATAAAATAAAATGAAATTTTGCAATTTGTTTTATTATTTATTTATAATATTTTTAATTTTTAAATGCTTTCAGAAATTTACAATCAAGTTCAAAAAGGTATTTCTTTCTGATTTTTTTTCTTTGAAAAAAAAACCAAAGGTTTTCAATAAAATATAATTAGGAAAAAGTTCAGCTTAATAAAATGTATAGATTTCCTGTAAGGTTAATTGAAAGATTTCCAGTCTTCTTAAATTTTGATAAAAGGGAAATATAATTACAAAGCTTGTCAAACGACAATTATTGCACTTCCAAGGATATCCGAGCTTTTTAACGAGAATGGCAGTGTCATTTTCGCCTTTTCCAGCATTCAAATCCGGTCCCTTTTAGCAAATGTCAAGAGTCGAGAATACAATTTAACCTGGTGCGCGGCTTTTCACGGTGCCAATTAAGACGCCATTAGCGCCGGGCAGAATTAATTAATAATGATGCGGCTGCGTGCTCGAGAAACGGGCATTGTTGTCGCAAAAGAGTCGCACGTCGGCGAACCGCAGCACGGTGGCGAACAGCGTAACCCAATATTGCGTGTTGCAAAGAATTGTTTACAAATATATATAAATATTACAAACAACACGGACTGCTGGGATTGGGTTTCAGCGATCGCCAGGGATGGGAAAATCACTCAGGTGTATGTTTATTTTTGTTTTCAGTTCGCAGAAAAAGTGACGACCTAATGACAGGCGCGGTTTATTTGTTCCATGCATTCCTTATAAAAAAAAATGAAAGTCAAGTATTCATTTGGTCTGGGAACCTTTTTGTAATAGAAAGATACTATTTTTGTCTGTGCTTGTTTATGCAAAAATTCCGACTGTTCTTTATTTTAGTCGAACTACTAATTTCATTGAAGGAGGTCACTGTACATAAAAAAAGATTGAAAAAAAAACAAACAATGGGGCTCTTTGATGTAATATGTGATTTAGCGAAAGAATGGGAAGCAGCTCTCGGGAGAGTTCTGAGGAATATGACATTGTTTTATTTTTATAACATCCAGTAGATGGGAAGATTATTTTTAATGATAGAAAAGAAAGTATTGCTAAAAATTTAAATAAAAGTTTGCATTGTCCAAAATGATTCTGTGTTTTAATTTTTGGGATTCAACTGATTATTAATTAATGGCAACTTTAAATTAAATAAACTCTTGTAGAATTGAATAAAATTTAGTTAGAGTATCAAATTAACGTTAAAAATTTATTATCTTTATAAAATCTAGAATTTTCAGGATAATTGTCGAAAAATTTGAAGCGCAAAAACCATATTAAATCGTCCAAATCAGCTTTGTAAATATTTTCAAATATAATTTTTATCTTTCATTGCGGAAACAAGTATTTAAAACTACGCTTGAGGAAGAACATACAAGTTTAAAAAGATCTTGATTTTAGATGAAAGTAAGTGTTTGAAAATTTTTTTTACAAGAAGTTTAGAATTTTAATTTCAGGTAAAAGATAAGCTTTGAAAATTAAAAAAAAAAGAACTGCAATTTGATGAAAATTTTATTTTTCAGACTGGATTTAGAAAATAAAAAAAAATTTGTGATGTAAATAAAATGCTGCTTTTCAAGAATTAAATAAAAAATGAAATTGGAAATTTTGGCACGGGAAAATTTTTACAAAATCATTGAACAATAATTTTAATTTGTTTGAAGAAATTGACACTCATGGTGATGGTCATTGGAATGAAGGAATCAGGCTTTTCCTTGTTGCAAAAATTGTTTTTATTCAAAAACTAAACGGCCCCTACCAGCTTTGGTCACGGTTTGCAACCCTATTGCATGAGCAAGAGAAATACAAATTATCTGCAAAAACAAATTTAATAAAAAAAATTTGCAACGAGGAGTTATTTCTAACAACTTTTATTTTGCCATAAAACTGATAATTATAGATTAAAAAAATTGAATACTTTTGCACTTTAAATGCATTGTAAATTAAATCCTAATCATATTATTTATTTTTTTACCACAACTAACTCGCCCCGAGAATAAATAAACCATTTGACTTGATGGCTTATCAATCGCCCTACCCTGCAAATAGAACGTGCAAACGGACTCTCCCTGCAAATTGGAGAAAAATCACCACGCGCGTTAGATAAAAAATTCATTCCGTTTCAACGACTGCATGACGAATGAAAATGAGCTTTTTGCTAGCGAGTGTGCACAGATGGAAGATAAATTGCGAATTACGAATTCCGGCGGCATTCGGAGGGACACACCTGTTCAGCAGGCCGAGCGACTTGGATTTGCTCCTTCGGGAGAGTTTGGCGGCGCCGGGCGTGCTGCGGCGACGATGCGGCCAGATGAGGTGTTGAGGCCGTTTGCGGGCCCGAGGCCGCGAGTCGGGCATGTTTGGAGAAAAAAAATCACCAGCAAATTGAAAGAGACGAATTATGTCACATTTTTTTCTGCTCCGAGGCGCTTCGCACGCCGACGCCGAGCGGACTGGAAGACCGAAGGAAGCGCGGAACCGTTTTGAATTATTAATATGAGGTGCGCGTGACGCGATTTAAGGCTCGGACGCCTTTAAAAAAATAATCAGAACGACGGCAGCTGACGTCACACGCGCACTTAATTATTGTTGTTGAGCAATGCCAATTGTTATTTGATTGAACGCCGGCCGGCCGGGTTTCTTTTCCAGCTTCGTGACTAATTTATCTGATGGTGGAGGCAGATCCGACGCAGCCGATTGACACCACATTTGGAAACAAAACAGCACTTGCAGTGCTGATTGTGTCGAGACAAAACGGAGAATACTCCTTGGTTCACTCAAAATTTGTGATATAGAATAAAAACGAGGAAAACGTATGAAAAAGCTTGCAAAAAAATTTCCAAATATTATTTTAATCACGATAATGCAATATTCATCTTGACAATTTATATTCATTGAAGGAATCACAACAATTTCTCAAATTAAATTTGTTTAAAAATGGTGGATTTTATTTATCTATCATAGGCATGAAACGTACAGACATATCAAATTTAAATTATTTCTTAAATGAGTTTCTTTTTTTTAAGTATGCCTCATTCATGGTGTTTTGAATTAGAAATTCAAATCACCATGAATCAACCCTCGATCGTGAACTTCAGCTACAAAAATACTTCATTTAGTTTTAAAAAAGTTTCAGGAGCCTTAATCTTAAGAAATTCTATAAAATTTATGTTTCTCCCAAATTTAAACAACACAACCTATGCTCAAAACAAGTTTTGCTACTTTAAACCAATAATGTGTATGAGAATTTTCAATTTACAAAGACAGCGTAATTTTTTTCCTTCATTACATTGATAAAATGTTAGTAAACATAATTTTGAATTCCCGAACGCAAAAATCCCGCTCAAATATAATTATTTTTCCTTTTTTCAAGTGATTTTGCCACTTCAGCCAATGTTGGCAATTTTGCACGAACGGTATAAACTATCAAACAAAAACACGTCAAACACGGATACAAACCTTTTGGCCGGCACAACCACGTTTTTACTACTTATTTATTTACGTGAATCCCCGTCGCCACTCGACGTCCTGTTGAATGAACGCGACTCGCAACAACGCCGAGAGTCTCTCGAATGTGTCCACCTGTTTTTTGCACGCTTTTGATCGTGCACCTGCCGCTGCCACTGCCCATTATCCTCCCACGGAAAAGAGTGAAAAATACACAGGCAGCAATCAATCGGCGCGGCCATTATTGTTTGCACTCGATGGAACGAAAAAACGCGAGTCGGCAAAAATCACATCTCATTTATATACCGCAATCAATGCTTTTCGTTCTATTCTCTTTTGCTTTTGTAATGGGAAAAAAATATTAAAAAAAAAAAAAACTCGGCGTATCAACAAAAAGCATTGAGTGGAATGAAAGAAGAAAGCGCGGGGTGTCTCCCCAGAGAAATAAGCAAGCCTTGCTCTTTGCGGCCGGCGAGTCGCGAGTTGGAAAATAATATACAAACTGCACGCTGACAAGTTTCAACACCGCAATCTTTGTCATTCCAATTCACGAGCGAGTAACACAAGTGACGAGAAAGAGGTTTCGGACAAAAAGCTAATTGAATTCGGGTCGCATAGAAGTACCGTCGCGTTTTTACAGACGAGATGTTTGAACAAATTTTTAGCGTACGGACTTTTGCAGGATGTTCATTTTTACTTTTCCGAGAAAATTGCAAATATGAAAGTTCACATTTAACATTTTTAAATTACTTTATAATAATTCACCTTTTGTTTTTAGTTTTTAATGGAAAAAGGGTGAAATTTATTGTTAAATTTAATAAATTTCTATTTTCAAAACTCAAACGAATTCAGAATTCATGAAGTGTTTCTTTTTAATTATTTTAATTCATTATAGGATTTAAATTATTATTGTTGTTTATTTGTCAAAATTGTTACATCACATTGTTTACTTTCAATCGTTGAAATTTTAATTCCTCAAAATTACTTATATATTTTTTTTTTCGTGAAGTTTTTCTTCAATTGGATCATTGTTAACATTTTCCTTCATTGGAATAAACAAAAAACATTGCATTCAACGCCCACAAAATCAATAACAATTATCAGAAAAACTTCCCTTTTTTTAACGAAATTTGTTTTCAATTCATAAATTTTTCATTCATTTGAATTGCATCTAAAATAAAAATTATTTATATTATTTGGGCTGAACTGAATTATGATATTTTTCTTTTAAAAGAACTTGGATTTTATACAAAATTTAAATTACTGTTCTCAACCTTGCAATCAAAACGCATGTTTTCCATGAACCTGTCAATCAGACAACCTTGGAAGTGCTCTCGAATCGCAATTTTCCGGCGACACGCGCCATCAGAAACAATAAGAGTGAACATCACACAAAGGTCGGCGAGTTGCAAACTTTTCAAGTGAGGTGTGAACCTGACATCAGCCAACATTGATCCGCTCGCATTTCAATCAACTTGAGCAATTACGCTGGGGTCGGATGACGCGAGTGACGTCATTCGGTCTCTCGTACCTGCCCCGTCAATACACGGCTGCACGCGCGTATTACAACGACAGCAAATTCGAAACTAGCGGTCCAGCCGAGCGAAATTCGTTCGGCGCAGGAAAAACGGTTCTCCGTGACGGGAATTAGTTTCGGCGCGGGTCCAATTAAAAGCGACGGCACCTGTTCGCTCTGCCCGGTTCAATTTGAAGGGTTGCGAGATCAACATAATAACGAGGGCGAAATTGAAACATTAATCGTTAAGACCTTTGATTAATTAATTTTGTAATTAAAATTATAATTAATTAAATCTGTCAATTAATTTTCGTTCGCAATTTTAAAACTTAAAGGTCATATTGAAAAACCGATCAAAACAATGAAAAAATTTAACTTTCAATTTTGATTTTTTTAATTTTTGAACCAATTTTTAAAATCCATTCCATTTGGATTTTATTTCAGTAAGATCAACTTGTTAAATGGTTTATTTTTATGTTGATAAATTTTCAAGATGTAAAAGTGAAAGTAGTTGATATTTTAGCACTTTTATGCTCCCCAATTTGAATAAAGAAATATTTACAAAATTTCAATTATAAGTTATTTAAATTTAGCTCTTGGGATTTAAAGATATTACCGTAGCAAAACAACAAATAAATGTTCTCCAAAATTACTCTGGACGGTTTAAAGAATTGAATGTTTTTGTGAAATAAAACAAATCAGTTACTTAAAAGCGACAAACAAAATTCAGTCAAAATAATCCGAAATGTGAAATGAATCCATTAGATTGGTTAGGTCAATTATTTTTTCGTTAATTGAAGAAAAAACTAAATAAAATCCAATTGTAATCATTAAATGGGAAAAAGACGAAAGGCTATTTTTTCTGCAACAAATTCTTTACCTTTTTCGCATTGAAATCAATCATTTTTGCAGTAAATTTGCCAAATTTTTTGCCTATAGCATTGAATTTGAAGAATAAATGCGAGACTGACCTGAGCTCTTGGACGAGGGACTCGCCATGGGCGATGGTGCTGTTGCAGGCTGCCAGGGTTTGTTCTCGCTGCTGCTCGCCCTGCTGCAAAAGGCGTTCGGCGGCTTCCAGCGTTTCGGCGGCCACTTCCTCCTCTCCGTCGGCCACGGCCTGGCGCAACGTGTCGAGCCACGAGCAAAACTGCCGGCATGAAACGGATTCAGTGAATGCTACTCCGGGAGGCTGCGAGATGCGCGAACATGCGCCGTCGAGCCCGCTTTGCTTGGCCATTTTATTACTCCAAGCCTTTTACGCACTTAAAATTTATGTTTCCATCTGCGCACCAAAAGTTCCCGGAAAGTTTTAAAATTTAATTCGGAGGAGGCGGAAATTAAAAAGGAAAGAAATCGGGGTTTTGTTTCTCGCTGCTGGTGACGAAAAGGGATTAATTAAACGAGTTGGGGGTGCAGAACAGGGGTTGGGGTGTGTATAATAAAAAAAGAAGGACGCCGTCACCCCTGCGCACATTACCAAGGCCTTTAATTATTTTTGCGCTGCCTGCTTTCGCTATAATTACCGCCGTCATGCCAATTTTGCCGCGTGATGAAATTTTAACCGAAAATTGTGCGCGTCTGTAATTATGCTGGTGGTCTGCGCGAAATTGTTATTTATTTAGAGGTGGACAATCTGAATTCATTACACTAATAATTCAATTCGCGGCAGCATTTATGTTGGAGTAAAATTTCAGGCCTGTAGCAAGAGAGCTGTGGGTTATGGAAAGGAGAGAGAGTTGCAATCGAGAGCATGCAAATTAATTAGCGCTTTCAACATATAATTGGACGCAGCAGGTTTCAAGAGAAATGCGATAGGAATGGATCTGATTTGAAAAATAAATCTATAAAAACGCTTGTTTCAAATTTGAAATCAAAATATACTTCCAACAAAATCTCTCTGATCTGGTCTGGAATTCAAACGTTAAAAAATTCCTGTGCGTATGATTTAATCATTTTTATAAAAATTGTTTTCGGACAAAACTGACAGCTTCAAAAGCGGCTGGCTGCCCACTGAAAAAAAATTACTTCCGCTTGGGAAAATTTTTGCAATTAGCAACGTTGGATATTATTTTTTTTTTTTCAAAATATGATGTTCAAAAAAACTTTGAATTTGTAGTTTTCAAACCCTATTAAGTTTTTCTCAAATATTTCTAGTTTTTTAAGTAAAAATTTGAATTTAATGTTGCTGATATTGGCTGATTTTCATAAAAAATGAATGACACGCTTAGAATTGTGTGATTTTTTGTTTGAAATAAATTTTAGTTACAATTAAAGACATCTTTCTCCAATTATGATGAAAAATCGCCAGATTATAGAAATTTTCAAACGAGATCTCGTTATGATGGCATGAAATATAAAATTGTGGACAAATCAGTAATTTTTTGTTTGTAATATATTTCATAAAAATTTCATCAGGAAATAAAAATCAATTAATTAATAATAAAAAAATGGCAAATTTCAACTTTTTTTGCAAAATTTAATGGAAAATAAAAAAAAAACTGAAAAAAACCTATACAAAATTGAAATCCCAAGTTTTTTTTTTAATCCGTATTAATGAAAGTGCGGGGCTTGCAATTGAATTGAATGAGCAGCACAGCTTTGGAGAACAAACAGTGCCCCAAAGTTTTGCTCTGGCCTCTTTCGCCGCCGAAGATGAAACGCGATAAATCAAGAGGGCCGTCTATATAACCATAGATCCACTCTACGGTTGCCGATTGTCAGCAGAAATGTTTCATCTCACCTCCTTGTCCTTTTGATAGAAGGCAACGGCCAAGTCGAGTCGGTGGCGTCGCTCCTCGACTCGGGCCGCGAAACTCGCCACCCTCGTTTCCAGCTGACGGGCCACCGAGTAGATTTCGTCCGCCTTGCACTCGCCGGTCTGGGCAAGCTCCTCGGCGGCGGTCAGCAGTTTCTCCGCGTTCGTGTATGTGTTCTGCAATCACAAGGGGGGACCACGACGTTAATCACACACAAAAATATATGAAAGAGCAAAAGTATTATATATAAATCACACAAGTTATGAGAGAGCGCTCTCGAACTGGAAAAAATATCATGAGCAATTTTCTTTTTCCCACAAACCCTAAAAGCCGATTTTCCTCTCCTGAATTAAACTTAAGCAAGCGCCCAGTCCGAAATGTTTTTTACTCGACCATTTCAGCACACAAGAGCGTTTCTTTGTGCGCGGAGCTAGATATCGAATAGTTTCCATTTGGCCTTCTCGGTTATTAAGCCTGCAATTGACGACGCTCCTAAATTGGTATATGAGAATTATTCATTAATGAGAAAGCCGGTTTCTTATCATCGCCGCCCTTGACACTGATGGGCAACAAGATGCAATTCACATGTGCGTGCAAATTGAGTCTGTGGTGCGTGTAAAATTGCATTACGTCAGGATGACCTCCGGAAATAGATTTTTGATGCTGAGCATCGGAGATGAGAGCTTTTGTTTGTCTCTTCTCAGCTCGCGAAATTCACGATATGAGATAGATTTAATTATGCGCCTCTCAATTAGTCTGCATTTATTTTTCACAGAGATGATGATCATCAGAAATTTTTGGATCAAATATTCAAATAAATTTAAAACTATTTTGCATCATATTATTATTTATTTCTTAAATTAAAAACTTAAATTCAGACATGATATTGAAAAAAACAATGATGATATTCATAGAAAAAACTTATTAAAACACCCATCGAGAACAATCCAGCAACTTCAAATTCAATTCACAATTATATAAACCTGAAGGGGAACCGTTCGTTAGGTACTCAAGTGCCAATCCTTTATAACGAGAACTTTCGAAACAAAACAGAATTCATGATTTTTCAGCCACTTGAAGATCGTGCCGCACAATATTTTTATTACAACCTTGTTTGAAAGGCATATGCTTCAAAGTACTGCTACTTCTCGACTGAAATAATGATGAATTAGACGCAGCTTAAGGCCAATTAAAGAGACGATCGATATTTACGTCTGCAGATTGGATCGAAAACGGTCGAATTCTGTGCATGACAAGCCGCTCCTCTCGACAGGCGCATGATTCTTTCTCAAATGCTATTAAGTGCTTTTTTTTAAATCAGTCAACCGGTTGCTGCGAGTTTGTCTATAACGTAATCATGCGTGAGTCACCGCGGAATGGCAGGACCGATCGAATATTTTTTTTATAGATGAGGAAAAGAGCAACGTTATTTTCGCAAACTGCTTTCGGTAATGGAGAAAAACGAGAGGCTGATAGCTAATTTAGAGTGGAGCAGATTTTCAATACCGACACACGGAGTGCATGAAAACTTGCCAATAAAAGGGCCATCAATTACGAGCGGCGTATAAGTGGCGGCGGCGGCGGCAGATTCAGGCGCGCAGATTTATCCCTGACGGTGAACAAAGAGAACAATGGGAGCACAGCACTGCGTTAAGCACAACAATAACAACAACGCGATGACGAATTGTCATCTTTTTCGCCGTCTTTCTCTCTCCCTGGCTCAGTTTATCGATTGTGCGGTATGAATATATACAGGGGAGCCGCGCTTTTCTTTCTTTCACTCTCTGCTCGGAATAATAGACTGCATTTTGGCGGCGCCGGTGACGCGGAAATTCGTCATCCCGCCCAGTTTGCAAACTTTCAAAACTTGTTTTGGCGCCTGGCAGGAATAAAGTTTGCCTCCGTTTTCGAATATGGCGCCGGAAGGGATTTAGCAGCTTTCAAACGTTGTTTAATTTTGCTGGATTTGCTCCCTCCTCTGCGCACCCTCACTTTTTTCTCTCATCCAATTTGATTTTCACGTACACATTTATTTACTCGCGATTCACAATCAATCATATTTGTTGTATTCCCCCCCTCGACCGCGACCAGAACCAACAGGCGGGGGCGTCAAATTGGATCACTTATTGGAGTGCAATGTGTACGGGAAAAAAAACTAAGTAGCTCCCCCTGGAAACAATCAAGCGAATTGCAATAAAGAGCCTGTTGACAAGAGAGCAGTCACGCAAATAATAAGAGAATGTGAATTTTTTAATAAAATCAACCATTTTTGTAAATATTTGAGTTCAAATTTTTGTGGAAAAGCTTGCTAATTTTCTTTAAAATAGCTACTCAACTTGCATCTATAAATACCGGAAGATGGGGAATGTGTTTTTAAAAAACGGTTGTCTTTTGTCAAACTAAAAACTGCTTTTCCAGTTTTTCGGATTTTAAAAATGCTTCTTCAGGAAAGCATATCGCAAGGAAAATATGAAATATCTATTTTTGATTAAAAAACATGGAATATTTTAACGTTGCCAATAAAATTTTAATTCATATTTATTAAAGATTTTTTAGTGTAGAAAAAACTTTTCCAAATTTTCATCCCCTAACATTTTCTGCCAAGCAATAATCGAGTGGAGAGTTTTCCCTACATGCTTTTTTAATAACAAACGCGTTTCCAGCGACGGGGGTCCCCGAAGAGCGCAGGTTAAAAATCGACGTTGACTAATTACGCAGCATTATGCTTCTGTTTTTCATTTGTACGAAACTGGCGCGCTCGTAAATCAACCAACACAACTGCCGTGGCTGGTGAAATGAAAGGCTCCAGATTTACTAACGCGCTCAACAACAACAAACAGCAGCGCCATCGATTGGAAAAAGCAACGAGACGAGACCCCTTTTCCAAAGAAGCTTTGCAATTTTATGCAAGAACGAAGAAAAAGTTTGAATTATTGATGCAGCTTTGGTTAGCCCTCTAGCCAGACTTTTGAAAAGCTGCATTTTTCTGGAGATCGATAAATAAAGAAGGGAAGAATTTTGTTCGCGTCTTATTTGTACAACCGTTTGCGGTAATTACTCGTCCTCACAAGCATCTCATTTCGTTTTACAAAATTGCTCCCAGGGAATGTTTGTATTTAGTTTTGCTTTTCAGTCTGCAGACTTGTTTATTTACTGCAGAGGAAAGAAATTCCCCATGCACTCCTTCTTATTTTTCCACCAGAGTTGTGTATTGTACTGCATCATGTCGTTTGGCGAGGGGATGCAACCCCCGTCGTCACTTGAGGCAAAAAAGTCGAGGACCTGCGCACGATTTAATGATGATGGAAAGAGCTGCTGGGGTTGCAAGCCACTCGTTATCCGCCAAGTCAGTCGCTCTAATTTAATTAATTCGCGTCGATATCATTTACGGTCCGTGTCATCGCACACCAACGCTCTTCTGGTGCGCGCCGGGGTAAAAATTACGAGGGGTTGTAAAATTGTTATACATTTTTTTTTATATCGACCCTTTGTACCTCCAACAAGTAGCCAGAGTAAAAAAAAATTTGCTCCAAAACGGCCGCCAACATGAGAACAAGCAGAGGATAATTTTTATATTTTTAATTAGATAACTTTTTAACTTTTGGGCACTTTATAATTTTATATTATGCTGCATTATTCATTTTTTATAGATTGATTGCCATTTTAAAGAGAACCAGCAAACTTTAAATATTTTGTGAAATTTTTAATTTTAAATTTCTGCCAAACAAGCCTGTCAATTATGAACTATTTTTTTGTTATATAATAAATATTTATTTACTATTTTTCTATAACAACATCAATGTAATTAAAATTTGGCACTCTAAAACACTAATTGGGCGAAGAATAAATAAATAAACATTTGAAGCAAAAACGAAATGAATTTAATTCAACGTTGTTTGCTCTGTAATTTAGCAATTAACTTGAAATAACGAACAAATATTGAAAGTAAAAAAGTGCCTAATGCGCACTCACGACGCGGTAGGCCATACAAAAAAGGCGGCACTCGTTCCACGCTTCGCTCTCTCACACCCTAATTACAGGATTAATATTGTTCCGCGAGAACAATGCGAGGAAACAAAGCCGCGTCTTTTACATAAAATAACACCGTGTCGGTTCGAGGAGGCGAAAACGTCGCCACTTTTGTGACTGAAAATGATGCATTCCTTTTTATACGAGCGCGTGTTTATTTATTTTTCGGAGCGGCAATTACACGAATAAGAGAGGGAGGGTGACGGGAAAAGTGCACGACGTTCTTCTGGCAATCGTCACCCGAGAAATACGAGGGGTGCGCCACGGACTGCACCGACATCAAAAACTTATCTTTCGACAAGAATCGAAGGCCTGGAGGCTTTTCTCTCTCTCTTCGTTTTTTTTTTTATTCTGTCACGCCGCCGCGACTCGCAGAGATGAAAAAGCAGCTTGACGTGCGAGATGATTCGACCCTGGTTGACAAGTAGTGGAAATTATTTATCACGAAGGATGCAAATGTCGATCGCGTTAAAACCAGCATCCCTTTTATACATTCAGCAGTTTATTTTTACGACGCCACATCTCTCTTTTTTTTCTCTATATGTATAAATATATTTGGGAATTATTCATGGCTTTTCGATGGTATTGTTTTTCCAGAATGTTGGCGCGCGGATGGAAATTTTATCTCCCGAAGGCAGGGGGAGCTTATATATGAATATCACAGCGAGCGTGAAATTACGGCGGCGGCGTTTATGGATGTGACGCGCAGCGTTTGCATTTGTGTTTGTTAAAGACTCATCCATCTTCCAGATATGCATTACCATACACCGCATTTTAAATAAATCAAAACATACACACATTAATTCAGGGAGATTGATAATTTGCATGACAAAAGCGGCGTCAAGTGGCTACGTTTGTTTGCGTCGATATCTTCTCTCGCGGCTGGCGAGTCGGCAGCTTCCGAAACATTGGTTTTCATATTTGTATGTAAACGAAAGACAAAAACGACGCTTTCAGAGAGACAATTTAACTGCCTACCGGATATAAAATACATAAAGAGAAACATTAACTTGAGGACAATAAAATATGGGCGCGGTCTCCCATACTAATTACGTTTTGTAAAATTTATGAAGCTGCTACTGGGAACAGAAATCTTAAAAAATTTTGCCATTAAATTTCAATTCAATCTTGAAATGTTGAAACAAATTAAACTGATAAACACAATCCATTACTTGACAAGATATAATTATTGTAAATGTTTTCACTGACGAATGAATGAGTGAATGAATTATTAATTATATAAATTTGTTACATTATTAATAATATCTCATATTATTTTTCGAAACAGGTGCACTAAATAAGATTTCTTGGTTCGACAAAGTTTGCTGAGGTGCCAACTTTTTTGAAAATTATAGAATTTATTAGATAATTCCAAATGCGCTAATGTTGGCAATACAATAATACTGTTAAATGCAGATGGCATTTTTATACATTCATTGTGGTTCAACCCTCTCTTATCTGAATTTGAAACCCCTTATATTTCATATCATATTTCATAAATGTCTGTCAACTCTTTTAATTTTTTTTTTTTGCAAACAAAACAGAAAACTGCTGCAAATGTCTTGAGAATGCGTCAAACAACACAATGGCGTGCATTGAATGAATGTCAAACGCATGCAGACTGGCAGCCGCTCGGAAACCCTTTTCTCCGCCAAAACGCCAAGTGAATCCCGCCAAGTGCGCCCGGCCAGCTCCAACTTCTCTGCACATTTGACTCTCTAATCCAGCGCAGCACCTTTCTCGTCGTCGACTTAATGGCCGAGTTAATTATGCAGAGAAATTTCGCAATAGGCCGCTCCGGCATAAAGGGTTGGAAATCAAGGGTTTGCGAGCCGCCGCGGGATAAAACAATTACTTAATTCTGTGGGGGCTTCGCTGTGTAAAACGCGGCGGAGAGCTAATTTTGACGGGCAGGAATTTCGCACAGCTCTTGGGCAAAATACATCTCATGGGAGATAATTTAATTGGGTTTGCGGCGATGAAAATTCAAGAAGTGGAGCGACGCAACGCAAAAAAGGATTGCCGGTGTGCGAAAAATATAGTGAAATAAACATTTCACGGTCTCAATTCAGCTGTGAATTAAAAAATATTCGCATTTGGCAACCTGGAAATGGAGTTATTTAATTTTTTTGTTGTCCAAATATGATTTATTTAAGCTGTAAATTCAAATACTGACTGTGTACTATTTTAATTATTTCCCGTTTCGAGTGGTTTCTTTGGGTCTTAAATTCTCAAAAATCTATTTAAAAACAAATTACTATTTTCTTCTTCATTCCTTTTTCAGTAAATAGACAGTTCCAGAATTTTTATTTCTAATGCAAAAATCTAATTCTAAAGAAATCAACCGGCAATTTTGATACTTCTTTCCAGTCTTTCTAACTTTTTGTGTGGCTTATTTTGATGTGCAGAGAACTTTAAGCTGAGGATCTCTCACCAGGAAAACGGAGGTCAAGAGAGAATTTTCCTCTTAAGACCAAAGATGTACATAATCGTCTTATACCTTCCCTGTAAAGTGGAAGGATTTGATGCCCATAGTTGAACAAAAATAGACCCCGGCGTAATCCGGAAAATAAATCGTTAATTCACCTAAAGAGGTCTACGTGGGAACACCATAAAACACTCAATTTAATCTCCACCTACGCTCTCGTGGGGCTCCGAAACTAGGCAGGTTTAATCCGAATCGAATCGCTCATTAAAAAATCAATTAGCTCGTTAGCATTTTTATACATCGGGGGCGATGCGTGGGGGCACGAGGCACGCATAATGTTCAGCACCACGGTATTAGCATAAGCCGGCTGTCCGGCGAACTGGTTCTGAATTCATAACCAGGCCGGGCTACTAAAGAGGATGGCAGGCGGCCAAAGCCTAACACGCTTTTAATATAAATCGCTGCAAAATCCCATTCTTATTTTCAGACCTACTTATACCGGATTATCCCGAGCGACAAACGCCGCCGTCAAAAATAATTAAAACTTGTATATTATATGCCAGGGCTTTTCAATTTTGCCCTGATATGGACCGGTGCAAGTTTGCTCTCGGCGAATGCAACTTCAAAAGCGGCTCGTTTACTCATTAAACAGGTTTGCGTTGACCATTTTGGTCATCGGTGAGGTCACTCGCCTCCGGCCAGCGAAACCGAAACGAGAGACATGGAAAAAAAGCCCGCCGTCGTTACACATTTTATTCGCCTTTTTTTCTCAGCACGTTGCAATTTCATAACGGGAGTGCTTCTCGCCCGATTCGGGAGCGCATAAAGTGGATATGCACATGTGTCCTCTCTCTCTCCTCTGTTTGCGGGTAATAACGTGTTCATTATTTATAATAAGCCCGTGGCAACGGCTCTTTTTATATATTTTTATATATACGGAGACGCACTATACACAAAAGCGGCAAAATCCTCTGCAGGCGGCGACACAGCAAAGCCGCAAGGCGACTTCTTTCCGCTGAATAATTTATGCACCAATTCGCTCGTTGAAAGAACATTTCCATTCGTGCGTGAGAGATGGATTGAGGAAAAAAGGCAAAAAAATTTAAGCTGCTTATTGAATAACAGAAAATTATTTCCGAAATTTTGTCAAAACGTTATTTTTTTTAGCACAAAACAAATAATTGAAGAAAAAATCATTAAGTTTTTAATCTCATGAATTATGAGCTCAAAATTGATGTCTATTCAAAATTCAATGAAGAGTTAATGGTTCATTTTATTTATTTTTTTGTTTAATACTCAATTTCCATCAAAATTGACCAAAAACAAACTGCTCATCGACCAAATCTAGTAAAAATTTATTCTCCATGGAAGAAATCAAATGGTTAATAAATATTATATGCAAATTTAAAAAAATAAAATTAAGATTTTCTGTTTGTTTTTTTCATTAGGATAATGTAACATTGGCATCACTCCCCGCAAAATAATCATTTCGTCCTTTCTCAAAAAACTTATTTTCGTTGGAATTTTGCACCTTGATTAATTTTTAAATTTGTTTCTAAATAAGTAAAAGGTCCAAAATATACATTCATGTCCGTCTCCCCCGCGTCGGAGAACCAGTTTCTGCCCAAGCCCGAAATTAAAATCTCTCTAAAAACATAATTCACGCCTTTTATATCAAGGAAATCGGCTGCTCGGTGCAAAACCCTGCCGTGCTTAAAAATTTGATTTACGGTCAACATAAGTACACATTGCGCGTGTGTTTTATTGTTGTGCGTTGTTTCCGACACTCACGTGAGAGAGAAAATAAAAGGCACTCGCGCGAAAAATATAGGTTACGTACAAAAAAAAAACAACAACAATAATCTGCTAACTGCAGAGACCAACCGGCCAAATGCGCAACCCAATCAGGCGTGTCAACTGTAGGTCACCGCCGTGTGTTTCTATTTTTGCTTCCACATTCAGAACATGAAGTGTTCCGAGAAGTAAAGTATCCGGTCGAAAGTTCCATTGCCTTTTTCGCTTTTCGCCGGTGGCCGGAGAGAAAGAAAAGAGAGAAAGACCAAAGCACGGATTTAAAATTTAATTATTTTCTGAAAAGCCACACGCTCTGGGATTAGCATTTGGGCCGGGAGCTTTTTTGGTGCGCGCATTCCGTCAGTTGCGGGGTAAAAACAGAGGATTTCGGGCGGAAAAGGGCACCAGCCGGGAAATTGAAGGCGCATATGAATGAGGGAAAATGGAGAGTTATATGCAAACGGCGCTCTCGCACAAAAGGGGGATGCGTCGCGATAAAAATACCAGCTATCTTTGGCATTGCAGCGTATATATCACCTCTCGGCTGCACATACGGCCGGAATACAAAGTTAATAAAAAAAAAAGAACGTGCGCCGCCGCTGCGAGCCCTTCAATGGTGTGTGAGATTCGTCGCGTGCGCGCGGGGACGGAATTTTTAATTCTCGCTTTAGCCTAGGTCTATATGTGCGTGAAAAACGATCGACAGACACCGGAAATTCATACCGAATGCGGCGTTCTTTTTTTAAAACGCACGAATTTTTCACATTTCTATACTGGCGGTGGACCATTTAGCTAAAAACAGAAGGAAGGAAAAGAGCTCTCTGGTGATAATGAGAAAAAGAAGAGAAAAAACTGCCAGAAAAAAAAGAGAGATTGGATGGAGTCTGGAGGGAAAAATAACGAAAATTTTGTTCCTATTGTGACGGAAATCGTAAAAAAGTTGGAGAATATCTGTAAAATTATAACAAAATCTAAAAAATTGATAAGAAATTTAAAAAGGCTAACACAAATTTGATTTTTCTTTAAAAAATATTGAAAGGCTCAACTGATTAAAAGTTATTTAAGAATAATTTTGCATTTAGTGGAAAGGACAATTTGGAATTTATTTTGCCAATTTATTCCAAGATTTTATTTCTCATAATAATTCATGACATATAATTTCAGGAACTCATCCTGAAGTTGATAAATGGTACCGTACAAAAAAGTTCTCCACAAATAAGCACACTCGTATGTAAATGTGGCCACATCTTCATTTTACACAAACGGCGCCGCATCTCCCTCGCGCCATTTACAAATGACGCGGCACATGTTTTTTTTTCTGGGCGCGCGTGCGACAAACCCTGCTCTTCTCTCTCGGCAGCGACTTTTGGATTTACGAGACGGGGGTGCGAGGGTTGTTTTGTATGTGTTGGTCTCAAAAGATCGCGTATCTTCACTTTTTCCCCGGCTACGGCAGCTTTTTGCGCCTCTCAAAGCAAAAAGGGCCCAGGCGAATCGTCAATTTAATTACTTTGCAAAAAGCAGAGACGGCCCTGATTACCCTTCCAACACTTTCGCGCAGGCGAAACTTATCTTCTCTTGACGTTTGACTGCACAAAGGGGTGTGGCGAAAGGGGCATTATTATACACGAACGAGAGCGGGGCGTTATCAAAGAAATGGAAAATAAATCATCCGCGGAGAAGATTGTTGACGGACAGACCAGAGAGGGTTCTTTCTCTCATTAGGCCGGTCTAATGGAAATGGGCGAATCCATCAGAGAAGTGTTTGCTCTTCCAAATTTTTGTTTGGCCAGCTTTCATTGCGGCAAACATACACTTCAAAATTGTCAAAAGATATGAAAAGGACCGACTTTTGCCTGTGGGGACGCAGAAATAATTAAATGAATGAGACGGAAATTCGTGTTTTTTGGAGGGAGAGTCATTTCGGTGGAGAGAGAGAAAAATGATGGCGGCGAGTCTCGTTTTGTGCGCATAATAATAATAATAATGGTGAACGCGATGCTGTTGATGGGGGTGGCCCGTTTGCATCCAAAACATGTTTCAGAGATGATATTTAGCCGAGGGTATAATGTTTGGAGAGGCTTTGCGGCCGTCCAGTGTAAAGCTCGTGACACGGAATAAATAACATCATCAAACAAACCCTTACTTGA
Source organism: Neocloeon triangulifer (assembly GCF_031216515.1). Classification (NCBI taxonomy): domain Eukaryota; kingdom Metazoa; phylum Arthropoda; class Insecta; order Ephemeroptera; family Baetidae; genus Neocloeon; species Neocloeon triangulifer. The sequence goes on from NW_026775550.1 coordinate 4,804,206, forward strand.
TCTGGGCAAACATAGACGCAAATTGACTCCTGCGCCCCGGAATGTGTCGTGCCGGTTGATGCACTTCTTCTTCTTCTAGCGGCGCATCGATCTTTTCCCCATTAGAGTAGGAAAAGGGCAACAACCGTTTTGCTTTTGATCTGCGCTTGCATTTTCCCATCGTGTATTTGCACAAGCCGAGTGATTCTGCCGCCGGAGCGTGAAAAGGGCGGAAACGCCCTTTAAAAAGAGAGACTCGACGATCGAGCTCAAAAGTTGGTGTTGATTTTCTGACGGTGAACTTCCAACTTCCAACCGTCGGGAATGTGGAATTTCCCTGCATAAATTCACTGCATCATTTTAATTGCAGATATATTTTGCAAAAAAAATTGAATTGTATGATAATCAGGACTCTAACGCTTTTCGAATTTCAAATTCAACGAAATACTAAAAATCAGGTTCGTTGCCATTTAATTACCAAAATACGATACAGATAAATAGTAAAAAATAGAATGTAAATGAAGGAACAGCAAAACACACAAAAATAATACAATTAAAAATGAAAATCATGCCCATAAAAAAAAAATAATGATCAAATTTCTCTTCTGTTGAAACTTTTTTGGATCATCAAATTAAGAATAATTTAGATTACTTAAATTTTCAATTTAGTCTCCGATTTACTCAATTTTAACATCAGTTTTTATTTTTGCTTCAAATTGAATAATACTTGATCACGTGATGCTTTTCGAAGTCTTCAAACAGCAGAAAACTTAGCCTGTTAAATAAAACTTCCATTTTTTTGTGAAATGCGATTAACAAATATTTGCAAAAGGAATTAAAAAATTTCAACTGTTCATACCACCATGAAATGGTGAAACAAAAACTCGCTGTCAGTTCAATAAATCAGTTTGGCTGAAACAGCACTGACCGCGGACAAAACAAAATCAGATAAGCAGAACGGTTGAGGTGCTATTCTATTTTTCGATTTCATTTCTGCGCGCCCAATAAACAGAGAGAGACTTCAATCAGTCCATTGCTCAGCAGACCGTGCGTCGAACCTAGACTAGCCAAGCGCGGAATGCAGCCGCGCCGAATTAAGTGGACGCAGCAGCCCCGTGCACGCGTTTGATGATCGCCGACCAGTAAAATAATATGCTAATCGCGTTGATGACAGCGCTAGGGGGGCGCTTAATTGACAATTCAATAAACGCACGTTTAGCCGCCACTTTCGATCGATATCGCTCCAGCTTACGAAATGAAAAGAGCTGAGGAATTCGCACCTGGGCCAAATCAAACAATGACCAGGTGGCGAATGGGTTCGATCAGATTTCACCGCGAAAACGAAATTTATTTCAAAAAGCAACAACAAGTTAATGAGGGCGTGAATAAAAATCCCAACGGGTGCTCATCCATAAAGCGCGGCTTCCGGTGCTGCAGCGAAAAAAAAACAGAGCTCCATCGCAAATTACTGCACTTTGCGTTCAAAGGGGTTTCACAACGGGGGTTATTAATTATTTATATACGTCGGGCAAAGTTATTCTGGAGCATTAATTAACCCTCTTAGCGTCGAAGCTTCTCTGTGCGCGACAAAAAGAGCCCCTCGGAACTAAGACAATGATGATAATTTATGCGCAAGACTTGGGTAAATCTCGGTGGGCACTGATGGATTTTCTTGTACAACTGATGCCGCCGGCGGAAGGTTAATTACGACTGGCGTGTTTAATTAAAACGACAGCGCGTAACACGGAATGTGGCTAAGAGATCTGCTGATATTAATATTTCGGCTGCAGCAGCCGGGAAATTATTATTAGACCCAAGGATTTCAGACTAATTATTGTCAACAAACGTCAGATGGAAACGGAGCTCATCTGGTCGAGTTAACAATCACGCGAGGTTTACAGCCACATTTTGGAGAAAAAAATTTCACCTCTCTGCAAATGTTATTGGATTAATTCTTAGTATTTTATGTGCCGATTAAAATTAATTACATACGCTCACAGAATTATAAAAAAAAAATCAATTTATGGAAATCTTCAGAAAAAAGTCAATGAAATGTACCAATTGGGGTACAAAAATTTCATTAAATAGAAATTCTAAAATTTTTATCCATATACAAATGTAAATTTTTAGCTATTATTTGATTTTTTTCTTGAAATTTTCTGTAATTGAATTAGTTTTGAAAGTAAAAACTTTCATTTTACCAAATATGATGGTATTCCGAGATCAAATTTTATTCTGTTTGTGAGCTTAAGGAAAACGTGTAGGATTTCTTGAGCGTAGGTGCCAAGAATGAATCCCATTTCACTTTTCAAACTTCCTCGTTTCTTGCTCATCTCTCAGGTTGCACGGTGTATGTATAATTTAAATAAACCCGATCGTGTTATAAAATCAGCGCCTTTCCGCACAACACAATATATGCAAACTCGAAACTCGCAAACTCCAATCAATATATCAATGCATAGGTGTTAATAGACGCGATCAACATACCACGTTGGATGGATAATCACGATCCGACCCACGCAACTCGGACCGGCAATAATTATATTACACAACTCGCCTCTCTTGAAAGAGTGAGTGAGACGTCTCTATTGAGAAGTGAATTCGATTTGCATGATGTGATTCGAATACGAGTCTCTCAAGACATCCAACACCGAGCTCAGCATTTGTATTCATGTACCGAGGCCTGTATTAAAGCTTCCCTCTGCCTTGGGTCAAATTTCTCTGCTCGGCTTCAATGAGAATGGCGAGCGAGAAGGAAAAATATGAAACCGAGACAGCTTATATATTGTCTCGACTAATACTCGAGCGGATTCCCATGACCAAGATTTTCGTCGCGCTGCATACACGCGATTTGCATTTATTCCTCCGCGATTTCGTAAGAGACGCCGTGATATAATAAAAATAATAATTGCCCCCAAACAAAAGAAAGAGAGGTTGCTGCCTGAGAAGTGAACGTGCTCGCGGCCTGGCGCAGATAATGGAGCTACTTTTCGGTGCTCTATTATTATTTTGTTGTTCTTAATACGCGCCAAGTTCTCAAAATTACCAAGAATTAACTTTAAGTTACTAAAATTCACATAAACTTTTAAGTATTTTTAATTCTTTAAAAATAAATTGTAATGATTTGGTATTTTTACTAATTAATATAAAAAAACGTACTCTAATTTTAAAATTTAAAGAATTAATTAATTCGACTCACTCTTTTTAGTCCGCCACGTAAATTCGTAAAGTCCTGCGTTTCTTTCTTTCTTTCTTTTTCACCTCCTGGTTGTTAAACCCAAACAGTGTCAATCCAACTCACTCCCCGTTACCTTCACATGATCGCGCACCGAAAAGGAATAAGTCTGCACGCACGCCCGCCTTTTCCTTCTAGGGTCACATCACCGCCAACAATGATCACCATTCTTGGCTCGAACGCCATCTCTTGCGGTGACCCCGCTCCAGACGAGCCGCGGCGCAAAACTCATCATCTCCCTCTATCGCAGCCCGTTTTCACTACAACGCGCGCGCCGGTCGGTGAATTCAATTAGCCTCGACGAGGGCTCTCCAGTTTTTAAGCGAAATAATGAGCAATAGAAAGAAAGTGAAGTGGTCCTACCTGTGCGACACGCTCGAAGTGCTCGTGACTCTTTTGGTAGACGCGGGCTTTGGGCAGGGAGCGGCCGATGCCGGTGTTTTTACAAAGGAACACTTCACCGTGGTTGTCGAGCCAGTCCAAGACCTGCAAATTAATTAAAACAAACAATTGCTTTACTTTAAAGAGTAAATAAAAGACTGAATTCAATCTGAATAAAAAATAGAGCTCAAAACGGCAAATTATGCAACCTGTGAAACAAAACATAAACAGTCTGCAATCCAGAAATAAAGCAATAATTATGGAAGATTAAAAAAAATAAAAAATTTGTGAAGAAGCTTTTTTAATAGTTCCATTTCTGCACCTCGCAGATCGCATTCAGGTAAAAAATTAATAACAATTAGTTTGAAAGTTTCTATTATTGTATTAAAAAAATATATGTACAATTTTTGTGTTGAGTGGCTTGCGATACGTTCTATGCAAAGTTTAGCAATTTAATGCCAATTATTTCTTACTTGTTTGACATCTCCTTGGAACAGCCGCAAGGCCAGTCTCTGGTGCAATTTGATTTTGTTCGAGTGCCATCGATTCTCAAGGGCTCGGTGGTGGTTTAATATTTGGTGTATCACATCAAGAACATGGCCGGCACCCTCCGAATAGTCAGCGGCAGGATTTCCGCCACCGCCGCTATTCCGACTGCCTTCGTAGGAAGAACCTTCACCCTGGAGGCGGAAAAAAGTGATCACATCCAATTCTTTGATTCAATTTTGACTAACAGTGAGTTAGAACTTATAATGTATCAACTTATAATGTAAAAATAAAATCAAAACCAAACCCAAAATAATAAAAAAGAAAGTCTGACAAGAAATTTTAAACTAAAATGTGAGCCTAGTATGATGTTGTATTAATTATTAATTACATGTTTGCGGTCCGACTCCATCCCCGGTTGATTGCAAACCTGGACCAGGTGGTCAAGCTGGTAAAGAAGCTTTTTGCTGGTGCTATGAACCTGAAATGAACAAACCGCCACCTGCCCCGTTAAAGCACGCCACCAAATATAAAGACAAAATAAATTTATGTATCAAAGAGGGAAAGAAAAAGCAAGAAGTTTTTTGTATGCGCCTCTCCAGATGAATAGCCAATTGTCAGGAGGGACATACTTTGTGATGACAGGCGCAGAATGGTGGTGACTGCTGTGAATGCCTCAAAATCACCATTCTGTCCAAACCATCGAGTAATCTCTGGTAGGATTCATAAACCTGAAATAATTTTGGCGCAAATCGTCCATTTTTTTTTTACAATTTTCAGATTTAACGGGAAGGAGGAATTGCAAAATCATAAGTCAAATATCATCACCTCAGTGTAAGCTTGGCACATTGCTTCGTAGAGACTCTGATGAGAGTGAATCGCAGCCTCTAACTCTGTAATATCACTCGGCGCGTTGCCTACTTCACAAGCTTGGCTCCAAGCTGGTGTGCTTTCCACGTACTGGAAATGAAAATTATTCCGGTATTTTAGAAGAAGTAAAAATCAATTTGAGAGACAACAAAGACAAACCATGCGTTTTATGCAAAAATATCTTCTCCAATCGAGAATAATTATGTAATGCAAAAATGCAAAAAGGAAAATCGAGTATAAAAGATGTAAGGTGATTATTTTTGTACAAAATGTCCTAAATAGTATTCCTAAGCTGCCATTATTATTAGGAAAGTCCACTTTTCTTGTATCTATAATTGTGAAAAATGCAAAATTTCATCAATCTAGAAAATCATTCACACATTTGATAAGAGTTAAAAGTGCATGAGTGCAGTTTTGTGTGCATTGCAAGAAAACAGCAAAATCCTTATAGTCCTTTTGAAGATTTTTCACTTACAATAGCGTGCAGCTGCAGGTTGGAAGCAAAATTAGAAATCAATGGGGTTTTATTATGTTAATTTAGTCACGGTCACATTTTCGGGGAGAAAAATTGTATAAAAACCGACGTCAAAAAATGACTCGGAATTTGATATTTCAATTCATCGAAATGCAAAGAGTGATTATGAACAGGTGCCACTTGGTCTTGGGAATGCAAAGGAAGTTGACAACTGTTGAATTTCAGCTTTTGTACCTGCTCAGCCTTGTGATGGAACATGACGGACAGACTCAGAACTGCGTTCCGCTCGTCCAGTCCGGCCGCAAACTCTTTCCAAGCCCTCTCCAGCCGAGCCGCAACATGCCTTATCCTGTTGGCTGCGTAATGGCCTGTTTCCAGCAGCCTGTTGGCAGCTCCCAGCACCCGGTTTATATTTATAAAGGCGTTCTGTAATAAGTGAAAATATTTATTCATAAAGAGCAAAAAAGTGGGAATTCGTGAATTACCATAGAGTTGGCAGTAAAATGATTGTGTTCTTCTTGAAGTTGCTGAGCCAACTGGTATGAATGACCAATCTCGACATAGTTTGATAGGAACACTTCTCGGTTTCGGCAAATCCAGTCCAGCATCTGAGTGAAACAGTAAATTTGTATCATTTGTATAATCAAAAATAAATCAAATTTCACAAAAGAAATTATTTCCAAAATGGATATTCATGGCAAAAATATCAACTAACTTTGTCGCAGTCTTGCTCGAACAATCGGAGCTGAAAGCACTGGTCTAGACGAGCCTTTTTGTGAGCCCACAGTGAGAGCAGTTGTTGCTGCGCCGTTCTGCCGGCCTCCAGGTGCTGCAGGATTTCGGGCACGCTGGCCTGCAGGTCAGGGTTGGTTGTGCCCGAACTGGCCTCGGAGTCCCGCCCCGAGTAGCCCGAGTCGTAACCACTTGGTCCCCCTTCGCCTGAGAGCCGCTGCAGCAACCTCTGGCCGACCAGATCTACTTCTTCTACGGGTGCTTTTAAAATCTTCTTTTTCATTTCGCTGTGCAGTTCAAGGGCGGCCTTGGCGCCCGGCAGGTCGTCGGCCAGGTCGCCCCGGGAGAGATCCTCTTGCAGGTCGTCCAAACGGTCCAGCAGGTCGGCTGCCTGCCAGAGGAAATCTTCAAGGGCCTGCAAAGTAAAAAGTGTTATATTTTTTATATATTCAATCGAAATAAAAATATGCATAAAATTATGAAATCATACAGAATTTAAGGACGGAAAATCTTTTTAACAAAAGTTTACTTGCTTCCTTCAAGAAAATAATTTTGGATTTTTTTTTTATTAATAAATTGATTTAATTTTTTTTATACATTCGATTGGAATAACTATAAATGATAAAAATAAACTATTTTCAATTCAAAATATTAGACAATACAAAAATATACAACAAGTAATTTCTGTTTTATATATAATTGAATTAGAACAATCTTGTCTTTTTTTATATTGTACAAAACTGTTGCTCTCTTGAATAATGCACTCACCAGTCTCATTTCGATCCAGTGAGCGTGATCGTAGTGAAGAGAGCCGTCAAGGTCGACTGTCAGCTGCGTCGTGTCTACCGACTTGGGAAGCGCGTCCAGCCCGATCAAACAGGTCTGCAAAGAGGGGTGCTTGAGAATGGGCAAGGGTTTGCTAAAAGAGACACTCACCTCGAACTTGTACTTGTGACTAGCGAGGGAGGTGCGTTGTTTCTGCCAGAAGTTGTCCGGCTTGATGATGTAGGCCACGTGGATGAGCGCGTTGCAGTGTTCCTGCAGCACTTTCAGGATGGGCTTGACGGTGCTCCAGGTGGAGCCCCTCATGTCGATCACCACCGCAAAGCCCAACTCCCTCTGCTCCTCGCTGCAACAATTCAATTACAAGTGATGAGTAAGGGTGTGTATAATCACAGGCTCCGCTCACTCGGAGCAAACCGAATTTCAGCAAGCGTCGCGCTCTCAAAGTTGGAAATTAGTCGGCGAAGCGTTTTTGCGCAATCGAGAGGGTCTCGCCAGGAAATTAACTTCTCGCCAAGGCACTTTCGCGCCGAGAAGTGCAATTAAACGTTCGGGGGGAAAGGGTGCAGGAATTGCTGCTCGGTGAGCAGGAAAACTTTTGGTAAAGTGGTAATGTCACTTTGTTTGTTTTCTCGAAATTCTTAATTTTTTATTACTAAATATTAAATAAGAAATTTCATAAACAGAAGGGTTAGATTCAAGATTTATTTATTTTGTTAAGCATTATATATTATATAATATAATAAGCGGCTCTGGAAAGAGGGAGTAACTCCTGCATAAGGGAGCCTGAGAGAGCAACTCCGGCCAGTGGGATTGCCTTTGGCATGAGGGAGCAACTCCGGCTGGAGTAAATTCTGCTGGGAGCTGCTCTGGAAAGAGGGAGTGACTCCGGCATGAGGGAGCAACTCTGGCCAAAAATGCTACAGCTGCTGGGAGCGGCTCTGGAATGTGGGAGTAACTCCTGCATTAGGGAGCAGGAGAGAGCAACTCCGACCAGAGGGAGTGACTCTGGTATGAGGGAGCAACTCTGGCCGAAAATGCTTTAGCGGCTGGGAGCGGCTCTGGAAAGAGGGAGTAACTCCTGCATTTGGGAGCAGGAGAGAGCAGCTCCAGCAGAGGGAGTGACTCCGGCATGAGGGAGCAACTCTGGCCAAAAATGCTACAGCTGCAGGGAGCGGCTCTGGAAAGAGGGAGTAACTCCTGCATTAGGGAGCAGGAGAGAGCAACTCCGGCAGAGGGAGTGACTCCGGCATGAGGGAGCAACTCTGGCAAAAAATGCTACAGCTGCTGGGAGCGGCTCTGGAAAGAGGGAGTAACTCCTATATGAGTAAGCTGGAGAGAGCAACTCCGGCCAGTGGGATTGCTTTTGGCATGAGGGAGCAACTCCGGCTGGAGTAAAATCTGCTGGGAGCTGCTCTGGAAAGAGGGAGTAACTCCTGCATTAGGGAGCAGGAGAGAGCAACTCCGACCAAAGGGAGTGACTCCGGTATGAGGGAGCAACTCTGGCCAAAAATGCTACAGCTGCTGGGAGCGGCTCTTGAAAGAGGGAGTAACTCCTGCATTAGGGAGCAGGAGAGAGCAACTCCGGCCAGCAAGAGTGACTCTGGTATGAGGGAGCAACTCTGGCCAAAAATGCTATAGCGGCTGGGAGCAGCTCTGGTAAGAGGGAGTAACTCCTGCATTAGGGAGAAGGAGAGAGCAACTCCGGCATGAGGGAGCATTTCTGGCATAAAATGCTACAGCTGCAGAGAGCGGCTTTGGAAAGAGGGAGTAACTCCTGCATTAGGGAGCAGGAGAGAGCAACTCCGGCAGAGGGAGTGACTCCGGTATGAGGGAGCAACTCGGGCCAAAAATGCCATAGCGGCTGGGAGCGGCTCTTGAAAGAGGGAGTAACTCCTGCATTAGGGAGCAGGAGAGAGCAACTCCGACCAAAGGGAGTGACTCTGGTATGAGGGAGCAACTCTGGCCAAAAATACTATAGCGGCCGGGAGTTGCTCTTGAAAGAGGGAGTAACTCCTGCATTAGGGAGCAGGAGAGAGCAGCTCCAGCAGAGAGAGTGACTCCGGCATGAGGGAGCAACTCTGGCCAAAAATGCAACAGCTGCTTGGAGCGGCTCTGGAAAGAGGGAGTAACTCCTGCATTAGGGAGCAGGAGAGAGCAACTCCGGCAGAGGGAGTGACTCCGGCATGAGGGAGCAACTCTGGCCAAAAATGCTACAGCTGCTGGGAGCGGCTCTGGATAGAGGGAGTAACTCCTGCATTAGGGAGCGGGAGAGAGCAACTCCGGCCAGAGGGAGTGACTCTGGAAAGAGGGAGTAACTCCTGCATTAGGGAGCAGGAGAGAGATGAACTGCGGCCAGTTGGAGTGACTCTGGGATGAGGGAGCAACTCTGGCCATAAATGCTAATGCTGCTGGGAGCTGCTCTGGAAAGAGAGTAACTCCTGCATGAGGGAGCTGAGAGAGCAACTCCGGCCAGAGGGAGTGACACTTGCTGAGGAAGCATCTCTGGATGAATGAAGAGAGTTGCTGGTTACGCTAAGAGGGAGTAACTCCGGCTTGAGACTACGACTCCAGCCTGGAAGAAAAGCTTTGGCTTGAGGGAGTAGCTCTTATCGGAGGTATTTCTTCTGGCCCAAGATATTTTCTCCGGTTGAAGGGAGCATACCAAATTTATACCAAATGATTATATTATTATCATTGTTTATTCTTCACAAAGTAGTAATACATGAAATCAAGAAAAAAATGTGAAGAAACGGCAGCACCTCTGGCGAACAAGTCGCTAAAACGGGAAGCCTCAAAAGAGGTCCGCGCCAAGATGGGCCGCATTAATTAATTGATTGAAGGTATGATAAAAAAATGTTCATCCTGGGACAGCGGGATAAAATTTATCCCCTTGGATTTATGACGGGATAACTTTTTTCCGAGACAAATAAGTGAAGAGAATATCGCCCTGTATAATTCTTTTATTTTGTTATTTGAAATTGTTTTGAATCTTCCAAATAAATGTTAGTGAATTTTAGTCTAAAAATTTATTTGGCGCAGTTGGAAATTTTGATTCTTAATAAGTAATTTATTTATTTATTAATTTTAGTAATAAAATTTTAGTCATATGTTTTATTTAAAAACATCACGAATAAAACTTGAAAGCAATGTGAACTGCACTAAAAATTGTCCACGCGGTTAACAAGTCGCCGCATATCACATGTCATGTCATGTCACGTGATGCATGGAACAATTCTACAAACGGCCGTGGAACAACTCTCCATGGAAAAATTCTCCGTACACCAAAAATTGGAGAAATAAAAAACGATAAACAAAATTTAAAACCAACAAAATTAACCATTAAAAATTGAATTTATAAATAATTAAATTCGAAACATCTTCCAGTTTCAAGTTGCAAATCCACTGAGAAAATTAAAAAGCGATTCAATTAATTAGAGCTAGTTTGAGCCGATGAATGCCTGTTAATTGTTTACAAACTTTTAAATGGGCTGCCCTTTTGCCCCGCCGGCTAATCAAGAGCAGCCTCCTCCACACGTCTTTGCGAGCAGATGACGCAAAGTGGGGCCACTTGCAGCAAATAAATAAACCCGCTCTCTCGCTCGCTGGCTGAAGTTGAAATTTGTTCGCTCTCTGTGCAGTAGTGCTCATTAGTTTTAATTATTTCAGACCCCGGCGGCGGCGGAACCTTAATTAAGCGCGCGCAGCTCAACCTTTTCACACCGATGGCCGAGAGTGAAAAGAGCTGCGCCGTAATTGCCGCAGCCACCCCGGCTAAAAGCGTGTACGTCTGCGATTCGCAGTCTGTGAAATAATGCGGTAATGAATTGAAGCAGGCAAATTCTCTTCGTGAGAAAACAAAAATTGAGAAAAACATTACGGCACGTTCGTATGCGGTCGTCAGCGAGTTTCGGTTCAATTTTGTGTCAAAATTCCCATCCGAGGCACGGCCACAGGAATTCGTGATAAAACACAAAGGGGCATTAATCCCTGGCCCCACTTGTTGTATATGAATTTGCAAAAGTGTCTCAAAGGAATGTGTAGTGAAAATAGACTCAATGTCTAAATAATTTATTTTGCTTCATTCAAATTGATGTAATGAGCTTGCATTGTTAAAGGAAACGCCAAACGCAATTTTCAGGGAAAAATTCACATCTAATCTGCATTGATGACCGGTTTTTTTGTTGGTGAGGGACAGTGAGGGATTGGGGCGAAATGGTAACTCTCTTTTCTTACTTGTTTTGTACTATGTTGCAAATGGGGCGCGTCGCAATGAGTAATTACATCGTGGTGACGCCTCATACGTCAATAAAGATCAATAATAATTATTATTATTTTTGTTAAAGCAGTTAAAGGAAATCAGTCAAAATCTGTGGACAACTTTCAGATTCTAAAATTCATTTAATTATACTTATTTATTTCAATTCCATATGATTATTTTTAATCACTAAAACAAGCTCAATACTTTTAAATCCTTAAAAATTGCAAAAGTTTACACACGTACACAATTTTTGAAGAAAATGGTTTAGTGTTGTGAAATAATTAAATTGTAATATAATTCCACATTAACATGTTTCAAACAATTTGATAAAAATTTATTGCAATGAAGGGAATTTTTGAAAAAATTAACTCCCTAAATAAATAAATTTCAATTCGATTGTTTAAGTCAGTGTTTCGCTGCATTTAAACATTTTTAATTACCATGGTATGCTGAGCAAGTACTGCAGGAGGCGTCGGTAGTCCTCGGGTTTGGCGCGCTCCCTGCGAGGTGTGGCTGGAAAGAAGAGGACGGGCCCTCCGCGACGGTCCCTCGCCCCCGGCAGCTCCGCCAGCCGTTCCTGCAGCAGGGGCAGCACGTCCAGGGCGCGCGGACTGTCCATGATGCGTCCGGCTCGGCCGCCTGCGCCTGCGAACACAGAAAAAACACACTTATGAAAAACAAGTCAATCGAGAAGCGAACGTGACTTAACAACTTTTACACAACACGCGCTAGAGACGATTTTTTCAACCGCGCGCCGTTTTATTATCATTATCAGGGGATGGGGAGATTCATAAATAATTGGACCCCACGCAAACTCTCCCGGTCGACGTAGATAAATTTTTTTGTGTGCGCTGCCCAGCCCGTGAAACAAATTTGTGACGCGCCTCAGGAATTTTATATTCGACCCTCTGCACGGACGCTCCTTTTCATTTCATGCACCGCTCGCTCCAAAAAGAAGCAACACGGCCGTCTCGACTTTGCCTTGTGCATTAAATATAATCTTGTCTTAGGAAAACGGAATTATTTTATTTAAATTTCACTTTTTTTTCTTTTTCATGATCATTTCTTTACAATTTTGTGTGTGAAAAATTTTAATTTAATAGATTTTCAGATTTGATCAGGAAAAGGTATTTTTTTTTTAATGGAAAGTTAAATATTTACCTGATTCACTCACTTCACCTGTTTGTATTTTAAATTTTTGCTTTTTATTCTATATTATTCCAAACTTTAATATTTGATTTAATTGATGTTTTATGCATTTTCAATAATTATTTTTCCTTGGCTAATAGCGGATGAAGTTGTTTCGACTGATATAAACAAAAATAAATTATTCATTCATTCATTTAATTATTTATTATTCCTTTTTTTATTTTACTGACCGTTTTATGTGTATTTAATCTAATAAAAAAAATTAATTTTTTATTTCATACAAATTAAATCATATCCATATTCAATCTTTTATACATTAATTAATTTATTCTATTTTTTAAGTAACCTTTTCACCGGAAATTGATTTAGCACCCCTCTTTTTGAGGAAGAAAAATAAACTCAAGAAAAATACAAGGACCATTATTTATCTCCTCCACGGAAAAGAGATTTATAAGCTTTTCTTCCCTACTTGTGTGGGGTTCATATGTATCAGATTGGCCGGGTGTATCATGCAAGTTGGCTGCATTCCCACGTAAATAAATAAGTGCCAAACAGCGAGCGCTTTTTCATGCACTGGGTCACGAGAGCACGATTCTGCAAATGCCAAACCGTTCCGCAGGGAAAACACAATCATAATAATAATAATAACACGAGACGCCAAAATTATTTTATCTCTCGCGTTTTTTTTTTCTTTTGATAAATGGTTCGGCTGCAGCAGACATAGTAAGAAGAGCTGCACATCACACAGCATAATATCGCAGGTCACGTTTCTCCTGATGTGTTGGAAATTTTATACCAGAGAGGAATTTGGTCCCGATCGATAGATTGCGCCCGAGACCATCCATCCCTCTTGTAATCTGTCACTCGTGGAGAGGGAAGAGTATTTTTATCACCCCCGAAATTCACATTTTTAAAAACGTTGACAACTTGAAGCTCAAATTTTGAAGGAGAAAGGTGGAAAATGGATAGAATCTTAAAAATGTACAATTATTTCAAAATAAAATACAGACTAGCAGATAAAATCAGTTCAAAGAATGAAAATGTTTAAAATTTTGATAAGGAAACCTTTTCTGACTATAACTTCAAATTCCGTTTTCATCAAATATATCAGAGGAGAGGAGAAAACCAAGTTGAAAGTCGAGGAAAATAAGTCCCGTAAAACATTCTACCCACAAGAATAAACCAAATCTTTAACATGAATTGCTTAACTTTTCCGTTTTAATAAATTTTTTTCATCCCAGCACAATTCTGCCCCACCATGTTATCTCATGGTGCGTGAGGCGAATGCAAAATGTTTTCGTTAAACACCCTAAACGCAGGGATAAGCTAATAACGGGTGGGTGTGCTCGCTCAGTCAGACCCACCCTTTGATGTCCCCGAAGCAGAAATATTGATTTCGAGTAACAAAGGAGATCTCCTTTTTCTCTGTATCAAGAAGTCGATTTTCCGCTCGTCGCGCGACAAGTCTGGTTGGGAGGAATAAAAAAAAGGGGATGTCCCTCGAGGGTCCTCTCTTTTTCGGCGCCGGAACGAGAGGGAAGATGAACACCTGCTTGCAAAAACACAGTCATGCCACTGCAAACATTAAGTCAAGTGGTGGTTGCAAAATTCTGCCCGTCGCTAAAATTTAAATCCACCCAGACAATTTTATACAAAACCGCTGAAAACATGCGTAGTACATAAGCCGGGATTATGAATATTTGGGTTTTCGGTGAGAAAAGGATACGGTTTTTCAGCTGGATGCTTCAAATTGAGCTTCCATTGTTTTAATACCATTTTGAGTAAAATTTTTGTAAATGATAATAAAAAGTGTATTACAAGAAAAATATTACATAGTCACAGTTTTTAGTATTTTTGGCTTTTTCTGTACACCTTTCTAAAGTATTCAATGGTAATTGAATACAGAAAAAGCAAATTATTTATAGTAAATTTCAAAGTCATTCTTGGGTTTTAATCATTTAATAATGCAAAATAAAGAGATTAAAAAGAAAAATATTTAATATTTTTACAAAAATTATTATTTTATTTTTAATTTACTTGAGAATGGCAATTTCCTCTTTTAGGATGGGGAAATAAAAAATGCATGAAAATTATAGTAAGACAACATCTAAAATAAACCAAAGATCCGAATTTCCCAAAACCCAATCTCAACAAATTTCCTCATAACCTCATTACCAATTTTTTTTTCTTTTTTTTAAAGGACCACTTTAAAAAAAAAAAAAAAAAAAAAAACAAACAAAGTTTCTCTCCAGCGTGAAAGATACAGTACTATTGTGGTTTCATGAAACCGTAACATATTTGAGAAGTCATATTTTGACGCTAAATTTTTAATACCAAGCTTTTTTTATATATTTTACAAAAATGTTTAGATTCTGACAGAATTGAAAATAGGAGTTTAAAATTACTCCTCAAATTTGTAAATTAAATAATTAATATTATACCAGACGAGAAAGGATTGAATAGCAAGTTCTATTGAGATAGTAAAAATGTAAAAGGCGCATGCACTTAATTAGGCCTCAAGAGGAATCCAATACGATCTCTGCGGTTTTGGTTTTTTAGAACACACGCGAGCCTGATGCTGCTGCTGCTGCTGCTGCTGGTGAAAAAAGCTCGCGGGGATGAATCGATATTAGTGTATATGAGGGAAGAAGTGCGCGAGATATGGAAAAGCTTTCACGCGGCGTGTTTGGTTTTCCAGGCACGCGTCCGCGTCGTCGGCACACGACGCGCGTCTCCAGGAAAAGAGAAGAGGGAGAGTCATTTTCCGAAAACAAAAAGCTGAAAACTTTGTAGGGGGCTTCAGCAGTTCGGTTTTGATGTGGGTGCGGAAAGAGGCTTTTCGGGTCATATCTGATTCTCTTTGTGGTCTGTTGAAAGCACGAACCTAGATTTTCGGACAGAAAGATGAAGGGAGTTTAGGGAAGGTGCAATAACGGGCGAAAGGAATCTAATTTACAGAGGAAGTCTTTTTGATGAGATAAGAGTGTCAGAAATTCGAAAATTTATTTCAATTTACTACTCTACTTTGGATAAAAATAAATTGTATCTGATTTTGACATACAATCCTTTAAAATTTCCTTAGCAAAAAGAAAATTCGTTGCGAGAAAGATTCTGAAAATTTCTCGTATAAAACTATACAATATTTTTCAGGGAAATTAAAATTTAAATGCCACAAAACTGCACGAGAAATATTAAATTTTTAATTTGATTTTCTAATTTAGTTATTTATTTATTTCCTATACAAATTTATTTTAAATTTTTTTATATCAAAAAAAAAAAAACTATCCGTTGGTTTAAAACTTGAAAAAAGCAACAACTAAACTGAATTGAAAATGGGCAAACATTATGAATTTCTTGTTTACTATTTCTTAAATTTACATCTCAATTTCAGTCACAAATTTGGATGTAAAATAGTTCAAAATTTATATCCAATCTCTCCCAACTCATGTTTTGCTTCGTATTATTTCCACTGTGTACATCCAACTTTTGCAGAAGAAACAAAAATGACACGACGTCTGCGGTCGACAGAAGCGGCAAAGAATATAAAATGCATGCATCTCGGCTAATTTATGCTTTCAGAAGGCACGGTTGGCGGACTATAATAATAATAATGGCAATATACATACAAACATCTTACATGACTGTATGAAAGTCGAAAACTGGAACAGCGGAGTGGCGGAACGAGGCGGCTAATGGAACCTTTTAACGAATTAAAAGACGTAATTCGATCGGGCTCGTCACGAAAAATGAAATGGATTTTCTCGTCGCTTTGTTAACATTTTTAGAGTAATTTTGAGAAGTGCTGCCGCAGAAACGGGTCTGTGTGCCTCCGCAACTTTGGCACGTTTTATTCGGGATGGAAAGTTGAACCATAAATCGGCCAACAAAGTGGATGAAATAGTCATAAGGCCGTTTTTTTCGTTGCGCAGCACACTTGAGCGTGAATGGAACTTGCTGTAAATGCTTTTTGAACAGTCAAAATTCCTTTTTTTTTATTATACTGCCGGAGCTTTGTTATGGAATCTTTTATAACGCAACCCATTTAAAAAAGGAAAAGCAAAAAGTTTTCTCAGAAATTTACAAACTTTCTTCCATGAAAAATTTAAAATTCCTTGGCTATTACTTTTTAAGTATAGTTTTTTTGCTGTGCATTCATGACCGTATCAAATGGAGAACAAATATAAATAAGTAAAATCAATGTATTAATAAATAAACTAGGGAAGTGAGTTAAATTTTTTCCATTTATTTATAGTATATATGCAATTAAGGGAATATTTATATTTTTATAATTAACCCCACGCAGACCTGACACTGTGTGTGTTTTTTTTATAAATAATTTCAAATGATTTAAAAATCCCCTTTAAATTTAAAGAACTTTAACTAAATTAATACAGCATTTCTTTAGAGATTTGTTGTGACAAATTTCAGAATAACAATTTTTTGCACCACATATTTAACCAATCGTGAATTATTGTGATTTATTTGAATTTAATGTTTGACATTTTTGAGACAAACATGTTATCCTTTTCATCAATTTGAATTATTAAATTAAATTTAATTTGTCACACTAAAAAAAAATCTTTTTTGTTCGTGCTACTTATAAGACCTTTGGTTGTAATTTTTGGTTTTCAATTTATTAAACCAATCCTTTCCCGCACACTTTATTGGAGACCTTTTGAACGCAAGCCCGGGTCAAATGGAAAAATCTAGAAGAGCGCGACAGAAGCAATCTTTTATATGTGCTCGTAAAATTGGCGCCTCCGAATTCGGAAAACGATAGCGTTCGTTCGTCCCACATGTCACTCAGAATGATCTCCGTGGAGAGGGTAGGATCGTGTGTGAGCGGCGGACCAGCATACTTTACAGGCGGCTTATCTTTCAGACTTCTTTGGAATCGACGCGTGGTTTTCCACTCAAAGAAACGAAAGTGTCGCAGTGTTGCTCGGAGACCAGCGAGGGAAGAAATTTGCATGAAAAAGAGAATGACGCCGATGAGGAGTCCTTTTTTTTTGTCTTTCTGCAGAAGAACTTTCCACGATCGATTTTTTTACTTGTATTTTTCAAAAAATTTTATACGCTTGAGTGACCAGCCGAGTTCATCGGCACCAAGTAAACAATGCGTGTGTAATTTGATTTGGTGACTCTGGGGCTCATTAGTCGCGCAAAGAAAGCGATTTTTCATCTGGCTGCGGACGATGACGAGCCGCTTTTCTGCGGTCGGCGTCTTTTCTCACAAGAAAATTCCATGTTTATTTATACAATTGGCTTTTTGCTGGTGCGTGAGTTGCGTTTTCCTCTCAAGACCAGACCTTCAAATTGCACATGATTGCGTGTTTACGCTCGTCGGCTGATGTGTATTTTGCGTACACACACACGTATGTAATGTTTTTAACATCTCAATTGTGCAGTAATTGACGACTTGTCACCAGTTACATAATTAAATAAATTTCATTTGTTGTTTAATCGGTTATGAAAGTGAACTTGAATTATTATACCTTTTGGATTAAAATAACAACTTTTTGGGGAAATATTTTAAAAACTTTAAATTTTAACAAGGTTATTTTTATGTTAATTTGGAAAAGAGCAAAACAAGAAGGAAAAACGGTTAAAAACTTCCGCTTGCAAAAACGGCCTTTTATCACGCACAAAAAGTTTATTTTGAATTTTTTTCCCTCGTTAACCTTTTTATGAATTAACAATTTTTGAATTGAATTCCAGCCTAATAACACAATCCATCAGGTATATTTTATTTAAAAGGAATAATAATTATTTCCAAAATAATAATAATAAAAAATGGATATTTGTTGTCTCTTAAAATATTCATTTTGCCTCAAATTTCATTCAACAGTTAAATAGTTCACCCTTTAGAAGACTGACAGTTATAAGACCTTTGAAATAAGATTCTTTTGTCAATAATGATCTATTCATTTAGCATATACAAATGTCCATAAGCCAATTTTATTTGTCAAAGCATTCAATTTTGTCAAAGAAAATATTCATCTCAATTTTAATACCATAGCTAACGTTACAAAGAGAAAAAATTTGCAAAGAGAGAATCATTTTTCTCAAGCACACTCCTTCTTCCTCTATGTATCTGTGCTGATATTAAATTTCAGCACACGGCTTTTGCAACATCCTCGCCGCGTTTTTTTAACCGAAAAGCAAATCCTTTCCGAGAATCCCTTCACAAAGCGACAGCATTCGCGTAATTTTGCGGCAGTGACGCGTGATTAATCCTGCCTTTTATTAAAAAAATGTATATTGCAAAGCCTCATGCATATTTCTTATTCGAATGAAAAGCGCCGGCGGCAGAATGGCGCAGCGAAATTTTGATTGTTCGCAAAACGCCGGTGGCGCGCGAATCTGCACGGCTGCGACAATAATTATTATTGTCATTAAATACACATTCGAGACGGGTTGTAAAAACAGCGAGAGCGCGGGAAAAGAGAAGCTGCTCTCCAATGAAAACATTTATACGGCGATAAAACGCGGAGTGTTTGCGCTTTTTGAATTATATTGCTGCGCGAGTAATAACGCGACAGCCAGCCGCGTGTTAATTTGCGTCTGATCGATAGTCATAACAAAACCGAGCATGTGAGCCACGGGAAAAAGAGAACAGTCGGCGGAGTTTGTCGCACACGCCAGAAATTGAAATTCATGATTCAAGTGGATTCAAACTGACAAAACGTTACATTTGATAATTCCTGTTGCTTTTAGCGGAAATTTTTTCCTCGTTGCTGTTTGAATCCAATACAATTTGATCTTCTATTGTTTGCATTCAAGTGAACCAATTTTTATTTTGGTCTAACCAGTGTGGCCGGTGTGTTATTTTGATTTGATCAAATATTGTCAAACTAAAAATAAAAATTGCAAAGTTTAAAAAAAAAATGAATATTGAAAATCCCATAGTCTAATTATTTTTTAACTTTTTTAAAAGTTTTGAAGCAGAGAAAATACATTAAATTATATAATTTTATTAATTTGAATTTACTTTACGATTTATTTGTACTATTTTCAGACATTTTTATGAACTTTTACCCACATTTACATAATGCAGAATTATAATTTTATGCTAATACCAGCTAATACTGTTGGACAATTTTCATGTTAAAAACAATAGTAAATTTTTAGTTCCTGGCTTTTAAGAGCTTTAGAACAAGAATTAAGGATAAATTACCTTCATTTTCTAAAATTGTAGAATTTTCAATAATAACTCGCTAAAAATCGTTGAATGTAAAATTGGAACTAATTTAAATTAACTGTACAAAATTAAATATGCTTTTCGCAAACTTAAATTGTTTGAGATTTTGTAAAAACCCAAATTTAATTTCAAAGTGTGATCTACTAAATTTTTAAGAATAAATTTCATTTGCATTTGTAAAATAAAAATGTTCCACGAAAATTAAGAAAGGTTGGTCGACCCTTATGCAACAAAGTCAGCATTTTTATTGCCCTCTCAGTGGAAATTCTTTGGCGTCACCGCGAGAGGAATGTTTTGAGCGCAAGTAGCACACCGAGAGAAGGACAAATACAAGAGACGTAGTAGTAGTTTTGCTCCCTCGGAGGCTGCATGCATTGATCGAGAGGGTTGTACGTATGCAATGGGGTGAACGACGGTGGGCGTGGCACGCACCAATCTGCTGCGGATCGGCAAGACTGGCACCTGTCTGCCGGTGATTAACGCAAGCGGGAGGGTGGCTTAATTACAAAGAGGAGGTCGTCTCCATTTCAGAGGTGCAACGATTATTAAACTGATAGGATAAGCCGGCGTTGATTTTTGTAATGGCAAAAGTTGGCGCAAGTGAGCCGGAAATGGTTTAATTTTCCGCACCTACTAATTAGATTAAACTTTGAGAGATATAGACAGATAGGAACTCAGATAAAACAAACTAATCAACTAATTAATTTTGTATTTAAAAACAAAATTGATATTTATGTGTTTTTATTTGAATAATTTGTTGTCGTATGTACAATAAGGAGTATTGATTTTTTTTTACCAATTTTTTGGGAATATTTAATTTTTGTATAAAACTTTTAAAGACGAATATCAGATTAAATGAATCAAACCAGAATATAAGTTTTTAGATTCACTTTTAATTTTTTTCTGCCTTATTTTCAGAAATGTTGGTTCATTCATGATTTTGTATTTTCTTTTAAATTTCGTGTCCAGCCGAAAAATAATTGATTTAAACTTTGGTTGTTAAGGAAACATAGAAAAACTAAGCAAACTTATAATCAACTTTTTTATATTTTACTAGGGAAAAAATTAAATTATATTATTCGTTAAATTTGAATATTTTTTTGCAGTCTATCGAGTATTTTTTTCCTGAATTTTGCGCGAAATTGAGAAGGTCTAGTGTGGCGTACGTACCATCGGCACTGGAGG
Source organism: Neocloeon triangulifer (assembly GCF_031216515.1). Taxonomy (NCBI): domain Eukaryota; kingdom Metazoa; phylum Arthropoda; class Insecta; order Ephemeroptera; family Baetidae; genus Neocloeon; species Neocloeon triangulifer. The sequence goes on from NW_026775550.1 coordinate 4,824,943, forward strand.
TGCCGGCCACGCAGAGGGTCTGCGTGGAACTGTGCCAGCTGTGCGGCCGCTTTCGCTTTTTCGAGTTGGAGGACGCCGAGGACCGCATGAACCTGGTCGGCGATACGTGCTCGCTCGCCATTCTGCTCAGGCGGTCCATCTCGTCTCGGACACAAGAGACACAAAACAGGACTCGCTCGGAGCACAGGTGCGACGAGACTAGTCTGTTTGGGGTGCGGGTGGAAGCTGCGCTGGACCATATGGGGTGAGAAACGGCAGCCCTGTACGTGCTGCGCTCTTTCGAAGGGCGTCAACACCACCGCGGGCTTTCAAATTTTGCGCCAAACTTTGACGTTTCGGCGTGAAAATCGTAAAATACAAACACGTGCTCCGCGGGCCAAAATAAATACAAACGTGTTTTGGAAGTGCTCCAAAATAAAATCGAGAAAACAAAAGTGCGGACGCTCTCGAGAGGCGATAAATCTAATGGCGCTCGAAAAGGCCGAAACCGCAACCGTAAATCACGCAGACATAAAAACAAAATCTATAAGAGATTTGGGTCAGTTTCATTTTCACAAAAATAGTTACTATTTCAAAACTGATGCAAATACAGCAGTGGCACTCAAGATATTTCAGGGGTTTTAAATATTTTAAGTTTTATTTTATATTTTTTCAGTTTGATTTAAAACTTGATATTTATTAGCTTTGAAAATAAATATAAAGCCATTAATTCCAGACAAAATTGCAATAATTTTGATTTTGAAACAAAAAAAAAATCTAGTAATTTGTAAATTTCAGCAAAATAAACTAGCATTTATGGTTTATTTTGCTTTTTTCAGTTGATTTGCATTGATTAAACATTTTTGCTATGGTGCATATGCGTAATTTTTTCTTCAACATTAATTAATTAATTCTAAATATGGTGAACAAATTTCAAAACATGAAATAATTCACAGATAATGAATATTTTTAAAAATCACAGAAAGTCTCCAAATGGCAAAACATTTTGAAGGAAATGTTTTCTTTCAAATTGGAAAAATTTATTATAGATAGTTTTGGTCAAATCATCCTGTTTTTGTATATTAACATTAATATTGGCTTTCCAGCATAAATACCTAGTCAATGGACTGAAATTTGCCACTCTGCGGTCGCTTTCACAAAAACACTTAAAAGACGTCGGTGATTTTCAACGCACGGAACAAAAAGTGCCAAGCAATTGAATCTGCGCAAGATCTCCTTACACAAAACACAGCTGAATTTCAAATGAGACAAAGAAAGAAAAGAAATTATCTTTCCTGTCTGCTGCGAGTCTGCAAACTTTGACGGCAAAAGTTCCTCATGCATTTCACAAAAGCGTCGTTTTTCTGGTATGAACAGCGATAAATTTGCCGGCCGCTCTTGTGAAAGGAAGCGTTTTTTTTATATATTTTTTTTTGGGACGCTTTGAGGACGGTGTGCGCACCAAAATAATGCGGCGGAGAGCGAGGGCGGTGACCGTGAGGCAGAAAATGTCGTGGCAACATTTTCTAAAAATACCCTCAACATGCACACGCGTGTCGACCGTGCAGTTTAAAAATCTCCACTCCCCTTCGTATCGCTCAATTTCCCGGTCTTCTGTCACCCTCCAAGGAATAAAAGATCAGGTGGAAATAAGGTTGCCATTCGGGCGGAAAACAAGGGGGAATCAAGAGGGTTTTAATGTTGAATCGCGACTTGAGCTGGAGATGATACAAACGACTACTACGGAGCTGACAATGAGAATGACTAGCGAAAGCAACTCCAGGAAGCGGCAGATTAAAATGCCGCATTAACGAGGCATTGTACCTTCTTGAATCTCAATAATGGCTCATTTAAGAACCTGCAAAAAGGAGATCGGCGAAATCGCTTTGTTGTAAATTAAAAAATATTAAAGCCCTCGCTTTTGAAACTGTTACTTTCTAACGCTTGTAAATAATATAGGAAATAGTTGAATTAGTCTGTAATTTTTAAACTCAATAATTGCATATATGTTTAATATTTACAAAATTAAAATGAAGTTTAACTACTATTAGGTTTGAAAAATATAAGCATCTGCGTTTTTGTGATGTTGTTTGGCTGCGGCGGTAGAAAATACGAAATAAATAAAATAAATAATTAACCAATTAGGTTGGTAAAATAATAATTGCGATTTTATATGTCGAGTTTCACTGCTTGGAACTTTAAAATAAATTATTATTATTATTCTTTATTGACTTATGAGACGTCGCCACGATGTAATTACTCATTGCGACAACAATTATACCGCGGCTTCAAACGAATCGAAACAGGTAACTTGTTATACAAAGCAGACATGCAAGTCACAGGGTTTTGGTTTGAAATTAACAATGCCTGGGCATGAATATACCAATCGCTCTTATTGTTAGCCCTTGTGTGATAATCATGAACTTCGCTTGTTTTTTTTTTTAAATAATGCGGATATTTGCGGACAAATTTGCAAGTTTCAAACAGATAAATGGAAAATACTGGAAGAAATAATCATTTAAGATGAGTAATTATTCTTGACGCAGTTTTAAAGGACAATTGGTTAAGTTTATGTTCATCCTTTTTTTAATTACGCAGTTTGTTTAGTTTATTTTTATGGGCAGCAAAATACAACACAAGAAGATGCGAGACAATTAAAGCTTCGCCATTAAAATTTATGTCCGTCTGGAGGACGGTTGCGTTCAACGTTTCCGCTTTCTTCGTGCAATTTCTTTCTCGCGCTAAAATATACTTGATGGTCCATTTCGCACAAGACTCTATTTTATCGTCCAATAAACGTCAGTTACAGCCACCAGGCAAATTAATATTATATATAAACTTACGGCCCAAATGTCATATTTACAAAAAGGAAGATAAATCAAAATCAAATATACATCAGTGCGCGCGTTTTATGATTTTCTGATTTGAAGGCCACCCCGGCTGGAAGCTTCACAAGCTGCTGGATTCGATCCAGCTTTGTTTCAAATGCAAGTCACGGTGACATTTCAATCGCGCGCTGAGCACGTTTGAATGGGAGGTGAAAAACTGGGGATTATATCACTCTGTCGAGAAAGCTTTTGAGAAATGTTTTGGTGAATTAATTTAATGACCGCATATGTGAGAGAGAAAAGATTAACTGAGCATAATTGGCTTTTCGTTGAATGGCGTTTTGGGAAAATGCATTACATGAATATTCACGAGCAAAGAGCAATGTTCTCGGAAATATAAATAATAACTTCTTTTGTGACGCAGCTGACGAAGAAGAAGAAACTCCAAAGCAGGAAAGGTTATTGTGGTTGTGCAAGCAACAGAAATATTTGAAGAAGAATTACGAGAGTGGATTTGAAATAAAATCTTATATATTTTAAGTAGCATTGATAATAAGAATGGAGGAAGAGTAAATTTTTCAGAATAAGAGGCCACTTTTCAAGATTCAATTAAGTGCCATCATTTTCACGGATTTTTTTTTTTAAACTTTTTAAACGTCAAAGTTTATTTTTAGAATATTTTAATGTTAATGGAAAAAATAAAAATAATAAAAATGTTACAGCGACATTAATCGTACTCGAAATTCAAATTTTGAGTATGGAAATTAACAGTAAAAAGTCAAAATACGGTAGATTGTAAGTAAAAATCTTTAAAATAAACTTGTAATGATAAAATTGTTTTAATTTTTTCCGGGAAAACTAATACAATAATATTAAATTTTAAAAATTCATTTGTTCTCAATTCCAGCTCCATCAATTGTAAATTCACATAGCTTTGAAGGTACGCGTGGAATGAAATTTTCAAATTTTAATTTGCATGTCAAATGAGCAGCGCGCTTTTTCGCTTTGAACTTGAATATTTATGCTCTGAGCAAGACTCGCAGGATGCAAATTTCAATTCAACTCGTCGCCGTGTGTTGCAAAGGAAGCGCCGAAGGGCAATTTGCATTCCTTTGCAGAGGCGAATATTACACACGATTATTATGCATCCGCGTGCCGACACTTTCCGCCGATCGTCATGAATAGACAAACAAATGCATTGTAAACAAATTTCGTGTATGTAAAGTACAGTTTGCGTTTGGGAAGCCGGTCGGGCAGGCAAACATGAAAGGGTCTTTTTGATTCTGGTCGAGTGAAGAGCGCTATTGTTAATCAGCAGCAATTAATTAAGCAAATTGGATGCAGCTGCTAATTAACCTAGTTATGCCGAATCGCCGCTCTTTGTTTCGAAAAACTGCAAATTCATCAGCTTTGTTTGACGGATTAATTAATTTTTCAAAGCTGATTCATTTATAAAAACAAAAACATAAAAATATTAAAACTTCAAACCAAATTTACACTTAAGGACTGATATGGGCTTTAACCAAGTTTGCGCTAATCTACAATTTTTAAGTTACAAAATACGCCATGAAGAAATAATTAGTAGAAATTTTCCCTTATGCTTTTGCAATTTTAAAATTGAAAACAGTCCAAGGTAGAAATTAGTGAAAAGATTCACAAAAACTTTAGGCCATTTCCAAATCAATCTGACCAGTGTTTGGCATGGGTTGTTGGATTTGGATGAAACTTGGCATGGTGATACCCTTAGGGTAGGTGGTCAACCTAAGGTATATAGTTAGTCCAATATCCCAACATTGCCTATTTTACAGGGGCTCAAAGTGGCGATTTTTGCAAAAATAAAGTTTCCTTTAATCTCAATTATCTCGGGTTCTAGTGAAACAATTTCAAAAAACTTGACACCGTTTGAAAGCCAATTAAATGGACTTGAATTCGGCTATAAGCGTCAAGGTCGCAGGTCAAAGTTCAAGGTCACTAAAATTTTGATGAAATTTTAAAAACGCCGCCAGATATTGAAGGACCAAAAATATTTAAATCTTTTCCACAGGAAAAATGTTCCAAATTTAATTTTACATCGGTGTACAAATTTTGGTGATATGTATTTTCTTTGTTTTTGAGATATCTACAGGGGAAGTTCAAAAAACGTGGTTTTTTGGCCCTTTTTTGAGGTCGTAAAATTTAAAACGCCTCAAATTTTGCTAAATTTGCCATAAAATTAAGCAAATACACTTCAGGAATGAGGAACTATCATATATAATGCAATTCTATGATCAGAGTCGATTTTGAAATCCACCCCTACCCCTGGGGGTGGGTTTTGGGGTTAATTTTAAATATGCCCAATTTTTGTGTTTTTGATGTCGTTTCCTATGTTTTCGACATCCAGGAACACGAATCTGAAGTCAGTTTTTGTTTAAAGTTAATAGCTTTATTAATAATTGCACTTGAATGCAGTGAGTTCTCAGCTCCTCGCAATTCGTCGGACGATCAAACTCGCCTGATTCAACTGCGATTATTTATAAAGCTATTTACTTTAAACAAAAACTGACTTCAGATTCGTGTTCCTGGATGTCGAAAACATAGGAAACGACATCAAAAACACAAAAATTGGGCATATTTAAAATTAACCCCAAAACCCACCCCCAGGGGTAGGGGTGGATTTCAAAATCGACTCTGATCATAGAATTGCATTATATATGATAGTTCCTCATTCCTGAAGTGTATTTGCTTAATTTTATGGCAAATTTAGCAAAATTTGAGGCGTTTTAAATTTTACGACCTCAAAAAAGGGCCAAAAAACCACGTTTTTTGAACTTCCCCTGTAGATATCTCAAAAACAAAGAAAATGCATATCACCAAAATTTGTACACCGATGTAAAATTAAATTTGGAACATTTTTCCTGTGGAAAAGATTTAAATATTTTTGGTCCTTCAATATCTGGCGGCGTTTTTAAAATTTCATCAAAATTTTAGTGACCTTGAACTTTGACCTGCGACCTTGACGCTTATAGCCGAATTCAAGTCCATTTAATTGGCTTTCAAACGGTGTCAAGTTTTTTGAAATTGTTTCACTAGAACCCGAGATAATTGAGATTAAAGGAAACTTTATTTTTGCAAAAATCGCCACTTTGAGCCCCTGTAAAATAGGCAATGTTGGGATATTGGACTAACTATATACCTTAGGTTGACCACCTACCCTAAGGGTATCACCATGCAAAGTTTCATCCAAATCCAACAACCCATGCCAAACACTGGTCAGATTGATTTGGAAATGGCCTTTAACATGAAATTTTACAAAAATAATTAAAATCAACTCTAAATATTGAATTTTTTTATTATTATTTATTATTGACTTAAAATTCTCTGGATTTCATAGATTTGTATAATTTTAAATACTCGTTTCACAAAAATACATTAGAAAGTTAATTTCAAATTTGTTTCAATTATCTCAATTGGCGTTTCGCCTGATTTGAAAGGCAAATAATTTGAACTTAAATCAAAGATAATGTGAGGAAAAATTAAACCCAACTTTCTTCTCCATGCAAGAAAGGTATAACCTAAAAATTTGCACATAATTTGTGTAAAAAATTCAGGTTCCTTTGTCAGTTTTATATTCCAGAGGGAACAAAAACTCTACGCAGCGGGAATATAAATTCAAAGGCTTTTGTTTTTATTTGTTGAATTTTTGTATGGAAAATGAATTTCACGAGCGCGTACGCGCCCAGCTCCAAGCGAGTATTATTGTACGAGTTATTTATACCCGAAATTATTATTTTGTTTTTTCGCCGAAGCACACGCAGAAGTTTGCCTGTGTGTTCATAATTCAAATGTAGTCGGTTGTGCACACAATCTGCGTGTGGCGGAGCGTTTGCTAAAAATATCGACGCGCAGCCTTCAGACGCAATTTATTTTTCGTGCGGGCGGAATATCTGCTATACGTCATGTCCAGCGGCAACACACACACTTTTTCTGCAAATATGTATGCAATTTTCGTGTCGTCTCCAGGGTATTGATCACGTCTTTTGATACCAGCAGCAGCCCTCCGGTCCTCAGCAAACAAGAGGTAAAAAAGTTGCAAAACAGATTTCCTCGCACAACTCGCAAATCCACTTTACGACTTTTCTTTTTCATTGTTGTTTTGAAACAGAGATAATCAATAAAAAATGTTTGATTTTAAAATAAAAAACGAAATTCGAAACTCTGGATTCCAAAGGACCAGATTGAGGTCTTTTTGAACCCAGGTCAAATTTCATCCAATATGTATTATTTTATTTAAAAAAATATTATTTTACTTTTTTTTAATTAAATTCGATTATTGTTATTGATAATTTTGAAAGATTTATTTTAATTTTTGAAATAAACATTTTAAGAAATGAACAATTAAAAATTTGGGGTCATTTTACATGATTTATATTTAAAATTAAATAAATAGATTAGATTTGCGTGAATTTATTATTTTTTATATTTTCCATTCTTTTAAACTTTTAAGGTTGCGAATTTTTACTCGAAATGTGGGAGAAAAATGTAATGAAAATTTCACAAAATCAAGCGGCCGGTGCGCTCTTCTTTGAAGGAGGGTGCGCCATGCTTTAGCAAGTTGTTTGCTAGCGAAGAGCCATTTCTCCATTCACCCCTAACCATCTTTCATTACATGTATTTTCAGTGTTTTATATTTAATTTTTGTATATTGACTTGATTTTCTGAATGGAGATTCTCCATTGGAGAATAAACAAATAAATAAATCAAACAGAAATAACATTTAATGAAAGCTGGACATGTTTAAATTAACAAAGAATAGAACTCCGAACGTTTTTTTTTTTACAGTGGAAATCAGTGAATAGTTAATTTTATTTCATTCGTTTTTAATTTAAAAACCATCAAAATTCAAGACCAACTCCGCACATAATTCAATTTTGGCGCATCTGTTGGTCTGCCGCTTTCGATTCCTGTCCAATTTCAATCACGCGATCGTTACATGGAGCACCGAAACCCATGAATTATTTACGACGCGGCGCTTGTACGCACATGAATGGCCCCGTCTTGTCTGCGACATTTGATATTCCTTTTCTTCCTGCTGCTCTCGACAGCTTTTTCCCCTGACAGGGACGCCGAGTTTCATCCCGCCGGCGCATGCATCGTCACATATTATTCACATCAACACTTTTATTTATTTTTTTTATTCAGGCGTCGAGGCTCGTAATTGTCCGGATTAGATGAATAGAATTTTTATTTCCGACGATGACTGATGACACCCCGCGCGACAACGTTTAATCCCACGTCGGTTTAATTTTATTCCAGGAAAGCTCTAAATTTTAATACACGAGTTCTCTCTCGTCATTACGCGAAAGTTTAATTTACAGCCTTCGCCATGGGATTCCTTTTGCTCATATTATCCGTGTATGTACTTGAGTGTGTGTTTTTTTTTCAACCCCTCGTATGATTTTTCCACCTCTCACACATTTTTAATTTTAATCCTTTTGGAAAGAGACACCATTTCGACGTTGTTAGCACATTTCAGTCGGTTTATGGCCGTGCGTTTGAAAATAATCAATAAACACACGCACGACTCTCACGAGAAGGAATGTCGCACTGGCACTCTCGCTGCTAATGGCCGTTTGAATTCAGTGCATTCCAACCGAGACAAAAAAAGGCTGGCAAGTATGATAATGATGATGACGTCGGTTTTCAATTCGTTTCCTGGCGTTAATTTATTTACAAACAAAAATGTTTACAGTGTAAAATAGTTTTTACGGTCATTTTTGGTCAAGGAATCCAATTTTGCTGCAAAAATTTTGAAATTGAAAGAATTTTTAGGTGGACAGATAATTATTAAAAAGAAGTAAAAAAAAACTGGTTATTTAAAATTATTGATTATGGGTGAAATGAAAATTTTCCAATTTGACTGATTTTTAGAAATTTTATACTGTTTTATAGCTTTTTATATCAAACATAACTTTAAAAAAAAACATTCAATTTTTACTTATTTCTAACAAATTTGTGTTAAGATTGGCGTTTTGTGGAATTTATTGTCAATTTAAGCCTGCGCCGAAAAGGCAGGCCCAAGACTAATTAAGAGTCGAATATTGCACAAGACGACAATCTGGCCTCAAACACGCCGCCGCCGCTTCTTTTCGAGTGGAGAGGCTTCTTCTCCAAATTAGATGCCGCAGCATCTCAAGGGAGCAGCCGACTCGAATCCAAACGCAACTTTATCTAGCTCCACTTAATTTAGCCAAGAACAAATTTCCTTGGCATCTCTCGAGATAAAAAGAGCGGACGAAAAATATGTTCCGCAGTTTGGGAGCGACCGGAGGCCGACAGGGTCGATTGATCACTTCAGATTTATTGTGTTGAAACGCAGGGCTAAATTGGTCCTGGTGTCCAAAGCGCGTAAAAAAGGAGCACCGGTCTGGGACAGCAGAGGCACCGAAATGACATTAGCCTTTGACGTCACGCACGCGTTCAACCCTGCCGTGCGCTCACAGGGGTGGTTTTAATCTAATTTGCAAATTGGGCTCTTTGAACTGTACAAAAAATTACAAAAGTTAAACTCACAGGCTGGAAAAATTAGAACTTTTAAAATTTCTTAATTAAATTTAAAATATAAATTTCTGCACCGTTACAAAATAATTGCATTAAAAAGTTAAATTTTTGCATCTTATTTAATTTTTTTTTCTTTAGACTTCAGTGGCTAAAGAAGAACTTGGATATTAATTTCTGAATACAAAACGCCTGAACAAACTTTTAATTTTCTCCCAATTCCAATCAGAATGTCTCAGCATTCTAAATATAAATTGACGATCAAAGGGAAATAAATTTTTGAAAAGATCCAAGGAAGCGTGATAAAAAATCCAAGTTTGTTTATTTCTTTGGAATTTTAATTGGTCCGCGATAAGCGTCATCCTCGCTCCTAATTAGTAGCCAATCAAGCGTTTTCCGACTAAAACGATAAGCAAACAGAAACTAGAAACGAAAACTTTGAGCGGTAAATAGTGTTGCGTGCCCGCTTTTAACGACACATCGTTTATCAAGCCAACTAATGCATGTGTTGTGTAGCAGCCGTGGCGCCAAGCACGCACCGAATTATCATACCAACACCGTGTGCATGTGCGAAAATCGATATGCGGCAGCAGCCACAGAAATTTATTACGGCCGCACACGGGGTGTGTGTGTGTGCAAGATACTTGTACTGCGCCCGTGGTTTCTATCTCGCTTTAATCCTGAGCCATTGTCTTGGGCGCCGTCTTTGTCCTCGCCCTGCATGCAATCGCATGTTTGTGTTGGTCGCCGCTATTTATTTTGGGAACCATTACAATTATTGAAATATGTTTTGGTGCTCGCCCGCACTGGAAGGTCGAATGCATAAATCAATACAGCGGCGATAAATGTTTGCCCTAAATTTATTTTGCACCTAAAAATGAGCACAGCTTATTTAAAAAAATAACAACAATTATTCAAAATTGTTAATTTTTTCTCTCAAAAATCTAAAGAATTTTATCTGGTATTTACAGGAAAATAAAATAATTTAATTAAAATATTAAAGACCAACTTTTGCCATATTTTGCAGCAACCTTCAAATATGGATCTAGAAATATGTATTGAATTGATTAGTATGTCTCTAATAAACTTTGAAAGAAAATTTTAATTCACTTTATTATATTTTGATTATCTCACAAAGATTGATCAAATACATTTTATTTGATAAATTTTACTAGATAGGAAGTAAATGTTCTATTCAGCTTCAAATGAATTAAACAATATTTAATTATTTTCAATTTAGGATACTGCAAAATTGACTAACTAGTAAGGAACTTTTAGAAACGCAACACGCGACTATTATGAAAAAATAGATATAATAAAATTCAAGGAAAATGTTTCTAGAGAAGAGGGTGCACAGCTTTCGAAAACAAACAAGGCAGAAAAACCCTTTCTTCTCTTCTTTTTTCTCCAATTTAAAATGTTTGTATTGACCGAGAAGAATAAATAAATAACAATAATAAGAAAATTTGAATAATTCTTCAATTTTGTCGGGATAGTCCGAAAATCATAAAATAATTTGTTGCCCACGTCATTATGCAAACACGGCTGGTGGCAACGCGTGCCTCTTCTCCTGCTTGTCCCCCATAAACAGCAGCGTCTTCGCCGGTGATTACGCCCGCCGAGAGCAAACAAAGAAAGAAAGGGGCTGCTGAAAAGAGCGGCACATCCATTTTGCAACAACGCGACGTTTTTCGACTCGAGTAGTGCGGTTTGCATTCACTCTGCGGAATGAAGTGGCTGCTTGGAATCGATTTTTCCTCCTTTTGACAAAGAGCAGCAGCGACACAATGCAGCCGGCGGAAAATGGCAAGGAAAGGGAAAGAAATCCATAAAGTCAAAGATTTGGCGCAGCAAAAGTTTTTTTCCCTCTTGGTCACCTTTGACCCGCGCTCTCAACGTCACGTCTTACGCAACAGGTTATTGGCTGCGCGAAGAACCGCAGGAAGGTGTAATTTCGTTTCGCGCAATTTATAGAGAAGAGCTTCCTCCTCTGCTCTCTCTCGACTTCCAAGGTGAACCCCGTCCCATAACACACACATTCTGCAAGGAGAGGGTGCTTTATTCAATCAGGCCGAGTTGATTTGAATAGGGCCAATTACGGACCCTCGTCTGCGAAACTTTGCTCCAAGCACGTCGGAAGTGAATCAGTTCTGCGCTCTCCAAAATGTCAACCAACTCGTGGGAAAAGTAGAAAAAGTATGAATTGCAAAAGAAAAGAAAAAAGAGAAAAATTCTTCGATTTTCAAATTAAGTTGGATAAAATGTGGGAAAAAAGTGTTTATAAACAATTTTTTATATAAATTTTGGTCAAAAGCATGTTCATTGGCAAAATTATAATTCAATTGTTGCTATTCAATCCATATTAATTTGTCAATTCAAAATTTTAAACACTTTAAACAGAAAAAATCATAAAATGTAGTCATTGAAATCGTTTTTGATTTTTTTTTATAATTTACAAGCTTGAATATTTAAATTTCTCTCATTTTTTATTGATCAAACCAGAGGAAATTTAATAAATTTCTTAATGTGTAAATGTAAATGTGACAAAAATTCACTAATTTGCAATTTCATATGTGAATCATGAACCTTTTTTTTAATTTTTTTACTCTATTCATTACAAAAATTTAACATCCGACAACACTGAATGTTTCATTTTCCAGCTTTTATTTATCTTCCTCCAGAGACGAAACACACAAATTCACAATTTAAATACACTTCACCCCGAAATGATTTCCCTGTGGAATAAATTTTTTTCCTGGTTCTCAATCGTGAATAATCCCGAGCTGCTCTCGTGACGATTTTTTTTTGCGAAAGCCGGCACACTCGACTAAGCCCTCAAAGTTAATGCACTTTCAGCCCGGGATAAAGAGAGGGCTCTTCACACCAAGCCGGGCGCGTTTCCCTTTCTTTTCCTCCGTGGCGTCGGACACGAGAGTTTACGGAATGCGAAATATTTGGCTTGTTCGATTTGACGTCACGCGACCGCAGAATTTTAATGACCGAATGAAATGCGGCTGCTGCGGAGACGAGATCTGTCCCCGCAGAGATGCGAAATTGCGACGAGAATTATTGATGCCGCCTTTGTTCTGGCAAGCTTGGTTTTCAACTCGCTGGGGATCAATGAATGTGTGTGTGTGTGTGTGTTCCTTAGGAGGAGCGCTGGCCGCGTGCTAAATGCTGCGATGATGACGGCTTTTGTCTCGCGCGGATCGAACGACATAGAGCAGAATTGAGAGCACCCAAGTGAACTGATGTGGAAATATGATCGATGCACTTGACATTGGCAATACAGTGAAACTCCAGTGATGAGCGATTGTTTGAGCATCACGTGGTTTCAAAATCAAATCAAATTGTAGAAAACAAAAAATATTAATTTTTTCGATTTTATTTCCTTACTGGAAAATTGTAATGTTTTAACGTTTTGAAAGATCAGATTTTACTCTTTTTTTCTGTGGTTCGAATTTTAATTTTGTTTAATTAATCATGGAAATTTAAAACGGATCAGAAAAACAATAATTTCCGTCAATTTTTTTGAACTGTAATTACTGTAACTAAATGTTAAACCAATGAAATCTTTGACGTTTCATAATTATCATAATAATAATAATAATAATTATTATTATTATTGATTTTTTTTAAATAAAAATTTTCAAATCCATGTCAAAACCAAGAAATATAAAGTCGAAAACCAACCCCAAATGAACCATAAATGTTTAACTTGTTTTCCCGTTTTCTCATTCTGAGAGTTTGGTTTACAAGCATCACCGCCACTATACGAATTAAAAGATCAACTAAATCAAATTAATATTGAAGATAAAATTTAGTTTTGGTTGGATAATCCAAACCCCTTACAAAAATTTCTTTTCAGTTTTACTTAACAGATTCTGAAAAGAATAAAATTTTAACTGGTTGATTTAAAAATGAAAAATTCAAATAAATCAAAATCGAAGGTAATATTTTACAAATTTTCTTTAGTTTTCTGTTTACGTCACCATGTTTAGCGTCGAAATCGCGGTGGAAACGTCGTCCCCATATTTCACTCGTCGCCAGAAATGTATGGCTGTGGGGCTGAAATAGCCGGACCATTTCAATCTGGTCGGCGAGTGACGCCAGAAATAAATCAGCCCGACAGTGATTGGCCGATGAAAGGCGGCAGTGCGTTCATGCATTTTCCGTTTCGGACGCGCACATGTGGAGTCAAATTAACGCGATTCGCACCCCGCGGGGGTGCACAAATGTGTAATTGGCATCTCGGCCTGAAAATCTCGCAAATCGATCCACCTACCTGCTGGTTGTGCTAGTTGGGTTGGCTCGAGAAGAAGGGCGGCAGCGGCCTAATGAGCCCACGGGAATTCATCAGCAGCCCTCCTGGTCACTCTGCGAAAAGAAAGACACACACTTGCATGAGTTCGCGCCCCCAAACCAATCAATCAATGTCTAAACGCAAATATTCCGTGTCTATTTTCAGACTAAAGAGTAGTTTCCTAGGCTTTGAAGCTCCCTCCCCCAATCTATTGAGATGGTCGAGGGTTCAGTTTCAATTCATGTAGAATAACTTGACTTTATTCAGGCAACTAAAGGGCCTAAAAAAAAACAATTATGCAAGACTGATCTTGGATGATTTACCACTATTTTTAAATTAAACGTAAAACGTTAAACGTGAAAAATATAAATTATTTTGAGTTAAAATGCTATCAATTCACTTCTAAAATCATTCATATGGACTGATATCAAGCTAAATGAAGGCACAACATTTTTGAAAATCGATTGGCTCTTAAGGTCGCTGGACTAAATTTCAGATGCATCGTCAATTTGTTAAAATTTTATTCGATAGATTCAGCTTTTAAGTTTCTTACTGGACTGAATATCTAAACCCTATTCAGAGACCTGCTTGACTATTCTTTTATTTCACCCTTATAAAAACAGTATCAATGGAAATTTTTATTCACACATGTTTTTGGCATTTTTCAGTTGCGAACATTGTATTTTGATCTACGAAAATCTTTAATTTCGACAGGAGGCGATTATGGAAAAAATTGAGAAATTTTTAAAAAAGAGGTCAGTCATTGAACAACAAATCAATTGAGATTTCAACGTGAATGCAGGGAAAAAATAAAGTTAGAATATTAATTGAATAGGTTGCTCCAGTACAATTTTTGTTAAATTAACACCCCTCGTTAAAAATGAAGCGGTCCAAAATTAAATTTTACACTTTAATTATTGAATCACACTGAAATATTTAAACCTAATTCAGTGATCGGAACGACTATCCAAATATTTTAATAATATAAACAGAATATCAATTGAAATTTTGGTTCGCATATGTTTTAGGCATTACAGAGTGGCAAATATTGTGTTTTGAACAGTGAAAAAAAGTAAATGCAGCTGACGCGTATTTTATAAAGAAAACTAAATTTCTGACAAAAACAGGTTAATGTTCAAATAGTGAATCAATAGCGAGGTCTTCGTGAATTTAAAAGGGTTAATATTGTTAGAATATTAAAAGTGTTGCTCCAGATAATTAAAAGGGTGAAACGACGATTTGGAAAATCACACAATAGCACACAATTCACTTCTACAATCGTTCATATAAATATTGACAAAACTAAGGAAGAACTTAGATTTTTAAAAACTCAACTCTCCTCTTCAGTTGCTTACTTGACCGTAATCCAGTCGAAGATTTTGAAATTATCAGAGCGCTTGAATTTCAAATATTAAATTTGGCTGATTCCGCACAATTCAGAAAAAATTTTGACAGATTTTTTACATCAATCCTTTATTGTTTAAAAAATTATAAAATAATAATTAGTATTTATAATATCTAAAAATTAACCAGTTAGAAAGAAAAATCAATGCACAAGATCAAACGTTCGAGTATTTACTCGAAATTCAATGCTTTTTTGCTCCAACCCAGCAGGCTTGTGATTTTAATCAAAGTGGAGTGACTCTCTGTAACATTGCTCCAATTTATATTATGCGTTTGTGTTTCCAAAAAGATACGCCCGATTCCCGACCGGACTGCTGGCACGCGCTGCCGACCACCCCATTATACAACACGGTCCAAATTAATGGATGGACGCAGCAAGCAGAGCGCGATTGGCGTCGGACTGGCACCCTGGGCGCCGTCGGCCGGAAAAGGTGACGTCACCCCTTAAAGAGCTGCAGAAACTGAGGAGGAAAAAGTTCTTGATGTCCACGAATCGTTAGGGCTGTCTGCTGCCGGTGCTTTTTCTTGTCATGCAGATAAAATTTTATCTGGACCAACTTTTTAAAAGGCGGCTGTGCCAGAAAAAAAGGATCAATGATAAAGTCTGCTGCAGTTGGCATCTTCTGTTATTAGTTTTTTAACAGCCATAACGAAAATTTATGCTTCAATGGCCCCTCTAGAAATGGTTTATATTCTTGAATTCAAACGTAGACAACATTTCATGATTTATTCGAAATTGCGTTCAAAAATTCGCAGTTCATCAACTTTTCCCGCCAAAAGTATTTTAATTGCTAAAAGTTGAAAAAATTTGCAAAATTTTTTTGACAGCAGTTTTTAGTCGTAAGATTTTAGATATCATTTAGATATCAAGATTACAAAAACATGGATGAGTGCAGTTAAAGCCAATTTCACAACTTCATTAGGGTTATTAATGATCATTATGTATTGATAAATTTTGTTTATTTTTGAACCCATATTGGTGCTAATTAACCAAGCGATATCCCTGCACAAATCCAAGGCTATGCGTGTATATTGTTCATGCACATCATTGCCGCGGCTTGGAGGCTAATGAGTTTTGTTAAATGAAACCCCAAGAGCGAATTAACGCGCCAAACTGCCGCTGCAGCAATAACCCTCCCGCGCGAAAACGCAGAACAGCACCTCGTAAAACCGATCAAAGGGAGCCGTTTGAACGTCGTTATTCCCAAACCATTTGCTTGTGAGTCGAGAGCTCCACTTCTTTTCACTTACGTTGGTCGCGATTAGCTTTAAATATTTATCAGAAAAGCCACTTACGCACCTCTGTTATGGCTGCTATACTGGGGGGCGCGTAATTTATTTTACGGCTTTTGCCAGCAAGAAAGTGACAGAAGCAGTTTCGCCTCCCTCGGTACAAATGCGATAAGCACGAGGGTGCTTAGGGTGCAGATTGTCATTATTTGCAACGAAAATTGTGTTGGTTTTGTAAAATCCATTATATTGAAAACAGCTATTTCTTCAATACAAAGAAATTGTTATGAAACTTGAGCAAAAAAGAAAATCTCCTGAATTAATGGGAGAAATTTGAATCGAAAAAAAAATGCAATTATTGGTGATTATTCCCATGAAAAAAATTGCAATCACAGAAATTCAAGTTTAGTTCATTAATTTATTTAAAACAATTATCATTTTCAGTAAATTGTACCAGAATCCCCATCTGAGGTTTGAACTATAATTTTTTTACTACTTTCTACAGTAAAATCCTTCATTTTGTTCCTAATTTTATAATTTTTGGCCAGATTTAACAGTTGATTAACAAAATATTGACTCAGTTATAAAAAATCAGAAATAAAATAAACATTATTCAGCTCCTTTGGTTTCGGTTCCAAAATATATAATTGAAAAATTTGCCGCATCGAATGAATGGTTCCTTAACCTAAATCCTCCTTTTCTTCTTTGCCATTCTTCGTGTGGGAAGGGAGCTGTGAGAAAAATATAGATCAGATCAAGTACTGCTGACGAGATCTGTCTCGGCAGCGCTGCAGAAAAATTATTGCGATATCGACGAGGAACGAGGGCGCCGCATAACGAGCGGTTGCGCTGCCGGCTCGCCAAATTCGTTTCATGCTCGCCGGCCAGGCGCCAATAATTCGCGGCAGATCAGCACAAAAACGTATGCACGGAAAATCTAGTAGCGTTTCGCAGAGAGGCTCGGGTGTCTGCTTTGCGTGCAGCCCGAGAACAAAAAAGAGATAAAGCTGTTGTCATCCGGAACGTGCGTCGCCGGGAAAGTGATTTTTCAGGGAGAGATGAGCGCGAAAAAAATTGCAAGTTCCGCAGCAAACGAGACTTTTGCGAAACATCAAACAGAAGATGGATTCACTTTCTTTGTCGAATTTGACTTGCAAAGGCAGTTTCGATTTGGTTTGGAACGAAAACAAATTGGGAGAAAATAATTCAAAACCTATCTTTAGAAGGTGCTATTTATTTCAGCAACATGCAACATTCGTTTGCAAAAATAAAAAAATAAAATGAATTTCCAAATGGAGTTTTTTTTACTTATTTTAATTAACATATGATTATAATTTTAGCTAATTTACTTCGATATTTCTTTTGAAAAAATATTTTTTGCAACACTATGAGGTTTAATTAAATTTTTGAAACCCTCAATTTGTTTGTTCTTTTTTGCAAATTGATCTATATTCTTTAAAATTTATGTTAAATATTTACAAAATATATTTAATAATTTCTTATTATTTGGAACAATTTATTTTAATTTTTATTTGATGACTATCAAAATAAATCAATGACCCAAATTATGTTGCTAGCCTTCTTTAAGGGAGAGAATTTTTCTAATTGTAAGTCAACTTTTTCATTAGTTCAACGGGTTGCATACTTTTATCAAAACAAAATGATAAAAGATGATAAAATTAATCAAGTTTTATTTGTTATCCAGCGAAAAATAGTTTTACTTCCTTTAAACAAAAAATAGATATTCAAAAAATTCTGATTTCAAACTGAAAAAACTTGTTTTTGTTTAAATCTATGCACTGATGGTTAACCGAGTTGAGTTGAATGAGCAAACAAAGGCAATAATTATACAACAGCCCATACTTTCTCAAGGACAACCGCAGCATTTTCACGGAGGGAGAGTTATATTAGTGCAGTAAAGCACGCACTCGCGCGGGTGTACCACCGCAAGAGAGTACCGAGAAAAGTATTCAATGCTGGCGGAGGTCGAGCCGCTTTGACGCCCGCCATTATTCTCGACGGCACAACAATTACTTCTCGCTCTTATTTCGAGCAGACCGCATCTGCACATCCACGGCTGTTTGCTAAGCCATACAACTTTATCCGCAGTCAAGGGTATAATCCGCCGAACGGGGATTGAGCAAAGAAGGGCGGATATTGATGAAGCATATAAAGGATTTGCACCCGCCGGCCCTTATACTTGTGGTCAAATATTGTCAATCGCAGCGTGATCCGAATCGCAATCAATATGAGCTGCCGGTTTTCAGGAGAGCAAAATGAGTGCTATGAAGATAAGTTGTTGGCAAAAATTGTTTCATAAAGATTTTGAATAAATGATCCAACAGAAACTAAACAATTCAAGCAACCTCATCAAAAAAGTTTTAAAACAAGCAATGTTCTTCCACGTTTCGCCAGCTTTAAATTTTATAATTAATGTAACCAACAAACTTTTAGACAGACGCAGAGCAGACTCTCGTGGCGAGGCGGATTTTGGCAGAAACAACAGAGAGAGACGAGTTTCCGGTTAAAAGCTGGCGGCTTAAGCGCATATTTACGTCCTCCGGGGAGTGCAGATTGCCGTCGGTCTCTGCACTCATTAAAAGTGCCAAGAGAAACAGGATGAGCTGCAGCAGAAGCCCGCCGCGCGGTATATATCCCAGTCAGGTGAATGATGGTGCCATTCAAACTTTTGATGGCCGAGGAAACGACTTTTCGGCGAAGTAAAAAAATTGCGCGCCGGGACTCGCTTTAATTTCGCACAGACGGGGAGAGATCATAGAATTGGTGCAGCGGTGGGCGAGAAGCGGAAACTGAGACTTCTGTTTTTTGCTCATCAGCAGCTCGAGCGGGGCCAAAATAACTCCTGCGAGCGCTCTGGGATAAGTTAGAGACCCGAGTTTTGCCGGTTTTTTGTTTGGAAACTGCATGGAATATAAATTGAACACCTCTGCTTGGTTTTCATCGCCGACTCTCAACAAGTTCCGAGGCCGAGAGTGCTGAGAGAAGCAGCTTGGTCGATTTTTAATTTAGAGCCAACTATGAATTTCTGACGAGTAGGGCAAAGTAAAAAGTTCTCTCGTCGAGGTTTTTACATCACGGCTTTCCTCGATCCTAGAATTTCAAATATTTTGGCTAGACCGTTTCATGAATTATTCACAGATTTATTAAAATCTAGAGCTCACGTTCATTTTAATTCCAAAAATAAAATAAAAAAATCTTAATAAATAGTGAATTTTGATTCCATTTGATCTCCATTTAATTGTTTGCATGTTACATTTGAATGGGCAATAAAGTAGATATATAAAACATTTATTTAGTTGCATTAAATTTAGGACATTTGCAATATTATTTTTAAATAATTGTAATTAAAGCAAGCCTCAGAGTTCAGAATTTGAGTAAATATAAAATTATGCATATTTGGGGATTTTTGAAATAATTTTTCCCCAAAAACATTGCCACAATTAAATGTTCTAAAATTTCCACGGCATCAATTTTAATCCACTCAAAAATAAAATTAAATCAGTGACCGGTGTCTTAAAAATTTACTATAAAGGATCTTTTTCCAGTAAAATGTATTTCTATCAAATATTTAACAAGTAAAAACGATTCTCCCCTTAATTGATTAAATTAAACTTCAATGGAATTTTTAAAAAAATAATGGAATCGAAAAAAGAACATTCCAAATGAAAGTAAAATCTCAACCAATAAAATGATCTTCACCAGACCATCCCTCGCGCAGCTGCGGTGGCGTATTTTTGGCACGCGATCACCCATAACTCGCGGAAGCTCCCACTTTCGGGGAAAATTGATGACGAATCCCGACTAATGACTTAACCGCGCTCTCGGCATAACTTGTGGGTCAGTGACGAAAATCAATAAGCCAGGGCGGAACCACAACACACTATACTTGTGACGTCCACGCGCGTGGATATGAAATGCGAGAGAGATGAAATTCGAGGCGTCCCGCGGGCCAAATCATAAATCGGCCAGAAAAGAAAAGCGAGGGTTCGACATCGATTCGCCGCCGACGCACAAAAGCAGGAGTTTTTATTTTTCATCTTTCGCTCTGGAGCCAGCGGCACGTAAAGGAATTCGGCGCTTGTGCAATAAAGGCAGCGGTGCGGAGCAGCCGAAATTGAAACAAAACATGGAAATAAATGGGAATTGGACGCGAATTTCGCTGATGTAATTAAGGCAGTCGGCCGGCTATGAAGCTTTCTTCGTGCGCGCCGGAATTAGCAGGGACGTGATTAAGTGCAGGGTTTCATGATTCGGGCTAATTTATACAATATGCTTTATGGCGTGTATCACGTCGACCATGCAAAATTTTATAAATGAATGGCGTTGGCAAAAGGCAGGCGAAATTAAATAAGGATCAAGCAGTTTGTAGAACGTGCGTCGCATGGTAACTAATTTCAAAACATTTCAAATTTGTAATTGTCGATTGGAGTAAATTTTTGGTTTTTATTAAACGCTTAAATTTTAGTCTGAAAATGTAATTTTCTCCAAAATAAACGAATGAGATAGTTTTCACAGTTTTCCTAATTAATAACAAAAATTCTAACTATTAACATTTTTTAATAAATTAATTCATAATTTGTTCACAAAGAGTGAAGAGTTCAATAAATTTTTTATTTAATTCTTGACATGTATTGTTAATTTGCACAAAAATTTGTTTCACTCAATCAAAATAAAAAAATACATCGAGTGCCATTTTTAAATTTTTTAAAATTATATTTTATTTCAAAAGTGTAAAAATCAATATAGACACGTTCTGATTGAACATGCCACTGGCATAATATCACAGCTGCAGTCGCAATTTTCATATGCAAACCAAGCGAGTCAATAGACTTTGAAATTGGCCGCGATTGAAAAAAGCGCAACTCACGAATGATCTTGGGCGGGCTGCGCTTAATTTAAACAGCCGACAGGTGCATCCAATTTGGTCTTTTGTGTGTGCGTTTGTACTCGAGAGGCGCGAGATTGCGATCTCTGGTTGATTCTTTTGGCCGGTGCATTTTAATTTATAATATATGCACAGCGAGAGTAGCTGTGTGCATGCAGCCGAACCGACCAGAGAGAGAAGTTTACAGTTACAAGACGAGAGCAAAGAACGCCATTGATTCTTCTAAATGACGCGACGAGACGCTCTTTTGATCGCGATACACTCCAGCATTTTGCTCTTTAATTAATCAAACTTGGGAGATGCAAGGCCAGCGGCAGAAGTCGTGTTTAATTTTTTTTTCAATGCAAATAAACGCGCTGGGAGTTGGTTTGCTCGTCAGCTCGTGTTTCGCCTCTGCTTATTTAGCAATGGAAATCCGGCTCTGTTTGTTTTGTCCGAGCTGGAAATTGCTGAAATTCGCGAAAATCCGGTTTGCGTTTGGCAAACAAACACAGCAGCGGCCTCCAGGGAAAATTTGTATTCAAAGGTGAATAAGTTCGAATGTGCATGAAAAATAAATTAAATTATGTACGTTTATCTAATGAAAATCTGAATAAAATCAGCATCAGCATTGCTTAAATAGACGTACTTTAAAGGAATTTATTTCAATTATAAATAGATAAATATATCAGTCTTCTTTTGAATAAGAAATTTATTTGTTTGAAGAAGTTGACACTCGAGGAGATGATCATGGAAAAAAAAGAAAAAAAAGAGCCATTTGTTTTTGAATAAAAAACAAATTTTCTGCAACGAGGAAAAGCCCGATCGCTTCATTTCCAAGAAATTTATTTTCGTGATTTAAAAAAAAAATGATTATATTCCAATATTATTTTAGAATGACTTGAAATTTTTATAAAACTTTTTTTTAATGAAATCCATTTCAATCCACTTAAATAGCAATGTTTGATAATAAAGCTTATAAAAACGTCATTAATTTGCTTTGTGTCTGTACAAAAATTAGTTTAAATATTTAAACAGAATATATCAGCCAGATAAAAATTACGAACTGATTAAAATTTCAACAGGGGCCAATTCAAGCAATATTCGCCGCTTCACCAACCGTGAAAAGATACCAAACACGCGAAACCTCATCGCAACACCTCCTTCTTCCGTTCTGCACATCGGCCATTACGTGAAATTTATTGGCGCGCCGATGCATTCCTCAAAACACATGAGAAAGTACACACCGTACATCACAGTCGAAAATGATTTCGCGTCGGAGAACAATGAGGAGAAAATATTACGGCCGAGGTTGAGTTATGAGACTCGATTTCGCCGATCGTTGTTGTTGGAAAAATGAGTTCAAAACAAAGAGCGGCACTCAAATCGCGAGAGAGGTCAGAGATGAAATTCGAGTCTCATTCTCTGGACGCAAGGACTGGAAAAAAACAAGCTCGAGGAATACAACGCACTACTCTGTGGTGCTCTCGGTGGCAGAAAAAGTGGCGCATGTATTTACATTATTGCGTTACACCGAGTCTAGACGACTCTGCTTTTTGCGCGCCAAGTAAGTGAAATATTGATTGGTGGCGCGACTAATGAAATCCATGCAGCACCTACTCTAATGAAAGCAGCCTTTCATTTTGCCTCGGAATTATATTAATGGACCAACCAAACACAAAAGGGTGAAACGAGTGCGACTCTCATTCAACTCCTGGCGTGTGGAACTCATTATATTGTCGAATTTGTCGATGAAAATAAACACAGAGAGTTTGTGAATTGGATTGAGTGTCACAATTTCAAGAATCAGTTTCTTGCAGGATTCTAAATTTGAGATTTAGAGGAATAAAAAATAACTTCAATAGAGTTTCATCAGAAGAATTAATTTTTAATTGTGTTCAGATAATTTAATTAGGGACACGGAAAGTAGATGAACCAAAAATTTACCAAAGAAGCCCAGATTTTTAATATTTAAAAATGAGGTTTTTAAAATAAACCTACTTCAGGAAAAACCATTTTGAGATTTTTCGCATTTTAATAATAATCTCATTTTCAAAAACAATTTTCGTCTAAATTTTTAGCAAGGTAAAAGCCATTTCTATACGTTAAACTTTTCTTAACCGCAACTCTTGACACGAAAATTCAATTTTGGTTTCTTTAATATTTTTGAATATTATTATAAATTTACCAGAATGTTAATTAAATAAATACATAAAATAAAAATAGCATGAAAGACAAATTTTATCAGATTTTAATATAAAAAAACAATCACTTTTATAAATGAAAAAGATTACCAATTGTTCCCAATTCATTGCAAATATCGACATTTTGATACCTTCTGCTATTTTTATGGTCGAAATCCCTATGGACGACTCTTTCATTAGCGACAAACTCGCTTTTCATCCACTTACCCACCTCAAGGAGCGAGATGGCAAGCCCTCGAAATCCGATCTAATCGGATTAGACGCGGTAGACGGAGAAAAAAACTATCAGCTCTCGTCTCGACTGCAAATGCTAATTCTCGCGTGTCGAGCGAATTTTTCGAGCGGAAAAGCGAAACGACGGAATTCGCAGCACGTGGAGAGAGAAAACGAGTCGTGGGAGACGAGAAATAAAAATTCAGCGAGAGAGACAAAGGCAGGTTCCCACGTGCTCTGCAATTTGCGATTCCTGCATCTATCAACGACGCCAATCAAAACCGCGATCGAAAACCGCACACTTTTGTGTCTCGTCGATTGATTGCAATTATTCGACAGCATCCAGATGTCGGTTTGGCGCAGCGTCCGTCCGCGTGCCGATTGATTTCGAATGGTAATCAAAGTGCTGGAGAGCGAGTCGGATTTCCTCTCGGACGGATTCGCTTTCAATCTGCTCAATGGAGAGCCGAAAGCTCGTTAGTTTGAGTGTCCAAGAGCACAAAAAAAAGAGGTATTTAACTAACGAGCATTTCATATGGGCATACATTTTTTTTTGCTGCCAAAATACTTTAGCTAAACAAATTTAGTTAAATCCATCCAAAAGCCATTTTTGGGATGAAAATTATTTAAGAATACTAATTATATCTTGAGAATTTTTTAGATGAAATAGAGAAAATATAATAACATTTAAAAAGCAATGGTGAAATTTTTAAAATATTGCGATTTTGCCATTTTTTTCTTGCGTTTAGACGAGGTTGATGATTTGATTAGAAACTTTATTCCTCAGAATAATATACTTTAAGACTTGTGGGTTAAAAAAATTCAATTTAAAGTGAAAAGATATTTTAAATTAATTCACTACTTGCCTGAATTACGGGTTCAAATTAAAAATAAAATTATGTTATTCAATTATAAAAGAAAAATATCAATAAAATCATTATATAGTAAACAAATTTTAGCAGTCAAATTAATCAATTTTATCCATAAATTAGGTATTAATTCAAGAATATAACAATCCAGCACGTTTCCCAATCGCATAATCAGCGAGGGCTCAAATTTTCATAGGCCGCAATTAATGAGAACATTCGCCGCGTCAGCGCCAAAATCGACCAGCAGTCTTTATACATACAACAGCAAAACGGCAGACGTGCCTACCTATTCATGTACACAAACATACGCGGTTATTAAATGGAGTAATGTACACGAGCCCAATATCCGGATGCGCTGCTGGACGGACGAGATATTGATTGCGAGCGGTGAAGGCGGCGAGTGCTGCGGAATTTCATTTTCTTCAATTAACTCTGCCGCCGGCAAATGCACATCTTTTTTGCGAATAATGCAATTTCCGAGCCACGCGGGGGGCGCAACCACTTTGCCTCAAGGACTTTTGCAACTTGCATCGCAAATTCCATCACTCGATTCGATTCAATTTGCAGTTTGCTGAACATTGCAAAATTCATAGACCTAGATATTCATCCATTCTTATATTGCAAACAATTCAATAAAATTATGAATTTAGGTTTAAAAAAAAAAACAGCGATAAAAAATGCAATTAATTAAAAAACAAAAATTCATAAAATTTTAAAGAGCCTTAATGATTTTTATCCACTTATACAAAAAGCTTCTTCCAAACGAAAACAAACATTGAGATCTAAATTTCTCTCAAAGTTCAAATTCTTTTGGCGGGAAAATTTTAGCCTTAAAAATGAATCCCAGTCTCATCCCTTAGGAATACAAATATTTTCGAGGCGATTAAATAATTTTTTATGCCATAAAATAAATCAATAGCAAAAAACAATTAATTTTATAAATTAAGCTTTTATTAATGAAAAGATTACTTGTATGTAGCACTAGAGTTCCGATCGAATCCATCATGACTATTGATGCACCTCACAGTCAAGAACCGTTTGCCTTGCACGCGGAAACTAGAGCTACTCCCTTTAATGATCGCCGCGGTGCAGGCGCTTGCAAAATTTATTGGCTCTCCGTCGAACGTTGTTGTTTTGTTGCTCCGGCCGTTTTGTGTTAGGAGTTCTTTCTTCTTTATTTCTATGTATGTGCGGCAGCCACAGGTCAACGCTCATCCACGGCCGTAGATGGGATTATCTCCGTAAATAAGTACAAAACAGTCGCGCGGCAATAATAATTCAGAGTTGCATGCGCGCTCGTAAAATGAAAATAATGCACACGGTGCCTCGCGCCACCAGCAGATAACATGGAATAGCGAGCGATGCACGCCCGTGGCGGTCGTAAACTACAAAGTGAGCGGCGAGAATTATGAAAACGAGCCGTTTCGATGCAAATTCGTGCGTATTAAATAAATTCGCTGAGAATGAAAGCTTTTTTGTTTGAAGAAGTTGACACTCGAGGAGATGATCATGGAAATGAAGATTCGGGCTTTTCCTCGTTGCAAAAAATTGTTTTTTATTCAAAAACAAACGGCTCTACCAGTTTCGGTCACGGTCTGCGACCCTATTTCATGAGCAAGAAAAAATACAAAAAATCAGCAAAATTTAAAAAACCACATTTTAACATAAAAATAAAAATCTTAAAACTAACAAATTCAAGTACCAACCTATTTCATGAGCAAACGCGCTGCTCGCTGACTAATACAAGAATGAGCTAGCTAAAGACAGATTGATTGGGGGAGGTGATCTTTATTGGGTGATTAGCGCGCGGCGCGGCCGACCACGGGGGCGCCGAATGACGTCGGGCACATTATGCGTTTTCGAGAAAAAGCTGTTTGCTTCCTCTCTCAAAAAGGGCATCCACCTTTGATCGAATTGGTGGCTCGGTTGGCTTATTACATTATTGCTCAAAAAGCAACACAAATTTCGGCCGAACATCACCAAAGCCGAAGCCCAGGGACTCCGTGACCTCAAGAACAACAAAGAGGTCAAGGTCGTCAAGGCCGACAAGGGCGGCGCCGTCGTCCTGCTGAAGATGGACGACTCGAAGATGGAGCAGTTACTCGCAGGTGGCGAGTACGAGGAGCTGGCCGGAGATCCAACGCGAGAGTACGAAAAGAAGCTGCAGGCCATCCTCCAAGGCACCTCTCTCCACCAAAAAGAGAAAGCGGCCATCACACCTGACCCGAGCCATCCCGGCGCCTCGCAGAACGCCTACAAGACACCTCACATCTACGGCCTTCCGAAGGTACACAAGGAGGGTGCACCGCTGAGGCCCATCGTGAGCACCGTGGGGTCCGCTTTCCAGCCGCTCGCTCGCTACCTTGCCAACGTCCTGCAACCCTTAACTGATAAGTCAACAATTAGCATTAAGAATGCAGAGCAAATCCTCCCAACAATTAAAAATTTCAAACTTTCCAAATTTGATCAATTTTGTAGCTTCGATGTTAAAAGCCTTTTCACCTCAATCCCAACAAATGATCTTTTAATTATTTTAAGACAAAAGCTTGAAAATGACCCAACTTTAATTGACAGAACCTCCCTCTCAATTAGCGCACTTTTGGAACTAATTGAATTTAGCATCAATTCAACTTTCTTCCAATTTAAAGATAAATTCTACAAACAAAAATCAGGATTAGCTATGGGATCATCACTGTCCCCAGTGCTGTCTGAAATTTTCATGCAAAACTTTGATAAAAAATGCCTAGAAATTTTCAAACAATCCCCCCGTCTATTCGTCCGATACGTAGATGATTATTTCATAATTTACAGAAAAAGAGTTTTCCCAATCGAAAAATTTTTAGATTCTTGCAACTCAATCCACCCCTCAATTCAATTAACTTGTGAGTTTGAAAAGGATGACCAAATTCCATTTCTTGACCTACTTTTAAAAAAAGATGGTGAAAAAATTGCAATTTCAGTTTACCGCAAGCCCACCTCCACCAACTCAACCCTCCACTTTGAATCAAATCACTCTTTCTCAACTAAGATCTCTGTTGCTCTCTCAATGTTTAAAAGAGCATACAGTTATTGCTCAGGGGAAATTTCTTTGAAAGAAGAAATTTCCAACATTTACAAAATTCTTCGTCAAAATTGTTACCCCGTAAATTTTATCAACAAAGCACACAATAAAGCAAAAAATCCTCCAACACCCAAAGCCCCCGAAC
Organism: Neocloeon triangulifer; assembly: GCF_031216515.1. Lineage (NCBI taxonomy): Eukaryota > Metazoa > Arthropoda > Insecta > Ephemeroptera > Baetidae > Neocloeon > Neocloeon triangulifer. Next base: position 4,852,598 of record NW_026775550.1, read on the forward strand.
AATTTTCAACCACAATGGTCATTCCTTATTTTAAAGGAAAATCAGAGAAAATCAGGGCCATCAGCCAAGAAGTTGCCAGAGTACGAGTTGCTTTCTCAAACTCTTCAAATCTGCGAAAATGTTTAATGCATGTAAAACCAAAATGTGAACCTGCTCTGCGTAATTGTGTATACCGCGTGCCATGCGCCGATTGCTCTTCAGTTTACATTGGGGAGACAAAAAGACACGTTTATTTCCGATTTGACGAGCATAAAAGGGCAATTTCAAAAACTTTTGATCCGGCTTCAATTGGGACGGACAGCAATGGTTTTCAAATAGCTCAACACGCGACTGAATTTGGCCACTCTTTTGCATGGTCAGATGCAACGGTTATTAAATTCGAACAAAATCAATCAAAAAGAAAAGTGCTGGAAGCAATGGCAATGGCATGCGGTAATAATGTAATAAGCCAACCGAGCCACCAATTCGATCAAAGGTGGATGCCCTTTTTGAGAGAGGAAGCAAACAGCTTTTTCTCGAAAACGCATAATGTGCCCGACGTCATTCGGCGCCCCCGTGGTCGGCCGCGCCGCGCGCTAATCACCCAATAAAGATCACCTCCCCCAATCAATCTGTCTTTAGCTAGCTCATTCTTGTATTAGTCAGCGAGCAGCGCGTTTGCTCATGAAATAGGTTGGTACTTGAATTTGTTAGTTTTAAGATTTTTATTTTTATGTTAAAATGTGGTTTTTTAAATTTTGCTGATTTTTTGTATTTTTTCTTGCTCATGAAATAGGGTCGCAGACCGTGACCGAAACTGGTAGAGCCGTTTGTTTTTGAATAAAAAACAATTTTTTGCAACGAGAATGAAAGCGTTGCGAATTAATCTACACCAGCATTTGAACAATTATGCAATAAGTACAAATATTATTTGAAATTTTCACAAACAAAAATTACTAATTTAATTCTTTGCATTCATTTGTTAAATTATGTCCTTAGATTAATGGTTCATATTTTTGATTTAACGATTTTATTAAAATTCAGCTATAAATAAGTTTGTAAAAAAAATCACGAGTCAGAATCGATGCCAGTAGAATAAAATTCATAAAAAGAAAAATTCAAAATATATCCTTCTCAATTTGGATTTAATTGATTTTAGATCCATTAATCTATTTTCTTGATTATTTTTGTATCGTCTACCATACACAAGCACAAGATAAATTGTCTTTTTTATCTTTAAATTAAACTTGAGAAATTTTCAATACAATTTAAACAATTCCATCTCTCTAACGCTGCAAATAAAATTGCCAGTGGCTATTTTTCAAAAGTAAAGCGATTATTTGCTAGAAAATTCCACTGCAATTAAACTTCTCGTCCGCATAGCTGTGAAATGCTCTTTGTCACGTTAACGACTTGAAATTATTCCATCAACTTGCGAAAAGAGGTTGCAAACATTTTGGCGTTTGTGTCAGGTCGATCGCTCCTTCCTATCCAGGCCACTCCGGGCGAGGTCTCGCTCACTGGCTCTGCACTCGAGCACCTCCTCCTCCTCTTTATTATTATTTTCCTCAGCATCTCTCTTACTCACAGTCGCGAGAACGAGAAGAGAGCTGTACCGTTAATCTCTCTCCAAATCAACTCCCATACGTAATATTCTTGAGCTAGCGAAAAAAATAAATGGTCGAAATGGTGGGAAATAAAATGGATCTCTCTAGCGGCACTCGGGCGTTAATTTGCTCCGTTGATTAGTCGTCAAATTCCTCTTTGGCCTCTTCATTAACGAAAAAAAAAGACAATGCGAGAGAGGTCGAAACTTTGCCACGGGGCGTTCGGTGAATTATGCGATGTTGTGAGCAGATAAAAAAGATAAAAAGCGGGACTTTTTTTCGTTTGATTATGTAAATTTCGACATGATTGAGCGCGTCCAATAATCTACGGTGTATAATTTTCAGATCGTTGAGTTGAAGTTATTTAGGCAGGTGTCCTCTTTCGTATTTGTTCGTAATTTTCATTGGCGAAACAAAGGCCGCGTGTAACGACAAGGCCATTAAAAACTTCCACGGCAGCGGAAAAATAATATATATCGCATTCTGGTATCGCGCGGCGAGCGGAAGTGCAGTGCCGTGCAGCGCAACATTCAACCCTTTTCCACGCGCCGCAAACACAAAAACTGACAACGTGCCTGCCGTCAATCACAGTAAAAATCATACTATAAACTATTGAAACGACAACACACAGAAAGAAATGTGTTGTAAATTTATATTTTGCAATTTGCAGCAAGAAAAAAAACCACAAAGCAAACTGAAAATTTATCAAATTTTTTTTTTATTGTTAATACTTATTCATTCATCTTCATATTAAAAATATCATAATGAAAACTGCATGAAGAGGGAAGAAAGTGAATGGCAACTAACGATAAGCAGATGACACGCCTGACATAGAAAAAGACTACTGGTGTTTTTTTTTCAATTTCACTGAATTTATTTATTTAAATCTAATGCATCTTGAAAGTTAAAGGTTTAATCATTAATATAATCGCTTTTAATTTTCATTTTAAGTATTATTTACTATTTTATTGAAAAAATAAATGCACATTTGCTCGAATATTAACTGATTTTTTCCATCAAACTTAAAAATTTTCTTAGGTCTGTCAAATTTCCAATAATATACACACATTCCGCGACTCTCCAAACATCGCTGACGGGTAAAAGAACGTTTGTGATGAAAAACAATTATGGTGGCAAAGTTTGTTGCCGCGCGAAATGGCCTTAATTGCATTCGCTGTTTTTGCACGACTTAATAACGCCGCCACGAACACGTGACTCGTGGCCAAAGTGCAGCTGCGTGCAATCGGCGAAAACATCGAGAAAAACGATTTGTGTCTGTCGTCGGTCGCGCGGGGTCAGCAGGGGCGTATATATGTGACAATTAACATTATTGTTGCGGAGGCGCGAGTGACCCACTGAGAGGAACAAGAAGTGTCAATGAAAAATCTCGGCGGCGCCCACGACGCCACTTGCACGAGAGAGAAGCGATAAGAGGTGCAGAGGAATGTGACAAAAACGTTACATTAAGTGTTGGAAAGCTTGAGTAGAACAAAAATATAAATTGGGCTGGAGTTTTTTAAAATAATTTCCAAAAAAAGACAGTTGAATGAAGAGTTACTTTAATACAGAAAAGTGAAAAAATGATAAGACAAAATTTTCTTTTTTTATTTTCACAAATTTAAAAATTTCCGAATAAAAAAAAAATATTTATTCAACATTTAAAGAATTTATTAACAATAAGATCAGTCATAGTGGATCAATGAATGATTTTAATAATTATTTATTATTTCTTATAAATTTTTAGCTTTAATAAAAATTTATTTGGTTTTCATTCTGAAATTTCCACTATTACAAAAAAATACATTTAGGTTAGTTCAAAAATATTAACATTTTAGGTCCTCAAAATTAAATTTAAATAGACATTCAATCATTTTAAAATTCTAAAAAAAATCTTGCTTTGGAAAATATCCCATTTCAAAGACGCCGTATAAACTTCAAAAAGCAGTGTTTCCTCAAACTTTTGTATGAATCAGCGCTTCTCACCGTTGGATTTTCAGCTTGATTATCGCATCAAAACAGCTTTAGAAACTCGCGGCGCTTGAATTCTCGACGGTTTTAACTCTTTTCATTTCCCCGCACGCCACATACACAAACTCTTTCTTTTCCTTTCTTTCGTTCTTCTCGTATACAATTTTCCTGACGTCACAAGCCTGCACGAATAAAAATGCGCCATTACTTTTTGTCAGCGTCGATTTGAGATTGTTTCTCTCCCGAGATTCCGGTGAGATATTTATTTTCACGACGGCACATCTTTCTTTTGGTTTTGCGGGCGGGCGGGTGATGAATGGCGAAATTCTGGTCGCGGCACCCGACGGGAAAATTAACCGTCGCTTAATTAATAATTCGCCGATCAATATTCACTCTGGTCTTCAGGGACTGAGAGATTGCGTTTGCCGGTCATGCACATACTTTTCTAGCCGAGGGGCTATCAATCAAAAGTCCACAAAGTCAATCTTGTATAATCTAAAGCGGGGCAGAAAAACGAGTTTGTGTAAGAACGAATGACTTCAAAAATTCCGTAAAAATGATTTTTATTGAAAAACATGATACTGAATTTACCGTTTATTTTAATTAATAATTAATTCAAATCGTTTTTTTTTATATAAACAATTTTAATAAAAAAACAGAGGAAAACTAAACAACAATAATAATTCACTATCAAACTTGTTTGCATATAATTTGGAATTTCTTTTTAAAGGGTTAAGATTTCAATATTATTTTTAGGCTATTAAAAAAAGTAATTTTGCGAATTAAAACTATGAAATTAATATTTTCTTTTATGTCCTTTTGAATATCAATTAAAATTTATAAACAAATTCAAACCAAATGATTTCATATTTCTTAATTAATTATCATTTAGATTATTTGGTAAGATTTGAAACAATATATTAGTCATCGTAAATTAAATTATAATTATTATTTTTTTATCGATTACTCCAGATAAATAATTGCCTTTTATTAATTACCTCATATTATGAGACTGCAGAAATAAATCTCTCGGATCGATTTTTTATGAGTTTATTTGCGGAATCAAGAGTTGATAGTTTTTTCTTTTCTATTGACTCTGATGTTATCCAATCTGAACTTCCACGGTGAGTGGAATTACGACAGACTGATGTAATTCCCGGTAATAGGATAAACATGAGATGCAAATCCCGATGAAATTTTCAGCAGCTCTCCAACTTTCGCCAGCATATTACGCACGACAATATAAAATTCGCTTTTGCCGGGCCTGCGGGCTCCGTCTTTGCAGAGCATCCCTGCGCGATCCGCATATTTAATAAAGGCGGAATTTGCTCCTCTCCTTTTACGAGTGCGTCTCTGCAGAAGAAAATACAATTAAGGAAAAACACGGAGAGCGTGTCATCGTCACATTTTATTTCACGTGCTATTTCTTTCCTTCGGCGAGCCGAAGCCGTGCAAACGAGCAGATTAGCTCTCGGAACTTTTCTTGTCAGCCGCGTAATAAAATCCACTATTATTTTTTCCGAGCAGACAACCAAGGGCGGCAATGATTGTTTCCGAAACTAGGCCAATAGCGTCCGTCGGTCGCTTCCACTTTTCTTTTCACTCGCAAATAAGCGAGCATGATTGTTCCAAGGCGCTCAAAAGTCACGCCTCATTACTGTTATTTTCGCCTCCAGAGTGCTGTGGTACATGCCGGTGTGTGAATTATAAGATTTCAATAACAAAGCATGTCCGTTGTAAAGGGAAAATTTCACACAGGCAAAAAACAGTAAGTGCTGCCTTCGGATAATTTCCAGCGGAATTCCAATGGATTATTGTTGAAAAAAGCGTGCTCATGTGAGGGTAAAATTTTAACGGTTAGAATCAATTTCTTGAATTGATAATAATTACTAACTAGATCTAATTTAAATATTTACGGAAAATAATTAGTAAGATAATAATAAATCTCCAGTTTTATTAAAATGAAAAAAATGGCAGAATTTCCAATAAAAAACGATTAGCTCAAAACAATTTGCTATGGGACTAAAAGTTCTAATTTAAAAATAATTTTTTAATTAAAATTGCATTTTTTTCAATTAAATATAATTTAATTTTGTGTATTTTTCAGTACAGTTCGAACGGGAAGAAGTATTTTATTTTTATTTAATGTACAAATAAACTGCAATAAGAGTTTAATTTTTTTCTTCTTATATTCAATTTTATACATCATTTTAATCAGAGTTCGTGTTTTATTTCCTGCAGCCAAAGTGATTTATGATTTTCTCTTGTTTCTCAAGACATTTTTTTCTCCAAGTCGAAAAGAAAAATATCTCTGCGAACGGCTGAAAGGTGTCGTCGTCGCTCTACGACCAGATTTATGCGAGCGCCGCCGCAAAAGGTTTCGCACTTTTCGCTCTTGAAAGGTTTAAAAGGCCCGGCGGAGGATTGTGTGATTTATGCATTGATAACAACGTGTCGACTGAAATATATATCTTTATGAAAAGAGGGGACTTTTTCCATCAATCGGTTTTCGATATTTGCGGAATTTCTGAAGCAAAAACCAATATTTGACAAGAGGAAATAAAGCGGCGGCGGATGTGAACGTGTAAAAAAATTTCGCTGCAAGGCCGCCGCGTATCGTGATTTGGCACCGACAGGGACCTGTGCCGGGGGTGGCACGTGGTCAGGTGGCCGCTGCAGCTGCCGCGGAATGGACCGCAGAGAACATCTGCCTCTGATTAACGATCTGCGAGAGGCGCACGCGAGCTTTGCAGAGCAGCTTCGGAGTCTGCGAGGAAAACAATTCGAAAAGAAAATCTACGCGTCTTACAAAAGAGGGACAAAGTTTGAAGTTTTCATTTAAATTTAACACCAAATCTATAACAATTTGGAAAATAACTATAATGAATTAACAGATTAATAAAATTTTTAGCAAATTTAGGGTATTATCGGGTATTATTATGTTTAAGTCCACTGAAAAATAAAAATTGTAATGAAATTATTTAATTTTCATAAAAATCCTCATCAAAGAAGAATATAAACAGTCAAAATTTCAAATTTTTATGAATACAAAGAAAATTCAGGCTGGAAATTTGCTTCTTTTTATTCCAGAGATTTAATTTACTTGCTCATTCCAATGCCTTGCAACGCAAAAAATGGCAAATTGCAAAATAATGAAAAATGCGGCAGTTATTACGGAACTGTAAGAATTTTAATCCATTAAAAATTGCATCACTCAATTTAAATTTCAACCAGCCATAAAAATCATAAATTAGACGCTTTCTTTGAGGAAGAGCGGCGGAAGCCGCAATTATCTGCGTCTTATCTGAAGAGGCGCGATTCCGATTAAAAGGCAATCGGAGCACTTTTCACGTTGAGATAGGTCGTGTGGCCAAAGAAGGCGACGTCTCGAAAAGCCGCGTGGGCGAATCGGTTAAAAAATTGGAGCGCGGCTTGTAATTGGCCGACGCAAGAAGAAAATTGCAAAACAACTCCTGCAACACGAATTAAAATATGTATGAAAGTCCTTGCGAGTTTGTAATGCGGAGTTGCCGACGGGGTTGGCCAAAATTTGCTCATCTGACAAGCTCGAGTACCAAACTTTTTGACGAGCAAAGTGTTAACTTCCGCAGAATCTTGTTTTACGGAGCATAAAGTTTTTTAATTAAAACATGTGTTTCCCCCATAATTTTTTTATTAATAATCTCTCGTCTTCAAAATTTAAAAAATGTAAATAAAAGATAGCTGAGGACCAGAAAAATTGGGCTTTAATTGTCCTTTCGAACATTTCAATATTTTTTTAATTTAATATTGCTCGTTATTGACTTTCATTCTTAAAACCTTCCTAAATTTACTAAATAATCTCACTTCAAAATTTGCAATTTTGTTCTTCGGCTCTTTTTTGTTGATACAACTTTTTTGCTCTTACGGGAAAACCAGCGAGTCAGCGCCTCAAATATTTGCACTCGTCCTCCTCGCAATTTTTTTATATTGGAGTTCTGATGATGGTCTCACCCTCGACCAAATCGATTTTAATTTGGCCTTGAACTAGAGACAAACATTGATTTCGTTAATTATCCTATTCAAAATTCAAAACTTCATCCATGCAAACAATCCCCTGGGCATTATATTTTCGCAATCATTTTACACTCCCTTGATAAATCGGGCATGAATCACCACCCACCACCCTCCTCGAGTCGTAAAACACTGCAGCTGAATACGTTCACCCACCCACCCCTTCCTCCCCTTTTAATTAAGATCGAGCAGATCGGCGTCTCTTTTAATGTAAATTTTACGTCAATTTTTTTATTTTAATATTGGAGTTTCGATCACTTTTTTTTTGGAATTACTAAAAATCCGTCCGGTCCGCGTCGGTCCGCACCCATGAGTCGACTAATGCAGTCGGGGGTGCAGATTACGATGTAAACACAACAAACAGTGGCGGGTGGCACCCCCGAGTGGACGGCGGCGGCTCTTTTCTCACCTGGAAGGGGTGCCTGCGGCGTCCGCGGGTCGGTGCTGCGCTCGGGAAATGGGAAATCGCTGCCGAAAGTCACAGTTGCAGTCATAAAAGCGGGCGATCGGCACTAATAATTCACTGCCACCATCCTTTCACTTGTCCATATTCCTCAAAACTGATTCGCCGTCCCCGTTTCGCGTTCGAGATGCCGCTTAGGTGGCGCCGCTGCGGTGCCGATCCGCGCGCCACCTCCGAGCGCCCATTGGTCCGTTCCGCGTACCACGGTCGTTCCGCGCCCGACTCGCACGGCGGCCATGTTTGTTTATTCCCAGAGAAAAACTGCAAACAATGGCGAGCGCGGCTCCTTCGACCACCACAAATCCTTCCACCCTGCTTCCCCTGGGTAGGTCCGACACCCCTAGAAGGGTGCTTTGTACGCCCTCACATTTGCTTGTTCTGTTTGTATAATTTTCTGACTGATTAACACGTAATTTTTGTTCTGAAATGTTATTCTTGTTTGGCAAAAATTAATGCCGGCTGATCTTTAGTGATATTATGTCGGTACATTTATTTCATTCAGAAAGATGTTTTATAAAATTTAAATTTTTAGATACAGCCTTGAAATTTTTGATTAACTCGTTCCTTTCATAATTTCAGAGCTGGTGGACAAATGCATTGGCTCTCGGATACACATCATCATGAAGAATGACAAGGAAATCGTCGGCACCCTCTTAGGATTCGACGATTTCGTGAACATGATGCTGGAAGATGTCACCGAGTACGAATCAACACCTGAGGGACGCAGAATCACACGGCTGGACCAGATTTTGCTGAACGGAAATAATATAACTATGGTAAAAATCACAATTGAGTGTTAAATTTACATACAAGTCTAATTTAAATATGTTAATTCCAGCTTGTTCCCGGAGGAGAAATGCCAGACTCGTGAAGAATTTGAACACTCTTTCCTCCAACTAATTGTGTAAGTTTTTTTCTACTGTTCTCTTTTGGTTGTAATAAAATAATTCTGCCATAGGAAAAATCTTTGAATTCAATTCTAAATCAAATATGACTTCTATAACCATTTAATTTTACAAAATATCAGATTTCAGTTTTAAAATTTGCTCAAAATAATCATTTAAAAATATATCTTTGAGAATTTAAATTTTCAAGCATTTCTTCATTATTGCTCATAAAGCCTTTCAACCCATTCTCCGTTTCGTCCCACTTCTTCCTCAGAAAGGTCCAAATTTTGAAGAATGATATTTATGAATGGCCGACGATCTTGATGAGCTTCCCAACAGCGCTTGTAGGTCTCTTGATAAATTCGCATGCCTCTCAACTGCGGTGAAAAGGGGTGATCATGCGGCTTTGGACGAAGATTACGCTTGACGATCTAATCAAGAAAATTAAAACTAATAAACTTGTTGAATTTAGGTAAAATAATTATGAACCTGATAAAGTAGAGCTGAGTTGGTCTCACCATCATCATAAGGAATTTTGTTGAACAGCAACTGCCACATTGTGATTCCAACGGAGAACACGTCCGATTTGGTTGTCACAGGATCCTTGGTGAAAAACTCTGGTGGCGAGTAACGTATGGTGCCCTTAAAAATTATCCAAGTGAGTCTGTATTTATTTCTCTACTGCAATTTAAATAAGTAAAAAATAATCAATCGTCAATTAACCAAGCTAATGAATGATCCGAGGCCATCAATCAGGGCGGAGTTTCCGAAATCAGCCAGTTTTATGCAGTTGCTTCCAAGATTTACCAACACATTTTGGGGCTTCACGTCCAGATGCAAAATACCATTGCTGTGCAAATATTGCAGGCCCAGACAAATCTGTCTTGTGTATCTGCAGAGGAAAATTATTTTGATAAAAAAAAAAAATGGAAATTTTCTGTTCTCACCTGATTTTGGTTCTGTCTGATCTGATTTTTGACTTGGTGAGAATTTCCTGCAGATTCGTGCTGCTGGCCTTTTCCATGACCACCAGGCCGGCTTTTAAACCGGCGTAAGTGGCAAAGACTTGAATCAAGTTCGGGTGGCAAAGACCCAACCCATTTCGCTCTCTTGCAAGAGAAGCGATGTTCGATCTGCTGTTCAGCTTGATTTTCTTGCACGCTACCAATTCATCTAAAATAAAAGGATGCATGAGGCTGAATTATATTAATTAATCAAAAAACTTTACCATTCAGAATGCTGAGAAACACAGAACCAAAACCTCCTTTACCGAGAGAGATTTCTTTGCCGGACTTGTTGCAGTCGAAATCAATTATTGAAGTTCGCAGTGGAGTATCCAAAATTTGACTCTCAGCCCCATCCTAAGTGTCAAATTACTTAATAAATATTCCCAATATAGAAATATAATTTAAACCTCTTCAAAAAACAATTGCCGCCTAATACTGTTGTCCTCGATGAATCGCGTACGAAAGGTTCTGTTTGGTCCATACATGTACTTTCTGTGTGAAATTCCAAGATTGAATAGCAAAACATTCTTTTAACAACAACAAAACTCACAGTCCCAGAGGAACATCTTCAGGGGTCAAAATGTAGAATTTGGGGGGCCTCCCGCAGAGTCCGATTTTGTAACTAATTTTGTTTTTCATCCTTTTAACTCAACATACGTTTTGACGAACCTTACAGTAAACACTCAAGAAGCATGCAAAGAATTTACCCAAGCTTTTGCACCGGTGCTCAAATCAATTCTGCCTGCGTAGGACATCTACACAAGGAATTTGCAATTCTATATCACACAGCCTTACTTTTTTCCACGCCAGGATTAGAGAGAAAAGCAAACAATACATTGTTTGAAAATTTGCTGAACGCTCTAATTTTAATTTGAGTCTGATTTTCAATTATTTACCATAAAAGATTATTAAATACTTTTTCAAAAATTAACTTTAGCACAACCTAGCTTAATAATTTCTTTTGAATAATAAGCAAGCAACTATTATATTTGGAATAAGTTTTATTTAATCCACATCTCAAAATTAAACACCATTTATTCAAATTCGTGTCAGGTACATTATCAAATACATTTTGCTCTGTTTAGCCTCTAAATTGTTGAGTATTCAATTCGCTAAAATATTTTAAGTAAAATTATAACAACTGATAAAATTGTTTCACAGAATACTAACTATAATTAGCACTTGGTGTGATTTCAGCAACTAAATCTCCCTAACCTTAAAAATTTTCAGCCTGGCAAATGTGCTTGAGCGTAGAAATCAGGCTCATCCTCTTTCTCGATTTCAACTCCATCAAGCTACACAAAAAAAAAGGAATTAAGATGAAAATAAGAAATCTATTTCTTTTCCTTACTGCGCGTAATTCTGTGGGGCTGAAAATGTGCTGCAAACTTGTCCTCAGTGGCACCATCAAAATCAGGAAGAAGGGAAATGCAAGTGAAGCTGCTGTCGATTTCACTACCCACAAGATTGCAAGGCAGGCGCCTTGGATGATTGTGAAAAGGTGCATTTTTACCGTCTTCACCTGCAACATTTTAATTTATTATTAGCTTGAAAAAAATTTAAAGTTGAGAAGAATTTCTTACCCTTCTAACATATGGTACTTGAGGATGGTGCTTGACAGGCATGAGGAAAAGTTGAACTCGTTCAAAGAACTGAATTCCGTCCATCGACGAAATACCCATGTAAAGGAAGACTCCGAACAGAACTGCTATGGGCACAAGGCGCAAAAAGGGTGCCATGGCCACAGAAATTCCAACAAGAATGCTCACAACCAGGGAAGTTAATCTTTGTTCTAAATTTAAAAAAAAAATCAATGATATTAAATAAAAGAAGGTAATATTATTTCAAATTATTTTTGTAACTTTCTATTATTTTTTTTAAATTAATAAAAAAAATATTGTGAATTTGACATACCCTTAACCTCAATAATGTGAGGCTTATCACCAGGAGCGTGGTCCCTTGACATCACTGTCAGTGCAGAAACGTGTGCCACTGACCGCACAGTGGCGGCGCAAACCCACGGAGCTCCCATCAAGCCACAACCCATGTTCAGCATGCAAACCAAAACTATATCTAAATGGAAGCCAGAGCCTTTCTTCAGTTTTCTCTCTTTCTTGTCGATGATCAATCTAAATATTTTTTTTTTTTTTAACTTTTTTAATTTAATATTTTTGCTTTACTCACTCGCAAATGTGTGTTTCCATGAACAGGAGAATGTACACCAGCATGGCTGGAACAACACAGGCAACGGCGAGCCAAATCTCAAGCGGTTGATTGTTTCCTCCGGGGTTGATTATCCAGCCTCGCTCGCCCGGGCTGGAGGGAGACAAACCCTCGGGCACCCTGAGTTTGTCTGTGTAGGTGTCCGGAATGACGTAGTCTAACAAGACCATTACGATGATTGCTATGGGCACTCCAAAGTCGCCCAAGGCGCGCCGAGCCTGTTCAATTTAAGTTTGCATAAGAGAATTGGGCTGTGAGTTAATTGCAAAACCTACACTGCGTCCTAAAAATTTGCTGTTTCGAAATTGCCTCAGATAATAAGCAATGAAGAACGTCCCAAGTGCCAAAATGACACAAAGGAGAGCTGTGTTCGGTTGGTTTCTCTTGATTGAAGACTCGGGCAGTGTGGTCGGACCTACTGTCGTGTTCATCCTATGGATAGAAATTAGAGAATTTTAAGCAAAAAACTTGCAATTTTTTCATTTTTCACTATTATCATTATCATCATAATTTTATCTTAAACTAAATAGAAATGCTTTAATTCTGACGGATTTAAATTAAAAAAAAATAATAATAATAACTTAAAGTGATATATATTTTATGAAACAAAACCAATAACAATATAACTTAATTTCCATGGCAAAAATAGGCTAATTTAATGTAAATTTTAATCTAAATTAAGTGCAGACATTTCTAATTTTTTTTTTTTTTTTTAATAAAGAGATGTCAGTATAAAATTAACTTACACATCCATCAATGCGGTGGACACGTTTTCAAGCACCAGCGAGTAAGATTCGTCGAGCGTGTTGATGGAGCTATTTAACAGGGTGTTGGAGAGCGCCGCTGGTTGGATGTTGCAGTATTCGGGTGATAAGGGGTGCTGTTTAAACACTTGGTACAGTTTCACCAGACTCTCATAAATGTAGAGCAAAGATATCAAAGATGCAAATATCTCTTCGGTGAATCTGGTAAACCTCTTCACAAGCACCGAACCTTCCACGCAGACCACTATTAGCCCGATGATCACAAGCCAGGCGCCTATCCATACTCTCATAGAGAGAAATTCGTAGCCGTACTCCTCACAAAACTAAATAAACTCATAATTTATATTTTGGATTTAAAAGTAATTAAACAAATAATTACCGCAAACAGAGATTCATCAAATAATAGCAGTGGGCCGGTAGTTCCAACTATCACTAGAGGCTGTCCAGAGAAAAGAGCAAACAAAACGCCTGCTAGGCAAGTTGATACCAGAGTTTCAGATATGCCAATTTGATTGTTGGTCTTATCACCTGAAATTTAAAGTCATATTAATCAAAAATAAATTAAATATAAAAACTAATTTTTATACCCATAAGACCTCCAAAAGTGATTGCGCCAGAAAGACAAGCAAAGTAGATGAAAATGGAAGCTGCCAAGCACTGAAAATTCAATCCATCTGTGATGTCCGATTTGTATTTGGGCCAGCGCCTCTTGATGTCTTTGATGAGGCCACCGAAGGGTCGTCTGGTCCTGACGAGGGGGTTGTCATCAGGTGGTCTTTTCGCATCTTCCAAAAGAAGTGCTGAAATAAATTGCTGAATAATATTTATTTTTAAATTGTGTTCAATTCAAACCTCTTTGCGCTTCGTCTGGAGGATCTCGAGTTGATTTTCTCCTGCGAATAGCCTCACTTTTGTCTTTCAAATCGTTGAAAGGAAGAAGACCTTGGCGTTCGTAATTGCCAGGAGGCAGCACAATACTGTCGTCCAAGAACTCATTGATGGCAGACAAAATTTCCCTTCTATCTGCAGCTTTGTAGGCAATATTGTGGAAGTGCTGAAGTTAAATTAATAAAAATTTATTTAAAAATAATAATATATTTCTTACTGTGTTTGACATGAGGGTTGAAATTGATCGACCGATTTCATGGTAGTCCAGGTCAGTGACGCGCGGACCCAAAAGAATGAACATGAAGCGCACCGGAATGGGCGCTTCAGTGATGGAGGGCATCAGAACACCTTCGGCAAGGCGCACAAACGCAATGGTGGGCTGCTCCAGGAATTCCACGGAACCGACTAATACTGTGGTGGCTTCGGCTCCTTCAGGAATCCTTTTTAAAATACTCTCATTGTGGGCCCTCTTCAAGTCCTCCGTCGAAGAGGAGTAAGTTGTTTCCTCTTTGCCGACGTCAACCTGAAAAAAATTACTAAAAAATTGTGATTAATTTTATTTTTCATAAACTTACCACTGTATGGTTGCTGTCACTCGCATGCATTTTGTCCAGGCTGGTCTGTTTGCTGGACGTGTACGATCCCATAAGTTTGGCCAATGAGAGGCCGTCAACACTCGTCATCGAAGGCACAATTCGTGGTTTAGTCTTGTCTTCAGCCAAATTCTGTGAATTTCACACAAACTTTAATTTCTTTGTGGGATTTTTATTATTTAAATAAAACCAAAGAGCAAATTTTGCATACAGCATGCTAAAACCTGGCGAAAAAATGTTGACAAAACTATAGATCTAGCAATGTATAATTTCTAAAAACGTCAAATCAACAAAATTAGATGGGGTAAGGTTTGAAGGGACTCCAAATCCAAGCAGCTAGTTGGGCAGCAAAAGAGGATTAATATAAAAGGGGACACACACTGAAACTAAGGTAGATTTTACACAGCTGTATCTCCTCAGAAATTCCTCTCGTTTCAATCTTTCCTCGTAATCGGCATCATCCGAAAGGAAATAATTCTATGCACAGAACAAGAAACGAGTTCTCAAAATTTGTGGCTTGTTTAATATATTTTTCCCTTAAAATTAGTTTTTTTTTTATAAACTTTGATCCATTTTACCTGGAGACTGGTGTAGCTCGACGCATTTCTCTTGACCACTCCGAATCGGAAGCGATCGTGGTGATGGGTCACAGGTCTGTGTCTCAGCAACAGTGCCCTCATCACAGCAGCCTTGGAGTCCACTTCGACCAACTCCTCCAAGGCCATTTGTTCCACAATCCTGAAGGCGACTCCCGGAAGATCTTTTTCCTCCAAATCGAGCAGGATGACGCCGGTTTCCAAGCAGCGGCGCAAGTTCAGCAAAGAGTGGAAGCTGAGGGAGGCGACGTGGGGTCTGCCCCACCGATCCGCACCCTCCAACCTGTCTTCTTCGTACTTGATCCAGCGAGCAGTTTCCTTCCACTCTTGATCCTCTCCTTTGCCCGCCAACTCATCCAGTTGCACGAAAACCTGAAGTTTAAAATAAAAAATTAGTAAAAATGCTAAAAATGTATATAATTTTAATATAAAATTACTCACGGCATGAGGACTGTGGTCAAAACTCTTCTTGGCCCCACTCGGAGTCCATCCGACTCCAGGCGGCACCACGCTGCCCTCCCTACGGCTGATGCTGACCATCGTGTCGCCAGGCATTCCTCCGGCCGACGACTTTGAAGTTTTGTATCGCCGCATCCCTTTGGCATCATCAAACCTGTGACCTGCACAAGAAGAGAGAAACAATGTAGCGCCTGTAAACATTTAAAATGCAACCAGCGGAGCGACCGAGTCGCGCAGGTTGCATAACTCTGTTTCACTGACTTGCCAAGTCGTCCTTGTCCACCTCCTTCAAAGTGGATTCCTCTTCCCCATCGAGAGAAGGTCTGACCGAATTATCAGAGGGCGCCTCGGATCCAGCCCTTACCCTCCACTGAGGGTCTTCTTGCAAACTGTACTTCCTAATTTTGTGTTTGCTGAAAATTAAAATTTCATTAATTTACTTGCTAATAATTTATTTCATTAAAATTTTAATTTTTATGTAGTAATATTTATAAAAATATTACCTGTATTTCCTTCGTTTGCTCTTTTCGGAGCCGTCGTGTTTGAAAGGAGAACTTTCCTTGCTGTCCTTGGGCGGTGTGTCTTCCTCGCGGTCGCTGTCACCCTTTCGACCATCTCCAGCTCCTCCGATTTGGAACTGCACTCGCCTGGTGTTGTCCTCGTCAAAATCTTTGCTCCTGTACGAGGCGGCCATTTCCGACACCTGAGGCTCATCTTCGGACAGGCCGGACAAAGGCACGGGAATGGGGGCTGATGAACCACCCCTGTCCTCTGCCATCCTGATTTAAAAATCGATGTAAAGAAAACAAGAAATGAATTTGGAATTTTTACTCTTTTGGATCTTCCGTTGAGTCGAAACTCTCGCGTTCTTGGGAGCCTCTCGTCTCGGCATCTTCATGCTAAAATTTTTTGCTCAATTTTGTTCTATAGTCTCTTAATTAAGTAAGTGTACCTCAGCAAGGACCGATGCGGCCAAGTCTGCTGCTTCACTCTCGGAAAGACGCGGTGAAGTGAGGCGACGCCGCATCGACCTTGAGTGTATGGACTTCAAAGGAGCATGGGTGTGTGGGTAGCTCTTTTTCCGGTGCTCTAAAAATTAAGTCGGTCAGTTAAACAAAATTAATAAAAAAATTAAATGGGCGCTGAATTATTTAAATTGTTTAAATGAAAAATAATTTAAATAAAAATTCACCAATGTTAGTCAAAATGATTAAATAATAAATATCATTGCAGCTATCTCTGCAATAATGAATGTTTGTATAAACTTACGACTGTAATCTCTCTCGTCAAATTTCCTCCTGTCCTGAGGATTGTCGCCCGGTGACGTCGACAACCGGGACACGTCGAATTTCATCTCACTGCTGCCCATGGCAAACACCTTCTCCATCTCCTCGTCCAGGTCAGAACCTGCTTCCACTCCATGGTGGCTCTCCTGCAAAATTTTCGCAAAATTATTCTCCTTCTCGAGAAATGGTTACGCAAAAATACAGATACAGATCTGCCGAATCGGACGCGCTTCTTTTGAGACATGTGCTTTGAATGAACGAGTCTATCTCAATAAGACCATGTGCTTGAGTGCACGCCACGATCGAGAAAAGTCTTATCTCAAACGGTGGTTTCCACCAAGAAGTGTCGACGTCAGCTTTTTGACAAACACACATTAATTTTTTTTTCCGCAAAATGATAAGAAGCCAGATTAAGAGAGCAATAAATCTGTGATGATTCAACTTAATCCGCGGCTTCATATGATGATTTTAATTATCTCCTACGGTTACGAAATGTGATCATTAGGCGGATGTGCATGCTCGCGTCCTCGAAGTGCATTTTGTCTGGCAAAGAGGCTTTAATTAATACACGCGCTCTTTGTGTGCATTGCCTCAGGGTTACGATCAAAGCAGTCTTTTTATGAGCACCAAATTAATTAATTCTGCTCTACGAAACACAGAAATTTGTGTAAAAATTAATCGATTTGGTGCTTAGCAAAAAATGCACTCACTTGCACGTGGAGCTCAGTAGGTCGCTCGCTTATTGTTTGCAAAAGACGGGCCTGTTTGAGATTTCGATCGATATGTGTACTCGATGCAATATGATTACTCTCTTTGAATTATTTATTTTGCATCAAATCATGGCATTAATTTCAATGCAGGTTAAATAATTATCGGAATTGTACAATCGTCACAGCACGTTATTGAAATCCAATTATCTGTTGCGAAACGTTCGCCTCGTGTTTTTTATCACGAAGATTTGCATTTCCTTGTTCTTGAACAAATTACGAATGTCAGATTGTGCAAAATATTATTCATCGCAGAAATAATTTTTGTTTTTAGCAATTAAAATTGTCTAAAAATAAGTGTTAATAATTCTAAATATTAAAATTTTCACCATGAAAATACGCATATTTTTAAAAAAAAAATCTAACAGATTGACCAGAAGTTCTTGTTTTTTAATTTTGACGAATATAAAATTCAGTGAATAAGAAAAGTAGAAAAAATCAAGTATCTCCTTCTAACTTTTTAAATATAATTTAATTTTAAATTGATAATTGCCAAAAACTATTAAGAATGATTTGAATTTGAAACCAGAAATTGCAATATTTTGATGAATTGGCAGACCTTGGAAGGGTCGTTGGCGCGAAACGATTGCGAAATCCACGCGAGGAACCTCCTGACTCGCGACTTGTCCGCCGCGCGGGTGCCATCGCCAGGTTGGACGTCGGCGGAAGGAGCGGCGGCCACCACCCGCATACCTCGAGGTCCTCGGCTCGACTACCAGCGAGAACACTGCATTTATCCGCGTCTCATTTGCAGAGAAGCTCCACCGCCCCCCGGTCGATAGCAATGAAATGATATATGTGTGTCACAAGTCGCAAAGCTGCGCTACACTAAACACCCCGCGCTTATCTCTCACTTTCCCATTTGAATAATACAATAAATGCAGTGCAGTCTTCCAAATATATATCCGAGAATTTGTCCGTCCATAATATAATGAGTTTGTTTTGAGAGAGGAAAATTGAAAATCGATCGCTTCGCAACGACCCTCTGTAAAAACACTTTTGTTGCTCGCGAGAGCTTAATTCGATTATTTGCTCTAGGTCATGGAAGTAAGTGTTGGGATAAAAACAAAGCTTTCTGAGGTTCTGCTTCTCCCACTCCCAAAGTGCGATGCACCGTTGAATTGCTGCTTTTATTTGAAAGAATTTTGTTAAGTGCACGCTCATAAGATTAAATCGTTCCGTTTTATAGTAAATTTAAAGTAATCTAATTTTTATTTCATTTTTATTAATGTCATTTTTCTTATTTTAAAGTGTAAATGCATTTATTTGCATATAGAGCTAAAACTAAAACCTTCAATAAAACTGAAGATTTTTCTAGTTGAATTAAATTCGTTTTTCAAAATATTTCAAAAAATAGCTCCACATTTCACTTGTTGAAATTCGCTGCATTAATTGCAATGTAAGGCCCAAAAAATGTGTTTTTTTTCTCTCTCTCTCCAGATTTGCTAACTATTCTGGTTTTCAATGGTGTGCAGGTTCTTACTCTTTACTGGAGTACAAGCACTGCTAAAATTGCTCGCTACCAAGATCAGCAACAATTTAACCAATCATAGTCCTCATTAGGTAGGCCCCTGGATTTTGATATGGACAGCTTTGTTGTGCCATTGCCAAAAGCAAAGCCAACAGTTCTTGCTAAAAGCTTTCATTTTAATTTTTTTTAATGATCTGGTTTAGTTGATAATTAAGAATAACAATAAAATTTGGCATTTTATTGATTTAATTAATGCTAAATAATTTTTTTCACTTTCAGATAATTATTGTGATAATGTTTTGTAACCGATTAGTTTCGGCCCATCTTCGCGCGACACATGCCAGCGGTAAAATTTCCCCGCATATTTTCTCTTTTCAATATCTTGATTTGTAAAGAATAAGTAGTGCATCAATATCAAATGTAATTATTTATAATATTAATGAATATTTTTTTTTTTTCAAATATTTTTCTAATAAATTTTTTACATTATCCTTGCTGTGACAAATTATTGCTGCTGTTCAAATTGTCCAATTCTTTCACATTTTCTTAACATGGAATTAAAAAAAAATGTATGCAAAATAAAAGAATTAAGTGTATTAGCAACCAAAATGATCTCAAATGATATTAATTAATAAGCAAAGCAAAAACTTTTTGTGGTTTTGATTGAAAAATAAAGGGAAATAAATTTGCGTGTTTGAATAAAACATGACTTTTTCACCTACACTGACAATGAGATGTGAGAAAGTAGGCCGCGCGAACAACCAACTCTTACTTTTCGCAAATTTATCGTCAATTCAGGCCAAAGTGCAAACGCCAAACAATCCCACGCACAAGAGTCAATAAGCAATTGATCTCGTTTATGACGCAGAAACACGTGCACAAAAAAATATTTCAATTAGAGCTCAGCCAGATGATACCAACAAACTGCCGGCGGATAAAACATGTGAGAAACGGGAGCTACTTAGATTATTAAAAAGAAAAAAAAAACATGATTTGAAACATGATTATTAGCGCTAACGAGGTGCGTCCCTTTTTATATTTGCGAGGAAAATGTTGAATTAGTGTTTCGGCGGCTCTAACAAGGTTGCGAGTCGAAATAAAAAAGAGAGATACACGTTTTCCCGAAAGGAAAGGTTATCTCATGTTCACGTCTTGTAAACAAACGATATATTTTGTAAGTCTAGCTCGGCGGCAGAGTCGAACGTTTGCTTTGGTATCCACCTGTTGAAATGATGAAGATTTCGGAGAATATAACTAAAAATAAAAATGTTTCATTGATTGTAAAGCAAAGGGATTCAAGCAAATTTGTGTGAATTATCACAATTTTTATTCATCATTGCCGTTAATGTTTTTTTTTAAATTCTGTATCTTTAAAAATAAGAAAAATTAACAAAATTTTAATTTCTTCATTATCTGAAGGTTTTTATTTTGAATTTCCCAATTTTTTTATATGTTCTTGCTTAAGGAAAGAGGTCGCCGACCGTGGAGAAAAATGATTTAGGACCTTTTTTATTTTTGAGACAGTATGAAATGCGTTTTCTAGAAGGACAAGCCTTTTTTACGTTATTTACACAAATAAATCTCATGTACATAGGGAAATCCATAGCCAAAGCTTTTGATTATTAATGTAAACCGATAAAAACACCAAATCACCAACAAGTATCATAGTTTTTCTTTCATATTATTTCTTGAACTTCAATGGTGATGTGGTCTCGACAAATTTTGATTTGATCACTCGTCCAAATGAAGCCAATCTGCGCATAAGGCGCAATTATATACGGAAAGCCGTTCTGTGTAACGGTCCACTTGTTAATCGTTGGCCAAGGTAGGTGCACAGAAAGTGGAATTTTTCGTGCCAATTTGCGCAATCGGCGAGTCAAGGTTGGAGAGTTGTTTGAACTCGCACGAATGCACTTTTATGTAATCGCAGCGGAACAAAAAAGTAAAATTTTCTTTTGTTCACTATAAAGTACTTAATTATTATCATCATAGTTAAAGTCAGTTTCCTGAAATTAACATTTTGAGGTTAATGAAAAAATTTAAGCAGGCTTAATTTTGTAAATAAAATGGAAAAAAATAAACAAATACAAGACACGTAACCCTAAAGGCAGCCTTTAAAAAAACCATAAAGTAAATATCATATAAAATTAATTGATCAATGAAAGTGTTATTGCAAAAATGAAAATAAGATATGGAAATTCCAGAAGAAGAAAAATCAGAATTATTTTAGCAAAAGTAGAAATTTCCATGCCAATAAAACCAAAGATTTCGGCTATTTTTTTATTTTTTATTTTTGTTTATATTCATATTTGTCTTCCCTTTGCCATCTCCAAACTCGCCTTGATACAAAGCCCCCTGAAAAGTTTTAACCTCGCTATTGCCCTTATCGCAAGTTTTGGAATAGAAGGAATAAGTAATATTACGGCCATACCTTTTAAATAATCTTTCGCAGCAATTTCTCCCTCTTTTAACACATAAAAACCCGGCTTTAATCGACACAAGTTCCTTCGTTGAAGACCTGCGAACTCTCCCCAAACTGACAGCTACGAAAAATTTCCTAATAATCAGTCATTTAAAATAGCTGCAATTGGCTTTAAATTTTTTAGAATAATCGAGCAAAATTGGAAAAGCGACAGCGACACCGATCGAGGACTCTCGCTCGCGAGCCCGCCAAGGCAGGTCTTGTTTCATGAGACCAATAAAAGTTTTGTTCAGTTTTTTAAGTGCCTTGTTTCACTTCCAAATTCATAGCAACAGAGAAGAGCACCAACGTTTGATTTGCGCACCAACGAGCTGCATGAGACTTCCTGCGGGCACGCATAAAATATGCAACAACGAGAATAAAAGTTGCCCGAATCTGCGTTAGCACCGGAAAACGATGGAGAAAAAAAATCGTGATCTAAATTAAGGACAGCAAACGAGCGAGTAGAACAAAGATTGCGGTGACTCTGCAATGTTTACCGCGGCAAAAAATAAATAAACAAATCAGAAAATCACTCTCTTCGCAGAATAAGCAACTATGTGTACCTTGCTTTTGCCTGACCTTTACCATATATAAAGTAATATTCCAAAATTTATGAGATAAAAATTTAGATATTTTTAGCACAGATGTATCGTAAGCCAAGTAACATATCATTATCAACAACAAACAAGTTCAAGGCTTAGCGTTCATTGGTCGTACCTTTGCAAATGAAGCTTCAGCGGCGGACAACTATAAAAGCGGCCGGGACGCTCATCCCAACCATCAGAAACTTCCAACATGAAGCTCCAGCTTGTACTGCTCGCCACTCTCGTGACCGTCGCCGTCGCCCAGAAGGAAAAGAGGGAAACTTACACCATCAAACTCGACAACGTCTACATCGACGAGATTTTGAAAAGCGACAGACTCCTCAGAAGCTACTTCAACTGCTTTATGGACAGGGGACGTTGCACCGTTGATGGAAAAGATCTTAAAGGTTCATAACATTTTACATTATAATTATAGTTTATTGTTTTCAATTTGGAGATCAGATTGAAAGTAAATTTCTGTTAAAATTTTTAATTTTTGCCACGATACTATTTTTGGAATAATATTTCATTTATTTTCTTATTGAAAATATACATGAATATAACTAATAAAAATTATGAGCCCATTGCATTCTGATTTTTGTTTGTAAAATTTCTTTTTAAATTTTGCAGACCGTGACCGAAACTGGTAGATCCGTTTTTAATAAAAACAATTTTTAAAACCAGGAAAAAAGTCCAATCTTTTTACTCATTTAATGTAACTTTGTTAATAATTTTCCAGATAACCTCTCCGACGCCTTGAAGAGTGATTGCTCAAAGTGCAGCAAAAAGCAAAGTGAAAGCATTGATAAAATCATGAAATACTTGATCGAAAATAATCCTACATATTGGAATGACCTGGAGAAGAAATACGACCCCACTGGCGAATACCGTAAGAAATCCGGTCTGTAAGAGGAACCACGAAAAATTTGATTTTGATTGAAGATTTTGAATAATGTAAACATGCGCTCTCCGATACAAGAATAAAGTACAATTTTCACACAAAATACAAAACATACTTTTTTTTTCAATATTTTAATTTGTGATAATTTTTCAACTTTTTGAGCCCATTCATGAATAATTTGAATTTTCTCATATTTATATGACTTTAAATATTTCTTCAACAATTTTCCATTGTTCAAGAATCGTTTGAAAATGAATTGGACTCATTTGCGTTTTATAGATAAAAATATAGTTACAAATTGTGTTTATTAATGTACCACTGGGCATTCTCTGCCCAAATACATCATCCATACATTCAATATTATAAATTACATTGATTACAAATTAAAAATTTTAGAAAATATAGTACATTTAAAATTGTTCACAAATATATTAAGAGTCTGTAATTGATGGGTAAAAATATGAAAATCTTAAAAAGTATACTTTCTTATTTGCGTGTAGTATATAAGAATGAAAATAGACATGTGCAGGTGGATGAATATAAGAATCGATTTCGGAAGAGGCTCAGGCTCAACCAAGCGGATATTGATTTCCAGCCTCACACATTTTGGCCGTGACGAGCAACAAAGAACCCATTGTCTCGGTCTGTGTATTTAAGAGCGCTCTCATATTATGCATGAATTGTCTACGTTGGCAAAAGTCTGCGAAAGCTTTTACCGCAAATAATTAGGCGAATCGTAAAAGAAGTAAATAAAGAAACGTTGTTATTTTGCATTTTTTATACAAAGACATGCCAACACGTGGCTGTTTTATTGATCAAAATGTTTGCGAGCGAGACCTGCTGTCGCTCGACGCAAATATCGATCGGCGGAATTTCGTGTCAAATTGTCTTCTAAATAAATAAATGAAAAATTATTGTTTGTTGGTTTCCCGAGTGTCAACTTTCATGTTGGTGAGATATGCGTTTTAGGAAGTGAAGAGCGTGGAAATGACGCAATTAACAACGGAAGTATTGGTTAATATTTTTTACACTTTTAGCTAAAAATGTGGAATTGCGATTGCATTAGGAAATTTCCGTCTTATATTGGAATTTTTGCTGAGAATGCCGAGTTTGAAGCCAAAGCAGTTGCTTATTCAGCAAACCCTTATATTTTTCTGCAAAAGTTTTACACAAAATTTCAAGAAAACGTTTATAACCTTCAAAAAATATATCGCTACAGCTCCGATCATTTTCTAGCAGAAAAATAAGCAAATATTTCAGAAATTTCGATTGAAATAATCGATTTACAAGAATAATTATAAATAACTTATTGAGTAATTCCGTTAATTAGCAGTCGCTAATCGAAAGAATCCAGATAAATGCGATTTGATTGAATCGCTGCTCACGTGTGTTCATATTATAGCTATTATTTATTGCTCGGAGACGATATGTAATTAAAATTCTTTCATATCCATTCAAGCTTGCGTTTGTCAAAGGCTTGCGTCATCGTTGTGAGGAAAGTGCGGCGAGACGCTTTGACTGAATTTGCTGCTAATTTTAAGTGTTAATGAAATGCACGGTCTCAGAAGAGAGGCAGATCAAAGTGGGATACACGCAAGAAGCAATAGTCTCGCAGGAGCCACGTGTCTCTTGTTTTGAATTTATTTATTTAAATTGTAATTAATAATAATATAAAAAACTATATGAAATAAAATTTAATAATCATAATTGATAATAAAGAAGAAATAATTAATCAGAAACTATTATCAGCCCTTAAAATTTAGAGGACATTTTCAAACAGAATTAAAAAATTTATAAGATGGAAATTATAACAAAAATTATTTATAGAAAAATGGACCAACCTTGCTGGCGCGTCTGCTGCCGATCGAGGGTCGGTGATGGCGCCCCTCGTCTGCGGAGGGTGGGCCACTCATCCTGGCTGCGAAGGTAGACTACTTTTTGCGAGGTGCTCGGCCGACCCTGTTCGTCCTGCTGTCCACTGGCATGGACACTGCGTGGGCGGCCTCAAGTCTGCTGCTGGCTCGCCGAGCAACTACTACTGCCGCGCTCGAACCCTTTCTTTCTTTCTCGTCGGAGCCGCTCGCTTCCCCTCTGGCGCTCCCTCGGTCGCGCTAAAACCTGCTGCTTCTGCAACACGGTCAATTACACGCACACTGGGGTTAATTAAAACAAACACTCTACAGCGGTCGATCTCATTAATTGGACACAGATTCCGACGATGGCGCCGATCGAGCAGGAAGCATCAAGATTTCGCTTCAAATCTCTTCGTTTTTAATTAAAAGTAATAAAAATAAAACGAGATTTTCAAGTTTTTGTTTAATTTCGTGAGTCAATACTCGGAATTGAGCCAACTGGTTTTAAAAACCGCGCAGACATGACAGATCACGTTGTTTTAAACATGTGTGTCTGCTTTAATAATTGGTAAATATCTTAAACAATATTAAATAAACAAAAATTTTATTGTGTTATAATTTTATGTCAACATAATTAACAGTTCATCTCGCAGCCGAAACTTTTGAGCGGTAAATTTTTTTGCAATGAAACGACGATAAATAAAAAAAAATCCCCGTAGGAAAAGCTGAATTTAATTTCCAACACCACAAATTTAATAAAGCCTCGAACGTGAAATAGTTATAAAAAAATTGAATTTTTGTGGCTGCTAATTTAACCCTTTTCAAATGAACGTTTTGAGAACCATTACGTTATATTATAAAAATTCTGGATCTTTTCATTTTGAATTTAATTATTTCTCCCTTGCTCGCAGGGTTCGGAAAAATAATCCTGAATCTGAAGGGAAAATAGGAGGATTTGCTGAAACACGATGTCCCAGTAACCTTGGTTAGCAGATAAGAGTGTGACCAGGGCGCCGCATCAAAGCTCAGCTCTAAGAGCCTTCCCACTGAGGACTTTTAATGAAATGTTAGGCATTTTAGCCCTGCGAACACATGCAGGGAAGGTGGAAACATGCAAGTAGCGAGATAAAGACAAGTGGTCCTCGGGTGGTCGCATCCATCCAAGTACTGACTGCACTCAAAAGTTATACTTAAAGGAATATTAGAGGCAGGAATCAAGTAATTTTTATCTTTAAGTTCGCATCAAGGGGCGTCCGTAAACCCCTTAGTTTGCACAATCGACCCAGTAAGTGAATTATTTTTTGAAGAACATTAATGACAGGAAATGCATCACCTTTATACAAGAAACATTAAAGTAGCAGGTTATACATCCAACGATTCAGTGGTCCTTGGGTGGTCACCCATCTAAGTACTGTCTGCACTCAAGCGTTGCTTAACTTCTGTGATTAAAAAAAGAAACAGGGTGTCCAGCGAGAAAAGACCGCAAATTGAAAATAATAACTTCTATAAGCTAGTATAATAATTTCAGCCAAATATTTGTTTGTATTCAATCAATTTTACTGAAATAAACTATTCTTTGTTACTCAGATAATTGTTAGTGTGCGTGTGTTTTTTCTGTTCAAATTAGTGTAGAGTAGTGTTTTGTTTGTGTTGTAAAGTGTAAAGCAGATTCAGGGGTTAATTTTTTAAGAGGTTTTTTCCGTGGATTTACTGAAACTGTGCGAGAAACACTTTGCTTTAGAGAATGGAATATACAAACCAAAATTTTGACTTTTAATTGAGAAATTAATTTTTAAAAATGTCTCAAAAATACTAACCTCTTAAAAAATATTCTTTGTTAATTGTTTATTCATTTTCATTTTTTAATTATATCAGCAACTTACATAAAATTAATAAATTGAAAAAGATATTTAATAAGTCTCTTCACGGCCAACAATGTTTTTTTTGTACAGGGCTTTTTTCAGTTAAATAAATAACCTTTTGGTCAACAAATAATTGAAATTAATTAGGGGTTTTTGCACCATTATACGAATTTTAAGTTGCTATATTATTTGCATAATATATAAAAATTTAGTGGTATTTCTTCTTTCAACCAAATTTTCTAACGCTGCTTGTTGAGAATTTTTTGGCTCGTGCGGTCCTTTTTGTTCTAAAGCAAATATTGCATCCGTCGCGGCGGGACAAATATGAAAATAGTGCACGAGTACATCATGCTGTGCAATGCGCCTTGGCCGGAATACCGAGCTGCTTGTGTTGCACCGATTAGAGCAGCATTTTGTCGGGCTCCTTGCCAAACTTGAACTTGGATGCATACGAGAGATGCGCGGCTAATGATATAAGTAAATAATACACCACAATAAATCTCACGCGGACAAAACGCTCTGCTGTTTTAAACTCGAGCACCAACGCAAACATTTTGCCTTCTGCTTGTGTAGGGCTTTCTGCTCTGATTGCGTTTGCACAGAGGCTAGAGAAACAATCGACTCTTATCAAAAAACTTCTTTCAAAGAATCAAAGAAAATAAAACAAAAGGGAGCCCTGCACACCTCTTCTGCAGTACGTTATTATAAATATGATGATTAGTTTAAATTTAAAATATTTTATATGACAATAAATAAAAACGAAAATGAATTGTTTTTAATTATTATTATTATTTATTCTTCTCGGTCAATACAAAAAATTTTTAAATTGGAGAAAAGAGAAGAAAGGGTTTACAACTAGCAGATGTCTGCTAAAACGCCCGACATCAAATTTAAATAATAAAAAATAATTAAAATGAAAATCAAGACGAATTAACCTTGTCAAATTTATATTTAAATGTCACGAAAGGAAAATAACAACCAAAATGAAAACGCCAATCTTCTTTCCTTCCTGTTTGCGCTGACGTTTTTTTTAAAGCAGATTTAGGGCTTTAGTTAGGTTCAGTTGTTTTTGTTTGTCTGGATTGACTTTGCGTATTAAATTTACGGACATAAATTAATATGCACCAGAAAAACAAACCTTGGAATCTCGACTAATCAAGCCCAAAAGAGACATGATCCCATAATATAAAAACAAAAAAGTCTGAATTCGCAACACATTCGAATCGTTCACGGAGCAAAGTGAGGTCGTGACAGTTCAAAATCTGCAAAAGCGAAAGTGGAATACACGCGAGAGATCGGTCAAGAGTTGATTTTATCACTGCAAGGCGGCGGCGCACGATATGCATTATGGCCCACGGCACTTTGGCGAGAACATACATGAGTGAGAGAGAGATGAGGTTGCAAATTAACAGGATTAGTCGAGTAAACTCGACGTGTTGTGGGTCGGCCTTGTTGCTGTTTATGACACTCGGTGACAATTATGCCTAGCGGCGAATTCACGGTGCTATTAATAGGCGGAGTGAATAATATAATAATGTTAAATTTTATTCACAATTGCAAACAATCTGACAAACTTCAGCACCCATTTTTTCTAAATTGTTGTACGTGCCTAAATTTCAGAAAATAATTTAATATAATACAACAATCGTTATTGTTTTTAATTATTTCAGATGGTATGTTTACTTTGTGTCAAAATAAGAGTGCGAAATTTGTTTGTTAAAAGAAAATTAAGTATATTTTGGAGTGCAGCAAATAAAGAACAAAAAAGTGATCAAATAATTTACTTTTTTGATGGAATTCAAATCTTGAACATCAAGAAAGTGTGAATAAAGCAAGTACTAATTAGCGTTAGATGAATTAAAAACATGATTTAAATTTCAATTATGAGAAATTATTTTGAGTGAAGAAATTAGCACAAAAATTAACTAGGTTTATTCATAAAATTATTGTATAGCGGGGGTTTTGTAGGTGTGCTGTGTGCTTTTTATTTTCAATGAAAATTTTTCTCCAACAAAAGCAAAAACCCGTCCTGAATAGTATAAAAAAAAATGCAAAATAAAATATGTAATTATTAAGATTGCTTCGAAAAAGAAAAACTCAAATTTCTGTTTATTTTATAGGCACATAATAATGACTAAGAATTTGCAATAATTAATCCATATTATTTTAGCCTTTTGAAGTAAGATCCCCAGAATAAATTATAAAGGGGTTAATTTAAACAGCTTAGTGAGATGTAAAAAATATGTTTGTTTTTTTTTCGTATTTTAAAACAAAGATTTTATCACTCTTTATTATTTTAACCCATGCTAAACATCGTCATTCAAATTTTTTAAGTTTGGCTCATATAAGACGCTGGAAGGTATATGGAGACAAATTCAAGGTCCGGGATCTTCTCTAGATTTTACGCACGCAATTAAAAACCTAACGGCGTCCGTCCGTAAATCGTCGTTTATTAATATCCGCAGGACAAATTTAGTTAGTGCGCGCGTCGCTATATATTATGACCTAGTTCAAGCCAAAGATGCTTATCGCGGCGGCCGTGCCCATAAGAAATTTTATATATTAATAAAATCGCGTTTCGGGCCGACGTCGATCGGTTCGCAATTAAACCGGCGTGCAGTCTAAAAGTGCAAAATCTCATTTTGAATATATAAACGAGGTCACATTCTCGAAAATGTATCGAAAGGTGATATTATTTAGAACACACGACATCGGTTTATCTTTTTGCGCGAATAAAATTTTGCGGCGAAAGCTCGCCAGGTAATTAATGCATCGCTGGTTGCGTCACTCCAATTATTGTCAAGCAAGGCGTTGTGCAAACACCATAATAGCTTTGCGATTATAACTTGCATTATATGAGCTCCACACTCTCGTATAATAAGACAAGAGAGAAAAAGGTGGAGTTGGCTTTAGGTGCGTATAATGCCTGGAGGATTACACGGTTTTTATGTGGAAGAATCGGGGCGTTGTACCTACAAATTCCTAAGCATAACTTAGGGAAAGAATGATTTTTTTGTTGCGAATAATTAGTAAAATGGCAAATAAAAAGAGGTCGCAAGTTGCTTAGCCGTTTTGTGCAAGACTTTATTTATACTACTAACATACTAACAATTCAAGCAGGAAGTTCGAAAAAATTTTATGATTTTTATGTGACAAATTATTTAATTTTTTTTCCAAATTTTTAAAAAAACAAGATTTTTGCTTTACGAATCTAATTAATTTGAGAATTTTTGAAGAAAAATAAAAAAGATGTTTGCTGCAAAATTTTTATTTTTAGTTCATCCACTGCGCACCAAATATCATTTATTACTGAGATGCTCGTTTGTTTTCTATTTTAACCAAAACTGACAGCTTTCGTGCACGTGAACTTGCAGAGAATCTCGTCAGTCAGTCGAACCTGCTTATTATAAAATGATTGTTTCGGACACATCGTCGTGCGCGTTTCGCATGCAATAGCTGTGAATTCCCGAGAATCACGCCTGCGGTCAATAAGAAAGATTCTTTCTCAAGATGTGCGTAAAACTTTTTGCTGTATGTATTTTTATGTTTAGCGCTGTACTTGCAGAGAATCATTATGTAAGCTCTCTTCTCATTCTTGGATAATATAATAAAGGAGAAAGAACCGTCCATGGGCGCAGGTAGACATACAGTGATGGGGAGATTTTTTGTGTCAAAATAATACGATCAAGCATTTCAAAAGCTCGAGGGCAAAAATGAAAAATATTTTAGACCTGACCATCTGTTGACGTGAGCTTTAAAAATGGTTGAATCGCAGAGCTTCTTAAAAGTTTTTATTGTAATTAATTTTCAGAAAAAAATAATCAAAAACTTGAAATTTCAAGGCGTGTATTTTTAAAGATAATTGTTTGATTTTTAGAAATAAATAATAAAATATTGTTGCTACTTTGTTAGTGTGAGTTTGTTTTTTGTAAATTTTAGTGTAGAGTTGTGTCGTGTTTGCGTTGTTAAGTGTTTTCCAGTTTCTGTTTTAACGTGGATTCAGAAACTGAGCGAGAAAACCAATGCTCGGAATTAAAAGTTGAAATTTGGACATTTTAATTCATTTTCCGAGCATTGGTTTTCTCGCTCAGTTTCTGAATCCACGTTAAAACTCTTTTGAAAAACTAAATATTAAATTTCAAATTTCTTTTAAAAATTGTCTGATTCAATTACAAGAGCTGGGGATAGTTTCAAGTTAAGTTAAAAATCTCACCCAAATTGCAAATTGCCCGGGTGGAGAATTTTCTTGAATGACGGTCACGGTCCAACCTCAAAGAGTCATTGAAAATAATTTCAAAGACTTCAGCGACGTCTGCTCGATCTTACGAAGTCACTGCTCCGAGTTGTTTCTCAGGGGAATACACACCTTGCAGATGCAGACCTGAACTGCGGCTGCAGCGATGATGCTGCTGAGAACAAATTTATTTCTGCGCCCGGTCTCTCGCGGAGTTTGTGACACTCACTCGCGCATGCGTCCGCATTTGGAATCTTCTTTTTCCTCCTCTAATGTAATTAAATCTGCGAGACTTTTTCGCCGAGTCGCGCGTACATAATATGACGATGGAGAGTTGCCTGATGTAAAAATTAATGGCGAGGAAAAACACAAAAAACACGGCGCGTGCAACAAAAAATACTGGAACTTGTGTTTTGTGCCTAAAAAAGAAGCTGTCATCTAGAAGCGGATCTCGTCGATTTGAGCTTGTAAAAAGATCAGTAAAGAAATGTGAAAACATTGAAAATTATTATTATTTTGGTAAAATAATCCATGAAATTAATTGGCTGCTCAAACGATAAAGAAACAATAATAATAAATCAACTTGTCAGCTTGAGTTACATTTAATTAGAACTTTCTAGGTACTTTATTAAAAGTGACAAGCTCTAATATTTTTTTCTTATTTTTACTTACAAATTTACTCGCTTTTATAGTTATTATTATTTAAATTCTTCGTGGATTGGCATAATTTCCCATTGATCCTCCAATCATATTCTATAACAAACTAGAATTTTCGCGTCTTAAAAAAATAATTTAAATTTAAGCTTCTCGCCTCTGTCAAAAAGCGGTTCAAAATTCAAATATTAATTTTTTTTTCTTGGGTCAGATCTTGTGGCCTTTTTTGAGCTTTTGGAAGACCCAAATTTAAGTATAACCACTATAACTATTCAATTTTGTTAATTTTGATGATTGTTATTTGTTATCCTTTACATTCATCAAAACTATGATGAAGTCTGATCGAGTCCAAAGAACAGACCTACTGGCAGAGCTCCAGCCCCAGAGGATAACAGTGATGCTTTGTAAATTATTTTTAATTCTGATGTAAAATTGGCAAGACTCAGAAATCAAAAAGGAAAATATTTTTTGGCATTATTTATTTTAATTTGACACACTCTTGGCAAGGGTCAACCAAATTGAATGAAATTTGGCCCATCATTTCGTTTCATGGTCCAGACAAACAGTTTAGAAGGATTTTGAAAAATTGTCAAAATTGCCTATTTTACAGGGGCTCAAAGTTGGCGATTTTGAAGAAAGGAGTTTTAAAAAATCGAAAATATCTCAGTGCCTGTTTGAGATAGCGCAAATGTTTCTATTATCAAACTTGTAGGAAATTAGACGTCCTACAACTCTGCCGTGGTAACCAAGGTCACAGGTCAAAGTTCAAGGTCACTTTTTCTGACCTCGGTTTTTAAGTCGATATCAAAGTACGACGGAAGTAAAATATTTTGATTTCAAAATAGCCAAAAGTTGCCTAATTAAGTTACCAACAACATGTTAAAAATGGCGGGACTTATTTTTTTCGTTTTCGAGATATTCAGGGTTAAAGGGTAAAAAACGTGGTTTTCCGAGCCTTTTTAATGCAAAAACAACTTTAAACGGCCATAACTTTTCTCCTGTTAGAGATAGGACAAAATGTGTAACGACAAAAATTGTTCCCCTTGACTTGTACTTTCCGATCATGTATCACACATAGTGACCAGGTCAAAAAAGTCAATGACCCCGGTGACATCTGACCTTTTTTGACCTGGTCATTATGTGTGATACATGATCGGAAAGTACAAGTCAAGGGGAACAATTTTTGTCGTTACACATTTTGTCTTATCTCTAACAGGAGAAAAGTTATGGCCGTTTAAAGTTATTTTTGCATTAAAAAGGCTCGGAAAACCACGTTTTTTACCCTTTAACCCTGAATATCTCGAAAACGAAAAAAATAAGTCCCGCCATTTTTAACATGTTGTTGGTAACTTAATTAGGCAACTTTTGGCTATTTTGAAATCAAAATATTTTACTTCCGTCGTACTTTGATATCGACTTAAAAACCGAGGTCAGAAAAAGTGACCTTGAACTTTGACCTGTGACCTTGGTTACCACGGCAGAGTTGTAGGACGTCTAATTTCCTACAAGTTTGATAATAGAAACATTTGCGCTATCTCAAACAGGCACTGAGATATTTTCGATTTTTTAAAACTCCTTTCTTCAAAATCGCCAACTTTGAGCCCCTGTAAAATAGGCAATTTTGACAATTTTTCAAAATCCTTCTAAACTATTTGTCTGGACCATGAAACGAAATGATGGGCCAAATTTCATTCAATTTGGTTGACCCTTGCCAAGAGTGTGTCAAATTAAAATAAATAATGCCTTTTTAAATAAATGAATTCGGAAGTGTACATATTAAAAAGGAAAAAAAAATTAAATGATTATTATATAAAAAAAATTACCAATTTCTTATCAATTTATTTTAAGAAGGCTAAAAAATTAATAAGACAATGTATTTGATGCTCCTTTTCTTTATACAAAATAAAATTTCAAACTAACTTTAACTTAAATAATCCTACTTTTATGTAATCTATGATTTCTATGAAAAGACCGCCATTCTAATAATTAAACTTACACATCCATCAATGCGAAGGACACCAACGAGAAAGATTCGTTCGAGCGTAATGTCCGCAATTTTTGGCGTTGAGCGTCATTCCATTGTTTGCACACCATGCGTCCACACATTTTGAATAAATTTGATTTTCTTTAGATTCCTAATTAAAAATTAAATTTGAAAACCACCAACGCTTTGAACGGAAAGTCAAATTACAGATCTAAATTGAGCATTAGGCATTAGTAAAATAGTATGAAAAATCTAATGCGTTCTAAACACACACATTGCTTTCGCGCCTCAAAAAGATGTAATACGAACTATCGCCACCAGGGTGCAGTCAAGTCCACAACAATCCTTCTTGTACCACATGGAATGGAAAAACAAAACCAACAAACAAAACAGTAAAACAGAAAGGCGAATTGAAGACAACTCTTGCGATGCGATTACATATTTATATTGAAAACTGGTCAAAACTGGAATAATTTTGAATGAAAAAGTTGAAATACTTCGATCACCTATAGAAGTAATGCTGAGAAAGTATTTTTTTAATTTATCCTACATTGGATCAAGTTTCAGGTAAGCACAAAAGAGCCGTTATCGCATTTTATATAATAATGACCAAAATTACATTGACTAAGAAATTAAGTAACTATTTTTTTGACGCGTGAGGTATTCATTTTACTGTGAAATTTAAAAGAAATAATAATAATTTTCCAGAGGAGTTTCCAAACACGCCCATGAAATTGGTTATGATTTTGACTCAACCTCAGTGGCCGGTCTTCTGGAATTGGCACTGGCGAAGACATTTGGACGAAAACTGGATGTTTACGTTTCCAGCAGGTATTTTTACATCACCAGAATATCTTATTTAAATAAAAATTTGTAACCTTTAGGACAGATGCTGGAGTGCATGCATTAAAATCGAGTGCTCACTTCTTAGTCGACTTCTGTGAAAAGCGGCACTCGCATCTCAGTGCTACTGAGACACTCAATAGCAAGTTGAATAACTTTTTCAACAAGATTGATTGTGATATCAGGTAAATTTATTTTTTCACTGAAGTTTAATAATTTTACGTAAATTAATTTCAGAGTGAGCAACTTGTGCCAAGTTTCTCTGGATTTCCATGCCAGACACAATGCCCGAGCTCGTACTTACCTGTACAGATTTGCAGTGTTGAAACCTGAATTTAATTCGGAAATCTCAGCATCTAGGAAAACCTCTGGAATTGAACATTTACCGTTCCCAATTCTGGAGAGGAAACGGTGCTACTTTTTTAAGTAGGAAAATCATTTGATGAAAATGTTCTTGTTACTAAAAACTTCTTCTAATTTCAGCAATTCAGTAATTGATTGGCAGCAGGCGCATCAAGTAACAAAAATCTTGACGGGCTGCCATGATTTTGCTGCCTTCAGACACGGAGGTCTAACCGAAGACAATATAGACAAAGACACTGTCAAGAAAATCAACAAACTAGAATTACGACCTGGATTGCCTTTGGTCAATTCTGAGATTGACCCAGCGGTGGATTATTGGGACTTTTGGGAATTGTACTGCAACGGACAGTCATTTCTATACAAGCAGGCAAGATAATAATCTATTAATTTATCTTTTCAATAATCAAATGAACTGGAAAATCTATTTATTATATGAAACAAATCTAGCTTCTAAATTATGCAAATTTTTTAAATAATTTTCTTCTAAATTTGTACTCTCTTAGGTGAGACGCTTTATGACGGTAATTCTCGCAGTTGGCCGGAACAATTTATCAGTTGATGATGTACAGCGCATGATTGATTGTCCAGCTAAGTACGGTTGGAATCCAAGTATCAATTTAGTTCCTGCTCACGGTCTCTACTTGCTAAACGTCGAGTACAATCCGGAAGACCTGATTTTCAACGACGATGAAGGTAAATTTCAACTGTGTGAATTGGGAAATAAATAATATTAATATTTTTTTTATCAGGCGTTGTTGGAGGAGAGGCGGAAAAAGTTGAAAGCGACGGAGACAAAAGTGACTCGAAGTGACGGACGAGTCTTTTTGGAGAGGGTTGATGCAGAAGGACATAGGGTGTTAACTGAGGAGGGTCAAACTTGTTCTGGATTTGTTGTCGACACCAAACCTGACCTTCAGGTTTTTTTCCAAATTATAGAAAATAAATTTTACCTAAGAACTGGTTGTTATTAAAGGTTGGATGTGTTCTCCCTGGTCTGATGGTCGGTTCTCAGGACGTTGTTGCGGACATCAACCTGCTACTCGACCTGAAGGTGACTCATGTGGTCAGCGTAGGAGTTCCCGACATTAAGGTGCCTGTTGAGAATATTTGCCACAAATTCATTGATTTGCTTGACCTTCCTGAGTCGGATATCAGAATCCCAGTTGAAATTGCTGGTGAATTTATTGAAACAGTTTTAAAAGATGAAAAGAGTGTGGTGCTTGTGCATTGCAATGCAGGTGTGTCTAGAGGGCCTACAATTGTTTTAGGTTATTTGATATTGTGCATGGGCATGACTCCTGCGTCTGCATTGCAACTTGTGAAAAGCAAAAGGCCATGTGTAAAACCAAATGAAGGATTCTGGAAACAACTCGTAAACTTACATAAAAATAAATAGCTGAGTAATATAACTTATGGATAACCTTGTCTCATATTGGTAAATTTGAGCCTCTTAAATTGCTTAAAAAAAATACAAAAAAATAGTTTGAAACCACTGATTTTTTTTTCAATTTTTATAATTTAGGAGACTATTTTTTTTTTATCCTGATATATTTAATTTTGAACGGAGT
Source organism: Neocloeon triangulifer (assembly GCF_031216515.1). Classification (NCBI taxonomy): domain Eukaryota; kingdom Metazoa; phylum Arthropoda; class Insecta; order Ephemeroptera; family Baetidae; genus Neocloeon; species Neocloeon triangulifer. Next base: position 4,888,919 of record NW_026775550.1, read on the forward strand.
TAAAAACACCGGGACCCGGTGTGAAAATGACGTCAATATGTTATAAACACTGGTACCCGGTGTGGAAAAAATTCGTCAATAAGTTATTTACACGTGAGAAAAAAGTGGAGGCGGTTTTTACCCAAAATGCAATACCGATAAAAACCCACTGGTGACTATTCACAGGGATATAGATCAAATCCTTAAATTCGCAGGTTCAAATTAATTTCTCTCTTTGTATTTACAAAGACTCCGTATAAATTTGATTAATTCTAAATTTTTACTTGAAGGATAAAATCTAAATTAATAGAACGCACTTGAAATATAAGAAAAGATTTATTTAATGAAAAATCAATTTTAATAATAGAAAATATAAAGTTGTGGTATTATATATATTATTGCAGAAACATAATTTCAATATTGTTAGGGTAGCTAGGAGAAGACATTTACTCCGTTGTGAGTTTACGAGCTTCCGGCTGGAGGTACGCTTGTCATCGACCTCGCTGCGCTTCCACCCCTCACCCGAGGCTTTTGCAAAAATTATTCTTGGTGGGTTGCCAACCTCCGAGTAACTGATACAATGTCTATATAAAAGAAATATAAATTGTCATATGGTCTCTTAGGGTTTTAAAGATGAATCAGAAAAAATTAGAAACAGCATTCATTTAGATATGGTTGAAGAATTTCTAACTTTAAAATCAATGAAGGTTGCATTTTAACAACAAACGAGGCTCTGATAAAAACAAACTAGTACGATCGGATAATTCACATGTTTTTTTTCTCATTAAAAGTGACAGCGTGTCCGCTCTCGTTAGGGTCGAGCATGGGTAACCAACGACTATAGCGCTATTGAAACTAGTTAGACCTCAATTTTGAAAAAACAATTAGTACTGTAACCAACGACTATAGAGCTATTGAAACTAGTTAGACCTCAATTTTGAAAAAACAATTAGTACTGTAACCAACGACTATAGAGCTATTGAAACTAGTTAGACCTCAATTTTGAAAAAACAATTAGTACTGTAACCAACGACTATAGAGCTATTGAAACTAGTTAGACCTCAATTTTGAAAAAACAATTAGTACTGTAACCAACGACTATAGAGCTATTGAAACTAGTTAGACCTCAATTTTGAAAAAACAATTAGTACTGTAACCAACGACTATAGAGCTATTGAAACTAGTTAGACCTCAATTTTGAAAAAACAATTAGTACTGTAACCAACGACTATAGAGCTATTGAAACTAGTTAGACCTCAATTTTGAAAAAATAATTAGTACTGTAACCAACGACTATAGAGCTATTGAAACTAGTAAGACCTCAATTTTGAAAAAACAATTAGTACTGTAACCAACGACTATAGAGCTATTGAAACTAGTTAGACCTCAATTTTGAAAAAACAATTAGTACTGTAACCAACGACTATAGAGCTATTGAAACTAGTTAGACCTCAATTTTGAAAAAACAATTAGTACTGTAACCAACGACTATAGAGCTATTGAAACTAGTTAGACCTCAATTTTGAAAAAACAATTAGTACTGTAACCAACGACTATAGAGCTATTGAAACTAGTTAGACCTCAATTTTGAAAAAACAATTAGTACTGTAACCAACGACTATAGAGCTATTGAAACTAGTTAGACCTCAATTTTGAAAAAACAATTAGTACTGTAACCAACGACTATAGAGCTATTGAAACTAGTTAGACCTCAATTTTGAAAAAACAATTAGTACTGTAACCAACGACTATAGAGCTATTGAAACTAGTTAGACCTCAATTTTGAAAAAATAATTAGTACTGTAACCAACGACTATAGAGCTATTGAAACTAGTAAGACCTCAATTTTGAAAAAACAATTAGTACTGTAACCAACGACTATAGAGCTATTGAAACTAGTTAGACCTCAATTTTGAAAAAATAATTAGTACTGTAACCAACGACTATAGAGCTATTGAAACTAGTTAGACCTCAATTTTGAAAAAACAATTAGTACTGTAACCAACGACTATAGAGCTATTGAAACTAGTTAGACCTCAATTTTGAAAAAACAATTAGTACTGTAACCAACGACTATAGAGCTATTGAAACTAGTAAGACCTCAATTTTGAAAAAACAATTAGTACTGTAACCAACGACTATAGAGCTATTGAAACTAGTTAGACCTCAATTTTGAAAAAACAATTAGTACTGTAACCAACGACTATAGAGCTATTGAAACTAGTTAGACCTCAATTTTGAAAAAACAATTAGTACTGTAACCAACGACTATAGAGCTATTGAAACTAGTTAGACCTCAATTTTGAAAAAACAATTAGTACTGTAACCAACGACTATAGAGCTATTGAAACTAGTTAGACCTCAATTTTGAAAAAACAATTAGTACTGTAACCAACGACTATAGAGCTATTGAAACTAGTTAGACCTCAATTTTGAAAAAACAATTAGTACTGTAACCAACGACTATAGAGCTATTGAAACAAGTTAGACCTCAATTTTGAAAAAACAATTAGTACTGTAACCAACGACTATAGAGCTATTGAAACAAGTTAGACCTCAATTTTGAAAAAACAATTAGTACTGTAACCAACGACTATAGAGCTATTGAAACTAGTAAGACCTCAATTTTGAAAAAACAATTAGTACTGTAACCAACGACTATAGAGCTATTGAAACTAGTAAGACCTCAATTTTGAAAAAACAATTAGTACTGTAACCAACGACTATAGAGCTATTGAAACTAGTAAGACCTCAATTTTGAAAAAACAATTAGTACTGTAACCAACGACTATAGAGCTATTGAAACTAGTTAGACCTCAATTTTGAAAAAACAATTAGTACTGTAACCAACGACTATAGAGCTATTGAAACTAGTTAGACCTCAATTTTGAAAAAACAATTAGTACTGTAACCAACGACTATAGAGCTATTGAAACTAGTTAGACCTCAATTTTGAAAAAACAATTAGTACTGTAACCAACGACTATAGAGCTATTGAAACTAGTTAGACCTCAATTTTGAAAAAATAATTAGTACTGTAACCAACGACTATAGAGCTATTGAAACTAGTTAGACCTCAATTTTGAAAAAATAATTAGTACTGTAACCAACGACTATAGAGCTATTGAAACTAGTAAGACCTCAATTTTGAAAAAACAATTAGTACTGTAACCAACGACTATAGAGCTATTGAAACTAGTTAGACCTCAATTTTGAAAAAACAATTAGTACTGTAACCAACGACTATAGAGCTATTGAAACTAGTTAGACCTCAATTTTGAAAAAATAATTAGTACTGTAACCAACGACTATAGAGCTATTGAAACTAGTTAGACCTCAATTTTGAAAAAACAATTAGTACTGTAACCAACGACTATAGAGCTATTGAAACTAGTTAGACCTCAATTTTGAAAAAACAATTAGTACTGTAACCAACGACTATAGAGCTATTGAAACTAGTAAGACCTCAATTTTGAAAAAACAATTAGTACTGTAACCAACGACTCTAGAGCTATTGAAACTAGTTAGACCTCAATTTTGAAAAAACAATTAGTACTGTAACCAACGACTATAGAGCTATTGAAACTAGTTAGACCTCAATTTTGAAAAAACAATTAGTACTGTAACCAACGACTATAGAGCTATTGAAACTAGTTAGACCTCAATTTTGAAAAAAACAATTAGTACTGTAACCAACGACTATAGAGCTATTGAAACAAGTTAGACCTCAATTTTGAAAAAACAATTAGTACTGTAACCAAAGACTATAGAGCTATTGAAACTAGTAAGACCTCAATTTTGAAAAAACAATTAGTACTGTAACCAAAGACTATAGAGCTATTGAAACTAGTAAGACCTCAATTTTGAAAAAACAATTAGTACTGTAACCAACGACTATAGAGCTATTGAAACTAGTTAGACCTCAATTTTGAAAAAACAATTAGTACTGTAACCAACGACTATAGAGCTATTGAAACTAGTAAGACCTCAATTTTGAAAAAACAATTAGTACTGTAACCAACGACTATAGAGCTATTGAAACTAGTTAGACCTCAATTTTGAAAAAACAATTAGTACTGTAACCAACGACTATAGAGCTATTGAAACTAGTTAGACCTCAATTTTGAAAAAACAATTAGTACTGTAACCAACGACTATAGAGCTATTGAAACTAGTTAGACCTCAATTTTGAAAAAACAATTAGTACTGTAACCAACGACTATAGAGCTATTGAAACTAGTTAGACCTCAATTTTGAAAAAACAATTAGTACTGTAACCAACGACTATAGAGCTATTGAAACTAGTAAGACCTCAATTTTGAAAAAACAATTAGTACTGTAACCAACGACTATAGAGCTATTGAAACTAGTTAGACCTCAATTTTGAAAAAACAATTAGTACTGTAACCAACGACTATAGAGCTATTGAAACTAGTTAGACCTCAATTTTGAAAAAATAATTAGTACTGTAACCAACGACTATAGAGCTATTGAAACTAGTTAGACCTCAATTTTGAAAAAACAATTAGTACTGTAACCAACGACTATAGAGCTATTGAAACTAGTTAGACCTCAATTTTGAAAAAACAATTAGTACTGTAACCAACGACTATAGAGCTATTGAAACTAGTTAGACCTCAATTTTGAAAAAACAATTAGTACTGTAACCAACGACTATAGAGCTATTGAAACTAGTTAGACCTCAATTTTGAAAAAACAATTAGTACTGTAACCAACGACTATAGAGCTATTGAAACTAGTTAGACCTCAATTTTGAAAAAACAATTAGTACTGTAACCAACGACTATAGAGCTATTGAAACTAGTTAGACCTCAATTTTGAAAAAACAATTAGTACTGTAACCAACGACTATAGAGCTATTGAAACTAGTTAGACCTCAATTTTGAAAAAATAATTAGTACTGTAACCAACGACTATAGAGCTATTGAAACTAGTAAGACCTCAATTTTGAAAAAACAATTAGTACTGTAACCAACGACTATAGAGCTATTGAAACTAGTTAGACCTCAATTTTGAAAAAACAATTAGTACTGTAACCAACGACTATAGAGCTATTGAAACTAGTTAGACCTCAATTTTGAAAAAACAATTAGTACTGTAACCAACGACTATAGAGCTATTGAAACTAGTTAGACCTCAATTTTGAAAAAACAATTAGTACTGTAACCAACGACTATAGAGCTATTGAAACTAGTTAGACCTCAATTTTGAAAAAACAATTAGTACTGTAACCAACGACTATAGAGCTATTGAAACTAGTTAGACCTCAATTTTGAAAAAACAATTAGTACTGTAACCAACGACTATAGAGCTATTGAAACTAGTTAGACCTCAATTTTGAAAAAACAATTAGTACTGTAACCAACGACTATAGAGCTATTGAAACTAGTTAGACCTCAATTTTGAAAAAATAATTAGTACTGTAACCAACGACTATAGAGCTATTGAAACTAGTAAGACCTCAATTTTGAAAAAACAATTAGTACTGTAACCAACGACTATAGAGCTATTGAAACTAGTTAGACCTCAATTTTGAAAAAATAATTAGTACTGTAACCAACGACTATAGAGCTATTGAAACTAGTTAGACCTCAATTTTGAAAAAACAATTAGTACTGTAACCAACGACTATAGAGCTATTGAAACTAGTTAGACCTCAATTTTGAAAAAACAATTAGTACTGTAACCAACGACTATAGAGCTATTGAAACTAGTAAGACCTCAATTTTGAAAAAACAATTAGTACTGTAACCAACGACTATAGAGCTATTGAAACTAGTTAGACCTCAATTTTGAAAAAACAATTAGTACTGTAACCAACGACTATAGAGCTATTGAAACTAGTTAGACCTCAATTTTGAAAAAACAATTAGTACTGTAACCAACGACTATAGAGCTATTGAAACTAGTTAGACCTCAATTTTGAAAAAACAATTAGTACTGTAACCAACGACTATAGAGCTATTGAAACTAGTTAGACCTCAATTTTGAAAAAACAATTAGTACTGTAACCAACGACTATAGAGCTATTGAAACTAGTTAGACCTCAATTTTGAAAAAACAATTAGTACTGTAACCAACGACTATAGAGCTATTGAAACAAGTTAGACCTCAATTTTGAAAAAACAATTAGTACTGTAACCAACGACTATAGAGCTATTGAAACAAGTTAGACCTCAATTTTGAAAAAACAATTAGTACTGTAACCAACGACTATAGAGCTATTGAAACTAGTAAGACCTCAATTTTGAAAAAACAATTAGTACTGTAACCAACGACTATAGAGCTATTGAAACTAGTAAGACCTCAATTTTGAAAAAACAATTAGTACTGTAACCAACGACTATAGAGCTATTGAAACTAGTAAGACCTCAATTTTGAAAAAACAATTAGTACTGTAACCAACGACTATAGAGCTATTGAAACTAGTTAGACCTCAATTTTGAAAAAACAATTAGTACTGTAACCAACGACTATAGAGCTATTGAAACTAGTTAGACCTCAATTTTGAAAAAACAATTAGTACTGTAACCAACGACTATAGAGCTATTGAAACTAGTTAGACCTCAATTTTGAAAAAACAATTAGTACTGTAACCAACGACTATAGAGCTATTGAAACTAGTTAGACCTCAATTTTGAAAAAATAATTAGTACTGTAACCAACGACTATAGAGCTATTGAAACTAGTTAGACCTCAATTTTGAAAAAATAATTAGTACTGTAACCAACGACTATAGAGCTATTGAAACTAGTAAGACCTCAATTTTGAAAAAACAATTAGTACTGTAACCAACGACTATAGAGCTATTGAAACTAGTTAGACCTCAATTTTGAAAAAACAATTAGTACTGTAACCAACGACTATAGAGCTATTGAAACTAGTTAGACCTCAATTTTGAAAAAATAATTAGTACTGTAACCAACGACTATAGAGCTATTGAAACTAGTTAGACCTCAATTTTGAAAAAACAATTAGTACTGTAACCAACGACTATAGAGCTATTGAAACTAGTTAGACCTCAATTTTGAAAAAACAATTAGTACTGTAACCAACGACTATAGAGCTATTGAAACTAGTAAGACCTCAATTTTGAAAAAACAATTAGTACTGTAACCAACGACTCTAGAGCTATTGAAACTAGTTAGACCTCAATTTTGAAAAAACAATTAGTACTGTAACCAACGACTATAGAGCTATTGAAACTAGTTAGACCTCAATTTTGAAAAAACAATTAGTACTGTAACCAACGACTATAGAGCTATTGAAACTAGTTAGACCTCAATTTTGAAAAAAACAATTAGTACTGTAACCAACGACTATAGAGCTATTGAAACAAGTTAGACCTCAATTTTGAAAAAACAATTAGTACTGTAACCAAAGACTATAGAGCTATTGAAACTAGTAAGACCTCAATTTTGAAAAAACAATTAGTACTGTAACCAAAGACTATAGAGCTATTGAAACTAGTAAGACCTCAATTTTGAAAAAACAATTAGTACTGTAACCAACGACTATAGAGCTATTGAAACTAGTTAGACCTCAATTTTGAAAAAACAATTAGTACTGTAACCAACGACTATAGAGCTATTGAAACTAGTAAGACCTCAATTTTGAAAAAACAATTAGTACTGTAACCAACGACTATAGAGCTATTGAAACTAGTTAGACCTCAATTTTGAAAAAACAATTAGTACTGTAACCAACGACTATAGAGCTATTGAAACTAGTTAGACCTCAATTTTGAAAAAACAATTAGTACTGTAACCAACGACTATAGAGCTATTGAAACTAGTTAGACCTCAATTTTGAAAAAACAATTAGTACTGTAACCAACGACTATAGAGCTATTGAAACTAGTTAGACCTCAATTTTGAAAAAACAATTAGTACTGTAACCAACGACTATAGAGCTATTGAAACTAGTAAGACCTCAATTTTGAAAAAACAATTAGTACTGTAACCAACGACTATAGAGCTATTGAAACTAGTTAGACCTCAATTTTGAAAAAACAATTAGTACTGTAACCAACGACTATAGAGCTATTGAAACTAGTTAGACCTCAATTTTGAAAAAATAATTAGTACTGTAACCAACGACTATAGAGCTATTGAAACTAGTTAGACCTCAATTTTGAAAAAACAATTAGTACTGTAACCAACGACTATAGAGCTATTGAAACTAGTTAGACCTCAATTTTGAAAAAACAATTAGTACTGTAAACAACGACTATAGAGCTATTGAAACTAGTTAGACCTCAATTTTGAAAAAACAATTAGTACTGTAACCAACGACTATAGAGCTATTGAAACTAGTTAGACCTCAATTTTGAAAAAACAATTAGTACTGTAACCAACGACTATAGAGCTATTGAACTAGTTAGACCTCAATTTTGAAAAAACAATTAGTACTGTAACCAACGACTATAAAGCTATTGAAACTAGTTAGACCTCAATTTTGAAAAAACAATTAGTACTGTAACCAACGACTATAGAGCTATTGAAACTAGTTAGACCTCAATTTTGAAAAAACAATTAGTACTGTAACCAACGACTATAGAGCTATTGAAACTAGTTAGACCTCAATTTTGAAAAAACAATTAGTACTGTAACCAACGACTATAGAGCTATTGAAACTAGTAAGTCCTCAATTTTGAAAAAACAATTAGTACTGTAACCAACGACTATAGAGCTATTGAAACTAGTAAGACCTCAATTTTGAAAAAACAATTAGTACTGTAACCAACGACTATAGAGCTATTGAAACTAGTAAGACCTCAATTTTGAAAAAACAATTAGTACTGTAACCAACGACTATAGAGCTATTGAAACTAGTTAGACCTCAATTTTGAAAAAATAATTAGTACTGTAACCAACGACTATAGAGCTATTGAAACTAGTTAGACCTCAATTTTGAAAAAATAATTAGTACTGTAACCAACGACTATAGAGCTATTGAAACTAGTTACACCTCAATTTTGAAAAACCAATTAGTACTGTAACCAACGACTATAGAGCTATTGAAACTAGTTACACCTCAATTTTGAAAAAACAATTAGTACTGTAACCAACGACTATAGAGCTATTGAAACTAGTAAGACCTCAATTTTGAAAAAATAATTAGTACTGTAACCATCGACTATAGAGCTATTGAAACTAGTTAGACCTCAATTTTGAAAAAACAATTAGTACTGTAACCATCGACTATAGAGCTATTGAAACTAGTTAGACCTCAATTTTGAAAAAACAATTAGTACTGTAACCAACGACTATAGAGCTATTGAAACTAGTTAGACCTCAATTTTGAAAAAACAATTAGTACTGTAACCAACGACTATAGAGCTATTGAAACTAGTAAGACCTCAATTTTGAAAAAACAATTAGTACTGTAACCAACGACTATAGAGCTATTGAAACTAGTAAGACCTCAATTTTGAAAAAACAATTAGTACTGTAACCAACGACTATAGAGCTATTGAAACTAGTAAGACCTCAATTTTGAAAAAACAATTAGTACTGTAACCAACGACTATAGAGCTATTGAAACTAGTTAGACCTCAATTTTGAAAAAATAATTAGTACTGTAACCAACGACTATAGAGCTATTGAAACTAGTTAGACCTCAATTTTGAAAAAATAATTAGTACTGTAACCAACGACTATAGAGCTATTGAAACTAGTTAGACCTCAATTTTGAAAAAATAATTAGTACTGTAACCAACGACTATAGAGCTATTGAAACTAGTTACACCTCAATTTTGAAAAAACAATTAGTACTGTAACCAACGACTATAGAGCTATTGAAACTAGTTACACCTCAATTTTGAAAAAACAATTAGTACTGTAACCAACGACTATAGAGCTATTGAAACTAGTAAGACCTCAATTTTGAAAAAATAATTAGTACTGTAACCATCGACTATAGAGCTATTGAAACTAGTTAGACCTCAATTTTGAAAAAACAATTAGTACTGTAACCAACGACTATAGAGCTATTGAAACTAGTTAGACCTCAATTTTGAAAAAATAATTAGTACTGTAACCAACGACTATAGAGCTATTGAAACTAGTTAGACCTCAATTTTGAAAAAACAATTAGTACTGTAACCAACGACTATAGAGCTATTGAAACTAGTTAGACCTCAATTTTGAAAAAACAATTAGTACTGTAACCAACGACTATAGAGCTATTGAAACTAGTAAGACCTCAATTTTGAAAAAATAATTAGTACTGTAACCAACGACTATAGAGCTATTGAAACTAGTTAGACCTCAATTTTGAAAAAACAATCAGTACTGTAACCAACGACTATAGAGCTATTGAAACTAGTTAGACCTCAATTTTGAAAAAACAATTAGTACTGTAACCAACGACTATAGAGCTATTGAAACTAGTAAGACCTCAATTTTGAAAAAATAATTAGTACTGTAACCAACGACTATAGAGCTATTGAAACTAGTTAGACCTCAATTTTGAAAAAATAATTAGTACTGTAACCAACGACTATAGAGCTATTGAAACTAGTTAGACCTCAATTTTGAAAAAACAATTAGTACTGTAACCAACGACTATAGAGCTATTGAACTAGTTAGACCTCAATTTTGAAAAAACAATTAGTACTGTAACCAACGACTATAGAGCTATTGAAACTAGTTAGACCTCAATTTTGAAAAAACAATTAGTACTGTAACCAACGACTATAGAGCTATTGAAACTAGTTAGACCTCAATTTTGAAAAAACAATTAGTACTGTAACCAACGACTATAGAGCTATTGAAACTAGTTAGACCTCAATTTTGAAAAAATAATTAGTACTGTAACCAACGACTATAGAGCTATTGAAACTAGTAAGACCTCAATTTTGAAAAAACAATTAGTACTGTAACCAACGACTATAGAGCTATTGAAACTAGTTAGACCTCAATTTTGAAAAAACAATAAGTACTGTAACCAACGACTATGGAGCTATTGAAACTAGTTAGACCTCAATTTTGAAAAAATAATTAGTACTGTAACCAACGACTATAGAGCTATTGAAACTAGTTAGACCTCAATTTTGAAAAAATAATTAGTACTGTAACCAACGACTATAGAGCTATTGAAACTAGTTAGACCTCAATTTTGAAAAAACAATTAGTACTGTAACCAACGACTATAGAGCTATTGAAACTAGTAAGACCTCAATTTTGAAAAAATAATTAGTACTGTAACCAACGACTATAGAGCTATTGAAACTAGTTAGACCTCAATTTTGAAAAAACAATTAGTACTGTAACCAACGACTATAGAGCTATTGAAACTAGTTAGACCTCAATTTTGAAAAAACAATTAGTACTGTAACCAACGACTATAGAGCTATTGAAACTAGTAAGACCTCAATTTTGAAAAAACAATTAGTACTGTAACCAACGACTATAGAGCTATTGAAACTAGTTAGACCTCAATTTTGAAAAAACAATTAGTACTGTAACCAACGACTATAGAGCTATTGAACTAGTTAGACCTCAATTTTGAAAAAATAATTAGTAATGTAACCAACGACTATAGAGCTATTGAAACTAGTTAGACCTCAATTTTGAAAAAACAATTAGTACTGTAACCAACGACTATAGAGCTATTGAAACTAGTTAGACCTCAATTTTGAAAAAACAATTAGTACTGTAACCAACGACTATAGAGCTATTGAAACTAGTTAGACCTCAATTTTGAAAAAACAATTAGTACTGTAACCAACGACTATAGAGCTATTGAAACTAGTTAGACCTCAATTTTGAAAAAACAATTAGTACTGTAACCAACGACTATAGAGCTATTGAAACTAGTTAGACCTCAATTTTGAAAAAACAATTAGTACTGTAACCAACGACTATAGAGCTATTGAAACTAGTAAGACCTCAATTTTGAAAAAACAATTAGTACTGTAACCAACGACTATAGAGCTATTGAAACTAGTAAGACCTCAATTTTGAAAAAACAATTAGTACTGTAACCAACGACTATAGAGCTATTGAAACTAGTAAGACCTCAATTTTGAAAAAACAATTAGTACTGTAACCAACGACTATAGAGCTATTGAAACTAGTAAGACCTCAATTTTGAAAAAACAATTAGTACTGTAACCAACGACTATAGAGCTATTGAAACTAGTAAGACCTCAATTTTGAAAAAACAATTAGTACTGTAACCAACGACTATAGAGCTATTGAAACTAGTTAGACCTCAATTTTGAAAAAATAATTAGTACTGTAACCAACGACTATAGAGCTATTGAAACTAGTTAGACCTCAATTTTGAAAAAATAATTAGTACTGTAACCAACGACTATAGAGCTATTGAAACTAGTTACACCTCAATTTTGAAAAAACAATTAGTACTGTAACCAACGACTCTAGAGCTATTGAAACTAGTTACACCTCAATTTTGAAAAAACAATTAGTACTGTAACCAACGACTATAGAGCTATTGAAACTAGTAAGACCTCAATTTTGAAAAAATAATTAGTACTGTAACCATCGACTATAGAGCTATTGAAACTAGTTAGACCTCAATTTTGAAAAAACAATTAGTAATGTAACCAACGACTATAGAGCTATTGAAACTAGTTAGACCTCAATTTTGAAAAAATAATTAGTACTGTAACCAACGACTATAGAGCTATTGAAACTAGTTAGACCTCAATTTTGAAAAAATAATTAGTACTGTAACCAACGACTATAGAGCTATTGAAACTAGTTAGACCTCAATTTTGAAAAAACAATTAGTACTGTAACCAACGACTATAGAGCTATTGAAACTAGTAAGACCTCAATTTTGAAAAAATAATTAGTACTGTAACCAACGACTATAGAGCTATTGAAACTAGTTAGACCTCAATTTTGAAAAAACAATTAGTACTGTAACCAACGACTATAGAGCTATTGAAACTAGTTAGACCTCAATTTCGAAAAAACAATTAGTACTGTAACCAACGACTATAGAGCTTATTGAAACTAGTTAGACCTCAATTTTGAAAAAACAATTAGTACTGTAACCAACGACTATAGAGCTATTGAAACTAGTTAGACCTCAATTTTGAAAAAACAATTAGTACTGTAACCAACGACTATAGAGCTATTGAAACTAGTAAGACCTCAATTTTGAAAAAACAATTAGTACTGTAACCTTCGACTATAGAGCTATTGAAACTAGTAAGACCTCAATTTTGAAAAAACAATTAGTACTGTAACCAACGACTATAGAGCTATTGAAACTAGTAAGACCTCAATTTTGAAAAAACAATTAGTACTGTAACCAACGACTATAGAGCTATTGAAACTAGTTAGACCTCAATTTTGAAAAAACAATTAGTACTGTAACCAACGACTATAGAGCTATTGAAACTAGTAAGACCTCAATTTTGAAAAAACAATTAGTACTGTAACCAACGACTATAGAGCTATTGAAACTAGTTAGACCTCAATTTTGAAAAAAAAATAATTAGTACTGTAACCAACGACTATAGAGCTATTGAAACTAGTTAGACCTCAATTTTGAAAAAACAATTAGTACTGTAACCAACGACTATAGAGCTATTGAAACTAGTTAGACCTCAATTTTGAAAAAACAATAAGTACTGTAACCAAAGACTATAGAGCTATTGAAACTAGTAAGACCTCAATTTTGAAAAAACAATTAGTACTGTAACCAACGACTATAGAGCTATTGAAACTAGTTAGACCTCAATTTTGAAAAAATAATTAGTACTGTAACCAACGACTATAGAGCTATTGAAACTAGTTAGACCTCAATTTTGAAAAAATAATTAGTACTGTAACCAACGACTATAGAGCTATTGAAACTAGTAAGACCTCAATTTTGAAAAAACAATTAGTACTGTAACCAACGACTATAGAGCTATTGAAACTAGTAAGACCTCAATTTTGAAAAAACAATTAGTACTGTAACCAACGACTATAGAGCTATTGAAACTAGTTAGACCTCAATTTTGAAAAAACAATTAGTACTGTAACCAACGACTATAGAGCTATTGAAACTAGTTAGACCTCAATTTTGAAAAAACAATTAGTACTGTAACCAACGACTATAGAGCTATTGAAACTAGTTAGACCTCAATTTTGAAAAAACAATTAGTACTGTAACCAACGACTATAGAGCTATTGAAACTAGTAAGACCTCAATTTTGAAAAAACAATTAGTACTGTAACCAACGACTATAGAGCTATTGAAACTAGTAAGACCTCAATTTTGAAAAAACAATTAGTACTGTAACCAACGACTATAGAGCTATTGAAACTAGTTAGACCTCAATTTTGAAAAAATAATTAGTACTGTAACCAACGACTATAGAGCTATTGAAACTAGTTAGACCTCAATTTTGAAAAAACAATTAGTACTGTAACCAACGACTATAGAGCTATTGAAACTAGTTAGACCTCAATTTTGAAAAAACAATTAGTACTGTAACCAACGACTATAGAGCTATTGAAACTAGTTAGACCTCAATTTTGAAAAAACAATAAGTACTGTAACCAACGACTATAGAGCTATTGAAACTAGTAAGACCTCAATTTTGAAAAAATAATTAGTACTGTAACCAACGACTATAGAGCTATTGAAACTAGTTAGACCTCAATTTTGAAAAAACAATTAGTACTGTAACCAACGACTATAGAGCTATTGAAACTAGTAAGACCTCAATTTTGAAAAAACAATTAGTACTGTAACCAACGACTATAGAGCTATTGAAACTAGTAAGACCTCAATTTTGAAAAAACAATTAGTACTGTAACCAACGACTATAGAGCTATTGAAACTAGTAAGACCTCAATTTTGAAAAAACAATTAGTACTGTAACCGACGACTATAGAGCTATTGAAACTAGTAAGACCTCAATTTTGAAAAAACAATTAGTACTGTAACCGACGACTATAGAGCTATTGAAACTAGTAAGACCTCAATTTTGAAAAAACAATTAGTACTGTAAACAACGACTATAGAGCTATTGAAACTAGTTAGACCTCAATTTTTAAAAAATAATTAGTACTGTAAACAACGACTATAGAGCTATTGAAACTAGTTAGACCTCAATTTTTAAAAAATAATTAGTACTGTAACCAACGACTATAGAGCTATTGAAACTAGTTAGACCTCAATTTTGAAAAAACAATTAGTACTGTAACCAACGACTATAGAGCTATTGAAACTAGTTAGACCTCAATTTTGAAAAAACAATTAGTACTGTAACCAACGACTATAGAGCTATTGAAACTAGTTAGACCTCAATTTTGAAAAAACAATTAGTACTGTAACCAACGACTATAGAGCTATTGAAACTAGTTAGACCTCAATTTTGAAAAAATAATTAGTACTGTAACCAACGACTATAGAGCTATTGAAACTAGTTAGACCTCAATTTTGAAAAAACAATTAGTACTGTAACCAACGACTAAAGAGCTATTGAAACTAGTTAGACCTCAATTTTGAAAAAACAATTAGTACTGTAACCAACGACTATAGAGCTATTGAAACTAGTTAGACCTCAATTTTGAAAAAACAATTAGTACTGTAACCAACGACTATAGAGCTATTGAAACTAGTTAGACCTCAATTTTGAAAAAACAATTAGTACTGTAACCAACGACTATAGAGCTATTGAAACTAGTAAGACCTCAATTTTGAAAAAACAATTAGTACTGTAACCAACGACTATAGAGCTATTGAAACTAGTTAGACCTCAATTTTGAAAAAATAATTAGTACTGTAACCAACGACTATAGAGCTATTGAAACTAGTTAGACCTCAATTTTGAAAAAACAATTAGTACTGTAACCAACGACTATAGAGCTATTGAAACTAGTTAGACCTCAATTTTGAAAAAACAATAAGTACTGTAACCAAAGACTATAGAGCTATTGAAACTAGTAAGACCTCAATTTTGAAAAAACAATTAGTACTGTAACCAACGACTATAGAGCTATTGAAACTAGTTAGACCTCAATTTTGAAAAAATAATTAGTACTGTAACCAACGACTATAGAGCTATTGAAACTAGTTAGACCTCAATTTTGAAAAAATAATTAGTACTGTAACCAACGACTATAGAGCTATTGAAACTAGTAAGACCTCAATTTTGAAAAAACAATTAGTACTGTAACCAACGACTATAGAGCTATTGAAACTAGTTAGACCTCAATTTTGAAAAAATAATTAGTACTGTAACCAACGACTTTAGAGCTATTGAAACTAGTTAGACCTCAATTTTGAAAAAACAATTAGTACTGTAACCAACGACTATAGAGCTATTGAAACTAGTAAGACCTCAATTTTGAAAAAACAATTAGTACTGTAACCAACGACTATAGAGCTATTGAAACTAGTTAGACCTCAATTTTGAAAAAATAATTAGTACTGTAACCAACGACTATAGAGCTATTGAAACTAGTTAGACCTCAATTTTGAAAAAATAATTAGTACTGTAACCAACGACTATAGAGCTATTGAAACTAGTTACACCTCAATTTTGAAAAAACAATTAGTACTGTAACCAACGACTATAGAGCTATTGAAACTAGTAAGACCTCAATTTTGAAAAAACAATTAGTACTGTAACCAACGACTATAGAGCTATTGAAACTAGTAAGACCTCAATTTTGAAAAAACAATTAGTACTGTAACCAACGACTACAGAGCTATTGAAACTAGTAAGACCTCAATTTTGAAAAAACAATTAGTACTGTAACCTTCGACTATAGAGCTATTGAAACTAGTAAGACCTCAATTTTGAAAAAACAATTAGGACTGTAACCAACGACTGTCGAGTCGTGTGTTTTGACTTTCTCGAGCTGGAGGTCCTCTGCACAAATGTTCATAGGGGACCAGAGTCCGACTACAGGCTCCTACTGGAGGCTCGGTGAACTTGCCGAGCAATGGGCATAGCCACTGTCGGCCAGAAGCTCATTTTACCTGGAGGAGCCACTACGATCAAGATCAAGCGTGTCACTCCAACCACGGCCAACGATTATATGGCTCGATCAATTGAGAAGACCACCAACATAGTTTTGCGGGTGGAGGACGAGGAATATTTTTAATTCTAGCGCGAAGTAGAAGCTGAAGCCTTTTTTTTACAAAATTACGCTATTGAAGCCATTGAACTATAATTATTTTAATTTCATTGTCGCTTTTCCCAATACACACAGATGGTGAATTATTTTTTTTTTTTGTTATTTTGTACGCACTAGGGATGTTAAATTAAAACATGTAAAGCATATCAGTCACTTTTATAATATTTAGTTGACATTTTAATCTTTGTAAAAATTCGCATGTAAAATAATTTTTATAGGACTGGATTGCTCGGCTTTTAAGTCTTGCTTTCTAGTCACATAAGCACCGGACCATAACTCCGTTTGGAGTTGGCTGGACTTGTAACTTCTTTCAAATAAATATACTTCATTTAAAAAAAAAATTTATTTTAAAATTATATTAAGTGACATCTTAAAATAAATTTTTAATACGCCATAAATGAAGATTTATCTCTTCCCCAGCAGCACCAATATTGGAAATTTTTTAATTAAGGTTGTTGCTTAAAAATTGACAGCAGCCAGCAACTACAAAAGCATGGTTTTGATAACAATTTTTTTCTTCTACTTATTCATAAAAACAAAATCGGCTAGGTGATTGAAACTGTTAAAATCATATCACATTTACATAAAGAAACATTAATTTTTCGACGCTTATTGTAAGCAGTTATGAACTATCGTTATTAAAATAACCTACAGCCGGCAGATTTCGCATTGTAAAATTCGAGGCGAGCTCTTTGATGCCAACGCGTACCGCGGGTGAGTTTGCCGCTTTTGATAGGAGTGGTCTGCAGTAGGGGGGAAATGAGAGTTGAACCCCAAATTGACATCCGGTCTGACGTCACGTATGGGCATAATGTTATACATGGGCAGGGGTATATGGGCAAGGGTATATGGGCAAAGGTACATGGGCAAAGGTATATGGGCAGCCCGCCAGCCATAGGCGGTATGGTAAATATAATTTATATTTAATTATTAATATAATTATTGTTAATTAAATGGTAGGCATTGCAGTCATAAGAATGACGCATTTAATTTATTAAATAAGAAATATAATTGAAAAGCCTCCCCTCCCCCAATCCAAGCAATGGTCAGCCCCGCAAGATAATAATTTAATTTAAATTAAAAAAAGGCCCAAACCGGCCCACGGCAGGCCTGCGCCAGGCCCACGGCAGCCCATCGCAACCAAAAATAATACATAATTTATTTATATCATTTAAATTCTCGGTTTAATCGTTCGTCAGACCACAAAAATCTAGATTAGCCAGCGTTACCAAGTCAAGATTTACTAATGAAAAGGTGCCTGCGGTGGCGGGTTAATCAAATATGAGGATACATGTGCAGTCAACTTATGCGCACTTGAGAAAAGAAGTGGTATGAATTCATGCTTGCCCCTAAGATTTTCGAGTGAGGGTTGGGGATTAATGGTAGTTAACACGCATGCGCCGGGATTTTTAGGCTGTAGCAAGGGTCTCAAGCGCCTGGAGGGGAAAAGATGCGCGTGAATTTTGATTCATCCGATCGGTCCATCGTCTGATCGTCACTCTCAAGAATACATAATGATTACATGTGGTTATACGCGGATGATGCGAGCAAAAGTGATTTAATTGTAGGCGATTGCATCTCAACTGCAATTAATCCATTATTTTGCATGTTTGTATTTCATAATTTTATTTAATATTTTATCTATATTTTAATGCGCAATTAGATTTTATTTTACAAATCAATGAGTCTCACGCGCTATTTTTAATCGGCACGCGACAAATTACGTCATTATTATATAATACGGCGGCACGGCGGTGGAAGACTGATGAAGATTACATCATTAAACTTTTTCACGATGCACATTACGTCACGTGTGTCAAAATGTGTGTAAGAATTATATAATTACATTTGGTGCCATTCAAAATATATTGTTTTTTTTTTAAAAATGCAGTAAATACAAAATATATTATGCATATTTATGCAATGATGCTAAAAATGAAATATGTTGAATACATTTCATTCTTTTTTTATTTTTTGCTGAAACATTTATATTCACTTTGATAATTTGTTGAAAGGTTTTCTTTATTTTTTATTTTTTCTGAAACATTTATGTTCACTTTAATAATTTGTTGAAAGGTTTTCTTTCTTTTTTATTTTTTCTGAAACATTTATGATCACTTTAATAATTTGTTGAAAGGTTTTCTTTCTTTTTTTATATTTTTCTAAAAAATTTATATTCATTTTATAACAATCTTGCACATAAGTGGAGTATAATTCGGTTTTCTTACAGAAACCGGTTTTTTAACATGTCTTGAAATTAACCGGTTTAAATTAACACTTTTATCTACTTTTAACACAATATGAGTAATTAAATTCTTTTCAGTTTTATTCATTAAAACCGATTTTAAATTGAAAATACCGAAAGCTCATGCGCATGACCATCCGAGAAAGTATAGGCGCATGATCTGTATAGGAACCTTATAGCCGACTAGAACTTAGCGCAGACCAGTCCTCAAGCCCACTGCTAAAAGTATTTCATCTGAACGGCCCACTTGCAGATTTAACAAGCCCAAAGACCCACACTAAAAAATGGATTCAAATGCCTCACCATCGACAAACTCCCTACTAGGGGCGAGCGACATTAGGAGCCAAGAAATCTACCTGCGCCGCCGCAATCTTAATTATAACCTTGTTGATGGCATATACATTGGAAAATCGCTATTCAACAATTCATACGTTGATTTCCTGATACCAAATTCTGAGAAATTTCCTAGTTTGGATACATATTTAAAATCTCAGGACAACAGGGTTGCCAACTTGTTAAAAGCCGAGTTGCGTAGCAAGAAATCTTTGAAGTCTAACATGTATGTAGTATGTGTCTACATCAATCCTCTCGGTGTGACAAAAGATACTAATTTCAAAACTAGAAATTCTGTATTATTTCACGAAACTGATATTCAAGATCATATAAAATCACAATTTGAGAGTTTATTGTTGGAAAGTGAGAATTATGCGTTCATGGGATCAGGCTTCTCCTTTCAAGGTATAAAATGCTTGGAGGTGAGGGTTTCCAAATATCGGTTTATACCTGGTTCGTGCTATTTACCCCTTCCAAAGGTAATCGCCGAAAAGAAAGCTGTTTTAAATATTAGATGCGACATTGCCAATTGCGATAAATGTTTTCTACATTGCATTGTTGCCGGTAAAGCCAATAAGACTCGTAAGTATCAAAGTTACGTACAGCCTAGAGTTGAAGAAAGGTTCAAGCAATACTTTAATTGGGAAATCAGCTTTCCAGTAGGGATTTCACAAGTTAAGCAATTCGTAAAAATAAATCCTAGGATATCAATCAATGTATTTTCTCTGGACGAAAGAAATTATGTATTCCCAATGATGATAACAAAGAAAAAAACTAATGAGCATTATAATCTGCTGTATATTTGCCGTGCGGAAAAGGCGCATTTTTGTCTAATTACAGATTTGTCACGGTTAGTAAGCTCTGCAATGAGCAAACACAACGGTCGTAAAGAAATATGTTCACGTTGCCTCTTACATTTTTCATCGCTTCAATTGTTAACTGATCACGAGACCCTTTGCGCCAATGAAAAACTTACCCATCTTGAACTGCCCAAACCTAATTCCTATTACAAATTTGAAAAGCACTCGTCAGGCGTCCCAGTTCCTTTCATTGTTTCCATGGACCTTGAATCTTTCTTGGTACCCGTTGACTCATGCTCTCGAAATGCAAATGTCAGTTACACAGAAATTGTTCAAATCCACAAACCCTTTTCCTTTGGTGCTAGCCTTTTTTCCATATATGATCAAAGTCTGGTTAGCGAGGTCAAATTGGGTTATTATTCAAAAATAACTGACGGACCGACCTTGGGTGATGAGATCATCTCCTATTTAGATAAAATTACGTTCCAAATAGCTCAGATTTTCAGACGGGATTTCAAAATAAATATGTCAGCACAAAATGAGACGCACTTTCAAGGTTCCGTTTCCTGTTATGTGTGCAGTAAACCATTTTGCGCAACAAATGTAAAAGTCCGGGATCATGATCACCTTTTAGAAAAAAATAATTATAGAGGTGCGGCTTGCTCAAGTCCATGTAACCTAAATATGAAAAAGGTAAATTTCGTTCCAATCTTTATACTGAACCTTTCAAATTACGATGGACACTTTTTGACCCTGGCTTTCTTGTCAAAAAACATTAAAATTAATGTAATTCCCAGCACTAGGGAGCGTTACATTTCCTTTTCAATTCGCATGAATGGTATTGAGCTTCGATTTTTGGACCTATACAGGTTTTTCCCTGAATCACTTGATTCACTCTCGTCGGCCCTTCCCAAATCTGAATTCCACCAAACAAAGGCTCACTTTGATGCCTCCGTTCATGACGATATTTGCAAAAAAGGAGAATTCCCATACTCGTTTCTAACCGGTCCCGACAAATTGAATGCTGCATTTTTACCTGACGAATCCTTTTTCTATAATGACCTCACCGACACTCCGATTGCAAAGGAGGCTCTTGATCGTGCAAAACATGTATGGAATATATTCAATTGTACCACCATGAGGGACTATGTAGATATATACCAAAAACGAGATGTCCTTTGCGCACTAGATGTGCTTTTGTTCTATAGAAAACTAATTTTTGATAAATTCAAGGTTGATTTTTGTCATTACCTCACAATCTCACATCTTGCAATCAATTTGATGCTCAAACACACTGGAATGGCAATTGAATTGGTTAGCGACAGTGAAATCTTTGCGTTTGTTGACGCAAGCATCATGGGAGGGATTTCATTGGTCAATAAGCGATTTGTAATTGGCACAGATGACCTTCGCATCTACAACACAGATTGTACTGCTTTGTACTCGTATATCATGCTAGAATATCCTTTACCGTATGGGGATTATAGATTTATTCCAATCGATAATTTCGATTGGTTAACTGTTGACCCAAAGGGGTCCAAGGGCTATGTGCTCGAAATTGATTGCATTTATGACGACAGCATACACGATAGGCTAAGTTGCTTGGTACCTTTTCCGGCCAGAAAGTGTTCACCTAATTCAAAATTTGAAAAACTCATTTTAGATTTTGAACCAAAATTCAAATACATCACTTCCCTCGCCATGCTTCAGCAGGCTCATTCTCTTGGTGTGACAATCACCAAAATTCATAGAATCCTTGAATTTTCCCAAAAGAATTATATGAGACCGTATGTTGAAATATTGCAACAATTGAGATCACAGGCTACTTGCTCCTCTGCTAAAAACCTGTGGAAACTTTTAGTAAACTCAGTCTACGGAAAGCTAATTGAAGATTTAAAGAAGAGAAAATCAATTCACTTAGTGTCTAATGCGTTGCAGCTTGAGAAACTAGTTAAAAAACCAACCTTCATAGACCGGATTATTCTATCTGACGGTATGGCCATTGTAGAGATGCAGAAAGGCAAAATTGTATTAAGTAGACCCACCATTGTCGGTCAGAATATTTTATTTTGGAGTAAACACTACATGTATTGGTTCTTCTACGAAGTTTTGAAAAATCAGTTCGGCTCCAGGTTGACCCTGGTTATGAGCGACACTGACTCATTTATATTCTCTGCCCAGTCCCCTGATTTTTACGGTGAAATGCGTGAAATAAGTCAATACTTTGATTTTAGTTCATTGCCTCCATCCCACCCCCTTTACTCTCCTGCCAACGCAAATGTGTATGGAACGTTCAAGGATGAGACGAAAGGGATGCCAATTCTCCAATTCGCGGGTCCCCGAAGTAAAATGTACTCCTACGTGTGCAACGAGGAAGAAATAAAAAAGGCAAAGGGAATAAAAAGGTCGGCAATTTTGAACAAATTGACCCATCAAGACTATGTTGATTGCGTTCTCAGAAATATCCGTAAATACACCGAGTTTTATAACATTAATTCCTGTAATCATGAGCTGTTTACCATGAAATACCAAAAACTAGCCCTCGATGGTGCAGATGACAAACGAGTCATACTTGCAGATGGGATTAGCACTCTCCCATATGGACATTATTTATTTAAATAATTTTCTGTAATGCCACTTTTCATAATAAAAAACGAAATATAACGCAAATCTACTTTTTAATTTCATTATTTTCATTGATTTTAATAAATTATGTATTATTTTTGGTTGCGATGGGCTGTCGTGGGCCTGGTGCGGGCCTGCCGTGGGCCGGGTTGGGCCTTTTTTTAATTTAAATTAAATTATTATCTTGCGGGGCTGACCATTGCTTGGATTGGGGGAGGGGAGGCTTTTCAATTATGTTTCTTATTTAATAAATTAAATGCGTCATTCTTATGACTGCAATGCCTACCTTTTAATTAACAATAATTATATTAATAATTAAATATAAATTATATTTACCATACCGCCTATGGCTGGCGGGCTGCCCATATACCTTTGCCCATGTACCTTTGCCCATATACCCTTGCCCATATACCCCTGCCCATGTATAACATTATGCCCATACGTGACGTCAGACCGGATGTCAATTTGGGGTTCAACTCTCATTTCCCCCCTACTGTCTGCGCGCTGGTGCGGCTCGATTAAATCACCCCCTTCCTCGCTGGTCCGGAGGAAAGAAGCGACCTAACTAACAGCTAGGGCAGGTGCGCCGAGCCGAGGGTCCTCCCGTTCGACCTTGCGACTCGAGGTGGCCCAACAGGGATCTCCGCGAGCGGTTTACGGAGACAGGGAGCGTTTGGGCAGCACAGGGGTGCCCGGTTCTTGCCACCTGCAGGTCGTCGTCAACGTCATCCTGCGCGCCAGTCTCGTGTCGTCGTGGCGGCGAGCGGTTTAGGCCCGCAGCTCTACCGAGCGCCGTCCGCTCGGTCATCGTGACTTTGAGTTTTCCATTTTCTAACTTTTTCTTACTTTTCTCTTAATTTAATATATTAATTTACTGTCTCATTGCAAAAATTTTTCTTATTCAAATTCGGGTCTGTTGCTTTTCAATTATTTTTGATTGACGGATTAAACCTCCAACGCGCCTCTTCCCTTTACTTTTCACTTCCCCTTTAATTAAATTGCGCGTGGAAACTCAATTCGTGTAGCAGATTTTTTTTATTTAACACAGTTTGTTTATTCTTGATTACTGCAAATTACACAAATTTATTTGATAGTCGCAATTTATGGCCTCGCGCACTAATACGCGTCCTGTCGTTGGCAGCTAACCTTGCCCATTTTGTCTTTTGACGGGGCTCATCGAGCATAGATCACACAGCTCGAATCGTAATATCAAGCTTGAACTTTGAGGGCAACGAGTCATTCTACTTTGAGAAATTATGAGATGGATGAGCCGCCGCAGCCGACTCTTTCTCCGCGCCTCGTAATCAAAATAGCCACTGACGAAAGTCGCTTCACCTAACATTTTCAAGTTAATTCCGAGGAGTGTTCGTTGAGCCTTCGAACGAGAAGGCCGAGAACTGCTCCTTTAACTTTTGCCCACACGCTTAACCAGTCCAGGTCTGGTGACTCAAAGAGTGTTGATCTGAGTGAGTTTTCATGGCAAGAGCGGGCCTTTTTATACAAAAATCGAGCACCCCACTCTGCTCTTTTCCAAGAAATGCGTTGGCTGTTTAGGGGCTGTTTTAAGTCTCTATAGGCAGCGCGCCGGCAAAAGAGAAATCGAGAAGTGGTCGCGCTTTTGTACGATCGGCCGTGCATTGAAATTCAATTTTCTCAAAATTAATTCCTATGACACTTTTGGATTTTATTACTTTACGTCGTACTCTCCTTTCAAATTTAAATTCCATTTGAATGCTCTTGAATTTAACAACTTATGAACAATTCAATTAAATTTAACTTTGTTGGGAATAAAAAAAAACATTTGGTTGCGTGAGAGAATTGCCGATTTATTATTGCAATCTTCATTCCATTTTTCTAGCTCTAAAAGTCCAATCACCCTTTTTAAATAATTACAAGAAGAGCGTGAGCGCGGCAGCCGCTGTATTTTATCAGGCTGCCGAGCAAACGAGAGAAAGAGACACACCGGCACATACATGTGTGTCGCGGCCGTGTTCTTGCTGGCCCACGAGCAAAGGCCCGCTCGGCGATTTTCTGCTGGCTAAATTTCCCTTTTTTTAAATCCAATTTTCTCCTTTTTTCCTCTAAATTAGCCAGCAGTTATTTTCACATGAAATTATTCACATTCATTAAATGTCTCCTTTAATTACAAGATTCAAATTAAACATGCCTTAATTCTCTTGAGCAAAATTTCCAATTTCCATTCGAACAAATGAAAAATTAGAAATTCCAACTAGTCGAGTAATTGTTTGTGATCGCAGAATTTTGGCAACTCCGCCTCTCAGGTATGTTCCCTTTCCAGGAAAATTGTGAGCGCCGTGAGAAAGGACGCGGGCACCTTTCTCAGGTGTTTTTGCGCGCGCAGGGGGTGGAAAACAAGTTAAATTTCACCCGGCCGTCCGGCTCAAGAGGGACCTTTCGTGTTCGACTGCTCACTCATGCATAAAATAATCATTTTTCTTTAGAAATACTGGCTGCGCTTCTAATCCTATTGGCAACAGCATTCAGAAATGTGTCTGCTACATTTTTTATTTACAATTGTTTACGCATCTCGCGGCTCTCGGCCGCCGCTGCTGCTCGCACCCTTCTCTCCTCACAATAGCCGCGGTCAGCTTATTTATTTCTCTCAAACTTTATGCCTGATTTCTTTTCTTATATCAATTTTACTCCGAAGAGAAAAAATCTACTTTTAATTTTATAGCCATGCGATGCTGGGCAGAGCAGGAGACTATAGTCTGCCGATGGAGCAAAAGCGCTCGCTGGTGGCCTCCAGAGGCCGCTTGGTGTCGCGGACGGCCCTAGTCTTTGCCGTCGCGGCCACGGCCACCGCCGTCATCTACTTCTGGCCGGTGCCTGGTGAGACAAAATCGCTAATTGGAGTGATGAAATCTTTTGTGGTGGGAAAGAGTTATTTCTTCAAGATTGATTGAAAAAAATACCATATATAAAAGTAATAAAATTGTTAAGAAGTTAAGAAGCGATAATTTTGAACAGGTTTTTTTTACATTTGGCAAGATGTAACAATAAATACTTGTTTCATTTAAATGTGTATTGTGTTTACAGTTACTATTTATTTTATAACCTGAGCATTTTTCAGATTATATTATATTATTGATGAAAATGATGAATTTAATCAAATTAATATATATCTCTGAAATTATTATTCATGATCAAGTTGATCAAACATTTTGCTAGGATACGAATTAAAAAGTAGATTGAATTTTGTAGCTTTCATAATTGACGTTTTAGTTAGACAAGTATCTATTAAATGTAATAGCAATACTTATTTTGGTTTTTAATTTTTTTCACTACAATTTTGTAAATGTCAAAAGTGTTTTCAGTTTTTATGACATCAATTTTCTTGTTTTCATTCAGATCGAGGCAAAGTAGCAAGTCGCTTGACACACCCCCTTCAAAGAGTGCCAATTAAGGCATCTCAACTAATGATTAATTCAAAAATGGAAACTGTTTATCTATTGTCTAGACATTTGTCAATATTTACTTTCTAAAATCACATCTCGGACACTTTCAATTCAAGAGACGCCTGCGAACTTGGAAAGTTTGCAACCCACTCGACGCCAACGTCCGCCCGGTTGCTCGTCATTCCAGTTCGGCCCTATCAGAGTGGTGAGAAATAATTATTAACTAATTTATTCCTTTCATGCATACTGTTCAAACTAGTAAATTGGAACCGCCTGTAATCAGAATTAACGACGCTGAAGTAGAACACGTTCTAAAGACTACTGTTAATAGTCGGTCCTTTCGAAGGACGACGTACGCACCTCGTGATTGTGAATATCAGGCGAGAGCCACACGTCTCGTTCACCGCGCATATATCGGCCGAGTGTGTTTGAATCAGGGCGTGAATGTCGGCGGCCTTCTTTCTGTCCTGAGATTGGTTTTAAAAATTTGTAAAATTTCAATGTTTGATAATAAAATTACTCTGAAGCATTGATTCTGTTATTATAAATACAGCGCGCTGTTCGCGCGCACAATTTATATCAAGCGATTTAAACACAACTATATATCTGGAAATCGCGTTAATCAACTCACCAGTTAATTTGACTGGCTCAATATTAAGTGTCCAGTGCACGTGGCAAATGGAGGAAATTTCAGAAAATTAACAAATATGTTAAAATAAGAAATTTTTCTCTATTATATGGTAACTTAACATAAAATAAAAAAGTAAATTTATTTTCTGTGTTCTTAATTTTAAACATGACCTCATTCACTTGTAAATAGATCATTCCGTGACCGCTGCAATTTAAATAAAAATATTCATCGTCGTTTTTAACTTTCATGTTCTCGAAAGCTCTTAATTATTTTCTAGTTAATAACTTATTCCAAATAATTTTTAGAATCCTTCGTTATATTAAAAGAAACGCCATTAAAATTTTTTTAACTCATGATGGAGCATTAAATTTGTTGTGGACTAGACTAATCTCTCAAATTAAAATTAAGTTTTCATCACATATTTCACTTGAGTCAGTCGTCCGTGTTTGCCCTTCGACGAGCTACAAGAAGGCCATGGCATGTCGGCGAAGGCGTACTGGAACTCCTCAGCGACTTTGTCATTGGCCACCGGTGGGTCAGCTACCCAGCAGATGTTGAGGTTGAAGCATAGATTTAATTATCCTTTTTCTTTAAATCTGTTGTGAGAGAATAAACGAATTGAATTGAAATCCATGGGTTGAAGTCACCCATGAGCAAACAACCGTCAAAGTTGGGCTGCTCAGCGGGGTCACCTGGCGGCCACCAGGTCGAGCGAGAGTGCAGCAGGGCGGCGCGTTGCGCGGCCTTGGTATTTGGCCGCCTGTACGCCGAACCGACGAGCAGCCGCAGTTTGCCCACTCGGATTTTAGCCCAGACAATCTCGGCGCGGCTCTCGAGGTGCGGCAGACGCTTGGGCTGGAGGTGCGGCCGCTCGAGTCTGTCCTTGCATGAAAATTATTAAAGTGTTCTTCATATTAATTGATCAAATTTTATTTTCAGTGAGCATGCATTTTTCATAGTTTTTTGTTTTCATAATAGAATTAAAAAAATGTTACTACATTTTTTCAAATTTATACGTTATAATTAGAATTTTTAGAATTTTTTGTATAGTTTGAAGATTTGAATATTTTTGATCGCAAATGATCGCAACGTTTTTGATCACAATCGCACGATTTTTCAATTTCATGATCGCGATCGCAATCGCACAATTTTTAATTTTCAAGATCGCGATCGCAATGCAAAAATTTGAGATTGCGTCCATCCTTGATTTCATAAAACACCCGCACTGCATTTTCTCCCTTTGCGCCTCCACTTCACATGCAATGCAACCATTCACAAGTAGAAGGACCAAAATAACAAAAAGGACATCATGTTACTACGCTGATGTTTCAAAATTAAGAAAGATCGACGGCAGTAAGTAAACACACAATAAACTTAATTTTTTTCTTCTTATCAGCAGACGATTTTCCACCAAAACAAATCCTAAAACGTTGCTATTTTTTTATATAAATTGACCGTAAATTGTTATTTTCTTTAGGGTGAATTTTTTATTTTATTAATCCAAACAATTTTTTTTTCATTTTTCATTCTGATTTATTTACCAAATTAATAGATAGTTTAGTAAAATATCAGTGACAGCAACCCGCCAAACAGCGGTGTACAGCGGCTTGCACACCTTATAGGAGGTTGCATCATTTCTACCTTAACAATTTGGTTATTTATTTTTTCAAATATACGGACGGAATGATGTGCTCCTACAGCCAGTCTCTAGGCCTACACCACTTTCAGTCTTGCTTCAAGTGTGCTAGTTTTATATTTGTCTGTTCAATTATTTGTCTCAGGTTTATTAATTGTTTGATTCAACAGTCTTCTAGTTATTCTGACCCACGGCTGGAAGGCTCTTCCCCATAAAATGAACCCCTTGAAAACCGAAAGACTTACTGCCCTTACATTACAGCCCAACTTATTGGGAGGGTCGGCAAAATAACTTGAGCGGCTAATTGTACTTATTTATTCGTACACACAAGGTGTCGCCAATGAATCGGTGTGAATACAAGATAGGGGACGAGCATACAATATCAACAGTATATCACACCAAGATAACAGATTATACCTAACAATGTTGAGAAACGTTTATATTTATTCGATGGCTCAACTCAATTCCACTTTTAGTTTAGTTATATGTTATGTGGGGTTGCGCACTACTAATAAATTTTGTGTTTTTGATTAGTTCAGCTTTGGTTGGAAGGATATCCAAAGTAAATTATACTACCCCCATGACTTGAGGAAAGGAAATAGGGGTTCCAGGACAGGGAGTTATGGTTACTAAATTGCTACTCTCTTCATTTCGGCCACAGAGTCTGTTGGGTTGCAGTGATGACTCACAAGTCACAAGGTGGCCTCATCTGAACCTGCTTCATTGTCAACTTAAGGCCTCGGCTTCAAGGGCAGACTGGAAACAGCCTGAAAATCAAACACAAAAATAATAACATGCACATAATCCACATATTAAGTATTTTTCATGCATACTATATAAACAACAATAATAAAAAAAAAAAATTGGAAATAGTCAAAGGACCATCTTTTCTCCAATTTTATATTAATGACAGTGAAAGTTGAGGAGCTGTAGACCAACTTTTTTTTTGCAACGAATTTTTCATTTTTTTACATCTATTTTATACAACCTCCACATAGTCCCCACATATATTCATGTTATTCAAATACTTTAAAAAAATTTTATATCAATAACAGCTTGTTTTTCCCATATAGTTAAAAACCGCATAATTTAGTTTTGCTCAATAGAATATTTAAATGATTTCTTTTTTTATTTCAATTGAACCAGTTTTACGGTTCAAAAACTATTAAAAGTTAGAAAAAAGAACTTAAGCTTTTTAGTGCTTCATTGCTAACTTAAAAAGTATTATCCCTTAAAAAAGTGCTGCGTTGCAAAACGCTTTCAAAATTTTAGGCGATTATCAC
Source organism: Neocloeon triangulifer (assembly GCF_031216515.1). NCBI lineage: Eukaryota > Metazoa > Arthropoda > Insecta > Ephemeroptera > Baetidae > Neocloeon > Neocloeon triangulifer. The sequence goes on from NW_026775550.1 coordinate 4,919,011, forward strand.
ATCCTACAGCTTGCACTTTCTCAAAACATCTCAAATTCTATATTTCATTCTGTGTGCAAATAATAAAGCGTTAATTAAAAAAGTTTGAAATTATTTAAACAGGAAAAGTCTGACCCGTGAAATTACACTGACTAGAGACTTATAGAGGGTAAGCTCCAGTGAGACTCACCTCAATTAAAGCAGTTCGATACTGGTCTTCAGGCAGCCCAAGATTTCGGGGCGGTAGATCTTTGCTGAATCTGGCCAGTGTAGCCTCTAGTTCTTCAACCGTCAAAATGATGCTTGGATCAAGCTCATGTTTTTTTATGAGGCCACATAAGTACTCGACGTAGTGTTTGCTGTAAAATTCGATTTAGTATATGTGTTTAAGCAGAAGTCATCACGGCCACTTGTTTTTTGGCATCAGACTGCACGGACATATATTTAGGGCCGGCCGCCTGACCTACTGAGCGATCGACCCTGAACCAAAATAGGCGCCCTGGCCCTTTTTAAATTCATGGGCTCATTAGCCCCCCCCCCCCCCACTAGGCAGGCCCCCAGGCTGCATGCAGATCATTTTAATAATTCTTCTTTTCAATTTTTTTTTAATTATGCCAAAATCAATTGCTTGCCATTTACAGCTATAGTTATTTTAAAATACCATAATGTTTTTATTTAATATTATTTGGCTCTATCAAGGAAATAAATCCATAAAAAATAAATTACAAAAAAAAATCAGATTAAATCACTAAAACTCATTGTTATTAAATTTCATAAAATTTAAATTAAAAACGCAGGGTGTTGAAGATTTTGGGACACAGTGGGTAAAGAGAAAACCATACTTACATGCAGTAGCCTGCATATCCTTCAACAACTTGCTCTTTGCATTGCCCTTCGACTAATCCCAATGGCGTGTCCATTTGCAAGCTGATTTTACAATTCTTGCTTTCCAAGCTTTGCTCACTGTCAGTATATTCCAAATCATCTACACCAAAATCAATCATCTCGGTCTGAAACAAAAACGAGAAAGTAAATCATAAGTTTTCAATTAAAAGCAAAATTAAAACATTTTATTAATTTATGTTCAATACTAATTCTGATTTGAATTTTGAAAAAAAGATCAGATAGTTCTCAAATTAAAAGGTTGCATTTAATTTGAGTTAATTTTTAAGTAATAAAAGTAAAGAATAATTCTGGGGAAAGTGGGGAAATGTACCATTCAGATAAATAGAGGCTGCCCTGACCCCGCTTTTTGTGTGCAATGGGGCTGTTCAGCTGGGCCATAATTTGTTTTGATTTGAGCAGTCAAAATTAATACTGTTTTGAAGCCCAAACAATAAAGACAAAAAATTTATCAGAAAATTAAGAAAAGGCCTGAATCACATTTAGAAAGTTGATATTTTAATTTTTTTTTTCAATCGAATTTTAGCATAGAAAAAATAAATTTTAATAAAATAAGATCTATCACAGCAGTCAAATCTTGTTTTAAGATTCTTATCTATTTTGAAACAAACAGGGCAATTAAACATTTTCTTTTGACTTTTATTAATTCTTATAGTTAGAATAATTTATAAAACTATGTAACTTACCTGCAGAAGGTGTTCGAGTTGCTCTGGACTTTTGTCTCTAAGATAATACATGCAGTTGCGATGATGGTGACAGTGCAACCCGAGAAGACGGCACCTAGCTGCAAATTTGCAAAGAGACCCTACCAAAAAGGGCTCAGCACAACCAGAGCAAAAATCGTGCTTGCAAAACGTGCACTGGAGGTGCATGCACCCTCCTTGGCTGAGAGAGAATCGGCTTTCACAGTTGGGGCACTGGAATATTTCAGCCAAAAGTATTTGGTCATCAGCTAGCTTGTCTTCATCCTTTAAATCCTTGGCGAAGGTGTCACAGTCTTTGTTGACGTGTCCTTCGGACCACTGCAAAAAAATAATGAAAAATGTTAAATATAATTATAATAATAATTTACAAATGTTCTTAAAACTTACTTGTCTTCTGCAAACTTTGCAAGTGACTGTGCCGCAGTGAGGACATGTGGTTTTTTGATTATTTGGAATGGCAATGTAGCCAGACCCACACTCGACCTATGACAAATAAATTGTAAATAATATTTTTCAAATTATTAAAAACTTCATTACTTTAATGCACCAAAGAAAATTGCTGTCATTCATCAGGGCAAAGTCTCTCATTTTTTCCTCAAATAGATCATAGACGTTTTCAGAAAGAAGAGTCTTCAGAAAAATAGTGATTTCCGAGAAGTATTTGAAGGTGTCATCTTGTGATCCACTAAAAATTAACATTAATAATTGAAAAAAAAATTCCAGTGGTAAAAAAATGATATTGTACCTTTTACCCAAATCAACAGGCTCATTGCAGAACATGCATGTCATACTCATAATGAATTTCTCTCGAATTTGTGTTGTAAAGTAAGTTTTTGCACAAGTGATGCAGCAGCTGTGGACACATCTCAGCATTGAGATCATCTTAAAAGAGAAGCGATTGAGTTAGATGCTTTTATAAGCAATAAAAGGTGCAACTTTTCACAATTTTGCCAAGTCTCACAAGATAAGATACAAAAATAATTACTTTATCTGCTGAAACTGTATCCAAGCACAGTGGGCATTGCTTGTTCAGGAAATTAAGGGCCTCGTCAGCAGTACTACAGTATTTTGAAGCTAGCTGGGCATCCTTTTCATCAAACCCCATAGATGTCAAAACTGACACTAAATTTGTGGCCTCATGCTTTGCATTTCCATCAGCAGGTTTTGTGTTGTCCTGAAGGTGAAAAGTGAGGGCAAAATTAATAATTGTTTTAAAAATACTTAAAGAATTACAAACCAACTTCAACTTTTTCTCAGCAGGTTCTTCTGCTGATGATGAACTGCTTGTGTTGGTATCAGCATCAGAAGACGACTCATTTTGCTCCTCCACAAGTGAGACAACTTCATTGGTAGAGCGGTCGTAAATTTCGATCCTATTAAAAAAAATTGTCTGTATTAAGAGTAAACCTTTACATATCTCCATATAACGTACATAAAATTATTGAAGGTCAGTGATCCTTCTCCCTTGCAATGAGAGCTACTGATGTGCTTTGAGATGCTGTGCACGGACAGAATTGTGTGGCATCGGGGGCATTTGCAGCCCATAAAGTAGTTTTCGAAGAATGTGGCCTCTTCTGCATTAATTAGCTTGGCGTGCAATTCTTCTAAGGTGCCTCCTGATTTAGCTGACAGGAAATGCCAGTTGGTTTTCCTCAAATCAAATTCGAGTCCACAGCAGCATTTTCCATGTAATATCGGTCTATAAAAAGAAATTTTTTAAATAATGCTTTTTATGTTTATGAATATATAAAATCAACAAGTTAAAACATGGATATTGGAAAAGTGCGGAGCAAAAACCATAATATTGCGGTGGGTCGACACAGATATTTTGACATCGATTCTTAATGTATGGGGGCACAGGGAACAGAAATCTGTTGTCCAGTCCACCTTCTAATATCCATAAGTTGTATAAAACCTACTTTTCGTTCATCGTGGAAGCACTGGAAGCTATGGTTTTGGCTACACCGGCGAGGTCAACGTCTCTCCCAAACAAACAACACAGAAGAGAAGTTCTCTCCAAAGTCTCCGAGTGGCATGAGCATAAAAGCACGAATCCACCGATCCACCCTAAGCGTGATTCATCCACGTACACCGCGTACCGCCAGTGGTTCCGCCTTTGTCCTCACTAACACTGTATTTACTAGTACAGGCCTCGGACCAGTTAACGCTGCGGCTGCAAAATTTAAAATTTTTATTCCACGGCACAAATTCACTGGAACAACAATGAAAAACGTAAAAATAGTCCCAGAAGTACTACCACGGATCAACGTGTGAACAAGTTGGGCAAGTTTGAACACGAATTCAGACCGACACTCCGCGCACACTTGGCGCGAACGAAAACAAATGACGATTGACGAATTATAGCATGTGTTTGTTTATTCCAAAAAGGAATCCAAAATTGCGTTCGTGAAATCCCTCCTCCCCTCCCGGCGTTCACCACAGGAGGCGCTGACTGCAGCCAAAAAAATTTGATGATTTTTTTACCCTGCTTATTTGGAAGCGACGCATGCGCGATAACGACTGTCTTCTTTCCCCTCCAGGTCCCCACCCTATTATCTAGATCGAGTTTTGGAAATTTTGGAATTAAACGAAATCTGCCAAACCTCCTTGAGCCAAACACTTCTGCCGTTGCTTCGGTACCACCCACCCAAAAATAAACAAAACAAACAGAAGTAACAGAACAGAAACTAATTCTTCAGAAGCAAATGCCCGGCTTGCTCTCCGTTACAGCCCGAAAAGGAAGCCAAATTAGCCGAAATCACGGGAAACTCCCGTCTTTAATTTTTAAATCGATTAACGAGAGAGTGGAGTGTGTCGTCTGTTTATAGACAACTTAAAATACATACTTCCGTAAGTTTAATTTAAATATGCCTCTTGGTCCCGAGTCCCAATGAATTTGTTTTATTATCTTGACGATGGTCTCAAAATTTCAACAGCTATGTAGGTTTTGTCCGAGAGGGAAGATCATACGGTCGAGGAGTCTGTGTGCCCAGAGAGGCGAGGTGGACCGACTTTGAGTTTTTGACAACACAGTGGGCTTGTTTTTGCAAGTACATACTTATGGAATCAACAATATTTTCACCTTAAAATGCCTAGTAAAATGATTATGGAATTTTATTTTAAAAGTCTTTTTAACATTCTTTATTTTTTGTTATCAAAATCAATTAAATCAAGACAAGTACAAATGTATTTTTATTTTAGAAATGATTGTCGAGCAAGATGAAAGTCAAGAACTTGTTGCTGCAGCCCGAGTTTTGCAATCGAGGGTTTGCAACTTAGTTCCTCTGCGGCAGCTGTGCATAAGGACCGTCATTCTGAACCTGCCAAAATTCTCGGCAGTCCCTCAGTTGATTAGATGTCTTCGTAAGTAAACCTTTTATTTAAATCTCTAAAACTTACTTTAAATCATGGTCTTTATTTCTCGGTAGCTCAAAGAGTGAAGTCGGACATCCTGATGAATATGCAGGATATGCGATGGCTTTCTGTAAATCACCGGACTACATTCAGTATTTCCCCGACGAATTGAAATATTTGATACCAGCCAACGACAATTCCTCTTTTTTTGGAGGTTTGATCAAAAATTGAATACCGATTTCATTAATAAAAATTATTCTGCAGTTAAAGAAAAGTGAAACAGTTGGCAGCAGCCCCCGAGTGGCCAAAGGTTGTGATTCCCCAGGGTCTCCTGCAGCGTCTGATCAACTCTACCCTGTCAAAATTTGACTTTGTTCTCTGTGGTGGCGAAAAGTTTTTCGAACCCGGGGGATTGGATTTGCAGATTTTGCAACTGCTCGCTGAAACCTCCAAGGGCATTACGAGCATCGTCGACCATCGCAGAGATTACTCGTCGCACATTATTCCACCCTCTAAAGGCAGCTGCATCATCGAGTACCTGGACCACCAATTTGGAGCACCTCGAATGCCTTACAAATCGAGCCAACTTGTCCAAGCTCCTGTTGGCCCCAAAGTTGCACACCCTTCACCTGAAAAACGTCTTTATCGCTCCAGAGGCCATGAAGGACAGTTCAGAGCCACTTCTGCAGAATCTTGTGCGCTTTTACTACAGTTTTAAATTTTCTTCGCCACCTTTGGCCGAGGTCATTGTTCCGCATGTCACATTCTTGAAGAACATTGTTCTGAACTGTCCAAAGTTGGAAGTTGGAAAGCTCAAAATGTTGCGTGAAATTTGGTGCCTCCTCTCATAATGTGCTCAACATCGTACTGCTGGATGTCTCATGCTAATTCCGCTGCCATATCTCTGTTGGAAATTCCCCCCCCCCCCCCCATTGCCTCATTAATTCTCTATATTTGCATTACAAGCTATTGGCAGTAAAGAGTGAAGTATGTGTTAGTTTATGATTAAATTTGTGATCAAAAATAGACACAGAAAAATTATAATTTTAACTATTGGAACAAAAAATGACAAATCGATGGCAATCTTTCAAAGTAACGCATTGCCAACTAGTTGTAGACTGTAGACTGAAAGGTGATAAGCTGAAATTTAAGTAAGTTTTTTCCAATATTATTCAGTCTATTATTTCAGTATATTTTAAGGAAATTCACCTGTTTTTAATTGAGTGAGATAATAAATGGAAAGGAAGACTGCAAATCAATATTGAATAAAATAAATTTACTATCTTAAACTTCAATTTCTGTATTTCACATCTCAAAGGCTGCATGCACAAATACCAAATTTCTAAATATAATATATACCCAGTCATTATATAATTATTAATTAATTATATAACAGTAAGTTTTATTTAAAATGTTGAAATGCTCTCAATAGTCTCAATTAATTTTAATTAAGTAATATACCAAAAGCATAATGTTCATTATTTAATATTAATTTATCACCTTTTATGTAGCCTAGCAAGTCCATTCTCCTCACGGCGCTCCTCCATTCCCCCACCCCCTCCCCCTCTTTAAAACAGCTGTTGTAGAAAAAGGCAACAAAAACCAATGCGAGGCTGCAATGCAAAACATGCTGAGTTCCTGATTATTTACGTAAGATTTCAACTCGATTGGGTCTTTTAATATTAAATTTGTGTATTTACTTTAAAGGAATGAGTAATTATTTTTAAGAAATTTATAATTTTTATTTCAGTTCTCACGCAGTTTGTTGTGTAACGTGAATTTTGGATGATGTTACGTAAACGTTTGGGACAAATTAAATGAATTGTTCGTGAGATGCTTCACAACCAGCTCAACTTCTTCTCCACTTTCCTGACTTTCGAAGCCCAAATATAAGGAGATGGTTGAAAGAATTGCCAACATGTTGTTCAAGTCGGTTTTGAGGTCTCCGGCTCGGACGTTTTCCAGTCTGACCTCATCTTCTGCGAATTTGGTTGGACCAGGTATACTGCCCAGGACAGTCCCTTTGCTGCCGACAGAGCATTTCAAATTCATCAGTCCCATCAGCCACACAGTAAAAACACTAGATTTATAAATTACAATTATAATAAAATTTAAAAAATTCATTCAGAAATTACGGAAGCTGAAACGAGAGTACAAAGCTGTTTGCTCCTTGTTGGCCAGATCAGGGTTTAAAGTAAACTCCAGAAATTTCCATTCGACCGTTTGGTTTGCCCAGAACAATAAAAGCCCTGGCAATCCTTCTCCGAATCAGCAACCTCCTGACAACGACAAGAAACCGAACAGAGAGGACGATGAGGAAACCAAAATTTCTTCTCTTCTGGCCAAAGCTTTTCTATGGATGCTGACAGCCTATCTGCTCATTGGTGTTGTTTCACTCCTCTTTCCGAGCAGCAACCAACCAGAGGCAAATAAAAATAAAATTTTTATACTTTTTAATTAACATTTAAATTTAGGTCACGAGGTACGTTTCCTGGAACGAATTTGTGCACCACATGCTGGCCAAGGGAGAAGTGGAGGAAGTGATTGTCCGTCCGGACATGGACATAGTTACCATCATTTTGCACGAGGGTGCGATCATCAAAGGCCGAAGGGTGAGAAGAGATAACCAACACATTTGAAAGCTAATTATTGTTTCGCACAGATTGACCACAAAACCTTCCACATGAACATAGTGGACACCAACAAATTTGAAGAGAAATTACGAGCCGCCGAACAGAGACTGGGAATCAATTCTGAGAACGGCGTTCCTGTGATTTACGAGAGAAATTCGGACACAGCCGGAAAGTTGCTGGCCTCATTGATAGTCGTAGCTCTGCTTCTCTCACTCCTCTCTCGCAGCAAAACTCTCAAAACTCCCACCAACATGGACCCATTTGTAATTAGTTTTATGTTCAAAATTGTTTTTAAATGTTGAAAAAATCAATTTATTTCAGTCGCAAATGAGTCGAGCCAAATTCACGTTGGTCGATCCGCTAACCAGTCCTGGGAAAGGAGTGCATTTCTCGGACGTTGCTGGTCTCAAAGAGGCCAAGCAGGAGGTCAGTGAGTTTGTTGACTACCTCAAGAGGCCGGAATACTACAAGAAACTTGGAGCCAAGGTATAAAAATTTTGGATGAAATAGGGTAAATTGTAGTAAAAATTTATTCCAGGTTCCGAAAGGAGCTCTGCTGCTTGGACCTCCCGGCTGTGGCAAAACAATGCTTGCCAAGGCTGTTGCGACTGAGTCCAATGTTCCGTTCCTCTCTATGAATGGCTCCGAGTTCATCGAAATGATTGGAGGTCTTGGTGCTGCCAGGGTCCGAGATCTCTTCCGCGAGGCTAAAAAGCGCTCGCCATGCATCATTTACATCGACGAAATCGACGCCATTGGCAGAAAGAGAAGTTCAGGAACAGGCCAATTTGACGGAGCTGTTGGAGAAGGAGAGCAAACCCTGAATCAATTGCTAGTCGAAATGGATGGCATGGCCTCCAAGGAAGGGGTTCTTATGCTGGCCTCGACCAATAGAGCAGATGTCTTGGACAAAGTAAGGAATAAATACTTTTTTTATTCATAATATTTACTTATTTATTGACATTATATTTTCATTAATATGTATTTTGTCAGGCGTTGCTGAGACCTGGAAGATTTGACAGGCATATTTTAATTGATTTACCAACACTGGAGGAGCGCAGGGAAATTTTTGAACATCACCTCAAAGTTATCAAATTAGAAAATACTCCCAGCTCTTATTCCAGGCGAATGGCATTTTTAACCCCAGGATTTAGCGGTAGTTTTTCTTCTTTGTTAGGAAAAATTTAAGATTATTTATTTTTTAGGTGCTGATATTGCCAACGTTTGCAATGAGGCGGCTTTGCATGCTGCCCGGGACAAGCACAAAATTGTTGCAGGCTCCGATCTTGAGTACGCAGTTGAGAGGGTGGTCGGTGGCACCGAGAAAAGGTCCCAAACAATGTCGCCCCAAGAAAAGATGGTTGTCGCCTACCACGAATCGGGCCACGCTCTGGTCGGTTGGATGCTGCCAACAACGGATGCCTTGCTGAAAGTTACCATTGTTCCAAGAACAAACATGGCCCTTGGTTTTGCCCAGTATTCTCCTTCTGATCAGAAATTGCACACCAAAGAAGAGGTTTGTTATAAAATTTTTTTTTTATATTGAATTAAGAACATAATCCAATGTAATTGGTCTTAAATGAATTTATTTAATTATAATACTTTATTCTTTTAAACTCATATAGTTATTTGAGAGAATGTGCATGGCTTTGGGCGGACGTGTTGCTGAGTCCCTCACCTTCAACCGAATCACCACTGGTGCTCACAACGACTTGCAGAAAGTCACAAAAATGGCTTATGCACAGGTAATTATAATTAAAATAAAAAAGATTTATTTTAAATTATTCGCTTTTAGGTGAAGCAATTTGGTATGAGCCCGGAGGTAGGGTTGGTCTCATTTCCGGAGGAGAACTCGAGAGAAATGGGAAAGCGGCCGTACAGCAGACAACTTGCTGGCATGATGGATCGAGTGGCCCAAGACTTGATCGCCAGGGCCTACAAAGTGACTGAAAAGGTCCTGCAGGAAAACAAGGAAAAACTGGAAAAGGTTATAATTTTCTCAAAATTTAAATCATTTTTTTCTGCAATTTAAAAATTCCATTTCAGATTGCCGAAGAGTTATTGAAACGAGAAGTGCTGAATTACGACGACATTGTGACTCTGATTGGGCCTCCTCCTCACGGGAAAAAGAAGCTGATCGCGCCTGCGGACTTTGAAGTGTCAGTCAGCGAAGACGCTGGCGTGGGCAACGACACTCCAGACGCAGCCGAACAAGAAAAAGAGTGAATGGATCTAATAGTTTCCCATGATAATAAAACTGAACATGTTAGAATGCAAGAGTTTTTGCAACATTTCGGTTCATAAGCAAATGACGTGTAAAGAATGTGTCTTGCGGCCACACTTGTTTTCTAGCAACTGGCACACACACACACATACCATTCCCACTGTCTTATTTTGCGCATTGCAGAGATTGCAAGGAGGCGACGCCAGCAGTTTGCTGCGCGGCACTCTCCAATAAAATTGTCTCACACCAACTTGCTGCTCTGCATGTTGTGTGTTGTCAGATCTAAAGTAAAAAATGAAAAGGAGTTTTATCATATTTTTGCATTTCAAAACAAACAGTGTGGATACGGTTTTTACTTTTGCTGAGTAAGACGCACTTTTTAACATTGTGTGGATTTGCGCGGTTCAGTTTCCCTTGGTAGTCTTTTAGTTCAGGGTGACATGAGCTCTTCGCCAGACGTCAAATGTGAAGAAGGTATACAATTTTTTTTATATTTTCAAATTGGGTTTTATTGGTGGTTGAAAAGGACAGCATGGGAAGTCTCAGTCGGGAATAAATTGGCTAATGATAGGTCTTTTAGTAAGACCCTTATGTTAATCGGGGCGATAAGATAGCCGACGATCATGTTATTCTTTGTGCAGTTAGCACTCGTGTCTAGAAAGAAAAAGATGTGCCAATATAGAGGTTCGTATGTGATCAAATGGACCTTTGATATGGCACGTTTGTCTCTCAGAGATATTAATGACATTTTTTTTTTTATCAAAAACAAAAGGAGACACTCAGACTTGCTGAGGTTTGTTTAAATTGTTTTTTAACATTGTAATTAATTTGTGATAATATTTTTTTATTGAAGAAAATAACTTCTAAAAATAAATTTTTAAAATTATTTTTGCCACCTTTTGCTGTTAAAAAAATAATAGTAGTTACATAATAATTAAATTATGTAAAATAATTTTTGTTAATTTATATATAATAATTTATGACAATTTTTTCAGCAGTTCCCCCTTTGGACCCAATCGAAGAAATATTAAAGCAGGCCGGTGACTGGGGGCCTGCGCAACTATTGCTTTTGGCTCTTTTTGGCGTATTCAATATCAGCGCCGCTTGGCACTATTTTGCCCAGACAGTCATCAGTATCTCTCCTCCATTCACGTGCGCCACACCAGGGCCTAGTCCGTGCTTTGAGTGGGTCAATGGCTCCAGCACCGAATCTCAACCCTGCGCCTCAGGATGGACGTTCGATCCGCAGTCTCCAACAACTCTCATCGTGGAGGTGAAAATAAATTAAAATAACCTTAATTTTTCCTAGTTTTTTTAATTTGCAGACTCAATGGGTGTGTGACAAATCGTGGATTCCCTATTTCGGCCAGAGCGCTTTTTCTCTTGGCAGCACAATTGGCACCCTTTGCCTGGGGCTGCTGGCAGACAAAATCGGAAGGATGCCCGTGCTGGTGATTTCCAACACAATCGGCGCCGTGGCCAATGTAGTGACAGCCCTCTGTCCTACAACCATAGCTTCTTATGCAGCGGTTCGGCTCCTAGCTGGAACTGCGAGCGACTCCAATTTCAACATGATGTACCTCCTAGGTATATTAATTTTTTTAAGACAGTCAAATCATGTTGTTACAAAAATTAGGTTATTGAATGTCAGCAATTCTTTTTCACCAGAGATAAAAATAGCAGAGCTCAAAAATATTTCAAATAAAAAATTAAACTCACAATTTTTTATTTTTCTATTAAAATAGTGCTGAGGGATTTTCACTCTGAATTGAAATGATTATAATTTTTTTATTCAAAAATAAAATACAAAGATACAAAAAGAATAAGCTTTGTCCCTATTTCACCATTTTTTTTTTTTTTAATTTAGAAATTCCCAACAAATTTTAAGTTCTTAAGTTAATTTGATTTTTTTAACAGTGATGGAGTACTTGCGGCCGAGCTTGCGATCTGTGGGTCTGAATTTGGCCGTTGGAGTTTTTTACATGGTCGGCTGCGTCTCGGTGCCATGGATCTCACATGCAGCAGGCCACTGGCGCTTTTTCATTCTGATCACTGCCAGTCCTGCCCTGCTGCTGCCAATCGTCCCCTTTCTAGTTCCAGAGAGTGCCAGGTGGGCCCTTGCAGCAGGAAAAGGTCCTCAGGCAGCATTTCAATCGATGCAGAAAATTGCCAAATTCAACAAGAGAAAACTTCTGCCAGAGGATGAAGCTAATTTTATAGTAAATATTTAGATTTCAATTAATTTATAAAAAAAATTAATTTTGCTCTTTGAAGGTCCGCGCTAGTCGGTTGAGGCCAAATCCTCGGGCTAACATATTGGGACTCTTTTGCTCTCCCCGTTTAAGAAGGAATACTCTGATTTTGTTATTTAAATCGTGAGTATTGAATTGTTCTCAAATTTGAAACCTGACTAAATTTTTTTTACTTATAGAATGGTGCTAACTTTGTGTTACGACGCAATCTCAAGATATTCGGTCGGCCCAGACCCTTTAGCCATGCTCAGTTTTGGATCTCTAGTCATTTTGCCTGGCTGTGCTGTGGTTGCTTTCATGCAAGAGAAAGTCGGAAGGAAGTTGCTCGCTTTGTCAGCATTGTTCTTCTGTGCTTTCTTCATCGCCATTGCCGGAGGAATGAGAAAAGTTGACGTTTCGCACAGTATGATCACAAAATAATCTGATTTTTATTTATTCTTATAAACTGAAATATATACAGGTTACTCGATTAGTATGGCGCTTTTGGGGAGGTTTGCAGTTGTTGTCGCTTACAACTCAGGTGCACAATACACTGCGGAACTTGTGCCGGCGCAGGTTCAAGCAGGAGGCGTTGCAGCCATCCATGTCGCAGGTTACGCTGCCTCAATTTTGTCTCCACAAGTACTTTACTTGGTATTTTAATTACATCAAATTAATAACAATTGAGTTATAATTTTTGTATAATTAGGAGCAACTTTATCCGTCCCTGCCGGAACTTGTACTTGGCATACTGGCTGCCTTAGGAGCTGTTTTATGTTTATTTTTACCCGAAACCAGTCACAAGGCTCTCCCAGTCACTCTTGAAGAGGGCGAAGAGTTTGGAAGAGGGGAAAGTTACTTGCCCTGCACACCATGTGGAGTGAATAGGCGTCTGAGTGAGACTGATTTGGTAGATGATAAATAAATTCTTACTTTGGAAAATATTAAATGATGCGTTGTTTACATTACACACAGATATAATGTACCCAATTCAGAATTCATCACTTCTTAAATTAGATCAGTTTGCAGAAAGAATTTTTTTAAATGATAATTAAAAAATAAATTATGACCTTTTCAATCCAAATTTAACTATAAAATTATAATTTATAGGATTTTATTTTCCAAGAAATCAATTCACTGGCTGACAATGAGAATGAGAATATATAAATAAAAGAGAACTATAGGAATGTTATTATCATTAATTTCATTATTATTAAGTAATAAGAAATGAAATTAACGGATTTTAAGAGACATATAATTTGCCAAATTAAATACCATGTTATATTAGAGCAAAGCCTGTGCTTATTAGAAGTGCTTATCAACCACAAAAGAATGACCAACCAAAACGTAGTTGCTTTAATTGACCAGCCAACTAAGAACCAGCCAATTGTCCATGTCTATGTACCAGTTTTGCTGGGTTGGGTCTTGGGTCATCACGGGGAATCTCCCTTGTTGTCCTTGGCCTGTGGCTCTTCACTGCAATCAAGTCTCTTCTTTTCCCGCTGACGCCGTGCCAGGAAGAAGTTCAAATCTTGTTGTACTCCTATAAATTTTTCATTTCTCATAACTATAAAATTGAATAACAACAGTTGTGAAGGAAAAATGGCACATTAAATAATAAATAAAGATATATTCATTGCAAAAAAAAATCAACAAATTGTAATTGAATTTGCAAAAGGTGTGGAAAACAAAAATTGTCTGTTTTTTTAATTACCTGAACAATCGTTCGTAGGAATGGCATTGGTCCTACAGGAACAGTCGAAGGGCCTCTTGTTTGGCAGTATGATCTTGCCATGTCAGCCTCTCGCCAGTCTCACCAGCAACAACCGCATAGTCGAGGGTTGTTTTTCCCCCATAGAGATACAAATTTTTGAGCCACTTTGACTGCTAGGCGTAGTCTTTTCCTAAGAAGTAAATAAAAATATATTTGACTTTTTTTTTTTTTAATTAATACCGCTTAATACATTATACTAAAATAGCAACAGACTAACCTTCATTGAAGGGCTTCTGTCTAAAAATAATCGGTAGGACAAATAATGTCCCACAGCACACATGATGTCCCAGCAAAAGGCGGGCGGATGTCCCAAGCCCATCCATGTGTGTATTATAGAGCACAATGTCTATGTCGAGAAAAAAGCTTGTCCTGGACGTGACGAATCTGCCTGGCTAAAAAATACAGCTTTAAATATTGGGATGCCGGCATTAATGATTTATCTCAACAAAAAAGAGGGCGTGGCACGCTGAGACTTTGGAGGGAATTCTTTTTCGGTGAAGCGCCGCTCCCTGATTGGACGATCGCCTCGGGGCACGGGGCCCACATTTTGGAGGCTCACGTCTCGTTTTTTACGCAAGCCTCCAGCGTTGCACTGGATGCGGGACGGAAACACTGTCTCTTCAATTTGTGTCACAACAACAAAACACGAAAGATCATTGAAAGGTTACGTCTGAATTTATTCACGTTTTATTCAAGCATTTTCACTCAGGTGAGATGGAGAAAAATTGAGCGAAAAACAAAAAAAGATCGTGCGTTTAAATCTCACTTGTGCCCCGAATTGCGCGTTTGTGCTGAATTCGTCATTCGTCCTTCAACAGGTGGCTTAACCACTCCTTTATTTTCTCAACCTTTTCATTTTCAGAATGGAGGTCTTGGAGAGGCTGTGGCTGCTGACGGCGATCTTGGCCTCGACTTTGCTCGTCGTGCAACAGGTCGAGTCGTGCAACGAGGCCCTTTGCGCGCCCGTGGTCAGCAAGTGCATGTTGACGCAGTCCTGCAAGTGCGAGTTGACCATCAAGAACGACTGCACCTGTTGCAAGGAGTGCTTCATGTGCCTCGGTGACAAGTACACCGATTGCTGCTCGTGTGTTGGTTCGTCACAAAAAATCATTTTATGCAAATCTTTGTTAAAAAAATTTAATCGCAGGCATTTGCCCAAAAAAGAACGACACAAAGTCGTTGGGCGATTTGAGCAAGCAGAGCAACGTCGAGGACTTCAACGACGACTACACTGGTCTGTTCACTTTGTACACCGACCACCCTGACGAGTTCAACAGGTGGAAAACTTTCACTTACCCAGTGGAGATCGACATCTCGACGTACAACCCGAAAGTTGAGAAAGACATCAAGTACCAAACAATTGGTTAGTATTTTTAACGGAACTTTAAACAAATTTATTTGACAAATTGGAAAAAACAAAGTCTTTAAAAATATTAAATTACATTTTTTCCAATCATGATTTCAATGGAAAAGCCCGATCTCTTCATTTCCATGATCATCTCCTCGAGTGTCAACTTCTTCAAACAAAAATGATTTCAATGGTTTTTAATTTTATTAAAATAGTTTTTAAAAAAATCAAAAGTTTTCTCATCTGTTAAATTAAAATTTTTTAATCTTTTTTGTTGTTTTTCTATCTAAAAATATTTTCCTTCAGATAATGAAGAGCAGAAGGTGCACAACACCAAGGACAAAGTTGTGATTTTGAACTGCACAGTCATCTTCCAAACGCAATGCATGTCGTACACCAAGTGCAGGGACACCTGTCTCACCATGGGAGCGTCCAGCGTCAGGTGGTTCCACGACGGGTGTTGCGAGTGTGTCGGAGAATCTTGCATCAACTACGGAATAAATGAGAGCAGGTTTGAAAAACCAAATCTTGAAATTTCCAAAATTAAATTATTTTGCTGTGGCAGGTGTACTGATTGTCCGATGAAGAGAGGTGATGACGAGTTTGACGTGGACAAGAATGACTTGGTCTACGATTCAGAAGTTGTACCTGACGAGGAGGAGAAACCTTTGGACTATGAAGAGGCGACCAGTCGGAAAGTACCTCCCGAAGAAGAGGAGGTCAAGAAAGAGTGACCTTTAGGCATTTTACTCTAAGAATCTCCGCTGTGCCATTTTATGCCTTCCAATTCATGGACTGATGGGTTAAATATTTTATATTTTTTTGTATTTATCTATCAAACATATCCAAATACTTATAACCTACTTTCCGAGAGATCAACAAATTTTAATACTCGCTTAATTTGTATCGTAAAGTGAAATGACAATTAAAGTAATAATCTCTGTTTAATAATGATTTCTCTTCGAATGTATCACAATGTGGGGTTTGATCGGCAATGAAAAGTGATGTGTGCTATAAAACGCAAAGCCTAACTGGCAAATCTTATCTCTGAGGGTGGGGCGCTGATAAAGATGTGAGATGACACACTAGAAATTTGTGTCTGGACAGGAGCGCACATTTATCAGGTGACACAGAATGAAGCTTGACTGAAAGCATGACTTCCTTAGAGCGGCAAGTAATTTTACTAAACAATTTTACCTTATGCAAGATGTTAATATTTCTTTTTTTAATAATTTAAAAAAATTTTTGGCCGATGATTTTAAAATTTCAGAAAAAGTGGGGGGGGGGAATATGACACACTAAATAATTTGTTATGCAGGCTCATGAAAATTGAAAACTTATTGTTTATATAGATTGCTATCTTGCATAATTTCAGGAAGGTGTGACAAAGGCATTTAATCAATATTTCATAAATCTATATCAAAGATCATAACCGATAAGTACCTACCAACCCTTTCCCTATACCTGAATCGAAGAGAAGCAGTTTCTACCTTTATGATATGAGTTATCAAAATCTTTATTCGAGTTTTAGCCTTTTTATTTTACTTTTTCATCGTGAACAATTTTTGTTAACAAAAACACAAATGACTCGAAAGAGGAAATCGCTGCTATCGACTTGAGCTACTCGTATGTGGCAAATATTTACTCGTCGTGCTCCTCATCAGTGCACAACAAAGCATTCTCTCTTTACTAACCATTTTCCATTCTCTTTTAATTCAAACTTGAAATGTATACAGAGATGGTCAAAAAATAACTATCTTGGTGAGGATAAATTGAAATAAATTGTGTGTCTGCGTCTCGCTTTTGAGTCTCACTCAGTATGTCACGTACCGAGAGTACAGAGGGTTGATTGATTGCACGTGAACTATCGGTGGCCTTTGGTGCAACAATTGAGACGGGAACATACGAGCAGTGCAAACAATTTTTAAGTTGTCAGCGCCACGAGCGTCTGAAAGCGTCCGAGTGCATAATAGAGAGCATTTATATAGGACGGTGCGCGCTCGTTTTAGACTTGCTGGCAAGACGCGCTTTCCACAGCGCTCACAGTTCTTCAATTAAAATAATTAACAGCGGTCGAGATTTGCGCGGCGTAAATCTGTTGTGCGCCGTCTTTGATTTCTTGAATTATTCACGCGTGCATTTTCGAGTGTCTCGGCATGAGTGGCGAGGACGAAAGTGATTCCTGCGGCGGATCGGCCCTCCGAGAATGTGTCACGCGATAGATTCAGGTCATAAATAACGCTATCAAATATGTAAGTTCACCTCAACCCCTTCGATTTAACCCCCACTGCGTGATGAAAATCTCTTCTCGTATTTAGCGCCGGAAGTGTCAGATATACGCAAACTTTTTGGCACGCAACACATCACTCAGCACTCAAACCAATACCATAATTATACTATTTTCAATTGTAATATTGGTTCATAAGTTTCTTTTTTGAAAAAAAAAGTAGTTTGTTTGTTTCTGGCACATCCTTTTAAAGTTTCTAAGAATTCAAAATTCATTGTTTTATTTAGTAATTTCAAAAAACTTGCAAAAAAAACCACACATTTTATTCATTTATTTATTTATTAATTTTTTCAATTTTTACGCGTGTTTTTTTTTGTACTCTATAAATAGGATTACAGACTAGACTGTGACAAAATGATGGAAAAAAATGGAATGGAGCTGTTTGTTTTTTGTTTTTTTTTTTCATTGTTTTGAGTGCCAACTTCCTTCACTCATTTTTTTTTTTAAATTTACATTTTTTTTTATAATTTTACATAAATAAACTATACACCTCAAATTTCTATTGCTAATTTGAATCCGAAGTCAGGTTTGCGCTGATTTTTAAAAACCTTAGCTATAGAACTGTAATTTTGATTTTTTTGTTACATTTAAACTAAATAGTATAAGTGGAAATATATTATATCTATATAGAAGCAGAAAATTGAGAAAATATAATTAGATTAAAATTTTCATTTTACTCAATCAACCGTCATTGAGCCACTCAACGATAGACTAATCCGTTTAGGATTTAGGTGCGTCGTTTTTTTTGCACAAGACACGTGAGCCAGACGCTTATTTGCACAATTTTGAAATGAGCTGCTTTTTATCTCGCGAGGCGCGCAGCAGACAATTTCACATTTTAACTTTATAGCCATGCTGTGTCTTTTGACATCATCCTAACATAATTATGTTGTTTTTGCTGGTCTTTAAAAATTATTCCGCCGAATTCAAATATTTTAAATTAGAGACTAACATAAAAAACACGGCAATTTTCAAGGGCCATAAGCAAATTAATTTTACTTTAATTTATTTTCCTGCTCACTCTCTCATAGATAAGATCAAATGAGTCAAGTGTATGAGCATTTCGGCCTAAAATTCAATAATGGAAGGTCAGTGAAGTGAGATGATTGATAGGTACGCCAATTATTTTTGTTAATCCTATTTAAAGCTTAACAAATTAGTATTTGTTTCAAAATGATTGTAATAAAAAAAAACTATTGAAAACACGTCATTTGATTAATAATTAAAACTTTTTGTATTTTTTCTCAACGCTTTTTGATATAGTCACAATGGTAATTAAGTTTGATGAATTTCACCCCAATTACAATTGGATAAAAAATTAAGTAAAATATCTATTAAAGAGGGCGAAATTGAATTATTATATGTTTATTTTTTACATATTCCCACGTGCAATTTTCAATATTTTGCAGTCGACGATACAAAACAAGTGAAATGTCTGATTTATATTATGTACTTATAGTCACTGTATTTTCTCAGTCACATACCAAATGAGCGCCAAGTGTGAGCAACACCTTTCTTCAAATGAATCATGAGTTGGAAGATAGGAAGTGAAAAAATATATATAGCAAGCGACTTCCCATTTTCTGTTTTGAAAGATATAATTTTTTTGTCCATCCATCATCTATGATGATGATTAGTTTTTCATATATTCTTATAGAAGCAAGTGTTATTGGGAAATGTGCCTTTCGTGGCAAAGTAGGAGTTCTCAGAACAGTTTTTAGGTCGGAGGCCGGAGTGGAAAGAAACGCAAGGACGGCTCGTTGGTTTCAATTTTACTAATTTGAGAAGGACCTTTTACATTCAAAAGCCAAAAACTTCTATGAGTTTAAAGTGTTCCATTTTTTTATTTCAACCACACGAAATGAAAAATTAAAATTCATGAAATCTAAATTTTTGAGAAAAGCAAATATGTAATGAAAGATCAAGTTACAATAATAATAATAATAATTAATAAATTATGACCGAGTTAGGAAAACAATCAATTTAATTGATTTTATTTTTGAATGTTTCTCACGTGTCATCGATTTTGGCCGTGACCTTGAGCAGAGGATGGCAAGTTCTGTAAAATTGTATGATAATGATCGAAAATCCAAGCGGCCCCCCTGGCTGATTAAATATTGATGAGCGACGCCTACAAAATCAATGCTGCCCTTCCGTGGAAATGAAACGGAGGGAGCGGCCCGAAAACAAGGCGCGCTTTCCGAGCCCAACACCGCCGGGGATGATTTAATATTTAAGAGGGACGAGCCTCGATAAAAAGGCTAATCTCACATGCATTATTCGCCCGAGAGAAAAGACAATCGTAAAATTCGTTTCCTTAACTTATGCGCGCCGGCTGACCCCAATAGGAAATAAATAGACCTGCTGCTGGACGGTTCTTAACGCGCGCAGCTTTTTATTATTTTATATTTCCCCCTTCGGGTGGGTATTGATTGCGAGGGCCGGTGGTCAAGTCATAATAGGTGGTGGTCAGACACACGTGAGACTTGGCCCAGGTCGCACACACCACCATGTCTCGTCGCTGCCTCCGCCGCTTCTTCGACGCCTCCTAAGGTGACAAATAAGCCGTTGAATTCCCAAATTTTACTTATGCACCTTTTTCAATTGTATTTTAACAATATAAAACAGTTCATATAATAAAATTATTTATTAATGATGAATTTTTAACAAAAAATACATTGCAGCTTTAAAAAAGTACAAAAAAAAACTTTTGCAATGACAAAAAACATGGATCAATATCTTTAATATTACAATTCACCCTTAAAGTAAAAATTTAATTTAAAAACAATTTGTGAAATTATCTGACACGTTTAATATTATAAAATAAAATTACATGTTTAGTTTAAATAAATTTCATTTAATAATATCATATTATTATTTTTATTTTCACATTTTTTAGCTTCAAATTTTCAAAAGTAGATTGAAATATTTCCCTGTAGATAAAAGATTGTCACCTATTTTTTTCATTTGAACACAATAATTCAAATTTCTTGTTGTGCTGGTTTATTATTGCGCTGGAGAAATTAAATTTTAACCAATTTTTTTTCACGGCAAAATGCTTTTGTTTTTAGGGTGGGAGGAATGCTCCTTCCCACAGGCGCCGCGCTTTTGCTGATTTTGGCCGTCTCGGTCCAGGAAACGGCCTCGCAAGACCTTTTCAGGCCAAATGACACCTTTGACCTGAAACACCATCTCAGCGTTACATCAGCAAACCATGAGCAGCAGCAGCAGCACTCGGGAGGAATCCACGTGGCCAGTTGGCGGTGGGACGAGATCGGCGTGTTTTTCACCTTCACGGCCTTCGTCCTCATCACGGGTCTCGCAAAAGTTGGTGAGTGTCCATTAAAATTGCCTCTTTTTACATTTTTTAAAATGTATATTTCAAACGAGCGCGATCAATAACAAAAAGATGAATGAATAATGATTGCGAGTAAAATTATACGGATTTTAAAGCAAATAAAATTTTTACAAGAGCAAAACTAGAATAACTAAATTAATATTCATCAGCATTTATTACGATTTATAATAAACTAAATTAAGAACGTAATAAACATGAGAAAACCTTCATAAAACATAAAATTTATTAGAGAATTTCGACCTCAAAATCAGTATGCAACTGTGGACATTAAGATATAAAGAAGCAGCAATTCGAAAAATGATCTATTTTCAAAGAATCTCCAAAGTAATCAAAAAATAATCAATGATCTGAATCAAATGTAACAAATAAACTAATTTTGTGCTTATTTTTGTTAACACTTTGATTGAAATGAACGTGATGGATTTCAAAATTAGTATTTTGGTTTGCATTCTCCCTTGTGATCAAAATTGATACATTTGGTTGATTTCTTATTTAAAAACGGAAATTTAATGTAAAACTTTTATTACCTTTTGAACGTTCCTTAAAAAAAATTTTAATACAAAAAATTTTCAGCTTTCCATCACGTACACTTTTTATCATCACGAATACCGGAATCATGGTAAGAGCAGATTTTTAAATATTTCCTTACATAAATAATAAGAACGTTCTTGAATTTCAGTTTGATGATTATAATGGGAGTCGCAGTTGGCGGTGTTTTGTAGTAAGTGTCGCTTTATATATTTACTTCTTGCTCTCGATCTTCGGCCCTATCGGAGAAATCATTTCCGCGTTTGTAAATTTCGCTTTAGTTCTCCGCATCGCATGTCATGCTGCACCGCCCGTTCAACTGATAAATAAACTCGCTCTCGTGCCGGTTCAAAAAATAAGTGTGTGTTTTGCGCAGTGCTGCGGGTGTGCAGGGGCCAGAGGCTGCGGCGATGGCCACGGACAAGATCCTCGACGACCACCCGAAGGTGAATCCGACGCCGATGCACGAGTCATCCTCTGTCAACCAGCAACCCTTCATCATGCCAATGTTCACGCCAAGACTGTTTTTCCTCGTGCTCCTTCCTCCGTAAGTAAATTTAATCTACAAATGATTAAATAAAAATTTTGTTTCAGAAAATTATAAGTTTACTGATTTTAATGAAATATCATAAGGTTCAAATAAATACAGAATATAAATTTAATTTTTATTTTGGTTTAGTAAAAAGTAAAAAAAAAAATTTAACACATGAAAAATTTAATTTAACAGGGTCCTGGAGACCTTTCTGTAGCATTTCAAACGCTTTAAAGACTTTCTTTTTAAACAAAAACTGACGAGACTTGAAAAAGACAAAATTTTCCGAGCATTTACGGCCTCCTATAGATTACTGAAAATTTATAACTCTGTCAAATTGTGTCAAATCATTTTGAAAATATCAATCAGGATGTCAGATATTTTGAAAGTTGCATTACCAATGAAATTGAAGAAAAAGTTAAATAAGATTTATTTTTCTATTAATGCCGCGTTTAATTAAAGTTCACAACCTTGTTCTATACTGGCCGTGCCACGCGCTCCAATCCAGACAAATATTTTATTAAAACACGAATGATTCCAAATTATTCAACGACGACCCTCTTTCTTCAATAAATGTTTTTTTCTTTACCGATTTGTCGCGTAAATAAGGTATTTTTCTCGGAGGGTAGTTATTTATTCCTAGATTACTGACCTTGTTTCCGTAAGGTAAATTACCGACAAACATTATTAAGATTCGCCTTGCTGAAAAATTAATGTGTGCGGCGCGCGGATAATCAATACGCGTGGTCATTATTTTACGCACGTTGACAGGTCACTAATGCTGTTTACTCACTTTGACTACACAGGGTCATTCTGGAATCGGCGTATTCGCTGTACGACCGAGCGTTTGCGGACAACCTGACCACTATTTTGCTGTACGCCGTTGTGGTGAGGCCGATGAAAAAGTAATCAGTCGAAAAGGAATAATAATTTTCATGTTTTCTGCAGGGCACCCTTTTCAACACATTTGCGATCGGTACTGAATGATATAAAAAAAATTCATTCAAAAACATTACATTTTTATTATTCAGGAGCACTTTTGTTTGGAATTTACAAGATGGGTATCATGGGCTCGCTGCGAGATTTCGGCGGATTCGCCACGTCTTCCTATTCACTGACGCTGCTGGACAGCCTCGTTTTTTCAGCCCTCATTTCGGCCGTCGACCCGGTGGCCGTTTTGGCCATTTTTCAAGAGGTCGGAGTCAACAAAGATCTTTATTTTCTGGTTTTCGGAGAATCGCTTTTAAATGGTAAATTTTTTTACAAATTTTGTACGCTTAAAAATTTCAAGTGACTTAATTAATTTCTCTTGAATTTAAAAATAATTTTACCATGCATTCAAAATTGAAAAAAAAACCCCACCAAATTAATGAATTTCTAAAACCACGTGAAAAAATAAATTCTAAATAAGACCAGATTGCAGCATTGAATTGTTAAAATTTGATATTGAAGAAATTTGTCATTTGGTTTTTTACTTGAAACCTATCAAGGGACAAAAATTTAATTAAATTACTCAAAGACCAGCTTGAAAAAATCTGAAACTGGAGTTTGAAAAAAAATAATATTTTTTACAATTCAAGACAAATTTAATTAATTGCGCGTACAGTTTAGCTTATTTTAAAAGGATTTTATTAAAGTAACCTTAAATTTTGTCCAGACGCCGTGACCGTCGTTCTCTACACCACGATGGTCGCTTTCACGGAAATGACGACGATCCACGGCGAGCAATACGCGCTCGCGATTCTCTCGTTTTTCACGGTGAGCTGCGGCGGCCTTTTCGTCGGAATCATCGGCGGCCTGCTAACCGCTCTCATTACCAAAACGACGCAGGACGTCAGAGGTGATTATTCAAATTTGTGTCAATCAGACGAGAGATGACAAGGTTGTTTGACGTTTTGTTCAAGTTGTGGAACCTTTGGCAGTTTTGGGAATGGCCTACTTGTCATACCTAAGCGCAGAGTTGTTCCACTTTTCTGGCATCATAAGGTAAAGAAAAATATTCAATTTTGAATAATAATTCTGATTTTTTTTTATATTGATGGTATTTTATTCAATTAAAAGTTCTCTATTTTGTTTTTGTAAAAAAAGACAAAATGACAAAAATCGCGATCTAATAGTTCGCACTCTTAAATGTTGAAACAGGGATTTTAAAAAAAGTTCATCTTTTCCCCCAAAAAAGTATCTAAATTTTGGTGGAAAACCCCAACTTAAACCCTTAGGAGTGCGAATTTTTCGATAGCGATTTCGATTTAAATATAGGAACTTTGTCTCATTTTGAAATGAAGAGTAAAATTCATGACTGGAGAAGGCCTTAAATTTTCCTTTTTTTCCGATAAAAAATTAATTTTTAATTTCTCCCTTGACAGTATCATAGGCTGTGGTTTAGTCCAAGCTCACTACGCGTTTAAGAACATATCACACAAATCCTACACCACCGTGAAATACTTCACGAAAATGCTCAGGTACGCCAAAAATAACTTTTCTTTCCTATAAAAAATCGACCAAACCATGGCGTGCAATTACAGTTCCACCAGTGATGCAATCATTTTCCTATTTTTGGGAATGGTCTTGGTCAGCGACAAGCACGTTTGGCACACGGGCTTCGTTCTCTGGACCCTGTTGCTCTGCCTGATATGCAGATTTGTTGGTAAGAAGGGGTCGAATCGGCACACACGTGAGTCGTTAAATTAGCATTTTCTTCTTAAGGCGTGTTCCTGCTCACCGCGTTGAACAATTTGATGAGCGTGCGGCAAATCGAGATGCAGGAGCAGTTCATCATGGCCTACGGAGGCCTGCGAGGGGCGGTCGGCTTTTCACTGGTCGTGATGCTGGACGGAGCGCTGGTCCCTCCGCGCCAGCTCTTCATCACGGCCACCCTCGTCGTCATCCTCTTCACCGTTTTCATTCAGGTGAGTTGTTATGCAACCGGCACGACGTGCGTGCCCGACTATCTGCATAGCTATGATTTTTCGTGCTTAACTTTTTCGAGACGACCTTCCTTATTGATTTTAATAGAGAAGGAGAATCAATAAAAATTTGAATAAAATAAACAAAATTGTCAGAAGAGTATAAATTTATCATTAGAAAGGTCCGGAAGACAATTATTTTTATTAAAGGTCCATAAAGCCACAAATTTTTTAAATTTTGCTCACTAAATTTTCTGGTCCTTCCAATTCTCAGTTGATTTTACCAAACCCCATTCATATATTTATTTTCATTTGGGGGGAAAAAACCTTGTTTTTTCTCACGAAGATTCATTTCACAGGGCAGCACGATAAAAACACTTGTTGATTTTCTGCACATTGAGAGGTCGCAAGCTGGACACAAGACTCTGCACGAGGAAGTGTCCGACCATGTAAGAGTTGAAAATATTTATTGATTCCGGAAATGCGAGATTCGCACTGAATTGCAGGTGATTAGCATGTTGATGGCCGGGATCGAAGAGATTGCTGGCGCCAGGGGCGACTATTACATCAGAGTGAGCGATGAACAAGAATTAAAATAATTTCACGCTTCCAATCCATCAAGTCAAAAAACAGAAATTTTCATTTTATACAAAATTCCCAAAAAATTACCCTAGCTTTATATCAAGTAGCTCTATTTATTTTAAGATAAATTTTTTGAAAATATTCCTTCCTGATATAAAATAAACTTTCACGGGATATATCTTTTTCTAATTTATATTTCATTCACAGAGGAAACTGGAGTACCTAGACGATAAGTACTTGAAGCGAATTTTCATGAATCCTGACGCTGAAAACGACCTGACCAGAATGTTTGAAAAACTGACCCTGACGTAAAGATATGAAAGTATATTTTTTTTGAGATAGTAAATTTAAATATTTAATTAGGGAGCACTTTGCTCACTTGTACGGTCCTGTGACCTTGGTGGAGGACCAAAATTACTACGGAGGCTACGACTCGCGCGAATCTCTGGACCCGCACAAGGCTGCCCTGATGGGACTGCCGCCGCCCGGATCTTACTTCAGGGTTTCCGACCTCTTCCCTGGCGTCGAGTTGCGACGCAGAGGCACCATGGTCATGTCGCCCTCCTCCAGCGCACCACCAACCAGGGGCAGGTCCCGCACCCTGACTGAGGGAGAACTCACCTCCTCCAACCTCACCCTGAGAAAGGCCCTCAGAAACACGCCCTATCAGAGAGTAAGTGAAACTTTTTGATTTACAAAAAAAATTAATAAAAAGCCAAATTAAGAACATTTACTTCAAAGAATATGCTATTTTAAATATTGAAAGTTAGGAAATGCTAGAATAAGGAATTATTCTTGTGAGGTTATATCAAATTTTGAATATTTAATTGTATTGGCAATTTTTGCATACAGAATTCTTCCCATTTTAATAATAGTTGATCACAATAACTGAACAACACCATGGATGGACACGATCTCAAATTTGGCGATTGCGATCTAAAAATGTTTTTTTTTTTGCGATTAATTATAAATACTTTTTTTTTTTGAAAAAAAAATCAAACTAAAGAAAATCAATAAAATATACTGGGCATGTTTAAGAAAATTTTCATCAAATAATTGTTTTAAATGTATTTTAATTAGACTGGTTTATTATTTTTGATAAGATACGTTAATCTAATCCTCATTTTCAAATTAAATTTTCAATTCTTCATCCAGTTCCACTACAAGCACAACAGGAACTTGATAGACGACGATTATCAAGAGTTGAGGAATCATCTTGAGCGGCGACTTTTGACCGCTCGAAGAATCACGCACATGGCGGCCCTGCGGCATCATTCGGCGCAGTCGGTCCTTCCGACGAGCTCAGTGGGGCCTTCGTCACTTGAAACCCAGCACGACATCGAGTTTTTCGATCAGCCCAGAAGACAAGTTGTTTCAGGTAAATAATGATTCTTATTAACATAAAATGTTAACTGTAAACAAATAATTGAACAACATAAATGTTTGATATAATACAAGCTTATAATAGATTACGGAAAAGTAGAATCGATTCTATTTTTTAATTTGATCAAAAAGTAATCATGTTGCGAATAGATTAAAAGTTTTGGAATTAAAAGCGTTTTCTTTTAAATGAAATTTAAGTTTTGATACTCTTTTTTTCCAATTTCAAATGAGCTATGTTGAAAAAAACAGCTATGCTCTAGGTCTACGTATGAAGCGCAGACCTTATGGAGGACTCGTGAAATTCACAAAAACAACAAATAGACGATGATTATGTAATTATCGACTGCCAGGATTGCAAGGAATATATTTAAATAGGCCTTGAGAATAGTCGTAATATAATTTTTAGAGTGATTTGTCCTGGCAGTCGATAATTAAAAAATCGTGGTCTATTGACAGAAGATGACGAGCTTTTTGTAAATGCTCTAGGTCTGCGCGTGAAGCGCAGACCTTATGAGAGCGTCGTGAATTCTACAAAATGCGCTAGGCCTGCGTCTGCGCGTGAAGCGACCGAGCTGAAATTCGGTCCGACTGAAAGTTTATTTTTTTTTAACTCTTAGCTTCTTGTGCAGTAAACAGTTAACGAATCAAATTACGTTTAAAAAGGAAATCTAGACACGACAAAAAAAAATGCAAAACTACAAATTTTTTACTTCTTTGTATATGTATTTTTATGACTAAATAATTGGAGACGCTTAATTAATAAATTTATATGGAGGGAAAATTGAAAGTTGGTGGTGGAGCGCGAATCATTTTGAGGATGGGTAGAAATCTAAAACATTTTGTTGCCCATATATATTTATGGTTTCTCAAAGCAATAACAAAAATTTTATTAATTTAAATTCACTAAAAATAAATATAAAATTAACTTGAGAATATTTTTTTAAGTAGGGAAATTTAACAGATAAAATTTCAAAGTAAAAATTGATTTTTTTTTTTTTTTTTTGAACTCGGTTCGACCGAGCTGGAACTCGGTCCGCAAACTTTATGAGACAGTCGTGAATTCTGCAAAATGCTCTAGGTCTGCGCGTGAAGCGCAGACCTTATGGTAGAGTCGTGAATTTTACTAAATGCTCTAGGTCTGCGCGTGAAGCGCAGACCTTATGGTAGAGTCGTGAATTTCACTAAATGCTCTAGGTCTGCGCGTGAAGCGCAGACCTTATGGTAGAGTCGAGAATTTCACTAAATGCTCTAGGTCTGCGCGTGAAGCGCAGACCTAATGGTAGAGTCGAGAATCTCACTAAATGCACTAGGTCTGCGCGTGAAGCGCAGACCTTATGGTAGAGTAAGAATTTCACTAAATGCTCTAGGTCTGCGCGTGAAGCGCAGACCTTATGGTAGAGTCGTGAATTTCACTAAATGCTCTAGGTCTGCGCGTGAAGCGCAGACCTTACGAGAGAGTCGTGAATTCTACAAAATGCGCTATTTATAAGCTTGAAGCGGCCGAGCTGAAACTGGGTCCGACCGAGCTGGAACTCGGTCCGACCGAGCTGGAACTCGGTCCGACCGAGCTGGAACTCGGTCCGACCGAGCTGGAACTCGGTCCGACCGAGCTGGAACTCGGTCCGACCGAGCTGGAACTCGGTCCGACCGAGCTGGAACTCGGTCCGACCGAGCTGGAACTCGGTCCGCAAACTTTATGAGACAGTCGTGAATTCTGCAAAATGCTCTAGGTCTGCGCGTGAAGCGCAGACCTTACGGTAGAGTCGTGAATTTTACTAAATGCTCTAGGTCTGCGCGTGAAGCGCAGACCTTATGGTAGAGTCGAGAATTTCACTAAATGCTCTAGGTCTGCGCGTGAAGCGCAGACCTAATGGTAGAGTCGAGAATATCACTAAATGCACTAGGTCTGCGCATGAAGCGCAGACCTTATGGTAGAGTCGAGAATTTCACTAAATGCTCTAGGTCTGCGCGTGAAGCGCAGACCTTATGGTAGAGTCGTGAATTTTACTAAATGCTCTAGGTCTGCGCGTGAAGCGCAGACCTTATGGTAGAGTCGTGAATTTCACTAAATGCTCTAGGTCTGCGCGTGAAGCGCAGACCTTATGGTAGAGTCGTGAAGTTTACTAAATGCTCTAGGTCTGCGCGTGAAGCGCAGACCTTACGAGAGAGTCGTGAATTCTACAAAATGCGCTATTTATAAGCTTGAAGCGGCCGAGCTGAAACTGGGTCCGACCGAGCTGGAACTCGGTCCGACCGAGCTGGAACTCGGTCCGACCGAGCTGGAACTCGGTCCGACCGAACTGAAAATCGGTCCGACTGAAAGTTTATTTTTTTTTAACTCTTAGCTTCTTGTGCAGTTAACAGTTATCGAATCAAATTACGTTTAAAAAGGAAATCTGGACACGAAAAAAAAAAATGCAAAACCACAATTTTTTTACTTCTTTGTATATGTATTTTAATGACTAAATAATTGGAGACGCTTAATTAATAAATTTATATGGAGGGAAAATTTAAAGTTGGTGGTGGAGAGCGAATCATTTTGAGGACGGGTAGAAATCTAAAACATTTTTTTATTTAATTTTTTACGTTCTCTTGTTTTTGTTGCCCATATATATTTATGGTTTCTCAAAGCAATAACAAAAATTTTATTAATTTAATTTCACCAAAAATAAATATAAAATTAACTTGAGAATATTTTTCAAGTAGGGAAATTTAACAGATAAAATTTCAAAGTAAAAATTGATTTTTTTTTTTTTTTTTTTTGAACTCGGTCCAACCGAGATGGAACTCGGTCCGACCGAGCTGGAACTCGGTCCGCAAACTTTATGAGACAGTCGTGAATTCCGCAAAATGCTCTAGGTCTGCGCGTGAAGCGCAGACCTTATGGTAGAGTCGAGAATTTCACTAAATGCTCTAGGTCTGCGCGTGAAGCGCAGACCTTATGGTAGAGACGTGAATTTTACTAAATGCTCTAGGTCTGCGCGTGAAGCGCAGACCTTATGGAAGAGTCGCGAATTTCACTAAATGATCTAGGTCTGCGCGTGAAGCGCAGACCTTATGGTAGAGTCGTGAATTATACTAAATGCTCTAGGTCTGCGCGTGAAGCGCAGACCTTACGAGAGAGTCGTGAATTCTACAAAATGCGCTATTTATAAGCTTGAAGCGGCCGAGCTGAAACTGGGTCCGACCAAGCTGGAACTCGGTCCAACCGAGCTGGAACTCGGTCCGACCGAGCTGGAACTCGGTCCGACCGAGCTGGAACTGGGTCCGCAAACTTTATGAGACAGTCGTGAATTCTGCAAAATGCTCTAGGTCTGCGCGTGAAGCGCAGACCTTATGGTAGAGTCGTGAATTTTACTAAATGCTCTAGGTCTGCGCGTGAAGCGCAGACCTTACGAGAGAGTCGTGAATTCTACAAAATGCGCTATTTATAAGCTTGAAGCGGCCGAGCTGAAACTGGGTCCGACCGAGCTGGAACTCGGTCCGACCGAGCTGGAACTCGGTCCGACCGAGCTGGAACTCGGTCCGACTGAGCTGGAACTCGGTCCGACCGAGCTGGAACTCGTTCCGACCGAGCTGGAACTCGGTCCGACCGAGCTGGAACACGGTCCGACCGAGCTGGAACTCGGTCCGACCGAACTGAAATTCGGTCCGACTGAAAGTTTATTTTTTTTTAACTCTTAGCTTCTTGTGCAGTAAACAGTTATCGAATCAAATAACGTTTAAAAAGGAAATCTGGACACGACAAAAAAAAAAAATGCAAAACCACAATTTTTTTACTTCTTTGTAAATCTATTTTTATGACTAAATAATTGGAGACGCTTAATTAATAAATTTATATGTAGGGAAAATTTAGGCACGCCCCCCTATGAACTTGTAAACACTGCTTTTGGTCCCGGAATTTTGAGTTTTCGCTGCGATTTTGAAACTGAGTCTGCCCGTTTTTGGTGTCTGAGAGCTCGTGAAGGTTCAGTGCGGGTGTGTGTCTGTGGGCAGCCGATGTGATATCCGACTTTCCAAGATGCAAGCTCAAATTCCACGACGACCAGCGTTTGGGAGGGCTGGGCACAGAACGCCATTAGAAACGCCATGCTGTCACCGAGGCGAATGGATCTACCAAACACTACAGTCTGTCCTCGTCGAACTTGCGGTAATAAAGGCAAGCCTTCAAAACGTACCTGAAAGCCCTAAATCTCTACCGCCGCCCACGCGTCCTGCGAGAGTGTACGAAATCGACGGCGACCTTTTTGAGGACGCTCCAGCCGACGCCTCACTGGCTCACTGCGTTGGTGCCGATTTTCTGATGGGAGCCGGCATCGCAGTGCCAATAAAGGAGAAGTACGGAAACGTGAGTTACCTGAAATCTCTCGGCCGCCGGCCTGGTCAGGTCGCCTCTCTGCCTATCTCGGAAGAGCAGCTGAAATTCGTTTTCTACCTAGTGACCAAGCCGCGCTCAGCGTACTGCTTACCTCGCCCTGATGACTTTGTCTCCGCCGTCCGAGAGCTGGCTCAGCTCTGTTCCTCGCTTGGAGTGCCAACGCTTGCCATGCCGCGCATCGGGGCCGGACTGGACCGACAACCATGGCCGTGGGTCCGTTCGGTCATCGAAGAGGCCTTCGCCGGAGTCGATACTGACGTTCTCATCTTTGTCCACCCGTCTGAGCGTCCAGTCAATGAGATGAAGCGCCGCTCGTACAGGGACGTCGCGGCCTCGACTCCCGTACAAGCAGCAGCTGAAAAAACCTGTCCGGACGTATCCGCAGATTCATTTGGAAGAAATTCCCCGAAGAACAAGCAGCCAGCACACCAGCGAAGCCCAAAGGTCAATGGAATGCAGAGGCTGACCGCCGACATTGAGAGACAGCAGCAAATGCGCACTGGACACTCGTCCCGGATGACCGATGCCCATCAACGAGGAGGAAGAGGGAGAGGAAAAGATGCAAGGGCCAGGAGTGGCACGAGGTTAGTAAAAAATAAAATTCTTACTGACCTCACTAAACCCGAATTTTCCTCTCTGCCAAAACCCCCGCGGACGACGGAGCCGAAAGCGGTGACAACGGGACAGATGAAGGAGCAAACTATAGAGACTGGCGCGGCTCCCCCCGGGCCTGGCGGTGCCCCATCAGAAGCTGCCAAGGTTACAGCAGGTACAGGTGGACAAGCTGGGCGCACACCGGAGACCTGTAAAAAAGCTGGGGTGCCCTCCCGTGCGTCCAGCCCCACCTCATCACCTGCTAATAAAGGTGAAATAACTTTGATTCAGTCAACCTACCCTGAGGAGGAAATTATTTCTAGTCTGGAAGCCAACTCTTCTGGAGGCGAGGGCAAGAAGGAGTATACCAGCCTGACGAAATTCTTTGCTGACCTGAAAGGAGGAAGCGAGGCCGAGAATCTTCGGGAAAATTTTGCCGGTGGGGGTAGCCTGCACCAGCTGCCCCCACTTGATTCCGATCACCGACCCCCCCGGCAAACTCCCAATGCTAAGGTAACAATCGGTGTTTCGGACTTACCCAAAGTCTCACCCCTCGCTTCGTTCGAGCCCTCAGCCTCACCACAGACCTACTCCGCCCCCACCGTGGCTCCTGATGCGCCCTGCAGCACAGCGGACCTGGCCAAAGAGTTGTCCGGCATGAGGCGCAGCATCGACGCGCTGGCCGAGCAAGTCTCGGTCGGGCTACGTGGGACAGTTCCGGTAAACATCAGGCGATCGCTGCCAAGAAAGGAGGCCGGCCCTTCGGCCGTGCGCCACCTGAGTAGGCAGCCCGCCCCATCGGATACATCCCCGAAGATCGCCGCACCATCACCCTCTAAATCCACGTCGATTAATTATAGAAGACACTCAAAAAACTCAATTGTAAAGTCCCGTTACAAAGTCGCTTAAATAACTTAAAATTACTAAACTTAAATGTTCGAGGCCTAAAGACACCCGACAAATATACTGAATTTACTAGTTTTATACATGGCTTAAAAGAACGTCCAGATATAATTATTATTACAGAACATTGGTTAGATTCACATGAGGTAAAAACTTTTTATCTGGAGGGATTTGAGTTGTTAGCCTATTTTGGAAGAAGTAAAAAGAAATATGAAAGAGGTGGGGTTCTAATCCTAAAAAATAAACTTATGAAAGGCTCAACTAAAATAGTTAAAATGTTTTCTAGGGAAATGTTTTTTGAATTCTGCGCAAGTAAAATATCTGTCGGGTCTGAAAATATTTATGTTATTGGTGTTTATCGCCCAAGTAATCCAAGAGCAAATGCAATAGTTCCTGAATTTTTAGAACATTTAGACAATGTACTCATGCAATCCAGATTTAGTGGTCACGTAATTCTAGCTGGGGACTTCAATATTGATCTTCTCTGTGATGATCAAAACAGCACTAAATTAAAAGAGATTACTAATTTTCACAACCTGCACCTGTTGAATGAAAAAAAAGTAACTAGGGCAAATGTAAATGGGGGTACACTTCTTGACCATGTATATACTAATTTTAATTTGGAAAGCACTTTTAAAATAATTCCAATGACTTTTTCTGATCACTGCGCAGTGTATGCGTCGATTGCACTGCCAGTCGAAAAACTTAAAGATACGTTTAAATATGTTAGATGTTATACTGATGAAAATTATCAAAAATTTAATTCCTTGCTTGAACTTGAAAGCTGGGATCAAGTCTTTAAGGTTTGCTCAATTGATAGTAAAAGCGAGGCCTTTATGAACATACTCGTAAGATACTTTGAGATCTCTTTTCCAAAAAAACGTATTACACTAAGGGCTAATCAAACTGGGAAAATTAATTTATCACAAGAAACAAAAAATTTACAAAAGCAGATGATTGAACTTAGCAAAGAAATAAAAGCTAACATGGATCAAAATCTTAAAACTGATATGAAGCAAAAATTAAAACGTATTAAGAAGGAAGTTATAGATAACATCCAAAAGGAAATAAAATTAGTAAATGGCAATAAAATATTAAAGGCAACAAACAAATCTAGCGCAGCATGGAAATTAATTAATACTCAATGTGGAAAAAACAAAAATGCAGAATTCATTGAAAAGTTAACTGTAGATGGTGCTAGTGAAACAATCAAATTAAATATTGCTAATTGTTTGAACAGTAAATTTGTTGAGCCTGAACCCGACACTAACAGTATTAATTTAAATAATTGCTCAAAATTACCGGATGAAGCTTACTGTATGGCACAAGGTCTTGAGTTAATGGATGAATTTGAAGTGTATAGTATCATCAACAATCTTCCATCTAAAAAATCGTTTGGTTGGGACGGAATCTCAACTACTGTCTTGAAAAAGATATCTATGCTTATTACAGTTCCACTCACCTATCTGATAAACCAGTCCTTCCTGGAAGGGAGATTTCCCGACAATATGAAACTAGCTAAAATTACTCCGTTATTTAAAAAAGGCGATAAGGAAGACCCAGCTAATTATAGACCAATTTCAATTACATCGGCAATATCTAAAGTTTACGAAAAATCCTTCTTGCACAGACTTGAAAGTCACCTGAATGTCAACAATATCTTAATTCCCGAGCAACACGGTTTCAGGAGAGGAAAAAATACTGTAACTGCGCTCTATAGCTATGTGACCTCATTATATGAATCGGTTGAAGCAAGAGAGAAAGTAAATGTAATTCTGTACGACTTCTCAAACGCGTTTGGAACTCTGTATCCACCTCTGCTCGTGCATAAGCTAAAACAATACGGCCTACATAATAACTTGCTCTCGTGGCTCAATTGCTTTTTGACCAATAGGAAACAATTTGTACAGCTCAAAAATCTTGGTTGTGATAGATATGAAGAGTATATAAACTCAGATGTGTTAGAAAGTAATATGGGTGTGCCCCAAGGTACAGTTCTCGGGCCAATTGGTTTCTCTATGTACTTAAATGATATTCCTCTCGCTGTTTTTTTGGCCCTTCTGATCCTCTTTGCAGATGATTCTACGGCGATTGTTAAGGGAGGATCATTTTCTGAAGTAAACACAAAAACAGTGGCAGTAAACGATAGTTTTACCAGCTTTGCTAACGACAATTTTCTAAGAATCAATTCCAAAAAAACCAAAATATTGCAGATTCACACAAGTCAAACGAAAAATATAGTCCAACCTGTTATTAATATTCAAGACCAAGTTATAGAAATCTCAAAGACCGGCAGACTCTTAGGAGTAGAAATAAATGATACCTTAAATTGGAGTGATCACTGCGATAGGGTTGTTAACAAACTTAGAGGTGTCTCCCATATATTTACTAGGTTAAAATATAAAGTGTCAGACGATATTCTTAAACTGATATACTTTGCTCATGTACAGAGTCATTTAATGTATAGTATTGTGATCTGGGGAGGTTCTTGTCATCTTATAAAAGTATTTCGAGCACAAAAAAGAGCCCTGAGAGCTATGGCTGGCGTCCGATATTGGCGATCAAATGAAGCGCTGGACACATGTAAACCATTATTCTCTAAGTATAATATTATGACTGTGCCTTCTCTGTACATTCTCGAGTGTATTAAATTTCTAGTGCAAAACCGCAGGCTATTTCAGAAATATAGTGATAACGAAGATATGAGGAGGGTAACTCGATATAATCAAGCAAACATTTGTGATAATGATCTGATTGTGAAGGAAATTAAGCTAAAAAAATCTGTTGAAAATCCCGAGTTTATGATACCAAGAATATTTAATGCCTTACCTGTAACATTGAAGATCCTCGAAAGTGACGAGGTCCTTGTAAAGAAAGTTAAATCTTTTGTACAAGAACATCAATTTTATGACCTGAACGAGTTTTATCGTTTGAATAATGTACTGTACTCTGACTTATTTTAAAAAGTTTTTGTTACTTGTAGCAATGCTTAACAAAATAAAACATATTGAATACTTGAATACTTGAATACTTTAAAGTTGGTGGTGGAGCGCGAATCATTTTGAGGATGGGTAGAAATCTAAAACATTTTTTTATTTAATTTTTTACGTTCTCTTGTTTTTGTTGCCCATATATATTTATGGTTTCTCAAAGCAATAACAAAAATGTTATTAATTTAATTTCACTAAAAATAATTATAAAATTAACTTGAAAATATTTTTCAAGTAGGAAAATTTTACACATAAAATTTCAAGGAAATTTTTTTTTTTTTTTTTTTTTTTAACTCGGTCCGACCGAGCTGGAACTCGGTCCGACCGAGCTGGAACTCGGTCCGACCGAGCTGGAACTCGGTCCGACCGAGCTGGAACTCGGTCCGACCGAGCTGGAACTCGGTCCGACCGAGCTGGAACACGGTCCGACCGAGCTGGAACTCGGTCCGACCGAACTGAAATTCGGTCCTACTGAAAGTTTATTTTTTTTAACTCTTAGCTTCTTGTGCAGTAAACAGTTATCGAATCAAATTACGTTTAAAAAGGAAATCTGGACACGACAAAAAAAATGCAAAACCACAATTTTTTTACTTCTTTGTATATGTATTTTTATGACTAAATAATTGGAGACGCTTAATTAATAAATTTATATGGAGGGAAAATTTAAAGTTGGTGGTGGAGCGCGAATCATTTTGAGGATGGGTAGGAACCTAAAACATTTTTTTATTTAATTTTTTACTTTTTCTTGTTTTTGTTGCCCATATAAATTTATGGTTTCTCAAAGCAATAACAAAAATTTTATTAATTTAATTTCACCAAAAGTAATATAAAAAAAATATAAAATAAACTTGAGAATATTTTTCAAGTAGGGAAATTTTACAGATAAAATTTCAAAGTAAAAATTCATTTTTTTTTTTTTTTTTTTTTTTTTGAACTCGGTCCGACCGAACTGGAACTCGGTCCGACCGAGCTGGAACTCGGTCCGCAAACTTTATGAGACAGTCGTGAATTCTGCAAAATGCTCTAGGTCTGCGCGTGAAGCGCAGACCTTATGGTAGAGTCGTGAATTTTACTAAATGCTCTAGGTCTGCGCGTGAAGCGCAGACCTTATGGTAGAGTCGTGAATTTCACTAAATGTTCTAGGTCTGCGCGTGAAGCGCAGACCTTATGGTAGAGTCGTGAATATTACTAAATGCTCTAGGTCTGCGCGTGAAGCGCAGACCTTACGAGAGAGTCGTGAATTCTACAAAATGCGCTATTTATAAGCTTGAAGCGGCCGAGCTGAAACTGGGTCCGACCGAGCTGGAACTCGGTCCGACCGAGCTGGAACTCGGTCCGACCGAACCGAAATTTGGTCCGACTGAAAGTTTATTTTTTTTTAACTCTTAGCTTCTTGTGCAGTAAACAGTTATCGAATCATATTACGTTTAAAAAGGAAATCTGGACACGACGAAAAAAATGCAAAACCACAATTTTTTTACTTCTTTGTATATGTATTTTAATGACTAAATAATTGGAGACGCTTAATTAATAAATTTATATGGAGGGAAAATTTAAAGTTGGTGGTGGAGCGCGAATCATTTTGAGGATGGGTAGAAATCTAAAACATTTTGTTGCCCATATATATTTATGGTTTCTCAAAGCAATAACAAAAATTTTATTAATTTAATTTCACTAAAAATAAATATAAAATTAACTTGAGAATATTTTTTTAAGTAGGGAAATTTAACAGATAAAATTTCAAAGTAAAAATTGATTTTTTTTTTTTTTTGAACTCGGTTCGACCGAGCTGGAACTCGGTCCGCAAACTTTATGAGACAGTCGTGAATTCTGCAAAATGCTCTAGGTCTGCGCGTGAAGCGCAGACCTTATGGTAGAGTCGAGAATTTCACTAAATGCTCTAGGTCTGCGCGTGAAGCGCAGACCTTATGGTAGAGTCGTGAATTTTACTAAATGCTCTAGGTCTGCGCGTGAAGCGCAGACCTTATGGAAGAGTCGCGAATTTCACTAAATGCTCTAGGTCTGCGCGTGAAGCGCAGACCTTATGGTAGAGTCGAGAATTTCACTAAATGCTCTAGGTCTGCGCGTGAAGCGCAGACCTAATGGTAGAGTCGAGAATCTCACTAAATGCACTAGGTCTGCGCGTGAAGCGCAGACCTTATGGTAGAGTAAGAATTTCACTAAATGCTCTAGGTCTGCGCGTGAAGCGCAGACCTTATGGTAGAGTCGTGAATTTCACTAAATGCTCTAGGTCTGCGCGTGAAGCGCAGACCTTATGGTAGAGTCGTGAATTTCACTTAATGCTCTAGGTCTGCGCGTGAAGCGCAGACCTTATGGTAGAGTCGTGAATTTCACTAAATGCTCTAGGTCTGCGCGTGAAGCGCAGACCTTACGAGAGAGTCGTGAATTCTACAAAATGCGCTATTTATAAGCTTGAAGCGGCCGAGCTGAAACTGGGTCCGACCGAGCTGGAACTCGGTCCGACCGAGCTGGAACTCGGTCCGACCGAGCTGGAACTCGGTCCGACCGAACTGAAATTCGGTCCGACTGAAAGTTTATTTTTTTTTAACTCTTAGCTTCTTGTGCAGTTAACAGTTATCGAATCAAATTACGTTTAAAAAGGAAATCTGGACACGAAAAAAAAAAATGCAAAACCACAATTTTTTTACTTCTTTGTATATGTATTTTAATGACTAAATAATTGGAGACGCTTAATTAATAAATTTATATGGAGGGAAAATTTAAAGTTGGTGGTGGAGAGCGAATCATTTTGAGGACGGGTAGAAATCTAAAACATTTTTTTATTTAATTTTTTACGTTCTCTTGTTTTTGTTGCCCATATATATTTATGGTTTCTCAAAGCAATAACAAAAATTTTATTAATTTAATTTCACCAAAAATAAATATAAAATTAACTTGAGAATATTTTTCAAGTAGGGAAATTTAACAGATAAAATTTCAAAGTAAAAATTGATTTTTTTTTTTTTTTTTTTTTGAACTCGGTCCGACCGAGATGGAACTCGGTCCGACCGAGCTGGAACTCGGTCCGCAAACTTTATGAGACAGTCGTGAACTCCGCAAAATGCTCTAGGTCTGCGCGTGAAGCGCAGACCTTATGGTAGAGTCGAGAATTTCACTAAATGCTCTAGGTCTGCGCGTGAAGCGCAGACCTTATGGAAGAGTCGCGAATTTCACTAAATGCTCTAGGTCTGCGCGTGAAGCGCAGACCTTATGGTAGAGTCGAGAATTTCACTAAATGCTCTAGGTCTGCGCGTGAAGCGCAGACCTAATGGTAGAGTCGAGAATCTCACTAAATGCACTAGGTCTGCGCGTGAAGCGCAGACCTTATGGTAGAGTAAGAATTTCACAAAATGCTCTAGGTCTGCGCGTGAAGCGCAGACCTTATGGTAGAGTCGTGAATTTCACTAAATGCTCTAGGTCTGCGCGTGAAGCGCAGACCTTACGAGAGAGTCGTGAATTCTACAAAATGCGCTATTTATAAGCTTGAAGCGGCCAAGCTGAAACTGGGTCCGACCGAGCTGGAACTCGGTCCGACCGAGCTGGAACTCGGTCCGACCGAGCTGGAACTCGGTCCGACCGAGCTGGAACTCGGTCCGCAAACTTTATGAGACAGTCGTGAATTCTGCAAAATGCTCTAGGTCTGCGCGTGAAGCGCAGACCTTATGGTAGAGTCGTGAATTTCACGAAATGCTCTAGGTCTGCGCGTGAAGCGCAGACCTTACGAGAGAGTCGTGAATTCTACAAAATGCGCTATTTATAAGCTTGAAGCGGCCGAGCTGAAACTGGGTCCGACCGAGCTGGAACTCGGTTCGACCGAGCTGGAACTCGGTCCGACCGAGCTGGAACTCGGTCCGACCGAGCTGGAACTCGGTCCGACCGAGCTGGAACTCGGTCCGACCGAGCTGGAACTCGGTCCGACCGAGCTGGAACTCGGTCCGACCGAGCTGGAACTCGGTCCGACCGAGCTGGAACTCGGTCCGACCGAGCTGGAACTCGGTCCGACCGAACTGAAATTCGGTCCGACTGAAAGTTTATTTTTTTTTAACTCTTAGCTTCTTGTGCAGTAAACAGTTATCGAATCAAATTACGTTTAAAAAGGAAATCTGGACACGAAAAAAAAAATGCAAAACCACAATTTTTTACTTCTTTGTATATGTATTTTAATGACTAAATAATTGGAGACGCTTAATTAATAAATTTATATGGAGGGAAAATTTAAAGTTGGTGGTGGAGCGCGAATCATTTTGAGGACGGGTAGAAATCTAAAACATTTTTTTATTTAATTTTTTACGTTCTCTTGTTTTTGTTGCCCATATATATTTATGGTTTCTCAAAGCAATAACAAAAATTTTATTAATTTAATTTCACCAAAAATAAATATAAAATTAACTTGAGAATATTTTTCAAGTAGGGAAATTTAACAGATAAAATTTCAAAGTAAAAATTGATTTTTTTTTTTTTTTTTTGAACTCGGTCCGACCGAGATGGAACTCGGTCCGACCGAGCTGGAACTCGGTCCGCAAACTTTATGAGACAGTCGTGAATTCCGCAAAATGCTCTAGGTCTGCGCGTGAAGCGCAGACCTTATGGTAGAGTCGAGAATTTCACTAAATGCTCTAGGTCTGCGCGTGAAGCGAAGACCTTATGGTAGAGACGTGAATTTTACTAAATGCTCTAGGTCTGCGCGTGAAGCGCAGACCTTATGGAAGAGTCGCGAATTTCACTAAATGCTCTAGGTCTGCGCGTGAAGCGCAGACCTAATGGTAGAGTCGAGAATCTCACTAAATGCACTAGGTCTGCGCGTGAAGCGCGGACCTTATGGTAGAGTAAGAATTTTGCTAAATGCTCTAGGTCTGCGCGTGAAGCGCAGACCTTACGAGAGAGTCGTGAATTCTACAAAATGCGCTATTTATAAGCTTGAAGCGGCCAAGCTGAAACTGGGTCCGACCGAGCTGGAACTCGGTCCGACCGAGCTGGAACTCGGTCCGACCGAGCTGGAACTCGGTCCGACCGAGCTGGAACTCGGTCCGACCGAACCGAAATTTGGTCCGACTGAAAGTTTATTTTTTTTTAACTCTTAGCTTCTTGTGCAGTAAACAGTTATCGAATCATATTACGTTTAAAAAGGAAATCTGGACACGACAAAAAAACTGCAAAACCACAATTTTTTTACTTCTTTGTATATGTATTTTAATGACTAAATAATTGGAGACGCTTAATTAATAAATTTATATGGAGGGAAAATTTAAAGTTGGTGATGGAGCGCGAATCATTTTGAGGATGGGTAGAAATCTAAAACATTTTTTTATTTAATTTTTTACGTTCTCTTGTTTTTGTTGCCCATATATATTTATGGTTTCTCAAAGCAATAACAAAAATGTTATTAATTTAATTTCACTAAAAATAATTATAAAATTAACTTGAAAATATTTTTCAAGTAGGAAAATTTTACACATAAAATTTCAAAGTAAAATTTTTTTTTTTTTTTTTTTTAAACTCGGTCTGACCGAGCTGGAACTCGGTCCGCAAACATTATGAGACAGTCGTGAATTCTGCAATATGCTCTAGGTCTGCGCATGAAGCGCAGACCTAATGGAAGAGTAGCGAATTTCACTTAATGCTCTAGGTCTGCGCATGAAGCGCAGACCTTACGAGCGAGTCGTGAATTCTACAAAATAAGCTATTTATGAGCGTGAAGCGACCGAGCTGGAACTCGGTCCGACCGAGCTGGAACTCGGTCCGATCGAGCTGGAACTCGGTCCGACCGAACCGAAATTTGGTCCGACTGAAAGTTTATTTTTTTTTAACTCTTAGCTTCTTGTGCAGTAAACAGTTATCGAATCATATTACGTTTAAAAAGGAAATCTGGACACGACAAAAAAAATGCAAAACCACAATTTTTTTACTTCTTTGTATATGTATTTTAATGACTAAATAATTGGAGACGCTTAATTAATAAATTTATATGGAGGGAAAATTTAAAGTTGGTGGTGGAGCGCGAATCATTTTGAGGATGGGTAGAAATCTAAAACATTTTTTTATTTAATTTTTTACGTTCTCTTGTTTTTGTTGCCCATATATATTTATGGTTTCTCAAAGCAATAACAAAAATGTTATTAATTTAATTTCACTAAAAATAATTATAAAATTAACTTGAAAATATTTTTCAAGTAGGAAAATTTTACACATAAAATTTCAAAGTAAAATTTTTTTTTTTTTTTTTTTTTTTAAACTCGGTCTGACCGAGCTGGTACTCGGTCCGCAAACATTATGAGACAGTCGTGAATTCTGCAATATGCTCTAGGTCTGCGCATGAAGCGCAGACCTAATGGAAGAGTAGCGAATTTCACTTAATGCTCTAGGTCTGCGCATGAAGCGCAGACCTTACGAGCGAGTCGTGAATTCTACAAAATAAGCTATTTATGAGCGTGAAGCGACCGAGCTGGAACTCGGTCCGACCGAGCTGGAACTCGCTCCGACCGAGCTGGAACTCGGTCCGACCGAGCTGGAACTCGGTCCGACCGAACTGAAATTCGGTCCTACTGAAAGTTTATTTTTTTTAACTCTTAGCTTCTTGTGCAGTAAACAGTTATCGAATCAAATTACGTTTAAAAAGGAAATCTGGACACGACAAAAAAAATGCAAAACCACAATTTTTTTACTACTTTGTATATGTATTTTTATGACTAAATAATTGGAGAGGCTTAATTAATAAATTTATATGGAGGGAAAATTAAAAGTTGGTGGTGGAGCGCGAATCATTTTGAGGATGGGTAGAAACCTAAAACATTTTTATATTTAATTTTATACTTTTTCTTGTTTTTGTTGCCCATATAAATTTATGGTTTCTCAAAGCAATAACAAAAATTTTATTAATTTAATTTCACCAAAAGTAATATAAAATAAATATAAAATAAACTAGAGAATATTTTTCAAGTAGGGAAATTTTACAGATAAAATTTTAAAGTAAAAATTCATTTTTTTTTTTTTTTTTTTTTGGAACTCGGTCCGACCGAGCTGGAACTCGGTCCGCAAACTTTATGAGACAGTCGTGAATTCTGCAAAATGCTCTAGGTCTGCGCGTGAAGCGCAGACCTTATGGTAGAGTCGAGAATTTCACTAAATGCTCTAGGTCTGCGCGTGAAGCGCAGACCTTATGGAAGAGTCGCGAATTTCACTAAATGCTCTAGGTCTGCGCGTGAAGCGCAGACCTTATGGTAGAGTCGTGAATTTCACTAAATGCTCTAGGTCTGCGCGTGAAGCGCAGACCTTATGGTAGAGTCGTGAATTTTACTAAATGCTCTAGGTCTGCGCGTGAAGCGCAGACCTTACGAGAGAGTCGTGAATTCTACAAAATGCGCTATTTATAAGCTTGAAGCGGCCAAGCTGAAACTGGGTCCGACCGAGCTGGAACTCGGTCCGACCGAGCTGGAACTCGGTCCGACCGAGCTGGAACTCGGTCCGACCGAGCTGGAACTCGGTCCGCAAACTTTATGAGACAGTCGTGAATTCTGCAAAATGCTCTAGGTCTGCGCGTGAAGCGCAGACCTTATGGTAGAGTCGTGAATTTCACTAAATGCTCTAGGTCTGCGCGTGAAGCGCAGACCTTTTGGTAGAGTCGAGAATTTCACTAAATGCTCTAGGTCTGCGCGTGAAGCGCAGACCTTATGGTAGAGTCGTGAATTTTACAGAATGATCTAGGTCTGCGCGTGAAGCGCAGACCTTACGAGAGAGTCGTGAATTCTACAAAATGCGCTATTTATAAGCTTGAAGCGGCCGAGCTGAAACTGGGTCCGACCGAGCTGGAACTCGGTTCGACCGAGCTGGAACTCGGTCCGACCGAGCTGGAACTCGGTCCGACCGAGCTGGAACTCGGTCCGACCGAGCTGGAACTCGGTCCGACCGAGCTGGAACTCGGTCCGACCGAGCTGGAACTCGGTCCGACCGAGCTGGAACTCGGTCCGACCGAGCTGGAACTCGGTCCGACCGAGCTGGAACTCGGTCCGACCGAGCTGGAACTCGGTCCGACCGAGCTGGAACTCGGTCCGACCGAACTGAAATTCGGTCCGACTGAAAGTTTATTTTTTTTTAACTCTTAGCTTCTTGTGCAGTAAACAGTTATCGAATCAAATTACGTTTAAAAAGGAAATCTGGACACGAAAAAAAAAAATGCAAAACCACAATTTTTTACTTCTTTGTATATGTATTTTAATGACTAAATAATTGGAGACGCTTAATTAATAAATTTATATGGAGGGAAAATTTAAAGTTGGTGGTGGAGCGCGAATCATTTTGAGGACGGGTAGAAATCTAAAACATTTTTTTATTTAATTTTTTACGTTCTCTTGTTTTTGTTGCCCATATATATTTATGGTTTCTCAAAGCAATAACAAAAATTTTATTAATTTAATTTCACCAAAAATAAATATAAAATTAACTTGAGAATATTTTTCAAGTAGGGAAATTTAACAGATAAAATTTCAAAGTAAAAATTGATTTTTTTTTTTTTTTTTTGAACTCGGTCCGACCGAGATGGAACTCGGTCCGACCGAGCTGGAACTCGGTCCGCAAACTTTATGAGACAGTCGTGAATTCCGCAAAATGCTCTAGGTCTGCGCGTGAAGCGCAGACCTTATGGTAGAGTCGAGAATTTCACTAAATGCTCTAGGTCTGCGCGTGAAGCGCAGACCTTATGGAAGAGTCGCGAATTTCACTAAATGCTCTAGGTCTGCGCGTGAAGCGCAGACCTAATGGTAGAGTCGAGAATCTCACTAAATGCACTAGGTCTGCGCGTGAAGCGCAGACCTTATGGTAGAGTAAGAATTTCACTAAATTCTCTAGGTCTGCGCGTGAAGCGCAGACCTTATGGTAGAGTCGTGAATTTTGCTAAATGCTCTAGGTCTGCGCGTGAAGCGCAGACCTTACGAGAGAGTCGTGAATTCTACAAAATGCGCTATTTATAAGCTTGAAGCGGCCAAGCTGAAACTGGGTCCGACCGAGCTGGAACTCGGTCCGACCGAGCTGGAACTCGGTCCGACCGAGCTGGAACTCGGTCCGACCGAACCGAAATTTGGTCCGACTGAAAGTTTATTTTTTTTTTAACTCTTAGCTTCATGTGCAGTAAACAGTTATCGAATCATATTACGTTTAAAAAGGAAATCTGGACACGACAAAAAAAATGCAAAACCACAATTTTTTTACTTCTTTGTATATGTATTTTAATGACTAAATAATTGGAGACGCTTAATTAATAAATTTATATGGAGGGAAAATTTAAAGTTGGTGGTGGAGCGCGAATCATTTTGAGGACGGGTAGAAATCTAAAACATTTTTTTATTTAATTTTTTACGTTCTCTTGTTTTT
Organism: Neocloeon triangulifer; assembly: GCF_031216515.1. Classification (NCBI taxonomy): domain Eukaryota; kingdom Metazoa; phylum Arthropoda; class Insecta; order Ephemeroptera; family Baetidae; genus Neocloeon; species Neocloeon triangulifer. Next base: position 4,963,986 of record NW_026775550.1, read on the forward strand.
GTTGCCCATATATATTTATGGTTTCTCAAAGCAATAACAAAAATTTTATTAATTTAATTTCACCAAAAATAAATATAAAATTAACTTGAGAATATTTTTCAAGTAGGGAAATTTAACAGATAAAATTTCAAAGTTAAAATTGATTTTTTTTTTTTTTTTTTTTTTTGAACTCGGTCCGACCGAGATGGAACTCGGTCCGACCGAGCTGGAACTCGGTCCGCAAACTTTATGAGACAGTCGTGAATTCCGCAAAATGCTCTAGGTCTGCGCTTGAAGCGCAGACCTTATGGTAGAGTCGAGAATTTCACTAAATGCTCTAGGTCTGCGCGTGAAGCGCAGACCTAATGGTAGAGTCGTGAATCTCACTAAATGCTCTAGGTCTGCGCGTGAAGCGCAGACCTTATGGTAGAGTCGAGAATTTCACTAAATGCTCTAGGTCTGCGCGTGAAGCGCAGACCTTATGGTAGAGACGTGAATTTTACTAAATGCTCTAGGTCTGCGCGTGAAGCGCAGACCTTATGGAAGAGTCGCGAATTTCACTAAATGATCTAGGTCTGCGCGTGAAGCGCAGACCTTATGGTAGAGTCGTGAATTATACTAAATGCTCTAGGTCTGCGCGTGAAGCGCAGACCTTACGAGAGAGTCGTGAATTCTACAAAATGCGTTATTTATAAGCTTGAAGCGGCCGAGCTGAAACTGGGTCCGACCAAGCTGGAACTCGGTCCAACCGAGCTGGAACTCGGTCCGACCGAGCTGGAACTCGGTCCGACCGAGCTGGAACTGGGTCCGCAAACTTTATGAGACAGTCGTGAATTCTGCAAAATGCTCTAGGTCTGCGCGTGAAGCGCAGACCTTATGGTAGAGTCGTGAATTTTACTAAATGCTCTAGGTCTGCGCGTGAAGCGCAGACCTTACGAGAGAGTCGTGAATTCTACAAAATGCGCTATTTATAAGCTTGAAGCGGCCGAGCTGAAACTGGGTCCGACCGAGCTGGAACTCGGTCCGACCGAGCTGGAACTCGGTCCGACCGAGCTGGAACTCGGTCCGACCGAACTGAAATTCGGTCCGACTGAAAGTTTATTTTTTTTTAACTCTTAGCTTCTTGTGCAGTAAACAGTTATCGAATTTTAAACTTTTCCAATCGTGTCAAGGAGATATTAAAAAAACATGGAAAAAACTTAATTTAATTTTGGGAAGGACGGTCAATTCAATAGATGACACAATTTTGCGATACATGTCCCAAAAAATGGAATTTGGTGAAATATTAAATGGCTTTGGCAAGTATTTTGAATCTGCTCCTGCACTAAACTCACACATCTGCTCATTCAAAGCGACAAGACACACACCGCAGAACGAGTCGGCACCGCACAGTATGCGACTGCCTCTCGCCACTCAAACACACATTGCCCATATAATTTCAAAATTAAATAAAAACAAAGGCCCTGGCGTGGATGGAGTCTCGGTGCGCGACGTACAAAGCGCTGGAAATTCGTTCGCCCATTTATTTTGCTCTGTAATTAATAAGTCAATTAAAGTTGCTGAATATCCCCAAAGTTTAAAAACAGCACTAATACGCCCTATTTATAAAGACTCTGCCCATAATAAATTTGAAAATTATAGGCCGATCTCTATTTTGACAGTTTTTGATAAAATCTTTGAAAAATATATTGAGTTTCATCTTGTAAATTACCTAAAAGAATTTAATGTGATCGACAAAAGGCAGTATGCTTATCAGAAAGGTAAATGTGTAAATGAACTATTTATAAACTTTTCTGATTACATTAACTCTGCCTTGAAAAACAAAAAGCATGTAGCTGCAATATTTATTGATATGAAAAAAGCATTTGACGTTTTGAATTACGAAAAATTATTAAATAAGATTGAGAAAATTGGAATAAGAGGTCCTGTGCTGCAGTTAATAAAAAGCTACCTTGCAAATAGAAATTTTAAAGTCCATATTAATGAAGATAATAGTGATCGCTTCAATGCCAAGTCTGGAGTCCCCCAGGGCTCTGTTCTTGGCCCGATTTTGTTCCTGTTATTTATTAATGATCTCTTCCCATTATTGAAGAACTGTATTATTTTCATTTTTGCCGACGATGTAGTAATACTTTTTGCTCATGAAATTTTTGAGGTATGTCAACGTACAATTCAATCGGAATTTAATATTACGGTTGAGTGGTGCCATGACAACGGATTTTACATAAACACCAAAAAGACTGTTTGCCTACACATTTGTCAACCAACTGCTCGCAAAGATCTTAAGTTGAATATTTCTTGTCACAAATATGACTGTTTACATAATTTCTGTATTGACTGTAAATGTGACAATCTTAAACAAGTAGAAAGTACCAAATACCTGGGTGTAATTGTGGATCAGGATTTTACCTGGAAAATGCATCTACAAAATTTATCAAAAAAATTAAGAAAAATTATTTGTGAATTCAATTATTTAAAATCAAATATGCCATATAATGTGAGACGTATCATGTATTTTTCCCTTGCTCACTCATACTTAAATTATGGAATAACAGCGTGGGGTTCTGTGAACCTTACTGCGATAAAGTCGCTCCAAGAAAAAATTTTGTACAAAATGTGCTCAAGAAAGCAGAAGCGAACAATAGAAAACCAATTTAAGTTTTGGAATGTTTTGCCTGTTGATAAAATATTTGAACTCAATTTGATAAATGTGAAATATTTTGACTCGAATCATGGTGTCCCATATACCCACTCATACAATACGAGAATGTTGCAATCTAATCCGCTAATTGAACCGATGGCGGAAAACAAGTACTTTAACCGAACCTCAGAATATCTGTTACCCCGTTTATGGAACTCCTTGCCAAATGAATTAAAAAATTTAACAAACAAAAGTGATGTTAAATATAAAATAAAAAAACTGTTTTTGCACCTGAATTAAAAAATATTATGAAAAATGTGTAATAATGTGCACTAAGTGTAGCAGCTGATGGCCGCTTGCGGTCATCAGTCAGAATGAGCACCAGCCGATAAGCCTTCGGGCTTGGCTGGACTTGTAATATTTGAAACAATAAATATCTTTTTCCAATAAAAAAAAAAAAAAAATCAAATTACGTTTAAAAAGGAAATCTGGACACGAAAAAAAAAAATGCAAAACCACAATTTTTTTACTTCTTTGTATATGTATTTTAATGACTAAATAATTGGAGACGCTTAATTAATAAATTTATATGGAGGGAAAATTTAAAGTTGGTGGTGGAGCGCGAATCATTTTGAGGACGGGTAGAAATCTAAAACATTTTTTTATTTAATTTTTTACGTTCTCTTGTTTTTGTTGCCCATATATATTTATGGTTTCTCAAAGCAATAACAAAAATTTTATTAATTTAATTTCACCAAAAGTAATATAAAATAAATATAAAATAAACTTGAGAATATTTTTCAAGTAGGGAAATTTTACAGATAAAATTTCAAAGTAAAAATTCATTTTTTTTTTTTTTTTTTTTTTTGAACTCGGTCCGACCGAACTGGAACTCGGTCCGACCGAGCTGGAACTCGGTCCGCAAACTTTATGAGACAGTCGTGAATTCTGCAAAATGCTCTAGGTCTGCGCGTGAAGCGCAGACCTTATGGTAGAGTCGAGAATTTCACTAAATGCTCTAGGTCTGCGCGTGAAGCGCAGACCTTATGGTAGAGTCGTGAATATTACTAAATGCTCTAGGTCTGCGCGTGAAGCGCAGACCTTACGAGAGAGTCGTGAATTCTACAAAATGCACTATTTATAAGCTTGAAGCGGCCGAGCTGAAACTGGGTCCGACCGAGCTGGAACTCGGTCCGACCGAGCTGGAACTCGGTCCGATCGAGCTGGAACTCGGTCCGACCGAGCTGGAACTCGGTCCGACCGAACCGAAATTTGGTCCGACTGAAAGTTTATTTTTTTTTAACTCTTAGCTTCTTGTGCAGTAAACAGTTATCGAATCATATTACGTTTAAAAAGGAAATCTGGACACGACAAAAAAAATGCAAAACCACAATTTTTTTACTTCTTTGTATATGTATTTTAATGACTAAATAATTGGAGACGCTTAATTAATAAATTTATATGGAGGGAAAATTTAAAGTTGGTGGTGGAGCGCGAATCATTTTGAGGATGGGTAGAAATCTAAAACATTTTTTTATTTAATTTTTTACGTTCTCTTGTTTTTGTTGCCCATATATATTTATGGTTTCTCAAAGCAATAACAAAAATTTTATTAATTTAATTTCACTAAAAATAATTATAAAATTAACTTGAAAATATTTTTCAAGTAGGAAAATTTTACACATAAAATTTCAAAGTAAAATTTTTTTTTTTTTTTTTTTTTTAAACTCGGTCTGACCGAGCTGGAACTCGGTCCGCAAACATTATGAGACAGTCGTGAATTCTGCAATATGCTCTAGGTCTGCGCATGAAGCGCAGACCTAATGGAAGAGTAGCGAATTTCACTTAATGCTCTAGGTCTGCGCATGAAGCGCAGACCTTACGAGCGAGTCGTGAATTCTACAAAATAAGCTATTTATGAGCGTGAAGCGACCGAGCTGGAACTCGGTCCGACCGAGCTGGAACTCGGTCCGACCGAGCAGGAACTCGGTCCGACCGAACTGAAATTCGGTCCTACTGAAAGTTTATTTTTTTTAACTCTTAGCTTCTTGTGCAGTAAACAGTTATCGAATCAAATTACGTTTAAAAAGGAAATCTGGACACGACAAAAAAAATGCAAAACCACAATTTTTTTACTACTTTGTATATGTATTTTTATGACTAAATAATTGGAGAGGCTTAATTAATAAATTTATATGGAGGGAAAATTTAAAGTTGGTGGTGGAGCGCGAATCATTTTGAGGATGGGTAGAAACCTAAAACATTTTTTTATTTAATTTTTTACTTTTTCTTGTGTTTGTTGCCCATATAAATTTATGGTTTCTCAAAGCAATAACAAAAATTTTATTAATTTAATTTCACCAAAAGTAATATAAAATAAATATAAAATAAACTAGAGAATATTTTTCAAGTAGGGAAATTTTACAGATAAAATTTTAAAGTGAAAATTCATTTTTTTTTTTTTTTTTTTGGAACTCGGTCCGACCGAGCTGGAACTCGGTCCGCAAACTTTATGAGACAGTCGTGAATTCTGCAAAATGCTCTAGGTCTGCGCGTGAAGCGCAGACCTTATGGTAGAGTCGAGAATTTCACTAAATGCTCTAGGTCTGCGCGTGAAGCGCAGACCTTATGGAAGAGTCGCGAATATCACTAAATGCTCTAGGTCTGCGCGTGAAGCGCAGACCTAATGGAATAGTAGCGAATTTCACAAAATTGTAAGCAAAGTTGTCGTCGTAAAAAGTTCGTCTGTTAGCGAAAAGATCATACATAATTTCTCAATAGGAGCAAAGATGTTCGATATTCTGTGATTTTGGAAAATTCTGATTTCCCGGGAAAGAATCCCATATTTTGGCTCATTTTGGCTTGAAAATTTAGTGAGCAAGGCCTTTTTAACACCTTAACAATATACTTAAAAATGGAATGGAATCTTTTCAACAAAAATTTTTAACATTTACCCTCAAATCTTTCCTGGACTCACCACTATTCAAAAAGTATCCATACTTTTTCTTTACATAAAAACGACTTCACATGGTTCTTTTTTTAACCACAGTTTGAGGCTAAACAATCACTTTATTTATTTATTTAAGTAATTTTAATTACTTATTTTATTAAATTAAATATTTTAAGAAAATAGAAATGAAGAGATCGGGCTTTTCCTCGTTGCAGAAAAATTGTTTTTATTCAAAAACAAATGGCTCTACCAGTTTCGGTCACGGTCTGCGACCCTATTTCATGAGCTATTTCATGAGCAAACGCGCTGCTAATAGGTATTAGTCAGCGAGCAGCGCGTTTGCTCATGAAATAGCTCATGAAATAGGGTCGCAGACCGTGACCGAAACTGGTAGAGCCATTTGTTTTTGAATAAAAACAATTTTTCTGCAACGAGGAAAAGCCCGATCTCTTCATTTCCATGATCATCTCCTCGAGTGTCAACTTCTTCAAACAAATTTAAGAAAATAAATGAACATTTTTATGTAATGGAATCGTGTCTTTAAAATGTAAAATTGTCTATCCCTCTTGGGAATGGCACCAGCGGTAGCTGTGAAGCCGATTACACAGATTCTTCTTTTGGACCGATAACATGGTTGTCCGGGTTCAAAAGAGTATAGGATTGGTTTGGTTGTAGGGAATTTACAAAGATGATGAAGGTGGGCGGCTGCGGCCTATGGAACTATGCCGGCATTCACCTGGAATGTCTGGTGAAAACCGCAGAAAACACCAGACTGGTTAGCCGAAATTGCAGACGCATTCCTCCCAAATCTGCCTGTCGCAGTGATCAATGCACCTCTCCAATAATTTCCGAAAGTCTTGCGAATCAGAAATAGAGCTTTTCTAGCCATGACTCCAGCCAGGACAGAACCAAAAAGGCCTCCAAAATATCGGCCAAGCGCTCTAACCACTGCGCCACAATTCATATTCAAACAATAAAAATAAAAGTACTTTAAGGAGAAACGTAATTTCTATTCTAATTACAGGAGAATTTGTCGAGAAACAACATTTTTTAACAGTGAAAGGTATAGACGCTAATTCACGCTCAGCATGAAATATTTCTTGATGTATCTTATGTTACGTTTCTAATTTCATACTGTAAATAATCAATAATCATTAATTAAAAATTGTAAAATCAGTTTGCATGACATATACCTAATATAAAAAGGACTGTGTGTTGTCCCAGAAAACTGGATTCAATTTTATTGTTGCATTCTGTCATCATACTAAAGAGAAATACAAACAAGAGTTTTAGAAATTTTCGATCATTTCATTTTTATGTCATAGCTGGTCAGCTACTTTGTTAAAATTTCCTTCTTTAAAGATTTATATTGAATCTGAATCCATTTTCGTGTGATGTCTGAATGGAAGAAAGAAGCATCCATAAAAATTTCAGCATGAAATGCAATTGTACACAAAAATTTAAAAAAATTCATTGGGCATTGTGTAAAATCTTAATATTTGTTTTTCCAGAATTGCAAGGAGTTTATCCCGAAGACTTGCCTGGCATGCAGGCGATTTTCACCAGGACGAATCGGCGTCTGTCCATAGCGCGGCAAAGGTCGTCTGAGGTGCCGTCCGAGGTCATGATGAGGTCAATGTCGGACGAGCAGGCACCAGGACCGCAAACGCTGCACGTGTTGCAGCGACAGCCGCGCGTCTCAGATTCACCCAGCATCGCGGAAACCAACGAAATGGAAGAACATCGCTTGTTGAATCATCCAAATGTGCCACAAAGAAATTTGCGTCCCGGCAGCTCAGAATCGGAAGTGTGAAAAACCAATTTTTGTGTTTTCTTTGATTTTTGGTCAAATTCTGATTTCATTTTCAGAAAATTTAGTGTTATTCTGTGGTAGGTGAAAAAAGTACGCTTCTTGATTAGCAAAAGTATTTTAATCATAGGAAAAATGTGTGCCACAAATAATCTAGGATTAAAATGTAGTATTGCTGCGCAGTGCTATGTGAACGGTGCTCTAAGCTCTAAGTATTTTATTTTTGTATAACAGAGACAGCGTTTTAATTTTGATACCAAATTTCAAATGTGGAAATAAAATGCGTAGCCCCTAATTTGTGAGATTTTTAATTCCTGAAATTATTCTATTCAAAGTAGCTTGTATATTTTTTTTAGTTTTTTTTAAGGATAATTTTTTTTCCAATATTGATCAAGATTTATTCAAAAAAATTTATATTTCCTAGGGTTTTATTAGTTCCAAACAAATTTTCAAAATTCTAAAGTGATTTTCCAAGCTAATCGCGGGAGTCAATTTGTCGGAGCAAATGAAAGTAAAAATTTCAGTTTTGTTTTATATCCGTTAAAGAATATTAATGTGAATTTTCAATGTCTGCCTTTTTCAATTTCATTTTCCCTGTAATTAATTTGAAAAAAAGTGAATATAAAATTATTTAAGTGTCAATTAAAAATTTCCGCTGGAACACTTGGCGGTTCAACAAAAATTACAAAATTGATGAATCTAATTTTAAACTCAAAGCCGTCAAAAACCAAATTCTGGTAAGTTTCTTTCAGTTTTAAAGGAGCGGGGAGAGGAGGAAAAAGTCTTATTTTAATTCGAAGAGTGCAGAGCAATTATTTTGTTAATTCAAAAAGAGTGAAGACGGCAAGAAAGTTAGGGCGGGCCTTGTCTGAATTTTTAAATGCCAAAAAATGTTTCGTTGCCGATAATATAATTTCATTAAAATACTATTAAGATGCTTACAATTATAGAGAATATAAAATATTAATTTCATCCCAAAAAAATGGTGGGGATAAAAAAAAGAAAACCTAATTTTATACGTCAGGGCTTTTATCACATTTCAATCGATCTAAACAATCAAATCGCAAACTTAATGTTAGAATAGATATTATTGTAAAAAAAATCTAACTCTCTTTATGAACATTCTTTGAGTTCAATGTCAACACTTCATGGTCTGTTCATGGTGAAAAAAACATCATTTTTTAACGTGAAGATTACAAAATGAAGAAATCGGGCTTTTAGGAAAAGCCCGTTTTTTTTCTTCATTTCCATGGTCATCTCCTCGAGTGTCAACTTCTTCAAACTAAAGATTAATCCGGTTTAATTTATTTTATATAGTTGGTCCACAACAGTATGAGAGTTTATTAATTTTGCCAAGAAATAACATGGGCGTAATATCTGAATACAAATGTGCCTTGCTTCAGATATAAAAGCTTTTTTCTGGAGAAAAAAAATTAATTTTTCAATGCAACGACTGGAGGAAGTTTCTCTAGAAAACTACAATCATTTTTCCAGTGGAGTATTTATACTTAAATATTTCTCGTCATTTTGGCCGCAAATGGAGCGTGCAGCGGAATTTTTCGGTTCGCCCCCGACTTGCACCCCCATGCGTTTTCTTTCGCTTCTGTAATTTATCCTGCGCGCCGCACTGACGGCTGTCTCGTGTCAATAATCGCGTACATGAGAAGAGCCAGCTAGGAAATTCGACCCCGCCGGCCAGAAGAAGCAACTCATCTTATGGCAGGCCATGTGTTTTCGAAGCTGCAAAGGAACCACACGAAAAGCCATCAAGTGTGTGGCTGCAGCGCTGCTCTTTTGGTCGCTTTTACGACTCAGTGAGAAACTTATTTTTGACCCAAAAAGAGGAGATTATCCCTTCTGAAAGCGGCTTTTAATGCGATTATGCATTAAACTGTTATTGCCAGGGTGACCCTGAGTGATGTGCACAATGACGGGAACCCTACCTAGAGGGGAGCGTAAATGTGACACTCTTCACAAAGTAATTCTTTTCATTCACGATTTCCTCTCTGGAGATTTTGCTTCAATGGGAAAATTTGGAGTGGAGAGAGAAATTTGACACCCCAGATAATTGTGACGGAGGAAGAAGGTTTTAATTGAATTTCGCGGTGACAATTCAATTCACAGAAAATCTGATCAAAAGTAGTTTTCAATTAAAAATTAGGAAAAATATTATAAAAATGAACAGAGATCAAATTTGGGCTGTTTTTGTTAATTTTTCACCCAAATTGGATTTCAGTGGTAACAATTTAAAACACAAATGAAAAATTGAATAATAACGAAATTACTGAAAGAAAGCACCAAATTATATTACTTTAAATTATAATTTTCCAGAGAACTTGAAAACGTGAAATAAATTTATAAAAAAAACTAAAAAAAAAAGCTAAGCATGATTTTCATTTAATTTTTTAATTTCACTTTTTCATTTTTAATTCTCGTGAAATGAACTAAAATTTGAATTGGACTAAATAATTTTCTGAAGGGAATAGTTTGGAGTTAAAGTTTTGATCACGGGTCGGTGGTGAGGTCATCCATCTCGGCTCTCATTTCTTGTGTCGTCTGCCTCGCTCGGTCAACCAATTTATTATTCACTTGCTTAATCCGCGGCTCCCGCCCGACGCCTTCTTCTTGGGCCACGTGACTTGGAGCCCGACCAGCGCGGCGACGGTCGGACGGATCTTTTTCTTTCTTTCGTTTCTCTCTTTGGTTCAGTCTTCGGTCGTGCGCTCGCGAGAAGGGACGTGCGCGCGGCTCTCCCGATATAACACACGTTTGTTTTGCTTCATTCAAAAACATGAGCTGAACTTAACAAAGTGACAAAAAAAATACAAATTAAAATGTGGTCTCTGTGGATCTTCCTGTTGCTCTTCTCCACCACTTCAGCCCAGGGTCAGCATTTACAAACCAGAAATTTTGTACGAAAATTTTTCAAATTTGAATTTGCAGAGTCGGCTTGTTGCGCCCGAGCGACCGGATCGTGTCGCTCTGCTTGCGAAAAGGTAATTATAGTCTTTTATTTTATTTAAAATTTGTTTTTTAAACGATTGGATTTTATGTTCGTTCCTTTGGGAACGATTTTGGAATTTTGTTTTCGTTCGCGGCGAATTTACGACCTTCTCGGTCACGCAGCAGCTGATATGTTTTCTTCTCACAGAGAGTCTTGAGTTTCAGTTAATAAATTTCTTTCTACTCTCAGCCCCTGCTCGTCGTTTCGAGAGAGAAATATAATAAAAGTGTCCGGAGAGATTTTATCAAACGACTGAGTTATTGTGTCGGACCAAACGCGACAATTTTTCTTTTTTAAATTATTCTTTCTCTTCTCGTCGGCCGCCCCCGTACAAACATCGCGCGGCCGTGTGCTGAATTCAAAATTTTATTTTATTTTTCCTCCGCTGACGCAACAAAGATAATTTTAATCACGACTTCGGACGAAGCAAGTTTTAATTAATTATATCTCGGAGCTTAATTTCTATCGCGCAGCAGCAACTTCAAAGCTTGCTGGAAAAAATCATGCACGAGTAGCAGCAACTTTTTTGAGAGAGAAAATGGTTCATTAAGGGAGGCAGATAAGCCTGCAGAGCAGGCGGGTCATCGCCAGCGCAAAAAAAAATACTTGTCATGTGTTTATCTTATTAACCATCAAAGGACGGTCGTAAAAAAATATCCACTCCGGCCATGGTGCTTGTGAAAGTGCAGCAGTTTGAATTAATCGCATTAACACATGGGAAATAAATTACTTTTGACATTTGCACGCCAATTAAAAATTATATATATTTTCGTTGCAAATCCCTTTTTCTTTAAAGTTCTTTCCATTGAATTTTAAAAACAATATCCTGGAAAAAATGATCTTCAATTTGAATAAAGAATCAATAAAAGCTCGCGAGTGACTTCAAAATCGGAATTTGAAATCAGGTAGCATTTTTCATCTCATTCTAGAGACCTTCGACCCCACCTGTGGAGCAGAAGGGTTGCTTCACCTTGGGGGTCGTCATGTTCAAACCTGAAAATTCATGCATATCGTTTTTTAAGTCTCCCCCCTCATATCTCTTTGTAGGGAGATATTTAATAATTCTCTCTATAAAAATAAATCTTTGGGAGAAATTTTATAAACAAAAAAACTTAACTATAAGGCTATAAGGCGTGAAAATAAAACAATCGGAGAATTTTTTCACCATCGTAAACCATTCCTTTGAAAAGTAAGCGTATAGTTTACAAGGGACATTTTTTACATTTTTCTTTCTTATTTAAAAAAAAACTCAAAATCAGTCAATGAATTTATCCAATTCTATATTTAAATTTAAAGGTTCTGGTAAAAATAACTCAGTAAAAATTTAATTCTTTCTCCTTAGGCCGATAAAAATTTTCAAAAGATTCAAATCAAATTCCAGCAATTTCTTTATAACTTTTAATTTATTTTTATTTTGTATTTAATCCACATACAAAACTTTTCTTTCTTAATTATGGCTTTTTTACTTTTTTTTTCCTGATCTCGTTTTGTGTTTCGCGCTGCTGATCCGCTTTTTAAGCAGCATATATGTTAATTAAACGGCATTTAATTTTATTAAACCAGTTCCATGCTCATGTCTTGTCCGTCGGTTTCCATTGCCACGCCGTTCGCGATCTCAATGCAGAGATTGTGGTGCGAAAACCAACGCCACGCGGCTTAACTTTCTTGTGCTGTTATTATTAACTCGGGGAGATTTTCTTGAGTGTAAAAAATCTTGTGATAATCAATTCGAAATTTGCCGGTGATTTAGCGACTTTTCATAATAATAAGTTGCAGCGTCACTTGAGGTGCCGCGGAAACGAATATGAAGAAAACATTATTTTGAAATATGAAAACGGGAGTTGAGTATATAAATTGTGCAACAGGTTGTGACAGAGGAAACCAAAGAATTTTTCTTTTCGGTGAAGGTATGAAGTTAATTGACACCAAAGTGTGGTGGGACGAGCAAAGAGAGATTTATTAGTTTCATGGCCTTGTCACAAAACGCCGGCTGACATTTATGTAGCTCAAAGTTCATTTTCCTTTTGTTACTCAGGGCAGGTGTTTTTAATTATTTTTCTGGTGCAAGCAAATATAGGTTGCGGGAGAGATAAGAAAGTGGAGCTTCAACTTTTAATTCTAATTTCAATAATCAGTTTCTAATTTTTGAATCACTTAAAATCACCAGTAAAAATTTATAAAAATATAAAAATTATTATAGTCTAACAATATTATATTTACTTTAAAATTTTGTCCATAGATGTCAAATGAAAATAATTGGAAAAAATATTATTTTTGCTAGTAAAAATTATTTTATTATTTACGCACTGCAGTAATTATAATACTTGAAAATTAATAATTTCCCAACATCATTCTTAAATGTCAGTTCAAATAACAATATAAAAAAATACTAATTTTTCCTTGGATCCTATTTTTTTCCATATTATATAATTTTCAACATCTCATAACCTCTGAAAACATTTAATCCCCTCCAATTTAGTTGTGACTTGTCATAAAATATAAATTAAACTTTCCCACGCTTAATGTCTTAAGAGAAATTCAATACCTTCACAGAGGTCCTCAAAATGTGTGGTTTAAAAATAAAACTTTATTGCTGCTTTTGAAAATAAGAGCTGGCGGATATCAAATATATATATTCAAACCTAACCGCGCGTGTCGTTTTGTGTTTCATGTTTGTGGGACATAATTAGAAAAGCAAATAAATTAGGTGGGGTTTTTCTTTTTTGTCCCGTCGAGATGCAAATCTGGCCGCGAGTCAAGAATTCAACCGAGAGACCGTTTTCTTTCCTCCGGGTCCAGCGCAGCGGCACAACCGCCAGGGTGGTCTCGATTTTTCACACTCGCTCACAACACCAATCCTATGACAACTCAAATCTCAGAAAATAGAAATAAAAATAGAAAATAGTCCGTATGACTTTTTTTAAATTCACTTAAATCATAGCGAATTTCATTAGAATTTCACATTTGCGTAACTTTTTTAATTTATATCTAGGCGATTTAAAAGTTTTTACGCTCTTGAGGACCAAAATTTGACGCTATTTTTAATTTTTGGAAATTCAACAATATTCAACAAAACTTCTTTATTAAAATTAAAAATTAAAATTTATTTCAATCTTCTTTTGAATTATTTTAAGTTAAATTCATTAAATTGCTAAAATCAAGCTACGAAAATTGGCAATAACTCTCTAAATTTTTGTAAAAAAAATCGCACAAGTGTATTATTCTGGAACAATCTTGCATAAAATTAGAGCCCAACAAAATATCCACACTTTTTGGTGGTTTATCATCTTGTTTATTGCAAATTTGAACCAAAAAGTATTCTTAAAAAGACATTTTTAAATAGAGTCCATTAATACACTTCTTTTTGTCTCCCACAAGTGGAAACAAAAAAGTAAACGCTGCTGACCCGGCAGGTCACCGAAACCGGTCACGAGCGTTTTATTCCTTTGTCTCCACTGGTCGAGCGCGTCACGAAAATGAAAAAATGAGAGAAACGTCTCTCGCGTTTTAAACTTACTGATTTTTTCACTTGTGTTTTATCCGAGTCGCATCAAAAGGCAGCTCTGTTTGTGCAGCGCGCGCGGATTCACTCTTCAGTGAGCGCAAGTCAAGAAATTATTTGCTCTTAAAAGCTCTGCCTCGGAATTTTTGGCGCTTGCTGGGGTTAATTAGTTGAGAAAACGTACGCGGAAGAAAAGGGGACGCGCCTCATCCATCACGTCTCCAAATGACTCTTCTTTTTTTTATACTTTTCTATTTTTTAAATGTTTTTCTCGTGTCTTTTCCCAACTCGGGGTGGCCAGGCGGGTGAGGGAGAGACGAGACAAATAAATAATAAGCCACAGAGGCCAGGTTAGATATTCTTTTTGTCACGCGATCGCAAGTTGAGATAGATGTGGCCATACCAACTTCTCGGTGATGGATCGACCATTCATATTTTATAATATGCGTGCATGTTGTTTGTTCTCCTCCCCGCCGCGCACATCATCCCGACCGACCCGAGCTGTAGTGAAGACCTTTTCTTGACCCAAACTCACTCCCATTGATTTGGGCGAGAGACAAATAGGAAAGAATACACTAACAAAGAATAGTCAATTAGGTTTAGATTTAGAGCTACTTGAATTCAATATTTTTTATATAAATAACGCGAATGGTGAATTAGGACAATTATATTCAAAATATCTCTCAATTCTCTTAATTTTTTGGGTTTCGTTATTTCCTTCATACTTTTCAAACATAAAATCTGAAAGTGAAGGAGAATAGACTAGAAAAAAATATTCCTTTTTTTTAACTTGACTTTGCATTTTTTTGTATATGACGATTGAGAAATTTTGGTACATAATTGATTTACAATCAACTCTATAGATTATTTGAACGTTTAATTTTGATTAAAATTTTCAAAAGTTTTGACTTTCCGACATATAAAGCAAACTTTTATAGAGGAAATTAAAGTAATAAATTTTTTTTTAAATCAAATTTTACAGTATTAGTTTCCATAGAATATTAATTGGGTTCAAAATTGGGGAACCTGAACCTACTTATTTTGTCAAATTTAGTTGTAAATGGAAGTTGTTTTTGTAACAAAGTAACAAATTCAAGAAGCCATTGAGAGTAAATATTTTCATTATTTTTTCGGTATTCCTTAAAACTGTCTTCAAGTTTGGCGTTTCTGGTCTGAATGCATCAGACGTGCAACTTTAAATGTAATTGATTGTTTATTCAATATAAAATAACGAGAGGCGTTGTAAAAAGAGCAAATTATAAGAAAATATGGTTAATATTATAAATTAATCGTCATTACAACAAATATAGGGAGATCTGTGTAAATCGTTAAAATAAAAATTCTTACCGCATGCAAAATTTAATTTCATGTAATTTAAAATTGAATTCAAGTAGCAAAACGTTTCCAAGTATCACTTCATATATTTTGAATTGCTTTTAAAAATGCAAGAATCAATTAATTTAGAACATTTATTTTCCAATTCGTTCCACTTGGTCTGGAGCAAATGGCGAAACGCTAACTTCCCTTGCAAGCCGCTTTGCTCCTTTCGGCCACGCGGTTGATGTTTCAATCCAAGCGAGGGTGTTTTTGTCCGCGAGGTGTGACGCGCACATGTTTCCCCGCGCGCCTATTATTTATCTCAACGAGACTGGAGTTTTTTTTTCTGTGTTCGCAGACTCATATTCCACGCTTGCAAGAGCCTCCAGCCACAACAAAAAGCATAAAAAACGAGAGACGCGCAACTGTCGAGATGCGCTGCTCTCAAAAATGGAGATGAAAAAATTGAATATCGAGAGAGTGGGCGGTGCGGATTCGTGGAATTGAATTTATCTTTCTCATTCATTTAATTTTTTTTCTGTCGCCGGCGAGAATTAAAACAAGGCGGCCGATTATTCTCATTGCGTGAGTTTTTCCGTCCTTGATCTTTGTGCCGGTCGGGGTTCGAATATCGAATAATCCCCGTGGCCCCCTTCCTTTTCAAAGCTCACAAGACGAAGTCGTTCGTTCGTTCGTTCTCTCACTCGACAGTCGAGAGTCGCATAATAAATAATGAGCGTCAAGGGTTTATTTTCGATTGACTAAGCGAGCGCGCTGCAGAGAGCGACGAGGAGCCACTTCCGTTCGTTATTTATTCACTCGCTGGCCCGCGTCGTGTGTCGCGGATGAAAACGCCACAAAATCGTGACTGACAGTCTTAATTTTGATTTATGAATTCAACAACAACAAAACAAAACAAAAGGGGCAATTTGTCTGTTTGTCTCAATATTATCTATTTTCAGAACAAAATTTGGCCAAACGCGCGGTTTCAGAAATTTATGAAGAAAAAAAAATTGTTTATCAAATTTAATCAAATTAGATTTAGTAAATTATCAAAATGGATGCTATGAATACTTATTTACTACATCCAAGAATTAATTTTAATTTCAGCACTCAATAGTTCAATTTTTTATTTTTGGTCAGGTCAAGACAAAAGTGTTACCGGCCTGCCCTTATTTGAGTTTGCGGAAATTAATCAATTTCCATTGATCATTTAATTTTTCTATTGATCAAAAACAATTTTTAGGTTCAAATCTAATAAAAAATCGTTATTGATGATCAATTATTTCGATATACAATTTAAAAAGTGCTTGATGAGTTAAGGAGATGACTGACTATTCATATGTAAATCTTGTGGGGTAAGTGTAAAATTTAAATCATAATATCAAAAATTTCCGGTAGAGAAAATAAAGTTAAAGGAATAAGGGAATAATAAAAATAATTAGGAATGAACTATGTGATAATTCTTTGCACGTCTGTTGAAAAAATCAATAATCAGCAAAAAACGCAGCAAGCGTGGTTCAATTTTTATTTTTATAAACTCACCTGTCACATGATGACTTAATTCAAGAATTAAGAATTCAATTAAATAACAAAATGTGGCTTCTTTGTAGTTTGCCTTTTTGTCGGCGAGTCTCTTTTGATTATCGGGCGATTAGCAGACATAGGGGATGTAAACCCTTTCTTCTTCAAATTTCAATTTTTTCTTTTTCTTATTTATCAAGAGGAATAAAATAATAATGATGTGTATTCAGATTTATTTTTATAGTTTTTTATTTTTCATTTGATGATAAAAGGGAATAGCTTTGAGACTGTGACCAAAACTGCTTTTTATTCAGAATATAAAAGACAATATTTGAAATTATGATGACTGAAATAAACAGCGCAAAATTAGTAAAAAATGAATTAACACGACATCAAATTTTACCCCGCTTTTTTCCTTTTAAAGCAATTTGAAAACACGCCGGATCCCAAGCTTGTAACAAAGCGTGGGAAACCTGATAGTCCGATGGACATGCACGTTTCCTGTACAAATTTTTGAAAAGTCGCCAGCGTTGGTCGCGTCTCCGAGCTTGATTGGCGCGCGCGAAATTCACGCTCTTGTATTTATTCTTTTTTATTATATGCGCGGACGTGACTCGAAAGTGCGGCAGCATTTTTCAAACGCGCGCCTCGCGGTTCTAAATTTATGCACTTTTTGCGGCTCTCTATTTTCAAACCCTTGAATCCACGCCCAACGCGTGGTCGCTCTCAAGAGACTAATTCCCAATGAGAGGGCGAGAGGAAAATCTCTCCGAATCTAAAAGCATCTCTGCTGCGCTCCAAAAAATACATAAGCGGATTTGAACGCGAGCTTTTCAATTAGGATCTATTTGCTTTTGAAGAGATGAGAGAGCCACGCCTATAAGATTTAGGCAAATGCGTTACAATCGAAAATTTTCAAATGTTTTATAATCGGATATGAACGGATATTCATTGTTAGCGAAATTTAAATTCATTCCATTGAACTCGCTGATTTCAAGAGGATTGAAACTGATTATAAATATGTAGATTAAAAAATATACTATAAAATTATATTGATTGATTATTATTTGTTTACGTTTGCCAAATTCTACACTACAATCATGAAAAAGTTTAGAATTCTCAATAATTAAATAAATTAACTGTAATTCTATTTTCTTCTAGTTGCAAATTGTGTTTATTAATATATCACCAAGCATCTATCATTTCAGGAACTAAAGAGACAAACAGAATGTTGAGAATTTATTTGAAAAATTTATTTAATCAAAATTATCATATGTTATTGTTTATTTGTCCAATTTAAAATTGGGAAAAAATTAAATTAATTCAATTATCTCTTTTCAAAATTATTTTAACTAATTAAGAATATCTCAGTTTAATGCCATCAATTTCCAATGAATTTTTGTAATAAATTTAAAACGAAAGTTTCGTTTTAAATTAAAATTCTCTTGCATAATTATGCTAAAGCATTGTTATCACAAAAACTTGTTTTCGTAAAGATAAAGAGAAAAAACTTGTTCTTATCTTAGCAAGGTGCTATTTACCTTGCAATTATTTTAATAGAGCGAGTTTATTACATAAAATTAGGTAAATGAAGCAGGAGAGCATGTTTATTTTAATAGACTCTAATTAAAAATAAAATCAAGTCATTGCCAAGAAAAAAGTGAAACTTTATAACCTTTTGATAGAAGCTGCCTGGAATTTTCTGTTAGCGCGAATTTTGGCCGAATTCCAGCAGGAACTTTTCTTAGGGCGTGGATTTTTGTGCGTTTTAATGCCGTGAGACGCGCGAAATGAGCAAAGAAACGCACCTGCTTGCGCTCTCGCGCATACCAATTCAAAATATTGCCACCGTGTGCCGCGAATGTCAATTATTTCAAAATACATATTCTTATTTTGCATTTGCTGAAAGAATAAAAATCTAGGTACTCTTCCAAATAATTTTTATTTTTATGAAAATATCCCTTACTTCTGAAAATTTTTATGAAAAAAAAGAGAAAATTTCAGAGAATTTTAATGAATTAAATAATTATATAAAAAACTGGCTGTTCCTTGCTGATTTTGTATAAAAGTACAAAAAAAATAACGCAAAGAAAAAACATATTATACATTGGAAAATCACATTAAAGGTGAATTTTTTTCCAAAAATCTGGACATAATTGGAAAAATAACTCTCAAAAACTATATTTTTTTATAATCTATAAATTAAGAAAGATTACGAAAATAAGTATACTAATTTTTGCATGATATTAAATATATTGGAGCCATAAATAACAAAATAATAAAATTGTCAAAACGGTCTAAAAACACAACGATTGATTGAATATTAACAAAAAAAAAATGTTTTTTTTCCAGATGTCGTTGGTGAGCGTTGCGGCCGATCCAGCCGAGTTGCATTTGCGCGTCGATGAGGTGCAGAAATTCTGTCCAGACCAAATGGTGAGAAAACAAAGAGCTCAGGTTTTTTCCTCTCTCTCTCCGATCTTTGATGCTGCTAGTCAAGATTTCGCAGCTGCAGCGTCTTTTGTCGTAAAAGGGACGTGTATTGTGGACGGGATTAGCAAATAAAGACGCCCCTATAGCGAAATTAAAAGCTTCCTTTTCCTTTTTTGCGCAGCGCGCGCGGTGGCGAATTTGACGGCGCAAGAGCGCTTTTTCTCGCACGCAACTCCGCGAAGAATAGACAGGAAATTAGCTTATTATTATTTAATCCATACATTAATATGCATAATGAACACGTTCAAAACAATTCGCATTGATGGACGGAAAAAAATATAATATGATTCAACTGATATGAAGAAATTTCTTTGCATTTCATTATTTTTTATTTTACAAATCATTTAACAAAAACTCTGTAAAGAATTTTCCGAAAGGGATATTATTTTATGTTGCCAACTTCCTTAATTGGGATTTGATATGAAATTAATTTCATGCATTTTCAATAATTCATTTCGGTCAGAGAGTTTTAGTTTTTTGTTTGAATAAAATTTAAGAAAATCTATATTTAAGACAAATTAAAGCTTGATAAAATTATCATCTAAAAATTTTGGCTATTAAAAAACCATAGCTTCCTTTGTTGAATAAAATTTTATTGACGGAAATAAAACCATTTAAATCTTATAACTAGAATGTTTTCTATTTTTTTTTTTCAATTCCTCGGCAGTAAAAATAAAGTGCGGCGCATTTTCCGCGCGAGTTTGGCGTCTCGTGGGACAGGTAAAATCTGTGCTTTGTTGACAAAAGGGAATCCGAACTGGCGCTGCCGGGGTCTTTATTTCATTGTTATGTTCCCTTATTTTTTCCTTTTCATCTTCAACTCTCCCATTTCTTTCTATATTCTTCGGCAGACAATAATAATGCCCCGCGCGCTTTCCGCTCCTTTGTCCAATAATATCTGTTCAGAAAAAAATATAATTATTATAAATACAAGATTTAATTTTGCACTCCTATAATCACAGGTGCCGTTCTGGGAGTGCATGAACGAGACAATCAGAGGTAAGAAAAATCCCACAAATTTTCAACTTTGGCTTGCATGTGATGAGATGAAATTCGCGAATCTCAACTCGCAGCGGGAGATTCTCTCTCGGACAAGCTCGCGTTTGTTTTATTAGTCAGCAAAATTCCAGCATCATTGAAAAATGAAATAAAAAGTAACTGGCGTCCTGCTGAGAAAAATCTGCATGAGACACAAAAGTTAATTATTTTCTCTTTGGCAAAACAGTTCCTTTGTATTTTCTTCTCTGCAAAAGAAAAAAATAGCATAACATAATAATCAATATGATTATTTACTTTTTCAATTAAAAGGTATAAAAGTAAAAAAAAATTAAATTTAAGCAGCTAAATATTAAATACCACATATTTTTTATCGTTGGCGTTAATTATCCATTCAATGAAAATGTCTCTTCTTCTCAGAATATTTCTGATTTTTATAATTTCATCTTCCAAAAAAATCACATTTCGCTTAAAGAATGTTTCGAAGCCGATTCTTTCAAATTAAGCCATTAAATCCAACTCTTTCCCAACAATAATTTAATACCACTAAATTTTTTTTACATACGCTGGCATTTAAAAAATAATCATGAGATTTTTAGGCCCCACCATTCTTAAATAAAATATTAACTATTGAAAGAACAAAATTTGGCACATTAATTAACTTTTGAATTTAAATCTTAAATCTGAGGCCCGAGTGATGTAATCCTGGTTTCTCTTAAAAATTTCTCCTCCCCTTGAGTCATGCAAAAATCCAATTTCGAAAGTCGATTTGGTGTTTGCTCTTGAGCAGACTCTCGAGGATTTGCACTGCAGCAAATGAGCCGCAGATAAGTCGCGCGACGAGAGTCGAGGAGATGAAAGGGAAAAGGCGTTTACGCGTTCGCACCTGGCTATCTCGGCTTTAGCGATCTGCCAAATTTCTCCTTCCGCAGAGCAGCAGCGAGAGATTAATTCGGTGCTGCCTGATTATTTGTTTATTCGGCGGCGCGCGTTGCCTTTGATCTCGATCGCCAACAGAAGCGCAACACAGCCCAGAGAGAAAGGGTTCTTTAGCGGCCACATCAAACGCGCGCGTTTCTTTTCGAATAAGAAAAAGAAAACGACCCCAGCTCTCTCGCGCCTCCTCACCAAAATTATAAAACCGTCCAACCGGAATAACAAACTGATGGATGCACGCCTCATTGAAAATCCAGGAAACTTCAGTCAAAGTATTTTTTTTTTTTAATTTCGTGAAAAACGGTACAAACAAATAAAATACTAAAATGGAGGAATTTTTATGATTTAAAAATATCCGGATTCATATTATTTCTAAAATTAACTTATCCACAATTAAAAAAATGCTCCTCGAAAAATTTTCATTTTTTATTTTCCACTTTTGATGAATGGGTAGAAGTTGTCTCGTTTGTCTGCGCGTCCGTGGTCCGTGTTTCTTTCTAAATTTAAAAAAGTCTCTCTGGGCGATGGCACGCGCCCA
The DNA here is from genome assembly GCF_031216515.1 of Neocloeon triangulifer. Lineage (NCBI taxonomy): Eukaryota > Metazoa > Arthropoda > Insecta > Ephemeroptera > Baetidae > Neocloeon > Neocloeon triangulifer. The sequence continues at coordinate 4,985,676 of NW_026775550.1, forward strand.
ACCGGTTGCCCGCCTTTGTTGTCCCTCGGCTTTGATCTCTTCGCTCGGCATAGCTGCCGAAAGAAAAGAGCCTTCAGTCGGCCGGAAAAAAGACCAATTCGTCGCGGTAATTATTATTATTCTTTGACAATGAAAATAGAAACAAACCTGATGGATAGACTTCCCGCGCGGTCGTGGTGGCTTCGTCGATCGGCCGCTCGTGGCGACACCGGTCGGTTCGAATGGCAGTGCGAAGGTTCCGCCGTCAGAGGCGCTGAGTACGCGTCGGCAAGCAAAGTGAGTGAGAAGGCTCACTTTGTCGACAGAAATTAATTCGGTTTTCAAATTTTGTGGACAAAACTTTATTTTAATAAAAGCAAAAAACTACGTTTGCCACGAATATAATACATTTATATGTAGTAAATTAATAAAAAATTAAATATAGTCATACTAAAATTTAGAACTAAATACGACCAGGTTTTGAAGGTACGAATGTACCCCCAAACTGGTTGGCATCATCAATGTAGTCTCTTCGGAGCTACATATACTAAAATTGGAACGATACAGAGAAGATTAGCATGGCCCCTGCGCAAGGATGACACGCAAAATCGTGAAGCGTTCCACATTTTTTTTTTTTTGAAATTCCATTAAAATATTGTGAAATCACCAGTGATTTCTTTTTTAATTTGCATAATATAAGAATTGAAAATTTTATTGACAAACTAAAATGGAAAAATATATTAAATAAAATCGTAGCTCTATTTTCTTGCATAATTGTCAGGTCAGGGGTTTCAAAAATTTTAAGTTTTCAGTACTGCCATCTCAGAATTTAAAAAAATGTGGAACGCTTCACGATTTTGCGTGTCATCCTTGCGCAGGGGCCATGCTAATCTTCTCTGTATCGTTCCAATTTTAGTATATGTAGCTCCGAAGAGTCTACATTTACTTCAGCAACCAGCACGGGGATACACTCGTACGGTTATAACCTGGTAGTATTTAAGTAAAAATTTGAATTTATAATCAAATTTAATTTTCAACCGGCCAAATTTTCTTCAAATCAGTATATTTGAAATATCCTAGGTTTTTCGTTTTAATTAAAATCAAGTGAAACGCAAAATATCGCGTATTTAGCCATCAATAATCAACAGCCTGCCGAGTTTGCGGCTCATGTCACAATCAGTGCTTCAGGTCTTTGCATTTTAGAGACTTCTTTGTCGTTCTTATTATACATTTTGTATTTTTCTCTCATGTTTTCCGACTGGAATAAGCAATCTAAATTCAAATGAACATATCGGTGATAGAATAGTCAAGAATAGTAATTAATAATTTCTTTTAAATAATAATTGTTACACATTTATTAAATTTACTTTAAAAAATTTGAAAAAAAACAAGAATATCATTATTGTTAATATGTACCGAAAAAATGGAACTAATTTGGTATGAAATTTTGCAGACATTAAGCGCGGCGGGAGTTGGTCAGGCCGCTTGTGCTGTCCATTGGCTCTTTCGGCGCGTTGCCAGACCTCGTGCGTCAAAGCGTCGTCGCGCTCCGACCTGACGCTCAACTGTCGGCAGAGCGACGAGATCGACTTCTTCAGCTGCCTCTCTCGTCAGGAGGTGAATAGTTTTTATTTCATTCGATGAATTTTCCATAAATTTTAAGTTTTCAGGTCGGCGACGAGTGTTGCGCTCCGGCCCATTCGCCCGAGTGTCGCTCGGCGTGCTCGGCCGTTTTCCGGACGGAACGCACGCCTAGCAGGGCTGCACTGGAGGCCGTTTTGGAAACGTGCGGCGAACGCAGCCCGCGGGTCCGCCAATGCGTCAGAAATCACACCAAACTAATGCCGGCGCACAACACTGAAAAATGTAAATAAAAATAAAAAGTCAAAAATTGATTTGAAAATACTTATGAAAAAAATTAATTGTTTCTAACAATTAAAAATAATTGGTGCTTAAATAAAATTTTCTGTTCATATTATGTAAAATTATTTATTTCTAATATTGAAAGAAAAATGGAAAATTCTCTCTCCATTATTTCTGGACAAAACTTTATTTTTAAACATATTTTTAATTTAACTTTTAAGCAAAATTATAATAAGTGAAATTTATTTAATTATTCTGCCCTTTAATAAACTATTTAGTTTTTTCATTTAAATTGTATTAAAATAATTATTAATTTAAAATTAAATTAAATTTTCAAATTTTTTTGTACAGATTTGCACTGTTGCGAGAGGAGTCAAAACTTGCAGTGCAGCGAAACGTGTCGACGCGCGTTGCGGACGAAAACGACGCAACACGAAATCGTGGACGCGCTGCAGGACGGAGGCTGCGGCGCCCCCATGCAATTTGACTCGGTGCTGTGATTCCCTTTTGTAAACGATTTTTCCTCTTATTTTGCCTTCGGTTGATCAGGACAAGGTGTGGACGTGTCTGATGCAGAGCGGCAACTCGGCGTCCGGGCGTCCGTCGTCCGGCAACTCAGGCGAGGCGTCGCGCATCGACCGGACGGGCATCGACAGCGCCAAGCTGCATTGCTGCTCCAAGGCGCGCAGCCCCGCGTGCCGCCTCCACTGCGTCAAGACCTTCCAGAACGAGTGGTCGCGCAACGACGTCTTCGACCGCGACTGCCTCTCACAACCGCACGAGGAGAAACTCGTCAGGTGCATCACTGACGGTGAGCCAAAGTTTATATGAATTTTTTATTTTTATTTAGTACTTCAAATTTACTTTTTCATGAAATCCGCCTCGAGTTTTAACTTCCAGAAATAATAAAATAGATTTTAAATAATATTGCCTTCAAGCCAAAATGTTATTTTCAACAAATTTGGACTAAATGTTTTCTTTTATTTCATTTTAATTGTATACTTAAAATTTATTTTATGTAATTCTCTATTATCGCCCAGTTGAAGAGCCGTGCGAGTTGGGGTGCGACGGATTGAACTACTGCACGAATCTGAACCACCGTCCGACGCAGTTGTTCCGCAGCTGCAACGCGCAGGCGGACGAGGCGGCGCGTTTCGACGTGACCCTCTGGCAGCAGCAGGGCTTCATTCAGATGCCGGGCGGCTTTTCCCTGCCGGTCCGCAACACGTCGCACTGCAACCCCGACGCGTGGAAGGCGGTCGCGTGCGCCCTGCAGACGCGCCCCTGCCACCCCCAGGAACACACATCCAACATTTGCTTCCACGTCAGTACTGCTAAATTTTCCTATCAAGTCAAAATTTTACTCGACAATTGAATAAAAACAATTTTATAGAGATAAATGGGGAAAAAATAAGAAAAATTAAAATGACGGATAAAAATATTAATTAGAGGCTAGTTTGGAATAAAAATCAGTTTTTTTTTCAACAGCGCTTTTGTAAATAAGAGAGAAAAATACTATAGTGGTGATGATGAGCTAAAATAAGGAAATTAGGAAAATTAATTAAATATTAAAAAAATAGAAACTATTGCAATTTTATAAGATAATGCTAAATAAACTTTAAGATTAATCCCAATCTGTAATTAAATTCAACTCCAAAAAATTGAAATTATTCAAACAATGCATTTAAGACTGTGCCTTTGTTTTGTGTTGATTATGAATAGTATGAATTTAAGTTCTGCAATTTAAAAAAATACGCTTTAATTTCAGGATTGTGTGGAGTTGTTGAGCGAGTGCGTGGACCAAGAGCGGCTGCCGGCAGGGGCGAGCGTGGCGACCATGTGCGGCCGATTGTCGCCCGAAGGCGCCTCTTGTATTTCCCTGCGCAACTTTTTGCAGCCAAGCGCCGAATGGGCCGTCGCAGCCCTCGACCTGCAGGTCACGGCACCCTGTCGCGGTGACCCCTGCAACGAGTCCGAAGTCTGCGTCGTCAACCGCAATTGTCCCGCCGGAAAAGCCTGTCCTCAATATTCTTGCATCAAAGGTAAACAGAAAAAATTAATTTGTTTTATTTTTTAATTTAAAAAAACATTTACAAACATATAAAAACGCGACGTCATACCTTTTTAAATTAAATTTCGCCTTTAAACTTTTCTAACGATTGAAATTTGCTAGGCTTTCATTTTTTAAGAATGTATTCTTTTTTCAATTAATAAAAACAATTTTTTTTTGCCAATTGTTACTTATGAAAATTTAATATTATTTATTTCAGGTTGTCGTTTGGGGGATGTGTCGCAGTACGTGGTGCCTCGTGGCTCCTACATGAGGTTCCCAGTGTCTCGGGGCAGCAAGAGTTGCATCAAAATTTGCCAGTGCTCGGCAAAGGGCACTGCAGAAAGTTGCGTCCAGCTGCCCTGTTACTCGCTTGACGCTTGCATGCTGGGATCATTCAAAATTGGTAAGCAAATCTATTTCCTTTATATTTTTTTGCATCTAAATTTTTCAACTTCGACAGTTAACTCTGGTTTATAAAATTAATACATCTTTATGATCTTAAGAAATTAATGAGTTTTGAAGAAACTCTATTTGACCCTAAAAATAAATTTCCAAAATCAACGACTTTTTATAGACGTATTCGATTATTGAAACGTAATTACACTGTCATGACAAGGTTTTAAAAAATTAATTTTAAACTATATTAAAATATGTTTGTTATAGTCTGTTGTTTTAATTGTTATTTTGAAGCATTTTGAAGTTAAAATTTAAATACATTGCCCTGATCTACAACTTCAAAGTTGTTTTTTAAATTAAATAATGAACTATATGTATTATTGAGTAATTATGATTTGATTGAAAGATAAAATAATAATAATAATAAAAATACCCAAATAATAAATAAAATTGGAGCTTTCCTTCCGCAAGTTCAAAAAAGGGCACCGGCCGATAAGACACTTTGTCTTAGCCTGACCAAAATAAAATCATTAAAAGTAATTAAGGCATTTAAAAAATATTTTTGTGAAATCACGTTTTATCGTGTATTTATTTCAGCAACTGATTTTCTTTCAATCATTCATTGATTTTTCAATAAATTAATTTTTAATCACTTATTGAATACATTTAATTTTTATGTTCATAACATTACTTTACAGAGCACGGCGACACATTTTTCATGGACTGCAACCTGTGCAGTTGCTACGCGGGCGAGATAACGTGCAGCAAAAGACACTGCGAGCCACTTTCGACGCCTCATCAACCCTACTCCAGTTTACCCTGCAACTGCCCCGCGCACCACATGCCCGTGTGCGGCCGAAACGGAAACACCTACCCATCTGCGTGCCTTGCAAAGTAAACAAAAGTTTCATAAATTATTTAGTAACATTATAAGCAAATGCAATAAAATGGAATTGCATGAACAGATGCGCCGGTTTGAAAGACTCGGACTTTGACATGGGCCCCTGCTCGAGCCGCGACCCCTGCGACCCGAACCCCTGCAGCGTTGGCCGGTGCGTCCCTTTGCGCCAAGTGTGCCTTTCACATTTCCACAAGACTTGTCCCCAGTTTGAGTGCGGTGAGTTTTTGGACTTGTAATAAAATTGTTTTTCAAACAAAATATTAGTATAAAAACATTCTTAAAAACTATTTTGTTGAAAATTCCAAGCCCATTGAGAAGAATTATTGAAAGAAATCTTTAAATTTGTTGAAAATTTTAGTTATAAAATAGGTTTAAGTTTAATTTTCCCCATTTTTATGGTAAAAATTTAATTGCAAAAGAAATTTGTAAAAAATGCGTAAATCATTCGGCATGAAAATGCATTTCAACATACTATACATAAAAAAAACATTAAAATAAATGGAGATATTATTTTATAATTTATAAACATAAATAAAAATGTTGAAACCAACAAATTTGTCTTGCAGTTGACACCAGCAGACCGTGCTCAGAGGCGACGTTTGACCCTGTGTGCGACGCCGACAACCAAGAGCACCCCAACCTCTGCTACTTGGTGCAGTATAACAAGAGACTAGCTTACAAGGGCAAGTGTTTGGTAAGGATAAAAATTATTGAATTTTAATTGTTAGAAATTGATTATCCGTAACAAGAAGACTTTTATTTAATAAGATTAAATTTGTTAAGAGCCTTAATGTTGGGGAAAATCGATTTTGACCATTTCTAGCCGATCTGCCTATTTGAAAATGTTTCTGCATTTAAAGGGTAAAAATATCTGCCTATATTTTCAATTAAATTAAAAATAATTAAAAATTAAATTAAATACTTTTTCCCATTCGCTCGCACTGATTCAGTAATTAATGCAAAATTATTAAATATTAAATAAAACTCCAATATATCTTTGAGTAAATAAATGTCTATTAATTGTATTAACAACTGAAAATATTTGTTTAAAATTTAGAAGGTGAAATAATATTAAAAATATAAAATTTAAAAATAAATCGCATTAAATTTTAAAGTTTATTCTATTTTTACAGGCCAACTGTAAATGGGTTGGCGTCGTGTGTGGTGCCGACGGCCAAAGTCACCTTTCCGAATGTGCAGCTCTGGCCTCCCGAGTGGCCGTCGACTACGAAGGTCCCTGTTTGGCCGTTGGCCTGGCCCTTCCCGCGGCCGCCCCCCAGTGCGGAGCCACCGTGCAGTGCCGGCCGCTGGCGGCCGCGGGCTGCGCGGCGGCCACTCCACCAGGGGCCTGTTGCCCAGCGTGCGGGGGCGCCTTGCGAGTGCTCTTCAGCCAGAAACAGGCCGACCGCGCTGTTCTGGCCGTGCGACGGCCGTCGGCCGTCTCAGTGGCCGCCGTGCTTGCCGCCTTGGAGCGGCACGTGCAGACGGCTGAGTGCCGACTGCTCGGCCACCTCACCGTCGAGGCCGATCTCTTTGTGCAGGTGCGGCCAGTGTTCTCCCACCCCTCGGCCCTGCAGCTGGCCGCCTGCGTGGCCGAAGCGCACAAACTGGCCGCATTGGTGCAGCAGGACAGCCCCAGGCTGCTCAGCGAGCTCAGTCTCTCCGTTTTGACAGCGGCCGAGGTGGCTCACGGCCCGGCAGCCGTGGCCGCCTCGGCCTCTACCCTGGCACTTGGCGTGTGGCCGTTGGCCGCAATTGTGGCCGCCCGACTCGTTCTGTGATAAATGAAACTGCGAGAAACAACAAGAAAAAAACAGTGACGTGTTACCAAAAAGTGATTTTCACCTGACTGCGGAATTTAATTTTTTTTTTGTTTTTTTTTTGAAAATTTTGAGCCAAAGTGACCATATGAGATTGTTTTTATCCCCAAGACAAACTCAAGCTGTGGCTTTTATTTCATTCGTCAAGACTGACGCCATTATTATTATACCAATAATAGTGTTTAAATAAGTTTTTGTGCTACTATAAATAAATAAAAGAAAGAATGATGAAATGAAAACCAAAAAATCACACAATCAGCTCAGGAAAAGCTAAATGTATAGTGACGAGATTTGACTTTGAAGCTGCAATAAAATTATAGAACATTTTACATAATATAGAAACTTGTGTTATCTTTAATAGATACCTCTAGTCTAAATGTATCAAGATTGAAAAATGTGATTTCTAAACGATTCTATTGATATCATCACTGCTAACTAAGAAGGGGAAGTGGATCTAAAAAAAAATAATAATAAGAATAATAATCTAAACAAGTTTACAAAATATGATATCTTAAAGTCTCATTTTGGATGCGGAAAACTTGTAAGAAAGTTTCAATGAATATTTACAAATATATTTTGGTTAGCAAATTTCCTAACAGCAAAGCCAAAAACGAGTAACAGTGATAAATTGCAAAATCAGTTAAAACACTGCATCCTGTATTTTTCAGTTGAGGTTAGGAAATTCATGCGACTCGTTAGCGTAATTTTGACGTCATTTTATATGGAATTGAAATTTTTCAAAGGAAGTGCGGCCTGCAGCTAAACACTCAAACAGAGTCGTGTATCAACATTAGTTAGTCGATCATTCATTAATAATGAGCAGAGCGGTTGCTATAACTGTTCTTTTACTTTCGTTCGTGATTTTGGTGAGAAGAATAGACACATAAAAATTATGCTTTCATTAAATATGCCAGATTCCCCAGTAGGTTTAATTTTGAATCGCTTTTATTTTCAAATTGGGCCTATGCGCTATAGTAACGCTTTTTTTCTAGAGCTGGCTACTACTAATTCTTTCCCAATGTTATTCCACTTTCACATTTTGTCTGCTTGTTACAAAAAAATAACAATTTAAAATATCGAAACAGTATTTCGCTGTATTTTCAAGGGGAAATGAAGTTAAAACTATATTTTAAAATAAAGCTACACTTTCTGGAGGGAGCACGGCAAAAAGATGCTTCAAAAACTTTTGGTAATAACAACATGAATTTCATTGCTTGGAAGCAATTAAAATAATCCAACTTGAGCAGGTGCAGGTAAAAGCAGCAAAAGACAAGCTTTTAAAAAACAAAAAAGAAATACGATAATCAAATGCTGCGGAGAATTCTCGTGCTTCAAAGGGACTAAGAATTTGACTTCAACTAGTTCAACTAAAACCACAAGTCTTTTGAAAGCAATGTCTCCAGTATTATATTCCCATTTCACTTTTATTTGATTCTCAAAACATTTGCATAAAAATTTTAAGGCCATCACGATTAAGGAAGAACAAACGGAGCAGGGAATTTCTGAAATGACCACCGAATTGCCAACGGAGGAAACTTTCCTGACAACCCAGCCGCCCCAAATCATCAAGACTTCTGTTCTTGTGCCACATGTCATCCCTACAATAACAACAACTATTTTTGTTGAAATTAGCACTGCCTCTGTACCGAAATCTACTGAAACCAGCAGTAGTTTTTGGGCTGAAGTAACAACCAGTGCACCTACTATAACTACAATAACTACTACTACAACCACTACAACTACCACCACACCTGTATAAAAAAAAAAACATTAAAAAAGTTCATATTTTTTTTAAACTAATTTTCGCCCAGCCGTGCGTTAAATCCAACTGCCAGACTTTCAATTTGCTCCAGCAAATTGTAAGTCAAATCATTTATTTTATTATAAAAATGCTTTATCACTCTCCTTGATTAGGTAAACGCCACAACACCGAAACGTAAGTGTAAAATATACAAAATTGCAGAATTTTTTCATAAATTGCGAACTAGTAAAAGATATTAAGTGAAAAAATGGTTATTTCTTAAAACTCAACGATGGTTGCTCTTTCTTGTTCGTGAAATAGGGTTGAAGATCGTGCCAAAATAGTACATTTGGTTATTGTTTTCTTCAACTCTAATTGCCTGTTATTTTGCTTCACAATGCTCTCAATAGTGCCCACTTTTCTCAAATGATTTCCAATTCCAGGAACGGTACCAATTTAATATTATTATTAAATAAATAAATTGTTGGATCCCTTATAATTATTGAAGTTGGTCAGGAGCTTTGAGAAAACTACAAGACATATAAATCCACAATTCAGATTTGCAAAGTAGATTGCACCGAAAAAATTATTTCCATGCCACCATATTTGTTTTAGTTTGTAAAATATCAAATATAATTTGAAAAATCAACGCCAAATTGCAGCCTCTGCGCTGACTGGAGCTACTTTTGCTTCCTGTGGCCGTTCATATTTTGTAGGATCGCAAGCAGTAAAAAATAATTTATTAGTTTTCATGGAACCACAGAATTGTGATTTTGATATAATATTTTCCAATCGCAGGCGACGGTTTCGTCAGCGTCCTTGAATTGCAAGGCTAAAAATTTGAGTCTTGTTTCCATCGGATCGACAGATGAATTTGCATGTCTGCTGGATTTGTACAATTGTACCCACAGACGATTTTTTCTAAACGTGTTGATAATATATTGAACCCAAATTTAGCTGTACAAAGCTTTGGCCTTACCTACTGGACTAGCGGCTCGAATGAGGGCGATTTTTGCGACACCCTGAACGTCTACAGCTGGTGCGCTTTGAACGACACCCTGTTGTCACCACTGCTCTTTCGAGAAGTCGGCGACGATTCTTTTTGGACGAATTTGACGGCCGCAAATCAAACAACCGACCGGTGTTTGGCCTTCAAATTCAACACCACTAAAATCGAACGCAAAGGATTGCAACACGTAGGGTGCAACAAAACCTTTCCCTACATATGCGAGGTCATTAAAAAAATTATTTTCTTCCGTAAAATTTCATTCATTTTAACAATAGCCTCCCTGTCTGGAACCAAGCTGCCCACCGAGCTGCAGGATTAATGTATGATTAAATGAATTCAATTCCAGTTTTAAATATTGAAATAAAAAAACAGAAAACTCTATTTGACGCGAATCAAAATGTCAAAGGTTACACCTGTGTTTCCAATTAATGAAAAATTGGTTTGAATCGAATTTTCAATTTTAAGATCAACTTTCGTATGGATTTTGGACACAACGTTGTGGCAGGCAATATTTGTTTGGAAACAGGCCCGTGAGAATTACTTGATGTTTTATTAGTTGATTGATTAAATCTAATTATTATTATCATAATGACCTGTTGTAAAGGCAAATTGGAGATGTACTATATATGTCTAATGCAATAAATTTTGACCTAATCTAATCTTGACAAGATTCAAGATTTAATCAACTATTTACAAAATTCTTAACCAGGTGACCTGGGAGGAAAATTGGAATTTGTGTTGCAGTCTGGGGATGGCCCCTTTGGTTTTGGAAACTTACGAGGAGCAGATGTGTTTGGAAAACATGACCAGAAGTGCACAAAATCCTAAAAATAAAAATGGAAATGGAAATTTTGTGATTCAGGCAACTGGACTTTGAATTTCAATTACTGGACGGCGGGCACTCAAAAAGAATGTCCCGGTCAGTGGTCCTGGTGCGACCCTGGCAACAACTACCTTCACCTGAAAAACAGTCTCAAGTGGGAAAAAGGCCAGCCGGACAACAACGGTGGCAAGGAGGACTGCGTGCACCTCAGGTTTGTTATGAATGAGACCGGCACAATTTTGACGGACAGAAACTGCACCAGCAAGTACATCTTTCTATGTGAGGTACTCGTCGATTTACTTCAGTAATGATTTTCTCATCAAGTTAATCTAAATAAAAACCCAGAGTCCACCTGGCGACATACCGAAACCACCTTGCGCTCAGCCAACGTGCCAAATAGCAAAGGAGAAAAATGTAGGAATGTTTGTTTTTATTAAGCTTTAAAAAGTCTCTTTTGAAAAACATATATACCTTATTAGACTTTGATATAATTAAAAGTTCCTAAAATAAAACGGTTTCTAACATAGACTTTTAACAAAATTCTGAAAAAATTTATTCAAGCGACAACTTTTCTATACCTCTGTTTTCCCGTTTTTTTTATATCGGTGCATAATTTTAAAATAATTGGAATAAGGCAGATTTCTATGTAAAATAAGTCTAGCATTTGTTTTTCTCAAATAATGTTTTGTATCTTGAAATCGCTTCAAAAGTGTTCGATTTTGAACATTTTGATACATATTTCATAATTTCAACACAGAAATAATAGAGTTTCAAAAATTATTTGCGAAAAAATTGGAATTTTAAATTTTTCTAGTCATTTTGAAATAATAAAAAATTCTCATTATAATGATTTTGATAAAAAGAGTCTTGAATTAATAATGAAAAATTTATCAGTGCGTTATTTCTTTTAGCAATCACTCTTCTCTGGCAACGAGCTGATGAGTTAAATTTTAAATTTTGCCTTCAATTAATATTTTACATTAATTAAAATTTTTGGAATCAGATTTTTACAGTTACGGTTCTTGGGTGGCGTCTTGTGGGCGAAATTTCTTATTTTCAAAAACAAAGGTATCTAAAGAATTGTGGACGACTTAATGTAATCTAAAATGATAAAAAAGGCGAATTACTCTGAAGCATGGAAGGGATGCATGACCATAGGATTGAGTTTGCTCTCCCTTGATTCTGTTGAGAAAACCAAATGCTTCACGAAAATGACAAACAGTACTGATGGATTCAAATTGAAAAAAATATTCAATGCTCTTCATTCTCAATAATAGAATATTCTGCTTCGGTCAAAGACGGCGATTATTGGACTTCGGGGACCAACTCAAATTGTTCCGATAAGTTCCACTGGTGCTCGAAAGATTCTGGTTTCGTCGATAAACAAGTCTCTTGGAAAAGTGGCGAACCGAATCTCGCGACTGGCGAGTGTGTTTACGTAGAAGTGAGAAACGGAACGGTTGAAAGGTCGGTGATTGCTGTCGGCAATTGTTCCGAGGCCAAACAGTACGTTTGTGAGGTTCGGCAGCGGGGACCTGCTGGGAGGGCTTTGGCAGTGGAGTGCATGTCACTCTGGGACATAACTGAGGGTGAAATTATTCCAACATTTGGAAAATTTAATCAAGAAAATCACTTTTTCAGCCGACACTGAAATACTTTTGCTTGGCTTTAACAATTACACTAAGAGATTGACAGTAAAGTTAAATTTAATTTCTGTTAATTATAATTTATTTTTGTTTTAATTCTAGTGCTTTATGAAATGTCTAGGGGAGGATAAGAAAATCGTTGCGTTTTTTTTTCCTAAATGGCCTAAATAATTGTGTTAATATTACTTTCAGTTTATGGGTGGAAAACTGAACGCTGGCGAAACATTAAGAATGATGGAAATAGCCACGCAGGACACGCCGGATCAAATGGAAAAAGGGTTCAACGGATTTTCGCAATGTTCGTCACAAACAGGCGTCGATGAGTGCGCCGTGGCTGCAGCTTCCTATGACTGCGGCGTTGAGAAAATTCCCGACATAACGAAGAAAATGGTGGCAAACGGAAAAGGCAGCCCTGTCGAGGTTTGATTTTTGTAATTTTTTATTGATATCAAAGTGAAAACTTTAAATTAAGTTGATTCCATCTGTCCCCTGCGTGCCTGCCAGAAATTGCATTACAGATTCGTTGCCATGCGTCGTAAATGTATAGAACCAACAATAATCATAAATGTTTTCTTTTAAAACTTTTCACCCCATAGCAAACTCTGGTTGATCAAATTGCAAACACTAATCAAAGTAAGAATGGGTTTTATTGTGCAATCAATCAATTTAAATGTTTTATTTCCAGCTTCAATTGGGCACATGCGAACGTCGAAATATCAAAATAGGCGATTCTTCATGTCAAATTACATAACTTTCGTAAGACTATTGAATGGAATATCACAATTTTCCTGCAGCTGAGAGCATTTTAGAATGTATCGACGGCTCACCAGTACTGCTGCTCCATAGGAATGCGGCTGATGGAGTTTGATACGTTTGAAGATATGCAAGAAACTGCGGCCAGCGTACGGCAATTGGGTTGTAAGTAAATATAAAATTTTCCGGGAAATTTAACTTGAAAATTCCATTTTAATTAATCATCCAATTCTCTTGCAGTGGTTAACAATTATGTTGTACTTTCGGAGGTGATGTCCGTTGACTCTACGACCGAAGTTTGGTGTGGAAGTCGAAGACGAATCAACGCCACTTTGTACGGCCCTAGTTTTGGTTTATCACCCCCTGCTTTGTCATGCACTCCTCAGATTTACTTCATGCATGCGTCATACACTAATTATGGCGCTTACAGCCCAGCAGCAGGTCTTCTTTTAGCTTCAGATGTTCCTGTCGTTGCTTATTTTGTTTGCGCCAACAATTAATGATTCTTGTTTACTCAATTTGATGCACATGCCTAATTTTTAAAGTGTAATGTTTAAAATTTCTAAATTTCCTTTCAATCAAAAGCCAAAAATACAAAAAAACATTATCAATACAAAGCATCTCCATATTCGCGGCCGTCAATCGCGATTTCCTAATCTAAATTTTTCTTCAAGACTGATTTAAAGGTCAATAGAAAATAATATTTCTTGAGTTTATTCAGTTTAAAGTTTGAATAATAGAGAATTTCATTACAATAATTTTTAAATTTACCCGAAATTCATAAAAGTAAAAATAATTGAATTTTTGGCTTCTTTAAATATTTTTATAAAAATTATTTTTTATATTCAATATAATTATTTTTTATTTTTAATCTTTTTCGTCCGAGAATGCAGTTTTTCACCTACAATTTATTATAATCTTACATGTAAAGATCATGAAAACAATTGGAAATGTAAATTTATTGAATTAATAATAAATTGTGGTTTTCAAAATAAAAAATTTGCCCTCACCTGAATGTTTATTTTTAAATTAAATAGTAACCTATATGCATTTATTAATTACGATTGAAAGTAATTAATTAAAAAATATTTTGGTGAAAACAAGTTATTTGAGTAGATATTAGCAATTGATTTTCTTTTATTAAATTTATAATTTATTTTTCAATAAATTTATTTTAATCACTTAAATATTGATAAAATTTAATTTCTCTGTTTACAACATTATTTTACAGAGCAAGGCGACACATTTTTCATGGACTGCAACCTGTGCAGTTGCTACGCGGGCGAGATAACGTGCAGCAAAAGACACTGCGAGCCACTTTCGACGCCTCACCAACCCTACTCCAGTTTACCCTGCAACTGCCCCCCGCACCACATGCCCGTGTGCGGCCGAAACGGAAACACCTACCCATCTGCGTGCCTTGCAAAGTAAACAAAAGTTTCATAAATTATTTAGTAAAATGCAATGAACTGGAATTTCATGAACCCCTACAGATGCGCCGGTTTGAAAGACTCGGACTTTGACATGGGCCCCTGCTCGAGCCGTCAAGACTGACGTCATTATTATATAAATCAACGAACGTGTTTAAATAAAGTTTTTGTGCTAATAAAAGAAAGAATGATTAAATGAACACCAAAAAATCACATAATAAGCTCAGGAAAAGCTAAATGTATAGTGACGAGATTTGACTTTAAAACTGCAATAAAATTAAAGACCATTATACATGTATAGAAACTTGTGTTATAGATATCTCTGAAGTCAAAATTTATAATGATTTTATTTGGAAAATTTCGAGTCTTCTAGAGTTTCAAAATAATTCATTCTTTCCATGTGACTTGATTTGTGAAGAATAAATAATAATAAATTAGTGGTTAAAAAATAATATTCTGAACGATTCAACTGACACCCAATTTCCCGACAGCCACCACTAACATGAAGGGAAAGTAGATCAATACAAAACAAGTTCAAAACAATTAATTTTGTAAAATATCTTACACTCTCATTTTGGAAGCGGAAAACTTGTAAGTAAATTTTCAATGAATATATACATATTTTTGTTAGAAAATTTACTGAAAAAAAGCCATAAACGAGCAACGGTAATAAATTGAAAAACCAGTAAAAACACAGCATCCTGAATTTTTCTGATAAGGTTATAGGAAATTCATGCAACTCGTTAGCGTAATTTTGACGTCATTTTATATTTAATTGAAATTTTTCAAAGGAAGTGCGGCATGCACCTATACACTCTATCAACCATGAAGCAACTAGAAAAATGAAAAAGCTACGATATCAACAGTCGGACATGAAAGCAGAGTCGTGTATCAACATTAGTTAGTCGATAATTAATTTTAATAATGAGCAGAGTGGTTGCTGCAACTATTCTTATACTTTCGTTCGTGATTTTGGTGAGAAGAATCGACACTTAAAAGTTATAATTTCATTAAATATGCCAGCTTCCCCAGTAGGTTTAATTTATTCGATTCGATTTTGTTTTCAAATTGGGCCTATGCGCTTTAGTAACGCTTTTTTCTAGAGCTGGCTGTCAATTCTTTCCTAACGTAATTCCAGTTTCACATTTTGTCTACTTGTTGAAAACAAAATAATAAAATTTAATCCTTTAAAATATGGAAACTGTATTTTCGAGGGAAAATCAAGTTAAATTATACTAACCATATTTTAAAATAAAGCTAGACATTCTGGAGGGAGCACGGCAAAAAAGTGCTTCAAAAACTTTTGGTAATACCAATATTAATTTTATTGCTTGAAAGCCATTAAAATAATCTAACTTTGAGCAGGTGCGGGTAAAAGCAGCAAAAGACAAGGTTTAAAAAAACAAAAAAGAAATACGATAATCAAATGCTGCGGAGAATTCTCGTGCTTCAAAGGGACTAAGAATTTGACTTCGACTAGTTCAACTAAAACCACAAGTCTTTTGAAAGCAATGTCTCCAGTATTATATTCACATTTCACTTTCGTTTCACTCTCAAATCACTAACAATATTTTTAAGGCCATCACGATTAAGGAAGAACAACAAACGGAGCAGGGAATTTCTGAAATGACCACCGAATCGCCAACAGAGGAAACTTTCCTGACAACCCAGCCGCCCCAAATCATCAAGACTTCTGTTCTTGTGCCACATGTCATCCCTACGATAACAACAACTATTTTGGTTGAAATTAGCACTGCCTCTGAACCGAAATCTACTGAAACCAGCAGTAGTTTTTGGACAGTTCCAACTTCAGAAGTAAGGGCAACTTCTACAACTACAATAGTTGCTACTACAACAACCACTTCAACTACCACCACCTCCACTACAACCACCACCTCCACTACAACCACCACACCTGTAAAAAAAAACATTAAAAAAGTTCATATTTTTCATTAAACCAAATTTTCACCCAGCCGTGCGTTAAATCCAACTGCCAGACTTTCAATTTGCTCCAGCAAATGGTAAGTCAAATCATCTATTCTATGTAAAAAAGCTAGCTTTATAAGTTTCATCGATTAGGTAAACGCAACAACACCAAAGCGTAAGTGAAATATAAAGTTCATACGTTGGGAAGTAGTAAAAAATATGAAGTGAAAAAATGGGTTATTTTTTCAAAAACTCAACGGTAGTTACTCTTTGGCACATTTCTTGCTCGTGAAATAGGGTTGAAGATCGTGCCAAAATAGTACATCTGTTTATTGTTTTAAATGAAAACAAATTCTTCAACTTCCCCATTATTTTGCCTCACGAAAGTCTCAATACTCTCAATAGATACACTTTTCTCAAATGATTTTCAATTCAAGAATCTATCATTATGTAGATGGGACGGTATCAATTTATTTTTATTATTAAATAAATACAATATTTTCAATTCAATTCATTTATTCTCTCGCAACAAGTCAAACAAAAATTAAAAAATATTTGATCCCATATGTAATTATTTAAGTAGCTTTAAAAAACTGCAATCTTTTTTCAAGCAGGTTTTGAGTCAACCTTCTTTTAACATTCTAATGAATCTTCAATTCAGATTTGCAAAGTTGAACTTAGGAAAAATTATTTCTAACGGTGCCAATTAAAGTCACCATATTTCTTTTAGTTTATAAAATATCAAATATAATTTGAAAAATCAACGTCAAATTGCAGCCTCTGCGCTGACTGGAGCTACTTTTGCTTCCTGTGGCCGTTCATATTTTGTCGGATCGCAAGCAGTAAAAAATAATTTATTAATTTCCATGGAACCGCAGAATTGTGATTTTGATATAATATTTTCCAATCGCAGGCGACGGTTTCGTTAGCGTCCTTGAATTGCAAGGCTAAAAATTTGAGTCTTGTTTCCATCGGATCGACAGATGAATTTTCATGTCTGCTGGATTTGTACAATTGTGCTCACATACGAATTTTTTATGCATGTTGATAATACATATTGAACCTAATTTTAGCTGTTCAAAGTTTCGGCCTTACCTACTGGACTAGCGGCTCAAATGAGGGCGATTTTTGCGACACCCTGAACGTCTACAGCTGGTGCGCTTTGAACGACACCCTATTGTCACCACTGCTCTTTCGAGAAGTCGGCAACGATTCTTTTTGGACGAATTTGACGGCCGCAAATCAAACAACCGACCGGTGTTTGGTCTTCAAATTCAACACCACTAAAATCGAACGCAAAGGATTGCAACACGTAGAGTGCAACAAAACCTTTCCCTACATATGCGAGGTCATTAAAATAATTATTTTCTTCCATAAACTTTCATTTGTTTAAAAAAACAGCCTCCTTGCCTGGAACCAAGCTGCCCACCCAGCTGCAAGATTAACGTATGATTCGATGAACTAGTATTAATTTATTTTCAGTTTCAACTATTGAAATAATAATAACAGAAAACTCTATTCGACGCGAATCAAAAGGTCAAAGGTTATACCTGTGTTTCCAATTAGTGAAAAATTGGTTTGAATGGAATTTTAAATTTTAAGATCAACTTTCGTACGGATTTTGGACGCAACGTTGTGGCAGGCAATATTTGTTTGGAAACAGGCCCGTGAGAATCTTGACAAGATTCAAGATTTAATCAACTATTTACAAAATTCTTAACCAAGGTGACCTGGGAGGAGAATTGGAATTTGTGTTGCAGTCTGGGGATGGCCCCTTTGGTTTTGGAAACTTACGAGGAGCAGATGTGCTTGGAAAACATGACCAGAAGTGCACAAAATCCTAAAAATAAAAATGGAAATGGAAATTTTGTGATTCAGGCAACTGGACTTTGAATTTCAATTACTGGACGGCGGGCACACAAAAAGAATGTCCCGGTCAGTGGTCCTGGTGCGACCCTGGCAACAACTACCTTCACCTGAAAAACAGTCTCAAGTGGGAAAAAGGCCAGCCGGACAACAACGGTGGCAAGGAGGACTGCGTGCACCTCAGGTTTGTTATGAATGAGACCGGCACAATTTTGACGGACAGAAACTGCACCAGCAAGTACATCTTTCTGTGTGAGGTACGCGTTGATTTACGTCAGTAATGATCATCAAGTTTGACCTAAATAAAAAACCAGAGTCCGCCTGGCGACATACCGAAACCACCTTGCGCTCAGCCAACGTGCCCAATTGCAAATGAGAAAAATGTATGAATGGCTGTTTTTATAGCTTCAAAATAGTCTCTTTTTCAAAATATATTATCCAGCTTGAATTATAATTAAAGTCATGAAATGGTTTCTAAACTACTTTTTTTTAATTATGAAAAAAATCATTTTAAATTCATGTTTATCTTAAAAATAATTGAAACGCTTCAATACATCTTTTGGTAGTTTCGACCCAGAAATAATATAAATTGAAAAATTGAAATTTTTTAAACATCTTAAAATAATCCAAAATCAAAACATATGATTTCAAATCGTTTTGAAAAGAATATTAAATTATGCTCCATTGAGAAATAAAAGAATTATTTATTACACATCTTAAATGTTTTTCAGCAATCACTCTTCTCTGGGAATGAGCTGATGAGTTAAATTTAGTCTCAAGTTATATTTTACAATTCTAAATTTTGGATTCAGATTTTTACAGTTACGGTTCTTGGGTGGCGTCTTGTGGACGAAATTTCTTGTTTTCAAAAACTAAGGTATTTAAAAAATTGTGGACGACTTAATATAATCAAAAATGATAAATATAAAAAGGCGAATTACTCTGAAGCATGGAAGGGATGCATGAGCATAGGATTGAGTTTGCTCTCCCTTGATTCTGTTGAGAAAACCAAATGCTTCACGAAAATGACAAACAGTACTGCTGGATTCAAATTGAAAATATTCAATGCTTATAATTTATTTTCAATCATAGAATATTCTGCAGCGGTCAAAGACGGCGATTATTGGACTTCGGGTACCAACTCGAATTGTTCCGAAAAGTTCCACTGGTGCTCAAAAGATTCTGGTTTCGTCGATAAACAAGTCTCTTGGAAAAGTGGCGAACCGAATCGCGCAAATGGCGAGTGTGTTTACGTAGAAGTGAGAAACGGAACGGTTGAAAGGTCGGTGATTGCTGTCGGCAATTGTTCCGAGGCCAAACAGTACGTTTGCGAGGTTCGGCAGCGGGGACCTGCTGGGAGGGCTTTGGCAGTGGAGTGCATGTCACTCTGGGACATAACTGAGGGTGAAATTATCCCAACAGGAAACAATTGCAAAATTTAATCAAGAAAAACCTTTTTTCAGCCGACACTGAAATACTTTTGCTTGGCTTTAACAATTACACTAAGAGATTGACGGTAAAATTAAATTTAATTTCTGAAACTTATGATAACATTAATTTTTTTTTTTTTTTTAATTCCAGTGCTTTATGAAATGTCTAGGGGAGGATAAGAAAATCGTTGCGTTTCTTTTTTAAGCAATCGCAATTGTGTTAATATTTTGCTTTCATAGTTTGTGGGTGGAAAACTGAACGCCGGCGACACTTTAAAAATGATGGAAATAGCCACGCAGGACACGCCGGATCAAATGGAAAAAGGTTTCAACGGATTTTCGCAATGTTCGTCACAAACAGGGGACGATGAGTGCGCCGTGGCTGCAGCTTCCTATGACTGCGGCGTTGAGAAAATTCCGGACATCACAAAGAAAATGGTCGAAAATGGGAAAGGCAGCCCTGTCGAGGTTTGATTTTTGTAATTTGATTGACAATGGAAGTGAAAACTTTGAAAGAAGTTGATTCCACCCGTCCCCTGCGTGCCTGCCAGAAATTGCATTACAGATTCGTTGCCATGTGTCGCAAATGTATAGAACCAACAATAATCATAAATGTTATCTTTTAAAACTTTTTACTCCGTAGCAAACTTTGGTTGATCAAATTGCAAACACCAATAAGAGTAAGAACGGGTTTTATTGTGCAATCAGTCAATTTTAACGTTTTATTTCTAGCTTCATTTGGGCAGATGAAAATGTCAAAATATCAAAGTAGGCGATTCTTCATGTCAAATTACATAACTTTCGTAAGACAATTGAATGTAATAGCACAATTATCCTACAGCTAAGAGCTTTGCAGAATATATCGATAGCTCACCAGTACTGCTGCTCCATAGGAATGCGGCTGATGGAGTTTGATACGTTTGAAGATATGCAAGAAGCTGCGGTCATCATTCGGCAACAGGGTTGTAAGTAAACAAAAATTTTCATAACTTGAACATTCAGTTTTAATTAATCATCCAATTCTCTTACAGTAAATACCAATTACATTGGAATTTCGGAGGTGATGTCCGTTGACTCCACGACCGACGTTTGGTGTGGAAGTCAGCGACGACTAAACGCTACTTTGTACGGCCCTAGTTATGGTTTATCACCCGCTGCGTTGTCATGCACTCCCCAGATTTACTTCTTGCATGCGTTATACACTAGCTATGGCGCTTACAGCCAAGCAGCAGGTCTTATTTTAACTACAGATGTTCTTACTCCTGCTTATTTCGTATGCTCCAACAATTAACCATACCTTTTACCTCATTCGATACATATGCAAAAATTTTAACGTACTTTGTTTAATGAACTCGCATTCAAAGTAAAAAATTTTCATCAAAACATTTCCATATTCCTGGCCACAAATCGCGCCTCTCAATTTCCTACTTTACAATATTAAATTTTTCAAAAAGAACTCCTTTTTTCATGGTGATTTTAATTTAAAATCGGCTTTTCCAATTCAAATCACCCTCGATCGTGAAATTCTATCACAAAACTTCTTTTTTAATTTCAACTGTTCTTTTCTCGGTTTTGTTTTCTCTTCATATTTTTGATTATTCTTTAATATGTAATTCAATAAATAGGTTTTATTGTCTTTTTTTTGGCTAAGAATGCAATTTTCATTTTTCACCAAAAAATTTATAATTATCTTTCATGTAAAAATCATGAAAATATTTGGAAAAATAAATTTATAAAATTATTAATCGATTGCGGTTTTGAATAAAATTTTTGAAATCAGAAAGACTTTTCTCAAATAAAAATATTAACTTTTCAATTTTAATTTTAATTGAATTGGTTTTCTGTTTGATTGCATATTTTTTTATTTCCCGCAACCGGCTCGACTGTCATGTCCAGCAGGTTGCATACCTACAATAAAACTTTTAATTACAATTCATTTATATTCTTGAAAATTGTTCTTACAATACATAATTTTGATCTTAAATTAAAAACTGAACAATTGCAAACAAAAAAAAACACGAAAAGCGAAAGTGCAAATTGATGAGACGTGTTGTTTTGGAAGCAAACAAGTTGCGGAATATCACTCTCGTCGCGGCAGGCCGAGATATTATCAGCACAAAACACGAGTAGCAAAGCGTCTTGCTCGTCAGTATACAAAAGCAGTTGGGGGCCGCCGAAGATTTTTGTCCGCCCACGCATTTATCAAGAGACCTTTTCGGGGTGGATGGATTCAGACGAGGAGGTCCCGTTGCGAGAAAGATGGTACGCAGCAGCCGCGGCTCAGCGACCACGCCCGGTTGCGGAACTCGCCCAAGGCCGCGCGCGCTCTCGCAGATGCTCCCGGACTAAAAGCAGAATCACCGCAGTTGCGTCACGATTCGCGAAATGACGAAGGAAATCAAACTCGGCGATGCCGGATTCGGATCCTGCTGATGGGAAAACCTATGAAAGGACATGCGACAGGATAGTCTTCACTTTAACATGTAGTACAGCCTTCCTCAGGCACTTTTCTTAAATTAGATATTGATTTTCTCTACGAACCGTAATTCATTGAGACTTGAAGATAAAAATTATTTTCAATGATTTTTTTTTGCAAGCAGAAGTCTTTTAATCCTGAAAATTTTAAGACCACACAAATTAAATGATAACTTGCATGTTGGGTGTCTTTTAGTAGGTTTTCGAGTGCAAGCAATCGAAGTCCAGCATGCCGATGTTCATTTTCTGACCTCGGGATGTAAAAAGGAGACACACATTGCTTGTCGCTGAAACTCCAGCTGAGCTTTTTATTTGAGCGCGCGGTTGTGACAAACTGGTGTTTAGGAGTGAAGAGCAACGCCTAATTCTCGAGTGTATTCGCGAAGCTGTTGTTAATTTCGAGCGGCGGCGGGCGGATTTTACGAGCTCGCAATTTATGAATGGGCGATTTGATTTACGAGAGAGACGCGACCTCGCCCCAGTGTGTGTCGTGGAGATGCTCGCGCCGTGTGCGGTGACACCAACGCGCGCAAATCGAGAGATTTTAATTTCTATTCGCTAACCCGCCGCGAATCCGGTTCGGAAGGGTGCATGTGTGCGAGCAGATGCCGAGCAAGATTCCATTTAAGGTGCATTTGGCGACGAGTAATCGCTTTGCTAATTGTTCTCGGAAGCTCGTCTCATTGTTTTCCTGGCGCGCGAGGCAAAAATGCGAAAATCCACAAAAGGAAGTGAAAATCTTTTACATCAATTCACCTCGTGCATTTATTATTATTTTTTTCGCTGATGATTTTGATCTTCTACAGAGAGAAGCTGCGGGTGACAAAAATATAGGAGGCGCAGATTGGGCGTCGCGAGAGCGCGCAGGGCGGTCGTCGGGTCACACTTGGTTTTAACCCTTTGCACGCCCAGATTGCTGTTGATTCGCGCATAATTTCGACTCGCGCCCTTTGGCTCCGCGCTTCATAAAAAAATTACGGAAATCAATTGTTGCATGAAAGGTTCTTTATATATGGCATAAGTGCGAATAATATCCGAGCATCGCACAGAGAAGAAAGGCGTATAGGTGGAAATAGAAAAATATTTCAAAACAATTCTTTGGACGGGTTTCTCCTAAAAGTTTGAATTGTTGGAAAATGTTATCAGTAGAAATATTTCAAAACAATGATAAGCATTTTACAAAAATTTAAAAAAATTTTAATATTAAATTTTATTGTTGCGCCTTTAAAAAAATTCTCCGCATGAAAGCAAAATAAATATTTCTCCTACATTATTTTTGCAGAAAATGAAACCCATTGTAAAAAATATTGCCACCATTATTGTATTTATATTGTTAAAACGTATTGTGAGTAATTTAATTATGAAAATAAAATAATTATATCAGTTTAAAAAAAAATGAAAGTCTCTCCACCAATGATTTTTAGTTTTAACAATTGAAATCTCAAAATTACTAGATAGAAAAAGTTGAAAAATTTGCACTCATAAGGATTGAAAGGGGGCTTTTTCCCACAAAAATATTTAATTAAACCTTGAGGAAGGTGTTGTTTGTAAAGCTTAATTTCTAGTTCGTATGAATTTCGCAATTTAATAACCATGGTTGAAATCCTTTTGGAGTTTGATTGAACCATTTATGAACCTTTGTACGAATTTTCGACGCAAGTCATGGTTTTTTCTTTCTTTTTAAAGATAAAAACTTTTTCTGAACGGGGCCTTAAAAAATTATTGAATTTTCAACTTTCCTAAATTGACTTTGAAATGGTCATAAAATATACAGGAATCAAGAGTCGTCGGTTCAAATGTTACAGCGATTTGCACACCATTAAAAATAAATAAGCATCTCTCTTGCTCTCGTACTTAAGTGATGGTCGACGTTTCAATAGTTTATGTCAAAGATGCTTTGAATATTTGTTAAGTGTCGCGACGCGCTCCATTATTTGCAGTTGATTTGTTTATCTGTGACACGCACACGAGAGGGTGCAACGCGAGCAGATGAAGTGGCGCGATACCGAGTAATTCGAGCCGCGCTCCTTGTAAACTGCCCGACGCGAGCGAATAAATTTTCTGCCTCCACACTCGCGCGCATACATACACTTGCACTCGAGAGAGCGAAAGTGAATCGGCTCTAAAGGACAAAGGACCATTAGCGAAAAGCGATCCCTTCAGGATGACAAACAATAATTAGCTCGAGATGCGAAAGTTTTGATTAAAAGTCTCCGAGGTGTTTTTTGCTTTCTGCCCTCAGGCCGCGTTGGCCGCGCCGAACAATAAGCTTTGTTTTCTTAAATAAATGGGGAAAAAGAGGTGCGAATGTATACTTTGTAATTTGAGACCGCAGGCTGCTTCAGATTTAATATTTGATAATATTTAAGTCAAGAAATAAAGCAAAGGAGGTGGTGATTTCCAGGAATGAAACACACTTCAATCGAAAATGAATCAAATTCTGATTAAATCTATACAGTATCAATTTTATTCCAAGTATTTCGGCTGAGGTCAGCAATTTTTCAGACCTCTTTTTCTTAAAAATCTCTTTATTGCGACCTCAGTAAGGTTCATTCAAAATTTAAATTCAAAAGCTTTGTAACAAACCACAAAAATAATTTTTAATTGATATTATTATCAAATTTACATAATTTAAAGGAGCACCCTGAAAATCGAGTGCTTTATATTATATATCTAATTGTAAGAAGCAATAATGTGAATTAAAGATTTTGTGATGTTTTTTTTTTTTTGTAAATTATCTGTATTAAAAAAAATTATGCACCCAGTCTTTCAGGGATTGGAATATATTTTCACGTAAATTACCTTTTTGCGGTAAAATTTGAAATTCATCCGCATCAAATGTTTTAAAATCATAATAATTTAATTTTTTTCACTTACCCTGAGAAAGGGTGCGTGATCCTGAGACAGTTTTCGGATCGGAGGGTGGCGGAGTTTGGTGTCCATCGGCACGTTTTCTAGAGTCGCAAACTGGAATCCGGCGCGAAAAATCCGCTATTGGCGACACAAAGCGCGAAACGGGAGATCAAGAGGTTCACTCTTTTTTCCGAGGGCGTGTGTTTGTTTTCATGCAAATGCGTCCGCATGCAAATGAGACGAGCAAGAGATTCATCATAAAAGCCGCAGAGCAAACACTCTTCGCGAGATGCATTTGAATATTATTTTACATTTTCGCGTCGACGTCGTGCAGCAGCGCGCGCCAATTTGCATTATTATTATTATTGCTGTGTGCATTCGCTTCGGAATAAAATTATCGCCGCTTTTCCTCTTTACATGCATATCGCGCTCGACCATCTCGCGCGCGCGCTCCTCCTCTGCATCTTTGCTGAACTCTCTCTGCAAAGAATGGAGATCAACGAGCACTCCTGCTCTTAATTTGATCCTTTTGCTCATAAATAATTTTCCTACAATGTTTTGTACAAAATTGCACAAATACTGAACAATTATAAGAAGTAAAAAATAATCATGAAAATAAACCATAGACAATCTATTTTAAAATGAAAATTGGATTTTTATTCAGAATCTAATATTTTTATAAAATGTAATATTTTCTTAGCCCTAATTAATAATCAATAATTATTTTTAAAATATAAATAATTTGAATACAATATTAATAATTTGGTGTTTAATTTTTTTTTTTAAATTTGATATGTTTATTAAGTCTGTTTATTTAAGATTATTCCAATAGAAATTTTCAACAAACAACAACATTAATATAATTTTTACTATTAAAACCCACTCTCTTTCACAAGAATAAAAGAAAATATTCATCGCGCGTCCTTCAATTCGAATCGTTTTGCTGCATGGCCATAATAATTTAGAAATGCATAAAAGCCGAGCGGTCAAGTCGCCGAGCAAAAGTGAAGGGTTATATTATATTTATTCGCTGCTCTCTCGTCTTATCTATCGGCTCACATAATTTTCGTGTTCTACTCGAGCGGAAACAACAACGAATTTTCACAGCTTCCTATTATGTTCCAGCAAACTCTCGTCCGCTCACTTTTCCGTATGCGCGGCCTTTTGCTCTCCGCGCAACAAACAACAACAATTCTAATTCCTGTTTCCATATCGAGAGATATCCAAAAAACCTCTTAGGGCGTGTGTGTGATTTATCTCGATTTGTGCGAGGAAGCGGCTTACATGAGATGAGCGACCGATCCATCCCGCGGCCTGTCAATCAGGCTTCCGACTTCGTGACCTCCGCGGCCGACGACCTCTCTGCGTGTCAATGAAAATGTAAATGGAGCGACGCACTCTATGAGGCCACATGGCTCAATATCAAGTTTTCAGACTTTTCAAAACTTGTATATTTTGTGACACTGAGAATAGCAATAAAAGAAGTAGAATAAAATAAAAAACTAACCAGAATTTAGATTTAAAAATCTCCATTTTTACTTCGATTTTTATTTTTTAATAGAATTATTTTTGTACCTTTCTTGCCTCCAGATCACAAAAAAAATCAAAATATTCAACGATAAATATGTCAAAGCCATTTTGTAATGGCTGCAAAAATATTCAAAATCATTTTCCAAATTTAATAATTTGCAAAGATTTTCATAAACTTGTAAAAAAAGGTGTTGTATGATAATATGTTTTACGATCAGTTCGAGTTTTTCGGACTTAATTTTAATTCGCATGTAATGACTTGACGTGTTCTACGGGCAACATTAACATGTTTTGGAGGTATTTTTGTGCTCGTTGACTGTAAATTTGTGCTCAAATGAATAAAACAATTATCCAATGATTCTCAATTTGATTTTAGTTATAAAATCACTTTGCCGGTCAAAGTTTAAATTTATCACTCATTTTAAAATGGACATGCGCACATTTAATAACTTCATCAATTTGATTTATTTGAATAGAAGGTATGGAAAAACAAATCCAATTTCCTGAAAACATAACATTTCTTTAGGGACAGTAATGTATATTTATTTGAAAAATTTATTATGAAATTTCTTGTAGATATAAAATGAATAAAA
The DNA here is from genome assembly GCF_031216515.1 of Neocloeon triangulifer. NCBI lineage: Eukaryota > Metazoa > Arthropoda > Insecta > Ephemeroptera > Baetidae > Neocloeon > Neocloeon triangulifer. The sequence goes on from NW_026775550.1 coordinate 5,012,763, forward strand.
TTTATGAATTGAATACTCAATTTTTTTTTTGTAAAAATCTTCCATTTTGTATATTTTTTAGTCTATTGAGTAAAAATTGTCATATTTTTTTAAATTTGAAATCGTAGTTTTCTTCAATACAAAGAAAATTTAAAATTTTTCTGTAGTGAACTTATCCACTCCACTCACTCTCTCCTCGCAGCTTAGTTCGACACAGAGTGGGTCTAGAAAGAATTTCTCATTCTCTCTTGCTGATAAATGCGCATAAATATTTATCAATTTACGGTGTCATCTCGGTCGCGTCATCTCTTCTTTATGAGACCTCCACCCTGCTCTCTCGGCTCGGGGACACACCTGCACATATCCATTTGGAGCTTCGAGAGAGCGACCTTTCTTATTTTCACGTACGACTCTTTAATTCCAAATACCCCAGCAAATCACTGCCCGCGCGCGTGATTTACGTTTATGGGCGCAGTACGTATAAGAAATACGCGAAAAACTGTAAATGCAGAGCAAACCATATTTTTTAACTTGCGTGCGGCAGATAATATAAATTTTTGAGTGCGTTGTTTCTTTAAGTGCTTTCAAACAATTCGAGAGAGTGAGATGAATTTATGGAGCATTGTCAGCGACCGAAAAAATGTTGCAGCGTTTCATTTTGCCGGCAGTTTATTTCAAAGAAGCCACTTTTCAAAATAATAAAACATAATAATAAAAAAAAAATAACAAGGTTTTGCAGGTAAAGTAAAAAATTGGAATTAATTTTTAAAAATTTCATTATATACTTTTTGTGTATTTAATTGTATTTTAATAGAGAATAAATAAATAAATAATTAAAAGCATTACAATTTAACGATTATTATTATTATTGTTGTTTATTCTTGTCCGACAAATATTACATACATGTTATATGCACAGATCACAAAGAAAAATTGAGATAAAATTTAATAATAAAAATACTTTTTATTTCAACGTAAAGAGTTGCAAATGTAATGATTGTAAAAAATTGAAAACTCAATTCAAGACGACAAATTAGATTAAAAAGTTTTTGCAAAATAATTAAAAAAAACTCGTGATTTAGAAGTGCAAAAAATTGTTTTCTTAATAACACGTTTGAATTTTGGTAGTTTAAAACCAAAGTTGATTTTATATTTTTAATTTGTTAATCTAATTATTAATAAAGAATTTAGATTCATTTAGATGGAGATATTGAAATTTAATTTGCAGATAAAAAATATGCGGTCTACTTGGAAGGCCCGGAAACAAAGATTCGAACTTTTCAATTCAATTTCAATAGATTTTTATTCCATTTTAGATCAAATATTTACAACGATCTTTGGAATAAGTCTAATTATAATTAATTCAACATATTCCACATTCATTCAAGTTTACACAGCAGATACTCATGGATATCATAAAATAATTTGTCGTAGAACAATTTCTTCACTTCACTAATAAAAATATTAGTATCGTTAATTCGCTTCAATCTCTCCAGAAGCTTGTTAAAGATTTTTGAAATCATAATTTCTGGGCAATTTCTTTTCACAAATGAAATGTGTGGAAGTTTCAACACTGAAATTTTGCAAATGAAACTTTTAACGTTGTAGTTAATATTCCTAAGTCATAATTCACTAATAAGTCAATGAATAAAGAAACATAATTAACATCTGGGACGATTTAATTTAGTGTTTGTTTTTAAATTGAAAAAAAAAATGCTGACGTACAGTTCTCGTCAAGAAAAACCGGGGCAACTTTTCGCGTCCTTCTGTCGGCAGCGCCTGATTAGTTTTTCGTTCTTCTCGTCTGTTTTCGGCGCGTGCAAGGAAGCACGGAAATCAAAACAAAAACCGGCAGTCGCAATAACCATAGGCGTGTGATGTCACATTGAAAAACAAGCGGCGCGCTTGTTTGACCCAGATCTATGATAAATTGATGACGGCCACTGGGAGGTTCGGATTGAGTCGATGATAATATGGTGGTTTAATAGAAAAAGTCACGTGTCAGATCCACTATAGGCAGTTGATCAAAATATAAAGTCCACCAAATAGAAAGGAAATATCCTGTCTACGTAGACAAGATTATGTAAACAGAAAACCTGATTATGAGTTTGCGTAAAATCGTTTAATTAAAACAGGACCAATGAAGTAAGAGATTTCCACAGAATATCTTTGCAAATTTTGGCATATTAACTTTTGATGAAGAGTGCAAAGTCTTAAGATATCCAATAATTTCTAAATAATTTTAATCCAGATTTAGAGAAAGGAAATCAATCAACAAAATAAGAAACGGCAGGTATAGATGATTCAAAAGTGACCATTTGTAACGTTTTTTTGTAGTTTTTATGTCCGGTGTTGTTTTAATTTTATATTAAATTAAAAGATTAAAAACGTCAAGTTGCAAAAAAATAAAATAAATTTACAGCATTAATTTAACACACTCAAAATCTCTGGACTTAATCGTTAATTAGCTGGCGCGTTGGAGGATCGGCGACGATAAATTTGCAGGTATTTTTCTCCCCCGCCGCGACTCTTTAATTCTCTGCTTTGCTGTTTGGCGCGGTGGGTGGAGTGCTTTGTTGTGTGCATGTGTTCGAGGGAGGCCGCAAAATCTCTTCTTCATCTCGTCTCTGCTACTTTTCGCCCACCATCGCGGACAGACAACTAAACATACGCGACAGACATACAACTTGGAACAAAACACGCCGCGCTCACAAGCGAGTCTGCGGTCGCTTTAGCGCCCCCGCAAGACGCGCCCAACCGAAGAAAAAAATGATGATGATTTGCCCCACCATTCAAAAGCATAAAAATAATAAGTCCATTACGAATATAATTGTAACTAAACGATTCACCTGAATGAAATTATTAAAAGGATTTTTTGTGCAAATTTGAGATTTTTGGATATTTCAAGTCAAACGTTAATTTTCTAAAAAAAAAAGACTATTAATTTCAAATGGCAAGAAAAAAATTGACTTTTTTATGTAGTTTTCCGTCTAATGGAATAAAACTTCCACCGTGTTTTCAAGGGTGTCCAATTTTTTCACTAATTAATATATTGAATGATTCACATGAAAAAAATTGTGGAAAATAAATTTGACCATTGCAATAATTTCAAATTGAAGTAAGTTTTAAGGTATAATAAAATAATTGAAAAATGTTTAACAAATTGTCAAGAAACAATTGAAATTCTGATTATTTGTCGAGATATGTTGAAATAATATAATTTAAGCACTTTTAAATTTCGAAATATTCAAATCAGGAATACTTTTTAAGTAAAAGTAATTCGCGCAATAATAAGAAGACAAAAAATGCTCCCCGGCGGGGAATCGAACCCCGGTCTCCCGCGTGACAGGCGGGGATACTGACCACTATACTACCGAGGACTTGGTGACAGCAATGTGGGGGTTAAGCAATGTCACTTGGCTCCACAGTCTACGCAAAAGGTTAAAAAAGTGATGATGAAAATCGCTCATTCTAACCTTAAAAATCGAAATCTAAGAATTAAAACTATACATTTGTCAGTGTTAGTACACATTAGGAATTATTGCCAGTTTTGCTGTCACTAAAAACTTTCAATTTCAAAATTCCTTCATTTTGTTATGCATTAATATATGCAGAAGCAATAAACACTTTTTAAAATAAGTCAAGATACATGGAATTATTCAAACGGTAAAATTCGTTTAATCATGTGTACAAAAGCTTTGACTTCCTTCAAAAGTTCCTTGTCATTTTCAACGATTTTTAAGTTTTTAAGCAGAGCAATAATTATTCTTGGGGTCATACACGACTTTCCACATATTTTTTTAAGAGTAATTTCCCTCTCAAATAAGTCTCTCAGCTTTGTTGAAATATATCATGTAGTCAAAGCAAACAGTAATTTTATCCCCATAGATTTAAAACAAGTTTGAAGATTATAATTAAATATAAATTAACCTATTAATTTATTTCAAACATCAACATAGCGTGGAAATAAAATAAAATTATTTTTGACATTTTCATTAATTTTAGTCTGGCAGGTTTAGGTAAAAATATGTTAGAAATTAAACAGCGACGTTAAATTGTCTTAAATTCAACTTTTAGACTAAAAAATGTTTCAAATAATGTGTCTTTATGAAAATAAGCTATTACAGATGAATTGTCTCAAAATACTCTCACTGATTTTTAGCCGATCAGACTTAATTATCTTTTTCATTCAATCTAAAAATATTATATATAGGTTATGTGTATAAAGCGCAAAAATCGAAGAGAGATGCAGCTGTTTGCTTAAATCAAAACACGCAGCGTTTTCTAATTTTACAACTGACCGTGCAACATGCAAATCTTTCATTCTAGCTGCACTTGTCTCCACCTCGTCACGCGAATATCAAAATCAAGTACTTTATAATTGTGAGCTCGTCTCCTGCACGCGAGTCTCAATTTCTTCCACGCTGAACGTTTTATGAATTTCCATTTGAAATTTAAACTTTTTCCAAATGTATAGCAATAAATGAACATCCAAAGCTCGTCTCGGTGTTTGAAAATGGGCCGAGGGCAGAGCAGCGAGTTAAGTGGGTTAACAATGAGCCGCGAATTGCGCAATTAATCGATTGTTACAAACGTCGCAGATCAAATTGCCGCGCGATCCAATGACAATAAGGCATCAGATGCATTTCTATAAAGCGCATCTCCGACACCGCATTTATAATAGAGCACCATTTCTTGCCTCGATGATATCATCAATATCTCAATATGATTTCCATTGAAGATAAATTTAATAAGACATTAAGAATCCAAAAATAATCAACGATTTACGCCGCTGAAATAGCGTGCGAGGACCCCCCAGTGAAGGCTAAATATTGTTATTAAGTTCTTAGTAATTGATTTATTTAAAAAAATTATTATTGTTGTTTATTTGTCCAAATTGTTACATCACAGTTTTATATTTATTTTGTTTAATATCTTTTTTTTTTAATTTTAATGCTGTATATTTCAACCATGTTTCCATAATTTTGGAGTACGCAGATCGAAAAAAAATAAAATATTTGATTTGATGTATTTTTTGTTATTGGCCGCGACTGTAATCAACAAAAACAAACATCAATAAAACAAAAATTAATTATTTAAAATCTTTTTTCTACATTCATTACTCGACAATCATATATAAGGTCCGACAATGAAACACAAATTTTATCTTTCTTTTTTGAAAGCTGGGAGTTTGTTTATGAAATGTACATTAAAATTAAAAAATAATTTCAAAGTTTATTGCAAATTGTAATCAGTAGTACCTCTGACATTATTATAATAACCAATCTCCTCTCTATTTAATTACCGGATCGCATATTAAAGTTAATCGATTCGAATCAGCAGGAGCTGGATTGTTGAGTACACAACCATTTTTCTCTTAACGACCGCTTGGAGCCGTAAAAGCCATGAGGGCAAATAAAGTAAATAAACACGCGCGAGGACGAAAGTTTGAAAAGTTTCATGATTTTGTGAATCAGCACGCGGGAGGGTACATATATGAAAAGGGCGAATCGAACTCGTTAATTTGACGGGCGTGTGTCGGTACGCGGCGCGCTCGACCGGTTTTTTGCCCTGAAGAAGAGTGGGTGCGAGAAGAGCTCAGTCAGCAAAGTACACACGAGCGAAAAAAGAGAAAGAGCAAAAAGGTAGCGGTCAGTCAGTTATAAACGATTTGCGTGCCATATGTATATATCTCGTGGGTGGGGATCCGCGAGGCAGGGCGGGGGAGGAGGGGAGGGCGATCGAGGTCAGCGCGCCCTGCCCTGCCTGCCCTGCCCTCGCAGCCCGTCGCTCTCGTTTCTCACCTTCTCTTCGTAGCCACAATTGCTCGAGATGAGATTTTTACATTCATCCGCTCCCTACAAATGTTAAGCAATTCAATAAAAATAATAATAAAAAGGTATAATGGTGCAATCAGGGTGCAATGCTAAGATTTTTATTTAAAGATGTTAAAGATATCAAAAGATTTTTTCTAACAATCGATTTAAACAAAAAATTTGTAGCAAACCAACCAAAAACAGAAATGTTTGAAGCATTAGTGGATTTTTGAAGGGAAACTTGTAAAAATTAAATCTTTATCATCAACAATAATTTTGGATTTAAAAATTCCCTTTGATTCTCTAAATATTTCTGGGTAAAATCCATCAAATATTTCAATTTTTGGGCTACTCAGATTCACATGTACAAAAAAATCGTCAAAAATTAATAGTGACAAATTAAATAATTATAATTATTTGGAAAACCACCTTAAGCTTAAAAGAAAGGTCTGTACAAGAAGGCCATTTTTAATCACGATTGTGTCACGAAATACAAAATATTCAACAAAGCGCATAAATGACTAATTAAACAATCTTACAATTAGTGAAATTATTACAATTTTTCAATTATTGAACTTAAACTCACTTATTTCATTCTTCGCAGCTAATGACAAGGTAAGATATAAATTGACTAAAGAAACTGAAAAAATAAAAAATAGTAATCAATTTTTGTAATGATAAGAGCAGAATAAACTTAACAATCCGATTAATTACGATTTTTTAAAATCAAATGCTTCAAGGTGAGCAAGTTTAAAAAAATCAATCATAGATTTCATCTTTAACCCTTTTGGCATTGATCAAAATAATTTTTGATTGGAAATTTTCATAATTAAATTGATTCATTTGATTCCGTTTGATTTAATTTCGTGTTAATATTTCAATTTTAAAACTAAATGATCCACATTATATCGTTTGATCTCCAACTGGAATGCGAAAGCAAACTATGATGCAAACACTCATGTCCGAAATCAGGTCGCTCAGCCTCCGAAAATAAAATCTCTTCGGAAGTTTCGCCAGCGGTAGATCCGATTTTGCTCAACACTTTTATTTGTGCCGCCAGCAATTTTGTAAATAGAGTGCTTATTTTTTTTTTTTGCACAAAACTGGTCTTTCCAAATCGCGGCGCGCCGATGAACCTCGTCAAGTCCAGGAGCAGAGACGAAAAGTGAAATGAGATCGAGTTGATCGAAGATTAATTAATTGGCGCCCGCGGCACACAGGTGCGCTCGCGAGTGCACATCGAGAGCGCCACTAAACTAATAACGCATTCAGGGTAAAACGTTGTGAGCAGCGTGGGATTTTTCGTTTTATTGGTTGTTTTCTAGCGGCGAGCGGAATAAATTATTAAATTGTATATTAAAATGTACAAGAGCGGAGAAGAATAACGACGACGACCACGGAGAACGCGCAACAATTTATTCATTAGACGCTAAATGCACCTGCGACTGCCAAGGAAAGAAGCTTGGAAATACAAATAAGCTTATTAGTTCAAATCACTGCATTTTAATTTTTACGAGAATTTATAAAAATAAAAGCAACTTCAGAATGGGGGGGAATATTAACTGTACGATTTCACCATATCTTTTTTTAAAGTTGGTCAAATATTTTAATAATCAAGTCTTTTATAATCAACTTTTAAACTAAATTTATCTATGATTGTTTGAATCAAAATAAATCTTTATGCCCTCAAACAGATGACAAGAGCGGAGAGCACCCTTGGTAATTAGTGTAATTGCACAACATAATATTATGATAATTATAGACGTGCAACAATAGCACATTGTTGCAATAATGGACGACATAATAGCCGATAATTGCTATCAACCTTCAATTTTTCACTGATTCTAGTGGCTGGACGATTTTAAATAAGCATCTATTTTATTTTCCAATGCCGCCTTGAAAGAAACCACGATTTTGATGAATAGGAAGATTCATTATCCCTTGATATTTTCAACAGCATAAAGAAAATATCAAAATACTTAGTTAGTAGCTTGCGATATTGCAAATATTATTGTTAAAAATAGGAATAAAAACTAATTTTAAGACAGAAAAAACCTCTTTAATTTGAACAAAAAATAATTTTTAAATCTTATAAATAAATTCCTTATTGCAATAAAACTTAATTGCGTGATATAAAAATTAAAAAATTTCATAAATATTTCCACGTTTTCTGCAAATTACTTTTAAATTTTATAGAAATTAATTTTTATTTATTTAAGAAAAAGGTTGACGAGCGCGCTTGATTTTGGAACGCTCGACTCTTTGCAGAAAATTGCGCTGGCGCTCTCCATTTTTCCAAACTTTAGCGCTCGCTCGCGCTCTTTTTGCAAATTAAGATTTGACCTGTGTTTGAAAATTAATTTCACTGCTGAAATCGTCAATATTTCTACAATGTATCCTAGACAAGGTACATCCGTCTTTTCTTGATTAATTCTAATTGTTATTGAAGTTATTAACCAGCAAGTTTTCGCGATGGCAAAACAATTTTTAAGTCAAGTTTGGTCCCCAAAAAATGAGTTTCATTTATTTACAAGTTGAGAATAACCTTCAATTAAATTCTACAGCCTGTGAAGTTCGTTTAATATAAATATTTATAGAAATTTATATATTTTTTTTATATAAATTTGCTGCTCCTCCTGTATGTAGAGTTTGTAATATTTTAATCGGTACTAAAAGATTTTATTTCCAGTAGCACTTGAATCATTTCAAGTTATTGGCGGGTCGACTGAAAAAAAAATGTGACTCGGTGTGTTTTATTGAGACAGCGGCATGCGCGCGCGGGAGGATAAAAAGCTGCGGCGGATCCTTCGGTTGGGGGCCAATTAAGTGAGATCATTTGCGAGAGGAGCGCGAGAGAGCTCGGACAGCTCGAGCAGATTATTGAATTATCTCGCGGCTGTTGCGCGCCGGACAGCTGCAGGAATATAAATAAATAAGGGGCGACCTGCCGAGATCGCTGAGTGGAGGCTGCGCCGCGGCGATTCGCGAGCGCAGTTGTTTATATGCACGTGTCCCCAGTCCGGCAAATAACCCGGCGAGAAGAAAAGAAAGAAAATGAATGTAAGCACAAGTAAGTGGTGTACCTCGTTCGTTCGTCATGGAAATAAAATAACCGCGTGCAGCGCCGAGCTGCATCTCTGCAAAAATGCGGTAAGCGCGCGGACACTCCCTGTTCGCGCTTTGCATATATAGGAATTACATTATGCTTGTTCTGCGCCGTCTAGTAAAACACATTTTTGCCCAGCTGAAGGAAAAATTCTGTTTGAAATAATCACATTTCAAATAAATTAATGTATATTTTCATTAAAAAGCTGATATAGTTTAATAGGACTCATTTGACTTTGAGAAAATTTTGCTTAATAGCTTTCAAAAGGGCCCATTTTAAATTTACTTCCTGCAAGCGTTTCTGCTAGAAATTTAGATTTTTACTGTAGAATTTTAGATTCAACTCCATGAAACTTAAAAATAAGTTGCATAGCAAAAATAACATTTTCACAAAAATTAAGTGAAAAAAATTAAAACACAAGCATAATTATATACTAATTTAAGTAACTATGGTATAAATGCAGTAGGTCGCAAAGAATATTTGAACTTCAAATCAAGTTTGCTTTGAAAATAACAAAAATAATTAAAAAAAAAAAATAATAATAATATTATTTAATAATGTAAAACCGAAAACTATAAAAATCTTATAGTTTGTCTTGTCGGATTGACTGGGCTATAGTTTTTAATAATCTTATGAAAAGTTTTAAAAGTAAGTACAATTATAAGTGTAATTGAACCTTAATTATTGTATTTAAACATGTATACAAAAAAAATTGCATAAGATTTTTTATAAATTATAATAATAGAAAAGGTTGAACCACAATTCTCACATCGATGATTAGCAAGTTTTAGAATATTTATCAGCATTATTTGTTTCTTCAGACACAGTAATGAAAAATTAACTAAAAACTGTGATTTAGTTTTTCAAAATCTCAAAAAAACTTTCATTCAATAATATTTTATAATTTTTCTCAAGTCTTCTCGACTTACACATATAACATCGTTGTTTAAAAGAAAAAAATCATTTTCTCAGGAGCTCTCCCAACAACGTTAATAATTAGCATATATATAAATCTACATCCATCTCTCATGAATTGAGACGTTTCCCCGCGCTCGACTTTTCCTGCTCTAGAACTAGCGGAATCCTCGAGCAACTTTTTTCCGCGGCGTATCTCCATAAAAATAAAAAAGCGGTCGTCGGTCGAGCGAGGTGTGTGTGTTTGCGGAGGGAAAGAATTGAAATAAGTCACGAAGGAGGAGCAGAGAGAGAGAAAAGCTCGATCTTTTTATTTGTATTTATTTATCGCTCTGCACTGGACACCGCTGGCTGCAAATTAACTCGGCAATTAAAAGTGGCGCGCGAGCGACTCGCATTCCTCGCGGGTCGCTCTCTTCTTTTCCAAGCCGGTGGTCTCGTTTTTCTTTATATTCTTGCGAGAGGTGACCCCGGCTGGCCGGCCGGCCGCGGTCGGCCGCCGAGAGCATGCAGGGCAGGGAGGAGCGGCAAAAAACGGCTACACCCGCACTCTGCGCGCATCCATAAGAAAGAACTGCGGCCAGCCGGTTTGAAGATGCGAGAGCGAAGAAAGAAATAAAAGAGCAGGAGCACTAACCTCCAGCCCGCCGGCACTTGACCTCTGCAATCCGCCACAATATTGTCAACGAAAAGCAAACAAAATGAAAAACATTTGTCACGCTGAGGAATGTTTTGAAATACCTTATTTAATTAGCTTGTTAGATTTTGATTTGCAGTCTCAATATTGCAAATTATTGTTGTTTTTTTTTAGTTTAGTTTGTCATCTTAATGGTTGAATTAATTAAAATTTTGTTTAATATGTGTAATTATCACAATGTTTTCTTACAATTAGACAAAAAAACTGTCTTATTTTGCCTGTCAGCGGAACTTCTTCCAGCAAAGTAAAACATGACTTTAAAGCGTCCAGCCATTTTAGAATTTTAAACTTAAGCCTAGAGGACAAAATAATTTATCTAAACATGAGTGTTTAGGTGTTTTACAACAATAAAAAACAAATAAAGAAAAACGCTCACAAATCTTGACGCATTGATTGTTTCTCAGACTATTTCCAAAACAAGACTCGTTCATTACAAATATCTATTGACTTACTGACGCTTACTTACATCTTTTGATAATTATAATATTAATTTTCATTCTATAGCTCATGAGAAATAGTATCAAGTTCTTAACAGTTTATGAAGCCAAATTAAGCTATTTTTTAATAATTTTAATATTAATTATGAATAGAAATTTATTGTATTCAAAGTGCTGGGTGTGAAAAATATTGGTTTTTGAGGTCGCAGATTTCTGCGGTCGGAGAAAAACAGAATTAATCTGTTAATTAAGGTCAATCGCGGACGCGGGGTGCGTCATCATTCCTCAACATTGTTTTGAGTGTGACCGCCGTCGTTTTGCAACACCGCGTAATCGAAGTGCGGCGAGTGAAGTAAGGGGTGCCAATTGAGCCGAAAAATCGATCGCCGTCGGAAATGTGTCGCGGACGTGCGAAGGAGAGTGAAACTGATTTTTATGGTCGCTTATGCAAGAAAGAGAGGCTGCCGTGCTCAGCGTCCGAGTAATTGGCCTCTCTCTTCGCGAATAATATAATCTGCGCAGTACCACGCCTCGCAAAAACTTGCCGAATGCAGATCGCAATTCTCTTACTGGCTGCGTATAATGGAGAAACTTTTTTCATAATCCCATCATTAAAATAATGAATTCCATCTTCAAAACCAATCAAAAACTGATTACATTCAAATTTAGACAAAATGAAAAAAAAAAATGATTTTGGCAATTTAAAAGAGATTGATCACATCAAAACAAGTCCGTGGCGAAATGCCGGACGTTTGAAATTGTTGCTCCCGGAAAAGTGGCAATTAAAGAGCGCGGCCATTTTTCAGCCTCGTTCGCGGCTTTCCGCAGTGATGCTCGTTTTGTCGATGAAAGCGGACGAAAATGAGTTATGGTGACGACGGCGACCCTTCTGCTCGCCCTCGCTACCCTGCTGGTATTTTTGAACTGATTTTAATACCAATTACAATTTTGCAACCAATATCAAACAGGTCAACCCTCCAGGTTTTGCAGATTCCGCGGACAAAAATCAGAGTATTTGAAATATCGATGATAATATTTAATATATGTCATTTTAATAACGATTTCAAGCTTTAAATTTATGCAAATCTAATTAATTTTAAGAGCTCCAGGTTAAGATCTCGAAAAATATCAACTCGCTGTCCAAACTTCTCACGAAAGTTCCGCCAAAAAGTGAATTTAATTTAATTTTTTTTTAAACTCATTTTATTTATAATATATTTTTTCTATTTGTTCAACATAAAAATATTCAAATTCTAATTTAAATTTTACGTTACATTTTACTTTTTATAGAACATAAAATACTTTTCAAAAACCAAACTAGAAGAGAATATATCATCAGATGTTGCGGGAGAAATTCATGTCACAAAATAAATAGGTAAACTAATGAATTGCCTTTCAATCAGAAGAGTATTAAAACCTCGTAAATCACACCCATCGCTAACCAGGAAAAAAAGTGAGTTCATAAATTTGAAAACATGAATTCACGTTTTTTGCATCCTGCCACATCACTTCTTAATTGAGCTAACGAACTTCATCATTTTCAGGCAAAAACAATCCACGAGGTGTGTAATTAGATTTTTAAAATCTGTCAACAATTAATATTGAGAAAAAAATTCTTTAAATTACAAAAATAAGGTCCCTCATACAAACCGGTGCGCATAAAGGGAAAGAAGTACACATTTCCCCCTGAAAAGGTGAGCATAATTTTTACATTTAAATATTATGGTACATCCCGTAAACTCTTGATAGGAAACTTATGAAGAAGCAAAGAAAAAATGTGAAGACCAGGGTTTGGTTATCTCCGGCCTTGAATCAAAAACTGAGCAGAAAAGTGTCACCGACTACCTCAACTACATCGGACTTTCCAGCGAAGTTGTCTTTTCGGCTCTTGATCAACTCGCTATACCTGGGAGTATCTTCGACGGCTGGGGCACTGAACCCCCGAAGTCAATAATCCCAGGTGATTGCTCTGCAACCTATAAGGGCAAATTTTACAACACCAGCTGCGACCAACCTGCTAATTTCATCTGCGAGGAGCCACCGGGCTCAACTTCAACGCTCGAGTATTTGAATTAAAGAAATCCAAAAATTAGGGCTGAATCTAATTTTTTAGGGGGTTAGCCAGTCTGCTGTCTATCGATGAGGGTAAGATAATATTAAATTTATTAGTTTAGCGTCCTCATATATAACGTTTTCAAGCTCCGATGGATTATGTCAATGGCAAAAACTACATAGTTCCTTCAAACATAGTGAAAGAAAAGTTTATGATTTTAGAAAATAAAATTTTTTTGTTTTAATTGCTCGCCAGGCAACAGTTGACGAGGCAAATTCTCTGTGCTCCAAGCAGGGTATGGAGCTGATGTCCCTTGAGTCGTTGGCTGAGACCTCTGCAGTGCAGGACTTCCTTGGGGACATTGGTAAAACTGATAACATCTGATTACGAAAAACTCATGACTTTTCAACCTTAAAGGACTCTCGACCTCAACGATGTTGACGTCCTTAAAGAAGCTTTCTGGGGGAGACGAGTTCAACTGGCTTGGTGGCGTTGCCGCCAACTTGCTGAACTGGGCCCCAGAGCAGCCGAACCCTGATGGCGGATGTGCCTCATTGGGGAAGCTTGGCCTTCAGGGAATATCCTGCGACACCGTAGCCAATTTCGTGTGCGAGGCACCCAACGGACCTTCTACGGTGGCTACAACTACTGAGTGAGATATTTCGTCTACGTAGAACCTGCGCCCTAAATAATACATCCCTATAGGAACCCATTGAGCAAACTCTTGGCCATGGCTGACTGTAAAGACTAATTGATAAAATATATAATGACACTCAAGAAGAGTTTTCCAGCCACCCCTGTGGTTTTAGGTGATAGTTCCTACATAGTTCCTTCTGAAAAGGTACTATTTTCCTTCTGATAAATCGAACCCTGGACCAGACTTAGAAATTTAGGCAAACTATGACAACGCACAGGAAATATGTGGAACGCGCGACATGGGTTTGATGTCCTTGGAGACGCTCGCTGAAACGGACGTCGTACAGGACTTTCTGGGCTCAATAGGTGAGCACCGTAAGTACCTAAAGGTCACCTGCTCTGATCTTTGGCTATTAGGACTCTCTTCAACCTCTGTTTTGACGTCTCTGAAGCGCTCCGGTGTTGACACTTTCGACTGGTTTGGGTCCTTGACGGCTCAGACGGTGAAGGTTGCTTCTTCGCCTGAAGACGTGGCTTCGGGGAAAGATTGCGCCGGGCTATCATCCATCGGCCTGGCGCCAGTGTCCTGCAACGATTTGTCCAATTTCGTTTGCGAATCTAAACCAACAGAACCTCCCACGTATATATTCAACCAAAATCTCTATATTATTTTGTAATTTCATGCTTTAAATACAACAGAACTGCAGTAACTTTTAAGGTTGGGCTGGTGAACGCAAAAATCAATGGAAATTCGTACTTCTTCTCGGAGGAAAAGGTACTTTCTTCATTGTTTTCTTTGAAGATGATCTTGTGACTTTTCAAGTGCAGGCAACCTATGCTGATGCAAACGCAGTTTGTAGTACTCGAGGACAAAGTTTGCTGGTCATTGACAATCTTCTAGAGAACATGGGCATCAAAGAGGCAATCAAGCAGTCTGGTCAGAGCCTTGAATTTTGACTGAACTTTCCTTTTGACGATTCCTGCAGGTTTTCAGAATATGTACTTCTTCACATCTCTAAAGGAGGACGTCCCAGGCACCTATGTGTGGACCGGTGGCGCCGAGCTGGTTCCGTCAAACGTGGAGATAAACACCGTTCCTCAGGGTAGTCTCCCGTGCGGCGCCTACTACCAACTGGCGTTCACCTTCGTCGACTGTGCCGTCCCTTACAACTTCATCTGCGAATCGCCAGGCGCGCCACTGACCGAGGCGCCCCCGCTGTAATTCGCAAAATCAACATTTGCAAGTTTGTCATCCAAAATTTAAGAATAAAAACAATACGTAGCCGCGAGTTGTTATTTAACGAGCAAGAAAACGATGCTGGAAACCGAGAGTGCTGGAAGAAAGGAGGGGCGTGGTGCATTGTTGGTTGGGCCGGTGCTCCACTTTGAGAGACGATTCGCACGTGCTGCGCGTGGCCCCAGGGCTGCTCTGATTGTGAGCCGCCGCCGCTGACTCTCTTTTCTCGGCGGCAGCTCACAATTACGGCCGTGGTTGCGTCACGTAGTACGCGAGCTGGTACTCGTTGGGCAACGCCAACGCCCCAGGGCCCCCGGCCCCATCCTCTCATTAGCCACCGAATCGCCCCCGAGAACGGCTGCCAAGAGTAGCTTTCAAAAAATAAGACAAATGAAGTCGTGCACATACATTAATATTCATACAAATGGTTTGCGCACCATTCAAGATTAAATGAAAGAAATGAAAAGTAATAATTATTTCATATTTGCTTTTTTTCAAAAAAAATAAATGCTGATAACTCAATTTGATCGTATTGCGCTAAAGATTTCGATTAACATTCTTTTGTTTTCATTCCGTTTTAATTTCAGAATCAGATAATAAACAGAACAATACAAAAATCCAGGTTTTGGTTTCATTCAAACTAAAAGAAAATTGAGCGTTACTAATTATTAACGGAGATATATTTAAGGTCTTTCGATTCAATAATTGCCGAATTCACGTGAACGTGAATAGGTTGAATAAAAAAATAAACCACTAAACTTCATATTCGTGTTTCTAAACAGTAAAATCGGAATTTTTTATTTAAATTGAGCGATTGTCCGCCCTCGCATCTCGTCATTATATTCACTTGAGAGAGTAAAAGTGAGAAAAGGCGTTGCAAGAGCGACGTACGGAGGCTGCAGCTGAGTGTTTTGCGCACAAATCGAGCACTTTGTATATCGTTAAGTGAAGGCCTCTCATAGAGCACACCTGGCGGTGTGCATTTTTCGCTCTGCTTGCGAGCGCGATTACGTGATGTACTTGCGTGCATTGTATGGCACTATTATTAGAAGAGCGCGAGAGGAAAGACGAGGTGCTTTCGAAAGGATTGATTTTGGCCGAAAGGCGTGGCGATTAATTATTACGCACGCCGGCAGCAGATGATGAGGAAAGCTCTCTGCGCGCAGTGAAAGTGGATCTGGAGCATCTCGGGCGGGCAGCGAGGCTGCTCGCCCAAGGGCCACGGCCCAACACACGCCTGCCTTGCATGCGAATAATGCACAACTTTTGCTTCCATCCGATTTTCGAATATTCATTTTGCACCCGTGGAGCGGATAATTGACAAAATTCATATTAAACGATGGAATGCATTCAGCAAAAGAAAAAAAAATGAAAAGCAGCGCGTCACACACCATCAAACACAAGAATCCGTACCGAGCCTTTCTCTCTCATATCCGCATTGGTTTCCCGAAGGGTGTAGAAAAATAAATAAAAAGATTTCTGAAAAAATAATGAAAATTCTAAAAACTGCCTATTTTACCAGGTATTAAAAGAAAAAATTATCAAAAAATCGAAAAATTTGTATCTTTTCGGAAAATAATGACACAATCGGGGGTTGATTAAAGGTGATTTAAATTTAAAATCGGATAAACTTATTTACTTGTGAAGTTTTTCCTGGAGATTCATCACCTCTATTTTTTTTGTGGAGCTTTTTAAAAGACCCTGATTTTTCGCCAGAAAAGCTTTACCGGCTGCAGGAGAGATATATTGTTGTTAGCTTCACCATGCAACGCTCATTAAAAGACTCTTTAGGTTTATCGCTGGAGAAGCTTTTCCAAGTTCCAAAGAAGTCAGCTATTGTTTTTAGTCTTATGTTGTTTTTCCATTTTATTAATTCAATATTCTTGTCGAGAGCGGCCGACGCCCAGCATCCGAGTTGCGCAAAAAATTATCGTGTTTTCATTTTCACTCTCTGGGTCAGCGTGCACACGAATTTTCCATCAGATACGATCGCAGTATAGTAGTTGCTGATCACTTTTGTCTGCAGAAATCACCAGATGAAGAGAGAAGTCGCGCAACACAAAAGAATAAATGAGAGCCCATTGTTCATTGCTATTAAACGAGGGTGGAACGGAGCACTGCTTCGATGTTTCCGAGGTCGAATAATTATGGAATCAAGTGACAAATATCATTTAAAGTTAGCTATAATACGTTTTTTTAAAGATGAAAAGTAATAAAAAAAAAAATATTAATGCTAAAAAATTCTATAAATGATTAAATTAAAAAGATTTCACAATTATAAGAAATCTAACAACAACAAAAGAAATAATTTCAAATATTGATTGGATTGGAAAAAAAAATCTTTATTAATTCTGGGCTTGTCAAAAGTAAAGAATATATTTCTTAAAATTTGAAAAAATATATTTCTCATTAAAAATTCAATTGCAAATAACGCGGTTTTTTTATCTAAAACGATTGCGGTGACAAAAAGTTGACTTGCTGAAATTTTCATCAATCCCTGGAGATTAATCCTGGTTACAATGGCTGGACAGAAGTGACCACCCCTTTTAAAAATTAATCTCAATAAAGAGAAAAGAAAACTTGTTTAATTCACAGAAGATGAACTAAAAAATTAATTTTGCTTAAAATACATAATTTTGGGGTTAGTATAAAACTAAATAATGCAAAAAATTAAGATAATGAAGTAACAAAACGACTTTTTTTCGTATAATATCTTCAGCTTCACGAAGAATGCGAGTTGCAGAAATTTATTTGAATAATCACGCGTCCGAAAACCTGCTCCATCGACTTTGGCGTCATTTCTCTGTTGCTGCGCATCCGACGCAATTACGTCTCCCTTTGAACGGCACGGTACGTTTATATGAACTTTTCAGCTAGCATACGTGTCGCGTTTCACGAGAGACGTCTCAATCAATTTGCGGAATCGTTTTCTCGCGCACTCGGGTCTCCTCTCTCGTGTGGGGGAGAAAAATGGAAATTTGAGGCCGAGCGCAGCAGCATTTCGCGACCACGCCCGCGCCAGCCGGCCGACACAACGAGAAATTTATATCAGGACGCGCCAGAAAAAGAGAACGAGCAATAACAAACACTCTCAGCAGCTTCTCGGTCTTATTTTTTTTTTACGTAACAACAATTATAACAATGGGCGCAAAAGAATATGAAGTCGATTGTTAGAGGCGTGACGCAACGAGCGCGAAAGGTCACTGCCAAAATCTACGACCGCTCCTTTCGTTTCGGCCGATTTGCCGAATTCGGCCTTAGGGACGCGCCGACGACTCCGATGACGTCACAGTTGAGCTCAGGTGACCCCGTAAACCCATAAATCGACACCAAACACGATATCTTTATGAGAAAGTTTAAAAGCGACCTGAGAGGTTAATCCTATTGTACCTGAGAAAGGGTCCGGTAATGTTTGTTCCAGCCGAACATGATTTATGCTCGTTCCGCGCGTGAAAATGTTTAGACGTTGCCACTCAAGAGGAATTTGTTTACAATGCAACAGCATGTGTTGTGTGACCAACCTTTGTCAGGGTGGTCCACAAAAAACCTGAAATTACCTTTGCTCGTACTTGTTTTAATCCGAGCACTTTAAAATTTTTATCGTCAATAGTTTTATCGAATTATTTTAAATGCAAATTAAAAAACCTAATTGTTCTAAATTTTTGTTTTCATAAATTTTTCTTGCTGTTTTTGTTGAGAAACGGGAGTTTTTTGATAAGTTTCCTGATTGGTATATTTGTTGGAATTAAATTTCTTGTTAAATATTTCTGGAAATGGTAATTTTTATTTGATTAAAAAAGAAGCTAATTTTTTCCCATCCATTTGTGATGCAGAAGCGAATCACTTTTGGTTTTAGGAATTATGTAAGTGAGATGAATGACGGAGAGGCCCAATTTCGATCGAATGAGGCCGTCGGAGAATGCACGCGAGTGCTGTTTTGTTTCGATTGATGCCACCGGTCGACGCGCGCGTGATTTTTCTGCAACAATTGTTGTCTAATTGCAGAGGAAAGGTTGCGCGGTTGCGCAAGTGCGGCGATCGCATTTTTCTCTTTGTCGCCGACACAAAGCGGCCGAAAATAAAATAAATAGCTCTCACTTTCAAAATTAACGGCCCCCTATTCGCTGCATGGATTCTTTATCACCGCGCGTGGCGCGACCTGAAAATGTTTATTATTTGCACATTGGCGCGCGAGAAGAACTTGGTTGGCATCCTCGAGGTCACCCCGCTTGACCCTTTCGCGGACACGCCCACCGAGTGGGCGCCGAATTGCGCTGCGGGCGCCGCCGCCGCGCGTTTTAATTGCGCGAGAGACTTGTTGCGAAATTGATGAGACTAGCTTAGATGGAGAGTAATTTCTTTTTTAATACTCGCGAAAGATGCTTTCTAGGCAGTAATGGCTTCGCCTTGCCTAAATTTTGCGTACAAAAATCAAGAAAGTCTCCGTTTAAAAAATTAAACGCTTTTATCTTTTTGACGAAGAATAAATAATACCATCAATTTTTATATTATCAGGATAAAAAAATTTAAATTACTTTGGCTGTATAAATAAATTGTTAAGAAATTATTCAAGCACCATTTTCTGGTTTTCATTTTTGCTGCAACGATGGAGGAACAAATTAGCACAAAAAGCACTGCTTGGCTATTTTTCCTTAAAAGAATAAATTATGAGAGATCAGAGAGATGCAATTAAGGATTAAATTTGAAAATCTTCGTGCATTCGGTGCAAATTTCTGTTAATTAATAAGATAATTTGTTCTTGGCATCCTTTGTCCGGACAATCTTTGACGAACGAAACGAAACAGTGATCAATTCAATTTCCGGCGTCCTTCTCTGCATTACACCAAAATTTTTCTGATATTCTTACCTTAATTTGCTTCAGGGACGGGTCTGGAATCCAAAGGAATCTCCATAAGTTTTGTGTTGACGAGTCTCGTCCTGTGAAAAAGTCAACTTAGAATTTTCGCCATACATAAATGTCACGGAATTTCACGAATTCGACCCGTTTCTTACCGCACTTTGCCTTCCACCGAACCCTGAAGCACTCAAGAGCACGACGCACCCCGGAATATACGAGTTTTCTGGCCAAAAACTGGCGATTCGCAACCCAAACGCACCGACGCACTCACAATTTGCAAAAGCACGTTGTTTTTGTCAACATGACATGAACATGAGAATAGTAATCAGGTGAGGGGCGGAAGCGGAAGGGAAGGGAGAGATCTGGGGGCGGGATATTTCAAACTGAACAAATCATCTGCGCACGTGGTACTGGTACTTTACCTTTCATTGTGCAAAGAGGATAAAAGAGGGTGGCCCAGAATTGATAGCATACGAGTTAGTGCACAACTTGTGAGACAACTGGGCAAAATAGTGATTTGAATTCGCATGCAAAAATATGTGAATAGAGCTGAAGTTCCCAGCCTTGCGCTTTAGTCGCAAAAGCACCGGCCAATAACTCCGATTGGAGTTGGCCTGTTACATTCTTCTTAAATAAATATACTTTATTAAAAAACAAATAATAATTGAAGCCGGCTTTTCCTCGATGGGTTTTGCGAGTTAAGTTGTTTATTGTTTGAGAAAAAAGCAATATCCTGCTCTAAATGTTTCGGCTGCGGGCTGCAGCCATAATTCGTGAGCAGTGAAATTATTTTTTCAAATTTTTTGAAAAATTGTAACTGAACAGAATTTTTTACAATCTTGATTATTTGATGGAAAATTTTATTTAATTAAATTATGAACTTTTACTTTTGTCAAAACAGTTTCCACAGTTTGTTTAAAGAAAATTGACACTCGAGGAGATGATCATGGAAAAGCTCAATATCTTCATTTCCATAATTTCACAGCTCATTAATTATGGCTACAGCCCGCAACAGGAAATGTAGAGAAAGAAACAATAAACAAAACTACTCGCAAAAACCATCGAGGAAAAGTTGGTTTAAAATTCAAATCTCCATAAATCAACCCTGCTGGATTGTGGAATTCTATAAAAAAAAATTATAAAAAATGGGGTTGCATACCAAAGATTTTTTTTTTAAAGAGAGGAACTATTGGAAATCACCTATAAAGCTGTAAATTTATTTACAACTAAAAATACAAATATTTGCATAAATTTTTATTTCCAGTTATTGTGCTGTTTCTGCGGAAAATCACCATAAAATCAATGGATAGCAAAAATTACCGAGAATTATATCATTATAATCTTTCTAAACATATGCAATCATACCATCGTAATAATAAAATAAACGGGCAATTCCAGTCTTACAATAATGTCCAATGAATTTCCATTATTGCGCTTTATGGGATGCGTGCTTTATTTATCGCTGTTTTGGTTGGACAAGAACAAATTGCGCTTGTTTTATGAAGTCGTCGGCCGCGGTCGAGCCGAGTAGAAAGGTCGCCATTGTTTCTCGAGCTGACATCTCTTTTCGTCTCCGCCGGCACATCCTGCACGTCGTCTCGCCGAGGCAGTGCCAAAAGGCCAACCGAACAACACGCAATAATGCAAAACGAACACTTTATTGTGAAAAATTTTATTTCATGATTCTATAAAAGTAATTCAAGTTTGAGAAACTAGGTTTTTTTTATAATTGAAAATGCAAAATGAGTTTCAAAAATTTATTAAAATATATATTGTGTAGGGAAGTCTGATGTTCAAATTTTCAATCTTGACCTGTTTTGATGTAATTAACTTTGAGCATAATTTAAAAAAATATACTAATTTGGAAAAACAAGACCTGTTGCTTTTATAGTAAAAAAAAAAAAAAAATTCATACCAATTTGGTAATATGATATTTTAAAATTTCTTTTTGAATGGAAGACCTCGAGATAAAAACCACCTTTGACTTTGACAAAACCCGCGTTCAAATCTTCAAGTCGGCGGGCGGGGGAGGAAATTCCTGTCGGGCGAGTTGCCTAACTAAGAGTTTGGCAGGCGTTTAAGAAATACAATTTCCTATTCTCTTCCTCGGAAACTAATGCTGGCAATTACCAACGAGTACACAATATTATGATCGATTTATCATTCATTTGTTCTCGTGTGTTGAGGTTAGCAGAGGTGAAGAGGCGAGAAATTCTTCCTGGTCAACTGAGTACGTGCTGGAGGCGGCTCCGTCGGTCGCGCGTGGGCGGCCACTTACTTTATTTATTTTATTGGCGATGCATCTCCGGCTGTTACCGAGACTTTTTCTCTCTCTCTCATCTTTTTTGCGCTGCAGCCGCGCTCGTTGCGAGATTTATGGCTGCCGGTGTGAAAAGGGCTGGCGATCGAGTGCTACCTGCAACTCTCCACTCGTCGCGCGCTTTTGGGTGTTTCTTCGATCTCTCGACCGCGTGAGTCGCGTGGGCAAAATAAATTCCTCGGCGCCGCGGATGTGGAAAAATCGCTGATTGTATGAAAGTGCATAAATAATCAAATAAATATATATGTATTGCACAAAACTGGAAGATAATAATAAATACATGAGATGTAATTGCATTTTTTTTAAATGTAAATAAAAATAAATTCTGTTGTTTTAATTTTTTCTTTAATTTTGTCATTAAATTGGGTGATTTCATGTATAGTTGCCCTCAATTCGAACTCAATAAACATTTCTTGAAACTAAATAAATAAAATGATTCAAATTATTATATAAATTGATCTTTACTGAGTTACATTTTTCACAATAACTGTTGTTCATTTTTATAAGACATTAATAAAAGAAAGATTAATTAAAAGTTTAGCATTTTGCCAAAAAAAGGGGTCAAATTTTGTAGAAACAAAAAAATGTCATGACGATATAAGCCCAGAAAAAGAATAATAAATAATAGATATTTAAAATTCACTGTGTAAAAAGTAGAAATTTTGTGTTGTGGTTATACATTGCTGGCTGGGATGTTAAAAAAAACAATAGTTAGTTAATATTACATAAAAATTGTTATCATTTTCAGGAGTACTTATAAAATAAAATTAAACCATTTCCAATTCATGTCTGTTTTTTGCATAAATATGTGAAATTTTCTTTCATAAAATTTCGTGAATAAAAAATATTAAATTTAATAAGAATAGCATTGAAAAACAAAATTATTTTAATTATATATAAACCGGATTGTGGAAACAGAAATTCAGCCAAAACGCCGCAGTGCATTTATATAAGAAAGAGAGCGGCCGGTTGGTTTGACGGACTTTGAATGAAATCGATCGCTTGGCAATAAATCAAGAAAGAAAGAAAACCCGCCCATTGCTCGGCGATCACCGCGCAGAGTGGGAACCTCTAATGATGAATAATTCGCGCGTCCATCTTCGCGTGACGCGTCGAAACGTCGACATCTCTGGTCGGAGAAAGTGCGCAGCAATGATTCCTCCCGAAAGCTCTTATTTAGACGTCAGTGGGCTTTTTTGCCCGAGTCGATTTAGAAAAAAAAGTAATAAATCATTGTTCGCGCAGAAATGGGCTTCTTCTAACGCTTCCGTTTCCATCAGCATGAATAAGTTTTTGCGAGATGCAGAAAAAATCACAAAGCGGTCGTTCGTCTCGCGCCGAAAGATGAAAATTATTCCGGTCAAGGTGCTGCAGCTTTTTGCGTCCCTTGGACAACGAAATCGGCGAAAAACAAAACTGCTGGACCGAGACAAAGAGAAATACTCGCCTTGCGTCCAATTTTACACGCCAGCTAATCAAGATCAAGCTTTCAATGAAAAGTGTCAACCTTTTCGTCAAAGATAAAAATTATCCTTCGTTTTTTTACGCTTTCAGGGAAAGTATTTATTAAAATCAAACCATTTATTTCTTTATAATTTCTCATTTTTCACTTTTATTTTTTATTTGATACATAATTTTACTTGTCTACATTGATGGAAAAGAGATTTAGCGTCGACCGAACAATCGACGCTGGAGCAATTTTCGCAAATTCTTAAACTTGAGGACAGAAAAGAAACGGGGAGAAGAAAAGCTAAGTTGAAGCTTTGAACAAAAACGTATATTTACACACACCACTTAAGGGATAATTTTTTCTTCACAAAATAAGAGAGCAAGGAATAAATTTTACAGCACGATCCAAAGTGACTAGCAGATCAAAAATTATCAAGTTAAAATTCTCGTTTGCTAAATTTTACTAAGTACAAATTATTTGCGAGGAAATTTACACAAGAGGCGTCAGTTCCTTCAACGAAACCGAACCAAGGTTTTCACTAATAACAAAATTATTTAAAAAAAAAAAAATCATTGCACTCGTTGCTAGGAACAAAAATTGGAGTAAAAGCAAAATTTGAGAATGTCGGAAAGGATTTGAACTTTTTTCTTCTAGAATTTCATGAAAATATCGACCGCTAAAATTACAAGAGACATTTGCATGTTCTTCAATTTGAAAATAAATTTGTTGATTGAAAACAACGCAATGTCTCTCTCAAGTGAGCGGCAGAAAATTGCTCGCGTGATCACAGCTCGCTGGAATGAGGGATTTTTCTGTTTGGCAGTTTCATTCGATGGAGGGGAGAGGCTGTGCTCGTGTGAGGAGAAATGGACGGACGTTTTTTTTTTAAAAATAAGTTAGGTGATGCAGCGCGGGGTGACGATGGTTAATGAGGATGACATTAAATTAAATTAATCGATGAAAACGATGAAAGGGTTAAGTATGTATGAATGAATGGTGACCACGACAAAAAAAATAATGAACGCTTAAGCCTACTAAGTAACGATGAACGGATGAAAATATGCTGGTAACTCGAGGTGGGGGGGTGGTGGAGGGGGGCGCTCATCAGGTACACACGTACGTCAATCGTGCAAGGGCGGCGACGCCGAGGCGGGCGACGACGCGGGGCTGGACGCGTCCGAAAAGCGGCGCCGACGCGCGGCGGCGCCCACCTTGCCCATGAACGAGCGGATCTCGTCGAAATAGGTTTCGTGAGGGGCGCGGGGGGCCCCTCCGAGCATTCCGGTGGGACCCCGTGGGTCGAGGATGGTCGGGCCGTCGGCGTCGTGCTTCTTCAGGTGCCGGTCCAGGTTGGTCTGCTGGCCGAAGCAGCGCTCGCACAACGGACACTTGAACGGCTTCTCCTTGTTGTGGATGTTGCGCACGTGGCGCTGCAGGTTGGACGAGATGCTGAACGAACGCTCGCAATACTTGCATTTGTATGGCTGCTCGCCCGTGTGTGTGCGCAGGTGACGCGTTAGGTTCGCCGATCGCGGGAAAACCTGCAATCAATAGTCGAAACGAAACTTTTATTAGATGATTGGAAATGGTAATAATTGGGATTGCTGAAGTGCACGGGAATTTAATAAATAAAGCTCCATTCCAAAAGAGCGAAACTAACCAAGTTTTTTGCTTTCTTATGCTATTTTCGTTTAAAATTTTGTAAAAGAAATCTAAAAAAGATGGAAAAGAAACTGACCTTTCCGCAGAACTTGCAAGCGTATCTGTCCCTGGGTTTGGTGCCGTTGGGCGTGGTCGGCGGGACGTTGTGGTTGGCGGCCGAGGGACTGTTGTTGTTGTCGAGCACCTTGGTGTTGGCGGGTGGAGGGGGCGGCAGGAAGGGGGCCGAGTAGGGCCGGAAGCGGTGCGGCTGCATGGCTTCGAGCACGATGGGGTAGAGGGCGGCAAGGGGAGGTGGCTGCGGCGCCGGAGGGGAGGGGGTGCGCAGGACGACGTTGCGGTTCTCGTCGCGCCGCGTCTTCTTGTGTTCCATGCGCAGGTCGAGCGGCTGCTCCTCGCGCGAGTGGTCGCCGCCGGCCTGCTGCGGCGGCGGCGCCGCGGGCGGCGTCGAGTGTCTCGACAAGTCGAACGGCTCGTCGGCGTCGTCTGGCGGCGCCGCGACGTGGCGCGCCGACTCGGCGGGGTAGACGGCGGCCTGTTTGGGCGAACCGCCGTCGGCGCGGGCGCTGTAGCGGCCGATCATCTTGCGTGGGCTCGAATCTTTCTCGCGCATGCTCACCACAACATGGCGGCGCCCCGGCGCCGGAGGGGGGCTGGACGGGTGCAAGGGTGCCCGCGGGTAAAAGCAGTACCACGGCAGCGGCGCCCCGACCACGCTCATCTGGAGTCCAGGCCGACCTCTGCTGAAACACAAATGGAAAATTGCACAAATTAATTATGTGGTCCGAAATTAAAATTTTTGGAATTTGCTTGAAAATTAGGATTTTTGGATCCAATATTTAAGCAGATCGTAAAAAAGATGAATGTATTTTCTGTGTAATTGTTTTTCAAGTAATTTCCTTTGGGATATAGGAAGCTTTGTTGCGTCCTCATTAATTTTCTCCACCACTTTTTAAGATTGGAGTTACAAGTTGCATTTGTGATCGTTATGCCCATTGGAGGAATTGATACAACAAAGCGAAAGTGATTGAGTAAGTCATCACCTATTTATGTGCATTGGGCACTTTAAAAATTTCACTCTGGGTCAAAAATCGAGTGCACAAACGCAGCCCACCAAAAACGCCCTTTCGCGCGCGCGGCTGTCAATTAGGAGAGAAAGGGCAATTAATTCGCCCACGCACTTGATGTAGCGAGGTGGGCGCTGAAAGGCAACATTAAAAAGCAGCGGCGTCAAAACAAATACGCGGCCCGCCTCTAGGGGGTCAGCGCGGGGTCTCGTCGCTCCCGAATTGAGCGCGAAAACTGGTTTTTCCATCACAAATTCTCTCCGTTCTTTACGACCAAAACGAGGCACTCTCTCGGATCAAAGAAGCGTCATCTGGCGCCAATTATACACTTTTTGTATATATGAACTGAAAAAGAAAAACGAGTTTCGCCTTCGAGACGTGATTGACTCGCTGTGTTAATTTGGCAGATTCCCACGAAGGGTCGTAAAATCGCGAAAAGTCGCTCTCAACTTTGACACTCGGCCGTAAAACAATAAAAATTAAACGGGAAAGCGCGCGGCTGCAAAGCGAGAGACGAAGATGCATGAGTTGCTCCGATTCGGGCCACACCTTTCGCTCCTTATTCTGACACAAAGTCTTCTGCCCCACATTCGAGATGAGAGCGAGCGAGGCCAGTGCGACTAACAGGCGCTTCCTGCTCCGCAATTCTCGATCAACACTGAGATGGAAAAATCGCAGAACGAATAAATTAGAAGGAAAATCTTTAATTAGAGAAAAAGGGTTTGGAAACGTTCAGAGATTTTAAATTATATCAGCAAAGGTCCTTATAAGTTCAACCGTGTTTGACGACTGTAAGAAAATTCTTTTGCATTAAATGTTTTTCTTTAGGAGAAATATTAAAAAAAAGGTACAAAGATTTCAATAATTAACATACGTGAAAAAATATAAATGAAATTTTGATTTAAAAAAGTTGAGTTCAATTTATACAACAAAAAACTTAAATAGTTGGATCTGATTTAAATAAAAATTTAGGTCCGAACAAAATAGGACACGTGTGAAGTTGCGATCCGCGCATTCAAGTCTCCTCAGTGGGACAAATGGAATTGTTCGATGGAATCAAAACCGGTGCTCGTCTCGCAGCTGGAATTCGAATTTGACGAACGATAGGGCGTCGATGGTACAGACCAGGAATGCGGAGATGAATTTCTGCTCTCTGCCGATTAGAGAGAGATATTGAGCAGCGTGTTGTGTTGTTGCGAGAAAATAAGAGAATTAAATCGCGCGACGCTCGACGGAGCGCATCTCACAACAAATCGGCGAGAAAAATTAGAAATCGAGAGGCACAACACATGCCATGCTCGCGGGATGGAAAATAAATGTAATCTGTATGCGGCTGAAAGTGTCTTCAGCGCGGTGGACGCAGCAAAGCGGCAAATCCATAACTTTCGTCAACGCTTGGGCAAAAAATAGAACCACGCCAGGTTATGTCACTCTGTCGAAAGTGTTTACCGCCAATCGAATTGTCGCGGTCGTGATTTCTGCGCTTTGTCTCTTTTGCTTGATATGCACGTAATGGAGAGGAAAATGGGCCACCGGATCCTTGGCTGCGAATTATAATCGCCATTGTCGCTTCTCAATACACGCCAAAAACAATCGCGTCCGAGCAAAATCAAGAGCGCATTGCTGCACTAAAAAAGGCTCAAAAGTAAGAAGGCTTTGCCGCCTGGCCGCGTCTTTTCACGCGGGCAAATTAACCGTCCGATTCATTCCATTAAGAAAAAACTCGCTTTCAACGTCAAATTAACTCGTTAAGTCGCGCATTGAACTGCATTCAACAGCAGTTAGAGGAGACTCGTCAAAATTTTAAGAATTTTCCTTACTTTAACGCTCAAGAAAATAAATAACAAAACAACACATTCATAATTTAAATTCTCAGCATTAATTAAATTTTCGTTTATTTCATTTAAGTTAGTTAAATAAGAATTATTTTATTTGTTGAGAACAAGATATAAACAAAGTTTTATTGTAATCTTTGTGTTCTTAAAGACACTTGTAAATTCAATTATAAACGGAATGATCTGAGAATTTTTTTATGATGTTGAAATTTTGTATGATTGGGAAATAAAAATAATGGAACAGATAAGAAGTTTGTGAATGTAATTATTGAAAAGTTTGCGAAACAAATTACTGAAAAACCAAACTAGTTAAAAGATCTTCACGCATTTTAATGCTCCAGATTGTATTTTTCGATTACAGATAATCATTTCTATATATTTTTCTATTTTCTTTCAAAAATCAAACGACCCCACATTAAATTGATTCCACGAGAAATGATTAAGGTGATCTCGCAGTCTTTGAAGTGTTTGCTATGAAATTGGTGAGAAAACGCAGCAGCACGCCGCGCCGATGAACCGACGCTTTAATTGCGCAGCGCCGAATTGGAAACGAATCGATTTCTGCACCTGCTGCTGGGAAAAGAAACCTTAATCGTGTGTTATATATATTTTTTATTCATTCCACTGGTCGATCAGCTGCAGTAGTAGTTTCTTGCTTAACAGTAAATGCATCAATAGAGACCCGCGAAGAAAGAAATAAAAAAGCGCCGAGCGTGCGCCTCCCGCTGGGCGCGGATTTTTCGCTCTTCTCCCTTTGACTCGCGGGTCCTTTTCTTTGCGTGGCCGCAGAAATGACACGGCGCTTTTAGGAAAAACCGATTTCGGTCCCGCTGCGCGATTCGCCGCCAATTCAAATATCCAAGTCAAGGCTAATTACGAACGCGGTCCGAATATATACATTTATGTATTCTTCCGATCTGGGTCACTTTTTGTGACCGGCGAGCGAAATAAATCGAGAGAAAGTGAAATGAAACGCCGCCGCCGCCCGAGATCTGTCCCTATACAGCAGATGACCACCTCCGGCCGCGAACGGCCCCTCCCCGCCCAGGCACTTTCGATTATTCCGCAAACACGGGCACTTCCTCGAAGCACTTCAAAACCTGAATACGTTGGCACATCGGCTCTTTTGCATGTGTGCGTAACAAGTTGCTGATTACCGTTTGGACCAAAAAAAAAAAAAAAAACACGTCTGGGACACAGTTATGGTTAGATAACCCTAATAAATTATAGACGACAAGCGCAAAAAGATGCTCTGCAACGTGCAAAAAATAATATCTGCGATTTATCATCGTTGAGTCTGGTTTCTACTTTCTGAACCTGTTACAAGACAACTCCAAATTGTTATTTAAGAAGGTAGTCGATTATCCAGAAAATTTTTAACTGATATTCAGTTACAAAAAAGTAGTGAGAAGTATAAATTATAGATTTATATTATGACTGGAAAAGAAACAAATATTCGTTTGCATTTTGCCCCAGGTAATTTTGTTTCTTATTTTTGCCTCTTAAAAAAAAATTAAATTTTGGTTTTTGGTTTTTTATGTTCAAGTTTAAAATATTTGAAAAGAATATTGTTTTAAAACGTAGTGAGAAAATAAAGTAAATTAAGGCCAATTAACATTTCAAAAATTTCAACTTTAAAATTGATATAATTTTGGATTATAAAATTCTTTTTCAAAAACAATTTAGTACTTCCTCCCTTATGATTCCAGAATTTCAAATTTATCTCTTGTTGAAAATGAAATTTTGTAATTTTTTATTTTAATTGACTAATATTTTTTTTTACTTTTACATTTATGAAATTTTCTGTTTTTTTTTTTTAGTTTCAAATAATCTTTAATTACTTTTTTTTCTCTAGACAACTAGAATTTTTCTGTCCTTATCGCCACTTATCGCTATAAATCTTATTCTATATCTAACGCAAAACTGTCAGCGCATAATTCTTGTATCGTCTCTCAGGGATCGCATTTCTTTCCCGCTTGCGTCGCGCGGCGTTGCTTGAAATCAATTAAGAGGCACAGCCTTGGCGATGCTGTTGGAATTGTTTCAAGTGCTGACCAGCGGCGCTACCACTATTTGTTTTCTCGTGGACAAAAGTCGTTCAACTTTGATTAATTCATCTAATTAAAAGAAGTCGAACGTCCTCGACACGAATAAATCTCTCGCTCGCACAGCATCTCTCTCAAAGAGCGCGAATCGAGAGAGGGTGTTTGGTCAGCGCAGAGCAAAAGAGCGGGAGAAAGAAAAGAAGAAAAGGCAACGGCCTCATTTGCATCGGCTTATGAGCGGCTAATGATGCCGCCGATAAATCAAATCGCTCGCGCCACAATGACGTCGTAAATCTCTTTCCGATCTCGAGCACACAGAGTTAATATTCTATTTTTTGCTCTCAATCTCCCCGCCGTTATAAAATTATCTTGTGCAAAATTTGAAAACTTTATAGAGTTGAAATTTGCATTTAATTAGAAAAAGTTTATGGAAAAGAGCCAAAGACTGAAAAATTTAATAAAAAAAATTTCACATAAAATTAGGTTTATTTTATATAAAAAATCATGAATTTTAGGTTATTTTATTTTATTTGCCGACAAAAATTATTTTTCTGTGTAAATTTGCGAAAGTTGCACATATATTTGAATTGGAAAGTGAAGTCCATCTCTCACTCTCGGTCGGTAATAGGCGTTGTTTTTATTGTTGCTCTCGCATTAAAATGTTCCGGTCTATCGGAGGAGCTAGCAGAGGAAAAAAGCAGGGACGTACGGTTGGTCCGTGTGTGTCGTGTCAAGCTAGGGAAACGGTCAGAGAGAATATATTTTCACTCTCTCTCCGCCGCCGCCGCAATCTGGAGCACTTTGGAGTTAATTAGCGCACTTGCAGAACATGTCGAGCCGCGGCGCGCGAGAATTAATTATTCGTCGTAAATCTCTCGGCGCGGCGGACAGCAGCTCCTTGTTTTCCCATTTTTACATCCGAGATGCAACACATAACCAGCTTTTTTCGCGGGCCCGGAATGCGAGAGCCCAGGTGAAGGGACGAGGCCAGAATCGCGCGCGACCCCAGGTCATTTTAAATAACGAGCTCGCAGGTCGGATTTTCGCTTGGAGAAATTAAAGCTTCCGGCAATTTTAAATAATAAACTTCTGGAAAAACTTGTGCCCCCGGTTGAAGTATAAAATAGAAAAGATATCCAGATTTCGCATCAAGAAATTATCATAATTTTTTTATCTCCTATTATTTTTTTCTTAAAATTATCCTTTATTGAAATTATTACAACTACAGATTATCTTTTGAGAAAAATAACAAGAAGTATTTTGGCCAGGAAGTTTCTCCATTTTTTATTCCAATCGTCAGCTGTTTTCTCGTTATCTCCAAAAAATGTCCATCCAAGAAAGACAAAAGCCGCAAATCCACTTTCGACGTCACACTGTGCTCTGGAAAAAGCAGGAGATATTTTCTCCTGGCCGTGTTTGCTCGAGTGGAAAACGGCGTTTGGTCTGCTATAGATGTATACGTGAGAGATGCAAATCGGACGAGAAAAGCTGCTTGTTTTCGATTCATTTGCGCGCGTTTATCGCGGCCTTATCTGCGTACGTACACTCTTCTTACTTTCTTTTGTGTCCCGGATGCTCTAGGGCGATTTGTTTTGCTGATCGATCGAGCCCAAACCGTTCATTAGCCGATTAACCGAAAATCGTAACAGATGCTGCGGCGATGTGCGAGAGCTAGCGCGGCTCGCGCGCGCGCGAGATAAGAATGCAAATTCCGCCGCGGTCACGAGAGTGACCCGAGCGAGCTCTCAATCAGCGGCACGACCTTTTTATGCATCATTAGAGTAATGACGCGGCCGCGTGCTCAGCGCGCGAGCCAACGAGCTCGCTCGACTTTTTACGGCTCGTTTTCAGCGGCGACTCGACTGATTTATGGCCCAAGGGTCACTCGCTTCCTCTCGTCCCGACCTGACCGGTACCGCCAGAGATTCTCCAATCGCCATTGTGCTCTGTGTATGCAAGGTGATTTCGACGATCGATTCAGCTTTCTCAGAGAAAAATCCAATTAATTCCACCGACAAAACGTTCTTTTCATAGGGTTGCACCCTGAGCTCAGGTTCTGCAAAGGACTTTTGATGGTGTAAATTTTAATCACTATAAATAAAATAATTCAAATTCTAATATTTGTAAACCTAAAAGGTTTTACCCTGAGATCAGGGTCCTCACCTGAAATCAGAAATATCAATCGGTCCCATAGTTTGTCTACTCTTTCGGTTTTATATAAATCTGTAAGGAATTTTGAGCCATTTAAATCAGGTACTTCACGGTAGGCGTTGTGCAAAATATATTTACCCTGAGCAAGGCTCAAAGGTGAAGGCGCATCTTCACATACCGCTGTAGGTCCGCTTAATGGGTCCAAATACCTGGCTGGTCAGCGTGCAAAGGGTCCAAATGTTTGGCAGGTCAGCGTGCAAAGGGTCCAAATACATATTTCGTAATTTTACAGTAGAGGGGGTAAAAGAAGAAATACTGATATTTCAAGTTATAAATTATCCTGTACAATAAATCTCAAATATACTTGCTGGAATGAAATTATTGCACTAAAATCTATTAATTAAAGTTGAAAATAGTGCTTATATTTTGATACACTTTTGCGTTTTGATTTTTTAATGCTAGATCAAAAAAGCGAAAGTTGAAAATTATATTAAAAAAATAGTTTTAATCATGGAATCGCAATAAAAATCACCAAAAAGGGTTAAAATATTTCCGGAAATGATATTCCAAGGTCAAATTTGTTTTATTTTACCTGGTACATATTAAACATAGAGGTTTGCGTTTTTTATTGTTATTCAGTACCTATTAAAAAAAAATTAGTAAATAGTTATATGAAAATCACCGCAATGGACCGTGCTTTTATATATTTTAGAGATAAAATTTTTTTAATTAAGGGTTGGCCTTGAAAAGAAGCATTTTTTGAAAAAATATGAAACAAATGTATGAAAAATATTTTTGAAAACCTATTTCATCTTTTCGTAAGACAATTTAACTTTTTGCGGTCATTTTCTTTCCAAGTTTTTCAATTTTGGTCCAGCGGTTACAAAACTACAGCCCTCGATGCAAACCCTTGTTCTAGGTAGAATTCTAGGTAGAATTAAACATATCTGACCTTGATATTGCCATTATATTGCTAAAACGATCCAAATTGCATATTTCCAAAACAATCACAACAGTATTTTAATTTTATTCCTCTAATTTACATAAGCAGCCCTGTACATTGGTATATAAGCTATGGAGCCATTTAATTTGCATAAATTGATGCGTTAATTTAGATAATTTTTCTATTAAATTTAGTTAGTACCCATATTTCATGGATCGAAATAAGTCAATTGGAATCAGTTTTCACGCAAATTTTGATATTGGTCAAAATAGTATTTAGCCCCTTTGGCATTTAGCCACTTTGGCATTTGGACCCTTTGCACGCTGACCAGCCAGGTATTTGGACCCATTAAGCGGACCTACAGCGATACATTATATTAGCTTTACTGATTCAAAGCAAACACGATCTCTTCACTTTTAAGAGAGAGGACGTTTTATTACACTCTCCGCCTTCCACTTTTAGGTTCAATCAGCGTACGGGTCAGTACCCTGAACCTGAGCCCGGGTCACCGCATCGCCAGACTGGGCGTGTTGGGTGTCCATCAATAGGTTTCCCGACCCGCTGAGGCCAATTCTGCAGTCGGAAAGGTCGCAAACCGCGTCCAGTTCGAGAGAGATTCCGCGCCGATCGGAATGCTGGGCAGACTGGCCGAGCTGGCGGGGGCGGGCGAGAAAAAAGGGCGCAGTCACTTATTTATGTATTTGTTTGCTCTTATTCGTCGCCCACGTCGGCTGCCGAAGACGCAAACAAACTGCCTCCGCGCTTGGCTCGCGCACCGAGAGAAGATCGATTCAATTTTTTTCATGCATCAGAAATTTGCAATTCTTTTCATTTTGAGCGGAACTTTTTGTCCGGTGAAATTGGTCATTGTCCGGCGCGGGCGCGCGCAACTATAGAGAAAGAGAGGAGAACAATGCGCGGTCGCCTCGGGTCTTTCTTCTTTCTCTCGTGCGCCGTCTCGTATAATATTTTGCAATAAATCGTGTAATGAGCAAGTCGGGGCCCTCGTGAC
This sequence comes from Neocloeon triangulifer, assembly GCF_031216515.1. Lineage (NCBI taxonomy): Eukaryota > Metazoa > Arthropoda > Insecta > Ephemeroptera > Baetidae > Neocloeon > Neocloeon triangulifer. Next base: position 5,046,978 of record NW_026775550.1, read on the forward strand.
CGCCCCTGGGGCCCTGAGCGGCCCCGATTTGCCCGTCCAGAGCTCGGCCGACCGCGCCTTTGCGTCAAAAAAGCATGCCATCCTGCGAGCGCAGTATCAGATCGAAAAAAGAAAGACTGACGGGCACGTCTCGCGAGGCCCGATCGCAAGTCACTCAACAGAAGCAGCAAACAGTTTCTCTTAATTCGTCGTGATTTGCTCTCGCGCCTGATTCGCTCGGCCTTCGGACTCGAGATGGAGATTCGGCAATCAAAAAACGTGGTCCAGACGGTTTTGAAAGCACTACGCAGGGATTGCCTTATTGTTCTTTAGAGTATATAACTTGGAAAGGACAAAATAAATGGTGATAAAATAAAAATTTCTTCATTTTCTAGTTTTCATCTTTATGAAAAAAATTGGATACTCTTTCTTTGAATGAAAAACAAGGCGTCCATCAAGTTTGACGCAAGAGTGAATATACGAATCGAGAAAAACCAAAGCGCATTTTTTACATAGAAGAAGCGGAAAATCGATTGGAGTTCGTGCGAAATGCTCGTCTGCTCTCTGTTGAAATTCCTCGGTAAAGCACCCGATCAAAAGAAAACAGACAGTTAGGTATGATTTGTTCTGGGAACGGTGCGATTAGTTTTTAATTTTCCGCCCTCACTCTACATTAAATGAATCTGACTGCAATGAGCAAAAAATAACGCAGATCATGATTTTTTTTGCGCCGAGAGAGGAATCGATCATTTTGCTGTCGCTCGTCGGCGGGAAATAATAAGAATGGAAAAAGGTCGCGGATGGAGCGGCGCCAAGAGATGCCAGATAATATAGCGAACGAGCGCGCGCGCGACAATGGCAATTTAAATCGCTCTGCTGCTCGTCGTCGTGTAAAGCAATAAAGTTGCCCGCTTATTTATCTCTGCTCGTCTCTCTCGTTCGTTTTATTTAAACGCACTGCGCTCGATTAAGCAAATAAATAAATGCGATGGCGCGACCTTTGCCATTGCTCATTTTCCGCGCCGAGACGTACTTCTATTGCGTGCGCATTGCACAGCGCACTTTTCAATTAATAATTGCCATGAATAGTCGTCGATCCACGCCAAGTTCAAACAACCAAAGACGACTCAATCAAAGGGCGGGGAAGTTTACAACTGACATAAGAGTGGCACAAAAGATCTGCGAAAAAATCGATCAATTTTTATTAATTTTTTTTTTTTTTTTTTTGAAGAGTGGTAAAATTTCTGATAAAAAATGTTTAATCATTTAAATTTAGAGAGTAGAAGTGCAATCCTATTTTTAATTTAGATATTTCATAAGTTTTGGCGGCTATTTAAAACATCTTTTTAATCAAATAAACAGTTAAGACAAGAAAAATAATTATCCAGATTTTATGACAAGATATGGAAGATTCATAGCTTTATTGGTGTTAATTAATTGCACATTAATACGCGTCATAAAATGAAAAATGTCGGCATATTTAATTGATTTAATATAAATCAGCAATCATTAGTACAGATTTGATGTATTTATTTTTGCTCTTTTTTCAAGCTTTTAAAACTAAAAGCTCATTCACAGGCTCTGGTTCTTTTTCTTCCTTGAAAATAATTAAAAAATGCAAATTTTAGCACGCTATTATTAATCGAGTAGAGAAAGCGCATCTCTCTATACACTTTTGATGTAACACGCGGCGTCGCGCAACGATATCGATTAACAAAAAAGAAGGAAAAATATTGGGCAGCGCGCAGTCAACTTTCATCTTGGGCGGGTGATTTGCCGGCGAGCCAGTTTATAAATCGCGCGGCCGCAAGTGTCAAATGTGGATTTTCGAGATCGAGTTTCACTTTCGGATTCCCTAGGTCTGTCTCTCTCTCTCTCTCTCTCTCTCTCTCTCTCTCTCTCTCTCTCTCTCTCTCTCTCTCTCTCTCTCTCTCTCTCTCTCTCTCTCTCACTCGTTGTTATGCGGCGACGACGACCGGAGCACCCCCGGGCCACCGATACACCGGACCAGTTTGATTCCACTCTTGGTTTTGTTCTGATTAAAGAAAAAAAAAACAATCGATCGAAAATAGAACTTCCAATTGTAATTGCCATCGCGGGTTTTGACGAGTAAGAGCGGCAGCGATTATGCAAAAGGCGTGGCCCCTTTTTGTATATTTTTGACTCGCGCTCTCTCATTATTGTCTCGTCGTGAGATTCAATCGCCAAAATATTTGCGCTCTCAAAACAGCAGACACGCCCACGCACCTGATTAATTAGGCGCCCCTGCAGCGATAAATGCGCGCATTTTGAACCGAATAAATAACCACAACTCGCGCGACCCAATTTGATATAAGAGCCGCTGGCGAAAATAAATAAATGATCAATTCGTCTCGCGTATCCATATGGCTCAGAGATTTTTTGCGAAAAGGAAACCTTACAAACGGAATTTTTGTACTGATATATAGGTCTAAAATTTCTGCAAATTTAAATTTATTAAGTATTAATTTAATACAAAGAAGTTATTGATTTTGAAAATTAAGAAAAATCTGAAATTATAAGATCAAAATCATTTATTCTCCATTCTTCACAATTTTTTAAAATTTTTCTTTTTGTGAACATCAAAATCCGCGTATATTTCTAAATTAATTGAACTTTTTGAAAAGCCTGGTAGAGGGATTTATTTTCTTTCAAGCGCCAATAAATGAATGGAGAACCTTTTGCTATAGGTGTGGATCAGCTTAATGCTAAATAATTCATTTATAATGGGATGTGCTGAGCACCTTTAGAGGTCGATTAAGATTTGAATGAAAAAATCGCTCATTATATTCGAAGTGGGGTGTCGCCTACTGGATTCGCCAAAGCTCTGGGCCCGAATTTGGAATTTGAAACCGCGATCGGACGCACCCATACCCCGAATTGAGACATTTTCTTGAGAGGGAGTGCGGACTGCGGAGGAAGACCAGCCGACTTGACGATTTCATTGCGCCGGTTTGGGACCGAGAGTTATAGTGTGGCGTGAGCGCCTCAACGAAACCTGATCCGAATCGGCGTCAAGCGAAAATTGGGTTCGAGGCGTGGCGACGACGCGCGGAGAAAAGATGACACTGACAATGCCTCATTAAAAGGGCCCACCTTTCATATTTCTCGCGACACTTCTCTATAACTCGCACGGTCCCAACGCCCATAAGCATCTCAAGAGAGCGGAGGCGAAAACAGATCCTCTAGAGTTGGGCCAAAAGTTGGATTTTCGCGCCGAAAGCGGCCGTCTGCTGGCACCGAGTCGCGGCACAGGGTGCGGCGATTTCACGCACACCACCCCGCGCATACAAAATCCATTATTGTGTGTTAACGAAAGAACAAAATCGCACGCCTTGACGACAATCTGTTTTGAAGATGAATAATATTCACGGTTGTAAACAGATCGTTAAAATTAAAGGGCAGAGCAGTTTAACCAACACGCTGTGCAACATTATAACCAACTGCTTTTACGGTTTTTATTTGTCTACAATGTTTAAAGTAATAAAAAAAATACGCAAATTATTAAAAAGTTTGTGAGAGGGGAATCAAAATTTTTGGTTAAAATATCAATTTGGGATAAAACCATGCGTTAAAGTCTTTTTCAATTTTTGTTCCGAATCAATAAATTGTTTTTTGTTAATTACTTGAGCATATCTTTTTGACAAAATCCCATGAATGAAATAAAATAGGAAATTGATCCTAAGAGACTTGTAAAAAAATTAATGATTTAGTCTATAAAATTCCTGTAAAAATCGAGTGTTTTCTCTTTCAATCTCTAACAAGAATTTAAGTTCAATGAAAATTTCATTGGAGACTTGAACGGTGGAGTTGCAATAATTGTAGATTGGATGCTGACCTGTCGAGAGGGCGTGCGGTGCCGGGCTGGATGCTGGAGGGGTCCGTGGGTCACTCGGGGCACTGCTCGTCACTGTCTCGGCAGGGCTGCTGCGGCTGGGCCACTGAAGCACCGACTGACTGCTGAAGACGCCGGAGCGCGCGTCCGCTGCGGACCATCGGAGTGGCGGCACCCACGCCGCCGCCCCCCGAGAGCCAGCGCACGCTCTTTCCCGTTACGAGCGCGCGCTGGCGGGGAGGGAGGGGCCGTCAGGGCGAAGGGGAGGGGCGCCAAACACTTTTCCTTTCTAAACGCGAGCGCGCGCTAATTGTTTGTTACGCGATCTCGCTCCTTTTTTCATCTCTCTCGCTCGACACTCCTCGCGGCGTTGCAGTGGCCTGTGATGAAAAAGGGTCCCGACGGCCGCACGGGAAGTCCCCTGGCTCGGCCGCTTCCCTGCTATCTTGAAGGTTGGCGTAGGTCGAGGTTCGACTCTCGCCGCCGGAAGTCGTGATGAGTCCTTTAAAGCGAGCAGAGGAAATTAGTGTGCATCAGTGAGAAGGTGTGCACAGCCGGTTAAACGATGGCGGTGCCAAGTCGTGGTTCTCAAATTTAAAACTCACCCATTCATGTCGAGAATTGGTTTCCGGCAGGAGAGGGGTCGGAAGGACTGCAGAATTTCTGGAATAAAAAAATTAATGATTGCATTAAAAAATATATCAATAATTAAATCTAAAAATTAAATAATTTATTATTCTGAGAGGGATGGAAAAAGTGAGAGATCCCTAGTATGCTGTATTTAATAATTTTTTTTCTAAAAATGCAAAATAAAAAATCAAATAATTTGTTATAAAACAGAATATTTGAAGCGGCTTGTAGAAAATAACTTATTTTGCCAAAGGCAGTTGTTATCCATTGTGTACTAAAACCTGTTCAAAATTTAAAATTGACACAAAATTGAAATGTTTCCCTAATTTTAACTGATTTCGTGGGGGAGATTAACATCTGTCGTTTAAATAAGAATTTTGTTTAAATACTCCATTCTGAAATTATTGATGACTAATCGCGTTTGAAAACAATTGCAATATAAAAAATATTGAAAACTGAATGAAATTGAAATTATTGCACATAAAACAAAGTAGACATTCAACGCATGACAAATTGAAGCATATAATGACAATTTAACTTTTATAGTATAATTTTAAATTGTGCTCCAAGCTAACTGGAACATATAATTGTTCCCTGGTTAAGAAATAATTTTTTAAGAAAAAAAAAATAGTGAGAAGGAGGCGCGCGCATAGCTATCGTTCTTTTAATTCCCATGCCCGTCAGAAACCACTACAGCAAGATTGCCTTTAATTAAACTCCTCACAGGTATCTGGTTTTTTTTATTAAATCTCTCTACACCTGTGCAGCAAAGCGTTGTCACTTTTTAATCAAGTGACGCAACTTGGAGGAATCTTCGTTGCACGCGGCGCTGCTGGATTTCGAGCCTTTTCACCGCTTAATTTGCCAACCGATTGTGGTCCGATTTCTATGGCTAATTCGGTCAAACGTATCAATTTGGAAGCGCAGCTGCTGCTGCTGAAGAGCGAGAGCAATTTTCGCTTGCTCGCTCGTCAGCCCCACCCGAGCGTGCTGGAAAAAGATGCTGCGCCGCCGCGACTGCGGAGGTAATTAGGCGGCGCGACGAGCAAATGAAAAGCAAAAGCTGCGCGCGGAGGATCCGATTTCGCAACCTTGATTGCCGCGGATCGATTTCAACTATACCAATCTCAATCATTATTATTTTTTTTTATTCCACCGCTGGCCATCATCACATTTTTGTAGCGTTTCGTCAGCTCTTGGGAGGTAAAAACATAATCCAAACAGAAAAAAAACTGGGCCAGCAGTATTCGCGTCTGCCCTAAGGAGGAATCTCCTAATTTACAATTGGAATAGTTTTTTTTAGTGCAAAGGACGTACTCAAAGATTACTTTTACTCTGAAATGTCTATGGTAAAATGTTTAAAATAATCCTCGCTAAAAAAAATGTGATTACATTTAGTTTAAACAATTTTGGAGAATATTATGTTTTACTTATAATTTTCAGTTTTCTATATACTGCAGAAGTTTTGTGGTGTCGTTTATTCAGGATATGCGAAAATAGAGAATTGAAACTGACCCTTTTTGCATATTAAGATCATCCCAATTTGTTTTGCTTTGCCAAAGTGTTTTGATGTATTTTGAGAGAATAAACAAATTGAATAAAATTATGGATTGAAAATGGGCCTTGATAGTTACTTCACCGTTCTGCAATGATTTTTAATTCGTAAATAGTGAAGCATCGATTCATAATCGAAAAAATTATGACAAAATGTTTCAGCCAAACTTATTTTACTTTTCTCAGGGTGAGCCTTGTATATGGTTAATTTCGTTAATATACACTGAAAAATTCATCCGAAAAATTGAAGCTTTTCAAAAGATGAGGCAATGAAATATCACTGAACCCTTTAATTCAAAATTAACAATTCAGTTTTTTTGCGCCCGATCGTGGGCCTGCCAAGCTTCTGGGCGTGCATTTCGACTTCAGGGACAACCGGCGGCAGCTTTTGGGTCATCTCTTTGAGCGGAAAGTGAAGGTGAGCCTGGAAAAAAATAATTTTGGGTGGAGCAGGCGCGGTCGTTTCGAAATAGAAAGTGGATCTCGCTCGCGAGATGCTGCGCTGCTCGGGTGGGAGGGGAAGTGAGTCAGTAACGGCACCCTCCCCTCCGACCCTGAAGGCCGCCGCCCCCTCCCCCGGGAGAGGCGAGCGATCGGAGCCCCACCCGGCCTCGCCTTTCTTATTTCTTCCGTCCATCTCGAAACTAGATCAACTGACTCTCGACCGGTTATGAAATTCATCTCGGCCGCCGATGAGCAGAAAGACCGCCCTTGCGCAAACCGAAACGAACGAACGCCTTTCCATCTCTGCTCGGACAAAAACACACACAGAAACCGAAACGGTCAAACTACCTGCCGACTCTCGATCTCGTTGAGCCGTGAAATATTTTTAACCCAGCCTCACACACAATAAAAATTAATTCAGCTCATAAAGAAAAGTGAGGCTTCGGTTTCCAGTGCGCCGCGAAAAGGTCAAACTGGATTAATGGTTTCGAACGCAAACAAATCGAGGAATGGAGCATTTCGCAATTCAATAATTATTATTTTGGACGCGGCCAGATTTGCATAATGAGAGGCTTACAAGCGCTCTTTATTATGAAAAATGCCAAACAGATGTTCGCATGTCGCTCTCGGTGGCGCCCCGTTATTCAACTGAAGAGAAAAAAGCTGGAATTTTTGCGTGTCGCGCGCAGAGCTCGGCTTTCTTTCTTTCTGCTCATTCCTCTCTCAAGATATCGGCGAATGTGTATTTAATTAATCGCCGCCTCCTCTGCTCTCCTGCTGCGGTCTGTTGTCGACCGGCGTGATTAATTAACTGAAAATTCATTATTTATATTCCCATTTCACGTGCGCGCCGATTTAATTAGTTAATTAATTAATCGGAGAATGCTGGATGGGAGATTTTGAGCTCGGCGCGCGCGACAAGCTCGAGATTGCAATTAAACACCGGGAGACGATTATCCAAATTGGGCACGCAAAGCTCACTCTCTGCAACCACAAGCACCGTAATATTTAATACACACAGACTATACCTTCTTAATTGAAGAAGCTATATAAAAAATTAGCACATCCAATAATTAGAAGGAAGATTCTGATTGGGAAATTCCATTTTAATAAAAATAATAAGGATTAAAATTAACGAACATCTCTGCTTCAATATCAATGGCTTTTTAAAATTAAATTACAATTAATATATTAATTAATGTGAACTAAAAACTGCAGTTATATTTTTATTTATAGTAATGGTGGACTTAATTTCTTTGTCTACTCTAAAATATTTTATAATTTTGAAAACTTAATGGTCTTAATTTTATATGGCTATAAACGATATCCTGCATTCATCTCATTTTGAAGGGGGGAAAAATAAATGCATAAAAAATATTACTCTATTACAACTTTAAACAGCAGAAATTAAAAGCATTCAAAGGTCCCATAAATAATTTCTGCGAAAACTAGCTTCTGATAAAAAATTATATAATTCTGAAAGTAAACCGCGGCTGTCCTTTTTGCGGCTCTGCGAAAATATGGAAATGAACTCGCAGGTTGTCTACGTGTGGCGTAAGGTATTAAATAATTCGAGCTCCTTTTCATTCTTTGTGTGTGTTTTTGTTTGCTCGCGAAAACAAAACAATACGTGTGCAATATGCGCCGCTCTTTCATCGTTTCTGCTGCATAGTCGCGACGACACGGTGAGAAAACGAATTCTTCCTCGGCGCGCATCCACACATTATACGGAGATGCTCTCGCGGCGTGGAAACGGGCGCGTGGGAGACGCACTTTGAACACAATTTGATTATGTCAAATGCATACATGCATAAATAAATGAGGAGCATACGCCACCGAATCGACGCGCTTCCCACGCGTTGCCTCACTCGCGCGCATTGTTCGCCGCCGAAGATGAAACTTTTGTTTTCGTTTCAACTCTTGGACGGCACACGAATTTAATTTATGTTGCGTTTATGAAAGGTGACGAAAAAGTTTTCTCCGTGTATTAAAGACAGGGGAGCTTAAATAGATTGATGGCAATGAAATCACCACTTTGCACTTATTCAAAACGCTAATAAGAAATTATTTGTTAATTATTCAAGCTTTATAGTTTTTTTCTATAAATATTATTTTTTTAAAGTAATTTGAATTTAAGTATTGCAATTAAAGATCAAGAAGAAAAACGATGGCTTGGTTTTAATGTAACGCAATATTTAACTTAGACAAACCGCATAAAATTTACAAAAATCCAAATATTTTATTTTATTTTATGCGCAAGATCAATTAGGATGTCCCCGTAAAAATTACACATAATGCACATGAAAATACCGACTTGATGATAATAATTATACAAATTATTAAAGTATTGAATTAATTTATAAATAATTTTTGTTTAAAAACCTTTTTGACTTCTCTATACTAAATTTGATGTCAAATCTTGTCTTATATGAATTGAATGTTTACATTTTGAGTGATCTCATCGGGTTAAAATTAAAAAAAAAAAAAAAAAAACAATATAAGAGTGACAAAATCGTTGTTTAACGATGACGAAAGTGCCGATTTTCTGATTCACTGCATCTCCCTTTCCGAAGCAAAATACATGAGCTCTTTGTCAACTGCGCGGTGTCCAAATATCTGTGTCGAGCCGATGGAGCAAAACGCGAGTCGTTCACGCCGATCGCCGCGGCCTTCTCGCCTCCTCGTCCTTCCCCAAAACTTTCCGTTTTGAAAATATATGAATGTGTAATAATATCGGCGGAAATCGGAAGCTGCAGTAGCAAGTGCGCGCGCGAGTGCGAATAGCAAAAAAACGCGCAGAGAGCCGAAGATCACTTTCACTGGCGAGTGACTTTCGATTTGCCGCCGCTGCATCTGGGCGAGAGAAACTAGCTCGGGCGGCCCGAGGCCTCCACACCCGCTACTCGACATCCTCGCTGACCACCTCGACGGTTTCGCTCCAGTGGCCCCGCGACCCGCGAGACACACAATGCGCCGCATACCGATTTCCTCCGCGCTTTATTTACATATAAAATGATCTGCAAACGGAACTTTAGCTTTGTGGTGACCGATAAATCATATTGGCTGTGCAGGACTTTCAATGCGCAAATCATGCTCACTCCAGTTCAAAAAATACAACTTACAACTCGAGCAAAGGGATAAATCGTATCTGTCTGCGACGACTGCTATTCATATTTATTTATCCAATAATGTAACTTTAAAATGATGATTTTTCCAAATGCAAAAAAAAAAACAAACAAAGAAAAAAAATAGATCTAAAAGGCAGTTAGCAAATTTTGAATAGTTTAGAAAATCTAATTTATAAAATAGTAAAGCGTGCGTAGAGAATTATGGATTTATTAAGGCTGCAAAATTGACCAAGAAGAATAATTAATAATAAAAAACTTAGGCAAAAAAGTAATATCTATTCTGTATTAATAAAACAAGGCATATTATTCTTAAGTTTTATTTCCAAAAGCAGCATAATATTATTATTATGGTATTAATATTCTACAACAACATCTTCTATGACATGCACGAAAATTTTTTGTGTAAAATTTTGTGAACTATATTTTAAATTTAGTAAGCTGACCTATTCCAAAGATTACTTCTGTAAATATGTTGATCTATACAGAATAAATATTATCTGAATCTGAATATGGGAAAATGTTTAAAAACGAAGTCAAAATTTGAGAAGAAAGTTCTAAATTAAATTAAATAATATTTTTAACTCCGAATAATTTGCACTATTTTTCTTCATAACTCTGTACCTGGCTTCTCCATTCTCCATATTCTTTATTCAAGAAGTGCATTATTTAGTTTCAAGCAGAATTAAGGTGTGGGCAATCTAATTAATAAGAAATTTGATACGGTGGCAGTGCAATATATTTTACAATTTTTCCGCTTGCGGCTAATCTGAATGCAGAAATGGTCGCAAGTGCCAGTCGGTGCAATTAATTTATTTACTCTCCGAGGGCGTCGCCGTCGAGCCAAAGAAAATTACAACGGATTAATAATTTATTCATTCGCTTCGAGGAATTAATTCACCCTAGTGCAGTCTAATGGAAAATGTATTATTTTCTCATCCGACACGCTCATCACTTTTCCGCCACAACACACATATTAAAAATTAATTCTGCGCGATTAATGCGAGTCTTTCACTCTGCGCTCATCGTTTTACAAGAGACGGCATTTGACGCTTTTCAATTTTATATCAAAATTGGTTTTCCGAGCACGCGGCGATTTCGCAGCGCGCAGTTCGTCAATTGTGCAGAAAAAGGCCTCGTTTTTGACGAGGGTCGACCGGTCGGCGACTCGAAATTGCAGCCGCGCGCATGTCCATGTTTGGCGCGATGACCAAAAGCAGAAGCGTCCTGTTTTTTGCACCCTCTATGTATAAAATAATAATATACGCGTCGTGCTCCCTTTCCGCGAAAATAAAATGCGCGTCTCGTCGCCCTGCGACAGCAAAAAGCGGTCCGCGAGAGCTGGACGCTGGTCGCCGACTCCTTTTTCGGACACGCAGAGCGATGGATCTCTCTGCCGCAGCAACGAGTTTCAGAAAAAGGAGCGAGATGTACCAAAGCAAAATTATTTTACAGCAATTAGAATTATTATAATATAATATTATTGTGATCAAATAATTTATTCAGATACAGAAAATCATTAGTTTAGGAAAATTGTACTTGAAATAAAATAAAAATTGGCAATATCTCTCAAAATAAACTAAAAAATTTTAAAGACAACTAAATGACCATTCTTTGTATTTCTTTGAGCTAAATTTTTTTAAAGATCCCCAATTCATCAGTTTATTTTTTAAATTGTTATTTTTAATATGATGATTGCGATTAATATGTTATGAAACGATAAAAATTTGAAAACAAAACCAAAATGAAATAATGATAAAGCAAAAATGCTTCTTGAATACCTTCTGAGGCATAGATACGTAAAGTTTTGCAAATCTTTAAGCACATTTTAAAGATTTAAAATAATTTGAGTGTTAAAAACAAAGCCATATATGAGTGGAATATAAAAGAATAAAAATGTTTTGCATTCATTATTAAATTTGATTACAAAAATTTTATATTCCACTATCTGACGCACCCCCGCTCTTACATTTTACATTATATAAGTCATGATAAGTCATTATTATGTAATCTGAGAGCCCTTTGAAGCTATTTTTAATTTTTTTTTAAGGTATTTTTATCAGTCTTCTTTTAAGAATTTAACAGAAGTTGTTTTTATTTACTTGTATGTAATTGTGTAAAAAACGAAACCTCGGAAGTATAACAATAACGAATATTATCTTCTTCAAAATTTAGTGTATTTCTAGCTTGGGTCAAATCTCAATTCTTAAATTATTAATAAGTTAAAATATTTAGAGATCTATTAAAATACAACATATTTAATTTTTTACAATAATTATTAGTAGATTTTTACAAATGAACACAAATAAGAGCAACAACAAGCACTAATAATATTTAAAAGTAAATTCCAGAACCTTTACCCTTTAGAAAAATCTTATAAAACGCTTAATTTTATGCCAAGGGTGGTCCGCAGAACTGTTAACTAGCTCTATGATTATGCTTGAAGCGCACCAATAAAATAATAAGACTTTCTTTCTTCCTGGTTTGCATCGAAGAAAGCGCGCGATCGGTCAAGTTATGTGACCTGTGGCAGTTACTCTCGAGGGCGGACTGATTTGTTTTCGTTTTAAGAGCGATTTGCGCCGAACAACAAAGCAGTGCGGAATTTTTATTCACGTTTTATGCGCGGCGTTCACTTTTGCCCGATCGCAGCTTTACAACTCTGACCCGTCGGTCGGCTCGTGCTGCTTGAAAAATTCGCAGACAGCACCTGGACGCGGGACAGATGCGCGAAAATACAATTAGAAAAAATATTTTAGCGAGATGACCCGCATTAAGAGAAGACCAAGAAGCGAGCGTCTTGTGCCGGTGCCCGCATCACAGCGTTAAGGCAGGTGAGCGAAGGAAAAAATATAGAGGCCGTGACTCGGTTGCTCAAAAATGCGCGAAAATCAATCGAGCGCGTTTTCGTCGCAAAAACTAGCCCTCCGTTGGCAAATAATCGGCTTTTGAGGACGATTGGAAAATTTCTCCGCTCATTAGCGACGACGTGGCAAAAAGCAGCGCCCACGTTTTTGCGTCTTTGTTCCGATTAATTGCCTCTGTTCTCTTAATCCCTGAATGCATTGTTTCTACCCAAGGCCATGTAATTAACGGCTGCAGAGATTGAATTAAACACTCAGATAAATTTTTCCATAAATTTCTTTCATGATAATTCCTGATTTCCTGACATGGTCTGCAGAAATTTAACATATAGAAGAAGAAATTATGTTTTAAAAAAGAGGTCATACAAGAGCCCAAATGTTCTTCAAAAAGTAATTTATATTAGTTTCTGGTCAAGGTGACATTGAAATTTAAAGTATTACTGTTGTATTATAATTTTACTTCAAGAATATAGGTAACGCAAATAGGAGAAATCTTTTTGTGTGATTCTAACAATAAGATAAAACCATGAAAATTATTAACAGTTTAAAAATGCTGATTTTAAGCAATATTATTTCTTATTTTCTATATTATTTTATAATAATTGTTAAATTTAATTATTTTTTCCTCTTCTATTGCAACAATGAAGCACAATCGCTGCTCTTTAATTTGCTCCATTTTCCGCAAAACGATAAATCAACATCCTCGTGCGCAGAGATGACTTCATTATGTTTTATTTTAACAATATAAAAGCTAACGTAGAATTTATGATGTGTTTCTAAGCCTATTTTGTTATACAGAATAGAGAATTCAATTTCGTTATCTTTTTTTACAGAGCGTTTCGTTTTTTGGTCTAGGTCGGGAGCAGGAAGCAATAAAATTAAAAAGCCCTGTGAGCTGCGTGTTCATAAAAAAGAAGCGCGGCTATAACGACTGAAGTGTTTTGATGAGTTAAATAAATCGCGATAATGGGACGAACATCAACCAAATGGTTCTTCCTTGCTCGGAGCAGTTTTCAGTTCGATTAGAGAGTGAATGGTCTTAAAAATCTCAACATAAAGTTAGCAGTGATATATAAAAAGAACAAAGGGAACCCCGTAAGCCCAAAATAGTTGAACAAAGAAGCTAAAAGAGTCTAAAAAAATTATCAAAAATTGGTACGTTACTTTTAAAGAAATCCCTAAAATAAAATTTTAAATTTTTATTTAATAACAAAAACAACCGAGGCTCACTGCGGCGGATGGGGTCTTTTTGGCCTCGGAAGTTTTAGCAAAATTTTTGCTAGTGGTGGTGCCGTTTTGTCCAACAATTTCTTTTTTCCAAATAAATGTTTTCAACAATTTGTATGTAAACAATGTGATTTAACAATTTGGACAAATAAACAACAATAATAAAAGTTGTTTGATAAAAATTTATGAATTAAATTTATAAGCTTTAATCAATGTGAAAATAAACTTTGACTTTCACAGCATAAAAAAACCATGGGATCATTCATAATATTAACGATTTATTTTAGTAAAATGATGAAATCTTAAAAAGCGTGGAAGACATTTTACGTAAAAATAATAAAAATAATCTATTTTGGAAAAATTAAGCTCCATTCTAGCTCAATTCGACAACAAAGAGGTAGGAACAGGTCTGTCATTTGGATTGCCCTGGTTGACTTTAATTATTTGATTTTTATTTATTATTTTTAATGCAAAAGATTTATTTGATTTAAATTATTCATTATTAATGAGTTTTCTAAGTGGGTGATTTACGCTTTTAAACGAGCCTGCTTCTAAATTTTCTTACTCAAGAACTTTAGCTTTAGATATAAATTATAGAAATCTTCTTACCAAATGCACCGCTGTACACATGAAATATAATTTATAGATATAGCATTAAAATTTATTTGCGTAAAAGAAAAAAAATCAAAAATGATCGCATGCGATCTACTGACTTTTGCGATTGCGATCATCTTTTTAAAAAATGGTGCGATCGCTCGCAGATCGCTTTTGCTTTCCTTGAAATAAATATAAATTTAATTTTAAATCAAAGCATTTCCACCATATCATATTTTCTCAATGATATAAGCTCACAACTCTTCATTCTGAAAAAACTGGATTGGTTTTGCCGATTCCGTCCTTCGAGTGCACGGAATGTCAATTATTAAGCACTCGCCAAATAGGGGATGTGCCAAAACCAGCTCACCGCCAAGATGTTGGTAGAGATCGACGGACGCCACGCTGTCTCGAATCACGCGAGTGGCTTTTTCTCTCATAATAAAATAGTGATATTTATTTTAGTACAATGTTAAAATATAATAAGAAATGTTTTAGAATTTTCATGAAAATTAAAAAAAAAAATTGAATAATTTTTATTTTATAGCAAAATTATTTTCATACGGTGCGGAGGCAAATCGACTTGAAGGCGCCATCTGTTCGCACATGAAGCGAATTTGTTACTAGGAGAGCTTCAAGTTTCAGCGGTAGCGACACGTTTCTCATTTAACAATTTAAAGCAACCATTAACCATCAAGGTGTGTAATAAAATATAACCACGCTAATTACAATTAAACAAGAAAACGAGACGTAGCGTTGAAGACATTAATCGTTTTAACAGAAAAAAAACTGAATAAATTTATCGCTCAATGACGCACGAGTTTTACGATTGGCTTTGGACACGTTCATCTCCTTCGTTTGAGTAAATATTGTTTTAATATTGAGCATTTTATCTGTGCTCGCGGTTAGTTTGTGCTCGGAGCGGCGCGGCCAGCGCAATTTCAAAAGTTGGCCCTGGCGACCGAGAGTGCAAACTAGCAGCCAAGGACGCAGCATTCTTTTCATTGCTTTCATTCCACCCTGCTAAATCAAAACTTTCGGGGCGAGTGCAGCGGCCCAGTGACCCCGGGATGTCTTCGTTCTGGCAAACCGCGACTTTGACCGCACCGTCAAGTATGGATCATTCATTCAATCAATCAATTGATAAAAGGCGCTCTACTTGCAATTAACATCAGAGCACCGAAGTAAAAAAATATTTCCATGGATTTTTTGCATCTATATTGAGTATTTCGTTATATTTTCCACATATTTTGTGAAACAAAATAAATTTGAAGTGAAAAACAATTTCGAAAAATTTCTGTAAATTTAAGCCTCCTATCGAAAGTTTAATTATTAGCAGTAAAATTCATTTTCATTTGGATTTGTATATTTTTTCCTTTTTTTTTTTATTAAAAGGTTTAGCTTTAACTTAAAAATGTTGAATTATAAAATTTAGATTATTTATTGCTTGTCAGGGGAAAGTTTAAGAGGGTTTGCAAGTTGCAAAAATAAGAGATAAAAATGAATCTGGCGAAATGACCATGGACAACTGATGAACGGCTCGGTGCCAAACGCGCTGGGCGGAGGCGTTGGTCGGAGGGGACGCGCGTCCGAAAATAGCCGCTGCGGGGCCGAAGGAAGTTGGCCGCAGTTTGACACGGCGGCCTCCGCGATGAGGATTAGCATCGCCGAGATTCTCGACGGTTTTCCGCAATTTATTGCAAAAAACGTGTTTTCACAACATTTAATTGTGTTTGAGCAGGGGTTCGGGATGTGCTGGAGATCAGCCCCCTGGCCTTCTCGGTGGCCTGTATCTGCCTGACGCTGAGCATCAGCCAGTACCTGCGAAGCGCGGTTCGCGGTGCCTCCGACCCCGGCGTCTGGCGACAATGCCTCGAGGAGATGGTTGCCGCTTTCGAGCTTTGCGGATGCTGCTATGAACTCATAATCAGTATGTAAAATAACTAATTTTGAATTCATTATAATTTAATATTTAAAAATTAAAAAATATTATTTTGTTTCAATTGGAAAAATTAGATTAAGTAGTAGTACAATAAATTGAGCTTTGGAGAATATCCAGGTCTTAACTCCACTCTTTCTTTCTCTCTCCGTTCATTCTGCCCGGCTCTCTTGGCTCATTGACTCTCCCTAATTTATTTTTGCGACCAACAACAACACCGCGAGGGCTCAGCTTGTTTCACAAGCAGGCTCCATTCCATCTCTATTTAAGAGACACTCCAACTCCACTAAGCAACTTTTCATCTTTATAGAGATATTGAAATTTTCGAGAATTTTATCTAAATTTTTGTTAACAAATTTTTAACTCCAACTTCTCTAAATTAAAATTCAACTTTCAGTTGCTGACAACTATGGCGTGGGAGCGTACGCAGTGGCTCTATTTTTACTGACAATTTGGTGGTCGAAACACTGGGGCGACGCAACCGCCTGCCCGTACACTTACCTTGAGGACTTGCTCGAAGGCCGCACCAACTACGGAGTAGTCATTTTGAAGACCATCTTCGGCCTGATAGGCGCCCTTTCAGTCTTTCAGTACATCCAGCTTATTTGGGGTCTTGAAATGGTGGAAAACCACAAGGACAGGGCAGACTCAAAGTGCGTTGCCGACCTTCAGGTAAACAGAAGAAAGGAAAATAAAATTAATTTCCAAAAATTTTTTTATAGAGAATTAATTTTAAACCATTTTTTATTTATTATATAATAAATATTTTTTTTTAAAAAATAAATTTTGGAGTAAAAATCTTTAAGATCTGAAAATTATATTTATTTGGCTCATTCTTCTTTCATCGAAGATTTTTTGTTCAATTTTACATATTATGGTAATCCTAAGTTTTTCAAATAACTTTTAAAGAACACTAACCTCATCAATTCTAAATAAGAGATATTACAAATGATACTTAAAATTGCAAAATCAGTTCATCAATTAAAAAAATTATACAAATATTGTTGCACTACTTTTACAGTAACTTTATTGTTTTTTATTATAAATAGCATAACCCTATTCTTAATTTACCTCTTAATCACTGCAGGTTCCAGTGCTGTATGGTGCCCTTGTTGAATTGGCGGCAACCTTTGTGTGTCGAGTGTGCTCACGCACAATTGGCGAGCTAGGTCCCAAGCACGGAGCACCACTCGACTCCTTCATCGGCACATCCCTTGTGGTGCTCGGTTTCAACTACTCGGGTGGCTACTACAACCCGCTGCTTGCCACCGGCCTCAAGCTGGGGTGCCTAGGCCACACGTTTGCCCAGTTCTTTGTTGTCTACTGGTTGGGGGCCACCCTGGGCAGTGTGGCCGCCTCCTACTTCTTCCGTCTTCCTGCTGTGCACAGTTTGCTGGTCCCCTCGGCTGCTGCCGCACAGCAGAAGCCGGCCGAGGAGGAAATCGAGAATGTTTGGCCCGACCACGAAGACTAACATACCTGTGCTAAAAACCCAGATCTCTCCGATGCGAAATAAACGAAAACCATGTTGAGTTTCAAAGAGGCGTTTTTTGATTTGTAAAATTAACTATGCACTCAATTCATTTAACACTCTCCGTTTAATCAAGTAATGAAAGGATATTAATATGAATTTGAAAGTTTTTGCTCATTACGTTTTGAGTTCAGATAACAAAATACCAATTATCCTGAGCCACATCACAGTCTTTTGAGTTCAGACCTTCTGGTTGTGATATCTGCAGAACTCAACTTCTGTAGTAAAAGGGAAGGCTTGAGTCCTTCCTGAGGACCAGAGGATCACAAGCACAGTGGCACCTTTAATACTGGGGAAGAACTCGATGGCTGATGGACTTTCTCCTTCCTTTCCACCAATAATGAAACTGAAAAAAAAAATTTTTTAGATTGTTGCTCTATAAAATTTTTAAATATTTTTACTTCGGTCGAATATTTAGTTGAGGCTCAGTCTGGGTGCTATAAATGTGGACAACATCACTGTTGTAATGAACAGCAGCCAAAAGGTCCCCATTCCAGGCCAGAGCGGCCACTCTGGTTTGGTCGACCAAAAAGGCAGGTCCATCTGGAGGTAAGCAGTAGATTCCTGCTTCGTCTCCAAAAATTAACAAGCGGCCGTTCTGACTGAAACATGCGGCCACCAAGGATCCTCTAGAAACAGTCCATCGTTCTGCCGTCCACGTGGCAGTGTCCCACAAGTGGAATACTGCCCCCGTGGAAGCAGTCAGCAGACGGTGGCCACACGGAGACCAAATGAGAAGCTGAGGTGCGTGGCTTTGGGGAAGAGGCCACCAGTGCTCCGTCTCTGGCCGAACGAGGTACATCTGACGGCCAGCAACAGCCACAAGGAGGTCGCCTTTAGGGTGCCAAGACACAGTGGTCACAGGGCGGCCATTTGGAGCTCGCAATAAGTTGTGCTTTCCAGAAACCAAATCAGAGTATTTGTTTTCCTAAACGATAAGCATCAAGTTAATGAAATAATTTGGATTTTTTGGTATTCTTTCAATCTTCACCTGTTTAGCACTCCAAATAAGTAAACCAGCGGCACAACCAGCCACAAGGTACTGTGCATACGGGCGCCAGGCAAGACATAAAACGCGGTGTTTGGCCTTAAAATCGTGTGCCTGGGTTTTGGCCCATCCAACCACGCGGACCACATCTTCTCTGCACGCAACAGCTAGTAAGGGTGCCGTTGGATGAGCAGCAAGGAGAGGGTGGTGGCCGCCTGCTTGGTGCTTAACTGGGGACACCAGACGCCGCAGAACGCGGCCAAGAGGATGGACATTACTGTGCGCGAGCATTTCGATCGCGGCCGTCCAGCCGTGGTGATAGAAGGTGGCCGCAAAGGCCTTGGCTAGTGAGGTTGGGGCGGCCAGGAAGAGGCCACCTGGTTGATGCTCGAGTGGAGCCCGCCACTGCTCTCCATGCGCCTTGTCACTAGGCGCGTCTAGGCTTTCGCAGAACGCCTATGCAAAACAAAAGTCATTTATAATTAAGGAAGTCGCCATCGGAATTATGAGATCGAACCGCAACAGAGGAAATCAGAGGCGAGCCGTTGATGGACGTGAAGGGAGTTTGACGAGGCCGACTGTGCAGACGACCGTCCAGTTCGCAGAACCATCGATGGCCCTCCGGAGGAACGGGCGTCACGGTAAAGTCCATACTCTCTTCTGTCATTTTGGTGAAATTCTCCAACAAAAACTCGCAAAATTTCCGTTTTTCACAAAAATCTTGCCCGACTCTTATTTTCCGTTATAACTCGTTTGTTCGTTTTTGAATTTTGAAAGAATCAAGCAATCAAGCATCAAGAGACAAGAATCAAGAATATAAAGAATACAACGACCAACTTAACAATATTCAGATCATAATTGGAGCTATTTAAAAAAAATTCCCATCATTTTAGAATTTAACTGAGCGAAATTATATTAAAAATTTTAATATTTAAATAACTCGATCCAAAAATTATTAAAAGGCATACAAAATTTGATTTTTATTAAAAATTTTAAATTTATTAAGTTGGCATTGGGAATTGGAACAAGGATAATTCCTTCTTGCCGTTCGTTCACTCGCAATCCGTTTGTTGCCATAGCAACCTTTTATGGTTTGCGAGCTGTGTGAAGTTGGCTCTACGAAGCGATTTTCTTCGTGAACGAACAACCTCGTTATTAGCATTTTTGCAGTTTAGCCAACATATTAGACATAATAATTATTGAACAAATGGATACAAAACACAATCACAGGTGGCTGTGCATCCTTTTGTTTTTTGCAAATTCCGTAACTTTTCCCTAGGAATGGTGAAAATAAATTTGTTTTCTCCATTCGCTAGTGTTGCAGAACTCGAAGGCACGTGAATATTTTCTACTGTCGCCGAGCCACGGAGCGGAATCGACGTCTGAAGTAGCGGCATGCTTGCCGTAGTGCCGTGTGCCCGTTTCATAATAAAATTGTGAACTCTGGTGTGTTTAAAAAAAATTAGCCCGTGGCTCAGTCGAGCCGAGCTATTTGAGTTCTGAAATTGGCAGAATAATGTCTGTTGATGAGTTCAAGAATCTGCTCTGGGGTCCCAGTGTGAAAGAAGATGTCTTCAAACGGTGGTCTCAAGGTTTGACCTCGTAATTTGTCCAGCAATTTTTGTAGCTAACATAATTTTCAATTAAGGATTCGTGTTCAGTGACGCTGAACCGACCGCTCTCGTCCAATGGGAAGGTGGTCCCTGTGCCGTTTTGGCCCCAGTTCAAGCATTTATTCTGAAGTCCCTGATTCAGGGCAACAGCTTGCGTGAGCAATGGCGAACGGTCAGTATTAAATCTATTTTTATTAAATGATGAAATTTTTCATTATTTTTCTCAGGTGGATCCTAGTCAATGTAACGAGTTACTGGCAAGTGCCTTGAGCGAAGTGCTTCTGCAGGCTGCCGTCGAGGATCATTCCATAAAACTTTTCCGTCTAGATGATGCCCTTCAGCCACAAGTCTCAAGCACAGTAGAGGAATCTCCTGCGTCCGTGGAGGCAGCTGATGACCAGCCAAATCAAGAATCTGAGGCTTCACCTGCAAAGCCTGCGGAGGAAATCGAAGTCTGCTCTTCCGACTTCCATCAAAGACTGCAGTAAAATAGCGCTGCAAATTTATGTGTAACCTAAATTTACTCTTTAATCTTCAGGGTGGAGAACGTTAGTAGAGAAAATCTACCGGCTGAAATTTTGAAGAACATTGACAAACTGAAATCTACTTACGGTGTTCTACTTTTCCTTTACTCAGTTTTGGGTACCAGAGTGAGTTACGGAAGCCACTGAGAATATAAGAGTGCTAATTTAATTCTATTTTAGGGTCTGGAGGAAATGAAAAATGAGCTGTCCGATATTGTTGAGCCTATGATTGATGACAACCATGGCTATGGCAGTCAAAGTTTGATCAACCTGGTGCTTACTGGTCGTGCTGTTGGAAATGTTTGGGATGGGGATCAAAATGTTGGCGGTCTTAACTTAAGGGGCATAGATAGACAGAGTGAGGTTGGCTTTTTGACTCTGTTGGAGCATCTTAGATACCTAGAGGTTGGCTCCTTTTACAAAAGTCCCAAAACCCCTGTCTGGGTTCTGGGAAGTGAAACCCACCTAACAGGTAAAGAACTAATATGGCGATTAATTTAATTAATTAATTTTGTTGTACTGATTTTGTCATGCAGTTTTATTCTCGGTTGAGAAGAAACTTGTGAGCCCCGAAACAGCAAGCGAAGCTGGACGGAGAGTATTCAAAAGCTTCGACCCAGAGGGCAACAACTTTATTCAGACCAAATTCTTGGCAGATGTTCTCAAAGCGTTAGACTTAGTTTCAGAACCTGAATAGTGAGTCAAAGTGATTAGTTGCTTTCGTAAATTTACTTTTTCTTTTAGTGTTGAAATTATAAGGAAAAAGATCGACAGTGAAAACCTAGGAATCATTCTCTTGAATGCCTTCATGGAGGAGTTTTTCCCAACTGAAAAAAGTTCCACGCCTGATACTTTTCCTCTCTATCACTACAATGGACTGCATAGATCTTGCCCCAATGGAAAGGTAAAAATTTTACAAAATTTTTTGTAGGAAATATTGCAAAAGCTTTTGCAGGTGGAATATATTGAAGGCCAGGCTGTGACTCTTGAGAGTTTGGTTGGACCCAGCATGTCTGACAGCAACGCTATGCTAACGTGCCTGCAAACCAAGTGGCCAAGTTTGGAAGTCCAGTGGCTCGCTACTGCCACTCCGTCGCTCAATTGAGCCAGCTTAGCGGTGGAAGCAAAAAGACTTGTTGACAAGCCAAAGTGTTGGAATATTTTTGTCTTGAAGAACTTTAATATTTTGAAACTAGTTTCACTTAAAAAAAACGCATTTTTCAAACTTTGAATAAACAATCAACTGAGAAAAGTTCTGGATATATAAACAACTCCTATATATTATTAACATATCGCTCAAAAACTCTACATCAAAGAATTTTTTTTTTTGTCGCCAAGGTGAATAGTATAAATTTCCAGTTTGCTTGCAAAAATGCACAATCTATGATTTCCTTGTGTACTCTGATTTGGTTGGTATACTTGTAAGGAATTCCTTTTTGTACACTATTTGAAGCTGGACGCCATTTTTTGATTTCAGCATCCCAGGCCGCCAGGCGTATTGAAAGCGAAAAATGGCGTCTCGACCAATCCAGCCTCTAATGTCCATGTTGTACACTCGGCTACAGCTGGACATTTTGTGTATGTGATGGTAGTTAACTTCACGACACGATAGTAGTCAAAGTCAACAATAGAAATGTCGTCATCGTGCCTGCGACATAACTACTTTTGAAATTTGTAAAAATCGCTCCGTAAAATGACTTCCATTGAGCAACAACGACTTCTGAACGAATTAGAATATTACAAAAGTAAGTCAGTTGTATTTAAACCGTCGGCCAACTTCCTAAACAGGAGATTTTCAGATCTGGTCGCAAATCACAAAATCGAATCAGGCCACAAGGTCGCACCTTCTGGATTGAAAAAAGCGCCAAAGGGCCCTTCTCGGAGCTGGCGCAACCCTGCCCTGCTTGTGCCTCCGCAGGCCGCGCCTTCCAAGATTCTGGTGAACCCAAACTTCCGAGGAAACAAGATCTTGGTCAATCCAAACTTCGAGCCTCCGCCACCCCCAACGAAAATCCTCGTCAATCCAGCGTTCCAGCAGCCCAAGGCTATCCACGTGAACCCAAAGGTTCTTAATAGCAATAAGAGTCCCAGGGTGCTTTTTAAAAGCAAAAACAAGTTGATCCTGAAGAAGCAGCCTGCAGCGACGACGTCGGGGTCCACGACAAAACCGAAGAGTTCACCTATAATTTTCAAAAGCAAAACCAAATGGGTCAGAAGGTCAACAACCAAGAGTAATAAGCTGGCTAGTCCAAGTGACAAAAGAAAAACAGGTGGGCGAGTGTGAAAATTCTGATAAGAAATTTTTTATTTAACTCTATATAATCTTGTAGCAATTAAAGTTCTCAGCGGAGAGAGATTTGTGAGCAACGGAGGCACAAGACTGACCAGACTGCAATCCATTATTAGGTTAGTCGATAAATTTAAACCTTTGTTGACATAAACAAGTAATAATTTACAGACAAGCCAAGCAGAGGAGTCTAACAGTTTTGTCCAGTAAAAGACGCTCGTCTTTACAAGTGTGTACGGTTTTTCGAAAATTGGGTCGATGCCCAAAAGGAGACGCTTGTGAACGCGCCCATTTGCCTCAGACCACTCTTTTCAAACGTCAAAACAAAGCCTGTGATCAGCAGATCTTAAAAAATGACAAGGTTATTTGTTAACTTTCTATGTTGATTGAATTATTTCATGATTTAATTTGAAGCAGGAGAAGAAAAAAGACCCGAGATATTACCAGAGTGATCAGCAGGAGGTGAGCAAGGCTGTGCGGCCGGTGAGGACCAAGACTGTAGGTGAGCTGCCAGCTTTTATTCCTTTGTGATTCTCTTTTTCATTTGAGCAAATCCTATTTTATCCCAATTTTATATTTATTTATATCATTTCCCCGCATCACATTTTAAGTACATTGAATTTAGGAGTAAAAGAGAAGACGCCGTGGATTTTAATAAAGTCCACCAGATTTGACAAATAATGGAAAAGATTTTTCAATAAAAAAAAAAACACCAGAAAAAACGTTGGAATTTGCTTTTTATTGAGAACATTTAAATTACACATCCGCAGGACTGCTGCCTTTTTTAAACTATCTCAGTTCACAGTCTTGGGAAAACATACTTCTTACTTTTGAACATTAAAGCCATTATCAAGAGGCAGTTTTGCTCTAACGAATTTGTAAGGCAAAGGTTGTCTTTTAATTTTCGTGTCGAGAGAAGAACAATGATGGATTATTAATATTATTCAAACATGAATAATGCTTATGTGATTGGAAGAAGAACCTATGTATCTTTTGTTGTGGGTGAATCTGGTATACATTAATTAATGGTAGATAGGAAAAAAAATGAAATCGTCAAGCTGATACTGTGGTGGAGTAGGAAACATTTATACACGGAGAGATAAATGTGGACTCTCATCGTCTCAACAGTGCCAGGCGAGGATGACTTTTCGAAACGGAACAAATAGGCCGCGACCCTGCTCACTGCAAAAAAAAAAAACTTATTAGAAACCTGATTCTCATTCAACAGATCCAATCATAACATTTTGAAGAAGTTTAAAGAACAATCTTACAATTTTTCTGTATTTTATATTCAGAAAAACAATGAATTTATTATTAAAATATTATTGAATTTGTCAAAATAAAAAAAATAAAAATAAAAAATGGTACATACAGCTTTTCATATTAATTAAATTAATAACAATTTTAATTTTGTATTGTATTGAATCAAATTTACAAAGAAAATCGCAACAATTTTTATATATTTTTGTCCCAGCTATACTTTATTATATTTTAATCTTCTGTTGTTCTGTTCTCTTAAAATTAAATTACTTTTAAACATACCAGGAGAACAGTCTATGTCCATTGACGGTTCCGTCCGAGTCGCCGTACTCGGCCACTTCGAGTCCAACGACCGGCTCCTTAAAACCGGCCGCGCTGGCGCTGCCCACGAATCGGACTCTGCCGACCAGGACGCGATTTTCAGGCCCGATGACCTTGGCCAGGCAATCCTCCTTGAGGTCGCGCAGTTGTCGTGGCAGGAATGGTCGCGACGTGAGTGGAGGTCGCAGGTCCAGCATCAGCTGTTCTGGCGCCCGCAAGTCGGGCAGTGAGCCTCGGACGAGCCACGTGGCCGGCGGCGCCGCGAGAGACGGCGACGACAAGAAGACGCGGCGACGGCAGCAGCAGCACTGCTCATCTCCTGCCCACTCGATAAACGGCCTGCCCGATTTAAAATTTTAGTCAACAAAAAATAATGAAATATTTTTTCATACAAAATCATATAATTTCTTAAATTTTTATTAAATTTAATTAATTTTTTATTAAACTAACCCTGGTGGAGGAACGTCAGGTGACGCTGGGACGGATCCCCAGACTGCGCTGTTTCTGGTCAGGGTGCCACGATTTGTCTCAGCGCTGCTCTGTGCTGTTCGCCAAGAAAAACGCCTTCGTTCTGCAATTTTTTAATAATTTTTTTAAGGCCAAACAAAGCAGACTAATTTGACACCTAAGCCAAACTTGTTGGATTATAATCGCCATTTAATTAAGCCCACACTCTTTTTATACAAAAAAATTCAATTCATTGTGCGCTTTTTCTTTAATTTTTATTTTATTTTAAGTTACAGTTTCAAATACATGCAATTGATAATATTATTTAACATTATCAATAACAAATCTTTGCAAAACATTATTTTTGAAAACTTATTTTGAATTTGTGTTTTGCGAAAAATAAAGCAAAAAAATTAAATAGAACAAATTGGATGGAAGAATTATCTTAATGAAGTTTCTTCTATTAAATTTTTTTGTAAACCTACCCTTATCGCACCAGGGACTTCGGAGAGAGTCCCAGTGATGGGCAGAGGCGGCCAAGCATTCGCAAGGCCAGCGCTCGACGGTTCGCGGCGGCGGCCGGGCCAGGTCGTGGTCCACCGAGCGACTCAGCTCTGGCACCATCGCCGTGAAGCCCAGGTTGGACAGCGGCTTGGTGTTGTTGCCGTTCGCTCGTGGCCCCAAGATGGGCCGCAGCGGCCGTCGGTTGAGGAAGCCCTCGCTGCGCCACTGCACGGCTGTCACGTCCGTCTGCGCGCCCGCGCTGCTGCGGGGCGCAGCTGGGGCGCGGGTCGCACGCAACGCATCCCTGTCCAAATACATACAGGTCTTTCAAAAAACGAAGTAATACATTTCGAGAAATTTTAGGCCATCAATCAATCTAACCAGTTTTTTTTGGTTAGAGGTTGTCAGTCAACATAATGACAAATCCAAACGTTAGCTATTTTATAAGAAATTGGCATTTTCTTTTTTTTAAATGGTTTTATATTTGATATATAATATATAAACAAATGTGAATAATACGGTTACCCAAATTAAAAAAGTCGATGTAATACAAAATAAATTCAATGCGTCACCAATCAATTGGAATAATTAGTGCATTGAAAATCGAAACGCATTAGTTAACTGTTAAAAAGACTGTTAAATACAAGCAATTATTTATATGCTTTAATATCCAATCAAAAGGAAAATGCTTTCACGGCGAGCCCGACAACATTCAATAATTTCCTGGAATTGAAATGGAAATTGACAAGAGAAGTTTAATTTATGCTCTTAAATCAGTAAACTTCATCATATTCCGGTCCTGAAAGTGTCCATACATAAAAATAAGTTACCGAACTTATTTTTCTTTAAATTACTGATAACTACATATTTATAAAATTCCTTGCATTCAGGTCAATGAACCTTCCTCGACCTAGTTCTAATTTAAAATAAAAAAATTTAGCAAGCATTTGTTCATAAACCTTATAAGATTCAATTGCGCAAAATGCAAAACAAAATATTTAAAGTCGCTCAATCTAAGAAGTTTTGAACATTTTTTTTAATTTTCAATAAAATTTGGAAGGGTATTGCAGTGATAAGACGGGGCTACGGATCCCCTTTCCAACCGTGTAATCCTAATTTGAATTCATCGACGGGGAAGGGGGTTATTTACTCACGAACACTCGAAGTGCTGTGGAAATGCGCGGCTGTTTTGGTCACTAATCGATTACTTGGAAATCAAGTGCCTGCGTATAATATGGCAGTTTGAGACGCAGTTCAAACCAAAAGACGAAATATTTTGATTTAGAGATACATTATGAATTAAAAAAAAAAAATGATTTATAATTTAAATCACAATTAAAATTGCAAATTTTTCGTTGTAAATATATAAAAGTATCAAATTTGAAAAGCATTATATTTCCTGATTTTAGATTACATTATTATTATTTTTAATTTTAAATGTGAACTTAGTGTTTCTGTACCTGTGTACAAGGGGTCTGTATCGCGTGTGAGCGCCGGACGGCGGGCCGCCGTCCTCGGTGATGGACTCGAGAGGCTCCTGGGGTGGGACGCTGCCGGCGCCCTCGGTCGTGAAGATGAGCTCGATGTCGTCGAGCTCGTCGTCGTCGTCGTCCATGCGGAGGCGCTCGCGCAACTCGCGGTTCTGCGAGCTGAGCAGCTCGCCCTGCTGCTTGCAGCTCTCGAGGGCCGTTCTCAGGCCCACGACTGTCTGGTGCAGGGCCCGCACGGTGCCCATCGACCACGCATTATCGACTGCCGACTCGCGAGACATCTGCCAGCGAGCCGCCCCAACCTGCAAACGCGTCGCCACGGCGACCACGCACCCCCTCGCACCCCTCGCGTGCATGACCGAGGTCAGTGTTCTCTATACTTCTTATATGCCATGCGTGTGCGCTGCTTGTAAGGATACATTATATTTATAGTGTTCTTTTCATTTCATTTTTTTCCCTTTGGCTACAAATAGATTGCGAATATAATCGTTTCCAGTTTGAAGCGCGATTAATTTAATCAATTTCAATATTCAGTCTTCCATATCCAATCAAGAGTGAATTTATTTTTTGCTATACTTAATTAAGGGATGTAAAAGTTTACTACAAAATAAACAGAAATAATTTATCAAGAAAAATTGTATTATAGAACTCAGTTTAGTAAAAGAAAAAAAAATTGAATAAAAACAGCTCGGCTTGCAGTGTTAAGGAGTTCAAAAAACTGTTTTAAGGCGCATTTTTAATGTTCAAAAGTTTTATAAAGTAATTTAATATTTTTAATATCTTGTTAGTTGCTCGGCATATTTATTTTTTATTATTTAATCGCCAGATTAAAAAATTTCAAATTTTCCCATAAAGTGTGCAATGGTGTGCAAGTAAAATAAATACAAAATTGATTCAAAATAATTATTATTTATTGTTATTTATTTGTCCAAATTGTTATATCACATAATATTTCTACTTTTGGCTTTTACTAAATTATTATTTCAGTATGTATATAATGACTTCAAGCTCAAAGCTCAAGATGAAGAAATTTAATGGCCCGTTGAAGTGTGGAATAATTATCTGAACATCTGAAGAAAGTATAAAAAATATGCTTTTTTTAATAGAAAAACATTTGATTTAATGATAACAATAACAGTTTCCTTTTTAATAATTACATATAATACATATCCGAAGCAAATAATATCATATATTGCTTTATGAAAGGAGTTGAATTTTATGAAATTCTTTATTTTGAATTTTGGATCGATTTGTTTCAGTACTTTGGATTGACACATTGGTCCCACGCCTTCTGAGGGCAGCGGTAGGTCAGTTCGCACTTGCCCTTGCGGCCAGTGGCGGCGGCCAGCCGCACCTTCTTGCTCAGCTCCTTAGGAATGGCAGGATGGCTCGCCATCTCACGCACCACTCTGTATAATTTTTCAATTTTTAATTCTTTTTTCGCCCACGGAAAGGCACTTCAAAACTTACATCCTCAGCACTTGCATCTCAAGTTCGGGCAGTTCCGTGGCCGGGTCGTAAGCCTCGCAGGCAATGCGTTGCAGACAGCCTAGGTTTCGGGGGTCAGCGAGACCTGAGCAGGACAGCAAAGCTGACAGAAGGGCGTCGCCGTTGCCCTGTGACCTTTGCGGCAACTTGTCTTGCTGCAAAAATGGTACAAAAATTTTTTTTTTTCTTTTCTAAACATAATTGAAATAATTTTTCACCTCTCGAAGGAATTTCTGCAGGACGGCGATTTCCTTCAGTCTGGTTGATCCGACCGCGGCTTCTTTGAAAGGCGATGCCTCATCAGCTCGGGGGCCAAGGTCCTCTAAGGCGGCCAAGTCTCCCAGTTCGAAGGCGGCCACGTCTCTGCGCCGCCGCTTGCCTGCAAAGCGCCACACGTCTGCTCGACAAACACCAAAAAGGGCTTGTTTTTGCTCAAACTTCAATTTTAATTTGAAGTTATCTCCAAGTTTTTTTCTTCATAAAAACCAATAATATAACTTTTTGCTCAAAGTGAATATTTTTGTAATAATTCAAAATTCAAAATTTATTGATTTAAAAATAATAGTAAAACGGTTTGGCAAACTTGAAGATTTATACAAATTTCTTAGAATATTAAATTTTGTTTTAGTTGCAAATTAATTTTATATTTTCTTCTGACCTGAAACAACGCCAAGCTGCAGCAGGATAGGGTTGGTTGCAAGGGCAGCGGCAGCGCCAAGCAATGCGATTCCGGCCAGAGGAACAAGCACCCTTTTCAGATTGTGCTCCCTGTTTCCTCTGTGGGGCGCGACCTCGTGAGGGTGGCGGTGATGGTGGTCAGGCTCCTCAGGGAAGTGCACATGCGGACTACCTGCTGCTATCAGATTCACGGGTGGCTCGTAACCTGGCCGCGAACCATCTTATAACACAAAATAAAGAAAGGTCAGAAAATAAAAATTAATTGCACGCGACTTGTCCAAATGAAAAAAAAAAACTCAATTATTAGCTTAAAATCTCGTGTTGTTTGTTTTTCTAAAGTTTTTTTATGAGGCACGGATAAATTAAAATAATTTTGTTTCAAAAACTTCCAAAAATTAAAATGTCTATAGCAAATTATACTATTTATTATTGAACTCACGAGAAGGGACGAACTGAGTCTCGTATTGGGGTGGTGGAGGCGGCTCTTGCACAAGGGGCTCCTTGACTGGAGGCGGCCGATGAAGCACCTGGTATTGCTCGGCCGGTTTTTCGTGTTGGGGCACGTGAGGCATGGGCACAGGAATGTACTGCACCGGTACATACTGATAGGCAACCCCCTCTTGGTGGGGGTGGCGCGGCCCCACCGCCCCGTGATGGGGGACGCCTCCACCGGGCCCAATCAGTTGCCCAGAAGCGATCTAAATTGTGAAGAATATATTTAAATTAATCCGCAAAAATATAGAAAGGAAAATGTAATCTCAAGTATTTATTGTAAAAAAATTATGAAAATTAGGCCAAAACTAGGCACAAGGACACTTGATTTTTTCATTGAAGTATAACTATTTAAGTAACATTAATTTATAGATCAGAAAATTAATATTGTAATTATATAATTATTAATTTGATTGATTGTTCTGACTTGTTTGGACTTGGAGATAAATAACACAATTTGCAACCAAATAAATGAATTGAATTTTATTCGCACATAAAACCTGCAGGAAAGATTTATTATTCAAAAATTGAAAACACTTTTAAATTTTGGCTTCAAATATTATTAGTATTATTTACTGAAATATACATTGATTTTTACAATAGTATTTTTACTGTCATCCTACTTTGTTTAAAAGTGGGCTATATAATGTAAGCCGAGAAATTATAAGAAAGTTGCACCAGGCGAAACGACGGCGGGTTTGTGCATTTCATTCTCGGCGCGCGATAAATTAATGCACGCGGCGCTCTTTTCGAGTTATAAAAACATGCGTTGCATCTTTCCAAGCGCGCGATCGAAAGCATAATTAGAGAAGAGAAATTGCCAAACACTGCAGAGAGACGGACGCGCTTGTTTGCATTTTATAACATAAATCCTATTCCCACTCTTTCAATGCGGCTACTCATCGTCCGTCCGTCTCGGTGATCTCGTTTTCTCTCAAATATGTTCACCTCATTACTTCAGTACGACTATCTCAATAGATTGAATTCATTAAAACTCCGAAATGTATTTTTAAAATTAGACATTGAATTTTGTAAAAATTGTTTAATTATTTCTTCCAAAAACTCAAAATATTTTTGTGCAGCATATGATTTATTTTCTCAAAAAATAGAATTTCTATTTAATGATTTGAATAATGGAGCCTACTAATATAGAGGAATGAAGTAAACATTAATAAATACTAAAAATGCAAAGTGTATTTAGAATTAAATAAGAAAAGCCAATTTTAATTTACTTTTTGTATGTTTTATTTTAAATTATTGAGCAATTCTGCAATAAATTATTATTAATTCCTGATAAAACCCATTAAAAAAAATATAAATATATTCTAAGGATCTTTTTTTATTCACTTAATCATTATTAATAAATAATAATAATATTAATTTAAAAATAAAAAAAAATCATTAGAAATAAGATTAATTTCAAACATTCCTAATTTTTTTGCCGCTTAAAATTTAAATACACTTATTACTATAAATAATTATTGCTAATTAGTGAACATACCTGGTGGTGCAAATGTTGGTGTTGTTGAGGCACAAGGACATGTTGAAACTGCTCCTGATGTTGTTGTCGGACGTGTTCTTCGGGGAATTGAAGCTGCGCCACCCTGGACTCGGTGCCTTCCGACCGTTGCTGCTCCTTGCTGTCCTTCTGCACCACCACGCAGGCGGCCACGGCGGCCATGCACAACACGATCAACGGCCGCGTCAACATTTCGCGGCGAAATGACTGCAGATTCCACCGAGCGCCGCTCTTTATGAAGCCTCTCAAGCCCCTACTCGGAAGCGACAGGAGAGTGGTACAGGCGCGCATCTCCTCCTCACGAAAAAGCACTTACACGTCAAAATTTTGAGCAATATCGAAACTTAAAATGGGGAAGGGCGAAGGGCAGCGACCCTGAAACAAATTTACGTATTACAGCAAAAAAAAATGGCTAATTTATATTTATAAAAAATTTGTATTTGGGGGAAACTTAGGCCAATTTTTAATTTTTATTGATAAAATTCTATTTTTCTAATAATTTTTGTAGACTGATCGATGTAAAAGTTCTACCCGAAATAAGGCTCAAAAATTGGATACCATCATAATGTCCTAATGTGAGTATTTAGAAAATGTCCAAAAAGATTGGTCCTAAAATAAAGAATCTTATAATGCCCAATTCTGGCCCAATTTTTAGAAAGGATTGTTTATGTTAGGACATTTTATTTTCGTGAATGTCTGACATGAAACATAAAACTTTGGAAACTTTCTGTAGGGCAAAAATGTTCATAAAAAATATTTTAAAAGCTCATCACCCTAAAAATAATTTATTTTTCATTAATTAATTATTTATTTATTAAAAAAAATCAGCAATCTAAGCTATCTGAAATTGTGAAGTAATAAAAAAAAAAATATATATATATTTAAAATATTGATAGCTTGTTTTAGTTGTATTATTTTATCACGATATCAAGTTGAAACTATATCAAACACATCAACAACATGAAGGAAGAACGTCTTATAGAAGCGGAAGCTACGCTGTAATATTATTTATTGTAGCGGCTGACGAGATTGTTTCATTGTGGAGACGCACTCACGTAGGAGAAGAGTTCAGGTTTGCTCGTATAGCGACGTGTGTCTCTTTGTGAACCGCAGCGAGATTTTTGTCACTTTCCCTCATTGTCGCGCAACGCACAATGGGCAAGTAATAAATGGCACGCGATTTTTGCGGTTCGACTCCCGTGGCCGAACGCGAGCAAACGTAAGAGAGAACTTCACGTATTGCGCAACTTCATAGAGCCGTCTTCTGTCACTAATTTCCTCTGGCGTGTCATTAAATAAAAAGAAGGGATCTTAAGAAATCAAGCAGTTTTTGTAGTCAAACACACATCATTTGAAAGTAAAAATAAAAAGACGTAACGCTCAAAAACCGACACATTACTTTTTCCGCGGACAAAATGCCGACTTAAAAAAAAAAATCATTTTCCATGCAAAAAAAAAAAAAATGTGCCAAACTGAGGAGGAAATGTTTGAATTTCTTTAACTCTTATTCCTATGCGACACATTTTGAAATTCAAGGCCAGCACTTGATCTAAATCTAAAATTTAAATTTTTTTTATTTTTTCAGTTTTCAGGAATAAAAAAAGTTTAACGTAAATTTTTCCTATTATGCAATAAAGAAAGAACATGTATTTGGCCACAACTTTCCAATTAGTTTTTATTTGCATTTTTGTTTGCAAAAAAATCACTTTTCAAATGGCACCTCTCTCAGCAAACCCTTTTATATCTCCCAAGTGTCCGCGGAAAATAAGATATTTCAACTAAAGGACCGTGTCAAGCAAATCTTTAACTTTTATTTTCCTAAATTATTTATTCACTTTCATTTACTTTGGGCAACCTAACGCGACCTAAATCGGGATCAGCCAAATCCGCACTCAACAGTGTCTTATTTTCGATTGTTGCAGCGACGGGTAAATTCAAAGGAGGAAGTACCAAGAACTCGCTTTTCAGACGCCAATATCTCCAAAACGGCTGATTGGGTCTTGATTCTGACCACGCCATTCGTTTTTCCGCCCGTTTTTTAATTAAGAAGTAACACAAAATAAATCCAAATTACAAACTGAAATCCTTTATTGATTGAATTCTTCCATGCGCACGGCTTTTTTTTATTTAAATTTCTCCTCAATACTGCCGCGCGGATAAGCAAATATAATTGTTGGGTTTGCACAATGTTTGACACAATTCCGATTGTTGATTAACTTCCATTGTTCACTTCAGAAATTCAACGGTTAAATTCATTTGAAATTTGAAACGTCTCGAATCAAATCTTTAGTTCCTCGTCCGAGCCGCAATGGAAGTTTACGTGTCCGAAAGAAAACCGTCCACACCCCACTCCTGCAAAGAGCAAGGTAAGACTGCACTCAAGTGGCAGAGTGGTTAGTGTGCTTGCATTCTGATCACTCTGAACTCGGCTGGCGTGTGTTCGAGCCTTGCAATTTGTTTGCATTGATAGGTCATAAAGTTGTGTGTGAGCCGGACACTCGCCAGTCGAAATCCAGTGGGATTCGGGAGATGCAGAGCAATCTGCATCAACTCGCCGAATCTAGCGAAAAGCGGCCGCGCAGAACAAAGCGGCTCCGTACTGCGCCAATAGCGCTCACCCGCAAGAGCTCTCACCACTTTTTTCTGCGCCAGGAAAACCTCGTCCAGCGCTTGATTCAACCCTCCCCAAATTACTATGCCATAACTCATAATTGAATGACAGTAAAATAAGCAAAATATACCATTTTCAAGTACTTTTCGTCAACAGAATGCATCAAATTGTTAATCAAAAAAACCGCACTATTTAATTTCCCAACCACATAATCTGAATACTCAGTCCACTTCAAATTATGTGCAAGGTACAAGCCCAAAATTTTTGTCACATCTGATTCAGTCAAATTGTCGCCATTTAAAGTCAAATTAAAATTATCACGATCTAGCACAGGGTGCCTAAGTTGAAAATTAAGCACCACCGTCTTGGTCTGATTTAGCGTCAAAAAATTGTCACGGCAAAAACCCGACATTAAATTAGCCGCCAACTGCGCCTCCTGCATTAGAGAATAAGTCGTCCGAGCAAAAACAAGGGACGACGAATCGTCCGCATATTTTCTGTGGCTTCAGGGCCACAGAAAAGGGTTGATCGAGTGAAGAAAAACGAGTCGGATGTTTTTGTGTTGTTTAATCCGAAGTGAAAAATATTTACAAAAATTAATATCACATTTATATAAAAAATAAATTTTATTTATTTGGTTTGACTAATTGAGTTTGATTGGAATGACATTTGGTTGGATGGAAAAATTAATTTGTTGTTCGAATGTAAATTAGTATGGCCAACATTGGCTTGATATTAGCAAATAAAAATAATCCGAATTTTACAAGTTATCATATATTATTGCTTAATCATTGAGTGTTCGGAGAAAATTAAAATTAACATATTCATTGTGAATAAAATAAAAATTTAAATTAATATATCGTTTAACTTCACAGTTGCCATCTTCATGTCCGTTGATGCCGTCCATGAATTGTACCCACCGAGACGGGGAGCTCGGAGGCGGACTTTTTACGTCGAGGTGGCCCGCCAGGGCAAAGTGCTCTTGATGATTGCCGTGCCCACCGACTCGATAGAGGGATACGCTGCCCAGCTTACACCATGTGCTCTCCGTTGCCTGGATGTGAAGCCGTCCCAAAAGTGCACTGTCGCAGTGCCTCGTCGAGTCGTGTGCCTGGATTTCCTTGAGCTGGAGGTGCTGTGCACCAACGTGCAGAGAGGCGCGGAGGCCGACTACAGGCTCTTGCAGGAGGCTAGGCGAACCTGCCGAGCTATGGGCGTCGGCAGTGTTGGACAAAGGCCTGGAGGAGGTACCACCCTCAGGATAAGGCGCCTCTCACCAACGGCCAACGACTACGGCTCAGTTGAGAAGAGCACCAACATCGTTTTCCAGGAAGAGGACGAAGAATACTTTTAGTTCTAGCGCGAAACAAGAGAGTCTGCAGCACATTATTATTATTGTTGTTTATTTGTCCAAATTGTTACATCACATTGTTTACATACAAATTGTTGAAAATTTTACGAAATATAGAGAGAACACTATAATTATTTTAATTTTATTGTCACTTTTCCCACTCATGGTGAAATATTTTTTTTTTATGTTAAATTAAAACATGAAAAGCACATCAGTCAGATTTCTTTTAAAATTGATTTTAGTGATATCATAAAAAAAATAATAATAAAAAAAATTAATTGGGTGGTGCCTTCTGTACCACCAAAAAAGGGCACAGGCCGACAAGACTTTGTCTTGGCCTGACCCTATAAAAAAAAAAATAACAAAAAATTAAAATAAATTTTTAATGCGCCATAAATGGAAATTTATCTCCTCCCCAGCAGCACCAATATTGTAAATTGTTCATTAAGGTTGTTGCTTGCAAATTGACAGCACCCAGCAATTACAAAGCATGGTTTTGGTAACAATTTTCTTCTTCTACTTATTCATAAAAACAAAATTTGTCAAAAGGGTGCGACGGCTAGGTGATTGAAATTATTAAAATCATCACATTTATAAAAAGAAACATTATTTTTCCGACACTTATTGTAAGCAGTTTTGAACTATCATGATTAAAATAACCCACAGTCGGCAGATTTCGCATTCAATGCGACGCATTGTAAAATTCGAGGTGAATTTGCCGCTTTTGATAGGAGACTAGTCTGCCGATGGAGCAAAAGCACTTGCTGGTGGCCTCCGAAGGCCGCTGAGTGTCTCGGACGGCCCTCATCTTCGCCGCCGCGGCCACCGCCGTCATCTTCTTCTGGCCGGAGCCTGGTGAGACAAAATCACCATTATCATATCAATGTGGAGTTAATCGATAATTGGTGCGTTGCGGAAGTTGCAAATTGGAGTGATGAAATCTTTTGTGGTGTGAAAGAGTTATTTCTTCAAGATTGATTGAAACAAATACCATATAAAAGTAATAAAATTGTTAAGAAGTTAAGAAGCAATAATTTAACAGGTTTTTTACATTTCACAAGATGTAACAAAAAATACTTGTTTTATTTAAATGTTTTATGTGTTTACAGTTACTATTTATACCAGAGCATTTTTCCGATTATATATTATTTACGAATTTAATCAAATTAATATATATTTCTGAAATTATTATTCATAATCAAGTTGATCAAAGCACCAAAATGTTTACTACGATATGAATTAATAAGTAGATCTTAATATTGTAGCTTTCATATAATATTTGACTTTTTAGTTAGACAAGTATCTATTGAATTTAATATCAATACTAATTTTCGTTTTTAATTTTTTCACTACAATTTTGTAAATTCTAAAGAATTTTCAGCTTTTATGACATCAATTTTCTTGTTTTCATTCAGGTCGAGGCAAAGTAGCGTCGCCTAACTGACCCCCTTCAAAGAGTGCCAAGGCATCTCGACTTTTTAAACGATTACTTCAATAATGCAAACTATTTATTTATTTTATATTTAATATAGAAGAGAAATTTGTCAATAATTACTTTCCCAAATCGCATCTCGGACACTTTCAATTCACAAGACGCCTGCGAGCGTTGAAAGTTTGCAACCCGCTCAACGCCAACGGCCGCCTGGTTGCCCGTCATTTCAGTTCGGCCCTAGCAGAGCATTGATAGAAAAATGTGGAATTGATTTTTTTTTTTTAGAAAAAGGTTTACTGCCGAGATTTGAGATTTGTAATCAACCCCAACGACAAAAGCTCAAAGATTTAATTATCTATCATCGCTGATAATAATTATTTTAATTTTAATATTTCAACGGATTTTAATAAAATAGCTGGATCTTTTCAGAGGATATCAAAAATTGAAATAATGGTTTGTAAGAATTTAAAAAAACAGGCAAAAAGGGTCAGAAAATTATTTACAGAAACGAACTTTTTAAATATTTAATAAAATATCTTCAAAAGTAAAGATAATTCCATTCTGAATTTTACCTACCAGATGTAGAATTTCATGGGCAACATTTTTTTCTAAATCGCGGAAAATATCTGAGTTACGCTTCTTTGAGAAAATTGACCTTGAAAACTAAAAATGCATTTTACTGACCTTGACCTTTGACCTAGGTATTTTTTGTAAAAGGAAAAGTTGTTCAAAATTAAAAAATAGGTCCGGCAGTGAAAACCGCATTGCTCTAGGCTGCTTAGAAATTAAATAACAGAAAAATGTCGAAATACGGCATTTCGGAAAAACGAATCTTTTTTAATTTTAAATTGAAATAACTAAAAAACTAAGATATGCGCCATCGCAAATAATTTGGACCAAATGTAGAATTTCACGGGCTACATTTTTTGCGTTTGCTAAAGAAATATCTAAAATACGCTTCTTTGAGAAAAATGGCCTCAAAAACTAAAAATGCATTTTAATGACCTTGACCTTTGACCTAGGGATATTAAGTCAACAGCAAAGTTGTTCAAAATTAAAAGTTACCTACTCTAGTGCAAACCAAATTTCTCTAAAGATAATAGGAGCAAAGATATAAGCATTTTTGAGCTTTTCAAAAAACCCGAATAATTCAAAAAGTAATAAAAATTTTCGAAAATTTTGGTCTCAAAATTTGGTCAAATTAGTTTTTCATCAACCCTAACAACATATCTAAAAATCAGAACGGTCCTCGTAACAAAAAAAAAATCTGTCCAATCTGATTAATTTTAAATCATTCGTGAACGGTCCTAATAATAATAATAAAATGTCATTATGGTTGTTACTGAAGCACGTTTCAAGTCTCTCGCACTCCCTTAAGCGCGGATCTTTTTATGGTTATCCAAAATATTATGCACTTCTATTCTAATGTCGATCATGATTTAGCTGAAAATCAACATTTCACTTTCCGCATGGACAGCGCCGCATTGAGAATTTTCGGTTCATAACTTAAATATACTGTTCATAGCAGTTCATATCAGCGCATAGTGCAAAAACAACGTTATCTTGCTTTTAGCGCCAAAACTGAGAAAATCTCGAGCGGTGACCAATCAGAGAAAGATAAGCGACTGCATCTCCTCATGCGGCATCTTTGGCAAACTGCAATTTGCATCGTTTTGTTTTGTTTGAGGTGAAAGGTGAAACTTTCGTTGGTGTCGCGTTGGTGTGCTTTAATTTTTCTTAAATTCATTCTCTTCGACTTCTACCCACACTGACGTGGCTAAAATCGCCTCGCTTCCTCGCTAGTCTCACCTTTAACCGAATTGTGCAGAGAAACGTGTGACGACAATTCAAAGATTCGAAATGGCAACGAGTGATCCGGCGGACGATTCTCTCTACCCGATTCCGGGCCCCATGGACGACCTGAAGAACGAGGACATGGAGGTAATTAACCCTGTCAACCATTTCTTGCCAACGGGCAAAAAATTGGGCTCAACTCGGCCCACCTGCGGACTTGCAATTCTGGCCCCCCCAAAATGCATGCTTTCCCTGAATACATAAGTTTGAGATGGTAACGACTGTGGAATTGCAATGTGCAGTCTTACATCAACTATAGTTCCTGTTTATTTTTTTTTTGCATTTACTCCGCTAATTAATAGCTCAAAATTAGGTAAATTAGGTATTGTTAATGTGTACAAATTGTTACACATCACATTTGTTCACATTTTACATTTAATATTGTTGAAAAAAAACCATGCCGCCTTATTGTATTCGTTTTTTGATTGCACTGCGACTATGACACCGTTTTAATTAATTTCAGATACGTCTCAACTCCATGAAGAATCTGTCCCCGATTGCTGTAACGCTGGGCGTCGAGCGCACTCGCAACGAGCTAATTCCTTTCCTAACGGAGACCATCCGTAGAAATGACACTGACGAAGTAGTCTTGCTTGCGTTGGCTGAGCAGCTTGGAAACTTCACTCCACTCTGCGGCGGATCTGAATATGTCCACTGTCTACTGGTATGAGCTAAAATTCATAATTGATGGATGTAAAAATAAATTTTGGCATGAACGAGCACTATGAAAATGAGAACAAAATTTAGTTAAAATCAAACTTCATAGTGTAGCTCTCAAGAAGCCATTTTAAAAATTATCCAGACATGATTTATAAAGAGATGTTTGGGGTTTTTGAATGGAATTTATTTATAATAAATTCGGTCCTATCTCATATTATTATTGATTTACTGGGTATTTTATTGACCTTTCTATTAATTAAATATTTTTCTTCAGCCACCACTGGAGTCCTTGGCCACGGTGCAGGAGGCTGCGGTTCGAGAGAGGGCAGTGGAGTCCCTGCAGCAAATCTGTGCCCTGCAAAGCCCATCAGACCTTGAGAACCACTTTGTTCCACTGGTTCTGCGTCTTGCTGATGGTGACTGCTTCACGGCTCGCAGTTCAGCTTGTGGTCTCCTCAGTATCTGCTACCCAAGAGTCTCTGCCAATGTGAAAGGTAGAAAGAACACTTGACCTTAGTCTAAAAGCGCCGACAGTGGGTAGTGGGCAACATCTTGGTTGCAGTAAAATAGAAACTTAATTAAAGAGTGCTATCAGATAGCATGTAATTTTTTTTAAATCTGTTTTTTAAATGCAAATCTTAAAAGTGTAAATTAAGAGAAATTACTAAAGAGTTGTGTATATCTGATTGGTTTTGGAAAAATTTAAAGGTAGTTCCATGAATGGAATGAGGCCAAGCTTGGATGAGAAAATATATACAGAAAAAATTCCATTAAAATTTAATTTATATTTTTTTATGTTAATTAAGGCTGTTTCGGCGATCATCGTAGGGTACGCCCACTGAATTTGCAAATATTTTGAAAAAATGACTGCAAAATATTTCCAACAAATTTTTCTCTTTTATTTGCCCATTATAAGAGCTTTTATGAAAAATTTTTCCGACTTTTCTGGAAAATGGCTGAGTTATAAAGGGGTTTGCTTTTCCGCTTGTATCTCATTAAGTATAAGTCCTACGTTAAAAACGAGCATATATTCTGAATGCTGATAAAATTTCCAATATTTTTTACATGAACAATTATTTTCTATGAAAGGGTTAAGTACCCTGAAATCAGGGTAAAAATACTTCAATGCCTGCTCCTGAAGGTATGCAACCGGAAAATTAAATCTGAGATAGCCAAAATTTGACGTCACTCATAGGCACAAACTTCCCCAAAGGAAATTATTTTTGCATTTTCCATTTTTGAGAAAATCCAAAATTTCCCAAAAAGGGTCAAATAGGGTTGGAAAATGCGGGAAAGCCAAGAAAGTGTGGTCATATGGCACATTGGCCGATTCGTTATCACATCCTTAATACGTGTCTAAATTTTCAGAAAATTTCATCTGCCCAAAAAAAAGTTACAGCCGATTTTCAAAAATAGCCCTATCTCGGAAGCAGGAAAACGAACAAAACCGTTTTATATCCATCAGCCAAAATTTAAAAAGGCAAGAAACATATCGTTTTTATGGTCTCATTCGAAAGCTATAGTGGCTAACTTCACGTTGGTACGAAAAAATTTCGGTTTCTTCTGACAGATATTGAGATATACCGGTTATTGTGTAATAAAAACCGGTATGCAAGTTCTAATTTCACCAAAATTTGGACTTTTTGCGACGAAAAACATGTATATTGTATAAATTTAGGTTTGTGCATTAGTTTATGATGGAAAAATACGATATTTATAATAATACCACTCCTCAGTTCAAAATTATAAGCATTTTTCAAAAATATTTTACATACCGGTATTTAATTAACTATTCAGAAAACCGGCCTAAAATCACCGACTTTGTGTGGCGCGATAATAATATTTTCAGAAAAAATAAAAATATTTACAATTCTTCTGCGCCGCATTATCGTAGAAACACCCTTAATAAAAAGCATTTATATTTTCCGTCACTATATACAATTTTCTTGATCTCGAACATCCATAATTTTTATCATAGATCATAGTTACTCCGTCAAGTCTTTCAAGACCGTTTTGTATTTCAAAATTTTTAGCCACTCCCTTTAATGATTCAATGCTGCCATAATAATCCTAACAAATTATTACAGACGATTTGCGTTTCACCTTCAGCAAAATGTGTGATGATGACTCCCCCATGGTTCGTTGCGCCGCTGCCACTAATTTGGGCACACTCGCCAAAGTAGTCGAGCTCAAGTACCTCAAGTACGAAGTCATCCCCATGTTTGAGATCCTTTCCCAGGATGAACAGGCTAGATAAAACTAAAGGAGAAGTGGATCTTTTAAAAACTTTGTTGAATTTTTAGGATTCAGTTCGTCTTCTGGCGGCCGAGGCCTGTGTCATCATTGCCACCACGAGCAAGTGGGCTGAAGACAAGTCATTGCTTGTGCGCCAAATGGCCGCTGATGAAATAAGAATGGCAAGTTTATCTTTTATGACCATTTAGTGAACTGTTATT
Source organism: Neocloeon triangulifer (assembly GCF_031216515.1). Lineage (NCBI taxonomy): Eukaryota > Metazoa > Arthropoda > Insecta > Ephemeroptera > Baetidae > Neocloeon > Neocloeon triangulifer. The sequence continues at coordinate 5,088,693 of NW_026775550.1, forward strand.
ATGAAAGATTTGCACCTTAAAAATCTTGTGGAAATTTGAAGATATTTAGTAAAATTGCACACAAAATGATCATAGAAATGAAGCGATCGGGCTTTTCCTCGTTGCAGAAAATTGTTTTTATTCAAAAACAAATGGCTCTACCAGTTTCGGTCACAGTCTGCGACCCTATTTCATGAGCAAACGCGCTGCTCGCTGACTAATACAAGAGCCATTTGTTTTTGAATAAAAACCATTTTCTGCAATGAGGAAAAGCCCGATCGCTTCATTTCCATGATCATCTCCTCAAGTGTCAACTTTTTCAATCAAAAATGATCATAATTTACCATTTTTAAATGATTTTTGGTGTTGCCAGTTCTTGATGTATATTACAAAGACTTCAGGCCTCCATAGTGACAAAGTCAAATCCAGTCTACTACAATAAGAGCCATTTATCAATTATGGGAAAACCATGACAGATTTTGACCACTATATATTGTTGTAAAAACTTATTTGACTTAGTCAATTAGAAGTCCTTAATGAATACATATAAGTAGAGGAGCCTGTCAATTGTACTTAAGGCCTCCGTATTCTTTACAACAATTAGAATTATTATTATTATTATTGATCTTTATTGACGTATGAGGCCTCACAACGATGTAATCATGTTATATTATTTGAAACAGTGAGAAATTTTAACCATTGTCGTATAGACTTGATTGACTACGGCAATAAGGAGTCGTTAAAACTTTTTCATAATTTAATTTTATATCTTAATCTTTATCCTCAATTTCTTGTTGTTATGAGCGTGGGTTGAACATAACGAGATTTTTTTATACCTAAAAAAGTGATCAGCAGATCAACTGGCTCTCTCAACATTATCTTTTGATTGTTTCGACCATTGATTGAGATTGATACAGAGCTAGGGATATGAAATTTTTCACCAGTTATAATTATATAAAAAATTTACCACAGGTTGACGAGAGCCCACCATCTACAACAGCCAGACTTGCTGTTTTGCCTAGCGCCACTGCAGAGGATGACAAGCGCGCTTCCAAACTAGCCGCTTTGGTGTCGATCTTTCCAAAAACGGACCCAATATTCTTGTCTACGAAAGCAGCCCTTGATGAACATGAGTTCATTCAATTCATCAATGACGCCATTGCTAAAAATATTGATTTACCAAGCAGGGCAAACAATTTGAATAGAGTTGACTGTTTCACTTGTGAAACTTTTTTGAAAGAATTCCCGAACCCGAAAGATCACTTTGGGCAGGAATCGTGGCCGTATGATGAGATCTATAATACCTGTGCCTTGATCGTCCTCGGAAACCATTTTAGGAGGCATAACTTGAGGGACATTATAAAAGGTTTTAAGGAAAGTGGAGACTGCCTTTACAAGGCCCACCACATCCTACAAAACATACCTGCCAAAAAGTAACTGTTTTGAAAATAAAATCTAAAATTAATGTAAAATTTTAAATTCAATAGGACACATGAACGAGAGCAGCTATTGATCCCTGTCGAGGGCAAAAATCACCATCGCCTTATGAGTGAAATTTTTTTTTTGGAAAACGAAAAGAAACTGGAGGAGCTGCAAGATCATCAAAAGCAAGAACTTGAGAGGAAAAGAGAGGAGGCCAGTTTGGAAAAAAAATTATAAGATGTTGTGTATTTCATTGTATTTGAATGGAGAATAAATAAATAGAAAAAACGATCAATCCCATTTTCAACAATTGTGGCACTTGATTAAATTTTTTCAAAATATGGAATTATTGTTTCAAAATTGTTAATTTTAAGATCTAAAATCAGCCTTTAAAATCCTTAAATCTAAATCATTCTACGGCGAATGTCTTTTTGTCAGGTTTGAAAACTCAAATTGTGCTTGAAATAATACAAAAAATAAGGATCATCCCATGCTAAAAAATTATGGCAATTAATTTTCTTCAAAATTGTTAATTTTAAGCTCTGTGACTGAATTTGTATCAGAAAAATCTCAGCCGTTATTAAATTATGCTCAAAATACTTGGACAAGTCGTGTGAATACATGCTGAATCGATTGACTATCTCATATAAATCTTAAAAATGTTTTACTTGTATAATAATCTAAATTTTAAATTAATTTTTTTTTCAGAGTTCAGGAATAAAAAAAGTTTAACGTAAATTTTTACGATGCAATAAAGAAAGAATATGTTTTTGGCCACAACTTTCCGATTAGTTTTTTTCATTTTTGTTTGTAAAAAAATCACTTTTCAAATGGCACCTCTCTCAGCAAACCCTTTTATATCTCCCAAGTGTCCGCGGAAAATAAGATATTTCAACTAAAGGGCCGTGTCAAGCAAATCTTTAACTTTTATTTTCCAAAATTTTATTCACTTTCATTTACTTTTGGCGACCTAACGCGACCTAAGTCGGGATCAGCCAAATCCGCACTCAACAGTCTCTTATTTTCGATTGTTGCAGCGACGGGTAAATTCAAAGGAGGAAGTACCAAGAACTCGCTTTTCAGACGCCAATATCTCCGAAACGGCTGATTGGATCTTGATTCTGCCCACGCCATTCGTTTTTCCGCCCGTTTTTTAATTATGAAATAAGTAAAACTTATTAAATTATCTTTAACTAAAAATAACGCCATTCTGAATTTTTCCTACCAGATGTAGAATATAATGGGCTACATTTTTTCCTATACCACGGAAAAAATGTGAGGTATGCTTCTTTGAGAAAAATGGCCTTGAAAAATAAAAATGCATTTTACTGACCTTAACCTTTTACCTAGGTATTTTTATCCAACAGAAAAGTTGTTCAGAATTTAAAATTGCATCTAGCAGTGAAAATCGCATTGCTCCAGTCCTCTAAGTAAGAAATTAAAAAAAAAAAATATCAAAATAGATACACGGCATATCGGCAAAACGCATCTTTTTAATTTTAAATAAAAATATCTTAAAAACTAAAATAACGCCATCGCGAATTTTGCTGACCAGATGTAGAATTTAACGGCCTACGTTTTTTGCATTTTACACATAAATATGAAAAATATAATTTTTCCGGAAAACGGACCTTAAAAACTCTAAATGCATTTTAGTGACCTTGACCTGTGACCTACGACATTTTCCTTCTTAATAAACTCCAATTTAATATACTTATATGTGTATAAGAAATTGTTTTTACCAACCCTGGCCCAATATTAAGTTTGCCTGCACATAAAACGCTTAGTTTTTACATTTAAATTTTTTACTGTTAAATTAATTTTTCATTTTATATTATTATGTTTAAAAAATAAGCAATGAAAGCTCTGTGGATTACAATTGCAATCAATGAAGCAGTCAACTGAAGCACTGATGCTCCCGACGGGAGCGGCAGCACTTTTGGTTGCAGTGGAAGTCTTTGCGAGTCGTAAACCGCGCACTGTAGTCGCAGGCAGGGGGTTCGGTGAACCGCGTAGCCGAGCACCGTCGCCCCCAACGGTGGTGCCTCCAACTGCAAGCGTCGGCCAGATACTCCGACCACTGCCGCTGCCGTCCAATTTTTACATTTGGCACACGTGGAATACTAAAAATTAATTTATTTGTACAAAAATTTTAATGAAAAAAAATTAAACCACCGAAAATCCATGGGACCCGTTCAAAATGATGTCTTCAGAGAACTGAACTTCTATTTGAGCTGAATCAGTTTTTGATAATTCAAACTGTGGAAATATTTTTTTTTCAAAATTAATTTTTAGAAGAGATGAAAATTTATAAATAATCTCTTGTTATATACATGTGACAAAATAATAGAGTTCAAAAAATACTTTTAAAGTTGTGGTGTTTTCTGTGGAAAAGACGACTTCCTTTGCTGATCGGAAGAGTCTTTCAGTCACAATGCGTTTTGAGTTGAAGAGGGCACTGAAATCATTTTTTAAATTTTTTCATAAAAATTCTTGGTTTTCCCCCAAAAAAATCTTGATGTTTTTATATTCAATGGTATAAAGTTTTCATCAAATTTTTAAGCAAAATAACAAATTTTAATTTAAGCTATAGGTTGCTTGATAAATTGTTGATTTCATATTTTCGGCTTTTTCTATGGGTGGTAAAAATAATTTTGACAGTAAATAATCAGATTGGCCTGCAAATGATGCTTGATTTCAATAAAAAAAGAAATAATACAGATAAGCCCAAAAAAACTGTCCCTCTAGCAATTTTCCCTCCCTCTGCAAGGAGCATTTGTGGCAGTAATTCAAGAGTTAAGATTTTAAGCAGCTTTCCCCGGGCAAGGCAGTGCCCCATCAGAATCTGCCAAAGTCACAGCAGGAACAGGTGGACAAGCTAGGTGCACACCGGAGACCTGTAAAAAAGCTGGGGTGCCCTCCCGTGCGCCTAGCCCCACCTCATCGCCAGCTAATAAAGGTGATAAAAATTTAAATCAGACTACCAATCCTGATGAGGTACGCACTTGCAGTCTGGAGCCCAATAAGCTACCTGGTGGGGCTGTGTCACAGACGAGAGGGACTGGATGGAGGGACGCTCATGACCGTAAACTGACTGCATTCTTTGCTAACCTCGAGCGTGAAAGCGCATTGCTTCGGGAAGGCTCTGTCGGTGGGGGTAGCCTACCCCCGCTGCCCCTACCTGTTTTATCTCAAAATCCCCCCCGACAACCTTCCACTGTTATGGTGAGTGGAACTGAGAGAAGTCTTGCAAAGGAGGTCCTAATTTCTTCTTCGCCCGAGCACCCAGTCTTAATTGCGGCCCCAGAGGCACCAGAAACAGTCGACCTGACAAGTTTCATGAATGACCAGATGGCCGGAGTGAGACGCAGCATCGATGCGTTGACTGAACAATTACGTGAGTCACATCCTGAGGGCAGGAAACGTTCACTGCAGAAAGTACCCTTCTGGAAAATAAATTTGATAAAATTTGATCCAAAGTTAGAAAAAATTAGAAAAAATTAGATCCAATATATGGTTAGAAATGCGATTCATGATGTTTCTGATAAATTATTTTTTCAAAGTTTTAAAATTTTTTTTGGTCCCAAAAAAATGTGCATGAAAAAATTAGAAAAAATTTTAAAAAAATTCGAAAAAGTTTGATGTGAAAATTCGATAAAATTTAATGTTGAAATAAACATGGAATTTTTTATTTTTGATAATGAGTAATACAACCAACAGAGCCCGAACAAAAATTAACTGACGAAAAAGACACACGTACCGTAAAAATGTTTGGATTTTAAGTTGAATGAGTGTCCACCAGGCGTCGGTGGCTCAAAGTTTTGCTGCGGGCATGAGTGTTTGATGTATTCTGGGTTGATCGATGCGCACGTATTTTTATCATTTTTATACTGAAAATTGTGCTTCAATAATAGGAATGTAAAGGTTCGCCACCGCCAACTCTTCTTTGAAATTATTAAAATTTGAAAAAATTTATCAAATTTTTACTAATTTTATCAAATTTTTTCTAATTTTATGAAACTTTTTCTAATTTATCAAATTTTTTACATATAAAATTAAATTTTTTAATCTAATCTTCTTAAATTTGTGTCTAGAATTGTTGCTTCATTAAATTAAAATTTCATCCAATTTAATAAAATATTTTCATCGCTCGTCCGACTCTCTAGCAAATTTTGGTGCAGTCAGCTCGGAGAAGCTTACGGTCGGAAACTCCACCACTTGACCGCACCGATCTGGTTACTGCGTGCAGTGTAGGAAAACAAGTGACCGGACTTATCTAAGTGGCCAACTGTCCCTCCCTGAAGTTTGCTCAGACGTAATGACACCAGGTGAGACCTTATGCATGTATTTGCATTGCTTTAGTAATTGACGTTTACGTTTTACAATAGTTATTTAATATATCTTGTAATTTCATCAAATTTTTTTCAAGTTTTACCAAATTTGTTTAGAATTTCTTAAATATTTATAAAATTTTATCAAATTTTTTCAAATTTTATCAAATTTTTTATTAAATATTTTTTTTAATTTTTTTTAACAATTCGAGACACAAATTCAAGAAGATGAGAAAAAAATTAAATTTAATATGTAACAAATTTGATAAAATTAGAAAAAATTTGATAAAATTTTATAAATATTTAAGAAATTCTAAACAAATTTGGTAAAACTCGAAAAAAATTTGATGAAATTACAAGATATATTAAATAACTATTGTAAAACGTAAACGTCAATTACTAAAGCAATGCAAATACATGCATAAGGTCTCACCTGGTGTCATTACGTCTGAGCAAACTTCAGGGAGGGACAGTTGGCCACTTAGATAAGTCCGGTCACTTGTTTTCCTACACTGCACGCAGTAACCAGATCGGTGCGGTCAAGTGGTGGAGTTTCCGACCGTAAGCTTCTCCGAGCTGACTGCACCAAAATTTGCTAGAGAGTCGGACGAGCGATGAAAATATTTTATTAAATTGGATGAAATTTTAATTTAATGAAGCAACAATTCTAGACACAAATTTAAGATATGTAAAAAATTTGATAAATTAGAAAAAGTTTCATAAAATTAGAAAAAATTTGATAAAATTAGAAAAAATTTGATAAAATTAGTAAAAATTTGATAAATTTTTTCAAATTTTAATAATTTCAAAGAAGAGTTGGCGGTGGCGAACCTTTACATTCCTATTATTGAAGCACACTTTTCAGTATAAAAATGATAAAAATACGTGCGCATCGATCAACCCAGAATACATCAAACACTCATGCCTGCAGCAAAACTTTGAGCCACCGACGCCTGGTGGACACTCATTCAACTTAAAATCAAAACATTTTTACGGTGCGTGTGTCTTTTTCGTCAGTTAATTTTTGTTCGGGCTCTGTTGGTTGTATTACTCATTATCAAAAATAAAAAATTCCATGTTTATTTCAACATTAAATTTTATCGAATTTTCACATCAAACTTTTTCGAATTTTTTTAAAATTTTTTCTAATTTTTTCTAATTTTTTCATGCACATTTTTTTGGGACCAAAAAAAATTTTAAAACTTTGAAAAAATAATTTATCAGAAACATCATAAATCGCATTTCTAACCATATATTGGATCTAATTTTTTCTAATTTTTTCTAACTTTGGATCAAATTTTATCAAATTTATTTTCCAGAAGGGTAGCTGCTACTCGCACCAGTACGCTGCGCGCTTCAACCAAACCGTCTCCGAAGATTGCAGCACCATCGCCTTCCAAGTCCGTAACGATTAATTACAGAAAGAGCTCAAAAAACGCAATCAGCAAGTCTCTCCACAAGGTCGCGTAAAAAAGAATGGTCAAAGTAAAGTTGAAAATTTGAAAATCGCTCTTTTAAATATCCAAGGCGTTAAATCTGCAGAAAAATTAGCGAATTTCGAAAATTACATAACTAATTTGCGCGAAAAGCCCTCAATCATTGTAATAAATGAGCATTGGCTCTGTTCTAAGGAAGTCAAACATTTTAGCATAACTAATTATAAAACTGTTACTTTCTTTGGCCGTAAGATAAGAGAAAGAGGGGGAGTGCTAATTTTAGTCAAAAAAGGCCTCAAATTTAATTGCAAGAAACTATTTCCAACTTCTATTGAATTTAGATTCGAAACTTGTGGAGTTGAATTGAAGGTTGCAAATCGAATTATTACGCTTTTGACGGTGTACCGACCGAGTAATCCTGAAAACAGAGATATTGAGTTCTTCATTGAAAATTTGGAAAATCTTATTGAGAAGTTTATAAGTCCAGAGAAAGAGATGTTACTAGTTGGTGATTTGAATGTTGATCTTAACTCAGACAATGCTGATAAAATGAAATTACTGAACTTAATGGATGGCTATGAAATGTCACTGGTAAATGGAATCGAAGCTACCCGGGTTACAAACACATCAGCAACTTTGATTGATCATGTATTTAGTTCCTTAAAGTGCTCGCATACTTCTTTTGTCAGTGATGTATTTTTTAGCGACCATAGAATGGTGTCTGTTAATTTTCAAATTCCAATTGAACTCGATAGAGATTATTACAAAATTATCAGGAGATTCTCTGACAGTAACTGGACTGAATTTTTCCACCTCTTAAGTACAGAAAGTTGGACCGAAGTTTATGAAAGTGATGATATTGATGATATGTGCTGTAAATTCATGGATAAGCTTACTATGTACTTTGAAATGAGTTTCCCAAAGGAGAAAATATTAATTAGAGTAAATAGGAAAAATAATGCCGATTCTGAGTTTCTTCGTAAGCAAAAGGAAGAATTAAGGCTCTTGGGTGCCCAAATATCTACACTGAAAAGGAATGATCCTAACTGTGACAGATTAAGAAGTCTTAAATTCAAATATAAAAGTAAACAAAAGTACGTTGGCTTTCTCATAAATGATGCAGTCCGAACTCACAATGACCAGAAAATGTTAAAAGCCTCTAATAAGACTGGTATGGCCTGGAAAATTATTAACGAAACTTGCAACTTGAACCAAGATAAACACGAAAATGATATTAAGCAAATTGAAATTGATGGTGAAATGGAAAAGGATTTACAGAAAATTTGCAACTTTTTAAATAAAAAATTTGTTGAACCTCAGGTAAATCTTAGTAGTGATGAAATTGAACTCTGTACTGAGAGTATTGTTTCAAATGGAATAAAATTTACTGCTCAGCCTGACGTTACCCCATTTGAAATAGAAAAAATTTTGAAGTTATTCCCGTCAAAGAAATCATCTAGCTGGGATGGATTATCTATGGATACGTTGAAAAAGATTTCTGGTTATATAGTGTTCCCTGTGGCATTTATGGTGAATGAGTCGTTTCGCACTGGTAAATTCCCGGAAGTGCTAAAATTAACTGTAATCAAGCCATTGTACAAAAAGAAGGGTGAGAAATCCGATGCTAGTAGTTATCGCCCAATAGCCTTAACATCTTCTGTAGCAAAAGTATTTGAGAAATGTTTCCTAAATAGAATTGAAAGCTATTTCGCTGAAAACAATCTCCTTGCGGACGAGCAGCACGGTTTTCGAAAAGGCAGGAGCACAGTGACTGCACTTTTTAAGTTAGTGTCCGAAATCTACGATTCGTTGGAAAATAGAGAAAAAATCAATGTGATTCTGTATGACTTTTCTAATGCCTTTGGGTGTGTCGTTCCCGAAATACTGCTTGCAAAACTGAAAAAATTTGGAATTGATGATGTATCCCTCCTTTGGTTAAAGTCCTTTCTTACTGATAGAAAACAACTTGTTCAACTTTTTGGTGTGGGTGAAAATGGCGAGCAAAAATTATTTGAGTCAACAATGGAAAATGTTTCGATTGGCGTACCACAAGGAACAGTATTGGGCCCTTTTGGCTATTCCTCCTACGGTAATGATATGCCCTTAAAAATCATTGTCGCCGCTCTTATCTTGTTCGCAGATGATTCATCTTTTATTGTAAAGGCTGGAAACTACAAAGCCTTGAACGAAAAAACTGCTGTGGCTAATGACAAAATGATAGATTTTGCCAGTAATAACCGCTTAAGATTGAACGAAAAGAAAACTCAGGTGCTGCAAATGCATACTGCTCAAACTAGTAAATTGGAACCGCCTGTAATCAGAATTAACGACGCTGAAATTGAAGTGGTAAATCAAGCAAAAATACTTGGTGTAATGCTCTCTGATACAATGAACTGGAGCACCCAATGCGATCAGGTTGTAGCGAAACTGAGAAGTACCACGTACCTTTTTGTTAAATTAAGGCAGCGCATTCAAACTAAATTGCTAAGAGATGTATATTTCGCCCATGTTCAAAGTCACTTACTATACTCAATTGTAATTTGGGGTGGGTCGCCTATGTTGGAAAAGGTTTTCATTGCTCAAAAGAGAGTTATCCGTGCGATGGCAGGTAAAAGATACTGGAAGGCATTGACACCTGTCGAGTCTTGCCGACCACTTTTTGAAGAATTTCAGATCCTGCCAGCTTTCTCTGTGTACGCCTTTGAATGTGTTAAATTTTACAAAAAGTATCCTGAATTGTTCCTCAAAAATTCTGAAAGCAAGGTGCACCAGAATCGCAGTACTCGAAATAAACCTATAGCGGAGCAAGACTTATTTGTCAAACCAAACAGACTGTTGCTGACTGCGCAGTCCCCTCACATCATGATCCCTAGAATTTTCAATCATCTTCCCGATAGAATCAAAAACATTGATAGTTATCAAGTGTTTAAGAAGGAATTGGAATTAATATTCTACGACAAAATGTTCTATGACGTGCATGAATATTTTTTGTGTAAAATTGTGTGAACTGTATTTTAAATGTATTTTAAATTTAGTAAGCTGTATTATAGTTATATTGAGATATAGCTGTATTACAGTGACCTATTCCAAAGATTATTTCTGTACATATGTTGATCTATACGGAATAAATATTATCTGAATCTGAATCTGAATCTAAAGTGTTTGTGATATCGTTCCTTTTTACCGATAGTGTGGGTTTACCGCGGCGGCCGTGTCTCTTTTGATGTCGGGCGTTTTAGCAGACATCTGCTAGTTGTAAACCCTTTCTTCTCTTTTTTCCAATTTAAAATTTTGTATTGACCGAGAAGAATAAATAATAATGAAAAAAAAAATTGCATACAAATTTATTGGCGCCTTCTGTACCACTGACAAGGGGCACAGGCCAACAAGACTTTGTCTAGGCCTGGCCCTAAAAAAAATGTTGCCAGGAAAGGCTTCTTTTGAATCAACTTTTTTATGGAAATTTGAATATTCGTTTCTTCTATTACAGATCAAATAATGGAAACTACCATGTCTCTCAAATATATATGGGCTCTCGTCAGTCTCGTCACATTCAGAATACATCAAAAATGTTTAAAAAATTTAATTAGCATAGAAATTAGCATTATAGAACAGTGAGTCAATTCTTTCGTCATTTAGCACATCATCTTTAAGGACGACAGGCTGCAGAATTAAAAATTATTTTTTAAGTTTAATTAAATAATATAAGTCCAAAAAATTAATGATATTAAATTTGTAGTTACGTAAAACAGTTTGCACTTTCTTCCGCAGTGGTGTTGTCCACCAGGTCGAAGGTGGACGCGGTGAACAAGCTATTTTCAGGATCATTTGCAAGTTCGTTTTGAAAAAACCGTACAGATGCCGCTTCACCTTCCGAGACTCCGACGATTGCATCAGGACCTAGCTGCGGAAGAACGCAACGTGTTTGGTAAAATGAAAATGAATGTATGCAACCTGTACAACATACGTGCTGCAAAGGGTGCCTGACTCACCTGAACAACACCGATTGCCAGGTCGTTCTGTGCGGCTTCGGCGAAAGTGGAGCGCCAGTGGCTGAAGAGACCCAGAGTGGCGCACAAGAATTCGGATTTGTTGAGTGAATTTTGCACACTCTCACCTTCAAAATGAAAAAGTCTAATTTAAAAGCTGCTATCCATGTGAATTTTTTTATATCATTAAAAAAAACAACAAAGAGGAAAAGCCTGATTCTTTATTTCCATGATCATCTCGAGTGTCAACTTTTTCAAACAAATTTAAAAAAAAGAATCTTATTTTTATACTTTTTTTTACATAAATGTTGCAAAATCAAATTTTTATTATCAGAATATTCTGTTTGTTAATTTGTTAATGGGGATTAAAATACAAAACATGCAATAAAATGTAATAAGCTATCATATTTAAAAATCAAATTTTATCCAATCTCTAATTTGCCTCTGTGAGATATCAATAATTATTTTTATTTATAATAAAATAAAAAATATTATCATTTCTTATATCATTTATTTTCTCGCAACAAGTCAGAGTTTGCAATTAGAGAAATTAATTTAAAAAAATTTAAAATGTTTTTTGTGATGAATGGACAGTAAATAAATAAAAAAAAGTGACAATTTTTTTTACCGTGATCCCAGATGATTCCCTTTGCGCTGATTTTGCTCAAAGGATGAACAACGCCGTTGTGGATTCCAGATTCAGGGTGCGGGCCACTTTAATTCCAGAAAAAACAATTGAAAAAAAATCACAATGCTCTGTGCAAATATTAATTTTATTATTTTTCTCACTCGGATTCGGGTGTCAGGCATTCCTGGATAACCTTCTTCGGCAGCCACGCCTGAAGACTGGTCGCCGTCCACGCGAACTCGATGAGGCCGATTGGACGCGCGGGCAAAAAGTCTGACAACATTTGCCCAAAGAAGACGCACTCAGCCGAAATCCACTCAATGGTGCCTGTGCAATTGCTTTGGAAAATTAAAATAATGCAGTTATATATATTTAATTATAAGCGGACCATTGTTGATGGTGGTCCAGGATTGCTCAATGTTCTGTCCTATTTCCTGCTGCTCTTCGCCCGCTTCTGCTCGGCCAACATGGAAAAATCGCATTCCAAAGTAGTTTCCAACCAATGCAGCTTCCTCCTCATAATTTTCCAACTTGGTGAATAAATAATTATATCATGAATATAAATTCCATAAATTCATTTATTAGTTAAATAAATATACACATAGTCATAAAAATTAATCAAACTTTTCTATTAAATCAATTACATTTATTTTAATTTTCTTACGGATCTCATGAAAAACTCCATGTTTCCCTCGCCAAAGCAAAACCATACGTCTCCGAAGAGCACTCCGCCCAATTTGACCTGAGTCACCTGCCCTCCGGATTCCTCTGCGTGCTTAAAACGTAATGTGTGCGGCCCACCGGCCTCTTGGGGCGGTATCCAAAGCTCCCACATTTCAGTTTCTAGGCTCAAATTTTATTTTTATTTTGGCCCCGAAAAATTTCAATTCATGTGTTGTGGTGACGACCCATCAAGTAAAAATAATTTACCTGCAACTGTTGTGCTTGTGTCAACGTCGGCAAAGGTCAGTGTGACCTGCGATCCTGGGACGCCAAAGCCCCAGACGTGGGCCCTTTTTGGCTCCATTTGTAGTACCATGTGACTTGCATAGCCGCGCGCTAAACGGAACGGAACCCCACAAACATGCAAGATAACTGACTAAAATATTAAGGATTTCCAAAAATTCTACGAAATTATAATTACTGTTAGAAGCAATCAACGATATAATTGAAACGTTAAGAAAAGAGATGATCATGACGGTCATGTTGAGTTCTCTATGATAAGAACATCCAAAACCAAATTGTGCTTGATTTGGTAAAACTAAAATTATCATTTTTCTTATCTCAATCACTGCTGATTAAATTTAAATCGAGATGAAATGGCTCCGGCTGAAGAGAGCGACTCCGGTCCCTGTCTGGAGGGATTATTATTGACTCCAGCTGAAAGAAGTTGCTCCGACCTGAGGGAATTGCTCCGGCTGGAGGAACTTGCTTTGGCCTTACAGGCCGCAGGGTGAGGTTCCCACAAGAGGGTGCAAATCTGAATGGAGGGAGCGACTTCGGGAAGTGGAAGAAACCCATATGCGTGACGGAGCGACTCCTGCCGAAGGGAGTTGCTCCAGTTGGTCGTAACACAATAATAATAAAGGAATATAGGAATAACTATTATACAATAAGGCGAAAGACCTTGTGACGGGTCAGGCGCACGGGACAAAGAGGATTTTCATTCCCCATGCTCCTGCTGATAAAATTTATGAGCATGAAATTCGGCCACCAAGACAAGAGCCAACATAAAGCGATGCGTCTGGCGGCTGGTTATTACTCTGTCAAGTATAACGCTATGTTGCAATTACGAGAACAATTAAAGTGGCTCGTATTTATTACACTCTCTATGAATGGCATATATGACGCTCGCGCATTCCTCACCGATTTCCAATTGGCACAACTAGCGTAAACGCGGATATGTATACGCGGAAGGAAAACTAAATCCATAAAATGAGCCATTAATAAGATTTTAAAGGAACACTTAAATCTGTGGTATACGAGACGGCTGAAATTATTTTATACCAAAGAGAAAAGTTCTAACTTATCAATACAAATTTGTCAACTAGAGGATTGTTTCAAATTTAAATAAATATTATGCGAAATTTTTTAATTTAAAAACAGCAGTAGAAAATAAATATTAAAGGGAAATTTTATTTTATAGTATTGAAGCTTCCAATATTTCACGTGGGGCCAAACGTAAAACTTTCTTCTTTTGATTTTAAATTGAATTCAAATGATAAGTTGAACGGTATTATTTCTTAAAGGAATCAAGTAATATAAAATATTAAGATTCAATATTTATTCAGAATTTTCTTAAATTTAAGGTAGTTAAAAATAAAGCAGAAATAATGCAGTTGTGGTGGTAAATTATTGAAAAGATATCCTAATCTTTCTTCTGCAAATATTTATAACATTGATGCAGCACTTTAAAAATACCAAAACCTACCAAAACATTAAAGTTGAAAATGGTTTCTAAATTGGATTTTCTGTTAGAATGAGATTTTGCAGCAACAAAGGGACCTATTTTATTTGATCACACAAAAGCAGACGCGCCACACCGCGAAGAGATTTTATACGCGGCATTCAACAGTGCATTTCAAGCGCGTACATCTTTTGGTGTTGGCGCGCGCGTTCCGAACTTCAGCAAAGGCCCAACAACAACTACTACTTGAATTTAATATAAAACAGGCCCGTTCCAGTATATCAAAGCGGAGCCGGGGAGAAATATTTTCCGAGAGCGCGTATATGTGCGGGCGGGCGCGTCAATTTGCAGTTGGAATGTGGGAAAATGGTGCCGAGACAAAGGCCGAAAAAGCAGCAAAGCGCGCATGAATCCGCGTTTGCAAAGGAAAAAATATCGACTTTGCACTAAAAGCAAGAATTCGTATGCGTCTCGTTGTGTGTCCTTGTTGTTTGTTGTGCCTCGGCGCCATATAAAAAGAAGTCCCAACGAGGGATGACGGCGCGCAGTTCATTTTATTATCTGCAACGCACCCATTGCTGCGCTGGACTACAAATTGAATCATTGACATGTTTGGAATTCATCAGCGCCACTTGCCAAGAATCCGCTCTGCCGCCGACTCAAAAATTTATACGGTTTGTGACAATGTTTCGCGTTTAAAATAAATCTTAAAGAACCAAGAGGATTGATTTATTCAGTACAACCCAAAAAGCCTAAAATTAAAATCCTGGTAAAATTGTTGGCTTGCAATGGGGTGTGGAATAAAATTAAATACTTATAAGATTATTGCAGCGTTTTAAATTTTCTGAAAAAGGTAAAGTTCTACTGAAATATTCATTTGAATAAGCATAATTATACTTGTTTGGAGACCAGAATATTTGCTAAAGAAAGTTCAGTATTTTGGCTATTTGTAAAATATTTAAAATTAAACAAAAATAATAATAATTTGTAAAAAACTCAAATTCACATCAATTCTGGGTCCATATCAATGTGAAATTCGTTGAGATTCCACATTAGTTTGCTTTCAATCAACTTTGGAGGCATTGCCGAAAAGGCGCGCGTACAATAAAATTCATAAAATCAATCGTGACGCCAGCAGCTCAGGCCAAGCTGATCTGAAGCCATCAAACTTGCTTTGTGAATCGCGACTCGAAGAGTACATTTGCAGTCGCACCGGCGCGGCGATTAATTACTTAATTAGCTAAACTTTGCGAGTGGCGCGCACCGAGTTTAATTAATCTTGCATTATATGCGAATAACCATCACGAGAGAGAGCTTGTGTGTGCGCGAAATAATGAAATTTGACTAGTCGATATGATGTCAAGGAGGGTACGTTGCTATTCTACTCGCGCGCCTAGCTATAATAATTTGCATACTCTTGTTTACAACGCCGGGGTGTTGCAAATTTATTGCCCTTTCGTCCTCTGTTCGTCGGCAGGCAGCCTTTCCAAGGGGATCTCTTGGGCAATTCATTTTGCGCGTCTTCTCTCTCTCCTATAAGGAAAACAGCAGACATGCGGT
Source organism: Neocloeon triangulifer (assembly GCF_031216515.1). Classification (NCBI taxonomy): domain Eukaryota; kingdom Metazoa; phylum Arthropoda; class Insecta; order Ephemeroptera; family Baetidae; genus Neocloeon; species Neocloeon triangulifer. The sequence goes on from NW_026775550.1 coordinate 5,104,445, forward strand.
CTTTAAATCTCGATGTACATACATTATTTTGGTTGCTTGGAGAGAGAGACGCCGCCTTATGATGCGAATATTCACAACGTGTTGAGTGTTTAAGGCGCTTTTTTGCTTGCTGGTGACATTTTCCACCCAAAAATAAATAACTCAACCAGCAAACCGAACTTCGGGCGCTAAATTTTCGTCTTGAAAAGTAATACGTGTGTTTTTTCGTAGGTAAAAAATTTCACACTCCTCCTACAAATAGATATATTTCAACGATATTTTACTTCATTTTCTGATGTGTTGCAGATATATTGTTAATTTTACCAACTACTTGCAAAGTTTTAACTTAACAAGGGAAAATATGGGGCATAAATATTTTGGCATCATATGGAAGCCATCTTCTGCCGAACGGAGCAAATAAATAAGAAAAATCAATGGATTTAAAAATTGCATGTAGTTAAAACCACAAAAAAAATAATAATAAATGAAAACTGGGTGGTGCCTTCTGACCTATTAATAAAGGGCACAGGCCGACCAGACTTTGTCTTGGCCTGACCCTTTAAAATTAATAATAAAAAAAAAAATCATTTCAAAATAGATTAAGCCAAAATCAAATATGGTTGAGAGATAAATATACTGAAAATTGCCAAGTTTTCATAATTTAACTTTTATCGATATTACAATATGTTTGAAGAAATTGACAATCGAGGAGATGATCATAGAAATGAAGAGATTGGGCTTTTTCCTTTTTGCAAAAATTGTTTTTTATTTTGTATTTTTTACACAATTTTTGTAACAAGGAAAAAGCCTAGATAGCTGATCTCTTCATTTCTAATATTAAATAATTAATGTTTATTTTATGTTACTTTGTGCTTATTTTGAAACAAAGCAAATTCAATGGTGGCCTATAATTTCAAGATCCCGTCGGAGCTGTTTAGCCGCTCACTCTCATTATCTCCTCGACGCGTGCAGTATAAACCAGCAGACAAAAAGTTTTGCTGGCAGCGAGGGAACAATTATCAGCGCGCAAAAGCGTCTCTCTGAGCTGCGGCGGGCGGTTTGTTCTGTCAGACGCACAAACAAACGCTCCTCATTTTCTTGGAGCGCTTCTATCCTAAACTTTAAAGACGCGATTTGTGCAATTAAGTAATTATATTTTTTAAGCACACTTTACTGCTCAATTGTTATGAGAAAATTTGCTATTTGTGGCCTACGGTGACAGCTTGCGTGACAAGGCAACGGCCAAACCTTCAAAATTTGAGAAGAGTGCAAATAATTTAAATTATTTGGTTAAAAAAATTTACTTTGAAAGATTTTGAAATTTTTATACATTTGAAAACAAAATTTTAACCATAATGTTGAAAAAATTTCAATTTTCTGAAAAATAAATTGTTTCATTATTCAGAAAAATAGGATATTGAGGATATTATTGGAAATTTAAAAAAAACAGCAGCAATTCTAAAAGATGTATATGATTTTTAATGGAACATAACTGAAACAGTAAATTATAAAATTTGCTATCAAAAATTCCCATGACTGAGAAAAAATTAAAATTTAGCATTGAAAATATTGAGCTCCTACAAATAAATGGATAGTTAAATTCTTGTATCCTCTCAGAAGTCGCACAAAAATTCAGATTTTTGTATATATGACAATTAAAATTATCAGTAACTTCCAAATTTGACTCTAAAACCATTTCTCCTAATTTAGAATCTTTACTAAATCCATGTTATATCAAACCTGTTCTATCCAATCTATCTATTCTGTCCAATAATTAAATTTCTACCCCCCAACAATGGTTTTACCTGCAAAATTTTTGTAGCACTTTGGACAAAGAAACAGTAATATTAATACTGACCGCTAGCTCATATTTTTATGCAAAATTTCGCCTTGAACCCGATTGTCAAGCGAAACAACTCGAACATTCTGCGCGCATACTTTTGTTTGCATCTGATAAGATTCGGCTAAAGAGACGCAAGCAGTTTTGAATAATAATTCACGGTATGCTAATGCGCACAGAGTAACAAACTACATGAGGCTCATGCATTCCATATCAAGAGAAAGACGCCAAATTGTCTAACCGTGCGTGAATACTAAACAACATGCATAGGCATTTGTGTGTGCTGACGAGAGATAACAATAGCATCATAATTAGGTACCGAGACAATGTGTGGAAGAAAAATGGAAAAGTGTGTGCGGCAAAGAGAAGAGGTCTCGGGTGTCTTTTGAGTCCGTCTACCCCCCAGCGGGATTACTTCTCATTTGTGCACGTGCTCTAGCAAATTTAATTATCTGGCGTGAAGGTGTATTGTGTCCTCAACGCGCGAAATTCGATTATTTGCCGAGCAAATCACGCGATCGTGCAAGAATACCGGGCCACCCAAAATTCAATTATAGTCGTGACTCTTCCTTCAGGACGAGTTTTTGCCCCTGGAAAGTTTCTTTTCATCGTAGCTATATATTATTAATAAAAAAATTTAAAGCCTGAAATAAGTTTCTACTTGTACAATAAAATTTTGCATATTTGCAGGAAAAAAATGGGTTTTAAATGTTTTTATGTACCTTATTTATTAACATTCAATTCATTTAGTTGGGAAATAATATAAATAATAATAAACTATTTGTCATTTAAAGATTTTATTTTTAACTTAAAAAAAAAATCATTTTTATCCGGCAGTATCCTAAAATATTATTTGAAAGCTCATTTTACTATTAAATGCTTGACTGTTTAAATACTAATCTTAATTTACTACTATCATAGTTTTTCGCGGTGAATAATTCATCACTCAAAATGAGCCGAGGAGAAGTATGTCTTCATGTGCTTGCGATTCAACAAAGTTTTATGCTCTCATTATAATATTCTTTTTGAATATACACGCAGACCCTAATGAGCTTATAATCATAGTTTTCAGTGCTACCCTTGGTCTGAAACACTCGCGTAATTGATGAAACGATCATTAACTCGGATTGTATGCGCCGCTCGGAAAATCGCGCGCAAACTTATTCAAGACACGCATATAATACCGAGTCTAATTACGCGCCGGCAATAATTATCGCGCCTTGTCCGAGAGAAATATCGACAGCGAATCCACCCTATGCAAAGAGCCGAGGAACGTGTTCGCTCTTGCAAACTCATTTGAGCCAAAATATTACATGTATATCGGCGCGGTCCATCCAGCGAGAAGAAAAGTCGGCTGCTCTACTGACAAGAAAATAACATTTAAGAAGGAGTATCTATCATCGCGCTCAGCTTTATTTATCGCGCCGAGACGTGATGCGCAGCTATAAAAAGCATTCACCAGAAGCACATCATCCGAGCTATAATGATGATAGACTTGGAGCTTGCGAGTGACACTAAAATATGAGTTGCTATTTATCAGCCGCCGCCGCCGCGTCTACACGAGTTTCGCCAATTACAAACCGTGTTTTCGTGACTTTTCTCATCCACATCTCAAACCGTCCTGAATTTAATTCATTATTTATTACATCAGATACAATTCTGAAATCAGAAGGTACTGTTTTTAATATTTTAATACAAAATTCCTTGCTATGAATTTTGGGTTGCATTACTTGCATTGCCTCCGGTTTGGTAATAAAAAAATAAAAAAAAATCATTTGATCTTTTCAGTGTATTTTTTTTTTAATTTTAAAAATATAATATATATTTGGATCTATTTGGATTAAAAAATAACAAAAAAAATGTTGTCAAAACAATTTTTTTATGAATTTTAAAATAATAAGTATCTATTGTTGTAAATTTGGTTTATTCATCCAGCGCAGCTGTAGAACGGTACATAAATATTCCAATTTTTAAAGCTCCAATGATTTTGAAGAGCAAAATTAAATAATTACTCATTATCTCAATTCATCACATTTTAAATTGAATTTTAAGGGTCAAATCAAAAGAACTGAATCTAAAAAATGCTAATTAAAAAAGAAAAATTTTTATAATCTTTGATAAGAAAATTAATCAATTCAATCCTGGAATTGAAAAAAATTACTTAAAAAAACTTGAAGAAGTGCACAATATTGAGTTATTGTGGCATACAGTGGGTTGCTTTTTAGTCGAAATTTGACTCGAAAGAGGGCGGGCAAAAGTGACCGCGCAAGAGTCTTCTTTTCGCGTATGTTATGCAAGTCGGCGGCGGCGGCGTTTTCGTCGTACGTGAATGGGCAGGGTTGGCGCTCCCGAGCCCCCAAGCGGGCGAAGCGTCGCTAGCGCCGCCGCACGACGAGTGGTGCAAGCTGGCGTGTCTGTGCAGCAAAATGGTAGTGAGAATGGACATTAATATCTCGCAGTAAATATTCGCCGAGGGACAGTTTGGGCTGCCGACCGCTTGCACAGCGCCTGCCGACACCGCACCGCCGGGCTCACACCGCCGATCGGCCGAATCGGCGCCGCCCCCGCACTCGCATCACTCCAGCAGCGGTGCCACTGACAATAGTTTGCGACTCCCGCGGACACACCCCTCTCAGCCTTGACTTCTTCTTGGCCGTATTTCGTCGCCTGTGCTCACTTACCAGCGGCCATGGCCGTCCGAATGGAGACTCCGGCCACCCGCAAGGTCAACTACAAGACCATGGTGAGTACCTTGCCTACCCTGTCGAAAGGGCCCGTCCGTGCCCCTCCGCCGACGGCGCCCGGCGCCGAGGGCGGGTGTTTAAATCCCGTCTCCTCTCGCTCATCCCGGACACTTCCGGTCCGCCCGGCCCCAGTGCACCCCTCTTCCGGTCGGGTCGGCCGAGGGCCGGCCACTGGGCCTGCCGGGCTGCACTTGCACGGCCCCTCCCGGCCCGCGAAAACCGCGCCCAAGAAAGCTGTTTTTCTTTTTCCCCCTTCGGACTTTGTATCTCCTCGAGTGAGTTCCGGTTTTTTTCTCAAAACAATTATAAATTGATCGCGGCGGCCGACGTGCGATTTTTTCATTAATTGTGGAGATAAATAAATTAATGTGATTACAGGCCCATTTCACCTGTTATCTGTCCGGTGACGTGCGCCGCCGCTTATCGGACGCATGCATGCGTGTGTGTTTGATACAAACAGCCTTTTTTATCGCGGGCAAGACCTGTCGCAGATTATAATATACACACTTGAAATTTTATCCTCTTATGTAAATATGTCTTGTTGTTTTGCTCGTCTTTGTGTCTCCAGTGAGCTTGCGCTGATCTGGAAGTTATTAAAATAAAAAATGAGCTGCCCTCCCTAATTCAGCGCAATTATTTTTTAAACGATCAGATATTTTTTTATTTTATTTTTTAGAGAAAATATTGCAGACGTATTAAAAATAGTGGAAATGCAGAGATCAGGCTTTTCATCATTGCGAAAATCGTTTTTTTTTTAAAAACAAATGGCTCTACCAGTTTTGGTTACGGTCTGCGACCCTATTTCACGAGCAAGAAAAAATACAAAAACAGCTAAATTAAAAAAAAACCACATTTTAACTTAAAAATTAAAATCTTTTTGCTTAAAAGATAAAAACCAGAGTGTACACTCTGGTGACAAAAATTAACGCATTGTTTTAATTTAGATTATTTATTTTTGTGGTAGAATTTCACGATTACATTTAAATTATTTATGTTTGATTAAAATACATTGAATTAACACATCTTACATCACACCATTCTCTTTATTGACAGGTTCAATGTTAATTCAAAACTTTTATGGGTATGAATTGCATAAATAATTTTTGAGAAGAGGCTGATTTTTCTTGTAATGATGAACATGAATTTACTTTCATGCATCATCAAATTTTTTGCTTTTTTAGGTTTTTGAAATTATTACTTTTATTATTATTGATATTTATTGACTTATGAGTCTCTCAAATTTTACATCATATCTGTGGAGAATAATTTTTATGTCAATATTTTTGTTGTTGCTTATTTTCCCATCATAGGGTGTGGTGAGGCATGGTGTCTTTTGATGTTGAGTGTGAATTGAATTGAATCAAAATTTATTGTATTAGACAAATTTAATTTTGTCAATTTGCCTTTTACGAAAGCTAGTCAATTGTCTCATTTTTCCTCTCATTTCAGTACTTGAGAAAAATAAAATAAAAACTTGGAAGAAATGAGAAACAACAAAAAATCCCATTGTAGCGATTATTCCTTGATTTAATTTTATAACTAGTTTAGTTTTTTTGAGAATCTTTTGAGCATTGGAAGTGCAGAATATATTCACCTGAATATATTTTTCCGACTTAATGCACATTTTCATTTGTTTTCATTTAAATTAAAAATAAAAATAAGGCATTAAAGACCAATATTTAACATTTCACTATTTAAGCTTTATGGACTTAAATTATTGAGCAAATATTATCATATATCATTTCTTTCCTTGCAATTAGGGGACTAAAATCATTAGGAGGAACTAAATTAACATTTTTTCCGTGGCGAAATTAGCAATCATTTGTTCCAGCTGGTTCCAGCCTTACTCTGCTTATCCCTTCAAAAAAATCATTTTAGAATTAAATTCCACGAAGATTGAAACATACAAAAATTAAAAGATCCACTTGTTAAATTAAATTTTATTCCAAACTTCATAGAACAAAATAGATTTTGAGGTGAAATTTTTCACAATTTTAATTATTTGATCTTATGCCTCTGATTCAATTTCTTATTTAAAATTTAAACGCACAATTGTGTTTAAAATCCATTTTAGACCCGTTTGAGTATTCAACCTTTTTATTTTCACCCATTATAAAAGTTTTTTTTCTGATTTAAAAATTCCAAGCTCTCTTCCTTTTTGTTGCGAAAGTAAACGAGGGATCGAAAATTGGCCCAAGTTTTTGTGGCGAAAGGTGCGAGATTGGGGGGTGAAACTTTGAAACAACGGAGCACGCGGTAGGTGTCCAAATCGTGTTGAGTGCAAATCCTTGTGACAAAGACAGGGTGCGGGTTATTTACAGGCCTGGTGCGGTTGCCACGCGACTCGAAAAAAGAAAAACACACACCCACCCCCAATCAGCCCGCATCCGAGTGTCGCCCCCGAGTCTGTGCTGCGTGGGTGGAGACCGACCGGGGTCCCATAAAGTTTCGCAATAAACTCTTGGCTCCATTATTTGCCCGATACGCTGCCGCTTTCATTTAGACCGTCCACAAATTATCCTATTTGAGCTCACTTGCAGGACTTTTGCTCTTTTCCAACTGCAAATGGAATTTCTGCGCAGCGACCAGATTGGCCCAATAAAACTGCTTAACTTTTACTGCTTATTTATTTAGCCGCGCGCCAATAAAACGTGCACACTCTGTGTCAATCGCTCTTTCACTTGCTTTGTGCGAATGCTACTTTGTTAACACTGACTTGCGCCCCCTCAAAGTTCGATCAAAGGGTGCCGATTTACGACCGAAACGCGTTTGTTCTGTTCGCTTTAGTTCAAAACTGCTGGTTTTCAGCAAGTGCCTCCAATGTTTGCAGTTAGATTTTCTACTTCGATAATGCAGAAAAAATTTCTCAAAAAAATCTGCAAATATTCTAATCGTTAGCTTTTTGATTTTTTTTTTAAATTTGACTTAAATTGTCTTTTTCGAAATTGAAACTGGAGAAGCACTTAAATCTTTCAACTGGATTCAAACGAAGTTTTTCTTGGTTCCGATCTCAAATTAGCAACATCAGCGTCTCAAGAAAGCCAACGGCATAACTCTCTCGCTGCTCTGTTTATGGGTTTCTTCTTGAGCCCGAACAAAGGAATTTGTTTTCCTCCCCCTTTTTTGGCAAAAATCCCAAATGATGCAACTCGCGGCGCAGCCACACACAAACTCACATGCGCGAATTATTCTTTTTTATGGCTAGTCTGGCCAGAGAAAGAACCGAAAAGAAGAAGTATATCCATTTTTGGCGCACAAGCAAAAATTGAAAAAGCCCACACGTGAAAACTGAAATTTTGACAGTGCATTAAAAAATTGCTTCAAGAGGCGTTTTAAGTTGCAATTTAATAAACAATTTTGTCTGATTCTTTCTTTAGGAATGGAAAAGGCAAAAGTTCCAATAGTGTTGTGGACGAGCTTTCTCGTGGAGGCTTGAAATGCCCGGTGAGAGGTCAGTCGGCATTTGACACATCCTCTCGCTCTTTTCCCTTCCATTAGGCGATGCGAGCAGCAGCGAATTTCAAAGTGCTCGCACTAATCTCGGACTCGAGAGAAGAAAAAACCCCATTACTTTTTAGTGCCGCGCTGCGCATTATTACGGCGCGCGCTTTTTCGCCGAGCCCGCGCGGGTAAAAAGCGTAACTAATACCCTCTTGATTTTCTCATCTGTGTGCGTGGCGCATTCAAATGTTTCCAATTTGTTAGACAGGGCTATTACTGCAGCAGCTAGAGGTGATTTTTAATGGCCCGCGATGGATTCTGCGAGATCCGTTCATTCGTCCGCCAGCTTATTTATTTTCCCAAAGCACGAAATGCTCGGCCGGGTAAAACGTCTCGAGAATAGAGATTTGTTGGTTTTCGAGCACCAAGATGAATCCTCTCTGCAGCCCGTTTGGTCCCAATAAAATGGAATCAAGAGTTTTATGAATACTTCTTGAATTCTAAGTTCCAAGAAATGTTAGCATGAAATAAGTTTGATCTAAATGGTCCTTGAACAAAATTTAAGCATTTTTATGATCAGAAATTATTGGAGGACGCTAATAATTTAGACTTTCTCTTAAGTTTGTGCGTTCCAAGTTTCTTTTCCGCAACATTTCTTTGCAATCCATCATCTTCATCCTTGCAATCTGCATTGTTTGCCGCGGAATGGCAAGTTCGGACAAAAATCCGGCGGCTTGTTTGCTTGTTGTGTACACAAGACAGAGCGCAAAAGTTGAGGCCTATATTTGCAGAGCAACTCTGTGTCGGCTGGTAGAGATATGAATTTTCACTCGCTGCGTGTGTTTATTTCGCTAGGAAAGTTTGCGCGTCCGCCAAGCAACTCGGCCCGGAACGCCGCAAGCGCAACTTTTGGCTTTCGGTTTTAAAAGCGCAGCCCTTTGTGTCTCGAGTGTTACGCGTGAGGGATGCTGAAAGTATCTCTTTTCAAAGACATATATTTACTTAATAAGCGCCATTTGTTCAGCCGCGAATAGAACGCACGGCTCAAATATTTTGGCAACGAAACTTTTCAGCTGCTCTTTCGGTCCGAAACGGAAGCTGCGTCAAACTTGACGAAATCATTTTTGAAGAGCCCCTGCTCTTTATTTGTAATTGTCTAATAACTTAGGCGAGCATTAAACATTCTTGTGAACATGCGTTTGAAGTTGCAGCGGACCAGCAAATAAACGTTTCTTGCTTCTCTCATTGATCACGAATGGCCGTCTTGAAGAACATACAAAGCGCATCTCCCAAGTCATTACCCTGATGAGAGGCGGTCGCTCGCTCGCTCTGAAAGTAGGTCTGGTCTGCTCCCAGTCTGATTTGCTTCATTTGCTTGTTCAACGTTTGGCTGACTCGATCCTTATGTAAACCAATGTAAACAAGGAAATGCAAATCGGTCTGACGTGGCTCTAAACATTTAAAGTTACTTTACTTTGATTTGCAACATCAATTTAACTGGTCCAACGTTCAAACTGGTAGATTGGGAAATAGTTATTTGAGACGAGACTGAAAACTAATTTCATTATCTGCATCCATAGACAAAAACTAGGATTCTCTTTTGTAAAAAAGAATACTTTGATATTTAAAATATCATTGTGAAATTTGTCATGATTTATTGTGCATTCTAAAAATTCACATAATGACTTCAAATAAACAATTCATACATTATAATCACCTAGTTTTTATTGCAAATAAAATCTTTTTTCTAAAGCATGTGAGCACATAAATAAATACTGCAGCTTTTTAAATTATTCATTTGGCCTTAAATATAAATTATTAGCATTTTTTTTTTAAATTTCCTGTGAAATTTGAGTTTTGGTGTTAGAAGTCTGAATTACCTAGCGCAAAATAGCTTTATTTAAACTATATTTTTGCTGTGGAATGTTTTGCGTCCGTGGTGGCGAACAAAGCGAACTATTGGTTTGCGTGGATCGGGGGTTCGCGTGCTCCCCACAATCACTTGGAGCAGGCAGGGAAGGAGCCGCCGTATTTTCGCGCAGCAGCGGCCATATATCTTCCGGCCTACACCTGACAGAACACATTTCCAGCCTCTAAACTCGGATGTTTTATCGGGAATCAAGTTGCCAATTGAGTCCCTGGCGGACTGTAAGCGTCTCGGCGCGGTGATGGATGCGCCACAGTGCAGCGAGCTGAGCCAGATTTCACAGCGTCCAGACAACAAAGCTTTCAGCATAATTATTTCGGCAAATTGCACCTGAATGGATAATTATTATTTGCTTGGCGTTGACGAGATCTGTGGGTTTCCTCCTCCTGCTGCGGCCGAATGAAAGGCACGTGACTTCCCTCTATCGAAAGACTGCCCACCCCAAAAACAACGTCACGAAAGCGCCGCTTGCAACAAATGAGAATCTATATCATTAAAGTTCTGTTGAATATGGACGGAATGGTCCTTTGATTCTACTTATTCATTCAATTGGAAAGAAATAAATTAATGTAAAATATTTTTCGGTGCTTTCAATTTATTTTAAAATAATTCTTAACAAAACCGGATGAAAATTAACTAAATTATTGATTAATATAGATTTATTAAAAAATAAACGCTAAGCTTATTTGTTTAAATTAACTACTGAAACTTTGTTAAAAAGAATTTTGTGTTTTTTTTTTGCATTTTATTTAAAAATGGATTGGGATTCTTTGTAGCTAGTAAAAGTGTCAAATAAAAATATCTTTATGGTAGTGCATTTTATTTTAATACTTTATTCGCTGGTTGCAATTTGTCTCCTTGATTTGTTTACTTTTTAAGTTACACAGCAAACAAAGATTAGTCCTTCTGGCAAAAACTCAAGACTTGTGTCCAATTTTCTAGCGGCGCCAACAAGCCAGGCTCCCCCAGCTATCAAGGTCTTTTTTCTCTTGGCACTTTTCTCTCGTCGGCTGCAGAAATAATTAAATTTCTCAGTGTTTCGAGCAGAAAAAGAAACGTCTGAGAGTTTCCCTTGGATTTTTTTTTTCTCGTACTAAAACGCTCTGCATACTTGTCTCGACGTATGCGCGCCACCTAAGCGTTCGCCTTTAAATTTCACTCAAGATCAAAGGTGCAGACTGCTGAAAGCAAAAGCGTAAGAATTTGCTTGAAACTCTTGCAGCTCCAAGCACGCCCGACTTTTCAGCCTTCGTACTTTCTCGTTCTTTCATCTCCCTGCGAAAAAGGGAATTATTATGATGCCGCTGCTTCCAAAGGTTTGAAATAAAATGAGAGACGGAGACAGTGGAATTATCCGCTCATTTGTTGTAAGTAACAAAAACTGAAAATCTGCCAAAATGTCTGGACCCTGGAATCAATAATGAACAAAATTATTTCTTTTGAAATAAAGTATTTCATTGCAATTAATTTTAGTCACAATTAATGTATAATTATTAAACAAATAATTATATACTATCGTTGACCCTTGAGGATTTGTTTATGAAGACAAATGAAGAATTTTAAACCTGTAAAATTTTAAAATTTTGAAATCAATCTAAACTGAAACTTCTAATGAAATTATGAAAGGTAGATTGTGCAACTTTGTTGGCGCCACTGAATTTTTATTTTGGCTGGCGAGTGCAATATTGGCTGCGAAATCAATTTTATTTTTCTGCCGGCCCGAATGCAGCCGACAAGCGCATTTATTACCCCGACCAAAAGAGGCGCCGGCCGTGCTAATATCGGCCCAATCCATATTTGCGACGTTTAAAGCAGCATTTTAATAGTTGTGCATGCATGGCACCACTCCAAACGGATCCGCAAAAACAAATATAAACACACTTGTGCACACACAATGGGCCGAAATCGCGGAGAAAATATAAATTTCGCTGACTGGAAGGCGCACGGCCGACTCCGATACTTTACGGCCATGCTGCTTTTGAAAATTGCATGAGGCGTTATTATCTATAAATTATGTTGCTCGCAATAAAAGTGGCCATAAAGCTGCCTAGACGCGCGTTTGACTTCTTGTATAATCGTTTTGATATTGTGATCATAGACTCCATTTTATTGGCACAAATCTTTTTCTGCCAAGTCGTTTTGTCTTCTGCGAACTTTGCAACTTTCGCCCCTAACAAACCACGCGCACAAAAACTGCTTCTTCCTCGGAACGCTTTTATCCGTTTCAGCTTTGAAGGAAATAATTCAAAATCTTTGTAAGTTTGCAAATTATTAGAAATTTGTTGATAAAGAGTCATCTGCCTAGTGTAAGGAAATGATGTCAATCAGGAAATTTTCCTTGCTTAACAAAACGTGAAGGTCTTAAATTACAATATTAATAATAAATCAATAAAAAAAAATGAATAAAATCGAAAAAATTAAAACTTTTTCATAAATTTTGAACTTAAAGCAAGTGGGTCTGAAGGATTTCTAAGGGATTTTTGTCCATATTTTTTTCTTACATGCAAAATTTGCATTTTTTGTGAAGTGGCACGTTGAGATGTGATGCTCTTCAGAATGCAGAGGTGCATGAGAATTGAAATGGTGTGAATTCATTCGGAATAACACCCGCACATTCTTGTGTGAATGCTTAAACACTCTCTGCTGCAGAGCCAAAGCCCGCGGCCTGCTGGTAATAGATAAGAGGCAGGGTCGCTTAATCGATTTCCACAAGTCGATAATAATAAATTGCGCCTTAAACACGGAGAGCGCCGCCGCCGATCGCTATCGTTACAATGCAAAGGTCGCCTCCCCTTTTTATTCGCCAAAATTACCATTCATTATGCACCGCGGCGTTGGTTAGAAAAAAAACTGCTTTTCTTCGCAAGAGAGAAACAGAAAGAAAAAAGAGCTCTTTTGATTATTCCCGGCTCGGACTTGCGCCGCCCTTTGATCGATCGATGAAGTCTTCGATGTTGATGATGATGGTTTCTCGAGTTTTTTTTTTGTTCCTAGCTGCATGTGTTTGCGTCTGAGCTGCTTGCCTTTTACGCTTGTTTTGGCACGCATATTAAATCTATTTTTCTTTGAGACGCGACCAGAGACCGACAACTATTTACCATGTTGCGCAGATCCTCTTTATCATTTTATTAATTGCACCCATGAATTTATGAAGTCTTTTATTTCATTTAACATTGGCCACGGTGAAAAATTTGCAATTAAAATTTTAAGTTTAAAAACGTTTTGAAAAGAAATATTTAAAAATAGATTTATGTTAAATGAATAAAACATGAATGCTATTATTTTTTCCAAATCAATTTTTTTTCATGTATGACTTGAGTAGAATAAACAACAATATAATATGGTTCTAGAAATTTTCATTCAAGAATCCATGAAGAATCTTGAAATAATAATTATTCTGAATTGCATTGATTACTAAATTAATAATATTATGTTCAAAAATATAAAACCAAAATATTTTATTGCTTGGAGATCTTTGAAGTATTTTTTCTGCCAGCAACAGGAGCTTCTCAAATTTTATTACAAATGTTTCCGATTAAATTTTTGTGCCGCTTACTTTCTCATGTTAAGTGATTTGCCAAAGTTGAGTTATGGCAGAAGAAACGCCGTTTGCCAAAGTGGGATTTTCTCATCAACTCGTCGGCGAAAAACGAAGACGGACAGTGGGGGCAAAAAAGCACCATCACGACTTTCATCATCGGTCTGCATCTTTTCGCACCATTCCGCGAAAAGAGGAACGGAAAAGCTCGGCTGGCAGGCATTTTCCCTCGCGCGCGGTCCGAGCCAATTTTACGCCTGCCAAACAACTGCGGGCCCGACCGACCAGCATGCAATCGCTCCAAAGGCTCGGATCGATGCGCCGCCAGAAATAGAAAATTATTATTTATCTGCGTGTAATCTCCAAGGAGTGTAAAGTCTGAGACTGATAAATCCCAAGCCTGCATATTATTCCCGTCAGTCCTTGATGCGTGCGCCACATTCGCTTGATTTATCGTCCGCCGACTAATTATCACCGGCTTGCGATCGAGAGACGTCGTCACCTCGCCCGGACTAACGAGCTGCTGCGTGCGTATCCATACAAATTTATTACAGTCAGTCAAATTAGTGTTTTTTTGTGGGCCATTGATGATAAAACGTACTGATAAGACCATAGTGCTGATTTTTTGTATCCACTTATCATTCATTATCAAGTGTATAAAATAAAAGACCAAAACTCATTTGAAATTTTGCAAATTTTGTTTAAAATAATTTATTAATTGTTTGGATGGTTTTGTAGGGAAATGAAGTTTCAACAGAAATATAAAAATGAAAACTTACAATTAAACTTAAAATCTCAAAAGTTCGTGATTTATTTTTTAAGACGCTTTTTATAATTATTGCTTTTTGGAGCTTCCAAAGTTTCCAGAATGGTTACCGTTATCATGCGAGTAAAGGACTCGCTATCGGTAAAAATTTGTCCTGAGCAATTTTTTAAATAACTTGTGAATGCAAGGAAATTAATTATTGAAATTTTCAATAATTTATGATATGGTTTATGGATCTCTTGATTAAAGAATAACATAACTTTTCAAAGCATCGATCCCTGAAACCAATTAATGCAGGATTTCTGCTGAGCATTGCACACATTTTGTTTCCCACGGTGTCAACCGCGCCCAGGCAAAGTCCCAACAGATTCCCTCTGTATTTTATACCAACATAGCAATATATTATTATTATTTAAAACGCCGGCAGGCCCTTTTAATTCGCAGTTTTGTCTTAATGTTATGCGAAATTATAACGCGCCGAGAGGATTGATATGAAAAGAAGCGAAGTTGGCGGGCGCCGCGCTAAATCAAACACAATAACGGACGCGGCTGCGATTTATTAAAATCTTGATTTTCGGCCTCGCCAGTGGAAGAAAGAGAAGGATGAATGATGGTGCGTTGTGTTGTTGTTGCCGCCGCGGTGCAGCAGCATTAATTAAAAACGCCAGTCTCATCTGTTGGGCCAAAATATGAGATTAATTTTCTGATAAGGCGGCATAACTTTTAGTGTAGGTTCTTAATCAGTGAGTGATTTGCACTATTAGAGCTCATTAATTCAGAGTTAGACGAAAGAAATAGCAGCATAAAATTAGTTTCGTATTTTTTTTGAGCAAAATAAAATGGGAGAATGCAAAAAAATTGTCTTTTTTTGTACTTTTAATTAACGAGAAAGAGAAAAGTTTCAATGAAATAAACTTCCATCGGATGAGGAAAAATTTGACTTTGTAATTTGAAATGTTATTTTACTCAATAAGGCACTGTTGAGCAGGTGAACAGACGGGAAAGTTATTTTCTACGTGGGAGGTACACGCGGAGCGATCGGGCCGGGTAAACAGCGTTCAATGTTCAAATGGCAAGCCGTGTAATTAATGAGAGGTAAACACTTTGGTGATAGGCAATAATTATACAATGTGAGATGAACCAAAACAGCGCACTCTACACCAAAGGCCAAAGTTGCTGCGGCTGCCTCCTTAATGGCGTTTGTGCCTCCTATAATGCACTGCTGAATTTTAATTTGCGCTCAGGCAAATTCTAATCTGCAATAAATCAAGAATTCAAATAATTCCACAATGAAGGAGTCAAGAAAGCCGCGCTTGTGCGACCGCCAAGGATTATGAAAATTTAATGAACCGCCTCTCTCTCGCTTATTCTCTCTTTGGTTTTTCGAATTAAGCTGGAGAATAATGTGATTTTCGACTCGGGATAACAATTTGTACGGAACTTGAGCTATTAAATTTATGGTCAAAAGCTCAGCGCTCACTTGCAAAACTGGCAAAACGGCTTGATTTGTAAACTGGTAAATATGTTTGCCATACAATACGGACACAGGGCTTTTAATGAAATGAGAGGCAAAATTGAGTTTTTTTTTGTCGGACACTAACGAACGCAATTTGCCTCACAACGACGCAATCTAAATATATATATGCAATGCCTGTTTTTTCTCACGGCTTTTTGGGCATTAAAATGTTTTCCGATGGGAAATTACAAAATTAGCAAGTAATTTACGTTGTTTTCTGTTTTATTTTTCCATTTGCATTTACCAGAATGAGAGGATTGCACTTGATTCTTTACACAAATGGGTTAACAAGCATGAATTTTATTTTATTTTAATAAATAATAATTTTTTTGGTAAATTTTTTAAACCAATGCTAAATATTAAAAAGTTTTTTTGAAGTCGAAAAACAAAATACATTGAACCTAGAAACACCGAGTAGTTATTTTATTTGATTTTAACTTCTGCATTCTCCACACAAAAATGTATTGCATTTATAAAAATCCAGACTTTTAAAAGTTTTTTTAAAAACTAAATTTTTATCAATAAACTTGGATTACTTCTATAAAAATCCTAAAATCTAGCTGCTAGAAGAAGGGAAACTGTTTGGTTCGAACTCGAGCCCATCTGGGGAAACAAACAAAAAGGTTTTCGCCGCATTGGCCAATAAACGCGTCGTTGGCAAGCCAATTCTTATCTGCTCACGCGGTCGGTTCGATAATGGGAAACAATAGAATCGCACTTTTGGGTGCGAACAGGCGATAAGGGCGGCCATAGCGGCGGCGGGTGTCACGAGCACTCCACCCCGCGCGCGCGTTCACCGCAATAGCGTTCGTTTTCGGGCCGGCCGCCTAAATGGCTTCATTTGTGACACCACCGAGAGCGACTCACTCTGGAGAGACACGTAACGACCGCGCCGCTCCAGATGTCCCATTACTCTCGTTTTTCCGCGCGTTTGCTCGGCAACCTGTTCTCTCGGAAATCGGAACGCTTGCTTTTCATTAAGCCAAAGCCGTGCCTCGTCCAAATTGTTTCAATGGCCTGTCCGCCTCACCGAGGGCGTAATTACTGCGCGTCCCCTCCAGCTAACGATGCACAATGTTCAAGTGGTCGCGGCCCACGACCGGACGCGCCGGTCCACTGTTGATTGCTTTTGAGTGCTGCCTGGGTGCTTCGACTACAAACCCAACTTTCCACCAATTTTATTCTGAAAATTTTTTCATTTTTTTTTAACCATAAAAAAAGCATATTTTTAAATTTAAATGGGTCTGTCTGTCTGAATCTATATTTGTGGGGTCAAAAGCGCAACCTCGGTGACCTTTTTTCGTGTCAAATACGGGTTGGGGGTGAATTGAATCTGACTTTTGACCATGGAATTTGATTCAGCCAGTGACTCGTTATTTAATTAAACTCAATCAAATCAATAATTTTAATTCAGTTTCAATCCAACAGGAATTGGAATCAAATGAATTGGACATTTAGCACGATTTGGAATGCAAAAGGCACCCGATTCGTCGATGCCCACGCCCAGCAAGTGTTTCTCAATAGTGTCTGGTAACGAGAGAGCCTCTCTGCTCGTTGGCAATCCGCAAGGCTCTGATTGCAGTTTAATGTACTTGACACCTGGCTCTCTCGCTCGCTGCGTGTTGACGATGTAAATTTGGCATGGCTGCGGTACAATATTCTTCTGCCGTCTGGCACGCATAAAGCGTTTGTCAGTCTGTGCACCGCATTGTGTGTGTACCGAGTAGGCGTCTCGCAAAACCACTCCCAAATTATTAGCAGAAGCAGCACCATTTGCGCTGTCTCATGTGCAAGGGGGAGAGAGAGGGCCTTCTTTTTTCACTCTTTGTTGATCACAAATTGTACCTGGTGCGAAAAATCGTTTCATTTCCACGCTCAGTGAACGAAAGAAAGTTGGCAGCCCCTTGCAGTGCTCCCAACTTTGTTATGCAAATTTATTAGTCTCGCGAGCTCTTTTAATAAAGCAGAAAAATATGGTTTATGCGCCGTGTTTTGCGGTCTGCACCCAAGTTATTCGGTCTGCGGTGCCTCCCTGCGCTGCAAATAAATGTGTGTATGGCACTGCACACATACATTTCGTGCCATGCGCCGGGTTTGCGTTGCCGCCGCCACCACGGAGAAATTAAACCGCAAAGTTGAAAAGCACAAATCAAATTTATGCTAGGAAATCTTGTGAGGGATTTCTCGCTTCGTTTCTCCCACACTAGTGATGTGGTGCAAAAATGCTTTCAAAAGCTTCTTCCATCAGATTCTTCCAAGCGCTTCCAAAATTTAATTCAATTTGTAAAAAATGTACAGTTATTAAATATTCTGTGCTAATTATACTTTGTAAAACTGAAATAATATTCATAACATCACATAACATAAACAAATTGTAAATTTTTAATATTGAAAAAAAAATTTAAAAATGGATTAAAAAAATACTGTTGTCTTTCAAATTTCAATTTCAAATCCGGATTAAGTAATTAATTTTTAATATATTCGTATTGTAATAAATTATTTATAAATGACATTAGCGTGTGTCTCATAATCAAATCGGAGACTCTATTCATGAAGTTCCGTGAAGTAATTACCAACCTAAATTACAGGTCAGGCGGAGACAGTCGTGAGGAGATACGCGAGTCCTTCTTACCTGAATAATTTCCGTCCTTTACAAACACGATGTGTGTACGCGGTTATCTGGCATGTGAATTCGTGCATTTTCTCGGAAATTCCGAGTCAGCCGTGCGGCAGCATTTAATTTTTCAGTCCAAGCTCTCCATACTTTTGGGAGGAAGAAAGGCACGGTTGAAAAATCGCGATAATAGTGCGCTCGGCGGCCAGACGAATAATTGTGAATACGAAAACTGCGGAGTTTGAATTTCACCAATCTTCGCGTGCCCGGATCTCATTTCGCGGTTCGGAACAAAAATAAAATGTCTAATTAGCCGCCGCGGAAAGAAAGAGAGGAAGGGTTGCTTTATTATTATACAGGGCGAGTCGGAGGAACAAAATAAATTGCCCTTATCGCGCGCTTGTATCTGCCCTAATTTATCTATTTCGCGTGTTTCTTGTCTCTGGCCGCGCGCGGTGATTTACATCGTCGAGAATTGATATTATTCCGGAGAGGGAAAGAAAGGGAATAAAGAGAAAGAGCCAGTCGACGGCATTAATTTCGTGATTTATGTCGATTCCGTCCGCAGCACGGCATGCTGTGGTCGTCGAGTAAAAAAAAACAAAAGGGGTGCTGCTGTGGGACTTTGATATTATGCATATTTCTCAATACTGCTTATTTTCATAATGTGAAACCCCGAATGAAGTCACTCGTCAGCACAAGGGGAAGTTGATGCTGATTTATCGCGTGGAAAAATACACCGCATATTTATTTATATATTTGTCCGCCCGGAACCTTTTCCGAAACACACACCAGATGATTCGTGAGCGACGGTAAACGCGTTGCATGAATGAACCGTTTCGTTTCAGTCGCGCGCGGCGAGAACGTAAAAAGGGAAATGATATCATGTCATGCGAATGGCGAGTTAAATCTGCTGGAAGCTCGCCCCGAGTTTTCAAATATGAATAACCGTGAAAACCATTACACAACTCCCTCTGCACAAACACACATCGTACATATGAAAGTTCTGAATGGCAAAAAAAGAAATCTCGTGATTGACTTTTCTCTCTACAGTTGCGTGTTGCTAGTCTATGTTCATTATTTTATTTCAAGGCAACTGCGGTTTTGGCGTCATCGATCGGCCCGCACTCGGTCGTATTTCATTTTTGCAATTGTTTCAGCAGCAACATAATAAAATTTACCGACTTCTCCGCGTGCACATACGTTGACCGAACAATGCTTCGTGATCACATTCCGATTGGCCATAAATCTACTTGAACTGTTGAACTTGATCGTCGGAATTTACAACTCAATTCAAAACAAATTAACGCTGCTCCCGACGGACCGCAATATGCCATTTACTAATATTTATTTACACAGAAAAAACTTAATTTGATTGTGTTTTTTTTTTATAGAACAATGAAATTAAGAATTTAAATTGAACAAGCCTTAAGAGTTCAATGTAGAAATAAAAGAAAATAATTCTGTACAAATAAAAGTTCATAAACTTTATTAAAATTGAATTTCAGATGTAAAAAATCGTAAATAAAAACAACCTATCTAGTGAAAATCTATATTCATCTAATAAATTTACCTCTAGAATTTTCTTCTTGTTGCGTGAAAATCAGTCAAATCTGATGATAAAAAATCGATAAATATATCTAGATAAAATATACCTCTATATTTTACAATTCAATAAATTTATTTAATTGAATTTAATTCTTTATTTTGGTTAGGAAAATTTTAAAATATATTTATTCCTATTAATAAGATTGCAGGAAAGAGGATTTTGTTAAATAAAGTACTGATCCTTTTAGAAAACTTTCAATTTATGACTCGATTATTTTCAGGAAATTAAGATAAAGTAAACAAATTGATTCAACTGCTGTTTTTCAGGTTATATTCCCTATAATATACAACTCTAACTTTGGATAATGTGTTTTAATTTAAATGGGATGAACACAGATAGAAGGTGGGGCAAAAGAAGGGGTGACGTCTTGAGGTGGCGGCACGGACGACAGGTGAGGTGGGCAGCTGCAGGTGGTGGACAGGTTCCCCAAAGAGGGCTGGCGTCGGTCACAGGGAAGGCTCGGCCTCTCGCTGGGGTGAAGGGCCACTCTCAGGTTGGTCAGTGGTCGCCAGACGAGGAACCTGGGGACAAGGAGGGAGCAATTAGTTAAGCTTTAAATATATTAGCATATGAGGTGCTAAAATGCACACAAATGCGCTATCACTTTATTTACCTGTCGACTCCGCAGGCAGGACTTGGGGAGTGTGTCTCGTGGGTCAGCTGGGGTCTGGGTGGTCCGGAGGTGCTGCCTGGTCGAGGTCGCCGGCTGGTAGATGTGTCCGCCCTAGAACAGTATTGTGACCATTAGATAATCACAAAGGAAACTAAGGGTGGACATCTCACCAACTGGGGTGGTCAGGACCTGGGCAGCTCTGCGTCCTCTGGCTAGGCTCTGCGAGACCAGGGTAGCGGCGAGGAGGGACGTCCGGCCAGCGGGGTGGCGGGGCGTTCTGCTCGCTGGATAACCTGGGAACAAAAGATTGAACTTTTAAGTCCCTCCGTCAGCGGCGGTGGCCAGAGAGTCGCCTACCTTCGTAGAAGTGGCGAGTCTCGAGATTGAGTGATCCACAGCTGACGGGGGGCCTCCTTTTATACTATTACCGCCCACCCACTTTTGCATACAAAACCATTGCCCTTCTACTAGAATATTCCCACCCATCGGCCAAGTGAGAGAATTCAGGCGACCTTTGTACCTGAATTCTTGAACCGACAAAAGAATTTACTTTATCCCAAAATAGATTTGCAATTTGCATGTTATTTTCAACAATTGATTTCCCACAAAAAGATTCTTAGACTGATTTTAAAATTAATTTCACTATTGGGATTTTAATTTTAAAACCCACTTAAACAAAAATATTCAAAAAAAAAGAACTAGGAACAAAACGTACATAATGCATTAACTAAACCCCTAAATTAATTTGACCTCTCTTAAAAAAAAACAATCCTTAAATTTTTCATCAACTCCCCCCCCCCCCCCCATTATGTACTTTGTTCTCCAAAAAGCAGTCTTTGTGCTCTGATTAACAAAAAATAAATAAAACAATTTCTTATATGTGACTCGGTGTTTAGTTGGGGTTGTCCGAGTGGGCTGCATTTCGGGCCTCATGTTCTGCGTCCAGGCGGTTGGCCAAACTACGGAGGAGATTTGCGGCCCGTCTCAGCTCGTCTGGGGTTACTGTTGGTGCAGGGCTTCCTTGGTGCGGCTGGCGAGGAACGGGATTTGGTATTGGCTGCGCCATCAGGGGTGGCGGTGGTGGGTAGTCAATAGCACTGCCTCTTTGTGTCCCGAGGCGTGCAAAGACGCTAGTTCTGGTATTTGCCTTGTTCTGAGTTGGTAATACCGCAGCAGTTGCTGTCACCATTTTGGCAGGCGTTGGTGGCTGTACTGGCACTGGCTGCCGAGGACCAGATGTTGCAGGACAATCTATGGGTATTAGTCTGTAAGGTGTGCTCGTGGTTATCGGAGCTGTCTGGCTTTGAGCTTGTGCAGGGGCAGGTCTGCGTACGCGTACTTCTGGCGGTAGGATGCGGACGGGAGTAGTCGCTGCACTTCGTGGGTCAAAACCCCGGCGTGTGACCTTTGCCTGTTGTTGTCGGTGGACTTGCGCCTGTTCTCTTTGCTCTATGCGCTTGTTGATCTCCGCAGGATACAACCCTGTCAGTGGTGATTTTCTGATGGCGCCGACTTTGTTTTTTTTTGTTTTGGAATGGGACGCCTCTGGTGTTGCTGGTCTGTTCTGAAGGGAGTGTTTGTTGCATGAAGAGCTCCTTAGGGGTTGCCGTCGGCGGGTCGGTTGGTGGTTGGCGGTTGGTGGCCACGGGATGAAGGTCATTTGCATTTTTTTTTATGGTCATCTTCCAAAGTGCCCACGTCTATAATGAAATTTGCACTTGTAGTTATGTTCACATTATTTTAATAAAACAAAATCTACGCTACCATGGGCTTGAGGCACTTCGGGTTTGTTCCTTTTCCGATTATTCCCGTCGGCGAATTCATCGTCCGAAGATGATAGGGATAAATTCAAGAAGTCGTCGTAGCTGGACATGGCGAAAAACCCACGCTTCGCGAGGAGGGAAAAGACGCTTGACTTATTGATGGGATGGGCCTTGCGCTTACGATTCGTGTTTGTTTTTTGTGTCTATAATTTGAATTTTTAAAAGTTTAACAGAACAGCTTTGTAAGGAAATTCTAACTATGTTTTGAACGAACCGTAGCATTTTAAACTGTGTTGAAAGGGTTGATGTTTTTGGTATTTGATAGGGGGGTTTGGCTTTGTTATTTACCGCAATCCTGACAGAATCGCCAATTGGTATTACAAATTTCGTTTATTGCAAACCAAAAATAATTTTAGGAAGTTGCAAGTAAGGGGTTTGCATATGATTATACTGACTTTTTAATTGTTTAAATTATTTCTAATGCTAATTGTTTAATAATATTGGTTGGGGTATTTTGTTTAAACAAATTGGGTCAGCTTATACACGGGCTTTATTTTATACAACAATTCTGGCAGAATGAGTAAAATCACTGGATCGAAATTGTTCGTATAGTGTCACTTAAAAACCAACAAATGGGAGCGGTGTTCCCTGGGTAGGCCGGCATGTTATTTTCAACAATTGATTTCCCACAAAAAGATTCTTAGACTGATTTTAAAATTAATTTCACTATTGGGATTTTAATTTTAAAACCCACTTAAACAAAAATATTCAAAAAAAAAAGAACTAGGAAAAAACGTACATAATGCATTAACTAAACCCCTAAATTAATTTGACCTCTCTTAAAAAAAAACAATCCTTAAATTTTTCATCAATTTACATTTACAACTGTTTACAACGTAGCGTTACAGGTGACACAATTCAATTCACTCATTTGCAAACTGGTTGAAAAGGAAAAGGAAACAAAACAAGTCATTTTTTCTAATTTTAGAACACCTAAATTCCAAACTTCATTATCATCTAGTATTGCCTATATAGGGGCAGGAAGAGGATTTAGATGATTATCAAGGAGTAATAAATATTTATTTGCGCTTTCTATCCTGCTGCTATACACGACACATACAGTAATTTCAAACATGAATCTTTCGATAGACAAGGAAGTAATGATCGTTGAAAAGGGTTTCTCATTTTTTGCGTTAATTTGGCTATTCACGTTTTTTCTTCAAAGTATAGGACGACATTTTAAATGCACGGTTAAAATCAAGAATTAAACTGCGAATATTCCAAATGCTGCCACGGGCACTTAGTAAAATTCAAGTAGTTTGCACGTTCTCCGATTTAAAAAGGGAGCAAAGCGATCGTGGAAATGGTTATAAAAGTCCAATTTGCTCATTGCAAACGCCCATGCAAGATCCACATTGAAAGCCCACTTAGCGAGCTTTTCGCGAGGGGCGCAGCCGCGTTTTATTGCTGCGCGACGGGCAGAGAAGAAAATGACACAGATTTTCTTGAGGTGCGGTGGGCAGAGCCGAGGATATCCAGCAGAACATCTGCGGTGGCTGCTCGTCGGCGGCCTAATGGATGGCTCCCATTATTATGCGAGAAATAAAATTTTATGGGCCAACGAGAGAGAAATATTCGGGACGCGCGTGAACGAGTGAGTTATTAGCGGGCTTAGTGTGAAAAATGGCGGCATCGGAAACCAGTTTGATAGATCGCAATGATCGCATGTGACGTCGCGCGCTGCGCCATTCATCTCTCGCGGATTCGCGCACCTCTTCGCGGCCTCCAAAGGCCCCAACTTCTTCTGCGCGCCTTCTAATTGCTGAGGCAACACGGCGACGGACACGACGCTGGCTGGAATTTATACATTCGGTATTGCGCGCCGACTCGAAAAAGAAGCTAGTCTTCTCGGCCGGGCACTTAAAAAGCCGTAAAGATAAAAGTTCTTGCGCTCAAAATTAGTTTCACCTTGAAAATTCCAGCCGAAAAAGTTTAAGAGCCGCAGCGAAGTCTCCTTTTTTGAAATTAAGAGGCGAAAGAAGTTAATCATTTTTATGCGCTCCTTTTTTGAGTTTCTGATTTCCCTGCAAAATTTTTGACAAGCGCAAATTGGAAGTAAATAAAAAAAATTCATTCCTAAAATCAAAATAGATCTTGAAACGATTTTGAAAATTAAACAATTTTAGCTAAAAAATTTTGCTAAAAACAATTCCAATTCAATAATTTTTTTTTACAATGAGAACTGAATGTTGCCTGTGAGAATTTGTTTTGAATTTTTATCTCTCTCATGCAAACTTCATAACAAACTTTTGAGCTTCTCAATTCTGGATATTAACGTGTTGTCAAGTTTATTTCGTTTATGTTGCGGGAAAACATTTTAAATTAAAAATTTGATTTTTTTCCTATTTATTCTCAGTAATCACAGGATCAGGATGGAGCAAAGTTTACCGTGAAACAATGAAGCGCATCGTCATTTTCTAAACACGTTCGATTCACCCTCGGGTCAGCCTCTGCTGAATTATCGCAGCGTTCAAAGAATCAGCTGGCTGGTCGCGCATTCCACGGCCACTTTGTGTAACATAATAAGGAGGAAGGCAAGGCAGGAGTCTTGCATAAATAATCGTCGCGGCAACATTCTCGAGCTGCATTCCGCGTTGCATCTCCTAGCGCAGTCACATATGCTGCTGCGGGTGATTTGATTATACTTTGATTACATGCACGGCGGAACATGGAATGCAGACACTTGTTACGCGCATTTGCATGCAACCGTGTTTCTTTTCTCATATTCTTCTGAATTGAATTTGAGACGACGTGTTTGCAAATTGATAAAATTCCCGGCGCGATCGAAAACTGCAGCGAGTGAATTGAATAATTTAAATCGCGCCGGTCACATGCATGCATGACTCACGTTGGCCTGACTGCTGGTGTGGTAATGTGATTAATATAAAACTGCTCTCTCGGTGGTGTGTATGTGTGCGATGATGATTGCAACAGGGTACCAGCGTAATATCTCGTTGCAATGGGACGGAGCCGCGCGGCAACAATCTTATTTTTACGCGTGATGAGCGCGCCTTGTTTATTATTCTTCTCTCCAGACTGTGCAGGCTATGATGAAACATGATTTATCTTTGCACAATTCTTGCATCGCACAAACACAATCAACTTGCAAATATTACAAAGCTAAAAATATCTAAAGCTCATCAATTTATTTACAAAATGATAATTTATAAATATTCATTCATTTTTCTCGCTTTTTTAAACCATGTCTGTTTCTTTAGATTCCAAATAACTTTTTCTCCATACGTTTTCAATTTAATTAAATAACTAATTTACTTCTGTTCAATACACATTGGAGAATATGCGAATAAAAGCAACTTGGGAATTGAACGTTAGCAGAAACGCTTAAAAAATACGCAGATTCGGTCACGCTCGAGATTGCAATTGTACCCATTTACGAGCGGACAAATGAGACAAATTCTGAACGGGCAGACGCACATTGCTCATTCAAAGGCGTTTTTGTTTCGCGGACCACCCGTGGTGGATGCTCGCGGTGCGTCTGTCGGTGACAAAAGACCATTTTTTTTAGAGTGCATACTTGACAAGAAACAGCGAAATTGGCTCATTATCCGCGTGGCAGAATGTTGAGGTGTCGCTCTTTATCGCGCGTAATTGCAGGCTGGGATGAAAGCAAGAGGCGCAATTTTCGCCAACAAGCAATTAAATTCCATCCTGCGAGAAATTCAAAATCTCTTTTGAAGAATGAGAAATCGCAAATAGCGCCGCCGGCCGGAGATGAATTGCCGATCGATATTAGAGGAGGTGGCAAAGAAGAAGACGAAGTGTCGTCATCTTAAATTGTTTATTAGGCGCTGAGAACTCGTAAAAGTGCTCGTAAAGCGACGACGAGACGACGCTCGAGTTCACAGCAGATTAGAAAACATTGACGAACTTGATTTGGCCGCACCACTCTCGCCTTGTCGAGGGTGCCAAAATCCATGTGTTTATATATTATTATTATTATTATTATGTGAGTGCCATTTTTAAACGTGACAATCTTGTGTTTGTTCTAGGTGAGTAGCGAACCCGCCCACTGGATTTCTTTATCCTTGGTCAGTGACTCTGCTGCAGTCGTTTTTGTGTGAGTACACAATTCGAACAATAGCCAAAGCAGCCGTCGTGCTGCTGGAATTCCCGCTCCGCTTTTTTGCAAATTACGTAAGCTACTGCTTAAGTGCATTTAATGGGAATTAGTAGTCTTGCTAATGGAATAGTTCTCGCGGGCGAATATCATCTGCTGAGCGTCTCGAGCAAATTGAACAATTGTTTAACGACCGATGACTGTTTTTTTTTTCATGCTTTTAATTCAACTTTTGCATTACTTCGAACTTGGAACAAAAAGATTTCTTCTTGGAATTGAATGGTAGGGAAAAAAGTTTGGTATAAACTTGAATATTTTATATTTATCATACGAATTTAAAAAAAAAATGATATACTTTTTCAAAGGTTATCTGAAAATAAGGCAAGTATAGTTAAAAAAAGTACTAAAATTTATATTTTTTGAACTTGACTGATGAATTTGTAAAATTATTTGTCAATATTCACTACGGGATTAGCTGGTCTTAGCTTGAGTTGGAATGAGAAATTTCATGAAAATCACACAATCATATTCCCTCTATATGAAGCAAAAAATAAGCAACAAAGGGGAAACACCGAATGTACTGTCACCCTTGTTAGTTTTGCTCAGTTGAGCAAAATCACGGTGAATTGTAAAAAAGTGAAACTTATGCGGGCTTGAATGACAATAATTCGCATCACATGCGCAACAATAGCAATTGGTCATAATCTGTATGAATCGGCCCGCATGTATATCGGAACGAGAGTTGTTCTCACGCGCCGCGGAAAGCAGCTCGCGAGAGTGGTCATCGCGGCCAATGTATTCATTGAGTGGCTAATTCCGCGTTTGCATTATTATATCTCTGGTGGTGTGTATTGTGGACGGACGACTCCCCTCGGCATTCATCACAATTACACAGAAACAGAAACACACACCGCGGCCTCCTCCCGTCCGCCGGCCCCCCTCCCCGCGCGTATTTTGTCACGTCACGCCGGCTTTCAGCTAAGTGAGTTTCTTCTTCTCACTGCGTCGTGTTCTCCACTACTGTGAGTGAGCCGAGTGAGCACCGAGTGCCTCGTCCTCGCGGTCATTCAAGTGCTTTTCAGTTCCGAAAGTCAGTGCGGAAAAGTCGCCGCCGCCGATTTCCCGAGCAGGATTTTCCCTCTAGTATGCCGGAGCCGACAGGTGCTGCTTCCCCGGCAGACCCGATGAGTAGTGCCGCCGCCTTCAACAACAACAACAACAATCCAGAAACCGTCGGCAAAGACGTCGTCGACCCGGTCGCAGCTGTAAGTCTAAATTTCCCAAATTAGATTGTTCTCGACTCTCAGCCGTTTTAAATTGCAAAAGATTTGGATCAAAAACATTTTGAGCCATTTTTCCTGGATAGGCGTTGGAATTTTTACTTTAAAATCACTTTTTTTGACGTGTCCACACACCAAGTAAAAATTCTGTTTCTAGGTCACTTTGGAATATGATTAATTATTAATTTATTTAAATTAGTACTGTGACTAATCGCCTTCGACGTCCAAGTGGTTAAAAAGTAAAACAAAGTAGAATTCCCAATTTTTGGTGAAAAAGCGATATGAAATTTTTCATCATTCTAGGAAGCAGAAAATTAGTCACTCTGGTGCGGATTTTGCGCAGAGTCAAAATATCAGCTTTCCAGCCAAAATTTCTAAGTACTCCGCCCTTTTGCTCGTTGCTTGTTCGTTCGAGTCATGAATGAGAGAGCCACTCTCTCACTCGCGCGGCATTTGCATGCAAAAGCACAATTACCTCTTTTGCGTCTTGCAGATCATTCGTCTGCCTGTATACAAGAGGAATAAGACAAAAGAAAAAGTGCACGAAGAAGCAAACAAACAGCACGTTATCTCGTCGGCTAAAACAGCAGCCGAGAGATGAATTATAATTTTTTCTCCTCTTTTTATAATGTACACCCGCGCGCCAGTGAGTGGCTCAGAATGATAACACTGCGCTGGCTTCTTTGGTTTTATCTAGAATTCCTGAGGCGTGACTCGTCGCGGCTTCAAGCCCTGTTTGTTTATCGGAATGCAAATGTTTTCTAATTCCACGCGTCACCAGCTAAATCGGCGCTCAATTACCGCTCTATATTGACACATCCATGTTTGAATGGAGCATCGCGATTGGCGACGACGACGAGGCCACATACGCAAGTTCACTGACTCGCCCGACGGTCGGTCGGCGTCGAAATTATCATTACGGGCGCGCAGTAAGCGAGCTAGTAAGCAGGCCGAGCGAATTTGCATAATGGAGAGACGTACGGGTGCGTTCGAAAAAAAATTCGCCGTCGATCGTTCGTTAAGTGAAAAGCACCGAATAAAAAACGTCTGAATCAGATAACCGTGCACGAAACAAAGGAAGATTTGCTTAATTTTCCGGACATATTGTTGGAGTTTTCCTTTTTAATTTCGGCGGATCGATAGTCATCATTTTATTGCATAGTCGTAAAATCAGCGTTGCCAGCAAAGCGTGACTGCAACTGCACCGAGCGAGTGTGTTGAACCAGCCCAGGCATTTTGCTCTCAATTTGTCTTTTATTGTCTCTCGCACGCTTGGTTTGCGCGAAATTCGAGTTTCGCCCCGAACGTCTCGGGTAATAACGAAATTTATTGCCGCGCGCACTCGGCACACAGCAGCTGTCGCGATCAATTGCCCAGGTACCATATACGTTCTTTCTTGTTGCCCGAATTGGGCTGCTCTAGTGTGATTTATGCCACTTTGCTTCCCTCTGCCAGTGTATTTAATTTCGCACTCTGCTGCCTCCCGGTCGCAATTGAGATTTAGATGCCGGAATGCGCCAAACAAGGAAAACTTCTCAAATGCTTTTTAACTTTTCCACCGAGAAAAAAAGGATGAATTGCTGAAAGCTATTTTGCTCAGAATACTTCTTTGTATATTTTTTTCTGCGTTTTAATCGCTTTGCTGCTTTTGTTTTTGTCTAGACACTGCTGATTAAAAGTCTACCACTTATTTCAAAGGGAAAGAAAATTTCCAAAATTAGAATTTTGTTAAAATAAATTTGAAATTTAGTGTTGGATTATTTTGACTTGTTTACAGAAAATTAAAATGATTAAAAATTGATTAGCAAATTCACATTTCTATTGTTAGAATTGTTAACAAAACAATTCTGAACATTTGGTTGGAAACGAAATTGAACCAAGGCGTTTTCAGAAGCATCAGACTATAAATCTCGTGTCGTCTGCTTGTGCACTGACACAAGTTTCCTCCTGCGCCACCTCCCCGAGTTGGGTATCAGGAAGCCCTTTAAAAGGCCACGGAGGCCAAAAGTTCCGCCTTAATTAACGATTCAATTAAAATTCCGCGCGCACAACGTCTGCCTGCGCGCCTCTCTGTACATTTCGCCGATTCTCGACAACCGCCTGCTGCTTCTGCATGAACGCAGTGGGAAGTAATAAGTAATGAATCGTCTTTCTCTTTGGCATATCCTGTTGCTTGGCAGCCGAGAAACTGCTACAACTCCCAGCAGTAACTTTCGACTGAATGCAGCGCTCTTTCTTTCTCTATCTCTCTCTCTCTCTCTCTATATTATTACACCTTTCATTCCGCGTACTTCTCGAACCATCTCCTTCGCTCTTCTATGTGTGTGTGTATGTCGTCTGCCACCGCCGCCGTCACTGCGGCACACACACCATATCGATTCAGTTCCAAACTCAATTACAGTCAGGTAGGGCATGCCAAGTTAACTTGATTTACCTGTTTGTTACTCGAGAGGCACGCCGTTTTGGGCCCTGCAACATAATGTCTATCTTCTCTCTCTTGAGCACCGTCCAAATCAAATTTCTACTCTGTCCTTTGCCAGAACTTCACTCGAGACACCAGCCGGTGCTGCAATAGTATAAATTGAGAAAATTTTACATGAAATTTCTTTATTTGGTGGATTTTTCCTCAAAATTTCTTACAATTTAAGGAACAAGATTTTTTTTTTCAAATTTTGTAATTTTTTTCCATTTTTTTTTGTGCATTGCTTTATTATGGGAAAAAAATAAAAGGTTTTTTTTATTTCATCTTTGGTAAAATTTCAGATTTTTTTTTTATTTTTTTTAGATCATATATGATTTTTCACCCCAATAAGGATAATCTTTTGTTTGGAGATGGATTGCATTAATAACTATCGTAGCTTATTTTTGAAATTTTCTTGCAGAAATCTAGCGCTGACGTAATTCTCTTGTCGGCAATATTTTAAATATCCACGCACGCACACACTGAGAGATAAAGACAAATTACTCGCTGCGCGCAAGTTGGAATTTTTGCTTGCATAATATTACAGGCAGCACGTTAAAAGTCTTTTCTGTGCCGCCGCCGCACAAAATCTTCTTATCTTAAGCACAAGCGGCAACTCTTCTCGCGCAAAATGTAATAAATTTGTTGCTAACCCTTTTATTCATTTTGCACCCAGTATGGATGCGGAGAAGGAGCGGCCTTTCTTGTACAAACATACATCAAAGATTTAATAAATTATGCACGGAATTTTAGCCACACAAGAGGCACATTGTTCTCC
This sequence comes from Neocloeon triangulifer, assembly GCF_031216515.1. Lineage (NCBI taxonomy): Eukaryota > Metazoa > Arthropoda > Insecta > Ephemeroptera > Baetidae > Neocloeon > Neocloeon triangulifer. Next base: position 5,135,452 of record NW_026775550.1, read on the forward strand.
TGAAAGCCATCATTTTTCGGGCCAATGTGCCGCTAATTCAATTTGAGCTCTCTTTCTGCCTGCCTTAACGACAAAGAGCGGAAAAATACAAGAGAAGAGAGAAGAAGCATCTCCTCAGACAGATATAATCCTTTTATAATTAAACATAAGATGGGTCGTCGCCGCGAATTTGCATTAAAATAAGCGCTGGCTGCTTCGGCGAGCAGCGTCCTCTCGGCTCGTCGCTCGTTGGGCACAACAATGAATAACGCTGCCTTTGATGGATAAAAAAGGCTTTGCAGAACCAACAGCCATAATGACATTTACATACATCCGGCCACTGACGATGAAATGACAATGAGGGGCGTATGTGTGTTGGTGCGAGTGTGCCCTGGCCGGCCTGGCCGCTGCACCAATATACTCTTTTTTTGTTGTGCGCGACCCTCTTGCGCTTGCACGGTCACAGGCTCGATTCCGCTGTGCCAATTTATTGAAATAACAACCCTTTTCTCTCATGGCAGCGAAACTCGGCGTCATTCGGATCGCGAATGGATTTGAGCGGAAATTAAAGGCGCCGTTACCGATATTGTTCACGCGCGCACTATATAAGGCTGATCGCAAAAGGTCCGTTTGCCCGATTGGTTTCCGCTGTATTTAATATGCTTTTGAAAACAGATTTTGAATGATTTTTTTGTAAAGTTTCTGTGCTTGAGCCTCCAGGCAAAGGAAATTCTCCAATTTTTCCTGGTGTTATTAAAAAAAAAAGAAAAAGGCACTTAAATTATTCCAAGTTTATCCGCATTCATTAGAATCCAGCGCAGATATGGAAAAATGGGTTCAGCAGGAAAGAGAAGAAAGCTTGCCCCAAGTTATTTCCTTCAATCACACGTTATGCGGCAAATAATTGCCAAAACATTTTAAAGCGGTGCAATTGTTTTTTATTTTTGCAAGCTGGAGGAAATTAATGCTGCAATACAAAATCTGATTTTGAATTTTGAAGAATAAGTCGGTATTTAATTAATTTTTTTTAATTACACAATTACGCCAACAATAATTAATCATGTTCAGAACTAAAGGCCCTTATCACGTGAAGCTCATCGCTGCTCACAAGCACTCTTTATTGTGTTCCCATGCCATCCATGGTGGTGACCACTGCTGCGAGAGTGCCGGACGAACGCTTCTGAATGATCTGAAGAGGCGATTAAAGCTTATTATAGGAGAAAAGATGCATGAAATAACCGTGCTGTGGTGAATGATCCAAGCGGCGGGGTCAGAGTCTCCGTCGTCGTGTTATTGTTTGTGCAGCGGTCTGACTTGACCGACCGTCGTCGGATAAAGAAAGAAAGAAAGCGCGTTATCTCGATGGCGCGCGCTATACTGAATTTTCAGCAATCACATGACACGACGGCGATGTGACCTTGTTATTCAATTTCCAGCTAGGCGGCTTTTGATCCTATGCAAGACACGTGAACGCCCCTGCATTCACCTCATATTTAATTCTGCCGCCTTTTCCCGATGCGGCAATTCATGCAAATTTCACAAGGAAAAGGGAGAAAAGCAGCTTACACGAGCGAATTTGTCTAAATTTAATAAAACTGGAAGCGAACCAACCATTCGCCGGGGTTAATTGTGTTTGTTGCTGCTGCATGCGTGTGTGGGGTGTTATTAAATTTGTTGGCGCTATGACTCGCAGTTCAAAGCAAAAAAGTAGGCTGAGTTTGTCTCCTTAAAAGTCGCCGCCGCCGCGACTCATAGAAATGATAATAGCAGATGAAATTAATGTAGCATGAACCCTTGGAAAGTGGGTGTGGCGCGCTCTTTCTTTCTCTCTTTGTCTTTCGGCCGGAGGAGCCGAGCAGAGATAGAGAAGTTTGCGAGCGAGCGCTCCCAAGGTCCTTGCCGCTATCGTTGTCTCTCTCTCTCTCTCGACGGCCGCCGTCGCCATGGCAACCCGCATCATGTGATGGTGATGATGATGATTCCCAGTGCCGACGAGCGAAAGGGGCTGCCCGCCTCTCTCCGCCACCGTAATCTCGCGGGTGCTGCCGGCGGAAATTCATTCCGATTTCGCTGCATTTCCACGGCTGCACTGAACTCGCGTGTTTCGAATTATTAATATCATTGCGTGTCCCAAACGCTTGCTTGTATACACATTTGCGCCGATCCGCTCGGGTGCATGGATCGTCGTATTTGGCTGCTGCGACCGGAGCAGCAGGAAACGCCCTGCTGAATAGTTGGGAATTAATTTGGTGACGCTACGAATTTGCCTCTGATAAAATCCGCGGAAGTGTCATATACATGCATTCCATTCAAGTTTTACACTACAAAATAAAACATTCTGAAACAGCTAATTTCATAATTTTCTCATTTAATTTATTATTCTTCTCTAGCAAGTCAAAACCATTCAACCTACAAAAATTTTTTGAACAAAATATTGGCATAAAATATCAGCATTATTTGCTTTAGCACATTTTGTCAGATTTCTAATGGTCCTTTGATAATATTTTAATATTCATAAAAATAAGTATTTATTTAATAAAAACGTCAAATGCATTATATTATTTTTAAGGGCAGGCCAAAACAAATTCTTGTCCGCCTTGTGCTCTTTATTGGTGGTGTCGAGATTGCTTCTTTCTTGACAATTTCTTGCGTGGCATTGATTTCAAATTAAAAAAGCTCAAGCTCAAATTTTCATTGATCCATTCATGGAAGCCATCAATCATTGCCTAAAATCGATATGAATGCTGGTGGTTTTAATTTTCGCCCAAGTTCCAATATCGCAGACGAGAAGAAAGAGCTTTTAAATAATTCATCGGGCGCGATCAGTTTCTAAGAGCTCTTTTCTTATATCATTGGATGCCATGTAAGAAATGCAGGCACCGCTCCAAGACGGGCGGCCGCACGCACCACCACAAGAAAGGGAACAAAAGGCAGCAAGTCGAAAGTGCATTGCCAATCAAAATGGCGTGCAGAAGGAAACGAAAAAAGCTGCTGTGCCGCAGAATAATAACTCGAGATTAAAACGCTGGCGCAGACGGATGGTTTGCGGAGAGAAGCTGTTGCAATTTCCCTCATTCGGCCGCGTGCGAGCATGGCAAGAGTGCAACCGGATTATTCCGCAGGCAATTGTTATGTTCTACGGCGTGCAATAACTTTTTATGCAAACTGAACGCTACGTCAGCACAAATGTGATTGTGTTTTTCCCTCTGCAGGATCGAACAAGAAGGTTATTTTATGTCGCAAGGCGTTTTTTTCTTCTTCGCCTAGCAATTTTCTTTAATGAAAAGTTGGTCCGATGACGAATTGACTGAAAATATAAACATACAGTTTTCGCCGGCTGCTGATATCAGCAGTTTATGTGGGGCCGAAAATATCAACGCTCCACTGCTTTGTTTGATAAGATACTGCCTTAGCACTTCAATAATGTGTTTTGAACACGACTTCGAAAAGCCAATATGTAAAAATTAATTAAAAATGTCATTATCGTATCTAAACATTCCTTTTTTTACAGGCCTGTGTTAGATTTATTTAAAATTTTGGTGTGTCTTTTCTCAAATTAATTCATAATTTTGGATCTGACAAACATACATGAATAAAATAAAAATTAATATTAACCCTTTTCTTACCATCAAAAATGATTACAATATATGTAAGTCCCAAACCCTCTCACTGGACTAACAATAAGACTTCCTAAAGGAAATCAGCCCTTTTCACCTTGCTTTGTGAAGAATTTCCAGCCACAGATTCAAATTAATTCTTCTTTGGTTATGCAACTCGTTTGCAATTGAGTGAAAATAACAAAAGATACTTAATTACAGCCTCAGAGAATTCATATTCCAGAGCTCGTTTGCAAATTATTGTTTCCAATGTGCAGGCCAAAAAAAAGAGAGCCACAAAACACAATGAGCCATCTATTAAATATTTCCGTCGCGGTCGTTCGTCTCTCATTGTATTTATCTTGCGCCGCTAATCTGGCGACTCATTGTCCCCAACTCTCTAACACAATCGCGCGTTTACAAATTTCCCTTCCTATCAATTTCGCCATATGTTGTTATTGAAGTTGTTGTGCCGAGCGGTTATCGGAAATTGACGTGAGTTTGCTCCGTGCACGACACTATATATACTCGCTCGGGCAAAAAGCGGAGAAGTTCGATTTTTGTGTACCATCATTACCGACGTCGAGGTTATGATGAGAAAGAAAACTGCACATGAGAGTGAGAGAGGAACTCGCCCTGTAGCTCGTGTTGGCCTCTGACCTCCTCTTTGTACACCAGACAGTCGGAGGATGGATTTTGTGCCGGCTGGAGAGGAGCCATCCATTTTTCGCTGCCTCTCATTCTCTCTTTTTAATTTTGGCCAGCCGACCAACCGCACACCACGAGAGAGAATGAGAGTGAAATGGCTCTCTCTCTCTCTCTCCCACTCGCCAGTGCAGTCGGTCGACCAGAGAGAGAGAGAGAGAGAGAGAGAGAGACGTCTTTTTGCACCGTCTTTTGTGCGAACTTTTAATCATGCAGATTAGAAATGATTCTCCGTGCAAGCAAAGGGAATCGAAAAGAAGAGAGCAAAGCTGCATATCAAAAGCCCCATTCTGCGGGCTGAAAGGACGCTCGCCTCGTTCTGCGGTGCTGCCGCGCACTTGAATATGTCTCTCTCCACTTTCGATGATCTGTCTTGTCGAAACGACCCGCACTAGAACTGATTCGATAATCAAGGATTGAGGAGAACGGTTAAAAAACTGCTACAAATTAAATTGGTGCTGGAGATTTGTTTCCCCCTTTGTTCAGACTGTCCGAAATATTCATATCGCTTTCATTAAAATCGTTTTGCATACTTACGGTAAAATTACGATTGTCTAGAATATTTAAAGATTGAATTTTGTTTGAAAATTGGACTTTAAAATTAGTTTGAAACCATATTCACTTGGATTGTTTAAAAGTTTAGACACATAATTTTTTTGGAGACTTGTACGGTCCAGGATCTTTCGTGGTTTTTAAATATTTTTAGTGATATATTCTGCGCTGTCTCATTCTAGCTCCACTGCATACAAAATTAAACCATTCAGAACAGGATTAATATCTGTTTGGGAGCCAAAGTCGATTTCCCAGGCGGCCCGGCATCATTATTCAAATGGCGAGACAGCCATTATTTTATTGTTACCAGTCGTCGTTGAAAGAAATTCGGCGCCGCAAATGGCAAATCCCAATCTTCTGGGTCGACGAGCGTTAAAAATCGGCCTCTCGAAACTCAACAAAATCTGCATGCGCGATGATAAATCGATCGGCAAATATTAATAAGCGATAATTCATTGCAACGGCGAGGCAGAGCAAGAAAGAGTTAAAAACGCCGGTTAAAAATCCAATTAGCTCGTCGTGTGATGCGAATTCGTTATTTATTTCCGTTCCGAATTAAATTTTCACGCTTGCTGTCACTCGATTACAAGCGCTGATATAATTGCAGCGAAAAAGAGCATCAGGCGGTGTAACTGTTAATAATTTACGGCCTGCGTCGAACAGAAATGCGTAACTGGTTATTAAAAAAAATATAAAACTTTGGTCGAAAAGCGCGCGACGTCATGTTATTTTGAATAGTTGCGCCGGGGCCGATGTATGACTCAACTTGCTCAAACTGACCTATCCTTTGATTGTTTAATAGCAAAACACTGCACAATTTGCAAAAGTTGCAGGAAAAATAAGGCAGCTAAGAGCCGTGTACAGAAGAAGTGTATGCGAGTGTAATCACCTCGAGAGAGCAGACATGAAACATGACTTGGCTCTTTTTGCTGAGCGTTTGTGCTGCGCCGTGCGAATTCTTTTCGCCAGGAAAGGGATCGTGTTGTTTGATTCGGCAGAATGGAATCCCGCGTTTTTGCCCGTCGCCGAGCAACAAATTTCACGCAGAATTCTCGTGTGAGCGACCAACCTTCATTTAGGTCATGAAAGAAGCGTTTTCAAAATATAAAAAAATTAATTGCATATAAATTTAAAAATATTATATTTGTTTTCAAAGAAATCATTGCTTGATTATAACTTTTAACTTTCCAAAAAAGTGATAAAAAAATTCTGATATAGAGGCAAAAGATTTGTGTCAGTTTTGGTGCTTCAACAACAAGAATGAAGTCTATAAAATGCTAAAAATTCATGCGCAGCCTGAGGTGCAAGTGCCATCATAAATCTATAATCCCAGCAAAACTTCCTGCCGGCGCGTATACGTTTCGCACACACGCGAAAATGACTCAATAAATTCCACGCACAAACAAATGAAGAGAAATAAAACACATCGCTCATATCTGCCGTTTTTTCTTCCAAAGGAAAAAAAGGCGCATTCTTGGCTCGAGGGCCGAGAAGTGAATTTCGAGATGGATGGCCGTCTATAATTACACACGCCCATTAAAAACAAATAAATCTCATCTGGCCACTCTTGACCGTAGAGAGAAAAGTTTTGAGAGGTTGTCGCGTAGCCGATTCATTTTTTCCTCTCTCTGCTGGGTGCGTGAGAAAGAGATTTTCTTCCTTTAATCCACCTGTGCGCCTCTTCCTCGCCCCACGTACACACAATTGGAAACAAAATAATGAGAAGGAAGCGAACGGCGGCGCGAGAGGAGAAGAAACAAGAAGCCGCAGCTTATCCGCATGGCCAGGGGGTAATCACCTGAGCACCATTTTTCGGCGTGACGTCATAATTGACAAGCGCGTCCTGAGCTCCGCTGCGCCTTTTTCGCCACCTCGTTCGCCCGATTTTGAAGCGAATTTTTCGCTCCGATTTGGTGCAAATTGGTTTCTTGTTGGAAAAAAAATTATTATGCTGACTGCCTCCGCTTGAATGTGAAATGAGCTGCGACTTTGAGGAATGCTGCTCATGAATTATTGAGAGGGCATTTCATTTCTCACAATGTTATGGTCAACTGTTCGTTACCGTTCTTGGCTACTATTTTTTTATGCAAATTTCTTATTCTTTAAAAAATATAAATTTTTAAATTCTCTTCAATACCTTTATTTTTTCAAATTAAATCATATTCTTCTAAAACGTTTAAAAGCTTTCGATGTTTTTTTTTCTTTAAATGAATTTGCTCATACAAGGATAGCAAAATTTTAAAATCCTCCATGCTTAATTATAGAAAATTCATACATTCGAAGCCAGTAGTAAAAGAAGAGACAAAATACAGAAAAATCTATTGTTTTTTTGTAATAAAACAGTCTATTATGTTACATGATAAGTAAGCCATCCATGAGTTATGGTATTAATTAATTTGTTTCTTGGCTAAAATCAATAGTGAAAATTTGGTAGAGATAATTTTTTTGCGTGGAAGTTAATTAAAAAAACCAGTCTGAAAGAGAGTCAAGTGTGTCGTCTGGGAGCGGGAGCCCCCTTTTAATTAAATTACACGTTTCTGCTTGACGGAGGGTGAAATTTTAAGCACAAACGTTCAAGCGTAGATATATACATAAATAAATTTGTAACCTCTAAAAGGAGCAGGATATTGACTGACGCGACCGCGGAAGGTCTTGAAAGAGAGGCGCGCGCGGATGAAAGGCATTCCACACAATGATCAAAGCATGTAACATAGGCAGGCTGAATAAATAAATAATTAGCATTGATTGCCGTTCCGGGAAGCGAAGATTGATCCCCGGCCGAGTTCCGAGAAAGCCACTTTTCGCAGTTTTGATATCGAAATTAGTGACGATTAAGTTGTTGCATCTTTCAAGAAATCAACAACAAAAAGCTGGGCACTTGGCTGGATAATTATAATATCACGATGCATTTCATTATGGCGGCATGACATGGATGTTATTTATTTATACATTCATCGCCGAGGAGTGTCGATGACAACAAAAATTAGCGTGCCGGCTCAAATCAAGCGTGCGTAGGCAATTTTTTATCAACAGCATTGTGTTCCTCTGCAAAATAGAATAAAAAAATACAAACACGCGCTTGAGGTCGGCCGGTTGGACCAGAGGAAAAAAAAATCCGACGCCCTGGCCGCCCTGCTCCTGTCACTTGCGATTATTGTCAACATATTTTTTGCTTGGTACGGAGAGACGAGAGCAGAATATTTATTCGCTTATCTCATTTCGCCGATCAGGTTTTTTCATTTAATCACTTATTGAGCTGTCGGTCAGCTGCAACAGATTCGCAAACAAACTATAAAACATTTTTATTTCTGCAAGACTAGAGCAGGCTAATAATTATTCCTAATTACATTGAAATATATGAAAAATTCATTAAAAAAATATTTATTTTAAATTTAATTCAGCTCATTCATAAAATTAATTTGATTTAAGTCAAAATGTAAATTTTATTTTGAACTGTTGTATGTATGTAAAATGTGTAAGGAGGGAAACATTTTAAATTATCTTGTCCTGAAAAATGCAGCAATTTTTTATTCATTTTTCTGATAAGCTGCAAAATCATAGCGTTTGGCGCTAAAACAAATCCGGTTTAATGAAATGCGAGCCCCGGCGAGAAAGGAAATTTACTCTGTGCCGCTTGTTCGGCAAGTTTCTTTTCTGGGAAAGGCTGTATGAAGCGAATCGCAGCACCAAAAGCAGCTGAAAAGTGGCAAAAATCCGAGTCGCCTCGGATGGCTGGCTGCCGCAGCAATTATTTTCGGAAGCAGCGCGTCGATTACTTTGCGTCTAGTGGTTAATTACGAAATTTATTGCGTTTTATGGCCGGTTTCCTTTTACATGGTGCGGTTTTTGCTTTTCTCGGAACGCGTCGAACGCGATGAACTCTCGCGCCGGCCGGCCGGTCTGCGCCGATTCGACCAGAGATGCTTTTATATATAAATCAGAAAAAGCGACACATGCACGTTGCATGATAAAATTATATGGATGTGCACTGAGGTCGGCCGCAACCTTGGAGTCGCAGCAATTGTCTATGCCCGGAATCGTCTTTCTGCATCTTATACTCGCTGACGGCAACAATAATAAATTATGCCGATGATGCGTGGCCGGTAGAAAAAAATGCAACCTTGATTCTGATGCAGCAGTTGAACATAGGTATGCGTGACAGCGGCAATTAAATTAACATTCCTCACGCTCGATGAATGAAAATGACCTAATCTCTCCCCCCCCCCCCCCTCTTCCCGCTGATGCGGTTTTAATGCACATTGCAGTCGCGATTTTCGCCACAGCACTTTGTAAAAGGCGATTTCTATGTTTCGTCGTATTCAATACAAATATGAAAATGTAATATGCGTTTTTTTCGCTATATTTATAATAATAGCCGTTGGGTGTGGTGCGCGGCGCAGTTGGAAAATTGCTGTTCGCGGCTAGAAGGTCTCTTTGATAACTCTTCTCTTCTGTCTCTGGTTCAGTTTACTTTTGATGGTTAAAAAAAACAAGGATCTGATTTCTTTAACAATTCAGTCAAGATTCCTGACAGTTTGTAGAAAAGTTTTTTTTTACATTCTTCTCCTGAATTTGTAAGAGCCATTAAATTTAAAAACAAAAATGAATGGTCAGAAGGATCTTTCATAATCTTCAATAATATATGATCTGAATTTTAGAAGTTTTTTTTTTTTAAACTGTTCGAGAAAAATATTTAGACCGAAAATTTCACTTGTTTGTGAATGTGCAAAAAAAACCTTAATTTTATCTTGGGTGATCTTAAGTATTTTTTGTGTGTGACAAAATCAATCAATTTCAGTCCTCTAGAATCATGTAAATATAATTTTGTATTTATTTGCCTTTGCTTGGAATCATTTCACAGTTGCATTTTAATCAGGCTCAATTATACTTGCGTCCTGAAAAAGTCGCGAGTTCTTTTGGCACCTACACGTACATTCTCGTCACCATCTTTTCGCCGTCCATAAACACCCATGTATATTCCGTCTTGTTGTTTTAGCGTGTATACCTGGTGCGCGCTCAAACATACCTGCCAGCCTTGTCGGCATTAGACGAGCGCGCGCATAGCACAAAAGTAATGCTGTTACTCTTTATGATAATGCTGCGAGTTGCCGGTTGGGCGTGATCAACAGGTGTCTTATAAAATACCTGGATGATCCTCTCTCTCTCGGCTCTCACTGCTGCAGCACGTGAGTGTGTGTTTCGACCTGTGTTTACAGAGCCAAAAAAATTCGAGATGGAAAAACACGAAGTTTATGCGCACCGAAATTCGCGAGCTCCATGGGAATCGCGCGAGAGTTTTCGTCCGCTTGACTGAATCTTAGGATCTTGGTCGGTTTTACTTTTTTCGGACAGCACATGCAGAGCACGTCATGTTCTTGGCTTGAGGTTTTTTGACGGTTGCTGAAAACAAACAGGCGCGAAATGCTGATGAAGTTATTTTATAAGCGCCTTTCAGTGTGTGCGCGTCGAGAAGGCGCTTTGTTCGAAAATCGTCACGTTTTTCCCTGGAAGTGTCTGCAGAGGCGGAGATATTATAGACGTTGTGTTGAGAAGGGATTTTGCAGAACCGGCCCTTTGTTTTAACGAGACGAAACAGCACCGGTGCTTCTTGCTTGATGATTAATGAAGTCATTCTGAAACACCTGATTTGGGACTTTGTACAGAATGCAGGGAGGTTTTGAATTGAATCGTGGACAATTAAAAATAAAATCTGGTTTGAGATTCAAAGTACTTGTACCGTGCAATACTTTTTACTGTAGAAAAATTGACCTCCTGATTGTTAAATAGAATTTTACATATCTAACAAAATTTGATAGTCTCAAAATCTGTGAATAAAATTCCATTTCTTACTTTTGCGCATCTTGTAAACTAAATTTATCCAAATTTATCCACATTTGGTCTCTGAGCAAGAGGATCTTTGCCACTGCCAAGGTCACACTGGTTATTAAAGCACTCGTGGTGACGTCACCGAATTCATTATTCGCTCCTGCATCAATTTCAAACATTGTACTGCTTTTTTATAATTATTTGTTCACTTACATTTTCTACAAATGCGTGGCAAAATTAAAATAACAAATAAGCGTCAGATTTCGGATTTAACTTGCAAAAGAAAAAGAAAATTGTTGCTCTGCTTTGAAAAACGACGCGCACCACTTGCCGCGGTGCCGCAAATTGCATAAAATAGGCAGAACCCGAGGGATTAATCCAGCAGCAGCGCAAGTTGCTCTCCGACGGCCCTAGAAAAGTAACTTTTGCTCCACTATTAAAAGCCGGCTCTGTTTATGTGCCACTCGACGTCACAACAAGTTTAAAATTATACCTTTACGCACAGTGTCGAGGGGCAAAACGTAGCATTCCCTGCGCTCAGGAAGAATGCAGCCTTAATGGATTAGCCCACCCGTTTCCTCTCCTCCGAACGAACGTCTATCATTTTATCCCTTTTCCAGCCGTTTTCTCCGACTTTTTATGCGCGCACCTTTCAATTTATGTAAAATAGACACCTTTTCGGCCGCTGCGCGAGTTCAAGGAACTTGTTTCTTCCAAGCGACCGACCAAACTTCTTGATGATGTTGTTTATTTTCATTTTAAAAACCCGCTCCGTAAATTTGTCTCTCTCCTGTTTGAAATATTACTCAGCTTTTTAAATGCGTGCCTTTTTCGCGCATGTATTTGCATAATGAGTCTCGCGACACGGCCCATTTCGACCATTTTTTCTCACTCGGAATCCGGATCGAGGATTGAGGAGGCGACGCTGCAAAAAGCGGCCGCGCCGCCGCTTCTATTCTGAGCGCACCTGTGCGCCATGTCTATTTCAGGCATCCGCGTCGCTTTTGAAACCAAAGTATACTCTGCAGTTTACAGTAGCATAGGTCATTGACTAGTATCTCATTATTTTCGCTCGAGTTTCGCTCCCAAGGTCGATTGATCTGCACGGCGCGGAATGCGAAACGGCCCGTAATCGTCTGCGTTTAGCACTCAATTATTGTCTTAGAGTGGATCAAGATGCTGCCTCTAATGGCTTCGCGGAAAAATTGAGCAATTCCATTTGCGTCTCCGACTAACGAGTGCAACGCGAATTCCAAACCGTGTCAGGGACGCCGCATTTTTCAGCGGAAGGCTTGAAATTAAAAAATAATAGCAAAGTGTCCTCCAAGAGAGGGGAACTTTAAAATGTGCATTTTTTTCTTCCTAACTATAAAAATAACGGAATTCTACTAAATGAAGGAGATGAACAAGTTACTAAATTATATTATTATTTTTAATTAAAAACATTCAAGTGGAAAATTCTACAAAATAAAGTAACTAAATAAACAGGCCTCAAATTTAACTGCATTTTTCATTGATTTATTCTTCATTCAGGTACAAATATGAAATATACAACATCTTACATCAAGTCCAAGTTTTAGGTGGCTATAAAAATAAATTAGAATTTTTTAACTGATATCTTATAAAATAAAGGAAAATAATTAATAAATTTTGCATCTTGCTGTAAAGTGTAGAAACTAAAAAAAGACGAGTTTTGATGATATTTTTTATAACTTTTACTATTTCATTTGGCGTTTTTGTTTCGTGCATTCCAACTGTATGAATAATTAAAATGACATGAACGAAATCGAGCCCTGTCATCGTCAGGTATGCGAAAAATCACGCATCGCGCTCTTGAAAACCTTTAGCTCGCGTGCGGGCATGCATATTTTATGTACGTGTGTGTTCATGGCGAGGACAATAGATGCCATCGGCAGAAAACAACGCGCTCTCGATGCATTATAGTTCACCCCGCGTGTATGTGCGCACACGTAATTCACGGCTGCAATTTTCCCTGCACATTATTCGAATGATCAATGCGCAATTTGTTCGAGAGAGCGGTCGGCGCGGCAAGCGGGAAAAATTTATGCAAAATATGCCTTGGCACCAAACACCCCGCGGCAGCATAGAGCAAACTTTATTTATTACACAAATTTATATATAATGGCCCCTTGTTTTTCCCCTGTCCTAAATAAATACATAAATATATATAAAAATATAAAATGATGTTGGTTGAGCGTTGAAAAGCCATTATGGCGCCCGAGAGGAGTTTTCGCTCCGAAAAAGCAGCAGGCCGTGCTGTTATTCACATTATTCACGCGGAATGCCTTTGATTGGAATCTTGCACGTCTGCTCACTGGCTGGCTGCGGCGATCCATCACACGGCCTGTCTAATGTCACTCGAAGCGACCGACCGAACTGACTGACTGCCGGGCCGGCCTATTTTATTGATTCCTCTCTGTTTAATTCACTCACACGTGGCTGCTGCAATATGGGCAGCAGAAGTGCCAACCCCCGCAAGTGACGAAGCCAACCGGCCTTTTTCTCTTTTATAATTTTCCGTTTTCTTTTTTTGTTTCAGGTGAGTACCGGATTATTGCGCTTTTCCGCAGAAGGAGACGTCTCGGAGGATTTCGCTCCGTCAGCAGTGAGTACAAAAATTATGAATGCATTTAGTGCCTTGCGCGCGGACAAAAAGACTTCGCCTCTTGACTCGAGTGACGCCCTCAGGAGCGGTTTCCAGTTTTCTAAGAACAATTGTTAGTTTGCAGAACTGCGCTCTTGACGAGCAGAAAAGAATAGCAAATCTGCTTCCTTGTGAAAATCTTTCTGCATCAAGCAGTTTTTTTTATTCTTTTAGGACAAAAAACACTTCTAAACAAGTTTTTAAAAATTGGAAATAATAATGAATGTTCATAACGAAATACTGCAATTAAAATCATTATGCGTCAGATTTCTTAAATACTATCATGAAGAAGCACAAAAAGTTGTTTTAAAGAACATTCCTAGAATCCTTTTGAATTTTTTCACTTCATTTGAGGGGACCAAAACATCATAATCTAATTTCACAAAAGCCTTCTTGCTATTTCGAGCGTTGAAGGACCTCATCTCCGCGCCTTTTAGGAAAAATAAAATCTTATTTCGCAGTTTCCTCCCCTTTCACCTGCTGATGCTCTCGCGTAGAAAAAAAAACTGTGTCTCTGCGCCAACCTTTTACACACGCGAGCTAGCGACAAGTCATAATAAAACACAATTTGATACGTCATTACTTTTTGCTACATAAAAAAGCACTTCTCCCATTCCTTTATTGCATTTTGCCAAAAACAGGCAGGCAGCGAGCGTATAATACAAAAACCCCATTGTCGTCGTCGGCGGCGAATGGCCGGAGAAAGAAGTCAAAGGCGGCTTGCGTTCGTGCCAGTGTTATATTTCATTTTCCATTTCCTCCGAGAGCAGAGAATAAACACAACACCCTTTGCTCTCGGCTGCTGCTGCGACTGCAATATTTATATTTCAGAAAGCTCTGAGACTCGGCGGCCGGCCAGAAGTGGGACTAGGCTCTCTGGAAATTGGAGCGAAAGGGACACAGCGTTTCATTACGAGAGATCTTGTTAAAGGAGGCAGCCCGAGAGATGGCAGAAAATTGCCTCGGAAAGGCTCTTCCGCTAAAATAAGTGCCGGAATAAATGTGCATATGCAAAGAGGGACAAAAACGCCCGCCACGATTTTGGCGCCGAATTCTATTTGGGCGAGTGCATGATTTTCCTGCACAGTTCGCCAAGCGTGAAAAATTGGAGCGGATTTTGCGCGTGAAATTTGATAACGTGAACCGCACTATTATTTTTTTTTTATATTTGGTCTTTCTTGCGGAAGAATGATTTTCTTAGAATGCAATTGATGCTGCTGTTTAGTTTTTGAGTGTCGCTTCAAACTGGAAAATTAGAATGTAAAAGTTTTAAAATTCGATCGATGAAAAAACGTAGATTATTGGAGTAATTTTGTCTTCAACGAAGTTTAGCAACATTCAATATTACTTTTTTATTCAATCGATGCAGATATTTTTATTCCAGTTATATCTTTGAATTAAAAGTCAATATCGATAAGATTATTTTTAAGGGGGCTCAAATATTTCGCTGAAGTGACTTCTTGAAAATAAAATGTCGCCGATTTGGCTTCTTCTTTTAGAAACGTTATTGGACGCGGCGAATCAAAGTACGAGTGATCACTTTTACAGTTCACAAGGCAAGAGGCAGAGCGCAATGGAGCGAATTAAATAATTTGGCCGGTATGTTGAAACGCAAATTGAATTAACTTTCCGGCTCATTTGCCGCGACGCCAAACGTCAGTAGCGAGACGAAAAAAAAAATAACGAAAGACCCCTTTTGGTCGAACGAAAACGGAAAACCCTGGCGCAGAGTTTATGGCCCTTTAACTGCGGATCGCGTTGCCCCAAGTTTTATTTGCAAAATGAGCAGGGGCGTGGTCGGCTCGGCTCGGCTGCTCTGCGAGAATCCAGTTATTATGGCCCGAAGCATCCCCATACAAAGTTGTCTCTCTGGAGCGCTGCTGGCTCGGCGCGGGCTGTTTGGCGCGCGCACCAACCACACCGCTGCCGCACATCACGAATTCCGATCATATATTCTGCAGCACGTGGTCGATATAAAATATAAAAAGGTATAATGCCGGGGCGCAGAAGCCACCCCATTTCTGTGATCTAGGGCCAAATCGAGGCTTTCCTGAACGAACGCCCCCCTCACTGCATCGCATCTGCTGCCACTGGCGCGGAGACGTCAGCCGAGCAAATATTTATCAAGCGACTCAAATGTCAAAAGATTTAGACGAAATTGGCAGGCGTCAGTCAGAAAAATATACACGTCTTGGAATTAAAACCAAAAAAAATGGGCAAAATGCATGAAAAGTTACTAAACCGGATTAAATGTAGGAAAATCTCGAGAATAATGGAAAAGGCTGACAAATCACATACATAAGAAAATTTTTGAAAAATTAAATTGAGTGGATTATTTTTCTATATATATAGCGATTGCAAACTTCTTCTTTGTCTCACACCGGTTAAATATTAAATTTTGATATGAATAATAAAAAAATCTACCTTTCCTTTGAGTCAATTATTAATAATTTCTCCCTTTGCCAATGAAAATTTCTTTGAGGTGCTCGTCGCCGGCGTTCGTCTCAAAGAGAGTATAAAGTGTGGCTTTGGCGCACAAGTTTTTCGCTCCGACGCGAGAGTTCTTTGACCAGCGGAGCACCGCACAGTCTCGCATGCACAACAGCCAGCACGTCTGTGGCTTGTGTGTGTGTTTTGAATAATCAGCCAAATTAAGCCACAAAGAGAATGCTATTTTTGCATTCTGCCCGGCGCGCTTTCAACTTTGAAGCAGGTGAGCCCCGATTTTCTTTAATACATCCTATACGCGGGTCAGGGCGGCTCCTTTGACGCGCGTTATCCGTCTCGAAAAAAAAGAGGGTCACATGCGCGCAGCCGATTTTGCGAGAGCTCGTCCAGACGCCCGAATTTCAATATATAGAAGACGTCCGTGACGCGCAAATTAATACGCCATCGGCACGATTGGAATTTCGCCTGCGCCTGACAACGAGAAAATGAAAATGGACGGAATTTTTCTGCCGCCTTGTGAACGACACAATTAATCCTCATTCTTCGGCTGGCCTTGAAGTAATTGGCAAAAATGGTTTGAGATGGAGACGATTAAAAAAATCGATCTTTGCCATTTATTAAATTTTATTCAAAATTATCTTTTGGGGAAAAGTATACATACCATTTTTTCAATTTTGAATTTAAAGGAAATGTCACAACCGATCAAATTGAGTGCTTTTAGAAATTTCCTCCTCTTTTCCTCCGTCTTGGTGCGCCATTTGAGAAAAAGATTGAATTCTGTGCCGGTCCGCGAAAAAGCGAGCGCGCACAAAAAGCAAACAAAAGAGCACAGCCGGCATTAAAACTTTGATCGGCCGTCTCTTTTTCCAGTTGTGCAAATAATGTATATTTGATGGAAGCGTTTCTCGTCATGCAGCAGTCAAAGGAGAAATAAAAGAGGAAATTCGATTACGCTGCCTGGCCGGGGAAAAGAGTATTTAAGCAGCAAGAAGTGCTGCAGCTGATTGGTTCTTTTGTGCGAGACGGCTCTGCCATATAAATTGAAACAGAGGAGTTTTTCTACTTTTATTTTCAGCAGGCAGGAGAGAGAGAGGATCGACAAATCAAACGAATATTACTTGCAATCTAAAGTGAGAGCGCTGGCAAAACATTTGAATTGTAAATGGCCACGTTTGGTGTGCGTGCCTTTTGAAATGAAGCCAGTGGAGGCGCAGCAGCACAAAAAAGTTAATAATTTATTTATGCAAGACGGAGGGAGGAACTGAAAAGTAGTAGTGTCCCCTTCTGCGTTTTACACGAGAATTTGCGAGACTGTATAATTTTTTTAAACGACACACCAAAATAAGCTAGTATGACGGAGCAACAGCGGCAATGCGACGCCGCGCCTAATATTTTCATATATTCCAGAGAGCGTGCGCAGCTTTGTGTGAATGCGTAATAATGCGAATAAATATTTTTTTTTTGCAAATTCGTTCGTATGTATGGAGAGACACAATTCCTTTGCGGATGTTTTGCAGTGGTTCGAACGACGCCCCTTGACTCTTGCACCAGTTGTAAGAGAGATTGTGCGGCGCGCTATGGGCCGTGTGCGATTGTCAAAGTTTCTTTCTTGCTCGCCCAGGAATGAAGGGAAAAATCTGAGGCGTCGCGCCGGCGAAATTCAATTTGCGCGCGTAATATTTGCGAAAATTGCTATGGTACGGCAAGAGGCTCACATGTGTTGCAATGCTTGGGAAAACTCTATTAGGTGATTTGATTTTTTTTGCAAATAAAATCCCTTCATACTCCATATTAGAAATTGATGGGAATTAAAAATAGCAATTTAAGCGGGGTCTTTTAAATTTACAAAAATTTTAACATTCATTTATTTGAACATGAAATTTATTCATGATGTTCCTTTTTTTACCTTTATTAAAAAGTCATTAAAAGGTGGCAGTTTAGTATTTTAAATTTGCGACTTTTTCAAATAATTCCATTTCTGCTTCAGTGCGGCCCATTTTTATCAGCAAGAAAGGGAATTCCTAGACTCTATTATATAAATTGCGAAGTTAGCTGCCTTTTTATCGCCTAGATAAATTAACGAACTGATAGAAGTGTACAATGACAAGCCAAAGCTTTTAGCGCGGATCTGGAATGGCCGCCGCCGACTGGCGAGTGAGGTCAAATGGCAAAAATCCGGTCAGATAACCGCTTCGCACATTTTCCCTCGAGAAAAGTGGCAAAAAGTGTCATTCCTGTGTGTGTGCTTCTCCGAGTTAATAAAAGACAAACGGCTCGAATTCTCTCCCGTCTCATGAATCCAGCAAGCAGGACTCCTCCAAAACTTCAATTTCGAGCAAAGGAATCCTTTCTTTTTTCCAGCTCTACATAAAATACATGGGTGTAATTTACTCGCGACCGCAGAATGTAAACAAAAACGGACGGACGGAGAAAAAAGGCGAGCAGTTCATACACAATTTTTGTGGTCGCAAAGAAAGAAAAATCGGCGCAGAAATGTTTGAAAACGGCGAAAAGTCTCGAGTCGTCTCGCAGCGTGAGACGAAATAATTCATTCTTTCAGGTGTCGCGGTGTGTGTTTCTTGTTCTTGTGCTGTGTGTGCGCCACGTAAAAAAAGAAGAAGTAGTGCTGTCGTGGTTTACACGGGTAATTTTGTGTATAAAATAATTATCCTCTCGTGCTGGAGTCGTTGCTCTCTCTCCGTTAGTTGTTTTCTTGGTCGTGGTAGAAGGTTTTTTGTTGATTATTTAAGACGGCGGGTTTAGAAGAGGCTAAAACTTTTTAAGAATGAATTAGGCGGGCGCTTCTTCCACAAAAATCAGGAAAGGCTAGAACTAGTTTAGACGAAGAGGAGAGCGTTTTAGAAGATGTGGAAAAAATAGATTTAATTTAAGAGTTCAGTTGAAGGGAAAATAAATATTCTTGGGTTTGCTTCTTGCTTATAAAAGGGGAGGAAAATATATATTAAACATTGAGCTATAGTTTGTATATAATATTAATTTTTCAGGAAGATAATCGAAAAGAAATTGTTTCCATTTTTTTCTTCTTAATTTTAAACAAACTGTACATTTTCAAAATTTTCATAGGTTTCAAGTTGCAAGTTGATTGATTCCCCCCGAATATTAGTTATTTGCATACAACGGAAGTCAAAAATAATTTTTCAAATAATATAAATTAATTAATATTGGCATTGTCTGCGGTTTCCAGGCAAACAAACTTGAAATTGATGCAAGTGCAGTTGAGACTCCGTGCTCAATCAAATGGTCGTTAGTGCACGCGCGACGGCATTAGCCTGTTCCGAGATGAGCACCTGACGCCTCAGCCTTGGGGGCGCGCATCCTTGCATACCTGAGCGCCAATGCCAACGGTGTCGCCGCCGCTGCAATGATAAATACATGCGCGTTTTAAAGAAGGAGCTCATTAGTCTTCCCACACACCCACCTGACAGCAATAACGATCAGCTGGGAGAGGATTCTATGTGTCAAGGTGCGAGATAAGCACCGCGAGCACCTGCACCCTATGGCAAAAAATAATAATGCATGCTCGTTCTGCGGTCGGATGGGAGATGGAGGCAGGTGTATTTGCGCGTTCCAAATCCGCCGCGCCGCCTGCGAACAATGCGACCTGATTATCATTTTTATTGGCCTGTTAAATTTGCCATCTTCGCATGCTGATCGCAGTGAAGACCGAGCGAGCGCACAATCGCACAAATCTGAAACCAAGCAGGGGCGAATTGATCCATTTTATTGCAGCAACTTTAAAAAAAAAATGAAATCAGAAACTAAAATGTTCAAACCTTTCAATTCAAAATTCGTGAATAAATAATGTAAATTTTAAAACGTTTTCAGCAGGAATGTCGCGAATATTTGCAAAATTTGTAAATAATCATCAACAATTTTGGCAATAACAAATAATAATCGAATTTTAAATTTTCCCATTTCACCAAAAGGGTAGGATTTATCAAATTTTTATGAAATGTCTCATCATAACAAATAAATAAATAGATAAATAAATAAATTTAAAAAAAATCAGTTTTAAAGACTCTAGAGGGTCCAGTTCCGCCACTTTGCACAATGCGAGGGGGCCGTGCCGCACAAAGTAAGAAATCAGAGACAAGCCAGACAATGTGTCCTTTGTTTACATTCGATCAGATATCACGCGGCAGCACAAGAATCCGTGCGCGCTCTCGGACTTGCGCTGCTAAAAATTAATCAGGTTTTTTTCGCGCAGAGGCCGATTTTTTCCACCATTGTTTACTGCGCGTATATTATCGGCCAATCTGCCGTACTGCCAAATAAAACCGGATTTAAATTGATTTGTCTCTCTGCAGCCGCCGCCGGGACAAAGGCGGCGAAAAAGCTCTGCAGGTTTTTGCGGCTTATTTATTGCGTATCGATTGGCGTGTTATTATTTTATTGGCGCGTTTTCCTTCACCAGAGAGCCAAAAGAAAAGAGCAACTTTGCCGGATTAATGGCACACGATCCATTAGGCAAATTCGGAATTTTTTCGCCGCCACCGTCGCGCTCTCTTATAATGCAGTCTCTTTCTCTCAATATTTTTTACAGCGCCATAAAAGGAATTTTTTATTACACTCGATTTTATGCTGGTTGAAAATTTCTTTTATAGCGCGGAAAAACAACTTTACTGCTTCTATATTTTTTCCCTCCTCATTCATTACCCATTATTCTCGATTTTGTGCTCGAAATAATGCTCGATGTGTGAAATTCTCGTGAAACACACGCTGACAGTATAAAATATACATTTTACAAATCTAGCTGCCGAGCGCCGGAAAAAATAATAATAACATGCTGTACAATGCAGCAGCGCTCGGTCGGCGTGCATTCACTCTTTGATGTTGTTTTGTGCACGTCAGAAGCCACAAATTGGTCTCGCTGACTGGCGTATCATGTCAGAAAATAATCTCCTTCTTCTCCCTGCCAAGCTGCTGGAGATTTCGCGATGGAATCAGCAGCCGGCAGCGCTCGCCATACGCCCACCAGTCGGAAAAATGTGAAATAACCAGCCAGTGATGGAGAACAGATGTTGAAAAAATAAACAGTCTCAACTAGAAATTGCAAAAACCAAAAGCGAAATCGATTTCAATTCCAGACATACATGATTTTTTTGTATGTAATCTTGTCAATCTTATTTTTATTTTACAATTTCAAAGTTTTTGATTTATTATTAATATTCAAAAGAAAATCCATCTTATTGCGTTTCTTCATTTATTTTTGGATCTAGACTGACCCTTTTGAATGAGTTTTTTTTTTTGCATCTGCTGATCCCTGTCCGTCCAAACGTCTGTCGTCTCCTCCTCTTTGCAATCGCTCGCTCTTTATTTATTTATCTTCCGGCGTCACAAGCGGGGGCAGGGTCAAGCTGATAGTTTCGCGCGATAGTTTAACAGGCAAGCATTATTTTCAATTTACATGTGACACGTTATCTGCACAGACGAGGCAACGAACGGCAGCAAAATACGTCCCACGTGTTTGTACGCCAAAGCGAGATAGCAATAAAAGAGAGAGAAATTTCGGCAGGAAACTTGTGCTGATCACGTCCGCGGACGAAATACTACTTTGACGCCTAACGCTCGCCATTATTCTTGTCGCCGATCGAATTTTCGCAAGGAAGAATAAATCTCTCACCCCGCGCCGAGGGGTGAAAAATGAACACGTTAATTCCAAGTGTCATCGCCTCTTCCGTTTTATTTCAAACGCGATGAATTGAGTCAGCAGAAAAAATAATTAAGTAAATCATAAAATTTTTTCTTCAATACTTTGATAAATTAATATTCCTAATTGAAAGATTATTTTTCAATTCAATTAAAAAATTGAGTGATAAATCCAATTAAAAAAAAAGAAGAGATCAAAATTCGGATTATTTTGGAGGAAAAAAATTGTTATCACCAGGAATAAAATTTGTGACAAAAATTCGCTACTGTTGAGAGAGGCAGAAAAATTTATTCAATATTGGTCTCGTTCATGGACTGGAAATCTCAAAGCGATCGCAAAATCAAACACGGGTCCGATCGAGGGGGCAACTTTCAAATGTGGTGTTTGCCGTGGTCGGCGAATCGGAACACACACTGGCTGCTGCAAACCGAATTATTTCCACGCAAGCGTTTGCATCAGTGGGGTGTGGCGAGTTGGAAATTCAAATTGCGCCGGCAGCGTGTTTCTCCAAGACAGAGCAGCCGTCTTACTTAAATGGTTTGGCAGCAGCTCCTATCTTAATTGAAACTACGCCTGCAGCCCGGGTGCCTAATTGCGAAAATTGTTTTCGCGCTATCGCGGCGCGAGCAGGCGACGACGACGACTTGCTGGATTCGGCACCAAGACGCACACCAGCGATAAGGACGTGTTAATTCGCGCGCCAGCCGTGGTTAACAATGGAAATTTATTCGGCGTCAGACTGCAGGACGAGTGTCACTCTCAACACATTGTGACATGAGAGCACCAAGTAACCAAATCTGCTTGCTCTCTCGCCCAAGTTGAATGCAGACAGCGCCGCCCTTCGAGCTTCAATTCATATTATCTTAATTGGCATTAATTCTTGAAAAATAAATTAAACATTTCCTAATATATGTTCCAAATATTGTCATTCTTTTGAGGTTTGAAGACCAAAAGTTTTTGAAGTACTTAATTGTTTAAATTGCATTTTGAATTTTAAAGGATTCCAAGCCGTTATTTTCCTGTTGCAGTTCCAAGTTCAAGTTTTTGTAAATAAAGTTTTTTAAATTAATTTATGCTGCCCTTGGGTTTACCGCGGCGGCCGTGTCTCTTTTCAGATTCAGATTCAGATTCAGATAATATTTATTCCGTATAGATCAACATATGTACAGAAATAATCTTTGGAATAGGTCACTGTAATACAGCTATATCTCAATATAACTATAATACAGCTTACTAAATTTAAAATACATTTAAAATACAGTTCACACAATTTTACACAAAAAATATTCATGCACGTCATAGAACATTTTGTCGTAGAATATTAATTCCAATTCCTTCTTAAACACTTGATAACTATCAATGTTTTTGATTCTATCGGGAAGATGATTGAAAATTCTAGGGATCATGATGTGAGGGGACTGCGCAGTCAGCAACAGTCTGTTTGGTTTGACAAATAAGTCTTGCTCCGCTATAGGTTTATTTCGAGTTTGAAGTTGGGCGTTTTAAGAGACATCTGCTAGTTGTAAACCCTTTCTTCTCTTTTTTTCCCAAATTCAAAATTTTTGTACAGGCCGAGAAGAATAAATAATAATAAATACACGGAACACTTACAAGTCTTGAAAAATTATGTAGTTTTCCGCCTCCAGGAAAGTAATCATGTTCAGAATTAAATTGAATAATTTCAACTGAGATAAAAAGCAATCTTCCTCTATTAAATTTGATCCATCTCCCTTGCGTTCTCCTGTCTTGCGTTTCCCTTGGATTTATTTTTAATAAAATAGATTTTATCCCGACGGATTTGTTTGTATATTTTTTTTCTCGTGAGTCTCTCTCTCAAATTTCAATACGCGCTGATCCTCGAGTTGATACCGCAGCCAGAGGAGAATCCAGAATGATTATAATTATAAGGGAGCCCAAGCGTTTTTCTCCTGGAGAGCAACAAACACAGATTTTCCATCAAACCGGTTTCTCTCTCGACCAGAAACATCCACTCTCTCGAAGCTTTTTCTACTTCTTTGTAACACCAGCAACTTTGTAGCTTTGATGATGTTGGTAATATGTTTCTCTTTCTGCCGAGGCTGTGTTTTCGATAAGAAAAGTTGAAAGCACCACCAAACATTTTCAGCCAGGCATTCTTCTTTTCCAGACAGACGCAGAGACGAACTAAAGAAAATGGCTTTTTATTTCTCTCTCTCTCTCTCTCACACAAAAACAGAGGATTTTCTTGCCCTTGTGAAAAATTCCGGCACCGCGAGCACCACCAGAGCATATTGATCGATTTTCGCTCGTCTTTTGTTCTCAACTCGCGCCAAGGAGCTCATATTGCATGCGTGTGTTTCTGCTGCTTTTTCTGTCGGCTCTTAGCACAAGCACGTAATAAATCATCATTGTGTGGATAAAGCCGAGTGAGTGTGTATGTGCGTGCGCTAAGTATAAGTATACAAAAGGTGGAGCCGCTCTTCTTCTTCTTCCTCGTACATTATTAAATCATCTCGCGCGCGCACCCATCACTTCATAAAATTCGAATCCCGCGCACCCGCGGCTTCATGCACGTCGGACGTTTTTATTTCAAAAGAATGATGATCGTCGCGCCGTGGAAAAAAATGCGCGGCACATGCTTCTCTTCTTTGCCGAAAAAGGATTAGACAGATGCGAGGAAAATAATCGTTTGGAATTTATTTTTGAAACCGTTAAACGGATTTTGCCTGCTTTTTCGGCGCACTTTAGAGTTGCACTAATTAGGATTAGCTATTAACAAAGTTGAGAGCTTCGTAAGAGCGCATGCAGATTTTCCACGAAACGCCGAAAAGTTAATCCGCTTAGCTGACGAAACAGTTGTGACTTTTCCGCACAAAACCAGCAGCAGGGGATTTTTTTCCAGTGCCCCTATAAAAAACTGGGAAACGCACCGGTCTAAATGTCTGTTATACGCTTCACAAACAAAGCATATTCTTGCCCCTTTATGAAAAGCGGTGAAAAGTACATTTTTAACATTTATTTTTAGGTCTTGTACTTCAAGTTAGATTCAATTTGAATTTGGCTTTGAGAAATATTCGGTTTTCTTTCTTCTGAATTTCGTGAACACCTTTTTTAAAATTTTTAATTTCAATAATAATGAAATCAACAATTATCGCTTAACAATAATTTTTCATTGGAAAATCACTTCACTACATTTAATTAAGTTGAATCATTTAATCGATTGAAATTTAAATTTAGCCAAAACTGAGAAATTTTAAGCGAAATTCAGCCCATGTTTTCCACATAGGATGTGGAAAAACCATTAACGTCTGGGAATTGCGATTTCGCCAGCCGTAAAATCGACCTGAGTTTGCCAACTTTCCGCCATCAATCAAAATATTCCTGCAAAAATGTAAGCATCCCACAAACATGGCAGTTTGCGGTCTGAGATTAATCTGGCTCTGCATTGTCTTGATCCGCTGGAAGCTCTTTCTCTCTCTCACTCTCTGCCAAACTTTGGCAAGCCGGCTGCCAAAAGTATTCTGCTCAAAAATTCGAGCCTCAAAGCGGCAAAGCGAGAGACGCGCGCGGATATTGCAAAATCTCAAATTCAGCAGCAGAGCGATAACATGCCTGCATCGCTAATGCACGCCAAGGAGAGCGAGCACACATGCATACTTTGCATATAGGAGGGAATGCCTCACCGGGGCGAAATACACACTTCAAAGGCCTCAAACCCGCCGGGCCAAGTATTAGCTTAGGTTATATAGCTGCCGAATTTTCCCGGTTTGGGATGTCGAGTGAAAGAGACAAAGCCGAATTTCTCTCGCGCGCAAAAGCAGGTATATTTTGTAGATAGAGCGGCGGCGCATCTCTCGCGTGCGCGCCGAACAGCTAATTGACAAGCTCTCTCATCCAATCTGCGAAACTAATAGCGCCCAAATTGGCTCTTGCCAATTAATTAGCTCTGTCTCCTGTCACGACCGTGTGTATGAAATAATGTATGCTTCGGACGCACACGTGTGTATGAACTTGATTTTGATAAAATCCGTCTCAATCGATTCAGTATTATCTACTTTGAGAATTTGGCAAACATATATTTTTAAATTTTGAAAAATAATACATTACTTTCTAGATTTGTATCGCACAATGTTAAAATATATTTCAGATTTTTTTTTTTAATAAAGTTTATTCATTTGAAAAGAATTATAAGTCCAGTCTGCTTCTATCGTAGTTGTTATCGACCGGAGCTTAATGCGACTAGAGAGCAAGGCAATAAAGCCGAGCACACATTTTTACAAAATTAACATTTTTAAAGCATTAAAATGTTAAAGCCGAATTTAAGATTGAAAAGCACCTTGAGCTCACTTGCAAAAAAAATAGAAACGTGTCTTCTCCAGTGTGCTGAATAATCAATACAATAATGAAAGTCATGCTTGCTTAATAACACAAAACTGAAGAACAATTGCTGTGGGAAACGTAGGAAAAGTCATGATCGTTCAATTGCTTGCGCCTCGGTCTGCCAGAGCAATTGAATAAGTTGAACAACATCACGTCTGCCGCGAGCTTGTATAAAATATATAAACCTGCAACAAAGAGCAGAACGAGTCACAGGAAAAATTATTTCTGCCTTTCGAAAGAGCCGAGGCAAACCTGATTTGACGCGGGGATCAACAAATAGCCGAGAGTTTAGCGGAAAAGAATTTACAAGTAAAAAAGCATAATTAAAGTCTGTATAATTTTCGCATATTGCATTAGTTGCCTCCATCTCGACCTTAATGAAGGAATGTAAGCGCAGAAAATTTTTTCCCTTGGGTGACAGCAGCAGTTCTTGATGGCATCGTTTCAAGAGAGTAATAAAATTTTATATAAGCCCCTGATTAATTGCGCTCTAGTTGAAAGAGACTGTGTGTTGATTTTTTCACTTAATTATGCACAATCCTCGCGTTTGTATGCGCGATGAAAATCATTTTTAAACTCGACCTGCTGAATAAATAAAAATTTGGACGTTCAAAAACCGAGTTGGAAAGTTCTTTGTGCTTCGTACTGGAATTAATTACGTCTCGGATTAACGGGAGAGAATTTACGCGGCACAAACTTTTACAATAACGAACGAGACGATGAAAAGCGCGTGTAAACACGAGAACGATTGTCGCGCACTCGGAAAAGGAAAGGAGCTCGTCGGTGACCCCTGTCGGGAAAAAGGGGATAAAACTTCTGGCAGGTGAGGGGGTGCAAAACTCGTCTTGGCTCACGTGCGTCGGTGACGTCACCTGCGAGAGAGTCGGCGGGCGGTTTTTTTTTTTGTTCTGGCGCGGGGCAGAATTATGAGGGTAGCTCTCTGGCAGGG
This sequence comes from Neocloeon triangulifer, assembly GCF_031216515.1. Taxonomy (NCBI): domain Eukaryota; kingdom Metazoa; phylum Arthropoda; class Insecta; order Ephemeroptera; family Baetidae; genus Neocloeon; species Neocloeon triangulifer. The sequence continues at coordinate 5,162,202 of NW_026775550.1, forward strand.
TGGAGGAAGAAAAGTAAAAGGGGCTGGTGGGTGTGTTCAAGGGGTTTTGACAGCATTATGGCCCATAACCAGCCAGCAGCACTTTTGGCTGCCTCTCTCTCGCTTGCATCCTCATCCGCACTTTGGCACTATTTCACGTCTGCGGTGTTTCGGGACCGTGCAGCTTTTGGCTCAAAGAGCGAGAAATTCAAAGCCCGTGTACCTAATGCGCCAGTGCGCGCGCCGAGCACAAAGAAAATTGCAGCCCCTCTCTAGACTCGACTCGATTTATTCGCTGCAAATTTGGCTGCTGATACGAATCAAGCCGAGCCACTTTTGCGGCTGCCAGTCTCAAGAGAAAGGGATTTCTGCAGCTTCTATTCCGACCGGTTATGGAAAAGTGCCTTTCCTCCACCAAGAAAAATTGCGAAGAGTGAAGCAGAATCAAGCCGAATTGGCTCGGCGACTCAAGATGAATTCCTGCGAGGATGATTCTCTTCTGTAAATGATGCGTTCCTTTGGAGGAAGGGAGGATGGGAATAAATTTGAGATGGATGACTAGAACGATCATGGTCTTCAATGATAAAGGTTTTGATTTGATTTTGATATACATTTGGTCATTTTCAAATCATTCTGACCAGTGTTTGGCATTGCTATAGACAAAATAAAATAAAATTAAATTAAAAAAATCTGATTTCAATCCCTGAAGTGCAAAATCAGATATCACAGATTTAAAAGTTTGTATAACTTCAATGGAATATATTTCAAACGTTTTATTTATTGTTTCCAGTTACCTTTGATTTTGAAAAAAAATTATATATCTGTAATTTTTGCATTTTCTTTTTTTACTTCCTGAATCGTTGTGTTCAAAAGGTGAAAATCAAGTTCCGCAAGTTCAAATCTAGCTGTTTATTGTGGAGGACACACAAATTAATTATTTAATTGGAATCGCTTGAGTTTAAATTGGATTGTGCCAAATTTTATACTGGAGGGTGCTCCAGGTCAATTCAAAAAGCAATTTGACCGTAGGTGGACGCACACTCTGAGTGGACGCGGCAAAAAACGCGCAATGGAGCGGAGACGAAACTCGTCACGGTAGCCCAAAATTGAGTGGTCCGGCTCGCGGAAAAGCCGCCGCAGAGCACTCAGGACACGCCACAGCCAATATATCACACACGCGCAGTTTTCTCCTCAAAGCAGCCCGGCTGGACAAACACCGGCCGACGAAATTTTGATTCAAAGCTAACTCATCAATCATTGAGGCCGAAAGTTGCAATTACGTCAGCCCGAAAGCGACGAGCAGTTCGCCGCAGCGCAGGTCACTTTTAATCAATTATTTCCATCACGATAATGACAGCGCGCAGCCGGGCAGACGGCAAAGGGTCCGAGCGACAAAAGCGAGTGAGCAGACGACGCAGTCTGGCGTGTGCTCTCTTGGACCAGACCGGCATCTATTTGTGAATGACGAATTAAAGCGAAGTTCATTAAGTCAGTGGAATTAAACGGCACGCGCTCGTGCACACCTGCCCCCGCTTCGTCACTTTCACGCTACAATTATTTTTGGCTCAGACAGAATCAAAAATAAACGCAACTGTATATTAATTTGGACAAAGAAAAATAAGGCACGTGAATTTTCTTTCTCTTCTCGTTAAAAATTTCAAGAACTCCTTGCGCAGAGAATTGAAAATTACAAAGTCTTGATGAAAATTTACAACTTCTTTAAAAAATACACTAAAAATTTTCCAACGCCTAAAAGAATTAATTTTAAAATATGCCCTATTACTGAAAGCTTATTTAAATTTCTGGGTAACATTTCCATCTGGGACAGAATGAGGAAAACTGCCGGAGCTAAATTTGTATCATGAGAGCGAACAATGTCGCAATTTAAACAGCTTGTAAACCAATTTTGTATATTCGCAAAAAAGCGCCCATGGCGTTGCATGTTAAATTTTCTCCTCTCATTTTCCTGCGCTTCTCTTTGAATACGCAGCCGCTCGTCTAACAAACACAACCTGCGCAAAAAGTACTCGAAAACCAGCCACCACTTTATCTACCCTTACTCTGTCGCTCTGGACATTTCCACTTTTTGTCAAGTACTTTTCGTTTTGACGTATCACTTGGCCAACGTGCGACAGCCAGAAACGAATTCGCCACAAATTGTTATTTGATGTCTCGCTTCGCTTTTTCCCACATTAGAGCAAACAAACAAAAACGCGTTTTGACTCCGAAAGCGGAGAATGACAAAAATCCAGTAGAATTAATATAACATTAAACAAACAAGAGGTTCTCTTTATTTCGAGGCGACTCACCTCGGCTGCTTTTTCCGCACACATTCACAAAACGCCGCTCATCAAAGCAACCCTTTGCCGCCCACACCTCTCAAAATAAATATAAACACTGACAGCTCACAGCGGTGCGCTCACGCCAGATATAAATTGTATAAATTTACATGCACAAAGGCTAAATCACAGATTCTGAAGTAGCCCTAATGTGGCAAAAAGGTACAAAAGCGCCATCGCTAGGTTGCATGTTCGTTTGAATGCTGCAGGAAAAAAAAGCAATATTGATTTTTATCATTAATTTCATGCGTGGTAGGTGCTGGAATGAAAATTGTGAAATCTGTGAGGTCTAATTTAATTTTAATACGTGTGCATCAATTTGGAACTTGATTGATTGCATTTTTAATTATTTCTAATTGTTTGTTTATTGTCAAGGCAGGTGAAAATGACTTGTAGAGCTAAAATTGAAATAAAAATAAGTTTACACTTGAAATGACGACTTTGAAAGTGTAGTGGACGAGGACGAAAAATAATCGTTATTTTCACAAAGACTGATTTTGTTGAGCGTGCAAAATTGAATGCTGCAGTAAATAATTTTCCCCAAGTTTCTCACTGGCTTTGGGAAAAAAATAAGCAAGAAAGTTAGTTGCATGTGCGTGCTACCTCTGTTAATCTCTCGTACAAAATGTTGAAAAAGAAAAAAAGGAAAATTTTCGGTTTGGAAAACGAAGGCAGGTTGCGTGCGCCGGTGACCACCAGCGGGAGAGAGTCGCGTTCTCCGCTCGGCGGCGACGGACGGAGGCTGCGGCGGCGGCGGCAGGGGAAGGGGAGAACGGGGAGAAGAGGCGAGGGGCGGCGGCGGCGGTGAGCAGTCAGTGCACTACGAGCCGTACGCCGGGCAGGAGCTATGCTGAACGCTGCCGTCGCGGTAATGCCTACAGCCACAGCTCCATGGAACGGTGCCACTGTTTTGACTGCCGATAGTGTGGTTGCCGCCAACAGGGTGCAGACCTACGTCGCAAGTTCTTACGGGGTGAGTTTCGCCCCCGAACCCAAATTCGTACCGGTGGGCGTGTCCGCGCGGCGCCCAATTTGCATACGTGAGAGAGAGGGCGAGATGAGCATAGTAGAAGGAGTTTTTCATCCGATTGCGTGTGTGCGGGGGTGGTGCGTGGCCCGCAGAGATAAGGGTGTCGCCGGAGGAATTTAATTTGGGCCTCGGCGTGTAATGGACGTGTTGGAGAACGCGACGGGCTAATTGGACGGATTGTCGCGCGCCTCCGGCTTTTGGGCGTCGTTCATCTGCAAAAATGATACCAGACTGAATTCCAGGGGTCTCAAACTAATTAACTTTTTCAACTCTCAAAAGTTTTGACAAGCAGATCTGTTTAATTTTCCTTTTTTTTCAAAGCAAAAGAAATTTTAGTTGCGTTTCTTTACTTTAGAGGAGGAGATTGATTCATTTAAAATGCACTCAGCATTTTCCAAAAATTTATAAATCTGCTTTGAAAACCGCTAAATTATTATTATTGATCTTTATTGAATGAGGCGTCACCGTCACCACGATGTAATGACCCATGCGCCTCATTTGCAACATAGTACAAAACAAGGAAAGAAGAAAGAGCTACAAATCAACAAAATATTATAAATTGTCAAATATTTTAAATGAAAGATTTAAATTCCAGATAATAACATTATAAATATTTGTCTGCTTATTAACTTTACCACACATTAGTCTTTGCCATATAAAATCCGGAAATTGGCAAACTTTCATCCTCGTTGCAGCATCTTGAGATGCAGCTAACGGCCTTTTGGCGCAGTATTATAACTTTGCTGAAAGTTCCGCATAGTAGTTAGACCGTCTTCCGTCGCTTTTCCAATAAAAACAGCGGCACGTTCAGTTTCCCTGACGCAACAGCGCGTCGGCGAAACCAACACTTTGCACCGCTTAACCTGCTCTTTTTGGGGCGCAAAAAGTCGAAAAAGCAGCACCCTGGACACATTAGTCTCTGGCGCGTCCCCACCGCCTGTATTTGTCTCTCGAAAGCAACAGACCGCAAGCAAGCATGTTGCTGCAACTCGCGCGCACCACAAAAAACAAACGGAGCGAAATCTCCCCTGGGAACATGGAAGCGGACGCCCGCTGGCGTTAGTTAATTATCCCAATTTTTCTCTCACGCCACACACCGCATACGGAATATATCGGCCGCGCCTTCTTTTCTGATTCGTTCGGCGACCCGCGTTTCGACGTGCGAGGACAAAAAGGGTGATTTGCTGGGGAGCCTTCACTTGCTCCAAAATTTTCAATTCTTGACGATTTTTCTGTCAAATCAAGTTTGAAGGAGGAATTTTTTTCCCGCACCCAAATTATGCAACCCACGCAACACTAAACCCACTTTTATAATAAAATCCTTTCAGGCTCAAGGAATGTCATTCAGGTCAACCAAGAAGCATAATGAAATTTGAAAATAAAAAGTTCAGTCTCCATTGTGCCGCATTTTGTTTCACATCTTTTTTTTTTTTTTTTTGTGATTCATTTGAATAGACTATGATCCTGCCAAGCTCCATTCGGTGCTTATCGGCTGGAAAGTCTACCAAATTAGCCAGGTGCCGCTGGACTTTATGAAATGCCCCCATTTGGTGCAGGAATTCCAACAACTCGAGGAAACGGCACAAACCTCGAGCAGACAAGTTCGGCGCCTTGCGACACCTCCCGAACATGAGTGACGATACAGAGCACTTTTTGACGCGCTAACAACGTCAAAGCATTGAACTCTGTACCTTCGTATTGGTAGCCTAACACTCAAACCACTACGCCACTCACGCCTGAAAGCGAAAATTGTAAATTTTGTCGTTGTCTGAGTTTCGAACAAGTGATGGCGACCCGATTTGCTCACTCGCGTGCAACGGAGATGGCGAAAGAAAAGCTGATGGGGCAAGTTTCTGTCCCGACTCGTAGGCACAGAAAAGTAAAAGTGGGGAAAAAAAACTTGAGGCATGGAGTACCGTTTTATTTTTCGGACTTTTGGAATTTTCCGTTGCTTTCCCAATCGAACGTGCCTCTGGTCGGGTAAGAGGGTTAGGCAAAGCGCGCAGACAAAGCGGCTGCTCACCTGAATGGCATTCTTACAGGTTACATAAGAGCATTATTATTTGGTAGCATTTTTACGGGCAGCAGGGGCGGCTATTGAAAGGAGGCTCGGTCGTCTTCTTTTTCTTCTCCGGCAGCTCCTTTCCCATTCAAGTTGGCATGAATAATTTCCCTTTCAGCCCTCTAACTTATGACCTCTGCGAGTCAGCCAAGTCGCTCGCTCGCGTTTTATGTGCGAGAGTAATATAATGCACGGAGAGACCTTCTCGTGCAGAGATTTTAAATAATTTATTATTATTCGAGTGAAAGAGCCAGGCCGGGATGAAAGGATTTATATATCATCGTGCGCATTGCCGCATCCGCGCGTCTCTCGATTCAGCTCAAATGAAATTCACGCAGCCCGAGGCCGGAAATTATTTATCCGCCGAGATGCATTTTATTGTGCTGCCGGACGCATTCTCGGCCGAATAAGTCGCGTTCCTTCGGCGCCCAGGAATGTCCCAACACCCCAATTGAGTACTACAAGCATGTGAGCGCCTTCGGGCCGCGAATACTTGTTGGCAGTTTATCCATTCGCCAGTGGCACGCTGCACATTTCACACAAAACAAACAAAGAATGTGTCCAATTTAAAAGAACCCACTTCAAATGCGCTCCCAGGGAATTATCAATTCGCCTTCAATCTATTTTAGTTGCTTCGCTAAAAATTTATCACGCATTTAATTTCTTTATTATGAATATAATTAGTGTCATTAAATTTCCTTTGGAATATGATTTTCTAGATTGAAAAAGGGCGATTTATGTTCTATGTATTTCTGCTGTGATATTTATTACTTGCAATTAGAAAAGTAAACAACGCCATTGAAATTGCAAATTTAAATAATTTTGTAATTAATTTCAGCTGGGAGTTGAAACACGTTTTATTTTAGTAAAACGGCTTCAGGGGATAAGCCGAGGCGAAAGCACTCTCCGCGGCAAAATATGCAAGCGCATTATTAGTCCCAAAAGCCATAGTCGAATTACTCGCATAATGCACATTCGAGCGGTTGCCAACAGCTCAAAAGCACGAATTCCACTGCGATATCGCAGCCCACGCCGGCTAATTGCTAATTAACCGCGGCAGATGGAAATCGGCGCCCATCGACACACAATTTGTGTACATTTTATCGCAATATATCCGGCAGAGGGGTGTGGCCTCTCGTTTTTCCTCTAAATTTTCCATGTTTTTGAATTGGTCGGCAATTTGGAGAGACACAAAGGTATGAACTTGATGTATAAATGTTGTGGTCGATTTGCCTTTGGTGATTGGTGTCGATTTGCGGTCTTTTGATCTCTAGCTCGGCATGGCCATCCAAGTCGAACGCAAACACATCAGCAGGGGAAATGTCACGCGCGTGTTTCGGGTTGCGCAGAGCTTGCTGAGAGAGAGTGCAAATTGATTGGAAATTGATTCGCCGCTGTCGAATTTGAGTTCGTGCAGCCCCTGGAAGTTGGCGAAAATTGCCATTTGGGTGTCACAAAACACGTTGACCGCGCCCTCCATTGAGAAAAAAATTATACGAGCACAAAAAGGGGAGAAAAAGAATTATTTTTTATTTCTGCTGCCGCGAGTGCATGACAATTGGCCATTTCTTATTTTCATCACGATTTGCGACAGGGCGATGAAATGATTAAAGTATGACCATAAAAAGTAAAGCTCATAAAAAAATTTATAACAACTTATTGACAGAAATTTATCTCAAAATCAGCTTTATTGCTCTATTTCTCATTTATTTGTGGAGGAAAAAATATTTTTTTTTTAACATTTGGTTGTGTTAATTTAATTAATTTTGATTTAAATTGAATTTATTTTTATGGGACCCTAGAAATTACTGAAACAAAATTGATTCAGAATTTTCGTAACACTGCAAACGACGCGCCACATAAACTGACCTGCAAGTTGGTGTATTTTGACAAGTGCTGAGAGCATGAAAAGCCCTGTCCAAACACGAAATTAGGCAGGCCGACGTCAAGTGCAGGGACGTGTACTATTTGACGAGAAGGACCGAACGCGAAATTGAATGCGGCGGAGGGACACGCACAATACACCTATTAACGAGCCCGGCCCAAACGAATTCGGCGCTCTGTTCATTCACCGGAGCGTCCCGGTGTGTGCTTTATTAATCAGGACTCTCTCTGTGCAGTTGTACATGCGTCATGTGCTGTGGAACAATGAGACGCAATAATAATAAGCATCAGCGTCGTCTGTCAGAGAGTGCGGAATATAATGAAGAGCCGACGTGCGTGCAAATATAATTCCGAAACCTCGGCCCTGTTAATTTTAGACTTTTTCGCATTCATTTGCGTCTGGTTGGAGAGGGAGGGAGGATTGGTCAGTCTCTGCAGCTTTTTATCGCCCGCTTTGTTTCACCACCCTTTCATGTTCGCTTTTTAATTTGGATTCCGGCTTCCGCGATAGCCCGCTTTTGTCCATTTGTGTTAAAACAGGACACGGTAAACAATAATGAGACCAAAAATGTTCTTTTCACAGTTTGCGGTTTTAAAATGATTTTAATTAAGTCCTATTGCGCTAGGGAAAAGTGTTTGGTCAAAAGTTTTTAAACAAGAGGAAATTTCACTCAGAGGAGAATTATTTTGTATTTTTATCATTTTTTTTTTAAATCCTTTGGGTTAATGGAAAATTGGTTTTCTACATTTGAATAATATACATTTTTCTTTAAAAATACTTCAAAATAAGCGTCCTTGCAGTTAAATTCCGCTTATCCCAATATCATACTGCTGCGCGTTTCTTTGAAGGGTCTTTCGTATGGATTCCACAAAGCTAATTTTGATGCAACTTTGGTTGCTGAGCGGGGTATTAATACGGCTTTTGTGACGTGGCTAAAGGTGCATTATTCAGCTGCAACGTATAATCCTCTCCCTTTGGAAACTAGACTAATGCACTTACTTATTTTAACCCTTATACGCCGCTTTTGCATAGTTGGGAATTATTGCATTGGCAAAGTTAGAATTTTCCGTTAAGCTTTCATGTGAATAAAAAAGTTTTGCTGACTTTTGTGCTATATTTTATTGTGCATATGCATCAAAATGCAAACTGACCTCATAGAGAAACTTTGTAATGCTCCCTTAATATGTATGCGCTGCAATATTATCAGTCTAGTCAATAAAATGCATTTGATTTAAAGTCTACAATCTGACTTCTCCATTTCAATGAAGATGGAAGAAATTTTAATCACAAAAATGTAGTAAATTCCACTATTCTACAAATCTATAACAATGGTAATTTTCATGAATGAATTGAGATGCGTTTTTCTGCTGAACAACAATATTATTCCCTAGCCGCTATTGACCCCTAGTCAATCCGATCCCTAGTTTAGTTGGTCTCAGCTGCACCCTCCAGTGAAATTTCGCATCGATCTCTGCCCACAGTGGGCTCTTGTTTTCCCGCGTTTCGCATACTTCCCGAGCCATTGAACATCGCGTAGGCCGTTAATTCAGATTTAGGCGCGTGCATGCATGCAACCGGCTTGTTCGGTTTAATCTTGATTTAAGTCGGACAGAATCATCGGCCAGCACTGCATAATCCGCGGTCTAAACATGCACGCTTATATACAATGGATTACTTTTCACAGAACACCATATTATGATGCACCGAATTCCGATTAATTTCGTCGCCAAATCTCTAAATCTTCACTTTTTTATTTATTGAAACTTAAGATTTTGTAACCAAATGTACAAACTAGAGTCAAATTTTCATTATATTTTAGTTTCTTTCTAATTCTTTCTGAAATCATTTTGCTGAAAACTGATGTTACTTTGAGCTTAAAAAAAATGTAGAGCCTCACGATATGATTAATTTTCATTAAATTTTTTAAAGACAATTCCAGGTTCCAGGCCACAGTTAAATAGTTTCAGTTGAAATTTAAAATGATTTAATAAAATTGACTGGTACCCTTTTTTTCCCCAACCACTAATTCTGTGTTCAAATTGAGCGTCTTCGGAGGGGAGCAGAAAGTGAAGCGAGGCCAAAAGCAGGCGAATTTTTGTGCCGCGGGGGGCGGGCGGGGGTGTTTGGCGGGCGGCATCGATTGTGTCCCCGACGGTTATCGGCTCGGTGTATCAGAGATGCTGCGGGAAAAAAGGGTTTTGCGGCTCACACGGAGTCACTCTCGCTGGCTGGCTGGCTGGCTGGTAGCCGGCGTGGCGAGCGAGCGTACTCTGCAGATCGATACGCACGCGAAGCAAAAAGGGGCCCTTATGCACTCCTCCGCGCGCGCCAGCCCCATACATACAATATCCACCGCTTGTGCTGCCGGCGTACATATAAAACTTGATGGTGCCAGAGAGCACCGAATATGTACCACGCGCGCACCGTTGTGGAAATTGTGCTGATCGCCGCACCCAGATTTTCGACCTGATAAAATAATACCATAAATTTCTTTTCTCTGCTGCAGCGGCCAAAAGATTGAGAGCAAGTTCAGAGCACACCAAAATAAATTACAAAATTTGGTGTCCGAAAAAAGAGATTTTTGTATGCGATTTAATCATACTGGGACGAAAATATTTTTCTCTCTGACTTTGAGCTCAATTTTGCCGAATACTAAAAATACGACCAACGGTTAGTTGCAGACTTATAAGTTGTCTGTTATTTTTCTTTCCAAAGAAGACATTTTACAAATGAAAGAACGTATTTATAGATTCAATTGCTTTTCCTCTTGTATATCATTGAGCACAGTTCTTATTTTCTCTGCGTATCATTTTGCCAAGATCGAAAGTTACTCTGTGTATATTTCCGTCCGTCCGAGCTTAAGTAAAAAGCAAGTCTATGCGTGTGTTTGGCGTTGTGATTGAAACAATGCCATTAAAAATAACAAGCTCGGCGCGTCGTCTCGAGGCGAAATTGGCTCCGATTCCGAGAGCAGCCAATTTTCCGCGACCGCCGCGCGTAAGAAAGAAGCAAGGCTTATGTCTTGGCGAGGCGCGCCCATTCATGATGAAGACTCCGAATTCGGGCCGTCCGTCTTAATAACTCGTGCGTCTCAGCCCTTAAATAAAAAGCAGCAGCAGCAGCCGGCAATAATAATATTTGTCTCTGCCGCTTCTACGCATAACGAGATTTTATTGTCGCCGAAAATGAAAATCCGCCGCACGCGCGCGTTTATATATTATTATATTTTCTAATGCGTGTGCGTAATAATAAAATTCTATTCATGCTGCCAGCGGGCTTTGCAGGCGCGTGTGTACATTATGCCAGCATTATCGTGCCCCGGCAAAATTGGAAACCTTTATTGCCTGTGTGCGCTCAATTTTATTATTATTCATGCTCATACGCACAGCGCCGAAAGCGGATCATTATGCTGCCGCCTTGGTGAATCGCAAGGTCGGCACTTTTGGTGCAGTTTCGCAGCAATCGGCAAAGTAAACAACTCGACGCCCAATTCCGGTGCTGTTTGCTTTGGGTGTACCTTTGGGATTCCTCGAGTGCCCGTGTGACGTGTCAATTTCGCCAAGTGGACCGACCTACCTCATAGAAACACATTTCTTTCGCAACAGCATTTTCCTATCCAATTTTCAACCAGATTTAAAATCTAAATTCGTGTGCCTGCGTTTATACAATTAGATGGGATTTTAAGTTCAGTAAATAATTTTCACAAAACAAATCCATAATCATTTTCAGTTGGTAAAAAATAAAAAACTGAATGTAATTTGCACATTCGAAACTGTCATTATTATTGAATGCTTTAAATCGTTAGAGTCAAATTTTTTGCTACAAAATTTCTAACGTGGTCAGAATTTTGCTCATATTTTTTTTGGCAACATTTTTCAAGTGTACCGTGGGACAAAGAAAATTCCCAAGATGATTTCCGCCAAAAGATTTAGTTACGACTCTTGGTTGCTCTCCTGCTCATAAACATTGGAATCAGCCCGCGGTTGGTCACCAACAACTACGGCATACCGACAGGTTTACGACACCCGCCGAGTGTCCCTTTCCAGAATTAGAGAAACTTTATGGCTCCGAAACGGTGTGCATTCCGTCCGGTTGTCACAACAATATACGAGGAATGCCGTTTGACGAAATAATTCAAACAGGCTGTCATGCGGCATATATGATTTATGAAATTTCCTTGTTCTTATCGGAATTCAATAGAACGTTGGTTAATTAGCGGGCAATTAGCGCGTCGGCAAGGGAGTCAGCAGTTCATATATGTACTTGGTCTTGGCCAGACTGTTGCAATGCAGGAGAGTTATTGACCCTCGGCGCGAATGAGCGCAAATTAAAAGAAGGCAGACCGTAAATTAGACGTCGGGCCTAATCCACAGCCATCCGTATAGAAATGCGCATCTGCGGCCTTTTGCGAATATAAATTCGCTGCTTCGTTTTCTCATCCGAGGCGAAATAATACATCTGGGAGCTTCTCGTGTTCCAGTGGTTGGTTTTCGTTGCGAGCATCAATCTCTGCAGGCCCCTGCAATAAATAAATTACCACTGCCCGCCGCGTGCATCGAAAACCAATCTTACTTCGTCGGAAAATTGCGACGAGGGCAGCACCGGCAGAGCCCCGCCGCGATAAAAGCAGGGGCGCATGTATGTTTTTATGTCACGGCCATTACGCCTAATGAAACGAAGATGGAGCGTCCTAGCTTTCGCGAGCGAGACGACGCTGTAAAGTGCGAGCGTGTGTGTTTGTAATTGAACTGCACATAACATTCGCGCGCCCCCTCGGTAATAAAGTCCCTAGATACTGCGCGTCCGGGGCTCTTAAATTCGCAAATCGGGATTGCCATCGTAGACCCTGCGGGGGCCACTGGCTGCTTAGCAACGGCGAGCTTAAATTTCATCTTGCAAAATCGAATTGATAAAAAATTTAAATTTCAATAACAACCGAATCAAAATTAACCAGCTGAAGATATGTATATAATTTTTCTAAATTCAAAAATCCAAAACTTATAAAATTTCCAAAATTTAGAACAAAATGGTTTTTCATCTTTTCTTACTCATTTTTATTTAAATTTCGTATCCGATCCGTGTTTTTTGCTTCCTAAAATATGTAATCTTAAACGCCATTTGTTAAAAAAAAAATGCAAATTTTTTATGCTCACAGTTTAAAATTTCGTCTTTATTTATGAGTCTTGTCAGCGAGTTATTTTGGATACGCTCGGATCTGATGACAGAGAGAGATGGAGGCCAGATTATGCTGCCAGTCTGTCTTTCTTTCTTTGCCCAAACCCAAAACTGCACCCTTGCGCGCGGCCATTTATCATCAAATATCGGGTTTCCAATCAGAAATATCTCGTTTCAGTCTCGTCATAGATTAATGCACCTCAATTTTACTACACGAGCTGATGAGAGTGAAAGAGCAGCGTCGAGAAATAAATTGGACGGCTCAAATAGAAACCGCAGAGAGCCACGATGTTGCGGAGTCTCTTATCAACTCTACGCAATGTGTGGCGAATTGGTTTCCCAATCACAATCAGTGTGCGAGCGTAAAAAGCAAACCTTTTTGAAAACTCAAAGGAGTACATGAAGCACAGCTGCATGAACTTGGAAAACAGATGTGAAAATATTGAGAGAGAAAATGCTCATATGAAGAATATACACTTAAAAATGCTTGCAACTAAAATGGATAATTTTTCTGTAAAAAAAAAAAATTGGAAAAATTGATTATTTAAAAATTTCCTAAACTCCTACAAAAGAATATCATTTTCGAAATATTTATTTTTTGTAAACATTTATTAATGTCGAAATTCTCTTTGTTTTAGGTGAGTACCATTCCTTTTCATCTCTGCGCACGTTTGGCCTGTGAAACAGCGGTCGTAAGTATTCCGACATTAAAAACGGGACAAAATGTGATGGAAAAGGCCACATTTGAGAGAATAAATCGCTGGATAAAACAGAGAAAGGGCGGTCGCGAATAATTGATGACCCCGCGCTCGTGTGTAAAAGACACGCTGCGGCAACAGAGCGAATTCATCATCGGCACAGGTGCAAAATGACCGGTGCAGGTGCCCGGAAAACATGCGGCACTCGGGCCGTGAATCGAAACAAAACATCGGCCGGATGAATGGATTAAATTGTAAATACAAAGATGAAGAGGATGCACGTGATTGTCGACGACGCATACAAGATTAAATCAGTAAAATCACAGAATCAAGTCAATTTTCAGGGGAAGGAGTAGCTTGAATGTTTAAAGATTTTTTTTTTTTTTTAAATTGGTGAATTAAGGAGGAAAAAATTTTCGTGGTTTTTAGTTCAAAGATTTTTTGCAAACAGGTGCTCCTTACCAATTTTCCCATGTCGCTCTTTCGGATCGATTTTGCGTGAAATATTTTTGAGGCTGTCATGCAAAAATGTGGTCGTGCGTACATTTATTATTACAAATAATTGGCGTCGCTCATGCCGAGTTGGTGCACGGCGCCGATTACATCCATTTTCCATCGCAGAGCTCGTAATTTGTCCAAACACGCGAGTATAATAAAACGCCACGACCAGCGGCTCTGTTGCCGCACTCGCGCGCGCCCAGAGAGATGTTATTTAATATCACAATTCTCAACAAGTTAGCAACATACCCTTTGTGGCAATGATAATAACAACAACAAACGGCGACGGCGCAGGTTGGCTAAAATATGCGCGAGGCTGAAAATAGACTCGAGCTGCCATCAAAAGTCTTCTCTGCAGCTTTTCGTCCCGCCGCCGGTAATTTTGTTTACTGCCATTCTAATCCAGCGTCGAAAAATAAACGTGCGGTCATTACGCCAAATTAAAGTCGAATAAACCTTAACGAGCTAGTTTGACTTCATCAAGTAGAATTTCCTGCTGAATAATAAGAAAAAATTTGCTTTCGGCCAAACGATATTTTTCCTCTCTATTAAGAAATTTATTTTCAAGCATATCTGAAAGATTACCCTTTCAGATTTAGACCAGACCTTTTTCTCCAAGAGCAGGTGTTAAATGCAGAGGCAAATCACAATAGGGCACCGCTCCATTCCCCCTTTCGACTTTCACACGAAACTCGCGTGGTAATTTTATTTTCCTCTACTCTCAGTACACGCGTATACACCAAAAGGAAACCGTAATAACAACAACTGGAAATTTGCATGTTGCGCGATAACCCGTGCAGCTTTCAAGGGTCTCTGTCGATACAACCCCCGACGGCCGTTTAAAAGTTTAAAAACACAATCAAGGCGGAAATGGGGGCGAAAATTGGCCATGCGTGCATGAAATATTTAACTCGGCGCGTATGCACAAACAAAACTCTCGGCGCACGAGTTTTGGTGCAAAAGTGAGCAGAAATTTCGCCGAGCAGCTTTTAGCACATCAAAAGGGTATATTAAATTATGGTACGGAGAGAGCAAAGGGGTGTTCTCTCGCCTATGCACATTTGTAATAATGCGAGCGTAAGTGAAGTTGCCATTTATAGAGAGCGGCCGGACGCTTTATCTGATGCGGGTGGCCGCGCACGCACGCAGCCGAATGCACCCCCGAAATTTCGGAACGGTGTGGAAAATCGATCGGCAGGCGATTATCGCCCTTTGCACACGAAAGTAATATTAATTCAAAGGGGTGCAATTAATATCGGACGCCATTTTGACTAAATGTGCCCCACAAAGATTAAAATCAGCTAAAGCGTTTAAAAAGCTCCGAGCTAATTAACTTTTTGACGATGTTATTTACCAAAAATTGCCTGCTTTACTTTTTTCAGTTGTAAAAAACGTCTGTTGATTGCACGAAGAGACTCAATGAGAAGAGAATTGGTGCGCTGAGCGTTTTTATTTCTGCCAACTGTTGGCGTAACTGCTACAAATCTATTTAAAGCCTCAAACGACGAGCGGCCACGCGGCTCTCTCGCTACCTCTGCTCTGTGTCTGCAGAGACAGGTATATGGACTTTTTACCTCTTTTTACACGCAATAAAAGCAGCTAGACCGAATAAAAACGACGCGGAATTCATATATTTTTTCGTCGGGAGCACATCGAGGAGAGCTTTTTTTTTGTTTCGCGTGCCTGATTTTTGCCGAGTTAATTGGTTTCATGCTGACTTTGTTGTTTTTTGTTTCGCTTCTGTCCGTCTGCCGGCAGAGCAGCGATCAGAAACCGTGTTGTGCCGCCCATGAATGTACGTTTCCACGGGAGAGAAAAACGTCCCTCGCAGCGACACGTCTTGGAAATTCTTCCCGTGTTTTTAAGGAAATTAAACCACACGCACAGTTCCTTATTAGAATTTCATATTTAGTCAAAATGGACAGGGAAACTGCTACAACGTCCCTAATTAAATCATTTTATGATTAAATTATAATTATTAAAAATCACAAAGTAGTTAACTTAATTTTTTTGTTGGGGTTGGGGCTCGATTTAATAATAGTACGAAAAATGTTATTTGCTTTCTTTCAAAATAGTTTTTAAGTTGACGAAAGTTATATTCGAAAACTTTATGGAAAAATTTAGCAATCAAGGCGATTTGAATCTCAATATGAGAAATAATAATTTAGACTTGTAGTAGGCCATATTTCAAATTGGATGAAATGCAAAGAATAGTGCGCTATGAAAGCGAATTTTGAAGCAAAGGCAATTATGAACCGTGTCGGCCGGAGTGCGGGGCAAAAAGCGGCTCTAGGGCGCAATATTGATGTATCACTTCTTTCATTATCACTTTTTTCTGCATACTGCCGCGCAAAAGAGTATTATGAAGCACGAGCTGTAATGAATAAAAAAGAGCAGCGCGGCCAGGAGAAAATTACACTTTCATGCCCACACAACTTTTTGCCGTATGCGCCGGCCGAGCACACACAAAGCCAGCCTTCCTTTTTTCCATTTCCACGCTCTCCGAGTGTAATTTTCGAGCACTTTTATATTCGTTCATGTGCAAATATAATGATCTAACGATGAGCGATGGTACTGTTTCATAATTTCCAACCCTGAATATACATAAAAAATGATGAAGTGAATTTTGAACAACTTTTGCACACATAAACTGACGGACGGACCGCGTCGGTCGCATAAAAAAATTGAACCTCTCTCTTTTTCCCTGCGTCTCGTGATTATTCAAATTAATTTGCGCACCATTAATTCCCGCAGCTTTTTTATTCGTGAGAAACGTGTGTGTGATTTTTTCGCTTCTCCCAACTCTCCGAATCGAAAAAAAGCGGCGGGTGAGAACAGTTATCTTTTTCCTCTCCCGTTGCCGACGTAGTGGTTAATAATTTGATATTAATAATTAACGTGCTGCGCGAGTGTATATCGCCGATGACCCCATGCTTCGGCCTTTGGCCCCAGCACCATCTTTTGCTCGCCTCTGAAGCGATTTTTTCGCTCATTACGCTGCGGCTGAATCGATCGGTTTGTGCGTGCAGATGGTCGCACGAAACGGATAAAACCTCTTTCATCCTCCCTTTGGAGTTTGCGAGAATGTTAAAAAAAAAAAAATATAATTATCCACTTCAGAAATATGGAGATTTGATGAAATCGTCTATATTTTGTTTATATTTGAAATTTGGAATAACAATTTACAAAAAAAAAAATACATACTTTAGTAGAGTGGAACCTAAATTATAAAATAGAGAAGAAATACTCTAGGAAAAATCGTAGAAATGGCCACATTTTGACATGTAAATTCCCAAGCATTTCTGTGCGTCACGCAGTAGGTATTTTTCCTGCATGCATTTTGGAGGCTAAAATTGTGTGTAGGGCGCGCAAGTACCGTAAATGGAATTCCGTAAAAACAAACGCAATATCGATTTCTGCACCAACCGAGGATGAAAAATCCGGCCGCGGTGACAAATGGAAAAAATTTCCATTCCGGCTGATATATAAAAAACCAGCTAGGAATTTGTTTACTTGCTTTGTGTTTTATTTGTTCGAACGCACATGCCTTATCACCAATTCGCCGCCGCTTTTTATCACGATCCGTGCACCGCAGGATTAGTAATGGCGTAATGAAAGTGACGGCGTCGTCGCACGCAACCTCTCTTTTTTTTCTTTCCTGCTTTTAATTTCCCTCTGATGATTTGCACTTTTGCCACATTGATTCGGCCGACGCACTAACCCGCTGTTTTTTTTTCATGGCGGTGGCTTTTTCATTCCGCAGGCACAAAACTTCATTCATTCTCGCGGCGGTCTCGGCGGGGCACGATGCGGGTGCGCGCAAATGGCGTAATTGACTCTGATAATCGTGCGCGCCACCGACCGCCCAGACTTTCATTGTTGCTTTTTGAAATGCAGGCGAAACAGCAGCAGGTAACAGTGAATTTGCACACTTTGCTGGAGACTTGAAAATTGAAATTCAACACAATGCTCTGAAAAAAAACCCGTTATAACAAAACTGTGGTTGTTACTCACAAGGGTGAATTAATCTAAAAAGCAAAACTAATTTAAGCTTGAAAATTGTTATTTCTCTTTCAAAATTCCCATTTAAGGCAACGACCTCTTGCAAATCTAAAGCAGGAAATTAAAATGGATAAGACTTCTGCGGTTCCAGTGGCTTTTTACAAATTTTGAAATGAAAAACAAAAATCCATTTCTGATTGCGAGCTATAGAAAATGCCGCATTTTGAAGCAGCGATGCAGTTGATTAATTTTTGAATTTTCATCTTTTATGCCTATTGATAACTAATAACGCAACATTTCTCCAATACACTCTACACAATATTAAATTTTTTATGCCGCTGGTTGCAGATTGTGTTTTTATTCTCTTCTCGTCTCTCTCGCGCACCAGCAAATTGAGGCGAGCAACAATGAGCGTCCCTTGTTCTGCCTTAATACATTTTCGCTTGGAACGTTCGGCGGGAAAAAGCGCGAAGCATTCTGGTGTGTAAAAAATAAAAGCCATATTATATTTATAGCTCATAAATTTCCGCGCATCAACGGCAGCCAGCAAAAAACGGGAGCCGCCGTCGCTCGGAAAATCGATAAATATACCAAATGCAAGAGTTTCGTAACTGAAAATGGAAGAAAAATGAAATTATTTATTACTGGGGCTTCTTTAATCATTTCTATTTTTTCGCGTCAATATTTCGGCGTTTTGCTTTGTCCCTTGGATCGGTTGCGCGAGGCCTCATGTGTGTGATAAATAGCCTTACATGATAAGGGTCTCAAGGGGTTAGCGCGCGCAAAGGAGAGCCATTGTTTTGCACGTTTTCCCATTTGAATATTATGACGCAGCTCTCGAGAGTGAGCCGGAATAAAATGCGAGAGCGCCGTGATAAAAATTCTTATAATGCCATTTTTCCTCTTGGTCCTCTCCTCTCCATCTCGGCACGCAGACTTATACGTGTGTATTTCTCCTGGGATGAAGCTCTGTTTTAAAAAGAAAATGCTGCAATAAATAAACTTCTTTAGCGCCCTCTCACGACTGCTGCTCCCCAGTTAATTCTCTTCTCTCGCGCGCTCACCAAGCTTCGTTTTTTTGCTGTCACTTAATTTCGTTGCTGATGAAATGCGGCCCGGCTTGTTTTTGCGCCTGTTGAGCCGATTTATTCGATTTGTGCTGGAGAGGATATTTTCGTCTCTCTTCTCGCGAAGCAAACGCAGGAAAAAAAGAGGAAAGGGAAAAATCAAAACTTTCGCGCAGCCACTCTCCCGAGACAAAAGTGGAATTGCCTTTTCTTCTCTTTCATTTTGCGCAGCCTTTGTCATTTCACCGGCTGCGGGAAATAAAAATCACTACTGGAATCGTGGCAAATCTGAAATAGGAAAAACTTTTGAGGAGGGGCTCTAATTAAATATTTTTATTTCGTTTGAATTAAGAATTACTCAATCAAAATGATGAGAGAGTAGAAATCAATGGCCAGATTGCAAAAAGGTAAAATTCTCATTATTATTTAAAGGAATTCCGCAAAAAAATGATTTTTTTAACACAAAAAGATTTCATTTTTCGTAAAAATGTTAATATCTATTTTTAATGATGGAAAAATGTACTGAATAATGAGTAATTCGATGCCATGTTCTGTGTGGTAATAGAACAAAAATAATTCACCAGGAGGCTGACAAGTCGTGCCAAAGTGCACGGCCGTGCGTCCGTCGATCGCCTCCCAACTCGTTAATTCGCATTTGAAACATTGTGTGTACCCGCCGGTAATAAATTGCTACACAACAACTAACTTGTTACGGACAACACGGGGATAAATCACCGCTCGCGACGTGTATGCTAATGCAGCCCGAGAGAAAACGAACGGCCGCTTATTATTTATATTAAGATTTATCTGCCGCCGGAGAATTTAATTCGCCGCTTCGTGACGATTCATTCGAGCGGTCTCTGTGCGCGCACCTGAAAGTTGTTGTTTGCATATCACAAGGCAACAAGAGAATTTTGGTGCTGCACCCAACAGTCTCCCCTGAGAAATAATAATAATTCATCAGTGAATTAAAAATTGCCGCGAGAGTTGAACGGACCTTGAAAAGCTGTGGGAAAAATCTGCCAATAAGCAAAGATGGGCTGCAAAGTTAATTAAATCGACGCCCATTGTCTATAAATCATTTTCGAAGGAATTCAAATTTCGGTAAAATTAATTTTGTTCACTTGGTGCCGTATTTGCTTGAGCGAAACTTCCCTCCGCCTGTCGTAATAAATTCCGAGTTCATTACTCGCCTGCCTGTGCGCAAATTCTCATCCGAAATTTCGCGGGAATAATTAATCCCGGCAGCTAGAGCAAAAACGATTAAACAAACTCGGGAATTTCGGACGCTTATTATCAATTTCTCATCTCTTGGCAGCTCTTCTTTTCTTCATTTTCACTTGCTGCTTCATTTCCGAGCGTAATTTATTAATTACTCGCCGTGCACTCTGCGTGAGTTATTCGTTCTTTCTCCGAATCGATATAATTATCGGCGCGCACGCATCATTTAATTTGTGTACCAAACCTGTTATTAGCGGCGAGATTGAATTTTGATTTGTGGCTCCCTCTGCAAATACGCACGATTAATGAACTCGCCCGAAACAAAAACCCAAATTAATTACTTTTCGTCTGCGCGCCTGTGATATTCGCTGCGTGTACAAAACCATCAATCATCGATCACGTCGCTTGTCAAAAGATGCGTTTTCATGCGGCGTGAGTTGTTATTTAAAATATGAATGAAGGGGAAAAACACACGCTTTTAATTAAGAGGTGAACGGCACCTGAAATTAATGCAGGAATTTTATGTATATTGACACGTTCATTTGAATGTTTTTTCTTCCACTCGTGTCTTGCCTGATTAGAGGAAGACAAACCTGATTGGACGTCCGGCAGCATCACAAGAGCAGGTGCGCGTTTTTCTCTGGCCGTGAGACCGAAAATCCGAGCCCACGTTCCCTCCACAGATCCATGTTTTATTTATTAACAGCAGGAACGAGTTTGTCCTGATAAATTGATTTTTATGTTTCGATTCGAGACCAGACACTTAATTAAACTGCTGAACTTGCAATTAAGCGCAGATTTTTAGTTGGAGTAAATCCAACGAAAATTTTTTTGGGGGACGCAACGTCAAATCGTAAATCGACGCAGATATGACCACGGACTGAAAATTTGCATGCGATAATCTGGACGCTATTATTTATCAAGCCCGCCAGCAATTATCGCACCGGTGTCAAAGTGTCAAAATTTGCATTCTCCGCCCATTTTTTTTTGCGCCGCTAATCTGTCCGAAATTTATATCGTGGAAACAACAACGGCCATTATTCACGGCCGGCAACACAAACACTCTGTCGGAGGAGGAAATTTCATACGAACGCGGCTGGGTGTATCGATATAAAATCTTGATGGCGCGCGCGTTTTTATTGCCTTTCCAGCAGTGACAACCGTCATAAAAATACAATTTGAAATTTTTACGGCATCACGGAGATAAAAATACATCAAACGCGCAAAAAGCGCATGCGGCCGTGTGCGTTATTAAAATTCAGCAGTCGCCCCTACAGGTGTTGCTCTATGCATAATCGTATGTCATTTCTCGCTGCCTGCTCTGCTGCCGCATTATTTTGCGGCGGTATTTCGGGTTTTGCGAGCTGTCACGCGCACTTTTCCCACACGTCCGTCACGCAGCGCCAGGGAAAGAAAGGAAAAAATGAGAGACGCGTATGTCTTCCTCGAAACTGCTTTTTTTTGCGTGTGTGACAAATTGGAGCAAAAATTCGCAAGTTTTCGTAGAAGGCCTCTTGTACAGCTGGATTGTTTTTAAAAAATTTTCTTTACCAAATGGAGAATTATTTACGTCGTTTAAGAAATTTCCAATGAAGTAGTTTGGGTAAAATCTAAAGAGAATACAAAACAAAGAAGGAAATAGAGTTTAAGAACAAAACAAGAGACTCGCTCTAAACGTCGTCTCAATCTTCCTCTTGTAGTCTGATTTCCACCCCCGGCAAGGAAATTGTAATGCAAATTGGAAACAATATACGTTCAGCAGCGTCTGTGGTTTGAACTTTTCAAACGAGTTGCGCGCAAAATATCAAAGGGAGAGACGACGAAAATGGGGGAAGGAGTGCAAAAGCGGGAGCAACGACCTTTGCGGGCGCGAGTGTGTGTCATTCTCCCCTATCGCCGGAAAATCAAAGTCTTGTCAAATTGTCGTTTTTCATGACGTTGTCAAAATCTGTCCAATCCTGCCCCTTCCGATAAAATTTTTAATATTTCCCCCGCTTTGGCGGCGCCTCGGGCCATTCCGCGCGGCGCGAGAATTTAGTCTTGCACGCACACTCCCTCTTTTAAACTCGCCATAAATAACACGCAGACCTGCCATTTGCACAAAGTTTTGGTCTCCGCAGTCGAGACGAACTGCACGATGCAAAAACTCGGCGCGCGGCGAGGGCAATTACTTAAGTTTCTTCATCGCCCGCTGCCTCTAACGAGCTCCCACAAAAACAAGGCACAGATGAGACTAATGCGCCTTTGTCAATTGTGCATGGTTAATTAAAGGGTGGCTTTCTCGTGGGGGCATCAAAAAAATCGACCCTCTTGCGACGGAATTTCCGTCTTGTGCTGAAAATAGCCGAAAATACATGTCAGCTCGCCCCTCACTCAGAGCCGCACGTTAATCTCGAAAGCGTAATTAATTTTATAAGGTAGCGCAGCAAAGTTTATCATCAAGTCGGCCTTCGAGTGTTGATAATGTTATAAAGTTTTGCGCAACCAGCATGGGCAAAAATTGCGTTTGTGCAAAATGTTTAATTAAAGCAGCAGAGTTCTCGAAAGTTGCCGTCGCTCGCTGCTCTCGCGTCTCGTCGGGGAGGTTTTACGAGGCGGCACTAAATTAGTTGGAATTTATTAGCAGCGCACCTGAGGAGCTCTCGCCGTTTCGTCTCGGGTTTCGAGCACGCCCGCCGCCTGGAAAATTCGGTTTTCCAAGGGTAAATAATCTGCACCCCTATAAACAGTCTGTCAAAGTTTCAAACAAACAGCAAACAATGTAGGAATAATGTGCTATTTGAGTAAAATACTTCGTTTGAAACGAAATGAAAAGCTAACAAGGCAATTTAAAAATGATTATAAAAATCAAAGGCATTAAATGAAGGAATTCTGATTTGCTGGTTTGGTAAAATTGCCCTCTGCTGTAAAGATGTGGACAATATAATTTTGATTTTTTTTATCAATTCAAATTCTAGTACTCAATAATTTCCATAATAAAGCAGTTGCCATTTTTCCGATAGTGTGGAGTAGCCTTTGCGTTTTTCACTGCGTCCACCCCAAGCGATAATGCAAATAAATTACACCCGTTTTGCTATCTGCGAACGCGCTTATCGAGGGTCCAGCGCAAATTGTGCGTTTTATCAAAAGTTTCGGAGGGTTCGGTTGTTTCGCGCCAGGCCGACTCTTATCGCCGGGCACACCGCGATAACGCCCCGGGTGGAAATTCACGAAATTCCATTATCATGCATAGCAGCTAGGGGTGCATAAATGCCATAGAAGTGAGTGCAGTGTGACCCACATACCCCCGCAGCAGGGGTGGTTCGGGGGTGGCACTTGCTTGTCTTGACTCCTCTCAATCAATACGTCACGCCACTTGGCGCAAACAATCAGCCGAGCTTGTCGACCCACGCAGGATCTCGCGCTTTACGTTTTATCTGGTCGGAGTTTCGAGAGTTCGGATTGGCGCCGCCAAACCCGTCGGTCGACGACGAGAGCATTTCGTTCGCATAAGTGATTAATTTCTTGCGCCTCTCGCCCTCTGACTTTTCGCTCTTGATGCAAATCGGATGAGAAATTGATGATGTGCTCTCGTTTTTTAGCCATCAGCAAGCAACCGTCTAGCCGCTCAGAAAATTTGTCGGACGCAAAAATCAAGATTGCTCTCTAGCTCAGGCCGAGACGATTTAATGTAAATTTGTTTTTTGATTGGCATTTTATGAAAATACAAATTAACAGACATGATTTATAGAAATTATTTTCATTGCTGAAAACGGAATTAGAGTCAATGCCAAAGAAAAAAAGTGCCATTAAAACATATCCATTCACATCAATTGTCCAGCCGCTTAGAAATTTGTAGGACAAACTTGAATTAAGTTTCTAATTTCTCTTTGGAAATATAAAAAAGAACGTTGAAAAGTCTATAATTTGGAATTAATTAAGAAAATTTAATACTTCTAGAGTTGAACTTTGAAGGGCTGTGTGAAATTGGCTTCTATAAAGAAGCTTGGGAAGATGTTTTATGGTCTTGTCGTGCCAAACGAAATTTTGATATTTATCACGAGCCGACCTGCCATTTCATAAATGCCGCTGAAATGAGCTGTTTGAAGTTTGATACGCCTTTGAAAGTTCAATTATCTCCACGTCGAAGAAGAAAAGTTTAGAGAGCAGGTCATTATTATAGCTGCGGAGAGTAATTAGTTTCAAAGTTAATCACCCGGGGCGCCGGAATAAGAAAATCGCGGTGGCGTTTGCACCTCTCTGCAATTAGAGCGAATGTTTGCGTATTTGCCGAGAGCTTTTTAATCAAAAGCTGGAATGACAGTTCAATTACACCGCCGGCTGTTGTGCTCGCATAAATACGTTTGTGTTGTTATATCACGAGAGAGCGGAGCTTGTCTGTCTCTCTTCCGAAGCATAATTCAATCTCGGCACATCTCGCACAGAAGGCGCGAGACGATAATTAAAGTGGCAGTTGCTGCGCTGCAAACAGGTGCATACAAGTAAGTACATGCGACGTGTCGGGTAATTACTGCGCGCGGCCGTAATTATGCGCGAAAAATTGCACGCACGCCGATTTAATTCGGCGATACGGCCAACGGAGTGACTGGCGAAAATATTATGCTGTGCTCTACCGCTGCGGCCGGCAGGTGGTTTTGCACTGCACTCGCTTCCTGCACTTGGCAGCCCGCGTTAACAGCTTGCGAGAGTAATTGCTTAATTTAAAGTTTGAAAGGTTTACGAATTTTAAAGAAACGGTGAAGAACAAGAACAGAAAATTTTCAAATACAATTTTTATTAACTGCGAATTGAACTTACGAGAAAATATTAATTGGATATTTTCGCGCAATACATAATTTTTTTGCTTTGCACGTTTTATAAATTTCTCTTTTGAGTAGATAAACTGCAATTTTTATTTTCATTATTCCATGGAGCTTTTAAAGTCAACGGCACGCACTTGAAACAAAAACTGCTAATTAACTACCACTTGGTCTAATTAATTTGAAAAAAAATGTGCGTCATAATCGTCAAATTAATCTCGGAATCAACAGTCAATTAAACACGTATACATTACTAATATTATCACCTAAAACTAGTGCTCTCGCGATATGATCGGCACGATCAGATAACCGCGTCGGATCTAATTAGAGAGTAGTTTGGCTAAAAAAGCTCAACAATAATTGTCTCTCGCATTCGCGCGCGCGAGTGCACTGGGAACCTGTTCTTGACTTTTTTCGTGGCGACACGCGGGACCCCGCCCAGTTGTAATTTGGACGACAGACAGAAAGAGAGTCTTTTAATCCTTGTGAGATACCGGAAATACACTTGCCAGCGTTTTTCGCCTGCTGTTGCCGCGCGACATAGCACGCAGGAAACGGACCGTGTTTGTTCGTGCTGTGTACCATAGGGCCATTGTTTCTCCGCTTCTTATTCTTTCTTTATAAGGAGAAGCCTAGGAGAGAGAGAGGAAGAAGAAGATTAATGCTTTGCCGGTCGAGTAGCGTGTTGATGAAACTGCCTCGGCGGAATGAGCAAAAAATTGGCCGTCGCCTTATAAGGGTCCTCGTCCGGCCCAACGACCGCCGGCCGCTCTTCGCAGAAAAGTCTCCTGTCGCACAACTAATTGAATCCCGCACTCCTCCGGCTTTGATCCGATTTCTGAGTGAGAGATGTGGGGAGAACAAATTTGATTTCTTGGCTCATCTGACTTCTGGAATTGCCTGTCTCCGCTTGGGACTTTTTTTTAATTATTTATTTGGAGAAATTGGACCATTTGTCAAGAAAAAGTTTCAGTCGTATAAATAACAAAATTTATTCTGGAATAAACAATACACATAAACTCGACAATTTATTTCCATCTCCAGCCGCAAATGGCAATTTGGATGCGTAGAAGAAAATAAAAAAGCGATTGATATTCGTGTGTAATGAGTCATAAATTCAGCTGAACGACGGTCGTATCAAATCTTAAGTACTTCTTAAAAAGGCAAAAGTAACGTCGCTTTTTCATTCACCGTCCATTCAAGAGAGAAAACAAATGGCTGCGGAGAGAAAGAAACATGACGCATGCCTGTGAATACATTTCGGCGGCATTCCGCTCGGAACATGTAACAGAGGACGACGAGTTGGAACGCTGACGTTGACCCATTGAGGTGGAACTAAAAGCCAACAAACTTAATGACGACTGTCGTCATTTTTCATTGAGCATCTCGGCTCGGCGGCGACGCAGAGAGAGGTGTACCTTGACCTCAAACTGATGGGCTAATGGTCTCTCTACGCATTTCCCCGGCCGGCTTTTATTTTCGTCTGTCGACCGCGCTCGCATTTGCATTTAAATATAATTTGTGCTCGCGAGCAAACCGGTTTTTCCATTGGAAAAATTCTCCGTTTTTCACGCACGCCTCGATGATAAGCGGACAGGTGGAATTTATTACGCAAATCTCTGAGCACGCAACACAATTTTTCTCTCGCAAATGACCGTGATTTCTCCCTTTGCCATCTTTTGTTCCTCCGCGATACTTTTTACTCGTAAATCGATAGGCCGTAAAAAAGCCAATCTCGCCTCAAACTTTTATCCATTCTCGCGCTGGAGGCTGAGTATGGGAAGGAAGGAGATAGAAATTTTCTTTTAATATCCAACAGCCGGAAAGTTGTACACGCAGAAAATGATCACCATAAAGTAATAATGTAAAATCCCATTTTGTCAACACGCCGCCGACGGAGCGGAGGCTGAATATCGCTTACAAGCGTGTTCAACGCGAAAAACTTTCTTCTTCTTCCTCCTCCGTCGTCGTCGCACTTCTGCACCAGCATAAATTGCTACACACGAGTCGACGACGACGACAGAGAAGGAAAAGTTTTTAATTTAAAGCTCTTTTTAAAAGTCGTGCGTTCGTATATTTAATTGCAAAAGTTGTTCGATAATTTAATTAGCTGCCACGATATGACAATTTTCATCGGAATGCGCCGCCCGCCGGCTGTGTGTCGCTTTGACACTTTTAATCGTTATTTCTATGGCGATGGGGGCAAACAGTAATTTTGTGTCAACTTGTCGCTCCGGCCGCGCGCGCGTTATCGACGACGAGCAGCCCTTTCCCATTTCGGCGCCAGAAATATCGTGGCGGTGATTGCTTTTTTGCATCAGCAGGTGCCGCGCGGGCACAATTTGTCACTGGTGCGAATTGAAAAAGGCATTATTTGCCGGGGCAAACAGTGAAAGGGGTGACAAGGTTGCTTTTGTATGCAGACGGCTAAAGCTGTGCTGAAAACTGCAAATTGGTTTTGGCGCATTTAAGAGCTTTTTCTGTTAGCAAGTTAAGATTTTTTTATAAGCATCTGTTATAAACACCTACTTCAAATTTAAAAAAAATTAAATATCCCACTTTCAAATTTAATTTATCGTTTTGCAAAAATATCACCTATTTAAAAAAAAGGCAGAAGTTATTAAAAATTTATACCATTTTGTAAACACTGGGGTATTTATAGAAATTTTTACTACACCCGTTTCCTTTGTTAAAATATCTGCTCTCTTTTATTACTTTTCAAACCATTCAGTCCTTAAATAGTATCAATACATGTGGGATGAGCTTTATCGGAACTCAATGCAAATCCAATACCCGTGGAGAGGGACAACAGAGTGTAGAGCCGAATTTGAGACAAAACGAGGCAGTCGGCAAACGACGTCTCCTCTCTGCTGTTTACCCTTGATAATCGATATTGGAACAAACAGTCTGTTGAAACGCATGCACCTTCCTCAATTCTATTTGGAAACAAAGCGAGCCATCAGCATGTTGACAGTATCGAGTGAGTCACTCGCACACACACACACACACCGAGACGAGGAAATAATGTAATCTCCATCCGGCTGCTCATTTCATTTGATACTGCTGCGTCGCTTCGCACTCGCCCGATCCTCTTTCGTGCGTGCGGTGCTCCTCAATTGAAATCATCCATCCATTGTGAAGCAGGATCTGACGTACCGGGCCAGAGTGAGTAGCTCCCTCGCTCAATCGTCTTCCGCTCGACGCGCGTGGGGAGAGCCTTTAATAATTCTGTCGATAATTTTACAGTTTGTTTGGCGCAGACTAGTCCAATTACTCCGGCAGACGTTGTTTGCAATCGTTCGTTCGCGTTACCAAGGAAATTCGTTGGGTGCCGCTCTCTAAATAGAGCCACGCAACAGTGAATTCTGCAAATTACTTCAATGGCCAACGTCCTGCACAGAATTCATGTTGAGCAATCAAGTTACAAGTTTAATTTAGATTTTTTTCATCTCTCTTTAACTAAAAAATACAATTTTTTTACCTCCTCAAGTTGATTTATTTACTGAAAGTTTTCAGACTTTTGTGTCTAATTTCCAATACTATCAGAATTTTAATTTTCAAAACGTTTCTTGCAAAGTAAGTATGCAACCTGCTCGTCGTTGGTGCTGAGCCAGGTTGCATTCATCCATCCATGCGCAGGGGTCGAAATTTTGAGCAGCAGGACTTAATTTACGGAGAGCCAGTCTAGCGCGGCCTTTTTGTCTTAACCGAGTTCTCGAGAAGCACTCGGAGCGCGGAAAATTGCAGTTCGTTATGAGCGCCGCGCACTTGAGATAACCCCCTTCCGATCTGAAATGCAGCCGAACGGAATTCCGCGCGAAATTTCCAAAAGCACTCAGCAAAGCTGCTCATCCGGCCGGATTACCACGGCCGAATTTGCCGATAACAAATGAATTAAAAATGAACGCAGGCGCGGCTGGCGAGGCTAAATCCTTGCAATCCGCTGCATATTTCATCAGACACCGGCAGGATCGCCGCCGACCAATAACATTATTTTATCGCCGGCCCCGCATTTGAATTCAGTTCGCACGCGGCCGTTTAAACACAAGCGTTCTCCGCCGAGCTTTTAGCGCGTATTAAAAGGATTTAGTAGTGCGTGCGTCGGTGATATTTTACGTCTCAATTATTCATCCGCCGGCTCTCTCGCAGAACGAGCGGTTACACTAGATTAGAGGTCTGCCCGGGACCAGCTCGAAATTCAATTGTGCGGCCGAGCTGCATTTGGGCACACAACGCCGTAAATCGTGCGCCAAAGCCCGGTCTTGCACGTGTAAAACACCTCCGATTTAATCTTGTTACCAATGCTATGTGCAGCCCCTTATTGTGTCCGTCTGACCCATGAAATTAACGATCGTCCTTGATTGTTTTAAATTTCAACAGATGTTTGTAAACTCTTGACTTCGTATGAAAATTTTTTCAAAAAAGGTGAAAAAGTTTCACACAACTCTTGAATTTCACGCCCAAATTTATTTAAAAAAAAAAAAAATATTTGAAGAGCTAAATTGGCTAACAACTTATTTTTTCTCAAATTTCTTCAACAAAATCTTTAATAGCCTCCATAGAATTTTTTTAATAAAAATATTCCATTTTTTCAAAATAAGAATTAAAGAAAAAACTGAATACCATAGATATATTTTTATCTAAAATTTTGCAGATATTGTATTAATCGATCAAATTTTGTCATCATTTATTGAAACTGCACTCCCTGGAATTTGTTAAGTGAGACCGAAATTGGGCTTGGGATCGTCTCCCGTTTCGAGCCCCGCGGGAGATGTGAGGTCGTTCCCGACCTCTAATGGCCGCGGCAGCATCATGTTGCAGGCAGGGTTTCGTTCGTGTGTATGTGAATGTGTGTTTGGTTGTAGCGGCAAAGGGAATGAATATCTAACTCCATTTAATATGGCTGGGAACAAAGAGCGATGAGATATCAAAGGACACGACGACGCAAACTAGCTGCCTGGTCTCGTGTTTGATACTGCGCTGCACGTACACCCGACATTTGAACAAAACATGCAGTTAAGTTTGCGTACAGCAGGAGCAGTGAATGGGCCGGCCGGGAACATTGTGTAATTGCCAGAGCGCGCTAAATTGAATTTCCGCGGCCCTGTTTAAATATATACGCTTGCGAAATGCTGGTAATTGCCTGGGATAATTGGCCGTAAATTTTAAAAGTATATGTGAGGGGGGAAGGATAAGGAAAACTTGCCACTTTTCCCTTTATTCTCTTGCAGGGTTTGTTAAAATTAATTTTTTCATAACTTTTCAAATGAGTATTTTAATTCTATTTTTGTTTGGTGGGACTTCATGAATTAAATTTCAAAAATAATATTTTAAATACTGCAGCTCTCTTATTGAACTAAAATAAAATAAAATTGGATAGGACCTTTCCACTTTTCTGTGGGAAATCAATGGTTGTCCCGCCGTTGGGGGAAATAATTAATTAGCAAGTCGTGATGACGGCGCCGTGTTCATACCGCAATCAAATATGAAGTGAACGCTCCACTTGCGCTTTTGTCTGTCCGTGTATGTTTGCGTCTGTCCCGTGATTGGATATTGACTGACACCAGGGGTACCGATGTCGGTTATTATCGAGTTTTGCGTCGCCGCCGGGCTTGGCCGCCGACGCGCAAATTCCACCAGGCTTCATTGCAGACGCGCTTTTGCTGATTGATGAACGCGGCCTCCGACTATGTACACACCTATGTACGTAATTCAAAATCGAATTCGTAAACGATTCGCCGCGGCGGACCATTAGTTGCGAGTGTGATTAATTAAATGAGCACGTGGTGCGTGTTGCGGCGCGACAGATGCGCTGTTCGATTGCGTGCACTCGTCATTAGCATTATTGATGACGACGGTCGCCATCCGGAGGGTGCGAAATTCGCCTGAGCCGCAGACGCCGTCAATCATCAATTTGGCGATTACTCGTTGATGGGCCGCGACAAATTCGACGACTGCCAAATTTGCGTCTATTATTCCTGTCGCAAAGGGCAAGGGATTCTTTTTTGCTTGAAAATATATTGGAAGAAAGGACAGAAAGAAATTCACAGGCAATTTTGAGAATAATCCAAATACTGATTTTTTTCATCCTTATTTAGAAATAAGTGGATCAGTTGGAAAGAAATTAATTTAACTTCACTGGGATTAAATTATCCTGGATAGAGAAATATTTTTGAAAATGGTGAAAAAAGTTATTTTCTAAATATCTATGAAAATAAAAAATAATCATGTTGCTTGCGCTCAAGCGCGATTAATTTCTTCTATTTTTTAATTCATTTATTTTCCATGTATGTTTCAAATGAATACTTGTTTTTATCTTTAAATAAATCTTTGTGCATTCCAGAAGTTTGCTCTTGTGAATCGCATGTGTTGTGCTCTTTTGAAATTCATAAATTGAGCGTGTATTTTGTAACTGGACTGGCGAGGGTTAATTTTAATATTTCGTGCCGGAAGCCTAGTTGTGTGACTGCTGCCGAGCTCAATGTTAATAACACACTGTGCGGCGAGAGAGAGAGAGAAATGTCGAGTTACAAAATTCGAGTTGCATGTTACTTGATCGGAAAGTGCAGCACGAACGGGACGGTTGATTGACAGTGGCAGTGCCGCCGCCGAAAGCGAAATCACGGAGGTAGAAAAGGAGGAATTCCACGTGCGAGAGAGAGATGCTAAGCAACAGTTTTGAGCGGATGTATTTGTTTAGTGTTGATGACAAGCGCAGCCGTGAGGGAGTTCTCTGCTTTTTGCGCTGAATCTTAATATTTGATGCGCGCCGGCGAGACAATGACGATGTCGAGCAATTAGCACGGCGTTGCCGCCCGAGGACAGCTCTGCAAACATGAAAGAGCAAAACAAAAGTTTCGACGCGCCCGCTCGCTCGCTGCATGAATAAAATATAATTATACGCTCGAGAGACTACTTTTTATTTTTTCTGCACTCGAGAAGCAGCGACCGTAGGCAAATTTAATTAAAAGCTGCTGCTGCTCAGGATGAGATGCGATTATAATTCGCAGATGATTTACATTTATTGCCTACTTGATGCTGATTAAATTTTTCTCAGTATTACCTGGAAAGTGTTCTTGAGAAAAATTTTGACATAAAAAATGGAAAAGTTTCGCTTGAAATATGATTTGCGGTGGTTGAAGGAAGACTGAGTAGAAAATCCGAGGGTATTTACAAGTATGCGTTTAATTAAAAAGTTGCACGCAAAAAGGAAATGAGCGGCGCGGGATTTGAGGAACGAGAGAGACGCTGCCAGAGAGATATTTAATAAAATGTGCAAAAGGATTGCTGGCCTGCTTTTTCACTGCGAGCCCTCCCTGCGTACGCACCAGGGAATGACAGGGGGTGGGAGGGTTGCCATGCGGCTTTTAATATGGCAGGTATTTGCAGCCGCCGCGCCGTTATTATTGGAAAGAATGCTTACAATTAAATTACTTGCGGGCATCGCCGAGTTATTTCCGCGGCTGGAATCGGATAATAATTCCTTGCAAAAGCATTTCCAGGCTGTGGCTTTTGATAACGTTTTGTTAAGAATGGATATTCTACATGAAAAACCCTTTCAATTAATATTTCATCCCTAATGATTGTTTGTTCTCCTCAAAAGAAATTGAATGGGAAAATATTTATACGATTTATTTTTTATGCACCGTCCAAAGACATACTGGAAATTTTCAAGCTGGGATTAAAAAAATTGTTGATTTAGACTTCAAATCCATCACTCCACGATTTTTGAAAATCTTAAACAGTCACAAGATCCAAGCTTGACCGTCTTTTTGGTGTTTGTTTCTCAGGGTGCTACAGTTCCTAGACCAGCCTACGGAGGACAGAAGGGCGCAGGAGGTCCTCGGCCATCCAACAACATGACTCCCACCTCAGCCGGCTCCACCGCCTACAGACCCGCCCCAGCGGCCGGCCAACAGCAGCAACAAAGTTGGGGTGGCGGCGGAGGCGGCGGGGGCAGTGCCGCGTACGCGCAGGCCGCCTCCATGCGCTTCGCGGCGCCGATCTCCGTGTCGGCGCCCTCATACTCGGCGCCAGCTTACCAGCAGCACAATTCGGTGAGTACAATTCTTATAATTTTATTTATAATTTATTATGTTTTCATCGAAAGTTTGCTTCCCTTGAGGAAAGAATTTTGTTGCTTACATCTTTGTATTCCGGGAAAAAGCTTTTGTGAAAAGGTTTAATCAAGAAGTCAATCTTTGCTCAAGCACATATTGAGGAAAAATACGCGGCCTTTTCAAAGGGTCTTATGAAACCGTCAAAGAGAATTTATTTCCTTCGTGTCCCTCAGCGATGCAAAACTTACCTTCTCAAGGAGCAGAGTCGATCCCCAGAAGCGCGCAGATATCCATCTAACCATGCTCCTTTCCGATTGATCTCCCTCTTGCCTTTGAACGAAACAAATGAAGAGGCACGTGATTCGATAATTCCACCCCGCGGCTCCAAACTTGACCTTATTTTCAGGGCAGATAAAATAGGCGCGGTACCAACAAACAAAGCTGTTGTCAAAACTGCTGCAAAATCGCGGCTGCACACATTGCGAATTACCGCGCGAACCTGTCAATGCAGCTCTATTATTTGGCCAATTGATGGAAATACCTGCCCGCTTGGCTCCGTTGATGCTGACGTGAAATCGATGCTGCCGAAACGTGGCATAAAATATTCATCTGCTTCCGATATAGTTCTGTTGGCGACGTTTTATCTCCTCACTCCGCCCTCCTCATTGTGTTTTGCACTTACTTGCATGTCGTCTCTCGTCTGACTGAGCCGATACTTCCATTTTTCCTATCTTATATTGGTGCGCAAAACGTGTAAACACAAAACAGTGCACAGAGATGAAATTGAAAATAGCTACACACAAATCAATCGACTTTCAAGACCGTGCAGAATATTTTTACGTGTCTTGCGCTGTAAGAAAAAGTATTGGGAAAAAACAGGAAAAGAAATTCAATTCTAGAAAAATATTTATGCTGAAGATTATTTATTTATTTATTGATTCTCCATTCGATACAGTCATGAGTCATTTAACGTTGATTTAAAAAGTTGATTTAAAAAAATAAAAAATATAACGTAGCATCGAGAACTGAGCTTGTTTTTGTTTCTCTCAAAATCAAGTTGTCCAGGTTCTATGGCGGTAAAAATCCAGCAGCTTAGAAAAAGGGAACATGCGCTTAACATTTATAGGCGTTATTGGAAAAGATTTATTTTATTTTATAAAATTGATCAAGTACTTTAAGTTAAAATTGTGAATTAAGGTTGCAGTTTCTCTGCATTTAATATCTTGACTTTTTTATCAGATACGCATTTTATATATTTTACAATGTAGCTTTTGTTATAGCAAGTGAAATCGGAGCCGGTGCAGCTTTCGTTGTAAAATTTGGTGCGCTGCAAGATAGATAGCGGTGGCACTTTGGCCCGCACTTTGCAGCCGATAGAAATGAAAATACGGCGCCCAACCATATACGGCGCATACAAACACACATATAAATTCGGATCCATAACAAAGAGCGATGCGCCAATGCGGCGGAGCTGCTTCCCCTGCCGTCTCTCCACACAACACAAGCAGAGAATAAAGATGGAGCTGGAGAGAGAGATGGATATGCAATGCAGAGGCCCATTTTGCATAATGCCCGCCACTAACTTTTTACAACTCGGCAGCCGCTCGTGACATTTGCGAGAAAATGCAATCGGCTTTTATATTGAGTAGAATTTTGTCCCAAAGAAAGAACTTCCCAGCAGGTGGACGACAGGAAAAGTGGAAGATTTGATTTGGAAAAATACTCAGTCCACACTTCCGTTTTATCGGCTGTCGGCCGAGGCGCAAATAAATTTGAAAGGCTTCGTTCTTGCTTTGTTCTCTTTTTGCGCTCGCAAAGGTTTCCCTGAAAAATGTGTCACGCCGGACGGTTTGCTGCGTTTCCAATTGTAAATAACGAGCGGCTGGGTCAACACGCCCCGGAAAAGTCACCCCTTTGAAAGCGGTGACAAATTAGCGGCTCTCAAAGAAAGTAGTGCTGCAGTTGATTATGCGACTCGGCCTTCTGAAGTGCCAGAGCAACTATCGATCCAGCTTGTGAAATAAGCGCACTCAAAACACGCGTGCTTTTTCTCTTTTTCCTTTGAACCACTTTCTCACAATCAATCATACAGCTTCCATTTATTTACTAAAAATAAATCATAAATTCGTATTCCCAAAATCAAATGTTCCCTGTATTTTCAAGTTGTTACTTCTAAAATTATGTTTTGCAGAAATAATCAACTTACACAACTAATAAAAAGTTGATATTTTTTAATATTGTTTCACGTTTGAATTGTAATTTGTTTTGCTAAAATATACAAAGTATTTCAGAATTTCTGCATTTATTCTAAATTTTACTGAATGAATAATAAACTCAAAGTGGTCACCTTGTTTCCATTTGCGAAATTTAGAAGCAGCTTTTGGACGTTTGCCATACGTTGGTGGCAAAATTAGCTCGCCCAAAATTCTCAATGTTCATTAATGAAAATGCATATTTTAGTCTTTTGCTCGCCGCGCGGTCCAGGTGTTCGCTTTGCCATCTCTGCTCTTACATTTAATTTTTCTCTCTCCTCAATCCGTCGCGCCATAGGTGCAAAAATTTCGCGGCGGGCATTTGGTCGGAGAGCCGCCGCCGCCGCCTTTTTCATTATTAATCGGCGATGCCATGTGGTTTGGACGGCGAATAAATCAGCGCGACTGGCCTTTTAATTAGCATGGGCTCTCGCCACACAGACTTTTTAACGCGGCTTTTATTCATTTTGCACAAGGAGTGTAGCGTCATGTTGCGGCATTTTTCGTTAGCGACGATCCAGAGCTTCAAAATTATTGCTCTCTGCGAGTGCTGAAATGTGTCCATTTGTCAGATATTACTTTTTGTAAAAGCGGCAAATTGACGCAAGAAAAAAAATGATTCAAAATGTCATTGTGAAGAGGAAAATTTGATTTGATTTTAATGCGAAAAGTCCAAGCTTTGTCCCAATAAAATTTGGCCAGAACTGTTTGACAGAAAGTTTGAAAAAAAAAATAATCCAAAAATGCACACATAGGAAATTTTAAAACAGTTAAACTTCTAAATCAACGGCATAATTTGTTAATATACAAAATTAACTAAAAACTGAAACTTCAAATAATAATAAAAATAATAATTTAAGAAAACCCTGCACCAAATTGTGCAAGTCAAATATTCATTTGTGGATAAAAAATCCTATTGTTTCCAAGGGAAGCAGCTGGGGCGAGTGGTGCAATCGCCAATTGCCGTTTTGATGATGACTATTAAATCTCGCGAGCTGACATGAGTGGCTCGAAATAACTTGCCGAGTGGCGTGAGTAGAGAGAGTGTGTGTGAGAGAAAAGAGAGCCGCCGGCGAAGCACCGTCCGTCCGCCGAAATCCCTGCAAAACTTATTATTACTTCAACCCCCAGCTCGAGCAGAACACTTCCTTATTACCGGCGGCGTGCGTCCCCAGCACTTCCTCCTCGGAGACTCATTATTCAAGTGACCCTTCCTTCCCGCAAGCTGAATAATTAGAACCCGGCGAGAAATAAATTCGATTTTTCTCCTCGGGTTTCGCTCTCCATTTCACCGGCCCTTTTTCGCCCTTCAATCAGAGCTGCCGAATCCACTTAACGGCCGGGGCGAATGCTTCTTTTTTTTATACGCTCCTCGCCGTTCGGGGGAGAGAGGGAGGCACGTTTCAATTAATGCAATTCGCACACGCTCGTCTTTCTCAATTAAAGCCGGACAAATTGGGCATTTAAAAAGTGGCAGAGTGGGAGCTTAATTATTAATGGAGGCAGAACAAAGGCAAAATTTTCGAGTAGGAAATCTTTGATCTGCATTTTTTGGATTTCCTTTTGAAATAACACCAATTTAGTTGGAAAAATAAATTATTTACTACAAAGTTTTGCAAGTTAAGAAAAAACTTGTATAGTGTGTGCAAAATTGAAATTGCCTCCCCATTTATAGTTTGTGCAACCCTTGTCTGAGTTGATCGATTTGAGCATCTTGCAACCACAGCAGCCCCCTACTGGAACAATTTCGCACACCCTCCTTCACACCCCTTGCTTCAGTTCTCACGCGTCACCTTCGCACTGGTGCTCGCTGGGCAGAAAGAATTTTTGCCGCCGCCGCCGACAGAGAGGGCTGATGAGTTTCGGCTGCGGGTTAATTACACGAAAATGACGGGGATGAGACGCGCCAAGGGTGCGGCGATAATGATTGTTTGGGAGGACCTGCGCGCGCTCTCACTCTAGCTCTCAACTCGCTCGCTCTCTCGCGAATAACAATAATAATGATGAGCGCTCTCGGCGAGTGCGTCATGCCTCTCATTAGGATGAAACTGCGACATTACGCGCGCGGTACAGTAAGAGAGCAAAATGTTGCTGGCTGACGTTCGTTTGCTTCTTTCCACCGACGGCACAAATAATGGCACTGTTTTGACAGAGCGGAATTTATTATTTGGGTCCCTCGTCAAAAACAGCGCAGAAATTGGGCAGGAACGGCCGATTTGTGCTGCTGCGAGCCGAGCGATTTGTCATCTGTGGCTAACGAGGACGATTTTTTACTCCATTCACGGGGCAGAGTGCCTGCCTGTCTGCCACAAAATCTCTCGATGCGTTTCCGCCCCAATACGACAAAAACAAACTTCTCATATCTTATAAGTGAAATGGATTTTTAGCACTTTCGAAATTTCCCTGTTTTTGTAAAAGCAATAATTTGACATTTCATTAGATCGCTGTGTTGATTTTTTTTTTGGATAAGCTGCGAAAAATGATAAT
This sequence comes from Neocloeon triangulifer, assembly GCF_031216515.1. NCBI lineage: Eukaryota > Metazoa > Arthropoda > Insecta > Ephemeroptera > Baetidae > Neocloeon > Neocloeon triangulifer. Next base: position 5,199,756 of record NW_026775550.1, read on the forward strand.
TGTGTATAGTTTTTGCTATTTTAGAATTGCAGCCCTATGAGAGCAAATACAAACTAAATAGATGTGAAGGAGAAATGTATTGTTTGTTTGTCTCTGCCGTGCAATTTGCCAATTTTTCGACTCACTCGTTCGTCTCCCCCGCCCCCGGCTAGCAACCGCACGCAGCAGCTGCTAATTTCCAGCTCCAACAATTGCACCGCCACAACAGTATAATTAACTGGGGCGCCTCAATAATTCACGTGGCCGCTGAAATTACACCCGAATAAGCAAAAGCTGAAAATACAAACAGCAAAAGTTTCGTGCATAATTCAGGCTCGAGATATCAGCAAAATTTCCGCCTTGCCGGAGCTGGAGAGAAACGGGGGTGGTTTCGGTCCGCCGGGGGAAAAGGTGGGTCGGCGCAAAAAGTGCACCTGGCGCCAGGCCAGATGCCGATCGGACAAATAGACAGAGGGTGAAAACTCGCATCACTTACCCCCGATGTGCTGTTTTTGCGTTTAAATGACTCAAAGCTAAATAAACACACAACAAATCCGGCCTTTCGCAGCCAGAGGGATTTTATTTTTTTGGACGCGGCGCGTGCATTTGCATGCGAATTCGCGGCGCGTTGATAAGGGCGATTAGAGCTGAGCCAGAGCGGCGTGTGGATTTGCGCCGACGAGCCGCGGCTTCCTTGCAAAAACACGTTCCGGGGCTTTTTGCCGTTGTCTCTGTCAGGCCGATATTTCCATGTCAAACGTGCAGCGTCGCCGGCCGGGGCGACAGGGATCGCCAGCACATGTCCGACCTTTTTTCAAGTTTTTGCGCTTTTCGCGAATAAAATATGTTGACATGATGAATCTCATTTGTAAATGAGGCTTTTGGTTGAAACATTAGATAAAAACATACACACTCATTATTCAACGGAGAATAATTTTTTGTTTTGTTTTTTTTGCCCTCATTGGAATTTTAAATTATTCCGTTTTAATTTAATGTTATCTTGGATTAAATTCAATGTCAGCTTAAGATTGATTGTGTCAGGAAAAAAATCAAGTTTCGCACCCCTGTTAGAACAAACGCATGCCGATTTGAGCGACCCCGTTTTGGAATTTGAACACGCCATTGTGCGCGTGTTATAGTTTTGTGTGCGCGTTATTTGCATATCAGCGGCGCCGCTGGCTGCCAGGGTGACGTTTTCATATTCAGATTAAGTCAATACGGCGAGTATGCGAGACAACACTTCTTGTCTCTCTGTCTCTCTACGTTGTCAGCAGTTGAGGTTGAGTTGAGGGGCGCCAGTTTCGCCAACATGTTTATTTATGAAAAACATACAGGACGTGCAGATGTGTCGAAAACGGAAATTTAAAACAAAAATCAACAGCCCAAAAGTGGTCTTGCAGAGACAAATTTCTTTTTCTTTCACCATCGACGTGGCACGTCTCATGCAAATTTTAATTTCTGAACTCGGCGGGGCCAGATAAGGTGGCGGCCTTCGATGGGGCGCAAAACGGCCGACACGCAAACCTGCATACAAATTGGCGCGCAAATCGCTCTATTTTTACTTGTGGTGCGAGAACCGGGGAGGCCGTATTTAAACGCCTTATTATGACAAATTGCTGAGTGAGTGAAGGGACGACGCGCGAGAAAAGGGTCGGGGGCACATAAAAAGAAAAGTTCCTGAGCCACTTCATTATTCAAAGGATTTGCTCGCGTTTGCCTGCGCGTAAATTATGACCGAAAAATGTAATTCCACTGATTTAGCTATGCGGCCTCGTCACGTGGCCCCTCCAGGCACACGTTCCAAACTTTTCAACCAAGTTTTCAGATTCAAACAATCGCGGATAAAACTCGCGGGGGAATACATCTGAATTTAATTAGAAACCTCACTTGGGAAAAATCTATCACAATGAATATCAGTTCAATGGATTTATATGTTGAATTGTTATTCAAATTTTAAAAAATAAACCAATGATTAGATTGTAATGTGGCATGTCATGTGGTTTTTATTCTCAAATCCAACATTTTTTTCAGCTTTTAATACATATTTAGTTACACTGAAATTATACCTGGACTGCAATATCTTTTGGATCAAGTTCGCTTTGTGTGTGGTTGAAAGGCACCTAAAGCATGCTAATCAATAGTAATCCGTGATCTCGCTCAATTTAATTCCGCCCCATGCACGTGACACGATGTTAATGCTTACAATTGGAAGCCTTGGGAAGCCGAACAAGTCTGCATATCACACAAAGTGCAAGAGTGCGCGACACACCTTTGGCGTCATAAAGCAGCGGCAGATGAGGCTCGTTACTTGTGGGCGGGTCAACCACCGGCGGCCGGAACATGCAGCCTTTGCTAATTTATCGTCCATATGGCGCCCATTATTGAATCACTGCCCGATATCATTATTGGTGCCGAACACGTATATGTCGCGAATTAATATGTAGAGGTACATCTGCCGCCACCGCGGACAAAAGCATCCCCAGTGGCAATTAGTGTGCGAAAGGACAATGCATTATTAACCGGAGTGGAGAGATTCATTATGATTATATCATGCTTTGCGTTCGTTCGTTAGTTCGAGGGTGTATTATTTAATTCATCAACGGCCATTATCGTGAAAGAGAGAATCGCCACGCAGATCCAATAATAATTGGAACCGTGAAACGGATCCGTCATGCGCGCGTGACACCAACTCGGACCGATTGATTAGTTTCAATCGGCACTTGCGTGCGCGGTTGAATCCCGGTGTTATTAATTATATCGCGTTTGCAGCCAGCCCAGTGCTTTGATTTGCTCTGTTTAATTTAAGCCGTGTTATCATTAATTTAATCGTTCGACCGCACACACGTGTGTGTGCTGAATGATGCAAATCGGCCTGCAGAGTTGGAAGAGTATGCTAATTTGGTGGTCGTTGTTATTTCACCGGCCGATTATCAACTAAAATTGGAAACAAATTTTTTATTAACAAAAACACTTGTCAAGTTCATTCAAAATTTGAAAATGAATTATTTTATTCCCTTACATCATGACAATAAAATAATGGTAATTTTTTCAGCAAAAAACATCTTACAAGAATTTCATTTTATTAATATTTTAAATTATTATAAATTTTATTTATTCCAAACACTAGGAGTTTGTTATTTTAAGCAGTTTTTGATGGTTCCAACTCACAAAATAGTTCCTTTCGTGACACCACAGTGGCCGAAATCTATAAAACTGCGTCAAATGCAACACTACTTAATCTTATCAGACCGAAATCGCTCTTTCCCCTCTTCCACATTTGTTATGAGCTTGCTTCCGTCCGAAATTCGGCCGCTTGGAAATTACACACAATCAACTGTGCATTACTTGATTTCGGTGAAATGGAAAACTAGAAATTTATCCGCGCACGTGAGGCACTCTGCACGAAAGCCAGCCCAATTTGCTTTATTACCATTTTTTGTAAATCAGTAAGGCACCGTGTCCTGCGTAACCTCGAGTGCCTGCCGCGAGGTCGGGTTTGCTTTTATGCTTTTACAGCACGGAGTAAACAACTCGAATCTGCACAACTCACGAATGATGTAATGCATGCGAATCGACGCGCGGTGTGTGCATTATCAAGTTTGATCATGACTTAGGGGAAAAGTTTGTGCGCTGGGCGCGCGCGCGTGATTCATTACGCGGCTGGTGTCAGAGCGGCATTATGAAGCATTTTATCTTGCAGAGAGAAAATATATAAGGAGCAAAAGGGCTGCTGCTTTGAGAATTGATGAGCCTCCGAATTGGATCTGCCGCTTTTAATGGGAAAATGCTCGCTAAGGGAGATCTTTCGCTTTCGTTTCTTGTTCTTAAGTGGGAGAGAATGAAAAATAAATTGGCTTTTCTAGTGCTTTAGAGGAAATAACTCCAAATGGATGGCAATTTTTGGAAAGAATAACAAAAATTTATAAATTCCTTTCCCAATGGCATGAATTCAAAGTGTCTATCAATTCTTACCTTTTGCAGAAACAATGTCGGCCAATTACGACCTTGCGAACTACACGCTGATTTTTTTTCCTCGCAGAAAAGACGTGCACCTTCAAACAGAACTTTTTCACATTTTTTTTCTGCGGCTTTGAAAGTCTTCTGCTCTCGCGTCGTTTGCTTTCGTTACGTTCTGCGACGTTTAGCCCGCAATACATTATTTTTACTTTCGAGTGCGTTCACCGTTTTTACGGCCGTCGCAGAGACGCCAAATTTTATGTATCACTCTCTCTTTAGTGCGCCCGCCTAATATATCTGCCGGGCGTTATTTTATCTGCTCGTCGGCGGAAGAGGTGCTGTATCGTCGCTTTTTACTTGGGCCGATACCCGCCGCCGACTAATGGCCGATTCGGGTCGGCGACAATATTGCCGCATATAAATTCGGCTTATCTTCTGGCGCTTTTCTCGATGGACGGATCCGATAAATATTCCGAGTGGGGGCAAGAAAAGAAAAGGAGTCGGATCGAGAGAGTTACTGTGCCAAGCCTGCTTTTTAATGGCCGCTCCCTTATCGATTTTTCATTCGGAGGGGCTGCAGCGGAAAATGTGCCAAGAGAAATCCAAAAGACCAACTTCAAAAAAAGGGGAAATTTCTTGACGAATCTTTTCCCTTCAATTTTCCATCAGCGAAATGACGCGAATCATGGGAAATCGGCCCAATTTTTTATCACAGGCGTCTCGACCGAAGCAAAAAATGGTCGGGACCAGAGCGGAAAATTTTCAAAGGCCATGCGAGATTTCCTTTCGTTCCATTTGCCAGCTGATTAGCTGTCAATTGAAGAACACGGCGCTGCTTTTTTTATATGCTGGCGTCTTGAAAAATGCCGGCCGTTGAAAGCGCTGCTGGCCAAAGGTCGTCAGTCGCTCGAAAATCGGTATCAAAAAGCAAGCGGACCGAGAAGTGCACCAGGGAAGCCATTAAAACTTTTCCATCATAAAAATAAATACGGCAGCGCTGCTCCGAGTAAGGATCAATTTATCATGCCGGCCCTTAAAAGTATTGACACAGGCGGGCGACGTGAGACTCGGCGGTCAGTTGCGGAGAGAAAGAGTGATGCTGGTCATAAAACGATTTCATTCTGATACTATTTCTGCTTTTTTGAGCATAAAAATAGAAGAAAATTGTATAATTACTGTTGTTTGTCGCCTGCCTGGGGCACAAACAAGGCTAATTACCGTCAGAATTGGTTGTTTGTGGATCGAAAATTTCGGATTAATATGTTTAATAATAAGTGGTGGGAAAGCCGTGGAATTCGTTGCGGTCGCTTAAGGATCGACGGACTAGTCGCATGCAGTAATTATAACGTTGGAGGTTATTCACTCCAAAAAATGCAGAATAATAATTGAAAATGTACGAAAAAAATGCGGTGTCTCTTGAATATACAAAAATATACAAAAACCCACAACGAGTTAAATTAAAAAATAAAAAAAATCCTGTTTTTAATTCATTAATTTTTTGCCAACAAGTCAGAACGATAAATTGTAAAAAAAAATGGTTTGGAGAAAAATAGGCACACAATGCTAGTGAACAACTCACTGAAACTCATATCATAACCGAGTATTTATCAAGAGGCGATAAATACCCGACTACCCGCCGCACTGCAGCCTAAACTATGTTTTTAAGGGTTTTGTTGATAAGGGACATCAAAAGAGATTAACACAAATGATCTCTTAACAAGTAAGAAAGGCATCTAATTTTTACTGTCAGATTTTTAAGGCTCAATTGGATAAATTATAAATTTGGAAAATTTTCATAAATTGTTTGCTGAAAATTGAGTTTTATTGGTTTAAATTGGAGAGATTCGGCAAGAAAAATATTTATTCACATTTCAACCAAAAAAGACCAACTAGATTTTGATTGAACATAAAATTCCAATTGCAAACAGAGCTGGTGACGTAGATGAAGGTCATTGGAAAATGTAAAAAATAAACTTTGACTTGGTCTCTCCCTGAAGTTTGGAACCCCCAAATCACGCAGTAACCTTAATTGTCGACGAACCTTAAGGTCAGCGTGCGACTTGTCGACGGGTAAACGACCTATAAACGACGGACGCATCGGGGCACTTGAAATACCAGCACGCTCGCTGGCCATAAGTGACAAATGCCTGCGCGCGCGTGAGTCGGCAGGCAGTTGATGACCTTTGCGAGGTTAAATCAATCCACTCGCGGCGATAATGAGCCGAGCGAAAATGCAAAAAGCCTTGGCCGACGTCCCGAAAAGTAAGTCCGCGCCAATTGATATGCAGTTCGCAGAGCCAGGCCGCTCATTTACCTGTGGAATGGTAATAAACCAGCCCGCCTCCATACGTGAGTTTGTTTTCGTGTCGCGCAAGCTGATGAATTAATCCAATTTGCGTTTGGACTCGTATTTTTCGCATACGCGCTCGCAGCCCCGGGCCCCGCTTTTGTTTTGGTCGCGAATTTTGGCATCGGCGAGCGAACCAACACCGCGAGGCTTCATTTTTAGTTCCCCATTTTTTTTTTTTTGCAAAACGGCGCGTGGTGACAAATTAGCGGGCACGCAGGTACACACGCCCAGATGAATGTTTGATGAGCAAATTTTATTTCAGCGTGCAGATTCTTCCGGCGGCGTCGCGTTGTGAAATTTAACAAGCAGCCGCTGGCGACCAAATTCAAATGGAAATTTTTGAATGCGTGTTCGCAACGCTCTTGTTTGCCAGCCAGGGTCGGTAATCAACTTGCTTGTGGCGCTGCAAAAATTGCAATATTTTGTTACAAAAACAACTCTTTTGGTCTAAAAGAGTCTGAAATTTGAATCTAATTCCATCGGTTTCATACGAAAAGTCCTCAATCTTAATTGGTAGCTTTCATTTTAAATTATTTTGAATCTAATTGAAACTGTTCACAAACTTTTATGGAAAAAAACAATACCACTTTTAACCATTTTTTAAACTTTCAACCTTGTGCTTATTCATAAATGCCAGTACAAATTTGATCGTGCAGCTGGAATTTTTCCGATTTTGTGTGCAAACTTTTTGATGAAAAAACTCTTCCATACCTGCACTTGCTGAGAGAGGGTCGGTCGGAATGCGCTTTATATATAATGGCTGGAACACGAAAGCGAATCCCATTAAGGACTCGTCCGACTCACCGTCCCACTCGACGAAGCAATTTCGCTTTAAACACGGCGGCGGCTGCGGCTCGCTTTAAAACAGTTTCGAAGCTCATCAAAAGTTTTAAAACAGGGTTGGAGGGCGCAACAGAAAATCAGTTTCACGTCTGTCAAGAGCGCGGCTACTTTTCTCTCTGCTTTTCATTCATTTCGCAAGTTTAACGAGATAGTCTAATTGAAGGGCGTTGTCGCGAGAGCTTTTTTGTCCAGCCCAACCGGCTGATGAATTCTTCGCCCCCGGCCGGTGCCTGCGGAGGGTTACATTTGGCGGGCTGCGAGCGGAATCAATCACCAGCAGCAGCGAGGGCTGGTTGCTATCTTTTGGGAATTGACAAGAAGAAACCCGGCGCGTATTGCGTCAGAGAGGCGCACACGCGCATTAAAAATTTTCTGCTTCATTTTCCCCGAGACTGCCTTAAGAGGATTTCTGCTACTTTATTTTAGTTACTCTAAGCGGCTTTAGTTTCTGCCACTGCTGGGTCCTTTGAGATTCGCAGCTTACCGGCTAATTTACAGCAAAAAATTTATCAAGCTAAACTCGGAATTCGTAATTTCAATGTGGGGATTAAAATTGTAATTACGCGCGATTAATTTTTGCTCCATTTCCATTTTCCAGTGACAAAAATTATTATCGACGAGAAAATGTTTTGATAATCATTAACAAGATGCGAGCGGTCGTGCGTGAAAAATTCGCGTTCGCTATGCCTCAATAAAGCTTTGCCCAAATTAAATTAAATGCTTTCTTTTGTAAGTGCCGCATAAGCGCCTATGGGTTCGTGTTAATCTCAAAAAAATTAAAATTACAAACATTCAAAATTTACAAAAATTTTATTAAAAAATTACAATTTTTGACGCCAATTCCATAATCTTTGAAAAAAAAATGAGAAAACCAAAATTTTGATTTATAAAATGAAAAATAAATCAATGAAATAGTTTTATCTGTATAGAACCTTTTTGAATAAATCGCTCGGTTTACAAGATATATCGAACGTACAAAGAAAACGGCAAGTTCTCCCATGGAGAGATTGAATTGATTTACACCTTCCTCTTGGCCACATGCACGCATCGAGTGGCAGAAAAGTGGTCCAGTTTCCTCTTGGGCCGCTCTGGAACAAATCGAATCAAAGTCGGGTGAAATTCGTCACCGTACGTGTGCTTGAAGTCGAGATGCAAACGGCCTCATTTGCATCTTATGGCTTCAATATCGCGGCACAAGTCGTTTCGTTTCGCAGCCCGGGGCGCTTTACGTCGTTTCGTTTTTCGCATCACGGCTGGTGCGCATCAGCACTTTGTGAAAACGGACCGCCGGGGCCACTCCCAACGCACACCACTGCGGTGCCCGGCCGCTCATTAAAAACATGCGGGGGCTTGAAAAGACTATGCAACCCGCTCGCCGTGTTCTTTCTGCGCAGCCAAATTAATCTTCTCCTTTTGTGTCGCGCGGAATAATCTGCGTTTTTTAGTGAATGGGGCCCGGTGTCTCGCGCAGATGAATTTAATTTCAACTCTGCGTGCCCCAGGGGGACGAGAAACATCCTAACCAGAAGTAAGGAATAAACTTTGGAGTGCAAAAATATTAAATTATACTTGGTCTGGAAACCTCAATAGTTCTTGATTCATTTTGAATTGTTTGGATTTTAACTACGAAATTTTTCTTTCCGGAAAATTCTCGGCCAACTTTAAATTTTGGGAAAGTTTCGAAAGAAAATCTGGTGGAGCCTGAGAGCGGCCCGTTCAGAGATAGCATCAATAATTAAATCCCCTGACTACATACATAGTGGGCGAGTGGAATAATCGCTGCAGAAGAGCACAAAGTTGAAGCCGTTTTCCATTTCCAGCGGCATATTAGAGGCCCGAATTTGTCTCATCTGCGCTGCAATAAGGGCGTGTGTATGGTAATTCGGCCGGTGGCGGCAGCCCGAGTGCGAGGCCGGAATAGATTTTAATCAACGTTTTGAAGAGAGAACGCGCGCAGAGATGTGTGGAACTGTGCGCTGGAAATTCGCTGAAGAGCTCTCTGCGCCAGGCTTAAACTCTCTTAATGGTCTGTGTGCCATCATGTCTCCATTATTAAACGACACATCCACTGTAAAAACAAACTGTAAAATTTAATTATCGCTGAGGAGAGCGACTGCGCGTGAGTGATGCTCGGGCGACCATTACGGCTCTGTTAAACATCGCCGCGGCGTCGTACCGAGTTAATTAATTGTTCCCCCAGCCAACCGGCAAATGAATATTTCGCCAAATGGAGTGTTTTATTGCTGATGAGCAACTCATTTATTCGCCGCGCAAACCCACGTTGTAAACAGTATCGTGAATATACGGATAAAATAATTAATAAACGCGCGGTCGAGTGCGAAATTCAGCGATTTTTGGCACCGCGCATTAAAATTATCTTTGCGATCGGTCGCAGCTGATGCCCAAATTTAATTAAACTTTGGTCGTTTTTTGCGGTCTTATCTCTCGATGGTGCAATTTTACTTCAGCGGCACTTCCTTTCCATAATTGCCAGCTACTGTCGGCCTAATTAGTGGAGTCGTATGCGATTTTTGCTACATGAAAAATGCCGTCAAACTTAATTAAAAATAAATTTCCATTTTGAAAGGGAATATTATTTATTATGAATTCTCAATATGAAAGGAGGATCTTGGTTAAATGAAATAAATTTTTGTTCGGAATTTTCTGTAATTGCTTTTGTTAATTTTTTTTCTGTTTGAATTTAAAAAATCTAATTTTTGGTGGCCATGGTTTTATCATCTGCTCGTGTACGGCGAGACTAATACCCAAAAACGGTGCAAACCCTCTCACAACCGGCGTGCTGTCGGACGAGATTTTTAATCAGCCCGGCCCAATTAATGAAGTTGGTCCCAGCCGGAGTCATCTTGCTCCGCGTGTGTAAATGAAAGAGAGGGTGCGAGCGGAGAGCGCAGCCTCTCGAGATGAAGATTAAACTGCACGAGCACTCGAGGAAGAATCGCTGAATCGCACCATTCGCTGCAGATTGAATTAACAAGCACGTGACGGAGAACAACAAAGGAGGGAAAGAAAGAAAGCAAGCAACGCCCGCAGCACCCCTCTTCTTTCTCTGTGTTTGCGCGGTGGTTTTCTTATTATTTGATCCGACCGGCTGATTCTCGGCCTCTGATTTTTATGGACCCCTTCCTTATCGCGCAGTGCGAGAGAGGGTGCGTCGTGTGGGGCATTTGCTTGGCAAATTTGTGGCCAAAAATTGTGCTGCCGAAGGGAAACGTGCCGGGATAAAGGTCATCGCAGGCGGCAAGTGGGCCGTTCAACGGTTGATGCTGCTGTTCGTGGAGGCGTCTTTAATGCTCAAATTTTCAAAAGATGCGCAAAAATGGAATTTATTAGCTCACAGCTATAAATTGCACGATTATCTCGCACAGGGCTAAAATTCAGCAACAGGGCATGAAAAATATTAAAAATAATTAGGTATTGCTTTCTAGGTTGAATAAAAAGCAAATCTAAAAGAAAAGAAACAAAAAGTTCAGATGCTTTTTATACCCAAAATTCTCTGAATAAACAAAACAAAACCACAGTTCCCCCCATTTATTTTTACAGTTTTGTACAAAAATAGTTCTTTTAAAAACAGCACTCGGCTCTTCGTTTGCGGAAAAGAACCGTCACAGTGTTTACCTTACGAATGCATTCCGGCAGCAACTCGAAAGAAACTCGAGTGGACGCGGCAGCAACTCAAGTGTTTGGAAAATCGCTGCAGCTTCTTTTTTTTTGTCGCCAAGCGGTCGCGGACAGATTTTAAATTTAGTAAGCTGTATTATAGTTATATTGAGATATAGCTGTATTACAGTGACCTATTCCAAAGATTATTTCTGTACATATGTTGATCTATACGGAATAAATATTATCTGAATCTGAATCTGAATCTGAATCTGACGAGCATCTGTCAGCGTCGCACCGTGTGTGAGCAGATTCCGCGAATTAGCGCAAATCCAGATCTAGCAAAGCTGCAAAAAGCGAGTGGAAGTTGAAGAAGTAAAACGGCGGCCCGGAATGCATCTGTTGAATTAATAATGGCCGCGGTGGTCTTTCGCCGGCTCTTTCTCTCGCGGTAAGAGGATTACAATAAAAAGAGCGGCAGCTTTATCACTTGACGCGGCCGTAAAAAGTCGTTCGTTCGGTGCGCGCGATGACGATGATGGAGTCGGTGCTGAAATGAGCGTAAAGTGCTCCGTGTTTCGCACATTTTCATTCACCTGCTCCTTTCCGCGTCCATTTAGCGCCGGCTTATTCCGCCTTTTATTACAACCGCACGTCTCGTGCAACGAGCTCGCAGTACTCTTGGCGCCAGCAAAGTAAACACAAGACCATCCAACCAAAAAGAAACATTTTTGAGAACTTGCGATTTTTTTATAAATTTTACTAAAATATTTAGCGACCTTGACGCGTACCTCTTTTGAGGCTCCCGTGTCTTCACAAAGTTTTTGCCTTTACTTCAAACATTATTTACTTCCCTCATTGTGACTTGATTTTTTGTGACTAAAGTTATTTTCAAATTTCGTAATTATGAAATAAATTGATTTTCAAATTTATTTATTCAAAAATATTGTAGCTTATTCTTCTCAAACCAACATTAAAAAGATTAAAAATGTGAAGATGTGAAAAAACGGCAACATTAATATAGCAATTATGGAATCGCATGCAACCCCTTAATTCATATACAGAAAAACTTATTATTATTTTAATTCTTCATTCCTCTCAATTTCTTTGAATTATTTATGGTTGAATTATTATTATTATGGTTGAATAATTGATTGTTTTTATAAGATAAATTAAAATACAGAAAAAGCTTACGGAGTATTTTGTTTCTATTTTTTCACTTGGTTTTGACATTTAAATTTCAAATCGAATTTATTTTTGAACAAATATTAAGAAAAAAATACTAAAATTTGTATTATTAAATTAAACGTTCAAGGAAATTCAATAAATGTTCTACTCGAAGATGCAAAGCAACGGAAACGCCAGCTCTGATATATCATTTCAACCCCTATTTGATTAACTTGTACACCCTAAGGAATTATATTATTCTCTTGTACATAATGTATCGCTGCACAGAGAATTAACTCTCTATTTGAGACAGTGCGTTTTGTGCCTCGTTAAGTATGTTAAGGGGCGTGTTTCTTGCATGTATTTCGCGCACATTCTGCATGTTTTTGCGCACTTGTTTGTATAGAAATTCTCTCTCGCATTCACCTGGCGCATTATTCGTGGGCGGCAAGGGAAGGTTAATGGGGCTTTGTGCCCTTATCCGCTCGCTCCCTTGCGAGAGCTTCAAAGGCTCTTCCGACTCTGATCCTGCGCTCAAGAACGGACTATTCTTCGAAACGCCGTATCGCGCTCTGTACTCAATTACAAACGGCGCATACACACAGGAATTTGCGAGCAAGGCAAACTTGCCAGCTAATAAATGGCTTCAGTCGATTTGTCGGCTTTGAGAGATATGCCAGCGCAATTGACGAAAGCAGATTTTCGGTCGAATACAATTTAGTCGGTTCTATCATAGGCTCAAGCTGAAATAATAATTTATTTGGTCACATTCTTGAAAAATGCCGCAGGCGTGCTTTGTGCGAAATTCACAATTTAAAATTCAAACACGTTTTTAGTGCTCAATTTCTACTTTATAAAAATATGTACTATATTTTCTAATGAACTTCCTTTTTCGTTTCAGGTGAGTACAAACGTCAACACAGTCGGTTCCACTTTGGATTTGGCAGAGCAAACAGCAGTGAGTAAATATACACGGCTCGCGGAAAATTTGAAACCCTTTTCTCCTGAACTGAATCTACACAGAGTTCGTTTCTAGCCGGGCGAATTTTGTGCATATTTGATGTATTCCTTATTTGACGTCGAGCTTGGCAATTCTCGCGAGGAAATGTTTTTAACGAGCTCGTATCACCCGAGTCCCCGGCGGAATCGCGTCACGGCCTTCAAAGAACATTTTTCACTGCGCGTAATCCTTTAAAAGCAGGGCTTAAAATAATGCCTGAAAAATGGCAGAGCGAATTTGTCATTTTACTCTTCAAAATCAGAAGAGATAATCCGGCCGGCATTCAATAATGCGCCCAGTCCCGATTTCGAATTTATTTTTGAACTCCAAGCCGGCTCTCAAGTACAGCAAAACTCACTCAATGGCTGACCAGACCACACATACATGCGAAGCCTCGCTCGCGCGTATATTGCGGCTGGGAAGCGTGTAATTGGCTGCCAGTGGCTGCCGCCGCCGCTGGTCACCAGTCGACAGACAAGAACGACCGCGCCGATTTTTGCCCCTGCAGCTGGATAACCGCAGTTTGCTCAGGGGACAAAACCTCGGCGACAAACTGCGATTCAAATCAAACGATGCTAATGCGCCAATTAGTCATGAAAGATTTTCGTGGAAACTTTTATTTGAAGTGGATTTGCAACACATGAAAATAAAAAAATGCGTTTATTTGATCATAAATGGAAACCTTTAAATTACAATACTTATTTATCAAATTAAATTTTTACGCAAACGATTTAGAAAACTCAATGAAGCGTAATTATGTCACCGAAAAATTGAAACATTTGTTATATTGCATTGCAAAACAAATTTCTTCTTATTAGAGTCAGATATTTCGCCTCCTCTGCTCATTTTGTGAACTTTGGAACGGCTTGGTCAGTCTCGGCACTAATAGATTTCCGGTGCTTGAAAATCGAAAGGCTCTCGAGTCTCGAGCTAGCACCGGCTGGCCGACCGGCATTCTTCCTCTTCCAGAACACTTACCCTACCTGCTACTCTTGCAGGCTGATATATTTATTGCGAGAGCGGAGAGCAAGAATAAGAATGAAAAAAAAAATCGGGACCCGCTCTAACAGATGGTCCTGCTGCTGGTGCCGGCGCCACCGGTTCAACGAAAGGGCTGCTTTCTTTCTTTTTGCCCGGGCGTGTCATTGTGATTCCGGCCGAGTATTTTCTCGCTCGGCGTGTTACACACCACTTTTATAACGCGGACGTGCCCATTTTTATTTTTCAGCGCAGGTATTCCCTTTCTTTCTTTCTTTCTTTTTTGGTTGGTATTGCATCGACGTGGCCATTCCGCCCGCTGGGAAATGTCCCTTAATGCTCTCGCCGGTGCTACTGGTGGCGCGCCATTGAAAAGATTCCTGGCCTTTTGACTCGGCACGAGCTTTGAGCAGTCGATCGACGGAATTATTTATTAATTTGTTCTATTCTGTCGAGGCAAAAGGTCTGAAAGGGTCGCCCGCCGAGACTCGGAGGCGAATAAATATATTACTAACGTTCGCAGCAGACCACTTTTCCGGTTTTCACTTTTGTTATATACACTGCCCAATGATGTGTGTCGTTTTCATTTCCAACAAAAGACGCTAAAAGTCAACTTATATTTACAAGGTGCCGAAACAAAATTTATTGATTAAAAATCAAAGTCATTCAATACAAAAATTATTTCGTGATGATGGGAAAAACTTATTGCATTTTATTTATAAATACGATTTCTTGAAAACACCTGAATTTTTTCTATTTTGATAAACTGCATAAATTATCAAAATTTGCAGAGTAATTCTTTCGGTGGTGTTTATTTTTTTCACCTCTTTTATTTTCTGATAATTTTTAATGGACAATCGATTTCCTTATCAATCCAAAGGCAGTATTATCTTGGTCCATAATTTCTATCCCTTCTTTTTCATTTGCACTTGTCTGCCAAAGGCCTGCTTGCTTTCTCGTTGAGCGCGCCAAGAAGTGCTAAACGAAATTCGGACGGGCCGCTGTAATTTTGGCTCGCACCCTCGGAGCAATCGCCGCGTCGTTTCCACGGGGGCGATAAAAACAATGACCAAATGCGCTGTGCGCGGACAAAAACATAAATCGCCGTTGTTGATTGTTGCGGTTCGAGAGTGCCCGGTGCAGCTCTATCGAGGCCATAATTTTAATTATCTCCTTAAGAAGGCTTGGCACGTGATTTAATAAGGGTCGGGGGGCGGCGGGGGTGGAAATAGACCAGCCATGCAGCCGCCGGGCCAATTTGGCAAGCGGAGGCCATTTCCAGCAGCCGACCGACCAAAGCCCGAAGAGCATCTCGCAGCAGCGCAAAGTTATTTTCGCCACGCTTTCGCTCCGATGCCCGGCTCGCTTTTATCACACTCGAGGGTGATTAAAATGAAAAAGTGCGGCAATTAGACCCAAGCAGAAGAGCGCCAAGCGGCCCGCGCTCTCTTATTAAAAATGTTTCTCCTTCACAAAAGTAAATTTCGGAGAGACAATTTTTGGACCGAAACAAGACATTCATTTCATTGTTATTGGACTTTTCGGTGATCAAAGAGACCACCATGACTTGGACTGAATGGAAAAATTGTCTGAATGGAAAATTCTAAAATTTGATTCAAGATTTGAATGTGCGACAATGTTTATCAGGAATTTATTGGTATTTTTTATTTACGAGGAATTGACAAACCCGTCAGAGTTGAAAAATTTGAAGGAAGAAAATTTTCTTATTATGATGGATATTCAAATTTTTCCGTATACAGACAAGATCGGTTGGTTTTAAAGGGCTCAATTTTTAATGAAAGTACATTAGAGTGACTAAAAATTTTATTCAATTCAAAGTAAGCACGAGCTAAACGTTGAAAAATAATTTGAGGCTGCACCAAACAGATTGGAAGAAAAATGGAGGAAATAATATGGTTTAGCGTGTTGATTCATTAAAATGACGATCGATGTCAGTCGTGGGGCTCGGCAGCATCACTCATCCGTCGAGCGGCGTCTACTCCACATGCTCATTATATGGTAATCAGCCAAAACAAACGATCGAACCGCAGGCCTCGTTCATTATGTAGCAAATCTTCGCTTGTCAGCGGCAGCGAGGTTAGAACAATAAACAGCGGGCGCAAAAGTGCGAAAATTCTCGCCCATAAATCATCCGCCGCCGCCGCACTCGCCGCGGCGCGCACGAAAATAATTAAAGTTTGCAGGCTTGATTTATATGCAGAGCTGCTCGGCAATTTTCAATTAACAGACACATACGGCCGGGCAGACGACCGTGTCGTTTAATAACTAACAATAAACGCCTCTCTCTGCACCGGCCGGTCGATTTTCGAATGCATTCGCCGGACGGAAACTGCGCTGTAGCGATTTCCACTCGATTTCATCCACGATTTTGCCTCCTGGCGCGCCCGCCTTTGTAATAAAACGGATGGATTTATGGTAGGTATTTGGCACGGGGGCAGCCTCTCGCACTTGTGAATTGGCTGCACGTGATTTTTCATATTAGAGGGAGGGCCTTTGTCACGCTTAAGCTGTTTATATGAGACACATTTGGCACTGCCGCCGCCAAGTTTCATTTCATACAAAATAATGCCAGACTTTTTGCACATTGTAAAATTAGAAAAGAACTAGGAGACTGAAACATTGAAAACAAAAATTAAACAATCAAAGCAAAGCTCAGGTGCTAAAATACATGTCTAAGATTTACTTTCCTCAAACTCCTAGTCCATTTCAATAATAATAATTAATTATTAAATCAACCAAAATTTTTTTCCACAAAGAAGTCGGAAAAATTGGTCGAGAGGAAAACGCAGCGCACAACTCACTGAAACTCAAAGCCGAGCATATTTACCAGGAAGCGATAACAACCTAAATGCTCTAGAATCCCACTTTTCATCTGATCAAATAAATTTTCTGGCGTGTTTTCCTGCAAATGACGATCCCTGAATTCTGACTGCAAGAAACACCCGTGGAGCGCCAAATGGCAATCAATAATCAATTTAATTTGAAAGGCACTCCTCTGGCCGCTCTTGCAATCAGCAAATCGGACCAAAGGGTTGAGCTGTGAATTTGACGTCGAGTTGCAGCATCGACGAGCAATTATTCTGCGTGTTTCATTATTTATTATTGCGCACCGAGATAAATCATTTGGCTCGCGCCGACGTTTTATTCTTCGTTTTATTTCACGTCGTATAATTTGATATTATATGTGCGAGCGAGAGAGCGAGCGGCGCAAATTTATATTTACTGCGGCGACAAACACAATGAAGAATGGAAATGTATTGTATCAAGGGACCTCCCAAGAGTCGCACAACGCGCGCATGTTGTTATTATGATTATTTACTCCGGCGGCGTCATTATTCTCCGCCGCGTGACACCGAGCGACACATAATTCCTTTTTATTCTCTCGCCCGCCGGCTGGACCAGAATTAGCAGTTTCATCTTTGCGCAAAAAGGCATTGAGCTGCGATCCCATGACGCTGCGCTTTCGCAGCATTCGCGGAGCCTTCTCAAAAAGACGGGCCCCGATAAAAATTTATGTTCTAGAAATCAACTCACTAGTTTTTAATTTATGATTGTGAACTAAAATTATATACAAAAAAAACTCGTATCAAGAAACTTTGAACGTGCCTCCCAAGTTTTCTGGACGATTTGATTTAATTTATGCAAGAATGACTCTAAAATTATTCGGGAGCTCAAATTATTAAAATTCGTGAGTTACAAGTTTAAATAACTCATTTAAAGAGAAGGAAAATCCTCAACAGTTGGCCCTGAGGAGGCGCATTGTTCCTCTCCTAATGTCTCTAATAGGCCGTAATGACGCGCGAGGTGTGGCCGCGCAGTCGGATCGTAATTTTTTCGTCGACATGCCTCGAAACACGTCGTCGTCTTGTAATTTATGCAAAGCTGCTTTGCAGCCTAATTTATGGCGCATCGGGATTTGTGGTGTAGCAAGTGAGTGTGGAGCGCTCTCTCAAAATCATTTGATTACATTATACCTTGCGCGCTCTCCAAAATAATAATGTATGCACATACATTAGGGTTGTAAATGATGTACGAATGTGCTGCGCGGCACTACAAGCAATTAATTTGTCTCGCTGCGGGGCCTGATTTGCAGATAGCGATCTTAAGTTGGTCATTAGCGCGAGCAGTGACTGTGCGCGCCGGAAATTTATACGCCAGCTGAAATTCGAGAGCGAGAAATAGCGCGCTCTTGTTTCCAGATAACCGAAATAAGGCGATTATCATAATCCAACGTGCTAATAGTAAAACCGCAAAAAGACTTTGAATTTTGATGTAGAAACGTGGATATTTTTTTAATATATTATATAGGATAATTGTCAAATATGGATATTTTTTATTCTTAAAAATTCAGTTTTCCAGCCTTGCGTTTGAATTAAAATTGATAAAAAACTATTTCCAATTATTTTTCTCTTAGAGAGCAAAAATTCCAAAATATTCTTAATGCTCCTGCGTTTGGCCTTCTAATTTCATGAAACACCAAGTCTTCTAAAATCCCTGCCGGACTTCTGCTTCTCGAACAACAACTTGCAAATCTTCAATTTGTCCGAGTCTCGTGGCTGGCGACTTACTCGGGACTTCGGTCTCGAAGCAGTTATAATCCCCCTTGTAAAAATAGGAATTAATTAGCATGCAAATCTGGCAAACCTTGTTGCCACCCAGCAGAGCGAGTTGGCAAATTTTAAGCCACAAGCAGCAGCAAGATGGAATTTAATCCTGTTATTAAAATCTGCCTAACATTCTGGACACCGACCGCTTTTTGCTCATTCGAAATCCGGTCTGATTTTTGTGCTACAGGGTCGCGTCGCAAATACACACGTGTTCTAATTAGACTTATATATTTATTTAGCTTCTCATTCACTGAGGCCGGGATCCGATTTCCGTGCGCTCTGCGGTGGCGGGACAAGTTGTTGGTAACCAACACCGACGGCTTTTTACAACCTCACTTTTTTCTCGCGCCTCTCGCGGCAAAAAAACCACTAATAATCGGACATTCCCACTATTATATTTTGAAAATTGAAAAATGGTGCTTTTATTGGATCACTTCTGGGAATTTCTCGCGCTGGGATATTTTTCCCTCCACCTATAATGGTTTTTCAGTAAAACTTCGGATCAAAATAAATAGAAAAATTAATATCATTCTATTCGTCTATTAATAAATCCTCGATTCTTCAACCATAAACCCCCTCGGCAAGCTCCCTCCCCAGGGGTAGGTTTTGATGAAAAATTAACACCTGAAAGCTCAAACCTGCTCTCGCCTGAGATTCCTGATGTGCTGACCATTCAACAACAAGTGACTGTTCAACAACAAATGATTGACGAGGTGAGGGAGATGAGACGCAGCCTGGATAAGTTTATGGCGCAGAAGGACCCGCAGTCAAACCCGTCAAAGTCGTCACCAGCTGGAGTCACTAGGAGGCGACAAAAAAACCAACTCAGCCAAGGAAGGGAAAAGTGGCGCTAGAGAAAAAAGAGCAGAAGAAGAATGAAAAGAAGAAAAAAGAAGGACTTTCACCTCAGAGGCAATTTAGTGTTATGTTGTTAAACGTTAGAGGTATTAGAACCGCGTTAAAATTTACACTTGTTGAAAACTATGTCCAAAGCCTTAAAGTTAAGCCGCAATTTATTGCAATAACAGAACATTGGTTAAATGTACATGAGATAGGAACACTGAGGATTAGTGGGTATTTACAGTTAGCTTCCTTTGCGCGAGCAACCCAAGAGCGTGGTGGAGTTGTGTTATTTGTTGCTAGTGAATTGCAATATGAGTCTGTTAAAAAGATAACCTTTGCAAATATAGAACTAAAATTTGAGGCTGCTGGTGTTGAGATTCGAATGGCAGGAGAAGTTTTGAAAATAATACTCTTGTATAGACCTAGCAATCCACAGAGCAACTTAGAAATTAGTAAGTTCTTTGAAAGACTAGAAGATGTTTTGGAAGAAAACGTTTCACTTGGGGGCCATATGCTATTAATGGGAGATTTCAATGTAGATTTAATGAAAATTGATGGAAATTCAAATAAGTTGAGAGAACTCACAGGAGGCTATAACTTGAAGCAAGTGAATAATCAAGTTACAAGGATAGATGGCGAATCCGCTACCTTGCTAGATGTCATGTTCTCTACACTAGATTGTGAAGGTCAGAGCAAAGTTCTGAAATGCCCCTTTTCGGACCATGATGCAGTGTTTTGTTTATGGGATTTAAATTTAATACAAAAACAGGATACGTTTAAATTCAGCAGGCATTTTTCAGAAGAAAATTGGAGTAAATTTTATGAATTGCTTAGTAATGAAACATGGGAAGATGTGCTCTTCATTGAGGGTGGTGTTAACCTTAAATGTAGTATCTTTATGGAAAGACTTTCTTCATATTTTGAAAATTGTTTCCCGATGAGAAAAGTTATTAATAGAGCTAACCAGACTGGCAAAATCAAATTATCTCAACCTACTAGGGAGCTTAAAACGCAATTAAGAGAACTTGGTGAGCGGATGAAAAGGGAAACCAATGTAAAAGTAAAAGACAAGCTTCGAATAGAATTTAAGAGCCTAAAACGACGGGTTGGAACTTGCATTAACAAAGAAATTAGGAATCATAACAATGAGAGGATTTTGAAAGCGAGTAATAAATCTGGTATGATGTGGAGAATAGTTAAGGAAATCAAAGAAGGTCAAACATCTTCTTGTGATATTATAAAGTGCCTGAGAGACGGGGAGGAATTAATATCTGACCCATATAAAATTAGTGAAATATTAAATGATAATTTCATAGAATGTGTGCCGGAACTAAACAGTGAGCTTGGCCAAAATGTTGAATACACAGTAGAGAAATTTCAACTTTGTGTGTTGAGTGAAGAGCAGATTTTTGAAATTTTGTGCGGGTTGCCAACTAAGAGATCGTTTGGCTGGGATGGAATTTCCACAGAAGTGTTGAAAAAAATCTCTGCTTATATTGTAGCTCCACTAACACACCTTGTTAATTGTTCCTTCTGTGAAGGAGTATTTCCAGACTTAATGAAGGTATCAGAAATAAGGCCTCTGTTTAAAAAAGGTAGTAATACAGATGCAGCTAATTATAGACCAATCGCCCTTACGTCGAGTATCTCAAAAGTTTTTGAAAAAGCGTTTTTAATTCAGCTGGAGAAATATTATGAAGGGAATAACTTTTTGCCTGACCAGCAGCATGGCTTTAGGAAAAAGCGTTCTACGGTCACTGCGCTTTATGATATGGTGATAAATGTGTACGACTCATTAGACAAAAGAGAAAAGATTAATGTTATTTTGTATGATTTTACAAACGCGTTTGGATCATTAGTACCTGATAGATTGTTGAACAAACTAAAAATGTTTGGTGTCAATGGTAAAGCGTTAGACTGGGTCAAATCGTTTTTACTAGAGCGAAAGCAGCTAGTTAAACTGAGAGTTCTGAATGATAAGGGTGTAGAAGAAATAATTAAATCAAAGTTGCGTGAGAGTAACAGAGGTGTGCCGCAAGGTACATCTCTCGGTCCCTTTACTTACAGCGCATATTCGATTGACCTGCCCTTAATTGTTATAATTGCAATATTAGTTATATTTGCCGATGACTCTACAATGATAGTGAAAGGTAAAACTGCCTCTGAGGTGAATGAAAAGACAATACAAGCAAACTCTGACATGGTGAAATATGCGAGTGATAATCACCTGAAATTGAATCCGAATAAGACTATGGTAATGACAATGCACACCGCTCAAACGAGGAATATAATCCAGCCTGAAATATTGATTGAGAATGAGGAATTGTCTGTGGTGAACAGTAGTCGCCTTCTAGGAGTAACGTTAACAGATACAATGAATTGGAATAAACAGTGCAGCGAAGTGGTTACTAAGTTGCGTAGTGTTACGTATTTATTTATCATGTTACGAGAAAAAGTTCTAGAATCGACTTTGGTCCAAGCCTATCATGCATATGCGGCTAGCCGAATTCTATACTCGATTGTAATCTGGGGTGGATCTACACATATGAAAGATGTTTTTCTTGCGCAGAAAAGAGTAATAAGAGCGATGGCTGGCGTTCAATATTGGAGAAGTAATTCGGCACTTGACTCATGTAGACCACTATTTGTGAAATTTGGAGTTCTTACAGTCTATTCATTATATATTTTGGAGTGTGTTAAGTTTGTGCGCAAATTTCCTGAAAAGTTTAAAATGAATCGTGATGTTCCAGGTGTTGTAGTGCGAACTACGCGTGCTACTGCATATGTTGAAACAGATTTATTTGTAAGGCCAAGCTCACTAAATTGTGTGAATGAAAGTCCTGAGATAATGATAGCACGAGTATATAACAAATTACCCAATGTATTGAAAGAAATAGCTGACTATGGCAACTTTGTTAAAAGTGTCAAATATGTAATGCTGAAGTGTCAATTCTATGATATGAATGAATATTGGAGATGTAAATTTGAATGCTTAAACTTGGAAGATTGAGACTCAGCTGCAGGGTTTTCGGGGGTGGTTTTCCCCTGCAGTATTTGAGGAGGGTTAGTCAAAGGCTTGCCCACCCCCGCCGAATAACTAATGGCGTGCGAGCTCCCTCATTCACTTGATGTTGTATTTAGTTGATTGATAAAACCTAATTATTATTATTATAATGACCTGTTGTAAAGGCAAATTGGAGATGTACTATATATGTCTAATGCAATAAATTTTGATCTAATCTAATCTAATCTAAATCTTCTAAATTATTAATCAGAGAAAAATTTATCATTTAAAACTAATTTTAAATAAAATTTCATTTCTGTTCCTAACATGGAAATTTACTTTACCGCTAGAACTATTTTAAATAATTTTTTATACCATATTATTCCAAAACCCACAATAGCGAGCGCCAATTACGAGCCCTCTCCCGAAACGACCATTCCAAATCTCCGGCCATACATTTTACACGTTTCCCTCTCCTGACGGGGCAAGCGTTTTGCATAAAATCGCGTACGCTTTAACTGCGCCAAGTAATCGCGCATTTCGCATCAAAAGTTGGCAATAAACATTAACCCATCACGGGCGCACACATTAATCCGGCGCGATATAAAAGACGGGGCGCAATTTTTACATTTACGACCTCCCCCGCGCCACAGGCGGCACATTCGCGCATTTCGGACGGAACAATTTAATCGGCGGCGACTGCAGTGCAGAGTGCATAATGCAGCGAGCAACTTTATGGTCCGTCGTTGTCACGTGCTCGGCGGGGATTACACCGGGGTTGCATTTCATTATGATCTATGTGTGTCACTGCACCCGGCTCTATTTATGCAACGAGTCGGTCTGCAGCCGCGGGCGGGCGGGGCGGACAAGAGCGCTTTTTTTCATAGTGCTGCGCTGGCTCGGGTTTTTAATAATGGGTCGATTTCAGCTGCTGTGCAAATATGTGCCGCAGAGCTTGATGAGAGATGGAACTTTGTGTGATTGCAACCTGCATTTGTTTGTTTGCGCTCGGTTGAAAAATTCTCTCTTGACTGCTTCTAGCCGTCGGGAGCGCAAAAACTTTTTTGTGTTCCCGAAGTAAACTGCTTGAATTTTTTATTATTTTTCAAGGTACAAAATGAAGTTTACTTTGGCCGCAGCCCATAATTTACTCATTAATTAATAAAAAAAAAATAGAACTAAAAAGAAGAGCAGATAAATTTCAACCTGCAAATGATGTATTTTCCTGAAAAATGGAAATATAACGAAAGCATTGGGAAGGATTTGCAAAGTTATGCAACACGCACAGTATCCATGTTGAGCAGGCTGCCGGCTTTGCCACAATTACACAAAATTCGTAACAAAAACCAGTTTTGCTCGGATCGGCAGCGACTCGGGGGCGCAACAAGCAACTCCATTAGCACCCATTGGTGCAGTTCTGCATGCAAGAATGCACCCGCCGAGTGCGGCAGGCATAAGCATGACCCATTTCGATTGTCAACGACAGAGCAGAGGATGAGGAATCGTAAAGAGTCGCCGCCCCGGGAGCATCGATCCCCACGCGTATATTAGAGGAAAAAGGCGCGCGCGATGATGTTGCGGATTAGTGCGGCGGCACGCACGTCGACACTGCGATGCATAAATTGCGTCGCATTGAGCCAAGATGAATTAGCAGCAGCGGAAATGGAGTTGTCGCCGCCGTTTGCTTGCCGAGTGAGAGATTATCGCCTCGATTATTTATGGCCCCTCGATACATATTTCGGGCCATTCAAATCGAATCGAGTGTTTAGCAGAGGAAATCAAGAGATTCGTGTGCCTGATTGATGCGCGCGATTGGGCTCGCGTTTAATCCCGTTCTCTGTGTCGCCCGCGCACGGATTACTTTATTGCACGCCATCGCCGTGTTAATTAAAAGCAAATAGAGCTCGCTCTGTTGGGAAACGGCGAAACACGTTCGCTATTCAAACAAACGTGCAAGTCCCGCGGTGATTATCATAAAATCATCAATATATTGTGAATTTTAACTCTATAGAATTTAGATTAAATCACGAAATTAATATCCATTGGACGCGAATGCCTGTTAGAACAATATAAACAATAAATTTTTAATTCAATTATAAAATAAATTTCAAAGATCATTGTATGCAATTAAAATAAAATTTCTGCTAAAAATTTGGTTGCAGTTGTTGCCTTTTATGCATCAAGGTGAAACTACTAAATTATTCAAATTTCTTACTGAAAGTTTGGTGCCATGAATATTGTCCAAGTTTTAAAAAATCCAGCCCAAACTGGACTGAATTTGAATCGCAAATCCTCATTAGCACGCTCGGCGGGGTGTATCAATCCCAAGCCGAATCAGATTTGAAAACTAAGCCAACTGCTGGGCTAACGAACAAGGGTCCAGGAAGGTGCCCCATTTAATTCAAACAGGAAAGATATCGGTGTTATGTGCGGGTCTGCCGGGCACAATCTTTTTTTGCCTGCGGCCAATCTAGGGCCTCGCCGAGCACGCTTTGATTAACCTAAGGGTTTGCTATGCCGCAATAGACGGAAAGGAGAAAGAGAAAAGCAGTCAGTCGGCTTGCTATCTGCAGTTGCCGGGACCAGAGAGAGAGAAAGTGCGGGAGTAATTCCTCTGGAATTGTGCGTCATCTTTCCCTCGTGCCAGAGAGGGAGGTATCGCAGAACAAAGAAAATAATTCTCGAGCTCCTCTCCAGCCGGCGAATTAATTAAATTGCCTTATCTTTTCATCCGCCCGGAATTTAATATAATAAGAATTATCGCGCCTCTTGTACATTTTCTCATTCTCTCAAGCAGCATTTTTCTCCCTTTCCTTATTTCGTTCTTGGTCTCTTTTTTCTTTTGTCATCAAGTAAGAGTATTTTTTTTCCACCAAAAGAAGAGAGCTTTTCTTCGTAATTTTCCCTATTGGCGGAAGTTGTATACAAATCGCACCAACTCCTAACGGAATTACGTCTGAGAGTAGAGTGTAAAACTTTTGTGTTACTTCCGCTCTTCTTGCATGCAAAAGTCAAACAAAATTAGCAGCTTCTTTATGCAAATAAATTACTTGTCAAGTTTATATAGAAAGGGGTGTGTGTGTTATAAGAGTACATACGTGTGTCGCGCAAAAGGGATTGGCACAATTCAAAAGGGGCGCCGCAGAATGAAGCACCTCTTTCTCTTTATTTCTCACTCGCTATATAAATATATTTTCGGCTCTTGTGCTAAACCCCTTTTAAAAACTCGAACAACCTCCCTTGGCTGCCTTGCGCCGCGAAGCCGCCCACGCAATCTCGCTGAAATTGATCACTGGAAGCAGAGGCTGCCGGCACCCGAGTTCTATTTATAAACCACTCACTCGCCCACTCACTCACTCTCTCGCTCGCTCGCAATACACCCGCTGGATGGATATGCAACCCTCCTCCCCTTTTATTTCGCCGCACTCATGCGAGTCATACACACTGCAAGAGAGTGTCGCGGGGACACGTTTTCTTTCACTTTCCAACCTGCGCGCACGTGTCATATACACTCGCAATCTCCTTCTCAATTTTTAATAACAAAAAAGTTTTCGCTCGCGAAAAACGTATTGAGCTTTTTGGCTGCCCGCCGGCGGTTTGCTTCTTTCGCTTTCTCTCTCTCTGGAGAGGCTGCTGAATCTCAAAAAGTCGAAGAAGCCTTTCTCGGTGATTGTTTCCCTTCCGTTCTTTTCTTCTCTTTCTTTGGACAAACTTTTATCCTCTGAGCCTGCTGAATCTTTGAAATTTCGCCTCGCCGTTTGTTTTGATACGAAACGCTGCTGGGACGTGTTCTATTTCTGAATCTCGCTCTCTTTCTGCAGGCCTGGCGAATAACTGTCTGTGGAAATAAGCGATGAGCTGACAAGAGTAACGGGGCGGATTTGCTTTTTGCCGTGGAAATAGATTTGAGATTAAGGGTCAAGAGCCGAAAGATGAATGAAACACAATATTCTGGGTGATTTTTTAAGTCTAAACATCTCGAAACCTCACTTTTTTTTTTTTTTTTTTTTTAAATGAAGTATATTTATTTGAGTGAAGTTACAAGTCCAGCCAACTCCAAACGGAGTTATCGGCCGGTGCTTATTTGACTGGAAAGCAAGACTTAAAAGCCAGGCAATCCAGTTCTATACACATTGTTTTACATGCGAATTTTTACAAGATAAAAATGTCAACTAAATATTATAGAAGTGACAAAAACCATTTTTTAATATGAAATTTAACAGAATTTTTTGAATCAAGATTTTTTAGATTTGGTGGTAAAGCATTCCACAGTCTGGGAAAAGAAAATTCAAACGTGCGATCAAAATATTTGTTTACACTGGGCGGCATAACAAGAGGATCCAATTGGGACATTCTTGTTTCATATTGATGCATTCGTGGCACGCCACGATTTTCGTCAAAGTATTTCAAGCAATGTACATTCAGATCATAAATTTTATTGACAGGCATTATGTTCCAAAACTTGAACAAATTATCGACTGAATTTTTTTGTTTACGAGTACACATTTTATATAACACTTTTTCTTGCAAGTTACGCACAGCAGTTAAATTTGCGGATCCCCAAGCAGGGATTCCGTAGTTCAATTAGTTTCATACAGTTTCAATTATTTATGACCTTATTTTTTCAAATCCTTATTGAGTATTGACTTTAAAGTCTAATGAAATATGACCCAATATTTAAGAATTTGTTATTTTATAAATAAATTGTTTATTTTCTTGCATATTTTTTTTTTGTCAGGACAAGATGAAGTGTCTTATTGGCCTGTGCCCTTATGAGCTTGCAGATGATTTTTTTAGGGCAATTTTTTATGAGATTGATGACGAAACATATGTATTTGCTTTGTTCCTGGGCACTTTAACTGCAAAGAGTTGATTTTTACAAAGTGTTTCAATGTGGGAGATAACTGGTGACCGAAAAATGCTGCTAAAAGCTCGGTAAAGTGCATTTGCATCTTTTGCTACTGGAGCATCAGTCTCGGTGCCTATCTTAATGCTGCAATTGAGTGGAAAACGCGGTGCTTGGGAAAGGAAGGCTGCCTTTGCTATCTCTGGCGTCTGCATTTGCAGCGCAGGAACAAACTGTCAGCACTCAGCGCAATGAGGCTGCCGCATGTGTAATTTCATCCAAGCTGCAGCGCAACCCACATCATTTCACACGATGGTAACGCGATAATGCCGAGGAAAAAAAGAAGAAGAAAAACACACACACTTACAGCTGTAATTCCCAGCTTGCTCTCTCGGCACACGGCCGAGTTAACAATACTGGATGTTAGTGCGCGGCCGGCGTGTTTTACACCATGTGAAATGAAAACGCTCTCACGTGCAGAGTAGCCCATGCAGACACTCTCGGCGACACTTGAAATAAATAAACATGTTCAGCAAAAGCAGAGAAGAAGAGAATGATAATTACCCTGGAAATCTATAAAAACGTGTGATGCAGCTAATGAGGAAAATTTACTTGCAGCACGTCCTTCAGATAAAACTTCCGCTTGAGTTTAAATATTTCGATTTGTAAAATTGTTATTTTCAAATTATCGTTGCAATGAAATTTTCTATTCAAAATCTGGTACCCAGATTTGGTCAGTTTCAAATTCTTTGCAGAATTTTATAAAAATTTGTATTTAAAATTATATGGGAAGTACTGACATCATGAGAGAAGCTGCTACCCTCACACAAAACACAATCTCTTTTGGAAAAGTTGTTTTGGGCTTGAGATGCATTAGTGTGATAAGAGTGGGGAAAACAGCAACGGCTGTTTTGCTCTCTGATCAAATGATTCACAACCGGGTATAAATCACGGCGCGCGGCTTTGAGATGTAAATTCGGCGCGAGACGGGATATCGGATTTGCGCTTTATTTGCCCGAAGGCGTCCTGGCTGCCCCCGCCCGGAAAAGCCATCCGGGAAAATTGCCTGGTCGCGCTTTAAATAAATATATATGCACTTTGGAAGGCGCTCCGACCATTTTTCTCCATCTCGCAACTTTTTTTGCCGCGCCTAAGCCACTCAAAGAGACAAGAATGCTTTCCTTTGTCGCCGCGCTGTTTTTCTGCACATAATTCGTCTTGTTTTTGGCACGTCATACAAAACGAGGGGAATAAGCATAATTTATTTGTATGGCTTTGAATTGAGAGTGTTAAATTGAGATCACTTGAATAATAATTTGTTAAAGAAATTAAATTTTTTTTTAAAGGGTCCTTCATAATTGCAAGGGTCCTTATTGCAATCATTTTTTTTTTAAATTCCTTACTTTGAAACAATAAAAAAAGATGATGGGGCTAGCGAAACCTTAGGGCACAACTTCTTGATGTACTCCTCTTGCAAAAATTCCATTCCCATTCAGGCAACTGTCACTGCCACACGCAAATTGCATACTTTGTTTTGTTTTCAAAAAAGTTGTTAAATTAATTAAGAATAATTTCAAATGCACTGTGCTTGTGCAATTGAGTGATGCTGAGATTGTACAGCTTCATTTGCTGACGAATCGGAAGAAAAGTTTTTCCAGTCTTCTCCCTAAAACGCCATTCGATCAAGTGAGGGTCAACTAAACGTGCAGGGTCATTGAAGTTATGCCAGCGAAGAATTTGAAATTAATACTGAAAAGCAAATCGTAAGGACTATAGATATTAAAATAGCAAAAACGTGGTCCTAATTTTTTTTTTTTAATTTCTTTTTCTAATGTCTGCGCTTTGCATTGTGTTGTTGTTATGATTATTTATAATTCTTCCCCTAATTAGTTGTAAATTCCATAATGCAATAAAGCTAGAATAATAATAATAATAATATAATTTTGTTGCTGGAAAATCGCCAAAAAATCATTTTGAAATTATCTTGCCAAAACAAATCTGCTTGAATGTGGTGAAAAAAAAGAGCCAGAATTTTGGCAAAGAAGACGCACTACTTTCACTTTGCGGCGTCAGTTTTGCGCCGACACAAAATTTTGATCTTGGGCTGGTGGTGCAAAAAGCTGCTTTGTTTTTTTTTTGCAGCACAAAGGCCCTTTTTTCGAGGGCTTCTCATCTCAAACAACAAGATTTAATTCCTCCGCACTCTGACGTCATAATAAATTCAACGGCACGCACACTGACACACTTGATGCAGTGCTCGACGGACGACGCTTTTATGGGATGTACTAGCAGCGAGCGAGCTGAAGAAGCCCGGCCATTTTACAAATACACGCTATTGTGGCGCCGGATATTTTATAGACGCCTATTCTGGCGGCGCCTTTCCCTCGCCCAGCGTCTTCTTTCGCCAACATTCCGTCCTCAGTCGGTTTGTTTATGAACTCGCTCGGCAACGCAAAATGCACAACAGTAATTAATGCCCTTATAATAACACGAATTTATTGCGCGTGCGAATTCCGCTAGTTTCGTTTTACGACCATGCCATTTTTTTTTTGCCGTTCAATAATGAGTCAGTCTCATTTTCAAGCCAGACGCCCGGCAGACGCTGCGTTTTCACAAGTGGGTGGGGAAGTTGACGAAAGAAAGAAAAATCCCGCCCGGGCACGTGGCAAATTTGCTCAGCGGACGCACGTGGGCCGCTCCATTCAGAACCAAAAAAGCTGCTTTGTTTTATGGAAAAAGGTTTTGCACAAATTTGATACTTAGTATGTCTATTTTTAGATAGAAAATATTTTATGCAAATGATCTTTTTCCTCGTCTTAAAAATTGTTTTTTACTAAAATAGACGGCTCAAAACTTTATTAACTGGATGGAGAATAAATAAATAAATTAACTTTTAACAAACTTAATTACGTGTCAAATTTTTAAGCCGGTTTTATAATTTGAGCCCTAGATATTAAAATAATATATTTTCGTAATATGAACTTCCATATAGAAGTAAATTGCAAAACAAGTACGCAAAAAAACTAATTATTGTTTCCTGGTGGCGAATGGTGGCGAATTTCCGACAAAGACTCGTTGCGATTTAACGCTCGACCGGTTCTGCATCAGCAATGCGCCGCAAAGCACGGCACACAACAAAGAAAAATAGCGCAAACACCAGCTAGTCTGTCAGTTGCAGCCTCTTGGTGCAGTGAAAATAATCAGCTCTCGCCGTGTAATTGATTGTGCGCTTAAGCACATCAGCTTTTAAGAGTGGCATAAAAAGCTGCCGGTGGGAGTTGCTGCCGCGGCTAAACGTAATTACGCGCCAGTGATGGATTTTGAGCTTCCGCGAGATACTATATACGAAATTGGATCTGAAAGACGTGATTAGCCGATGGGTGTGCAATGAAGAGACAACGACCAAAGTGAGTTTTAGAAAGAGGGATCTGGCTACTTGGAAAATTGGAAAATTAATTCCTTTTTCTGAAACTTTGGTGCTGTATTTTACAGAAGAAGTACACTTTTTCGTGTTTAAATTTTGAATCAATTCAAAGTTAAATTACTTATACTTTTACAGTGCTATTTTTGTTCAAAGACGGAACTATAAAAATAACTTTTTAGGTAAAGTGAAAATTTTGCTCACGGCTTGAAATTATTTTTTCCCGGGAAGGGAAAATCGTGAACCGCCATCCCGATTGGCCAAACAATTAGAGGGCAAGAAGTTTGGCTTGATAGACTAGCGTCGGAAACTTGCGTGCGTGGTGGCCGCAGCTCCGAAAATACGCTCACGGTCCCTAATAACCCGAAGGACCTTTGCAAACATCGAGGGCGCGCCTCTTAAGTTATTTACCGCACCGAGGGATGAAACCGCAAGTAGCGAAAGCTGGCCTTAATGGGCGCCTGGCCCCAGAGAGAGACTGACTGACCCCAAACTGTCAAGGGCATGCAAATTCAAGACGTGCCAATCTCAATTACCCGCGCCCATAAATACGTCCGACTCAAATTAAATTAGCCGCTCTGCCAATGAAAACTGCCTCTTTATTTATATATATTTATTTTTGCTGCGCCCCTTTTCCGGCAACATGCATAAAAAACTGCCCTCTCGTCGTTTTACTTTTTTTTATTAAAGGAGAAAAGTGGTGCCGGTGCAAAACGTGACCTGTGTCGGGTTCTCGTTTGCGGAAACTCGCTCTCGTTTGATATTATATTATATTTATTTGCTTATTTGCTCGGCGCGCGCCCTAATTTATTCGGCGACTCGCAAATCATCCTGCCGCCGGCGGATGTTCTGCTGCAATATGAGCCACCCCGTGTCGCGTTTTAATAATAAAATAATCCGTACCGAGCAGGTCCGGACTGTCCTTGCTTTAACATTATTATAACAATTTTTCTTTTTGTGTTTCAGGTGAGTCAGAGTGACAAATTCAGATATTCTTGGAGCCAAATTGTGAGTAAAATAAAATGAAAAGTTAAACATTCACTTAAGTTGGTCTTCGGCATTAAGAGTATTTACAGATTTTATTAGGAAAACTGTGGAATTTAAAAATTTTGTATGAATGGATTACAGAATCCTCATTGTCAGTGTTTTTCAACTAGAAATGGAATTAATTAAAAACAAAAATCAACAAAATACAACATTGAATCTCCGTTGAGAGAATTTGAAAGTCTTTTTAATCCGTTCAGAACAGTCCGTGCCTTGCCGTGTTGATATTTGCGTTTTGTGAACCCCTCGGCGTGCTTGCTTTTCGCACCATAAATAATGAAATATGGGCGATCGCTAGGATTTCTCTCTATTAGCCGAGGAATTTCGCGCGATCATGCGTCGCTCCCTATTTTAATTAAACGCCCTGCAAATCCACCGAGCGACGGATTAGCCCGTTTTTTAACGCTCCTCTCTCCGGAGCGAGCATTCAATTATCGCGTCGGGCGGGTCTTTACCACAAGGAAAATGTTTGTTCAGTCTCTGTCGATTTATTTTTCGCGCAGCCTCCGAAAAATAAAAAAGAAAACGCCTTGCCTGGAAATTAAAAAGGCGCGCGCAGAAAGGAAGTTATTTCGGGAGATAATGAAAAACCGCACGCGGGGACGGAGCAGAGAATGGAGAGTGCCATCTTTAAGTCCAAGGCCCCAGGACAAAAAAGCAGCTCTCGATCGAAAGCTAGGGTAGATTTGAGCTGCCCGGCTAATTCCTCAAAGAGCACGTTTTCCCCCTTGCACTCCTTAGACGTGGAAAATTGCATCTTGAAGAACAATTGAAATTTGAAAATGGCGGAAATTTGCTTGGGAGTTATAGGCAATAGCTAAAAAAAAGAAAATTAAATAATTAAATTAATAAAAATTAATTCGTTAATTAAAAATCTTTGGACGAGGATAAACAACAATAATAATAATAATAATGATAAGTTAAGAGTTTTAAAAAATATTCAAAAATATATCGAGCCATCCAAAGCCTAACCTAGAACCCATCAATGGTGGGCTAATTAGCCTGGGCCAGTTGATATCCTCATTAGTCATTGAGATAATACATCTTAGTTTTTTGTGCAAAGTTTCCAAAACTCATTTTTTAATTTGTAAAGTAGCCGATTGGTGTACACTTTTCTCAAGAAGTTGTTTCAAACAAGATAAACTTTTTGCAAAATCTTGACTTGGTTTTTTTCTTAAACTGGCTGCAAAAATCGCCCGCGGTGGGCAATCGGATGGATTTATTTCCGGGTCGTCAGGGTGGCTGGCGTTGCATCGTCCGCAGAGATTGGATTGCGCTCAAGGGCGAACCGTTGAGTCTCGATCCATCAGTCTGGGCCACATCATCATAATGCGTACGAACCCCTCCAGCTCCTGCGGGCAGCTGCATTTAATGTGCTTTTATTCAAACTTGCTTTTTATACACACACGTAATTTTGGCCCTACCGGCGGGTTGCGTTTGTTGCGCCATTAAAATCGGGAATCAAGTTTGGGCCCGAATGGCTTTATTATGACGGCCTTTGGTTTCGCCGAGGGCGCCCGCCCTTATTTTATTTCCGCTCGGCGCTGCTGCGGTTTGGCTGAATTGAAATTTGTGGCTGTCTGCGCGAGCTCCGAACAATGGAGCCCTTTCACAAAGTTGGGCGTCTTGTGCCCTCGTTATTATTGCAACGGGCAAACTGTGGCACCGCCAACATGAGACATTCTTTGTCCCCAAAGTGTCTTTTAATTAATTAATTGATTGCGACTGGTGCCATTGTCAGAGGCCAGCTGCCTTTTCATATCAGGTTCTCCACAATTTTAAAGTAAAATTCATGTGAAAAAGTAAAAATCTTCTGTCGTTTGGAAACGATCTTGGAGAACTCGAGGAAAAACGTTCGGATATGAAGAAAAAGCTTTTATAACAAAAGAATCCGCAATTTATTTGAAAAAAATGGTCATATTAGAAATTAACATATTTAACTTGTCAAAATCATTATTTTCATTTTCTCTTTCCTGTTAATTTATTTATTCATCTACTTGTTGCGTTTTTTATTCTCTGAAAACAAAATCTATTTAAAAAATCATATTTAATAAATATTAAAGGTGATTCGTTTGCTATACAACATAATTTCTCTTAATTAACCCATTTTTAGCCCAACTTGATTAATTCACTTATCAACAGCGGGCATCACGGGCAGGCCGTTCGTTCTTTCGTCAATGCTGGGTGTAATTATTACGTAGGAAAGCGGCCGGGGGCAATGTACATGAAGCCCTCTCACGTGCTTCATGCCCTCTTTCCTTCTTTCTTTTCTCGTCGAGTGGAGGCTAATGTATTTTTAATGAGAGCCCCCTTTTCCACTCTCGTGCTGCGGCCGCCTGCATCTTTTATCTCGCCCTTTGATATTCCAAGTAAAAAATCTTATTGTGCCACCCACAAACATGCACGCGCCCGTCGCTACTTTTTGCAGCACATAAGCGACCGACCAACCCTCTGTGTTTTATGACGTGCGTTTCCGCTCTTTGCGCTGCAAATGAGGCTCTTTTGGCGCCGAATTTTCCAGCAGACGACGATGTTTAAGGGTCTTGAGCAAAAGGGGCTGATTTTAAAAAGTGAAAGTGGGACAAAAATTTAATATTTAGAAATTTTTCTGTAAAAATTTAATAGTCAACCGGCCATTATATCAGGACAAAAAAATAATGAATTGGGAAAGAGAGAAGATAGTATTTGAACTCATATGCCTCAAAAATGCAAAAATGCAAATGTAGTAGAGGAATAAATTTATGAAGTTAAATTTATAGAGATTATAGAGGCACTTGAAGAGTTAATTCATTATTTCCATCATAAAGTCTAAAATTTCGTAGGTGAATGGATGAAAAAACTAACTGAGTCTATAAATCATTAAATTGAGAAAAAGATTGAACTTTTACCCGAGGTGAATAACATTTGCTCCCACTTTTCCATGTCAAAAGAATGAAAAAAAGTAAAAGTAAGTACGGTATACGGAAGAATTAAATTATGTTTTATTTTATGACAGATTAAATTATGTAAGCCACAGGTTTATATTTATTATTATTATTTATTCTTTTATCAAATTTATTAAACTAAATTGAATTTTCAGACCTCATTTTTTCACACATTTTGAATCTGTATAAAAACTATAAACAAAATGTACAAACTGTAAGTTTAAACTCCCTTTTTTATATCATCCGCGCGCACTTCGGCCATCCAATAATGCGAGGCAGCGCACTTTTCTCTTTCTGAAAGCGCGCTCAGACGAAAAGCCGTCCCTTTTTTGTGCTCGAATTCCCTTTATTTTGAGCTTTGCGGAGTCGGCGCGGAAAAAAAGAATAACAAGCGCGGCATATGAAAAATCAAGCCGGCATAATGTCGTGCAGCGCATCTCGTAAGAAAATTATCAAGGTATCATGTCAGGCGCGC
The DNA here is from genome assembly GCF_031216515.1 of Neocloeon triangulifer. Lineage (NCBI taxonomy): Eukaryota > Metazoa > Arthropoda > Insecta > Ephemeroptera > Baetidae > Neocloeon > Neocloeon triangulifer. The sequence continues at coordinate 5,234,833 of NW_026775550.1, forward strand.
GGTTGTGGTATAAAAACGAGTGTTTACGCATGAATAAAAATCATTTCATGCAAAAAGAATGCGCCGGAATTTATACAAGGTACACTCGACGTTCAGTCACTCACTCGGCTCGACATTATTACGGCCCGAGGAGAGGCGCGCGACGTTTTTCCCTCTCTTGCTCGAGCACCGCCATTAACTTTTGTGTCAATCTCGGCTGCAACGAGAAAAAGTAATATCGCCTCCGCGCGTCAAAAACGCGACCGGCATTCTCATCATTTTTTCGGTTCACCCTGAGAGCGGAATTCGAATCCGCTGACCTGTTATAATTCGGATTATTTTCGTCTTGATGGAATGCCGAAGGAAGAGATGTAAAATCTGCGTCTGCCGCGGATTAATTTAAAATTCACCCTTTTGCCCCTCTCAAATAGAGTTGCTTGTTTGCGCCCTCAGCATTTTTCTTCGGTACCTCGCGGCACCGAAAAGAATTTAATGAAAAGGAGAAACTTTTTCCAAAAGAAAAATCTCTTTCTCTCGTTAATAAATATTCCAGACTAATTTAACTCCGAAGAGAGGCAAACTTTTTATCACTGCTGCTGAGAGATGATGCTTCTTAACTGCTTGGCCAAAATCCCGCTGATTGTAATGCTAATGAAAAGATTTGGAATAATAATAATCTCACTAATGAGCAAATAAAGGGAGAGGAGAGACAAAAAATGCCTTTGGAAGCTGCTGCAGTAGAGAGAGGAGGAGGAGTCGAGGGCTGCGCTTTGTTTACTTTGATATACAAAGAGGGATATTGTGAAAGAAAAAGGTCAAGAGAAGGTAAAACAAAGAGGAGCCAAGAGAGAGGCACAGATCATAACGTGCGCGCGGCCTGTCTTAAAAGATTTATGCAAATAAGAAAAATCTCTTGGTGCCATCAGCTAACGACTCATTTCCTCCAAGTCAGCGTTTTTTCCGCGTCTCTCCAGCTTTTAGAAGAATTGGCTACATCTGGTTTTGTTTTATTATTATTTATTTATTTATTTATTTATTTATTTATTTATTTATTTATTCTCCATTCGATACAGTCATGTCATGAATACAGCAAAAAAAACTATACAGAAAAAGTACAGAAAAAGCTGAAAATACATTTTAAAAGAGACATACTGTTAATAAGGGGTGAAGGGTGAATGGAGAAATGGCTTTTCGCTAGCAAACAACTTGCTAAAGCACAGGACCCTCTCCTTCGAAAGAGAGCGTACCGGCCGCTAGAGCCATCAAAAAAAAGGGGGGTTGAGAAATATTACTACACACTAAAATTTTGCCACAAGTACGCCTTGCACAGAGATGGAAACTGTGCCGCGGTACTACCCTTCACTGCGGGTGGCAAGTCATTCCAGGGTTTGACGACGCGGTACGAGTAAGCTTCGCGTCCAAACTTTGTATTCGCGTCCGGCTGCTGCAGCCGCGGATGGCTTTGACTGTCGCCGCGAAGCTGCATGCCCATATTAATGCGCGCTTTCGCGTCCATGTCGGTAACTCCCGAGTCACATCTTTTAAAAAAATTCAAATCAGTATATCTGAGCTGCATATCCACGGGCATGATTTTTTGTTCTCTAACTGGGGGGAGATGCTTTCCGTGAATAAAATGCAGGGCTCGCTTTTGCACTCGCTCGAGTTTTTCAACTGTGCAGTCTGTTCCGGGGTGCCAGGCTGGCGTGCCATAAAATAGAATAGGCTTCACCAACGTCAGGTAGGCCACCCTTTTCACGCGCGGAGTGCATCCGTGCAGATTGCGCGAGACGAAACTTAGATTTCTCGCTGCCTTTGCGCGCACAACACCAGTGTGGTGGTTCCATCTAAGATCTTTTGAGATGTGCACGCCGAGCAGTCGCTCAGTATCAACGTAGTCTAATTTAGCGCCACTAACAGTGTAAGTTAAATGTTTTACTGTCCTAGCGTGGGTGATATCCATTACTTTGCATTATTTATTTATTCTCGGTCATTTGCAATAATGTGGACAAATAATCAACAATCAAAATAGACTAATTTTAAATTGGAATAAAGAGATGAACAAGGTTTTACAGCTAGCAGATGTTTGCTGAAACACCCAATATCAAGAGACTTGATCAGAGCACTATCGAAGAAAACTCAGAATTTTCAGATTATGAATTTTAATAAATTATCCTTTTTGTATAAAAAACTTTTTGGGCCAGACATCAACGTCTGGTGCCAATTTTTGCTGATTCTGGAGAGAGGCGCCGCTTAAGTTCCTAGTATAGTTTTATATACGGCGTATATTACGCTCGCACGCGCCGTACGTTATTCAACTTTGTTGTTTAGCATAATGAAGGTAAAGCAGCCCCGGGGAGTTGTTAAATATTTAAAGAGCAACAAGAAGTTGTTTTGAGTGCTCGCGAGCAAAAATTTATTTGCGCACCTCCAAGGCACTCCGATTAATCCGGCCGTGGTTTTTTTCAATCAACGGCGTAAACTTTTTTAATCAGCGAAAACCGCAATAAAATTTGAAGCGTAAATTTCTCTCGGAATTTTTTTGTACACCGGGTCCCATCTGTAAAAATTCATTGTTTATTTATATCAGATGTTCTCCGCGGCTTGGTAGTTTGCTCTTTTATTCAATTCCTTTCTTCTCATCTTGTTTGCGCGGTGGCGCTTGTTGGCGTTTCGCGGATTTTGGATTTTGGGCTTGAGTGCTAATTCGCCGCTTGTTTCGCTTATTGCTGGAGAGAGTGCGGTGAATGGAATCGCTGGGTGAAACCACTCAATTGATTTTTTTTAGAAAAAAAATTCATTATTTGATTGGTTCAAGTCCAGCCAAGCTATATCGGCTGGTGCTCATGTTAACTGATGAGCACATTTGCTCGCCAGACTGAATATAACGGGCAAACTGTCATTAAATCTAAATTTCACAATCTGAAATTGCGATCAAGTTTCGTTTGGGAAACACTGACACCTATTATTGCTCTGAAAAGCTCTAAAGACAAGTGTTTGAATTTAATAAAAAAAAAGTCAAAATTTTTGAAGAATAATAAATAATGATTAATATATTAATATATGATATTTAATTTTTCTTTGCGATGATTCCATCACGATTCATTTAAAATGTAAATTTGAGATGAATTAATTGTGAGGAAAATTTTCAGTTAGAAAAGCAAGGAATTTTATTACAGTTCATCCTGTAGTTGTAATTCTAAAATTCCAGGAAATAACAAAATTAAAGAAAATAATAGAAAATCAAAAGGAAATTGGAAGCGGTTGCTGCTGTATGAGCCTCCATAGAAGCAAGCGTTTGTGCTTTATAATAATAATGATGATGATCTTTATTGCGTGTACAACGTGATATTGCATTGTGTAGTAAGAACTCAACACAACTCACAAGCAGCTAATGATATAAATAGTTTTCCCTGGTTTCATGGCTTTTCACTTTTACCCATTCTATATCGGAGCCAATTATTAGACTCGAAGTCGCTGTGACTCAAAAGCCACCAAGAAACACAACATTGTATAGCGAGAAGTCGGCCTTTATCAGTCTGCTGTCGTGTGTGTGTTTCTGCGAGACGCAACACAAAAGGACGAGCAGCCAATTAAAATTATTCAGCAAGGCGTGCACCTCGCTCTCTGGCGCGTTCCGCCCTTGGGCTGCGGTGTTGCTATTTTTCCGTCGTTTCCTCCCCTCTTTCGTCCGGCAAATCAGTCAAAGATTCGCGAACGAAAACAACAAGTGACGTATTTGCTGGTAATGGATGGCCGTGGAAAAACTGCGGCGGCTGCCTGTCGAGCCGGCTGACTGCAAATCTATCAGTCCTATATGATTGATTCCAAGTGTAATGCCCTCGGAAGCGCGCTGCCGGTTCTGAATTATGCGATCTACTCTGGCAACTGCATAATGACTGTTTAATTCGTCGCCGCTGCAGAGTTTAATGAAAAATGGCCTGGATCAAGAGCTAAAATTAAATGAAATTTTTTCCTAAAAATGGTTCATAATTTATTAGTATTATCCTTACTAATGGCATAATATTGGATAAGAATCAATAAAAATGTAAATTTTTTTGAAACACGCTGTCAGTTGCAAAGATATGGACAAAATATTTAAAAAGAAGGACCCAAATATAATGATTTTTTTGCGTTTTGTCGCAATTCTGTTTTCTTCTGTGTCGTTTGTCCTCTGTTTTTGCTTCATCACTGGCTCCCATTTTCAACCTCATTTCTCAAAAATTCCTTCCGACGTGGACTCGCAAGAGAAAAAGGGCAGGAAACAAAGTCCTCGAATCAGAAAGAGTGTCTTATTACGCGTCATTTCTTCCGCAAAAGGGCAGAGGAGGCGCAGTGTGATGAATACGCCGAATTTCCGCCAACGCGCGCATCTGGCACCAGGGGAAAAAAGATCGCCGCTGACAATTACAAATGACTCGTTGTTCATTTGAATTTAAAACCAATTTGCCGGCGTTTTCATTATTCCGTGTCTCCTCTGCTCCGCGTTCATTCAAAATAAAAAAGAGTTTCAGCTTTTTGCTTTTTTCGGCATCGCTTCAGCCTTTTTAATTGTTTGCTTTTTTGCACCGGTCCTCGCTTTTTTTGTAGTATCGCGTGCGTTATCTGTCAGTGGCGACTTTGCTCATCTGCAATTCAGATCGGTCCTATTGTTAACAACAGGGACAAAGCGTGAGCACGGGTGCCAGAAAATGTATAGAATGAGTCAGTTCAAAAGTTCTTACTTTTTTCTAAGGCAACGTAAATTTAATGTCACGTTTAGGATTGATTGATTTTTATTCATTTTTCTTCTTTAAATAATTTAGATAAATAAATTAAATACTAGTAAATTATGTTTTTTATTAAATTCAAATTATTAGTTAATTATTTGTATAACTTAAAAGTGCATTTGTGACATAGTTTTATTTGCAGCTATAAGAACTTAAAGCTTTATATATTTTATAACCAAGTTAAAAAAATTCAATATTTACTAAACATTTAGTTAAAAGGCAAGTTATTATTATGATTTTTTTATGCAAAATAGTGTAAGACACATAAAAAAATTCTTCCCAAATTGCACTGAATTATTTTTATAACTTTTTTTAAACCTCAATGATCCCAATTTATTTTTTTTTAGTCAGGCGAAGACAAAGTGTCTTATCGGCCTGTGCCCTAATGAGCTTGCAGAAGGCAAGCACTTATTTTTCTTATTGGGTAATTTTTTTATTGTAAGTTTACTTTAAGTTAACTTTCCACTCCTTATTCTTGCCAGGTGGATTTAATATCTTTTCTCAACTGTGTCAAAATTTTAGCGGGACGAATGTTTGGCATATTCATCTTGGGTCTTTTCACCACATCTTTGCCTTTTTCCCATTCTCCTCTTTTCACCTCTCGACTTGGGCTCGTCTGTCGGGAAAAAAGCTGAAAGAAAGAATCCATCTGCCTAATGTCATTTTGCGCGCTGAGGAGGAGGAGAGTGTCGGAATGTTTTATTCATGCCGGAGCACCTTCGAGAAACAAAAAGCAACAGCAACGCCGAGTTAAGTAATGCGCCACTCAATTTGGATCCGCCGGCGCTCAATTCGTCCCAAGGGCTCGACGGAGCCGAATTTCAGCAAAACTGCAAACAAGTGCGATCGATCAAAAAACAAATAGAGTTGTGTTGCATTTTATTTTTTCCCTTTCTCCGTGATTGAATTTGCCGATTGATTTCAACTGGATCGATCTCGCGGCGCCGAGCGCTTTTAGCGCTGATGAGTCGAGCGAATCTTTATGGCGCCGCTCTTAAAAAGCATTTAATCCGAAACTGCCGAGGATGTGCACTGAATGAAAGCTTCGCATTTGGAGGAAATAATGAGGAGCCGACTCGACTCTCAAGAGAGTTGTGCACCGAGTTGTGTTTAAACGGGCGGATTGAATGCGCGGGTTATTCAGTTTGTAAAAGACGAGCACACGAAAATAAGATAGTTGGAAATCCAATACTTAAATATTTAAAAGACGTATCAAATTTTGAATTTTGAATGCTCTTTAAAAGCGTTCTCTTTTAGCCCGGAGTTATGATTTTGTAGAAGCATCGCTCTAATCTAAATACACTTTTTTACAGAGCCGGGCGGGATTTTTATTGGTTAAGCAATTTAAAACACCCAATAACTGTTTTTATATTATCAAAATTGTATAAAATATCCAAATAAGACATTTTCCCTGGATATCCTGAATACGAAAATAAAAATGTACCGCCCTCAACAAATCCTGATTCAGTGAAAGGAACTACAAGATTTAGTTTCGTTGAACATTGTAAAAACTCTAAAAGAGTAAAAGCACTTTTGATTTGTACACTTTAATTTAAAATTGTGTATCAAGACAGAGGAATTAGCTGCAAAGTTTTAATCCTGCTCTCTCAAGTTAGTAATCCCCAAAATACTGAAATTAGCGCTAAACAGCCACTTTGAATAATTCGGCCGCACGCGCAATTCTCCTTATCTTCGTCATTTTGAATAAATATACCCACGCGCATGCATCTTAAGCCCAAGCGAAACTTTTTCACGCGCGACAAAGGCCACACGAGAAGAGATAACAGTGCGAATTAAAAGAAATTTACGACTTGTTATCTCCCCCCTAATTAAAAATCGCGAAAATCCGCGAGAGCAGGTGCCGTTCTTAATTAGAAAGTGTGTGTTTGAGAGAAAGAGAATTGTCATTTGGGCAAAGAGGGTGATGTGACGGGGCGGTGCTGAATTATGCAGTTTCGGCATCCCTTTCTCTGTCGCTGGCTGCGTGGCACCAGGGCGTGGATTATCGATCCGAGTCGCTCTTGTATGCATCGGGGACCGGCATAATACAAGTCTCATGAAACCATCTGTCACCGCGCGCGTATCCCATCAACAAACGCACTGCTCGCTTTTCTCTCTCTTTCGCCGCACCACCTTCGGCCCCGCTTTCTTTCTTTTGCTGTGTTTGTTTTCGGCCGGAATTTAATTTCGAAAATATTTGCGGATGCGGTGCTTGGCAATCGATGGCGACCGCAAGCTGAGGGGACGGCAGCTGTCCGCCCGCGCCCCAGAACAAAAAGGGCGTCGGTGGCGCGGAAATAAAAAAGGAGTGCGCCCGAGCGAAAAGAAAAGACGTGCAGCGCGCCGAGCAAAGGCAAAATGGGATTCGGCAGCATGCAATTTTATCACTCAGTAACACACTTTTAGGCTTTGCAGTAAAAATGCGAGTTGTTTCGCTGAGAAAAGCAGCCCTCTCCGCTGGAAATGGCCTGTTGTAAAACTCTGCTACTTTTTGATCATACAAGACCTTTTTTGGTCTCCGGTGTGCTGAGTGAGACAAGTCTGAAGTCGTCAAAAAGGTGCTCGGATTTGCCATAACAATGCGATTTCGGGAGCAATGATGACTTTTAGTGCAACATTGGAAACTTTCAAAGAAAACGGAATGGAAATTTCAAAAGATGAAATTCTTGAAGTGAAAACTTTTGTGGAAAATAGTTTTAGAAGAAGGCCCTGATATCAGTTCCATTCAGGGAAACTATCAAAAACTTGACGTTAGGAAGTTTTTACAAAAAATTTTGGAAAAATCTTAATTTCAAATAATTTTAAAGAGATTTTCAGATACTCTTACTCAATGAGTCAATTTTGCAGATTTATGGTCCACATCTATTTGGTAAATTTCAAATTTTGGAATGAAATAAAGTTAAAAGAAAAAACGCATTCAATTTTAGCACAATTTTTTTAAATCGAGCTTCATTAGCATATTTAGGTGTCTCAAAATAGAACGGAATCTCTTCTCAGTAATAATTTTTGTATGACGTGATTTGTTTCTACCACTTTTCATGCGCAAGTTCTGTAATAATTTTAACGCAGCCAAAACTTTGCAGTTGTCATGGCCGAGTTAATTTCCCGTCCAATTAAATAAATTTTCTTTTCAACACGGCTGGCTTTTCAAAAGCACCCCCGCGCGCCCCGGCCGAATTTATGTTTTTCTCCCTCTCATTTTCGGGGACATAAGTGCGTGTTTCAGAAATTTGTGAGCACGGCTCTCTCGCGTGCGCCTTCATTAATTTTAATAATGGTCGCTTAAATAGCGGCGCGGCACTTAAATTAAAATGGTTTGAAAGGTTTTACGACAAGACGCGCGCGCGTCAGTCGAAAATTTTGCTAACGACGACGCGCTCTCGCTAATTGCGGCCCGGCTGCTGAATTATGAAAATTTTCGTCCAGGAAATTCGGCTCTGACATAATTACGGACATTCTTTGAGAGCTTCTGCCAACCTTGGCGCACTAATTGCATTACATCTTCGACGCGAGACGCCTTACTAAAGTACTCTTCTGCGCTATACGTGCCTGCACACCTAGCAAGTGCGTTCATACTTTCGTGCCTCCACTTGTAAACACGATGTGGTGCACGCTTAGGTGCTCGTTGCTTTTCGCGCCAAGCCGGAGAGAAAAAGAGATGCGAGAGGCGTGTTTACCACTTTACCACGACCCAATCTACGATTTTCGCAACCAACTTTTAGCCAAAATAGAACATTTTAGCATGAAAACTCAGTTTTCTGCATATTTATAAGAAGGACGAATAATTTTCAGAAATTTCAAACATCATACAATAATAATTTTCAAATTTCACTAAAAATAAAACTTTCAAACTTCATTTAAAATAAAGATATTTGATTTTTTTTTCATTTTAAATTAAATTTTTATTAATTTTTTGCATAATCAATTTCAACCAAATAATGTGCTGAAATTTTGACGTGCTATCAAATCTATCAGATTTAATAAATAAAATTTCAGAGCCAAACATTTATTTAAATTGGCTTCACCGCAAGTCTTGCACATAAGTTACGGAGTTCTTCGTAGAAATCGTTTCAAGTGCATCAAGCTGCATTAGACTTTGCTCCCTCTGCTACTTTTGCAAACGCCATTTATTTGTTCTCGATTTCACTCGCGGCACATCAAGTTTTATTCCGCCGTCGAGAGGCAGGCACTTTCTTTCTCCCCTTTGTATGCCATTCAAAATAATGAGGAGGGCGGAATTTCCCTCCTTTTCTTCTTCCCGCGCATCGAACCCATTCACTGGAAAAAAAAAAGGAAAAACACACACAAACAACCGTGCAACAATGCAAACGCATCGGTCGTTGTGTGCAATAACAATCCGTACGGGTGCGGCGCCACCCTCTCTGGCCGCAAAATTAGATTAAACAGGGGTGCGCGGGGGTCGAAGGGGCGTGCGATGAGTGGCCGACGCACCGCCGGACCGGCAAGATGGACTTTGTCAAATTTCTGCACCACTTGCTGCTGGTGATGGCCGTAATCATGGTGCTGTTGTTCGCCTTCATGATGTACCAGCTCGTTTATTTGATCATCAATGACAATCACAACGGTGGGTCCGCCGCTCGCCAGCCCCCTTATCGGCCGCGGCCAACACTCGCGTTTCCCACCGACCGCCATCAATCAGCCCGGCTGCCTTTTCAATCAGCCAGTAATGCAGTTTTCGGACAAGTGGTTTCGAGGTGCGAGAATCAGCGATTCGCGGCCAACCTCAGATAAAACCGAACACGGCGCAAAAGTGACAGAAATTGACTCGTTTTTATCAGATTAAGGTCGATTTCATCAAGTTTTGGAATTGCAAAAGGCGTGTCAGTTTGCATGACAACAGAGGTCACGATGCACAATTACCATTAGAATTTTAAAACTTTGATTTTTGCATTCAAATTCACCGAAAGTATTTTCAAAAATTAAATATAATTTTGTTAGTGAAATTACAATTTGAGAGAATTTTCAAATATTTTCTTTTGCATCTACTGACTTTTGGCTCTGCGAAAATTTTCCCCGAGTGCATAACTATAATTCTCTTTTTGTTTTGTTTCAGTATTCTAACCAAGCACAGGGCGCGCCCCAGGGGCAGCAGCGGGTGCCGACGGCTGCCTCGCCAGCCACCACCAACAGCAGCGGCAGCAGCAGCAACGCCGGTTCGCAAAATGGCACCATCAGCACCAGCGTCAGCACCGGCGGCACCGGCTCCGAGCAACTGTCCAAGACCAACCTGTACATCAGGGGCCTCAACCAAAACACGACGGACAAGGACCTGGTCGCCATGTGCTCTCAGTGAGTAGCAAGTTTCATTCAAGTTTCAAGCAAAACGTTTGAAAAATAAAAGAAAAAATTGATGATTTCTTAGAAAAAATTTCCACCTCTCTTCTGAATTTTTTGTCTTGGCACTGTAAACAAGCGTCTGTCGCAAAATGGATTCCGCAGTCATTTGAGCTGCTTTGCATTATTAAATATCCTTTCAGAAAGCGAAGGGCGGCTGCTCGCTTTACGCCAGTCTCTTTCCTTCCTTTCTCTTCTTCTTTTTCGCTCCTCCGTCGTCGAGCCCGCAATTTTCCGTCCAATTTGACGACACTCAAGAGCTCCGTTTTCTTCTGCCAACAGGTACGGAACCATAACCTCAACAAAAGCCATTCTGGACAAGAATACTAATAAATGTAAAGGTATGTTTTATATTTCTCAGTAGATTTGCTTTTTAGAACACACACTTCAGAAGCGCATAGTCTCTGCATTGTGAACATAATTTTGATGCTTGCGGTAATATATACATTGGAATCAAACCAATCCACGTTTTATATATTTCTCTCTATCTCTCTAAATCCATTAATTGTGTCATTCGACTCCGCTCTCTGATTGGATCAAACACTTGCGACTCTTGTCCTCTCCCGACGATGCTGACACTTAAATAATAGACACGTTTAGACTGTGTTTTCTAGTTGGTGCTCCTCCATTTTAAACAAATTAAAACACTGTGTGAACGACTGTGAGTAAAAACCGAATCAATTTGAAATTAATTTTAATTTTCATCAATCCCCTCATTTTACAATTATTAGTTTTTTTTATTCTTCGCCAAGGCAACTTGTTGTTAGTTCTGCATCCAATAGTTTTAATTCCTACCTAGTTGCCGGCGCAAGTTTAATTTCAATCATCTCTCACAAAGTCAAACAAAATCGCCTATTTCGATTGGAAATGAGCCCCGCCGTTCAGCACAGTCTGAAAATTTTATTTTTTTACTCCCACTCTTTCTCATATTTGTTCGTTCGTTGGTAGTTATGGTGTATTTACACAGTAAATGTTGGACCAGTTAGTTTTTTTTCCTGGAACAGTTTTTGCGCTGGTTTTTCATGACCATTTTTTTAGCATTATTATTTGGCGAAAGTTACTTTTGTGCTGTGGGCGCCGCTTGGGGTTTTACATATTCGCAAAGTCGGGGTGTTTCGCGAGCGGAGGCGGAACTTTGATTGATACGCACTGACGTCAGTCAACTTCTTTTTCCGGTACAAATATCGATCACAATTTTATACCGAGGGCTGTTTTGGCACCGGATAAATTACTTTTACAGATGAGCACGATCATTCAGATAGAATGATTTATATATTCAACGCAAATACATATAAAAAAAAATGAGTCATCACATCATAATGACGCCTCATAAGTGAGTTGAAAAAAGGAAGGTTGCAATAAATTATTTGTTTCCATAATTATTGAATTCCATAAATTTTATTAAAAAGATAAATATATTATTCCCTTGGAGAAAATTTAAAATTTCATAAACGTAATCCGCCGTTAAGAACTCAACAAGTTTTTGTTGGACCAAAAAGTTATCGGAAGCGTCTCGTCTCACCTTAAGCCTCAGCCACCCCCATCCCAGTGTGTGCACTTGACAAGGGTTGAGTCAAATTTTAAGTCGGCCGGGATGAATTTCCTGGTGCAAACTCGGCGACGAGGAGACGGTTTTATCTTTGGCACAAAGTCGTGTGTGTCGCTCGCTCGCTCGCTTTGATCAAACTTTCGCCGTTCGCTCGCTGGCAGTGCGAAGTGATAAAACTACATTGCAAAGTCAATTTCCTTGGTGGACGCGCCCGCCGGCAGCCGCTCACAGCCAAAAGTCCCTTATTTTTGTTTCCAACAGCACTCTGCATGATGTCCGTGCTACGTAAACTGATTTTTATAATAAATTTGATGACACCAAAATCACACGTCCTCCAATTTTGAGATCCGACTCGGTTTTGCCAAACTGGTTCTTTCTCTATCATAGATGTACAGAGTTTTGATAATTATTAGACAGTTGATGCTGCGTGTTTTTCTTATGGTTGAACTGCACCAAATTATTTATACTTAGTATTTTCATTTTTTAATATATAATTACGAATTTTTATTTTTTATTCAGATTAAAATATCAGCATTTAAGTGATTGCAATGCTTTTTCTACCAACAATTGTTTTCTTTCTTTCAGCAAGTCGACTGTAAACTGGACTAATGATGTTTCTCTTTGTTTAGGGTATGGTTTTGTCGATTTCGAAAGCCCGGTGGCTGCCGAGACCGCAGTAAAAGCCCTGCAAGCAAAAGGGGTGCAAGCTCAGATGGCCAAAGTGGGTATCTCACTTGTGCATCGTAGGCAAAGTGTACGTTTGCATGACAAACTAGTGGGAGAGTATAACCACACTAAGTAGCCAAGTATATTCCTTAGACCATCATTTAGTAGCGAGACTCATCTTCTGCCCGGGCAACCTGCCGTGCGGCACAATAATTAATTCATTCTTACCCCCCGAGTAACGCTCACTCCTAACCTTTCTGAGACAGGCCTTCTGGGGGGAAAAAAAACTTGAAATTTTTCACTTCTCCGCTTTTGAAGCTCCATTAATTTAGTATGTTAGTTAGCTTTAGATATTAATTCTCATAATAAATTAGAGTTACCTCAAAAAGTTGGTAATCAAGACTTTTCTTTTGTTTTTTTTTTCGTGGATTAAAAGGGTATGAGTGAGTTTTATCTTGGAATTTCATCGCCTGCGGGTTGCCCGGCGCGAAACTAACCACAAAACTTATGATGACAATTCCTTTTGATTACAACATTTTCAAATCTGCTGCATTTTATTGTCAGGTCTGGAGAACTGAGAGCAAATGCGCTAAAATCGCAGTAACATGTTCCGTTTTTTCCTCTTTTTTTTATAAAAATATATTTTTATTTTTTCAAGCAGTTTTTCCGTATTTGAAACTTTTCGCATAATCATCGATTGATATTTGAAATAGAGTGGAAATGTTACTTTAATAGAGAGCTGTCTGGTTTTTTGATACATTAGCCTTGCAGTAATCGCCATTATTTGGATCATGCAACTGCAATATTTTATTGTTACACATATCATTTCGATTTTAGTCTGCAGTCTCATAATTTCATGTGTTGCATTGTACAATTTTGATTAGCGGCTGTTATTGCTCATTTTCTTTATACATTAACGAATTATTGATTGATTGGTAAATTATTTCTAAATCAGAGCCTCAGCATTGTAGACCTCAACGTTTTTAGTTCCGCAAACTTCAACAAGCCCTTTTCAAATTTAGAGCAGCGCAAAATACTAATGTAGACCAGCAGTATCCATTTTGATTGAAAAAACCTTTGATGCAAACTTACACTAATTTTCAGCACTTTTGTGATTAAAACACACAAAAAGTGGACCAATTTTTTTTCTCTAAGAGTATTTTCAGGGAACGGTCATTATGCGGTCATTTTTCACTCTTTATACGTTTTCTCTCCTCTTGGCTGGACAGACTCGTAACTGCCCAAACAACCGTCTACTGACAAATAGTCGTCCATAAGCATAAATTTATTATTATTTCCACTCTCATAGTCTCCTTGTTCGTTCTCCTGATTTTCAAACCGCAGGCCTTTTTTTACCTCACAGAGATTATTATCTTTGTTTCCTTTTTTCGAGCGCTTTTGTGATATTTTCCATTGTAATCTTTTACTAATGGTACCTTTTAAATGATTTTGATACATTGCTGCTGGGCATAGCTCTGCTATTACATCTCATTAATTTTATCCATATAGCTTAACTTACTTACAATACTGCCTGGTATTTGATTCGACATTTTCTATTGTTATCATTTCTTTTAACTCTTAGCTAGCAGAGTAATTTTCTCCTCTTACAAAAATATTTTATACTTGAGTACTATACATATATACTAACCTTAGCAAGACCAAACTTAACAACTTATAAAGCAGTCTATTTACAAACAGAAAATTAAATCGTTTTGAACACAAAACCCACACCTTAGACCGTCCGAGCGCAGTTCTAATTGAATTCCTTTTGCCTCCGCAGCAACAAGAGCAGGACCCGACTAACCTATATATAGCTAATTTACCATTGAACTACAAGGAAAATGATCTTGACGCGTTGCTAACCAAATATGGACAAGTCATATCTACTAGGATTCTTAGAGACACAAGCGGACAAAGCAAAGGAGTTGGCTTTGCCAGGTAAAAACAGTCAAAATATATTAATAAATTTTTTTTTTTAAATTATTTATGCTTGTCCCTGCAGGATGGAATCAAAGGAAAAGTGTGAACAGATAATCCAGATGTTCAACTCGCAACAACTGCAGGGCTCCAAGGAGCCTCTCCTTGTGAAATTTGCCGATGGGGGCAACAAAAAGAGGAACGCTATGTACAAGAGCCCAGACCAAAGAATGTGGGCGAAAGATATGGGCGAGGTGAGACACGCGCCAAGCACTAATCATTTATCAGTTTCTTTCGGACAAATTTTTCTAAAAAAAAAACGTACCCGTTCAGTTTTTTATTTCAACCTTTAATACATTCATCTTCCTTCTTTTGACAAACTCTCATGATAAGAAAATCAAGGTAAACTCGCTTTCATTGCTATAGTTTTTCAAAATATTTTTCCACGTTCTTTCAAACTTGTTGTTTGTGATGCTCAGGGTGCGCCTGTGGCCTACGACCAGTCGCTGATGGCGCAGAACGGCATCCCGACCCAGCTTCTACCCGCCCTCAACCACCAGTACGGCAGACCGTACACCGGCCAAATCCAAAGCTACTCGATGCCCAACCCGACGTGGATGCCTGCCCAGTACGTGATGCAGCCACACTTGCAACAGGTCGAGGTTTGTAACTTTGAATCAATTGCGAGGACGAGAGGTTCAAAATTTTGTTGCACACCAGCAGATGATGCCCTCCACGGACCCGACCATGCAGTTCGCCGGCTCAATGATCCCACAGCTCACAACACACATGTCAGCGCTGCAGCTTGGAACATCTGGCTCGGTGAGATTAAAAACATCATTGAAAATATAATTATTCAGAAAAATATTAAGTTTATAGCAACATCGGAAATCAGTTCAGAAATTTCATATGTGAAGATTTTTAATAAATTTTTCACCTTAATTTTTAGTACATTGCGGCAGGACATCCACACTACGGCTTCTACCCTCCAGCAGCCTCCATTATCCACACAATGCCCATGGAGTCTGAACAGCCCTCAAACGCAACCTCACCTGATGAATATCAGCCCTATCAGAATCAACCAACCAAGTAAACACTCTGGGGGAAAGGTTGGTTGCCGCATGTCCACACCTCTGATTGGCACAATTTTCACATCCTTATCCTGTCCGAGATCTAACGGAATTTCTCCAAATTCACCCCTTCCTCTCTAACACACCCTGAGATGAATGATTGCTTTTGGGGGGAAAATCCACCTTTTGTTTCGAATCGCAATTTAATTGTGTTGCATTGCAGATGGCAGACTGGATACGACTGAAAGATGTACATTTTCATTTCAACGAAGGAGGTTCTTTCTTCTCTCACACACACAACAAAAGAAGAGCTGCTTTCTTTGGGCCACAAGATAGCCACGCTCAAGAGTCATTGACACAAGGGATTGCCTTTCTGCCTGGAGAGTTGAGAATTGTTATTTTTAGGCTCTTTGGTGCTGATTCCCTTTTTATTAGGAAAATGTCTCTTGCGTCGCTATTGCTAGGCTAATTTCATTCGCGGTGAAAAGAAAGAAAGCTCTCTCATCTTCCGACCTCCTTTCCCCGTCAAAATATTTAAATGAAAAAAAAATCACACACATACATAAAACCAGATGTAAGAAACCGAGTGACGCAGAAGTTAAGGAAATTACTGACAAAGCGCATTGTTGTATGCTCATCACAAAAACCGCAAATTCTTCCGAAGCATGCATCATCAGATTGATTGATCAAAATTCAATGTTCACTGTTACTGAGAACCGAGTGTCAACACTGACCGTAGAGTGTTTATTTGCGAAAAGGCAAAAACTTCTCTCGACTGCCCGCCTGCCTGGATTTGTGTATTTATTTTAATTAGCTATTTATCGCCTAAAGTAGCGTGTTTTTAAATTATTCAGCGCCACATTCCAACCAGATTATTAACCGATATTTAATTATTTATTGATTTTCTCAAGTCATTTGCAATGATTTTTTTTTTTTGCAAAGTTGCAAATGCGCCCTTGTTGATGAGTTTTGACCTTTCTAGTGTCTAGATTGTTACGTTTCGAAATAAATCAGCTAAAGTGTTTGTTAGTCTTGTCAGGAGATTAGAAACCTTTTGTCACACACTTACACACGATGGATGGGAAATTTATTTAGATATTGTGCCTTTCAGAATATCCTTAGTAAAAATGAAGCAAACTGTAGTAGTGGAAATGGTGAAACAAAAACGTTAGGGATTTTCTCTGAGATGAAAAAAGAAACCAAAGCCAAATTACCTTCTAGTTCATTGTTTATTAATTTTTCTATATGTTGTAGTAGTTAATTGTAATAGAGCAAAACGGGATTTAAAATAACTCAAACAGACAGATTTAAATAGCTGCTAAAAGTCCTCCTTTCGTGAACTTGTAAAATGCAGATGAATTAAATTTTATAAAGAACTACAAGAAACTGACAGGGACCTGGTTTCTACACACATAGCAAACTGATTATTCCCAGACTCCTCTTATTCGTAGGCTGAAAATCGTAAACGTTAATGTGACAACGTGTAGTAGACAATTTACTGTGTAGCGAATCTAAAAATGACGTAAGCAAAAACGAACGAAGAGCTTGTTTTTCACGAAAAATGGTAACAAAAAATGTTAATGAGAAAAAAACACAGCAGTGAACGTGATTTGTAATGCCAAACTAACAGCTAGCACAAAAAAAGTATAAAAGCAGTCGGGCGCTTTTTGTGGCGTCCGAATCGGAGATTTTTATTCAGCAGTGAAAAAGGACAATGGGGATAAGTTATATTTTTTACCGAATTTGATGTTGAGAAAAAACATAATAACCATGAGAACAGGCGCATTGATTTGCAAAAATCCAAGATCGGTTGGTAAGGAATTAAAAAAAAACGTAATCTGTAAAAAAAGTGATGCTGGACATAACGGGAAAGATCAATGAACAAAATGATCGAAAAATGTACAGAAAACATTTGCCCTGCTTTGTTTGTTTGTTTGTTTTTTTTTACGAATGAGGCGCCACTCAATGCAAACACACACAACACGCATGGTTTTGGAAACTGCAGAACTGCGAAAAGAAACCTTTCATGATTTCCGCTGCCCGTCTCGAGTGCGGAGTTTGTAGATTTTTGTAGATAATTTAAAGATTAAGATGTTAGGCCCAGAAAGTGTTTGTTTGTTTCTCCGACATGAGACGCATGAACCTGATCGAGACACACGCGCGCGCGTCATTAAACGACGAGAGATGACTTTTCGCGAAACGAGAGAAAAAAGAAGCAGAGTTTTAATTTGCGTGGTGCACTTTTAGTGTCATTAGATTTAAGCTCCTAGCGCGTAGTGAAAAAAGAAGAAACTAGTTTGTAAGGCCCGAAAATGAAAGGAAGGTTGATGAGCAAAATCCACAATTTATACGAAGTGCGGGACGAAAAACAAAAACCCAAGGCGCTTTGATTTCCTTCTTTCTTGTTAAATCTCGTTTTGGTTTTTTTGAGTGCGCGTGAGTGAGCGAGTTACATAAAAAAAGAGACATTTTTGATTGTATGTGTGTGTGCCCCCGGCTCCCTCTATTTGTTCGGCAAAAATAGAGGGCGAATGAGAGTGACGAGAGAGATCCTAGTTTGTAGACAAATTTCTAGTTGTTAAGTCGAAAAAGAGAAGATTTCTTCTAGTGTGTAGCTAGTTATGTAGGCGAAACTTAACGTTTAAGGAAAAAAACATGTTCTTTGGTGTAAAGAGGTTGGCGTGTAGCCGAACAAACGCAGACGTTTGGCCGCCGCCGTGGCCGCCGCCACACACACAACTGGGGCATACACGAGGCCATTCAGAAATTACAACAAGTGCCCTTAGTTTTCTTGTAATATTTTGTGAAAACGCGCGCTGGTAACATAATTTATTTTATCTAACAATAAAAGCGGCAGGTGAAAAGAAGTATTGGGGCGGAAGCACGCAGGCCATTGGTGGGGGGCGGCGGTCGGACGTTCGGACGGACGGACGGACGAAGCGGCCGGCGCAAATGTTCAAGTTCCTTGTAAATATTCAGTCAGTGTGGCTACATTCCAGCCTCTGGTAGGTTTAAATTAAGGCGCAGACAGAAACAGAGAATCACACAACCACTGTGTAAAAAGAAAGAAGATTTGAGAGCAGAATTTAAGTCTTAAAATATATCAAAATGATGATGATTTTCTGTTAAGTGCGAAAAGAAGATGAAAGTAAAAATTAAAGAATACAAAGTTCTTTAACGCGAGGAAAAAAGATAAATTTAAAATGCAGTAATTTGTTCAACTTGCCATTAGAGATCGAGAGAGACAAATGGTGGTGAAATTTTTGTTATAAGCAGTAAGCGACACACACACACCCACCCACACTGTAGTTGAGACAAGTTATTGTGCGTTCAAGTTCTGTTCCACGAGCAAAAACGAGAAGCCCACACATGAGCATTCCTGTCTTCCCATCTTTGATGAGAGAGAAAATGAATTCTGGGCTGCAGATCTTGAATTGATTTTTGCTAATGGTTTCATCAAGAAAATAAAAACAGAGAGAACAGGAGAAAAAAAGAAGAAAAACAATGTTTGAAGAAATTTGAAATAAAAAAGATAAGACTACCAGGATCTTTATTGAGTGGCGAAGTGACAAACGGCGCCGAATGAAACGTGAAAACCTCTCACATAAAAAAAAACAAAAACGGGCGGAAGATGGCAGGAATTGCGTTTCCACGGACCGACGATAACCCTCCCGCGAAAGCCAACCCCAGCTTCCACCCTTTTTATCTCCCCTTGTTGTTGAAATATGTATTTTATTGATTTTTCATGTTTGTTGATTTTTTTGTCGCCTCTTCCAACGGTTACTCGACGATTTTATAATGTTGAATAATGTGTGTAAAGGGAATAACGTACGTGGGAAATCTACTGAGTATTCAAATAGCCTCACAATACTAACGAGAGAAGAAGATGAGTTTAAAAGAAGAAGAAGAAACGACGGAAAACAAAGAAGCGCCCGCGCCACCGTAACTTTTTAAGGCGCTCGGGTCGCGAGAAATAAATTATTTTTATAAAGACTGCAAAATCTAGATTAATATAATTATTTTTTGTATAAGCTAGCTATAAAAAGTGAAACATACTAACACACACACACAGAACACAAGCGCGAGGGGAAAATGATTGTTGAATTTTTTCTAAATTTATATAAGATGAAGAAATGAGACACACACAAACACACACACACTACTCTCCCGGAGAAAAATAAACTCGTGTAAATTAAAAAGAACACTCGCCACCCCAGCACAGACCGACTTTAATATAATACTATATCACGCAGTTCAGGACACACTCACAACACACACCCCTCTACCAAATGAATATTTGAGACTTTGTATACATTCGTACAGAAACCACAAACTTACCACCCGATTCGTTCGTCTTACGAGCATCGGTTTACGACGGTTATTTTTTTGCGCACCAACCACAACCACTTTTACAGCGACCAAACCAAATAGCTACTTTCTGGGCAACGTTTCCGATAAAAATTCCCATAGACGTCTGTCAAGCCGGTTGACGATAGTTTGATTTTGCTACCGCGATCGTTTTTCTCACGTACATCCGAAACTGCCCAGAAAACGTTTAAACTCTCACTGATAAAATGTAACGATGTAGAAAAAGAAGATGAAGACTACTCCCAATAGTCTGTTGTTGATTGTACAAATTCTATGTCTAGAGTAAAATATTTATTGTTTTGTTTTTATTGATTGATTTTGTTTTTATGTTGATATATAGTGTAATCCTCTTCGAACGCCCTTTCTTACAACTGTCCGCTTCCCTCTGCCCTTATTCGTTTTCGCGCACAGGAGGTCCGAAACTCGGAAATGTCCTGAAGCGATCAAAACCTGCCGTCACTTCGTCCACAGGGCTAATTACAATTGCGAAACGCGCCCGTTTGTCACCCGCACACAAAAATCGTTTGTGCCAGGAGGATAATTTTTGTAGCTGGTTTGCGCCAGCCGTCGATCGATTGATTAACATAAGTTCTCTTGTCAATAAAGATCCATGTGAAAAATTACTCACGCACTTGTTTTGTTTCTTACTTTTTCATTTAATTCACAAAAAGTATGTACAGGAGAAAAATTGAAATTTGAGCTTCGGCAAAAAGTAAGCAGTCCGCAACCCGCAGAGCGTTTAGGTTTTGCGGGTTGCCGCTCATGAATCTTGCAGGCGTTCGCAGCGCAATTAAGAAGAAGCGCGCCCCTCTAAGCAAATATGCCATTTTTCTCATCTCTGAATGGAAACGGGAAGCAATATTAAATATTATGCAATATTTGTACAACACCCTTCGACACTTTCAAGAAAATGCTCGCGGAAAAGTTTCGACAGTATCAGTTTGGAAAGCGAGAGAAATGGAGACGAGACGCGGAATCGTGCAAATTATGGCTGGTCAGTGCGGCAACTCCATTGGAGCAGAAGTAATTATTTATTTATTTATTTATCTGCATTCAAATACATGAAATATACAACATCTTACATCAAGTCAATACACAAAAAATTAAATATAAAATACATGTTAAGAATGTTGGTTAATTAAGCACATTTTCATCATAGTTTTTTATTAATTCTCTTGACACATAGTTATAAACAAATAAAATTAAAATTTAATTTTAAATACTTAGAACACAGTAAAATAAATTCACATTTAAACAAACATTTTATTTAAAATATATTTTGTTAATTTTTATTATTATTATTTTTTGTTGTGTCGATAAAATTTCTTTCTTTAAACGCTTTTTTCAGTTTTATTTTTTTTTATCCATCTGAAAATATATTTATTTTTCTTTCATATTCTTGCTTATTATTATCATTTTCTTGATTTTTGTATTTGAAAAGAACAAAATAATATATCAATTAAAAAAAATGTATGTATCATATAAGTACTGGAAGCAAATTGCCGCCGAGCACGGAATCGACCTTGAAGGCAACCAGGTGGGCACCGCGGAGCAACTGGGCAGCGGCGATTCCGTTTTCAAATTCAACCCAGACGCAAACAGACACATCGCACGCGCCATCCTGCTCGACTTGGAGCCGGGGGTGGTGGAGGCGGTTCGCTCGGGGGCCGCCGGCCGCCTCTTCCAGCCGGCCAACATCATCTACGGCCAGAGCGGCGCCGGCAATAACTGGGCCAAAGGTCACTACACCGAGGGCGCCGAAATCGTCGACAGCGTGCTTGACGTCGCCAGACACGAAGCTGACGACTGTGACGTTCTGCAGGTATTCAAATCGATGATAAAATTTTACCTCAAAATATTATGTAAAAAAAAGAAAAGAATTATTGTATAAGAGCAACAATAAATTGTCTATTGCACGAGACAATTGATTTTTGCAAGTATTTTTTTCCATACATGGGTGCGCTCAACAATTTTGCGCTCGCGCTCGCGCTCGCGATCACTGGCAACAGTGCGCTCGCGCTCTGCGCTCGCGATCAAGATTTTGAAAATGTTGCGCTCGCGCTCTGCGCTCGCGCTCAAATTTTTAAAAAGTCTTGCGCTCACGCGTTGCGCTCAAAAATATTTTTATCCGATGAAAAAGTGCGACTTTTTAGACAATTTTTTAATATAACAAAAAATACATCGGCAATTGGAAATGATAAAGTTGAAGTTAAATCACCAAAATTGGGATCAGTTTTAAGTTTTTGGTATAAAAACACTGTTTTTCATTACAATTTTTGATCAAATTCGGGAATTTTTACTCTTGGTTTGAGCGCAAAATGAGCGCAATTGAGCGCTGCGCTCAGCGACCAATGCGCTCGCGCTCTGCGCTCGCGCTCACGATTTTGAAAATCGTGCGATCGCGCTCTGCGCTCGCGCTCATGAGCGCAGAGCGCGAGCGCAGATCGCAGAGCGCAAAGTGCGCTCTGCCCATGTATGTTTTTTTCTATAGCTAAAAGATCAAGAATTTAGTTCTAAAAATGACATTTAAATTTCATATAATGTTTGTTTTTTTCTTTTTAAGGGATTTCAACTGGTGCATTCTCTTGGTGGTGGCACCGGTTCCGGTCTGGGCACTCTGATGCTGTCGAAACTGAAAGAAGAGTTTCCCGACCGCATCTTCAACAGCTTCTCGGTGGCGCCTTCGGCCAAGGTTTCGGACACCGTGGTCGAACCTTACAACGCCGTCTTCACTCTGGCCAGCCTGATCGAGAATTCTGAGGGCACTTTCCTGGTAGACAACGAGGCGCTGTACAACATCTGCCACCGCACCCTTGGCAAATCCACCCCCACTTACTCGGATCTCAACGGCCTTGTGGCGCAGACCATGGCCGGGGTCACCGCATCACTAAGGTTTCCCGGTAATTTGGAATTTTTTTACATCAAAACATCAAATGACGAAATAAACAGAGATCCTAAGTAAATTTTTTTTTTTTTTTAATATAATTCAAGGACAGCTGAATTCAGATTTGCGGAAGTTGGCCATCAACCTGGTTCCCTTTCCTCGTCTCCACTTCTACATGTCCGGTTACGCGCCCCTGACTCGCACCCAAGACGCGGAATTCGAGTTCAAGTCGTCCGTCCGCGAACTGATGCACCAATTGACCGTCGGCCGAAACTTCCTGGTCGACTGCGACCCGAACCACGGGCGCTACCTCACCATGGCTGCCATCCTGCGAGGCAACTTCTCCATGAATGAAGTCGAGACGGAATTTGCCGCCATGCAGAAAAAGCACAGCGCCGCCTTCGTACCTTGGGTGCCCAACAACGTCACCATTTCGTCCTGCGCGATACCCCCAATCGGCCGTGAAAGGTTGATTTTATAATTTTGCATTTCTCTATCCTAGGCTCTTTAAAATATTGAAAAAAGACGAATTAAAATTAAGGAATTGGTATTATCATCTCTTTGCTTTATTACTGAGCCAAAGTACTTCTTTTTTTTCTTTGCATTTTGATTTTTTTTTTCATTCTTGTATATGAAAACTGGTAACTTATAAAAACAATTTATTTTGTCCAAGAACTTGGCGTGGATTAATTATTAACAGCTATTTGATCCCAATAGTAAAGAAAATTTCCATTATTCTAGGTCCGCAACAGTGATTGGGAACAACTCGGCTATCGCAGAAGTTTTCAAAAGACTGGTAAACCAGTTTGAGGCAATGTTTGCCAAAAGAGCCTACCTTCACTGGTTTACTGGGGAAGGAATGGACTTGCAAGAGTTTCACGAAGCTTCGAAAAATGTGCGCGACTTGATTTCTGAATACCAACAGAGAGGTGAAATGGGCATGGAGGCTGACCAGGCCGTCGATGAAGAGGACGAATGATCAGTCCAGTGTGTTTAATATAAAGTCACTCTATCTCAAATGTAATTTGTGTCTAATAAATAAATTTTTCGAGTGCGTCAAATTTCTCATTAATCAAAATAAAATGCAAAATTTGAATTATCTTGTAGTTTCGTTTACTTTCACCGCTTGAGAAAATATTGAAAGCAAATACTGTGATCACAGGGCTACAGCGCATGCTGAGATTTAAAAATCCGCAACGAGTTATCTGAGCTCCCTGAGAGAATCAACTCTGGGTTCGACCAGTCACAGCAGAGAACTTTGTCCTGGTGACCAGACATATCAAAAAGTGGAGCCTTGGGGCTGCAATAAAACATTGGAATAGAAAAATGAAACTTCCCTGAAGCATGAACGCAAACCTTCTCGTGTCCCAGAGTTTAACCTGCTTGTCGTAAGAGCCAGAGATGAAGTGGTACTCGGAGGTCGTTGACCATTTGACACACTGCACCCACTCGGTGTGCGAAGTGAATGTTGATTTCACCAAGGTTCCCTCTGAGAGTTTTGATATTTCAAATAATTTTCAAAAGTCAGGTCTTTTATTTTACCTGTTGATCTTGGGTCATACAGTCGGACGTGTCTGTCGGCAGAGGCTGTGATTGCAGTTCTGGTCAGCGGTGACCAACAGAGGTCAAAGAAACTCTTGTTGCCTACGATTTCCACTTTGATGCCGCCCAGCTCTGCGTCCCACGTTTTGATTGTGTGGTCCCAAGAGGCGCTGATCATTTCTCCCTCCTCCGACCACTGCACTGCAGAAATGGCTTCTTTGTGTCCTTGGAAGCTCATCAGAGGTGACTGCAGAATGCAAAATTTGATTTTTTTCAACCCAATGAAAAGTTGTTGCAAAATTACTTTGGAATCAAATTTAATCTTTTTTGGAAATGATTCTCCCTCGCTGAGTCCTTCGACAGTCGACCACAAGTGAATGACCTTGTCCCAGCCAGCAGTGGCAATGTAAGTGCGAGTGGGGTCAACGGCCAGACACTCCAGCCCCCTATCGTGTCCTCTCAAAACGTGGACACACTCGACCGAGTTGGATGTCTGATTCCACTGCCAAATCATTGCAGTTTGGTCTTGAGAAGCACTAAAAATTTAATCAATTAACCATGGAATACATAATTTTGTTTTGTTTCACCTAACAAAGGAACAAATTTTGTCTGCAGTTTCCACCCAAGCTACCGCCTTGACGGCTCCTGTGTGTCCTGGAATTGTTAGTAGGTGTGTTCCCTTGCGACTCCACAAATGTAATGTGCTGTCGTAGCTTCCAGACAAAATCCTATTTTGACAAAATTAATAATCTTGGAAATAAAACTCGCTTTTTAGAAGACAAACCATTCCCCACTGGCCTGAGTGGCAGACACCCAGTCATCATGTTCAAGGCAGTCTTGTGGTTCTGGGGCTGGGAACCTTTCGACGTATTCAACAAGGACAACTTCTTCGGCAGAAACCTGTCTCTCTGATAAATGTTCAGACAGATGTGTCCGTAACAGTTCTCCGCCGACGAGAAAATCAAACTCAACCAAAGCGCCATCATGAGTTTCTACAAAGAATAAATTTCATTTCATTTTGATATTATTATAAATACATGTATGCATGGATATTCATACTCGAGTGTCAACTTCTTCAAACAAATACATGTATGCAGTAAATTAAAATAACTGTCAATAATTCGTTGACGAGAGAAT
Organism: Neocloeon triangulifer; assembly: GCF_031216515.1. Taxonomy (NCBI): domain Eukaryota; kingdom Metazoa; phylum Arthropoda; class Insecta; order Ephemeroptera; family Baetidae; genus Neocloeon; species Neocloeon triangulifer. Next base: position 5,260,066 of record NW_026775550.1, read on the forward strand.
TCAGCTCAGCACAGACTATTTCTCAGGGAACTGAATACGAAATATCAGGCACAGCATATCTGCAAACGATATTTATATTAATAAAATTGAAATATACATAATTCACCATGAAAAGTTCTTTAATACACATACGTCGATTGCTTTGTGACGAGTTTGATTTGCAGTTGGGCATCGCTGGATCCCGCCATTATTTCCTCTGATAATAACCAACTACAAAAATGCAAACCAGGAATCTTTATGCAGTCGTTAATCGTTGAAAATATAAATCAAATACGATTGTGTAAATTTTGAGTGGATGCACGTGTTGATGTTTTTTTCTTAAATGCTCTCCAATGGGGCGTGGGCGTGGTTCACACTAACCAAGGTGCATGGAAAAATAATGCACCCTGGTTCAAACATTAATGTTGACCAACTGAATAAAAATAAAATGTTAAGTTTAAATATTTATATGGCAAATTTTATACGCTAGATTAAATATTTAATCATTTTTTGAAATCATTTTTGTAATTTTTTCTTCTCATTTTCAAACAGCGTATCGAGAAATACTTTCAGATTTTTTTAAAACATCGTTCCATCGTTGGCAGCAATGGCTTGTTGATTTGTTGACCAATGGAGCAAAATCTCTATTATGCAAATTTAATAATAAATATACCGTCATCCGTCATTACCTGACTGGAGCATCTCTCCTTCGCGACAAAATCGTGATTTGTCTTTGTCAGGACGACTCTGCGTCCGCCGGACGGTCCGTTATACAAGCGTTGGAAGCTTCCTAGCCCCTGGGCCCCGAGTATTTTTTGCACCTCTCCAGGCTCTCCATCAGATAAGAACCTATCAACCCAAATAAAACACACCCTTTGTGATTCGTCCTACCGCAGGTTCTTCCGGGAAAAACTCGCTCTCGGCCGCGCCGCTCTGCCAAGAGATTGTGCTAAATAAGGACGTGGATGACCACTACGAACTGCGCACGCTGTCTAGCTCGCCCACCTGCTGGAGCCACTCCGTCTTCCGCAGGTGTCCGTAGCAATCCCCTGGTGGGTGTTGCGGCGGCTTCCGACAAGTCCTTTGACCATGCCGGGAGTATCTTCTTCAAGGGGCGCTCCTGCCCTGCGCAGAAATGCAAACTCTCCAGAGGTAGTTTAACGAATACCCAGACAACCACCAACGCGGTCACCACTTTTTATATGGTTGCATGCGTCCCCTATCTTGTTTTCCGAGAAAATCTTCAAAAACTTAAACACTTCTCCCTGACTTGAGACATGATTTGGAGGATTTTCTTGCAAGGCTCAGCTTTACTCATATGATTTACATTACAGGTCCTTGGCCAAACCAGGAAAAATATTCCTCCACTTGACTGCACTCTCATCCCATCCTGGCCACCTCCAGCGGTCAGCGGCAAAGTTGGAGCCCCTCCGTCAGTAAAGTAATTATTTTCAACAAAAATTTAACCCTACCCTCGGGCTCGTAAATCATTCGGACAGCTTTATTTGTAATTCCTCGTAAAACTTGTATTAAAATTTCTTTGTTTCAGCTCAGGCTAATGCAAAAATTTTGTCAAAAATTATATCTGCACACTGTAACCTGGCTGTCCAGAACACCCTCCGCGTATCTGTCTCCCGACCCAGAGTTGGGAAAATTTTTCCAAACCAAAATTTCCATCTTCATTCTCGGATCATTATTTTAAATGGTATTTTCAAAATTTTACATTCAGATCTTGCAGTCATTTAACGAAATCATACGACAATAAAGTTACGGTGCAAGGCGAGAGCAGTGGCGCTTGACTGTCCAATTTTCAAATCATCCAAGTTTATGTTGCTATAACAATTCTGCCGGCCGTGCTTCTTCTCGTCCCGCCTGGCCTTTTCTTCTTTGTTCAGGTTAAACTTGCTGTCAGTGTGCGACTGATCGTCAGGGGCGGATATGTCTCCTCCGTAGTCCACTACAGCAGCTTCGTTTGCAATTTTCTGCATCATGTGAACAGTAGCAGCCTTGTTGTCCTGTGGAGCTGCCTCAAGGGTGGTTTTCTTGGAACCATCAGTGGCGCTTGATTGTCCAATCGAATCAACAAGGGCTGCACTGGGATCAGACTTCAACATTATGTCGGCAAGCGCTAAAAAAAATATATTATATTTTACTCATACAACTATTAATGAGTCTGACCATCAGCGCCAACCATCAACTCATTCAGGAAGAGCAGTGAATCGCTGATGCGCTTGCCGACACAACGAGCTTGTCCCTCTTCTGGGTCTTCTTTGCTGGATCTTATTTGCAGCACCTCTGAAAACCAATTCAACGTTAATATTTTATAAATTTTATATTTCTACGTAAATAGTATATTTACCGTCGCAGGCCTTCAGAATAACGTTCAGATTTGTAAGTGGGTGTTTTTTCTCAGAATCAGACATTTTGGAGTCTCAACAATGTGCCTAAAAATCGGCTCAAATTTATAGTAAAAATTTAACTGTTGTGGATTCGACTTCATTGTTGGGGCTTTTTATAAAATGACGCCCATATAAGAGACGAAATTTCATCTTGCCTGAATATATGAACCGTGACTTTGTTTCAAACGATTTTATTATATCGTTTAATCTTCACAAAGTTTTATTTTATGGTGTGGAAAATTAATAATAAATTTATGCCTCGTCCAATTTTTTTATTGTGGCTGGGCTGATTTCTGAACAGATCATTTTGATCATTTCTATAGCTACTTTTTCCGAGCGCTTTTTTTTAAACTCCCCTGTTTGAACTTTGCCTCAGAACAAATAAAATTTCATATTTTTCAGCGACCATCTAAAAATCCCGAACATACCAATCTGATCATTTCTGGCTAATTTTTGCGAAAGCTATTTTTTACACCCTCACCCCTGGTTGAACTTGGCCGCCGAACAAAAAATTTTCATGTTTTTCGGCGACCATCTAAAAATCCCGAACAGATCATTCTGATCATTTCTGGCTACTTTTCCTGAACGCTTTTTTTACACCGCTCCCAGAAATCTTACTTTTTCTAATTTATTAATTTATTTTATCAAAAGCTGCAATTTAAAGCAATTTCCTATCCTCATAAGAAAATTAGTGGTTTTTTGGTACATATTTTTATAAAAAAAATTTGCTCGCTTCGCTCGCTATAGATACTTCTGCGTAGTCCTAAAATATTAGGCTTGCAAAATAAGATGCAAGCAATTAAAATAATGTGTATAGAACTGGATTGCTCGGCTTTTAAGTCTTGCTCTCCAGTCACATAAGCACCGGCCGATAACTCCGTTTGGAGTTGGCTGGACTTGTAACTTCTTACAAATAAATATACTTCATTTAAAAAAAAATTAATTACTTAAAATGACGGAAAAATTTGGCGATCATAAAAAGGGCTGCGAGAAAAAATTAGGGGGGGGGGAGGGTTAAGGGTCCTTGATGGGATGTGGGCCCTCTCATCCACAGAAAGCCCGAACTGAAGTTTTGGTTCAGTCCGGCACTATACCGCGTCGTCAAACCGTGTGGAATGACACGCCACCCGCCTTGAAGGACTGTACGGCGGCACAGTTTCCAGCGCTGTTCAAGGCGTATCTGTGGCAAAACCTTGATACATAGTCATAGTCCCCTGACCAATGGCTCTAGCGGCCGGTGCGCACTTCTTCGATGGAGAGTGCGCCGTGCTTTAGCAAGTTGTTTGCTAGCGAAAAGCCATTTCTCCATTCACCCCCCCCCCCCCCAACCAACATTCTTAACATGTATTTTCAGTTTTTTCAAATTTTATTTGACTTGATGTAAGATGTTGTGTATTGTATACATTTCACAATGGAGAATAAATAAATAAACTTATAAAAACAATTTATTTTGTCCAATAACTTGGCGTGGATTAATTATTAACAGCTTTTATTTTGATTATTACAGGTCGGCAACAGTGATTGGGAACAACTCGGCTATCGCAGAAGTTTTCAGAAGACTGGTGAACCAGTTTGAGGCTATGTTTGCAAAAAGAGCCTACCTTCACTGGTATACTGGGGAAGGAATGGACTTGGAAGAGTTTCACGAAGCTTCGAAAAATGTGCGTGACTTGATCTCTGAATACCTACAGAGAGGTGAAATGGGCATGGAGGCTGACCAGGCCATCGATGAAGACGACGAATGATCAGTCCAGTGTGTTTAATATAAAGTCACTCTATCTCAAATGTAATTTGTGTCTAATAAATAAATTTTTCAAGTGCGTCAATTTTCTCATTAATCAAAATAAAATGCAAAATTTGAATTATCTTGTAGTTTCGTTTACTTTCACCGCTTGAGAAAATATTGAAAGCAAATACTGTGATCACAGGGCTACAGCACATGCTGAGATTTAAAAATCCGCAACGAGTTATCTGAGCTCCCTGAGAGAATCAACTCTGGGTTCGACCAGTCACAGCAGAGAACTTTATCCTGGTGACCAGACATATCAAAAAGTGGAGCCTTGGGGCTGCAATAAAACATTGGAATAGAAAAATGAAACTTCCCTGAAGCATGAACGCAAACCTTCTCGTGTCCCAAAGTTTAACCTGCTTGTCGTAAGAGCCAGAGATGAAGTGGTACTCGGAGGTCGTTGACCATTTGACACACTGCACCCACTCGGTGTGCGAAGTGAATGTTGATTTCACCAAGGTTCCCTCTGAGAGTTTTGATATTTCAAATAATTTTCAAAAGTCAGGTCTTTTATTTTACCTGTTGATCTTGGGTCGTACAGTCGGACGTGTCTGTCGGCAGAGGCTGTGATTGCAGTTCTGGTCAGCGGTGACCAAGAGAGGTCAAAGAAACTCTTGTTGCCTACGATTTCCACTTTGATGCCGCCCAGCTCTGCGTCCCACGTTTTGATTGTGTGGTCCCAAGAGGCGCTGATCATTTCTCCCTCCTCCGACCACTGCACTGCAGAAATGGCTTCTTTGTGTCCTTGGAAGCTCATCAGAGGTGACTGCAGAATGCAAAATATGATTTTTTTTTTCAACCCAATGAAAAGTTGTTGCAAAATTACTTTGGAATCAAATTTAATCTTTTTTGGAAATGATTCTCCCTCGCTGAGTCCTTCGACAGTCGACCACAAGTGAATGACCTTGTCCCAGCCAGCAGTGGCAATGTAAGTGCGAGTGGGGTCAACGGCCAGACACTCCAGCCCCCTATCGTGTCCTCTCAAAACGTGGACACACTCGACCGAGTTGGATGTCTGATTCCACTGCCAAATCATTGCAGTTTGGTCTTGAGAAGCACTAAAAATTTAAACAGTTAACCATGGAATACATAATTTTGTTTTGTTTCACCTAACAAAGGAACAAATTTTGTCTGCAGTTTCTACCCAAGCTACCGCCTTGACGGCTCCTGTGTGTCCTGGAATTGTGAGTAGGTGTGTTCCCTTGCGACTCCACAAATGTAATGTGCTGTCGTAGCTTCCAGACAAAATCCTATTTTGACAAAATTAATAATCTTGGAAATAAAAATCGCTTTTTAGAAGACAAACCATTCCCCACTGGCCTGAGTGGCAGACACCCAGTCATCATGTTCAAGGCAGTCTTGTGGTTCTGGGGCTGGGAACCTTTCGACGTATTCAACAAGGACAACTTCTTCGGCAGAAACCTGTCTCTCTGATAAATGTTCAGACAGATGTGTCCGTAACAGTTCTCCGCCGACGAGAAAATCGAACTCAACCACAGCGCCACCATGAGTTTCTATAAAAAGGACAAGTTTAATTCAATTTTGATGTCATGCGTGCATATTTATAAAAAAAATTTCATGCATACCTGTCAATAATTCGTTGACGAGAGAATTCAGCTCGCCACAAACGATTTCTGAGGGAACTGAATACGGAATATCAGGCACAGCATATCTGCAAACGATATTTATTTTAATAAAATTGAAATATAATTCACCATGAAAAGTTCTTTAATACACATACGTCGATTGCTTTGTGACGAGTTTGATTTGCAGTTGGGCATCGCTGGATCCCGCCATTATTTCCTCTGATAATAACCAACTACAAAAATGCAAACCAGGAATCTTTATGCAGTCGTTGATCGTTAAAAATATAAATATAAATCAAATACGATTGTGCAAATTTTGAATGGATGCACCCGGCACGTGTTGATGTTTTTTCTTTACGCTTCAAAACGCTTGCCAATGGGGCGTGGTTGAAACGTTTATGTTAACCAACTGAGTAAAAATACGAAGTTTAGTTTAACCTAATTTAAATATTTATTTAGCGAATTTTATGCGCTAGTGAAAAAAACATTAAATATTCAATCATTTTTCATAGTTAAAATTTTAATTTTTTTTCGTCTCATTCTCAAACGAAGCATTGAGAAATATTTTTTTCTAAAATTTCGTTGGCAGCAGTGACAGATGGAGCACGTAACCAGGAGCAAAAAAGCAAGTTGTTGTTTTCTAGTTTTCCCTAATCATCGCGGTAGCGATCATTGGCGCAGTAATTAGCAGAGCAATCAATTTATCACGCAATAGATTAAAATTGCGATTAACTTTGACCACGACAAGAAGGAGAAAAGAAGCTTTGCAGGCATGGAAGAATCGCTGTCCGAGGATGACAGTTCCCAGGACCGAATCGAGAGCCTTGGGTTTAGGCCGCAGAAAATCCTCGAGTGCAACAGACTGTTGCCCTATGCTGACAAACTGGACGAGGAATCCAACCGAGTCCTGGCCACTATCAAAGCTAACCTTGGAAGGGCTGTCATGTTGCGTGAAATTTGCCCTGGCTGCAGAGTCTGGACAGCCAGACTGATGAGGCATGTATTTAAAAAAATAAAAAATTCATTCATGCAGGTCATTGACACTACTTTAAATATTATGCAGGTTCACACGTCTCTACGGCTTGAAAATTTCTAAAGAAGACCACCTGGCTTTTGTGAGGATGTTATACGAGCTGGTGACATTGCCAAATTTGGAGCCGTACTTGGTCAACAAATTTGCCTCAACTCTACTGGAGCTCCTCAGGTTTATAATTATAACAATGACTAGTTGAAAATTTATGACGCAAGATTAACATGAACTAAACTGTTGCAAAAACATAAAACACCATTAATAGAAATTGACAAACCTATGCCTAAATAAATTCTTTTTTACATTTTTAGCAAAAAATACCTGAATTATGACGATTTGACCTTAGACTGGAGGCCTCTCTATGAAGTTCGGAAAAGAATAATTGAAGACTCCCATGCAGAACTAGGAATGTACAGATACTTCACGTAATAAAAAAATTATACCATCAAACAAAGCTAATTTTTCTTACAGTGATTTGGATAGCACTTTAAATGCCCTGATTCGCGAATCTGCTTAGTAAGTTGGAATTTCATTACCTTTGTTGTTTCAAAATTCACACTCTTATTGATTTCCAGCTATTTTCCTCCATCTACAACCCAAGAAGTTTTGGATTTGTTCCGTCCTCGCCTGTGCCCTTTTGACAGTTCCACCACCAAAGGGATGGAAGGGCTCAATCTGTTTTTGCCCACAATGCGCAGAGCAGACGTCAAAGAGCAAGGTTACACACTCTGGTTGGATGAACTGATGCACTTTTGGAGCGTTTGCAACAACTCCACCAACTTTGAATCTGTAATTTTGGTTTACTTGCAAATATGTCCAGCTGATGGTTATCATTTGTAGGAGCTGATGTGGCTGTTAGCGCGGCTGGCCCGCTTGAATATCGGCCACATTGACTGGGAGCCTCACATGGCTATGATGTTTACAAGATTCCTTAGATCACTCAATCTGCCAGTCCTGTACAAGAAAATGTACCCAGGGCGAATCCACAAGTTGGACTCCATGGCCATTTGCCAGTGGATTGTGTCAACTATTGTAATTTATTTTAATCAAAAATATTTGGCAAATTTTGCATTTGATTTTTTAGGGTGGCAAAAGCAGCACATACCAGTATCTTGAGAAGTTCATGAAGACGCTGGAGACGTACTTGCAGCCAGCTAATTTTGGTCGCTGGGTCCTGAAGTTACGAGAGCTTATCAAAAGAATTGTTTCCTGTTTCATCAGCCGTGTCTATAGGTACATGAAAATTTGTCCAAACATTGAATTTTGTTCAAAATTTTTAATTTTATTTTCAATAGTAACATTTTTTTTAAATTTTTTTTTTTTATGTATAAAGAGAGAGAGTGAAGAAGCGAAAATGGGAACCTCCCATACCCGAGAGTCACTTGCTGAGTGATGAGGACATAACCAAGTTTGTAGAAATTATGCAGCCAATCACCATGCAAGCTATGTACTCGAAAGCTGGTGTCCTGGACATGGTTCAATCCCTGCAGTATTTGGCCACCCTGAAGCCAAGCCTGGTTGTACCACCTATAGTTGAAAAGTAATTATTGAAATAAATTTGTATTATTGAGATAAGTGCTAACATTGAATTTCTCGCAGAATGTACATGAATTTGGACTCAATAACTGAACCACACAAGCTAACCACTGCCATGATGTGTGTGGTTGCTGTCGGAAGGCCAATGTTGGAGCAAGTGGGTGATTACAAGGAAGGAAGGGGCCATGTTTTGCCTCTGCTCATGTCTGTGTTGCCTGGAATAGACCCCAACGATTCCTTCAAGTGCTTCATCACGTTCCAGTTCATCTCCACATTTGCCACACTGGTGCCCTTGGTGGATTCATCCAGGGCATACGAGCATTTCAAAGACTTGACTGATGTAAAAAAAAGCTTCAATTCACTAAATTTTTAATCATTTGTGTTTATAGGAAGAGGAAATTTTGTGTGCGGCCTCATCAGGATTTGAAGACTTTGTGCTGCAGTTTATCGACAGATGCCTGAGCCTGATCGAAAGCAGCTCTATCGACCAGTCTCGCATAGAGCAGGAATCTGACAAATGGGAAAGCGAGTCCCTTACAGAGAGTGCCATTCTTTCAACTGTGATTTCTGTGCTTACTCAAACGTCACCTTCCATATTCCAACAAGCACTCAGGAAGGTGAACCAGTTTGTAATAAGTCGCATTTTGGAAACCTCAGTGGCGGGCATATTGCTTGCTGTTCTCTGCCAAGCATTTGCAATGGTTTGTTCGTCTATTCACTCACTTATAATTTTTATTACAACAGCCAACTTTTAGGTGAATGCAGAAGAGACTTTGAAACTGCTGGTGCCAAACCTTTGCTCAGCCATCATGCAAGGCACAGAGTCCGAGGACATTATCAAAGAACCCCACCTTAATAACGAACTGCTGTACCAGCTGCAGATTCTTGCAGAGGTTCAAATGTTTTCAATATTATTAGTATTATCATAAAGTTTTTATTTTTTATAATTTAAAGGTTGTTTGCTGTGATGGATCCTACTTAGTGCAGTATGTGCCTCTAATAATGCCTGTTTTGGACCGAACCCTTCGTTTTGTAAGCAAAGAGGGCCAGCACTCGGCAGGTCGATTGCTGAGCCACATGCTTGATTCCATGGTCCACATGAAGCCTACTGACTACAGAAGTGTCGGCTACAATTTCACAGAGCCATTGACTGAGCACCTTCCAGTTAGGGTACACTGAGCAGAAACAAAATTTATTTTGGCACTTACATAAGATTTTTCAGGATTGGTCAAAGCCTTGTAGTATATACGACCTCAAAATAATCTGGCACATTCCCTCGAGGGAAGAGGTGCAATGTGTTCAGCAAATTGTTGGTCGCTACTTGCCACCAGAACTAGAGAAAATCAACAATTTTGTTAGTGGAAACCTTACTCTGACAAGGTGAAAAATTTAATAAATCACCGATTGTTCGATTATTGTATTTATTTTTTTGCTTGATTAATTTTTTAGGGATGAACTGCAAAGCACATTAAACATTATGATGTCAATATTAGCTGGCCGTCCATTGCTTCCAGTTTGGGATGAAGAGCCAATCACTTTGTAGGTTAAATCAAGTTGTCTCTTCACAAGATTAATTTTTTTTTTCATTTCCAGGATGGATAGTGCAGTTGATTTGCGCACTATAAAATACATGACTGGTGTTGAAGGAATGGAAGTAACCATGCCAGATGGCAGCAATGTGAGGCAGGAAGTTGCCAGAGTGATGATCCAACTCCAAAAAAAATTACTCCGGGCGCATGAGGACGACACTCGCTCTTTCTTCCTGCTAATAAGCGTATGTTATGTTTTAAACTGTTTGAAAACTTATTTCAAATTATTTCTTTTACGTACAGATTTATGAGTTATTGCTATGTAACCAAGGGACATCCAAATCCGACTTCCTGAACCACTGGAAAAATTATTCATTCATCAAGCAGCTTCTGGACAACAAATTGGCTGTTGGCTCTAAAAGACAATTGCGAAGAATGATCATTGACAGAGCTGTTCTTCAGCAAAAGATGCGGCAAAGTGAAGCTAGCACCTCAGTTGTGACAGAGACCCACAAGCAAATTTTCTTGGCTCTATTAGAATTGGCAGCAAGCCAGTACAGTGAAGTGCGTCTCTAGAAAACTTAATTTATTCATTCATTTTTCCAGTTACTAATAAATTAATTTCTTAGGTCCGAGCCAAAGCTCAGGGTTCTTTGTCAATGTCACTTGAAATGTTCACTTTCTCCTATCGTCTCCTGGTGCCCCAAATCATCGACTACCTCAAATTGGATTCCAACAAATTCCATGAGCAGTTTAAGGTGATTTCATTTGGCTATGTTTCGTAATATCATTTTACTCAACTTTAGGGAGCATTGTATGTTTTGCTTGGGCCAAAGCAAAACCCCCTGGTTTCAAAGCACAGCTGGGAACTCTTGTCCGACCTGTGGTTTGTCCTTGTGACAGCCAAACCCTCTGAGAAAAACTCTGTGATTCGTCTGATGGAAAAATTAGTTGAAAGCGTGCACAAAAATTTCCCTACAATTACCATTCAGTTAGAGGTACTAATTTCTGACCGATTCTGCCCTTTGAGTATCTTTTCTGAGTACCATTGAATTTAAGGTTCCGCAAAAATGCGCTGACACAGGCCGAGCCTTGTGGAGTTCTCTCCCAATTCCTGATCAGCCAATTCCAACCGAGACAGAATTGGAGTTGGGAAAAATGACTTTGGACAACCTGTGTAGAAATAAGCAAGAAAAGTACACAAATTTAGTCAACAAATTACTTGATGCCATTGAATCTGGAAATTTGTAAGCATATTAGGCGTTTTTGTTTTTTCGTAACTTTGACATTAATTTTGTATTTACAGACATTGGCGGTACAACGACATGGCTGTTAGTTTCCTCCGGGATTTGGTTCATCCAGACGTTCCATTCCCATCTAGAGCAGTGAAATTTTTCTTGAAGACTCTGATACACGACACAATCCATCTCCGAAAGGTTCCCAATAACTATTTTTTGTTATTTGTCCCAATTGATAAAAAAAATATAATAATCAAGAACTTTTCAATTTAATAGAGATGTGCCACACACTAAATATTTGTAAATAAAAAAGGCCAAATAATTGTTCTTCTTTTAGTTGGCTATTGCTAGCATGGTCTTCATTCTGCAACAGCAAAAGAGAGACCACGTCAAAGTGTTGGTCGATCCAACTTCATATCAAGAAGGATCTGGATTGACAATTTTGCAGAGTGAGGATGAAGCAAAGCAGGTAGCTGTCAAACCTGGTGACAGGGAGGACAATGCCTGGCTTCAGTACAACTACCAAAGCAGACCATTGACCACTGAGCAATGGCAAATGACAAGATATCAACACAGGCCTTACCTGGGTTATTACTGCTGGCCAAAGTAAGAAATATCTTTTGACCCTGTTTTCCAATTACAAATTAATTGATTATCTTAGGAAAGTAGAAGTCTATGCTTCTTACAGCAAACAGCCATGTTTGGACAGGCCTGTCGAAGAGATGGACGAGGCTGAGGCCGACGTTTTCAAATTTTTCCACAACCAAGCCAACATTGACAAACTCATAGAGTATTTATCCCTGGAAGAGAAGAAAGGCAGAGACAAATTCAACAGCAAGAGATACATTCTCTTTAAGGTGAAATTATTAATTATTGCAACTCAATAATCTAAAAATGTTTTGCAGAATTTATTCCGCAACCATGGTGATGCTCACTTGAATCTGTTTCTACCTCATTTAAAACGGCTAGTGGCTGATAAAAACGAGAGTAGCCAAAGATGTGCTGCAGAAATCATTGCAGGCCTTATCAAGGGCGCCAAACACTGGCCTTTTGACAAAATTGAATCGCTGTGGAGAGAGCTGTGTCCTATTATCAGGTGTGCCTTGTCGAATATGACTGTCGAGACTGTCGGAGACTGGGGCATCTGTTTTGCAACTGCAGCGGTAACTCGACCTTTTTTTTTTTTATTCATTCAAAATTGATTAAATTCAAATCCACCATCAGGAGAGTCGAGATCCAAACCAACAGCATTGGTTGCTGGAAGTGCTCATGGAGGAGCCTTTGAGGGAAGAAGCTGCTTTTAAAGACTGCGGGTAAAATTGGACACATAAAAATATTTGTCTTAATTCTTTACACATGAAGTGAAGAAAATTATTCACCGAGTAAAATTTTTTTTAAAAAAAATTGTGTATTTGATTTTTAGGAGGTTGTACGCACTGCAAGGCGCGTTGAACCAACACGAGTGGCGAATCCCGGAGTTGCTGCACCGTCTTCTGCATTATGTGAAACCTTTCCTCACCCATTCATTCCAGAATGTGAGGGAACGGCTGGGAAGGTATGAAAAAATCAACATTAAATTTTCTTGAATATTTAAATTGATTGTCTTTAGTGTGCTGACAAATATTTTCAACTTGGACATTGCCCTGAGTGACCAGAACTTGACAAAATCGCCCCGGATTGATGACTTCATTTCTGAAGTTTTGCCTAGGCTACAAATTCTATGTGCAAACGGACCCAAAGACATAGAGAGCAAAATGGAGGTTGACAGCCCCGAGGAGGTGAGCAGAACAGCCGACTTGATTGCTAATGTCGAGTTGTCTGCAGAAAACAAAGCTCCTAGGGATTTGGCCCTTCGACTGCTCAAAACCGGTTGGTTTATTGTGATTTACTTTTTCCTACTTAAAGTTTCGTTCAAAATTTTATTTAGTTTGCCAGTGGTCATCCGCTTGCATCCTCAGATCATGTTTCGGAGTAAAACCTTCATTCTACAAATTCTTCCCAATTGTTTGTTTATTGGAGAGCTATGAAGGCGACGATGAAATCAGTAAATGCTGCACAACCTTCCTAGCATACCTAGCATTTTCACTCAACCCTCCGTCAGTCATTCCCACAGCTCTGGCTACAGTTAAATCTGTAAGTTAAAATATTTGTGTTTTTATTTCAATTAATACGCAATATTATTCCAAATTTTAGACTCTGAACCTGGGCTCTTGGAAAGCTAGACTGACTTGCTTGGACTTTTTGCAAGTGCTTGTCTTCCACAACATGCCAAATTTCCTGAGCAATGATGAGTGGGTGAAAGATGTAAACGATAAAAGTAATTTTGGCTTCTATTAAAACAAACGTTATTTTGCTAGGTGACATCTCTTGTGTTGACTTTGATGAAAGACGAAAGGTTGGAAGTAAGGGAGAAAGCGTCCCAGGTGTTGGGCGGACTTCTTCACTGTGATTTTATTTCTTCTACGGATGAACTTCTCGTAATTATTGAACTAATTATTTGACTTGTTGATATTTATTATGTTTATTATGCTCACCAGAAACAATTCACCAAACAATCAAAAACAAAACTTAAGAGGAGCAGTGCTTTGGACAACATCTACACCGAGTCTGTGATCAAGCGGCACTGTGGAGTGCTGGGCTTGTGCGCCTTCATCGACGCATACCCTTACGAGGTGCCAGACTTCATTCCAGACGTTTTTTCTGTCTTGGGTGACCACTTGAACGATCCCCCGCCAATTTCGGTAACAATGGGGAAAATTTTAATTTCCTTAAAGTACTTTCAATTCCCTTGCAGACAACAATTCGCAAGTCGCTTGGCAACTTCAAGCGAACCCACTTGGACAACTGGCAGAATCACAAGCTCAAGTTCTCGGAAGACCAACTTTGTCTGTTGTCTGATCTCCTCATCCCTCCCACTTACTACGCTTGAAGTACATCTACAGGAATTTGTTTGAAATACCGAGAAGGGATTTTGTTTAATTGAGTTCACCTAGAAAACCTTTCAATTAGTTATTGCAGTTAAAGTTCTGATCTGTTTTTCCTTAAATATGCCTCACTGTTTAATCATAAAATAAATTTTGATTACTTTTTGTTTCTATGTATATGAATTTGTTGTTGCTGCTGGTGCTGTGGAACTACCACATGTTCCTGCTCGGACACTGTTAATTTCGAAGCAGAACCCTTTGAATTGTTTGGCTTCCTTGTATAACAAATTGCCTGTTTCGATTCGCTTGGAGCCTCGATACAAGACTTTTGAAAGTAATTTGAGGCGTTTTATTCATGCCCGCAAATTTTATAGCAGAGAAGAGTTTTTCAGGTTTTTTCAACTCATCGATGAATTGTAATATTTTGGTTGTTTTTTAAATCTTCTCTTCCATTTATTTTGTACTATGTTGCAAATGGGGCGCGTTGCAGTGAGTCACTACATCGTGGCGACGCTTCATAAGTCAATAAAGATCAATAATAATAAAATATGATTTCGGCGATTTTACGAAGGTCTACTGTGTGACTGGCCGTAGTGCGCACAGAATAGTGTGAACTTTTTCCCAAATTTACATATGCTTCCAACAAATAAATGCAAAACACGGGAAGGAAATCAAATTTCTCAAACAAAGGCCTCGACAGTAAACTTCACCCTACATCGCCCGCAAAAGACGCTTCTGTGCAACAAAAACCAATTCCAAAGCCTTTGCCGATCCCTCCCCAAATTACAATTGCGAACACCATGTAAGACGGTCAAATTGTCATGAATTTTTCATCAGTCTAATTTCTCCATTCAAAAGTTACTGCCCACACCATGCTTTGCATAATCACGCGTCCTTGCTGCTTGCCTGGTAACCAAAGTCCCGACGGCAGTCAGCGTTCGCTCGTTCTGCCCACGCTCACGGTATGCCCCTGCGAATAGGCAACTACGGCGCTGCCCTTCATCCCGTTTTCGCATTCGGCGCTCTAACCGCCGTTTTCCCGGCCTCGCGAGCAACGGCCCGCGCCAAGTTCAACACCTGCGTGCTCGCCGCCCTGGCTGCGTTTTTGTTCTACGGCATGTACCGCTTCTCGAGGTTTTTCCTCGCCGCGTGGAAAGACCACGACAAAAGGTATTTAATCTTCAACACTTCCTAGCGAATTTCCATTGCAGATTTTCAGTCAAACTTTTTTATGAAGCCGCTCTCCTGACAAATTTTTATGGAAGATGGGCTAATTTTTGCATAAATTTGGTTTAGTTTATTTTCTGTTCGCTCGCATTATATTACTTTTTGGGTTGAGAGTGGCATAAATTCGTTGATATTTTGAAGCACATCGCGTTATAAAAATATAGAGGACGATCCAAAAGCCCTATATGGACTAGCCTAAATTATTATCATTATTTTATTTGTCCACATTGTTAAAAATAAATTGTATACATTTGATTGTAGAAAACAATTTATTCAAAGGATTCCTTATTGACATAGTTGTTAACAACAATTATGGTAGTTAATAATTCCAATCATTGCAAAAAAATGTCTCTTATTGTTGTTAAGACATGATTTAACTAGGAATATTCCTTAAAAAAAGGAATGACAAAGCAGCACCACCAATAACAAAAGAAATTTGCTAAAACTTCTGAGATTAAAATGACCCTATCTTCAAGCCTCGGTTGACCCAACCATTCAATACCGCCGGCGGTCTAAATTAGCTCTTGGGTCAGGTTAGGCCTACGTTTTTTTTCTTTTTAAATATATCCTAATTAAGGTAAAATAATTCATAAAAAAAAGTATTCTTTTCGATTTTTTTTTAACAGGCAACCGGCTCGTCCTTGCCGCAGAGCAGGTTGCCTATCCAGCCACTTGAAGGGGACTGCCAATCTCGTTTTTATTTTTCCAGAGAAACCTCGCTGAATTTGACGAACGTTGTAATACTCTCGTCAAACTTCATTGCCGGCTTGGCAATTATGTACACGTGCCTGCTGAAAGCCGACAGGTTCGACCTCATCCTGAAAAATATTCAGCGACTATCCACATTTCTGAACTTCGACGCGTCTGCTGGCCACGCCAATCTGCGTCGCAGGGTTTGGATCAGGTCCGTCTCAGCATTCGTCATCATGAACTTCCTGTTTGTCTATGAACCCTTTGTGTGGCCAGACTACTTCCACCTCCTTGATCTGATCGGCAGACTTTGGTCGTCGGTGGCTATTGCCATACTGGAAATGCAAGTCATATGCATTGCTGACTGTTTAAGGGAGATCTTTTGCTTGCTGAACGCCCGACTGGTGGCAACCAAAATGTCGATTCGAACCTTGAGAAAAAGTCATGGCGATCTCTGCGACACTTTACATCTTTTTCAGGTTAGATTTAAGGAATTTGATTTATAAATTACTTCAATTGATATATATTTTCTTTTAGGAACATTACGGCGTTTTTATTGTAGCCAATATACTTTACTTGTTTACAAGTTTGACTTTCGGTATGTACTTTTCGATTGTCGGAATATACCAAAACTTGCCCGATGTGGAGAAAATTATCAAACAGGCGGTTGTTTCTGACTCTTGGTTGTGTTACGCCGGTTACAGACTAGTTCAACTGGTAACGCTGTGTAGTTCGTCGTTAAAAGAGGTAAATGCACGAATTATTTAATAATTGACTTATTAAAAAAAAAAAAAAAACACTGAAGGCAAGAAAAACTGGCATATTTATATTTCGACTAAACCATCCCAATATATGGCAGATTGAAAAAAAAGAGGTGCTTTTAATTTTTTTCCCAACAATTATAAGAATTAATAATCATATTTGCTCTTAAAATTAAAGCTGCTTATATTCAGTCGGCAAATTCAGCACCAGCCTCACAAATTTTATGCGACTGGAATCTTGGCTTTGGATAATTCTCTGTTATTTGAGGTAGGTATTAGTTTCATGTAAAATGTAATTTTAGGAAGCATAAAATTTTTCAGACATTTAGTGCGGTAGCCACTTACTTCTTTATTATGGTGCAATTCCAAAATTCCCTGTAGTTCACCAAATCGTAAATAACAAGGTTGTAAATAATAGTAAAGCTAAACACAATAATGAAGGACTGCTTTCATCAGGTCTAATAGCAAAATAGGTGAATCAGTTTTACGGTAAAAGCTTAATCATTCACAATCCACTACATCCAGATCAAAAATCCAGTTGTAAAAATGGGTGAGTTATAATAAAATAATAATATCTATAATAAGACACCATGATCTACAATAAAAGTGCATATTAACGAGCTTTGCTATGCTTTTGTGGGCTTGCGTTTGTCGGCCAGAGATCTTGTGTCGTTGATGTGGAGCCTCTTCAATTTCTGTGAAATCTGGCCGCTGCTCTCACTGTGCCAGTTTGCCAGGTTCTGGAGGCGGACATCGGCGCTGACGTCACAATCCAACCTTTGGCACCCGGAGCGGTCAGACCTCCATCGAGTGCGGCACTCCACTCGAGACCACCGCCGTATGGCTTTTGAAATCCCTGAATATTGTCCAAAAGGATCTCAAGTACAAGGTTGTGGATCCGGAGAACTACAATGGTTGTGCAAGTCAAGGCACATGTGGCCTTTCAAGGATGGCACGAAGCGCCGCAAGTCGAGAGCCGCCGACCTGCAGGGAGCCGCCGGTTTCCAGCAGGGCATTGCCAGGGCAGCCTCTGCCAGGCACAACCACGGATAAAACCGCTCCATTTTGTGCATTTTAAGACACACTTCAACCAACTTTTATCGAGTCAGTGAAATTTACCCATTTCGCCAGAAATGTTGTAAATCAATAAAGCCCGTGTGTAAGCCGACCTGACTTGTTTTAAACAATTACACATAAACAATAGAAATAAGTTAAGCTATTGAAAATCAAAGCATAATTTAGTCATTAAAATATATGGAAACCCCTTACTAGCAATTTTCTTTGTGTTTGGTTTACAATCATACCAATTGGCGATCCTGGCGCTATTGACAAACACAACAAATAAAACATTAGTTTACACAATTTCTTACCTTTTATTTTGACGACACGAAACCGTAGTGTTTTTTTTCTTTTCCATTGATCCAAAATTTAACTCTAGCATCTCCGATGATAAATTTAGCTCTTCGAGTGAAATTTTTTTACATTTGATTAGTTTTTCAATACTTATTTTTCCATGCAATAATAATAATATATATATTAAAAGTTTATTTTATAATTTAGTCCAACTGAATGAGTATTATTTTACTCGTTAGATTCGATCGATCGACGACAGATAGAGCATGTGTGTTGGCTGTCTCATATGACCACCATTAACAAAGTTTTGCTCACGAGCCAAAATATCTGGTCTAAAATTAGAAGGCACGTTTCAGTGGAGCGCACACGAGTTTGTCTTAAACGAATATTTCTTTTGAAATTGTAAGTTAAATTATTTGAGAAAGCTTTCTTACATCTAGATTTTTTTAATCACTATTTTGGATCATCATTTTTTCGTCAAATCTTAGCTGCGGAATTGTTTTAAAAACGTATTGCGTCAACCCTCAATTCATTCTAGAAAAGTATGGAAAGGGTGGAACGTTTGCTTTTATTTTCAGACGGCGCTATAAAAGCAGAAGCTGAACAAGTGAATTAATATTTTTCGGTTGATGAGACGAGTTGAGAGACGATCAAAGAAAGATGCCAGATTTTGGTTCATGTGCGGTGTGCGGGAGTCCAGCTGAGAGTCGGTGCGCGGGGTGTAAAACAGCCCTGTACTGCAGCAAGGAGCACCAAAAGCAGGACTGGAAGACTCACAAAATTCTCTGCAAACCTCCACTTTACAAGGTAAATTTGCAATTAATGAGACAAATTAATAAAGAAAGTCTTTATAGAAATTTAAAATATAAATATATATGTTGGCTTACCGCGGCGTCTGAGTGTCCGTGTGTGTGGTGTGTGTTGACAGGAGTGCAGCAGTCCGGAACTGGGCCGCTACCTGACGGCCAGCCGCAACATCGAGGGCGGCCAGACGGTGATCACCGAGACGCCGATCATTATCGGGCCCAAGCAGGTGACGCCGCCGGTGTGTTTGGGCTGCATGCGTCCGGAGCCCAAGGCGCGCTGCCAACTGTGCAAGTGGCCCTTGTGCGACGAGGAGTGTCCCGGCTGGGACGCGAACCACGCCATCGAGTGCGCCGCCCTCGTCAGGGCAGAGAAGCCGCTCTCCTTTACTGACCTCAGCAAACCCCACGCAGCCTACGAGGCCATCACCCTACTGAGGCTTGTGCTGCTGCAGAAAAAAAGCCCTAAAAAGTAATAATTAAAAAAATACTTGTTAAGTGTAAAAAAACGGGTATTCTAAAACAATAAATTAAATTGAATTGTAATATATTTTTACAAAACGACACATAAGTGTGATTTATTTTAACGAGAAAACGAGGCTAGATCAAGTTGATATTTATTTTAATACCCTTATTTTCTTTTATTTGACTTGAAAATTAGTATTGTTTTGAAAGGAAAAAAATTTAGAAAGACCACAATTTTTTTTTTTTTAAATTTCAGATGGAAATTAATTCAAGAAATGAAGGCAAATGATTTAAAACGAGAGCCTTCTGCCGAGGAGAAGAAAATCGTGCAGTTTCTCTTAAGCTACGTGGGCCTCTCGACGTGGGGCCCCACTTGGGACACGAGTGAAAAGACGCTGCACCATTTAGCGGCCGTTCTGCAGGTGAACGCCCTAGACGTGCGATTGCCCCACGGAGGTGAAGTATTGGCCCTCTACCCGACCACCTCGTTCATCGAGCATTCGTGCATCCCCAACGTCCGCATCGTCTTTGATCCTATGTGCAGGTATATCTTTTTTGTCAGTTGCTGCGCAAATTAAAAAATGGCTTCAGACCCTTTCTTGGAATTCAATAAAAATTGGTAAAATTACCTCGTCACTCTCAACGGTTAGAAATTGGGAAAGTTGACGATTTTAAGGTTTCCAACGTCGAATTGATTTTCTTGAAAGTAAAGGAGGAAAACTATCTGGGAAACTTTCCCAAAATATATTTGTCAGTTTGCCATTTTTTCATTGCCAAAAAATCATTTTGGAACGCAAAATGTTTTTGTCAAAGTTTAAAGTAGTGCAAAATATATAAGTTCAGAGGTAAAGCAAAAACGGAAATAAGAAGCGTCTTAAGGAAATATTAATTAAAACATTTTTTTTTTTTCAAATTTGAAGTTATTTTTTTATTAGCTTCTAATTATTTAGTGCAAAAAAATTTGATCAGTTATTATTTTTTATACTTACTTTTCTTTTTCGCAAAAAAATCCTATCCATAGTCCTGTCAACGTCTCAAATTATAATGACAGTCGGACATTATTCCAACGTCAATTTTGAGAATGTTTAAAAATATTAAAAAAAAAATGCATTATTCTCTAAATAATAAATTAATACTAGATTGACCGAGAAGAACACAAAAATAATGATATCATCAGCTAATCTATTGAAATTAGGTTGTCTTTTGAAAAAAAAAACACACTCTCAGGGAGTAAAACTTGGTTTTTCAATTTCTCATAATAAAATCAATAATGTCGTTATAGAATGACTCTGAGTGCATGCAAGGATATCAAGGAGGGCGAGCACCTGCAGACGATGTACACGCACGCCCTGTGGGCGACCTTCCAGCGGCGGGAGCACCTGCACGCCAGCAAGCAATTCTGGTGCCGCTGCCTGCGGTGCGCTGACCCCACCGAGTTGGGCACCATGTTCGGCGCGATGCGTTGCGTGGCGCCCGACTGCGGCGGATTCCTGCTGCCGACGGCGCCACTGAAGGCGGGCGCCGACTGGGCCTGTACCAAGTGCGTCGGTCGACTCAGCGAGAAACAGATCGCCGATCTCACCGGACACCTCGGTCAGATCGTGGACGAGGCTCTAGCACAACCCACTGAAAGCAGTCTAAAGGTAATTTCGACTTTTTATTTTTGTTCGAATTTTGTTTGAATTGAAGTGAATTTTATCAATTGCCCCACAAAATTTTCAATAGGTATAAAATTGTTCTCAAATTATTATAAATAATTTTCATTGAATGGTAACACTCGAGGTGGATTTCATGAAAAATTGAAACCGGGCGAACCTCGTTGCAAAGAAAAAAATGAAAAAATATAAAGGACAACTGACCGCAGGTCGCCTTTGGGGTCAGTTGTCCTTTATATTTTTTCATTTTTTTCTTTGCAACGAGGTTCGCCCGGTTTCAATTTTTCAATAATTTTCATATAATACATTACAAATTTCTGCTTGCTCATTTTTGTGTGCATATCTCATGACTGTTTTAGGAATTGTTAGAGAAGCTGAACGCCATCACTCATGAGAACCACTTCCGGCAGTACGCCGTGAAACACTCGCTAGTCCAACTGATGGCCAAGTCTGCACCTACCAAGGACGAATTGGCCGAGAAGCAGCAGCTGTGCGAGCAGCTACTCAGGGTGACGCAGACCCTGGACCCTGGCGGCGCCCGTCTCGCCATCTACGAGGCCGTTGTCTGCTACGAGCTCAACAACGTGCTCATCATCAGGGCTCAGAGGGAGAGCGACGAGCAGCAGCAACTCTTGGCCAGGGCGAAACGCCTGCTGGAAAGAGTCGTCTACCTACTGAGATTTGACGAGCACCTGCCGGAAGGGCAACTCGCCGCTGTGGCCAAGAAGAAAATTGCAGAGATCGACGAAAATTTGAAAACATCATGATTGGAAATTTAGTTGCAAATTTACAAAAAAAAAATGATAATAATAAAAAATAAATTTTGTTACTCTGGATGAACATCATTTGCTGTCAATTTTTTATTTCACCAAATTTGTTAGAATTTCCATACTTATAAAAAAGCAGAAAATAAATCAAACAAATTTAAATAAACGAAATAAACGATTGAATAAATTTTTCAAATATAGGGGAATGATATAGTATTAATAAATTTTATATTTAAATACATTATTTTTATCTCATGGAAAATAATATATTGCATATAACCTTATAATATATTGCATTCAATAACCTTTGGTCTTTCTTCAAATTAATAAATGGATAAACCAAGTGGTTCAATTTATTCAATTATTTATTCTCCATTTGATTCTTATTATAAAGTCATATAAACAATTAAAACTTTACATAAGCTGCACACAAAAAGCTGAAAATTCTTCGTCAAAAAGATAAAAAAAGAATCAATGTAATAATTATGATTATTTATTCTTCTCGGTTGATAAAAAAAAATGAAATTTTAACATGAGAGAAAAGGTTTACAACAGCAGATGCCTGCTAAAACGCACGATATCAAAAGACACTCGGCCGCCGCGGTAAACCCACACTATAGAAAAAAAAATATTCATAATCAAATCAGCGAAACAAATCTTATCATTTATTTGGAAAAAACCCTAATTTTTAAATACAAAATGAAGTTCAATAGAATTTTCTTCTGCAAAGAAAACAAGTCATTTTCCGCCCCCTCAATCTCTCATTTATGCCCAGGTACGATCAAACGAGTGCTCACTCTGGCGTTACGGCGAGCGGTGATAAAATATTTACAAGGGGCAAGTGTATAGTTTCCGCTCATGGTTAGCGCTAGCATAGGCGCCCACCCGCCCGCCCGTTCAAACACGCTCGCTTGCACACGTGAGAATAGGAAAAAGATGGGGCTGCACCACACAATTAAAATTGATTCGCATGAATAGTAATGAGCGGACGGCGGCGTGATTGAGCAATTTGCCACCCATCAATCGGATTCATAATTCACGCGCGGCGGCGGCTTTTTGACCACCACTCGTCGTCGTTCACTCGAGCAAACAAACTATTATGCCTCGCAGGATCAATACGCGTCACCTTTTTGACGCTCTGATTTCATTTATGCGCGACAATGACGAGTGCAACGTTTATTTGCCTGTTTGGTGATCGGACAGGTGCTCTCGCCAAAACACGACCCCTGTCCCCTCCATGCCGCCCCCGGTCGAGAGTGACCAAATCGGCGCCCCGAGGGTCGCGACCAAGTCAGTCTCATTTTCTTGCTCCGCGACCACCGTCCTGCCATGGGTGAGACACACAACGACCCCAAGACCCCACCTTTTAAATAGATATATCTCGTTTCTTATACTTATAAATATTTATTTGAACTTTAATATAACAAGGATATTTTTTAACCAAATTTTTCTTTTTAATGAAAAATGCGTGAAAATTCTAATTTTTTTTTGGAAATTTAAAATACACCCTTTCAAAAGGTCGAAGTCTACCAGTGCCTGTGCCATGCAGAGTTTGCGGAGACAAATCGTACGGGAAACACTACGGCGTCTTTTGTTGCGACGGATGTTCCTGCTTTTTTAAAAGAAGCGTCCGCCGAGGCCTGCTCTACACTTGCATTGGTTTCCATTTTAGTCGCAAACCGTAACTTTTTTTAATATTTTTACGCTTCAGCCGGACAAGGTGCTTGCATAGTGGACAAGGCAAGGAGGAACTGGTGTCCGCATTGTCGCCTCAAAAGATGCTTCGCTGTCAATATGAACAGATCAGGTCTCGATTCGAAATAACTTTATTTAATTACTACAGTAATTTGTTTTTAAATATGTCAGGCTTATGACAATAAACATAATAAAAACTATTTTATAACACTTTTTCACGACTTATTGCCCAACTTAGCCGTCCAAGCAGAAAGGGGGCCGAGGAAAAATAAAAACAAATCCATCGCGCAACCTCAAAAACAGCAAGAGTCGGAAAAAACCAACGCAACGAAACATGGAAATATTCCTCAGCAATCCGCCTTCTACCCTCCTTCCTCAATCAGAAATGCTACGGTATGTTACGTGAAAATTAATCCCTGCAATAATAATTAAATTAATTCATAGCCCTTTGTGAATTTCCACTGCGACCAAACGAGTCCCTTCCAAAGAGTCAGGCCGTCAGCGATCAGTCCGATGAGGCCGCCGCCCATGAGTTTCCTCACGCCGTTTCTGGCGAGCAGCATCGAAAGTATGTATTTAAATTTACGTGTAAAACAAAACAAAAATGTTTCCACAAGTTCTGGGAGGATTTATATATTTTAGCCCTTCCATAGATGCATTAAGTAATAAAAGTATATATAATTTTCTATAATTAGAAGATAGTATGGGCAAATGTGTTGTAATGTAAAATTTTAAAAATTGTATGATTCCCACGCGGATCCTAGAACTCAAAGTGCCACCAATAAAATCTCATTAAAAATTCAATTAACGGAATTAGCCCTTCCTATTTGTTGTACAGAAATAAATGACTTCAACGATCAATTTCTCTAACGCCTTAGAATTTTCCAATCTAATCTGCGCGTTCAATTTGCAGTGGGGTGCCCCGCGGGCCTCAACGCAGTCTACCTGCCGCGAATGATCTCGACCGAATCATCACCAGCCGATTTTTTCTCACCCATTCATCACGAGGTATGCGTGAGAGAAAGAAATTATTACGAAACGGCACCTGCAGGATGCTCAGTATGCAACCGGTGCGTGCTGCGCGACGTGCTGGTTGCAGGCTACCCCCACAGAGCCGGAGCAAATTATAATATGGGCATTGATTTCGAAAAGGATAAAGGATGAATTTTTTTTAGGAAATTACTTTGTTAATTTTATTTTTGCAAATTTTGAAATCGCAACCTCTTCAGGAACATTCAAATTAAAAAAAACTTTCAATCTTTTTAATATTATTATATTAATTTTTTGAAACAATCGGTTGATTAACAAGAAAGTAATTTTTGCATTTTCAAGCCAAACCAAATATTTTGTAATTTGAAAACTGACCAAGGTTTGCAACTTTTTTAGGTTTTGCTGCGTTGTCGAGCTGCCCTGATGAGCATCTTGAACAGGGAAATCTCTCTGGAATCGTCGTGCCTCCCATCAATACCGTGGAGCCATCCAAACTAGACGCTGTCCACGATTTGATTGAAAATACATTTGACATGACACGCTTGAGCAGTCTGTAGGCATTTATTTTTGGCAATCAATAAAATCCATCCGGTGTGTGTGTGCGTTTTACTCGAGAGACTCTAAATTTCTTCGCCCTCATCATTCATCCTAATAACACTGAGCAGGGAGAAAAAAAGAGAAATCCTGAGATTCTCATCTCCTCCGCTGATCCGCCCGAGCTTACACTCGGCGCAGATTCCTTCAGCTTGCTCTGAGCGTGGGAGCCTCTCAAAAGATAAACACGGCCAAAATGTTTCAATGTGTGATCAGCCTGAAGCGAGGGGTGCGAAATTTTGCTCTGTTAATTAATTATGAATTAGAAACTGCACGAGGTTACTAACTAGACCAATATCGGCTGTTTGTCAGGCATTGTGTTTATGTTAGTTAAAAAAGGTTAAAATTGATCATAAGTTCATGCCAATGACGCTCTAAGAATATGCAAATATAATACAAAAATATAATTTGTAATTCGTTTCCAATGAAGACTATGTTTATAATGAAATAAAACAAATAAATTGTATTTTCAGTTCAGCTTAGTTGCCAAAACCGCTTGAAATCGGTTTCAAAATTGATTCATCTTGTTAAAATTCTGATTTATTTGTTAAAGAGATTCGAAAATAAACTGCTTTACATTATTTTTTCTTTTTTTTTCATTATTATCATTTATTATTCTTCTCGGTCCATACAAAAATTTTAAAGTTTTTTTTTTGCAGAATTTCAATTATATCCAGTGGAAACAGGGTCGATTGATAAGAACCCCTTGTTTTTATTTCCTCTTGTGCTTTCTTTCGCGGCATTGTGAGATGAGGTAATGAACACAGCGAATGGGGCGCTAAGTGAGGGGCGCGCGAGGTTTGGTCGGCGTTTGGTGTCGATATTCAAATGACTCTGCTCGGTTCGGCTGACCGGGGGTGGCTGGGGGTGGCATAGCGGGCGCACCGCGGGGGCCGATGGAGTAAGCTGGTTTGCCTCGCCGCGGGGATCGCGGCCGGGGTCAGAGGTGCGGCTACCAACGGGTCAACATTTAACATTGCGTCTTTTCACTCGTTGCGGTCCAAGAGCGAGAGCAACAGGTAAACAGCAGCACGCCGCACAAGCGAAAGTGAAATTGAGGCACTTTGTTTTGACCGACGAGCAAATAATTCTCTGGCTGATTGCTTACTTACATTTTTTTTACAAATCATTTTATTTATTCTTCCGTGAATTTCAGTTTTGGAATTTATTAAAACAATTTATAATGTCAAGCTCTGTTGACATTCCGAATCCCTTTCAAAACTTACTATCGCAAATTACAGTAACAACAAAACGCGCCTGCTGCCGCGATAAAACTGTCAACTTACAACTTGCCGTTTAAACAGATTCAACTTGTCAAAATTCTCACTCCTCAATCATGTGCATCAGTTGCCGGTGGCAAAAATAATAATAATTTCCTCTTCATCCACATTTACATGTTCTGCAAGGAGTATCATCTTGCTGAGTTTTTTTTATACATGATATGTTTGCTGAAGAAAATCGTTTCCATTTTTCATGATGTACATATAAAAATATTTGCTCGGTAGAAAAACCAATCTTTCGTTTTAAAATTGAAGCACCCCTTTGTATCAAAACCATCAAAACGCTACTGGATTCTTTTTTATATTCTTATATTTATTTATTTATATTTATTAATATTGCATCGATATTAAAAGAGAACTTATTACTCACTCACCGCATTAATTTAGAAATTATTTTTCATAATTATCAAAAAATTTATTTTGCTTCAAGACTGCATTAACTTGAAGAGGCTGAAGAGCCATTAGGCTCGTGTAATTATCACAGTAAAAAAACTTTTCAATGCGAGATTTTGCGCAAAAAAAAATAATGTGGTTTATCCACCCCCGCTAGCAGTGACGTCACCGGCCACCCTTGGTATAAGACACCCTGCTTGCCTGTCAGCCACCCTCAGACATCTCTGCACCTCCTCTCGGCATAGTCCTCAGTCAGTCGGTCGGTCGGTAAGTTAAATAATTTCATTTTAAAACTCAAATTACTTTTTAAATTTAATCTAATATTGGTGTTATTCATTCAAGTAGCATATTTAAAACGTTATTTTAACAATTTTAATCAACAAAAGCCCGTTTTCACTTAAAATTAATCATAAACAGCTCTGAAAACTTGACTCCACTCTTATCATGAAATCGCAGCTTACTGCGTTTCATTTTTATTCCAAATTTTCACTGCTGCTGAGTCTGGCCATGTTGTTTTTGCAAGCAGCGCTTCCGTCTCCTGCCTTTCTCGTTTTGCCCAAGCAATCTGATTACGTTCCGTATTTATAACAAAAATCAAATTATTGACTCGAGCGTCGGTCATGTCTTCAACATGTTCTCAATTTTTTACGTTTTGTAACAGAGAAGCATTAGAACATTTAACTTTTCTAGCTATGATCAGCAGCTGCATGCCTTTCAATGGAAATTGCAATCAATTATTATTTTATTACATATAAATTTTGCAATATCAATCGGTCAAAGCTGATAGAATGTGAAAGGGAAAATTTAAAACAGATTCTCCGCTCCAATGAATAAAAATATTTTGCAATACAAAAATTTTGCGACAACTTCCTTTACTATTTTTACTAATAAGGTATGCTACCTCTCGTGGCTATGGCTACTAATAGAATCCAATTTGATCTACATGAGGGCCAACTCATGCAATCTAATTAGTACAGGAACATTTCAATTTCCTCTCGCTACCCCACTTTGGGTGAATTATTATTTTGCCCTAGCCCCGATCGCCACCGATTGCAACTAATTCATCATCATGCAAATTGGCCAGCATTTGCAAACCGGTAGTGTATGTCAAAAGGTCAAAGGTAAGAGAGCCGCACGCACGATTTAGCGCTTCTGCAACTGATGGCTTTGATTTTCTTGTAAAAATATATATACAACGACAAACGACGCTCGGATTTCAAAGCACAAGAGTGTGGTATAATTTGCGTGCGCCGAGGGCCGAGGAGCGGGCAAAAATTGTGGTCTTTGAAATCGCGCTTGTACGTCTCATCAAGCATTTAGCCACAAGCACTCGTTTTTCCATCACGCGCACGTCAGCCACATGCATGCAAACTCATTCCAAGGAAAATAATTTAATTAATTCGTTTTTGTACGTTTTGCTTCAATTTGAGTAAAATATATTTAAGAAAACATATTTTTCATTTCTTTCCACAAGTTATAATAATGTAGCCTGAACGGTCTGAACCAATAAAATGCAGACCTTCGAGATGGTCGTTCACTTTTCAGCTAAAAATAAAACACGCGGCCCTTAAGTTGATGGAGGGATTTGATATCAAGTGTCCCTAAAATCCATCTAGAAAGTGATGAGGGGTCACCGTTCCCCAATATACCTCGTTTATTTTCTAAATTTGACAGAGAGAGATTATTAAATAAAAAAAAATGTTGAAAATAGGCCAACTCACAAACAAATGATAAGACAAAAAGGTTTTGAAATTAGACAAAAAACAACAATGTATCGAAAATTAAAAATAATAGCTGGATCTAGAAGCTATCAAAGTATTATTATTATTATTGAAAATTGTTATACAAAGAAAGAAAAGTTTTTAGGGAAACGTTGAATGCATCTACGCGAATAAAGATTTAGTAAAAACTTCGAGATTGACAATGAGGTTGTTTTGTTATATCGATTTAATTAAACTATTAAACATCTAACCAAATTACGCATTAAATTAGAAAAAAAAACACACACACATTTGAAAATTTGGACGTTGCATCCAGGTTGGAAATTAATTGTTTCTGCAGATTTTTATTGTTATACGTAAAATTAAGTGATAAGTAAAATTAGCTTGCGGCCCATCTTGGCGCGGACCTCTCTGGAGGCCCCGCGTTTTAGCAACTTGTTTAGTTGTTTATACCAGAGGTGTTGCCGTTTCTTCACATTTTGTAATTTTTTCTCATTTGACTTGATTCGTGAAGAATAAACAACAATAATAAGTAATACTTTTTTTGTTTTAAACTGGATTTTTGGGGTTCGAACAACCCCGACTTCATAATAATTGTTGTAAAAACGTGAAAAGATGTACTTTTAAAGCAGATAATATTATAATTATTATTGTTTATTCTTCACAAATCAAGTCATGAAAAGAAAAAGATTACAAAATGTGAAGAAACGGCAACACCTCTGGCAAACAGGTTGCTAAAATAATGTTTAATGATCCTGTTTTCAAGAGCTGCCAAAAAAGCGGGAAACCAATTTTTCTTGAAGGATCTCGCTTTATGCAAATCACATAATTCCCGACGCTCATTTCACACGCATTCATTTCTTGTCGCTAAAATTTGCAGATTTAATTTTCAGGCTCACTTAACCAGCATCCCTTAATGGCGCGCTTTAATTAATGCGACGAGTATTTTTTTCTTGCCGCAGAATAAAATTTAATTGGAACTCTCTTTTATTCAAATTTAATTTTTATTGCAGTAGCCCAGTTTCCATGGAAGAAAATAATTTGTGTAGCGATTCTTTTTTTTTTCACTGAGAAAGAAGTACCAAAAGTCCATTTAGCTTATTTTGTTTAAAAACACTTTTTACCGCAAGTGTATTTTTAATTAAGAAGAGTGTCAGAGGCAGAGTGTGGCAAAGGTGATTTCAAGACGCAACTCTTACAATTTCCAAAAGTGGAGCATACTATGATCCGGCTTATGAAGTTAATTAAGAGACTGACACCTCCAGAGTGTGGTTTTTCCGACTGACGCGGGGTTGCATACATGCAGGGCTGACGCATGTTTGCCTGATAAACAGCATAAGGAGTTCGTTCTCACGGACCTCCATAAATCATGGTCGCATTTTCATAAATCCGTCAGATAGGTCGTTTGACACCGCCGCGCGTGCGATTGCGTCACTCCCTTTGTGCGATTGAGTTTGCACGCCAACGAAGAACAAAATTTTTTTTAAGGGTCAGGCCAAGACAAGGTCTTGTCGGCCTGTGCCCTTTTAAGTGGCGCAGAAGGCGCCACTCAATTTTGTCATTTTTAATTTAATTTTGTTTTTGGGTTTGTCTTTATTGAAATCAAGCATCATTTATTTTCGCTGGCATAAACTTATTTTCAAAGAAATTTTATTGATTACTTATTTACAAATTATAAGTTATTATCTTTCCAGACTCCAACGCTACTTAACGCTGAATTTATTCTTGCATTAGAGTAAAACACAATTATTATTAAATGTTGTAATTTAAAAAAAAAATTATTATGTGCAATTTGATTTCCTTGATATTTCCACAATCCATTTTTTTTCTTAAAAAAAATCTGCTTAATTGTCTTCTTGAATGTTTAGAATTAGTGATTTTTATTCATTTTGACCCTGGCATAAAAAGAAATATAGATGCCTAAATTTCAAATATTTATTTTTGTATTTTCCATTACAAACATCATTTAACATTGTCAACAGCGATCAACAGTAACTCATCCTGCATGCTGCGCTCGTCGTGCGTACGTGTAATGCAAACCTACAAACGTATCAGCCACAGCCAACCCCCTGTACTTTGAATTTTATTGAAAAGACTTGCGGGTTGCATACTTTTGAGACATGCAGGCGTAAATAGGCAGTAGAGTGTAATCTGAACGAACATGCAGTTTCATAATATCCCTTTCATGGAGGCACACTATTTTTTCATTATCTATTACGACATATTTTTGAATCACTTTCAATGATGTATATTACTTTGCTTTGCTACAGGTACAGTGAAGAGCAGTGTCATTAATTCTTGAGAATGCTGTCCTCAAGTCAGGTGACCTGTCTGGCGATTTGCGCTCTCGTCCTTGTCAACCTAGTAGCGTCCAGAGATATCAGGAAAAGGGTAAAAATAATTTATTAAATTTATCTTTATTAAATTATGAGGCGTCGCCACTCTCATTGCAACGCGTCTCATTTGCAACATTTTAAAATTTTATTCAAATTCAATATTTTTTTGGCTTGAGCGCTTAAAAAATAAATTAGTTGAAAAGGATTACCACAGAATGAATAAACAGCATCTTTTTCTCCCTCTTGCTCTATCCACATTATATTTTTACCCCCATAACGAGGGTGAGTGAAATTATGTACCCAGCTGTGCGCATTTTTCTCCGCCGGCTCGGGCAAGCACAAAAAAAGATTTGACGAGGCGGAGTGCATAAATAAATAATACACCAACAACAAAGCTGCTACGAATTGAATGATGCCTTTAGCGTGGATGGGAGAGAGAAAAAACCATTCACGATCTCTCGACGGCCCTAATTAGCGCTTAATCAATGCTTGGATGCAAAAGTCGCAGCAGTCGATTTTTCTTTCGCTCTCTCGCTTATTGGCCGTGGCATTTATTCAATTAAAGCATTCGATTTTTGTTTTGTTTTTCAGGAAGTAGACGATTCCGATGCAGGCAATGAGCCAAAGAGGAAAAGACCTTTCTGCAATGCGTTCACAGGTTAATCTTACAAGTTTTGTTATTTTTAATTTAGAAATAACACTTTTAATACAGCAAGATTCTCTATAACGCTTCAAATGTAGCAAGTGTATAAATCCCTTATGCTTTCAGGGCTGGATAATTTTCTTTGCTAGATTTATTTCTAAGCATTGAGTTCCACTAAATAAACGCGTCATGTTGCTCAAAGATAAACAGACCGACAGGGGATTTGCCAATCTTACTTTTTCTATTCCCAAAATATTGAACCTTTTTTGTGTCTGCAAAATGTAATCTGCTCGATTTCAAATCTTTTAAGGCTGCGGTCGAAAGCGTTCTGACGAGTCGATGGGGGCTTTAGTGGATGTTGGCCAGGAACCCTTGTTAGCTGATGTGAACCGGCAAATTATTTCAGAGGCGAAATTGTGGGAAGCAATTCAAGAGGCTCGCAATGAACTTCTCCGTCAGCGCCACCAGGTTTGTTGGAAATTTAGATACGAAAAATTAAATTGATTCGTCCTTAGCCTTAGATCAAAATAATACTATAAAATAATTCTTTTATGGGGTTTTCAGTTGCTTTGCCCTCTGAACTTTTGCAATAATTAGAATTATGAAATTTGAGAGAGATGCTCGCAAAACAAAACTTATTTCAAAAACTTTTATCAATGCTTTGTCAGAAAGGGAAGGTTTTGATGTCACAGGATCCACTACTGCTGGCGGGCTTCATCTTTGTTTTTATCCGATTTTTTTTTCATCTTTTGCAGCAAATGATGCACGCCCCCGGAGGTTTGATGGAACGAGAGCTGCCGCTTTTCAGGAAGAGGCGCGACGTTCTGAACCGTCTCCCCGAGGCAATGCCACTAATTAGTATTTATTATAAAATTATATATATTATTTAATCGTGACTTTAAAAAAATTCAAACAACATCAGATCTCATTTTGAACAAAGAAGTCTTCAATAATTTAATTTATGTAGAAAATAAATTGCAATTTATTACAAATTTTGTTATTTTCACCTCTATCTCTATTTTTTCCAGCAAATAATTTTTACCCGCCTGTTTCAGGGAAAGCAGCAGCATGTTAGGTAAAAATCCGGGCGGTAAGCGAGGCAAAGTGTGAGGGCACATGATCGGCTGGATGACTCCCAATGCATTTTACACCCACAATTTAAAGACGCAAGCAACTCTTCCACAGTAGCAGAGCACACAAACCATTAAACAATAATTGTATTGATGTGGCGATTTCTTATAGATGTAGCTACCTTGAATGTTGCATTACATAATTATATTATAAAAAGACGGGGCTATCAAAATTATACACGCGGCGATCAACGTTTGAAGATTGAGAGGAGTATCAACTACGAATCTTGTTTACATTATTTCCCACTTTAATCAGAGCAATCATCGCGTAGTTTGAGATCAAGTCTTAATAAAAGAAATTGGGTAACATTAGAGCAGTTTATAGTTTTTATTTCAGACAAACCTAATCAACTTCTGATGAAGGAAATTTCTATAATTGCTGATTCAAGAGGCTGAATTCATTGCACTTGCTTTATTTGTATACTTATTTTGGCCCAGAAATCAATCATAACATCTTAAGAGATCATTTGCAAAAAAAAACTTTCAAAAACAATCTGGTAATGCCAAAAATTGAGAACATTTTTGCCCATTTAGTCATAAGCACTAAGTTGTTCCACAATATGAAGCATTGCTGTTTCTTTTTTTTTAATAATAATTTTGCATATAAAAAACGAGCACATGAAGCTATATTTCAAACAAAAGACTATTTCTGTGGAATGCTCCTTTTAAATTCACGTTAATCTGGGTCAAAATTTGCCAACAGTATATTATTATTGAACTTTCAACATTTACAATTTGATCGATGCCAGTCCGACCTTAACAACTTTTGATGCTAATTAAATTGAAAATATATATAATATATTATTATGCTTCTGTCATTAAATGATGTGGTTTTAATTCTCTACCCATTTCAAGAGCACGTTATCTGTGGTGATATAAGTTTACCAAGGTTTACAATCATTAATATATTTCAATCGTCTATATTTTGCTTTCGACTGATATTATTTATCAATCGCAGTTTGAGAAGATCCATGAAAATTGTAACAAATCAATAAATTAATGATATTTTAGCACCAAATAAAAATATAACAAAATAGCATCTTTTGACGTAAAACACGTATATTATTGAGACTCTGCCGCTTCTCTAGAAAAAAGCAAATGACTGATTAAGCCTTTCAAACTTCAGCCAACAGAGCAAAGCCTCAAATCTCTACATAAAATAAGTAAATTTGCCCTGAAACTTATAATCCAATCAAAATGATGTAGAGAGGCGCTCAACCAAACATCTGTTGTGTCATGGGATCGTTTTCAAATTCGCTCCATGCATTGTTCAGCTCCATAAATATCAACTTGGCCATGTTTTCATTGTCAGAGCCCATTTGCTTCAAAAGTTCAAAAATTGAGATCATTATTATTATTATTGAAATATTGCACAAGGATGGAGCCTACCTTATCAGGGTGCACAGCCAGACAAGCTTTCCTGTACGTTTTCTTCACTTCAGCTGCAGTCACAAGCTGGTGCATTCCCACAGTTTTCCATGTCGTGCCCTCCCAAAGGACCGTGTGCAGTGAGCACAAGAGCGCCCTAATATTCTTCTCCTTGCCATCAGTCCACTCCACAATCTGAACAGTAAGTAAATTATACTTAACAACAATTCAAATTTGCCCTAGTGAAAACCTTGAGTTTTTCTGGGTCCATATCTCGAGCCATGTCCTCCTTGCGCATGGCATTCATCGTCTTTGGTCCTGTATCTTTTGCAGACGAAAAAGCATAGCCTTGCGAGCCCAGAAGGTCGCCAAAGGCATCACCAACTTTTGGCCTAACTCCAGTTCCGGCCTGCTTATCTGCTGCACCAAAAGCATTAATATCTCTTTCTTGATTACTTTTAAATAATTACGATCTTTATGTGCTGTGTCAAAGTGTGATCGACTGTAATCAGGACGTTGAGGTTCACTAGGAGATTTCATTTGGTGTTGAGGGGTGCCTACAATATATATATATTTTTTTAGTATTATTTTAATAATAATAACAATGAACATGAAATCATTAACTTTTATTTAAAAATATGTAAGATATGATCAAATAGCTTTAGTTTGCACCTGTCGGGGATTTTGCACTGTTTGATGCATTCCAGTTTGGCATGGAGTTTGGCCGATGAGACGGTGAACCTCCCATTGGACTGCCATTCATGGGAGTTGTGGGCTTCGATGAGCCACCTCCTACACTCCAGCCACCCCCTCCTACTGGAGCAAGGCCCGACAATGATCCTGATTATGGAAAACAAGACTCTTATTGTCAATTCAGCTTTTAAGATTTAGATTTAAATCACAAACCCAAATCTGCAAATGGATCACTATTGGTTTTGGTTTCCATGTTTGGTGTGCTGGAGTTTCTCACCATTCCGTTAGCCGATGGATTATTGGCCCATCCTCCTAGCAGGTTTGTGTCACTGTGGTGAGTGCTAGTAAGCCCCTCACTTCCCTTGAAGCACATCATTAAATAATTATACTAGAACACTAATTTCTGTGAATAATTTACTGATATTCCAAAAGGGTCAAATAAATCTTCGGAAATCTTGGTTTGTGGTTTACTAGGCTGGATAAAATCTGGGTGGTTGAGAAGGTTTTCCGGCCCAGCCCCAAAACCACCAAGAAGGTCCACATTGCTCCCAGGCTTTGGCATGTTAGACGTGGTATTACTTGAGATCGAAGCACCTAAGTTTAGTCCTAGAAGATCGATCGTGTCTGCTACAGATTCAGCTTGTACATTGTCCTGAAAAGACACGCTAGATAACTCAAAGAGTGCCTCACTGATGTCAAACCTTCTGAAGATCAGGCTTGGTGTCTAGCACATCCTCTGGCTTGTGGACTACAGGTGGCTGCGGTCTTGGAGGAGGAGTATTAGAATGTGCGGGCACCAAAGGTGGAGAAGAGCGCTGCGCCTCAGTGTGAGACGGAGGTGCTGGCCTGGGAGGAGGTCTTGTAGGGACATGCACTGAATTTCAGACAGTATTTGTGATAGCATAGATTTTGAGAAATTTTTACTAACCAAATGTTTCAACAACTTCTTCTTTTTCCAGTTTTGTGGAGAACAATAGGTCTGAAGAGAGAGTTTTTGATTGATGATCAAGCCATGGCTCGGGTCGTAAAGGAGACCGCACTTCGTCAGATACAAACACACTGACAGTCAACGAAAACTTCTCGGGATAGTGATCAGGGCTGACTTCGATTTCATCTAGTTCACATGTTTGGAATCGCAGACTTGTCATTTCTTCTGCAATGACCCCTGTGTGAAACTGTACTTGGCCAATCCTGATGCCTAAAAGAGAATTATTATCAATGACTTTTAAAATTTGGTTCAAGAAATAAAATGCACCTGAAGGTCTGCCTTGGGAAATCACTCCGCTGATGGTGTTCCGGGCATGATAGGCTATAATTGAGATATCGCCTTGAACTTGTAGACCAATTGGCAGGGCAATCTGATTGCAAAAGAGTTAAATTTTCTGAAATCGCTCACAAGGCTTTGCATTTTTGCATACCTTTCCATCTGTGATATGATACACATTCATTCGCTCGTAATCTTGAAGGGTGGTGAAAATTTTGTGATCATCTTGGTAGATTTCCATGAATGGCCGACAACCGTCTCTTACTTTAGTGAACATTGGCACTGGTTGGAGAATCAGAGACACAAGATGAACTGGTTGGTGGTGAGGCAAGAGAGGTGATGGCTGTAGGATGTTGTACAGATAATACAAGTACCTGCAAAATGGTAAATGGTGAGTTTAATTATTTTTATTTTTTATATTGTCATACCTCATTTCGGAAGGACTTAGGAAGGGAGGAAATCTCTTGACAGCGAACATTTGCACTGCATCATCCGGCCTTTTGAAAAGTCCTGTGTACATCAAGAGAGCGCTCACGGCAAGAGCAGAAGAGGCTCGGCCATCCATGCAATGGACAACACAAATGTTTCGGTTGTCTTTGCCGAGAAAATCCAGCATTGCAGAACAAGTAGAGTAAAGATGTGTCAGAGGAGGTGCCCGCCCTTTACCGGGCCAGTGGCAATCCACCACTCTTCCTCCAATTCTGTCAAACAAGTTGAAATTCATACTCAAATTCAGTTTCCAAAATTTACCTGGCAGGGTTGTAGGACCGACCAGACACATTAAACACCATAAAATATCCACCGTGCCTGCTCTCGAGTAGCGCCTTGACGTCTTCAGCATTGTTTCTGTGGGTGATTTCCAATCCCTCTCCTGGAAAACTCATGACTGCAACTCGTGAAGTGATGTAAGTTAAGTCCAAATCAGATCTTGCAATACTCCTAAAAATATGCAATGACATGTTATATGCATGTTTCTTGTTTCTCAAGAAGTTACTTACTGCTGGACTGTATTGATCACTTTAGAAGAGGTGTCTTTCAAATTTTTCAAAAAACTGCCTGCGCCACCTTTGATTGATGAAAACAGGCCTCCACTTTGGGTTGGAGGTGCTTGTTGAGGAGGAGGGGGTCTTTGCGGCAAAGGGTGATTTTCAGGAGGCCCACCACTGGGGCGGGAAGGCGCTTGGGATGGCCGTGGAGGACGTTGGGGCGTTTTTCCTTCTTCTGCCACGGGATGGTTTGCTAATGGCAATATTAGTTATTAAAATAAAAAAATTTATAACATCTATATTTTTACCTGGACTAGGTGTCATATGAGTTGGACTAGGTTTATCAAGTCTTTTCCCCTGAAGTTTCAATGGCTCTTTGACGTCAATGCGGTGGCTTTCGGATATTGCAGCCAACCTTTCCAGTATTTCAGACACTGTGAGCCGTTTTTCAGGATCAACTTGCAAACAACCACCTAAAAGACAGCCTTCAAGCCAACCGTCCTCTGTTTATTTTTAAACTCACGGATGATATCATGATACCAAGAATATTTCGTATCCCCAGCAGGAATTGCATAGTTGCCATTCAATATTCTAAGCTTGGCCGAATCCTCGAAGGGATGTTTCATGAAGCACAACATGTAAAGAATGCATCCGAGGGCCCAGACGTCACTAGCATGTGTAATGGGTCGATTGTCCCAAGTGTCCAGCATCTCTGGCGCACGGTACATTGGTGTGGTGAATTTTGCCATCTATTAAATATAAATAAAACAGTTATAAAAAATTTTAACTCCCCTCACCTCATCTTCCAGCAAGCTTCTCTGAGCAGCCGACCACATTAAATCTGGATGGAATGTTTTCATGGTGGCTGAGCCAAAGTCGCAAAGCTTTATTTGCCCATTAGCACCGATTAGAAGATTTTCAATCTGTAAATCAGTTTTACGTTATTTTGATGATCCACCCAATTTCATCATCAGGTAGTTTACCTTTAAGTCTCTATGGGTAATCGGAGGCTGCTGAGCATGCATGTGTTGAATTGCTTTGCAAGTTTGCCAGAAAATCTGACATACCGTAATTGGGGGAAGAGGGTTACCCGCCCGAACATTCAGAACATCAATCAAACTTCCACCTGAGAAGAGTTACAATAGTGTAATTCAGTTGCATGGTTTGAGAATATCAGAGAATATATTGTAATTTTTAGAAAATCAAATTAATACCTGTACACAATTCTGTCACAATTTGATACTCAGTCATTCCATGTGAAGTCCTCGACTTCTCTATTTGGTGTGCTATCATGAATTGAATCACATTTGCATGTCCGTTTAACTTTTTCAGAATGCTGATTTCTTGGGCAATGTTTCTGTTTGCCTCTTCATCAGCTGCCATCATTCTCTGCACAAAATATTGTAAGGTATAATAGAAAAACAAATTATTATCTCTAGCACTGTTGGCGTTACCTTGAGAGCATATTCCTTGCCAGTGTTCATGTCTTGAGCAATGAAAACAAGAGCAAAACCACCTGTGCAAAATGGATAAGAAAACGATAAATTTTTAAGGTCAAGGTAGCTAAAAATAGATATTTCGAACCTTCGGCGATGAGCTTCCTGATTCTGAGCTTGACGTTGTTGATCTCCACAACTTGGCCTACAAACTCATTGCCTTGACCAGAAGGGTCTCCAGGGGCTGAGCTGGAGCTGAAGTAGCCCATTGCAGATTTGAAAAGGTCGCTCATAGTTTCTACGCTATTGATTTAGCTAGCTGAAGAGAAAATATCCGGCAAGCCAAGTCACCTCATCATTTGAAAACACGGAAAGAGGAAAAACTCTTATTTTCCTCGATTAAAAATTATTCTGTCTATCGCACTGCAGTCACAGTCCCCTAAATGACAATCATATGTGCAAGCTTCCGTTAAGCGCCGTAAGGGGCGTAAATGGCGTAGTTTTCGGTAAAGAGTTTCAATAATACCGGTGAAAAAGATGAAACCGGTAGTGTTTAAAATTTCAATAGACTATGAAATTATCAACAATTTATCTTATTTTCAATTATTTAGAGTTAGATTTGGAATTAAAACTTTAAAATGCACTATTCTTCTGCATAATTAGTTTTTTGAAAATATGTTTTGCAACTTTTTTCCCCCAATATTGATCTGATATTTCAAGTTAAACCGGTACATATTTTTTATATTGTGACGTCATTAAGTCAAGTGTGCCACTCCCCCTTTTCGTTCTTCTCTTCTACACCCTGATGTTTACGTACGTGTGATTTGTGTTGTGGTGAAAAATGGCGACTTTTAAGACAGTCAGCCGCAATTTGCCATTCGTGAAGCAGCAGCTCGGGGCGCTCACGTCCAACACTAGCATATTTTTCAAGTTAATTAGTTCCTTAACCGTGTGCTGTTATTTTCTTTCCTACTCGGACTACTTGGTGCAAATTCTGAGCGTTACGCCAGGCTACTTCTTGCCACCCACTTTCCGAATATACTCGGCTTTTACATTTTGTTTTCTTGAGTTGCACCTCTGGGAGTTGCTTATCGACGTCCTAACACTCGTAAGATTCACTTAGCATAATTCGTTTGGCTAGACTCTAAACGAGCAAACCTTATGTCCTTGTAGGTTCTGTGTGGGAAACTTATTGAACCATTATGGGGTCTGGTCGAGATGCTGATTTTCTTCGGCGTCGTCAACCTCAGCGTTGCTGTCCTTTCAGCGTTTTTCTACCTTTTCCTCTACATGTGCACGTCCAACACAGAGCTGCTCTTTGAAGTTCACATCCATGGTCTGGCCGGCTACATCGCGGCACTTTCGGTGGCCGTGAAACAAATAATGCCAGAGCACCTCGTTTTCCGGTCTCCAATCGGCAAAATCACCAACAGGAACATTCCCCTCAGCGTCCTGGGATTGTCTCTCATTCTGTACTTGATTGGTCTCATTGAGGGCACCTACCCTACAATGTACGCATGCGGTTTCCTCGTCAGCTGGACGTACCTCAGATTTTACCAGCGGCACTCGAACGGCACTCGTGGAGACATGGCAGAGAGCTTTTGCTTTGCAAAGTATTATTATATTTATCATTTTATTACAATTGACCTTTGAAATCTAATCCTCGGATTTTTAGCTTTTTTCCAAATGTGGTGCAGCCTCCAATAGCTGTAATTGGCAACACAATCCACGGTTTGCTTGTGAGTGCAGGACTGTGCCAAAAGCCTGTGCGCAAATACGACTTGGGAGCATCTACTGCTATCACAATCAGTTTGCCAGGAAGTGAGCCACAGGATCAAGACAGGAGAAGGTTGGACACAAACTTCATTTCATGAAAATCGCCAGTCTTTAATTTAAAAATCTATCTAAATTATTTCATAATTTTTTATACATAATTTTTTAAATTCTTCTTTTCTCAGAGAAAAGGCATTAAAGGCCCTGAGTGAGCGACTAAGCAAATTTGACCCAAGCGCCACATCCAGCGTTGCACCAGCACCAGCCTGGCAATCCAAGACAGCCTGGGTGGGATCTTCGAGTTCCAGCAAACCCAACGTCAAGTCAGTTACGATTGCTGTTCCTGAAGTGACCCCTTCCTCCGAGGTTAATGGTCCAGGGGCGGCAGCCGCGGCAGTGATGGAGGCAGTTGGCTTGTTAGACAGTTCATCCGATAAGGAGCCGTTGATCACGTCCTCCTCGTCAGATTGAACAAAGACTAAGATTGTAGCTCATAAGCAAATTGTCTGTGAAGGTTTGCACCGGCCATTAGACTGTCTGAGAGAAAGAGGCCGAGCGAGTTTGTGCTAGTTGAGTGGCGACAATTGAAACGTGTTGATTTTTAATGACTCCTAAGAGATGATGAAATAGTTTTAGGATATTAATATTTGTCGTGCTTGAAGAATCTGGATGTTTGTGATAAGGTTTCTTGTTATCCAGTCTCAGAATCTAAGTGGTTAAGATATATGTATATAAAATTTGCAGCCTGCAGGTTAATCAATGTTGAATGTTATTTTTTACAACAAGTTTTAAATTCACTGATTTAACCTTATTATTGAGAGTTGCAAGAAAAGGTTAAGAGATTTGTGTACCACTGCACTGGGGTGGTTGCATTAGAATTAAATAATATTGCATTCAACTTAATTCACAATAATGAGACGATTTTTACCTTCTGTCGAATCCAAAGAACATTAATAAAGGAATTTTTAAAAAGCAGACACACACAGTACATCTTATTATATAAAGCAATATTTAATATTACTGCAGAATTAAGAACAAAAAATTAAGATTGCCATCCAATTTTGCTGACAAGTGCTGACCGTTTATGTTATATTATCAAATGATTAACCAAAATATTTGAAGTTAAAAAAACATGAGTGCATCTAGGATTATAATAAATAATGAACTTGCAGCTAAAGAATATTTTTAAGGGCTAGAAGTCTTTCATCGATCATGTGCTTGCTTTGTTAGTTAGCTGCTCAATTCCATTGAAATTTTCAACCACCAGATTTGAATGTATAGAGGACGTTGATTATTTGGCTGTATGCTCGTGAACCACAAATAAAGTACATTTGCAGTGAAAATTAACATAAGAAAAACTTCCTTGAGCTGCCCTTGGAACGCTTCAAATCAGGAAGATTAGAAAGTTTTGCGATGCAATGCTCTTTGACCCTCCTCCTCAAATTCTCTTTTTGAAACCCACATCTTCTTGAATGTGTCCAGAGAGGCCAATATAGAGCCACCTATCCACGTTGAATACAAGCGTTCTTGGGGTGCAGATATCTAGAAATGGACAGACAGCATGGGTTATTTAATTACATGGGCTTAGACCCTCCGACATACCTTAATTTTAATATCCTTGGGTGCCAACTTTTTCAGTTCTGCCAACAACCTCTCTCCGAAGCCCTAAATGATACAAATTAGAATCACTCAAGCAAGGACAACACAAAATACTTGCTTTAAAAAGTGTGGAACCTCCAGATAAGACAATGTTTTGGTAAAGAACTTGTCTAAGATCAAGATCTGACTTTTGGATAGCATAAAGGAGAACTTCATGGAGGCCTTCCGACTCTTCACCGACCAGGTCTGGTCTGAACAAGACCTCAGGTGCCCGGAATCTGGCGGGACCAACCTGAAAATAAAGTAGAGCAAATTTTAGGGCTCTGCTTCATTTTTTTTTTCATACCTCCAGCATACTGCCATCTGGTAACTGATATTGCACTCTCTCAGATTCAACACTCTCTTCCTTCTGTGGATTTTTGGACAAGTAGCAAGCTTTCTCTTTGATAGTGCGAACTATTTCAAACTCAGCTGTTGTGCGGAAATTGACCCCCTCTTTTCGCAGCAGCATTCTAACCATGAAATTGTTAAAAAAATTTAGGCAAGTTAGATTATTTCCTATTGTACTTTAGGTATCTCGTGACATCACGGCCTGCAATATCCACCCTCATAATGCTGTGGGGCATGGCAAAACCTTCGTAAATAGGCACCGCATGAGTGACACCATCTCCTGAGTCTAGAACCACTCCTGTTGTACGACCAGTTGCATATCTGAAGAAAATATTTTTGAATGAATCTTAAATAATTACTTCTTAACCCTACAAGCTGAGAACTGCTTGCATGGAGACGTAAAGTGCTGGGACATTGAGGGTTTCAAAAAAGAGCTCAGCAGCTTTTTCTCTGTTCCTTCTGGGGTTGAGTGGCGCCTCTGTCAGCAAAACTGGGTGCTCTTCTGAAAACGCCCCAAGTTGGTCTTTGCTGTAAATGTACTGCCAGATGCGCTCCATGTCATTCCAGTCGGTGACAATGCCATGCTCCATGGGATACCTAATGCTCAGCAGACCTCTGTGCTCCTCTGCTTTGGGACCAACAAATATATCACCTTCCAGGGCACCGGCCATCACCCTTACATGTTTTGGGCGACCAATGCTAAAAATAAGATAAATTTCTTTATTTTCATTATGCTTAAATATCGAATCTACGATTTTATTTAATAAATTTGGGATTGGTTGATAAAAATTTAGGTTCACAAAGCTTTACAATTTATTGGGTGTGTGACTCATGATCCCATCCTGTGGCTTTGGTGTATCGAATGTACATAAACTTATGTACTTTTAAACTTAAGTGTGTGTATAATATTGAATACTTACTAATTTGGGAAGCGGCATTTTGGATTTTGGTCACCAGCGAAACCTGCCTTGATTACTCCTGATCCCTAAAGAGACAAATTTGAGGATATAATTAAATTTATTTTTAATATATTATTGCAGATTTTTTGCAAAAAAAAAGCAACCACACCCCCACACACTACATGGACGAAGGTGCTCCTCGTTCGGTTAAATCGAAATTGAATGAGAAAAATTGAACTCCGAGTTCAAAATTTTGGCCCAAACTTGAGAAATAATAATAAATTCATTATTAACGTTTCTTCCTGAAGAATAACTTACATTATCGATGACAACAGGCTGATTTATGACCACATCATAGGGCTCCATTTTTCGGTGTCAGAATCACCTGGCTGGGACTTGTATGGGAACATGAGAGGAGTCACCAATATAACAAAGACTGAGTGAAACTTTTTTCTATAAGAATTGTCCTATGAACTGAATATTTAAATTTAAAAGAAGTTAAAATATAGTTTTTACATGTCACTAAAACAAAAATTTTACGATTTTTCTTCAAAATATAGAAAGTTGGATCCAACATTATTTTTTGTTGTGTTGTCGCTTTGGTTTACCAAAACATTTTTAAGCAATTCTTGGCGGTAAATCGGCTAAAAGTTGTCAGAGAGCGATGTTCTTCCAAAAAATGCAATTTGCATTTGTCGCAGGAATTTCTGCTGCTCTTGGTAGTGTTTTTGGAAAATTATCTGGGTCGACACGCACTCTGATGCAATTAGTAAATATTTCTAAAGTAATTTTCCATGTGAACGAGGTACGTACGTACTTGAAAATTTCTAATAATTTTTTTGTATTAGCAGAAGTTTGGTATTTATAATATAACTTTCATAGAATTCAATATAATAAAAATAATCCTATTTTCAGGAATATGTTTTGTTTGGTTTGCGGTCCACGTTCTTCATTTTAATGATTGCTTGCAATGCGTCTGTCTGGTCTTTCTATGTGAGAGCACTCCAACATTCAAACTCTTCACTTCCAGCAACTGTAATAAGCACAGCGACAAATTATATTGTATCAGTAAGTCATATTTATGCCTTTTTCATTTTAAAAAACATTCAAATTGAACAAATTTTTTTTACAT
Organism: Neocloeon triangulifer; assembly: GCF_031216515.1. Lineage (NCBI taxonomy): Eukaryota > Metazoa > Arthropoda > Insecta > Ephemeroptera > Baetidae > Neocloeon > Neocloeon triangulifer. The sequence goes on from NW_026775550.1 coordinate 5,304,119, forward strand.
AATTCTCTTAATTGCAGGCACTTTTGGGGGTATTCCTGTTTGGTGAGAAAACTGGCTTGCTTTGGTGGACTGGAACAAGCCTAGTAATTTTCGGCTTAGCGATAATAGCAAAAAAGGAAGAAGTAATTGTAGTAAAAAAATTTGAATAATTTTTAGCTTGACATAATATGTATACATAAAATATAAAAAATTTTGAAAAAAAATGTATAATAATTTTGACTTATAAGCATAAGAAGTTTTCGCTTTTATTGGAATATTTCACATTATTTCAGTTACATACAGTAATTGCAGTGTTGTGATTGTGAATAAAATTGGTTTACTATACAAACTGACTGCAAAATTTAATTTATTTTTTCTGAATTCAATTTATCGGTCTTTGTTTTCTATAAAATTTAAAATTAAATAATAATCTGGAAGTGTAAATCAGTAAAAATGACAAAATGATTTATAAATTTTTGATATATATTATCATTTTCATGTAAATGCACATAAATATAAGTAAAGTAATTTTGAAATTTGATGTGTACAGATAATATGACTTTTAAATTTAAATTGATATGACAAGTATTCAAAATAAAGAATTATAACAATATTTTAGGAAATTAATACAGAGTTAATGTGGATGACTTGATAATTATTATTATACCATGTTGTTTGCTAATTTCAAATTGGAATACCATTCATATCACAGAAAGAATTATTTTTGTTAGACACGTAAATACAAAAGTTCTGGTTTTTTCAAACTACCTTAGACAGATATCAGCAGTGTATAAATCTATAAAATGTAAAAATCTTAAATCATCAAATTCATTGGCCTCTAAAAGTGATCACAACTTATTGAGAATTTGTTGTGAACTATGGCAATGGGATGGCATGGGCATGACATAAAATGATCAGGATAATAAAAAAGGAATACAAAATATAATCTGATTTAGCAAATAAAATAGCTCCTTGCAAAAACAGACCTGTTTCTAAACTGCGATCAAATTTTTAAGAAATTGAACAGAAACAAACATAAAAAAACAACTTTTGTCTTAATTTTAAAATATGTTGTGTTTGTGTTCAGATTGATTTGGAAATCAATCAATAGTGATCTAAAATGCAATTGCCAGAGAAAAATGTGATGATTGAAATGCACCCAAAAGTTCAGTGAAAACTCTATGCAGTGTCAAAAATTTGCCAAAAACTTTAATCCGCTTTAATCTTTTCTAGCTCGTGCACTGAGACTTCATAAAAAAAGAATCTGCAGAGCACACACGGCCTTTCAATATTTTTTCTAATATCACTAGTTGATCTTTCCCTTATTTTTGACAATTGCATATTTTTTTTTTTAATGCATAATTTGATGCACAGCTAGTTAGTAGCTGCTACAATTTTTGACTTTATCTCTAAAAGAAAATAATGCATTTTGAGACATGACAATTTTGAGCTTCTTAAAAAATAATCTAAGCCTCTGGCTGAGAATTCCTGCCAGAATTATCCTGCCTTATGTCCATCAGGATGACGACCTCGTACGGAGAGCAATCTTCAAGCTTGAGAGCTGAACACATGGAGCCGAAGAAGCCTTTTTCCAGATCTTGAACCTGAGTTTTCCACCGGATTAGGTCAAAGGACACCTGAACAACGCCTGCGTAAAGTCCCAGCAGCAGTGAGGCAGACACGATGAAAATCGGGTACAGGAGAATGATGAAAGGTGGGAAGATGATTTTGGAGCAGAAGATTTTGCTGTAGCCATTGCTGAAGTGCGTGAAAATGTTGTACCAGGTTAGTGTGCCCATGTAGAAGTTGTACACAATAGCAGCCACCGTGATGAAGGGGATGCAGAAAACAGAGAAAATAAATATGTGAATGCCAAAACAGGGGTTCTCCTTTGGGTTTTTTTCCATGATCGCCGCCTCGATGATTTCAAGCTCTTCTCGGGACATGTTCAGCTTCACGTCTACATTTTGCCCAGCCTTACGACCACGTTTGATTGTGCCAGTCAAGGTTAAAAAGTTTTCACTAGGTGATCGTCTAGTGAGATCCGATTCACTTCTATCCAAGGACGATGAGGAGGTTGCGACTTTGCCAACGAGAGGATCATTTGAGTTTTCGGTGCAAATGTTGACTTTTTTCTGAGCAAAAATAGGAAGTTTAAATGAAAATCAAGTCAAAGTAGTCAGTGTGGTGCCTTACCTTCCTCCTGTTAGAACCCATGAGATCAAGACTGGGACTCCGGCTTTGGTCCGTGCTGATTGATTCTATTAATTGGGAATCCGGAGTCGCCGAAGACCTACTGACCATAGGCTCTACCTCGCTTATTCTGTCAATTTTTTCCAAGTCCTCCTCCGAAGGTGAAGTGACTGGACTTCTTCCATGTCCCTGTAAAATTTGTATTTCATTTATTTATCCATATAACTTAATTATTTTTCGGTTTCACATCACTGAAAAATTCAATTTTATTCTTACCTGAACAGTCATAATGTAGTCACCATGGGCGTTTCCTCCTGCGGTCTTTTTACCGCTGGTCCTTTTCACGGGCGGCTGAAAGTTTGTAGGCCTCTTCTCTGCCATATTCTAGTTAGCAAATATATTTGTTTAAAATCCAAGACAACCGATGACTTAGGGTCCGGTCATCGGAAGCTCTTCATTTATATTTACGTTTTCCTTTTCCTGCTGTGAGAAGTTTGAGGCTAGACCGCTTCATAAATAAATCGCAAACCAAACAAGAAGGGGTTTGAGAAAGGAGTGTGAGCGTGTGCTACACACGGTTGTAGGAGACAAGTTACCGCAGACACACCTTACAAACGAGGAGGACAGAAGCTACAAGCCCCTCCTTTTTTTGTAAAATTCATTTAGACACAAGTTACAAGCGCGAAACTTTGAATAAGCAAAGCAAAATTGATCAGTTTTATGATAAATTTTGAACCTCTCTGTCAGGAAAATCGATTATAAATTTGGATATTAGGGCACATTTTCATAAGAAATATATTATTATATTATTTATTTGCAAGGATAATGTAATTTAGTCGATTGTATACAAGAAAAAATATTTAAAAAGTTTTTTCATATTCGAAACATTTTTATATTTTGAAGCTTATATGTTGATATTAGTTTATATTTAAGAGGAAAATAATAAAATTAGCTATTATGTATAATTATATAAATTTCATCACTATTATAGGTATTTTTTTTTTTATTTTACTAAATTTATTCAAATGCTCCTTTTTTACATGAACAATAACACTTTTTAATGTAATAAATTCACATTGATATATCTCATTATGATCTTAGAAGATCATTAATTTGTGCACCAAATAACAAATCTTTTAGTGAATAAAGATACCTCACCTAAACATTTTATGCAGCTTTCAACAATCTGTAATATTCAAACCTCAAAGCACTTTTCAACCATTATGCCCTTATTCTTTTTACCTAGAATTTTGCTCCACAAATTTGCGCAAACCATCTTTTTGTTTGTCCGCACCTGGCGTTGGTGCAGTGAGGACATCTGGTCAAAAACTTGGGTGAAACTCCAGGAGCACTGGACTTAAGTCGCTGCTGCACCAAATCGGCCAAGGCGTCAATAAAAAGTGGGTGGTCGTTAGGTGCAGCTGCACGTCGCAGATTTTGCACTCCAAGCTGTCATCATTTTATACATAATTTAGTGTGTACTTATTAAATAATTATGAAGCGCAAACCTTTTTGCCAAGATCGTGGCAATATTCAATGTCAAGTTCGTGCAAAGTTTCGATGTGTTCATTTACGAAAGCAATCGGCACAAGAATAAAATTCTTTTTCCCTTGCTTCACATATGCTGCAGAGATAAATAATGTAACTTGCATAAAATTAAAAAAAAAGTTGCAAACCTTCAAGAGCTTCATCAGTGAATGGCCCTAACCAGGGGAGAGGCCCAACTTTTGATTGCCAAACCAGGTTGAAAGGATTGCTGTAGTTGAGTTCGTTCATGACCATTTGGACTGTTGAGCCAACTTCCGAAGGATAAGGATCGCCTCTTTGGACAGCCTGCACAAAACATTAACAATTTATTTTTTCAAATTAAATAATTATTACTTTTTAACAACCTTCAGGGGCAAAGAGTGAGCTGAGAAAAGGATAATGGTTTGATCACGGAGATCCTCAGGAATTTGATCAAGCTCTTTTCGAATCTGGTCCGCAAATACCTTGGCCAGGAGAGGGTGAGTCGGCCACCTGTCAATCACGCTCCACTTCATACCCCCAAGATCACCTTTCCTATAAATTATTCACTCAAGTTTTGAGGCAGTTTTATGGGTTTATATTTACCGTTTGGCAAAGTAGTCGTAGATTGCGTTGAAACTCGAGCCAGAAGTGGCACAGCTGTACTGAGGGTACTGCGAAAATGCAATTACTTGCTCCACACCATCCCTGGAACAAAACCAGTTTTCAGTATATAGCTTTCCCATAAATTTCAATTCCTACTTTTGCATGGCCTCCATGGCCTGATCTATGAACGGGGTTACATAGCGAAATGCAACGTAATGCTTGTGCAGGCCCGTTTCTTTGGACACCTCATTTAATTTCTTGCACATCAACTCTCCCTGCTTATTTGTCCATTTGAGAATTGGTGAACCGCCACCAATTTCTGCATACTTCTTCTGCACTTCCGGGGTTCTGCGCTTGGCAATCCACGGACCCAGTTTGCTATTTGAAAAATCCAAATGCATAGTATTATATTATTCAATATGAAAAATCATCAATGAATAAATTACCTTTGCACAGGCAACTGGATCATGTCTCTGTCGGTCATGATTCCCAAAAGGTAATCATGAACCTGGTCCAGTCTCTCGGGTCCTCCCATATTGATCATCAACACTCCAGTTTTGATTTTACTGTTGGCTGCATTTCGCAAGGCCGAAGCTGTTGAAAAGAATCTCCGAGAAATTCTCACTACTTCCATCCTGTAAAAGCATTAAATCCTCATAATTAAACTCCATCCATTCATTCTAAGGATAAAACATAAAATGCACATGTTCAGAGCAGCAACAAAAAGCAGGTTGATCGTGTAATGTAGGCTAAATTATGTTTAAATTTTGAAGCTGAAAATGTAAATCTCTACAGACAACAAGCATGTGCGCAGCACAAATTTTCGCATTTGAATTACATATATTATATCAAATTGTATATACCTGATTGCCTTTGGAGGGAGAATTGAGAAATCCAGCAAAAAAGCTAAAATGCCTGCTGAGCACAACCAGAGCAAGCACCCAACACGCTCCAACTCAAACCTCAAACGCTGTTCACAACACGTGTCACGTGGTACGAAATCAGCTGTTGGATTTGGACAGGGTAAACAAAATTAACAAAAAGAGCCGAAGCAGCTCATGGTACAGTTTTACATATTTATTTTACTTTCGTTGCTGATTCTTCATCAAAATATTATGATATCTTAATAATGATCTACTCTTCCTTATCATAATTAAACATGCAATTTCGTGCTTATTACATACATAAAGTGTAAGTAAATTACATATTTCTAAAAATTAAATATTATTATTACCATGCATGCAGGAGATTTTTTTTAAGTTCATATTTTTCCAGCACATAATACTTATATGTGCTATTATATTTTTATGATTGTTCTTTGTTACATCTTCACACAATATTGCTAAACCCCTGAACCCCATGTAAAATTTTCAGAAATTCAACACAAAAATAAGGATGTGGTTCCAACGCTTATTTTCCAAAAGGTGGCTGCTTTTCACTAATACCGTAACCTCTGGCGGTCTATTGGCCTTTGGAGATGGCCTGCAACAAACAATTGAAAAGAAGAGAGGACTTTCTGTAAAATACGACTGGTCTCGTACAGGTATAACTTTTGGCTATTATTTTTGCTATAAAAAATTTAATTGAACTCTAAAAAATCCAGGCCGAATGTTTATTGTGGGTCTCGTAATGGGCCCTGTGCATCACTACTGGTATATCTGGCTTGACAGATATTTAAAGACTAATCAAGTTTGGCGAAAAATCCTTGCCGACCAAATACTGGCAGCCCCGTTTTTTGCCTTCAGCTTTTTCTATGGAATGGGATTTCTTGAAGGGCGGTCAACAGAGGAGAGTTCAAAAGAGTTTCGTGAAAAATTTGTCACTGTCTACGCTGTAAGTCTGATAAACTAAAACTCTATAGAGCACCAAAGTAATGTCTTTTCTTTAGTTTGACTGGCTTTTTTGGCCACCGAGCCAGTATGTCAATTTCCATTATGTTCCTGGAAAGTACCGGGTGCTGTATGTGAATGGAGCCACTGTTGTTTGGGATGTCTTCCTCTCCTATATGAAGCACTACGTACGGAATAATTGTTATATAAATTTAATCATACCAAAATTAAATTGATTTTTATATAGGATCAGATAAAACCAAAGGATAGCAGTAAAAAAAACCAATGAAAAAAGGTAAAAATTATTTTTTCTTGTTTTTATTTCCATACTTACATCAGTTTGTCCATTTACCCTGTAAAATAAATTGTAAAATGTGCCGAACGTTTTCTTAAGTAACAGTCATGGATTTGTACCACAGTAAATTGCAATCATTATTGCAGCTTGGAAAATTAACCGAACAGAATGAGCTGAAGAATCAAATTCCACCAATTAAAAATCAAAAGTTTTTACAACAAACAAAAGCAAGTTAGTAAATGAGATCAGTCATTTTTTCAGCATCGATTTCCATCCAGCTTCACTATAAGTGGTTTGCTTCTCTGCTTACTTGTGTACTTCACTGTTGTGTTGCGACCACAGAAATGCCACCTGCAAAAAGCAAAAATTGTTTTACTTTCTCTGCAAAACAAATTGTCCACTTTACCATTTTCCTTCTTGACTCGTAATACTTATTCGGTCCAAGATGACCTGCTGGCTGGTTATTCGGCCAGCAGGCCCAGTTTTAGGTCTGAAAGCCAAAGCTGCATACAAAATCGGAGTTTTTTCTGGAGAAATACTGTAGGCGTCCGTAGCAGTTACAGCGCTCAACTCTTGGCCAGCACTAATCATGTCAAGAGTCCTGGAGTTCAATTTTTTTTTTTACATAATTTGATTTGCAAATTTTTGTAGCTTACTGTGAGCCTAAACGGGATGAGCTCAACTCAAAAGTTGTCACTTTTGACTCATGGTGCAGCTGCAAAATCATGGTCCCTCGTGTCAGCTTTGACTGAGGCGAAATTTGTACTGCTGCTCTAATTTGTTGGCCTATCAAGAATATAAAAAATCTTTTAAAAATAGAAAAATTAAACAGGCAACAAAATAATCTGAAATAAAAAATTTAATACCTATTTTTACCAAATAGAAAAAAGTGGAAATAAAAACATTAAAAAATATAATTATTATATAATATATATTAAATTAGTTTTGTACCGCAATATGGTTTTGTGGCTCTGGTGGCTAAGTAAAGAGGCCCTCTTCCACTTCTAAGAGGCGCTCGGTATCCCATTTCGCCACAAGACCCTCCGTCACATGTGAAGCAGTTGCCGTGCGTAAAGTCGCGCTCAAATTGCCGCAGTCCGGGACAAGGATAGGCCAAAAATTTACAACTCGGGTCCAGCGACTCGATGAATAAGTCGACGGCCCTTGCGTGACTGCACAAGTTTGTGCTGTTCATGTTTTGCGCTGAAAGAACCCCTTTTTTTCTAGTTTTAGTATTGGGACTGAATCATGCTTTAGTTGCCTGCCATGCGTACCAGCGGGGTTACAAAAAAGCAAATTAACTTCTAAAAATCTCCAAGCGTTAATAAAATAATTTTAAAACTTAAATCAAGAAAAAAATAGCTTAAAAATTATATTTAGAAAATGATTAGTTTAGAATTGAACTCCCCTGAATAAATTTTTTCTGATCTTATTATATCAACATTTTTAGTTTCGGCAATAATTAAATGTTAATAGGCTCTTTTCAGTAATATTTCATTTTAATAATAAGCAATAAATTATTCACCAGGTTTCCCAAATTATTGTGTTTGCAGACTAAAAAAGACTCCATTTTAACAACTTACTGAGTTGGAAGGTGAGCGCTCCGACGTAGCTGTCTTTGCATCCAGGCTGGTCGCGTCCGCCGTTTGGATAGAAATCGACGTGGCCCACGGGCGCCAGAATTCCGAAGCCGTCGGACCAAATCAAACTGCCGTCCGTGTGGATCACGTCCACAAACTCTGCGTCGGTTAAATCCAGCCTCTTGTCTGCGTCCAGACCGGCCCGCTCAAAGGTGAATGACGCAGGGTCCAAACCTACGGAAAGTTTAGTATAATCTTCAGTATTCGTTCTTCAATTAGATCTATTTCTAGTCCCATGTCATTCTGTTATTTTTTTTCCTGAAATTAAAAGAAAAAAAATTGGATCGTCGAGTTTTACCCGTGATTCTGCCTATTTTGAAGCCCTCCTTCTGCACTTCGGCGCCTGCCATTCCTGCAACCTGCGCCCCCAGACTGAATCCTATTATGTGGATTTGCTTGGGGTTCGACCCCATGGCAATCATTTCCAAAATCAAATGTGCCAGCTGCCGAGCCACTAATTCCGCATTGGCCACGGCTCGGAGGTAGTTTGGCCCTTTGGCACCGTTCGACCAATCCACGGAGAAAATATTCACATCCTCCTTTAGTAAAAAGTTTATAAAAAAAAAAATCAAAATTTTCTTGACAACTTACCCTGTCAAAAAAGGCGTTTCGTATTCTCTTGGCGTTATCTCCGTCGCCTCTACCCTTGTAGCCGTGGAGCAAAATTTTTGTGTCTTTTTCGGGATCAAAATTTGAAAGTGACAGTTTATGATAATTGAAAAAATCGATCATTTCAGCATCATCTTCCGCGCCTTTAAAAAAAAAATCGATGATTTAATATTCTGTGGTTTGACAAGGTTTACCTATGGATCTTTGTTCACGTGCGTCTGGAGGATTTTTCCTGTATAGATAAAATCTTGTGTCCAGTCTTTCTGGGCTGTCAGGCACCGAGCGAAGGTGTGCCAGTTTTCCAGACACGTGGAAGCACCCCAGCACATCTGCAAATCCAGTTGTTGCTCAATTAATTAATTGCCTTGAAATTAATAAGTAAACAATCTTTTCGCATTTCATCTCGTGTTGAGCCACACTCTGCGGCAAGTTGCAAATCTTAAAGTCACGATCATTATCAGATCAGATCCTTTAAAGTGAATTGCACATCTTTGCGCGCACTCGAGTGCATCCGCGACAATTTTCTCCACAGCAACATTTTTATTCCTTTGCGTGAAGCGCTGCTTAAAACTGTCGCGTGGGTTGGGACAATTATTAAAGAAATGCACAAAAGTTCACAGACAAATAATAAAAAAAAAGTTCAGTGAAAGCTTGTTAGAAGAGGATGATTATGTTATCAGAGTGTGAGGCAGGTCGAGGCCGTCTGTGGCATGCAAAATAATAATTTATTTCGGCGTTCACTTTTCTTTCTTAACGAATCAAGCACCTTTCAATTAGTGCCTTCTGAGATGCTGTGAGGAGAACTCCCACAAGAAAAAAATTTAATTCTCAAACATGAAGCGTTTTATTATCCTCAATCTGCTAATTGTAAATTACAACATTTTGTAGAATATAAAGAAACAAAAGCGTGGGATAAGTTCCTACCGTAGCAAACCGACTTTCTGCCTTGGCGATGTTTAAACAGGAATTGGCTCAGAACTTGATCGAGCACCCTTCTGATGTTGCCGGGCGGAATTTCAGGTGGCATGGCTACAATTGCCACTTCTTCGGACAGTGCAGGAGGTGGTTCACCTATTGAATAATTGTCATGGATATTAATCTGTATTAAATTTGAAATCAATTTCAATATTTCTTTATTTTGTTAAGCATTAGTTTGCAGTAGCAATAAACACATTTTTATTAAAGAAGCGAAGAAGTTGTTCTACGACAAATTATTTTATATGATATCCATGAGAATCTGCTTTGTAAACTTGAATGAATGTGGAATGTTGAATTACTTTTATTAAGAATTATTCCAAAGTAAATATGTGATCTAAAATGCGGAATAAAACTATTGAATTGAAATTGAACTTTTTAAAATAAGTCAATGTTTGAATGGCATTATTCAAACGATAAAATTCGTTTAAGTCATAGAATTGGTGTTGTAGTACAATAGCTTTCACTTACTTTACAAGTTCCTCGTCGTTTTTGAGGATTTTTTTAGGATTTTTAAGTTAGAAGAGCATTAAAAATTCTTGGGATCATACAATCAGGAATCAGGGCTTTCTACATATTTTTTAGAGTAACTTCCCTCACAACTAAATCATTTATACACAGATTATATTATAATATTTATGAGAATTTTAAGAAAGTTTAAATAGTTTTAAACTTTTGAGGGTTCATATTAAATTTTTTGCTTTAAAATGTTTCAGGGGTTTTCATGAGTACGCATATCAAAATAAAGGCTATGAATTGTAATTTGTTCTATTCAAGTTGTAAGAAAAAGAAAAATGAGCAGGAAGGGTGAGCAGAAGTCTGCTACACGCCCTAATTCAAAACAGCCTAGGCTGTCACTTTGAACACACTATCAAGAAAAAAGAATATCATATCAATTTTTCAATCAAAGCCTGGAACCGATTATATTACAAAAACATGCTTAGAGACTTCTTAACATGAGCAACGCCTCTTCAATTGGCCGTCATAAATGTTAAGATTAAGATGCATTATTTATGCTTATAATCGCCTGCTGAACAGGATTTCTTGTTGCTTCATAATAGAATGTGTTATGCTATTAGTATTATTTGAAACCTTAATTTGAAACGAACAGTTTTGAATAATTTTTTTTGCACTCTTAACAAAATATGATAAACACATTAATTTTCTAAAAAAATTACACGTAATTTTGATTCTCTTTAATCAAAAGACAATGCTGCAAATGGAGCATGCAAAGCGCGCGACCTGTTTGCATATTTCCATGCGCTCGTCAAAAGAAAGTTGTCGGGCGGCAAAGTGCAGTGCACAATAAGCGCTGCACGCACTCTTTTCTATGCTCTATTAAGGCTGATGTAATAATTTTATTAGGTATGCACGCGGTGTTGGCAGAGGTTACACAAGTTCAAAGGCATGCGAGCAATACAAAGCAGTTGATTATTTGTATCAACACCGTCAGAAATTTTAAAACCAAGCAAAGTAATTCGTTCCGAATCAAAATAAAAGTTGCGTCTTGCTTTTGTCTTCAAGTGTAAAAATTATTAAAAGTTGATGCTCAATATCAGCTTCAGAATCGTCATTAAGGGATGTTTCATAATTTTTTTGAAGAAATTTACAATCGAGGAGATGATCATGGAAATGAAGATAACGGACTTTTTCCTTGTTGCAAAAGCTGTTCATACAAAACAAATGGCTCTACCAGTTTCGATCACGGTTTGCGACCCTATTTCATGAGCAAGAAAACACAAAAAAATCCGCAAAATTTAAAAAACACCACATTTAAGCAAAAAATTAAAATCTTATTTGTGATTAGTGCCAGTTTAAAAACTTAGTCAACCGAGGCTCACTGCGGCGGATGGGGTCTTTTTGACCTCGGAAGTTTTAGCAAAATTCTTGCTAGTGGTGGTGCCGTTTTATCCAACAATTTCTTTTTTCTAAAATAAATGTTTTCAACAATTTGTATTGTCAGTGTTAAGTTGTGGCACGCCTATAGCATTCAATCCAATAAAAAACAAAATTTAAACCTAACAAATTCATTTTTAAACTTGTTTCTTATAGTTGATCAACATGAACGTAATTAGATAAAATAAATTACACTCTTTGCATAAAATCAAAAATATGTTCGTTAATATTCTATTTAAAAAAAAGAAATCAACAAAAAAAAATTCATATAACTCTAATGACTTTTACTAAAGAATATTAAGGCAAATTATGTAAATTATGTAAAATAAATAAATAATTAACTTTGGTTTAATTTAATGTAACGGAAACAAAATAGAAATTTGATATCTTCATTTAGCGATGAAGAGTGGAAAGAATACTAATTGCAATGTTTCCGCTCGTCGCCTAAAGTGGTCCGAGGGCTCCGACTAAACATTTGATGGCAAACGAAAAGCGAGCAAGTTAATCTTGATCCGCTTTCACCAAAAAATTAGAATCGCGCGTAATTAAAGCGTTATCAGCAGCATGGGATGTGAACAATAGTGAATTGTTTTCCACTTGTACCGTCTTAGAAATTCCTTCCTAATTCAAAATTAATTAGGAGCTGCAACACCAAAACGGAATTATTGTGAGTGAAATCCGCAAAGAAGTAATTTTGACAAAAACACGTTCTGTGAGAAATTTTCAAATCACTATAATTATATTTATTTTGCAAAAGGTGCGTTTTGCAAAATTTTGCTGCAAACCAGCGTTGCTCGTACATACAATACTTTTAGCTTAAATAATGCATTTTTCAAGTATTTCAAAGTTAAAAGCTGCAAAACCGTAAAATATTGTATTAAACAAAATTAAAAATGTTGACGTTAAGTAACTGATTAGTCACAATTCCGGTTTCTCGCACTTATGTTTGTTTTAATTGTTTTGATTTAGTTGCCCAACTTCCTAGAATTTGCAGCTCCATCTTATACTTTTATAAGAGCATAAAAAATGAAAATTAGTTGTAATTTTTAGGCGTTAATCTGAGCGTGAGAATCTTATTGCGGGGTAAAGAATTTAATTTATTCTGGCCAGGCGGAATCATAAAGGACTTAAACGTTGCACCCACTAAACCCAGATTGTGATCCTTTTGTTTTTGCAATCGCGGATCTATTTTAGAACATTTAGCATGCAGAAATTCGTAAAGTGCGAAAAAAAACTTCCGGCTTTTGGCTTTTTACAAAATGATATTTGTTTTACTTCGATTTTTAATAAGAAATCCGCAGGTTTGTCTGATAACTTTGTGGATGACCTTGATACATCCAAGTTTTGTGTGTGTAGACGTCTTGACTATATAAAGTCATAAATAATGAAAGGAATGTCGTTTTAGTTTAAGGAAGAGCACAGATATTTAAATTTTTCTTACAAGGTGATACGGTCGTGGTCCATAATTTATTTTTCACGCACAATCACGGTGCGAGTGCGTGGATGTTTCTCGAACAATCTGCCTTGGTTTTGGTGCAGAGATGGATTATAATTTTTATTTCGCGTGAACGGAGAAAGTTCAATCGCCTCTCATTGAAAATGAGAAAAGCATCTTCCTTCTCTTTCATTAGCAAACTGGAGCTAATCTTGAGTTCTCAGCAGTTTTCAAGAGCGGACCATGACTTAGCGCAAGTTTCTTTCTTACCTTGTCCAGTTAATTTGTTACATGCATGCGCGGAGAATTGCTCGACCCACAAAAAAGCGAATAGTCAAGGAAAGAGCGCGAAAAGTACTGAGACATATTATTGTTCTTGAGGTTGCAACCTTGCGACTTTTCCACTGACAAGTAAAAAAAATTCATCAAACTTGAAGTGAATTACATTTTTATTGACCCGAACAATTTCGAATGAAAATTTGATTGCACTGTAATTCTATTTGGTCGTAAATCGAAACGTAATTAGCCTCATATTATTGGAATAAGCGATATTTTGAGGTAGCGCCGCTTATAAAACGAAACTTGCCCAACTGTAAAATTTTTTTAAGAAAGGGCAAGGTCAACAGGGAAAGTAACCTGCAAAATCTCTATCTCAACAACAAAGACACTTGATAAATATATGAAAAATAAGCTTCATCTTTTTTGATATCATGTTTTAATTTATATTCTTAATTCAATTCGCATTTGTAACTTGACGTAACCTGTAGATTTTGTAACATCAAAAAATCAATTTGAAAATCAGAAAAAAGCAATATAAAGTGACCTTTGAGCAAATGTAGGTTTCCTAATTATCATTAATGAAAATTTTACAGCCTTCTGAGTTCGTCAATTGATGGTGTCAATTAAGATAAAGTTTTCACATGCCTTTGATAAATTTTGTTTGCTCACATAATATAATACATTTTGAGGAATGGTTCTGCTTAACGCGCGAGATAAAATAAAAATAAGAACTTTACTTCTCTACGTAAACATCAAAAGTACAGATTCAAGTGGCAACGACATCTGCAGCAGATTAGAAAAAAATCATTCCTCACTATACATAATATGTTAGCCAACTCGCGGCTGCAAGACACAATTTATTGTAAAATGCGTCGGAGCAGCGCGCAGTGAGGTAATTCTAATTACATAATTTTGCCAAGCGAAGGGACAACAAATAAAACCAGAGACGAGCGCCTCGATTTTATTTGTTTACTGCTTCACAAGTCAAATGCCTGGTTCAAGAAAAAAGTTTATTTTGATGTTGATTCGGTTTTCCTTACTTATGAAAGGCTAACAATTTTGTAACAACTTGAACTTTGGAGAGGGTTAAAAGCTGACAAACGCGATGAAGGATTTCTTTGCTCACTGATTAGCGGTAGATTTTTAATGAATTAATCAAACTGAAAATTCATTTAATGGTGTTTGCTGGTTGAAAATTTTGGCACGGCGTTTTTATGTGAGGAAAGACGTGGATAGAAAAAATTGCAAAGCACAAAAATTTCTCAAGCACGCCGGGTCGCATAAAGCGCATTACCCAATTAGAACTGTCAATTCAGCAGCTGCTTGTGTTTGTCCAGTGAGCATCGCAAAGATTGCTTTGACGTTCCGAAGTTGCTTTTTTTTTGCTAACCTATTTTAATATTGCTCAAATATCAACGTAAAAATACTTCTCAGATTTTTCGCAATTATAAATTTTCAAATTGACAAATTCAAATTTTATCTCTGTGAGAACAAAAAAATTTGCCAAATCCAATATGTGTGCCATCAAAATTTATTCATAATTCACATTAATGTTGTTTAATTAACCTATTTATATTATTGATCTTTATTGACTTGTGAGGCGTCACAAAAGAAAATCAGGAATTAGTTGGACTGTTCTCACCAAAAACGCGGGCGGAAGAAAAGGAACCGTTGATTGAATCAGAGTGTCATGGACACGGCTGATTTAATCTTTGCATTTTGTCAGCGCTTGCATCCTTTACCTTTTTAGCACTTGAGTAATAATAACTGAATCAAATAAATATTTTCAAATATTTTAACAAAAATCTTGAATAATTTTGTGAAACGTAAATATTTGGAAATGAACAAGAAAATAAATTTCACCTTCAACTCTATTAATATTTCAATCAAATTTTTTTAATGTTATTAGAAAAAAATTCATTATAGGAAATTAGGAATAATGTAAACAATGTGATGTAACAATTTGGACAAATAAACAACAATAATAATAAAGCGATATCAATCCATTTTAAAAATTAATGGGATATTCACATGCTAAAATGTTAGTGCAGTAAGGTAACTAAGCTAAGCATGGTGAATCCCGAAATCAATCTGTAAAAAAATAATAATGCAAAATGCACAATTTGAACAGCTAGAGAAGAGAATAATTATTTTTTGAAGATTTACCAAGAGTGCCGGCAGCCAGCCTCGCCGCGGCAATATAGAGGAAAGCCGACAACGCGATGGAAAACACAAACATCTCGAGTGGAAAGTGAACACAGACTGGCTGGCCTAGCTTTGAGCAAACCCACAGACCGACTGAAGAGAGCTCTTGCAGGTGGGCGCCAGGGAGTACCTTCAGGAAATCCCCACCAGCGTTCATCAATAAAGATTATACGTGCCGGCTAAAGTAAAGTTACTTGTATTATTGCAGCGGTGACTTAATTGAACTAATCTGGTTATTTTGGTGTAACAATGTGGACAATACACAACAATAATAATTCGACTTTGGAAAAATTTAATTTTTTAATTTTTTTGCCCAGTGAAATTTCCCCGTCGCTTTTGTGCCAATTTATATGTTTATATTTCATTATCGAGGTATGCTAATTTTTTATGCCTATTTTCTACACTCAAAACTAATTTTTTGCTCATGAGCTCCTGCTCAAAAGTCACGTTGTTCAAACTCATTACACAATTCACCCGAGATATACTTGTTGCGTTCTCCTCTCCAGATGCATAAAGTTTCATTAATGCATACGCGGAAATGCAGCGCGCAAATGTCTCTAAGCGCCGAGAGAGCAATTGGTCAACTTCATATGAGATCGCGCGAGACTGGTTTCTGGAAAATATGGGGTCACGATTAATTCGTGCAATACCTTTTTGCTGCTCCACTTTGGAATTTTTCTTTTACACCAATAATAATTGCACACGCGGAAACATTTTTTCATGGTTTGCGTTTCTATTTTATTCTTCTCTAATATAGTCTTGGCGACTCCTGTTAACAAGAGATCTTATGCTTGGGTCGGTTATTCCTAAACAAGCTTGAGAGAAAAAAGCACTCGTTCTGTTAAGAGCGTCAAAACTGCGTTAGAGAAAGGCGCGCGCATGGAGAGCAATTAGACGCCGCTTCTATTTATTTAAGCGGGTCAAAAACTCTCTGCCGAAAAGTTGCGGTCTTTATTATCTCTTGGAGATTAGTTCCTAAGGTTGGACGAATGCCGGAAATGAGACTAAGTTTCTTTGTTCTCCACTGAAGATTTATTCAAAAACAACACTACATTTTCAAAATGCAGTTATATAGTTCATTTTCACAGTTAATTTTTTTTTATTTATATTATTAAACTTGAAGACGATTAATACAGATGACTTGTAAAATTAGTCATGAAACAAATATCTAACGATATAAAAATTGAGAGAGAACTGCAAAAATCTTTTAACAATATTGACCCTAATTATAAATTCGATGTTTTTGTGCTCCATTTATATAAATTAACAATTCCATCAAAAGGAAATGTAAAAAAAATGACTGATACATTAAAAATTTGGCATCGGGCAAAATCAAAAGTACCCAACATTGTGAAAAATAATAGAAAATAAGATACAATCACATGGCAAAAATACTAGGTTACAAAGCAATCTTGAAAAATCAGCTCTTGATAAGGGCAAGACTATTTGGTTTGCAAAACTTACAGCTGCACGACAATCTCAATATTTTTGGCATCCGAATAAATAAAGCAACGAAGAAAATACTGATTCAGTTTTAAAACCCCCTTGAAAGAGCATAAATTGATTTCAAAAGTGCTAAAAATCTGACTAAAACTGTTTACTTGTTTTGTACACGCATTAATTCTTGTGCCAGCAAAATGGTGGCAATTTTTTCCCTCAAAATAATTAAAAAGACAAGCACAATTCACAGTTCACAACATCACATGCAAGATGTGAATGCTGATGGCTCAAATTTAAAACATGTTTTTAAGGCTCCACTGGTAAATCACAAGTCACAGATGAAATGGTTCCGGCACTGGCACCACCACGGCTTAGTTCTAAATGTCTCCTCCATACTCCTGCTGCGGGGAAGCATTTGTCAGTGGTCCACCATCGGCGGGGGAGACGGCGGCCGAGTTGGGCGCCTTGACGGAGGCTGCGAGGGGTAGGCAGGAGCGCTCGGGTTCCTATGACTGTATCTGTAAATTGGGGGGAAAAAATTATGTCATTTTAAGAAATTAAATTTAAAAATACATTACTCTAATAATAATAAAGATTAACCCAAAACTAAAATATGAAAGAAAAAATCAAGTGGCAAAGTCCGACAAGACTTGTCATGGCCTGTCAAGAATAACCTCTAAAAGAAATTATTTTGCACCTGCTCAGTTTCCTAGCTTGCTGGTAATAATCCTGCTCCATTTGAGGCTCCCAGCCTCTGGGCAAGGAGCCGTAAGCGCTCAATCTGGCAGCTGCGGCAGAGTTTTGTTGCCTTCTTTGTTGTTCCTGCTGCTCCCACTGCCGTTGTTGCTTTTGCTGTTTCCTAATTCCCTTCTCCAGTATAGCAGTGACCTCAGGCGAAGGCTTTGCTGGTTGCTTCTTGGGCATGACATAGTCATTGAAACGGGTGTAGAAGCTCTTCCGCCTGATCCGGTCGCTGACTGTTTCGTCTTCTGCTGGCTCCTGCGAGTCTGAACAAACTGACCAAGAGTCAAAAGAGTCGTCCTGGCCACCATCTCGACTCAGATTGTGACGGATGAAGTCGTCAGACAAGTCGTCCTCTACCAACTTCTCCTTGCTGTTGGTGGTCCTGTATGGCAAGAAGGCGCTCGGAGTGCGAGACGATGGAGGCTCTGGCCTTCGGTATCTAAAAATTATTTGTAAAATTCATTATTTTTCTATAAATAAAAAAAACGCAAAATTTCAAATCATTTTGATTGATTTATCACAATGTAAGCACATTCAAGTACCTCGAAAAGTCTTGCTGGTAGTCAGTAGGCACAGAGTCACTGCTGGAGTTTTCGTAAACAGACTTTGACCGTCTGAACCGCGTTATTCCACTTTTCTCAGCTGGTTTTTCCATCATCCTGAACATGCCAAGCACAGAGTTGACTTTTCCTGGATTACGAGGCTGCTCGTTTAGCTCGTCTGAAGAAACAGCTCGCTTGATCAGCAAAGACTCGGTCATGTCCTGACTGTCTGAGCGCTGCTGGAGGGAGTTTATGGCTCTGTTGATTCGACCTCGCGCATCATCGTCAGCCTGCTGCATGAATTTTTTTTTATTAATAAATATTAGAGGCTAAGATAGAAACAGCAAATCCTATGTTTAAGTTTAGCAAGTTAATTTTTCTTTTTAATATTAATTGGTCCTGTTTTTTGTGACTTATAAATGTGCTAGGCATCAGAATCTTTGAAACCAAAACTGGTATTTGTGGGTAAGACACAATTCAGTTTTTCGTTTCATTATATTAGACGGAATAATATCTTAATCTTAAGTAAAAATTTCATTATAAAGAGTTTTTAAATCAAACAACACCAAATTAAAAATAAATACTTTTCAATTTGTTGACTGACCATTTGTCTTCTCTCTGTTGAAGTTCGCCTCTGCTCCCTCCTCAGTCTAGCTTCTTCCTCCTTCTGTTTGGCATAAGCACTATCCTCCTTTGGTGTATCAAAGAAGTCAGGCCGCAAGAATCGAGATGTTCGCCGGCCGCGCCTCTTCTCCTCGCTGGTGAGCGGCGGAGGCGGCGGCGGGGGAGGCGACATCTCGCGCATCTCGTGCTGGTTGATGTACCTGGAGAGGAGCGACCTGTCTGGAGTGGTCCGCTGGTTTTTCTTCCAGCTGTTCTCGCGGTTGAGGGACAACGAGCGCAGCCTGCTGAGGCCTTGGCCCTCCGAGTAAATTCCCCCACTCCTGCGGGCCTGCCGCTGCTGCTCTTGGCGGTAATACTCGGCCGGGTCTGGTCGGTACGGTGTCGGTTTGTAAAGGTCAGTGGGCTGGTGTGAGTTGGAGCGGCGGAAATGCTCCTGCCGTCGGTAGTCGCCGATGGTCGACCCCTCAATGTCTCCTGTCAGAGTAAAGTTTTTGTTAGTGCCCTAAGATTACAGACATTTCAATTGGGACCAGGGTGGAGCCAGCTCTGTGAGAAGGTGAGGTGATTAAGGCGTGATTGGAATTTGGCAATAAACAGTTGTGATAAGCGTGATGAGATTGGGGAAAATTTCTCAAAACATTAAGTTTTTCATTTAAAAAATTACTTTGTGCGATTTCTTTACTTTCTGTGTCAAGAAATAAAAATGTTCATATTGACAAAATTAATCAGAATTGGGAAACTATAGAGAGAATTGGGTTTTGCAGAAGGGCGAGAGCTGACTCTTTGCTTATTGGTTTGTTTGGGCGGAAGCATCTTTCCAAATACTCTTCCTGAAAAACCAAACTGCCTGAACAGATAAAAAACTAAAAGCATGGCAAGGTGGATAGGAAAAGGGCAGTATTAAACATACGGAAAACTTCATGCTGGCGTTCCAAACCCCATACGCACCTGGAATCATTTTCTGCAAATCCTGCAGGAGTGAGTGTGATTTTTGATTGATCAGTCTTGCGTGTTATGGTTAAGGCCAGCGTTCCGGTGAAGCAACTACAAATTGTACAACAAAAAAGGTAAAAACAAACGAAAAAAATCAAACAAGCCGTTAGATTTATCAGAAAAAAACAAAACTCAGTTTCATTTCAAGTACATTTTGCAATTTATGCTGCATATCTCTGTGGAAATTTAATGAGGCGTTAGCTCGAAAACTTGTAAACATTGAAAATAACATTATACTAAAAATTTATTCGGGATGTGACCGAGAAACATTATTGTATTATAACTGTGTTATGGAGGGACTATTACTTCATTACTTGGCAGGGCAATGCTTTCTAATAATTACTTTTGCGCTCTGAAAGGTGTGTCAATATTAATAGTATGCATTTTGGTGAAATCGAAAATATTTGCGGTTTAAAAGAAGAAGAAAATAATTCAGTGATGTTAGAAAGCATTGACAGGCCGATTAGTGAGACAAAGAGACATTCAACGGACGGTACCCCTGTAAAGAGCACTTCTGCTTAGTGCCAGGTGGGAGGGGGTCGAAGGACTGCGTCAGTAAGTTGGCAGGTCTCGGCGCAAGCCGAGACCCGAGACGCGAGATGCCGTCAAGTTGCGGGGCAAAGTGGAGAAACTGGACGAGGGCAACTGCGTCGCCAAGCGGACACCGACAACTGAAATCAGACACATCACAGACAACACATCGGGGTGCACGGACCGACATAAATCAATCCTCAAAAAAATTTATATAAATATTCATATCGAATTCCCACAGAGAAATTGCAACATACTTAGTACTGATTTAAATTTCAGCGTGAACTTGTTCTGAGTACTTATACCTAAAAGATGGGGACTTTCACTTTCCTCATGCAACAAGCCAAAAATACAAAGTCTCATTTTCACGGCGGAAATTCAAAAATTTTCTGATATGACAAGATATTATAATGAAAAATAGGGGAAGGTACTAAATATGCAAGGTGAGAGTGTTGTTGGATCCAAGAGGAAATCGCTACCTCTTGGGTGATGCTCCGAATAGACGCTGTCGCCCTCTGAGGCGTCTCGACTGAGGCTGCGCCTCCAGTGTCCGTGCTCCTCGCCTCGGCTGTTGTTCCGACTCAGTCTCGAGTGTTCACTCAGCCTCCTGCAATTTGAAAAAAGGAGTTAACCTTCCAAACCTCAAAATTAGGAGGTAAATCTCAATAATTTAATACTTGAATTTGAATATAAATAATGCATCTACAGTATTTTCTACATTTTCTTAAAAACGTTTTTACTACAGGAATGTATATTTTTATGAGAAAAATATATATAGAAAGTTGTGAATAATACATGCTATTTGAAACTATATAATTCTAAGTTTGAACCACATCTACTCCGTTTTGCTGCATCTGTGTTGACTGTGTTTCAAATTGAAAATGAGATGACAATTTACAGTGTCAGATGTAAAATTTTAACTACAAAAAGGAACTCAAGAGGATGACTCATGCTGCGAAATTGACAATCAGTGTTACTTACACATGGCTAGTTATAATCCTTTCATGATGAGCAACTGTGTAACTGCCATAAAAATTGCAAAAAATCACACTTTTAGAAACCACAAAATTCAGAATATTTTTAACTTTATGCTAAATGTTTTGTCAAATAAACAACAGTAATTTTTAGAAAAATTTTATGTCTATCATACATAAAATTCAATTGCAGTGAGTCATGCAAAATTTAGAGCAAAAATTTGAATTTTGAAACACAAAAAAAAAAAACAATTTTCTTCATTATCTTTTCAAAGTTTATTAAGTCGAACTCACCTAGAAAGGGGTTCTCCGATTCTGCTGGGGAAGTTACTGGAGAACAAGCTTGGTGGTTGAGAGAGGTTCTGCATGTGTCCGAGAAGCCTGCTGCTCGGGAACCCAGGGCGCATCTCGTTGTCAACGTTGAGTCTCTGAGTGAGGCTTCGAACCTGGCCAACACGCATCTGAAGTCAATAGCATGCATTGCTTGTGGCACAGAGAGGTAGCCATTGCAAAGGACTAGAGCCTGTGACCGCTTCAAGCATAAGTCTCAATTTACGCAAGAGCTTTCTTTAATAGAAAGGCACTCTGTCAGCAGGTCAGGCTTGCTAATTTTGGATGCAGAAAGATGCATTGTTTAAGAAAAAGATATAATAAGTACCCTGTTCAGGAGAGTGGAGAACAAAGTTTCAGCGGTGAGAGTCTCAAAGTTGTCCTCTTCATCGTCTTCATCGCCAGAACTGAGACTATCATTGTGTTCCAGAGAAGATTTGCTAGGACGAGAACTCCTGAAATTTTTTTAAATAAAAATGACATAGAAAGAATAAGATTTTTACCTCAATCTGTGCATGTGCAATCCTCGTCCAAAGGTCCCACCCATGGGTCCCAACTCGTCTTCAGTTTGATCACTGTTCATTCTACTGAAGGACGGAGGTCCCCCGTTTGAATTGATGGTAGATTCAGTCTCAGCGCCCTCACTCTCACTGAGTTGACTATTAAAAATTTCATGCTTAGTTAGTTTTAAATCAAATCTATCCTTTGAATAATACCTCATGAACCTTCCGAATGGTCTGGCAAATCTCATTGATCTGCCTCTGGCACCCGGAGTTGAAGGAACAGAGTCTGAAGAAGGCTCCAAGCTGCTGGCTCTGGGAGTGACATAGCCACCACCCTCCACAGCAATTGGGATGATGAACTCCCGAGGACTCTTCCTGATTGGCTCTCCTCTTACAGCTATATAAAAATTAATTAAAAACTGCATTTCACGCAAATAAAACGTCACACTTTCAGCCTCTGATTCGGTGGTGCTTTGTCTAGAAAGAGGCTCCTTTTTGTGTGGCGGAACGCTCTGCTTTTGAACAGCCTGAGGTATTTGCTGCGGTTGAACTGGAGGCCGAACTTCCTTCAGCATCTCCCTCTTTGGTTGTTCCTCTCCTCCTTCCACTCTGATGGGAATAATCCTTTCTTTTCGGAGCTCAGGTTCTGCCGACATGGATCTGAAGGCGTTGGAAGTAGGAGCTGTGTTTGAGTGTCTGTATGGTCTGGGCACTCGGGGAGAAGCAGCACCTGCTGGAGTTGTGCCCACAGACGCACCACTGGATGCTGCGGACACAGGGAATGCCACCTCTGAACGTTGGGTTTGAACTGGCTGTGGGGTGCCAACCATGTGCTCCACTTCAGTCCTGACAAAACAAAATTAATTTATTATTTACAAAAATTAAGGTCGTATTATATTCCATAATGCATTAAAACTACAATAATAATAATTTAGATCCAAAATAACCCATTTTTGTAATCATTAATTTTTGGGAATTATTTACCTGTATTCAGCAGGTTTCTGGGGCATAGATGGTGTTGCAGGTGAAGCTGCAGTTGGCTTGGGTGCCTGGGGAGGATTATTGAGCCTAATTTCAGCCTTTGATGTTCTCCTAGGAAGAGTGGCAGACTTTGGACTAGATTCAAGAGTGATTTTCATCGTTGTTGACTTTTTCTTTTGAGCTTCAACTGATTTAGACTCTGGGTCTGGTGTATTAGCCTTTGCCATAACCGTATTAGGAGGCGATGCTTGCCTGACAGGCTGCTTTTGGGATGGAGGAGGTGGCACAATTTCTTTTGGTGGAGACAGCTTGGGTTTGATTTCTGGCGCAACAACTGCAGGTTTTAAAGCAGCTTTTACTTCCTGCTTTTTAGGCTCTGGCTGTTGGGGAACAACTGGAGGAGGAACTTGTGGTTGTGCTACAGAAACTGGTGCAGCTGTTGCAGGTAACATTTGCGCAGCCTGAGCAACAGTTTTAGCGGCTAAAGGTGCTGTTGTGGAAGTCGTAGTCAATGGGGAAGCCGTAACTTCTTTAGGAGACTTCTTTTCAACCTGAGGAGATTCTGACTTTGCAGGTTTCTTCAAAACCTCTTTCTTTGGCTCCTCACTGGCCACTCCTATGCTTGCTGATTTTGTTGGCGGCTTCTTTTCAAATGCAGATTTAAAGTCACTAACTTTAACCCCTGGAATGAACATTTTCTTTCCTGTAACAAAATAACATTGAACATTGATGATTGCAAATCTAAGGCGGAATTAATTGAATAATTCGTTTGAATGTTTGCTTTATAATAATTCATAATAATTAAAAAAAAAATGTGAAATAATTTTACCTTTTTCAGGCGATGTTCTGTTAACATTGTTGGATGACAAACTATTGAACATCTCCGCTTTCTCAAAGATGCTTGAACGCCGCCTAACATCATTCTTAGGAATTTCTCTCCTCTCCAATGATTTCTCTGGGCTGACAGATTTACTAGAAAGATCTTCTGTCTTTGTTCTGTATCTCAAGCTCTGCGGCCTACGTTTATTAACAGCCTCCTTTGTAGGCGACTCCTCTTTCTTCGACTCAACTGTTTTTGCACTTTCTGCTTTCTCCGATTCATGTTGTTGGGTTGCAGTTACTGCACGGGGTGTATTTTCTGATTTTTGAGGCTCAGGCTGAGATGCCAATATCTCCAAATCAGGCGTGGGGATGAGGGGTTCTTCCTGGTTTTTAGCAGGTGAAATTTCAGCTTTAGGTTTTTCAGGATCGGGAGCTTGCACAGTGGCATTCAAATCCTCAATAGGAACCGGCAGCAATTCTTTTTCAACAGGTTTGTCAGCTGCGGGTTTCGGATCTGATACCTCTCCATTGATCTCGGTTGACTTCTTTTTCTTCTTCAAGCTCTTGGTATTCTCTGCATCAGGCAACAAAGTCGACGCTGGAGATACCGGAGTTTCAGCTGGCGTGGCTGGAGGAGCTTCAAAAGCTGGCAGTTTTCCAGATTCTTTTTTGGCTTTCACAGACTTTCTTTTTTCTTTGGGCTCTGTAACAGTTGAGGATGATGTTGTGGTTTCGTCTACTTCCATGAGCTCCTCCTTCTTTCTGGATTCCTCTCTCTTGGCCTCAGTGGCAGGTTTTGTTTCTTTCCTTTTGGCACCCGTTTCTCCACTAGGACATTCCTGGAGCTTCCTCTTAGGTGCAATGGCAGTTTCTTCAATTGGCAAAATTGGAAGGGGAGGTGGTGGGATTGTTAATCTTGGCGGTGACGTTTTTCTTTGAGGATAATCTAAGTCCATTAGACTGCCCACCGAGTGAGATCTTGTTGGGTAGCTTGTGGGTGGTAATGGCATGACTGACAGAGCCTGTTGAAAATAATTTCAATGTATTAATGAAATAAAAATAACAAAAAAAACTTTACTACCTCGTCAGCCTTTTCAGGAACAACGATCTTATCACTACTCGGTGCCGGTGCTAAAGAAAGGAGGAGATCGAGTCTAACTGGAGTTTGATTGGCCAGATTTTCTGCTATTTCCAAACAATTTTCGTTGTAGCCTTCATTGACCCACCAATGGTTGCAAATCTTTTCTACATCTGCCCTTTTCCGAGGCGTCACAGTCAACATGTCCCGAATCAGAGGAGAGGCAGCTGTAGATTGAGGGAATTGTTAGATTTTCGTCCATTTTATTTTAGGCTGACTTACGAGACGGCTTTTTGGGTTCAAAATAATCTCCTTGTGAAATCTGCTTTACTAACTTCTTAAAATTTGAGCCATCAAAAGGCATCGCGCCATAAACCAAGGTATACAAAAGAACTCCAAGGGACCTGGGTTGAAAAAATAAATTAATCAATCCGTCATACTTTTATCTTATAATGACGCTCACCAGCAGTCAACCTCTGGGCCGTGGTATGGTGTTCCTTTGACTATTTCAGGGGATGCATAGAGTGGACTGCCACAAAACGTGCTCAAAAGCCTTTTGTTGTCAAAAACATTTGACAAACCAAAATCAGCAATTTTTGCATTTCCAAGCTCATCTAGCAGAATATTTTCCAACTTCAAATCACGGTGGCAAATTTTATGCTGTTTTTAATATAAATTAGATGAGTGTTGATTTCATGTTTCATAATTAAAAGCAGTTGTACCTTGTGACAGTAATAGGTTGCAGTTGCTATTTGCCTAAAAATTCGCCTCGCCTCCACTTCATTCAGTACCTTTCTCTCACTCAAGTAATCGTAAAGTTCGCCACCAGCAGCATATTCCATCACAAGAACCATCTTCTCTCTATTCTCAAATACCTCATAGATGTGAATGATGTTTGGATGTCTCACCTAGAAAGAGATATTTAGCGCACTGCGCGGTCTGTCAACGTTTTTATTACTCACAGAGGACATAATTTGAATTTCTCTCCTAATCCTCACTAGATCAGCTTCAGTTTCAATCTTTGCTTTCTTGATTGTCTTGATTGCAACCTAAAGATTTAGAAAAGGATTATTTTTCAGTTCAATGCTTTTAAAAAGCTATACTTCCTGTCCGGTTTCTTTGTTGATTCCGAGTTGCACTTTGCCATAAGTGCCCTGGCCCAATTTGCGGATGATGTCGAATCTGAAAGCAACACAACAAGACGCTTGGTAAATCAAACTCATACAAAAAAACTTTAAATCTAAGTCCGTAAGTAAGATTACATGCAAGTGGATGCCTCAATGGAGTTGGGGCTCTTACAAGCCTTTGATCTGCTCCCAGGCGCCGCATATTGTTGCGATTGGTTTAACTTGTTCTGATTTCTCACAACCAAGTGTGACCGTAACTTGGTAAACTTTGGCACAAATGAAGCAATAAAATAATTATATTTTACTGCTGCTAAATGGTACAAAAACAATGGAGTAAATTGAAATGATTAAAAAGTGAAATGCATTTCTCGATCTGTCCCATATATGTATGTGGAGGACATTTGAGTTGAAAGGAGTCATTTGCATGATTTGTCTGCAAGCAATAATTTCAATTTGCAAGAAGCTCATTCAGACTATCTGCAGCAATTGGCTTTACTAATTATAATTCAAGTCTGCACGGCGTGACGTGACGTCGGCCCTCTTGCGGCTGCTGAGACGACGCCGGGTGCAAATTATTTTAAGCCGGGCTCTGTCTCGCGCGTTCTCTCCTCGGCATATTTGCATATGCGTGCACCGCGCACAAAAGATGAACAATTATACGACGGCCGTGCTCTGGCTCGCTTGCGCGGCCAGTGATTTTTAACTCGGATGCTGAAAACAAAAACAAACAGCCTCTTTCATCGCCCTATTTTTGGTGTTGATTCATAAAAAAAAAATGGTCTGATGGTCCGCACACGCAAACATATAAAAGTGCCGCGCAGAGCGGGAAAGGCCAAAAATCAGAGGCGACGCACATTTTCCAACGAAAAACATTTTTAAGAAAGAACAATAATCATTTTTTTACGATTTCCTTTCATATATGATTGGGACCTAAATAGAATTTAAATCAGATCAATAACGTATTGACACGTGAGTGACGCAAATAAAAATAGCCTTTTGGCATAAGACCCAAACTGGGCCATCAGCGGGTTTTTTAAATCATGTCATAGGCGATATGGTAATCAGTGATTCAGAGTGCAAACCAATCGCCTGAAAAGTAGTAATTCAATATTTTTTCCTGTTGGGGATGCGCCGGTAATTTTTAATTCTTCTTGTAGGAGGAAGGAAATTTGCAAGAATAAATCACATCATCTAATGGTTACATTTATATTTAAAATCTACTCCTACTTACTATATTTTAATACTTTTATTTAAACCATATTACTATGTATTCCTATTTTTAAATTCTTACACTTATTAAATTTTCCTGCTTCTTTGGCTGCACTGGCTGCAGTTAACTAATATTTATTTTCTCTGCTTTATATCTTGTTTCATGAGCACGACAACGGCTTCAAAAGAAAAGCAACAAAACCACCAAAGGCCGAGCAAAGCAGAGGTCAGGCAGAATCTCCTCAAACGATCATCGCGTCCGAAATGCCACCGGATCTAACTTTGGCCCGGACACAAAACAAAAAGGGAAGGGAACCTTTTAAAAATTTCACCAGACTCCTCTCTTGATGTATTGTTGTCCCAAACTTGACCCAAATTTTTTCAATCGTCGTCTGCGATCAGCTGCTGGCTCCGACTTGGTGCCATCAACTCCCTTTATCCCGGAAAAATTGGACTGCCCGTGTGGGAAAAGCATAAAATTAACGCTGACATGGAGAGTGCTCGCAATTTCAATACACGCCGCGGTTGCTGCATTGCGCAAAATATCAACAGACAATTGCCGCGAATGCTCTCTGCCGCTCGCATTCCAAAGGATGAAATCGATGTTCCACTCACACACATACAAAGTCTGTGCACAGAATCAATGTCGCGCAAAGTTTCACACAGCTGTGACACAAGATAAATTAATTCCCGGCCACTCTGGTCTTACATTGTTTAGTTCTGGTCAGGGGTCGGATTTAGGTGACATCAAGACGATAAAAAATTGCCAAAAACGAAAAGAATAAGTAAATTGGATTTTTCACGGGGAGTTGGTATTTGCAATCAAGCCACTAGGACAAGGTTGGAAGTTGTTTTTTCGCGAGGACTCTTTTGTTCTGTTGACGTTAAGTCTTCACCCACTGGCCAGAATAGCTGCGCCAATATTTGGCTGACGTGCGTCTAGCTAAATTGTTTCAAAAGTGGTGCAGCGATGGCGGAATGAATTATCGTTTAAAATTTCTTTGAAATTCGTCACCAACGCAATTTTGCAACAAAAAGCAGTCTGGGATGAAAAGTTATGTTTTGCAGGATTGATTAAATAAAGTCTAAGCAGGAGTATTAGTGGCTCTTGTAATTTGTGTGACTATTTTTAAGAATATGACGTCAGTGGATATAGTCTGAGAATTTAATAATATTATTTGCATCCAAAAAGAGTCTCGGCGGTCAGGGACATGAAAGTGCCAAATATTTGCTAGCAATAAACATTTGAAATTGAAAAGTGCTGAATTTGATTCAAAATGTTAGAAGTAAAATTTAACCAATATAATAATATGGTACTTGTTAGCTGGTTTGAAAAGATTAGAGTTGACCGCAGACAAGACGCAATTCGTCGCATGAATAAGTTTCTGACTGGTTATTATCTGATGTATCTGGTGACAAGGAAAAGTCTGTCAAAGTGACCTGGTCGATCATTGGCTCAAAGCAGATCCATTTCTTGTTCACCACAGAATTCATTGACACGAGCGAAGCCGCTGAATCGGAAGGAATTTGTAAAACATTCTGTTCACCTGCTAGAAAACCAGACAAGGTGACTTAAAATCAACACAATGCCATTTGGCAACGGACCAAATGTCGGGCCCAACCCGGGGCTCTCGGACGATCACTCAGCCATTGCTATAGTTTGACACTCGCGCCACTAATTTCACCTCCGCTGCAACATTGCAGCTCTTTGCTCCAAACCCATTTATTCTCACTATTAAAAGTCTGATCCTAACAATTTGTTGGTGGACAAATAGCGTTCCGAGAACAGACAATATTTGCAGGTATGACGATTTCCGGTGCTGGGTATTTCAATTTGCAGAGCAACAATAATATTGCCGCAATTATTAATAATTTTTTTTTATTTATTTATTTTATTTTTTTTTTTTTAGGGTCAGGCCAAGACAAAGTCTTGTCGGCCTGTGCCCTTTTTTGGTGGTACAGAAGGCACCACCCAATTAATTTTTTTTATTTTTGTTTTTGGGTTCAACTTGATTTAAAAAATCATCATTTTTTGCTGGCAATATTAAAATATCTTTTTTAAATTCATCCATGATCTTAATTGCTTGCTAAAATTGTCATCATACACTGCATACTTATTTTAAAACTTTAACTTCCTTCTGCTTCCTTCATGAAAATAAATATATAGAGGGATATTCACATGCTAAGTTAGCACCAGCAAATCCCATAAGAAAGTTAGCATGTGAATATCCCCCAATATTGCCTCGCAATGACTCTTTTTCCTCCAGAAATGATTTTCATTGATGATGGAAACAACAATTGTAATGATATTATCTCAAACGATAAAATAAAATTCAATGAGCGTTTGAGTTTTTAGGACAGTTAATATGTATGCAAAAAATTGAAATTTTAGTATTAACCTTTGTCTGAGTTTCCGACGGTGGTTGTGCAGTTTCACGCCGGCAGTGCTCTCCATGCCGCCCATGATGTTGTTAATGTTGCTAGATATTGCAGGTTTGGTTGAGGGGCCGTTTTTTGCCGCAGCCGCCGCCCCCTCTTCGGGGGCGGCATTGCTCGCCTCCTCCCCAACCACCATCACTTCGTCCTCAGGTCCTCCCCCTGGAACAAGACAAAAATTTTAAATTAAATTTATGCAATTTGCATGCATAAACCATTTGGTTCCAAAAGATCCAATAAAGCTTGATTTTCGTGGAAATGAAGAGTCGGGCTTTTAACGAGGAAAAGCCCGACTCTTCATTTCCATGATCATCTCCTCGAGTGTCAACTTTTTCAAACAAACTTGATTTTCGTGTTTAAACAAGATTAACTTTTAAAATACCACCTTTTTCAATCTAGCTTGAATTGCACTTATCGACAATTATTTGGTTATCAAAATGACACTTATATTGTCTGAATCATGCCGCAGAGAATCTATTTCCTGTATTCAGCTGAATGTATGGAAAGCGGCAGTCACCACAGACTACATTACATACAGTTATGAAGTGTTCATACATACGCAGTTTGGTTTTCCCAAGTTTAGCTGTTTATTTACAGACGTGGGTTAAAATTAGCGTGGTGCGAGTGCTACCACGTTGCGTTCTACAAGATTAAATTTTTTTCTTCAGATGTGCGATTAATAAAATAAAAACAACGCCAAACTCGAATTGCATTATTTTAAGTATCGTTCTGCAAAATCATGAAAAACACTAAATTGATAATCTAATTGTTTTTTAATTTCTATTTTTAGTAATAATTCTATTTTTGAGGTAAACGACTAATTTATAATTATTGCATTATTGGAATTACCACACACTCGGCCTATACTTAATAAAAATGAAAGAATTTGTTAAAAATTGAGGGCTATCGTTTTCAATTCATAAAATTATCTATTAATTTTTTTGCCTTGTAATGCATCAAGTGATAGCTCCAAAGAGGGCTGGCGGGGTAAATATTATTCGCGCAGATAGACGGACCAGCTGACGGGTGGCTATTTTCAGCTTGGCACCGAGGAAAACATGCTCAGCCTCAGACATTTCAACGCTTTAAAGCCTCTTCCAGAAAATTTCTGCTTTTTAGCTCAAGTTGAAAGTAAGGAATCCATAAAATTGACGACGACTTATGTGGTTTGCCGAAATCAACGACCAGACAAGCTGACAAGGTCTTGGCAATATTGACAATAACGGTTGAAATCGAGCTTCGTCAGCAAATTCAACGTTTCACGGTCAAACAAGATATTAAATAACGATTTTTTAACAATAAAAGTAAAGAAATGAATATTTTCAAGTTAAAAGGAAAAGTATCGTTTGCAGTTTTCCGCAAAATTAAAACCCTATTGATGCCTAACTGATTAATACATTTTAATCATCCAGAATAACTCTCAGGAATAATTATATTCAAAATTGAAGAATTTGGAAAAAAAATATGTAAGAAGGTTTCATCTGCTTGAAGAAATTGAACAAAATGTTAATCTTACAGCATAAGTCGGTCTCGTCTGGCGCTGCGTGGAGACAAGGTCGGCAGATTCCCTTAGAAGGGCAGAAAGCGAGGCAAGGGCACTGACATCCCACGCTTCTCTCTTTCCCACTCGCAAAATGTGAGCAACACCAACCCAACCGAGCGGGTCAATAGTGTTCAGACAGGCGAGCTGCATTGCCCCGAAAACCACCCATACCTCGCCGCTTTAGTGTAATTTTGTGCACAAATCCGGTGCTGATCAAAAGCAACGAATTTTGCGGCAGTGGCACGTGTGCTCGAGTTGGCCCATTCATTAGCAAACCGGGCGTGTTCATTGTGCCAAACCGTGGCAAGTTTGCTTATTCAACGGAGCGGCGGCGCGTACAGAGCAAGTCTGCTCTTCATGTGCGCGCTGCTAAATTATGCGGCTGCCTCTCGCCGGGGTGTTTGCACTCGGAAAATGTTTTTGCGTTTTATTTTCATGATCACGGTGCCTTACGAGTCAATAATTTTCCACTGCAAAAAATTTCAGCAATCCGAAAATTTTATTTTGCGGTGTTTTGAGGGAATACGCATCGTGTAGACTATTAATTAAGATTCTATTTAAAATTCGTATTGCCCGTTAGAGTCATATTATTAATTATTTTAAGGCACAAATTTAAATTTTTGTTATTTTTGTGCTTCAAGATTTTTCCTCTTGAAGCAACAACGCTAGTGAATGTTATTTTCCAGCGAGAATGCGTCACAATTGTCCACCAAAGAAGGGCGGCTCGTTTGCTCTGCATGGACTCAGTCGGCTCAAGTGACTCACCTATTGAGTGACGTAATCACTGAGAGAACACAATTGGTTTCTCTCCTCTGCTATGGTGCTTATTACTCCCGAGTGCGATTGAATAAATAAACATGCAAACGCATAGAAAATAGCGGCTGTTTTATAATTATTATTATTTTTTCTTTATAAATAAATGGATAAAATCTTGTTTCTTTGAGGAATTGAATGTTTTAATGAATATCAAGCAATATTCTGTTATTTTTGATTGAATGTTAATTTGTTACGAGAACCTTCACCATCGGAATAAAAATTTGATTAGACAATTGAAAAGCACAATGAGTCTATGGTAGGAATGATACCTGAATTCAAGTTTTAAAAACATAATAATTTTCAGACACGTTTTGAAAATAAAACTTTTACGATAAATTTTACGGCTCATCTTTCCCGGAATATTTTTTCTTAAAGTTGAGATCGGTGGTAATTTATAAACAATGGCAGGTATTAATTTAAGAATGAATAGTGAAATCGATGAATTCAAAATTTTTGGTTTATATTAGCCAGTGAAATGAAATTCGTCTCTTGCTGGCTGATGAGTGCGTGCTTTTTCCACTTTTTTTAAACAGCCCTTGTTATTATTCCGACGACTCGTGTCGCGCACTTGGAATTTTCACTTCTTCTCCTGTATAACTCGCACTTGCTAACGATGCTGACAATTAAAACCAAGGAAGAAGCATCACGTACGCGCGCGAGATCGATGAACTCCGCGTGCGGATTATACTTAAATAATGCATTCACTATCCTGCGTGTCTGTATCAGCAGGTATTTAAGTTAATTAATTAAACCTTTTTTAATCTGGAAATTTGACATATTATTTATTCTCCTCAGCGGAAGAAACAATGAAAAAGAATTAAATTAAATAATAAAATTTGTTTTAAAACCAACTTAATTTCATTTTTATGGATGTTTTCTTTACTTTCCTTGAGCTTCAGCAACACAATTCATTCTATAGTTAAGGTGGTCGCAATGAGTCATTACATCGTGGTGACGCCTCATAAGTAAAAAATATCAATTATTAATAAAAATAATGATGATTTGCAATTTGTTGAAATTAACATTGAGCTTAATGGAAAGCCTATGGAAGGAATTATCAAATCATATTTTTTAATGTTGGTGGCTATTACGAATAAATTATTCCACAAGGGTTAGAATTGCAAAATCTTCTATGCCTGATAAAAAGGTTATGAACAGAATCAACAACTGCACTCTGTGGTGTTTGTTAATTGAAAAAAGTAGCACGCGAGAGGAATGAGAGGATGTCGCCAGACTAGAGCAGAGGCGCCCGTCGAACGTCTTGAATAATTTAAGGTCGCGTCACGACAGGGTCAGTAAGCACAAGCCGGTCGCTGAGAGGCAAAACCAAGAAGAGCATTGTTTGGTAAAATTATTCAAATGCACGACTCTGCTTTGGACACGAATTTTGAGCGAGAGACAAAAACAAGCGTGACGTCACGAAGCGCGGTTGCTTCTTCTTTGGCTGGCGTTCAAAGCAGCTCCACTTCAATTGTCCGCCGCTGCGGAAATTTGCATTCGCGCAATTGGGCAATTATCAAAGTGTCGAGTAACCCGGTCGATTTGCTCAAGGGGTTTTCTCGGGTTGTTTGCTAACCAAGACAAGTTAAATCGCACGCTTGGCTCTATATTTATGCACAACAAACTCTCAAAACACGCGCACATTTCATTATTTCAACCTCTCTTGAGCGATTATTGATTGGAGTTTTTGCCGAGAAAACTGGGCCAGCCGATTATTGCGCTGCAATTCTCTGCACTTTACATTCTTGGCGCCGCGGGAGCAGACGTTGTTCTGAATTGACGAAAGGTGTGTGAGAAAGACGCAAAATCGCTGGGGTCAAAATAAGCATCTATTTAGCTAACTTTTGAATTTTAATTCAATTTTCATGCTGTGCATCGTTTTGAATAACTTTTATTAAAATATTAAATCTTGAAATATTATTATTAAAATATTATTATTTTATTTTTTAAATTCAATCCTTCATTTTTTCATTAACTTTTACAAAGAATATTTGCATAATATCCCCGGGTATTTTTCCATTCATTGGTGTGGTGTGTTGCAAAAAATGCTCACATAAAAATTAAAAATGCTAAAAATCACAGATAATATATGTTTGTTTCTTCGCGTGGCCTAAGTAAAAATTAAACTAAATTTTGACGCAGAGTTGAAATTGAAATCAATGCCAGAAAGGTTCTCTGCATGCAAAAATTATTCACAAAGGATATTATTCAGGTGGAAAGTGGGGATTTTCCGTGCGATACGAAGACCCCTTTCAATCCCAGACTCATTTTCCCTGCGACACTGTCGTGGAAGAGCGACTGAGCCCTTTTGCACGGATCATATCGCTTTCATGCTGTTCTCGCTCACATACATGCTGAAGCACCTTATCTCGTAATCCCAGCCAAAACACGCCTCGCTGTTGCAAAATTTCTTCTTATCTGGATTTACGGATTATGTGTGCCAGGGTGGATATCTTGACTGAGTGAGCAAATTTACTTGCAGAGATTCAGTAAAATGGTTGTCTTATGGCTTTAATTTCTTTTTTTAAATAAAATTAGAAAAATCAAGAAAGAAAATTAGTTCCAAAATAATTTATTTGTAAGCCCGCTTTGAAGCAACTTATTTAGAGAGATGACGATTATGTAGCTTAATTTCTCCTGAATTATTCAAATTTAAATAATTTCATCAATTTATTACTCTTAAAGTGCGCATTGACCTCGGCCTCGCAAACCAAAGGAACTCCTTGTGTGAGCCGAATAATTTTCAAACATTGTGCAAATTAGACCAATTGAATATTTTTTCGTATTGTAGAGATTAGTATGCCGGGTATTTATTGCCTCTTGATTAATTAATATACTAGTTTCAGTGAGCTGTTAACTGTAGCACCAACCAATAAAATTTATTGACTTGATTCGGGGGGAAATAAATTAATTGAAGATATTGAAGGAAAAATTGAGTAAAATGAGAATTATTTGACAAGCCAACTTGAAAAGAACTCGCAATATTGAAATTTAACAAGTTGATTTAAAAATTAAATAAATTATCAATTGATGTATTTTCCAGAATTTTTGTGTGTTGATGCATGATTCCGCTTTCCTGTACAATGTACTTTTTGGGAATGGAGACTAAATAAATAAATAATAGGGTTAATGCAAACTTCCAAGCTGTTCTTATAAATTACCACCTGACCTCTACATTGACTGAGAACTTCTTTATTTTTATTTTAATTTAATTCAAATCAATGCAACATGAATTAAAAATAAATGAAAAACTTGACTTGCCGATTTGTCGGCGGTCGGTTTTTGGACTCGCAGCGCGCAAAGTGTATTGGGCGCTAAATGTAACGCGGATGGAATTCAAGCCAGTGCGCGATCTCACAGGCTAGGGAGGGCTATTTCGGGTGCGACTCTCTCTCTCTCTCTGCCAGCGAATAGTGGTCCACTAGAGTTCTTCTCTCGAATCAAGGACCACCGTCAGTCGGTCGGGTGCGTGTGCCACACAACATGGGACACTTCTTGGCTTTCGCCGACCAGACACTCACTCAACACCCCCCCCCCCCCCCGACCGTTTCCAGTCCCACTTGCTTGAGGAGCAAGAAGGAAAAGCCATGAATGGAAAATACGCCTGGGCTCACACTTATGAGAAATTCCGCGGAGAAGGCCAAGGTGTATCAAAATCGATAAAATAAAAAATAAAAAGCGATTTTTTTTCTAGTAAAGAGAAGGAAAACGAAAATGGGGGGTGCTGGAATTCCATTTTTTTTAATTTGCTTAATTTTTATTAGCTCAAAATTATTATAAAACAAGATTTTAGATGACAAATTATGGAAATGAAGAGATCGGCCTTTACCTCATTGTAAAAATTGTTTTTATTCAAAAACAAAGCCGTTTGTTTTTTAATAAAAACAATTTTTTGCAACGAGGAAAAGCCCGATCTCTTCATTTCCATGATCATCTCTTCGAGTGTCAACTTCTTCAGACAGGCATAATTAGACCACCTTTTACATTTAATAAGTATTTTAGCTCAGTGAAGGAGTTTGAAAAATTGAGACACTTTTCTAAGTTACATGAAAATTTAATAAGGCATTTTGTGTCAATTTATGAATTGTTTTCGCCACAATTGATCTTTTAACATAAGGCAAGTGGCAAAAATTTTATCTTAAGTGGACCTGCCGTGAACAATTGGCCATTGATAAGCGGCAATTCATTAACAATCACTTCAATGCAATGACCAATTAAAATTCCTGAGATAAGCAAATTAACTTGAATTCCGTGTAACAATAATTTTAAATTACTAATTATAAACTGTGGAAGAAAATCAGAAAAATAAATTTGCAAATATGTTATTTTGAGATATTTACAAAAAAAAAATTTATCGCAAAATACTCGCTTGAATTATAAGATCAACCAAGATTAGAAGAGAGAATTGTGTTGACACTTCACAGGCGAAGTGTCAATATTGAAAACAAATTAACTTTCTCATAAGAGCCTGATCCAAGCAATTAATAATTATTAATAATAATAATAATTATTATTAATATTTGATGTCAAAATGTTGAGCAGCTTCTTCGTATTTCTGATATTTAAAAAAAAATTAAAATAAATAAATTTTATTAAAATTTAAAAAAAAAATCAAGAATTATAGTCCTCTTCTAAAGTTTCTTTTTTTATAACGAAAAAAATGGCACTATTGAATCTATCGTCAATAATGCAATAAAGAAAGAATTAACCAAGTAAAAATCAGAAAATTAATAAGGTCACAACTTAAGGCAAAGTAAAAAATTACCTGTATTAACTTCGATTATGAGCATTGGGCTCATCATAATATTATGCATTTTACGTTAAATATAAAAAATTTACCTCAGGCGTGAGCTTCGCAGGTCGTTAGGAGCGAGAGGCTAAGTCCACCTAGGTTAGACTCGAGACTGCAGGCGCATATTTTTGAACTTTGCAAGCGACACGAAGTCGTAATGTGTCGGTTGCTGAATCGCCGATTCCAGTGGGGTTCGAACAAGAGTGTGAAATTAATCAAGAGACGTGATCACTTGGAGAATTCCGGCTCGACTGTGTATTCAAAAATAGCCTGCGAGTTTGAGGGGCGATGGTGCTGCCTTGCTCATCCCTCTCTTGCAGATCGCCCCGCCCTTGATTGGAAAAACCTAATCGCACCATATGATAATATGGACCCGAAAATTTCCCCGGCTACCGAATTCAGCAAGGCCGACGCGTGTTAATGTCGATTTTCGGCGAATTTGTCGTGATATAAACAATACACTCACCGTTCCAGTACGCCATGTCTGCGCTCACTACTACTAATTGTGCCATCTATGAGTGATGCTTGGAACTACCGGTTGAGACGGAATGCAAGGGAGGGAAAAGCCTCTTGCGAGAAGAAGTCCTGTATGCTTGTATACAAAACACAGCATTCGAGTAATAAGAATTTTATTATATTACTTTTTATGTATAACTTATAAATATACAGGTTATATAATACACTTAGCCTCTTCAGATAAACTCATTTCATATTTGCTGCTATTTGCATCAGATATTAATATGTTATTTATTATTATTTATTCTTCTCGGTCTGTACAAAAATTTTTAAATTGGAGAAAAAAAGAGAAGAAAGGGTTTAAAACTAGCAGATGTCTGCTAAAACGCCCGACATCAAAAGAGACACGGCCGCCGCGGTAAACCCACACTATCGAAAAAAAAGAACGATATCACAAACACTTTAAAATCTTCAATCTTCAATTACTGCCACAAATACTCTTTGCAAAGGGAGGGAAAATTGCTTGAGGGACTAACTTAATAAAGTTAGTTTTGTAAAAATAATTGCAGCTATGCATAAAAAAAATAATGTTTTTTCGAGAAGTTAAATAACTTTGAAGGACTATTTGAATTGAAGCAGAATTGAAGTAAGAAACATTTTTTTTAATTACATTGAGTAGAATAAACAAACACAAAATTTAAGGTGACGAATAAAAGTTTTGAAATAAAAATTACTGAAATTTCGTAATTGTTAATTGAATTTATTATTTCAAGAACACATTTATTGCAAATAGAAACTTACACAGCAGATGAGATGATATCTTATTGTTAATAATATAATCCTGTATCCTGAAAACTTTTTTAATTATTTAAATATGCTTTAAATATTGAAAGACACTATTTAAGGTATTTATTTTTGTTAACAATAATAATCTTAAGTGAATTTTTTCATAATATGTAATCAATTGATTTTGCTTTAATAATAATTATGTAGACGAAGCACATTTCACTTTTGCAAAATGGCCCAAAGACACACGAGAAAAGTGCCGCTTTTTTAATTAATCTTGGATACCATTCATCAGCAAAAGTTTGGATAAAAATTGACACTGAAAATAACGATAGTCTAATTTTAAGCTGCAACGATTCATAATAATTATTGTGTGTGAGAAACGTGTGTGAGTATGGAAAATTACCCTCATGCCAAGTAAAGCCAAGTCTGCTACATCTCTATTGAATCACAATATTTTAAGTTCATATCACTTTCCATTACAGCCACTTCTTGAGTTCGTCTTGCCTTATGCCTTCCCAATTCTAATATTCAGCTTCGCAAAATTATCATAGCGAAAGAGGAAGTACCAGGATTTTAGTGCAAATTGCTTCTAGATTTTGAGAGAAGAGTATGTCAATTTTTAATTTATTGAAAAGGATAAACAATTCACAATACTAGAACACCGATTTGCAAAATTAGCATATCAAAAATGATACTGCTACTGCTTTATATGGTGAAATATTTTCAAGAATCAATGCAACACCTCAGTTAAAAAAAACTAGTGAAATTTCAAAACTGCTTCTTCTCAGCGTTGATAAAAATGCGTGAAAATTCAATGATACATTTTATATTCCTAAAAGCGACTTGGAAAATGTTATTTCATTTTTCCCCCTTTAAGCGGTTTATGCATGCAATTTTGGGCATGATCAATCAATAGATTTTTCACCTCAAATCTGTCCAAAACCAAACACATTATAACACACATTTTATACCAAAACCCTCGCGGCACTCCAAAAAGTCACAACTTTTTTATGCAAATGTGAAATACGAAAGCGTGACCCGCACAATAATTGTACCCGAGACACTTAAAACGTGAAATTTGTGCACTTTTGGGAGCAGAATAAATCATAATTGGCTCTTAAGGTTTGTGCTGCTTTTACAATAATTAAAACACAGACACTAGGTAGTATTAAAAATGCACATAAAACTTCGTTATTCAAAAGCCTTTTGAGCAAAATCTTTTGTTCTCTTTTTTTAGAATCGCGAAATGTATGCATATGTGGTATTTTTGCCTGTTTTGATATTGTATATAATATTATTGAACCTATTTTTATTTCAACAGTTTTGGTCAAGGAGGAGAATTCAACATTTTTATGCTTAGCGATGTCACAGTTAGTGAATAATCAAGAAGCAAAGTTACAAAGAGCGAGAGAATCAAACAGTGCGCAACTAGATTCATTTTAGTCAAGCAAAAAGTAACATGTGGAATAAGCCGGTGAATTTTCATTTCAATATGAAATCCATTGGTATGTATTGATCACGTGAAATTGTGTGTGTTTTTTTTAATTGCTACAAGAAGATTTGAGTTTTGTCTTTAACAAATTTTGTATTACTTTGAACGACATTATAATATTTATCCTTTATTGCATCAGAGTAGAGCAACTTTTCAAAACCTCATCTAAATGGAATGCAATGTAAATGCAATTTTTCTCTTCTGCATGTTGGCCCGCCCCATGAGTTATGCTTTATTAAATGTATATAAACACCTAAAATTCAAAGAACAAATAAATCAATTGCCACGCTGACGCTGTTTATGTTTTTTGGTGCCTCTATCAGATTGCACTAAGAGAATTATTTTGTGGATCCCTTTTGGCCAACAGCGAAGAGAGAAGTCGTGCGCGATTTTACAATTATAGTCGTCTGGCAAATACCTTGATAAAACCGCAAGCCGCTAAATTTAAGTCATTGGTTCCTTTGCACAACTTGGACTACGGTGAAGACGATCGAAGCGGATTGAAAACGTGTACAGTCTTTGTCTAAAATAGGGGCATGCATGCCTGCAGGCTATAGTCGACGAGGCTGCCTTGGGCTAAGCCCAGTCCCGGGCCCATCATTGGCCTGATGGGTTCGATGAACGCCTGCTGGCCGAATCCCATCATTGGAAGGGCATGCAAAGATCCTCCTTTGAGCTGCTCCACCTGCTTGCCTCCGGGCTTGAGGTGCTCGAACGAGGGAAACTGGGGAAGACCTGACGGACCGGTCGCCCCCAACAGCAGCTCAAGCTCATCCATCTGAAATTCATCAAAATATGCTTGCAAATAAATCGAGTGTCCGCAATGACGATGGAGGAAAATTTCGCCTCTTTTGGCGTCAGGCTCGTTCAATTTTGATTGTCCAGAATGATTAGAAAAATAATTCCATTAGTATAAAAGATAAAAAAATCTCTCATTATTGGTCATATTGCTCCTTTTTAGATATTCCCCAATGGCTAAAAGAACTCAGAGAATATACAAAATTATGTCATCATCGCGTGGACCAAAATTAAGGATATGCCAGCAAAAAATGATGATTTTTTAAATAAAGTTGAACCCAAAAACAAAAATTAAAAAAAAATTAATTGGGTGGTGCCTTCTGTACCACCAATAAAGGGCACAGGACGACAAGACTTTGTCTTGGCCTGACCCTAAAATAAAAAAAAAATAAAAATACCTACAATAAAAATGGATATCAGATGAGGCACCAATTTTTTTCACTTTATTTTAATTTTAAATGATTTTTTTTTTAATTATCATAAAATATTTTGTTACATTGGATTTTTTCTTGACTTCGCGGATAAAAATATTTAGATGTAAAAAATTATTTTAGCCACAATGGTCATCCAGAGAATAAAACGCCTGCAAGCAAATACTTATGCAACCTGCCCGACTTGCAAAGACTTGCTATTGTATTCATTAACTTACCTTGGCAAGTCTGGTGCGCGGCGGCCGTGGCCTGTAGGGCACCTTGGCCGAGGCGTTCTGGCCGTGGTGTCGGTTGAAGTGCTCCTTCAGTTTGTCGCGCCTGGAACTAGCGTAGTCGCACTGCGAGCACTTAAACGGCTTGTCCTCAAGGTGGATGCGTTCGTGGCGGACAAGGTGACTCTTCTCGAGGAAACCGCGGCCACACGTGGAGCACGTGTGTGGCCGCACCCCCATGTGCGTCCGCATGTGCGAGCCTAGTTGCGATCGCTTAGGGGTTGTATACCGACACTGTGGGTACGAGCACTTATGCACCTCCCCTGTTAGCAAAATATTTAAAATTTTGATAAAAATAAAAATGTGGAGATGACATGATTTCCAATGAATAATGGATAACTCATTAAAAAAACCAAGAGAATGAATTTAATTGAATCATTACAATCATACAATAATTAAATTAAATAGAAAAATTATTAGACTTCATCTACCTGTATGTATTCTTTTATGAGCAATTAGGTGGCTGAGATACTTGGTCGAGAAGCCGCACGTGTCACACAGGTAGGGCCTGTCGCTGCTGTGAGTGGCCAGGTGTTGCTCCAGCGTCGATTTCATGCCGAAAGAGCGGCCACACGCTTCACCTGTTAGTTTCAAAAATATGTTTTGCAAATTCCAGCAGCTACGTACTTCAAATTACAAGTGAACGGTCTCTGTCCGGTGTGAGACCTTTGGTGCTGCGTCAGGTTGGGTTTGGTGCGACACTTGAAGCCGCACTCGTGGCAGCAAAAAGGTTTCTCGTCCGAGTGCTGCAACCGGTGGGATAAGACCTGGTGGATGCGGTCGCATCTGTATTCACCTGCAACCAATTCAATATTCAAAAGTCTTAAAATCTCCAGTGAATATTTTAATGTGGATATTCTTTGAAATTAAGCTCATTTTTTTTTTTACAATTATCACATGCGAAGGGCGGGCCAGGAAAGTGTTCCCTCATATGTGAGTAGTAGTCCTTGTTGAAGTTGCATGCGAACTCGCAAATGTTGCACTTGTATCGCACATCGTGAGCGTGAACTGTGGCTGCGTGCTGCTCCAGTTCAGTCACGGAAAAAGTTGAAAACTCGCACAAGTGACACCTGAGCAGAATATAAAAATGCTATTTTTTCAAATTTATTGTTGAAGTTACCTAAAAACTTCGTCGTCGTCTTGACCGTTGTCAGTGGCCATCGTCTCGGTGCAGGCGTCGTCCTGATGAGTCGAGCCTGGACTCAGATCAGCTTCATCCAGGGACTGAAGAGCCTGCATTTTCCCATGTATTTTTCGTAGGGCCTGCAGTCGGGCCGAAGGCGTTCTCCACAGGTGAGCGATTGTGCTCGATTTTCGCTTGTGCTTAGGCCTTTCTTCTAAAGTTTAAATGTTATTTGTTAAGTCAAAATTTTAGTAAAAGTGAGACCGTTTCTAATTGAGTCGCTGAGCGGCTCGTGCAAGCCCAGCAGGATGTGGTCATCACTAAATTCTTGAGCGTCATCTTGAGGGGGTTCTTCGGGCTCTACGGTTGCTGTTTCCTGTGGGTGCAAATTATATTTTACCTTAATTATATTTTACCCTTTCTGACACAAAAAGATAAATTCTACAGATTTTAGAATCAGTGCTTCTCTATACAATTTCCTGTTGGTCCAATATTTTTTTCATAAATTTTCCGAAAAATGGACAAAAAAAAGTGGTACACAAACATAAATAAATTTTATAATCGTCCTAAATTATTGGTTTAGACAAATCAGAGTGAAATACGAGTTGCAAAAGTTATTTTTAAAATTTTTCTTTTTGGTGGCTTAACAATTAAAAAAATCGGGCCTGGATATTATTGGTTTTCTCACAAAAGATCGTGATAAACATTCAAGGCGTTGATTTATCTACGGCAAGACAATGACGCGGCGCCATCCACGCAGATTAGCCTGCTGGAGAGGCACTCACTTTGTTGTTGAGGGCGTCGTAGGTGGGTCGGTATTGCGGTGGCAGCCTCTCGGCGCGCACCAGGTTCTCGAGCACCGCGTTCAGGCACTCGGTGCTGCTGGCGTAGAGGGCCTGCGAGTCGAGGTGACCTTTGACCTGCTCCTCGCTGAGGCCACTCCAATCGGCGACTATTTCTAGCAGGGTTGGGAATATGGATTCCCTCGTTGTCAGGTCGTGGCTGATCCAGCAGCAGGCAACATCCAGTAAGGTCAACACGTCTAGCTCCAAAGTCTGCACAAAATGTTAATATTTTGGCAATTTGCATCAGAAATGTTAAAAAAAAAATTATTTTTATGTAACAGCAACACGATTTTATAAATTAAAATTAGTAAAAACAAGTATTAATTAATTTATCTAACCTTATCAGATAAAAAGTCTTGGATTTGGTTTGAGGAGAATTGTAAAAAGTCTTGTTGCTTGACTATCTGGTGAACGTGAGCTCTAACGAATATTGCTACGTTTCGTATCAAATCAGTCATGTCGTATTTGTCGGCCAGGTGCCTGGTCTGCAAGCAGTTATCCAGCCTGAGGTTCTTGTCGAGGAACTCCTCGCAGTGCGTCTTGAGCTTGGAGACGAGGAAGTGGTTGGCCAGTCGCAGCATCTCGGCTACGTTGGCCTCGTTGATCAGCACGATTCCCGTGTACATGTAGTTAATCAGGCAGTGAAACACCTCTGAGTTCTGGCACGTCACCGTCAGTCGCTCCTTAACCACGCGGTGCATCTTCAGGATTGAG
This sequence comes from Neocloeon triangulifer, assembly GCF_031216515.1. Lineage (NCBI taxonomy): Eukaryota > Metazoa > Arthropoda > Insecta > Ephemeroptera > Baetidae > Neocloeon > Neocloeon triangulifer. The sequence continues at coordinate 5,347,971 of NW_026775550.1, forward strand.
TCAAAGTACGGTGAGCATGAGGCTAGAACGCTGCGGTGTGCCCTGAGAATATAATTCACCAATTGGATTTTATAAAAAATGTAATTTCCAAAAAAATAAAAATTGTTAATAAAGAAATATTTAAAATGGCAAAAATAACAAGGAGATAATTTTTAATAACATAAATTTCAAGTAAAAACATGCATTTTGTTGAAAAATCGAATCTAAAATAAAACAATAAAATGTACCTGACGCGCGAGGGACAATTAAGTGAACATACAAATTAATTGTTTGGATCAGGTTGAATAAATAAATGAATTGACTTAAAATACACAAGCAAAAATTGAATTATTGTTGGTGATTTGAATTTAAAGTCGGCAGCCATAATTCATTTTGAGCTTTCTCGGCGGTGGTCAAGAGAAGACTGATTTATTGTTGTTTATTTATCCAATTAAAACATCACATTGTTTATTAATATATAAATAATGAAAATTATTAGACCAAACCCAGAGTATATTTTTTGATCGATTTTTTGTTCAAAACCTTTACACAAGTTCCATGCAGCTAGTTATTTATTTTATTATTATTTTAAAATTTGAACCCATTAAACCCACATTCAAATTTCTTATCACAACTTAGAAAAACAATATGCATTATATTAAGAATTTTAAAAATAAAAACGAATTTGGTATCTAATTTAATTAGTTATTTTTATCATAATTCATATATAAGTTTAGGGAATTTAGTTTAAGTAATTATGAATGAATGGTTGTTTTTAAAAATCCCAAAATGAAAAAAAAAATGGGATAGTTTATAATGTTTTGATTTTGACGAAAAATTAATGCTCAAGTGAGTCGAGAGCGATCGCCCACGCTGCGATCAATTGAAATGATGGAAGGGTCAAACAAAAATGGATTTTGGCAGTTCGTCGGAGTGTCGCGGCCCGGCGCGGCCCTTGGAGGGGTGGCTTTCACCTGAAGCTGCGTCCCTCAACGTAGAGGGTGACGTCGCAGAAGCGGCCCTCCTCGCGCTGACTCCGCAGCTTCTCGAGCATCGAGTTGCCGTGCTCGGACTCGGTGAAGCTCATGGAGCACTCGGTGGGCGCCATCCTCGTGTCCGGGCCTGCAGTCGGTGCTCACGTCCCGCTCATTATGCCCCTGCCGAACGCAACCCACAACACGGCCAGACTCGCGTAAAAAACACACCGACCGAGTGCCATTGATTTTTGCCCCTCTGTCTGGGGAACAGCTGATCCGGCGCAGACACTTGGCGTAGGTGCTGCGCCCGCCGCTCGAGGGCTAGGTCACGGTGAACTTTAACATTTTATGGGCTCCAAAAAAGACCCCCCTCCCCCTAAAAAAATTGAAACCATCAAAATTGTATGATTCCTTGAAACTTGTGTTTTCTTTGAAAATTGTGTTTTTTTTTTAACTTTGATACATGATATATGAGAATTCATGAATTTGCATTTTGCTTTACCTTCCAATTTTCAATCTTGATGCAATTTACATTTTTTTTTTAAAAAAAGCAAATTTTGCTCAATTTTCGCTAATCAAACTGGGTGAAAAATAAAAGTGGCCACTTTTTGTCTGGATTTTGGGTCAAAAGGGGTGAGCGAATTCGCAGGCAGTGTTGCCGTTTTACGATTTCCGGTGGGTGTTTCAGTCTGCGGAGCGACAATATCGTTATTGCCGCGATCATTAAGCACAAGTTCATGCGGGACAAACGGGCTGGTTTGCGACGCTAAATAATTCCAGCCCAATTAGAAGTAATGGTCCGGCTCGGAACAGGGCGTCGGACAGCAGCGCGGGGGTCGGGGAGCGCCTGCCGAAATCGCACGCACGCCACCCGCAACACGGCCGCGCACACCAGGCTGCCTACCCGCGGTGCCCTCCTAATGTGGTGCCGGGGCCTATTCAATAACACTTGATGGAGAGCAGCTTTCTAAAAATGGCTGGCTGGTGTGCGCGCCTCGCCCTTTTTCACACACACATACACCGAAATCACCCGTAATTACGCCCAACTTGGCTGCGTTGATGGAAATTCTGGTCGTTTGGTAATAAAAACTTGGACAATTTTTCCAATTTCGCAAAGAGCAGGAAAATTTTAAAATTTTGATTGTACTGGAAAGTTTTTCGCGAATTCTAATTGACAACTTGAGAATCGTTCTAAAAAATAAAAATACTTTTTATTTTAAACCGATTTTTACATAAGACTCTTGGTCTTCTAAAATGGTCAAATTATTGAAGCTATCCAGTGTTTAAGAAACTTCGTTTTATAAACTTCACACAGCAATTTGAATTTAAAAATAATAATTCATCTTCAAAACTTATAACTTTTATTTTAATAAACATTTTTTTTTTAAATTTTTCTTTCTTTGCTATTCACAGTTTAATTGTACTAAATTTCTGCATTCAAAGTTTTTTCTGCAGTTTTTATCACTATTATGCAACGGGACTCGCTATTAAGAGGAATTTCAAAATAAAGAAAATGTGAAGTTAAATAAAAAATAAAAAAATTATATTTGTCGATGAACTGAATTACACACACACGCAACTCACCCATTTATTTAGCCAGAGAACACTAATTCCTAATTAAAAACAAATTTTTCCCTGGCTAGGCGCTGGGGCTCAGTAGCTAGTTGCGTTTGGAGGGATCTAACGCGGCTACAGTGTAGCTAATGCCTGACATTTCACTTTGAAATGTCTTAAACAAAATTCTTAATGGTAATTTTTAATACAAGATTTGACTCCTAAGTTATATAAAGCAAAGGAAATATTAACATTCTTTAAATGTTGTTCTAAAAGCCGTGAAAATGATTTAGGGCAAACGGAAATTAAACTGTTACGACCGATTTCATGAATATCTCCATTTAGATGGTAAATTTATGAATTATTACCTATTAAGTTTTTGATTGCAATTTGGAATCTCAATAATTATTTTTGATAAATATTTAATATTTAAAATATAAAATATCACGTTGTACACGCAATAAATATTTAATAATATTATTTTTGTTATAATATAAAATCAAAACAACTGAGGCTCACAGCTGTGCATGCGGACTTTTTTTTATCTTGAACGCTTGTAAGTTTTGTCTTAATTTTTGCTAATGGTGGTGCCCTTTGGTCCAAAGAATTTCCTTTTGTTTGTAAATTTTACAGATCTCTACAGGTGCATTAGAAACGATATAATTTGCAATTCAATCAGAGTATTCGATTCAATTTCTAATATTTTGCAAAGCAAACAATTCTATTCAGCTCTATTTCAGTTTTTTAATATAAATAACACATATAATGCAATGCATCTTATATCTGATGCATCACATAAATCGAATAAATATCTCAAGACAATTACTCACAAATACAAAATTAATAATAATTAATATAATTTAGCAAGCGGAAGATTTTGTTATTCCACAAGGATATTTGAATTCAGTTTTGATCTTCAAAATTCTTGCTAGTGGTGGTGCCGTTTTGTCCAACAATTCCTTTTTTTAGATAATTTTTTTTCTTTCAAAAATTGTATGTAACAATTTGGACTAATAAGCAACAATAATAATCTCTGATTCTTTATTATATTTTTAAGATTCTAATTTTGGTGTATATTATTCTTGTGGTTTCGACAGAAAATCAATACAATGGAGAAAAATCATAGTGCACGCATCCCTTCCAGCTCATGCCTTATTCAGCGGCCCACCAAGGGACCATATCCTGTACATAATTCAGCTGCAGAGTGAGCGCGTCGGCTGGCGAAAAGTGGTGATCTTGAATTATGCACGTAATCATAGAATTTAATTCGACCCGCGCGCGGCTAAATAAATTAAACTGGTATCGATCCCGCGGGGGCCGCGGCGGCAGCCAAATTACATACAGAGCGCCACAACACGCACCCACGGCAGATATAACTGCGCCACTTTCCGCCGCATTTGCTTATATTGTATTGAAACACACATAATACTTATCTCGCGCTTATTTCATTTTTCTCCCCGTCGGAACAAACGGAAAATTATTTCACCCCTCCCGGACGCTGTGAATGGGAAAAGCACGCGACTTTTGCTCCGTTTGTTTCGTATCACAAACTCTAATGTTTTTTCTTTTCTTGATTTGGGTTTTTTCACGTGGAATGCGCATGACGAGCGGCCACTTTGTTCTCTGGAGAAGCGCTCTCGTGACTGGCTAGTGTTTGGAGGAACGTCGTGGTGGCGGCATGTGAAGGAAAAGGGTTACGCAACCTGGGAAGTGCGTGAGTGCTGCAGAAAGAGAACCCAGGTAAAAAACTGTTTCACTGATGAACGGTATTTTTTTCTCTCCCAGCAGCCGAGAGATTTGTTCTCTTGGCGGCGATTTTTCTTTCCTTTGTTGCTTCTTGATTGAAAAACAAAAATTATTGCTAGCCAATTTATTTGAGGAGAAATTTCACAACGTGATTACATTTTTTTTCTTTGTGCGGAAAAAAAATCGACAATTGCTACAGAACAAAAATTATAATTAAAAACTACCTATTCATAGCCTTATTTCAGAGCTTGTTATGTAATTTCAAGCATCGATTTAATTTATCCTAATATGCCGACTCATTTTTATCTGTGGCACTATATTTCGAGAAAATGGGTTTTGGTAAAAATGTAAATATTGGCCGAATCTTTGTTGATAAGATAACCGGCAGCTCTCTCGTTTCCCGGCTCTTATATTAAGATAAAAAATATTATTTAGCTAGGGTACAACGTACAACGTATGTTTTCAGATTTGGGCTACAGGAAGGATCGCCGCCAATGGTGCTGTGAGAAGCGGCGGAGCTGTTAACCTATATGTCGATTGGTACTTTTGACTTTAAAAGGCAGCAAGATGAGCCAAGGGGTCGATCACTTTTTCTACACAAATTTTGAAATATTACCGGGTTTGTATTTTATTTTCTACGTCTGCATTTTTTGAACACACTAGTTTCTTCTAAAAATATAAAATTTATCATTAATAAAAATAAAAATTATTTTGTTGTAATCCATAATTGATTGTTAATTTGATAGAAATGTATTAATTTCGTTACATGTAATAACAATATAACTTTTATTATTATTTATTCTTCTCGCGCATAAACTAAAAAGTTGAATTATCATTTTAAAAGTTATCGAAATTAGACAAAGTAAAGAGAGTCCTAAATCTCACTCATTATTATTATTTATTCTTCTCAGTGAATACAAAAATTTTAAATTGGAAAAAAAGAGAAGAAAGGGTTTACAACTAGCAGATGTCTGCTAAAACGCCCGACATCAAAAGAGACACGGCCGCCGCGGTAAACCCACTCAGAAGAAAAAAAATAACACAAAAACTTCCAAAATGATCTCACATAACCGCGATAGCGTTTTTTTTTTTTTAATGAAAAGTTGATCGCGTCTAACATTGAAAACTTCCCATGATTTGATTATGATAAATTATGATTCATAAAAATATAAAAAATATTTTGAGCGCCCTTTCCTGTGACTGACTTTATTAATGTTATAATATTATTATTTATTCTTCTCGCGCGGCTGGGGAAAAAGAGAAAAATATTTTAACTTGAAAAAAAATCACATCCCCTCTTATTTTGAGCCATTAAAAGTTTCGATCAAATCAGCTGTCCCAGTCAGTAGTGTGAGGGAAATTGTAATTTTTACTTACAAAGGTTCTTTGCCTGTGAATTAAAGTTTTATGATAAATAATAATGTCATTGGTTGTTATGTTACTTATACACATTTCAAGTCTCTTTCACTCCCTTAAGCGCAGACCTTTTGGAAGGAAATTTTTGTTTAGAGACAAAAATAATTTGGAAAATTTTTTCATGATTTAATCCGAATATTGTAAAATTCCAACAATTTTCTCCTAGATCCCAGAACAAAAGACTGGTTTCCCGTTACCAATTTCAATCTCGCCGTGGTTCTGGTTGCCGCCTATCTGATCTTCTGCCTCTTCCTCGGCCCTCTGCTCATGAAGAACAGAGAACCGATGCAACTGAAGAACAGTATGGCCGGTTACAATCTGACGATGGTTCTAGTCAGTGCTTACGTCGCATTTGAGGTACTCACTCTGATTGAAAACAATTTTAGAGCATAGAAATATTTTTTGTAAACAAAACGTCTTTTGCAGTCTTTCATGGGAGGGTGGGGCACCCACTATCGCTTCTTTTGCCATCCCATCGGCGCTCCTGACGACAAAAACTCCCTAAGGGTATGGATAAAATTCAACCAATTGGCACAAGACCTTTACTCAATTTTATCTAGATGGCCAAAGCGCACTACGTCTACTTCGTCTCCAAGTTTGTCGAGTTGATGGACACGGTAATTTTTACAAATAAATTTAAAACATTGGCTTGCAATAGCTGAAAAATGATTGCAGTGAGCTTCTGATAGAAATTAGGTACTCCAACTAAAATCATCTAGTTTGATTATTTTTTTTTATCGCTGCGTGAGTGGATTATAAAAATAATTCATAGCAGATGTGTTTATACCTCTGGATTGCTTGGCTTTGCCTTGCTTGCCAGTCACATTAAGCACCGTTTGGAATTGGCTAGACTTGTAAAATAATTATGTACATATAAATATATGCCTTTATTTGAACAAAAATAAACCGCACACGGTGATGAACTGATGAAAGACAATAAACCACGCTTAGAGGTTTGGTTTAAAAAATATAATACCTCTGTATCTCAAACTTTGCGGGGTTTCTGGTAGTAGATATTTCAAATGTGGATATTTATAAAAAATTGTAAATTATCAATGCGTTGCCTCTCCAAATATTGAGCTGCTTTTTGAAACCGCTACTCTTCAATGAAAATTTGAGACTTCAATTGACTTTTGTTTTTAGGTGTTCTTTGTGCTGCGCAAAAAATACTCTCATATCACATTCTTGCATGTGTACCACCACGGCGTAGTGGTGTTAATGGCTTTCTGCTCGCTCCGCTATCTGCCAGGTACATGATATTTTTAATCAATGAAAATCTACTTGTGGTTGAATTTGCATACTATATAAATACTAGATAGAAATGATTTTTTTTGATACCTGGGACTGGTTTAACTAGAAGGAAATCACAATTTAATTATTTCATTTCAGATGGACATGGAACTTTGATTGTGCTGCTCAATTCTCTGATCCACGTGATTATGTATGCTTATTATTTCCTGGCCGGGCTAGGACCCAAAATGCAAAAGTACCTTTGGTGGAAAAAGTATCTAACATCCATGCAATTGGTAAATTTTAATCAAAATTCTTTGCCTTTTATAAAGCCTATATTTTAATTTGTAGGTCCAGTTTTTGTTCACGTTGTCTCATGCAGCCGTAGTTTTCCACCCTTCGTGCAACTACCCTAAACCGTTGGTCATCGTTCTCATGATCAACTCTGGCATGTTCCTACTGCTTTTTGCAAATTTCTACAGGAAGAGCTATAAGAAGGAAAAGAATGAAGAGGGGGAATCGCACATAAAGAGCAAGAAATCTAAGAAGAACAAATAGTTACATATAATTTTAACTCTAGAAATATGTAGAAAGAATGTGGAAAATGAAACTATAGCCGAGAGATTAACACTTTTGAGTAAATGAGAAAATAAGAGAGAATGTTTTATTTTTTAAATTTTGCACCAGGTATATTAAATTGTAAATCAACAAATTGTGTTTAAGGAAAATTAAATGGAATATTTATTTTTTTGCCAAAATTATTTTATAATAAAAAGATTTTTTGTGTGTTCGTCCACAGACCTTTTAAACTTAACTAAAAGTTGAGCTGAAAATTCAAAACAGAATAAATATTTACAACATATTTTTTTTTTAAAATAAAATTAATTGATATTTTTTTTTAAATTTTAGCAAAGAGAATTTTTTTATTTGTTGAAGAAGAGCTGGACGCCAACTCTGGATCAGCCGTAGCATCACCAAGATTATTATGACCAAAACTATTTGCGGCAGTAGAAAGTTTTATCTGTAAATATTTAATTATTAATTATTATTTAATTATTATTATTATTGTTGTTTATTCTTCACAAATCAAGTCACATGGGAAAAAATAACAAAATCATAAAACAAAAAGTTCAAATGCTAAACTTTTGCTTTTCGACATCCTTCTGAGAGGTTTCTTTGCAAGTAGCAATCAAATTATCATATCAAATATACCATGAAGGCGACAAATTTGAAATTGAAAATCAGCAATACTGAATTGATTTGTAATTCAATAAGCCCACAATTATGTAAAAGATATTTGTATCTGATAATTTCTGCACGTCTCTCTTGCAGCGAAAAATAAATGCCCACTATTATAGAAATCTCGATTGGACCGCCAAGGAAAATAATGCCGAGAGTGAGAGAGAAGGCGAGAGCATGAGATGTTATGTAAGCCGCTGGCGGAAGAAAGATTGCTGGCAGATTAGCACACATTTCTAGCAGCCGAATTTATAATCAAGCACCAGCCGCTTTCATCACACACACTAGATGTTTTGCGGCACGGACCATTTTCAGCCAAATATAATAAAACGCGCGGACGACCAACACGACCGCCGTAACAAAAAAGTTTTGTTAACGACTAGCAATATGCAAGAAAATTAATTTTTGTTCTTGCTGGGTTCCGACAGTCTTTATAAATAAAAGAGATTTTTGTGTAATGTTTTAAGTTTTTTAAGAGTTTTATTTTTAAAAGAAAATCACAAAAAACATTAGCAAAATGTCGAATATGAATGAATTCCCCCGACAATTTGCACGTGATTGACTAACTGCTGATTTTGCAACCGACGTGCTTTCATAAGCGCACACAAAATAAGATAAATAAACAATAAATCTTCTATCCTTACATATGGCAGTTAACAAATCTTGAAAATTAACACTTATCTTTGGGAAAATCAAGACTATTTAAGTTACTTTTATTTTGCGAATTATTTATTGAAATCTTGTTACTCATACCTTTGTTTAATGTAGTATTTCTGATGATTTTTTTTTTCATTATTCTGAAATATGTAATCTTAAGTGTTAAAATGGATTTTTAACGCGCATAAAAAAACGTGAAAGGACAAAATAATTAACTGCAATTTTGCCACGAAAATTTTTTCATTAGCAAGTAGAAGATTGTTTTTTAATTTAAAGTCTCTGCGCGCAGGATGTGCGTTTGCCTGACGCTCCACGGGCCTTCCACTTGGTTCACATTGACCCAATTTTGCCAAGACAAAACCGCCGCTCAAATTCTCCTTCTTTAACGTAATTACTGTGCTAAATTTAGAAATTTGAAACTGCTTACCATTTAACGCACACTACTGGTAAATGAAAAATAATAATAATTTATGATGAGACGCTAAACGTGAATTCATAAATAAACTTTGCTCTCAAATATTGGCGTAACCTTTATTGCTGATCGCCTCTCTCCAGTGTTGATCAAGAATCTCCGAAACGCAATATGCAAACCCAAAACTTTCTCTGTCCAACAAGAAGGAGGCGGCTGCGGTGGGTCGCTTTGGTTAACAATCACTGCTGAATGCCTTTCGCCCGACGGCTTCAGATAATTGATCTCTACTGCTCTGCAAAACAATTAAAATTTGTAAGCATGCGGAAATGATCGTTGCTACTTGAAAAATTGCAAAGACTTCAGTCAAAGAATAATCAGATATTTGCATAATTATCTTTCATGTTCATCTCTCTGGAAATCCAAAGTTGTCTAAGTGACATTTAATTGCCCAAAACTTGCCTAAATGAGCTTCGGTTGCCCTTGAGGTTTGAATTATACGAGGACTTAACCTAAATATAATTACGTTATTTTAATTTTTTTGTTTTTTTTCTTTTGCTTGAAGGAGGCAGCACTAATTACTATATTTTCCCCAACACCTTCAAATTACAATATTATAAATTTGTTCTGAATTTGCAAAAGGATGGATTTGATTTCAACACTTTTGCTTTCAAATTAAGCTTACGAGTTCAAATTCAAATTCAATTTTGTACTAAGTTGTTTACTATAGGTCTGGCTGGCAATCCTATCTCATCAACAATGTATTTTTTTCCCTAAAATAATCTTTGACCTGTTGTGAGAGAATAAGCGAATTGAATTAGAGTATATCTATAATTCTTATGGAAAAAAGAAACGCCAATTAAATGAAATATATGGCGTAATTTACGCGTGCCTTATTCCAAAGATATTAACATAAAATGAGCAAATGCTTCTGAATCAAGATTCAATGTATGTTATGTGGTATATAATGCTTAACAAAATCAATAAATCTTGAATCTATGGCGCAATTTACGCGTGCCTTATTCCAAAGATATTAAGATAAAATGAGCAAATGCTTCTGAATTTGAATGTTGCCGATATGATTCTGTATAAGATGAGCTCTGATGAAAAATCTTTATTAACTTTTATTGTAACTAGAAACTAGAAGCCCAAATACAATAATATTTATTTGTTTTTATTTTTTAGATCAGTGACGCACTGTACCGTTTATGCAAACGATTCTTAATGCCAAAAGTGAGGGCCGTTCAATGAGCAACAGGTTATCCTCGGTAACATGGGGGAAAACACAATTGGAGGGCTCAAGGATACACATTCCGTTAAAATATTTATTTTTGGTCCTGATTAGCTGAATTAATTAGTTCGTCGCTAGAGTCGAGAAAAGGCCCGGCAGCAGATTGAAAGTGAAATTGAGCACCGATCCCGCAAGGAAAGAATGGGTCTTATATAATCTTGATGGCCTGGTCAAACAGGTACAATCGCCGAATTTCGGGGTTACGTCACACAAATAAAGCACAAGCCGTTGGTTGGTCGGCCGCTCGCTCACTCTCCACCATGTGTGTGCGAGTAAAAAAATTTCTCTTGCGTAAAAATATGCTCAAAATTTTCACCTTGCGCCGCGCACCGAAGCCAAGGGCGGGAGAGGGAAGTCTGCAATCTTGCACCTCCGAAGCCAGACCGCAGTTCTGTCGAGGTGCTCGCGCCATTTTGGTTGCTTGGTGCAGCGCGCTGCACTTGTATAACCCCGTGCTGCAAAAATTCTCAAAAATCTGAGCGGGAGTCTACACATTGACTGCTTTGGCTCAGGACGCTGATTTTGGATTAACTATTTTCCAAGGCAAGTATCTTCCTTTGGCTTCTGATAACAATTAAAATTATCCTGAACACGTGAAACCTGTTTACAAATTAACAACACAATTCAATTCGTCAACAATATTATTAATTATTATTATTTTTGACTAAAAATGTTTTATACTCCTTGTCAGGCACTATTGACGGAAATCTGATTAACCCTTATAGTAAATGGTAAATTTTATTACGCGCTCATAGAGCATGCAATAGGCATAATTGACGTTTTAACTTTTGTTTATGAAGAAATTCGACCGACATTTTCAAAATTGCCCATAAAGGTTCCACTGTGCCTCATTCCAGGTCTCGTTTTTTTTAATAACATTTTTTTAAAATTATATTTAAGTCAGTTTATACATCATGCTCAGTTCAATTTACTAGTATTTTCTATCTAAGTATTAAAAAAAGTTGTATTTGTGTTTACTGGAATTGAAGATTTTTGCATATAGTTGAAAGGAAGATGCTGATTTTATAATTTTATTTCCGTATTTTATTACTAAATATAAACGATATAATGTTGCTAATAATGACCTCAAATTTAATTATTCTATTTGCGTTAGCCAACGTGCAAAACAAACGTGGCGTTAAATTGGCCATTTGTTCGCTTGAAGTGCTTGTTTAAGCACAAAAGGTGCGCTTGAGGTATAAAAACGGCCGTATTCTCACTTTTGTTGCACTGCTAACGAGCGCACAATCATTGAATTCACCAACTATGCGAGCCAGCGAATTGCAAGTCAGCGTTATTCACATTATACCGCTGTAACAAAATACCACAAAGGAACACTGTTGGCGGGTGCCGATAGTAAATAATAATAGCCGCGACGCGTGCCTCCTCTCTGGCTGGCAAGACAATGTCACTCTGGTAGCAGATTCGAATTATGAGCGACACGCCCGCACCATTGTTTTTGTCATTAAGTAATTGCCACCGCACGAATGGTATAATCTGTCCGTGTCTCATGCTGCTGGCGCATTAGAGCCAAGATGTGTTTGCAAAACACTCCATCCGGCTTTCTGTGTTTACTATAATGGAAGTACTCAAAAAAGACGGTCAATATTGGCTTTGCAATAAAACGCTCTGAGAATTAGTTGTTCGGTGCTGTAGCACTTAACAGTTACTATTGTGATGCTAAGGATAGTGTTAATTAATTGCGTTGAATATGATTTTTTTTAGAGAGAAATAAAAGAATATAGATTCAAGGTTATCCAGCGTTGTAATTTTGGGGCATTTTTTGCAATGCTTTTAATACATCAATCGCCTTGTTGCAATCACTGCAGCCTTGATGATCTTCAAACTGCACGGCTGTTTTTATAAATTAGATGTTTTTTTAGAATATTAAAAAATGTATTTTTTAATTCAACTTATTGAAATCTTTGGCATCTAAATACAATTCTTTTTATAAACAGCAAAAAAATCTAAAATTAAAAATTCACAAGTTTGTAATTTCTATAAATGATTGCAATGACAACGCGGCAACGGCTTATTAGACAATAAAGATCAATTTGAATAGTCTAGAAAAAAAATGTGAGTTTCTTTAAGCTTGAAATTTATTAAATTAGTATTTTTTAATGAAATTCCATTGTAAAATCGATTTTATAGAATTGCGGGCTATAAAAGAAAGGTCTCTGCATTTTCATGTTCAACTCTTTTATAACTACCAATGTGTGACTTTTCAACAGTTTGTTGCTTGTATATTGCAGCATCCAGTCAAAAAGCCATCCCAATTTCTAGGTCCCACCACATTTTATTAAATAGACCATTTATTACTTAACACAAGAAAGCTGGGGAGCGGCTCGAGGAAATCTGCGTACTGGCTAACGACGAAATCTATTTTAAGTGAAAAAAAAATAATATCAATCTTTTCTTGAAATAGTCATAATGCATCAATTTTAAACTTAATTTTTCCGTTCATTCTTTATCCAGTAAAAAGAAAAAAAAACGAACAAATTAATAAAGCCAAAATGATAACTACTGAATTTATGAATGGATATAGCAAATTCAGCGTTGCTGCGTCGCGGCCTCGCGGGTCGCAAAATTAAGGTCACAAGTGATGGTAACTCTACGCAAAACGTGCGCTAGCCGCGCCGCTAAATGCATAAGCGGGATTAAATAATTATGCTGCTAGTAGTGGTAGGCGCCTTTTTAACACCGAATGCTGCTGGTCCACGTGTGTTCAAGTTTCGGGCGTCGAAAATGAAAGTTCTGCTGCAAAAGCGCGCGACTGGGCTCCTCATCTTCCTCTCTTGCAGCAAGCACGCTAATAAATTTTACGGCACGCGGCGGCGGCCAAAACTTTCTTTCTCTCAGCGCCCCACAGGAAATGGTGGAACTTAATTTTCGGCGCTTGAGAAACGCGCACAAGTTTGCGTGAGATCGGAAACCGGTGTTTGTCAGTGGTTTCGTTAATTGATCTCCTCGATCGCTTTTTATATTAGGCCACTCTAGCAAAAAAGTTTTTGCTACAGTGCGGTTGGAGTTTTCCGCATAAGACATTTATGGTTGAACTGCGTTTCTATGTCTGACATTTTATCGGTTCACAGGATTTTATCAATGTGAAAATATGTGCAAAATCATTACCTGTAGTTTTGATCCAGGCCAGATTTATTATTTATTTATAAACAGTCGCAATCCAATTAACAATTTATTCTTCCCATAAATTTAAATGCCCATCGATAAATTTTTCAAAAACAATGAAGTTAGTTTTATTAGTTTTTAACTGCTTAATTGTAAAATATCTAAAATTTTCCAAGTGAAATTTAAGTTTTACTCATTGTCAGATGAGTTAGAAATAAATTATTTATGTAACTGAGTAATTGCACAGACTTTTATCACAATTGATTATTTGTGTGTGAAAAAATGTATTAATTTCATCCAAGCATCTAATTTCATCCTTCTTTTTCAGATGGGCTACGGTCCTAATTTGTCAAAATCTGGTGTCATGATTGAAGCGCTGGACAGATGGATATTCTACGGTCTAGGAATACCCCCAGGTAAGTTGTTAAAAGTAAAAATTACCACTACGCTAAGAAAAAGTTGCGCAACGGCTGAATAATGAATCACGGCACTTGAATGTAAAAAAAAGAGGAAAGTTGCTGGACGTGCAAATTTTTTAATAAATCGCAGTGACGGCTTTTAAGTCAATAAAGAGCTAAATTGAACAATTTTTTCCATTTATATGATTTATTTGGTTTCCCGTCTTCTTAAACTTTTGTAATGAATGGAAAGTAAAATTGCAAATAAAATCTTATTTAAATAATTGACGAACAGCGTTGCTGTTCATATTTTAATAATAATTTTGAATATATTCAGAAACTTTACACATCATTCAGGAGGGCGAAATTTGTATGACCCCATGTACAAATTGAAGGGAATTGCTAATGAAGTAGAATGTACCACCAGTGGGTCTCAATGACAGTGAAGGTCAACTGGTGGTTTGCTTAATGTGAAATCGCACGTAGGCATTAGAAGATTGACAGAGCTTCTACTAAAAACCACGTCTAAAAGCTCGTTAAGCTTCAACCCAAACAAGACTTAAAATTATGAAACGAATTCAAAAAATAATCCTAGTTCCATATTTTTTATACAGTTAATTCCTGTTTAGTTATTCCGCATTCTTATTACATATATTTACATCAACAACTTAACAAAATTGTTATATTGCAAGTTAGAAACATCTATAAAATTAATGAATTAATAATGGATTTTAATTTAATGATATTAAATTAAAAACATTTAATTCGCTTAACTTTTGTTTTATTCCCCTATGCTCCCATTTAAAAAAAAGTAATAGTAATTTTTGTCCTGTCTCTAGAAAAAGTAATTCCAATAATTTGAAACAGCTGTCCTAGCAAGTAGTGTGTGGCAAATTGTAAATTTTTTACAAAGGTTAATTTCCTTTGAATTTTTATAATATGTATGTCATTGGTTGTTACTTATGCACATTTCAAGTCTCTCGCACTCCTTAAGCGCGGATCTTTTTATGGCTCAATTCCAATCATTCAATCTATAAAAATTTGTTTTTATTTTATGTTGTCTATGTTCCAAATTGGGATAGTTGCAGGGACTAATTACATCCTTGCGATGTCTTTTTGATCATAAGTTTTATTAGATTAGATCAAAATTTATTCCATTAGAAATATATTTAACAATATATTATATAAAATTTTGTATTATTATATTGCAAATGATAAAGATTTGTAATTTTTCTCTCTAAATAAGAACGAATGTAATAACTTTGAATTTATGATTAATTTTACAGCAAAGAAGAGTTTTTTGAACTTATTGATGAATTGTAATATTCTTGTTTTTTTACCCTTTTTTCTACTTGTTTTGTACTATGTTGCAAATGGGGCGCGTCGCAATGAGTCATTACATCGAGGCGACGCTTCATAAGTCAATAAATATTAATAATAATGTATCTCCATATGGACAGCGATTGCCTCTGTGATAAATAAAAAAATATCAATTGCAACTGTATCTTCAATTTGCCTGTACATTTGACTAATTTGTGAAGAAAAAACAATGATAATTAGTAATAAATTACTAATATTGAAAAATATAACACATTTAAGTGATTTAATGCCTTTAGCTATTTAGCGGGGGTGGGCAAGCATTTAAATAACCCTCTTCACTTACCACCGAGGAAAATCACACCCAGAAACCCTGTAACCGAGTATCACTCAGTTTAATGTAAGCATTCAAATGCACATCTACAATGTTTGTTCATATCATAGACAACATTTGAAAAATACTTCTAAAAGTTTCTTAACAAAAAATTCAAGGTAATGTTAACGTCCCTTAGTACCTTGGGCAATTACTACCTTGAGTAAAACTACGACGTATAAGCAGTAAAGATTGAATTTAATGAAATTGAAATTTCCGTGTAATCATTATCTCTGGATATTCATTTACAATAGTAATAGTAATTAATTTCAATATTAATTAATATAATATTTTTTGCTTAACTGTCAATTATATATTTTTGCGACTTGCTTGGTGAATAACAAACATTTATAATAAAAAGAACACTTTATTTACAGATTACCGAACAAAAGACTGGTTCATGATGGAAGAACCTGGTTTTATCGCGATCTTGTTACTTTTCATCTACCTGCCCTTCTGCACAAGAGTCGGCCCCTGGCTGATGAGGGACAGGAAACCCTTTGACTTGCGCAACACCATCATCTTTTACAACTTCACGCAAGTCATTTTCAGCGCGTACATTTTCTACGAAGTAGGCTTGAAGCTCATTTTGTTTTAAGATAATTTCGCTCATGTATTCACAGGGCTTGCAAGGTGGTTGGGCAAATGGATACAGCTGGACCTGCCAACCTTTGGATACTTCAACAAGTCCAACTGCAATGAGGGTGAAAAAAAAATCGAGATTTATCTTTTAATTTAATCCAATAATAATTATTTTTAAATTGAATTATAACATTTGCTTGATAATGACAAATTTACTTTCTGTTCTGGCGTTTTTGAATCCGTGCATGCATGACAAAACAGAACAATTTTTTAGTTCTCATGAGCATGAGCAAAGAAGCGATAAACCACAAACTCGTTTTGTAATGATCAAGGTTAAATGCAGGACGCGGTTCAGCACAGGGAAGAAATTTTATGCAAAAACTCTAGTATGTTATTTCACATGTGAATTTGCAATTTCAATTTTTTTTTACCTGCCGGTATTTTTTAAATTGTGGTTATAATTTTGGCTTACAGACGAACAACGAAATTGAAAGGATACTTTTTCTATTAAAAATACAACAATATTAAAATCAATGGGGGCTATTTACATGCTAAGTAAGCGTATGTGAATTGCTGGTACTAACTTAGCATGTGAATATCCCCCAATAATAAAATGAATAATGAATTGCATTTTAAAATGTTTTTTTTTTACAATTAGACACACACAAAAACCTTGGATTAAAATATTTTTGTGTTGCACTTCAAGCACCAGAGGAAAAGAAAATTTTGACGTCTAAATAATTTCGTAGTAAATTTCATATAAAATTTTTCTGTAAATTTTCAGATGGCTAGAGCTGTGTGGCTTTATTTTATTTGCAAACTCGTCGACTTGATGGACACGGTGAGTAATTTAAATTTGCCTTGATTTTAATGATTAATTTGAAATTTGAAATCATTTAAAATTAGTTTGGAAAAAGTCTCACGTCCAACTATTTATAAATTGTCTGGCTATTCATGTCATAGTTAATTAACAATCATATAATTAAAGACCTTCAACTTAGCAATAACGTATGCTTAAATTTGCAAAAAATCCAGCAGACGATTTTTTCCTCATCTCGCAACAGTCTGCACAACGTCACCCAATGAGATTAAAAAAGGTGTGGCTCAAATTTAATTGTAATTTCCTCGAGGTCATGTTTCTTTTGATTCATATTTGCCAGCCGTTTTTTGTCAGTATTGGAAAATCCTGATTGCCCAAGCACAAAAAACTGTTTTCGGTCGCCGCAGACGCTCAACGATTTGAAAAGAAAAAAACGTTGAGTGACGTCATGGATCACGCAATTAGAAGCGATCTGAAGTTGGGATGTGAAAATCCCCCTTTTCCCATAAATGAAACTTATAAATTGCATTATCATTATTCAAGAACGGGCTTTGAGGTTGTATGTTGAAATGCTTGCAGGTTTTCTTTGTGCTGCGCAAGAAGAACAACCAGGTGTCTTTTCTGCACTTGTATCATCACGTTAGTATGGTGGGAATTTCATGGGGAGGAACCCGCTATATGCCAGGTTAGTTTTAAGGACAAAGCTTATGGTCAAAATAAAATTGAATTCTGCTTGTTGAAAAAAATATAAGAAATCCAAAAACATATATATAAACATATTTTCCGAAAGTCAATTTATTTACAGTAAGGAAAATATGCCATGAAAATCGACTGTTTTGAAATTAGATTATTCAATTAATTTATTAATAACTAATAATCAAAAAAGTCAAATAATCTATTTAATCTCTTTGCTTAGTTAGAAACAAATACCTCGCTATCAACGTGTTCAATTGAAAATGGATGATAGCTTCTTCTTATGAAGCGAATGTAATGAAAATATAAATAGTCAAGAAACATTCAAATTTTTCTAGGTGGACACGGTACCATGCTCGGACTTTTGAATTCCTTTGTCCACGTGGTCATGTACACATACTACCTCCTTTCGGCCTTTGGTCCGCACATGCAGAAGTACCTCTGGTGGAAGAGGTACCTCACCAGGATGCAAATGGTGACTAAGATTTTAGAAAATCCCTTAACAGTTGAAAAATGTTGCCCCTCAGATCCAATTCATGATGGTGTTGGTGCACACAATGTTGATCCTGCAGCCGAGCTGCACCTACCCAAAGGTTGCAATCTTCTTCCTGGCGCCCAATACGCTCATCTTCTTCTACCTGTTCTACGACTTCTACCAACAGGCGTACAGGGCGCAGGCAGCTACCAACGGAAAGGCAAACGGCGTTCATAAGAACGGAGTGCACACCAACGGCAACGGTGTCCACAAAAACGGACACTCGATTCCCGTTTCAGCGTGTTACTCGCCAAACGCCAAGATCGACTAAAAATAAACTGAACAGTGGTTGCTTTTGTTCATTTTCTTTCAATCCTTCAGAGGGTGAGGAAGTTTTTGAAAAAGAAAATTCCAAATTTTTTTGGATTGTGATTTGCGATTGTTTAAAAAAAATTTGGGAGCGACTCAAGTAAGATGCTGATAATAATTTTGACAAAAGTATATTCATATTCAAAATGTCACTACGGAAATTTATATATTGTAATGGATCACTTACTAGTTGAGAAACTTGCCATAAAAATCTTTATCTTTCCTTGTACTGAGACCCGGAAGTTTAATTTTACATCTCCTCACCATTATCTTTCTTGTTGATTAGATTTATTGATCAGTTTTTTTTAATGACGATTTTTCACTGTCATCAACATTTAACTGAATTCAATTGAATTGAATAACTATGCCTTTTTCATCATCAACTTTCCTTGCCACTAAGCTTGTCACTAATTACAATAGGAGATGATCTATCTATATTTCGCTCAAATTTGTGAGGCAGAATAGACTTCGTATCCTTCTTAAGTAAAACACGACATTCATTATAAAATAAAATAATAATGTTTGGCAAATCAATATATTTCATGAATATTCTTGCCATTTTTGGTGTTAAATAAAGTAGTGTTTAAGTTAAAAAGATGTTTGCGCATGACCAAATGTGGTTTATTCTATGCTATGTATGTGAAAATCAAGATATTTTATGCCATGTTGTCAGGGAATTTGTAAATATTATACTTTTGTGCTTTTAAAGAATTGCACAATTTATATACTAGAAAATATCCCAAATAGAAATCCTCGAATTTCTATATCATAACACCTTTTTTTTTAAATTAAGTCACAATACAAGGTCCGACAATACCACCATGTAATAAGTAATAAGTATTTTTGAGCGCTTGCTTATGCCTATTTAATAATGTATTATAATGTCATTCAAAATAAAAACAATATATGATTTTTAAACATTTGTTCTGAATTTTTATTCTGCCCCCTTATTCACTGGACATTAAAAAATTAACTAGACTATCTTTTAACTGATATTATTTAGTACCTGTACATTTTGTTTTTGTACCTTAAAGTACACATGAGCACTATAAAATTTTTTCCACATTTCTACAAAAATTATTGAAAGAAATACAATTAATGTGGGAGGGAAACATTGAAATGACGGAAAAACAAGATACCAACCAGTAGCATGATTGATTTAGCAAAAACTTTGGAGATCAAAAATATCCTATCTCTGCCGCATTGAACCTTTTCATTCTCCTTTGTCACTGATAATTACTTATTCCAAAGATCGTTGTAAATATTTGATCTAAAATGGAATAAAAATCTATTGAATTGAATTGAAGATTTTCACAAATATTTAGAATATATGAAAAATTCTCAGGTATAATAGAGTGAAAAATCTACTTGTGATATGTATTTGCTTAAATCTACAGATTATAAAATTGTGAGATATTCTAGGTCTTAAGATCTTAAGATCAACAACAGAGTGGCGAATAAACAAAAACGGGGTGCTTTCGCCTTGAGGATAGTCAAGCCCTAGAACGACCCACCAATTTCTCCTCCCTTTGATCTGCAAGCTATATTTGTGGCATCAGTAGCAGTTTAAAAGTGCTTGTGATTGTTCTTTTTTCAATATATAGTGTGGGTTCACCCTGGCGGCGGCGTCCCTCTTGATTTTGGGCGCTTTAGCAGACCTCTGCTACCCTCATTTTTTCACATTTCAACTTTTTATGTCTTTTTATGAAAAACCGCCTAAATAAACCGGAAAAACCGGTAGCACCCAGCCAGTATATATGCAGTAGTGCCAACCCAAAAATCATAGTCTGGAATATACTAGATATATACCTTATTTACCGACTTGCATCGTCACAGTGGTGGAATTTATCTATTTTGCAGATGGACTGCTCCGATTTCGTTATTGTTTATTCTACTCAAGTCATACATGAAAAAAATTGATTTGGAAAAAATGAGCAGAAAGGGTATCACAACTAGCAGAGGTCTGCTAAAACGCCCGACATCAAAAAGAAATCGGCCACCGCGTGAACCCAAGTTTCAAGTGATGTATTTTGATACACCACCGTCACCACCCCTTAGATTCAATACAAAAAACAATAATAATGATCTAAAATGGAATAAAAATCTATTGAATTGAATTGAATTGAACAATTCATATGGTTCAGAGAAAATTAAAAAAAAACTTTATTAAATATTGCTTTTTTATATTTGAATGGAGAATAAATAAATAAATAATTGGTTAATAACAATTGTTTATCATTTCTAATTCCTTAAAATTTCATATTAATATTACCTATTATCATCTATAGATGTATAATAATGATTGATAATGATCTGATCTAATGTAAGCTACCTACTTTTTCAGGTTTTAATTAATATTTTATACAAATATGTTTGCCTCCTAACAGGTAGGCAACTGGCGGCCCTAGAAAGTTTTACATGAAGCCTATTTTATCACAAAAATACGCAATACGCAGCTAAATACAAGATTTCGCGCAAATGCTTGACAGCGATTGCATGGTTTCACAACAATTCGTTTTCAAGTACTGCAGATGGGTGATTTTGTTTTCTCAACAAACTTCCCTGAATGACACAGCGGAAAATTTGTCGACGGAGCGATGATTGACTCACAACGCAAATAATGCAGCAGACCAATGTCCACCAGCCGCGATTTTGTTGTGCATGCATAACTACTTGAAACGAAATAAAAATGCATCCGAAATTAGGCCATCTCTTATTCTAAGTACTGGTTATAGTTTAGGGGAACTTTTAATAATTGCTTTCTTTAAAATCAGGGAAAGTTCACTAAATTTCTCATGAAATTATTCACTCTCATTTTCTCCGCCGTTCATTCCGACAAATATTGAATTAAATTTCCTCTCCTTCGCGCAACTACTGCGCGGAGATAATTACGCTCTAATGCTGGTGCAACAAATGCCAGAAAGCAAGCAATTATTGCATTAAGGTTAAGGTTTTGTTGCGCTCTTCAAATTTCGACAAAATTAGTGCGTGCCAAAACCGGTTTCCTTGAGCAGCTGCACATAATGCACCTAAGTGTGGAAATCTCATTTCATTCATTCTGGGTAAAAAAATCAAATGAACAAACAGTTTCGATTCCTCTTCCATCATTCATTCGCACATAGAAAAAACATCCCCGAAATTCCTGAACATGCGAAATTTCATAGATGCTGCTTACACATTGTTTATAAAAACGTCATTGATTGGGACCAAAAAATAAAAAAATGCTTCATTGGGAGGCCATAACTTGAGCTGCAGATTTTTGCCAGGAGTAAGAGCAAAAAAATAACAAATACCGCGGTAGTAGGCAGTTTCAGGCAGTCATCTGCATGAAATGTTTTTATTTTGTAATCGAAAAATTTTGTTACTGTACAATTCTCATCAATTATTTTAAACTGTATAATTTTGAATATGCCACATGAGGAAGCAATTGCCTTTGTGATGGATCAATAAACACAATTTTTAACTATAATTACTTTTAACTTGATTTTTAATTTTGAATTGAATTGATTTTGAAATAAATTTTCTGCAATTCAAATTTAGAAAAACCCGTTGAAAAATCTGGATCAAAGTAACCCATCCAAAGCTTTCTTACTTTGATTAAAACTGCATAATAAGACTTTAAGGAAATTCATGTTTTTTTATTTATTCTATTTTACATGAAATAAGTTCAAAAATCCCCACTTTTATCACAGAGAACCAACTATTTTTCCGGCGCTAGGCAAGGTGAATCAACACGGAGGTGGCAATGGAAGCGGCCGCCTGCCTCCGCGTTTAGATCCACGGGCACCTTGCACTTGGCAGCACGCGCACTCCAGTCCTCGGTGGACAACACTGATTAAAAATTTTCGCCTCTTAGAACCGTGAGTTATTGTTTTTCATTTTTAAATTAAATTGAGCAAGTTTGTTTAAAAATATAGTAATGCATTTTTTAAGGGTGCACTCTCCATCCTTAAACTATTTTTTACTGCACCTTTGAAATTGATACATTACATTTATTTATTCTCCATTAATTGTTAAAAAATTGGTATAAACAAGTACCATTTTTTTATTAATTGTAAACTTTTCAAAATTTGAATTGGCCAAAGAAATTATAAGAAAATAATCCATGAGCATTTCAAAATTTTTAATTGCACCCAATTAGTTGAATTCCCAGGATTAAAAAGAACAGTCTTCCTTAACTGGTGATGAAATTTCATGTTTATTTGAGAATTCATAAATAAACCTCAATGTGCAAGAGTCACTGCATCAAAAATTATAAGCGCCAAGGCTGCCCAGCAGCATATTTTCTTATCTTATGAATTGAATATCATGATTTGCATGGCACTGTGCTGTTTGTTTCTAGTCTTTGAACAGAATAATTAAAAGCCAAATTGCAAAGTCTCTCGCTTTCCGCGGCTACATAATGCATGAGCTTATCTAATGCGTTGAAAGTAATGCACACCAATGGAAGCGCACGAGATTTGCTGGAAATCCTTCACGCCCAGAAAACAAGGGCAGGATGAGAAATCTACTTCATAAAACATGTGAGCGCAATTTTTGTTAAAGTAAAGATAGAAGCCCTCTTAATGTACTTTCAATCGCAAATTATGACCTAGTTTTTTGACTTTTTAATATTTAAATAAATGCGAAATCCTAAGGAGATGCAGTCTTTTTAGGTAAATAAAGTGAAATGGTTCGATTTCTTTTTTAGAACTTAGCATGCGTCAAGAAGTGCATTTGTAAATAATAAACAACAGAAAGAAGCCAAAGGCACTTTCTTGTTCTCACTAATATCAAATTTTAAAAATCGTGACCTCCTTAAAAAAAAGCACACCGAGCGTAATTAATGTGTTTTTGTTTTGACGTGTGTTTTGTTTTTCACCGTCTCAGTTCATTTGATCACTTTGGCAATGGGCTAAAAATGTCTTTAATAAATAGATTATCAAGAAAAATACTTATGCTTTTGGGAGAACACGAAATAAAATCTGTGCCAAATTTATTTTGCCACTTTTTATGATCAACAATTTTCTGCGTAAAAATTTACAAGCCAATAGCAAGTAGTATCAAGACTCACTAAAACACAAGTAACAAGCTAAAAATCAAATTCATCCAGAGATTGCGTATTTTAGCCAAACCTTCAAAACATGCTTGTTAAAAATGCGCTGATTAATACATTTTGTCACCGTCCTCCGAGTTGTCGAAGCAAGAGATTGAGGAGATCAAACTGTGCATCTGCTCGCGAGTGTGTTAATTTCGTAATATCCAAAACACCATTTTTCACCATCGCACGAGGCCGACCGAAACATACAGTCCGAAACATAGTGCACGCATTGGATCAAGTGCAGCAGGTCGCGATAGGAGGAAAATGTTGAGCTGTTGCTGGACCGCGACCTTGGCTCCTCTGCCCAAATCTATGAAACGCATTCAGCGTCACGTAGGCTGAAAAACCCGCTTTTCCCCGCGGTCTACGTGCAGCCGGTGGTGGATCGAGTGGAGCTAAAATTCGCGACGAGTTTTGATTGTTACGTAAAAAACCAAGCTCGAGGCCGCCGCCAGCACCACCGGGGCAATGGGATTACGTGCGTTTGTGCACATGCCGAAAAATACATAATGAGTGCGACGATCTTACTGGGTCAGCCGCCGGCCATTATTTTCTTGCATGGAATTATTTTCCAGACGTTGAGTGAAAGATTTTACGATCGCGCCAGCCTTGATTTGCAACCCCAGTCTGCTTTTACAGTCTGGTGGTAATGAGGGCCAAATTATCCTGCACGCTTCTGAAAGTAACTGGAGAAAAGAGAGGACCCTCTGCCTCTGCACTTTCAAATATTGACTAATTTATGACCACTTGAATTGAGGGTGGATTTAATTTCAAAGAGAATTTAAAAAGTCAATTAGATTATAAAACCTTCAATTGCAATCTTTCATTGTATTATTTCATGACTCTCTGCATGGCAAATTATTATTCGAAATTGTTACAGAAATTTCATATTGGAAAAAAACAAATTGTTGGAGAAAAAACATTGAATCGTTCTAAACAAGGCACGACTATGGCAAAGATTATTTTATTTAAGTTTCCACCGCAGTGGTTCTAATTAATTAATCTTTTTCTGTGCGTGATAAAGTGATCTCAGCCCATATCGGCATTTGACTAGTTTTTCTTCCCTTTATCACTGCGGCGGATGGGGTCTTTATGATCTCGGAAAGTTTTAACAATATTTTTGCTAGTGAAGGTGCCGTTTTATCCAGCAATTAACTTTTTTTTCCTTCAAATTAATTATTTCCAAAAAATTGCACAAAAACTATATGATGTAACAATTTTGGACAGATAAACAGAAATAAATTTTTAACAGATTACACCACTATAAGTTAAAATCTAAAAAGCTTGATTAATCAGCTTCCGTGGAAATAAGTTTTCAATTTCAAAAGGTTTTGTATTGGGCTGATGAGAAGAATAAATTAATAAAAATAATAATGCAGTTTGTTTTGTTTCAAGAGTCTTTTGGACTTGAAATTTTCCACTTCCAGTTATAAGATCAATTGGTTATTTCAGGGGATAAAAGGGCAAAGCTAAAACGATTTCTGCGGGAGTCGAGGGAAAACTAAAATATTTTGCGAACACATTTTTCACAGGCCCGTATAATTTTCATCCATCTTTGTTGTCTGACGTGAGATGAATATTTTATGTTGACGGGCAAGAAGTTATGTAGCATTCTGTCTCTATTTGGCAGCATTTTAAGATTGAATGCCCAAACTAGAAATTCATTGCGGAAACTTTTCTGCTTCTTATGAGAAAGCAACAATTCTCGTTTGCGGGTTTTTATTACCAGCAATAAATTTGGCAAGGCTGCAAATATTTACATTGGCCAACCTTTTCATTGCAACTCAACGCCAAAAGCTGGAAATTTATGAAATCTTATAGCTTTACAAAAAAATTGGAATTATTTGTGCGTGAAATCGACTGAATCTGATGAAATAATGATGTTTAAAGTTTAACTTTTTGTTAACACTGAAATATTTTTTTTTATAAATTTAGGGATATTGTTTTTAGGAATTCAAAATGACTGATACAAAAGGCAGGACAGCATAATCTATATATGTATTTAAACTAATGAAATAAATCATTTTTTAATCTTTCTTTTGAGTGACCCTTCCTGAAAAAATGAAATAAATAGGAAAAAAAAATACGGGAAAAAGACCTGAGATAGTTTGAAATCGATATTATGAAATCGCACTTTTTATTTCATTTGAAGTGAGCGAAATTCCTGTTCATGACCACGTCCGTTACGTAAAAAAATAAGGTTGCGCACATTGCATTCATTCGTCAGATTTAACTCTGGTTGCCGGGCGATGAAAGTGATATTCCAAGAACGTGCCTATTTTTTATGTAATTGGCGCGATCAAATTGGTAGTGTGTGCATTCTCGAAACACGCGTGATCGACAAGTTTTAGGACACTATTTAAATATGTGTCCTTAAAATTTGCGGCCTGCAATTACGCCATTTAGGCTGTGCTTTTAAATTGCTCATTTAAACATCTATGATTACTTTCAACATTCATTAGTCTCATGGACAATATATCACCCTGCCGGGCTTAATTATTCCCAAATTGGATGTGCAACGCATGAATAATCGACACGATTCAATGCCGATTTCAGCATAGGCCCGAAATTGTTGTTCAATATTATTCAAGCGTGTTAATTAACGCCCAACGTGCAGTCTCAACTTTGCTAACAGAAGCAAATTTTTTGACTGCTTGTAAAGCATTTTTATTAGTTTTATTTTAAAATAATTCTAGTGCGCATAGGGTATCATTTTAATACGAAATTTTTTTTACCATCCTCTACCCATTTCCCATTGTGATATTTAGCATTAATGTATGATTGATGAACGGAATTCCCGTCACGGGAATAAACAACAATAATAATTTATGTCAAATTGACAAGGTACCAAGTTTCCTTTAATTAAAGATCGAGATTAAGATCGAGATCAATGCATGAGAAGAATCAATTTTTCAGAAAGTTCTGGCGACTACACTTAATCCCCGGCACCCGGCAGACGAGTAAAGCGAAAGGAAAATAACCAGAGTTTGCAGCACCTGCGAGTCGGAAAGCACAATGCCTTTTGTTGAAGGATAATTTATTCAATCAAGATAGGAGAGTGGGAGACTTTTTGCTGCTTGCATGTGGTAAAAGCTCATATTAAGCGCGGAACTAGAGTCACGCATAAAATATGGGAAATTTGTGGCTCAAAGAAAGATGCATGAAAGCTGTGTTTCTCTTATTGGGATACATGAAATGTTGCCACAATTGAAGAATTAAAATGAAACTTGTATGATAACATATTAAAATCAGAACATTAAAACCTGACTTATTATTCCAAAAGATAATTTCTGTATGATATGTTGATCTATAAGGAATAAATATTTTTGTGAATCTGGATCTGCCCAGTATTTTATTAAATTGAATATAAATAATGTGATGAAACAATTGGACAAATAAACAGCAATATAATATAAAAAAATGGGTTCAATATAGATTATTATATTATTGTAGATTCGTTTTTTAAAAAAATTATTTGAAAGTGATGCGATTTTTTTTAACCAAAATAGGCACTTCTAATTTTTAAAATTAAATTTAATTTAGGTCTAAATAGAAAAATAAACAATTATGTCAATATCTCCTACAGAATAAATTGCCCTCTAATGACAATGCGTCTTTCAGTTAGAAAAAAGTGATGAATAGAGAAAAATAGATATTTTTATCTGGCTGCGCAAATCCCGCTGCTAATCACGTATTATTCCTTTGTTTCAGACAAGAAACTAGTTTTAGTTGCTGCTGGTGAACGTCAAGAGGTGTCAAGATGAGCAACTACGCGACAGAGATCGTGGAAAATTTTCAGAGCTTTCTTGAAGAGACGGCTGGTTTGTTTTTTCCGATTATTTATAGACTGAGAATTGAATCGAGAATTTTCTGCAGATCCAAGGACAAGAGAATGGTTTCTGATCGACAGCCCTGGCATACTTTTCACCATTTTGGCGTCATACCTTTATTTTTGCAATATTGCTGGGCCAAAAATGATGAAAAATAAAAAGCCCTTTCAATTGAAAGAAGTCATGATTGCATACAATGCTTTTCAGGTCATTTTCAGTGCCTACATTGCTTGGGAGGTAAAAATTAAACTTTAATATAATGAATATATTAATTATATATAATTAAAAAATTCATTGAAATTAATGTTCTAAAAAAATGTATGTGCATAAGATAAACAAAAGACAAATTTTCTAAAAGATAACGTTAAAATAATAGAACATAATAAGTTGAAAAAACCTAGCTGTAATTTAAAATTATACCTTCAGGGACTTCAGGGCGGTTGGTTGCACCACTATAGCTTCAAGTGCCAACCCGTGGATTACTCGCAAGACCCCGTCGCCCTCAGGGTGAGTATTTTTCTATCCCATAAACTAAAGAGACAATCAAACATCTAATACGCTATTGTGCATTGTTTCAGATGGCACGGGCGTGTTGGTGTTACTTTTTCTGCAAGATCATAGAGCTCCTTGACACTGTGAGTTGTTTCACTTATCGCGGCTATTAATTTTCTCCACGTGCATTGTTTATTTCTTATTCAACTTGAAAACACAAAATTTGAATGTGCATATAGATTTGAAATCCAATTAAATTAAATTAAATCTATGAACACTAATGGTGACTTCTAAGGCAGTTCATCTAAGCAAGGCTATTAAAACTCTTATTGCATTTTAGTAAAATAATCAACAATAAACCTGCAAAAATTATGCAAAATTTTGTGGATTTATAGTTTAAAGAAAATTGAATTTTTCATACTAGATGATGATTTTGAGACTAGAATATGTGGATTACGCACAACTAATGGTAAATTTATCCATTATATTTTGCATTTATATTTATTTTCAGAGTAATTAATTTCCCAAAATAGTAAATCACTGCTGAGGTCAATTAGTTCTTAATTAGGATTTCTGCTATAGGAAAAATTGTGAGAATTTGATGACGCACAAGCCAAGCAAGCAATGCATTTTTGATAAACAATAAAATGGAAAAGTTTTGCGTTATGAAGTTTTTGTAATTAACGGCCCTTATATTTTTAGATTTTCTTCATACTAAGAAAGAAAGATAGACAGGTGTCATTCCTGCATCTCTACCACCACACTCTAATGCCTCTTTGTGCTTGGGTTGGTACCCGCTACCTTCCAGGTAAAGAATCACCTTCGCAATATGATGCATTATGAAAAAAAATTTATTTTTTGCCGTTTTTTGCCAGGTGGTCACGGTACCTTGCTGGGCGTGATCAACTCTGTGGTGCATATTGTCATGTACTCATACTACCTTCTGGCTGCGTTTGGCCCTGAAGTGCAGAAGTACCTGTGGTGGAAAAAGTACATCACCACCATGCAGCTTGTAAGATAATTTAAAATTAATATAGTTAAGGGGAAAATAACAACTAAATCTAATTCTTTGTTCAGGTGCAATTCTGCATTGTGTTTGTGCACTGCGCCCAGCTACTGGTTTATGAATGCAATTACCCTAAGGCTATCATCATGGCTCTTTGCGCCAATGCAATCATCTTCTTCTACATGTTCGCTAAATTTTTCAAGCAGAACTACATCAAACCTCAAAAGAAAATTATGTAAAAGGTATTCTAGTTTGAAGTTGCCTTAATTATGTATTTGCGAACAATGAAACTTGGATATTAGGCAATGTTTGCGAATAATAATTAATCAAAAGCAATTTTAATTATTGTAATATACCACAGCTCTCAATGGAGGATTCTGTTTGTTTGAATTTCTCTTAAACTATATATACAGTGTATTGTGTTTAATAATGGGTTTTGAAGAGATTTCTGATAATATCTCCATGTTTTGGAAACTGTAACAGATAATTTAATAATAAAAAAATTAAATTTCTAATGTTCAAATTTGAAGATAAATATTCTAATCATTATACTACTATTTTTTGGTCCCAATCATATTATGAGAATTAATAGTTTATAATAAAACAACATATTTCACATTTTAAAGCTCTACTATCTCTTCACTTCATGGCACAGGCGGTTCACGGGTTGGATTAAATTTATTAACCCTTAACATTTAATTTTAACCAACAAATAAGATGTTTTATTCTGCCTTTTTCTCCTCTCCTTGCTGAGATGCAGTTTTCCTATTTTCTTCAGCAAGTTTTGCCGCTTTTGCTGCATTTCTCTTCTTGTAAGCAGACTGGTAGAAGTCGTTGAAAAGGAAGTAGAAAAACATGGCGTTTGGCGTGAGTAGGGCGACCACAAATTTTGGATAGGTGCAGTCTTTCCGCAAAATCAATAGCGAATGAAGGAAAACCAAGCAGAATTGGAACTGAAAATTAATGATAAAAAAAGTAAATTTTTAAATAAACCATAATTGAAGAAATTAAGAACAGAGACGGAATTATTTTGAAATTTTTTTCTTTTGAATAAATGACCCTTTTCCGTCAAGTATTGCAAATTTCCAAGGTTAGCAAGTAAAACTGCGACAGTATGCAGTTTCTCAGTCGCCAAAGACAGGCAGGCAATAATAACACCCATATTTCCAGTCTTGTTCCACAGCCATTTAATAATCAGCATTAAAGCGACAAGCGTTTGACAGTCTCAGTCAGCAGTGGTGGCGGAACAGACGAAGGAGTAATCACCGCTGATCTGCTCTTTGGCGCTTCGGGAGATTTTTGAGCTCACCATCTGCATCCGGGTGATGTGCTTTTTCCACCACAAGTACTTCTGAACATTTGGCCCCAGAGCTGTCAGCAGGTAATACGAGTACATTATGATGTGTACGAACGTGTTAATCAGACCCAAAAACGTGCCGTGGCCGCCTGAAAGAAGCATGAAAATATGAAATTAATAATAATTATCAGTAAAGTAAAAAGCAAAAACATTTAACTCCTATTCAAAATTAAATTAAAACTTAACCATCAAGAACAACAATATAACATAAAAGTATCATCCTTTCGATAAAATAATAATATGCAACCCTCCAATTTGTTGTTTTGAGCGGTAGAATAATGCACAAGAATAAGAAATGTAGTGAATAACAAATTATATGCACCAGGCAGGAATTTCGATCCAATGTATCCGCAGAAAATCATCATTGAATGGTGGTATAAATGCAGGAATGACACTTGATTCTGCTTTTTCCTTAGCACAAAGAAAACCTTAAAAAATTAAAATAAAAACGTTTGATGCCGGTATTTATCAAGATAAAATCTCACTGTGTCAAGCAGTTCAGTGTACTTGGCCATGTAGTAAAGCCAGGTTGCCCGAGCCACTCGCATTGCAGTGGGTGTATTGGAAAAGTCAATTGGTTCACATATCCAACTGTAGCCTTTCCAGACAGACGCTGCCTATGTAAATATTGCCAAACAAAATATTATTTAATCAATTGCCAATACTCGGGTCACATGAATGTTTAGAAATAAAAATTATTTAAAAAATTTTGTATATTAAAAAATTCTCTTTTGAAACAAGAAATAGGCTTTACCTCGTAGAACAGGTAGATGCTGTAAATGACCTGCACTATATTGTATACAAGGAGGGTATTTTTCAAGTCGTATGGTTGTCTGTTCTCCATGAATTTGGGGCCCCAATCCTTTATAAATTTAAGGTAGAGGTAAATTATCATCATGGGGATGAATGGTGTGCCAACGAGAAACCAGTCCTTCGTTCTCTCGTCTGCCAAGAATTCGGAATCGGTCAAAACACGAGCAAACTTAAAATTCAAGGAATCTCACCTGCCCACGTGTACGTGAAGGTATTGTAGCCATCGATCACTTTACCAATAAGGGCCGCCATGCCTAGCTCGTGTGCTTCAACTGCAAAGGGAAATTAGAGTCAGGAGGCAGCAAATTAAGCATTCAAGTGCACACAATATCCTGTCAAATGTACGCAGTCATCGTGACACGTTCGCTTTTTGCTTTTTACTCTTTGTGCAAGTCAAGCGACCGCATAGGAAAACTGCTGCAGTGAACCTTGGTCTGAATTTTTGAGAAAATACATTTTCGGAAAACAAATTGTAACACTTTTTTTCAGATATATCTGTGCAGAAAAATAAAAGATCCCTTATGATTTTACCTGTGAACAAAATAAATGCGACTTATTCCAAGATTTTTTTGTACCTTTGTTGATTTATGAGGAATAAAAATTTTCTGATTATTAAAAATTGAATGGAAAATGAAAATTGATCTTCAAATTAATGCAAAGAAAAACAATGGAATTTAAAATTTTGTACTTTAACTCACAAAATTATTGGCTTTGGGGCATCCGAGCCGTAGCACAGTTCTTAGTCAGAGCGATATTACGCGATATATTGGCCACGATAGGCCCGTCGCTCAGCTTTTATGTGACTGCATGTCGAGCACACAATAATGATGCAGACGCACGGAAAATATCATATGGTGCTCACCAAGAGTCGATTTTCACTCTGTGTGAAGAAACGATTTGTTTGCATGAACCCAGTAGTCATTTTATACACAGGCGACATTCGAATCGAGAGCGACCGTAACATTGAAAATCAATCCAAGGCGTCACTTGATTCAGCGATTTTGTTCACAAATATTGAATAATGCAATTTGTGAAATAGGTGTTATGAAAAACAGAAAACGAACTTACCCCGTGAGGGTTCCGACGCTGAATGAAAATCGATTTACGAGCCGACTGCCTAAAGTATGGGAAAGTGTGGCTCTTAATTGCAAGTCACTGGCCTCGATCACAATTTGGCAGCTGGAAATGGGGCGCGGGAAAACTGTTGCAGGTCCCCGCACAAATTTCTCAGTTGCAATTCAGCCGCCAGTCGATTGGTTTTTCAATTGGATTTGTTTACTCTTGGCATGTAAAATATGTATTTATTTCATGGTGGTCAAATGCAATCTAAAACTCGGTCTCCCCCCTGAGCTCCAGTAGACAAAATTTTTCCAGGCAGGTAAGGTCGGAGGAAAATTTATATTATTAAAATTATATTGAGAACCAATTTTAATTATCAAATAGAATAACATTGTTTATTTAATTTTTAAATTGGCAGTTTCGGGAATGTTGACCCCTCACTTGAATTGAATCCATTATGAGTCTTGATTGAGTGCGGCGATGGCGACAATATGACCGGGAATAAATTATCCCACGAGCACTTCCTCCAAACCCCTATTCGCGCCTTTGAGTGTCTGAGAGTGATTGCGATTCTTTTTGTGTCACGCTAGGACAAGGTGAACACCGGCAGGTATTCACTCGTCCCTTCTGGACCTGCAGGAGCAGTCACGCTGCTGGACGATGGCGCCGCAATTCTTCCAGTCCATCCTCAATGGATACGACACCCTCTTCAACAAGTGGGGTGGTGAGTGATGGATATTTTTCTTCTAAACATCTTGATTTTTTTTTACTTGAAAAGGTAAAAGTTGAAAAAGAATTAGTTGCAAAAAATATCGGCTAAAGTATTCTGTACGCGATGCTTGAGGGTCAAGCAAGTTGCATAATTGGCAGGTGGGCATTGCGCTTGTGCCGTGAGAATTTTTTTCATCAGCGCGTGGGAA
The DNA here is from genome assembly GCF_031216515.1 of Neocloeon triangulifer. NCBI lineage: Eukaryota > Metazoa > Arthropoda > Insecta > Ephemeroptera > Baetidae > Neocloeon > Neocloeon triangulifer. The sequence goes on from NW_026775550.1 coordinate 5,381,179, forward strand.
TGACTGTCAAATTTTGCATAGGCTTGTTGAAGGGGCAGAAAAGTTTAAAAGTATTTAAAAAAAAAAAAAAATACTGCTGCTACATTAAAAAAAGGACCCTCTGAAAAGATGCAAATTTTCAAAATCTTTGAAATATACAAATTCAGAAAGTACGAAGTCAAAATAAATTCTTATAAAAATTGGAGTTAAATTTACGTACAGTTTGTAATTTGGAATAACCAATGAAATTCTTGTTGGCATGAAAATTATCTTTACGAGAAATTGCAAAGCTATCAATTCTATTTTATTTTCTTGAATTTCATACGTCTTTCCAGACCCAAGGACAGCATCCTTGCCGTTGATGTCAAGCCCTTTCCCAACACTGTTCATCCTTTTCTGCTACCTGCGGTTCGTAAACAAGTGGGGACCCAATTTCATGAAAGACAGAAAACCCTTCAATGTGGACAGAATTATCATAGTCTACAATCTGCTCAACGTTCTTGTCAGCGCCTGGCTCTTCTATGAAGTAAAACCTTGCGCCGCTCCTTTTTCCATAATTGCATTAAGAATACGGAAAATAAATCAATTTTACTTTTGCAGGCATGGGACGGCGCCTGGAAAGAGTATAGCTACACCTGCGAACCGGTCGACTGGTCAGTCAACCCAAAAACAAATAGGGTACGATCTTTTTTATTTAATTTAGAAATGCAAGTCATTTTCAAATGCAATATTTTCAGATAATCCGAGCTACATATGTCTACTTCCTAGTGAAAGTGATAGAGTTGGTGGACACGGTATGAATTTGAAGTGGACCAATCAATGAATTAGTGTTTTTTAATTGTATCATTCTCTTAAAACTTGAACAATAGGTCTTCTTTATCATGCGCAAAAAGCTGAACCAAGCGTCATACCTGCATATCTATCACCACACGGGCATGGTGATGCTCTCGTGGGGAGGCGTCAAGTGGCTCCCCGGTAAGAATAAATGACCTTTATATTACATATATCTTGAGGGCATTGGAAAATCCTGAATGAAAATAAAACCCAGTTAAAATTAAAAATGAGAAACTTGTCAGCGCAATGTCCAATATTGTACTTTCTTTTGTGTGTTTCTGACCTCAGGCGGTCACGGTACGTTCCTTGGGTTCATCAACAGCTTTGTACACGTCGTCATGTACTCGTACTATCTGATCACGTCCCTTTACCCTCAGTACAAACAAAATATCTGGTGGAAGAAATACATCACTCAAATGCAAATGGTTCGAATTTTGAAATCTGCAATCAATTAAATAATTAATTATTTAAATTTCAGATCCAATTTGCAATGATCATCATTCACTCAATGCAGCTCTTATTCCGAGATTGCGACTACCCAAAGTTTACAGTGCCGATCGTCGTCTCGCAGAACGCCTACATGTTCCTTCTGTTCTTCAGGTTCTATCTAGACACTTACGTCTACAAGAAGAAGCCTGCGCAGCAGAGCAACGGCACTGCCCACTCGGGGGACATCAAACCCACGACTGGAGGCCCCAAACAATCTTGATCTTAAAAGTCGCGATTAGTTTTAAATTAAACCTTGTATTCTCCAGACGCTCAATAAATAATAACAAAAAAAAAATCAATTTCATTCAAAGACTCATAAAAAACTGTCTATCACGAAATTTTTAAACTTGATATTTTTATTGATTGACTGTGAACATGATTGAATTGAGAGAAGGAAGAAAATAAGAACTTAATGTTTAGATTCCTTGCTTGTATTCGAAAATCATTTCAACCGATGATGGTTAAAATTTCAAATTTCCTACCAAATAAAGGGAAATGGTTAGTAAAATAACTTTACTTTTTTAAGTTAAACCATTTAAAATTGTGGAAATGAGTGAATCGAGCTTTTTCCTCGTTGCAGAAATGGTTTTTTTATTCAAAAATCAAAGAGCCATTTGTTTTTTTAATAAAAATTTTTAATAAAAAACAATAATTTGTGGAACGAGGAAAAGCCCGATTCACTCATTTGTATAATCATCTTCTTAAGTGTCAACTTCTTTAAATTTAAAATTGGTCACAACAAATTTCGATATTTGTGCAAGCAGCATTTTGCCATAAAATTTTAGTCCTACTTTTGTTCATTTTCAGACGGCGAGATTTAGCAGGTTTTATTTTTTTGTCCTTTACCTTTAATGTAACTTTTGAAACAAATTATTAATCATGGTGATTTGAAGTTCAAGTTTTTTAGTTTTGATATAAGCTTTGAATTTAAAATCGGCTTTTCCTCAAGGTTTTGAGTGTTGCTTATTGTTTAAGAAAACAATATCCTTCTCTTCATGTTTTGGCTGCAGCCATAATTCATGATCATTTTGACAGGAATTAGTCCAAAAATAGATAATTAAACTTTTCTTTCGTATTAATTATTTCTTCGTGAAAATTATTTTCAATACAATTTTTACTCAAAACAATTTTAACACGAAATTTGACAATTGAATTAAATTTTTTTTTTTTTAATTAATTTTTGTATAATAATTTTTTTTTCAGAATTGGAACGTGTGCATTTCTTGGCGGTGGTCGAGAGAGGACGAAAAATATTATTTTGTCATTTGGTTTTTCAGTTTAAAGGATATTTATGTGAAAATGCTTAATGCATTGAAATCGTTCATCGCCACTGCATATTTCTTTATTTTGTGCGCGGTCGAAGCTGATACCTGTGGGTGCTGCAACTTGAAATAATTTTTCACAAAAATAGAATTATTAATTTTAAAGAAAAGTATTTTTTTAAATATTGATTTTTGTACGAAGTCTTGTCAAAATGATTTCACAGCTCATGAATTATGGCTGAAGCCCGCCATAATTGATAATATTCATTTTAACATTCTTGCAAGAGTTAATTTCTTGGAATAATGTTCCGTATGAGATATTGTACAAAGATGACTCAATGGCCCAAAAATAAATTGCCCGTACGCTTCAACAGACGCTGCCCAAAACAGATACTTAAAAAGGCTGATATAGCACAAAACGGAACCTCTTGAAGAGACTAATTTCTCAAGCAAACAAGGTGCCTAACTTAACTAGAGGTCAAAGGTTTCGCGATACATCTGAAATAATTAACTGGCAAAAGTTTGAATGCAAAACAAAATTTCTTGCAGACGAAAACAAATTCAAAAATTCAAAACATTTTTTAAGAAATGTCAGCTGGTTTCGTACGGTGAGCTACACAAGAAAATTGGCACACGAGCGTGAATTATTGACTCGTGGACAGTGAGCAGAATAAATTTGCGTGTGGGAAGAGCCTTGGCCGACGAAAAATAATGTATTGGGGAGGAAGCGGCAGCGGCGCGTTTTGGGGAGCTGCAGCAACAACGACGACACCGGCCGCCTCAGGAATAACGCCAAACAATGACAAGCCTCTGTTTAAAAAAGCGGCAGCTCTGATGGCTTTTTCCAGCCCAGCGAACTCGGTGAGTTTCAAAATTACGTTTATCGATGGAAAAACCTTTAAGCGAAAATTTGACGCTGCAGCATTGAAATAACTTGCCTAACTTATTATTTATTATATTGATTATTTTTGTTACAAAATTGCTTTGGCTTCATTAATGCATACATTATATTACAAAAAGAAATTGAAAAATATTTTGTATCGCAGGAGATTTTTTGATGAGGCGACAGGGAGCGGCTTTATGGCAAGTTTGTTAGTTTGTGAGATGCGCCTACTCCAATTGTTAATTTTATTTTGATATTATGTTTATTATTTCTTTTTAATGTGACTTACTTGCAAAAAGATGGATCTTTACATTGCCGCTAGTCAAAAAATATTGAGATAATAATAATACTAAAAGCGCAGAGCTACTCAAAATATGTGCAGCTTGTGGTTAATTTCTAATTAGCACCGTCTACGTCTTCAATTACAAGATTTAGTTGGCATAGTCAAGGTTAAGAGCTTAAGTTGGAAGGGAATTGATTATACTAAATTAAATTGTAAAAACGATTAGCAAATTGGTCCTTATTAACAAAAATGAATTCATTTTTTCGCAAACAAACTGCATGAATTAACATGGAGATTAGGGTACTTACATTGAAAAAAATTATTTCTGAACCGTTTCCGATCATATCAATGTAAATTTAGGAGCTAACTGCTTTATTAGGGCGATTATATTCCTTAAGGTCAACTGAATACCAAAAAACCAGGTACTCGACATATCCTGTAGCGGAGTGCATGTTGAACCAATTTTAGATTTGACTCGACTATCCAGTCACCAGAAGGTATGAGAATTTTTAATCATTTCAATAACAGAACGTTTGAAAAACGAAAAACAAGTAATTATGCTGGAGAGTTTCAGAAAAAATTATTATTATTATTAGTCAGCGAGCAGTGCGTTTATTATTTTTAGTATTATATTTAATATACATTCCTTTATCCTGCACTATCCTAGCTTTTCTTTTAGAAAAAAGCTCTACATCGTTAAGTTCAAGATATTTTTTTATTTTTTCCTTCTGCCTAAATTGCATAATCGTCTATTAAAACGAGAGCTATCATCATTCATTCTATGTTATGATTCAACAGATTTCCTTTTTCCCCCCACTTTTCTTTCAATAAGCACGTTACAAACATATTTTTTTTAAAATAAATTTAAAGAATTGTTATTGTTGTTTATTTGTCCATCACATTGTTAAACTGAAACGTTTCTTATTCCTTTCTTCTGAATAAATAACATTTCTTTTATATGATTTCGGAATAAAACTAAAATGAATTAAAAGTTATATGACAATAAGCTTTTGTTTACCCAAAAAGGCACAGCTCGCAAAAATTTGACGCTGGAATATCTCTTAATTGAAATTCCAACGCAGCGGAGTCTTTCGTCGTTTTGTCGGACGACGTGCGCGCGATGAATTTGCATGGCCTTTCTGACCGTGAATGCGTTGATCTGTCTGCTCATAACACATCCGTGTGTTGGTTTGTCGCCTGCATACAAATTACCTCCTGCGACGGGACACATGACGCATTAAATTATAGCCACCAGAGTTACATCACACACGCGCGCAAACACACTTAACTTCATGATCTGCCAAAGAAACCATAAACTGACGCGATTCCACTTATTTCTATTTTATTTGATTTTTTTTTTTTTTTTGATCAATTGGAAGACCTGTCTGATGTCCAATACTCTTTTATTCAATACATATATCATTATGAAAACTGGACTACTCCAAAATATAGATAAGCGCCCCATTCAATATTACGAGCTGCCGATGTGTTATTAAAAGGAGTGCGCTGTGCGCTGTGCTTTAGCAAGTTGTTTGCTAGCGAAGTGCCATTATTTCTCCATTCACCCCTCTAACCCACATTCTTAACATGTATTTTTAGTGTTTTATATTAATTTTTGTGTATTGACTTGATGTAAGATATTGTGTATTTCAATGTATTTGAATGGAGAATAAATGAATAAATACAATTATTAAAATTAATTAATTAATTTAGTTATTCTCCGTTTAGTTATATTTGAAAGAACAACAACAAGCGTGCATCAAATCAATCATCAAAATTATTTAATTCTTAAAAAAATTCATATTATCCATTTTTCGAGCGATGGAAAAGGATTGCCTTAACGGAAGAGGTATGCACATGCTTATGTAAGACCTTAAACACACAGCCGACTTGATAATTGAGCACCAAGAGGCATACCTTCACAAAGGTACTGAAGAAATAAATCATGCCTGCTCCTTAGAGTCTCATGGATATAATGGTTTACTCCGGGAGAGTTTTGGCGGGGTGCCGTAAAAAATGTAGTTTTTAGAAATTCTTCATTTAAAAATTCATTTGAAAAATGCAACCTGAGCGTATACAATTTTGGCAATCTTTGAGCTAAAGCGTGACCTCCAAATTGCTGAGAGCGTAGCAATGTGTACGAAAAATAAACATAGGCGTTCACCTGCTCACTGGTGTGCGAGTGTATTATTTTGTGCACCTCAGTTCTCGAAGTAAGTAGGTATTTATTTATAAATTAAGCCGAGGGCTTCCAAGGCGAAAGTGGCCGACGGGAAGAAAAGATGCACGGAAATCGCAGTAAATTCCAAGTGTTTGACGTGTAATGCAGGTAATGAACTTTCCATTTAAATTATCTCAGCTGAATTCATTTTTTCATAGAACTAGATTTATGAAGAACGCACAAAAATAAAATATGATATGAATACTTATAAAAACCAAATCTTTAAAAAGTTTAAAAATAGAAGAATGAAGACAGAAAGTTGATGATAATAATAGCATCAAATGAATTTTCCTCCCGCAAAATAGTGAGACCATTTTATAAACTCTGATTTCTTGATAAAATCATTACAGAAAAGCGGTGCACGATTTTCAAATTTCTTCCCACGAGTTGCAATTTTTCTTTAGCAAATCGCAATATGGGAATAATTGATTTTGATCGCGTCGTTTCTCCACTGATTTGCATGTCAATCGTTGTGTCACCTGCTAGACCATCGTTTATAGCCAATGCGACGAACGCAAAAGGCGAAAAGTAGGTCTGGCTGCACAAAAGGTGCATCCACACACAGGTGGGGGAAACGTACCTAACACTTTACTTTACCTCGTACTTGTTGCCATCGCCAGTCAGTCCTCAAACTCACCAGCTGCGGTGCGAATTACATTGGAAGAGAGGACGTACGAGCGAGGGTTTTAATTAAGTGCTCGGACACACTCTGCGTGGCCGCAAAAACCTAAGGTACGAAAATCAGTATTTTTATTTTCATTCCAAAAATATATTCCTTATTATATCAATAATTAATTGCTATATTATATGGCAAATCGATTTTGTAAATTTAAAAAGCTAAAATTGAACTCCACGGTAATTTTTTAAATTTCACTTTCAGCAGATACAAAAATATAAATTGAATTTAAAAGAATTATTTTTGTTAATTCTTCACAAATCAAGTCAAAATTTTGGTAAAAATTTCATTATCACTATCAAATTCAATCAAAGAGATGCAAATAACAGTGCCTATGGTTTGATTAATCAATTTCATACGCAGTCTAAATGAAAAAAAAAATACAAGCGTGACCGCGAATTTTTTTTAATATGTCATCTATTTCCTTAAAATTTGGCTGAACTAGCGGGGACGCAAGCATTTCACTTTTATACTTAATTTTACCTCTCCAAACTTGTACATATTCAAAGTTGTCTAAGGAATCCTGTCAGTATTTGTACGTGCTATACTTAAATTATAATCAATAATTATTTTCTATTATTTGTGATTACGGTGGTAAAATCAAAATAATTCATAACGTACAGGTTTCCATTTCATTTTTCAATTGGTTAATTTTGTGCTCTTTCATAAAATAATTCCAAATGTTTAATCCGCTTTACTGCTTTGCATTTTCAAAGCAGATTTCCAGAGCTCATAAAATTCACGAGAACGAAAAAAATAAACAATTTCAGTTTATGCACAATTTCATGTACTTGAGGTACGCTTTTGCGATTCGAAACGGAGTTGCCTACAAAAGTTGTTGTCTGCAATCTGTGCAGTACTTTCCAGTACTTTCATTAATTAAAATCATGTATGGTAGCCAATGCGTGAAAAAAAATTGATGTGAAATAAGCTTTTGGGAATTCAGTACACCAAAATTTGGTGCAATAAATTAATATGTAATATGCACGAAAACAGATTTGATCGCGATGCGGATGCAATTGTACGTATGTGTATGTTATATTACTTTATATATTATGTAATTTTATAACTCGTTGGAGTTGAAAAGTGAAAAAAGTGCTTTGTCCTACCTCCGCGATTTCGCCTCTCGAGTCTCCTCTGAAGTCCAGAATAGAGTCTTTCCGCCGGTCCATTTTTCTCCAAACTGAAGTCCTCGCCGTCCTCGGTCACTCGTTCTTGATGACTCGCACTAAACTTAAGTTTCTCAAATCTTACGTAAAGACCACTCGCAAACCACTTTTATATATAATATATCAAAATCGCAAATTTATGGTTCAGCCGGCGGCACATCGAGCCACACTCCTTGGATCATAACATAATAATGCGCTGTTCAACCTGTTGTTCCTGTTGTTTACAAGTGCCATCCAACGATCCAACTCGATTGGCCGATCAGTCGATCGAGTCATTTTTTGCTTCTTGTGGCGCGAAATATTTCGCAGGAAAAAGGCGGGATAGTGATTAGTGACCCCCAGAGGAGCGTGCGCTTGCCCTCCATCCCGGAGATTGTGGGTTCGATTCCCACTCCTGGCAGATTTTACTCGGGGAAACCTGAGTGATTTATCATACTGGGTTTGCGAGTGAAGTATTGTTCTTTGCTGAAGTTGGACGGGGGCCGCAGGATTAAGCGTTGAGATGGGTGCACTTAGCGCCCCAGTTGTATGCAAAAGCGTTTAATTACAAAATCCCTTAAGGCGGGATAGTCCTCTGCAGATCAATCACAAACAGATGCAGGCAATTATTGTTTATTGATAAGATTTTTTTTAGAAAGAATTTTCAAACCTGTCTACGTAAACGCCAGTCAGAGTTGGTGAAAAAACTGAAAAAGACTTAAAAATCCAAGCATTCCAGTTCATAATATGAATTTGTACTAATACACTAATATTTAAAATTGCGAAAATTTCAACGAAAAATTTTTCAATGAGGAATGAGAATTTTGATATGAATTTTTTTGCGAAATATTTTTCGTAATTTGTATTTAATTTTTTTATTGTCGTTGTTTATTTGTCCAATTTTCGCATCAAATATTTATTTTTTTGCATCAATTTATTGATGCTAAAAATTTGACATTACATAAATAAAAAATTTATTTCAAAAGTCTCGTTCATGATGTGCAATTAACAAGAAAAGTAGTCAATTCAAATTATGTAATTGAACAAAATTGAATTATTTTTCAGTCAGCAGCCATGGCGGAGCTGATGCACTTGGTGGTCGACAACTACAATGAACTGGTCGAGAATACGAAAGGTTGTTTCAATATTAATAAAAAAAGCAATAATTATTGGAAGAAATTAATTTTTCTTGAGTGTAGATCCGATGGTGGACACGTGGCTACTGATGTCGAGTCCATGGCCCGTTTTCATGATTTTGGCGTGTTACCTTTATTTTGTTCTCTCTTTGGGCCCCAAACTGATGGCAAACCGGAAAGCGTTCCATTTGACAGGGGCGCTCATCGTGTACAACTTTGTTCAAGTCATCTTCAGCATCTTTTTGGCCTATCTGGTAAGTACTAGAAAATTAACTGCAGCGCAGGGTATAAATTAAATTTTGATAAATAAAATAACTTGACTATTATATTGTTGATCTAAATTATATATAATTCAGCCCTTTCAAGAGAGCGCGTTTTCGCATCTAATAAACAACGCCTGCTCAGCGACACGCACCGTCGAGTTCTCCAGAGCGGTAAGATTCTGATCGTAATTTCCATGTGCTATTGCAAATTTGAATAATTCAGCTATCAAGCGGCGCTTGGTGGTATTTCTTTGCCAAAGTGACTGAGTTGCTTGATACGGTGAGATTATTATTCATGGATTTAGATTTAGATGCGTTACAATTTTTTTGGCCGCAGATTTTCTTTGTGCTGAGGAAAAAGCAAAATCAAGTGACATTTCTGCACGTTTACCATCACACTATCACAGTGCTCTTCTCCTGGGGCTATCTCAAGTTTATCCCAGGTAAATATGATACAAAAACCAAGATAATATTTTGTTTATTTAACAATAACTGTATTTAAAAAAATTTTAACTGCGTTGCTAGAATTTTTTTTTGTTACTTTGTTTACTTTTTTCAGCTGCTGAGTTAAGATTTTTTAATTATTTGTTAACGATTTCTTCAGGTGAGCAGGGAATCGTCATTGGGTTCCTCAATTCTCTGGTCCACATTGCAATGTATTCATACTACCTCATTGCTGCCATGGGTCCCAAATATCAAAAGTACCTCTGGTGGAAGCGATACATGACCTGGATTCAACTGGTTCGTTTGATTTTTTCATATGATTGAATTTGAAACATATATAATTATTATATTTATAAATTTAGACTTTTGACATTTTTTTTCTTTACTTCTTTTAGAATTTTTAGCTTTTTAAAATCTCTCACACAGTAATTATAATTATCGTAATTATGTTAGTAAAAAGTCAAAATGATTCAAATTTTTACAGATCCAGTTTTGCCTCATGGTTGCCTATATGCTTGGTCTTTTAGCATACGACTGCAAACTGCCAAAGGCGCTGACACTTTTCTTCGTTGGTAACGCCACCGTGTTCCTCTTCCTCTTCTCAGACTTCTACCGCAAGGCGTACATTAAAAAGAAGCAAATTTAATAAACAGAAGCAATTAAGAGTATTGAGAGATTCACATTCATTTTGAATGGAGAATAAATAACTATGCACATGATATACAATACATTTATTTGAGGTAAAATAAAGCATTATTTAATTACAAAGAAACCCCTCACCTGGGTTTTAGTGGAACACCTGCCATTGTTGGTTGCCCTTCCCAGCTCCCAAGCACGGGATTAAAGAATTATAATAAAAAAAATATTAATATAAATAGCAAATTTGTTTAAGAATAAGAAACATAAACTTACAATCAAAATTATTTACATTATTTATTCATCTTTCGTCAAATAAAACTTTTAAAATATGAAAAAGAGAAGAAAGGGTTTACAACTAGCAGATGCTAAAACGCTCGACATCATCAAAAAAGACCACTTGTAAATCCAGACTACCGAAAGAATAAGAAGTGAAAGAATGAATGAAAATAACTTTAAAATTGCTTCCACAAAAAATATCGGAGTAGGGCAGGGATCCGCTTAATATTTCTTTGCATCATAAATTTATGAGAATGACATTTTCAATTAAATTTGAATTTATTTGAAAGATTTATTAGAGGACAGCATTGAAGGAAAGAATATAAATAAGTTTAGCAAATTTTATTGTAGTGTTGTACCTAAGATATACACATCCTTTTTATAACATATTTATAAATTGTAATTATGTGATTATAACCATATAATCCGCTTTTCACCATTTTATTAAAATGCCCATCCATAATGCAAGTAGATACTTTATAGTAATATGCAAGATGACCCACGTGTAGATCTACCTTCAATTTCCAAAATTAATGATTTTCTTTATAATTAGTTGAAATAGAAAGAACCCTTATTTACAAGATATGCAAATTCTTTTGTTTTGCAAATGCATAATTTATTGCTTTTCTACCTTGTACCTGTATAATATGTATGCAATTATGCATGTATCAATTATTTGCTCTACAATTAAACATGGTTAGGCAATTCCATAGTGCATTTAGAAATAAAGAGTAACAACTTTTTCCGTCGAGGAAATTTAATAGTATTTTCCTTCAGATCTAAATTCTCACATCATGTAGATTATAAATTGACCGATTTATTTGAAATTTTTATTTTTTCCAAATCCTGCTTGGAAAATTTATTTATTGAATTGAGTCCAATTATTTATTTGAATAACACCATAAAATATTACAAGAGCTAAATTGGCTTGCCAAAAAGATTTGATTGCATTGACAGACTAATTATTTTTCACTTAATTTTATAAGGCCAACATACAAAATTTTTGATTGCAAAAATGCGTATTTATATTAAAATCTTTTTGCCAAGCCACAAAATCACACACATTACGCAAAAAAATAGCCCTTTACTAAATCACAGAATAAAAAAGAAAGTGGAATCTGAAAAAATTATTTTAGATTATGTAATGGAATCTATAATTTTCCTCTCTTTGCTACACAGTTTATCAAAGTTTTAAATGCAAAATGTAAAAAGACGCCTAAACGTTTGTTAGGTAGGCATCACGCCAAGAGACATAACTCTCTAACAAATTTGCGACGACATTTCCTCAAAATTTATTTTTCAAGTTACCTAGTGCAATAATAGAATGAGGTACAATATTACAAAAACCTTACTCGTGTATTTCGTTTATGTTACAAGGCATTTGAGCACATTTCAGATGTGTCAAGCTATATTTTGTCAATGATACATCAACTTCTTGCAAAATGCATGACTAAAAAGTACTGATCACACGGGATTTTGCCGCCAAAACGTCAAAACAAGATCACATGCAAACCCTGGGTTGGAAAAAAAACATGAAAATCGGTTTTTGTTGGAAGAAAATTTAAGAAAGCGGCAAAACTCCCGCAACTGATAGACAATCCTAAATCCTACTACAGGGTTAGATTTTTTACTTGCTACAATTCATTCTGCTTCCCGAAAGGAGATTTCAAGCATCTTTAGTCGGCTTGACAGCTTGACAGCGTGGTAAATAAATACAAACTAATGCTGAGGGATTGACGAGATTTTCATTTAACTGCTTGGAGGTTCATGAGCTTCTCGTCCAGCTCACCTTGTTTCACACTTGCCATAGTTCCTTGCAAATTTGGATCCACAGAGAGATATTTACATTTGGCCAATTGGAGGCATCAATTATTCCATTCATTCTGCAATCACAAAATTTAAGAAATTTAATATAAGGGTCAATGTGAGCCATTTTTCGATTTCTATTCATTTTATAAGAAATATTCTTTGGAGGCGTTTAATAATTAATTATAATAACAAATTTCTAACCAGCTTTTAATCTAGTTTTGGTTGCTCCGTTTTTGGAAGCTTCGTCCTTAGCAGCCTTTAGTCTGGCCTGCTTTTCCTTGTAGGCCTGCTGGTAGAAGTCATTGAAGAGGTAGTAGAAGAAGATTGCGTTGGGCAGCGTGAGGAAGGCCGTCCACCTTGGGAAGCCGCAGTCGTAGAACAGTAGCTGGGTGTTGTGCAGGAAGGCCATGCAGAACTGGGCCTACATAAAAATGTACTTGATAAAAAAAACCACAACCTAATAAAACTTACCATCTGCATTCTGGTGATGTACTTTTTCCACCACAGATATTTCTGAAGTTGTGGTCCAAGTGCTGCGAGGAGGTAGTAGGTGTACATGATGATGTGCACGAAGGTGTTGATGAAGCCAATGAAAGTGCCGTGTCCTCCGGGGTAGTATTTGGTGCAGCCCCAGGAAATCATAGGCATGACAGTGTGATGGTAGAGATGCAGAAATGAGATCTGATTTTGCTTTTTGCGCAGCACAAAGAAAACCTTGGAAATAAAAGTAAAGTAAAATATTTGCTCAACTAAATTATAAGCAACCTGCAGAGCATTGTTGCTGCGCAAATTGCCTACTGACATAATAAAAAAGTCAAATTTGTACTCACTGTGTCTAGAAGCTCTGTGATTTTAAGAATGAAGTAAATCCACACTCCTCTAGCCACCTGAGAAAAACCAGTAAAATTAAGAAAGATGCCAAGCTTTTTTTTTAATTAATTACAAAATACACTTTGCAGCAACTATTGTTTTATTATTATTTTACTTATTAGTTATTATAACATAAAAGGAATATGGTTGTAAATGATATCAAACAATAAAATTTAAGAAGAAAAAAAATGTTTAAATTAAAAATTTTTCAAATTTTTAAAGTGGGTTAAACATATAAATAATTGGTTTTTGAATAATAAGAACAATAAAGGTGGGTGATTTAGCACAATGGAGGTCAGTCACACAAGTCAAACAAGTGCAGCGCCATTCATGTTTGATCTGCGGTCACAATTTTTCTTTTGTGAGCTCATCAAGGTGAAAGTGTTTGCATCTTCAACTCTGGCCTCACTCGCTTATATAACATTGAGCAACATTTCTCTTACAAATAGTGAGCTATTCTAAGAATTTTTCGATAATCAGTTTAGAAATTAGGTCAATTTTTAAATATGAGAACGCAAAAATTATAAACACAGACCCTCATGGCTTCGGGTGACGTAGAGTTGTCCACAGGCTGACATCTCCAACTGTAAGTTGACAACCACGCTCCTTCACAAGCCTGGAATGAAATTAATTTTAAAAAGATTACAATAAATAAATAAATCAATAAAATCTACCTCCCAGAAAAGCCACACGCTGGCATACACTTGAAGCGCATTATACACAATGAGGGTGTTTTTCAGTTGGAAGGGTTTGCGGTTTTCCATGTACCTGGGTCCCACTTTGAGGCAGAAAATAAGGTAGAGGGCAATGATGGTGAGGCCAGGAACAGGGCTGCTGATGAAGAGCCAATCATTTGTGCGAGGGTCTGCCGGCGTAGAAAAATATTATTGCATTATTTACTTAATCTTCTCTTTTTCAAAAAAAAAAAAAAAAAAAAAAAAAAATGTATCGACTGAGAAGAATAAATAATAATAATAGGATTTTTCTGACCTGCTAGTTCTGTAAAAAGTAGGTGCCAATACCTTTTGGCAGCGCCTCCAAAGCCAGCTTCAGGTGCATCCTGTAGGCCACCCAATGTTTGAGGAGAGGGTTGAAGACCTTAAATTAAAAGCGTAAAGTTCATTACTTGCATTTGCTTGCTGCTGCAGGTGGGAGGAAGTTCTAATATTTTCACTTTCTTTGCTTATCAGGAGCAGACTATCAGTTCAAAACCTTACAAGCTGAAAAGTTTATCGCAAAATGCGTGTGACATACATTAGTGAAATAAATGTTAAAAAAGTTTAGGAAAAAACTTCTTCACCATAGGAAATGTGTAATATTTTTGATAAACAAGCAACTATAATAAAATGTTGAGTGATGAAGTTACACTTCAGGAGGAATTATTATTAACTTATTTTAATTATAAATAATAAATAAAAAATTAAATCTAAATTTTGAGTAATTTTTAATTTTTCAATTTTTGAGTCACGGTTTTACAGTTTCTTATCTTTACTGTCTTATAGTTTTTATATTTAATTAATCTTACTTGGAACTTTTGAAAACATTTCAAACTGCCTTTCGTTACGGTTGGGCAAAGTGCAGAAAATATCTTGTGGTTCACCTTGAAAAACAGGAACGAAACGGAAGCGAGCAGCTCTTTATCAATTAACTGAATGGAAAACCCCAGACTGATGCTCACTAACTAAAATGAGATCATCATCCCTGCTCATCCTTTTATTCAAAACATAAAACGTAGATTCGTTTAGCTAAAAAATTTGAATTTATTTACAGGAAAAGAAAGGAATCGGACTTTTCCTCATTGTAAAAATTCTTTTTATTTACAAGCAAAACAGCTCTACCAATTTCGGTCACGGTCTGCGGCCCTATTTCATGAGAGCAACCGCGCTGCTCGCTGACTAATACAATAATGATTTTTACAACGAGGAAAAGCCCGATTTCTTCTTTTCCATGATCATCTCCTCGAATGTCAACTTCTTCAAACAATTTACAATAAAGCATTCACCGAATATTGCAAAAAAACTGAACAATTCAATTCAATTCTGGCGAGGCAACATATAAGCAAAACCATTTAGATGCGGTAAAACATTTTGTTGAGGCGCAAAAAATATTGCACGAAGTTCTCATTTGCCACTGCTGGTTCAAGGTAAGGAAAAATTTTTATCCAAGCTGCACGGTCTTTGATTTTGGCGCTTCTCGAGACACGCTGCTCTTTACTTTGTGCACGCGTGTGAGCACAATCAAGATTATATGGTTAATGCATCGCACTCGATTGCAAAACTCTACCTGCAATGAAATTTAGAGCTCGCGAAACCCTCTATAATTAGCGATTATTAAAATTACTCCCGCAGCCGGTGAAGGTTGTTCGATCAGCTAGGAGAAAAAAAATAATCTGTTGACTGAGATAATGGACAAATTCTAAGGATCTCCTCAAGCGTGTTTGTCGTCACCACAGAATCTGTTTTCATTTCGCGGTCAGCGTGTTATTTTTTTAAAGTAAGGACTAAGGTGTTTTAGTAGGACAAGGATGCCAACAGCTGGTTTAGGTGGACCAGCGCAGTTTAATTTGAATTTTATGTGCATTAAAAAACGCAGAACGCACGTACGCAAAGATAAGATTGTGTCTGTTTAATTGTACTGTACAAAAGACAGCCTTGATTGACTGGCCAAACGTGGCTCTCGGTCACACACCTCACTGTGTGCAAATTGAGAAAAAAATATATATATATATATATGTATATAATATATAGCCGTTTTAAAACCGTGAAAAATTTAAATGAATTAAAAGCTAATGGAGCTTCAATATGGCCTGGCGCTGAACAAATTTTATCTTTAGAATTTAGAATAGCTACTCTTGCTTATTGGAATTTTTTTTAAAGCGTTTATTACCTGATGTAAAATAACAGTTATTTTTCACTTTCTGGATGCATTGTAATTAGGCCTTTCTAATAATAATGAAGGCAATCCAAAAATCTAACCTGGCCCAGGCTTTTGGATAATTTGGTTTGCCTTCAATGTTCTTATTATGATCATTAAATTGCTTAAATTATTGACGCAGGATAGGAAAGAGTGAAAACTTGAAATAAGGTATTCAGGTCACACAGCGTAAAACTTGCACTTTTCATCAAGAAGAAATGTAAACCAAGAGCTGGTATATTACATCATTTCTGTGCATTTTGATTGACAAAAAATTGTTGAACGCCAGATTCTGATTGCCGCGCGTAAATTTCCATTCGCATTAAGTCACTTTAGCCTTGGTGGTCTAGAGAGATGAGCTCAAAAATGGTGTGCGTGTGGTATACAACGTTACCCTTGAACTGGAAAAAGTTGCAGAAATTATTTGTATGGTCCATGCGAGTAATAAATTGTAAATTTACACTTTTTAAATATATTTTTTGTATAATTATCTATTTGCTTTCCTAAGGGGGGGGGGGTGAGTATTATAATACAACACATTAATTTTCATTTTACATGTAGAATTTAAATTAAAATCTGAATTTTATCTATTTGAATATTTAATATTTAAATACTCAATATTGCTAATATTTAAAAAATAAAAAAGCTTACATTTTGGAATTTCGTGCATTTTAAAAATGTTTTAAATATTACTATTGTTGTTTGTTTGTCCAAAAATAAAAATAAAATACATTATTTTTTTTTTAATTTTATGTACAATTTGATAGCACAAAATATTACATAAGTTTAAAAAATTAAAATGCATTTCTTCATTTCCATTCTCATTTTCAATTAACTTAATAGCGTGGCTTTTGCGGTTGTGAACTTTTTTATGAAAGATTTTGATAGTAAAATGCGCTAAATAATTTTATATAAAATTTGGAGATTCACTTTCAGATTTTTCAGATTCAGAAGTATTTTTATTTCATGAAATTAGCTACTCCATTGAGCACTCATTCACGCTCCAAGAGGAATAAATAAAGTCAATGTATTGTTACAGGCACAGCTAAACACAGGAGCGCCTTTTGTTAAAGCAATTATCACCAAAATTCGACAACTAACCATGATTCATGAAAAATCATGCCCAGTGTTGATGGAGACAATCACTAGTTTTCATTAGCCCACGATGACTATACATACATGTGAGGAAGTCAATAAAGATAATTAATAATATAATGTAATAACAAACTTTAGAATTAGTATTTAAAAAGAGAAGAAAGGGATATACAAATAGCAGAGGTCTGCTAAAACGCCTGACATAAGAAGGCAAACCCACACAATTTGATTTTAATTTAATTTTTATTTGCATTTACGTGGTGGCCTTAGAAGTTTAATATCACACAGTGCAACCTAGACCCACACTTGAAAATTTATAGAAAAAGGAAAACAAAATAATATTCACAAGTTCTGCAAAAATCTATAATTATTTTTGATAATTACTATGGGCTACTGCAAAATTTATTCTACTCAAGGCGATACAAAAGAAAAGCGAATGGAAAAAATAAGATTATTTTGAAATTGATATAAACTCACAATCAGAAAGATTTCCTGCAGAGCAACTTTGAGGATCCATTTCAGCAGTGCTGCGCAGTCGGCAAGGGTGTTTCTATCCCCCTGAAGGTTGAGCAGGACTGAAATAAAAGAGCAGAGCTAATGCAAACCTGG
The DNA here is from genome assembly GCF_031216515.1 of Neocloeon triangulifer. Classification (NCBI taxonomy): domain Eukaryota; kingdom Metazoa; phylum Arthropoda; class Insecta; order Ephemeroptera; family Baetidae; genus Neocloeon; species Neocloeon triangulifer. The sequence goes on from NW_026775550.1 coordinate 5,399,008, forward strand.
TGGAATCTCGCGGTAGAGTGGTGGGGCGGTTGGATATTATTGCTCAAGACAACACACACGCTTTTCTTATGCAACTGCACGCGAGTACCAAAAGCTCCTTCCGAAATTTTTACTCTTGAATTATCCCCTCCTCTAAAAAATGATTGGAAGTGCAGCTTTCTGGTAACATGATTTAAATTGTACAACTTTTATGGAGTTAAATTCAATTAAGCTGTTGAACTTTGGTAAAAACAAAATAATAAATGTATTTCGGCGTTTTTTTTTTTTTTTTTTAAGGTTTTGGGATTTGATTGCTTATTTGTCCAAATTGTTATACAAATACAAAGAATGAAGAATAAATAAATAAATAAACAATAATAATGAAGTCCCAAACAGGGGCGAAGCCTTGTCCTCAACTAGAAGTTCCTGTAAAAAAATGTGAGGGAAAAAGATCCAATCAAAATGTGGAATTATTCATCCTTAAGTGTGAATTCACGTAAACAGAAAAATTAAATAAGTTAAAAATTGAAAACGAAATTTACATAACTTTTACTCAAATAATATGGCGCTAATACATAATTATGCTACTCATTTACGCTAAATATGGGGCAAAGTTGCCCTCGGTCTGAACCGAACAAAAAAACTTTTGCAGCTAAATATCAGTTCCAAACGTGCACTAGCAGGAATTATCAACTGAGTTAACCCTACGAAAAAGAAGAAAAAAAAATATTAAAGATTTCTTTATTATGTTAGGAATTATTTGAAGTTTAGTTTATAATTTGTTTTTTCGAACTTCTAACGATATAATTTTTTGAAGCCATAGAATTAATTGTCTATTAAAATTTTTTTACTTCATTTACAAGATCGCGATCCTTAACATTTATGAGGGTTTTCAAGTATTTTGGCAAGACGATAAAATTCTAGGGATCATAAACTCTGGCTTTTCAACATATTTGTTTAGCTTAATTTCCCTCAAAATTGGTACAGTTTCATTATGTTTCTGAAAGAGATTACGGTTGCACTATAAAGTTAATACATTCAAGTAAATATAATGAGGGCACAGTCATAATATTTTTTATTTTATCTTTTTATTTTTAATCAAGCGCTTCATTAGATCTCCAGTATGGAACGCCCGCCATGACTCGCAAAGCTCTTTTCTGCGCTCTAAACACCTTGCTTAGTTGACAAGAGCCTCTCCCCAGATCACAATTATGACTTGGGATAATGAGCAAAATATAATTGATACATTGTAATATTTTTCTTGTTTTTTTACTCTCTATTTTCTACTTGTTTTGTACTATGTTGCAAATGGGGCGCGTTGCAATGAGTGGCAACGCTTCATAAGTCAATAAAGATCAATAATAATAATAATAATATATTTGCAACTATATTTTACCATCCTTGTATTTCAGTTAGTGAAAACATGGGAGACACTTCTACATTTATTAACAACCTCACCACAATGGTCATTCCAGTTTAAAGTATCATTTTATTTATTTACAAAAATAAATAATGCCCGCAAAAAGAAAAAAAAATTGGGCGCCATTATTTTTTTTACTGATTTTTATACTTATTTATCAGGATATTGCTTTTTTCCGCAATAAAAGGTTGATTGCGTATTAAAAAAAAATTGCGTGATGCAATTCAATTCAATTTGATGTTTCAATAGAGATACAAAAAGCATAAAAGTACATGACCTGCGACCTGATATTTCCTTGTGACCTTGTAATATATAGGTAACGGTCAGCTAGCACGTCGTCAGTCAGTCAAATCACTTTCTATAGTCTTTCTTTCTACTCCAGCCTGAGCGTAATTATTAAAACGCAAGCGATCATTTTACCGGTTAGTATGTTTCACGGAAATTTACTTTGTTGTTTCAGGAAAATTTTTGAGAAATATCAAATAAGAGTTCGGTTTCATGACGAAAGTTTTTTATATGAGCTCAAACCATAAGCAATTAAAAAATCAGTCCGATTTGCACCTTGAATATATGAATGTCCTCTCATAGGTGTGGATTTTGCTATTTTTTTGGTTGCTGGTACAAATTCTGCGTCAAAAAACATACTTTTATAATAACATTTTTTAGAAAATTAGAAGTATAGCGACAAACTTTTTATTCCAACACTTTTTTTTTAAAGAAAATTATAATGGAAATGGGGAAATATTTAGAAGTCTTAAGACTTTTCCTTCTCACATAATCACTGAATAATGATAATGCCTAAACAGTCACAAAAATTTTCCTCAAAAAAAGTGTTTACTTGATGTGTGAAGTGGGGAAGAAAAAGAAATAATAATAATACTTCATAATAATGCCAAATAGATTGGGATAAATTTATTTTTTATTGATTTTTTTTCCTCATTAATAATAATTTCTCATTAATAATTGAGATTTTCAAATATCATATAAAAGCATTTCAAAAGTAATTATAATTGCTGAGATTCGAATAAACGCAACAGCATTTTGTAAGAACGGTAGCCACACACATTCTAAATTTCACTCGCCTGTTTTAAAAGTGCGTCAAAATGAGAGGTCTCAATCTCGTCTCGCAGCAGCAGCAGCAAAGTTGCGTTTGGCCTAAATGCCGCTTGGTGCGTGTCTCTAAATCAACACAGCGCTTCCTTCGATGCAGCGCCGCGTCTGATAGATTATTTGTTCTAAAATTTCCTTTTTACGTACTGGGGGAATGTGTTAATTTTATGTAGTAGAAATGGATGAGATAGAGTGGAGCTAAAAATATTCATAATTAATTTTTCAATTATTAAATGCTATAGTTAATTAATATGATTATTTTTCTAGATTTGTGTGAATATATAAGCTTAATTTATTTTTAGATTTAGGAGTGAAAACTTGTGGCCTCTAAAATTAAAATAATTAATCAAGTTGTGTTGGCACAGCGTATAGGCTCGTCAGATCCAAGAGCACCATGCATGAGGCAAGAGCGAATATTGACCTGGACGCAATTGGATTTGTTGTTTTGCCGTCTTGGAGTGGGTCGTGAATACGCCAGAGACAACACTCGTGTGTGTGCGTGTGCACTTGCGGCATTAGACGAGCAATAGGCGGTAATTAGTGGGGCAATTGCATAGCTCTGCAACGGCTGCTGCGCGAAGTCAAGGCCGGGGATTGCAGAGAAAGTATAAGTCTGTGGTCCAGTGATGCAATACTCGTCACCTGCGACCGAGATTTGTGTGCTGCCTGCACGCCGCTATCATCCCTTGATACCACCCCGCGCTGATTGAAATTGAATTTAAAAACTACCTTCCAAAATTGTATTTCAGCTTTTTTGTACTTTTTATGTATAGTTTTTTTGCTATGAATTCATGAATCATGACTGTATCGAATGAATAATAGATACATAAATAAATTTAGACATTTCATTCAATACTTTTAAGAAGGAGTTAATTTATCTTTACTCTGAACTATTTTCTTCTTTTTTATCGACTGATAAAGAAAAAAATTTTACACAGAACCCCAAAATGCGTAGTAAAAAAGTGAATAGAAAAAATAAAACGATGACCTTTGAATCAGACTCTCCACACAGCATGAAATGTACACAGAGGCAAACAGCGAATTCTCCTTGGCCCGCAAAGTCGAATAATATTACATATTTAGTACATCCTCATTTGCAGAGGTTTGATTCGAGGGCAAAAATTTGCCAAATTAGTAGAAATGATTTACTGCAGAAATATGTTAGATAATCTAGTTTTAATTGCAACCTTGCTTCTATATATACGCTTGTTACAAGTAAAAATTAAATTTGAAGGAAAAAAATAAGATGCATTTAATTAAAAAATCAAAGCTTCCACAAATTTTCTTGTTTGATTTAGTGCTTTTTTATGCGATATAAATTACATATGTAACAGCGCAATGAACGGAGAGAATAAATAAATAATTTTGGCAAGGTGACATTTTTATTATTAATCTATGTATCTCTTTTAATGCCTTATTTATTAATATATTTATTCTCCATTCATGGTAACATTACATCACAAAACTTAAATTTTTAGACTGAATGAAAGACTGTTGCCAAGAACAAAGAAAATTGTAAGTATATACCTATGTGCAATACTGGAAATATATGTACTTATATCAATATCAGTAAGAATAATTTTTGTTCACTGAGCAATCATGCAAATAGATGTAATCAATCACGAAAGCTCCATTGATCAAGAATTGCTCAGTAAATTATTGTTGGATTTTTCATTCGTAATAACAATCGTTTTACGCAATCCAAGTTTTAGGTAAAGTTTGTATGCAACCTGTAGAGCTTAACCTGACCAAGTGTTGCATATGCCACAGGCTCAATCTATAATAAAAAGTCGCTCTCACATTTTTTTACTGTAAAAAGATTGACTCACACTTCAACACAAAAGGAATAATACATATATGTAAAAGCAAATAACTGACATTAAATTTAATTAATTCGCATTATGAAAAAAATTAATTATTGGATGATTTCGATTTTGTTGCGATCCAATTCTAATGAGAATGGTAGGTTTCAATTTATAATCTTGATTAGGTTGGTCAGAATAATGAATTGAGTCGTCAAACAAATGAATGATGATAAAAAAAGGGAAACATCGTTGGGCGTTGAGGCTCCTCTTTATAAGGTCTCAATTGATAAGGGGCGGAGTACTGCAGCTCTTCCATGCGAGTGAAATTGAGACTTTTAAATGGTCAAAACGCAAGTAGGCCAGACGAGCTGCTTTGCGGAAGTGCTCTGGTCCATCAGACAGATTTCACGGTTTGCCCACCCTCTCGCTTATGCAACAAATTTCGTCAACGCACTACAGTCAATGCACTAATTTTACATCTAGATCAAATGAGCCAAAATTATTTTCCTGTCGGTAAATATCAAATAAATTATGAATATTTTTTTTTTTGTTCAGTTGTGCTCTCTGTGTGATAAAAAAAAATGTTTAAAAATTTATATTAATTTAAATTTGTTATGCTGAAGTTGTGGATATTTGATCTTTAAATATATTTAAAATTAATTATTATTGTCTGCTTAAGCAATTTATAAGCTTGCGATTTACAGACTCTTGGTGAAAAGGTCAATGATAAATATTTGATATTTATTTACGAGAATATTCTGAAATTCGTCTCCCAAGGAGGTTAAAAATATTTCAAATTTTGGACAAAAAGGCACCACAACCAGCAAAGATTTTGCTTAAACTTGCATGATCAAAAAGATTCAATCCGGGCAGTGACTGCAGTGAGTCGCGGTTGACTTAACCCTCTTTATGTACATGAAAAAAAATATTAAACTAAATACACCATAAAACTAACACACTAATACACAACTAATGCACTATAAACTAAAAAAAATGATGGAAGCAAGTACAATTTGTCTGCGACTCTGTATTTTTTTTTATTTAGCGAGTCTTTACATGATCTTTTCTTTTACAAAATACACTGCCGCATAGTGCAAAAAATATTAATATGTGCATCGCCATTTTCCACTTCTCATCTCCAACCCTGCAGATTGTCTCAAACAAAGCATTCAAGGATAAATGGACAACGATCATGACAATCCAGACTTATAATTCAATATCAAAAGTCACACAAGTTGATGGTGTCTTTTTTAGATGGCACAAGGTAACAATTCAAAAACGTTGCTATGTTGAAGCAATATAAGGAATTTGACTTTGGAGTACAAATGTTTCGTGACAATCTTGTCATGCTAATTGGCGTTTTCTTATAGCGGCCGGGCAAAATCTGCTCAATGTTAATTGCAAAATAAAATATCGACATTTCACATTGATATTGATTGTTTTTTAATGAGCCCCTGTAAACGTATCAAAATACTATTTATTAAATAGCTTTTATAGTTTTTACACATAAAATGTGTCCATTTACCGCGGAGGCCGAGTCTCTTTTGATGTCCGGCGTTTTAGCAGACATCTGCTAATTAACCATTGCTTCTCTATTTTCAATTTTTAACTGTTTGTTTTCAGTTCAATTAAATTCGTTTATTCTCCCACAACAGATCAGATTATTTTTGTACCGACAAAAAAGAAAAAAATATTAGTATGAAGTGAAATTGGGCGTATTCTCATTATGTGTTTTGTTTTAGTTTAAATCATTTTATCATAATTATCAAATTTTTAAAATGGTTTTAACGGTTTTAACCTTTGCATAATTTTTTTCGTCATATGTCATATCGATATTAATATTTATTGTTTTATTTTTTCAAAAATATATATTATAGGGTAGTAATATAGCTAGATTTGATGGCAATTTTTTTCTGTAAGAACAGGAGTAAAATTTAAGTCTATTTCTTGACGTTTAACTCACGTTAAATGCCGTCTATTTTGTTCTCTAAATTTTAACACAAATCGCTATTCATAAACATAAAATATTCGATTAGACACTTATGAAAAAGTAAATTAAAAATAGTTTCTGCCTCTCCATATGGAAAAAAACCGGTCTACCTTCTAGAACAGCACACAAAATTGCCTGTGCCGCACAAAAATATCATTAATCAGCTAACTCTTCTTGCCCTTGCAAAAAAACCCACAAGAATCTGCATGGCACCTGAACCTGAAAGCATCTTGGGCGAGCCTCCGTTTATTTTGTCGCTATCTTTTTCGTTTAATGGCCGCTTCCGCGACCTTGCAAGGAAGCTGGAGCAGGAAATTTTGGGCGAAACTCCTCAGACCTTAATTAGAATACCGAAGACCTGGGGGTAACTAAATTGATCAAAAATGAGCTTCTGTTTCTCGAGCGGAAATTTTATTTACTATGCGTATAAAAAAATACGCATCGTGAGCATATTCCATAGAGTCTTTGAAAAAACGAGTTGCTTCCAAGCAAAATTTTCTGGTCCCCTAGAATTTAAATAAATTGTCTGAATTTTTATAGGAATTTTAGGAAAAAATTGTTGGGTGGCAAAAATTAATGAATTGATGATTTTTTAATATTTGTAAATTTGTATTAATTTATTATATATTATTGCAATTGAAGTACTCCATCCAAAATGTATTGGAAAACATAATGATTGACGCAATAGTAAATAAAAAATGTAATGTCTCATGTGCAAAGTTTACAAACATTTTGAATTGATAAAATCTGAAAATGTGCCCTCCTCAATTGGATTCTGACATGGCAAACCAGTTTTGTACTGGTTAGACCGATCTCATCCAAGAAGATCGGAAAGAAGAACAGCGAGGGGCCGGGAATCCCAAAATAATTGCAACGCCGTAAAAGACACACCGGTCTGGGCGAGTTCCTCTCGCTTGTTGGAAAATCAAGAGGCGATGCTCTCGGCCTCAGTCAGCGTAGTAATAAAAAAATCATGGCAGGCTCGACGAGCGTGAGTCAATTCAGCAGCCAAATTGCGCATTTCCACGAGTGGCGCGCGAGAATGGAAAGAGACGAATGCAGGCCGAACGACCTCAACCGAGAGTCTGGAGCGAAACAAACGGATCGTACGACTCCAATCCTAGGAAATAAAGTGGACGACCTTCCAGCCCACCGCTCTGAATCGGGTGAAAATACATAAATAAATATGTCACGATTGCCCAATTCTAAACAGCACTCCACATCAACTCCAATAATTATACACGTGCGTTGTTAAATACATGCCATACAGAACCGTTTTTTGCGGTTCAAGGCACAATTTTAATTTCAATAATACATCACATGTTGCTGCACAAAAAAAGGGTTGTTCTCAATGGGAGACGTTCAATTATTCTCAACTATCAAAACTTGCCAGATAGGGAGCAATAGAGATTCAATTCATTTATTTATGAATGGAGAATAAATAAATAAGTAAATTCATTTTTCTCCAAACCAGTCAGAACAATCAATTGTAAAAAAAAAATTTGTTGGGAGAAAAATAGGCACACAGTGCTAGTGAACAGCTCACTGAAACTCATTATTATTAAGGTATTTACCAAGAGGCGATAAATACCCAACTACTCGCCGCACTGCAGCCTAAACTACGGGGGGAGGGGGGTTAATTTGTTTTACACGCTCTTTGCACAATTTTGGAAAATAATTTGAAATTGATATTTTCTGGTTATGCTGAGTGATACTATAATCTAATACTACGTCGTAGAAGCAATTAAGAATTTAATTGAATTCAATGATTATGATAATAAAGCATGCTTTCTGTCGCAAGTGTTTGAGTGAAAAATATCCATTTTGATCATCTATGCAACTGCATATATATGAACGTGATATTGAAATTCAAAGTTATAGTTTTTTTACTCATTGAAATTGACGAAGATTACTTCAAATGCTTCCCAATATTTTGAAACTTCACTATTTTCACATTAACAACACACAGCAGCAAGTACAAGGAGAAAATTGCGCGCTGCATGTTGTTGCAAATTAGTTTTGGAGCAGAAATCGAATGAGGGAACGGGAGTGGCGTTCAAAAATGTTTTAATGAAAGAGAATCTGCTGAAATATTTGTTGATACTTAAATTATGCTGTGAAGCAAAACTGGAAATCAGCAGTCTTGAATCCTGAACCCGTCTGACAACATTAATGAAAAAACCACCACGTGATTATTCAAGAGTAAACTACAGTTCTTTTTGAATAGTAAATTTGTAGAAAACTTAATCTTATGATATAAAAACACAATCAATCACTCATGCATTTACCCTAAATTTTCAACAAGGAAGACGGTTTTCATAAAACACATTATGATAACTTTGTACATCAATAGTAATTCTACCCCATTTATTATCTATGAATAAGTTTAAAATTAAAGTATATAAACCATTTTTTTTTTGAAAGATACATTATTTTATTATTTTATTTATGATTAGATTAGATGATAATAAGTGCTTTGTTTTTATTTAAGTAGAATAATAAAAAACGAATGATATAAAACATTATTTATAATAATAAAAAAAAGAGGTTGAAAAGTATTCCGAATTATTCTTAATAATATTTGAAATCAATTTTACGTGTTTTGCTTAATATTTTTCTCCAAATGGCTGATTTTGTGTCTGCTCACGCTAAATGTGCTTTACGCCAACGTTAAAAAGACATTTGCAAATAATACGCTCAACAGCTGACGAAAAATTGCAAAAATGATGAAGGAAGGTGCGACCGGCCGGCGGCGAGAGAAAAGCGCTGCTGGAGCAATTGAAGCGGTGAGGAATGAGCGGTGTTCTTGTTGAAATAGTGAAATCACGCTGCTGGGTCAGCGTTGCGCGGAATATTATGCTAGATGTTCCCCGTTTATGCAATATTTTCCCTCATAATCCAAGGTCAGATGAAATTGTGCTCGCGTGCACTGCACGGTCGACTCACTGACCGATAAAAATCAGCACAAATAAAAAAACAACAAACACCCTCTTGCAAAAACGGAGCAACTGATTTGGAGCGAAGGACGTCGCAAACCAAAATTGGATATTGATTTTCCTGTGAGTGAAGGGAATTGATTTCAATCCACCACAAAATTCTCACAATTTCAAAAATTATCTCACTGCTGCAGGAATATTTTTTAAGTTTTCAAAATTCAATAGCGCAAGCTACATTTCAAATTAATCTCTTGTCAACTTTTGAATTAATTTCTTAGCCCCTGGCAGTGGAAACAACTGAAATTTTCTGGCATTACATGGATTGATTCAAACGTCATGAGTTAAGGCGTAATGGCGACACAGCAGCGTGTTGACCTACCTGGGCCGTTTATTATTGTAAAGGCTTGCTTGAATACAAAGTGCAGCTCGAATAGCGAAAGTGGTCCACGCATCTCCTTTATGCACTCATGCAGCCTCGATTAGAATTCATTGTTTGGTTTTAACTGCATACATACAAAAGATAAAAAGTAAACACGTATTGAATAGCAAAATAATCTAACAGTCCCATGTATTCACATTTTTTGATTTTTTTTTTAAATATTAATATTTTTTATTCTCTTTACATTATTATTATAATTCAATTTAGTCCAGTGCCAACTGCCAATGCATAAAAATAAATGCTGATAATAATTAAATAAAAATGGCTGCATTTAATTCTAATTTGGCTCCTATTAGTACATTAAATATAATTGCAAAAAAAAAAAATAGTAAGAAAGTAGTCAAATTCAAAATATAGTTATTAAACTTTGCTCTTTTGTGGTAAGTCTGACTTACAATTTGCCAATAATTACTCTTAATGAGCAAATAATAATCGGCCCGAATGAGGAAACATTTACTTCTATTGTCGTATCGTCACAGGAGAGAATCACCCCCAATAGCCTTTTGTCACTTTTAATCATAAGTTCAGTGTGTTTTATTATTATTTTTTATTTTTTGCTAAATAATAATAAAGAACTGAAAAAACTGTTAATGTAAATAAGACACCCCTCAACTTGGATCGAGACTTCAATTCAATTCAATTCAATTCAATTTTTTTTTTCTTTTTGCTAGAGAAGATTATTTACAGTAGTCTTTAGAACATGTTTAGTCCTCCAGGATCCATCCAGGATATACCATGAAATTCATACATGAATTAATTATTAATTAATAATGAAGAAGATAATGCTTTTATTTCTTGTGTAATAATAATATCTCATATTGCATCTACACAAATTTAGTTGCAAATTAAGTTTTTTGTTGTACCACAAATTTATTTGTTAGATGCACGTGTATTATCCTTCGTTCAATAATTTTAAATTTCCAGATTGAACTTACTTTAAAAATTTGTCTGATTGAATTAATCTAAACAAATAAATAATAATAGTAATTAAATCCCTCAATTCGGAAATTTGAAGGTTTCTTTGTGATGCAAAAATTATTTTTTCTCCTCAATCGATACAAAAAATGAAAAGTACATGAATTAAGCTTTAATAACAATATCATATAATGAAAAACGCTGCAGCATAAAGGAATCAGGAAAGATTTGCGAATCTTGAGACGATTGACAGACGACAGATCACATCATGTATGCGTGATTGTGTGAAATGAAAAATGTTCACGGAACAACTGGGAACAAATAATACCTATTTGGCAAACGAAACATAAACTAAAAGCGCCCCTGTTTGTTTTTAACATAGGTTTACTACAAGGCCATCAAGAGAGAGAAAAAAAGCATACGTATGAGACTCCCCGCGAGCCAACTGGATCAGATCAAAATATTTGGTGAGGGAAGAAATTCAGGCAAGCTTCCTGATGCTGGGCGAAAATGTTGGCCATTGCCAGTGCAGCCAAGGTCAGTCAAGGTGGTGTACCAAGAAGCAAAAGAGTGGAGGGCCGTGCTGGCTCTCTCCGAGTCTCTGGTGGTGGGGTCCTTCGTCCAGGTACCGCAGGTGCGCCCACCGGAGCCACATCCAGACGTAGTCTCATCCAGGACGCCACACTCACACCTGCCTCCGCCTCCTCAAGTGCACCAAAACCCAACATCTTCCACACTGTTGGCCGAAAACTCCGCGTTCAGGTAAGAGTCAAATTTATCATTAAAATAAATAAATTATTATAATTCTTTATCGACTTATGAGACGTCGCCACGATGTAATTACTCATTGCAACGCGCCCTAGTTGCAAAGATTTAGTAAAATGATAGGATTCAATTTATCTTAAAACAATTTGAGACCTACAACTTAAACAATTGGGGATAAAATTTCATGGAAATGAAGAGATCGGGCTTTTCCTCATAGCAGAAAAATTGTTTTCGAATAAAAAACAATTTTCAGCCCGATCTCTTCATTTCCATGATCATCTCCTCGAGTGTCTACTTCTTCAAACAAATAAATTTTCATGTAATTATTAGAAAGATAAGAATTGAACATAATATAAATTTGTTTTAATCATAAGATATTATTAATACTTCTCGGTTTGAAGGATTGAGTGCATCAAAGTTATTGTATTACATTGCATTAGAAAAATTATTGGGTTTTTTCATGAAATATTATTAAAAAAAAACAACTACTAATTTATTTTTTGACCGTGAAGTAAATTAATAAATCTTTTAAATTTGCATTTGCGTTTTGTATACAGCTTTTGATACTACGGAAAATGTGTCTGATTGCAAATACTTGACTGCTGTTGAACTGTATATTATATTAAATAAACGGCAAAAGTAGGCACAGGTACAGAAGCTCGCACTCCTTGAAATTCGCGGTCATCTAAGCAAATATGAAACGTGGTTTCCTAGTCAATGCGGATTTACATAGATTCCTGCGCAATTAATACATCACCCGAACAATGGCGTGCTGATGCTGACACAAGAGAAGAGAGCGAGCAAACACTCGTCGTTAAAAGTCTCGGTGGCCGATTTCAAAATGTGCAGGCCGCTTCACTCACGCCTGCCATTTTCGGCGCGTAGGAGGTCGCGATTCTGAATTCTTTTCTTTGCGGGTTGACATGTTATTTCACTCCTTCTAATTGGACTGTTGACCGTGATTTGGGCAAATCCATTTACGTCATGCGTGTGTGCCATTACACGGCAAAGAATATAAAATGCAATTCTTTCTTTCTCTCGCGGCAGACTTGCTTGGTCATAGCTGATGAAACGTGGTTTGATGCTTTTTGCCGCATCAATTGCGTCACACTTTTATCCCGCAGCAAAGCGGATTTGCACCTCAAAATAAGTGAATAACTCGGAGCTGAAGTGACTGATTTGTCTCCTTCGTTAATTCAAGGCAGTTTATTTAATTTGTTTGAAGACAATAACAATAAAAAAAAAGTTGACACTCGAAGAGATGACCATGGAAATGAAGCGACCGGGCTTTTCCTCGTTGCAGAAAATTGATTTTATTAAAAAACAAATGGCTCTACCCAGTTTCGATCACGGTCTGCGACCCTATTTCATGAGCAAGAAAAATGCAAAAAATCAGCAAATTTAAAAACACCACATTTTAACATTTTTTTTCTTTAGTTAGCTAAAATGTGGGTTTTTTTCAATTTTGCTGATTTTTTGTATTTTTCTTGCTCATGAAATAGGGTCGCAGACCGTGACCGAAACTGGTAGAGCCATTTGTTTTTGAATAAAAACAATTTTCTGCAGCGAGGAAAAGGCCGATCGCTTCATTTCCAGTTTATTTAATGTCCTCTTGAGCCCGAAAGCACTCGCAGAAAAGATAACGAGCCGCTGGTTTAAAAAAATTTTGACACAATGATTATACTTCCTCAAATGTTCCAACTATTGATTAAAAAAAGAATGGAAATAAAAAATGGATGAAAGATCATTTTTAGCTATTATATTATCATGATTCTTATTTAATCATATAGCTAGGATCAAACTTTTTATAATATTTTAATGCATATTTATATAGGTTATACGTATTATGGATTTTGCAAGACATTTCTCGTCGATTTGATTTAATACATAGTATATTTTATTAGTTCATAAACTAACACGTACAAAAATACAATTTTTTTTTATTTATAAATTTTCTCCATATATATGCATTTGATAACTAATATTAGTCAACACAAATTTTCAAGATTTTCATTTCAATAAAATTGTATAAATATTCAATGAATTGCTTTGCCCAAATTTGAATTAAGAACTATTGTGACATAATATTTCGCCTGCAAAATTTAGCTCTTGTACTCGCTGACTTGACAGTGAAAGCGCGCCCGGCTTAATAAAATTCGGACGAATAAAGGAGGAAGCTCCGCCACGCACGCAAATGGTATAATTCCGCCGAATGCAGTTTTAAGATTTGCTGTCGCGGCCAAATTTCGTTTCTAGAGCGTGAAAAATAAAACGCCTGCATAAAATCGTCACGTGATTAATTGTCCGCGCGAAGCAAAGGGAGTGAATAATCTGCAATTGCTGCAACGAGAGATTGAAAGTAAGTCTATAAAGTGCATTGACGAGACGAGCTCAAGGTTGCGCCGCTTGGGAAAAGTTATTCATTCAACTCGATTGCACTCTCTCGATTTACTTATGCGTGCAAGGAAACTTGAGAATTCGGTTAGTTTTAGCTTTTTTGTAATTTTGGAAAAGAAAAGCGTGGGCCGAAAATAAAAATTATTGCTTGTTGATCTAAAAAAAAGAGTTTTTTTTTATTTCAATGGTCCGTTGTGACAAGTGGGCTTTGTGGATTCATATGATATGAATGCCAGGTGAGTATAATGGCAATGAGTAATTTAATTAGGCGAAAATATCCTGGCAACATCGTGTTTTTTGGCGCACTTTTCAAGGCTGCCGTCTTTAATTTTCTTACGCTATTATTGTCTTGGCCTGACCAAAAAAAAAAATTAACAAAATGCCAGTGACATCCTTCATATTTATAGCCCATCTTCAAAATTAAAATGCGTAAAATTTGACGCTTTCCGAAGTATTTTTTTTTTATCACGTTCACAGAATCAAACGGCAGACACGCCAGTTTTATATTTGTGCGTAATTATGTATGGATTGAAATGCTGCACTCTCTGGTGCTCACAAACTGGTTTTCAAGGACGTCCCGCGCGGCGGTGCCCATGTGTACAATCTCAAGTATCTAGGTGCATTGCAATTATGCAACTGACAGACACATAGACTGTTTACATACGGGGTCAATCGAGTGTGAGAGTCAAGCTGTTATACTCAAGTAAGCGTGCCTTATGGACCCACTCTGATCGACCTAGCAACCGACTGTGCAATTTTATTAACAGTAGTGGCGGAATTTTATAATGTAGCTCCAAAATTACTGCAACTTGACCTTCTTTATCAAGCATATGTCTAATTAAATGTAAATCGCTTCTAGTCTAAAGTGAAAACACTAGGCCAATTTTTTTTTTTTTACCAAATAATGCATTTTGTCAACTCTGCGCGTTTGGTCAACAACACATTCTATATTTTTTTGAACGTCATATAATTTAAGTTATTAATTAACGCACTAGCAAAAATTTTGCTTTAGCTTCCGAGATACAAACATCCGCTATAGTGAGCTTGCCTTGAGTTCGCTTATTTATTAAATTATTGATTTATTTGTTAATTCATAATAATAACAGACCCAATTTTGCCTTCCACAGTGAAAGTGAATCAAATTTATGGCGTACAAAAATGCTCTTGTTATTGCACTTCTATACCGTCCGAAATGGAGTTTTGGTGCCGCGATTACCGCATCTCTCATTTCCCCATGCTCAAAAGACACCGTGTAATCCTACAAGCGATCCTTTCACTAATAGCGAACATCAAATTATATCAAACGCCACTGTAACGCTAAAAAACGGCGTGCACTCATGCTCGGCGGCACTTAATGTGCCGATTAGCGCGCCTTTGTCTCCTCGTCGTTGCGCAAAAATCATTCTTTAAAAATATATATCCGACACCTAAACTAAAATAAATACTTTATGCGAAATGCGAATAAATGCTTCAAGTAAAGATTCTAATATTTTGTTCATTCGAGGATAAAGAATGGGCAGGATTTTAGCGCAGTGGAACAGTTTCCAACCCTCTGCAACGCCTACCTATGTGGCAAAATTTGTGATACGTGATAAGAACAAAAACAAAGTTAACCGAGGCTCACTGCGGTGGATAGGGTCTTTATATCTGGGATATTTTAGCAAAATTCTTGCTAATTGGTAGCCGCTTTCTCCAACAATTCCAATTGTTTTTCAGATATTGAATGCAATGATATTGTAACTAGGATGAATACACAATAAAAACAACTATAATAATAATAATAGTGGCGGCGGCGGCGGCGAGCAATGTTTAATTCTACCAAAAGTATGCACTGCACATAGCTCTCAGGCGACAAAGTTTTTCTTTCCGAATCAAGAATCAGTGGAATTCCCTTTCAGCTGCGTTAAAAAATGGTATGGTTCCTCAGTTTTAAAAGTGCATGGAAAGAATATATGATTCTTTGATAAAAAATTTTTCCTGTTTATGACTCGAGCTCGGCTTAGGGCTTGGTTTAATTTGGAAATACTTTTGCTTCCAAATTGGGCCTTGGGCCTATGAGTTTTAGTAAAAGTTGTTTACTAGAGCTGGCTGCCAAATTTCTCCCAATGTGACTTTTCCATTTTTTGTTTGACTTGTTGCGAGGGAATAAAGGAAATGAATAATTTGTTTAAAAAATGAATTCATAAAAATTGGACAAATAAATAGTACTTGGGTTGATTTTTGCCTATATGTGAGGGCGAGAGTAAATCAGTAATTTAGATAAAGGAACCACTGAGATAAATTTATTAAGTGTAACAAAGTTATAATGACGATATAAAAATAGTTGCAAAAATAAAAATCAAGTTAGCAGTTCCTCATAGCAATTGACCCATATTTTCAAACTATTAGTAGCAATAAAACTTCTGGCGCTCTATTGCAGCACAGTCTGAGCAAAATTAAATCGATTTTCAGTGTGTCACAAATAACTATTCACAAGCAAGTAACTTGTGTTTACACGCATTGAGGCAGTCGCACAGTACCGAAATTTTTTGCTAACCATTACGGTCCATGACTCAGTATATACAAGAAATGATTATTAAATAATAATCACTTATTGAATTCCTAAATTATAAAAAAACTACCATTAACCATGCGCACCATTGAATTTTCTTGCCATGTTTTAGTTTTTGACTTCCTATTTCAATTGAATCGGATTTTTGTGTTTTATTTGCAGGTGGTGAAATTCGGCGATTGGTTGGTGCAGTGTCGAGGCCGGCTCGGAAAGTGCTCCTCGCACGCAATTTATTTTACACGCAGCAAACAAAAATCAAACAGGTGCTATGGCGCAACTAGTGAAGGAAGTCATCGACTACGGCCTCAACTACTGGGACTACATCAGCGGTGAGTTAATTTCGCATTTGACTCTTGCTTGCAGTGGCCCAATATTTATTTCGCTGTCACGGTCACTTCCTCAGAAGTCGCCATAAGTAGGCCGATAACGAAAGAATCCGAAATCCATGTGCAAACCTTTAAGCGATGACCCGACCCTCAGAATTTAAGGATCACCGCGTCTTGTAGGCTGATATATTTTTCCTTCATCCAGGCAAACACTCTTTTTTTTGACAAAATTATTCAATTTCCGCGTTTGAAATGTAAATTTTAGTAATAATTTAGTATGTTTCAGGGGTCTGGAATGTTATCAGTTTGTGAATTACCTTCTGATTTCTGATCAGAAAGGAAACCTTGCCTTTGGCAGAAAATCAATTAGGAAATACTAACGATCTAATTAAAAAAAAGTGTTGCCTATATTTAGATAAATATTTTGGTTTTCAATTGAGCCTATGAGTAGTTACTTGAGCTGGCTGCCAATTATCTCCCAGTGTAATGTTTAATTTTTCCTGTTTTACTTATTGCGAGAGAATAAACAATAGATTTGAGGTTTTTCGCTTAAATCGCTGGTTTGAGCGCAAAATAAGCACTGCGCTCAAAATTCAAAAAATCGTGCGCTCGCGCTCATGAGCGTCGATAGCAGATCGCTCTGCCCACGCATGTTTATTTACTTGCAAATAATAATTTCTGTATTCTTCACAAATCAACTCATACTCTAAATTGACTTATTTTTAAATTCAATCAGACAAAGAGTTGGTTCAATCTTTCGCAAATTATGAGGCTGAAGCATTGCAAAACAAGTGAGCGCTGACAAACAAATAGAAATCCCTCATCCATGCCTTATTGCTGCAAGCGCGGAAAATCTACCTCAATGCCTAAGCTGTTGGAGCGTGGACTTGCAGAAAAAGTCCTAGTGACCTTTCAGCAAGTGATGGATTTATTTTGGCAAAATATTTCCAGAAACCCACCCATTTACCGACTGTATAATTTGGCAGAGAAACGAATAAAACGTGCGAAACGCATTCACCTGTCGCTGGATCTGGACTCGGCGCGAGTTTACCTTTAACTGTCCTTGACGTGTACAAAAAAGTGCCAAATTACAATTGAAACTGTGCTGAATCATTTCAGCCGGTCCGTCGAACAGCATTTCTTTGAGAGCAACGTGCACCTTGAAGCGACTGACCGGACGCATGTGGCTCGATGTGTGCGTTTTCTGCTGAGTAAATCTAACATCGTCATTACGAAAGTTTATCCTCGAGTGAATAAACTGACGTGCGCAAAAAAAGTATATTTCACGAAAAGCTCGTTAATGCTTTTTACATATTCAAAAGAAAATTGTAATTCCATATGGCGAGAAACACCTTCTAGTGAATTAGTTCTCATATTAAACCAGATTTTCTACAAAAAATTCATTATACTGTCGGAATTCATTTTTTTCACTGATGGTTGTAATTTTGTGATAATTTTTGTAAAAAAGCAGGGATTAATATTACTATCCTTTATAATTATTTTACCATCTCAAGCTCGTCTACAATAGAGAAGCAATCTGAACTTAATTCACTTTTATTGCGGATAAAAGTCAAATAAGCACAGAAATAAATCGCGTGGAATTGGACTGTGAATAGAAATTTTTCGTTTGCTTCTCTTGAGATCTCGAGCGGCACCTGCTTAAATTCCATCTCCACGCGCTAATTAAAAATTGTAAAAAGAAGCAGTCAAATGCGAATACCTTGGGCGCCAAGACAAAGTGGTCTCTAACCTTTAATTTGAATCTCGCACCGCCAACAGGTTTTCATGACCGGTGAAAAAATATTTTTCGAGTTGATATTTGCAACTTGTGCCATATGATTGAGACAAAGCTTAAAATATATGATAATTGTTAAAATTTTAATTGTTTCCCATTTATTTATTTATTCTCCATTCGATACAGTCATGAGTCATGAATACACAGTACAAAAACTGTACATACAAAGTACAGAAAAAGCTGAAAATACTTTTTCGCAAAATACGCTAATTTATATAATGAATGAATGAAAGTATTTATTGTACACCATTGGGTGTGCTACTAAACCAAAATACAAAAATAAACGACAATCAAGAAATATAAAAAAGATCGAGAATATTACAGAGTTTTCGAAACTTTTGTTAGATTTAAATCATTCTTCAAACATTCAATGAAGTGATAAAATTTAATCTTCTCACCGCACTTTTTGTAGATACAGCTATCTCTAGAACTTGTATGGTATTCTTTATTTTTACACAAAAGATGGTGAAAACCATGTACGGCGTACCTAGTGTGTAGATGTCTTTTATCGAAACACGCTTCTTTCCATAACTCGGCAACCATTGCCGGAGTATTGTAAAAGGCACTATCAATTTCTGTTAATTTAAATAAAAAGTTTTCAATGAATTTTTTAGAGTTTAAGGTTTCTGTTAGATTAAATTTTTGCATAATGTCACTTATTAGTGGATTTGTGTCAGTGAGCTCGTAAACCAGTCTGGATTTAGTAAATTTAGACACTTGCAAGGCTCGTTTTAGAAATCTTGATTTAACGGTGTCTAATTTATTTAAATCGCTTAATGTCAAATATGACCAGATATATAATCATAAATCATTTATTAATTCTAGACCCCAGGACGAGCAGCTGGCCCCTGATGTCGAGCCCGATCCCCACCTTGGTGATGGTGGCTGGCTACCTTTACACAGTGCTCATCCTGGGACCCACCCTTATGGACAACAGAAAGCCTTTCAAGCTCAGAGAGGTGCTAATCGTGTACAACGCGGCCCAGGTCATCTACAGCGCCGCCATGTTTTACGAGGTGAATGAAAATAATTTAATCGTTACTCGTGCAAGGAAGGTCTGAATTTGCAAGACGCAATGCGAATTTTTTGTGTTGCTAAAATGCGAGTCTCTCCAAAGATGTTGTCGCATCCGGGATGCAGGTCCTCTCAAATAAAGTAAAAAAGTTTAGTTGTGGATTGCGACAATGACTGGACGCATTTCCATGAAAGGATATAGCTTGTCATTGCAAATTTGGAATGGTCCTTAATCTTAAAGGTCATTCGAAAATGAATTTTACTACATACATAATATAACATGTAGAGAAGTTTGATTTATAATTTTATAAAAAAAAATATTTGATTTACTCTTATAAGCCAGAAATTTGGCCAATTATTGATACAGGAGAATTCATAATATTCATGTGTGCAAAAAAACTTATTACATAACAAAAAAGCTCAACGTATTTTTTAAATTGAAAATAAATTTTTCCAAAAGGCAGTGGTGATTTCTGTTAATAACCTGATTTAGCAAATTTTATTTTGATTTTTTAATATACTGCTTTTTCAAATCAGTAGCAGTAATGTTAAATTGCCATTTGGTTAGCCCGTCGCTGGATGATAATTAGAATGGCTCCTGGATCAACTCTAGCGCGGTTGCATAATTAGATTTCTAGACGGTCGGAGTGCACTCCGAGAGCACTTAAGCGATTGTTGCATAAAAGCACATAAAAGCATACTTACTCTGTGCGCACGCATGTGTGCTCTGATCTTGAACTTGGTGCAGAAAGAGTGAAAGTTCTCTCATACCTATTCTTCTTGAGAGTTATAAGCATAATGCAATGTTATGCCATTTAATGGAGTAAATTTTTTGGTTTTGCTAGTGCGTCAGCTTATTTTCCTCGGACGGTGCATCATGGCAGGTTACATAATTCCAAAGGTCGGATACTTTAGCGCGCTCTTGAGGAAAATTCCGGCTTGGCCAAAATTTAGAGGCAATTCACTTGCTATAAATTACTTATCATTTTTTCCTCACAGAAAAATGTTGTTTTTTATGTGTGCCGCGAGACATATCGCAATGGGTCTTATTTTGGCTTCGTGTACTTTTCCACGCGCGGAAGCTTTTAATTAAGTAACCTCGCGTCCACGGCTAAGAAAAAAATACAAGTTGATCTCAGTCGGAAATGGCCGTGGAGATGAAAGGAAAACACGAATCAGTGCAACGCACCAGCATGGAGACAATAAACTGCCTCACTTTTGTTTTCTCTCTCCACCGCTGGCAGCCGTCACGAGCAAAGAGCAAAAAATACCTTGACGCAAAATTAACCACGTATAGGCAAAAAACTAGGGGCGTTTCACCTTCAATAATTAAGATTGAGTTTCAAAATTTTTTGGCATTGGACGCTAATGGAACGTGCCCTCTGCTCCGCCAATGAAGGGCAAGATAACAAGAAATTGATAATTATCTGATAATTAATTGCTTTTGCCATATTTTACAATATTTATATTCTTTTGAAAATATGCGATTAGTTAATAGATTTTTTGGGAAATCTGGCACTTAAAACATTTTTGCAGGTTTTAACAAATAATCTTAATCATTTTTCAATACCTTAAATAATTAGTAAAAAAAATACGGAGGATTTTATTTCAAGTAGTTTTACTTGGCCAGCATTTAATTTGTAAAATATAAATTTAAAAAAAACCTTTGTCTTGAAATTGAGACCAAACGAGCAAATGTGAAACATAATTTTATTTATTTACTCTCTATTCAGAATTCATTGTCCTTTGGATCCTCGCCTCTTGTTGTTGTTCATTTTACTCGAGTCATGTGTTTCTTTTCAAATGTATTTTTTTATTTTTTTTTTGTAAGTCAATAAAGATCAATAATTATAATAATAATAACTGACCGAGAAGAATAAATAGTAATATTAATAGTATTTTTAGCTAGCCTTGTATTCACATGACTGTATATTGAATGGAGAATAAATAATTTACAAATAGAAAATTGGAAAAATGAGCAAATGGAAAAATTGGGTGGTGCCTTCTGTACCACCAATAAAGTGCACAGACCGACAAGACTTAGTCTTGGCCTGACCCTAAAAAAAAAAAAAAAAAAATTAAATAAAAAGCAAAAAGGGTATCACAACTAGCATCTCTAGTTGAGGTATTCTATAACAATAAATAAAGTATCATAAAATAATCAAATTCAAATCCCTACGTTTTATCATGTCCATTTCTTCCCATTTGAAATCCTTTCTAAAATAATCATTTGAGTTCATAACAAAGTACAAGACTTTATTAACAAACATTTCAATTGAAAAAATATGATCAAATTTTATGAATAAATTTTATCTTTACTTTCAGCACCTGATGGGTGGCTGGCTGTTCGAATACAGCTATTCTTGTCAACCAGTGGACTACTCGCATAGTCCTGTAGCCATGAGGGTGAGAAATACAATCAAAATTTGCTAACGGAAGGTTTAATGATTGAAAATTTTTAGATGGCTGAGCTTTGCTGGTGGTACTACATTTCCAAACTAACTGAATTCCTGGATACCGTAAGTAAAAATTAAAAAAAAAAATGCATTGCATTAAATCTATAATTTTAAGAAAAAGGTAATTATTGAAAAGTAGCAACAGTAATAATATGTTTTTATGCTATAGCTTTTCTTTGTGATGCGCAAAAAGAACAACCAAATCTCGTTACTCCATGTCTACCATCACTCAATGACTCCCATCATGACTTGGGTCCTCGTCAGATTCCTTGCAGGTAATTTTTTACTGCGACAAAAATGATTCGTTTTGTTGAAATATTGGTTTGAGCTTCAATGGATAAACTTATAAATAAATTAGGGAAATGACTTGCAAATCAAATCGTGACGCTTGAACCTTTTTTTTCTTATTGCATCATAGCGTATTTGCCAAAATACTAGACTCAAAATTGTGCTTCTTGTGACGCACATGAGCAGTGACATGCAGTTTAAGTTTTGCCCGTCTGCAAAAAAGGGGATATTATAAAAAAAATTTGATACGATCTTTACCAAGACTGTAACGGCTGATGCTGTTTTTTTTTTTTCATCTTTTCAGGTGGTCATGGGACCTTCTCGAACTTGATTAACAACTTAGTGCATGTTATTATGTATTTCTACTACATGATGACGGCGATGGGACCTCAGTACCAGAAATACATCTGGTGGAAAAAGCATCTCACCACTGTACAGTTGGTAAGAACAATCATTAGAATCAGAATTTCAATCCGTAGTAAAAATTAAGCTCATCATTGGAGGTGAAAATGGGCTTTATAGTTGGCCAAATACTCATTTGAATTATTTTTTTGAAGTAAGTAATTTACATTATAAAAAGCAAGTTATTGCCATTTTAAACAGTTAAAATGAAAAGTGTAAATAGTGTTGATAAATGTAAAATGTGCTTCAGTGAGTTGTTCACTAGCACTGTTTGCTTTTTCTGTCAACCAATTTATCACAGTTGATAGTCCTGATTAGTTTGGAGGAAAATAAATTGAATTGATATCTCCGAGTTCAACATTATGTACTTCATTAAAAATTATAGCTCTTAAATTTTTGAAATCAAAATTGATCGGAAAAAGAAAAAATTATTGTCTTCGCAGATAGAAATTAAAAAGTCATGTCTTGTTGTCATGGGGATAGATTCAATAATTGTTGAGACACAGAAAATGTATTCAGTAAAATCAACATGCGCGACGGTTGTTTGGAAACTGCATCGCGTTAGCTATGCATATAAGTATTTTTGCTCACTTAGTTGTGCAGCGCGCGAGCAACGTTAAATGTAAATGTCAGTGTGATGGATTGTCAAAAGCGATAATCCGTCAATGGGTTCTATTCAAAGCAAACATGCACTGCCCACTGCAGTTATGCAATTTGCTTTACTTTGAACGCAAAAAAAAAACATTATTAGCACTCTCATCCGACCACAAGCTCAATTTATTTCATGCATTTATTTTTCTCTGAGAGTTGAAACATAAACTAAATTTTGTATTCCAAGAGAGGATTAGATAGTTAATTAATATATTATAATGTTGCAAAAAAAATGAAAATTATTAGCTCAAAAATGAAATGATGATTTGCTAAAAAACTATCTAAAAATGCTTAATCGTTAATTCATTCATACAAGAATTCAATTAGTTCTGTCCGACATTGTTGGGCTTCAGATCACCCGCTTGCTTTAATTTGTCGCTTCAAATGTGTGTTGCTTTAAAGTATCGACCGCGTTCTTTTGCTCTCACAAAGCACGGCATAAACTCACTTTGACTCTCGTGTTTACATAAATATCGATTGCAGCTTTTTACTGTTTAGCAAGTTAATGCGATGTTAGCAAGAGCAATAATTAAGTAACCGAAGATTAAATACAAAATAAAACTTATCGCGAAAATAATTCAAATGATTAAATATAATCCTTTTCAAATATCTGCGTCTGCACTTTTTTAGACCCAGTTGGCGCAAAAATGGTTGAGGGTATTTTTTTTTTTTCAGAAAGAACAAAATGCAATATCACACCATATCACACAACCATAATTTAATGCAATAAAAGAGTAACGATGCCGAGATAAAGCAAAAAAAAAAAAAAAATGCAAAATAACAATGTACGCCCTCAGTGAAATTAATGTCATGTATGCATACATTTACTTTTTTGTTTATTCCCTCAAATTGAGATTTTTGTTTCATACATAACATTCAAATTTGGATGTAATATTTTTTTGTATGCAGTTCATCGGAAAGCTTAAACTATAACACATAAAAAGAAATAATTGGGGGAAATTCACATGCTAACTTTCTTATGGGATTTGCTGGTGCTAACTTAGCATGGAATAACCCCCAATAATTTCTTGCTCTTCTCTTGTAAGACTTAATTTGACAATAAATAAATGCGCTGAGCATAAAAAATTAAAATTGAAGATTATGTAGTTAGGTAAATTTCAAGATTACATACTTATTAGAACCTCGATTGCAAGGGAAGGGATTTCAAAGCCTAGCTCATGATAAAATATGTGTTTTGTACTCACCTGGAGGGCGTTTCCGCAGGTTCAATTCCTGATGGTTTTCGTGCACTCGGCGAACGCGCTCTTCTCGTCGGACTGCAGCTACCCAAAGCTGATCTCGGCCTTCTTGGTGGTGCACTCATGCATCTTCTTCGGCCTCTTCCTCGATTTCTACATCAAGGCGTACCGCCGCGAAAACAGGCCCAAGAGCATCGATGCCCTCGACACCCTGAAGGGCGTCCACAACGCACCCGCCCTGGCAGCCACCCCGGTGCTCACCCCGGCGGCCGAGGGCCCAACCCCTAAGATCAAGACTCAGTGAGCCTGCGCGGCTTCCAGGCTTCCCCGCCCGCGCCTTTTCTCCGGTGATGCCAACCCAATAACTCATCCGATACCTTGTAGTTTGTACTGTACATAGTATTTTTCCGCCCATTATATATACATGCATTCGCGCCCTCATTATATATGTACTTAATTCTACTGGTCCCATACTGGAGATGATGGAGTTTTTCTCATTGTGTGCTGCCTAAGAACACGTGCGTTAAAGTGCCAGTGTTTGTGATTCAACCTTTTATTTACTAATTTTAATTTATATTTGAAAAAAAAAATGCAAGATTCTTCGAAAGAAAAAAAAGACTACTATTTTTTCGTCAATTCTCTAGGCGTTGAGACGAATTTGAAATTTCTTCCTTATGTGTGCCTTATTGCATTTCCATACTATTGTCAGTAATACAACAAAATATAATATATTGCCAAATTTTGTCTTGCCAAACTCAGATCGAAGAATTTTAATTTTTTTAAGGAATCACGAATATATGATTGAGTAGATTTTTAGATTTTTACCTGTGCTCTAAATCTAAATAGCTACACCTAAAAGCAACTTATTTTATAAACGTGAACAGAAATCATTAAATTGGAAAAAAGGTTAATAAATAATTTTTATGCATTATACAGTTCAAAAACTAGATTTAAGGTTTCTAGCCTGCTTTGACCTGAATGTATTTAGGAATCAAAAGCACATGGCATAAATATTTCAGGTAACCTCAAGATAATATGTTGGTGAGACTATTCTTAAAGATTGCCGTTTGTTTTGTGACTCTTAGCAATTTAAGTGAGGAAGATACATTATCTTTTTTTAAATCATAAAACACTCAAATTGCAAATTGAGAAGTTCTTTTGTTTTGTATCTGCCTCTGATATTGGATGTGATTACTGGTCCATTGTATTTAAAATTAGACAAAGGATTCGAATAGAAGGTACAAAGCATGAAGGTAGGAAATGCTGTTTGGTCCAAACACACTTAATCAAGATTGTATCATATCCCGATTATGCTGCGTTTTTTTTTACCAAAAATAAAGAGCTCAATAAAATCTTGAACTTGGCTTTCAATGGAAAGAACATTTACAAAATTGTAACTAACATTTTGACATTTTGGATTTATTAATTTACAGTGACAGCATCTACTCAAAACAGCATTACGGCAGGTCAAGAAGTTGGTTGCCCAGCCAAGTGATCCACTAATTTACAGTTTATTCGGCCAGTTCGATGGACTTCGTTTTTGCTTCGATTCTGTGCTGGCGCGCCTTCAATCTCTTTTCCCTTTCGTACTCCTTCATTCTGAGCACATAGCTGAAAACAAATTGTTGACTTTAATTTTATAAGAACTGACAAAAGGATAATAATTTTATTGAAACAGCAGATTCCCAAAAAAGTCATAATTTTAGAATTTGGATCTGGGATATCTCACCAGGGCTCCAAGTCTGTAATTTACCATTAAAAATTCCTATACAATAGGAGGCTGGACTCTAAAATGTAGGTAACTAGGATCAATGAAGGTGATGTAGCATTGCTTCTCAAGTGGCCAGAAATTAAAAACAAATGATTTAATCTGACAATTGGGTATGGTAACTATGGTACCTTCTGCACCACTAACAAAGGGCACAGGCCGATAAGACTTTGTCTTAGCCTGACCCTAAAATTAGAAAAAAAATTAAGTTAGTAAAATCCATTTCAATAGCACACCAAAAGGAACTAGCACAGCGTAGTTTTTTTTTTAGAAATTATAATTTATGCATCTTTTTATGGGCAGTGATTACCTCTTTGATAGATTAGTAAATATCCCTCACTTATTGCAATGAGGTTCTACGTCAGATGGTTTGGATTTTGAAAAAAAAATCCTTGATATGTGGGTAATGTTGAAGATAAATTTTAACCTGACAATAATAAAAAATTGCATTGAAAAATATTGAAGGCTCCTAACTCCTAAATGTATGTTTTAATTATTGTACTATATGATTGTGATACCATTTCATTTCATAATCATTACATGATTATAAATAAATAGTCATGTTAAGACCATCGGAATTTCATAGGAAAATCAAGAACAAAAAATTTGATCATCTTACTCGTCAAATTGACATGTCAAGTATTCATGCTTCTCATGTTTGCAGTTTGCAACCCAGGGCCAGTTTTCTGATCTGCATTTGCGGAAGTCTATCAATTTGTGTGCACAGTAGTCTCGCTCATCAAGCTCCAACTTTGCTGCTACCATTTCTTCTTGTGAGGCGATCATTTCTGAAATAATTGAAAATTGAACTACTTTGAAGGTCAATTTTACACGAAAATACAGGTCATATAAGAACACACCGAGGTTGAAAAATCCAAAAAGAAATGAAATTTGAATAAAAAATGACATCATTTTTTCCAATTCTGACTTCTTTACTAACATGTACTTTCTAAAATTATAATTTGCCAAACTATGTTAAATTAATTTTCAGCTGGCTGAAGTGGTTTGGTCCGAGTTGTCGGCGAATTCTCACCTCTTGGTTTTCGGCCATTCGGAAAACCAAACATGGGGTCGAAGGTCGGTGGTTTGGTAATATCAGGGAACCTTTCAGGCTCCCTATACGAGGACCAATAAACTCCCATTTTTGCCCGAAATCGGCACGAATTTTTACCGAATCTGCCCGGCGCAGCAATCAAGAAGCAAGAGTAAAATCTTAAAAACACGAAGTACCAGCTGGCCAACCTCCAACGACATCAGGCGGCCACTTTGGTCACTAACAATTTGCTCGCCGAGGGCGCACATTTTCGAGCATCCGCTGGCACGTGGAGTTTACATTTATTAAAGGAATCGAATACCTCAATGACTGGCAATGCAAGCTCGCTGGGAGAATTCCAAATCACACCGCACCACCAATCACTCGAGTGGCTTTACCCCAAAACCCAACCTGTCTAGTTTCTAGATAAGCTATGAAGAAGGTTTCTTTTCATAAATTGAGTACATACTCTATTAAAGTATTTTTCCAGTTAATTAAATTAAGTCAGCAATATTTCAATAATCCCTTATCTGCTTTCTTCTAACTTTTGGTTAAATAAAACTAGCTAAATTGTCCCACACCAATGACATACTAAAATCAAGTCTTTACAACAATAAGAGCCCCATTTTATAAATTATTTTAAAGCAATGAAAACAATTTAAACCACCATAGCTGCAAAAACTTGATTCGACTATGTCAACAAGGATTCCTTTATAACATGGAGAGGAGCCAGCAGGACATATTCCAAGAAAGGAGCTCCTACTCTACTTGCGTCGCTTCTTTCTCTGCGTGTCCCGCTGCTCACAGTGTGTTGGACGGCGTGCCAGAAAGCGGGCGGTGTGCTTCGTTGATCGCTCACCCTAAATACAGTATTGTGGAAGGTGCGGAAAAATGGATGCCTCAACGGGAAAACAGGCCGCCGAATTCCCGTCGGTGTTGCTGGACAGGTGCCTTTTGCCAGTGGTATTTTCGCAGGCGGCCGCCGCCCTGATCTCGGGACTACTCAACGCCCTGAGGATCTCACAGATCTCGTTTTTTGTCCTTTTCGTCCTCTTCTGTTCCGCGAGTTTGGCTATCGTTTTCTTCTACCATAATCTTAAAGTATGAAACACTTTTGCCAAAAGGTTTTAACTGACAATAACCACAGCAAACTATTTGTTATTATTTTTCACAATGATTTAATATCAGTATAACAATTTTTTGTGATTTTTTTCAAACACTTTTTGGAGCTATAAATTTTAAAAGAAAGAGTTTGGTCATTCATTTTTTAAAAAATTCGGTCATGTCTTATGTCTTATTGAATTAATACTTTTAGATTAGATTAGATTAGATCAAAATTTATTGCATTAGACATATGTAATACATCACCAATTTGTCTTTACAACAAGTCAATAAAATAGCAAAATAAAACCTCCAAAAAATTTTAACGATAACATTCAATAAGTAAGTAATTGAGGGAGCGATTGAGGGAGCTCGCACGCCATTAATAATTTGGCGGGGGTGGGCAAGCATTTGACTATCCCTCCTCAAATACTGCAGGGGAAAACCACCCCCGAAAACCCTGCAGCTGAGTCTCACTCTTCCAAATTTAGGCATTCAAATTTACATGTCCAATATTCATTCATATCATAGTATTGATACTTCAGCATTACAAATTTGACACTTTTAATAAAGTTGCCATAGTCAGATATTTCTTTCAGTACATTAGGTAGTTTATTATATACTCTGGCAATCATTATCTCCGGACTCTCATTTACGCAATTTAGTGAGCTTGGCCTTACAAACAAATCAGTGTCGACGTAGCTGGTAGCACGCGTAGTTCGCACTACTACACCTGGAACATCCCGATTCAGTTTAAACTTTTCAGGAAATTTACGCACAAACTTAACGCACTCCAAAATATATAATGAATAGACTGTAAGAACTCCAAATTTCACAAATAGTGGTCTACATGAGTCTAGCGCCGAGTTACTTCTCCAGTATTGAACACCAGCCATTGCTCTTATTACTCGCTTCTGCGCTAGAAAAACATCTTTCATGTGTGTAGAGCCACCCCAGATTACAATGGAGTAAAAGTATTCGGCTAGCCGCGTACGCATGATAGGCTTGGACTAGAGTTGATTCCAATACTTTGTCTCGCAACATGATAAATAGCATACATGGGTGCGCTCAACAATTTTGCGCTCGCGCTCGCGCTCGCGATCACTGGCAACAGTGCGCTCGCGCTCTGCGCTCGCGATCAAGATTTTGAAAATGTTGCGCTCGCGCTCTGCGCTCGCGCTCAAATTTTTAAAAAGTCTTGCGCTCACGCGTTGCGCTCAAAAATATTTTTATCCGATGAAAAAGTGCGACTTTTTAGACAATTTTTTAATATAACAAAAAATACATCGGCAATTGGAAATGATAAAGTTGAAGTTAAATCACCAAAATTGGGATCAGTTTTAAGTTTTTGGTATAAAAACACTGTTTTTCATTACAATTTTTGATCAAATTCGGGAATTTTTACTCTTGGTTTGAGCGCAAAATGAGCGCAATTGAGCGCTGCGCTCAGCGACCAATGCGCTCGCGCTCTGCGCTCGCGCTCACGATTTTGAAAATCGTGCGATCGCGCTCTGCGCTCGCGCTCATGAGCGCAGAGCGCGAGCGCAGATCGCAGAGCGCAAAGTGCGCTCTGCCCATGTATGATAAATAGATACGTAACACTGCGTAACTTGGCAACCACTTCACTGCACTGCTTGCTCCAACTCATTGTATCTGTTATCGTTACTCCAAGAAGGCGACTACTTTTCACCACAGATAATTCCTTATTGTCTATGAAGACTTCGGGCTGAACTATTTTCTTCGTTTGTGCCGTGTGCATTGTCATTACCATAGACTTGTTTGGGTTAAGTTTTAAGTAATTATCACTCGCATATTTCACCATATCAGAGTTTGCTTCTATTGTCCTTTCATTCACCTCAGAGGCAGTTTTACCTTTCACAATCATAGTTGAGTCATCAGCAAAAATTACTAATATAGCAATTATAATAATCAATGGAAGGTCAATCGAGTACGCACTATATGAAAAGGGGCCCAGTGAGGTACCTTGCGGAACGCCTCTATTGCTTTCCTGCAGCTTTGATTTAATTATCTCTTCTTCAAAATTTTCATTAAGGATTTTAAGCTTAACGAGCTGTTTTCTTTCCAGCAAAAATGACTTGATCCAGTCCAAGGCTTTGCCATTAACACCAAACATTTGTAGTTTGCTTAACAATCTCTCAGGTACTAGTGATCCAAATGCATTTGTAAAATCGTACAAAATTACATTAATCTTTTCTCTCTTGTCCAAAGAGTCATACACATTTATAACCATATCAAATAGGGCAGTAACTGTTGAACGCTTTTTTCTGAATCCGTGCTGCTGGACAGGCAAAAAGTTATTTTCCTCATAATATTTTTCTAGTTGCATCAAGAAAGCTTTCTCAAATATTTTCGAGATACACGATGTAAGAGCAATTGGTCTATAATTGGTCGCATCTAATTCACTACCTTTCTTATGTAGTGGCCTTATCTCTGATATTTTCATCAAATCTGGAAACACACCTTCACAAAATGAACAATTTACCAGGTACGTCAGTGGGACAACGATAAAAGCAGAAATCTTTTTCAAGACCTCTGTTGAGATTCCATTCCAGCCAAAAGATTTTTTACTCGGCAACCCCAACTCGACTTTTGATGATAGTAAAAAGTTAGAATGCAAATAAATAATTGCGCAATAAAAAAAATAAGAGCTTGCCCCCAGCAAGCTCATATAAGGGCACGGGCCGATAAGACACTTTGTCCATACAAAATTCCAACGTTATTTGTTATAATTCTTTTATAATCAACTGAGAATGAAGTAACACTGACGATCAATTATGCGTGGTCTATTTTTGAGTCGGTGAGTGCCAAAAGGATGAGCTAACTCTGCTCTTCAGAATCCAAAAATAACAGTACTCTCCACGTTATATGATCAACCTTGCTTCCACTTGCTTCTTGGAATAAAATCAACTTAAATTTTTAGACCACTGACCAGACTGACCTAATTTTTTTTCGCAGGTAACGTCGACAGGGAAATCTATTTTGATCACAGGATGTGACTCAAAATTGGGATCAGCTTTGGCACAGCAGCTGGACAGTCTGGTTTGTTTTGGTCTTCTGCAGTAATTAAACGAAGTTAAAAAAAATCATTGTCCTTCATGCAATTATAGGGATTCACAGTTTACGCAGGCTGCTTAAGAATTGAGTCAGAAATCGCGACGAAAATAAAAAGTGGGTCATCGGGCAGGCTTCACTTGATATCACTGGACGTCACCTCGGAATCTGAAATTTCGTCGGCCATCAATTACATTAAGAAAAATCTGCCGCACTCTCAAGCAGGTCATTCAGCTAGCGTTGATGCAACCCGCGCGACAAGTCCGATGTGCGGAACAGCATGGATAAGTTCGAAGGCGCTCGCGGGAGTTATATTATTATACACTACTTCATTGACTTATGGTGTGATACTGCGATACAATACACTGGGCAGGCCGCCCATTTGCAATGTAGTTTGGTACAACATAAAAAAAAATTAAATCTTTTTCTGTTTCTCAAAGGAATTTGGGCGGTGATAAATTGCGCTTCATGGGCTGCTTTCGGCGAGGTAGAATGGGCACCTTTTTCGAACTTCCAGCGGTCTGCCGAGGTTAATCTTTTGGGCACCATAAGGGTCACCCAAGGTTTTTTGCCTCTACTACGAGCCACTGGAGGTGAAATTCGACAATTGAGGATTATTAATTTGAATTAAAATTAATCGAGATATAGGTCGAATTATTAATGTGGTGAGTCTGCTTGGTCGCGTCTCCTCACAGGCCAGGGCACCATACTGCACAGTCAAATCAGCTTTAGAAGCGTTCGTCGAGTGTCTCAGGTTGGAAATGAAGAGATGGGGCGTCGATGTCATCCTGGTTGAGCCAGGCGACTCCCTGACTGGTACTAGTTTTATTTTTTTTTTATTTTAGTTAAATATTTTTTACATTTGAGAAGAAAACAACGATAGCAATAATTATATATTATATATATATTTTTTAAATTTAAATTAACGACATGCAGTTCTTTAATATTTCATTTTAGGAGCTTTAGAATGGTTCAGTGAGGAGAGAGTTTTGCGACAGGCAAAGGAAGCTTGGATAGCGATGAGCGATGAACAGAAAAAGGAGTATGGCGAGAAACACTTTGTAAACACAGTCCGAGCTGTCCACGACTATATCAAGGAGGATAAGGTGAAATTGAGAACACTCTTTTTGGAACATATATTAAGCTTTAAAACGAATCCTATTTAAGGAAATTGACTTAGCCCCGGTTCTGCGTGCTCTTGTTGACGCAGTGGTCAGAACCTTTCCACTGCCAAGATATCAGGTTTTCACCCCTGCTGAGTGGGTGCAAACTCAAGTAGCTGAACATTTTCCACGCTCCATTTACAATATTCTTTACAACTGAGCTCAAGGCTTTTGAAGAGGTGATTGGAATTTGTGTTGGTTGTGAAAGGAGAAACAAAATTGTACATTTAGCTGAATAAACTAATTTTAATTTAAGAATTGAATGTACTTTTGAAATGAAAAAAGCAAAGTATAAATAGGAAAAATTTCCACTATTTCCTATTATGCAATGAATATAGAAATTTAGTGAAAAATAAGGTCCAAAATAAAAATAAAATAATTAATTCCCTCCATTCAGAAATTTACGTCAGAATTCATTCAAAAAATGTTTGTAGGTTTGACAATAATTCAGTGTGTTTCAGCAAAATATAGCCAAATTTTATTTGAATTTCCAAAATGGTGTCCATGCGTGTTGATCAGAATAAAAAATCGGGTGATGTAGGCAAATGTCGGTCATCGGGTTGGATCAGTCAGCTCTGACGCCAGGGTCTGGCACCTTGGTATAGGTTTCCGGGCCCTGTCTTCAATTACAAACTCAGCTTAACCAAGGTAGGCAGTGGGGTAGCCGCCATAAGCTCCATAGACGTTGCGGTAGCCCAGACCGCTGTAGGCCAGGGGAGAAGCGGCGACGTATGGGCTGGCTCCATAGTATCCGGAGCGGACGGTGTTGTAGGCATAGGGGTAGTACTGGGCAGCAGCCACGGCCACAAGGGCAAGGACGACAATCATCTAAGAAAATAAAAACAAAGTGTTAGTAAAATTGTCGAAAAGCATTTGGTAAAAAATTTAAGTAATTCATATTAAAAAATAATAATAAATAAGAATAGACAGTTAGACACTAGTCTATTGGAGCTGAATCTCATAATCGACTGGATACGGTTTTAAAGAGTGATAATTTTAAATTTTAAAAACTGATTGAAAATTCAACTTACGAGCTTGTACATGGTTGAGTGAGTTTTGTTGAGCTGTCTCTGGTAAAGACTGATACTTTGGCCACGCACTCCAGTCCTTTTATACCAGTTGGACTCGCAGGAGGGCTAACCGCGTGTCCGGGGCAGGTGCGGTTTCAGGTATACGCACGCTAAGCTCCCCTCCCAAGCGGCCACACCCGGCAGCGAATCCTCCTCCTACAACAAACCGCAGGTCGACCAACCTTGGACCAATGTCAGAGTCACCGCCGCTACCTCCTTTCTCTATTTTCGTTACTCATTGTTAAGAAGATAGCGAATTTAGTGGCGCGTTAACGATTTGGGAAACGAAAAATTGACTCCTTCCTCATTCAGAGGCCTTGAGGAATCGTCCTACTCCTGACTAATTATAGTGGTAGTTTGGCGCAGAATTTTGTTATGCATTGATTAGGGGTTCAAGAGTTACTTTTGAACTAAAAGTTAACTGGTTTGGCGCGTGATATGGACTTCTTCACTTGAAAATAAAATAATTGCTTTTTTTCGATTATAAAACAAGGATGAAGATAAAAACAAAATGTCCAAACTAGAATTCAATTTAGCGTTTTGTGACGCAAAATTTATAATCGATGTAATGTTAATATATTATAAAAAGGTCCAGATGTGAAGCTTGAGATTTATTATATTATAATCTACAAAAGAAAAAACTGCGTACTGCGTCAATCCCAGCAAAACGTAAATCTAGATCAGCTTCATCAGCCCCTGCGAGAAATATGGGGCTCCTCGGAGTCCTCGGCCCCGAAAAGAAATTTTCAATGTATAAATACATTTTGTGCTTTTGATAATCATTGTTTTTCTCTTTGATTTCTTGTGATATGTTGCGAATAGGGTGCGTCGCAAGTAATTACATCGCGACTACGTCTCTTATATAACTCTCATAATTAGGTCTGATCAATAAAAGAATAATGACTTGTACGGGGCGGTATATCCTCTTCATCAGTGGCTGATCCTGGAAAACCATTTTAAAAATAAAATTCTATTCCCTGGGATAACCACTTGAAGAGAATATCCTTCAATATTAATGACAATTTTTTTTTTTTGGTCAGGCCACGACAAAGTCTTGTCGGCCTGTGCCCTTTAATGGTGGTACAGAAGGCACCACCCAGTTATTTTTTTATTTATTTTTCCATCGGTGCATTGTCCATTGTCAGCTTGAAAAGTAAATTATTATGGGTTTTTGGTGATTTTTATTTAAATTCTGCTACATTATTATGAATTTGATCACCGCAGTGAAATATAAATTTTTTCATTATGATTTTTGGTGTCGATATGAACATAGATTCCGATGAGAAAAACATTGCTCTAGAACCGATCGACTTGTGAATTTTTGACTTAGCTTTCGCGATACATTCTTTTTTTAAAGTTGTCTTTTCTTGTTATTCATGGCCGGCAGGATAATTACATTTAGACTGGAGCGCCCTTGCTTGCTCGGTAGGTACCCTGATGCTATTATTTACATTGAGTGAATTTCAATTAATTTTTGTCGTCATTGAAAAATATAAGTCTTGGGGAAAAAGTTGTTTATCGAGTGAGCACAGAAACCGAAAAGTTTTTTTTTCCAATCGAAGAACAAGTGTAGTTTCATTGCGCCTGTTTTTTTAATTTTAATTTTTAAATTTTTTTGCAGACCTCTGCTATATTCATTATTTTTTTAATAACTTCGAGTAGATTAAATAATAATATAATAATTTTTGTGTCTATATGAAACGCTTTTAAAAACTGATAGTTGCATCTTGCATCGCAAATTTTATGCTCAAAAGTCCCTTTTTGTTATTGTTTTTTTTTTTTAAATATATTTTTATTTTTTATATGATTCAAGTCCTGCCAAGCTCGAGAGCTTCTCGGCTAGTGCTCATGCTAACTGACGAGCAAACTCGCCAGCTCGATATTATTATGCACAATTTGTATTAATTAAGTCATTACAAAATAGGTGTAACACCATGGTCAGAATCAAAATATAAAACCAACAAACATTGTCATATGAAATTTTCTCTACTTCTCTGATAACTATTACATGCATATTATTTTCATTTTTTTTCTGGTAAAATTATTATATTGCACGCTGCATATCCAAAAGGTTGACCGCGGCGAACAGAGGTCTAGCGCGGTGAAGTGGACCTAGACGCACTTAAAACGTCGCAATATATTAATATTATATAATTACACACATTTTATTTATATTTAGGTCTTCAAATATATTTTTTCCAATCTCTTAAGTAAATTGTGACTAATTAAAACCGACAAGGAAAACCGCACAAGCAGCGGAATGAGTTATGCCCCGGCCAAATTGAACGGCCCTGGACCTGGGGTTATGTTGTTATTTTCTGATTGCGGCGATAAACTATATTGCAGGAGTCACGATTGCGGATGCTTGTTTCATTCACATCACTCATCATATTTCCGTTTTTCTCCACGCACAACAACGTAGTTCGCTGTTTTAGTACAAAAATTTAAGGAATTATGAATTACGAGTTTTGAAACAATCTCAAATTGTTAGATTTTATAAATCCCATCAATGACGAATTGAAATATACAGGGATAAAAATTTAAAGTCAATTGAAGTAAGAAATTTTTCAGAACGAATTAATCCTGTACCATGTGCAAGGCCTACATGTAGCAAAATTTGTGATAAGTGTTGAGTACAAAAACTTGGTCAACCGAGGCTCACTGCAGCGGATGGGGTGTCTTTTTAATCTCGGAAATTTTAGCAAAATTCCTAGTGGTGGTGACAAGTTCAAGTTTATATAGTTTTGATTAAAGCTACATTATACATTTTACAGTATAAGGTTTTGCAAAAGAAGTCAGAAAAAGAGATTATACTAATTTTTTAGAGGACAGTGTTCAGAGTCCAGAGAACTGTGTCCGGGTCCAAGAGGAAGAGGGACCGCTTGGACTTATCAAAAGTTGCCAGCTAAATCCAATCTCACCGAGCCCCATTATACAAATAGAAGGTATCAAGAAGAAGAGCAAGCAAGCTCTCAGCCCAAGAATTGAGTAACAAGAGAAACTCACATATCTGAAAATCTGACCTTCCCCAACCTAATCCACATCCTTTCATGATCTTTTCTCTCTTTAGTCTTTTTTTTTAGTTTTCAGCTTTGTTTGTCATCATCGCGTAGACCAAAATTATAAAGATCTGCCAGCAAAAAATGATGATTTTTTTTAAACAAAGTTGAACCCAATAATGAAAAAAAAAATTAAAAAAAAAATTTAATTGTGTGGTAGCTGCGATCGCCCGAGAAGCTCAGAAATTAGAAGAGATGAAAACCTTCTTTCTCAACAAAACCAAACTTGTCATCCTCTCTGTCAGAATTTCTGCAATCCAATTTTCAGCCTGCCGACAAATTAACATCATGACTTCTTGACTTCTTACTCTTGTAATGCTCCAATATTAAATGACTCTAATTAAAATTATATTAATTAAGTCAACTTTTTACTTCATTTATATTAATTACTGGTTAATTAAATGGACTGGTGAGCATATACAGATATTAATACTAGAGGGTATTTTGTTTAAATAATTTAAAAAGAGATTTTTGTTTGTTTTTGGTTATAATCGGAATTGGCAAAGAAGATTTTATCTCTGGTCTTTTGTGAGGGAGGAAAAGATTTTCACATGTCCGAAACAGCCGGACAAAGCAACATGGATTAAGATAAAACAAATTATGTACTCAAAAGCCAAATATGTGTTCTCGCGTTTGTCACTTGTGCACACGTAAAGTCATAAGCTGGTCGGAGGCCTTGTTGGCGCGTGTATTGTCTTTAATGAGGGAATGGTGGCACACTCACACCTTAGGGGCAGTGTGAGTGTACATGCTCTTTACCTTGAGCGGCAGCAGGCGGCGGCGGCCAAAGGCGGCGGCGGCGGCAGCTCGGAGGTAGCGGCAGCGGCGCGGAGGCGGCTCGCAGGCGTGCGGCGGCCTTGATCAGCGGCTTCGATGCGGCTGAGAGGTGGCGGTCGCGGCGTCCCATCTCACTGGTCTGGACAGTGGACGGCAGCCTTTCCATTCGGACGCGGGACAGGGGAAACCAGATCAAAACCCTGTCCAAGGCGGCTGCAGAGATTTCGGTCTCTCTGTGCGCGACAAGTTGCACTCGAACGAGAGATGAACGGAGGTGTCTCTCTCGAGCGGCAGTGGCCATGTAAGTGTCCCGGCTCTTCACGGCCTGGGGCCTCGGCGGGCAGCCTAGCCTCGTCGGCCAGGCCACCGCGGGAAATCCTCCCTTCGGAATTGGTCAGTGTGCCTGACCAATGGGTTTCATTACATCCACCTGGGGGTTGGCGGCATCAAAAAATAAATGAAATCACTTAAGAACTTAATATTTGTTGAGAATTTATAAATTGAAAACAAAAACTGGTGAAATAGGGACACATCTAATCCATTTTTTTTTTTAATTGTTTATCCCTTGTTGTATCCTTTGTATTTTATATTTGATTAAAAAAATAATAATCATTTCAAATTAGAGTGAAAATTCTTCAGCCCTATTTCATTAAAAAAAAAAAAAAATTAAAAAAAGGTATTTTATTTAAAATATTTTTGAGCGTATAAGAACTGTTATATCTGGTGAAAAAGAATTGCAGACATTCAATAACCAAATTTTCGTAACAACATGATTTGACTATCTTAAAACAAATTAGTATACCTGCGAGGTACAACATGTTGAAATTGGAGCAATTTTGTGCTTTTTCAGGGCAGCATGCAAAGCCGCCTCATTGCAAACGTTGGCAATATCAGCACCCAAAAAAATAGATAATATCAAATTTTTCTTAATTGAGTAGAAAAATTACCACTAAATCCTGGGGTTCAAAATGCCATTCGCCTGCAATAAGAGCTGGGAGTATTTTATAATTTGATAACTTTGAGGTGATGCTCGAAAATTTCCATGCGCTCCTACAGTGTTGGTAAATAAATTAAAATGTGCCTGTCAAATCTTCCGTCTCTGCTCTATTGGTAGAGGCGTGGTCGAGGCCAGCATGAGAACCCCTTCCTTGGAGGCCATGCCGTCCCCATTTCGACTAGCAATTGATTCAGGGTTTGCTCTCCTTCTCCAACAGCTCCGTCAAACTGGCCTGTTCCTGAACTTCTCTTTCTGCCAATGCCGTCAATTTCATCAACGTAAATGGTGCAGGGCGAGCGCTTTTTAGCCTCGCGGAAGAGATCTCGTTCCCTGGCAGCACCAAGACCTCCAATCATTTCCTAGAACTTGGAGCAGTTCATAGAGAGGAACGGAACATTCGACACAGTCGCAACAGCCTAGGCAAGTAACGTTTTGCCACAGCCGGGAGGTCCGAGCAGCAGAGCTCCTTTCGGAAACTGGAATAGATTTTAAATAAAAATTACCCTATTTTAAACAAAATTTTAATAACCTTGGTTTCTTGTAGAATTCCTGCCTCTTGAGATGGTCGACAAACTCCCTGACCTCCTGCTTGGCCTCTTTGAGACCAGCAACATCCGAGAAATGCACTCCTTTTCCAGGACTAGTTAGCGGATCGACCAACGTGAATTTGGCTCGACTCATTTGCGACTGAAATAAATTGATTTCAGCATTTAAAAACAATTTTGAACATGAAACTAATTACAAATGGGTCCATGTTGGTGGGAGTTTTGAGAGTTTTGCTGCAAGAGAGGAGTGAGAGAAGCAGAGCTACGACTATCAATGAGGCCAGCAACTTTCCGGCTGTGTCCGAATTTCTCTCGTAAATCACAGGAACGCCCGCGTTCTCAGAATTGATTCCCAGTCTCTGTTCAGCGGCTCGTAATTTCTCTTCAAATTTGTTGGTGTCCTCTTATGTTCATGTGGAAGGTTTTGTGGTCAATCTGTGAGAAACAATAATTAGCTTACAAATGCGTAGGTGATCTCGTGTCTCACCCTTCGGCCTTTGATGATGGCACCCTCATGCAAAATTATGGTAACTATGTCCATGTACGGACGGACGATCACTTCCTCCACTTCTCCCTTGGCCAAATTCGTTCCAGGAAACGTACCTCGTGACCTAAATTTAAATTTTGATTAAAAAGAATAAAAA
This sequence comes from Neocloeon triangulifer, assembly GCF_031216515.1. NCBI lineage: Eukaryota > Metazoa > Arthropoda > Insecta > Ephemeroptera > Baetidae > Neocloeon > Neocloeon triangulifer. Next base: position 5,438,675 of record NW_026775550.1, read on the forward strand.
TTTGATTTTTATTTGCCTCTGGTTTTGGTTGCTGCTCGGAAAGAGGAGTGAAACAACACCAATGAGCTGTCAGCATCCATAGAAAAGCTTTGGCCAGAAGAGAAGAAATTTTGGTTTCCTCATTGTCCTCTCTGTTTGGTTTCTTGTCGTTGTCAGGAGGTTGCTGATTCGGAGAAGGATTGCCAGGGCTTTTATTGTTCTGGGCAAACCAAACGGTTGAATGGAAATTTCTGGAATTCACTTCATCTGGCCAACAAGGAGCAAACAGCTTTGTACTCTCGTAAAATCCTTTCAACCATCTCCTTATATTTGTTGGGCTTCGAAAGTCAGGAAAGTGGAGAAGAAGTTGAGCTGGTAAAGCATCTCACACGAATAATTCATTAATTTTTATTTTTATTTTTAGGGTCAGGCCAAGACAAAGTCTTGTCGGCCTGTGCCGCCCTTTTTAGTGGCGCAGAAGGCGCCACTCAATTGTGTCTTTTTTTTTTATTATTTTATTTTGGGATTTGTCCCAACGTTTACAAAACATCATCCAAAATCTGAAATTCACGTTACACAAATTGCGTGAGAACTGAAATAAAAATTACAAATTTCTTAAAAATAATTACTCTTTCCTTCAAAGTAAATACACGAATTTAATATATTAAAAGACCCAATCGAGTCGAAATCTTACGTAAATAATCAGGAACTCTCAGCATGTTTCGCAGCCTCGCATTGCCTTTTGCTACAACAGCTGTTTTGAAGAGGGGGAGGGGGGTGGGGGGAATGGAGGAGCGCTTTGAGGAGAATGCGAGTTGCTGATGAGGTGTACAAATTTCTATGATTTTTAATAAAATATTTAAATAATTTGCATGTACATTTGAAGTAATTATATGTAAAAATTGTGATTAATTAGAACAGTTTTTGCTACCCAAAATATGAATTTTGATTCATTTAAATTTTGGTAATTTAAAAAATTCATAATTTAAAGAAATTAAATGTAGCGTCAAAATTCCAATGGAAAAATAATAGAATTAGCTGGTTATTTTCGTTAAATTTCTCTCTACAGTCAATAGAAATTAGATTTAAAAAAATTATTTCTACACATCTGCTACACATAAAAAAGTTCCGTATTTATTTTCAGATTTTAACTAACTTCTAAATAAATATAAGAGTCTACAAATTTAACATTATGAGACAAGTTTATATTATTCAGCCATTTGTTTTAGTTTTTATACAAGTAGACACCAGAATCCTTCATTTTTAGCCTTTTATTGCTTTGCACAGAGATTCTTTGTTGAAATAATTATCAAACAGAGGCAACTTCATGTTCAGGTAGGGATCTGTTAGAGATTAAGTGCGCCGGCCACAGTTCTTCATAGGAATCCATCTGGAAAAAAATTACAAAAAAAATTAGTTCTGAAAAGGTTCATTCTTTGAGCATCACCTTTCTGTTCTTTGCCGGCCATCCCTCAGTACCCGTCTATTTTCAGTTTCTTCGCTGCAGGGGGCTTCTCACAGCTAGTCACCTTGCTCTCTACATCCTGACGCTGCTTCACAAACAAGGCCAAGTCCTTCTGGCCTGTAATTTTATCATTTCTCATAATTATAAAATTGAATTGTAATTATATTAAAGAAAAAAAATTACACATCGATTTCAACCAATTCAAATTGAATTCAAAACTCGGGTTTGGTAAAGAATAATGGAAACAAATTTTTCTGGAAAGCTATAAAATCAAATTTTCAATATTAAATACCTGTGCAGCCTTGGAATGAAATGCCATTTGTTCTCCCAAACAAACGAAGTGCAGCGTGGTGGGCAGAGAAGGGTCGGTCTTTACATTTTCCGTCTCTTTGTCACTTCCGGACAATGCGCCGTACACTAGGGTGTCTGTCCCAGTGTACATAGCGCAACGCCGAAAGGGCTTCTCCTTGTCAGAGAGCACCAATTTTTCAGCAACCTTCACTGCCATGCGGTCTTTGGCTAAGAAATACAATTTATGTTTCACTTACATTACATACTTATAAAATGGCAACAAACTAACTTTCTTTGAAATCGTAAGGACTGAGGTTCAGGAAGCAAGTGTCGTAAAGGAGGTCGCATGGAACTCTTTGCTCGATTTGCTTTGCAGCTTGGAGCACATCCAATGAGCGACAATCCTCAAAGATGTCTAGATGTCTTGGGACAGGTCGTCGGCAACCACAAAGATGTTGCCCCTGGTGCACTCGGTCATCTCGTAGATACTGAGAAGCAGCGCTTCCAACTGCTCTCTGACAGCACCTGCTTTCTCTTCCACATCCTTAAGTTGTGTGGTCCAGAGACCAATCTCCTCTCTGTGCTCAAAAAGCTGAAAAAAATTATTGATTTAAGTCGAAGCAAAATCTAAAATTTCCAATTTTTAAGCACAACCCTCGAGAATTTCTCTTAAAAATCTTGCATAATAAAATATAACTTACCTGTTCCACAATTTTCTTTCTTTCTTCTTTGTTATTTTCAAATTCTAGATACTTTCTTGGTGTTTGTGCCTCCAGTGCTTTCAGCTTGATGTCAAGGTTGCTCATGTAGTCAGTGATGTCTTTGACCATCTGAACCCAATTATCATTTTTAAGATTTTGAAAAGATTTGAAAGATTTTGAAAATGTTGCGCTCGCGCTCTGCGCTCGCGCTCAAATTTTTAAAAAGTCTTGCGCTCACGCGTTGCGCTCAAAAATATTTTTATCCGATGAAAAAGTGCGACTTTTTAGACAATTTTTTAATATAACAAAAAATACATCGGCAATTGGAAATGATAAAGTTGAAGTTAAATCACCAAAATTGGGATCAGTTTTAAGTTTTTGGTATAAAAACACTGTTTTTCATTACAATTTTTGATCAAATTCGGGAATTTTTACTCTTGGTTTGAGCGCAAAATGAGCGCAATTGAGCGCTGCGCTCAGCGACCAATGCGCTCGCGCTCTGCGCTCGCGCTCACGATTTTGAAAATCGTGCGATCGCGCTCTGCGCTCGCGCTCATGAGCGCAGAGCGCGAGCGCAGATCGCAGAGCGCAAAGTGCGCTCTGCCCATGTATGTTTTTAAGGCCATCCATTTTTGTTGATGAAAGAAAACACATAAGTGATTATAATCATCTAATAATTTTACTACACATGAGAGTGCGAGCACATTATTTACACCGATTAACACTGCATTATCATTGCTTCGTGTCTTTGACTTGAAATTAAAATGCGGGATGGGGAAAATTTCGGCCTTGGTTGAGCTAATATTTAACTGACGGGAAAAATAATCAGATTTTTTCCACAATTGTTTGTATTTAGGACGCGCGGTCTGGACTGTCTGGAGTCAGATCAGAATGTCAGGGAATTTATATCCAAAAAGCAATTAGCATAGAGTGAATGGAGTTGAAAAATGGGATTTTAGGCAATATGTATCAGTAACACATTATTATACACCTATATCCGTAGGAAAATTTATTGGCCAAAAATACTTAAAGTTCGCTCAATTATGACCCTAACAATTTTTTCTTTTGCCCCGCCGAAAAGTATGGCTGCCGTTTGGGATGGCGAAAATTTTCACGATTCCTGCTATTATAGCAGTCAGTATACATATTTTTGTGACATTAATCAAGTTAAGCAGTCCGAATTTTCGTGAATTCTGCCTTAACACACTTCAACGAATAAGTTGCAAAAGGTTAAAAATAGTTTTGAGAAGGTTTAAAAATTTGCAAACAAGCATGTAGAAGTGTGTACTCGAAATGTACCAATTTCGGTCGCAGAATTTTCACAGAAAATGGTAGCTTCCGAGCTGGCCAATCGGTTTGTTTTATTGACCAAACAGTCCATTTTGATAATTATTAGAGAAAGAGGCTTACCACGACTTATATAGCAGATGAAGGGTGAAAATTACCCGAGAGTGAAGATGAGATGAATTGCTCGATCTGAGGGGCGGCTTTAAAGAGGGAGTGGCACGGCACGCTTGGATTTTGGAGGGAATATAAGGGTCGTTTTTTATGAAAATTAAGTCAGCTTTTATCATGTAATCAGATAAATAAATTAATTTCTGAATTTTTGGCACTATCCAAATGTCGAAAAATTTGGCCGTCGTTCGGCAATCGGCGTCTAAAGTTGGGGGCGGGTCGCGATGTCTGCGAGTCCACACGCCCACTTTTGCTGCGAGAGCGAAAGCACACCTTTGTTGAGCAAAAGTAGCGATCGGAAACTTTAGAGCGACGTTTTTGCCAAAAATGAAGATTGTCTCGCGGCCGTATGCATATAATTATTTAGCAGGATTATTTAAAAGCTTAATATTCACGCGGCCGATGCGACTAGGGAGTTTAAAACCGAAAAAATCACCACGAAATGTGGCCGAGCGGGTGCCGTGGAGCCGGGTTTGGCGCAAAGATGAAGTCGCGGGGAGGGAATAAGACATTAATCCGATCAGTTTTACCCTACCTTTACCAGGATATTAAATTTTTGAAGTCCCTTGGTCACCGAGAGTCCTAAAAAGTCCTCCGTTGAGAGAAAACCGGCGACATAAAAGCGAGACGACTCCGGCGGCTCCTTCTTGGCGCAAGCGATGCACGCGAGCGCCACGAGAGGGCGAAAAAGCGGCGGGAAGAAAAGTGAATGAAAACGATAATTAAAAAATTAATTACAGGAAGACACGGAGATTAACAAATTTTATATTAAAAATTTTGAAAAATTAGAATTTTTTGATATTTTTTTTTTTTATCAAAATCCAACCACGATTTTTTTTTTTAATTGTTTATCCCTTAATTAAAAAGTTCCATAAGGGTTTGCTAATATGGTGTTGCCATAATTAAAATATTTATTTTAGAGAAAAAAACTTAATTACAAAGTTTTTGGCAAAGATTTATTCTTTCATAATGTTTTTGATTAAATTTTGGAATCTTGATTGTTTCTTCATGAAAAAATGCTTTGAATTTGAAATTGTCAATTTTTACATTGAAAAAAAAAATTTGGAATTTTTTCAAGATAGCCAATCTAATTCTTGTTTAATTTTGACTCTAGATTCCAAATTTCATTCAAATATTCCCGTCCATATTGAAATAACAATCGACTTTCCGAAAGATGCAGATTCCCCGAAACGGGCGACTTACATATAGCACTATTCTTTAGCGTTTAATTAACAAACCGCTTTGAATATTTGAATGAAAATTGGAATCTAGGGTCAAAATTAAACAAGAATTAGATTGGCTATCTTGAGAAAATTCCACAAATTTTTTTTCAATGTAAAAATTGACGCTGTTTTGGGCTTTACTAGAGTAATAAACACCAAGGACACCAAACGTGGACGGTTTTTTTTTAAATAATTCTCGTTTTAAATTAAAATATATGTACCTGAAATAGTTATGCATTAGATAATTATTTCTGACAATTTATTATTATTAATATTATTGCAGTATATTTTATTAATTTTAACTGAGATCCGGTTGTTTAATTAATAATAGCGTTTACAAACATTATGCGGCAGGTACTTTTATTCTCATTGCCTGCCGCAAAAAAAAAAAAAACACACACACACACACACGTAGGTTCAAGTTGGCGTGGAATATAAAATCTTCGTCCATTTCCTCTCCTCGAGTGAATTCGCATTTTCTTCACAGTCATTATATATAGACTTCAGCGATGCACAGAAGCTTGGGCCGCTTGGGGAATTTTGTTAGAGGTCCATAGGAGAAACTTTTTACTGAGATTTATTTAATATCCAATAATTTTCAGGCTACAACGTAAAATAAATAACACGTGAAATAATAATAAAAAATACAATTTTCAATTATGCCACCTTCCCCGCCCCCTTATAATGACTCTCGAAGGAGAGTGTTTTGCAAGTTTTTTAGGGTCAGTCCAAGACAAAGTTTTGTCGGCCTGTGCCCTTTATTAGTGGTGCAGAAAAGGCACCACCCAATTTATTTATTGCCTTTTTGGTTAAAATTTATTTAAATATCATATATCATCAATTTTTGCTGGCATATCCTTTTTTGATGGTCCACGCGATGATGAGACAAAAAAAGCTGAAAACTAAAAGGAAATAGAAAAGATTAAGAGAGGATGGTTTGATAAGTGGTTGGGGAATTATTAAGTTTAGATTTTGATATTAAAAGGAATTTAACCAAATGCATTTTGTTTTTGCATGTTTTAATAATAATATTATTTTCCAATTTTTGTAATTGTAATTTTTTTTGTTTTCTTCCCAAATAAATTATTTCTGTATTTTCAGAATTAAATAAATGATTGTCTCCATGATCTGCGTGTATTTTTCTGACATTTTCTTTTTATTGAGAATTTTTTATGCTGATGCATGGTCCTGCTTTTCTGTACCGGTCATCTTTTGCAATATAATGTGAACATGAATGGATTATATTATAAATAAATAAATGAAAATAATTTATTAGACACACTATATAAGATAGATATGATTATTCTTTTTTTTATCCACGCGTTATTTCTAATAATAAATACTATGATATATTTACATGTACTCCACAAATAAATAAAAAGTCCCATTTTTTTGTCTTGTTGGCCTGTGCCCTTTTTTAGTGGTGCAGGAGACACCACCACATTAATTAATAATTTTAAAACAAATTATTACATTTTTGCCTTGTGCCATATATTATATAAAAAAAACACATATTTAATAAAAAAAAAAAATTTCCCTTGAACTCTATCAAAATAGTCAAATAATAAGGGTCACAAAAATTCCATGTCTACAAAAATTGAATTCTCTCCAACACATACAATAGAATTAGAATCACAATGTTCTTATAAGAAATATATTTAGTGAAAAGGTGGTGATAAAGAATTAATGAAAATTAAAAAAAAAAGGCAAAAATATAATATCAAGGTATTTTATTGGCATAAATTTCTATGAAAAGATAGAAGACAATCAACTTTTTTGGCAAAAACAGGCTAAAAAGGTGCCTAGATTTCACAAAAATCCACCATAAATAGTTGAAGGTTTGACCCCTAAAAACCGACGAAAATGCACGGGCCAAATAATGTGTTTGCTAAATTTTCACACAAAAAAAGGCATATAATTTTTATTAGAAAATGAAAGAACGTGACCGTGCGGGTCTCAAACTCTTGAGCAACGTACAGCAGCATAATTACTGAGGTGCTACGGCAGGCGAGTTTCCCAGAAAGGCCCCAGACCGCGAGTGATCTGCTGGAATGGCCAGGCGGGGTTGGCAGCCTGCATGTCCTTGAACAGTTAACCCCATGTGGCCACCACGCCAGGGTGGAGTCGCAGCCCTTTTTGCCCGATGATGTGCTCATATCACAATTAATTAGGCGCAATCGCTTTTTATTCATTGTGCAGCGCAGATGGATACATAATATGTATTTATGTTGCCTCAGGCCCAGTCTGCTCTTGAGAGTTGCCACCTGCCAAGTGAACCGAGCCTATGAACAAGCAGACAGTCGATCGCAAATATTTGTCGATCCTAAAAAAAACCGGGATTTAATTACATTTTCCAAGCTTATGCATTATGCACTTATTATATTTATATTAATTTACCTTATATTTGTTACAAAAAGCCATATTTCAACAATTATAATAAAAATTGAAATATTATTTTAAATGGAAGTGAAGAGATCGCGACATGGCTTTTTACGACTAATAATCTCATTGTTCATATATTATTTAATATTTTGAAACACCATTTTTTTTTTTTTTTTTAAGAAATTGAGCCTTATAGGTTGATTTGGCCAGTAGTGGTGCTTGCCTTTTAAATTATTGATAAATTTAATAAACTTGTTCTCCAATTTCTCCATATTCAGGTACATTGAAAATAAACCATTTTACTCCAAATCAATGCATCAAAACATGCAATAAATCACAATAAATTAAAAGTGAAAACAATTAATGGAAATGTTTTCAAGGGTGAAAATGTCATAAAAAGCGGGGAAGTTCCACAGTTTTTATATTGAGTTACTATAAAAAATGAATTAACGAAATGTGTATTCTAAAATTTTGTTATTATTACTCACAATTTTGCTTTGGAATGACATAAAAAAATTTGAAATGTTTCGAGTGGAACTTTTAATTGTCCCAAGAAATGAGCATTTTTTCAGCACTGATTGCATCGCACGTGATTTGTACAGTATAACACCGGCTTGTAGCTTGTGTTGGTTTGACACGTAAGTTGTGTTGGCGGTACCTTGTAGCCGCGACCCCTAATTTTGAGCTGCATTTTGATGGGCGTGATTTTTTAATCCTTCACTATCGCCATATATGAAATGAACAAGGGATTTTCTCTGGTTTGTTTGCAGGTTTCAAAGACGCAAATTATGATGTTGACCACTTCCCCACCCTCTGCGCGCAATAATCTCGGCGTACAGACCGAGAAGAATAAAAATAATAATAATAATAATAATTTCGATTTGAGGTACGTAATAATATTTAAGAACAAAAACCAAGTCAACCCACTGCGGCCTCCTGATCACTCTGATAAATAATTTGGCTCCTGCGAAAATTTTTGAACTAAGAAAAGTTATTTTGGTTAGTAACTTGGTAGTGTACATTACACTTAGTACAGAGGACAGCGGTGATTTTAACGCGCGATTGCAAGAGAAGCCCACCTCCGCCATTGGCGTGTGTGTGGGCACCCTCATCTCATACGCATGCTTTAATCAGAGTAAATTAGTGCAACCTTTTTGTATGTGTTATAAAATGATCTTGATCTCGCACATTCAAATAGGCAGTGTGAAAAGAGATGCAGTAGCTAACTCAAAATTGTGCCCCATTCAATGTTTTAAATTTTTTTAAGGAAACGTTTTTTCATTAATAATCAGGCGTTACCCATGGCACGCGCGGCGACATTCTTTGGCGATCTTTTAGATGAGAATGAGAGGCGTGTTCTCAGTTTTTATAGTTTCAGACAAAAAATAGAAGGTCATTTAAAAAGGTCATGTGCATAAACACAATTGCAATTTGATGGACGTTTTGGAAAAAATTAAAACAGCAAACATAGAAAAATCAAATATACACTTGCAATAAAAGTTTTTAACTTCACGTTCTGCGAACAAAGATGGATAGCAAGTGTGTCGGTGGAGTTGAGATTTTTGAATGAGAGTTCCACATGAAGTAGCAGTGGAGAAAAATGAGACTGAGGTAGCGTTTCAGGATATGCGATGGCCCACGGTCGGTGGGCTCGGAAATACCAGCAGGAGTTGTTGCGAAGCGGCTGCGCTGGATCATGATGATTAGGGGCACACAAAGATGAGGAACTCCTCAACCGTTGGCGCCAGACTTGATTTTCTTGGGCCAACGGTGGTGGAGTTACCAAACTCTGAAGCCGGAAAAACTGCAATTGATTTTCTGAAGTCCAACACACAGGAAGCTCATCTAAGGACAAGGTATGGACACTTTTTTACAGCGGTTTATCAAAGAACTTGCAAAGAGTGAGTGACTTGTTTGTTGTGACACCGCGAGTGTTTTTTACAACACGCGACACCTCAGCCAGCACCGTCATATTCAAATATCATTCGCACGCGCCTTCTCTAAATGTCATTTGCACAATCAGCCATCTGTTGAGCACCAACACCTGCCTAATTAATTGTTAAATAAAGAAAAAATTTCTCCCTGGGACAACGTCACACTAAAAAGTGTTATTTATTTTTATCTGTCGACACTAAAAAATTAAAACTTTGAAAAAGAGAAAGGGTTTACCTATATGGCAGATCATGTATGGCCAAAACACACGGACATCAAAAGAGTAGCCGCAGTAAGCCAGCCCTTGTCTGATAATCATGAACTTCGCTTGTTTTTTTAAAGTAATGCGAATATTTACGGACATATTTACAAGATTCAAACAGATAAATAGAAAATACTGGAAGAAAATAAAATCGAGCGTAGAGCGGTCGCGCAGAACAAAGCGGCTCCGTGCTGCGCCAATAGCGCTCACCCGCGAGAGCTCGCACGACTTTTTTCTTGCGCTAAAACAACTTCGCTCATCCCTTGATTGGACCCTCCCCAAAACACAATACTGTAACTATACTCACAGAATGACAGTATGCAAAATAAACCATTTTCAAGTACCTTTCATCAACTGTTTTTAACGAAATATTTAAAAGAAAACAGCAATATTTAATTTGCCCACAGCATAATCAGCATGCTCTGACCATTTTAAATCGTGCGAAACATACAAGCCGAGAAATTTCGTCAAGTCTGATTTGGTTAAATTCACACCGTTCAACGTCAAATTAAAATTGTCACAATCTGAAACAGCACTACTGTTTTAAAGTTAAAAAATTATCACGACAGAAATTGGACATCAAATCAGCCGCCAATTGAGCCTCACGCACCAATGCAAAAGTCATTCGCGAAAAAACTAGCGACGACGAAACGTTCGCGTAATTCAAAAGCAATTCGACGGCTACGTGGAGCAACATGTCACCGATGGAAACGTAAAAACCAAATGGAGAAATAATTCCACCGACCCTGAGGAGTGGAGGAGTCCCTCTTTCAAGCAAAAGCTCCTCCGAGTACACAAACTTTTCCAGCTTCCCATCCATGACACGCAATTTAATATATGCATTAGATTAGATGGTGTTTGCTAATAAAAATTATTTATCCAAGTTATAAGTTTAAGGCACTGATTTTTCCTTTCTCTAAAACATAGGGTCGCAGACCGTGATCCTAAATCTGGTATAGCTATTTGTATTTTAATAAAAAAACTAGTGGAAGTGAGAAAAAAAGTGAGGGAAAAACAATATTGAACCAAAAACAATTTTTTTCTACGAGGAAAGAGCCCTTTTCTTCACTTCCACGATCGTCTTCTAGAGTGCAAATTTTTTCAATCGAAAAATTACGGAAAATTTTCGTTTAACTCCCTTCTCATGAATAAGAATGTTAACTTAAATATGAATCAAATTAATGGAAGCAATTTAATTACAAGTTAGAGTATGATTAATAATATCTGACCATTATCTCGTATTATTCATAAAAGGCACTTAATATTAATCTGATTGGCGCACATCTGTGCTATTTCTTTAAGTCTGCAGAATCCATTATGGAGCCTCCAGTTAAAAAAAAAACAAGATGGCGATTGATTTTAGTCATGCTATGTTATACCAAACTGCGCATTGTAGATTGAAAAATGCGAAGTATTATAATAAGACACAACTGAAGGTAATTTCAGAAAATAACATTATTCCCGTAATTTTTTTGCCAAATTTAATTTAGAAATACTTGAAAGTGCGCGCAAAAATTTTAATGAATCAAGCTGTAAAATCAAAAAGTTTTTCATGCCCCCATATTTTTAAAAAATTGGTTATTTACACAAATTAAATAAAAATCTGTTAAATATTGAAAAGTTTGTATAATGCTTATTTTTAAACTTTTTGTAAATAAAACTTCCGCGCTATGAAAAATGCTACGAACTAGAAAAAGTAATAAAAATGATATAAATGAGAAGTGGACATCAATTTTGAAAATTCACTACAGTTTGTCTTTCACTAAGAGTACTCACTGACTTAATGACGGAGAGGGCACATTTGATGGTGACCCACCGGTTGCTCTGCCGGACGCTGACTAATAGAAAATAAGAAGAAGAAGGAGGAGGAGGAGAAGGAGAGTGACCACGCAGAGATGACGGTTGGATGCTGCAGCTCGCGAGAGATGAGGGATGCTGCAAGAGCTGGAGCAGCCAGCCACCACCACACCATCAACCTTGCATCCGAAAGAAAGACTTGAAAGACGCACTCGTTCTCTCTCGCACACCGCAAAAAAAGAGAACCGGTTTTCCTCCTCTGCAGCAGCCTCGCCGGCTCACTCAACTTCTCCCGCCACCGCCGAGCACAGAATCATTATTTTCACATTATAAAGCCACTTCGGACTCGCGTTTTTTGTCCAAAATTTTATTAACTTTCTGCTGGCTTCTCCAACATATCAACACCAACCGCCTAGTTCCACGCGTTCCAGCTCTTATGGTATTGCCTCCCCCCTCATTATACATATATTGTTGCTATGAGAGCAGCACCTATAATTAAATAATTATTATTATTAAACAAAATTTAATTTATTCTATCATGATAAAATGTAATTTTGTGAGAATCAGCAGCTTTCTGTGCAAGTAAGCATTCCAGACAATTGAAAAATTGACTTTATACTCTAACTCTAACATCCACTAATCTTGAATCAATCGGAACGATAAAGAATTGAAAATGACGGAAAAGCTCGTCTACATAATCAGTGTTCAGGTGGGGAAATTATAGTTTTGGCGATTGTGTGTGAGGCAACCGAGTCGGGCGTTGGCCACTAAATATATTTTTTTATATTTTCCTGCGGCAATTAGATTAGATTAGATTAGATCAAAATTTATTGCATTAGACATATGTAATACATCACCAATTTGTCTTTACAACAAGTCAATAAAATAGCAAAATAAAACCTCCAAAAAAATTTTTTAACGATAACATTCAATAAGTAAGTAATTGAGGGAGCGATTGAGGGAGCTCGCACGCCATTAATAATTTGGCGGGGGTGGGCAAGCATTTGACTATCCCTCCTCAAATACTGCAGGGGAAAACCACCCCCGAAAACCCTGCAGCTGAGTCTCACTCTTCCAAATTTAGGCATTCAAATTTACATGTCCAATATTCATTCATATCATAGTATTGATACTTCAGCATTACAAATTTGACACTTTTAACAAAGTTGCCATAGTCAGATATTTCTTTCAGTACATTAGGTAGTTTATTATATACTCTGGCAATCATTATCTCCGGACTCTCATTTACGCAATTTAGTGAGCTTGGCCTTACAAACAAATCAGTGTCGACGTAGCTGGTAGCACGCGTAGTTCGCACTACTACACCTGGAACATCCCGATTCAGTTTAAACTTTTCAGGAAATTTACGCACAAACTTAACGCACTCCAAAATATATAATGAATAGACTGTAAGAACTCCAAATTTCACAAATAGTGGTCTACATGAGTCTAGCGCCGAGTTACTTCTCCAGTATTGAACACCAGCCATTGCTCTTATTACTCGCTTCTGCGCTAGAAAAACATCTTTCATGTGTGTAGAGCCACCCCAGATTACAATGGAGTAAAGTATTCGGCTAGCCGCGTACGCATGATAGGCTTGGACTAGAGTTGATTCCAATACTTTGTCTCGCAACATGATAAATAGATACGTAACACTGCGTAACTTGGCAACCACTTCACTGCACTGCTTGCTCCAACTCATTGTATCTGTTATCGTTACTCCAAGAAGGCGACTACTTTTCACCACAGATAATTCCTTATTGTCTATGAAGACTTCGGGCTGAACTATTTTCTTCGTTTGTGCCGTGTGCATTGTCATTACCATAGACTTGTTTGGGTTAAGTTTTAAGTAATTATCACTCGCATATTTCACCATATCAGAGTTTGCTTCTATTGTCCTTTCATTCACCTCAGAGGCAGTTTTACCTTTCACAATCATAGTTGAGTCATCAGCAAAAATTACTAATATAGCAATTATAATAATCAATGGAAGGTCAATCGAGTACGCACTATATGAAAAGGGGCCCAGTGAGGTACCTTGCGGAACGCCTCTATTGCTTTCCTGCAGCTTTGATTTAATTATCTCTTCTTCAAAATTTTCATTAAGGATTTTAAGCTTAACGAGCTGTTTTCTTTCCAGCAAAAATGACTTGATCCAGTCCAAGGCTTTGCCATTAACACCAAACATTTGTAGTTTGCTTAACAATCTCTCAGGTACTAGTGATCCAAATGCATTTGTAAAATCGTACAAAATTACATTAATCTTTTCTCTCTTGTCCAAAGAGTCATACACATTTATAACCATATCAAATAGGGCAGTAACTGTTGAACGCTTTTTTCTGAATCCGTGCTGCTGGACAGGCAAAAAGTTATTTGCCTGTTATTATGCAAATATACATCCGACCATTGAAATCCTCAGAGCAAACCAGCATCTAGCAAGAAGTCTGAACGTATTATTTGAATTCAATTTTATTCCATATTTTAATTATATAAAAAATAAACGATCATCATAAAATAAATTTTAGCGTATAAGTTTACACAAAAAGCGTTCGACAGTTACGGCTTTATATGATATGGTAACAAATTTATATGACTCTTTGGATAAGAGAGAGAAAATCAATGTAATTTTGTACGATTTCACAAACGCTTTCGGATAATTAGTACCCGAGAGATTGTTAAGCAAACTACAAATGTTTGGTGTTAATGGTAAAGCCTTAGACTGGATTAAGTCATTTTTGCTGGAAAGAAAACAGCTCGTTAAGCTTAAAATCCTTAATGAAAATTTCGAAGAAGAGATAATAAAATCAAAGCTGCAGGAGAGTAATAGAGGTCCCGCAAAGTACCTCACTTGGCCCCTTTTCATATAGTGCATACTCGATTGACTTCCCACTGATTATTATAATTGCATTAGTAATTTTTGCTGATGACTCAACTATGATTGTGAAAGGTAAAACTGCCTCTGAGGTGAATAAGAAAACAGTGAATGCAAACTCTGATATGGTGAAATATGCGAGTGATAATTACTTAAAAACTAAACCCGATCAAGTCTACGGTAATGACAATGCACACGGCACAAACGAAGAAAATAGTTCAGCCCGAAGTCTTCATAGACAATAAGGAATTATTTGTGGTGAAAAGTAGTCGCCTTCTTCTTGGAGTAACGATAATAGATACAATGAGTTGGAGCAAGCAGTGCAGTGAAGTGGTGGCTAAGTTGCGCTGCTTGATTAATAAATATATAATTATAAGACTGAGTGACTGGAATTAGCGCTGTAAGTGTACATTATATTTTTTGTGGTGTAAAGATATAAATAAAATACAACCATTTTCCTTTGCATAGAAACTTTTAAAAGAAGGGGACATGTAATATTTCAATATATTTATCCACTCTGAACTTCCACCATTCTGAGAATAAAACAAAAAACCATGTAAGAAGAAAAAAAATATTGCTAAAATGTATTTTGTTTCTTCTAAATTATAGATATATAGAAAAATTTTATAGTATTGGTTGGTTATTGACAATGCGTTTAACAGCCGCCGCCTTCATATTTAATTAAAATTGAAATTGAATTTTCTGATTAAGTATATTTGAGTAGAAGTTAAAAGCCCAGTCAACTTCAATCGGAGTTATTGACCGGTGCCATATTCTACTAAAAGAGCAAGTAAAAAAAAAAAAAAAAAAAAAATGGAAACTGAATCGAAAAGGCAATGAATTTCATGAATTCCAACTGAAGGTTCTAAATTTAAAATTGTTTAAAAAATAAAGGGGTTTAGTATTTAGTGGATCAAATTATGGGCTCGTTGCCAAAACAAAGTTTTCTCTTTTGAAAAATTGACTTATTCAGGTTATTCGTTTGTTTTCATAAATTACATGTTAAATATCATTTTTTTTTTAATTTGCTCACATCCCACTATTGATGTTTAGGATTTGCATTTTATTGTGTTGAAAAATGAGGCAATTTTATTCGTTCTTCCTCTGCAACGTAGTCACCCCATCCGCAGTTGTCAAAGGGTGATAGGTCAGGATGAACAAAGAGCCACGCGGCACGTTTAGAGCCATTGTGCATGCTCAAGGGTGGTAAATTCCACTTGAATCCTTTCATCCCTACAGATAAATATCCCCGTAACACACGCCGGCCGGTCATTCAGAAATTCAGATCGAGACGTAAGTTTTCAGCCAGCTGCTTTTTATTTAAAAAAAAAACTGGCCGGCCCAGTGCAGACAGAGGGAAAGAAAGAAGAATTTTCCGGCTAGTTAATCACGCCACAATAGATTCGCCTCCCTGCTCATAAAAGTAAATTTCGATGAAAATATTAGTGTGTGCCTATTTTTCTCCTAACCAATTTTTTCACAATTGATTGTTCTGACTTGTTTGGAGAAAAATAAATGAATTGAATTTAGAAAAGTACGTGCGTGTGAATAAGTTAAGTGCTGGGATTTTTTGGAGTGCGCTAATAATATGCACGCTCTAGTTAAAGGCGTATCTTTCCGCAGTAGTTACAACCCTCAAACGAGAGAAGTGTGAAAAAGCACTGTCACGGGATTATTATGCAAGTGTGCACGTAAATAAATAAAGGGATCAGGTGTGTTTTTGTTATTTCTACCTCAAAGCGCACGCCAAGAATAAAATCTCTAGGGGCCCAGGTGTGATTCTTTAGATTCTTACTGTTTGAATTGAATTATATATTTCGCGATTGTATGGTCCGCGCCGCGGCGAGCAAGGTTGAAACCAAGAAAGCACATAGTGCCATAGTGGGAAAAGAGTAGTGAAAAAGATACACCGGCCGTCTCAAAGATCTTGCTAGACGCACGGTTAATGTGTATTAGCACCAGCAAGAGAAAAAACGCAAAATAATTGATTTGAACCTTTGCTGCACAATTCCAGAGTAGCGAAAAAATTATTTCATTATTATCATCACGCCATAGTCAAATAAAGTAAATAAAGTTAGTGTTTTAAATTTTATTTTTGTGTATTGACTTGATGTAACATCAAAGATATGTATGTTCTGTTTTTCATATTGTATCTGAAAGGATAATAAATAAATAATTTTCGAATATGGAATAAAATTTACTGCTCAGCCTGACGTTACCCCATTTGAAATAAAAAAATTTTGAAGTTATGCATGCTGATTATGTTGTGGGCAAATTAAATATTGCTGTTTTTTTTTAAATAATTCGTTAAAAACAGTTGATGAAAGGTACTTGAGAATGGTTTATTTTGCATACTGTCATTCTGTTTTGATAACGCAGACGGCACCACCTTTTTTTTAGGGTCAGGCCAAAGTCTTGTCGGCCTGTGCCCTTTATTAGTGGTGCAGAAGGCGCCACTCAATTATTATTGTTTTTTATTTTGGGTTCAACATTATTTCAATCATCAATTTTTTGCTGGCCCGGTGGCTCAGTGGTTAGAATGCTTGCATTCTAATCAGTGAGTAAAGCGGCAAAAAAGCAGCAAAGGTGCTCTCGTTCGCGGCGCGCAATTTGCACGGCTGCACGCCGCGCGTGAAAAAGTTGGCCTACCAGACGATGGTGAAACCGCTCCTGTTCTACGGCACCCCCGCGTGGCACCCCTCCATCGATATTAACATCAACAAATTCCTTACCTTTTTTGCTTATCCTAGCACCTACTTCTTCGGTTAAATTTATTTATTAATTTCCAATCGGAGCGAAATGAGCAAAATTGGTGGTACCAGTCAAGCTATAGCTCAAGTAATGAAATATATATATTTTTTTTTTTTTTTTTTTTAGGGTCAGGCCAAGACAAAGTCTTGTCGGCCTGTGCCCTTTATTGGTGGTACAGAAGGCACCACCCAATTTATATAAGATATGACGAATCAAAGAGGCGCATTTCAAAAGGCAATTACATTGAAAATATTGTTTCACAACATGAACCTGCAGGGTGAGCTGATAAGAATGTCGGTGAGCAATGCATTTATGCAAAATAGTACTTTTATGACGACGTGTCTCAGTACAGGGGTATATACAAATCTTTCGTACTCGCATGTATATAAAACTGGCGGGAGAGAAAAGCATAATTATATATATAATGGGGTCGCACGCGGAGAGACTTGGAGGAACAGGTCTTGGATCGTCGCCGGTTGCAAGTTTTTTGTGTTTCCCCTAGACTTGGGGTCGCGTCCGCAGAATAATAACCAGTCGTTATCCTTGAAATCGCTTCTGTAATTATGATACACTGCTGCGCTCCGCTCTTGGCCGCGCAATATTTACAGAAATGCGAGAAACACACGCCGGTTTTAGGTGCATTCTCAAACAGCGTACATAAATGCGGTCGCTTCTCAATATACCGCCACGCGAAAATTACTTTTTTCTCCTTTCCCTTGTGATGAAGTTGCGGGGCCAATTTTTCCACTGATGTTGCGGGGTAGGAGCCGTGAGAGGTTCAAAAACTCTGCCCTTAGCTCCTTGCTTTTGAGTTGAATAGCAGTGTGTTTGGGCCAAAATCAAGAAACAAAGATCAAGATTGCCGAACTTGAACAGAATTGAGAATTTTGAGTCATTTGGGGTGGAGGGTGGATCAGAAATTATTTACTATAATATATACTGGAGTATTGGTCGTACGTGTTTTGATCGGCACCAAAAATTCAGGGCTTTGGAAGTTTTCTGTTGTAAAGGCAAATTGGAGATGTACTATATATGTCTAATGCAATAAATTTTGATCTAATCTAAAAATTTTCCAAACTATTAATAAATAATTCAATATCCCTGTAATCCCTGTTTTCATGATTAACTAGCCTGTCAAAAAAGTTACAATTTGACCTTGCTATTTTAAGTTCGGTTTACTTGCCCCATGTACAGCCATCATATTTTAAATGCGATAATTATTTTGGGGTGGCTCCAGTTATTTGTGTTTGCAGCTCAAAAGATAGTTTTGCGTGCCTTTTGCTTATGGTTTATGCTACGGAAAATGATATAATTTAAAGGCTCTGGAAATCATGTTGGTCTCCTTTAGAAGGTATGAAATTATTAATTACTCCTTGTAATTTCTTGAATGTGTGTCATTTTAAGGGAGGTAAGACTCGCTCGGACAGAGGTTTCTTTCATAAGAAGCCAGCCGAGAAAGAATTAACGGGGAGCTAAATAGCATGAGAATAAACAAATTTGAGCAATTATTGAGCGCCAAAATTGCGGACATGGGACGCACTCTTTATTAACAATAGCAGAATTTGTTTATTCTCTCTGGTCTCTTTACATCAGCGCCTTGGCACGTCTGACGCGCGGTGAGTTGAACACTTATGCAAATATGCACACATCACTCTGAATGTAAAAAACTCGCTGTTCAATAATTATTATAATGAAGTCCAAAAGTTGCATTAACACCATTATTTAAAGGAATAAATTGTTTATCTAGATTTCCTTGTTGGCTAACATAAATTTTGTCTCTTAAAAAGGAAAAATTTTCTAAACTGGCAATATAGCCTCAAAAGAGATCATCTATAAAGATATCGAGCATCCCTCCACTAAAGATCTGCTAAAAAGATGTAAGAAAATATGCCCAGCAAGAGAGCGGCGACGACGACTAGTTTTTCGTTGCGTTTAACGTCATGTTTGTCCTGTCACTTGCATGCTCTATAATATAATACAAAACAAGTATGTATTAAAGGTATTCCATTATATTTCCCGAAAAGGCAAAAAGCGCACACCGCGGCTCGGGACAAAAGAAAATGGTTAGTTGTTAGCCGTCTGGCCGGTCTGCTCTGGCGAATCTCGGTTGGCGCTGAGTGAGTCTGGATATCGGGCGTGAGTGGAGTGACTAAATGGCGAGACGGCCTTGACGGAGAACACTTATAGCCGGTATTCGCGGCGGGTATGGATGGTATGGAAGCAAGCGAACTCGTTAGTTGCGCTCTCCGTCTTTCTTTTTTGCCCAGCCGTCGTGCACGAGAAAAAATTGTATTCTCCACCAGACAGCACATCTCGTGTGTGTTTCTCCTTTATAACTTACCTCAGCCGATTCATATGAAAGTGCGCGAGAATGGCCTGCCTGCCGAGCCAGACAATGCACTGGTGCACCGATTGTGAATTGTGAATGCAATCGAGTTTGCAAACTGGCTTCGGCTGCTGGCATTGACGATAGATCAAGATCACCACCGTTGAAATCTCCGCGCAGACGTTCGCTTTCAACAGACAACCGCGATCGATACTAAGCAATTGCGAAGACTTGTATTCACTTTTAATACTTTTTATAAATAAAAAAGCATATTTATTTAAAATATTTTACAAGTCGAGCCAGTTGTAGGCCGGTGCTCAAGCGACGTGTGAGCAAGGAAAAGCCAAGCATTCTTCTCGGTCTGTACAAAAATTTTTATTGGAAAAAAAAAGAGAAGAAAGGGTTTAGGAAAGGGATTAGGAAAATTTGTAGAAACCCTGACAGTTTCAGCCGTTAATTTAATTTAAAAACTAACTATGTGCGCTCGAGACGCTCGCGAGCACTCTTTTCACTGAAGAGCGCGAGCGTGCCGAAAATTAATGCGCTCGTCAACCTTGTCTATTTGTTTATTTTGCATATATTTTGTTCTGATCTCTAATAATTGTGATTTGATCTTTCTGCTCATTTTTCCATTTATTTGTTTTCTTTTTTATTCACTTGTGAATCAGTTTATTCCTTGTTGAAGTCTCGTGTAGACTCATAATATCCGCAGAGAGTCCTGCTGCTATGATACCTAGAATCTTTAATGCATTGCCGAAAAATATTAAAATTTGTAAAAATGATGATGAGCTTGTAACGAAGGTGAAAAAATATGTGTTGGAAAACCAGTTTTATGACATGGGCGAATGTTTCGCTCTAAATAATTAACAATTCTCTTTATTGACCTGTTTTGCAAAAGCTTTATACTGTAAATGTATAAATTAGCTTATATCAAAATTAAATAAACTCGAACTTGAACTTGAACTTGAACAGTGTTGTGAATTGAATAAACAATAATAATAATAGACCAGTAATAGATTTTGCAAAGAAAAAAAATATACGCACTCTTTAAAAAATATTGAAATGAGTGCGTATTTCTCTTTCATCAAATCTTTTCATTGAAAAATCACAAAACCCCGATTTCTTTTTGAAAGTTAAAATGAATTCTATGTCAAGACACAAAATAGACCTATCAAAAAGTAACTTTTTATGTAAAACAGCGTCAGTTAGAAAGAAGAGGAAAATGAGAAAAAGTATAATGGTGGCAATAACATATAATATTTTTTTAATGAAAGAGCACTAGAAGTAATCATCAGGCACATGGAGAGACAGAGACACACAATAAAAGACAAAAACGTAAAATTCGTTCTATTTCTCACAATGAGCTAAGCAGCGCAGTGACAGAGAGATAAAAAGAGAGCCGCGGCTATGTGTGTTATTTATGAAGTGACAAGATTCTCTACAGCGCACAGTTATATCCGGTTTTCGGGGGTCCATTTATATTCTGCGCGGCCAGTTTCAGCAGCAGCATCTCATCTCGCACAAAAGAAGATCACATGGACCATCATGATCAAAAAATATAACGGCCGCTTTTTTATTTTCACACATGCACGCCGGTCTTGCTGAATTTAAATTAGCAAACAGACGCGTCTTTAAATAGCGCGCAAACGCAACTGACCGCTTGCAATTTTTATCATTATAAATGCATATTGTTATGCGTCCATCGTTATTTGTTATATCGTTTATATTGGCAGCTTGTGCGGCGTTTAAAACATCCGTCCACATCTCCACATAGCGAGATCAGATGCTGGGAATTATTTTATATGGTGCGGCACAAAGGGTTGAAAGAATGAAAGGTGCTCTGTGCTCGACGGAGGTCAGCATCATACCAAATCTTTGTAACCGTTTTATCTGCTTCAATTCTTCGTCGTGAGAGACTCGGATTCAGAAGTATTTTCATTTCATTAAATATTATTAACGGATTGCAAACTTTTGAAATAAATAAATTGGCAATATTATGCTCAGCTGGTTCAGCAAGAATAATTTATTAATTAGGGGGGTTTTCATGGCACGATCTGATCAGAGATGAAAATCATTAAATGCATTTTACGCACCGGCGTCATCTTAATAAGAAAATCCTTTAAAGGATTTATAACTAAATTAAAAAAGAAACTATGGCGCTCGGTATCTATCAGAGAACAGTTTCAAGTGTTTGTTCCGATTTGTTCCACAAGCAACAACAAAAATATTAAAAATACACAACAAATTTAATATGAAATTACGCAGTTAAACTCCTTTTAACAATTAAAATATCAAAATCTTACCTTCTCCAACCCCAACCTAAATCCAACCATCTGATTTGCTATTTTTATTCTTCTCTGTCAATACAAAAATTTGAAAAAGAGAAGAAAGGGTATCTGTTGAGAATTTAAGATATGTTGATCTATACGGAATAAATATTATCTGAATCTGAATCTGCCAAAACGCCCGATATCAAACAAGATTCGGCCGCGGCGGTAATAAACATCATTTCTTAATTATTTTTCTCTTTTGTTTGAAGAAGTTGACACTCGAGGAGATGATCATGGAAAAGCCCGATTTCTTCATTTCCAATTTTTCTCTTTTTTAGTTTTCAGCTTTGATTGTCATCATCAAATAATGATATGCCAGCAAAAACAAAGATTTCAAATAAAGCTGAACCCCAAAAAAATAAAAATAAATTTGGTGGGGCCTTCTGAAGCACACAGGTCAACAAGACTGTCTTGGCCTGACCCTAAAAAAATCTAGGCATATAGCACCGCAGAATGTTGCGACAAAATCCTTTAATACAGCTGCAATGAGCAATTTTGTTTCGTCATGAGTTAGAATGAGCAACAGCCAATTAGTTAGGCTGGACTTTTAAGATCCAATTGTTCTTTTTTTCAATAGTGTGGGTTTACCGCGGCAACCGAGTCTCTTTTGATATCGGGATTATCGGGCGTTTTAGCAGACATCTGCTAGTTGTAAACCCTTTCTTCCCTTTTTTTCCAATTTAAAATTTTTTTATATTGACAGAGAAGAATAATCATGTAACATAATAATAAATTTTCTATGATAAGAATTATGTTCATTCTTGTTTTAAATATTAAAAATGCACCCAGGTGAAAAGTGGCAGTAAGAGAATTTGAACATATATTATCTTCTCTGAAAATTTTTGATAAGGCATCGGGGAAATCGGCGATTGCAGGAAAACAGCTGGAGAAAAAAATCTGAAAATTTATAGGGGTGTCTTGCGAAGAAACCAAGCAACATTTTTGGCTATTTAAGAGATTTTAGTGCAGGTTGGCAGGTTGCAATGATTGCATGCTCTCTGTATATCAGTTGCCATAGCAAATAGAAAAAAAATGGAAATTTTGTCAGATTTCAGAATTGCTTTAGCTTTTGTCTCTAGCTCCCAAAAAGCCAAGATTTTGCTCAAAACTTGAACCCTGTCCCTTTGTGAAAATGGGCAATTTTCAGGAAAATAGAGAGTATGGAAAAATTACGTTGCTATGTAGTTCGAGATTTAATTTTCAGATTTTCATCTCGTATTAATTTTTCTGGCACATTTAACAAATAATTGCTAATTAAGGGGCAAAAATTAAGCTAATTTTGAAAAACCGTCCCTAGAATCGTGTTTAATATCAGGTCCCTAGAATCGTGTTTAATATCAGGTCCCTAGAATCGTGTTTAATATCAGGTCCCTAGAATCGTGTTTAATATCAGGTCCCAAACACATTGAACTTATTACTTGTTCCGATACTAATAATGTTGCTAAAAGGTAAGGCCCATAATGCACTTTTTCTTATTAGTATTCCAGGAAAAAACATTGGCAATTTCAACTATGAAAAAATTCAAGTTATGCCAATCAAATGTGTAGAAAGTTGAGCTTTCAGAATCAGACTAGATTTTACAAATTTGATAAAGTTCTTCGCCTGCGGCGAGCTATCAAAGATTACCAATAGGCCAACTCTTCGCATGCAAAAGGTAGCAGATGGGTCAAAAAAAGAGAGAGGTCTTGTCTGGTGCAACACAGAGCTAGTCAATTTTGAATTTTTGATACAATAAAAATAAGAGACCAAAACAAAAATCAGATATCAATATACAGAAGCACCCCTAAAGATAAAGGGGATCAGTCACAATGGTAACAGTTGAAGGAAATAATAATGATGTATCACTCCTCAATATCATCAGCTTCAACATCCAAGTCGTTTGCTATCCTTTCAAGTTCAACCAGCAAGGGACTATGAACTTCTACAACTTGGTTAGTGCTCTGAGGGCTTTCAGGATCTTCCTCTCTACTTTTAGACTCCTGACTAGCATTTGAGTCATCTAGGGTGAAAATTGGTGATTCTCGTGCACAACTTTCGGTTTCTTCAACTTGGACCTGTTCGCACTGTTCAAGAATTTCCTCCACAGAACTTGATGAACTGCCATCAATTTTAGGCAGTGGTTCACAGTTTTTAAAAATGGGTTCCGACTGCAGCTTTTTCAGAAGCTTTGCATTTTTATTAGAATTGTCCTCAATTGCGATCATTGTCGGCTCAGAAAATCTGCGTGGAGGAGTAATTTCGTTGCTGATTATGGCTCCCGATGGCAAATTGACATTGACAATGATCGGATGTGGATTGGCTGAAGAGGTACCACAGACGCTCTGCTAAAAATTATAAATTTGCAATATAACTTGGTTCCACATCGGAAATGTAAAATTTAGAATACAAAGGAAAATGATGCATTAAATACAATTCTGATTTAATTTTTTTCAACATATTAATATTTTTTTACATCAAAAGGTGTGGAAAATAATTTAGACAGAGCCAATAGGGGTAATTAGTACTTCCTCTTTCGATGGTTGCCTTAAGCAGGCCTGAGGATGGTTTATGACTGCTCTGTAATGAGTAATCTGAGTAATGAGCTATGGATTGGTGATCTGGGGCTGCCCTGAGTAGGCTAGAGATTTAGTTTTTTTGAACACAGAGGCGGTTACTTTGTTTGATGTCGGGTGAGCGACATTGGCCTGGTCATACTCCAATCTGCTTGGCACAGTCATCCTCTTTATAAGAAATCGATTATTCTGCCTTATTAAAATTACAAGTCTAGTAATTTTCCACAACATACTGGGAAAGCTACCAATGTATGGAACAAGAGTGCGGAGTGAGCTGTGCAGAACACGGTTATTTCAAGGCAAAACCCACTGTTTCTTCACATTTTGTATTTTTTCTCTCTGTTTCTGTCGCTCATAATTTTTGAAAAATTGTGAAGAATAAATATTATTATAAATATTAATTTTCAAATTGGTAATTTGAATTTAAAATCGGCTTTTCCTCGATTTTTTTTTGTGAGTTGTTTATTGTTTCAGAAAAAACAATGTCCTGCTCTACATGATTCGGCTGCGGGCTGCAGCCATTATTCATGAGCTTTCTCGGCGGTGGTCAAGAGAAGACTGTAGAGCAGGATATTGTTTTTTCTGAAACATTAAACATCTCACAAAAACCCATCAAGGAAAAGCCGATTTTAAATTCAAATTACCATGAATCAACCCTTGACCGTTAAATTCTACCACGAAATTTTCAAATTGTTGTGAGAATAAAAGAAATTTTGAACCAGTTGCACATGGGAGAATTGCTATAGTGTAGTTATATCGTATTGACCCATAACGCAATAAAAAGAGTTGCAATAATAATATGTTGGATGAGATGATAGTTCCTGTCATCACATATTAAGAATGAGTAATCTATTATGTATGTTCTACGATAATAGATTACTACTAGTATGTTACAAAATAAGAATATTTAACATTAATTACACGGGGCACTTATCTAAATTTGCTTTTCCACACCTCATGATATAAATTGAATTTAATGAGTCAATTTCCTAATTTATTTAATTTCTTAGAACTGGATTAATACCTGGGGTTCATATCTACTTCCAGTTCTCGATCTGAGCATCTCTTTTACCATGGTAGGGGCTACTAGCCAAATTATTAGGATGAATGATATTACACACACAATACACAGAAGGAGTTTCAATATTACACCAATGATAGGTGAAATGAAAGGTATGCCTCCTGAAATAAATTAAATTATTAATCGAGGTTGAGAATTGATAATGAAACTTGCCAAATGTGTCAAAAAAGTTGTCAAATAATAGCCTTGATGCCCTTCCAGTTGCAGAAGCTATTGAGACAAGATTTTGCCCATACTGCAAGACAATAATTTCTAATGGATCAATGTGGGTCATCGGATCCGTATAACCATCTTCATAATACTGAGCACAAAGCCGCGCGTTGAATTCTGAAAAATAATTTTTTTTATTTTTCACTCTTAAACTGTCTTAAAGAACAAACCATCAGATTCTCCAAAATGCTTTAAGGTTTCCAACCAATTCCTACTATGGGGTCGACATGCACTGGGCATATCTTTAATACTGAGAGGGTTTGACAGGTGCATCATGCGAGCAGAGTTTGCCTGAAATTAATATTTTTGTATGTAAAAAATGTTCTTGCTATTTACAATAAACTTGCCTGATGAACTTTAAAAGCCCTCATGGACACACTAAACACAAATGAGAGTAGTAAAAGAAGACAGAAAATCTTCAACATGGACACTCCTATGATCATCATTAGGACGACAGTCAATATAGTGCCAATGCCCACAAACAAGTAGAAATTCTAGTAAAAATTGAATATAAATACTGTTTACAAGCACGGCAAATTTTTAAGAACCTCTCTTGAAAACTCAGGCTTCCAGTAGGACAAGTGGTACCATCTAAGAACATTCGGACTCTCAGCCTTCACTAACATATTGCTCCAGATAGAATCAAGTGCCAACAAGTCAATCTCCCCTGTTTTGGCAAATTCTTGCAATTTCTTCAAGGCATCATCTTCTAAAAAAATTATCATGTACCGCTCATGATAAGAGTAAGAGCCCCCATCACTGGGTTCAGTCTTGAATCGAATAAATTAATAAATACATGGGTCAAATTAATGTGGCTATCATTTTTACCATTAAGTTGGCAGCAGCCAAAATCATGGACGTTTGTCGCTGAAGGAGAGACATGGTCAATTTCTCTTTCGATGTAGTACACATTTTTTTGCATTCTCTCAGCTCAGATTCAGTCTTTTCAAAAATTTCAAAGGCGCTGGAAAAAAATTAAGCACTTTACTCCACTGAAAAACAAAATTAATTTTTAAGTACCAAGTTATACGCTGTAGGTCTGTTTAACGGATCCAAAGGCCAAAATGACTACATGCAAAAGGGGCTAAATTAAATTCTATTCTGACCAATATCAAACTTAGCGTGAAAACTGGTTCTGGTTCCAAGTGGACTTATGGGTACTAACTAAATTTAATGGAAAAAATATTTAAATAGACATATAGATGTGTGAGAATTTAATTGCTTGAGAGATGGTTTATGAACCAATGCCAGAGCTGCTAGGTAAGTTTAAAAATACAATTAAAATACTGATTGGGTTCTATAGAAACTATGCAATTTGAATCATTTTAGCAAAATAATGAGATATTTTAATTCTACCTAGAATGTTACATAATAAAAGGGTTTGCGTTCACATTGATATGGCTGTAGCTTTGTAACCGCTGGACCAAAATTTAAAACTTGCGAAAGAAAATGACCGCGCAAATGTAAATTGTCTTACGAGAAGGGGGATACATATTTTCAAATATGCATATCATAAATTTACTCAACATAAATGTTATGTCTTTCTATTTTTTTTTTTTTTTTTTTTTTTTTATAATTTCTCTCTCTTGTAATCAATAATGTTATTATTATTATTGCTATTTATTGACTTATGTTGAAAGTATGGATAATATATTTGGGCAGAGAATGCCCGGTGGTACATTAATAAACACAATTTGCAACTATTTGTAATATCACTTATGATACAATAAAAGCGAAGTAATAATAATAATAAATTAAGAAATGCTTCTATTCAAGTCCAACCATTTCTTCTTGCACAAAAATTTTATCTCTGAAATGAATAAAGCTCAGGCTATTGCCGTCATTTTCAGATAATTATTTTCCAAATTTGTCTAAATAGGTACAGAACCTGAAGACCTCAATGTTAAATATGTATCAGGTAAAATAAATCATATTTGACCATGGAAAATCATTTCAAAGCGATTCCATAATTAGAACTATTTTTTATTGCAATTTTCGATTTTTTGGCTTTACATTATTAAATTAAAACGCAAGAGCTTTTCATAATATATTCAAATTTTTCAACTTAAATTAATACTAATTAATATTAATACTAATTTATACTAATATCATTCTATCAATTGTAGTTGAGGTTTAATGCACTGGATGATTTAAATCTTGATTATCAGTATTACTTCTTTTACCTCTTGTACTGTAAAAATTCCAATATATGCATTTAGACTTGGACACTTTGCATGCTAAACATTTGAGCCTTTTGCATGTTGACCAATCAGGTATTTGGACCCATTAAGCGCGGACTTACAGCGTAATGTTTTGTAAATAGAATAACGGAATTTTGGATAATGTGATCAGAGTGTTATTAAACTTAATATGGAATGAAGTATAATATACACACCAGAAATTTTGTTTGTCCTTTTCTGAAGTCAAAGCAGTAGCACCTCTCTGGACTTTTTCAGTCCTACAAGTCAAATAATAATTTGTTTTTTGTCTAGAATTAATTCTTACACTTCGGACGCTTTTGAACTTTTCAACTCTCCAAAACCATGAAGGTCTGATGGATCCGAAAAAAATTGGCCTTCACGTGGGCTAAATATTAAAACAAAAATTAATTATTGATGTGTTTATATTACAAAGATTTTATTTATATTCAAACCTTCCCACGTTTTTCTTCAATGTGTGGTCATACGAGTGAAGATCAGAAGGGTCAACCCAATTAGTGGGGTCGCAATCAGCACTGCCGAGAGCGATGACCACAGAAAAGACCATTAGGAAATTCATTTTTTGTTTTTGACAACTTGTCGCTAATTTAATGACATAGAGATGTGATGCTAGCAGGCCGTGGATGCCACAAGACCACAACAGACATCTGTATTAGTCTGTGGATGAGTCAAGGATTTTTAAGTTCGCTCAGTCTAAAAGACAAGTAAAACTTGCGGTTAAAAGGTGAAAAATTACAAAATTTTGAAACTCGAAATTCCCAGCATACCTAAGTTATGTGTATGTCTTCAAATAAGTGAAGCGGCAAGCAACGTTTGCACGAGGTCCCAGGCCAGCAAGGTGGATTGGATCAGTTGGATTGAATATTGGAATTGGTGGATCAGATTTGGATCAGATGAGAGATTTTGTGGCAAGTTAAAGAAAAAGATACTTTCAATGAAAAATAATCATTTGGATGTGGAAAAATTACGGATGATGGACGTCCGACCGGTGCTGCCCTCCAACAGCAATGATCAAAAATGGAACTACAAATTTGCAGCGTCCATAAACAAAAGACGATCGTGGTGCGCAGCGGTGTAGGCGTAGGCGCCGAAATATCAGTCCCATGTGTTAGCGGCAAAAAGCTGCCTGAAAAGCGACGCAAATCGGCCGATTTTCAGAGAGCACGGCTCGCATTCGTTTGATTTAGGTAAGGAATATTAAATTGGTATCTCAAATCGACCCCAGGAGCCAAAATAGGCGACCTGGGGCTCGATTCTGCGCTATAAATGCTAAAGTCACATTGGGCTTGGAGATGCTTTGCTTGGTGGTAAACAAAACACGGCCTTGGTTTGCCCATCGCTGTGGTTCGATTACCGCGTCCGAAACCTCGGGATGTAGTTCGGCAGCGGTCCATTCGACTCCACCGACCGGTGCGTGGTGCTAAACGCCCATTCGCGTGGGATCGCACGTCGTGATTGATGAAGCATCTCTCGCGGTAATGGCTGCACAATGATGAGAAATGGCCCCTCATTTTCGTATTCGCGCCTCGCGCTAGTCAAAATGCTGCGAATTTTCTTTTGATAACTATTGTTTAGTGCTCTTGGTATCCGATTTGGAAATCCGACTGGCGATTTAGCCGTCAGGAGTCGTAATTTCAACTGATTTCGTAGAATGCCGGTTATGCGTATCAATCGTATCATCGCGGGTTGCATACATATACGCCGAAAGCCGAAACATTTATATGTTGCAAACAACGCAATGTAAGCACAACATCCTTGTGCTTGATTCATCGTCACCTGGACAGCTTTTGATTTTGTTAAGAGCCTACAATTTTTTTTCTATTTAATTTTATTCTCCATTCTTGGCAAATAATACATTCTTATGGATTGATTTTTCTGTTTCAATTGTTGATATCCAGGAAAAAAAATTGGTATAAGCTTTGTGTAATGCAATAATTTTTTTAATTATCATGTTGTGATCCATGTTTATAAAAATTTGCTAGCATTCAAAATTTATTATTGTTAAGATGTTAATTTATGTCACGTCACGTTGAAAAACACCGTTTCTTGTTAAATCACGAAAGTTAAGCAACGGTGAGTGCAGTCAGTATTTGGATGGGTGACCGCCTGGAACTATTGAATCGCTGTTTGTAACTCGCTTCTTGCAGGTTTCCACCTTCCCTGCATTCGTGTTAGACTTCACGGAGCAAATTTCTGTAGACAGTATTTTAGTTTTAAATCATGTTTATTAATTTATCTCTGATTTTGCGTGCAAGCCAAAATTTTACAATTTCGGGTGTTTTACGAACTTTGACCAAACATTTCTGAAAAATGCCATACTAAAAATCTCCCACCAGTGGCGAAATTCCACGAGTTACATTTAATAATTTACATATGAAAAACTATCAAAAATAAGTTTTTTTTATATGAAAAATCACTCTAAAAATTTAATTTGCAGTTCACACTTCATGGCATAGTGAACCAGAAATTTAGGCCAATTCACAGTCATTCTTTTGTGAACAGTCCCATATTTGAAATGAATTATATTTACGTAGGTAGGGAATTTTCCAATGATAATATTTCTTATTTCGTGCCAAGAAAAGTAATAATTCCATGTTCAGTGTTTAATTGAAATATTGAATATTGGAAAAAATTATAAAATTTAGATTATTTTAGAAATAATGAATAATGTCTGTGAAATCATTGTGTTGATAACTTCGTAATTCATTTGCATTAATTATTCATATCTGACGATTTGACTTAATTTATTTGCAGGTGCAAAATTAAATAGCGAGGACATGTCAAACGACGGGCCCTCCCCGCGCAAAATGGCCAAGCCTTCGGGTAGCAACGGCGAAGACACGGGCGACACAGACGCTGAGACCCAAAAGGCGCTGGTGGATATCGACTCATGCCAGAACGAGATCGATGCTCTGAATGAGAAGGCCAGCGAGGAAATTCTGCTGGTGGAACAGAAGTACAACAAGTTGCGGAAGCCCTTCTTTGAGAAGCGCAATGAAATCATCAAGAGGATACCAAACTTCTGGGTCACTGCATTTGTCAATCACCCGCAGATCCAACTGGACGAGTCTGAAGAGGATTGCCTCACACACCTGAAGAAGCTTGAGGTTGAAGAGTTTGAGGACATTAAATCTGGATACAAAATCAACTTCCACTTTGAGGACAACCCCTTCTTTTCTAATGAGGTACAACCTTTTCTTTGAAACTTTGTAATATATAGTGTGATTCTTAAGCTAAAAAGTTGCATCTCTTACTGATTATTTAGTTGTCTTGTATAAAAAAAAATCTGACCCAGGGGGATGTCAGATCCACATAGCATTTTTAGCTGTTCGGAGCCTTAGCAATGCCTCGAACCTCGAATGGCACCAAATTTCTCTTGGGTGCTTGTTTTGAACTTGGCTAGCAGTGAGCGCAAAGGAAAAGAGGGAGGATGGGATGCACCATGGTCCTGCTGCACCTTCCTCTTTCTCTGCTGGTTTCCATAGATGACCAAAAATCGGTCCCGACATCCCCTGATCTGACGATCTGACCCATCTTTTTTAGAATTGTGTGTTGCTTTGTATTTTAGGTTTGAACTTGTGCCTGGGATACTTTGAGAAAATAAAGAATCTCAGGATTGGGGTAGATATTGCGGCAAGCACCACTGGATTTTGGGAGATGCGGAGAAATGGTAGACCTCTTGGTTCAAGAATGACGAAACGCTCTTCAAGTTTAAAATTGAAATCCCCCAATCTTTTACTCTCTAATTAAAATTATTTTGTCCATTTTGTGGTATTCAGTGCTAAATTTAATGTTTTTGATGACATTTAATGGCTTTTTATAAAAAAAAAATTCAAATCATGGGGAGGCAGACAAATCCTTGAATTATGGGAAATGAGAATTCATCTAAAAATTTTTAATCTTTGAAGAGAAAGAGGAAAAAATTTGATCTGAACCTCCGTTCTGATACTTGCCATGAGTTCTCAAAAGCTGGAGCGATGTCATGCCTGAGAAATATGCAGTTGCCTTTCCGGCTGGGCATGTTTTTGGCATGTGGCGAAGCCTGATGCTTCAATCAAAGTCTCCAGCAGCGAGGCATCACAAATTCCACGATTTTGCAAATCGGTTCATTGCGGTCGGGCTCCTTTTATAAAAGAAGCTAATTTTTACAATTCTAGATGTAGACCGTGCATGTCACGAAAGAACAAATTGAAAACCTTAGCCCTCTATGTTGCAGGTGATCTCAAAGGAGTTCCACCTGGGTTTGTCAGACCCTGTGTCTCGAAGCACAGATATACACTGGAAGGACGGGCAGGACCTGACCAAGAAGAATGGCAACGCCAAAGGGCGCAAGAGGCCCCATGAGATGGGCGGGTTCTTCCCCTGGTTCCTCAACAACGATGACCCCTGCAGCGACGAGATCGCTGAGGTCATCAAGGACGACATTTGGCCCAATCCTCTGCAGTACTACTTGATGGAGTTGGATGGTGGCGAGGTCAGCAACCTTATTTTTTAGCTGTAACAGATGTATATCGTTTTTTATTTTGGAAATATTTCTCTGATTAAAAATTCAGACATGGAGATTTATATTATTCTTAATTTGTTAGACGTTCTTCTTTACCATCTAGCCCCCCCTTTTTTTTTGAATTTTCACTTCTGAGCTTTTGAACCAAACTTGATTTTCAGGATGAGGAGGGAGAGGAGGACATAGTCATCATGGAGGAGCAAGAAGATGATGACGATGAAGCCAATGACGAGGCTGAGGAAGAACTCATTGAAGACGAAGAGGGTGGTGAAGGCGATGAAGACGCCTATCCCTCTGAAGAGGAGGCAGAAAAAGAGGGTGGATAAACAGGCAGGCTAAAATTCATTGCCCATAAGTTCTGTATCAATCACTACTAGCAGCATGAGCTCTTTATTTTTATTTTTAAGTGAATACCTAGCAGTAATAATGCCAATGTTCAGAACAAAATTTTACCTCAGTTTCTAAAAAAGAAGAAAAAAGTGTGGACATTAAGTGTATTGATATCATTCTCTCATCAGTTGCAGTTAAAATGTATGTCTGACTATTCGGTTTCATGATTTAGGCGATTAATAAACGGTACTTTTAACATTTATAAAAACAGTGTTTATCTCTAACTTGACAAAAGAAAAAAATCACCTCCCCTCTAATTATGAGCCATAAAAAGATGCGCGCTTAAGGGAGTGTTTCAAGTCTCTCGCACTCCCTCAAGCGCGGATCTTTTTATGGATCAGTGTTTATCTCATTTTTATCCCAACCTCTCCTTTCCAAGAACTCTGTTTGAAAAATAATATTTTGATGTCACTTGTGACGTAAGGCTAGGGAAGGAGGTCTGAGTTAGAGACCAAGGGCTAATGCAGTCAGTCAAGCGCGCGTCGAGTAAGGAGTTACAATGGCCGTGGTCAACAGCACCAACTTGATCCTGCAGACGCTCGTATCCGTCTTCAACCTTGGTGGTATTCAAAATCCTCCTCCTACTTTGATGAACCCAGGATTTAATCCTCCAGTTAGTTTCACGCCAATTGGTTTCAAAGACAAATCTGACACAAGTGAGTAAAAAATATTTTGAATTTTTTCTCCCAATTTTTTTTAGGGGGAAATATTCTTTAGACAATGAAAATAAAAATAATTAAATCATAAAAGAGTCTTGTTTTTTAGGTAAGGGAACATCAAGTCTTTTCACTTCGTAAATGTTTCCCTTTCAGAAAATTAAATAAATAATTGGTATTTGCACTGTACATACAAATTGCGCGTTTAAGCATTTTGCGTATTTTCTTGCAGAGACATTCTAAATCGAGATTTAATTTGTAGATTTATACAATCCTATAGGCTATAGTTTTGTATTATGTGAACCTCATTCAGTTTGAACAATCCAAGGCCAAGACCCGATTTTAATTTGATTAGCATTTTCATTGATGCTTGCAAATATAAAGAATGACTAGCCAGCAAAAGCCATAACAACCATTTATGTTAATTAAAAAGAGGATCATGAATTTGCAAAAATATTAAAAAATTTATATGGCTATAAAATTATTTTTTTCTTTGGTTTTTTTTCAAAAGTATTGTGTGGAACCTTAATAAGTTGTTTTTATAAATAATTAAAACAATTTATAATTTTTTTTTTATGCCAGATGTTTGAGCTTTTCAGCTATTTCGAGCAATCCAATAGAGTTGGAATTCAGTTTCTGTCCTGCTCAGATTTTGCAGGGGGTCAATTTGGTTTAAAAGGACGGCACAGTTAAAAAATTTATATTGTACCAATTATACTAGATTTTGTTCAATTAATAATTTTCTTTTCAGAATGCTATGAGCAGTCTGGCTATGGATGCTTTTCAATAGATTCGCCATGGCCAAAGAATCGGCCTGTCAACTTATTCCCAGAGCATCCTTATAAAATAAATCCAAACTTCTGCCTCTTCACGAAATATAACAGAGACAAGTGTCAGGTATTGCAAATTTTTAAATGTTAAAAACATTCGATTACCAGTGCTTAAACCACGGCTCTTTTAAAGAAAATAAATTTAATTAATTTGATTTTGATGTAGCTTGCTTAAATCAAGTTTTTTTCTCTAATTGCAGCCACTTCGGGCCAACGACACATCGACGTTCTTCAATTCTTTTATTAAAGACAATCGACAGACTTTCTTTATTGTTCATGGATACCTTGAATCAGGAAATAAAACATGGATTAAGGTATGGGAGTTTTTTTTTTTAAATATGATCCGATGGTTATTATATTTTGTCTGATTAAAAAGATAATTTATTTTGGAGTCAATAATATAAAATATTTAGAGACATCTTGAAATTAATTTTTAACGCACACTAATTTTAAATCCAAACGCAAATAATGTAAATTTTTCAATCTGCAGAAATTGAGCGATGAACTTCTGAAGAAGATCGACGCAAATGTGATTGCTGTGGACTGGAATGGAGGCTCAGGACCGCCGTACGCACAGGCTGTGGCTAACATTCGACTCGTGGGTCGAGCTGTCGCAATCATGATTATCAAGCTGATGGTAAATTGCAGAAATTAATTAATTCTTCGGCAAAATTTGCAGTCGCGTGCTGGTCTTTAATTAATTTTCGCGTCACGCAGCAAGAGCAACGTCTATTTTCTGTTTCCCAAGAATTACTTTTATCTATAATTCTAGAGAAAGATATAAATAGAGAAGAGCTTTCAATGCATAAAAAATCCACATTGGTTTACAAAGTGCAAAAGTACAGAAGCAAACGGATTGTGAACTGTAAAAGTTTGTAACACCACCAATCAAATGATAAGAATAATTGATAGAAAAAAGAAAATTCAGTCTTATTGTCATAAAAAAATCGTGAATTATTCTAAAAAAAAGTGATTGATTGATTGATTTTACTTCATTATCATAATATTCATTTATTTCAGGAAGAAGTTGGACTGCGGCCACCAAAGACACACATCATTGGCCATTCGTTGGGGGCTCACACCGCCGGCTACGCGGGATCCGCGGTCAAAGGGTGGCACGTTAAGCTCGGCAGAATTACTGGTGAGAGTAAAGCCCGCTTTTGTCGCTTGCGTGTTTACTGACGGGTTTGTTATACTTTGAACCCGGCTGCGGGAAAAGGTTTGAAAGGTCTGAAAACACAGAGTAATTTCATTATCGGTGATGGCTGACAAAAAATATCAACGGGAATGGGGAAAAGACGAGAGCGAACTTTGAGCTGTTTTCAGATCCTATTGGCCTAAATTAGACAAGAGCACTCTCATTGGGGATTGACGAATGCCGGGGTCATTTGACAGCCATGATACATACATTAGTCACCACAGTGAGCAATACATTTATTTATATTGCGCTCTTGTGATGACTTCGGACTTGCATACATTCACATGCACAAGTAAATTTAAAATTTTATTTTACTAAATTTTAACGCACGGACTTGAAATAGTCATTCAACACGCCCACCTTGTACATATAAAACAATTTGAATCTACGGCACATATATTCATATATTTTACAAACAGGTATATTATTTGATTGAAATTTTATACCTGCGCCACTATGCACCTTTAATTAAGTTGAACCGCAGCAAAGTCTCATAAAATACTTATTATGGTAAATAATATTAAAATTTGAATTAATGGAAAAAACCATAATATTATTTTATCCTACAGAGTCGTTACAAAAAAGCG
The DNA here is from genome assembly GCF_031216515.1 of Neocloeon triangulifer. Classification (NCBI taxonomy): domain Eukaryota; kingdom Metazoa; phylum Arthropoda; class Insecta; order Ephemeroptera; family Baetidae; genus Neocloeon; species Neocloeon triangulifer. The sequence goes on from NW_026775550.1 coordinate 5,474,668, forward strand.
TGAGAATTAAAAAAATGAGCAAAATTGATATCACAACTATTGCCCAGAGGTCTGCTAAAACGTTTGACAGCCGCCGCGGTGAATCCACATTATATCGAGAGAGAGAAAGAACAATCACTGATCACACAGGCACTTTAAAATTTACATAAAAAAGCATTGTACATGTATGAATTTAAATATGCTAATATGATCAAGTGCATTTAATTTTTATTATTTGTCAAAATTTTTTGTGGTTATTACTCAATAGATAATGCTGGTTTTTGTTAGTGAAATTTTTTGGAATGAACCCAGTTTGTGGGCAAACCTTTGGTTTGAGTAAGTTACTCTAAAATGTAAATCTTGACAGCTGTTACGTTTTTATTTTTAAGCACCGCGTCGAGAGGAACGCACCAAGCAATCCTTGACCCAACGAATACGTCAACTGGTAACCTCTCTAACCCCTTTTTATTATTACGAGGGCAAAGATTGCTTTAGCGCTTTATCTAGTTTTTGTTTATCACTGGGCCCAGATTGTTCATTGACTACACCAGATGAACAATAATCTTGCACACAGTCGCACGTTTTGCGTATTTTTGTGAGGAAAGAAGAGTCGCAGTTTGAAAAATATAATCATTCAACTCTCAACTCAATATTTTAGCATCATATTATTATATATACGCGCAGATGTGTGTAAAAACACGATTTTGTAACAAATCTAATCAACTCACAAGTATTAAATTCTTTAAAAGTTAATATTTATAATAAGGGTAAAATAAAAACTCCGACTAACTTGACCTGCCATTCAAATTGCATGGAGGATAAAGTTAGCCTGTCAGGTTAGGTTTTGGGACTTGGGACCCCCTCAATATTTTTTACTTTTTCTCTGATAACTTCTTTTCCTGCATTTTTGAATAGTATTTACGGTTTCTCTTTTGATGTAAAGACTAAAGAAATCGCAAAATTTCACAATCTTTTTGAAGAAATTGAGACACTCAAGGAGATGATCATGGAAATGAAGAGATTGGAATTTTCCTCGTTGCCATTTGTTTTTGAATAAAAACCATTTTCGCAACAAGGAAAAAGCCTGACGTACCTCTTCATTTCCATTACACAATCTTATCTTCTAATTTGTTTAGTTTGATAAATTGGGATTGATGAGTTTACGGGCAATTCCATCTTAGTACTTTATATCAAAGTCGTTGCTAAATATAAATTACTGTAAATTTTTTCAGACAGTAAAATTTAACAAATACATCTTGCGGCTCACCTTGGGGCCCCCGCGTTTAAGCAACTTAAATTGTTTGCCAAAGGTGCAGCTGGTTCTTCATATTTTGTATTTTTTACTCTTTCTAATTGGTTTTGTGAAGAATGAACAAATACTAAACCAGTAAATATTAATATCAAACAATAATATTAAATATTATGTTGCAAATGGGCAAATGGGGCGCGTCGTAATGAGTCATTACATAGTGGTGACGCCTCATAAGTGGCTAAAGATTGATTATAATAATTTCTCTTTAAATTTAAATTAATTATAGAAATGATCGCTTAGAAATTTGTTTGTTGATTGTTGTATTAAAAGAACTAGTTATTTTTTTTTATTATTTTCATTCAAAACCAAATAAAAGCAGGGTAATTTGAATAGTTTATTTACTATAGTAAAATTGGAAATTTCATACAAAAAAGGCATAAAAGTAAACACATTGCATAAAATTAAACTTTAAAATTCCCCATTTAAAGGTTTGGACCCTGCTGAACCGCATTTCGCAGACACCGATCCTGAGGTCCGCCTGGATCCCTCAGATGCTGACTTTGTGGACGTAATTCACACAGACGCGGCACCTTTCATTAGCGGGGGCTTCGGAATCAAACAAGCCGTGGGACACGTGGACTTTTATCCAAATGGTGGCGAAATTATGCCTGGCTGTGAAAACGCGATGTTCGATTCATTGGGTGACAGGCGAGGAATTGTCCTTGGTAAATATGTGTTAATATTATTGATAACTTTTTTATTGAAGAAAATTTAGGCATTAGAAAAGCTCTAGGATGCAACCACATTCGCAGCTACGAGTACTTTACCGAGTCTGTGAACACTGAGTGCGATTTCATGGGGGTGGAGTGCAACTCGTTCGAGAACTACGACAACGGTTTGTGCTTTGGCTGCGAGAATCTCGGTGGAGAGAAGGCCTGTGCCAGAATGGGTTTTCACGCCAGACCTATGGGCAGGAGAGAACTGGTGGCGTTCCAACTAAAAACTGCTGGCAGGGATCCATTCTGCAGTAAGGACATCTAAGATTTCAAGAAATTTCATCACTACTATTCTTTATTCTTCTATCAAATTTTTGAACATATTATTTTTCAGGGAACCAGTACTTGGTTGAGTTAAAAATCTCAAATTCGAGCAGCAGCCAGGAGCACGGCGGTGAGGTTGGTGCCTTTTACATGCAGCTGAACGGTACTGACGGTGTCACACACAGAATCAAACTTCAAGAATCGTAAGTGATCAGTTGATTTTTTTATATATCATGTTTAAATTTCTTTATTCCGTTAAGCATAATTTACTTAGTTTTCATGTCAAGTGTGGGTTCACCGCGGCGGCTGAATGTTTGTTTATGTTGGACGTTTTAGTGACATTCTGTTAGCTGTGGATACCCTTTCTTCTTTAAAGACGAATAAAAATTCCTACAAATTGGTCAAGCACTGTGCAAAATTAAATTCAAAATGATTGGCTTTATACAAACGGAAACAATTTTTGTGCTGTGGGAAAATTTATACCAATAGAGTTTTATCTACTTGCATTTTCATTGCTCTGATTATTCTTCTTGGTCAATAGAGAAAAATTTTAATTGGAAAAAAAGAGAAATAGCAGCTGTCTGTTAAAACGCCCAATATCAAAAGAGACAGCCGCCGCGGTAAACCCACACTATCGAAAAAAAAGAGCAATATCACAAACACTTTAAAATATTGAATCTTGAATTGCTGCCAAAAATGCTCCTTACAGAGGGAGGGAAAATTGCTTGAGGGACAGTCTTTGAGGGCAGGTGGCAGGTCGTTCCTGGCTGAAGGAAAATGCGCCGCGTCCATACTTATTATTATTATTTATTCTTCTCGGTCTGTACAAAAATTTTTAAATTGGAGAAAAAAAGAGAAGAAAGGTTTTACAACTAGCAGCATTTGCCGATGACTCTACAATGATAGTGAAAGGTAAAACTGCCTCTGAGGTGAATGAAAAGACAATACAAGCAAACTCTGACATGGTGAAATATGCGAGTGATAATCACCTGAAATTGAATCCGAATAAGACTATGGTAATGACAATGCACACCGCTCAAACGAGGAATATAATCCAGCCTGAAATATTGATTGAGAATGAGGAATTGTCTGTGGTGAACAGTAGTCGCCTTCTAGGAGTAACGTTAACAGATACAATGAATTGGAATAAACAGTGCAGCGAAGTGGTTACTAAGTTGCGTAGTGTTACGTATTTATTTATCATGTTACGAGAAAAAGTTCTAGAATCGACTTTGGTCCAAGCCTATCATGCATATGCGGCTAGCCGAATTCTATACTCGATTGTAATCTGGGGTGGATCTACACATATGAAAGATGTTTTTCTTGCGCAGAAAAGAGTAATAAGAGCGATGGCTGGCGTTCAATATTGGAGAAGTAATTCGGCACTTGACTCATGTAGACCACTATTTGTGAAATTTGGAGTTCTTACAGTCTATTCATTATATATTTTGGAGTGTGTTAAGTTTGTGCGCAAATTTCCTGAAAAGTTTAAAATGAATCGTGATGTTCCAGGTGTTGTAGTGCGAAATACGCGTGCTACTGCATATGTTGAAACAGATTTATTTGTAAGGCCAAGCTCACTAAATTGTGTGAATGAAAGTCCTGAGATAATGATAGCACGAGTATATAACAAATTACCGAATGTATTGAAAGAAATAGCTGACTATGGCAACTTTGTTAAAAGTGTCAAATATGTAATGCTGAAGTGTCAATTCTATGATATGAATGAATATTGGAGATGTAAATTTGAATGCTTAAACTTGGAAGATTGAGACTCAGCTGCAGGGTTTTCGGGGGTGGTTTTCCCCTGCAGTATTTGAGGAGGGTTAGTCAAAGGCTTGCCCACCCCCGCCGAATAACTAATGGCGTGCGAGCTCCCTCATTCACTTGATGTTGTATTTAGTTGATTGATAAAACCTAATTATTATTATTATAATGACCTGTTGTAAAGGCAAATTGGAGATGTACTATATATGTCTAATGCAATAAATTTTGATCTAATCTAATCTAATCTAAAACGCTAAAGAGGCACGGCCGCCGCGGTAAACCCACACTGTCAAAAAAAAAGAACGATATCACAAACACTTTAAAATCTTCAATCTTGTTGTTAATCGGGGGAGGCTGGAGGCGAGGGTGATGTTCGTCGTCGCCTCGCAGCTTACGACCTTTGATGATTAGGGCACGCGCAACAAAATCTGTTTCGCCGCTCAGGCACTTTTTGAAGAAGTATTAGAGGTTGGTGTACCTGAGGTGCATGTCAATGGGCATAAGAAGAAGGCAGTATAAATGAAGCCGATTTGTTTTATCGCGGCATTTAATATAGAAGGCTGAATTTTACAGGATAAAAATCAAATTTTCATTTCTACTAAAAAAATTTTTAAATGATCATACAGAGTAAATTTTACAGTCACGGGTATTTCAGTAAAATCTGACAGTGTCTCTTTGGCACCTGCGGGACGGTGTGCCTTTGAACCGCAACCATAACATGACATTCGGGCTTGTTCTTTTTGGCGACCGCACTGCCAGATCACAACATTATCTAGAATTAAGTATTAAATATTGGGTTTAATATTATTATTCTTTATTGACTTATGAGACGTCGCCACGATGTAATTACTCATTGCGACGCGCCCTATTTGCAACATAGTAACATAACTATATATAACGGAGAAGAATTTTTTTCAAATTTTAGATAAATATATTATAATATTTTTGTTGTCTCTTTCTTGTTTTGTACTAAGCTGCAATGAGGCGCGTCGCAATGATTGGAGTGGTGACGCCTCATAAGTAAATAAAGATCAATAATAATAATGATAGCAATTAAACAATTAGATTAGATTAGATACAATTTTTTGTGGTTTGATTTTGTGGTAGATAAAAGTTTATTTCATTATATTTATCCAACTTATCCAATTTGCCTTTGCAACAAGTCATTAATTCTAACAATAAGTACAAAATATATTATTATTATTAATATCACATTAACATCAGCTGATTGAGTGATTGAGGTAATTAATAATTTGGTGAGAGTGGGCAAACATTTGACTAACCCTCCTTGCGCAAGGCAGGGGGAAAACCACCTCCGAAAACCCTGCAGCTGGGTTTCACTCAGTTAAATTCCTCTTTTCCAGTGCAACATATTTCGCTCCAGGTTCTACCTGGCGGAGGGTGGTAGCCGCGACCAAGGTAGGGGAAATGAGGCAGATTCACCTCGAGTGGGATTTCCGGCACACCGTTTGGAACCCACTCTCTTGGCGACTCTTCGGTGACCCTCTAATTTACCTTGACGAAATTAGTATCACCATCTTGGAAACGGGCGAGAGGTATAATAATTTTTGAAGAACATATTAAATTTAAAATATTAACCGTACAAAAATTTAGACTACAAATTTGTCCTGGCACTGACGAGGCTTTCAAGTCTTGGATTCCGCGCACATTTAACCTGGGCACGCATTCCTGCCTGCCAATTGCGGCCTGAACACTCAAAAATTTAAATTGCAAGACTATTTAATGTTTTTTGAATGCAAGAGCCGGTGTGGATTAGAACGGTGCTTTGTGGGTGTTGGCACCTGGCGAAGACTGGCCTTACTGCGTGCGCGCCTCTGAGACTTTGTCTGACAGAGAAAGTGTGCGGTGAAAGTGGTGCACCAGCCAAGGGTACACAACAATGGGCCAAGCCAAGCATTGTTGCATTCCGCAGGCGCCAGGAGTGAGTGACTGATGACTGACTGACTGATCGCGCGTTTGGACAGCACAAAACATAATGCGCATTAACTTAAATTAGCCCAAGACCAGTAGCGAGTGCCAAACAGCGCTACTAAGTGGGAATTAAATTATTTTTAGCTGGAGTTTAAACGAATAAAGCATTCTATAGATTTAAGACATATACACATAAATAATAAAAAATATCTGTTTGTTCTTCAAAACACGATGAACCAATTACATCAATTTCAACTTATAAAACAGCAACTATTAAAATCTGAATTACTATCAAGCTTGTCAAACGTACCAGATGCTAAAATTAATATAAGAGTTTAATTTTAAAATTATTTAAATAATAAATAAATTCAGCATAATTTTTGTTCCTCGAGAAGACAACACATTAAAAACACAAAACTTATACCACCTAAAATTTCAATGCTTTTATGAAAAATATATCACAATTATGATTTAACCTTCAATCATACAATTTAAAATGCCAGTACAGTACATCAAGACATTTCCTGCTTTCAAACTCCGTGTATTGCCTTGGATAAATTTATTTGCGAAAGTGCACTTGCAACAGGTGTGCTGCAATATGTCTATAGAGACTTTGCTTATTAATTGATTTGTATTGCAGCCTGCTTTAACGTAATTTAATTTAGAATATATTTTACGTCTGCTTGAATCTTAAAACGGAATTTTTTTTATCAATGTTCAAAAAAAAAAGCGCAAGCAAAATCCTTGTAAAGGTACTAGTAATACATATGGTACCGTACAGCAGTGTGTACATAAATAATATAGCATAGACGAAAGATGATCTACTCAGTCTGGGTTTGATTTCATTTAGCACGCGCACGCTATGTCGCACAGAAAAAGAGATAATTATGTAATATCAGCTTTTTCTACAGCGAGAAATGCACATCAGATTAGATTATCATCTTCGTTCAGCCAGCATTGCCACAGAGCGCCATTATAAAAGCGGCAATTAGCATTCAAAGTGCGCGCTGGCTGGTTTCCAAGTGAAATGTGTCGTCTCTCATATGGCACAGTGGAGCGTGCGCTTGACCTCCACTGCGGGGATAGTGGGTTTGATTCCCACTCCAGGTGGATTTTTCTCGAAGGGACCTGGGCAATTTCTTATACTGACAATGAGACTGCGAGTAGTTTGTGTGAAGGCTTATTGTTGCTCATTTGGCAAGATTTCCGATTTCGTGATGAGAAGGGTGCACTCATAGTTGTACGTCCAGGGCAACACAGGGCCCACAGGCATTTGTTTACTAAGAAAATCATTTTTACGCTAAAATAAGAAAAGCTCTACAGACACATTATGATATAATTATTTATGTATATAACAGATCTATAGGTATTGGTGAAGATTTGTATTAGCCTAAATTTTATAACTTGAACGAGTTATATCGCTTAAATAATGCCATGTTTATTACTTATGTAACAGTGCTTAACAAAAAAATTAAAAAAAGCAACAACAATGGAATTTGATAATAATAGTTGAAGTATTCATATGAGGGTATGCTGCTTGCAAGTATGAGTCAATAAATTTTCTAATGTTTTCAAGCTCAGTCAGACCCGAAGACTCCGAAGAGGAATGAGGAAAATCATTAATTTGTGTTGGGGAAGTGCAAATGCACTTCTTGCTGCAAGAAACGCTCCAATTGATTTATATTACTACAGTATCAAATGCACTTTCACTCATATGAGCTTGGGATAAACCAAGCTCATTCAGATTCAATATTTATATTGCATATTGATTAACAAATAAACTAAATATAGTTAAGAATAAGTCACTGAAATACAATAATCACAATGCCAAAATATAAACATTTTTAGGCGATTTGTTCATTCACATAAATTTTGTAGCAAAGAGGAGTTTTTTTTTCAACTTTTCTTTAATGAAGTGTATATTTATTTGAATGAAGTTACGAGTCCAGCCAACTCCAAACGGAGTTATCGGCCGGTGCTTATGTGACTGGAAAGCAAGACATAAAACATTTAATCTTCGAAAATTATTTCAGTGAAGAAAACTATCCTTTTGTTGAAAATAGGGTTTTTACGTTTTGGTTTTTATTTAAAAAAAAAATATATAACTCTACCGCTGCTCTACCAGTTTAAGGAAAGCCAATTTTTTTTTAACGAAGGACAATGCCCGTTTTTGACAGTTCAATGATCTTCTTGAGCGCCAAATTCTTCACTCAATTATCTCAGTTTCCTTCTTAAACACTCTGGGAAACTACTAATATTTTTCATACATACATAGGAATATAATAAAAAATGAAGGCTGGCATAATTAAAAAAACTCTTTTTAAAGGTGGTTAGAATGACTTCACAGACGTCAATGCCCTTTAATAAATATAATTATGCATGTCATATCGCACAGATAGCGTTTTTTAGGAGTAAAAAAACCTTTCCAACTAAGGCGATCCAGCCCAGATTACAATTTAAATTTTAATAAAGCAAATAGATGACTTAAGAAAAATATAAAATAATTATTATTTATGTCAATTAATGGTAGGAAATTTAAATGATGAACGTATAACCCCTGTCTTCTGTCGCTATGCCATGCATGGCATTCATAATCAAAATTGTAGTTATTGTTCTGAGCATTACAACAATTAAAAAAAAATTAGTAATTTTTTTCATGAGCTCGATCTGTGGAGAAACGTGCCCAGAGTAGAACCTGGCTGATAATGAGTGATTAGTATTAATGACTATAAATAAATTTAATTGGCAGAAAAAAGGACTTTTCTTGCAAAAATTAAAATATTTTAATGTATATTTTAAAGTTTTCCTCAAATGAGTTTCAGATAAAATCATATACTTGAATAGACGATAAGTAGTGTCAGCTATAAAAAAATCCTGGTTATATATGTGGGCTGAATTTCAAAATCGTTGCATATTGATCGTTTTAAATTGAGGTTGTCTGTTTATGAAACCCCTGATTTGGAGTGTGCGTCGCATACTTTTACTGAAAGTGACCTGGCAGATAAAAGCGAGAGGTGCGCTTATATACTTGTTATGGAATCTGCGCGCCGACACCTGCAAAGAAAAACCGGTGTCGACAATAATTTTCAAAATTTTTCAATTTCAATTTCAAATATTCTTTATTTTGTTAAGCATTAATTTGCGGTAGCAATAATACTTTTTAAAATAAGTCAAGATACATGGCATTATTCAAACGATAAAACTCGTTTAAGTCATAGAATTGGTGTTGAAGTACAAAAGTTTTCACCTCCTTCACAAGTTCCTCGTCATTTTCGAGGGTTTTTAGATTTTTTGGCAGCGCATTAAAAATTCTTGGAATCATATAATCAGGGTTTTCTACAGACTTTTTGAGGGCAATATCCCTTACTACTAAATCGTTTATACACACATTGGTTTGATTTTTTCGTGTCACCCGCCTCGTGTCAACACTATCACTATATTTTTGAAAGAGGTGACGATTCCGCACTAGAAATTTAATACATTCAAGTATATAGAGAGAAGGCACAGTCATAATATTATATTTTATAAATAATGGTTTACATGTATCCAGGGCTTCGTTTGATCTCCAATATGGGACGCCCGCCATAGCTCTTAAGGCTCTTTTTTGTGCTCGAAAAACATTAATCAAATGACAAGAGCCCCCCCAGATCACAATTCCGTACATTATATGACTTTGTATATGGGAATAATATATTAATTTTAGGATATCATCGGACACTTTATATTTCAATCTTGTAAATACATGTGTAACACTTCGTAGTTGATTAACAACCTTATCACATTGGTCTTTCCAGCTTAAGGTATCAGTTACTTGGATTCCTAATAATCTACCAGTCTTTGCGATTTCTACTTTTTGGTCGTGAATATTCACTTCAGGTTCGATAAGGTTTCTAGTTTGGCTTGTATGTATTTGCAAAATTTTAGTCTTTTTCGAATTGATTCTAAGAAAGTTGTCCCTTGCGAAACCGACAAAGCTTTCATTAACGGCCACTGTTTTCGAGTTCACATCAGAAGAAGATACACCTTTTACGATTGCTGAAGAGTCGTCAGCAAATAGAATTAAGAGAGCCAGGAAAACTACAAGGGCAATATCATTCAAGTATGTAGTAAATCCAATTGGACCGAGGACTGTACCTTGAGGCACTCCCATGTTACTCTCAATTACATCTGAATTTATAAGTTCTTCATATCGGTCGCAAGATAGATTTTTAAGCTGCACATATTGTTTTCTATTAGTCAAGAAACATTCAAGCCATGATAACAGATTTTTATGTAGGCCGTATAATTTAAGTTTATGCACAAGAAGGGGAGGATAAAGTGTTCCAAACGCATTTGAGAAGTCGTACAATATAACATTAACCTTCTCCCTGGCTTCAACAGATTCATACAAAGATGTCACATAACTATATAGGGCGGTCACTGTACTTTTCCCTTTTCTAAAACCATGTTGCTCAGGGATTAAGATATTATTTACGTTAAAGTGAGTATCTAGTCTATGTAAAAAGGCTTTTTCATACACTTTTGAAATTGCTGAAGTAATAGCTATAGGTCTATAGTTAGAGGGGTCATCCTTTTCACCTTTCTTAAACAGAGGAATAATTTTAGCTAATTTCATATTGTCAGGAAATCTCCCTTGCAGAAATGATTCCTTTATAAGATGTGTAAGCGGGACGGTGATGTAAATTGAAATTTTTTTTAAGACACTAGTTGAAATCCCGTCCCACCCAGATGAGCATTTTGGCGGAAGTTGATTAATTATACTATAGATCTCAAATTCTTCCATAAACTGCAGGCTTTGAGCCGTTATATTGATATCATCTATCAGTTTGGAACAGTCATCTAAATTTATATTGCTTGTATCTGGCTCCAATTCAACAAACTTGTTATTCAGATGGTTAGCAATATTAAGTTTAATTGACTCACTGGCACCATCAATATTCAAGTTATCAATTAAATCTACATTCATTCTTTTACCAGTTTGTGAATTAATAAGTTTCCATGCTGCACTAGATTTATTTTTAGCCTTTGATATTCTACTGTCATTTCTTAATTTAGTTTCTTTTTGAACATTATCAACAACTTTCTTCTTAATAATTTTTAATCTTGACTTCATGTCTAATATTTTATTTTGGTCTAAGTTCAGTTTAATTTCTTTACTGAGTTCTATCATATCTTTTTGTAATTTTCTTGTCTCCTCGGTCAACTTAATTTTATCTATTTGGTTAGCTCTAATTGTTACACGTTTCATTGGAAACGATTGTTCAAAGTACTTTGTGAGTGTTCCCATAAAAATTTCACTTTTACTATCAATTGAACTAGCATGATATACTTGAGTCCAATATTCTTGCTCTAGGAAAGAGTTAAATTTTTGGAAATTTTCTTCAGAATAGGTTCTGACGTACTTAAAAGTATCTTTCAGTTTTTCGACTGGCAACGCAACAGATACATAAACAGCGCAATGATCAGAGAATAACATGGGAATAATTTCAAATGAGCTTTCCAGTTTAAAATTAGCAAAAACATGATCTATCAATGTTCCTCCTGTGTCATTTACCCTTGTAATTGCATTTTCATTAAGTAAGTTGAGATTATGAAATTTAACAATATCACCTAATTTTATACTATTATCTTCGTTACTCAATAAGTCAATGTTTAAGTCACCAGCTAATATTGTATAGCCGCTAAATCTATTTTGCATAAGGACAGTATCTAGGTGTTCAAGAAATTCCGGAATTTTGCAGTTTGATTTTGGATTACTGGGGCGATACACAGCAATTATATTAATATTTTCACCCCCCACAACTAGTTTACTAGCGCAGAATTCAAAGAATAACTCTTTAGAGCAAATTTTTATAGTTTTGGACGTGCATTTAAGTAATTTATTTTTAAGAATTAGTACCCCGCCTCTCCCAAAGTATAACAAAAATAATCTCTAGCTTCTGTTTCACGGCAAGGAGCATAATAGAATCTGTTTGAAGAAATTGACACGCGAGGAGGTGATCATGGAAATGAAGAGAGATCGGGCTTTTCCTCGTTGCAAAAAATTGTTTTTATTAAAAAACAAACGGCTCTACCAGTTTCGGTCACGGTCTGCGACCCTATTTCATGAGCAAGAAAAAATACAAAAGAATCAGCATATTGAAAAAACACCACATTTTAAAATAAAAATTAAAATCTTAAAAACTAACAAATTCAGGTACCAACCTATTTCATGAGCAAACGCGCTGCTCGATGACTAAATCGAAACTGGTAGAGCCGTTTGTTTTGGAATAAAAACAATTTTTTGCAACGAGGAAAAGCCCGACTTCTCTTCATTTCCATTATAGAATCGACGGGAATAACAATTAACAATCTGCGCAAAATCTTTTGCTCATTCATCCACCCAACAAACTCCATGAGTGTAGATTGCTTTAGAGCAGAGACAGTTCTAAGCGCATAGAGCAACAGCTCTAAGAGAACGTTATGAGAAATTATGAGAGCAAGTCACTGCGCAACGTTATGGACAAATTTGTAGAACTTTTTGTGTATTTACTTGATGTAAGATGTTGTGTATTTCATGTATCTGAATGGAGAATAAATAAATAAATAAACTACCACAGTAGCTCTGTGATATTTCCCGTAAAACGTTAAACTAGAGCTGTCGTAGTTCTTAACTTCGCTGGGTGTCCAATCCAAATAAACTGACGTGTCGTAATGGGAACCTGCTCCATAATTCATCTCGCGGAAAAATTAATTAGCGTACCTGCATGTGTCAAGTCAGGTACGAAATTTCACATGGAAGCAAGGTTATAATACAGCATTAATAAACAAGCCTCTTGAGTTGCTACTCATCAGTGCCAACAATAAGTGTTCGTTGTTACTAATGAAAATCGTGCCGTGAAGCCCGTGAACAGATTGCATTAGTTTTTTTTTTATTATTTTTTTTAAAGAGTATTTTAGAGCTTTTGTCAGTCGGAGAAATTTTGCAATGACTGCGCAGTGCGCACATTCAAAAGCTATGCAAGCACTCGTTGATTCTCTAAATATCCAAGGTTGGAACTGCTTCCAAATTTAATGCGCTTGCTCCTTGCGTGAAAGTTGTTGTAAAATGTTCTTTTTTACATGAAAATGCTTTTTTTCTGTCACGTTAGACACACCGCGCCGGTTTTATGGTTCCAGTCAGAAAAATAAAACAATAGTGATTTGCAACTGATTTTTAAAAACCATTGAATTAAAACATATGTGAAGCACATAATATATATGACACACAAAAAATTCATTCAAATTAGATAAGATTAGATCAAATCAACACTTATAATAACAATAATAATAATAATGATGATGATCTTTATTGGGTGTACAACGTGATATTGCATTATATAATGCATCTCCAATATTTGACTTGGCAATAACACAGTAATAGTTAGAAAAAAGTTGCTAAAATATGGTTTTGGTTTCTGTCTCTTTTAATCCATTTTTATTTCAAATATGTGTTCGATAAAACATTTTAATTTTCTTCATTTCTTCCTAAAGAATAACTTTGTGTTAATCATGGGCTTATAGTTTTAAGACACGCTAGGTGACTATTGTGAATAAGTTGAGCGCCAAGCACAAAGAGTGTTGTTGACTTTCTTATAATAAGGATGAATAATCGAAAAGGAAAGCACCACTTGCGATGGGAGAAAGGAGCGGTCAATTGATAAATTGCGAGTGCCAGACGAATGCCGAAGAAAGCAGTGACGTAGGTCAAGATCCCCTCGAGCGCAGCTAACTTTTTCCATGCTCTGCATGGTGCCTTAAATTGTTGTTAGTTTTTTTCCACTATCAGAGCACAGCGAATTCCGTTTCGGTCCAAGGAAAACTGGAGATTCGTCATTTTTTTTTTAAAATAAAAAGGGTATAGAGATCTGAGGCTAAAAGTGAAAAGAAAATAATACTAACTTCGAACAGTGGAAAGTTTGGGAAATTTTCTTCTCTATAATTGTCGGGCGTTTTAGCAGACCTCTGCTAGTTGTGATACCCTTTCTGCTCATTTTTTCCAATTCAATTTTTTTTTTCATGTATGACTTGAGTAGAATAAACAACAAGATTGTGCCAATTGCAACTTTTTCATTATGTTGAATCATCGTGAAGCACGAAAAAAATTTCATTCTTGCAATTTGAACATTATTCAGAACATCTCAACTAAAAATGTGATTTGGCTTTTAAATCAACTGCTTAATTCAATTCAGAACAGCGAAATAAATAAAATAATATTAATTAACAATAATTTTAATCAAAAAGAACTATTGGTCAAGAGCGAAACTTAATTAATTACGCAAAACCTATTCCACAAACGAGTGGCGGAGCAACCGCGTTATTAAAAATGTGAGTTATGTTTTTAACTTTAAGTGAAGCAATAACTGTCGGGGTAACATCTAACTAGGAAGTGCATTTCTGCTCCTTGTCTTGTGTGATTTTATAAGGCATACTCAATGACTGTTGCATCATTTGCAACTCACGAGAAAGAGAGACAAATCGATCGCCTTTGAAGGAGTATAGCAACTCCAACCTGTAGCAATTAAGTTGGCGTTTACATACTAGATTGTCCAACCTCAATACATCCGTCCAGGCAAACCCGCAACCAGAAATTGTTTTCATGGAAAAAAAAGAGCCGCATATTTTTTTACAGCGAGGAAAAAGCCCGAGTTCTTTACTTCCAACATAAAGAAATTTTGAATTTGAATTTGATATATGTGTAGAAAAAAACAAAAAGCCAAGGTAGTGTCGTCTCATCTAAAGTGTGCGAGCTGGTAAAATTCAAATTCGGAATTCTTCAATAACTCTCTAAAATTCAACGATTATGCCTAGTGATAAAGTGTCAAAAATTTACTCACAAAATATGGTATGAGGCACGTTGGCAGCCTCTCTCCATTCCTTTTTATCATGGCAACCGTAGATTTAGTTGGTTTACATATTATTTTCAATCATAAAAAATGTCATTTGTTTATAATTATATGAACTTTTAAATAAATAAATTTATTTATTTATAAAAATATTTATGAAATTGACAAAATGTTTCAGGTTTTATACACAGTATTGGAAAGTATTTCAAATTTTGATGTCTGTATAGACCGGCGAGCCCTCCCATCTTAGCAAATTGACTCGAAATTTGTGAATATTCAGGTCAGTTCGATTCCCACATCACCTAGTAGACGCATGAGAACGCAACAATGATCAACGGCGCTAATCACGTTGCTTAATTTGGGACAAAAGAGTCGTATATTACCCGCGAGAGCATTTTATTGCACGCACAAGCAGACGTATCTTTCTCGTCTTATGTAATACCTGAGCCGAACAAAATTTTTGGCGGAGAGCAACTGCGCTTCTTATATAACAGCTCTCTATATTGGCCAATAAAATTGTGCGGCGCCGCTACGCTTGCTTCGACCGATGCGATAATTGAGAAAAAAGTCCAAAATCGCCTAAGGGCTGTGAAAAAATAAGGACGATAAACTTAATGGAATTTTGTTATTCATGCCACGTTTCGAGATGCTGAAGCCGTCAAATTAGAGAGAAAGATATCTCTGAGCGTTTTTTATTAACTCCAAAAAAGGTCAAGTAAGCGGAAAAAAGTAAAGATAGAAAATATTTGAAAAATTTCGGGTCAGTTTCAAGACTCCTTAGCTTCCACTTTGCTTGAAATTCAGAAATTCAAAAAAAAAAGTAAAGGACTAAAAATACAAATTTGATTTCTTTTAAAATTTAGTGAATGAACAGAATTATTATTTGGCCTCATGAATTTTTTTTAATTGAACTGGAATTGACATTTGGTGGACTTAATTTTATAAATAATAATATCTGTTTCTTTTTTCAGTAAAAAAATAGAGAATAGCCCAAGAGAATTACATACAAAGAAAATAATAATGCCCTAGCTGCCATTATCCTCTATGGAGAGTATGAAATCAGGATAAAAGGTGATTTAAGCAGCAGGGTTATTACTAATAATAATTTTAATTTATAATCATTTATTATAAATAAAAATGCCGACTTTCTGATAAGGTCCTTGTCCCTGTACAAAGAATTTAGTCAGTAATTAGATGATTAATTTTTTTAATAATTATAATTTTTTTTTCTTTATTCAATGAAATTACTCTAAGAGGCAAAAGTAACAACGTGCGGTGCAGGCAGGTGAGGAGAAGGGATTTAGGCCATTGTGCTGGCAGTGTGTTTATATTTTATGAGAGCTGCTCTTTTTCCTCCATGTCTCAGTTGACTCTGAATGGTGAAAGTGTTCAGTAGTGCTATAAAAGTTCTAGGTATAAGTGTGTACTCTCGCGTGTGATTTACATAAGGGACGGCTAATGCGATAAATTAAACTTGCACTGAACTAGGAACAAATTTCGCATAAAAAGGTAGGAATTTAATTTGTATTTGAATAAAATATTGTATTTTACTTAAGAGGTACGATAGTAAAAATATTAATAAGATGGTTTTAATGGTAAATAAAAAAAGAAATCAAATTTTAATTTGCAAATAAAATATAAATAGATATTTCTCACCGAGTCTAAAGTGACAATTATCAAAAAGGTGACTCACATAGTTTATTATTCTCTCACAAGTCAAAAAAATTTATCTTGTCAGATTATAAATTTGAAAAATTGAAACCGGGTGAACCTCGTTGCAAAGAAAAAATGAAAAAATAAAGGACAAGCGACCCCAAAGGCGACCTGCGGTCTGCTGGTACTTTAAAACCTCGGGTTTCTTGTGTCCGACTAAAACTAAGTGGGAGGAATTTAAAAATAAAATAGGGAGAATTTAATTTAATAAACAAAAAATTGCAGAAATTAATTAAGCAAAATAGTCAGTCAACAGCTTCATACTGCGATTTTGGCAGAAATTTCCAGGGCAATGAACCCAAAGATTTTTCTGGCAAAATCACAGCAATCTGCCGCACTACTGGTTAGGACAGCTGTTTCGGCCAATCCAGGTCTCATCAGCTAACCTGAGTGCCAGTCCTCTCCTTTTCGTTTATTAAATTAAATTCTCCCTATTTTATTTTTTAAATTCCTCCCACTTAGTTTTAGTCGGACACAAGAAACCCTAGGCTTTAAAGTACCAGAAGACCGCAGATCGCCTTTGGGGTCAGTTGTCCTTTATTTTTTCATTTTTTCTTTGCAACGAGGTTTGCCCGGTTTCAATTTTTCATGAAATCCACCTCGAGTGTTACCATTCAATATAAATTTGAAACAATTTTTTATTCTTCAATTAGCAACAAATTTCAAACTGACGACGTCCTAGAATATAATTTACTTAACAAATTTTTTGCCCTTGTCATTCGCAAAAATTTCACAAGGAAGAGCATCCCCAGTTGCCATTATCCACATTTTATCAAATTTTTTATCCAGAAATCATAATTGCTAGATATTCATGCAAATGTATTTTTGGCCTCTCTAAATGTCTCAGAGCTCGCGGCAATATTTTGTTAAGTGAATTTTTCCTTGCCACAGTCACAGCACATGGGTTTAGTTGAACTAGCTGTGATGTAGCAACACATTTTTGAATTAGCAGCAGTAAAACAGCTCGCCAAGCAGAAAATAATTATCTACCAACAACTTGAGCTAGTAAGCTGTGCGGTTTTCAGGCGTTGAAATCGCGGCCTGAAGTGAGCGGAAACGTTTGCACCTGTTACCTGTTTCAAAATTTAAATGTTCCAGAAAATATGTTAACATGTTAACGTGCATAATTAAAGTTTCATTTGTAACCAAATTATTTACAATTATTATCATTGTTTTTGTTCTCCACAAATCACGTTGATTCTATTTAGAATTTAGGAATTAAGGTAAAAACAAAATGCTTGAAAAAACTTGCAAATGTGGAATGCAGCAAAATAATCGCTAAAATGCGAGGCGTCAATTGTAAATCCATACAGAAATGGGCCGCAAAGGCAACTTAAAGATGGCGACAATTTTCGTGGGATTTTTTTACATTGATCGAATCAAGAAAATGGCCCATGATACAACTTTTTGTCACCCGGGGTGCGATTATAGCAATAACAGAACAATGCCCAGGCGGAAACCATCTTGGATTTTAAAAATACTT
Organism: Neocloeon triangulifer; assembly: GCF_031216515.1. Taxonomy (NCBI): domain Eukaryota; kingdom Metazoa; phylum Arthropoda; class Insecta; order Ephemeroptera; family Baetidae; genus Neocloeon; species Neocloeon triangulifer. The sequence goes on from NW_026775550.1 coordinate 5,492,698, forward strand.
GTTAATTAAGGCATGGTTCTGGTTGGTTTTTTGAGATATTTTCAAAAATGAAGGAGGCCATTTTTAAGGTCACATGGGTGTGCATGACCATCTCGATAGGCCTGTTCAGTCGGAATTAAGGTGTTTGCTAGATTATTACTTTTGTTATTTTTCCATTGCTCAAAAAATTAAAAAATATAATAATAATAATAATAATAATGGGGGATATTCACCAGCATATCCCATAAGAAAGTTAGCATGTGAATATCCCCCAATAATTTTTCAACAAAAAAGTTTTTAGAAATTTTTTTGAATTTTTTTTTTTAGAATTTTTTTCCTATAAACAGATGATGTATTTGGGCAGAGAATGCCCAGTGATACATTAGTAACATGATTTGAAAGTAAATGGCAGGCATGTAAAAAATGTATTGTTTATCCCTGTAAAATATGCAATAAAATTTTGTCAACTTTTTTTTAAATAGTCGAGGATATAAGAGACCCTCCCTGAAATTAAAAAAAAAAAAAAATTGAGCCGTATCTCGCCCAAAAATTTTAAATTCAGCTCTAGTGTAACGTTATGGGAAATTTCTTAAAGCGGTAACTGCTGTATTGTAGATGAGCATTCACCGCTCTGCACCGCTCCAAGTTAGTGCGGCTACAGACCTACAGTTCTTTGCGTGTATACTTCAAAAAATCCTGAACTTTAGGCAATTTTTTTTTATTGGGAGCACCATTTTTAAATTTTTTTCTAGGAACGGCTCAAAAAAATAAATTTTTTGAAAAATTCAGGGAAGGTCACTTATATCCTCGACTATTTTTATTATTTGTTTGACGCTCAAGGAGATGATCATGGAAATGAACGAATCGGGCTTTTCCTGGTTGAAAAAATTGTTTCCATTTTTATTATTGTTTTTTATTTGTCCACCGACTCAGACAAAAATTATATTGCCTACTTTACAGGGGGCAAACAAATAAATTTTTAACATTTATTGAAAAAAATTGAAAAAAGAAAAAACAGGCGACTTGTATTTGGCTTGCACGTGTTATGTCCATCGCCTTGCACATTTTAGCGTCTAGCGTCATTCCATTATGCACGTAACACGCGTCCACAGTCCACAATATACAAATCACCTTTCAATTTAAGGGCATCCTGGGCCTTTTCAAATATTTTGTAAAATTTGCACTCATCAGCACATCTTTGTTTTTACCACACCACGCAAATCGTCAACGAAAATATTTAAAAGCTTTGGACCAAAAGCACACTTGAATTACTCCCGGGGTCACCGGACAGGCCAATTTGGCGCCACCGAAAATGACATTATGGGAGCGGTCAGTGATAAAACTCTCAAACTATAGGAGAGAAATTTTCTCTCTATTCCACCTTAATTTGACATGTGGCACGGCACTGCTTTTATAACCTGGAGGAGACCTTTGCAGTTTCCAGCCACTACACAGCAACCAACCTCGCGCGAGCAAAAGACATTGTCACCTCTTGATGGTGTATAGCCTTCCGGCTACCTTAAAACTCACAACAAAACATAACAGACACAAAGAGTTAGAAAATTTACGGAGTACAAATAAGCCAGACACTTTAAGAATCACTTAACTGAAAATTGCAACTCCTCTGATTTTTTTCCAATTTGGCTGACTTAGTTAGCCTTCAGCTTGTTGACTTGGAGTCTGCGCAACCCTTCCCCTAAATGTGGCCATAAATGTAAAAATGAATTTGTTCGCAAAGGATATACAAAAAGCAGCATGTATAATTATTCGTATTTTTGCTGTACACAATTGAACAGACATGTGCTTAATAAAAATTTGTAGAATACTACGGCATATGTTGAGACAGATTTGTTTGTAAGGCCAAGCTCACTAAATTGCGTAAATGAAAGTCCGGAGATAATGATTGCCAGAATATACAACAAATTACCTAACGTACTGAAAGAAATATCTGACTATGGCAACTTTGTTAAAAGTGTCAAATATGTAATGCTGAAACATCAATTTTATGATATCAACGAAAATTGGAGATGTAATATTAAGCTCTTAGAATTAACAGAGTGAGCTGAGCTACAGCGGTTTTCGGGGGGTGGTTTTCCCCTGTAGTAAACGAGGAGGGGTAGTTAAATGCTTGCCCACCCCCGCCAAATATCAATGGCGTGCGAGCTCCCTCAATCACTGAATGTTACATTTGAAAATTTGGATGTAGAATAATGCTATTTTATTGACTTATTGTAAAGACAAATTGGAGATGTACTAATGTCTAATGCAATAAATTTTGATCTAATCTAATCTAATGTTTTCCTGTATTTAAGCATCCGAACTATTTTGATTTATCCTAAAAACCTTTTTTTGCAGACCAAAATCTTTTGCTGACATTTGATCTAAGAGTCGGGGACCTATTTTAAAAACTGAAGCAAAGGCCCTATTCTGGCAAAAAGCTCCCCATTCTCCGGTATGTATACCATTTTAAAAATAACAAGAAATTTAATGCAATTTTTTTTAGTTATTTTCTATCGATCGGTACATTGCATCGCATTTAAAAAGTATCAACGCACAAAAATAAACCTTGCAGTCTTTCAAGGCGGGTATGGCATGTCATTATACGATTAGATGACGCGCGCGGTACTTAATTTTTAAGTCATATTGGGATTTTAATTGGATTGTAGAAATTAAACTTTATTTACAACCCCAAAAACCCTGTCCTTCATTTTTATTTTTCGTGCCACAATTCATCAATTCACTCGGAAAGTGTGTGCGCGCTCATTTGATAAAAGTGCATGCCGAGTGTGTCTGCGCCAGCAAGCAGAGCGCGAGGTTCGAATTATCGAGTGAGTTTTCATCGATAGTGAAATTATTCCGAAATCGAATTATTTATATTATGTAAATGCTATAACACATCCTATCCTTTTCCTATCTACACAAACAATATTGAATTAAATTTCTGCAATATTGATTAAAATACCAGAATAAATGAATAAACTTTATATTTTTTCTCATAAAAATTACATTTGAACTTTTTCATTAAATATTTTATATTTCAAGTGCATTCTTTTAATTTAGATTTGAGCCTTCCAAGTGAAAATTAGGAATTAGTTAATTTTATTCTGTCTTAAGGTAATAACAAGGAGAGAAATCAATCCGAACCTGCGGTAATTAGGATCTGATATATATATATATAGCCCCGCGAATAGAGTCCCCCCAGTATCGTTATAAATTTCAATTATTGTCTTTTGGGTCGTCGCCACTCATTGAAAATGTGGCGTACATTCGTTGAGCGCGAGGGTAAATCACTCAAATTTTCATCCTTGAATATATAGCTGCCGGTCAAACTGTAACTGTTATAGCTTTCTTTTCTGAAAATCGTGATTGTACTGCTGATCAAGTGATCAGCATTCTAAATTCCAATAGTTTTCCCAACGACAATAAGATTAATTAACATAATTACCAACCATATCCCTTGGAAACACGCTCTTCAAAAATTAATTTTTCAATCATATTTCAATAAAATGAAATTCTATATATTTTTGTTCTTTTCGTTAAGTTATATGTTGCATCCCCAATTGGAACGTCAAAACCAAATATCATTTTATGATTGCAATAATCTGAAACATTTTATTTATGCTTTATTCTACATTTAATGAGAATTACGTCGCACAAAAATTTACAGCCGCATAGAAAAAATTGTGAATATTTTAAAATAAAATTGAGCAAAAAAATGTTAAACAATATTTTTGTTCAAACAAATAGTTCATTACTAAAAGTTATACCACTTCAAAATCTATAAAATTTTGAACTCTGCTGTCTGCGGTTGGAGATTTTTAATGCGTCATATACTGAATAAAAATTGCGGATGTGACGCGCTATTTCCTTTCGACTCCAGCGCCGGAGCATTTTTAACACTGTGTGCAAAATGCTTGCACATGTCCGACGTCTCGTTATTGTCGTTCTTCTTTTCAAATTTAACTCTGGAGCACCAACAGAGGAAAAGTTTGAAGATGATTTTAAGGCAGATATTTTAGACTTTTCAAACAGTCCTCACAGCGAGAATAAATACGATTTTGAAAATGCTTATTGGCGTGAGGATTTCAACGAATTTGCGCTCATGGGAGATCTACCAGATTATTCCGGACTTGGTAAATTAAATCACTTGTAGAACCCTTCATAAGATGCATTAAAATGAAGGTATTGTTGATATTGAATCTACACTCTGGGTAGATTTTATGAAAAATTGAAATCGGGCGAACTTCGTTGCAAAGAAAAATGAAAAATAATAGCAAATATAAGGCTATATCAGTTATTATTATTAGTTTTATTTTAGACTTTGGACAAGAGCGGTATTGGCCTGGTCCACACCTGTTTGTTTGGCGCGGCCTCTTTTCAAGAAATTCGATGTTTTGCCATAGAGGCTTGCAAATTTGTGCGTTAATGCCTCTGTATTTTGTAAAAACGAGAGATCGATGTGCACGCTTATGAGACGCGTGAGAAGTTTGAGTTGTATATGCCGGTTTCAGACGTGTGCTATTTCTAGGCAAAATCCACTCCTATGCTTGTCACGTCACGCTTGTATAATAGTTTGCCTGTGTGAATTGGAATAGATTGGAGTAAAAATTTCCTCAATTTGTGGGCTTGTTAAAGAAATTTGTAAGTTCTCACAGATTCAGATTCAGATTCAGATAATATTTATTCCGTATAGATCAACATATGTACAGAAATAATCTTTGGAATAGGTCACTGTAATACAGCTATATCTCAATATAACTATAATACAGCTTACTAAATTTAAAATACATTTAAAATACAGTTCACACAATTTTACACAAAAAATATTCATGCACGTCATAGAACATTTTGTCGTAGAATATTAATTCCAATTCCTTCTTAAACACTTGATAACTATCAATGTTTTTGATTCTATCGGGAAGATGATTGAAAATTCTAGGGATCATGATGTGAGGGGACTGCGCAGTCAGCAACAGTCTGTTTGGTTTGACAAATAAGTCTTGCTCCGCTATAGGTTTATTTCGAGTACTGCGATTCTGGTGCACCTTGCTTTCAGAATTTTTGAGGAACAATTCAGGATACTTTTTGTAAAATTTAACACATTCAAAGGCGTACACAGAGAAAGCTGGCAGGATCTGAAATTCTTCAAAAAGTGGTCGGCAAGACTCGACAGGTGTCAATGCCTTCCAGTATCTTTTACCTGCCATCGCACGGATAACTCTCTTTTGAGCAATGAAAACCTTTTCCAACATAGGCGACCCACCCCAAATTACAATTGAGTATAGTAAGTGACTTTGAACATGGGCGAAATATACATCTCTTAGCAATTTAGTTTGAATGCGCTGCCTTAATTTAACAAAAAGGTACGTGGTACTTCTCAGTTTCGCTACAACCTGATCGCATTGGGTGCTCCAGTTCATTGTATCAGAGAGCATTACACCAAGTATTTTTGCTTGATTTACCACTTCAATTTCAGCGTCGTTAATTCTGATTACAGGCGGTTCCAATTTACTAGTTTGAGCAGTATGCATTTGCAGCACCTGAGTTTTCTTTTCGTTCAATCTTAAGCGGTTATTACTGGCAAAATCTATCATTTTGTCATTAGCCACAGCAGTTTTTTCGTTCAAGGCTTTGTAGTTTCCAGCCTTTACAATAAAAGATGAATCATCTGCGAACAAGATAAGAGCGGCGACAATGATTTTTAAGGGCATATCATTACCGTAGGAGGAATAGCCAAAAGGGCCCAATACTGTTCCTTGTGGTACGCCAATCGAAACATTTTCCATTGTTGACTCAAATAATTTTTGCTCGCCATTTTCACCCACACCAAAAAGTTGAACAAGTTGTTTTCTATCAGTAAGAAAGGACTTTAACCAAAGGAGGGATACATCATCAATTCCAAATTTTTTCAGTTTTGCAAGCAGTATTTCGGGAACGACACACCCAAAGGCATTAGAAAAGTCATACAGAATCACATTGATTTTTTCTCTATTTTCCAACGAATCGTAGATTTCGGACACTAACTTAAAAAGTGCAGTCACTGTGCTCCTGCCTTTTCGAAAACCGTGCTGCTCGTCCGCAAGGAGATTGTTTTCAGCGAAATAGCTTTCAATTCTATTTAGGAAACATTTCTCAAATACTTTTGCTACAGAAGATGTTAAGGCTATTGGGCGATAACTACTAGCATCGGATTTCTCACCCTTCTTTTTGTACAATGGCTTGATTACAGTTAATTTTAGCACTTCCGGGAATTTACCAGTGCGAAACGACTCATTCACCATAAATGCCACAGGGAACACTATATAACCAGAAATCTTTTTCAACGTATCCATAGATAATCCATCCCAGCTAGATGATTTCTTTGACGGGAATAACTTCAAAATTTTTTCTATTTCAAATGGGGTAACGTCAGGCTGAGCAGTAAATTTTATTCCATTTGAAACAATACTCTCAGTACAGAGTTCAATTTCATCACTACTAAGATTTACCTGAGGTTCAACAAATTTTTTATTTAAAAAGTTGCAAATTTTCTGTAAATCCTTTTCCATTTCACCATCAATTTCAATTTGCTTAATATCATTTTCGTGTTTATCTTGGTTCAAGTTGCAAGTTTCGTTAATAATTTTCCAGGCCATACCAGTCTTATTAGAGGCTTTTAACATTTTCTGGTCATTGTGAGTTCGGACTGCATCATTTATGAGAAAGCCAACGTACTTTTGTTTACTTTTATATTTGAATTTAAGACTTCTTAATCTGTCACAGTTAGGATCATTCCTTTTCAGTGTAGATATTTGGGCACCCAAGAGCCTTAATTCTTCCTTTTGCTTACGAAGAAACTCAGAATCGGCATTATTTTTCCTATTTACTCTAATTAATATTTTCTCCTTTGGGAAACTCATTTCAAAGTACATAGTAAGCTACAAGTTCTATACTGAAGAGGAATGTGTAAATTGCAAAATTGCTTGTAAATACGTTAATATATTTTTCCCTGCTTTTCATTTTTATTTGAAAAAATTGTAAACTGGTGGGTCGTACGGGAGATATTATTCCATTTATTTATTTATTCTCCATTCACTGTTAACATTTTACATAAAAAAATTACACTCTACAAAAAAAGCGGAATCATGCATCGACTTATAAAATTAAAGTACAAAAAGCAATATATAGCTATGATAATAATAATACATCGAATTTGGCAAAAAGTGGACGCGCCAAGCAAACTGGAGTAACCCATGCCAGTATCGCTCACCGACCATTGCTCGAATCGACCGTTATTGAGCAAAGAATACCAACTCCCTTGAGTCTCCCTTGCCTGCTCAGAGCATTCCCGAATCACCAATCCATAATTCATAACAGAATAAGTATAAAGCGTATTAATACACCAGAAAGTGTCGTTGCAATGTACAGGCGGAAATTTGTTTGATGATGCTCATGGATATTCGCCGTCCCAGCCAGCTGATTTTTTTTTTTGCTATTTCTAATTTTACTGCTTGCCAATTTATCTCCAGTTCCGTATTTTTAAGGTGTGTGGTGGTCTACTGGTGATGGCAGCATGGCACCCCGACCTGCTGCACAACTACAATCCTCCCCGCTGGCCCAGCTGAGCCGCATAGCACTCGTGGCCTCGGTTCTGGGACACGTGGTCCAGGGAGGTATCCTCGACTACCTGAATGTCCGCACTGGCAGACAGGCCACGGTGGCCACCGAACTTGGCGAGGGCATTCCTTGGGTACCAAGTAAGAAATTTAAAAATAAAAAAGTAAAAGACAACGAACTAAATCAAAATCAGTGATTTGCTCGTAAATATTGATTTAAAATTTAAAAAAAAAATTTCCACGATAATTATTGGCATACATGAGCAGAGCGTACTTTGCGCTCTGCATTTCTGCGCTCAACGCAAGCGCCTTGGCCGCTGAGCGCTCAAAAATTCAGTTAAAAATTGTATATATTTTGCAACATTTTACTTACATTCAATTTGTTTATATTTTTTTTTTACCTTCTTTAATTCTTACAGGTGACAATGAAACACGGTGCTACGACGAGCTGGGTTGCATGACCCTGGGCAAGGGTTGGTACCACTTAATTTATAGGCCATTTAATGTGTTCCCGCTCTCAAGAGAAATGATCAACACACGTTTCATACTGCACACGCAAAGGAATCCTACCGAGGTAAGCAAATTTTGTGTTTAAATAGGGATATACAAAATAAGTTATAAAACAAATCAAAGTGTGCTTACTTAATTAATTTCAAACTTCTTATCATTTAGAAATTCAGAGGGTATTAGACAGGCGATCGATTTAGCAAAGTAGAGAGTATACCAATAAGTGCAAGAGTGTTTTTATGCCAAAAGATACAAATCGGTTTCCAATTGTAGTAAATTTAGTTCAACCTTACAGTTTCCAATTGCAGGATGGTAATACTTATTGAATGATTCGTCTAGTAACTAATGAGTTGAATTTTGGAGGGGGGGGGGTTAATTAATTTTTATTGCTAAGCACGAGTGGAAGTCTTTTGAATTATTTGAGCACGCGAGTGCAAAATTTTCAAAATCTTAGTGCGAACACCGAACACACTGTTGCCCTACGAGCGGGAGCGCAAACTTGATGAGAGCGCATTGCATTATCAATTCGATTCAATTCATATTATTTTTCCCCGAACAAGTCAGATTTGCAAAATATTCTTTGCAAAAGTTTGGAAAATCATTTGATGCACACGATTATTATTTTATTTTTCCACATTGCTATAAAATCATTGTTTACTTTCAATTTTTGAGCAATATTTTATTTAAAAATAAAATGATATTTATCCTATCATGCGTACGCAGCTAGCCGAATATTGTACTCTTTTGTAATCTGGCTCTACACATATGAAAGATGTTTTTTAAGCGCAGAAGCGAGTAATCAGAGCAATACTGGTGTCCAATATTGGCGAAGTAATGCGGCACTTGACTCATGTAGACCACTATTTGTGAAATTTGGAGTTCTTACAGTCTATTCATTATATATTTTGAAGTGCGTTAAGTTTGTGCGTAAATTTCCTGAAAAGTTTAAAATGAATCGTGATGTTCCAGGTGTTGTAGTGCGAACTACGCGTGCTACCAGCTATGTAGAAACAGATTTATTTGTAAGGCCAAGCTCACTAAATTGCGTAAATGAAAATCCGGAGATAATGATTGCCAGAATATACAACAAATTACCTAATGTACTGAAAGAAATATCTGACTATGGCAACTTTTTGTTAAAAGTGTCAAATATGTAATGCCGAAATATCAATTTTATGATATGAACGAATATTGGAGATGTAATTTTAAGCTCTTAGAATTAACACAGTGAACTGAGCTACAGGGTTTTCGGGGGTGGTTTTCCCCTGTAGTAAACGAGGAGGGGTAGTAAAGGAGGAGAGTTGGAGTTGAGCAGCCGCAGCGAGTGGACGTGCCGGCACACCGCTCGCGCGGCAGAAAAAAGTAGCGAACGTTTCGCTGCTTTCCTGCAATTTTGGTGCACAATTTGGACATTGTCTCGTGACTGCCTGAATAGTGTGACTTCTGTGGCCCGATATTTTTGGAAGCAATCAAGATTTTCTAAAGGTCAGTGAAGATGGACGCCAAGAAATGTATCAGGTCTGCCTCGCAGGGACTGGCTGTTTCTCAAGAGAGCGAGCTCGCCCAGCTTCTTGCAACACAGGGTGAAGTCAGAGATTTATTGAACGAAATTCTCAAATTTTTGAAACTGAGTGACACGTCCGACGCTTCGGTGCAAAAATTATCTGCTGCAATCGAACACAGCGTCAGCAAATTTGCGCGACCCAGTTCAGCGGCAGGTGCAAGCGGATGCGTGCCAGTCAAAACAAACAGCGTCAACAAAAATGCAGCGACTCAAAAGACGAAGCGAAACATCGTGAAAATGAATGACAACAAGGAGAACGGCAAACAACTGCGCGCGGTAGCGAAAAACGGTGAGCAGCCGAAATCTGCTGACCATCTCGGACACACAGCTCCTGCGGCTGAGAGAAAAGATTGGACCGATGAAGACAGGGCCATGCTTAGGGACTTCAGAAGAATAATTCGGCAGAGGAGATCTCCTGAGTACCAAGGCAAGGTTAAGTTTGAGTATAAATGTATGGACATCGCTGAAGCGGAAGAGGATGTTGTCGCCCACCTAGTCGGAGCTAACCTGAAAAATACCAAGGGTGCGGCGAAGGCCTTGATTGACAAGTTTGGCGCCATCAACGCGCCGGGCTCAAATATTCGCATCGGCAGTATCGTCATGCAAAGCATAGAGGGGGATCGAGCGATTTGGCACGTTGCATCCAAAGAGAGAACAGGTGACAAGAAGCACAAAAACCCGGGAAGGTTTTACAGAAATGAGGTGGCTGCTCTTACTGCTTTGCATGACAAAATGAGGGAACAAAAACTTCAGAAAATTGCCATAACTAAATTGGGAGCTGGATTGGATGGCATTCCATGGAAATTCACAAAACAAAAGCTGAGAGAGATCTTCGCAGATGATGACGTTACTCTGGTAGTGCACTACCTTCCTCGGAGGGAAGAGTTGCAGCGCGCCCCTTCATCTCCGACAAACAGGACCTGGAGAACTGCTGGGTCGTGGACGCACAAGTCGAAGAGCTTTGTCGTAGGTAAAGCAACAAAGAAGCAAAGGACACTGCCCGTTTCGGATATGCTTGAGAGCGGCTCTTCGTCTAATGCAACACTGGGAGGTGACGAGGAAACGCTGCTCGATCGCCTAAACGTCACTTTGAGTAGTATGAGATCGGAAATACAGCAGACCCGACAGAGCATCGAGGAGCCGGCTACTGAGCGTTGTTCGTCACCAGGAATCTCGACATTCGTCCCTGAGGATAATAAGCAAATAAACTCACAAACATGTTCTTTTGTTTCAGCTGCGCTGCCGTGCCACTTAATCAGCAGCGATCAACATGTGGCAAGGCCCGCAGCTTTCCCCGGGCAAGGCAGTGCCCCATCAGAATCTGCCAAAGTCACAGCAGGAACAGGTGGACAAGCTAGGTGCACACCGGAGACCTGTAAAAAAGCTGGGGTGCCCTCCCGTGCGCCTAGCCCCACCTCATCGCCAGCTAATAAAGGTGATAAAAATTTAAATCAGACTACCAATCCTGATGAGGTACGCACTTGCAGTCTGGAGCCCAATAAGCTACCTGGTGGGGCTGTGTCACAGACGAGAGGGACTGGATGGAGGGACGCTCATGACCGTAAACTGACTGCATTCTTTGCTAACCTCGAGCGTGAAAGCGCATTGCTTCGGGAAGGCTCTGTCGGTGGGGGTAGCCTACCCCCGCTGCCCCTACCTGTTTTATCTCAAAATCCCCCCCGACAACCTTCCACTGTTATGGTGAGTGGAACTGAGAGAAGTCTTGCAAAGGAGGTCCTAATTTCTTCTTCGCCCGAGCACCCAGTCTTAATTGCGGCCCCAGAGGCACCAGAAACAGTCGACCTGACAAGTTTCATGAATGACCAGATGGCCGGAGTGAGACGCAGCATCGATGCGTTGACTGAACAATTACGTGAGTCACATCCTGAGGGCAGGAAACGTTCACTGCAGAAAGTAGCTGCTACTCGCACCAGTACGCTGCGCGCTTCAACCAAACCGTCTCCGAAGATTGCAGCACCATCGCCTTCCAAGTCCGTAACGATTAATTACAGAAAGAGCTCAAAAAACGCAATCAGCAAGTCTCTCCACAAGGTCGCGTAAAAAAGAATGGTCAAAGTAAAGTTGAAAATTTGAAAATCGCTCTTTTAAATATCCAAGGCGTTAAATCTGCAGAAAAATTAGCGAATTTCGAAAATTACATAACTAATTTGCGCGAAAAGCCCTCAATCATTGTAATAAATGAGCATTGGCTCTGTTCTAAGGAAGTCAAACATTTTAGCATAACTAATTATAAAACTGTTACTTTCTTTGGCCGTAAGATAAGAGAAAGAGGGGGAGTGCTAATTTTAGTCAAAAAAGGCCTCAAATTTAATTGCAAGAAACTATTTCCAACTTCTATTGAATTTAGATTCGAAACTTGTGGAGTTGAATTGAAGGTTGCAAATCGAATTATTACGCTTTTGACGGTGTACCGACCGAGTAATCCTGAAAACAGAGATATTGAGTTCTTCATTGAAAATTTGGAAAATCTTATTGAGAAGTTTATAAGTCCAGAGAAAGAGATGTTACTAGTTGGTGATTTGAATGTTGATCTTAACTCAGACAATGCTGATAAAATGAAATTACTGAACTTAATGGATGGCTATGAAATGTCACTGGTAAATGGAATCGAAGCTACCCGGGTTACAAACACATCAGCAACTTTGATTGATCATGTATTTAGTTCCTTAAAGTGCTCGCATACTTCTTTTGTCAGTGATGTATTTTTTAGCGACCATAGAATGGTGTCTGTTAATTTTCAAATTCCAATTGAACTCGATAGAGATTATTACAAAATTATCAGGAGATTCTCTGACAGTAACTGGACTGAATTTTTCCACCTCTTAAGTACAGAAAGTTGGACCGAAGTTTATGAAAGTGATGATATTGATGATATGTGCTGTAAATTCATGGATAAGCTTACTATGTACTTTGAAATGAGTTTCCCAAAGGAGAAAATATTAATTAGAGTAAATAGGAAAAATAATGCCGATTCTGAGTTTCTTCGTAAGCAAAAGGAAGAATTAAGGCTCTTGGGTGCCCAAATATCTACACTGAAAAGGAATGATCCTAACTGTGACAGATTAAGAAGTCTTAAATTCAAATATAAAAGTAAACAAAAGTACGTTGGCTTTCTCATAAATGATGCAGTCCGAACTCACAATGACCAGAAAATGTTAAAAGCCTCTAATAAGACTGGTATGGCCTGGAAAATTATTAACGAAACTTGCAACTTGAACCAAGATAAACACGAAAATGATATTAAGCAAATTGAAATTGATGGTGAAATGGAAAAGGATTTACAGAAAATTTGCAACTTTTTAAATAAAAAATTTGTTGAACCTCAGGTAAATCTTAGTAGTGATGAAATTGAACTCTGTACTGAGAGTATTGTTTCAAATGGAATAAAATTTACTGCTCAGCCTGACGTTACCCCATTTGAAATAGAAAAAATTTTGAAGTTATTCCCGTCAAAGAAATCATCTAGCTGGGATGGATTATCTATGGATACGTTGAAAAAGATTTCTGGTTATATAGTGTTCCCTGTGGCATTTATGGTGAATGAGTCGTTTCGCACTGGTAAATTCCCGGAAGTGCTAAAATTAACTGTAATCAAGCCATTGTACAAAAAGAAGGGTGAGAAATCCGATGCTAGTAGTTATCGCCCAATAGCCTTAACATCTTCTGTAGCAAAAGTATTTGAGAAATGTTTCCTAAATAGAATTGAAAGCTATTTCGCTGAAAACAATCTCCTTGCGGACGAGCAGCACGGTTTTCGAAAAGGCAGGAGCACAGTGACTGCACTTTTTAAGTTAGTGTCCGAAATCTACGATTCGTTGGAAAATAGAGAAAAAATCAATGTGATTCTGTATGACTTTTCTAATGCCTTTGGGTGTGTCGTTCCCGAAATACTGCTTGCAAAACTGAAAAAATTTGGAATTGATGATGTATCCCTCCTTTGGTTAAAGTCCTTTCTTACTGATAGAAAACAACTTGTTCAACTTTTTGGTGTGGGTGAAAATGGCGAGCAAAAATTATTTGAGTCAACAATGGAAAATGTTTCGATTGGCGTACCACAAGGAACAGTATTGGGCCCTTTTGGCTATTCCTCCTACGGTAATGATATGCCCTTAAAAATCATTGTCGCCGCTCTTATCTTGTTCGCAGATGATTCATCTTTTATTGTAAAGGCTGGAAACTACAAAGCCTTGAACGAAAAAACTGCTGTGGCTAATGACAAAATGATAGATTTTGCCAGTAATAACCGCTTAAGATTGAACGAAAAGAAAACTCAGGTGCTGCAAATGCATACTGCTCAAACTAGTAAATTGGAACCGCCTGTAATCAGAATTAACGACGCTGAAATTGAAGTGGTAAATCAAGCAAAAATACTTGGTGTAATGCTCTCTGATACAATGAACTGGAGCACCCAATGCGATCAGGTTGTAGCGAAACTGAGAAGTACCACGTACCTTTTTGTTAAATTAAGGCAGCGCATTCAAACTAAATTGCTAAGAGATGTATATTTCGCCCATGTTCAAAGTCACTTACTATACTCAATTGTAATTTGGGGTGGGTCGCCTATGTTGGAAAAGGTTTTCATTGCTCAAAAGAGAGTTATCCGTGCGATGGCAGGTAAAAGATACTGGAAGGCATTGACACCTGTCGAGTCTTGCCGACCACTTTTTGAAGAATTTCAGATCCTGCCAGCTTTCTCTGTGTACGCCTTTGAATGTGTTAAATTTTACAAAAAGTATCCTGAATTGTTCCTCAAAAATTCTGAAAGCAAGGTGCACCAGAATCGCAGTACTCGAAATAAACCTATAGCGGAGCAAGACTTATTTGTCAAACCAAACAGACTGTTGCTGACTGCGCAGTCCCCTCACATCATGATCCCTAGAATTTTCAATCATCTTCCCGATAGAATCAAAAACATTGATAGTTATCAAGTGTTTAAGAAGGAATTGGAATTAATATTCTACGACAAAATGTTCTATGACGTGCATGAATATTTTTTGTGTAAAATTGTGTGAACTGTATTTTAAATGTATTTTAAATTTAGTAAGCTGTATTATAGTTATATTGAGATATAGCTGTATTACAGTGACCTATTCCAAAGATTATTTCTGTACATATGTTGATCTATACGGAATAAATATTATCTGAATCTGAATCTGAATCTGAGTTAAATGCTTGCCCACCCCCGCCAAATATCAATGGCGTGCGAGCTCCCTCAATCACTGAATGTTACATTTGAAAATTTGGATGTAGAATAATGCTATTTTATTGACTTGTTGTAAAGACAAATTGGATATGTACTATACGTATATGTACATATATATATTATGTACATGAAAATGACGAGGAACTTGTGAAGGAAGTGAAAACTTTGTACTTCAACACCAATTCTATGACTTAAACGAATTTTATCGTTTGAATAATGCTGTGTATCTTGACTTATTTTAAAAAGTGTTATTGCTACTGCATATTAATGCTTAACAAAATAAAGAATATTTGAAATTGAAATGTCTAATGCAATAAATTTTGATCTAATCTAATCTAATGATTCATTAAATTCTCGTGATCGTAATTTGTGCGGGCTGAGCTTTCTGATCAGTTTAACAAGCAAGTCTTGCTCTGCTATAGGAAACATATTTCAATTGCTTCATTCAATAATTAGGAATATTCTCTTAACGACACTTAAGAGATCACACAAAAAATTAGCTGCGTCTCGCTGGTTCCTTCTGCGCCCGAATCACACGCTGACGAGACTTTTGCTTTGGCCTGCGCTACTAAAAAAATCAAATCAACAAACGATTTTGCTTGAAAGTTTGTAGGTTTCAAAGCAATAAAAAGCTATTGAGACAAAATGGTCAAAAGTCCTATTTTCACAGATGACAACGCGTTTCGTTTAAGTTTCCCTCTTTCTTTCAAGTCTGCTGCGGTCGAGTGGTAATAACAAATCACGATTTTATATGCACCTATTTTGCGCGCGCGGCATTAGAAAGCTCTTTCGGCATCAAAAGCCTGGGCTAAGTCTCGTCTCGAACTACACACGACCTGCCTGTTAATAGCTATAATAGAGCGCAAAGAGCAGTCATCCGAAAGTTCAAAAGATCTCATCATGGAGTTTTTATTTTGCTATATTATTGACTTGTTGTAAAGACAAATTGGTGATGTATTATATATGTCTAATGCAATAAATTTTTATCTAATCTAATCTAATCAAGTTCTAGGTCACATGCTTTTATAATAAAAAGTGCATTTTTTTTAAATTTCATTAAGATTTCTGAATTGCACATAATGAATTTTTTTCCATTCTTGCTTGCAGGGCCAGGTTCTCAGTGCCCAAAATGATAAAACTATCAGAAAGTCAGAATATGACGTGAAAAAGCCAACAAAGATAATCATCCACGGGTTCATTGATACTACTCTCAGCAATTGGGTCAAGGTAAGAGTCTTTTTCGTCCGTGTCCAACTAATCCTTCACTTAAGCATTAATTGTATGAAGAAGTGTCTTTATCTGCTTGTTTCCATTAAGTTCGATTCTTTTAAAGCAATACGTCGGAGAATAATATATCTGTAATATCACAACACGATCTACAGTAAAAGTGATGCAATAATTATAATAAATATAAATCATTTGCTAAGAATGAAACTAATTTATTTTACTACTTTCATATATCTCGCATCCATTAATATTGCAAATCATAATTTTATTTATGCCATTTTGGCGTAATTCTGTCTCTATTTAAAAAGGATTTTTTTTTAAATTATGATTCAAACATTTATTGTTACAAGAGATGTTTCAAATCTTTTTGGAAATTAATCTCTTTTAATACTGGTTAATTGCAATTATTGCGTCGAATTTTTTATTAAAATATAATGGCGTTTTTTTGATAATGTTTATTACCTTGTGGCCCAACTGGGCGTAGTTTTATGTTTAAGAGACTTGATTGTTCGCAAGAAGTACTTTCTTAAATTCAATTCAATTGTTCTCTCTCATCAAAGTCACACAGAAAAATGAAATTGCTTCGCATTTTTTTCCATTTTTTAATTTGTGAAGAACTAAAAGTTTTACCAATAATTATAATGAATTTTCATTGAATAAGATTATTCAGATTATTTTATCATGAGTATGAAAAGCTATAGCCAAAGAAAATTGTATTTTTTTTTTTTTAGCTTTTTTGAAGAGAATATGAATGTGTCATTGATTCTAGAATTAATAACTGCTATAAGTGCAATTAATGTATTATTTATTAGGAGATGCGCCGAGAGTTGTTGAAAAGGGGTGACTGGAACATAATCACAGTGGACTGGGCAGGCGGATCATTGCCTTTGTACACACAGGCCACGGCCAACACAAGACTGGTTGGCCTCGAACTGGCATACTTTATCAACCATCTCATCAGCCACTTTGGCCTTGACCCTGCAGACGTGCACATGATTGGTCACAGCTTGGGAGCTCACACAGCGGGTTACGCGGGTGAGAGGGTGCCTGGAATAGGCCGCATTACAGGTCAGTTCAATAAGAACTGAAAATCGAAAAAAGTTTTTGAATACTTGTTATACATCAGGCCTTGATCCAGCCGAGCCCTATTTCCAAGGAATGCCATACTATGTGAGACTGGACCCCACCGACGCCAACTTTGTGGACGTTATACACACCGACGGGAAGTCAATATTCCTCCTAGGTAAGTGAAAATTAGCAAAAAATTTGTATCATATAATAATCACTTGAATTTGAAGATAATCGTTAAGTTATGTTACCATGAAAATTTAAAAATATCCGTGAAAAATACTCTCAAAGATTTAACATTTTTTCTTTAAATTGAAATATTTACTATGAATGAAATTAATAGTCATATTTTTTTTTAATTAAATCCAAAATTACACTTTTAAATGATAACTTTTATTTGCTTTGATTTACATCTTGCGAAGTTGTTGAAAATGACTTATTTTAAGAAGGTGTTTATTTTCTGTAACATAAAATAACCTTTAAAGCTGCTTAAAACTTTAAATATTACTTTGATATCACTTAACAAAATAAACAAGCCTAAAATATATGTATAAATAAACGTGAATTTTGTTAACCAATTTTTGATCTTCCAACCATCAAAAGAATAAGCGATAGCTATCGCAAAGAGAAATTATTTTTAAATTGAAACACATAATTAACCCAACCCCCAATAATAGTTCAACTCTGATAGTCTTCTGTTGCTTGTGCTTGTTGCATAAAGCTTAATTTGGTCCATGCATACATTTTATACCGAACAGAGGAGTTTCTTGATGACGCACTTGTAAATTTCTGTAAATATGTTTGACTCTTTCTCCTATCTTCCTTTGACCCAATTGTAAATGGTCTGAGTGCACCATTTGTAATATCACACCATAAGACAATGATATAATAATAATAATAATTCCATAGAAGATATTCTCAATTTATCAATTTTGCTAGGCTACGGAATGAGCCAACCTTGCGGTCACGTTGATTTCTACCCAAACAATGGCAAAGAGCAACCAGGGTGTGACATAGCTGAAAACCCAATCCCTCTGACCCTGATAAAGGAGGGCCTCGAAGAGGCTTCAAGGGTGCTTGTGGCGTGCAACCACGTCAGGGCCATTAAGTACTTCATCGACTCCATCAACTCCAAGTGCCAGTACATGGCGCACCAGTGCGATTCTTTCGACCACTACATGCAGGTATATAGATTTAAATGTTGCTTCAGGATTAATTTTAACTCCAGGCCCTTATAACAGGGACGATGTTATGCGTGCAAGGAAAACTCCACGCAGTGCATGGTGATGGGCCTGCAGGCTGAGGATTATTCGTTGAGTCTACCAAAGTCCACTGGCATGAAGCTGTACACCACCACTGGCAAAGAGTACCCCTTCTGTAGTAAGTATAATCAAAATTTATCTACACGTACTGCGCTGAGATGGGTAAAAAAGAGACTAAATTTCTTGTTTTTGTACGAGATGTACATTTTTCTTGCGAATGTATGTAATTCTTAATAAATGGAGAATAAATTGACTTCCTGAAGGAAAACATTATCGGGTGACCGTGGAACTAGCAAGACCTCCAAGGGCAGAAGACTGGGTGCAAGGTTTCATGAAGATTTCTCTGCACAGTGACGATGCCATGGCAAGGAACATAGATTTGACTCCCACGTAAGCTGCATTTATATGAAAAAATGGACAAACATTTTAAACAGAAGTTTATTTCAGGGGCTATGTCAAACTGCAGCATGGTCACTCACGGACATTTGTAGTCTCCCACCCTGCAGAGCTAGGGCCAATAAAGAAGATTGATTTCTACTGGGAGTACGACATGGACGTGTTGCAGCCACGATCTCTCTGCTTTTTCTGGTGCAACGACCATTTGTACGTGTCCAGGATACAAGTGATGGAAATGGACGTGCCTCAAGACGCAAGAGGGTATTTATTTAACTTAAATCCTGCTGATGCATTTATAATACATATGAAATTTCTATTATTAGCTTATTTTATTATTCCACTCTTTGACATTACGATTGCTTCTCATTAGAAAAACAGTCTTGTTTAAAACCAGTTGAAAACTTTTAAGTGAATTCCAATAATAACAGGGTAGACAGAAAATATTTTCACCGGTGTCCATAAACCTCACGATAAAACCCCAATCTTGCAAGTACAGAAATAATCCATATAAAAAAGAGATTAACATAATTTTCAAAATCTGAAAACCAAAATATCCGTATGAAGGAAGTATGGAGCTTGCGGCAGCCCTGTATAAAAATGAGGGCTATCCCTCATAAAATTAATATAAAATGATTTCACATATCTCTATAATTACTATTATTGCAAAAGAGGGGAAAGCCTGGTCAGTACCGCACGCACCCTGATAGTGGGGTGGGATCCTTAATTTTGATCGTTCAACTCTTAAATATGAATGCTGCGCGGGTGTTTAGACTTTTAAGTGTGGAAGTGTGCCTTATCCGAACGTGGCCATCCTGTGAAGGTGTTCCGATCAGACCCGCGGGGGCCCATCCGGGGCCCTTCGAAATGCGGAGAAAACGGAACTTTTGCCCATAACTCGGTGGGGGTCGGTCCCGGCGAAATTCTTTTTGGAAGTGAAAGTTATATTAAAAAACCATGTCTGGAAATGCCTTTAAAGTATTTTTTTCCCAAGAATTTGTACTAAACTTCTGTGGGCATAGATTAGGAGGTATGGTGTGATGTTATTTATATATAAGCAAGTGGAAAATGAAATACACAAATGGAACAAGAATTAGACCCTTTTGGCCCAGACTATTCACCCAACATATGTCTATAATATATATTCATTTCGAATAGTGGGCCTTAGGATATTTTCATTTTTCTTTTATTATTAAAAATATCTAGTTTTTGCGTTAAGTATATCAAAATAGTAATTGGATTTTTATTTAATTTCTGCAGTAAACGTGACGATTCGGAGGATACAAATGTGGTTGAACTTTGCAGCCTTGGAAGCAGGAGTTACACAGACATTGCATCAAGAACAGCAGCCACCTTTTACAACAACTGCTAGGCTTGCTTTTCATTTCCAAATTAGCATATTAATTCCTACAGCTGATTATAGTGAGATAATTTTTTTTAATATTGTCAGAGCTGAAGAAAATATGCTGATGAAATAGTTACAAAACACTTTGTTAAGCTCGACCCAATATTTTTGAACTAGTCTTTCTTATTTTATTTTGCTTATGTGTTATATTGTTTTTTATACTTAAGGAAATGAAAGTCCAGCTTTGTATGGAACAGGAAGTACTTAATATTTTTACAACTTTATGCTACAAAATTTTTGAAGAGGCACATTATGCATTTTTGATACATAGATGTTTTTACGTTTCTTACTTATTTCTTGCTTAATTATTTTTGGGTGTGGCTTCCCGTTCACATTATAGTATTCATAAACAAATCATAAAAATCCTCACTTAAAATTTGGCTGATATTTGTTTTTTTCCATTTTACTGCGTATATAGGGTTTTGATTGTGTACGGCGGAATAGGGATGCGATTCTTTAAATACGAGATATTTTTTGTGATGAACTTTATACAAATAATGTGCGATTAATATTTACTTAAGTTAAATACTGCATATTTTTTATATTTTCTATTGTTACAAATGCTGCACTATTTATAATTAAGTCTCAATAAAGCCTGTGCTATTTGTCCTATTTAAATAACGGAATGTGTTTATTTTTATTATATTTTGAATATTTCCATCAATTAAGACCATACACGCGTGTAGAGAAAGCGAGTTAAAAAAAGGGTAGAAGATGACAAAACGATATACTCACCATTTTACCCTTCTTCTGGACTGCAAATTATTTCCGTGGTGTAGATTATTTGGAGCCCAATAAGCAGCATACCAACTCTGCTAGAAAAAAAGGCAAATTGATTATAGGTTGACATAATATAATATAAAGCTCTACAATATGTACATATTATTGCGAAAAATGATTGAAACAAATTTAAATAAAACAACAAAATGCATTAATAATTGTACGACATTATAGAATGTGGCGTGTAAACTAATTTTTTTTTCAGTGTTTGCTTATCAATTATCCCAATTATCTCTTCCAAATGTCTTTTGCCATACTTGACCAAAAAAAAGAGACCGCATGGATGGTGTGTGTGAGCGTGTGTCACACAATCACAACAATGAAACATACGTCGAGCAAGAAAGAAAAAAAATCACGAAGAAGAGCTCATCTCTGAATTGTAGGGAAAAAAAATACACAATATTCTAGGTAACCACCTTATGGCTTTTATCTATGTGTGCGTGTGTTTATACCACAGCTACTTCAGTCTGTGGTGTATGCTGAGATGCTGCATGCTATGATGCTGCATAATAAGTAAGTCATATAAGCTATGCACTCAAAGCACTTAGTACTTGAGAGTCTTGTTGTACTGTGTCTCTTTTAGGAGAGTTTACAGGTTTAAAGGTCTTTTCTCTCCCCTCCCAGTCCCAGCTTACACTCACAGCGTTGAATAATAGTCCAACTCTTTAGTCTGTTCTGTTAAAAACTGCCAAAACTGCCTCTCTGACACAGCTCTCTGAGCTCGAAGTAAAATTCACTATGTAACTCTCTGTGCTGCCCACTGACGGCACTGAATCTGACTGGGCCGATTGGGGCCACTCACAGAGTTGTACACTGGGCCACTGGGGGAGGTGTTTTTCATCTTTGCGTGGAGATGGCGTCGTGTGTGGTTGTGTTTGTTTGGTGGGTTTGGTGATTGTTGTCGTCTCCGGTCTCTCTGGTGTTGTCTGAAGCAAGAAGTATACTACTTCTTGGTCTGAAGTCTCAACCTGAACGTCTACTCTCAAGTGCCCAGTCTCCGTTACATCGTCATAAAAGTTTCCCCGGACCCGGTGTCTCGATTGCGCGTTCTCCAGATTTGTCATAATATTATAACACAAGCGGGCCAAAATGGAGTCTATTTTGGAGCAGCAGCGGCGCTACCACGAGGAACGTGAAAGGTTGATGGACGCAATGGTCAAAGAGATGCTGCACAAAAAGCTTGGCAATCGCGAAATAATAAATTCCGATCACAGGCTGAAGATGCTCCTGGACGTAAGAGCAAAACATACACTTTTGGATTTTAGGTAAATGGCAATTTATAATTTTATTTTAGCATTACTCCGAGAGCACAACACACTTGAAGGAGCTTTACGAGGACAAAGATGGGCTTCGAAAGGAGGAGGTTTCACTCTTATCTGGTCCCAATGAGTTTGGAGAGTTTTACTCCAGGCTCCGGGGCATAAAAGAATTCTACAGGAAGCACCCAAATGAAGTTTGTAGTAATTTTCTCAGAAAACAGGTATAATATTATCAAATTGTTACCTCCCTTTTTAGATCAGCGTGCCCATGTCTGTTGAATTTGAGAACATCACTAAAATGAGAGAAAATCCTAGCGATGAAGCAGCTAGTAAGCTAATAAGTTTTTTTTTTTAAATTAAATTTTTAAAACTGATTTCTACAGATATTGTTGATTTTACTGACGAAGAAGGCTACGGGAAATACTTGGATTTGCACGAGATGTACATTATGTACATAAACTTGAAGGGTATTGAGGTGAATTGACCTAAATTATATGTAATATTATTTTTGTGTCCAACTTTATGTTGACCAAACGCTGAGTTGACTGAATGCATTTGGTCCATAAACGCTTGGTCTGAATGCATTCAATCTATCCCAGTAGTGATTTACATTGAATTAGACTTCTTTTTGGTGCCAAAAGCTTGGGCCAAACACAAATATAAAGCGCTGCCAACTTTTTCACAATTTTGTGCTCGTGCATTAGACAAAATAGTTTACGAGACGTGCTTAAATAACTTGTTCGGTTATAATTGCAGAAAACTGCAAATTGAATGTTAATTGAAAACTGACTGTATGGCACAGTGGTTAGTGCGCTTGGCTGATAATCTGAAGGTCTTGGGTTCTATCCTGGCTAGGGTCAGGGCTTGAAAAAGTTCTGATTCTGGCCGGCTAGTTCACAAGACTTCAGTAAATCATAGGAGGTGCATTAATCACTGTGACAGGCAGATTTGGGGGGAATTGCAGGCACTTCGTCTGCAATTTCGGATGCAGTCTGGTGTTTTCTGCAGTTTCCATCAGACATTCTAGGCGAATGCCGGCATAGTTTCCATTCACAGGCTGCAGCCGCTCACCTTCCTCATCTTTGAAATTCCCAACAACCAAACCCATCCTATGCTCCTCTCTCCCCGGCCCAGTGGGTCGTAAGGTCACCGTGTTATCGGCCCTGAAAGGGGAGAACCCGAGTTATCGGCCCTTGCGATTTAGCAGTCTGTCTGCTACCGCTGGTGCCTTCCCCAAGAGGGATAAACAATTAAAAGAAAAAAAAAACAAAAACAAACCAAACAAAAAATGTTAATGTGACTGTTGCGAAAATCTAAAATTCAATTTTAATCATTTAAAGGCAAAAATAAGTTAGTGAAATTAATTACTTTATATGATAAAATTAAAGTGAGTTTTGTTCTTTAAGCAAGCAAAATTTATAAAAAGAAAATTAAAATTACTTCGCAGCTCAAAGCGTCATCAAATTCGATCCTCAAGCAGCATGTTGTAATTTATTTGATTTAAATCAAGGTTCGTGCATCAGAACAATGGAACATAACATACTTTGATAGTTGTTTGAGCTCTCTGATGGGTGCAAGTAAAATTGCATCCAATCAGAGCGCTCGGCAACAATCAAAATTTGCTGGATAAAGAGTGTGCATTTGGTCTAAGCATTAGTAACAAATGCATTGAAAAGTGACTGCATCAACATAAATTGCTTCAGATCTAGCCTGAATGCTTCCGGACCAAGCGTTTTTGGACCGAATGCATTCCGTTAACTTAGCGCGTTGGGTCAACATTGTGCTGAATATATAATTTCAATAAATTTGTATTGATTTTTAGAAAGTGGATTATATTACCTACTTGACCACTTTTGACCACTTGTTTGACATACCCAAAGAGAGGAAGAACATGGAATACCAGAAGTACTTGCTTAAGCTTCTCGAGTATTTGGATGATTACACCCAGCGTGTCAAACCTTTGCTGTCTCTGCCCAATGAAATGGACAGTGTGGCCAAAGAATTTGAGCAGCAGTGGGAAAGTGGCACATTTCCAGGATGGCCTGTGAGTGCCTTGGACTTTTTTGTACTTCTTTTTTATTTTATTTTGTTTATTATCATTTTTTTAAAGAAAGAAGCTGGCAGTGCTCTGACCAATGTAGGTGCCCACTTAGATTTGTCAGCATTTTCATCGTGGGAGGAATTAGCATCGCTAGGGCTCGATCGTCTCAAATCTGCCCTGATGGCTCTGAATATGAAATGTGGAGGGTGAGTTGTGAATAAATTGATTCTAATTGTTGCGAGCTATAATTTTGTACAGAACTCTTGAAGAAAGAGCCCAGAGGCTGTTCAGCACTAAGGGTAAAAAAGACCTTGACCCGTCGCTCATGGCTAAGAGCAAGAAAGGAAACAAGACGGCTAATTTGAAGTTGCTTGAGAGACAAAGGGAAATTTCCCATTTGGAGGCCCAAGTTTATCGGTGAATTTTAAGTTGAAATTTCAGAAAAGCTTCATTTCAATCATAAATTTTATACAGATTTGCGGAAATTCTTTCGGAGCAGAGGAGTAACACCAAAGAAAACGTTCAGAGGAAGCAAGCTCGCACAGAAGGCGAAAGAGAGGAATCTGATGAAGAGGAAAGTGCGTCAGCCTCAGAAGATGAGGACAATGACGATGTTCCTTACAATCCAAAAAATCTACCCCTTGGTTGGGATGGGAAGGTTGGCATTGCTCGAAGAAAAATAATTTAAGCTAACTTTCTCTTCTTTCAGCCTATTCCCTACTGGTTGTACAAGCTTCATGGCTTGAATATCAGTTACAACTGCGAAATATGTGGAAACTTCGTCTATAAAGGCCCAAAAGCATTTCAAAGACATTTCGCGGTGAGATTTCTATACTAATGTATCAATCAAAAATATTTTTGACATCCACATTTAAACAGGAATGGCGTCATGCTCACGGCATGCGCTGCCTGGGAATACCAAACACGGCGCACTTTGCCAACGTCACACAAATCGAGGACGCCCTTCAATGTAATAATTTCATAAAAAAATAATACATGTATAATAGTGTTGAACTTCTAGTGTGGGAGCGCTTAAAGCTGCAGAAACACATGGAGCGTTGGCAACCAGAGGTCGAGGAGGAGTATGAAGACTCGCTTGGCAATGTGGTCAACAAAAAGACCTACGAAGATTTGAAGAGGCAGGGGCTTCTATAATCCCTTGGTAAATAAGTCTCGATTTTACTTTCTGTCTTGTGAATAAATCTTACTCGAATACAAAAGCTTTTTAAACAAATTACTTACTTTTGATTATTTGAAAATAAAATCACAAAATAATTATATATAAAATAATAATATTAAGTTAAGTTACAAGCAACGAGCAGAAAAAAGGATTAAGAATATTTCTGGGGATGTACTGCTAAGGGAAGTAAAGAATCTATACAATGAGCGTTGATTCTGTCCTCATCAGTTGCCCTGGCAGTGCAATTGCTTGGAAGGAGCGTCATCTGACCAGCTCCACTGTAGCTTTGGACAAATGGACAGCCATGCTAAGAGTGCAATGGGGCCGTTGTGCTGGGACATTACATTTAGATTCGACTAGGCATGTGCTTTTATTTTACAAGTGCAAAGGTGACAGGTGCCCTTCTTAGGCTTAGGATAGAATTATCTGATAGCTATTTTCTCAAATTGAAGCCCACCCTTGGGTTTCAGCGCACACTAAGCAGCTTATTTTGTATTCTACGTTTATTTTCCCGAAGTGGTGCATCCTTGGAGGTTGGATCTATCCTTAACCAATTTTGTTACTTTTTTAACTTTCGAATTATTGCTCAGACATTTTTATTGTTTATTCTTTACAAATGAAGAGAAAAATTAATTTTAAAAATATTAAAAGCACAAAATGCAATTAAAATTTTACAATCTTTCGTACGTTAATTGAACTGTAGTTGGTCCGTGTAGGCGTAAATAACGCTGCCTTCACCTTGACTTGTTCCTTCTCCAGTCAAACCAGTGATGTGTGCTGTTGAGTAAAAAAGTGTCAAATATGCTTTATATTCACATTATTTGATAAAAAACCTGACAAGCGAGTAAAACTAGGTACTAACATGCTGTTATGTCTTTAATGGTTATGCAGTTATCAAATTACAGTTCATTCCAAAACAATGTTATAGCATTCAATTTTTCTACAACAATAAGTACCGATCTTTTACAAGACAGTATATAAGATCTTTTTACGTCACAGGCATACTCGGTGCACAAGTATATTCACCAGTTTCCCTTTAATCATGAATTTCTATTTGTGCCCCAGATAATATTTCAAAATTTAAAGATGGATCAACACAAAGAGTATAAGTATTACCAAAGCCCTCCTCTCCAGTGCCTTGGATTTCTTCATAAATCGTGGTCTCAGATCCAGGTATGCCTTTATCATTTCCTTTTGTAGTCTACAAGATATTATCTATCCTGTAGTTTCAATTTTAAACGTATAAATATTTGAAGTTAATCACCTCTCTATATTTCTGTAAGTACAATTTGAGGGGGTCGACATAGTTATCGAATCCAAGGTTGGTCATGGCAAAAAGAATGTCCTCTCCATTGATGGTTTTCCTCTTTTCCATGTGACACCGATCACTGGCCTCACTTGTGATAAAGCTGATGAACTCTGACACACACTCTTGAACACACTCTCGCGCATCCTTGGCAATCTGGAAGGCAAGTTAAACATTGCTATGAAAAGTCTGAATCCAAGTATTAATATTATAGTTCTACACAAACGAAAAAAGTGTTTAAAAATTTGTTTGTGGACATCCGTAAGCAACTCAAATCGATATATTACAATTATTTATGGAAACACAAATGCACACGTGCTTGATAATGCAATAGGGTTGGTTCATACATAAATTTTGTCATATTTAAATTGAGATGATTATTTTTAGGGGTTCATCAATTTTGCTGATTTTGTATTTTTTTCTTGCTCATGAATTAGGGTCGCAGACTGTGGCAAAAACAAAGGTAGAGCGTTTGTTTTAAAATAATACTATTTTTCCATTGGAGATAGAGTAGCCCCCATTACACTTCAATTCCTCAGTAATAATTCTTTAATTCTATACCTTCCCAGTTTCAGGAATAGCTCTCTTCATAATTTTCGCGACGTTAGCTATTGGTAAAAATCTGTCTTGCTCTCGAAGTGGCTGTCCAGGTCCTTTCATATCATCTGTGTCATCATGAGCCGAATCATCAGAATTTTCAGCCAGGACGTGGTCACCTTCATCTACACAAATTTATCAAACCAAGTTTAAATAATGCTGCTACATTGCATATTAAAAATACGTATATAACACAACACAAAAAATAATCACTGTACACGTACCATCTGCTGTAATGTACGTTCCCTCAGCGGTATGCATAAATGCAGCAACTTCATCACCACTCTCGCTGTTGTCCATGTTGGCCAATTAAGCGTTCTAAATTATGTAATTGGAGGTCCCTTTATGCACACAAAGAAAATCTTTGGTCCGCTTTGGTCGCTGAATTTACTTCTTATTTCTTGAAACGAATAAAGAGAAATTTCCTAAATTGTGTATTTTGTGCTCTTGTTTTTCTGTTATCAAGTCTATCAAGTTATGAACACAAAAATACATTAAATATAATACATACGTTTGACGCTTTTGTTTTTTAATATAATTTCGTTTTGTTTTTGTTGCTTTAGGAGTCTGCCCGTCTGCCGCTTAGCTTTTCGCTTTTGCCTTTCGCTGGCTGCTGGCTTTCGACCTTCGCCCCCTTTGGCGTTGGCGCCTGCAACGCCACGGTGACGGCGTCTGTAGGTATCTCTTGTCGAGCGACCTCGCCTCAAATGTTCGCGCGAACACATTCTCGCGCGATAAAATTCGCCGCGAACAGCGAGCATGTACAGCATGGACCTGGAAAATCAATGATGTACAGACTACGCTTTAGGGAGTAGGGACGATATAGTCGATATACCATCAAGGATCTTTAAAATTTTTGTACTGACCAAGAAGAATAAATAATAATAATGATAAGCTGTATAGAATTTTGGAACTGCTTGTTGGATACAACACTCTTCATATCCTGTATTCTCTCAAGTCGTCTACCAAACGTCAAACCAACTGCCAAACGAAATGATAACAAATAACAAATGTGGATTTTCTATGTACTTAACTGATTTTTTGTACTTTTCTAGCTCATGAAAGTGTTGCAGACCGTCGCCGCTTTATTTTTTGATAAAACAATTTTTGCAACAAGGAAAAGGCCCAATCTCTTCATCTTTTCTCTTCTCTATTTGGATTATTCACATGCAACTCCTTAATGTGTTAAAAAAGGAAGTTGTAAATAATATCTATTGTCTCTTAATGAATGGTCCTTAATGAAAAATGTTTTCTTCAATGCATGTTTCGCATGTTTATTTTTATAACATAGGAATAGCAAATTAAACAGTGTTTTCGTAGCGATTTGAATTTAAAGGTGGCTTTTGTTGTTTATATAATTTAATACACGTCTTAAAATTTATTTTAAATAACTATTTTTTTCCATAATCCATTCAATCATGACCCATTCAAAGGTTAAATGAGTTAATCAATATTCAGGTTGCATGAAGGTGCAGAGCCAAATCAATTAATTTACTGCAATGGTTGAAAAGTCAAGTTGTCTTGACTTACACCAACATATAAAGGATCACAAAAACTTTGGCTTTGCACAACCTACAAAAATTTGTTACATCTATAATTAATTCAAAGTACTCAATGGAAATTCACCATTTGAGAAATCGAATAACATTGGATCTTATGGCAGCCTCATCTTAGAATGATTGAATCTTTTCAATCCTAAGACATGTTGTACTAGATGCAAAATAAAAAATATTGGCGTTGGAAAAATCAAAGTTCAGCGTGGGGCTGTAGTCAGGCGATCAAACATTTGTAAAAGCTCACAAAATTGGCTTTGGTTGCCTACTTTACAAATCTTTGATCGCCTGACTATACAGCCCCACGCTGAACCAATTTAGATTTTTCCAACGCCAATATTTTTTTATTTTGCAACTAGTACAACATGTCTTAGGATTGAAAAGATTCAATCATTCTAAGATGAGGCTGCCATAAAAACCAATGTTATTCGATTTCTCAAATGGTGAATTCCCGATAAATACATTTTAGTTTAAATTTTCTCTTCTTATTAGATGCGACCTCAGTTCAAATTTTCAATATATTATATTAAAACTGATTAAAACAATGCTTTCCTATTATGTGAATTGGCTATTAATGTAAGACAAAATGTATTCTATTTACAAATAAATGAACTCGAATTTACAATGTTATTCATAACGTTGCTGTCGTGGAAAAATATAGGATTCCCTTCCATTTTCCCATAAGAAAAAATGTGATAGTGGAGCCGCACCCAGAGATTGGAAAATTTCCTAGACAGCAACAATATACAATATGACTAACAAAGTCATGAAGGTGAGACCAGGATGATACAAGTCTATAACTTAGCCTTCTCCATCACAACTTTTAAAGATTGTTGTTGTCAAACTTTGGTCCAGGAGTGATGCCAATGTCAGCATAAGACTTTTCTTGGTGAAGTTCAATTGCTTCAAACTTTTTCAGAACCAACAAGGTGTAGAACTTTTGTGCAACCTGTTATTTATAAACATGGAATTAGTCAAAATTTAATGTCTCGATTTTTGATAAATGAATGTGCAATATTTCTACTTGATCAAACATATTAGTTTACCTGCTTGCGACTGTTGCGGTGAGTCATTTCAGAGAAAAACATTGGCCTCTGTGACGAGCTGTCCAGTTTGCTTTTCAAAATGTGATACATATGGGCCGCCCTCTTGTTCAGCACTCTCTCCTCATACTGCTCGTACGTCTCATCCGTTTGCTGCTCTTCAGGAGGTCCAACACTGTGCGGAAATTCTTCATTGTCAAGATCGTGCCATGGGGTTGTTGGCCCATGACCTCCAGGGGTCACTGCGGGTGGCAGCTGATCGTCATAGCCCATGTTGGCCATCAGAGGAGCCTGGCTTTGATCATATCCCAAATTCTCCATAGCTGGCATCTGTTGCTGCTGTGTGTGCATCAGACTATGACCTCCCATTTGGTGTGGGGTGGCACTCATCAGCAAACTAGGGTCATTCAGACTTGGGTCATGGTGCATCATTGGTGCAGGGGTGGAATGAGGTTGGTTTCCTAACACGGATACGCCCAGGTGGTCTGCACTGGGCATGGAGTGATCAGGAGGCAGCAGGTTGGAAAGGTTTGACATGTCTGGCGGCATCACCGGGGGCATCAAAGGAGCCTGAGCAGTTTCCAATATCATCTGAAAAAATGATTTTAAATAAAGATTAATCCAAAAACAAAACATAAAGGATAAAATTGGGGTGGTGCCCTCTGCACTACCATAGAATTGCACAGGTTAATAAGAATCTTGTCTTGGCCTGACCCCGAAAAAATTTCAAATATTAATTTTCACAACACAAATTTTTTTCAATTTTATCTTCATCTTGAATCAAGAATGCCAAAGAGGCTCTCTGTGGGTGGATGGGGTCTTTTAATCTAGTGCGTTTTTAAGCGAAATTCATGCTAGGGTTGGTGTGGTTCTGTCCAACATTTTAACATTTTCCTCCCAATAAATGATTATTTTCAAATTTTTTATAACAATTTGACAACTAAATAACAATATTAATAGCAAGTGATTGTACTAACAGGCGGGTGTAGAGGCTCTTCTTCGGGAAGTTTGCGTTTCCTGCCAGGTCTTCCTTTTTGAGGAGTAGCAGGAGTCCTAGGTGGCATAAGCATGGAATTCGGTTGGTCAACTTCAGCCACGCCTGACGTGCCAAAGTCTCCCATCTGACCAAGAATAGAAGTTTCCGGCCCTCCACGTACATTTTCCAACATAAGTTCTCGGTCCAAGTCTCCAAAAGTGCCAAAGTCTTCATTTTCTGATGGTTTGGATGTCAGATGCCGCAAGTAGCACTGAGCATAGTATTTTATTAGAAATCTTTCCAATAAGAAATTATTAAGGTTTGCATGCATGCTTAGTATTTTACTATGACATGTTTTAAGGTAATATAATGTAGTATTTAGTTGTAATGCAAACAAGATATTGAATTTGGAGGTTAATTCTTTTTAAATTCACCTTGAAGAGCTGCCTGGCCGGAATGGGCCTTCCTGGCAGGGCAAATAGCTTCTCAACACCGCCACTCTCCTTCCAATGCATGAGCCGCTTTGTAGGAGGTGCCAGATCTAAAGTTGTGACTATGTCAGAGGTGTCTGAGAGTTGTGCTTTCATTTCCTCTCCAGATATATTTTTAACTTCGTCCACAATTAGTTTTCTCTTCCTCTTAGCCTTCGAAAGTCCCTTTACGGTGGCAGTATCAACTGGTGCCAACGCAAAACTCTCCTCTTCATTGTGGATCAAGGTGGTTTGATCAACAGCTCGGTCTGCTTCACTTCCTAAATCTAAAGAAAACTTAAATCCTGTTTACAATAATCTGCTAAAAAATACCAGGTGGAAGACCAAGATGAGCCAAATCAGGTACTCCTACAATAGCGTTTGCTCCGCCAATTCCGAGTCCAGCGTTGATGAGGGCAGAACTAGGTCTACTGGGGTCATCATCATCACTATGGCCTCCCATTGGCGAGGGAGCACCAACAAAGTCCATCCCATCGTCATCCGAGTCATCTGAGTGAGCAGCACGTCCAAGGTCTCCTTTCGAAACTCCAACCAACGCAGCTGCAGCAGCAGCAGCTCTGGCTGCTTCTTCTTGTACGCTCGACCCTTCGGGAGGTAGTCCTGGGGCATCTAATGGGGCATCATCAAAGAGACCACCCTCAAAGAGTCCAGTGCCTATAATATCTTGGCCAAGGTTGCCACCAAATCCGTCATCCCTGATGGGAATATCAATGTCCATTGGCTGCGGGGCTGCTGAAGTTGAAGGTCGTACACTCTTCTCGGCTCGGTGATCAGTGACATTGTGGTCACTAAAGAGCAAATTTCCCTAGTAATGTTTTCATTAATTGACTTTAATTCAGCTCCAAAGTATAAGAATTTACTTGATCGCCAGCAGATGCATCTCTAAGAAGGTCTGCTGGGCCAGATTCGTTTCGATCAAAGCTCAGCATATCCCCAAAACCTTCGTCATCCACTCCCAAGTTTTCTGATCCTGGCGCAGCACTAGTGGTTGCCAAGGCCATGGAACCATAGTCCTCCCTCATGGTAATTTCTTCAGCTCTTGATTGGTTCAAGCTGAACTGAGCCTGGATATCTACATCACTAAATTTATAATTTTAATACATAAATTAAAATTTCATTCAAAGAGTGCACACTTAAGCTCTGGAATTGCAGTCTCAAAGTCGTGAAACACCTCTGGCAAAGTGATGGCATTTACATTGGCTTCTCGGTTGTCCTCTGGCAAGTCAACCATGCCAGGACGAAAAGCCATCTTAATCTTGACAAAAGCTTCATTGCAGTCAGCCAGAAGGTACTTGGCTTTGCGGGAGTAAATTCTGACGACACCCAACAAAAGATGGCCAGATGTTCGGAGAGCCATTTTCACCTATTTTAAAATGCAATTAAAATTGAAAATCTAGCACTCCATTAGACTCTACCTTTGGCTGCAGAATTCCGTCGACAGATTTCTCAATGTTTGTCTCAAAGACGTGTGCCTTAGTCAGTTTTTTGTCCCAATGGGCGGCCAACCAAATTCGGGCCAAAGGGCCCTTCTTGGCCAAGACAAAGTGTGCGTAGAACATCTCTAAGCAACTAGAACAAATAAATTACATAAATATGCATGTAGTTCATAAAAGTTTTTAGGAGCTTTTCTTATTTTTCGGCTCCAATAAAAATATGATTGTTTTATTTTGGGGTTACGCTCCACCATTTTGGCGCCAAAGTACATAGTTTCAAGTTTAATTCAGAATTTACGGTGAAATTTCGACAAATAATGGGACATTGTGATCACGTTTTAAATCTTTGTCGATTAGAGTAACAATTTAATTACATGAGCAAATGAGTAGGAAAATTGTGCCACTTTTGACATTAGCCCCCCTCGAGCAATCAGGTTGAATTTGCGGCCGACTTAAAGCCAAAATGAAATGTAAATTACAGTGATCTCAAGAGTTTTCCCAGCAAAATTGCGTGTTTAATCAAAACTTACTATTTATTGACAGCTGTATAGATAGATTTGCAAGCTTTCCTTTCCAAATTGATGGCAAAATAAAAGATTTTATGTTTTTGGCATTTCTAGAAGACGCCTCTCTGTTGTATGTATCGCCGTAAATCGTAAGTAAAATGTAAATAGCAACGCACACAAGATGGCGGCTATAAACTCGTCACTCCCAGAAACAGAAGTACATGCACCAACTTAATACGAATTACCCGCAACTTCTTTAATAAGCGTAAAAAATCATATGTTTCCTTCGAATTTTTAAATTCAATCTTATTCAAAATTTAAATAACAAATACGTGTGTTTATTTTAACAAGGTCACTAATTACGAAAAAATGATAAGTTTAAAATATTTTTGTTTAGTTGGCAACAGCCGGTTTGGAGGGTTCATGTTTCTGTTATTAAAAAAAGGATTGGTCAAGACGCCATTAATTTTCAGTTTCAGCAACCTAAGCGGCACTAAGCGGCATGATGCTGATATCTAAAAATGGCATCTCGACCAATCCATAGGTCGTATTATTTTTGTACTGACTCTTTATTGGACAAGACCGAACAGACAGAACCTGGACCGAATTGAACCTCGTCAACCTCGTGCTCAACAATGGAAACCTCAGAATCGCCTCAGAACACCTAGCGGCGAGAACGATAAAGCTCTGGGCTTGGCTAGATAGAGGGCCAAGCTTTTGATTGGCGGCCACCGATCACGTGACTCCGGCTGCGCTCGTGCTTGTGCGGCTCGTGTGTGTTTATGTTTTATGTCCGTCTGGACCGTCTGCATCGCTAACGACGCTAGCGTTGCCGCAAACGGTGATCTCTCTTTGCTGATTTTCTCAATATTTGGCAACTGAAGTTCCATAAATCCTTTCACGATGGCGGTTAGTAATATTTTATTTTATTACAATTATTGAGTCTTTTCCATTTCTTGTTTGTCTTGTGGCGAGAGAATACTTAATTGCATTGAGGCTCACTGCGGCGGATGGGGTCTGGTCTTTTTGATCTCGGAAGTTTTAGCATAATTCTTGCTAGTGGTGGTGCCGTTTTGTCAAAAAATTCCTTTTTTTAAATAAATTGTTCTCAACAATTGATTGTAAACAATGTTTTATAACAATGTGAACGAATAAACAACATTAATTTTGATTGAAGAGTATGGAGTCAACAATAAAAAGCATTAAAGCAAGAGCGGAGTCCATCATACAGGAATTCCCTTGCACATTAAACGCATTTTACATTTCTACTCTATTACGTACATCGTTTCTTGTTTTTTACAACAATTTATTTTATGTACATACATTTTCTTTTGCAGACAATGCCCATGAACCCGAAACCTTTCCTCAACAGCCTCACTGGCAAACCTGTGATGGTGAAGCTCAAATGGGGCCACGAATACAAAGGATATTTGGTATCTGTTGATGGTTACATGAATCTGCAGGTTTGGAAATAAATCTAATAATTCAATGGATCATTTTTAACTCATTCTTATTCAGCTGGCCAACACAGAAGAGTATATAGACCACGTCTGCACCGGCAACTTGGGTGAAGTTCTGGTGAGGTGTAACAACGTCTTGTATATCAGAGGAATGGACGAAGAAGACGAGGATGGTGAAATGAGAGAGTGATGTAATTGAGACTTTCTGAGCGCATGGTCATGTGAGTGAATTTGGAAATTTAGGTTTCGTTTTCAACTTGATGTAAATTATGCATTATTTTTACTTAATTCCCCCGGGAGTGAATAAAACTAACTTCGACAAGCAAAATCAAATTAAATTTATTTTATTAAATTCAATTAATTTATTAATTCTCTCACAAAAAAAAAGATTGCAATAAAAGATATCCATAACTGAATACTTCTCTTTGTGTGAAAACAGCATCTTTTAAAAAAAAAAAAACAAACAAACAAACAAATGTTGGCGCTGGAAAAAAAAGTTATTTTATGCCATCAAGTTTCAGTCTTTCAATCAAGTTTCGCATTGTATTCGAACCAATGGAGTTTTGCACTGTACAGAAGCAGATGGAAAAGAGTAGAGATGAATATTTATTTTAACTTTTTACACATAATTTACAAACACCTATATTGTGTTTTTATCTCCTAGCAAGCATTCTTCTTTTAATTTCACTGCAGTGACTTAAGTCGCCATAATCAGAAGTCACCAGATTGCATAAAATCTCCTCCTTGCACCTGAAGTCACAACCTTTCTTCATTGAAGTATCTCCTCTTTTTACAGTAATCCTACGGAAATTAAATTGTTGAGTAATTTCTTTCAAGGTGCTACGACGAAGAGCCTAACAAAAGTATTGCTGAAAAAACATTTACCCAAAAAATGTCTCGAACAATTTGTCATCGTGCACCATCCTGAGTGCGGCTTTGTAAAGCTCAGTGGCGGAAAGATCTGCCAGCTGCAGATCTTTCCTTGCCGAGTAAAGCTTGAACCATCTAAGTGGCACCTCTGGACCAGCCTGGTTGGCTTCGGTCAGGTTGAAAATCCATGTTTCATGGTCAATAATATCCTGCAACATTTCAAGCAATTTTTTAAAGACAATAAATAAAACAAATTAACCCATTTATTTATAAATTCTTTTACCAAAACTTGGGATTCATTGTAAAGCATTAATTATTAATTTAATTTAAAGTAATGAGATTTAAATTCTTTTCTTAAATAATTATAAACTGTACTATTTTTTATTGCCTTATGGAGTGATGTTACAGATTTAATTACACTGTTGCAAATCATCCATTTGCTATGATATGCTAATTGCTACTGGATCAAGAAAAGACCTGGTGTTTTTCCTGATAGACGATTAAAAAAAGAATCATATTTACAAACTAATCATGAAATCTATAAATTCCTCTTATGCGTCGATACAAAAGTTTTGAGCAGATTTCCAAACAAGTTAAACAGCATTTCTGCCCCAATCGACACTGGTAATCTATTTTATACAAGGTATTTAATTTATTTTCAACCTCTTAACACCTTATGTTTCTTTCCCTAATTTAAAATAAAAAATTTGGAAATACCCGATTTTTAGCAACTTATGCAATTAATTTTTTTAAGTTGATGGTAAAACAAAACCATTCTAAAGTTATTTAAATCATTTAGCCATGCAAATCAACAGGCTCTGCCTTGAAATAGCAGTCGTCTGCACCGGTACCCAAAGATAACTCCTTAATCTTGTTTCACAACTATGCTCATCCCTAGTCATTACAAAATATTGGGAAACCTTCTAACAAATTTACAAGATTCAAGGAGCAGTGGTAACAAATCAAACCTGCTGAAAAGTGGCCGCGCCGAGCAGACTATGGTGGGCCCAGGCTGATATCTCTCACCCACCATCGCACAAATCAAACACGCTTTTGCGCCACAAAAATTGCCTCCTCAGCCTGCTCAGAGAACCCCCAAATCACCAGGCCGTAACTCGTAATAAACCAACCAAAATAAAGTTCATGAAGAACACGGCGCTACATATGCAATTTCCCAACAATGTAGTCTGTTTTAACTTGCATTAAAAAAATTTGTTCAAAATTAATACAAATCTAGAAAAGGGCACATCCAGCAATTATGCTAATTCAAGAAAATAAAAATATGTGAACTTGTAACAAAGAACAACTTACGAAAAGCAAATATCGGGAATACAGAAAATTCATATATAAATAATGAAACAAGCATAATTTCATCTCCTGGATCAATTTAAATTTCTCTTACCCAACTGGCGCCCTTGTAACCACCATCTGAGTAGTAAACTTTGTAATTGGGGTTGAGGTCTGTGTAGGTGGAGACGCTTCCTCCAATGTAGGCAGTGCTGATTGGTTTTGCAAGTGGCCTATTTCTAGACCTGGGTGCAAACACAACTTTGTATTCCTCAAAATGTGTGTGACCGTAAAACTGCGCTGTAATTGTCCTTTGAAATCTTTAATTTGGAATCATAGAAAAATTATTAATTTCTATTGAAGTCAGGCCTGTTTTCAAACCTGTTGATTATTCTGTCTAGCTGCTTAGACCAAAGTCCCCAACACTCCACTGATCCAGGAGGAAGGTGGCCAATTATGTGGACCTTTTCCTGATTTTCCTCAGCCTTCTTGAGCTCCTCAACCAACCAGCTCAGCATTCCATACGGATCTTTGTACTCGAATATTTGCCACCTGTATTCGGTTTCAGAAAAATAATTTTTCAATATTTAAATATAATATGCTATGCACTACTTTAGATAAGATTATATCAAAATTTATTGCATTAGACATATATAGTACAGTAGTTTCAGCCACAGCACTTTGCGCAGGCAGCTGAAGGCTAAGAAATTCAATTTCTCCAATCACATTTTTAATTAAAATAATTTTATATTTTAGACTGCCTCTTGTATCATTTTAAATTTTTAATACTTTTAAAATTTAGACAATCCTAGGAATTAAAAATTTTATTTATTGCAGAAATTAAATTGTGCATCTTGTATTATGGCATATTTTAAGCTTACCAGTTTAAAATGTAGCACAAGTTTGAATTTATGGCGATTATTCTGAATCCTGGCTGTACAAGGACAGAGTAGAATCCTCCTTGGCGTACAGTTTCAAGAGCATCCTGGGGAAGCCACTGAGACCAAGCGTCGGCAGCAGCGTCAAAAAGCCACTTGGTAGTCATGTTAGTTGGCCCAGTTGGTTTGAGCGGACCAAAGCTGCAAAAAATTATTATAATTAATTATTACAAAGATATCAACGGCCATACATGGGTGCGCTCAACAATTTAGGCTTGCGCTCAAATTTTTTTAAAAGTTGAGCTCGCTCGCGCTTTGCGCTCAAAAATATTTTTTCTTTGAAGGAATTGCGGCTTATTAGACAAATTTTGTATATATCGGCACTTGGAAATGATGAGGATGAACTTCAATTTCCAAAATTAGGATCAGTTTTGAAGTTTTTGGTATAAAAACAGTTTTTCGTTACAATTTTTGATCAAATTTTGGAATTTTTGCTATTGGTTTGAGCGCAAATGAGCGCTGCTCTCTGCGACCAATGTACCTTAGCAATTGTAGAGCAAGTAATTCAATTATTATTATTATTGTTTCTTCTTCATAAATTGGTCATACATCAAATAGAAAATAATGAGAACAGCAGCACCTCTGGCGAACAAAAGTCGCTCAAGAGAGGTCCGCGCTGAGATGGGCACCCATTTTTAACAATGTTGATTTATTAAATTTATTTTTTAATTCCTTTATTCTCTTGCAACAAGTCACATTGGGAGAGAATTGGCAGCCAGCTCTAGTAAACAACTTACTAAAAATCACTGGCCCAATTTGGCAGCAAAAGTATATTTGATTATTTTCTAAATGTCACCAACCTGTTCAGAGGATGAGCCTCATGGTTGCCAATAGTTGGATAGATTTGGGTATTGGGGAACCGTTTTGCCAGAGCATTGTTCAGCTCCTTTATAATCAAGGTGTTTTCATCATTGCTTGAATCCCAGATTGCATGTGGAGGCAGGTCACCAGTCATAATTATGTAAGAAATATCCTGAAATGAAAAATTTGTCAACAATCAAGAATGTGTATTCAACTTATGTTGGTTAGAAACTGCACCTTATGATCCTCAGCAATGTGGTTCAGGGTTGCTTCGATGGTTCTCCAGGGCATGTCGCAGCCCCTATATTCTCCCCAATAGCCTGCCTTGTCAATGTCTGCCAAGCTCTGGAGGCGTCGGTGCTCAGGCAAGTACCTGCTTTCAGGTCTGCAGCACAGAGGTTCTCCACAGTTAATGCTGGTTCCCTCCTGGTACTCGGGGTCAAAGTGAATGTCCGTCAAGTGGAGGAACTTAACTGGCGTCAGAAGCGCCTGTCAATACGTGCAAAAATTTCAGACATGTTTTGTTTAATTTATCATTTAAATATTTACCATGGGCCTACGCACAACTCTGTTGGTGCTCTTCAGAGGAGGCGGCGGCAGCGGGACACTCCATTGGAGTCGAAGGTCAGGCGAATTGCAGGGATAGCCCTGCAAAATAATGGAGCAGAAGCGCGTTGCGTCAACCTCACCGGTGCTCAGGATGTAGTAAAACTCGGGCTGGAAAACATAAATCATTTTCAAAATCACGGCCACACTAATATAAGTTCATGAGCGAATTTTCTATTTTGCCTCAACTGCTGACGGAACAAAAAATTCAATCACATACCCCCTGGAAATTATTCAAAAATTTATATGGATTTTTAAGTAGTAAAATTGAAATTTACAATGTACTGCTCCATGGCTGCTGAGCAAACTTTGCCTGATTGGATTCGCAAGGTTGAACAGAGAAGGGTGAGGGCACTGTGGACTGTAGCGTGTGAAGGACGCGACTTGGCTAGGGTGATTAGCGTGTTAATGGCTGCTCGGCACCCAAAACAACTAAAGTTGTCAATGATTAGATTTGCCCGGTACGGCGCGTGGGAAACTTCACTTGGCTCGATTTCATTTGTCTGAAAAAAAAAATTACGCTCTCATGACACAATCTTTAGTCTATAATATATGTAGCTTTCAGCCTTTCAACTAATAAAATCACCAAATTTTCTATCAACTCCCAGTTCGAAATCTGTCGAATTAAAAAATTTCAAAACGGCCATAAAATTTTATAGAAATTCACCTCAACTTGCTGAACAGCTTCTGTGCGTTCGACGAGGGCTTCCGCTTTAGGTTGCTCTTTGGGTAGGTTGCGACTCTGTCTATCGAGGGCGTCTGTAGATGACGGGCCGTCCCAGTTGCCTCCGGTGAAAGTGGACATCACCGATGTCAGCAGCGAGCGCATCGAATTCATAATCCGCGACGACCAGCTCAACATTACGGCGGCATCTTCTGATTTGACAACCTCTGAGAAAAGAAGATAATTGCTTTTTAATGATTATTTTGTGCTCAAAGGAATGAAATAAATATCCAACTTTTCATGTAATAATAAGAATAAAATTATTAGAATGACGGCCTCAAATATTGCCTGAATCGGGCAAAATGTCTACTTGCAAAATTATTTAAGTACATGTAGTGATTCAAGGTGTCCTAAAAGTATTTTTAAATTTGATACATGTCCTTAAAAATTATAAACAACAATTCGGATTCTTTGCATTTGCAGTCCAAATTAAATTAATGGAAGTGGAATCTTTTTAATTATTGCTTTTTGCATTGTCGATGTGATGAAACTCATGAAACATAAATGTGAAAGCAATTACAAGCGCGTGTGCATTCATTTTAAAAACGAGTTAATTGAATAATATATATTATATTAATAATACCGATGCTTGCCAACAAAAGTTCCCTGATTTTTCCGCTGGATTTGCATGTTTTTGCAAACACTCATGACGTTTCTTGATATTTGCCTGATTATGAGAGTTCAGATTCAGATAATATTTAATCCAAATAGATCAACATGTGCAATAATCTTTGGAATAGGTCACTAAATTACAGTTAACAAATTTTAAATACTCACACAATTTTACACTATGTCTATTGTATACAAAAAAAAATAACGATATTAATAAATTAATTTTTTTTGTAAAGCCAATACAAAGTGCCCCTTTGAGCTTGCAGAAGGTAAGCTCATATTTTTTGGGGGGTAATTTTTTTATTGCAAGTTTTGTAACTTTTCTTTCACAAATGCACCTTGCAGAGAGGGAGGAAAAATTGCTGCTTGAGGGACAGTTTTTGAGGGCAGGTGGCAGTTCGTTCCAGGGCTTCAGATTCATTGAGGAGAAATCAATCAAAAATTGGGAATTTTGTCAAAATCAATTTTATGTAATAAGATAAGTGGCTCATTCTAATTTTGGAATAAAAGTGAAAGCGAAAGGGTTGGAGAAACGTCAAATTGTAGCGTGAGAGAAACAAAATTGTATGCTAAAGCAAAATATATCCACATGTCTTGGCTCCCTCGATCGTTTTCCTTCTTTGATTGATTGGCGAGAGAGATGCATTTTTGCATTCTGATCGCGGCGGGGAAAGGTGAAAACGTGATGCGTTCTATGGGAGCAGTCGAAGCTGATTATCTTTATGTCGCCACCGACGCAATTTAAGCGCAAAACTTGCAACAAC
Source organism: Neocloeon triangulifer (assembly GCF_031216515.1). NCBI lineage: Eukaryota > Metazoa > Arthropoda > Insecta > Ephemeroptera > Baetidae > Neocloeon > Neocloeon triangulifer. The sequence goes on from NW_026775550.1 coordinate 5,534,149, forward strand.
GCGGTGCCTGTGGCATTGCACTTCACCTTTCAGCCGCGAGCTGCACTTTCTTTTGCAAGCAATATAAGTTCGACGCGATTTCATGATTTCAATTTCCTTCTCATTTTTCACAAGGGAGTTGTATAGTCTGTATAGATCAACATATATGTTCAGAAATAATCTTTGGAATAGGTCACTAAAACACACTTTTGAGCGTCCTGGCCTGGTGAGGCCTGAACAGTGAGTGGACTCCCCTAGTGTGTTCGGTCGGGTTGTTGAGTGTCCCAAGCACCTTTGTGACCAAAAGGTGTGATCTTTAACCCCGTACTCCGGCGCGGCTGGGCAGCGGCGGCGGCAGCAGCAGTGGAGGGTGCAGGGGCACCAGTGACGTCATTGCCCTGCGGCTGCTGCAGTCTTCGCCTCCCCGCCAGCCAAGCCATCTTGCAACTGGCGATGACCGGTGCACGAGGTGAGTCGTTCGCAGCCCGGGGGTAGGCCGGCCGGGCATGCGAAATATGTCCGCAACCGTCTCAGAGACGGGCGGCGCTCTGACTTGGTCTGCCAATTCCTGTGCCACCTCGTACAGGTCCTCGTTCTCTTTCACAGGCATGTTGTGAACTTCCAAATTCTCCGAGAGTTTGATTTGCTCGGCAATGTGCATTCGGCCGGATAACTGGTTGATCGCGGCGTCCTTTTCTCGCAGCTGTTCGTGGACGCTGTCCAAAGATTTTCTCATCTCGGCGATCACGGCCTTTTGCTCGGCGTACTCCCTCAAAAGGTCCTCGTACTTTTCACTCAAGCGAGTGCTTTTTCTGTGTCCTTGAACTGCGCGCCGAGAGTGTCGAAGCGCGAGTTCAAATTGGCCTCCAAAGCGGCCAGGGGACGGTGGGCTCACCAGACTCGGAGGGCGCAGGCGAGCCTCGAGCGGAGCCTTGGGAGTCCGTCTTCGTCCTGCAGTTGCTGCAGGCCCACAGGGCGGGCGCGCGCGTCCGAGCAGCGCAGCCCGGGTGAGCCACGGCCTTGTTGCAGCCCTTGCACTTCACTACGTCCTTGACGATGGTTCTTTTGCACACATCACACGGCAGAGACATCTTGATGTGCAAAATCACTTAAATCCTCTAGCGTACTTTAAATCTATAGCTGGAGCCAGGGCGAGTCGAACAGAGCAGCGGAGCGAAGTGAAAATGCGTCTGTTCGCCCCTAGTGCACCAGCCAGACTGCATTCAAATAAAAAAAAGACAAACAGTATTTTTATTTTAAACTAAATGATAAAAAACCTGAATTATTTACCATGATAATTAAATTTACAAAATGAATTTCCATGAAAACGTTTTTCAGGGTGATTGGTGATTTTACCAAAGAAGGAGATATATTTATGACTATTTGGTAATGTTATAGTAGGCGGTATAGGCGGGACGTGTTTACGAGCTTCCTATTTCTATGCCAGAACCTATTCAAATTATTTTTCTAGTTAGTCTGCACGCAGACTGCCGCAGATTTCCCAACAAAAAAGGAAGTTGCGCAGTGTGATTTCGCAAAAGGACGGCTGATCGTGATGTGCATCGGCCGTAGAAATGTGCGGGAGCTGCTCTACTGGCAACCGATTATAGAGTTCCCATTTCCCTACGCTCCTGGGAGCGGCGACAGACAATATATTGCATTCGTAATTTCTCGTCAATATATAGCGCACATATGCATGTCATGCGATAATGGCCGAGCTGTTGCGAGGCCGGGAATTAAAAGATATAATTACACGCGCTGCACACACTCTCTCATTTACTGATTCCCAATGCGTCGCAGAGTGTAATAAAAATAATTAACTATGGTTCATAATGCAGTTCCGCGATCTGAAATCAACTCAAACCTGTTTTTTTTTTTGCGTCAATAATTCTCAAATAATAAAAATTGTTGGCCCCAAAAAGATGGTCAGTAAATTGGAAATAGTTATTACTATTATTATTGCTATTTATTGACTTATGAGGCGTCACCACGATGTACTTACTCATTGCGAGGCGCCGCATTTGCAACATAGTATGAAACAAGTAAAAAAAGAGTAAAAAAACAACAAAAATATTACAATTCATCAATTAGTTGAAGACACTCTTCTTTGCTGTAAAATGTGTGTGTATGTAAAAAAACGCCTCAAACTAGCTTAAAAAATCTTGTATTGAAGCTCCAAGCGAATCGAAACAGGCAATTTGTTATATACAAAGCAGCCATACAAGTCAAAGGGTTTTGCTTAGAAATTAACAAAGTCTGGGCAGGAACATGCTAATCCCCTTGTCTGATAATCATGAATTTCACTTGTTTGTTTGAAAATAATGTGGGTATTTACAAACAAATTTACATTAATTCGAAGAGGGAACTAAATACCAGAGACAGCTTCTTCTCTCACTCCTCAAATGTAGCAGGACGACGATTAAATGTTTACTTTTTAGCAATCCTCAAGCCTCAAGCTCACTGCCACTAGTCCGATGACATTGTGGTATGGGTATGTGTACCACAGTTTTTTTCTTTTTTACAGAGAAACAAGGAAACCATGGCACATATAATTTGGTATAGAATCAACTCCATAAAAAATTACTATTTGGTTAAATATAAAGCTTATAATAGCTCTCATCATGTTACGCCGAAGGTGATAAAATAAATCCGGAAATGCGAGGTTGCATTCTGTAGTGCGCAAAGCAAAAGCTATAGCGTGCACTTCTTGTCGGCCACAAATAAATTTATCTAACTTTCTAAACATCCAAAGATGACCAGGTGCCTGCGTATTGTGTTTGGATTATACTGTATAGTTATGTTTAATAAATACACAGCAAAGTCTCGTCGTGGCAGGTGGCTATATATAAGGTGCCGTTCAGTCTGGTCACGGTCACAAAAAGAGAGAAAAATCGTTTTAGTTTTTGTAAGACAATGAACCGTGATACAGCACTTTTTGACACTTTTGAATGTAAGTCGTTTTGCGAGTAATATGGTTTCAGGCAAAGTTCAAGGAGGAAGGAAATTTAAACCTAATTTGTGTGTAAGCTTTTGCTCTCACTTTTCGCTTTTCATTTCAACTGTAGCTGACGTCAGTAACTGATGTGTGATATGCAACAAAAATACGAGTGCAGGTGGAAAATAATTTAATGAAATATTGCAAATGATAAAAGAATACATGAAAATAATTTTGGATTTTTCTGAATTCGTTTGATAATCAGGAGAAAAATTAGCAGCAATAGAGAGACACTCACCAGTGGTCTGGTGAGCAAGCAAAAGAGGCGACTGCAGCAGCAACAAGAGTAGCACCCAGGTACGCATTTTTACGGTATCTCGCTCAGGCAGGTCCAACGCAAGTAGGAATCCGCTCTAATAAATTGATCACTCCAATGTCTGCATAATATGTATTTTCTGAAAACATAAAATAATATTAATTATTATTCCTTCTCTATTATTGTGTCAGAAGAAGTGATATTACATATAATTTTTCCTTCGTAATCCACTTATAGATAGAATAAGATCAAAAGATAAAAGATATTTTTTTACAATGCATTAATTGCAAAATAATTTGACAGGAATTCGCATAGCATCTTAATATTTTGCAACGTGTGACAACTGTGAAATCATTTTTTATCTGACTATAGCGAGCAATTACATGCATTATTACATCCAAAATAATTCATTTTAAATTTTGTATTTATTTATTATTGTTGTTTATTTATATAATTATGTTGTTGACCAAACGAGCAGAGTAGACTGATTGCATTTGGTCTAGACGCTCATTTGTCTGAATGTATTTGGTCCAAAAACGCTTGGTCCGAACGCATTCAGTCTAGACCAGAAGCGATTAGACACTTTTCAGTGCGTTTGGTCCAAAAGCTTCCAACAAACGCATATTTTTTTCAGTGCTTCCAACTCCTGCGCATTGTTTATTCAAAGATATAATGTATTATAGAATGGATAATTAAAGATATTTTTTTTTGTTAAAATTTAAAATATAAAAGGTTGTATTATAGCAAACAAAATTAGTGAAACCTCAAATTATTGATTTTTTTGCTCATGCATCATTATGATATTTTTTAACTTTTTCCATTTAATATACAAGCCATAAAATTCTGTCTGCCAAAATTTAATGATTTAATTCGTTTAGGTTTAAGTCAATTCAATTACTGCACAATGTTTCTGGATAGCAATTTGTAACACCTAGCTTGAAAGTAATTTTAATTTTTTGCATATTTATTTTGAATGCCCAATGATATTATTATTTTATTATTATTAAATATCTTTAATTTAATCATTTAAAGTAGTATTATATTTTAATTATAAAAAAAAAAATATGAAATGCAACTTTTATTTTTCAGTAAAGTTTAAATATATCAATTTGTACTTCAGAAAATACACATAATATTGCTAATATTGAAAAATTTTCACAGAGAAATTAATTGTCCGTGCTTCTCAAGATATCTTCGGATGAAATAAAATAAAAATAGAGCAGAAGTTATTGGTAGCGCTGAAAATAAATATGCGTTTGCTCGAAGCTTTTGGACCAAATTCATTTAGACCAAGGCGCGCTTCAGTCAACTCAGCGCGTATAGTCAACAACATAATAATATCATAGCTAAATTAAAACCTTTTTGAGTAGAAAGTTGAATATAACCACCAATGGGGGCTTGATGCAACAATGAAATGTGTTATTAGCCAATCAGAAGCGGTACCAGTTTTAAAGCACCGCTTCTGAATGGCCCTCAAACAGTGAAAATTGATTTCATTGTTGCATTTGGCCCCCATTGATAACCACTTAAACATCTGTAATCTGTCAATTACTCTGTAAATTTTATAGACCGTTGGCAACAATCTAGTGGTTTTTTGTGTGGAAATTTGTTGCATATTGTGCGGTGAATGATTGTTTTGCAATTCGACACACATGAAATCGGATGATCGCCGGCAAGAGAGAAACTGGTGGCCGCTGATAAAAGTTGTAATTAATTATTTGCACAAAGCAAACATCAATATTTATGGATTGTGTCATACTTAAAATTTCATAGATTCAGCTCTCTTGTGTGAATGTTTTGCAAGGATTGTTGAATGCAATCTCTGTATTCAGAAAGGTCGCATAATCCATACGAGTGGTTACCTCATCTACCAGCTGCGTTTTTAAAGTAATGTCAACCAAATTTGATATCGTTGGCCTGCTTTAATTCAGTTAAAAAAAATATAACATTGTCTATTACTTCATTAAGAAAACACTATGATTGAATTATAAATTATAATGGTAGATTATTGTTTTCTTCATCTCATTAAAGTTGTTCCTATTGTGGAAAGTTGCAGCCCCCAAAAAATATTTTGACTTGAGCTCATTCTCATGCACAAATTCATATTTTGAATTAAAAAACTCGCTTTAAAGATATTTTCGTTGACGTATTTAAAAAAATATAATATGCAATAAATAAACCTGTAGAAAACCAAGACTTGCTTTTGATCAGACGACTGAGCCCGACATTCACCACAAATTATGATCGTGATAATTTTTAATGTTTTAATCATCCTCAGGAACATATTACTGCGACCCTATTTCATGAGCAAACGCGCTGCTCGATACTATGATCTGCAACTTTCATGAGGAATATAATCATGGTTTGATTACCATATAAGATATAAGACAATGGGAATAAAAACATAAAAAAACCCTCTAAAACATTATTTTATTGCTCTGAAATTTTTGTAATTAAGATTAATGAAAATGTATTAAATTGAAAGAAAAGCTAAAGATGAGTTGCTTTCGAGGCTCCTTTAATTGATATTATTTAATTTTCACGGATAGCTGGGAAATATAATGGTTTTCTAGGAGTGCTGCAAATTTTAAGGATGATTTTTTTTAGAAACAAAAACCTTATTAGATTAGATCACAATTTATTGCATCAGACATAATATATAATCTGTAGAAAACCCGGAAATTATGATCCCCAGAATTTTTAACGCATTACCGAAATCATTAAAAGTCCTCGAAAATGACGAGGTTCTTGTTAAAATGGTGAAAGCTTTTGTATTAGAACACAAATTCTATGACTTGAACGAATTTTATCGTTTAAATAATGATGTATATTGACTTATTTTAAAAAGCGGTTATTACTTTGTATGTTATGTGGTATATAATGCTTAACAAAATAAAGAAATCTTGAATATACATCTCCAATTTGTTTTTACAATAAGTATGAGAAAGCTGTAGCCAAAGACATTCTTTCTTTTTGGCAATGGTAAAATCTAGACTGTAAAAATACAACTGAAGAAAAAATTAGAAATCAAAAATTTTATTTTTTGATCAAGAAAATAATTGTTTACAATTTTAATGATATTGCCATCGAGCAAGCTTAAATTTCTAAGTTAGTTGAATTACTTTCAATGCTGCACTAAAAAAATTAATACCCTCATAAATGCTATGCCAGGTAGTTTCAATTCTTGTTGAGTAATAAAATTTCCCACTCCCGTACATCTTTGAGAAGTAGCATATATATTTAATTGTACTTGATTTTTGACTGACAGGGAACAAATTGGATTCATTCAGTAAATTAATGAGTAAACACATAATTATTTTTTAATTAAACCTGACCTCTGCGATAGCTGGAAGATAAATCCTTGCAAAAACACTTCCTGATTTTTGTTCCAGCCAACCGCAAAAAGTATATAGCCTTGACCTTTTCGACAAAATGCAAAAAAAAGTGCGTAGGTCGAGCTGTGGAGGTCAATCCACTGAACCAAGTGTGCTGGACAAAAAACGTAAGAAACCAAACATGTCATGTCATGATCTGGACGTCCATTAATTACATAACTCAACATGCTATCCATAATGTTGAGAGCAAAAATTAAAATTTTAAGTAGCTTTTGCATTTGCTAAAAAAAATAAAAAGAATTATATATTCATTTTTGTTGAAATAAAATGCAGTATGTGAAATCTATAAAACTCAATTTATGTATAAAATGTTATTCTTAAAAATTGTTTACTCTTTATTGAAGAATACTGAATTTATATTAAGTATATAATCGAAGTTTGGCTATTGTTTTTGTTGTCAATTGTATAATTTATAAGTTTAGTTCAAATTATAATTGTGTGTTATTCAAGCCAAAAAATTATGCTTAATTTCAAATTTAAATAAATACAAGACTAAGAGTGAAGAAGTGATAAATGCATAATTGGATAATTTATATACCGTATTGGTATTTTTTTTTTTAACAATTAGGACCATAAACAACGAGAGTAATCTTTACATGAATGGGAAAAAAATAATAAGAAAATTTATTATTGTTCTGTGAAAGCCCCCCAACGATAAAAAAGCATGAATCGGGAATCAAAAAGGACTGCAAATTCTCCCTTAAAAAATGTAATTAAATGGAGACACGAAAATGACGTGATCTTACCCGATTTGTGAGTGAGACAGGTTGCTCTTGAAGGAAAATGAAGAGGCACTTGAGCACCACCACCACCGGCTTGTCTATGTTAAACACTAACTTTCACTCTTGGTGGACTGACTACTGATGTTCACTAGCGTGCAGACCTGCGATTGAGTGGAGCTCGAGCACAAATAATGCTGCTAGTCGTAGTGTGGTGGCGGCACCAACTCGGCTCCTGTTGTTCAAGGATCTCGTTCCAATTCGCACTGCACGCACGCGTGTACTATTCCAGTGATTAGTTTTTATATCGCAATTATGTATAATTATTTTGGAACTATTTTTTCATTATTAATGTATTATTTGACTGACCCTTATTGTAAAGATTATTATTGTAAGTTTTTTGATAAATATTCTCTTAAAAAGCAGCATAAATTCAACAAAATATGTCTTTTTAAAAAATAATAAAACATTATTTTATATCCGAAATCCGAATGCAGACAAATTGGTGTTAAAATCAAAACTTTAAAATCCAAGAATGAAGAATGATTTATTTTGTTAAGAATTATATTCCACACTTATTATTATTAATAACCGCTATTTAAAATAAGTCACAATACAATAATATAAAATTGCATTATTTCTACGATAATGTCAGGAACCGATGGCACCGGTGGTCGCTAACTGGTGCTTAGCTTATTGGGTGTAAATAGTTAGTAAATCAGGAGCAAAGGGATAAGTTATACCAGTTGTATTTATTACATGGAATTAGTTATCCGATACATATAACATAATTATGCAAACCTAATAAGCCGGTGAAGTCCGAGATCGTCAACCGGTGGGTGGTGAGTGGCCCCGAGACCACTCTTACCATGCTAAGGTGCTCTCAACTTACGCGTACGTGCGCACCAATTTTCATGTGCGTGAATGTAGCTATTAATATTGGTGCGCGAACCCTGACAATAAAATTGATTTAAGTCATAGAATTTGTGTTCTACTACAAATAAAGCTTCCACTAAGAACCTTGATGACATTTTCAAAGACTTTCAAAGATTTCAGCAAGGCATTACAAATTCTGGGGATCATAATTTCTGTGTTTTCGAAAGACTTACTTCTTATTTTCCTTTACCACCAAATCATTACAACAGAGTTTGGTCTGAATTATGTCTTTTCATTCCCCTAGTATCACACTGTATTTCCGAAAAAAGTTTCGGTTTTGCGCTAAGAATTTTACACACTCACTCATGTATTTTCATCATTATTACTAGCAAAGTGTAGTGAATCTGGTCAGATTTATAATAAACTTAAAACGGCAAAATTTCGAGCGTTGCAAGGTTGCAAGTCTCAAAATATATACTCTAAGACTTATACATGTTAGGCCCATCTTGGCGAGGACTTCTCTTTAGGCTATGTACTTGTTCGCCTGAGGTGCTGCCGTTTCTTCGAATTTATATTCCTTATTTCATGCGCTTGACTTAATTTGTGAAGAATAAACAATAATAATCTCAGCGGCTGGCTGACAATTGTTTTTACGAAAAATGTTTTTTCATTCAAAAACGATTTTATTAATTAAAAAAGTGAGATTCATTTTTTTTATTCTTTAAATTTTTCTGCGGTGGCTGGCGGCGGCTGACCGTGTGGGCCAAATATGCCCGGCTGCCGCGACTAGCTGATTGTAAGTCTAGTTTTTAGCTGCTCGCTCATTCTTTGTATTAGTCAAGCAGAGCGTGTGCTCATGAAATAGGTTGATAAATGAAATTTGTTAGTTTTAAGATTTTAAATTTTTTTCCGTTTAAATGTGGTTTTCCAACTTTGCTGATTTTTTTTACATGATTGGTCACCTGATCATCTACTTGCTGCCTAAAAGCTAGGAGATAAAATATTCAGATTATATAATTTGTTAACTTTGAAATAATGGTAGGTATTGGTATTGTCCATATTATCTCAGCAACACTTAAAAGTTAACAATTAAAAATGCCACAGAAAAATTGAGTTGCATGAAAGCATGGGTCCATAGAATATAGAAACGATATAAATATTCCATTGAGTGGTAAAATCTTCAATAGAAAAAACTTCACTAGAGTTGAAGGCCAAATTGAAGGGAAATTGCTAATTGCGGCTAATTGGTGGCAACAAGGACCTCCGCCAAAAACATTATTTTTTCAGTGTTTTATGTACATTATATTATTTAAATACTAATAGGTACAAAGATATTACTCCAATAGGCACAGGTTGGACATTTCCGAGAGCCTACCAAAGTCGCTGATTTAGGTAAACAACGCACACATGTGTCAAGGCTTACTTTAAGGGGCAACTCTTAAAGACAACGCAACAGTAAAGACATTATATACGCAACTCAATAACTCATGCATAATAGTTATAGTTGGGACACACCTAAAAAATTATTCCTCACTCACTGTTCAGTAGACCGCACACTTATTTCTCTAGTTTATGTTTATGAGTTTTAGTTATTGTTTACTTTCACGTTTTATTATTTAGAGTATTTAGACACTGTTCACAACATGTTCAATAGCTCTCTCTGCGCTCTGGGGTTACTCGATTAAATTCGGTCCCGAGCATAGTTCGACGCTATCCACCCAGTGAGTGGCACAGGCAGCAGGCAAAGATGATGCCCAGCACCTGGATGGCAGCTAGCGAGAGGCACACAGCAATCACTAAGTCCAAATTCTGCTTGATCCAACTGTACAGAGCCTGGTAGCAACCCTGAAATGATTTTAATCCTCGTTATTTTACCAATTTTTTTCTCTCATCTTTTTTTTCTATAAACTACATTAGAATAAACAATAATAATAATATTCAATTGATATTTTCTTCAATTCAATTCAATAGATTTTTATTCCATTTTAGATCAAATATTTACAACGATCTTTGGAATAAGTCTAATTATAATTAATTCAACATTCCACATTCATTCAAGTTTACGTAGCAGAGACACTCATGGATATCATAAAATAATTTGTCGTAGAACAATTTCTTCACTTCTCACTAATAAAAATATTAGTATCGTTAATTCGCTTCAATCTCTCCGGAAGCTTGTTAAAGATTTTTGAAATCATCTTGACTGTAAAAAGTTTCCTTTTTATGCAATGTTAATTTAGAAATCTTCAAGATTTGTGGTACAAAGTCTTCCATTTTGGAAATATTTCTTCTTCTTTTTTGTACTATGTTGCAAATGGTGCGCGTTGCAATGAGTAATACATCGTGGCAACGTCTCATAAGTCAATAAAGAGTAATAATAATAAACTTAATCACATTCCTGGATGTGGATTTGGAAATGAAAAACTGAAAAATAATAATAATATATTCTCTCCCCTATTCATTATTTTTATGTAATAACAATTTTTTATCATGTATTTTTAGCATTGCAGATAAATTATTGACTCCATACTCCATGTATTTTCTGGCATTTTTATATGTTATACTTTATGCCAATGCATGTGTCCGCTTTTTTTGTGCGGTGTAATTTTTTTGTGATGTAATGTTAAACAAAACAGACTGTTGCTGACTGCGCAGTCCCCTCACATTATGATCCCTAGAATTTTCAATCATCTTCCCGATAGAATAAAAAACATTGATAGTTATCAAGTGTTTAAGAAGGAATTGGAATTAATATTCTACGACAAAATGTTCTATGACGTGCATGAATATTTTTTGTGTAAAATTGTGTGAACTGTATTTTAAATTTAGTAAGCAGTATTATAGTTATATTGAGATATAGCTGTATTACAGTGACCTATTCCAAAGATTATTTCTGTACATATCTTGATCTATACGGAATAAATATTATCTGAATCTGAGCCATGAATGGAGAATGAATAAATAAATAAATAATAAATGTAAATATAATGTAAAAAGTAAAACATTGAAGCATAAAGATAAAAAGCAATATATCACGAAGAGCACATATTAATTTTAGATAAATTAATTTAGCGGACCTTGTTGTAGTAAGAGTTGGACTCGGAGGGTCTATCTGGACAGGCTGGGTCCTTGGGTTTGAAATACTGAATGTCTCCTTCTAGGACGCAGCAGGCGTTTGGCACAACTTTATTGCTCTGCTGCCACTTTTCAGACAAACTAAAGTCTCTGTAGTTCTCAACTCCACAGCATTTGAACTGGAAATTTTGTTATTGTGAATACATAATACTCCTTTGAATAAAAATCATTGCCTTACTTGAGCCATCAAATAATTCCACATCAAGGTAACGGCATCTGCTTTTTCTGCTGTGGCATAATATTTAGAGATGGTTGACTTCAGGAACTCACGTGTGTTTGTGTCAGCCTAGTTAAAAATATTAAAAATAAAATCCTAGTTTCTCGATAAAGAGTACATACCTCTGCTTTGTAGTTGATGGCCAGGCCGGCTGCAGTGATTTCAAGAGCCAAGATAGCCACAATCAGGATGGAGTACTAGAACAGTAAAAAGTCATTGATTTTTTATTTTCTCAACCAAAAGAAAAATTGTATAAGGCTAGAAATTTACTTTTAATTTTGGACGACTTGCTTGAAACAACTGAGTAAATTTCACTGGGGTAAAAATAAAAGGTTGAATTCAGTAAAAAAAAAGTAATTTTGTTTGCAAAAATCAAATCAATTTTTTTATTATGACATCAGTAGAATAACCAAAATTCAATTATTATTATCAAGGTTGACGCGCTCAGCCGATTTTGCGCTCTCGCACTCAATACAACTTTTTTCCGCTCGCGATTGCACTCCTGCTCATATGTCAAAAATAAGTTGCGTTCGCGATCACCTTTCTGGAAAAAAGCGCTCACGCTCCTAATTTGCGCTTGCGCTTAATATTTTAATTCAATTTTATATTATATCATAGATAACACATAAAATCACATTTTTGTGTTGTTTTAAACATTAGGAGAGCAACTTGAGAACTTAGAGAAAGAGTGATTTGAATCAAAATGAGTTGGTGGAGGTTGAGCTTTTGTGGTAAACTGAAATTGTAGTTTTCTCTCCCTCAAGAAATAGGATCTGGTCGTCCTATCAAACTCGCAAGATAATTGAGAGGTAAATTGAGTTGCAGGAATCTATTGGAAAGTTTCTTTTTCTATAAATAATAAAATAGTGTTGTTTATTATTAAAATAGGTATCCCAAAGAGGTCAAAGGCTGTAATATCAAATAAATTGACGGAAGTCGGAATTATTTCCTGCGCAGGCGAGAGGAGCATAAGCGGCGGCTGTTTAAATATCCAGGGACTCGATAGCACACGCATTAGCCGCCGCGTCGATCATTTGAGACACCCCTTGCTCCTACCAAATGACCGCGCGCGAGTACATATCAAAGTTCATAAATATTGAGGGTGATCCAAAAGGCTAACTTGGCCCAGGCTAAATTAACCTGGCCCGGGCCATTTGCACCCGACATTCAATTTTGCTCGTGGGCTAAGTTAGTCAAGTTAGCCTGGGCCAGGTTAGGCTAATTTTTAATGAGGCACGCAGCAGCCACACTCGGATTCTTTTGGTGTTTATAGGCGGTGCTCAGAGTCATTTTACACCAAAACCTCTGCTCCAAAGCATGGAAAAAGATATAGAAGCTGCTTATTTATTCTCATCCAAAAATTAAATCACACCAACCAATGTGTAAATAAAATAAAATTGGTGTTATTGGTGCTTATACGACTTGCGAGCAGGTGTTTCAAGATTATATGTGTACTTTATTCCAATTTTTTTTTGTCAAGCTGTTATGGTCGTTTGCTAAATCAAAATACTTATTGATTCAGAAGAATAAACAAAATTAAATTATACAGTCATTGTTTAATTTTCCAGCTATCTTTTAAACGAATTTGTTCAGTTATTGAGTATATATGACACCAAATCCAAGTCTTCCAGATCAGCTGCGGTAATCCAGTTGCAGTGTAGCATAATTACCACTGAGGGAACGCGATGCGATTTGAGCGCACGAGGCAAGATGGAAAAAATGTGAAAGCAGCAAAACAAGAAAGTTCCGAGCAGGTTTAAAATCAAAACCTTAAATGGATTGGCGCGATCAACGCATAATTTAATACACTTTCACGGTCCATCGACTTAGCTTGACAGAATTGCTTTTCAGATTTGTGATTTAAAAATAAGGCAATTGAATCCCAAATTTCAATTTATTCAGAGCGCTCAGCTAATGACGCATTGTTTTTCCACGTTGGCAAGTTAATCAACTTTTCAAAATGAAATTCTAGTACGTTGATAATCATGGCAAGAATGTTCCTAAAGATATTATTATTATTTATTCTTCTCGGTCTGTACAAAAATTTTTAAAATTGGAGAAAATATATTTTAGTTCTTCCCTAATATCTCAAAATTTACTGCTGAGAGAGAAAAAGCAGCAAACAAATAATACATCTCTGCAATCAGCTAACAGCACCATTCAAAATAGTGAAACCATGCACTGCTGAAAAAAGACTGCAAACAATAATTATGCCATATATTAAAGGTAAATCTGAAGCATTAAAACGAGTGATACGAGAATGTTTAGAAAATGTAAGAATTGCTTTTACGAGCAAAAATACCCTCCTAAGACAACTTGTACAATATGTGAAACCCATATCAGAACCCTTAATTGTTAAAAAAAGTTGTTCTTAAAATTGATTGTAACAAGTGTGACAAAGTGTACATTGGGCAAACTAAGCGCGACCTAACCAAGAGAGTTAAAGAGCACTAAAGTGCTTTCCTTTTATAGACTTATGGTGTGATACTGCGATACAATAATCTGGGCAGCTTAATTAGGCCACCCATTTGCATTTTATTATACTTTAACTTTAGTGGCGTTTTTGTTGTGCAGGTCAAATCAATCAAATTAATATTATTTCAATTTAAGATAATTATACAAGGTATCCAGACAAAATCATCACGACAAGGTCATGGATCACCGGGGTCCTTTAGTGACCTGGTCACTATGTGCAATACGTTTTTAGATCGCTTGTGCAAAGGTGATCACTTTTTGTAATAAGATAATTTGGGCTATCTGAACCAGAAAAATGCTGTAATGATTCAAACATATTTGAATAGCAAAAATGATAGAAAAACCGCTCTTTTACCTTTTTTTATTAATTTATTAACGAGAAGCGCAAGCAAACTCGTTTCATGAACAGAGCCGACGCAAGGAGGTTATTTTGCACACAATATTTAGCTAAATTGTTAATGTCACATTACGTTTCAAATGAATGATGACGCTGCAAACGCATTGCAAAAGACAACAATAGAAATGAATCAACAAGCAGTGTTGAATTTATCCGTAACATTCACTATCGGCTGATTTACAGTGGCGTGAATTAATAATTTATTAATAGACAAACGCCACATTTATGAGGTCTGAAAGTGTTCTTTACAATCGCCCCCCTCCAAATTAATTTTTTCCCTTCGCACGCACTCAGCGAGCCTCGGCCGTTGCACCCCGTGGACAGTATAACAAATAAATAATATAAAAAATAATTCGTTTTTAAGGGGAAAAAATTATATTTAGTTTCAAGAATAAAAAGGAACTTACAAAATATATCATTAGCATCTGAAGGTATTATTATATAATCCCTTTCAGATCAAAATTTTCACACAGGTGGATTACAAATTTAATTTGTCACCATTTGATAAAATGGACTGAAATTGACATTGACTGCCAGAAATGGGTCACTGTTATGAATTCGGTTGTCAATGGTCCCAACATGCACCTCTGACGTTGATTATTCATAGCAACAGCAAAACAATGAACGCTCCATGCTCTATACGCCTGAATACAGGCCAGGGCTGCGCAACTATATAGCTTTGTTTTATAAAAAAATTAAAGGCATAAAATTGCTTTTCTTTTGAATGCAAAAATTTCTTTAACAACAAAAATAAATGTTTGTCTATTAAAAATCCTCGATGGGAAAAACAATAAACGACTCACAAAATTCATCGAGGAACTACGCCGTTTTTCAATACTAAACTCTTGTGCGTGTATAAGTTAAATAATAATTTTTTGAACGCTTCATTGCACTTGTTCCACAAGTGTAAAATAACACCTCCTGCAATGAGGGGGCCGTCCTACGACACAAGGTCACGAGCACAAAGAAATTCCTCACTGACTTATTTGATGCGCTACAGCGCTGGTCCGATATATTATACAAGTTTATTTCACCATCAATACAAAACCCTTTGCTGGCTCAGAAAAGTCTTTTTCGCCACAAAATTAATTAGATTTTTAGTTACAAAACCATAGCATATATTTTGAGATATCGGCCCTTGCGATTTAGCAGCCTGTCTGCCACCGCTGGTGCCTTTCCCAAGAGGTATAAACAATGTTTAAAAAAAATTTACACTATTATAATTTTCCAGGTGTTTGCCGCAGCCATAATTTATGAGCCTTCTTGACAAAAGTCAAAAGAGAAGACTTAAATCATCAACTCAAATAAACCAAATAAATCTCGAGGTTAAGAAACCGGGAAATTCTTCATCAAAATTTAAAATTGTTAAAATATACGTGAGTTAAAATTAATTTTCTTTCCCAATGCAATTTTAGTGAAATTTGTGGTACTATAAAACATGGTTTCCAGTACTCACCGTGCCGAGCATGAAGGTTGACTCTTGGTATGCTCCGCAGTATCCGAGGCAGCTGAGCACAAACACAAAGCCGCCTGCAGCGATCAAAATCCAAGACGCCTGCTCAATCACGGTAGGCTGCGAGAATTGCTGGAAACATTTTGTATATGAGATAATACTGTTTAATGAAATTCTTTTGAAAATCTAGATTCAATATTTTCTAGGAACTTACATGCAGGGCTGTGTCCTTTGAAATTTGAGTTAGCAGCCGGACAAACGAATTCTTGTCGATGGCCAGCCAGAATCCGACGCTCAGCAAAATCGCACCAGCGATCTGCAGTAAGTGAAGAATGATAAAAATATTATCGTGGTGCTGACGATTTATTTATTAGAGCGACTACACTTACAAAGAAGAGAAAGTTGAACAATTTGAGGCAGTACTTGGCCACCATAATGCCACAATCAGCCGCCATCCTCGAACTTCTCAAGCTTGTTTCCTCTAAAAAGTTTAAAATCAGTAAAAAATTTCTCATTTTATCATTAAAAGGCTTCTAGAAAGTAACAGTTGCAATCATTGGGGTAAAAATAATTTAAAAATATCATATAATTTCAATATTAAAAAAAAAGGGGAAATCCAATATTTTGGAAATGAAGCGATCGGGCTTTTCCTCGTTGCAGAAAATTGTTTTTTATTCAACAACAAAAAAGCCCGATCACTTCATTTCCATGATCATCTCCTCGAGTCTCAACTTCTTCAAACAAATCCAATATTTATCTGGAAAATATGGAAATTGTGGTATAATTTTGGTCACCTAATATAAGTGAATAGTGCCTTAATTATACCATAATCCATTTCAAACTTTTAAATTAAGCAATAATTTGTTTCTCCATTCATATAGTTTAGGCCGCAGTGCGTTGAGCAGTCAGGCATTTAATTGCCTCTTTTGGTATATCTGAATGGAGAATAAATAAATAAATTCGGCTACATGACTTTCAGTCTCTGTGAGTTGTTCACTAGCACTGTTTGCCCATTTCCCTCCCAACCAATTTTTCACAATTGATTGGGATCCTGACTTGGTTGGAGAAAAAAAAAATTAATAAAAATTGCACTATATCGAATCAAGTAAAATTTACAGTATTCTCGGATAATTTTTCAAGTTAATTTAATTTGACTTAAAAAAAAAAGAAAAAATCACCTCCTCTCTAATAATGAGCCATAAAAAGTTAAGGGAGTGCGAGAGACTTGAAATGTGCATAAGTAACAACAAATGACATATTATAAATTTAATTCAAAGGCAATGGACCTTTTGTAAAAAATCTACAAATTGCCATACACAACTGGCTAGTATTATGCACATTTCAAGTCTCTCTTGCAAAGTAAATTTAATCTCTAGGTTTTTGAAAATAATATCAAAATAAAAGAAATAGAATTGTTGCTTAAAGTTCTCCCACTGTTAAAAGGAATAATAACAAGAATAATTTTTTTGCTGATAATTTTTTCATATCTTAATAAATGAATAATAAAAAATATTATTATTATTGTGTATTTAAAATAATGAAAGTTTAACTCTCACTAATCCAATCATCCGCAATCTTTAATACATACTCTCAATTTCTTATGAACATATTATTAATGATACAATTTAATGAAGTTTTAATGATCCATATTTTGAATATTATGAGTGATTATGAGTAAGATTTATAAGATTTATAAAAAAAAAATAAAAAAGGAACACCCCATATTATTATTATTATTATGCGCAATAACATATGATCTCGACCATTATATCGCTTAGAAAGGCGCTTGACGGCTCACTCAATTCACTTAAATTTATGACCGAGTTTTAGGGTTACCTTACCCGAAAAGTTGAATGACAATTAGGAACTCGTCACAATATTTCGAGTCGGCGTCGGCAACAGGTTTTGTCACACAATTCCTAGGTTAGCCCACGTACAGTATAATCGCAAACGGGAAAGGGCAACACCACAAGACTGACACTAGTCCACTAGTGACACTTGATGACTGAACTGATAAAACAAAAACTCCTGCCTCCTGCGTTTCCAAAATCCGAACTCTTGTTTGATCCAAACTTCCTTCCCAGCTAAGAGGCTTGCTCTGGTACTCTGCTACGGCACTGGCAGTGCAGTACTGGCACTGGCTTGGGCGGCTTGGCTCTCTCCTCCAGACTCTCCTCTCGCTTTAGTTGCGCACACATTAGCTTGTTGATGCCTCTCCCCTTGCCTCTCCCTCTACCAAAAACTGCTTCAAATCACCCCTCATGCTCATTTACTATACGTCTTTCGATACAGTCGCTTTTGGCTTTCTCTTTCGGCGCACCAAAGCTCGCCTCAAATGGATACATAACTGAATGCTATGCAACCGTCTAAGCTTCTATGCTCTGCGAGTTGCGTTTCATATTTTTATTATTTTGGGTTTTATTCCTTATTCGTATTCTACACTCAAGTCATTACCTAAAATTGAGACTTTAAAAATGAGCAGAAAAGTTTATTGTTGGACAGTCACTCTCCAGGGCTTGACGAGTTAATGACCGTGAAGGAAACTGCCAAACTTTTGGCCAATTGCAACGTACATAAGACTATTTCTAATCAGAATTTTGTTAGGATCATGGAAATGAGGGCAAAATTGAAATCCAAAGCCAACACAAAAATGTGTATCCAACTTGTTTTCAAATTGCTTATTTATTTTGCTTAAAAACATTTAATAAAGACCTCTTTTCATCAAAGTGAAATTATGCAAGGAATTTTTGTTCTACTTTTGAAATTTCATGCTGGCGGAAAAATTGTAAAAAAAAAA
The DNA here is from genome assembly GCF_031216515.1 of Neocloeon triangulifer. Taxonomy (NCBI): domain Eukaryota; kingdom Metazoa; phylum Arthropoda; class Insecta; order Ephemeroptera; family Baetidae; genus Neocloeon; species Neocloeon triangulifer. The sequence goes on from NW_026775550.1 coordinate 5,552,843, forward strand.
TCCTTATCCTGATCCTGAAGTTTAAACGATTTTGCAAAACATTCATACTTCGACTTCTGACACGGTCAAGCAGTGTCGAGCCGGCTGCGGAATTTTTGAAAATTTACCAACACCAGCAATCAAATATTTTGACTGCTGAGCCAGCTGACCTTGCTGTCAACGTCTGCGGCGGCCGAGACCGCAGTTCTCTTCATTTTCACGAAAGTGCGCAAGCATTTTGACTGTAGACCAAACTGAACCCTTGGCCCACGTTGCCAGCGTTTGTGCGGAAAGGAAGGATAAAAGGACCCGAAGTTGTGTCTGAAATTTTTATTAAATAAACATATGATTATGATTTCTTAACTTTTCAAGTTGTAAAAAAAATTATCAGCATCAGAATTCGATTCAATTAATTTTATTTTTCTCCAAACAAGTCAAACAATCAATTGTGAAAAATTGGTTGGGAGAAAAATAGGCAGGCACACAGTGCTAGTGAACAACTCACACTGAAACTCATAGCCGAGTATTTACCAGGAGGCGATAAATACCCGACTACTCGCCGCACTGCAGCCTAAAATTATGAATTTATTTATTTTTATGTCCTTTTACCTGTCACTGGAGCGTTGACAGTAAAGTCTATATTCGTGGTGGCATCGTTGAGTTTTTCTCCACAAAGTCGGACTCCACTGACCACAATGTAATCATCGGGACAGTTAAAAACTCCAGCTCCTGCTTGGTTGACTGGAATAATACTTTGGCCCCCTGAATAAAAAAAAGCATTTTTTTATTTTTAGTGATACTTTTCTTCAAAAGTTTTGATTTATTTGAAAATATTCACCTCTTTCCACATTGACAATCTGAAATCGAGACTCCTGACCAGCCACGTTGGTGTTTCTGTAGGTGATGCTGCAAGCCCCAGGCATTTTCTTTATGCATATAGCGTAATTCAAATTATTCTATTAATGTTAAAAGTACTAAAAATATATTCAAGCAATAAAAATTACAACAATTTTCTACCGTGTACGCTCCTCCTTCGTAGTTGAAACTCTGTACAACACCTGTAGGACTGGAGTAATACTGGAGACAGTGGCTAGGAGCGGCAAGGGGCAAGTCGCGAGGATTGAGTTGTGTTATTCTAATGCGCCACCGACGGTTCACTACAACGCTGCTGTTGCTCAAGGATATAACGGTAAACCGGACAGGTGTTTGTTTATTTAGCAACTCAAAGTAAACTGTAAACAATTTTGAATTCTTTGCATTTTAAACATAAATAAATCAATCTAATTAATAATATTACTGTGTTGGCCGGTATTGGATCCGCACAACGGTGGCACTGGACTTCCCTCATCCTGTCCACTGATGATCATACGATCGTTCTGGCACTCACCAGCGGTCGGATTCGATAACTATATTATTAAGTTTTTTTAATGCAGTTGCTTTTTGAAAAACTACAAGTTTTACCTGGAAAAATTCAAAATCAACTCTTACATGAGTGACCCAGGGGTTGGTTTTCAAGATTTCAAAATAACAAGATTTTGGGCGCGTTGGCGTTGGCATGATTTCGGGAAAATTTGGACTTTGGAAGTAACTTCCGTTTGCCTGAAGTCGGTCCCCACAAGTACCAATAACTGTAAAAATTAAATTTTAATAGCTTTCTGTTTATTTATATTGTTTTAAACGTCGCCTTACAAACACAACACACTCCAAATCCATTGGCGCAAGAGCCACCAATAACCCCACCCAGAGCTACGCACTCACTGTCAGGGTAGCAGGACCCTACTAAGCCATCCTCAGAGAGGCACTCAGAGTTGGAAAACCGCACCAAAGTCAAAAGGTTCAAAACTGGAAAATAATCATATAATTAAATTTAATCGAAAATTTTGACGTGACTGACACGTGAGAATTAAAATGCAGTGAAATTAAACATTTAATTATTGCGTGTCTTTATTTATAAAAACTTTACGTCTCACAGTTGGGTGAGTTTTAGCTTGAGAAATTCACGATTCGTTAACACTGAACGTAGAGAAAGTGAATCCACCAGAAAATGAAAGAGAAACGATGAAAATGAAAGAGAAAGATGAATATGAAAGCCGGACCCTAAATTTAAAATATAAATTTTTACTTCACATCACGTACGTAATGCACTGTTAGATTAGATTAGAATAATAATATTATTTGGGTTTACCGCGGCGGCCGTGTCTCTTTTGATGTCGGGCGTTTTAGCAGACATCTGCTAGTTGTAAACCCTTTCTTCTCTTTTTTCTCCAATTTAAAAATTTTTGTACAGACCGAGAAGAATAAATAATAATAATAATAATAATAATTTGTTTGAAGAAGTTGACACTCGAGGAGACATGATTTTTTGTATTTTTTCTTGCTCATGAAATAGGGTCGCAGACCGTGACCGAAACTGGTAGAGCCGTTTGTTTTTGAATAAAAACAATTTTTTTGCAACGAGGAAAAGCACGAATCTTCATTTCCAATAATATTATATATATACTATACATGTATGTATTTTCATAGCTTCAAAATTTTTACCAGAAAATTTGTAAGTATATTTGAACGATTTGAATATAATAACCTAAAACCTGGCTCAGGCTACCATATTAAAACGCTCTGCAATTTAATGATTTAGCATCCCAGCTGCCAGAATCAACTTTTATCCGGATTTTATCCACTCCACAGAGGATAAAAGTAGACTTTGGCAGCTATTTATAAATATTAAATTTAATTTAGCAGGTGGGCTGCCCAAAATAATTTATTGTATTGCAGTAAATCAGTAAATAATGATAAAAATAAATTATATATCTAATTTTTTATAATTACATCACTTACACCGCGCTACTTCCTCGTCCTTGGCCTCTTTGATAAAAGTTGAGGTGATCCCGTTGGTGCCAAATTTGATCTGGTTATCTTCATCCTCAATGACATTTTCATCCAGAAAAGCATCACTCTTTAACTTAATCATCCCCGGCTGGCTGAGTTCGTACAATAGGTCAGCCGTGTTTTTCCGAAGAGGAGGCGCCGCCACATAATGAATCCTCCAAGGGGCGTCCTGCAATCGGGATCGTCTCCCCCAATATCCGCGGCTGCGAGTCTCTGCCAGGAGCAGAAGCACCACGACAAAGCTTGACACAGCTCTCATGCCTCAAGTGGAATGATACGGCAGTGATCAAGTTCCCCGCTTTGCAGGTTTGGTGGACGCGCTCTGATTCAGGCTAATTTTTCTGCTCAAAGGAATTATAGAAATCGAGGGAGTTTTAGGTAGAACAAAATAATTTCTAGAAGCGGTTTACCCATTAATAAGCTAAATTTTATTCCATTGCATGCTTGCATAAATAATGGACACAAAACAAGTAAAAACTTTGAGGCCAGCTCAGAAAAACAAATTAAACAAATCATATATAATATAATATATACCAAATAAAGGGAGGTTGAAACTAATATAACAGCAAAAGAAAAGAGAAAACATGCATTTTCTTAAAATTTCTTGTCAACACCCAATCAGAAAAGTTTGATTTTCAAATATTTCAAAATATTCCAGGATATTGGCGATATTCATCCAGTGTTATCACATTCTCTTTCAATAAAAAAAAAAAAAAAAAAAAAAAAACATGGCAACAATATTAAAAAATTCTTCTTGCTGATTGGGCACATATGACTTATTAATTTGTGCTGTAAAAGCTATAACATTTTTTACAAAAAATAAATGGTAATGTTATAGTACGCGCGACGTGGTTCCTAAAATCCCTGATTTCAGTTGGCATCACTTGCATTATGTCGCGCGTTCAATAGTGGTTTTACGTCGCGCATACAATACTGGTTTTACGTCGCGCGTTCAATACTGGTGGCGGTATAATTGTTAAGAAAACCGATTATTCCATCGATACCTCGGCAACATATAGCACGCGCGACGCAAATCTTTTCCTACAATCTTAATGTAGGGGGCCCTTGGGATGGGTTCAGAATGGGGCAAGACGACCTCCGGAGGGCCGTGCGCACCCTTATAGCAGGCGCGACGCATGTTTATAGGACGCGCGACGGGCCGTAAATCCAGTGAGGGGCAAAGCGAATTCCAGAGGCCGGGCGCTTTTCACCATCGTAAGAGGCGCGACGCATGGTTATAGTACACGCGACGCATGCCGCATGCTTATAGTACGCGCGACGCATGCTTATATAGGAGGCGCGACGCACGACAAATTAATTATTACAAAAAGTGTTGCAAGCGGCCGGAGTTGTGGGCACCCCACAAACCGGCAATTCGGAGGTGGGCAACCCCATGATTAATTTTTGCAGAAGCCGCGAGCGAGGGGTGGAGGCGCAGCGAGGTCGAGGACGTGGGGAAGGCCGTGCGGAGGGCGAGGACAAAAGGGCGGCTGTGTTCATGAGGGGACTCCGCAGGAGCCCCCTCACGAACCCCGGCCTTTTGTCCCGCCCGGAGCCGGCCTTCACCACGTTCTCGGGCGAGCGCGCCTCCAGCCCGAAGCTCGCAAACCCACAACAGAGTTGCTTACTAAAGGAATTGTTGCAAAAAGGGCTTAGAAAGCAAAAAGTGTGGTGCCCACAACTCCCTTTGCAGACAACACCTTTTTTGGGCAACGTAAATTATCACGATCAAATAACAAAAGCTGTTATTCCTTTCTTTATTTGGGGTATAATTATGAGTGGAACCGGCTCCAATCCATCGCAGATCAAAATATCACATCCAGTTAATACTTTCCGTTTTCAAAATTCACTTCGTCACTCTAAAAGGAGGGATGAAAATCTTTCTTAACGATACATATTAGCTAGACCAAGCTAAACATTTAATTGGTGTGTGGAAGTATTGTTAACATAGTGCTCATGAATGTATCATCGATGCATACATATTGTATGTATAAACAACAGTATAGGTCTTTGCCTATATAACCAATCACACCAATAAAATAATGTCTCATATGCGGCAGGGACAATAATTCATCAATTCTCCACTCCTCAGTGGCTTATGAATTGTCGAAGCTCCCCCTTGGGGATATAGACTCATCTGCTTCGGGAATCACAGAGTCAGCCTCAATCCTTTGCCTTTCCAAAGTAAGCCTTCGGCGTGTCTAGAAAAATATTACATAACGTGAAACATTTCAACGCTCATTTTACAAAATGTCTACCTCTGGAGTCAAGTGCACAATCCGACCTTCAACTTTGGGGCACAACTCGCATGTTTCCTGTTCCAAATCATCAATGCTGGCTCTACGGGTCAGTCTGTTGCGTAAAGGTGGAGGTCCTCCATCCTGGTCAATGATGCTTGAACGACGAAGAGGAGGAGGCGCGTCAGAGTTCTCAGTTGTCTCCAGCATTTTCACCAAACTGTGCCTATATTGATCAAACTGTTAATTACTAATTATATTTTAAATTCAACTTATCTTTTTTTTTAAGTTTGTGAATAAAATCGACAGAAGTTTATTATTTTGCTTTTGACGCAAAGAATAAAAAGTGCCGTAATGAAAGTGAAAAGATAAGTGGAAATCATAAAATATTATTTTAGAGTGAGGAAGTTGGCACTCGAGGAGACGTCCATAGAAATGTTAAGAATGGGCTTTTCCTCATTGATTTTTTTTTTGTTAAATTAATAATGAAATTTTTTTACACAATGAGCTAATAAAATTTTTTTTAATTATTATTATTGTTGTTCATTCTTCACAATCTGTCACAAAATCAAGTTTTAAAATCAAAATTTAAAATTTAATTTTTATTGAAAATAATGACAACCTTTTTAGGTCAAAACCTGAGACCCTATGTAATGAGACATTAAAAAAATCAGTGAATAAGAATTTCATGAAATAGGGACGCTGACTATGACCAAACTGGTTGAGCTGTTCAACTTGATTTTTTTTTTTTTTTTAATAAAAACAATTTTTTTAACAAGAAAAAGCTTGTATTCACCTCAATACATATTGCTGTTTATATAATCACATTGTTACAAGAGGAGCTTATTATACGAGAGCCTGGCTAGAGGATAAAGTTGCTGTAGAAAAGGGTGAAAAATAAGGCAAAAAAGTTACTTCAGCAAGGAAGACTTGGGCAGGAAGAAGAATTTCCAGAGCTGCAAAGCTTCTGTTGCAAATAATATCTCTGTGAGAAAAAGAAAACTGCATGCATAAACAAGTTAAGAAATAAGGAGGGGACCAGCCAAAGAATTAAGAATTTAGGTGTGTTAAAATAGCAAAACTGAGCAGGTTTTTTGTGTGAATTTAATACTAACAATTTATAAAAAAAAAATAAAAGAAAAAATTAGACGGTGCCTTCTGCACCGCCATTAAAGGGCACATGCTGGAAATAATGCAAGATTAAAAAAAAAATACCTTCTTGATATAGTAACCAAACTCTGCCTGTGCTTTGTGTGGCGCTTGGTCTGGCCTTGTCTCATTTTTATGGCATGAAAATGGTTCTGGATTGCCGTCCTTAACTCAACACAGTCGTCAGCATCAACCTACACAAAATTAAATAGTTTGTGTAATAGATTATTATTATTATTATTGGGGGATATTCACATGCTAACATTCTTATGGGATTTTCCGGTGCTAACTTAGCAATGCTTATTGTTTATTCCTCACAAATTACGTTATAATTATTATATAAAATATTATTATTATTATTTATTCTACTCAAGTCATGCAAAAAAAATTGAAATTGGAAAAATGAGCAGAAAGGGTATCACAACTAGCATAGGTCTGCTAAAACGCCCGACATCAAAAGAGACACGGCCGCCGCGGTGAACCCACACTATATTGAAAAAAAGAACAATCTCAACACTTTAAAATTGCTGCCACAAATACTGCTTGCAGAGGGAGGGAAAATTGCTTAAGGGGCAGTCTTTGAGGGCAGGTGGCAGGTCGTTCCAGGGCTTGACTATCCTAAAGGAAAAAGCGCCGCGGCCGAACTTGTTGCTGGGTCGAGGGAGGCTGGAGGCTGGAGGCGGCGGTGCTGTTCGTCGTCGCCTCGCAGCTTACGACCTTTGGTGATGAGTCGGGCGCGCGCGTCAAAATCCGTCTCGCCGCTCAGGCACTTTTTGAACCTGAGGTGCTTGTCAAAGGGCATCACTCTCTGCTCGTGCGTCGGCGGCAGGTTGCGGCCGTAGATGAAGTGCAGTGCAGTGCCCGATTCTGCACTCGATCAAGTTTTCTGACGTTTTCTTTTATCGTTGGGTGCCACGCAGGGAGTCCATACGTCATTACCAGCTTTACGAGCGAGAGGCATGCCACCGAAGGTCACGGGAAATGCCGAGGATTTTTTGCTGGCTCACAAATTCAAGGACGGTATCGCCAAGGATGTAAATAAAATCAAGGGTTTCGCCTGCGTGAGTAATATCGATCACTTTGCACTTTTTCGCGTTCAAACTCATCCCGTTCTTGGCGCACCAAATTTCCACGTTGCACAGGTCATCTTGAAGTTGGTCTCTTCCTGGCTAGTAATTGTCTTGAAAACAGTAGCGTCGTCGGCGTACTGGACAATAGTGCTGTTTGCCACACTCTCCAAAATAAAGAAAATAAATGTGAGGAAACCTCTGGCAAACAAGTCGCTAAAATGCGAAGCCTCAAGAGAGGTCCGCGCCGAGATGGTCCGCAAGATAATTATCACTTTAATCACAAAAAAAAAAAAAAAAAAAAATTGTCACTGCCACACAAAATTTTGGCACAAGGGAGGGAATTGTTGTGCAGAACAGTCTTTCAGGGCGGGCGGCAGGTCGTTCCAAGGTTTAACAATGCGAAAGGAGAAACTGTCAAAGCCGAGGTCGGTGAGCGCAGGAGCGCTGGAGGGGGTACATGGGGTCATCGCCTCGTAGGTTTTGCCCTTCAATAATGATGCGCTCCTTCGCGTTGTAGTCAATGGTGCCGCTCTCGCACTTCTTGAGGAAGAGCAGGTCGTACCTGAGAGTGCTGGACGGACAGCATTTTTTTTGCTGCTCGCAGGAGGCGGAATATGACGTCCGTGGATGAAAAGCTGCGCTCTTCTTTGCACTATTTCCAATTTCAGCATATATTGATTTAAGTTGATGAGAGCCACGCCGGAGTGCTGTAGAATCGGTGCGGTTTCACTGGAGAGATAAGCAATTCTTTTCACTCTTTATAGTGTGCAGACAGACACGTACGCGTTGAAGAGAAGGGGGTCCCAAAACACTACTCAGGATGACTGCAGAGGTCACAGGATTCTGATTGCGCGCCATTGAACAAATTGCGTGAGGTCGATGAGAAAATTTTTGACAATTATTTTGAAAAATTGTAAATTTCTTTGAACATATCGAGTTGCAAATAAGCGAGTTGTGCTGAGTGTGTTTAGTATTTAATATTTAATGCAATATCATGTTCCACACGCAATAAAGATCATTGTTAATATTGTAAGTTTATTGGATAATTACCAAAATTTTTGATTCTCTTAAACAGTCATAGCCGTCTTTTCCTTGAGCAACATATTTCTTAGTTGCAAGTTTGTATCTCTGGTCTAAGCTGAGGTACTCGTCTCCGATTCTCACAAATTGAGGGTCCACCCTCTGGCCTGCAGATGCATTTGGATCAAACCCAAAAGAAATTCCTGATACTTGTGGGAAGCGACCCTCCAGTCGAGGATACTGTGAAACACTGTTCTCCAGCATTTTCAAAATTTGGGAGCCTGAAATTATTACTAAATCTTTGAGAGTTTATATAAAAATGACTGATTTTCACCAGTGACTGAGAGGACAGTAAGACAATCCATCATGGGCAACACACTCATCAAATCCCTAAGTGTGAATTCTCCAGCGCAATGCTCCCGATCAGAACGCAATGTGCCAGAGTTAAGGAGTACAAAGTCAGCACCAGTAGCAGCAAGAATTACGTCGCACACCCAGTTGCCTAGATTGGTTTCTGATGTCCTAATGCTGGCAAACCTGCCATCAAGAGGAACTGCAAATGTGCCAAGCACTTCTTCCATTTTTTCAGCAATCACAGCTGGAAAAGAGAATTAAAATTAAAAGTATAGCTTACTCTGCTAATATATAAATTTTTAAAACAAAATACTAACCTGAATACTTCTCAAGCTCCTTCTTGAGTCCATCATCTTCAGGGTACTTTGAGGTGACATTGATCTCTTCAATATCAACATCCACATTCTTTCCAGTAAAGGTTAAAGTGATTTTAGACATTTGACGGAAATCGGTCCCACTTTTGATCAAGTATCTCCCATCAACCTAAAAAATTTTAAATTTAATTTATTTTAAATGGTTTTCAATGATGAAGTAAAAATTCTAAAATTGATTATTCAAAGTGGATTTCATGAAAACTGAAACCTTGTTAAAAAAAAAAAAAAAATGAAGAGACCCAAGAAGAGGCTGCTGGTACTTCAAAAACCTAGGCTGCGAGCTTAATATGTATTTAATATTTTTATCAAGCTTAGCAAGGACAATAGAAACCCTAGGTACCGTACAGCAGACCAAAGAGATCGTCTTTTCGGGTGAGTTACCATTTTTTAATTATCAATCATAACCCAATTATTATTACCAATTGCACATCATAAACATGGTCATGACCTCCAAGGAAAAGGTCAATCTCAGGCACACCCTCTATGAGGAGGACATCATTTGGAGTTCGCATGTGTGTGAGGGCAATTACATATTCACAACCCTGATGCATGAACATTGGACATTATGTAAATATTTAAAGGTAAAAAGCATTTAAAGAGGCCACCTCTTCCTTTAATTGTTGGGCCAATTTTTTTCCAGCTTCTATGTAATTGATGAATGTGACCTCGTCAGTATTAATGCTGGCAAGAGTGTCCAGCCACTCTCTTTCAACTAATCCAATCTGACAAATAGAAATTTTCATAAATTGTAAATCTTGTATTTGAATGAAAGCACCAATCCAATTTTGTGACCTCCCCACTGAACAACATGGGTGATCTTTCCATCAGCCAAGGGTCGGCCGGTTTCGTTGTCAAGGACATTGCTCATTAGCCACGGAAAGTTGGTCCTGCTGACCCAGTCAAGCAAGACATCCAGACCAAAATCTGTAACATTTCCAATTAATATTTGAAGATATCTTTGGTAAAATTACTAATACCAAACTCATGATTGCCGTAGACGGCACAATGGACGTTGCACTCATTGAGTACAGGAATCATCTGCTCACCCTTTGTGAAGGTGCTTAGCATGCTGGGGGCGATTGCATCGCCACTGAACAATATGAGGGGATTCAGGTGCTCCAAAGACTTGATGACGTGGACAAACCTGGCAGCGCCTCCCACTGGCTCTTTGTCCGCTGGCTCAACGTTATATACATCGTTGAAGTGGAGAATAGTTATAGATGAAAGTGGCACGTTGGAGCCCATTGTATGGACCTCCACAAAATTGTTTCTCAGGGTGCGCAAGCCTGCCTGACGCACTTCGTGTGACGCCTGAAGCAAAATAAACATAATTCTATATTAATTTGATATTATAAATATTGTAGCTTCATTGCTTCATAAAATAAACGTGGCGGGGAAAAAAGAAATTAAGATATTTACAAGCACTTTTTGTAATTTACATATATTCCTCTATCTTTTGCAGTATAGAACTTGTGAGAACTAAAACAAATTTCTTTAACATGCCTGCAAACTGAGGAAATCTTTGACTCAAATCTAATAGACACAGGCAAATTTCTTATAAAACTGCAACATAAGCAAAGGATTTTGCCTTTGAAATAGCACAACTTTATCACATTGATCATAATATCAGTACAATTTAAGGTATCAGTATTTGGATTCCTTATAATCTATATAATATCATAAGTCAATGAAAATCAATCATAATAATAATAACTTGTACTATTAGAATCGATAAATATAAATATATTTTATAGCTTCAAAAAAGGAATGTATGTAAACAATATGTTTATGTTGTAACAATCAGTAAAAATAATGTGGAAAGGAAAAATACACTAAAAAATCTCAAACTGACCTGTTCACAGCATATATGTATGGCTGACTTGGCGTTTTTGGCCGAGTCAAACAAAAAAACCTTAATTATGTGAGCTTCGTAGGTCAATTTACAAAGCGAGAACGAGAAAGGAACTTACTTTTCCGGCGGCGAGTCCGACTGGCTTACGAGCAGCTCTGCCGAATCAGTTATTAGCACTCATTTCGCTGCTGCGCTGACTGTGGAGTGCTCCTCACGTCTCACGTTGCATTCGGGACGAATTTGGGCTCAATCTAGACCCCACCTACGCACGATGCACTTTGTCAACAAATAAAGCCACTTCTTATCACATTATTTGGGCGTGTCCGATTGTTTTTGTGGGAGGAAAGCGGGAACGATTGAGTGGTCCCGACGGAATTAATCAAAATATCGATCTTATTGAGAGTTTTAATATTTTGGCGATCGAAAAGCTTACATTTCTAGTACAATTGCGGCATGAGGAAAATCGCCGCGTAATTTATTTTTCGATCCGAGCTATGAGCATAAATTCGCATCGAGCTTGTCGCTTTGAGTTTGCTCGGCTGATGCACTCGCGGCGGAGAGCGGCGCGCTCGATTCATTAGACGTTTGCTCGAATTTAATATTTTATTAGTAAGCGTCATTCAAATTAAAAAAATTACAAAGCAAAACGGAAGTGAAATTGAAAATAAAAAAAATTGTACTTGTCCATGAATTAGCTTGTGACACCCATTTTGTTAGTTGTATAGCTGGCGAGCGAATTGCTTGTCAGTTAGCGTGAGCACCAGCCGATAAGCTTTCAAGCTTGGCTAGACTTGTATCATAAAAAAAAAATATCTTTAAAAATAAATAAAAAATAAAAATTTCAGCATTGGTAGTCGACTAAATGAAACAATTTATTATTCACATAAAAAATATTTATCTGGAGCAAAGTTATAAACGTTTCCGCGAGAATTTTATTATTTTGATGTAATCGAGAAAATTTTTAAAAATGAAACCCGTACAGAAAATTGTAGCTATTTAAATTCTTTACAATTTTTTTGACAGACGTTTTGTTGCAAATTTTTCTATTTATTCAACACGAGATTATCAAAATCAAAATATTACTTATTCTCATTGAACACATTTTTTCAATTTTTTTTCTGAGATTAGCCAATCCATTGAAAATTTAATTTTAACCTTAGAAAACTCTAATTTCATCAAAATATGTTTAGCCGTTTTGAAGTACTTTTTAATTTTAAATCAGAAAATGTATATTGATGAAATTAGAGTCCCAAGGTTAAAATTAAATTTTCAATCGATCGGCTATCTCAGAAAAAAAATTTAAAAAAATGTTTTGAATGACGCTTACTAATAAAATATTAAATTCGCGCAAACGTCCAATAAATCGAGCGTGCCGCTCTCCGCCGCGAGTGCATCAGCCGAGCGAAGCGACAAGCTCGATGCGAATTTGCTCATAGCTCAGATCGAAAAATAAATTACGCGGCGATTTTCCTCATGCCGCAATTGTTCTAGAAATGTAAGCTTTTCGATCGCAAAAATACTAAAAATTTCAATCAGTGTGATATTTTGATTAATTCCGTCGGGACCACTTTGTCGGGTTATGCTAAACTCGTTCCCGCTTTCCTTCCACAAAAACAAGCGGACACGCCCAAATAATGTGATAAGAAGTGGCTTTATTTGTTGACAAAGTGCATCGTGCGTAGATGGGGTCTAGATTGAGCCCAAATTCGTCCCGAAATAGACGAAATGCAACGTGAATGAGGAGCACTCTGCATTCAGCGCAGCAGCGAAATGAGTGCTAATAACTGATTCGGCAGAGCTGCTCATAAGCCAGTCGGACTCGCCGTTGGAAAAGTAAGTTCCTTTCTCGTTCTCGCTTTGTAAGTTGACCTACGAAGCTCACATAATTAAGGTTTTTCTGTTTGACTCGGCCAGAACCGCCAAGTCAGCCATATATACATGCTATAAACAGGACAATTTGTGATTTTTTTTTTCAATTAACAACAATTATAATAAAATTCGAAAGTTTTCAAACGTTTGAAGAAGTTGACACTCGAGGAGATGATCATGGAAATGAAGCGATCGGGCTTTTCCTCGTTGCAGAAAAATTGTTTTCATTTTCAATTTTTCTGCAACGAGGAAAAGCCCGATCGCTTCATTTCCGTTTTCAAACGTGTTATATGTTTTGTTGGAGTTTAAAATGTTTATTATATGTACAAATATTGGAGATGTAAATTTGACTGCTTAAATTAACAGAGTGAGCGAATCGAGACTCATTGTCAGTAACAGGGTTTCTGGGGATGGTTTTCCCCTGTTGCACGTGAGAAGGTTTAGTCAAATGTTTGCCCACCCCCACCAAAGATTACAGGCGTGCGAGCACCCTCAATCGATCACATGGTAATTTAATTGTTTCGATATTTTAGTGTACACACATAATGTCTTGTTGCAAAGGCAATTTGGGGACGCACAATATAATGTGTCTAATCGTTAAAAATAAAATTAAAAGTAGGTAAAAGGAAAGATGATTGCCAGAAAGAACAATAAAAAGTGAAAAAAAACGAAAATAAAATAAGCATCACAATAAACAAAATAAGCAACAAAGCAGGTTTAAGTGTTAACGAAATGCTTCAGGAGAAGGTTTTAACCTGCTTGAGCCAGCCCACAACACTCTTGACACCAGTGGTCACCTCCTTGGGCACCTCAAACGACGAGGAGTCAACCAGGTCGGTCCACCTGGATCTGAGGGCCGCTTGAGCAGCGAAACTGGCCATTGTTAGTAAGGCGGGTGCATGCACATTCAATCAAGGTCCTTGATCTGCGCGGCGGCAACTCCTGCCGCTTGTATATCCTTGTAGCAAAAGTTTAGTTTCTTTTTTTTTTAAATTAATAATAATCTAGCTAAAGCGTGAGAGGGATAATGCAAACAAAAACGGTAACAGCTTCAATAGAAATATTTTCACCTAAATCAAATATTCTGATTCAAAAAATGTTTTGCTACTCTATACACATCAGACATGAACTGTACAAATTAACTTAACCATAAGAGTAAATTCCAAAAATACTCTAATATAAATTAAGTAACAAATTTGTAGAAAAAAAAAAACACTTTCACGCGCATTTGAGAGATAAACATAAATAATGCTTTTTGAGCTTAATTGTAACTCTCCATTTATTCTCTATCGTGATATTCCCAGAAAGTTAAACAAGCAGAAAATTATATAAATGGAACTCAAATTGCCCAACTCCGCCGTCTCTGTTTATATTTATGGCCTTTAAAAGATAAATGGCAATCTTGGGAATTGGCCAAAACATTGAGGAGCTTATTATCCTTATCGTTCTTGGTTCCAGACACTGGTTCCAGGGAGTGCAAATTGATATAATGGCCAAGAGGATATATGTCTGACGAAAATTTAATCTTCTCTTCTACACGCGGTCAATAAAACACGTAGACCAACGGCCATTTGTAGGTATTACGCAATAAAATTAAGGCACCGCGGGTACATACGTAGAGCAAATGTTAGCATGTACATTGTACATTAAGTGTGTGGGCGGGAAATCATTACTCTGAAAACAAAATTATTGTCAAAAAAAATGTACAAGTTTTAAATTATTAAAATTGAGACAAATTGTGCAAAGATCGAGTGCTATATAAATTTGTTTTTTTTTTCCCATAAAAAAAGTGCAGCGAATAGTTGGGGTATTTTATCGCCTCTTGGTAAATACTCAGTTATGAGTTTCAGTGAGTTGTTCATTAGCACTTTGTGCCTATTTTTCTCCCAACCAACTTTTCACAATTGATTAGTTCTGACTTGTTTGGAGAAAAATTTAACAGAATTTTCTGTTGTCGGGACGATCAGATTAGAAAAAGATCAAAATTTTCATTGCAAATATAATCTCGCCTTAAATAAATGCAGAAAAACAAAAGTGCGTTGCTGGTCTTTTTATGCAAGCAAAGTTTGTGAAGAGAAACGAGCTTTGTGAACGAGAAGGTATATGAAAGTCTTAGATCATTTTTTAAGTTTTCCTTTATGCCAATTGGAAGAACAAAAGATTGCAGAAGTTGTATATAAGAGGCGAAATAAAGAGACACAGTGCATGAAAAGCGTTACTTTGTCTTGCGGTCAGTTTGCAGCAAATAAAAGCGGAGCTGATGAGAATCTTGGTTCAAAAAGCAAAACAACAGCTGATGCATATGTGGGTCAATTGGGCAAAGACGGCTGGGTGGTGTTGTGCAACAAAGTCGACCGACGACTGTTCTCAACTTCTCACCGATATTCGTAGAGAATAGGCCGGGCAGTTCCACAATTCGACCGCTGCTGGTCCGCCGAAATCGATCCTCACATTCATTCAACACAAATTCGCAAATTTTATGCGACTGACAGATGAACGAGTCCGAAAGGAGTGCCGCACTGCAGTGTTGCCTTTATAGGACTGCGAGGGGTGGGAGACAGCCAGGAGGAGAGAAACACGTATATGATGCGAATGTCATGAGGTCAACCCCTCCCGGTGCTCGCCTCCCAACATCCCTCATTGGTCGCCGCCTCGGGTGCCGTTTTCGCCATTCACCGATTGTCGAGTTGGCGGGAAATAAAGAGTTGAGGGAGGAGTGAGATGCATAAAAAAGATAATTAAAAACGCTTGAAAACTTCAGTTATTACTTGACCTTGTGCACAACGATCGAATAAACTTAATTTGTTCAGGGGGGAGTTTTATAAATTTCGTGTACGATCCTTCTACTTCTGCACTTTTGAGGACAGCAATATATAATGTAAAATTATGTTATCAACTTTTTGGATTTTATTTGATATATATATTATAAATTTAATTCAAAGGCAATGGACCTTAGCGTTGTAAGAAATTTACAATTTGCCATATACTACACTGGCTAGGATTGGTCGAAACAGCTGTCCTAGTGTATGGCAAATTATAATTTTTTTACAAAGGTTCATTGACCTTGAATTAAATATATAACATGTCATTGGTTGTTACTTATGCACATTTCAAGTCTCTCGCACTCCCCTAAGCGCGGATCTTTTTATGGCTCATAGTTAGAGGGGAGGTGATTTTTCCTTTTTTCAACTCAATTATTCTCTCCATTAATATAAGATAATAGATCAATTTTACATCAACCCATATCAAACCAGCGTTTCGAGGAAGTTTTTCATCCCCAGTTATGAAATTGGTGTGACAGCTGCTCGCTTTTCCACTCGGTAAGCAACTCACTATTCTCGAGTGAGCAAGAGAACAAACTTTTGCCAAACTCGGTGCCAGTGCTGCAGCGCAATTTTTCAAAATGACCGCTGGAATTTTGTCTGGACCAGACGTTTGACCAGCGTTTGATTTCATTCCCTGCAGCAGATTATGCACGTCAGCGTCGTCAGCGGTCGAAATCGTAATCTCAGTCAATTTTGGAGAAGTCAAACTTTCTCGCCTAAGAAATGGGAAAAATCCGCTCTCATCTGAGAAATTATTTTGAAATGAGGAATTAAAGTTCGACACAATTTCTTTTGGATCTGTGATAATTTTTCCTTCCCAGAAAAAAGTAGAAATGGATATGGGTACTTTGCTGCGGCTTTTAATAAAGCGCCAGAAATGTTTTGAGCCGTTTTTGCCTCTTCCGAGGTTCCAAAACCAATTGTCTTTAGCTCGTCACAGTTCTTGCTGGGCGCTTCTCCGCGTAGCCAAATATGCCTCCCTATTCTCATTTGTCTTGTTTCCTAACCATTTTTACAGAAGTTTACATTTACATTGACAGAAGTTAATTGAAATATTTAAACATATTAAAAGAAGTATAATTTTAATCATAAATATAAAGGATAACAAAAAAATTATTAATAATATATAATAATAATGGTAATAATAAGGTTCTAAATTTATTTGATTTATTTAAGCCAAATGCAGCACACACCAAAGTCTGATAAAAATAAAACTTAATGAGTTTATATAAAAAATAATAATTATTGAAATAATGAAATCATAGTCATAATTATTATGATTATGATATCATTATTTATTCTTCTCGGTCAGTGCGAAAATTCTAGAAAAAAATTAAAATAGCTCAAAACGTAAAATATTACTACATTGAAAATTACGAAAATTACAATTATTAACATGAAAGGAGTTGTGATACCCTTTCTGCTCATTTTTCCAATTTCAATTTTTGTTTGTATGACTTGAGTAGAATAAGTAATAATAATAATAACATTATTAAATTTATTCGCAGAGGAGAATATAATTCTGGGAGTTGTGGATGGGATCACGAGCACCACCTGCCGTCAAAGTGCACAAACAGCGGTCAGTCGATCGATAGGCGCGCCAAAGTGAAAAATAGGTAAATATGTGAAACACTTTCTGTTCTGTCCTGCCTGCTCACGCTCGCATCTTGAATTTTAGAGGTGACGCTTCAGGTAATACACAATCCCAGCCAAACAATAAAACGGAAGGGAAAGTCACGTGACTCGCTTTATGAACCATGTACGCAACAACAAGTTTGAACAGGAAAGTCAGGAAACGTGTGACGAGTTAGTTGGTGTGTCTGTATTGTGACGTGACTGACGTGTGTCACTGTGTGCAAGCGAACGTCCCCTGATTGTTGTTGCCCTAATAGTGGACTTTTCCATCAAATAACGGTTCATTGTGCTACCAGAGACATATATGTACACGTGGTAAGTTCTTTCTAACTTCTATCATAGACGCTAGTATAATTTTCACCTTGTGCAAATTTGATCCATACAAAGAAAAAGCTGCTATGCTATTATTATAGTGAACGTTAGTTTTCACGACTTCCTTTTTTAAGCTTCGTATAGGCCTTGTGTCCGAGGGCGCTTTGGTCAGAGGGCTTTATTTGTGTCTAATGGAGCTGGGCCAAAAGGCCTTCATAGATTGTCGCCCAAAATCTCCTCTCAACGCTTTTTGTCCAACAGCTTGCACTAAAACTTAAATTACATGCTTTATTTACTTCGTGAAAATTCGTTACCAACATAAAAAGTTTTTAACAAAAATTTAATCAAAATATCCTTATTTTATATTTTAATGTGTAGATTAGATCAGACTAGATCAATATTAATTTATTGCATTAGACATGACATAGTACATAGTACATCTCCAATTTGTCTTTACAAGTCAATAAAATAGCAATAAAAAAAAAATCAGAATATTTTGAATTTAACATTTTTAGTGATTGAGAGAGCTCGCACGCCATTGATAATACGACGGGGGTGGGCAAGCATTTGACTAACCCTATTAAAATACTGCAGGGGAATAAAATTTGAAACAATAAGAGATTTTTTTGCTTAAAAGCGACTTTACCTGCTGGAAAATTTTCAACTTAAAATTTTTGTATTGACCGAGAAGAATAAATAATAATAATAATAAAAACTAATATTTGAACCTAATTTTTTAGGCTCAAATTTAATTTTTAAAATTAAAAAAAATCTTATAAACATTCCATTTCAATTTTAAAATTTTTAATTTTGTTAAGCATTAAATTACAACTGCAATAAAACTTTTTAAAATAATTCAAGATACATAGCATTATTCAAACGGTAAAATTTCTCGTCATTTTCAAGGGTTTTCAAATTTCTAGGCAGATCATTGAAGATTCTTGGGATCATATAGTCAGGGCTTACTACAGATTTTTTAAGAGTAACTCAGATTCAGATTGTACCAACTTGTTTGGAGAAAAATAAATTGAATTGAATTGAATGCGCTGCCTTAATTTAACAAAAAGGTACGTGGTACGTGGATCGATATACCTGATCGCATTGGGTGCTCCAGTTCATTGTATCAGAGAGCATTACACCAAGTATTTTTGCTTGATTTACCACTTCTATTTCTCGTCGTTAATTCTGATTACAGGTGGTTCCAATTTACTAGTTTGAGCAGTATGCATTTGCAGCACCTGAGTTTTCTTTTCGTTCAATCTTAAGCGGTTTTTACTGGCAAAATCAATCATTTTGTCATTAGCCACAGCAGTTTTTTCGGGAGACCCGCATTGCCCCTAATTTCAAACCTCCTAAATGTTTCAAAAATTATTTGCCCTAAAATATTTCCCCTAAAGTATTTGTCCTAAATTATTTTTTAATTTCCCATAAAATGCATTTACTCGAAAATGCATTTGTCCTAAATCATTTCCCCGAAAAGTACTTCATTATTCTAGGCGATTTTCAGGAAGGTATATAAATCTATATAAAACTGAGGCAAACCTTAAAAAAACAAAGCAGATGATAATGGCTGTGTCTTTGCCAGTGGTGGCGTTTCAAAGTGTGTGTGTGTTCACTGTAGAAATTTACATTTTTTTTTTATCAAGAATATTTATATTTTTAGTCAATGCTTATGAATTCTTTTTTAATATAATTATTTTTTATGATTAAGGTGAATAGAAGCACTTTTACTTTAAATTTATTAATTATTTCCGATATGTTAAAGACAAATTGAAATTAATGAAATTAATAAACAAAGCTTCATCAATTTTCTAACATTTAAACTCTAAATATCCAGTTCTGTATAATATCTGCGAGCAAACCACTAATTCTTTTTAATATTTTTTTGAATTGTGCATTTTAGAGAATAAAAATATATTTTAAAGCTTGTTTGAATTGGGCAAAATAGTGTTTAGTTTTTGTTTTTAGTCTATTTTTCCGATGAAAGATGAAATAGTCGGTTTTTATACAATTTTGTTTTTCCCCTATCGATGAAGGTTGACAAAAATTTATTATAAGTTAACTAGAAGTGATCAGAATGGGCTGTCCAAGATTTTTTTACTTTTAGGGCAAATGTTTTTAGGACATTTACTTTTTAGGGGATTTGGAGTGAAAAATTTAGGACATTTCATTTTAGGGAATTTGTTTTTAGGGCAAATGAAGATATTGGTTTTAGGACAAATGAATTTAGGGGCAATAACGGCGACTCGTTTTTTCGTTCAAGGCTTTGTAGTTTCTAGCCTTTACAATGAAATATGAATCATCTGCGAACAAGATAAGAGCGGCGACATAAGGGCATATCATTACCGTAGGAGGAATAGCCAAAAGGGCCCAATACACTGTTCCTTGTGGAACGCCAATCGAGACATTTTCCATTGTTGACTCAAATAATTTTTGCTCGCCATTTTCACCCACACCAAAAAGTTGAACAAGTTGTTTTCTATCAGTAAGAAAGGACTTTAACCATAGGAGGGATGCATTATCAATTCAAAATTTTTTCAGTTTTGCAAGTAGTATTTCGGGAACGACACACCCAAAGGCATTAGAAAAGTCATACAGAATCACATTGATTTTTTTCTATTTTCCAAAGAATCATTGTTTACACAATAAGCGGGCAGTGTACTTGAATATAGAGTTCACGAGAGAATGTCTCCAGTGGAATCACCATACGGACGTGGTGCGTGCAAAAGCAGCCCAAAATCTTGGCTTTGCTTCGAGAAATTTGCACGGGTGCTCTCCGCTTGTAAAAAGAATTGCATATCTCACGCTTGTAAAGCCGGGTCTTTTTTACGGAAACCCAGCGTGGCACCCAAGCACGCGTTTTTACGAAATCCAATCTGTTTGGGCACCGCGAATTTTACCAACCATTCATTGGCAAAATAGCTCAGTACTTAACTTCTTTTTCTTTACAAAATGAATATCAAATTAATATTTGACAATCATGACGTGTGATTTTAAATAATTTCCACGGTCAATTGTGTAATATTTATTGATTTACAAAAACGTTTTTACACAAGTCAAAATTGCGTGCGTTGGCCACAGTGGTCTGGTCTCTACATAATATGCCAACATCTTGCTCCATGGATAGTTTTGTGGAATATATTTACAAAAAATTCACCCAATAATGTGGCACCTACTGTAGTGTGAAGGTGCTGACAGCGCTTTAATTGCAAGACATTGCGTGTTCAAATCCCACAACAGTAAATTTTTGCAGATTTTTTTACAGATATTCTATTTGTAATTTACACTTTTTGATATTTTTTTCCCACTCAAAATGATCATTTAAAGCCGACATAAACAATATATTAACTAAATTTTTAGTTTTTTAACTTTCAAAATTAAAATCTTTCGTGGTGTCCACGTAGGTTTTTATTCGGGATTTTCTTGTACATTTTTGTACGATGCAGTAAAAAGAAGGGTTGATAAATAAAAAATAATTTTCGACCAATTTCCACGCTTTAAAATCGTAAATAAAAACCTTCGTTTTGTTTATATAGAAAAAATAATATAACTCCAAAACAAAGCATGCATGATAAAATAAAATTGCAAATAAAAAATTATCGTACATTACACCTCAAGATAATAAAGCATTAAGGTTATTCTTCAAGCTTATTTTACGAAGGAAAATAAAAAATCTTTATTCTTAAATATATTCAATATGCTTTAAAGATATTGGAAATAAATTTTCAGGCACTTGAGATGCATAATTAATTAGATAATTAAGTTTTAATGTTAAAACTTTGAGTCCTTGTTTAGGTCGTTTGTGAAGAGATACGTCACTAGGAACGCGTAGATATAATCTTTCATATATATTACATCATATCAACAAGTTTGATTGATTAATATTTAATGGAACACAAGAAATTAGCACTTTTACCATTTCAATTTTTTACAACAAAAAGCTGCTATTTTTGTTCCATGCGTGAAACCACTTTTAACCCACTTGCAATTATTGGACTTGTTTGAAATTTGTTCACATAATACTACACACAAGTGGCTTTCATGTGAAGTTTTTTTAATCTTCCTATGATAATTATAGCTTATGATTCAAGTTCACAAATTTGTGCATGTTTATTTGATAAAATTTCGGGTCGTTTAGTCCCAAATAGAGGCACGCTCGCGCTTCGATCGCTCGCGCACCCAACTCTTGCACAGCAGGGGTCCCATCCACAGCTAGAGCCAGACAAAAGGTTTCCTCTCCCAATGCTTTTGCCCCAAGCGACCGATTTGATTTTCGTCCACTGTCCTTTTTCTCTCTTTTGCTCGCTTCGCTCCTACTTGATTCCTGTATTTTTCTCATGCTAAAGTCCAAGACTCTCGACAGGACTGTTAAATAAAATTATTCTACCGAAAGCTTGAAAATGAGAATATCTTGAGATTTTTTTTTTTTAAATTTTCACATTGATTATAATTTTGAAATTATATTACATATTTTATAAGATAATTTAGTGTTTTAGATAATTTTAGTGTTAAAAAATACCTCAAATAGTAGTTTATAAACTTTACAAGTGCATTTTTTTAATTGAAAAAAAAAAACATTTATAAAACATATTTTTCAAACTGCGTAATGTAAAAATTATGGCAAAATTAAAAAAGCAAAATTTAAATCTTTGCCAAAATAAAAGTTGAACTTTATGTTCGCCAATCAAACGTCAAAAAGCGTGTCCAAAAGTCCAACAACCGCAACAATGAAAAAGGGGGAAAATACTATTGAAGTTTCACAAATAAGTTGATACTTAAGAGTATAAAAAATTCAATAATAATACGCTTTTGAGAGTAAAGTTTCTATGAAATTTGCATGCACCATGATTATTGTTTGAAATTTCGCTAAATCATCAGCATAAGCAATAATATAATTGATAATAATGTAGCTTCCATCTAATTTGCTATTAAAAAAAAGGTATGTGCGGCCTCTTGATAAAAAAGGAACAAGCATATTTTATTGTTGATTGTTTGTCCAAATTAAATTTTATTACCATCACATATTGTTGGCATTCAATTATTTAGCGTCATTTTTTTCTCTCTATTTTGTTATAAATTTTTCAGCAAATCAAAGAGACTTTTGTCAGCTCCATGAGCTCCGTTGACTTTTTGTTGAAATAAAAATATGACATTTTTTTAAAGGGCAACGACCAATGAACTTATCCAATTAGTTGTTAGTTCACAATTCCATTGATATTTTTAGAGCAAAATTGTTATTTCGAAATTTGTTTTTAAAAAATGAATTAAATGTATTTTTTATCACACTCATTTGAGCACAACATCTACTTTACTTTAAAAGAATTTTGTAATGTGGTGCTTGTCGTAAAATTAAAGCTTTTCCTTTAATTTTTGAATAGTCAATTAATAACTAAGGATGCGAATTTTGCACTCGGTACTGGGTGCATTTCTTGCCGCATTGCAAACCCACGTATGTGAATCACTTTCATCAAAAGCACTGTTGTCGCTCGGAACTATTGCTACAAATTTGGATTAATAATTATGAATTGACATTATATCTTAAAATATTATATTTTTTTAATAAAGGAGTGAAAATGAAGATTAAACCGTAAAATGACAGCATATTATCGATGCACATTTAAGATTTTTAGGTGTTTCGAATCCTTTAAATTTTTTCAGCTTATGCAAACTTTGAAAATTGAATCGAAAGTACAATACATAATTATTTAAATTGTTCCTAAGGTTTTTTAAATTACAATATAAAATTTTTGAATAAATAATCCAAAGAAACTTTGACCTAGTGCAGACTCTGAAGTCAAAATGGCTCGAGTGCGCTTTGTCTGTTTGTGGTGGAACACAATTTAATTAACAGTTTAGAAATTTGATAATAATTTTTTAGATCTTGAATCATTTTATTGCTGTTTATTACCTTTTTCCTTGTAAAATAAATGAAAAGCAAATTAAAAGCTTATCAACTGTTACATATATTTTTTTAATAAAGTAATAGGAAAAAAGACGACAGGAAATATTTTTAGTCATTTGTCAAAAAATTATTTATCAGAACAACAAAATTTATTGATTTTTCTAGTAACAAATTTAATTAATATTACCTTTATTTACTCAAGAGATCAAATATGCCATGAGAGACAGATTTTTCATATCAATATTATAAATGTCAGACTCTTTCCATAGAAACCAAAGGTCTGCTTAAAAAAACTGCCACGAAATCTGAATTTTGAAACTTTAGATAGCAATCCTAATAGAATTTTAAAATTTGCCTGTGTTGATCTGAAAACATTGGAGCAAGCCTTTCTCAGTAAAGAGGGGAAAATCTCCAGGTCTAGATTTTTTTTCACGAAAATTAAAATTATCCAAATTTATCCAAAATTGCTAATACTTATAAATTCTACGTTTACGTGACCTTTAACAATAAAATAAGAATAAAAATCTTATTTTTGAAAAATGAAAAACACTATTTCTGTGCAATAAATTTTTGATATAATGCCGAAAACTGTTTTCTGACAAATCAATTTCGTGGTAAATAACAGCGACTCAATAATCAGAATTATTTCCAGAAAATTTCTAATTGAGATAAAATTTCCATTCAAAGTTGGTTGAATTTAAAAAATTTTGGCTATTCATAATGTGAGTGAATATTTTCGCAATTCAAACACTTTCAAATTTTCAAATTTGAATGCCTGGAACCTCTTGGAAATAATGGGCTTGAGCGCACAGCAGGGAACTAGAAAGAGAGGCACCCTGTGGAGAATGCATTGTCTCGTAAATACAATGCAGTTTTCTTTGTACTTTTGGAAAAGCGCTCCTGTGGAAAAACGCTGAACTATTTTTACATTGGAGGATAGAAAGCAGGCAGCAATTGTGCCTCAGGGAATTTAACTCCCAAAAATGGCGACTATAGAAAAACCTTAATATGGTCTTTATTTTCTAGAGGAAGTTCATATCTGTGTGTTGAATGCGGACACCACGAAAGATTTTAATTTTGAAAGTTAAAAAACTAAAAATTTAGTTAATATATTGTTTATGTCGGTTTTAAATTATCATTTTGAGTGGGAAAAAAATATCAAAAACAAATAGAATATTTGTAACAAAAAACTGCAAAAATTTACGGTTCTGGGATTTGAACACGCAATGTCTTGCATCAAAAACGCTGTCAACACTTTCACACTACAGTAGGTGCCACATTATTGGGTGAATTTTTTGTAAATATATTCCACAAAACTATCCATGGAGCAAGATGTTGGCATATTATGTTGAGACCACTGTAGCCAGCGCACGCAATTTTGACTTGAGTAAAAACGTTTTTGTAAATCAATAAATATTACACAATTGACCGTGGAAATTATTTAAAATCACACGTCATGATTGTCAAATATTAATTTGATGTTCATTTTGTAAAGAAAAAGAAAAGTACTGAGCTATTTTGCCAATGAATGGTTGGTAAATTTCGCGGTGCCCAAACAGATTGGATTTCGTAAAAACGCAAACGGGACCCTCATTTTATACACGGCAAACACCTTCCGCCGGCGAAGGAGCAAAAAATAATGCCCGTGAAAATGCAGCTCCTGTACACCGGCCTTTTATTTTTTAAAAAAAGTGACCACGGCGTGACCGACTTTGACGCGAGAGCGCGCCTAACTATGGGGCCAAAGTTGCGAAGTGACGACGGCAACTACCCCCGTGCTCTGCAGCCGGACGCGAGAACAAAATTCGGACGCGAGGCGTTTTCTTTACCGCGTCGTCAAACCGTGGAATGACACGCCACCCGGATATCGGATATCGGATTTTATGGATTCCCCTTTGCATCGCATGAAGCCCCACAGACCCTCTTCTTTCTTTCATGGTCTATACTTATGGTATTTGTGTACATATATGTATAATGTTGTTGACATAAAGCCTTCAGCGGACAAGAGGCGCCTCCTGTCCGAGCGCGCTTTCGTTAAAAGGCCTTTTGTCCGAATGTCCGAAGGTTCTTGGGCAAGAGGACTTGTGTCATTATTATTATTATTATTATGTCCAGTCATGTTTGGCTTGACGAGAGAGATACGCAATTCTTTTGACGCGAGGGGTGAAGCCGCGCAAGTTTCGGGCCGCAAAACCAAGAGATTGGACCGCCTTGCTGCGTAAAATGTCCATGTGGACCTCTCGAGATGTGGACGCCGAGCATTCGCTCCTTGTCCACGAATTCGAGCACAGATTCACCGAGGTTGTAGACGAACTCCAACCGATCGCGCGCGTGAGAAATGTCCATCACTTTGCACTTTTTCGCGTTAAGGCTCATTCCGTTATTTGAACACCACACGTCAATGTTGCACAGATCTTCTTGCAGCTCGGCGTTTTCGGGAGAGTCGATTTCCATGTAGAGACGCTCGCGTCGTCGGCGTACTGGACCAGGGTGCTGTTACCCACGATCTCGGGGAGGTCAGCCACGAAAATGTTGAAAAGGAGGGGCCCCAAAACACTGCCCTGAATTACTCCGAACGAAACCTCACAGGGCTAGGATTGAGCGCCATTGAAGGAAACGAACTGAGTTCGGCCGACGAGAAAATTTTCCACCCACTTAAGCAGCCGCCCTTTTATTCCGTAGTGGGCGAGCTTTGAAAGTGGCCGTGTGTGCGGCACCCTGTCGAAGGCCTTGCTCCAGTCCAGAACAACTGCATGAATGTGCGCACCACTTGTCTTGTCCAGGGTTGCCGTCCATTTGTCAATCACACCTATCAAGCGAGTTGTGCAGCTCCGTTTGAGCGAAATCCGTGTTGGCACGCAGGAATAATTTTTTCCCTCTCCAGGAATTGGCAAATTTGGTCTCGGATTATTCTTTCCAGCGCTTTTCCGACTGGAGGCGTGACGCTGATTGGCCTGTAGTTCTTCATATCCTGCTTGTCGCCGTCCTTGAAGATGGGCGTCACTGCTGTAGTTTTCCAGTCAGCGGGAAGTTCGCCAGATTCGAGTGATGAGAGGAGGAAGAGATGCGAGAGGCTCGGAGAATGAGAGGCGGCGCAGTTTTTATTGCCCGCGGCTGCATTCGCTTTTATTGCCTGCAATCTATTGTACACCAGCCAAGGTATATGCATACTATCTCGCATAGTGTTGTAGCCGAGGAATTTACGCTCGCCCGTGTGCGCCTAATGAATGGGAAAATATTTTAGGCCTGCGAGAAATTGCTCTTGAAGGTATCACTGAGGCTCAGCAGTATTTTTCCCATTGTGAGCACCGTGGGGTCCGCTTTCCAGCCCCTCGCCCGCTATCTGGCTGATATCCTGAAGCCTTTAACCGATAAGTCAACAAAAGCATTAAGAACGCTGATCAAATTCTCCCCAACAAATTTCAAACTTTCCAAATTTGACCAATTTTGTAGTTATGATGTAAAAAGCCTTTTCACTTCAATCCCAACAAATGATATTTTAATTATTCTGAGAAAAAAACTTGAAAATGACCAAAGTCTAATTGATAGAACCTCCCTCCCAATTAGCTCAATTAATGAATTAATTAATTAATTGGAATTAATTGAATTTAGCATCAACTCCACCTTCTTCCAATTTATAGGTTGGTACTTGAATTTGTTAGTTTTAAGTTTTTAATTTTTATATTAAAATGTGGTGTTTTTTCAATTTTGCTGATTTTTTGTATTTTTCTTGCTCATGAAATAGGGTCGCAGACCGTGACCGAAACTGGTATGAGCCATTTGTTTTGGAATAAAAACAATTTTTCTGCAACGAGGAAAAGCCCGATCTCTTCATTTCCATGTTCATCTCCTCGAGTGTCAACTTCTTCAAACAAGAGTTCAAAACTGACATTATTATTCGGCACCTTTGTATTTGAATTTATGTACCTCCAGAACTCATTGTTGCCATCGTGGCCTTTTCCGAGCAGCCAAAGCCATTTTTTTTCAGGCCGACCTGATGGCAGATTGCGTATTTTTCTAAGATTCATAATAATAATGACTGGCAGACAGACATTGGCTGAAAGAAATCAAGATTTGTGTATTTATTGCTTTCTGTTGTGGAAGCGCTGCGTACACAGAAAGCTATAATTATGTTCAGCTTGCTCCAGGGTCGGTGTAGTTTCAATGCAGTGCAGAGGGTCAGTGGTGCGTGGCTGCCGCGCTTCCTTCCTCCTCTTTGCTGCCTCAAAATTGAGCATTGTTTCCCCTCTTGACAAAGGACGTTTTTCCGGCCGCTTCCTGTTTTTGTTTATTTACTCACCATATTCATACAACATTGCAAAACATGTACTGGAGAACAAGAAAAATATGAAATCAGCATACAACACCACTTACAAAAAAAAAAAAAAAATCGTTCCAGCATATATTTTAAATTGTTTTCTCTTCTTTATTGTCAATTACCAACCATGATCTACTAAAAATTTATTTCAATTTGTAAATGAGAAATTGACTTTGCAATATATTCAGGTGAAAGAGCGCGCCCCATTTCCAGTTTATTGTTGTTGTAGTCTTTAGAACATGTCAGGTCTAAAATTAAAAGTTAGAGAAAAAACCCGTTGCTTAGGCAAAGGTAAAAAACTATAAGATTAGCGCGAGAAATTTCACTTGTCTAAACTGCACAGTAGGTATTCGTGTATGTGATAGAAGTTGTGTTCACTGAGCACTTGTTTAAGTTTCAGGGTGAATGTCTTTTGGTCTTCAATTTGTTTTAACTCGGCAGGCAAGTGGTTATAAATTCGAGCGATCATCATTTTTCAGTTTTGCAATTTTTTTTCAATTTAAAATTTTTGTACAGACCGAGAAGAATAAATAGTAATAATAGCAAGCAGTATTTCGGGAATGACACACCCAAAGGCATTATAAAAGTCATACAGAATCACATTGATTTTTTCTCTATTTTCCAACGAATCGTAGATTTCGGACACTAACTTAAAAAGTGCAGTCACTGTGCTCCTGCCTTTTCGAAAACCGTGCTGCTCGTCCGCAAGGAGATTGTTTTCAGCGAAATAGCTTTCAATTCTATTTAGGAAACATTTCTCAAATACTTTTGCTACAGAAGATGTTAAGGTTATTGGGCGATAACTACTAGCATCGGATTTCTCACCCTTCTTTTTATACAATGGCTTGATTACAGTTAATTTTTGCACTTCCGGGAATTTACCCGTGCTAAACGACTCATTCACCATAAATCGCCACAGGGAACACTATATAACCAGAAATCTTTTTCAACGTATCCATATAGATAATCCATCCCAGCTAGATGATTTCTTTGACGGGAATAACTTCAAAAAGTTTCTATTTCAAATGGGGTAACGTCAGGCTGAGCAGTAAATTTTATTCCATTTGAAACAATACTCTCAGTACAGAGTTCAATTTCATCACTACTAAGATTTACCTGAGGTTCAACAAATTTCTTATTTAAAAAGTTGCAAATTTTCTGCAAATTCTTTTCCATTTCACCATCAATTTCAATTTGCTTAATATCATTTTCGTGTTTATCTTGGTTCAAGTTGCAAGTTTCGTTAATAATTTTCCAGGCCATACCAGTCTTATTAGAGGCTTTTAACATTTTCTGGTCATTGTGAGTTCGGATTGCATCATTTATGAGAAAGCCAACGTACTTCTGTTTACTTTTATATTTGAATTTAAGACTTCTTAATCTGTAACAGTTAGGAGCATTATTTTTTAATGTAGATATTTGGGAACCCAAGAGCCTTAATTCTTCCTTTTGCTTACGAAGAAACTCAGAATAGGCATTATTTTTCCTATTTACTCTAATTAATATTTTCTCCTTTGGGAAGCTCATTTCAAAGTATGTAAGCTTATCCATGAATTTACAGCACATGTCATCAATATTATTACTTTCATAAACTTCGGTCCAACTTTCTGTACTTAAGAGGTGGAAAAATTCAGTCCAGTTACTAATAAAATTTGCTGCTCAGCCTGACGTTTGAAAAAGAAAAAATTTTGAGGTTATTCCTGTCAAAGAAATCATCTAGCTGGGATGGATTATCTATGGATACGTTGAAAAAGATTTCTGGTTATATAGTGTTCCCTGTGGCATTTATGGTGAATGAGTCGTTTCGCACGGGTAAATTCCCGGAAGTGCTAAATTAACTGTAATCAAGCCATTGTACAAAAAGAAGGGTGAGAAATCCGATGCTAGTAGTTATCGCCCAATAGCCTAAACATCTTCTGTAGCAAAAGTATTTGAGAAATGTTTCCTTAATAGAATTGAAAGCTATTTCGCTGAAAACAATCTCCTTGCTGACGAGCAGCACGGTTTTCGAAAAGGCAGGAGCACAGCCAGTGACTGCACTTTTTAAGTTAGTGTCCCAAATCTACGATTCGTTGGAAAATAGAGAAAAAATCAATGTGATTCTGTATGACTTTTCTAATGCCTTTGGGTGTGTCGTTCCCGAAATACTGCTTGCAAAACTGAAAAAATTTGGAATTGATAATGCATCCCTCCTATGGTTAAAGTCCTTTCTTACTGATAGAAAACAACTTGTTCAATTTTTTGGTGTGGGTGAAAATGGCGAGCAAAATTATTTGAATCAACAATGGAAAATGTCTCGATTGGCGTTCCAAAAGGAACAGTATTGGGCCCTTTTGGCTATTCCTCCTACGGTAATGATATGCCCTTAAAAATCATTGTCGCCGCTCTTATCTTGTTCGCAGATGATTCATCTTTCATTGTAAAGGCTAGAAACTACAAAGCCTTGAACGAAAAAACTGCTGTGACTAATGACAAAATGATTGATTTTGCCAGTAAAAACCGCTTAAGATTGAACGAATAGAAAACTCAGGTGCTGCAAATGCATACTGCTCAAACTAGTAAATTGGAACCACCTGTAATCAGAATTAACGACGAGAAATAGAAGTGGTAAATCAAGCAAAAATACTTGGTGTAATGCAGCATAAATCGTGTATTTAAACGGATTCAAGGGTGAAGGGGTAAAAATCACTGTTCGCAAAAACTAGCTAGAATTGATCAGATTGATCTATCCGAGATTTTTAGACGGTCGCCAGAAACGATGAAATTTTTTAGGCTCGATCGTCTCGAAAGGGCGGATCTAGGCCTAGGGGTGCAAGGGTAGTGAAAATCACTGTTCGAAAAAACTAGCTAGAATTGATCAGAATGACCTATCCGAGATTTTTAGACGGTCGCCACAAACGATGACATTTTTTAGGTTCGATCATCTCGGAAGGGCGGATCTACGGGTGCAGGGGTAAAAATCACTGTTCGCAAAAACTAGATAGAAATGATCAGGATGACCTACCCGAGATTTTGAGATGATCGCCAGAAACCATTAAATTTTTTGGTCTCAAGAAAAGAACCGAGGGTGGATCTAGGGGTGTGGGGGTAAAAATCACTGTCACTGTACGCAAAACGCAGCTAGATATGATTAGAATGATCTATACGAAATTTTTAGACGCTAGCCAGAAAAAATTATTCTGGATCGGGACATCGGGACTTGGCGTAGATGAATAGCTTAATTTTATTTCATTTTTTCACTTCATTGCATAAAAATTTTATGTAGCTAATTATTGAGACAAAAGTTTGTTTCTGAAAGTTAAAACGTTTTAAATATGTCAAAAAGCATTAAAATAAATAATTCTAGAGTACGTGTTTTAAGAAAAATGGTTTGCCCATTGCTTTACATGCGTGTATGAATTACATTAAATAATGATTAATTTTTAATTTTTATCAAAAATAGCTGGCAGCCTGAAGCCGCAATCGGCAGGCCGACGGCCGACCGACTGGGCCTCGGGCCTTCGCGCCTCGGCTCGTCGCCTCCGATTTTTTTCAATGTTTTCCTAGGGTTGTCTGGGCCCCTTGCGGGGCCCTCCGGGCCCAGGGGCCCGTGGAAACTTTCGCTCTTCCCACCCTTATTGCCGCCACTGGTAATGCTCTCTGATACAATGAACTGGAGCACCCAATGCGATCAGGTTGTAGCGAAACTGAGAAGTACCACGTACCTTTTTGTTAAATTAAGGCAGCGCATTCAATTCAATTCAATTTATTTTTCTCCAAACAAGTCGGTACAATCAATTGTGAAAAAATTGGTTGGGAGAAAAATAGGCACACAGTGCTAGTGAACATCTCACTGAAACTCATAACCGCGTATTTACCAAGAGGCGATAAATACCCGTTTACTCGCCGCACTGCAGCCTAAACTACACATTCAAACTAAATTGCTAAGAAATGTATATTTCGCCCATGTTCAAAGTCACTTACTATACTCAATTGTAATTTGGGGTGGGTCGCCTATGTTGGAAAAGGTTTTCATTGCTCAAAAGAGAGTTATCCGTGCGATGGCAGGTAAAAGATACTGGAAGGCATTGACACCTGTTGAGTCTTGCGACCAATTTTTGAAGAATTTCAGATCCTGCCAGCCTTCTCTGTGTATGCCTTTGAATGTGTTAAATTTTACAAAAAGTATCCTGAATTGTTCCTCAAAAATTCTGGATATCAAGATTTCTATCATTGCAGAATGGTTGTGACGATTTATATATGTTTGGTTTTGTCTTTTGTTTCGTGAAAATTTAGAAATTTTTTAAAATTTCCTTAAGAAGTAAAATTATAATAATATGATTAATAAGAACGTTGATATATGTCTTTGTTCCGTTGATTTGTATTCCAATATCCTGTGTAAAATGAAATAGAGAGAATACAGCATAAAAAAACGCTTTTTTTCAAACGCTCCAAAAAAAGGTATGCGCTCGCCACATTGACCTGACGCGTTTCAACTTTCAACTTTGGTTTTAAACATTTTTTTTATTTTCTTTTCAAAATAAATGTAATAGAAAAAAACAATCATGTTTTTCCTTAACGAATCAAATAAAATAGAGTGGGATTTAAAAATAACACAACAGTTATATTTAGGGTCAGGCCTCTTGCAGATTCAGATTCAGAAAACACCAAACAATTTATTCTTTTTTTTATTCAAACAATCTGTATGTAAACAATGTGATGTAACAATTTGGACAAATAAACAACAATAATAATAATTTAAAAATAAAATTTTTCCTCGCATGATGGTCCACGCAATGATGATGAAAATGGCTGAAAACTAAAAAGGAAAGGTGGGATTGGGGAATTAAATATTTTGATATTTTTGGTGTTAAATAACTGAATTTCGTACATATGTTTTAGAGCCCTAATTTAACAAAAATTATTATTTTCTTTCTGCTTCAGGCTTGGGAAGCTCTGGACAGGATGAGCAGCGCCGGTACAGTGGCCGCTCCTCTGGCCGTCGGGCCTGGCGGCCGAGCCTCGGCCGAATACTACCCATTGGGGCCGCACACTCCCCAGCGAGAGGTTATCAGGAACAGTGGGGCCGGACCGGCCTCAGGGACCACAGCTAGCGGGCGGGGCCGCTTCAGTGGTGTCCGGGCGTCGTATAATGAGCGTCTGGCCTCCAGGTACCAGCCCAGTCATCAACATCATCATCCATTGGCAGCCCCGTTGGCAGCAGCTGCCCCTGTTCGGGAGCTTGTCTACCGCAGCAACTCGAGTTTAGAAGTGGAGCAGGATGAGGTATATAACCTATCTAATCTTATTACATGTTATCGCTTTATATGTTGCTCGGAAATTATTTTCGGCAGCAGATCTGTTGCTTTAGTAAACAGTTATTGATAAATATTAGATTCACTGATCAGATGTATAGATGGTAAATTTTAAGTCCTTTGTGTTCAACTATTCTATAGTCCAAATTTTGTGAATGTTTGATGTTATACTTTTGAAAAAATCCATATCAAAAATATTATTTTCCATTCATTAGAAAAAAAAATGGAATAATGCCTGCTTTTATCAATCATTCTAATCCAAGAAATCTTCCAGGTTTCGCCTAGTCCTCTTCGGAGAGAATATGGCAGCCATGGTTCCATAGATATGTTAGGTGACGGCCCCAGTCCAGGCCAAGGCAGTTTTTTTGCTCTCCTTCAGGACTTTAAATGTAAGGCCCCGCCAGACCAGCGCAGTCCCGGACCTGCCAGAATTGCCGACGTCCTCAGGGGCAGGGTGGAGCAGACGGAAGTGGCCAGTACCATCCCCATGATGACTGGCGCCTTCATGGGCCCCCCTGAGATTGAACTCGATGCAGCTAGCCCAAAGATGAAAACAAAGCTGCACAAGTTCTGGGGTGAAAAGTCTGCAAAGAAAGAGGTGGAGCAGCCGCCAAGCATCTTCAAGAAGCTGCGTGGAAAGGCGCAGGGTGACGAAGATTTGGCGGTCATTGCGTCTTTTGAGGATGAGAAGGAGAGACAGCGGAGACGGGCCTTTGCCCACTATGACTGCCAGAGTCTGACAGCCAACCTGCCTTGCACTGCTTCTAGACTGAGGAATCTGCTGCTGCTAAGGAGGAGGAATACTGCCACCGGTGCTTCAGCCGCGTCTATGCGCTCAGCAACCCCGGACGCTCCTCTTTTGAATGGAATCAGTTCCAGTTCCGAACAATTAGATGAGGAATCTGGTGATGGAAGAAAAAATGAGCTGCTGGACAAGTAAGTTTAAATAAAAAACATTTTGTTCAAAGTCATCTCTATTTAATAACTAACATTTTTCATAAAATAAATTTTTTCCTAAGTAGAGGTAAGCTTCTTCAACTATTTCTTCAGGGTACGTTTCTTGGGATCGGCTCATAATAAATAAAACTTCGGCCAATCAGTTGAAAATTAGTTTTAAATTGCAAACATATGAAAACAAACAATAATTTTAACCAAGCCCGGTGGCCAGTTGTTAGAATGCTTGAATTCTAATCAGTAAGTTCCTCGGCCGTCATGGGATCAATGTGCTAAGCCTGAGGCTGTTTGTGAAATGCGAATCATTGATAACATTTTGGCTGACACGTCGGGAGTTCGGGAGGTATGGCGCAAGCTGTACCGACTTGCACTCGGAGGTTTGCCACGTTTCCTCCAAGCCACGAGCTGGAAGAACTCGGCTTGTGTGGCGAATGCCTGCGTTTCATTCCAAGTCCCTCGTGGCAAGGCCGGGGCAAGTAAGGTCTCAAGGGGGGTGGAGGGCACCAACAAATCTGCTAGAATGCCCCCGACCAGGGGTCAGTTTGGTTGGGAAGCACAAATATGCCAAGGGTGCTCGACTTCGGCAAGAGACCGACCCAATAGCCTAATAAGCTCAGATTCAGATTCGGAATCATTTTTATTTCATTAAGTCGTGAACGAATTGACAACTTTTAAAATACGTCATTCACATATTTATAACAATTTACAAATCAAATTTACAACTGAAAAACTCGTTCATGTCATAATATTGATACTTATATACAATTTCTCTTATTTTGCTAATAAAGTCGTTACTTTCCACAGTCATTTTTACACTAACAGGCAAAGAGTTGAATATTCTTGCTATCATAACTACAGGATTTTGGTTTAATATATCCAAGTGATTTTCAATCTCGACATATAGGTCATTTACACAGTGCTTGCTTTTTGCACTTTTTGTTTTCGGACTCATACAATTTGGAATTTCTGATTTTTTTCTAAATTTTTCAGGATGATTTATAAGGAATTTCATACATTCTAATATATAGAGAGAGTAAACAGTCAATATACCATATTTAGCAAACAGTGGCCTACATGTATCAAGCGCACAATTTCCTCTCCAATACTTCAGCCCAGTCATTGCTCTGACAACACGCTTCTGAGCGACGAACACTTTTTGCATGTGTGGTGATGCTCCCCAAATCACGATAGAATACAATATTTGACTTTGGGCATATGCATAATATACAGTTTTAAGTGAACTTTCTGACACTGTATCGCGCAATATAGTAAAAAGATGTGTCACACTTCTCAATTTATTTGCCACTCTTTCACATTGTAGGTGCCAATTCATTGTATCATTTATTGCCACTCCTACACTCCTAGTTGTTTATTTTAATTTACTGCTTCAATACCCGTACTATCTGCATAACCTTAATCTTACTAGCATTGATTTTTAACAGGAATTCGTCAGCAAACTCGACAATATCTTTATTAGTTTTGATAGTGTTTATATTTGTTTGTTGTATGGTTTTCCCTGTAACTAACACTGTGGATTCGTCAGCAAAAAGGATCAAAATAGCAATTCAAATCCGAAGTGACAGGTCATTTGTGTACAAAACAAAACTAGTTGGACCCAGAATTGTACCTTGCGGCACCCCCATATCTGATACTTGTCTCTCCGAATTAATTATTATTTCTGTTCCGTCGCAGTCTGTATCTCGTATTTGTACATATTGTTCTCTTTGTATAAGGAAACAGTGTAACCATGAAATTGCATCGTCTGTAACACCATAGATTTTTAGTTTGCGTAATAGTAATTGGGGGTAAAAAGTACCGAAGGCGATAGAAAATGAGGCGTTAGTCATTCAGGATTACGTTAATTTTTTCGCGTGCGTCAATTGAAGCATGTACCTGTTTTGCAAAGTCAAATAAAGCTGTTACTGTACTTTTCCCCTTTTGAAAACCGCGTTGTTCTGGGCTAATTTAGTTAATTATATTATTTTGGTCGAAATAATATTTCGGGTGCTATAAGCAAAAAAAAAAAAAAAACAATAATAATAATAACAATAATTTGCAAATGGAGTTAGTTGAATTTTTTTTTATATTCAATTCGTAATTTGAGAATAATGTATATTTGCGCTAGTGAACCATTTATGAAAAAAAATAAAGGGGAAAGAACAGGATTAGATAAGATTAGATCAAAATTTATTGCATTAGACATATATAGCACATCTCCAATTTGCCTTTACAACAGGTCATTATAATAATAATAATTAGTTTTAACCAATCAACTAAATGAAACATTAAGTGATTGAGGAACTTTTGCGCACTTGCCGCACTTAAATCAAACTCGGTATACTCGTCGATTATATTGTCCCTCGATGTAGTGGTGGTGGTTCCTTCTTTCAGTGAGTGATGGCTCGCGGCGCGACCCAATTGGCGAGGTCGCCCGGACAAATTGGAGATGTACTATATATGTCTAATGGAATAAATTTTGATCTAATCTAAACACCACGCAAATAACAAGTAAAAAGTGCGTCGCCCTTAAAAGTTTGTGGGCCACTACACACTCGATCGCTACCCGCGGGAAGTGAACGCAATCCCCACCTCCACATACCTATCGGTTGCAAGTGCAAAGTGCATTTTGCCAACAAGCCCCACTCTCGCCCCGCCGTCAATCCGCCGCTTTCGATGTTGTTTGGTGAACGATTGTAATTAAAAATTTTAGGGTGAAAGGGAGGGATGAAAATGTGGAGGTAAAAATTGTGAAAACAATATTCATTTAAAAAAGTAATTAAAAATGTGTTTCTGTATATTTTGCCCCTCTCATCTACAAATTAATCGTTTTAATAATGATTTCTCACTGTAGAATACATAGTTGGTTGGCCGTTTTTTTTTTGGTGTGTTTGGAGCATTCACATTTAATATATAACCTCTGTTTGAAATCAGTTTGATTGAGTCAATATACAGAACAATTTTGTATAAGTAGTAATTCAGATTCAGAAAATACTTTTTTTATGTTAGATCAAGTAGATAATAAATGGGGATAACGCTATACGTTCATTCAAATTAGCTAATTTGCATATTGATATAAAAATAATAATTAAGCAAAAATTTAATTTCGACTCATAATTTAATATATTTATGTTGATAATTTGACACAGTATTTAACTAATTGCGTATGATTAGCTCTCTGATTTAATTTGAATTAAAGATAAAAAATTATTAGATATTACAAATTTATTTTTGCATAAATAAATGAAATTTTTTGTTGAAAATCAAAGTCAATAAAAAGTCTCTAGATGATGATTCTAAAAATGAAAAATCAATTCCACGCTTAATTGCCGCGTGCTTGAAAGACGTCGTAACATTCATTTTTATTTTGTGTGCAATAAATGCAGACATTTAATTGACCAATGGCCCCAAATGCATTCTTTTACACTTTTACATCGGCTGCATCGGCTTTTGGGGTGCTGCTCAGATCATAATGCACTCGGGGCTAGGCTGTACCTCGCTTTATATGTTGGTGTGTCGTCGAACCCGCGCAAGCGTGTGCTTTGTGCGCGATTGTTTTACCCGCACTTGGGTGGTGCATTGAGACGGATGTTTTTATTTTTCTTAGCCCCTGTCTTGGCCGCAAAACGTCGGCACCTGACCCGGCGCTTTTGAAGCCTGCGCCTGTTGCAGGTGGAAAAACAAAGCATTATTCATTTTCGGCGTGACATAATTTGTCGCGCGCGGCCAAATCACGTTGACGGGTGCAGACGCGGCCCCTCCTGGGCCCTGCTTTCTCTCTGCAGATTTTTTCTTGCCTTGTGTGTTCGGCTCGCGACACAGCGCGCCAGCGGATTATAATTTTCTCCGCTATAATCATAGTTTTCTTTTTCATCTCGCGGTAATTTTATTATCTTTATTATTGAATTTCATACATGAAATTTAAATAGGGCAGTAACAAAAAAAAATGGTTCCGACAAAAAATAATCAACATCAATATGAAAGCTTTTAATAATATAAATACATTCACAAAATAATTTAATTCTGAGGCAATGGAAATTTAATTTTGCTTGCAAATAATTTCGTCGTTTAAGTACGGCAACAAAGACGGTGCATCAGCATACGTAACATAAATTTTAAAACAATTGCAAATATTGCTAAGAGTACAAGAAATGAATCCATGCCACCAAGGCCTTCGGTGACGGTGTGCAGCAGTCCTCGCGGCGCTCTTCTGCAAGTTTGCCCCGGAATCAAAACTTGAGAAATGGAATAAATTACACAGTACAAAATGCTGGTCAGAGTCATCTTGACTAATAAAGAAAACTGCGTGAACTCTTCATTTATATAAGCTTTTGGTGTTGATAAAAAGGAACATGCGCAAACGAGCAGGTGAAGCAAAAGACCGTGAATAATGTTTTCTAAAATAAAAAAAGCAATGTGACGTATTAACAAATAAACAATAAGTATAATTTATCATCTGCAAAATGTAAAAAGAAATATTAATTTTGCCGCAAGTTTTAATTATCTTTTTCCTCCGAAAGGCGCGTGCGCCATTGAAAATATAAAAATAAACACCAACTTGCAAGGCACATTATTTTACATTCAGACTTTCCTCAGGCGACGAAAGCTCTCGGGCAACAAAAATCCAATATGCGTAATAAATTTCCACATCCCGTTTGTGCGATTTCATTCGCTCCAAGCGGATCGGGCAAAAGTTACATGGTCTTCAAGTTACTCGAAAATCCGAGTCTCTATTATGACGCGGAATTTGACTCCATTTACTACCATTATACCTCCTGGCAGCCCGAATTTGAAAAATTAAAGAACGTCACTCTGGTCGAGGGGCCAATAACGGACATCCCCGACGACGGCAAGAAAAAGCTTTTCATTGTGGACGATTGCCAACACTGCAATTTAAAATTAATGAGTGAAATCTTTATCCGGCTGAGCCACCATAGAAGTGCCAGCGTCATTTTTTTGGTGCAGAGTCTGTTTCTCGGGAAGGAAATGAGGCGAATCAGTTTAAACTCAAAAATATTTTTCATATTCTTCAACCTCCGTGATAAAATCAGCGTGAACGTGCTTGCGAGACAAATTAACGCGCCCACGCGTATGATCATGAGCGCATACAAACAGGAGTGCGTCAAGAAATTTTCATTTTTGACTATTAATTTAACGGAATCGTGCCATCCGGCCCTGAGATTCGGTGGAAATTTTTTCGACGAAGACCAGTCGTTCTACCAGCCGGAAAATACGATTCTGCCCAAGGCGATAGATATAAATGAGGAGAAGTACTAGGCTCCGCTCCATTCGTCCTCGAGATGGCCTCGAAAGCATTTCTGGTTAGCGAAGCCGAGTACCGCAGGCTGAAGAGCAGACCAGTCGAGGGATCGCCACCGGCCGAGATAAAGGAAGCACCTGCGGCTCCGCGGGTCGTCTACCAGCCCCCGGAAACTACCATCAAAAAGCCCGAAATCACCGTTAAACTGCCCGAAACGCTGGCCATCGAGGGTGCAGGAGCGAGCGAGCAGTCGCCTGAAATGACGCCACCGGTCAAATGCTGCGGGGGCGACGCGTACGAGCAATACGTCGCCGAATTTTTCCAACTCGCTAAAGACAGAACGCGCCGTTTAGTGAAAATCGCCATAAGGAGGTTGGCCAAATCGAATAAAAAAGTTTTTGAAAAAGCGTTCCGCATCTTACGCATCGTGGCCAAGCGCATCGTTTGGGGAAACAACGCGGTTAGCTTTGGAAAACACAGCAGCACCGCGAGGCAGTTTGCAGAGCTCATCGTCGCCGTCGTGTCACCGGGCAAGAAACCGCGCGGCGTGAAAAATTATGACGGATTCATCGAGTGGCTCGGCACCGCCTCACCTGCGGCTCGCAAGGAGCTGACAGGGGTGCTGGGCAAGCGGAAGCTGTGAAAACACCGGCCGAACTTGTACTAAATAAATACTTTTATGAAAATAAAAACATCCCTTTCGCATTTTTCACTTGTGCATATTTGTAATTAGCGTGACGGCTCGCGCCGAAATAAAAATAAATGAGAAAAATAAATACTCAAAAAAATGACACCCGAAATCCGGCGGTGCGTCCGGCGGGCCAAAGTCGGAATCGCCGGACGAGAGCGCGGCGGCCCCGTGTCGAAGTACCGGGCCGAGGGTCGGCGGCGCAAAGTCGGAATTTGAAAGAGTCGACGCGGCAGCCCCGCGCGCGCCGCCGCCCGCCCGCCCGCCGGGGTTTGTGTTTAACCCCGGGCCGCCGAGCTTCGGTCCGGCCGCGGTCCGACCGCGACTTTGGGCCGCCGTACTTTGGCCCGGTATTTCGACAGGGGGTCCGCCGCACGTCTCTGGGCGAGTGTGTGCAACCGGCACTGCGTGTTGGCCGGTTGCAGTTGGCCGGTTGCATATCTTTTTTAGTGAGAATTATTTTGTTCAATTAAATTTAATGAAATTAAACAAAACACTACTCTACACTAATTTGAACTGAAGAAACACACGCACACTAACAATTATCTGAAATTAAATCGAGTTTGATTAAATTAAAGAACGGCATGGCACCGCAGTGAATTATTTTGGTATAAGAAGGAAGGAAAGGGTCGACGCGGCTCAAAAATGGCACGAGACTTGGAGCGAGCGTACACAAACGTGCATCAGCCCACGGCTTTTTCCATCTTCTCGCAACTGAAGAAGAGATTCAAGGGCAAGTATAGCGATGCCGAGCTGAGGGAGTTTCTGGCCGCCAACGATACGTACACGAAATTCGCTCCCCGGCGTACCAAATTCCCTCGCAACCCTATCGTGGCGCACGCCAAGGACGAGATCTGGGGCGTCGACTTAGCGGTCATGCACAGTTTGAAAAAACATAACCGCAACTTTTCATACTGTTGTGAGCCCTCTAGCGGCAGACAAATAAATTACTTTAGTCTTGATTTTCCTGCAAGAACACGAGTTGTTTCACTTCAGAAGTCCGAGAGATTTTAGTGAAAAAGTCAGGGTAGAAACCCTCAGGGCCATTAAGTTAGGGCCAGAAGTCTTCGAGACTAAGTAAGAAACATTCAGGGCTGAACTACAGCAAAGTGGCGACGAGTCTAAGGGAGAAATAGCAAGAAAACTGAACCTCGTGTGGCCGCCATCATCGTTAGAGAGAATTCGCGTGTGTGGAAGCAGGATTTAATCGTTGAAAATCAAGAAAGCAAGCGGTCATCCGGGTTTTCCCAGGGGGTTCTGTCATTCAGCCAGTACCTGAGCAGGTGGAAGTTCCATTTCGCTGTGAAGAAGGTGACAGAGGACGCAGACAAGAAGAACATGTTCGTTGATCATCAAAGTGAAGAAGCGTTTGAGGTCTTCTGCAAGGTGAGTGACCCTGAAGGGATTGAGGCCATCACCTTTGCGAAGCTGACTGAGAGGTTGGCAGTTTATTATAGACAAACAGAGCCGCAGACTATTGTCTATAAAAATGAGTTTAACCAGAGAGTCCAAGGACCTGATGAATCAGCTGCAGTATACCTAGCTGAGCTGACTAGTTTGGCCAAGAAATGCAAATTCTCAAAAACGGATGAGTTGCTAGTGCCCAAGATCATTTCAGGGTTGCGAGACCTGCGGCTGAAGCAAACGCTGCTGGCTGAAGAGGATGCAAAGTTGACTCTAGATTTTGTAAAGACAAAGGTCCTCGCACATGAACGAGCTGAACTGACCGCAAAGGCTCTTGGGCTGAGTAGCTCGCAGGGTACAGTGAACAAAATTGGCCAAGAAAAAAAGTCCCAGTGGAAAAAAGGTCAAGGTCAGCAAGGTAGTGACCAAAAGCAGCATGGACAGGTCACCTGTTTCGCCTGTGGTAAAGACGGGCACAAATTCTTCAAATGCAAGGTCAGAGACAAATTAACCTGCAAGAAGTGCAAGAAAAAAGGGCACGTTGAGCAAGTGTGCAGAAGTTCTACTCAGAAGGCAGCGCACCATCTGGAGGACCAAGAAGAGGGAGAAGATGAGGCCAGTGGAAGCGATGGCCAAGAACAATTGCAGGCAGTGACAAATTACCTGCTAAGAGTGGAGTCCACAAGCAAGCCACCAGTTTCAGCAGACCAGAAGCTGATGTTGGAAATTCTGCTGAATGGCAAGCCCTTGATGTTGGAAGTGGACACTGGTGCGACATTTTCGCTCATTGGACTCTCCACTTATGATAAATATTTCCCAGACAGAAAAGCGTTGCTTCCAAGCAATGTGCGGATGAAGGCGTGGGGTCAGCAAGGGGAAATTAGGGCAGCAGGAAAAGTTCAGGTGAAAGTGACTCCAAAAGGTGGCAAGCCGGTGAACCTTGAACTGTTGGTCATGGAGCAGAGTGGACCTTCGTTGCTTGGGAGGAACTGGTTCAAGCAGCTAGGAATTGCAGTGGAGTTGCCCATTATTCTGAAGACAGTGGACCTGAAAAAGGAGCCACCTGACCCTGAAAGACTGCCGGAGATCTTCAAGATGACACAAGTGCCGCCAGAATTTGAAGATCTCAAAGAAGTTTTTGAACCGGTGCTGGGAAAATGGAAGGGAGAACCGGTTCACATTCCGCTCAAGAAAGGAGCTACACCGGTGCGGCACTCCGCCAGACGTGTGCCGTTCGGACTGCAGGAGAAAGCGAGTGCTGCAATTGATGAGTTAGAAAGAAGAAAAGTCATCGAAAAAGTGATGTTCAGCGAGTGGGCTACACCGGTAGTGTATGTGGAGAAGGGGGAGGGAGTGCGCCTGTGTGCTGATTACAGCGCCACCGTCAACCCTTTGTGCTCAGCAGCTGATTTTCCGCTACCCACTATTGACAAACTGCTCGCCGAGGTCAAGCCGGGGTGCTTCTTCACCAAAATTGACCTGGCAGACGCATACTTGCAGTTCCCTGTGGATGAAGCGTCATCGGAGGTGCTCGCAATTGCTACTCACAAAGGTACTTACAGATTTTTGAGATTGCCCCCAGGGCTCTCCGTGTGTCCCCCCATTTTTCAAAAGAAGATTTCGGGATTAGTTTGCAAAATCTCCGGAGTGATTGTGTATTTTGATGACCTCCTGATTTTTGCATTTACCAGAGCACAACTGATTCAGAAAACAA
Source organism: Neocloeon triangulifer (assembly GCF_031216515.1). Lineage (NCBI taxonomy): Eukaryota > Metazoa > Arthropoda > Insecta > Ephemeroptera > Baetidae > Neocloeon > Neocloeon triangulifer. The sequence goes on from NW_026775550.1 coordinate 5,595,936, forward strand.
GAGCAGTCCTGAAAATTTTTATAGAAAATGGGCTGAAAGTGAAACTGACCAAGTGCTCATTTTGCGTTCCAGAGTTGGAGTACTTGGGATATTCCTTCACTCAAGAGGGGATCCAGCCCAAGAAGGACAAGCTGGAGGCGCTGGAGAAAATGCCACCACCACAAAGTATTGAAGACCTTCGAGCCTTGCTAGGGTATTTCAACTACTACGACAGATTTGTTCCAAACAAAGCTCAAATTCTTTTTCCGGTCTACAGGTTGTTGAAGAAGGGCGTTCCATTTGATTGGACCCCTGAGTGCCAGCAGTCTATGGACAAGATGACTAAGTTGCTGGTCAACTCATTCAGCTTGGCGTACTTCGACCCAAAGAAAAGAATTCGGTTGGCCTGCGACGCCAGCAGGAAGGGGCTGGGCGCCGTACTGAGCCAGCTGGAGGACAGAATGGTAGAGGTACCAGTTATGTTTGTGTCACGAGCACTGAAGAAAAGTGAATTAAATTATTCGCAGGTTGAGCTGGAAGCACTTGCGATTGTCTGGGCCGTGAAAAAGCTGAAGAATTACTTGTGGGGACAACAATTTGAAATTTTGACGGATCACAAGCCGCTGCTGGGGATTTTTGGCAAAGGAAAGTTAATGTCTGATGACCTCTCCAGCAAGCTGAAAAGGTATTGCTTGTTCCTGAGAGAATATAATTTTGAGCTGAAGTTTTGCCCTGGAAAAGAAAACTGCAATGCTGATTGTCTGTCTAGGCTGCCACTGCCCGTCCTTGAAGATGAAGAGGAGGAAGAGGAGGCTCGAGTAGCTTTCTTGCAGGCTATCGAGTTGCCGCAGAGCCACATTTCGCTGCAAGAGTTGCGAGAGTTCACTGAGAAGGACGAGCAGCTCAGACGTATTCAACAGAAAATCCTTCAAGGTACACATCCTGATAATTTAACAAGTGAAGATGGAGAATTTGGAAAAAGGTGGAGAGATTTGAAATCCACTAATGGTGTGATTACCTTTGTAGGAAGGGCAGTGATTCCCCGAGACTTGAGGAGCAAAGTCTTGGGACTTCTACATTTGAATCATTTTGGCCAGACGAGAATGAAGACTTTGGCCAGGACGTACTTTTGGTGGCCAAACATGGACGAGGAAATCGAGCAGGTTACGCTCTCGTGCATGCCTTGCGCCATCACCAACAGAGCGCCATCGAAGGCGCCCATCATTCCGTGGTCGGTGCCCCATCGTCCATGGAGCAGAGTGCATCTGGACTTCTTCGAAGTGGTGCATGGCAAAAGCTACATTGTTGCAGCTGATGGACTCTCCAACTGGATTGATGCCGAGAGAACGAACAACTTGGAGACTGAGACGGCTATCAAGTACTGCAGAAAGCTTTTCCGAGTGCAGGGCTTATGTGACATTTTGGTGTGTGACAATGGGCCTGCATTCCGAGCTGAAAAGTTTAAGAAGTTCTGTGAAATGAATGGAATTGAACTAATTTACTCTCCTCCGTACAGCCCCCAAACTAACGGACTTGCAGAGAAGACTGTGCAGACTGTGAAATATTTCTTGAAGAAAGTGCCTGAGAAAGAGTGGGAGCTAAGACTGGACAGTTTTCTGTTGGGACACAATTCAACTCCAAGTTCTGCACTGGGAGGAGTGTCACCTGCAGAGTTCAACCTGGGTCGACGACCGCACACCCTTCTGGACAAGACTCGTCCAGCGTCGGCTGTCGTAAACCAAAAGGCAGCTCGGGACAAGAAAGTGGCAGCTGCCGTGGCAGAAAAGCCTTTGAAGTTGGTGCCAGATGACCAGCCAGTGGTCCTCCGGAGCTACCGAAACCCTAAAGTGAAATGGGAAGCCGGAGCCGTGGTGACCCAGCTGGGTCCTCGACGAGTGCTGGTGGAGACAGAGGCAGGCTTGACTGAGCGACACACTGACCAGATCAAGAAAATCATCAGACCTGCCGAGACACCGCCAGAGCCACCTCAAGTGGTCCAAGAAGTGCCCAGAGTCCGCCCCGACGTGGCCCCTGATCCTGTCCTTGATTCGGAGCAGAAGGATGGACCGAATCAGGGCCCCCTGGGAAGTGGATTGGCGAAGAGCGAACCACCAGACAAATCACCAATGTCGGTGCCGAGTCCCACTCGAGTCCAACCAACTCCACCTAGGCGCTCTCAAAGAGCTGCCGGATTGCCTGCTAAATTCAAAGATTTCATTGTGACCAAGAAATAATTCAGTTAAGTGAAGTGAGAAATTAAATTTAATTTTGTAAAGCAAGAAACACATCAAGAAAATAATACTGTACAATTTCCTGTTCGAACTTCTAAAATTCGTCAATAACTTTTCAAGTAATTGAATTAAATTGATTTCCAATTTTTATTTCCATTCTCATTTGCATATTTGTTCAAATCTCAGGAGGGAGGTGTTGTGAGCCCTCTAGCGGCAGACAAATAAATTACTTTAGTCTTGATTTTCCTGCAAGAACACGAGTTGTTTCACTTCAGAAGTCCGAGAGATTTTAGTGAAAAAGTCAGGGTAGAAACCCTCAGGGCCATTAAGTTAGGGCCAGAAGTCTTCGAGACTAAGTAAGAAACATTCAGGGCTGAACTACAGCACATACTTTGCCGTATTTTGCGATATTTTAACGCGCAAGGCGCGCGTTTTCAAGTTAAAAACGAGAAAGCCGGACGAGATGATTGAAAATTGCAAGCGGCTTTTTAAGAAAACCAAGCCGGATATACTGTTTCATGATGCAGAGGGAAGTTTTATTTCTAAAAAATTCCAGGCCTATCTAAAAAGCGTCGGCATCAGGAGTTGGACCGCTAGGAACACGGAGACCCACGTTGCCGTATGTGAGGCTAAAATTCGAGTTATTAAGCAGAAATTGTTCCGCTACATGCACTACAATAACACGAAAAATTGGATCTCGGTGCTGGACGACGTCGTCGACGGCATCAACCGCTCATACTCGCGTAACATTGGCGCCGCGCCCAATGACGTTAACACGCTCCAGGAGCAGCAGAGGGTTTTCATGCGCCTGTATGGCAAGCACCTGGCCAAGTTTCAGCCTGCGCGGGTGCATTTAGGCGACCGCGTTCGCCTCTCCCTAATTAAATCGCCGTTGGTTAAAAAATATCTACAGAGTTTCAGCGATGACAAGTACACAGTAACCGCCGTACTCAGGCGGCCGCGGCCTATATTTAAGCTGTCCGACGGTCAAAACGAGTTAGTCGGCAACGCGTACCCGGAGGAGTTGATTCGCGCAAAATGATTATTTTTGCTGACTCGAGGAGCTCAGTGGCCGAATTTCCCGGAAACAACAGCCGCCGTTTCACCACCCTACTGCCCAGGCCGCTGGATTTGCACGGAGTCCACGAGGTAGCGCTCACGCGCATCTTTCTTCCAACTCTCGAGTCCAAACCTGTCCCCAGCTACGTCTATATCACGTGCAGCGCGGCCGAGTTTGCTGTAGTTGGCGATCGGACCCTAAGAGCAATCGCAGCTGTCCAGCCAAGCATTCCCAGCATAAAGCACCCTATTTTCGTTCCCATCGATAGCAGCGTCCCGTTGAGCAGCATCACTATAGAGATCGTGCACCCGGACGGCGGCGAATTAACATTCACGGCAAAAGAAAACACCCTCTGCGTTCTGCAAATAAGGAAAAGAACATGGCGAAGCTGTCTGGACGTGGCGTCGGCGAGCTGAGTTCATTTGTAACTAAGAAATATAAGAAACAGAGCGGGAGCGGCGTCACGCGGAAAAACTCTGATCTCGGTAGGCAGTGGACAAAGGCGAAAAAAGTCACTGGCGCAGGTCGAAAGTTGTCCGGCGGTAGCCGAGATAAAAAGACGAACGGCCGATTGAGCTTTTCATAAACGATCGAGCAGCTGTAGAGAATGGAGCTTCAACACAAACTGGACCTTTTCTCGGTGCCCGAGTTCAGCAGCTCGGTAGAGAGCACATACTACGCCACATACCGGTCGCAGGGCCGGGTGAGCCACAATTCCATAATTGAAATTACAATCCCCAAATGCAACGAGTACACAGACTTAGAGGCCACGCAGATCGGCGTTTCCTTCAAGGTGGTGAACGGCGACGGCACAAACCTCGTAGCCGAAACTGGCAAGGTCACTACTCTCGTAAACGACACGCTAGGCGCATTTTTCCGCTCTTTAACGGTGCTTTTCAACGGCGAAATTGTTTCTCAGACGTCCATGTACAACATGAAAAATTATTTTAAAACAATACTGAGCACAAGTAGCAGCGAGTATAAAAAAGGGGTGCTCGCCACCGCGGGATACGTTGAGGAAGCGGCCGGAAAAGTCGACGTCATTTCGAGCACTACAGCCGTGGAACGGGCCAAGTGGATTGCGGCCAGCGCGATGGTGAGACTGCAGGGCGCAGTGTGCGACGGACTTTTCTCCCAGCCGCGGCTGCTTATTCCGGGCGTCGAGTGCACGCTGCAGTTGACGCCGTCACCTGCCAATTTTTTAATTTGGTCTAACACGACGACCCCAACTTTTAAAATTGAAATTTCGGAAGTGTACCTGCTCGCAAGACACGTAAAACTCATGCCCAGCATCAGCAGTGCGCATCAGCAGGCGCTAAATAAGAGTGCGGCCAAGTACATTTTCATGAACCTGCACGCCAAACACGTCGTCGTGCCCACCGGGTTAAATACGCAAATTTTAAGTTCGATTTACACCGGAAAGTTACCGCAGCGAATTTTCTTCACTTTTGTTTCAAACTCAGCCATGTCCGGCGAGTACAAGTCCAATCCATATTACCTAAATCACTACGACCTCAGCTCATATGAATTTAAAGTAAATTCACAAAGTCTCCCGACAGTGAAATTAAATTATGATTTGGGCGCCGACAATGTGGTGGAACTCCACAATCACAACATGATCAATATGGAAAACGGCCTGCCGCGCGGCATCACCCCGGAGAAGCTGGCCAAGGGATTTTTCTTTGTCGCGCAGCAAATAATCAACGAGCAGATAAGCGCGCCATACGTTCCCGAGGTGCCGACTGGAAACATAGATCTGCATTTAAACTGGAAAAATTCACTGAAAGAACCTATTTGCGTTTTGCTTTTCGCCGAGCATCTGGTAACGCTCTCTCTCGACAAAGACGGGCGCACCAAGTATGAATAGCGACCAGCTTGAACGTTTGTGCGCGTGCATCGGCGGCAAGGTGCTCGCCGTCGACGAGCTGCCCCAAACGGCGAGCGCACCCGCTTATTTTATCGTCAACTCACACCCCCGCAGTTCAAAAGGACTGCACTGGCGAAGTATTGTTCTTAAAGGAACCACAGCCTACTGGTTCGATTCCCTTGGCATACCAGCAGCGCAGCCGGAGGAGCTTGAATTTTTGTATAATAACTGCAAACGAGTAATAATGAACAAAATTCGCTTGCAGTCGCTTTTTTCCGACAAGTGCGGCGAATACGCACTTGCATTCATTCATCACATGCATGAAGGTGGCACATTTGAAGACTTTTTATCCTGTTTTACTCGCACACCCGCAGCAAACGACAAGCGAATTGGACTTGCTTTTCACGGAGTGCGAGATCCTCGTGCCGGCAGCTTAGCATGCCGGGCCATTAAATTAAGACTTCGGCGGCTTCAGAGGCGAAAAGAAGAAAATGGTTAAGTTTGAGTTGTTGAATAATTAGTTGTAAAAATTTGTTTCCATGTATAAAATTAATGTTAATGCTAAAAAATAAAAATAGATCTATTTTCTGAGCGACATATTTTGTTGTATTTTTTACAGTATTTTAACATTTTGTATGAAAATGATAATTAAAAATTAATAAAGTAAAATGATTGCTACTATTAGCAAAGCGGAGAAAATTATAATCCGCTGGCGTGCTTTGTCGTGAGGCGAACACATTGCGGCACGCGCAGAAAAAATTAAGCAGGGCCCAGGAGGGGCCGCGTCTGCACCCGTCAACGTGATTTGGCCGAGCGTGACAAATTATGTCACACCGAAAATGAATAATGCTTTGTTTTTCCACCTGCAACAGGCGCAGGCTTCAAAAGCGCCGGGTCAGGTGCCGACTTTTGCGGCCAAGACAGGGGCTAAGAAAAATAAAAACATCCGTCTCAATGCACCACCCAAGTGCGGGTAAAACAATCGCGCACAAAGCACACGCTTGCGCGGGTTCGACGACACACCAACATATAAAGCGAGGTACAGCCTAACCCCGAGTGCATTATGATCTGAGCAGCACCCCAAAAGCCGATGCAGCCGATGTAAAAGTGTAAAAGAATGCATTTGGAGCCATTGGTCAATTAAATGTCTGCATTTATTGCACACAAAATAAAAATGAATATTACGACGTCTTTCAAGCACGCGGCAATTAAGCGTGGAATTGATTTTTCATTTTTAGAATCATCATCTAGAGACTTTTTATTGACTTTGATTATCAACAAAAAATTTCATTTATTTATGCATAAATAAATTTGTAATATTTAATAATTTTTTATTTTTAATTCAAATTAAATCGGAGAGCTAATCATACGCAATTAGTTAAATACTGTGTCAAATTATCAATATAAATATAATAAATTATGACTCAAAATTAAATTTTTGCGTAATTATTAATTTTATATCAATATGCAAATTAGCTAATTTGAATGAACGTATAGCGTTATCCCCATTTATTATCTACTAGATCAACATATGTACAGCAATAATTTTTGGAATTAGTCACTTAAATACAGTTCACAAATTTTAAACCAATTAATACTTGTGCGCGTTTTAAAACATTTTAACATAGAAACGCACTGCGCTGTGCTCTGTTAGCGGACCTCTTAATTCCGTTTTATTCTCTAAAGCCACAATAGAGTGAAATCAGTTAAAATTTTTTTTGCTCTAATATGAATTTTACTGGACTTTGTCTGAATAATTTTACTTTTTTTTTAGCTGCCCTTTCTTCAGAAATGAAATTGGCGGTGAGGAAGAGAGGGAAGTTGGTCTGACTAAGATAACAACAACCAAGAAAAGAACAGATTTCTCCTCTTTAGTCCTACAAATCATACACCGCCCTCCTCTAGCCTATGGTATTTCAGTGCTAGAATCTATCCCTGGTGAGTCTCTCTGGAGGAGCTCAGTTTGTCCTTATCAGAAGCCAACCCGTCCTATTGAGAGCACAGATCAAGGAGCTCTTTACTATAGGAAGCATTTCCTAGGACAAGGTATGTAAAAAGGATAATTAATAATATTTTGTTGGTTGGTTCAATTAATTTTTCCCTCAAAATTCAGAGCACCAAAATTGGTTTGGTTTGGATGAGACTTTGGGACCAGTTGCTATCAGTATTAAAAGAGAAAAGCTGGACGACAGTTTAAACTCGGCAAACGCAAGCCAATTGGACAATATTGGATCAATGCTATACCAGTACCGAGTCATAGTTAGGACAAGTGAGGTAATTTCTAAAACATAGAATCGAGAAATTGTATTTGCACATAGTGGCGAAAACCTAAATGTAGGCAATAATTTTTAATTGAATTTCCCAGCTGCTTACACTCAGGGGAGCTATCCTTGAAGATGCCATTCCCAGCAGCAAAGTCAATAAGGGTGCTAGCATAAAGGATTTACTTGAATACGTCGCCCCAGAAATTCAACATCAATGGTAATATATATATTAAGGCCCACAAAGAGAGTTGTATTAATTTTGGAGCATTGTAGTTTGCGTCTTGGAGTATCTGCAACAGCTACAGAAGAGCAGCTGACCAAGTTAGACGAGCAAGGTTTAAGTAATAATTATAAAGTGGGGATCATTTACTGCAAGCCGGGTCAGAGCACTGAGGAGGAAATGTACAATAACGAGGATGCAGGGCCCGCATTCAGTGAATTTCTGGAAACGATCGGCCAAAGAGTTAGACTGAGAGGATTTGACAAGTACAAAGCTGGCCTGGATACTAAGAGTAAGTTGATATTATACAAATTTTAAAGAAAAAATGACATCAGATTAGTTCAAAATTTATTGCATTAGACATCTCTAACAATAAATCACCTTTACAAGTCATTAATGATAGCAATAAATTCTAAAAATATTCATTTAACATTAAGTGGATGAGGATGCTCCCACATCATTAATAATTCGATGGTGGGGGTCAAGCATTTGACATCCTCCTCAAGTATAACAGGGGAAAACCACCCCCGAAAACCCTGTAGTTGAGGTCCTCTATGTTAAATTTAAACATTCAAATTTACATCTCTAATCTTTCATATCATAGAACTGGTACTTCATTATTCTAATGGAATTATTGCAATTTATTAGGAAGGCGTGGAAAAGGAATTTTAGATAGGTGCTATGTGTACTTACTCGTCTTGTTGTTGCATCACACAAATGGAGTGATGATAGCTTTTTTGGGAGAAATTTTTGGCACTGAAGATGTGATTCAGATTCAGATTATATTTATTCTGTATAGATCAACATATGTACAGAAATAATCTTTGGAATAGGTCACTGTAATACAGCTATATCTCAATATTAACAGCTTACTAAATTTAAAATACATTTAAAATACAGTTCACACAATTTTACACAAAAAATATTCATGCACGTCATAGAACATTTTGTCGTAGAATATTAATTCCAATTCCTTCTTAAACACTTGATGCAAAAATTCCAAACCGTTGCTTTGCAATCAAAAGAAAACCTAAATCACACGAAATTTATGAACATAAAGATATAAAGGGGTCTTCCTCCTGTCAGATTTCACAAAGAAAGGGAGAATTTATGGTTGTTGGATGGCACTGCATGCCAACTAACAGTGAAGTTGCCATGCTATCAACATCGCTCAGCAACATTATCAGTGCCACTAACGACGGGTCAGTGGACCGAGTGGACGTTGAGCTATAGCAAGACTTATTTGTCAAACCAAATAGACTGTTGAAGACAGCAGTAACCTCACATTATGATCCCTAGAATTTTCAATCATCTTCCCGATCGAATCAAAAACATTGATTATTTTCATGTGAAATTTCGCGACCAAGCAGAGAAGAAATAAAAATCACCATGTATATGCCTTTAATTATAATTGAAATTTTCTTTTTCTCTTAGCTGACTCAACCGGTCTTTACTCAGTATACTCACAATACCAGGAGTACGAAGTCATGTTCCATGTTTCAACATTGCTACCTTTTACTCCCAATAACAGGCAACAAGTATTATAATTTTGTACCAAAAAATCATTTTAACATTTCTTTTAATCAAAAGCTCCTTCGAAAAAGACACATCGGAAATGACATTGTGACCATTGTCTTCCAAGAGCCTGGGGCTCTACCCTTCACACCAAAGAACATTCGTTCCCAGTTTCAGCATGTATTTATCGTGGTGCAGGCCATCAACCCGTGTTCAGAAAACACCCAATATAAAGTGGCAGTTAGCAGGTCAAGAGATGTGCCCATTTTTGGCCCTCCTTTGCCGGAGAAAGCCCTTTTTTTTCGTTCAAAGGATTTTGCAGATTTCCTTTTGGCAAAAGTGATCAATGCTGAAAATGCAGCCCACCGATCAGAAAAATTTGTAACAATGGCCACCAGAACAAGACAGGAGTACCTGAAGGACTTAGTTGCAAACCACTGCACCACCACAGCCATTGAGATCAGTCAAAAATTCTGTAATTGCATTGGTTGAAACTAAAAATTTGATGCTAACTTTAAATTTACATGCAGCAATGCTTTCATTCAGTAGCAAGAAGAAGGACAAGTCGAACTGCTCACAACGAAGGTCTGTTGCTGAAGCTTTCCAGCAACGGGGCGCAATTGTTTGGCATGTGATGCTGGACGACAGTGGACAGTCAAGCAGAATTAAGTGCTTGCTGGCAATTTCTGTTGAAACTCTAGTTATTGTGGAGGAGAGCTCAAGGGATGTAATCTTTGTTACACCATGCCGAGCGATTCTTGGTTGGTCAGCAAGTGGAAACAGGTAAATAAATTAGAATAAATTTAAATTTACTTTGCAACTAAATTGAGAGATTTACTGCACAAGACCTCTCGCGGAGCAGTCTTTTCAAACATAAATTCCAATTTTTTTTTCATTATTGGATGATTTTAAACAAATTACAAAATTTTTCGAGCATCAAAATTTATTTATTTTTCAATAATTTAAGTCGTACATTTGAAGATCTCACGGCAAATCAGTGCATAATTTTTTTTTATTATTTTATTTTTTATTGTGTATTCCTCTTGGATACTGCCTGCCAGCGGAGGCAGTCAGATTACCTAAATCTCAAGGGCAGATAACACAGGTCTCCCGAACAACAATAATAATAATAACAAATTCAATTCATTTATTCTCTCGCAACAAGTCTTCTTCTTCGACTCCTTGCCGGAAGGCATAAACACAGTTGTTTTAATTCTTGCAATTTCCTAGGGAAACAGGGGGGTTGAAGGAGCCGCAGTTCACAATACCGGCAGCAATTTAGACTGATTGAGTTGAAATAATATTTTAATTAATTTATTGTTAATACTTGACAAGTACTAGATTGTTCATCTTAGATAGCTCGAGCAGGTAGTAAATTGAAGCAGAGAAGATTGAATTGATTTTAGTTTTACGTTTTATTATATCTGTGCCGCTCTTACAAAAGATATTTCCTCTCCCCGGAGAGAAGCAGTGATGCTGTCCTGGTGCTGAAAAGGGCCAGGGCCGTCACTTAAAAATCACATTGGGAGAGAATTGGCAGCCAGCTCTAGTAAACAACTTACTAAAACTCATAGGCTCAATTTGGAAGCAAAAGGGTTTCCAACTTAAACCTACTCGCCGAACTGGAGCCGTAAATGGGGAAAAAAATTCAAAGGGTTACATATATTTTGCATGCAATTTTAAACTCAGGAACCGTACAATTTTTTAACGCAGAAGGCAGGGAATTCCACTGATCCGCGACTCGGAAAGAAAAACTTTGTCGACCGAGCTCTGTGCGCACTTTTGGGAGAATTGAACGGTGCTCGCCGCCACTATTTCTCATCACTCGGCCGGTGGTGATTCTCGCCTTTGCGTCCATGTCAGTCTCGCCACTGGTGCATTTCTTGAAAAACATCAAGTCATTAAACTTCAGCTGCTGCTGCACCGACAGCAACCCGTGTTCGGCCGCGTCAGGGATGTGCCGCCCGTACACAAACCTGAGGGCTCTTTTTTGCACTCGCTCGAATTTGTTGATGTTAATATCGATGGAGGGGTGCCACGCGGGGGTGCCGTAGAACAGGAGAGGTTTCACCATCGTCTGGTAGGCCAACATTTTCACGGCTGTGCAGATTGCGCGCCGCGAACGAGAGCACCTTTGCTGCTTTGCCGCGCGCGATGTCCGTGTGTTTGCTCCACCGCAGGTCTTTGGACACTTTTGGACGCCGAGGAGGCGCTCGTCGGTGACGTACTCGAGGGTGGAGGCGCCGATTTTATAGACGTCGTGCCGACGTGTCCGGGCACGCGTCACGTCCATTACGTGGCACTTTGCCGGGTTCAGGGACATGCCGCTGTTGTCGCACCACGCCCGGACACTGTCCAGGTCGGCCTGCAGCAGAGCGACGTCCGAGGGTTTCAGAATTTCGCGCCAGAGGGTGGCGTCGTCCACGTACTGAACCAATTCGGAGTTAATGTTAGCGGGCAGGTCGGCGACGTAGATGTTGAACAGCAGCGGCCCCAGGACGCTGCCCTGGATGACTCCGGACAGGACACTTTCAGGTTCTGATTTTGCTCCTCCATAGACGACGAACTAGCTGCGGTCGGTCAAAAAACCTTTCAGCCAATTTAGGAGGTTGCCGCCAACGCCATAGTGGGCGAGTTTGGACAGCAGACGGTCATGTGGGATGCGGTCGAAGGCTTTGGCCCAGTCCAAGAAGATGGCGTGGACGTGCGTCCCGCTTCTTTCGTCCAGCCTGCTGGCCCAACTGTCACAGGTCTTGCACAGTAGTGTGGTGCACGACCTTTTTTGTCTCAACCCATGCTGGCAGTCGGGAATAATTTTGCTCGATCGTTTATAAAATTTTCAACCCTGTCTCGCACGCACCTTTCTAATATTTTTCCGACTAATGAAGTTACACTTATGGGGCGATAATTGTCAAGGCAGCACTTTTTCCCACTCTTAAAAATTGGAAGTGACTGCAGCCGTTTTCCACCCCTCTGGAAGTGCACCCTGCCGAAGGGAAAGATTGAAAATTCGAGCGAGGCTGGGGGCGAGAGAGGCGGCACACTTATTCAGCACAATCGCGGGCACCGTTGTCGGGGCCGGTCGCTGCATTTGTTTTTATTTGCCGCAGATGGGAGCACACACTCGCCTGCGCTAACAGAAAAATCACTCAACACTGGGGCGTCTGGGGCCGCCGCGCTGGCAGGTGATCGGCGCACGAATAGGGAAATAGTTTTGCACAGTGTTGAAATTCTTGAGAAACGCACGGCTGAACGCGGAGGCGACTAACTCGGGCTTCGACACTTTCTCGCCACCAATTTCAAACACTGCGGCTGCAGGCGAAACTTTACTCTTCTCCTTCACGTAGTTCCAGAAAAATTTATTTCCGCCTGGTCCACGGCCCAGATCCCACATTCACTTATCGCGTGCCAGTCGAACTGCCTTCTGCACAGATTTTCTCGCTTTTTCAAACTCGAGACGTGAGAAAGCTGATTTTGTTTTACGGTTGGCCTTGGACCCACTGGCCACACTAGGCAGGGGTGAAAATAGTATAGGAGGCCGGAGGATCAGGTTGATGGAATATCAAGGATGAGGAAAGTTATCGGCTGCGGCCTATAACTAAGCCGGCATTTGCCTACAAACCGCAGAAAACACCAGACTGCAAATAGGCGGAGTTGCAGACAAAAAGCCCTCAATTTCCCCCTAATCTGCCTGTCATATATCAATGCACCATGCACCTCTTATGATTTCCTGAGGTCTTGATTGTGATCATACCGACAAGTAACAGCCAACGTAACAGCTTTTTCTATCCGTGACTCCAGCTGGCATAGAACCTAAGTCCTCCAGGTTATCAGCCAAGTGCACTAACCACTGCGCCACTAAAGTAAAAAAAATTGAAATTCATTCCATTTACTCCATTTCTCTATGGCTGAAATAATAAATATTATCTGAAGCTGAATCCAACAATGTCATTTTCCGTTAACATAACATTTTTCAGTAATTGAATTTATATTATGTTATTTTCATTGTAGCAATGTGGACAAATCGGACAAATAACAAAATAATGGGCTCAATTGTGAGTGGGAAGGTTCGGATATTGACGAAAAAGTGCAGCGCCCATTTCTGCACTCATTCTTCTGCGCCGTTTAGTGCCACACAGGGAGCCTATAGGTCATGACCTGATTAACAAGCGATAGATATGCACGATTTCTTTGACGCGAGGGGTGCAGCTGCAGTTTAGGGCTGCACAGCTGAGAGCTTTTGGTTGCACACGATATCCGTCTGATTCTGCCACTAAAGGTCACTCGCGACATATACGGACGCCGTACTCGGCCATATACTCACGCACTATTTTCCAACGTTAGAAACAAACGGCGGTGAATATTGTAACAATAATTGGGAATTTTGATTTGGAATTATTGTTTAAAACTGAATATTCCTTTCTCAATTAATCCTTTCCCTTGAACACACAAGAACACAATCACTTTTATTAAAATTATTTTATTCGTCGTAAAAAAAAATTAATTGGGTGGTGCATTCTGTCTGTACCACCAATAAAGGGCACCGGGTAAAGGTCTCTGACCTCGTGCAGTTTTGGTTTAGTCGCCCACGATCACTGGTTGTGAAAAAACCACCCGGCCTCTGCTGTGCCAGCAGCAGGTTGGCCGCTTCCTCTTGTCAATTGGAGGATACGAACGTTCTGCGAGAAGAGTCTACATAAGTTGCTTTTCAGAATTTTTCCCTTAATTGGGCGGCATCCTGAATGGACCTTCTGGACCATTCCTTCCCTTGGTTCATTTTGAAAATTGGGCGCGTTGACTAAACGAAATTCTTGTACAACCCAGGTGCCCTGTGGGGCCGTTGATTTGCGCAACTGTCCGGCCCGGCAGAGCTGCTGTCCGCCAGCGTCGTTCGCGGATGGGGCGCGCTGTCGCCAATTGCAGCGCTTTGTGCTCACGAGTGACCGCTCCCCTCGCCGAGACCATCTCGACACCCAGCTCACGATGAGTGTACCTCTCGTTTGTGCTTTTAAGTGATATCGAACCGAACACTCGTTGAGTGAGATTTTGATTATTTTTTATATTTTTCTAAATTGGTATTTTTGTTACACATTACACTTTCTACACACATTTAGCCCCACCTACTAACCACACACAGTTAAATCTCAATTAATTTACAAATACAAATTTCTTATTATTTTTTAATTGACTCGCTTTGCAATTAAATTCCGTTTTGAAATTAAAATTAAAAAACTATTCTTTTCTTTTGCAATTTTTGGTTCTTTAATTTGAAATATACCTTTTTTGCGCATCGTTTCTGAATTTGAGATTTATTTCTGAGCAGTTAAATTTAAACTACTGGATAAGCAGAACCCACACATTGGATCTGAATCAAAAAGTAACCCTGAGTGTTACAATATCACCCCTGAACTTTTTTCCGTTGAGACTTTTCTTTCTTTTTAAGTTAAGAAAAACATAAAAAATTTACAGTAATTGTGTTTTTAAATACATTAGCTACATTCAAAGGAACTTACAAATAGATTTGCTATCAAAAAAATTACATTTTTGCAAGAATTCCTTTAAATTAATGTGTTTCAGTTTGAGGATCTACTACCATCAGGGTGAATGCATCACCATTCATGTGAGTCAGGACAGTGATCATGATGAGCTGGTGGAACTAGTGGTGCGCCTGAGGTCAGTGTCCCCTGGCTGCCCAGGACTAGAGATGGCCCTTAGGAGAAATGGTGCCGGTCAGCTTGGTTTCCATGTCCAGCCGGATGGTGTAGTCACCCAAGTGGAGCCAACAGGTCAAGCGTGGCAGGCAGGTTTGAGACAGGGTGCTAGACTAGTCGAGATATGCAAAGTAGCCGTCTCCACCCTTTCTCATGATCAAATGGTGGACCTCCTGAAGACCTCCACCATGGTTACTGTCACTGTGATACCTCCCCAAATTGATGGCTTGACAAGACGGTAGGTCTGTTTGAATTTACTGAATTCTTTGATTTTCTGAAGGTTCCTTTTCAGAGGGTGCAATTTGCCTAACTGCAAGTACAATCTGAGTAACTACGAGGGTGATTACGAGAACTTGAATGGTCACGATGAAATTGAAAACGCCAAAACACACAGCAAGCCAATCAGCCAGCTGGCTGGAAACCACAAGAAGAAGCAAGTTATTTTTAAGGGGTTTTTACATGATTTTACTGAAACTGTGCGAGAAAAACTTGACTTTAAAAAATGGAATGCATATCAAAATTTAGACTTTCAACTAAGAAATTAATTTTAAGTGACTCAAATTTTTTTTAACCTTTTGCGTCCCCAAAAAATAAAAAACTCAATTAAGTCCGGAAAATTAGGGCAAACAGATAAATATAATTATGCTTCCAAAAAAACCGATGTCCATTTTTTTTTCAGTTCCAAAGTAAAAAACAAGCAGCCCTTGTCGAAGAGCATGACAGAGAATGACAGAGTATGGGAGCATCATCTTCTGTCATTCTCTGTCATTAATCCTGTCATTCTGTGTCATTCTCTGTCATGGATTTTTTTAGCTGGGCCCATGTGAGGCCCAAGCCGGGCCCATTTCATTCTCTGTCATTCCCTGCCATTCTGTGTGATTCCCTGTCATACTGTGTGATTCTCTGTCATATTTTATTATTCTGTGTCATGTTGTGTCATTCTGTGTCATTCCCTGCCATTATGTGTCATTCTGTGTCATTTTGTGTCATTCTTTGTCATAATGTGTCATTTTGTGTAATTCTCTGTCATTTTGTGTCATTCATATTTTAGGGGCCCCATATGGGACCCTAACACTGGGCCCATTTCGTTTGACTTCATTCCTTGTCATTCTGTGTCTTTCTGTGTCATTCCCTGTCATTCTCTGTCATTATGTGTCATTCTCTGTCATTATGTGTCATTCTCTGTCATTTTGTGTCATTCTGTGTAATTTTGTGTCATTCTGTGTAATTTTGGGCCATTCCCTACCAGCTGCCCGCGCGTCAATATTTAAAGAAAAAAAGTGCAATTAACAATATAATTATTGATCATCATCACAATAAACACCAAAAATTTTTATCCATGAGCTCAAAATATTGTTAATTGCACTTTTTTTCTTTAAATATTGACTTGCGGGCAGCTGGTAGGGAATGGCCCAAAATTACACAGAATGACACAAAATTACACAGAATGACACATAATGACAGAGAATGACACATAATGACAGAGAATGACACAGAATGACAGGAAATGACACAGAAAGACACAGAATGACAGGGAATGAAGTAAAACGAAATGGGCCCAGTGTGGGGTCCCATATGGGGCCCCTAAAATATGAATGACACAAAATGACAGAGAATTACACAAAATGACACATTATGACAAAGAATGACACAGAATGACACATAATGGCAGGGAATGACACAGAATGACACAACATGACACAGAATGATAAAATATGACAGGGAATCACACAGAATGGCAGGGAATGACAGAGAATGAAATGGGCCCGGCTTGGGCCTCACATGGGCCCAGCTAAAAAATCCATGACAGAGAATGACACAGAATGACAGGATTAATGACAGAGAATGACAGAAGATGATGCTCCCATACTCTGTCATTCTCTGTCATGCTCTTCGACAAGGGAGGGGAACACACATTTTTAAGAGGTTTTTTATTAATTTTTTTTTCTTTTATTGCATATTACTCTCTTTGTTTAAAATTAAAATTTTTTGTAGATACGAGCGCAATTTGTCCCCTCCACGCTCTAGCAACAGTTCTGGGTATGGAACCGGAAGCAGCAATAAGTCCTTTGTCGCCCGTTCTGCTAATCCTGAGGGCACAATGACCAGTTCATCAAGCGGTCATTCTGGTGATGAACGTTGGTACGAGGTGATGGAGGCGTCTGAAAATGGAGACTCACCTCCGCCTTTACCAATCCGCCTTGGTGGTGGTGTCAGTGCCTTCCACCAGGTCAAGGCTGGTACTGGCTCTGAGGAACATAAATACCTCTTGGCATCCGGCACTTATGCTGTAGGCACCATTCAGGCCTTCCCGACACCCTATGTTGAGTATAAAATGGCTGTTGCTGGAGAAAAACACGTGGAAGCTATCAAAGGAGGAAAGGGGAGGTCGGAACGGGCCATGGAATACTTGGCCAGAGTGCCCAAGGTGAATATTGCAATTCCCTGTCATTTATTTATTTATTCGTCTGCGCATTTGAATGCTGTTTAATCCTTTAATTTTCCATTTTACTTAAGATTTTGTTGTTAAATTACATAATTATGTAAAAATAAGTAAAAAAGTTAACTTTTCTATTTATTTCAAGTTAGGAAATTCTTTGTCATGTATTATTGTTTGTTCTACTTGTCATTGAAAAAAAAGAGCAGAAAGGATATCACGTCAACCGTGTGGCCGGCTGCAAATTCAGATGTTAAACTACTGATTTGAATGTCTTTAGAACTGAAGAACTCGACTTTTGTTTTTATTATAACAAGACGACTCTACTACTAGTTTCTGTCACGGTCTGCGACCCTATTATTTCATGAGCCAAAAAAAGCATTTTTTTTTTAAAAGAAAGATATTTTTTTTCTATCTGGTACAAATCCAGCCAAGCTCAATAGATTAGATTAGATCAAAATTTATTGCATTAGACATATATAGTGCATCTCCAATTTGTCTTTACAACAAGTCAATAAAATAGCAAAATAAAAACTCCATGATGAGATCTTTTGAACTTTCGGATGACTGCTCTTTGCGCTCTATTATAGCTATTAACAGGCAGGTCGTGTGTAGTTCGAGACGAGACTTAGCCCAGGCTTTTGATGCAGAAAGAGCTTTCTAATGCCGCGCGCGCAAAATAGGTGCATATAAAATCGTGATTTGTTATTACCACTCGACCGCAGCAGACTTGAAAGAAAGAGAGAAACTTAAACGAAACGCGTTGTCATCTGTGAAAATAGGACTTTTGACGATTTTGTCTCAATAGCTTTTTATTGCTTTGAAACCTACAAACTTTCAAGCAAAATCGTTTGTTGATTTGATTTTTTTAGTAGCGCAGGCCAAAGCAAAAGTCTCGTCAGCGTGTGATTCGGGCGCACAAGGAACCAACGAGACGCAGCTAATTTTTTGTGTGATCTCTTAAGTGTCGTTAAGAGAATATTCCTTATTATTGAATGAAGCAATTGAAATATGTTTCCTATAGCAGAGCAAGACTTGCTTGTTAAACTGATCAGAAAGCTCAGCCCGCACAAATTACGATCACGAGAATTTAATGAATCATTAGATTAGATTAGATCAAAATTTATTGCAGACATTTCAATTTCAAATATTCTTTATTTTGTTAAGCATTAATATGCAGTAGCAATAACACTTTTTAAAATAAGTCAAGATACACAGCATTATTCAAACGATAAAATTCATTTAAGTCATAGAATTGGTGTTGAAGTACAAAAGTTTTCACTTCCTTCACAAGTTCCTCGTCATTTTCATGTACATATATAGTACATATCCAATTTGTCTTTACAACAAGTCAATAAAATAGCATTATTCTACATCCAAATTTTCAAATGTAACATTCAGTGATTGAGGGGGGTACCATCATAATGTCCTAAAGAAAATGTCCTAAATTGAGGTTAAAGACAATGTCCTAACAGAGAATGTCCTAAAGAAAATATCCTAAAGATAATGTCCTAAAAGCTATGGTCGCACATTGTCCTAAAAACTTTGTCCTAATTGAATTTCAAGAAAATGTCCTAAATTTCGGAAAAGTGGTTGATTTATTCTAAAAAATTTAGTTTTTTCAACAGTGACTAACATCCAAAATGAATTCACTTAAAAGCAGAAAGAATGATGCTAATTGTTGAGCTTCTCTGTCACATTTCAAAAGATAGTTGATCAAATAATTCAAAAAATAAAAGTGTATAAAAGTTTGAAACAATCATATTATTTTCCACAAATACAAATTATTGTTAATAATAATATTATTAACTACAACTTACATTGAAAATAAATTTAACGAATATTTTCAATTAGAATTTTTCATATTTTTTGTCTTGAAAAAAAATCGAATGATATTTTTAAGTAAACTTTTTCGTAGGAAACAAAAATACAATTGCCTGAAGATTTGTACGAAATTCTTTGAAACTATTGTCTAGAAGAAAGATTAATAGCTACATTTCTCAACTACCCGTAGCAAAAGCGAAGAAAATAATATTGAAAAAAATATTCGAGTCATTACAAAAGCCTAAAATTACTAAAATTAGTCAAAGGTCTAAATATGTATATTTTCCGATAAAGACTCTAGTCGTATGAAGCGTAAAATATGTTGAATCTGGATAAATTTTGAAACAAAATTACTTGAAAGGATGAAATTAAATTTTTTTTCACATGACACATGACTTTTCATAATTTTCAGGCGTTAGGATATTGTATGTTAGGACATTTTCAATTCTTAATTTTAGGGCATTTTCTTTAGGATATTTTCTGTAGGACATTTTCTTTAGGATATTATCCGTTAGGACATTTTCTGTTAGGACATTGTCTTTAGGACATTGTGAGGCACCCCATTGAGGGAGCTCGCACGCCATTGATATTTGGCGGGGGTGGGCAAGCATTTAACTACCCCTCCTCGTTTACTACAGGGGAAAACCACCCCCGAAACCCTGTAGCTCAGTTCACTCTGTTAATTCTAAGTGCTTAAAATTACATCTCCAATAATCGTTCATCATAAAATTGATATTTCGGCATATTTGACACTTTTAACAAAAAGTTGCCATAGTCAGATATTTCTTTCAGTACATTAGGTAATTTGTTGTATATTCTGGCAATCATTATCTCCGGACTTTCATTTACGCAATTTAGTGAGCTTAGCCTTACAAACAAATCTGTCTCAACATATGCCGTAGCACGCGTAGTGCGCACTACAACACCGGGAACATATCACGATTCAGTTTAAACTTTTCGAGAAATTTACGCACAATCTTAACACACTCCAAAATATATAATGAATAAACTGTAAGAACTCCAAATTTCACGAAAAGTGGTCTACACGGTCTAGTGCCGAATTACTTCGCCAATATTGGACACCAGCCATTGCTCTGATTACTTGCTTCTGCGCTAAAAAAACATCTTTCATATGTGTAGAGCCACCCCAGATTACAAAAGAGTTCAATATTCGGCTAGCCGCGTACGCATATGATAGGCTTGGACTAGAGTTGTTTCCAGTACTTTTTCTCTCAACATTATAAATAGATACGTAACACTGCGCAACTTAGCAACCACTTCACTGCACTGCTTGCTCCAACTCATTGTATCGGTTATCGTTACTCCAAGAAGGCTTTTCACAACAGATAATTCCTTATTGTCAATAAAGACTTCGGTGTTTAATATTTTATTTGACTTGATGTAAGATGCTGTATGTGTATTTCATTGTATCTGAATGGAGAATAAATATATAAATAAATTCGGGCTGAACTATTTTCCTCGTTTGAGCGGTATGCATTGACTTGTTTGGCTGTTTTAGCTTATCAGCTGGTGCTCATGTTAACTGACGACAAGCAATTTGCTCGCCAGCTATAGAACTAACATAATATGCACAGAATTATAATTACAAAAAAGTGGGTCATAATTAATGGACAATATAAATTTTTTTATTTTCATTTATTTATTCTCCATTCATGGTACATACAACGCAAAAAAAATAATTTAATTTCACTTCAGCTTTTCTTTCCTAATTTTTTAATTCAAGAGGTAATAAATTTCACAAGCGTGGCAAAATGAACTGAGAAGTTAAAGTTCGATCAAAATTTTGTTTTCATGCTCATTGGTTCTATAACAGGGTTTTGTTGTAACATTTTTATGTTCAGGGAATGGTTGTAACGTGCGAATCAAAATATTTAACACGTAATAAGTTTATTTCAAAAATTTTGTCAACCTGTAATACATTCCAAAATTTATTTGATTATAGTTTGCTCGTGCTTCTCTAGAGTTTTGAAAAACCACATTAACAGCAAATTCAAAATCTAAAAACTATAAATAAATTATTGTACCAACCTATTTTGAATGTCTTTTTTTGCAGTTGCCTGATTTCACACAATCAAATGAAAATGTTCTGAAGAGCACTAGTCTTCCACCAGAGATGGCAATGATGAGAATGGGGAGTCCGTGTGGAACCCATTCCAATGGCACCAACTCTCCATCTGATAGACTACTTGGAGCTCGCAGTGAAGGTTAAGCAATTTTTTTTTTTGATTTTCAGCGTTGTGTCAGTTGTGTGTTTTTCAACAAGAGTGGCCCACTCTGCTGGGAAAAATGCAACATCCTGGCCGCATTTTTAATTTTCTGGAAGCTCTCACAAAATGAGGCGGCAGCTTCCTTATAGACTGTTTTTTACATATTTATTTATTTATCATAGATGAGCTTTCTGCAGGTAGTGTAAGTAATTTGTCTCCTCAACTGCGCCGAGGCAAACGTGTAGATCCACCCCTAACTACCTCAAGTGGATCTTCAAGGAATCAGAGTCCTCGATCTTTTGGCTCCACAACACCTGGAGGTCGAAGTGACAATGGTGAGCCTCGTTTGAGGCCTGGGGCCACTGGAAGAAGCGGCTCTTCCAACCGTAATAGCGCCAGCCTCAACTCCAGTTCCCTTCAAGAAGACCTAATGAGACTTATCAACCCTGACTATGCTACTGAAGAAAATCCTGCTAAGGTATAAATTGAATTTATCAAAGTTATTCGCAAGGATATATACTACGTGCATTATTCAATCAATCAATAGATTTGTTATTCTGTGTTAGATCTTTAGAATAAGTCTTATAAATCTAACACATTGAATCCATTCATTCGAGCTTGCACAGCATATGGATATCATAAAACAATTTCCTCACTTTGGTAATAAATATATAAGCATTGTCGTCAATCTTTTTCTCTTAAGGAGCTTATTGAAAATTTTCGAGATCATAATTTCAGGGCTCTGAATTAGATTTAATTTACAGGTTTTCGAAACAGATCTATTTATTTTATTTGAAGGGGTTTAGGCGTCGCCCTTCAGAACGACGATGGAATAAAACCAGTTGAGTTGATTTAAGGTTTTTGTATTATGCCCGGAACCCATGGTGGGTTCGGGGATGAAGAGGGATCCGCAGCGGGGACCGTCGGTTATTGTAGTCGCAATGGATATGGGAGGAGAGCACTGGCAGCGCTGCTCATGTGGGCTTGTTCAGGTGGTAATCTGGAGGAGCACTGCGCGCCACCAGGCGGCGGCTGCTACAGGGGCCTTCCCCAGACACTGGAGGTGTCAAAGTGGGGGTTGAAGGTGACCTGCGATGGTGGTGAGTTTGATGGTTTATTCGGTCATTGGCAGCTTGCACGACGAGGAGTCGTCACAGCGAGTTACTGCTGTCGGCAAACAAGGTGTTCTTGGGCGTCTAGGAGGCAGAAGGGACAATCCTTGTGGCATGAGAGAGCCAGCGGTGCAAGATTTCCAAGTCAGGAACTTTTTGATGGAAGTGGTGAGGCACAGCGAGTCGGACTGTGGTCACTGGGCAAGTCGGTCTTGCGTAGTTGAGGTGAGGGGTTGTTGTCTTCAGGTATCGCTGAGTTGCTGGACCTGAAGGGGCGCAATGGCTGCGGTGGACACGGCGCAGTGGGTCGGCCGGTGCTGACGAGCGGACTAGTCGTTCTTGTCGATGAAGTTCGAGATGTTGCCTTCAGGCAGCTGAGTTGCTGGACCTGGAGGTGGCGTAATGGCTGCGCTGGGCACGGCACAGTGGGTCGGCCGGTGCTGAGGACGTCAGTCGTCCTGGTGGAGGAGGGTGAGTGCGAGAGCTATGTTCGAGAAGAGTGCGTCGGTGCACTGGCAGCAGAGGTGGCATTTGAAAAAGTGAAACTTGTGATTAAGGAAGTTACTGTAAGTGACTGTATAGTTGAAACAGGGTGTCCTGTGGCATCAAGGGTGCAGGCAGAGACACTTCTGCTCAGCTACAAGTCACCAAAATCAGAGGTGCTGGCCGGAGCGGTTCAGACAGCGCAGCACTCCGAGTGAGGTTGGTTTGCGTTGCAGGTGTGTGGCGAAAAGTTGAGGAGTTGTTCAGCTTTTGATGAGAATGACGCTGTTGGTTGCAGAAGGAAGGCTTGACATCGAAGTCGGTGGATGTCCGAATTACCAAATTACCACCTGAACAAGCCCACATGGGCAGTGCTTTCCTCTCATCCTGTTCAACAACAACAACCGACGGTCCCCGCTGCGGATCTTTCAAGTTCCTCGTCATTTTCGAGGTTTTTCAGATTCTTCGGCAGCGCATCAAAAATTTTTGGAATCATATAATTAGGGTTTTCTACAGACTTTTTGAGAGCAATATGCCTTACCACTAGGTCATTTATACACAGATTGGTTTGATTATGTCGTGTCACCCGCCTCGTGTCGACACTATCACTATATTTTTGGAAGAGGTGACGATTCCGCACTAGAAATTTAATACATTCAAGTATATATAGAGAAGGCACAGTCATAATATTATATTTTATAAATAATGGTTTACATGTATCGAGGGCTTCGTTTGATCTGTAGTGGCGCGCAGTGCTCCAAATTACCACCTGAACAAGCCCACATATGGGCAGTGCTCTCCTCCCAGCCATTGCGACAACAACAACTGACGGTCCCCGCTGCGGATCCCTCTTCATCCCCGAACCCACCATGGGTTCCGGGCATAATGCAAAAACCTTAAATCAACTCAACTGGTTTTATTCCACCGTCGTTCTGAAGGGCGACGCCTAAACCCCTTCAGATCTCCAATATGGGACACCTGCCATTGCTCTCAAGGCTCTTTTTTGTGCTCGAAAAACATTAAACAAATGACAAGAGCCACCCCAGATCACAATTCCGTACATTATATGACTTTGTACATGGGCATCATAATATATTAATTTTAGGATATCATCGGACACTTTATGTTTCAATCTTGTAAATACATGTGTATACACATGTATACACGTACGTACCACTTCGTAGTTGATTAACAACTTTATCACATTGGTCTATTAGTTATTTGGATTCCTAATAGTCTACCAGTCTTTGAAATTTCTACTTTTTGGTCATGGGTCATGGATATTTACTTCAGGTTTGATAAGGTTTCTTGTTTGGCTTCTTGTATGTATTTGTAAAATTTTTGGCTGCTTTCATTGCACTGAAGAATCATCAGTAAACATTATAAGTGCAGCAAGCGGCATATTATTTTCCTATGCTGAGTAGCAAAAGAGGACCCCAGATTATAATTCTGTTCATTATTATCTGGAGAGGATAATATCCGGATAAAAGTCGATTTTGGCAGCTGGGGTGTGTTTATTTTTTCTCATAATATGTATGACTTTGAACATTGGTGAATGATACGTCCGAGCGGTCTCTCTTAGACCCGGACACACTTCTCTAGACTCTGGACACTGTCCCAGAGTGCTCAGTTCAACTCAAACCCTCTCAGGGTGCTCTCAGGATTCACAACACAAAATCACACACTCTCAAGTGGGAGGCAAGATCAGAACTAAACTTTTATTAGCGTAAGGGTTGCCAACATCATAGACTTTACTGCCAACCTAACACCTCCTCCTCTAGATTGAAACTCACATTGCAAATAAAGAATTTTGAAAGAAAATTAAATTGACAAGTATTTCCTAACCTCAAACAATTGAAATTTTCAAAGCTAATTTAAGGCTGAATACCCTGTCACTCTCATTCACTTTTTCTTGCTCAAAACAAAATCCTTCAAATATTCGGGTAATTTTCTGTCCCTTTGGGGACGACTGGGGGTCACAGGCTTTTGGGTTTCTGGGGGCTTTGCTTCAGGCGCTGCTTTTTCTGGCACTTCAATATTGGAGTGGCCTCTGGGGGTTCTGGAGGCAGGCCTTAGTTCTTGGTCAATTTGCTGGGGTTCGAAAGCAGTTGCTGGCTCTCGAGGTTCGACTCGTCTCGGACTTGGCTGTGGTTGGGCAACTGGAGAGCTAGGAGGTTGCAGAATTTTCTTCACCTGGTCCTTGTGGCGCTCCGTTGTTCCAGCATCCGTCTCGACCATCACTCGTCGTGGGCCTAAATCTTTCAGCACCACCGCCGGCTCCCATCTCTGCTTTGGGTTGCGGTAGCTCCGGACCACGACAGGCTGATTTTCTGGCAAGGGCTGAATTGGCTTCTGACGGAGAGCTTCAACCACCTTCCTGTCTCGGTCAGTTCGCCCCTTCAGTGCTGCAGCTTCTGGACGGAGTTTGTCAAGCAAAGTGAGTGGCTTCCTGCCCAAGTTGATGGTGTGGAATTATGGCCAAGTAAGAAACTGTCTAACTTGTTGTCCCAATCCTTCTCAGGAACTTTTTTTTAAAAATCTCTTGACTGTTTGAACAGCTTTCTCAGCCTGGCCATTGGTCTGTGGGCTGTAAGGTGGAGAATAAATCAGCTCCACACCATTGTCCTCGCAAAACCTTTTGAACTCCTCTGCTCTGAATCCTGGGCCATTGTCGCAGACTGCCACATCACAAACTCCTTGTATTCTGAAAAATTTTCTGACAAATTTAATTACGGTGGCTGCATCCATGTTGTTGACTCGCTCCGCATCGATCCAATTGGACAAGGCATCCGCAGCCACGATGAAAGCCTGGCCTCGTCTCACCTCGAGGAAATCAAAATGAACTCTGCCCCAAGGTCGGTGAGGCAGACTCCAAGGGATTACTGGCGCTTTGCTGCTAGCAGGGTTGACCAGAGAGCAGGGCAAGCAAGATTTGCAGAGCCGCTCAATTTCTTCATCGATGTGTGGCCACCAGAAATAAGAGCGAGCCAAAGTCTTCATTCGGACAATTCCAAAATGGTTTAGGTGCAGCAAGTTCAGAATTCTGGTCCTCAAATTCGGAGGTACCACTGCCCGACCTAAAAAGGTTAAAAGTCCATTAGTCACTTTCAAGTCCAGCCACCTTTTTTGGAATTCTTGAAATTCTATGGGTAACGCAGTTGGCGAAGTACCTTGGCGCAATTTCCTGATGACTGTTTGAAGTGATTCATCTTGTTGGGAAGCAGCTTGCAGCTCTTGCAGAGTTGGCAGCTGCTCAGTTGAACCACTTTCCAAGACTTGAAGGAAAGCAATCTTTGTCTCTTCCTCTTCTTCCTCCTCCGCAGCCAAGGCAGGCAGTGGTAGTCTGGACAAACAATCAGCATTTGCGTTTAGTTTTCCAGGGCAATGTTTCAATTCAAAGTCATAGTCTCGCAAAACTAGACAATACCTTTTTAATTTCGAAGGCAGTGCTTCAGCCATCGGTTTTCCCTTTCCAAACACACCCAGCAGGGGTTTATGATCAGTCAATAATTCAAATGGACGCCCCCACAGGAATTGCTTGAATTTCTTGACGCCCCAGACGATGGCCAAAGCTTCCAGTTCAATCTGTGAATAATTTTCACTCGTATTCAAAGATCTTGAGGCGAAAAATACAGGTACCTCGTTTCCCTTGTCGTCCAGATGGCTCAAAACGGCTCCCAAACCTCGACGACTGGCATCACAGGCAAGACG
The DNA here is from genome assembly GCF_031216515.1 of Neocloeon triangulifer. Classification (NCBI taxonomy): domain Eukaryota; kingdom Metazoa; phylum Arthropoda; class Insecta; order Ephemeroptera; family Baetidae; genus Neocloeon; species Neocloeon triangulifer. The sequence continues at coordinate 5,622,578 of NW_026775550.1, forward strand.
AATTGGCTTTTTGGCGTCGTAGTATGACAAGGCCACAGTCTCTTGCAGACTCTTGTTGACCTCTCGTACAGCTTTCTCGCACTCTTGAGTCCACTCGTAAGCCACGCCTTTCTTCAAAAGGCTGTAAACAGGAGCCAAAATTGAAGCCTTTCCAGGAACAAATCTCTCGTAATAGTTATAGTACCCCAGCCAAGCTCGCAGCTCTTCCACATTCTTAGGGGAGGGCATCTCAGCCAGGGCCTTCAACTTCTCGTCAGTTGGCAGCACCCCATCCTGGGTGAATTTGTAACCCAAGTAGGTCAACTCTGGAACAAGGAATTCACACTTTGAGATTTTCACTCTCAGCCCATTTTCCAGAAGTCGTTGGAGTACTGCTCGAGAAAGCAGTGTCAATTCTTTCTTCGTTTCAGCAAACAATAACAAGTCGTCATAATAAATGAACACGCCCTTTAGCCCCACCAGCACTTTATAAACCTTCTCTTGAAAAACTGGCGGGCAAATTGAAAGGCCGGGAGGCAGCCGAAGGAAACGAAACCTACCCCGATGTGTCGTAATCACAAGTAGCATTGAAGACTCCTCGTCCACTTCAAACTGAAGGTAGGCATCAGCCAGGTCGATCTTTGTAAAGAAACAGCCCTTCTTCACAGAGCTCAGGAGCTTTTCAATCGAAGGCACGGGAAACTCAGCCGACGCGCACGCCGGATTCACAGTCGCACTATAGTCTGCACACAATCTAACTCCATTTCCTTTCTCTACGTAAACCACAGGGGTGGCCCACTCACTAAAAAGCACTTTCTCAATTACTTTCTTCTTTTCCAACTCTTCAAGAACTTTATCCGCTTTCTCCAAAAGTCCAAATGGCACTTGCCTAGCAGGCAGCTGCACCGGTTTTGCTCCTGGCTTCAAGGGAATGGAAATTTTACCACCCTTAAACTTGCCTAAAGCTGGCTCAAAAACTTCTCTCAAGTCCTGAAATTCAGGTGGCACTGAAATCATTTTGTACACTGAAGGTAATTCTTGCTGCACATTTATTTTCTCTTCTAATTTCCCTCCGCTGAGCTTTGGCAGCCCCACTTTAATTCCCAAGGGCTCGAACCAGTTTCGGCCCAACAATGACGGACCATCTCTGTCCATCACCAGCAGGTCCAGCAGAACTTCTTGCTTGCCCTTTGGCTGCAAATGCACTTAAACTCGGCCAAGGGCAGCAATTTCTCCGTCCTGACCCCAAGCTTTCATTCTGACACGGCTTGGGAGCAGGAGTGTCTGTCTGAAAAACTCACAGTACGTCGAATGTCCAATCAAACTGAATGTGGCGCCTGTGTCCACCTCCATCTTCAGCAATTTGCCTTGGACAGGCACGTCCAACATCACCTTCTCAGTCGCCGAGATTGCTGGCGAGGACGACTCCACTTGAAGAAGGTAGTTGGTCACAGCCAAATACTGCTCCTTCTCCTCTTGTCCACCCTCTTCTTCCTCCTCGTCCAGGTCTTGGCCATCCATTTGGTAAGCTCTGTGTCCATTGAGGTTGCACACTTTGGCAATATGCCCTTCCTTCTTGCATTTCAAACACTTTGAATTTTTGAACTTGCAATCTTTCTTGAAATGTCCACTTTGTCCACAAGCATAACACTGCCAGCTTTTCCCAGCCAGCTGGCCTTGCTGCTGACTTCCTCTGCTGTCAGGCTTCTTCACATTGAACTGCCTTCTAGGCGGCCCAATTCGGTGCATATCCACAGCCGCTCTCGACTCCAGGGACTGTGCGCTCTTCTCTGCTGCTTCATGAGCCATGATCTTGTTCTTGACAAACTGCAGAGTCAATGTTTTGTCATCTTCTGTCAACAGCTTCTCCCTCAACTTGTTGTCTCTCAGACCAGAGATGAGTCTTGCTACCAACACCTCATCTTTGTCCTTATAACCACTTTTGGTAGCCAAACTGGTCAACTCTGCAATGTAGACAGCCGCTGCCTCGTCCTGTCTCTGCACTCTTGTATTGAATTCATGCTTGTAGACAATTTTCTTAGGTTCTTGTCCTTGGTAGTACTCACTCAGTCTCTTAGTCAACTCTGTGTACTTCACCTTCATCACTCCCTCTGGACACACTTTCTCTGCCACTGCAAAAGATTCCGGATCCTGATTGTCCAAAAACATGTTCCTCTTCTTCGCGTCAGTATCGTCTCCAGTCAAGTCCTTAACCGCAAAATGGATGTCCCACCTAGTCAAATATTGCGTATAAGTCAATACTCCACCAACTTGATACGGTTCAATGACTTTCTTGGACATTTTGAACACTTTTCACTCACTCTTGAAACATCCAATTTGCGACCACTGTCCGGATGCTCTTGATTTTTCCGGATTTCTTGCCTCACGCTGACCCTCTTGCGTCAGCCTCACCGTCCACACGTGGTTCTCGCCGACTCAGTTTTCGGCCCTCGTCGCCACTTTTGATACGTCCGAGCGGTCTCTCTTAGACCCGGACACACTTCTCTAGACTCTGGACACTGTCCCAGAGTGCTCAGTTCAACTCAAACCCTCTCAGGGTGCTCTCAGGGTTCACAACACAAAATCACACACTCTCAAGTGGGAGGCAAGATCAGAACTAAACTTTTATTAGCGTAAGGGTTGCCAACATCATAGACTTTACTGCCAACCTAACAGTGAAGTAAATCAATTTTAGAGTATTATCATATTTCAATCTAGTAAAATGTACATTATTTTTATGTTTATTCTCCAATTAAATAATACAGCGGCATAAGCAAGCAATAGAAATATTGTGCAGAAAAGCTGACACGTGAGGGTAAAGAAGGAAATTGTAAATTTAATTTCAACTTCAATTGTATTTTTGCAGGATGGAGCTGTAAATGCAAGCAATAAGGTCGTAGGAAAAATTCCCTGCTTGGATGTTTCCATGTCCAACAGGAACATCACCCGTTCGCGCTCCAGGGAAAACCTCGTTGTGGGAACTCCGCTTTCTATGATTTCTCAGGGGTCTATGAATAGCTTAGAAAGGGCAGCACCCAGTGAAGTAATATTCACAACAGCCAGGCCAGCGACTGTTATTTCAAACGCCTCCACTGCCTCCAGTCCTGCCCCCAGTGATACAAAATATGCCAAAGAAGAGAGGTAAATCACATTTTTCCATGTTTTAGTGTAGAATAAAAAATGATTGATAACATATGAATTCAAAATTCTCAAGGTTGTCTCCTCACGTCGCTAAATTGACACCTGCGAAAATGCCTTTGCCAGATACAAGGGAAATGGACTGGCCAAGCTTAGTGGACACGGCTGCAAGGGCAATGCTGGAAGAGGGCGCATTGTTGATGAATGAGGAACCCAGCCCTGCTGACTGCGGCCCGGGAACTGACTCTGTTCCTGAAGCAGCCAGAAATGGTGAACGCCTTGGCCACTGGGTGGACAATGTGGCTGACAAGCTTGGACTAGACACATCACCAAACAAGTAAAATTTTCTACTTTTATTGCTAGGTTTTTTTTTAAATAAAAGTTATATCCCTCTCTTATTATGATCTCTATGGAGGTCTGCGCTTAGGGAAGTGCAATTTTGATGCAAAATTCAAATTCTGTATTGGTACATTTTTTCCGCAGTGCTAATCAAAACAGACAAGCGTCAAATGTGCCGCCAAAACAGATGAGCAACTTGGAGACACGAGTAGTGCATGAAACTCGACGGCGCCTCAACCTTGAAGACGAGGTGCGTCGTCTGCGAGATGAGAACCGTCGGTTGCAGGAAGAATCCCAAGCGGCCGCACAGCAGCTGCGCCGCTTCACAGAGTGGTTCTTCAAAACTCTTGACAAACACTGAACCGGTTACTAAAAGTGACTCTCTTTCCGTTATAGTTCACTTAGCATCCCCCATCCCGTACCCTCTATAACTCACAAACAGTGTTTTATTAGCATGTTATTAATTTTTGTTGTAACGTTTGTACCAGAAGACACAAAAGAGAGAAATAAAGAAAGCTAGTGGACCAAATATGCCAGCTGCTTTAACAAAGCAGCATGTGTGTATGCGTTTGTATGTATGGTGTTGATAAAAGACCTTGCATGGACAGGAGGCCTTTTGGTTAAAAGGCCCTTCCTATTGTCCAAAAACCTCTACCCTCTATACTGTTAATCGCATAGCTTGTTCAAAAAGCTAATATTTATAAGGGCTACTTACTTCTGACCCTCAAAAAATATTTTAATAGATCGATTTTGTAACACAAAACTTTTATCGTTTAATTAATATAACCCAGCAATAATCCTTTAAAGTAAGAATAATTATTATTAATAATATTCTCTATTGACTTATGGTGTGATACTGCAATACAATACACTGGGCAGGCCACCCATCTCTGCAATGTAGATTTAGAAAAACAAAATCTCAAGTTGGCCGAAAAACATCCAACACTGTCCTTGAGAAAAAAAAAATGAGAAAAGCTAAAAAGTAAATAATGTCTTATAATCATTTTATTCAACTCTTCTTATTTACAACAATGACTCGGTATATATATGCAAACTTGAGATGTGATCATTCTGGTTCTGATCAAAGAGAGCTGCAGTTATGCTGAACACAAAATAAAGCTGGAAGGTACAGCATATTGGAGGCGTGCTATAATAGGGAGGCGAAAATCACAGTGAATTGACACATGGTGGCTAATCAAAGGAGGTCAATAGGTGCGTGCAGCGCGTGTACGGCGCACAAGCAGACAGCACGATGTCAGTCCAGTTCCCACTTTGGCTAATTCAGACGCAGCAAGCTGTCGACGATGCAGCTCGAATTTTCCCTCTAGGAGCTGAAATAGTTTTAAGAAAAATATGAATTAATAATTAAAAATTTTTATAATGAAGATAAGTTTCCAGGGTAAATATTTTATTTTTTATTCAATTTCAAAATTCCTTTATTTTGCGTTAAGCATTAGTTTGCAGTAGCAATAACACTTTTTTGAAATAAGTCAAGATATACAAAGCATTATTCAAATGGTAAAATTAGTTTAAGTTATAGAATTGGTGTTGTAGTACAAAAGCTTTCACTTTCTTCACAAGTTCCTTGTCATTTTTCGAGGGAATTAGATTAGATTAGGTTAAATCAAAATTTATTGCATTAGACATATAAAGTACATCTCCAATTTTCCTTTACAACAGGTCATTATGATAATAATTTGGTTTCATAATCATCAATCAACTAATACAACATTTTTAAGGTTTTTGGCAGCGCATTTTTTCTTGGGATCATTTAATCAGAGTTTTCTTTATTATTAATTATTCTTCTCGGTCAATACAAAAAATTTAAAATTGGAAAAAAGAGAAGAAAGGGTTTACAACTAGCAGATGCCTGCTAAAACGCCCGACATCAGAAGAGACGGCCGCCGCGGTAAACCTAGACCCACACTATCGGAAAAAAAGAACGATTATTATTATTATTATTATTCTTTATTGACTTATGAGACGTCGCCACGATGGAATTACTCAATGCGACGCGCCCCATTTGCAACATAGTACATGATAAGAGAGAAAAAAACAATATCACAATGCATTCATAAATTGAAAGAACTCTTTCCTATCATAAAATTTATGCACATGAACAAAACGCCTCAAACTGGTTTCAAAAACCTTATACCGAGGCTCCAAACGAACCGAAACAGGCAACTTGTTATACAAAGAAGACATGCAAGTCAAAGGGTTTTGGTTAGAAATTAACAAAGCCTGGGCCGGAACATACAAATCGCTCTTAGCCCTTGTCTGGTGATCATGAACTTCACTTGTCTTTTTAAAATAATGCGGATATTTACGAACAAACTTGCAAGATTCAAAAAGGTAAATTGAAAATATTGGAAGGAAGCCGAACCGAGCGAAAAGTGGCTTCGCAGAACAAAGCGGCTCCGTACTGCGCCAATAGCGCTCACCCGCAAGAGCTCTCACCACTTTTTTCTGCGCCAAACAAAACACAAACACTTTAAAATCTTCATCTTGAATTACTGCTACAAATGCTCCTTGCAGAGGGAGGGAAAATTGCTTAAGGGACAGTTTTTAAGGGCAGGTGGCAGGTCATTCCAAGGCTTGACTATCCTGAAGGAGAAAGCGCCGCGACCGAACTTGTTGTTGGCCGAGGGTGGCTGGAGGCGGGGGTCCTGTATGTCATCACCTCTCAGCTTACGACCCATTACAATTTGGGCGCGCGCTTCAAAGTCTGTCTTTTTTTTGTAAAGCCGGTCGCGAATTTTGATCAGCGAGTTTGTGTATTTATCCAGCCAAGGGAGAAGTCTTCTTTTGGCGCCACCGATTTTTTTCTTTGGTACGAATTCCTCTCCACATTCAAAGACGATCTTTTTCTAATTTTCCCACAGCCCATTCACCTCGTTAATCGCGAAAACTCTTGTTAGTCTCTGAGCGAGTGCGGCATTCAAATCGGGCCAAAACACTCGACGAAAGTCCAAAACTTCGCGCGGCGCCGACATTGGGCGCAGCGCGGTGGCCGTAAGGGTGGCGAAAAGGGCGTCTTGATCGCTCACCCCCGGTACCACCTCCGTGGCCGCAACAAGGGCAGACACGTCGGTCAGGAACAAGTCGAGAATGTATTCTGTTGTATCTGTTGTTCTGGTAGGGTCTTTTATTAATTGTGTCAGGGCCATTAATTAAAACGCGTCGACGAAATCTTCGGTGGGGGCGGCGCGGGCGAGAGGTGGGTTGCTTTGCCAGCAGACATTGAGATTAAAATCGCCAGTCAAAAAGCAGCCGTCAAAATTGTGTTGCTCGGCCGCCGCGAGTTCAAGTGAATTGATCAGAGCCGCGTTGTAGGCCGCGTCGGAATTTGGCCGCCGGTACGCCCGACCAGGAGACGCAGGTTGCCGACTTTTATTTGAGCCCAAACAATTTCCACGCGCCCCTCGACGTACTCTCGCGGCAGCCCCTCGTGATCGTGAATATCAGGCGAGAGCCACGTCTCGTTCATTGCGCATATATCGGCCGAATGTGTTTGAATCAGGGCGTGAATATCGGCGGCCTTCTTTCTGTCCTTTAAGGAGCGGGCATTGAAGGACAAGAACGAAAGGGCATTTCTGTTTATCCGGCGCGGCGCGTTTGTGACTCGAGAGGGGCTGGGAGGCGGCGGCGGCAAACTCCAGAACGAGTCATTAAAGTTAGGAAGATTGCAACTCCAGCAGCGGTAGTTTTTTTTTTCGCAGCCTATTGAACTCTTTGTCAGGGAGCTTTTCTGCCTTGATGAGACACGTTCTGTGAAATATTCGGCCGCACTCGCTACAATCTATTTTTACTGCATTTTTGCGTCCTACCTTATCACAGTGCACGCAGAGAATCGGGGCTGACCTTGTCGGGCCGGGCAGCACGTTGATGTCACCGCACAGCAGCGCGAAGATGGTGAGGAAGCTGCCTGCGGCGGACACTGCAGAGCGAAGGCTTCATTTGTCGCGCGGTGCACATATCAAGCGAGCAGTTTGCACATTCCTGTAATATGCGCTCCGCTCGCTCACCTGTGCACAGCTGACCGCGACCCAGTAGCTCACCACGCAGTTGTTGTTGACCTCCAGGGTGGTGAACTGGGCATACAGGGGGCTCGGCAGCGCCCGCGGGTCCTGCTGGTGGAGCCGCCGTTGAAGGACGTCGCTCTGGAGCCGCAGGAGGATGACACAGGCCAGGGTGAGTACCACGGTCCGCTGCATTCCGGCGCCGGCCATTCGTCTCCGTCTTTTGGAATTTTTCAATTTTCGTCTTAGTTTCGGACGGAAACGGGCAAAATGTCCCAAATCGTTTGGGGGGCATTTTGTGGTCCCCCTGGGCCCACCTCGGTGTTCTCTGTCTCGGACAAATCAGAGAAAAACTTCAAAAACCTGGAGACAATTCAAAGCCTCTGCGAATTCTTACCTAGGTGGCGCCCTCAACTCTACAGACATTTTAGGTTGTTACCCCGGTAATATAGATTGCCTCTGTGATATAACAATAAATATTATTTGCAATTATAGATAACAGAAAAGAGAAGCACGAAATAATCAAAAGTGGGGGAAGATCTTGTTGAAGCTTCATGCAGATTGAAAATATCTGCAGAGAGCCCTCTGCAGGCATGATCCCGAGAATATTTAATTCATTACCAAAAAATATTAAATGTTGTAATAGTGATGATGAGCTTGTATTTCCAGCATTGTACATAAATTTCCGACTCAAGTATTTTTGGCATTTTTTTGTATTCTTGTACTTTTTTATGTCGATGCATGATTCCGCTTTTTTTTTGTACAGTGTACTTTTTTGCGTTGTATGTACCATGAACGGAGAATAAATAAATAAATAAATTGTAAGTTGAAAAAAGTATATGTGCTGGAAAATCAGTTCTACGACATGGGCAATTTTTTCGCTCAAAGTAAATTAGTATACATGCTCTCTTTTAGAGTTGTTTTGCAAAAGCCTTGATGATGTAAAGTTGTTCACAAAAGCTGCTGAGAAAATTTTTTATGACAATATGTTTTATGACATGCATGAGTTTTTGTTGTGTAAACTAAAATAATATTATATGTTAAGGTATCGACTTATTCTAAAGATCGCTGTAAATATTTTGATCTAATGCAGAATAAATATATCTTGACTTGACTTGGTATAATCCGGCTTATATCACAACTAAATAAACTTGCACCCAGAATTTGTTCTATAACCATAGGAAGCCAAGATAGTCGATTGAAAATGTTCAAAATCCAAATTTGAGTTTCCCGTTAAACTCAAATTTGAAGAACTATTTATTATTTTTGAAAATCTTCAGGCATGGTTTTAAAGGTTCTAGAGACCTAGAAAATGGTTTACATTGGTTGACCCTGCCAAAAATATATTTATTATTCTTTATTGACTTATTATGGTGCGATACTGCGATAGAATACTCTGGGCAGGCCACCCATTTTCAAAGTAGTTTGTAACCTTTGAAAAATTGTCAACGTAGAATCCAATATTTAAAAAAATTTATACCTTGCATGTTTCAGGTGCTTCTGCATTACAACGGTGGAGGAGGGTTCCGTTGACTGAAAGCACATTTGCAGCACAATCTTCAGGTACAGTAAGGGTCTGGTAGCTAAAGGAGGCTTCTCGTTCAATGCGTTGCAACACTTCTTGCGCCGCAGTGCTTTGTCCAACGCACAACACGTCTGGCGCTGCCATGGAAACCAAAGCTTTCAGGTGGCGCGTCTCCGAGACCTGTGAATCACACCACAAGAGTGAAACAACGAGGGTAAGTGTGGTGACGGTGCGGTAGCGCTCGAGTGCAGCTGGTGGGCAGCACTCACCTGCAGTGCTTGACCCTGCTGGCCACCCTCGAGACGCACGGCGGGGCTCACCTTGATGGGGGTCACTGAAAACTCGGGAAAGGAAGCAGCAAGGGCGCGCGCCCCGGCCTCATTCGTCCATTCACTGAGGCCTACAAAAAACTCTCGTCCTGCAATATTCGAGGGGGGAGGAGAATAAATGTGTTTAAACAAAATCATTAGTTACAGAAAAATCAATAACATGATTCATAGAAAGGTGCATGTTGTCGACTAGGTGTTATATTTTCAGTGGTTTTCAGATTCATGAATTGGAAAAAGGTCAGCAGATTAAGTAAACGACCAGTACGCTTAAGAAGCGTGTCATTTCTTAATGTTTCGCCCCCCGCCCCCCAATTGAATTTTAACGTCTTATGTAAACTGCATGTACATAATTGATTAGTAACTCAAAATTTTTAATCATACTACAAAAATGAAAAAATTTAACAAATTTAAGTTTTGCATTTTATTCTTCGTTCTTCGTATCAAGATTTCAACTTGCCTCCCTCGGCACCTTTGTATCCTTGCTGAAGACTGCTTTGGTTTTGCAAAGGAATAAAAAAAATTAGTAAATTCAATTTCACAAAAAAATAAATATAAACGTCGATTTTGCTGGAGTTGGGATGTTTTACACCCATAAAATTCAAAGATTGGCTTTTAAATAAATTTTTGGAAAATTAAACCAATTTCAAATTCAAGTGTACAAAAGTTTTTGTGTTGTATAAATATTTTGCCCTCATTTTCATGATCCTCGCAAAATTCTAATTTAAGAAAGTTTTTTGTTTGTTGCAATTGGCCAAAATTGAAAGATGTTCACGAGGATCGTTTAATAAACAGTAAATTTGATTATTGCGCGGGATTAATGTTTATCCCGTCGACGCGGGTTAGGAAAAAGTAATCTTCAAAAATAAAATATTTAAGGCAGTATAAAATAAATAATTATTCCGGGTCAGGGGGTTAAAATTTATCTATTTGGATTTATCTCCGTATAAATTTTATACCTGGCGAACAAAAAGTCAAGAGAATAGCGCTCATTAATCAAAATTATAATAATGAATGATGATTTGATGAATGAGTAATGAGTTCAAACAATTCGCTTTGCGTCCAGCTACTTGTAAAATGGTAGCTGTCCTTATGTTATCTAATTTAATTTGTTCTAATTTAATCATATTATCAAAAAATAATAGCCGTGAGCGCGCCCAAGCCCAAAAATCTGGAGTGCCAGCAGCGGTTTTAGGGCGCGCGCGCGCGCGTGTCCAGCTTGCATTTTCATAAGTTATTATAAAAATTGGTTGTTACCAGTGAAAAGAACATCACCACCGTCCAATTTTGCAGCTTCATCAGAGATCTCTACAATTGGAAGGCCAAGCTCTTTTTTTAATACGGCACGAACAGTGTCAACCTGGAAATTATAAAGTATTTAAGGAATTGATTTTCTTATTTTGCAAAATGTTTTGTAATAATAATAAAGAAACATTAATTCCCAATTATAAATAATAATTACACACCTTAAAACTAGGATAAAATCACCTTCTCTGTTATTATGAGCAATAGAGAAAGATCTGTATTTTAAGAGAGTGCCAGAACTGCGAAATATGGTTTTTGGCTTTATTGGTAGAACAATCAATGATATGTATATAAGATTAGAAATGAATCTGAAAATGAATTAAAAATTCACGTGTGAAAAAATCATAGTCATGTGCGGGTATAGATACTATAGAAGATGACTTACTATATCAACACGTTAATCAGTTAATTTATATCAAATGTTGTTACTATAATTGATATAATATATTTTCGACTGGGGGTCCTTTCATGAAAAAGATTTGCAAATTGGAGTTAAATCCATCGTGAAACCACCCAAATGGAAAAGCAAAAAATTTTGAAACCTCTCCCTGGCGATGCGGCGCACCTGGGCGCGTAATCAGGGCAACGCCGTTGCAAATGACGGCAGTGTCCTCAACAAAGACGCACTCGGGATGCTGCTCGTCCGGCGGCAGTTCGACGACGTCAAGGCCTAGTTCACGCAGACACCTGCAGAGTGACTCGTGTTGCCTGCGCGCCTCTTCCAGGTCGATTTCTGCGCGTGTCCTGAATGCCACAGGCACCCTGCAAACTAGGGCGTGCGTGTATCGGAACATTCTTCCCGCTGAACCACGCCTCTCGCTCTCGTTTCTCACAAGCCGATTCACGTTTTCGATTTTCGATTCTTTCGTTTTGGCAATGCAGTCAACAGCAGATGCGACAAGGTCGGAAGTCACCGAACGCAAAATGTGGGATGTGCTCAGTCCTCACTGCACAATAAACCAATGATCAGAAATACTGGAAAACTCGGAAAGTGGCCTAAACTGAAGTTAGTTCCCACTAGTTTACAAGGGGAATGTTTTTTTATTCCCCTCAAATCAACTCGTCTCGAAGTTGCTAAAAGGCGTTTTCTTATTCCGATCCGATCGGTATCGGTAGATTCAGAAGTCCCTTCCCCCCCTGGTGTTCACATTCACACGTGTGGAGGCGCTGCGTCGCTGCGTTCTAAGGTGAGTAAAAGATAGAGGAGATGCGGAAGGGAGGTCACCTCCTAGGAGACCAGCGCGCTGATTGGCTCCGGACCAGTTTTAACAATAGGAGGCTCCTCCGCCTCCTCCTCTCCGCGCCTCCTCTACCTTTTTCTCTCCTTAGGAGCCAATGCACTTAAGGGAATTCGTGGGCGTTGTCTGTTGTCGTGAGGACTGAACTGAACGTCGTGTGGCCATGAAATGGACATAAGGTCATAATTTTGGATGTTGTTTTTCGGATTATTTCAGATTGTCTGTCTATGAGAAGATCGTGTAAAATTACACTAAATTGTGTAGTTGCTTGTTTTCTATTAAAATGATGCGCCCGCTCTTTTTGAAGTTAATCAAACAATCATTGTGTGCGAATTATCACGTTCATTTTTGTAGTCGACGGACATTGACTGCTTTTTCTATCACAAGAGCGCTCAGTTTGTCAAGTTCGTTGGGCAGAAATGAAGAAAGAAACAACAAAGAAGTGGCCACTAAAAGCCTATTTGACGTGAAGGAAAAGAACAAACGTGCGTATATCGACATGATCCGCAAGTTCAACGAACGGCAAGTGCAAAAGCGAGGGCACGTCGAGTTTATTTATGCAGCCATGAAGCACATGGATGAATTTGGGGTCAGCAAAGACCTTGAGGTGTACAAAGCGCTTATTGACGTTTTTCCAAAGGGTAAAATGATTCCCAGGAACATGTTTCAAACCGAATTTCAGCACTACCCAAAGCACCAGCAGTGTGCCATAGATCTGCTTCAAATGATGGAGACAAACGGTAGATTTAATTTTATTTTAATACTTTTATTGAATTTTTCCCATAATATAGGTATCATACCAGACATGGAGGTTGAAGTTATGCTCACAAACATATTTGGCAAGACTAGTCACCCCCTCAGAAAGTTCATGCGTATGTACTACTGGATGCCTAAGTTTAACAACCTCTCTCCATGGCCTGTTGCAAAGCCAGTGCCACAAGACCCATTTGAGCTTGCAAAGATAGCTTTACAAAGAATCACAAGTGTAGATCTCCTCACCAAAATTGAGGTTTATCAGGTGGATATATAAAAATTACAACGGGATATTCTTACTGTTTAACCATTGGGGGTTTTTTTTTTATAATTATTTTAACTTTCCACAAAATCAGTATTATATAATTTCCATTATATTTTAATGGATTATTCAGATTTATGCTAAATCCAAAAGAAATGCTATTGCGTGAGAACTGCTTGGAAAGAAAATCAACATCTCCATTGTAATTCGAAATTTATCCAGCTTGATGAATTAAAATAATTTCAGACTAAGAATCTCAAAGATTCGGTGGACAAAACATGGATAGTCAGTGCTCAGAGCCCTCTACAAAAGGAAATCCTAGAACGCCTACCATCGGACCAGCCCCTATATGTAGAAGGAGCTTTCAAAATCTGGCTAAGACAGGCATGTGTCCAATATTTCATTTTGAGAGGTCAACCCAAACCTTACACTGATCATGAGACAATGATTGAAAAAGATGGTAAGATTCTGTTTTGATCATCCTTCTTATATTGTTTATTTGATGAAATTTTTCTAAAATTCATGCTCTAAGAAATGAACAATTATTGGGAGGGTTTAATTGTTATTCTAAATGGCCCCCAAGATTTGGATTAAACTGCTGCCCTTAAAATATAAACATTAGAAGCTGGATTTTTTCAAGACCTTACTTCGGTGAATGTAACAAAAATCTAAAATAATGTCCACTTGTTGAATCAGGGTCTCGACCAATCTAGACTTGTAATATCCATAGATTATTGATTAAAATGGCCCCGTCCACTGCAGTGAGACTTGGTTGACCTACTAGTACTTGACCTAAAAAACAAACAAGAATAAATAAAAACAAGGATATTTCAAAAAACCATGTACATTTAAAATTTCTAAAAATTGCAATGGTTTTAAAAATACATTGATAATATTAGTGAATAGTCGGCTAAAATACTGCAAAATGCACTATTTTTTAACACAACTTTAGTATCAACAATTGTTTTATTTTATATTATTATTGATCTTTATTGACTTATGGAGCGTCACCACAATGTAGTGACTCATTGCAACGCGCCCCATTTGCAACATAGTACAAAAAAAGTAGAAAAAAAGAGTAAAAACAACAGAAATATTACAATTCAGCAATAAGTTGAAATAACTTTTCTTTTTTCTTTGTTATAAAATTTGTGGGCATGTACAAAACAAACCCTGCTCATCAGCTCTGTTATGTTGGCCAAAAAAAAGATGTCTACCTCCCAGAGCCATAAGGCCCCATGGCTCTGACGGCAGCCGTGTACCAACATAATTTCGGGACGAGCAGGGTTTGGTACAAAACATGTCAAACTATTTTCAAAAGTTTTATATCGAGGCTTCAAGCGAATCGAAACAGGCAATTTATACAAAGCAGCTAAACAAGTCTAAGGGTTCTGCTTAGAAATTAACAAAGTCTGGGCAGGAACATATAAATCACTCTTAGCCCTTTTGAAAATAATGCGGATATTTACGAACAAATTTACATGATTCGAAGAGATGGAAAAAAAACAGGCAGAAAACCGAGCGAAAAGCGGCCGCGCAAAACAAAGCGGCTCCGTACTGCGCCAATAGCGCTCACCCACATTAGCTCTCACCACTTTTTTCTACACCAGAAAAACCTCGTCCAGCGCTTGATTCTGATTCGACCCTCCCCAAATTACAATGTCATAGCTCATTATTGACTGACAATAAGCAAAAGTACTTTTCGCCAACAGCATGCATCAAATTATTAATCAAAAATATTGCACTATTTAATTTCCCAACCAATCTGAATGCTCAGTCCACTTCAAATTATGTGCCAGGTACAAGCTCAAAAACTTTGTCACATTTGATTGGGTCAAATTTTCGCCATTTATGTGCTTAAACGGAATGCAGCTTAATCGAGTGTCCAGCTCACACACAACTTTTTGCTATCAATGCAAACAAATTGCAAGGCTCGAAAACACGCCAGCCGAGCTCAGAGTGATCAGAATGCAAGCACACTAACCACTCTGCCACTAATAATCAAAATAATTATTCCAGATGTTTCAAGACTAAAAACGCCCTTCAGTGATGAGAAGACCACCTTCAAAAATTTGGAGCGCCTCAGGACAGTCCATGAGCAAGCTGAAGGCACGGTTATTGCAATTGCGGCTACCGGATCCTCCAGCAAGGACTCGCTCTTATCATGGATCAGATTTCTGCAACAAGAAGATCAATCTTTGGGCAGGATTCCTGTGCTATTTTCTATGACATCGCCATTTGGACAAGTTGTAAGTTTTGAAGAGGACACAGTTAAAAGAACTGTTGGTGTTGAAAAATGAATTTGACTGATTCCAATTTAAGAGAAATATTATTCATTCTGTGACTTATTAAAAGAAGAAAACATGAAATCAGTACCTTAAATTTTTGTTTCTACCTAAGTCAATAAAAAATAAAAAAATAAATGGTAGTTCAATTGTAATTGGGCTTTTCCCGTGATTATTTCATTGGAAAAAAACAAATGTCCTGTGCATGAATTTGTTATTTTGAATGAAACATAAACAACTCAAAAATTACATGCAGGAAATGTTGAATTTTCATTCAAAAACACCGCACCATCAATCAACCTGTAAGAGTTAAACTTTATGAAAAGAAAGAAAATTTTATGTGGGGCGCTTGGTAGCGCTTGAGTCGCGTAGTTCAGGTGTCCCTGAGAAGGACTGAAGGGACGTTTGGACTCCGCAGTCTGGGAGGAGGCCACAGGAATGAAGAATAAATGAAGTTATGGTTAATCAAGTTACCAGCATAATTTATTAAATTTTTTTGTGATTTATATTTTCTTAATAAATAAATCCAAAAATAATGTAATCGGTAAATAAATTTTACTATTATTATTATTTATTCTACTCAAGTTTTCCATATAAATTAATAATTTATTTTCAGTTACTTAATTTGTTACATTTGTTAGAAAACACCGTTCCGCACGCGGCACTCGCATTTCGATCCAACCGCGACAACTCACTTTTGCTAATGTGAGTTGCACTTTCATATAATATTCTTTTAATTATTTTCTTCAATCAAAATATTGTGTATTATTCATCCAGATATAATTATGCGATGTGAAATACCAATTTATATGTTCCCAAGACCCAAATCCAACTTGTTTTTAGAAGAAAAAAACTAAATTTCATCAGACATCATGAAAAATTAATTTAGAATTGCTTTTAAATAAATAAATAATTTTTCAATAAACAAACTAGAGCTCCAAAGGAAAACTATGCCAAATATTAATAACATAATAAACTAAGTCCTCGTGTGTACGTCAACCAGCATCTTCTTTTTGATGTCTGGCGTTTTAGCAGACCTCTGCTAGTTGTTATACCCTTTCTGCTCATTTTTTCCAATCCAATTTTTTTTCATGTATGACTTGAGTAGAACAAACAACAATAATAAAAATTTCCGAAAATTTCATAATTCCCATGGCAAAATTAAGTTAACAAGCAAGCATGCCGGGAAAACTTTAACTTCCAGCCACCAGAGCGCACTTATTCTCTGCTTACTCTAGGCTCCACAGGGGGCGTAACCCTCGTCTACCTCTGCCGAAGGCCGAAGGTGTTTCAAAAATGGTTTGTTGACGAAGAGTGACGTTTTTACCAGAGGAAAGAAGCGGGCGCGAATGGTTTTGGGCTGACGGAAATGTGGCCGCTACTGCTAGGCCTCTTGGGCTTCATGGGGATCTGGCCCACAGCCCTCAGCATGGATGCCCTCGAACGAAGCCAGCTCCGGTAAGTTGAACTGAACACATAATGGGGTTGTCTGCATCCTGCACTCTGCAGCTGGCCGCCTCCGTTATTCCTTTATCTCTGCCTCCGTCAGCTATATAGTGCTTTAGCGGTGCCTTGGGTACAATATTATGTAGTGGGCGAAGTACTCGCACTCCTCAGCACCCCCATAGTAGATTTGACGAGACTTACTTAGTACATACAGGCCCTATAGATGCAGAATAATTATGGTCCTTGAACTTTTCGGAATATTTTTATCAATAATAATTACGATAATTACATTCCATTTTGACTAAATTGTATTGGGTGGACTCAAAATATTGTATCGTAGTACCGCGCCATAATTCTATTATTATTCAATTCAATTTTATTATTGTTCTGTTAGACAAGGATATTAACAGTAGTCTTTAGAACATGTCAGGTCTAAAATTAAAATTTAGAGAAAAAAACCCGTTGCTTATGGAAAAAAGGGAAAAAACTATAAGATTAACGCGAGAAATCGTGGTAATTTTATTTATATATATATATATATATATACATATATATGAACATTTTCTCAGCTTTATCTGTAATTACGTATGGTTGACTTGCAATTCTGGCCCCTTGTTTTGAATTTGGCAACTTTCAAAATACTAACAACAGAGGGGCACTCGGCTGATTGAAAATATCATGTATTTCATTTATTTTAATCATTTATCGCTATCAAATGATTCATATTTTAAGAGAATAGTGCAGTGCGCAGTAGAAAAAGAGTTTTAATTATCATGCGACTTAAGATTCAAGCTGGCCACTCTTTCTTTCAATTCTGGCCACACTTCCTTTCAACTATCTTATTTATTTATTTATTTATTTATTCTCCATTCAGATACATGAAATACACAACATCTTACATCAAGTCAATACACAAAAAATCAAATAAAAATACTGAAAATACATGTTAAGAATGTTGGTTAGAGGGGTGAATGGAGAAATGGCTCTTCGCTAGCAAACAACTTGCTAAAGCACAGCGCACTCTCCTTCGAAGAAGAGCGCACCGGCCGCTAGAGCCATTGGTCAGGGGGACTACGAATTAAGTTTTTGCCACAGATACGCCTTGCACAGCGCTGGAAACTGTGCCGCCGTACAGTCTTTCAAGGCGGGTGGCGTGTCATTCCAAGGTTTGACGACGCGGTAAGAAAACGCCTCGCGTCCGAATTTTGTTCTCGCGTCTGGCTGCAGCGCACGGGGGTAGTTGCTGTCGTCGCTTCGCAACTTTTGCCCCGTAGTTATTCGCGCTCTCGCGTCAAAGTCGGTCACGCCGTGGTCACTTTTTTTAAAAAATAAAAGGTCGGTGTACAGGAGCTGCATTTCCACGGGCATTATTTTTTGCTCCTTTACCGGCGGAAGGTGTTTGCCGTGTATGAAGTGAAGGGCCCGTTTTTGGATTTTCTCCAGTTTTTTGGCCGTGCAGTCGGTGCTCAGGTGCCACGCTGGGGTTCCGTAAAAAAGACCCGGCTTTACAAGAGTGAGATACGCAATTCTTTTTACACGCGGAGTGCACCCGTGCAAATTTCTTGAAGCAAAGCCGAGAGTTTGGGCTGCTTTTGCGCGCACCACGTCAGTATGGTGATTCCACCTGAGATCTTTAGATATATTAACTCCTAACATTCGCTCGTTAACGACATATTGAAGAACACTGCCACTTATTGTGTAAGCAATGTCCGGCGTGCTCCTCGCGTGCGTAATGTCCATCGCCTTGCACTTTTTGGCGTTGAGCGTCATTCCATTGTTCGCACACCATGCGTCCACACTGTCCAAGTCATCTTGCAATTTTTCAGCGTCCGTGGCCGTTTCAATAGTATTGTAGAGTGTGCAGTCATCAGCGTATTGCTGGATATTTGTTTTTACTACACTTGGTAGATCGGCCACGAAAATATTAAAAAGCATTGGGCCGAGCACACTTCCTTGGATTACTCCTGAGGTCACTGGGCAGGGAGCCGATTTGGCGCCGCCGAAAACGACGTGCTGGGAGCGGCCGGTGAGAAAACTCTCAAACCAGCCGTACAATTTACCCTCAATTCCATAAAATTTCAATTTTGAGAGTAAGGCACTTTATCAAAGGCTTTTGCCCAGTCTAGAAAGATTGCATGAACGTGGGCTCCTGAATTTTTATCAAGCTCCACAGTCCACTCCTCAATGGTTTTTGTGAGGAGAGTAATACACGAGCGGCCGGCCGTAAAGCCGTGCTGCGAGTCAGGAATTATTTTCTCGCGCACCAAAAACTCGCTCGTTTTATTGCGGACATGTCGCTCAAGAACTTTGCCAACCAAAGATGTCACGCTAATAGGGCGAAAGTTTTTTATATCTTTTTTGTCGCCGTCTTTGTGAATTGGTGTGACTGAGGCATTTTTCCAATCAAAGGGCAGCTCACTATTTCGGAGTGAGCACTCGAAAAGGGCAGTCAGACTTGGGCTCAGTGTTGCGGCGCACTGTTTCAAAATAATTGCTGGAATTTTATCTGGCCCAGTCGCTGCATTCGCCTTGATTCCTTGCAGCAAATTGTGGACCTCTGCTCTGCTAATATTTATTTCAGAAATTTCTTCTTTTGCAGGGTCTTGTCTGCGCAGAAATGGGAAAATCCCAGTCACAGTTGAGAAATTTTTCTGAAAGCTCTCACAAAATGAGGCAGTAATTTCCTTTGGGTCTGTCAGTGTTTTCCCATTTACACAGAAACTAGAATTTGTGATTGGGACTTTGCTGCGACTGTTTATAAATTTCCAAAAATGTTTAGAACCATTTTGGCCAGAGCCGAGTTTCCAGAACCAAGCATCCTTTGCGCGTCTTAATTCTTGTTGCGCTTTCCTGCGTGCAGCCAAGTACTTTTCCCTGGCATCAAGGCTTTTCACTTTTTGCCATTTTTTAAACAGTTTATTTCTTTTTGAAACTTGTTTCGTGAGTTCTTTTGTCTGCCAAGGAATTAGCTGCTGCGTATTTCCACGCAGTTTTATCACAGGAATACATTTATCAACACATGCAAAGAATTCATTTTTCCAGTTTTCCCAAGTTTGACTAACATCATCTGTGCAGTTTTCAGCCAAAGGCAGGCGCCGCAGAAATTCATCGTTCAGCGCTTGCCAATCTGCACGTTTGTAGTCGTAACTTATTCTTTCGGGAATTTTTGGCCGAGTAACTGAAAGTGCTAAAGTTGCTCTTATAGCATCATGATCTGACACTCCGCATATTACTTCAGTAGTTTCAAAAAGTGCGGGTGTGTCGGTCAGCAAAATGTCAATTGTCTTTTCACTACTGGCAGTTGTGCGCGTGGGCGAGTTGACTAACTGGTCAAAGCCGGCGGCCAAAAAGGCCGTCAAAAATTCAGCGGCCGGGGCCGCCTTTGCCTTTGGAAAATCCGATTTCCAGTCAATGTCAAGATTAAAATCGCCCATAAGTACAACGCCGTCATAAAGGTGCTGCTGAGTGCTCACAAGCTCAATTGACCGCAATAAATCATCTTTTTGAGTGCCGACTGTTTTCGGCGGCCTATAAGCAGACCCTATAAGCAGGCGAAAACCTGCTGCAATAATGGTTGCCCATACAATCTCGGCACTGCCTAACTCAAATTGGTCGGCGCGCTTTGGCTGGAGATGAGGGCGAATTGCGAGCAGGACACCGCCGGCCGGCCGCCTCGCGACTCGGTCCTTGCGAAACACCACATAAGAGGGCGGCACGAATTCGTGGTCCATTATATCGGGCGAAAGCCACGTTTCATTTATGCCCACAATATCAGCTTGATTTTCTTGAAACAGATTCGCGATTTCTGCGCTTCTTTTCCTATTTTTCAGCGACCTAGCATTAAAGCACAGAATCGTTGGCGCATTTTTATTTTTTGTGAAATTAATCTCGCGATCAAAACTGTCATTCAGGTCATTGTTCAAGTCAAAAAATGAATCAGACAAATTTGCCGGCATTGAACATTTCCAGCAAATATATCCTTGTCTCCGAAATTTATTTTTTTCTTTATTATCGAGCTTCAGACAAACTGCGTGGCTCCATCTCTTGCACTTGTTGCAGTTTATTTTCACTGCATTTTTCCTGCCTACTTCCTTACATACGGGACACGTTTGCTTATTCACTGGCCCTGGATTGCATTCTATTCCAGCCATGAGGAGAAGCGCGACAATTATTTTCCTCCTATCGCTGCAGCTAGCCGCGCGCGTCGCAGATAAGAGCCGCACAAATATGTGCAGCCGCTTTCTCTGATCGACTCCAAGTGCACACCAGCAAGATATGCGACAACCGCCAATTATTTCCATACTAGCGAATTCCACTTCATATTTATTTGGTGGTCTGTGCTTTGGTGCCACCTGATGGCTTTCCACATAAATTGCTGCAGTGACTGCACAAATAAAAACAAAAGCTACTTTGTGGATATTCATTTTTTTTTATATTTTCTTTTTTTATTGTTTATTTATCTTTATTTTCAGCCGTGCCTGATTAGCCAGCTGGCCCTTCGGCCGATGTTTGGTCTTTTTTTTTTTTGCGCTGGCCTTACAGCGTGGCAATTTTCCAAGGCGGCCGAAACCGGCTTTGCTCGAGTCCTAGTATCTGTCCGGCTTTTGCCTTGGACACGCACTCTGTCTCTACTTTATGGACAGAGGAGCTATATGCACTATACGTGCTTTACGCTCTCTTTAGGTACTCGGAAAGTTGGAACTCGCCGGTAATATACTCGCCAGCATGGACGAGCTATTTGAGCCGTGTAGCGCGGACACCTAATATTTGCTCTGAAGCAAGAAATAAGACATCCACATTAGCAAATACTTAACAACTGCAAGGCCGAACACTTTATAGATAAATTTTTGGAATTTACAAAACTCCTAACAGAGTACTTAGCCTTAATTTAAGTTAATTTTGCGGACTGACGTGGCTTCTGGCTTACTGACTCGGCGCCTGCGCACCTTCCCCCATCTTATGATAAAACGAAGGGGCCAGAATTGAAAGTTGCATTCAGCATGCACAATTCTGGCCCCCTCATTTTCTAATGAAAAAATAGAGGGGCCAGAATTGAAAGTTGCACTGACAATTCTGGCCACACACCTCAGAATAATCGAGTAATTTATTAAACATTTTGACACAAACCGCGGTGGCCTGACCATGGTGATAATTGACTAATTTTGAGGATTGAATATAAAAAATATTCAGCATACAGCTTTCAACTTAAATTAACTAGAAAATTAAACTTTTTTAATGGAAAAATCTAAGAATCTAAGATGCAAAATATTTTTTATGTCCCAAGGATTCAATCTTGCCATATATTTTTTATGTTTACCATTCTAATAAGTGATATAATTAGCTGATTAAAAGTAAAACACAACACTAGATAATGTAAACCTCTTTTTTTTTTTTTTTTTTTTTTTTTTTTTTGTATTTTTTTTTTCTGCGCAACGCAAAACCAAAGAGTTATCATCCCCAAGTTTTGTGAATTCTCAGGAAAACCTCATTTTGGGGTGGCCAGAAATGAAAGGTGGCCAGAATTGCAAGTCAACCACATAGTGCTGTGTATTCATGAAGATATTGTGTATCAAAATTGAGAATAAATAAATAAATGAGAGACTTTTAAGTAACATCATGTAGAGCCTTATAGTTATCATATCTGTAAATTTTGAAATTTGAAATACCAATAATTAAACAGTGCGAAAAAGAAACATAATGACGAGTCATGCAACATTCTATTTTGACCCACTGAAAATTTACTTTTTCTCATTACTCCGGACGAAACCTCACAGGGCTTGGAGTTAATTATTTAATAACTAACTCAAATTTTTTTTATTATGCTTTCATTTTATAATATAAAAAGTATGTAAATTAAGTAGAATTTTTATTTTTTCAGTAGTATTTATCAATTTTATTTTATTTAATTGGCCACATAACTCAAAACATAACCAAAAGTTGGTTCAGATTCAGATTCAGATAATATTTATTCCGTATAGATCAACATATGTACAGAAATAATCTTTGGAATAGGTCACTGTAATACAGCTATATCTCAATATAACTATAATACAGCTTACTAAATTTAAAATACATTTAAAATACAGTTCACACAATTTTACACAAAAAATATTCATGCACGTCATAGAACATTTTGTCGTAGAATATTAATTCCAATTCCTTCTTAAACACTTGATAACTATCAATGTTTTTGATTCTATCGGGAAGATGATTGAAAATTCTAGGGATCATGATGTGAGGGGACTGCGCAGTCAGCAACAGTCTGTTTGGTTTGACAAATAAGTCTTGCTCCGCTATAGGTTTATTTCGAGTACTGCGATTCTGGTGCACCTTGCTTTCAGAATTTTTGAGGAACAATTCAGGATACTTTTTGTAAAATTTAACACATTCAAAGGCGTACACAGAGAAAGCTGGCAGGATCTGAAATTCTTCAAAAAGTGGTCGGCAAGACTCGACAGGTGTCAATGCCTTCCAGTATCTTTTACCTGCCATCGCACGGATAACTCTCTTTTGAGCAATGAAAACCTTTTCCAACATAGGCGACCCACCCCAAATTACAATTGAGTATAGTAAGTGACTTTGAACATGGGCGAAATATACATCTCTTAGCAATTTAGTTTGAATGCGCTGCCTTAATTTAACAAAAAGGTACGTGGTACTTCTCAGTTTCGCTACAACCTGATCGCATTGGGTGCTCCAGTTCATTGTATCAGAGAGCATTACACCAAGTATTTTTGCTTGATTTACCACTTCAATTTCAGCGTCGTTAATTCTGATTACAGGCGGTTCCAATTTACTAGTTTGAGCAGTATGCATTTGCAGCACCTGAGTTTTCTTTTCGTTCAATCTTAAGCGGTTATTACTGGCAAAATCTATCATTTTGTCATTAGCCACAGCAGTTTTTTCGTTCAAGGCTTTGTAGTTTCCAGCCTTTACAATAAAAGATGAATCATCTGCGAACAAGATAAGAGCGGCGACAATGATTTTTAAGGGCATATCATTACCGTAGGAGGAATAGCCAAAAGGGCCCAATACTGTTCCTTGTGGTACGCCAATCGAAACATTTTCCATTGTTGACTCAAATAATTTTTGCTCGCCATTTTCACCCACACCAAAAAGTTGAACAAGTTGTTTTCTATCAGTAAGAAAGGACTTTAACCAAAGGAGGGATACATCATCAATTCCAAATTTTTTCAGTTTTGCAAGCAGTATTTCGGGAACGACACACCCAAAGGCATTAGAAAAGTCATACAGAATCACATTGATTTTTTCTCTATTTTCCAACGAATCGTAGATTTCGGACACTAACTTAAAAAGTGCAGTCACTGTGCTCCTGCCTTTTCGAAAACCGTGCTGCTCGTCCGCAAGGAGATTGTTTTCAGCGAAATAGCTTTCAATTCTATTTAGGAAACATTTCTCAAATACTTTTGCTACAGAAGATGTTAAGGCTATTGGGCGATAACTACTAGCATCGGATTTCTCACCCTTCTTTTTGTACAATGGCTTGATTACAGTTAATTTTAGCACTTCCGGGAATTTACCAGTGCGAAACGACTCATTCACCATAAATGCCACAGGGAACACTATATAACCAGAAATCTTTTTCAACGTATCCATAGATAATCCATCCCAGCTAGATGATTTCTTTGACGGGAATAACTTCAAAATTTTTTCTATTTCAAATGGGGTAACGTCAGGCTGAGCAGTAAATTTTATTCCATTTGAAACAATACTCTCAGTACAGAGTTCAATTTCATCACTACTAAGATTTACCTGAGGTTCAACAAATTTTTTATTTAAAAAGTTGCAAATTTTCTGTAAATCCTTTTCCATTTCACCATCAATTTCAATTTGCTTAATATCATTTTCGTGTTTATCTTGGTTCAAGTTGCAAGTTTCGTTAATAATTTTCCAGGCCATACCAGTCTTATTAGAGGCTTTTAACATTTTCTGGTCATTGTGAGTTCGGACTGCATCATTTATGAGAAAGCCAACGTACTTTTGTTTACTTTTATATTTGAATTTAAGACTTCTTAATCTGTCACAGTTAGGATCATTCCTTTTCAGTGTAGATATTTGGGCACCCAAGAGCCTTAATTCTTCCTTTTGCTTACGAAGAAACTCAGAATCGGCATTATTTTTCCTATTTACTCTAATTAATATTTTCTCCTTTGGGAAACTCATTTCAAAGTACATAGTAAGCTTATCCATGAATTTACAGCACATATCATCAATATCATCACTTTCATAAACTTCGGTCCAACTTTCTGTACTTAAGAGGTGGAAAAATTCAGTCCAGTTACTGTCAGAGAATCTCCTGATAATTTTGTAATAATCTCTATCGAGTTCAATTGGAATTTGAAAATTAACAGACACCATTCTATGGTCGCTAAAAAATACATCACTGACAAAAGAAGTATGCGAGCACTTTAAGGAACTAAATACATGATCAATCAAAGTTGCTGATGTGTTTGTAACCCGGGTAGCTTCGATTCCATTTACCAGTGACATTTCATAGCCATCCATTAAGTTCAGTAATTTCATTTTATCAGCATTGTCTGAGTTAAGATCAACATTCAAATCACCAACTAGTAACATCTCTTTCTCTGGACTTATAAACTTCTCAATAAGATTTTCCAAATTTTCAATGAAGAACTCAATATCTCTGTTTTCAGGATTACTCGGTCGGTACACCGTCAAAAGCGTAATAATTCGATTTGCAACCTTCAATTCAACTCCACAAGTTTCGAATCTAAATTCAATAGAAGTTGGAAATAGTTTCTTGCAATTAAATTTGAGGCCTTTTTTGACTAAAATTAGCACTCCCCCTCTTTCTCTTATCTTACGGCCAAAGAAAGTAACAGTTTTATAATTAGTTATGCTAAAATGTTTGACTTCCTTAGAACAGAGCCAATGCTCATTTATTACAATGATTGAGGGCTTTTCGCGCAAATTAGTTATGTAATTTTCGAAATTCGCTAATTTTTCTGCAGATTTAACGCCTTGGATATTTAAAAGAGCGATTTTCAAATTTTCAACTTTACTTTGACCATTCTTTTTTACGCGACCTTGTGGAGAGACTTGCTGATTGCGTTTTTTGAGCTCTTTCTGTAATTAATCGTTACGGACTTGGAAGGCGATGGTGCTGCAATCTTCGGAGACGGTTTGGTTGAAGCGCGCAGCGTACTGGTGCGAGTAGCAGCTACTTTCTGCAGTGAACGTTTCCTGCCCTCAGGATGTGACTCACGTAATTGTTCAGTCAACGCATCGATGCTGCGTCTCACTCCGGCCATCTGGTCATTCATGAAACTTGTCAGGTCGACTGTTTCTGGTGCCTCTGGGGCCGCAATTAAGACTGGGTGCTCGGGCGAAGAAGAAATTAGGACCTCCTTTGCAAGACTTCTCTCAGTTCCACTCACCATAACAGTGGAAGGTTGTCGGGGGGGATTTTGAGATAAAACAGGTAGGGGCAGCGGGGGTAGGCTACCCCCACCGACAGAGCCTTCCCGAAGCAATGCGCTTTCACGCTCGAGGTTAGCAAAGAATGCAGTCAGTTTACGGTCATGAGCGTCCCTCCATCCAGTCCCTCTCGTCTGTGACACAGCCCCACCAGGTAGCTTATTGGGCTCCAGACTGCAAGTGCGTACCTCATCAGGATTGGTAGTCTGATTTAAATTTTTATCACCTTTATTAGCTGGCGATGAGGTGGGGCTAGGCGCACGGGAGGGCACCCCAGCTTTTTTACAGGTCTCCGGTGTGCACCTAGCTTGTCCACCTGTTCCTGCTGTGACTTTGGCAGATTCTGATGGGGCACTGCCTTGCCCGGGGAAAGCTGCGGGCCTTGCCACATGTTGATCGCTGCTGATTAAGTGGCACGGCAGCGCAGCTGAAACAAAAGAACATGTTTGTGAGTTTATTTGCTTATTATCCTCAGGGACGAATGTCGAGATTCCTGGTGACGAACAACGCTCAGTAGCCGGCTCCTCGATGCTCTGTCGGGTCTGCTGTATTTCCGATCTCATACTACTCAAAGTGACGTTTAGGCGATCGAGCAGCGTTTCCTCGTCACCTCCCAGTGTTGCATTAGACGAAGAGCCGCTCTCAAGCATATCCGAAACGGGCAGTGTCCTTTGCTTCTTTGTTGCTTTACCTACGACAAAGCTCTTCGACTTGTGCGTCCACGACCCAGCAGTTCTCCAGGTCCTGTTTGTCGGAGATGAAGGGGCGCGCTGCAACTCTTCCCTCCGAGGAAGGTAGTGCACTACCAGAGTAACGTCATCATCTGCGAAGATCTCTCTCAGCTTTTGTTTTGTGAATTTCCATGGAATGCCATCCAATCCAGCTCCCAATTTAGTTATGGCAATTTTCTGAAGTTTTTGTTCCCTCATTTTGTCATGCAAAGCAGTAAGAGCAGCCACCTCATTTCTGTAAAACCTTCCCGGGTTTTTGTGCTTCTTGTCACCTGTTCTCTCTTTGGATGCAACGTGCCAAATCGCTCGATCCCCCTCTATGCTTTGCATGACGATACTGCCGATGCGAATATTTGAGCCCGGCGCGTTGATGGCGCCAAACTTGTCAATCAAGGCCTTCGCCGCACCCTTGGTATTTTTCAGGTTAGCTCCGACTAGGTGGGCGACAACATCCTCTTCCGCTTCAGCGATGTCCATACATTTATACTCAAACTTAACCTTGCCTTGGTACTCAGGAGATCTCCTCTGCCGAATTATTCTTCTGAAGTCCCTAAGCATGGCCCTGTCTTCATCGGTCCAATCTTTTCTCTCAGCCGCAGGAGCTGTGTGTCCGAGATGGTCAGCAGATTTCGGCTGCTCACCGTTTTTCGCTACCGCGCGCAGTTGTTTGCCGTTCTCCTTGTTGTCATTCATTTTCACGATGTTTCGCTTCGTCTTTTGAGTCGCTGCATTTTTGTTGACGCTGTTTGTTTTGACTGGCACGCATCCGCTTGCACCTGCCGCTGAACTGGGTCGCGCAAATTTGCTGACGCTGTGTTCGATTGCAGCAGATAATTTTTGCACCGAAGCGTCGGACGTGTCACTCAGTTTCAAAAATTTGAGAATTTCGTTCAATAAATCTCTGACTTCACCCTGTGTTGCAAGAAGCTGGGCGAGCTCGCTCTCTTGAGAAACAGCCAGTCCCTGCGAGGCAGACCTGATACATTTCTTGGCGTCCATCTTCACTGACCTTTAGAAAATCTTGATTGCTTCCAAAAATATCGGGCCACAGAAGTCACACTATTCAGGCAGTCACGAGACAATGTCCAAATTGTGCACCAAAATTGCAGGAAAGCAGCGAAACGTTCGCTACTTTTTTCTGCCGCGCGAGCGGTGTGCCGGCACGTCCACTCGCTGCGGCTGCTCAACTCCAACTCCCTAAACTCTAAAAGTAATTATGCGTTTGGTCTAAGCTTTTGGACCAAATGCGCTGAAAAGATGTAAATCGTGTCTGGGTCTAGACTGGCTGCTTTCGGACCGAACATTTTTGTACTGAACGCATTCAGACCAAAGCGCGCTTAGACGAACAGCTGCATTCAGTCAACTAAGCGCGTTTTGTCAACCACATAAATGCTTAGCAAAATAAATCAATCTTGAATTGCCGTAACCATAGACTTATTATTATTTTTATTGTAGCTTAATTGCATTATGGAATGTAATCACATACAATATCTCCCGAGCAACCCACCCATTTATGATTTATCAATTGAAACAAACAGTAGGGAAAAAAAGAAATTAACATGTTGCTATGAGGTGGAAGTTGGAATGAGGCGAGGACAAACTGGGGCAAACTGGTTGCAGTGGTGTTCTTTATTGCATGGTTACCCCAGTACACTCTCCAATACTCTTCCCCTCAATACACAAAAAGGTAGAAGCGTGTATACCAACCTGATGTAGCAATCACCCCAGTGGCCTGACTGAATTTTTAGCTTACCAAGCCCAACCGTAGCAATATTTACAAAATTATTGTGTGTAAATGTAAATAATTAATGATGTTGCAGGGAAGAAGCGCGGGACATGTTCTACCATGCGTATCGCGCATATAAGGTACGTTGGATTTTGCAATTAATTTTGTTATATTTAATATCTCTTCATAGCATATGTACAAATTACATAACATCATTCTTATTCTACAAAAACGGGTCCTCCATTTCATTTACGGGAAGTACCTTCCGCTGGCTTTTTCTTTCCGTGTTGTTAAACTGTAGAATGACATAATCCTCCTTGCAATACTGCACAGTTTGCACCGCTGTAAAAACGTAAAAAATAAAAGGCGCGAGTTGTATCAGATGAATAAAGATATATTATTTAAGCCTCTGCAGCATTTACAAAGAAAGGAATACAAAAGAGACTGAAGTGTGAATATTCAAAATTGTTGCAAGCGGAAATAAAAGGCTAATATTGTTCCTTTCTTAAGGGAGCTGCTCAGAATAAGACTGTTGCTGCGTGTGGTCATTATTGAATAGAACTTTGGGCAATGATGAAGTGTATGACCGGAATCACGAGATGAGGGCAAATTAGTTCAAATGATTTTATTGTTCCTGAACCTAAAAAGTTCCAAAAGGGAGAGTATGTTTTTCGTGCTCCTTTCAGTTTCTCGGACTTTGTTTTTCAAACCAGTTGGCGTGCAAGAAGTTATTTTTATATTTTTATTTTGCGCCGTTTACCGCCATTGCAAGTCTTCAGGTTGGGATGAGGTGCTGATTTTTCTTGCAAAGCGGGTTGCATCAAGCGTTGCTGCCCCCTTGGCCGATATTATTATTGCATCTTTTCTGAACGTTGTTGACCAGCGCACCTTGGTACGAATGCATTTGGTCCAAAAACGCTGGGTCCGAATGCATTCAGTCTAGACCAGACACGATATATCTTTACAGCGCGTTCGGGCCAAAAGCGTAGACCAAAGACCAAACGCGTATTTATTTTCAGCGTTACCAAATTTTGGTTATGTTTTCAGTTATGTCAGCCAAGAAGCATGGGTATTTAATTTACTAAGTTAACGTATGTGGTCAATTAAATAAAATAAAATTGAAAATGACGAGGAACTTGCGTGAAGGAAGTGAAAACTTTTGTACTTCAACACCAATTCTATGACTTAAACGAATTTTATCGTTTAAATAATGCTGTGTATCTCGACTTATTTTAAAAAGTGTTATTGCTACTGCATATTAATGCTTAACAAAATAAAGAATATTTGAAATTGAAAATTGAAATTGATAATTATTATTGAAAAATTAAAAAAAATTCCATTTGGATTACTTGTTTTTTATTTTATTTAATTCATATAATCAGAACCATTGAAATAATTACCAAAGTAATCAAAGTTAAATTGTGATTTTTATTTTATTTAGCATTTAAAACTTTTTTATTTTTGTTTCAGATTCAGATAATATTTATTCCGTATAGATCAACATATGTACAGAAATAATCTTTGGAATAGGTCACTGTAATACAGCTATATCTCAATATATACAGCTTACTAAATTTAATATACATTTAAAATATAGTTCACACAATTTTACACAAAAAATATTCATGCACGTCATAGAACATTTTGTCTTAATTCTTTATTCTATTAATTTTGTAATTATTCTCCACTGGAGTAATTTTTGTCGTAAAATGTTTATTGAATTGAGAATAAATATACATTGATTTTTAGAGCATAAAATTTTTATCGCACTGTGTTTTGCAGGAAAACGCATACCCAGCTGATGAGTTGATGCCTTTGAGCTGCAAAGGCCGCTATCGTGGTCAAGGTTCGTCTAGGGGTGACATAGATGATTGTCTCGGAAACTTTTCACTAACCCTGGTTGACACACTGGACACGCTGGTCATACTTGGTGACCTAGAAGAGTTTGAGCACGCAGTTTCTCTCATCATTAGAGACGTCTCTTTCGACACAGACATAGTTGTCTCCGTCTTTGAGACAAACATTCGGATGCTTGGGTCCGTAATTGAATAGAAAAAACATAAATTTTCTGAACTTGGATGTACAAACAGGGGCTTACTGTCTGCCCACATATTGGCAGAGTACTTGCAACAAAGAGCGGAAATTATGCCATGGTACCGGGGCGAGCTGCTTCTGATGGCAAAGGACCTCGGATTCCGCCTCCTGCCAGCCTTTAACACCTCGACTGGCATTCCACATGCAAGGGTATGTTAGAATGCATTCTAAAAACTTGATAAAAAAATATGTGATTCTCATTATAAGAGCAAGGTTGCTCGCACATGAATATCGGAGTCGGCAAAAATATTAGCATCTGCATTTTATTATTATGAATTAAACTAATTATTATTGTTTTATGGTTTATTCAATTCATTTGTTTTTCCTCAAATAAGTCAAAACCAAATTATTATTATTTATTCTTTTTATCTGAATAACATGTATTTAAAAATTAAAAGGGAAAAGAGAGAAGAAGAGCTAAGAGATGTCTGTTGAAACGCCCCAATATACAAATGATTATTATTCTTCCTGCTTTTTATTGTATTATGGCGTGATATCACAAAAAGTAAAAATATTCAGCCGCACCGATGAACCTACACTTAGAAAATGATAACGAATACTTTAAAATTGATGCCACTACAGGGCGAGTAAATTGCTTGCTTGGGCTGTATTTGATGCCAGGTCACAGGCCATTTAAGGGCTTTATAACCCTTGAAAATGTCCAATAATTATTACTGATGTTATTAGATTCAGATTCAGATAATATTTATTCCGTACAGATCAACATATGTACAGAAATAATCTTTGGAATAGGTCATTGTAATACAGCTTTATCTCAACATAACTATATTATTATTTATTCTTCTCGGTCAGCACAAAAAATTTTAAATTGGAAAAAAGAGAAGAAAGGGTTTACAACTAGCAGATGCCTGCTAAAACGCCCGACATCAAAAGAGACACGGCCGCCGCAGTAAACCCACACTATCGAAAAAAAAGAACGATATCACAAACACTTAAAAATCTTAACTCTTGAATTGCTGCCGCAAATGCTCCTTGCAGAGGGAGGGAAAATTGCTTGAGGGACAGTTTTTAAGGGCAGGTGGCAGGTCGTTCCAAGGCTTGACTATCCTGAATGAGAAAGCGCCGCGACCGAACTTGTTGTTGGTCGAGGGTGGCTGGAGGCGGGGGTCCTGTATGTCATCACCTCTCAGCTTACGACCCATTACAATTCGGGCGCGCGCTTCAAAGTCCGTCTCGCCGCTCAGGCACTTTTTGAAGAAGTAGAGGTCAGTGTACCTGAGGTGCATGTCAATGGGCATAATTCCCTGCTCGATTGGCGGCGGAGGGGTGCGGCCGTAGATGAAGTGCAGTGCCCGATTCTGCACTCGATTGAGTTTGTTGACGTTCTCCTGTAACGTGGGGTGCCACGCAGGGAGACCGTAAGTCATGGTTGGCTTGACGAGCGAGAGATACGCAATTCTTTTGACGCGGGGGTGCAGCAGTGCAGCTGCGAGTAGCACCCCACCCGCGGCGCGTCGGCAGTATATAAGTATCAGTATTATGACATGAACGAGTTTTTCAGTTGTAAATTTGATTTGTAAATTGTATAAATATGTGAATGACGTATTTTAAAAGTTTTCAATTCGTTGATGACTTAATGAAATAAAAATAATTCTGAATCTGAATCAGCCGAGTCGGTCCTTTCGTAGGACGACGTACTCTCGCGGCAGCACCTCGTGATTGTGAATATCAGGTGAGAATCCACCGCGCATATATCGGCCGAATGTGTTTGAATCAGGGCGTGAATATCGGCGGCCTTCTTTCTGTCCTTTAAGGAGCGGGCATTGAAGGACAAAAACAAAAGGGCATTTACAGCTTACTAAATTTAAAATACAGTTCACACAATTTTACACAAAAAATATTCATGCACGTCATAGAACATTTTGTTGTAGAATATTGATTCCAATTCCTTCTTAAGTCCTTCAAGTTTCAAGTCCTTCAATTTTATGGACTCTAATTTTTTTTTAAATGCTAGGCTAAAATATAATTTATTCGGATAAATAGAGAAATAAATTTTTAATCAACAGGTCAATCTAAGGCACGGATTGAAGTCACTTGAAAAGTCCACTGAAACTTGCACTGCTTGCGCAGGTAAGTTGTTGCTTATTTTTTATTTGTCATTATTATTATTATAATTATTCAGATTCAGATAATATTTATTCCGTATAGATCAACATATGTTCAGAAATAATCTTTGGAATAGGTCACTGTAATACAGCTATATCTCAATATAACTATAATGCAGCTTACTAAATTTAAAATACATTTAAAATACAGTTCACACAATTTTACACAAAAAATATTCATGCACGTCATAGAACATTTTGTCGTAGGATATTAATTCCAATTCCTTCTTAAACACTTGATAACTGGTAACTTGATAATTGGCCCAAACGCAGGGTGCGGCAAATGAGGGCCAAGGACTTCCCTCATCTCTGAGATGTGTCCGAGGCCCCACAGTACTCTATTGGAATTAGATTAGATTAGATTAGATCAAAATTTATTGCATTAGACATATATAATACATCATCAGTTTGTCTTTACAACAAGTCAATAAAATAGCAAAATAAAAACTCCAAAAAATTTTAACTTTAACATTCAATAATTTCGATGACTCAGGACAGGGAAGAGTTGTCATCCTGTTTCATTTAAGCAGTCAATTTTACATCTCCAATATTCGTGCATATCTTAGAATTATTTCCACCACCCTTGCTATCTATTCTTTATACTATTTTCTAATGTTTATTTTATTTTCTACCGTTACAAAGTATGGTAGCTTTCATAATAATTATATTAATGCATGCTTCTGTAAAACGGATTTTATTTAAATTTTTTTAGGTACCATGGTGCTCGAAATGGCTGCGTTGTCCCGACTGTCAGGTGAGCCTATATTTGAAAATAAGGCCCACCGAGCGATGGATGTGCTTTGGCAAATGCGGCACCGCTCCTCCGACTTGATGGGCACTGTGCTTAATGTGCACTCTGGTGACTGGGTACGTCGCGACTCTGGTGTTGGTGCTGGCATTGACTCTTACTATGAATACTGTCTGAAAGCATATGTCCTACTCGGCGAGGAGAAATACCTTGGTCGCTTCAACCGTCACTATGACGCAGTCATGAAGTACATCAGCCAAGGGCCATTGTTGCTGGATGTGCTTATGCACAGGCCACACACAAATTCACGGAACTTTATGGATGCGCTCCTTGCTTTCTGGCCTGGCCTGCAGGTGCTCAAGGGTGACATCAAGCCAGCGGTTGAGACACATGAAATGCTTTACCAGGTAATCATTTTGTCAAAAAGTTTAAAATCTACTCGTCATTTTTAACGAATACGTCATTCTCATGTTATTAACTGTACTTAAAATGTATAGCTTCAGATACAATTTCATTTTAGATTATTCAACGGCACAACTTACTCCCTGAGGCGTTCACCACTGATTTCCAAGTCCACTGGGGTCAACATCCTCTCCGCCCAGAATTCCTTGAATCAACCTACTTCTTGTATCGTGCCACACAAGACCCCTACTATCTTCAAGTGGGAAAACATGCGCTAATGGCTCTCCAAAAATATTCTCGTGTACCATGTGGATACGCTGCAATCAAAGATGTCCGAACCACTGCCCACGAGGACCGTATGGACAGCTTTGTGCTTGCAGAAACCTTAAAGTACCTGTACCTTTTGTTTACTGAGCCATCCAATCTTGTGCTAGACCTAGATGATTTTCTCTTTACCACTGAAGCACATCTTCTCCCGCTCACTTTGGCCAAAAGTAGGAATTCATCTGTTTTTCTGGTAAAGCTCAACTCTGTTCCCTAAAGTGTAACTTTTTCTCCTCAAACAAGTCAAGTCAATCAGTGCAAGTGGGCATTTCTATGAGGCCCATGGGAGGATTTTTTTTTAAGAAAGCGGAAAGCAATCATATTTGAGGGCTTTTAGAAAGAAATTGTTACAGAAAATTTTGAAATCCAAAAATGTAGACTCCTGTTTTTTTTCAATGTTTAACTCTGCAACCCTCAAATGCTAGATTGATAAAGTTTCACCTGAACAGCTTTTCTCTTGACACCAAAGCTGTATGTCAATGGTCAAGGTCACTTTTAAGCGATTTTATGATGTGTATTAAATGTTTAAATCTCGCGTCCAACCTTGACGTTAATTTACTTACGAAGAAAATACAATATTAACTTCAAATCCAGTCATATTTCCTCATTTAAATCACGGGAAAAATATTTAAATGATAATTAATTTTTCAGAGTGGTACGTGTGATGAAGATCCTCGTATTTGTCCGAGCACTCTGCATCTTTTCCCAGAGTCAGTGCGTAAACCATTGAAAAATATGGTCAATGGAATGTGCCCCCGGAGGTCGCACCGCAGGAAGTTGCATGCCGTTCAATTCCAGGTATATCCTTTTTATTGACAAAAAAAGGAGTTTTAAACAAATTTAACACTATTTAAACATCTTTAAAAATTTATAATAATTCATCATCTAGATTGGGAACCCTGAGCATATGAAGGCTGTTCATGACATGGGCATTGCCATTATAACTCTTCCAGACGGTCGTCTACAGTTGTTGCACACTCTGGCAAATGTAAGAAGTAAAATAAAGATGGTTGGTTCCTTCTGCACCACTATTAAAGGGCACAGGCCAACAAGACTTCACCCTAAAAAATCTAATGAACATTTTAATAGGCAAGATCTGCTACTGATGCTGAAGAAGGCTTGCAGTTCATGCAGGAAATGATTGAGCTATCCAAATCGCAGGCTCAGACACCAGACTCTACACCTCTTAGTGTTTCATACCAAGTAGGAGCTTCGGCGCATGCCCCAGCACAGAGGGTGATGCTGACTGCTGGTCCAGCTCATTTTGGTCGCGAATTAAAAGGTGCTGACCGTGTTTCAGCTAAAGTCGCACTTGTTGAACCTTTAAGAGTGTGCTCGCCCATTGAAGAACCCAAGAAGTTGAAGGGGCGTATTGCTGTGATGGAGAGAGGAGACTGTATGTTCATCGAGAAGGTACACAAATATAATTTATTTATTCCCCATTCAAAATGAGTACAGCAAAAACTAAACATAATAGATGACAAAAAAATACACATTGTCAAAACAGAATACGCT
Source organism: Neocloeon triangulifer (assembly GCF_031216515.1). NCBI lineage: Eukaryota > Metazoa > Arthropoda > Insecta > Ephemeroptera > Baetidae > Neocloeon > Neocloeon triangulifer. The sequence continues at coordinate 5,658,318 of NW_026775550.1, forward strand.
GTTAGTTATGGCGGTGAATAGGTAAATGGCCTTTCTGAAGCAGACAATTTGCTAAAGCACACTCTCGAATCCTTGTAAGTAGAGTGCATGGGCATTGACAGTTCCATCTATTTTAGGCACGGCGTGTTGAATCCGCGGGAGCTGTCGGTGCTATTGTGCTGGACAACACAGGTGGCTCTTCTTCCAGCATATCGTCTATGTTTGCCATGTCTGGGGATGGAACCAACGATGTAAAAATCCCTGTGGTCTTCCTCTTTCAACTAGACGCTTTGCGGTTGCTACAAGCAGTGTCCATGGATCCCGAGCTAGAGGTGATCTTACAAGACTCAAGAAGCGCCAACCATGAATCATTATTGGCTGATAATACTGATGTCATGGATGCTCGTCTTCTTGGCTCAATACTGGACAAGCTTAAAGGCTCTGTGCAAGACTTTCTCATGAATCAACAGAACCACGTAAATTTTAACTAATATTTAAGTACATATTATTTCCCTTCTTAATTTTTCTTTTCTTTGCAGCTTGATGTGAAAGATGATATAAGCAGCAAGGAGGACCGCATTCGCACCAACCGGGGTCGAAGTAGAAAATTTGACTCGGATGGCTCCAATGAAGAAACTGCAATTACCTCAATTTCTCACGAGCCTAAAGACGAGTTGTGATGTGGCACTCGATGCCCTCATTTCCTGTGATTGCGCACCTCTTGGTCCGCACAACGAAGTTATAAGCACTGCATACAACAAAAATCTTATTCCATTTGTATGTTACTAAGTAAAGACAGGTCAAAGGTGTGCGTTTACCCTTTGTTAACTTTGCAGACAGATTTTGTTTTGATGAAGAATAAATCGTATTTTGTAACATGAATATCTTTAAATGTTGAAAAAATGAACAAAAAGATATTTATTTAAAGAAAGTCTTTTTAGATAAGTTTGTTACCACGCTAAAATGATGAAATTAAGAGTAATTCAGGGCTGGCACCGCTTGGGGAAATGGAGGCTACAAATTGAGCTTCTTTATTGGCACTGAGAAACCCCAAGGAGGCCCCATTTCACGGATCGGCTTCAATTTGTCCAAACAGCAACACTACGCTGGTCCTTTCAAAGGGAATAACTACCGATCTGACCCAAGGGACGTTTTATGCTGAGGTTGTAGATTAAAATGTATTTCTAATGAAATTAGAATGTAATAGATGTATTACATAAGTCTAATGACTTATGTAATACATCTCCCAATTTGCCTATTGAGGAGGCGAAATTGTGCTGTTGCTGTCCTGCGAGACCATACTTTGTCTGGGCCCTTTTTGATTTCGGTCCACCAGCTTTTGAGCTTGGTAGCCTCCTCCTTGCTGTTTTTGAAGAGTTTGCTGGCGGCTGATTATGCCGTAACTCATAATAGACTGACAGTAAGCGAAGTACACCATTTTCAAGTACTTTTCGTCAACAGAATGCATCAAATTGTTAATCAAAAAAACCGCACTATTTAATTTCCCAACCACATAATCTGAATGCTCAGTCCACTTCAAATTATGCGCAAGGTACAAGCCCAAAAATTTTGTCACATCTGATTCAGTCAAATTGTCGCCATCTCAAGGTAGAAAAATTAATTTCTCCTGGCTAATGAACTATTCAGTTAGAATTTAAAGAAGAAAAACGGACTTACATTGTTTGTCTGCTGAAATACCTAACAACAGATATTTTTTATTTGTATAAAAAACTTTCCAAGCTTTTTAAGGGGAAAGCGCCATTGGAGTATCGTCACTATCAGTCAAGGACATGTCACTCCTGGTAGTGGCATCAGGGTTGCATGGAGTGACAGCACTTAATGATGGTGTGATGCAAGGGGAATCGAGGTTTGAAAGGCCAGACATCTCGAGACGCGTCGGAACTGCAGAATGCCCTCCAGACATATGCGCAGGAGTGACCTCTTCTGGCAGCTGGACATCAACCTAAAAAATAAAAATAATATGCAGGAAAAATATGCAAATTCATGCGAAATTGAACATCAAATTAGGCATTTCACAAAAAGTACATTTTAAATTAAATGAAGCTCGGATTATAAACATTACTAAATTATGAGCCAACTGATCAATTTTTATTGAGAATACCACTACAATATTTTTCATTTGCAAAAGTTGGATTTTAATGATAATTGTTTTAATTTTTTTATGCCAGATGTGTGAGCTTTTCAGCTATTCAATCTTCGGGCAATCCAATAGAGTTGGGATTCAGTTTCTGTCCTGCTCAGGATTTGCAGGGGGTCGAGTTGATTTAAGAGAACGGCACAATTAAAAAGGTGTGCCCTGTCTTGCACACTTCATTTACATGTTAATTAATTGTTTATTTAGATTTCAAATATTTTAATGCTCATTAAAAAAACACATTACCAATCTAATTTTTTCGGAGAAAATAAATTGAATCAAATGAAAACACCTGAACTGCTACCCCTCTAGTCTCATGGATTTCATTTCTAACCAGCCACTGCCACTACCATAAAAAATGTGTCTTTGCTGGTTCAGCAAGCCGCTTTAAAAACACAGCGGCTGCATAACTGCAAAAAAGATCTACCTGCATGTTGGCATTTTCCTCTTTGTGCCTCTTCTCTGCAATGCTTCTCAGTAAAGCTTTACCTTCCTCTTTTGTCTGTAACATTAATTTGGAATTAGATTTTCTTTTTATTTTAAAGGGCTTGAAAAGTTCCATTTCATGGAGGTTCAATATTGGTACAGATTCGTCCGATTTTGCGCGCCCATTGAAGTGATTCCCTAGTCCTAGTTATTACTTTTAACTTTTATGTCACTTATCCGGCGTGCAAAAGCCTATAAATGAAATATCGGCCTGCCCGAGCAGAAGCGATCTTGAATTTTAGGGTTTCCTGGTTTTTCCAAGGCAAATCAATAGTTCTTATTGTTTTATCAATATGAAATTTTCAAAAATACGACTTTTACGGTCACATGGGTGCTTGGTGGGCACATTGACCATCTCGAAAGGCCTGTTTGAACGTAATTATGGAGTTTGCTTAATTGCCTGTGGTCATTTTTCTATTGATCCAAAAATTAAAAAAATGTGGCGAAATTTAAAAGTTTAAGTTTAAATGATGCATTAAGCAATGGATTGAGGGTGCTCGCAGGGGATGGGGGTGGGCAAACATTTGACTAACCCTCCTCGCCTCCTACGGGGGAAAACCACCCCTCGAAAATGAGTATCACTCGGTTAATTTAAGCAGTCAAACTTGCATCTCAATTATTTGTTTATATCATAGAACTGGTATTTCAACAATGCATATTTAACACTTTTAACAAAGCTATCATATATAGCTATCATTATAGTCTGTTACATCTCTTAATACCTTTGGTAAATTATTATAAATACTTTGTGCGATCATTATCTCTAGACTTTCAAATACACAATTCAGTGAGCTCGGCATTACGAACAAATCTGTATCAAAATGTGGAGTAGCTTGCGTAGGGTTTTCGGGGGGTGGTTTTCCCCTGTAGCAATTGAGGAGGCTCAAGTCAATTGCTCGCCAAAGATTACAGGCGTGCGAGCACCATCAAATCGATCACATGTTAATTTAATTGTTTTGATATTTTAGTGTTACTATAGTATAATGACTTTTTGTAAAGGCAATTGGAGATGCACAATGTATTTCTAATGCAATAAATTTTGATCTAGTCTAATCTAATATAAACTTAACACATTGCAAAATATACAATGAATATAATTATAGTAAGAACTCAAAACTTCACAAAATAGCGGTCTACATGAGAAAAGTGCTGCATTACTCATCCAGTATATAACGCCAGCCATTGCTCTAATTACACCTTTCTGAGCAAGGAAAACATCTTTCATAAAAGTAGAACCACCCCAGATTGAATGAAGTATACGGCTCTATGCCAAAAATGCGCGATAAGCTCCTACTAAGGTAAGATTGAGATTGAAATTATACATAAATATAGGCCTTTTCTAGTCACTTTAAATTGCTGTTATTTTTCTTTCTGGGAGGGATCGAATCATTTCTTTAAAATATTTTTGTGCCCAACCTCTTCAAACTCCAAACACTTGTTGCAGTACATGCATGCTTGATCAACGTCCCCTTGGTTGAGGAAGTGGTTGGCCAAGTACTTGAATGCTCGGGCCAATTCCAATCGGTCTGAACCACCTGACAAATTGCTGCTGCACTCGACTGCTATCATTCTCTGACTTTCGGCGGCAAACTCCAAATAAAGCTCTGCTGCATTGTCTTTGTGTCCCATGGTGTCATGCAGCCTAAATAAAAATGCATTATAAATCACGTATTTCGGTGTCATCTTCAAGATAAAATTGAATCATACTTTGCTAATTTTAAAAGTGCAGTTCTCTCTATATCTCCAACATTTCTTGCTTTGTAATAACACTTCATGGCATCCTTGAACTTGTCTACTTTTTCATTGGCCTCGCCAAGAGCTATGAGCATTCTGCTGTCGTTAGGTCTTAAAGCTTGAGCTCTCTTGTAGTGGTATTGACTAAACTGAGGCATTTTCAATATTTCATAGGTTTGGCCCAGGCCATACCACGCTCTGTAGTCCAGCCAGTTTACTTCTGAAAATAGACAGTAAAAATTTTGGTGTTTTAATTAAACTTTGAGAGGTATCGTTTCATGGAGGGTGGTGGGGGGGGGGGTCAGATTTTGCACGCCCTTCATTATGATGTGCTAGTTATCATTATCACTTTTATGTCAATCTTTCTGCATGCAAAAGCCGAAAAATGAATCTTTGGTCTGCCCGAGCAGAAGCCATCTTGAAGTTTGGGGTTTCCTGGTTTTTCAAGTCAAATTTATAGCTGATGCCTCCAAATCCCCTTTGAGTCACAAACGCGCCGCGCCACAGATAAATAAAGGACAGAAAGAAGGCTGCCGATGCCGACATTCTTGCCCTGATTCAAACACACCCGGCCGATGTATGCGCGGCTCTTGCCTGATATTCACAATCTCAAGGTGCTGCCGCGCGAGTACGTCCTCCTTCAAAAGGACCGAATCGGCTGCCGACGCGTCGCGGGTAGGGTGCTACTCGCGATTTATCCACACCTCAGGCCAAAACGACTCGGACACCTCGAGGGGCGCGCAGAAATTGCTTGGGCTCAAATTAAAGTTGGCGAACTTTGGGCTATGTTTTTAATTATGAGTACCATTATTTTAATAGAAACAGCTAAAAATAAAAATTTAAGGGAAGATCACATATATTCTAAACTTTTTTTAGAATTTTCTTAACAAAATTCAATTGCATACATTACAGTGACAAACAAATACATATTTAACAAGCCTCCCATTTATTTATTCAAAAAATTTCAAAATATTCTTAAAATTTTTTAAAATTAGACTATTATTTTTTGAATAAAAAACAATTTTTTGCAACGAGGAAAAGCCCGAATCTTCATTTCCATGATCATCTCCTCGAGTGTCAACTTCTTCAAACAAACTATTATTTTATTGACTTTAATTTTTGAGATTTTTATTTTTGGACCAATAGAAAAATTACCATAGCCAATTTAGCAAACCCCTTAATTCTAACCAAACAGGCCTATCAAGATGGTCAATATACACACCCACGTGACCATACAAATTGTCTCTTTCATTTTTGAAAATATCATCACAATAAACCAAAAAGAACCAGGAATTTGCCTCCATTAACTAGATTTAAAAAAAAAATCGATGGCTTCCGCCTGGGTATTGTTCTGTTGCTTATAACTCGCACCCCAAAATATCCCAAAAATCTTTTTTTCCGTGAATATTTTCAACCCCTTTAATTTGGAAACACTTTTGTTTCAAATTGGGTATATGAGTTTTAGCAAGTTGTTTACTATAGCTAACTGCCAATTCTCTCCCAATGTGACTTTCCCATTTCTTGTATGACTTGTCGCAAGAGAATAAATGAATTGAAATAATAATGTATCAATATGCTGGGAATGGAAAAAACTAAAAAATGATCTCTTTTACCAATGGCTTGTCTATAGCTTTTCATGGCTGCATTTATGTTTTTCAGCTCCATATACTCGTGGCCCATCAAGGTCCATGCTGACAAGAAATTGGGCTTCAGTCTCAGAGCTCGCTGGAAACTCTGAACAGCTTTCTGGTGTTCATTTCGGAGACTGTAAAAGTTTCCTACAACATTATAAATATATATATGTATGTCTCTTTGATCTTGAATTTACTTTTATCTTTACCAATCACAACACAAGTTTCTGCTCTATATTTGTCAATTTCGCTGACCTGGTGTGCCAAGTGGGCCAACTCTGCCCGCATTTCTTTTACATACAACAAATTACTGTAGGTGTCCATGTTGTCAAGGCGGAACGGATCATCATTGGTCAAATTTCTAAAGATTTCCACAGCAATCTCTACATCTAGAGCACAATTCTTAAAGTTATTCAATTTTTTTTATAGAATAATGAAAAAAACCTCGTTTATTATGATAGGCAATTGCAATTTGTGCATCAACATAGCTACACTTTTCAAATCCACTTTCCTTCAAGAAATTGTAAATCTCAATTGCTTCTTCGTTCATTTGCAGTTCAAGGTACATGTAGCCAATAAAGAAATACTTAATCCAGTGATTGGGCAACTTAAGGTTTGAGAGCTGGAATTTTTATAAGGAAAATGAGATGGAAAATAATTATAAAAAATATATTACCATGCATCGGTCCGTGATTAATTGTGCTAGTTCCAACCAGGCTCCCCAGTTCAATGGGGACATGTTGATAGACTTCACTAAACTGTCGACTGCCTGATGCCGTACTTTGAGCTTCTTGAGGATAATTCCGTGCAGATAGAGCAAATAACCATCCTGAGATGAGTGGGAGGCCAATTTATTGCCAAGAATAGAGCCTGTGCCATGAATTAAGAGATTGAGGCTGCTCAGGAGATCTCGTAGATGTTGCAAGCACGGTGAATTTTGCGAATCTATAGAAAAAATTTAATTTAGTACAAAGAAAAGGTGAATTATCACTCACTGATTTCTGTCACATTATCCAAGTGACGCTTCTCGATTGCCAGAAACTTAGCCCAGTGATGAAGAAAAACAAGTTTAGGATGCTTTGAAGAAGCAAGAAAATAAGCACATCTATCAGAAAAGAAAAGGCATTAAAAAAGATATTTTTTTTATTAAGTGAATGCATTTTCAGCAACAACGCACCGATCATATTCTCTTAATTCCAAGAGGGTTCTGGCCAAATCATATTGATCTTTTTCATCAAGTGGTACTGCAGCTTCTGATTCTACTTCGGCAGGGTCAATGTTTATTTTTGACAAAGACATCCGCAGCTCAGACAACCTTATAAAATAAAAGAAAAAATTAAATAAAACTGGAAGTAGGGTGTGCAAGGGTTGTTTTTTGAAATTTCACCATTTGGCAGATTCAGAAAGACCACGTTCTAGGCACTCTTTAAAGCCTCGATGCAAGTCAATTTTCACTAAACGCAAATCCAAACCCTTCAACTCGTCTAGCATTTTGAATGATACATAAAATATGTATCAGTCTTTTTTCTTCTTCACACACACTACTAATATTTGTCTTTTTCTTCTTCCTGGAGGAAATTACCCTCCTTGCTCTTCTTGTTTGTTTACTCCGCGTCTGGGCTCTGGGCGCTGGCGTTATGGATGGGGAATGTTACCAGTTTCCAGTTTTTTACCCTTGCAACTTGCGATAGTTTTTCGTAAACATGTGTTCGTAAACTAGCAATTCGTGAGCCTGCGCTGCACGCTGCACTCAAGGAGAATCTGGAGAATAATGATGCACTCAGCCAAAAATTAGAGTATGGGATCAACAAGTATGGGGTGTGAATAAGGGCGGGGCTTAGGTTCTAGCTCCCATTCTCCCATTTGATTACATTGTACAGTACAATTACAATGTACATACCAGCTTAGAGCTTAACATTGTGGGAATGGGGAGGCTCCGCCTTTTTTCGTATCCCAAGATCTTGCCCAAGATGCTACAATCCCTAGCCAACAAGGGTCGTATTCGTAATCTCGCAACTTCGACAATTGTTCAAAGAACATGTGTTCGTAAACTAGCAATTCTTGACGCTGTGGCGCTGCGGAAGGGGGCAAACTTCCAGCAACTACCTAGAGACTCGAGGTTGGACTCGAGACAGGGTTAGCAGGAACCTCCTTGAAAAAAGCAACAGTCCAGAGTCCAGACTTGCTGCTTGTTTTCTGCTTGGTTTTCTGGCTTAAGCTTAAGCCCCTTCTTCACGGCGCCAACTGGTGGTTGAAATGGCGTACTACAGCCAAAAACCATCTTTCTGTTCGAAATGTAGCAGCCTGTTTTTGTGACGTCACAAAAACATCTCTTGGTGGAAGTGTTTCGCTGTTGCGAGATTACGAATACGACCAAGATTGGCGATATTGGCATTTTGGCAGCCTTTATTCGTGACGTCTCAAAAATAACTCGGCAACAAGAACTCGGCGAACGCAGCAAGGAGAGTAAAAGGTAAGAGGAGGCGCGGAGAAGAGGAGCCTCCTATTGTTAAACTGGTCCGGAGCCAATCAGCGCGCTGGTCTCCTAGGAGGTAACCTTCCTTCTGCTGGCTCTACATCAAACGCTCACTTAAGATAGTGCTGAGCAATTGCTGTCTTAGGGCATGCTAAGCCAAAATTACTGCATTTTACACTGCACTTAAATCGATCGAAGCGCCAATTATTTTTGCGGTCAGACCAGCCAATCACTCGACCAGAAAACTCTATTAAAAATATAAAATTTTCATATTTCGCAATATTTACTATGAAAAATTTTTATAAAGACTTAAATTAAAATATAATTATAATTGACTAACGTATAGATCAATTTTTTGACGCAAAACAATTAAAATATCTAGCGCTTTCTTATTTCTGCTCTGTCATTCTTTTTTAAATTAATTTCCAATTAAAATTTGCTAATTGCACATTTGATGAAAAAATCTTGAAAATTAAAAACAGTGTAATCAATTTATAAATAGCAATAATTTCACTTCACCATATAATATGTAAGTTACATTATAAAATCTGATAAAATCTAATAATAAAATTATTTCAGGATCACGATCTGTATTATAAACTTATTTTAATGATCCACAACATCACCTGTCAAAGAGTTTTATTGTAATTTTAATTTTAATTTTCCAAGTTTTAAATGAAAGGAATTAAATAATTGAAAAAATTTTAATTTTAAAAGACAAAATGATTTTAGGGGGAAAATTCATTTAGAATATATTTGTTGTGTTTGAAATATAATTTTTTATTTAAATTTTTAATAATGAACAAAAGATTTATTAATTTTATAAAAAAAAATATTAAAAATTCCATGTTGGTGAAGTAAAAAATTATTTTCACCGCTTGAAATAGGTTGTAGTGATGGCCTCCATGTTAATCTAAAATCTAATGTCTCTTTAGTTTGAGATGTTTATCTTCTTAATTTTTTTGTGCAAAAGGTCAGTAATTTGTCAGAAAAACACTAATTTTTGGACACCACCCGTAAGAAAAACTTGGGTTTGTTTACAACTTGTCCCTCGAAGTGCGCATGTGCTAAGCAAAAAGTGCTGCCAAGACAGCTCGCGAGCTCGCTGAGGGAGCTTGCTGTCTCAGCAAACCATACTTCACTCTCCACCGGTGTCTCAAGCCAATTTTTGTCTTAAGATAGCTATCTTAAGTGCAGTGTAGAAGAGGCATTCCGCATCCGCATCTCCTCTATCTTTTACTCTCCTTAATTGGCTCCCCATGCTGAGCGTGTTGAGTTGAGCGAAACCTCCTTGAAAACGCAGTACGCGAATCGCCGACAGGACGGACCCGTATCACCATCACCCTGACCTCTACCGGAGATTGCATTGCACTCCGCGCTGAAATAATTATATTAGATGTGGGGATACAATACTTAGACCTTACCGGAAGTGGCGTCTACGCAAGAAAGTCTTTTGTGACGTCACTTCTGATAATTCACTGTCATATTCATATACTATTCATCTTTGCGATTCCCAATCACCCAATCCATACAAATTTCTCAGTGCCACATTCGCCACGCCACAGCCACATTGCATTGTCTCGGACTTACCTAGAACTACACACATTTCAATCGTTTGCAGTTTGCAGCGTGTCAAAAAATGGCGGACCTGGACGATTTCTTTGCTAAAAAGGACAAGAAAAAAAGCAAGGGCAAGGGCGGTGGGCGCTTTAGCACAGTAGAACAAGTAGCCCGAAAACTGGAAGAAACGCCGGGTAACACACTGTCAGCTCCTCGAACGCGGGCTAAAAAGGAGTCCAAGGATGGCGAGTCGGGTCAACAGTGTCACGTGAGCTCACACTCAGAAAATATCTTTTATTATTATTCCAAGCACTGCTTCCATTCATTTCTTTACTAAACCTCTAGAACAAATTACTGAATTAAAATAAACCATACTGTTAATCATCTTGGTAAAAGCTATGAAGGAAAGGAACTGAAAATACCCGAATCTGAAAAAATATTCTTGCGCGTCACAAAACATTGTAATTATCATTGAATAATATTTCAGTTTCCTTCTACCTAATCACACTGGAAGCAATCTCAAGTGTTTTGTTACCTCGTTGGTTAATATTTCTAGGCGTATCTAAAGTTACTTATTGTAATAGAGCACTAAATACACCCTTTTGATCTGACGCTGAGAAAATATTTTTTACATGCTCTGTTGAATTTGCAGGAAGAAGACGAATGGCGCGAGTTCGAGGAGGAGAAAAAGGACTACTCTGGCCTCCGAATCCAAAACATGCAACTGTCCGAGGCGGATGAAGCAGGTGCTGCCTCTGACTCTGACAATGATGCTGCTGAGGCCGCCCGTCGTGCATGGCAAACTGCGCCAGCTGCCCCTAAAGACTCAGATGAAGAAGAGGACCCGGAAGCCCCTGAGCCAGACCCCTCGCCTCCACCACCATCCTCTGCTAATGCCCCCTCAGCCTATGTGCCACCTCACTTGAGAAGCGGTGCCGCTCCCTCATCGTCACCAGCTCCTAGTGGAAGTAGTGGTAAATTTGAAAATTCTTTCCCAAAAAAATTCAGATCTATTGAGGGTCATTTTATTTAAATATAATTAAAGATAATAATTGGGAAATGAGGAATAGTTCCGGGTTTGGGTTGCACCGCTGAGGGAAGATGGGCTTCAGTTGGTTTAAGACTGCACTTACCGGGACATAGCCAAAATAGGAGGTTCGGCGCACACACTCGGCATCGAACAGAAAGCTCAAATTGCCATCTCCATTTCCCTAAGCTACATAAGAACTATGTACACATAATTTCTCGATTTTTTTTTTAATCACTTTTTGACTTTGTTGTAAGTAACATTTTAAAACATAAATAATTAAGCAAACAATTATCACTCCTTGCAGTTAACCGTGGTTCTCGAAGTCGTACTGCCCCTGATATCAACAATGAGGCCTTTTTCCCTACGTTGTCAGCTGCTTCTGCTACCGAGCCTACTGGAGCTTGGGGAAAAAAGTAGGTTGAATTTTTATTCTTTCCAATGTCCACACCAATGGATGCAACAATTAAATTCTTTTTGCGTTGTTGTCAGCCAATCAAAAGCTGTAGCAGTTAGATTGTATGAGTCGACGTTATTTTTCAAAAATTTATCCATCATAAAACAGCATTTTGCATTTATCAAGAAATCATTCGTTGGAAAATCTGTTTTTCAAATGTCAGTAATTCAAAAGTAAGAAGCAATGTAAAAAAGTCTGAAATTTTTTCGAAATGAAGAGATTGGGATTTTCCTCGTTGCAAAAATTGTCAAATGGCTCTACCAGTTTCGGTCACGGTCTGCAACTGGTTTGGAAAAAATTTAAACTAATTTTTATAAAAGGAAGATTACAGGCAAGAGGATTTTATAATTTAAGCACTGAACCTTTTCAATTTTCAATTCTGGTCAATTTACATTAGGTTTATTTAGGAGAAAATTAATTAAACAATTGGATTTAACTGCTGTTTGTCTGGGTTATATTCCCTATAAGGTTACAACTCTACTCGCGGAATATTCTTTTTAATTAAATGGGAAAAAATACACTGATGGAAGGCGGGGGGCTGGTGGGATGCTCTCTCGAGGTTGTAGCTCGGATGATGCTGGACAAGAAGAAGGCCTGCGGCAGTGACGGTCTGGTCCCCGGAGAGTACTGGCGGTCGGTCACAAGATGGCCTGGCAATTCGCTGGGGGTGTCGAACGGGTAGCAGCTCTTGGGTCAGCCGCCAGATTGGGAACCTAGGGACAAGGTGGGAATGAGTATTTGGGCTTTAACAAATCAACATGTGATGTGCAACAATAATAGGCTTTGGAACTTAGTTTACCTGTTTGTCCTACAGGCAAAACTCGGGGAAACTAGAGGGTGGATATCTCACCAACTGGGGTGGTCAGGACTTGGGCAGCTCAATTTTTTCAATTTCAAATTGATCGGCGGTCCCTGGCTGGGGCTCTGCGAGACCAGGCTTGGGGCAAGGGGGGTCGTCCGGCCAAGAGTGACGGGGTGATCCGCTTGCTGGAAAGCCTGGGAACAAAGGATTAACTCTTTTAGTCCCTCCGTCAGCGGCAGTATGGCCAGAGAGTCGCCTACCTTCTCGGGAAGAGGCGAGTCTCGCAGTCGTACTGCAGCTGACGGGAGGGCTCCTTATATATCTATCGCCCACCCACCTCCACTATACAAAAGTATAAGATCCTCCAGAACGTTCTCCACCCGGTGGCTGACGTGAGGGAATTTTACTGTCATGCACAGTAAAATTATGACAGTAAAATTCTTGACATCGGTTAATAAACTCTTCGACACCCCAAAATAGAACTCCCATCAGTAATTTACGAGTGATAAATTTTAACAATTGAACTTTCCAATAAACTAAATTTACTCAACATTAAAATTAAATTAGAAAAAAATTTAATTTTAAATCTAGAACTTGAAAAAAAAAAAATTAATCCTCAGCAGTATTTAAACAATTAATCGTTAATCCCAAAGGCCATAATGTACAAAAGTTTGTGTGAGAGAAAAAAAATCAATTGCCATACACCACAACCCTATTTCATGAGCAAACGCGCTGCTCGCTGACTAATGCAAGAATCATGAAATGAAATTTTTTTAATTTTTGTAAGTTCTGGTATCAATAAAATATAAAGATCTGAAAATCAAAATAAAGAACCATTGGTTCGTCACATTTTTTTTTGTCTTTAGCTATAGACTGAATCAGTCAAACGATTCTTTTTTTTAATGGTGATTTGAATTTAAAATTGGCTTTTCCTCGATGGTTTTTTATTTTTAAGAAAAAACAATGCTCTACATGTTTTGGCGGCGGGCTGCAGCCATTAGCTCTGAGATCATACAGTTGACAAGAATTAGTACACAAATCTGTCTTTAAAACTTTTTTCTCAAATTTATTATTATTATTTATTATTATTATTTTTTTTTTTTTTGAGGAAAACTAGTTTAAGTTGCATTCTTACACAGAAAAACACATATCTGACCATTGAATTCAAAAAATTTGACCAAGATATTACTGCCTTGAGGTGGTTCCATTCTCTGTAAAGGAAGTTTATCGTTTGAACAATGCTATGTTCTCTGACTTACGTTATTAAGTAATTATTCCTAAAATAATTATAAACGAAATAAAGTAATATTAAATCTAGCAATTCCATCCAACCCAGATGACGTTTTTGGCAGGAATTGATGCCCTGGATGAATAAATAAATAAATAGCCCATTTATTTAGAAATGAAATAATGATCTGAAGCCTGTAAAATTAGTAAAACCAAATTAATCATTGATAATTACCAGTTGCATACAAAAGAATTTTTTATTACATTGTGAAAACTCTAGTGATATTAATAAAATACCTTTCGATAACTTCATAAAATAAAAATTCTTCTAAATAGCTAAGATCACTAATTTTTTTTTATCTAAAGCAGAAAAAAATATTTTATTGAACATTGAATCCCTTGTCTAAAACGAGATTAGAGTCCTAATGTCTGTCTTGAGTCCTACAAGGGAATTTGATAAAATCTATTTTGCAGGAGTCGAAGTCGTGACGACGAGCGAGGTTTTGAAGATGTACGAAACAGCAAGAGCCACTCTAATAGGCATGAAACATCTACGGGTGGAAGCCAACGACCTGTGTCCATGGAGAATAAGTTTTCTGCGCTTCGAGGTGCAGAGCAGAACTGAATTGTGATTGAGTGAATGCAGCCCAAATCTGATAGAAGAGTGCTCCCACCACCTGCTACTGAATCATATGCAGATTGTTGGCAGAATTAATAATAATAAAGCAACATTTCTTTTTTGTAAAAAAAAAAGTGTTTTTCATTATAAATATTTTAGCCCCAAAGCATGACAAAATGGTTTATTTAAAAAAAATTAAATCTAATAATTTTCATTACTGATTTTCTCGAGAGTAAATAAATCAATCTGTAAGAGTCCAAATGAGAAATATTTGAATGTATTTTGTATGAAATACTAACCTACGACTGATGTGGTGCTGCGTTAATTAATTATTTAGGCAAAGAAAACAAAGGAGATAAAAATTTGAAATAAAAAATAAATGAAACATTGAAATCAGGCAAACCTCATTATAAAGATAAAAATGGAAAAAATATAAAGGAAAATTTTATATTTTATCAAACAAGGGTTGTTTCCATACATCATTTCTCATTGCCGGCGTGTCATTGAATTTCACATTAAACCTATTTTCATGCTATAATTCTGAACATGAAAATAGGTTTAATGTGAAATTCAATGACACGCCGGCAATGAGAAATGATGTATGGAAACAACCCTTGTTTGATAAAAGACATGTGTTTTGTCGCTTTGCCATGCACGGCTTTCATAATCAAATCTGTAGCAATAGTTCCGAGCGCCAACAGTGTTTCGAGGAAAGTGATTCATGCGTGTGTTTGCTATGCGGTGAGAAATGCACCCAATATCATCTGGCTGAGTGCAACCACCGAGTGCTTAGCATTAATGACTATTCTAAAAATAAGTGAAAAACTTTGGAAACCCTGTCGCGCAAACTGATAAAATAAATTGTGAATCTTAATTTTAACCTTCTAAGATGTAAGTTGAAAGTTGTACTCAATTGAGTTTTCAATAAAGACCATATATTTTATATTTTTGCAGTTTTTCTTTCAGTTTGCCCTGTTTTCATGAAATCCACCTTGAGAGTGATACATACCATTCAAAAAAGGAATGCCGGAACTTTCTTAAAATGCCACGCCTAATTTTTTTTTTTTGGGCAGAACATGAGTAACATGACCAGAGTAGTATATAAAATACCATGGTATTTTATATACTACTGACAAGTCGCCACTGGCGCGTCGTGAAATTCTTGGCCCTATATTGTGTCAAAGATTATGAAGTGGCTTTAAGTGAACATGCTGAATATATGCCATATTGC
Source organism: Neocloeon triangulifer (assembly GCF_031216515.1). Taxonomy (NCBI): domain Eukaryota; kingdom Metazoa; phylum Arthropoda; class Insecta; order Ephemeroptera; family Baetidae; genus Neocloeon; species Neocloeon triangulifer. The sequence goes on from NW_026775550.1 coordinate 5,673,702, forward strand.
CGTGTTCTTGCTTAATTCTATTTTGAAGACTTTCGATGAAACCTATAAAGATAGGCTTGTGCTGTTGTGCTTATTGGATTATGGTGAATTGGAGATTCTCAGGGCAGGCCAGATTATAGTTAGTATTTGTGGCTCAAAAGCAGATGATTTGGGCAATGTCAGCGATGTCTACTCGTTTGCTCGGCGCGTCCTGTTTGAGAAATTCGACGTACTGCCTACGATTTTTCCATCTACCTTCCAGGAGTGCTGTAATTTGTTACGAGTTTTCTCTACTGTGAATAACAACTGTAGACGTTAATCTGTATCGTGAGCAGTGTGATTTATGTGTGCCAATACCAACAAAGCTGCAGTACGGCGAGTATTGAGAGCAGAGGCAAATTTCTTGTTTGTTTCAGTTCAATGATGTATGAGTTTCAGTGAGTTGTTTACTAGTATACTGTAAGTCTATTTCTCCGTAATGTAATTTTTTTTTTCACTCGGATGCTTTGACTTGTTGTGGAGAAATAAAATGAATTGAACAACTGCTATTTCTCAGCAGACTCCTTTGATTTGCATTTTTCAAATGTATAATTGCCAGTCAATTGGAGTGACAAAATCTGAGCAGGGCAGAAACTGAATCCCAACTCTATTGGATTGCTCGAAAAATGAATAGCTGATAAGCTCAAACATTTGGCATTGAAAAAAAAATTACAGTGAAACAGAGGTACAGTCGATATGTAACTTCACTTCAAAATTTGGTGTCTATGCACAAGTTTTATTCGGAGCAAGAGTTTCATAATTGTATAACTAATTTGTAAATTCTATTGATGGAGTGCGCCAGAGAATTAAAACTGTAATAATATCACACCACGATCTACAATAAAAGTGATGCAATAATAGTTTAAAGATTTTTTTTATTTGTTTTTAGATGCATACACTAAACAAAGTTGTAGCACGTTTTTTATGTTGTGTAGGGGTGGCAAGAAGTCAGTATTGCTCTACATAGAGAGCTCTCTGTCCTGCCCCCTGTGCATATAGCTAGACAAAGAAGGGGACCTTGAAGGGCACCAAGTCAGGAATGAGATTCATATTTAAACTTGTAGAATATCTTGGTAATAATTATTAATTAATCAATAGCATTAATAATAAAAAAAGAAGCTACGGTCATAAAATCATTTCTCTCAAAAATAAAATACCACATGTGACTAAATATCCTTAAAAACTACCTCTCAATCTCCAGATAGAAAATGCATCATGACAACAAAACTTTACGGATCAACCCCACTGACACCATGCCACTCAAAATAAGTAATCATAGGGTTAGCACGCAAAGTAATGTCCATAACTATTAAGCTACACAAAAATTGGCCTCATCTTTAAAAATGTCTGATATAAAAGGAGAGGAGGTGGCGTGTGGTGGCAGCGATATCTATCTTCAAGTTGCATTGATGGCAGTAGCCACACCCCACCTAAAGTCGAGGCTGCTGTTTCTTCAGTTCCCATGGGAAACCGTTCATTTTTGCTCCTTGCTCTCTGCATCGTCATTCTTCTCATTCTCCTCCTGAAAAACAAAATAAAGTAGTGTAATATGTAGTAATAATGAACTTGTAAAGAAGGTGAAAGCATAGTTGTTGGAAAACCAGTTCTTTGATATCGGCAAAGTTATCACTCTAAGTAATTAGTATTATTTCTCAAGTGCCTTAAGAAACAACAATTTTGTACCGAGTAGCACCCTTCAAAGGAGTGTATTGTGCTTCAGTAGTTTGCTTCTCTATAAACCGCAACCAAATTTTTCATGCATTTATAGCTTTGATTGTATACTTTTGCTATGATTTAATTTAATGTAAGATACTTCAAATGTACCGTATAAATGGATAATAAATATTGTAAAAATCTCACACCTTGTCCTTTACATCTTCAATCTCCTGTTTCTCTTTGTTATCCTTCTCCTTCTCTTCCTTCTTTTCCTCCACAGCCTCTTCTTGTTTGGGCTTTTCTTCCACTTTAGGAGGCTTCGGGAGATGGGAGTTCAGATCTAGGTTTGCACACATTTCGTCCCAGTCAGGGAAGCACCTTTCCTTCACTCGGTTGACCAAACCAACCAGATTAGGGCACGACTCGCCCATGAAGTCACGGAGTGGGTACTCAACCTCCTTGTCCATGAAGTAAATTTGCGCCAGGTTAGCAAAAGTAACCACATCGAGCTGAAAATTATCCACAACACAATATATGAATGCATCCATTTGAGAGAAGTCAGCTTAGAAAAGAATGCATTAATTTTAAATTGAAAAAGAACAAAGCCGTTAACCAAAGCAACAGCAGCAGTATGGAATGAGGTACTTTTTAATGTTGATTTAGCAAAATCTTTGCGAGAGGTCCAAGAATTCAATATGATTTAACCTTTTCTTTAATTGCAAATTTTTAACAATTTGGACAAGAGCAAAGCAATTCTCAATACTGGAGAAGTAACTCGGCACTCGACTCATTTAGACCACTATTTGTGAAGTTTGGAGTTCTTACTGTCTATTCATTATACATATTATAATTTGCGTAAATTTCCTGAGAAGTTCAAGATTAATCGTGACGTCCCAGGTCTTGTAGTACGAACTACGGCATATGTTGAAACAAATTCATTTGTTAGGCCAATCTCGCTGAATTGTGTGAATGAAAGTCCTGAGATAATGATAGCAAGAGTATATAATAAATTACCCAATGTATTGAAAGAAATAACTGATTGTGGCAACTTTGTTAAATGTAATGCTGAAGTGTCAATTCTATGATATGAATGAACATTGGAGATGTAATTTTGAATGCTTAAAATTAACAGAGCGAGACTCAGCTGCAGGGTTTTCGGGGGTGGTTTTCCCCTGCAGTATTTGAGGAGGGTTAGCCATATTCTTGCCAACCCCTGCCAAATTATTAATGGCGTGCAAGCTCTCTCTATCACCTGATGTTGTATAATTGATTAAGCTTAATTATTATCTCATTTTTTGACTTGAACAACGACCTAAATGACAGATTTGATCGCGAGATTAATTTCACTCGAAATACAAATTTAATGCGCCAACGATTCTGTGCTTTAATGCTAGGTTGCTGAAAAATAGGAAAAGTATGAAAAAAAGCTGAAATCGCGAGTCTGTTTTAAGAAAATCAAGCTGATATTGTGGGCATAAATAAAACTACTTGGCTTTCGCCTGATATAATGGACCACAAATTTGTGCCGCCCTCTTATGTAGTTTTTTGCAAGGGCAAGGACCAAGTCGCAAGGCGGCCCGGCCGGCGGTGTCCTGCTCGCAATTCGCCCTCATCTCCAGCCAAAGCACCATACAGACGTGGTGCGTGCAAAAGGAGCCCAAACTCTCAGCTTCGCTTTGAGAAAATTGCACGGGTGCACTCCGCGCGCAAAAAGAATTGCGTATCTCACGCTTGTAAAGCCGGGTCTTTTTTACGGAACCCCAGCGTGGCACCCGAGCACCGACTGCACAGCTAAAAAAACTGGAGAAAATCCAAAAACTTCATACACGGCAAACACCTTCCGACGGTTAAGGAGCAAAAAAAATCATGCCTGTTGAAATTCAGCTCCTGTACACAGACCTTTTATTTTTTTAAAAAGTGACGCGTGAGCGCGCATAACTACGGGGCCAAAGTTGTGGAGTGACGACAGCAATTACCCCCGTGCTCTGCAGCCGGACGCGAGAACAAAATTCGGACGCGAGGCGTTTTCTTTACCGCGTCGTCAAACCGTGGAATGACACGCCTCCCGCCTTGAAAGACTGTAAGGTGGCACAGTTTCCAGCGCTGTGCAAGGCGTATTTGTGGCAAAAACTTGATACATAGTCCCCTGACCAATGGCTCTAGCGGCCGGTGTGCTCTTCTTCGAAGGAGAGTGCGCAGTGCTTTAGCAAGTTGTTTGCAAGCGAAGAGCCATATTTCCATTCACACCTCTAACCAACATTCTTAACATGTATTTTCAGTGCTTTATATTTAATTTTTGTGATTCACTTGATGTAACATGTTGTGTATTTCATTGTATCTGACAATGAATGGAGAATAAATAAATCAATCAATCAAACATAATGACCTGTTGTTAAGGCAAATAGGAGATATATTATATGTCTAATGATATAAATTTCGATCTAATCTTATCTAACCAACAATAATAATAAAATAGGAGATTACTTACAGAAGTTGGTTCATCTCCGAAGAAAAAGGGTTTGTCAGAGAGTAACTCTGACAAAACCTTTAGATCATTCTTGCCGAACTCAAGAATTTCGTCTGGTTTGTGAACGCCAATTCCCTGTGCCTTGACCTTCTTGCTGCCTTTGCGAGCAAAGTTGATTTTGAAGAGGAAGTTGAGAATGCCCTGGGGAATCTTCGTACCCATTGCATGTTGCAAGTTCAACTTATAGCCTTTGAGCATGTTTTCTGGGTGCTTGGACCTCCACCAAATCACCACCCTGTAAGAATTTTGTTACACACATTAAAATGTAAATAATCACTTATTTAAATAGAGACTGGGCTTTTTCCTCGTTGTAAAAAGCCCGACCTCTTCATTTCCATGACAATCTCCTTGAAAGTCAATTTCTTGAAACAGATTCATTATTATTATGAAAATAAAACATCCGGAAGTGCGAATAATAATTAGTTAGAATAAGACAAGTGCGATTCATTCTGTTTTTACACCCCATGCCCAGATTTGAAGTTAGCCTATTGAGATTTTCACAGCATAATAACAACCCTAAATTTTTTTGAAAAAATTACCAAAATTTTGGGTTTTATGGGACATTTTGAAAAAATTAAAAAGCCTAATTTTCTCGGGTTCTATTGATTGTAGAAGAAAAATGCGGATATAGTTGAATTAGTCTTGACGAGCTCTACAAATTTGCTGTGAGTAAAAAGTTGTAATCAAATTTCAAGGTCATCTTTCATGACCTTAAATTTTCAAACAAATTTGAAAATGGGCAGCCATGTACACGGACGGAAAAACAACTATTTACTTGTATTAAATCTTAAAAATATATATATATATATATATATATATATATATATATATATATATATATATAAATAATTGGAAAATTAATGAGGAAATGGAATGATTGATATCACTATTTCAGGGAGGTGATTTCGAGACCATTATTTTAAGACTTGTGCTGTTAAATAAGGCTTTCGTTTTTCAAGACTGGATTATTCCAGAGATTGAACGAGTTTAATTTCTTGTATTATAATTCTCATAAGTTCCGCTAATATAATTTTTTTTTTTTTTAATATTTTTAACGCAAGAGACAGATATAACATAGTCTCTTCTGATTATTACTATCCTTCAATTGACTTATAGCGTGATACTGCAATACAATATATTCTGGGCTGACCACTCATTTGCAAATAATTCGTCGTAAATGACAATGAATTTAAACCTCTTAATCTAGATAAATATGAATGTACAAACCAGAAGAGGTGATTTTCAATCATGGAGATCATGGCATGGCTGAGCGTCTTTTGCTCGTTAGTAAGGTCCTTGTCAAGGTCTTTGTCAAACTTGGCAGCCAACTCTTTGACAATGATGGCCGAATCAGCAATTTCTTCACCATTTAGCTCGATGAACGGCAACTGTCCTTTTTTGGAGCGGAACTTGATCTTGTGGTCCACGTTCTGTAACCATGAATTTACATTTGGATTAATTCCCCTATTTTATGCCAATACCTCCCCTAGGGTGTGCCCCACCCAAACAAAACCAGTAAAAAGTTATCATTCAAGGGGCACCGGCAACAGTTTAGTTTTTGTTTGACATATTATTCCATTCAGTCTAGGCAAAATATTTTAGCATTATATTTAAAAATTTATTACAATTGATACGACTTCAAAACCGGCAAAATTGGCGCTAACGCTGATCAAAGACAAACAACGTAACGTAACCACGATGGAGCAAATGAATTCGTGGTTCAGCATATGTACCAAAATGAAAAAAGAACTATTTATGTAGACGAAGACCCGGGGTTCCAGAACATCAATTATATACATACATACAAAGAGGGCGTTTAGCCAGAGAGAGAATCCAAGAGTTCCTAATTTCTTGTTTAACATGACTGGATGCACTTAACTTAAGGAAACTTACCTCATACTTCAGACCTGCGAGACGCAGCCAGGTCTCTACCTTCAAACAATAGGGAGACAGCGAGGGTAGGAAGGGCGTCCGGCTGAACTGGTAGAGGTACACGACGTTCTCTTCAAAGTCAGGCTTGTGCACCTTCGGCGACTCCTTCACCGGCTCTTTTGTCTCCTTCACCTCTTCCTTCGTCTCTTCCTTGGTATCTTTTTCGGAGGCCTTTTCAGACTCAGCAGGGGCGGCAGGTGCCGTCTTTGTTTCCTCGCTCGTCATTGCTATTCTTCCTTCGTCTTACGACTCTGTCTGTTTGGCTCAACACTCACCTCACCTCAACTAGCCACTAACGCTAGCCTCAGAAAATGGCAGCCAAGCCAAGCCATGACGTCACCGCCCACGAAGGGTCAGGTGACCGAAACGATCCAATCACAGAGAACTGGTTGCCAATATCAGCGGATCGAAACTGCCGCCGAAATTTTAAACCGAAATTCACTAAATTGTTGCCTAAAGAGAAATGCGTAGTGGTGTGGAAGTGGAACCTTTTGAAGAATATGTTTCGATATGTTTAACAGGCAGAAGAATATATGGAACTATAAAAAAGACAAAGTCAGTTACAGAGGCCCGACACCCTTATTGACGGTATTCGATATAAAATACGTTTCCATGGAAACATATCAAACACATCGACGCTCTCGCCTGAACACCCCGCTGACACGCCCAAAGACCCATACCATTGAAACCATGGAGCCACATGGGAGCACTGCACTGCATCTTGGTTCCCTGAAAATTGCGCTTTTGGATTTTTGCGCGTCACGATATTATATCTTTGCTGCTCATGCAGGTTTACACCAAAGACCATGAATTTAAAACTTTTTTTTATGAAAATTCCGATTATAATATATCATACAAAATGAATGATAAATGAAAAATCTGTCACTTGAGAATATATTATTTATTTATTTTTTTATTCTCCATTCAGATACAATACACAGATGACAGAAATATACAATAATACACAACAACTTACATCAAGTCAAATAAAATTTAAAAAAACTGAAAATACGTGTTAAGAATGTTTATTAGAGGGGTGAATGGAGTAATGGCTCTTTGCTAGCAAACAACTTGCTAAAGCACGGCGCACTCTCCTTTGAAGAAGAGCGCACCGGCCGCTAGAGCAATGGTCAGGGGGACTATATACGAATTAAGTTTTTGCCACAGATACGCCTTGTACAGCGCTGGAAACTGTGCCGCCGTACAGTCTTTCAAGGCGGGTGGCTGTCATTCCACGGTTTGACGACGCGGTATGAAAACGCCTCGCGTCCGAATTATGCATATTAATTATTATTAATAGATTTAAATTTGAAATTAATTATATATAATAATTTAAATTTTAATGTCCGAGGCTTGAAAACCATTGATTTATTAGGAGGGGATATCGCTTTTGGTATAGAGGAGGGCTTTCAGACCGTCTACAAAGGAAAGTCAGTGATAGCCACCCCAAGAAATTGACGATCGCTGATGTGTGGAATGTGGATCATTGAATTTAACACCTAAAAAGTAATGGGGGACGCGGCTGATATCGAAAAGTACTGTTTTCAATGCTTATTTCGAGGGCTTAAATGAAGGAATTTCGAAATTGTGCTCAATTTTTAATATTAATAACAATAAATCAACCACTATAAACGACTATAAAATTTTCTTATACAATTAACAACCCACAAAACCCATCGAGGAAAAGCCGATTTTAAATTCAAATCACCATAAAATGTTTTGTTTGATTCCTCTTTAACAGTCTGGGTAGGAACATACAAATCACACTCGTCTGGAAATCATGAACATCACTTTATTTTTATTTTTGGACATAATGCAGATATTTACACAAATCTGCACGGCTCAAAAGATAAATGGAAAAAAACTGCAAGAAATTCAAACTGAGCGTAATGTGGCCTCTCGCACAACAAAGCGGCTATAGCACCACCGCCAATAGCACCATCTGAAACAGCATCTGAGATATTTTTGATTTTCGAAAACACATCTTTTTTTAAAATCAGCGATTTTAAGCCCTTGTAAAATGGGAGAATTTGATTAATATAAAAAAAGTCCTTCATAACTATTTGTCTACACCCTTAGGGCAACCTGCAACCAATATGCTCCAAATACTATTCAAATCGGTTAACCCCAACCAAATTTGGGTTATTTTTATTTATTATTATTTGTTATCCCTCTTGGGAAAGGCACCAGTAGCGGTAGCAGACAGGCTGCTAAATCGCAAGGGCCGATAACTCGGGTGCTCCCCTTTCGGAGCCGATAACACGGTGATCTTGCGACCCACTGGGCCGGGGAGAGAGGAGCATAGGATGGGTTTGTTGTTTGGAATTTGAAGGATGAGGAAGGTGAGCGGCTGCGGCCTATGAATCGAATGGGAACTATGCCGGCATTCGCCTGGAATGTCTGATGGAAACCGCAGAAAACACCAGACTGCATAGCCGAAATTGCAGGCGAAATGCCTGCAATTTCTCCCGAATCTGCTTGTCGCAGTGATTAATGCACCTCCTATGATTTCCTGAAGTCTTGTGAACAAGCCGGCCAGAATCAGAACTTTTTCAAGCCCTGACCCTAGCCAGGATAGAACCCAAGGCCTCCAGATTATCAGCCAAGCGCACTAACCACTGTGCCACACAGTCGGTTTATTGCTTTCAAATAAAAACTTTCAAATAAAATGAAATTTTATTTCGTGTACAACTTGTAGCAAGAGAAGAAATGAATTGAATACCTTTTAGGGTGTCAGCCTTTTTGGGTCTCTGGGGAACATAGATGTTTTCCTGATATTGTCCAGGCCAAGGAACAACATTACCACTCTTTCCAGACCAATTCCTCCACCTGCGTGGGGAGGACATCCATAGCGGAAGGAGTCAATATATGCAGCAATTTTGATAAGGTCTGTAAAAATTTCAAGATAGAGGGTTGACTCATTATTATTATCATTGTTTATTCTTCACAAGTAGTCATACATGAAAGCGAAAAAAAAAAAATGTGAAGAAACGGCAGCACCTCTGGCGAGCACGTCGCTAAAACGCGAAGCCTCAAGAGAGGTCCGCGCCGAGATGGGCCGAGAATTATTATTATTATTATTCTTTATTGACTTATGAGACGTCGACACGATGTAATTACTCACTGCGACGCGCCCCATTTGCAACACAGTACAAAAAGAAATGTAAACTGAAGAGGACAAAAAAATATTACATTGTATTCATATACTGGAAAAACTCTTCTCTGTCATAAAATTTGTGAACATCAGATTCAGATTAAGAATTATTTTTATTTCATTAAGTCATCAACGAATTGACAACTTTTAAAATACGTCATTCACATATTTATACAATTTACAAATCAAATTTACAACTGAAAAATTCGTGGACAAAACACTTCAAATTAGCTTCAAACAATTTATACCGCGGCTCCAAACGAATCGAAACAGGCAACTTATTGTACAAAGCAGACATGCAAGTCACAGGGTTTTGGTTTGAAATTAACAATGCCTGGGCAGGAGTATACAAATCGCTCTTAGCCCTTGTCTGATAATCATGAACTTCGCTTGTTTTTTTAAAATAATGCGGATATTTGCGGACAAATTTGCAAGTTTCATACAGATAAATGGAAAATACTGGAAGAAAATCAAACCGAACGGAAAGCGGCCTAGCAGAACTCTGTACTGCGCCAATAGCGCTCACCCGCGAGAGCTCGCACGACTTTTTTCTGCGCCAAAGATACCTCGGCCATCGCTCGATTGGATCCTCCCCAAATCACAATACCGTAACTAATCGTCGCATTGAGTAATTCCATCGTGGCGACGTCTCATAAATCAATAAAGAAAAAAAAATAATCACAGAATGACAGTATGCAAAATAAACCATTTTCAAGTACCTTTCATCAACTGTTTTTAACAAATTATTCATTAAGAAAACAGCACTATTTAATTTGCCCACAATGTAATCAGCATGCTCTGACCATTTTAAATCGTGCGAAACATACAAGCCGAGAAATTTAGTCAAGTCTGATTTGGTTAAATTCACACCGTTTAACGTCAAATTAAAATTGTCACAATCTGAAACAGCATGCCGAAGCTGGAAATGCAGTACTACTGTTTTAGACTGATTTAGAGTTAGCATTAGATCATTATTATTGCTATTGCTATTTATTGACTTATGAGGCGTCACCATGATGTATATCTAGTATATTCCAGACTATGATTTTTGGGTTGGCACTACTGCATATATACTGGCTGGTTGCTACCGGTTTATTTAGGCGGTTTTTCTTATCACTATTGGTTGATAGTGGCGTTTTTCCTACAGCTGATTGCCTGCCACCTTACATTTTTATTGTTAAGTTACAGTGCGTTTTTGTGTTTTTTCTCCCTCGAAATGTGTTTTAATTGTGTATCCGTGCGTTTATTGTGTTTTTCTTGTGTTTCATAGTAAAGTATTCGCAATTATTTTCGTATGTATCCAAATGTTTGGTTAATTATGGTGTTCGTGGGTGTGTTTCTTTCAGCTGCTTGGCTTCATTTAGTTCACTTTTAATGCTCGTGATACTGTGTTTTTGTGCTGCATCAAGGAGTGTTTCAATGTGAATTGGTGTCTTTAAAGCGTTTTTTTTTTGCTGGTGATCGAGAGATGCATTATTACGTTTTAGTGTTTTTTTTTTCTTTCATTTCATTTTGCATTGGTTTGTGTGTGTTTGTTTTTGGTTAAATTTATAATTGATCGCTGTGTATTCTTAATAGTCTTCAATATCCTTTGTGTCTGTGCTGTTTTATTGTATCGATGCCTTTTTTGCGTTTTTTATGTTGGTGAGTAGCATGCTACGTTTTGATTTTTTTAAATTTCACTGACGGTGGTTGGTTTTTTTTATTTTTTTTTTTATTCCATCTTATCTATATATTTAATTTAATTATTTGTGATCGCTGTAGATATTTTAGCATTAATAATTGTCATTTAAATGCGTTTTGTATTGATTTTTTTTTCTGGTGGTGAGTGGTGCATTTTTTTTTTTTACTTTTTTCTTGGTGTTTTTATGCATTGCATGGACGGATTGTGTTCTTTTTTAGAAATCGTTTGCAATTAAGTGGTTCCCATATTTACTATTACCGTATTTTTTGCGTAGTTAAGTTGTCTTTTTAAATTTGTATAAATGCGTTATTTGTTTTTTTTTTTAGTTTTTCAGGACGCCCCTAATGTATGTATATTTATGTACTTCTCGTGGAAATTAAGTCTTTATTCTTTATTTATCGTATTTTTCCCGCGGCCAATATTTTTTATGTAGTGCGCTCTGTACGCTTTTTCGTTGTTTAAAAATTGCGATCTTTATTAAACTTTTTTATGTTGTTGTTGTTTTTTTTTTTTTTTTGCTGCTAGTTGTCTTTATTTATCGATTTTTGTGTTTGGTAAATGTCTTTTTTATGTAGTGTTATTGCTTTTAGTTAGTTAAGTTTGGTCATATTTATTTAACTTTTCGGTATATTCCAGACTATGATTTTTGGGTTGGCACTACTGCATATGTACTGGCTGGTTTCTACCGGTTATTACCGGTTTATTTAGGTGGTTTTTCTTATCACTGTTGGTTGATAGTGGGCGTTTTCCCTACAGCTGATTGTCTACTTCCTTTCACTTTTATTGTCAAGTTTTTTTTTGTGTTTTATGCTCCCTCAAGATGTGTTTTAATTGTGTCTCGGTGCGTTTTTCGTGTTTTTCTTGTGATTAATAGTAATGTGTTCGCTTTATATTGGTATATATCCAAATATTTGGTTAAATATGGTGTTCATGGGTGTGTTTCTTACAGCTGCTTGGCTTCATTTAGTTCACTTTTAGTGCTCGTGTTACTGTGTTTTTTTGCTGCATCAAGGAGTGTTTTATTGTGTATTGGTGCCTTTTTAGCGTTTTTTCTGCTGGCTCGGAACGCGCGCCGTTGAACCGCACAAATTGGGTACGCCCGACCAGAAAATTTTTCAGCCACTTCAGCGACTGCCCTCGGACGCCGTAATGCTCCAGTTTTGATAGCAATCGCTCATGGGGCACCCTGTCGAAGGCTTTGCTCCAGTCTAAAAACTGCATGGACGTGGGCACCGCTTTTGGCGTCGAGAGCAAAGGCCCACGATTCCAGCGTTCCGAGCAGCATAGTGGTGCAGGAGCGGCGCGCGCGGAAGCCGTGGTGCGAGTTTGGGATGACGTTGGAGCTCTCAAAGTGGTTTGTCAGTTTGTCACGCACGAATTTTTCCAGCTGCTTTCCGACAAGTGATGTTATGCTAATTGGCCGGTAATTTTTGAAGTCTTTTTTATCGCCATCCTTTGGAATGGGTGTCACGGAGGCGGACTTCCAGTCAGTTGGTAGCTCACCTGAGCTAAGGGAGAGGTTGTATATGTGCGTGAGACTAGGGCCAAGGGCGCGGGCACAATTTTTTAGCAAAATCGCCGGCAGGCCGTCTGGGCCGGTGGCCGAGTTTATTTTTAGAGCTTTTTAGAGCAGCCGGTGTGCTTTTCTTCGAAGGAGAGTGCGCCGTGCTTTAGCAAGTCGTTTGCTAGCGAAGAGCCATTTCTCCATTCACCCCTCTAATCAACATTCTTAACATGTATTTTCAGTTTTTTAAATTTTATTTGACTTGATGTAAGATATGTTGTGTATTGTATATTTCATTGTATCTGAATGGAGAATAAATAAATAAATGAAGTCGGATGAGCACTTCCTGCTCGCTGATTGACAGCTCATCAATGTCGTTATGGGCAGAACTATGGCTGGAATGGAATTTGGAGCGCGCCGCATGAAGAGAAAGATGGTCAGCCCGGCCGGCGAAAAATTCTTTTTAAACGTTGCACTGAATTGAGCTGCCACCTCTTTTGCGGATGTGAAAATTCTGCCACCGGCAACGAAAGTGGTTGCATTAAGAGGCACTTTAGTTTTTGATTTGATGAAGCGCCAAAAAACTTTGGAACCCTCGCGCCCCCGCCCGAGAGACCAAAACCACCTGTCCTTTGCCAGACGAACTGCACCCTGTGTTGATTTCCGCGCCGCCAGGAATGCATTGCGCGAGTCGGGAGTTTTAACTCGCAACCACTTTGAAAACAATTCGTCTTTTATAGCCAGCAGCTTTTTCAAGTCCTTTGTTAGCCACGGAACAAGATTTTTCTTTGCCCTAGAACGCTTTTTGGGAACACACTCCTCGACGCACGGATAAACACTTAACTTGAATTTTTCCCACGCTTCGTTAACATTATTTTCCCGGGTGACTACGTTAAGTTTTTTCTTCATATTCTCATTCAGTTCATCCCAGGCGGCTCTCGCATAGTTGGGCCGCGAATTTGGGGCTTCAATTGGGCGGCGGGAGTCCACTGAGAGGGACACATGCAGGGCGTCGTGATCTGACACGCCGGCAACAACATCGGCCGCCAGCACTAAGCTCGGAGCATCACAAAGGAATAAGTCAATTGCTTTCGAGCTTGTGTCGGTTGTTCTTGTTGGGTCTTTAATCAAAATAATTGCCGGAAATTTATCTGGCCCAGTCGCGGCATTCGCAGTAGATTGTGGACTTGAAGCAAAGCCTTGTAAAGCCTTGAACGAAAAACTGCTGTGGCTAATAAAAAAAATGATTGATTTTGCCAGTAAAAACCGCTTAAGATTGAACGAAAAGAAAACTCAGTTGCTGCAAATAAATACTGCTCAAACTAGTAAATTGGAACCGCCTGTAATCAGAATTAACGACGCCGAAATAGAAGTGGTAAATCAAGCAAAAAATACTTGGTGTAATGCTCTCTGATACAATGAACTGGAGCACCCAATGCGATCAGGTTGTAGCGAAACTGAGAAGTACCACGTACCTTTTTGTTAAATTAAGGCAGCGCATTCAAACTAAATTGCTAAGAGATGTATATTTCGCCCATGTTCAAAGTCACTTACTATACTCAATTGTAATTTGGGGTGGGTCGCCTATGTTGGAAAAGGTTTTCATTGCTCAAAAGAGAGTTATCCGTGCGATGGCAGGTAAAAGATACTGGAAGGCATTGACACCTGTCGAGTCTTGCCGACCACTTTTTGAAGAATATCAGATCCTGCAAGCCTTCTCTGTGTACGCCGTTGAATGTGTTAAATTTTACAAAACGTATCCTGAATTGTTCCTCAAAAATTCTGAAAGCAAGGTGCACCAGAATCGCAGTACTCTGAAGTGGACTGAGCATTCAGATTATGTGGTTGGATAATTAAATAGTGCAGTTTTTTTATAAACAATTTGATGCGTTCTGTTGATGTGAAATATTTGAAAATGGTTTACTTCGCTTATTGTCAGTCTATTATGAGTTACGGCATTGTAATTTGGGGAGGGTCGAATCATGCGATGGACGAGGTTTTTCTGGCGCAGAAAAAAGTGGTGAGAGCTCTTGCGGGTGAGCGCTATTGGCGCAGTGCGGGGGCCGCTTTGTTCTGCGCGGCCGCTTTCGCTAGATTCGACTTTCTGCCTGTGTTTTCAATTTACCTCTTCGAATCGTGTAAATTTGTTCGTAAATATCCGCACTATTTTCAAAAAAACAAGTGAAGTTCATAATTATCAGACAGGGCAAAAAGGGATTTGTATGTTCCTGCTCAGACTTTGTTAATTTCTAAGCAGAACCCTTTGAATGGTTCATGGTTCAGCTGCTTTGTATAACAAATTGGCTGTTTTGATTCGCTTAGAGCCTCGATACAAGATTTTTGAAAGTAGTTTGAGGCGATTTGTTCATTCACATAAATTTTATAGCAAAGAAGAGTTTTTTTAACTAATTGATACATTGTAATATTTTTGTTGTTTTCTACTCTCTATTTTCTACTTGTTTTGTACTATGTTGCAAATGGGGCGCGTCGCAATGAGTAATTACATCGTGGTGACGCCTCATACGTCAATAAAGATCAATAATAATAATAATATGATCCCTAGAATTTTCAATCATCTTCTCGATAGAATCAAAAACATTGATTGTTATCAAGTGTTTAAGAAGGAATTGGAATTAATATTCTACGACAAAATGTTCTATGACGTGCAAGAATATTTTTTGTGTAAAATTGTGTGAACTGTATTTTAAATGTATTTAAAATTTAGTAAGCTGTTAATATTGAGATATAGCTGTATTACAGTGACCTATTCCAAAGATTATTTCTGTACATATGTTGCTCTATACGGAATAAATATTATCTGAATCTGAATCATTAAATCCAACCAAACAAAAAAATTAAAATCTGACCTTCCCCAACCCCAACCTAATCCAAATCTTTTCTTCATCTTTTTCTCTTTTTTAGTTAACAGCTTTGTCTGTCATCATCGCGTAAAGGGCCAAAATGTTGAACGAAGATAAGTAAATCTTAAACTAATGCGTATTTTATGGAACTCACCTATGTTATGGTGTTTTGCTCGCTCAGTCAACATGTCTGGATCATGGATACGCTGCGCTCCAGAAAGAATTTCCTCACCACGCATGAACATATCATATGAGTTGCTCCATTTCTGTAGGAAAAATGGGTTTTACAATTATAACATGGTTTAGTTATTATTATTGTTGTTTTTTCTTCACAAATCAAGTCACATGGGGAAAAAATTTGAGTTAAATTTGCAAGTGTGTAATCTGCTCTGCTCAAAATACGCGTTAAGTTCAGAAAGGGATCGTCCGGTGGCGTGGAAACTTGATAACCAAACATAGAAGCAAGAGGGGCAAGAGGGGAAAATTCTGCGTGCAGCTTTTGCGAGCCCAGCGGCCGGAGAACTCCGTCCCGCCGAGGGATAGAGCCGGCCCAACGCGTCTAAAGAGTTGAGCCAGAGTCTCCGGACCATCCAGAAAAACGTGTCCTCAAGTTCAAGTTTATTTAGTTTTGGTTTAAGCTAAAATATACATTTTACAGTATAGGCTACTACCGCCCTATTAGTGTTACATCGCTAGTCGGAAAAGCACTCGAGAGAATTGTTCGGGACCAAATTTGCGAATTTTTTGAAAAAGAAAACCTAATTCCGGCCACTCAGCATGGCTTTCGCTCCAAACGCAGCTGCGTAACACTTCTCACGGGAACCATTGACAACTGGACGGCGGCGCTCGATGAGAAAAGCGGCTCGCACTTGCACGCTGTTTTCCTGGACTGGAGCAAAGCGTTCGACCGAGTCCCGCACGCGCGCCTGCTCTCGAAACTGGACCACTACGGGATTAAAGGGCGCCTCCTGTCGTGGCTCAAAAGTTTCCTAGTCGGTCGCTCCCAATTTGTTACGTTCAACGGAGGCAAATCCGAACCCTGTGAAGTTTCCTCTGGTGTTATCCAGGGTAGCGTTTTGGGGCCCCTTTTGTTCAACATTTTTGTGGCCGACCTCCCCGAGTGCGTGGCAAACAGCCAAATCGTCCAGTACGCCGACGACGCAACAATTTACAAAAGAATCACCTGCCAAGAAGACGCCGACCAATTGCAAGATGATTTGTGTAATGTGGACATTTGGTGTGCAAACAACGGGATGAGTTTAAATGCGAAAAAGTGTAAAGTGATCGACATTTCTCACGCGCGCGTCCCCCTGTATTTTATGTACACCCTTGGCGAAACCGTCCTCGAGTACGTCAACCAGCAAAAATTGCTCGGCGTCAATTTTTCCAGCGACCTTCGGTGGCAGGTCCACACAGATATCGTTCGGGCAAAGGCGGCGCAAACCCTCGGCTTCGTGGCCCGCAACCTGCGCGGCTGCACCCCCCGAGTTAAAAGAATCGCGTACCTCTCTCTCGTAAAGCCAGGAATGACCTACGGACTCCCTGCATGGCACCCGACGACGCAGGTTAACTTTAAAAAGCTCGATAGAGTGCAGAAACGGGCGCTGCACTTTATTCACGGCCGCACCCTTCCGCCGGCAAACGAGCAGAGAGTTATGCCCCTCGACATGCACCTCAGGTACACCGACCTTCTCTTTTTTAAAAAGTGCCTGAGCGGCGAGACTGATTTTGACGCGCGCGCCCGAATCATCGAGGGCCGAGTGCTGCGAGGCGACAATAGTCAGCATCCCCGCCTCCAGCCACCCCCGGTCCGAAGTGTGTTCGGCCAGCGCGCTTTTTCCTTCAGGGTCGTCAAGCCCTGGAATGACCTGCCACCGACCCTCAAAAACTGCCCAACCAGCAATTTTCCCTCCCTTTGCAAGCAGCATTTGTGGCAGCAATTTTAAAGTGTCGTGATTGTTCTTTTTTTTTCGATAGTGTGGGTTCACGCGGTGGCCGATCTCTTTTTGATGTCGGGCGTTTTAGCAGACCTCTGCTAGTTGTGATACCCTTTCTGCTCATTTTTTCAATTTAATTTTTTTTCATGTATGACTTGAGTAGAATAAACAACAATAGATAAACAACAATAGGCTTTTGCAAAACAAGTCAGAAACAGAGATTAATGCTAATTGTTTAGAGCGAAGAATTCGCCCATGTCGTAGAACTGATTTTCTAACACATAGTATTTCACCATTTTAACAAGCTCATCATCATTATTACAACATTTAATATATTTTGGTAATGCATTAAATATTCTTGGTATCATAGCAGCAGGACTTTCCTTACATATTTCTAATCTACATGAGACTTCAACAAGATCTTCTCGACTCACATTATTCTGGTTATTTCGTGTAACTCTCCTATTATCCTATTATATTACCAGGATCACTGTACTTTTTGAACATTTGGCGATTGTTATTATTATTGATCTTTATTGACGTATGAGGCGTCACCACGATGTAATTACTCATTGCGACGCGCCCCATTTCTCACTAGGAACTTAATACACTCAAGAATATACAAAGAGTATACCGTGAGGATTTCGTATTTTCTAAAGAGTGGCCTACAGGATTCTAGAGCTTTATACCATTTACCGTGGTAAAGTCCAGCAAGAGCGCGCAAAATTCTCTTCTGGGCTACAAACACTTCTGACATTTGACTGGAGCCACCCCAGATAATTATAGCGTACAGGATATGGCTCTGAACGTGGGCGAAGTAGACCATTTTCAAGACATTATCAGATACTTTATCCTTCAGTTTTGTGAATTGATAAGTTACAGATATCAGTTTACATACAACATTTTTACAGTGCTCCACCCAATTCATAGTATCAGTAATATGTACGCCAAGGAGTTTACCAGACTTAACAATTTGAACTATTTCTTCATTTATATTAACTAACGGTGCTACAATTCTTCTAGTTTGATGAGTACGGACTTGAAGTATTAGTAGTTTTATCACAATTTATTTTAAGATTATTTCTTTGGGCAAAGTTTAGAAAGTCATTATTTTTCATTACGGTTCGATTATTAACTTCTTCAAAATTGTTGCCTCTTACTATGGCAGTAGAATCATCAGCAAAAATTACAAGTAAAGCAGCTACTATACTAAGTGGCATATCATTAATATAGGTTTAAAAGCTAGTAGGGCCAAGGATCGTGCCTTGCGGCACTCCCATATCACTCGAGATTACATCAGATTTTATCACAGTTACAAAATTATCACATCCGACATTTTGCAGTTGCACATATTGCTTACCATTTGTTAGGAAACTATGTAGCCACTGTCTAGTCCATATTTTTTTAATTTATTAATTAACAGTGGAGGGTATAGAGTTCCAAAGGCGTTACTAAAGTCGTACAAAATTACATTAACTTTTTCCTTTACCTCAAGAGCATCATAAAAATTTGTAACGTAATTATATTGGACTGTGACAGTACTCTAATTTTTACAGAAACCATGCTGTTCTGGTGTAATAATATTGGGGGAGATTCAATAGACTTAGCTCTCCCGTGATAAAAGATATCCCGGGATAGATCCAAAGGGATAAAATTTAGACCACTGTCTCGGGTTAAATATTTTTAGTCCCGCCTTCAATTTTTCTCCCCAAGTCAATGGGGGATAACTTCCCTTAGCCCCCTCTACGGGATAAATATTTAACCCGCGCTAAAATCAAATCAGCTGGTAATTAAAAGGTCGTCAACATGCTCGCGAACTTTTTAGATTTTGGCCAATTGCAATGAACAAAAATCTTTTTCAAATCAGAATTTTGTGAGGATCACGGAAATGAGGGCAAAATTGAAATCTAAAGCTAACACAAAAATCTGTATCTAACTTAATTTAAAATTGCTTATTTATTTTGCTCAGAAATTTCTAAAGACCTCTTCATCAAAGCGAAATTATACAAGGATTTTTTTCTTTTGAAATTTTGTGCACGTTAAATTTTTCGACCCAAAATAATTAAAATTCTGAAGCTTATTTTTTTATTTGTAGATAAATTAAATTTGCTAATTAATTTTTAATTACAATTAACATATAAAAAAAGGAAAAAATTCCTACAAAACGACTACAAACGACTCCAAGTTGAATACAAATTCACTACAAAACGACTACAAACGACTCCAAGATGACTACAAACGACTCCAAGTTGACTACAAATTCACTACAAAACGACTACAAACGACACCAAGATGACTACAAATTCACTACAAAACGACTGCAAACGACTTCAAGATGACTACAAATTCACTACAAAACGACTACAAACGACTCCAAGTTGACTACAAATTCACTACAAAACGACTACAAACGACACCAAGATGACTACAAATTCACTACAAAACGACTGCAAACGACTCCAAGTTGACTACAAATTCACTACAAACCGACTGCAAACGACTCCAAGTTGACTACAAATTCACTACAAAACGACTACAAACGACTCCAATAAGCCGTCAACTATTTCAACTGTTGAACCAGGTGACCTTGCTGTCAATTTTTAAACAAAAAGGTCAGCCGCTAGAAATAAATAATAAATAAAATAAAATCAAACATTTTCTTCACATTGGCTGAGCGTTCATTGTAGTTGCACTTTTGAAAGCCGGCAGCCATAGCCAGCCACTGGTTCAATTAATACTTGATTAGATAGCAATAAGAAAAAGATTTATTTGCCCAAATTAACTTTGACAAAAAGGTATTTAAATATTTGGGAAACACTTAAGATGAAAGAAAAGCAAATTTTTTTTCTTTCTTTTTCACATTCACTAATTTTTTTCCTTTTTTATTTGTTAAGTGTAATTAAAAAAATACCTAATTTAATTTATCTACAAATAAAAAATATAAGCTTGAGAATTTTAATTTTTCAGAGTTGAGAAATTTTACGTGCAAAAAATTTCAAAAGAAAAAATCCTTGCATAATTTCGCTTTGATGAAGAGGTCTTTAGAAATTTCTCAGCAAAATAAATTAGCAATTTTAAATTAAGTTAGATACAGATATTTGTGTTAGCTTTGGATTTCAATTTTGCCCTCATTTCCATGAACCTCACAAAATTCTGATTTGAAAAAAGTTTTTTGTTCATTGCAATTGGCCAAAATCTAAAAAGTTTGCGAGCATGTTGACGACCTTTTAATTACCAGCTGATTTGATTTTAGCGCGGGTTAAATATTTATCCCGTAGAGGGGGCTAAGAAAAGATATCCTCCAATGACTTGGGGTGAAAAAATTGAAGGCGGGACAAAAAATATTTAACCCGGGACAGTGGTCTAAATTTTATCCCTTTGGATCTATCCCGGGATATCTTTTATCCCGGGAGAGCTAAGTCTATTGAATCTCCCCCATTATTACTACTCAGGTGATAATCAAGTCGACTTAAATATGCTTTTTCAAAAACTTTTGAATGAAACTGAGGGTGTAAAAGCAATAGGTCTATAATTGGCAGGGTTCTCTCTCTCTCTCTCCCTTTTTCTTAAACATAGGAATAATTTTTGACAACTTCATATTTTCAGGAAATTTACCTTCTACGAATGATTGATTTACAATGAAAGTTAGGGGCTGAGTGATATATAGGGATATTTTTTTTAGCACATTTACTGAAATTCCATCCCATCCAGATGAGTTTTTAGAGGTAAGGTTTTGGATTATACTGAAAGTTTCATAGTCGGAAAAAGGTTGAAGGCAGAAGTCAAGGAAAAGTGGTTCAGTTTCACAATTAATTTCAGGCTGGTGAACTGGTACATTTTCAACAAACCTTTGATGAAGGTGATTTGCAATATTTAACTGGATATACTCTTTATTATTTGCAATATTTAATTCTGTAATTGATTCTAGACATTTGTTTACACCACTTGATTCATTTATTATTCGCCAAGCAGCACTTGATTTATTATTAGATTTCTTGATTTTATCATCATTAAGTTGCATTAAGTTACCAACTCGCCGTTTCATAATTTTTATTTTGTTTTTAAGTGCTGATTTCTGATCCGGATTAGTAATAATTTTACATTTCTGTGATAATTCAAACAACTCATTTTTTAACTTTTGAGTTTGTGCCGATAAATTAATTTTACCTATTTGATTAGATCTCATTATGATCTTCTTCATAGGAAAAGAAGCTTCAAAATAATAAATCAATATACTCATAAAAAGCTCGCTCTGTTTGTTGACATTACTTTCAGAGTAAACTGCACTCCAGTTTTCATTTTCCAAATAATGAAAGAATTTTTGCCAGTTCAAGTCTCGAAAATCTCTTTTGAGGGAGAAAATATCCTTAGCTTTTTCTATTGGAATTTCCATATCTAAATATACTGCATTATGATCAGAAAATGGGGCTGGGAGGGTTAAACAACCAGTCACGCAGAGGATATTTGTATATATATATGATCAATAAGTGAACCCGAGTTAGAATCCTGTCTCGTATTTTGTCCATTATTTACTAGACTAAGAGAAAATGAATCACTGATTGCTTTCAAACTTACAGCATGCGGATTTTCGTTGTTCAGATTAATATTGAGGTCCCCAGCGATTATTAAATTACCTTGAAATCTACTTTGCCCTAGGAGAGTTTCAAATTGTTCTAAAAATTTCGGAATTTTAGAATTTGATTGCTGATTGCTTGGGCGACAAATACCTAGGAGATTTATCTTTTTACCATTAAATATTAATGATGCACCACAGATCTCAAACTTAGATTGTATTGATTTAATTTTCAGGGTTTTAGTCTCGCATTTAAGTAAGTTCTTTTTAAGAATTAATACTCCTCCTGGAGAGCGGAGTTAGAGTGAGCGTGATGGATGGTGGGAATAATGTCCGCCGAGCCCCCCGAATGCGTGGCGGCGTGCGCGATGCGAGATCGCGAGCGGATCAAGTTTGCCTCCAGAAAAATAAAGTGAACAATAATGGTAGTAGTTTTATTATGGGCATATGGCCCTGATAACATTGACCCCAGGTCAACTCCCCTATATGATTAGTCCATAAGAGTGCAGTGGGCATATGGTTGCCTATTCAATTCAATTCTACTACATTGGCCATAAGGTTAACATGGACGGGGTTGCTCTACCCTGGCGTATGAAATTAAGAAATTAATTAACTAGGATGGCACCAGTTGCTGGTCAAACCCATCATGCCCTTTCAACTGCCCGCCTGGCACCTGACCGCCGACGTTTACATCAACAAGCTCAAAGGGCTGCAAAGAAGGGCGCTCCACTTCTTCCACGGCTGCCTAGAAAACGTTGTCCCTCCAGAGATTGAAATTTATGGTACGGGTATTGAAGCAGTAAATAATTGTAAACTACTAGGAGTGGCAATAAATGATACAATGAATTGGCACCTACAATGTGAAAAAGTGGCGAATAAATTGAGAAGTGTGACATCTTTTTTGACTATATTGCGCAATACAGTGTCAGAAAGTTCACTTAAAACTGTATATTATGCTTTGCCCAAAGTCAAATATTGTATTCTATTGTGATTTGGGGAGCATCACCACACATGCAAAAAGTGTTCGTCGCTCAGAAGCGTGTTGTCAGCGCAATGACTGAGCTGAAGTATTGGAGAGGAAATTGTGCGCTTGATACATGTAGGCCACTGTTTGCTAAATATGGTAAATTGACTGTTTACTCTCTTTATATATTAGAATGTATGAAATTCCTTATAATTCATCCTGAAAAATTTAGAAAAAAAAATCAGAAATTCCAAATTGTATGAGTCCGAAAACAAAAAGTGCAAAAAGCAAGCACTGTGTAAATGACCTATATGTCGAGATTGAAAATCACTTGGATATATTAAACCAAAATCCTGTAGTTATGATAGCAAGAATATTCAACTCTCTACCTGTTAGTGTAAAAATGACTGTGGAAAGTAACGAGTTTATTAGCAAAATAAGAGAAATTGTATATAAGTATCAGTATTATGACATGAACGAGTTTTTCAGCTGTAAATTTGATTTGTAAATTGTTATAAATATGTGAATGACGTATTTTAAAAGTTGTCAATTCGTTCACGACTTAATGATAAAAATAATTCTGAATCTGAATCTGAATTGCAGCACCATCGCCATCTAAATCCTCGTCGATAAATTACAGACAAAGATTTAAGAAAGGTAGTAATACAGATGCAGCTAATTATAGACCAATCGCCCTTACGTCAAGTATCTCAAAAGTTTTGGAAAAAGCGTTTTTAATTCAACTGGAGAAATATTATGAAGGGAATAACTTTTTGCCTGACCAGCAGCATGGCATCAGGAAAAAGCGTTCTACGGTTACTGCGCTTTATGATATGGTGACAAATGTGTACGACTCATTTGACAAAAGAGAAAAAATTAATGTTATTTTGTATGATTTTACAAACGCGTTTGGATCATTCGTACCCGATAGATTGTTTAACAAACTAAAAATGTTTGGTGTCAATGGTAAAGCGCTAGACTGGATCAAGTCGTTTTTACTAGAGCGAAAGCAGCTAGTTCAACTGAGAGTTCTGAGTGATAAGTGTGTAGAAGAAATAATTAAATCTAAGTTGCGTGAGAGTAACAGAGGTGTGCCGCAAGGTACATACATCTCTTGGTCCCTTAACTTACAGCGCATATTCGATTGACCTGCCCTTAATTGTTATTATTGCAACATTAGTTATTTTTGCCGATGACTCTACAATGATAGTGAAAGGTAAAACTGCCTCTGAGGTGAATGAAAAGACAATACAAGCAAACTCTGACATGGTGAAATATGCGAGTGATAATCACCTGAAATTGAATCCGAATAAGACTATGGTAATGACAATGCACACCGCTCAAACGAGGAAAATAATCCAGCCTGAAATATTGATTGAAAATAAGGAATTGTCTGTGGTGAACAGTAGTCGCCTTCTAGGAGTAACGATAACAGATACAATGAGTTGGAATAAACAGTGCAGCGAAGTGGTGGCTAAGTTGCGTAGTGTTACGTATTTATTTATCATGTTACGAGAAAAAGTTTTAGAATCGACTTTGGTCCAAGCCTATCATGCATATGCGGCTAGCCGAATACTGTACTCGATTGTAATCTGGGGTGGCTCTACATATGAAAGATGTTTTTCTTGCGCAGAAAAGAGTAATAAGAGCGATGGCTGGCGTTCAATATTGGAGGAGTAATGCGGCACTTAACTCATGTAGACCACTATTTGTGAAATTTGGAGTGCTTACAGTCTATTCATTATATATTTTGGAGTGCGATAAGTTTGTGCGTAAATTTCCCGAAAAGTTTAAAATGAATCGTGATGTTCCAGGTGTTGCAGTGCGAACTACGCGTGCTACTGCATATGTTGAAACAGATTTATTTATAAGGCCAAGCTCACTAAATTGTGTGAATGAAAGTCCTGAGATAATGATAGCACGAGTATATAACAAATTACCCAATGTATTGAAAGAAATAGCTGACTATGGCAACTTTGTCAAAAGTGTCAAATATGTAATGCTGAAGTGTCAATTCTATGGTATGAATGAATATTGGAGATGTAAATTTGAATGCTTAAACTTGGAAGAGTGAGACTCAGCTGCAGGGTTTTCGGGGGTGGCAGTATTTGAGAAGGGTTATTCAAAGGCTTGCCCAACCCCCCCGAATAACTAATGGCGTGCGAGCTCCCTCAATCATTCAATTACTTGATGTTGTATTAGTTGATTGATTAAACCTAATTATTATTATCATAATGACCTGTTGTAAAGGCAAATTGGAGATGTACTATATATGTCTAATGCAATAAATTTTAATCTAATCTAATCTAAGACGAAATTAAAAAAACACTAATCCCAAGTCCCTACACAAAGTAGCTTAAAAAACTAATATTTTAAATTTAAATGTCCGAGGTTTGAAAACACCAGATAAATTTTGAGATGAAATTCAGGGAATTCAGGGGTTCACTATCGCAACTATTTTCATGCGGAGCAGCTGGCTTATTTTCAACAAACATTTTATTGAGGTAGTTAGCTATATTCAATTGAATGTACTCTTTTTTATTAGCAGTATTTATTTCCATAATTGGAGCTAGACACTTGTTTATTCCTATATATTCATTAATAATTTTCAATGCGGCGCTAGATTTATTATTAGATCCATTAATTTTTTTATCATTATATTGCCGTACTTCGTTGTTAATACATTCTCCGACCTGTTTCTTCATCATTTTAATTTTATTTTTTAATTACTCTGTGGATTGCTAGGCCTATACAAGAGTATTATTTTCAAAACTTCTCCTGCCATTCTAATCTCAACACCAGCAGCCTCAAATTTTAGTTCTATATTGGCAAAGGTTATCTTTTTAACAGACTCATATTGTAATTCACTAGCAACAAATAAGACAACTCCGCCACGCTCTTGGGTTGCTCGCGCAAAGGAAGCTAACTGTAAATACCCACTAATTCTCAGTGTTCCAATCTCATTTGAATTTAACCAATGTTCTGTTATTGCAATAAATTGAGGCTAACTTTGTATAAGTTAGCTTATATCATAGTATAATAAATTTTAATTGAAATGTTTTCAACAATTTGTTTGTAAACAATGTGATGTAACAATTTGGAGAAATAAACTACAACAATAATAAAAAAATTGAATTGAAGACAGCAGATCAAACCCCAAAAACATACTTAAATTATAGAATGGCATCGTGAGCCAAAAATTCAGGCAAATTAGCGGTCAATCATTCGTGAACAGTCCCACTAACATCCAAATATTTGTCTTTAATGCAGGCGTTTTTGAGTGGACAATTTTGACCACCGAATAACACCATTCTTAGATTTAAAATTTGTGATATAACATTTAGATAGACGAGAATTGACAACAGCGTTGAAGTAGATGCCAAAAATGTGTGTGTGTTCTAAAAATTCAATTCAATTCATTCAAAAAGAATTTAACAGTTAAATTAGATGGTATCCATGTTTTATCCCCTAAAAATGTGCTAAAATGTAAGGCAATGCCTTTTTTTGGGTCAGCTCACATGTGAATCCACAATGTTTGAAAATTAGCATCTAATATTCTGCGTCCAAATAATGTCACTCAAAAACGCTGCTGTGATTAAAGCAATCTTTTTTATTTAAGAAAATAAAGAATACCTGATTGTGAGCGTCTGGCATTGTGTAGAAAGGTCGAACAGCTAGAGGGAACTTGTCCAAAATATAGAAGTCAGTGTTGTACTGAAAAAAATAATCAAAAGCAAAATTAATATCAGCAATGACCACGGACATATACACAAAAACACATTGAATGATAAGAGAATAGAAAATACGCAAAATAGAGCATAGAGCCCTTCGGTTTGTGTACGAGTGGCACATTTCCGAGGCGGCGAAGACCGAGCTGCTCACAGTCCAGCAGCAGCTTAAGTACAATGACTCGACTTCTTCTTTTTTGTACTATGTTGCAAATGGGGCGCATCGCAATGCGTAATTATTTCAAATATGTAACCCCGTTGGAAGTGAAATTAGCGCTGAAAAGTATAAAGTCACCCTCTGAAGGTACCGACAATAATTCTAACAAAATGCTGCTCATGATTATTGATGTAATTTTGCCATCTCCACGTTTATTATTAACTCTGCGCTGCAAACGTCATATTTCCCAGCTATCTGGAAAAAAGCTATTTTGATGCCTCTGCCAAAAGTTCGCAGCCCCTCAAGTAGTTCTGATTTCCGGCCAATTAGCTTGTTGTGTGTTGTTTCAAAAGTGTTGGAAAAAATAGTTTTTGATCAAATGATGGAATTTTTATTACAAAATGATGTCCTTGATAGGCTCCAATCAGGATTTCGGAAATTGCGCAGCACAACAACGGCTCTTTTAAAAATCTGAGGATTTGAGAATTTCAATGTTTAAAAATGAAGTAACGTTAATGGTTTTTCTTGATTTCTCAAAAGCATTTGATCAGGTTGACCATGGTCTTTTGTTGAGCAAACTAAATCAATTGAATTTCTCTGCACCCGCTCTGCGCTTCTTTGAAAGTTATTTATCAGGTCGTCAGCATGCAATTAAGAACAGTGATGGCAATTTTTCTAAGTGGATGAATATTGAATGCGGCGTGCCCCAAGGTTCAGTTCTTGGGCCGCTCCTTTTCTCTTTGTACACGCTCGATTTATCGCCAGTGTTAAAGGATAGGTGCAGGTATCATATGTTTATGCGGACGACACTCAGCTTTATCTTAGCTGCCTGTCGAATAATGTAAACGAGTGTGTTAAAATCATGAACGACGTATTAAGAGATGTTGTGTATTGGTTAGAAGCGAATGTACTAAAGCTCAACCCGAGTAAATCACAAGCCATGTTAGTATGCTCAGTACGAAATAATGCTAAAATTTCCGCGATGCTAAGTGAAAAATTATATTTAAATGATGTTGAGTTTAACTTTGTGCAAGAAGCGAAAATCATGTTTGATAAGAACTTGTCTTGGAATGCGCAAGTGTCCAGAATATCGCAAAAAGTTTACGGCATGTTAAAAAGTATTGAAATGTAACTCCAGAAAAAGTCCGAGTGAGACTTGTTAAAAGCTTGATTCTGCCGCACTTAGATTATTGTGACATAGTTTACTGTAATTTGACAGCCACGCAAATTAACAAATTGCAAGTTCTGCAGAATCATTTAATCAGGTACATTTTTGATGTAAAGATCAGTCAAAATTTATCACCCTTGTATAAAAAATGTGAAATTCTGAAAATCGCGGATAGGCATAAATTGAAAATTTTAGTTCAGTCACACAAAATTTTGTATAAAAATAGTCCAGAGTACTTGAACGCTTATGTTACGACAATGTATGATGTAAACTTGCTCGGGCGCACGAGAGCGCACCGAATGAAACTGCTCGCACCGTTTGTTAATGTGGAGGTGCCGGAATACTCTTTCCAAGTTCGATGCTATAGGCTTTGGAATGAGTTATCATCAAATCTGTTTTAATGATAATGTTAATTTTTTTAAATCAGTACTGAAAAAGCAATATTTTGAGCAATACTAATGTTTTCTCTCTCTCTTGTTTTAAAATTTTTGTTTTTGTCATTTATTTGGATGAGTTCATGTATGGGGCATAGTTGCCCTAAATTCGAGCCCAATAAATATTTTCTTGAACCTAATTACATCGTGGCTGCGTCTCATAAGTCAATAAAGAGTAATAATAATAATATAGCGGGCATTCCATACTGGAGGTCTTAAGAAGCGCTGGATACATGCAAACCCCTTCTTGTAAATTTAACATTATGATTGTGTCCTCTTTGTATATTTGAGTGAATAAAATTCCTCGTGCAAAACCGATATCTTTTTCAGAAATATCGTGATACTGTTGATACAAGAAAAGTTACGAGATATAATCAGAATAATATTTGTTGTAATGCCCTTGTTGTAAGAGAAATTAAGCTGAAAAAAATTAGAAACCCCAAAGTTATGATACCTAGAATATTTAATGTCTTGCCGAAAACTGAAAATCCCCGAAAATGACGAGGTTCTTGTGAAAGAAGTAAAAACTTTTGTATTAGAGCATCTGGACTTTAATTGACTCAAATTTGTTATGTTGGTGACTAATGTATATATTGTACCGTTGGTAACACTGTAATAAAGCTTAGAATTATCTTGGAACCCGAACCGACCGGACGTGTCATTCCGTTCTCCGCACTCTACGAGCGGCCAGAGGCCGCCAGGGCCGGCAAGTGGCCGCCCTTGTAACACCTCAAAAACAGGCCACCTCCAGACGTAACAAATGGCGACGAGGAAAAACTAACTTCGGTGAAGGAGGAAGAGGTGAGTGGAGCGAGAAAAGTGCGAGAACGGCGACCACGTGCAGCGTGTGGTGATTCCCCAAAATTGGCTTGGGTTGGTGTCCGGAGGCGGACCTGTCCGGCACCAAAAGAGACCTCGAAGGAGCCAACGAAGAGTTTCCGGCGGGAGGAAAGTCGGGCAAGAAGAAATTCTCCGCGTGAGGCTGCGAAAAGCCGGGCGTTACATCAGCCAAAAACGAGGTGAGCGTCAGCAGACATTTTCAAGTCGAGGCGGCCAGCCGGCCAAGTGTGAAAGTCGGTTCTACCAGAGATACGATCAAGAGACCCGCGGCCCAGAGTGTTTGCGAGAGAATTCGCAGCGGCAAGAGAAGGGTGAGCAGAGTCACCTGCCGCAGAGTACGAAGCGTGACAGCCGTTCCTCGGACAAGGGAAGAGGACGGTGTGTGTCGGGGCGTCAGAGAAGGGCGTCGCCGAAAAGGGTCAGAGTGCGACCCAGTGAAGAGCTCTCCCAGGGTGGGAAGCTCACCGTGTTAGTCACCTTCAAGAAAAGGGCCAGAAGGAAAAGAGGAAGGAGGAGGACTTGGGCTCGTCATCGTGAGTTCGAGTGGAGAGAGACCACGAGCCAAGTCTTGTCTTCAAGTGCAGAGTCTGCTGAGCGCAAGAAAGAGGAAAGTGAAGGGCAAGTTGAGTCCAGGGAAAACCAGCGGCCACCAGACAGAGGACGTGTGGCGCTGTCGTTCGTACGAGAGAGACGCCAGGAGGAGGCAGCCGCCTTCTCTGGCCAACGTGTGAGTGACTCGGAGGGTGCAACCGCATCCTCGAGCCTTCGACCTGAGTTGAGGGGATCTCCTCAGGGGTCGTTTAAGAAGTGCCAGGCGAACAAGAGCCTGAGGTGAAAATTCCTGAGACTAGGAGGAGAGAAAAAGAAGAAAATCAGCAACTGGAATTTCAGGCCGTATCCAGATTGCGTGAACATTTTTCGGTGAAATTAAGTTCAGTGAATATTTGAGATTGAGAAGGATTTTAAGAGTTCAGAGTTGAGAAAGTTTAGAGCAAATTTGAAAATTCAAAAGTTGAAAGTAAATTCAAAATTTCAAGTTAATTTCAAAAGTGCAAATTTTGTAGTTCCAATTCAAGAGTGATTTTAAAGTAGTTCTCAAATTGCATCTTTGAAACCAAATTCTTGTGCATTAATTTCCACAAAATTGAATTATTGATTGATTGATTGATTGATAGCATGGCATCTTCTTAATTGTCTTAAAATAAAATAATTGAGTTTTTATCTTAGGCGGGAGATGTTATGTTGGTGACTAATGTATATATTGTACCGTTGGTAACACTGTAATAAAGCTTAGAATTATCTTGGAACCCGAACCGACCGGACGTGTCATTCCGTTCTCCGCACTCTACGAGCGGCCAGAGGCCGCCAGGGCCGGCAAGTGGCCGCCCTTGTAACACCTCAAAAACAGGCCACCTCCAGACGTAACAAAATTTTATAGTTTAAATAATGCAATGTGATGTGACTTATTTTGAAAAGTGAATATATCATGTCAATATTACAATGATTAATGAAATAAATAATCTTGAATCTTGAATAAAGAACAATTTTTAAATATTAAAACTTGGGTGGAAAATGTAGCCGATTAAATTTTCTTTTTTATGTTAACCAGATTTAATGGTGCCAGAATTTTTTTTTTCGCACAGGAACCCCAAATCCAAAATATTAATTTTTTTCTCACGTAACAATTTTTTTAAATTTTTTGAGATAGCCAATTGATTGTAAATTTAGTTTTGACCATGAAGCTCAAATTTTATCAAAACAAATAACAAATTGCCTGTTTCCATTCGCTTGGAGCTTCAGTACAAGACTTATGAAAACAGTTTGAGACGATGTGTTCATTCACATAAAATTTATAGCAAATATGAGTTTTTTTCAACAAATTGATGAATTGTAATATTATTTCTGTTGTTTTTTATTCTCTAACTTTTTACTTGCTTTGTAATATGTTGCAAATGGGACGCATCACAATGTGTAATTACATCGTGGTGACGTCTTATAAGTCAACAAATAGCAATAATGGAAATGAAGCGATCGGGCTTTTCCTCGTTGGCAGTGGTCGGACGCGCCGCGCGCTAATCACCCAATAAAGATCACCTCCCCCAATCAATCTGTCTTTAGCTAGCTCATTCTTGTATTAGTCAGCGAGCAGCGCGTTTGCTCATGAAATTGGTACCTGAATTTGTTAGTTTTTAAGAATTTAATTTTTTATTTAAAATGTGGTGTTTTTTCAATTTGCTGATTTTTTGTATTTTTTCTTGCTCATGAAATAGGGTCGCAGACCGTGACCGAAACTGGTAGAGCCATTTTTTTTTAATAAAAACAATTTTTCTGCAACGAGGAAAAGCCCGATCGCTTCATTTCCATGATCATCTCCTCGAGTGTCAACTTCTTCAAACAAATTCGACTTCGGTACGGGCCCGATACCAAGCAGCAAGTACGCCACTATGAACAAACCTGCCAAAAAACTGTTCGCATCCGCGCTCAGTTCAACTTCCTATCCGAGTGCCGCAAAGAGTTCATCTGCCCAAAGGCCCTGCGCGTCAAACCGCCCGCCCTTCTGCAGGACGACCCGCGCGCCAAGGGCATCCTTCAGAGAGCCCGAGAGAGCCAACCACTCGTTTGTCCGCTTGGCCACCGACAAAGCCCGAGGTGAACTTCACTTTTCCACCCAGGAGGAAAACGCTCAGTGGACCGACCTCCAGTTCACCCTCGAGGACAAGGACGCCAAGACTCTTGACCAAATCATCGCGCAGAAGTGCAAAAATGTGAATATGACGGAGTCGGCACACAAGAACAACAAGTTGGAGAAAATGGTGGCCGCCAAAAACCAACACCGTCCGAAACCGGACACCACCAACGTCATCAACCTGTCCAGCGCGCCCCTCTCGGAAGCGCAACGCTCAGCCCTCTCGCGTGGACTTAACTTCAGTGTGGCGCCGCGCCGACTTCGCAGAATGGATTTCATCACCCCGATCGAAGCCGCATCCAAAGTGGTGGCCAAGTTTGCCCTTGAAAAAGCCGCCGAGTGGAAACAAAAAATTGCCACCGAGCTAAAAAAAGAACACAAATTTCGGCCTAACATCACCAAAGCCGAAGCCCAGGGACTCCGTGACCTCAAGAACAACAAAGAGGTCAAGGTCGTCAAGGCCGACAAGGGCGGCGCCGTCGTCCTACTCGACACCGCCGACTACGACTCGAAGATGGAGCAGCTACTCGCAGGTGGCGAGTACGAGGAGTTGGCCGGCGATCCAACAAGAGAGTACGAAAAGAAGCTGCATGCCATCCTCCAAGGCACCTCTCTGCACCCAAAAGAGAAAGCAGCCATCACACCTGACCCGAGCCACCCCGGCGCCTCGCAGAACGCCTACAAGACGCCGCACATCTACGGCCTTCCGAAGGTACACAAGGAGGGTGCACCGCTGAGGCCCATCGTGAGCACCGTGGGGTCCGCTTTCCAGCCGCTCGCCCGCTACCAGGCCGACATTTTGAAACCTTTAACCGATAAGTCAACAATTAGCATTAAGAACGCAGATCAAATTCTCCCAACAATCAAAAATTTCAAACTTTCAAAATTTGACCAATTTTGTAGCTTCGATGTAAAAAGCCTTTTCACTTCAATCCCAACAAATGATCTTTTAATTATTTTGAGAAAAAAACTTGAAAATGACCAAACTCTAATTGATAGAACCTCCCTCCCAATTAGCTCACTTTTGGAATTAATTGAATTTAGTATCAACTCCACCTTCTTCCAATTTAAAGATAAAATCAGGTTTGGCCATGGGTTCATCTTTGTCCCCAGTACTGTCCGAAATTTTCATGCAAAACTTTGACGAAATTTGTCTCAAAATATTCAAACAATCCCCCCGTTTGTTTTTCCGATACGTAGATGATTATTTCATAATTTATAGAAAAAGAATTTTCCCAATCGAAAATTTTTTAGATTCTTGCAACTCAATCCACCCCTCAATTCAATTAACTTGTGAGTTTGAAAAGGATGACCAAATCCCATTTCTTGACCTACTTTTAAAAAAAGATGGTGAAAAAATTGCAATTTCAGTTTACCGCAAGCCCACCTCCACCAACTCAACCCTCCACTTTGAATCAAATCACTCTTTCTCAACCAAGTTCTCTGTTGCTCTCTCAATGTTTAAAAGAGCATACAGTTATTGCTCAGGGAAAATTTCTTTGAAAGAAGAAATTTCCAACATTTACAAAATTCTTCGTCAAAATTGTTACCCCGTAAATTTTATCAACAAAGCACACAATAAAGCAAAAAATCCTCCAACACCCAAAGCCCCCGAACAATTTTCAACCACAATGGTCATTCCTTATTTTAAAGGAAAATCAGAGAAAATCAGGGCCATCAGCCAAGAAGTTGCCAGAGTGCGAGTTGCTTTCTCAAACTCTTCAAATCTGCGAAAATGTTTAATGCATGTAAAGCCCAAATGTGAACCTGCTCTGCGTAATTGTGTATACCGCGTGCCATGCGCCGATTGCTCTTCAGTTTACATTGGGGAGACAAAAAGACACGTTTATTTCCGTTTTGACGAGCATAAAAGGGCAATTTCAAAAACTTTTGATCCGGCCACAATTGGGACGGACAGCAATGGTTTTCAAATAGCTCAACACGCGACTGAATTTGGCCATTCTTTTGCCTGGTCAGATGCAACGGTTATCAAATTCGAACAAAATCAATCAAAAAGAAAAGTGCTGGAAGCAATGGCAATGGCATGCGGTAATAATGTAATAAGCCAACCGAGCCACCAATTCGATCAAAGGTGGATGTCTTTTTTGAGAGAGGAAGCAAACAGCTTTTTCTCGAAAACGCATAATGTGCCCGACGTCATTCGGCGCCCCCGTGGTCGGCCGCGCCGCGCGCTAATCACCCAATAAAGATCACCTCCCCCAATCAATCTGTCTTTAGCTAGCTCATTCTTCTATTAGTCAGCGAGCAGCGCGTTTGCTCATGAAATAGGTTGGTACCTGAATTTGTTAGTTTTTAAGAATTTAATTTTTTTATTTAAAATGTGGTGTTTTTTCAATTTGCTGATTTTTTGTATTTTTTCTTGCTCATGAAATAGGGTCGCAGACCGTGACCGAAACTGGTAGAGCCATTTGTTTTTGAATAAAAACAATTTTTCTGCAACGAGGAAAAGCCCGATCGCTTCATTTCCATGATCGAGTGTCAACTTCTTCAAACAAATAGCAATAATAATATTAATAAATGTTCAGCCATTACAAAATTACCAAATAATATTTAAACCCACCAAACTGCCAAGGATGATGATTTGTGCTTTCTAGATAACAAGTTGTAAGTTGCAAACGGCTGAAAGTATTTTAATAACATTTGAGTTAATCAAAAGTAAAAATTAAATTTCTAATTGATTGGTTATCTCAATAGGATTTGAAATTTTTTTCTACATACAAATGAGCATTTCCAGCGCATTTAACAGCAAAATGAGTTACTGTATTGCTCTAAAATTATTTTACACTAATACTTATAATGATTTAAAAGCTTTTGAATTTACTCACAAATATGTTTGTAAATAATATCAAAAACAAAGTTCATCTTTCATGCCACCTAGTAAGGAGTAATCAAGTTTTTTATATTTCCTGTAAAATCCAGCTGTATGCAGCTGGGAAATTTTTTACGTGCCGAAAATGCAAATGGGATAATTGCGAGCACGAGCAGCGATATGTAAAATAAAAATTAAAAGTAAAAAAATGCTTGAAATTTTTACCTTCTTTTTAACAAGGCGCCCCAAGAGCTTTTCGTCTGGGGTCGAAAGATCATCTTCTTCGTCAAGATGTACACCAGCCTCAGCTAACAGATCCAAGCCTTGACGAAAGGTGAGCTTCAGAGGTGGGCTCAGGAAGACGAACGGATCAACAGGATATTGCTGTCCAACAGCAGCAATTTCAGCAGCAAAATGCTCCTGTAAGCCTTCAAAGAGCTGCGTGAATGTGTTGCCAATCACATCGAGAACCTCATGATAGTGCCATTTGAAGGCCATTTCCAAATCGAGGCCCACAAACTCTGTCAGGTGACGATGAGTGTTACTATCTTCAGCCCTGAAAACTAAACTTTGCATTGTAATAAATTACACCACTACTTTAGAAATTTTTATTATTAATATTATTATTATTTTTTGAGGGGCTTCTTCTACCATTTAGTGTGCCGATGAATGAAAAAATGATTGTGGAAAATTTTTTTAAAAGATCATTCGTTCCAGATTCAGATTCATAAATTATTCATGGTGATTTGAATATAAAGTCGGCTTTTCCTGAATGGGTTTTGTGAGTTGTTTATTGTTTAAGAAAAAACAATATCCAAAACCCATCGAGGAAAAGCTGACTTTAAATTCAAATCACCCTCGATCGTGAAATTCTACCACAATATCATAAATTATTGTTCATTTTTCACAAATTCGTTTATTTGAGTCGCCGTTATTTATCAGAAATTTATTTGTTAGAAAACAGTCCTCGGCAATGATCAGCAATTTTTTTTTATCAGAAATTCATTGCTCAGAAATCGTGCTTTTCATTTGTCAGAAAGTTATTTATTTTTATTCTCATTATTTCACAGGATGGGTAAATTTTAAAGCCCTTAGGTGTAGATGAAACTAGGCAGAAGTGGCAGCGTTTGATCAGCAGAGTATATTATTTTTCTGACCAATGGAAATTTTTCCCTCCTTGCTGGGCAAGGCTTACTCCAATGTTTGCAGATCTTAGGTACAGGCAAATTATTAAATTTCGTTAGCATTGCTATCTAAAACACATAAAAAGAGAGAGGGCGCCACCTAGGTAAGCTATAGTCGAGGCTGTGAATCGTCTCCAGGTTCTGACCTTTTTTCCTGTTTGTCCGAGACAGAGAACACCGAGGTGGGCCCAGGGGGACCACAAAATGCCCCCCAAACGATTTGGGACATTTTGCCCGTTTCCATCCGAAACTAAGACGAAAATTGAAAAATTCCAAAAGACGGAGACGAATGGCCGGCGCCGGAATGCAGCGGACCGTGGTACTCACCCTGGCCTGTGTCATCCTCCTGCGGCTCCAGAGCGACGTCCTTCAACGGCGGCTCCACCAGCAGGACCCGCGGGCGCTGCCGAGCCCCCTGTATGCCCAGTTCACCACCCTGGAGGTC
Source organism: Neocloeon triangulifer (assembly GCF_031216515.1). NCBI lineage: Eukaryota > Metazoa > Arthropoda > Insecta > Ephemeroptera > Baetidae > Neocloeon > Neocloeon triangulifer. The sequence goes on from NW_026775550.1 coordinate 5,709,984, forward strand.
AACAACAACTGCGTGGTGAGCTACTGGGTCGCGGTCAGCTGTGCACAGGTGAGCGAGCGGAGCGCATATTACAGGAATGTGCAAACTGCTCGCTTGATATGTGCACCGCGCGACAAATGAAGCCTTCGCTCTGCAGTGTCCGCCGCAGGCAGCTTCCTCACCATCTTCGCGCTGCTGTGCGGTGACATCAACGTGCTGCCCGGCCCGACAAGGTCAGCCCCGACTCTCTGTGTGCTCTGCGACAAGGTAGGACGGAAAAATGCTGTAAAAATTCCTTGTTGTGATTGCGGCCGAATATTCCATAAAATCTGCCTCGTCAAGTAAGAGAAGCTTTTGGACAAAGAAATAAATGCGTTGCGTAAGAAAAACAACTACCGATGCTGGAGCTGCAACCTGCCAAACTTTAATGATTCTTTTTGGAGTTTACCGCCGCCGCCCCCTAGCCCCCCTTGAGCCCCGAACGCGCCGCGCCAAATAAATAAAGAGGCCGTGACCATCCTGTCCTTTAACGCCCGATCTCTCAAGGACCGAAAAAAGGCCGCCGACATTCTCGCCTTGATCTACACACACTACTCGGCCGATATTTGCGCGGTTAACGAAACGTGGCTCTCGCCCAACGTGCACAATCATGAAGTGCTGCCACGCGAGTACGTCGTCCTTCGGAAGGACCGGTTAGGAGGGCGGCGTGCTGCCGGCGGAGTGCTTCTCGCTATCCGACCGCATCTGCAGCCGAAAAGGCTCAATCACCTCGAGGGACGCGCGGAAACAGTCTGGGCACAAATTAAAGTCGGAAAATTGCAAATCCTGATCGGCTCGGCATAGCGGTGTCCGAATGCCGACGCTGCCTACAACTCGGCCCTGCTTGAATCGCTCAAACTCGCGGCGGCGGAGCAGCATAAATTTGACGGATGTTTCGTGACGGGGGATCTGAACCTAAATGTGTGCTGGAAAAGCGACCCACCAATTGCCCGCGCCGCCCCCGCCGCCGAGTTCATCGACCTTTTTGCTAACATGGCTCTTTCTGAATTAATACAACCCTGGCAGAAACGATTATTGGTGAAATAATTCTAAAATATTTATGCAATAATCCAGTTTTGAATTAATATTGGGATCAATATAAAATTCTGACAGGGAATCTCCTACTAGAACTGCTGCGACGGAAACAACTCTCGACCTTTTTCTCACCGACCACCGACGTTCCCGCCCTTGTTGCGGCCTCGGAGGTGGTCCCGGGGGTGAGCGACCACGACGCCCCTCTCGCCACCCTGACGACCACAATGCTGCGCCCGGTGTTGGCGCCGCGCGAGACGTTTGATTTAAAGAGAGCAAATTGGCCGGAGCTTAATACCGAATTAGCGAGACGCCTTGGAAAAATTTTCGAGCTGCAGGAAATATGCAGGAGATATGGGAAAATTTTAAAAAGATCGTGTTTGACAGCGCGGAGGAATTCTTACTCAAGAGGAAAATTGGAGGAAACAAACGACGCTTGGTCCCATGGCTCAACCAATACGTAAAATTGCTGATAAAAATTCGCGACCGACTTTTCCAAAAATGGCTGGTGGAAAAATCAAACGACTCTAGGCAAGTTTTTTTAGCCGCGAGGAAAACAACTCAGTCTGCCATTCGGTCCGCGCGTGAAAACTGGCTTTGGAAATTGGGAAAAGGCCCTAACGGGAGCTCTGAATTCTGGCGGTATATAAATGGAAAAACAAAGGTGCCAAATAACACCGCTAGTTTTGAAGTGCGAGGAATAAATGTGACGGAACCACGCGGAGCTGCTGAAAAACTGCCACCTCACTCGCGCCTAGTCTCACTTTTCTTTTCAATAAATCTCTCGAACAGGGCGAATTACCCGCGGATTGGAAAACGGCCGCCGTAACACCCATCTTCAAGGACGGAGACAGGCAGGACATGCAAAACTACCGCCCAATTAGTGTAACATCCCTGGTCGGAAAAGCACTCGAGAGAATTGTTCGGGACAAAATGTGCGAATTGTTTGAAACAGAAAGGCTGATTCCGGCCTCTCAGCACGGCTTTCGCTCCAAACGCAGCTGCGCCACACTTCTCACGGGAACCATTGACAACTGGACGGCGGCGCTCAACGAGAAAAGCGGCTCGCACTTGCACGCTATTTTCCTGGATTGGAGCAAAGCGTTCGACCGAGTACCGCACGCGCGCTTACTCTCGAAACTGGACCACAACGGGATAAAAGGGCGCCTCCTGTCGTGGCTCAAAAGTTTTCTAGTCGGTCGCTCCCAATTTGTTACGTTCAACGGAGGCAAATCCGAACCCTGTGAAGTTTCTTCTGGCGTTATCCAGGGTAGCGTTTTGGGGCTCCTCCTGTTCATCTTTGTGGCCGACCTCCCCGAGTGCGTGGCAAACAGCCAACTCGTCCAGTACGCCGACGATGCAACAATTTACAAAACAATTACATGCCAAGAAGACGCCGACCAACTGCAAGATGATTTGTGCAATGTGGAAATTTGGTGTGCAAACAACGGGATGAGTTTAAATGCAAAAAAGTGTAAAGTGATCGATATTTCTCACGCGCGCGTCCCCTTGTATTTTATGTACACCCTCGAGTACGTCCAACAGCAAAAATTTCTCGGCGTCAATATTTCCAGCGAACATCGGTGGCAGGTCCACACAGATATGGTCCGAGCAAAGGCGGCGCAAACCATCGGCTTCGTGGCCCGCAACCTGCGCGGCTGCACCCCCCGAGTAAAAAGAATTGGGTACCTCTCTCTCGTAAAACCAGGCATGATATACGGACTCCCTGCATGGCACCCAACGACGAAAGTCAATTTAAAAAAGCTCGATAAGAGTGCAGAAACGGGCGCTGCACTTTATTCACGGCCGCACCCTTCTGCCGGCAAACGAGCAGAGAGTTATGCCCCTTGACTAGATTAGACATGCACCTCAAGTACACTGACCTTCTATTTTTCAAAAAGTGCCTGAGCGGCGAGACTGATTTTGACGCGCGTGCCTGAATCATCGAGGGCCGTGTGCTGCGAGGCGACAATAGCCGGCATCCCCGCCTCCAGCCACCCCCGGTCCGAAGTGTTTGGCCAGCGCGCTTTTTCCTTCAGGGTCGTCAAGCCCTGGAATGACCTGCCACCGACCCTCAAAGACTGCCCAACCAGCAATTTTCCCTCCCTTTGCAAGCAGCATTTGTGGCAGCAATTTTAAAGTTTCGTGATTGTTCTTTGTTTTTCGATAGTGTGGGTTCACGCGCTGGCCGATCTCTTTTTGATGTCGGGGCAGACCTCTGCTAGTTGTGATACCCTTTCTGCTCATTTTTATCCAATTCAATTTTTTTCATGTATGACTTGAGTAGAATAAACAACAATAAAAAAAAAATCAGTTTGTTGTAATTTTCTAAGATGAGTCTTCCTTAATTAAATAAGTCACTGCTGTGTTAATAGTATGAAAATATATTTATGGCTCTCATGGAATAGTTTCTCGCTTCAGTAATTAGAAATATTTAAATTAATCATAATGATTTTAATTTTAATGATTGCATGATTCCGCTTTTTAGTGCAGTATACTTTTTGCAATGCAAAGTTGCCATGAATGGTGAATAAATAAAATAAATTAAATAATCCGCTTGTAGAATATTGTCTGCTAAAAAACCGAGTTTTTTAGTTTTGAGTTCTGATAAACATTTTTGACTATCTTTGGTATGGCAAGGGTGTCGACAGCGTCTGTTGTGAATGGAGTCCCGCAATAGGGCCGAAAAGAACAAAGCCGAAAACGGCTGAGCGGAACAAGGCCGAAAAGAAATAGGGCCGACAAGGAACAAGGCCGAAAGCTGAAAAATAACCGATAACCGTGAGCGCGTTCAGCTCAGTGAACATTCAATCCTTTGCGCGTCAATACCAAAATCCGTCATGCGGCCGTTTCGCATTGGAAAATAGATGAAAATTGATTTCACACAAGACTTCGCAAAAAAAATCTTCATTTTGGGCGAGACACAACCACAAAATCACAGAAATTTGAGGGACAACAAGATGAAGATAAATTGATCTCTTGTACAGCTTAAAAAAACCATCCTGCATTGGAACTCGGAAAACACGATCTTTCAAGAAATTATTTGTCCAGGAAACTTATCACTTATGTGTATAAACTTCTCAATTTATTTATTTATTTACCCTTTTCCTATCATCATTGTAAATTTTTGATGTAGACTGACCTACTGATTTGAATTTGGGTGGTATGAACGTGATTAATTGTTGAAATGTTTTATCAATTTTGGTCAAGCTAATTTTGAGAAAAATAAATAAATTCTAGGAAATTACATAACAATGCTAAATTTAAATATAAAAAATTTGGGTCTCCTAGAAAATTCATTTTGTCTTAACTATGTCTCCATGGAACTGACATAAAAATCCAATGCTAATTGATGTAGAGCAAAATTAATTGCGTCATTTTTTTTGCAAAAGCTCTCCTTAATATTGAGTTTCAAGTCTGCTGGTCAGTTTTTGGTTCATGTATTTCCAGCATATCGACCATAAATAAAACCAGGAAACTGAAAAGTTCCTCCCTACCAAATATTAAATAATTTAGATATTTGTTACTTTGATTTATAAGGACGATGATAAAAAAAATTGTGTCCTGAGACCCGAGGCGTCCCATTTCTTATTGGGATGGCGGGTAGACATAACACGGTAATCGCGGTGATTTCCCAAAAAAATCAGTTCGTCCTAGTTTGTTTGCACCGGTATTTCGGCCTTGTTCCTTTTCGGCCCAGTTCCGCTCAGCCATTTTCGGCCTTGTTCTTTTCGGCCCTATTCCGGCACTCCATGTGAATTGGCCGCTGCAGGACGAGGTCCATGTGAAGATTGCTGTGAGCAGTTTGCGCGGCTCAAGCAACCGTCTCAATGGAAAGGAAGGCAAGGCTGCATGATCTCAAGGATGGACATGGGCGAAAAGAAATTAATAATTTTTGTCATACTTCAAACATGAACACACGCTAGTTACACTCTTATAATCTGAATCATTTTCCAGTTTAAGCAAAATCCCGTAAAGAATCAAATGCGAAATATCAGCCTTCACAAGCTCTTGCTCACATTTGCGTGCAAGAGCCGCTAGTGAGCGAACCACATTTTAATTACTTGTAAAATGGTAGCCCACCCTTAGATGCATTAAATATTGTACCTGCTCCAACTGTAAAAACTCGGTCAAAATCAGCAGCAATAGCCATCTGCTTGTATAGCTGAGGACTCTGGGCTAAGTAAGCTTGGCCCTTAAAGTAGGACACGGTGAAAACATTTGCGCCGCCCTCTGATGCTGCAGAGATGATTTTTGGTGTGTGTATTTCAGTGAATCCTTGGACTGTTAATAAGTCTCTGAAGAGGCGGCAGACACCTGCCTCCAACCTGAATATAGCCTGGTTTGCTGGAGTTCGCAAATCCAGGATGCGGTGGTCTAGTCTGGTATCTTGGTTAACTCGAATTGTGAGGCCTTCAGCATCCTGAGTTAAAGGATGATCGATAGTGATTATAGAGTTAAAAAAAGTTTAAAATTAATTATCTGAATTAACTAGTATTTCGTTAGATATTCCCTATGATACGAGAGGGCAAGGTTTTTTATAGTAAGTTTTAAAAACCTTAAATTTTCAATGCAATGGCTACTAAACCATTTTAAATAATTACAAAAATACTTTACCGGTAAATCATCTCGACGGGCAGCATCCTCAACTTGCAAAGGCAATTTAGTTTTAGCGGCCGAGACTAGGAATACTTGGCGCACATGCAATTCAGTGTCTTGCTGAGTGCAAGCTTCAATACGGCGCTCAACAGCATGAACAATGCCTTCAATGTCTACAATACTCTCTTTGCTGATGCTGAAAAATTACAGAATTGTAACAATCAAGTTTCAAAATGAGGAATATAAATTCAATTGTTTAAAAAAAATGATTGTATTAAATTCTCGTAATACATAATACATTTATTCAAAAACAATAAGGCTCAACTAGTTTTGGTCACAGTCTGTGACCCTATTTCATGAGCAAGAAAGAAAACAAAAAATCAGCATCATTAAAAACAACCACTTAACATACAAATTAAATTACTTTTTAATGATTTATGCTTCCAAAATGTAACACTATGTTTTATTGAAACTCTCAATTGAAGCCATGATGCAAAAATGTGCTTATTATAAAACGAACTCCCCCCTCTCACTCTTTCGTTCCTCGGAAGTAAAAAAAAAAAATTAAAGAGTAAAATTTCATATACTTAGAGAGGAATTTGACCATCTGCTTGCTGGTATTCTCATCAACTTGGGCAAGAACTTGCACAGTGCTCTCCTGCTGCCTCAATACAGCAAAGCATTGCTTGCCCTTGGCTCGGCTTGTGTGCAAGCGCGCTCGAACCCAAACAATGCTACCTGCAAGGGTTGATTGAAGGTCTCTGACATGCACGTACTCCTGAGTAGGCCTTTCTGTGCTTTGGATTAGTCCAACCAACCCATATTGTCCAATGGAGCAATCGTCTTCCTAAAAATGAAATTTTTTGTTAAATTGAATCAAATGTGTGAAAAAAGACAACAATATAACAATAATCAAGCTATTTTTACCTGCGTTTGCATTCCATCATTTTGGTTTACAGCGCCACGGTGCTCTTCACGTTTTACTGCCTTTTCCTTCTCTTTTGCCTCTTTTTTCAGTTGCTTCTTTGACTTCCCTCCTCTGAAATTGAATGTAATTGAAAATAAAAATGGAGAACTGCACAGCAGCATAACACTATTGTGTGAGTAGGTGACAAGTGTTCAAAATATTGAATTAAATTTTATGTTAATGCGCGCAATTGCAGAACCTTAGTCAATCAATAGATTTTCAATTCCATTTAATATCAAATATTTACAACGATCTTAGAGTACGTCTTAATTACATTAAATTTAACATTCTGCATCCATTATACAGTTTTGATAGGGTGACAATACAGCAGATATATTATACGAATAGATCTCACAGAAAGATATTTTCGGTACGTACACTAATAAAAATATTAGTTTATTGTTAATTATTAGCTACAGTCTTTCCGGAAATTGTTAAAGATTTATGAAATCATGATTTCAGGGCTCTGTGTGTTGTTAGATGCAGCCTTAGAGTGCCAGTGCCCTACAGGTTTAATAAGCATGTCATCGATATCCAGAGTTATTATTATTGTTGTTTATTTGTCCACATTGTTTTAATTCGATTGTTAAAAAAAATGATTTATTAAACAATAGGGACACCGATTGTAGGACAAAACAGCACCGCACCACTAGAAAAAATTTTGCTAAAACTTCCGAGACTAAAAAGACCTCCGCCGCGCAGTCGGCGCAGTGAGCCTGAAAACAAAATTATTTCTACATACGCGTATGCATTATGATTTTCATATGACGTGTCACAATAATGTTTGAAAGTAAGAAAAAATCCGACCGCACTGCAGTCGTTGGTCCAACACGTTATGCGTTGTATGTATCTGTCCTATGTACATATGCATTCCTAATTATTATGCAAGAACTTTGTCAACAATATGGAGAAATATAAGCAACAATAATAACGCGATGAGGTTGCGAACTCTCTGGGTTTTAATGCTTAAAAAATTTTGCTAGTCTACGAAAGAAGAATCAATCTTACTTCGCTTGAGAATTGTCAGCCATGATAGAAGCCCGTTTCTCCGTTCTTGGTCAAATGGAGCTGATGAACGGCCAAACCGGCCGACCGCCAATATGAATGTCGTCTGATTGTCAGTGGTCCGCTGTCCTGAAATTTAAAGCTACAATATTTTTGATATTTTTCTTTTGCTAAGCCCCGGTCAACAAACCTCCGAGTGCTAAATGCACGTGCACACTCCTGCAAAGGTCTTCGCCAAACACCAGCCACCGCCCACCGGCTCCGGCTGTATTCATTATTCAAATAATCTCGCAACCAACAATAGACAGGGTGTGTTTCTTTTTGTTTTGGCCAACTTCGCCAAGAATCCCCATTTTTGGGGTGGGGGAACTTGGCCAGCGCATTAAAAAACAGCCGCCAGAACAAGCGCCAGAAGGTATTGCGAGCGCCACCAAAATTCCAGTGGCCATTGAAGAAAGTACTTCTGCAGCCTACTTGACAAGCAGCAGATAAATTTAGTTTTAATTTTTTTTATGTTCATTGAGAAAGATTAATTTTGTTTACTCTGATGGGTTATAAAAAAAGCTAGTTTCATATTTTATTTCTCTAATTATTTCTCATCATTTAACTCTCACTCGACTAACAAAAAAAATTGGAAAATGTGGGTTAGAGTTTATAGCAACCTGTCAAAATTGATGCAAGTTTTAATTAATTTAATTATTAAACATCTTAAAGGTAAAAGGCTAAGAAAATTGTTAATCATTAAAAGATCTCAAAGACACTAATTCAATTCAATTCAATTCAATTCATAGAAAATATCAGGCACACAAAAAATGGATCAAAATTACACATAAATTATTTTGCTGAGAAATGTTTAATACAACTTATAACATACACAATACAAACAATTAAAGTGCTGATTGCGAAAGGCGCGGATAAGTCATCGGTAATTCATTGAATATATAGTAAAAAAAGGTAAAAAATTACGAGGTTAGGGTAGGTTAGTACTGACCAAATTTGGAGCAAATAGCGCAAAAGTTGTCTCGGAAATAATATCAACGCTACAAAATTAATAGGAAAATTTTGTTTAACTGAAGATTACACTAATCAAAAGCTTGGAATCGTACAATTAAGTCGCTAATTATGTTTTTGGGAAGCAACAAGTAAAAAATAACAAGTAACACACATGAGTGGGCGGAACACATTTCCTTATTTTTCCATTTTCGTTTGTCACTTGTTATTAATTCTTGGCGGAGTTGGCTGCTTTGCAGTTTGCACGGCAAGATCGCCAAGAAGAGTCCTCACACTAGCAACAGCGCCACTGAGCGCGAACTAACGTCAGGGGAGGGGACTTTTGGTGCATCTTGCTATCAACAAGCTTGCCATCTTGGCGTTTAAAGAAACAGCCGCCAGGAGTCCCGCCAACTTGGCCAAGTTTTTCTCCATTAAAGAAACACAGCCAAAGGACTCTGAAGAGTGTATGCAGATGCATACACACCAAACTAGAAACGTTGTCCCTCCAGAGATTGAAATTTATGGTACGGGTATTGAAGCAGTAAATAATTGTAAACTACTAGGAGTGACAATAAATGATACAATGAACTGGCACCTACAATGTGAAAAAGTGGCAAATAAATTGAGAAGTGTGACGTATCTTTTTACTATATTGCGCGATACAGTGTCAGAAAGTTCACTTAAAACTGTATATTATGCGTATGCCCAAAGTCAAATACTGTATTCTATTGTGATTTGGGGAGCATCACCACACATGCAAAAAGTGTTCGTCGCTCAGAAGCGTGTTGTCAGAGCAATGACTGGGCTGAAGTATTGGAGAGCAAATTGTGCGCTTGATACATGTAGGCCACTTTTTGCTAAATATGGTATATTGACTGTTTACTCTCTCTATATATTAGAATGTATGAAATTCCTTATAAATCATCCTGAAAAATTTAGAAAAAAATCAGAAATTCCAAATTGTATGAGTCCGAAAACAAAAAGTGCAAAAAGCAAGCACTGTGTAAAAGACCTATATGTCGAGATTGAAAATCACTTGGATATATTAAACCAAAATCCAGTAGTTATGATAGCAAGAATATTTAACTCTCTACCTGTTAGTGTAAAAATGACTGTGGAAAGTAACGAGTTTATTAGCAAAATAAGAGAAATTGTATATAAGTATCAGTATTATGACATGAACGAATTTTTCAGTTGTAAATTTGATTTGTAAATTGTATAAATATGTGAATGACGTATTTTAAAAGTTGTCAATTCGTTGATGACTTAATGAAATAAAAATAATTCTGAATCTGAATCTGAATCTGGAGTAGAGAGAGCGGGGAGACGCGGACGACTCCGCCCCCTTTCTAGGTACACGACTTTAACCAATCAGCGACGACAAGCCAAATGACTAACGCCGCCGCTGATTGGTGAATGTCATGTGCTGGAGAAAGGGGGCGCGGTTGTTCACGTGTCTCCCATTTTTACTCTCTAGTGATTTAGTCTCTATAATTCTGGTGTTCTGGTCGCGTTCCACCGAACGCTACTGGGACCTCATTATAGCGATCATCATTGCATGACCTTGTAATGTTATTCTTATGATCAAGGTCAAAATCAAATGGTGCTATGGTGCTATAATGAGGTCCCTCGGATGGGATGTGGCAACAAGTTACCGCAGACACAACTAACCTGACAAAGCGACACAAGCTACAAGCCGGTGCTATACAGATCACGTGATGCACGTCACGTGACACATTTTTCTCAGCATATATTGGGACACAAGTTACACGCGGAAATTTTAAATCCGTATAAGTCATTCCTAAGCAATACTGAGAGTAAAAGCAAAAAAAATAGACGTAATTCATGTTTTAGTAGCTCAATTAAAGCCTCAAACTTGTGAAATTGCAGGCGATTTTTTATGGCATTTTTATAAAATAATTAATTTTCTAAATCAAACTAAAACTTTGCCAACATGAAGCTCAACGCATTAATTTAAAATAATCACATAAATTACCGTGTTAATGCCAACAATTTATCAGCTAGAACCGTAGACAGAATTTACGCTTTTCACTTATTGTTAGCTATTAAAAATTACCAATTTTGCCACCAGTTAGTTTAATTTCTTTGTCTCTTGCTCAATTTTTACGCTTTCTTAGCGTTAGCAAGAGATTTTATTATTGTTAATGTTTAAATTAATTAATTAAATTAAACATTGCTAATTGCCTGAATAATGGATTTATTGAACCAGAGCCTGATGTAAATAATGTGAATATTCATGATTGCTCAAAACTCATAGGTGATACATGTGTTACACAAGAGTTACAATTGATGGGAGAATTTGAAATTTATAGTATTATTAATAACCTCTCATCCAAAACTTCCTCAGGGTGGGATGGAATATCAACTACCGTCTTAAAGAAAATTTCTAAATACATAACAGCCCCGCTTACTCATCTTATTAATGTATCATTTACGGAAGGAAAATTCCCCGAAAAAATGAAACTAGCAAAAATTATACCATTGTTTAAAAAAGGAGATAAAGAAGACCCTTCAAATTATAGACCAATTGCGATTACATCATCAATATCAAAGGTGTATGAGAAAGCTTTTTTAAATAGACTGGAAAATCACTTATATAGTAATAATATCCAAATACCTGAACAACATGGATTTAGGAAGGGAAAAAATACTGTAACCGCTCTATATAGTTATGTAACATCTTTGTATGAATCAGTAGAAGCAAAAGAAAAAGTGAATGTTATCTTGTATGATTTCTCAAATGCATTTGGCACTCTTCATCCACCTCTCCTTGTATATAAATTAAAACAGTACGGTCTAAATGAGAACTTGCTCTCGTGGTTGGCCTACTTCTTATCAAATAGGAAACAATTTGTACAACTTAAGAACCTTGGTTGTGATGGATACGAGGAGTTTATTAACTCGGATATACTAGAAAGTAACAGGGGTGTGCCGCAAGGCACAATTCTCGGCCCAATTGGGTTTTCCATGTATTTAAATGATATTCCCCTTGCTGTATTCTTGGCCCTCCTGATTCTGTTCGCCGACGACTCAACGGCTATAGTCAAGGGAAAGTCTTTCCCTGAGGTCAATACTAAAACGGTGGCTGTCAATGAAAGTTTTGTCAGCTTTGCTAATGATAATTTTTTGAGGATTAATTCACAAAAATCAAAGATATTACAAATACACACTAGCCAAACAAAAAAACTAGTTCAACCTGATGTTAAGATTGAAGATAAAAATATTGAAATCTGTAAATCTGGTAAACTTCTGGGAGTACAAATAAATGATACACTAAACTGGAACGACCACTGTGATAAGGTTGTTAGCAAAATGAGAGGAGTCTCCCATGTGTTCACAAGACTGAAATACAAGGTGTCAGATAATATTCTTAAATTGATCTACTTTGCTCATGTCCAAAGTCATATAATGTATGGAATTGTAATTTGGGGGGGCTCCAGCCATTTAATAAAGGTATTTAGAGCACAGAAAAGAGCGCTGAGAGCTATGGCGGGCATTCCTTACTGGAGATCTAATGAAGCGTTGGATACTTGTAAACCATTATTTGTTAAATATAATATCATGACCGTGCCATCGTTGTATATACTTGAATGTATAAAATTCTTAGTGCAAAACAGAATTCTATTTCGGAAATATAGTGATACTGTAGATACGAGGAGAGTGACTAGACATAATCAGACTAACCTTTGCTGTAACGATTTGGTTGTGAAAGAAGTTAAGCTCAAGAAAACTGTAGAAAACCCAGAAATCATGATCCCCAGAATTTTTAATGCATTACCTAAATGTTTAAAAGTCCTTGAAAATGACGAGGCTCTTGTAAAAATGGTGAAAGCTTTTGTATTGGAACATCAATTCTATGAATTGAACGAATTTTATCGTTTAAATAATAATGTATATTGACTTATTTTAAAAAGCTGTTATTACTATGTATATTATGTGGTATATAATGCTTAACAAAATAAACAAATCTTGAATCTTTAATTGTTACAGCATCACATTGTTTACATTCAATTGTTAAAAACATTTTATCACAACAGAAAACACTCTCGACTTGTTCCTGACCGATGTGCCGCCCTTGTTGCGGCCACGGAGGTGGTATACCGGGGGTGAGCGATCATGACGCCCTTTTCGCCACCCTTACGGCCACCGCGCTGCGCCCCATGTCGGCGCCGCGCGAAGTTATGGACTTTCGTCGAGTGTTTTGGCCCAATTTAAATGCCGCACTCGCTCAGAGGCTAATTGGAGTTTTCGCGATTAACGAGGTTAACGAGCTGTGGGAAAATTGGAAAAAGATCGTCTTTGAATGTGTTGAAGAATTTGTCCCGAAAAAGAAAATCGGCGGCGCCAAAAGAAAGACTTCTCCCTTGGCTGGACAAACACACAAACTCGTTAATTAAAATTCGCGACCAGCTCTATAAAAAATGGCAAACAGAGAAAACTCTCCCGACGCGGCAAGCATTCTTGGCAGCCAGAAAAACTACGCAATCTGCCATCAGGTCGGCCCGGAACAAATGGCTCTGGCAGCTTGGAAAAGGCCCCGATGGCAACAATGAGTTCTGGCGGTATATAAATTCAAAAACAAAGGTTCCGAATAATAATTCCAGTTTTGAACTCAATGGGAAAAATATTGTTGAGCCCCGCGAGGTGGCAGCCGGCTTCAGTGACACGTTCATGAGCAATTTCTCACGGCCACAAATATTTTCCCATTCATCAGGCGCACACCGGCAAGCGTAAATTCCTCGGCTACTACACTATGCGAGATAGTATTGTAACACTCAGGGTTACTATTTGATTCAGATCCAATGTGTGGGTTCTGCTTATCCAGAAGTTTAAATTAACTGCTCAGAAACTAATTCTCAAGTTCAGAAAAGATGCACAAAAAGGTATATTTCAAATTAAAGAACCAAAAATTGCAAAAGAAAAGAATTAATTTTTAATTTTAATTTTAAACGGATTTTAATTGCAAAGCGAGTCAATGCAAAAATAATAAGAAATTTGTATTTGTAAATTAATTGTGATTTAACTGTGTGTGGTTAGTAGGTGGGGCTAATTTGTGTAGAAAGTGTAATGTGTAACAAAAAATATCAATTTGGAAAAATATAATAAATAATCAAAATTTCACTCGACGAGCGTTCGGATCGAGTTCACTTAAATACACAAACGAGAGGTACTCATCGTGAGCTGTGTGTCGAGATGGTCTCGGCGAGGGGAGCGACCCCTGATGGTGTCGGTGCTTCGAAGGTCGACCTGGTGTTCGGTCGGACGACCGCCGGCTGAGGGTGGTTGGTGACCGGGGTGGTGGTGGTCACTCGTGAGCACGAAGCGCTGCAATTGTCGACAGCGCTCCATCCGCAAACGACGCTGGCGGACGGCAGCTCTGCCGGGCCGGACAGTTGCGATAATCAACGGCCCCACAGGGCACCTGGGTTGTACAAGAATTTGGTTTAGTCGACGCGCCCAATTTTCAAAATGAAATAAGGGAAGGAATGGTCCAGAAGGTCCATTCGGGATGCCGCCCAATTAAGGAAAAAATTCTGAAAAGCAACTTACGTTGACTCTTCTCGCAGAACGTTCGTATCCTCCAATTGACAAGAGGAAGCGGCCAACCTGCTGCTGGCACAGCAGAGGCCAGGTGGTGTTTTCACAACCACTGATCGTTGGCGACTAAACCAAAACGGCACGAGGTCAAAGACCTTTACCCGGGAGTAACCTGTGTGCTCTTTATCAGTGCAGGTGGTGGGGGCACTGAATGGCGGCGAGTGCAAATGCACTTCTTTCTCTCTTCTTCTCGGCACCGCGCACTCGACACTTCTCACACGCAGAATAAAATGTTGACGACGAATAAATTAATTTAAATAAAAGTGTTTGTGTTTTTGTGTGTTCAAGGGAAAGGATTAATTGAGAAAGGAATATTCAGTTTTAAACAATAATTCCAAATCAAAATTCCCAATTATTGTTACATCTCCCCTGCCACCAAAAATAATTTTCGCAGAAAATTATTTCTGTGCTGGGACTTTTTTAAGGTCCTGAACATGAAAAACACCGATATCTTTTCTTTCGTCCTTTTCGTCTACTAATCGGAAAACATTTTCTGCAATCTTTTCTCTCAAAATATAGGGTCCAACAAAATAGGGTAATAACTTAGCTGAAATTCCTGAGCCTTTGTTTGAAATTGCAAAATTCCTTTTCATCACTTTATCACCTAACAAAAAATCACCCGGACGTCTCCTCAAATTATAATATTGCCTATTCCGCTCATTAGCATCAACAATTTTTTGTTTAACTAATTCGTGTATTCGCTTTAATTTCGGAAATCGAGCCGCATAATTATCAATTTGATTAGGAGTGTCAAAATCAACACTGTCGCGAACCGCATTTGAACCAGTAAGCGTGGGCTGCCTACCAAAGAAAAGGAAAAATGGTGTAAATCTTGTCGGGTAATTTATGGCCCCGAATGTCGGAAAATCGTGGAAAAGGGGGGTGTGGTCTTTATTTTGTGGGCTACATCGGGGTAAACGGGGGCGGCCGTTATTTTGGGGTCGAATTAGTCGGGAATTCGAGGGGGCAAAAGTGGCCGTTAATTTGGGGTTGAATTTTAGTCGGAAAAAGGGGGCGCAGTCTGTAATTTGTCGGCTAAATGGGGTTCAACGAGGGTGGCCCTTAATTTGGGGTCGAATTAGTCGGGAATTCGAGGGGGCAAAGGTGGCCGTTGATTGGGGTTTGAATTTAATTGGAAAAAGGGGGCGTGGTCTGTAATTTGTCGGCCAAATGGGGGTCAACGAAGGTGGCCGTTAATTTGGGGTCGAATTAGTCATGAATTCGATGGGGCTTAAATGTTTTAATTAAAAAATATTAATTCATTTGTATTTGTATTTTCAGCGCATTCGTACCATTTCCTCCGAAGGTAGCCCCCTTTCATTATATCGGAATGTACACTGCTCTCCCCCTGGAGCACATCCAGCTCTTTTCAAGCCACTCAACGATTCTGCTTGGTGCCTGCTGGCTATGAGAGGTAAGAACTCAATTTAAAAACATATTAAATTTTTATTTTAAAATTAATTCATTTTTTCATCCCGTTCAGTCTCGACTTCAAACCAGGGTTTGTGCCAGAGGCTCACCTGGAGCACATCCAGCATTTTTAAAGCATTCATAGTTTCTCCATGGTGCCTGCAACTAATAAAAGGTAAGAACTCTTTTTAAAACATCATAGAATTTTTATTTTAAAATTAATTCATTTTTTCAGCCCATTTAAATTCTCAAATATAAGAAAAATTATTTTTATTTATATAAATGAAGTATTAATTAAATAATATTGATTTTATGTATAAAATATCTATAAAATTAATCCCGTTTTTCAAAATTTTATAAATCTAAAATTTAATTAAATTAAAATAATTTTATTTATAAATTACATTTCATTATTTGGAAATTTTAAAAAATTAAAAATATCCAGCTGGTGCATTCACCAACTGAATTCAAGAGCAGGTGACAATTATTTTTTTTAATTCTCAAAAATAAAAAAAATTTCATTCACTAATACTAATTTTATTTATAAAATATTTCTAAAATTAATCCTTTTTTTATTTTTAAAAAATTAATTTTAATTAATTTACAATAATTTTATTTATAAATTATATTTCATTTTTTAAAATTTTTAGAAAAATAAAAAAACCACCAGCTGGTGCAAATTTTTTTTTAAAAATTTTCAAATTTAAAAAAATTAGAATTAAATTAATGAATATTAATTTTATTTCTAAAATATTTATAAAATTTATCCCTTTTTTCAAATTTTTTTAAAATTTATAATTTAATATAATGAAAATAAATTAACTATAAATTAAATTATATATTTTTTTTTTATAAATTTAATTGAAGTCATTAATATTAATTTTACTTATAAAATTTTTATATAATTAATCCCTTTTTTTAAAAATTAAAATTTATATATTTTAAAATAATTTTATTGATAAAATATATTTCATTTTTTAAAATTTTAAAAAAATAAAAAAACATCACCTGCTGGTGTATTTAGCTGGTGAATTAACCACCTTAATTCACCAGCTTAATTCACCAGCTAAATTCAGCTGGTTAATTGAGCTGGTGACTATAATTTTTTTTTAATTTTTTAATTAAAAAAAATTAATTTAATTAATTATTTTTAAGTTTATGTATATAATATTTATGGTATTAATCCCTTTTATTGTTTTTTAACAATTAAAATTTAATTAATTTAAATAAATTTAACTTATAAATAATATTTCATTTTTTAATAATTAAAAAAAAAACCTCATCAGCTTGTGAATTGAGCCTGTGAATTCACCAGCTGGTGACACTTATTTTTTTTTTAAATTTCAAATTAAAAATTAAAAGTAAATTAATTTATTTATAAATTAAATTTCAATTTTTAATAATTTTGAAAAATAAAAAAAAACCTCATCAGCTGGTGAATTGAGCTAGTGAATTAACCAAATGAATGAACCAGCTTAATTCACCAGCTGGTGAATTGAGCTGGTAAATTAGATTAGATCAAAATTTATTGCATTAGACATATGTAATACATCACCAATTTGTCTTTACAACAAGTCAATAAAATAGCAAAATAAAACCTCCAAAAAATTTTAACTATAACATTCAATAAGTGAGTAATTGAGGGAGCGATTGAGGGAGCTCGCACGCCATTGATAATTTGGCGGGGGTGGGCAAGCATTTGACTATCCCACCTCAAATACTGCAGGGGAAAACCACCCCCGAAAACCCTGCAGCTGAGTCTCACTCTTCCAAATTTAGGCATTCAAATTTACATGTCCAATATTCATTCATATCATAGTATTGACACTTCAGCATTACAAATTTGACACTTTTAACAAAGTTGCCATAGTCAGATATTTCTTTCAGTACATTAGGTAGTTTATTATATACTCTGGCAATCATTATCTCCGGACTCTCATTTACGCAATTTAGTGAGCTTGGCCTTACAAACAAATCAGTGTCGACGTAGCTGGTAGCACGCGTAGTTCGCACTACTACACCTGGAACATCCCGATTCCGATTAAACTTTTCAGGAAATTTACGCACAAACTTAACGCACTCCAAAATATATAATGAATAGACTGTAAGAACTCCAAATTTCACAAATAGTGGTCTACATGAGTCTAGCGCCGAGTTACTTCTCCAGTATTGAACACCAGCCATTGCTCTTATTACTCGCTTCTGCGCTAGAAAAACATCTTTCATGTGTGTAGAGCCACCCCAGATTACAATGGAGTAAAGTATTCGGCTAGCCGCGAGCTTTTTAATTCAAATGGTGAATTGAGCTGGTGAATTCTCCAGCTGGTGACAATTATTTTTTTTTTTTTAAGTTTAAGAATTTAAACAAATTTAAATTAAGTATATTAATATTAATTTTATTTATAAAATAATTATAAAATTACACCTTTTTTTAATTTTAAGAATTAAAATTAAATTAAATTAATTTTATTTACAAATTATATATTAAATTTCAATTTATAAAAATTTTAACAAAAAAAAAAAACAACCGCTGGTGAATTTAGCTCTTGATTTCACAAGCTGGTGACAATTTATTTTTTTTAATACACTAATTGAAATAAATTTATTTTAATTTATATTAATTAAGTATAAATTAATTAATATTAATTTTATGTGTAAAATATTTCCAAAATCAATCCCGTTTTTGAAATTTTATAAAAATAAAATTTAATCAGTTTAAAATAATTTTATTTATTAATTATATTTCACATCTTAAAGGTAAAAGGCGAAGAAAATTGTTCCGTCAACAAGCAAGGGGAAGGGGGCGTGGCACCCTCCCCTACAGAGAGCAGGTCCCCCATCAACAGGAAACATGGAACGAACGCGGAACGAACTGCTGCGAAATGAAAACAAGGAAAAGTAGGCAGCACGCCGACGATGCGCACCAAAAGGAAGCCCCACGACGAAGAAAAGCGTGAGGTAAGGGTAATTTATGGCCCCGAATGTCGGAAAATCGTGGAAAAGGGGGGTGTGGTCTTTATTTTGTGGGCTACATCGGGGTAAACGGGGGCGGCCGTTATTTTGGGGTCGAATTAGTCGGGAATTCGAGGGGGCAAAAGTGGCCGTTAATTTGGGGTTGAATTTTAGTCGGAAAAAGGGGGCGCAGTCTGTAATTTGTCGGCTAAATGGGGTTCAACGAGGGTGGCCCTTAATTTGGGGTCGAATTAGTCGGGAATTCGAGGGGGCAAAGGTGGCCGTTGATTGGGGTTTGAATTTAATTGGAAAAAGGGGGCGTGGTCTGTAATTTGTCGGCCAAATGGGGGTCAACGAGGGTGGCCGTTAATTTGGGGTCGAATTAGTCATGAATTCGATGGGGCTTAAATGTTTTAATTAAAAAATATTAATTCATTTGTATTTGTATTTTCAGCGCATTCGTACCATTTCCTCCGAAGGTAGCCCCCTTTCATTATATCGGAATGTACACTGCTCTCCCCCTGGAGCACATCCAGCTCTTTTCAAGCCACTCAACGATTCTGCTTGGTGCCTGCTGGCTATGAGAGGTAAGAACTCAATTTAAAATCATATTAAATTTTTATTTTAAAATTAATTCATTTTTTCATCCCGTTCAGTCTCGACTTCAAACCAGGGTTTGTGCCAGAGGCTCACCTGGAGCACATCCAGCATTTTTAAAGCATTCATAGTTTCTCCATGGTGCCTGCAACTAATAAAAGGTAAGAACTCTTTTTAAAACATCATAGAATTTTTATTTTAAAATTAATTCATTTTTTCAGCCCATTTAAATTCTCAAATATAAGAAAAATTATTTTTATTTATATAAATGAAGTATTAATTAAATAATATTGATTTTATGTATAAAATATCTATAAAATTAATCCCGTTTTTCAAAATTTTATAAATCTAAAATTTAATTAAATTAAAATAATTTTATTTATAAATTACATTTCATTTTTTGGAAATTTTAAAAAATTAAAAATAACCAGCTGGTGCATTCACCAACTGAATTCAAGAGCAGGTGACAATTATTTTTTTTTAATTCTCAAAAATAAAAAAAAATTCATTCATTAATACTAATTTTATTTATAAAATATTTCTAAAATTAATCCTTTTTTTATTTTAAAAAAATTAATTCTAATTAATATACAATAATTTTATTTATAAATTATATTTCATTTTTTAAAAATTTTAGAAAAATAAAAAAACATCACCAGCTGGTGCAAATGTTTTTTAAAAAATTTTCAAATTTAAAAAAATTAGAATTAAATTAATGAATATTAATTTTATTTCTAAAATATTTATAAAATTTATCCCTTTTTTCAAATTTTTTTTAAATTTATAATTTAATATAATGAAAATAAATTAACTATAAATTAAATTATATTTTTTTTTTTATAAATTTAATTGAAGTCATTAATATTAATTTTACTTATAAAATTTTTATATAATTAATCCCTTTTTTTAAAAATTAAAATTTATATATTTTAAAATAATTTTATTGATAAAATATATTTCATTTTTTAAAATTTTAAAAAAATAAAAAAACATCACCTGCTGGTGTATTTAGCTGGTGAAAAAAAAATTGAAATTGAAATTGAAATTGAACCACCTTAATTCACCAGCTAAATTCAGCTGGTTAATTGAGCTGGTGAATTCACCAGCTGGTGACTATAATTTTTTTTTAATTTTTTAATTAAAAAAAATTAATTTAATTAATTATTTTTAAGTTTATGTATATAATATTTATGATATTAATCCCTTTTATTGTTTTTTAACAATTAAAATTTAATTAATTTAAATAAATTTAACTTATAAATAATATTTCATTTTTTAATAATTAAAAAAAAAACCTCATCAGCTTGTGAATTGAGCCTGTGAATTCACCAGCTGGTGACACTTATTTTTTTTTTAAATTTCAAATTAAAAATTAAAAGTAAATTAATTTATTTATAAATTAAATTTCAATTTTTAATAATTTTGAAAAATAAAAAAAAAACCTCATCAGCTGGTGAATTGAGCTAGTGAATTAACCAAATGAATGAACCAGCTTAATTCACCAGCTGGTGAATTGAGCTGGTAAATTAGATTAGATCAAAATTTATTGCATTAGACATATGTAATACATCACCAATTTGTCTTTACAACAAGTCAATAAAATAGCAAAATAAAACCTCCAAAAAATTTTAACTATAACATTCAATAAGTGAGTAATTGAGGGAGCGATTGAGGGAGCTCGCACGCCATTGATAATTTGGCGGGGGTGGGCAAGCATTTGACTATCCCACCTCAAATACTGCAGGGGAAAACCACCCCCGAAAACCCTGCAGCTGAGTCTCACTCTTCCAAATTTAGGCATTCAAATTTACATGTCCAATATTCATTCATATCATAGTATTGACACTTCAGCATTACAAATTTGACACTTTTAACAAAGTTGCCATAGTCAGATATTTCTTTCAGTACATTAGGTATCATTTACTTGCTTTGTTTCTATTTGTATTTTATTAACAACTTCCTTCTTCATGTGTTTCAGTTTTAGCTTCAGTTCAGTCTTGACCTTGTGATCTAAATTTGATTTTATTTCTTGACTTAAATTAATCATTTTGGTTTGTAACTGCCTTGTCTCATCTGTCAATTTGATTTTACCGATTTGGTTAGCCCTGATAACAACACGTCTTAATGGGAAAGATTTTTCAAAATATTTAACAAGAATGCCCATGAAGATTTCACTTTTTTCATTCACAGAGCTAGCCTGGAAAACTTGCTCCCAACTTTCCTGCTCGAGGAGGGAGAAAAGATTCAGATAATTCTCTTCAGTATAACTTCTTATATATTTGAAAGTGTCTTTAATTTTCTCTACTGGCAGTTTAACTGATACTGACACAGCACTGTGGTCTGAGAACAAAACTGGAATTATGTTAAATGTGCTCTCCAAGTTAAAATTTGCATAAACATGATCTAGTAAGGTTCCCCCATTTTTATTTACTCTAGTTATTTTATTTTCATTTAGCAAGGTTAGGTTGTGTAATTTTACGATTTCTTTAAGTTTTATACAATTTTCGTCATTAACCATCAGATCGATATTAAAGTCTCCTGCTAATATTGTATGACCACAAAACCTGTTTTGCATAAGAACTGAATCAATGTGTTCAAGAAATTCTGGAATTTTACTATTTGACTTTGAATTACTCGGCCGATAGACACCAATAATATTAATATTTTCGGACTGCATTATTAATTTGCTTGCACAGAATTCAAAAAACATCTCTTTAGAAAAAATTTTTATATTTTTTGCTGTAGCTTTCAGAAGTTTATTTTTTTATTTTTTTTTTTTTTTTTTTTTTTTTTTTTTCATACAGCTTTCTCATACACCTTTGATATTGATGATGTAATCGCAATTGGTCTATAATTTGAAGGGTCTTCTTTATCTCCTTTTTTAAACAATGGTATAATTTTTGCTAGTTTCATATTTTCGGGGAATTTTCCTTCTGTAAATGACACATTAATAAGATGAGTAAGCGGGGCTGTTATGTATTTAGAAATTTTCTTTAATACGGTAGTTGATATTCCATCCCACCCTGAGGAGGTTTTGGATGAGAGGTTATTAATAATACTATAAATTTCAAATTCTGCCATCAATTGTAAATCTTGTGTAACACATGTATCACCTATGAGTTTTGAGCAATCATGAATATTCACATTATTTACATCAGGCTATGGTTCAATAAATCCATTATTCAGGCAATTAGCAATGTTTAATTTAATTATTTCTCTTGTTCCATTAATATTAAGTTCCTGTATCAACTCTACATTTTTATTTTTACCAGATTGGGAATTTATAATTTTCCATGCTGCGCTGGATTTATTTTTTGCCCCTAGTATTTTATTATCATTGACCTTTTTACTTTCTTTTTGTATATTACTCACAACTTCCCTCTTTAAACGCTTTAGTTTTTGTTTCATATCCAGTTTTAAGTTGGTCTAGATTAGAATTAATTTCTTTACTGAGTGCAATCATCTCCCTTTGTAGTTTTTTGGTATCCTCTGTCAGCCTAATTTTACCCATCTGATTTGCTCTTTGTATAACACGCTTCAAAGGGAACGACTTCTCAAAGTGTGATACAAGAGTTTCCATAAATAATTTACTCTTAATATCAATTCAATTAGTTTGGTAAACTTGTTCCCAGTTTTCTTGTTCAAGGATAGCGAAGAAATTTAGGTAATTCTCATCTGTATAGCTCCTAACATATTTGAAAGTATCCTTAATTTTTTCAACTGGAAGGTCAGTCACCACAGAGACGGCACTATGGTCTGAGAAATACATGGGAATTATTGTAAATGCGCTCTCTAATTTAAAATTGGCGTAAACATGGTCTAGCAATGTACCTCCGCTCTGATTGATTCTAGTTATTTCATTATCATTTAACAGATTATAATTATGAAATTTCATAATCTCCCTTAATTTTATACTATGCTCACTTTTACTCATCAAGTCAATATTGAGATCACCTGCTAATATCACATTACCACTAAATCTATTTTGCATAAGAATTGTATCCAGATGTTCAAGAAAATCCGTAATTTTACTATTTGATTTTGAATTACTTTAATTTTCTTATTTATTTAAAAAAAAATTTAAATTTAATTTATGAATATTAATTTTATTTATAAAATTAAGCCCTTATTTTAATATTTTAAAAATTAATATTTTATTTATTTAAATAAATTTTATTTTTAATTTATATTTCGATTTTTAAAAATTTAAAAAGAAAAACATCACCAGCTGGTGAATATAGCTGAATTCACCAGCTGGTGATAGTTATTTTTTTAAAATTTCCTTATTTAAAAAAGTTTAATTTAATTTATTAATATTATTTTATTTATAAAATTAATCCTTTTTATAATTCATATAAAGTAAATTTTAATAAATTGAAATTCACTTTTATTTTTAAATTAAATTTCTTTTTTAAAAATTTTAATAATAATAAATAAAAAGAAACATCACTAGCTGGTGAACGCATCACCTGGTGTCAACTTTTTTTTTAAAAATTTTCTAATTTATTTAAAATTTAAATTAAATTTATTAACATTAATTTTATTTATAAAACATTTATAAATTTAATTTTTTTTCTAAATTTTTTAAAAATTAAATTTTTATATTTATATTAGTTTTATTTATGATTTATATTGCGATTTTTAAAATTTAAAAAAAAAACATCACCAGCTGGTGAATATTTTTTTTTTAATATTCCTTTTTTAAAAAAGTTGAATTTAATTTATTAATATAAATTTTATTTATAAAATTAATCCCATTTTTTAAAACTTAAATTTAATTAATATTAATGATTTTTATTTTTAAATTAAATTTCAATTTTTATAAATTTAAAAAAAAACATCACCAGCTGGTGGATTTAGCTGGTGGATTCACCAGCTAGTGCCAATTGTTTTTTTTTTAATTTACAAATGAAAAAAAATTTCAGTTTAATTTATTAAAATTAATTTTATTTATAAAATAATTATAAAATTCCCCCTTTTTTTAATTATAAGAACTAAAATTTAATTAAATTAAACTAATTTTATTAATAATTTATACATTAATTTTCATTTTACAAAAATTTAAAAAAAAATAAATGAAAAAAACATCACCCGCTAGTTAATTTAGCTCTTGAATTCACCAGCTGGTGACAATAATTTTTTTTTAATTCTCAAATATAAAAAAATTTATTTTTATTTATATTAATTCATTAACTAATTGTATTAACTAATTGATATTAATTTTATGTATAAAATATTTATAAAATTAATCCCGTTTTTTAAAATTTTATAAAAATAAAATTTAATTAAATTTAAATGATTTTATTTATAAAAAACATTTCATTTTTTGGAAATTTTTAAAAAAATTAAAAATAACCAGCTGATTTATTCATTCAGAATTAGTTTTAATTGATACCCTATGACTCTCTTAAGTTGCTCAATGGCCTTTAATTTTCCAGGCGATGCCAGGCCGCCTCCTGTGCATGCATCTCCGCTGAAGACTGTTGTAGCATCGTCAAGCACCAGCACAGTCAAGCACAGTCTTCAGTGGCACCATCCTTCTGCAGGGCGTCCTGCATGCTGCCCTTCAATGAGAGGAGGCACCTGGTGCCCATACACTCCATGAAGTCCCGACTAGAAAGCCTGGAAGCTCGGAACGAGTCGCTCGTCATTTGTTGGTTTGTAAAAATAATTCAGTTGGAATTTTTTTAATTTTTTGGGACGATTTAAACATTCTTAAATGTCTCTTAATGATACCTTACAATGCTTCGAAGTTGATCAAGTTTTATTTTCATCTCAATGGCCATTTTTTTTGCCAGGAGAGGCCAGTCCGCCCATTTGCGGCCGGTCGGTGCACGACGATTTTAGCATCGGAGACTCCAGCAGAGTCTTCAAGTGGCAGCAACCTTTATCAGGGCGTCCTGCTCCCTGCCTTTGAATGAATGGAGGCCACTGGTGCTCAAATACTCGGCAAAATCAGCCCAGAAAGTCTGGCAGCTCGCAGCGAGTCACTCGTCATCGGCAGGTATGTCAGATTAATTCAGTTGGATTTTTTTATTAATATTTTGGGAAGATTTATACATTCAAATCTAGTTTTATTATTGCATTTTTTCCATTTTTTCTAACTTTCAAATTTATTTGTTAAAAAACTGATGCGGCCATCGATGGTTGGGTGTTTTTCTTGTTCAGGATGATGAAGGGTAACTTTGATTAAAATTTCATTAACTTCCAATGCATAGTTTGTGTGCAATGCCGCCCCGAGTAAAATTTAATGACTCTTAATTATTTTTATTAAGATTCAAGATTTGTTTATTTTGTTAAGCATTTTATACCACATAATATACATAGTAATAACAGCTTTTTAAAATAAGTCAATATACATTATTATTTAAACGATAAAATTCGTTCAGGTCATAGAATTGATGTTCCTATACAAAAGCTTTCACCATTTTTACAAGAGCCTCGTCATTTTCAAGGAATTTTAAAGATTTAGGTAATGCATTAAAAATTCTGGGGATCATGATTTCTGGGTTTTCTACAGTTTTCTTGAGCTTAACTTCTTTCACAACCAAATCGTTACAGCAAAGATTAGTCTGATTATGTCTAGTCACTCTCCTCGTATCTACAGTATCACTATATTTCCGAAATAGATTTCTGTTTTGCACTAAGAATTCCCGTAGATAGTAATCGTCGTAGATAGTAATATTAATAATAAGAGCAGAAATAATAATTTAGCAATACTGAATTTAAATGCGCAGGGCCTACGTACGCCACATAAGTTAGCACTTTTTAGTGATTTTATTTATAATCTGGATAAGAAACCAGATCTCATTTTTGTGACTGAGCATTGGCTAAATGAACTAGAAGTAACTAATTTTCTAATTGATGGTTATCAACTCATTGCGTATTTTGGTAGAGCGAATCAAGAACAAGGAGGAGTGTTGATACTTAAAAATAATTCATTAGATTGCAAAGTTCAAAAATTAAAAATTAAATCTATCCCAAAGAAGTTTGAAATCTGTGGTGCCTCGATAATATTCAATAATAGGAAAATAAGCTTATTAGGTTTATATAGACCAAATAATCTAAAATCTAATTGCCAAATCCCTAAATTTCTAGAGCAATTTGAAACACTAGTTGGTCAAAAGAGATTTCATGAAAATTTAATAATAGCTGGTGATTTTAATATAAACTTAAATAATGATAATTCTCATGCTGTGAATTTACAATCAATAACAAACTCATTTTCCCTTCGCCTGGTTAATAACACTCAAAATACTCGAGAGGAAAATAATTCTGGCTCCTTAATAGATCATATTTATACTAATATTTCATGTGCTACTACCTGTGCTGTACTCCCAGCGCCATTCTCTGATCACAATGCAGTCCACGCAAGTATGGATATTCCGATTATAAAAGCAAAGGATTCTTTTTCATTTATTAGAGACTATAATGAATTAAATTGGCAAAAATTCTCTAACTTTTTACAAAATGAAAATTGGAGCGCAGTGTATAATGAGATTAGTGTCGATAAGCAAAGCGAAGTATTCATGAGTAAATTAATAAGTTATTTTGGTGAATCCTTCCCAATGAAAAAAACTGTGAATAGAGCCAATCAAATCGGGAAAATAAAACTATCTGCTGAAACAAAAAAACTGAGGCAAGAATTACTAGAATTGTCTCAAAAAAGTAAAATTACAAATAATCCCGAACAGAAATCTGTATTAAAAAATAAAATAAAAATGATGAAGAAACAGGTCGGAGAATGTATTAACAATGAAGTACGGCAATATAATGATAAAAAAATTAATGGATCTAATAATAAATCTAGCGCCGCATGGAAAATTATCAATGAATCTATAGGAATAAACAAGTGTCTAGCACCAATTAGGGAACTAAATACTGCTAATAAAAAAGAGTACGTTCAATTAAATATAGCTAACTACCTCAATCAAATGTTTGTTGAAAATAAGCCAGCTGCTCCGCATGATAATATTTGTGATAGTGAACCGCTATTCCCTGAATTTCATCTCGAACCCATGTCTGATTATGAAATATACAGTATAATTCAAAACCTCCCTTCTAAAAATTCATCAGGGTGGGATGGCATCTCCGTAAATGTACTTAAAAAAATATCGCTGTATATTACTTTGCCACTTACATATATTATTAACAATTCATTCTCCGAAGGTAAATTTCCGGATAATATGAAGCTCTCAAAAATTATCCCAATATTTAAAAACAAAGGTGAACGAGAAGACCCATCAAATTACCGACCTATCGCAATAACACCCTCAATATCGAAAATATTTGAAAAAGCTTACCTAAGCCGGCTTGAACAACACCTAGATAGTTGTAACATTATCTCACCAGAACAACATGGCTTTCGCAAATATAAAAGTACAGTCACTGCTCTTTATAATTATGTAACGAACTTGTATGACGCTCTAGAAGCCAAGGAAAAAGTAAATGTAATATTATATGATTTTAGTAATGCCTTTGGCACTCTATATCCTCCTTTATTAATTGAGAAATTAAAGAAATATGGTTTGGACTGTAAATCGCTCGCATGGTTGTTCAGCTTCTTGACGAATCGTAAACAATATGTACAATTGCAAAATATCGGTTGTGATCACTTTGTAACTGAAATTAAGTCTGATATTATCTCGAGTGATATGGGTGTGCCACAGGGTACGATAATTGGTCCTACAAGCTTTACAACGTATATTAATGATATGCCCCTCAGTATTGTGGCGGCGTTACTTGTTATATTTGCTGACGATACAACTGCAATAATACGAGGTGAAAATTTTGGTGATTTAAATAACAAGACTGAAATGACTAATAGTGACTTTATAGACTTTGCTAAACAAAATCACCTAAAAATTAATTGTGACAAATCTAAATTACTTCAAATTCATACCCATCAAACTAGAAATCTCGTGGCACCAGTGATTAAAATTAACGAAAAAGAGGTTGAAATAGTAGCTCATAGTAAACTTCTTGGCGTGCAAATAACTGATACTATGAATTGGGCTGAGCACTGTAAACATGTTGTGAATAAACTAAGGTCCGTAACATATCAATTTACCAAACTGAAACATAAAGTATCGGATAATGTTTTGAAAATGATTTACTTTGCCCATGTACAGAGTCATATCTTGTATGCAATTATTGTCTGGGGTGGCTCTAGTAATATGTCAGATGTATTCGTAGCCCAGAAGAGAGTTTTGCGTGCCCTTGCTGGATTATATTATGGAAAGTGGTATAAGGCTCTGGAATCTTGTAAACCACTGTTTAAAAGATACGGAATATTAACTGTCTACTCCCTTTATATCCTCGAGTGTATTAAGTTCCTTGTTAGAAATCGCAAAATGTTTAAAAGGTATAGTGACCCCGGAGTAGTGGACAGCAGGAAAGTTACGCGTGGCAATCAGTCTAATGTGAGTGAGAATGATCTCGTTGAAAATAGGTGTAGACTCCAAATAACTGTAGAAAGTCCTGCTGTTATGGTACCTAGAGTTTTTAATGCGCTGCCTATTAATATAAAAAGATGTAAATCTGATGAAGAACTATTGAAAAATGTGAAATATTACGTGATGGAAAACCAGTTTTATGACATGAGTGAATTTTTTGCTTTAAAAACTATGATTACTTTAGAATCAGACTAGAATATATCCTTTATTGACATGTTTTGTAAAAGCTGTATACATTGTGTACGTTAGCTTATACCAAAATAAAATTATATTGAATTGAATTGAATTGAATCGTCGGCGAACAAAATCAGGAGGGCCAAGAATACAGCAAGGGGAATATCATTTAAATACATGGAAAACCCAATTGGGCCGAGAACTGTGCCTTGCGGCACACCCCTGCGAGTTAATAAACGCCTCGTATCCATCACAGCCAAGGTTCTTAAGTTGTACAAATTGTTTCCTATTTGATAATAAGCAGTCCAACCACGAGAGCAAGTTCTCATTTAGACCGTACTGTTTTAATTTATATACAAGGAGAGGTGGATGAAGAGTGCCAAAAGCATTTGAGAAATCATACAAGATAACATTAACTTTTTCTTTTGAAAAAAACAGTTACGCTGGCAGATTTTATAGACAGGATGATGAAGGTTATTTTCGATTATAATTTCATTTTACTCCAATGCATGGTTTTAGCGCAAAATTTTTCTAAAATTTATTGTTTTAATTTTTAATATTTGAAATTGCGTGAAAGTGAAGTTGCCTATTTTACATATTTAGAATGTAGATTAAATTTAAATATTTTTTTTGTTCAAAATTCGCAGTAAAAAATTTGCAAATAATGTACATGATAAGCGTACGGAATTTATAATATTTTTAGTTTTACCCGTTTTATCCATGCGTCCCTCGACGTGATTAATTTTCGTTGTATTTACTTTTAAATAAAATTTTTTTAAGGCCATTGGAACTGTTTTTCAAATTAGCTTCTCATATTCCTTCCTCCGTGCTCTTTTAGAACACTGCGATTTATTGCTGCGACTTGGTGTATGAGAAGAATATTAGAAGGTCAACTGTAAAACGTTGCGATAAAAAGTCACCTCCCCTACGCTCTCCACTTTAAAAAATCGGGAATCGATATTCGATACATCCGCCCAAATGACGCGAGTGGCCAATTTCCAGCCAACTAGCTAACTTCCGATGACTGGCTAGGATCTCTGGCTAACTTCACGATGCTTCTTCGCGGGTCAAACAAAAAAGCATCGCAGGCCGCAGAGAGAGACGCCGACGCCCCACGCCCCACTTTTCACTCGAGCGACCAAGCGAAAAGTTCGTTGGTCGGGGTGTCGCGGTTTGGGCTCGAAATGGGCCCATGCCGAGGGCCGTGGGCCCCACATTCAAGTACGCACGACGTCGGCGGAAAAAGAACAACAAGGGCAGGTGGAGGTTCGGACGCTAGCTCGTTTGTGAAATTAATTCAGTCGGATTTTTGTAATAATTTTTGGGGATGATTTATTCACTCAGAATGAGTTTTAACTGATACCCTATGACTCTCTTAAGTTGCTCATGAAATTTTTTAAGCTCAATGGCCTTTAATTTTCCAGGCGATGCCAGGCCGCCTCCTGTGCATGCATCTCCGCTGAAGACTGTTGTAGCCTCGTCAAGCACCAGCACAGTCAAGCACAGTCTTCAGTGGCACCATCCTTCTGCAGGGCGTCCTGCATGCTGCCCTTCAATGAGAGGAGGCACCTGGTGCCCATTCACTCCATGAAGTCCCGACTAGAAAGCCTGGAAGCTCGGAACGAGTCGCTCGCCATTTGTTGGTTTGTAAAAATAATTCAGTTGGAATTTTTTTTTAATTTTTTGGGACGATTTAAACATTCTTAAATGTCTCTTAATTGATGTCTCTTCAATGCTTCGAAGTTGATCAAGTTTTATTTTCATCTCAATGGCCATTTTTTTTTTTGTCAGGAGAGGCCAGTCCGCCCATTTGCGGCCGGTCGGTGCACGACGATTTTAGCATCGGAGACTCCAGCAGAGTCTTCAAGTGGCGGCAACCTTTATCAGGGCGTCCTGCTCCGTGCCCTTGAATGACTGGAGGCCACTGGTGCATAAATACTCTGCAAAATCAGCCCAGAAAGTCTGGCAGCTCGCAGCGAGTCACTCGTAATCGGCAGGTATGTCAGATTAATTCAGTTGGATTTTTTTATTAATTTTTTGGGAAGAAGTTTAATTTAATCTATTAATATTAATTTTATTTATAAAATTAATCCCATTTCTTAAATTTTTTAAAACTTAAATTGAATTAAAATTAATGAATTTTATTTTTAAATAAAATTTAAATTTTTATAAATTTAAAAAAAAAACATCACCAGCTGGTGGATTCAGCTGGTGAATTCACCAATTGAATTCACCAGCTTGAATTTTATAAATTTAATTGAAGTCATTAATATTAATTTTATTTATAAAATTTTTATAAAATTAATCCCTTTTTTAAAAATTAAAATTTAAATATTTAAAAAAAAATTTATTGATAAAATATATTTCATTTTTTAAAATTTTAAAAAATGAAAAAAACATCCCCTGCTGGTGTATTTAGCTGGTGAATTCACCACCTTAATTAACCAGCTTAATTCACCAGCTAAATTCAGCTGGTAAATTGAGCGTTTTAATTCTAATGGTTAATTGAGCTGGTGAATTCACCAGCTGGTGACTATAATTTTTTTAAAGGTTTTTAATTAAAAAAAATTTAATTTAATTAATTAGTATTAAGTTTATTTATATAATATTTATAATATTAATCCCTTTTATTGTTTTTTGATAATTAAAAAAAAAACCTCATCAGCTTGTGAATTGAGCCTGTGAATTCACCAGCTGGTGACAATTATTTTTTTTTTTAAATTTCGAATTAAAAGTTAATTAATTTAAATTAATTTATTTATAAATTAAATTTCAATTTTTAATAATTATAAAAAATATTAAAAACCTCATCAGCTTAATTCACCAGCTGGTGAATTGAGCTGGTAAATTGAGCTTTTTAATTCAAATGGTGAATTGTGCTGGTGAATTCTCCAGCTGGTGACATTTATTTTTTTTTTTAAATTTACAAATTTAAACAAATTTAAATTTAGTATATTAATATTAATTTTATTTATAAAATAATTATAAAATTACACCTTTTTTAATTTTAAGAATTAAAATTTAATTAAATGTAATTAATTTTATTTATAAATTATATATTAAATTTCAATTTATAAAAATTTTAACAAAGAAAAAAAAACATCAACCGCTGGTGAATTTAGCTCTTGATTTCACCAGCTGGTGACAATTAATTTTTTTTAATGCTCTAATTTAAATAAATTTATTTTAATTTATATTAATTAAATATAAATTATTAATATTAATTTTATGTGTAAAATATTTACAAAATCAATCCCATTTTTTAAATTTTTTAGAACTAAAATTTAATTAATATTAATTATTTTTATTTTTAAATTAAATTTCAATTTTTATAAATTTAAAAAAAACATTGTTAAAACAAATTGAAGATCAAAAGACATTCACCCTGAAACTGAAACAAGTGCTAAGTGAACACAGATTCAGATTCAGATAATATTTATTCCGTATAGATCAACATATGTACAGAAATAATCTTTGGAATAGGTCACTGGTCACTGTAATACAGCTATATCTCAATATAACTATAATACAGCTTACTAAATTTAAAATACAGTTCACACAATTTTACACAAAAAATATTCATGCACGTCATAGAACATTTTGTCGTAGAATATTAATTCCAATTCCTTCTTAAACACTTGATAACTATCAATGCTTTTGATTCTATCGGGAAGATGATTGAAAATTCTAGGGATCATGATGTGAGGGGACTGCGCAGTCAGCAACAGTCTGTTTGGTTTGACAAATAAGTCTTGCTCCGCTATAGGTTTATTTCGAGTACTGCGATTCTGGTGCACCTTGCTTTCAGAATTTTTGAGGAACAATTCAGGATACTTTTTGTAAAATTTAACACATTCAAAGGCGTACACAGAGAAAGCTGGCAGGATCTGAAATTCTTCAAAAAGTGGTCGGCAAGACTCGACAGGTGTCAATGCCTTCCAGTATCTTTTACCTGCCATCGCACGGATAACTCTCTTTTGAGCAATGAAAACCTTTTCCAACATAGGCGACCCACCCCAAATTACAATTGAGTATAGTAAGTGACTTTGAACATGGGCGAAATATACATCTCTTAGCAATTTAGTTTGAATGCGCTGCCTTAATTTAACAAAAAGGTACGTGGTACTTCTCAGTTTCGCTACAACCTGATCGCATTGGGTGCTCCAGTTCATTGTATCAGAGAGCATTACACCAAGTATTTTTGCTTGATTTACCACTTCAATTTCAGCGTCGTTAATTCTGATTACAGGCGGTTCCAATTAACTAGTTTGAGCAGTATGCATTTGCAGCACCTGAGTTTTCTTTTCGTTCAATCTTAAGCGGTTATTACTGGCAAAATCAATCATTTTGTCATTAGCCACAGCAGTTTTTTCGCTCAAGGCTTTGTAGTTTCTAGCCTTTACAATAAAAGATGAATCATCTGCGAACAAGATAAGAGCGGCGACAATGATTTTTAAGGGCATATCATTACCGTAGGAGGAATACCCAATACTGTTCCTTGTGGTACGCCAATCGAAACATTTTCCATTGTTGACTCAAATAATTTTTGCTCGCCATTTTCACCCACACCGAAAAGTTGAACAAGTTGTTTTCTATCAGTAAGAAAGGACTTTAACCAAAGGAGGGATACATCATCAATTCCAAATTTTTTCAGTTTTGCAAGCAGTATTTCGGGAACGACACACCCAAAGGCATTAGAAAAGTCATACAGAATCACATTGTTTTTTTCTCTATTTTCCAACGAATCGTAGATTTCGGACACTAACTTAAAAAGTGCAGTCACTGTGCTCCTGCCTTTTCGAAAACCGTGCTGCTCGTCCGCAAGGAGATTGTTTTCAGCGAAATAGCTTTAAATTCTATTTAGGAAACATTTCTCAAATACTTTTGCTACAGAAGATGTTAAGGCTATTGGGCGATAACTACTAGCATCGGATTTCTCACCCTTCTTTTTGTACAATGGCTTGATTACAGTTAATTTTAGCACTTCCGGGAATTTACCAGTGCGAAACGACTCGTTCAC
Organism: Neocloeon triangulifer; assembly: GCF_031216515.1. Classification (NCBI taxonomy): domain Eukaryota; kingdom Metazoa; phylum Arthropoda; class Insecta; order Ephemeroptera; family Baetidae; genus Neocloeon; species Neocloeon triangulifer. Next base: position 5,743,825 of record NW_026775550.1, read on the forward strand.
CATAAATGCCACAGGGAACACTATATAACCAGAAATCTTTTTCAACGTATCCATAGATAATCCATCCCAGCTAGATGATTTCTTTGACGGGAATAACTTCAAAATTTTTTCTATTTCAAATGGGGTAACGTCAGGCTGAGCAGTAAATTTTATTCCATTTGAAACAATACTCTCAGTACAGAGTTCAATTTCATCACTACTAAGATTTACCTGAGGTTCAACAAATTTTTTATTTAAAAAGTTGCAAATTTTCTGTAAATCCTTTTCCATTTCACCATCAATTTCAATTTGCTTAATATCATTTTCGTGTTTATCTTGGTTCAAGTTGCAAGTTTCGTTAATAATTTTCCAGGCCATACCAGTCTTATTAGAGGCTTTTAACATTTTCTGGTCATTGTGAGTTCGGACTGCATCATTTATGAGAAAGCCAACGTACTTTTGTTTACTTTTATATTTGAATTTAAGACTTCTTAATCTGTCACAGTTAGGATCATTCCTTTTCAGTTTCAATTTCAATTTCAATTTCAAATATTCTTTATTTTGTTAAGCATTAATTTGCGGTAGCAATAATACTTTTTAAAATAAGTCAAGATACATGGCATTATTCAAACGATAAAACTCGTTTAAGTCATAGAATTGGTGTTGAAGTACAAAAGTTTTCACCTCCTTCACAAGTTCCTCGTCATTTTCGAGGGTTTTTAGATTTTTTGGCAGCGCATTAAAAATTCTTGGAATCATATAATCAGGGTTTTCTACAGACTTTTTGAGGGCAATATCCCTTACTACTAAATCGTTTATACACACATTGGTTTGATTTTTTCGTGTCACCCGCCTCGTGTCAACACTATCACTATATTTTTGAAAGAGGTGACGATTCCGCACTAGAAATTTAATACATTCAAGTATATAGAGAGAAGGCACAGTCATAATATTATATTTTATAAATAATGGTTTACATGTATCCAGGGCTTCGTTTGATCTCCAATATGGGACGCCCGCCATAGCTCTTAAGGCTCTTTTTTGTGCTCGAAAAACATTAATCAAATGACAAGAGCCCCCCCAGATCACAATTCCGTACATTATATGACTTTGTATATGGGAATAATATATTAATTTTAGGATATCATCGGACACTTTATATTTCAATCTTGTAAATACATGTGTAACACTTCGTAGTTGATTAACAACCTTATCACATTGGTCTTTCCAGCTTAAGGTATCAGTTACTTGGATTCCTAATAATCTACCAGTCTTTGCGATTTCTACTTTTTGGTCGTGAATATTCACTTCAGGTTCGATAAGGTTTCTAGTTTGGCTTGTATGTATTTGCAAAATTTTAGTCTTTTTCGAATTGATTCTAAGAAAGTTGTCCCTTGCGAAACCGACAAAGCTTTCATTAACGGCCACTGTTTTCGAGTTCACATCAGAAGAAGATACACCTTTTACGATTGCTGAAGAGTCGTCAGCAAATAGAATTAAGAGAGCCAGGAAAACTACAAGGGCAATATCATTCAAGTATGTAGTAAATCCAATTGGACCGAGGACTGTACCTTGAGGCACTCCCATGTTACTCTCAATTACATCTGAATTTATAAGTTCTTCATATCGGTCGCAAGATAGATTTTTAAGCTGCACATATTGTTTTCTATTAGTCAAGAAACATTCAAGCCATGATAACAGATTTTTATGTAGGCCGTATAATTTAAGTTTATGCACAAGAAGGGGAGGATAAAGTGTTCCAAACGCATTTGAGAAGTCGTACAATATAACATTAACCTTCTCCCTGGCTTCAACAGATTCATACAAAGATGTCACATAACTATATAGGGCGGTCACTGTACTTTTCCCTTTTCTAAAACCATGTTGCTCAGGGATTAAGATATTATTTACGTTAAAGTGAGTATCTAGTCTATGTAAAAAGGCTTTTTCATACACTTTTGAAATTGCTGAAGTAATAGCTATAGGTCTATAGTTAGAGGGGTCATCCTTTTCACCTTTCTTAAACAGAGGAATAATTTTAGCTAATTTCATATTGTCAGGAAATCTCCCTTGCAGAAATGATTCATTTATAAGATATGTAAGCGGGACGGTGATGTAAATTGAAATTTTTTTTAAGACACTAGTTGAAATCCCGTCCCACCCAGATGAGCATTTTGGCGGAAGTTGATTAATTATACTATAGATCTCAAATTCTTCCATAAACTGCAGGCTTTGAGCCGTTATATTGATATCATCTATCAGTTTGGAACAGTCATCTAAATTTATATTGCTTATATCTGGCTCCAATTCAACAAACTTGTTATTCAGATGGTTAGCAATATTAAGTTTAATTGACTCACTGGCACCATCAATATTCAAGTTATCAATTAAATCTACATTCATTCTTTTACCAGTTTGTGAATTAATAAGTTTCCATGCTGCACTAGATTTATTTTTAGCCTTTGATATTCTACTGTCATTTCTTAATTTAGTTTCTTTTTGAACATTATCAACAACTTTCTTCTTAATAATTTTTAATCTTGACTTCATGTCTAATATTTTATTTTGGTCTAAGTTCAGTTTAATTTCTTTACTGAGTTCTATCATATCTTTTTGTAATTTTCTTGTCTCCTCGGTCAACTTAATTTTATCTATTTGGTTAGCTCTAATTGTTACACGTTTCATTGGAAACGATTGTTCAAAGTACTTTGTGAGTGTTCCCATAAAAATTTCACTTTTACTATCAATTGAACTAGCATGATATACTTGAGTCCAATATTCTTGCTCTAGGAAAGAGTTAAATTTTTGGAAATTTTCTTCAGAATAGGTTCTGACGTACTTAAAAGTATCTTTCAGTTTTTCGACTGGCAACGCAACAGATACATAAACAGCGCAATGATCAGAGAATAACATGGGAATAATTTCAAATGAGCTTTCCAGTTTAAAATTAGCAAAAACATGATCTATCAATGTTCCTCCTGTGTCATTTACCCTTGTAATTGCATTTTCATTAAGTAAGTTGAGATTATGAAATTTAACAATATCACCTAATTTTATACTATTATCTTCGTTACTCAATAAGTCAATGTTTAAGTCACCAGCTAATATTGTATAGCCGCTAAATCTATTTTGCATAAGGACAGTATCTAGGTGTTCAAGAAATTCCGGAATTTTGCAGTTTGATTTTGGATTACTGGGGCGATACACAGCAATTATATTAATATTTTCACCCCCCACAACTAGTTTACTAGCGCAGAATTCAAAGAATAACTCTTTAGAGCAAATTTTTATAGTTTTGGACGTGCATTTAAGTAATTTATTTTTAAGAATTAGTACCCCGCCTCTCCCATAGTTTTTAGTCTTACGTCCAAAGTATGCAATTAATTCAAACCCTTCTAAATAGAAGGTTTGAACTTCACAGGAGTCAAGCCAGTGCTCTGTAATTATTATGATATCCGGGCTTTCTTTCAGTCTCTCAACAAAATTGGCAAACTCAGTATATTTATTGGGCGTCTTTAGGCCACGCACATTAATGTTCAAGATTTTCAGATAGTTTAAGTGACTTTTTGAAGGGACTTGGGGTTTGTGTTTTTTGATTTTCGTCTATAATTAATCGATGATGAGACGGAAGGCGATGGTGCTACGATCTTGGGCGATGGGGTGGGCTGCGTACTCAGGTGGCTAGAAGCCTCCTTTCTCGGCAGTGGCCACCTGTTGGTCTCGGATTCGGTCCCACGTAGCCCAGCCGAGAGCTCGTCGGCCCGCCCGACCGGTAACTGCTCGGCCAGCGCGTCGGCCCCTCTACCTACTCCTGCCACTTGGTCAGCCGCGGTTGGCAGCATTGTGGCGTCAGGAGCTTCAGAGGGCGACGGTTCAATGGACTCAGACAGAAGGAGGTTAGAGACTTCAGGTACCATTTTCACCTCGGCTTCACTTACCACAAGAGTGGAAGGTTGCCGGGGGGGTTTTTGGAGTGAACCAGGCGGGGGCAGCGGGGGCAGGCTACCCCCACCGACAGAGCCTTCCTGAAGATTCTCATTCCCTCGTTCCAAGTTGGCAAAGAAATCAGCCAGGCTTTGGCCCCTGGGGACGTCCTTCACCTCAGGTTTCGTCAGGACTTCCAGGGAGGTCAGGCGGCTGGAAACGATTTTCTCCTCAGGGCCAGCAGCAAGTTCTCCTTTGGCCAAGGCCTTAGGAGGTTTCAAAGTAACAGCCTCACCTGTTTTTGGTGGCGCCGGGGTGGAGCTGGACGAGGACGGATTTTTTGCCCCAGCCAACTCGCAGGCGTCCGCGCCTCGTCCGGCTGCTCCACCCTTTGGTGAGGCGGCTGTAGCATTGACAGACTTAAGGGCGCTGTCAGGCCTCTTGGTGCGCTCCTGCGTTTTTCCCTGGCTCAGTCGGCTCCTTGCTGGGTTCGTCTGTGACCCTCTCACCTTCGGTATTATGCCGGTGGACCTCTTGGCCTTCGGATCAGAAAGTTGGGCCTTCTCAGGGTAGGTTGTCTGATATTCTAACTTGTGTTTGTCACCTTTTTTAGCTGATGATGAGGTGGGGCCAGACGCACGGGAGGGCACCCCAGCTTTAATACAGGTCTCCGGTGTGCGCCCAGCTGGTCCACCTGATCCTGCTGTAGTTTTGGCAGCTTTTAATGGGGCACCACCAGGCCCGGGGTCAGCTGCGGGCCTCGCCACCATCACCTGTCGAGCATCAAATTTCTCCACGTCCGTCTCCCATCGGCGAGCAGGCGACTTCTTTTTGCTTTGTGAGTGGCTCGGCGGCGCAGCTGAAAAAGAGAAGCAATTTAAATTTTCATTCAATTTATTCTCAGTCAAATTTTGTCCTGCAACTCCTGCCGAAGGCCTGCTCACAGTTGGGGAGATTTCAGGAAGAAGGGGGAATTCCTCGACGCTGTCAAGTGCCGGAGAGCAAGTTGTTCTTCGGAACTGTCTTTTCTTAAAGTCGGTTGTCCCTTCAAAGATGTAAATTTCCGTAGTCGACACTTCAAAAACCCGTTCAAGGACGTCCAGGCAGAAGTCCCAGGGCAATTTGTCAAGCCCAGCTCCAATTTTCGGCAGTCCCAGTTTCTTGATTCCGAGTGCCTTGCAGACTTCCCGAAGAGAGACGATGGCAGCCTCGAAGTTTTCACGAGTTGGGCGGGTCCCTCTCGACTTCTCTTTGGTGATAATGTAAAGAGCGTACCTGAACGTGCCGTCGTTCTGCTGTACTGGAAGGACGGCAACCTGTCCGACTTTAAGGTTTAAAGACAGAAGGTAATCCACATTCCCGAATAACTCGCGGAAATCAACTGCCAGTCCGGCCGACATTTCAAAATCCTCGGCAACGCAGTGGCCGATGGACATCGAGGGTGGTGATTCGACGAAAAGGTTCGCCCCAGGTAACATTATTACCTTTGTTGTCGGTGGCCGTAGTGGTGTTTTGTACTGGAGCCACGCCTCCTTTTCTCTGGCAAGGAAAAGTTGATACTCTCGGTCCATTTTTGCTATCAGACTGACTTCCGGGGACTCTTCTCGAAATGAAAAGGCCTGAAGTTCTCGCAGGACTTCGGTCAGCGTCCAACAGATGCGCGCAAGGTCGCCGGAAGGACGACTCACCGCGAGTGGCGGCTTAACATAAGAGCGGTAAGCCGGCATTTCGGCAAGTCCAATTTCTCGGCAAGTACGGGGGTAAAAATCACGCCTTTAGGCCACAAACGGGCTTGGGACGCTCAGCAACCCGACCGAACACACAAGAGAAGTCCACTCACTGCCCAGGCCTCGCCAGGACGCTCAAAAGTCGGAACAACAGACGAGGTTACTTGTCCGTCTGGCGCATGCGCACCACCTCCAGTATAGATATTTGGGCACCCAAGAGCCTTAATTCTTCCTTTTGCTTACGAAGAAACTCAGAATCGGCATTATTTTTCCTATTTACTCTAATTAATATTTACTCCTTTGGGAAACTCATTTCAAAGTACATAGTAAGCTTATCCATGAATTTACAGCACATATCATCAATATTATTACTTTCATAAACTTCGGTCCAACTTTCTGTACTTAAAAGGTGGAAAAATTCAGTCCAGTTACTATCAGAGAATCTCCTGATAATTTTGTAATAATCTCTATCGAGTTCAATTGGAATTTGAAAATTAACAGACCATTCTATGGTCGCTAAAAAATACATCACTGACAAAAGAAGTATGCGAGCACTTTAAGGAACTAAATACATGATCAATCAAAGTTGCTGATGTGCTTGTAACCCGGGTAGCTTCGATTCCATTTACCAGTGACATTTCATAGCCATCCATTAAGTTCAGTAATTTCATTTTATCAGCATTGTCTGAGTTAAGATCAACATTCAAATCACCAACTAGTAACATTTCTTTCTCTGGACTTATAAACTTCTCAATAAGATTTTCCAAATTTTCAATGAAGAACTCAATATCTCTGTTTTCAGGATTACTCGGTCGGTACACCGTCAAAAGCGTAATAATTCGATTTGCAACCTTCAATTCAACTCCACAAGTTTCAAATCTAAATTCAATAGAAGTTGGAAATAGTTTCTTGCAATTAAATTTGAGGCCTTTTTTGACTAAAATTAGCATTTAATTTTAGACCTGACATGTTCTAAAGACTACTGTTTATATTCTTGTCTAACAGAACAACAATAAAATTGAATTGAATTGAAATTGAATCACCAGCTGGTGGATTTAGCTGGTGGATTCACCAGCTAGTGACAATTGTTTTTTTTTAATTTACAAATGAAAAAAATTTCAATTTAATTTATTAAAATCAATTTTATTTATAAAATAATTATAAAATTAATCCCTTTTTTAATTTTTAAAAAATTAATTTTAATATATTTACACTAATTTTATTTATAAATTATATTTCTTTTTCTAAAAATTTTAGTATAATAAAAAAAACACACCACCAGCTGGTGAATTTAGCTGGTGAATTCACCAATTGAATTCACCAGCTGATGGAAATTTTTTTAAAAAAATTTAAAAAAATTAGAATTAAATTAATGAATATTAATTTTATTTCTAAAACATTTATAAAATTTATCCCTTTTTTCTAATTTTTTTTTAAATTTACAATTTAATATAATAAAAATAATTTAACTATAAATTAAATTATATTTTTTAAAAATTTAATTGAAGTCATTAATATTAATTTTATTTATAAAATTAATCCATTTTTTTTTTTTATAAAGAGAATTTTAATTAATTTAAATTCTATTTTATTTTTAAATTGAATTGCTTTTTTAAAAATTTAAAAAAATAGAAAGAAACATCACCAGCTGGTTAATGCACCAGCTGGTGACATTATTATTTTTTTTTAAATTTTCTTTTTTATTTAAAAAAAATTAAATTTAATTTATGAATATTAATTTAATTTATAAAATAAAGCCCTTATTTTAATTTTTTAAAAATTGATATTTTATTAATTTAAATAAATTTTATTTATAATTTATATTTCGATTTTTAAAAATTTAAAAAGAAAAACATCACAAGCTGGTGAATATAGCTGAATTCACCAGCTGGTGACAATTATTTTTTTAAAATTTCCTTATTTAAAATAGTTTAATTTAATTTATCAATATTATTTTATTTATAAAATTAATCCTTTTTATAATTCATATAAATAAATTTTAACAAATTGAAATTCAATTTTATTTTTAAATTAAATTTCTTTTTTAAAAATTTTAATAATAATAAATAAAAAGAAACATCACCAGCTGGTGAACGCATCACCTGGTGTCAACTTTTTTTTTAAAATTTCCTAATTTATTTAAAATTTAAATTTAATTTATTAACATTTATTTTATTTATAAAACATTTATAAATTTAATTTTTTTTCTAAATTTTTTAAAAATTAAAATTTTATTTATTTAAATTAGTTTTATTTATGATTTATATTGCGATTTTTAAAATTTAAAAAAAAAACATCACCAGCTGGTAAATATTTTTTTTTTTTTTTAATATTCCTTATTTAAAAAAGTTGAATTTAATTTATTAATATTAATTTTATTTATAAAAATAATCCCATTTTTTAAAACTAAAATTTAATTAATATTAATTATTTTTATTTTTAAATTAAATTTCAATTTTTATAAATTTAAAAAAAAAACATCACCAGCTGGTGGATTTAGCTGGTGGATTCACCAGCTAGTGAAAATTGTTTTTTTTAAATTTACAAATGAAAAAAAATTTCAATTTAATTTATTAAAATTTATTTTATTTATAAAATAATTATAAAATTCCCCCTTTTTTTTAATTATAAGAACTAAAATTTAATTAAATTAGACTAATTTTATTTATAATTTATATATTTATTTTCATTTTAAAAAAATTTAAAAAAAAATAAATAAAAAAAACATCACCCGCTGGTTAATTTAGCTCTTGAATTCACCAGCTGGTGACAATAATTTTTTTTTTAATTCTCAAATATAAAAAAATTTATTTTTATTTATATTAATTCATTAACTAATTGTATTAACTAATTGATATTAATTTTATATATAAAATATTTATAAAATTAATCCCGTTTTTTAAAATTTTATAAAAATAAAATTTAATTAAATTTAAATCATTTTATTTATAAATTACATTTCATTTTTTGGAAATTTTAAAAAAATTAAAAATAACCAGCTGATTTATTCATTCAGAATTAGTTTTAATTGATACCCTATGACTCTCTTAAGTTTCTCAATGGCCTTTAATTTTCCAGGCGATGCCAGGCCGCCTCCTGTGCATGCATCTCCGCTGAAGACTGTTGTAGCATCGTCAAGCACCAGCACAGTCAAGCACAGTCTTCAGTGGCACCATCCTTCTGCAGGGCGTCCTGCATGCTGCCCTTCAATGAGAGGAGGCACCTGGTGCCCATACACTCCATGAAGTCCCGACTAGAAAGCCTGGAAGCTCGGAACGAGTCGCTCGTCATTTGTTGGTTTGTAAAAATAATTCAGTTGGAATTTCTTTAATTTTTTGGGACGATTTAAACATTCTTAAATGTCTCTTAATGATACCTTACAATGCTTCGAAGTTGATCAAGTTTTATTTTCATCTCAATGGCCATTTTTTTTGCCAGGAGAGGCCAGTCCGCCCATTTGCGGCCGGTCGGTGCACGACGATTTTAGCATCGGAGACTCCAGCAGAGTCTTCAAGTGGCGGCAACCTTTATCAGGGCGTCCTGCTCCCTGCCCTTGAATGACTGGAGGCCACTGGTGCTTAAATACTCTGCAAAATCAGCCCAGAAAGTCTGGCAGCTCGCAGCGAGTCACTCGTAATCGGCAGGTATGTCAGATTAATTCAGTTGGATTTTTTTATTAATTTTTTGGGAAGATTTATACATTCAAATCTAACTTTCATTGATGCTCCATGATGCTCTGAAGATGCTCATGATTTATTTTAAGCTCAATAGCCATTTTTTTGTCAGGAGAGGCCAGTCTGCCCATATGCATCCCTCGTTTGCGAAATTAATTCAGTCGGATTTTTTTAATAATTTTTGGGGATGATTTATGCATTCAGAATTAGTTTTAATTGATACCCTATGACTCTCTTAAGTTGCTCATGAAATTTTTAAAGCTCAATGGCCTTTAATTTTCCAGGCGATGCCAGGCCGCCTCCTGTGCATGCATCTCCGCTGAAGACTGTTGTAGCCTTGTCAAGCACCAGCACAGTCAAGCACAGTCTTCAGTGGCACCATCCTTCTGCAGGGCGTCCTGCATGCTGCCCTTCAATGAGAGGAGGCACCTGGTGCCCATTCACTCCATGAAGTCCCGACTAGAAAGCCTGGAAGCTCGGAACGAGTCGCTCGCCATTTGTTGGTTTGTAAAAATAATTCAGTTGGAATTTTTTTTTAATTTTTTGGGACGATTTAAACATTATTAAATGGCTCTTAATGAAACCTTACAATGCTTCAAAGTTGATCAAGTTTTATTTTCATCTCAATGGCCATTTTTTTTGCCAGGAGAGGCCAGTCCGCCCATTTGCGGCCGGTCGGTGCACGACGATTTTAGCATCGGAGACTCCAGCAGAGTCTTCAAGTGGCGGCAACCTTTATCAGGGCGTCCTGCTCCGTGCCCTTGAATGACTGGAGGCCACTGGTGCTTAAATACTCTGCAAAATCAGCCCAGAAAGTCTGGCAGCTCGCAGCGAGTCACTCGTAATCGGCAGGTATGTCAGATTAATTCAGTTGGATTTTTTTATTAATTTTTTGGGAAGAAGTTTAATTTAATCTATTAATATTAATTTTATTTATAAAATTAATCCCATTTCTTAAATTTTTTAAAACTTTAATTTAATTAAAATTAATTAATTTTATTTTTAAATAATGTAATTTATTGAAATGAACGCCGTAGGCGTGCCACAAATTAACTCTAACAATATAACCTCCCAATTCACTTGGCTTTACAGTTTGCTGCTTCACGCAGACTCATTTTCTTTTTTACACAATCTATTATATGATACTGTGAACAAACTCCACCACAAAATTTACAGATACAATTTTCCAATGCTTCACAGTGATATGTACTGTTCGTACAAAACAAAAAGTGAAAACCATGACACGCATATCTGGTGAAAACATGTCTATCCTTAAATTGCGCCGCCTTCCAGTTTTCTTTAATCATCGTCTCCGTACCATAAAATTCATCACAAATATTCAATTTCTTCAGCAATTGTTCATAACAAAAAGTTTCAAATGCATTGTTCACTGGAAGGTCAAATTTTTCTTTTAAATCAGAAATAAATAAATCGGTATCGACAAGCTCATACACAAAGCGAGATCTCGTGTATTTTGACATACCTAGTACTTTTTTCAAGTACCTACTCTTTACACATTCCAGTTTCACAAAATCTTCCTTTTTTAAATACTTCCAAATCGCTTCAATACCATACGAGGCCATAGGAGCAAATTTCAGCTCAAATAATTTCAATGCTGTGTCAATCGAAAGCATCCGCAATTCTTTTACACTATACATTGAGAGTAACGCCGCTCTCACTCGCTTTTCGATATGTTTTTTAAAAGTCGCCCCTGAGGGCTGAAAAATTACTCCTAAATAAGTAAACTCATTAACAAATTCAATTTCCTCATTTTGAAACAACAAAGAATCGCCTTTCTTTAACCTCCCTTTTCCTCCATTTCTAAACTTCATAATTTTGCATTTTCCGACATTTAATTCAAGGCCGCGCTCCATGAGGTACATTTTTAAATCTGCCAGGAGTGATTTTAAATCTACTAAATTAATACACGTAAAAACAATATCATCTGCATAAAAAATTGCTTTTATGTTTGGATACTTTTTAACCAGCTTTTGGATATCTGCAATAGAAATATTGAAAAATAGCGGGGAGGTGCAGCCACCTTGCCTCACTCCATTCGACTGAGTTAATAAATTAGATTCTGAAACGCCATCCACAATTTTTAAATAATTCGGATCTAATGCTTTTGCTAAGAAGGATAGTTCAACATATGATAATTTATTACAATCAACTAATTTCTTAAAAATGCACTCTCTATTTACTGAATCAAAAGCTTTCCTTAAATCTAAAAACAAGGCATACAAAGATGATTTCTGCTCGTAAACTTTTAAATTAATATCCTCTAACAAGGCATGAATAGCTTGACCCGTCGATTTGCCTTTTACAAATCCGTATTGGTTCTCTGGAATATATTCAATCAGGTTCGAATAAAGTCTATTGTGTAGTACTCTATCTAAAAGATTATAAAACACTGGACTTAAACTAATCCCTCTATAATTATTCATATTTTCGCAATCCCCCTTGCCCTTATAGAGTAGCTTTAAATTTGAGACACGCCAATCTGCTGGCATATCATATTTTAAACACAGATTCAAAAATTTCGTTACCTCCGGTAGGATAAATTGCAAAAGACATTTTAAATTCTCATTTCGAATATTATCCGGCCCTGGTGATTTTCCGTTTTTCATTCTTTTCAGGGCTAAAGTGACTTCCTCCTGCATAATCGGTGTGAATTGAATATTCTGAGCTTCGTAATTAACTTAAGAAGAAGTCTATTCAAGTTTAGTGACTCATTTGATTCCAAGTGCTTCTTATTTAAAATTTCTTTAAAACAATTTTCCCACTCGAATAATTGAATATTATTACTGTTGCTAAAGCACTTCCCTAGTTTCAAAATTTTGTAACATTGATTATCCTCAGCCTCTCTTAACATTTTTTCCTCGTATCTCTGAAAATAATATTTTTTCCTATGAATACATAACTGACGATATTCTCTTTTTAATTCAAAAAATTTTGCCTTTAAACTTCTACACATGTCTTCCACCCCATGAAACTTTAATGATTCCCAAAAATCTAACTCATATTTACTTTCCATTAGTTGGTCCTTCAAATTGTAACATTCAGCATTATACCATGGCTGACTTTTTCTTTCGTAGCTCTTAGGGGCAGTATTTGAAGCATCCAAAATGTTTTTTACATTCCGATAAAAACTTTCCACATCGTTCTTTTCTAAATCTTGTCTCAGAATTTCTCTAAATTTTAGATCTAACATCTCCTCCATTAGTTGTTCATCAATTTTATATTTTACATTCTTCTGAGACATTTTTACCGGATTGAATTTAAAATTAACACTAACAATTTTATGTTTTCTAACAAAACTCTCTAAAATTTGAAAACCGAAAGTTCTCATTGCTGGGCCTTGAAAGATTAAATCAATTGTACTTGAACCATTGTGGCATTCATATGTTTTGTTGTACGGGTATAAATTTGTCAATGCCAAATTATTTTGTTGCATGAAGTCTAAAAGAGATTCTATCTTATCATTTTTTGTATCTAACCGGCAATAAAAATCACCAGCTATAATTAAATTTTGAAAATTTCTAATAAACTTGAGTGTCGATAGCAGCTCGTCTGTAACTGCAGATGCTTTTAATTTTGGCTGTAAATAAGCTTTTATTTTTAAATAAAATTTAAATTTTTATAAATTTAAAAAAAAACATCACCAGCTGGTGCCAATTTTTTTTTAAAAATTTTCAAATTTAAAAAAATTAGAATTAAATTAATGAATATTAATTTTATTTCTAAAATATTTATAAAATTTATCCCTTTTTTCAAATTTTTTTAAAATTAGAATGTTATATAATTAAAATAATTTAACTATAAATTAAATTATATTTTTTTATAAATTTAATTGAAGTCATTAATATTAATTTTATTTATAATTTTTATAAAATTAATCCCTTTTTTAAAAATTAAAATTTAAATATTTTAAAAAAATTTTATTGATAAAATATATTTCATTTTTTAAAATTTTAAAAAAATAAAAAAACATCCCTGCTGGTGTATTTAGCTGGTGAATTCACCACCTTAATTAACCAGCTTAATTAACCAGCTTAATTCACCAGCTAAATTCAGCTGGTAAATTGGTAAACGGTGTGCCGCAAGGTACATCTCTCGGTCCCTTTACTTACAGCGCATATTCGATTGACCTGCCCTTAATTGTTATAATTGCAATATTAGTTATATTTGCCGATGACTCTACAATGATAGTGAAAGGTAAAACTGCCTCTGAGGTGAATGAAAAGACAATAAAAGCAAACTCTGACATGGTGAAATATGCGAGTGATAATCACCTGAAATTGAATCCGAATAAGACTATGGTAATGACAATGCACACCGCTCAAACGAGGAATATAATCCAGCCTGAAATATTGATTGAGAATGAGGAATTGTCTGTGGTGAACAGTAGTCGCCTTCTAGGAGTAACGTTAACAGATACAATGAATTGGAATAAACAGTGCAGCGAAGTGGTTACTAAGTTGCGTAGTGTTACGTATTTATTTATCATGTTACGAGAAAAAGTTCTAGAATCGACTTTGGTCCAAGCCTATCATGCATATGCGGCTAGCCGAATTCTATACTCGATTGTAATCTGGGGTGGATCTACACATATGAAAGATGTTTTTCTTGCGCAGAAAAGAGTAATAAGAGCGATGGCTGGCGTTCAATATTGGAGAAGTAATTCGGCACTTGACTCATGTAGACCACTATTTGTGAAATTTGGAGTTCTTACAGTCTATTCATTATATATTTTGGAGTGTGTTAAGTTTGTGCGCAAATTTCCTGAAAAGTTTAAAATGAATCGTGATGTTCCAGGTGTTGTAGTGCGAACTACGCGTGCTACTGCATATGTTGAAACAGATTTATTTGTAAGGCCAAGCTCACTAAATTGTGTGAATGAAAGTCCTGAGATAATGATAGCACGAGTATATAACAAATTACCCAATGTATTGAAAGAAATAGCTGACTATGGCAACTTTGTTAAAAGTGTCAAATATGTAATGCTGAAGTGTCAATTCTATGATATGAATGAATATTGGAGATGTAAATTTGAATGCTTAAACTTGGAAGATTGAGACTCAGCTGCAGGGTTTTCGGGGGTGGTTTTCCCCTGCAGTATTTGAGGAGGGTTAGTCAAAGGCTTGCCCACCCCCGCCGAATAACTAATGGCGTGCGAGCTCCCTCATTCACTTGATGTTGTATTTAGTTGATTGATAAAACCTAATTATTATTATTATAATGACCTGTTGTAAAGGCAAATTGGAGATGTACTATATATGTCTAATGCAATAAATTTTGATCTAATCTAATCTAATCTTGAGCGTTTTAATTCTAATGGTTAATTGAGCTGGTGAATTCACCAGCTGGTGACTATAATTTTTTTTAAGTTTTTTAATTAAAAAAATTTAATTTAATTAATTAGTATTAAGTTTATTTATATAATATTTATAATATTAATCCCTTTTATTGTTTTTTAACAATTAAAATTTAATTATTTTTAATAAATTTTATTTATAAATTATACTTCAATTTTTGATAATTAAAAAAAAAACCTCATCAGCTTGTGAATTGAGCCTGTGAATTCACCAGCTGGTGACAATTTTTTTTTTTTTAAATTTCGAATTAAAAATTAAAAGTTAATTAATTTAAATTAATTTATTTATAAATTAAATATCAATTTTTAATAATTATAAAAAATTAAAAAAAACCTCATCAGCTTAATTCACCAGCTGGTGAATTGAGCTGGTAAATTGAGCTTTTTAATTCAAATGGTGAATTGTGCTGGTGAATTCTCCAGCTGGTGACAATTATTTTTTTTTTTTAAATTTACAAATTTAAACAAATTTAAATTTAGTATATTAATATTAATTTTTTTTATAAAATAATTATAAAATTACACCTTTTTTTAATTTTAAGAATTAAAATTTAATTAAATTTAATTAATTTTATTTATAAATTATATATTAAATTTCAATTTATAAAAATTTTAACAAAGAAAAAAAAACATCAACCGCTGGTGAATTTAGCTCTTGATTTCACCAGCTGGTGACAATTAATTTTTTTTAATGCTCTAATTTAAATAAATTTATTTTAATTTATATTAATTAAGTATAAATTATTAATATTTATTTTATGTGTAAAATATTTACAAAATCAATCCCATTTTTTAAATTTTTTAGAACTAAAATTTAATTAATATTAATTATTTTTATTTTTAAATTAAATTTCAATTTTTATAAATTTAAAAAAAACATTGTTAAAACAAATTGAAGATCAAAAGACATTCACCCTGAAACTGAAACAAGTGCTAAGTGAACACAACTTCTATGACATACACGAATACTTACTGTGCAGTTTTGACAAGTGAAATTTCTCGCGCTGTAATCCTATAGTTTTTTTCCCTTTGCCCTAAGCAACGGGTTTTTTTCTCTAAATTTTAATTTTAGACCTGACATGTTCTAAAGACTACTGTTTATATTCTTGTCTAACAGAACAACAATAAAATTGAATTGAAATTGAATCACCAGCTGGTGGATTTAGCTGGTGGATTCACCAGCTAGTGACAATTGTTTTTTTTTAATTTACAAATGAAAAAAAAATTCAATTTAATTTATTAAAATTAATTTTATTTATAAAATAATTATAAAATTAATCCCATTTTTAATTTTTAAAAAATTAATTTTAATATATTTACACTAATTTTATTTATAAATTATATTTCTTTTTCTAAAAATTTTAGTATAATAAAAACAAACATCACCAGCTGGTGAATTTAGCTGGTGAATTCACCAATTGAATTCACCAGCTGATGCAAATTTTTTAAAAAAAATTTAAAAAAATTAGAATTAAATTAATGAATATTAATTTTATTTCTAAAATATCTATAAAATTTATCCCTTTTTTCTAATTTTTTTTAAATTTACAATTTATTATAATAAAAATAATTTAACTATAAATTAAATTATATTTATTTAAAAATTTAATTGAAGTCATTAATATTAATTTTATCCATTTTTTTTTTTTTAATAAAGAGAATTTTAATTAATTTAAATTCTATTTTATTTTTAAATTAAATTTCTATTTTAAAAATTTTAAAAAAATAGAAAGAAACATCACCAGCTGGTTAATGCACCCGTTGGTGACAATTTTTTTTTTTTCAAGATTCAAGATTCAAGATTTGTTTATTTTGTTAAGCATTATATACCACATAATATACATAGTAATAACAGCTTTTTAAAATAAGTCAATATACATTATTATTTAAACGATAAAATTCGTTCAAGTCATAGAATTGATGTTCCAATACAAAAGCTTTCACCATTTTTACAAGAGCCTCGTCATTTTCAAGGACTTTTAAAGATTTAGGTAATGCATTAAAAATTCTGGGGATCATGATTTCTGGGTTTTCTACAGTTTTCTTGAGCTTAACTTCTTTCACAACCAAATCGTTACAGCAAAGGTTAGTCTGATTATGTCTAGTCACTCTCCTCGTATCTACAGTATCACTATATTTCCGAAATAGATTTCTGTTTTGCACTAAGAATTTTATACATTCAAGTATATACAACGATGGCACGGTCATGATATTATATTTAACAAATAATGGTTTACAAGTATCCAACGCTTCATTAGATCTCCAGTAAGGAATGCCCGCCATAGCTCTCAGCGCTCTTTTCTGTGCTCTAAATACCTTTATTAAATGGCTGGAGCCCCCCCAAATTACAATTCCATACATTATATGACTTTGGACATGAGCAAAGTAGATCAATTTTAGAATATTATCTGACACCTTGTATTTCAGTCTTGTGAACACATGGGAGACTCCTCTCATTTTGCTAACAACCTTATCACAGTGGTCGTTCCAGTTTAGTGTATCATTTATTTGTACTCCCAGAAGTTTACCAGATTTACAGATTTCAATATTTTTATCTTCAATCTTAACATCAGGTTGAACTAGTTTTTTTGTTTGGCTAGTGTGTATTTGTAATATCTTTGATTTTTGTGAATTAATCCTCAAAAAATTATCATTAGCAAAGCTGACAAAACTTTCATTGACAGCCACCGTTTTAGTATTGACCTCAGGGAAAGACTCTCCCTTGACTATAGCCGTTGAGTCGTCGGCGAACAGAATCAGGAGGGCCAAGAATACAGCAAGGGGAATATCATTTAAATACATGGAAAACCCAATTGGGCCGAGAACTGTGCCTTGCGGCACACCCCTGTTACTTTCTAGTATATCCGAGTTAATGAACTCCTCGTATCCATCACAACCAAGGTTCTTAAGTTGTACAAATTGTTTCCTATTTGATAAGAAGCAGGCCAACCACGAGAGCAAGTTCTCATTTAGACCGTACTGTTTTAATTTATATACAAGGAGAGGTGGATGAAGAGTGCCAAATGCATTTGAGAAATCATACAAGATAACATTCACTTTTTCTTTTGCTTCTACTGATTCATACAAAGATGTTACATAACTATATAGAGCGGTTACAGTATTTTTTCCCTTCCTAAATCCATGTTGTTCAGGTATTTGGATATTATTACTATATAAGTGATTTTCCAGTCTATTTAAAAAAGCTTTCTCATACACCTTTGATATTGATGATGTAATCGCAATTGGTCTATAATTTGAAGGGTCTTCTTTATCTCCTTTTTTAAACAATGGTATAATTTTTGCTAGTTTCATATTTTCGGGGAATTTTCCTTCTGTAAATGACACATTAATAAGATGAGTAAGCGGGGCTGTTATGTATTTAGAAATTTTCTTTAATACGGTAGTTGATATTCCATCCCACCCTGAGGAGGTTTTGGATGAGAGGTTATTAATAATACTATAAATTTCAAATTCTGCCATCAATTGTAAATCTTGTGTAACACATGTATCACCTATGAGTTTTGAGCAATCATGAATATTCACATTATTTACATCAGGCTCTGGTTCAATAAATCCATTATTCAGGCAATTAGCAATGTTTAATTTAATTATTTCTCTTGTTCCATTAATATTAAGTTCCTGTATCAACTCTACATTTTTATTTTTACCAGATTGGGAATTTATAATTTTCCATGCTGCGCTGGATTTATTTTTTGCCCCTAGTATTTTATTATCATTGACCTTTTTACTTTCTTTTTGTATATTACTCACAACTTCCCTCTTTAAACGCTTTAGTTTTTGTTTCATATCCAGTTTTAAGTTGAAGTCTAGATTAGAATTAATTTCTTTACTGAGTGCAATCATCTCCCTTTGTAGTTTTTTGGTATCCTCTGTCAGCCTAATTTTACCCATCTGATTTGCTCTTTGTATAACACGCTTCAAAGGGAACGACTTCTCAAAGTGTGATACAAGAGTTTCCATAAATAATTTACTCTTAATATCAATTCAATTAGTTTGGTAAACTTGTTCCCAGTTTTCTTGTTCAAGGATAGCGAAGAAATTTAGGTAATTCTCATCTGTATAGCTCCTAACATATTTGAAAGTATCCTTAATTTTTTCAACTGGAAGGTCAGTCACCACAGAGACGGCACTATGGTCTGAGAAATACATGGGAATTATTGTAAATGCGCTCTCTAATTTAAAATTGGCGTAAACATGGTCTAGCAATGTACCTCCGCTCTGATTGATTCTAGTTATTTCATTATCATTTAACAGATTATAATTATGAAATTTCATAATCTCCCTTAATTTTATACTATGCTCACTTTTACTCATCAAGTCAATATTGAGATCACCTGCTAATATCACATTACCACTAAATCTATTTTGCATAAGAATTGTATCCAGATGTTCAAGAAAATCCGTAATTTTACTATTTGATTTTGAATTACTTTAATTTTCTTATTTATTTAAAAAAAAATTTAAATTTAATTTATGAATATTAATTTTATTTATAAAATTAAGCCCTTATTTTAATATTTTAAAAATTAATATTTTATTTATTTAAATAAATTTTATTTTTAATTTATATTTCGATTTTTAAAAATTTAAAAAGAAAAACATCACCAGCTGGTGAATATAGCTGAATTCACCAGCTGGTGATAGTTATTTTTTTAAAATTTCCTTATTTAAAAAAGTTTAATTTAATTTATTAATATTATTTTATTTATAAAATTAATCCTTTTTATAATTCATATAAAGTAAATTTTAATAAATTGAAATTCACTTTTATTTTTAAATTAAATTTCTTTTTTAAAAATTTTAATAATAATAAATAAAAAGAAACATCACCAGCTGGTGAACGCATCACCTGGTGTCAACTTTTTTTTTAAAAATTTTCTAATTTATTTAAAATTTAAATTAAATTTATTAACATTAATTTTATTTATAAAACATTTATAAATTTAATTTTTTTTCTAAATTTTTTAAAAATTAAATTTTTATATTTATATTAGTTTTATTTATGATTTATATTGCGATTTTTAAAATTTAAAAAAAAAACATCACCAGCTGGTGAATATTTTTTTTTTAATATTCCTTTTTTAAAAAAGTTGAATTTAATTTATTAATATAAATTTTATTTATAAAATAAATCCCATTTTTTAAAACTTAAATTTAATTAATATTAATGATTTTTATTTTTAAATTAAATTTCAATTTTTATAAATTTAAAAAAAAACATCACCAGCTGGTGGATTTAGCTGGTGGATTCACCAGCTAGTGCCAATTGTTTTTTTTTTAATTTACAAATGAAAAAAAATTTCAGTTTAATTTATTAAAATTAATTTTATTTATAAAATAATTATAAAATTCCCCCTTTTTTTAATTATAAGAACTAAAATTTAATTAAATTAAACTAATTTTATTAATAATTTATACATTAATTTTCATTTTACAAAAATTTAAAAAAAAATAAATGAAAAAAACATCACCCGCTAGTTAATTTAGCTCTTGAATTCACCAGCTGGTGACAATAATTTTTTTTTTAATTCTCAAATATAAAAAAATTTATTTTTATTTATATTAATTCATTAACTAATTGTATTAACTAATTGATATTAATTTTATGTATAAAATATTTATAAAATTAATCCCGTTTTTTAAAATTTTATAAAAATAAAATTTAATTAAATTTAAATGATTTTATTTATAAAAAACATTTCATTTTTTGGAAATTTTTAAAAAAATTAAAAATAACCAGCTGATTTATTCATTCAGAATTAGTTTTAATTGATACCCTATGACTCTCTTAAGTTGCTCAATGGCCTTTAATTTTCCAGGCGATGCCAGGCCGCCTCCTGTGCATGCATCTCCGCTGAAGACTGTTGTAGCATCGTCAAGCACCAGCACAGTCAAGCACAGTCTTCAGTGGCACCATCCTTCTGCAGGGCGTCCTGCATGCTGCCCTTCAATGAGAGGAGGCACCTGGTGCCCATACACTCCATGAAGTCCCGACTAGAAAGCCTGGAAGCTCGGAACGAGTCGCTCGTCATTTGTTGGTTTGTAAAAATAATTCAGTTGGAATTTTTTTAATTTTTTGGGACGATTTAAACATTCTTAAATGTCTCTTAATGATACCTTACAATGCTTCGAAGTTGATCAAGTTTTATTTTCATCTCAATGGCCATTTTTTTTGCCAGGAGAGGCCAGTCCGCCCATTTGCGGCCGGTCGGTGCACGACGATTTTAGCATCGGAGACTCCAGCAGAGTCTTCAAGTGGCAGCAACCTTTATCAGGGCGTCCTGCTCCCTGCCTTTGAATGAATGGAGGCCACTGGTGCTCAAATACTCGGCAAAATCAGCCCAGAAAGTCTGGCAGCTCGCAGCGAGTCACTCGTCATCGGCAGGTATGTCAGATTAATTCAGTTGGATTTTTTTATTAATATTTTGGGAAGATTTATACATTCAAATCTAGTTTTATTATTGCATTTTTTCCATTTTTTCTAACTTTCAAATTTTTTTGTTAAAAAACTGATGCGGCCATCGATGGTTGGGTGTTTTTCTTGTTCAGGATGATGAAGGGTAACTTTGATTAAAATTTCATTAACTTCCAATGCATAGTTTGTGTGCAATGCCGCCCCGAGTAAAATTTAATGACTCTTAATTATTTTTATTAAGATTCAAGATTTGTTTATTTTGTTAAGCATTTTATACCACATAATATACATAGTAATATCAGCTTTTTAAAATAAGTCAATATACATTATTATTTAAACGATACAATTCGTTCAGGTCATAGAATTGATGTTCCTATACAAAAGCTTTCACCATTTTTACAAGAGCCTCGTCATTTTCAAGGAATTTTAAAGATTTAGGTAATGCATTAAAAATTCTGGGGATCATGATTTCTGGGTTTTCTACAGTTTTCTTGAGCTTAACTTCTTTCACAACCAAATCGTTACAGCAAAGATTAGTCTGATTATGTCTAGTCACTCTCCTCGTATCTACAGTATCACTATATTTCCGAAATAGATTTCTGTTTTGCACTAAGAATTCCCGTAGATAGTAATCGTCGTAGATAGTAATATTAATAATAAGAGCAGAAATAATAATTTAGCAATACTGAATTTAAATGCGCAGGGCCTACGTACGCCACATAAGTTAGCACTTTTTAGTGATTTTATTTATAATCTGGATAAGAAACCAGATCTCATTTTTGTGACTGAGCATTGGCTAAATGAACTAGAAGTAACTAATTTTCTAATTGATGGTTATCAACTCATTGCGTATTTTGGTAGAGCGAATCAAGAACAAGGAGGAGTGTTGATACTTAAAAATAATTCATTAGATTGCAAAGTTCAAAAATTAAAAATTAAATCTATCCCAAAGAAGTTTGAAATCTGTGGTGCCTCGATAATATTCAATAATAGGAAAATAAGCTTATTAGGTTTATATAGACCAAATAATCTAAAATCTAATTGCCAAATCCCTAAATTTCTAGAGCAATTTGAAACACTAGTTGGTCAAAAGAGATTTCATGAAAATTTAATAATAGCTGGTGATTTTAATATAAACTTAAATAATGATAATTCTCATGCTGTGAATTTACAATCAATAACAAACTCATTTTCCCTTCGCCTGGTTAATAACACTCAAAATACTCGAGAGGAAAATAATTCTGGCTCCTTAATAGATCATATTTATACTAATATTTCATGTGCTACTACCTGTGCTGTACTCCCAGCGCCATTCTCTGATCACAATGCAGTCCACGCAAGTATGGATATTCCGATTATAAAAGCAAAGGATTCTTTTTCATTTATTAGAGACTATAATGAATTAAATTGGCAAAAATTCTCTAACTTTTTACAAAATGAAAATTGGAGCGCAGTGTATAATGAGATTAGTGTCGATAAGCAAAGCGAAGTATTCATGAGTAAATTAATAAGTTATTTTGGTGAATCCTTCCCAATGAAAAAAACTGTGAATAGAGCCAATCAAATCGGGAAAATAAAACTATCTGCTGAAACAAAAAAACTGAGGCAAGAATTACTAGAATTGTCTCAAAAAAGTAAAATTACAAATAATCCCGAACAGAAATCTGTATTAAAAAATAAAATAAAAATGATGAAGAAACAGGTCGGAGAATGTATTAACAATGAAGTACGGCAATATAATGATAAAAAAATTAATGGATCTAATAATAAATCTAGCGCCGCATGGAAAATTATCAATGAATCTATAGGAATAAACAAGTGTCTAGCACCAATTAGGGAACTAAATACTGCTAATAAAAAAGAGTACGTTCAATTAAATATAGCTAACTACCTCAATCAAATGTTTGTTGAAAATAAGCCAGCTGCTCCGCATGATAATATTTGTGATAGTGAACCGCTATTCCCTGAATTTCATCTCGAACCCATGTCTGATTATGAAATATACAGTATAATTCAAAACCTCCCTTCTAAAAATTCATCAGGGTGGGATGGCATCTCCGTAAATGTACTTAAAAAAATATCGCTGTATATTACTTTGCCACTTACATATATTATTAACAATTCATTCTCCGAAGGTAAATTTCCGGATAATATGAAGCTCTCAAAAATTATCCCAATATTTAAAAACAAAGGTGAACGAGAAGACCCATCAAATTACCGACCTATCGCAATAACACCCTCAATATCGAAAATATTTGAAAAAGCTTACCTAAGCCGGCTTGAACAACACCTAGATAGTTGTAACATTATCTCACCAGAACAACATGGCTTTCGCAAATATAAAAGTACAGTCACTGCTCTTTATAATTATGTAACGAACTTGTATGACGCTCTAGAAGCCAAGGAAAAAGTAAATGTAATATTATATGATTTTAGTAATGCCTTTGGCACTCTATATCCTCCTTTATTAATTGAGAAATTAAAGAAATATGGTTTGGACTGTAAATCGCTCGCATGGTTGTTCAGCTTCTTGACGAATCGTAAACAATATGTACAATTGCAAAATATCGGTTGTGATCACTTTGTAACTGAAATTAAGTCTGATATTATCTCGAGTGATATGGGTGTGCCACAGGGTACGATAATTGGTCCTACAAGCTTTACAACGTATATTAATGATATGCCCCTCAGTATTGTGGCGGCGTTACTTGTTATATTTGCTGACGATACAACTGCAATAATACGAGGTGAAAATTTTGGTGATTTAAATAACAAGACTGAAATGACTAATAGTGACTTTATAGACTTTGCTAAACAAAATCACCTAAAAATTAATTGTGACAAATCTAAATTACTTCAAATTCATACCCATCAAACTAGAAATCTCGTGGCACCAGTGATTAAAATTAACGAAAAAGAGGTTGAAATAGTAGCTCATAGTAAACTTCTTGGCGTGCAAATAACTGATACTATGAATTGGGCTGAGCACTGTAAACATGTTGTGAATAAACTAAGGTCCGTAACATATCAATTTACCAAACTGAAACATAAAGTATCGGATAATGTTTTGAAAATGATTTACTTTGCCCATGTACAGAGTCATATCTTGTATGCAATTATTGTCTGGGGTGGCTCTAGTAATATGTCAGATGTATTCGTAGCCCAGAAGAGAGTTTTGCGTGCCCTTGCTGGATTATATTATGGAAAGTGGTATAAGGCTCTGGAATCTTGTAAACCACTGTTTAAAAGATACGGAATATTAACTGTCTACTCCCTTTATATCCTCGAGTGTATTAAGTTCCTTGTTAGAAATCGCAAAATGTTTAAAAGGTATAGTGACCCCGGAGTAGTGGACAGCAGGAAAGTTACGCGTGGCAATCAGTCTAATGTGAGTGAGAATGATCTCGTTGAAAATAGGTGTAGACTCCAAATAACTGTAGAAAGTCCTGCTGTTATGGTACCTAGAGTTTTTAATGCGCTGCCTATTAATATAAAAAGATGTA
This sequence comes from Neocloeon triangulifer, assembly GCF_031216515.1. Classification (NCBI taxonomy): domain Eukaryota; kingdom Metazoa; phylum Arthropoda; class Insecta; order Ephemeroptera; family Baetidae; genus Neocloeon; species Neocloeon triangulifer. The sequence goes on from NW_026775550.1 coordinate 5,768,442, forward strand.
AATCTGATGAAGAACTATTGAAAAATGTGAAATATTACGTGATGGAAAACCAGTTTTATGACATGAGTGAATTTTTTGCTTTAAAAACTATGATTACTTTAGAATCAGACTAGAATATATCCTTTATTGACATGTTTTGTAAAAGCTGTATACATTGTGTACGTTAGCTTATACCAAAATAAAATTATATTGAATTGAATTGAATTGAATCGTCGGCGAACAAAATCAGGAGGGCCAAGAATACAGCAAGGGGAATATCATTTAAATACATGGAAAACCCAATTGGGCCGAGAACTGTGCCTTGCGGCACACCCCTGCGAGTTAATAAACGCCTCGTATCCATCACAGCCAAGGTTCTTAAGTTGTACAAATTGTTTCCTATTTGATAATAAGCAGTCCAACCACGAGAGCAAGTTCTCATTTAGACCGTACTGTTTTAATTTATATACAAGGAGAGGTGGATGAAGAGTGCCAAAAGCATTTGAGAAATCATACAAGATAACATTAACTTTTTCTTTTGAAAAAAACAGTTACGCTGGCAGATTTTATAGACAGGATGATGAAGGGCATTTTTTTTATAGTTTTAAGGGTAATTGCTGAATTCCGAAAACGAAAACATGCCATTTTGGTTTTCAGACATGTTGTTGGGTATGATAAGAGGTACCTCTCCCTAAATTTTCAGATGAAAATTTCATGTGCTTTTCCGGGAAATCGGATTTCCGTAAAAATCCAAAAAATGGAATATCTTTGTTTCTAATAAGAAATTTCAAGTACTCTTTTCACTTATAGGCGTAACTTTTTATGCTGAACAACTTTGCCGTTGACAACTTTTGTGTAGGTCAAAGGTCAAGGTCACTAAATTACAAATTTCACTTTTGAACGCAATTTTCAAAAAGAAGCACACCTTTGATTTTTTTCTAGGTATTGGAAAAAATGTAGCCCCAAGTGTGTAGAACAATATACTTGATTTTCAAAATGGCATTATTTTTAGTTCAAAAGATAATTTTAAGTGAATATTAAAAAACTGATAAAAATCGCTATTCGGCAATAGAAATTAATTTTCAAACAGCAATAACTTAGTTTCTGTGAGAGATACGACCGTAGTTGTAATGACAAAAAGTGTTTTAAATTACTTTTTCTATCGAATTATGTATTGGTCATCCATGTTTGGTCACTTAAGGTTATTGACCCCAGTGACCTATGACCTTAAAAAAGGGTTAATCAAAATTGTGGCACAAAAAATTGAAGAATACTTTTAAAACAATGTTTTTGTATGAAATTTTATGCAAAAATATTTTTCTAAGGTCATAGGTCACTGGGGTCAATAACCGTAAGTGACCAAACATGGATGACCAATACATGGTTCGATAGAAAAAGTAATTTAAAACACTTTTTGTCATTACAACTACGGTCGTATCTCTCACAGAAACTAAGTTATTGCTGTTTGAAAATTAATTTCTATTGCCGAATAGCGATTTTTATCAGTTTTTTAATATTCACTTAAAATTATCTTTTGAACTAAAAATAATGCCATTTTGAAAATCAAGTATATTGTTCTACACACTTGGGGCTACATTTTTTCCAATACCTAGAAAAAAATCAAAGGTGTGCTTCTTTTTGAAAATTGCGTTTAAAAGTGAAATTTGTAATTTAGTGACCTTGACCTTTGACCTACACAAAAGTTGTCAACGGCAAAGTTGTTCAGCATAAAAAGTTACGCCTATAAGTGAAAAGAGTACTTGAAATTTCTTATTAGAAACAAAGATATTCCATTTTTTGGATTTTTACGGAAATCCGATTTCCCGGAAAAGCACATGAAATTTTCATCTGAAAATTTAGGGAGAGGTACCTCTTATCATACCCAACAACATGTCTGAAAACCAAAATGGCATGTTTTCGTTTTCGGAATTCAGCAATTACCCTTAAAACTATAAAAAAAATGCCCTGAAAGGTTATTTTCGATTATAATTTCATTTTACTCCAATGCATGGTTTTAGCGCAAAATTTTTCTAAAATTTATTGTTTTAATTTTTAATATTTGAAATTGCGTGAAAGTGAAGTTGCCTATTTTACATATTTAGAATGTAGATTAAATTTAAATATTTTTTGTTGTTCAAAATTCGCAGTAAAAAATTTGCAAATAATGTACATGATAAGCGTACGGAATTTATAATATTTTTAGTTTTACCCGTTTTATCCATGCGTCCCTCGACGTGATTAATTTTCGTTGTATTTACTTTTAAATAAAATTTTTTTAAGGCCATTGGAACTGTTTTTCAAATTAGCTTCTCATATTCCTTCCTCCGTGCTCTTTTAGAACACTGCGATTTATTGCTGCGACTTGGTGTATGAGAAGAATATTAGAAGGTCAACTGTAAAACGTTGCGATAAAAAGTCACCTCCCCTACGCTCTCCACTTTAAAAAATCGGGAATCGATATTCGATACATCCGCCCAAATGACGCGAGTGGCCAATTTCCAGCCAACTAGCTAACTTCCGATGACTGGCTAGGATCTCTGGCTAACTTCACGATGCTTCTTCGCGGGTCAAACAAAAAAGCATCGCAGGCCGCAGAGAGAGACGCCGACGCCCCACGCCCCACTTTTCACTCGAGCGACCAAGCGAAAAGTTCGTTGGTCGGGGTGTCGCGGTTTGGGCTCGAAATGGGCCCATGCCGAGGGCCGTGGGCCCCACATTCAAGTACGCACGACGTCGGCGGAAAAAGAACAACAAGGGCAGGTGGAGGTTCGGACGCTAGCTCGTTTGTGAAATTAATTCAGTCGGATTTTTGTAATAATTTTTGGGGATGATTTATTCACTCAGAATGAGTTTTAACTGATACCCTATGACTCTCTTAAGTTGCTCATGAAATTTTTTAAGCTCAATGGCCTTTAATTTTCCAGGCGATGCCAGGCCGCCTCCTGTGCATGCATCTCCGCTGAAGACTGTTGTAGCCTCGTCAAGCACCAGCACAGTCAAGCACAGTCTTCAGTGGCACCATCCTTCTGCAGGGCGTCCTGCATGCTGCCCTTCAATGAGAGGAGGCACCTGGTGCCCATTCACTCCATGAAGTCCCGACTAGAAAGCCTGGAAGCTCGGAACGAGTCGCTCGCCATTTGTTGGTTTGTAAAAATAATTCAGTTGGAATTTTTTTTTAATTTTTTGGGACGATTTAAACATTATTAAATGGCTCTTAATGAAACCTTACAATGCTTCAAAGTTGATCAAGTTTTATTTTCATCTCAATGGCCATTTTTTTTGCCAGGAGAGGCCAGTCCGCCCATTTGCGGCCGGTCGGTGCACGACGATTTTAGCATCGGAGACTCCAGCAGAGTCTTCAAGTGGCGGCAACCTTTATCAGGGCGTCCTGCTCCGTGCCCTTGAATGACTGGAGGCCACTGGTGCATAAATACTCTGCAAAATCAGCCCAGAAAGTCTGGCAGCTCGCAGCGAGTCACTCGTAATCGGCAGGTATGTCAGATTAATTCAGTTGGATTTTTTTATTAATTTTTTGGGAAGAAGTTTAATTTAATCTATTAATATTAATTTTATTTATAAAATTAATCCCATTTCTTAAATTTTTTAAAACTTAAATTGAATTAAAATTAATGAATTTTATTTTTAAATAAAATTTAAATTTTTATAAATTTAAAAAAAAAACATCACCAGCTGGTGGATTCAGCTGGTGAATTCACCAATTGAATTCACCAGCTTGAATTTTATAAATTTAATTGAAGTCATTAATATTAATTTTATTTATAAAATTTTTATAAAATTAATCCCTTTTTTAAAAATTAAAATTTAAATATTTAAAAAAAATTTTATTGATAAAATATATTTCATTTTTTAAAATTTTAAAAAATGAAAAAAACATCCCCTGCTGGTGTATTTAGCTGGTGAATTCACCACTTTAATTAACCAGCTTAATTCACCAGCTAAATTCAGCTGGTAAATTGAGCGTTTTAATTCTAATGGTTAATTGAGCTGGTGAATTCACCAGCTGGTGACTATAATTTTTTTAAAGGTTTTTAATTAAAAAAAATTTAATTTAATTAATTAGTATTAAGTTTATTTATATAATATTTATAATATTAATCCCTTTTATTGTTTTTTGATAATAAAAAAAAAAACCTCATCAGCTTGTGAATTGAGCCTGTGAATTCACCAGCTGGTGACAATTATTTTTTTTTTTTAAATTTCGAATTAAAAGTTAATTAATTTAAATTAATTTATTTATAAATTAAATTTCAATTTTTAATAATTATAAAAAATATTAAAAACCTCATCAGCTTAATTCACCAGCTGGTGAATTGAGCTGGTAAATTGAGCTTTTTAATTCAAATGGTGAATTGTGCTGGTGAATTCTCCAGCTGGTGACATTTATTTTTTTTTTTAAATTTACAAATTTAAACAAATTTAAATTTAGTATATTAATATTAATTTTATTTATAAAATAATTATAAAATTACACCTTTTTTAATTTTAAGAATTAAAATTTAATTAAATGTAATTAATTTTATTTATAAATTATATATTAAATTTCAATTTATAAAAATTTTAACAAAGAAAAAAAAACATCAACCGCTGGTGAATTTAGCTCTTGATTTCACCAGCTGGTGACAATTAATTTTTTTTAATGCTCTAATTTAAATAAATTTATTTTAATTTATATTAATTAAATATAAATTATTAATATTAATTTTATGTGTAAAATATTTACAAAATCAATCCCATTTTTTAAATTTTTTAGAACTAAAATTTAATTAATATTAATTATTTTTATTTTTAAATTAAATTTCAATTTTTATAAATTTAAAAAAAACATTGTTAAAACAAATTGAAGATCAAAAGACATTCACCCTGAAACTGAAACAAGTGCTAAGTGAACACAGATTCAGATTCAGATAATATTTATTCCGTATAGATCAACATATGTACAGAAATAATCTTTGGAATAGGTCACTGGTCACTGTAATACAGCTATATCTCAATATAACTATAATACAGCTTACTAAATTTAAAATACAGTTCACACAATTTTACACAAAAAATATTCATGCACGTCATAGAACATTTTGTCGTAGAATATTAATTCCAATTCCTTCTTAAACACTTGATAACTATCAATGCTTTTGATTCTATCGGGAAGATGATTGAAAATTCTAGGGATCATGATGTGAGGGGACTGCGCAGTCAGCAACAGTCTGTTTGGTTTGACAAATAAGTCTTGCTCCGCTATAGGTTTATTTCGAGTACTGCGATGCTGGTGCACCTTGCTTTCAGAATTTTTGAGGAACAATTCAGGATACTTTTTGTAAAATTTAACACATTCAAAGGCGTACACAGAGAAAGCTGGCAGGATCTGAAATTCTTCAAAAAGTGGTCGGCAAGACTCGACAGGTGTCAATGCCTTCCAGTATCTTTTACCTGCCATCGCACGGATAACTCTCTTTTGAGCAATGAAAACCTTTTCCAACATAGGCGACCCACCCCAAATTACAATTGAGTATAGTAAGTGACTTTGAACATGGGCGAAATATACATCTCTTAGCAATTTAGTTTGAATGCGCTGCCTTAATTTAACAAAAAGGTACGTGGTACTTCTCAGTTTCGCTACAACCTGATCGCATTGGGTGCTCCAGTTCATTGTATCAGAGAGCATTACACCAAGTATTTTTGCTTGATTTACCACTTCAATTTCAGCGTCGTTAATTCTGATTACAGGCGGTTCCAATTAACTAGTTTGAGCAGTATGCATTTGCAGCACCTGAGTTTTCTTTTCGTTCAATCTTAAGCGGTTATTACTGGCAAAATCAATCATTTTGTCATTAGCCACAGCAGTTTTTTCGCTCAAGGCTTTGTAGTTTCTAGCCTTTACAATAAAAGATGAATCATCTGCGAACAAGATAAGAGCGGCGACAATGATTTTTAAGGGCATATCATTACCGTAGGAGGAATACCCAATACTGTTCCTTGTGGTACGCCAATCGAAACATTTTCCATTGTTGACTCAAATAATTTTTGCTCGCCATTTTCACCCACACCGAAAAGTTGAACAAGTTGTTTTCTATCAGTAAGAAAGGACTTTAACCAAAGGAGGGATACATCATCAATTCCAAATTTTTTCAGTTTTGCAAGCAGTATTTCGGGAACGACACACCCAAAGGCATTAGAAAAGTCATACAGAATCACATTGTTTTTTTCTCTATTTTCCAACGAATCGTAGATTTCGGACACTAACTTAAAAAGTGCAGTCACTGTGCTCCTGCCTTTTCGAAAACCGTGCTGCTCGTCCGCAAGGAGATTGTTTTCAGCGAAATAGCTTTAAATTCTATTTAGGAAACATTTCTCAAATACTTTTGCTACAGAAGATGTTAAGGCTATTGGGCGATAACTACTAGCATCGGATTTCTCACCCTTCTTTTTGTACAATGGCTTGATTACAGTTAATTTTAGCACTTCCGGGAATTTACCAGTGCGAAACGACTCATTCACCATAAATGCCACAGGGAACACTATATAACCAGAAATCTTTTTCAACGTATCCATAGATAATCCATCCCAGCTAGATGATTTCTTTGACGGGAATAACTTCAAAATTTTTTCTATTTCAAATGGGGTAACGTCAGGCTGAGCAGTAAATTTTATTCCATTTGAAACAATACTCTCAGTACAGAGTTCAATTTCATCACTACTAAGATTTACCTGAGGTTCAACAAATTTTTTATTTAAAAAGTTGCAAATTTTCTGTAAATCCTTTTCCATTTCACCATCAATTTCAATTTGCTTAATATCATTTTCGTGTTTATCTTGGTTCAAGTTGCAAGTTTCGTTAATAATTTTCCAGGCCATACCAGTCTTATTAGAGGCTTTTAACATTTTCTGGTCATTGTGAGTTCGGACTGCATCATTTATGAGAAAGCCAACGTACTTTTGTTTACTTTTATATTTGAATTTAAGACTTCTTAATCTGTCACAGTTAGGATCATTCCTTTTCAGTATAGATATTTGGGCACCCAAGAGCCTTAATTCTTCCTTTTGCTTACGAAGAAACTCAGAATCGGCATTATTTTTCCTATTTACTCTAATTAATATTTACTCCTTTGGGAAACTCATTTCAAAGTACATAGTAAGCTTATCCATGAATTTACAGCACATATCATCAATATTATTACTTTCATAAACTTCGGTCCAACTTTCTGTACTTAAGAGGTGGAAAAATTCAGTCCAGTTACTATCAGAGAATCTCCTGATAATTTTGTAATAATCTCTATCGAGTTCAATTGGAATTTGAAAATTAACAGACCATTCTATGGTCGCTAAAAAATACATCACTGACAAAAGAAGTATGCGAGCACTTTAAGGAACTAAATACATGATCAATCAAAGTTGCTGATGTGCTTGTAACCCGGGTAGCTTCGATTCCATTTACCAGTGACATTTCATAGCCATCCATTAAGTTCAATAATTTCATTTTATCAGCATTGTCTGAGTTAAGATCAACATTCAAATCACCAACTAGTAACATTTCTTTCTCTGGACTTATAAACTTCTCAATAAGATTTTCCAAATTTTCAATGAAGAACTCAATATCTCTGTTTTCAGGATTACTCGGTCGGTACACCGTCAAAAGCGTAATAATTCGATTTGCAACCTTCAATTCAACTCCACAAGTTTCAAATCTAAATTCAATAGAAGTTGGAAATAGTTTCTTGCAATTAAATTTGAGGCCTTTTTTGACTAAAATTAGCATTTAATTTTAGACCTGACATGTTCTAAAGACTACTGTTTATATTCTTGTCTAACAGAACAACAATAAAATTGAATTGAATTGAAATTGAATCACCAGCTGGTGGATTTAGCTGGTGGATTCACCAGCTAGTGACAATTGTTTTTTTTTAATTTACAAATGAAAAAAATTTCAATTTAATTTATTAAAATTAATTTTATTTATAAAATAATTATAAAATTAATCCCTTTTTTAATTTTTAAAAAATTAATTTTAATATATTTACACTAATTTTATTTATAAATTATATTTCTTTTTCTAAAAATTTTAGTATAATAAAAAAAACACACCACCAGCTGGTGAATTTAGCTGGTGAATTCACCAATTGAATTCACCAGCTGATGGAAATTTTTTTAAAAAAATTTAAAAAAATTAGAATTAAATTAATGAATATTAATTTTATTTCTAAAACATTTATAAAATTTATCCCTTTTTTCTAATTTTTTTTTAAATTTACAATTTAATATAATAAAAATAATTTAACTATAAATTAAATTATATTTTTTAAAAATTTAATTGAAGTCATTAATATTAATTTTATTTATAAAATTAATCCATTTTTTTTTTATAAAGAGAATTTTAATTAATTTAAATTCTATTTTATTTTTAAATTGAATTGCTTTTTTAAAAATTTTAAAAATCGAAAGAAACATCACCAGCTGGTTAATGCACCAGCTGGTGACAATTATTATTTTTTTTTAAATTTTCTTTTTTATTTAAAAAAAATTAAATTTAATTTATGGATATTAATTTAATTTATAAAATAAAGCCCTTATTTTAATTTTTTAAAAATTAATATTTTATTAATTTAAATAAATTTTATTTATAATTTATATTTCGATTTTTAAAAATTTAAAAAGAAAAACATCACAAGCTGGTGAATATAGCTGAATTCACCAGCTGGTGACAATTATTTTTTTAAAATTTCCTTATTTAAAATAGTTTAATTTAATTTATCAATATTATTTTATTTATAAAATTAATCCTTTTTATAATTCATATAAATAAATTTTAACAAATTGAAATTCAATTTTATTTTTAAATTAAATTTCTTTTTTAAAAATTTTAATAATAATAAATAAAAAGAAACATCACCAGCTGGTGAACGCATCACCTGGTGTCAACTTTTTTTTTTAAAATTTCCTAATTTATTTAAAATTTAAATTTAATTTATTAACATTTATTTTATTTATAAAACATTTATAAATTTAATTTTTTTTCTAAATTTTTTAAAAATTAAAATTTTATTTATTTAAATTAGTTTTATTTATGATTTATATTGCGATTTTTAAAATTTAAAAAAAAAAACATCACCAGCTGGTGAATATTTTTTTTTTTTTTAATATTCCTTATTTAAAAAAGTTGAATTTAATTTATTAATATTAATTTTATTTATTTTATAAAAATAATCCCATTTTTTAAAACTAAAATTTAATTAATATTAATTATTTTTATTTTTAAATTAAATTTCAATTTTTATAAATTTAAAAAAAACCAGCTGGTGGATTTAGCTGGTGGATTCACCAGCTAGTGAAAATTGTTTTTTTTAAATTTACAAATGAAAAAAAATTTCAATTTAATTTATTAAAATTTATTTTATTTATAAAATAATTATAAAATTCCCCCTTTTTTTTAATTATAAGAACTAAAATTTAATTAAATTAGACTAATTTTATTTATAATTTATATATTTATTTTCATTTTAAAAAAATTTAAAAAAAAATAAATAAAAAAAACATCACCCGCTGGTTAATTTAGCTCTTGAATTCACCAGCTGGTGACAATAATTTTTTTTTTAATTCTCAAATATAAAAAATTTATTTTTATTTATATTAATTCATTAACTAATTGTATTAACTAATTGATATTAATTTTATATATAAAATATTTATAAAATTAATCCCGTTTTTTAAAATTTTATAAAAATAAAATTTAATTAAATTTAAATCATTTTATTTATAATTTACATTTCATTTTTTGGAAATTTTAAAAAAATTAAAAATAACCAGCTGATTTATTCATTCAGAATTAGTTTTAATTGATACCCTATGACTCTCTTAAGTTGCTCAATGGCCTTTAATTTTCCAGGCGATGCCAGGCCGCCTCCTGTGCATGCATCTCCGCTGAAGACTGTTGTAGCATCGTCAAGCACCAGCACAGTCAAGCACAGTCTTCAGTGGCACCATCCTTCTGCAGGGCGTCCTGCATGCTGCCCTTCAATGAGAGGAGGCACCTGGTGCCCATACACTCCATGAAGTCCCGACTAGAAAGCCTGGAAGCTCGGAACGAGTCGCTCGTCATTTGTTGGTTTGTAAAAATAATTCAGTTGGAATTTTTTTAATTTTTTGGGACGATTTAAACATTCTTAAATGTCTCTTAATGATACCTTACAATGCTTCGAAGTTGATCAAGTTTTATTTTCATCTCAATGGCCATTTTTTTTGCCAGGAGAGGCCAGTCCGCCCATTTGCGGCCGGTCGGTGCACGACGATTTTAGCATCGGAGACTCCAGCAGAGTCTTCAAGTGGCGGCAACCTTTATCAGGGCGTCCTGCTCCCTGCCCTTGAATGACTGGAGGCCACTGGTGCTTAAATACTCTGCAAAATCAGCCCAGAAAGTCTGGCAGCTCGCAGCGAGTCACTCGTAATCGGCAGGTATGTCAGATTAATTCAGTTGGATTTTTTTATTAATTTTTTGGGAAGATTTATACATTCAAATCTAACTTTCATTGATGCTCCATGATGCTCTGAAGATGCTCATGATTTATTTTAAGCTCAATAGCCATTTTTTTGTCAGGAGAGGCCAGTCTGCCCATATGCATCCCTCGTTTGCGAAATTAATTCAGTCGGATTTTTTTAATAATTTTTGGGGATGATTTATGCATTCAGAATTAGTTTTAATTGATACCCTATGACTCTCTTAAGTTGCTCATGAAATTTTTAAAGCTCAATGGCCTTTAATTTTCCAGGCGATGCCAGGCCGCCTCCTGTGCATGCATCTCCGCTGAAGACTGTTGTAGCCTTGTCAAGCACCAGCACAGTCAAGCACAGTCTTCAGTGGCACCATCCTTCTGCAGGGCGTCCTGCATGCTGCCCTTCAATGAGAGGAGGCACCTGGTGCCCATTCACTCCATGAAGTCCCGACTAGAAAGCCTGGAAGCTCGGAACGAGTCGCTCGCCATTTGTTGGTTTGTAAAAATAATTCAGTTGGAATTTTTTTTTAATTTTTTGGGACGATTTAAACATTATTAAATGGCTCTTAATGAAACCTTACAATGCTTCAAAGTTGATCAAGTTTTATTTTCATCTCAATGGCCATTTTTTTTGCCAGGAGAGGCCAGTCCGCCCATTTGCGGCCGGTCGGTGCACGACGATTTTAGCATCGGAGACTCCAGCAGAGTCTTCAAGTGGCGGCAACCTTTATCAGGGCGTCCTGCTCCGTGCCCTTGAATGACTGGAGGCCACTGGTGCTTAAATACTCTGCAAAATCAGCCCAGAAAGTCTGGCAGCTCGCAGTGAGTCACTCGTAATCGGCAGGTATGTCAGATTAATTCAGTTGGATTTTTTTATTAATTTTTTGGGAAGAAGTTTAATTTAATCTATTAATATTAATTTTATTTATAAAATTAATCCCATTTCTTAAATTTTTTAAAACTTTAATTTAATTAAAATTAATTAATTTTATTTTTAAATAATGTAATTTATTGAAATGAACGCCGTAGGCGTGCCACAAATTAACTCTAACAATATAACCTCCCAATTCACTTGGCTTTACAGTTTGCTGCTTCACGCTGACTCATTTTCTTTTTTACACAATCTATTATATGATACTGTGAACAAACTCCACCACAAAATTTACAGATACAATTTTCCAATGCTTCACAGTGATATGTACTGTTCGTACAAAACAAAAAGTGAAAACCATGACACGCATATCTGGTGAAAACATGTCTATCCTTAAATTGCGCCGCCTTCCAGTTTTCTTTAATCATCGTCTCCGTACCATAAAATTCATCACAAATATTCAATTTCTTCAGCAATTGTTCATAACAAAAAGTTTCAAATGCATTGTTCACTGGAAGGTCAAATTTTTCTTTTAAATCAGAAATAAATAAATCGGTATCGACAAGCTCATACACAAAGCGAGATCTCGTGTATTTTGACATACCTAGTACTTTTTTCAAGTACCTACTCTTTACACATTCCAGTTTCACAAAATCTTCCTTTTTTAAATACTTCCAAATCGCTTCAATACCATACGAGGCCATAGGAGCAAATTTCAGCTCAAATAATTTCAATGCTGTGTCAATCGAAAGCATCCGCAATTCTTTTACACTATACATTGAGAGTAACGCCGCTCTCACTCGCTTTTCGATATGTTTTTTAAAAGTCGCCCCTGAGGGCTGAAAAATTACTCCTAAATAAGTAAACTCATTAACAAATTCAATTTCCTCATTTTGAAACAACAAAGAATCGCCTTTCTTTAACCTCCCTTTTCCTCCATTTCTAAACTTCATAATTTTGCATTTTCCGACATTTAATTCAAGGCCGCGCTCCATGAGGTACATTTTTAAATCTGCCAGGAGTGATTTTAAATCTACTAAATTAATACACGTAAAAACAATATCATCTGCATAAAAAATTGCTTTTATGTTTGGATACTTTTTAACCAGCTTTTGGATATCTGCAATAGAAATATTGAAAAATAGCGGGGAGGTGCAGCCACCTTGCCTCACTCCATTCGACTGAGTTAATAAATTAGATTCTGAAACGCCATCCACAATTTTTAAATAATTCGGATCTAATGCTTTTGCTAAGAAGGATAGTTCAACATATGATAATTTATTACAATCAACTAATTTCTTAAAAATGCACTCTCTATTTACTGAATCAAAAGCTTTCCTTAAATCTAAAAACAAGGCATACAAAGATGATTTCTGCTCGTAAACTTTTAAATTAATATCCTCTAACAAGGCATGAATAGCTTGACCCGTCGATTTGCCTTTTACAAATCCGTATTGGTTCTCTGGAATATATTCAATCAGGTTCGAATAAAGTCTATTGTGTAGTACTCTATCTAAAAGATTATAAAACACTGGACTTAAACTAATCCCTCTATAATTATTCATATTTTCGCAATCCCCCTTGCCCTTATAGAGTAGCTTTAAATTTGAGACACGCCAATCTGCTGGCATATCATATTTTAAACACAGATTCAAAAATTTCGTTACCTCCGGTAGGATAAATTGCAAAAGACATTTTAAATTCTCATTTCGAATATTATCCGGCCCTGGTGATTTTCCGTTTTTCATTCTTTTCAGGGCTAAAGTGACTTCCTCCTGCATAATCGGTGTGAATTGAATATTCTGAGCTTCGTAATTAACTTAAGAAGAAGTCTATTCAAGTTTAGTGACTCATTTGATTCCAAGTGCTTCTTATTTAAAATTTCTTTAAAACAATTTTCCCACTCGAATAATTGAATATTATTACTGTTGCTAAAGCACTTCCCTAGTTTCAAAATTTTGTAACATTGATTATCCTCAGCCTCTCTTAACATTTTTTCCTCGTATCTCTGAAAATAATATTTTTTCCTATGAATACATAACTGACGATATTCTCTTTTTAATTCAAAAAATTTTGCCTTTAAACTTCTACACATGTCTTCCACCCCATGAAACTTTAATGATTCCCAAAAATCTAACTCATATTTACTTTCCATTAGTTGGTCCTTCAAATTGTAACATTCAGCATTATACCATGGCTGACTTTTTCTTTCGTAGCTCTTAGGGGCAGTATTTGAAGCATCCAAAATGTTTTTTACATTCCGATAAAAACTTTCCACATCGTTCTTTTCTAAATCTTGTCTCAGAATTTCTCTAAATTTTAGATCTAACATCTCCTCCATTAGTTGTTCATCAATTTTATATTTTACATTCTTCTGAGACATTTTTACCGGATTGAATTTAAAATTAACACTAACAATTTTATGTTTTCTAACAAAACTCTCTAAAATTTGAAAACCGAAAGTTCTCATTGCTGGGCCTTGAAAGATTAAATCAATTGTACTTGAACCATTGTGGCATTCATATGTTTTGTTGTACGGGTATAAATTTGTCAATGCCAAATTATTTTGTTGCATGAAGTCTAAAAGAGATTCTATCTTATCATTTTTTGTATCTAACCGGCAATAAAAATCACCAGCTATAATTAAATTTTGAAAATTTCTAATAAACTTGAGTGTCGATAGCAGCTCGTCTGTAACTGCAGATGCTTTTAATTTTGGCTGTAAATAAGCTTTTATTTTTAAATAAAATTTAAATTTTTATAAATTTAAAAAAAAACATCACCAGCTGGTGCCAATTTTTTTTTAAAAATTTTCAAATTTAAAAAAATTAGAATTAAATTAATGAATATTAATTTTATTTCTAAAATATTTATAAAATTTATCCCTTTTTTCAAATTTTTTTAAAATTAGAATGTTATATAATTAAAATAATTTAACTATAAATTAAATTATATTTTTTTATAAATTTAATTGAAGTCATTAATATTAATTTTATTTATAATTTTTATAAAATTAATCCCTTTTTTAAAAATTAAAATTTAAATATTTTAAAAAAATTTTATTGATAAAATATATTTCATTTTTTAAAAATTTTAAAAATATAAAAAAACATCCCTGCTGGTGTATTTAGCTGGTGAATTCACCACCTTAATTAACCAGCTTAATTAACCAGCTTAATTCACCAGCTAAATTCAGCTGGTAAATTGAGCGTTTTAATTCTAATGGTTAATTGAGCTGGTGAATTCACCAGCTGGTGACTATAATTTTTTTTAAGTTTTTTAATTAAAAAAATTTAATTTAATTAATTAGTATTAAGTTTATTTATATAATATTTATAATATTAATCCCTTTTATTGTTTTTTAACAATTAAAATTTAATTATTTTTAATAAATTTTATTTATAAATTATACTTCAATTTTTGATAATTAAAAAAAAAACCTCATCAGCTTGTGAATTGAGCCTGTGAATTCACCAGCTGGTGACAATTTTTTTTTTTTTAAATTTCGAATTAAAAATTAAAAGTTAATTAATTTAAATTAATTTATTTATAAATTAAATATCAATTTTTAATAATTATAAAAAATTAAAAAAAACCTCATCAGCTTAATTCACCAGCTGGTGAATTGAGCTGGTAAATTGAGCTTTTTAATTCAAATGGTGAATTGTGCTGGTGAATTCTCCAGCTGGTGACAATTATTTTTTTTTTTTAAATTTACAAATTTAAACAAATTTAAATTTAGTATATTAATATTAATTTTTTTTATAAAATAATTATAAAATTACACCTTTTTTTAATTTTAAGAATTAAAATTTAATTAAATTTAATTAATTTTATTTATAAATTATATATTAAATTTCAATTTATAAAAATTTTAACAAAGAAAAAAAAACATCAACCGCTGGTGAATTTAGCTCTTGATTTCACCAGCTGGTGACAATTAATTTTTTTTAATGCTCTAATTTAAATAAATTTATTTTAATTTATATTAATTAAGTATAAATTATTAATATTTATTTTATGTGTAAAATATTTACAAAATCAATCCCATTTTTTAAATTTTTTAGAACTAAAATTTAATTAATATTAATTATTTTTATTTTTAAATTAAATTTCAATTTTTATAAATTTAAAAAAAACATTGTTAAAACAAATTGAAGATCAAAAGACATTCACCCTGAAACTGAAACAAGTGCTAAGTGAACACAACTTCTATGACATACACGAATACTTACTGTGCAGTTTTGACAAGTGAAATTTCTCGCGCTGTAATCCTATAGTTTTTTTCCCTTTGCCCTAAGCAACGGGTTTTTTTCTCTAAATTTTAATTTTAGACCTGACATGTTCTAAAGACTACTGTTTATATTCTTGTCTAACAGAACAACAATAAAATTGAATTGAAATTGAATCACCAGCTGGTGGATTTAGCTGGTGGATTCACCAGCTAGTGACAATTGTTTTTTTTTAATTTACAAATGAAAAAAAAATTCAATTTAATTTATTAAAATTAATTTTATTTATAAAATAATTATAAAATTAATCCCATTTTTAATTTTTAAAAAATTAATTTTAATATATTTACACTAATTTTATTTATAAATTATATTTCTTTTTCTAAAAATTTTAGTATAATAAAAACAAACATCACCAGCTGGTGAATTTAGCTGGTGAATTCACCAATTGAATTCACCAGCTGATGCAAATTTTTTAAAAAAAATTTAAAAAAATTAGAATTAAATTAATGAATATTAATTTTATTTCTAAAATATCTATAAAATTTATCCCTTTTTCTAATTTTTTTTAAATTTACAATTTATTATAATAAAAATAATTTAACTATAAATTAAATTATATTTATTTAAAAATTTAATTGAAGTCATTAATATTAATTTTATCCATTTTTTTTTTTTTTAATAAAGAGAATTTTAATTAATTTAAATTCTATTTTATTTTTAAATTAAATTTCTATTTTAAAAATTTTAAAAAAATAGAAAGAAACATCACCAGCTGGTTAATGCACCCGTTGGTGACAATTTTTTTTTTTTCAAGATTCAAGATTCAAGATTTGTTTATTTTGTTAAGCATTATATACCACATAATATACATAGTAATAACAGCTTTTTAAAATAAGTCAATATACATTATTATTTAAACGATAAAATTCGTTCAAGTCATAGAATTGATGTTCCAATACAAAAGCTTTCACCATTTTTACAAGAGCCTCGTCATTTTCAAGGACTTTTAAAGATTTAGGTAATGCATTAAAAATTCTGGGGATCATGATTTCTGGGTTTTCTACAGTTTTCTTGAGCTTAACTTCTTTCACAACCAAATCGTTACAGCAAAGGTTAGTCTGATTATGTCTAGTCACTCTCCTCGTATCTACAGTATCACTATATTTCCGAAATAGATTTCTGTTTTGCACTAAGAATTTTATACATTCAAGTATATACAACGATGGCACGGTCATGATATTATATTTAACAAATAATGGTTTACAAGTATCCAACGCTTCATTAGATCTCCAGTAAGGAATGCCCGCCATAGCTCTCAGCGCTCTTTTCTGTGCTCTAAATACCTTTATTAAATGGCTGGAGCCCCCCCAAATTACAATTCCATACATTATATGACTTTGGACATGAGCAAAGTAGATCAATTTTAGAATATTATCTGACACCTTGTATTTCAGTCTTGTGAACACATGGGAGACTCCTCTCATTTTGCTAACAACCTTATCACAGTGGTCGTTCCAGTTTAGTGTATCATTTATTTGTACTCCCAGAAGTTTACCAGATTTACAGATTTCAATATTTTTATCTTCAATCTTAACATCAGGTTGAACTAGTTTTTTTGTTTGGCTAGTGTGTATTTGTAATATCTTTGATTTTTGTGAATTAATCCTCAAAAAATTATCATTAGCAAAGCTGACAAAACTTTCATTGACAGCCACCGTTTTAGTATTGACCTCAGGGAAAGACTCTCCCTTGACTATAGCCGTTGAGTCGTCGGCGAACAGAATCAGGAGGGCCAAGAATACAGCAAGGGGAATATCATTTAAATACATGGAAAACCCAATTGGGCCGAGAACTGTGCCTTGCGGCACACCCCTGTTACTTTCTAGTATATCCGAGTTAATAAACTCCTCGTATCCATCACAACCAAGGTTCTTAAGTTGTACAAATTGTTTCCTATTTGATAAGAAGCAGGCCAACCACGAGAGCAAGTTCTCATTTAGACCGTACTGTTTTAATTTATATACAAGGAGAGGTGGATGAAGAGTGCCAAATGCATTTGAGAAATCATACAAGATAACATTCACTTTTTCTTTTGCTTCTACTGATTCATACAAAGATGTTACATAACTATATAGAGCGGTTACAGTATTTTTTCCCTTCCTAAATCCATGTTGTTCAGGTATTTGGATATTATTACTATATAAGTGATTTTCCAGTCTATTTAAAAAAGCTTTCTCATACACCTTTGATATTGATGATGTAATCGCAATTGGTCTATAATTTGAAGGGTCTTCTTTATCTCCTTTTTTAAACAATGGTATAATTTTTGCTAGTTTCATATTTTCGGGGAATTTTCCTTCTGTAAATGACACATTAATAAGATGAGTAAGCGGGGCTGTTATGTATTTAGAAATTTTCTTTAATACGGTAGTTGATATTCCATCCCACCCTGAGGAGGTTTTGGATGAGAGGTTATTAATAATACTATAAATTTCAAATTCTGCCATCAATTGTAAATCTTGTGTAACACATGTATCACCTATGAGTTTTGAGCAATCATGAATATTCACATTATTTACATCAGGCTCTGGTTCAATAAATCCATTATTCAGGCAATTAGCAATGTTTAATTTAATTATTTCTCTTGTTCCATTAATATTAAGTTCCTGTATCAACTCTACATTTTTATTTTTACCAGATTGGGAATTTATAATTTTCCATGCTGCGCTGGATTTATTTTTTGCCCCTAGTATTTTATTATCATTGACCTTTTTACTTTCTTTTTGTATATTACTCACAACTTCCCTCTTTAAACGCTTTAGTTTTTGTTTCATATCCAGTTTTAAGTTGAAGTCTAGATTAGAATTAATTTCTTTACTGAGTGCAATCATCTCCCTTTGTAGTTTTTTGGTATCCTCTGTCAGCCTAATTTTACCCATCTGATTTGCTCTTTGTATAACACGCTTCAAAGGGAACGACTTCTCAAAGTGTGATACAAGAGTTTCCATAAATAATTTACTCTTAATATCAATTCAATTAGTTTGGTAAACTTGTTCCCAGTTTTCTTGTTCAAGGATAGCGAAGAAATTTAGGTAATTCTCATCTGTATAGCTCCTAACATATTTGAAAGTATCCTTAATTTTTTCAACTGGAAGGTCAGTCACCACAGAGACGGCACTATGGTCTGAGAAATACATGGGAATTATTGTAAATGCGCTCTCTAATTTAAAATTGGCGTAAACATGGTCTAGCAATGTACCTCCGCTCTGATTGATTCTAGTTATTTCATTATCATTTAACAGATTATAATTATGAAATTTCATAATCTCCCTTAATTTTATACTATGCTCACTTTTACTCATCAAGTCAATATTGAGATCACCTGCTAATATCACATTACCACTAAATCTATTTTGCATAAGAATTGTATCCAGATGTTCAAGAAAATCCGTAATTTTACTATTTGATTTTGAATTACTTTAATTTTCTTATTTATTTAAAAAAAAATTTAAATTTAATTTATGAATATTAATTTTATTTATAAAATTAAGCCCTTATTTTAATATTTTAAAAATTAATATTTTATTTATTTAAATAAATTTTATTTTTAATTTATATTTCGATTTTTAAAAATTTAAAAAGAAAAACATCACCAGCTGGTGAATATAGCTGAATTCACCAGCTGGTGATAGTTATTTTTTTAAAATTTCCTTATTTAAAAAAGTTTAATTTAATTTATTAATATTATTTTATTTATAAAATTAATCCTTTTTATAATTCATATAAAGTAAATTTTAATAAATTGAAATTCACTTTTATTTTTAAATTAAATTTCTTTTTTAAAAATTTTAATAATAATAAATAAAAAGAAACATCACCAGCTGGTGAACGCATCACCTGGTGTCAACTTTTTTTTTAAAAATTTTCTAATTTATTTAAAATTTAAATTAAATTTATTAACATTAATTTTATTTATAAAACATTTATAAATTTAATTTTTTTTCTAAATTTTTTAAAAATTAAATTTTTATATTTATATTAGTTTTATTTATGATTTATATTGCGATTTTTAAAATTTAAAAAAAAAACATCACCAGCTGGTGAATATTTTTTTTTTAATATTCCTTTTTTAAAAAAGTTGAATTTAATTTATTAATATAAATTTTATTTATAAAATAAATCCCATTTTTTAAAACTTAAATTTAATTAATATTAATGATTTTTATTTTTAAATTAAATTTCAATTTTTATAAATTTAAAAAAAAACATCACCAGCTGGTGGATTTAGCTGGTGGATTCACCAGCTAGTGCCAATTGTTTTTTTTTTAATTTACAAATGAAAAAAAATTTCAGTTTAATTTATTAAAATTAATTTTATTTATAAAATAATTATAAAATTCCCCCTTTTTTTAATTATAAGAACTAAAATTTAATTAAATTAAACTAATTTTATTAATAATTTATACATTAATTTTCATTTTACAAAAATTTAAAAAAAAATAAATGAAAAAAACATCACCCGCTAGTTAATTTAGCTCTTGAATTCACCAGCTGGTGACAATAATTTTTTTTTTAATTCTCAAATATAAAAAAATTTATTTTTATTTATATTAATTCATTAACTAATTGTATTAACTAATTGATATTAATTTTATGTATAAAATATTTATAAAATTAATCCCGTTTTTTAAAATTTTATAAAAATAAAATTTAATTAAATTTAAATGATTTTATTTATAAAAAACATTTCATTTTTTGGAAATTTTTAAAAAAATTAAAAATAACCAGCTGATTTATTCATTCAGAATTAGTTTTAATTGATACCCTATGACTCTCTTAAGTTGCTCAATGGCCTTTAATTTTCCAGGCGATGCCAGGCCGCCTCCTGTGCATGCATCTCCGCTGAAGACTGTTGTAGCATCGTCAAGCACCAGCACAGTCAAGCACAGTCTTCAGTGGCACCATCCTTCTGCAGGGCGTCCTGCATGCTGCCCTTCAATGAGAGGAGGCACCTGGTGCCCATACACTCCATGAAGTCCCGACTAGAAAGCCTGGAAGCTCGGAACGAGTCGCTCGTCATTTGTTGGTTTGTAAAAATAATTCAGTTGGAATTTTTTTAATTTTTTGGGACGATTTAAACATTCTTAAATGTCTCTTAATGATACCTTACAATGCTTCGAAGTTGATCAAGTTTTATTTTCATCTCAATGGCCATTTTTTTTGCCAGGAGAGGCCAGTCCGCCCATTTGCGGCCGGTCGGTGCACGACGATTTTAGCATCGGAGACTCCAGCAGAGTCTTCAAGTGGCAGCAACCTTTATCAGGGCGTCCTGCTCCCTGCCTTTGAATGAATGGAGGCCACTGGTGCTCAAATACTCGGCAAAATCAGCCCAGAAAGTCTGGCAGCTCGCAGCGAGTCACTCGTCATCGGCAGGTATGTCAGATTAATTCAGTTGGATTTTTTTATTAATATTTTGGGAAGATTTATACATTCAAATCTAGTTTTATTATTGCATTTTTTCCATTTTTTCTAACTTTCAAATTTATTTGTTAAAAAACTGATGCGGCCATCGATGGTTGGGTGTTTTTCTTGTTCAGGATGATGAAGGGTAACTTTGATTAAAATTTCATTAACTTCCAATGCATAGTTTGTGTGCAATGCCGCCCCGAGTAAAATTTAATGACTCTTAATTATTTTTATTAAGATTCAAGATTTGTTTATTTTGTTAAGCATTTTATACCACATAATATACATAGTAATAACAGCTTTTTAAAATAAGTCAATATACATTATTATTTAAACGATAAAATTCGTTCAGGTCATAGAATTGATGTTCCTATACAAAAGCTTTCACCATTTTTACAAGAGCCTCGTCATTTTCAAGGAATTTTAAAGATTTAGGTAATGCATTAAAAATTCTGGGGATCATGATTTCTGGGTTTTCTACAGTTTTCTTGAGCTTAACTTCTTTCACAACCAAATCGTTACAGCAAAGATTAGTCTGATTATGTCTAGTCACTCTCCTCGTATCTACAGTATCACTATATTTCCGAAATAGATTTCTGTTTTGCACTAAGAATTCCCGTAGATAGTAATCGTCGTAGATAGTAATATTAATAATAAGAGCAGAAATAATAATTTAGCAATACTGAATTTAAATGCGCAGGGCCTACGTACGCCACATAAGTTAGCACTTTTTAGTGATTTTATTTATAATCTGGATAAGAAACCAGATCTCATTTTTGTGACTGAGCATTGGCTAAATGAACTAGAAGTAACTAATTTTCTAATTGATGGTTATCAACTCATTGCGTATTTTGGTAGAGCGAATCAAGAACAAGGAGGAGTGTTGATACTTAAAAATAATTCATTAGATTGCAAAGTTCAAAAATTAAAAATTAAATCTATCCCAAAGAAGTTTGAAATCTGTGGTGCCTCGATAATATTCAATAATAGGAAAATAAGCTTATTAGGTTTATATAGACCAAATAATCTAAAATCTAATTGCCAAATCCCTAAATTTCTAGAGCAATTTGAAACACTAGTTGGTCAAAAGAGATTTCATGAAAATTTAATAATAGCTGGTGATTTTAATATAAACTTAAATAATGATAATTCTCATGCTGTGAATTTACAATCAATAACAAACTCATTTTCCCTTCGCCTGGTTAATAACACTCAAAATACTCGAGAGGAAAATAATTCTGGCTCCTTAATAGATCATATTTATACTAATATTTCATGTGCTACTACCTGTGCTGTACTCCCAGCGCCATTCTCTGATCACAATGCAGTCCACGCAAGTATGGATATTCCGATTATAAAAGCAAAGGATTCTTTTTCATTTATTAGAGACTATAATGAATTAAATTGGCAAAAATTCTCTAACTTTTTACAAAATGAAAATTGGAGCGCAGTGTATAATGAGATTAGTGTCGATAAGCAAAGCGAAGTATTCATGAGTAAAT
Source organism: Neocloeon triangulifer (assembly GCF_031216515.1). NCBI lineage: Eukaryota > Metazoa > Arthropoda > Insecta > Ephemeroptera > Baetidae > Neocloeon > Neocloeon triangulifer. The sequence continues at coordinate 5,790,997 of NW_026775550.1, forward strand.
TAATAAGTTATTTTGGTGAATCCTTCCCAATGAAAAAAACTGTGAATAGAGCCAATCAAATCGGGAAAATAAAACTATCTGCTGAAACAAAAAAACTGAGGCAAGAATTACTAGAATTGTCTCAAAAAAGTAAAATTACAAATAATCCCGAACAGAAATCTGTATTAAAAAATAAAATAAAAATGATGAAGAAACAGGTCGGAGAATGTATTAACAATGAAGTACGGCAATATAATGATAAAAAAATTAATGGATCTAATAATAAATCTAGCGCCGCATGGAAAATTATCAATGAATCTATAGGAATAAACAAGTGTCTAGCACCAATTAGGGAACTAAATACTGCTAATAAAAAAGAGTACGTTCAATTAAATATAGCTAACTACCTCAATCAAATGTTTGTTGAAAATAAGCCAGCTGCTCCGCATGATAATATTTGTGATAGTGAACCGCTATTCCCTGAATTTCATCTCGAACCCATGTCTGATTATGAAATATACAGTATAATTCAAAACCTCCCTTCTAAAAATTCATCAGGGTGGGATGGCATCTCCGTAAATGTACTTAAAAAAATATCGCTGTATATTACTTTGCCACTTACATATATTATTAACAATTCATTCTCCGAAGGTAAATTTCCGGATAATATGAAGCTCTCAAAAATTATCCCAATATTTAAAAACAAAGGTGAACGAGAAGACCCATCAAATTACCGACCTATCGCAATAACACCCTCAATATCGAAAATATTTGAAAAAGCTTACCTAAGCCGGCTTGAACAACACCTAGATAGTTGTAACATTATCTCACCAGAACAACATGGCTTTCGCAAATATAAAAGTACAGTCACTGCTCTTTATAATTATGTAACGAACTTGTATGACGCTCTAGAAGCCAAGGAAAAAGTAAATGTAATATTATATGATTTTAGTAATGCCTTTGGCACTCTATATCCTCCTTTATTAATTGAGAAATTAAAGAAATATGGTTTGGACTGTAAATCGCTCGCATGGTTGTTCAGCTTCTTGACGAATCGTAAACAATATGTACAATTGCAAAATATCGGTTGTGATCACTTTGTAACTGAAATTAAGTCTGATATTATCTCGAGTGATATGGGTGTGCCACAGGGTACGATAATTGGTCCTACAAGCTTTACAACGTATATTAATGATATGCCCCTCAGTATTGTGGCGGCGTTACTTGTTATATTTGCTGACGATACAACTGCAATAATACGAGGTGAAAATTTTGGTGATTTAAATAACAAGACTGAAATGACTAATAGTGACTTTATAGACTTTGCTAAACAAAATCACCTAAAAATTAATTGTGACAAATCTAAATTACTTCAAATTCATACCCATCAAACTAGAAATCTCGTGGCACCAGTGATTAAAATTAACGAAAAAGAGGTTGAAATAGTAGCTCATAGTAAACTTCTTGGCGTGCAAATAACTGATACTATGAATTGGGCTGAGCACTGTAAACATGTTGTGAATAAACTAAGGTCCGTAACATATCAATTTACCAAACTGAAACATAAAGTATCGGATAATGTTTTGAAAATGATTTACTTTGCCCATGTACAGAGTCATATCTTGTATGCAATTATTGTCTGGGGTGGCTCTAGTAATATGTCAGATGTATTCGTAGCCCAGAAGAGAGTTTTGCGTGCCCTTGCTGGATTATATTATGGAAAGTGGTATAAGGCTCTGGAATCTTGTAAACCACTGTTTAAAAGATACGGAATATTAACTGTCTACTCCCTTTATATCCTCGAGTGTATTAAGTTCCTTGTTAGAAATCGCAAAATGTTTAAAAGGTATAGTGACCCCGGAGTAGTGGACAGCAGGAAAGTTACGCGTGGCAATCAGTCTAATGTGAGTGAGAATGATCTCGTTGAAAATAGGTGTAGACTCCAAATAACTGTAGAAAGTCCTGCTGTTATGGTACCTAGAGTTTTTAATGCGCTGCCTATTAATATAAAAAGATGTAAATCTGATGAAGAACTATTGAAAAATGTGAAATATTACGTGATGGAAAACCAGTTTTATGACATGAGTGAATTTTTTGCTTTAAAAACTATGATTACTTTAGAATCAGACTAGAATATATCCTTTATTGACATGTTTTGTAAAAGCTGTATACATTGTGTACGTTAGCTTATACCAAAATAAAATTATATTGAATTGAATTGAATTGAATCGTCGGCGAACAAAATCAGGAGGGCCAAGAATACAGCAAGGGGAATATCATTTAAATACATGGAAAACCCAATTGGGCCGAGAACTGTGCCTTGCGGCACACCCCTGCGAGTTAATAAACGCCTCGTATCCATCACAGCCAAGGTTCTTAAGTTGTACAAATTGTTTCCTATTTGATAATAAGCAGTCCAACCACGAGAGCAAGTTCTCATTTAGACCGTACTGTTTTAATTTATATACAAGGAGAGGTGGATGAAGAGTGCCAAAAGCATTTGAGAAATCATACAAGATAACATTAACTTTTTCTTTTGAAAAAAACAGTTACGCTGGCAGATTTTATAGACAGGATGATGAAGGTTATTTTCGATTATAATTTCATTTTACTCCAATGCATGGTTTTAGCGCAAAATTTTTCTAAAATTTATTGTTTTAATTTTTAATATTTGAAATTGCGTGAAAGTGAAGTTGCCTATTTTACATATTTAGAATGTAGATTAAATTTAAATATTTTTTTTGTTCAAAATTCGCAGTAAAAAATTTGCAAATAATGTACATGATAAGCGTACGGAATTTATAATATTTTTAGTTTTACCCGTTTTATCCATGCGTCCCTCGACGTGATTAATTTTCGTTGTATTTACTTTTAAATAAAATTTTTTTAAGGCCATTGGAACTGTTTTTCAAATTAGCTTCTCATATTCCTTCCTCCGTGCTCTTTTAGAACACTGCGATTTATTGCTGCGACTTGGTGTATGAGAAGAATATTAGAAGGTCAACTGTAAAACGTTGCGATAAAAAGTCACCTCCCCTACGCTCTCCACTTTAAAAAATCGGGAATCGATATTCGATACATCCGCCCAAATGACGCGAGTGGCCAATTTCCAGCCAACTAGCTAACTTCCGATGACTGGCTAGGATCTCTGGCTAACTTCACGATGCTTCTTCGCGGGTCAAACAAAAAAGCATCGCAGGCCGCAGAGAGAGACGCCGACGCCCCACTTTTCACTCGAGCGACCAAGCGAAAAGTTCGTTGGTCGGGGTGTCGCGGTTTGGGCTCGAAATGGGCCCATGCCGAGGGCCGTGGGCCCCACATTCAAGTACGCACGACGTCGGCGGAAAAAGAACAACAAGGGCAGGTGGAGGTTCGGACGCTAGCTCGTTTGTGAAATTAATTCAGTCGGATTTTTGTAATAATTTTTGGGGATGATTTATTCACTCAGAATTAGTTTTAACTGATACCCTATGACTCTCTTAAGTTGCTCATGAAATTTTTTAAGCTCAATGGCCTTTAATTTTCCAGGCGATGCCAGGCCGCCTCCTGTGCATGCATCTCCGCTGAAGACTGTTGTAGCCTCGTCAAGCACCAGCACAGTCAAGCACAGTCTTCAGTGGCACCATCCTTCTGCAGGGCGTCCTGCATGCTGCCCTTCAATGAGAGGAGGCACCTGGTGCCCATTCACTCCATGAAGTCCCGACTAGAAAGCCTGGAAGCTCGGAACGAGTCGCTCGCCATTTGTTGGTTTGTAAAAATAATTCAGTTGGAATTTTTTTTTAATTTTTTGGGACGATTTAAACATTATTAAATGGCTCTTAATGAAACCTTACAATGCTTCAAAGTTGATCAAGTTTTATTTTCATCTCAATGGCCATTTTTTTTGCCAGGAGAGGCCAGTCCGCCCATTTGCGGCCGGTCGGTGCACGACGATTTTAGCATCGGAGACTCCAGCAGAGTCTTCAAGTGGCGGCAACCTTTATCAGGGCGTCCTGCTCCGTGCCCTTGAATGACTGGAGGCCACTGGTGCATAAATACTCTGCAAAATCAGCCCAGAAAGTCTGGCAGCTCGCAGCGAGTCACTCGTAATCGGCAGGTATGTCAGATTAATTCAGTTGGATTTTTTTATTAATTTTTTGGGAAGAAGTTTAATTTAATCTATTAATATTAATTTTATTTATAAAATTAATCCCATTTCTTAAATTTTTTAAAACTTAAATTGAATTAAAATTAATGAATTTTATTTTTAAATAAAATTTAAATTTTTATAAATTTAAAAAAAAAACATCACCAGCTGGTGGATTCAGCTGGTGAATTCACCAATTGAATTCACCAGCTTGAATTTTATAAATTTAATTGAAGTCATTAATATTAATTTTATTTATAAAATTTTTATAAAATTAATCCCTTTTTTAAAAATTAAAATTTAAATATTTAAAAAAAATTTTATTGATAAAATATATTTCATTTTTTAAAATTTTAAAAAATGAAAAAAACATCCCCTGCTGGTGTATTTAGCTGGTGAATTCACCACCTTAATTAACCAGCTTAATTCACCAGCTAAATTCAGCTGGTAAATTGAGCGTTTTAATTCTAATGGTTAATTGAGCTGGTGAATTCACCAGCTGGTGACTATAATTTTTTTAAAGGTTTTTAATTAAAAAAAATTTAATTTAATTAATTAGTATTAAGTTTATTTATATAATATTTATAATATTAATCCCTTTTATTGTTTTTTGATAATTAAAAAAAAAACCTCATCAGCTTGTGAATTGAGCCTGTGAATTCACCAGCTGGTGACAATTATTTTTTTTTTTTAAATTTCGAATTAAAAGTTAATTAATTTAAATTAATTTATTTATAAATTAAATTTCAATTTTTAATAATTATAAAAAATATTAAAAACCTCATCAGCTTAATTCACCAGCTGGTGAATTGAGCTGGTAAATTGAGCTTTTTAATTCAAATGGTGAATTGTGCTGGTGAATTCTCCAGCTGGTGACATTTATTTTTTTTTTAAATTTACAAATTTAAACAAATTTAAATTTAGTATATTAATATTAATTTTATTTATAAAATAATTATAAAATTACACCTTTTTTAATTTTAAGAATTAAAATTTAATTAAATGTAATTAATTTTATTTATAAATTATATATTAAATTTCAATTTATAAAAATTTTAACAAAGAAAAAAAAACATCAACCGCTGGTGAATTTAGCTCTTGATTTCACCAGCTGGTGACAATTAATTTTTTTTAATGCTCTAATTTAAATAAATTTATTTTAATTTATATTAATTAAATATAAATTATTAATATTAATTTTATGTGTAAAATATTTACAAAATCAATCCCATTTTTTAAATTTTTTAGAACTAAAATTTAATTAATATTAATTATTTTTATTTTTAAATTAAATTTCAATTTTTATAAATTTAAAAAAAACATTGTTAAAACAAATTGAAGATCAAAAGACATTCACCCTGAAACTGAAACAAGTGCTAAGTGAACACAGATTCAGATTCAGATAATATTTATTCCGTATAGATCAACATATGTACAGAAATAATCTTTGGAATAGGTCACTGGTCACTGTAATACAGCTATATCTCAATATAACTATAATACAGCTTACTAAATTTAAAATACAGTTCACACAATTTTACACAAAAAATATTCATGCACGTCATAGAACATTTTGTCGTAGAATATTAATTCCAATTCCTTCTTAAACACTTGATAACTATCAATGCTTTTGATTCTATCGGGAAGATGATTGAAAATTCTAGGGATCATGATGTGAGGGGACTGCGCAGTCAGCAACAGTCTGTTTGGTTTGACAAATAAGTCTTGCTCCGCTATAGGTTTATTTCGAGTACTGCGATGCTGGTGCACCTTGCTTTCAGAATTTTTGAGGAACAATTCAGGATACTTTTTGTAAAATTTAACACATTCAAAGGCGTACACAGAGAAAGCTGGCAGGATCTGAAATTCTTCAAAAAGTGGTCGGCAAGACTCGACAGGTGTCAATGCCTTCCAGTATCTTTTACCTGCCATCGCACGGATAACTCTCTTTTGAGCAATGAAAACCTTTTCCAACATAGGCGACCCACCCCAAATTACAATTGAGTATAGTAAGTGACTTTGAACATGGGCGAAATATACATCTCTTAGCAATTTAGTTTGAATGCGCTGCCTTAATTTAACAAAAAGGTACGTGGTACTTCTCAGTTTCGCTACAACCTGATCGCATTGGGTGCTCCAGTTCATTGTATCAGAGAGCATTACACCAAGTATTTTTGCTTGATTTACCACTTCAATTTCAGCGTCGTTAATTCTGATTACAGGCGGTTCCAATTAACTAGTTTGAGCAGTATGCATTTGCAGCACCTGAGTTTTCTTTTCGTTCAATCTTAAGCGGTTATTACTGGCAAAATCAATCATTTTGTCATTAGCCACAGCAGTTTTTTCGCTCAAGGCTTTGTAGTTTCTAGCCTTTACAATAAAAGATGAATCATCTGCGAACAAGATAAGAGCGGCGACAATGATTTTTAAGGGCATATCATTACCGTAGGAGGAATACCCAATACTGTTCCTTGTGGTACGCCAATCGAAACATTTTCCATTGTTGACTCAAATAATTTTTGCTCGCCATTTTCACCCACACCGAAAAGTTGAACAAGTTGTTTTCTATCAGTAAGAAAGGACTTTAACCAAAGGAGGGATACATCATCAATTCCAAATTTTTTCAGTTTTGCAAGCAGTATTTCGGGAACGACACACCCAAAGGCATTAGAAAAGTCATACAGAATCACATTGTTTTTTTCTCTATTTTCCAACGAATCGTAGATTTCGGACACTAACTTAAAAAGTGCAGTCACTGTGCTCCTGCCTTTTCGAAAACCGTGCTGCTCGTCCGCAAGGAGATTGTTTTCAGCGAAATAGCTTTAAATTCTATTTAGGAAACATTTCTCAAATACTTTTGCTACAGAAGATGTTAAGGCTATTGGGCGATAACTACTAGCATCGGATTTCTCACCCTTCTTTTTGTACAATGGCTTGATTACAGTTAATTTTAGCACTTCCGGGAATTTACCAGTGCGAAACGACTCGTTCACCATAAATGCCACAGGGAACACTATATAACCAGAAATCTTTTTCAACGTATCCATAGATAATCCATCCCAGCTAGATGATTTCTTTGACGGGAATAACTTCAAAATTTTTTCTATTTCAAATGGGGTAACGTCAGGCTGAGCAGTAAATTTTATTCCATTTGAAACAATACTCTCAGTACAGAGTTCAATTTCATCACTACTAAGATTTACCTGAGGTTCAACAAATTTTTTATTTAAAAAGTTGCAAATTTTCTGTAAATCCTTTTCCATTTCACCATCAATTTCAATTTGCTTAATATCATTTTCGTGTTTATCTTGGTTCAAGTTGCAAGTTTCGTTAATAATTTTCCAGGCCATACCAGTCTTATTAGAGGCTTTTAACATTTTCTGGTCATTGTGAGTTCAGACTGCATCATTTATGAGAAAGCCAACGTACTTTTGTTTACTTTTATATTTGAATTTAAGACTTCTTAATCTGTCACAGTTAGGATCATTCCTTTTCAGTATAGATATTTGGGCACCCAAGAGCCTTAATTCTTCCTTTTGCTTACGAAGAAACTCAGAATCGGCATTATTTTTCCTATTTACTCTAATTAATATTTACTCCTTTGGGAAACTCATTTCAAAGTACATAGTAAGCTTATCCATGAATTTACAGCACATATCATCAATATTATTACTTTCATAAACTTCGGTCCAACTTTCTGTACTTAAGAGGTGGAAAAATTCAGTCCAGTTACTATCAGAGAATCTCCTGATAATTTTGTAATAATCTCTATCGAGTTCAATTGGAATTTGAAAATTAACAGACCATTCTATGGTCGCTAAAAAATACATCACTGACAAAAGAAGTATGCGAGCACTTTAAGGAACTAAATACATGATCAATCAAAGTTGCTGATGTGCTTGTAACCCGGGTAGCTTCGATTCCATTTACCAGTGACATTTCATAGCCATCCATTAAGTTCAGTAATTTCATTTTATCAGCATTGTCTGAGTTAAGATCAACATTCAAATCACCAACTAGTAACATTTCTTTCTCTGGACTTATAAACTTCTCAATAAGATTTTCCAAATTTTCAATGAAGAACTCAATATCTCTGTTTTCAGGATTACTCGGTCGGTACACCGTCAAAAGCGTAATAATTCGATTTGCAACCTTCAATTCAACTCCACAAGTTTCAAATCTAAATTCAATAGAAGTTGGAAATAGTTTCTTGCAATTAAATTTGAGGCCTTTTTTGACTAAAATTAGCATTTAATTTTAGACCTGACATGTTCTAAAGACTACTGTTTATATTCTTGTCTAACAGAACAACAATAAAATTGAATTGAATTGAAATTGAATCACCAGCTGGTGGATTTAGCTGGTGGATTCACCAGCTAGTGACAATTGTTTTTTTTTAATTTACAAATGAAAAAAATTTCAATTTAATTTATTAAAATTAATTTTATTTATAAAATAATTATAAAATTAATCCCTTTTTTAATTTTTAAAAAATTAATTTTAATATATTTACACTAATTTTATTTATAAATTATATTTCTTTTTCTAAAAATTTTAGTATAATAAAAAAAACACACCACCAGCTGGTGAATTTAGCTGGTGAATTCACCAATTGAATTCACCAGCTGATGGAAATTTTTTTAAAAAAATTTAAAAAAATTAGAATTAAATTAATGAATATTAATTTTATTTCTAAAACATTTATAAAATTTATCCCTTTTTTCTAATTTTTTTTTAAATTTACAATTTAATATAATAAAAATAATTTAACTATAAATTAAATTATATTTTTTAAAAATTTAATTGAAGTCATTAATATTAATTTTATTTATAAAATTAATCCATTTTTTTTTTTATAAAGAGAATTTTAATTAATTTAAATTCTATTTTATTTTTAAATTGAATTGCTTTTTTAAAAATTTTAAAAAATCGAAAGAAACATCACCAGCTGGTTAATGCACCAGCTGGTGACAATTATTATTTTTTTTTAAATTTTCTTTTTTATTTAAAAAAAATTAAATTTAATTTATGAATATTAATTTAATTTATAAAATAAAGCCCTTATTTTAATTTTTTAAAAATTAATATTTTATTAATTTAAATAAATTTTATTTATAATTTATATTTCGATTTTTAAAAATTTAAAAAGAAAAACATCACAAGCTGGTGAATATAGCTGAATTCACCAGCTGGTGACAATTATTTTTTTAAAATTTCCTTATTTAAAATAGTTTAATTTAATTTATCAATATTATTTTATTTATAAAATTAATCCTTTTTATAATTCATATAAATAAATTTTAACAAATTGAAATTCAATTTTATTTTTAAATTAAATTTCTTTTTTAAAAATTTTAATAATAATAAATAAAAAGAAACATCACCAGCTGGTGAACGCATCACCTAGTGTCAACTTTTTTTTTAAAATTTCCTAATTTATTTAAAATTTAAATTTAATTTATTAACATTTATTTTATTTATAAAACATTTATAAATTTAATTTTTTTTCTAAATTTTTTAAAAATTAAAATTTTATTTATTTAAATTAGTTTTATTTATGATTTATATTGCGATTTTTAAAATTTAAAAAAAAAAACATCACCAGCTGGTGAATATTTTTTTTTTTTTTTAATATTCCTTATTTAAAAAAGTTGAATTTAATTTATTAATATTAATTTTATTTATTTTATAAAAATAATCCCATTTTTTAAAACTAAAATTTAATTAATATTAATTATTTTTATTTTTAAATTAAATTTCAATTTTTATAAATTTAAAAAAAAAACATCACCAGCTGGTGGATTTAGCTGGTGGATTCACCAGCTAGTGAAAATTGTTTTTTTTAAATTTACAAATGAAAAAAAATTTCAATTTAATTTGTTAAAATTTATTTTATTTATAAAATAATTATAAAATTCCCCCTTTTTTTTAATTATAAGAACTAAAATTTAATTAAATTAGACTAATTTTATTTATAATTTATATATTTATTTTCATTTTAAAAAAATTTAAAAAAAAATAAATAAAAAAAACATCACCCGCTGGTTAATTTAGCTCTTGAATTCACCAGCTGGTGACAATAATTTTTTTTTTAATTCTCAAATATAAAAAAATTTATTTTTATTTATATTAATTCATTAACTAATTGTATTAACTAATTGATATTAATTTTATATATAAAATATTTATAAAATTAATCCCGTTTTTTAAAATTTTATAAAAATAAAATTTAATTAAATTTAAATCATTTTATTTATAAATTACATTTCATTTTTTGGAAATTTTAAAAAAATTAAAAATAACCAGCTGATTTATTCATTCAGAATTAGTTTTAATTGATACCCTATGACTCTCTTAAGTTGCTCAATGGCCTTTAATTTTCCAGGCGATGCCAGGCCGCCTCCTGTGCATGCATCTCCGCTGAAGACTGTTGTAGCATCGTCAAGCACCAGCACAGTCAAGCACAGTCTTCAGTGGCACCATCCTTCTGCAGGGCGTCCTGCATGCTGCCCTTCAATGAGAGGAGGCACCTGGTGCCCATACACTCCATGAAGTCCCGACTAGAAAGCCTGGAAGCTCGGAACGAGTCGCTCGTCATTTGTTGGTTTGTAAAAATAATTCAGTTGGAATTTTTTTAATTTTTTGGGACGATTTAAACATTCTTAAATGTCTCTTAATGATACCTTACAATGCTTCGAAGTTGATCAAGTTTTATTTTCATCTCAATGGCCATTTTTTTTGCCAGGAGAGGCCAGTCCGCCCATTTGCGGCCGGTCGGTGCACGACGATTTTAGCATCGGAGACTCCAGCAGAGTCTTCAAGTGGCGGCAACCTTTATCAGGGCGTCCTGCTCCCTGCCCTTGAATGACTGGAGGCCACTGGTGCTTAAATACTCTGCAAAATCAGCCCAGAAAGTCTGGCAGCTCGCAGCGAGTCACTCGTAATCGGCAGGTATGTCAGATTAATTCAGTTGGATTTTTTTATTAATTTTTTGGGAAGATTTATACATTCAAATCTAACTTTCATTGATGCTCCATGATGCTCTGAAGATGCTCATGATTTATTTTAAGCTCAATAGCCATTTTTTTGTCAGGAGAGGCCAGTCTGCCCATATGCATCCCTCGTTTGCGAAATTAATTCAGTCGGATTTTTTTAATAATTTTTGGGGATGATTTATGCATTCAGAATTAGTTTTAATTGATACCCTATGACTCTCTTAAGTTGCTCATGAAATTTTTAAAGCTCAATGGCCTTTAATTTTCCAGGCGATGCCAGGCCGCCTCCTGTGCATGCATCTCCGCTGAAGACTGTTGTAGCCTTGTCAAGCACCAGCACAGTCAAGCACAGTCTTCAGTGGCACCATCCTTCTGCAGGGCGTCCTGCATGCTGCCCTTCAATGAGAGGAGGCACCTGGTGCCCATTCACTCCATGAAGTCCCGACTAGAAAGCCTGGAAGCTCGGAACGAGTCGCTCGCCATTTGTTGGTTTGTAAAAATAATTCAGTTGGAATTTTTTTTTAATTTTTTGGGACGATTTAAACATTATTAAATGGCTCTTAATGAAACCTTACAATGCTTCAAAGTTGATCAAGTTTTATTTTCATCTCAATGGCCATTTTTTTTGCCAGGAGAGGCCAGTCCGCCCATTTGCGGCCGGTCGGTGCACGACGATTTTAGCATCGGAGACTCCAGCAGAGTCTTCAAGTGGCGGCAACCTTTATCAGGGCGTCCTGCTCCGTGCCCTTGAATGACTGGAGGCCACTGGTGCTTAAATACTCTGCAAAATCAGCCCAGAAAGTCTGGCAGCTCGCAGCGAGTCACTCGTAATCGGCAGGTATGTCAGATTAATTCAGTTGGATTTTTTTATTAATTTTTTGGGAAGAAGTTTAATTTAATCTATTAATATTAATTTTATTTATAAAATTAATCCCATTTCTTAAATTTTTTAAAACTTTAATTTAATTAAAATTAATTAATTTTATTTTTAAATAATGTAATTTATTGAAATGAACGCCGTAGGCGTGCCACAAATTAACTCTAACAATATAACCTCCCAATTCACTTGGCTTTACAGTTTGCTGCTTCACGCTGACTCATTTTCTTTTTTACACAATCTATTATATGATACTGTGAACAAACTCCACCACAAAATTTACAGATACAATTTTCCAATGCTTCACAGTGATATGTACTGTTCGTACAAAACAAAAAGTGAAAACCATGACACGCATATCTGGTGAAAACATGTCTATCCTTAAATTGCGCCGCCTTCCAGTTTTCTTTAATCATCGTCTCCGTACCATAAAATTCATCACAAATATTCAATTTCTTCAGCAATTGTTCATAACAAAAAGTTTCAAATGCATTGTTCACTGGAAGGTCAAATTTTTCTTTTAAATCAGAAATAAATAAATCGGTATCGACAAGCTCATACACAAAGCGAGATCTCGTGTATTTTGACATACCTAGTACTTTTTTCAAGTACCTACTCTTTACACATTCCAGTTTCACAAAATCTTCCTTTTTTAAATACTTCCAAATCGCTTCAATACCATACGAGGCCATAGGAGCAAATTTCAGCTCAAATAATTTCAATGCTGTGTCAATCGAAAGCATCCGCAATTCTTTTACACTATACATTGAGAGTAACGCCGCTCTCACTCGCTTTTCGATATGTTTTTTAAAAGTCGCCCCTGAGGGCTGAAAAATTACTCCTAAATAAGTAAACTCATTAACAAATTCAATTTCCTCATTTTGAAACAACAAAGAATCGCCTTTCTTTAACCTCCCTTTTCCTCCATTTCTAAACTTCATAATTTTGCATTTTCCGACATTTAATTCAAGGCCGCGCTCCATGAGGTACATTTTTAAATCTGCCAGGAGTGATTTTAAATCTACTAAATTAATACACGTAAAAACAATATCATCTGCATAAAAAATTGCTTTTATGTTTGGATACTTTTTAACCAGCTTTTGGATATCTGCAATAGAAATATTGAAAAATAGCGGGGAGGTGCAGCCACCTTGCCTCACTCCATTCGACTGAGTTAATAAATTAGATTCTGAAACGCCATCCACAATTTTTAAATAATTCGGATCTAATGCTTTTGCTAAGAAGGATAGTTCAACATATGATAATTTATTACAATCAACTAATTTCTTAAAAATGCACTCACTATTTACTGAATCAAAAGCTTTCCTTAAATCTAAAAACAAGGCATACAAAGATGATTTCTGCTCGTAAACTTTTAAATTAATATCCTCTAACAAGGCATGAATAGCTTGACCCGTCGATTTGCCTTTTACAAATCCGTATTGGTTCTCTGGAATATATTCAATCAGGTTCGAATAAAGTCTATTGTGTAGTACTCTATCTAAAAGATTATAAAACACTGGACTTAAACTAATCCCTCTATAATTATTCATATTTTCGCAATCCCCCTTGCCCTTATAGAGTAGCTTTAAATTTGAGACACGCCAATCTGCTGGCATATCATATTTTAAACACAGATTCAAAAATTTCGTTACCTCCGGTAAGATAAATTGCAAAAGACATTTTAAATTCTCATTTCGAATATTATCCGGCCCTGGTGATTTTCCGTTTTTCATTCTTTTCAGGGCTAAAGTGACTTCCTCCTGCATAATCGGTGTGAATTGAATATTCTGAGCTTCGTAATTAACTTAAGAAGAAGTCTATTCAAGTTTAGTGACTCATTTGATTCCACGTGCTTCTTATTTAAAATTTCTTTAAAACAATTTTCCCACTCGAATAATTGAATATTATTACTGTTGCTAAAGCACTTCCCTAGTTTCAAAATTTTGTAACATTGATTATCCTCAGCCTCTCTTAACATTTTTTCCTCGTATCTCTGAAAATAATATTTTTTCCTATGAATACATAACTGACGATATTCTCTTTTTAATTCAAAAAATTTTGCCTTTAAACTTCTACACATGTCTTCCACCCCATGAAACTTTAATGATTCCCAAAAATCTAACTCATATTTACTTTCCATTAGTTGGTCCTTCAAATTGTAACATTCAGCATTATACCATGGCTGACTTTTTCTTTCGTAGCTCTTAGGGGCAGTATTTGAAGCATCCAAAATGTTTTTTACATTCCGATAAAAACTTTCCACATCGTTCTTTTCTAAATCTTGTCTCAGAATTTCTCTTAATTTTAGATCTAACATCTCCTCCATTAGTTGTTCATCAATTTTATATTTTACATTCTTCTGAGACATTTTTACCGGATTGAATTTAAAATTAACACTAACAATTTTATGTTTTCTAACAAAACTCTCTAAAATTTGAAAACCGAAAGTTCTCATTGCTGGGCCTTGAAAGATTAAATCAATTGTACTTGAACCATTGTGGCATTCATATGTTTTGTTGTACGGGTATAAATTTGTCAATGCCAAATTATTTTGTTGCATGAAGTCTAAAAGAGATTCTATCTTATCATTTTTTGTATCTAACCGGCAATTAAAATCACCAGCTATAATTAAATTTTGAAAATTTCTAATAAACTTGAGTGTCGATAGCAGCTCGTCTGTAACTGCAGATGCTTTTAATTTTGGCTGTAAATAAGCTTTTATTTTTAAATAAAATTTAAATTTTTATAAATTTAAAAAAAAACATCACCAGCTGGTGCCAATTTTTTTTTAAAAATTTTCAAATTTAAAAAAATTAGAATTAAATTAATGAATATTAATTTTATTTCTAAAATATTTATAAAATTTATCCCTTTTTTCAAATTTTTTTAAAATTAGAATGTTATATAATTAAAATAATTTAACTATAAATTAAATTATATTTTTTTATAAATTTAATTGAAGTCATTAATATTAATTTTATTTATAAAATTTTTATCAAATTAATCCCTTTTTTAAAAATTAAAATTTAAATATTTTAAAAAAATTTTATTGATAAAATATATTTCATTTTTTAAAATTTTAAAAAAATAAAAAAACATCCCTGCTGGTGTATTTAGCTGGTGAATTCACCACCTTAATTAACCAGCTTAATTAACCAGCTTAATTCACCAGCTAAATTCAGCTGGTAAATTGAGCGTTTTAATTCTAATGGTTAATTGAGCTGGTGAATTCACCAGCTGGTGACTATAATTTTTTTTAAGTTTTTTAATTAAAAAAATTTAATTTAATTAATTAGTATTAAGTTTATTTATATAATATTTATAATATTAATCCCTTTTATTGTTTTTTAACAATTAAAATTTAATTATTTTTAATAAATTTTATTTATAAATTATACTTCAATTTTTGATAATTAAAAAAAAAACCTCATCAGCTTGTGAATTGAGCCTGTGAATTCACCAGCTGGTGACAATTTTTTTTTTTTAAATTTCGAATTAAAAATTAAAAGTTAATTAATTTAAATTAATTTATTTATAAATTAAATATCAATTTTTAATAATTATAAAAAATTAAAAAAAAACCTCATCAGCTTAATTCACCAGCTGGTGAATTGAGCTGGTAAATTGAGCTTTTTAATTCAAATGGTGAATTGTGCTGGTGAATTCTCCAGCTGGTGACAATTATTTTTTTTTTTTAAATTTACAAATTTAAACAAATTTAAATTTAGTATATTAATATTAATTTTTTTTATAAAATAATTATAAAATTACACCTTTTTTTAATTTTAAGAATTAAAATTTAATTAAATTTAATTAATTTTATTTATAAATTATATATTAAATTTCAATTTATAAAAATTTTAACAAAGAAAAAAAAACATCAACCGCTGGTGAATTTAGCTCTTGATTTCACCAGCTGGTGACAATTAATTTTTTTTAATGCTCTAATTTAAATAAATTTATTTTAATTTATATTAATTAAGTATAAATTATTAATATTTATTTTATGTGTAAAATATTTACAAAATCAATCCCATTTTTTAAATTTTTTAGAACTAAAATTTAATTAATATTAATTATTTTTATTTTTAAATTAAATTTCAATTTTTATAAATTTAAAAAAAACATTGTTAAAACAAATTGAAGATCAAAAGACATTCACCCTGAAACTGAAACAAGTGCTAAGTGAACACAACTTCTATGACATACACGAATACTTACTGTGCAGTTTTGACAAGTGAAATTTCTCGCGCTGTAATCCTATAGTTTTTTTCCCTTTGCCCTAAGCAACGGGTTTTTTTCTCTAAATTTTAATTTTAGACCTGACATGTTCTAAAGACTACTGTTTATATTCTTGTCTAACAGAACAACAATAAAATTGAATTGAAATTGAATCACCAGCTGGTGGATTTAGCTGGTGGATTCACCAGCTAGTGACAATTGTTTTTTTTTAATTTACAAATGAAAAAAAAATTCAATTTAATTTATTAAAATTAATTTTATTTATAAAATAATTATAAAATTAATCCCATTTTTAATTTTTAAAAAATTAATTTTAATATATTTACACTAATTTTATTTATAAATTATATTTCTTTTTCTAAAAATTTTAGTATAATAAAAACAAACATCACCAGCTGGTGAATTTAGCTGGTGAATTCACCAATTGAATTCACCAGCTGATGCAAATTTTTTAAAAAAAATTTAAAAAAATTAGAATTAAATTAATGAATATTAATTTTATTTCTAAAATATCTATAAAATTTATCCCTTTTTTCTAATTTTTTTTAAATTTACAATTTATTATAATAAAAATAATTTAACTATAAATTAAATTATATTTATTTAAAAATTTAATTGAAGTCATTAATATTAATTTTATCCATTTTTTTTTTTTTTAATAAAGAGAATTTTAATTAATTTAAATTCCATTTTATTTTTAAATTAAATTTCTATTTTAAAAATTTTAAAAAAATAGAAAGAAACATCACCAGCTGGTTAATGCACCCGTTGGTGACAATTTTTTTTTTTTCAAGATTCAAGATTCAAGATTTGTTTATTTTGTTAAGCATTATATACCACATAATATACATAGTAATAACAGCTTTTTAAAATAAGTCAATATACATTATTATTTAAACGATAAAATTCGTTCAAGTCATAGAATTGATGTTCCAATACAAAAGCTTTCACCATTTTTACAAGAGCCTCGTCATTTTCAAGGACTTTTAAAGATTTAGGTAATGCATTAAAAATTCTGGGGATCATGATTTCTGGGTTTTCTACAGTTTTCTTGAGCTTAACTTCTTTCACAACCAAATCGTTACAGCAAAGGTTAGTCTGATTATGTCTAGTCACTCTCCTCGTATCTACAGTATCACTATATTTCCGAAATAGATTTCTGTTTTGCACTAAGAATTTTATACATTCAAGTATATACAACGATGGCACGGTCATGATATTATATTTAACAAATAATGGTTTACAAGTATCCAACGCTTCATTAGATCTCCAGTAAGGAATGCCCGCCATAGCTCTCAGCGCTCTTTTCTGTGCTCTAAATACCTTTATTAAATGGCTGGAGCCCCCCCAAATTACAATTCCATACATTATATGACTTTGGACATGAGCAAAGTAGATCAATTTTAGAATATTATCTGACACCTTGTATTTCAGTCTTGTGAACACATGGGAGACTCCTCTCATTTTGCTAACAACCTTATCACAGTGGTCGTTCCAGTTTAGTGTATCATTTATTTGTACTCCCAGAAGTTTACCAGATTTACAGATTTCAATATTTTTATCTTCAATCTTAACATCAGGTTGAACTAGTTTTTTTGTTTGGCTAGTGTGTATTTGTAATATCTTTGATTTTTGTGAATTAATCCTCAAAAAATTATCATTAGCAAAGCTGACAAAACTTTCATTGACAGCCACCGTTTTAGTATTGACCTCAGGGAAAGACTCTCCCTTGACTATAGCCGTTGAGTCGTCGGCGAACAGAATCAGGAGGGCCAAGAATACAGCAAGGGGAATATCATTTAAATACATGGAAAACCCAATTGGGCCGAGAACTGTGCCTTGCGGCACACCCCTGTTACTTTCTAGTATATCCGAGTTAATAAACTCCTCGTATCCATCACAACCAAGGTTCTTAAGTTGTACAAATTGTTTCCTATTTGATAAGAAGCAGGCCAACCACGAGAGCAAGTTCTCATTTAGACCGTACTGTTTTAATTTATATACAAGGAGAGGTGGATGAAGAGTGCCAAATGCATTTGAGAAATCATACAAGATAACATTCACTTTTTCTTTTGCTTCTACTGATTCATACAAAGATGTTACATAACTATATAGAGCGGTTACAGTATTTTTTCCCTTCCTAAATCCATGTTGTTCAGGTATTTGGATATTATTACTATATAAGTGATTTTCCAGTCTATTTAAAAAAGCTTTCTCATACACCTTTGATATTGATGATGTAATCGCAATTGGTCTATAATTTGAAGGGTCTTCTTTATCTCCTTTTTTAAACAATGGTATAATTTTTGCTAGTTTCATATTTTCGGGGAATTTTCCTTCTGTAAATGACACATTAATAAGATGAGTAAGCGGGGCTGTTATGTATTTAGAAATTTTCTTTAATACGGTAGTTGATATTCCATCCCACCCTGAGGAGGTTTTGGATGAGAGGTTATTAATAATACTATAAATTTCAAATTCTGCCATCAATTGTAAATCTTGTGTAACACATGTATCACCTATGAGTTTTGAGCAATCATGAATATTCACATTATTTACATCAGGCTCTGGTTCAATAAATCCATTATTCAGGCAATTAGCAATGTTTAATTTAATTATTTCTCTTGTTCCATTAATATTAAGTTCCTGTATCAACTCTACATTTTTATTTTTACCAGATTGGGAATTTATAATTTTCCATGCTGCGCTGGATTTATTTTTTGCCCCTAGTATTTTATTATCATTGACCTTTTTACTTTCTTTTTGTATATTACTCACAACTTCCCTCTTTAAACGCTTTAGTTTTTGTTTCATATCCAGTTTTAAGTTGAAGTCTAGATTAGAATTAATTTCTTTACTGAGTGCAATCATCTCCCTTTGTAGTTTTTTGGTATCCTCTGTCAGCCTAATTTTACCCATCTGATTTGCTCTTTGTATAACACGCTTCAAAGGGAACGACTTCTCAAAGTGTGATACAAGAGTTTCCATAAATAATTTACTCTTAATATCAATTCAATTAGTTTGGTAAACTTGTTCCCAGTTTTCTTGTTCAAGGATAGCGAAGAAATTTAGGTAATTCTCATCTGTATAGCTCCTAACATATTTGAAAGTATCCTTAATTTTTTCAACTGGAAGGTCAGTCACCACAGAGACGGCACTATGGTCTGAGAAATACATGGGAATTATTGTAAATGCGCTCTCTAATTTAAAATTGGCGTAAACATGGTCTAGCAATGTACCTCCGCTCTGATTGATTCTAGTTATTTCATTATCATTTAACAGATTATAATTATGAAATTTCATAATCTCCCTTAATTTTATACTATGCTCACTTTTACTCATCAAGTCAATATTGAGATCACCTGCTAATATCACATTACCACTAAATCTATTTTGCATAAGAATTGTATCCAGATGTTCAAGAAAATCCGTAATTTTACTATTTGATTTTGAATTACTTTAATTTTCTTATTTATTTAAAAAAAAATTTAAATTTAATTTATGAATATTAGTTTTATTTATAAAATTAAGCCCTTATTTTAATATTTTAAAAATTAATATTTTATTTATTTAAATAAATTTTATTTTTAATTTATATTTCGATTTTTAAAAATTTAAAAAGAAAAACATCACCAGCTGGTGAATATAGCTGAATTCACCAGCTGGTGATAGTTATTTTTTTAAAATTTCCTTATTTAAAAAAGTTTAATTTAATTTATTAATATTATTTTATTTATAAAATTAATCCTTTTTATAATTCATATAAAGTAAATTTTAATAAATTGAAATTCACTTTTATTTTTAAATTAAATTTCTTTTTTAAAAATTTTAATAATAATAAATAAAAAGAAACATCACTAGCTGGTGAACGCATCACCTGGTGTCAACTTTTTTTTTAAAAATTTTCTAATTTATTTAAAATTTAAATTAAATTTATTAACATTAATTTTATTTATAAAACATTTATAAATTTAATTTTTTTTCTAAATTTTTTAAAAATTAAATTTTTATATTTATATTAGTTTTATTTATGATTTATATTGCGATTTTTAAAATTTAAAAAAAAAAACATCACCAGCTGGTGAATATTTTTTTTTTAATATTCCTTTTTTAAAAAAGTTGAATTTAATTTATTAATATAAATTTTATTTATAAAATAAATCCCATTTTTTAAAACTTAAATTTAATTAATATTAATGATTTTTATTTTTAAATTAAATTTCAATTTTTATAAATTTAAAAAAAAACATCACCAGCTGGTGGATTTAGCTGGTGGATTCACCAGCTAGTGCCAATTGTTTTTTTTTTAATTTACAAATGAAAAAAAATTTCAGTTTAATTTATTAAAATTAATTTTATTTATAAAATAATTATAAAATTCCCCCTTTTTTTAATTATAAGAACTAAAATTTAATTAAATTAAACTAATTTTATTAATAATTTATACATTAATTTTCATTTTACAAAAATTTAAAAAAAAAATAAATGAAAAAAACATCACCCGCTAGTTAATTTAGCTCTTGAATTCACCAGCTGGTGACAATAATTTTTTTTTAATTCTCAAATATAAAAAAATTTATTTTTATTTATATTAATTCATTAACTAATTGTATTAACTAATTGATATTAATTTTATGTATAAAATATTTATAAAATTAATCCCGTTTTTTAAAATTTTATAAAAATAAAATTTAATTAAATTTAAATGATTTTATTTATAAAAAACATTTCATTTTTTGGAAATTTTTAAAAAAATTAAAAATAACCAGCTGATTTATTCATTCAGAATTAGTTTTAATTGATACCCTATGACTCTCTTAAGTTGCTCAATGGCCTTTAATTTTCCAGGCGATGCCAGGCCGCCTCCTGTGCATGCATCTCCGCTGAAGACTGTTGTAGCATCGTCAAGCACCAGCACAGTCAAGCACAGTCTTCAGTGGCACCATCCTTCTGCAGGGCGTCCTGCATGCTGCCCTTCAATGAGAGGAGGCACCTGGTGCCCATACACTCCATGAAGTCCCGACTAGAAAGCCTGGAAGCTCGGAACGAGTCGCTCGTCATTTGTTGGTTTGTAAAAATAATTCAGTTGGAATTTTTTTAATTTTTTGGGACGATTTAAACATTCTTAAATGTCTCTTAATGATACCTTACAATGCTTCGAAGTTGATCAAGTTTTATTTTCATCTCAATGGCCATTTTTTTTGCCAGGAGAGGCCAGTCCGCCCATTTGCGGCCGGTCGGTGCACGACGATTTTAGCATCGGAGACTCCAGCAGAGTCTTCAAGTGGCAGCAACCTTTATCAGGGCGTCCTGCTCCCTGCCTTTGAATGAATGGAGGCCACTGGTGCTCAAATACTCGGCAAAATCAGCCCAGAAAGTCTGGCAGCTCGCAGCGAGTCACTCGTCATCGGCAGGTATGTCAGATTAATTCAGTTGGATTTTTTTATTAATATTTTGGGAAGATTTATACATTCAAATCTAGTTTTATTATTGCATTTTTTCCATTTTTTCTAACTTTCAAATTTTTTTGTTAAAAAACTGATGCGGCCATCGATGGTTGGGTGTTTTTCTTGTTCAGGATGATGAAGGGTAACTTTGATTAAAATTTCATTAACTTCCAATGCATAGTTTGTGTGCAATGCCGCCCCGAGTAAAATTTAATGACTCTTAATTATTTTTATTAAGATTCAAGATTTGTTTATTTTGTTAAGCATTTTATACCACATAATATACATAGTAATATCAGCTTTTTAAAATAAGTCAATATACATTATTATTTAAACGATAAAATTCGTTCAGGTCATAGAATTGATGTTCCTATACAAAAGCTTTCACCATTTTTACAAGAGCCTCGTCATTTTCAAGGAATTTTAAAGATTTAGGTAATGCATTAAAAATTCTGGGGATCATGATTTCTGGGTTTTCTACAGTTTTCTTGAGCTTAACTTCTTTCACAACCAAATCGTTACAGCAAAGATTAGTCTGATTATGTCTAGTCACTCTCCTCGTATCTACAGTATCACTATATTTCCGAAATAGATTTCTGTTTTGCACTAAGAATTCCCGTAGATAGTAATCGTCGTAGATAGTAATATTAATAATAAGAGCAGAAATAATAATTTAGCAATAATGAATTTAAATGCGCAGGGCCTACGTACGCCACATAAGTTAGCACTTTTTAGTGATTTTATTTATAATCTGGATAAGAAACCAGATCTCATTTTTGTGACTGAGCATTGGCTAAATGAACTAGAAGTAACTAATTTTCTAATTGATGGTTATCAACTCATTGCGTATTTTGGTAGAGCGAATCAAGAACAAGGAGGAGTGTTGATACTTAAAAATAATTCATTAGATTGCAAAGTTCAAAAATTAAAAATTAAATCTATCCCAAAGAAGTTTGAAATCTGTGGTGCCTCGATAATATTCAATAATAGGAAAATAAGCTTATTAGGTTTATATAGACCAAATAATCTAAAATCTAATTGCCAAATCCCTAAATTTCTAGAGCAATTTGAAACACTAGTTGGTCAAAAGAGATTTCATGAAAATTTAATAATAGCTAGTGATTTTAATATAAACTTAAATAATGATAATTCTCATGCTGTGAATTTACAATCAATAACAAACTCATTTTCCCTTCGCCTGGTTAATAACACTCAAAATACTCGAGAGGAAAATAATTCTGGCTCCTTAATAGATCATATTTATACTAATATTTCATGTGCTACTACCTGTGCTGTACTCCCAGCGCCATTCTCTGATCACAATGCAGTCCACGCAAGTATGGATATTCCGATTATAAAAGCAAAGGATTCTTTTTCATTTATTAGAGACTATAATGAATTAAATTGGCAAAAATTCTCTAACTTTTTACAAAATGAAAATTGGAGCGCAGTGTATAATGAGATTAGTGTCGATAAGCAAAGCGAAGTATTCATGAGTAAATTAATAAGTTATTTTGGTGAATCCTTCCCAATGAAAAAAACTGTGAATAGAGCCAATCAAATCGGGAAAATAAAACTATCTGCTGAAACAAAAAAACTGAGGCAAGAATTACTAGAATTGTCTCAAAAAAGTAAAATTACAAATAATCCCGAACAGAAATCTGTATTAAAAAATAAAATAAAAATGATGAAGAAACAGGTCGGAGAATGTATTAACAATGAAGTACGGCAATATAATGATAAAAAAATTAATGGATCTAATAATAAATCTAGCGCCGCATGGAAAATTATCAATGAATCTATAGGAATAAACAAGTGTCTAGCACCAATTAGGGAACTAAATACTGCTAATAAAAAAGAGTACGTTCAATTAAATATAGCTAACTACCTCAATCAAATGTTTGTTGAAAATAAGCCAGCTGCTCCGCATGATAATATTTGTGATAGTGAACCGCTATTCCCTGAATTTCATCTCGAACCCATGTCTGATTATGAAATATACAGTATAATTCAAAACCTCCCTTCTAAAAATTCATCAGGGTGGGATGGCATCTCCGTAAATGTACTTAAAAAAATATCGCTGTATATTACTTTGCCACTTACATATATTATTAACAATTCATTCTCCGAAGGTAAATTTCCGGATAATATGAAGCTCTCAAAAATTATCCCAATATTTAAAAACAAAGGTGAACGAGAAGACCCATCAAATTACCGACCTATCGCAATAACACCCTCAATATCGAAAATATTTGAAAAAGCTTACCTAAGCCGGCTTGAACAACACCTAGATAGTTGTAACATTATCTCACCAGAACAACATGGCTTTCGCAAATATAAAAGTACAGTCACTGCTCTTTATAATTATGTAACGAACTTGTATGACGCTCTAGAAGCCAAGGAAAAAGTAAATGTAATATTATATGATTTTAGTAATGCCTTTGGCACTCTATATCCTCCTTTATTAATTGAGAAATTAAAGAAATATGGTTTGGACTGTAAATCGCTCGCATGGTTGTTCAGCTTCTTGACGAATCGTAAACAATATGTACAATTGCAAAATATCGGTTGTGATCACTTTGTAACTGAAATTAAGTCTGATATTATCTCGAGTGATATGGGTGTGCCACAGGGTACGATAATTGGTCCTACAAGCTTTACAACGTATATTAATGATATGCCCCTCAGTATTGTGGCGGCGTTACTTGTTATATTTGCTGACGATACAACTGCAATAATACGAGGTGAAAATTTTGGTGATTTAAATAACAAGACTGAAATGACTAATAGTGACTTTATAGACTTTGCTAAACAAAATCACCTAAAAATTAATTGTGACAAATCTAAATTACTTCAAATTCATACCCATCAAACTAGAAATCTCGTGGCACCAGTGATTAAAATTAACGAAAAAGAGGTTGAAATAGTAGCTCATAGTAAACTTCTTGGCGTGCAAATAACTGATACTATGAATTGGGCTGAGCACTGTAAACATGTTGTGAATAAACTAAGGTCCGTAACATATCAATTTACCAAACTGAAACATAAAGTATCGGATAATGTTTTGAAAATGATTTACTTTGCCCATGTACAGAGTCATATCTTGTATGCAATTATTGTCTGGGGTGGCTCTAGTAATATGTCAGATGTATTCGTAGCCCAGAAGAGAGTTTTGCGTGCCCTTGCTGGATTATATTATGGAAAGTGGTATAAGGCTCTGGAATCTTGTAAACCACTGTTTAAAAGATACGGAATATTAACTGTCTACTCCCTTTATATCCTCGAGTGTATTAAGTTCCTTGTTAGAAATCGCAAAATGTTTAAAAGGTATAGTGACCCCGGAGTAGTGGACAGCAGGAAAGTTACGCGTGGCAATCAGTCTAATGTGAGTGAGAATGATCTCGTTGAAAATAGGTGTAGACTCCAAATAACTGTAGAAAGTCCTGCTGTTATGGTACCTAGAGTTTTTAATGCGCTGCCTATTAATATAAAAAGATGTAAATCTGATGAAGAACTATTGAAAAATGTGAAATATTACGTGATGGAAAACCAGTTTTATGACATGAGTGAATTTTTTGCTTTAAAAACTATGATTACTTTAGAATCAGACTAGAATATATCCTTTATTGACATGTTTTGTAAAAGCTGTATACATTGTGTACGTTAGCTTATACCAAAATAAAATTATATTGAATTGAATTGAATCGTCGGCGAACAAAATCAGGAGGGCCAAGAATACAGCAAGGGGAATATCATTTAAATACATGGAAAACCCAATTGGGCCGAGAACTGTGCCTTGCGGCACACCCCTGCGAGTTAATAAACGCCTCGTATCCATCACAGCCAAGGTTCTTAAGTTGTACAAATTGTTTCCTATTTGATAATAAGCAGTCCAACCACGAGAGCAAGTTCTCATTTAGACCGTACTGTTTTAATTTATATACAAGGAGAGGTGGATGAAGAGTGCCAAAAGCATTTGAGAAATCATACAAGATAACATTAACTTTTTCTTTTGAAAAAAACAGTTACGCTGGCAGATTTTATAGACAGGATGATGAAGGTTATTTTCGATTATAATTTCATTTTACTCCAATGCATGGTTTTAGCGCAAAATTTTTCTAAAATTTATTGTTTTAATTTTTAATATTTGAAATTGCGTGAAAGTGAAGTTGCCTATTTTACATATTTAGAATGTAGATTAAATTTAAATATTTTTTGTTGTTCAAAATTCGCAGTAAAAAATTTGCAAATAATGTACATGATAAGCGTACGGAATTTATAATATTTTTAGTTTTACCCGTTTTATCCATGCGTCCCTCGACGTGATTAATTTTCGTTGTATTTACTTTTAAATAAAATTTTTTTAAGGCCATTGGAACTGTTTTTCAAATTAGCTTCTCATATTCCTTCCTCCGTGCTCTTTTAGAACACTGCGATTTATTGCTGCGACTTGGTGTATGAGAAGAATATTAGAAGGTCAACTGTAAAACGTTGCGATAAAAAGTCACCTCCCCTACGCTCTCCACTTTAAAAAATCGGGAATCGATATTCGATACATCCGCCCAAATGACGCGAGTGGCCAATTTCCAGCCAACTAGCTAACTTCCGATGACTGGCTAGGATCTCTGGCTAACTTCACGATGCTTCTTCGCGGGTCAAACAAAAAAGCATCGCAGGCCGCAGAGAGAGACGCCGACGCCCCACGCCCCACTTTTCACTCGAGCGACCAAGCGAAAAGTTCGTTGGTCGGGGTGTCGCGGTTTGGGCTCGAAATGGGCCCATGCCGAGGGCCGTGGGCCCCACATTCAAGTACGCACGACGTCGGCGGAAAAAGAACAACAAGGGCAGGTGGAGGTTCGGACGCTAGCTCGTTTGTGAAATTAATTCAGTCGGATTTTTGTAATAATTTTTGGGGATGATTTATTCACTCAGAATGAGTTTTAACTGATACCCTATGACTCTCTTAAGTTGCTCATGAAATTTTTTAAGCTCAATGGCCTTTAATTTTCCAGGCGATGCCAGGCCGCCTCCTGTGCATGCATCTCCGCTGAAGACTGTTGTAGCCTCGTCAAGCACCAGCACAGTCAAGCACAGTCTTCAGTGGCACCATCCTTCTGCAGGGCGTCCTGCATGCTGCCCTTCAATGAGAGGAGGCACCTGGTGCCCATTCACTCCATGAAGTCCCGACTAGAAAGCCTGGAAGCTCGGAACGAGTCGCTCGCCATTTGTTGGTTTGTAAAAATAATTCAGTTGGAATTTTTTTAATTTTTTGGGACGATTTAAACATTCTTAAATGTCTCTTAATTGATGTCTCTTCAATGCTTCGAAGTTGATCAAGTTTTATTTTCATCTCAATGGCCATTTTTTTTTTGCCAGGAGAGGCCAGTCCGCCCATTTGCGGCCGGTCGGTGCACGACGATTTTAGCATCGGAGACTCCAGCAGAGTCTTCAAGTGGCGGCAACCTTTATCAGGGCGTCCTGCTCCGTGCCCTTGAATGACTGGAGGCCACTGGTGCATAAATACTCTGCAAAATCAGCCCAGAAAGTCTGGCAGCTCGCAGCGAGTCACTCGTAATCGGCAGGTATGTCAGATTAATTCAGTTGGATTTTTTTATTAATTTTTTGGGAAGAAGTTTAATTTAATCTATTAATATTAATTTTATTTATAAAATTAATCCCATTTCTTAAATTTTTTAAAACTTAAATTGAATTAAAATTAATGAATTTTATTTTTAAATAAAATTTAAATTTTTATAAATTTAAAAAAAAAACATCACCAGCTGGTGGATTCAGCTGGTGAATTCACCAATTGAATTCACCAGCTTGAATTTTATAAATTTAATTGAAGTCATTAATATTAATTTTATTTATAAAATTTTTATAAAATTAATCCCTTTTTTAAAAATTAAAATTTAAATATTTAAAAAAAATTTTATTGATAAAATATATTTCATTTTTTAAAATTTTAAAAAATGAAAAAAACATCCCCTGCTGGTGTATTTAGCTGGTGAATTCACCACCTTAATTAACCAGCTTAATTCACCAGCTAAATTCAGCTGGTAAATTGATCGTTTTAATTCTAATGGTTAATTGAGCTGGTGAATTCACCAGCTGGTGACTATAATTTTTTTAAAGGTTTTTAATTAAAAAAAATTTAATTTAATTAATTAGTATTAAGTTTATTTATATAATATTTATAATATTAATCCCTTTTATTGTTTTTTGATAATTAAAAAAAAAACCTCATCAGCTTGTGAATTGAGCCTGTGAATTCACCAGCTGGTGACAATTATTTTTTTTTTTTAAATTTCGAATTAAAAGTTAATTAATTTAAATTAATTTATTTATAAATTAAATTTCAATTTTTAATAATTATAAAAAATATTAAAAACCTCATCAGCTTAATTCACCAGCTGGTGAATTGAGCTGGTAAATTGAGCTTTTTAATTCAAATGGTGAATTGTGCTGGTGAATTCTCCAGCTGGTGACAATTATTTTTTTTTTTAAATTTACAAATTTAAACAAATTTAAATTTGGTATATTAATATTAATTTTATTTATAAAATAATTATAAAATTACACCTTTTTTAATTTTAAGAATTAAAATTTAATTAAATGTAATTAATTTTATTTATAAATTATATATTAAATTTCAATTTATAAAAATTTTAACAAAGAAAAAAAAAACATCAACCGCTGGTGAATTTAGCTCTTGATTTCACCAGCTGGTGACAATTAATTTTTTTTAATGCTCTAATTTAAATAAATTTATTTTAATTTATATTAATTAAATATAAATTATTAATATTAATTTTATGTGTAAAATATTTACAAAATCAATCCCATTTTTTAAATTTTTTAGAACTAAAATTTAATTAATATTAATTATTTTTATTTTTAAATTAAATTTCAATTTTTATAAATTTAAAAAAAACATTGTTAAAACAAATTGAAGATCAAAAGACATTCACCCTGAAACTGAAACAAGTGCTAAGTGAACACAGATTCAGATTCAGATAATATTTATTCCGTATAGATCAACATATGTACAGAAATAATCTTTGGAATAGGTCACTGGTCACTGTAATACAGCTATATCTCAATATAACTATAATACAGCTTACTAAATTTAAAATACAGTTCACACAATTTTACACAAAAAATATTCATGCACGTCATAGAACATTTTGTCGTAGAATATTAATTCCAATTCCTTCTTAAACACTTGATAACTATCAATGCTTTTGATTCTATCGGGAAGATGATTGAAAATTCTAGGGATCATGATGTGAGGGGACTGCGCAGTCAGCAACAGTCTGTTTGGTTTGACAAATAAGTCTTGCTCCGCTATAGGTTTATTTCGAGTACTGCGATTCTGGTGCACCTTGCTTTCAGAATTTTTGAGGAACAATTCAGGATACTTTTTGTAAAATTTAACACATTCAAAGGCGTACACAGAGAAAGCTGGCAGGATCTGAAATTCTTCAAAAAGTGGTCGGCAAGACTCGACAGGTGTCAATGCCTTCCAGTATCTTTTACCTGCCATCGCACGGATAACTCTCTTTTGAGCAATGAAAACCTTTTCCAACATAGGCGACCCACCCCAAATTACAATTGAGTATAGTAAGTGACTTTGAACATGGGCGAAATATACATCTCTTAGCAATTTAGTTTGAATGCGCTGCCTTAATTTAACAAAAAGGTACGTGGTACTTCTCAGTTTCGCTACAACCTGATCGCATTGGGTGCTCCAGTTCATTGTATCAGAGAGCATTACACCAAGTATTTTTGCTTGATTTACCACTTCAATTTCAGCGTCGTTAATTCTGATTACAGGCGGTTCCAATTAACTAGTTTGAGCAGTATGCATTTGCAGCACCTGAGTTTTCTTTTCGTTCAATCTTAAGCGGTTATTACTGGCAAAATCAATCATTTTGTCATTAGCCACAGCAGTTTTTTCGCTCAAGGCTTTGTAGTTTCTAGCCTTTACAATAAAAGATGAATCATCTGCGAACAAGATAAGAGCGGCGACAATGATTTTTAAGGGCATATCATTACCGTAGGAGGAATACCCAATACTGTTCCTTGTGGTACGCCAATCGAAACATTTTCCATTGTTGACTCAAATAATTTTTGCTCGCCATTTTCACCCACACCGAAAAGTTGAACAAGTTGTTTTCTATCAGTAAGAAAGGACTTTAACCAAAGGAGGGATACATCATCAATTCCAAATTTTTTCAGTTTTGCAAGCAGTATTTCGGGAACGACACACCCAAAGGCATTAGAAAAGTCATACAGAATCACATTGTTTTTTTCTCTATTTTCCAACGAATCGTAGATTTCGGACACTAACTTAAAAAGTGCAGTCACTGTGCTCCTGCCTTTTCGAAAACCGTGCTGCTCGTCCGCAAGGAGATTGTTTTCAGCGAAATAGCTTTAAATTCTATTTAGGAAACATTTCTCAAATACTTTTGCTACAGAAGATGTTAAGGCTATTGGGCGATAACTACTAGCATCGGATTTCTCACCCTTCTTTTTGTACAATGGCTTGATTACAGTTAATTTTAGCACTTCCGGGAATTTACCAGTGCGAAACGACTCGTTCACCATAAATGCCACAGGGAACACTATATAACCAGAAATCTTTTTCAACGTATCCATAGATAATCCATCCCAGCTAGATGATTTCTTTGACGGGAATAACTTCAAAATTTTTTCTATTTCAAATGGGGTAACGTCAGGCTGAGCAGTAAATTTTATTCCATTTGAAACAATACTCTCAGTACAGAGTTCAATTTCATCACTACTAAGATTTACCTGAGGTTCAACAAATTTTTTATTTAAAAAGTTGCAAATTTTCTGTAAATCCTTTTCCATTTCACCATCAATTTCAATTTGCTTAATATCATTTTCGTGTTTATCTTGGTTCAAGTTGCAAGTTTCGTTAATAATTTTCCAGGCCATACCAGTCTTATTAGAGGCTTTTAACATTTTCTGGTCATTGTGAGTTCGGACTGCATCATTTATGAGAAAGCCAACGTACTTTTGTTTACTTTTATATTTGAATTTAAGACTTCTTAATCTGTCACAGTTAGGATCATTCCTTTTCAGTATAGATATTTGGGCACCCAAGAGCCTTAATTCTTCCTTTTGCTTACGAAGAAACTCAGAATCGGCATTATTTTTCCTATTTACTCTTAATTAATATTTACTCCTTTGGGAAACTCATTTCAAAGTACATAGTAAGGTTATCCATGAATTTACAGCACATATCATCAATATTATTACTTTCATAAACTTCGGTCCAACTTTCTGTACTTAAGAGGTGGAAAAATTCAGTCCAGTTACTATCAGAGAATCTCCTGATAATTTTGTAATAATCTCTATCGAGTTCAATTGGAATTTGAAAATTAACAGACACCATTCTATGGTCGCTAAAAAATACATCACTGACAAAAGAAGTATGCGAGCACTTTAAGGAACTAAATACATGATCAATCAAAGTTGCTGATGTGCTTGTAACCCGGGTAGCTTCGATTCCATTTACCAGTGACATTTCATAGCCATCCATTAAGTTCAGTAATTTCATTTTATCAGCATTGTCTGAGTTAAGATCAACATTCAAATCACCAACTAGTAACATTTCTTTCTCTGGACTTATAAACTTCTCAATAAGATTTTCCAAATTTTCAATGAAGAACTCAATATCTCTGTTTTCAGGATTACTCGGTCGGTACACCGTCAAAAGCGTAATAATTCGATTTGCAACCTTCAATTCAACTCCACAAGTTTCAAATCTAAATTCAATAGAAGTTGGAAATAGTTTCTTGCAATTAAATTTGAGGCCTTTTTTGACAAAAATTAGCATTTAATTTTAAACCTGACATGTTCTAAAGACTACTGTTTATATTCTTGTCTAACAGAACAACAATAAAATTGAATTGAATTGAAATTGAATCACCAGCTGGTGGATTTAGCTGGTGGATTCACCAGCTAGTGACAATTGTTTTTTTTTAATTTACAAATGAAAAAATTTCAATTTAATTTATTAAAATTAATTTTATTTATAAAATAATTATAAAATTAATCCCTTTTTTAATTTTTAAAAAATTAATTTTAATATATTTACACTAATTTTATTTATAAATTATATTTCTTTTTCTAAAAATTTTAGTATAATAAAAAAAAACACCACCAGCTGGTGAATTTAGCTGGTGAATTCACCAATTGAATTCACCAGCTAATGGAAATTTTTTTAAAAAAATTTAAAAGAATTAGAATTAAATTAATGAATATTAATTTTATTTCTAAAATATTTATAAAATTTATCCCTTTTTTCTAATTTTTTTTTAAATTTACAATTAAATATAATAAAAATAATTTAACTATAAATTAAATTATATTTTTTAAAAATTTAATTGAAGTCATTAATATTAATTTTATTTATAAAATTAATCCATTTTTTTTTTTATAAAGAGAATTTTAATTAATTTAAATTCTATTTTATTTTTAAATTAAATTGCTTTTTTAAAAATTTTAAAAAATAGAAAGAAACATCACCAGCTGGTTAATGCACCAGCTGGTGACAATTATTTTTTTTTTTTTAAATTTTCTTTTTTATTAAAAAAAAATTAAATTTAATTTATGAATATTAATTTAATTTATAAAATAAAGCCCTTATTTTAATTTTTTAAAAATTAATATTTTATTAATTTAAATAAATTTTATTTATAATTTATATTTCGATTTTTAAAAATTTAAAAAGAAAAACATCACAAGCTGGTGAATATAGCTGAATTCACCAGCTGGTAACAATTATTTTTTTAAAATTTCCTTATTTAAAATAGTTTAATTTAATTTATCAATATTATTTTATTTATAAAATTAATCCTTTTTATAATTCATGTAAATAAATTTTAACAAATTGAAATTCAATTTTATTTTTAAATTAAATTTCTTTATTATAAATTTTAATAATAATAAATAAAAAGAAACATCACCAGCTGGTGAACGCATCACCTGGTGTCAACTTTTTTTTTAAAATTTCCTAATTTATTTAAAATTTAAATTTAATTTATTAACATTTATTTTATTTATAAAACATTTATAAATTTAATTTTTTTTCTAAATTTTTTAAAAATTAAAATTTTATTTATTTAAATTAGTTTTATTTATGATTTATATTGCGATTTTTAAAATTTAAAAAAAAAACATCACCAGCAGGTGAATATTTTTTTTTTTTTTAATATTCATATTTAAAAAAGTTGAATTTAATTTATTAATATTAATTTTATTTATAAAAATAATCCCATTTTTTAAAACTAAAATTTAATTAATATTAATTATTTTTATTTTTAAATTAAATTTCAATTTTTATAAATTTAAAAAAAAAACATCACCAGCTGGTGGATTTAGCTGGTGGATTCACCAGCTAGTGAAAATTGTTTTTTTTAAATTTACAAATGAAAAAAAATTTCAATTTAATTTGTTAAAATTTATTTTATTTATAAAATAATTATAAAATTCCCCCTTTTTTTTAATTATAAGAACTAAAATTTAATTAAATTAGACTAATTTTATTTATAATTTATATATTTATTTTCATTTTAAAAAAATTTAAAAAAAATAAATAAAAAAAACATCACCCGCTGGTTAATTTAGCTCTTGAATTCACCAGCTGGTGACAATAATTTTTTTTTTAATTCTCAAATATAAAAAAATTTATTTTTATTTATATTAATTCATTAACTAATTGTATTAACTAATTGATATTAATTTTATATATAAAATATTTATAAAATTAATCCCGTTTTTTAAAATTTTATAAAAATAAAATTTAATTAAATTTAAATCATTTTATTTATAAATTACATTTCATTTTTTGGAAATTTTAAAAAAATTAAAAATAACCAGCTGATTTATTCATTCAGAATTAGTTTTAATTGATACCCTATGACTCTCTTAAGTTGCTCAATGGCCTTTAATTTTCCAGGCGATGCCAGGCCGCCTCCTGTGCATGCATCTCCGCTGAAGACTGTTGTAGCATCGTCAAGCACCAGCACAGTCAAGCACAGTCTTCAGTGGCACCATCCTTCTGCAGGGCGTCCTGCATGCTGCCCTTCAATGAGAGGAGGCACCTGGTGCCCATACACTCCATGAAGTCCCGACTAGAAAGCCTGGAAGCTCGGAACGAGTCGCTCGTCATTTGTTGGTTTGTAAAAATAATTCAGTTGGAATTTTTTTAATTTTTGGGACGATTTAAACATTCTTAAATGTCTCTTAATGATACCTTACAATGCTTCGAAGTTGATCAAGTTTTATTTTCATCTCAATGGCCATTTTTTTTGCCAGGAGAGGCCAGTCCGCCCATTTGCGGCCGGTCGGTGCACGACGATTTTAGCATCGGAGACTCCAGCAGAGTCTTCAAGTGGCGGCAACCTTTATCAGGGCGTCCTGCTCCCTGCCCTTGAATGACTGGAGGCCACTGGTGCTTAAATACTCTGCAAAATCAGCCCAGAAAGTCTGGCAGCTCGCAGCGAGTCACTCGTAATCGGCAGGTATGTCAGATTAATTCAGTTGGATTTTTTTATTAATTTTTTGGGAAGATTTATACATTCAAATCTAACTTTCATTGATGCTCCATGATGCTCTGAAGATGCTCATGATTTATTTTAAGCTCAATAGCCATTTTTTTGTCAGGAGAGGCCAGTCTGCCCATATGCATCCCTCGTTTGCGAAATTAATTCAGTCGGATTTTTTTAATAATTTTTGGGGATGATTTATGCATTCAGAATTAGTTTTAATTGATACCCTATGACTCTCTTAAGTTGCTCATGAAATTTTTAAAGCTCAATGGCCTTTAATTTTCCAGGCGATGCCAGGCCGCCTCCTGTGCATGCATCTCCGCTGAAGACTGTTGTAGCCTTGTCAAGCACCAGCACAGTCAAGCACAGTCTTCAGTGGCACCATCCTTCTGCAGGGCGTCCTGCATGCTGCCCTTCAATGAGAGGAGGCACCTGGTGCCCATTCACTCCATGAAGTCCCGACTAGAAAGCCTGGAAGCTCGGAACGAGTCGCTCGCCATTTGTTGGTTTGTAAAAATAATTCAGTTGGAATTTTTTTTTAATTTTTTGGGACGATTTAAACATTATTAAATGGCTCTTAATGAAACCTTACAATGCTTCAAAGTTGATCAAGTTTTATTTTCATCTCAATGGCCATTTTTTTTGCCAGGAGAGGCCAGTCCGCCCATTTGCGGCCGGTCGGTGCACGTCGATTTTAGCATCGGAGACTCCAGCAGAGTCTTCAAGTGGCGGCAACCTTTATCAGGGCGTCCTGCTCCGTGCCCTTGAATGACTGGAGGCCACTGGTGCTTAAATACTCTGCAAAATCAGCCCAGAAAGTCTGGCAGCTCGCAGCGAGTCACTCGTAATCGGCAGGTATGTCAGATTAATTCAGTTGGATTTTTTTATTAATTTTTTGGGAAGAAGTTTAATTTAATCTATTAATATTAATTTTATTTATAAAATTAATCCCATTTCTTAAATTTTTTAAAACTTTAATTTAATTAAAATTAATTAATTTTATTTTTAAATAATGTAATTTATTGAAATGAACGCCGTAGGCGTGCCACAAATTAACTAACAATATAACCTCCCAATTCACTTGGCTTTACAGTTTGCTGCTTCACGCAGACTCATTTTCTTTTTTACACAATCTATTATATGATACTGTGAACAAACTCCACCACAAAATTTACAGATACAATTTTCCAATGCTTCACAGTGATATGTACTGTTCGTACAAAACAAAAAGTGAAAACCATGACACGCGTATCTGGTGAAAACATGTCTATCCTTAAATTGCGCCGCCTTCCAGTTTTCTTTAATCATCGTCTCCGTACCATAAAATTCATCACAAATATTCAATTTCTTCAGCAATTGTTCATAACAAAAAGTTTCA
The DNA here is from genome assembly GCF_031216515.1 of Neocloeon triangulifer. Lineage (NCBI taxonomy): Eukaryota > Metazoa > Arthropoda > Insecta > Ephemeroptera > Baetidae > Neocloeon > Neocloeon triangulifer. Next base: position 5,826,628 of record NW_026775550.1, read on the forward strand.
AATGCATTGTTCACTGGAAGGTCAAATTTTTCTTTTAAATCAGAAATAAATAAATCGGTATCGACAAGCTCATACACAAAGCGAGATCTCGTGTATTTTGACATACCTAGTACTTTTTTCAAGTACCTACTCTTTACACATTCCAGTTTCACAAAATCTTCCTTTTTTAAATACTTCCAAATCGCTTCAATACCATACGACGCCATAGGAGCAAATTTCAGCTCAAATAATTTCAATGCTGTGTCAATCGAAAGCATCCGCAATTCTTTTACACTATACATTGAGAGTAACGCCGCTCTCACTCGCTTTTCGATATGTTTTTTAAAAGTCGCCCCTGAGGGCTGAAAAATTACTCCTAAATAAGTAAACTCATTAACAAATTCAATTTCCTCATTTTGAAACAACAAAGAATCGCCTTTCTTTAACCTCCCTTTTCCTCCATTTCTAAACTTCATAATTTTGCATTTTCCGACATTTAATTCAAGGCCGCGCTCCATGAGGTACATTTTTAAATCTGCCAGGAGTGATTTTAAATCTACTAAATTAATACACGTAAAAACAATATCATCTGCATAAAAAATTGCTTTTATGTTTGGATACTTTTTAACCAGCTTTTGGATATCTGCAATAGAAATATTGAAAAATAGCGGGGAGGTGCAGCCACCTTGCCTCACTCCATTCGACTGAGTTAATAAATTAGATTCTGAAACGCCATCCACAATTTTTAAATAATTCGGATCTAATGCTTTTGCTAAGAAGGATAGTTCAACATATGATAATTTATTACAATCAACTAATTTCTTAAAAATGCACTCTCTATTTACTGAATCAAAAGCTTTCCTTAAATCTAAAAACAAGGCATACAAAGATGATTTCTGCTCGTAAACTTTTAAATTAATATCCTCTAACAAGGCATGAATAGCTTGACCCGTCGATTTGCCTTTTACAAATCCGTATTGGTTCTCTGGAATATATTCAATCAGGATCGAATAAAGTCTATTGTGTAGTACTCTATCTAAAAGATTATAAAACACTGGACTTAAACTAATCCCTCTATAATTATTCATATTTTCGCAATCCCCCTTGCCCTTATAGAGTAGCTTTAAATTTGAGACACGCCAATCTGCTGGCATATCATATTTTAAACACAGATTCAAAAATTTCGTTACCTCCGGTAAGATAAATTGCAAAAGACATTTTAAATTCTCATTTCGAATATTATCCGGCCCTGGTGATTTTCCGTTTTTCATTCTTTTCAGGGCTAAAGTGACTTCCTCCTGCATAATCGGTGTGAATTGAATATTCTGAGCTTCGTAATTAACTTAAGAAGAAGTCTATTCAAGTTTAGTGACTCATTTGATTCCACGTGCTTCTTATTTAAAATTTCTTTAAAACAATTTTCCCACTCGAATAATTGAATATTATTACTGTTGCTAAAGCACTTCCCTAGTTTCAAAATTTTGTAACATTGATTATCCTCAGCCTCTCTTAACATTTTTTCCTCGTATCTCTGAAAATAATATTTTTTCCTATGAATACATAACTGACGATATTCTCTTTTTAATTCAAAAAATTTTGCCTTTAAACTTCTACACATGTCTTCCACCCCATGAAACTTTAATGATTCCCAAAAATCTAACTCATATTTACTTTCCATTAGTTGGTCCTTCAAATTGTAACATTCAGCATTATACCATGGCTGACTTTTTCTTTCGTAGCTCTTAGGGGCAGTATTTGAAGCATCCAAAATGTTTTTTACATTCCGATAAAAACTTTCCACATCGTTCTTTTCTAAATCTTGTCTCAGAATTTCTCTTAATTTTAGATCTAACATCTCCTCCATTAGTTGTTCATCAATTTTATATTTTACATTCTTCTGAGACATTTTTACCGGATTGAATTTAAAATTAACACTAACAATTTTATGTTTTCTAACAAAACTCTCTAAAATTTGAAAACCGAAAGTTCTCATTGCTGGGCCTTGAAAGATTAAATCAATTGTACTTGAACCATTGTGGCATTCATATGTTTTGTTGTACGGGTATAAATTTGTCAATGCCAAATTATTTTGTTGCATGAAGTCTAAAAGAGATTCTATCTTATCATTTTTTGTATCTAACCGGCAATTAAAATCACCAGCTATAATTAAATTTTGAAAATTTCTAATAAACTTGAGTGTCGATAGCAGCTCGTCTGTAACTGCAGATGCTTTTAATTTTGGCTGTAAATAAGCTTTTATTTTTAAATAAAATTTAAATTTTTATAAATTTAAAAAAAAACATCACCAGCTGGTGCCAATTTTTTTTTAAAAATTTTCAAATTTAAAAAAATTAGAATTAAATTAATGAATATTAATTTTATTTCTAAAATATTTATAAAATTTATCCCTTTTTTCAAATTTTTTTAAAATTAGAATGTTATATAATTAAAATAATTTAACTATAAATTAAATTATATTTTTTTATAAATTTAATTGAAGTCATTAATATTAATTTTATTTATAAAATTTTTATCAAATTAATCCCTTTTTTAAAAATTAAAATTTAAATATTTTAAAAAAATTTTATTGATAAAATATATTTCATTTTTTAAAATTTTAAAAAAATAAAAAAACATCCCTGCTGGTGTATTTAGCTGGTGAATTCACCACCTTAATTAACCAGCTTAATTAACCAGCTTAATTCACCAGCTAAATTCAGCTGGTAAATTGAGCGTTTTAATTCTAATGGTTAATTGAGCTGGTGAATTCACCAGCTGGTGACTATAATTTTTTTTAAGTTTTTTAATTAAAAAAATTTAATTTAATTAATTAGTATTAAGTTTATTTATATAATATTTATAATATTAATCCCCTTATTGTTTTTTAACAATTAAAATTTAATTATTTTTAATAAATTTTATTTATAAATTATACTTCAATTTTTGATAATTAAAAAAAAAACCTCATCAGCTTGTGAATTGAGCCTGTGAATTCACCAGCTGGTGACAATTTTTTTTTTTTAAATTTCGAATTAAAAATTAAAAGTTAATTAATTTAAATTAATTTATTTATAAATTAAATATCAATTTTTAATAATTATAAAAAATTAAAAAAAAACCTCATCAGCTTAATTCACCAGCTGGTGAATTGAGCTGGTAAATTGAGCTTTTTAATTCAAATGGTGAATTGTGCTGGTGAATTCTCCAGCTGGTGACAATTATTTTTTTTTTTTAAATTTACAAATTTAAACAAATTTAAATTTAGTATATTAATATTAATTTTTTTTATAAAATAATTATAAAATTACACCTTTTTTTAATTTTAAGAATTAAAATTTAATTAAATTTAATTAATTTTATTTATAAATTATATATTAAATTTCAATTTATAAAAATTTTAACAAAGAAAAAAAAACATCAACCGCTGGTGAATTTAGCTCTTGATTTCACCAGCTGGTGACAATTAATTTTTTTTAATGCTCTAATTTAAATAAATTTATTTTAATTTATATTAATTAAGTATAAATTATTAATATTTATTTTATGTGTAAAATATTTACAAAATCAATCCCATTTTTTAAATTTTTTAGAACTAAAATTTAATTAATATTAATTATTTTTATTTTTAAATTAAATTTCAATTTTTATAAATTTAAAAAAAACATTGTTAAAACAAATTGAAGATCAAAAGACATTCACCCTGAAACTGAAACAAGTGCTAAGTGAACACAACTTCTATGACATACACGAATACTTACTGTGCAGTTTTGACAAGTGAAATTTCTCGCGCTGTAATCCTATAGTTTTTTTCCCTTTGCCCTAAGCAACGGGTTTTTTTCTCTAAATTTTAATTTTAGACCTGACATGTTCTAAAGACTACTGTTTATATTCTTGTCTAACAGAACAACAATAAAATTGAATTGAAATTGAATCACCAGCTGGTGGATTTAGCTGGTGGATTCACCAGCTAGTGACAATTGTTTTTTTTTAATTTACAAATGAAAAAAAAATTCAATTTAATTTATTAAAATTAATTTTATTTATAAAATAATTATAAAATTAATCCCATTTTTAATTTTTAAAAAATTAATTTTAATATATTTACACTAATTTTATTTATAAATTATATTTCTTTTTCTAAAAATTTTAGTATAATAAAAACAAACATCACCAGCTGGTGAATTTAGCTGGTGAATTCACCAATTGAATTCACCAGCTGATGCAAATTTTTTTAAAAAAATTTAAAAAAATTAGAATTAAATTAATGAATATTAATTTTATTTCTAAAATATCTATAAAATTTATCCCTTTTTTCTAATTTTTTTTAAATTTACAATTTATTATAATAAAAATAATTTAACTGTAAATTAAATTATATTTATTTAAAAATTTAATTGAAGTCATTAATATTAATTTTATCCATTTTTTTTTTTTTTTAATAAAGAGAATTTTAATTAATTTAAATTCTATTTTATTTTTAAATTAAATTTCTATTTTAAAAATTTTAAAAAAATAGAAAGAAACATCACCAGCTGGTTAATGCACCCGCTGGTGACAATTATTTTTTTTTTCAAGATTCAAGATTCAAGATTTGTTTATTTTGTTAAGCATTATATACCACATAATATACATAGTAATAACAGCTTTTTAAAATAAGTCAATATACATTATTATTTAAACGATAAAATTCGTTCAAGTCATAGAATTGATGTTCCAATACAAAATCTGAAAGCTACAGCAAAAAATATAAAAATTTTTTCTAAAGAGATGTTTTTTTAATTCTGTGCAAGCAAATTAATAATGCAGTCCGAAAATATTAATATTATTGGTGTCTATCGGCCGAGTAATTCAAAGTCAAATAGTAAAATTCCAGAATTTCTTGAACACATTGATTCAGTTCTTATGCAAAACAGGTTTTGTGGTCATACAATATTAGCAGGAGACTTTAATATCGATCTGATGGTTAATGACGAAAATTGTACAAAACTTAAAGAAATCGTAAAATTACATAACCTAACCTTGCTAAATGAAAATAAAATAACTAGAGTAAATAAAAATGGGGGAACCTTACTAGATCATGTTTATGCAAATTTTAACTTGGAGAGCACATTTAACATAATTCCAGTTTTGTTCTCAGACCACAGTGCTGTGTCAGTATCAGTTAAACTGCCAGTAGAGAAAATTAAAGACACTTTCAAATATATAAGAAGTTACACTGAAGAGAATTATCTGAATCTTTTCTCCCTCCTCGAGCAGGAAAGTTGGGAGCAAGTTTTCCAGGCTAGCTCTGTGAATGAAAAAAGTGAAATCTTTATGGGCATTCTTGTTAAATATTTTGAAAAATCTTTCCCATTAAGACGTGTTGTTATCAGGGCTAACCAAATCGGAAAAATTAAATTGACAGATGAGACAAGGCAGTTACAAACCAAAATGATTAATTTAAGTCAAGAAATAAAATCAAATTTAGATCACAAGGTCAAGGCTGAACTGAAGCTAAAACTGAAACACATGAAGAAGGAAGTTGTTAATAAAATACAAATAGAAACAAAGCAAGTAAATGATAGGAAAATTGCAACATCTAAAAACAAATCCAGTGCAGCGTGGAAACTTATAAACACTAAATTAGGGAAAAGTAAAAATTCAGAGTATATTGACGAATTAAATATAAACGGTGCTAAAGAATCAATTAAACTTAATATCGCCAATTGCCTGAACAATGTATTTGTTGAACCAGAGCCTGACCTAAATAATATAAATTTAGCTGATTGTTCCAAGTGACTGATAACCTTGGTAATATGGTACAAGAATTACAGCTTTTTGAGGAGTTTGAAATATATAGTATAATAAATCATCTCCCATCTAAAAATTCATCTGGGTGGGATGGAATTTCAACCACTGTACTGAAAAAAATTTCAATGTATATCACTGCGCCTCTTACTTATTTAATAAACGAGTCATTCCTAAAAGGTAGTTTCCCCGAAAATATGAAACTTGCTAAAATTATCCCACTGTTTAAAAAGGGCGAAAAAGAAAACCCTTCAAATTATAGACCAATTGCGATAACGTCATCAATATCAAAAGTATATGAGAAAGCCTTTTTACATAGATTGGAAAACCACTTGAACACTAATAATATCCAAATACCTGAGCAACATGGATTTAGAAAGGGAAAAAATACTGTAACGGCCTTATATAGTTATGTAACATCTTTGTACGAATCAGTTGAAGCAAAAGAAAAAGTGAATGTTATCTTGTATGATTTCTCTAACGCATTTGGCACCCTTCATCCACCTCTCCTCATACATAAGTTAAAACAATACGGTCTAAACGAGAACTTGCTCTCGTGGTTGGCCTGCTTCTTATCAAATAGGAAACAATTTGTACAGCTCAAGAACCTTGGTTGTGATAGGTACGAGGAGTTTATTAACTCGGATATATTAGAGAGTAACAGGGGTGTGCCGCAAGGCACAGGTCTCGGCCCAATTGGGTTTTCTATGTATTTAAATGATATTCCTCTCGCTGTGTTCTTGGCCCTCCTGATTTTGTTTGCCGACGACTCCACGGCTATAGTCAAGGGAGAGTCTTTCCCTGAAGTAAATACTAAAACGGTGGCTGTAAATGACAGTTTTGTCGGTTTTGCTAATGATAATTTTTTGAGGATAAATTCAGAAAAATCTAAAATACTACAAATACATACCAGCCAAACAAAAAATCTTGTTCAACCTGATGTTAAAATTGAAGATAAGAGTATAGAAATCTGTAAAACTGGTAAACTCTTGGGAGTACAAATTAACGATACACTTAACTGGAATGATCACTGTGATAAGGTTGTCAATAAAATGAGAGGAGTCTCTCATGTGTTCACTAGACTAAAATACAAGGTGTCAGATAACATTCTTAAATTGATCTATTTTTCACACGTTCATAGTCATATAATGTATGGGATTGTAATTTGGGGGGGTTCTAGTCATTTAATCAAAGTATTTAGAGCACAGAAAAGAGCGTTGAGAGCCATGGCGGGCATTCCCTACTGGCGATCTAATGAAGCGTTGGATACTTGTAAGCCAATATTTGTCAAATATAATATAATGACCGTGCCATCGTTGTATATACTTGAATGTATAAAATTCTTAGTGCAAAACCGAAACCTATTTCAGAAATATAGTGATACTGTAGATACGAGGAGAGTTACTAGACATAATCAGACTAATCTTTGCTGTAATGATTTGGTTGTGAAAGAAGTAAAGCTTAAGAAATCTGTAGAAAACCCAGAAATCATGATCCCCAGAATATTTAATGCATTACCGATATCTTTAAAAGTCCTCGAAAATGACGAGGTTCTTGTAAAAATGGTGAAAGCTGATGTGTTAGAGCACAAATTCTATGACTTGAACGAATTTTATCGTTTAAATAATGCCATGTACACTGACTTATTTTAAAAAGCTGTTATTTACTATGTATGTTATGTGGTATATAATGCTTAACAAAATAAAGAAATCTTGAATCTTGAAAGCTTTCACCATTTTTACAAGAGCCTCGTCATTTTCAAGGACTTTTAAAGATTTAGGTAATGCATTAAAAATTCTGGGGATCATGATTTCTGGGTTTTCTACAGTTTTCTTGAGCTTAACTTCTTTCACAACCAAATCGTTACAGCAAAGATTAGTCTGATTATGTCTAGTCACTCTCCTCGTATCTACAGTATCACTATATTTCCGAAATAGATTTCTGTTTTGCACTAAGAATTTTATACATTCAATTATATACAACGATGGCACGGTCATGATATTATATTTAACAAATAATGGTTTACAAGTATCCAACGCTTCATTAGATCTCCAGTAAGGAATGCCCGCCATAGCTCTCAGCGCTCTTTTCTGTGCTCTAAATACCTTTATTAAATGGCTGGAGCCCCCCCAAATTACAATTCCATACATTATATGACTTTGGACATGAGCAAAGTAGATCAATTTTAGAATATTATCTGACACCTTGTATTTCAGTCTTGTGAACACATGGGAGACTCCTCTCATTTTGCTAACAACCTTATCACAGTGGTCGTTCCAGTTTAGTGTATCATTTATTTGTACTCCCAGAAGTTTACCAGATTTACAGATTTCAATATTTTTATCTTCAATCTTAACATCAGGTTGAACTAGTTTTTTTGTTTGGCTAGTGTGTATTTGTAATATCTTTGATTTTTGTGAATTAATCCTCAAAAAATTATCATTAGCAAAGCTGACAAAACTTTCATTGACAGCCACCGTTTTAGTATTGACCTCAGGGAAAGACTCTCCCTTGACTATAGCCGTTGAGTCGTCGGCGAACAGAATCAGGAGGGCCAAGAATACAGCAAGGGGAATATCATTTAAATACATGGAAAACCCAATTGGGCCGAGAACTGTGCCTTGCGGCACACCCCTGTTACTTTCTAGTATATCCGAGTTAATAAACTCCTCGTATCCATCACAACCAAGGTTCTTAAGTTGTACAAATTGTTTCCTATTTGATAAGAAGCAGGCCAACCACGAGAGCAAGTTCTCATTTAGACCGTACTGTTTTAATTTATATACAAGGAGAGGTGGATGAAGAGTGCCAAATGCATTTGAGAAATCATACAAGATAACATTCACTTTTTCTTTTGCTTCTACTGATTCATACAAAGATGTTACATAACTATATAGAGCGGTTACAGTATTTTTTCCCTTCCTAAATCCATGTTGTTCAGGTATTTGGATATTATTACTATATAAGTGATTTTCCAGTCTATTTAAAAAAGCTTTCTCATACACCTTTGATATTGATGATGTAATCGCAATTGGTCTATAATTTGAAGGGTCTTCTTTATCTCCTTTTTTAAACAATGGTATAATTTTTGCTAGTTTCATATTTTCGGGGAATTTTCCTTCTGTAAATGACACATTAATAAGATGAGTAAGCGGGGCTGTTATGTATTTAGAAATTTTCTTTAATACGGTAGTTGATATTCCATCCCACCCTGAGGAGGTTTTGGATGAGAGGTTATTAATAATACTATAAATTTCAAATTCTGCCATCAATTGTAAATCTTGTGTAACACATGTATCACCTATGAGTTTTGAGCAATCATGAATATTCACATTATTTACATCAGGCTCTGGTTCAATAAATCCATTATTCAGGCAATTAGCAATGTTTAATTTAATTATTTCTCTTGTTCCATTAATATTAAGTTCCTGTATCAACTCTACATTTTTATTTTTACCAGATTGGGAATTTATAATTTTCCATGCTGCGCTGGATTTATTTTTTGCCCCTAGTATTTTATTATCATTGACCTTTTTACTTTCTTTTTGTATATTACTCACAACTTCCCTCTTTAAACGCTTTAGTTTTTGTTTCATATCCAGTTTTAAGTTGAAGTCTAGATTAGAATTAATTTCTTTACTGAGTGCAATCATCTCCCTTTGTAGTTTTTTGGTATCCTCTGTCAGCCTAATTTTACCCATCTGATTTGCTCTTTGTATAACACGCTTCAAAGGGAACGACTTCTCAAAGTGTGATACAAGAGTTTCCATAAATAATTTACTCTTAATATCAATTCAATTAGTTTGGTAAACTTGTTCCCAGTTTTCTTGTTCAAGGATAGCGAAGAAATTTAGGTAATTCTCATCTGTATAGCTCCTAACATATTTGAAAGTATCCTTAATTTTTTCAACTGGAAGGTCAGTCACCACAGAGACGGCACTATGGTCTGAGAAATACATGGGAATTATTGTAAATGCGCTCTCTAATTTAAAATTGGCGTAAACATGGTCTAGCAATGTACCTCCGCTCTGATTGATTCTAGTTATTTCATTATCATTTAACAGATTATAATTATGAAATTTCATAATCTCCCTTAATTTTATACTATGCTCACTTTTACTCATCAAGTCAATATTGAGATCACCTGCTAATATCACATTACCACTAAATCTATTTTGCATAAGAATTGTATCCAGATGTTCAAGAAAATCCGTAATTTTACTATTTGATTTTGAATTACTTTAATTTTCTTATTTATTTAAAAAAAAATTTAAATTTAATTTATGAATATTAATTTTATTTATAAAATTAAGCCCTTATTTTAATATTTTAAAAATTAATATTTTATTTATTTAAATAAATTTTATTTTTAATTTATATTTCGATTTTTAAAAATTTAAAAAGAAAAACATCACCAGCTGGTGAATATAGCTGAATTCACCAGCTGGTGATAGTTATTTTTTTAAAATTTCCTTATTTAAAAAAGTTTAATTTAATTTATTAATATTATTTTATTTATAAAATTAATCCTTTTTATAATTCATATAAAGTAAATTTTAATAAATTGAAATTCACTTTTATTTTTAAATTAAATTTCTTTTTTAAAAATTTTAATAATAATAAATAAAAAGAAACATCACCAGCTGGTGAACGCATCACCTGGTGTCAACTTTTTTTTTAAAAATTTTCTAATTTATTTAAAATTTAAATTAAATTTATTAACATTAATTTTATTTATAAAACATTTATAAATTTAATTTTTTTTCTAAATTTTTTAAAAATTAAATTTTTATATTTATATTAGTTTTATTTATGATTTATATTGCGATTTTTAAAATTTAAAAAAAAAACATCACCAGCTGGTGAATATTTTTTTTTTAATATTCCTTTTTTAAAAAAGTTGAATTTAATTTATTAATATAAATTTTATTTATAAAATAAATCCCATTTTTTAAAACTTAAATTTAATTAATATTAATGATTTTTATTTTTAAATTAAATTTCAATTTTTATAAATTTAAAAAAAAACATCACCAGCTGGTGGATTTAGCTGGTGGATTCACCAGCTAGTGCCAATTGTTTTTTTTTTAATTTACAAATGAAAAAAAATTTCAGTTTAATTTATTAAAATTAATTTTATTTATAAAATAATTATAAAATTCCCCCTTTTTTTAATTATAAGAACTAAAATTTAATTAAATTAAACTAATTTTATTAATAATTTATACATTAATTTTCATTTTACAAAAATTTAAAAAAAAATAAATGAAAAAAACATCACCCGCTAGTTAATTTAGCTCTTGAATTCACCAGCTGGTGACAATAATTTTTTTTTTAATTCTCAAATATAAAAAAATTTATTTTTATTTATATTAATTCATTAACTAATTGTATTAACTAATTGATATTAATTTTATGTATAAAATATTTATAAAATTAATCCCGTTTTTTAAAATTTTATAAAAATAAAATTTAATTAAATTTAAATGATTTTATTTATAAAAAACATTTCATTTTTTGGAAATTTTTAAAAAAATTAAAAATAACCAGCTGATTTATTCATTCAGAGTTAGTTTTAATTGATACCCTATGACTCTCTTAAGTTGCTCAATGGCCTTTAATTTTCCAGGCGATGCCAGGCCGCCTCCTGTGCATGCATCTCCGCTGAAGACTGTTGTAGCATCGTCAAGCACCAGCACAGTCAAGCACAGTCTTCAGTGGCACCATCCTTCTGCAGGGCGTCCTGCATGCTGCCCTTCAATGAGAGGAGGCACCTGGTGCCCATACACTCCATGAAGTCCCGACTAGAAAGCCTGGAAGCTCGGAACGAGTCGCTCGTCATTTGTTGGTTTGTAAAAATAATTCAGTTGGAATTTTTTTAATTTTTTGGGACGATTTAAACATTCTTAAATGTCTCTTAATGATACCTTACAATGCTTCGAAGTTGATCAAGTTTTATTTTCATCTCAATGGCCATTTTTTTTGCCAGGAGAGGCCAGTCCGCCCATTTGCGGCCGGTCGGTGCACGACGATTTTAGCATCGGAGACTCCAGCAGAGTCTTCAAGTGGCAGCAACCTTTATCAGGGCGTCCTGCTCCCTGCCTTTGAATGAATGGAGGCCACTGGTGCTCAAATACTCGGCAAAATCAGCCCAGAAAGTCTGGCAGCTCGCAGCGAGTCACTCGTCATCGGCAGGTATGTCAGATTAATTCAGTTGGATTTTTTTATTAATATTTTGGGAAGATTTATACATTCAAATCTAGTTTTATTATTGCATTTTTTCCATTTTTTCTAACTTTCAAATTTTTTTGTTAAAAAACTGATGCGGCCATCGATGGTTGGGTGTTTTTCTTGTTCAGGATGATGAAGGGTAACTTTGATTAAAATTTCATTAACTTCCAATGCATAGTTTGTGTGCAATGCCGCCCCGAGTAAAATTTAATGACTCTTAATTATTTTTATTAAGATTCAAGATTTGTTTATTTTGTTAAGCATTTTATACCACATAATATACATAGTAATATCAGCTTTTTAAAATAAGTCAATATACATTATTATTTAAACGATACAATTCGTTCAGGTCATAGAATTGATGTTCCTATACAAAAGCTTTCACCATTTTTACAAGAGCCTCGTCATTTTCAAGGAATTTTAAAGATTTAGGTAATGCATTAAAAATTCTGGGGATCATGATTTCTGGGTTTTCTACAGTTTTCTTGAGCTTAACTTCTTTCACAACCAAATCGTTACAGCAAAGATTAGTCTGATTATGTCTAGTCACTCTCCTCGTATCTACAGTATCACTATATTTCCGAAATAGATTTCTGTTTTGCACTAAGAATTCCCGTAGATAGTAATCGTCGTAGATAGTAATATTAATAATAAGAGCAGAAATAATAATTTAGCAATAATGAATTTAAATGCGCAGGGCCTACGTACGCCACATAAGTTAGCACTTTTTAGTGATTTTATTTATAATCTGGATAAGAAACCAGATCTCATTTTTGTGACTGAGCATTGGCTAAATGAACTAGAAGTAACTAATTTTCTAATTGATGGTTATCAACTCATTGCGTATTTTGGTAGAGCGAATCAAGAACAAGGAGGAGTGTTGATACTTAAAAATAATTCATTAGATTGCAAAGTTCAAAAATTAAAAATTAAATCTATCCCAAAGAAGTTTGAAATCTGTGGTGCCTCGATAATATTCAATAATAGGAAAATAAGCTTATTAGGTTTATATAGACCAAATAATCTAAAATCTAATTGCCAAATCCCTAAATTTCTAGAGCAATTTGAAACACTAGTTGGTCAAAAGAGATTTCATGAAAATTTAATAATAGCTGGTGATTTTAATATAAACTTAAATAATGATAATTCTCATGCTGTGAATTTACAATCAATAACAAACTCATTTTCCCTTCGCCTGGTTAATAACACTCAAAATACTCGAGAGGAAAATAATTCTGGCTCCTTAATAGATCATATTTATACTAATATTTCATGTGCTACTACCTGTGCTGTACTCCCAGCGCCATTCTCTGATCACAATGCAGTCCACGCAAGTATGGATATTCCGATTATAAAAGCAAAGGATTCTTTTTCATTTATTAGAGACTATAATGAATTAAATTGGCAAAAATTCTCTAACTTTTTACAAAATGAAAATTGGAGCGCAGTGTATAATGAGATTAGTGTCGATAAGCAAAGCGAAGTATTCATGAGTAAATTAATAAGTTATTTTGGTGAATCCTTCCCAATGAAAAAAACTGTGAATAGAGCCAATCAAATCGGGAAAATAAAACTATCTGCTGAAACAAAAAAACTGAGGCAAGAATTACTAGAATTGTCTCAAAAAAGTAAAATTACAAATAATCCCGAACAGAAATCTGTATTAAAAAATAAAATAAAAATGATGAAGAAACAGGTCGGAGAATGTATTAACAATGAAGTACGGCAATATAATGATAAAAAAATTAATGGATCTAATAATAAATCTAGCGCCGCATGGAAAATTATCAATGAATCTATAGGAATAAACAAGTGTCTAGCACCAATTAGGGAACTAAATACTGCTAATAAAAAAGAGTACATTCAATTAAATATAGCTAACTACCTCAATCAAATGTTTGTTGAAAATAAGCCAGCTGCTCCGCATGATAATATTTGTGATAGTGAACCGCTATTCCCTGAATTTCATCTCGAACCCATGTCTGATTATGAAATATACAGTATAATTCAAAACCTCCCTTCTAAAAATTCATCAGGGTGGGATGGCATCTCCGTAAATGTACTTAAAAAAATATCGCTGTATATTACTTTGCCACTTACATATATTATTAACAATTCATTCTCCGAAGGTAAATTTCCGGATAATATGAAGCTCTCAAAAATTATCCCAATATTTAAAAACAAAGGTGAACGAGAAGACCCATCAAATTACCGACCTATCGCAATAACACCCTCAATATCGAAAATATTTGAAAAAGCTTACCTAAGCCGGCTTGAACAACACCTAGATAGTTGTAACATTATCTCACCAGAACCACATGGCTTTCGCAAATATAAAAGTACAGTCACTGCTCTTTATAATTATGTAACGAACTTGTATGACGCTCTAGAAGCCAAGGAAAAAGTAAATGTAATATTATATGATTTTAGTAATGCCTTTGGCACTCTATATCCTCCTTTATTAATTGAGAAATTAAAGAAATATGGTTTGGACTGTAAATCGCTCGCATGGTTGTTCAGCTTCTTGACGAATCGTAAACAATATGTACAATTGCAAAATATCGGTTGTGATCACTTTGTAACTGAAATTAAGTCTGATATTATCTCGAGTGATATGGGTGTGCCACAGGGTACGATAATTGGTCCTACAAGCTTTACAACGTATATTAATGATATGCCCCTCAGTATTGTGGCGGCGTTACTTGTTATATTTGCTGACGATACAACTGCAATAATACGAGGTGAAAATTTTGGTGATTTAAATAACAAGACTGAAATGACTAATAGTGACTTTATAGACTTTGCTAAACAAAATCACCTAAAAATTAATTGTGACAAATCTAAATTACTTCAAATTCATACCCATCAAACTAGAAATCTCGTGGCACCAGTGATTAAAATTAACGAAAAAGAGGTTGAAATAGTAGCTCATAGTAAACTTCTTGGCGTGCAAATAACTGATACTATGAATTGGGCTGAGCACTGTAAACATGTTGTGAATAAACTAAGGTCCGTAACATATCAATTTACCAAACTGAAACATAAAGTATCGGATAATGTTTTGAAAATGATTTACTTTGCCCATGTACAGAGTCATATCTTGTATGCAATTATTGTCTGGGGTGGCTCTAGTAATATGTCAGATGTATTCGTAGCCCAGAAGAGAGTTTTGCGTGCCCTTGCTGGATTATATTATGGAAAGTGGTATAAGGCTCTGGAATCTTGTAAACCACTGTTTAAAAGATACGGAATATTAACTGTCTACTCCCTTTATATCCTCGAGTGTATTAAGTTCCTTGTTAGAAATCGCAAAATGTTTAAAAGGTATAGTGACCCCGGAGTAGTGGACAGCAGGAAAGTTACGCGTGGCAATCAGTCTAATGTGAGTGAGAATGATCTCGTTGAAAATAGGTGTAGACTCCAAATAACTGTAGAAAGTCCTGCTGTTATGGTACCTAGAGTTTTTAATGCGCTGCCTATTAATATAAAAAGATGTAAATCTGATGAAGAACTATTGAAAAATGTGAAATATTACGTGATGGAAAACCAGTTTTATGACATGAGTGAATTTTTTGCTTTAAAAACTATGATTACTTTAGAATCAGACTAGAATATATCCTTTATTGACATGTTTTGTAAAAGCTGTATACATTGTGTACGTTAGCTTATACCAAAATAAAATTATATTGAATTGAATTGAATTGAATCGTCGGCGAACAAAATCAGGAGGGCCAAGAATACAGCAAGGGGAATATCATTTAAATACATGGAAAACCCAATTGGGCCGAGAACTGTGCCTTGCGGCACACCCCTGCGAGTTAATAAACGCCTCGTATCCATCACAGCCAAGGTTCTTAAGTTGTACAAATTGTTTCCTATTTGATAATAAGCAGTCCAACCACGAGAGCAAGTTCTCATTTAGACCGTACTGTTTTAATTTATATACAAGGAGAGGTGGATGAAGAGTGCCAAAAGCATTTGAGAAATCATACAAGATAACATTAACTTTTTCTTTTGAAAAAAACAGTTACGCTGGCAGATTTTATAGACAGGATGATGAAGGGCATTTTTTTTATAGTTTTAAGGGTAATTGCTGAATTCCGAAAACGAAAACATGCCATTTTGGTTTTCAGACATGTTGTTGGGTATGATAAGAGGTACCTCTCCCTAAATTTTCAGATGAAAATTTCATGTGCTTTTCCGGGAAATCGGATTTCCGTAAAAATCCAAAAAATGGAATATCTTTGTTTCTAATAAGAAATTTCAAGTACTCTTTTCACTTATAGGCGTAACTTTTTATGCTGAACAACTTTGCCGTTGACAACTTTTGTGTAGGTCAAAGGTCAAGGTCACTAAATTACAAATTTCACTTTTGAACGCAATTTTCAAAAAGAAGCACACCTTTGATTTTTTTCTAGGTATTGGAAAAAATGTAGCCCCAAGTGTGTAGAACAATATACTTGATTTTCAAAATGGCATTATTTTTAGTTCAAAAGATAATTTTAAGTGAATATTAAAAAACTGATAAAAATCGCTATTCGGCAATAGAAATTAATTTTCAAACAGCAATAACTTAGTTTCTGTGAGAGATACGACCGTAGTTGTAATGACAAAAAGTGTTTTAAATTACTTTTTCTATCGAATTATGTATTGGTCATCCATGTTTGGTCACTTAAGGTTATTGACCCCAGTGACCTATGACCTTAAAAAAGGGTTAATCAAAATTGTGGCACAAAAAATTGAAGAATACTTTTAAAACAATGTTTTTGTATGAAATTTTATGCAAAAATATTTTTCTAAGGTCATAGGTCACTGGGGTCAATAACCGTAAGTGACCAAACATGGATGACCAATACATGGTTCGATAGAAAAAGTAATTTAAAACACTTTTTGTCATTACAACTACGGTCGTATCTCTCACAGAAACTAAGTTATTGCTGTTTGAAAATTAATTTCTATTGCCGAATAGCGATTTTTATCAGTTTTTTAATATTCACTTAAAATTATCTTTTGAACTAAAAATAATGCCATTTTGAAAATCAAGTATATTGTTCTACACACTTGGGGCTACATTTTTTCCAATACCTAGAAAAAAATCAAAGGTGTGCTTCTTTTTGAAAATTGCGTTTAAAAGTGAAATTTGTAATTTAGTGACCTTGACCTTTGACCTACACAAAAGTTGTCAACGGCAAAGTTGTTCAGCATAAAAAGTTACGCCTATAAGTGAAAAGAGTACTTGAAATTTCTTATTAGAAACAAAGATATTCCATTTTTTGGATTTTTACGGAAATCCGATTTCCCGGAAAAGCACATGAAATTTTCATCTGAAAATTTAGGGAGAGGTACCTCTTATCATACCCAACAACATGTCTGAAAACCAAAATGGCATGTTTTCGTTTTCGGAATTCAGCAATTACCCTTAAAACTATAAAAAAAATGCCCTGAAAGGTTATTTTCGATTATAATTTCATTTTACTCCAATGCATGGTTTTAGCGCAAAATTTTTCTAAAATTTATTGTTTTAATTTTTAATATTTGAAATTGCGTGAAAGTGAAGTTGCCTATTTTACATATTTAGAATGTAGATTAAATTTAAATATTTTTTGTTGTTCAAAATTCGCAGTAAAAAATTTGCAAATAATGTACATGATAAGCGTACGGAATTTATAATATTTTTAGTTTTACCCGTTTTATCCATGCGTCCCTCGACGTGATTAATTTTCGTTGTATTTACTTTTAAATAAAATTTTTTTAAGGCCATTGGAACTGTTTTTCAAATTAGCTTCTCATATTCCTTCCTCCGTGCTCTTTTAGAACACTGCGATTTATTGCTGCGACTTGGTGTATGAGAAGAATATTAGAAGGTCAACTGTAAAACGTTGCGATAAAAAGTCACCTCCCCTACGCTCTCCACTTTAAAAAATCGGGAATCGATATTCGATACATCCGCCCAAATGACGCGAGTGGCCAATTTCCAGCCAACTAGCTAACTTCCGATGACTGGCTAGGATCTCTGGCTAACTTCACGATGCTTCTTCGCGGGTCAAACAAAAAAGCATCGCAGGCCGCAGAGAGAGACGCCGACGCCCCACGCCCCACTTTTCACTCGAGCGACCAAGCGAAAAGTTCGTTGGTCGGGGTGTCGCGGTTTGGGCTCGAAATGGGCCCATGCCGAGGGCCGTGGGCCCCACATTCAAGTACGCACGACGTCGGCGGAAAAAGAACAACAAGGGCAGGTGGAGGTTCGGACGCTAGCTCGTTTGTGAAATTAATTCAGTCGGATTTTTGTAATAATTTTTGGGGATGATTTATTCACTCAGAATGAGTTTTAACTGATACCCTATGACTCTCTTAAGTTGCTCATGAAATTTTTTAAGCTCAATGGCCTTTAATTTTCCAGGCGATGCCAGGCCGCCTCCTGTGCATGCATCTCCGCTGAAGACTGTTGTAGCCTCGTCAAGCACCAGCACAGTCAAGCACAGTCTTCAGTGGCACCATCCTTCTGCAGGGCGTCCTGCATGCTGCCCTTCAATGAGAGGAGGCACCTGGTGCCCATTCACTCCATGAAGTCCCGACTAGAAAGCCTGGAAGCTCGGAACGAGTCGCTCGCCATTTGTTGGTTTGTAAAAATAATTCAGTTGGAATTTTTTTTTAATTTTTTGGGACGATTTAAACATTATTAAATGGCTCTTAATGAAACCTTACAATGCTTCAAAGTTGATCAAGTTTTATTTTCATCTCAATGGCCATTTTTTTTGCCAGGAGAGGCCAGTCCGCCCATTTGCGGCCGGTCGGTGCACGACGATTTTAGCATCGGAGACTCCAGCAGAGTCTTCAAGTGGCGGCAACCTTTATCAGGGCGTCCTGCTCCGTGCCCTTGAATGACTGGAGGCCACTGGTGCATAAATACTCTGCAAAATCAGCCCAGAAAGTCTGGCAGCTCGCAGCGAGTCACTCGTAATCGGCAGGTATGTCAGATTAATTCAGTTGGATTTTTTTATTAATTTTTTGGGAAGAAGTTTAATTTAATCTATTAATATTAATTTTATTTATAAAATTAATCCCATTTCTTAAATTTTTTAAAACTTAAATTGAATTAAAATTAATGAATTTTATTTTTAAATAAAATTTAAATTTTTATAAATTTAAAAAAAAAACATCACCAGCTGGTGGATTCAGCTGGTGAATTCACCAATTGAATTCACCAGCTTGAATTTTATAAATTTAATTGAAGTCATTAATATTAATTTTATTTATAAAATTTTTATAAAATTAATCCCTTTTTTAAAAATTAAAATTTAAATATTTAAAAAAAATTTTATTGATAAAATATATTTCATTTTTTAAAATTTTAAAAAATGAAAAAAACATCCCCTGCTGGTGTATTTAGCTGGTGAATTCACCACTTTAATTAACCAGCTTAATTCACCAGCTAAATTCAGCTGGTAAATTGAGCGTTTTAATTCTAATGGTTAATTGAGCTGGTGAATTCACCAGCTGGTGACTATAATTTTTTTAAAGGTTTTTAATTAAAAAAAATTTAATTTAATTAATTAGTATTAAGTTTATTTATATAATATTTATAATATTAATCCCTTTTATTGTTTTTTGATAATAAAAAAAAAAACCTCATCAGCTTGTGAATTGAGCCTGTGAATTCACCAGCTGGTGACAATTATTTTTTTTTTTTAAATTTCGAATTAAAAGTTAATTAATTTAAATTAATTTATTTATAAATTAAATTTCAATTTTTAATAATTATAAAAAATATTAAAAACCTCATCAGCTTAATTCACCAGCTGGTGAATTGAGCTGGTAAATTGAGCTTTTTAATTCAAATGGTGAATTGTGCTGGTGAATTCTCCAGCTGGTGACATTTATTTTTTTTTTTAAATTTACAAATTTAAACAAATTTAAATTTAGTATATTAATATTAATTTTATTTATAAAATAATTATAAAATTACACCTTTTTTAATTTTAAGAATTAAAATTTAATTAAATGTAATTAATTTTATTTATAAATTATATATTAAATTTCAATTTATAAAAATTTTAACAAAGAAAAAAAAACATCAACCGCTGGTGAATTTAGCTCTTGATTTCACCAGCTGGTGACAATTAATTTTTTTTAATGCTCTAATTTAAATAAATTTATTTTAATTTATATTAATTAAATATAAATTATTAATATTAATTTTATGTGTAAAATATTTACAAAATCAATCCCATTTTTTAAATTTTTTAGAACTAAAATTTAATTAATATTAATTATTTTTATTTTTAAATTAAATTTCAATTTTTATAAATTTAAAAAAAACATTGTTAAAACAAATTGAAGATCAAAAGACATTCACCCTGAAACTGAAACAAGTGCTAAGTGAACACAGATTCAGATTCAGATAATATTTATTCCGTATAGATCAACATATGTACAGAAATAATCTTTGGAATAGGTCACTGGTCACTGTAATACAGCTATATCTCAATATAACTATAATACAGCTTACTAAATTTAAAATACAGTTCACACAATTTTACACAAAAAATATTCATGCACGTCATAGAACATTTTGTCGTAGAATATTAATTCCAATTCCTTCTTAAACACTTGATAACTATCAATGCTTTTGATTCTATCGGGAAGATGATTGAAAATTCTAGGGATCATGATGTGAGGGGACTGCGCAGTCAGCAACAGTCTGTTTGGTTTGACAAATAAGTCTTGCTCCGCTATAGGTTTATTTCGAGTACTGCGATTCTGGTGCACCTTGCTTTCAGAATTTTTGAGGAACAATTCAGGATACTTTTTGTAAAATTTAACACATTCAAAGGCGTACACAGAGAAAGCTGGCAGGATCTGAAATTCTTCAAAAAGTGGTCGGCAAGACTCGACAGGTGTCAATGCCTTCCAGTATCTTTTACCTGCCATCGCACGGATAACTCTCTTTTGAGCAATGAAAACCTTTTCCAACATAGGCGACCCACCCCAAATTACAATTGAGTATAGTAAGTGACTTTGAACATGGGCGAAATATACATCTCTTAGCAATTTAGTTTGAATGCGCTGCCTTAATTTAACAAAAAGGTACGTGGTACTTCTCAGTTTCGCTACAACCTGATCGCATTGGGTGCTCCAGTTCATTGTATCAGAGAGCATTACACCAAGTATTTTTGCTTGATTTACCACTTCAATTTCAGCGTCGTTAATTCTGATTACAGGCGGTTCCAATTAACTAGTTTGAGCAGTATGCATTTGCAGCACCTGAGTTTTCTTTTCGTTCAATCTTAAGCGGTTATTACTGGCAAAATCAATCATTTTGTCATTAGCCACAGCAGTTTTTTCGCTCAAGGCTTTGTAGTTTCTAGCCTTTACAATAAAAGATGAATCATCTGCGAACAAGATAAGAGCGGCGACAATGATTTTTAAGGGCATATCATTACCGTAGGAGGAATACCCAATACTGTTCCTTGTGGTACGCCAATCGAAACATTTTCCATTGTTGACTCAAATAATTTTTGCTCGCCATTTTCACCCACACCGAAAAGTTGAACAAGTTGTTTTCTATCAGTAAGAAAGGACTTTAACCAAAGGAGGGATACATCATCAATTCCAAATTTTTTCAGTTTTGCAAGCAGTATTTCGGGAACGACACACCCAAAGGCATTAGAAAAGTCATACAGAATCACATTGTTTTTTTCTCTATTTTCCAACGAATCGTAGATTTCGGACACTAACTTAAAAAGTGCAGTCACTGTGCTCCTGCCTTTTCGAAAACCGTGCTGCTCGTCCGCAAGGAGATTGTTTTCAGCGAAATAGCTTTAAATTCTATTTAGGAAACATTTCTCAAATACTTTTGCTACAGAAGATGTTAAGGCTATTGGGCGATAACTACTAGCATCGGATTTCTCACCCTTCTTTTTGTACAATGGCTTGATTACAGTTAATTTTAGCACTTCCGGGAATTTACCAGTGCGAAACGACTCATTCACCATAAATGCCACAGGGAACACTATATAACCAGAAATCTTTTTCAACGTATCCATAGATAATCCATCCCAGCTAGATGATTTCTTTGACGGGAATAACTTCAAAATTTTTTCTATTTCAAATGGGGTAACGTCAGGCTGAGCAGTAAATTTTATTCCATTTGAAACAATACTCTCAGTACAGAGTTCAATTTCATCACTACTAAGATTTACCTGAGGTTCAACAAATTTTTTATTTAAAAAGTTGCAAATTTTCTGTAAATCCTTTTCCATTTCACCATCAATTTCAATTTGCTTAATATCATTTTCGTGTTTATCTTGGTTCAAGTTGCAAGTTTCGTTAATAATTTTCCAGGCCATACCAGTCTTATTAGAGGCTTTTAACATTTTCTGGTCATTGTGAGTTCGGACTGCATCATTTATGAGAAAGCCAACGTACTTTTGTTTACTTTTATATTTGAATTTAAGACTTCTTAATCTGTCACAGTTAGGATCATTCCTTTTCAGTATAGATATTTGGGCACCCAAGAGCCTTAATTCTTCCTTTTGCTTACGAAGAAACTCAGAATCGGCATTATTTTTCCTATTTACTCTAATTAATATTTACTCCTTTGGGAAACTCATTTCAAAGTACATAGTAAGCTTATCCATGAATTTACAGCACATATCATCAATATTATTACTTTCATAAACTTCGGTCCAACTTTCTGTACTTAAAAGGTGGAAAAATTCAGTCCAGTTACTATCAGAGAATCTCCTGATAATTTTGTAATAATCTCTATCGAGTTCAATTGGAATTTGAAAATTAACAGACACCATTCTATGGTCGCTAAAAAATACATCACTGACAAAAGAAGTATGCGAGCACTTTAAGGAACTAAATACATGATCAATCAAAGTTGCTGATGTGCTTGTAACCCGGGTAGCTTCGATTCCATTTACCAGTGACATTTCATAGCCATCCATTAAGTTCAGTAATTTCATTTTATCAGCATTGTCTGAGTTAAGATCAACATTCAAATCACCAACTAGTAACATTTCTTTCTCTGGACTTATAAACTTCTCAATAAGATTTTCCAAATTTTCAATGAAGAACTCAATATTTCTGTTTTCAGGATTACTCGTAGATTAACGTAGATGGCTCATTCCTTTTCACATTAATTTTAGATTTATTTGTGATTAAATTACTGGGTGACCTTCAAATCTTCCTTCCTTGCCTTCTCTCTCTTCCTGACCAACATCCTCAATCCCTTACAAAATTTCAAGGGGTGCCTTGGCCTGTTTGTCCCACTCGGCTCGTCGTCCACCTTTTTCTCCTTCGCTCGTCTCCTGTTTGAATCGCTTTTAATTATTATTTTTTTAACAGGTGACGTTCCTCTGGCCCTTCTTTGGTCTTTCAGCAAGCCATGCAAGCCCACCGAGCAGCAACATCATTTGCAAAGCGTGCCTCACTTTCAATCCACCCTCAACAACCCACGCACATCGAGTAAAGCAGCCGGCTTAATATTTTTGTAGGTAAATTTTATATTTATTTTCTATTTAATTTCTAAGTGACCTTCAACTCTCCCATCTTTGCCTTCTCTCTCTTCCTGACCAACATCCTCAATCCCTTACAAAATTTCAAGGGGTGCCTTGGCCTTTTTGACCCTAAAGGCGCTACGTCCGTTATTTACGCTTTAGCATGAACTATGCTGAAATCACTTTTAATTTTTATTTTTTTAATAGGTGACGTTCCTCTCGCGCTTCCTTGACATTTCACCAATCCTTGCATGCCCACGCACCAGCCCCATCATTTTCAAAGCATGCCTTGCACTAATTCCACCCTCATCCACCCCCTAAACCCAGATTAACGTAGATGGCTCATTCCTTTTCACATTAATTTTAGATTTATTTGTGATTAAATTACTGGGTGACCTTCAAATCTTCCTTCCTTGCCTTCTCTCTCTTCCTGACCAACATCCTCAATCCCTTACAAAATTTCAAGGGGTGCCTTGGCCTGTTTGTCCCACTCGGCTCGTCGTCCACCTTTTTCTCCTTCGCTCGTCTCCTGTTTGAATCACTTTTAATTATTATTTTTTTAACAGGTGACGTTCCTCTGGCCCTTCTTTGGTCTTTCAGCAAGCCATGCAAGCCCACCGAGCAGCAACATCATTTGCAAAGCGTGCCTCACTTTCAATCCACCCTCAACAACCCACGCACATCGAGTAAAGCAGCCGGCTTAATATTTTTGTAAGTAAATTTTATATTTATTTTCTATTTAATTTCTAAGTGACCTTCAACTCTCCCATCCTTGCCTTCTCTCTCTTCCTGACCAACATCCTCAATCCCTTACAAAATTTCAAGGGGTGCCTTGGCCTTTTTACCCTCAAGGCGCTACGTCCGTTATTTACGCTTTAGCATGAACTATGCTGAAATCACTTTTAATTTTTATTTTTTTAATAGGTGACGTTCCTCTCGCGCTTCCTTGACATTTCACCAATCCTTGCATGCCCACGCACCAGCCCCATCATTTTCAAAGCATGCCTTGCACTAATTCCACTCTCATCCACCCCCTAAACCCAGATTAACGTAGATGGCTCATTCCTTTTCACATTAATTTTAGATTTATTTGTGATTAAATTACTGGGTGACCTTCAAATCTTCCTTCCTTGCCTTCTCTCTCTTCCTGACCAACATCCTCAATCCCTTACAAAATTTCAAGGGGTGCCTTGGCCTGTTTGTCCCACTCGGCTCGTCGTCCACCTTTTTCTCCTTCGCTCGTCTCCTGTTTGAATCGCTTTTAATTATTATTTTTTTAACAGGTGACGTTCCTCTGGCCCTTCTTTGGTCTTTCAGCAAGCCATGCAAGCCCACCGAGCAGCAACATCATTTGCAAAGCGTGCCTCACTTTCAATCCACCCTCAACAACCCACGCACATCGAGTAAAGCAGCCGGCTTAATATTTTTGTAAGTAAATTTTATATTTATTTTCTATTTAATTTCTAAGTGACCTTCAACTCTCCCATCTTTGCCTTCTCTCTCTTCCTGACCAACATCCTCGATCCCTTACAAAATTTCAAGGGGTGCCTTGGCCTTTTTGACCCTCAAGGCGCTACGTCCGTTATTTACGCTTTAGCATGAACTATGCTGAAATCACTTTTAATTTTTATTTTTTTAATAGGTGACGTTCCTCTCGCGCTTCCTTTACATTTCAACAATCCTTGCATGCCCACGCACCAGCCCCATCATTTTCAAAGCATGCCTTGCACTAATTCCACCCTCATCCACCCCCTAAACCCAGATTAACGTAGATGGCTCATTCCTTTTCACATTAATTTTAGATTTATTTGTGATTAAATTACTGGGTGACCTTCAAATCTTCCTTCCTTGCCTTCTCTCTCTTCCTGACCAACATCCTCAATCCCTTACAAAATTTCAAGGGGTGCCTTGGCCTGTTTGTCCCACTCGGCTCGTCGTCCACCTTTTTCTCCTTCGCTCGTCTCCTGTTAGAATCACTTTTAATTATTATTTTTTTAATAGGTGACGTTCCTCTGGCCCTTCTTTGGTCTTTCAGCAAGCCATGCAAGCCCACCGAGCAGCAACATCATTTGCAAAGCGTGCCTCACTTTCAATCCACCCTCAACAACCCACGCACATCGAGTAAAGCAGCCGGCTTAATATTTTTGTA
The DNA here is from genome assembly GCF_031216515.1 of Neocloeon triangulifer. NCBI lineage: Eukaryota > Metazoa > Arthropoda > Insecta > Ephemeroptera > Baetidae > Neocloeon > Neocloeon triangulifer. The sequence continues at coordinate 5,852,281 of NW_026775550.1, forward strand.
AGTAAATTTTATATTTATTTTCTATTTAATTTCTAAGTGACCTTCAACTCTCCCATCTTTGCCTTCTCTCTCTTCCTGACCAACATCCTCAATCCCTTACAAAATTTCAAGGGGTGCCTTGGCCTGTTTGTCCCACTCGGCTCGTCGTCCACCTTTTTCTCCTTCGCTCGTCTCCTGTTTGAATCACTTTTAATTATTATTTTTTTAACAGGTGACGTTCCTCTGGCCCTTCTTTGGTCTTTCAGCAAGCCATGCAAGCCCACCGAGCAGCAACATCATTTGCAAAGCGTGCCTCACTTTCAATCCACCCTCAACAACCCACGCACATCGAGTAAAGCAGCCGGCTTAATATTTTTGTAAGTAAATTTTATATTTATTTTCTATTTAATTTCTAAGTGACCTTCAACTCTCCCATCTTTGCCTTCTCTCTCTTCCTGACCAACATCCTCAATCCCTTACAAAATTTCAAGGGGTGCCTTGGCCTTTTTGACCCTCAAGGCGCTACGTCCGTTATTTATGCTTTAGCATGAACTATGCTGAAATCACTTTTAATTTTTATTTTTTTAATAGGTGACGTTCCTCTCGCGCTTCCTTGACGTTTCACCAATCCTTGCATGCCCACGCACCAGCCCCATCATTTTCAAAGCATGCCTTGCACTAATTCCACCCTCATCCACCCCCTAAACCCAGATTAACGTAGATGGCTCATTCCTTTTCACATTAATTTTAGATTTATTTGTGATTAAATTACTGGGTGACCTTCAAATCTTCCTTCCTTGCCTTCTCTCTCTTCCTGACCAACATCCTCAATCCCTTACAAAATTTCAAGGGGTGCCTTGGCCTGTTTGTCCCACTCGGCTCGTCGTCCACCTTTTTCTCCTTCGCTCGTCTCCTGTTTGAATCGCTTTTAATTATTATTTTTTTAACAGGTGACGTTCCTCTGGCCCTTCTTTGGTCTTTCAGCAAGCCATGCAAGCCCACCGAGCAGCAACATCATTTGCAAAGCGTGCCTCACTTTCAATCCACCCTCAACAACCCACGCACATCGAGTAAAGCAGCCGGCTTAATATTTTTGTAGGTAAATTTTATATTTATTTTCTATTTAATTTCTAAGTGACCTTCAACTCTCCCATCTTTGCCTTCTCTCTCTTCCTGACCAACATCCTCAATCCCTTACAAAATTTCAAGGGGTGCCTTGGCCTTTTTGACCCTAAAGGCGCTACGTCCGTTATTTACGCTTTAGCATGAACTATGCTGAAATCACTTTTAATTTTTATTTTTTTAATAGGTGACGTTCCTCTCGCGCTTCCTTGACATTTCACCAATCCTTGCATGCCCACGCACCAGCCCCATCATTTTCAAAGCATGCCTTGCACTAATTCCACCCTCATCCACCCCCTAAACCCAGATTAACGTAGATGGCTCATTCCTTTTCACATTAATTTTAGATTTATTTGTGATTAAATTACTGGGTGACCTTCAAATCTTCCTTCCTTGCCTTCTCTCTCTTCCTGACCAACATCCTCAATCCCTTACAAAATTTCAAGGGGTGCCTTGGCCTGTTTGTCCCACTCGGCTCGTCGTCCACCTTTTTCTCCTTCGCTCGTCTCCTGTTTGAATCACTTTTAATTATTATTTTTTTAACAGGTGACGTTCCTCTGGCCCTTCTTTGGTCTTTCAGCAAGCCATGCAAGCCCACCGAGCAGCAACATCATTTGCAAAGCGTGCCTCACTTTCAATCCACCCTCAACAACCCACGCACATCGAGTAAAGCAGCCGGCTTAATATTTTTGTAAGTAAATTTTATATTTATTTTCTATTTAATTTCTAAGTGACCTTCAACTCTCCCATCTTTGCCTTCTCTCTCTTCCTGACCAACATCCTCAATTCCTTACAAAATTTCAAGGGGTGCCTTGGCCTTTTTGACCCTCAAGGCGCTACGTCCGTTATTTACGCTTTAGCATGAACTATGCTGAAATCACTTTTAATTTTTATTTTTTTAATAGGTGACGTTCCTCTCGCGCTCCCTTGACATTTCACCAATCCTTGCATGCCCACGCACCAGCCCCATCATTTTCAAAGCATGCCTTGCACTAATTCCACCCTCATCCACCCCCTAAACCCAGATTAACGTAGATGGCTCATTCCTTTTCACATTAATTTTAGATTTATTTGTGATTAAATTACTGGGTGACCTTCAAATCTTCCTTCCTTGCCTTCTCTCTCTTCCTGACCAACATCCTCAATCCCTTACAAAATTTCAAGGGGTGCCTTGGCCTGTTTGTCCCACTCGGCTCGTCGTCCACCTTTTTCTCCTTCGCTCGTCTCCTGTTTGAATCGCTTTTAATTATTATTTTTTTAACAGGTGACGTTCCTCTGGCCCTTCTTTGGTCTTTCAGCAAGCCATGCAAGCCCACCGAGCAGCAACATCATTTGCAAAGCGTGCCTCACTTTCAATCCACCCTCAACAACCCACGCACATCGAGTAAAGCAGCCGGCTTAATATTTTTGTAAGTAAATTTTATATTTATTTTCTATTTAATTTCTAAGTGACCTTCAACTCTCCCATCTTTGCCTTCTCTCTCTTCCTGACCAACATCCTCGATCCCTTACAAAATTTCAAGGGGTGCCTTGGCCTTTTTGACCCTCAAGGCGCTACGTCCGTTATTTACGCTTTAGCATGAACTATGCTGAAATCACTTTTAATTTTTATTTTTTTAATAGGTGACGTTCCTCTCGCGCTTCCTTTACATTTCAACAATCCTTGCATGCCCACGCACCAGCCCCATCATTTTCAAAGCATGCCTTGCACTAATTCCACCCTCATCCACCCCCTAAACCCAGATTAACGTAGATGGCTCATTCCTTTTCACATTAATTTTAGATTTATTTGTGATTAAATTACTGGGTGACCTTCAAATCTTCCTTCCTTGCCTTCTCTCTCTTCCTGACCAACATCCTCAATCCCTTACAAAATTTCAAGGGGTGCCTTGGCCTGTTTGTCCCACTCGGCTCGTCGTCCACCTTTTTCTCCTTCGCTCGTCTCCTGTTAGAATCACTTTTAATTATTATTTTTTTAATAGGTGACGTTCCTCTGGCCCTTCTTTGGTCTTTCAGCAAGCCATGCAAGCCCACCGAGCAGCAACATCATTTGCAAAGCGTGCCTCACTTTCAATCCACCCTCAACAACCCACGCACATCGAGTAAAGCAGCCGGCTTAATATTTTTGTAAGTAAATTTTATATTTATTTTCTATTTAATTTCTAAGTGACCTTCAACTCTCCCATCTTTGCCTTCTCTCTCTTCCTGACCAACATCCTCAATCCCTTACAAAATTTCAAGGGGTGCCTTGGCCTGTTTGTCCCACTCGGCTCGTCGTCCACCTTTTTCTCCTTCGCTCGTCTCCTGTTTGAATCGCTTTTAATTATTATTTTTTTAACAGGTGACGTTCCTCTGGCCCTTCTTTGGTCTTTCAGCAAGCCATGCAAGCCCACCGAGCAGCAACATCATTTGCAAAGCGTGCCTCACTTTCAATCCACCCTCAACAACCCACGCACATCGAGTAAAGCAGCCGGCTTAATATTTTTGTAAGTAAATTTTATATTTATTTTCTATTTAATTTCTAAGTGACCTTCAACTCTCCCATCTTTGCCTTCTCTCTCTTCCTGACCAACATCCTCAATCCCTTACAAAATTTCAAGGGGTGCCTTGGCCTTTTTGACCCTCAAGGCGCTACGTCCGTTATTTACGCTTTAGCATGAACTATGCTGAAATCACTTTTAATTTTTATTTTTTTAATAGGTAACGTTCCTCTCGCGCTTTCTTGACATTTCACCAATCCTTGCATGCCCACGCACCAGCCCCATCATTTTCAAAGCATGCCTTGCACTAATTCCACCCTCATCCACCCCCTAAACCCAGATTAACGTAGATGGCTCATTCCTTTTCACATTAATTTTAGATTTATTTGTGATTAAATTACTGGGTGACCTTCAAATCTTCCTTCCTTGCCTTCTCTCTCTTCCTGACCAACATCCTCAATCCCTTACAAAATTTCAAGGGGTGCCTTGGCCTGTTTGTCCCACTCGGCTCGTCGTCCACCTTTTTCTCCTTCGCTCGTCTCCTGTTTGAATCGCTTTTAATTATTATTTTTTTAACAGGTGACGTTCCTCTGGCCCTTCTTTGGTCTTTCAGCAAGCCATGCAAGCCCACCGAGCAGCAACATCATTTGCAAAGCGTGCCTCACTTTCAATCCACCCTCAACAACCCACGCACATCGAGTAAAGCAGCCGGCTTAATATTTTTGTAAGTAAATTTTATATTTATTTTCTATTTAATTTCTAAGTGACCTTCAACTCTCCCATCTTTGCCTTCTCTCTCTTCCTGACCAACATCCTCAATCCCTTACAAAATTTCAAGGGGTGCCTTGGCCTTTTTGACCCTCAAGGCGCTACGTCCGTTATTTACGCTTTAGCATGAACTATGCTGAAATCACTTTTAATTTTTATTTTTTTAATAGGTGACGTTCCTCTCGCGCTTCCTTGACATTTCACCAATCCTTGCATGCCCACGCACCAGCCCCATCATTTTCAAAGCATGCCTTGCACTAATTCCACCCTCATCCACCCCCTAAACCCAGATTAACGTAGTATTCAAGTATTCAAGTATTCAATATGTTTTATTTTGTTAAGCATTGCTACAAGTAACAAAAACTTTTTAAAATAAGTCAGAGTACAGTAGATGGCTCATTCCTTTTCACATTAATTTTAGATTTATTTGTGATTAAATTACTGGGTGACCTTCAAATCTTCCTTCCTTGCCTTCTCTCTCTTCCTGACCAACATCCTCAATCCCTTACAAAATTTCAAGGGGTGCCTTGGCCTGTTTGTCCCACTCGGCTCGTCGTCCACCTTTTTCTCCTTCGCTCGTCTCCTGTTTGAATCGCTTTTAATTATTATTTTTTTAACAGGTGACGTTCCTCTGGCCCTTCTTTGGTCTTTCAGCAAGCCATGCAAGCCCACCGAGCAGCAACATCATTTGCAAAGCGTGCCTCACTTTCAATCCACCCTCAACAACCCACGCACATCGAGTAAAGCAGCCGGCTTAATATTTTTGTAAGTAAATTTTATATTTATTTTCTATTTAATTTTTAAGTGACCTTCAACTCTCCCATCTTTGCCTTCTCTCTCTTCCTGACCAACATCCTCAATCCCTTACAAAATTTCAAGGGGTGCCTTGGCCTTTTTGACCCTCAAGGCGCTACGTCCGTTATTTACGCTTTAGCATGAACTATGCTGAAATCACTTTTAATTTTTATTTTTTTAATAGGTGACGTTCCTCTCGCGCTTCCTTGACATTTCACCAATCCTTGCATGCCCACGCACCAGCCCCATCATTTTCAAAGCATGCCTTGCACTAATTCCACCCTCATCCACCCCCTAAACCCAGATTAACGTAGATGGCTCATTCCTTTTCACATTAATTTTAGATTTATTTGTGATTAAATTACTGGGTGACCTTCAAATCTTCCTTCCTTGCCTTCTCTCTCTTCCTGACCAACATCCTCAATCCCTTACAAAATTTCAAGGGGTGCCTTGGCCTGTTTGTCCCACTCGGCTCGTCGTCCACCTTTTTCTCCTTCGCTCGTCTCCTGTTTGAATCACTTTTAATTATTATTTTTTTAACAGGTGACGTTCCTCTGGCCCTTCTATGGTCTTTCAGCAAGCCATGCAAGCCCACCGAGTAGCAACATCATTTGCAAAGCGTGCCTCACTTTCAATCCACCCTCAACAACCCACGCACATCGAGTAAAGCAGCCGGCTTAATATTTTTGTAAGTAAATTTTATATTTATTTTCTATTTAATTTCTAAGTGACCTTCAACTCTCCCATCTTTGCCTTCTCTCTCTTCCTGACCAACATCCTCAATTCCTTACAAAATTTCAAGGGGTGCCTTGGCCTTTTTGACCCTCAAGGCGCTACGTCCGTTATTTACGCTTTAGCATGAACTATGCTGAAATCACTTTTAATTTTTATTTTTTTAATAGGTGACGTTCCTCTCGCGCTTCCTTGACATTTCACCAATCCTTGCATGCCCACGCACCAGCCCCATCATTTTCAAAGCATGCCTTGCACTAATTCCACCCTCATCCACCCCCTAAACCCAGATTAACGTAGATGGCTCATTCCTTTTCACATTAATTTTAGATTTATTTGTGATTAAATTACTGGGTGACCTTCAAATCTTCCTTCCTTGCCTTCTCTCTCTTCCTGACCAACATCCTCAATCCCTTACAAAATTTCAAGGGGTGCCTTGGCCTGTTTGTCCCACTCGGCTCGTCGTCCACCTTTTTCTCCTTCGCTCGTCTCCTGTTTGAATCGCTTTTAATTATTTTTTTTTAACAGGTGACGTTCCTCTGGCCCTTCTTTGGTCTTTCAGCAAGCCATGCAAGCCCACCGAGCAGCAACATCATTTGCAAAGCGTGCCTCACTTTCAATCCACCCTCAACAACCCACGCACATCGAGTAAAGCAGCCGGCTTAATATTTTTGTAAGTAAATTTTATATTTATTTTCTATTTAATTTCTAAGTGACCTTCAACTCTCCCATCTTTGCCTTCTCTCTCTTCCTGACCAACATCCTCGATCCCTTACAAAATTTCAAGGGGTGCCTTGGCCTTTTTGACCCTCAAGGCGCTACGTCCGTTATTTACGCTTTAGCATGAACTATGCTGAAATCACTTTTAATTTTTATTTTTTTAATAGGTGACGTTCCTCTCGCGCTTCCTTGACATTTCAACAATCCTTGCATGCCCACGCACCAGCCCCATCATTTTCAAAGCATGCCTTGCACTAATTCCACCCTCATCCACCCCCTAAACCCAGATTAACGTAGATGGCTCATTCCTTTTCACATTAATTTTAGATTTATTTGTGATTAAATTACTGGGTGACCTTCAAATCTTCCTTCCTTGCCTTCTCTCTCTTCCTGACCAACATCCTCAATCCCTTACAAAATTTCAAGGGGTGCCTTGGCCTGTTTGTCCCACTCGGCTCGTCGTCCACCTTTTTCTCCTTCGCTCGTCTCCTGTTTGAATCGCTTTTAATTATTTTTTTTTAACAGGTGACGTTCCTCTGGCCCTTCTTTGGTCTTTCAGCAAGCCATGCAAGCCCACCGAGCAGCAACATCATTTGCAAAGCGTGCCTCACTTTCAATCCACCCTCAACAACCCACGCACATCGAGTAAAGCAGCCGGCTTAATATTTTTGTAAGTAAATTTTATATTTATTTTCTATTTAATTTCTAAGTGACCTTCAACTCTCCCATCTTTGCCTTCTCTCTCTTCCTGACCAACATCCTCAATCCCTTACAAAATTTCAAGGGGTGCCTTGGCCTTTTTGACCCTCAAGGCGCTACGTCCGTTATTTACGCTTTAGCATGAACTATGCTGAAATCACTTTTAATTTTTATTTTTTTAATAGGTAACGTTCCTCTCGCGCTTCCTTGACATTTCACCAATCCTTGCATGCCCACGCACCAGCCCCATCATTTTCAAAGCATGCCTTGCACTAATTCCACCCTCATCCACCCCCTAAACCCAGATTAACGTAGATGGCTCATTCCTTTTCACATTAATTTTAGATTTATTTGTGATTAAATTACTGGGTGACCTTCAAATCTTCCTTCCTTGCCTTCTCTCTCTTCCTGACCAACATCCTCAATCCCTTACAAAATTTCAAGGGGTGCCTTGGCCTGTTTGTCCCACTCGGCTCGTCGTCCACCTTTTTCTCCTTCGCTCGTCTCCTGTTTGAATCGCTTTTAATTATTATTTTTTTAACAGGTGACGTTCCTCTGGCCCTTCTTTGGTCTTTCAGCAAGCCATGCAAGCCCACCGAGCAGCAACATCATTTGCAAAGCGTGCCTCACTTTCAATCCACCCTCAACAACCCACGCACATCGAGTAAAGCAGCCGGCTTAATATTTTTGTAAGTAAATTTTATATTTATTTTCTATTTAATTTCTAAGTGACCTTCAACTCTCCCATCTTTGCCTTCTCTCTCTTCCTGACCAACATCCTCAATCCCTTACAAAATTTCAAGGGGTGCCTTGGCCTTTTTGACCCTCAAGGCGCTACGTCCGTTATTTACGCTTTAGCATGAACTATGCTGAAATCACTTTTAATTTTTATTTTTTTAATAGGTGACGTTCCTCTCGCGCTTCCTTGACATTTCACCAATCCTTGCATGCCCACGCACCAGCCCCATCATTTTCAAAGCATGCCTTGCACTAATTCCACCCTCATCCACCCCCTAAACCCAGATTAACGTAGATGGCTCATTCCTTTTCACATTAATTTTAGATTTATTTGTGATTAAATTACTGGGTGACCTTCAAATCTTCCTTCCTTGCCTTCTCTCTCTTCCTGACCAACATCCTCAATCCCTTACAAAATTTCAAGGGGTGCCTTGGCCTGTTTGTCCCACTCGGCTCGTCGTCCACCTTTTTCTCCTTCGCTCGTCTCCTGTTTGAATCACTTTTAATTATTATTTTTTTAACAGGTGACGTTCCTCTGGCCCTTCTATGGTCTTTCAGCAAGCCATGCAAGCCCACCGAGCAGCAACATCATTTGCAAAGCGTGCCTCACTTTCAATCCACCCTCAACAACCCACGCACATCGAGTAAAGCAGCCGGCTTAATATTTTTGTAAGTAAATTTTATATTTATTTTATATTTAATTTCTAAGTGACCTTCAACTCTCCCATCTTTGCCTTCTCTCTCTTCCTGACCAACATCCTCGATCCCTTACAAAATTTCAAGGGGTGCCTTGGCCTTTTTGACCCTCAAGGCGCTACGTCCGTTATTTACGCTTTAGCATGAACTATGCTGAAATCACTTTTAATTTTTATTTTTTTAATAGGTGACGTTCCTCTCGCGCTTCCTTGACATTTCACCAATCCTTGCATGCCCACGCACCAGCCCCATCATTTTCAAAGCATGCCTTGCACTAATTCCACCCTCATCCACCCCCTAAACCCAGATTAACGTAGATGGCTCATTCCTTTTCACATTAATTTTAGATTTATTTGTGATTAAATTACTGGGTGACCTTCAAATCTTCCTTCCTTGTCTTCTCTCTCTTCCTGACCAACATCCTCAATCCCTTACAAAATTTCAAGGGGTGCCTTGGCCTGTTTGTCCCACTCGGCTCGTCGTCCACCTTTTTCTCCTTCGCTCGTCTCCTGTTAGAATCACTTTTAATTATTATTTTTTTAACAGGTGACGTTCCTCTGGCCCTTCTATGGTCTTTCAGCAAGCCATGCAAGCCCACCGAGCAGCAACATCATTTGCAAAGCGTGCCTCACTTTCAATCCACCCTCAACAACCCACGCACATCGAGTAAAGCAGCCGGCTTAATATTTTTGTAAGTAAATTTTATATTTATTTTATATTTAATTTCTAAGTGACCTTCAACTCTCCCATCTTTGCCTTCTCTCTCTTCCTGACCAACATCCTCGATCCCTTACAAAATTTCAAGGGGTGCCTTGGCCTTTTTGACCCTCAAGGCGCTACGTCCGTTATTTACGCTTTAGCATGAACTATGCTGAAATCACTTTTAATTTTTATTTTTTTAATAGGTGACGTTCCTCTCGCGCTTCCTTGACATTTCACCAATCCTTGCATGCCCACGCACCAGCCCCATCATTTTCAAAGCATGCCTTGCACTAATTCCACCCTCATCCACCCCCTAAACCCAGATTAACGTAGATGGCTCATTCCTTTTCACATTAATTTTAGATTTATTTGTGATTAAATTACTGGGTGACCTTCAAATCTTCCTTCCTTGTCTTCTCTCTCTTCCTGACAAACATCCTCAATCCCTTACAAAATTTCAAGGGGTGCCTTGGCCTGTTTGTCCCACTCGGCTCGTCGTCCACCTTTTTCTCCTTCGCTCGTCTCCTGTTAGAATCACTTTTAATTATTATTTTTTTAATAGGTGACGTTCCTCTGGCCCTTCTTTGGTCTTTCAGCAAGCCATGCAAGCCCACCGAGCAGCAACATCATTTGCAAAGCGTGCCTCACTTTCAATCCACCCTCAACAACCCACGCACATCGAGTAAAGCAGCCGGCTTAATATTTTTGTAAGTAAATTTTATATTTATTTTCTATTTAATTTCTAAGTGACCTTCAACTCTCCCATCTTTGCCTTCTCTCTCTCTTCCTGACCAACATCCTCAATCCCTTACAAAATTTCAAGGGGTGCCTTGGCCTTTTTGACCCTCAAGGCGCTACGTCCGTTATTTACGCTTTAGCATGAACTATGCTGAAATCACTTTTAATTTTTTTTTTTTTAATAGGTGACGTTCCTCTCGCGCTTCCTTGACATTTCACCAATCCTTGCATGCCCACGCACCAGCCCCATCATTTTCAAAGCATGCCTTGCACTAATTCCACCCTCATCCACCCCCTAAACCCAGATTAACGTAGATGGCTCATTCCTTTTCACATTAATTTTAGATTTATTTGTGATTAAATTACTGGGTGACCTTCAAATCTTCCTTCCTTGCCTTCTCTCTCTTCCTGACCAACATCCTCAATCCCTTACAAGATTTCAAGGGGTGCCTTGGCCTGTTTGTCCCACTCGGCTCGTCGTCCACCTTTTTCTCCTTCGCTCGTCTCCTGTTTGAATCGCTTTTAATTATTATTTTTTTAACAGGTGACGTTCCTCTGGCCCTTCTTTGGTCTTTCAGCAAGCCATGCAAGCCCACCGAGCAGCAACATCATTTGCAAAGCGTGCCTCACTTTCAATCCACCCTCAACAACCCACGCACATCGAGTAAAGCAGCCGGCTTAATATTTTTGTAAGTAAATTTTATATTTATTTTCTATTTAATTTTTAAGTGACCTTCAACTCTCCCATCTTTGCCTTCTCTCTCTTCCTGACCAACATCCTCAATCCCTTACAAAATTTCAAGGGGTGCCTTGGCCTTTTTGACCCTCAAGGCGCTACGTCCGTTATTTACGCTTTAGCATGAACTATGCTGAAATCACTTTTAATTTTTATTTTTTTAATAGGTGACGTTCCTCTCGCGCTTCCTTGACATTTCACCAATCCTTGCATGCCCACGCACCAGCCCCATCATTTTCAAAGCATGCCTTGCACTAATTCCACCCTCATCCACCCCCTAAACCCAGATTAACGTAGATGGCTCATTCCTTTTCACATTAATTTTAGATTTATTTGTGATTAAATTACTGGGTGACCTTCAAATCTTCCTTCCTTGCCTTCTCTCTCTTCCTGACCAACATCCTCAATCCCTTACAAGATTTCAAGGGGTGCCTTGGCCTGTTTGTCCCACTCGGCTCGTCGTCCACCTTTTTCTCCTTCGCTCGTCTCCTGTTTGAATCGCTTTTAATTATTATTTTTTTAACAGGTGACGTTCCTCTGGCCCTTCTTTGGTCTTTCAGCAAGCCATGCAAGCCCACCGAGCAGCAACATCATTTGCAAAGCGTGCCTCACTTTCAATCCACCCTCAACAACCCACGCACATCGAGTAAAGCAGCCGGCTTAATATTTTTGTAAGTAAATTTTATATTTATTTTCTATTTAATTTCTAAGTGACCTTCAACTCTCCCATCTTTGCCTTCTCTCTCTTCCTGACCAACATCCTCAATCCCTTACAAAATTTCAAGGGGTGCCTTGGCCTTTTTGACCCTCAAGGCGCTACGTCCGTTATTTACGCTTTAGCATGAACTATGCTGAAATCACTTTTAATTTTTATTTTTTTAATAGGTGACGTTCCTCTCGCGCTTCCTTGACATTTCACCAATCCTTGCATGCCCACGCACCAGCCCCATCATTTTCAAAGCATGCCTTGCACTAATTCCACCCTCATCCACCCCCTAAACCCAGATTAACGTAGATGGCTCATTCCTTTTCACATTAATTTTAGATTTATTTGTGATTTAATTACTGGGTGACCTTCAAATCTTCCTTCCTTGCCTTCTCTCTCTTCCTGACCAACATCCTCAATCCCTTACAAAATTTCAAGGGGTGCCTTGGCCTGTTTGTCCCACTCGGCTCGTCGTCCACCTTTTTCTCCTTCGCTCGTCTCCTGTTTGAATCACTTTTAATTATTATTTTTTTAACAGGTGACGTTCCTCTGGCCCTTCTATGGTCTTTCAGCAAGCCATGCAAGCCCACCGAGCAGCAACATCATTTGCAAAGCGTGCCTCACTTTCAATCCACCCTCAACAACCCACGCACATCGAGTAAAGCAGCCGGCTTAATATTTTTGTAAGTAAATTTTATATTTATTTTCTATTTAATTTCTAAGTGACCTTCAAATCTTCCTTCCTTGCCTTCTCTCTCTTCCTGACAAACATCCTCAATCCCTTACAAACTTTCTAGGGGTGCCTTGGCCTTTTTGACACTCAAGGCGCTACGTCCGTTATTTACGCTTTAGCATGAACTATGCTGAAATCACTTTTAATGTTTATTTTTTTAATAGGTGACGTTCCTCTGGCCCTTCTTTGGTCTTTCAGCAAGCCATGCAAGCCCACCGAGCAGCAACATCATTTGCAAAGCGTGCCTCTCTTTCAATCCACCCTCAACAACCCACGCACATCGAGTAAAGCAGCCGGCTTAATATTTTTGTAAGTAAATTTTATATTTATTTTCTATTTAATTTCTAAGTGACCTTCAACTCTCCCATCTTTGCCTTCTCTCTCTTCCTGACCAACATCCTCAATCCCTTACAAAATTTCAAGGGGTGCCTTGGCCTTTTTGACCCTCAAGGCGCTACGTCCGTTATTTACGCTTTAGCATGAACTATGCTGAAATCACTTTTAATTTTTATTTTTTTAATAGGTGACGTTCCTCTCGCGCTTCCTTGACATTTCACCAATCCTTGCATGCCCACGCACCAGCCCCATCATTTTCAAAGCATGCCTTGCACTAATTCCACCCTCAATCCACCCCCTAAACCCAGATTAACGTAGATGGCTCATTCCTTTTCACATTAATTTTAGATTTATTTGTGATTAAATTACTGGGTGACCTTCAAATCTTCCTTCCTTGCCTTCTCTCTCTTCCTGACCAACATCCTCAATCCCTTACAAAATTTCAAGGGGTGCCTTGGCCTGTTTGTCCCACTCGGCTCGTCGTCCACCTTTTTCTCCTTCGCTCGTCTCCTGTTTGAATCGCTTTTAATTATTATTTTTTTAACAGGTGACGTTCCTCTGGCCCTTCTTTGGTCTTTCAGCAAGCCATGCAAGCCCACCGAGCAGCAACATCATTTGCAAAGCGTGCCTCACTTTCAATCCACCCTCAACAACCCACGCACATCGAGTAAAGCAGCCGGCTTAATATTTTTGTAAGTAAATTTTATATTTATTTTCTATTTAATTTCTAAGTGACCTTCAACTCTCCCATCTTTGCCTTCTCTCTCTTCCTGACCAACATCCTCAATCCCTTACAAAATTTCAAGGGGTGCCTTGGCCTTTTTGACCCTCAAGGCGCTACGTCCGTTATTTACGCTTTAGCATGAACTATGCTGAAATCACTTTTAATTTTTATTTTTTTAATAGGTGACGTTCCTCTCGCGCTTCCTTGACATTTCACCAATCCTTGCATGCCCACGCACCAGCCCCATCATTTTCAAAGCATGCCTTGCACTAATTCCACCCTCATCCACCCCCTAAACCCAGATTAACGTAGATGGCTCATTCCTTTTCACATTAATTTTAGATTTATTTGTGATTAAATTACTGGGTAACCTTCAAATCTTCCTTCCTTGCCTTCTCTCTCTTCCTGACAAACATCCTCAATCCCTTACAATATTTCAAGGGGTGCCTTGGACTGTTTGTCCCACTCGGCTCGTCGTCCACCTTTTTCTCCTTCGCTCGTCTCCTGTTTGAATCGCTTTTAATTATTATTTTTTTAACAGGTGACGTTCCTCTGGCCCTTCTTTGGTCTTTCAGCAAGCCATGCAAGCCCACCGAGCAGCAACATCATTTGCAAAGCGTGCCTCACTTTCAATCCACCCTCAACAACCCACGCACATCGAGTAAAGCAGCCGGCTTAATATTTTTGTAAGTAAATTTTATATTTATTTTCTATTTAATTTTTAAGTGACCTTCAACTCTCCCATCTTTGCCTTCTCTCTCTTCCTGACCAACATCCTCAATCCCTTACAAAATTTCAAGGGGTGCCTTGGCCTTTTTGACCCTCAAGGCGCTACGTCCGTTATTTACGCTTTAGCATGAACTATGCTGAAATCACTTTTAAATTTTATTTTTTTAATAGGTGACGTTCCTCTCGCGCTTCCTTGACATTTCACCAATCCTTGCATGCCCACGCACCAGCCCCATCATTTTCAAAGCATGCCTTGCACTAATTCCACCCTCATCCACCCCCTAAACCCAGATTAACGTAGATGGCTCATTCCTTTTCACATTAATTTTAGATTTATTTGTGATTAAATTACTGGGTGACCTTCAAATCTTCCTTCCTTGCCTTCTCTCTCTTCCTGACCAACATCCTCAATCCCTTACAAAATTTCAAGGGGTGCCTTGGCCTGTTTGTCCCACTCGGCTCGTCGTCCACCTTTTTCTCCTTCGCTCGTCTCCTGTTTGAATCACTTTTAATTATTATTTTTTTAACAGGTGACGTTCCTCTGGCCCTTCTTTGGTCTTTCAGCAAGCCATGCAAGCCCACCGAGCAGCAACATCATTTGCAAAGCGTGCCTCACTTTCAATCCACCCTCAACAACCCACGCACATCGAGTAAAGCAGCCGGCTTAATATTTTTGTAAGTAAATTTTATATTTATTTTCTATTTAATTTCTAAGTGACCTTCAACTCTCCCATCTTTGCCTTCTCTCTCTTCATGACCAACATCCTCGATCCCTTACAAAATTTCAAGGGGTGCCTTGGCCTTTTTGACCCTCAAGGCGCTACGTCCGTTATTTACGCTTTAGCATGAACTATGCTGAAATCACTTTTAATTTTTATTTTTTTAATAGGTGACGTTCCTCTCGCGCTTCCTTGACATTTCAACAATCCTTGCATGCCCACGCACCAGCCCCATCATTTTCAAAGCATGCCTTGCACTAATTCCACCCTCATCCACCCCCTAAACCCAGATTAACGTAGATGGCTCATTCCTTTTCACATTAATTTTAGATTTATTTGTGATTAAATTACTGGGTGACCTTCAAATCTTCCTTCCTTGCCTTCTCTCTCTTCCTGACCAACATCCTCAATCCCTTACAAAATTTCAAGGGGTGCCTTGGCCTGTTTGTCCCACTCGGCTCGTCGTCCACCTTTTTCTCCTTCGCTCGTCTCCTGTTTGAATCGCTTTTAATTATTATTTTTTTAACAGGTGACGTTCCTCTGGCCCTTCTTTGGTCTTTCAGCAAGCCATGCAAGCCCACCGAGCAGCAACATCATTTGCAAAGCGTGCCTCACTTTCAATCCACCCTCAACAACCCACGCACATCGAGTAAAGCAGCCGGCTTAATATTTTTGTAAGTAAATTTTATATTTATTTTCTATTTAATTTCTAAGTGACCTTCAAATCTTCCTTCCTTGCCTTCTCTCTCTTCCTGACAAACATCCTCAATCCCTTACAAACTTTCAAGGGGTGCCTTGGCCTTTTTGACACTCAAGGCGCTACGTCCGTTATTTACGCTTTAGCATGAACTATGCTGAAATCACTTTTAATGTTTATTTTTTTAATAGGTGACGTTCCTCTGGCCCTTCTTTGGTCTTTCAGCAAGCCATGCAAGCCCACCGAGCAGCAACATCATTTGCAAAGCGTGCCTCTCTTTCAATCCACCCTCAACAACCCACGCACATCGAGTAAAGCAGCCGGCTTAATATTTTTGTAAGTAAATTTTATATTTATTTTCTATTTAATTTCTAAGTGACCTTCAACTCTCCCATCTTTGCCTTCTCTCTCTTCCTGACCAACTTCCTCAATCCCTTACAAAATTTCAAGGGGTGCCTTGGCCTTTTTGACCCTCAAGGCGCTACGTCCGTTATTTACGCTTAAGCATGAACTATGCTGAAATCACTTTTAATTTTTATTTTTTTAATAGGTGACGTTCCTCTCGCGCTTCCTTGACATTTCACCAATCCTTGCATGCCCACGCACCAGCCCCATCATTTTCAAAGCATGCCTTGCACTAATTCCACCCTCATCCACCCCCTAAACCCAGATTAACGTAGATGGCTCATTCCTTTTCACATTAATTTTAGATTTATTTGTGATTAAATTACTGGGTGACCTTCAAATCTTCCTTCCTTGCCTTCTCTCTCTTCCTGACCAACATCCTCAATCCCTTACAAAATTTCAAGGGGTGCCTTGGCCTGTTTGTCCCACTCGGCTCGTCGTCCACCTTTTTCTCCTTCGCTCGTCTCCTGTTTGAATCGCTTTTAATTATTATTTTTTTAACAGGTGACGTTCCTCTGGCCCTTCTTTGGTCTTTCAGCAAGCCATGCAAGCCCACCGAGCAGCAACATCATTTGCAAAGCGTGCCTCACTTTCAATCCACCCTCAACAACCCACGCACATCGAGTAAAGCAGCCGGCTTAATATTTTTGTAAGTAAATTTTATATTTATTTTCTATTTAATTTCTAAGTGACCTTCAACTCTCCCATCTTTGCCTTCTCTCTCTTCCTGACCAACATCCTCAATCCCTTACAAAATTTCAAGGGGTGCCTTGGCCTTTTTGACCCTCAAGGCGCTACGTCCGTTATTTACGCTTTAGCATGAACTATGCTGAAATCACTTTTAATTTTTATTTTTTTAATAGGTGACGTTCCTCTCGCGCTTCCTTGACATTTCACCAATCCTTGCATGCCCACGCACCAGCCCCATCATTTTCAAAGCATGCCTTGCACTAATTCCACCCTCATCCACCCCCTAAACCCAGATTAACGTAGATGGCTCATTCCTTTTCACATTAATTTTAGATTTATTTGTGATTAAATTACTGGGTAACCTTCAAATCTTCCTTCCTTGCCTTCTCTCTCTTCCTGACAAACATCCTCAATCCCTTACAATATTTCAAGGGGTGCCTTGGACTGTTTGTCCCACTCGGCTCGTCGTCCACCTTTTTCTCCTTCGCTCGTCTCCTGTTTGAATCGCTTTTAATTATTATTTTTTTAACAGGTGACGTTCCTCTGGCCCTTCTTTGGTCTTTCAGCAAGCCATGCAAGCCCACCGAGCAGCAACATCATTTGCAAAGCGTGCCTCACTTTCAATCCACCCTCAACAACCCACGCACATCGAGTAAAGCAGCCGGCTTAATATTTTTGTAAGTAAATTTTATATTTATTTTCTATTTAATTTCTAAGTGACCTTCAACTCTCCCATCTTTGCCTTCTCTCTCTTCCTGACCAACATCCTCAATCCCTTACAAAATTTCAAGGGGTGCCTTGGCCTTTTTGACCCTCAAGGCGCTACGTCCGTTATTTACGCTTTAGCATGAACTATGCTGAAATCACTTTTAATTTTTATTTTTTTAATAGGTGACGTTCCTCTCGCGCTTCCTTGACATTTCACCAATCCTTGCATGCCCACGCACCAGCCCCATCATTTTCAAAGCATGCCTTGCACTAATTCCACCCTCATCCACCCCCTAAACCCAGATTAACGTAGATGGCTCATTCCTTTTCACATTAATTTTAGATTTATTTGTGATTAAATTACTGGGTGACCTTCAAATCTTCCTTCCTTGCCTTCTCTCTCTTCCTGACCAACATCCTCAATCCCTTACAAAATTTCAAGGGGTGCCTTGGCCTGTTTGTCCCACTCGGCTCGTCGTCCACCTTTTTCTCCTTCGCTCGTCTCCTGTTTGAATCGCTTTTAATTATTATTTTTTTAACAGGTGACGTTCCTCTGGCCCTTCTATGGTCTTTCAGCAAGCCATGCAAGCCCACCGAGCAGCAACATCATTTGCAAAGCGTGCCTCACTTTCAATCCACCCTCAACAACCCACGCACATCGAGTAAAGCAGCCGGCTTAATATTTTTGTAAGTAAATTTTATATTTATTTTCTATTTAATTTCTAAGTGACCTTCAACTCTCCCATCTTTGCCTTCTCTCTCTTCATGACCAACATCCTCGATCCCTTACAAAATTTCAAGGGGTGCCTTGGCCTTTTTGACCCTCAAGGCGCTACGTCCGTTATTTACGCTTTAGCATGAACTATGCTGAAATCACTTTTAATTTTTATTTTTTTAATAGGTGACGTTCCTCTCGCGCTTCCTTGACATTTCAACAATCCTTGCATGCCCACGCACCAGCCCCATCATTTTCAAAGCATGCCTTGCACTAATTCCACCCTCATCCACCCCCTAAACCCAGATTAACGTAGATGGCTCATTCCTTTTCACATTAATTTTAGATTTATTTGTGATTAAATTACTGGGTGACCTTCAAATCTTCCTTCCTTGCCTTCTCTCTCTTCCTGACCAACATCCTCAATCCCTTACAAAATTTCAAGGGGTGCCTTGGCCTGTTTGTCCCACTCGGCTCGTCGTCCACCTTTTTCTCCTTCGCTCGTCTCCTGTTTGAATCGCTTTTAATTATTATTTTTTTAACAGGTGACGTTCCTCTGGCCCTTCTTTGGTCTTTCAGCAAGCCATGCAAGCCCACCGAGAAGCAACATCATTTGCAAAGCGTGCCTCACTTTCAATCCACCCTCAACAACCCACGCACATCGAGTAAAGCAGCCGGCTTAATATTTTTGTAAGTAAATTTTATATTTATTTTCTATTTAATTTCTAAGTGACCTTCAAATCTTCCTTCCTTGCCTTCTCTCTCTTCCTGACAAACATCCTCAATCCCTTACAAACTTTCAAGGGGTGCCTTGGCCTTTTTGACACTCAAGGCGCTACGTCCGTTATTTACGCTTTAGCATGAACTATGCTGAAATCACTTTTAATGTTTATTTTTTTAATAGGTGACGTTCCTCTGGCCCTTCTTTGGTCTTTCAGCAAGCCATGCAAGCCCACCGAGCAGCAACATCATTTGCAAAGCGTGCCTCTCTTTCAATCCACCCTCAACAACCCACGCACATCGAGTAAAGCAGCCGGCTTAATATTTTTGTAAGTAAATTTTATATTTATTTTCTATTTAATTTCTAAGTGACCTTCAACTCTCCCATCTTTGCCTTCTCTCTCTTCCTGACCAACATCCTCAATCCCTTACAAAATTTCAAGGGGTGCCTTGGCCTTTTTGACCCTCAAGGCGCTACGTCCGTTATTTACGCTTTAGCATGAACTATGCTGAAATCACTTTTAATTTTTATTTTTTTAATAGGTGACGTTCCTCTCGCGCTTCCTTGACATTTCACCAATCCTTGCATGCCCACGCACCAGCCCCATCATTTTCAAAGCATGCCTTGCACTAATTCCACCCTCATCCACCCCCTAAACCCAGATTAACGTAGATGGCTCATTCCTTTTCACATTAATTTTAGATTTATTTGTGATTAAATTACTGGGTGACCTTCAAATCTTCCTTCCTTGCCTTCTCTCTCTTCCTGACCAACATCCTCAATCCCTTACAAAATTTCAAGGGGTGCCTTGGCCTGTTTGTCCCACTCGGCTCGTCGTCCACCTTTTTCTCCTTCGCTCGTCTCCTGTTTGAATCGCTTTTAATTATTATTTTTTTAACAGGTGACGTTCCTCTGGCCCTTCTTTGGTCTTTCAGCAAGCCATGCAAGCCCACCGAGCAGCAACATCATTTGCAAAGCGTGCCTCACTTTCAATCCACCCTCAACAACCCACGCACATCGAGTAAAGCAGCCGGCTTAATATTTTTGTAAGTAAATTTTATATTTATTTTCTATTTAATTTCTAAGTGACCTTCAACTCTCCCATCTTTGCCTTCTCTCTCTTCCTGACCAACATCCTCAATCCCTTACAAAATTTCAAGGGGTGCCTTGGCCTTTTTGACCCTCAAGGCGCTACGTCCGTTATTTACGCTTTAGCATGAACTATGCTGAAATCACTTTTAATTTTTATTTTTTTAATAGGTGACGTTCCTCTCGCGCTTCCTTGACATTTCACCAATCCTTGCATGCCCACGCACCAGCCCCATCATTTTCAAAGCATGCCTTGCACTAATTCCACCCTCATCCACCCCCTAAACCCAGATTAACGTAGATGGCTCATTCCTTTTCACATTAATTTTAGATTTATTTGTGATTAAATTACTGGGTAACCTTCAAATCTTCCTTCCTTGCCTTCTCTCTCTTCCTGACAAACATCCTCAATCCCTTACAATATTTCAAGGGGTGCCTTGGACTGTTTGTCCCACTCGGCTCGTCGTCCACCTTTTTCTCCTTCGCTCGTCTCCTGTTTGAATCGCTTTTAATTATTATTTTTTTAACAGGTGACGTTCCTCTGGCCCTTCTTTGGTCTTTCAGCAAGCCATGCAAGCCCACCGAGCAGCAACATCATTTGCAAAGCGTGCCTCACTTTCAATCCACCCTCAACAACCCACGCACATCGAGTAAAGCAGCCGGCTTAATATTTTTGTAAGTAAATTTTATATTTATTTTCTATTTAATTTCTAAGTGACCTTCAACTCTCCCATCTTTGCCTTCTCTCTCTTCCTGACCAACATCCTCAATCCCTTACAAAATTTCAAGGGGTGCCTTGGCCTTTTTGACCCTCAAGGCGCTACGTCCGTTATTTACGCTTTAGCATGAACTATGCTGAAATCACTTTTAATTTTTATTTTTTTAATAGGTGACGTTCCTCTCGCGCTTCCTTGACATTTCACCAATCCTTGCATGCCCACGCACCAGCCCCATCATTTTCAAAGCATGCCTTGCACTAATTCCACCCTCATCCACCCCCTAAACCCAGATTAACGTAGATGGCTCATTCCTTTTCACATTAATTTTAGATTTATTTGTGATTAAATTACTGGGTGACCTTCAAATCTTCCTTCCTTGCCTTCTCTCTCTTCCTGACCAACATCCTCAATCCCTTACAAAATTTCAAGGGGTGCCTTGGCCTGTTTGTCCCACTCGGCTCGTCGTCCACCTTTTTCTCCTTCGCTCGTCTCCTGTTTGAATCGCTTTTAATTATTATTTTTTTAACAGGTGACGTTCCTCTGGCCCTTCTTTGGTCTTTCAGCAAGCCATGCAAGCCCACCGAGAAGCAACATCATTTGCAAAGCGTGCCTCACTTTCAATCCACCCTCAACAACCCACGCACATCGAGTAAAGCAGCCGGCTTAATATTTTTGTAAGTAAATTTTATATTTATTTTCTATTTAATTTCTAAGTGACCTTCAAATCTTCCTTCCTTGCCTTCTCTCTCTTCCTGACAAACATCCTCAATCCCTTACAAACTTTCAAGGGGTGCCTTGGCCTTTTTGACACTCAAGGCGCTACGTCCGTTATTTACGCTTTAGCATGAACTATGCTGAAATCACTTTTAATGTTTATTTTTTTAATAGGTGACGTTCCTCTGGCCCTTCTTTGGTCTTTCAGCAAGCCATGCAAGCCCACCGAGCAGCAACATCATTTGCAAAGCGTGCCTCTCTTTCAATCCACCCTCAACAACCCACGCACATCGAGTAAAGCAGCCGGCTTAATATTTTTGTAAGTAAATTTTATATTTATTTTCTATTTAATTTCTAAGTGACCTTCAACTCTCCCATCTTTGCCTTCTCTCTCTTCCTGACCAACATCCTCAATCCCTTACAAAATTTCAAGGGGTGCCTTGGCCTTTTTGACCCTCAAGGCGCTACGTCCGTTATTTACGCTTTAGCATGAACTATGCTGAAATCACTTTTAATTTTTATTTTTTTAATAGGTGACGTTCCTCTCGCGCTTCCTTGACATTTCACCAATCCTTGCATGCCCACGCACCAGCCCCATCATTTTCAAAGCATGCCTTGCACTAATTCCACCCTCATCCACCCCCTAAACCCAGATTAACGTAGATGGCTCATTCCTTTTCACATTAATTTTAGATTTATTTGTGATTAAATTACTGGGTGACCTTCAAATCTTCCTTCCTTGCCTTCTCTCTCTTCCTGACCAACATCCTCAATCCCTTACAAAATTTCAAGGGGTGCCTTGGCCTGTTTGTCCCACTCGGCTCGTCGTCCACCTTTTTCTCCTTCGCTCGTCTCCTGTTTGAATCGCTTTTAATTATTATTTTTTTAACAGGTGACGTTCCTCTGGCCCTTCTTTGGTCTTTCAGCAAGCCATGCAAGCCCACCGAGCAGCAACATCATTTGCAAAGCGTGCCTCTCTTTCAATCCACCCTCAACAACCCACGCACATCGAGTAAAGCAGCCGGCTTAATATTTTTGTAAGTAAATTTTATATTTATTTTCTATTTAATTTCTAAGTGACCTTCAACTCTCCCATCTTTGCCTTCTCTCTCTTCCTGACCAACATCCTCAATCCCTTACAAAATTTCAAGGGGTGCCTTGGCCTTTTTGACCCTCAAGGCGCTACGTCCGTTATTTACGCTTTAGCATGAACTATGCTGAAATCACTTTTAATTTTTATTTTTTTAATAGGTGACGTTCCTCTCGCGCTTCCTTGACATTTCACCAATCCTTGCATGCCCACGCACCAGCCCCATCATTTTCAAAGCATGCCTTGCACTAATTCCACCCTCAATCCACCCCCTAAACCCAGATTAACGTAGATGGCTCATTCCTTTTCACATTAATTTTAGATTTATTTGTGATTAAATTACTGGGTGACCTTCAAATCTTCCTTCCTTGCCTTCTCTCTCTTCCTGACCAACATCCTCAATCCCTTACAAAATTTCAAGGGGTGCCTTGGCCTGTTTGTCCCACTCGGCTCGTCGTCCACCTTTTTCTCCTTCGCTCGTCTCCTGTTTGAATCGCTTTTAATTATTATTTTTTTAACAGGTGACGTTCCTCTGGCCCTTCTTTGGTCTTTCAGCAAGCCATGCAAGCCCACCGAGCAGCAACATCATTTGCAAAGCGTGCCTCACTTTCAATCCACCCTCAACAACCCACGCACATCGAGTAAAGCAGCCGGCTTAATATTTTTGTAAGTAAATTTTATATTTATTTTCTATTTAATTTCTAAGTGACCTTCAACTCTCCCATCTTTGCCTTCTCTCTCTTCCTGACCAACATCCTCAATCCCTTACAAAATTTCAAGGGGTGCCTTGGCCTTTTTGACCCTCAAGGCGCTACGTCCGTTATTTACGCTTTAGCATGAACTATGCTGAAATCACTTTTAATTTTTATTTTTTTAATAGGTGACGTTCCTCTCGCGCTTCCTTGACATTTCACCAATCCTTGCATGCCCACGCACCAGCCCCATCATTTTCAAAGCATGCCTTGCACTAATTCCACCCTCATCCACCCCCTAAACCCAGATTAACGTAGATGGCTCATTCCTTTTCACATTAATTTTAGATTTATTTGTGATTAAATTACTGGGTAACCTTCAAATCTTCCTTCCTTGCCTTCTCTCTCTTCCTGACAAACATCCTCAATCCCTTACAATATTTCAAGGGGTGCCTTGGACTGTTTGTCCCACTCGGCTCGTCGTCCACCTTTTTCTCCTTCGCTCGTCTCCTGTTTGAATCGCTTTTAATTATTATTTTTTTAACAGGTGACGTTCCTCTGGCCCTTCTTTGGTCTTTCAGCAAGCCATGCAAGCCCACCGAGCAGCAACATCATTTGCAAAGCGTGCCTCACTTTCAATCCACCCTCAACAACCCACGCACATCGAGTAAAGCAGCCGGCTTAATATTTTTGTAAGTAAATTTTATATTTATTTTCTATTTAATTTTTAAGTGACCTTCAACTCTCCCATCTTTGCCTTCTCTCTCTTCCTGACCAACATCCTCAATCCCTTACAAAATTTCAAGGGGTGCCTTGGCCTTTTTGACCCTCAAGGCGCTACGTCCGTTATTTACGCTTTAGCATGAACTATGCTGAAATCACTTTTAAATTTTATTTTTTTAATAGGTGACGTTCCTCTCGCGCTTCCTTGACATTTCACCAATCCTTGCATGCCCACGCACCAGCCCCATCATTTTCAAAGCATGCCTTGCACTAATTCCACCCTCATCCACCCCCTAAACCCAGATTAACGTAGATGGCTCATTCCTTTTCACATTAATTTTAGATTTATTTGTGATTAAATTACTGGGTGACCTTCAAATCTTCCTTCCTTGCCTTCTCTCTCTTCCTGACCAACATCCTCAATCCCTTACAAAATTTCAAGGGGTGCCTTGGCCTGTTTGTCCCACTCGGCTCGTCGTCCACCTTTTTCTCCTTCGCTCGTCTCCTGTTTGAATCACTTTTAATTATTATTTTTTTAACAGGTGACGTTCCTCTGGCCCTTCTTTGGTCTTTCAGCAAGCCATGCAAGCCCACCGAGCAGCAACATCATTTGCAAAGCGTGCCTCACTTTCAATCCACCCTCAACAACCCACGCACATCGAGTAAAGCAGCCGGCTTAATATTTTTGTAAGTAAATTTTATATTTATTTTCTATTTAATTTCTAAGTGACCTTCAACTCTCCCATCTTTGCCTTCTCTCTCTTCATGACCAACATCCTCGATCCCTTACAAAATTTCAAGGGGTGCCTTGGCCTTTTTGACCCTCAAGGCGCTACGTCCGTTATTTACGCTTTAGCATGAACTATGCTGAAATCACTTTTAATTTTTATTTTTTTAATAGGTGACGTTCCTCTCGCGCTTCCTTGACATTTCAACAATCCTTGCATGCCCACGCACCAGCCCCATCATTTTCAAAGCATGCCTTGCACTAATTCCACCCTCATCCACCCCCTAAACCCAGATTAACGTAGATGGCTCATTCCTTTTCACATTAATTTTAGATTTATTTGTGATTAAATTACTGGGTGACCTTCAAATCTTCCTTCCTTGCCTTCTCTCTCTTCCTGACCAACATCCTCAATCCCTTACAAAATTTCAAGGGGTGCCTTGGCCTGTTTGTCCCACTCGGCTCGTCGTCCACCTTTTTCTCCTTCGCTCGTCTCCTGTTTGAATCGCTTTTAATTATTATTTTTTTAACAGGTGACGTTCCTCTGGCCCTTCTTTGGTCTTTCAGCAAGCCATGCAAGCCCACCGAGCAGCAACATCATTTGCAAAGCGTGCCTCACTTTCAATCCACCCTCAACAACCCACGCACATCGAGTAAAGCAGCCGGCTTAATATTTTTGTAAGTAAATTTTATATTTA
This sequence comes from Neocloeon triangulifer, assembly GCF_031216515.1. Taxonomy (NCBI): domain Eukaryota; kingdom Metazoa; phylum Arthropoda; class Insecta; order Ephemeroptera; family Baetidae; genus Neocloeon; species Neocloeon triangulifer. The sequence continues at coordinate 5,877,521 of NW_026775550.1, forward strand.
TTTTCTATTTAATTTCTAAGTGACCTTCAAATCTTCCTTCCTTGCCTTCTCTCTCTTCCTGACAAACATCCTCAATCCCTTACAAACTTTCAAGGGGTGCCTTGGCCTTTTTGACACTCAAGGCGCTACGTCCGTTATTTACGCTTTAGCATGAACTATGCTGAAATCACTTTTAATGTTTATTTTTTTAATAGGTGACGTTCCTCTGGCCCTTCTTTGGTCTTTCAGCAAGCCATGCAAGCCCACCGAGCAGCAACATCATTTGCAAAGCGTGCCTCTCTTTCAATCCACCCTCAACAACCCACGCACATCGAGTAAAGCAGCCGGCTTAATATTTTTGTAAGTAAATTTTATATTTATTTTCTATTTAATTTCTAAGTGACCTTCAACTCTCCCATCTTTGCCTTCTCTCTCTTCCTGACCAACTTCCTCAATCCCTTACAAAATTTCAAGGGGTGCCTTGGCCTTTTTGACCCTCAAGGCGCTACGTCCGTTATTTACGCTTAAGCATGAACTATGCTGAAATCACTTTTAATTTTTATTTTTTTAATAGGTGACGTTCCTCTCGCGCTTCCTTGACATTTCACCAATCCTTGCATGCCCACGCACCAGCCCCATCATTTTCAAAGCATGCCTTGCACTAATTCCACCCTCATCCACCCCCTAAACCCAGATTAACGTAGATGGCTCATTCCTTTTCACATTAATTTTAGATTTATTTGTGATTAAATTACTGGGTGACCTTCAAATCTTCCTTCCTTGCCTTCTCTCTCTTCCTGACCAACATCCTCAATCCCTTACAAAATTTCAAGGGGTGCCTTGGCCTGTTTGTCCCACTCGGCTCGTCGTCCACCTTTTTCTCCTTCGCTCGTCTCCTGTTTGAATCGCTTTTAATTATTATTTTTTTAACAGGTGACGTTCCTCTGGCCCTTCTTTGGTCTTTCAGCAAGCCATGCAAGCCCACCGAGCAGCAACATCATTTGCAAAGCGTGCCTCACTTTCAATCCACCCTCAACAACCCACGCACATCGAGTAAAGCAGCCGGCTTAATATTTTTGTAAGTAAATTTTATATTTATTTTCTATTTAATTTCTAAGTGACCTTCAACTCTCCCATCTTTGCCTTCTCTCTCTTCCTGACCAACATCCTCAATCCCTTACAAAATTTCAAGGGGTGCCTTGGCCTTTTTGACCCTCAAGGCGCTACGTCCGTTATTTACGCTTTAGCATGAACTATGCTGAAATCACTTTTAATTTTTATTTTTTTAATAGGTGACGTTCCTCTCGCGCTTCCTTGACATTTCACCAATCCTTGCATGCCCACGCACCAGCCCCATCATTTTCAAAGCATGCCTTGCACTAATTCCACCCTCATCCACCCCCTAAACCCAGATTAACGTAGATGGCTCATTCCTTTTCACATTAATTTTAGATTTATTTGTGATTAAATTACTGGGTAACCTTCAAATCTTCCTTCCTTGCCTTCTCTCTCTTCCTGACAAACATCCTCAATCCCTTACAATATTTCAAGGGGTGCCTTGGACTGTTTGTCCCACTCGGCTCGTCGTCCACCTTTTTCTCCTTCGCTCGTCTCCTGTTTGAATCGCTTTTAATTATTATTTTTTTAACAGGTGACGTTCCTCTGGCCCTTCTTTGGTCTTTCAGCAAGCCATGCAAGCCCACCGAGCAGCAACATCATTTGCAAAGCGTGCCTCACTTTCAATCCACCCTCAACAACCCACGCACATCGAGTAAAGCAGCCGGCTTAATATTTTTGTAAGTAAATTTTATATTTATTTTCTATTTAATTTCTAAGTGACCTTCAACTCTCCCATCTTTGCCTTCTCTCTCTTCCTGACCAACATCCTCAATCCCTTACAAAATTTCAAGGGGTGCCTTGGCCTTTTTGACCCTCAAGGCGCTACGTCCGTTATTTACGCTTTAGCATGAACTATGCTGAAATCACTTTTAATTTTTATTTTTTTAATAGGTGACGTTCCTCTCGCGCTTCCTTGACATTTCACCAATCCTTGCATGCCCACGCACCAGCCCCATCATTTTCAAAGCATGCCTTGCACTAATTCCACCCTCATCCACCCCCTAAACCCAGATTAACGTAGATGGCTCATTCCTTTTCACATTAATTTTAGATTTATTTGTGATTAAATTACTGGGTGACCTTCAAATCTTCCTTCCTTGCCTTCTCTCTCTTCCTGACCAACATCCTCAATCCCTTACAAAATTTCAAGGGGTGCCTTGGCCTGTTTGTCCCACTCGGCTCGTCGTCCACCTTTTTCTCCTTCGCTCGTCTCCTGTTTGAATCGCTTTTAATTATTATTTTTTTAACAGGTGACGTTCCTCTGGCCCTTCTATGGTCTTTCAGCAAGCCATGCAAGCCCACCGAGCAGCAACATCATTTGCAAAGCGTGCCTCACTTTCAATCCACCCTCAACAACCCACGCACATCGAGTAAAGCAGCCGGCTTAATATTTTTGTAAGTAAATTTTATATTTATTTTCTATTTAATTTCTAAGTGACCTTCAACTCTCCCATCTTTGCCTTCTCTCTCTTCATGACCAACATCCTCGATCCCTTACAAAATTTCAAGGGGTGCCTTGGCCTTTTTGACCCTCAAGGCGCTACGTCCGTTATTTACGCTTTAGCATGAACTATGCTGAAATCACTTTTAATTTTTATTTTTTTAATAGGTGACGTTCCTCTCGCGCTTCCTTGACATTTCAACAATCCTTGCATGCCCACGCACCAGCCCCATCATTTTCAAAGCATGCCTTGCACTAATTCCACCCTCATCCACCCCCTAAACCCAGATTAACGTAGATGGCTCATTCCTTTTCACATTAATTTTAGATTTATTTGTGATTAAATTACTGGGTGACCTTCAAATCTTCCTTCCTTGCCTTCTCTCTCTTCCTGACCAACATCCTCAATCCCTTACAAAATTTCAAGGGGTGCCTTGGCCTGTTTGTCCCACTCGGCTCGTCGTCCACCTTTTTCTCCTTCGCTCGTCTCCTGTTTGAATCGCTTTTAATTATTATTTTTTTAACAGGTGACGTTCCTCTGGCCCTTCTTTGGTCTTTCAGCAAGCCATGCAAGCCCACCGAGAAGCAACATCATTTGCAAAGCGTGCCTCACTTTCAATCCACCCTCAACAACCCACGCACATCGAGTAAAGCAGCCGGCTTAATATTTTTGTAAGTAAATTTTATATTTATTTTCTATTTAATTTCTAAGTGACCTTCAAATCTTCCTTCCTTGCCTTCTCTCTCTTCCTGACAAACATCCTCAATCCCTTACAAACTTTCAAGGGGTGCCTTGGCCTTTTTGACACTCAAGGCGCTACGTCCGTTATTTACGCTTTAGCATGAACTATGCTGAAATCACTTTTAATGTTTATTTTTTTAATAGGTGACGTTCCTCTGGCCCTTCTTTGGTCTTTCAGCAAGCCATGCAAGCCCACCGAGCAGCAACATCATTTGCAAAGCGTGCCTCTCTTTCAATCCACCCTCAACAACCCACGCACATCGAGTAAAGCAGCCGGCTTAATATTTTTGTAAGTAAATTTTATATTTATTTTCTATTTAATTTCTAAGTGACCTTCAACTCTCCCATCTTTGCCTTCTCTCTCTTCCTGACCAACATCCTCAATCCCTTACAAAATTTCAAGGGGTGCCTTGGCCTTTTTGACCCTCAAGGCGCTACGTCCGTTATTTACGCTTTAGCATGAACTATGCTGAAATCACTTTTAATTTTTATTTTTTTAATAGGTGACGTTCCTCTCGCGCTTCCTTGACATTTCACCAATCCTTGCATGCCCACGCACCAGCCCCATCATTTTCAAAGCATGCCTTGCACTAATTCCACCCTCATCCACCCCCTAAACCCAGATTAACGTAGATGGCTCATTCCTTTTCACATTAATTTTAGATTTATTTGTGATTAAATTACTGGGTGACCTTCAAATCTTCCTTCCTTGCCTTCTCTCTCTTCCTGACCAACATCCTCAATCCCTTACAAAATTTCAAGGGGTGCCTTGGCCTGTTTGTCCCACTCGGCTCGTCGTCCACCTTTTTCTCCTTCGCTTGTCTCCTGTTTGAATCGCTTTTAATTATTATTTTTTTAATAGGTGACGTTCCTCTGGCCCCTTCTTTCGTCTTTCAGCAAGCCATGCAAGCCCACCGAGCAGCAACATCATGCGCAAAGCGTGCCTCACTTTCAATCCACCCTCAACAACCCACTCACATCGAGTAAAGCAGCCTGCTTAATATTTTTGTAAGTAAATTTTATATTTATTTTCTATTTAATTTCTAAGTGATTTTCAACTCTCCCATCTTTGCCTTCTCTCTCTTCCTGACCAACATCCTCAATCCCTTATAAAATTTCAAGGAGTGCCTTAGCCTTTTTGACCCTCAAGGCGCTACGTCCGTTTATTACGCTTTAGCATGAACTATGCTGAAATCACTTTTAATTTTTATTTTTTTAAAAGGTGACATTCCTCTTACGCTTCCTTGACATTTAACCAAGTGCCCACCAAGTTACCCCTCTAATTTTCAAAGTATGCCTGGTCCAACTTTAACCCTCTTTCACCCTTACGCCTTGGATAAGGTGTCGGGCTGCCTCTTTAGTAAGTTGTTTGGGTAAACTGAATTTTTTTTCTTGATATCCTTCTGGCTATAGTTAGAAGGATATAGCTATAGGTAACACACTCCTTCCCAAAATTTTAAGGGGACCTTTGCCACACTATTTTTTACATAATTGTTTTTGCTGTCTATTTTCTAACTACCTTTAATTTTTCACAGGCGATTTTCCACAAACTCCGGATGCCCACCAATCAGCTCATCATGTCCAACGATTTATTATCTCACAGACGTCAAAAGCTATTATTTTATTGAATTTTTGTGCATTTGGCTATATCAGCAATGTTTCTTTGAAATAATAAAATTAGTTGAGATTATATAAAAACTTCAGTGTACTTGTGATATTTATTTTCCCATTTATTTATTCAAAGAACACATTTTACAGTTCCATTCTTGTCCCTTCAGTGAGACACATCTTATTGCCTTGTGATAGTATTGAAATCTTGAATCATCAACAGGAAACACGGAACGAACTGCTCTGCTGCGAAATGAAAACAAGGAAAAGTAGTCAGTACGCCGACGATGCGCACCAAATGGAAGCCACACGACGAAGAACAGCGAGAGGTAAGGGTAATTTATGGCCCCGAATGTCGGAAAATCGTGGAAAAAGGGGGTGTGGTCTTTATTTTGGGGCTACATCGGGGTAAACGGGGGCGGCCGTTATTTTGGGGTCGAATTAGTTGGGAATTCGAGGAAGCAAAAGTGGCCGTTAATTATGGGGTTGAATTTTAGTCGGAAAAAGGGGGCGTTGTCTTTAAATTGTCGCCTAATGGGGGTTAACGAGGGTGGCCGTTAATTTGGGGTCGAATTAGTCGGGTATTCGAGGGGAGTAATTCTATTTACACGGACGGTCCGTGCAAATTAGCAATAAAGTGCTATAAAAGCTATTTGCACGGACGGTCCGTGAGCAAATCCACGACACAATAAACTATTAGCACGGACGGTCTGTGCAGGAAGCGGAGTCACGACACTATGAACTATTTGCACGGACAAAGGGAAAATGTGAAAAGGGGTGGGTACGTGGCTGCGCAGCTGCCTGTTTCCCGCCGAAATGCGCAAAACCAGTCAGCTGGCAGCAAAAAAATACATAACGAGAAATCGACGCGTATTATAGCAAAGGCAGAAATTGAGGATGCGGAGCAATGTAAATATAGATCTGAGTGGTATATAAATTCTTAATAGCAGGCGAGAAGAACAGCAGTACGAAGTACGATTGGAAAGTGCAGGGAGCGAGGGTGCGGTACATACGAACCCGCGAATTCGGGCACGCTGCTGGTAAGGTAGCTGCAAGCCGCGAGCTCTGGCCACCATCGCTGGAAAAATTGACAAAGCAGCAATGAAAAAGTGTGATTAAAAAGTTTATTCAAATTTTTTTTTCAAAAATTTTTGAATATGGGTCAAGTCGTTTATAACTCGGCCCCTAATTGTCTGAGGTCAAAACGGATAGCATATCCGATCGAGATGGACAAAATTGTTCCCTAAAGTGCCTTTTTCGTTCAGTTTATTCGAAATTTTTTTTCGAAAATTTTTTAATATGGGTCAAGTCGTTTATAACTCGGCCCCTAATTGTCTGAGGTCAAAACGGATAGCATATTCGATCGAGATGGACCAAATTGTTCCCTAAAGTGCCATTTTCGTTCAGTTTATTCGAATTTTTTTTTCAAACATTTTTGATTATGGGTCCAGTCGTTTATAACTCGGCCCCTAATTGTCTGATATCAAAACGGGAAGCATATCCGATCGAGATGGACCAAATTGTTCCCTAAATTGCCATTTTCGTTCAGTTTAATCGAAATTTTTTTTCGAAAATTTTTGAATATGGGTCAAGTCGTTTATAACTCGGCCCCTAATTGTCTGAGGTCAAAACGGATTGCATATCCGATCAAGATGGACCAAATTGTTCCCTAAAGTGCCCTTTTCGTTCAGTTTATTCGAAATTTTTTTTCGAAAATTTTTGATTATGGGTCAAGTCGTTTATAACTCGGCCCCTAATTCTCTGAGGTCAAAACGGATTGCATATCCGATCAAGATGGACCAAATTGTTCCCTAAAGTGCCCTTTTCGTTCAGTTTATTCGAAATTTTTTTTCGAAAATTTTTGATTATGTGTCAAGTCGTTTATAACTCGGCCCCTAATTGTCTGAGCTCAAAACGGATTGCATATCCGATCAAGATGGACCAAATTGTTCCCTAAAGTGCCCTTTTCGTTCAGTTTATTCGAAATTTTTTTTCGAAAATTTTTGATTTTGGGTCAAGTCGTTTATAACTCGGCCCCTAATTGTCTGAATTCAAAACGGATTGCATATCCGATCAAGATGGACCAAATTGTTCCCTAAAGTTCCCTTTTCGTTCAGTTTATTCGAAATTTTTTTTCGAAAATTTTTGATTATGGGTCAAGTCGTTTATAACTCGGTCCCTAATTGTCTGAGGTCAAAACGGATAGCATATCCGATCAAGATGGACCAAATTGTTCCCTAAAGTGCCCTTTTCGTTCAGTTTATTCGAAATTTTTTTTCGAAAATTTTTGATTTTGGGTCAAGTCGTTTATAACTCGGCCCCTAATTCTCTGAGGTCAAAACGGATTGCATATCCGATCAAGATGGACCAAATTGTTCCCTAAAGTGCCCTTTTCGTTCAGTTTATTCGAAATTTTTTTTCGAAAATTTTTGATTATGTGTCAAGTCGTTTATAACTCGGCCCCTAATTCTCTGAGGTCAAAACGGATTGCATATCCGATCAAGATGGACCAAATTGTTCCCTAAAGTGCACTTTTCGTTCAGTTTATTCGAAATTTTTTTTCGAAAATTTTTGATTTTGGGTCAAGTCGTTTATAACTCGGCCCCTAATTGTCTGAATTCAAAACGGATTGCATATCCGATCAAGATGGACCAAATTGTTCCCTAAAGTGCCCTTTTCGTTCAGTTTATTCGAAATTTTTTTTCGAAAATTTTTGATTATGGGTCAAGTCGTTTATAACTCGGTCCCTAATTGTCTGAGGTCAAAACGGATAGCATATCCGATCAAGATGGACCAAATTGTTCCCTAAAGTGCCCTTTTCGTTCAGTTTATTCGAAATTTTTTTTCGAAAATTTTTGATTTTGGGTCAAGTCGTTTATAACTCGGCCCCTAATTGTCTGAATTCAAAACGGATTGCATATCCGATCAAGATGGACCAAATTGTTCCCTAAAGTGCCCTTTTCGTTCAGTTTATTCGAAATTTTTTTTCGAAAATTTTTGATTATGGGTCAAGTCGTTTATAACTCGGCCCCTAACTCTCTGAGGTCAAAACGGATTGCATATCCGATCAAGATGGACCAAATTGTTCCCTAAAGTGCCCTTTTCGTTCAGTTTATTCGAAATTTTAGTTCGAAAATTTTTGATTATGGGTCAAGTCGTTTATAACTCGGTCCCTAATTGTCTGAGGTCAAAATGGATAGCATATCCGATCAAGATGGACCAAATTGTTCCCTAAAGTGCCCTTTTCGTTCAATTTATTCGAAATTTTTTTTCGAAAATTTTTGATTATGAGTCAAGTCGTTTATAACTCGGCCCCTAATTGTCTGAGGTCAAAACGGATTGCATATCCGATCAAGATGGACCAAATTGTTCCCTAAAGTGTCCTTTTCGTTCAGTTTATTCGAAATTTTTTTTCGAAAATTTTTGATTATGGGTCAAGTCGTTTATAACTCGGCCCCTAATTCTCTGAGGTCAAAACGGATTGCATATCCGATCAAGATGGACCAAATTGTTCCCTAAAGTGCCCTTTTCGTTCAGTTTATTCGAAATTTTAGTTCGAAAATTTTTGATTATGGGTCAAGTCGTTTATATCTCGGCCCCTAATTGTCTGAGGTCAAAACGGATTGCATATCCGATCAAGATGGACCAAATTGTTCCCTAAAGTGCCCTTTTCGTTCAGTTTATTCGAAATTTCTTTTCGAAAATTTTTGATTATGTGTCAAGTCGTTTATAACTCGGCCCCTAATTGTCTGAGGTCAAAACGGATTGCATATCCGATCAAGATGGACCAAATTGTTCCCTAAAGTGCCCTTTTCGTTCAGTTTATTCGAAATTTTTTTTCGAAAATTTTTGATTATGGGTCAAGTCGTTTATAACTCGGCCCCTAATTCTCTGAGGTCAAAACGGATTGCATATCCGATCAAGATGGACCAAATTGTTCCCTAAAGTGCCCTTTTCGTTCAGTTTATTCGAAATTTTAGTTCGAAAATTTTTGATTATGGGTCAAGTCGTTTATAACTCGGCCCCTAATTGTCTGAGGTCAAAACGGATTGCATATCCGATCAAGATGGACCAAATTGTTCCCTAAAGTGCCCTTTTCGTTCAGTTTATTCGAAATTTTTTTTCGAAAATTTTTGATTATGTGTCAAGTCGTTTATAACTCAGTCCCTAATTGTCTGAGGTCAAAACGGCTAGCATATCCGATCAAGATGGACTAAATTGTTCCCTAAAGTGCCCTTTTCGTTCAGTTTATTTGAAATTTTTTTTTGAAAATTTTTGATTTTGGGTCAAGTCGTTTATAACTCGGTCCCTAATTGTCTGAGGTCAAAACGGATAGCATATCCGATCAAGATGGACCAAATTGTTCCCTAAAGTGCCCTTTTCGTTCAGTTTATTCGATATTTTTTTTCGAAAATTTTTGATTTTGGGTCAAGTCGTTTATAACTCGGCCCCTAATTGTCTGAGGTCAAAACGGATTGCATATCCGATCAAGATGGACCAAATTGTTCCCTAAAGTGCCCTTTTCGTTCAGTTTATTCGAAATTTTTTTTCGAAAATTTTTGATTATGGGTCAAGTCGTTTATAACTCGGTCCCTAATTGTCTGAGGTCAAAACGGATAGCATATCCGATCAAGATGGACCAAATTGTTCCCTAAAGTGCCCTTTTCGTTCAGTTTATTCGAAATTTTTTTTCGAAAATTTTTGATTTTGGGTCAAGTCGTTTATAACTCGGCCCCTAATTGTCTGAATTCAAAACGGATTGCATATCCGATCAAGATGGACCAAATTGTTCCCTAAAGTGCCCTTTTCGTTCAGTTTATTCGAAATTTTTTTTCGAAAATTTTTGATTATGGGTCAAGTCGTTTATAACTCGGCCCCTAATTCTCTGAGGTCAAAACGGATTGCATATCCGATCAAGATGGACCAAATTGTTCCCTAAAGTGCCCTTTTCGTTCAGTTTATTCGAAATTTTAGTTCGAAAATTTTTGATTATGGGTCAAGTCGTTTATAACTCGGCCCCTAATTGTCTGAGGTCAAAACGGATTGCATATCCGATCAAGATGGACCAAATTGTTCCCTAAAGTGCCCTTTTCGTTCAGTTTATTCGAAATTTTTTTTCGAAAATTTTTGATTATGGGTCAAGTCGTTTATAACTCGGCCCCTAATTGTCTGAGGTCAAAACGGATTGCATATCCGATCAAGATGGACCAAATTGTTCCCTAAAGTGCCCTTTTCGTTCAGTTTATTCGAAATTTTTTTTCGAAAATTTTTGATTATGGGTCAAGTCGTTTATAACTCGGTCCCTAATTGTCTGAGGTCAAAACGGATAGCATATCCGATCAAGATGGACCAAATTGTTCCCTAAAGTGCCCTTTTCGTTCAGTTTATTCGAAATTTTTTTTCGAAAATTTTTGATTTTGGGTCAAGTCGTTTATAACTCGGTCCCTAATTGTCTGAGGTCAAAACGGCTAGCATATCCGATCAAGATGGACCAAATTGTTCCCTAAAGTGCCCTTTTCGTTCAGTTTATTCGAAATTTTTTTTTTTAAAGTTTTGATTTTGGGTCAAGTCGTTTATAACTCAGTCCCTAATTGTCTGAGGTCAAAACGGATTGCATATCCGATCAAGATGAACCAAATTGTTCCCTAAAGTGCCTTCTTCGTTCAATTTATTCGAAATTTTTTTTCGAAAATTTTTGATTATGGGTCAAGTCGTTTATAACTCGGCCCCTTATTGTCTGAGGTCAAAACGGATAGCATATCCGATCAAGATGGACCAAATTGTTCCCTAAAGTGCCCTTTTCGTTCAGTTTATTCGAAATTTTTTTTCGAAAATTTTTGATTATGGGTCAAGTCGTTTATAACTCGGCCCCTAATTGTCTGAGGTCAAAACGGATTGCATATCCGATCAAGATGGACCAAATTGTTCCCTAAAGTGCTCTTTTTGTTCAGTTTATTCGAAATTTTTTTTCGAAAATTTTTGATTATGGGTCAAGTCGTTTATAACTCGGCCCCTAATTGTCTGAGGTCAAAACGGATAGCATATCCGATCAAGATGGACCAAATTGTTCCCTAAAGTGCCCTTTTCGTTCAATTTATTCGAAATTTTTTTTCGAAAATTTTTGATTATGAGTCAAGTCGTTTATAACTCGGCCCCTAATTGTCTGAGGTCAAAACGGATTGCATATCCGATCAAGATGGACCAAATTGTTCCCTAAAGTGCCCTTTTCGTTCAGTTTATTCGAAATTTTTTTTCGAAAATTTTTGATTTTGGGTCAAGTCGTTTATAACTCGGTCCCTAATTGTCTGAGGTCAAAACGGCTAGCAAATCCGATCAAGATGGACCAAATTGTTCCCTGAAGTGCCCTTTTCGTTCAGTTTATTCGAAATTTTTTTTTTTAAATTTTTGATTTTGGGTCAAGTCGTTTATAACTCGGCCCCTAATTGTCTGAGGTCAAAACGGATTGCATATCCGATCAAGATGAACCAAATTGTTCCCTAAAGTGCCTTCTTCGTTCAATTTATTCGAAATTTTTTTTCGAAAATTTTTGATTATGGGTCAAGTCGTTTATAACTCGGCCCCTTATTGTCTGAGGTCAAAACGGATAG